>NC_087475.1:93714472-98714472 GCF_036417665.1 Passer domesticus
CTTGCTAGACCTAGTGGGAAAGCATTTTGCTGAGATGCAGAAGACAAGAAATGCAGAATACGGAGACGCGGAGCTGTCCCAAGTGCCGCTGCCAGGCGTCTTTCCACAGAAGGAGCGCCCCGGAGCGCACCGCAACCGCCACCCTCATCTCTGCCCAAAGAGCCAAAATATTTTAAAACCCGCCAAAACTAATCAAAACATATTTTCAAACCCGCCAAAATAGAAAACCAGACAGAACTGATCAAAACATTCGAAAAAAAATCTGCCAAAACATGATAAAGCCCACCAAAGCTAATCCAAACACACCAAAAACTGGGCTAAACATAATCAAAACAAATCAAGACAAATCAAAACCTTCTAAAAACCCGCCAAAATATTTCAAAACCTTCAAAACTAATCAAAACATTCCGAATACCAGGCAAAACATTCCAATTACCCGCCAAAATATTTGAAAACCTGCCAAAAGGAATCCAAACATTCCAAAACCTGCCAACACAATAAAAACAAGACAAGAGAATACTGAACATTCTAAAAGCCAACCAAAACATTTCAAAAACCCGCCAAAACATCATAAAAACAAATCAAAACCAACCAAAATATTCCGAAAACCCGACAAAATAATTTAGAACCAGCCAAAACTGATCCAAACATTCTGAAAAGATGCCAAAACACTAGAAAACCAGTCAGAAGTGATCAAAACGTTCAAGAACTTGCCAAAACATAATCAAAACAAATGAAAGCAAACCAAAACATTCCAAATACCTGCCAAAATATTTGAAAAGCCGCCAAAACGAATCCAAACATTCCAAAACCAACCAACACAATAAAAACAACCCAAGAGAATGCAAAACATTCTATAAAGCCAACCAAAATATTCCGAAAACCCGCCAAAATAGTTTAGACCCGCAAAACTGATCAAAACATTCTGAAAAGATGCCAAAACATTAGAAAACCAGCCAGAACTGATCAAAACATTCCAAAAACTTGGCAAAACATCATAAAAACAAATCAAAACCAACCAAAACATTCCGAAAACCCGACAAAATCATTTAGAACCAGCCAAAACTGATCCAAACATTCTGAAAAGATGCCAAAACACTAGAAAACCAGTCAGAAGTGATTGAAACGTTCAATAACTTGCCAAAACATAATCAAAACAAATGAAAGCAAACCAAAACATTCCAAATACCTGCCAAAATATTCCGAAAAGCCACCAAAACGAATCCAAACATTCCAAAACCTGCCAACACAATAAAAACAAAACAAGAGAAAACAAAACACTCTAAAACACCACCAAAACATTCCGAAAACCCCTCAAAACATAATAAAATCCCCCAAAAGAAACCAAACAATAACAGGAACACGGCAACAGATTGGCAAGCAAGAGACAGAGAGCGCGGCACCTTGTAGGAGGCGAAGAAGGAAGCCGCACAACACCTGCACTGTGTCTGCACCTTTCAAACTGCTTGAAGATAGTGGCCTGCCTCTTCAATTGCCATTAGCATTCCAATGGAAGGTATTCTTGGACAACTTTGCTGTGCTTGCTGCTAGTTCTGCCCCAGCCTACCATAGATAACCTTGCTCTCCCCTTTAGGCTCTGAGATGCCCAGAACTTGTCAACTTCAAAGGGCGGGCCGGGCTACATCTACTCAGCTGGCACAGTTTCTTCTTGCTAGATCTAGTGGGAAAGCATTTTGCTGAGATGCAGAAGACAAGAAATGCAGAATACGGAGACGCGGAGCTGTCCCAAGTGCCGCTGCCAGGCGTCTTTCCACAGAAGGAGCGCCCCGGAGCGCACCGCAACCGCCACCATCATCTCTGCCCAAAGAGCCAAAATATTTTAAAACCCGCCAAAACTAATCAAAACATATTTTCAAACCCGCCAAAATAGAAAACCAGACAGAACTGATCAAAACATTCGGAAAAAAATCTGCCAAAACATGATAAAGCCCACCAAAGCTAATCCAAACACACCAAAAACTGGGCTAAACATAATCAAAACAAATCAAGACAAATCAAAACCTTCTAAAATCCCGCCAAAATATTTCAAAACCCGTCAAAACTAATCAAAACATTCCGAATACCAGGCAAAACATTCCAATTACCCGCCAAAATATTTGAAAACCTGCCAAAAGGAATCCAAACATTCCAAAACCTGCCAACACAATAAAAACAACACAAGAGAATACTGAACATTCTAAAAGCCAACCAAAACATTTCGAAAACCCGCCAAAACATCATAAAAACAAATCAAAACCAACCAAAATATTCCGAAAACCCGACAAAATCATTTAGAACCAGCCAAAACTGATCCAAACATTCTGAAAAGATGCCAAAACACTAGAAAACCAGTCAGAAGTGATCAAAACGTTCAAGAACTTGCCAAAACATAATCAAAACAAATGAAAGCAAACCAAAACATTCCAAATACCTGCCAAAATATTTGAAAAGCCGCCAAAACGAATCCAAACATTCCAAAACCAACCAACACAATAAAAACAACCCAAGAGAATGCAAAACATTCTATAAAGCCAACCAAAACATTCCGAAAACCCGCCAAAACATCATAAAAACAAATCAAAACCAACCAAAACATTCCAAAAACCCGACAAAATCATTTAGAACCAGCCAAAACTGATCCAAACATTCTGAAAAGATGCCAAAACACTAGAAAACCAGTCAGAAGTGATTGAAACGTTCAATAACTTGCCAAAACATAATCAAAACAAATGAAAGCAAACCAAAACATTCCAAATACCTGCCAAAATATTCCGAAAAGCCACCAAAACGAATCCAAACATTCCAAAACCTGCCAACACAATAAAAACAAAACAAGAGAAAACAAAACACTCTAAAACACCACCAAAACATTCCGAAAACCCCTCAAAACATAATAAAATCCCCCAAAAGAAACCAAACAATAACAGGAACACGGCAACAGATTGGCAAGCAAGAGACAGAGAGCGCGGCACCTTGTAGGAGGCGAAGAAGGAAGCCGCACAACACCTGCACTGTGTCTGCACCTTTCAAACTGCTTGAAGATAGTGGCCTGCCTCTTCAATTGCCATTAGCATTCCAATGGAAGGTATTCTTGGACAACTTTGCTGTGCTTGCTGCTAGTTCTGCCCCAGCCTACCATAGATAACCTTGCTCTCCCCTTTAGGCTCTGAGATGCCCAGAACTTGTCAACTTCAAAGGGCGGGCCGGGCTACATCTACTCAGCTGGCACAGTTTCTTCTTGCTAGATCTAGTGGGAAAGCATTTTGCTGAGATGCAGAAGACAAGAAATGCAGAATACGGAGACGCGGAGCTGTCCCAAGTGCCGCTGCCAGGCGTCTTTCCACAGAAGGAGCGCCCCGGAGCGCACCGCAACCGCCACCATCATCTCTGCCCAAAGAGCCAAAATATTTTCAAACCCGCCAAAACTAATCAAAACATATTTTCAAACCCGCCAAAATAGAAAACCAGACAGAACTGATCAAAACATTCGGAAAAAAATCTGCCAAAACATGATAAAGCCCACCAAAGCTAATCCAAACACACCAAAAACTGGGCTAAACATAATCAAAACAAATCAAGACAAATCAAAACCTTCTAAAATCCCGCCAAAATATTTCAAAACCCGTCAAAACTAATCAAAACATTCCGAATACCAGGCAAAACATTCCAATTACCCGCCAAAATATTTGAAAACCTGCCAAAAGGAATCCAAACATTCCAAAACCTGCCAACACAATAAAAACAACACAAGAGAATACTGAACATTCTAAAAGCCAACCAAAACATTTCAAAAACCCGCCAAAACATCATAAAAACAAATCAAAACCAACCAAAATATTCCGAAAACCCGACAAAATCATTTAGAACCAGCCAAAACTGATCCAAACATTCTGAAAAGATGCCAAAACACTAGAAAACCAGTCAGAAGTGATCAAAACGTTCAAGAACTTGCCAAAACATAATCAAAACAAATGAAAGCAAACCAAAACATTCCAAATACCTGCCAAAATATTTGAAAAGCCGCCAAAACGAATCCAAACATTCCAAAACCAACCAACACAATAAAAACAACCCAAGAGAATGCAAAACATTCTATAAAGCCAACCAAAACATTCCGAAAACCCGCCAAAACATCATAAAAACAAATCAAAACCAACCAAAACATTCCAAAAACCCGACAAAATAGTTTAGAACCAGCCAAAACTGATCCAAACATTCTGAAAAGATGCCAAAACACTAGAAAACCAGTCAGAAGTGATCAAAACGTTCAAGAACTTGCCAAAACATAATCAAAACAAATGAAAGCAAACCAAAACATTCCAAATACCTGCCAAAATATTCCGAAAAGCCACCAAAACGAATCCAAACATTCCAAAACCTGCCAACACAATAAAAACAAAACAAGAGAAAACAAAACACTCTAAAACACCACCAAAACATTCCGAAAACCCCTCAAAACATAATAAAATCCCCCAAAAGAAACCAAAGAATAAGAGGAACACGGCAACAGATTGGCAAGCAAGAGACGGAGAGCGCGGCACCTTGTAGGAGGCGAAGAAGGAAGCCGCACAACACCTGCACTGTGTCTGCACCTTTCAAACTGCTTGAAGATAGTGGCCTGCCTCTTCAATTGCCATTAGCATTCCAATGGAAGGTATTCTTGGACAACTTTGCTGTGCTTGCTGCTAGTTCTGCCCCAGCCTACCATAGATAACCTTGCTCTCCCCTTTAGGCTCTGAGATGCCAAGAACTTGTCAACTTCAAAGGGCGGGCCGGGCTACATCTACTCAGCTGGCACAGTTTCTTCTTGCTAGATCTAGTGGGAAAGCATTTTGCTGAGATGCAGAAGACAAGAAATGCAGAATACGGAGACGCGGAGCTGTCCCAAGTGCCGCTGCCAGGCGTCTTTCCACAGAAGGAGCGCCCAGGAGCGCACCGCAACCGCCACCATCATCTCTGCCCAAAGAGCCAAAATATTTTAAAACCCGCCAAAACTAATCAAAACATATTTTCAAACCCGCCAAAATAGAAAACCAGACAGAACTGATCAAAACATTCGGAAAAAAATCTGCCAAAACATGATAAAGCCCACCAAAGCTAATCCAAACACACCAAAAACTGGGCTAAACATAATCAAAACAAATCAAGACAAATCAAAACCTTCTAAAAACCCGCCAAAATATTTCAAAACCCTCAAAACTAATCAAAACATTCCGAATACCAGGCAAAACATTCCAATTACCCGCCAAAATATTTGAAAACCTGCCAAAAGGAATCCAAACATTCCAAAACCTGCCAACACAATAAAAACAACACAAGAGAATACTGAACATTCTAAAAGCCAACCAAAACATTTCGAAAACCCGCCAAAACATCATAAAAACAAATCAAAACCAACCAAAATATTCCGAAAACCCGACAAAATAATTTAGAACCAGCCAAAACTGATCCAAACATTCTGAAAAGATGCCAAAACACTAGAAAACCAGTCAGAAGTGATCAAAACGTTCAAGAACTTGCCAAAACATAATCAAAACAAATGAAAGCAAACCAAAACATTCCAAATACCTGCCAAAATATTTGAAAAGCCGCCAAAACGAATCCAAACATTCCAAAACCAACCAACACAATAAAAACAACCCAAGAGAATGCAAAACATTCTATAAAGCCAACCAAAACATTCCGAAAACCCGCCAAAACATCATAAAAACAAATCAAAACCAACCAAAACATTCCAAAAAGCCGACAAAATCATTTAGAACCAGCCAAAACTGATCCAAACATTCTGAAAAGATGCCAAAACACTAGAAAACCAGTCAGAAGTGATCAAAACGTTCAAGAACTTGCCAAAACATAATCAAAACAAATGAAAGCAAACCAAAACATTCCAAATACCTGCCAAAATATTCCGAAAAGCCACCAAAACGAATCCAAACATTCCAAAACCTGCCAACACAATCAAAACAAAACAAGAGAAAACAAAACACTCTAAAACACCACCAAAACATTCCGAAAACCCCTCAAAACATAATAAAAACCCCCAAAAGAAACCAAAGAATAAGAGGAACACGGCAACAGATTGGCAAGCAAGAGACGGAGAGCGCGGCACCTTGTAGGAGGCGAAGAAGGAAGCCGCACAACACCTGCACTGTGTCTGCACCTTTCAAACTGCTTGAAGATAGTGGCCTGCCTCTTCAATTGCCATTAGCATTCCAATGGAAGCTATTCTTGGACAACTTTGCTCTGCTTGCTGCTAGTTCTGCCCCAGCCTACCATAGATAACCTTGCTCTCCCCTTTAGGCTCTGAGATGCCAAGAACTTGTCAACTTCAAAGGGCGGGCCGGGCTACATCTACTCAGCTGGCACAGTTTCTTCTTGCTAGATCTAGTGGGAAAGCATTTTGCTGAGATGCAGAAGACAAGAAATGCAGAATACGGAGACGCGGAGCTGTCCCAAGTGCCGCTGCCAGGCGTCTTTCCACAGAAGGAGCGCCCCGGAGCGCACCGCAACCGCCACCATCATCTCTGCCCAAAGAGCCAAAATATTTTAAAACCCGCCAAAACTAATCAAAACATATTTTCAAACCCGCCAAAATAGAAAACCAGACAGAACTGATCAAAACATTCGGAAAAAAATCTGCCAAAACATGATAAAGCCCACCAAAGCTAATCCAAACACACCAAAAACTGGGCTAAACATAATCAAAACAAATCAAGACAAATCAAAACCTTCTAAAAACCCGCCAAAATATTTCAAAACCCTCAAAACTAATCAAAACATTCCGAATACCAGGCAAAACATTCCAATTACCCGCCAAAATATTTGAAAACCTGCCAAAAGGAATCCAAACATTCCAAAACCTGCCAACACAATCAAAACAACACAAGAGAATACTGAACATTCTAAAAGCCAACCAAAACATTTCGAAAACCCGCCAAAACATCATAAAAACAAATCAAAACCAACCAAAATATTCCGAAAACCCGACAAAATAATTTAGAACCAGCCAAAACTGATCCAAACATTCTGAAAAGATGCCAAAACACTAGAAAACCAGTCAGAAGTGATCAAAACGTTCAAGAACTTGCCAAAACATAATCAAAACAAATGAAAGCAAACCAAAACATTCCAAATACCTGCCAAAATATTTGAAAAGCCGCCAAAACGAATCCAAACATTCCAAAACCAACCAACACAATAAAAACAACCCAAGAGAATGCAAAACATTCTATAAAGCCAACCAAAACATTCCGAAAACCCGCCAAAACATCATAAAAACAAATCAAAACCAACTAAAATATTCCGAAAACCCGACAAAATAGTTTAGAACCAGCCAAAACTGATCCAAACATTCTGAAAAGATGCCAAAACACTAGAAAACCAGTCAGAAGTGATCAAAACGTTCAAGAACTTGCCAAAACATAATCAAAACAAATGAAAGCAAACCAAAACATTCCAAATACCTGCCAAAATATTTGAAAAGCCGCCAAAACGAATCCAAACATTCCAAAACCAACCAACACAATAAAAACAACCCAAGAGAATGCAAAACATTCTATAAAGCCAACCAAAATATTCCGAAAACCCGCCAAAATAGTTTAGACCCGCAAAACTGATCCAAACATTCTGAAAAGATGCCAAAACACTAGAAAACCAGTCAGAAGTGATCAAAACGTTCAAGAACTTGCCAAAACATAATCAAAACAAATGAAAGCAAACCAAAACATTCCAAATCCCCCCCAAATATTCCGAAAAGCCGCCAAAACTAATCCAAACTTTCCAAAACCAACCAACACAATAAAAACAACCCAAGAGAATGCAAAACATTCTATTAAGCCAACCAAAACATTTCGAAAACCCGCCAAAAGATCATAGAAACAAATCAAAACAAACCAAAATATTCCGAAAACCCGCCAAAATAGTTTAGACCCGCAAAACTGATCAAAACATTCTGAAAAGATGCCAAAACATTAGAAAACCAGCCAGAACTGATCAAAACATTCCAAAAACTTGGCAAAACATCATAAAAACAAATAAAAACCTACCAAAACATTCCGAAAACCCGACAAAATCATTTAGAACCAGCCAAAACTGATCCAAACATTCTGAAAAGATGCCAAAACACTAGAAAACCAGTCAGAAGTGATTGAAACGTTCAATAACTTGCCAAAACATAATCAAAACAAATGAAAGCAAACCAAAACATTCCAAATACCTGCCAAAATATTTGAAAACCCGCCAAAACGAATCCAAACATTCCAAAACCTGCCAACACAATCAAAACAAAACAAGAGAAAACAAAACACTCTAAAACACCACCAAAACATTCCAAAAACCCCTCAAAACATAATAAAAACCCCCAAAAGAAACCAAAGAATAAGAGGAACACGGCAACAGATTGGCAAGCAAGAGACAGAGAGCGCGGCACCTTGTAGGAGGCGAAGAAGGAAGCCGCACAACACCTGCACTGTGTCTGCACCTTTCAAACTGCTTGAAGATAGTGGCCTGCCTCTTCAATTGCCATTAGCATTCCAATGGAAGGTATTCTTGGACAACTTTGCTGTGCTTGCTGCTAGTTCTGCCCCAGCCTACCATAGATAACCTTGCTCTCCCCTTTAGGCTCTGAGATGCCCAGAACTTGTCAACTTCAAAGGGCGGGCCGGGCTACATCTACTCAGCTGGCACAGTTTCTCCTTGCTAGACCTAGTGGGAAAGCATTTTGCTGAGATGCAGAAGACAAGAAATGCAGAATACGGAGACGCGGAGCTGTCCCAAGTGCCGCTGCCAGGCGTCTTTCCACAGAAGGAGCGCCCCGGAGCGCACCGCAACCGCCACCCTCATCTCTGCCCAAAGAGCCAAAATATTTTAAAACCCGCCAAAACTAATCAAAACATATTTTCAAACCCGCCAAAATAGAAAACCAGACAGAACTGATCAAAACATTCGAAAAAAAATCTGCCAAAACATGATAAAGCCCACCAAAGCTAATCCAAACACACCAAAAACTGGGCTAAACATAATCAAAACAAATCAAGACAAATCAAAACCTTCTAAAAACCCGCCAAAATATTTCAAAACCTTCAAAACTAATCAAAACATTCCGAATACCAGGCAAAACATTCCAATTACCCGCCAAAATATTTGAAAACCTGCCAAAAGGAATCCAAACATTCCAAAACCTGCCAACACAATAAAAACAAGACAAGAGAATACTGAACATTCTAAAAGCCAACCAAAACATTTCGAAAACCCGCCAAAACATCATAAAAACAAATCAAAACCAACCAAAATATTCCGAAAACCCGACAAAATCATTTAGAACCAGCCAAAACTGATCCAAACATTCTGAAAAGATGCCAAAACACTAGAAAACCAGTCAGAAGTGATCAAAACGTTCAAGAACTTGCCAAAACATAATCAAAACAAATGAAAGCAAACCAAAACATTCCAAATACCTGCCAAAATATTTGAAAAGCCGCCAAAACGAATCCAAACATTCCAAAACCAACCAACACAATAAAAACAACCCAAGAGAATGCAAAACATTCTATAAAGCCAACCAAAACATTCCGAAAACCCGCCAAAAATCATAAAAACAAATCAAAACCAACCAAAACATTCCTAAAACCCGACAAAATCGTTTAGAACCAGCCAAAACTGATCCAAACATTCTGAAAAGATGCCAAAACACTAGAAAACCAGTCAGAAGTGATTGAAACGTTCAATAACTTGCCAAAACATAATCAAAACAAATGAAAGCAAACCAAAACATTCCAAATACCTGCCAAAATATTCCGAAAAGCCACCAAAACGAATCCAAACATTCCAAAACCTGCCAACACAATAAAAACAAAACAAGAGAAAACAAAACACTCTAAAACACCACCAAAACATTCCGAAAACCCCTCAAAACATAATAAAATCCCCCAAAAGAAACCAAACAATAACAGGAACACGGCAACAGATTGGCAAGCAAGAGACAGAGAGCGCGGCACCTTGTAGGAGGCGAAGAAGGAAGCCGCACAACACCTGCACTGTGTCTGCACCTTTCAAACTGCTTGAAGATAGTGGCCTGCCTCTTCAATTGCCATTAGCATTCCAATGGAAGGTATTCTTGGACAACTTTGCTGTGCTTGCTGCTAGTTCTGCCCCAGCCTACCATAGATAACCTTGCTCTCCCCTTTAGGCTCTGAGATGCCCAGAACTTGTCAACTTCAAAGGGCGGGCCGGGCTACATCTACTCAGCTGGCACAGTTTCTTCTTGCTAGATCTAGTGGGAAAGCATTTTGCTGAGATGCAGAAGACAAGAAATGCAGAATACGGAGACGCGGAGCTGTCCCAAGTGCCGCTGCCAGGCGTCTTTCCACAGAAGGAGCGCCCCGGAGCGCACCGCAACCGCCACCATCATCTCTGCCCAAAGAGCCAAAATATTTTAAAACCCGCCAAAACTAATCAAAACATATTTTCAAACCCGCCAAAATAGAAAACCAGACAGAACTGATCAAAACATTCGGAAAAAAATCTGCCAAAACATGATAAAGCCCACCAAAGCTAATCCAAACACACCAAAAACTGGGCTAAACATAATCAAAACAAATCAAGACAAATCAAAACCTTCTAAAAACCCGCCAAAATATTTCAAAACCCGTCAAAACTAATCAAAACATTCCGAATACCAGGCAAAACATTCCAATTACCCGCCAAAATATTTGAAAACCTGCCAAAAGGAATCCAAACATTCCAAAACCTGCCAACACAATAAAAACAACACAAGAGAATACTGAACATTCTAAAAGCCAACCAAAACATTTCGAAAACCCGCCAAAACATCATAAAAACAAATCAAAACCAACGAAAATATTCCGAAAACCCGACAAAATAATTTAGAACCAGCCAAAACTGATCCAAACATTCTGAAAAGATGCCAAAACACTAGAAAACCAGTCAGAAGTGATCAAAACGTTCAAGAACTTGCCAAAACATAATCAAAACAAATGAAAGCAAACCAAAACATTCCAAATACCTGCCAAAATATTTGAAAAGCTGCCAAAACGAATCCAAACATTCCAAAACCAACCAACACAATAAAAACAACCCAAGAGAATGCAAAACATTCTATAAAGCCAACCAAAACATTCCGAAAACCCGCCAAAACATCATAAAAACAAATCAAAACCAACCAAAACATTCCGAAAACCCGACAAAATCATTTAGAACCAGCCAAAACTGATCCAAACATTCTGAAAAGATGCCAAAACACTAGAAAACCAGTCAGAAGTGATCAAAACGTTCAAGAACTTGCCAAAACATAATCAAAACAAATGAAAGCAAACCAAAACATTCCAAATACCTGCCAAAATATTCCGAAAAGCCACCAAAACGAATCCAAACATTCCAAAACCTGCCAACACAATAAAAACAAAACAAGAGAAAACAAAACACTCTAAAACACCACCAAAACATTCCGAAAACCCCTCAAAACATAATAAAATCCCCCAAAAGAAACCAAACAATAACAGGAACACGGCAACAGATTGGCAAGCAAGAGACGGAGAGCGCGGCACCTTGTAGGAGGCGAAGAAGGAAGCCGCACAACACCTGCACTGTGTCTGCACCTTTCAAACTGCTTGAAGATAGTGGCCTGCCTCTTCAATTGCCATTAGCATTCCAATGGAAGGTATTCTTGGACAACTTTGCTGTGCTTGCTGCTAGTTCTGCCCCAGCCTACCATAGATAACCTTGCTCTCCCCTTTAGGCTCTGAGATGCCCAGAACTTGTCAACTTCAAAGGGCGGGCCGGGCTACATCTACTCAGCTGGCACAGTTTCTCCTTGCTAGATCTAGTGGGAAAGCATTTTGCTGAGATGCAGAAGACAAGAAATGCAGAATACGGAGACGCGGAGCTGTCCCAAGTGCCGCTGCCAGGCGTCTTTCCACAGAAGGAGCGCCCCGGAGCGCACCGCAACCGCCACCATCATCTCTGCCCAAAGAGCCAAAATATTTTAAAACCCGCCAAAACTAATCAAAACATATTTTCAAACCCGCCAAAATAGAAAACCAGACAGAACTGATCAAAACATTCGGAAAAAAATCTGCCAAAACATGATAAAGCCCACCAAAGCTAATCCAAACACACCAAAAACTGGGCTAAACATAATCAAAACAAATCAAGACAAATCAAAACCTTCTAAAAACCCGCCAAAATATTTCAAAACCCTCAAAACTAATCAAAACATTCCGAATACCAGGCAAAACATTCCAATTACCCGCCAAAATATTTGAAAACCTGCCAAAAGGAATCCAAACATTCCAAAACCTGCCAACACAATAAAAACAACACAAGAGAATACTGAACATTCTAAAAGCCAACCAAAACATTTCGAAAACCCGCCAAAACATCATAAAAACAAATCAAAACCAACCAAAATATTCCGAAAACCCGACAAAATAATTTAGAACCAGCCAAAACTGATCCAAACATTCTGAAAAGATGCCAAAACACTAGAAAACCAGTCAGAAGTGATCAAAACGTTCAAGAACTTGCCAAAACATAATCAAAACAAATGAAAGCAAACCAAAACATTCCAAATACCTGCCAAAATATTTGAAAAGCCGCCAAAACGAATCCAAACATTCCAAAACCAACCAACACAATAAAAACAACCCAAGAGAATGCAAAACATTCTATAAAGCCAACCAAAACATTCCGAAAACCCGCCAAAACATCATAAAAACAAATCAAAACCAACTAAAATATTCCGAAAACCCGACAAAATAGTTTAGAACCAGCCAAAACTGATCCAAACATTCTGAAAAGATGCCAAAACACTAGAAAACCAGTCAGAAGTGATCAAAACGTTCAAGAACTTGCCAAAACATAATCAAAACAAATGAAAGCAAACCAAAACATTCCAAATACCTGCCAAAATATTTGAAAAGCCGCCAAAACGAATCCAAACATTCCAAAACCAACCAACACAATAAAAACAACCCAAGAGAATGCAAAACATTCTATAAAGCCAACCAAAATATTCCGAAAACCCGCCAAAATAGTTTAGACCCGCAAAACTGATCCAAACATTCTGAAAAGATGCCAAAACACTAGAAAACCAGTCAGAAGTGATCAAAACGTTCAAGAACTTGCCAAAACATAATCAAAACAAATGAAAGCAAACCAAAACATTCCAAATCCCCCCCAAATATTCCGAAAAGCCGCCAAAACTAATCCAAACTTTCCAAAACCAACCAACACAATAAAAACAACCCAAGAGAATGCAAAACATTCTATTAAGCCAACCAAAACATTTCGAAAACCCGCCAAAAGATCATAGAAACAAATCAAAACAAACCAAAATATTCCGAAAACCCGCCAAAATAGTTTAGACCCGCAAAACTGATCAAAACATTCTGAAAAGATGCCAAAACATTAGAAAACCAGCCAGAACTGATCAAAACATTCCAAAAACTTGGCAAAACATCATAAAAACAAATAAAAACCTACCAAAACATTCCGAAAACCCGACAAAATCATTTAGAACCAGCCAAAACTGATCCAAACATTCTGAAAAGATGCCAAAACACTAGAAAACCAGTCAGAAGTGATTGAAACGTTCAATAACTTGCCAAAACATAATCAAAACAAATGAAAGCAAACCAAAACATTCCAAATACCTGCCAAAATATTTGAAAACCCGCCAAAACGAATCCAAACATTCCAAAACCTGCCAACACAATCAAAACAAAACAAGAGAAAACAAAACACTCTAAAACACCACCAAAACATTCCAAAAACCCCTCAAAACATAATAAAAACCCCCAAAAGAAACCAAAGAATAAGAGGAACACGGCAACAGATTGGCAAGCAAGAGACAGAGAGCGCGGCACCTTGTAGGAGGCGAAGAAGGAAGCCGCACAACACCTGCACTGTGTCTGCACCTTTCAAACTGCTTGAAGATAGTGGCCTGCCTCTTCAATTGCCATTAGCATTCCAATGGAAGGTATTCTTGGACAACTTTGCTGTGCTTGCTGCTAGTTCTGCCCCAGCCTACCATAGATAACCTTGCTCTCCCCTTTAGGCTCTGAGATGCCCAGAACTTGTCAACTTCAAAGGGCGGGCCGGGCTACATCTACTCAGCTGGCACAGTTTCTCCTTGCTAGACCTAGTGGGAAAGCATTTTGCTGAGATGCAGAAGACAAGAAATGCAGAATACGGAGACGCGGAGCTGTCCCAAGTGCCGCTGCCAGGCGTCTTTCCACAGAAGGAGCGCCCCGGAGCGCACCGCAACCGCCACCCTCATCTCTGCCCAAAGAGCCAAAATATTTTAAAACCCGCCAAAACTAATCAAAACATATTTTCAAACCCGCCAAAATAGAAAACCAGACAGAACTGATCAAAACATTCGAAAAAAAATCTGCCAAAACATGATAAAGCCCACCAAAGCTAATCCAAACACACCAAAAACTGGGCTAAACATAATCAAAACAAATCAAGACAAATCAAAACCTTCTAAAAACCCGCCAAAATATTTCAAAACCTTCAAAACTAATCAAAACATTCCGAATACCAGGCAAAACATTCCAATTACCCGCCAAAATATTTGAAAACCTGCCAAAAGGAATCCAAACATTCCAAAACCTGCCAACACAATAAAAACAAGACAAGAGAATACTGAACATTCTAAAAGCCAACCAAAACATTTCGAAAACCCGCCAAAACATCATAAAAACAAATCAAAACCAACCAAAATATTCCGAAAACCCGACAAAATCATTTAGAACCAGCCAAAACTGATCCAAACATTCTGAAAAGATGCCAAAACACTAGAAAACCAGTCAGAAGTGATCAAAACGTTCAAGAACTTGCCAAAACATAATCAAAACAAATGAAAGCAAACCAAAACATTCCAAATACCTGCCAAAATATTTGAAAAGCCGCCAAAACGAATCCAAACATTCCAAAACCAACCAACACAATAAAAACAACCCAAGAGAATGCAAAACATTCTATAAAGCCAACCAAAACATTCCGAAAACCCGCCAAAAATCATAAAAACAAATCAAAACCAACCAAAACATTCCTAAAACCCGACAAAATCGTTTAGAACCAGCCAAAACTGATCCAAACATTCTGAAAAGATGCCAAAACACTAGAAAACCAGTCAGAAGTGATTGAAACGTTCAATAACTTGCCAAAACATAATCAAAACAAATGAAAGCAAACCAAAACATTCCAAATACCTGCCAAAATATTCCGAAAAGCCACCAAAACGAATCCAAACATTCCAAAACCTGCCAACACAATAAAAACAAAACAAGAGAAAACAAAACACTCTAAAACACCACCAAAACATTCCGAAAACCCCTCAAAACATAATAAAATCCCCCAAAAGAAACCAAACAATAACAGGAACACGGCAACAGATTGGCAAGCAAGAGACAGAGAGCGCGGCACCTTGTAGGAGGCGAAGAAGGAAGCCGCACAACACCTGCACTGTGTCTGCACCTTTCAAACTGCTTGAAGATAGTGGCCTGCCTCTTCAATTGCCATTAGCATTCCAATGGAAGGTATTCTTGGACAACTTTGCTGTGCTTGCTGCTAGTTCTGCCCCAGCCTACCATAGATAACCTTGCTCTCCCCTTTAGGCTCTGAGATGCCCAGAACTTGTCAACTTCAAAGGGCGGGCCGGGCTACATCTACTCAGCTGGCACAGTTTCTTCTTGCTAGATCTAGTGGGAAAGCATTTTGCTGAGATGCAGAAGACAAGAAATGCAGAATACGGAGACGCGGAGCTGTCCCAAGTGCCGCTGCCAGGCGTCTTTCCACAGAAGGAGCGCCCCGGAGCGCACCGCAACCGCCACCATCATCTCTGCCCAAAGAGCCAAAATATTTTAAAACCCGCCAAAACTAATCAAAACATATTTTCAAACCCGCCAAAATAGAAAACCAGACAGAACTGATCAAAACATTCGGAAAAAAATCTGCCAAAACATGATAAAGCCCACCAAAGCTAATCCAAACACACCAAAAACTGGGCTAAACATAATCAAAACAAATCAAGACAAATCAAAACCTTCTAAAAACCCGCCAAAATATTTCAAAACCCGTCAAAACTAATCAAAACATTCCGAATACCAGGCAAAACATTCCAATTACCCGCCAAAATATTTGAAAACCTGCCAAAAGGAATCCAAACATTCCAAAACCTGCCAACACAATAAAAACAACACAAGAGAATACTGAACATTCTAAAAGCCAACCAAAACATTTCGAAAACCCGCCAAAACATCATAAAAACAAATCAAAACCAACCAAAATATTCCGAAAACCCGACAAAATCATTTAGAACCAGCCAAAACTGATCCAAACATTCTGAAAAGATGCCAAAACACTAGAAAACCAGTCAGAAGTGATCAAAACGTTCAAGAACTTGCCAAAACATAATCAAAACAAATGAAAGCAAACCAAAACATTCCAAATACCTGCCAAAATATTTGAAAAGCTGCCAAAACGAATCCAAACATTCCAAAACCAACCAACACAATAAAAACAACCCAAGAGAATGCAAAACATTCTATAAAGCCAACCAAAACATTCCGAAAACCCGCCAAAACATCATAAAAACAAATCAAAACCAACCAAAACATTCCGAAAACCCGACAAAATCATTTAGAACCAGCCAAAACTGATCCAAACATTCTGAAAAGATGCCAAAACACTAGAAAACCAGTCAGAAGTGATCAAAACGTTCAATAACTTGCCAAAACATAATCAAAACAAATGAAAGCAAACCAAAACATTCCAAATACCTGCCAAAATATTCCGAAAAGCCACCAAAACGAATCCAAACATTCCAAAACCTGCCAACACAATAAAAACAAAACAAGAGAAAACAAAACACTCTAAAACACCACCAAAACATTCCGAAAACCCCTCAAAACATAATAAAATCCCCCAAAAGAAACCAAACAATAACAGGAACACGGCAACAGATTGGCAAGCAAGAGACGGAGAGCGCGGCACCTTGTAGGAGGCGAAGAAGGAAGCCGCACAACACCTGCACTGTGTCTGCACCTTTCAAACTGCTTGAAGATAGTGGCCTGCCTCTTCAATTGCCATTAGCATTCCAATGGAAGGTATTCTTGGACAACTTTGCTGTGCTTGCTGCTAGTTCTGCCCCAGCCTACCATAGATAACCTTGCTCTCCCCTTTAGGCTCTGAGATGCCCAGAACTTGTCAACTTCAAAGGGCGGGCCGGGCTACATCTACTCAGCTGGCACAGTTTCTCCTTGCTAGACCTAGTGGGAAAGCATTTTGCTGAGATGCAGAAGACAAGAAATGCAGAATACGGAGACGCGGAGCTGTCCCAAGTGCCGCTGCCAGGCGTCTTTCCACAGAAGGAGCGCCCCGGAGCGCACCGCAACCGCCACCATCATCTCTGCCCAAAGAGCCAAAATATTTTAAAACCCGCCAAAACTAATCAAAACATATTTTCAAACCCGCCAAAATAGAAAACCAGACAGAACTGATCAAAACATTCGGAAAAAAATCTGCCAAAACATGATAAAGCCCACCAAAGCTAATCCAAACACACCAAAAACTGGGCTAAACATAATCAAAACAAATCAAGACAAATCAAAACCTTCTAAAATCCCGCCAAAATATTTCAAAACCCGTCAAAACTAATCAAAACATTCCGAATACCAGGCAAAACATTCCAATTACCCGCCAAAATATTTGAAAACCTGCCAAAAGGAATCCAAACATTCCAAAACCTGCCAACACAATAAAAACAACACAAGAGAATACTGAACATTCTAAAAGCCAACCAAAACATTTCAAAAACCCGCCAAAACATCATAAAAACAAATCAAAACCAACCAAAATATTCCGAAAACCCGACAAAATCATTTAGAACCAGCCAAAACTGATCCAAACATTCTGAAAAGATGCCAAAACACTAGAAAACCAGTCAGAAGTGATCAAAACGTTCAAGAACTTGCCAAAACATAATCAAAACAAATGAAAGCAAACCAAAACATTCCAAATACCTGCCAAAATATTTGAAAAGCCGCCAAAACGAATCCAAACATTCCAAAACCAACCAACACAATAAAAACAACCCAAGAGAATGCAAAACATTCTATAAAGCCAACCAAAACATTCCGAAAACCCGCCAAAACATCATAAAAACAAATCAAAACCAACCAAAACATTCCAAAAACCCGACAAAATCATTTAGAACCAGCCAAAACTGATCCAAACATTCTGAAAAGATGCCAAAACACTAGAAAACCAGTCAGAAGTGATTGAAACGTTCAATAACTTGCCAAAACATAATCAAAACAAATGAAAGCAAACCAAAACATTCCAAATACCTGCCAAAATATTCCGAAAAGCCACCAAAACGAATCCAAACATTCCAAAACCTGCCAACACAATAAAAACAAAACAAGAGAAAACAAAACACTCTAAAACACCACCAAAACATTCCGAAAACCCCTCAAAACATAATAAAATCCCCCAAAAGAAACCAAACAATAACAGGAACACGGCAACAGATTGGCAAGCAAGAGACAGAGAGCGCGGCACCTTGTAGGAGGCGAAGAAGGAAGCCGCACAACACCTGCACTGTGTCTGCACCTTTCAAACTGCTTGAAGATAGTGGCCTGCCTCTTCAATTGCCATTAGCATTCCAATGGAAGGTATTCTTGGACAACTTTGCTGTGCTTGCTGCTAGTTCTGCCCCAGCCTACCATAGATAACCTTGCTCTCCCCTTTAGGCTCTGAGATGCCCAGAACTTGTCAACTTCAAAGGGCGGGCCGGGCTACATCTACTCAGCTGGCACAGTTTCTTCTTGCTAGATCTAGTGGGAAAGCATTTTGCTGAGATGCAGAAGACAAGAAATGCAGAATACGGAGACGCGGAGCTGTCCCAAGTGCCGCTGCCAGGCGTCTTTCCACAGAAGGAGCGCCCCGGAGCACACCGCAACCGCCACCATCATCTCTGCCCAAAGAGCCAAAATATTTTAAAACCCGCCAAAACTAATCAAAACATATTTTCAAACCCGCCAAAATAGAAAACCAGACAGAACTGATCAAAACATTCGGAAAAAAATCTGCCAAAACATGATAAAGCCCACCAAAGCTAATCCAAACACACCAAAAACTGGGCTAAACATAATCAAAACAAATCAAGACAAATCAAAACCTTCTAAAATCCCGCCAAAATATTTCAAAACCCGTCAAAACTAATCAAAACATTCCGAATACCAGGCAAAACATTCCAATTACCCGCCAAAATATTTGAAAACCTGCCAAAAGGAATCCAAACATTCCAAAACCTGCCAACACAATAAAAACAAGACAAGAGAATACTGAACATTCTAAAAGCCAACCAAAACATTTCGAAAACCCGCCAAAACATCATAAAAACAAATCAAAACCAACCAAAATATTCCAAAAACCCGACAAAATCATTTAGAACCAGCCAAAACTGATCCAAACATTCTGAAAAGATGCCAAAACACTAGAAAACCAGTCAGAAGTGATCAAAACGTTCAAGAACTTGCCAAAACATAATCAAAACAAATGAAAGCAAACCAAAACATTCCAAATACCTGCCAAAATATTTGAAAAGCCGCCAAAACGAATCCAAACATTCCAAAACCAACCAACACAATAAAAACAACCCAAGAGAATGCAAAACATTCTATAAAGCCAACCAAAACATTCCGAAAACCCGCCAAAACATCATAAAAACAAATCAAAACCAACCAAAACATTCCAAAAACCCGACAAAATCATTTAGAACCAGCCAAAACTGATCCAAACATTCTGAAAAGATGCCAAAACACTAGAAAACCAGTCAGAAGTGATTGAAACGTTCAATAACTTGCCAAAACATAATCAAAACAAATGAAAGCAAACCAAAACATTCCAAATACCTGCCAAAATATTCCGAAAAGCCACCAAAACGAATCCAAACATTCCAAAACCTGCCAACACAATAAAAACAAAACAAGAGAAAACAAAACACTCTAAAACACCACCAAAACATTCCGAAAACCCCTCAAAACATAATAAAATCCCCCAAAAGAAACCAAACAATAACAGGAACACGGCAACAGATTGGCAAGCAAGAGACAGAGAGCGCGGCACCTTGTAGGAGGCGAAGAAGGAAGCCGCACAACACCTGCACTGTGTCTGCACCTTTCAAACTGCTTGAAGATAGTGGCCTGCCTCTTCAATTGCCATTAGCATTCCAATGGAAGGTATTCTTGGACAACTTTGCTGTGCTTGCTGCTAGTTCTGCCCCAGCCTACCATAGATAACCTTGCTCTCCCCTTTAGGCTCTGAGATGCCCAGAACTTGTCAACTTCAAAGGGCGGGCCGGGCTACATCTACTCAGCTGGCACAGTTTCTTCTTGCTAGATCTAGTGGGAAAGCATTTTGCTGAGATGCAGAAGACAAGAAATGCAGAATACGGAGACGCGGAGCTGTCCCAAGTGCCGCTGCCAGGCGTCTTTCCACAGAAGGAGCGCCCCGGAGCGCACCGCAACCGCCACCATCATCTCTGCCCAAAGAGCCAAAATATTTTAAAACCCGCCAAAACTAATCAAAACATATTTTCAAACCCGCCAAAATAGAAAACCAGACAGAACTGATCAAAACATTCGGAAAAAAATCTGCCAAAACATGATAAAGCCCACCAAAGCTAATCCAAACACACCAAAAACTGGGCTAAACATAATCAAAACAAATCAAGACAAATCAAAACCTTCTAAAATCCCGCCAAAATATTTCAAAACCCGTCAAAACTAATCAAAACATTCCGAATACCAGGCAAAACATTCCAATTACCCGCCAAAATATTTGAAAACCTGCCAAAAGGAATCCAAACATTCCAAAACCTGCCAACACAATAAAAACAACACAAGAGAATACTGAACATTCTAAAAGCCAACCAAAACATTTCGAAAACCCGCCAAAACATCATAAAAACAAATCAAAACCAACCAAAATATTCCGAAAACCCGACAAAATCATTTAGAACCAGCCAAAACTGATCCAAGCATTCTGAAAAGATGCCAAAACACTAGAAAACCAGTCAGAAGTGATCAAAACGTTCAAGAACTTGCCAAAACATAATCAAAACAAATGAAAGCAAACCAAAACATTCCAAATACCTGCCAAAATATTTGAAAAGCCGCCAAAACGAATCCAAACATTCCAAAACCAACCAACACAATAAAAACAACCCAAGAGAATGCAAAACATTCTATAAAGCCAACCAAAACATTCCGAAAACCCGCCAAAACATCATAAAAACAAATCAAAACCAACCAAAACATTCCAAAAACCCGACAAAATAGTTTAGAACCAGCCAAAACTGATCCAAACATTCTGAAAAGATGCCAAAACACTAGAAAACCAGTCAGAAGTGATCAAAACGTTCAATAACTTGCCAAAACATAATCAAAACAAATGAAAGCAAACCAAAACATTCCAAATACCTGCCAAAATATTCCGAAAAGCCACCAAAACGAATCCAAACATTCCAAAACCTGCCAACACAATCAAAACAAAACAAGAGAAAACAAAACACTCTAAAACACCACCAAAACATTCCGAAAACCCCTCAAAACATAATAAAAACCCCCAAAAGAAACCAAAGAATAAGAGGAACACGGCAACAGATTGGCAAGCAAGAGACGGAGAGCGCGGCACCTTGTAGGAGGCGAAGAAGGAAGCCGCACAACACCTGCACTGTGTCTGCACCTTTCAAACTGCTTGAAGATAGTGGCCTGCCTCTTCAATTGCCATTAGCATTCCAATGGAAGGTATTCTTGGACAACTTTGCTGTGCTTGCTGCTAGTTCTGCCCCAGCCTACCATAGATAACCTTGCTCTCCCCTTTAGGCTCTGAGATGCCCAGAACTTGTCAACTTCAAAGGGCGGGCCGGGCTACATCTACTCAGCTGGCACAGTTTCTTCTTGCTAGATCTAGTGGGAAAGCATTTTGCTGAGATGCAGAAGACAAGAAATGCAGAATACGGAGACGCGGAGCTGTCCCAAGTGCCGCTGCCAGGCGTCTTTCCACAGAAGGAGCGCCCCGGAGCGCACCGCAACCGCCACCATCATCTCTGCCCAAAGAGCCAAAATATTTTAAAACCCGCCAAAACTAATCAAAACATATTTTCAAACCCGCCAAAATAGAAAACCAGACAGAACTGATCAAAACATTCGGAAAAAAATCTGCCAAAACATGATAAAGCCCACCAAAGCTAATCCAAACACACCAAAAACTGGGCTAAACATAATCAAAACAAATCAAGACAAATCAAAACCTTCTAAAAACCCGCCAAAATATTTCAAAACCCTCAAAACTAATCAAAACATTCCGAATACCAGGCAAAACATTCCAATTACCCGCCAAAATATTTGAAAACCTGCCAAAAGGAATCCAAACATTCCAAAACCTGCCAACACAATAAAAACAACACAAGAGAATACTGAACATTCTAAAAGCCAACCAAAACATTTCGAAAACCCTCCAAAACATCATAAAAACAAATCAAAACCAACCAAAACATTCCAAAAACCCGACAAAATAATTTAGAACCAGCCAAAACTGATCCAAACATTCTGAAAAGATGCCAAAACACTAGAAAACCAGTCAGAAGTGATCAAAACGTTCAAGAACTTGCCAAAACATAATCAAAACAAATGAAAGCAAACCAAAACATTCCAAATACCTGCCAAAATATTTGAAAAGCCGCCAAAACGAATCCAAACATTCCAAAACCAACCAACACAATAAAAACAACCCAAGAGAATGCAAAACATTCTATAAAGCCAACCAAAACATTCCGAAAACCCGCCAAAACATCATAAAAACAAATCAAAACCAACTAAAATATTCCGAAAACCCGACAAAATAGTTTAGAACCAGCCAAAACTGATCCAAACATTCTGAAAAGATGCCAAAACACTAGAAAACCAGTCAGAAGTGATCAAAACGTTCAAGAACTTGCCAAAACATAATCAAAACAAATGAAAGCAAACCAAAACATTCCAAATACCTGCCAAAATATTTGAAAAGCCGCCAAAACGAATCCAAACATTCCAAAACCAACCAACACAATAAAAACAACCCAAGAGAATGCAAAACATTCTATAAAGCCAACCAAAATATTCCGAAAACCCGCCAAAATAGTTTAGACCCGCAAAACTGATCAAAACATTCTGAAAAGATGCCAAAACATTAGAAAACCAGCCAGAACTGATCAAAACATTCCAAAAACTTGGCAAAACATCATAAAAACAAATCAAAACCAACCAAAACATTCCGAAAACCCGACAAAATCATTTAGAACCAGCCAAAACTGATCCAAACATTCTGAAAAGATGCCAAAACACTAGAAAACCAGTCAGAAGTGATTGAAACGTTCAATAACTTGCCAAAACATAATCAAAACAAATGAAAGCAAACCAAAACATTCCAAATACCTGCCAAAACATTTGAAAACCCGCCAAAACGAATCCAAACATTCCAAAACCTGCCAACACAATAAAAACAAAACAAGAGAAAACAAAACACTCTAAAACACCACCAAAACATTCCGAAAACCCCTCAAAACATAATAAAATCCCCCAAAAGAAACCAAACAATAACAGGAACACGGCAACAGATTGGCAAGCAAGAGACAGAGAGCGCGGCACCTTGTAGGAGGCGAAGAAGGAAGCCGCACAACACCTGCACTGTGTCTGCACCTTTCAAACTGCTTGAAGATAGTGGCCTGCCTCTTCAATTGCCATTAGCATTCCAATGGAAGGTATTCTTGGACAACTTTGCTGTGCTTGCTGCTAGTTCTGCCCCAGCCTACCATAGATAACCTTGCTCTCCCCTTTAGGCTCTGAGATGCCCAGAACTTGTCAACTTCAAAGGGCGGGCCGGGCTACATCTACTCAGCTGGCACAGTTTCTTCTTGCTAGATCTAGTGGGAAAGCATTTTGCTGAGATGCAGAAGACAAGAAATGCAGAATACGGAGACGCGGAGCTGTCCCAAGTGCCGCTGCCAGGCGTCTTTCCACAGAAGGAGCGCCCCGGAGCGCACCGCAACCGCCACCATCATCTCTGCCCAAAGAGCCAAAATATTTTAAAACCCGCCAAAACTAATCAAAACATATTTTCAAACCCGCCAAAATAGAAAACCAGACAGAACTGATCAAAACATTCGGAAAAAAATCTGCCAAAACATGATAAAGCCCACCAAAGCTAATCCAAACACACCAAAAACTGGGCTAAACATAATCAAAACAAATCAAGACAAATCAAAACCTTCTAAAATCCCGCCAAAATATTTCAAAACCCGTCAAAACTAATCAAAACATTCCGAATACCAGGCAAAACATTCCAATTACCCGCCAAAATATTTCAAAACCTGCCAAAAGGTATCCAAACATTCCAAAACCTGCCAACACAATAAAAACAGCACAAGAGAATACTGAACATTCTAAAAGCCAACCAAAACATTTCGAAAACCCTCCAAAACATCATAAAAACAAATCAAAACCAACCAAAACATTCCAAAAACCCGACAAAATAATTTAGAACCAGCCAAAACTGATCCAAACATTCTGAAAAGATGCCAAAACACTAGAAAACCAGTCAGAAGTGATCAAAACGTTCAAGAACTTGCCAAAACATAATCAAAACAAATGAAAGCAAACCAAAACATTCCAAATCCCCCCCAAATATTCCGAAAAGCCGCCAAAACTAATCCAAACTTTCCAAAACCAACCAACACAATAAAAACAACCCAAGAGAATGCAAAACATTCTATTAAGCCAACCAAAACATTTCGAAAACCCGCCAAAAGATCATAGAAACAAATCAAAACAAACCAAAATATTCCGAAAACCCGCCAAAATAGTTTAGACCCGCAAAACTGATCAAAACATTCTGAAAAGATGCCAAAACATTAGAAAACCAGCCAGAACTGATCAAAACATTCCAAAAACTTGGCAAAACATCATAAAAACAAATAAAAACCTACCAAAACATTCCGAAAACCCGACAAAATCATTTAGAACCAGCCAAAACTGATCCAAACATTCTGAAAAGATGCCAAAACACTAGAAAACCAGTCAGAAGTGATTGAAACGTTCAATAACTTGCCAAAACATAATCAAAACAAATGAAAGCAAACCAAAACATTCCAAATACCTGCCAAAATATTTGAAAACCCGCCAAAACGAATCCAAACATTCCAAAACCTGCCAACACAATCAAAACAAAACAAGAGAAAACAAAACACTCTAAAACACCACCAAAACATTCCAAAAACCCCTCAAAACATAATAAAAACCCCCAAAAGAAACCAAAGAATAAGAGGAACACGGCAACAGATTGGCAAGCAAGAGACAGAGAGCGCGGCACCTTGTAGGAGGCGAAGAAGGAAGCCGCACAACACCTGCACTGTGTCTGCACCTTTCAAACTGCTTGAAGATAGTGGCCTGCTTCTTCAATTGCCATTAGCATTCCAATGGAAGGTATTCTTGGACAACTTTGCTCTGCTTGCTGCTAGTTCTGCCCCAGCCTACCATAGATAACCTTGCTCTCCCCTTTAGGCTCTGAGATGCCCAGAACTTGTCAACTTCAAAGGGCGGGCCGGGCTACATCTACTCAGCTGGCACAGTTTCTCCTTGCTAGACCTAGTGGGAAAGCATTTTGCTGAGATGCAGAAGACAAGAAATGCAGAATACGGAGACGCGGAGCTGTCCCAAGTGCCGCTGCCAGGCGTCTTTCCACAGAAGGAGCGCCCCGGAGCGCACCGCAACCGCCACCCTCATCTCTGCCCAAAGAGCCAAAATATTTTAAAACCCGCCAAAACTAATCAAAACATATTTTCAAACCCGCCAAAATAGAAAACCAGACAGAACTGATCAAAACATTCGAAAAAAAATCTGCCAAAACATGATAAAGCCCACCAAAGCTAATCCAAACACACCAAAAACTGGGCTAAACATAATCAAAACAAATCAAGACAAATCAAAACCTTCTAAAAACCCGCCAAAATATTTCAAAACCTTCAAAACTAATCAAAACATTCCGAATACCAGGCAAAACATTCCAATTACCCGCCAAAATATTTGAAAACCTGCCAAAAGGAATCCAAACATTCCAAAACCTGCCAACACAATAAAAACAAGACAAGAGAATACTGAACATTCTAAAAGCCAACCAAAACATTTCGAAAACCCGCCAAAACATCATAAAAACAAATCAAAACCAACCAAAATATTCCGAAAACCCGACAAAATAATTTAGAACCAGCCAAAACTGATCCAAACATTCTGAAAAGATGCCAAAACACTAGAAAACCAGTCAGAAGTGATCAAAACGTTCAAGAACTTGCCAAAACATAATCAAAACAAATGAAAGCAAACCAAAACATTCCAAATACCTGCCAAAATATTTGAAAAGCCGCCAAAACGAATCCAAACATTCCAAAACCAACCAACACAATAAAAACAACCCAAGAGAATGCAAAACATTCTATAAAGCCAACCAAAACATTCCGAAAACCCGCCAAAAATCATAAAAACAAATCAAAACCAACCAAAACATTCCTAAAACCCGACAAAATCGTTTAGAACCAGCCAAAACTGATCCAAACATTCTGAAAAGATGCCAAAACACTAGAAAACCAGTCAGAAGTGATTGAAACGTTCAATAACTTGCCAAAACATAATCAAAACAAATGAAAGCAAACCAAAACATTCCAAATACCTGCCAAAATATTCCGAAAAGCCACCAAAACGAATCCAAACATTCCAAAACCTGCCAACACAATCAAAACAAAACAAGAGAAAACAAAACACTCTAAAACACCACCAAAACATTCCGAAAACCCCTCAAAACATAATAAAATCCCCCAAAAGAAACCAAACAATAACAGGAACACGGCAACAGATTGGCAAGCAAGAGACAGAGAGCGCGGCACCTTGTAGGAGGCGAAGAAGGAAGCCGCACAACACCTGCACTGTGTCTGCACCTTTCAAACTGCTTGAAGATAGTGGCCTGCCTCTTCAATTGCCATTAGCATTCCAATGGAAGGTATTCTTGGACAACTTTGCTGTGCTTGCTGCTAGTTCTGCCCCAGCCTACCATAGATAACCTTGCTCTCCCCTTTAGGCTCTGAGATGCCCAGAACTTGTCAACTTCAAAGGGCGGGCCGGGCTACATCTACTCAGCTGGCACAGTTTCTTCTTGCTAGATCTAGTGGGAAAGCATTTTGCTGAGATGCAGAAGACAAGAAATGCAGAATACGGAGACGCGGAGCTGTCCCAAGTGCCGCTGCCAGGCGTCTTTCCACAGAAGGAGCGCCCCGGAGCGCACCGCAACCGCCACCATCATCTCTGCCCAAAGAGCCAAAATATTTTAAAACCCGCCAAAACTAATCAAAACATATTTTCAAACCCGCCAAAATAGAAAACCAGACAGAACTGATCAAAACATTCGGAAAAAAATCTGCCAAAACATGATAAAGCCCACCAAAGCTAATCCAAACACACCAAAAACTGGGCTAAACATAATCAAAACAAATCAAGACAAATCAAAACCTTCTAAAATCCCGCCAAAATATTTCAAAACCCGTCAAAACTAATCAAAACATTCCGAATACCAGGCAAAACATTCCAATTACCCGCCAAAATATTTGAAAACCTGCCAAAAGGTATCCAAACATTCCAAAACCTGCCAACACAATAAAAACAGCACAAGAGAATACTGAACATTCTAAAAGCCAACCAAAACATTTCGAAAACCCTCCAAAACATCATAAAAACAAATCAAAACCAACCAAAACATTCCAAAAACCCGACAAAATAATTTAGAACCTGCCAAAACTGATCCAAGCATTCTGAAAAGATGCCAAAACACTAGAAAACCAGTCAGAAGTGATCAAAACATTCAATAATTTGCCAAAACATAATCAAAACAAATGAAAGCAAACCAAAACATTCCAAATCCCCCCCAAATATTCCGAAAAGCCGCCAAAACTAATCCAAACCTTCCAAAACCAACCAACACAATAAAAACAACCCAAGAGAATGCAAAACATTCTATTAAGCCAACCAAAACATTTCGAAAACCCGCCAAAAGATCATAGAAACAAATCAAAACAAACCAAAATATTCCGAAAACCCGCCAAAATAGTTTAGACCCGCAAAACTGATCAAAACATTCTGAAAAGATGCCAAAACAATAGAAAACCAGCCAGAACTGATCAAAACATTCCAAAAACTTGGCAAAACATCATAAAAACAAATCAAAACCTACCAAAACATTCCGAAAACCCGACAAAATCATTTAGAACCAGCCAAAACTGATCCAAACATTCTGAAAAGATGCCAAAACACTAGAAAACCAGTCAGAAGTGATTGAAACGTTCAATAACTTGCCAAAACATAATCAAAACAAATGAAAGCAAACCAAAACATTCCAAATACCTGCCAAAATATTTGAAAACCCGCCAAAACGAATCCAAACATTCCAAAACCTGCCAACACAATAAAAACAAAACAAGAGAAAACAAAACACTCTAAAACACCACCAAAACATTCCGAAAACCCCTCAAAACATAATAAAAACCCCCAAAAGAAACCAAAGAATAAGAGGAACACGGCAACAGATTGGCAAGCAAGAGACGGAGAGCGCGGCACCTTGTAGGAGGCGAAGAAGGAAGCCGCACAACACCTGCACTGTGTCTGCACCTTTCAAACTGCTTGAAGATAGTGGCCTGCCTCTTCAATTGCCATTAGCATTCCAATGGAAGCTATTCTTGGACAACTTTGCTCTGCTTGCTGCTAGTTCTGCCCCAGCCTACCATAGATAACCTTGCTCTCCCCTTTAGGCTCTGAGATGCCCAGAACTTGTCAACTTCAAAGAGCGGGCCGGGCTACATCTACTCAGCTGGCACAGTTTCTCCTTGCTAGACCTAGCGGGAAAGCATTTTGCTGAGATGCAGAAGACAAGAAATGCAGAATACGGAGACGCGGAGCTGTCCCAAGTGCCGCTGCCAGGCGTCTTTCCACAGAAGGAGCGCCCCGGAGCGCACCGCAACCGCCACCGTCATCTCTGCCCAAAGAGCCAAAATATTTTAAAACCCGCCAAAACTAATCAAAACATATTTTCAAACCCGCCAAAATAGAAAACCAGACAGAACTGATCAAAACATTCGGAAAAAAATCTGCCAAAACATGATAAAGCCCACCAAAGCTAATCCAAACACACCAAAAACTGGGCTAAACATAATCAAAACAAATCAAGACAAATCAAAACCTTCTAAAAACCCGCCAAAATATTTCAAAACCCTCAAAACTAATCAAAACATTCCGAATACCAGGCAAAACATTCCAATTACCCGCCAAAATATTTGAAAACCTGCCAAAAGGAATCCAAACATTCCAAAACCTGCCAACACAATAAAAACAACACAAGAGAATACTGAACATTCTAAAAGCCAACCAAAACATTTCAAAAACCCGCCAAAACATCATAAAAACAAATCAAAACCAACCAAAATATTCCGAAAACCCGACAAAATAATTTAGAACCAGCCAAAACTGATCCAAACATTCTGAAAAGATGCCAAAACACTAGAAAACCAGTCAGAAGTGATCAAAACGTTCAAGAACTTGCCAAAACATAATCAAAACAAATGAAAGCAAACCAAAACATTCCAAATACCTGCCAAAATATTTGAAAAGCCGCCAAAACGAATCCAAACATTCCAAAACCAACCAACACAATAAAAACAACCCAAGAGAATGCAAAACATTCTATAAAGCCAACCAAAACATTCCGAAAACCCGCCAAAACATCATAAAAACAAATCAAAACCAACCAAAACATTCCAAAAACCCGACAAAATAGTTTAGAACCAGCCAAAACTGATCCAAACATTCTGAAAAGATGCCAAAACACTAGAAAACCAGTCAGAAGTGATCAAAACGTTCAATAACTTGCCAAAACATAATCAAAACAAATGAAAGCAAACCAAAACATTCCAAATACCTGCCAAAATATTCCGAAAAGCCACCAAAACGAATCCAAACATTCCAAAACCTGCCAACACAATAAAAACAAAACAAGAGAAAACAAAACACTCTAAAACACCACCAAAACATTCCGAAAACCCCTCAAAACATAATAAAATCCCCCAAAAGAAACCAAACAATAACAGGAACACGGCAACAGATTGGCAAGCAAGAGACGGAGAGCGCGGCACCTTGTAGGAGGCGAAGAAGGAAGCCGCACAACACCTGCACTGTGTCTGCACCTTTCAAACTGCTTGAAGATAGTGGCCTGCCTCTTCAATTGCCATTAGCATTCCAATGGAAGCTATTCTTGGACAACTTTGCTCTGCTTGCTGCTAGTTCTGCCCCAGCCTACCATAGATAACCTTGCTCTCCCCTTTAGGCTCTGAGATGCCCAGAACTTGTCAACTTCAAAGAGCGGGCCGGGCTACATCTACTCAGCTGGCACAGTTTCTCCTTGCTAGACCTAGCGGGAAAGCATTTTGCTGAGATGCAGAAGACAAGAAATGCAGAATACGGAGACGCGGAGCTGTCCCAAGTGCCGCTGCCAGGCGTCTTTCCACAGAAGGAGCGCCCCGGAGCGCACCGCAACCGCCACCATCATCTCTGCCCAAAGAGCCAAAATATTTTAAAACCCGCCAAAACTAATCAAAACATATTTTCAAACCCGCCAAAATAGAAAACCAGACAGAACTGATCAAAACATTCGGAAAAAAATCTGCCAAAACATGATAAAGCCCACCAAAGCTAATCCAAACACACCAAAAACTGGGCTAAACATAATCAAAACAAATCAAGACAAATCAAAACCTTCTAAAATCCCGCCAAAATATTTCAAAACCCGTCAAAACTAATCAAAACATTCCGAATACCAGGCAAAACATTCCAATTACCCGCCAAAATATTTGAAAACCTGCCAAAAGGTATCCAAACATTCCAAAACCTGCCAACACAATAAAAACAACACAAGAGAAAACAAAACACTCTAAAACACCACCAAAACATTCCGAAAACCCTCAAAACATAATAAAATCCCCCAAAAGAAACCAAACAATAACAGGAACACGGCAACAGATTGGCAAGCAAGAGACAGAGAGCGCGGCACCTTGTAGGAGGCGAAGAAGGAAGCCGCACAACACCTGCACTGTGTCTGCACCTTTCAAACTGCTTGAAGATAGTGGCCTGCCTCTTCAATTGCCATTAGCATTCCAATGGAAGGTATTCTTGGACAACTTTGCTGTGCTTGCTGCTAGTTCTGCCCCAGCCTACCATAGATAACCTTGCTCTCCCCTTTAGGCTCTGAGATGCCCAGAACTTGTCAACTTCAAAGGGCGGGCCGGGCTACATCTACTCAGCTGGCACAGTTTCTTCTTGCTAGATCTAGTGGGAAAGCATTTTGCTGAGATGCAGAAGACAAGAAATGCAGAATACGGAGACGCGGAGCTGTCCCAAGTGCCGCTGCCAGGCGTCTTTCCACAGAAGGAGCGCCCCGGAGCGCACCGCAACCGCCACCATCATCTCTGCCCAAAGAGCCAAAATATTTTAAAACCCGCCAAAACTAATCAAAACATATTTTCAAACCCGCCAAAATAGAAAACCAGACAGAACTGATCAAAACATTCGGAAAAAAATCTGCCAAAACATGATAAAGCCCACCAAAGCTAATCCAAACACACCAAAAACTGGGCTAAACATAATCAAAACAAATCAAGACAAATCAAAACCTTCTAAAATCCCGCCAAAATATTTCAAAACCCGTCAAAACTAATCAAAACATTCCGAATACCAGGCAAAACATTCCAATTACCCGCCAAAATATTTGAAAACCTGCCAAAAGGAATCCAAACATTCCAAAACCTGCCAACACAATAAAAACAACACAAGAGAATACTGAACATTCTAAAAGCCAACCAAAACATTTCGAAAACCCGCCAAAACATCATAAAAACAAATCAAAACCAACCAAAATATTCCGAAAACCCGACAAAATAATTTAGAACCAGCCAAAACTGATCCAAACATTCTGAAAAGATGCCAAAACACTAGAAAACCAGTCAGAAGTGATCAAAACGTTCAAGAACTTGCCAAAACATAATCAAAACAAATGAAAGCAAACCAAAACATTCCAAATACCTGCCAAAATATTTGAAAAGCCGCCAAAACGAATCCAAACATTCCAAAACCAACCAACACAATAAAAACAACCCAAGAGAATGCAAAACATTCTATAAAGCCAACCAAAATATTCCGAAAACCCGCCAAAATAGTTTAGACCCGCAAAACTGATCAAAACATTCTGAAAAGATGCCAAAACATTAGAAAACCAGCCAGAACTGATCAAAACATTCCAAAAACTTGGCAAAACATCATAAAAACAAATCAAAACCAACCAAAACATTCCGAAAACCCGACAAAATCATTTAGAACCAGCCAAAACTGATCCAAACATTCTGAAAAGATGCCAAAACACTAGAAAACCAGTCAGAAGTGATTGAAACGTTCAATAACTTGCCAAAACATAATCAAAACAAATGAAAGCAAACCAAAACATTCCAAATACCTGCCAAAATATTCCGAAAAGCCACCAAAACAAATCCAAACATTCCAAAACCTGCCAACACAATCAAAACAAAACAAGAGAAAACAAAACACTCTAAAACACCACCAAAACATTCCGAAAACCCCTCAAAACATAATAAAATCCCCCAAAAGAAACCAAACAATAACAGGAACACGGCAACAGATTGGCAAGCAAGAGACAGAGAGCGCGGCACCTTGTAGGAGGCGAAGAAGGAAGCCGCACAACACCTGCACTGTGTCTGCACCTTTCAAACTGCTTGAAGATAGTGGCCTGCCTCTTCAATTGCCATTAGCATTCCAATGGAAGGTATTCTTGGACAACTTTGCTGTGCTTGCTGCTAGTTCTGCCCCAGCCTACCATAGATAACCTTGCTCTCCCCTTTAGGCTCTGAGATGCCCAGAACTTGTCAACTTCAAAGGGCGGGCCGGGCTACATCTACTCAGCTGGCACAGTTTCTTCTTGCTAGATCTAGCGGGAAAGCATTTTGCTGAGATGCAGAAGACAAGAAATGCAGAATACGGAGACGCGGAGCTGTCCCAAGTGCCGCTGCCAGGCGTCTTTCCACAGAAGGAGCGCCCCGGAGCGCACCGCAACCGCCACCATCATCTCTGCCCAAAGAGCCAAAATATTTTAAAACCCGCCAAAACTAATCAAAACATATTTTCAAACCCGCCAAAATAGAAAACCAGACAGAACTGATCAAAACATTCGGAAAAAAATCTGCCAAAACATGATAAAGCCCACCAAAGCTAATCCAAACACACCAAAAACTGGGCTAAACATAATCAAAACAAATCAAGACAAATCAAAACCTTCTAAAAACCCGCCAAAATATTTCAAAACCCTCAAAACTAATCAAAACATTCCGAATACCAGGCAAAACATTCCAATTACCCGCCAAAATATTTGAAAACCTGCCAAAAGGAATCCAAACATTCCAAACCCTGCCAACACAATAAAAACAACACAAGAGAATACTGAACATTCTAAAAGCCAACCAAAACATTTCGAAAACCCGCCAAAACATCATAAAAACAAATCAAAACCAACCAAAATATTCCGAAAACCCGACAAAATAATTTAGAACCAGCCAAAACTGATCCAAACATTCTGAAAAGATGCCAAAACACTAGAAAACCAGTCAGAAGTGATCAAAACGTTCAAGAACTTGCCAAAACATAATCAAAACAAATGAAAGCAAACCAAAACATTCCAAATACCTGCCAAAATATTTGAAAAGCCGCCAAAACGAATCCAAACATTCCAAAACCAACCAACACAATAAAAACAACCCAAGAGAATGCAAAACATTCTATAAAGCCAACCAAAACATTCCGAAAACCCGCCAAAACATCATAAAAACAAATCAAAACCAACCAAAACATTCCGAAAACCCGACAAAATAGTTTAGAACCAGCCAAAACTGATCCAAACATTCTGAAAAGATGCCAAAACACTAGAAAACCAGTCAGAAGTGATCAAAACGTTCAATAACTTGCCAAAACATAATCAAAACAAATGAAAGCAAACCAAAACATTCCAAATACCTGCCAAAATATTCCGAAAAGCCACCAAAACGAATCCAAACATTCCAAAACCTGCCAACACAATCAAAACAAAACAAGAGAAAACAAAACACTCTAAAACACCACCAAAACATTCCGAAAACCCCTCAAAACATAATAAAAACCCCCAAAAGAAACCAAAGAATAAGAGGAACACGGCAACAGATTGGCAAGCAAGAGACGGAGAGCGCGGCACCTTGTAGGAGGCGAAGAAGGAAGCCGCACAACACCTGCACTGTGTCTGCACCTTTCAAACTGCTTGAAGATAGTGGCCTGCCTCTTCAATTGCCATTAGCATTCCAATGGAAGGTATTCTTGGACAACTTTGCTGTGCTTGCTGCTAGTTCTGCCCCAGCCTACCATAGATAACCTTGCTCTCCCCTTTAGGCTCTGAGATGCCCAGAACTTGTCAACTTCAAAGGGCGGGCCGGGCTACATCTACTCAGCTGGCACAGTTTCTTCTTGCTAGATCTAGTGGGAAAGCATTTTGCTGAGATGCAGAAGACAAGAAATGCAGAATACGGAGACGCGGAGCTGTCCCAAGTGCCGCTGCCAGGCGTCTTTCCACAGAAGGAGCGCCCCGGAGCGCACCGCAACCGCCACCGTCATCTCTGCCCAAAGAGCCAAAATATTTTAAAACCCGCCAAAACTAATCAAAACATATTTTCAAACCCGCCAAAATAGAAAACCAGACAGAACTGATCAAAACATTCGGAAAAAAATCTGCCAAAACATGATAAAGCCCACCAAAGCTAATCCAAACACACCAAAAACTGGGCTAAACATAATCAAAACAAATCAAGACAAATCAAAACCTTCTAAAAACCCGCCAAAATATTTCAAAACCCTCAAAACTAATCAAAACATTCCGAATACCAGGCAAAACATTCCAATTACCCGCCAAAATATTTGAAAACCTGCCAAAAGGAATCCAAACATTCCAAAACCTGCCAACACAATAAAAACAACACAAGAGAATACTGAACATTCTAAAAGCCAACCAAAACATTTCGAAAACCCGCCAAAACATCATAAAAACAAATCAAAACCAACCAAAATATTCCGAAAACCCGACAAAATAATTTAGAACCAGCCAAAACTGATCCAAACATTCTGAAAAGATGCCAAAATACGATCAAACCAGTCAGAAGTGATCAAAACGTTCAAGAACTTGCCAAAACATAATCAAAACAAATGAAAGCAAACCAAAACATTCCAAATACCTGCCAAAATATTTGAAAAGCCGCCAAAACGAATCCAAACATTCCAAAACCAACCAACACAATAAAAACAACCCAAGAGAATGCAAAACATTCTATAAAGCCAACCAAAACATTCCGAAAACCCGCCAAAACATCATAAAAACAAATCAAAACCAACCAAAATATTCCGAAAACCCGACAAAATAGTTTAGAACCAGCCAAAACTGATCCAAACATTCTGAAAAGATGCCAAAACACTAGAAAACCAGTCAGAAGTGATCAAAACGTTCAAGAACTTGCCAAAACATAATCAAAACAAATGAAAGCAAACCAAAACATTCCAAATACCTGCCAAAATATTTGAAAAGCCGCCAAAACGAATCCAAACATTCCAAAACCAACCAACACAATAAAAACAACCCAAGAGAATGCAAAACATTCTATAAAGCCAACCAAAATATTCCGAAAACCCGCCAAAATAGTTTAGACCCGCAAAACTGATCAAAACATTCTGAAAAGATGCCAAAACATTAGAAAACCAGCCAGAACTGATCAAAACATTCCAAAAACTTGGCAAAACATCATAAAAACAAATCAAAACCTACCAAAACATTCCGAAAACCCGACAAAATCATTTAGAACCAGCCAAAACTGATCCAAACATTCTGAAAAGATGCCAAAACACTAGAAAACCAGTCAGAAGTGATCGAAACGTTCAATAACTTGCCAAAACATAATCAAAACAAATGAAAGCAAACCAAAACATTCCAAATACCTGCCAAAATATTTGAAAACCCGCCAAAACGAATCCAAACATTCCAAAACCTGCCAACACAATAAAAACAAAACAAGAGAAAACAAAACACTCTAAAACACCACCAAAACATTCCAAAAACCCCTCAAAACATAATAAAAACCCCCAAAAGAAACCAAACAATAACAGGAACACGGCAACAGATTGGCAAGCAAGAGACGGAGAGCGCGGCACCTTGTAGGAGGCGAAGAAGGAAGCCGCACAACACCTGCACTGTGTCTGCACCTTTCAAACTGCTTGAAGATAGTGGCCTGCCTCTTCAATTGCCATTAGCATTCCAATTGAAGGTATTCTTGGACAACTTTGCTGTGCTTGCTGCTAGTTCTGCCCCAGCCTACCATAGATAACCTTGCTCTCCCCTTTAGGCTCTGAGATGCCCAGAACTTGTCAACTTCAAAGGGCGGGCCGGGCTACATCTACTCAGCTGCCACAGTTTCTCCTTGCTAGACCTAGCGGGAAAGCATTTTGCTGAGATGCAGAAGACAAGAAATGCAGAATACGGAGACGCGGAGCTGTCCCAAGTGCCGCTGCCAGGCGTCTTTCCACAGAAGGAGCGCCCCGGAGCGCACCGCAACCGCCACCGTCATCTCTGCCCAAAGAGCCAAAATATTTTAAAACCCGCCAAAACTAATCAAAACATATTTTCAAACCCGCCAAAATAGAAAACCAGACAGAACTGATCAAAACATTCGGAAAAAAATCTGCCAAAACATGATAAAGCCCACCAAAGCTAATCCAAACACACCAAAAACTGGGCTAAACATAATCAAAACAAATCAAGACAAATCAAAACCTTCTAAAAACCCGCCAAAATATTTCAAAACCCTCAAAACTAATCAAAACATTCCGAATACCAGGCAAAACATTCCAATTACCCGCCAAAATATTTGAAAACCTGCCAAAAGGAATCCAAACATTCCAAAACCTGCCAACACAATAAAAACAACACAAGAGAATACTGAACATTCTAAAAGCCAACCAAAACATTTCGAAAACCCGCCAAAACATCATAAAAACAAATCAAAACCAACCAAAATATTCTGAAAACCCGACAAAATAATTTAGAACCAGCCAAAACTGATCCAAACATTCTGAAAAGATGCCAAAACACTAGAAAACCAGTCAGAAGTGATCAAAACGTTCAAGAACTTGCCAAAACATAATCAAAACAAATGAAAGCAAACCAAAACATTCCAAATACCTGCCAAAATATTTGAAAAGCCGCCAAAACGAATCCAAACATTCCAAAACCAACCAACACAATAAAAACAACCCAAGAGAATGCAAAACATTCTATAAAGCCAACCAAAACATTCCGAAAACCCGCCAAAACATCATAAAAACAAATCAAAACCAACCAAAACATTCCAAAAACCCGACAAAATAGTTTAGAACCAGCCAAAACTGATCCAAACATTCTGAAAAGATGCCAAAACACTAGAAAACCAGTCAGAAGTGATCAAAACGTTCAATAACTTGCCAAAACATAATCAAAACAAATGAAAGCAAACCAAAACATTCCAAATACCTGCCAAAATATTCCGAAAAGCCACCAAAACGAATCCAAACATTCCAAAACCTGCCAACACAATAAAAACAAAACAAGAGAAAACAAAACACTCTAAAACACCACCAAAACATTCCGAAAACCCCTCAAAACATAATAAAATCCCCCAAAAGAAACCAAACAATAACAGGAACACGGCAACAGATTGGCAAGCAAGAGACGGAGAGCGCGGCACCTTGTAGGAGGCGAAGAAGGAAGCCGCACAACACCTGCACTGTGTCTGCACCTTTCAAACTGCTTGAAGATAGTGGCCTGCCTCTTCAATTGCCATTAGCATTCCAATGGAAGGTATTCTTGGACAACTTTGCTGTGCTTGCTGCTAGTTCTGCCCCAGCCTACCATAGATAACCTTGCTCTCCCCTTTAGGCTCTGAGATGCCCAGAACTTGTCAACTTCAAAGGGCGGGCCGGGCTACATCTACTCAGCTGGCACAGTTTCTTCTTGCTAGATCTAGTGGGAAAGCATTTTGCTGAGATGCAGAAGACAAGAAATGCAGAATACGGAGACGCGGAGCTGTCCCAAGTGCCGCTGCCAGGCGTCTTTCCACAGAAGGAGCGCCCCAGAGCGCACCGCAACCGCCACCATCATCTCTGCCCAAAGAGCCAAAATATTTTAAAACCCGCCAAAACTAATCAAAACATATTTTCAAACCCGCCAAAATAGAAAACCAGACAGAACTGATCAAAACATTCGGAAAAAAATCTGCCAAAACATGATAAAGCCCACCAAAGCTAATCCAAACACACCAAAAACTGGGCTAAACATAATCAAAACAAATCAAGACAAATCAAAACCTTCTAAAATCCCGCCAAAATATTTCAAAACCCGTCAAAACTAATCAAAACATTCCGAATACCAGGCAAAACATTCCAATTACCCGCCAAAATATTTGAAAACCTGCCAAAAGGAATCCAAACATTCCAAAACCTGCCAACACAATAAAAACAACCCAAGAGAATACTGAACATTCTAAAAGCCAACCAAAACATTTCAAAAACCCGCCAAAACATCATAAAAACAAATCAAAACCAACCAAAATATTCCGAAAACCCGACAAAATAATTTAGAACCAGCCAAAACTGATCCAAACATTCTGAAAAGATGCCAAAACACTAGAAAACCAGTCAGAAGTGATCAAAACGTTCAAGAACTTGCCAAAACATAATCAAAACAAATGAAAGCAAACCAAAACATTCCAAATACCTGCCAAAATATTTGAAAAGCCGCCAAAACGAATCCAAACATTCCAAAACCAACCAACACAATAAAAACAACCCAAGAGAATGCAAAACATTCTATAAAGCCAACCAAAATATTCCGAAAACCCGCCAAAATAGTTTAGACCCGCAAAACTGATCAAAACATTCTGAAAAGATGCCAAAACATTAGAAAACCAGCCAGAACTGATCAAAACATTCCAAAAACTTGGCAAAACATCATAAAAACAAATCAAAACCAACCAAAACATTCCGAAAACCCGACAAAATCATTTAGAACCAGCCAAAACTGATCCAAACATTCTGAAAAGATGCCAAAACACTAGAAAACCAGTCAGAAGTGATCAAAACGTTCAATAACTTGCCAAAACATAATCAAAACAAATGAAAGCAAACCAAAACATTCCAAATACCTGCCAAAATATTCCGAAAAGCCACCAAAACGAATCCAAACATTCCAAAACCTGCCAACACAATCAAAACAAAACAAGAGAAAACAAAACACTCTAAAACACCACCAAAACATTCCGAAAACCCCTCAAAACATAATAAAATCCCCCAAAAGAAACCAAACAATAACAGGAACACGGCAACAGATTGGCAAGCAAGAGACGGAGAGCGCGGCACCTTGTAGGAGGCGAAGAAGGAAGCCGCACAACACCTGCACTGTGTCTGCACCTTTCAAACTGCTTGAAGATAGTGGCCTGCCTCTTCAATTGCCATTAGCATTCCAATGGAAGGTATTCTTGGACAACTTTGCTGTGCTTGCTGCTAGTTCTGCCCCAGCCTACCATAGATAACCTTGCTCTCCCCTTTAGGCTCTGAGATGCCCAGAACTTGTCAACTTCAAAGGGCGGGCCGGGCTACATCTACTCAGCTGGCACAGTTTCTTCTTGCTAGATCTAGTGGGAAAGCATTTTGCTGAGATGCAGAAGACAAGAAATGCAGAATACGGAGACGCGGAGCTGTCCCAAGTGCCGCTGCCAGGCGTCTTTCCACAGAAGGAGCGCCCCGGAGCGCACCGCAACCGCCACCATCATCTCTGCCCAAAGAGCCAAAATATTTTAAAACCCGCCAAAACTAATCAAAACATATTTTCAAACCCGCCAAAATAGAAAACCAGACAGAACTGATCAAAACATTCGGAAAAAAATCTGCCAAAACATGATAAAGCCCACCAAAGCTAATCCAAACACACCAAAAACTGGGCTAAACATAATCAAAACAAATCAAGACAAATCAAAACCTTCTAAAATCCCGCCAAAATATTTCAAAACCCGTCAAAACTAATCAAAACATTCCGAATACCAGGCAAAACATTCCAATTACCCGCCAAAATATTTGAAAACCTGCCAAAAGGAATCCAAACATTCCAAAACCTGCCAACACAATAAAAACAACACAAGAGAATACTGAACATTCTAAAAGCCAACCAAAACATTTCGAAAACCCTCCAAAACATCATAAAAACAAATCAAAACCAACCAAAATATTCCGAAAACCCGACAAAATAATTTAGAACCAGCCAAAACTGATCCAAACATTCTGAAAAGATGCCAAAACACTAGAAAACCAGTCAGAAGTGATCAAAACGTTCAAGAACTTGCCAAAACATAATCAAAACAAATGAAAGCAAACCAAAACATTCCAAATCCCCCCCAAATATTCCGAAAAGCCGCCAAAACTAATCCAAACTTTCCAAAACCAACCAACACAATAAAAACAACCCAAGAGAATGCAAAACATTCTATTAAGCCAACCAAAACATTTCGAAAATCCGCCAAAAGATCATAGAAATAAATCAAAACAAACCAAAATATTCCGAAAACCCGCCAAAATAGTTTAGACCCGCAAAACTGATCAAAACATTCTGAAAAGATGCCAAAACATTAGAAAACCAGCCAGAACTGATCAAAACATTCCAAAAACTTGGCAAAACATCATAAAAACAAATCAAAACCTACCAAAACATTCCGAAAACCCGACAAAATCATTTAGAACCAGCCAAAACTGATCCAAACATTCTGAAAAGATGCCAAAACACTAGAAAACCAGTCAGAAGTGATTGAAACGTTCAATAACTTGCCAAAACATAATCAAAACAAATGAAAGCAAACCAAAACATTCCAAATACCTGCCAAAATATTTGAAAACCCGCCAAAACGAATCCAAACATTCCAAAACCTGCCAACACAATCAAAACAAAACAAGAGAAAACAAAACACTCTAAAACACCACCAAAACATTCCGAAAACCCCTCAAAACATAATAAAAACCCCCAAAAGAAACCAAAGAATAAGAGGAACACGGCAACAGATTGGCAAGCAAGAGACGGAGAGCGCGGCACCTTGTAGGAGGCGAAGAAGGAAGCCGCACAACACCTGCACTGTGTCTGCACCTTTCAAACTGCTTGAAGATAGTGGCCTGCCTCTTCAATTGCCATTAGCATTCCAATGGAAGGTATTCTTGGACAACTTTGCTGTGCTTGCTGCTAGTTCTGCCCCAGCCTACCATAGATAACCTTGCTCTCCCCTTTAGGCTCTGAGATGCCCAGAACTTGTCAACTTCAAAGGGCGGGCCGGGCTACATCTACTCAGCTGGCACAGTTTCTTCTTGCTAGATCTAGTGGGAAAGCATTTTGCTGAGATGCAGAAGACAAGAAATGCAGAATACGGAGACGCGGAGCTGTCCCAAGTGCCGCTGCCAGGCGTCTTTCCACAGAAGGAGCGCCCCGGAGCGCACCGCAACCGCCACCATCATCTCTGCCCAAAGAGCCAAAATATTTTAAAACCCGCCAAAACTAATCAAAACATATTTTCAAACCCGCCAAAATAGAAAACCAGACAGAACTGATCAAAACATTCGGAAAAAAATCTGCCAAAACATGATAAAGCCCACCAAAGCTAATCCAAACACACCAAAAACTGGGCTAAACATAATCAAAACAAATCAAGACAAATCAAAACCTTCTAAAAACCCGCCAAAATATTTCAAAACCCTCAAAACTAATCAAAACATTCCGAATACCAGGCAAAACATTCCAATTACCCGCCAAAATATTTGAAAACCTGCCAAAAGGAATCCAAACATTCCAAAACCTGCCAACACAATAAAAACAACACAAGAGAATACTGAACATTCTAAAAGCCAACCAAAACATTTCGAAAACCCGCCAAAACATCATAAAAACAAATCAAAACCAACCAAAATATTCCGAAAACCCGACAAAATAATTTAGAACCAGCCAAAACTGATCCAAACATTCTGAAAAGATGCCAAAACACTAGAAAACCAGTCAGAAGTGATCAAAACGTTCAAGAACTTGCCAAAACATAATCAAAACAAATGAAAGCAAACCAAAACATTCCAAATACCTGCCAAAATATTTGAAAAGCCGCCAAAACGAATCCAAACATTCCAAAACCAACCAACACAATAAAAACAACCCAAGAGAATGCAAAACATTCTATAAAGCCAACCAAAATATTCCGAAAACCCGCCAAAATAGTTTAGACCCGCAAAACTGATCAAAACATTCTGAAAAGATGCCAAAACATTAGAAAACCAGCCTGAACTGATCAAAACATTCCAAAAACTTGGCAAAACATCATAAAAACAAATCAAAACCTACCAAAACATTCCGAAAACCCGACAAAATCATTTAGAACCAGCCAAAACTGATCCAAACATTCTGAAAAGATGCCAAAACACTAGAAAACCAGTCAGAAGTGATTGAAACGTTCAATAACTTGCCAAAACATAATCAAAACAAATGAAAGCAAACCAAAACATTCCAAATACCTGCCAAAATATTTGAAAACCCGCCAAAACGAATCCAAACATTCCAAAACCTGCCAACACAATCAAAACAAAACAAGAGAAAACAAAACACTCTAAAACACCACCAAAACATTCCGAAAACCCCTCAAAACATAATAAAAACCCCCAAAAGAAACCAAAGAATAAGAGGAACACGGCAACAGATTGGCAAGCAAGAGACGGAGAGCGCGGCACCTTGTAGGAGGCGAAGAAGGAAGCCGCACAACACCTGCACTGTGTCTGCAACTTTCAAACTGCTTGAAGATAGTGGCCTGCCTCTTCAATTGCCATTAGCATTCCAATGGAAGGTATTCTTGGACAACTTTGCTGTGCTTGCTGCTAGTTCTGCCCCAGCCTACCATAGATAACCTTGCTCTCCCCTTTAGGCTCTGAGATGCCCAGAACTTGTCAACTTCAAAGGGCGGGCCGGGCTACATCTACTCAGCTGGCACAGTTTCTCCTCGCTAGACCTAGCGGGAAAGCATTTTGCTGAGATGCAGAAGACAAGAAATGCAGAATACGGAGACGCGGAGCTGTCCCAAGTGCCGCTGCCAGGCGTCTTTCCACAGAAGGAGCGCCCCGGAGCGCACCGCAACCGCCACCGTCATCTCTGCCCAAAGAGCCAAAATATTTTAAAACCCGCCAAAACTAATCAAAACATATTTTCAAACCCGCCAAAATAGAAAACCAGACAGAACTGATCAAAACATTCGGAAAAAAATCTGCCAAAACATGATAAAGCCCACCAAAGCTAATCCAAACACACCAAAAACTGGGCTAAACATAATCAAAACAAATCAAGACAAATCAAAACCTTCTAAAAACCCGCCAAAATATTTCAAAACCCTCAAAACTAATCAAAACATTCCGAATACCAGGCAAAACATTCCAATTACCCGCCAAAATATTTGAAAACCTGCCAAAAGGAATCCAAACATTCCAAAACCTGCCAACACAATAAAAACAGCACAAGAGAATACTGAACATTCTAAAAGCCAACCAAAACATTTCGAAAACCCTCCAAAACATCATAAAAACAAATCAAAACCAACCAAAACATTCCAAAAACCCGACAAAATAATTTAGAACCTGCCAAAACTGATCCAAGCATTCTGAAAAGATGCCAAAACACTAGAAAACCAGTCAGAAGTGATCAAAACATTCAATAATTTGCCAAAACATAATCAAAACAAATGAAAGCAAACCAAAACATTCCAAATCCCCCCCAAATATTCCGAAAAGCCGCCAAAACTAATCCAAACTTTCCAAAACCAACCAACACAATAAAAACAACCCAAGAGAATGCAAAACATTCTATTAAGCCAACCAAAACATTTCGAAAACCCGCCAAAAGATCATAGAAACAAATCAAAACAAACCAAAATATTCCGAAAACCCGCCAAAATAGTTTAGACCCGCAAAACTGATCAAAACATTCTGAAAAGATGCCAAAACATTAGAAAACCAGCCAGAACTGATCAAAACATTCCAAAAACTTGGCAAAACATCATAAAAACAAATCAAAACCTACCAAAACATTCCGAAAACCCGACAAAATCATTTAGAACCAGCCAAAACTGATCCAAACATTCTGAAAAGATGCCAAAACACTAGAAAACCAGTCAGAAGTGATTGAAACGTTCAATAACTTGCCAAAACATAATCAAAACAAATGAAAGCAAACCAAAACATTCCAAATACCTGCCAAAATATTTGAAAACCCGCCAAAACGAATCCAAACATTCCAAAACCTGCCAACACAATCAAAACAAAACAAGAGAAAACAAAACACTCTAAAACACCACCAAAACATTCCGAAAACCCCTCAAAACATAATAAAAACCCCCAAAAGAAACCAAAGAATAAGAGGAACACGGCAACAGATTGGCAAGCAAGAGACGGAGAGCGCGGCACCTTGTAGGAGGCGAAGAAGGAAGCCGCACAACACCTGCACTGTGTCTGCACCTTTCAAACTGCTTGAAGATAGTGGCCTGCCTCTTCAATTGCCATTAGCATTCCAATGGAAGGTATTCTTGGACAACTTTGCTGTGCTTGCTGCTAGTTCTGCCCCAGCCTACCATAGATAACCTTGCTCTCCCCTTTAGGCTCTGAGATGCCCAGAACTTGTCAACTTCAAAGGGCGGGCCGGGCTACATCTACTCAGCTGGCACAGTTTCTCCTCGCTAGACCTAGCGGGAAAGCATTTTGCTGAGATGCAGAAGACAAGAAATGCAGAATACGGAGACGCGGAGCTGTCCCAAGTGCCGCTGCCAGGCGTCTTTCCACAGAAGGAGCGCCCCGGAGCGCACCGCAACCGCCACCGTCATCTCTGCCCAAAGAGCCAAAATATTTTAAAACCCGCCAAAACTAATCAAAACATATTTTCAAACCCGCCAAAATAGAAAACCAGACAGAACTGATCAAAACATTCGGAAAAAAATCTGCCAAAACATGATAAAGCCCACCAAAGCTAATCCAAACACACCAAAAACTGGGCTAAACATAATCAAAACAAATCAAGACAAATCAAAACCTTCTAAAAACCCGCCAAAATATTTCAAAACCCTCAAAACTAATCAAAACATTCCGAATACCAGGCAAAACATTCCAATTACCCGCCAAAATATTTGAAAACCTGCCAAAAGGAATCCAAACATTCCAAAACCTGCCAACACAATAAAAACAGCACAAGAGAATACTGAACATTCTAAAAGCCAACCAAAACATTTCGAAAACCCTCCAAAACATCATAAAAACAAATCAAAACCAACCAAAACATTCCAAAAACCCGACAAAATAATTTAGAACCTGCCAAAACTGTTCCAAGCATTCTGAAAAGATGCCAAAACACTAGAAAACCAGTCAGAAGTGATCAAAACATTCAATAATTTGCCAAAACATAATCAAAACAAATGAAAGCAAACCAAAACATTCCAAATCCCCCCCAAATATTCCGAAAAGCCGCCAAAACTAATCCAAACTTTCCAAAACCAACCAACACAATAAAAACAACCCAAGAGAATGCAAAACATTCTATTAAGCCAACCAAAACATTTCGAAAACCCGCCAAAAGATCATAGAAACAAATCAAAACAAACCAAAATATTCCGAAAACCCGACAAAATAGTTTAGACCCGCAAAACTGATCAAAACATTCTGAAAAGATGCCAAAACATTAGAAAACCAGCCAGAACTGATCAAAACATTCCAAAAACTTGGCAAAACATCATAAAAACAAATCAAAACCTACCAAAACATTCCGAAAACCCGACAAAATCATTTAGAACCAGCCAAAACTGATCCAAACATTCTGAAAAGATGCCAAAACACTAGAAAACCAGTCAGAAGTGATTGAAACGTTCAATAACTTGCCAAAACATAATCAAAACAAATGAAAGCAAACCAAAACATTCCAAATACCTGCCAAAATATTTGAAAACCCGCCAAAACGAATCCAAACATTCCAAAACCTGCCAACACAATCAAAACAAAACAAGAGAAAACAAAACACTCTAAAACACCACCAAAACATTCCGAAAACCCCTCAAAACATAATAAAAACCCCCAAAAGAAACCAAAGAATAAGAGGAACACGGCAACAGATTGGCAAGCAAGAGACGGAGAGCGCGGCACCTTGTAGGAGGCGAAGAAGGAAGCCGCACAACACCTGCACTGTGTCTGCACCTTTCAAACTGCTTGAAGATAGTGGCCTGCCTCTTCAATTGCCATTAGCATTCCAATGGAAGGTATTCTTGGACAACTTTGCTGTGCTTGCTGCTAGTTCTGCCCCAGCCTACCATAGATAACCTTGCTCTCCCCTTTAGGCTCTGAGATGCCCAGAACTTGTCAACTTCAAAGGGCGGGCCGGGCTACATCTACTCAGCTGGCACAGTTTCTCCTCGCTAGACCTAGCGGGAAAGCATTTTGCTGAGATGCAGAAGACAAGAAATGCAGAATACGGAGACGCGGAGCTGTCCCAAGTGCCGCTGCCAGGCGTCTTTCCACAGAAGGAGCGCCCCGGAGCGCACCGCAACCGCCACCGTCATCTCTGCCCAAAGAGCCAAAATATTTTAAAACCCGCCAAAACTAATCAAAACATATTTTCAAACCCGCCAAAATAGAAAACCAGACAGAACTGATCAAAACATTCGGAAAAAAATCTGCCAAAACATGATAAAGCCCACCAAAGCTAATCCAAACACACCAAAAACTGGGCTAAACATAATCAAAACAAATCAAGACAAATCAAAACCTTCTAAAAACCCGCCAAAATATTTCAAAACCCTCAAAACTAATCAAAACATTCCGAATACCAGGCAAAACATTCCAATTACCCGCCAAAATATTTGAAAACCTGCCAAAAGGAATCCAAACATTCCAAAACCTGCCAACACAATAAAAACAACACAAGAGAATACTGAACATTCTAAAAGCCAACCAAAACATTTCGAAAACCCGCCAAAACATCATAAAAACAAATCAAAACCAACCAAAATATTCCGAAAACCCGACAAAATCATTTAGAACCAGCCAAAACTGATCCAAACATTCTGAAAAGATGCCAAAACACTAGAAAACCAGTCAGAAGTGATCAAAACGTTCAAGAACTTGCCAAAACATAATCAAAACAAATGAAAGCAAACCAAAACATTCCAAATACCTGCCAAAATATTTGAAAAGCCGCCAAAACGAATCCAAACATTCCAAAACCAACCAACACAATAAAAACAACCCAAGAGAATGCAAAACATTCTATAAAGCCAACCAAAATATTCCGAAAACCCGCCAAAATAGTTTAGACCCGCAAAACTGATCAAAACATTCTGAAAAGATGCCAAAACATTAGAAAACCAGCCTGAACTGATCAAAACATTCCAAAAACTTGGCAAAACATCATAAAAACAAATCAAAACCTACCAAAACATTCCGAAAACCCGACAAAATCATTTAGAACCAGCCAAAACTGATCCAAACATTCTGAAAAGATGCCAAAACACTAGAAAACCAGTCAGAAGTGATTGAAACGTTCAATAACTTGCCAAAACATAATCAAAACAAATGAAAGCAAACCAAAACATTCCAAATACCTGCCAAAATATTTGAAAACCCGCCAAAACGAATCCAAACATTCCAAAACCTGCCAACACAATCAAAACAAAACAAGAGAAAACAAAACACTCTAAAACACCACCAAAACATTCCAAAAACCCCTCAAAACATAATAAAAACCCCCAAAAGAAACCAAAGAATAAGAGGAACACGGCAACAGATTGGCAAGCAAGAGACGGAGAGCGCGGCACCTTGTAGGAGGCGAAGAAGGAAGCCGCACAACACCTGCACTGTGTCTGCACCTTTCAAACTGCTTGAAGATAGTGGCCTGCCTCTTCAATTGCCATTAGCATTCCAATGGAAGGTATTCTTGGACAACTTTGCTGTGCTTGCTGCTAGTTCTGCCCCAGCCTACCATAGATAACCTTGCTCTCCCCTTTAGGCTCTGAGATGCCCAGAACTTGTCAACTTCAAAGGGCGGGCCGGGCTACATCTACTCAGCTGGCACAGTTTCTTCTTGCTAGATCTAGTGGGAAAGCATTTTGCTGAGATGCAGAAGACAAGAAATGCAGAATACGGAGACGCGGAGCTGTCCCAAGTGCCGCTGCCAGGCGTCTTTCCACAGAAGGAGCGCCCCGGAGCGCACCGCAACCGCCACCATCATCTCTGCCCAAAGAGCCAAAATATTTTAAAACCCGCCAAAACTAATCAAAACATATTTTCAAACCCGCCAAAATAGAAAACCAGACAGAACTGATCAAAACATTCGGAAAAAAATCTGCCAAAACATGATAAAGCCCACCAAAGCTAATCCAAACACACCAAAAACTGGGCTAAACATAATCAAAACAAATCAAGACAAATCAAAACCTTCTAAAAACCCGCCAAAATATTTCAAAACCCTCAAAACTAATCAAAACATTCCGAATACCAGGCAAAACATTCCAATTACCCGCCAAAATATTTGAAAACCTGCCAAAAGGAATCCAAACATTCCAAAACCTGCCAACACAATAAAAACAGCACAAGAGAATACTGAACATTCTAAAAGCCAACCAAAACATTTCGAAAACCCTCCAAAACATCATAAAAACAAATCAAAACCAACCAAAACATTCCAAAAACCCGACAAAATAATTTAGAACCTGCCAAAACTGATCCAAGCATTCTGAAAAGATGCCAAAACACTAGAAAACCAGTCAGAAGTGATCAAAACATTCAATAATTTGCCAAAACATAATCAAAACAAATGAAAGCAAACCAAAACATTCCAAATCCCCCCCAAATATTCCGAAAAGCCGCCAAAACTAATCCAAACTTTCCAAAACCAACCAACACAATAAAAACAACCCAAGAGAATGCAAAACATTCTATTAAGCCAACCAAAACATTTCGAAAACCCGCCAAAAGAACATAGAAACAAATCAAAACAAACCAAAATATTCCGAAAACCCGCCAAAATAGTTTAGACCCGCAAAACTGATCAAAACATTCTGAAAAGATGCCAAAACATTAGAAAACCAGCCAGAACTGATCAAAACATTCCAAAAACTTGGCAAAACATCATAAAAACAAATCAAAACCTACCAAAACATTCCGAAAACCCGACAAAATCATTTAGAACCAGCCAAAACTGATCCAAACATTCTGAAAAGATGCCAAAACACTAGAAAACCAGTCAGAAGTGATTGAAACGTTCAATAACTTGCCAAAACATAATCAAAACAAATGAAAGCAAACCAAAACATTCCAAATACCTGCCAAAATATTTGAAAACCCGCCAAAACGAATCCAAACATTCCAAAACCTGCCAACACAATCAAAACAAAACAAGAGAAAACAAAACACTCTAAAACACCACCAAAACATTCCGAAAACCCCTCAAAACATAATAAAAACCCCCAAAAGAAACCAAAGAATAAGAGGAACACGGCAACAGATTGGCAAGCAAGAGACGGAGAGCGCGGCACCTTGTAGGAGGCGAAGAAGGAAGCCGCACAACACCTGCACTGTGTCTGCAACTTTCAAACTGCTTGAAGATAGTGGCCTGCCTCTTCAATTGCCATTAGCATTCCAATGGAAGGTATTCTTGGACAACTTTGCTGTGCTTGCTGCTAGTTCTGCCCCAGCCTACCATAGATAACCTTGCTCTCCCCTTTAGGCTCTGAGATGCCCAGAACTTGTCAACTTCAAAGGGCGGGCCGGGCTACATCTACTCAGCTGGCACAGTTTCTCCTCGCTAGACCTAGCGGGAAAGCATTTTGCTGAGATGCAGAAGACAAGAAATGCAGAATACGGAGACGCGGAGCTGTCCCAAGTGCCGCTGCCAGGCGTCTTTCCACAGAAGGAGCGCCCCGGAGCGCACCGCAACCGCCACCGTCATCTCTGCCCAAAGAGCCAAAATATTTTAAAACCCGCCAAAACTAATCAAAACATATTTTCAAACCCGCCAAAATAGAAAACCAGACAGAACTGATCAAAACATTCGGAAAAAAATCTGCCAAAACATGATAAAGCCCACCAAAGCTAATCCAAACACACCAAAAACTGGGCTAAACATAATCAAAACAAATCAAGACAAATCAAAACCTTCTAAAAACCCGCCAAAATATTTCAAAACCCTCAAAACTAATCAAAACATTCCGAATACCAGGCAAAACATTCCAATTACCCGCCAAAATATTTGAAAACCTGCCAAAAGGAATCCAAACATTCCAAAACCTGCCAACACAATAAAAACAGCACAAGAGAATACTGAACATTCTAAAAGCCAACCAAAACATTTCGAAAACCCTCCAAAACATCATAAAAACAAATCAAAACCAACCAAAACATTCCAAAAACCCGACAAAATAATTTAGAACCTGCCAAAACTGATCCAAGCATTCTGAAAAGATGCCAAAACACTAGAAAACCAGTCAGAAGTGATCAAAACATTCAATAATTTGCCAAAACATAATCAAAACAAATGAAAGCAAACCAAAACATTCCAAATCCCCCCCAAATATTCCGAAAAGCCGCCAAAACTAATCCAAACTTTCCAAAACCAACCAACACAATAAAAACAACCCAAGAGAATGCAAAACATTCTATTAAGCCAACCAAAACATTTCGAAAACCCGCCAAAAGATCATAGAAACAAATCAAAACAAACCAAAATATTCCGAAAACCCGCCAAAATAGTTTAGACCCGCAAAACTGATCAAAACATTCTGAAAAGATGCCAAAACATTAGAAAACCAGCCAGAACTGATCAAAACATTCCAAAAACTTGGCAAAACATCATAAAAACAAATCAAAACCTACCAAAACATTCCGAAAACCCGACAAAATCATTTAGAACCAGCCAAAACTGATCCAAACATTCTGAAAAGATGCCAAAACACTAGAAAACCAGTCAGAAGTGATTGAAACGTTCAATAACTTGCCAAAACATAATCAAAACAAATGAAAGCAAACCAAAACATTCCAAATACCTGCCAAAATATTTGAAAACCCGCCAAAACGAATCCAAACATTCCAAAACCTGCCAACACAATCAAAACAAAACAAGAGAAAACAAAACACTCTAAAACACCACCAAAACATTCCGAAAACCCCTCAAAACATAATAAAAACCCCCAAAAGAAACCAAAGAATAAGAGGAACACGGCAACAGATTGGCAAGCAAGAGACGGAGAGCGCGGCACCTTGTAGGAGGCGAAGAAGGAAGCCGCACAACACCTGCACTGTGTCTGCACCTTTCAAACTGCTTGAAGATAGTGGCCTGCCTCTTCAATTGCCATTAGCATTCCAATGGAAGGTATTCTTGGACAACTTTGCTGTGCTTGCTGCTAGTTCTGCCCCAGCCTACCATAGATAACCTTGCTCTCCCCTTTAGGCTCTGAGATGCCCAGAACTTGTCAACTTCAAAGGGCGGGCCGGGCTACATCTACTCAGCTGGCACAGTTTCTTCTTGCTAGATCTAGTGGGAAAGCATTTTGCTGAGATGCAGAAGACAAGAAATGCAGAATACGGAGACGCGGAGCTGTCCCAAGTGCCGCTGCCAGGCGTCTTTCCACAGAAGGAGCGCCCCGGAGCGCACCGCAACCGCCACCATCATCTCTGCCCAAAGAGCCAAAATATTTTAAAACCCGCCAAAACTAATCAAAACATATTTTCAAACCCGCCAAAATAGAAAACCAGACAGAACTGATCAAAACATTCGGAAAAAAATCTGCCAAAACATGATAAAGCCCACCAAAGCTAATCCAAACACACCAAAAACTGGGCTAAACATAATCAAAACAAATCAAGACAAATCAAAACCTTCTAAAAACCCGCCAAAATATTTCAAAACCCTCAAAACTAATCAAAACATTCCGAATACCAGGCAAAACATTCCAATTACCCGCCAAAATATTTGAAAACCTGCCAAAAGGAATCCAAACATTCCAAAACCTGCCAACACAATAAAAACAACACAAGAGAATACTGAACATTCTAAAAGCCAACCAAAACATTTCGAAAACCCGCCAAAACATCATAAAAACAAATCAAAACCAACCAAAATATTCCGAAAACCCGACAAAATAATTTAGAACCAGCCAAAACTGATCCAAACATTCTGAAAAGATGCCAAAACACTAGAAAACCAGTCAGAAGTGATCAAAACGTTCAAGAACTTGCCAAAACATAATCAAAACAAATGAAAGCAAACCAAAACATTCCAAATACCTGCCAAAATATTTGAAAAGCCGCCAAAACGAATCCAAACATTCCAAAACCAACCAACACAATAAAAACAACCCAAGAGAATGCAAAACATTCTATAAAGCCAACCAAAATATTCCGAAAACCCGCCAAAATAGTTTAGACCCGCAAAACTGATCAAAACATTCTGAAAAGATGCCAAAACATTAGAAAACCAGCCTGAACTGATCAAAACATTCCAAAAACTTGGCAAAACATCATAAAAACAAATCAAAACCTACCAAAACATTCCGAAAACCCGACAAAATCATTTAGAACCAGCCAAAACTGATCCAAACATTCTGAAAAGATGCCAAAACACTAGAAAACCAGTCAGAAGTGATTGAAACGTTCAATAACTTGCCAAAACATAATCAAAACAAATGAAAGCAAACCAAAACATTCCAAATACCTGCCAAAATATTTGAAAACCCGCCAAAACGAATCCAAACATTCCAAAACCTGCCAACACAATCAAAACAAAACAAGAGAAAACAAAACACTCTAAAACACCACCAAAACATTCCGAAAACCCCTCAAAACATAATAAAAACCCCCAAAAGAAACCAAAGAATAAGAGGAACACGGCAACAGATTGGCAAGCAAGAGACGGAGAGCGCGGCACCTTGTAGGAGGCGAAGAAGGAAGCCGCACAACACCTGCACTGTGTCTGCACCTTTCAAACTGCTTGAAGATAGTGGCCTGCCTCTTCAATTGCCATTAGCATTCCAATGGAAGGTATTCTTGGACAACTTTGCTGTGCTTGCTGCTAGTTCTGCCCCAGCCTACCATAGATAACCTTGCTCTCCCCTTTAGGCTCTGAGATGCCCAGAACTTGTCAACTTCAAAGGGCGGGCCGGGCTACATCTACTCAGCTGGCACAGTTTCTCCTCGCTAGACCTAGCGGGAAAGCATTTTGCTGAGATGCAGAAGACAAGAAATGCAGAATACGGAGACGCGGAGCTGTCCCAAGTGCCGCTGCCAGGCGTCTTTCCACAGAAGGAGCGCCCCGGAGCGCACCGCAACCGCCACCGTCATCTCTGCCCAAAGAGCCAAAATATTTTAAAACCCGCCAAAACTAATCAAAACATATTTTCAAACCCGCCAAAATAGAAAACCAGACAGAACTGATCAAAACATTCGGAAAAAAATCTGCCAAAACATGATAAAGCCCACCAAAGCTAATCCAAACACACCAAAAACTGGGCTAAACATAATCAAAACAAATCAAGACAAATCAAAACCTTCTAAAAACCCGCCAAAATATTTCAAAACCCTCAAAACTAATCAAAACATTCCGAATACCAGGCAAAACATTCCAATTACCCGCCAAAATATTTGAAAACCTGCCAAAAGGAATCCAAACATTCCAAAACCTGCCAACACAATAAAAACAGCACAAGAGAATACTGAACATTCTAAAAGCCAACCAAAACATTTCGAAAACCCTCCAAAACATCATAAAAACAAATCAAAACCAACCAAAACATTCCAAAAACCCGACAAAATAATTTAGAACCTGCCAAAACTGATCCAAGCATTCTGAAAAGATGCCAAAACACTAGAAAACCAGTCAGAAGTGATCAAAACATTCAATAATTTGCCAAAACATAATCAAAACAAATGAAAGCAAACCAAAACATTCCAAATCCCCCCCAAATATTCCGAAAAGCCGCCAAAACTAATCCAAACTTTCCAAAACCAACCAACACAATAAAAACAACCCAAGAGAATGCAAAACATTCTATTAAGCCAACCAAAACATTTCGAAAACCCGCCAAAAGATCATAGAAACAAATCAAAACAAACCAAAATATTCCGAAAACCCGCCAAAATAGTTTAGACCCGCAAAACTGATCAAAACATTCTGAAAAGATGCCAAAACATTAGAAAACCAGCCAGAACTGATCAAAACATTCCAAAAACTTGGCAAAACATCATAAAAACAAATCAAAACCTACCAAAACATTCCGAAAACCCGACAAAATCATTTAGAACCAGCCAAAACTGATCCAAACATTCTGAAAAGATGCCAAAACACTAGAAAACCAGTCAGAAGTGATTGAAACGTTCAATAACTTGCCAAAACATAATCAAAACAAATGAAAGCAAACCAAAACATTCCAAATACCTGCCAAAATATTTGAAAACCCGCCAAAACGAATCCAAACATTCCAAAACCTGCCAACACAATCAAAACAAAACAAGAGAAAACAAAACACTCTAAAACACCACCAAAACATTCCGAAAACCCCTCAAAACATAATAAAAACCCCCAAAAGAAACCAAAGAATAAGAGGAACACGGCAACAGATTGGCAAGCAAGAGACGGAGAGCGCGGCACCTTGTAGGAGGCGAAGAAGGAAGCCGCACAACACCTGCACTGTGTCTGCACCTTTCAAACTGCTTGAAGATAGTGGCCTGCCTCTTCAATTGCCATTAGCATTCCAATGGAAGGTATTCTTGGACAACTTTGCTGTGCTTGCTGCTAGTTCTGCCCCAGCCTACCATAGATAACCTTGCTCTCCCCTTTAGGCTCTGAGATGCCCAGAACTTGTCAACTTCAAAGGGCGGGCCGGGCTACATCTACTCAGCTGGCACAGTTTCTTCTTGCTAGATCTAGTGGGAAAGCATTTTGCTGAGATGCAGAAGACAAGAAATGCAGAATACGGAGACGCGGAGCTGTCCCAAGTGCCGCTGCCAGGCGTCTTTCCACAGAAGGAGCGCCCCGGAGCGCACCGCAACCGCCACCATCATCTCTGCCCAAAGAGCCAAAATATTTTAAAACCCGCCAAAACTAATCAAAACATATTTTCAAACCCGCCAAAATAGAAAACCAGACAGAACTGATCAAAACATTCGGAAAAAAATCTGCCAAAACATGATAAAGCCCACCAAAGCTAATCCAAACACACCAAAAACTGGGCTAAACATAATCAAAACAAATCAAGACAAATCAAAACCTTCTAAAAACCCGCCAAAATATTTCAAAACCCTCAAAACTAATCAAAACATTCCGAATACCAGGCAAAACATTCCAATTACCCGCCAAAATATTTGAAAACCTGCCAAAAGGAATCCAAACATTCCAAAACCTGCCAACACAATAAAAACAACACAAGAGAATACTGAACATTCTAAAAGCCAACCAAAACATTTCGAAAACCCGCCAAAACATCATAAAAACAAATCAAAACCAACCAAAATATTCCGAAAACCCGACAAAATAATTTAGAACCAGCCAAAACTGATCCAAACATTCTGAAAAGATGCCAAAACACTAGAAAACCAGTCAGAAGTGATCAAAACGTTCAAGAACTTGCCAAAACATAATCAAAACAAATGAAAGCAAACCAAAACATTCCAAATACCTGCCAAAATATTTGAAAAGCCGCCAAAACGAATCCAAACATTCCAAAACCAACCAACACAATAAAAACAACCCAAGAGAATGCAAAACATTCTATAAAGCCAACCAAAATATTCCGAAAACCCGCCAAAATAGTTTAGACCCGCAAAACTGATCAAAACATTCTGAAAAGATGCCAAAACATTAGAAAACCAGCCTGAACTGATCAAAACATTCCAAAAACTTGGCAAAACATCATAAAAACAAATCAAAACCTACCAAAACATTCCGAAAACCCGACAAAATCATTTAGAACCAGCCAAAACTGATCCAAACATTCTGAAAAGATGCCAAAACACTAGAAAACCAGTCAGAAGTGATTGAAACGTTCAATAACTTGCCAAAACATAATCAAAACAAATGAAAGCAAACCAAAACATTCCAAATACCTGCCAAAATATTTGAAAACCCGCCAAAACGAATCCAAACATTCCAAAACCTGCCAACACAATCAAAACAAAACAAGAGAAAACAAAACACTCTAAAACACCACCAAAACATTCCGAAAACCCCTCAAAACATAATAAAAACCCCCAAAAGAAACCAAAGAATAAGAGGAACACGGCAACAGATTGGCAAGCAAGAGACGGAGAGCGCGGCACCTTGTAGGAGGCGAAGAAGGAAGCCGCACAACACCTGCACTGTGTCTGCACCTTTCAAACTGCTTGAAGATAGTGGCCTGCCTCTTCAATTGCCATTAGCATTCCAATGGAAGGTATTCTTGGACAACTTTGCTGTGCTTGCTGCTAGTTCTGCCCCAGCCTACCATAGATAACCTTGCTCTCCCCTTTAGGCTCTGAGATGCCCAGAACTTGTCAACTTCAAAGGGCGGGCCGGGCTACATCTACTCAGCTGGCACAGTTTCTTCTTGCTAGATCTAGTGGGAAAGCATTTTGCTGAGATGCAGAAGACAAGAAATGCAGAATACGGAGACGCGGAGCTGTCCCAAGTGCCGCTGCCAGGCGTCTTTCCACAGAAGGAGCGCCCCGGAGCGCACCGCAACCGCCACCATCATCTCTGCCCAAAGAGCCAAAATATTTTAAAACCCGCCAAAACTAATCAAAACATATTTTCAAACCCGCCAAAATAGAAAACCAGACAGAACTGATCAAAACATTCGGAAAAAAATCTGCCAAAACATGATAAAGCCCACCAAAGCTAATCCAAACACACCAAAAACTGGGCTAAACATAATCAAAACAAATCAAGACAAATCAAAACCTTCTAAAATCCCGCCAAAATATTTCAAAACCCGTCAAAACTAATCAAAACCTTCCGAATACCAGGCAAAACATTCCAATTACCCGCCAAAATATTTGAAAACCTGCCAAAAGGAATCCAAACATTCCAAAACCTGCCAACACAATAAAAACAGCACAAGAGAATACTGAACATTCTAAAAGCCAACCAAAACATTTCGAAAACCCTCCAAAACATCATAAAAACAAATCAAAACCAACCAAAACATTCCAAAAACCCGACAAAATAATTTAGAACCTGCCAAAACTGATCCAAGCATTCTGAAAAGATGCCAAAACACTAGAAAACCAGTCAGAAGTGATCAAAACATTCAATAATTTGCCAAAACATAATCAAAACAAATGAAAGCAAACCAAAACATTCCAAATCCCCCCCAAATATTCCGAAAAGCCGCCAAAACTAATCCAAACTTTCCAAAACCAACCAACACAATAAAAACAACCCAAGAGAATGCAAAACATTCTATTAAGCCAACCAAAACATTTCGAAAACCCGCCAAAAGATCATAGAAACAAATCAAAACAAACCAAAATATTCCGAAAACCCGCCAAAATAGTTTAGACCCGCAAAACTGATCAAAACATTCTGAAAAGATGCCAAAACATTAGAAAACCAGCCAGAACTGATCAAAACATTCCAAAAACTTGGCAAAACATCATAAAAACAAATCAAAACCTACCAAAACATTCCGAAAACCCGACAAAATCATTTAGAACCAGCCAAAACTGATCCAAACATTCTGAAAAGATGCCAAAACACTAGAAAACCAGTCAGAAGTGATTGAAACGTTCAATAACTTGCCAAAACATAATCAAAACAAATGAAAGCAAACCAAAACATTCCAAATACCTGCCAAAATATTTGAAAACCCGCCAAAACGAATCCAAACATTCCAAAACCTGCCAACACAATCAAAACAAAACAAGAGAAAACAAAACACTCTAAAACACCACCAAAACATTCCGAAAACCCCTCAAAACATAATAAAAACCCCCAAAAGAAACCAAAGAATAAGAGGAACACGGCAACAGATTGGCAAGCAAGAGACGGAGAGCGCGGCACCTTGTAGGAGGCGAAGAAGGAAGCCGCACAACACCTGCACTGTGTCTGCACCTTTCAAACTGCTTGAAGATAGTGGCCTGCCTCTTCAATTGCCATTAGCATTCCAATGGAAGGTATTCTTGGACAACTTTGCTGTGCTTGCTGCTAGTTCTGCCCCAGCCTACCATAGATAACCTTGCTCTCCCCTTTAGGCTCTGAGATGCCCAGAACTTGTCAACTTCAAAGGGCGGGCCGGGCTACATCTACTCAGCTGGCACAGTTTCTCCTCGCTAGACCTAGCGGGAAAGCATTTTGCTGAGATGCAGAAGACAAGAAATGCAGAATACGGAGACGCGGAGCTGTCCCAAGTGCCGCTGCCAGGCGTCTTTCCACAGAAGGAGCGCCCCGGAGCGCACCGCAACCGCCACCGTCATCTCTGCCCAAAGAGCCAAAATATTTTAAAACCCGCCAAAACTAATCAAAACATATTTTCAAACCCGCCAAAATAGAAAACCAGACAGAACTGATCAAAACATTCGGAAAAAAATCTGCCAAAACATGATAAAGCCCACCAAAGCTAATCCAAACACACCAAAAACTGGGCTAAACATAATCAAAACAAATCAAGACAAATCAAAACCTTCTAAAAACCCGCCAAAATATTTCAAAACCCTCAAAACTAATCAAAACATTCCGAATACCAGGCAAAACATTCCAATTACCCGCCAAAATATTTGAAAACCTGCCAAAAGGAATCCAAACATTCCAAAACCTGCCAACACAATAAAAACAACACAAGAGAATACTGAACATTCTAAAAGCCAACCAAAACATTTCGAAAACCCGCCAAAACATCATAAAAACAAATCAAAACCAACCAAAATATTCCGAAAACCCGACAAAATCATTTAGAACCAGCCAAAACTGATCCAAACATTCTGAAAAGATGCCAAAACACTAGAAAACCAGTCAGAAGTGATCAAAACGTTCAAGAACTTGCCAAAACATAATCAAAACAAATGAAAGCAAACCAAAACATTCCAAATACCTGCCAAAATATTTGAAAAGCCGCCAAAACGAATCCAAACATTCCAAAACCAACCAACACAATAAAAACAACCCAAGAGAATGCAAAACATTCTATAAAGCCAACCAAAATATTCCGAAAACCCGCCAAAATAGTTTAGACCCGCAAAACTGATCAAAACATTCTGAAAAGATGCCAAAACATTAGAAAACCAGCCTGAACTGATCAAAACATTCCAAAAACTTGGCAAAACATCATAAAAACAAATCAAAACCTACCAAAACATTCCGAAAACCCGACAAAATCATTTAGAACCAGCCAAAACTGATCCAAACATTCTGAAAAGATGCCAAAACACTAGAAAACCAGTCAGAAGTGATTGAAACGTTCAATAACTTGCCAAAACATAATCAAAACAAATGAAAGCAAACCAAAACATTCCAAATACCTGCCAAAATATTTGAAAACCCGCCAAAACGAATCCAAACATTCCAAAACCTGCCAACACAATCAAAACAAAACAAGAGAAAACAAAACACTCTAAAACACCACCAAAACATTCCAAAAACCCCTCAAAACATAATAAAAACCCCCAAAAGAAACCAAAGAATAAGAGGAACACGGCAACAGATTGGCAAGCAAGAGACGGAGAGCGCGGCACCTTGTAGGAGGCGAAGAAGGAAGCCGCACAACACCTGCACTGTGTCTGCACCTTTCAAACTGCTTGAAGATAGTGGCCTGCCTCTTCAATTGCCATTAGCATTCCAATGGAAGGTATTCTTGGACAACTTTGCTGTGCTTGCTGCTAGTTCTGCCCCAGCCTACCATAGATAACCTTGCTCTCCCCTTTAGGCTCTGAGATGCCCAGAACTTGTCAACTTCAAAGGGCGGGCCGGGCTACATCTACTCAGCTGGCACAGTTTCTTCTTGCTAGATCTAGTGGGAAAGCATTTTGCTGAGATGCAGAAGACAAGAAATGCAGAATACGGAGACGCGGAGCTGTCCCAAGTGCCGCTGCCAGGCGTCTTTCCACAGAAGGAGCGCCCCGGAGCGCACCGCAACCGCCACCATCATCTCTGCCCAAAGAGCCAAAATATTTTAAAACCCGCCAAAACTAATCAAAACATATTTTCAAACCCGCCAAAATAGAAAACCAGACAGAACTGATCAAAACATTCGGAAAAAAATCTGCCAAAACATGATAAAGCCCACCAAAGCTAATCCAAACACACCAAAAACTGGGCTAAACATAATCAAAACAAATCAAGACAAATCAAAACCTTCTAAAAACCCGCCAAAATATTTCAAAACCCTCAAAACTAATCAAAACATTCCGAATACCAGGCAAAACATTCCAATTACCCGCCAAAATATTTGAAAACCTGCCAAAAGGAATCCAAACATTCCAAAACCTGCCAACACAATAAAAACAGCACAAGAGAATACTGAACATTCTAAAAGCCAACCAAAACATTTCGAAAACCCTCCAAAACATCATAAAAACAAATCAAAACCAACCAAAACATTCCAAAAACCCGACAAAATAATTTAGAACCTGCCAAAACTGATCCAAGCATTCTGAAAAGATGCCAAAACACTAGAAAACCAGTCAGAAGTGATCAAAACATTCAATAATTTGCCAAAACATAATCAAAACAAATGAAAGCAAACCAAAACATTCCAAATCCCCCCCAAATATTCCGAAAAGCCGCCAAAACTAATCCAAACTTTCCAAAACCAACCAACACAATAAAAACAACCCAAGAGAATGCAAAACATTCTATTAAGCCAACCAAAACATTTCGAAAACCCGCCAAAAGAACATAGAAACAAATCAAAACAAACCAAAATATTCCGAAAACCCGCCAAAATAGTTTAGACCCGCAAAACTGATCAAAACATTCTGAAAAGATGCCAAAACATTAGAAAACCAGCCAGAACTGATCAAAACATTCCAAAAACTTGGCAAAACATCATAAAAACAAATCAAAACCTACCAAAACATTCCGAAAACCCGACAAAATCATTTAGAACCAGCCAAAACTGATCCAAACATTCTGAAAAGATGCCAAAACACTAGAAAACCAGTCAGAAGTGATTGAAACGTTCAATAACTTGCCAAAACATAATCAAAACAAATGAAAGCAAACCAAAACATTCCAAATACCTGCCAAAATATTTGAAAACCCGCCAAAACGAATCCAAACATTCCAAAACCTGCCAACACAATAAAAACAAAACAAGAGAAAACAAAACACTCTAAAACACCACCAAAACATTCCGAAAACCCCTCAAAACATAATAAAAACCCCCAAAAGAAACCAAAGAATAAGAGGAACACGGCAACAGATTGGCAAGCAAGAGACGGAGAGCGCGGCACCTTCTAGGAGGCGAAGAAGGAAGCCGCACAACACCTGCACTGTGTCTGCAACTTTCAAACTGCTTGAAGATAGTGGCCTGCCTCTTCAATTGCCATTAGCATTCCAATGGAAGGTATTCTTGGACAACTTTGCTGTGCTTGCTGCTAGTTCTGCCCCAGCCTACCATAGATAACCTTGCTCTCCCCTTTAGGCTCTGAGATGCCCAGAACTTGTCAACTTCAAAGGGCGGGCCGGGCTACATCTACTCAGCTGGCACAGTTTCTCCTCGCTAGACCTAGCGGGAAAGCATTTTGCTGAGATGCAGAAGACAAGAAATGCAGAATACGGAGACGCGGAGCTGTCCCAAGTGCCGCTGCCAGGCGTCTTTCCACAGAAGGAGCGCCCCGGAGCGCACCGCAACCGCCACCGTCATCTCTGCCCAAAGAGCCAAAATATTTTAAAACCCGCCAAAACTAATCAAAACATATTTTCAAACCCGCCAAAATAGAAAACCAGACAGAACTGATCAAAACATTCGGAAAAAAATCTGCCAAAACATGATAAAGCCCACCAAAGCTAATCCAAACACACCAAAAACTGGGCTAAACATAATCAAAACAAATCAAGACAAATCAAAACCTTCTAAAAACCCGCCAAAATATTTCAAAACCCTCAAAACTAATCAAAACATTCCGAATACCAGGCAAAACATTCCAATTACCCGCCAAAATATTTGAAAACCTGCCAAAAGGAATCCAAACATTCCAAAACCTGCCAACACAATAAAAACAGCACAAGAGAATACTGAACATTCTAAAAGCCAACCAAAACATTTCGAAAACCCTCCAAAACATCATAAAAACAAATCAAAACCAACCAAAACATTCCAAAAACCCGACAAAATAATTTAGAACCTGCCAAAACTGATCCAAGCATTCTGAAAAGATGCCAAAACACTAGAAAACCAGTCAGAAGTGATCAAAACATTCAATAATTTGCCAAAACATAATCAAAACAAATGAAAGCAAACCAAAACATTCCAAATCCCCCCCAAATATTCCGAAAAGCCGCCAAAACTAATCCAAACTTTCCAAAACCAACCAACACAATAAAAACAACCCAAGAGAATGCAAAACATTCTATTAAGCCAACCAAAACATTTCGAAAACCCGCCAAAAGATCATAGAAACAAATCAAAACAAACCAAAATATTCCGAAAACCCGACAAAATAGTTTAGACCCGCAAAACTGATCAAAACATTCTGAAAAGATGCCAAAACATTAGAAAACCAGCCAGAACTGATCAAAACATTCCAAAAACTTGGCAAAACATCATAAAAACAAATCAAAACCTACCAAAACATTCCGAAAACCCGACAAAATCATTTAGAACCAGCCAAAACTGATCCAAACATTCTGAAAAGATGCCAAAACACTAGAAAACCAGTCAGAAGTGATTGAAACGTTCAATAACTTGCCAAAACATAATCAAAACAAATGAAAGCAAACCAAAACATTCCAAATACCTGCCAAAATATTTGAAAACCCGCCAAAACGAATCCAAACATTCCAAAACCTGCCAACACAATCAAAACAAAACAAGAGAAAACAAAACACTCTAAAACACCACCAAAACATTCCGAAAACCCCTCAAAACATAATAAAAACCCCCAAAAGAAACCAAAGAATAAGAGGAACACGGCAACAGATTGGCAAGCAAGAGACGGAGAGCGCGGCACCTTGTAGGAGGCGAAGAAGGAAGCCGCACAACACCTGCACTGTGTCTGCACCTTTCAAACTGCTTGAAGATAGTGGCCTGCCTCTTCAATTGCCATTAGCATTCCAATGGAAGGTATTCTTGGACAACTTTGCTGTGCTTGCTGCTAGTTCTGCCCCAGCCTACCATAGATAACCTTGCTCTCCCCTTTAGGCTCTGAGATGCCCAGAACTTGTCAACTTCAAAGGGCGGGCCGGGCTACATCTACTCAGCTGGCACAGTTTCTTCTTGCTAGATCTAGTGGGAAAGCATTTTGCTGAGATGCAGAAGACAAGAAATGCAGAATACGGAGACGCGGAGCTGTCCCAAGTGCCGCTGCCAGGCGTCTTTCCACAGAAGGAGCGCCCCGGAGCGCACCGCAACCGCCACCATCATCTCTGCGCAAAGAGCCAAAATATTTTAAAACCCGCCAAAACTAATCAAAACATATTTTCAAACCCGCCAAAATAGAAAACCAGACAGAACTGATCAAAACATTCGGAAAAAAATCTGCCAAAACATGATAAAGCCCACCAAAGCTAATCCAAACACACCAAAAACTGGGCTAAACATAATCAAAACAAATCAAGACAAATCAAAACCTTCTAAAAACCCGCCAAAATATTTCAAAACCCTCAAAACTAATCAAAACATTCCGAATACCAGGCAAAACATTCCAATTACCCGCCAAAATATTTGAAAACCTGCCAAAAGGAATCCAAACATTCCAAAACCTGCCAACACAATAAAAACAACACAAGAGAATACTGAACATTCTAAAAGCCAACCAAAACATTTCGAAAACCCGCCAAAACATCATAAAAACAAATCAAAACCAACCAAAATATTCCGAAAACCCGACAAAATCATTTAGAACCAGCCAAAACTGATCCAAACATTCTGAAAAGATGCCAAAACACTAGAAAACCAGTCAGAAGTGATCAAAACGTTCAAGAACTTGCCAAAACATAATCAAAACAAATGAAAGCAAACCAAAACATTCCAAATACCTGCCAAAATATTTGAAAAGCCGCCAAAACGAATCCAAACATTCCAAAACCAACCAACACAATAAAAACAACCCAAGAGAATGCAAAACATTCTATAAAGCCAACCAAAATATTCCGAAAACCCGCCAAAATAGTTTAGACCCGCAAAACTGATCAAAACATTCTGAAAAGATGCCAAAACATTAGAAAACCAGCCTGAACTGATCAAAACATTCCAAAAACTTGGCAAAACATCATAAAAACAAATCAAAACCTACCAAAACATTCCGAAAACCCGACAAAATCATTTAGAACCAGCCAAAACTGATCCAAACATTCTGAAAAGATGCCAAAACACTAGAAAACCAGTCAGAAGTGATTGAAACGTTCAATAACTTGCCAAAACATAATCAAAACAAATGAAAGCAAACCAAAACATTCCAAATACCTGCCAAAATATTTGAAAACCCGCCAAAACGAATCCAAACATTCCAAAACCTGCCAACACAATCAAAACAAAACAAGAGAAAACAAAACACTCTAAAACACCACCAAAACATTCCGAAAACCCCTCAAAACATAATAAAAACCCCCAAAAGAAACCAAAGAATAAGAGGAACACGGCAACAGATTGGCAAGCAAGAGACGGAGAGCGCGGCACCTTGTAGGAGGCGAAGAAGGAAGCCGCACAACACCTGCACTGTGTCTGCACCTTTCAAACTGCTTGAAGATAGTGGCCTGCCTCTTCAATTGCCATTAGCATTCCAATGGAAGGTATTCTTGGACAACTTTGCTGTGCTTGCTGCTAGTTCTGCCCCAGCCTACCATAGATAACCTTGCTCTCCCCTTTAGGCTCTGAGATGCCCAGAACTTGTCAACTTCAAAGGGCGGGCCGGGCTACATCTACTCAGCTGGCACAGTTTCTTCTTGCTAGATCTAGTGGGAAAGCATTTTGCTGAGATGCAGAAGACAAGAAATGCAGAATACGGAGACGCGGAGCTGTCCCAAGTGCCGCTGCCAGGCGTCTTTCCACAGAAGGAGCGCCCCGGAGCGCACCGCAACCGCCACCATCATCTCTGCCCAAAGAGCCAAAATATTTTAAAACCCGCCAAAACTAATCAAAACATATTTTCAAACCCGCCAAAATAGAAAACCAGACAGAACTGATCAAAACATTCGGAAAAAAATCTGCCAAAACATGATAAAGCCCACCAAAGCTAATCCAAACACACCAAAAACTGGGCTAAACATAATCAAAACAAATCAAGACAAATCAAAACCTTCTAAAATCCCGCCAAAATATTTCAAAACCCGTCAAAACTAATCAAAACCTTCCGAATACCAGGCAAAACATTCCAATTACCCGCCAAAATATTTGAAAACCTGCCAAAAGGAATCCAAACATTCCAAAACCTGCCAACACAATAAAAACAGCACAAGAGAATACTGAACATTCTAAAAGCCAACCAAAACATTTCGAAAACCCTCCAAAACATCATAAAAACAAATCAAAACCAACCAAAACATTCCAAAAACCCGACAAAATAATTTAGAACCTGCCAAAACTGATCCAAGCATTCTGAAAAGATGCCAAAACACTAGAAAACCAGTCAGAAGTGATCAAAACATTCAATAATTTGCCAAAACATAATCAAAACAAATGAAAGCAAACCAAAACATTCCAAATCCCCCCCAAATATTCCGAAAAGCCGCCAAAACTAATCCAAACTTTCCAAAACCAACCAACACAATAAAAACAACCCAAGAGAATGCAAAACATTCTATTAAGCCAACCAAAACATTTCGAAAACCCGCCAAAAGATCATAGAAACAAATCAAAACAAACCAAAATATTCCGAAAACCCGCCAAAATAGTTTAGACCCGCAAAACTGATCAAAACATTCTGAAAAGATGCCAAAACATTAGAAAACCAGCCAGAACTGATCAAAACATTCCAAAAACTTGGCAAAACATCATAAAAACAAATCAAAACCTACCAAAACATTCCGAAAACCCGACAAAATCATTTAGAACCAGCCAAAACTGATCCAAACATTCTGAAAAGATGCCAAAACACTAGAAAACCAGTCAGAAGTGATTGAAACGTTCAATAACTTGCCAAAACATAATCAAAACAAATGAAAGCAAACCAAAACATTCCAAATACCTGCCAAAATATTTGAAAACCCGCCAAAACGAATCCAAACATTCCAAAACCTGCCAACACAATCAAAACAAAACAAGAGAAAACAAAACACTCTAAAACACCACCAAAACATTCCGAAAACCCCTCAAAACATAATAAAAACCCCCAAAAGAAACCAAAGAATAAGAGGAACACGGCAACAGATTGGCAAGCAAGAGACGGAGAGCGCGGCACCTTGTAGGAGGCGAAGAAGGAAGCCGCACAACACCTGCACTGTGTCTGCACCTTTCAAACTGCTTGAAGATAGTGGCCTGCCTCTTCAATTGCCATTAGCATTCCAATGGAAGGTATTCTTGGACAACTTTGCTGTGCTTGCTGCTAGTTCTGCCCCAGCCTACCATAGATAACCTTGCTCTCCCCTTTAGGCTCTGAGATGCCCAGAACTTGTCAACTTCAAAGGGCGGGCCGGGCTACATCTACTCAGCTGGCACAGTTTCTCCTCGCTAGACCTAGCGGGAAAGCATTTTGCTGAGATGCAGAAGACAAGAAATGCAGAATACGGAGACGCGGAGCTGTCCCAAGTGCCGCTGCCAGGCGTCTTTCCACAGAAGGAGCGCCCCGGAGCGCACCGCAACCGCCACCGTCATCTCTGCCCAAAGAGCCAAAATATTTTAAAACCCGCCAAAACTAATCAAAACATATTTTCAAACCCGCCAAAATAGAAAACCAGACAGAACTGATCAAAACATTCGGAAAAAAATCTGCCAAAACATGATAAAGCCCACCAAAGCTAATCCAAACACACCAAAAACTGGGCTAAACATAATCAAAACAAATCAAGACAAATCAAAACCTTCTAAAAACCCGCCAAAATATTTCAAAACCCGTCAAAACTAATCAAAACATTCCGAATACCAGGCAAAACATTCCAATTACCCGCCAAAATATTTGAAAACCTGCCAAAAGGAATCCAAACATTCCAAAACCTGCCAACACAATAAAAACAACACAAGAGAATACTGAACATTCTAAAAGCCAACCAAAACATTTCGAAAACCCGCCAAAACATCATAAAAACAAATCAAAACCAACCAAAATATTCCGAAAACCCGACAAAATCATTTAGAACCAGCCAAAACTGATCCAAACATTCTGAAAAGATGCCAAAACACTAGAAAACCAGTCAGAAGTGATCAAAACGTTCAAGAACTTGCCAAAACATAATCAAAACAAATGAAAGCAAACCAAAACATTCCAAATACCTGCCAAAATATTTGAAAAGCCGCCAAAACGAATCCAAACATTCCAAAACCAACCAACACAATAAAAACAACCCAAGAGAATGCAAAACATTCTATAAAGCCAACCAAAATATTCCGAAAACCCGCCAAAATAGTTTAGACCCGCAAAACTGATCAAAACATTCTGAAAAGATGCCAAAACATTAGAAAACCAGCCTGAACTGATCAAAACATTCCAAAAACTTGGCAAAACATCATAAAAACAAATCAAAACCTACCAAAACATTCCGAAAACCCGACAAAATCATTTAGAACCAGCCAAAACTGATCCAAACATTCTGAAAAGATGCCAAAACACTAGAAAACCAGTCAGAAGTGATTGAAACGTTCAATAACTTGCCAAAACATAATCAAAACAAATGAAAGCAAACCAAAACATTCCAAATACCTGCCAAAATATTTGAAAACCCGCCAAAACGAATCCAAACATTCCAAAACCTGCCAACACAATCAAAACAAAACAAGAGAAAACAAAACACTCTAAAACACCACCAAAACATTCCGAAAACCCCTCAAAACATAATAAAAACCCCCAAAAGAAACCAAAGAATAAGAGGAACACGGCAACAGATTGGCAAGCAAGAGACGGAGAGCGCGGCACCTTGTAGGAGGCGAAGAAGGAAGCCGCACAACACCTGCACTGTGTCTGCACCTTTCAAACTGCTTGAAGATAGTGGCCTGCCTCTTCAATTGCCATTAGCATTCCAATGGAAGGTATTCTTGGACAACTTTGCTGTGCTTGCTGCTAGTTCTGCCCCAGCCTACCATAGATAACCTTGCTCTCCCCTTTAGGCTCTGAGATGCCCAGAACTTGTCAACTTCAAAGGGCGGGCCGGGCTACATCTACTCAGCTGGCACAGTTTCTTCTTGCTAGATCTAGTGGGAAAGCATTTTGCTGAGATGCAGAAGACAAGAAATGCAGAATACGGAGACGCGGAGCTGTCCCAAGTGCCGCTGCCAGGCGTCTTTCCACAGAAGGAGCGCCCCGGAGCGCACCGCAACCGCCACCATCATCTCTGCCCAAAGAGCCAAAATATTTTAAAACCCGCCAAAACTAATCAAAACATATTTTCAAACCCGCCAAAATAGAAAACCAGACAGAACTGATCAAAACATTCGGAAAAAAATCTGCCAAAACATGATAAAGCCCACCAAAGCTAATCCAAACACACCAAAAACTGGGCTAAACATAATCAAAACAAATCAAGACAAATCAAAACCTTCTAAAAACCCGCCAAAATATTTCAAAACCCTCAAAACTAATCAAAACATTCCGAATACCAGGCAAAACATTCCAATTACCCGCCAAAATATTTGAAAACCTGCCAAAAGGAATCCAAACATTCCAAAACCTGCCAACACAATAAAAACAGCACAAGAGAATACTGAACATTCTAAAAGCCAACCAAAACATTTCGAAAACCCTCCAAAACATCATAAAAACAAATCAAAACCAACCAAAACATTCCAAAAACCCGACAAAATAATTTAGAACCTGCCAAAACTGATCCAAGCATTCTGAAAAGATGCCAAAACACTAGAAAACCAGTCAGAAGTGATCAAAACATTCAATAATTTGCCAAAACATAATCAAAACAAATGAAAGCAAACCAAAACATTCCAAATCCCCCCCAAATATTCCGAAAAGCCGCCAAAACTAATCCAAACTTTCCAAAACCAACCAACACAATAAAAACAACCCAAGAGAATGCAAAACATTCTATTAAGCCAACCAAAACATTTCGAAAACCCGCCAAAAGATCATAGAAACAAATCAAAACAAACCAAAATATTCCGAAAACCCGCCAAAATAGTTTAGACCCGCAAAACTGATCAAAACATTCTGAAAAGATGCCAAAACATTAGAAAACCAGCCAGAACTGATCAAAACATTCCAAAAACTTGGCAAAACATCATAAAAACAAATCAAAACCTACCAAAACATTCCGAAAACCCGACAAAATCATTTAGAACCAGCCAAAACTGATCCAAACATTCTGAAAAGATGCCAAAACACTAGAAAACCAGTCAGAAGTGATTGAAACGTTCAATAACTTGCCAAAACATAATCAAAACAAATGAAAGCAAACCAAAACATTCCAAATACCTGCCAAAATATTTGAAAACCCGCCAAAACGAATCCAAACATTCCAAAACCTGCCAACACAATAAAAACAAAACAAGAGAAAACAAAACACTCTAAAACACCACCAAAACATTCCGAAAACCCCTCAAAACATAATAAAAACCCCCAAAAGAAACCAAAGAATAAGAGGAACACGGCAACAGATTGGCAAGCAAGAGACAGAGAGCGCGGCACCTTGTAGGAGGCGAAGAAGGAAGCCGCACAACACCTGCACTGTGTCTGCACCTTTCAAACTGCTTGAAGATAGTGGCCTGCCTCTTCAATTGCCATTAGCATTCCAATGGAAGGTATTCTTGGACAACTTTGCTCTGCTTGCTGCTAGTTCTGCCCCAGCCTACCATAGATAACCTTGCTCTCCCCTTTAGGCTCTGAGATGCCCAGAACTTGTCAACTTCAAAGGGCGGGCCGGGCTACATCTACTCAGCTGCCACAGTTTCTCCTTGCTAGACCTAGTGGGAAAGCATTTTGCTGAGATGCAGAAGGCAAGAAACGCAGAATACGGAGACGCGGAGCTGTCCCAAGTGCCGCTGCCAGGCGTCTTTCCACAGAAGTAGCGCCCTGGAGCGCACCGCAACCGCCACCGTCATCTCTGCGCAAAGAGCCAAAATATTTTAAAACCCGCCAAAACTCATCCAAAAATATTTTCAAACCCGCCAAAATAGAAAACCAGACAGAAGTCATCAATACATTCGAAAAAACCTGACAAAACATGATCAAGCCCACCAAAGCTAATCCAAACACACCAAAAACTGGGCTAAACAGAATCAAAACAAATCAAAACAAATCCAAACCTTCTAAAACCCCGCCAAAATATTTCAAAACCCGTCAAAACTAATCAAAACCTTCCGAATACCCGCCAAAACATTCCAAATACCCGCCAAAAGATTTTAAAACCCGCCAAAACGTATCCAAACATTCCAAAACCTGCCAACACAATAAAAACAACTCAAGAGAATACAAAACATTCTAAAACCCAACCAAGACATTCTGAAAACCCGCCAAAACATCATAAAAACAAATCAAAACCAACCAAAACATTCCAAAAACCAGCCAAAATATTCCGAAATCTGGCCAAAACATCATAAAAAGAAATCAAAACCAACCAAAACATTCCAAAAACCCGACAAAATAGTTTAGAACCTGCCAAACCTGATCAAAACATTCTGAAAAGATGCCAAAATACTAGAAAACCAGTCAGAAGTGATCGAAACTTTCAATAGCTTGCCAAAACATAATCAAAACAAATGAAAGCAAACCAAAACATTCCAAATACCCACCAAAATATTTTAAAACCCGCCAAAAGGAATCCAAATGTTCCACAACCTGCCAAGACAATCAAAACAACACAAGAGAAAACAAAACATTCTGAAACACCACCAAAACATTCCGAAAACCCGCCAAAACATCATCAAAACAAATCAAAACCAACCAAAAAATAAGAGGAACACGGCAACATATTGGCAAGCAAGAGACGGAGAACGCGGCACCTTCTAGGAGGCCAAGAAGGAAGCCGCACAACACCTGCACTGTGTCTGCAACTTTCAAACTGCTAGAAGCTAGTGGCTTGCCACTGGCCTGCCTCTTCAATTGCCATTAGCATTCCAATGGAAGCTATTCTTGGACAACTTTGCTCTGCTTGCTGCTAGTTCTGCCCCAGCCTACCATAGAGAACCTTGCTCTTGCCTTGAGGCTCTGAGATGCCAAGAACTTGTCAACTTCAAAGGGCGGGCCGGGCTACATCTACTCAGCTGCCACAGTTTCTCCTTGCTAGACCTAGTGGGAAAGCATTTTGCTGAGATGCAGAAGGCAAGAAACGCAGAATACGGAGACGCGGAGCTGTCCCAAGTGCCGCTGCCAGGCGTCTTTCCACAGAAGGAGCGCCCTGGAGCGCACCGCAACCGCCACCGTCATCTCTGCGCAAAGAGCCAAAATATTTTAAAACCCGCCAAAACTCATCCAAAAATATTTTCAAACCCGCCAAAATAGAAAACCAGACAGAAGTCATCAATACATTCGAAAAAACCTGGCAAAACACGATAAAGCCCACCAAAGCTAATCCAAACACACCAAAAACTGGGCTAAACAGAATCAAAACAAATCAAAACAAATCCAAACCTTCTAAAAACCCGCCAAAATATTTCAAAACCCGTCAAAACTAATCAAAACCTTCCGAATACCCGCCAAAACATTCCAAATACCCGCCAAAAGATTTTAAAACCCGCCAAAAAGTATCCAAACATTCCAAAACCTGCCAACACAATAAAAACAACTCAAGAGAATACAAAACATTCTAAAACCCAACCAAGACATTCTGAAAACCCGCCAAAACATCATAAAAACAAATCAAAACCAACCAAAACATTCCAAAAACCAGCCAAAATATTCCGAAATCTGGCCAAAACATCATAAAAACAAATCAAAACCAACCAAAACATTCCAAAAACCCGACAAAATAGTTTAGAACCTGCCAAACCTGATCAAAACATTCTGAAAAGATGCCAAAATACTAGAAAACCAGTCAGAAGTGATCGAAACTTTCAATAGCTTGCCAAAACATAATCAAAACAAATGAAAGCAAACCAAAACATTCCAAATACCCACCAAAATATTTTAAAACCCGCCAAAAGGAATCCAAATGTTCCACAACCTGCCAAGACAATCAAAACAACACAAGAGAAAACAAAACATTCTGAAACACCACCAAAACATTCTAAAACACCACCAAAACATTCCGAAAACCCGCCAAAACATCATCAAAACAAATCAAAACCAACCAAAAAATAAGAGGAACACGGCAACATATTGGCAAGCAAGAGACGGAGAACGCGGCACCTTCTAGGAGGCCAAGAAGGAAGCCGCACAACACCTGCACTGTGTCTGCAACTTTCAAACTGCTAGAAGCTAGTGGCTTGCCACTGGCCTGCCTCTTCAATTGCCATTAGCATTCCAATGGAAGCTATTCTTGGACAACTTTGCTCTGCTTGCTGCTAGTTCTGCCCCAGCCTACCATAGAGAACCTTGCTCTTGCCTTGAGGCTCTGAGATGCCAAGAACTTGTCAACTTCAAAGGGCGGGCCGGGCTACATCTACTCAGCTGCCACAGTTTCTCCTTGCTAGACCTAGTGGGAAAGCATTTTGCTGAGATGCAGAAGGCAAGAAACGCAGAATACGGAGACGCGGAGCTGTCCCAAGTGCCGCTGCCAGGCGTCTTTCCGCAGAAGGAGCGCCCCGGAGCGCACCGCAACCGCCACCGTCATCTCTGCGCAAAGAGCCAAAATATTTTAAAACCCGCCAAAACTCATCCAAAAATATTTTCAAACCCGCCAAAATAGAAAACCAGACAGAAGTGATCAATACATTCGAAAAAACCTGACAAAACATGATCAAGCCCACCAAAGCTAATCCAAACACACCAAAAACTGGGCTAAACAGAATCAAAACAAATCAAAACAAATCCAAACCTTCTAAAAACCCGCCAAAATATTTCAAAACCCGTCAAAACTAATCAAAACCTTCCGAATACCCGCCAAAACATTCCAAATACCCGCCAAAAGATTTTAAAACCCGCCAAAAAGTATCCAAACATTCCAAAACCTGCCAACACAATAAAAACAACTCAAGAGAATACAAAACATTCTAAAACCCAACCAAGACATTCTGAAAACCCGCCAAAACATCATAAAAACAAATCAAAACCAACCAAAACATTCCAAAAACCAGCCAAAATATTCCGAAATCTGGCCAAAACATCATAAAAAGAAATCAAAACCAACCAAAACATTCCAAAAACCCGACAAAATAGTTTAGAACCTGCCAAACCTGATCAAAACATTCTGAAAAGATGCTAAAATACTAGAAAACCAGTCAGAAGTGATCGAAACTTTCAATAGCTTGCCAAAACATAATCAAAACAAATGAAAGCAAACCAAAACATTCCAAATACCCACCAAAATATTTTAAAACCCGCCAAAAGGAATCCAAATGTTCCACAACCTGCCAAGACAATCAAAACAACACAAGAGAAAACAAAACATTCTGAAACACCACCAAAACATTCTAAAACACCACCAAAACATTCCGAAAACCCGCCAAAACATCATCAAAACAAATCAAAACCAACCAAAAAATAAGAGGAACACGGCAACATATTGGCAAGCAAGAGACGGAGAACGCGGCACCTTCTAGGAGGCCAAGAAGGAAGCCGCACAACACCTGCACTGTGTCTGCAACTTTCAAACTGCTAGAAGCTAGTGGCTTGCCACTGGCCTGCCTCTTCAATTGCCATTAGCATTCCAATGGAAGCTATTCTTGGACAACTTTGCTCTGCTTGCTGCTAGTTCTGCCCCAGCCTACCATAGAGAACCTTGCTCTTGCCTTGAGGCTCTGAGATGCCAAGAACTTGTCAACTTCAAAGGGCGGGCCGGGCTACATCTACTCAGCTGCCACAGTTTCTCCTTGCTAGACCTAGTGGGAAAGCATTTTGCTGAGATGCAGAAGGCAAGAAACGCAGAATACGGAGACGCGGAGCTGTCCCAAGTGCCGCTGCCAGGCGTCTTTCCGCAGAAGGAGCGCCCCGGAGCGCACCGCAACCGGCACCGTCATCTCTGCGCAAAGAGCCAAAATCTTTTCAAACCCGCCAAAACTCATCCAAAAATATTTTTAAACCCGCCAAAATAGAAAACCAGACAGAAGTCATCAATACATTCGAAAAAACCTGACAAAACATGATCAAGCCCACCAAAGCTAATCCAAACACACCAAAAACTGGGCTAAACAGAATCAAAACAAATCAAAACAAATCCAAACCTTCTAAAAACCCGCCAAAATATTTCAAAACCCGTCAAAACTAATCAAAACCTTCCGAATACCCGCCAAAACATTCCAAATACCCGCCAAAAGATTTTAAAACCCGCCAAAAAGTATCCAAACATTCCAAAACCTGCCAACACAATAAAAACAACTCAAGAGAATACAAAACATTCTAAAACCCAACCAAGACATTCTGAAAACCCGCCAAAACATCATAAAAACAAATCAAAACCAACCAAAACATTCCAAAAACCAGCCAAAATATTCCGAAATCTGGCCAAAACATCATAAAAACAAATCAAAACCAACCAAAACATTCCAAAAACCCGACAAAATAGTTTAGAACCTGCCAAACCTGATCAAAACATTCTGAAAAGATGCCAAAATACTAGAAAACCAGTCAGAAGTGATCGAAACTTTCAATAGCTTGCCAAAACATCATCAAAACAAATGAAAGCAAACCAAAACATTCCAAATACCCACCAAAATATTTTAAAACCCGCCAAAAGGAATCCAAATGTTCCACAACCTGCCAAGACAATCAAAACAACACAAGAGAAAACAAAACATTCTGAAACACCACCAAAACATTCCGAAACACCACCAAAACATTCCGAAAACCCGCCAAAACATCATAAAAACAAATCAAAACCAACCAAAAAATAAGAGGAACACGGCAACATATTGGCAAGCAAGAGACGGAGAGCGCGGCACCTTCTAGGAGGCCAAGAAGGAAGCCGCACAACACCTGCACTGTGTCTGCAACTTTCAAACTGCTAGAAGCTAGTGGCTTGCCACTGGCCTGCCTCTTCAATTGCCATTAGCATTCCAATGGAAGCTATTCTTGGACAACTTTGCTCTGCTTGCTGCTAGTTCTGCCCCAGCCTACCATAGAGAACCTTGCTCTTGCCTTGAGGCTCTGAGATGCCAAGAACTTGTCAACTTCAAAGGGCGGGCCGGGCTACATCTACTCAGCTGCCACAGTTTCTCCTTGCTAGACCTAGTGGGAAAGCATTTTGCTGAGATGCAGAAGGCAAGAAACGCAGAATACGGAGACGCGGAGCTGTCCCAAGTGCCGCTGCCAGGCGTCTTTCCGCAGAAGGAGCGCCCCGGAGCGCACCGCAACCGCCACCGTCATCTCTGCGCAAAGAGCCAAAATATTTTAAAACCCGCCAAAACTCATCCAAAAATATTTTCAAACCCGCCAAAATAGAAAACCAGACAGAAGTCATCAATACATTCGAAAAAACCTGACAAAACATGATCAAGCCCACCAAAGCTAATCCAAACACACCAAAAACTGGGCTAAACAGAATCAAAACAAATCAAAACAAATCCAAACCTTCTAAAAACCCGCCAAAATATTTCAAAACCCGTCAAAACTAATCAAAACCTTCCGAATACCCGCCAAAACATTCCAAATACCCGCCAAAAGATTTTAAAACCCGCCAAAAAGTATCCAAACATTCCAAAACCTGCCAACACAATAAAAACAACTCAAGAGAATACAAAACATTCTAAAACCCAACCAAGACATTCTGAAAACCCGCCAAAACATCATAAAAACAAATCAAAACCAACCAAAACATTCCAAAAACCAGCCAAAATATTCCGAAATCTGGCCAAAACATCATAAAAAGAAATCAAAACCAACCAAAACATTCCAAAAACCCGACAAAATAGTTTAGAACCTGCCAAACCTGATCAAAACATTCTGAAAAGATGCCAAAATACTAGAAAACCAGTCAGAAGTGATCGAAACTTTCAATAGCTTGCCAAAACATCATCAAAACAAATGAAAGCAAACCAAAACATTCCAAATACCCACCAAAATATTTTAAAACCCGCCAAAAGGAATCCAAATGTTCCACAACCTGCCAAGACAATCAAAACAACACAAGAGAAAACAAAACATTCTGAAACACCACCAAAACATTCTAAAACACCACCAAAACATTCCGAAAACCCGCCAAAACATCATCAAAACAAATCAAAACCAACCAAAAAATAAGAGGAACACGGCAACATATTGGCAAGCAAGAGACGGAGAACGCGGCACCTTCTAGGAGGCCAAGAAGGAAGCCGCACAACACCTGCACTGTGTCTGCAACTTTCAAACTGCTAGAAGCTAGTGGCTTGCCACTGGCCTGCCTCTTCAATTGCCATTAGCATTCCAATGGAAGCTATTCTTGGACAACTTTGCTCTGCTTGCTGCTAGTTCTGCCCCAGCCTACCATAGAGAACCTTGCTCTTGCCTTGAGGCTCTGAGATGCCAAGAACTTGTCAACTTCAAAGGGCGGGCCGGGCTACATCTACTCAGCTGCCACAGTTTCTCCTTGCTAGACCTAGTGGGAAAGCATTTTGCTGAGATGCAGAAGGCAAGAAACGCAGAATACGGAGACGCGGAGCTGTCCCAAGTGCCGCTGCCAGGCGTCTTTCCGCAGAAGGAGCGCCCCGGAGCGCACCGCAACCGGCACCGTCATCTCTGCGCAAAGAGCCAAAATATTTTCAAACCCGCCAAAACTCATCCAAAAATATTTTTAAACCCGCCAAAATAGAAAACCAGACAGAAGTCATCAATACATTCGAAAAAACCTGACAAAACATGATCAAGCCCACCAAAGCTAATCCAAACACACCAAAAACTGGGCTAAACAGAATCAAAACAAATCAAAACAAATCCAAACCTTCTAAAAACCCGCCAAAATATTTCAAAACCCGTCAAAACTAATCAAAACCTTCCGAATACCCGCCAAAACATTCCAAATACCCGCCAAAAGATTTTAAAACCCGCCAAAAAGTATCCAAACATTCCAAAACCTGCCAACACAATAAAAACAACTCAAGAGAATACAAAACATTCTAAAACCCAACCAAGACATTCTGAAAACCCGCCAAAACATCATAAAAACAAATCAAAACCAACCAAAACATTCCAAAAACCAGCCAAAATATTCCGAAATCTGGCCAAAACATCATAAAAACAAATCAAAACCAACCAAAACATTCCAAAAACCCGACAAAATAGTTTAGAACCTGCCAAACCTGATCAAAACATTCTGAAAAGATGCCAAAATACTAGAAAACCAGTCAGAAGTGATCGAAACTTTCAATAACTTGCCAAAACATCATCAAAACAAATGAAAGCAAACCAAAACATTCCAAATACCCACCAAAATATTTTAAAACCCGCCAAAAGGAATCCAAATGTTCCACAACCTGCCAAGACAATCAAAACAACACAAGAGAAAACAAAACATTCTGAAACACCACCAAAACATTCCGAAACACCACCAAAACATTCCGAAAACCCGCCAAAACATCATCAAAACAAATCAAAACCAACCAAAAAATAAGAGGAACACGGCAACATATTGGCAAGCAAGAGACGGAGAGCGCGGCACCTTCTAGGAGGCCAAGAAGGAAGCCGCACAACACCTGCACTGTGTCTGCAACTTTCAAACTGCTAGAAGCTAGTGGCTTGCCACTGGCCTGCCTCTTCAATTGCCATTAGCATTCCAATGGAAGCTATTCTTGGACAACTTTGCTCTGCTTGCTGCTAGTTCTGCCCCAGCCTACCATAGAGAACCTTGCTCTTGCCTTGAGGCTCTGAGATGCCAAGAACTTGTCAACTTCAAAGGGCGGGCCGGGCTACATCTACTCAGCTGCCACAGTTTCTCCTTGCTAGACCTAGTGGGAAAGCATTTTGCTGAGATGCAGAAGGCAAGAAACGCAGAATACGGAGACGCGGAGCTGTCCCAAGTGCCGCTGCCAGGCGTCTTTCCACAGAAGTAGCGCCCTGGAGCGCACCGCAACCGCCACCGTCATCTCTGCGCAAAGAGCCAAAATATTTTAAAACCCGCCAAAACTCATCCAAAAATATTTTCAAACCCGCCAAAATAGAAAACCAGACAGAAGTCATCAATACATTCGAAAAAACCTGACAAAACATGATAAAGCCCACCAAAGCTAATCCAAACACACCAAAAACTGGGCTAAACAGAATCAAAACAAATCAAAACAAATCCAAACCTTCTAAAAACCCGCCAAAATATTTCAAAACCCGTCAAAACTAATCAAAACCTTCCGAATACCCGCCAAAACATTCCAAATACCCGCCAAAAGATTTTAAAACCCGCCAAAACGTATCCAAACATTCCAAAACCTGCCAACACAATAAAAACAACTCAAGAGAATACAAAACATTCTAAAACCCAACCAAGACATTCTGAAAACCCGCCAAAACATCATAAAAACAAATCAAAACCAACCAAAACATTCCAAAAACCAGCCAAAATATTCCGAAATCTGGCCAAAACATCATAAAAAGAAATCAAAACCAACCAAAACATTCCAAAAACCCGACAAAATAGTTTAGAACCTGCCAAACCTGATCAAAACATTCTGAAAAGATGCCAAAATACTAGAAAACCAGTCAGAAGTGATCGAAACTTTCAATAGCTTGCCAAAACATCATCAAAACAAATGAAAGCAAACCAAAACATTCCAAATACCCACCAAAATATTTTAAAACCCGCCAAAAGGAATCCAAATGTTCCACAACCTGCCAAGACAATCAAAACAACACAAGAGAAAACAAAACATTCTGAAACACCACCAAAACATTCCGAAACACCACCAAAACATTCCGAAAACCCGCCAAAACATCATCAAAACAAATCAAAACCAAAAAAAAAAAAAGAGGAACACGGCAACATATTGGCAAGCAAGAGACGGAGAACGCGGCACCTTCTAGGAGGCCAAGAAGGAAGCCGCACAACACCTGCACTGTGTCTGCAACTTTCAAACTGCTAGAAGCTAGTGGCTTGCCACTGGCCTGCCTCTTCAATTGCCATTAGCATTCCAATGGAAGCTATTCTTGGACAACTTTGCTCTGCTTGCTGCTAGTTCTGCCCCAGCCTACCATAGAGAACCTTGCTCTTGCCTTGAGGCTCTGAGATGCCAAGAACTTGTCAACTTCAAAGGGCGGGCCGGGCTACATCTACTCAGCTGCCACAGTTTCTCCGTGCTAGACCTAGTGGGAAAGCATTTTGCTGAGATGCAGAAGGCAAGAAACGCAGAATACGGAGACGCGGAGCTGTCCCAAGTGCCGCTGCCAGGCGTCTTTCCACAGAAGTAGCGCCCTGGAGCGCACCGCAACCGCCACCGTCATCTCTGCGCAAAGAGCCAAAATATTTTAAAACCCGCCAAAACTCATCCAAAAATATTTTCAAACCCGCCAAAATAGAAAACCAGACAGAAGTCATCAATACATTCGAAAAAACCTGACAAAACATGATCAAGCCCACCAAAGCTAATCCAAACACACCAAAAACTGGGCTAAACAGAATCAAAACAAATCAAAACAAATCCAAACCTTCTAAAAACCCGCCAAAATATTTCAAAACCCGTCAAAACTAATCAAAACCTTCCGAATACCCGCCAAAACATTCCAAATACCCGCCAAAAGATTTTAAAACCCGCCAAAAAGTATCCAAACATTCCAAAACCTGCCAACACAATAAAAACAACTCAAGAGAATACAAAACATTCTAAAACCCAACCAAGACATTCTGAAAACCCGCCAAAACATCATAAAAACAAATCAAAACCAACCAAAACATTCCAAAAACCAGCCAAAATATTCCGAAATCTGGCCAAAACATCATAAAAAGAAATCAAAACCAACCAAAACATTCCAAAAACCCGACAAAATAGTTTAGAACCTGCCAAACCTGATCAAAACATTCTGAAAAGATGCCAAAATACTAGAAAACCAGTCAGAAGTGATCGAAACTTTCAATAGCTTGCCAAAACATAATCAAAACAAATGAAAGCAAACCAAAACATTCCAAATACCCACCAAAATATTTTAAAACCCGCCAAAAGGAATCCAAATGTTCCACAACCTGCCAAGACAATCAAAACAACACAAGAGAAAACAAAACATTCTGAAACACCACCAAAACATTCTAAAACACCACCAAAACATTCCGAAAACCCGCCAAAACATCATCAAAACAAATCAAAACCAACCAAAAAATAAGAGGAACACGGCAACATATTGGCAAGCAAGAGACGGAGAACGCGGCACCTTCTAGGAGGCCAAGAAGGAAGCCGCACAACACCTGCACTGTGTCTGCAACTTTCAAACTGCTAGAAGCTAGTGGCTTGCCACTGGCCTGCCTCTTCAATTGCCATTAGCATTCCAATGGAAGCGATTCTTGGACAACTTTGCTCTGCTTGCTGCTAGTTCTGCCCCAGCCTACCATAGAGAACCTTGCTCTTGCCTTGAGGCTCTGAGATGCCAAGAACTTGTCAACTTCAAAGGGCGGGCTGGGCTACATCTACTCAGCTGCCACAGTTTCTCCTTGCTAGACCTAGTGGGAAAGCATTTTGCTGAGATGCAGAAGGCAAGAAACGCAGAATACGGAGACGCGGAGCTGTCCCAAGTGCCGCTGCCAGGCGTCTTTCCGCAGAAGGAGCGCCCCGGAGCGCACCGCAACCGGCACCGTCATCTCTGCGCAATGAGCCAAAATATTTTCAAACCCGCCAAAACTCATCCAAAAATATTTTTAAACCCGCCAAAATAGAAAACCAGACAGAAGTGATCAATACATTCGAAAAAACCTGACAAAACATGATCAAGCCCACCAAAGCTAATCCAAACACACCAAAAACTGGGCTAAACAGAATCAAAACAAATCAAAACAAATCCAAACCTTCTAAAAACCCGCCAAAATATTTCAAAACCCGTCAAAACTAATCAAAACCTTCCGAATACCCGCCAAAACATTCCAAATACCCGCCAAAAGATTTTAAAACCCGCCAAAAAGTATCCAAACATTCCAAAACCTGCCAACACAATAAAAACAACTCAAGAGAATACAAAACATTCTAAAACCCAACCAAGACATTCCGAAAACCCGCCAAAACATCATAAAAACAAATCAAAACCAACCAAAACATTCCAAAAACCAGCCAAAATATTCCGAAATCTGGCCAAAACATCATAAAAAGAAATCAAAACCAACCAAAACATTGCAAAAACCCGACAAAATAGTTTAGAACCTGCCAAACCTGATCAAAACATTCTGAAAAGATGCCAAAATACTAGAAAACCAGTCAGAAGTGATCGAAACTTTCAATAACTTGCCAAAACATAATCAAAACAAATGAAAGCAAACCAAAACATTCCAAATACCCACCAAAATATTTTAAAACCCGCCAAAAGGAATCCAAATGTTCCACAACCTGCCAAGACAATCAAAACAACACAAGAGAAAACAAAACATTCTGAAACACCACCAAAACATTCCGAAACACCACCAAAACATTCCGAAAACCCGCCAAAACATCATAAAAACAATTCAAAACCAACCAAAAAATAAGAGGAACACGGCAACATATTGGCAAGCAAGAGACGGAGAACGTGACACCTTCTAGGAGGCCAAGAAGGAAGCCGCACAACACCTGCACTGTGTCTGCAACTTTCAAACTGCTAGAAGCTAGTGGCTTGCCACTGGCCTGCCTCTTCAATTGCCATTAGCATTCCAATGGAAGCTATTCTTGGACAACTTTGCTCTGCTTGCTGCTAGTTCTGCCCCAGCCTACCATAGAGAACCTTGCTCTTGCCTTGAGGCTCTGAGATGCCAAGAACTTGTCAACTTCAAAGGGCGGGCCGGGCTACATCTACTCAGCTGCCACAGTTTCTCCTTGCTAGACCTAGTGGGAAAGCATTTTGCTGAGATGCAGAAGGCAAGAAACGCAGAATACGGAGACACGGAGCTGTCCCAAGTGCCGCTGCCAGGCGTCTTTCCGCAGAAGTAGCGCCCCGGAGCGCACCGCAACCGGCACCGTCATCTCTGCGCAAAGAGCCAAAATATTTTAAAACCCACCAAAACTAATCCAAAAATATTTTCAAACCCGCCAAAATAGAAAACCAGACAGAAGTGATCAATACATTCGAAAAAACCTGACAAAACATGATCAAGCCCACCAAAGCTAATCCAAACACACCAAAAACTGGGCTAAACAGAATCAAAACAAATCAAAACAAATCCAAACCTTCTAAAAACCCGCCAAAATATTTCAAAACCTGTCAAAACTAATCAAAACCTTCCGAATACCCGCCAAAACATTCCAAATACCCGCCAAAAGATTTTAAAACCCGCCAAAAAGTATCCAAACATTCCAAAACCTGCCAACACAATAAAAACAACTCAAGAGAATACAAAACATTCTAAAACCCAACCAAGACATTCTGAAAACCCGCCAAAACATCATAAAAACAAATCAAAACCAACCAAAACATTCCAAAAACCAGCCAAAATATTCCGAAATCTGGCCAAAACATCATAAAAACAAATCAAAACCAACCAAAACATTCCAAAAACCCGACAAAATAGTTTAGAACCTGCCAAACCTGATCAAAACATTCTGAAAAGATGCCAAAATACTAGAAAACCAGTCAGAAGTGATCGAAACTTTCAATAGCTTGCCAAAACATCATCAAAACAAATGAAAGCAAACCAAAACATTCCAAATACCCACCAAAATATTTTAAAACCCGCCAAAAGGAATCCAAATGTTCCACAACCTGCCAAGACAATCAAAACAACACAAGAGAAAACAAAACATTCTGAAACACCACCAAAACATTCCGAAACACCACCAAAACATTCCGAAAACCCGCCAAAACATCATCAAAACAAATCAAAACCAACCAAAAAATAAGAGGAACACGGCAACATATTGGCAAGCAAGAGACGGAGAGCGCGGCACCTTCTAGGAGGCCAAGAAGGAAGCCGCACAACACCTGCACTGTGTCTGCAACTTTCAAACTGCTAGAAGCTAGTGGCTTGCCACTGGCCTGCCTCTTCAATTGCCATTAGCATTCCAATGGAAGCTATTCTTGGACAACTTTGCTCTGCTTGCTGCTAGTTCTGCCCCAGCCTACCATAGAGAACCTTGCTCTTGCCTTGAGGCTCTGAGATGCCAAGAACTTGTCAACTTCAAAGGGCGGGCCGGGCTACATCTACTCAGCTGCCACAGTTTCTCCTTGCTAGACCTAGTGGGAAAGCATTTTGCTGAGATGCAGAAGGCAAGAAACGCAGAATACGGAGATGCGGAGCTGTCCCAAGTGCCGCTGCCAGGCGTCTTTCCGCAGAAGGAGAGCCCCGGAGCGCCCCGCAACCGCCACCGTCATCTCTGCGCAAAGAGCCAAAATATTTTCAAACCCGCCAAAACTCATCCAAAAATATTTTCAAACCCGCCAAAATAGAAAACCAGACAGAGGTGATCAATACATTCGAAAAAACCTGACAAAACATGATCAAGCCCACCAAAGCTAATCCAAACACACCAAAAACTGGGCTAAACAGAATCAAAACAAATCAAAACAAATCCAAACCTTCTAAAAACCCGCCAAAATATTTCAAAACCCGTCAAAACTAATCAAAACATTCTGAATACCTGCCAAAACATTCCAAATACCAGCCAAAAGATTTTAAAACTCGCCAAAAAGTATCCAAACATTCCAAAACCTGCCAACACAATAAAAACAACTCAAGAGAATACAAAACATTCTAAAACCCAACCAAGACATTCCAAAAACCCGCCAAAACATCATAAAAACAAATCAAAACCAACCAAAATATTCCAAAAACCCGCCAAAATGATTTAGACCCACAAAACTCATCAAAACATGCTGAAAAGATGCCAAAACATTAGAAAACCAGCCTGAACTGATCAAAACATTCAAAAAACTTGGCAAAACATCATAAAAACAAATCAAAACCAACCAAAAAATTCCAAAAACCTGACAAAATAGTTTAGAACCTGCCAAACCTGATCAAAACATTCTGAAAAGATGCCAAAATACTAGAAAACCAGTCAGAAGTGATCGAAACTTTCATTAGCTTGCCAAAACATAATCAAAACAAATGAAAGCAAACCAAAACATTCCAAATACCCGCCAAAAGATTTTAAAACCCACCAAAAGGAATCCAAACATTCCAAAACCTGCCAAGACAATATAAACAACACAAGAGAAAACAAAACATTCTAAAACACCACCAAAACATTCCGAAAACCCGCCAAAACATCATAAAAACAAATCAAAACCAACCAAAAAATAAGAGGAACACGGCAACATATTGGCAAGCAAGAGACGGAGAGCGCGGCACCTTCTAGGAGGCCAAGAAGGAAGCCGCACAACACCTGCACTGTGTCTGCAACTTTCAAACTGCTAGAAGCTAGTGGCTTGCCACTGGCCTGCCTCTTCAATTGCCATTAGCATTCCAATGGAAGCTATTCTTGGACAACTTTGCTCTGCTTGCTGCTAGTTCTGCCCCAGCCTACCATAGATAACCTTGCTCTTGCCTTGAGGCTCTGAGATGCCAAGAACTTGTCAACTTCAAAGGGCGGGCTGGGCTACATCTACTCAGCTGCCACAGTTTCTCCTTGCTAGACCTAGTGGGAAAGCATTTTGCTGAGATGCAGAAGGCAAGAAACGCAGAATACGGAGACGCGGAGCTGTCCCAAGTGCCGCTGCCAGGCGTCTTTCCGCAGAAGGAGCGCCCCGGAGCGCACCGCAACCGGCACCGTCATCTCTGCGCAATGAGCCAAAATATTTTCAAACCCGCCAAAACTCATCCAAAAATATTTTTAAACCCGCCAAAATAGAAAACCAGACAGAAGTGATCAATACATTCGAAAAAACCTGACAAAACATGATCAAGCCCACCAAAGCTAATCCAAACACACCAAAAACTGGGCTAAACAGAATCAAAACAAATCAAAACAAATCCAAACCTTCTAAAAACCCGCCAAAATATTTCAAAACCCGTCAAAACTAATCAAAACCTTCCGAATACCCGCCAAAACATTCCAAATACCCGCCAAAAGATTTTAAAACTCGCCAAAAAGTATCCAAACATTCCAAAACCTGCCAACACAATAAAAACAACTCAAGAGAATACAAAACATTCTAAAACCCAACCAAGACATTCCGAAAACCCGCCAAAACATCATAAAAACAAATCAAAACCAACCAAAACATTCCAAAAACCAGCCAAAATATTCCGAAATCTGGCCAAAACATCATAAAAAGAAATCAAAACCAACCAAAACATTGCAAAAACCCGACAAAATAGTTTAGAACCTGCCAAACCTGATCAAAACATTCTGAAAAGATGCCAAAATACTAGAAAACCAGTCAGAAGTGATCGAAACTTTCAATAACTTGCCAAAACATAATCAAAACAAATGAAAGCAAACCAAAACATTCCAAATACCCACCAAAATATTTTAAAACCCGCCAAAAGGAATCCAAATGTTCCACAACCTGCCAAGACAATCAAAACAACACAAGAGAAAACAAAACATTCTGAAACACCACCAAAACATTCCGAAACACCACCAAAACATTCCGAAAACCCGCCAAAACATCATAAAAACAATTCAAAACCAACCAAAAAATAAGAGGAACACGGCAACATATTGGCAAGCAAGAGACGGAGAACGTGACACCTTCTAGGAGGCCAAGAAGGAAGCCGCACAACACCTGCACTGTGTCTGCAACTTTCAAACTGCTAGAAGCTAGTGGCTTGCCACTGGCCTGCCTCTTCAATTGCCATTAGCATTCCAATGGAAGCTATTCTTGGACAACTTTGCTCTGCTTGCTGCTAGTTCTGCCCCAGCCTACCATAGAGAACCTTGCTCTTGCCTTGAGGCTCTGAGATGCCAAGAACTTGTCAACTTCAAAGGGCGGGCCGGGCTACATCTACTCAGCTGCCACAGTTTCTCCTTGCTAGACCTAGTGGGAAAGCATTTTGCTGAGATGCAGAAGGCAAGAAACGCAGAATACGGAGACACGGAGCTGTCCCAAGTGCCGCTGCCAGGCGTCTTTCCGCAGAAGTAGCGCCCCGGAGCGCACCGCAACCGGCACCGTCATCTCTGCGCAAAGAGCCAAAATATTTTAAAACCCACCAAAACTAATCCAAAAATATTTTCAAACCCGCCAAAATAGAAAACCAGACAGAAGTGATCAATACATTCGAAAAAACCTGACAAAACATGATCAAGCCCACCAAAGCTAATCCAAACACACCAAAAACTGGGCTAAACAGAATCAAAACAAATCAAAACAAATCCAAACCTTCTAAAAACCCGCCAAAATATTTCAAAACCTGTCAAAACTAATCAAAACCTTCCGAATACCCGCCAAAACATTCCAAATACCCGCCAAAAGATTTTAAAACCCGCCAAAAAGTATCCAAACATTCCAAAACCTGCCAACACAATAAAAACAACTCAAGAGAATACAAAACATTCTAAAACCCAACCAAGACATTCTGAAAACCCGCCAAAACATCATAAAAACAAATCAAAACCAACCAAAACATTCCAAAAACCAGCCAAAATATTCCGAAATCTGGCCAAAACATCATAAAAAGAAATCAAAACCAACCAAAACATTCCAAAAACCCGACAAAATAGTTTAGAACCTGCCAAACCTGATCAAAACATTCTGAAAAGATGCCAAAATACTAGAAAACCAGTCAGAAGTGATCGAAACTTTCAATAGCTTGCCAAAACATAATCAAAACAAATGAAAGCAAACCAAAACATTCCAAATACCCACCAAAATATTTTAAAACCCGCCAAAAGGAATCCAAATGTTCCACAACCTGCCAAGACAATCAAAACAACACAAGAGAAAACAAAACATTCTGAAACACCACCAAAACATTCCGAAACACCACCAAAACATTCCGAAAACCCGCCAAAACATCATCAAAACAAATCAAAACCAACCAAAAAATAAGAGGAACACGGCAACATATTGGCAAGCAAGAGACGGAGAGCGCGGCACCTTCTAGGAGGCCAAGAAGGAAGCCGCACAACACCTGCACTGTGTCTGCAACTTTCAAACTGCTAGAAGCTAGTGGCTTGCCACTGGCCTGCCTCTTCAATTGCCATTAGCATTCCAATGGAAGCTATTCTTGGACAACTTTGCTCTGCTTGCTGCTAGTTCTGCCCCAGCCTACCATAGAGAACCTTGCTCTTGCCTTGAGGCTCTGAGATGCCAAGAACTTGTCAACTTCAAAGGGCGGGCCGGGCTACATCTACTCAGCTGCCACAGTTTCTCCTTGCTAGACCTAGTGGGAAAGCATTTTGCTGAGATGCAGAAGGCAAGAAACGCAGAATACGGAGATGCGGAGCTGTCCCAAGTGCCGCTGCCAGGCGTCTTTCCGCAGAAGGAGCGCCCCGGAGCGCCCCGCAACCGCCACCGTCATCTCTGCGCAAAGAGCCAAAATATTTTCAAACCCGCCAAAACTCATCCAAAAATATTTTCAAACCCGCCAAAATAGAAAACCAGACAGAGGTGATCAATACATTCGAAAAAACCTGACAAAACATGATCAAGCCCACCAAAGCTAATCCAAACACACCAAAAACTGGGCTAAACAGAATCAAAACAAATCAAAACAAATCCAAACCTTCTAAAAACCCGCCAAAATATTTCAAAACCCGTCAAAACTAATCAAAACATTCTGAATACCTGCCAAAACATTCCAAATACCAGCCAAAAGATTTTAAAACTCGCCAAAAAGTATCCAAACATTCCAAAACCTGCCAACACAATAAAAACAACTCAAGAGAATACAAAACATTCTAAAACCCAACCAAGACATTCCAAAAACCCGCCAAAACATCATAAAAACAAATCAAAACCAACCAAAATATTCCAAAAACCCGCCAAAATGATTTAGACCCACAAAACTCATCAAAACATGCTGAAAAGATGCCAAAACATTAGAAAACCAGCCTGAACTGATCAAAACATTCAAAAAACTTGGCAAAACATCATAAAAACAAATCAAAACCAACCAAAAAATTCCAAAAACCTGACAAAATAGTTTAGAACCTGCCAAACCTGATCAAAACATTCTGAAAAGATGCCAAAATACTAGAAAACCAGTCAGAAGTGATCGAAACTTTCATTAGCTTGCCAAAACATAATCAAAACAAATGAAAGCAAACCAAAACATTCCAAATACCCGCCAAAAGATTTTAAAACCCACCAAAAGGAATCCAAACATTCCAAAACCTGCCAAGACAATATAAACAACACAAGAGAAAACAAAACATTCTAAAACACCACCAAAACATTCCGAAAACCCGCCAAAACATCATCAAAACAAATCAAAACCAACCAAAAAATAAGAGGAACACGGCAACATATTGGCAAGCAAGAGACGGAGAGCGCGGCACCTTCTAGGAGGCCAAGAAGGAAGCCGCACAACACCTGCACTGTGTCTGCAACTTTCAAACTGCTAGAAGCTAGTGGCTTGCCACTGGCCTGCCTCTTCAATTGCCATTAGCATTCCAATGGAAGCTATTCTTGGACAACTTTGCTCTGCTTGCTGCTAGTTCTGCCCCAGCCTACCATAGATAACCTTGCTCTTGCCTTGAGGCTCTGAGATGCCAAGAACTTGTCAACTTCAAAGGGCGGGCCGGGCTACATCTACTCAGCTGCCACAGTTTCTCCTTGCTAGACCTAGTGGGAAAGCATTTTGCTGAGATGCAGAAGGCAAGAAACGCAGAATACGGAGACGCGGAGCTGTCCCAAGTGCCGCTGCCAGGCGTCTTTCCACAGAAGTAGCGCCCCGGAGCGCACCGCAACCGCCACCGTCATCTCTGCGCAAAGAGCCAAAATATTTTAAAACCCGCCAAAACTCATCCAAAAATATTTTCAAACCCGCCAAAATAGAAAACCAGACAGAAGTCATCAATACATTCGAAAAAACCTGACAAAACATGATCAAGCCCACCAAAGCTAATCCAAACACACCAAAAACTGGGCTAAACAGAATCAAAACAAATCAAAACAAATCCAAACCTTCTAAAAACCCGCCAAAATATTTCAAAACCCGTCAAAACTAATCAAAACCTTCCGAATACCCGCCAAAACATTCCAAATACCCGCCAAAAGATTTTAAAACCCGCCAAAACGTATCCAAACATTCCAAAACCTGCCAACACAATAAAAACAACTCAAGAGAATACAAAACATTCTAAAACCCAACCAAGACATTCTGAAAACCCGCCAAAACATCATAAAAACAAATCAAAACCAACCAAAACATTCCAAAAACCAGCCAAAATATTCCGAAATCTGGCCAAAACATCATAAAAAGAAATCAAAACCAACCAAAACATTCCAAAAACCCGACAAAATAGTTTAGAACCTGCCAAACCTGATCAAAACATTCTGAAAAGATGCCAAAATACTAGAAAACCAGTCAGAAGTGATCGAAACTTTCAATAGCTTGCCAAAACATAATCAAAACAAATGAAAGCAAACCAAAACATTCCAAATACCCACCAAAATATTTTAAAACCCGCCAAAAGGAATCCAAATGTTCCACAACCTGCCAAGACAATCAAAACAACACAAGAGAAAACAAAACATTCTGAAACACCACCAAAACATTCCGAAACACCACCAAAACATTCTGAAAACCCGCCAAAACATCATCAAAACAAATCAAAACCAACCAAAAAATAAGAGGAACACGGCAACATATTGGCAAGCAAGAGACGGAGAACGCGGCACCTTCTAGGAGGCCAAGAAGGAAGCCGCACAACACCTGCACTGTGTCTGCAACTTTCAAACTGCTAGAAGCTAGTGGCTTGCCACTGGCCTGCCTCTTCAATTGCCATTAGCATTCCAATGGAAGCTATTCTTGGACAACTTTGCTCTGCTTGCTGCTAGTTCTGCCCCAGCCTACCATAGATAACCTTGCTCTTGCCTTGAGGCTCTGAGATGCCAAGAACTTGTCAACTTCAAAGGGCGGGCCGGGCTACATCTACTCAGCTGCCACAGTTTCTCCTTGCTAGACCTAGTGGGAAAGCATTTTGCTGAGATGCAGAAGGCAAGAAACGCAGAATACGGAGACGCGGAGCTGTCCCAAGTGCCGCTGCCAGGCGTCTTTCCGCAGAAGGAGCGCCCCGGAGCGCCCCGCAACCGCCACCGTCATCTCTGCGCAAAGAGCCAAAATATTTTAAAACCCGCCAAAACTCATCCAAAAATATTTTTAAACCCGCCAAAATAGAAAACCAGACAGAGGTGATCAATACATTCGAAAAAACCTGACAAAACATGATCAAGCCCACCAAAGCTAATCCAAACACACCAAAAACTGGGCTAAACAGAATCAAAACAAATCAAAACAAATCCAAACCTACTAAAACCGCGCCAAAATATTTCAAAACCCGTCAAAACTAATCAAAACATTCTGAATACCCGCCAAAACATTCCAAATACCAGCCAAAAGATTTTAAAACTCGCCAAAAAGTATCCAAACATTCCAAAACCTGCCAACACAATAAAAACAACTCAAGAGAATACAAAACATTCTAAAACCCAACCAAGACATTCCGAAAACCCGCCAAAACATCATAAAAACAAATCAAAACCAACCAAAATATTCCAAAAACCCGCCAAAATGATTTAGACCCACAAAACTCATCAAAACATGCTGAAAAGATGCCAAAACATTAGAAAACCAGCCTGAACTGATCAAAACATTCAAAAAACTTGGCAAAACATCATAAAAACAAATCAAAACCAACCAAAACATTCCAAAAACCTGACAAAATAGTTTAGAACCTGCCAAAACTGATCAAAACATTCTGAAAAGATGCCAAAATAGTAGAAAACCAGTCAGAAGTGATCGAAACTTTCAATAACTTGTCAAAACATAATCAAAACAAATGAAAGCAAACCAAAACATTCCAAATACCTGCCAAAATATTTTAAAACCCGCCAAAAGGAATCCAAATGTTCCACAACCTGCCAAGACAATCAAAACAACACAAGAGAAAACAAAACATTCTAAAACACCACCAAAACATTCCAAAAACCCGCCAAAACATCATAAAAACAAATCAAAACCAACCAAAAAATAAGAGGAACACGGCAACATATTGGCAAGCAAGAGACGGAGAAGGTGACACCTTCTAGGAGGCCAAGAAGGAAGCCGCACAACACCTGCACTGTGTCTGCAACTTTCAAACTGCTAGAAGCTAGTGGCTTGCCACTGGCCTGCCTCTTCAATTGCCATTAGCATTCCAATGGAAGCTATTCTTGGACAACTTTGCTCTGCTTGCTGCTAGTTCTGCCCCAGCCTACCATAGAGAACCTTGCTCTTGCCTTGAGGCTCTGAGATGCCAAGAACTTGTCAACTTCAAAGGGCGGGCCGGGCTACATCTACTCAGCTGCCACAGTTTCTCCTTGCTAGACCTAGTGGGAAAGCATTTTGCTGAGATGCAGAAGGCAAGAAACGCAGAATACGGAGACGCGGAGCTGTCCCAAGTGCCGCAGCCAGGCGTCTTTCCGCAGAAGGAGCGCCCCGGAGCGCACCGCAACCGCCACCGTCATCTCTGCGCAAAGAGCCAAAATATTTTCAAACCCGCCAAAACTCATCCAAAAATATTTTCAAACCCGCCAAAATAGAAAACCAGACAGAAGTGATCAATACATTCGAAAAAACCTGACAAAACATGATCAAGCCCACCAAAGCTAATCCAAACACACCAAAATCTGGGCTAAACAGAATCAAAACAAATCAAAACAAATCCAAACCTTCTAAAAACCCGCCAAAATATTTCAAAACCCGTCAAAACTAATCAAAACCTTCCGAATACCCGCCAAAACATTCCAAATACCCGCCAAAAGATTTTAAAACCCGCCAAAAAGTATCCAAACATTCCAAAACCTGCCAACACAATAAAAACAACTCAAGAGAATACAAAACATTCTAAAACCCAACCAAGACATTCTGAAAACCCGCCAAAACATCATAAAAACAAATCAAAACCAACCAAAACATTCCAAAAACCAGCCAAAATATTCCGAAATCTGGCCAAAACATCATAAAAACAAATCAAAACCAACCAAAACATTCCAAAAACCCGACAAAATAGTTTAGAACCTGCCAAACCTGATCAAAACATTCTGAAAAGATGCCAAAATACTAGAAAACCAGTCAGAAGTGATCGAAACTTTCAATAGCTTGCCAAAACATAATCAAAACAAATGAAAGCAAACCAAAACATTCCAAATACCCACCAAAATATTTTAAAACCCGCCAAAAGGAATCCAAATGTTCCACAACCTGCCAAGACAATCAAAACAACACAAGAGAAAACAAAACATTCTGAAACACCACCAAAACATTCTAAAACACCACCAAAACATTCCGAAAACCCGCCAAAACATCATCAAAACAAATCAAAACCAACCAAAAAATAAGAGGAACACGGCAACATATTGGCAAGCAAGAGACGGAGAACGCGGCACCTTCTAGGAGGCCAAGAAGGAAGCCGCACAACACCTGCACTGTGTCTGCAACTTTCAAACTGCTAGAAGCTAGTGGCTTGCCACTGGCCTGCCTCTTCAATTGCCATTAGCATTCCAATGGAAGCGATTCTTGGACAACTTTGCTCTGCTTGCTGCTAGTTCTGCCCCAGCCTACCATAGAGAACCTTGCTCTTGCCTTGAGGCTCTGAGATGCCAAGAACTTGTCAACTTCAAAGGGCGGGCTGGGCTACATCTACTCAGCTGCCACAGTTTCTCCTTGCTAGACCTAGTGGGAAAGCATTTTGCTGAGATGCAGAAGGCAAGAAACGCAGAATACGGAGACGCGGAGCTGTCCCAAGTGCCGCTGCCAGGCGTCTTTCCGCAGAAGGAGCGCCCCGGAGCGCACCGCAACCGGCACCGTCATCTCTGCGCAATGAGCCAAAATATTTTCAAACCCGCCAAAACTCATCCAAAAATATTTTTAAACCCGCCAAAATAGAAAACCAGACAGAAGTCATCAATACATTCGAAAAAACCTGACAAAACATGATCAAGCCCACCAAAGCTAATCCAAACACACCAAAAACTGGGCTAAACAGAATCAAAACAAATCAAAACAAATCCAAACCTTCTAAAAACCCGCCAAAATATTTCAAAACCCGTCAAAACTAATCAAAACCTTCCGAATACCCGCCAAAACATTCCAAATACCCGCCAAAAGATTTTAAAACCCGCCAAAAAGTATCCAAACATTCCAAAACCTGCCAACACAATAAAAACAACTCAAGAGAATACAAAACATTCTAAAACCCAACCAAGACATTCCGAAAACCCGCCAAAACATCATAAAAACAAATCAAAACCAACCAAAACATTCCAAAAACCAGCCAAAATATTCCGAAATCTGGCCAAAACATCATAAAAACAAATCAAAACCAACCAAAACATTGCAAAAACCCGACAAAATAGTTTAGAACCTGCCAAACCTGATCAAAACATTCTGAAAAGATGCCAAAATACTAGAAAACCAGTCAGAAGTGATCGAAACTTTCAATAACTTGTCAAAACATAATCAAAACAAATGAAAGCAAACCAAAACATTCCAAATACCCACCAAAATATTTTAAAACCCGCCAAAAGGAATCCAAATGTTCCACAACCTGCCAAGACAATCAAAACAACACAAGAGAAAACAAAACATTCTGAAACACCACCAAAACATTCCGAAACACCACCAAAACATTCCGAAAACCCGCCAAAACATCATCAAAACAATTCAAAACCAACCAAAAAATAAGAGGAACACGGCAACATATTGGCAAGCAAGAGACGGAGAGCGCGGCACCTTCTAGGAGGCCAAGAAGGAAGCCGCACAACACCTGCACTGTGTCTGCAACTTTCAAACTGCTAGAAGCTAGTGGCTTGCCACTGGCCTGCCTCTTCAATTGCCATTAGCATTCCAATGGAAGCTATTCTTGGACAACTTTGCTCTGCTTGCTGCTAGTTCTGCCCCAGCCTACCATAGAGAACCTTGCTCTTGCCTTGAGGCTCTGAGATGCCAAGAACTTGTCAACTTCAAAGGGCGGGCCGGGCTACATCTACTCAGCTGCCACAGTTTCTCCTTGCTAGACCTAGTGGGAAAGCATTTTGCTGAGATGCAGAAGGCAAGAAACGCAGAATACGGAGATGCGGAGCTGTCCCAAGTGCCGCTGCCAGGCGTCTTTCCGCAGAAGTAGCGCCCCGGAGCGCACCGCAACCGGCACCGTCATCTCTGCGCAAAGAGCCAAAATATTTTAAAACCCACCAAAACTAATCCAAAAATATTTTCAAACCCGCCAAAATAGAAAACCAGACAGAAGTGATCAATACATTCGAAAAAACCTGACAAAACATGATCAAGCCCACCAAAGCTAATCCAAACACACCAAAAACTGGGCTAAACAGAATCAAAACAAATCAAAACAAATCCAAACCTTCTAAAAACCCGCCAAAATATTTCAAAACCTGTCAAAACTAATCAAAACCTTCCGAATACCCGCCAAAACATTCCAAATACCCGCCAAAAGATTTTAAAACCCGCCAAAACGTATCCAAACATTCCAAAACCTGCCAACACAATAAAAACAACTCAAGAGAATACAAAACATTCTAAAACCCAACCAAGACATTCTGAAAACCCGCCAAAACATCATAAAAACAAATCAAAACCAACCAAAACATTCCAAAAACCAGCCAAAATATTCCGAAATCTGGCCAAAACATCATAAAAAGAAATCAAAACCAACCAAAACATTCCAAAAACCCGACAAAATAGTTTAGAACCTGCCAAACCTGATCAAAACATTCTGAAAAGATGCCAAAATACTAGAAAACCAGTCAGAAGTGATCGAAACTTTCAATAGCTTGCCAAAACATAATCAAAACAAATGAAAGCAAACCAAAACATTCCAAATACCCACCAAAATATTTTAAAACCCGCCAAAAGGAATCCAAATGTTCCACAACCTGCCAAGACAATCAAAACAACACAAGAGAAAACAAAACATTCTGAAACACCACCAAAACATTCCGAAACACCACCAAAACATTCCGAAAACCCGCCAAAACATCATCAAAACAAATCAAAACCAACCAAAAAATAAGAGGAACACGGCAACATATTGGCAAGCAAGAGACGGAGAACGCGGCACCTTCTAGGAGGCCAAGAAGGAAGCCGCACAACACCTGCACTGTGTCTGCAACTTTCAAACTGCTAGAAGCTAGTGGCTTGCCACTGGCCTGCCTCTTCAATTGCCATTAGCATTCCAATGGAAGCTATTCTTGGACAACTTTGCTCTGCTTGCTGCTAGTTCTGCCCCAGCCTACCATAGAGAACCTTGCTCTTGCCTTGAGGCTCTGAGATGCCAAGAACTTGTCAACTTCAAAGGGCGGGCCGGGCTACATCTACTCAGCTGCCACAGTTTCTCCTTGCTAGACCTAGTGGGAAAGCATTTTGCTGAGATGCAGAAGGCAAGAAACGCAGAATACGGAGATGCGGAGCTGTCCCAAGTGCCGCTGCCAGGCGTCTTTCCGCAGAAGGAGCGCCCCGGAGCGCCCCGCAACCGCCACCGTCATCTCTGCGCAAAGAGCCAAAATATTTTCAAACCCGCCAAAACTCATCCAAAAATATTTTCAAACCCGCCAAAATAGAAAACCAGACAGAGGTGATCAATACATTCGAAAAAACCTGACAAAACATGATCAAGCCCACCAAAGCTAATCCAAACACACCAAAAACTGGGCTAAACAGAATCAAAACAAATCAAAACAAATCCAAACCTTCTAAAAACCCGCCAAAATATTTCAAAACCCGTCAAAACTAATCAAAACATTCTGAATACCTGCCAAAACATTCCAAATACCAGCCAAAAGATTTTAAAACTCGCCAAAAAGTATCCAAACATTCCAAAACCTGCCAACACAATAAAAACAACTCAAGAGAATACAAAACATTCTAAAACCCAACCAAGACATTCCAAAAACCCGCCAAAACATCATAAAAACAAATCAAAACCAACCAAAATATTCCAAAAACCCGCCAAAATGATTTAGACCCACAAAACTCATCAAAACATGCTGAAAAGATGCCAAAACATTAGAAAACCAGCCTGAACTGATCAAAACATTCAAAAAACTTGGCAAAACATCATAAAAACAAATCAAAACCAACCAAAAAATTCCAAAAACCTGACAAAATAGTTTAGAACCTGCCAAACCTGATCAAAACATTCTGAAAAGATGCCAAAATACTAGAAAACCAGTCAGAAGTGATCGAAACTTTCATTAGCTTGCCAAAACATAATCAAAACAAATGAAAGCAAACCAAAACATTCCAAATACCCGCCAAAAGATTTTAAAACCCACCAAAAGGAATCCAAACATTCCAAAACCTGCCAAGACAATATAAACAACACAAGAGAAAACAAAACATTCTAAAACACCACCAAAACATTCCGAAAACCCGCCAAAACATCATAAAAACAAATCAAAACCAACCAAAAAATAAGAGGAACACGGCAACATATTGGCAAGCAAGAGACGGAGAGCGCGGCACCTTCTAGGAGGCCAAGAAGGAAGCCGCACAACACCTGCACTGTGTCTGCAACTTTCAAACTGCTAGAAGCTAGTGGCTTGCCACTGGCCTGCCTCTTCAATTGCCATTAGCATTCCAATGGAAGCTATTCTTGGACAACTTTGCTCTGCTTGCTGCTAGTTCTGCCCCAGCCTACCATAGATAACCTTGCTCTTGCCTTGAGGCTCTGAGATGCCAAGAACTTGTCAACTTCAAAGGGCGGGCCGGGCTACATCTACTCAGCTGCCACAGTTTCTCCTTGCTAGACCTAGTGGGAAAGCATTTTGCTGAGATGCAGAAGGCAAGAAACGCAGAATACGGAGACGCGGAGCTGTCCCAAGTGCCGCTGCCAGGCGTCTTTCCACAGAAGTAGCGCCCCGGAGCGCACCGCAACCGCCACCGTCATCTCTGCGCAAAGAGCCAAAATATTTTAAAACCCGCCAAAACTCATCCAAAAATATTTTCAAACCCGCCAAAATAGAAAACCAGACAGAAGTCATCAATACATTCGAAAAAACCTGACAAAACATGATCAAGCCCACCAAAGCTAATCCAAACACACCAAAAACTGGGCTAAACAGAATCAAAACAAATCAAAACAAATCCAAACCTTCTAAAAACCCGCCAAAATATTTCAAAACCCGTCAAAACTAATCAAAACCTTCCGAATACCCGCCAAAACATTCCAAATACCCGCCAAAAGATTTTAAAACCCGCCAAAAAGTATCCAAACATTCCAAAACCTGCCAACACAATAAAAACAACTCAAGAGAATACAAAACATTCTAAAACCCAACCAAGACATTCTGAAAACCCGCCAAAACATCATAAAAACAAATCAAAACCAACCAAAACATTCCAAAAACCAGCCAAAATATTCCGAAATCTGGCCAAAACATCATAAAAAGAAATCAAAACCAACCAAAACATTCCAAAAACCCGACAAAATAGTTTAGAACCTGCCAAACCTGATCAAAACATTCTGAAAAGATGCCAAAATACTAGAAAACCAGTCAGAAGTGATCGAAACTTTCAATAGCTTGCCAAAACATAATCAAAACAAATGAAAGCAAACCAAAACATTCCAAATACCCACCAAAATATTTTAAAACCCGCCAAAAGGAATCCAAATGTTCCACAACCTGCCAAGACAATCAAAACAACACAAGAGAAAACAAAACATTCTGAAACACCACCAAAACATTCCGAAACACCACCAAAACATTCTGAAAACCCGCCAAAACATCATAAAAACAAATCAAAACCAACCAAAAAATAAGAGGAACACGGCAACATATTGGCAAGCAAGAGACGGAGAACGCGGCACCTTCTAGGAGGCCAAGAAGGAAGCCGCACAACACCTGCACTGTGTCTGCAACTTTCAAACTGCTAGAAGCTAGTGGCTTGCCACTGGCCTGCCTCTTCAATTGCCATTAGCATTCCAATGGAAGCTATTCTTGGACAACTTTGCTCTGCTTGCTGCTAGTTCTGCCCCAGCCTACCATAGATAACCTTGCTCTTGCCTTGAGGCTCTGAGATGCCAAGAACTTGTCAACTTCAAAGGGCGGGCCGGGCTACATCTACTCAGCTGCCACAGTTTCTCCTTGCTAGACCTAGTGGGAAAGCATTTTGCTGAGATGCAGAAGGCAAGAAACGCAGAATACGGAGACGCGGAGCTGTCCCAAGTGCCGCTGCCAGGCGTCTTTCCGCAGAAGGAGCGCCCCGGAGCGCACCGCAACCGGCACCGTCATCTCTGCGCAATGAGCCAAAATATTTTCAAACCCGCCAAAACTCATCCAAAAATATTTTTAAACCCGCCAAAATAGAAAACCAGACAGAAGTGATCAATACATTCGAAAAAACCTGACAAAACATGATCAAGCCCACCAAAGCTAATCCAAACACACCAAAAACTGGGCTAAACAGAATCAAAACAAATCAAAACAAATCCAAACCTTCTAAAAACCCGCCAAAATATTTCAAAACCCGTCAAAACTAATCAAAACCTTCCGAATACCCGCCAAAACATTCCAAATACCCGCCAAAAGATTTTAAAACCCGCCAAAAAGTATCCAAACATTCCAAAACCTGCCAACACAATAAAAACAACTCAAGAGAATACAAAACATTCTAAAACCCAACCAAGACATTCCGAAAACCCGCCAAAACATCATAAAAACAAATCAAAACCAACCAAAACATTCCAAAAACCAGCCAAAATATTCCGAAATCTGGCCAAAACATCATAAAAACAAATCAAAACCAACCAAAACATTGCAAAAACCCGACAAAATAGTTTAGAACCTGCCAAACCTGATCAAAACATTCTGAAAAGATGCCAAAATACTAGAAAACCAGTCAGAAGTGATCGAAACTTTCAATAACTTGTCAAAACATAATCAAAACAAATGAAAGCAAACCAAAACATTCCAAATACCCACCAAAATATTTTAAAACCCGCCAAAAGGAATCCAAATGTTCCACAACCTGCCAAGACAATCAAAACAACACAAGAGAAAACAAAACATTCTGAAACACCACCAAAACATTCCGAAACACCACCAAAACATTCCGAAAACCCGCCAAAACATCATCAAAACAATTCAAAACCAACCAAAAAATAAGAGGAGCACGGCAACATATTGGCAAGCAAGAGACGGAGAACGTGACACCTTCTAGGAGGCCAAGAAGGAAGCCGCACAACACCTGCACTGTGTCTGCAACTTTCAAACTGCTAGAAGCTAGTGGCTTGCCACTGGCCTGCCTCTTCAATTGCCATTAGCATTCCAATGGAAGCTATTCTTGGACAACTTTGCTCTGCTTGCTGCTAGTTCTGCCCCAGCCTACCATAGAGAACCTTGCTCTTGCCTTGAGGCTCTGAGATGCCAAGAACTTGTCAACTTCAAAGGGCGGGCCGGGCTACATCTACTCAGCTGCCACAGTTTCTCCTTGCTAGACCTAGTGGGAAAGCATTTTGCTGAGATGCAGAAGGCAAGAAACGCAGAATACGGAGATGCGGAGCTGTCCCAAGTGCCGCTGCCAGGCGTCTTTCCGCAGAAGTAGCGCCCCGGAGCGCACCGCAACCGGCACCGTCATCTCTGCGCAAAGAGCCAAAATATTTTAAAACCCACCAAAACTAATCCAAAAATATTTTCAAACCCGCCAAAATAGAAAACCAGACAGAAGTGATCAATACATTCGAAAAAACCTGACAAAACATGATCAAGCCCACCAAAGCTAATCCAAACACACCAAAAACTGGGCTAAACAGAATCAAAACAAATCAAAACAAATCCAAACCTTCTAAAAACCCGCCAAAATATTTCAAAACCTGTCAAAACTAATCAAAACCTTCCGAATACCCGCCAAAACATTCCAAATACCCGCCAAAAGATTTTAAAACCCGCCAAAACGTATCCAAACATTCCAAAACCTGCCAACACAATAAAAACAACTCAAGAGAATACAAAACATTCTAAAACCCAACCAAGACATTCTGAAAACCCGCCAAAACATCATAAAAACAAATCAAAACCAACCAAAACATTCCAAAAACCAGCCAAAATATTCCGAAATCTGGCCAAAACATCATAAAAAGAAATCAAAACCAACCAAAACATTCCAAAAACCCGACAAAATAGTTTAGAACCTGCCAAACCTGATCAAAACATTCTGAAAAGATGCCAAAATACTAGAAAACCAGTCAGAAGTGATCGAAACTTTCAATAGCTTGCCAAAACATAATCAAAACAAATGAAAGCAAACCAAAACATTCCAAATACCCACCAAAATATTTTAAAACCCGCCAAAAGGAATCCAAATGTTCCACAACCTGCCAAGACAATCAAAACAACACAAGAGAAAACAAAACATTCTGAAACACCACCAAAACATTCCGAAACACCACCAAAACATTCCGAAAACCCGCCAAAACATCATCAAAACAAATCAAAACCAAGCAAAAAATAAGAGGAACACGGCAACATATTGGCAAGCAAGAGACGGAGAACGCGGCACCTTCTAGGAGGCCAAGAAGGAAGCCGCACAACACCTGCACTGTGTCTGCAACTTTCAAACTGCTAGAAGCTAGTGGCTTGCCACTGGCCTGCCTCTTCAATTGCCATTAGCATTCCAATGGAAGCTATTCTTGGACAACTTTGCTCTGCTTGCTGCTAGTTCTGCCCCAGCCTACCATAGAGAACCTTGCTCTTGCCTTGAGGCTCTGAGATGCCAAGAACTTGTCAACTTCAAAGGGCGGGGCGGGCTACATCTACTCAGCTGCCACAGTTTCTCCTTGCTAGACCTAGTGGGAAAGCATTTTGCTGAGATGCAGAAGGCAAGAAACGCAGAATACGGAGATGCGGAGCTGTCCCAAGTGCCGCTGCCAGGCGTCTTTCCGCAGAAGGAGCGCCCCGGAGCGCCCCGCAACCGCCACCGTCATCTCTGCGCAAAGAGCCAAAATATTTTCAAACCCGCCAAAACTCATCCAAAAATATTTTCAAACCCGCCAAAATAGAAAACCAGACAGAGGTGATCAATACATTCGAAAAAACCTGACAAAACATGATCAAGCCCACCAAAGCTAATCCAAACACACCAAAAACTGGGCTAAACAGAATCAAAACAAATCAAAACAAATCCAAACCTTCTAAAAACCCGCCAAAATATTTCAAAACCCGTCAAAACTAATCAAAACATTCTGAATACCTGCCAAAACATTCCAAATACCAGCCAAAAGATTTTAAAACTCGCCAAAAAGTATCCAAACATTCCAAAACCTGCCAACACAATAAAAACAACTCAAGAGAATACAAAACATTCTAAAACCCAACCAAGACATTCCAAAAACCCGCCAAAACATCATAAAAACAAATCAAAACCAACCAAAATATTCCAAAAACCCGCCAAAATGATTTAGACCCACAAAACTCATCAAAACATGCTGAAAAGATGCCAAAACATTAGAAAACCAGCCTGAACTGATCAAAACATTCAAAAAACTTGGCAAAACATCATAAAAACAAATCAAAACCAACCAAAAAATTCCAAAAACCTGACAAAATAGTTTAGAACCTGCCAAACCTGATCAAAACATTCTGAAAAGATGCCAAAATACTAGAAAACCAGTCAGAAGTGATCGAAACTTTCATTAGCTTGCCAAAACATAATCAAAACAAATGAAAGCAAACCAAAACATTCCAAATACCCGCCAAAAGATTTTAAAACCCACCAAAAGGAATCCAAACATTCCAAAACCTGCCAAGACAATATAAACAACACAAGAGAAAACAAAACATTCTAAAACACCACCAAAACATTCCGAAAACCCGCCAAAACATCATAAAAACAAATCAAAACCAACCAAAAAATAAGAGGAACACGGCAACATATTGGCAAGCAAGAGACGGAGAGCGCGGCACCTTCTAGGAGGCCAAGAAGGAAGCCGCACAACACCTGCACTGTGTCTGCAACTTTCAAACTGCTAGAAGCTAGTGGCTTGCCACTGGCCTGCCTCTTCAATTGCCATTAGCATTCCAATGGAAGCTATTCTTGGACAACTTTGCTCTGCTTGCTGCTAGTTCTGCCCCAGCCTAGCATAGAGAACCTTGCTCTTGCCTTGAGGCTCTGAGATGCCAAGAACTTGTCAACTTCAAAGGGCGGGCCGGGCTACATCTACTCAGCTGCCACAGTTTCTCCTTGCTAGACCTAGTGGGAAAGCATTTTGCTGAGATGCAGAAGGCAAGAAACGCAGAATACGGAGACGCGGAGCTGTCCCAAGTGCCGCTGCCAGGCGTCTTTCCACAGAAGTAGCGCCCCGGAGCGCACCGCAACCGCCACCGTCATCTCTGCGCAAAGAGCCAAAATATTTTAAAACCCGCCAAAACTCATCCAAAAATATTTTCAAACCCGCCAAAATAGAAAACCAGACAGAAGTCATCAATACATTCGAAAAAACCTGACAAAACATGATCAAGCCCACCAAAGCTAATCCAAACACACCAAAAACTGGGCTAAACAGAATCAAAACAAATCAAAACAAATCCAAACCTTCTAAAAACCCGCCAAAATATTTCAAAACCCGTCAAAACTAATCAAAACCTTCCGAATACCCGCCAAAACATTCCAAATACCCGCCAAAAGATTTTAAAACCCGCCAAAACGTATCCAAACATTCCAAAACCTGCCAACACAATAAAAACAACTCAAGAGAATACAAAACATTCTAAAACCCAACCAAGACATTCTGAAAACCCGCCAAAACATCATAAAAACAAATCAAAACCAACCAAAACATTCCAAAAACCAGCCAAAATATTCCGAAATCTGGCCAAAACATCATAAAAAGAAATCAAAACCAACCAAAACATTCCAAAAACCCGACAAAATAGTTTAGAACCTGCCAAACCTGATCAAAACATTCTGAAAAGATGCCAAAATACTAGAAAACCAGTCAGAAGTGATCGAAACTTTCAATAGCTTGCCAAAACATCATCAAAACAAATGAAAGCAAACCAAAACATTCCAAATACCCACCAAAATATTTTAAAACCCGCCAAAAGGAATCCAAATGTTCCACAACCTGCCAAGACAATCAAAACAACACAAGAGAAAACAAAACATTCTGAAACACCACCAAAACATTCCGAAACACCACCAAAACATTCTGAAAACCCGCCAAAACATCATAAAAACAAATCAAAACCAACCAAAAAATAAGAGGAACACGGCAACATATTGGCAAGCAAGAGACGGAGAACGCGGCACCTTCTAGGAGGCCAAGAAGGAAGCCGCACAACACCTGCACTGTGTCTGCAACTTTCAAACTGCTAGAAGCTAGTGGCTTGCCACTGGCCTGCCTCTTCAATTGCCATTAGCATTCCAATGGAAGCTATTCTTGGACAACTTTGCTCTGCTTGCTGCTAGTTCTGCCCCAGCCTACCATAGATAACCTTGCTCTTGCCTTGAGGCTCTGAGATGCCAAGAACTTGTCAACTTCAAAGGGCGGGCCGGGCTACATCTACTCAGCTGCCACAGTTTCTCCTTGCTAGACCTAGTGGGAAAGCATTTTGCTGAGATGCAGAAGGCAAGAAACGCAGAATACGGAGACGCGGAGCTGTCCCAAGTGCCGCTGCCAGGCGTCTTTCCGCAGAAGGAGCGCCCCGGAGCGCCCCGCAACCGCCACCGTCATCTCTGCGCAAAGAGCCAAAATATTTTAAAACCCGCCAAAACTCATCCAAAAATATTTTTAAACCCGCCAAAATAGAAAACCAGACAGAGGTGATCAATACATTCGAAAAAACCTGACAAAACATGATCAAGCCCACCAAAGCTAATCCAAACACACCAAAAACTGGGCTAAACAGAATCAAAACAAATCAAAACAAATCCAAACCTTCTAAAACCGCGCCAAAATATTTCAAAACCCGTCAAAACTAATCAAAACATTCTGAATACCCGCCAAAACATTCCAAATACCAGCCAAAAGATTTTAAAACTCGCCAAAAAGTATCCAAACATTCCAAAACCTGCCAACACAATAAAAACAACTCAAGAGAATACAAAACATTCTAAAACCCAACCAAGACATTCCGAAAACCCGCCAAAACATCATAAAAACAAATCAAAACCAACCAAAATATTCCAAAAACCCGCCAAAATGATTTAGACCCACAAAACTCATCAAAACATGCTGAAAACATGCCAAAACATTAGAAAACCAGCCTGAACTGATCAAAACATTCAAAAAACTTGGCAAAACATCATAAAAACAAATCAAAACCAACCAAAACATTCCAAAAACCTGACAAAATAGTTTAGAACCTGCCAAAACTGATCAAAACATTCTGAAAAGATGCCAAAATACTAGAAAACCAGTCAGAAGTGATCGAAACTTTCAATAACTTGTCAAAACATAATCAAAACAAATGAAAGCAAACCAAAACATTCCAAATACCTGCCAAAATATTTTAAAACCCGCCAAAAGGAATCCAAACATTCCACAACCTGCCAAGACAATCAAAACAACACAAGAGAAAACAAAACATTCTAAAACACCACCAAAACATTCCAAAAACCCGCCAAAACATCATAAAAACAAATCAAAACCAACCAAAAAATAAGAGGAACACGGCAACATATTGGCAAGCAAGAGACGGAGAAGGTGACACCTTCTAGGAGGCCAAGAAGGAAGCCGCACAACACCTGCACTGTGTCTGCAACTTTCAAACTGCTAGAAGCTAGTGGCTTGCCACTGGCCTGCCTCTTCAATTGCCATTAGCATTCCAATGGAAGCTATTCTTGGACAACTTTGCTCTGCTTGCTGCTAGTTCTGCCCCAGCCTACCATAGAGAACCTTGCTCTTGCCTTGAGGCTCTGAGATGCCAAGAACTTGTCAACTTCAAAGGGCGGGCCGGGCTACATCTACTCAGCTGCCACAGTTTCTCCTTGCTAGACCTAGTGGGAAAGCATTTTGCTGAGATGCAGAAGGCAAGAAACGCAGAATACGGAGACGCGGAGCTGTCCCAAGTGCCGCTGCCAGGCGTCTTTCCGCAGAAGGAGCGCCCCGGAGCGCACCGCAACCGCCACCGTCATCTCTGCGCAAAGAGCCAAAATATTTTAAAACCCGCCAAAACTCATCCAAAAATATTTTCAAACCCGCCAAAATAGAAAACCAGACAGAAGTCATCAATACATTCGAAAAAACCTGACAAAACATGATCAAGCCCACCAAAGCTAATCCAAACACACCAAAAACTGGGCTAAACAGAATCAAAACAAATCAAAACAAATCCAAACCTTCTAAAAACCCGCCAAAATATTTCAAAACCCGTCAAAACTAATCAAAACCTTCCGAATACCCGCCAAAACATTCCAAATACCCGCCAAAAGATTTTAAAACCCGCCAAAAAGTATCCAAACATTCCAAAACCTGCCAACACAATAAAAACAACTCAAGAGAATACAAAACATTCTAAAACCCAACCAAGACATTCTGAAAACCCGCCAAAACATCATAAAAACAAATCAAAACCAACCAAAACATTCCAAAAACCAGCCAAAATATTCCGAAATCTGGCCAAAACATCATAAAAAGAAATCAAAACCAACCAAAACATTCCAAAAACCCGACAAAATAGTTTAGAACCTGCCAAACCTGATCAAAACATTCTGAAAAGATGCCAAAATACTAGAAAACCAGTCAGAAGTGATCGAAACTTTCAATAGCTTGCCAAAACATAATCAAAACAAATGAAAGCAAACCAAAACATTCCAAATACCCACCAAAATATTTTAAAACCCGCCAAAAGGAATCCAAATGTTCCACAACCTGCCAAGACAATCAAAACAACACAAGAGAAAACAAAACATTCTGAAACACCACCAAAACATTCCGAAACACCACCAAAACATTCTGAAAACCCGCCAAAACATCATCAAAACAAATCAAAACCAACCAAAAAATAAGAGGAACACGGCAACATATTGGCAAGCAAGAGACGGAGAACGCGGCACCTTCTAGGAGGCCAAGAAGGAAGCCGCACAACACCTGCACTGTGTCTGCAACTTTCAAACTGCTAGAAGCTAGTGGCTTGCCACTGGCCTGCCTCTTCAATTGCCATTAGCATTCCAATGGAAGCTATTCTTGGACAACTTTGCTCTGCTTGCTGCTAGTTCTGCCCCAGCCTAGCATAGAGAACCTTGCTCTTGCCTTGAGGCTCTGAGATGCCAAGAACTTGTCAACTTCAAAGGGCGGGCCGGGCTACATCTACTCAGCTGCCACAGTTTCTCCTTGCTAGACCTAGTGGGAAAGCATTTTGCTGAGATGCAGAAGGCAAGAAACGCAGAATACGGAGACGCGGAGCTGTCCCAAGTGCCGCTGCCAGGCGTCTTTCCACAGAAGTAGCGCCCCGGAGCGCACCGCAACCGCCACCGTCATCTCTGCGCAAAGAGCCAAAATATTTTAAAACCCGCCAAAACTCATCCAAAAATATTTTCAAACCCGCCAAAATAGAAAACCAGACAGAAGTCATCAATACATTCGAAAAAACCTGACAAAACATGATCAAGCCCACCAAAGCTAATCCAAACACACCAAAAACTGGGCTAAACAGAATCAAAACAAATCAAAACAAATCCAAACCTTCTAAAAACCCGCCAAAATATTTCAAAACCCGTCAAAACTAATCAAAACCTTCCGAATACCCGCCAAAACATTCCAAATACCCGCCAAAAGATTTTAAAACCCGCCAAAACGTATCCAAACATTCCAAAACCTGCCAACACAATAAAAACAACTCAAGAGAATACAAAACATTCTAAAACCCAACCAAGACATTCTGAAAACCCGCCAAAACATCATAAAAACAAATCAAAACCAACCAAAACATTCCAAAAACCAGCCAAAATATTCCGAAATCTGGCCAAAACATCATAAAAAGAAATCAAAACCAACCAAAACATTCCAAAAACCCGACAAAATAGTTTAGAACCTGCCAAACCTGATCAAAACATTCTGAAAAGATGCCAAAATACTAGAAAACCAGTCAGAAGTGATCGAAACTTTCAATAGCTTGCCAAAACATCATCAAAACAAATGAAAGCAAACCAAAACATTCCAAATACCCACCAAAATATTTTAAAACCCGCCAAAAGGAATCCAAATGTTCCACAACCTGCCAAGACAATCAAAACAACACAAGAGAAAACAAAACATTCTGAAACACCACCAAAACATTCCGAAACACCACCAAAACATTCTGAAAACCCGCCAAAACATCATAAAAACAAATCAAAACCAACCAAAATATTCCAAAAACCCGCCAAAATGATTTAGACCCACAAAACTCATCAAAACATGCTGAAAAGATGCCAAAACATTAGAAAACCAGCCTGAACTGATCAAAACATTCAAAAAACTTGGCAAAACATCATAAAAACAAATCAAAACCAACCAAAACATTCCAAAAACCTGACAAAATAGTTTAGAACCTGCCAAAACTGATCAAAACATTCTGAAAAGATGCCAAAATACTAGAAAACCAGTCAGAAGTGATCGAAACTTTCAATAACTTGTCAAAACATAATCAAAACAAATGAAAGCAAACCAAAACATTCCAAATACCTGCCAAAATATTTTAAAACCCGCCAAAAGGAATCCAAACATTCCACAACCTGCCAAGACAATCAAAACAACACAAGAGAAAACAAAACATTCTAAAACACCACCAAAACATTCCAAAAACCCGCCAAAACATCATAAAAACAAATCAAAACCAACCAAAAAATAAGAGGAACACGGCAACATATTGGCAAGCAAGAGACGGAGAAGGTGACACCTTCTAGGAGGCCAAGAAGGAAGCCGCACAACACCTGCACTGTGTCTGCAACTTTCAAACTGCTAGAAGCTAGTGGCTTGCCACTGGCCTGCCTCTTCAATTGCCATTAGCATTCCAATGGAAGCTATTCTTGGACAACTTTGCTCTGCTTGCTGCTAGTTCTGCCCCAGCCTACCATAGAGAACCTTGCTCTTGCCTTGAGGCTCTGAGATGCCAAGAACTTGTCAACTTCAAAGGGCGGGCCGGGCTACATCTACTCAGCTGCCACAGTTTCTCCTTGCTAGACCTAGTGGGAAAGCATTTTGCTGAGATGCAGAAGGCAAGAAACGCAGAATACGGAGACGCGGAGCTGTCCCAAGTGCCGCTGCCAGGCGTCTTTCCGCAGAAGGAGCGCCCCGGAGCGCACCGCAACCGCCACCGTCATCTCTGCGCAAAGAGCCAAAATATTTTAAAACCCGCCAAAACTCATCCAAAAATATTTTCAAACCCGCCAAAATAGAAAACCAGACAGAAGTCATCAATACATTCGAAAAAACCTGACAAAACATGATCAAGCCCACCAAAGCTAATCCAAACACACCAAAAACTGGGCTAAACAGAATCAAAACAAATCAAAACAAATCCAAACCTTCTAAAAACCCGCCAAAATATTTCAAAACCCGTCAAAACTAATCAAAACCTTCCGAATACCCGCCAAAACATTCCAAATACCCGCCAAAAGATTTTAAAACCCGCCAAAAAGTATCCAAACATTCCAAAACCTGCCAACACAATAAAAACAACTCAAGAGAATACAAAACATTCTAAAACCCAACCAAGACATTCTGAAAACCCGCCAAAACATCATAAAAACAAATCAAAACCAACCAAAACATTCCAAAAACCAGCCAAAATATTCCGAAATCTGGCCAAAACATCATAAAAAGAAATCAAAACCAACCAAAACATTCCAAAAACCCGACAAAATAGTTTAGAACCTGCCAAACCTGATCAAAACATTCTGAAAAGATGCCAAAATACTAGAAAACCAGTCAGAAGTGATCGAAACTTTCAATAGCTTGCCAAAACATAATCAAAACAAATGAAAGCAAACCAAAACATTCCAAATACCCACCAAAATATTTTAAAACCCGCCAAAAGGAATCCAAATGTTCCACAACCTGCCAAGACAATCAAAACAACACAAGAGAAAACAAAACATTCTGAAACACCACCAAAACATTCCGAAACACCACCAAAACATTCTGAAAACCCGCCAAAACATCATCAAAACAAATCAAAACCAACCAAAAAATAAGAGGAACACGGCAACATATTGGCAAGCAAGAGACGGAGAACGCGGCACCTTCTAGGAGGCCAAGAAGGAAGCCGCACAACACCTGCACTGTGTCTGCAACTTTCAAACTGCTAGAAGCTAGTGGCTTGCCACTGGCCTGCCTCTTCAATTGCCATTAGCATTCCAATGGAAGCTATTCTTGGACAACTTTGCTCTGCTTGCTGCTAGTTCTGCCCCAGCCTACCATAGAGAACCTTGCTCTTGCCTTGAGGCTCTGAGATGCCAAGAACTTGTCAACTTCAAAGGGCGGGCCGGGCTACATCTACTCAGCTGCCACAGTTTCTCCTTGCTAGACCTAGTGGGAAAGCATTTTGCTGAGATGCAGAAGGCAAGAAACGCAGAATACGGAGATGCGGAGCTGTCCCAAGTGCCGCTGCCAGGCGTCTTTCCGCAGAAGGAGCGCCCCGGAGCGCCCCGCAACCGCCACCGTCATCTCTGCGCAAAGAGCCAAAATATTTTCAAACCCGCCAAAACTCATCCAAAAATATTTTCAAACCCGCCAAAATAGAAAACCAGACAGAGGTGATCAATACATTTGAAAAAACCTGACAAAACATGATCAAGCCCACCAAAGCTAATCCAAACACACCAAAAACTGGGCTAAACAGAATCAAAACAAATCAAAACAAATCCAAACCTTCTAAAAACCCGCCAAAATATTTCAAAACCCATCAAAACTAATCAAAACATTCTGAATACCTGCCAAAACATTCCAAATACCTGCCAAAAGATTTTAAAACTCGCCAAAAAGTATCCAAACATTCCAAAACCTGCCAACACAATAAAAACAACTCAAGAGAATACAAAACATTCTAAAACCCAACCAAGACATTCCAAAAACCCGCCAAAACATCATAAAAACAAATCAAAACCAACCAAAATATTCCAAAAACCCGCCAAAATGATTTAGACCCACAAAACTCATCAAAACATGCTGAAAAGATGCCAAAACATTAGAAAACCAGCCTGAACTGATCAAAACATTCAAAAAACTTGGCAAAACATCATAAAAACAAATCAAAACCAACCAAAAAATTCCAAAAACCTGACAAAATAGTTTAGAACCTGCCAAACCTGATCAAAACATTCTGAAAAGATGCCAAAATACTAGAAAACCAGTCAGAAGTGATCGAAACATTCAATAACTTGCCAAAACATAATCAAAACAAATGAAAGCAAACCAAAACATTCCAAATACCCGCCAAAAGATTTTAAAACCCACCAAAAGGAATCCAAACATTCCAAAACCTGCCAAGACAATCAAAACAACACAAGAGAAAACAAAACATTCTGAAACACCACCAAAACATTCCGAAACACCACCAAAACATTCCGAAAACCCGCCAAAACATCATAAAAACAAATCAAAACCAACCAAAAAATAAGAGGAACACGGCAACATATTGGCAAGCAAGAGACGGAGAGCGCGGCACCTTCTAGGAGGCCAAGAAGGAAGCCGCACAACACCTGCACTGTGTCTGCAACTTTCAAACTGCTAGAAGCTAGTGGCTTGCCACTGGCCTGCCTCTTCAATTGCCATTAGCATTCCAATGGAAGCTATTCTTGGACAACTTTGCTCTGCTTGCTGCTAGTTCTGCCCCAGCCTACCATAGAGAACCTTGCTCTTGCCTTGAGGCTCTGAGATGCCAAGAACTTGTCAACTTCAAAGGGCGGGCCGGGCTACATCTACTCAGCTGCCACAGTTTCTCCTTGCTAGACCTAGTGGGAAAGCATTTTGCTGAGATGCAGAAGGCAAGAAACGCAGAATACGGAGACGCGGAGCTGTCCCAAGTGCCGCTGCCAGGCGTCTTTCCACAGAAGTAGCGCCCCGGAGCGCACCGCAACCGCCACCGTCATCTCTGCGCAAAGAGCCAAAATATTTTCAAACCCGCCAAAACTCATCCAAAAATATTTTCAAACCCGCCAAAATAGAAAACCAGACAGAAGTCATCAATACATTCGAAAAAACCTGACAAAACATGATAAAGCCCACCAAAGCTAATCCAAACACACCAAAAACTGGGCTAAACAGAATCAAAACAAATCAAAACAAATCCAAACCTTCTAAAAACCCGCCAAAATATTTCAAAACCCGTCAAAACTAATCAAAACCTTCCGAATACCCGCCAAAACATTCCAAATACCCGCCAAAAGATTTTAAAACCCGCCAAAAGGAATCCAAACATTCCAAAACCTGCCAACACAATAAAAACAACTCAAGAGAATACAAAACATTCTAAAACCCAACCAAGACATTCTGAAAACCCGCCAAAACATCATAAAAACAAATCAAAACCAACCAAAACATTCCAAAAACCAGCCAAAATATTCCGAAATCTGGCCAAAACATCATAAAAAGAAATCAAAACCAACCAAAACATTCCAAAAACCCGACAAAATAGTTTAGAACCTGCCAAACCTGATCAAAACATTCTGAAAAGATGCCAAAATACTAGAAAACCAGTCAGAAGTGATCGAAACTTTCAATAGCTTGCCAAAACATCATCAAAACAAATGAAAGCAAACCAAAACATTCCAAATACCCACCAAAATATTTTAAAACCCGCCAAAAGGAATCCAAATGTTCCACAACCTGCCAAGACAATCAAAACAACACAAGAGAAAACAAAACATTCTGAAACACCACCAAAACATTCCGAAACACCACCAAAACATTCCGAAAACCCGCCAAAACATCATAAAAACAAATCAAAACCAACCAAAAAATAAGAGGAACACGGCAACATATTGGCAAGCAAGAGACGGAGAGCGCGGCACCTTCTAGGAGGCCAAGAAGGAAGCCGCACAACACCTGCACTGTGTCTGCAACTTTCAAACTGCTAGAAGCTAGTGGCTTGCCACTGGCCTGCCTCTTCAATTGCCATTAGCATTCCAATGGAAGCTATTCTTGGACAACTTTGCTCTGCTTGCTGCTAGTTCTGCCCCAGCCTACCATAGAGAACCTTGCTCTTGCCTTGAGGCTCTGAGATGCCAAGAACTTGTCAACTTCAAAGGGCGGGCCGGGCTACATCTACTCAGCTGCCACAGTTTCTCCTTGCTAGACCTAGTGGGAAAGCATTTTGCTGAGATGCAGAAGGCAAGAAACGCAGAATACGGAGACGCGGAGCTGTCCCAAGTGCCGCTGCCAGGCGTCTTTCCACAGAAGTAGCGCCCCGGAGCGCACCGCAACCGCCACCGTCATCTCTGCGCAAAGAGCCAAAATATTTTAAAACCCGCCAAAACTCATCCAAAAATATTTTCAAACCCGCCAAAATAGAAAACCAGACAGAAGTCATCAATACATTCGAAAAAACCTGACAAAACATGATAAAGCCCACCAAAGCTAATCCAAACACACCAAAAACTGGGCTAAACAGAATCAAAACAAATCAAAAGAAATCCAAACCTTCTAAAAACCCGCCAAAATATTTCAAAACCCGTCAAAACTAATCAAAACCTTCCGAATACCCGCCAAAACATTCCAAATACCCGCCAAAAGATTTTAAAACCCGCCAAAACGTATCCAAACATTCCAAAACCTGCCAACACAATAAAAACAACTCAAGAGAATACAAAACATTCTAAAACCCAAACAAGACATTCTGAAAACCCGCCAAAACATCATAAAAACAAATCAAAACCAACCAAAACATTCCAAAAACCAGCCAAAATATTCCGAAATCTGGCCAAAACATCATAAAAAGAAATCAAAACCAACCAAAACATTCCAAAAACCCGACAAAATAGTTTAGAACCTGCCAAACCTGATCAAAACATTCTGAAAAGATGCCAAAATACTAGAAAACCAGTCAGAAGTGATCGAAACTTTCAATAGCTTGCCAAAACATCATCAAAACAAATGAAAGCAAACCAAAACATTCCAAATACCCACCAAAATATTTTAAAACCCGCCAAAAGGAATCCAAATGTTCCACAACCTGCCAAGACAATCAAAACAACACAAGAGAAAACAAAACATTCTGAAACACCACCAAAACATTCCGAAACACCACCAAAACATTCCGAAAACCCGCCAAAACATCATCAAAACAAATCAAAACCAACCAAAAAATAAGAGGAACACGGCAACATATTGGCAAGCAAGAGACGGAGAGCGCGGCACCTTCTAGGAGGCCAAGAAGGAAGCCGCACAACACCTGCACTGTGTCTGCAACTTTCAAACTGCTAGAAGCTAGTGGCTTGCCACTGGCCTGCCTCTTCAATTGCCATTAGCATTCCAATGGAAGCTATTCTTGGACAACTTTGCTCTGCTTGCTGCTAGTTCTGCCCCAGCCTACCATAGAGAACCTTGCTCTTGCCTTGAGGCTCTGAGATGCCAAGAACTTGTCAACTTCAAAGGGCGGGCCGGGCTACATCTACTCAGCTGCCACAGTTTCTCCTTGCTAGACCTAGTGGGAAAGCATTTTGCTGAGATGCAGAAGGCAAGAAACGCAGAATACGGAGACGCGGAGCTGTCCCAAGTGCCGCTGCCAGGCGTCTTTCCACAGAAGTAGCGCCCTGGAGCGCACCGCAACCGGCACCGTCATCTCTGCGCAAAGAGCCAAAATATTTTAAAACCCGCCAAAACTCATCCAAAAATATTTTCAAACCCGCCAAAATAGAAAACCAGACAGAAGTCATCAATACATTCGAAAAAACCTGACAAAACATGATAAAGCCCACCAAAGCTAATCCAAACACACCAAAAACTGGGCTAAACAGAATCAAAACAAATCAAAACAAATCCAAACCTTCTAAAAACCCGCCAAAATATTTCAAAACCCGTCAAAACTAATCAAAACCTTCCGAATACCCGCCAAAACATTCCAAATACCCGCCAAAAGATTTTAAAACCCGCCAAAACGTATCCAAACATTCCAAAACCTGCCAACACAATAAAAACAACTCAAGAGAATACAAAACATTCTAAAACCGAACCAAGACATTCTGAAAACCCGCCAAAACATCATAAAAACAAATCAAAACCAACCAAAACATTCCAAAAACCAGCCAAAATATTCCGAAATCTGGCCAAAACATCATAAAAAGAAATCAAAACCAACCAAAACATTCCAAAAACCCGAAAAAATAGTTTAGAACCTGCCAAACCTGATCAAAACATTCTGAAAAGATGCCAAAATACTAGAAAACCAGTCAGAAGTGATCGAAACTTTCAATAGCTTGCCAAAACATAATCAAAACAAATGAAAGCAAACCAAAACATTCCAAATACCCACCAAAATATTTTAAAACCCGCCAAAAGGAATCCAAATGTTCCACAACCTGCCAAGACAATCAAAACAACACAAGAGAAAACAAAACATTCTGAAACACCACCAAAACATTCCGAAACACCACCAAAACATTCCGAAAACCCGCCAAAACATCATAAAAACAAATCAAAACCAACCAAAAAATAAGAGGAACACGGCAACATATTGGCAAGCAAGAGACGGAGAACGCGGCACCTTCTAGGAGGCCAAGAAGGAAGCCGCACAACACCTGCACTGTGTCTGCAACTTTCAAACTGCTAGAAGCTAGTGGCTTGCCACTGGCCTGCCTCTTCAATTGCCATTAGCATTCCAATGGAAGCTATTCTTGGACAACTTTGCTCTGCTTGCTGCTAGTTCTGCCCCAGCCTACCATAGAGAACCTTGCTCTTGCCTTGAGGCTCTGAGATGCCAAGAACTTGTCAACTTCAAAGGGCGGGCCGGGCTACATCTACTCAGCTGCCACAGTTTCTCCTTGCTAGACCTAGTGGGAAAGCATTTTGCTGAGATGCAGAAGGCAAGAAACGCAGAATACGGAGACGCGGAGCTGTCCCAAGTGCCGCTGCCAGGCGTCTTTCCACAGAAGTAGCGCCCTGGAGCGCACCGCAACCGCCACCGTCATCTCTGCGCAAAGAGCCAAAATATTTTCAAACCCGCCAAAACTCATCCAAAAATATTTTCAAACCCGCCAAAATAGAAAACCAGACAGAAGTCATCAATACATTCGAAAAAACCTGACAAAACATGATCAAGCCCACCAAAGCTAATCCAAACACACCAAAAACTGGGCTAAACAGAATCAAAACAAATCAAAACAAATCCAAACCTTCTAAAAACCCGCCAAAATATTTCAAAACCCGTCAAAACGAATCAAAACCTTCCGAATACCCGCCAAAACATTCCAAATACCCGCCAAAAGATTTTAAAACCCGCCAAAAAGTATCCAAACATTCCAAAACCTGCCAACACAATAAAAACAACCCAAGAGAATACAAAACATTCTAAAACCCAACCAAGACATTCTGAAAACCCGCCAAAACATCATAAAAACAAATCAAAACCAACCAAAACATTCCAAAAACCAGCCAAAATATTCCGAAATCTGGCCAAAACATCATAAAAAGAAATCAAAACCTACCAAAACATTCCAAAAACCCGACAAAATAGTTTAGAACCTGCCAAACCTGATCAAAACATTCTGAAAAGATGCCAAAATACTAGAAAACCAGTCAGAAGTGATCGAAACTTTCAATAGCTTGCCAAAACATCATCAAAACAAATGAAAGCAAACCAAAACATTCCAAATACCCACCAAAATATTTTAAAACCCGCCAAAAGGAATCCAAATGTTCCACAACCTGCCAAGACAATCAAAACAACACAAGAGAAAACAAAACATTCTGAAACACCACCAAAACATTCTAAAACACCACCAAAACATTCCGAAAACCCGCCAAAACATCATCAAAACAAATCAAAACCAACCAAAAAATAAGAGGAACACGGCAACATATTGGCAAGCAAGAGACGGAGAACGCGGCACCTTCTAGGAGGCCAAGAAGGAAGCCGCACAACACCTGCACTGTGTCTGCAACTTTCAAACTGCTAGAAGCTAGTGGCTTGCCACTGGCCTGCCTCTTCAATTGCCATTAGCATTCCAATGGAAGCTATTCTTGGACAACTTTGCTCTGCTTGCTGCTAGTTCTGCCCCAGCCTACCATAGAGAACCTTGCTCTTGCCTTGAGGCTCTGAGATGCCAAGAACTTGTCAACTTCAAAGGGCGGGCCGGGCTACATCTACTCAGCTGCCACAGTTTCTCCTTGCTAGACCTAGTGGGAAAGCATTTTGCTGAGATGCAGAAGGCAAGAAACGCAGAATACGGAGACGCGGAGCTGTCCCAAGTGCCGCTGCCAGGCGTCTTTCCGCAGAAGGAGCGCCCCGGAGCGCACCGCAACCGGCACCGTCATCTCTGCGCAATGAGCCAAAATATTTTCAAACCCGCCAAAACTCATCCAAAAATATTTTTAAACCCGCCAAAATAGAAAACCAGACAGAAGTGATCAATACATTCGAAAAAACCTGACAAAACATGATCAAGCCCACCAAAGCTAATCCAAACACACCAAAAACTGGGCTAAACAGAATCAAAACAAATCAAAACAAATCCAAACCTTCTAAAAACCCGCCAAAATATTTCAAAACCCGTCAAAACTAATCAAAACCTTCCGAATACCCGCCAAAACATTCCAAATACCCGCCAAAAGATTTTAAAACCCGCCAAAAAGTATCCAAACATTCCAAAACCTGCCAACACAATAAAAACAACTCAAGAGAATACAAAACATTCTAAAACCCAACCAAGACATTCCGAAAACCCGCCAAAACATCATAAAAACAAATCAAAACCAACCAAAACATTCCAAAAACCAGCCAAAATATTCCGAAATCTGGCCAAAACATCATAAAAACAAATCAAAACCAACCAAAACATTCCAAAAACCTGACAAAATAGTTTAGAACCTGCCAAACCTGATCAAAACATTCTGAAAAGATGCCAAAATACTAGAAAACCAGTCAGAAGTGATCGAAACTTTCAATAACTTGCCAAAACATAATCAAAACAAATGAAAGCAAACCAAAACATTCCAAATACCCACCAAAATATTTTAAAACCCGCCAAAAGGAATCCAAATGTTCCACAACCTGCCAAGACAATCAAAACAACACAAGAGAAAACAAAACATTCTGAAACACCACCAAAACATTCCGAAACACCACCAAAACATTCCGAAAACCCGCCAAAACATCATAAAAACAATTCAAAACCAACCAAAAAATAAGAGGAACACGGCAACATATTGGCAAGCAAGAGACGGAGAACGTGACACCTTCTAGGAGGCCAAGAAGGAAGCCGCACAACACCTGCACTGTGTCTGCAACTTTCAAACTGCTAGAAGCTAGTGGCTTGCCACTGGCCTGCCTCTTCAATTGCCATTAGCATTCCAATGGAAGCTATTCTTGGACAACTTTGCTCTGCTTGCTGCTAGTTCTGCCCCAGCCTACCATAGAGAACCTTGCTCTTGCCTTGAGGCTCTGAGATGCCAAGAACTTGTCAACTTCAAAGGGCGGGCCGGGCTACATCTACTCAGCTGCCACAGTTTCTCCTTGCTAGACCTAGTGGGAAAGCATTTTGCTGAGATGCAGAAGGCAAGAAACGCAGAATACGGAGATGCGGAGCTGTCCCAAGTGCCGCTGCCAGGCGTCTTTCCGCAGAAGGAGCGCCCCGGAGCGCCCCGCAACCGGCACCGTCATCTCTGCGCAAAGAGCCAAAATATTTTCAAACCCGCCAAAACTCATCCAAAAATATTTTCAAACGCGCCAAAATAGAAAACCAGACAGAGGTGATCAATACATTCGAAAAAACCTGACAAAACATGATCAAGCCCACCAAAGCTAATCCAAACACACCAAAAACTGGGCTAAACAGAATCAAAACAAATCAAAACAAATCCAAACCTTCTAAAAACCCGCCAAAATATTTCAAAACCCGTCAAAACTAATCAAAACATTCTGAATACCTGCCAAAACATTCCAAATACCAGCCAAAAGATTTTAAAACTCGCCAAAAAGTATCCAAACATTCCAAAACCTGCCAACACAATAAAAACAACTCAAGAGAATACAAAACATTCTAAAACCCAACCAAGACATTCCAAAAACCCGCCAAAACATCATAAAAACAAATCAAAACCAACCAAAATATTCCAAAAACCCGCCAAAATGATTTAGACCCACAAAACTCATCAAAACATGCTGAAAAGATGCCAAAACATTAGAAAACCAGCCTGAACTGATCAAAACATTCAAAAAACTTGGCAAAACATCATAAAAACAAATCAAAACCAACCAAAAAATTCCAAAAACCTGACAAAATAGTTTAGAACCTGCCAAACCTGATCAAAACATTCTGAAAAGATGCCAAAATACTAGAAAACCAGTCAGAAGTGATCGAAACATTCAATAACTTGCCAAAACATAATCAAAACAAATGAAAGCAAACCAAAACATTCCAAATACCCGCCAAAAGATTTTAAAACCCACCAAAAGGAATCCAAACATTCCAAAACCTGCCAAGACAATATAAACAACACAAGAGAAAACAAAACATTCTAAAACACCACCAAAACATTCCGAAAACCCGCCAAAACATCATAAAAACAAATCAAAACCAACCAAAAAATAAGAGGAACACGGCAACATATTGGCAAGCAAGAGACGGAGAGCGCGGCACCTTCTAGGAGGCCAAGAAGGAAGCCCCACAACACCTGCACTGTGTCTGCAACTTTCAAACTGCTAGAAGCTAGTGGCTTGCCACTGGCCTGCCTCTTCAATTGCCATTAGCATTCCAATGGAAGCTATTCTTGGACAACTTTGCTCTGCTTGCTGCTAGTTCTGCCCCAGCCTACCATAGAGAACCTTGCTCTTGCCTTGAGGCTCTGAGATGCCAAGAACTTGTCAACTTCAAAGGGCGGGCCGGGCTACATCTACTCAGCTGCCACAGTTTCTCCTTGCTAGACCTAGTGGGAAAGCATTTTGCTGAGATGCAGAAGGCAAGAAACGCAGAATACGGAGACGCGGAGCTGTCCCAAGTGCCGCTGCCAGGCGTCTTTCCGCAGAAGGAGCGCCCCGGAGCGCACCGCAACCGCCACCGTCATCTCTGCGCAAAGAGCCAAAATATTTTAAAACCCGCCAAAACTCATCCAAAAATATTTTCAAACCCGCCAAAATAGAAAACCAGACAGAAGTCATCAATACATTCGAAAAAACCTGACAAAACATGATCAAGCCCACCAAAGCTAATCCAAACACACCAAAAACTGGGCTAAACAGAATCAAAACAAATCAAAACAAATCCAAACCTTCTAAAAACCCGCCAAAATATTTCAAAACCCGTCAAAACTAATCAAAACCTTCCGAATACCCGCCAAAACATTCCAAATACCCGCCAAAAGATTTTAAAACCCGCCAAAAAGTATCCAAACATTCCAAAACCTGCCAACACAATAAAAACAACTCAAGAGAATACAAAACATTCTAAAACCCAACCAAGACATTCTGAAAACCCGCCAAAACATCATAAAAACAAATCAAAACCAACCAAAACATTCCAAAAACCAGCCAAAATATTCCGAAATCTGGCCAAAACATCATAAAAAGAAATCAAAACCAACCAAAACATTCCAAAAACCCGACAAAATAGTTTAGAACCTGCCAAACCTGATCAAAACATTCTGAAAAGATGCCAAAATACTAGAAAACCAGTCAGAAGTGATCGAAACTTTCAATAGCTTGCCAAAACATAATCAAAACAAATGAAAGCAAACCAAAACATTCCAAATACCCACCAAAATATTTTAAAACCCGCCAAAAGGAATCCAAATGTTCCACAACCTGCCAAGACAATCAAAACAACACAAGAGAAAACAAAACATTCTGAAACACCACCAAAACATTCCGAAACACCACCAAAACATTCTGAAAACCCGCCAAAACATCATCAAAACAAATCAAAACCAACCAAAAAATAAGAGGAACACGGCAACATATTGGCAAGCAAGAGACGGAGAACGCGGCACCTTCTAGGAGGCCAAGAAGGAAGCCGCACAACACCTGCACTGTGTCTGCAACTTTCAAACTGCTAGAAGCTAGTGGCTTGCCACTGGCCTGCCTCTTCAATTGCCATTAGCATTCCAATGGAAGCTATTCTTGGACAACTTTGCTCTGCTTGCTGCTAGTTCTGCCCCAGCCTAGCATAGAGAACCTTGCTCTTGCCTTGAGGCTCTGAGATGCCAAGAACTTGTCAACTTCAAAGGGCGGGCCGGGCTACATCTACTCAGCTGCCACAGTTTCTCCTTGCTAGACCTAGTGGGAAAGCATTTTGCTGAGATGCAGAAGGCAAGAAACGCAGAATACGGAGACGCGGAGCTGTCCCAAGTGCCGCTGCCAGGCGTCTTTCCACAGAAGTAGCGCCCCGGAGCGCACCGCAACCGCCACCGTCATCTCTGCGCAAAGAGCCAAAATATTTTAAAACCCGCCAAAACTCATCCAAAAATATTTTCAAACCCGCCAAAATAGAAAACCAGACAGAAGTCATCAATACATTCGAAAAAACCTGACAAAACATGATCAAGCCCACCAAAGCTAATCCAAACACACCAAAAACTGGGCTAAACAGAATCAAAACAAATCAAAACAAATCCAAACCTTCTAAAAACCCGCCAAAATATTTCAAAACCCGTCAAAACTAATCAAAACCTTCCGAATACCCGCCAAAACATTCCAAATACCCGCCAAAAGATTTTAAAACCCGCCAAAACGTATCCAAACATTCCAAAACCTGCCAACACAATAAAAACAACTCAAGAGAATACAAAACATTCTAAAACCCAACCAAGACATTCTGAAAACCCGCCAAAACATCATAAAAACAAATCAAAACCAACCAAAACATTCCAAAAACCAGCCAAAATATTCCGAAATCTGGCCAAAACATCATAAAAAGAAATCAAAACCAACCAAAACATTCCAAAAACCCGACAAAATAGTTTAGAACCTGCCAAACCTGATCAAAACATTCTGAAAAGATGCCAAAATACTAGAAAACCAGTCAGAAGTGATCGAAACTTTCAATAACTTGCCAAAACATCATCAAAACAAATGAAAGCAAACCAAAACATTCCAAATACCCACCAAAATATTTTAAAACCCGCCAAAAGGAATCCAAATGTTCCACAACCTGCCAAGACAATCAAAACAACACAAGAGAAAACAAAACATTCTGAAACACCACCAAAACATTCCGAAACACCACCAAAACATTCTGAAAACCCGCCAAAACATCATAAAAACAAATCAAAACCAACCAAAATATTCCAAAAACCCGCCAAAATGATTTAGACCCACAAAACTCATCAAAACATGCTGAAAAGATGCCAAAACATTAGAAAACCAGCCTGAACTGATCAAAACATTCAAAAAACTTGGCAAAACATCATAAAAACAAATCAAAACCAACCAAAACATTCCAAAAACCTGACAAAATAGTTTAGAACCTGCCAAAACTGATCAAAACATTCTGAAAAGATGCCAAAATACTAGAAAACCAGTCAGAAGTGATCGAAACTTTCAATAACTTGTCAAAACATAATCAAAACAAATGAAAGCAAACCAAAACATTCCAAATACCTGCCAAAATATTTTAAAACCCGCCAAAAGGAATCCAAACATTCCACAACCTGCCAAGACAATCAAAACAACACAAGAGAAAACAAAACATTCTAAAACACCACCAAAACATTCCAAAAACCCGCCAAAACATCATAAAAACAAATCAAAACCAACCAAAAAATAAGAGGAACACGGCAACATATTGGCAAGCAAGAGACGGAGAAGGTGACACCTTCTAGGAGGCCAAGAAGGAAGCCGCACAACACCTGCACTGTGTCTGCAACTTTCAAACTGCTAGAAGCTAGTGGCTTGCCACTGGCCTGCCTCTTCAATTGCCATTAGCATTCCAATGGAAGCTATTCTTGGACAACTTTGCTCTGCTTGCTGCTAGTTCTGCCCCAGCCTACCATAGAGAACCTTGCTCTTGCCTTGAGGCTCTGAGATGCCAAGAACTTGTCAACTTCAAAGGGCGGGCCGGGCTACATCTACTCAGCTGCCACAGTTTCTCCTTGCTAGACCTAGTGGGAAAGCATTTTGCTGAGATGCAGAAGGCAAGAAACGCAGAATACGGAGACGCGGAGCTGTCCCAAGTGCCGCTGCCAGGCGTCTTTCCGCAGAAGGAGCGCCCCGGAGCGCACCGCAACCGCCACCGTCATCTCTGCGCAAAGAGCCAAAATATTTTAAAACCCGCCAAAACTCATCCAAAAATATTTTCAAACCCGCCAAAATAGAAAACCAGACAGAAGTCATCAATACATTCGAAAAAACCTGACAAAACATGATCAAGCCCACCAAAGCTAATCCAAACACACCAAAAACTGGGCTAAACAGAATCAAAACAAATCAAAACAAATCCAAACCTTCTAAAAACCCGCCAAAATATTTCAAAACCCGTCAAAACTAATCAAAACCTTCCGAATACCCGCCAAAACATTCCAAATACCCGCCAAAAGATTTTAAAACCCGCCAAAAAGTATCCAAACATTCCAAAACCTGCCAACACAATAAAAACAACTCAAGAGAATACAAAACATTCTAAAACCCAACCAAGACATTCTGAAAACCCGCCAAAACATCATAAAAACAAATCAAAACCAACCAAAACATTCCAAAAACCAGCCAAAATATTCCGAAATCTGGCCAAAACATCATAAAAAGAAATCAAAACCAACCAAAACATTCCAAAAACCCGACAAAATAGTTTAGAACCTGCCAAACCTGATCAAAACATTCTGAAAAGATGCCAAAATACTAGAAAACCAGTCAGAAGTGATCGAAACTTTCAATAGCTTGCCAAAACATAATCAAAACAAATGAAAGCAAACCAAAACATTCCAAATACCCACCAAAATATTTTAAAACCCGCCAAAAGGAATCCAAATGTTCCACAACCTGCCAAGACAATCAAAACAACACAAGAGAAAACAAAACATTCTGAAACACCACCAAAACATTCCGAAACACCACCAAAACATTCTGAAAACCCGCCAAAACATCATCAAAACAAATCAAAACCAACCAAAAAATAAGAGGAACACGGCAACATATTGGCAAGCAAGAGACGGAGAACGCGGCACCTTCTAGGAGGCCAAGAAGGAAGCCGCACAACACCTGCACTGTGTCTGCAACTTTCAAACTGCTAGAAGCTAGTGGCTTGCCACTGGCCTGCCTCTTCAATTGCCATTAGCATTCCAATGGAAGCTATTCTTGGACAACTTTGCTCTGCTTGCTGCTAGTTCTGCCCCAGCCTACCATAGAGAACCTTGCTCTTGCCTTGAGGCTCTGAGATGCCAAGAACTTGTCAACTTCAAAGGGCGGGCCGGGCTACATCTACTCAGCTGCCACAGTTTCTCCTTGCTAGACCTAGTGGGAAAGCATTTTGCTGAGATGCAGAAGGCAAGAAACGCAGAATACGGAGATGCGGAGCTGTCCCAAGTGCCGCTGCCAGGCGTCTTTCCGCAGAAGGAGCGCCCCGGAGCGCCCCGCAACCGCCACCGTCATCTCTGCGCAAAGAGCCAAAATATTTTCAAACCCGCCAAAACTCATCCAAAAATATTTTCAAACCCGCCAAAATAGAAAACCAGACAGAGGTGATCAATACATTTGAAAAAACCTGACAAAACATGATCAAGCCCACCAAAGCTAATCCAAACACACCAAAAACTGGGCTAAACAGAATCAAAACAAATCAAAACAAATCCAAACCTTCTAAAAACCCGCCAAAATATTTCAAAACCCATCAAAACTAATCAAAACATTCTGAATACCTGCCAAAACATTCCAAATACCTGCCAAAAGATTTTAAAACTCGCCAAAAAGTATCCAAACATTCCAAAACCTGCCAACACAATAAAAACAACTCAAGAGAATACAAAACATTCTAAAACCCAACCAAGACATTCCAAAAACCCGCCAAAACATCATAAAAACAAATCAAAACCAACCAAAATATTCCAAAAACCCGCCAAAATGATTTAGACCCACAAAACTCATCAAAACATGCTGAAAAGATGCCAAAACATTAGAAAACCAGCCTGAACTGATCAAAACATTCAAAAAACTTGGCAAAACATCATAAAAACAAATCAAAACCAACCAAAAAATTCCAAAAACCTGACAAAATAGTTTAGAACCTGCCAAACCTGATCAAAACATTCTGAAAAGATGCCAAAATACTAGAAAACCAGTCAGAAGTGATCGAAACATTCAATAACTTGCCAAAACATAATCAAAACAAATGAAAGCAAACCAAAACATTCCAAATACCCGCCAAAAGATTTTAAAACCCACCAAAAGGAATCCAAACATTCCAAAACCTGCCAAGACAATCAAAACAACACAAGAGAAAACAAAACATTCTGAAACACCACCAAAACATTCCGAAACACCACCAAAACATTCCGAAAACCCGCCAAAACATCATAAAAACAAATCAAAACCAACCAAAAAATAAGAGGAACACGGCAACATATTGGCAAGCAAGAGACGGAGAGCGCGGCACCTTCTAGGAGGCCAAGAAGGAAGCCGCACAACACCTGCACTGTGTCTGCAACTTTCAAACTGCTAGAAGCTAGTGGCTTGCCACTGGCCTGCCTCTTCAATTGCCATTAGCATTCCAATGGAAGCTATTCTTGGACAACTTTGCTCTGCTTGCTGCTAGTTCTGCCCCAGCCTACCATAGAGAACCTTGCTCTTGCCTTGAGGCTCTGAGATGCCAAGAACTTGTCAACTTCAAAGGGCGGGCCGGGCTACATCTACTCAGCTGCCACAGTTTCTCCTTGCTAGACCTAGTGGGAAAGCATTTTGCTGAGATGCAGAAGGCAAGAAACGCAGAATACGGAGACGCGGAGCTGTCCCAAGTGCCGCTGCCAGGCGTCTTTCCACAGAAGTAGCGCCCCGGAGCGCACCGCAACCGCCACCGTCATCTCTGCGCAAAGAGCCAAAATATTTTAAAACCCGCCAAAACTCATCCAAAAATATTTTCAAACCCGCCAAAATAGAAAACCAGACAGAAGTCATCAATACATTCGAAAAAACCTGACAAAACATGATAAAGCCCACCAAAGCTAATCCAAACACACCAAAAACTGGGCTAAACAGAATCAAAACAAATCAAAAGAAATCCAAACCTTCTAAAAACCCGCCAAAATATTTCAAAACCCGTCAAAACTAATCAAAACCTTCCGAATACCCGCCAAAACATTCCAAATACCCGCCAAAAGATTTTAAAACCCGCCAAAAGGAATCCAAACATTCCAAAACCTGCCAACACAATAAAAACAACTCAAGAGAATACAAAACATTCTAAAACCCAACCAAGACATTCTGAAAACCCGCCAAAACATCATAAAAACAAATCAAAACCAACCAAAACATTCCAAAAACCAGCCAAAATATTCCGAAATCTGGCCAAAACATCATAAAAAGAAATCAAAACCAACCAAAACATTCCAAAAACCCGACAAAATAGTTTAGAACCTGCCAAACCTGATCAAAACATTCTGAAAAGATGCCAAAATACTAGAAAACCAGTCAGAAGTGATCGAAACTTTCAATAGCTTGCCAAAACATCATCAAAACAAATGAAAGCAAACCAAAACATTCCAAATACCCACCAAAATATTTTAAAACCCGCCAAAAGGAATCCAAATGTTCCACAACCTGCCAAGACAATCAAAACAACACAAGAGAAAACAAAACATTCTGAAACACCACCAAAACATTCCGAAACACCACCAAAACATTCCGAAAACCCGCCAAAACATCATCAAAACAAATCAAAACCAACCAAAAAATAAGAGGAACACGGCAACATATTGGCAAGCAAGAGACGGAGAGCGCGGCACCTTCTAGGAGGCCAAGAAGGAAGCCGCACAACACCTGCACTGTGTCTGCAACTTTCAAACTGCTAGAAGCTAGTGGCTTGCCACTGGCCTGCCTCTTCAATTGCCATTAGCATTCCAATGGAAGCTATTCTTGGACAACTTTGCTCTGCTTGCTGCTAGTTCTGCCCCAGCCTACCATAGAGAACCTTGCTCTTGCCTTGAGGCTCTGAGATGCCAAGAACTTGTCAACTTCAAAGGGCGGGCCGGGCTACATCTACTCAGCTGCCACAGTTTCTCCTTGCTAGACCTAGTGGGAAAGCATTTTGCTGAGATGCAGAAGGCAAGAAACGCAGAATACGGAGACGCGGAGCTGTCCCAAGTGCCGCTGCCAGGCGTCTTTCCACAGAAGTAGCGCCCCGGAGCGCACCGCAACCGCCACCGTCATCTCTGCGCAAAGAGCCAAAATATTTTAAAACCCGCCAAAACTCATCCAAAAATATTTTCAAACCCGCCAAAATAGAAAACCAGACAGAAGTCATCAATACATTCGAAAAAACCTGACAAAACATGATAAAGCCCACCAAAGCTAATCCAAACACACCAAAAACTGGGCTAAACAGAATCAAAACAAATCAAAAGAAATCCAAACCTTCTAAAAACCCGCCAAAATATTTCAAAACCCGTCAAAACTAATCAAAACCTTCCGAATACCCGCCAAAACATTCCAAATACCCGCCAAAAGATTTTAAAACCCGCCAAAACGTATCCAAACATTCCAAAACCTGCCAACACAATAAAAACAACTCAAGAGAATACAAAACATTCTAAAACCCAAACAAGACATTCTGAAAACCCGCCAAAACATCATAAAAACAAATCAAAACCAACCAAAACATTCCAAAAACCAGCCAAAATATTCCGAAATCTGGCCAAAACATCATAAAAAGAAATCAAAACCAACCAAAACATTCCAAAAACCCGACAAAATAGTTTAGAACCTGCCAAACCTGATCAAAACATTCTGAAAAGATGCCAAAATACTAGAAAACCAGTCAGAAGTGATCGAAACTTTCAATAGCTTGCCAAAACATCATCAAAACAAATGAAAGCAAACCAAAACATTCCAAATACCCACCAAAATATTTTAAAACCCGCCAAAAGGAATCCAAATGTTCCACAACCTGCCAAGACAATCAAAACAACACAAGAGAAAACAAAACATTCTGAAACACCACCAAAACATTCCGAAACACCACCAAAACATTCCGAAAACCCGCCAAAACATCATCAAAACAAATCAAAACCAACCAAAAAATAAGAGGAACACGGCAACATATTGGCAAGCAAGAGACGGAGAGCGCGGCACCTTCTAGGAGGCCAAGAAGGAAGCCGCACAACACCTGCACTGTGTCTGCAACTTTCAAACTGCTAGAAGCTAGTGGCTTGCCACTGGCCTGCCTCTTCAATTGCCATTAGCATTCCAATGGAAGCTATTCTTGGACAACTTTGCTCTGCTTGCTGCTAGTTCTGCCCCAGCCTACCATAGAGAACCTTGCTCTTGCCTTGAGGCTCTGAGATGCCAAGAACTTGTCAACTTCAAAGGGCGGGCCGGGCTACATCTACTCAGCTGCCACAGTTTCTCCTTGCTAGACCTAGTGGGAAAGCATTTTGCTGAGATGCAGAAGGCAAGAAACGCAGAATACGGAGACGCGGAGCTGTCCCAAGTGCCGCTGCCAGGCGTCTTTCCACAGAAGTAGCGCCCTGGAGCGCACCGCAACCGGCACCGTCATCTCTGCGCAAAGAGCCAAAATATTTTAAAACCCGCCAAAACTCATCCAAAAATATTTTCAAACCCGCCAAAATAGAAAACCAGACAGAAGTCATCAATACATTCGAAAAAACCTGACAAAACATGATAAAGCCCACCAAAGCTAATCCAAACACACCAAAAACTGGGCTAAACAGAATCAAAACAAATCAAAACAAATCCAAACCTTCTAAAAACCCGCCAAAATATTTCAAAACCCGTCAAAACTAATCAAAACCTTCCGAATACCCGCCAAAACATTCCAAATACCCGCCAAAAGATTTTAAAACCCGCCAAAACGTATCCAAACATTCCAAAACCTGCCAACACAATAAAAACAACTCAAGAGAATACAAAACATTCTAAAACCGAACCAAGACATTCTGAAAACCCGCCAAAACATCATAAAAACAAATCAAAACCAACCAAAACATTCCAAAAACCAGCCAAAATATTCCGAAATCTGGCCAAAACATCATAAAAAGAAATCAAAACCAACCAAAACATTCCAAAAACCCGAAAAAATAGTTTAGAACCTGCCAAACCTGATCAAAACATTCTGAAAAGATGCCAAAATACTAGAAAACCAGTCAGAAGTGATCGAAACTTTCAATAGCTTGCCAAAACATAATCAAAACAAATGAAAGCAAACCAAAACATTCCAAATACCCACCAAAATATTTTAAAACCCGCCAAAAGGAATCCAAATGTTCCACAACCTGCCAAGACAATCAAAACAACACAAGAGAAAACAAAACATTCTGAAACACCACCAAAACATTCCGAAACACCACCAAAACATTCCGAAAACCCGCCAAAACATCATAAAAACAAATCAAAACCAACCAAAAAATAAGAGGAACACGGCAACATATTGGCAAGCAAGAGACGGAGAACGCGGCACCTTCTAGGAGGCCAAGAAGGAAGCCGCACAACACCTGCACTGTGTCTGCAACTTTCAAACTGCTAGAAGCTAGTGGCTTGCCACTGGCCTGCCTCTTCAATTGCCATTAGCATTCCAATGGAAGCTATTCTTGGACAACTTTGCTCTGCTTGCTGCTAGTTCTGCCCCAGCCTACCATAGAGAACCTTGCTCTTGCCTTGAGGCTCTGAGATGCCAAGAACTTGTCAACTTCAAAGGGCGGGCCGGGCTACATCTACTCAGCTGCCACAGTTTCTCCTTGCTAGACCTAGTGGGAAAGCATTTTGCTGAGATGCAGAAGGCAAGAAACGCAGAATACGGAGACGCGGAGCTGTCCCAAGTGCCGCTGCCAGGCGTCTTTCCACAGAAGTAGCGCCCTGGAGCGCACCGCAACCGCCACCGTCATCTCTGCGCAAAGAGCCAAAATATTTTCAAACCCGCCAAAACTCATCCAAAAATATTTTCAAACCCGCCAAAATAGAAAACCAGACAGAAGTCATCAATACATTCGAAAAAACCTGACAAAACATGATCAAGCCCACCAAAGCTAATCCAAACACACCAAAAACTGGGCTAAACAGAATCAAAACAAATCAAAACAAATCCAAACCTTCTAAAAACCCGCCAAAATATTTCAAAACCCGTCAAAACGAATCAAAACCTTCCGAATACCCGCCAAAACATTCCAAATACCCGCCAAAAGATTTTAAAACCCGCCAAAAAGTATCCAAACATTCCAAAACCTGCCAACACAATAAAAACAACCCAAGAGAATACAAAACATTCTAAAACCCAACCAAGACATTCTGAAAACCCGCCAAAACATCATAAAAACAAATCAAAACCAACCAAAACATTCCAAAAACCAGCCAAAATATTCCGAAATCTGGCCAAAACATCATAAAAAGAAATCAAAACCTACCAAAACATTCCAAAAACCCGACAAAATAGTTTAGAACCTGCCAAACCTGATCAAAACATTCTGAAAAGATGCCAAAATACTAGAAAACCAGTCAGAAGTGATCGAAACTTTCAATAGCTTGCCAAAACATCATCAAAACAAATGAAAGCAAACCAAAACATTCCAAATACCCACCAAAATATTTTAAAACCCGCCAAAAGGAATCCAAATGTTCCACAACCTGCCAAGACAATCAAAACAACACAAGAGAAAACAAAACATTCTGAAACACCACCAAAACATTCTAAAACACCACCAAAACATTCCGAAAACCCGCCAAAACATCATCAAAACAAATCAAAACCAACCAAAAAATAAGAGGAACACGGCAACATATTGGCAAGCAAGAGACGGAGAACGCGGCACCTTCTAGGAGGCCAAGAAGGAAGCCGCACAACACCTGCACTGTGTCTGCAACTTTCAAACTGCTAGAAGCTAGTGGCTTGCCACTGGCCTGCCTCTTCAATTGCCATTAGCATTCCAATGGAAGCTATTCTTGGACAACTTTGCTCTGCTTGCTGCTAGTTCTGCCCCAGCCTACCATAGAGAACCTTGCTCTTGCCTTGAGGCTCTGAGATGCCAAGAACTTGTCAACTTCAAAGGGCGGGCCGGGCTACATCTACTCAGCTGCCACAGTTTCTCCTTGCTAGACCTAGTGGGAAAGCATTTTGCTGAGATGCAGAAGGCAAGAAACGCAGAATACGGAGACGCGGAGCTGTCCCAAGTGCCGCTGCCAGGCGTCTTTCCGCAGAAGGAGCGCCCCGGAGCGCACCGCAACCGGCACCGTCATCTCTGCGCAATGAGCCAAAATATTTTCAAACCCGCCAAAACTCATCCAAAAATATTTTTAAACCCGCCAAAATAGAAAACCAGACAGAAGTGATCAATACATTCGAAAAAACCTGACAAAACATGATCAAGCCCACCAAAGCTAATCCAAACACACCAAAAACTGGGCTAAACAGAATCAAAACAAATCAAAACAAATCCAAACCTTCTAAAAACCCGCCAAAATATTTCAAAACCCGTCAAAACTAATCAAAACCTTCCGAATACCCGCCAAAACATTCCAAATACCCGCCAAAAGATTTTAAAACCCGCCAAAAAGTATCCAAACATTCCAAAACCTGCCAACACAATAAAAACAACTCAAGAGAATACAAAACATTCTAAAACCCAACCAAGACATTCCGAAAACCCGCCAAAACATCATAAAAACAAATCAAAACCAACCAAAACATTCCAAAAACCAGCCAAAATATTCCGAAATCTGGCCAAAACATCATAAAAACAAATCAAAACCAACCAAAACATTCCAAAAACCTGACAAAATAGTTTAGAACCTGCCAAACCTGATCAAAACATTCGGAAAAGATGCCAAAATACTAGAAAACCAGTCAGAAGTGATCGAAACTTTCAATAACTTGCCAAAACATAATCAAAACAAATGAAAGCAAACCAAAACATTCCAAATACCCACCAAAATATTTTAAAACCCGCCAAAAGGAATCCAAATGTTCCACAACCTGCCAAGACAATCAAAACAACACAAGAGAAAACAAAACATTCTGAAACACCACCAAAACATTCCGAAACACCACCAAAACATTCCGAAAACCCGCCAAAACATCATAAAAACAATTCAAAACCAACCAAAAAATAAGAGGAACACGGCAACATATTGGCAAGCAAGAGACGGAGAACGTGACACCTTCTAGGAGGCCAAGAAGGAAGCCGCACAACACCTGCACTGTGTCTGCAACTTTCAAACTGCTAGAAGCTAGTGGCTTGCCACTGGCCTGCCTCTTCAATTGCCATTAGCATTCCAATGGAAGCTATTCTTGGACAACTTTGCTCTGCTTGCTGCTAGTTCTGCCCCAGCCTACCATAGAGAACCTTGCTCTTGCCTTGAGGCTCTGAGATGCCAAGAACTTGTCAACTTCAAAGGGCGGGCCGGGCTACATCTACTCAGCTGCCACAGTTTCTCCTTGCTAGACCTAGTGGGAAAGCATTTTGCTGAGATGCAGAAGGCAAGAAACGCAGAATACGGAGATGCGGAGCTGTCCCAAGTGCCGCTGCCAGGCGTCTTTCCGCAGAAGGAGCGCCCCGGAGCGCCCCGCAACCGGCACCGTCATCTCTGCGCAAAGAGCCAAAATATTTTCAAACCCGCCAAAACTCATCCAAAAATATTTTCAAACGCGCCAAAATAGAAAACCAGACAGAGGTGATCAATACATTCGAAAAAACCTGACAAAACATGATCAAGCCCACCAAAGCTAATCCAAACACACCAAAAACTGGGCTAAACAGAATCAAAACAAATCAAAACAAATCCAAACCTTCTAAAAACCCGCCAAAATATTTCAAAACCCGTCAAAACTAATCAAAACATTCTGAATACCTGCCAAAACATTCCAAATACCAGCCAAAAGATTTTAAAACTCGCCAAAAAGTATCCAAACATTCCAAAACCTGCCAACACAATAAAAACAACTCAAGAGAATACAAAACATTCTAAAACCCAACCAAGACATTCCAAAAACCCGCCAAAACATCATAAAAACAAATCAAAACCAACCAAAATATTCCAAAAACCCGCCAAAATGATTTAGACCCACAAAACTCATCAAAACATGCTGAAAAGATGCCAAAACATTAGAAAACCAGCCTGAACTGATCAAAACATTCAAAAAACTTGGCAAAACATCATAAAAACAAATCAAAACCAACCAAAAAATTCCAAAAACCTGACAAAATAGTTTAGAACCTGCCAAACCTGATCAAAACATTCTGAAAAGATGCCAAAATACTAGAAAACCAGTCAGAAGTGATCGAAACATTCAATAACTTGCCAAAACATAATCAAAACAAATGAAAGCAAACCAAAACATTCCAAATACCCGCCAAAAGATTTTAAAACCCACCAAAAGGAATCCAAACATTCCAAAACCTGCCAAGACAATATAAACAACACAAGAGAAAACAAAACATTCTAAAACACCACCAAAACATTCCGAAAACCCGCCAAAACATCATAAAAACAAATCAAAACCAACCAAAAAATAAGAGGAACACGGCAACATATTGGCAAGCAAGAGACGGAGAGCGCGGCACCTTCTAGGAGGCCAAGAAGGAAGCCGCACAACACCTGCACTGTGTCTGCAACTTTCAAACTGCTAGAAGCTAGTGGCTTGCCACTGGCCTGCCTCTTCAATTGCCATTAGCATTCCAATGGAAGCTATTCTTGGACAACTTTGCTCTGCTTGCTGCTAGTTCTGCCCCAGCCTACCATAGAGAACCTTGCTCTTGCCTTGAGGCTCTGAGATGCCAAGAACTTGTCAACTTCAAAGGGCGGGCCGGGCTACATCTACTCAGCTGCCACAGTTTCTCCTTGCTAGACCTAGTGGGAAAGCATTTTGCTGAGATGCAGAAGGCAAGAAACGCAGAATACGGAGACGCGGAGCTGTCCCAAGTGCCGCTGCCAGGCGTCTTTCCACAGAAGTAGCGCCCCGGAGCGCACCGCAACCGCCACCGTCATCTCTGCGCAAAGAGCCAAAATATTTTAAAACCCGCCAAAACTCATCCAAAAATATTTTCAAACCCGCCAAAATAGAAAACCAGACAGAAGTCATCAATACATTCGAAAAAACCTGACAAAACATGATAAAGCCCACCAAAGCTAATCCAAACACACCAAAAACTGGGCTAAACAGAATCAAAACAAATCAAAACAAATCCAAACCTTCTAAAAACCCGCCAAAATATTTCAAAACCCGTCAAAACTAATCAAAACCTTCCGAATACCCGCCAAAACATTCCAAATACCCGCCAAAAGATTTTAAAACCCGCCAAAACGTATCCAAACATTCCAAAACCTGCCAACACAATAAAAACAACTCAAGAGAATACAAAACATTCTAAAACCCAACCAAGACATTCTGAAGACCCGCCAAAACATCATAAAAACAAATCAAAACCAACCAAAACATTCCAAAAACCAGCCAAAATATTCTGAAATCTGGCCAAAACATCATAAAAACAAATCAAAACCAACCAAAACATTCCAAAAACCCGACAAAATAGTTTAGAACCTGCCAAACCTGATCAAAACATTCTGAAAAGATGCCAAAATACTAGAAAACCAGTCAGAAGTGATCGAAACTTTCAATAGCTTGCCAAAACATCATCAAAACAAATGAAAGCAAACCAAAACATTCCAAATACCCACCAAAATATTTTAAAACCCGCCAAAAGGAATCCAAATGTTCCACAACCTGCCAAGACAATCAAAACAACACAAGAGAAAACAAAACATTCTGAAACACCACCAAAACATTCCGAAACACCACCAAAACATTCCGAAAACCCGCCAAAACATCATCAAAACAAATCAAAACCAACCAAAAAATAAGAGGAACACGGCAACATATTGGCAAGCAAGAGACGGAGAGCGCGGCACCTTCTAGGAGGCCAAGAAGGAAGCCGCACAACACCTGCACTGTGTCTGCAACTTTCAAACTGCTAGAAGCTAGTGGCTTGCCACTGGCCTGCCTCTTCAATTGCCATTAGCATTCCAATGGAAGCTATTCTTGGACAACTTTGCTCTGCTTGCTGCTAGTTCTGCCCCAGCCTACCATAGAGAACCTTGCTCTTGCCTTGAGGCTCTGAGATGCCAAGAACTTGTCAACTTCAAAGGGCGGGCCGGGCTACATCTACTCAGCTGCCACAGTTTCTCCTTGCTAGACCTAGTGGGAAAGCATTTTGCTGAGATGCAGAAGGCAAGAAACGCAGAATACGGAGACGCGGAGCTGTCCCAAGTGCCGCTGCCAGGCGTCTTTCCGCAGAAGGAGCGCCCTGGAGCGCACCGCAACCGGCACCGTCATCTCTGCGCAATGAGCCAAAATATTTTCAAACCCGCCAAAACTCATCCAAAAATATTTTTAAACCCGCCAAAATAGAAAACCAGACAGAAGTGATCAATACATTCGAAAAAACCTGACAAAACATGATCAAGCCCACCAAAGCTAATCCAAACACACCAAAAACTGGGCTAAACAGAATCAAAACAAATCAAAACAAATCCAAACCTTCTAAAAACCCGCCAAAATATTTCAAAACCCGTCAAAACTAATCAAAACCTTCCGAATACCCGCCAAAACATTCCAAATACCCGCCAAAAGATTTTAAAACCCGCCAAAAAGTATCCAAACATTCCAAAACCTGCCAACACAATAAAAACAACTCAAGAGAATACAAAACATTCTAAAACCCAACCAAGACATTCCGAAAACCCGCCAAAACATCATAAAAACAAATCAAAACCAACCAAAACATTCCAAAAACCAGCCAAAATATTCCGAAATCTGGCCAAAACATCATAAAAACAAATCAAAACCAACCAAAACATTGCAAAAACCCGACAAAATAGTTTAGAACCTGCCAAACCTGATCAAAACATTCTGAAAAGATGCCAAAATACTAGAAAACCAGTCAGAAGTGATCGAAACTTTCAATAGCTTGCCAAAACATAATCAAAACAAATGAAAGCAAACCAAAACATTCCAAATACCCACCAAAATATTTTAAAACCCGCCAAAAGGAATCCAAATGTTCCACAACCTGCCAAGACAATCAAAACAACACAAGAGAAAACAAAACATTCTGAAACACCACCAAAACATTCCGAAACACCACCAAAACATTCCGAAAACCCGCCAAAACATCATAAAAACAATTCAAAACCAACCAAAAAATAAGAGGAACACGGCAACATATTGGCAAGCAAGAGACGGAGAACGTGACACCTTCTAGGAGGCCAAGAAGGAAGCCGCACAACACCTGCACTGTGTCTGCAACTTTCAAACTGCTAGAAGCTAGTGGCTTGCCACTGGCCTGCCTCTTCAATTGCCATTAGCATTCCAATGGAAGCTATTCTTGGACAACTTTGCTCTGCTTGCTGCTAGTTCTGCCCCAGCCTACCATAGAGAACCTTGCTCTTGCCTTGAGGCTCTGAGATGCCAAGAACTTGTCAACTTCAAAGGGCGGGCCGGGCTACATCTACTCAGCTGCCACAGTTTCTCCTTGCTAGACCTAGTGGGAAAGCATTTTGCTGAGATGCAGAAGGCAAGAAACGCAGAATACGGAGATGCGGAGCTGTCCCAAGTGCCGCTGCCAGGCGTCTTTCCGCAGAAGGAGCGCCCCGGAGCGCCCCGCAACCGGCACCGTCATCTCTGCGCAAAGAGCCAAAATATTTTCAAACCCGCCAAAACTCATCCAAAAATATTTTCAAACCCGCCAAAATAGAAAACCAGACAGAGGTGATCAATACATTCGAAAAAACCTGACAAAACATGATCAAGCCCACCAAAGCTAATCCAAACACACCAAAAACTGGGCTAAACAGAATCAAAACAAATCAAAACAAATCCAAACCTTCTAAAAACCCGCCAAAATATTTCAAAACCCGTCAAAACTAATCAAAACATTCTGAATACCTGCCAAAACATTCCAAATACCAGCCAAAAGATTTTAAAACTCGCCAAAAAGTATCCAAACATTCCAAAACCTGCCAACACAATAAAAACAACTCAAGAGAATACAAAACATTCTAAAACCCAACCAAGACATTCTGAAAACCCGCCAAAACATCATAAAAACAAATCAAAACCAACCAAAACATTCCAAAAACCCGCCAAAATGATTTAGACCCACAAAACTCATCAAAACATGCTGAAAAGATGCCAAAACATTAGAAAACCAGCCTGAACTGATCAAAACATTCAAAAAACTTGGCAAAACATCATAAAAACAAATCAAAACCAACCAAAAAATTCCAAAAACCTGACAAAATAGTTTAGAACCTGCCAAACCTGATCAAAACATTCTGAAAAGATGCCAAAATACTAGAAAACCAGTCAGAAGTGATCGAAACATTCAATAACTTGCCAAAACATAATCAAAACAAATGAAAGCAAACCAAAACATTCCAAATACCCGCCAAAAGATTTTAAAACCCACCAAAAGGAATCCAAACATTCCAAAACCTGCCAAGACAATATAAACAACACAAGAGAAAACAAAACATTCTAAAACACCACCAAAACATTCCGAAAACCCGCCAAAACATCATAAAAACAAATCAAAACCAACCAAAAAATAAGAGGAACACGGCAACATATTGGCAAGCAAGAGACGGAGAGCGTGGCACCTTCTAGGAGGCCAAGAAGGAAGCCGCACAACACCTGCACTGTGTCTGCAACTTTCAAACTGCTAGAAGCTAGTGGCTTGCCACTGGCCTGCCTCTTCAATTGCCATTAGCATTCCAATGGAAGCTATTCTTGGACAACTTTGCTCTGCTTGCTGCTAGTTCTGCCCCAGCCTACCATAGAGAACCTTGCTCTTGCCTTGAGGCTCTGAGATGCCAAGAACTTGTCAACTTCAAAGGGCGGGCCGGGCTACATCTACTCAGCTGCCACAGTTTCTCCTTGCTAGACCTAGTGGGAAAGCATTTTGCTGAGATGCAGAAGGCAAGAAACGCAGAATACGGAGACGCGGAGCTGTCCCAAGTGCCGCTGCCAGGCGTCTTTCCACAGAAGTAGCGCCCCGGAGCGCACCGCAACCGCCACCGTCATCTCTGCGCAAAGAGCCAAAATATTTTAAAACCCGCCAAAACTCATCCAAAAATATTTTCAAACCCGCCAAAATAGAAAACCAGACAGAAGTCATCAATACATTCGAAAAAACCTGACAAAACATGATCAAGCCCACCAAAGCTAATCCAAACACACCAAAAACTGGGCTAAACAGAATCAAAACAAATCAAAACAAATCCAAACCTTCTAAAAACCCGCCAAAATATTTCAAAACCCGTCAAAACTAATCAAAACCTTCCGAATACCCGCCAAAACATTCCAAATACCCGCCAAAAGATTTTAAAACCCGCCAAAACGTATCCAAACATTCCAAAACCTGCCAACACAATAAAAACAACTCAAGAGAATACAAAACATTCTAAAACCCAACCAAGACATTCTGAAAACCCGCCAAAACATCATAAAAACAAATCAAAACCAACCAAAACATTCCAAAAACCAGCCAAAATATTCCGAAATCTGGCCAAAACATCATAAAAACAAATCAAAACCAACCAAAACATTCCAAAAACCCGACAAAATAGTTTAGAACCTGCCAAACCTGATCAAAACATTCTGAAAAGATGCCAAAATACTAGAAAACCAGTCAGAAGTGATCGAAACTTTCAATAGCTTGCCAAAACATAATCAAAACAAATGAAAGCAAACCAAAACATTCCAAATACCCACCAAAATATTTTAAAACCCGCCAAAAGGAATCCAAATGTTCCACAACCTGCCAAGACAATCAAAACAACACAAGAGAAAACAAAACATTCTGAAACACCACCAAAACATTCCGAAACACCACCAAAACATTCTGAAAACCCGCCAAAACATCATAAAAACAATTCAAAACCAACCAAAAAATAAGAGGAACACGGCAACATATTGGCAAGCAAGAGACGGAGAACGCGGCACCTTCTAGGAGGCCAAGAAGGAAGCCGCACAACACCTGCACTGTGTCTGCAACTTTCAAACTGCTAGAAGCTAGTGGCTTGCCACTGGCCTGCCTCTTCAATTGCCATTAGCATTCCAATGGAAGCTATTCTTGGACAACTTTGCTCTGCTTGCTGCTAGTTCTGCCCCAGCCTACCATAGATAACCTTGCTCTTGCCTTGAGGCTCTGAGATGCCAAGAACTTGTCAACTTCAAAGGGCGGGCCGGGCTACATCTACTCAGCTGCCACAGTTTCTCCTTGCTAGACCTAGTGGGAAAGCATTTTGCTGAGATGCAGAAGGCAAGAAACGCAGAATACGGAGACACGGAGCTGTCCCAAGTGCCGCTGCCAGGCGTCTTTCCGCAGAAGTAGCGCCCCGGAGCGCACCGCAACCGCCACCGTCATCTCTGCGCAAAGAGCCAAAATATTTTAAAACCCACCAAAACTAATCCAAAAATATTTTCAAACCCGCCAAAATAGAAAACCAGACAGAAGTCATCAATACATTCGAAAAAACCTGACAAAACATGATCAAGCCCACCAAAGCTAATCCAAACACACCAAAAACTGGGCTAAACAGAATCAAAACAAATCAAAACAAATCCAAACCTTCTAAAAACCCGCCAAAATATTTCAAAACCCGTCAAAACTAATCAAAACCTTCCGAATACCCGCCAAAACATTCCAAATACCCGCCAAAAGATTTTAAAACCCGCCAAAAAGTATCCAAACATTCCAAAACCTGCCAACACAATAAAAACAACTCAAGAGAATACAAAACATTCTAAAACCCAACCAAGACATTCTGAAAACCCGCCAAAACATCATAAAAACAAATCAAAACCAACCAAAACATTCCAAAAACCAGCCAAAATATTCCGAAATCTGGCCAAAACATCATAAAAAGAAATCAAAACCAACCAAAACATTCCAAAAACCCGACAAAATAGTTTAGAACCTGCCAAACCTGATCAAAACATTCTGAAAAGATGCCAAAATACTAGAAAACCAGTCAGAAGTGATCGAAACTTTCAATAGCTTGCCAAAACATAATCAAAACAAATGAAAGCAAACCAAAACATTCCAAATACCCACCAAAATATTTTAAAACCCGCCAAAAGGAATCCAAATGTTCCACAACCTGCCAAGACAATCAAAACAACACAAGAGAAAACAAAACATTCTGAAACACCACCAAAACATTCTAAAACACCACCAAAACATTCCGAAAACCCGCCAAAACATCATCAAAACAAATCAAAACCAACCAAAAAATAAGAGGAACACGGCAACATATTGGCAAGCAAGAGACGGAGAACGCGGCACCTTCTAGGAGGCCAAGAAGGAAGCCGCACAACACCTGCACTGTGTCTGCAACTTTCAAACTGCTAGAAGCTAGTGGCTTGCCACTGGCCTGCCTCTTCAATTGCCATTAGCATTCCAATGGAAGCTATTCTTGGACAACTTTGCTCTGCTTGCTGCTAGTTCTGCCCCAGCCTACCATAGAGAACCTTGCTCTTGCCTTGAGGCTCTGAGATGCCAAGAACTTGTCAACTTCAAAGGGCGGGCCGGGCTACATCTACTCAGCTGCCACAGTTTCTCCTTGCTAGACCTAGTGGGAAAGCATTTTGCTGAGATGCAGAAGGCAAGAAACGCAGAATACGGAGACGCGGAGCTGTCCCAAGTGCCGCTGCCAGGCGTCTTTCCGCAGAAGGAGCGCCCCGGAGCGCACCGCAACCGGCACCGTCATCTCTGCGCAAAGAGCCAAAATATTTTCAAACCCGCCAAAACTCATCCAAAAATATTTTTAAACCCGCCAAAATAGAAAACCAGACAGAAGTGATCAATACATTCGAAAAAACCTGACAAAACATGATCAAGCCCACCAAAGCTAATCCAAACACACCAAAAACTGGGCTAAACAGAATCAAAACAAATCAAAACAAATCCAAACCTTCTAAAAACCCGCCAAAATATTTCAAAACCCGTCAAAACTAATCAAAACCTTCCGAATACCCGCCAAAACATTCCAAATACCCGCCAAAAGATTTTAAAACCCGCCAAAAAGTATCCAAACATTCCAAAACCTGCCAACACAATAAAAACAACTCAAGAGAATACAAAACATTCTAAAACCCAACCAAGACATTCCGAAAACCCGCCAAAACATCATAAAAACAAATCAAAACCAACCAAAACATTCCAAAAACCCGACAAAATAGTTTAGAACCTGCCAAACCTGATCAAAACATTCTGAAAAGATGCCAAAATACTAGAAAACCAGTCAGAAGTGATCGAAACTTTCAATAACTTGCCAAAACATAATCAAAACAAATGAAAGCAAACCAAAACATTCCAAATACCCACCAAAATATTTTAAAACCCGCCAAAAGGAATCCAAATGTTCCACAACCTGCCAAGACAATCAAAACAACACAAGAGAAAACAAAACATTCTGAAACACCACCAAAACATTCCGAAACACCACCAAAACATTCCGAAAACCCGCCAAAACATCATAAAAACAATTCAAAACCAACCAAAAAATAAGAGGAACACGGCAACATATTGGCAAGCAAGAGACGGAGAACGTGACACCTTCTAGGAGGCCAAGAAGGAAGCCGCACAACACCTGCACTGTGTCTGCAACTTTCAAACTGCTAGAAGCTAGTGGCTTGCCACTGGCCTGCCTCTTCAATTGCCATTAGCATTCCAATGGAAGCTATTCTTGGACAACTTTGCTCTGCTTGCTGCTAGTTCTGCCCCGGCCTACCATAGATAACCTTGCTCTTGCCTTGAGGCTCTGAGATGCCAAGAACTTGTCAACTTCAAAGGGCGGGCCGGGCTACATCTACTCAGCTGCCACAGTTTCTCCTTGCTAGACCTAGTGGGAAAGCATTTTGCTGAGATGCAGAAGGCAAGAAACGCAGAATACGGAGACACGGAGCTGTCCCAAGTGCCGCTGCCAGGCGTCTTTCCGCAGAAGTAGCGCCCCGGAGCGCACCGCAACCGCCACCGTCATCTCTGCGCAAAGAGCCAAAATATTTTAAAACCCACCAAAACTCATCCAAAAATATTTTCAAACCCGCCAAAATAGAAAACCAGACAGAAGTCATCAATACATTCGAAAAAACCTGACAAAACATGATCAAGCCCACCAAAGCTAATCCAAACACACCAAAAACTGGGCTAAACAGAATCAAAACAAATCAAAACAAATCCAAACCTTCTAAAAACCCGCCAAAATATTTCAAAACCCGTCAAAACTAATCAAAACCTTCCGAATACCCGCCAAAACATTCCAAATACCCGCCAAAAGATTTTAAAACCCGCCAAAAAGTATCCAAACATTCCAAAACCTGCCAACACAATAAAAACAACTCAAGAGAATACAAAACATTCTAAAACCCAACCAAGACATTCTGAAAACCCGCCAAAACATCATAAAAACAAATCAAAACCAACCAAAACATTCCAAAAACCAGCCAAAATATTCCGAAATCTGGCCAAAACATCATAAAAAGAAATCAAAACCAACCAAAACATTCCAAAAACCCGACAAAATAGTTTAGAACCTGCCAAACCTGATCAAAACATTCTGAAAAGATGCCAAAATACTAGAAAACCAGTCAGAAGTGATCGAAACTTTCAATAGCTTGCCAAAACATAATCAAAACAAATGAAAGCAAACCAAAACATTCCAAATACCCACCAAAATATTTTAAAACCCGCCAAAAGGAATCCAAATGTTCCACAACCTGCCAAGACAATCAAAACAACACAAGAGAAAACAAAACATTCTGAAACACCACCAAAACATTCTAAAACACCACCAAAACATTCCGAAAACCCGCCAAAACATCATCAAAACAAATCAAAACCAACCAAAAAATAAGAGGAACACGGCAACATATTGGCAAGCAAGAGACGGAGAACGCGGCACCTTCTAGGAGGCCAAGAAGGAAGCCGCACAACACCTGCACTGTGTCTGCAACTTTCAAACTGCTAGAAGCTAGTGGCTTGCCACTGGCCTGCCTCTTCAATTGCCATTAGCATTCCAATGGAAGCTATTCTTGGACAACTTTGCTCTGCTTGCTGCTAGTTCTGCCCCAGCCTACCATAGAGAACCTTGCTCTTGCCTTGAGGCTCTGAGATGCCAAGAACTTGTCAACTTCAAAGGGCGGGCCGGGCTACATCTACTCAGCTGCCACAGTTTCTCCTTGCTAGACCTAGTGGGAAAGCATTTTGCTGAGATGCAGAAGGCAAGAAACGCAGAATACGGAGACGCGGAGCTGTCCCAAGTGCCGCTGCCAGGCGTCTTTCCGCAGAAGGAGCGCCCCGGAGCGCACCGCAACCGGCACCGTCATCTCTGCGCAAAGAGCCAAAATATTTTCAAACCCGCCAAAACTCATCCAAAAATATTTTCAAACCCGCCAAAATAGAAAACCAGACAGAGGTGATCAATACATTCGAAAAAACCTGACAAAACATGATCAAGCCCACCAAAGCTAATCCAAACACACCAAAAACTGGGCTAAACAGAATCAAAACAAATCAAAACAAATCCAAACCTTCTAAAAACCCGCCAAAATATTTCAAAACCCGTCAAAACTAATCAAAACATTCTGAATACCTGCCAAAACATTCCAAATACCAGCCAAAAGATTTTAAAACTCGCCAAAAAGTATCCAAACATTCCAAAACCTGCCAACACAATAAAAACAACTCAAGAGAATACAAAACATTCTAAAACCCAACCAAGACATTCTGAAAACCCGCCAAAACATCATAAAAACAAATCAAAACCAACCAAAACATTCCAAAAACCCGCCAAAATGATTTAGACCCACAAAACTCATCAAAACATGCTGAAAAGATGCCAAAACATTAGAAAACCAGCCTGAACTGATCAAAACATTCAAAAAACTTGGCAAAACATCATAAAAACAAATCAAAACCAACCAAAAAATTCCAAAAACCTGACAAAATAGTTTAGAACCTGCCAAACCTGATCAAAACATTCTGAAAAGATGCCAAAATACTAGAAAACCAGTCAGAAGTGATCGAAACATTCAATAACTTGCCAAAACATAATCAAAACAAATGAAAGCAAACCAAAACATTCCAAATACCCGCCAAAAGATTTTAAAACCCACCAAAAGGAATCCAAACATTCCAAAACCTGCCAAGACAATATAAACAACACAAGAGAAAACAAAACATTCTAAAACACCACCAAAACATTCCGAAAACCCGCCAAAACATCATAAAAACAAATCAAAACCAACCAAAAAATAAGAGGAACACGGCAACATATTGGCAAGCAAGAGACGGAGAGCGCGGCACCTTCTAGGAGGCCAAGAAGGAAGCCGCACAACACCTGCACTGTGTCTGCAACTTTCAAACTGCTAGAAGCTAGTGGCTTGCCACTGGCCTGCCTCTTCAATTGCCATTAGCATTCCAATGGAAGCTATTCTTGGACAACTTTGCTCTGCTTGCTGCTAGTTCTGCCCCAGCCTACCATAGAGAACCTTGCTCTTGCCTTGAGGCTCTGAGATGCCAAGAACTTGTCAACTTCAAAGGGCGGGCCGGGCTACATCTACTCAGCTGCCACAGTTTCTCCTTGCTAGACCTAGTGGGAAAGCATTTTGCTGAGATGCAGAAGGCAAGAAACGCAGAATACGGAGACGCGGAGCTGTCCCAAGTGCCGCTGCCAGGCGTCTTTCCACAGAAGTAGCGCCCCGGAGCGCACCGCAACCGCCACCGTCATCTCTGCGCAAAGAGCCAAAATATTTTAAAACCCGCCAAAACTCATCCAAAAATATTTTCAAACCCGCCAAAATAGAAAACCAGACAGAAGTCATCAATACATTCGAAAAAACCTGACAAAACATGATCAAGCCCACCAAAGCTAATCCAAACACACCAAAAACTGGGCTAAACAGAATCAAAACAAATCAAAACAAATCCAAACCTTCTAAAAACCCGCCAAAATATTTCAAAACCCGTCAAAACTAATCAAAACCTTCCGAATACCCGCCAAAACATTCCAAATACCCGCCAAAAGATTTTAAAACCCGCCAAAACGTATCCAAACATTCCAAAACCTGCCAACACAATAAAAACAACTCAAGAGAATACAAAACATTCTAAAACCCAACCAAGACATTCTGAAAACCCGCCAAAACATCATAAAAACAAATCAAAACCAACCAAAACATTCCAAAAACCAGCCAAAATATTCCGAAATCTGGCCAAAACATCATAAAAAGAAATCAAAACCAACCAAAACATTCCAAAAACCCGACAAAATAGTTTAGAACCTGCCAAACCTGATCAAAACATTCTGAAAAGATGCCAAAATACTAGAAAACCAGTCAGAAGTGATCGAAACTTTCAATAGCTTGCCAAAACATAATCAAAACAAATGAAAGCAAACCAAAACATTCCAAATACCCACCAAAATATTTTAAAACCCGCCAAAAGGAATCCAAATGTTCCACAACCTGCCAAGACAATCAAAACAACACAAGAGAAAACAAAACATTCTGAAACACCACCAAAACATTCCGAAACACCACCAAAACATTCTGAAAACCCGCCAAAACATCATAAAAACAATTCAAAACCAACCAAAAAATAAGAGGAACACGGCAACATATTGGCAAGCAAGAGACGGAGAACGCGGCACCTTCTAGGAGGCCAAGAAGGAAGCCGCACAACACCTGCACTGTGTCTGCAACTTTCAAACTGCTAGAAGCTAGTGGCTTGCCACTGGCCTGCCTCTTCAATTGCCATTAGCATTCCAATGGAAGCTATTCTTGGACAACTTTGCTCTGCTTGCTGCTAGTTCTGCCCCAGCCTACCATAGATAACCTTGCTCTTGCCTTGAGGCTCTGAGATGCCAAGAACTTGTCAACTTCAAAGGGCGGGCCGGGCTACATCTACTCAGCTGCCACAGTTTCTCCTTGCTAGACCTAGTGGGAAAGCATTTTGCTGAGATGCAGAAGGCAAGAAACGCAGAATACGGAGACACGGAGCTGTCCCAAGTGCCGCTGCCAGGCGTCTTTCCGCAGAAGTAGCGCCCCGGAGCGCACCGCAACCGCCACCGTCATCTCTGCGCAAAGAGCCAAAATATTTTAAAACCCACCAAAACTAATCCAAAAATATTTTCAAACCCGCCAAAATAGAAAACCAGACAGAAGTCATCAATACATTCGAAAAAACCTGACAAAACATGATCAAGCCCACCAAAGCTAATCCAAACACACCAAAAACTGGGCTAAACAGAATCAAAACAAATCAAAACAAATCCAAACCTTCTAAAAACCCGCCAAAATATTTCAAAACCCGTCAAAACTAATCAAAACCTTCCGAATACCCGCCAAAACATTCCAAATACCCGCCAAAAGATTTTAAAACCCGCCAAAAAGTATCCAAACATTCCAAAACCTGCCAACACAATAAAAACAACTCAAGAGAATACAAAACATTCTAAAACCCAACCAAGACATTCTGAAAACCCGCCAAAACATCATAAAAACAAATCAAAACCAACCAAAACATTCCAAAAACCAGCCAAAATATTCCGAAATCTGGCCAAAACATCATAAAAAGAAATCAAAACCAACCAAAACATTCCAAAAACCCGACAAAATAGTTTAGAACCTGCCAAACCTGATCAAAACATTCTGAAAAGATGCCAAAATACTAGAAAACCAGTCAGAAGTGATCGAAACTTTCAATAGCTTGCCAAAACATAATCAAAACAAATGAAAGCAAACCAAAACATTCCAAATACCCACCAAAATATTTTAAAACCCGCCAAAAGGAATCCAAATGTTCCACAACCTGCCAAGACAATCAAAACAACACAAGAGAAAACAAAACATTCTGAAACACCACCAAAACATTCTAAAACACCACCAAAACATTCCGAAAACCCGCCAAAACATCATCAAAACAAATCAAAACCAACCAAAAAATAAGAGGAACACGGCAACATATTGGCAAGCAAGAGACGGAGAACGCGGCACCTTCTAGGAGGCCAAGAAGGAAGCCGCACAACACCTGCACTGTGTCTGCAACTTTCAAACTGCTAGAAGCTAGTGGCTTGCCACTGGCCTGCCTCTTCAATTGCCATTAGCATTCCAATGGAAGCTATTCTTGGACAACTTTGCTCTGCTTGCTGCTAGTTCTGCCCCAGCCTACCATAGAGAACCTTGCTCTTGCCTTGAGGCTCTGAGATGCCAAGAACTTGTCAACTTCAAAGGGCGGGCCGGGCTACATCTACTCAGCTGCCACAGTTTCTCCTTGCTAGACCTAGTGGGAAAGCATTTTGCTGAGATGCAGAAGGCAAGAAACGCAGAATACGGAGACGCGGAGCTGTCCCAAGTGCCGCTGCCAGGCGTCTTTCCGCAGAAGGAGCGCCCCGGAGCGCACCGCAACCGGCACCGTCATCTCTGCGCAAAGAGCCAAAATATTTTCAAACCCGCCAAAACTCATCCAAAAATATTTTTAAACCCGCCAAAATAGAAAACCAGACAGAAGTGATCAATACATTCGAAAAAACCTGACAAAACATGATCAAGCCCACCAAAGCTAATCCAAACACACCAAAAACTGGGCTAAACAGAATCAAAACAAATCAAAACAAATCCAAACCTTCTAAAAACCCGCCAAAATATTTCAAAACCCGTCAAAACTAATCAAAACCTTCCGAATACCCGCCAAAACATTCCAAATACCCGCCAAAAGATTTTAAAACCCGCCAAAAAGTATCCAAACATTCCAAAACCTGCCAACACAATAAAAACAACTCAAGAGAATACAAAACATTCTAAAACCCAACCAAGACATTCCGAAAACCCGCCAAAACATCATAAAAACAAATCAAAACCAACCAAAACATTCCAAAAACCCGACAAAATAGTTTAGAACCTGCCAAACCTGATCAAAACATTCTGAAAAGATGCCAAAATACTAGAAAACCAGTCAGAAGTGATCGAAACTTTCAATAACTTGCCAAAACATAATCAAAACAAATGAAAGCAAACCAAAACATTCCAAATACCCACCAAAATATTTTAAAACCCGCCAAAAGGAATCCAAATGTTCCACAACCTGCCAAGACAATCAAAACAACACAAGAGAAAACAAAACATTCTGAAACACCACCAAAACATTCCGAAACACCACCAAAACATTCCGAAAACCCGCCAAAACATCATAAAAACAATTCAAAACCAACCAAAAAATAAGAGGAACACGGCAACATATTGGCAAGCAAGAGACGGAGAACGTGACACCTTCTAGGAGGCCAAGAAGGAAGCCGCACAACACCTGCACTGTGTCTGCAACTTTCAAACTGCTAGAAGCTAGTGGCTTGCCACTGGCCTGCCTCTTCAATTGCCATTAGCATTCCAATGGAAGCTATTCTTGGACAACTTTGCTCTGCTTGCTGCTAGTTCTGCCCCGGCCTACCATAGATAACCTTGCTCTTGCCTTGAGGCTCTGAGATGCCAAGAACTTGTCAACTTCAAAGGGCGGGCCGGGCTACATCTACTCAGCTGCCACAGTTTCTCCTTGCTAGACCTAGTGGGAAAGCATTTTGCTGAGATGCAGAAGGCAAGAAACGCAGAATACGGAGACACGGAGCTGTCCCAAGTGCCGCTGCCAGGCGTCTTTCCGCAGAAGTAGCGCCCCGGAGCGCACCGCAACCGCCACCGTCATCTCTGCGCAAAGAGCCAAAATATTTTAAAACCCACCAAAACTCATCCAAAAATATTTTCAAACCCGCCAAAATAGAAAACCAGACAGAAGTCATCAATACATTCGAAAAAACCTGACAAAACATGATCAAGCCCACCAAAGCTAATCCAAACACACCAAAAACTGGGCTAAACAGAATCAAAACAAATCAAAACAAATCCAAACCTTCTAAAAACCCGCCAAAATATTTCAAAACCCGTCAAAACTAATCAAAACCTTCCGAATACCCGCCAAAACATTCCAAATACCCGCCAAAAGATTTTAAAACCCGCCAAAAAGTATCCAAACATTCCAAAACCTGCCAACACAATAAAAACAACTCAAGAGAATACAAAACATTCTAAAACCCAACCAAGACATTCTGAAAACCCGCCAAAACATCATAAAAACAAATCAAAACCAACCAAAACATTCCAAAAACCAGCCAAAATATTCCGAAATCTGGCCAAAACATCATAAAAAGAAATCAAAACCAACCAAAACATTCCAAAAACCCGACAAAATAGTTTAGAACCTGCCAAACCTGATCAAAACATTCTGAAAAGATGCCAAAATACTAGAAAACCAGTCAGAAGTGATCGAAACTTTCAATAGCTTGCCAAAACATAATCAAAACAAATGAAAGCAAACCAAAACATTCCAAATACCCACCAAAATATTTTAAAACCCGCCAAAAGGAATCCAAATGTTCCACAACCTGCCAAGACAATCAAAACAACACAAGAGAAAACAAAACATTCTGAAACACCACCAAAACATTCTAAAACACCACCAAAACATTCCGAAAACCCGCCAAAACATCATCAAAACAAATCAAAACCAACCAAAAAATAAGAGGAACACGGCAACATATTGGCAAGCAAGAGACGGAGAACGCGGCACCTTCTAGGAGGCCAAGAAGGAAGCCGCACAACACCTGCACTGTGTCTGCAACTTTCAAACTGCTAGAAGCTAGTGGCTTGCCACTGGCCTGCCTCTTCAATTGCCATTAGCATTCCAATGGAAGCTATTCTTGGACAACTTTGCTCTGCTTGCTGCTAGTTCTGCCCCAGCCTACCATAGAGAACCTTGCTCTTGCCTTGAGGCTCTGAGATGCCAAGAACTTGTCAACTTCAAAGGGCGGGCCGGGCTACATCTACTCAGCTGCCACAGTTTCTCCTTGCTAGACCTAGTGGGAAAGCATTTTGCTGAGATGCAGAAGGCAAGAAACGCAGAATACGGAGACGCGGAGCTGTCCCAAGTGCCGCTGCCAGGCGTCTTTCCGCAGAAGGAGCGCCCCGGAGCGCACCGCAACCGGCACCGTCATCTCTGCGCAAAGAGCCAAAATATTTTCAAACCCGCCAAAACTCATCCAAAAATATTTTTAAACCCGCCAAAATAGAAAACCAGACAGAAGTGATCAATACATTCGAAAAAACCTGACAAAACATGATCAAGCCCACCAAAGCTAATCCAAACACACCAAAAACTGGGCTAAACAGAATCAAAACAAATCAAAACAAATCCAAACCTTCTAAAAACCCGCCAAAATATTTCAAAACCCGTCAAAACTAATCAAAACCTTCCGAATACCCGCCAAAACATTCCAAATACCCGCCAAAAGATTTTAAAACCCGCCAAAAAGTATCCAAACATTCCAAAACCTGCCAACACAATAAAAACAACTCAAGAGAATACAAAACATTCTAAAACCCAACCAAGACATTCCGAAAACCCGCCAAAACATCATAAAAACAAATCAAAACCAACCAAAACATTCCAAAAACCCGACAAAATAGTTTAGAACCTGCCAAACCTGATCAAAACATTCTGAAAAGATGCCAAAATACTAGAAAACCAGTCAGAAGTGATCGAAACTTTCAATAACTTGCCAAAACATAATCAAAACAAATGAAAGCAAACCAAAACATTCCAAATACCCACCAAAATATTTTAAAACCCGCCAAAAGGAATCCAAATGTTCCACAACCTGCCAAGACAATCAAAACAACACAAGAGAAAACAAAACATTCTGAAACACCACCAAAACATTCCGAAACACCACCAAAACATTCCGAAAACCCGCCAAAACATCATAAAAACAATTCAAAACCAACCAAAAAATAAGAGGAACACGGCAACATATTGGCAAGCAAGAGACGGAGAACGTGACACCTTCTAGGAGGCCAAGAAGGAAGCCGCACAACACCTGCACTGTGTCTGCAACTTTCAAACTGCTAGAAGCTAGTGGCTTGCCACTGGCCTGCCTCTTCAATTGCCATTAGCATTCCAATGGAAGCTATTCTTGGACAACTTTGCTCTGCTTGCTGCTAGTTCTGCCCCGGCCTACCATAGATAACCTTGCTCTTGCCTTGAGGCTCTGAGATGCCAAGAACTTGTCAACTTCAAAGGGCGGGCCGGGCTACATCTACTCAGCTGCCACAGTTTCTCCTTGCTAGACCTAGTGGGAAAGCATTTTGCTGAGATGCAGAAGGCAAGAAACGCAGAATACGGAGACACGGAGCTGTCCCAAGTGCCGCTGCCAGGCGTCTTTCCGCAGAAGGAGCGCCCCGGAGCGCACCGCAACCGGCACCGTCATCTCTGCGCAAAGAGCCAAAATATTTTAAAACCCACCAAAACTAATCCAAAAATATTTTCAAACCCGCCAAAATAGAAAACCAGACAGAAGTCATCAATACATTCGAAAAAACCTGACAAAACATGATCAAGCCCACCAAAGCTAATCCAAACACACCAAAAACTGGGCTAAACAGAATCAAAACAAATCAAAACAAATCCAAACCTTCTAAAAACCCGCCAAAATATTTCAAAACCCGTCAAAACTAATCAAAACCTTCCGAATACCCACCAAAACATTCCAAATACCCGCCAAAAGATTTTAAAACCCGCCAAAAAGTATCCAAACATTCCAAAACCTGCCAACACAATAAAAACAACTCAAGAGAATACAAAACATTCTAAAACCCAACCAAGACATTCTGAAAACCCGCCAAAACATCATAAAAACAAATCAAAACCAACCAAAACATTCCAAAAACCAGCCAAAATATTCCGAAATCTGGCCAAAACATCATAAAAAGAAATCAAAACCAACCAAACATTCCAAAAACCCGACAAAATAGTTTAGAACCTGCCAAACCTGATCAAAACATTCTGAAAAGATGCCAAAATACTAGAAAACCAGTCAGAAGTGATCGAAACTTTCAATAGCTTGCCAAAACATCATCAAAACAAATGAAAGCAAACCAAAACATTCCAAATACCCACCAAAATATTTTAAAACCCGCCAAAAGGAATCCAAATGTTCCACAACCTGCCAAGACAATCAAAACAACACAAGAGAAAACAAAACATTCTGAAACACCACCAAAACATTCCGAAACACCACCAAAACATTCCGAAAACCCGCCAAAACATCATCAAAACAAATCAAAACCAACCAAAAAATAAGAGGAACACGGCAACATATTGGCAAGCAAGAGACGGAGAATGTGACACCTTCTAGGAGGCCAAGAAGGAAGCCGCACAACACCTGCACTGTGTCTGCAACTTTCAAACTGCTAGAAGCTAGTGGCTTGCCACTGGCCTGCCTCTTCAATTGCCATTAGCATTCCAATGGAAGCTATTCTTGGACAACTTTGCTCTGCTTGCTGCTAGTTCTGCCCCAGCCTACCATAGATAACCTTGCTCTTGCCTTGAGGCTCTGAGATGCCAAGAACTTGTCAACTTTAAAGGGCGGGCCGGGCTACATCTACTCAGCTGCCACAGTTTCTCCTTGCTAGACCTAGTGGGAAAGCATTTTGCTGAGATGCAGAAGGCAAGAAACGCAGAATACGGAGACGTGGAGCTGTCCCAAGTGCCGCTGCCAGGCGTCTTTCCGCAGAAGGAGCGCCCTGGAGCGCACCGCAACCGGCACCGTCATCTCTGCGCAAAGAGCCAAAATATTTTAAAACCCGCCAAAACTAATCCAAAAATATTTTCAAACCCGCCAAAATAGAAAACCAGACAGAGGTGATCAATACATTCGAAAAAACCTGACAAAACATGATCAAGCCCACCAAAGCTAATCCAAACACACCAAAAACTGGGCTAAACAGAATCAAAACAAATCAAAAGAAATCCAAACCTTCTAAAAACCCGCCAAAATATTTCAAAACCCGTCAAAACTAATCAAAACATTCCGAATACCCGCCAAAACATTCCAAATACCCGCCAAAAGATTTTAAAACCCGCCAAAATGAATCCAAACATTCCAAAACCTGCCAACACAATAAAAACAACTCAAGAGAATACAAAACATTCTAAAACCCAACCAAGACATTCCGAAAACCCGCCAAAACATCATAAAAACAAATCAAAACCAACCAAAATATTCCAAAAACCCGCCAAAATTATTTAGACCCGCAAAACTCATCAAAACATTCTGAAAAGATGCCAAAACATTAGAAAACCAGCCAGAACTGATCAAAACATTCAAAAAACTTGGCAAAACATCATAAAAACAAATCAAAACCAACCAAAAAATTTCAAAAACCCGACAAAATAGTTTAGAACCCGCCAAAACTGATCAAAACATTCTGAAAAGATGCCAAAATACTAGAAAACCAGTCTGAAGTGATCGAAACATTCAATAACTTGCCAAAACATAATCAAAACAAATGAAAGCAAACCAAAACATTCCAAATACCCGCCAAAAGATTTTAAAACCCGCCAAAAGGAATCCAAACATTCCACAACCAGCCAAGACAATATAAACAACACAAGAGAAAACAAAACATTCTAAAACACCACCAAAACATTCCGAAACACCACCAAAACATCATCAAAACAAATCAAAACCAACCAAAAAATAAGAGGAACACGGCAACATATTGGCAAGCAAGAGACGGAGAGCGCAGCACCTTCTAGGAGGCCAAGAAGGAAGCCGCACAACACCTGCACTGTGTCTGCAACTTTCAAACTGCTAGAAGCTAGTGGCTTGCCACTGGCCTGCCTCTTCAATTGCCATTAGCATTCCAATGGAAGCTATTCTTGGACAACTTTGCTCTGCTTGCTGCTAGTTCTGCCCCAGCCTACCATAGATAACCTTGCTCTTGCCTTGAGGCTCTGAGATGCCAAGAACTTGTCAACTTCAAAGGGCGGGCCGGGCTACATCTACTCAGCTGCCACAGTTTCTCCTTGCTAGACCTAGTGGGAAAGCATTTTGCTGAGATGCAGAAGGCAAGAAACGCACAATACGGAGACGCGGAGCTGTCCCAAGTGCCGCAGCCAGGCGTCTTTCCGCAGAAGGAGCGCCCCGGAGCGCACCGCAACCGGCACCGTCATCTCTGCGCAAAGAGCCAAAATATTTTAAAACCCGCCAAAACTCATCCAAAAATATTTTCAAACCCGCCAAAATAGAAAACCAGACAGAAGTCATCAATACATTCGAAAAAACCTGACAAAACATGATCAAGCCCACCAAAGCTAATCCAAACACACCAAAAACTGGGCTAAACAGAATCAAAACAAATCAAAACAAATCCAAACCTTCTAAAAACCCGCCAAAATATTTCAAAACCCGTCAAAACTAATCAAAACCTTCCGAATACCCGCCAAAACATTCCAAATACCCGCCAAAAGATTTTAAAACCCGCCAAAAAGTATCCAAACATTCCAAAACCTGCCAACACAATAAAAACAACTCAAGAGAATACAAAACATTCTAAAACCCAACCAAGACATTCCGAAAACCCGCCAAAACATCATAAAAACAAATCAAAACCAACCAAAACATTCCAAAAACCAGCCAAAATATTCCGAAATCTGGCCAAAACATCATAAAAAGAAATCAAAACCAACCAAAATATTCCAAAAACCTGACAAAATAGTTTAGAACCTGCCAAACCTGATCAAAACATTCTGAAAAGATGCCAAAATACTAGAAAACCAGTCAGAAGTGATCGAAACTTTCAATAACTTGCCAAAACATCATCAAAACAAATGAAAGCAAACCAAAACATTCCAAATACCCACCAAAATATTTTAAAACCCGCCAAAAGGAATCCAAATGTTCCACAACCTGCCAAGACAATCAAAACAACACAAGAGAAAACAAAACATTCTGAAACACCACCAAAACATTCCGAAACACCACCAAAACATTCCGAAAACCCGCCAAAACATCATCAAAACAAATCAAAACCAACCAAAAAATAAGAGGAACACGGCAACATATTGGCAAGCAAGAGACGGAGAATGTGACACCTTCTAGGAGGCCAAGAAGGAAGCCGCACAACACCTGCACTGTGTCTGCAACTTTCAAACTGCTAGAAGCTAGTGGCTTGCCACTGGCCTGCCTCTTCAATTGCCATTAGCATTCCAATGGAAGCTATTCTTGGACAACTTTGCTCTGCTTGCTGCTAGTTCTGCCCCAGCCTACCATAGATAACCTTGCTCTTGCCTTGAGGCTCTGAGATGCCAAGAACTTGTCAACTTCAAAGGGCGGGCCGGGCTACATCTACTCAGCTGCCACAGTTTCTCCTTGCTAGACCTAGTGGGAAAGCATTTTGCTGAGATGCAGAAGGCAAGAAACGCAGAATACGGAGACGCGGAGCTGTCCAAAGTGCGGCAGCCAGGCGTCTTTCCGCAGAAGGAGCGCCCCGGAGCGCACCGCAACCGGCACCGTCATCTCTGCGCAAAGAGCCAAAATATTTTAAAACCCGCCAAAACTCATCCAAAAATATTTTCAAACCCGCCAAAATAGAAAACCAGACAGAAGTCATCAATACATTCGAAAAAACCTGACAAAACATGATCAAGCCCACCAAAGCTAATCCAAACACACCAAAAACTGGGCTAAACAGAATCAAAACAAATCAAAACAAATCCAAACCTTCTAAAAACCCGCCAAAATATTTCAAAACCCGTCAAAACTAATCAAAACCTTCCGAATACCCGCCAAAACATTCCAAATACCCGCCAAAAGATTTTAAAACCCGCCAAAAAGTATCCAAACATTCCAAAACCTGCCAACACAATAAAAACAACTCAAGAGAATACAAAACATTCTAAAACCCAACCAAGACATTCCGAAAACCCGCCAAAACATCATAAAAACAAATCAAAACCAACCAAAACATTCCAAAAACCAGCCAAAATATTCCGAAATCTGGCCAAAACATCATAAAAAGAAATCAAAACCAACCAAAACATTCCAAAAACCTGACAAAATAGTTTAGAACCTGCCAAACCTGATCAAAACATTCTGAAAAGATGCCAAAATACTAGAAAACCAGTCAGAAGTGATCGAAACTTTCAATAACTTGCCAAAACATCATCAAAACAAATGAAAGCAAACCAAAACATTCCAAATACCCACCAAAATATTTTAAAACCCGCCAAAAGGAATCCAAATGTTCCACAACCTGCCAAGACAATCAAAACAACACAAGAGAAAACAAAACATTCTGAAACACCACCAAAACATTCCGAAACACCACCAAAACATTCCGAAAACCCGCCAAAACATCATCAAAACAATTCAAAACCAACCAAAAAATAAGAGGAACACGGCAACATATTGGCAAGCAAGAGACGGAGAATGTGACACCTTCTAGGAGGCCAAGAAGGAAGCCGCACAACACCTGCACTGTGTCTGCAACCTTCAAACTGCTAGAAGCTAGTGGCTTGCCACTGGCCTGCCTCTTCAATTGCCATTAGCATTCCAATGGAAGCTATTCTTGGACAACTTTGCTCTGCTTGCTGCTAGTTCTGCCCCAGCCTACCATAGAGAACCTTGCTCTTGCCTTGAGGCTCTGAGATGCCAAGAACTTGTCAACTTCAAAGGGCGGGCCGGGCTACATCTACTCAGCTGCCACAGTTTCTCCTTGCTAGACCTAGTGGGAAAGCATTTTGCTGAGATGCAGAAGGCAAGAAACGCAGAATACGGAGACGCGGAGCTGTCCCAAGTGCCGCTGCCAGGCGTCTTTCCGCAGAAGGAGCGCCCCGGAGCGCACCGCAACCGGCACCGTCATCTCTGCGCAAAGAGCCAAAATATTTTAAAACCCGCCAAAACTAATCCAAAAATATTTTCAAACCCGCCAAAATAGAAAACCAGACAGAGGTGATCAATACATTCGAAAAAACCTGACAAAACATGATCAAGCCCACCAAAGCTAATCCAAACACACCAAAAACTGGGCTAAACAGAATCAAAACAAATCAAAAGAAATCCAAACCTTCTAAAAACCCGCCAAAATATTTCAAAACCCGTCAAAACTAATCAAAACATTCCGAATACCCGCCAAAACATTCCAAATACCCGCCAAAAGATTTTAAAACCCGCCAAAATGAATCCAAACATTCCAAAACCTGCCAACACAATAAAAACAACTCAAGAGAATACAAAACATTCTAAAACCCAACCAAGACATTCCGAAAACCCGCCAAAACATCATAAAAACAAATCAAAACCAACCAAAATATTCCAAAAACCCGCCAAAATTATTTAGACCCGCAAAACTCATCAAAACATTCTGAAAAGATGCCAAAACATTAGAAAACCAGCCAGAACTGATCAAAACATTCAAAAAACTTGGCAAAACATCATAAAAACAAATCAAAACCAACCAAAAAATTTCAAAAACCCGACAAAATAGTTTAGAACCCGCCAAAACTGATCAAAACATTCTGAAAAGATGCCAAAATACTAGAAAACCAGTCTGAAGTGATCGAAACATTCAATAACTTGCCAAAACATAATCAAAACAAATGAAAGCAAACCAAAACATTCCAAATACCCGCCAAAAGATTTTAAAACCCGCCAAAAGGAATCCAAACATTCCACAACCAGCCAAGACAATATAAACAACACAAGAGAAAACAAAACATTCTAAAACACCACCAAAACATTCCGAAACACCACCAAAACATCATCAAAACAAATCAAAACCAACCAAAAAATAAGAGGAACACGGCAACATATTGGCAAGCAAGAGACGGAGAGCGCAGCACCTTCTAGGAGGCCAAGAAGGAAGCCGCACAACACCTGCACTGTGTCTGCAACTTTCAAACTGCTAGAAGCTAGTGGCTTGCCACTGGCCTGCCTCTTCAATTGCCATTAGCATTCCAATGGAAGCTATTCTTGGACAACTTTGCTCTGCTTGCTGCTAGTTCTGCCCCAGCCTACCATAGATAACCTTGCTCTTGCCTTGAGGCTCTGAGATGCCAAGAACTTGTCAACTTCAAAGGGCGGGCCGGGCTACATCTACTCAGCTGCCACAGTTTCTCCTTGCTAGACCTAGTGGGAAAGCATTTTGCTGAGATGCAGAAGGCAAGAAACGCACAATACGGAGACGCGGAGCTGTCCCAAGTGCCGCAGCCAGGCGTCTTTCCGCAGAAGGAGCGCCCCGGAGCGCACCGCAACCGGCACCGTCATCTCTGCGCAAAGAGCCAAAATATTTTAAAACCCGCCAAAACTCATCCAAAAATATTTTCAAACCCGCCAAAATAGAAAACCAGACAGAAGTCATCAATACATTCGAAAAAACCTGACAAAACATGATCAAGCCCACCAAAGCTAATCCAAACACACCAAAAACTGGGCTAAACAGAATCAAAACAAATCAAAACAAATCCAAACCTTCTAAAAACCCGCCAAAATATTTCAAAACCCGTCAAAACTAATCAAAACCTTCCGAATACCCGCCAAAACATTCCAAATACCCGCCAAAAGATTTTAAAACCCGCCAAAAAGTATCCAAACATTCCAAAACCTGCCAACACAATAAAAACAACTCAAGAGAATACAAAACATTCTAAAACCCAACCAAGACATTCCGAAAACCCGCCAAAACATCATAAAAACAAATCAAAACCAACCAAAACATTCCAAAAACCAGCCAAAATATTCCGAAATCTGGCCAAAACATCATAAAAAGAAATCAAAACCAACCAAAATATTCCAAAAACCTGACAAAATAGTTTAGAACCTGCCAAACCTGATCAAAACATTCTGAAAAGATGCCAAAATACTAGAAAACCAGTCAGAAGTGATCGAAACTTTCAATAACTTGCCAAAACATCATCAAAACAAATGAAAGCAAACCAAAACATTCCAAATACCCACCAAAATATTTTAAAACCCGCCAAAAGGAATCCAAATGTTCCACAACCTGCCAAGACAATCAAAACAACACAAGAGAAAACAAAACATTCTGAAACACCACCAAAACATTCCGAAACACCACCAAAACATTCCGAAAACCCGCCAAAACATCATCAAAACAAATCAAAACCAACCAAAAAATAAGAGGAACACGGCAACATATTGGCAAGCAAGAGACGGAGAATGTGACACCTTCTAGGAGGCCAAGAAGGAAGCCGCACAACACCTGCACTGTGTCTGCAACTTTCAAACTGCTAGAAGCTAGTGGCTTGCCACTGGCCTGCCTCTTCAATTGCCATTAGCATTCCAATGGAAGCTATTCTTGGACAACTTTGCTCTGCTTGCTGCTAGTTCTGCCCCAGCCTACCATAGATAACCTTGCTCTTGCCTTGAGGCTCTGAGATGCCAAGAACTTGTCAACTTCAAAGGGCGGGCCGGGCTACATCTACTCAGCTGCCACAGTTTCTCCTTGCTAGACCTAGTGGGAAAGCATTTTGCTGAGATGCAGAAGGCAAGAAACGCAGAATACGGAGACGCGGAGCTGTCCAAAGTGCGGCAGCCAGGCGTCTTTCCGCAGAAGGAGCGCCCCGGAGCGCACCGCAACCGGCACCGTCATCTCTGCGCAAAGAGCCAAAATATTTTAAAACCCGCCAAAACTCATCCAAAAATATTTTCAAACCCGCCAAAATAGAAAACCAGACAGAAGTCATCAATACATTCGAAAAAACCTGACAAAACATGATCAAGCCCACCAAAGCTAATCCAAACACACCAAAAACTGGGCTAAACAGAATCAAAACAAATCAAAACAAATCCAAACCTTCTAAAAACCCGCCAAAATATTTCAAAACCCGTCAAAACTAATCAAAACCTTCCGAATACCCGCCAAAACATTCCAAATACCCGCCAAAAGATTTTAAAACCCGCCAAAAAGTATCCAAACATTCCAAAACCTGCCAACACAATAAAAACAACTCAAGAGAATACAAAACATTCTAAAACCCAACCAAGACATTCCGAAAACCCGCCAAAACATCATAAAAACAAATCAAAACCAACCAAAACATTCCAAAAACCAGCCAAAATATTCCGAAATCTGGCCAAAACATCATAAAAAGAAATCAAAACCAACCAAAACATTCCAAAAACCTGACAAAATAGTTTAGAACCTGCCAAACCTGATCAAAACATTCTGAAAAGATGCCAAAATACTAGAAAACCAGTCAGAAGTGATCGAAACTTTCAATAACTTGCCAAAACATCATCAAAACAAATGAAAGCAAACCAAAACATTCCAAATACCCACCAAAATATTTTAAAACCCGCCAAAAGGAATCCAAATGTTCCACAACCTGCCAAGACAATCAAAACAACACAAGAGAAAACAAAACATTCTGAAACACCACCAAAACATTCCGAAACACCACCAAAACATTCCGAAAACCCGCCAAAACATCATCAAAACAATTCAAAACCAACCAAAAAATAAGAGGAACACGGCAACATATTGGCAAGCAAGAGACGGAGAATGTGACACCTTCTAGGAGGCCAAGAAGGAAGCCGCACAACACCTGCACTGTGTCTGCAACCTTCAAACTGCTAGAAGCTAGTGGCTTGCCACTGGCCTGCCTCTTCAATTGCCATTAGCATTCCAATGGAAGCTATTCTTGGACAACTTTGCTCTGCTTGCTGCTAGTTCTGCCCCAGCCTACCATAGAGAACCTTGCTCTTGCCTTGAGGCTCTGAGATGCCAAGAACTTGTCAACTTCAAAGGGCGGGCCGGGCTACATCTACTCAGCTGCCACAGTTTCTCCTTGCTAGACCTAGTGGGAAAGCATTTTGCTGAGATGCAGAAGGCAAGAAACGCAGAATACGGAGACGCGGAGCTGTCCCAAGTGCCGCTGCCAGGCGTCTTTCCGCAGAAGGAGCGCCCCGGAGCGCACCGCAACCGGCACCGTCATCTCTGCGCAAAGAGCCAAAATATTTTAAAACCCGCCAAAACTAATCCAAAAATATTTTCAAACCCGCCAAAATAGAAAACCAGACAGAGGTGATCAATACATTCGAAAAAACCTGACAAAACATGATCAAGCCCACCAAAGCTAATCCAAACACACCAAAAACTGGGCTAAACAGAATCAAAACAAATCAAAACAAATCCAAACCTTCTAAAAACCCGCCAAAATATTTCAAAACCCGTCAAAACTAATCAAAACATTCCGAATACCCGCCAAAACATTCCAAATACCCGCCAAAAGATTTTAAAACCCGCCAAAATGAATCCAAACATTCCAAAACCTGCCAACACAATAAAAACAACTCAAGAGAATACAAAACATTCTAAAACCCAACCAAGACATTCCGAAAACCCGCCAAAACATCATAAAAACAAATCAAAACCAACCAAAATATTCCAAAAACCCGCCAAAATTATTTAGACGCGCAAAACTCATCAAAACATTCTGAAAAGATGCCAAAACATTAGAAAACCAGCCAGAACTGATCAAAACATTCAAAAAACTTGGCAAAACATCATAAAAACAAATCAAAACCAACCAAAAAATTTCAAAAACCCGACAAAATAGTTTAGAACCCGCCAAAACTGATCAAAACATTCTGAAAAGATGCCAAAATACTAGAAAACCAGTCAGAAGTGATCGAAACATTCAATAACTTGCCAAAACATAATCAAAACAAATGAAAGCAAACCAAAACATTCCAAATACCCGCCAAAAGATTTTAAAACCCGCCAAAAGGAATCCAAACATTCCACAACCAGCCAAGACAATATAAACAACACAAGAGAAAACAAAACATTCTAAAACACCACCAAAACATTCCGAAACACCACCAAAACATCATCAAAACAAATCAAAACCAACCAAAAAATAAGAGGAACACGGCAACATATTGGCAAGCAAGAGACGGAGAGCGCGGCACCTTCTAGGAGGCCAAGAAGGAAGCCGCACAACACCTGCACTGTGTCTGCAACTTTCAAACTGCTAGAAGCTAGTGGCTTGCCACTGGCCTGCCTCTTCAATTGCCATTAGCATTCCAATGGAAGCTATTCTTGGACAACTTTGCTCTGCTTGCTGCTAGTTCTGCCCCAGCCTACCATAGATAACCTTGCTCTTGCCTTGAGGCTCTGAGATGCCAAGAACTTGTCAACTTCAAAGGGCGGGCCGGGCTACATCTACTCAGCTGCCACAGTTTCTCCTTGCTAGACCTAGTGGGAAAGCATTTTGCTGAGATGCAGAAGGCAAGAAACGCACAATACGGAGACGCGGAGCTGTCCCAAGTGCCGCAGCCAGGCGTCTTTCCGCAGAAGGAGCGCCCCGGAGCGCACCGCAACCGGCACCGTCATCTCTGCGCAAAGAGCCAAAATATTTTAAAACCCGCCAAAACTCATCCAAAAATATTTTCAAACCCGCCAAAATAGAAAACCAGACAGAAGTCATCAATACATTCGAAAAAACCTGACAAAACATGATCAAGCCCACCAAAGCTAATCCAAACACACCAAAAACTGGGCTAAACAGAATCAAAACAAATCAAAACAAATCCAAACCTTCTAAAAACCCGCCAAAATATTTCAAAACCCGTCAAAACTAATCAAAACCTTCCGAATACCCGCCAAAACATTCCAAATACCCGCCAAAAGATTTTAAAACCCGCCAAAAAGTATCCAAACATTCCAAAACCTGCCAACACAATAAAAACAACTCAAGAGAATACAAAACATTCTAAAACCCAACCAAGACATTCCGAAAACCCGCCAAAACATCATAAAAACAAATCAAAACCAACCAAAACATTCCAAAAACCAGCCAAAATATTCCGAAATCTGGCCAAAACATCATAAAAACAAATCAAAACCAACCAAAACATTCCAAAAACCTGACAAAATAGTTTAGAACCTGCCAAACCTGATCAAAACATTCTGAAAAGATGCCAAAATACTAGAAAACCAGTCAGAAGTGATCGAAACTTTCAATAACTTGCCAAAACATCATCAAAACAAATGAAAGCAAACCAAAACATTCCAAATACCCACCAAAATATTTTAAAACCCGCCAAAAGGAATCCAAATGTTCCACAACCTGCCAAGACAATCAAAACAACACAAGAGAAAACAAAACATTCTGAAACACCACCAAAACATTCCAAAACACCACCAAAACATTCCGAAAACCCGCCAAAACATCATCAAAACAATTCAAAACCAACCAAAAAATAAGAGGAACACGGCAACATATTGGCAAGCAAGAGACGGAGAATGTGACACCTTCTAGGAGGCCAAGAAGGAAGCCGCACAACACCTGCACTGTGTCTGCAACCTTCAAACTGCTAGAAGCTAGTGGCTTGCCACTGGCCTGCCTCTTCAATTGCCATTAGCATTCCAATGGAAGCTATTCTTGGACAACTTTGCTCTGCTTGCTGCTAGTTCTGCCCCAGCCTACCATAGATAACCTTGCTCTTGCCTTGAGGCTCTGAGATGCCAAGAACTTGTCAACTTTAAAGGGCGGGCCGGGCTACATCTACTCAGCTGCCACAGTTTCTCCTTGCTAGACCTAGTGGGAAAGCATTTTGCTGAGATGCAGAAGGCAAGAAACGCAGAATACGGAGACGTGGAGCTGTCCCAAGTGCCGCAGCCAGGCGTCTTTCCGCAGAAGGAGCGCCCTGGAGCGCACCGCAACCGGCACCGTCATCTCTGCGCAAAGAGCCAAAATATTTTCAAACCCGCCAAAACTAATCCAAAAATATTTTCAAACCCGCCAAAATAGAAAACCAGACAGAAGTCATCAATACATTCGAAAAAACCTGACAAAACATGATCAAGCCCACCAAAGCTAATCCAAACACACCAAAAACTGGGCTAAACAGAATCAAAACAAATCAAAAGAAATCCAAACCTTCTAAAAACCCGCCAAAATATTTCAAAACCCGTCAAAACTAATCAAAACATTCCGAATACCCGCCAAAACATTCCAAATACCCGCCAAAAGATTTTAAAACCCGCCAAAATGAATCCAAACATTCCAAAACCTGCCAACACAATAAAAACAACTCAAGAGAATACAAAACATTCTAAAACCCAACCAAGACATTCCGAAAACCCGCCAAAACATCATAAAAACAAATCAAAACCAACCAAAATATTCCAAAAACCCGCCAAAATTATTTAGACCCGCAAAACTCATCAAAACATTCTGAAAAGATGCCAAAACATTAGAAAACCAGCCTGAACTGATCAAAACATTCAAAAAACTTGGCAAAACATCATAAAAACAAATCAAAACCAACCAAAAAATTCCAAAAACCCGACAAAATAGTTTAGAACCCGCCAAAACTGATCAAAACATTCTGAAAAGATGCCAAAATACTAGAAAACCAGTCAGAAGTGATCGAAACATTCAATAACTTGCCAAAACATAATCAAAACAAATGAAAGCAAACCAAAACATTCCAAATACCCGCCAAAAGATTTTAAAACCCGCCAAAAGGAATCCAAACATTCCACAACCAGCCAAGACAATATAAACAACACAAGAGAAAACAAAACATTCTAAAACACCACCAAAACATTCCGAAAACCCACCAAAACATCATCAAAACAAATCAAAACCAACCAAAAAATAAGAGGAACACGGCAACATATTGGCAAGCAAGAGACGGAGAGCGCGGCACCTTCTAGGAGGCCAAGAAGGAAGCCGCACAACACCTGCACTGTGTCTGCAACTTTCAAACTGCTAGAAGCTAGTGGCTTGCCACTGGCCTGCCTCTTCAATTGCCATTAGCATTCCAATGGAAGCTATTCTTGGACAACTTTGCTCTGCTTGCTGCTAGTTCTGCCCCAGCCTACCATAGATAACCTTGCTCTTGCCTTGAGGCTCTGAGATGCCAAGAACTTGTCAACTTCAAAGGGCGGGCCGGGCTACATCTACTCAGCTGCCACAGTTTCTCCTTGCTAGACCTAGTGGGAAAGCATTTTGCTGAGATGCAGAAGGCAAGAAACGCAGAATACGGAGACGCGGAGCTGTCCCAAGTGCCGCAGCCAGGCGTCTTTCCGCAGAAGGAGCGCCCCGGAGCGCACCGCAACCGGCACCGTCATCTCTGCGCAAAGAGCCAAAATATTTTAAAACCCACCAAAACTCATCCAAAAATATTTTCAAACCCGCCAAAATAGAAAACCAGACAGAAGTGATCAATACATTCGAAAAAACCTGACAAAACATGATCAAGCCCACCAAAGCTAATCCAAACACACCAAAAACTGGGCTAAACAGAATCAAAACAAATCAAAACAAATCCAAACCTTCTAAAAACCCGCCAAAATATTTCAAAACCCGTCAAAACTAATCAAAACCTTCCGAATACCCACCAAAACATTCCAAATACCCGCCAAAAGATTTTAAAACCCGCCAAAAAGTATCCAAACATTCCAAAACCTGCCAACACAATAAAAACAACTCAAGAGAATACAAAACATTCTAAAACCCAACCAAGACATTCTGAAAACCCGCCAAAACATCATAAAAACAAATCAAAACCAACCAAAACATTCCAAAAACCAGCCAAAATATTCCGAAATCTGGCCAAAACATCATAAAAAGAAATCAAAACCAACCAAACATTCCAAAAACCCGACAAAATAGTTTAGAACCTGCCAAACCTGATCAAAACATTCTGAAAAGATGCCAAAATACTAGAAAACCAGTCAGAAGTGATCGAAACTTTCAATAGCTTGCCAAAACATCATCAAAACAAATGAAAGCAAACCAAAACATTCCAAATACCCACCAAAATATTTTAAAACCCGCCAAAAGGAATCCAAATGTTCCACAACCTGCCAAGACAATCAAAACAACACAAGAGAAAACAAAACATTCTGAAACACCACCAAAACATTCCGAAACACCACCAAAACATTCCGAAAACCCGCCAAAACATCATCAAAACAAATCAAAACCAACCAAAAAATAAGAGGAACACGGCAACATATTGGCAAGCAAGAGACGGAGAATGTGACACCTTCTAGGAGGCCAAGAAGGAAGCCGCACAACACCTGCACTGTGTCTGCAACTTTCAAACTGCTAGAAGCTAGTGGCTTGCCACTGGCCTGCCTCTTCAATTGCCATTAGCATTCCAATGGAAGCTATTCTTGGACAACTTTGCTCTGCTTGCTGCTAGTTCTGCCCCAGCCTACCATAGATAACCTTGCTCTTGCCTTGAGGCTCTGAGATGCCAAGAACTTGTCAACTTTAAAGGGCGGGCCGGGCTACATCTACTCAGCTGCCACAGTTTCTCCTTGCTAGACCTAGTGGGAAAGCATTTTGCTGAGATGCAGAAGGCAAGAAACGCAGAATACGGAGACGTGGAGCTGTCCCAAGTGCCGCTGCCAGGCGTCTTTCCGCAGAAGGAGCGCCCTGGAGCGCACCGCAACCGGCACCGTCATCTCTGCGCAAAGAGCCAAAATATTTTAAAACCCGCCAAAACTAATCCAAAAATATTTTCAAACCCGCCAAAATAGAAAACCAGACAGAGGTGATCAATACATTCGAAAAAACCTGACAAAACATGATCAAGCCCACCAAAGCTAATCCAAACACACCAAAAACTGGGCTAAACAGAATCAAAACAAATCAAAAGAAATCCAAACCTTCTAAAAACCCGCCAAAATATTTCAAAACCCGTCAAAACTAATCAAAACATTCCGAATACCCGCCAAAACATTCCAAATACCCGCCAAAAGATTTTAAAACCCGCCAAAATGAATCCAAACATTCCAAAACCTGCCAACACAATAAAAACAACTCAAGAGAATACAAAACATTCTAAAACCCAACCAAGACATTCCGAAAACCCGCCAAAACATCATAAAAACAAATCAAAACCAACCAAAATATTCCAAAAACCCGCCAAAATTATTTAGACCCGCAAAACTCATCAAAACATTCTGAAAAGATGCCAAAACATTAGAAAACCAGCCAGAACTGATCAAAACATTCAAAAAACTTGGCAAAACATCATAAAAACAAATCAAAACCAACCAAAAAATTTCAAAAACCCGACAAAATAGTTTAGAACCCGCCAAAACTGATCAAAACATTCTGAAAAGATGCCAAAATACTATCAAACCAGTCTGAAGTGATCGAAACATTCAATAACTTGCCAAAACATAATCAAAACAAATGAAAGCAAACCAAAACATTCCAAATACCCGCCAAAAGATTTTAAAACCCGCCAAAAGGAATCCAAACATTCCACAACCAGCCAAGACAATATAAACAACACAAGAGAAAACAAAACATTCTAAAACACCACCAAAACATTCCGAAACACCACCAAAACATCATCAAAACAAATCAAAACCAACCAAAAAATAAGAGGAACACGGCAACATATTGGCAAGCAAGAGACGGAGAGCGCAGCACCTTCTAGGAGGCCAAGAAGGAAGCCGCACAACACCTGCACTGTGTCTGCAACTTTCAAACTGCTAGAAGCTAGTGGCTTGCCACTGGCCTGCCTCTTCAATTGCCATTAGCATTCCAATGGAAGCTATTCTTGGACAACTTTGCTCTGCTTGCTGCTAGTTCTGCCCCAGCCTACCATAGATAACCTTGCTCTTGCCTTGAGGCTCTGAGATGCCAAGAACTTGTCAACTTCAAAGGGCGGGCCGGGCTACATCTACTCAGCTGCCACAGTTTCTCCTTGCTAGACCTAGTGGGAAAGCATTTTGCTGAGATGCAGAAGGCAAGAAACGCAGAATACGGAGACGCGGAGCTGTCCCAAGTGCCGCAGCCAGGCGTCTTTCCGCAGAAGGAGCGCCCCGGAGCGCACCGCAACCGGCACCGTCATCTCTGCGCAAAGAGCCAAAATATTTTAAAACCCGCCAAAACTCATCCAAAAATATTTTCAAACCCGCCAAAATAGAAAACCAGACAGAAGTCATCAATACATTCGTAAAAACCTGACAAAACATGATCAAGCCCACCAAAGCTAATCCAAACACACCAAAAACTGGGCTAAACAGAATCAAAACAAATCAAAACAAATCCAAACCTTCTAAAAACCCGCCAAAATATTTCAAAACCCGTCAAAACTAATCAAAACCTTCCGAATACCCGCCAAAACATTCCAAATACCCGCCAAAAGATTTTAAAACCCGCCAAAAAGTATCCAAACATTCCAAAACCTGCCAACACAATAAAAACAACTCAAGAGAATACAAAACATTCTAAAACCCAACCAAGACATTCCGAAAACCCGCCAAAACATCATAAAAACAAATCAAAACCAACCAAAACATTCCAAAAACCAGCCAAAATATTCCGAAATCTGGCCAAAACATCATAAAAAGAAATCAAAACCAACCAAAATATTCCAAAAACCTGACAAAATAGTTTAGAACCTGCCAAACCTGATCAAAACATTCTGAAAAGATGCCAAAATACTAGAAAACCAGTCAGAAGTGATCGAAACTTTCAATAACTTGCCAAAACATCATCAAAACAAATGAAAGCAAACCAAAACATTCCAAATACCCACCAAAATATTTTAAAACCCGCCAAAAGGAATCCAAATGTTCCACAACCTGCCAAGACAATCAAAACAACACAAGAGAAAACAAAACATTCTGAAACACCACCAAAACATTCCGAAACACCACCAAAACATTCCGAAAACCCGCCAAAACATCATCAAAACAAATCAAAACCAACCAAAAAATAAGAGGAACACGGCAACATATTGGCAAGCAAGAGACGGAGAATGTGACACCTTCTAGGAGGCCAAGAAGGAAGCCGCACAACACCTGCACTGTGTCTGCAACTTTCAAACTGCTAGAAGCTAGTGGCTTGCCACTGGCCTGCCTCTTCAATTGCCATTAGCATTCCAATGGAAGCTATTCTTGGACAACTTTGCTCTGCTTGCTGCTAGTTCTGCCCCAGCCTACCATAGATAACCTTGCTCTTGCCTTGAGGCTCTGAGATGCCAAGAACTTGTCAACTTCAAAGGGCGGGCCGGGCTACATCTACTCAGCTGCCACAGTTTCTCCTTGCTAGACCTAGTGGGAAAGCATTTTGCTGAGATGCAGAAGGCAAGAAACGCAGAATACGGAGACGCGGAGCTGTCCCAAGTGCCGCAGCCAGGCGTCTTTCCGCAGAAGGAGCGCCCCGGAGCGCACCGCAACCGGCACCGTCATCTCTGCGCAAAGAGCCAAAATATTTTAAAACCCGCCAAAACTCATCCAAAAATATTTTCAAACCCGCCAAAATAGAAAACCAGACAGAAGTCATCAATACATTCGAAAAAACCTGACAAAACATGATCAAGCCCACCAAAGCTAATCCAAACACACCAAAAACTGGGCTAAACAGAATCAAAACAAATCAAAACAAATCCAAACCTTCTAAAAACCCGCCAAAATATTTCAAAACCCGTCAAAACTAATCAAAACCTTCCGAATACCCGCCAAAACATTCCAAATACCCGCCAAAAGATTTTAAAACCCGCCAAAAAGTATCCAAACATTCCAAAACCTGCCAACACAATAAAAACAACTCAAGAGAATACAAAACATTCTAAAACCCAACCAAGACATTCCGAAAACCCGCCAAAACATCATAAAAACAAATCAAAACCAACCAAAACATTCCAAAAACCAGCCAAAATATTCCGAAATCTGGCCAAAACATCATAAAAAGAAATCAAAACCAACCAAAACATTCCAAAAACCTGACAAAATAGTTTAGAACCTGCCAAACCTGATCAAAACATTCTGAAAAGATGCCAAAATACTAGAAAACCAGTCAGAAGTGATCGAAACTTTCAATAACTTGCCAAAACATCATCAAAACAAATGAAAGCAAACCAAAACATTCCAAATACCCACCAAAATATTTTAAAACCCGCCAAAAGGAATCCAAATGTTCCACAACCTGCCAAGACAATCAAAACAACACAAGAGAAAACAAAACATTCTGAAACACCACCAAAACATTCCGAAACACCACCAAAACATTCCGAAAACCCGCCAAAACATCATCAAAACAATTCAAAACCAACCAAAAAATAAGAGGAACACGGCAACATATTGGCAAGCAAGAGACGGAGAATGTGACACCTTCTAGGAGGCCAAGAAGGAAGCCGCACAACACCTGCACTGTGTCTGCAACCTTCAAACTGCTAGAAGCTAGTGGCTTGCCACTGGCCTGCCTCTTCAATTGCCATTAGCATTCCAATGGAAGCTATTCTTGGACAACTTTGCTCTGCTTGCTGCTAGTTCTGCCCCAGCCTACCATAGATAACCTTGCTCTTGCCTTGAGGCTCTGAGATGCCAAGAACTTGTCAACTTTAAAGGGCGGGCCGGGCTACATCTACTCAGCTGCCACAGTTTCTCCTTGCTAGACCTAGTGGGAAAGCATTTTGCTGAGATGCAGAAGGCAAGAAACGCAGAATACGGAGACGTGGAGCTGTCCCAAGTGCCGCTGCCAGGCGTCTTTCCGCAGAAGGAGCGCCCTGGAGCGCACCGCAACCGGCACCGTCATCTCTGCGCAAAGAGCCAAAATATTTTAAAACCCGCCAAAACTAATCCAAAAATATTTTCAAACCCGCCAAAATAGAAAACCAGACAGAGGTGATCAATACATTCGAAAAAACCTGACAAAACATGATCAAGCCCACCAAAGCTAATCCAAACACACCAAAAACTGGGCTAAACAGAATCAAAACAAATCAAAACAAATCCAAACCTTCTAAAAACCCGCCAAAATATTTCAAAACCCGTCAAAACTAATCAAAACATTCCGAATACCCGCCAAAACATTCCAAATACCCGCCAAAAGATTTTAAAACCCGCCAAAATGAATCCAAACATTCCAAAACCTGCCAACACAATAAAAACAACTCAAGAGAATACAAAACATTCTAAAACCCAACCAAGACATTCCGAAAACCCGCCAAAACATCATAAAAACAAATCAAAACCAACCAAAATATTCCAAAAACCCGCCAAAATTATTTAGACCCGCAAAACTCATCAAAACATTCTGAAAAGATGCCAAAACATTAGAAAACCAGCCAGAACTGATCAAAACATTCAAAAAACTTGGCAAAACATCATAAAAACAAATCAAAACCAACCAAAAAATTTCAAAAACCCGACAAAATAGTTTAGAACCCGCCAAAACTGATCAAAACATTCTGAAAAGATGCCAAAATACTAGAAAACCAGTCTGAAGTGATCGAAACATTCAATAACTTGCCAAAACATAATCAAAACAAATGAAAGCAAACCAAAACATTCCAAATACCCGCCAAAAGATTTTAAAACCCGCCAAAAGGAATCCAAACATTCCACAACCAGCCAAGACAATATAAACAACACAAGAGAAAACAAAACATTCTAAAACACCACCAAAACATTCCGAAACACCACCAAAACATCATCAAAACAAATCAAAACCAACCAAAAAATAAGAGGAACACGGCAACATATTGGCAAGCAAGAGACGGAGAGCGCGGCACCTTCTAGGAGGCCAAGAAGGAAGCCGCACAACACCTGCACTGTGTCTGCAACTTTCAAACTGCTAGAAGCTAGTGGCTTGCCACTGGCCTGCCTCTTCAATTGCCATTAGCATTCCAATGGAAGCTATTCTTGGACAACTTTGCTCTGCTTGCTGCTAGTTCTGCCCCAGCCTACCATAGATAACCTTGCTCTTGCCTTGAGGCTCTGAGATGCCAAGAACTTGTCAACTTCAAAGGGCGGGCCGGGCTACATCTACTCAGCTGCCACAGTTTCTCCTTGCTAGACCTAGTGGGAAAGCATTTTGCTGAGATGCAGAAGGCAAGAAACGCACAATACGGAGACGCGGAGCTGTCCCAAGTGCCGCAGCCAGGCGTCTTTCCGCAGAAGGAGCGCCCCGGAGCGCACCGCAACCGGCACCGTCATCTCTGCGCAAAGAGCCAAAATATTTTAAAACCCGCCAAAACTCATCCAAAAATATTTTCAAACCCGCCAAAATAGAAAACCAGACAGAAGTCATCAATACATTCGAAAAAACCTGACAAAACATGATCAAGCCCACCAAAGCTAATCCAAACACACCAAAAACTGGGCTAAACAGAATCAAAACAAATCAAAACAAATCCAAACCTTCTAAAAACCCGCCAAAATATTTCAAAACCCGTCAAAACTAATCAAAACCTTCCGAATACCCGCCAAAACATTCCAAATACCCGCCAAAAGATTTTAAAACCCGCCAAAAAGTATCCAAACATTCCAAAACCTGCCAACACAATAAAAACAACTCAAGAGAATACAAAACATTCTAAAACCCAACCAAGACATTCCGAAAACCCGCCAAAACATCATAAAAACAAATCAAAACCAACCAAAACATTCCAAAAACCAGCCAAAATATTCCGAAATCTGGCCAAAACATCATAAAAACAAATCAAAACCAACCAAAACATTCCAAAAACCTGACAAAATAGTTTAGAACCTGCCAAACCTGATCAAAACATTCTGAAAAGATGCCAAAATACTAGAAAACCAGTCAGAAGTGATCGAAACTTTCAATAACTTGCCAAAACATCATCAAAACAAATGAAAGCAAACCAAAACATTCCAAATACCCACCAAAATATTTTAAAACCCGCCAAAAGGAATCCAAATGTTCCACAACCTGCCAAGACAATCAAAACAACACAAGAGAAAACAAAACATTCTGAAACACCACCAAAACATTCCGAAACACCACCAAAACATTCCGAAAACCCGCCAAAACATCATCAAAACAATTCAAAACCAACCAAAAAATAAGAGGAACACGGCAACATATTGGCAAGCAAGAGACGGAGAATGTGACACCTTCTAGGAGGCCAAGAAGGAAGCCGCACAACACCTGCACTGTGTCTGCAACCTTCAAACTGCTAGAAGCTAGTGGCTTGCCACTGGCCTGCCTCTTCAATTGCCATTAGCATTCCAATGGAAGCTATTCTTGGACAACTTTGCTCTGCTTGCTGCTAGTTCTGCCCCAGCCTACCATAGATAACCTTGCTCTTGCCTTGAGGCTCTGAGATGCCAAGAACTTGTCAACTTTAAAGGGCGGGCCGGGCTACATCTACTCAGCTGCCACAGTTTCTCCTTGCTAGACCTAGTGGGAAAGCATTTTGCTGAGATGCAGAAGGCAAGAAACGCAGAATACGGAGACGTGGAGCTGTCCCAAGTGCCGCAGCCAGGCGTCTTTCCGCAGAAGGAGCGCCCTGGAGCGCACCGCAACCGGCACCGTCATCTCTGCGCAAAGAGCCAAAATATTTTCAAACCCGCCAAAACTAATCCAAAAATATTTTCAAACCCGCCAAAATAGAAAACCAGACAGAAGTCATCAATACATTCGAAAAAACCTGACAAAACATGATCAAGCCCACCAAAGCTAATCCAAACACACCAAAAACTGGGCTAAACAGAATCAAAACAAATCAAAAGAAATCCAAACCTTCTAAAAACCCGCCAAAATATTTCAAAACCCGTCAAAACTAATCAAAACATTCCGAATACCCGCCAAAACATTCCAAATACCCGCCAAAAGATTTTAAAACCCGCCAAAATGAATCCAAACATTCCAAAACCTGCCAACACAATAAAAACAACTCAAGAGAATACAAAACATTCTAAAACCCAACCAAGACATTCCGAAAACCCGCCAAAACATCATAAAAACAAATCAAAACCAACCAAAATATTCCAAAAACCCGCCAAAATTATTTAGACCCGCAAAACTCATCAAAACATTCTGAAAAGATGCCAAAACATTAGAAAACCAGCCTGAACTGATCAAAACATTCAAAAAACTTGGCAAAACATCATAAAAACAAATCAAAACCAACCAAAAAATTCCAAAAACCCGACAAAATAGTTTAGAACCCGCCAAAACTGATCAAAACATTCTGAAAAGATGCCAAAATACTAGAAAACCAGTCAGAAGTGATCGAAACATTCAATAACTTGCCAAAACATAATCAAAACAAATGAAAGCAAACCAAAACATTCCAAATACCCGCCAAAAGATTTTAAAACCCGCCAAAAGGAATCCAAACATTCCACAACCAGCCAAGACAATATAAACAACACAAGAGAAAACAAAACATTCTAAAACACCACCAAAACATTCCGAAAACCCACCAAAACATCATCAAAACAAATCAAAACCAACCAAAAAATAAGAGGAACACGGCAACATATTGGCAAGCAAGAGACGGAGAGCGCGGCACCTTCTAGGAGGCCAAGAAGGAAGCCGCAGAACACCTGCACTGTGTCTGCAACTTTCAAACTGCTAGAAGCTAGTGGCTTGCCACTGGCCTGCCTCTTCAATTGCCATTAGCATTCCAATGGAAGCTATTCTTGGACAACTTTGCTCTGCTTGCTGCTAGTTCTGCCCCAGCCTACCATAGATAACCTTGCTCTTGCCTTGAGGCTCTGAGATGCCAAGAACTTGTCAACTTCAAAGGGCGGGCCGGGCTACATCTACTCAGCTGCCACAGTTTCTCCTTGCTAGACCTAGTGGGAAAGCATTTTGCTGAGATGCAGAAGGCAAGAAACGCAGAATACGGAGACGCGGAGCTGTCCCAAGTGCCGCAGCCAGGCGTCTTTCCGCAGAAGGAGCGCCCCGGAGCGCACCGCAACCGGCACCGTCATCTCTGCGCAAAGAGCCAAAATATTTTAAAACCCACCAAAACTCATCCAAAAATATTTTCAAACCCGCCAAAATAGAAAACCAGACAGAAGTCATCAATACATTCGAAAAAACCTGACAAAACATGATCAAGCCCACCAAAGCTAATCCAAACACACCAAAAACTGGGCTAAACAGAATCAAAACAAATCAAAACAAATCCAAACCTTCTAAAAACCCGCCAAAATATTTCAAAACCCGTCAAAACTAATCAAAACCTTCCGAATACCCGCCAAAACATTCCAAATACCCGCCAAAAGATTTTAAAACCCGCCAAAAAGTATCCAAACATTCCAAAACCTGCCAACACAATAAAAACAACTCAAGAGAATACAAAACATTCTAAAACCCAACCAAGACATTCCGAAAACCCGCCAAAACATCATAAAAACAAATCAAAACCAACCAAAACATTCCAAAAACCAGCCAAAATATTCCGAAATCTGGCCAAAACATCATAAAAACAAATCAAAACCAACCAAAACATTCCAAAAACCTGACAAAATAGTTTAGAACCTGCCAAACCTGATCAAAACATTCTGAAAAGATGCCAAAATACTAGAAAACCAGTCAGAAGTGATCGAAACTTTCAATAACTTGCCAAAACATAATCAAAACAAATGAAAGCAAACCAAAACATTCCAAATACCCACCAAAATATTTTAAAACCCGCCAAAAGGAATCCAAATGTTCCACAACCTGCCAAGACAATCAAAACAACACAAGAGAAAACAAAACATTCTGAAACACCACCAAAACATTCCAAAACACCACCAAAACATTCCGAAAACCCGCCAAAACATCATCAAAACAATTCAAAACCAACCAAAAAATAAGAGGAACACGGCAACATATTGGCAAGCAAGAGACGGAGAATGTGACACCTTCTAGGAGGCCAAGAAGGAAGCCGCACAACACCTGCACTGTGTCTGCAACCTTCAAACTGCTAGAAGCTAGTGGCTTGCCACTGGCCTGCCTCTTCAATTGCCATTAGCATTCCAATGGAAGCTATTCTTGGACAACTTTGCTCTGCTTGCTGCTAGTTCTGCCCCAGCCTACCATAGAGAACCTTGCTCTTGCCTTGAGGCTCTGAGATGCCAAGAACTTGTCAACTTCAAAGGGCGGGCCGGGCTACATCTACTCAGCTGCCACAGTTTCTCCTTGCTAGACCTAGTGGGAAAGCATTTTGCTGAGATGCAGAAGGCAAGAAACGCAGAATACGGAGACGTGGAGCTGTCCCAAGTGCCGCTGCCAGGCGTCTTTCCGCAGAAGGAGCGCCCTGGAGCGCACCGCAACCGGCACCGTCATCTCTGCGCAAAGAGCCAAAATATTTTAAAACCCGCCAAAACTAATCCAAAAATATTTTCAAACCCGCCAAAATAGAAAACCAGACAGAAGTCATCAATACATTCGAAAAAACCTGACAAAACATGATCAAGCCCACCAAAGCTAATCCAAACACACCAAAAACTGGGCTAAACAGAATCAAAACAAATCAAAACAAATCGAAACCTTCTAAAAACCCGCCAAAATATTTCAAAACCCGTCAAAACTAATCAAAACATTCCGAATACCCGCCAAAACATTCCAAATACCCGCCAAAAGATTTTAAAACCCGCCAAAATGAATCCAAACATTCCAAAACCTGCCAACACAATAAAAACAACTCAAGAGAATACAAAACATTCTAAAACCCAACCAAGACATTCCGAAAACCCGCCAAAACATCATAAAAACAAATCAAAACCAACCAAAATATTCCAAAAACCCGCCAAAATTATTTAGACCCGCAAAACTCATCAAAACATTCTGAAAAGATGCCAAAACATTAGAAAACCAGCCTGAACTGATCAAAACATTCAAAAAACTTGGCAAAACATCATAAAAACAAATCAAAACCAACCAAAAAATTCCAAAAACCCGACAAAATAGTTTAGAACCCGCCAAAACTGATCAAAACATTCTGAAAAGATGCCAAAATACTAGAAAACCAGTCAGAAGTGATCGAAACATTCAATAACTTGCCAAAACATAATCAAAACAAATGAAAGCAAACCAAAACATTCCAAATACCCGCCAAAAGATTTTAAAACCCGCCAAAAGGAATCCAAACATTCCACAACCAGCCAAGACAATATAAACAACACAAGAGAAAACAAAACATTCTAAAACACCACCAAAACATTCCGAAAACCCACCAAAACATCATCAAAACAAATCAAAACCAACCAAAAAATAAGAGGAACACGGCAACATATTGGCAAGCTAGAGACGGAGAGCGCGGCACCTTCTAGGAGGCCAAGAAGGAAGCCGCACAACACCTGCACTGTGTCTGCAACTTTCAAACTGCTAGAAGCTAGTGGCTTGCCACTGGCCTGCCTCTTCAATTGCCATTAGCATTCCAATGGAAGCTATTCTTGGACAACTTTGCTCTGCTTGCTGCTAGTTCTGCCCCAGCCTAGCATAGAGAACCTTGCTCTTGCCTTGAGGCTCTGAGATGCCAAGAACTTGTCAACTTCAAAGGGCGGGCCGGGCTACATCTACTCAGCTGCCACAGTTTCTCCTTGCTAGACCTAGTGGGAAAGCATTTTGCTGAGATGCAGAAGGCAAGAAACGCAGAATACGGAGACGCGGAGCTGTCCCAAGTGCCGCAGCCAGGCGTCTTTCCGCAGAAGGAGCGCCCCGGAGCGCACCGCAACCGGCACCGTCATCTCTGCGCAAAGAGCCAAAATATTTTAAAACCCGCCAAAACTCATCCAAAAATATTTTCAAACCCGCCAAAATAGAAAACCAGACAGAAGTCATCAATACATTCGAAAAAACCTGACAAAACATGATCAAGCCCACCAAAGCTAATCCAAACACACCAAAAACTGGGCTAAACAGAATCAAAACAAATCAAAACAAATCCAAACCTTCTAAAAACCCGCCAAAATATTTCAAAACCCGTCAAAACTAATCAAAACCTTCCGAATACCCGCCAAAACATTCCAAATACCCGCCAAAAGATTTTAAAACCCGCCAAAAAGTATCCAAACATTCCAAAACCTGCCAACACAATAAAAACAACTCAAGAGAATACAAAACATTCTAAAACCCAACCAAGACATTCCGAAAACCCGCCAAAACATCATAAAAACAAATCAAAACCAACCAAAACATTCCAAAAACCAGCCAAAATATTCCGAAATCTGGCCAAAACATCATAAAAACAAATCAAAACCAACCAAAACATTCCAAAAACCTGACAAAATAGTTTAGAACCTGCCAAACCTGATCAAAACATTCTGAAAAGATGCCAAAATACTAGAAAACCAGTCAGAAGTGATCGAAACTTTCAATAACTTGCCAAAACATAATCAAAACAAATGAAAGCAAACCAAAACATTCCAAATACCCACCAAAAGATTTTAAAACCCGCCAAAAGGAATCCAAATGTTCCACAACCTGCCAAGACAATCAAAACAACACAAGAGAAAACAAAACATTCTGAAACACCACCAAAACATTCTAAAACACCACCAAAACATTCCGAAAACCCGCCAAAACATCATCAAAACAAATCAAAACCAACCAAAAAATAAGAGGAACACGGCAACATATTGGCAAGCAAGAGACGGAGAACGCGGCACCTTCTAGGAGGCCAAGAAGGAAGCCGCACAACACCTGCACTGTGTCTGCAACTTTCAAACTGCTAGAAGCTAGTGGCTTGCCACTGGCCTGCCTCTTCAATTGCCATTAGCATTCCAATGGAAGCTATTCTTGGACAACTTTGCTCTGCTTGCTGCTAGTTCTGCCCCAGCCTACCATAGAGAACCTTGCTCTTGCCTTGAGGCTCTGAGATGCCAAGAACTTGTCAACTTCAAAGGGCGGGCCGGGCTACATCTACTCAGCTGCCACAGTTTCTCCTTGCTAGACCTAGTGGGAAAGCATTTTGCTGAGATGCAGAAGGCAAGAAACGCAGAATACGGAGACGCGGAGCTGTCCCAAGTGCCGCTGCCAGGCGTCTTTCCGCAGAAGGAGCGCCCCGGAGCGCACCGCAACCGGCACCGTCATCTCTGCGCAAAGAGCCAAAATATTTTCAAACCCGCCAAAACTCATCCAAAAATATTTTTAAACCCGCCAAAATAGAAAACCAGACAGAAGTGATCAATACATTCGAAAAAACCTGACAAAACATGATCAAGCCCACCAAAGCTAATCCAAACACACCAAAAACTGGGCTAAACAGAATCAAAACAAATCAAAACAAATCCAAACCTTCTAAAAACCCGCCAAAATATTTCAAAACCCGTCAAAACTAATCAAAACCTTCCGAATACCCGCCAAAACATTCCAAATACCCGCCAAAAGATTTTAAAACCCGCCAAAAAGTATCCAAACATTCCAAAACCTGCCAACACAATAAAAACAACTCAAGAGAATACAAAACATTCTAAAACCCAACCAAGACATTCCGAAAACCCGCCAAAACATCATAAAAACAAATCAAAACCAACCAAAACATTCCAAAAACCCGACAAAATAGTTTAGAACCTGCCAAACCTGATCAAAACATTCTGAAAAGATGCCAAAATACTAGAAAACCAGTCAGAAGTGATCGAAACTTTCAATAACTTGCCAAAACATCATCAAAACAAATGAAAGCAAACCAAAACATTCCAAATACCCACCAAAATATTTTAAAACCCGCCAAAAGGAATCCAAATGTTCCACAACCTGCCAAGACAATCAAAACAACACAAGAGAAAACAAAACATTCTGAAACACCACCAAAACATTCCGAAACACCACCAAAACATTCCGAAAACCCGCCAAAACATCATAAAAACAATTCAAAACCAACCAAAAAATAAGAGGAACACGGCAACATATTGGCAAGCAAGAGACGGAGAACGTGACACCTTCTAGGAGGCCAAGAAGGAAGCCGCACAACACCTGCACTGTGTCTGCAACTTTCAAACTGCTAGAAGCTAGTGGCTTGCCACTGGCCTGCCTCTTCAATTGCCATTAGCATTCCAATGGAAGCTATTCTTGGACAACTTTGCTCTGCTTGCTGCTAGTTCTGCCCCGGCCTACCATAGATAACCTTGCTCTTGCCTTGAGGCTCTGAGATGCCAAGAACTTGTCAACTTCAAAGGGCGGGCCGGGCTACATCTACTCAGCTGCCACAGTTTCTCCTTGCTAGACCTAGTGGGAAAGCATTTTGCTGAGATGCAGAAGGCAAGAAACGCAGAATACGGAGACACGGAGCTGTCCCAAGTGCCGCTGCCAGGCGTCTTTCCGCAGAAGGAGCGCCCCGGAGCGCACCGCAACCGGCACCGTCATCTCTGCGCAAAGAGCCAAAATATTTTAAAACCCACCAAAACTAATCCAAAAATATTTTCAAACCCGCCAAAATAGAAAACCAGACAGAAGTGATCAATACATTCGAAAAAACCTGACAAAACATGATCAAGCCCACCAAAGCTAATCCAAACACACCAAAAACTGGGCTAAACAGAATCAAAACAAATCAAAACAAATCCAAACCTTCTAAAAACCCGCCAAAATATTTCAAAACCCGTCAAAACTAATCAAAACCTTCCGAATACCCACCAAAACATTCCAAATACCCGCCAAAAGATTTTAAAACCCGCCAAAAAGTATCCAAACATTCCAAAACCTGCCAACACAATAAAAACAACTCAAGAGAATACAAAACATTCTAAAACCCAACCAAGACATTCTGAAAACCCGCCAAAACATCATAAAAACAAATCAAAACCAACCAAAACATTCCAAAAACCAGCCAAAATATTCCGAAATCTGGCCAAAACATCATAAAAAGAAATCAAAACCAACCAAACATTCCAAAAACCCGACAAAATAGTTTAGAACCTGCCAAACCTGATCAAAACATTCTGAAAAGATGCCAAAATACTAGAAAACCAGTCAGAAGTGATCGAAACTTTCAATAGCTTGCCAAAACATCATCAAAACAAATGAAAGCAAACCAAAACATTCCAAATACCCACCAAAATATTTTAAAACCCGCCAAAAGGAATCCAAATGTTCCACAACCTGCCAAGACAATCAAAACAACACAAGAGAAAACAAAACATTCTGAAACACCACCAAAACATTCCGAAACACCACCAAAACATTCCGAAAACCCGCCAAAACATCATCAAAACAAATCAAAACCAACCAAAAAATAAGAGGAACACGGCAACATATTGGCAAGCAAGAGACGGAGAATGTGACACCTTCTAGGAGGCCAAGAAGGAAGCCGCACAACACCTGCACTGTGTCTGCAACTTTCAAACTGCTAGAAGCTAGTGGCTTGCCACTGGCCTGCCTCTTCAATTGCCATTAGCATTCCAATGGAAGCTATTCTTGGACAACTTTGCTCTGCTTGCTGCTAGTTCTGCCCCAGCCTACCATAGATAACCTTGCTCTTGCCTTGAGGCTCTGAGATGCCAAGAACTTGTCAACTTTAAAGGGCGGGCCGGGCTACATCTACTCAGCTGCCACAGTTTCTCCTTGCTAGACCTAGTGGGAAAGCATTTTGCTGAGATGCAGAAGGCAAGAAACGCAGAATACGGAGACGTGGAGCTGTCCCAAGTGCCGCTGCCAGGCGTCTTTCCGCAGAAGGAGCGCCCTGGAGCGCACCGCAACCGGCACCGTCATCTCTGCGCAAAGAGCCAAAATATTTTAAAACCCGCCAAAACTAATCCAAAAATATTTTCAAACCCGCCAAAATAGAAAACCAGACAGAGGTGATCAATACATTCGAAAAAACCTGACAAAACATGATCAAGCCCACCAAAGCTAATCCAAACACACCAAAAACTGGGCTAAACAGAATCAAAACAAATCAAAAGAAATCCAAACCTTCTAAAAACCCGCCAAAATATTTCAAAACCCGTCAAAACTAATCAAAACATTCCGAATACCCGCCAAAACATTCCAAATACCCGCCAAAAGATTTTAAAACCCGCCAAAATGAATCCAAACATTCCAAAACCTGCCAACACAATAAAAACAACTCAAGAGAATACAAAACATTCTAAAACCCAACCAAGACATTCCGAAAACCCGCCAAAACATCATAAAAACAAATCAAAACCAACCAAAATATTCCAAAAACCCGCCAAAATTATTTAGACCCGCAAAACTCATCAAAACATTCTGAAAAGATGCCAAAACATTAGAAAACCAGCCAGAACTGATCAAAACATTCAAAAAACTTGGCAAAACATCATAAAAACAAATCAAAACCAACCAAAAAATTTCAAAAACCCGACAAAATAGTTTAGAACCCGCCAAAACTGATCAAAACATTCTGAAAAGATGCCAAAATACTAGAAAACCAGTCTGAAGTGATCGAAACATTCAATAACTTGCCAAAACATAATCAAAACAAATGAAAGCAAACCAAAACATTCCAAATACCCGCCAAAAGATTTTAAAACCCGCCAAAAGGAATCCAAACATTCCACAACCAGCCAAGACAATATAAACAACACAAGAGAAAACAAAACATTCTAAAACACCACCAAAACATTCCGAAACACCACCAAAACATCATCAAAACAAATCAAAACCAACCAAAAAATAAGAGGAACACGGCAACATATTGGCAAGCAAGAGACGGAGAGCGCGGCACCTTCTAGGAGGCCAAGAAGGAAGCCGCACAACACCTGCACTGTGTCTGCAACTTTCAAACTGCTAGAAGCTAGTGGCTTGCCACTGGCCTGCCTCTTCAATTGCCATTAGCATTCCAATGGAAGCTATTCTTGGACAACTTTGCTCTGCTTGCTGCTAGTTCTGCCCCAGCCTACCATAGATAACCTTGCTCTTGCCTTGAGGCTCTGAGATGCCAAGAACTTGTCAACTTCAAAGGGCGGGCCGGGCTACATCTACTCAGCTGCCACAGTTTCTCCTTGCTAGACCTAGTGGGAAAGCATTTTGCTGAGATGCAGAAGGCAAGAAACGCACAATACGGAGACGCGGAGCTGTCCCAAGTGCCGCAGCCAGGCGTCTTTCCGCAGAAGGAGCGCCCCGGAGCGCACCGCAACCGGCACCGTCATCTCTGCGCAAAGAGCCAAAATATTTTAAAACCCGCCAAAACTCATCCAAAAATATTTTCAAACCCGCCAAAATAGAAAACCAGACAGAGGTGATCAATACATTCGAAAAAACCTGACAAAACATGATCAAGCCCACCAAAGCTAATCCAAACACACCAAAAACTGGGCTAAACAGAATCAAAACAAATCAAAACAAATCCAAACCTTCTAAAAACCCGCCAAAATATTTCAAAACCCGTCAAAACTAATCAAAACCTTCCGAATACCCGCCAAAACATTCCAAATACCCGCCAAAAGATTTTAAAACCCGCCAAAAAGTATCCAAACATTCCAAAACCTGCCAACACAATAAAAACAACTCAAGAGAATACAAAACATTCTAAAACCCAACCAAGACATTCCGAAAACCCGCCAAAACATCATAAAAACAAATCAAAACCAACCAAAACATTCCAAAAACCAGCCAAAATATTCCGAAATCTGGCCAAAACATCATAAAAAGAAATCAAAACCAACCAAAATATTCCAAAAACCTGACAAAATAGTTTAGAACCTGCCAAACCTGATCAAAACATTCTGAAAAGATGCCAAAATACTAGAAAACCAGTCAGAAGTGATCGAAACTTTCAATAACTTGCCAAAACATCATCAAAACAAATGAAAGCAAACCAAAACATTCCAAATACCCACCAAAATATTTTAAAACCCGCCAAAAGGAATCCAAATGTTCCACAACCTGCCAAGACAATCAAAACAACACAAGAGAAAACAAAACATTCTGAAACACCACCAAAACATTCCGAAACACCACCAAAACATTCCGAAAACCCGCCAAAACATCATCAAAACAAATCAAAACCAACCAAAAAATAAGAGGAACACGGCAACATATTGGCAAGCAAGAGACGGAGAATGTGACACCTTCTAGGAGGCCAAGAAGGAAGCCGCACAACACCTGCACTGTGTCTGCAACTTTCAAACTGCTAGAAGCTAGTGGCTTGCCACTGGCCTGCCTCTTCAATTGCCATTAGCATTCCAATGGAAGCTATTCTTGGACAACTTTGCTCTGCTTGCTGCTAGTTCTGCCCCAGCCTAGCATAGAGAACCTTGCTCTTGCCTTGAGGCTCTGAGATGCCAAGAACTTGTCAACTTCAAAGGGCGGGCCGGGCTACATCTACTCAGCTGCCACAGTTTCTCCTTGCTAGACCTAGTGGGAAAGCATTTTGCTGAGATGCAGAAGGCAAGAAACGCAGAATACGGAGACGCGGAGCTGTCCCAAGTGCCGCAGCCAGGCGTCTTTCCGCAGAAGGAGCGCCCCGGAGCGCACCGCAACCGGCACCGTCATCTCTGCGCAAAGAGCCAAAATATTTTAAAACCCGCCAAAACTCATCCAAAAATATTTTCAAACCCGCCAAAATAGAAAACCAGACAGAAGTCATCAATACATTCGAAAAAACCTGACAAAACATGATCAAGCCCACCAAAGCTAATCCAAACACACCAAAAACTGGGCTAAACAGAATCAAAACAAATCAAAACAAATCCAAACCTTCTAAAAACCCGCCAAAATATTTCAAAACCCGTCAAAACTAATCAAAACCTTCCGAATACCCGCCAAAACATTCCAAATACCCGCCAAAAGATTTTAAAACCCGCCAAAAAGTATCCAAACATTCCAAAACCTGCCAACACAATAAAAACAACTCAAGAGAATACAAAACATTCTAAAACCCAACCAAGACATTCCGAAAACCCGCCAAAACATCATAAAAACAAATCAAAACCAACCAAAACATTCCAAAAACCAGCCAAAATATTCCGAAATCTGGCCAAAACATCATAAAAAGAAATCAAAACCAACCAAAACATTCCAAAAACCTGACAAAATAGTTTAGAACCTGCCAAACCTGATCAAAACATTCTGAAAAGATGCCAAAATACTAGAAAACCAGTCAGAAGTGATCGAAACTTTCAATAACTTGCCAAAACATCATCAAAACAAATGAAAGCAAACCAAAACATTCCAAATACCCACCAAAATATTTTAAAACCCGCCAAAAGGAATCCAAATGTTCCACAACCTGCCAAGACAATCAAAACAACACAAGAGAAAACAAAACATTCTGAAACACCACCAAAACATTCCGAAACACCACCAAAACATTCCGAAAACCCGCCAAAACATCATCAAAACAATTCAAAACCAACCAAAAAATAAGAGGAACACGGCAACATATTGGCAAGCAAGAGACGGAGAATGTGACACCTTCTAGGAGGCCAAGAAGGAAGCCGCACAACACCTGCACTGTGTCTGCAACCTTCAAACTGCTAGAAGCTAGTGGCTTGCCACTGGCCTGCCTCTTCAATTGCCATTAGCATTCCAATGGAAGCTATTCTTGGACAACTTTGCTCTGCTTGCTGCTAGTTCTGCCCCAGCCTACCATAGATAACCTTGCTCTTGCCTTGAGGCTCTGAGATGCCAAGAACTTGTCAACTTTAAAGGGCGGGCCGGGCTACATCTACTCAGCTGCCACAGTTTCTCCTTGCTAGACCTAGTGGGAAAGCATTTTGCTGAGATGCAGAAGGCAAGAAACGCAGAATACGGAGACGTGGAGCTGTCCCAAGTGCCGCTGCCAGGCGTCTTTCCGCAGAAGGAGCGCCCTGGAGCGCACCGCAACCGGCACCGTCATCTCTGCGCAAAGAGCCAAAATATTTTAAAACCCGCCAAAACTAATCCAAAAATATTTTCAAACCCGCCAAAATAGAAAACCAGACAGAGGTGATCAATACATTCGAAAAAACCTGACAAAACATGATCAAGCCCACCAAAGCTAATCCAAACACACCAAAAACTGGGCTAAACAGAATCAAAACAAATCAAAACAAATCCAAACCTTCTAAAAACCCGCCAAAATATTTCAAAACCCGTCAAAACTAATCAAAACATTCCGAATACCCGCCAAAACATTCCAAATACCCGCCAAAAGATTTTAAAACCCACCAAAATGAATCCAAACATTCCAAAACCTGCCAACACAATAAAAACAACTCAAGAGAATACAAAACATTCTAAAACCCAACCAAGACATTCCGAAAACCCGCCAAAACATCATAAAAACAAATCAAAACCAACCAAAATATTCCAAAAACCCGCCAAAATTATTTAGACCCGCAAAACTCATCAAAACATTCTGAAAAGATGCCAAAACATTAGAAAACCAGCCTGAACTGATCAAAACATTCAAAAAACTTGGCAAAACATCATAAAAACAAATCAAAACCAACCAAAAAATTCCAAAAACCCGACAAAATAGTTTAGAACCCGCCAAAACTGATCAAAACATTCTGAAAAGATGCCAAAATACTAGAAAACCAGTCAGAAGTGATCGAAACATTCAATAACTTGCCAAAACATAATCAAAACAAATGAAAGCAAACCAAAACATTCCAAATACCCGCCAAAATATTTTAAAACCCGCCAAAAGGAATCCAAACATTCCACAACCAGCCAAGACAATATAAACAACACAAGAGAAAACAAAACATTCTAAAACACCACCAAAACATTCCGAAAACCCACCAAAACATCATCAAAACAAATCAAAACCAACCAAAAAATAAGAGGAACACGGCAACATATTGGCAAGCTAGAGACGGAGAGCGCGGCACCTTCTAGGAGTCCAAGAAGGAAGCCGCACAACACCTGCACTGTGTCTGCAACTTTCAAACTGCTAGAAGCTAGTGGCTTGCCACTGGCCTGCCTCTTCAATTGCCATTAGCATTCCAATGGAAGCTATTCTTGGACAACTTTGCTCTGCTTGCTGCTAGTTCTGCCCCAGCCTAGCATAGAGAACCTTGCTCTTGCCTTGAGGCTCTGAGATGCCAAGAACTTGTCAACTTCAAAGGGCGGGCCGGGCTACATCTACTCAGCTGCCACAGTTTCTCCTTGCTAGACCTAGTGGGAAAGCATTTTGCTGAGATGCAGAAGGCAAGAAACGCACAATACGGAGACGCGGAGCTGTCCCAAGTGCCGCAGCCAGGCGTCTTTCCGCAGAAGGAGCGCCCCGGAGCGCACCGCAACCGGCACCGTCATCTCTGCGCAAAGAGCCAAAATATTTTCAAACCCGCCAAAACTCATCCAAAAATATTTTCAAACCCGCCAAAATAGAAAACCAGACAGAAGTCATCAATACATTCGAAAAAACCTGACAAAACATGATCAAGCCCACCAAAGCTAATCCAAACACACCAAAAACTGGGCTAAACAGAATCAAAACAAATCAAAACAAATCCAAACCTTCTAAAAACCCGCCAAAATATTTCAAAACCCGTCAAAACTAATCAAAACCTTCCGAATACCCACCAAAACATTCCAAATACCCGCCAAAAGATTTTAAAACCCGCCAAAAAGTATCCAAACATTCCAAAACCTGCCAACACAATAAAAACAACTCAAGAGAATACAAAACATTCTAAAACCCAACCAAGACATTCCGAAAACCCGCCAAAACATCATAAAAACAAATCAAAACCAACCAAAACATTCCAAAAACCAGCCAAAATATTCCGAAATCTGGCCAAAACATCATAAAAAGAAATCAAAACCAACCAAAACATTCCAAAAACCTGACAAAATAGTTTAGAACCTGCCAAACCTGATCAAAACATTCTGAAAAGATGCCAAAATACTAGAAAACCAGTCAGAAGTGATCGAAACTTTCAATAACTTGCCAAAACATCATCAAAACAAATGAAAGCAAACCAAAACATTCCAAATACCCACCAAAATATTTTAAAACCCGCCAAAAGGAATCCAAATGTTCCACAACCTGCCAAGACAATCAAAACAACACAAGAGAAAACAAAACATTCTGAAACACCACCAAAACATTCCGAAACACCACCAAAACATTCCGAAAACCCGCCAAAACATCATCAAAACAATTCAAAACCAACCAAAAAATAAGAGGAACACGGCAACATATTGGCAAGCAAGAGACGGAGAATGTGACACCTTCTAGGAGGCCAAGAAGGAAGCCGCACAACACCTGCACTGTGTCTGCAACCTTCAAACTGCTAGAAGCTAGTGGCTTGCCACTGGCCTGCCTCTTCAATTGCCATTAGCATTCCAATGGAAGCTATTCTTGGACAACTTTGCTCTGCTTGCTGCTAGTTCTGCCCCAGCCTACCATAGATAACCTTGCTCTTGCCTTGAGGCTCTGAGATGCCAAGAACTTGTCAACTTTAAAGGGCGGGCCGGGCTACATCTACTCAGCTGCCACAGTTTCTCCTTGCTAGACCTAGTGGGAAAGCATTTTGCTGAGATGCAGAAGGCAAGAAACGCAGAATACGGAGACGTGGAGCTGTCCCAAGTGCCGCTGCCAGGCGTCTTTCCGCAGAAGGAGGGCCCTGGAGCGCACCGCAACCGGCACCGTCATCTCTGCGCAAAGAGCCAAAATATTTTAAAACCCGCCAAAACTAATCCAAAAATATTTTCAAACCCGCCAAAATAGAAAACCAGACAGAAGTCATCAATACATTCGAAAAAACCTGACAAAACATGATCAAGCCCACCAAAGCTAATCCAAACACACCAAAAACTGGGCTAAACAGAATCAAAACAAATCAAAAGAAATCCAAACCTTCTAAAAACCCGCCAAAATATTTCAAAACCCGTCAAAACTAATCAAAACATTCCGAATACCCGCCAAAACATTCCAAATACCCGCCAAAAGATTTTAAAACCCGCCAAAATGAATCCAAACATTCCAAAACCTGCCAACACAATAAAAACAACTCAAGAGAATACAAAACATTCTAAAACCCAACCAAGACATTCCGAAAACCCGCCAAAACATCATAAAAACAAATCAAAACCAACCAAAATATTCCAAAAACCCGCCAAAATTATTTAGACCCGCAAAACTCATCAAAACATTCTGAAAAGATGCCAAAACATTAGAAAACCAGCCTGAACTGATCAAAACATTCAAAAAACTTGGCAAAACATCATAAAAACAAATCAAAACCAACCAAAAAATTCCAAAAACCCGACAAAATAGTTTAGAACCTGCCAAACCTGATCAAAACATTCTGAAAAGATGCCAAAATACTAGAAAACCAGTCAGAAGTGATCGAAACATTCAATAACTTGCCAAAACATAATCAAAACAAATGAAAGCAAACCAAAACATTCCAAATACCCGCCAAAAGATTTTAAAACCCGCCAAAAGGAATCCAAACATTCCACAACCAGCCAAGACAATATAAACAACACAAGAGAAAACAAAACATTCTAAAACACCACCAAAACATTCCGAAAACCCACCAAAACATCATCAAAACAAATCAAAACCAACCAAAAAATAAGAGGAACACGGCAACATATTGGCAAGCAAGAGACGGAGAGCGCGGCACCTTCTAGGAGGCCAAGAAGGAAGCCGCACAACACCTGCACTGTGTCTGCAACTTTCAAACTGCTAGAAGCTAGTGGCTTGCCACTGGCCTGCCTCTTCAATTGCCATTAGCATTCCAATGGAAGCTATTCTTGGACAACTTTGCTCTGCTTGCTGCTAGTTCTGCCCCAGCCTAGCATAGAGAACCTTGCTCTTGCCTTGAGGCTCTGAGATGCCAAGAACTTGTCAACTTCAAAGGGCGGGCCGGGCTACATCTACTCAGCTGCCACAGTTTCTCCTTGCTAGACCTAGTGGGAAAGCATTTTTCTGAGATGCAGAAGGCAAGAAACGCACAATACGGAGACGCGGAGCTGTCCCAAGTGCCGCAGCCAGGCGTCTTTCCGCAGAAGGAGCGCCCCGGAGCGCACCGCAACCGGCACCGTCATCTCTGCGCAAAGAGCCAAAATATTTTAAAACCCGCCAAAACTCATCCAAAAATATTTTCAAACCCGCCAAAATAGAAAACCAGACAGAAGTCATCAATACATTCGAAAAAACCTGACAAAACATGATCAAGCCCACCAAAGCTAATCCAAACACACCAAAAACTGGGCTAAACAGAATCAAAACAAATCAAAACAAATCCAAACCTTCTAAAAACCCGCCAAAATATTTCAAAACCCGTCAAAACTAATCAAAACCTTCCGAATACCCGCCAAAACATTCCAAATACCCGCCAAAAGATTTTAAAACCCGCCAAAAAGTATCCAAACATTCCAAAACCTGCCAACACAATAAAAACAACTCAAGAGAATACAAAACATTCTAAAACCCAACCAAGACATTCCGAAAACCCGCCAAAACATCATAAAAACAAATCAAAACCAACCAAAACATTCCAAAAACCAGCCAAAATATTCCGAAATCTGGCCAAAACATCATAAAAACAAATCAAAACCAACCAAAACATTCCAAAAACCTGACAAAATAGTTTAGAACCTGCCAAACCTGATCAAAACATTCTGAAAAGATGCCAAAATACTAGAAAACCAGTCAGAAGTGATCGAAACTTTCAATAACTTGCCAAAACATCATCAAAACAAATGAAAGCAAACCAAAACATTCCAAATACCCACCAAAATATTTTAAAACCCGCCAAAAGGAATCCAAATGTTCCACAACCTGCCAAGACAATCAAAACAACACAAGAGAAAACAAAACATTCTGAAACACCACCAAAACATTCCAAAACACCACCAAAACATTCCGAAAACCCGCCAAAACATCATCAAAACAATTCAAAACCAACCAAAAAATAAGAGGAACACGGCAACATATTGGCAAGCAAGAGACGGAGAATGTGACACCTTCTAGGAGGCCAAGAAGGAAGCCGCACAACACCTGCACTGTGTCTGCAACCTTCAAACTGCTAGAAGCTAGTGGCTTGCCACTGGCCTGCCTCTTCAATTGCCATTAGCATTCCAATGGAAGCTATTCTTGGACAACTTTGCTCTGCTTGCTGCTAGTTCTGCCCCAGCCTACCATAGATAACCTTGCTCTTGCCTTGAGGCTCTGAGATGCCAAGAACTTGTCAACTTTAAAGGGCGGGCCGGGCTACATCTACTCAGCTGCCACAGTTTCTCCTTGCTAGACCTAGTGGGAAAGCATTTTGCTGAGATGCAGAAGGCAAGAAACGCAGAATACGGAGACGTGGAGCTGTCCCAAGTGCCGCTGCCAGGCGTCTTTCCGCAGAAGGAGCGCCCTGGAGCGCACCGCAACCGGCACCGTCATCTCTGCGCAAAGAGCCAAAATATTTTAAAACCCGCCAAAACTAATCCAAAAATATTTTCAAACCCGCCAAAATAGAAAACCAGACAGAAGTCATCAATACATTCGAAAAAACCTGACAAAACATGATCAAGCCCACCAAAGCTAATCCAAACACACCAAAAACTGGGCTAAACAGAATCAAAACAAATCAAAAGAAATCCAAACCTTCTAAAAACCCGCCAAAATATTTCAAAACCCGTCAAAACTAATCAAAACATTCCGAATACCCGCCAAAACATTCCAAATACCCGCCAAAAGATTTTAAAACCCGCCAAAATGAATCCAAACATTCCAAAACCTGCCAACACAATAAAAACAACTCAAGAGAATACAAAACATTCTAAAACCCAACCAAGACATTCCGAAAACCCGCCAAAACATCATAAAAACAAATCAAAACCAACCAAAATATTCCAAAAACCCGCCAAAATTATTTAGACCCGCAAAACTCATCAAAACATTCTGAAAAGATGCCAAAACATTAGAAAACCAGCCTGAACTGATCAAAACATTCAAAAAACTTGGCAAAACATCATAAAAACAAATCAAAACCAACCAAAAAATTCCAAAAACCCGACAAAATAGTTTAGAACCCGCCAAAACTGATCAAAACATTCTGAAAAGATGCCAAAATACTAGAAAACCAGTCAGAAGTGATCGAAACATTCAATAACTTGCCAAAACATAATCAAAACAAATGAAAGCAAACCAAAACATTCCAAATACCCGCCAAAAGATTTTAAAACCCGCCAAAAGGAATCCAAACATTCCACAACCAGCCAAGACAATATAAACAACACAAGAGAAAACAAAACATTCTAAAACACCACCAAAACATTCCGAAAACCCACCAAAACATCATCAAAACAAATCAAAACCAACCAAAAAATAAGAGGAACACGGCAACATATTGGCAAGCAAGAGACGGAGAGCGCGGCACCTTCTAGGAGGCCAAGAAGGAAGCCGCACAACACCTGCACTGTGTCTGCAACTTTCAAACTGCTAGAAGCTAGTGGCTTGCCACTGGCCTGCCTCTTCAATTGCCATTAGCATTCCAATGGAAGCTATTCTTGGACAACTTTGCTCTGCTTGCTGCTAGTTCTGCCCCAGCCTACCATAGAGAACCTTGCTCTTGCCTTGAGGCTCTGAGATGCCAAGAACTTGTCAACTTCAAAGGGCGGGCCGGGCTACATCTACTCAGCTGCCACAGTTTCTCCTTGCTAGACCTAGTGGGAAAGCATTTTGCTGAGATGCAGAAGGCAAGAAACGCAGAATACGGAGACGCGGAGCTGTCCCAAGTGCCGCAGCCAGGCGTCTTTCCGCAGAAGGAGCGCCCCGGAGCGCACCGCAACCGGCACCGTCATCTCTGCGCAAAGAGCCAAAATATTTTAAAACCCGCCAAAACTCATCCAAAAATATTTTCAAACCCGCCAAAATAGAAAACCAGACAGAAGTCATCAATACATTCGAAAAAACCTGACAAAACATGATCAAGCCCACCAAAGCTAATCCAAACACACCAAAAACTGGGCTAAACAGAATCAAAACAAATCAAAACAAATCCAAACCTTCTAAAAACCCGCCAAAATATTTCAAAACCCGTCAAAACTAATCAAAACCTTCCGAATACCCGCCAAAACATTCCAAATACCCGCCAAAAGATTTTAAAACCCGCCAAAAAGTATCCAAACATTCCAAAACCTGCCAACACAATAAAAACAACTCAAGAGAATACAAAACATTCTAAAACCCAACCAAGACATTCCGAAAACCCGCCAAAACATCATAAAAACAAATCAAAACCAACCAAAACATTCCAAAAACCAGCCAAAATATTCCGAAATCTGGCCAAAACATCATAAAAACAAATCAAAACCAACCAAAACATTCCAAAAACCTGACAAAATAGTTTAGAACCTGCCAAACCTGATCAAAACATTCGGAAAAGATGCCAAAATACTAGAAAACCAGTCAGAAGTGATCGAAACTTTCAATAACTTGCCAAAACATAATCAAAACAAATGAAAGCAAACCAAAACATTCCAAATACCCACCAAAATATTTTAAAACCCGCCAAAAGGAATCCAAATGTTCCACAACCTGCCAAGACAATCAAAACAACACAAGAGAAAACAAAACATTCTGAAACACCACCAAAACATTCCAAAACACCACCAAAACATTCCGAAAACCCGCCAAAACATCATCAAAACAATTCAAAACCAACCAAAAAATAAGAGGAACACGGCAACATATTGGCAAGCAAGAGACGGAGAATGTGACACCTTCTAGGAGGCCAAGAAGGAAGCCGCACAACACCTGCACTGTGTCTGCAACCTTCAAACTGCTAGAAGCTAGTGGCTTGCCACTGGCCTGCCTCTTCAATTGCCATTAGCATTCCAATGGAAGCTATTCTTGGACAACTTTGCTCTGCTTGCTGCTAGTTCTGCCCCAGCCTACCATAGATAACCTTGCTCTTGCCTTGAGGCTCTGAGATGCCAAGAACTTGTCAACTTTAAAGGGCGGGCCGGGCTACATCTACTCAGCTGCCACAGTTTCTCCTTGCTAGACCTAGTGGGAAAGCATTTTGCTGAGATGCAGAAGGCAAGAAACGCAGAATACGGAGACGTGGAGCTGTCCCAAGTGCCGCTGCCAGGCGTCTTTCCGCAGAAGGAGCGCCCTGGAGCGCACCGCAACCGGCACCGTCATCTCTGCGCAAAGAGCCAAAATATTTTAAAACCCGCCAAAACTAATCCAAAAATATTTTCAAACCCGCCAAAATAGAAAACCAGACAGAAGTCATCAATACATTCGAAAAAACCTGACAAAACATGATCAAGCCCACCAAAGCTAATCCAAACACACCAAAAACTGGGCTAAACAGAATCAAAACAAATCAAAAGAAATCCAAACCTTCTAAAAACCCGCCAAAATATTTCAAAACCCGTCAAAACTAATCAAAACATTCCGAATACCCGCCAAAACATTCCAAATACCCGCCAAAAGATTTTAAAACCCGCCAAAATGAATCCAAACATTCCAAAACCTGCCAACACAATAAAAACAACTCAAGAGAATACAAAACATTCTAAAACCCAACCAAGACATTCCGAAAACCCGCCAAAACATCATAAAAACAAATCAAAACCAACCAAAATATTCCAAAAACCCGCCAAAATTATTTAGACCCGCAAAACTCATCAAAACATTCTGAAAAGATGCCAAAACATTAGAAAACCAGCCTGAACTGATCAAAACATTCAAAAAACTTGGCAAAACATCATAAAAACAAATCAAAACCAACCAAAAAATTCCAAAAACCCGACAAAATAGTTTAGAACCCGCCAAAACTGATCAAAACATTCTGAAAAGATGCCAAAATACTAGAAAACCAGTCAGAAGTGATCGAAACATTCAATAACTTGCCAAAACATAATCAAAACAAATGAAAGCAAACCAAAACATTCCAAATACCCGCCAAAAGATTTTAAAACCCGCCAAAAGGAATCCAAACATTCCACAACCAGCCAAGACAATATAAACAACACAAGAGAAAACAAAACATTCTAAAACACCACCAAAACATTCCGAAAACCCACCAAAACATCATCAAAACAAATCAAAACCAACCAAAAAATAAGAGGAACACGGCAACATATTGGCAAGCTAGAGACGGAGAGCGCGGCACCTTCTAGGAGGCCAAGAAGGAAGCCGCACAACACCTGCACTGTGTCTGCAACTTTCAAACTGCTAGAAGCTAGTGGCTTGCCACTGGCCTGCCTCTTCAATTGCCATTAGCATTCCAATGGAAGCTATTCTTGGACAACTTTGCTCTGCTTGCTGCTAGTTCTGCCCCAGCCTAGCATAGAGAACCTTGCTCTTGCCTTGAGGCTCTGAGATGCCAAGAACTTGTCAACTTCAAAGGGCGGGCCGGGCTACATCTACTCAGCTGCCACAGTTTCTCCTTGCTAGACCTAGTGGGAAAGCATTTTGCTGAGATGCAGAAGGCAAGAAACGCAGAATACGGAGACGCGGAGCTGTCCCAAGTGCCGCAGCCAGGCGTCTTTCCGCAGAAGGAGCGCCCCGGAGCGCACCGCAACCGGCACCGTCATCTCTGCGCAAAGAGCCAAAATATTTTAAAACCCGCCAAAACTCATCCAAAAATATTTTCAAACCCGCCAAAATAGAAAACCAGACAGAAGTCATCAATACATTCGAAAAAACCTGACAAAACATGATCAAGCCCACCAAAGCTAATCCAAACACACCAAAAACTGGGCTAAACAGAATCAAAACAAATCAAAACAAATCCAAACCTTCTAAAAACCCGCCAAAATATTTCAAAACCCGTCAAAACTAATCAAAACCTTCCGAATACCCGCCAAAACATTCCAAATACCCGCCAAAAGATTTTAAAACCCGCCAAAAAGTATCCAAACATTCCAAAACCTGCCAACACAATAAAAACAACTCAAGAGAATACAAAACATTCTAAAACCCAACCAAGACATTCCGAAAACCCGCCAAAACATCATAAAAACAAATCAAAACCAACCAAAACATTCCAAAAACCAGCCAAAATATTCCGAAATCTGGCCAAAACATCATAAAAACAAATCAAAACCAACCAAAACATTCCAAAAACCTGACAAAATAGTTTAGAACCTGCCAAACCTGATCAAAACATTCTGAAAAGATGCCAAAATACTAGAAAACCAGTCAGAAGTGATCGAAACTTTCAATAACTTGCCAAAACATCATCAAAACAAATGAAAGCAAACCAAAACATTCCAAATACCCACCAAAATATTTTAAAACCCGCCAAAAGGAATCCAAATGTTCCACAACCTGCCAAGACAATCAAAACAACACAAGAGAAAACAAAACATTCTGAAACACCACCAAAACATTCCAAAACACCACCAAAACATTCCGAAAACCCGCCAAAACATCATCAAAACAATTCAAAACCAACCAAAAAATAAGAGGAACACGGCAACATATTGGCAAGCAAGAGACGGAGAATGTGACACCTTCTAGGAGGCCAAGAAGGAAGCCGCACAACACCTGCACTGTGTCTGCAACCTTCAAACTGCTAGAAGCTAGTGGCTTGCCACTGGCCTGCCTCTTCAATTGCCATTAGCATTCCAATGGAAGCTATTCTTGGACAACTTTGCTCTGCTTGCTGCTAGTTCTGCCCCAGCCTACCATAGATAACCTTGCTCTTGCCTTGAGGCTCTGAGATGCCAAGAACTTGTCAACTTTAAAGGGCGGGCCGGGCTACATCTACTCAGCTGCCACAGTTTCTCCTTGCTAGACCTAGTGGGAAAGCATTTTGCTGAGATGCAGAAGGCAAGAAACGCACAATACGGAGACGTGGAGCTGTCCCAAGTGCCGCTGCCAGGCGTCTTTCCGCAGAAGGAGCGCCCTGGAGCGCACCGCAACCGGCACCGTCATCTCTGCGCAAAGAGCCAAAATATTTTAAAACCCGCCAAAACTAATCCAAAAATATTTTCAAACCCGCCAAAATAGAAAACCAGACAGAAGTCATCAATACATTCGAAAAAACCTGACAAAACATGATCAAGCCCACCAAAGCTAATCCAAACACACCAAAAACTGGGCTAAACAGAATCAAAACAAATCAAAAGAAATCCAAACCTTCTAAAAACCCGCCAAAATATTTCAAAACCCGTCAAAACTAATCAAAACATTCCGAATACCCGCCAAAACATTCCAAATACCCGCCAAAAGATTTTAAAACCCGCCAAAATGAATCCAAACATTCCAAAACCTGCCAACACAATAAAAACAACTCAAGAGAATACAAAACATTCTAAAACCCAACCAAGACATTCCGAAAACCCGCCAAAACATCATAAAAACAAATCAAAACCAACCAAAATATTCCAAAAACCCGCCAAAATTATTTAGACCCGCAAAACTCATCAAAACATTCTGAAAAGATGCCAAAACATTAGAAAACCAGCCTGAACTGATCAAAACATTCAAAAAACTTGGCAAAACATCATAAAAACAAATCAAAACCAACCAAAAAATTCCAAAAACCCGACAAAATAGTTTAGAACCCGCCAAAACTGATCAAAACATTCTGAAAAGATGCCAAAATACTAGAAAACCAGTCAGAAGTGATCGAAACATTCAATAACTTGCCAAAACATAATCAAAACAAATGAAAGCAAACCAAAACATTCCAAATACCCGCCAAAAGATTTTAAAACCCGCCAAAAGGAATCCAAACATTCCACAACCAGCCAAGACAATATAAACAACACAAGAGAAAACAAAACATTCTAAAACACCACCAAAACATTCCGAAAACCCACCAAAACATCATCAAAACAAATCAAAACCAACCAAAAAATAAGAGGAACACGGCAACATATTGGCAAGCAAGAGACGGAGAGCGCGGCACCTTCTAGGAGGCCAAGAAGGAAGCCGCACAACACCTGCACTGTGTCTGCAACTTTCAAACTGCTAGAAGCTAGTGGCTTGCCACTGGCCTGCCTCTTCAATTGCCATTAGCATTCCAATGGAAGCTATTCTTGGACAACTTTGCTCTGCTTGCTGCTAGTTCTGCCCCAGCCTAGCATAGAGAACCTTGCTCTTGCCTTGAGGCTCTGAGATGCCAAGAACTTGTCAACTTCAAAGGGCGGGCCGGGCTACATCTACTCAGCTGCCACAGTTTCTCCTTGCTAGACCTAGTGGGAAAGCATTTTGCTGAGATGCAGAAGGCAAGAAACGCAGAATACGGAGACGCGGAGCTGTCCCAAGTGCCGCAGCCAGGCGTCTTTCCGCAGAAGGAGCGCCCCGGAGCGCACCGCAACCGGCACCGTCATCTCTGCGCAAAGAGCCAAAATATTTTAAAACCCGCCAAAACTCATCCAAAAATATTTTCAAACCCGCCAAAATAGAAAACCAGACAGAAGTCATCAATACATTCGAAAAAACCTGACAAAACATGATCAAGCCCACCAAAGCTAATCCAAACACACCAAAAACTGGGCTAAACAGAATCAAAACAAATCAAAACAAATCCAAACCTTCTAAAAACCCGCCAAAATATTTCAAAACCCGTCAAAACTAATCAAAACCTTCCGAATACCCGCCAAAACATTCCAAATACCCGCCAAAAGATTTTAAAACCCGCCAAAAAGTATCCAAACATTCCAAAACCTGCCAACACAATAAAAACAACTCAAGAGAATACAAAACATTCTAAAACCCAACCAAGACATTCCGAAAACCCGCCAAAACATCATAAAAACAAATCAAAACCAACCAAAACATTCCAAAAACCAGCCAAAATATTCCGAAATCTGGCCAAAACATCATAAAAACAAATCAAAACCAACCAAAACATTCCAAAAACCTGACAAAATAGTTTAGAACCTGCCAAACCTGATCAAAACATTCTGAAAAGATGCCAAAATACTAGAAAACCAGTCAGAAGTGATCGAAACTTTCAATAACTTGCCAAAACATAATCAAAACAAATGAAAGCAAACCAAAACATTCCAAATACCCACCAAAATATTTTAAAACCCGCCAAAAGGAATCCAAATGTTCCACAACCTGCCAAGACAATCAAAACAACACAAGAGAAAACAAAACATTCTGAAACACCACCAAAACATTCCGAAACACCACCAAAACATTCCGAAAACCCGCCAAAACATCATCAAAACAATTCAAAACCAACCAAAAAATAAGAGGAACACGGCAACATATTGGCAAGCAAGAGACGGAGAACGTGACACCTTCTAGGAGGCCAAGAAGGAAGCCGCACAACACCTGCACTGTGTCTGCAACCTTCAAACTGCTAGAAGCTAGTGGCTTGCCACTGGCCTGCCTCTTCAATTGCCATTAGCATTCCAATGGAAGCTATTCTTGGACAACTTTGCTCTGCTTGCTGCTAGTTCTGCCCCAGCCTACCATAGATAACCTTGCTCTTCCCTTGAGGCTCTGAGATGCCAAGAACTTGTCAACTTCAAAGGGCGGGCCGGGCTACATCTACTCAGCTGCCACAGTTTCTCCTTGCTAGACCTAGTGGGAAAGCATTTTGCTGAGATGCAGAAGGCAAGAAACGCAGAATACGGAGACGCGGAGCTGTCCCAAGTGCCGCAGCCAGGCGTCTTTCCGCAGAAGGAGCGCCCCGGAGCGCACCGCAACCGGCACCGTCATCTCTGCGCAAAGAGCCAAAATATTTTAAAACCCGCCAAAACTAATCCAAAAATATTTTCAAACCCGCCAAAATAGAAAACCAGACAGAAGTCATCAATACATTCGAAAAAACCTGACAAAACATGATCAAGCCCACCAAAGCTAATCCAAACACACCAAAAACTGGGCTAAACAGAATCAAAACAAATCAAAACAAATCCAAACCTTCTAAAAACCCGCCAAAATATTTCAAAACCCGTCAAAACTAATCAAAACCTTCCGAATACCCGCCAAAACATTCCAAATACCCGCCAAAAGATTTTAAAACCCGCCAAAAAGTATCCAAACATTCCAAAACCTGCCAACACAATAAAAACAACTCAAGAGAATACAAAACATTCTAAAACCCAACCAAGACATTCCGAAAACCCGCCAAAACATCATAAAAACAAATCAAAACCAACCAAAATATTCCAAAAACCCGCCAAAATTATTTAGACCCGCAAAACTCATCAAAACATTCTGAAAAGATGCCAAAACATTAGAAAACCAGCCTGAACTGATCAAAACATTCAAAAAACTTGGCAAAACATCATAAAAACAAATCAAAACCAACCAAAAAATTTCAAAAACCCGACAAAATAGTTTAGAACCCGCCAAAACTGATCAAAACATTCTGAAAAGATGCCAAAATACTATCAAACCAGTCAGAAGTGATCGAAACATTCAATAACTTGCCAAAACATAATCAAAACAAATGAAAGCAAACCAAAACATTCCAAATACCCGCCAAAAGATTTTAAAACCCGCCAAAAGGAATCCAAACATTCCACAACCAGCCAAGACAATATAAACAACACAAGAGAAAACAAAACATTCTAAAACACCACCAAAACATTCCGAAAACCCACCAAAACATCATCAAAACAAATCAAAACCAACCAAAAAATAAGAGGAACACGGCAACATATTGGCAAGCAAGAGACGGAGAGCGCGGCACCTTCTAGGAGGCCAAGAAGGAAGCCGCACAACACCTGCACTGTGTCTGCAACTTTCAAACTGCTAGAAGCTAGTGGCTTGCCACTGGCCTGCCTCTTCAATTGCCATTAGCATTCCAATGGAAGCTATTCTTGGACAACTTTGCTCTGCTTGCTGCTAGTTCTGCCCCAGCCTAGCATAGAGAACCTTGCTCTTGCCTTGAGGCTCTGAGATGCCAAGAACTTGTCAACTTCAAAGGGCGGGCCGGGCTACATCTACTCAGCTGCCACAGTTTCTCCTTGCTAGACCTAGTGGGAAAGCATTTTGCTGAGATGCAGAAGGCAAGAAACGCAGAATACGGAGACGCGGAGCTGTCCCAAGTGCCGCAGCCAGGCGTCTTTCCGCAGAAGGAGCGCCCCGGAGCGCACCGCAACCGGCACCGTCATCTCTGCGCAAAGAGCCAAAATATTTTAAAACCCGCCAAAACTCATCCAAAAATATTTTCAAACCCGCCAAAATAGAAAACCAGACAGAAGTGATCAATACATTCGAAAAAACCTGACAAAACATGATCAAGCCCACCAAAGCTAATCCAAACACACCAAAAACTGGGCTAAACAGAATCAAAACAAATCAAAACAAATCCAAACCTTCTAAAAACCCGCCAAAATATTTCAAAACCCGTCAAAACTAATCAAAACCTTCCGAATACCCGCCAAAACATTCCAAATACCCGCCAAAAGATTTTAAAACCCGCCAAAAAGTATCCAAACATTCCAAAACCTGCCAACACAATAAAAACAACTCAAGAGAATACAAAACATTCTAAAACCCAACCAAGACATTCCGAAAACCCGCCAAAACATCATAAAAACAAATCAAAACCAACCAAAACATTCCAAAAACCAGCCAAAATATTCCGAAATCTGGCCAAAACATCATAAAAACAAATCAAAACCAACCAAAACATTCCAAAAACCTGCCAAAATGATTTAGACCCGCAAAACTCATCAAAACATTCTGAAAAGATGCCAAAACATTAGAAAACCAGCCAGAACTGATCAAAACATTCAAAAAACTTGGCAAAACATCATAAAAACAAATCAAAACCAACCAAAACATTCCAAAAACCAGCCAAAATATTCCGAAATCTGGCCAAAACATCATAAAAACAAATCAAAACCAACCAAAACATTCCAAAAACCAGCCAAAATATTCCGAAATCTGGCCAAAACATCATAAAAACAAATCAAAACCAACCAAAACATTCCAAAAACCTGACAAAATAGTTTAGAACCTGCCAAACCTGATCAAAACATTCTGAAAAGATGCCAAAATACTAGAAAACCAGTCAGAAGTGATCGAAACTTTCAATAACTTGCCAAAACATAATCAAAACAAATGAAAGCAAACCAAAACATTCCAAATACCCACCAAAATATTTTAAAACCCGCCAAAAGGAATCCAAATGTTCCACAACCTGCCAAGACAATCAAAACAACACAAGAGAAAACAAAACATTCTGAAACACCACCAAAACATTCCGAAACACCACCAAAACATTCCGAAAACCCGCCAAAACATCATCAAAACAATTCAAAACCAACCAAAAAATAAGAGGAACACGGCAACATATTGGCAAGCAAGAGACGGAGAATGTGACACCTTCTAGGAGGCCAAGAAGGAAGCCGCACAACACCTGCACTGTGTCTGCAACCTTCAAACTGCTAGAAGCTAGTGGCTTGCCACTGGCCTGCCTCTTCAATTGCCATTAGCATTCCAATGGAAGCTATTCTTGGACAACTTTGCTCTGCTTGCTGCTAGTTCTGCCCCAGCCTACCATAGATAACCTTGCTCTTGCCTTGAGGCTCTGAGATGCCAAGAACTTGTCAACTTTAAAGGGCGGGCCGGGCTACATCTACTCAGCTGCCACAGTTTCTCCTTGCTAGACCTAGTGGGAAAGCATTTTGCTGAGATGCAGAAGGCAAGAAACGCAGAATACGGAGACGTGGAGCTGTCCCAAGTGCCGCAGCCAGGCGTCTTTCCGCAGAAGGAGCGCCCTGGAGCGCACCGCAACCGGCACCGTCATCTCTGTGCAAAGAGCCAAAATATTTTAAAACCCGCCAAAACTAATCCAAAAATATTTTCAAACCCGCCAAAATAGAAAACCAGACAGAGGTGATCAATACATTCGAAAAAACCTGACAAAACATGATCAAGCCCACCAAAGCTAATCCAAACACACCAAAAACTGGGCTAAACAGAATCAAAACAAATCAAAACAAATCCAAACCTTCTAAAAACCCGCCAAAATATTTCAAAACCCGTCAAAACTAATCAAAACATTCCGAATACCCGCCAAAACATTCCAAATACCCGCCAAAAGATTTTAAAACCCGCCAAAATGAATCCAAACATTCCAAAACCTGCCAACACAATAAAAACAACTCAAGAGAATACAAAACATTCTAAAACCCAACCAAGACATTCCGAAAACCCGCCAAAACATCATAAAAACAAATCAAAACCAACCAAAATATTCCAAAAACCCGCCAAAATGATTTAGACCTGCAAAACTCATCAAAACATTCTGAAAAGATGCCAAAACATTAGAAAACCAGCCTGAACTGATCAAAACATTCAAAAAACCCGCCAAAACATCATAAAAACAAATCAAAACCAACCAAAACATTCCAAAAACCAGCCAAAATATTCCGAAATCTGGCCAAAACATCATAAAAACAAATCAAAACCAACCAAAACATTCCAAAAACCAGCCAAAATATTCCGAAATCTGGCCAAAACATCATAAAAACAAATCAAAACCAACCAAAACATTCCAAAAACCTGACAAAATAGTTTAGAACCTGCCAAACCTGATCAAAACATTCTGAAAAGATGCCAAAATACTAGAAAACCAGTCAGAAGTGATCGAAACTTTCAATAACTTGCCAAAACATCATCAAAACAAATGAAAGCAAACCAAAACATTCCAAATACCCACCAAAATATTTTAAAACCCGCCAAAAGGAATCCAAATGTTCCACAACCTGCCAAGACAATCAAAACAACACAAGAGAAAACAAAACATTCTGAAACACCACCAAAACATTCCGAAACACCACCAAAACATTCCGAAAACCCGCCAAAACATCATCAAAACAATTCAAAACCAACCAAAAAATAAGAGGAACACGGCAACATATTGGCAAGCAAGAGACGGAGAACGTGACACCTTCTAGGAGGCCAAGAAGGAAGCCGCACAACACCTGCACTGTGTCTGCAACCTTCAAACTGCTAGAAGCTAGTGGCTTGCCACTGGCCTGCCTCTTCAATTGCCATTAGCATTCCAATGGAAGCTATTCTTGGACAACTTTGCTCTGCTTGCTGCTAGTTCTGCCCCAGCCTAGCATAGAGAACCTTGCTCTTGCCTTGAGGCTCTGAGATGCCAAGAACTTGTCAACTTCAAAGGGCGGGCCGGGCTACATCTACTCAGCTGCCACAGTTTCTCCTTGCTAGACCTAGTGGGAAAGCATTTTGCTGAGATGCAGAAGGCAAGAAACGCAGAATACGGAGACGCGGAGCTGTCCCAAGTGCCGCAGCCAGGCGTCTTTCCGCAGAAGGAGCGCCCCGGAGCGCACCGCAACCGGCACCGTCATCTCTGCGCAAAGAGCCAAAATATTTTCAAACCCGCCAAAACTCATCCAAAAATATTTTCAAACCCGCCAAAATAGAAAACCAGACAGAAGTCATCAATACATTCGAAAAAACCTGACAAAACATGATCAAGCCCACCAAAGCTAATCCAAACACACCAAAAACTGGGCTAAACAGAATCAAAACAAATCAAAACAAATCCAAACATTCTAAAAACCCGCCAAAATATTTCAAAACCCGTCAAAACTAATCAAAACCTTCCGAATACCCGCCAAAACATTCCAAATACCCGCCAAAAGATTTTAAAACCCGCCAAAAAGTATCCAAACATTCCAAAACCTGCCAACACAATAAAAACAACTCAAGAGAATACAAAACATTCTAAAACCCAACCAAGACATTCCGAAAACCCGCCAAAACATCATAAAAACAAATCAAAACCAACCAAAATATTCCAAAAACCCGCCAAAATTATTTAGACCCGCAAAACTCATCAAAACATTCTGAAAAGATGCCAAAACATTAGAAAACCAGCCAGAACTGATCAAAACATTCAAAAAACTTGGCAAAACATCATAAAAACAAATCAAAACCAACCAAAAAATTTCAAAAACCCGACAAAATAGTTTAGAACCCGCCAAAACTGATCAAAACATTCTGAAAAGATGCCAAAATACTAGAAAACCAGTCAGAAGTGATCGAAACATTCATTAACTTGCCAAAACATAATCAAAACAAATGAAAGCAAACCAAAACATTCCAAATACCCGCCAAAAGATTTTAAAACCCGCCAAAAGGAATCCAAACATTCCACAACCAGCCAAGACAATATAAACAACACAAGAGAAAACAAAACATTCTAAAACACCACCAAAACATTCCGAAAACCCACCAAAACATCATCAAAACAAATCAAAACCAACCAAAAAATAAGAGGAACACGGCAACATATTGGCAAGCAAGAGACGGAGAACGCGGCACCTTCTAGGAGGCCAAGAAGGAAGCCGCACAACACCTGCACTGTGTCTGCAACTTTCAAACTGCTAGAAGCTAGTGGCTTGCCACTGGCCTGCCTCTTCAATTGCCATTAGCATTCCAATGGAAGCTATTCTTGGACAACTTTGCTCTGCTTGCTGCTAGTTCTGCCCCAGCCTAGCATAGAGAACCTTGCTCTTGCCTTGAGGCTCTGAGATGCCAAGAACTTGTCAACTTCAAAGGGCGGGCCGGGCTACATCTACTCAGCTGCCACAGTTTCTCCTTGCTAGACCTAGTGGGAAAGCATTTTGCTGAGATGCAGAAGGCAAGAAACGCACAATACGGAGACGCGGAGCTGTCCCAAGTGCCGCAGCCAGGCGTCTTTCCGCAGAAGGAGCGCCCCGGAGCGCACCGCAACCGGCACCGTCATCTCTGCGCAAAGAGCCAAAATATTTTCAAACCCGCCAAAACTCATCCAAAAATATTTTCAAACCCGCCAAAATAGAAAACCAGACAGAAGTCATCAATACATTCGAAAAAACCTGACAAAACATGATCAAGCCCACCAAAGCTAATCCAAACACACCAAAAACTGGGCTAAACAGAATCAAAACAAATCAAAACAAATCCAAACCTTCTAAAAACCCGCCAAAATATTTCAAAACCCGTCAAAACTAATCAAAACCTTCCGAATACCCGCCAAAACATTCCAAATACCCGCCAAAAGATTTTAAAACCCGCCAAAAAGTATCCAAACATTCCAAAACCTGCCAACACAATAAAAACAACTCAAGAGAATACAAAACATTCTAAAACCCAACCAAGACATTCCGAAAACCCGCCAAAACATCATAAAAACAAATCAAAACCAACCAAAACATTCCAAAAACCAGCCAAAATATTCCGAAATCTGGCCAAAACATCATAAAAACAAATCAAAACCAACCAAAACATTCCAAAAACCTGCCAAAATGATTTAGACCCGCAAAACTCATCAAAACATTCTGAAAAGATGCCAAAACATTAGAAAACCAGCCTGAACTGATCAAAACATTCAAAAAACTTGGCAAAACATCATAAAAACAAATCAAAACCAACCAAAACATTCCAAAAACCAGCGAAAATATTCCGAAATCTGGCCAAAACATCATAAAAACAAATCAAAACCAACCAAAACATTCCAAAAACCAGCCAAAATATTCCGAAATCTGGCCAAAACATCATAAAAACAAATCAAAACCAACCAAAAAATTCCAAAAACCCGACAAAATAGTTTAGAACCCGCCAAAACTGATCAAAACATTCTGAAAAGATGCCAAAATACTAGAAAACCAGTCAGAAGTGATCGAAACTTTCAATAACTTGCCAAAACATCATCAAAACAAATGAAAGCAAACCAAAACATTCCAAATACCCACCAAAATATTTTAAAACCCGCCAAAAGGAATCCAAATGTTCCACAACCTGCCAAGACAATCAAAACAACACAAGAGAAAACAAAACATTCTGAAACACCACCAAAACATTCCGAAACACCACCAAAACATTCCGAAAACCCGCCAAAACATCATCAAAAGAATTCAAAACCAACCAAAAAATAAGAGGAACACGGCAACATATTGGCAAGCAAGAGACGGAGAACGTGACACCTTCTAGGAGGCCAAGAAGGAAGCCGCACAACACCTGCACTGTGTCTGCAACCTTCAAACTGCTTGAAGCTAGTGGCTTGCCACTGGCCTGCCTCTTCAATTGCCATTAGCATTCCAATGGAAGCTATTCTTGGACAACTTTGCTCTGCTTGCTGCTAGTTCTGCCCCAGCCTAGCATAGAGAACCTTGCTCTTGCCTTGAGGCTCTGAGATGCCAAGAACTTGTCAACTTCAAAGGGCGGGCCGGGCTACATCTACTCAGCTGCCACAGTTTCTCCTTGCTAGACCTAGTGGGAAAGCATTTTGCTGAGATGCAGAAGGCAAGAAATGCAGAATACGGAGACGCGGAGCTGTCCCAAGTGCCGCAGCCAGGCGTCTTTCCGCAGAAGGAGCGCCCCGGAGCGCACCGCAACCGGCACCGTCATCTCTGCGCAAAGAGCCAAAATATTTTCAAACCCGCCAAAACTCATCCAAAAATATTTTCAAACCCGCCAAAATAGAAAACCAGACAGAAGTCATCAATACATTCGAAAAAACCTGACAAAACATGATCAAGCCCACCAAAGCTAATCCAAACACACCAAAAACTGGGCTAAACAGAATCAAAACAAATCAAAACAAATCCAAACCTTCTAAAAACCCGCCAAAATATTTCAAAACCCGTCAAAACTAATCAAAACCTTCCGAATACCCGCCAAAACATTCCAAATACCCGCCAAAAGATTTTAAAACCCGCCAAAAAGTATCCAAACATTCCAAAACCTGCCAACACAATAAAAACAACTCAAGAGAATACAAAACATTCTAAAACCCAACCAAGACATTCCGAAAACCCGCCAAAACATCATAAAAACAAATCAAAACCAACCAAAACATTCCAAAAACCAGCCAAAATATTCCGAAATCTGGCCAAAACATCATAAAAACAAATCAAAACCAACCAAAACATTCCAAAAACCCGCCAAAATGATTTAGACCCGCAAAACTCATCAAAACATTCTGAAAAGATGCCAAAACATTAGAAAACCAGCCTGAACTGATCAAAACATTCAAAAAACTTGGCAAAACATCATAAAAACAAATCAAAACCAACCAAAACATTCCAAAAACCAGCCAAAATATTCCGAAATCTGGCCAAAACATCATAAAAACAAATCAAAACCAACCAAAACATTCCAAAAACCAGCCAAAATATTCCGAAATCTGGCCAAAACATCATAAAAACAAATCAAAACCAACCAAAACATTCCAAAAACCCGACAAAATAGTTTAGAACCTGCCAAACCTGATCAAAACATTCTGAAAAGATGCCAAAATACTAGAAAACCAGTCAGAAGTGATCAAAACTTTCAATAACTTGCCAAAACATAATCAAAACAAATGAAAGCAAACCAAAACATTCCAAATACCCACCAAAATATTTTAAAACCCGCCAAAAGGAATCCAAATGTTCCACAACCTGCCAAGACAATCAAAACAACACAAGAGAAAACAAAACATTCTGAAACACCACCAAAACATTCCGAAACACCACCAAAACATTCCGAAAACCCGCCAAAACATCATCAAAACAATTCAAAACCAACCAAAACATTCCAAAAACCAGCCAAAATATTCCGAAATCTGGCCAAAACATCATACAAACAAATCAAAACCAACCAAAACATTCCAAAAACCCGACAAAATAGTTTAGAACCTGCCAAACCTGATCAAAACATTCTGAAAAGATGCCAAAATACTAGAAAACCAGTCAGAAGTGATCAAAACTTTCAATAACTTGCCAAAACATCATCAAAACAAATGAAAGCAAACCAAAACATTCCAAATACCCACCAAAATATTTTAAAACCCGCCAAAAGGAATCCAAATGTTCCACAACCTGCCAAGACAATCAAAACAACACAAGAGAAAACAAAACATTCTGAAACACCACCAAAACATTCCGAAACACCACCAAAACATTCCGAAAACCCGCCAAAACATCATAAAAACAATTCAAAACCAACCAAAAAATAAGAGGAACACGGCAACATATTGGCAAGCAAGAGACGGAGAACGTGACACCTTCTAGGAGGCCAAGAAGGAAGCCGCACAACACCTGCACTGTGTCTGCAACCTTCAAACTGCTTGAAGCTAGTGGCTTGCCACTGGCCTGCCTCTTCAATTGCCATTAGCATTCCAATGGAAGCTATTCTTGGACAACTTTGCTCTGCTTGCTGCTAGTTCTGCCCCAGCCTAGCATAGAGAACCTTGCTCTTGCCTTGAGGCTCTGAGATGCCAAGAACTTGTCAACTTCAAAGGGCGGGCCGGGCTACATCTACTCAGCTGCCACAGTTTCTCCTTGCTAGACCTAGTGGGAAAGCATTTTGCTGAGATGCAGAAGGCAAGAAACGCAGAATACGGAGACGCGGAGCTGTCCCAAGTGCCGCAGCCAGGCGTCTTTCCGCAGAAGGAGCGCCCTGGAGCGCACCGCAACCGGCACCCTCATCTCTGCGCAAAGAGCCAAAATATTTTAAAACCCGCCAAAACTAATCCAAAAATATTTTCAAACCCGCCAAAATAGAAAACCAGACAGAAGTCATCAATACATTCGAAAAAACCTGACAAAACATGATCAAGCCCACCAAAGCTAATCCAAACACACCAAAAACTGGGCTAAACAGAATCAAAACAAATCAAAACAAATCCAAACCTTCTAAAAACCCGCCAAAATATTTCAAAACCCGTCAAAACTAATCAAAACCTTCCGAATACCCGCCAAAACATTCCAAATACCCGCCAAAAGATTTTAAAACCCGCCAAAAAGTATCCAAACATTCCAAAACCTGCCAACACAATAAAAACAACTCAAGAGAATACAAAACATTCTAAAACCCAACCAAGACATTCCGAAAACCCGCCAAAACATCATAAAAACAAATCAAAACCAACCAAAACATTCCAAAAACCAGCCAAAATATTCCGAAATCTGGCCAAAACATCATAAAAACAAATCAAAACCAACCAAAACATTCCAAAAACCTGCCAAAATGATTTAGACCCGCAAAACTCATCAAAACATTCTGAAAAGATGCCAAAACATTAGAAAACCAGCCTGAACTGATCAAAACATTCAAAAAACCCGCCAAAACATCATAAAAACAAATCAAAACCAACCAAAACATTCCAAAAACCAGCCAAAATATTCCGAAATCTGGCCAAAACATCATAAAAACAAATCAAAACCAACCAAAACATTCCAAAAACCAGCCAAAATATTCCGAAATCTGGCCAAAACATCATAAAAACAAATCAAAACCAACCAAAACATTCCAAAAACCCGACAAAATAGTTTAGAACCTGCCAAACCTGATCAAAACATTCTGAAAAGATGCCAAAATACTAGAAAACCAGTCAGAAGTGATCAAAACTTTCAATAACTTGCCAAAACATAATCAAAACAAATGAAAGCAAACCAAAACATTCCAAATACCCACCAAAATATTTTAAAACCCGCCAAAAGGAATCCAAATGTTCCACAACCTGCCAAGACAATCAAAACAACACAAGAGAAAAAAAAACATTCTGAAACACCACCAAAACATTCCGAAACACCACCAAAACATTCCGAAAACCCGCCAAAACATCATCAAAACAATTCAAAACCAACCAAAAAATAAGAGGAACACGGCAACATATTGGCAAGCAAGAGACGGAGAACGTGACACCTTCTAGGAGGCCAAGAAGGAAGCCGCACAACACCTGCACTGTGTCTGCAACTTTCAAACTGCTTGAAGCTAGTGGCTTGCCACTGGCCTGCCTCTTCAATTGCCATTAGCATTCCAATGGAAGCTATTCTTGGACAACTTTGCTCTGCTTGCTGCTAGTTCTGCCCCAGCCTAGCATAGAGAACCTTGCTCTTGCCTTGAGGCTCTGAGATGCCAAGAACTTGTCAACTTCAAAGGGCGGGCCGGGCTACATCTACTCAGCTGCCACAGTTTCTCCTTGCTAGACCTAGTGGGAAAGCATTTTGCTGAGATGCAGAAGGCAAGAAACGCACAATACGGAGACGCGGAGCTGTCCCAAGTGCCGCAGCCAGGCGTCTTTCCGCAGAAGGAGCGCCCTGGAGCGCACCGCAACCGGCACCCTCATCTCTGCGCAAAGAGCCAAAATATTTTAAAACCCGCCAAAACTAATCCAAAAATATTTTCAAACCCGCCAAAATAGAAAACCAGACAGAAGTCATCAATACATTCGAAAAAACCTGACAAAACATGATCAAGCCCACCAAAGCTAATCCAAACACACCAAAAACTGGGCTAAACAGAATCAAAACAAATCAAAACAAATCCAAACCTTCTAAAAACCCGCCAAAATATTTCAAAACCCGTCAAAACTAATCAAAACCTTCCGAATACCCGCCAAAACATTCCAAATACCCGCCAAAAGATTTTAAAACCCGCCAAAAAGTATCCAAACATTCCAAAACCTGCCAACACAATAAAAACAACTCAAGAGAATACAAAACATTCTAAAACCCAACCAAGACATTCCGAAAACCCGCCAAAACATCATAAAAACAAATCAAAACCAACCAAAACATTCCAAAAACCAGCCAAAATATTCCGAAATCTGGCCAAAACATCATAAAAACAAATCAAAACCAACCAAAACATTCCAAAAACCTGCCAAAATGATTTAGACCCGCAAAACTCATCAAAACATTCTGAAAAGATGCCAAAACATTAGAAAACCAGCCTGAACTGATCAAAACATTCAAAAAACCCGCCAAATCATCATAAAAACAAATCAAAACCAACCAAAACATTCCAAAAACCAGCCAAAATATTCCGAAATCTGGCCAAAACATCATAAAAACAAATCAAAACCAACCAAAACATTCCAAAAACCAGCCAAAATATTCCGAAATCTGGCCAAAACATCATAAAAACAAATCAAAACCAACCAAAACATTCCAAAAACCTGACAAAATAGTTTAGAACCTGCCAAACCTGATCAAAACATTCTGAAAAGATGCCAAAATACTAGAAAACCAGTCAGAAGTGATCGAAACTTTCAATAACTTGCCAAAACATAATCAAAACAAATGAAAGCAAACCAAAACATTCCAAATACCCACCAAAATATTTTAAAACCCGCCAAAAGGAATCCAAATGTTCCACAACCTGCCAAGACAATCAAAACAACACAAGAGAAAACAAAACATTCTGAAACACCACCAAAACATTCCGAAACACCACCAAAACATTCCGAAAACCCGCCAAAACATCATCAAAACAATTCAAAACCAACCAAAAAATAAGAGGAACACGGCAACATATTGGCAAGCAAGAGACGGAGAACGTGACACCTTCTAGGAGGCCAAGAAGGAAGCCGCACAACACCTGCACTGTGTCTGCAACTTTCAAACTGCTAGAAGCTAGTGGCTTGCCACTGGCCTGCCTCTTCAATTGCCATTAGCATTCCAATGGAAGCTATTCTTGGACAACTTTGCTCTGCTTGCTGCTAGTTCTGCCCCAGCCTACCATAGATAACCTTGCTCTTGCCTTGAGGCTCTGAGATGCCAAGAACTTGTCAACTTCAAAGGGCGGGCCGGGCTACATCTACTCAGCTGCCACAGTTTCTCCTTGCTAGACCTAGTGGGAAAGCATTTTGCTGAGATGCAGAAGGCAAGAAACGCACAATACGGAGACGCGGAGCTGTCCCAAGTGCCGCTGCCAGGCGTCTTTCCGCAGAAGGAGCGCCCCGGAGCGCACCGCAACCGGCACCGTCACCTCTGCGCAAAGAGCCAAAATATTTTAAAACCCGCCAAAACTCATCCAAAAATATTTTCAAACCCGCCAAAATAGAAAACCAGACAGAAGTCATCAATACATTCGAAAAAACCTGACAAAACATGATCAAGCCCACCAAAGCTAATCCAAACACACCAAAAACTGGGCTAAACAGAATCAAAACAAATCAAAACAAATCCAAACCTTCTAAAAACCCGCCAAAATATTTCAAAACCCGTCAAAACTAATCAAAACCTTCCGAATACCCGCCAAAACATTCCAAATACCCGCCAAAAGATTTTAAAACCCGCCAAAAAGTATCCAAACATTCCAAAACCTGCCAACACAATAAAAACAACTCAAGAGAATACAAAACATTCTAAAACCCAACCAAGACATTCCGAAAACCCGCCAAAACATCATAAAAACAAATCAAAACCAACCAAAATATTCCAAAAACCCGCCAAAATGATTTAGACCCGCAAAACTCATCAAAACATTCTGAAAAGATGCCAAAACATTAGAAAACCAGCCTGAACTGATCAAAACATTCAAAAAACCCGCCAAAACATCATAAAAACAAATCAAAACCAACCAAAACATTCCAAAAACCAGCCAAAATATTCCGAAATCTGGCCAAAACATCATAAAAACAAATCAAAACCAACCAAAACATTCCAAAAACCAGCCAAAATATTCCGAAATCTGGCCAAAACATCATAAAAACAAATCAAAACCAACCAAAACATTCCAAAAACCCGACAAAATAGTTTAGAACCTGCCAAACCTGATCAAAACATTCTGAAAAGATGCCAAAATACTAGAAAACCAGTCAGAAGTGATCAAAACTTTCAATAACTTGCCAAAACATAATCAAAACAAATGAAAGCAAACCAAAACATTCCAAATACCCACCAAAATATTTTAAAACCCGCCAAAAGGAATCCAAATGTTCCACAACCTGCCAAGACAATCAAAACAACACAAGAGAAAAAAAAACATTCTGAAACACCACCAAAACATTCCGAAACACCACCAAAACATTCCGAAAACCCGCCAAAACATCATCAAAACAATTCAAAACCAACCAAAAAATAAGAGGAACACGGCAACATATTGGCAAGCAAGAGACGGAGAACGTGACACCTTCTAGGAGCCCAAGAAGGAAGCCGCACAACACCTGCACTGTGTCTGCAACTTTCAAACTGCTAGAAGCTAGTGGCTTGCCACTGGCCTGCCTCTTCAATTGCCATTAGCATTCCAATGGAAGCTATTCTTGGACAACTTTGCTCTGCTTGCTGCTAGTTCTGCCCCAGCCTACCATAGATAACCTTGCTCTTGCCTTGAGGCTCTGAGATGCCAAGAACTTGTCAACTTCAAAGGGCGGGCCGGGCTACATCTACTCAGCTGCCACAGTTTCTCCTTGCTAGACCTAGTGGGAAAGCATTTTGCTGAGATGCAGAAGGCAAGAAACGCACAATACGGAGACGCGGAGCTGTCCCAAGTGCCGCTGCCAGGCGTCTTTCCGCAGAAGGAGCGCCCCGGAGCGCACCGCAACCGGCACCGTCACCTCTGCGCAAAGAGCCAAAATATTTTAAAACCCGCCAAAACTCATCCAAAAATATTTTCAAACCCGCCAAAATAGAAAACCAGACAGAAGTCATCAATACATTCGAAAAAACCTGACAAAACATGATCAAGCCCACCAAAGCTAATCCAAACACACCAAAAACTGGGCTAAACAGAATCAAAACAAATCAAAACAAATCCAAACCTTCTAAAAACCCGCCAAAATATTTCAAAACCCGTCAAAACTAATCAAAACCTTCCGAATACCCGCCAAAACATTCCAAATACCCGCCAAAAGATTTTAAAACCCGCCAAAAAGTATCCAAACATTCCAAAACCTGCCAACACAATAAAAACAACTCAAGAGAATACAAAACATTCTAAAACCCAACCAAGACATTCCGAAAACCCGCCAAAACATCATAAAAACAAATCAAAACCAACCAAAATATTCCAAAAACCCGCCAAAATGATTTAGACCCGCAAAACTCATCAAAACATTCTGAAAAGATGCCAAAACATTAGAAAACCAGCCTGAACTGATCAAAACATTCAAAAAACCCGCCAAAACATCATAAAAACAAATCAAAACCAACCAAAACATTCCAAAAACCAGCCAAAATATTCCGAAATCTGGCCAAAACATCATAAAAACAAATCAAAACCAACCAAAACATTCCAAAAACCAGCCAAAATATTCCGAAATCTGGCCAAAACATCATAAAAACAAATCAAAACCAACCAAAACATTCCAAAAACCCGACAAAATAGTTTAGAACCTGCCAAACCTGATCAAAACATTCTGAAAAAATGCCAAAATACTAGAAAACCAGTCAGAAGTGATCGAAACTTTCAATAACTTGCCAAAACATCATCAAAACAAATGAAAGCAAACCAAAACATTCCAAATACCCACCAAAATATTTTAAAACCCGCCAAAAGGAATCCAAATGTTCCACAACCTGCCAAGACAATCAAAACAACACAAGAGAAAACAAAACATTCTGAAACACCACCAAAACATTCCGAAACACCACCAAAACATTCCGAAAACCCGCCAAAACATCATAAAAAGAATTCAAAACCAACCAAAAAATAAGAGGAACACGGCAACATATTGGCAAGCAAGAGACGGAGAATGTGACACCTTCTAGGAGGCCAAGAAGGAAGCCGCACAACACCTGCACTGTGTCTGCAACCTTCAAACTGCTTGAAGCTAGTGGCTTGCCACTGGCCTGCCTCTTCAATTGCCATTAGCATTCCAATGGAAGCTATTCTTGGACAACTTTGCTCTGCTTGCTGCTAGTTCTGCCCCAGCCTACCATAGAGAACCTTGCTCTTGCCTTGAGGCTCTGAGATGCCAAGAACTTGTCAACTTCAAAGGGCGGGCCGGGCTACATCTACTCAGCTGCCACAGTTTCTCCTTGCTAGACCTAGTGGGAAAGCATTTTGCTGAGATGCAGAAGGCAAGAAACGCAGAATACGGAGACGCGGAGCTGTCCCAAGTGCCGCAGCCAGGCGTCTTTCCGCAGAAGGAGCGCCCTGGAGCGCACCGCAACCGGCACCCTCATCTCTGCGCAAAGAGCCAAAATATTTTAAAACCCGCCAAAACTAATCCAAAAATATTTTCAAACCCGCCAAAATAGAAAACCAGACAGAAGTCATCAATACATTCGAAAAAACCTGACAAAACATGATCAAGCCCACCAAAGCTAATCCAAACACACCAAAAACTGGGCTAAACAGAATCAAAACAAATCAAAACAAATCCAAACCTTCTAAAAACCCGCCAAAATATTTCAAAACCCGTCAAAACTAATCAAAACCTTCCGAATACCCGCCAAAACATTCCAAATACCCACCAAAAGATTTTAAAACCCGCCAAAAAGTATCCAAACATTCCAAAACCTGCCAACACAATAAAAACAACTCAAGAGAATACAAAACATTCTAAAACCCAACCAAGACATTCCGAAAACCCGCCAAAACATCATAAAAACAAATCAAAACCAACCAAAACATTCCAAAAACCAGCCAAAATATTCCGAAATCTGGCCAAAACATCATAAAAACAAATCAAAACCAACCAAAACATTCCAAAAACCTGACAAAATAGTTTAGAACCTGCCAAACCTGATCAAAACATTCTGAAAAGATGCCAAAATACTAGAAAACCAGTCAGAAGTGATCGAAACATTCAATAACTTGCCAAAACATCATCAAAACAAATGAAAGCAAACCAAAACATTCCAAATACCCACCAAAATATTTTAAAACCCGCCAAAAGGAATCCAAACATTCCACAACCTGCCAAGACAATCAAAACAACACAAGAGAAAACAAAACATTCTGAAACACCACCAAAACATTCCGAAACACCACCAAAACATTCCGAAAACCCGCCAAAACATCATCAAAACAATTCAAAACCAACCAAAAAATAAGAGGAACACGGCAACATATTGGCAAGCAAGAGACGGAGAACGTGACACCTTCTAGGAGGCCAAGAAGGAAGCCGCACAACACCTGCACTGTGTCTGCAACCTTCAAACTGCTAGAAGCTAGTGGCTTGCCACTGGCCTGCCTCTTCAATTGCCATTAGCATTCCAATGGAAGCTATTCTTGGACAACTTTGCTCTGCTTGCTGCTAGTTCTGCCCCAGCCTAGCATAGAGAACCTTGCTCTTGCCTTGAGGCTCTGAGATGCCAAGAACTTGTCAACTTCAAAGGGCGGGCCGGGCTACATCTACTCAGCTGCCACAGTTTCTCCTTGCTAGACCTAGTGGGAAAGCATTTTGCTGAGATGCAGAAGGCAAGAAACGCAGAATACGGAGACGCGGAGCTGTCCCAAGTGCCTCTGCCAGGCGTCTTTCCGCAGAAGGAGCGCCCCGGAGCGCACCGCAACCGGCACCGTCATCTCTGCGCAAAGAGCCAAAATATTTTAAAACCCGCCAAAACTAATCCAAAAATATTTTCAAACCCGCCAAAATAGAAAACCAGACAGAAGTCATCAATACATTCGAAAAAACCTGACAAAACATGATCAAGCCCACCAAAGCTAATCCAAACACACCAAAAACTGGGCTAAACAGAATCAAAACAAATCAAAACAAATCCAAACCTTCTAAAAACCCGCCAAAATATTTCAAAACCCGTCAAAACTAATCAAAACCTTCCGAATACCCGCCAAAACGTTCCAAATACCCGCCAAAAGATTTTAAAACCCGCCAAAAAGTATCCAAACATTCCAAAACCTGCCAACACAATAAAAACAACTCAAGAGAATACAAAACATTCTAAAACCCAACCAAGACATTCCGAAAACCCGCCAAAACATCATAAAAACAAATCAAAACCAACCAAAATATTCCAAAAACCCGCCAAAATTATTTAGACCCGCAAAACTCATCAAAACATTCTGAAAAGATGCCAAAACATTAGAAAACCAGCCAGAACTGATCAAAACATTCAAAAAACTTGGCAAAACATCATAAAAACAAATCAAAACCAACCAAAAAATTTCAAAAACCCGACAGAATAGTTTAGAACCCGCCAAAACTGATCAAAACATTCTGAAAAGATGCCAAAATACTAGAAAACCAGTCAGAAGTGATCGAAACATTCAATAACTTGCCAAAACATAATCAAAACAAATGAAAGCAAACCAAAACATTCCAAATACCCGCCAAAAGATTTTAAAACCCGCCAAAAGGAATCCAAACATTCCACAACCAGCCAAGACAATATAAACAACACAAGAGAAAACAAAACATTCTAAAACACCACCAAAACATTCCGAAAACCCACCAAAACATCATCAAAACAAATCAAAACCAACCAAAAAATAAGAGGAACACGGCAACATATTGGCAAGCAAGAGACGGAGAACGTGACACCTTCTAGGAGGCCAAGAAGGAAGCCGCACAACACCTGCACTGTGTCTGCAACCTTCAAACTGCTTGAAGCTAGTGGCTTGCCACTGGCCTGCCTCTTCAATTGCCATTAGCATTCCAATGGAAGCTATTCTTGGACAACTTTGCTCTGCTTGCTGCTAGTTCTGCCCCAGCCTACCATAGAGAACCTTGCTCTTGCCTTGAGGCTCTGAGATGCCAAGAACTTGTCAACTTCAAAGGGCGGGCCGGGCTACATCTACTCAGCTGCCACAGTTTCTCCTTGCTAGACCTAGTGGGAAAGCATTTTGCTGAGATGCAGAAGGCAAGAAACGCAGAATACGGAGACGCGGAGCTGTCCCAAGTGCCGCAGCCAGGCGTCTTTCCGCAGAAGGAGCGCCCTGGAGCGCACCGCAACCGGCACCCTCATCTCTGCGCAAAGAGCCAAAATATTTTAAAACCCGCCAAAACTAATCCAAAAATATTTTCAAACCCGCCAAAATAGAAAACCAGACAGAAGTCATCAATACATTCGAAAAAACCTGACAAAACATGATCAAGCCCACCAAAGCTAATCCAAACACACCAAAAACTGGGCTAAACAGAATCAAAACAAATCAAAACAAATCCAAACCTTCTAAAAACCCGCCAAAATATTTCAAAACCCGTCAAAACTAATCAAAACCTTCCGAATACCCGCCAAAACATTCCAAATACCCACCAAAAGATTTTAAAACCCGCCAAAAAGTATCCAAACATTCCAAAACCTGCCAACACAATAAAAACAACTCAAGAGAATACAAAACATTCTAAAACCCAACCAAGACATTCCGAAAACCCGCCAAAACATCATAAAAACAAATCAAAACCAACCAAAACATTCCAAAAACCAGCCAAAATATTCCGAAATCTGGCCAAAACATCATAAAAACAAATCAAAACCAACCAAAACATTCCAAAAACCTGCCAAAATTATTTAGACCCGCAAAACTCATCAAAACATTCTGAAAAGATGCCAAAACATTAGAAAACCAGCCTGAACTGATCAAAACATTCAAAAAACTTGGCAAAACATCATAAAAACAAATCAAAACCAACCAAAACATTCCAAAAACCAGCGAAAATATTCCGAAATCTGGCCAAAACATCATAAAAACAAATCAAAACCAACCAAAACATTCCAAAAACCAGCCAAAATATTCCGAAATCTGGCCAAAACATCATAAAAACAAATCAAAACCAACCAAAACATTCCAAAAACCCGACAAAATAGTTTAGAACCCGCCAAAACTGATCAAAACATTCTGAAAAGATGCCAAAATACTAGAAAACCAGTCAGAAGTGATCGAAACTTTCAATAACTTGCCAAAACATCATCAAAACAAATGAAAGCAAACCAAAACATTCCAAATACCCACCAAAATATTTTAAAACCCGCCAAAAGGAATCCAAATGTTCCACAACCTGCCAAGACAATCAAAACAACACAAGAGAAAACAAAACATTCTGAAACACCACCAAAACATTCCGAAACACCACCAAAACATTCCGAAAACCCGCCAAAACATCATAAAAACAATTCAAAACCAACCAAAAAATAAGAGGAACACGGCAACATATTGGCAAGCAAGAGACGGAGAACGTGACACCTTCTAGGAGGCCAAGAAGGAAGCCGCACAACACCTGCACTGTGTCTGCAACCTTCAAACTGCTTGAAGCTAGTGGCTTGCCACTGGCCTGCCTCTTCAATTGCCATTAGCATTCCAATGGAAGCTATTCTTGGACAACTTTGCTCTGCTTGCTGCTAGTTCTGCCCCAGCCTAGCATAGAGAACCTTGCTCTTGCCTTGAGGCTCTGAGATGCCAAGAACTTGTCAACTTCAAAGGGCGGGCCGGGCTACATCTACTCAGCTGCCACAGTTTCTCCTTGCTAGACCTAGTGGGAAAGCATTTTGCTGAGATGCAGAAGGCAAGAAACGCAGAATACGGAGACGCGGAGCTGTCCCAAGTGCCGCAGCCAGGCGTCTTTCCGCAGAAGGAGCGCCCTGGAGCGCACCGCAACCGGCACCCTCATCTCTGCGCAAAGAGCCAAAATATTTTAAAACCCGCCAAAACTAATCCAAAAATATTTTCAAACCCGCCAAAATAGAAAACCAGACAGAAGTCATCAATACATTCGAAAAAACCTGACAAAACATGATCAAGCCCACCAAAGCTAATCCAAACACACCAAAAACTGGGCTAAACAGAATCAAAACAAATCAAAACAAATCCAAACCTTCTAAAAACCCGCCAAAATATTTCAAAACCCGTCAAAACTAATCAAAACCTTCCGAATACCCGCCAAAACATTCCAAATACCCGCCAAAAGATTTTAAAACCCGCCAAAAAGTATCCAAACATTCCAAAACCTGCCAACACAATAAAAACAACTCAAGAGAATACAAAACATTCTAAAACCCAACCAAGACATTCCGAAAACCCGCCAAAACATCATAAAAACAAATCAAAACCAACCAAAACATTCCAAAAACCAGCCAAAATATTCCGAAATCTGGCCAAAACATCATAAAAACAAATCAAAACCAACCAAAACATTCCAAAAACCCGCCAAAATGATTTAGACCCGCAAAACTCATCAAAACATTCTGAAAAGATGCCAAAACATTAGAAAACCAGCCTGAACTGATCAAAACATTCAAAAAACTTGGCAAAACATCATAAAAACAAATCAAAACCAACCAAAACATTCCAAAAACCAGCCAAAATATTCCGAAATCTGGCCAAAACATCATAAAAACAAATCAAAACCAACCAAAACATTCCAAAAACCAGCCAAAATATTCCGAAATCTGGCCAAAACATCATAAAAACAAATCAAAACCAACCAAAACATTCCAAAAACCCGACAAAATAGTTTAGAACCTGCCAAACCTGATCAAAACATTCTGAAAAGATGCCAAAATACTAGAAAACCAGTCAGAAGTGATCAAAACTTTCAATAACTTGCCAAAACATAATCAAAACAAATGAAAGCAAACCAAAACATTCCAAATACCCACCAAAATATTTTAAAACCCGCCAAAAGGAATCCAAATGTTCCACAACCTGCCAAGACAATCAAAACAACACAAGAGAAAACAAAACATTCTGAAACACCACCAAAACATTCCGAAACACCACCAAAACATTCCGAAAACCCGCCAAAACATCATCAAAACAATTCAAAACCAACCAAAACATTCCAAAAACCAGCCAAAATATTCCGAAATCTGGCCAAAACATCATAAAAACAAATCAAAACCAACCAAAACATTCCAAAAACCCGACAAAATAGTTTAGAACCTGCCAAACCTGATCAAAACATTCTGAAAAGATGCCAAAATACTAGAAAACCAGTCAGAAGTGATCAAAACTTTCAATAACTTGCCAAAACATAATCAAAACAAATGAAAGCAAACCAAAACATTCCAAATACCCACCAAAATATTTTAAAACCCGCCAAAAGGAATCCAAATGTTCCACAACCTGCCAAGACAATCAAAACAACACAAGAGAAAACAAAACATTCTGAAACACCACCAAAACATTCCGAAACACCACCAAAACATTCCGAAAACCCGCCAAAACATCATAAAAAGAATTCAAAACCAACCAAAAAATAAGAGGAACACGGCAACATATTGGCAAGCAAGAGACGGAGAACGTGACACCTTCTAGGAGGCCAAGAAGGAAGCCGCACAACACCTGCACTGTGTCTGCAACCTTCAAACTGCTTGAAGCTAGTGGCTTGCCACTGGCCTGCCTCTTCAATTGCCATTAGCATTCCAATGGAAGCTATTCTTGGACAACTTTGCTCTGCTTGCTGCTAGTTCTGCCCCAGCCTAGCATAGAGAACCTTGCTCTTGCCTTGAGGCTCTGAGATGCCAAGAACTTGTCAACTTCAAAGGGCGGGCCAGGCTACATCTACTCAGCTGCCACAGTTTCTCCTTGCTAGACCTAGTGGGAAAGCATTTTGCTGAGATGCAGAAGGCAAGAAACGCAGAATACGGAGACGCGGAGCTGTCCCAAGTGCCGCAGCCAGGCGTCTTTCCGCAGAAGGAGCGCCCTGGAGCGCACCGCAACCGGCACCCTCATCTCTGCGCAAAGAGCCAAAATATTTTAAAACCCGCCAAAACTAATCCAAAAATATTTTCAAACCCGCCAAAATAGAAAACCAGACAGAAGTCATCAATACATTCGAAAAAACCTGACAAAACATGATCAAGCCCACCAAAGCTAATCCAAACACACCAAAAACTGGGCTAAACAGAATCAAAACAAATCAAAACAAATCCAAACCTTCTAAAAACCCGCCAAAATATTTCAAAACCCGTCAAAACTAATCAAAACCTTCCGAATACCCGCCAAAACATTCCAAATACCCGCCAAAAGATTTTAAAACCCGCCAAAAAGTATCCAAACATTCCAAAACCTGCCAACACAATAAAAACAACTCAAGAGAATACAAAACATTCTAAAACCCAACCAAGACATTCCGAAAACCCGCCAAAACATCATAAAAACAAATCAAAACCAACCAAAACATTCCAAAAACCAGCCAAAATATTCCGAAATCTGGCCAAAACATCATAAAAACAAATCAAAACCAACCAAAACATTCCAAAAACCCGCCAAAATGATTTGGACCCGCAAAACTCATCAAAACATTCTGAAAAGATGCCAAAACATTAGAAAACCAGCCTGAACTGATCAAAACATTCAAAAAACTTGGCAAAACATCATAAAAACAAATCAAAACCAACCAAAACATTCCAAAAACCAGCGAAAATATTCCGAAATCTGGCCAAAACATCATAAAAACAAATCAAAACCAACCAAAACATTCCAAAAACCAGCCAAAATATTCCGAAATCTGGCCAAAACATCATAAAAACAAATCAAAACCAACCAAAAAATTCCAAAAACCCGACAAAATAGTTTAGAACCCGCCAAAACTGATCCAAACATTCTGAAAAGATGCCAAAATACTAGAAAACCAGTCAGAAGTGATCAAAACTTTCAATAACTTGCCAAAACATAATCAAAACAAATGAAAGCAAACCAAAACATTCCAAATACCCACCAAAATATTTTAAAACCCGCCAAAAGGAATCCAAATGTTCCACAACCTGCCAAGACAATCAAAACAACACAAGAGAAAAAAAAACATTCTGAAACACCACCAAAACATTCCGAAACACCACCAAAACATTCCGAAAACCCGCCAAAACATCATCAAAACAATTCAAAACCAACCAAAAAATAAGAGGAACACGGCAACATATTGGCAAGCAAGAGACGGAGAACGTGACACCTTCTAGGAGGCCAAGAAGGAAGCCGCACAACACCTGCACTGTGTCTGCAACTTTCAAACTGCTTGAAGCTAGTGGCTTGCCACTGGCCTGCCTCTTCAATTGCCATTAGCATTCCAATGGAAGCTATTCTTGGACAACTTTGCTCTGCTTGCTGCTAGTTCTGCCCCAGCCTAGCATAGAGAACCTTGCTCTTGCCTTGAGGCTCTGAGATGCCAAGAACTTGTCAACTTCAAAGGGCGGGCCGGGCTACATCTACTCAGCTGCCACAGTTTCTCCTTGCTAGACCTAGTGGGAAAGCATTTTGCTGAGATGCAGAAGGCAAGAAACGCACAATACGGAGACGCGGAGCTGTCCCAAGTGCCGCAGCCAGGCGTCTTTCCGCAGAAGGAGCGCCCTGGAGCGCACCGCAACCGGCACCCTCATCTCTGCGCAAAGAGCCAAAATATTTTAAAACCCGCCAAAACTAATCCAAAAATATTTTCAAACCCGCCAAAATAGAAAACCAGACAGAAGTCATCAATACATTCGAAAAAACCTGACAAAACATGATCAAGCCCACCAAAGCTAATCCAAACACACCAAAAACTGGGCTAAACAGAATCAAAACAAATCAAAACAAATCCAAACCTTCTAAAAACCCGCCAAAATATTTCAAAACCCGTCAAAACTAATCAAAACCTTCCGAATACCCGCCAAAACATTCCAAATACCCGCCAAAAGATTTTAAAACCCGCCAAAAAGTATCCAAACATTCCAAAACCTGCCAACACAATAAAAACAACTCAAGAGAATACAAAACATTCTAAAACCCAACCAAGACATTCCGAAAACCCGCCAAAACATCATAAAAACAAATCAAAACCAACCAAAACATTCCAAAAACCAGCCAAAATATTCCGAAATCTGGCCAAAACATCATAAAAACAAATCAAAACCAACCAAAACATTCCAAAAACCTGCCAAAATTATTTAGACCCGCAAAACTCATCAAAACATTCTGAAAAGATGCCAAAACATTAGAAAACCAGCCTGAACTGATCAAAACATTCAAAAAACCCGCCAAAACATCATAAAAACAAATCAAAACCAACCAAAACATTCCAAAAACCAGCCAAAATATTCCGAAATCTGGCCAAAACATCATAAAAACAAATCAAAACCAACCAAAACATTCCAAAAACCAGCCAAAATATTCCGAAATCTGGCCAAAACATCATAAAAACAAATCAAAACCAACCAAAACATTCCAAAAACCCGACAAAATAGTTTAGAACCTGCCAAACCTGATCAAAACATTCTGAAAAGATGCCAAAATACTAGAAAACCAGTCAGAAGTGATCAAAACTTTCAATAACTTGCCAAAACATAATCAAAACAAATGAAAGCAAACCAAAACATTCCAAATACCCACCAAAATATTTTAAAACCCGCCAAAAGGAATCCAAATGTTCCACAACCTGCCAAGACAATCAAAACAACACAAGAGAAAACAAAACATTCTGAAACACCACCAAAACATTCCGAAACACCACCAAAACATTCCGAAAACCCGCCAAAACATCATCAAAACAATTCAAAACCAACCAAAAAATAAGAGGAACACGGCAACATATTGGCAAGCAAGAGACGGAGAACGTGACACCTTCTAGGAGGCCAAGAAGGAAGCCGCACAACACCTGCACTGTGTCTGCAACTTTCAAACTGCTAGAAGCTAGTGGCTTGCCACTGGCCTGCCTCTTCAATTGCCATTAGCATTCCAATGGAAGCTATTCTTGGACAACTTTGCTCTGCTTGCTGCTAGTTCTGCCCCAGCCTACCATAGATAACCTTGCTCTTGCCTTGAGGCTCTGAGATGCCAAGAACTTGTCAACTTCAAAGGGCGGGCCGGGCTACATCTACTCAGCTGCCACAGTTTCTCCTTGCTAGACCTAGTGGGAAAGCATTTTGCTGAGATGCAGAAGGCAAGAAACGCACAATACGGAGACGCGGAGCTGTCCCAAGTGCCGCTGCCAGGCGTCTTTCCGCAGAAGGAGCGCCCCGGAGCGCACCGCAACCGGCACCGTCACCTCTGCGCAAAGAGCCAAAATATTTTAAAACCCGCCAAAACTCATCCAAAAATATTTTCAAACCCGCCAAAATAGAAAACCAGACAGAAGTCATCAATACATTCGAAAAAACCTGACAAAACATGATCAAGCCCACCAAAGCTAATCCAAACACACCAAAAACTGGGCTAAACAGAATCAAAACAAATCAAAACAAATCCAAACCTTCTAAAAACCCGCCAAAATATTTCAAAACCCGTCAAAACTAATCAAAACCTTCCGAATACCCGCCAAAACATTCCAAATACCCGCCAAAAGATTTTAAAACCCGCCAAAAAGTATCCAAACATTCCAAAACCTGCCAACACAATAAAAACAACTCAAGAGAATACAAAACATTCTAAAACCCAACCAAGACATTCCGAAAACCCGCCAAAACATCATAAAAACAAATCAAAACCAACCAAAATATTCCAAAAACCCGCCAAAATGATTTAGACCCGCAAAACTCATCAAAACATTCTGAAAAGATGCCAAAACATTAGAAAACCAGCCTGAACTGATCAAAACATTCAAAAAACCCGCCAAAACATCATAAAAACAAATCAAAACCAACCAAAACATTCCAAAAACCAGCCAAAATATTCCGAAATCTGGCCAAAACATCATAAAAACAAATCAAAACCAACCAAAACATTCCAAAAACCAGCCAAAATATTCCGAAATCTGGCCAAAACATCATAAAAACAAATCAAAACCAACCAAAACATTCCAAAAACCCGACAAAATAGTTTAGAACCTGCCAAACCTGATCAAAACATTCTGAAAAAATGCCAAAATACTAGAAAACCAGTCAGAAGTGATCGAAACTTTCAATAACTTGCCAAAACATCATCAAAACAAATGAAAGCAAACCAAAACATTCCAAATACCCACCAAAATATTTTAAAACCCGCCAAAAGGAATCCAAATGTTCCACAACCTGCCAAGACAATCAAAACAACACAAGAGAAAACAAAACATTCTGAAACACCACCAAAACATTCCGAAACACCACCAAAACATTCCGAAAACCCGCCAAAACATCATAAAAAGAATTCAAAACCAACCAAAAAATAAGAGGAACACGGCAACATATTGGCAAGCAAGAGACGGAGAATGTGACACCTTCTAGGAGGCCAAGAAGGAAGCCGCACAACACCTGCACTGTGTCTGCAACCTTCAAACTGCTTGAAGCTAGTGGCTTGCCACTGGCCTGCCTCTTCAATTGCCATTAGCATTCCAATGGAAGCTATTCTTGGACAACTTTGCTCTGCTTGCTGCTAGTTCTGCCCCAGCCTACCATAGAGAACCTTGCTCTTGCCTTGAGGCTCTGAGATGCCAAGAACTTGTCAACTTCAAAGGGCGGGCCGGGCTACATCTACTCAGCTGCCACAGTTTCTCCTTGCTAGACCTAGTGGGAAAGCATTTTGCTGAGATGCAGAAGGCAAGAAACGCAGAATACGGAGACGCGGAGCTGTCCCAAGTGCCGCAGCCAGGCGTCTTTCCGCAGAAGGAGCGCCCTGGAGCGCACCGCAACCGGCACCCTCATCTCTGCGCAAAGAGCCAAAATATTTTAAAACCCGCCAAAACTAATCCAAAAATATTTTCAAACCCGCCAAAATAGAAAACCAGACAGAAGTCATCAATACATTCGAAAAAACCTGACAAAACATGATCAAGCCCACCAAAGCTAATCCAAACACACCAAAAACTGGGCTAAACAGAATCAAAACAAATCAAAACAAATCCAAACCTTCTAAAAACCCGCCAAAATATTTCAAAACCCGTCAAAACTAATCAAAACCTTCCGAATACCCGCCAAAACATTCCAAATACCCACCAAAAGATTTTAAAACCCGCCAAAAAGTATCCAAACATTCCAAAACCTGCCAACACAATAAAAACAACTCAAGAGAATACAAAACATTCTAAAACCCAACCAAGACATTCCGAAAACCCGCCAAAACATCATAAAAACAAATCAAAACCAACCAAAACATTCCAAAAACCAGCCAAAATATTCCGAAATCTGGCCAAAACATCATAAAAACAAATCAAAACCAACCAAAACATTCCAAAAACCTGACAAAATAGTTTAGAACCTGCCAAACCTGATCAAAACATTCTGAAAAGATGCCAAAATACTAGAAAACCAGTCAGAAGTGATCGAAACATTCAATAACTTGCCAAAACATCATCAAAACAAATGAAAGCAAACCAAAACATTCCAAATACCCACCAAAATATTTTAAAACCCGCCAAAAGGAATCCAAACATTCCACAACCTGCCAAGACAATCAAAACAACACAAGAGAAAACAAAACATTCTGAAACACCACCAAAACATTCCGAAACACCACCAAAACATTCCGAAAACCCGCCAAAACATCATCAAAACAATTCAAAACCAACCAAAAAATAAGAGGAACACGGCAACATATTGGCAAGCAAGAGACGGAGAACGTGACACCTTCTAGGAGGCCAAGAAGGAAGCCGCACAACACCTGCACTGTGTCTGCAACCTTCAAACTGCTAGAAGCTAGTGGCTTGCCACTGGCCTGCCTCTTCAATTGCCATTAGCATTCCAATGGAAGCTATTCTTGGACAACTTTGCTCTGCTTGCTGCTAGTTCTGCCCCAGCCTAGCATAGAGAACCTTGCTCTTGCCTTGAGGCTCTGAGATGCCAAGAACTTGTCAACTTCAAAGGGCGGGCCGGGCTACATCTACTCAGCTGCCACAGTTTCTCCTTGCTAGACCTAGTGGGAAAGCATTTTGCTGAGATGCAGAAGGCAAGAAACGCAGAATACGGAGACGCGGAGCTGTCCCAAGTGCCTCTGCCAGGCGTCTTTCCGCAGAAGGAGCGCCCCGGAGCGCACCGCAACCGGCACCGTCATCTCTGCGCAAAGAGCCAAAATATTTTAAAACCCGCCAAAACTAATCCAAAAATATTTTCAAACCCGCCAAAATAGAAAACCAGACAGAAGTCATCAATACATTCGAAAAAACCTGACAAAACATGATCAAGCCCACCAAAGCTAATCCAAACACACCAAAAACTGGGCTAAACAGAATCAAAACAAATCAAAACAAATCCAAACCTTCTAAAAACCCGCCAAAATATTTCAAAACCCGTCAAAACTAATCAAAACCTTCCGAATACCCGCCAAAACGTTCCAAATACCCGCCAAAAGATTTTAAAACCCGCCAAAAAGTATCCAAACATTCCAAAACCTGCCAACACAATAAAAACAACTCAAGAGAATACAAAACATTCTAAAACCCAACCAAGACATTCCGAAAACCCGCCAAAACATCATAAAAACAAATCAAAACCAACCAAAATATTCCAAAAACCCGCCAAAATTATTTAGACCCGCAAAACTCATCAAAACATTCTGAAAAGATGCCAAAACATTAGAAAACCAGCCAGAACTGATCAAAACATTCAAAAAACTTGGCAAAACATCATAAAAACAAATCAAAACCAACCAAAAAATTTCAAAAACCCGACAAAATAGTTTAGAACCCGCCAAAACTGATCAAAACATTCTGAAAAGATGCCAAAATACTAGAAAACCAGTCAGAAGTGATCGAAACATTCAATAACTTGCCAAAACATAATCAAAACAAATGAAAGCAAACCAAAACATTCCAAATACCCGCCAAAAGATTTTAAAACCCGCCAAAAGGAATCCAAACATTCCACAACCAGCCAAGACAATATAAACAACACAAGAGAAAACAAAACATTCTAAAACACCACCAAAACATTCCGAAAACCCACCAAAACATCATCAAAACAAATCAAAACCAACCAAAAAATAAGAGGAACACGGCAACATATTGGCAAGCAAGAGACGGAGAACGTGACACCTTCTAGGAGGCCAAGAAGGAAGCCGCACAACACCTGCACTGTGTCTGCAACCTTCAAACTGCTTGAAGCTAGTGGCTTGCCACTGGCCTGCCTCTTCAATTGCCATTAGCATTCCAATGGAAGCTATTCTTGGACAACTTTGCTCTGCTTGCTGCTAGTTCTGCCCCAGCCTACCATAGAGAACCTTGCTCTTGCCTTGAGGCTCTGAGATGCCAAGAACTTGTCAACTTCAAAGGGCGGGCCGGGCTACATCTACTCAGCTGCCACAGTTTCTCCTTGCTAGACCTAGTGGGAAAGCATTTTGCTGAGATGCAGAAGGCAAGAAACGCAGAATACGGAGACGCGGAGCTGTCCCAAGTGCCGCAGCCAGGCGTCTTTCCGCAGAAGGAGCGCCCTGGAGCGCACCGCAACCGGCACCCTCATCTCTGCGCAAAGAGCCAAAATATTTTAAAACCCGCCAAAACTAATCCAAAAATATTTTCAAACCCGCCAAAATAGAAAACCAGACAGAAGTCATCAATACATTCGAAAAAACCTGACAAAACATGATCAAGCCCACCAAAGCTAATCCAAACACACCAAAAACTGGGCTAAACAGAATCAAAACAAATCAAAACAAATCCAAACCTTCTAAAAACCCGCCAAAATATTTCAAAACCCGTCAAAACTAATCAAAACCTTCCGAATACCCGCCAAAACATTCCAAATACCCACCAAAAGATTTTAAAACCCGCCAAAAAGTATCCAAACATTCCAAAACCTGCCAACACAATAAAAACAACTCAAGAGAATACAAAACATTCTAAAACCCAACCAAGACATTCCGAAAACCCGCCAAAACATCATAAAAACAAATCAAAACCAACCAAAACATTCCAAAAACCAGCCAAAATATTCCGAAATCTGGCCAAAACATCATAAAAACAAATCAAAACCAACCAAAACATTCCAAAAACCTGACAAAATAGTTTAGAACCTGCCAAACCTGATCAAAACATTCTGAAAAGATGCCAAAATACTAGAAAACCAGTCAGAAGTGATCGAAACATTCAATAACTTGCCAAAACATCATCAAAACAAATGAAAGCAAACCAAAACATTCCAAATACCCACCAAAATATTTTAAAACCCGCCAAAAGGAATCCAAACATTCCACAACCTGCCAAGACAATCAAAACAACACAAGAGAAAACAAAACATTCTGAAACACCACCAAAACATTCCGAAACACCACCAAAACATTCCAAAAACCCGCCAAAACATCATCAAAACAATTCAAAACCAACCAAAAAATAAGAGGAACACGGCAACATATTGGCAAGCAAGAGACGGAGAACGTGACACCTTCTAGGAGGCCAAGAAGGAAGCCGCACAACACCTGCACTGTGTCTGCAACCTTCAAACTGCTAGAAGCTAGTGGCTTGCCACTGGCCTGCCTCTTCAATTGCCATTAGCATTCCAATGGAAGCTATTCTTGGACAACTTTGCTCTGCTTGCTGCTAGTTCTGCCCCAGCCTAGCATAGAGAACCTTGCTCTTGCCTTGAGGCTCTGAGATGCCAAGAACTTGTCAACTTCAAAGGGCGGGCCGGGCTACATCTACTCAGCTGCCACAGTTTCTCCTTGCTAGACCTAGTGGGAAAGCATTTTGCTGAGATGCAGAAGGCAAGAAACGCAGAATACGGAGACGCGGAGCTGTCCCAAGTGCCTCTGCCAGGCGTCTTTCCGCAGAAGGAGCGCCCCGGAGCGCACCGCAACCGGCACCGTCATCTCTGCGCAAAGAGCCAAAATATTTTAAAACCCGCCAAAACTAATCCAAAAATATTTTCAAACCCGCCAAAATAGAAAACCAGACAGAAGTCATCAATACATTCGAAAAAACCTGACAAAACATGATCAAGCCCACCAAAGCTAATCCAAACACACCAAAAACTGGGCTAAACAGAATCAAAACAAATCAAAACAAATCCAAACCTTCTAAAAACCCGCCAAAATATTTCAAAACCCGTCAAAACTAATCAAAACCTTCCGAATACCCGCCAAAACGTTCCAAATACCCGCCAAAAGATTTTAAAACCCGCCAAAAAGTATCCAAACATTCCAAAACCTGCCAACACAATAAAAACAACTCAAGAGAATACAAAACATTCTAAAACCCAACCAAGACATTCCGAAAACCCGCCAAAACATCATAAAAACAAATCAAAACCAACCAAAATATTCCAAAAACCCGCCAAAATTATTTAGACCCGCAAAACTCATCAAAACATTCTGAAAAGATGCCAAAACATTAGAAAACCAGCCAGAACTGATCAAAACATTCAAAATACTTGGCAAAACATCATAAAAACAAATCAAAACCAACCAAAAAATTTCAAAAACCCGACAAAATAGTTTAGAACCCGCCAAAACTGATCAAAACATTCTGAAAAGATGCCAAAATACTAGAAAACCAGTCAGAAGTGATCGAAACATTCAATAACTTGCCAAAACATAATCAAAACAAATGAAAGCAAACCAAAACATTCCAAATACCCGCCAAAAGATTTTAAAACCCGCCAAAAGGAATCCAAACATTCCACAACCAGCCAAGACAATATAAACAACACAAGAGAAAACAAAACATTCTAAAACACCACCAAAACATTCCGAAAACCCACCAAAACATCATCAAAACAAATCAAAACCAACCAAAAAATAAGAGGAACACGGCAACATATTGGCAAGCAAGAGACGGAGAACGCGGCACCTTCTAGGAGGCCAAGAAGGAAGCCGCACAACACCTGCACTGTGTCTGCAACTTTCAAACTGCTAGAAGCTAGTGGCTTGCCACTGGCCTGCCTCTTCAATTGCCATTAGCATTCCAATGGAAGCTATTCTTGGACAACTTTGCTCTGCTTGCTGCTAGTTCTGCCCCAGCCTACCATAGAGAACCTTGCTCTTCCCTTGAGGCTCTGAGATGCCAAGAACTTGTCAACTTCAAAGGGCGGGCCGGGCTACATCTACTCAGCTGCCACAGTTTCTCCTTGCTAGACCTAGTGGGAAAGCATTTTGCTGAGATGCAGAAGGCAAGAAACGCAGAATACGGAGACGCGGAGCTGTCCCAAGTGCCGCAGCCAGGCGTCTTTCCGCAGAAGGAGCGCCCCGGAGCGCACCGCAACCGGCACCGTCATCTCTGCGCAAAGAGCCAAAATATTTTCAAACCCGCCAAAACTCATCCAAAAATATTTTCAAACCCGCCAAAATAGAAAACCAGACAGAAGTCATCAATACATTCGAAAAAACCTGACAAAACATGATCAAGCCCACCAAAGCTAATCCAAACACACCAAAAACTGGGCTAAACAGAATCAAAACAAATCAAAACAAATCCAAACCTTCTAAAAACCCGCCAAAATATTTCAAAACCCGTCAAAACTAATCAAAACCTTCCGAATACCCGCCAAAACATTCCAAATACCCGCCAAAAGATTTTAAAACCCGCCAAAAAGTATCCAAACATTCCAAAACCTGCCAACACAATAAAAACAACTCAAGAGAATACAAAACATTCTAAAACCCAACCAAGACATTCCGAAAACCCGCCAAAACATCATAAAAACAAATCAAAACCAACCAAAACATTCCAAAAACCAGCCAAAATATTCCGAAATCTGGCCAAAACATCATAAAAACAAATCAAAACCAACCAAAACATTCCAAAAACCTGCCAAAATTATTTAGACCCGCAAAACTCATCAAAACATTCTGAAAAGATGCCAAAACATTAGAAAACCAGCCTGAACTGATCAAAACATTCAAAAAACTTGGCAAAACATCATAAAAACAAATCAAAACCAACCAAAACATTCCAAAAACCAGCGAAAATATTCCGAAATCTGGCCAAAACATCATAAAAACAAATCAAAACCAACCAAAACATTCCAAAAACCAGCCAAAATATTCCGAAATCTGGCCAAAACATCATAAAAACAAATCAAAACCAACCAAAACATTCCAAAAACCCGACAAAATAGTTTAGAACCCGCCAAAACTGATCAAAACATTCTGAAAAGATGCCAAAATACTAGAAAACCAGTCAGAAGTGATCGAAACTTTCAATAACTTGCCAAAACATCATCAAAACAAATGAAAGCAAACCAAAACATTCCAAATACCCACCAAAATATTTTAAAACCCGCCAAAAGGAATCCAAATGTTCCACAACCTGCCAAGACAATCAAAACAACACAAGAGAAAACAAAACATTCTGAAACACCACCAAAACATTCCGAAACACCACCAAAACATTCCGAAAACCCGCCAAAACATCATAAAAACAATTCAAAACCAACCAAAAAATAAGAGGAACACGGCAACATATTGGCAAGCAAGAGACGGAGAACGTGACACCTTCTAGGAGGCCAAGAAGGAAGCCGCACAACACCTGCACTGTGTCTGCAACCTTCAAACTGCTTGAAGCTAGTGGCTTGCCACTGGCCTGCCTCTTCAATTGCCATTAGCATTCCAATGGAAGCTATTCTTGGACAACTTTGCTCTGCTTGCTGCTAGTTCTGCCCCAGCCTAGCATAGAGAACCTTGCTCTTGCCTTGAGGCTCTGAGATGCCAAGAACTTGTCAACTTCAAAGGGCGGGCCGGGCTACATCTACTCAGCTGCCACAGTTTCTCCTTGCTAGACCTAGTGGGAAAGCATTTTGCTGAGATGCAGAAGGCAAGAAACGCAGAATACGGAGACGCGGAGCTGTCCCAAGTGCCGCAGCCAGGCGTCTTTCCGCAGAAGGAGCGCCCTGGAGCGCACCGCAACCGGCACCCTCATCTCTGCGCAAAGAGCCAAAATATTTTAAAACCCGCCAAAACTAATCCAAAAATATTTTCAAACCCGCCAAAATAGAAAACCAGACAGAAGTCATCAATACATTCGAAAAAACCTGACAAAACATGATCAAGCCCACCAAAGCTAATCCAAACACACCAAAAACTGGGCTAAACAGAATCAAAACAAATCAAAACAAATCCAAACCTTCTAAAAACCCGCCAAAATATTTCAAAACCCGTCAAAACTAATCAAAACCTTCCGAATACCCGCCAAAACATTCCAAATACCCGCCAAAAGATTTTAAAACCCGCCAAAAAGTATCCAAACATTCCAAAACCTGCCAACACAATAAAAACAACTCAAGAGAATACAAAACATTCTAAAACCCAACCAAGACATTCCGAAAACCCGCCAAAACATCATAAAAACAAATCAAAACCAACCAAAACATTCCAAAAACCAGCCAAAATATTCCGAAATCTGGCCAAAACATCATAAAAACAAATCAAAACCAACCAAAACATTCCAAAAACCCGCCAAAATGATTTAGACCCGCAAAACTCATCAAAACATTCTGAAAAGATGCCAAAACATTAGAAAACCAGCCTTAACTGATCAAAACATTCAAAAAACTTGGCAAAACATCATAAAAACAAATCAAAACCAACCAAAACATTCCAAAAACCAGCCAAAATATTCCAAAATCTGGCCAAAACATCATAAAAACAAATCAAAACCAACCAAAACATTCCAAAAACCAGCCAAAATATTCCGAAATCTGGCCAAAACATCATAAAAACAAATCAAAACCAACCAAAACATTCCAAAAACCCGACAAAATAGTTTAGAACCTGCCAAACCTGATCAAAACATTCTGAAAAGATGCCAAAATACTAGAAAACCAGTCAGAAGTGATCAAAACTTTCAATAACTTGCCAAAACATAATCAAAACAAATGAAAGCAAACCAAAACATTCCAAATACCCACCAAAATATTTTAAAACCCGCCAAAAGGAATCCAAATGTTCCACAACCTGCCAAGACAATCAAAACAACACAAGAGAAAACAAAACATTCTGAAACACCACCAAAACATTCCGAAACACCACCAAAACATTCCGAAAACCCGCCAAAACATCATCAAAACAATTCAAAACCAACCAAAAAATAAGAGGAACACGGCAACATATTGGCAAGCAAGAGACGGAGAACGTGACACCTTCTAGGAGGCCAAGAAGGAAGCCGCACAACACCTGCACTGTGTCTGCAACTTTCAAACTGCTAGAAGCTAGTGGCTTGCCACTGGCCTGCCTCTTCAATTGCCATTAGCATTCCAATGGAAGCTATTCTTGGACAACTTTGCTCTGCTTGCTGCTAGTTCTGCCCCAGCCTACCATAGAGAACCTTGCTCTTGCCTTGAGGCTCTGAGATGCCAAGAACTTGTCAACTTCAAAGGGCGGGCCGGGCTACATCTACTCAGCTGCCACAGTTTCTCCTTGCTAGACCTAGTGGGAAAGCATTTTGCTGAGATGCAGAAGGCAAGAAACGCAGAATACGGAGACGCGGAGCTGTCCCAAGTGCCGCTGCCAGGCGTCTTTCCGCAGAAGGAGCGCCCCGGAGCGCACCGCAACCGGCACCGTCACCTCTGCGCAAAGAGCCAAAATATTTTAAAACCCGCCAAAACTAATCCAAAAATATTTTCAAACCCGCCAAAATAGAAAACCAGACAGAAGTCATCAATACATTCGAAAAAACCTGACAAAACATGATCAAGCCCACCAAAGCTAATCCAAACACACCAAAAACTGGGCTAAACAGAATCAAAACAAATCAAAACAAATCCAAACCTTCTAAAAACCCGCCAAAATATTTCAAAACCCGTCAAAACTAATCAAAACCTTCCGAATACCCGCCAAAACATTCCAAATACCCGCCAAAAGATTTTAAAACCCGCCAAAAAGTTTCCAAACATTCCAAAACCTGCCAACACAATAAAAACAACTCAAGAGAATACAAAACATTCTAAAACCCAACCAAGACATTCCGAAAACCCGCCAAAACATCATAAAAACAAATCAAAACCAACCAAAATATTCCAAAAACCCGCCAAAATGATTTAGACCCGCAAAACTCATCAAAACATTCTGAAAAGATGCCAAAACATTAGAAAACCAGCCTGAACTGATCAAAACATTCAAAAAACCCGCCAAAACATCATAAAAACAAATCAAAACCAACCAAAACATTCCAAAAACCAGCCAAAATATTCCGAAATCTGGCCAAAACATCATAAAAACAAATCAAAACCAACCAAAACATTCCAAAAACCAGCCAAAATATTCCGAAATCTGGCCAAAACATCATAAAAACAAATCAAAACCAACCAAAACATTCCAAAAACCCGACAAAATAGTTTAGAACCTGCCAAACCTGATCAAAACATTCTGAAAAGATGCCAAAATACTAGAAAACCAGTCAGAAGTGATCGAAACTTTCAATAACTTGCCAAAACATCATCAAAACAAATGAAAGCAAACCAAAACATTCCAAATACCCACCAAAATATTTTAAAACCCGCCAAAAGGAATCCAAATGTTCCACAACCTGCCAAGACAATCAAAACAACACAAGAGAAAACAAAACATTCTGAAACACCACCAAAACATTCCGAAACACCACCAAAACATTCCGAAAACCCGCCAAAACATCATAAAAAGAATTCAAAACCAACCAAAAAATAAGAGGAACACGGCAACATATTGGCAAGCAAGAGACGGAGAATGTGACACCTTCTAGGAGGCCAAGAAGGAAGCCGCACAACACCTGCACTGTGTCTGCAACCTTCAAACTGCTTGAAGCTAGTGGCTTGCCACTGGCCTGCCTCTTCAATTGCCATTAGCATTCCAATGGAAGCTATTCTTGGACAACTTTGCTCTGCTTGCTGCTAGTTCTGCCCCAGCCTAGCATAGAGAACCTTGCTCTTGCCTTGAGGCTCTGAGATGCCAAGAACTTGTCAACTTCAAAGGGCGGGCCGGGCTACATCTACTCAGCTGCCACAGTTTCTCCTTGCTAGACCTAGTGGGAAAGCATTTTGCTGAGATGCAGAAGGCAAGAAACGCAGAATACGGAGACGCGGAGCTGTCCCAAGTGCCGCAGCCAGGCGTCTTTCCGCAGAAGGAGCGCCCTGGAGCGCACCGCAACCGGCACCGTCATCTCTGCGCAAAGAGCCAAAATATTTTAAAACCCGCCAAAACTAATCCAAAAATATTTTCAAACCCGCCAAAATAGAAAACCAGACAGAAGTCATCAATACATTCGAAAAAACCTGACAAAACATGATCAAGCCCACCAAAGCTAATCCAAACACACCAAAAACTGGGCTAAACAGAATCAAAACAAATCAAAACAAATCCAAACCTTCTAAAAACCCGCCAAAATATTTCAAAACCCGTCAAAACTAATCAAAACCTTCCGAATACCCGCCAAAACATTCCAAATACCCACCAAAAGATTTTAAAACCCGCCAAAAAGTATCCAAACATTCCAAAACCTGCCAACACAATAAAAACAACTCAAGAGAATACAAAACATTCTAAAACCCAACCAAGACATTCCGAAAACCCGCCAAAACATCATAAAAACAAATCAAAACCAACCAAAACATTCCAAAAACCAGCCAAAATATTCCGAAATCTGGCCAAAACATCATAAAAACAAATCAAAACCAACCAAAACATTCCAAAAACCTGACAAAATAGTTTAGAACCTGCCAAACCTGATCAAAACATTCTGAAAAGATGCCAAAATACTAGAAAACCAGTCAGAAGTGATCGAAACATTCAATAACTTGCCAAAATATCATCAAAACAAATGAAAGCAAACCAAAACATTCCAAATACCCACCAAAATATTTTAAAACCCGCCAAAAGGAATCCAAACATTCCACAACCTGCCAAGACAATCAAAACAACACAAGAGAAAACAAAACATTCTGAAACACCACCAAAACATTCCGAAACACCACCAAAACATTCCGAAAACCCGCCAAAACATCATCAAAACAATTCAAAACCAACCAAAAAATAAGAGGAACACGGCAACATATTGGCAAGCAAGAGACGGAGAACGTGACACCTTCTAGGAGGCCAAGAAGGAAGCCGCACAACACCTGCACTGTGTCTGCAACCTTCAAACTGCTAGAAGCTAGTGGCTTGCCACTGGCCTGCCTCTTCAATTGCCATTAGCATTCCAATGGAAGCTATTCTTGGACAACTTTGCTCTGCTTGCTGCTAGTTCTGCCCCAGCCTAGCATAGAGAACCTTGCTCTTGCCTTGAGGCTCTGAGATGCCAAGAACTTGTCAACTTCAAAGGGCGGGCCGGGCTACATCTACTCAGCTGCCACAGTTTCTCCTTGCTAGACCTAGTGGGAAAGCATTTTGCTGAGATGCAGAAGGCAAGAAACGCAGAATACGGAGACGCGGAGCTGTCCCAAGTGCCTCTGCCAGGCGTCTTTCCGCAGAAGGAGCGCCCCGGAGCGCCCCGCAACCGGCACCGTCATCTCTGCGCAAAGAGCCAAAATATTTTAAAACCCGCCAAAACTAATCCAAAAATATTTTCAAACCCGCCAAAATAGAAAACCAGACAGAAGTCATCAATACATTCGAATAAACCTGACAAAACATGATCAAGCCCACCAAAGCTAATCCAAACACACCAAAAACTGGGCTAAACAGAATCAAAACAAATCAAAACAAATCCAAACCTTCTAAAAACCCGCCAAAATATTTCAAAACCCGTCAAAACTAATCAAAACCTTCCGAATACCCGCCAAAACGTTCCAAATACCCGCCAAAAGATTTTAAAACCCGCCAAAAAGTATCCAAACATTCCAAAACCTGCCAACACAATAAAAACAACTCAAGAGAATACAAAACATTCTAAAACCCAACCAAGACATTCCGAAAACCCGCCAAAACATCATAAAAACAAATCAAAACCAACCAAAATATTCCAAAAACCCGCCAAAATTATTTAGACCCGCAAAACTCATCAAAACATTCTGAAAAGATGCCAAAACATTAGAAAACCAGCCTGAACTGATCAAAACATTCAAAAAACTTGGCAAAACATCATAAAAACAAATCAAAACCAACCAAAACATTCCAAAAACTTGACAAAATAGTTTAGAACCTGCCAAAACTGATCAAAACATTCTGAAAAGATGCCAAAATACTAGAAAACCAGTCAGAAGTGATCGAAACATTCAATAACTTGCCAAAACATAATCAAAACAAATGAAAGCAAACCAAAACATTCCAAATACCCGCCAAAAGATTTTAAAACCCGCCAAAAGGAATCCAAACATTCCACAACCAGCCAAGACAATATAAACAACACAAGAGAAAACAAAACATTCTAAAACACCACCAAAACATTCCGAAAACCCGCCAAAACATCATAAAAACAAATCAAAACCAACCAAAAAATAAGAGGAACACGGCAACATATTGGCAAGCAAGAGACGGAGAGCGCGGCACCTTCTAGGAGGCCAAGAAGAAGCCGCACAACACCTGCACTGTGTCTGCAACTTTCAAACTGCTAGAAGCTAGTGGCTTGCCACTGGCCTGCCTCTTCAATTGCCATTAGCATTCCAATGGAAGCTATTCTTGGACAACTTTGCTCTGCTTGCTGCTAGTTCTGCCCCAGCCTACCAGAGATAACCTTGCTCTTCCCTTGAGGCTCTGAGATGCCAAGAACTTGTCAACTTCAAAGGGCGGGCCGGGCTACATCTACTCAGCTGCCACAGTTTCTCCTTGCTAGACCTAGTGGGAAAGCATTTTGCTGAGATGCAGAAGGCAAGAAACGCACAATACGGAGACGCGGAGCTGTCCCAAGTGCCGCTGCCAGGCGTCTTTCCGCAGAAGGAGCGCCCCGGAGCGCACCGCAACCGGCACCGTCATCTCTGCGCAAAGAGCCAAAATATTTTCAAACCCGCCAAAACTAATCCAAAAATATTTTTAAACCCGCCAAAATAGAAAACCAGACAGAAGTGATCAATACATTCAAAAAAACCTGACAAAACATGATCAAGCCCACCAAAGCTAATCCAAACACACCAAAAACTGGGCTAAACAGAATCAAAACAAATCAAAACAAATCCAAACCTTCTAAAACCCCGCCAAAATATTTCAAAACCCGTCAAAACTAATCAAAACCTTCCGAATACCCGCCAAAACATTCCAAATACCCGCCAAAAGATTTTAAAACCCGCCAAAAAGTATCCAAACATTCCAAAACCTGCCAACACAATAAAAACAACTCAAGAGAATACAAAACATTCTAAAACCCAACCAAGACATTCCGAAAACCCGCCAAAACATCATAAAAACAAATCAAAACCAACCAAAATATTCCAAAAACCCGCCAAAATGATTTAGACCCGCAAAACTCATCAAAACATTCTGAAAAGATGCCAAAACATTAGAAAACCAGCCTGAACGGATCAAAACATTCAAAAAACTTGGCAAAACATCATAAAAACAAATCAAAACCAACCAAAACATTCCAAAAACCAGCCAAAATATTCCGAAATCTGGCCAAAACATCATAAAAACAAATCAAAACCAACCGAAACATTCCAAAAACCAGCCAAAATATTCCGAAATCTGGCCAAAACATCATAAAAACAAATCAAAACCAACCAAAACATTCCAAAAACCTGACAAAATAGTTTAGAACCCGCCAAAACTGATCAAAACATTCTGAAAAGATGCCAAAATACTATCAAACCAGTAAGAAGTGATCGAAACATTCAATAACTTGCCAAAACATCATCAAAACAAATGAAAGCAAACCAAAACATTCCAAATACCCGCCAAAAGATTTTAAAACCCGCCAAAAGGAATCCAAACATTCCAAAACCTGCCAAGACAATATAAACAACACAAGAGAAAACAAAACATTCTGAAACACCACCAAAACATTCCGAAAACCCACCAAAACATCATCAAAACAAATCAAAACCAACCAAAAAATAAGAGGAACACGGCAACATATTGGCAAGCAAGAGACGGAGAACGCGGCACCTTCTAGGAGGCCAAGAAGGAAGCCGCACAACACCTGCACTGTGTCTGCAACTTTCAAACTGCTAGAAGCTAGTGGCTTGCCACTGGCCTGCCTCTTCAATTGCCATTAGCATTCCAATGGAAGCTATTCTTGGACAACTTTGCTCTGCTTGCTGCTAGTTCTGCCCCAGCCTACCATAGATAACCTTGCTCTTGCCTTGAGGCTCTGAGATGCCAAGAACTTGTCAACTTCAAAGGGCGGGCCGGGCTACATCTACTCAGCTGCCACAGTTTCTCCTTGCTAGACCTAGTGGGAAAGCATTTTGCTGAGATGCAGAAGGCAAGAAACGCAGAATACGGAGACGCGGAGCTGTCCCAAGTGCCGCTGCCAGGCGTCTTTCCGCAGAAGGAGCGCCCCGGAGCGCACCGCAACCGGCACCGTCATCTCTGCGCAAAGAGCCAAAATATTTTAAAACCCGCCAAAACTAATCCAAAAATATTTTCAAACCCGCCAAAATAGAAAACCAGACAGAAGTCATCAATACATTCGAAAAAACCTGACAAAACATGATCAAGCCCACCAAAGCTAATCCAAACACACCAAAAACTGGGCTAAACAGAATCAAAACAAATCAAAACAAATCCAAACCTTCTAAAAACCCGCCAAAATATTTCAAAACCCGTCAAAACTAATCAAAACCTTCCGAATACCCGCCAAAACATTCCAAATACCCGCCAAAAGATTTTAAAACCCGCCAAAATGAATCCAAACATTCCAAAACCTGCCAACACAATAAAAACAACTCAAGAGAATACAAAACATTCTAAAACCCAACCAAAACATTCCGAAAACCCGCCAAAACATCATAAAAACAAATCAAAACCAACCAAAATATTCCGAAAATCCGCCAAAATGATTTAGACCCGCAAAACTCATCAAAACATTCTGAAAAGATGCCAAAACATTAGAAAACCAGCCTGAACTGATCAAAACATTCAAAAAACTTGGCAAAACATCATAAAAACAAATCAAAACCAACCGAAACATTCCAAAAACCAGCCAAAATATTCCGAAATCTGGCCAAAACATCATAAAAACAAATCAAAACCAACCAAAACATTCCAAAAACCCGACAAAATAGTTTAGAACCCGCCAAAACTGATCAAAACATTCTGAAAAGATGCCAAAATACTATCAAACCAGTAAGAAGTGATCGAAACATTCAATAACTTGCCAAAACATCATCAAAACAAATGAAAGCAAACCAAAACATTCCAAATACCCGCCAAAAGATTTTAAAACCCGCCAAAAGGAATCCAAACATTCCAAAACCTGCCAAGACAATATAAACAACACAAGAGAAAACAAAACATTCTGAAACACCACCAAAACATTCCGAAAACCCACCAAAACATCATAAAAACAATTCAAAACCAACCAAAAAATAAGAGGAACACGGCAACATATTGGCAAGCAAGAGACTGAGAACGCGGCACCTTCTAGGAGGCCAAGAAGGAAGCCGCACAACACCTGCACTGTGTCTGCAACTTTCAAACTGCTAGAAGCTAGTGGCTTGCCACTGGCCTGCCTCTTCAATTGCCATTAGCATTCCAATGGAAGCTATTCTTGGACAACTTTGCTCTGCTTGCTGCTAGTTCTGCCCCAGCCTACCATAGAGAACCTTGCTCTTGCCTTGAGGCTCTGAGATGCCAAGAACTTGTCAACTTCAAAGGGCGGGCCGGGCTACATCTACTCAGCTGCCACAGTTTCTCCTTGCTAGACCTAGTGGGAAAGCATTTTGCTGAGATGCAGAAGGCAAGAAACGCACAATACGGAGACGCGGAGCTGTCCCAAGTGCCGCAGCCAGGCGTCTTTCCGCAGAAGGAGCGCCCCGGAGCGCACCGCAACCGGCACCGTCATCTCTGCGCAAAGAGCCAAAATATTTTAAAACCCGCCAAAACTCATCCAAAAATATTTTCAAACCCGCCAAAATAGAAAACCAGACAGAGGTGATCAATACATTCGAAAAAACCGGACAAAACATGATCAAGCCCACCAAAGCTAATCCAAACACACCAAAAACTGGGCTAAACAGAATCAAAACAAATCAAAACAAATCCAAACCTTCTAAAAACCGGCCAAACTATTTCAAAACCCGTCAAAACTAATCAAAACATTCCGAATACCCGCCAAAACATTCCGAACACCCGCCAAAAGGAATCCAAACATTCCAAAACCTGCCAACACAATAAAAACAACTCAAGAGAATACAAGACATTCTAAAACCCAACCAAAACATTCCGAAAACCCGCCAAAACATCATAAAAACAAATCAAAACCAACCAAAATATTCCGAAAAACCGCCAAAATAATTTGGACCCGCAAAACTCATCAAAACATTCTGAAAAGATGCCAAAACATTAGAAAACCAGCCAGAACTGATCAAAACATTCAAAAAACTTGGCAAAACATCATAAAAACAAATCAAAACCAACCAAAACATTCCAAAAACCAGCCAAAATATTCCGAAATCTGGCCAAAACATCATAAAAAGAAATCAAAACCAACCAAAACATTCCAAAAACCCGACAAAATAGTTTAGAACCTGCCAAACCTGATCAAAACATTCTGAAAAGATGCCAAAATACTAGAAAACCAGTCAGAAGTGATCGAAACTTTCAATAGCTTGCCAAAACATAATCAAAACAAATGAAAGCAAACCAAAACATTCCAAATACCCACCAAAATATTTTAAAACCCGCCAAAAGGAATCCAAATGTTCCACAACCTGCCAAGACAATCAAAACAACACAAGAGAAAACAAAACATTCTGAAACACCACCAAAACATTCTAAAACACCACCAAAACATTCCGAAAACCCGCCAAAACATCATCAAAACAAATCAAAACCAACCAAAAAATAAGAGGAACACGGCAACATATTGGCAAGCAAGAGACAGAGAACGCGGCACCTTCTAGGAGGCCAAGAAGGAAGCCGCACAACACCTGCACTGTGTCTGCAACTTTCAAACTGCTAGAAGCTAGTGGCTTGCCACTGGCCTGCCTCTTCAATTGCCATTAGCATTCCAATGGAAGCTATTCTTGGACAACTTTGCTCTGCTTGCTGCTAGTTCTGCCCCAGCCTACCATAGAGAACCTTGCTCTTGCCTTGAGGCTCTGAGATGCCAAGAACTTGTCAACTTCAAAGGGCGGGCCGGGCTACATCTACTCAGCTGCCACAGTTTCTCCTTGCTAGACCTAGTGGGAAAGCATTTTGCTGAGATGCAGAAGGCAAGAAACGCAGAATACGGAGATGCGGAGCTGTCCCAAGTGCCGCTGCCAGGCGTCTTTCCGCAGAAGGAGCGCCCCGGAGCGCCCCGCAACCGCCACCGTCATCTCTGCGCAAAGAGCCAAAATATTTTCAAACCCGCCAAAACTCATCCAAAAATATTTTCAAACCCGCCAAAATAGAAAACCAGACAGAGGTGATCAATACATTCGAAAAAACCTGACAAAACATGATCAAGCCCACCAAAGCTAATCCAAACACACCAAAAACTGGGCTAAACAGAATCAAAACAAATCAAAACAAATCCAAACCTTCTAAAAACCCGCCAAAATATTTCAAAACCCGTCAAAACTAATCAAAACATTCTGAATACCTGCCAAAACATTCCAAATACCTGCCAAAAGATTTTAAAACTCGCCAAAAAGTATCCAAACATTCCAAAACCTGCCAACACAATAAAAACAACTCAAGAGAATACAAAACATTCTAAAACCCAACCAAGACATTCCAAAAACCCGCCAAAACATCATAAAAACAAATCAAAACCAACCAAAATATTCCAAAAACCCGCCAAAATGATTTAGACCCACAAAACTCATCAAAACATGCTGAAAAGATGCCAAAACATTAGAAAACCAGCCTGAACTGATCAAAACATTCAAAAAACTTGGCAAAACATCATAAAAACAAATCAAAACCAACCAAAAAATTCCAAAAACCTGACAAAATAGTTTAGAACCTGCCAAACCTGATCAAAACATTCTGAAAAGATGCCAAAATACTAGAAAACCAGTCAGAAGTGATCGAAACTTTCATTAGCTTGCCAAAACATAATCAAAACAAATGAAAGCAAACCAAAACATTCCAAATACCCGCCAAAAGATTTTAAAACCCACCAAAAGGAATCCAAACATTCCAAAACCTGCCAAGACAATATAAACAACACAAGAGAAAACAAAACATTCTAAAACACCACCAAAACATTCCGAAAACCCGCCAAAACATCATAAAAACAAATCAAAACCAACCAAAAAATAAGAGGAACACGGCAACATATTGGCAAGCAAGAGACGGAGAACGCGGCACCTTCTAGGAGGCCAAGAAGGAAGCCGCACAACACCTGCACTGTGTCTGCAACTTTCAAACTGCTAGAAGCTAGTGGCTTGCCACTGGCCTGCCTCTTCAATTGCCATTAGCATTCCAATGGAAGCTATTCTTGGACAACTTTGCTCTGCTTGCTGCTAGTTCTGCCCCAGCCTACCATAGAGAACCTTGCTCTTGCCTTGAGGCTCTGAGATGCCAAGAACTTGTCAACTTCAAAGGGCGGGCCGGGCTACATCTACTCAGCTGCCACAGTTTCTCCTTGCTAGACCTAGTGGGAAAGCATTTTGCTGAGATGCAGAAGGCAAGAAACGCAGAATACGGAGACGCGGAGCTGTCCCAAGTGCCGCTGCCAGGCGTCTTTCCACAGAAGTAGCGCCCCGGAGCGCACCGCAACCGCCACCGTCATCTCTGCGCAAAGAGCCAAAATATTTTAAAACCCGCCAAAACTCATCCAAAAATATTTTCAAACCCGCCAAAATAGAAAACCAGACAGAAGTCATCAATACATTCGAAAAAACCTGACAAAACATGATCAAGCCCACCAAAGCTAATCCAAACACACCAAAAACTGGGCTAAACAGAATCAAAACAAATCAAAACAAATCCAAACCTTCTAAAAACCCGCCAAAATATTTCAAAACCCGTCAAAACTAATCAAAACCTTCCGAATACCCGCCAAAACATTCCAAATACCCGCCAAAAGATTTTAAAACCCGCCAAAACGTATCCAAACATTCCAAAACCTGCCAACACAATAAAAACAACTCAAGAGAATACAAAACATTCTAAAACCCAACCAAGACATTCTGAAAACCCGCCAAAGCATCATAAAAACAAATCAAAACCAACCAAAACATTCCAAAAACCAGCCAAAATATTCCGAAATCTGGCCAAAACATCATAAAAAGAAATCAAAACCAACCAAAACATTCCAAAAACCCGACAAAATAGTTTAGAACCTGCCAAACCTGATCAAAACATTCTGAAAAGATGCCAAAATACTAGAAAACCAGTCAGAAGTGATCGAAACTTTCAATAGCTTGCCAAAACATAATCAAAACAAATGAAAGCAAACCAAAACATTCCAAATACCCACCAAAATATTTTAAAACCCGCCAAAAGGAATCCAAATGTTCCACAACCTGCCAAGACAATCAAAACAACACAAGAGAAAACAAAACATTCTGAAACACCACCAAAACATTCCGAAACACCACCAAAACATTCTGAAAACCCGCCAAAACATCATAAAAACAAATCAAAACCAACCAAAAAATAAGAGGAACACGGCAACATATTGGCAAGCAAGAGACGGAGAACGCGGCACCTTCTAGGAGGCCAAGAAGGAAGCCGCACAACACCTGCACTGTGTCTGCAACTTTCAAACTGCTAGAAGCTAGTGGCTTGCCACTGGCCTGCCTCTTCAATTGCCATTAGCATTCCAATGGAAGCTATTCTTGGACAACTTTGCTCTGCTTGCTGCTAGTTCTGCCCCAGCCTACCATAGAGAACCTTGCTCTTGCCTTGAGGCTCTGAGATGCCAAGAACTTGTCAACTTCAAAGGGCGGGCCGGGCTACATCTACTCAGCTGCCACAGTTTCTCCTTGCTAGACCTAGTGGGAAAGCATTTTGCTGAGATGCAGAAGGCAAGAAACGCAGAATACGGAGATGCGGAGCTGTCCCAAGTGCCGCTGCCAGGCGTCTTTCCGCAGAAGGAGCGCCCCGGAGCGCCCCGCAACCGCCACCGTCATCTCTGCGCAAAGAGCCAAAATATTTTCAAACCCGCCAAAACTCATCCAAAAATATTTTCAAACCCGCCAAAATAGAAAACCAGACAGAGGTGATCAATACATTTGAAAAAACCTGACAAAACATGATCAAGCCCACCAAAGCTAATCCAAACACACCAAAAACTGGGCTAAACAGAATCAAAACAAATCAAAACAAATCCAAACCTTCTAAAAACCCGCCAAAATATTTCAAAACCCATCAAAACTAATCAAAACATTCTGAATACCTGCCAAAACATTCCAAATACCTGCCAAAAGATTTTAAAACTCGCCAAAAAGTATCCAAACATTCCAAAACCTGCCAACACAATAAAAACAACTCAAGAGAATACAAAACATTCTAAAACCCAACCAAGACATTCCAAAAACCCGCCAAAACATCATAAAAACAAATCAAAACCAACCAAAATATTCCAAAAACCCGCCAAAATGATTTAGACCCACAAAACTCATCAAAACATGCTGAAAAGATGCCAAAACATTAGAAAACCAGCCTGAACTGATCAAAACATTCAAAAAACTTGGCAAAACATCATAAAAACAAATCAAAACCAACCAAAAAATTCCAAAAACCTGACAAAATAGTTTAGAACCTGCCAAACCTGATCAAAACATTCTGAAAAGATGCCAAAATACTAGAAAACCAGTCAGAAGTGATCGAAACATTCAATAACTTGCCAAAACATAATCAAAACAAATGAAAGCAAACCAAAACATTCCAAATACCCGCCAAAAGATTTTAAAACCCACCAAAAGGAATCCAAACATTCCAAAACCTGCCAAGACAATATAAACAACACAAGAGAAAACAAAACATTCTAAAACACCACCAAAACATTCCGAAAACCCGCCAAAACATCATCAAAACAAATCAAAACCAACCAAAAAATAAGAGGAACACGGCAACATATTGGCAAGCAAGAGACGGAGAGCGCGGCACCTTCTAGGAGGCCAAGAAGGAAGCCGCACAACACCTGCACTGTGTCTGCAACTTTCAAACTGCTAGAAGCTAGTGGCTTGCCACTGGCCTGCCTCTTCAATTGCCATTAGCATTCCAATGGAAGCTATTCTTGGACAACTTTGCTCTGCTTGCTGCTAGTTCTGCCCCAGCCTACCATAGAGAACCTTGCTCTTGCCTTGAGGCTCTGAGATGCCAAGAACTTGTCAACTTCAAAGGGCGGGCCGGGCTACATCTACTCAGCTGCCACAGTTTCTCCTTGCTAGACCTAGTGGGAAAGCATTTTGCTGAGATGCAGAAGGCAAGAAACGCAGAATACGGAGACGCGGAGCTGTCCCAAGTGCCGCTGCCAGGCGTCTTTCCACAGAAGTAGCGCCCCGGAGCGCACCGCAACCGCCACCGTCATCTCTGCGCAAAGAGCCAAAATATTTTAAAACCCGCCAAAACTCATCCAAAAATATTTTCAAACCCGCCAAAATAGGAAACCAGACAGAAGTCATCAATACATTCGAAAAAACCTGACAAAACATGATAAAGCCCACCAAAGCTAATCCAAACACACCAAAAACTGGGCTAAACAGAATCAAAACAAATCAAAAGAAATCCAAACCTTCTAAAAACCCGCCAAAATATTTCAAAACCCGTCAAAACTAATCAAAACCTTCCGAATACCCGCCAAAACATTCCAAATACCCGCCAAAAGATTTTAAAACCCGCCAAAACGTATCCAAACATTCCAAAACCTGCCAACACAATAAAAACAACTCAAGAGAATACAAAACATTCTAAAACCCAACCAAGACATTCTGAAAACCCGCCAAAACATCATAAAAACAAATCAAAACCAACCAAAACATTCCAAAAACCAGCCAAAATATTCCGAAATCTGGCCAAAACATCATAAAAAGAAATCAAAACCAACCAAAACATTCCAAAAACCCGACAAAATAGTTTAGAACCTGCCAAACCTGATCAAAACATTCTGAAAAGATGCCAAAATACTAGAAAACCAGTCAGAAGTGATCGAAACTTTCAATAGCTTGCCAAAACATCATCAAAACAAATGAAAGCAAACCAAAACATTCCAAATACCCACCAAAATATTTTAAAACCCGCCAAAAGGAATCCAAATGTTCCACAACCTGCCAAGACAATCAAAACAACACAAGAGAAAACAAAACATTCTGAAACACCACCAAAACATTCCGAAACACCACCAAAACATTCCGAAAACCCGCCAAAACATCATCAAAACAAATCAAAACCAACCAAAAAATAAGAGGAACACGGCAACATATTGGCAAGCAAGAGACGGAGAGCGCGGCACCTTCTAGGAGGCCAAGAAGGAAGCCGCACAACACCTGCACTGTGTCTGCAACTTTCAAACTGCTAGAAGCTAGTGGCTTGCCACTGGCCTGCCTCTTCAATTGCCATTAGCATTCCAATGGAAGCTATTCTTGGACAACTTTGCTCTGCTTGCTGCTAGTTCTGCCCCAGCCTAGCATAGAGAACCTCGCTCTTGCCTTGAGGCTCTGAGATGCCAAGAACTTGTCAACTTCAAAGGGCGGGCCGGGCTACATCTACTCAGCTGCCACAGTTTCTCCTTGCTAGACCTAGTGGGAAAGCATTTTGCTGAGATGCAGAAGGCAAGAAACGCAGAATACGGAGATGCGGAGCTGTCCCAAGTGCCGCTGCCAGGCGTCTTTCCGCAGAAGGAGCGCCCCGGAGCGCCCCGCAACCGGCACCGTCATCTCTGCGCAAAGAGCCAAAATATTTTCAAACCCGCCAAAACTCATCCAAAAATATTTTCAAACCCGCCAAAATAGAAAACCAGACAGAGGTGATCAATACATTCGAAAAAACCTGACAAAACATGATCAAGCCCACCAAAGCTAATCCAAACACACCAAAAACTGGGCTAAACAGAATCAAAACAAATCAAAACAAATCCAAACCTTCTAAAAACCCGCCAAAATATTTCAAAACCCGTCAAAACTAATCAAAACATTCTGAATACCTGCCAAAACATTCCAAATACCAGCCAAAAGATTTTAAAACTCGCCAAAAAGTATCCAAACATTCCAAAACCTGCCAACACAATAAAAACAACTCAAGAGAATACAAAACATTCTAAAACCCAACCAAGACATTCCAAAAACCCGCCAAAACATCATAAAAACAAATCAAAACCAACCAAAACATTCCAAAAACCAGCCAAAATATTCCGAAATCTGGCCAAAACATCATAAAAAGAAATCAAAACCAACCAAAACATTCCAAAAACCCGACAAAATAGTTTAGAACCTGCCAAACCTGATCAAAACATTCTGAAAAGATGCCAAAATACTAGAAAACCAGTCAGAAGTGATCGAAACTTTCAATAGCTTGCCAAAACATCATCAAAACAAATGAAAGCAAACCAAAACATTCCAAATACCCACCAAAATATTTTAAAACCCGCCAAAAGGAATCCAAATGTTCCACAACCTGCCAAGACAATCAAAACAACACAAGAGAAAACAAAACATTCTGAAACACCACCAAAACATTCCGAAACACCACCAAAACATTCCGAAAACCCGCCAAAACATCATCAAAACAAATCAAAACCAACCAAAAAATAAGAGGAACACGGCAACATATTGGCAAGCAAGAGACGGAGAGCGCGGCACCTTCTAGGAGGCCAAGAAGGAAGCCGCACAACACCTGCACTGTGTCTGCAACTTTCAAACTGCTAGAAGCTAGTGGCTTGCCACTGGCCTGCCTCTTCAATTGCCATTAGCATTCCAATGGAAGCTATTCTTGGACAACTTTGCTCTGCTTGCTGCTAGTTCTGCCCCAGCCTACCATAGAGAACCTTGCTCTTGCCTTGAGGCTCTGAGATGCCAAGAACTTGTCAACTTCAAAGGGCGGGCCGGGCTACATCTACTCAGCTGCCACAGTTTCTCCTTGCTAGACCTAGTGGGAAAGCATTTTGCTGAGATGCAGAAGGCAAGAAACGCAGAATACGGAGACGCGGAGCTGTCCCAAGTGCCGCTGCCAGGCGTCTTTCCACAGAAGTAGCGCCCTGGAGCGCACCGCAACCGGCACCGTCATCTCTGCGCAAAGAGCCAAAATATTTTCAAACCCGCCAAAACTCATCCAAAAATATTTTCAAACCCGCCAAAATAGAAAACCAGACAGAAGTCATCAATACATTCGAAAAAACCTGACAAAACATGATAAAGCCCACCAAAGCTAATCCAAACACACCAAAAACTGGGCTAAACAGAATCAAAACAAATCAAAACAAATCCAAACCTTCTAAAAACCCGCCAAAATATTTCAAAACCCGTCAAAACTAATCAAAACCTTCCGAATACCCGCCAAAACATTCCAAATACCCGCCAAAAGATTTTAAAACCCGCCAAAACGTATCCAAACATTCCAAAACCTGCCAACACAATAAAAACAACTCAAGAGAATACAAAACATTCTAAAACCCAACCAAGACATTCTGAAAACCCGCCAAAACATCATAAAAACAAATCAAAACCAACCAAAACATTCCAAAAACCAGCCAAAATATTCCGAAATCTGGCCAAAACATCATAAAAAGAAATCAAAACCAACCAAAACATTCCAAAAACCCGAAAAAATAGTTTAGAACCTGCCAAACCTGATCAAAACATTCTGAAAAGATGCCAAAATACTAGAAAACCAGTCAGAAGTGATCGAAACTTTCAATAGCTTGCCAAAACATAATCAAAACAAATGAAAGCAAACCAAAACATTCCAAATACCCACCAAAATATTTTAAAACCCGCCAAAAGGAATCCAAATGTTCCACAACCTGCCAAGACAATCAAAACAACACAAGAGAAAACAAAACATTCTGAAACACCACCAAAACATTCCGAAACACCACCAAAACATTCCGAAAACCCGCCAAAACATCATAAAAACAAATCAAAACCAACCAAAAAATAAGAGGAACACGGCAACATATTGGCAAGCAAGAGACGGAGAACGCGGCACCTTCTAGGAGGCCAAGAAGGAGGCCGCACAACACCTGCACTGTGTCTGCAACTTTCAAACTGCTAGAAGCTAGTGGCTTGCCACTGGCCTGCCTCTTCAATTGCCATTAGCATTCCAATGGAAGCTATTCTTGGACAACTTTGCTCTGCTTGCTGCTAGTTCTGCCCCAGCCTACCATAGAGAACCTTGCTCTTGCCTTGAGGCTCTGAGATGCCAAGAACTTGTCAACTTCAAAGGGCGGGCCGGGCTACATCTACTCAGCTGCCACAGTTTCTCCTTGCTAGACCTAGTGGGAAAGCATTTTGCTGAGATGCAGAAGGCAAGAAACGCAGAATACGGAGACGCGGAGCTGTCCCAAGTGCCGCTGCCAGGCGTCTTTCCACAGAAGTAGCGCCCTGGAGCGCACCGCAACCGCCACCGTCATCTCTGCGCAAAGAGCCAAAATATTTTCAAACCCGCCAAAACTCATCCAAAAATATTTTCAAACCCGCCAAAATAGAAAACCAGACAGAAGTCATCAATACATTCGAAAAAACCTGACAAAACATGATCAAGCCCACCAAAGCTAATCCAAACACACCAAAAACTGGGCTAAACAGAATCAAAACAAATCAAAACAAATCCAAACCTTCTAAAAACCCGCCAAAATATTTCAAAACCCGTCAAAACTAATCAAAACCTTCCGAATACCCGCCAAAACATTCCAAATACCCGCCAAAAGATTTTAAAACCCGCCAAAAAGTATCCAAACATTCCAAAACCTGCCAACACAATAAAAACAACTCAAGAGAATACAAAACATTCTAAAACCCAACCAAGACATTCTGAAAACCCGCCAAAACATCATAAAAACAAATCAAAACCAACCAAAACATTCCAAAAACCAGCCAAAATATTCCGAAATCTGGCCAAAACATCATAAAAAGAAATCAAAACCAACCAAAACATTCCAAAAACCCGACAAAATAGTTTAGAACCTGCCAAACCTGATCAAAACATTCTGAAAAGATGCCAAAATACTAGAAAACCAGTCAGAAGTGATCGAAACTTTCAATAGCTTGCCAAAACATAATCAAAACAAATGAAAGCAAACCAAAACATTCCAAATACCCACCAAAATATTTTAAAACCCGCCAAAAGGAATCCAAATGTTCCACAACCTGCCAAGACAATCAAAACAACACAAGAGAAAACAAAACATTCTGAAACACCACCAAAACATTCTAAAACACCACCAAAACATTCCGAAAACCCGCCAAAACATCATCAAAACAAATCAAAACCAACCAAAAAATAAGAGGAACACGGCAACATATTGGCAAGCAAGAGACGGAGAACGCGGCACCTTCTAGGAGGCCAAGAAGGAAGCCGCACAACACCTGCACTGTGTCTGCAACTTTCAAACTGCTAGAAGCTAGTGGCTTGCCACTGGCCTGCCTCTTCAATTGCCATTAGCATTCCAATGGAAGCTATTCTTGGACAACTTTGCTCTGCTTGCTGCTAGTTCTGCCCCAGCCTAGCATAGAGAACCTTGCTCTTGCCTTGAGGCTCTGAGATGCCAAGAACTTGTCAACTTCAAAGGGCGGGCCGGGCTACATCTACTCAGCTGCCACAGTTTCTCCTTGCTAGACCTAGTGGGAAAGCATTTTGCTGAGATGCAGAAGGCAAGAAACGCAGAATACGGAGACGCGGAGCTGTCCCAAGTGCCGCTGCCAGGCGTCTTTCCGCAGAAGGAGCGCCCCGGAGCGCACCGCAACCGGCACCGTCATCTCTGCGCAATGAGCCAAAATATTTTCAAACCCGCCAAAACTCATCCAAAAATATTTTTAAACCCGCCAAAATAGAAAACCAGACAGAAGTGATCAATACATTCGAAAAAACCTGACAAAACATGATCAAGCCCACCAAAGCTAATCCAAACACACCAAAAACTGGGCTAAACAGAATCAAAACAAATCAAAACAAATCCAAACCTTCTAAAAACCCGCCAAAATATTTCAAAACCCGTCAAAACTAATCAAAACCTTCCGAATACCCGCCAAAACATTCCAAATACCCGCCAAAAGATTTTAAAACCCGCCAAAAAGTATCCAAACATTCCAAAACCTGCCAACACAATAAAAACAACTCAAGAGAATACAAAACATTCTAAAACCCAACCAAGACATTCCGAAAACCCGCCAAAACATCATAAAAACAAATCAAAACCAACCAAAACATTCCAAAAACCAGCCAAAATATTCCGAAATCTGGCCAAAACATCATAAAAACAAATCAAAACCAACCAAAACATTGCAAAAACCCGACAAAATAGTTTAGAACCTGCCAAACCTGATCAAAACATTCTGAAAAGATGCCAAAATACTAGAAAACCAGTCAGAAGTGATCGAAACTTTCAATAACTTGCCAAAACATCATCAAAACAAATGAAAGCAAACCAAAACATTCCAAATACCCACCAAAATATTTTAAAACCCGCCAAAAGGAATCCAAATGTTCCACAACCTGCCAAGACAATCAAAACAACACAAGAGAAAACAAAACATTCTGAAACACCACCAAAACATTCCGAAACACCACCAAAACATTCCGAAAACCCGCCAAAACATCATCAAAACAATTCAAAACCAACCAAAAAATAAGAGGAACACGGCAACATATTGGCAAGCAAGAGACGGAGAACGTGACACCTTCTAGGAGGCCAAGAAGGAAGCCGCACAACACCTGCACTGTGTCTGCAACTTTCAAACTGCTAGAAGCTAGTGGCTTGCCACTGGCCTGCCTCTTCAATTGCCATTAGCATTCCAATGGAAGCTATTCTTGGACAACTTTGCTCTGCTTGCTGCTAGTTCTGCCCCAGCCTAGCATAGAGAACCTTGCTCTTGCCTTGAGGCTCTGAGATGCCAAGAACTTGTCAACTTCAAAGGGCGGGCCGGGCTACATCTACTCAGCTGCCACAGTTTCTCCTTGCTAGACCTAGTGGGAAAGCATTTTGCTGAGATGCAGAAGGCAAGAAACGCAGAATACGGAGATGCGGAGCTGTCCCAAGTGCCGCTGCCAGGCGTCTTTCCGCAGAAGGAGCGCCCCGGAGCGCCCCGCAACCGGCACCGTCATCTCTGCGCAAAGAGCCAAAATATTTTCAAACCCGCCAAAACTCATCCAAAAATATTTTCAAACCCGCCAAAATAGAAAACCAGACAGAGGTGATCAATACATTCGAAAAAACCTGACAAAACATGATCAAGCCCACCAAAGCTAATCCAAACACACCAAAAACTGGGCTAAACAGAATCAAAACAAATCAAAAGAAATCCAAACCTTCTAAAAACCCGCCAAAATATTTCAAAACCCGTCAAAACTAATCAAAACATTCTGAATACCTGCCAAAACATTCCAAATACCAGCCAAAAGATTTTAAAACTCGCCAAAAAGTATCCAAACATTCCAAAACCTGCCAACACAATAAAAACAACTCAAGAGAATACAAAACATTCTAAAACCCAACCAAGACATTCCAAAAACCCGCCAAAACATCATAAAAACAAATCAAAACCAACCAAAATATTCCAAAAACCCGCCAAAATGATTTAGACCCACAAAACTCATCAAAACATGCTGAAAAGATGCCAAAACATTAGAAAACCAGCCTGAACTGATCAAAACATTCAAAAAACTTGGCAAAACATCATAAAAACAAATCAAAACCAACCAAAAAATTCCAAAAACCTGACAAAATAGTTTAGAACCTGCCAAACCTGATCAAAACATTCTGAAAAGATGCCAAAATACTAGAAAACCAGTCAGAAGTGATCGAAACATTCAATAACTTGCCAAAACATAATCAAAACAAATGAAAGCAAACCAAAACATTCCAAATACCCGCCAAAAGATTTTAAAACCCACCAAAAGGAATCCAAACATTCCAAAACCTGCCAAGACAATATAAACAACACAAGAGAAAACAAAACATTCTAAAACACCACCAAAACATTCCGAAAACCCGCCAAAACATCATCAAAACAAATCAAAACCAACCAAAAAATAAGAGGAACACGGCAACATATTGGCAAGCAAGAGACGGAGAGCGCGGCACCTTCTAGGAGGCCAAGAAGGAAGCCGCACAACACCTGCACTGTGTCTGCAACTTTCAAACTGCTAGAAGCTAGTGGCTTGCCACTGGCCTGCCTCTTCAATTGCCATTAGCATTCCAATGGAAGCTATTCTTGGACAACTTTGCTCTGCTTGCTGCTAGTTCTGCCCCAGCCTACCATAGAGAACCTTGCTCTTGCCTTGAGGCTCTGAGATGCCAAGAACTTGTCAACTTCAAAGGGCGGGCCGGGCTACATCTACTCAGCTGCCACAGTTTCTCCTTGCTAGACCTAGTGGGAAAGCATTTTGCTGAGATGCAGAAGGCAAGAAACGCAGAATACGGAGACGCGGAGCTGTCCCAAGTGCCGCTGCCAGGCGTCTTTCCACAGAAGTAGCGCCCCGGAGCGCACCGCAACCGCCACCGTCATCTCTGCGCAAAGAGCCAAAATATTTTAAAACCCACCAAAACTAATCCAAAAATATTTTCAAACCCGCCAAAATAGAAAACCAGACAGAAGTCATCAATACATTCGAAAAAACCTGACAAAACATGATCAAGCCCACCAAAGCTAATCCAAACACACCAAAAACTGGGCTAAACAGAATCAAAACAAATCAAAACAAATCCAAACCTTCTAAAAACCCGCCAAAATATTTCAAAACCCGTCAAAACTAATCAAAACCTTCCGAATACCCGCCAAAACATTCCAAATACCCGCCAAAAGATTTTAAAACCCGCCAAAACGTATCCAAACATTCCAAAACCTGCCAACACAATAAAAACAACTCAAGAGAATACAAAACATTCTAAAACCCAACCAAGACATTCTGAAAACCCGCCAAAACATCATAAAAACAAATCAAAACCAACCAAAACATTCCAAAAACCAGCCAAAATATTCCGAAATCTGGCCAAAACATCATAAAAACAAATCAAAACCAACCAAAACATTCCAAAAACCCGACAAAATAGTTTAGAACCTGCCAAACCTGATCAAAACATTCTGAAAAGATGCCAAAATACTAGAAAACCAGTCAGAAGTGATCGAAACTTTCAATAGCTTGCCAAAACATCATCAAAACAAATGAAAGCAAACCAAAACATTCCAAATACCCACCAAAATATTTTAAAACCCGCCAAAAGGAATCCAAATGTTCCACAACCTGCCAAGACAATCAAAACAACACAAGAGAAAACAAAACATTCTGAAACACCACCAAAACATTCCGAAACACCACCAAAACATTCCGAAAACCCGCCAAAACATCATCAAAACAAATCAAAACCAACCAAAAAATAAGAGGAACACGGCAACATATTGGCAAGCAAGAGACGGAGAGCGCGGCACCTTCTAGGAGGCCAAGAAGGAAGCCGCACAACACCTGCACTGTGTCTGCAACTTTCAAACTGCTAGAAGCTAGTGGCTTGCCACTGGCCTGCCTCTTCAATTGCCATTAGCATTCCAATGGAAGCTATTCTTGGACAACTTTGCTCTGCTTGCTGCTAGTTCTGCCCCAGCCTACCATAGAGAACCTTGCTCTTGCCTTGAGGCTCTGAGATGCCAAGAACTTGTCAACTTCAAAGGGCGGGCCGGGCTACATCTACTCAGCTGCCACAGTTTCTCCTTGCTAGACCTAGTGGGAAAGCATTTTGCTGAGATGCAGAAGGCAAGAAACGCAGAATACGGAGACGCGGAGCTGTCCCAAGTGCCGCTGCCAGGCGTCTTTCCGCAGAAGGAGCGCCCCGGAGCGCACCGCAACCGGCACCGTCATCTCTGCGCAAAGAGCCAAAATATTTTCAAACCCGCCAAAACTCATCCAAAAATATTTTTAAACCCGCCAAAATAGAAAACCAGACAGAAGTGATCAATACATTCGAAAAAACCTGACAAAACATGATCAAGCCCACCAAAGCTAATCCAAACACACCAAAAACTGGGCTAAACAGAATCAAAACAAATCAAAACAAATCCAAACCTTCTAAAAACCCGCCAAAATATTTCAAAACCCGTCAAAACTAATCAAAACCTTCCGAATACCCGCCAAAACATTCCAAATACCCGCCAAAAGATTTTAAAACCCGCCAAAAAGTATCCAAACATTCCAAAACCTGCCAACACAATAAAAACAACTCAAGAGAATACAAAACATTCTAAAACCCAACCAAGACATTCCGAAAACCCGCCAAAACATCATAAAAACAAATCAAAACCAACCAAAACATTCCAAAAACCCGACAAAATAGTTTAGAACCTGCCAAACCTGATCAAAACATTCTGAAAAGATGCCAAAATACTAGAAAACCAGTCAGAAGTGATCGAAACTTTCAATAACTTGCCAAAACATAATCAAAACAAATGAAAGCAAACCAAAACATTCCAAATACCCACCAAAATATTTTAAAACCCGCCAAAAGGAATCCAAATGTTCCACAACCTGCCAAGACAATCAAAACAACACAAAAGAAAACAAAACATTCTGAAACACCACCAAAACATTCCGAAACACCACCAAAACATTCCGAAAACCCGCCAAAACATCATAAAAACAATTCAAAACCAACCAAAAAATAAGAGGAACACGGCAACATATTGGCAAGCAAGAGACGGAGAACGTGACACCTTCTAGGAGGCCAAGAAGGAAGCCGCACAACACCTGCACTGTGTCTGCAACTTTCAAACTGCTAGAAGCTAGTGGCTTGCCACTGGCCTGCCTCTTCAATTGCCATTAGCATTCCAATGGAAGCTATTCTTGGACAACTTTGCTCTGCTTGCTGCTAGTTCTGCCCCGGCCTACCATAGATAACCTTGCTCTTGCCTTGAGGCTCTGAGATGCCAAGAACTTGTCAACTTCAAAGGGCGGGCCGGGCTACATCTACTCAGCTGCCACAGTTTCTCCTTGCTAGACCTAGTGGGAAAGCATTTTGCTGAGATGCAGAAGGCAAGAAACGCAGAATACGGAGACACGGAGCTGTCCCAAGTGCCGCTGCCAGGCGTCTTTCCGCAGAAGGAGCGCCCCGGAGCGCACCGCAACCGGCACCGTCATCTCTGCGCAAAGAGCCAAAATATTTTAAAACCCACCAAAACTAATCCAAAAATATTTTCAAACCCGCCAAAATAGAAAACCAGACAGAAGTGATCAATACATTCGAAAAAACCTGACAAAACATGATCAAGCCCACCAAAGCTAATCCAAACACACCAAAAACTGGGCTAAACAGAATCAAAACAAATCAAAACAAATCCAAACCTTCTAAAAACCCGCCAAAATATTTCAAAACCCGTCAAAACTAATCAAAACCTTCCGAATACCCACCAAAACATTCCAAATACCCGCCAAAAGATTTTAAAACCCGCCAAAAAGTATCCAAACATTCCAAAACCTGCCAACACAATAAAAACAACTCAAGAGAATACAAAACATTCTAAAACCCAACCAAGACATTCTGAAAACCCGCCAAAACATCATAAAAACAAATCAAAACCAACCAAAACATTCCAAAAACCAGCCAAAATATTCCGAAATCTGGCCAAAACATCATAAAAAGAAATCAAAACCAACCAAACATTCCAAAAACCCGACAAAATAGTTTAGAACCTGCCAAACCTGATCAAAACATTCTGAAAAGATGCCAAAATACTAGAAAACCAGTCAGAAGTGATCGAAACTTTCAATAGCTTGCCAAAACATAATCAAAACAAATGAAAGCAAACCAAAACATTCCAAATACCCACCAAAATATTTTAAAACCCGCCAAAAGGAATCCAAATGTTCCACAACCTGCCAAGACAATCAAAACAACACAAGAGAAAACAAAACATTCTGAAACACCACCAAAACATTCCGAAACACCACCAAAACATTCCGAAAACCCGCCAAAACATCATCAAAACAAATCAAAACCAACCAAAAAATAAGAGGAACACGGCAACATATTGGCAAGCAAGAGACGGAGAATGTGACACCTTCTAGGAGGCCAAGAAGGAAGCCGCACAACACCTGCACTGTGTCTGCAACTTTCAAACTGCTAGAAGCTAGTGGCTTGCCACTGGCCTGCCTCTTCAATTGCCATTAGCATTCCAATGGAAGCTATTCTTGGACAACTTTGCTCTGCTTGCTGCTAGTTCTGCCCCAGCCTACCATAGATAACCTTGCTCTTGCCTTGAGGCTCTGAGATGCCAAGAACTTGTCAACTTTAAAGGGCGGGCCGGGCTACATCTACTCAGCTGCCACAGTTTCTCCTTGCTAGACCTAGTGGGAAAGCATTTTGCTGAGATGCAGAAGGCAAGAAACGCAGAATACGGAGACGTGGAGCTGTCCCAAGTGCCGCTGCCAGGCGTCTTTCCGCAGAAGGAGCGCCCTGGAGCGCACCGCAACCGGCACCGTCATCTCTGCGCAAAGAGCCAAAATATTTTAAAACCCGCCAAAACTAATCCAAAAATATTTTCAAACCCGCCAAAATAGAAAACCAGACAGAGGTGATCAATACATTCGAAAAAACCTGACAAAACATGATCAAGCCCACCAAAGCTAATCCAAACACACCAAAAACTGGGCTAAACAGAATCAAAACAAATCAAAAGAAATCCAAACCTTCTAAAAACCCGCCAAAATATTTCAAAACCCGTCAAAACTAATCAAAACATTCCGAATACCCGCCAAAACATTCCAAATACCCGCCAAAAGATTTTAAAACCCGCCAAAATGAATCCAAACATTCCAAAACCTGCCAACACAATAAAAACAACTCAAGAGAATACAAAACATTCTAAAACCCAACCAAGACATTCCGAAAACCCGCCAAAACATCATAAAAACAAATCAAAACCAACCAAAATATTCCAAAAACCCGCCAAAATTATTTAGACCCGCAAAACTCATCAAAACATTCTGAAAAGATGCCAAAACATTAGAAAACCAGCCAGAACTGATCAAAACATTCAAAAAACTTGGCAAAACATCATAAAAACAAATCAAAACCAACCAAAAAATTTCAAAAACCCGACAAAATAGTTTAGAACCCGCCAAAACTGATCAAAACATTCTGAAAAGATGCCAAAATACTAGAAAACCAGTCTGAAGTGATCGAAACATTCAATAACTTGCCAAAACATAATCAAAACAAATGAAAGCAAACCAAAACATTCCAAATACCCGCCAAAAGATTTTAAAACCCGCCAAAAGGAATCCAAACATTCCACAACCAGCCAAGACAATATAAACAACACAAGAGAAAACAAAACATTCTAAAACACCACCAAAACATTCCGAAACACCACCAAAACATCATCAAAACAAATCAAAACCAACCAAAAAATAAGAGGAACACGGCAACATATTGGCAAGCAAGAGACGGAGAGCGCGGCACCTTCTAGGAGGCCAAGAAGGAAGCCGCACAACACCTGCACTGTGTCTGCAACTTTCAAACTGCTAGAAGCTAGTGGCTTGCCACTGGCCTGCCTCTTCAATTGCCATTAGCATTCCAATGGAAGCTATTCTTGGACAACTTTGCTCTGCTTGCTGCTAGTTCTGCCCCAGCCTACCATAGATAACCTTGCTCTTGCCTTGAGGCTCTGAGATGCCAAGAACTTGTCAACTTCAAAGGGCGGGCCGGGCTACATCTACTCAGCTGCCACAGTTTCTCCTTGCTAGACCTAGTGGGAAAGCATTTTGCTGAGATGCAGAAGGCAAGAAACGCACAATACGGAGACGCGGAGCTGTCCCAAGTGCCGCAGCCAGGCGTCTTTCCGCAGAAGGAGCGCCCCGGAGCGCACCGCAACCGGCACCGTCATCTCTGCGCAAAGAGCCAAAATATTTTAAAACCCGCCAAAACTCATCCAAAAATATTTTCAAACCCGCCAAAATAGAAAACCAGACAGAAGTCATCAATACATTCGAAAAAACCTGACAAAACATGATCAAGCCCACCAAAGCTAATCCAAACACACCAAAAACTGGGCTAAACAGAATCAAAACAAATCAAAACAAATCCAAACCTTCTAAAAACCCGCCAAAATATTTCAAAACCCGTCAAAACTAATCAAAACCTTCCGAATACCCGCCAAAACATTCCAAATACCCGCCAAAAGATTTTAAAACCCGCCAAAAAGTATCCAAACATTCCAAAACCTGCCAACACAATAAAAACAACTCAAGAGAATACAAAACATTCTAAAACCCAACCAAGACATTCCGAAAACCCGCCAAAACATCATAAAAACAAATCAAAACCAACCAAAACATTCCAAAAACCAGCCAAAATATTCCGAAATCTGGCCAAAACATCATAAAAAGAAATCAAAACCAACCAAAATATTCCAAAAACCTGACAAAATAGTTTAGAACCTGCCAAACCTGATCAAAACATTCTGAAAAGATGCCAAAATACTAGAAAACCAGTCAGAAGTGATCGAAACTTTCAATAACTTGCCAAAACATCATCAAAACAAATGAAAGCAAACCAAAACATTCCAAATACCCACCAAAATATTTTAAAACCCGCCAAAAGGAATCCAAATGTTCCACAACCTGCCAAGACAATCAAAACAACACAAGAGAAAACAAAACATTCTGAAACACCACCAAAACATTCCGAAACACCACCAAAACATTCCGAAAACCCGCCAAAACATCATCAAAACAAATCAAAACCAACCAAAAAATAAGAGGAACACGGCAACATATTGGCAAGCAAGAGACGGAGAATGTGACACCTTCTAGGAGGCCAAGAAGGAAGCCGCACAACACCTGCACTGTGTCTGCAACCTTCAAACTGCTAGAAGCTAGTGGCTTGCCACTGGCCTGCCTCTTCAATTGCCATTAGCATTCCAATGGAAGCTATTCTTGGACAACTTTGCTCTGCTTGCTGCTAGTTCTGCCCCAGCCTACCATAGATAACCTTGCTCTTGCCTTGAGGCTCTGAGATGCCAAGAACTTGTCAACTTTAAAGGGCGGGCCGGGCTACATCTACTCAGCTGCCACAGTTTCTCCTTGCTAGACCTAGTGGGAAAGCATTTTGCTGAGATGCAGAAGGCAAGAAACGCAGAATACGGAGACGTGGAGCTGTCCCAAGTGCCGCAGCCAGGCGTCTTTCCGCAGAAGGAGCGCCCCGGAGCGCACCGCAACCGGCACCGTCATCTCTGCGCAAAGAGCCAAAATATTTTAAAACCCGCCAAAACTCATCCAAAAATATTTTCAAACCCGCCAAAATAGAAAACCAGACAGAAGTCATCAATACATTCGAAAAAACCTGACAAAACATGATAAAGCCCACCAAAGCTAATCCAAACACACCAAAAACTGGGCTAAACAGAATCAAAACAAATCAAAACAAATCCAAACCTTCTAAAAACCCGCCAAAATATTTCAAAACCCGTCAAAACTAATCAAAACCTTCCGAATACCCGCCAAAACATTCCAAATACCCGCCAAAAGATTTTAAAACCCGCCAAAAAGTATCCAAACATTCCAAAACCTGCCAACACAATAAAAACAACTCAAGAGAATACAAAACATTCTAAAACCCAACCAAGACATTCCGAAAACCCGCCAAAACATCATAAAAACAAATCAAAACCAACCAAAACATTCCAAAAACCAGCCAAAATATTCCGAAATCTGGCCAAAACATCATAAAAACAAATCAAAACCAACCAAAACATTCCAAAAACCTGACAAAATAGTTTAGAACCTGCCAAACCTGATCAAAACATTCTGAAAAGATGCCAAAATACTAGAAAACCAGTCAGAAGTGATCGAAACTTTCAATAACTTGCCAAAACATAATCAAAACAAATGAAAGCAAACCAAAACATTCCAAATACCCGCCAAAAGATTTTAAAACCCGCCAAAAGGAATCCAAACATTCCACAACCAGCCAAGACAATATAAACAACACAAGAGAAAACAAAACATTCTAAAACACCACCAAAACATTCCGAAACACCACCAAAACATCATCAAAACAAATCAAAACCAACCAAAAAATAAGAGGAACACGGCAACATATTGGCAAGCAAGAGACGGAGAGCGCGGCACCTTCTAGGAGGCCAAGAAGGAAGCCGCACAACACCTGCACTGTGTCTGCAACTTTCAAACTGCTAGAAGCTAGTGGCTTGCCACTGGCCTGCCTCTTCAATTGCCATTAGCATTCCAATGGAAGCTATTCTTGGACAACTTTGCTCTGCTTGCTGCTAGTTCTGCCCCAGCCTACCATAGATAACCTTGCTCTTGCCTTGAGGCTCTGAGATGCCAAGAACTTGTCAACTTCAAAGGGCGGGCCGGGCTACATCTACTCAGCTGCCACAGTTTCTCCTTGCTAGACCTAGTGGGAAAGCATTTTGCTGAGATGCAGAAGGCAAGAAACGCAGAATACGGAGACGCGGAGCTGTCCCAAGTGCCGCAGCCAGGCGTCTTTCCGCAGAAGGAGCGCCCCGGAGCGCACCGCAACCGGCACCGTCATCTCTGCGCAAAGAGCCAAAATATTTTAAAACCCGCCAAAACTCATCCAAAAATATTTTCAAACCCGCCAAAATAGAAAACCAGACAGAAGTCATCAATACATTCGAAAAAACCTGACAAAACATGATCAAGCCCACCAAAGCTAATCCAAACACACCAAAAACTGGGCTAAACAGAATCAAAACAAATCAAAACAAATCCAAACCTTCTAAAAACCCGCCAAAATATTTCAAAACCCGTCAAAACTAATCAAAACCTTCCGAATACCCGCCAAAACATTCCAAATACCCGCCAAAAGATTTTAAAACCCGCCAAAAAGTATCCAAACATTCCAAAACCTGCCAACACAATAAAAACAACTCAAGAGAATACAAAACATTCTAAAACCCAACCAAGACATTCCGAAAACCCGCCAAAACATCATAAAAACAAATCAAAACCAACCAAAACATTCCAAAAACCAGCCAAAATATTCCGAAATCTGGCCAAAACATCATAAAAAGAAATCAAAACCAACCAAAACATTCCAAAAACCTGACAAAATAGTTTAGAACCTGCCAAACCTGATCAAAACATTCTGAAAAGATGCCAAAATACTAGAAAACCAGTCAGAAGTGATCGAAACTTTCAATAACTTGCCAAAACATCATCAAAACAAATGAAAGCAAACCAAAACATTCCAAATACCCACCAAAATATTTTAAAACCCGCCAAAAGGAATCCAAATGTTCCACAACCTGCCAAGACAATCAAAACAACACAAGAGAAAACAAAACATTCTGAAACACCACCAAAACATTCCGAAACACCACCAAAACATTCCGAAAACCCGCCAAAACATCATCAAAACAATTCAAAACCAACCAAAAAATAAGAGGAACACGGCAACATATTGGCAAGCAAGAGACGGAGAATGTGACACCTTCTAGGAGGCCAAGAAGGAAGCCGCACAACACCTGCACTGTGTCTGCAACCTTCAAACTGCTAGAAGCTAGTGGCTTGCCACTGGCCTGCCTCTTCAATTGCCATTAGCATTCCAATGGAAGCTATTCTTGGACAACTTTGCTCTGCTTGCTGCTAGTTCTGCCCCAGCCTACCATAGATAACCTTGCTCTTGCCTTGAGGCTCTGAGATGCCAAGAACTTGTCAACTTTAAAGGGCGGGCCGGGCTACATCTACTCAGCTGCCACAGTTTCTCCTTGCTAGACCTAGTGGGAAAGCATTTTGCTGAGATGCAGAAGGCAAGAAACGCAGAATACGGAGACGTGGAGCTGTCCCAAGTGCCTCTGCCAGGCGTCTTTCCGCAGAAGGAGCGCCCTGGAGCGCACCGCAACCGGCACCGTCATCTCTGCGCAAAGAGCCAAAATATTTTAAAACCCGCCAAAACTAATCCAAAAATATTTTCAAACCCGCCAAAATAGAAAACCAGACAGAGGTGATCAATACATTCGAAAAAACCTGACAAAACATGATCAAGCCCACCAAAGCTAATCCAAACACACCAAAAACTGGGCTAAACAGAATCAAAACAAATCAAAACAAATCCAAACCTTCTAAAAACCCGCCAAAATATTTCAAAACCCGTCAAAACTAATCAAAACATTCCGAATACCCGCCAAAACATTCCAAATACCCGCCAAAAGATTTTAAAACCCGCCAAAATGAATCCAAACATTCCAAAACCTGCCAACACAATAAAAACAACTCAAGAGAATACAAAACATTCTAAAACCCAACCAAGACATTCCGAAAACCCGCCAAAACATCATAAAAACAAATCAAAACCAACCAAAATATTCCAAAAACCCGCCAAAATTATTTAGACCCGCAAAACTCATCAAAACATTCTGAAAAGATGCCAAAACATTAGAAAACCAGCCAGAACTGATCAAAACATTCAAAAAACTTGGCAAAACATCATAAAAACAAATCAAAACCAACCAAAAAATTTCAAAAACCCGACAAAATAGTTTAGAACCCGCCAAAACTGATCAAAACATTCTGAAAAGATGCCAAAATACTAGAAAACCAGTCAGAAGTGATCGAAACATTCAATAACTTGCCAAAACATAATCAAAACAAATGAAAGCAAACCAAAACATTCCAAATACCCGCCAAAAGATTTTAAAACCCGCCAAAAGGAATCCAAACATTCCACAACCAGCCAAGACAATATAAACAACACAAGAGAAAACAAAACATTCTAAAACACCACCAAAACATTCCGAAACACCACCAAAACATCATCAAAACAAATCAAAACCAACCAAAAAATAAGAGGAACACGGCAACATATTGGCAAGCAAGAGACGGAGAGCGCGGCACCTTCTAGGAGGCCAAGAAGGAAGCCGCACAACACCTGCACTGTGTCTGCAACTTTCAAACTGCTAGAAGCTAGTGGCTTGCCACTGGCCTGCCTCTTCAATTGCCATTAGCATTCCAATGGAAGCTATTCTTGGACAACTTTGCTCTGCTTGCTGCTAGTTCTGCCCCAGCCTACCATAGATAACCTTGCTCTTGCCTTGAGGCTCTGAGATGCCAAGAACTTGTCAACTTCAAAGGGCGGGCCGGGCTACATCTACTCAGCTGCCACAGTTTCTCCTTGCTAGACCTAGTGGGAAAGCATTTTGCTGAGATGCAGAAGGCAAGAAACGCACAATACGGAGACGCGGAGCTGTCCCAAGTGCCGCAGCCAGGCGTCTTTCCGCAGAAGGAGCGCCCCGGAGCGCACCGCAACCGGCACCGTCATCTCTGCGCAAAGAGCCAAAATATTTTAAAACCCGCCAAAACTCATCCAAAAATATTTTCAAACCCGCCAAAATAGAAAACCAGACAGAAGTCATCAATACATTCGAAAAAACCTGACAAAACATGATCAAGCCCACCAAAGCTAATCCAAACACACCAAAAACTGGGCTAAACAGAATCAAAACAAATCAAAACAAATCCAAACCTTCTAAAAACCCGCCAAAATATTTCAAAACCCGTCAAAACTAATCAAAACCTTCCGAATACCCGCCAAAACATTCCAAATACCCGCCAAAAGATTTTAAAACCCGCCAAAAAGTATCCAAACATTCCAAAACCTGCCAACACAATAAAAACAACTCAAGAGAATACAAAACATTCTAAAACCCAACCAAGACATTCCGAAAACCCGCCAAAACATCATAAAAACAAATCAAAACCAACCAAAACATTCCAAAAACCAGCCAAAATATTCCGAAATCTGGCCAAAACATCATAAAAACAAATCAAAACCAACCAAAACATTCCAAAAACCTGACAAAATAGTTTAGAACCTGCCAAACCTGATCAAAACATTCTGAAAAGATGCCAAAATACTAGAAAACCAGTCAGAAGTGATCGAAACTTTCAATAACTTGCCAAAACATAATCAAAACAAATGAAAGCAAACCAAAACATTCCAAATACCCACCAAAATATTTTAAAACCCGCCAAAAGGAATCCAAATGTTCCACAACCTGCCAAGACAATCAAAACAACACAAGAGAAAACAAAACATTCTGAAACACCACCAAAACATTCCAAAACACCACCAAAACATTCCGAAAACCCGCCAAAACATCATCAAAACAATTCAAAACCAACCAAAAAATAAGAGGAACACGGCAACATATTGGCAAGCAAGAGACGGAGAATGTGACACCTTCTAGGAGGCCAAGAAGGAAGCCGCACAACACCTGCACTGTGTCTGCAACCTTCAAACTGCTAGAAGCTAGTGGCTTGCCACTGGCCTGCCTCTTCAATTGCCATTAGCATTCCAATGGAAGCTATTCTTGGACAACTTTGCTCTGCTTGCTGCTAGTTCTGCCCCAGCCTACCATAGATAACCTTGCTCTTGCCTTGAGGCTCTGAGATGCCAAGAACTTGTCAACTTTAAAGGGCGGGCCGGGCTACATCTACTCAGCTGCCACAGTTTCTCCTTGCTAGACCTAGTGGGAAAGCATTTTGCTGAGATGCAGAAGGCAAGAAACGCAGAATACGGAGACGTGGAGCTGTCCCAAGTGCCGCTGCCAGGCGTCTTTCCGCAGAAGGAGGGCCCTGGAGCGCACCGCAACCGGCACCGTCATCTCTGCGCAAAGAGCCAAAATATTTTAAAACCCGCCAAAACTAATCCAAAAATATTTTCAAACCCGCCAAAATAGAAAACCAGACAGAAGTCATCAATACATTCGAAAAAACCTGACAAAACATGATCAAGCCCACCAAAGCTAATCCAAACACACCAAAAACTGGGCTAAACAGAATCAAAACAAATCAAAAGAAATCCAAACCTTCTAAAAACCCGCCAAAATATTTCAAAACCCGTCAAAACTAATCAAAACATTCCGAATACCCGCCAAAACATTCCAAATACCCGCCAAAAGATTTTAAAACCCGCCAAAATGAATCCAAACATTCCAAAACCTGCCAACACAATAAAAACAACTCAAGAGAATACAAAACATTCTAAAACCCAACCAAGACATTCCGAAAACCCGCCAAAACATCATAAAAACAAATCAAAACCAACCAAAATATTCCAAAAACCCGCCAAAATTATTTAGACCCGCAAAACTCATCAAAACATTCTGAAAAGATGCCAAAACATTAGAAAACCAGCCTGAACTGATCAAAACATTCAAAAAACTTGGCAAAACATCATAAAAACAAATCAAAACCAACCAAAAAATTCCAAAAACCCGACAAAATAGTTTAGAACCCGCCAAAACTGATCAAAACATTCTGAAAAGATGCCAAAATACTAGAAAACCAGTCAGAAGTGATCGAAACATTCAATAACTTGCCAAAACATAATCAAAACAAATGAAAGCAAACCAAAACATTCCAAATACCCGCCAAAAGATTTTAAAACCCGCCAAAAGGAATCCAAACATTCCACAACCAGCCAAGACAATATAAACAACACAAGAGAAAACAAAACATTCTAAAACACCACCAAAACATTCCGAAAACCCACCAAAACATCATCAAAACAAATCAAAACCAACCAAAAAATAAGAGGAACACGGCAACATATTGGCAAGCAAGAGACGGAGAGCGCGGCACCTTCTAGGAGGCCAAGAAGGAAGCCGCACAACACCTGCACTGTGTCTGCAACTTTCAAACTGCTAGAAGCTAGTGGCTTGCCACTGGCCTGCCTCTTCAATTGCCATTAGCATTCCAATGGAAGCTATTCTTGGACAACTTTGCTCTGCTTGCTGCTAGTTCTGCCCCAGCCTACCATAGATAACCTTGCTCTTGCCTTGAGGCTCTGAGATGCCAAGAACTTGTCAACTTCAAAGGGCGGGCCGGGCTACATCTACTCAGCTGCCACAGTTTCTCCTTGCTAGACCTAGTGGGAAAGCATTTTGCTGAGATGCAGAAGGCAAGAAACGCAGAATACGGAGACGCGGAGCTGTCCCAAGTGCCGCAGCCAGGCGTCTTTCCGCAGAAGGAGCGCCCCGGAGCGCACCGCAACCGGCACCGTCATCTCTGCGCAAAGAGCCAAAATATTTTAAAACCCGCCAAAACTCATCCAAAAATATTTTCAAACCCGCCAAAATAGAAAACCAGACAGAAGTCATCAATACATTCGAAAAAACCTGACAAAACATGATCAAGCCCACCAAAGCTAATCCAAACACACCAAAAACTGGGCTAAACAGAATCAAAACAAATCAAAACAAATCCAAACCTTCTAAAAACCCGCCAAAATATTTCAAAACCCGTCAAAACTAATCAAAACCTTCCGAATACCCGCCAAAACATTCCAAATACCCGCCAAAAGATTTTAAAACCCGCCAAAAAGTATCCAAACATTCCAAAACCTGCCAACACAATAAAAACAACTCAAGAGAATACAAAACATTCTAAAACCCAACCAAGACATTCCGAAAACCCGCCAAAACATCATAAAAACAAATCAAAACCAACCAAAACATTCCAAAAACCAGCCAAAATATTCCGAAATCTGGCCAAAACATCATAAAAACAAATCAAAACCAACCAAAACATTCCAAAAACCTGACAAAATAGTTTAGAACCTGCCAAACCTGATCAAAACATTCTGAAAAGATGCCAAAATACTAGAAAACCAGTCAGAAGTGATCGAAACTTTCAATAACTTGCCAAAACATAATCAAAACAAATGAAAGCAAACCAAAACATTCCAAATACCCACCAAAATATTTTAAAACCCGCCAAAAGGAATCCAAATGTTCCACAACCTGCCAAGACAATCAAAACAACACAAGAGAAAACAAAACATTCTGAAACACCACCAAAACATTCCAAAACACCACCAAAACATTCCGAAAACCCGCCAAAACATCATCAAAACAATTCAAAACCAACCAAAAAATAAGAGGAACACGGCAACATATTGGCAAGCAAGAGACGGAGAATGTGACACCTTCTAGGAGGCCAAGAAGGAAGCCGCACAACACCTGCACTGTGTCTGCAACCTTCAAACTGCTAGAAGCTAGTGGCTTGCCACTGGCCTGCCTCTTCAATTGCCATTAGCATTCCAATGGAAGCTATTCTTGGACAACTTTGCTCTGCTTGCTGCTAGTTCTGCCCCAGCCTACCATAGATAACCTTGCTCTTGCCTTGAGGCTCTGAGATGCCAAGAACTTGTCAACTTTAAAGGGCGGGCCGGGCTACATCTACTCAGCTGCCACAGTTTCTCCTTGCTAGACCTAGTGGGAAAGCATTTTGCTGAGATGCAGAAGGCAAGAAACGCAGAATACGGAGACGTGGAGCTGTCCCAAGTGCCGCTGCCAGGCGTCTTTCCGCAGAAGGAGCGCCCTGGAGCGCACCGCAACCGGCACCGTCATCTCTGCGCAAAGAGCCAAAATATTTTAAAACCCGCCAAAACTAATCCAAAAATATTTTCAAACCCGCCAAAATAGAAAACCAGACAGAAGTCATCAATACATTCGAAAAAACCTGACAAAACATGATCAAGCCCACCAAAGCTAATCCAAACACACCAAAAACTGGGCTAAACAGAATCAAAACAAATCAAAACAAATCGAAACCTTCTAAAAACCCGCCAAAATATTTCAAAACCCGTCAAAACTAATCAAAACATTCCAAATACCCGCCAAAACATTCCAAATACCCGCCAAAAGATTTTAAAACCCGCCAAAATGAATCCAAACATTCCAAAACCTGCCAACACAATAAAAACAACTCAAGAGAATACAAAACATTCTAAAACCCAACCAAGACATTCCGAAAACCCGCCAAAACATCATAAAAACAAATCAAAACCAACCAAAATATTCCAAAAACCCGCCAAAATTATTTAGACCCGCAAAACTCATCAAAACATTCTGAAAAGATGCCAAAACATTAGAAAACCAGCCTGAACTGATCAAAACATTCAAAAAACTTGGCAAAACATCATAAAAACAAATCAAAACCAACCAAAAAATTCCAAAAACCCGACAAAATAGTTTAGAACCCGCCAAAACTGATCAAAACATTCTGAAAAGATGCCAAAATACTAGAAAACCAGTCAGAAGTGATCGAAACATTCAATAACTTGCCAAAACATAATCAAAACAAATGAAAGCAAACCAAAACATTCCAAATACCCGCCAAAAGATTTTAAAACCCGCCAAAAGGAATCCAAACATTCCACAACCAGCCAAGACAATATAAACAACACAAGAGAAAACAAAACATTCTAAAACACCACCAAAACATTCCGAAAACCCACCAAAACATCATCAAAACAAATCAAAACCAACCAAAAAATAAGAGGAACACGGCAACATATTGGCAAGCTAGAGACGGAGAGCGCGGCACCTTCTAGGAGGCCAAGAAGGAAGCCGCACAACACCTGCACTGTGTCTGCAACTTTCAAACTGCTAGAAGCTAGTGGCTTGCCACTGGCCTGCCTCTTCAATTGCCATTAGCATTCCAATGGAAGCTATTCTTGGACAACTTTGCTCTGCTTGCTGCTAGTTCTGCCCCAGCCTAGCATAGAGAACCTTGCTCTTGCCTTGAGGCTCTGAGATGCCAAGAACTTGTCAACTTCAAAGGGCGGGCCGGGCTACATCTACTCAGCTGCCACAGTTTCTCCTTGCTAGACCTAGTGGGAAAGCATTTTGCTGAGATGCAGAAGGCAAGAAACGCAGAATACGGAGACGCGGAGCTGTCCCAAGTGCCGCAGCCAGGCGTCTTTCCGCAGAAGGAGCGCCCCGGAGCGCACCGCAACCGGCACCGTCATCTCTGCGCAAAGAGCCAAAATATTTTAAAACCCGCCAAAACTCATCCAAAAATATTTTCAAACCCGCCAAAATAGAAAACCAGACAGAAGTCATCAATACATTCGAAAAAACCTGACAAAACATGATCAAGCCCACCAAAGCTAATCCAAACACACCAAAAACTGGGCTAAACAGAATCAAAACAAATCAAAACAAATCCAAACCTTCTAAAAACCCGCCAAAATATTTCAAAACCCGTCAAAACTAATCAAAACCTTCCGAATACCCGCCAAAACATTCCAAATACCCGCCAAAAGATTTTAAAACCCGCCAAAAAGTATCCAAACATTCCAAAACCTGCCAACACAATAAAAACAACTCAAGAGAATACAAAACATTCTAAAACCCAACCAAGACATTCCGAAAACCCGCCAAAACATCATAAAAACAAATCAAAACCAACCAAAACATTCCAAAAACCAGCCAAAATATTCCGAAATCTGGCCAAAACATCATAAAAACAAATCAAAACCAACCAAAACATTCCAAAAACCTGACAAAATAGTTTAGAACCTGCCAAACCTGATCAAAACATTCTGAAAAGATGCCAAAATACTAGAAAACCAGTCAGAAGTGATCGAAACTTTCAATAACTTGCCAAAACATAATCAAAACAAATGAAAGCAAACCAAAACATTCCAAATACCCACCAAAATATTTTAAAACCCGCCAAAAGGAATCCAAATGTTCCACAACCTGCCAAGACAATCAAAACAACACAAGAGAAAACAAAACATTCTGAAACACCACCAAAACATTCCAAAACACCACCAAAACATTCCGAAAACCCGCCAAAACATCATCAAAACAATTCAAAACCAACCAAAAAATAAGAGGAACACGGCAACATATTGGCAAGCAAGAGACGGAGAATGTGACACCTTCTAGGAGGCCAAGAAGGAAGCCGCACAACACCTGCACTGTGTCTGCAACCTTCAAACTGCTAGAAGCTAGTGGCTTGCCACTGGCCTGCCTCTTCAATTGCCATTAGCATTCCAATGGAAGCTATTCTTGGACAACTTTGCTCTGCTTGCTGCTAGTTCTGCCCCAGCCTACCATAGATAACCTTGCTCTTGCCTTGAGGCTCTGAGATGCCAAGAACTTGTCAACTTTAAAGGGCGGGCCGGGCTACATCTACTCAGCTGCCACAGTTTCTCCTTGCTAGACCTAGTGGGAAAGCATTTTGCTGAGATGCAGAAGGCAAGAAACGCAGAATACGGAGACGTGGAGCTGTCCCAAGTGCCGCTGCCAGGCGTCTTTCCGCAGAAGGAGGGCCCTGGAGCGCACCGCAACCGGCACCGTCATCTCTGCGCAAAGAGCCAAAATATTTTAAAACCCGCCAAAACTAATCCAAAAATATTTTCAAACCCGCCAAAATAGAAAACCAGACAGAAGTCATCAATACATTCGAAAAAACCTGACAAAACATGATCAAGCCCACCAAAGCTAATCCAAACACACCAAAAACTGGGCTAAACAGAATCAAAACAAATCAAAAGAAATCCAAACCTTCTAAAAACCCGCCAAAATATTTCAAAACCCGTCAAAACTAATCAAAACATTCCGAATACCCGCCAAAACATTCCAAATACCCGCCAAAAGATTTTAAAACCCGCCAAAATGAATCCAAACATTCCAAAACCTGCCAACACAATAAAAACAACTCAAGAGAATACAAAACATTCTAAAACCCAACCAAGACATTCCGAAAACCCGCCAAAACATCATAAAAACAAATCAAAACCAACCAAAATATTCCAAAAACCCGCCAAAATTATTTAGACCCGCAAAACTCATCAAAACATTCTGAAAAGATGCCAAAACATTAGAAAACCAGCCTGAACTGATCAAAACATTCAAAAAACTTGGCAAAACATCATAAAAACAAATCAAAACCAACCAAAAAATTCCAAAAACCCGACAAAATAGTTTAGAACCCGCCAAAACTGATCAAAACATTCTGAAAAGATGCCAAAATACTAGAAAACCAGTCAGAAGTGATCGAAACATTCAATAACTTGCCAAAACATAATCAAAACAAATGAAAGCAAACCAAAACATTCCAAATACCCGCCAAAAGATTTTAAAACCCGCCAAAAGGAATCCAAACATTCCACAACCAGCCAAGACAATATAAACAACACAAGAGAAAACAAAACATTCTAAAACACCACCAAAACATTCCGAAAACCCACCAAAACATCATCAAAACAAATCAAAACCAACCAAAAAATAAGAGGAACACGGCAACATATTGGCAAGCAAGAGACGGAGAGCGCGGCACCTTCTAGGAGGCCAAGAAGGAAGCCGCACAACACCTGCACTGTGTCTGCAACTTTCAAACTGCTAGAAGCTAGTGGCTTGCCACTGGCCTGCCTCTTCAATTGCCATTAGCATTCCAATGGAAGCTATTCTTGGACAACTTTGCTCTGCTTGCTGCTAGTTCTGCCCCAGCCTACCATAGATAACCTTGCTCTTGCCTTGAGGCTCTGAGATGCCAAGAACTTGTCAACTTCAAAGGGCGGGCCGGGCTACATCTACTCAGCTGCCACAGTTTCTCCTTGCTAGACCTAGTGGGAAAGCATTTTGCTGAGATGCAGAAGGCAAGAAACGCACAATACGGAGACGCGGAGCTGTCCCAAGTGCCGCAGCCAGGCGTCTTTCCGCAGAAGGAGCGCCCCGGAGCGCACCGCAACCGGCACCGTCATCTCTGCGCAAAGAGCCAAAATATTTTAAAACCCGCCAAAACTCATCCAAAAATATTTTCAAACCCGCCAAAATAGAAAACCAGACAGAAGTCATCAATACATTCGAAAAAACCTGACAAAACATGATCAAGCCCACCAAAGCTAATCCAAACACACCAAAAACTGGGCTAAACAGAATCAAAACAAATCAAAACAAATCCAAACCTTCTAAAAACCCGCCAAAATATTTCAAAACCCGTCAAAACTAATCAAAACCTTCCGAATACCCGCCAAAACATTCCAAATACCCGCCAAAAGATTTTAAAACCCGCCAAAAAGTATCCAAACATTCCAAAACCTGCCAACACAATAAAAACAACTCAAGAGAATACAAAACATTCTAAAACCCAACCAAGACATTCCGAAAAACCGCCAAAACATCATAAAAACAAATCAAAACCAACCAAAACATTCCAAAAACCAGCCAAAATATTCCGAAATCTGGCCAAAACATCATAAAAACAAATCAAAACCAACCAAAACATTCCAAAAACCTGACAAAATAGTTTAGAACCTGCCAAACCTGATCAAAACATTCTGAAAAGATGCCAAAATACTAGAAAACCAGTCAGAAGTGATCGAAACTTTCAATAACTTGCCAAAACATCATCAAAACAAATGAAAGCAAACCAAAACATTCCAAATACCCACCAAAATATTTTAAAACCCGCCAAAAGGAATCCAAATGTTCCACAACCTGCCAAGACAATCAAAACAACACAAGAGAAAACAAAACATTCTGAAACACCACCAAAACATTCCAAAACACCACCAAAACATTCCGAAAACCCGCCAAAACATCATCAAAACAATTCAAAACCAACCAAAAAATAAGAGGAACACGGCAACATATTGGCAAGCAAGAGACGGAGAATGTGACACCTTCTAGGAGGCCAAGAAGGAAGCCGCACAACACCTGCACTGTGTCTGCAACCTTCAAACTGCTAGAAGCTAGTGGCTTGCCACTGGCCTGCCTCTTCAATTGCCATTAGCATTCCAATGGAAGCTATTCTTGGACAACTTTGCTCTGCTTGCTGCTAGTTCTGCCCCAGCCTACCATAGATAACCTTGCTCTTGCCTTGAGGCTCTGAGATGCCAAGAACTTGTCAACTTTAAAGGGCGGGCCGGGCTACATCTACTCAGCTGCCACAGTTTCTCCTTGCTAGACCTAGTGGGAAAGCATTTTGCTGAGATGCAGAAGGCAAGAAACGCAGAATACGGAGACGTGGAGCTGTCCCAAGTGCCGCTGCCAGGCGTCTTTCCGCAGAAGGAGCGCCCTGGAGCGCACCGCAACCGGCACCGTCATCTCTGCGCAAAGAGCCAAAATATTTTAAAACCCGCCAAAACTAATCCAAAAATATTTTCAAACCCGCCAAAATAGAAAACCAGACAGAAGTCATCAATACATTCGAAAAAACCTGACAAAACATGATCAAGCCCACCAAAGCTAATCCAAACACACCAAAAACTGGGCTAAACAGAATCAAAACAAATCAAAAGAAATCCAAACCTTCTAAAAACCCGCCAAAATATTTCAAAACCCGTCAAAACTAATCAAAACATTCCGAATACCCGCCAAAACATTCCAAATACCCGCCAAAAGATTTTAAAACCCGCCAAAATGAATCCAAACATTCCAAAACCTGCCAACACAATAAAAACAACTCAAGAGAATACAAAACATTCTAAAACCCAACCAAGACATTCCGAAAACCCGCCAAAACATCATAAAAACAAATCAAAACCAACCAAAATATTCCAAAAACCCGCCAAAATTATTTAGACCCGCAAAACTCATCAAAACATTCTGAAAAGATGCCAAAACATTAGAAAACCAGCCTGAACTGATCAAAACATTCAAAAAACTTGGCAAAACATCATAAAAACAAATCAAAACCAACCAAAAAATTCCAAAAACCCGACAAAATAGTTTAGAACCCGCCAAAACTGATCAAAACATTCTGAAAAGATGCCAAAATACTAGAAAACCAGTCAGAAGTGATCGAAACATTCAATAACTTGCCAAAACATAATCAAAACAAATGAAAGCAAACCAAAACATTCCAAATACCCGCCAAAAGATTTTAAAACCCGCCAAAAGGAATCCAAACATTCCACAACCAGCCAAGACAATATAAACAACACAAGAGAAAACAAAACATTCTAAAACACCACCAAAACATTCCGAAAACCCACCAAAACATCATCAAAACAAATCAAAACCAACCAAAAAATAAGAGGAACACGGCAACATATTGGCAAGCAAGAGACGGAGAGCGCGGCACCTTCTAGGAGGCCAAGAAGGAAGCCGCAGAACACCTGCACTGTGTCTGCAACTTTCAAACTGCTAGAAGCTAGTGGCTTGCCACTGGCCTGCCTCTTCAATTGCCATTAGCATTCCAATGGAAGCTATTCTTGGACAACTTTGCTCTGCTTGCTGCTAGTTCTGCCCCAGCCTACCATAGATAACCTTGCTCTTGCCTTGAGGCTCTGAGATGCCAAGAACTTGTCAACTTCAAAGGGCGGGCCGGGCTACATCTACTCAGCTGCCACAGTTTCTCCTTGCTAGACCTAGTGGGAAAGCATTTTGCTGAGATGCAGAAGGCAAGAAACGCAGAATACGGAGACGCGGAGCTGTCCCAAGTGCCGCAGCCAGGCGTCTTTCCGCAGAAGGAGCGCCCCGGAGCGCACCGCAACCGGCACCGTCATCTCTGCGCAAAGAGCCAAAATATTTTAAAACCCGCCAAAACTCATCCAAAAATATTTTCAAACCCGCCAAAATAGAAAACCAGACAGAAGTCATCAATACATTCGAAAAAACCTGACAAAACATGATCAAGCCCACCAAAGCTAATCCAAACACACCAAAAACTGGGCTAAACAGAATCAAAACAAATCAAAACAAATCCAAACCTTCTAAAAACCCGCCAAAATATTTCAAAACCCGTCAAAACTAATCAAAACCTTCCGAATACCCGCCAAAACATTCCAAATACCCGCCAAAAGATTTTAAAACCCGCCAAAAAGTATCCAAACATTCCAAAACCTGCCAACACAATAAAAACAACTCAAGAGAATACAAAACATTCTAAAACCCAACCAAGACATTCCGAAAACCCGCCAAAACATCATAAAAACAAATCAAAACCAACCAAAACATTCCAAAAACCAGCCAAAATATTCCGAAATCTGGCCAAAACATCATAAAAACAAATCAAAACCAACCAAAACATTCCAAAAACCTGACAAAATAGTTTAGAACCTGCCAAACCTGATCAAAACATTCGGAAAAGATGCCAAAATACTAGAAAACCAGTCAGAAGTGATCGAAACTTTCAATAACTTGCCAAAACATAATCAAAACAAATGAAAGCAAACCAAAACATTCCAAATACCCACCAAAATATTTTAAAACCCGCCAAAAGGAATCCAAATGTTCCACAACCTGCCAAGACAATCAAAACAACACAAGAGAAAACAAAACATTCTGAAACACCACCAAAACATTCCAAAACACCACCAAAACATTCCGAAAACCCGCCAAAACATCATCAAAACAATTCAAAACCAACCAAAAAATAAGAGGAACACGGCAACATATTGGCAAGCAAGAGACGGAGAATGTGACACCTTCTAGGAGGCCAAGAAGGAAGCCGCACAACACCTGCACTGTGTCTGCAACCTTCAAACTGCTAGAAGCTAGTGGCTTGCCACTGGCCTGCCTCTTCAATTGCCATTAGCATTCCAATGGAAGCTATTCTTGGACAACTTTGCTCTGCTTGCTGCTAGTTCTGCCCCAGCCTACCATAGATAACCTTGCTCTTGCCTTGAGGCTCTGAGATGCCAAGAACTTGTCAACTTTAAAGGGCGGGCCGGGCTACATCTACTCAGCTGCCACAGTTTCTCCTTGCTAGACCTAGTGGGAAAGCATTTTGCTGAGATGCAGAAGGCAAGAAACGCAGAATACGGAGACGTGGAGCTGTCCCAAGTGCCGCTGCCAGGCGTCTTTCCGCAGAAGGAGCGCCCTGGAGCGCACCGCAACCGGCACCGTCATCTCTGCGCAAAGAGCCAAAATATTTTAAAACCCGCCAAAACTAATCCAAAAATATTTTCAAACCCGCCAAAATAGAAAACCAGACAGAAGTCATCAATACATTCGAAAAAACCTGACAAAACATGATCAAGCCCACCAAAGCTAATCCAAACACACCAAAAACTGGGCTAAACAGAATCAAAACAAATCAAAAGAAATCCAAACCTTCTAAAAACCCGCCAAAATATTTCAAAACCCGTCAAAACTAATCAAAACATTCCGAATACCCGCCAAAACATTCCAAATACCCGCCAAAAGATTTTAAAACCCGCCAAAATGAATCCAAACATTCCAAAACCTGCCAACACAATAAAAACAACTCAAGAGAATACAAAACATTCTAAAACCCAACCAAGACATTCCGAAAACCCGCCAAAACATCATAAAAACAAATCAAAACCAACCAAAATATTCCAAAAACCCGCCAAAATTATTTAGACCCGCAAAACTCATCAAAACATTCTGAAAAGATGCCAAAACATTAGAAAACCAGCCTGAACTGATCAAAACATTCAAAAAACTTGGCAAAACATCATAAAAACAAATCAAAACCAACCAAAAAATTCCAAAAACCCGACAAAATAGTTTAGAACCCGCCAAAACTGATCAAAACATTCTGAAAAGATGCCAAAATACTAGAAAACCAGTCAGAAGTGATCGAAACATTCAATAACTTGCCAAAACATCATCAAAACAAATGAAAGCAAACCAAAACATTCCAAATACCCGCCAAAAGATTTTAAAACCCGCCAAAAGGAATCCAAACATTCCACAACCAGCCAAGACAATATAAACAACACAAGAGAAAACAAAACATTCTAAAACACCACCAAAACATTCCGAAAACCCACCAAAACATCATCAAAACAAATCAAAACCAACCAAAAAATAAGAGGAACACGGCAACATATTGGCAAGCAAGAGACGGAGAGCGCGGCACCTTCTAGGAGGCCAAGAAGGAAGCCGCACAACACCTGCACTGTGTCTGCAACTTTCAAACTGCTAGAAGCTAGTGGCTTGCCACTGGCCTGCCTCTTCAATTGCCATTAGCATTCCAATGGAAGCTATTCTTGGACAACTTTGCTCTGCTTGCTGCTAGTTCTGCCCCAGCCTAGCATAGAGAACCTTGCTCTTGCCTTGAGGCTCTGAGATGCCAAGAACTTGTCAACTTCAAAGGGCGGGCCGGGCTACATCTACTCAGCTGCCACAGTTTCTCCTTGCTAGACCTAGTGGGAAAGCATTTTGCTGAGATGCAGAAGGCAAGAAACGCAGAATACGGAGACGCGGAGCTGTCCCAAGTGCCGCAGCCAGGCGTCTTTCCGCAGAAGGAGCGCCCCGGAGCGCACCGCAACCGGCACCGTCATCTCTGCGCAAAGAGCCAAAATATTTTAAAACCCGCCAAAACTCATCCAAAAATATTTTCAAACCCGCCAAAATAGAAAACCAGACAGAAGTCATCAATACATTCGAAAAAACCTGACAAAACATGATCAAGCCCACCAAAGCTAATCCAAACACACCAAAAACTGGGCTAAACAGAATCAAAACAAATCAAAACAAATCCAAACCTTCTAAAAACCCGCCAAAATATTTCAAAACCCGTCAAAACTAATCAAAACCTTCCGAATACCCGCCAAAACATTCCAAATACCCGCCAAAAGATTTTAAAACCCGCCAAAAAGTATCCAAACATTCCAAAACCTGCCAACACAATAAAAACAACTCAAGAGAATACAAAACATTCTAAAACCCAACCAAGACATTCCGAAAACCCGCCAAAACATCATAAAAACAAATCAAAACCAACCAAAACATTCCAAAAACCAGCCAAAATATTCCGAAATCTGGCCAAAACATCATAAAAACAAATCAAAACCAACCAAAACATTCCAAAAACCTGACAAAATAGTTTAGAACCTGCCAAACCTGATCAAAACATTCTGAAAAGATGCCAAAATACTAGAAAACCAGTCAGAAGTGATCGAAACTTTCAATAACTTGCCAAAACATAATCAAAACAAATGAAAGCAAACCAAAACATTCCAAATACCCACCAAAATATTTTAAAACCCGCCAAAAGGAATCCAAATGTTCCACAACCTGCCAAGACAATCAAAACAACACAAGAGAAAACAAAACATTCTGAAACACCACCAAAACATTCCAAAACACCACCAAAACATTCCGAAAACCCGCCAAAACATCATCAAAACAATTCAAAACCAACCAAAAAATAAGAGGAACACGGCAACATATTGGCAAGCAAGAGACGGAGAATGTGACACCTTCTAGGAGGCCAAGAAGGAAGCCGCACAACACCTGCACTGTGTCTGCAACCTTCAAACTGCTAGAAGCTAGTGGCTTGCCACTGGCCTGCCTCTTCAATTGCCATTAGCATTCCAATGGAAGCTATTCTTGGACAACTTTGCTCTGCTTGCTGCTAGTTCTGCCCCAGCCTACCATAGATAACCTTGCTCTTGCCTTGAGGCTCTGAGATGCCAAGAACTTGTCAACTTTAAAGGGCGGGCCGGGCTACATCTACTCAGCTGCCACAGTTTCTCCTTGCTAGACCTAGTGGGAAAGCATTTTGCTGAGATGCAGAAGGCAAGAAACGCAGAATACGGAGACGTGGAGCTGTCCCAAGTGCCGCTGCCAGGCGTCTTTCCGCAGAAGGAGCGCCCTGGAGCGCACCGCAACCGGCACCGTCATCTCTGCGCAAAGAGCCAAAATATTTTAAAACCCGCCAAAACTAATCCAAAAATATTTTCAAACCCGCCAAAATAGAAAACCAGACAGAAGTCATCAATACATTCGAAAAAACCTGACAAAACATGATCAAGCCCACCAAAGCTAATCCAAACACACCAAAAACTGGGCTAAACAGAATCAAAACAAATCAAAAGAAATCCAAACCTTCTAAAAACCCGCCAAAATATTTCAAAACCCGTCAAAACTAATCAAAACATTCCGAATACCCGCCAAAACATTCCAAATACCCGCCAAAAGATTTTAAAACCCGCCAAAATGAATCCAAACATTCCAAAACCTGCCAACACAATAAAAACAACTCAAGAGAATACAAAACATTCTAAAACCCAACCAAGACATTCCGAAAACCCGCCAAAACATCATAAAAACAAATCAAAACCAACCAAAATATTCCAAAAACCCGCCAAAATTATTTAGACCCGCAAAACTCATCAAAACATTCTGAAAAGATGCCAAAACATTAGAAAACCAGCCTGAACTGATCAAAACATTCAAAAAACTTGGCAAAACATCATAAAAACAAATCAAAACCAACCAAAAAATTCCAAAAACCCGACAAAATAGTTTAGAACCCGCCAAAACTGATCAAAACATTCTGAAAAGATGCCAAAATACTAGAAAACCAGTCAGAAGTGATCGAAACATTCAATAACTTGCCAAAACATAATCAAAACAAATGAAAGCAAACCAAAACATTCCAAATACCCGCCAAAAGATTTTAAAACCCGCCAAAAGGAATCCAAACATTCCACAACCAGCCAAGACAATATAAACAACACAAGAGAAAACAAAACATTCTAAAACACCACCAAAACATTCCGAAAACCCACCAAAACATCATCAAAACAAATCAAAACCAACCAAAAAATAAGAGGAACACGGCAACATATTGGCAAGCAAGAGACGGAGAGCGCGGCACCTTCTAGGAGGCCAAGAAGGAAGCCGCACAACACCTGCACTGTGTCTGCAACTTTCAAACTGCTAGAAGCTAGTGGCTTGCCACTGGCCTGCCTCTTCAATTGCCATTAGCATTCCAATGGAAGCTATTCTTGGACAACTTTGCTCTGCTTGCTGCTAGTTCTGCCCCAGCCTAGCATAGAGAACCTTGCTCTTGCCTTGAGGCTCTGAGATGCCAAGAACTTGTCAACTTCAAAGGGCGGGCCGGGCTACATCTACTCAGCTGCCACAGTTTCTCCTTGCTAGACCTAGTGGGAAAGCATTTTGCTGAGATGCAGAAGGCAAGAAACGCAGAATACGGAGACGCGGAGCTGTCCCAAGTGCCGCAGCCAGGCGTCTTTCCGCAGAAGGAGCGCCCCGGAGCGCACCGCAACCGGCACCGTCATCTCTGCGCAAAGAGCCAAAATATTTTAAAACCCGCCAAAACTCATCCAAAAATATTTTCAAACCCGCCAAAATAGAAAACCAGACAGAAGTCATCAATACATTCGAAAAAACCTGACAAAACATGATCAAGCCCACCAAAGCTAATCCAAACACACCAAAAACTGGGCTAAACAGAATCAAAACAAATCAAAACAAATCCAAACCTTCTAAAAACCCGCCAAAATATTTCAAAACCCGTCAAAACTAATCAAAACCTTCCGAATACCCGCCAAAACATTCCAAATACCCGCCAAAAGATTTTAAAACCCGCCAAAAAGTATCCAAACATTCCAAAACCTGCCAACACAATAAAAACAACTCAAGAGAATACAAAACATTCTAAAACCCAACCAAGACATTCCGAAAACCCGCCAAAACATCATAAAAACAAATCAAAACCAACCAAAACATTCCAAAAACCAGCCAAAATATTCCGAAATCTGGCCAAAACATCATAAAAACAAATCAAAACCAACCAAAACATTCCAAAAACCTGACAAAATAGTTTAGAACCTGCCAAACCTGATCAAAACATTCTGAAAAGATGCCAAAATACTAGAAAACCAGTCAGAAGTGATCGAAACTTTCAATAACTTGCCAAAACATAATCAAAACAAATGAAAGCAAACCAAAACATTCCAAATACCCACCAAAATATTTTAAAACCCGCCAAAAGGAATCCAAATGTTCCACAACCTGCCAAGACAATCAAAACAACACAAGAGAAAACAAAACATTCTGAAACACCACCAAAACATTCCGAAACACCACCAAAACATTCCGAAAACCCGCCAAAACATCATCAAAACAATTCAAAACCAACCAAAAAATAAGAGGAACACGGCAACATATTGGCAAGCAAGAGACGGAGAATGTGACACCTTCTAGGAGGCCAAGAAGGAAGCCGCACAACACCTGCACTGTGTCTGCAACCTTCAAACTGCTAGAAGCTAGTGGCTTGCCACTGGCCTGCCTCTTCAATTGCCATTAGCATTCCAATGGAAGCTATTCTTGGACAACTTTGCTCTGCTTGCTGCTAGTTCTGCCCCAGCCTACCATAGATAACCTTGCTCTTCCCTTGAGGCTCTGAGATGCCAAGAACTTGTCAACTTCAAAGGGCGGGCCGGGCTACATCTACTCAGCTGCCACAGTTTCTCCTTGCTAGACCTAGTGGGAAAGCATTTTGCTGAGATGCAGAAGGCAAGAAACGCAGAATACGGAGACGCGGAGCTGTCCCAAGTGCCGCAGCCAGGCGTCTTTCCGCAGAAGGAGCGCCCCGGAGCGCACCGCAACCGGCACCGTCATCTCTGCGCAAAGAGCCAAAATATTTTAAAACCCGCCAAAACTCATCCAAAAATATTTTCAAACCCGCCAAAATAGAAAACCAGACAGAAGTCATCAATACATTCGAAAAAACCTGACAAAACATGATCAAGCCCACCAAAGCTAATCCAAACACACCAAAAACTGGGCTAAACAGAATCAAAACAAATCAAAACAAATCCAAATCTTCTAAAAACCCGCCAAAATATTTCAAAACCCGTCAAAACTAATCAAAACCTTCCGAATACCCGCCAAAACTTTCCAAATACCCGCCAAAAGATTTTAAAACCCGCCAAAAAGTATCCAAACATTCCAAAACCTGCCAACACAATAAAAACAACTCAAGAGAATACAAAACATTCTAAAACCCAACCAAGACATTCCGAAAACCCGCCAAAACATCATAAAAACAAATCAAAACCAACCAAAATATTCCAAAAACCCGCCAAAATTATTTAGACCCGCAAAACTCATCAAAACATTCTGAAAAGATGCCAAAACATTAGAAAACCAGCCTGAACTGATCAAAACATTCAAAAAACTTGGCAAAACATCATAAAAACAAATCAAAACCAACCAAAAAATTTCAAAAACCCGACAAAATAGTTTAGAACCCGCCAAAACTGATCAAAACATTCTGAAAAGATGCCAAAATACTATCAAACCAGTCAGAAGTGATCGAAACATTCAATAACTTGCCAAAACATAATCAAAACAAATGAAAGCAAACCAAAACATTCCAAATACCCGCCAAAAGATTTTAAAACCCGCCAAAAGGAATCCAAACATTCCACAACCAGCCAAGACAATATAAACAACACAAGAGAAAACAAAACATTCTAAAACACCACCAAAACATTCCGAAAACCCACCAAAACATCATCAAAACAAATCAAAACCAACCAAAAAATAAGAGGAACACGGCAACATATTGGCAAGCAAGAGACGGAGAGCGCGGCACCTTCTAGGAGGCCAAGAAGGAAGCCGCACAACACCTGCACTGTGTCTGCAACTTTCAAACTGCTAGAAGCTAGTGGCTTGCCACTGGCCTGCCTCTTCAATTGCCATTAGCATTCCAATGGAAGCTATTCTTGGACAACTTTGCTCTGCTTGCTGCTAGTTCTGCCCCAGCCTAGCATAGAGAACCTTGCTCTTGCCTTGAGGCTCTGAGATGCCAAGAACTTGTCAACTTCAAAGGGCGGGCCGGGCTACATCTACTCAGCTGCCACAGTTTCTCCTTGCTAGACCTAGTGGGAAAGCATTTTGCTGAGATGCAGAAGGCAAGAAACGCAGAATACGGAGACGCGGAGCTGTCCCAAGTGCCGCAGCCAGGCGTCTTTCCGCAGAAGGAGCGCCCCGGAGCGCACCGCAACCGGCACCGTCATCTCTGCGCAAAGAGCCAAAATATTTTCAAACCCGCCAAAACTCATCCAAAAATATTTTCAAACCCGCCAAAATAGAAAACCAGACAGAAGTGATCAATACATTCGAAAAAACCTGACAAAACATGATCAAGCCCACCAAAGCTAATCCAAACACACCAAAAACTGGGCTAAACAGAATCAAAACAAATCAAAACAAATCCAAACCTTCTAAAAACCCGCCAAAATATTTCAAAACCCGTCAAAACTAATCAAAACCTTCCGAATACCCGCCAAAACATTCCAAATACCCGCCAAAAGATTTTAAAACCCGCCAAAAAGTATCCAAACATTCCAAAACCTGCCAACACAATAAAAACAACTCAAGAGAATACAAAACATTCTAAAACCCAACCAAGACATTCCGAAAACCCGCCAAAACATCATAAAAACAAATCAAAACCAACCAAAACATTCCAAAAACCAGCCAAAATATTCCGAAATCTGGCCAAAACATCATAAAAACAAATCAAAACCAACCAAAACATTCCAAAAACCTGCCAAAATGATTTAGACCCGCAAAACTCATCAAAACATTCTGAAAAGATGCCAAAACATTAGAAAACCAGCCAGAACTGATCAAAACATTCAAAAAACTTGGCAAAACATCATAAAAACAAATCAAAACCAACCAAAACATTCCAAAAACCAGCCAAAATATTCCGAAATCTGGCCAAAACATCATAAAAACAAATCAAAACCAACCAAAACATTCCAAAAACCAGCCAAAATATTCCGAAATCTGGCCAAAACATCATAAAAACAAATCAAAACCAACCAAAACATTCCAAAAACCTGACAAAATAGTTTAGAACCTGCCAAACCTGATCAAAACATTCTGAAAAGATGCCAAAATACTAGAAAACCAGTCAGAAGTGATCGAAACTTTCAATAACTTGCCAAAACATAATCAAAACAAATGAAAGCAAACCAAAACATTCCAAATACCCACCAAAATATTTTAAAACCCGCCAAAAGGAATCCAAATGTTCCACAACCTGCCAAGACAATCAAAACAACACAAGAGAAAACAAAACATTCTGAAACACCACCAAAACATTCCGAAACACCACCAAAACATTCCGAAAACCCGCCAAAACATCATCAAAACAATTCAAAACCAACCAAAAAATAAGAGGAACACGGCAACATATTGGCAAGCAAGAGACGGAGAATGTGACACCTTCTAGGAGGCCAAGAAGGAAGCCGCACAACACCTGCACTGTGTCTGCAACCTTCAAACTGCTAGAAGCTAGTGGCTTGCCACTGGCCTGCCTCTTCAATTGCCATTAGCATTCCAATGGAAGCTATTCTTGGACAACTTTGCTCTGCTTGCTGCTAGTTCTGCCCCAGCCTACCATAGATAACCTTGCTCTTGCCTTGAGGCTCTGAGATGCCAAGAACTTGTCAACTTTAAAGGGCGGGCCGGGCTACATCTACTCAGCTGCCACAGTTTCTCCTTGCTAGACCTAGTGGGAAAGCATTTTGCTGAGATGCAGAAGGCAAGAAACGCAGAATACGGAGACGTGGAGCTGTCCCAAGTGCCGCTGCCAGGCGTCTTTCCGCAGAAGGAGCGCCCTGGAGCGCACCGCAACCGGCACCGTCATCTCTGTGCAAAGAGCCAAAATATTTTAAAACCCGCCAAAACTAATCCAAAAATATTTTCAAACCCGCCAAAATAGAAAACCAGACAGAGGTGATCAATACATTCGAAAAAACCTGACAAAACATGATCAAGCCCACCAAAGCTAATCCAAACACACCAAAAACTGGGCTAAACAGAATCAAAACAAATCAAAACAAATCCAAACCTTCTAAAAACCCGCCAAAATATTTCAAAACCCGTCAAAACTAATCAAAACATTCCGAATACCCGCCAAAACATTCCAAATACCCGCCAAAAGATTTTAAAACCCGCCAAAATGAATCCAAACATTCCAAAACCTGCCAACACAATAAAAACAACTCAAGAGAATACAAAACATTCTAAAACCCAACCAAGACATTCCGAAAACCCGCCAAAACATCATAAAAACAAATCAAAACCAACCAAAATATTCCAAAAACCCGCCAAAATGATTTAGACCTGCAAAACTCATCAAAACATTCTGAAAAGATGCCAAAACATTAGAAAACCAGCCTGAACTGATCAAAACATTCAAAAAACCCGCCAAAACATCATAAAAACAAATCAAAACCAACCAAAACATTCCAAAAACCAGCCAAAATATTCCGAAATCTGGCCAAAACATCATAAAAACAAATCAAAACCAACCAAAACATTCCAAAAACCAGCCAAAATATTCCGAAATCTGGCCAAAACATCATAAAAACAAATCAAAACCAACCAAAACATTCCAAAAACCTGACAAAATAGTTTAGAACCTGCCAAACCTGATCAAAACATTCTGAAAAGATGCCAAAATACTAGAAAACCAGTCAGAAGTGATCGAAACTTTCAATAACTTGCCAAAACATCATCAAAACAAATGAAAGCAAACCAAAACATTCCAAATACCCACCAAAATATTTTAAAACCCGCCAAAAGGAATCCAAATGTTCCACAACCTGCCAAGACAATCAAAACAACACAAGAGAAAACAAAACATTCTGAAACACCACCAAAACATTCCGAAACACCACCAAAACATTCCGAAAACCCGCCAAAACATCATCAAAACAATTCAAAACCAACCAAAAAATAAGAGGAACACGGCAACATATTGGCAAGCAAGAGACGGAGAACGTGACACCTTCTAGGAGGCCAAGAAGGAAGCCGCACAACACCTGCACTGTGTCTGCAACCTTCAAACTGCTAGAAGCTAGTGGCTTGCCACTGGCCTGCCTCTTCAATTGCCATTAGCATTCCAATGGAAGCTATTCTTGGACAACTTTGCTCTGCTTGCTGCTAGTTCTGCCCCAGCCTAGCATAGAGAACCTTGCTCTTGCCTTGAGGCTCTGAGATGCCAAGAACTTGTCAACTTCAAAGGGCGGGCCGGGCTACATCTACTCAGCTGCCACAGTTTCTCCTTGCTAGACCTAGTGGGAAAGCATTTTGCTGAGATGCAGAAGGCAAGAAACGCAGAATACGGAGACGCGGAGCTGTCCCAAGTGCCGCAGCCAGGCGTCTTTCCGCAGAAGGAGCGCCCCGGAGCGCACCGCAACCGGCACCGTCATCTCTGCGCAAAGAGCCAAAATATTTTCAAACCCGCCAAAACTCATCCAAAAATATTTTCAAACCCGCCAAAATAGAAAACCAGACAGAAGTCATCAATACATTCGAAAAAACCTGACAAAACATGATCAAGCCCACCAAAGCTAATCCAAACACACCAAAAACTGGGCTAAACAGAATCAAAACAAATCAAAACAAATCCAAACCTTCTAAAAACCCGCCAAAATATTTCAAAACCCGTCAAAACTAATCAAAACCTTCCGAATACCCGCCAAAACGTTCCAAATACCCGCCAAAAGATTTTAAAACCCGCCAAAAAGTATCCAAACATTCCAAAACCTGCCAACACAATAAAAACAACTCAAGAGAATACAAAACATTCTAAAACCCAACCAAGACATTCCGAAAACCCGCCAAAACATCATAAAAACAAATCAAAACCAACCAAAATATTCCAAAAACCCGCCAAAATTATTTAGACCCGCAAAACTCATCAAAACATTCTGAAAAGATGCCAAAACATTAGAAAACCAGCCAGAACTGATCAAAACATTCAAAAAACTTGGCAAAACATCATAAAAACAAATCAAAACCAACCAAAAAATTTCAAAAACCCGACAAAATAGTTTAGAACCCGCCAAAACTGATCAAAACATTCTGAAAAGATGCCAAAATACTAGAAAACCAGTCAGAAGTGATCGAAACAAACATTCAATAACTTGCCAAAACATAATCAAAACAAATGAAAGCAAACCAAAACATTCCAAATACCCGCCAAAAGATTTTAAAACCCGCCAAAAGGAATCCAAACATTCCACAACCAGCCAAGACAATATAAACAACACAAGAGAAAACAAAACATTCTAAAACACCACCAAAACATTCCGAAAACCCACCAAAACATCATCAAAACAAATCAAAACCAACCAAAAAATAAGAGGAACACGGCAACATATTGGCAAGCAAGAGACGGAGAACGCGGCACCTTCTAGGAGGCCAAGAAGGAAGCCGCACAACACCTGCACTGTGTCTGCAACTTTCAAACTGCTAGAAGCTAGTGGCTTGCCACTGGCCTGCCTCTTCAATTGCCATTAGCATTCCAATGGAAGCTATTCTTGGACAACTTTGCTCTGCTTGCTGCTAGTTCTGCCCCAGCCTAGCATAGAGAACCTTGCTCTTGCCTTGAGGCTCTGAGATGCCAAGAACTTGTCAACTTCAAAGGGCGGGCCGGGCTACATCTACTCAGCTGCCACAGTTTCTCCTTGCTAGACCTAGTGGGAAAGCATTTTGCTGAGATGCAGAAGGCAAGAAACGCAGAATACGGAGACGCGGAGCTGTCCCAAGTGCCGCAGCCAGGCGTCTTTCCGCAGAAGGAGCGCCCCGGAGCGCACCGCAACCGGCACCGTCATCTCTGCGCAAAGAGCCAAAATATTTTCAAACCCGCCAAAACTCATCCAAAAATATTTTCAAACCCGCCAAAATAGAAAACCAGACAGAAGTGATCAATACATTCGAAAAAACCTGACAAAACATGATCAAGCCCACCAAAGCTAATCCAAACACACCAAAAACTGGGCTAAACAGAATCAAAACAAATCAAAACAAATCCAAACCTTCTAAAAACCCGCCAAAATATTTCAAAACCCGTCAAAACTAATCAAAACCTTCCGAATACCCGCCAAAACATTCCAAATACCCGCCAAAAGATTTTAAAACCCGCCAAAAAGTATCCAAACATTCCAAAACCTGCCAACACAATAAAAACAACTCAAGAGAATACAAAACATTCTAAAACCCAACCAAGACATTCCGAAAACCCGCCAAAACATCATAAAAACAAATCAAAACCAACCAAAACATTCCAAAAACCAGCCAAAATATTCCGAAATCTGGCCAAAACATCATAAAAACAAATCAAAACCAACCAAAACATTCCAAAAACCTGCCAAAATGATTTAGACCCGCAAAACTCATCAAAACATTCTGAAAAGATGCCAAAACATTAGAAAACCAGCCTGAACTGATCAAAACATTCAAAAAACTTGGCAAAACATCATAAAAACAAATCAAAACCAACCAAAACATTCCAAAAACCAGCGAAAATATTCCGAAATCTGGCCAAAACATCATAAAAACAAATCAAAACCAACCAAAACATTCCAAAAACCAGCCAAAATATTCCGAAATCTGGCCAAAACATCATAAAAACAAATCAAAACCAACCAAAAAATTCCAAAAACCCGACAAAATAGTTTAGAACCCGCCAAAACTGATCAAAACATTCTGAAAAGATGCCAAAATACTAGAAAACCAGTCAGAAGTGATCGAAACTTTCAATAACTTGCCAAAACATCATCAAAACAAATGAAAGCAAACCAAAACATTCCAAATACCCACCAAAATATTTTAAAACCCGCCAAAAGGAATCCAAATGTTCCACAACCTGCCAAGACAATCAAAACAACACAAGAGAAAACAAAACATTCTGAAACACCACCAAAACATTCCGAAACACCACCAAAACATTCCGAAAACCCGCCAAAACATCATCAAAAGAATTCAAAACCAACCAAAAAATAAGAGGAACACGGCAACATATTGGCAAGCAAGAGACGGAGAACGTGACACCTTCTAGGAGGCCAAGAAGGAAGCCGCACAACACCTGCACTGTGTCTGCAACCTTCAAACTGCTTGAAGCTAGTGGCTTGCCACTGGCCTGCCTCTTCAATTGCCATTAGCATTCCAATGGAAGCTATTCTTGGACAACTTTGCTCTGCTTGCTGCTAGTTCTGCCCCAGCCTACCATAGAGAACCTTGCTCTTGCCTTGAGGCTCTGAGATGCCAAGAACTTGTCAACTTCAAAGGGCGGGCCGGGCTACATCTACTCAGCTGCCACAGTTTCTCCTTGCTAGACCTAGTGGGAAAGCATTTTGCTGAGATGCAGAAGGCAAGAAACGCAGAATACGGAGACGCGGAGCTGTCCCAAGTGCCGCAGCCAGGCGTCTTTCCGCAGAAGGAGCGCCCCGGAGCGCACCGCAACCGGCACCGTCATCTCTGCGCAAAGAGCCAAAATATTTTAAAACCCGCCAAAACTCATCCAAAAATATTTTCAAACCCGCCAAAATAGAAAACCAGACAGAAGTGATCAATACATTCGAAAAAACCTGACAAAACATGATCAAGCCCACCAAAGCTAATCCAAACACACCAAAAACTGGGCTAAACAGAATCAAAACAAATCAAAACAAATCCAAACCTTCTAAAAACCCGCCAAAATATTTCAAAACCCGTCAAAACTAATCAAAACCTTCCGAATACCCGCCAAAACATTCCAAATACCCGCCAAAAGATTTTAAAACCCGCCAAAAAGTATCCAAACATTCCAAAACCTGCCAACACAATAAAAACAACTCAAGAGAATACAAAACATTCTAAAACCCAACCAAGACATTCCGAAAACCCGCCAAAACATCATAAAAACAAATCAAAACCAACCAAAACATTCCAAAAACCAGCCAAAATATTCCGAAATCTGGCCAAAACATCATAAAAACAAATCAAAACCAACCAAAACATTCCAAAAACCCGCCAAAATGATTTAGACCCGCAAAACTCATCAAAACATTCTGAAAAGATGCCAAAACATTAGAAAACCAGCCTGAACTGATCAAAACATTCAAAAAACTTGGCAAAACATCATAAAAACAAATCAAAACCAACCAAAACATTCCAAAAACCAGCCAAAATATTCCGAAATCTGGCCAAAACATCATAAAAACAAATCAAAACCAACCAAAACATTCCAAAAACCAGCCAAAATATTCCGAAATCTGGCCAAAACATCATAAAAACAAATCAAAACCAACCAAAACATTCCAAAAACCCGACAAAATAGTTTAGAACCTGCCAAACCTGATCAAAACATTCTGAAAAGATGCCAAAATACTAGAAAACCAGTCAGAAGTGATCAAAACTTTCAATAACTTGCCAAAACATAATCAAAACAAATGAAAGCAAACCAAAACATTCCAAATACCCACCAAAATATTTTAAAACCCGCCAAAAGGAATCCAAATGTTCCACAACCTGCCAAGACAATCAAAACAACACAAGAGAAAACAAAACATTCTGAAACACCACCAAAACATTCCGAAACACCACCAAAACATTCCGAAAACCCACCAAAACATCATAAAAACAATTCAAAACCAACCAAAAAATAAGAGGAACACGGCAACATATTGGCAAGCAAGAGACGGAGAATGTGACACCTTCTAGGAGGCCAAGAAGGAAGCCGCACAACACCTGCACTGTGTCTGCAACCTTCAAACTGCTAGAAGCTAGTGGCTTGCCACTGGCCTGCCTCTTCAATTGCCATTAGCATTCCAATGGAAGCTATTCTTGGACAACTTTGCTCTGCTTGCTGCTAGTTCTGCCCCAGCCTACCATAGATAACCTTGCTCTTGCCTTGAGGCTCTGAGATGCCAAGAACTTGTCAACTTTAAAGGGCGGGCCGGGCTACATCTACTCAGCTGCCACAGTTTCTCCTTGCTAGACCTAGTGGGAAAGCATTTTGCTGAGATGCAGAAGGCAAGAAACGCAGAATACGGAGACGTGGAGCTGTCCCAAGTGCCGCTGCCAGGCGTCTTTCCGCAGAAGGAGCGCCCTGGAGCGCACCGCAACCGGCACCGTCATCTCTGTGCAAAGAGCCAAAATATTTTAAAACCCGCCAAAACTAATCCAAAAATATTTTCAAACCCGCCAAAATAGAAAACCAGACAGAGGTGATCAATACATTCGAAAAAACCTGACAAAACATGATCAAGCCCACCAAAGCTAATCCAAACACACCAAAAACTGGGCTAAACAGAATCAAAACAAATCAAAACAAATCCAAACCTTCTAAAAACCCGCCAAAATATTTCAAAACCCGTCAAAACTAATCAAAACATTCCGAATACCCGCCAAAACATTCCAAATACCCGCCAAAAGATTTTAAAACCCGCCAAAATGAATCCAAACATTCCAAAACCTGCCAACACAATAAAAACAACTCAAGAGAATACAAAACATTCTAAAACCCAACCAAGACATTCCGAAAACCCGCCAAAACATCATAAAAACAAATCAAAACCAACCAAAATATTCCAAAAACCCGCCAAAATGATTTAGACCTGCAAAACTCATCAAAACATTCTGAAAAGATGCCAAAACATTAGAAAACCAGCCTGAACTGATCAAAACATTCAAAAAACCCGCCAAAACATCATAAAAACAAATCAAAACCAACCAAAACATTCCAAAAACCAGCCAAAATATTCCGAAATCTGGCCAAAACATCATAAAAACAAATCAAAACCAACCAAAACATTCCAAAAACCAGCCAAAATATTCCGAAATCTGGCCAAAACATCATAAAAACAAATCAAAACCAACCAAAACATTCCAAAAACCTGACAAAATAGTTTAGAACCTGCCAAACCTGATCAAAACATTCTGAAAAGATGCCAAAATACTAGAAAACCAGTCAGAAGTGATCGAAACTTTCAATAACTTGCCAAAACATCATCAAAACAAATGAAAGCAAACCAAAACATTCCAAATACCCACCAAAATATTTTAAAACCCGCCAAAAGGAATCCAAATGTTCCACAACCTGCCAAGACAATCAAAACAACACAAGAGAAAACAAAACATTCTGAAACACCACCAAAACATTCCGAAACACCACCAAAACATTCCGAAAACCCGCCAAAACATCATCAAAACAATTCAAAACCAACCAAAAAATAAGAGGAACACGGCAACATATTGGCAAGCAAGAGACGGAGAACGTGACACCTTCTAGGAGGCCAAGAAGGAAGCCGCACAACACCTGCACTGTGTCTGCAACCTTCAAACTGCTAGAAGCTAGTGGCTTGCCACTGGCCTGCCTCTTCAATTGCCATTAGCATTCCAATGGAAGCTATTCTTGGACAACTTTGCTCTGCTTGCTGCTAGTTCTGCCCCAGCCTAGCATAGAGAACCTTGCTCTTGCCTTGAGGCTCTGAGATGCCAAGAACTTGTCAACTTCAAAGGGCGGGCCGGGCTACATCTACTCAGCTGCCACAGTTTCTCCTTGCTAGACCTAGTGGGAAAGCATTTTGCTGAGATGCAGAAGGCAAGAAACGCAGAATACGGAGACGCGGAGCTGTCCCAAGTGCCGCAGCCAGGCGTCTTTCCGCAGAAGGAGCGCCCCGGAGCGCACCGCAACCGGCACCGTCATCTCTGCGCAAAGAGCCAAAATATTTTAAAACCCGCCAAAACTCATCCAAAAATATTTTCAAACCCGCCAAAATAGAAAACCAGACAGAAGTGATCAATACATTCGAAAAAACCTGACAAAACATGATCAAGCCCACCAAAGCTAATCCAAACACACCAAAAACTGGGCTAAACAGAATCAAAACAAATCAAAACAAATCCAAACCTTCTAAAAACCCGCCAAAATATTTCAAAACCCGTCAAAACTAATCAAAACCTTCCGAATACCCGCCAAAACGTTCCAAATACCCGCCAAAAGATTTTAAAACCCGCCAAAAAGTATCCAAACATTCCAAAACCTGCCAACACAATAAAAACAACTCAAGAGAATACAAAACATTCTAAAACCCAACCAAGACATTCCGAAAACCCGCCAAAACATCATAAAAACAAATCAAAACCAACCAAAATATTCCAAAAACCCGCCAAAATTATTTAGACCCGCAAAACTCATCAAAACATTCTGAAAAGATGCCAAAACATTAGAAAACCAGCCAGAACTGATCAAAACATTCAAAAAACTTGGCAAAACATCATAAAAACAAATCAAAACCAACCAAAAAATTTCAAAAACCCGACAAAATAGTTTAGAACCCGCCAAAACTGATCAAAACATTCTGAAAAGATGCCAAAATACTAGAAAACCAGTCAGAAGTGATCGAAACAAACATTCAATAACTTGCCAAAACATAATCAAAACAAATGAAAGCAAACCAAAACATTCCAAATACCCGCCAAAAGATTTTAAAACCCGCCAAAAGGAATCCAAACATTCCACAACCAGCCAAGACAATATAAACAACACAAGAGAAAACAAAACATTCTAAAACACCACCAAAACATTCCGAAAACCCACCAAAACATCATCAAAACAAATCAAAACCAACCAAAAAATAAGAGGAACACGGCAACATATTGGCAAGCAAGAGACGGAGAACGCGGCACCTTCTAGGAGGCCAAGAAGGAAGCCGCACAACACCTGCACTGTGTCTGCAACTTTCAAACTGCTAGAAGCTAGTGGCTTGCCACTGGCCTGCCTCTTCAATTGCCATTAGCATTCCAATGGAAGCTATTCTTGGACAACTTTGCTCTGCTTGCTGCTAGTTCTGCCCCAGCCTAGCATAGAGAACCTTGCTCTTGCCTTGAGGCTCTGAGATGCCAAGAACTTGTCAACTTCAAAGGGCGGGCCGGGCTACATCTACTCAGCTGCCACAGTTTCTCCTTGCTAGACCTAGTGGGAAAGCATTTTGCTGAGATGCAGAAGGCAAGAAACGCAGAATACGGAGACGCGGAGCTGTCCCAAGTGCCGCAGCCAGGCGTCTTTCCGCAGAAGGAGCGCCCCGGAGCGCACCGCAACCGGCACCGTCATCTCTGCGCAAAGAGCCAAAATATTTTCAAACCCGCCAAAACTCATCCAAAAATATTTTCAAACCCGCCAAAATAGAAAACCAGACAGAAGTGATCAATACATTCGAAAAAACCTGACAAAACATGATCAAGCCCACCAAAGCTAATCCAAACACACCAAAAACTGGGCTAAACAGAATCAAAACAAATCAAAACAAATCCAAACCTTCTAAAAACCCGCCAAAATATTTCAAAACCCGTCAAAACTAATCAAAACCTTCCGAATACCCGCCAAAACATTCCAAATACCCGCCAAAAGATTTTAAAACCCGCCAAAAAGTATCCAAACATTCCAAAACCTGCCAACACAATAAAAACAACTCAAGAGAATACAAAACATTCTAAAACCCAACCAAGACATTCCGAAAACCCGCCAAAACATCATAAAAACAAATCAAAACCAACCAAAACATTCCAAAAACCAGCCAAAATATTCCGAAATCTGGCCAAAACATCATAAAAACAAATCAAAACCAACCAAAACATTCCAAAAACCTGCCAAAATGATTTAGACCCGCAAAACTCATCAAAACATTCTGAAAAGATGCCAAAACATTAGAAAACCAGCCTGAACTGATCAAAACATTCAAAAAACTTGGCAAAACATCATAAAAACAAATCAAAACCAACCAAAACATTCCAAAAACCAGCGAAAATATTCCGAAATCTGGCCAAAACATCATAAAAACAAATCAAAACCAACCAAAACATTCCAAAAACCAGCCAAAATATTCCGAAATCTGGCCAAAACATCATAAAAACAAATCAAAACCAACCAAAAAATTCCAAAAACCCGACAAAATAGTTTAGAACCCGCCAAAACTGATCAAAACATTCTGAAAAGATGCCAAAATACTAGAAAACCAGTCAGAAGTGATCGAAACTTTCAATAACTTGCCAAAACATCATCAAAACAAATGAAAGCAAACCAAAACATTCCAAATACCCACCAAAATATTTTAAAACCCGCCAAAAGGAATCCAAATGTTCCACAACCTGCCAAGACAATCAAAACAACACAAGAGAAAACAAAACATTCTGAAACACCACCAAAACATTCCGAAACACCACCAAAACATTCCGAAAACCCGCCAAAACATCATCAAAAGAATTCAAAACCAACCAAAAAATAAGAGGAACACGGCAACATATTGGCAAGCAAGAGACGGAGAACGTGACACCTTCTAGGAGGCCAAGAAGGAAGCCGCACAACACCTGCACTGTGTCTGCAACCTTCAAACTGCTTGAAGCTAGTGGCTTGCCACTGGCCTGCCTCTTCAATTGCCATTAGCATTCCAATGGAAGCTATTCTTGGACAACTTTGCTCTGCTTGCTGCTAGTTCTGCCCCAGCCTAGCATAGAGAACCTTGCTCTTGCCTTGAGGCTCTGAGATGCCAAGAACTTGTCAACTTCAAAGGGCGGGCCGGGCTACATCTACTCAGCTGCCACAGTTTCTCCTTGCTAGACCTAGTGGGAAAGCATTTTGCTGAGATGCAGAAGGCAAGAAACGCAGAATACGGAGACGCGGAGCTGTCCCAAGTGCCGCAGCCAGGCGTCTTTCCGCAGAAGGAGCGCCCCGGAGCGCACCGCAACCGGCACCGTCATCTCTGCGCAAAGAGCCAAAATATTTTCAAACCCGCCAAAACTCATCCAAAAATATTTTCAAACCCGCCAAAATAGAAAACCAGACAGAAGTGATCAATACATTCGAAAAAACCTGACAAAACATGATCAAGCCCACCAAAGCTAATCCAAACACACCAAAAACTGGGCTAAACAGAATCAAAACAAATCAAAACAAATCCAAACCTTCTAAAAACCCGCCAAAATATTTCAAAACCCGTCAAAACTAATCAAAACCTTCCGAATACCCGCCAAAATATTCCAAATACCCGCCAAAAGATTTTAAAACCCGCCAAAAAGTATCCAAACATTCCAAAACCTGCCAACACAATAAAAACAACTCAAGAGAATACAAAACATTCTAAAACCCAACCAAGACATTCCGAAAACCCGCCAAAACATCATAAAAACAAATCAAAACCAACCAAAACATTCCAAAAACCAGCCAAAATATTCCGAAATCTGGCCAAAACATCATAAAAACAAATCAAAACCAACCAAAACATTCCAAAAACCCGCCAAAATGATTTAGACCCGCAAAACTCATCAAAACATTCTGAAAAGATGCCAAAACATTAGAAAACCAGCCTGAACTGATCAAAACATTCAAAAAACTTGGCAAAACATCATAAAAACAAATCAAAACCAACCAAAACATTCCAAAAACCAGCCAAAATATTCCGAAATCTGGCCAAAACATCATAAAAACAAATCAAAACCAACCAAAACATTCCAAAAACCAGCCAAAATATTCCGAAATCTGGCCAAAACATCATAAAAACAAATCAAAACCAACCAAAACATTCCAAAAACCCGACAAAATAGTTTAGAACCTGCCAAACCTGATCAAAACATTCTGAAAAGATGCCAAAATACTAGAAAACCAGTCAGAAGTGATCAAAACTTTCAATAACTTGCCAAAACATAATCAAAACAAATGAAAGCAAACCAAAACATTCCAAATACCCACCAAAATATTTTAAAACCCGCCAAAAGGAATCCAAATGTTCCACAACCTGCCAAGACAATCAAAACAACACAAGAGAAAACAAAACATTCTGAAACACCACCAAAACATTCCGAAACACCACCAAAACATTCCGAAAACCCGCCAAAACATCATCAAAACAATTCAAAACCAACCAAAACATTCCAAAAACCAGCCAAAATATTCCGAAATCTGGCCAAAACATCATACAAACAAATCAAAACCAACCAAAACATTCCAAAAACCCGACAAAATAGTTTAGAACCTGCCAAACCTGATCAAAACATTCTGAAAAGATGCCAAAATACTAGAAAACCAGTCAGAAGTGATCAAAACTTTCAATAACTTGCCAAAACATAATCAAAACAAATGAAAGCAAACCAAAACATTCCAAATACCCACCAAAATATTTTAAAACCCGCCAAAAGGAATCCAAATGTTCCACAACCTGCCAAGACAATCAAAACAACACAAGAGAAAAAAAAACATTCTGAAACACCACCAAAACATTCCGAAACACCACCAAAACATTCCGAAAACCCGCCAAAACATCATCAAAACAATTCAAAACCAACCAAAAAATAAGAGGAACACGGCAACATATTGGCAAGCAAGAGACGGAGAACGTGACACCTTCTAGGAGGCCAAGAAGGAAGCCGCACAACACCTGCACTGTGTCTGCAACTTTCAAACTGCTAGAAGCTAGTGGCTTGCCACTGGCCTGCCTCTTCAATTGCCATTAGCATTCCAATGGAAGCTATTCTTGGACAACTTTGCTCTGCTTGCTGCTAGTTCTGCCCCAGCCTACCATAGATAACCTTGCTCTTGCCTTGAGGCTCTGAGATGCCAAGAACTTGTCAACTTCAAAGGGCGGGCCGGGCTACATCTACTCAGCTGCCACAGTTTCTCCTTGCTAGACCTAGTGGGAAAGCATTTTGCTGAGATGCAGAAGGCAAGAAACGCACAATACGGAGACGCGGAGCTGTCCCAAGTGCCGCTGCCAGGCGTCTTTCCGCAGAAGGAGCGCCCCGGAGCGCACCGCAACCGGCACCGTCACCTCTGCGCAAAGAGCCAAAATATTTTAAAACCCGCCAAAACTCATCCAAAAATATTTTCAAACCCGCCAAAATAGAAAACCAGACAGAAGTCATCAATACATTCGAAAAAACCTGACAAAACATGATCAAGCCCACCAAAGCTAATCCAAACACACCAAAAACTGGGCTAAACAGAATCAAAACAAATCAAAACAAATCCAAACCTTCTAAAAACCCGCCAAAATATTTCAAAACCCGTCAAAACTAATCAAAACCTTCCGAATACCCGCCAAAACATTCCAAATACCCGCCAAAAGATTTTAAAACCCGCCAAAAAGTATCCAAACATTCCAAAACCTGCCAACACAATAAAAACAACTCAAGAGAATACAAAACATTCTAAAACCCAACCAAGACATTCCGAAAACCCGCCAAAACATCATAAAAACAAATCAAAACCAACCAAAATATTCCAAAAACCCGCCAAAATGATTTAGACCCGCAAAACTCATCAAAACATTCTGAAAAGATGCCAAAACATTAGAAAACCAGCCTGAACTGATCAAAACATTCAAAAAACCCGCCAAAACATCATAAAAACAAATCAAAACCAACCAAAACATTCCAAAAACCAGCCAAAATATTCCGAAATCTGGCCAAAACATCATAAAAACAAATCAAAACCAACCAAAACATTCCAAAAACCAGCCAAAATATTCCGAAATCTGGCCAAAACATCATAAAAACCAATCAAAACCAACCAAAACATTCCAAAAACCCGACAAAATAGTTTAGAACCTGCCAAACCTGATCAAAACATTCTGAAAAAATGCCAAAATACTAGAAAACCAGTCAGAAGTGATCGAAACTTTCAATAACTTGCCAAAACATCATCAAAACAAATGAAAGCAAACCAAAACATTCCAAATACCCACCAAAATATTTTAAAACCCGCCAAAAGGAATCCAAATGTTCCACAACCTGCCAAGACAATCAAAACAACACAAGAGAAAACAAAACATTCTGAAACACCACCAAAACATTCCGAAACACCACCAAAACATTCCGAAAACCCGCCAAAACATCATAAAAAGAATTCAAAACCAACCAAAAAATAAGAGGAACACGGCAACATATTGGCAAGCAAGAGACGGAGAATGTCACACCTTCTAGGAGGCCAAGAAGGAAGCCGCACAACACCTGCACTGTGTCTGCAACCTTCAAACTGCTTGAAGCTAGTGGCTTGCCACTGGCCTGCCTCTTCAATTGCCATTAGCATTCCAATGGAAGCTATTCTTGGACAACTTTGCTCTGCTTGCTGCTAGTTCTGCCCCAGCCTACCATAGAGAACCTTGCTCTTGCCTTGAGGCTCTGAGATGCCAAGAACTTGTCAACTTCAAAGGGCGGGCCGGGCTACATCTACTCAGCTGCCACAGTTTCTCCTTGCTAGACCTAGTGGGAAAGCATTTTGCTGAGATGCAGAAGGCAAGAAACGCAGAATACGGAGACGCGGAGCTGTCCCAAGTGCCTCTGCCAGGCGTCTTTCCGCAGAAGGAGCGCCCCGGAGCGCACCGCAACCGGCACCGTCATCTCTGCGCAAAGAGCCAAAATATTTTAAAACCCGCCAAAACTAATCCAAAAATATTTTCAAACCCGCCAAAATAGAAAACCAGACAGAAGTCATCAATACATTCGAAAAAACCTGACAAAACATGATCAAGCCCACCAAAGCTAATCCAAACACACCAAAAACTGGGCTAAACAGAATCAAAACAAATCAAAACAAATCCAAACCTTCTAAAAACCCGCCAAAATATTTCAAAACCCGTCAAAACTAATCAAAACCTTCCGAATACCCGCCAAAACGTTCCAAATACCCGCCAAAAGATTTTAAAACCCGCCAAAAAGTATCCAAACATTCCAAAACCTGCCAACACAATAAAAACAACTCAAGAGAATACAAAACATTCTAAAACCCAACCAAGACATTCCGAAAACCCGCCAAAACATCATAAAAACAAATCAAAACCAACCAAAATATTCCAAAAACCCGCCAAAATTATTTAGACCCGCAAAACTCATCAAAACATTCTGAAAAGATGCCAAAACATTAGAAAACCAGCCAGAACTGATCAAAACATTCAAAAAACTTGGCAAAACATCATAAAAACAAATCAAAACCAACCAAAAAATTTCAAAAACCCGACAAAATAGTTTAGAACCCGCCAAAACTGATCAAAACATTCTGAAAAGATGCCAAAATACTAGAAAACCAGTCAGAAGTGATCGAAACATTCAATAACTTGCCAAAACATCATCAAAACAAATGAAAGCAAACCAAAACATTCCAAATACCCGCCAAAAGATTTTAAAACCCGCCAAAAGGAATCCAAACATTCCACAACCAGCCAAGACAATATAAACAACACAAGAGAAAACAAAACATTCTAAAACACCACCAAAACATTCCGAAAACCCACCAAAACATCATCAAAACAAATCAAAACCAACCAAAAAATAAGAGGAACACGGCAACATATTGGCAAGCAAGAGACGGAGAACGTGACACCTTCTAGGAGGCCAAGAAGGAAGCCGCACAACACCTGCACTGTGTCTGCAACCTTCAAACTGCTTGAAGCTAGTGGCTTGCCACTGGCCTGCCTCTTCAATTGCCATTAGCATTCCAATGGAAGCTATTCTTGGACAACTTTGCTCTGCTTGCTGCTAGTTCTGCCCCAGCCTACCATAGAGAACCTTGCTCTTGCCTTGAGGCTCTGAGATGCCAAGAACTTGTCAACTTCAAAGGGCGGGCCGGGCTACATCTACTCAGCTGCCACAGTTTCTCCTTGCTAGACCTAGTGGGAAAGCATTTTGCTGAGATGCAGAAGGCAAGAAACGCAGAATACGGAGACGCGGAGCTGTCCCAAGTGCCGCAGCCAGGCGTCTTTCCGCAGAAGGAGCGCCCTGGAGCGCACCGCAACCGGCACCCTCATCTCTGCGCAAAGAGCCAAAATATTTTAAAACCCGCCAAAACTAATCCAAAAATATTTTCAAACCCGCCAAAATAGAAAACCAGACAGAAGTCATCAATACATTCGAAAAAACCTGACAAAACATGATCAAGCCCACCAAAGCTAATCCAAACACACCAAAAACTGGGCTAAACAGAATCAAAACAAATCAAAACAAATCCAAACCTTCTAAAAACCCGCCAAAATATTTCAAAACCCGTCAAAACTAATCAAAACCTTCCGAATACCCGCCAAAACATTCCAAATACCCGCCAAAAGATTTTAAAACCCGCCAAAAAGTATCCAAACATTCCAAAACCTGCCAACACAATAAAAACAACTCAAGAGAATACAAAACATTCTAAAACCCAACCAAGACATTCCGAAAACCCGCCAAAACATCATAAAAACAAATCAAAACCAACCAAAACATTCCAAAAACCAGCCAAAATATTCCGAAATCTGGCCAAAACATCATAAAAACAAATCAAAACCAACCAAAACATTCCAAAAACCTGACAAAATAGTTTAGAACCTGCCAAACCTGATCAAAACATTCTGAAAAGATGCCAAAATACTAGAAAACCAGTCAGAAGTGATCGAAACATTCAATAACTTGCCAAAACATCATCAAAACAAATGAAAGCAAACCAAAACATTCCAAATACCCACCAAAATATTTTAAAACCCGCCAAAAGGAATCCAAACATTCCACAACCTGCCAAGACAATCAAAACAACACAAGAGAAAACAAAACATTCTGAAACACCACCAAAACATTCCGAAACACCACCAAAACATTCCGAAAACCCGCCAAAACATCATCAAAACAATTCAAAACCAACCAAAAAATAAGAGGAACACGGCAACATATTGGCAAGCAAGAGACGGAGAACGTGACACCTTCTAGGAGGCCAAGAAGGAAGCCGCACAACACCTGCACTGTGTCTGCAACCTTCAAACTGCTAGAAGCTAGTGGCTTGCCACTGGCCTGCCTCTTCAATTGCCATTAGCATTCCAATGGAAGCTATTCTTGGACAACTTTGCTCTGCTTGCTGCTAGTTCTGCCCCAGCCTAGCATAGAGAACCTTGCTCTTGCCTTGAGGCTCTGAGATGCCAAGAACTTGTCAACTTCAAAGGGCGGGCCGGGCTACATCTACTCAGCTGCCACAGTTTCTCCTTGCTAGACCTAGTGGGAAAGCATTTTGCTGAGATGCAGAAGGCAAGAAATGCAGAATACGGAGACGCGGAGCTGTCCCAAGTGCCTCTGCCAGGCGTCTTTCCGCAGAAGGAGCGCCCCGGAGCGCACCGCAACCGGCACCGTCATCTCTGCGCAAAGAGCCAAAATATTTTAAAACCCGCCAAAACTAATCCAAAAATATTTTCAAACCCGCCAAAATAGAAAACCAGACAGAAGTCATCAATACATTCGAAAAAACCTGACAAAACATGATCAAGCCCACCAAAGCTAATCCAAACACACCAAAAACTGGGCTAAACAGAATCAAAACAAATCAAAACAAATCCAAACCTTCTAAAAACCCGCCAAAATATTTCAAAACCCGTCAAAACTAATCAAAACCTTCCGAATACCCGCCAAAACGTTCCAAATACCCGCCAAAAGATTTTAAAACCCGCCAAAAAGTATCCAAACATTCCAAAACCTGCCAACACAATAAAAACAACTCAAGAGAATACAAAACATTCTAAAACCCAACCAAGACATTCCGAAAACCCGCCAAAACATCATAAAAACAAATCAAAACCAACCAAAATATTCCAAAAACCCGCCAAAATTATTTAGACCCGCAAAACTCATCAAAACATTCTGAAAAGATGCCAAAACATTAGAAAACCAGCCAGAACTGATCAAAACATTCAAAAAACTTGGCAAAACATCATAAAAACAAATCAAAACCAACCAAAAAATTTCAAAAACCCGACAAAATAGTTTAGAACCCGCCAAAACTGATCAAAACATTCTGAAAAGATGCCAAAATACTAGAAAACCAGTCAGAAGTGATCGAAACATTCAATAACTTGCCAAAACATCATCAAAACAAATGAAAGCAAACCAAAACATTCCAAATACCCGCCAAAAGATTTTAAAACCCGCCAAAAGGAATCCAAACATTCCACAACCAGCCAAGACAATATAAACAACACAAGAGAAAACAAAACATTCTAAAACACCACCAAAACATTCCGAAAACCCACCAAAACATCATCAAAACAAATCAAAACCAACCAAAAAATAAGAGGAACACGGCAACATATTGGCAAGCAAGAGACGGAGAACGCGGCACCTTCTAGGAGGCCAAGAAGGAAGCCGCACAACACCTGCACTGTGTCTGCAACTTTCAAACTGCTAGAAGCTAGTGGCTTGCCACTGGCCTGCCTCTTCAATTGCCATTAGCATTCCAATGGAAGCTATTCTTGGACAACTTTGCTCTGCTTGCTGCTAGTTCTGCCCCAGCCTACCATAGAGAACCTTGCTCTTCCCTTGAGGCTCTGAGATGCCAAGAACTTGTCAACTTCAAAGGGCGGGCCGGGCTACATCTACTCAGCTGCCACAGTTTCTCCTTGCTAGACCTAGTGGGAAAGCATTTTGCTGAGATGCAGAAGGCAAGAAACGCAGAATACGGAGACGCGGAGCTGTCCCAAGTGCCGCAGCCAGGCGTCTTTCCGCAGAAGGAGCGCCCCGGAGCGCACCGCAACCGGCACCGTCATCTCTGCGCAAAGAGCCAAAATATTTTCAAACCCGCCAAAACTCATCCAAAAATATTTTCAAACCCGCCAAAATAGAAAACCAGACAGAAGTCATCAATACATTCGAAAAAACCTGACAAAACATGATCAAGCCCACCAAAGCTAATCCAAACACACCAAAAACTGGGCTAAACAGAATCAAAACAAATCAAAACAAATCCAAACCTTCTAAAAACCCGCCAAAATATTTCAAAACCCGTCAAAACTAATCAAAACCTTCCGAATACCCGCCAAAACATTCCAAATACCCGCCAAAAGATTTTAAAACCCGCCAAAAAGTATCCAAACATTCCAAAACCTGCCAACACAATAAAAACAACTCAAGAGAATACAAAACATTCTAAAACCCAACCAAGACATTCCGAAAACCCGCCAAAACATCATAAAAACAAATCAAAACCAACCAAAACATTCCAAAAACCAGCCAAAATATTCCGAAATCTGGCCAAAACATCATAAAAACAAATCAAAACCAACCAAAACATTCCAAAAACCTGCCAAAATTATTTAGACCCGCAAAACTCATCAAAACATTCTGAAAAGATGCCAAAACATTAGAAAACCAGCCTGAACTGATCAAAACATTCAAAAAACTTGGCAAAACATCATAAAAACAAATCAAAACCAACCAAAACATTCCAAAAACCAGCGAAAATATTCCGAAATCTGGCCAAAACATCATAAAAACAAATCAAAACCAACCAAAACATTCCAAAAACCAGCCAAAATATTCCGAAATCTGGCCAAAACATCATAAAAACAAATCAAAACCAACCAAAACATTCCAAAAACCCGACAAAATAGTTTAGAACCCGCCAAAACTGATCAAAACATTCTGAAAAGATGCCAAAATACTAGAAAACCAGTCAGAAGTGATCGAAACTTTCAATAACTTGCCAAAACATCATCAAAACAAATGAAAGCAAACCAAAACATTCCAAATACCCACCAAAATATTTTAAAACCCGCCAAAAGGAATCCAAATGTTCCACAACCTGCCAAGACAATCAAAACAACACAAGAGAAAACAAAACATTCTGAAACACCACCAAAACATTCCGAAACACCACCAAAACATTCCGAAAACCCGCCAAAACATCATAAAAAGAATTCAAAACCAACCAAAAAATAAGAGGAACACGGCAACATATTGGCAAGCAAGAGACGGAGAACGTGACACCTTCTAGGAGGCCAAGAAGGAAGCCGCACAACACCTGCACTGTGTCTGCAACCTTCAAACTGCTTGAAGCTAGTGGCTTGCCACTGGCCTGCCTCTTCAATTGCCATTAGCATTCCAATGGAAGCTATTCTTGGACAACTTTGCTCTGCTTGCTGCTAGTTCTGCCCCAGCCTAGCATAGAGAACCTTGCTCTTGCCTTGAGGCTCTGAGATGCCAAGAACTTGTCAACTTCAAAGGGCGGGCCGGGCTACATCTACTCAGCTGCCACAGTTTCTCCTTGCTAGACCTAGTGGGAAAGCATTTTGCTGAGATGCAGAAGGCAAGAAACGCAGAATACGGAGACGCGGAGCTGTCCCAAGTGCCGCAGCCAGGCGTCTTTCCGCAGAAGGAGCGCCCTGGAGCGCACCGCAACCGGCACCCTCATCTCTGCGCAAAGAGCCAAAATATTTTAAAACCCGCCAAAACTAATCCAAAAATATTTTCAAACCCGCCAAAATAGAAAACCAGACAGAAGTCATCAATACATTCGAAAAAACCTGACAAAACATGATCAAGCCCACCAAAGCTAATCCAAACACACCAAAAACTGGGCTAAACAGAATCAAAACAAATCAAAACAAATCCAAACCTTCTAAAAACCCGCCAAAATATTTCAAAACCCGTCAAAACTAATCAAAACCTTCCGAATACCCGCCAAAACATTCCAAATACCCGCCAAAAGATTTTAAAACCCGCCAAAAAGTATCCAAACATTCCAAAACCTGCCAACACAATAAAAACAACTCAAGAGAATACAAAACATTCTAAAACCCAACCAAGACATTCCGAAAACCCGCCAAAACATCATAAAAACAAATCAAAACCAACCAAAACATTCCAAAAACCAGCCAAAATATTCCGAAATCTGGCCAAAACATCATAAAAACAAATCAAAACCAACCAAAACATTCCAAAAACCCGCCAAAATGATTTAGACCCGCAAAACTCATCAAAACATTCTGAAAAGATGCCAAAACATTAGAAAACCAGCCTGAACTGATCAAAACATTCAAAAAACCCGCCAAAACATCATAAAAACAAATCAAAACCAACCAAAACATTCCAAAAACCAGCCAAAATATTCCGAAATCTGGCCAAAACATCATAAAAACAAATCAAAACCAACCAAAACATTCCAAAAACCAGCCAAAATATTCCGAAATCTGGCCAAAACATCATAAAAACAAATCAAAACCAACCAAAACATTCCAAAAACCCGACAAAATAGTTTAGAACCTGCCAAACCTGATCAAAACATTCTGAAAAGATGCCAAAATACTAGAAAACCAGTCAGAAGTGATCAAAACTTTCAATAACTTGCCAAAACATCATCAAAACAAATGAAAGCAAACCAAAACATTCCAAATACCCACCAAAATATTTTAAAACCCGCCAAAAGGAATCCAAATGTTCCACAACCTGCCAAGACAATCAAAACAACACAAGAGAAAACAAAACATTCTGAAACACCACCAAAACATTCCGAAACACCACCAAAACATTCCGAAAACCCGCCAAAACATCATCAAAACAATTCAAAACCAACCAAAACATTCCAAAAACCAGCCAAAATATTCCGAAATCTGGCCAAAACATCATAAAAACAAATCAAAACCAACCAAAACATTCCAAAAACCCGACAAAATAGTTTAGAACCCGCCAAAACTGATCAAAACATTCTGAAAAGATGCCAAAATACTAGAAAACCAGTCAGAAGTGATCGAAACTTTCAATAACTTGCCAAAACATCATCAAAACAAATGAAAGCAAACCAAAACATTCCAAATACCCACCAAAATATTTTAAAACCCGCCAAAAGGAATCCAAATGTTCCACAACCTGCCAAGACAATCAAAACAACACAAGAGAAAACAAAACATTCTGAAACACCACCAAAACATTCCGAAACACCACCAAAACATTCCGAAAACCCGCCAAAACATCATAAAAAGAATTCAAAACCAACCAAAAAATAAGAGGAACACGGCAACATATTGGCAAGCAAGAGACGGAGAACGTGACACCTTCTAGGAGGCCAAGAAGGAAGCCGCACAACACCTGCACTGTGTCTGCAACCTTCAAACTGCTTGAAGCTAGTGGCTTGCCACTGGCCTGCCTCTTCAATTGCCATTAGCATTCCAATGGAAGCTATTCTTGGACAACTTTGCTCTGCTTGCTGCTAGTTCTGCCCCAGCCTAGCATAGAGAACCTTGCTCTTGCCTTGAGGCTCTGAGATGCCAAGAACTTGTCAACTTCAAAGGGCGGGCCGGGCTACATCTACTCAGCTGCCACAGTTTCTCCTTGCTAGACCTAGTGGGAAAGCATTTTGCTGAGATGCAGAAGGCAAGAAACGCAGAATACGGAGACGCGGAGCTGTCCCAAGTGCCGCAGCCAGGCGTCTTTCCGCAGAAGGAGCGCCCTGGAGCGCACCGCAACCGGCACCCTCATCTCTGCGCAAAGAGCCAAAATATTTTAAAACCCGCCAAAACTAATCCAAAAATATTTTCAAACCCGCCAAAATAGAAAACCAGACAGAAGTCATCAATACATTCGAAAAAACCTGACAAAACATGATCAAGCCCACCAAAGCTAATCCAAACACACCAAAAACTGGGCTAAACAGAATCAAAACAAATCAAAACAAATCCAAACCTTCTAAAAACCCGCCAAAATATTTCAAAACCCGTCAAAACTAATCAAAACCTTCCGAATACCTGCCAAAACATTCCAAATACCCGCCAAAAGATTTTAAAACCCGCCAAAAAGTATCCAAACATTCCAAAACCTGCCAACACAATAAAAACAACTCAAGAGAATACAAAACATTCTAAAACCCAACCAAGACATTCCGAAAACCCGCCAAAACATCATAAAAACAAATCAAAACCAACCAAAACATTCCAAAAACCAGCCAAAATATTCCGAAATCTGGCCAAAACATCATAAAAACAAATCAAAACCAACCAAAACATTCCAAAAACCCGCCAAAATGATTTGGACCCGCAAAACTCATCAAAACATTCTGAAAAGATGCCAAAACATTAGAAAACCAGCCTGAACTGATCAAAACATTCAAAAAACTTGGCAAAACATCATAAAAACAAATCAAAACCAACCAAAACATTCCAAAAACCAGCGAAAATATTCCGAAATCTGGCCAAAACATCATAAAAACAAATCAAAACCAACCAAAACATTCCAAAAACCAGCCAAAATATTCCGAAATCTGGCCAAAACATCATAAAAACAAATCAAAACCAACCAAAAAATTCCAAAAACCCGACAAAATAGTTTAGAACCCGCCAAAACTGATCAAAACATTCTGAAAAGATGCCAAAATACTAGAAAACCAGTCAGAAGTGATCGAAACTTTCAATAACTTGCCAAAACATCATCAAAACAAATGAAAGCAAACCAAAACATTCCAAATACCCACCAAAATATTTTAAAACCCGCCAAAAGGAATCCAAATGTTCCACAACCTGCCAAGACAATCAAAACAACACAAGAGAAAACAAAACATTCTGAAACACCACCAAAACATTCCGAAACACCACCAAAACATTCCGAAAACCCGCCAAAACATCATAAAAAGAATTCAAAACCAACCAAAAAATAAGAGGAACACGGCAACATATTGGCAAGCAAGAGACGGAGAACGTGACACCTTCTAGGAGGCCAAGAAGGAAGCCGCACAACACCTGCACTGTGTCTGCAACCTTCAAACTGCTTGAAGCTAGTGGCTTGCCACTGGCCTGCCTCTTCAATTGCCATTAGCATTCCAATGGAAGCTATTCTTGGACAACTTTGCTCTGCTTGCTGCTAGTTCTGCCCCAGCCTAGCATAGAGAACCTTGCTCTTGCCTTGAGGCTCTGAGATGCCAAGAACTTGTCAACTTCAAAGGGCGGGCCGGGCTACATCTACTCAGCTGCCACAGTTTCTCCTTGCTAGACCTAGTGGGAAAGCATTTTGCTGAGATGCAGAAGGCAAGAAACGCAGAATACGGAGACGCGGAGCTGTCCCAAGTGCCGCAGCCAGGCGTCTTTCCGCAGAAGGAGCGCCCTGGAGCGCACCGCAACCGGCACCCTCATCTCTGCGCAAAGAGCCAAAATATTTTAAAACCCGCCAAAACTAATCCAAAAATATTTTCAAACCCGCCAAAATAGAAAACCAGACAGAAGTCATCAATACATTCGAAAAAACCTGACAAAACATGATCAAGCCCACCAAAGCTAATCCAAACACACCAAAAACTGGGCTAAACAGAATCAAAACAAATCAAAACAAATCCAAACCTTCTAAAAACCCGCCAAAATATTTCAAAACCCGTCAAAACTAATCAAAACCTTCCGAATACCCGCCAAAACATTCCAAATACCCGCCAAAAGATTTTAAAACCCGCCAAAAAGTATCCAAACATTCCAAAACCTGCCAACACAATAAAAACAACTCAAGAGAATACAAAACATTCTAAAACCCAACCAAGACATTCCGAAAACCCGCCAAAACATCATAAAAACAAATCAAAACCAACCAAAACATTCCAAAAACCAGCCAAAATATTCCGAAATCTGGCCAAAACATCATAAAAACAAATCAAAACCAACCAAAACATTCCAAAAACCCGCCAAAATGATTTAGACCCGCAAAACTCATCAAAACATTCTGAAAAGATGCCAAAACATTAGAAAACCAGCCTGAACTGATCAAAACATTCAAAAAACTTGGCAAAACATCATAAAAACAAATCAAAACCAACCAAAACATTCCAAAAACCAGCCAAAATATTCCAAAATCTGGCCAAAACATCATAAAAACAAATCAAAACCAACCAAAACATTCCAAAAACCAGCCAAAATATTCCGAAATCTGGCCAAAACATCATAAAAACAAATCAAAACCAACCAAAACATTCCAAAAACCCGACAAAATAGTTTAGAACCTGCCAAACCTGATCAAAACATTCTGAAAAGATGCCAAAATACTAGAAAACCAGTCAGAAGTGATCAAAACTTTCAATAACTTGCCAAAACATAATCAAAACAAATGAAAGCAAACCAAAACATTCCAAATACCCACCAAAATATTTTAAAACCCGCCAAAAGGAATCCAAATGTTCCACAACCTGCCAAGACAATCAAAACAACACAAGAGAAAACAAAACATTCTGAAACACCACCAAAACATTCCGAAACACCACCAAAACATTCCGAAAACCCGCCAAAACATCATCAAAACAATTCAAAACCAACCAAAAAATAAGAGGAACACGGCAACATATTGGCAAGCAAGAGACGGAGAACGTGACACCTTCTAGGAGGCCAAGAAGGAAGCCGCACAACACCTGCACTGTGTCTGCAACTTTCAAACTGCTAGAAGCTAGTGGCTTGCCACTGGCCTGCCTCTTCAATTGCCATTAGCATTCCAATGGAAGCTATTCTTGGACAACTTTGCTCTGCTTGCTGCTAGTTCTGCCCCAGCCTACCATAGAGAACCTTGCTCTTGCCTTGAGGCTCTGAGATGCCAAGAACTTGTCAACTTCAAAGGGCGGGCCGGGCTACATCTACTCAGCTGCCACAGTTTCTCCTTGCTAGACCTAGTGGGAAAGCATTTTGCTGAGATGCAGAAGGCAAGAAACGCAGAATACGGAGACGCGGAGCTGTCCCAAGTGCCGCTGCCAGGCGTCTTTCCGCAGAAGGAGCGCCCCGGAGCGCACCGCAACCGGCACCGTCACCTCTGCGCAAAGAGCCAAAATATTTTAAAACCCGCCAAAACTAATCCAAAAATATTTTCAAACCCGCCAAAATAGAAAACCAGACAGAAGTCATCAATACATTCGAAAAAACCTGACAAAACATGATCAAGCCCACCAAAGCTAATCCAAACACACCAAAAACTGGGCTAAACAGAATCAAAACAAATCAAAACAAATCCAAACCTTCTAAAAACCCGCCAAAATATTTCAAAACCCGTCAAAACTAATCAAAACCTTCCGAATACCCGCCAAAACATTCCAAATACCCGCCAAAAGATTTTAAAACCCGCCAAAAAGTTTCCAAACATTCCAAAACCTGCCAACACAATAAAAACAACTCAAGAGAATACAAAACATTCTAAAACCCAACCAAGACATTCCGAAAACCCGCCAAAACATCATAAAAACAAATCAAAACCAACCAAAATATTCCAAAAACCCGCCAAAATGATTTAGACCCGCAAAACTCATCAAAACATTCTGAAAAGATGCCAAAACATTAGAAAACCAGCCTGAACTGATCAAAACATTCAAAAAACCCGCCAAAACATCATAAAAACAAATCAAAACCAACCAAAACATTCCAAAAACCAGCCAAAATATTCCGAAATCTGGCCAAAACATCATAAAAACAAATCAAAACCAACCAAAACATTCCAAAAACCAGCCAAAATATTCCGAAATCTGGCCAAAACATCATAAAAACAAATCAAAACCAACCAAAACATTCCAAAAACCCGACAAAATAGTTTAGAACCTGCCAAACCTGATCAAAACATTCTGAAAAGATGCCAAAATACTAGAAAACCAGTCAGAAGTGATCGAAACTTTCAATAACTTGCCAAAACATCATCAAAACAAATGAAAGCAAACCAAAACATTCCAAATACCCACCAAAATATTTTAAAACCCGCCAAAAGGAATCCAAATGTTCCACAACCTGCCAAGACAATCAAAACAACACAAGAGAAAACAAAACATTCTGAAACACCACCAAAACATTCCGAAACACCACCAAAACATTCCGAAAACCCGCCAAAACATCATAAAAAGAATTCAAAACCAACCAAAAAATAAGAGGAACACGGCAACATATTGGCAAGCAAGAGACGGAGAATGTGACACCTTCTAGGAGGCCAAGAAGGAAGCCGCACAACACCTGCACTGTGTCTGCAACCTTCAAACTGCTTGAAGCTAGTGGCTTGCCACTGGCCTGCCTCTTCAATTGCCATTAGCATTCCAATGGAAGCTATTCTTGGACAACTTTGCTCTGCTTGCTGCTAGTTCTGCCCCAGCCTAGCATAGAGAACCTTGCTCTTGCCTTGAGGCTCTGAGATGCCAAGAACTTGTCAACTTCAAAGGGCGGGCCGGGCTACATCTACTCAGCTGCCACAGTTTCTCCTTGCTAGACCTAGTGGGAAAGCATTTTGCTGAGATGCAGAAGGCAAGAAACGCAGAATACGGAGACGCGGAGCTGTCCCAAGTGCCGCAGCCAGGCGTCTTTCCGCAGAAGGAGCGCCCTGGAGCGCACCGCAACCGGCACCGTCATCTCTGCGCAAAGAGCCAAAATATTTTAAAACCCGCCAAAACTAATCCAAAAATATTTTCAAACCCGCCAAAATAGAAAACCAGACAGAAGTCATCAATACATTCGAAAAAACCTGACAAAACATGATCAAGCCCACCAAAGCTAATCCAAACACACCAAAAACTGGGCTAAACAGAATCAAAACAAATCAAAACAAATCCAAACCTTCTAAAAACCCGCCAAAATATTTCAAAACCCGTCAAAACTAATCAAAACCTTCCGAATACCCGCCAAAACATTCCAAATACCCACCAAAAGATTTTAAAACCCGCCAAAAAGTATCCAAACATTCCAAAACCTGCCAACACAATAAAAACAACGCAAGAGAATACAAAACATTCTAAAACCCAACCAAGACATTCCGAAAACCCGCCAAAACATCATAAAAACAAATCAAAACCAACCAAAACATTCCAAAAACCAGCCAAAATATTCCGAAATCTGGCCAAAACATCATAAAAACAAATCAAAACCAACCAAAACATTCCAAAAACCTGACAAAATAGTTTAGAACCTGCCAAACCTGATCAAAACATTCTGAAAAGATGCCAAAATACTAGAAAACCAGTCAGAAGTGATCGAAACATTCAATAACTTGCCAAAATATCATCAAAACAAATGAAAGCAAACCAAAACATTCCAAATACCCACCAAAATATTTTAAAACCCGCCAAAAGGAATCCAAATGTTCCACAACCTGCCAAGACAATCAAAACAACACAAGAGAAAACAAAACATTCTGAAACACCACCAAAACATTCCGAAACACCACCAAAACATTCCGAAAACCCGCCAAAACATCATCAAAACAATTCAAAACCAACCAAAAAATAAGAGGAACACGGCAACATATTGGCAAGCAAGAGACGGAGAACGTGACACCTTCTAGGAGGCCAAGAAGGAAGCCGCACAACACCTGCACTGTGTCTGCAACCTTCAAACTGCTAGAAGCTAGTGGCTTGCCACTGGCCTGCCTCTTCAATTGCCATTAGCATTCCAATGGAAGCTATTCTTGGACAACTTTGCTCTGCTTGCTGCTAGTTCTGCCCCAGCCTAGCATAGAGAACCTTGCTCTTGCCTTGAGGCTCTGAGATGCCAAGAACTTGTCAACTTCAAAGGGCGGGCCGGGCTACATCTACTCAGCTGCCACAGTTTCTCCTTGCTAGACCTAGTGGGAAAGCATTTTGCTGAGATGCAGAAGGCAAGAAACGCAGAATACGGAGACGCGGAGCTGTCCCAAGTGCCTCTGCCAGGCGTCTTTCCGCAGAAGGAGCGCCCCGGAGCGCACCGCAACCGGCACCGTCATCTCTGCGCAAAGAGCCAAAATATTTTAAAACCCGCCAAAACTAATCCAAAAATATTTTCAAACCCGCCAAAATAGAAAACCAGACAGAAGTCATCAATACATTCGAAAAAACCTGACAAAACATGATCAAGCCCACCAAAGCTAATCCAAACACACCAAAAACTGGGCTAAACAGAATCAAAACAAATCAAAACAAATCCAAACCTTCTAAAAACCCGCCAAAATATTTCAAAACCCGTCAAAACTAATCAAAACCTTCCGAATACCCGCCAAAACGTTCCAAATACCCGCCAAAAGATTTTAAAACCCGCCAAAAAGTATCCAAACATTCCAAAACCTGCCAACACAATAAAAACAACTCAAGAGAATACAAAACATTCTAAAACCCAACCAAGACATTCCGAAAACCCGCCAAAACATCATAAAAACAAATCAAAACCAACCAAAATATTCCAAAAACCCGCCAAAATTATTTAGACCCGCAAAACTCATCAAAACATTCTGAAAAGATGCCAAAACATTAGAAAACCAGCCTGAACTGATCAAAACATTCAAAAAACTTGGCAAAACATCATAAAAACAAATCAAAACCAACCAAAACATTCCAAAAACTTGACAAAATAGTTTAGAACCTGCCAAAACTGATCAAAACATTCTGAAAAGATGCCAAAATACTAGAAAACCAGTCAGAAGTGATCGAAACATTCAATAACTTGCCAAAACATAATCAAAACAAATGAAAGCAAACCAAAACATTCCAAATACCCGCCAAAAGATTTTAAAACCCGCCAAAAGGAATCCAAACATTCCACAACCAGCCAAGACAATATAAACAACACAAGAGAAAACAAAACATTCTAAAACACCACCAAAACATTCCGAAAACCCGCCAAAACATCATAAAAACAAATCAAAACCAACCAAAAAATAAGAGGAACACGGCAACATATTGGCAAGCAAGAGACGGAGAGCGCGGCACCTTCTAGGAGGCCAAGAAGAAGCCGCACAACACCTGCACTGTGTCTGCAACTTTCAAACTGCTAGAAGCTAGTGGCTTGCCACTGGCCTGCCTCTTCAATTGCCATTAGCATTCCAATGGAAGCTATTCTTGGACAACTTTGCTCTGCTTGCTGCTAGTTCTGCCCCAGCCTACCAGAGATAACCTTGCTCTTCCCTTGAGGCTCTGAGATGCCAAGAACTTGTCAACTTCAAAGGGCGGGCCGGGCTACATCTACTCAGCTGCCACAGTTTCTCCTTGCTAGACCTAGTGGGAAAGCATTTTGCTGAGATGCAGAAGGCAAGAAACGCACAATACGGAGACGCGGAGCTGTCCCAAGTGCCGCTGCCAGGCGTCTTTCCGCAGAAGGAGCGCCCCGGAGCGCACCGCAACCGGCACCGTCATCTCTGCGCAAAGAGCCAAAATATTTTCAAACCCGCCAAAACTAATCCAAAAATATTTTTAAACCCGCCAAAATAGAAAACCAGACAGAAGTGATCAATACATTCAAAAAAACCTGACAAAACATGATCAAGCCCACCAAAGCTAATCCAAACACACCAAAAACTGGGCTAAACAGAATCAAAACAAATCAAAACAAATCCAAACCTTCTAAAACCCCGCCAAAATATTTCAAAACCCGTCAAAACTAATCAAAACCTTCCGAATACCCGCCAAAACATTCCAAATACCCGCCAAAAGATTTTAAAACCCGCCAAAAAGTATCCAAACATTCCAAAACCTGCCAACACAATAAAAACAACTCAAGAGAATACAAAACATTCTAAAACCCAACCAAGACATTCCGAAAACCCGCCAAAACATCATAAAAACAAATCAAAACCAACCAAAATATTCCAAAAACCCGCCAAAATGATTTAGACCCGCAAAACTCATCAAAACATTCTGAAAAGATGCCAAAACATTAGAAAACCAGCCTGAACGGATCAAAACATTCAAAAAACTTGGCAAAACATCATAAAAACAAATCAAAACCAACCAAAACATTCCAAAAACCAGCCAAAATATTCCGAAATCTGGCCAAAACATCATAAAAACAAATCAAAACCAACCGAAACATTCCAAAAACCAGCCAAAATATTCCGAAATCTGGCCAAAACATCATAAAAACAAATCAAAACCAACCAAAACAGTCCAAAAACCTGACAAAATAGTTTAGAACCCGCCAAAACTGATCAAAACATTCTGAAAAGATGCCAAAATACTATCAAACCAGTAAGAAGTGATCGAAACATTCAATAACTTGCCAAAACATCATCAAAACAAATGAAAGCAAACCAAAACATTCCAAATACCCGCCAAAAGATTTTAAAACCCGCCAAAAGGAATCCAAACATTCCAAAACCTGCCAAGACAATATAAACAACACAAGAGAAAACAAAACATTCTGAAACACCACCAAAACATTCCGAAAACCCACCAAAACATCATCAAAACAAATCAAAACCAACCAAAAAATAAGAGGAACACGGCAACATATTGGCAAGCAAGAGACGGAGAACGCGGCACCTTCTAGGAGGCCAAGAAGGAAGCCGCACAACACCTGCACTGTGTCTGCAACTTTCAAACTGCTAGAAGCTAGTGGCTTGCCACTGGCCTGCCTCTTCAATTGCCATTAGCATTCCAATGGAAGCTATTCTTGGACAACTTTGCTCTGCTTGCTGCTAGTTCTGCCCCAGCCTACCATAGATAACCTTGCTCTTGCCTTGAGGCTCTGAGATGCCAAGAACTTGTCAACTTCAAAGGGCGGGCCGGGCTACATCTACTCAGCTGCCACAGTTTCTCCTTGCTAGACCTAGTGGGAAAGCATTTTGCTGAGATGCAGAAGGCAAGAAACGCAGAATACGGAGACGCGGAGCTGTCCCAAGTGCCGCTGCCAGGCGTCTTTCCGCAGAAGGAGCGCCCCGGAGCGCACCGCAACCGGCACCGTCATCTCTGCGCAAAGAGCCAAAATATTTTAAAACCCGCCAAAACTAATCCAAAAATATTTTCAAACCCGCCAAAATAGAAAACCAGACAGAAGTCATCAATACATTCGAAAAAACCTGACAAAACATGATCAAGCCCACCAAAGCTAATCCAAACACACCAAAAACTGGGCTAAACAGAATCAAAACAAATCAAAACAAATCCAAACCTTCTAAAAACCCGCCAAAATATTTCAAAACCCGTCAAAACTAATCAAAACCTTCCGAATACCCGCCAAAACATTCCAAATACCCGCCAAAAGATTTTAAAACCCGCCAAAATGAATCCAAACATTCCAAAACCTGCCAACACAATAAAAACAACTCAAGAGAATACAAAACATTCTAAAACTCAACCAAAACATTCCGAAAACCCGCCAAAACATCATAAAAACAAATCAAAACCAACCAAAATATTCCGAAAACCCGCCAAAATGATTTAGACCCGCAAAACTCATCAAAACATTCTGAAAAGATGCCAAAACATTAGAAAACCAGCCTGAACTGATCAAAACATTCAAAAAACTTGGCAAAACATCATAAAAACAAATCAAAACCAACCGAAACATTCCAAAAACCAGCCAAAATATTCCGAAATCTGGCCAAAACATCATAAAAACAAATCAAAACCAACCAAAACATTCCAAAAACCCGACAAAATAGTTTAGAACCCGCCAAAACTGATCAAAACATTCTGAAAAGATGCCAAAATACTATCAAACCAGTAAGAAGTGATCGAAACATTCAATAACTTGCCAAAACATCATCAAAACAAATGAAAGCAAACCAAAACATTCCAAATACCCGCCAAAAGATTTTAAAACCCGCCAAAAGGAATCCAAACATTCCAAAACCTGCCAAGACAATATAAACAACACAAGAGAAAACAAAACATTCTGAAACACCACCAAAACATTCCGAAAACCCACCAAAACATCATAAAAACAATTCAAAACCAACCAAAAAATAAGAGGAACACGGCAACATATTGGCAAGCAAGAGACTGAGAACGCGGCACCTTCTAGGAGGCCAAGAAGGAAGCCGCACAACACCTGCACTGTGTCTGCAACTTTCAAACTGCTAGAAGCTAGTGGCTTGCCACTGGCCTGCCTCTTCAATTGCCATTAGCATTCCAATGGAAGCTATTCTTGGACAACTTTGCTCTGCTTGCTGCTAGTTCTGCCCCAGCCTACCATAGAGAACCTTGCTCTTCCCTTGAGGCTCTGAGATGCCAAGAACTTGTCAACTTCAAAGGGCGGGCCGGGCTACATCTACTCAGCTGCCACAGTTTCTCCTTGCTAGACCTAGTGGGAAAGCATTTTGCTGAGATGCAGAAGGCAAGAAACGCAGAATACGGAGACGCGGAGCTGTCCCAAGTGCCGCAGCCAGGCGTCTTTCCGCAGAAGGAGCGCCCCGGAGCGCACCGCAACCGGCACCGTCATCTCTGCGCAAAGAGCCAAAATATTTTAAAACCCGCCAAAACTCATCCAAAAATATTTTCAAACCCGCCAAAATAGAAAACCAGACAGAGGTGATCAATACATTCGAAAAAACCGGACAAAACATGATCAAGCCCACCAAAGCTAATCCAAACACACCAAAAACTGGGCTAAACAGAATCAAAACAAATCAAAACAAATCGAAACCTTCTAAAAACCGGCCAAACTATTTCAAAACCCGTCAAAACTAATCAAAACATTCCGAATACCCGCCAAAACATTCCGAACACCCGCCAAAAGGAATCCAAACATTCCAAAACCTGCCAACACAATAAAAACAACTCAAGAGAATACAAGACATTCTAAAACCCAACCAAAACATTCCGAAAACCCGCCAAAACATCATAAAAACAAATCAAAACCAACCAAAATATTCCGAAAACCCGCCAAAATAATTTGGACCCGCAAAACTCATCAAAACATTCTGAAAAGATGCCAAAACATTAGAAAACCAGCCAGAACTGATCAAAACATTCAAAAAACTTGGCAAAACATCATAAAAACAAATCAAAACCAACCAAAAAATTCCAAAAACTTGACAAAATAGTTTAGAACCTGCCAAAACTGATCAAAACATTCTGAAAAGATGCCAAATTACTAGAAAACCAGTCTGAAGTGATCGAAACTTTCAATAACTTGCCAAAACATCATCAAAACAAATGAAAGCAAACCAAAACATTCCAAATACCCGCCAAAAGATTTTAAAACCCGCCAAAAGGAATCCAAACATTCCAACACCTTCCAAGACAATAAAAGCAACACAAGAGAAAACAAAACATTCTAAAACACCACCAAAACATTCCGAAAACCCACCAAAACATCATAAAAACAAAGCAAAACAAACCAAACAATAGGAGGAACACGGCAACATATTGGCGCGCAAGAGACGGAGAGCGCGGCACCTTCTAGGAGGCCAAGAAGGAAGCCGCACAACACCTGCACTGTGTCTGCAACTTTCAAACTGCTAGAAGCTAGTGGCTTGCCACTGGCCTGCCTCTTCAATTGCCATTAGCATTCCAATGGAAGCTATTCTTGGACAACTTTGCTCTGCTTGCTGCTAGTTCTGCCCCAGCCTACCATAGAGAACCTTGCTCTTGCCTTGAGGCTCTGAGATGCCAAGAACTTGTCAACTTCAAAGGGCGGGCCGGGCTACATCTACTCAGCTGCCACAGTTTCTCCTTGCTAGACCTAGTGGGAAAGCATTTTGCTGAGATGCAGAAGGCAAGAAACGCAGAATACGGAGACGCGGAGCTGTCCCAAGTGCCTCTGCCAGGCGTCTTTCCGCAGAAGGAGGGCCCCGGAGCGCACCGCAACCGGCACCGTCATCTCTGCGCAAAGAGCCAAAATATTTTAAAACCCGCCAAAACTCATCCAAAAATATTTTCAAACCCGCCAAAATAGAAAACCAGACAGAGGTGATCAATACATTCGAAAAAACCGGACAAAACATGATCAAGCCCACCAAAGCTAATCCAAACACACCAAAAACTGGGCTAAACAGAATCAAAACAAATCAAAACAAATCCAAACCTTCTAAAAACCGGCCAAACTATTTCAAAACCCGTCAAAACTAATCAAAACATTCCGAATACCCGCCAAAACATTCCGAACACCCGCCAAAAGGAATCCAAACATTCCAAAACCTGCCAACACAATAAAAACAACTCAAGAGAATACAAGACATTCTAAAACCCAACCAAAACATTCCGAAAACCCGCCAAAACATCATAAAAACAAATCAAAACCAACCAAAATATTCCGAAAACCCGCCAAAATAATTTGGACCCGCAAAACTCATCAAAACATTCTGAAAAGATGCCAAAACATTAGAAAACCAGCCAGAACTGATCAAAACATTCAAAAAACTTGGCAAAACATCATAAAAACAAATCAAAACCAACCAAAAAATTCCAAAAACTTGACAAAATAGTTTAGAACCTGCCAAAACTGATCAAAACATTCTGAAAAGATGCCAAATTACTAGAAAACCAGTCTGAAGTGATCGAAACTTTCAATAACTTGCCAAAACATCATCAAAACAAATGAAAGCAAACCAAAACATTCCAAATACCCGCCAAAAGATTTTAAAACCCGCCAAAAGGAATCCAAACATTCCAACACCTTCCAAGACAATAAAAGCAACACAAGAGAAAACAAAACATTCTAAAACACCACCAAAACATTCCGAAAACCCACCAAAACATCATAAAAACAAAGCAAAACAAACCAAACAATAGGAGGAACACGGCAACATATTGGCCCGCAAGAGACGGAGAGCGCGGCACCTTCTAGGAGGCCAAGAAGGGAGCCGCACAACACCTGCACTGTGTCTGCAACTTTCAAACTGCTAGAAGCTAGTGGCTTGCCACTGGCCTGCCTCTTCAATTGCCATTAGCATTCCAATGGAAGCTATTCTTGGACAACTTTGCTCTGCTTGCTGCTAGTTCTGCCCCAGCCTACCATAGAGAACCTTGCTCTTGCCTTGAGGCTCTGAGATGCCAAGAACTTGTCAACTTCAAAGGGCGGGCCGGGCTACATCTACTCAGCTGCCACAGTTTCTCCTTGCTAGACCTAGTGGGAAAGCATTTTGCTGAGATGCAGAAGGCAAGAAACGCAGAATACAGAGACGCGGAGCTGTCCCAAGTGCCTCTGCCAGGCGTCTTTCCGCAGAAGGAGGGCCCCGGAGCGCACCGCAACCGGCACCGTCATCTCTGCGCAAAGAGCCAAAATATTTTAAAACCCGCCAAAACTCATCCAAAAATATTTTCAAACCCGCCAAAATAGAAAACCAGACAGAGGTGATCAATACATTCGAAAAAACCGGACAAAACATGATCAAGCCCACCAAAGCTAATCCAAACACACCAAAAACTGGGCTAAACAGAATCAAAACAAATCAAAACAAATCGAAACCTTCTAAAAACCGGCCAAACTATTTCAAAACCCGTCAAAACTAATCAAAACATTCCGAATACCCGCCAAAACATTCCGAACACCCGCCAAAAGGAATCCAAACATTCCAAAACCTGCCAACACAATAAAAACAACTCAAGAGAATACAAGACATTCTAAAACCCAACCAAAACATTCCGAAAACCCGCCAAAACATCATAAAAACAAATCAAAACCAACCAAAATATTCCGAAAAACCGCCAAAATAATTTGGACCCGCAAAACTCATCAAAACATTCTGAAAAGATGCCAAAACATTAGAAAACCAGCCAGAACTGATCAAAACATTCAAAAAACTTGGCAAAACATCATAAAAACAAATCAAAACCAACCAAAAAATTCCAAAAACTTGACAAAATAGTTTAGAACCTGCCAAAACTGATCAAAACATTCTGAAAAGATGCCAAATTACTAGAAAACCAGTCTGAAGTGATCGAAACTTTCAATAACTTGCCAAAACATCATCAAAACAAATGAAAGCAAACCAAAACATTCCAAATACCCGCCAAAAGATTTTAAAACCCGCCAAAAGGAATCCAAACATTCCAACACCTTCCAAGACAATAAAAGCAACACAAGAGAAAACAAAACATTCTAAAACACCACCAAAACATTCCGAAAACCCACCAAAACATCATCAAAACAAATCAAAACAAACCAAACAATAGGAGGAACACGGCAACATATTGGCAAGCAAGAGACGGAGAGCGCGGCACCTTCTAGGAGGCCAAGAAGGGAGCCGCACAACACCTGCACTGTGTCTGCAACTTTCAAACTGCTAGAAGCTAGTGGCTTGCCACTGGCCTGCCTCTTCAATTGCCATTAGCATTCCAATGGAAGGTATTCTTGGACAACTTTGCTCTGCTTGCTGCTAGTTCTGCCCCAGCCTACCATAGAGAACCTTGCTCTTGCCTTGAGTCTCTGAGATGCCAAGAACTTGTCAACTTCAAAGGGCGGGCCGGGCTACATCTACTCAGCTGCCACAGTTTCTCCTTGCTAGACCTAGTGGGAAAGCATTTTGCTGAGATGCAGAAGGCAAGAAACGCAGAATACGGAGACGCGGAGCTGTCCCAAGTGCCTCTGCCAGGCGTCTTTCCGCAGGAGGGCCCCGGAGCGCACCGCAACCGGCACCGTCATCTCTGCGCAAAGAGCCAAAATATTTTCAAACCCGCCAAAACTCATCCAAAAATATTTTCAAACCCGCCAAAATAGAAAACCAGACAGAGGTGATCAATACATTCGAAAAAACCGGACAAAACATGATCAAGCCCACCAAAGCTAATCCAAACACACCAAAAACTGGGCTAAACAGAATCAAAACAAATCAAAACAAATCCAAACCTTCTAAAAACCGGCCAAACTATTTCAAAACCCGTCAAAACTAATCAAAACATTCCGAATACCCGCCAAAACATTCCGAACACCCGCCAAAAGGAATCCAAACATTCCAAAACCTGCCAACACAATAAAAACAACTCAAGAGAATACAAGACATTCTAAAACCCAACCAAAACATTCCGAAAACCCGCCAAAACATCATAAAAACAAATCAAAACCAACCAAAATATTCCGAAAAACCGCCAAAATAATTTGGACCCGCAAAACTCATCAAAACATTCTGAAAAGATGCCAAAACATTAGAAAACCAGCCAGAACTGATCAAAACATTCAAAAAACTTGGCAAAACATCATAAAAACAAATCAAAACCAACCAAAAAATTCCAAAAACTTGACAAAATAGTTTAGAACCTGCCAAAACTGATCAAAACATTCTGAAAAGATGCCAAATTACTAGAAAACCAGTCAGAAGTGATCGAAACTTTCAATAACTTGCCAAAACATCATCAAAACAAATGAAAGCAAACCAAAACATTCCAAATACCCGCCAAAAGATTTTAAAACCCGCCAAAAGGAATCCAAACATTCCAACACCTTCCAAGACAATAAAAGCAACACAAGAGAAAACAAAACATTCTAAAACACCACCAAAACATTCCGAAAACCCACCAAAACATCATCAAAACAAAGCAAAACAAACCAAACAATAGGAGGAACACGGCAACATATTGGCAAGCAAGAGACGGAGAGCGCGGCACCTTCTAGGAGGCCAAGAAGGAAGCCGCACAACACCTGCACTGTGTCTGCAACTTTCAAACTGCTAGAAGCTAGTGGCTTGCCACTGGCCTGCCTCTTCAATTGCCATTAGCATTCCAATGGAAGCTATTCTTGGACAACTTTGCTCTGCTTGCTGCTAGTTCTGCCCCAGCCTACCATAGAGAACCTTGCTCTTGCCTTGAGTCTCTGAGATGCCAAGAACTTGTCAACTTCAAAGGGCGGGCCGGGCTACATCTACTCAGCTGCCACAGTTTCTCCTTGCTAGACCTAGTGGGAAAGCATTTTGCTGAGATGCAGAAGGCAAGAAACGCAGAATACGGAGACGCGGAGCTGTCCCAAGTGCCTCTGCCAGGCGTCTTTCCGCAGAAGGAGCGCCCCGGAGCGCACCGCAACCGGCACCGTCATCTCTGCGCAAAGAGCCAAAATATTTTAAAACCCGCCAAAACTCATCCAAAAATATTTTCAAACCCGCCAAAATAGAAAACCAGACAGAGGTGATCAATACATTCGAAAAAACCGGACAAAACATGATCAAGCCCACCAAAGCTAATCCAAACACACCAAAAACTGGGCTAAACAGAATCAAAACAAATCAAAACAAATCGAAACCTTCTAAAAACCGGCCAAACTATTTCAAAACCCGTCAAAACTAATCAAAACATTCCGAATACCCGCCAAAACATTCCGAACACCCGCCAAAAGGAATCCAAACATTCCAAAACCTGCCAACACAATAAAAACAACTCAAGAGAATACAAAACATTCTAAAACCCAACCAAAACATTCCGAAAACCCGCCAAAACATCATAAAAACAAATCAAAACCAACCAAAATATTCCGAAAAACCGCCAAAATAATTTGGACCCGCAAAACTCATCAAAACATTCTGAAAAGATGCCAAAACATTAGAAAACCAGCCTGAACTGATCAAAACATTCAAAAAACTTGGCAAAACATCATAAAAACAAATCAAAACCAACCAAAAAATTCCAAAAACTTGACAAAATAGTTTAGAACCTGCCAAAACTGATCAAAACATTCTGAAAAGATGCCAAATTACTAGAAAACCAGTCAGAAGTGATCGAAACTTTCAATAACTTGCCAAAACATCATCAAAACAAATGAAAGCAAACCAAAACATTCCAAATACCCGCCAAAAGATTTTAAAACCCGCCAAAAGGAATCCAAACATTCCAACACCTTCCAAGACAATAAAAGCAACACAAGAGAAAACAAAACATTCTAAAACACCACCAAAACATTCCGAAAACCCACCAAAACATCATAAAAACAAAGCAAAACAAACCAAACAATAGGAGGAACACGGCAACATATTGGCAAGCAAGAGACGGAGAGCGCGGCACCTTCTAGGAGGCCAAGAAGGAAGCCGCACAACACCTGCACTGTGTCTGCAACTTTCAAACTGCTAGAAGCTAGTGGCTTGCCACTGGCCTGCCTCTTCAATTGCCATTAGCATTCCAATGGAAGCTATTCTTGGACAACTTTGCTCTGCTTGCTGCTAGTTCTGCCCCAGCCTACCATAGAGAACCTTGCTCTTGCCTTGAGGCTCTGAGATGCCAAGAACTTGTCAACTTCAAAGGGCGGGCCGGGCTACATCTACTCAGCTGCCACAGTTTCTCCTTGCTAGACCTAGTGGGAAAGCATTTTGCTGAGATGCAGAAGGCAAGAAACGCAGAATACGGAGACGCGGAGCTGTCCCAAGTGCCTCTGCCAGGCGTCTTTCCGCAGAAGGAGCGCCCCGGAGCGCACCGCAACCGGCACCGTCATCTCTGCGCAAAGAGCCAAAATATTTTAAAACCCGCCAAAACTCATCCAAAAATATTTTCAAACCCGCCAAAATAGAAAACCAGACAGAGGTGATCAATACATTCGAAAAAACCGGACAAAACATGATCAAGCCCACCAAAGCTAATCCAAACACACCAAAAACTGGGCTAAACAGAATCAAAACAAATCAAAACAAATCGAAACCTTCTAAAAACCGGCCAAACTATTTCAAAACCCGTCAAAACTAATCAAAACATTCCGAATACCCGCCAAAACATTCCGAACACCCGCCAAAAGGAATCCAAACATTCCAAAACCTGCCAACACAATAAAAACAACTCAAGAGAATACAAAACATTCTAAAACCCAACCAAAACATTCCGAAAACCCGCCAAAACATCATAAAAACAAATCAAAACCAACCAAAATATTCCGAAAAACCGCCAAAATAATTTGGACCCGCAAAACTCATCAAAACATTCTGAAAAGATGCCAAAACATTAGAAAACCAGCCTGAACTGATCAAAACATTCAAAAAACTTGGCAAAACATCATAAAAACAAATCAAAACCAACCAAAAAATTCCAAAAACTTGACAAAATAGTTTAGAACCTGCCAAAACTGATCAAAACATTCTGAAAAGATGCCAAATTACTAGAAAACCAGTCAGAAGTGATCGAAACTTTCAATAACTTGCCAAAACATCATCAAAACAAATGAAAGCAAACCAAAACATTCCAAATACCCGCCAAAAGATTTTAAAACCCGCCAAAAGGAATCCAAACATTCCAACACCTTCCAAGACAATAAAAGCAACACAAGAGAAAACAAAACATTCTAAAACACCACCAAAACATTCCGAAAACCCACCAAAACATCATAAAAACAAAGCAAAACAAACCAAACAATAGGAGGAACACGGCAACATATTGGCAAGCAAGAGACGGAGAGCGCGGCACCTTCTAGGAGGCCAAGAAGGAAGCCGCACAACACCTGCACTGTGTCTGCAACTTTCAAACTGCTAGAAGCTAGTGGCTTGCCACTGGCCTGCCTCTTCAATTGCCATTAGCATTCCAATGGAAGCTATTCTTGGACAACTTTGCTCTGCTTGCTGCTAGTTCTGCCCCAGCCTACCATAGATAACCTTGCTCTTGCCTTGAGGCTCTGAGATGCCAAGAACTTGTCAACTTCAAAGGGCGGGCCGGGCTACATCTACTCAGCTGCCACAGTTTCTCCTTGCTAGACCTAGTGGGAAAGCATTTTGCTGAGATGCAGAAGGCAAGAAACGCAGAATACGGAGACGCGGAGCTGTCCCAAGTGCCTCTGCCAGGCGTCTTTCCGCAGAAGGAGGGCCCCGGAGCGCACCGCAACCGGCACCGTCATCTCTGCGCAAAGAGCCAAAATATTTTAAAACCCGCCAAAACTCATCCAAAAATATTTTCAAACCCGCCAAAATAGAAAACCAGACAGAGGTGATCAATACATTCGAAAAAACCGGACAAAACATGATCAAGCCCACCAAAGCTAATCCAAACACACCAAAAACTGGGCTAAACAGAATCAAAACAAATCAAAACAAATCGAAACCTTCTAAAAACCGGCCAAACTATTTCAAAACCCGTCAAAACTAATCAAAACATTCCGAATACCCGCCAAAACATTCCGAACACCCGCCAAAAGGAATCCAAACATTCCAAAACCTGCCAACACAATAAAAACAACTCAAGAGAATACAAAACATTCTAAAACCCAACCAAAACATTCCGAAAACCCGCCAAAACATCATAAAAACAAATCAAAACCAACCAAAATATTCCGAAAAACCGCCAAAATAATTTGGACCCGCAAAACTCATCAAAACATTCTGAAAAGATGCCAAAACATTAGAAAACCAGCCTGAACTGATCAAAACATTCAAAAAACTTGGCAAAACATCATAAAAACAAATCAAAACCAACCAAAAAATTCCAAAAACTTGACAAAATAGTTTAGAACCTGCCAAAACTGATCAAAACATTCTGAAAAGATGCCAAATTACTAGAAAACCAGTCAGAAGTGATCGAAACTTTCAATAACTTGCCAAAACATCATCAAAACAAATGAAAGCAAACCAAAACATTCCAAATACCCGCCAAAAGATTTTAAAACCCGCCAAAAGGAATCCAAACATTCCAACACCTTCCAAGACAATAAAAGCAACACAAGAGAAAACAAAACATTCTAAAACACCACCAAAACATTCCGAAAACCCACCAAAACATCATAAAAACAAAGCAAAACAAACCAAACAATAGGAGGAACACGGCAACATATTGGCAAGCAAGAGACGGAGAGCGCGGCACCTTCTAGGAGGCCAAGAAGGAAGCCGCACAACACCTGCACTGTGTCTGCAACTTTCAAACTGCTAGAAGCTAGTGGCTTGCCACTGGCCTGCCTCTTCAATTGCCATTAGCATTCCAATGGAAGCTATTCTTGGACAACTTTGCTCTGCTTGCTGCTAGTTCTGCCCCAGCCTACCATAGATAACCTTGCTCTTGCCTTGAGGCTCTGAGATGCCAAGAACTTGTCAACTTCAAAGGGCGGGCCGGGCTACATCTACTCAGCTGCCACAGTTTCTCCTTGCTAGACCTAGTGGGAAAGCATTTTGCTGAGATGCAGAAGGCAAGAAACGCAGAATACGGAGACGCGGAGCTGTCCCAAGTGCCTCTGCCAGGCGTCTTTCCGCAGAAGGAGCGCCCCGGAGCGCACCGCAACCGGCACCGTCATCTCTGCGCAAAGAGCCAAAATATTTTAAAACCCGCCAAAACTCATCCAAAAATATTTTCAAACCCGCCAAAATAGAAAACCAGACAGAGGTGATCAATACATTCGAAAAAACCGGACAAAACATGATCAAGCCCACCAAAGCTAATCCAAACACACCAAAAACTGGGCTAAACAGAATCAAAACAAATCAAAACAAATCCAAACCTTCTAAAAACCGGCCAAACTATTTCAAAACCCGTCAAAACTAATCAAAACATTCCGAATACCCGCCAAAACATTCCGAACACCCGCCAAAAGGAATCCAAACATTCCAAAACCTGCCAACACAATAAAAACAACTCAAGAGAATACAAGACATTCTAAAACCCAACCAAAACATTCCGAAAACCCGCCAAAACATCATAAAAACAAATCAAAACCAACCAAAATATTCCGAAAAACCGCCAAAATAATTTGGACCCGCAAAACTCATCAAAACATTCTGAAAAGATGCCAAAACATTAGAAAACCAGCCTGAACTGATCAAAACATTCAAAAAACTTGGCAAAACATCATAAAAACAAATCAAAACCAACCAAAAAATTCCAAAAACTTGACAAAATAGTTTAGAACCTGCCAAAACTGATCAAAACATTCTGAAAAGATGCCAAAATACTAGAAAACCAGTCTGAAGTGATCGAAACTTTCAATAACTTGCCAAAACATCATCAAAACAAATGAAAGCAAACCAAAACATTCCAAATACCTGCCAAAAGATTTTAAAACCCGCCAAAAGGAATCCAAACATTCCAACACCTTCCAAGACAATAAAAGCAACACAAGAGAAAACAAAACATTCTAAAACACCACCAAAACATTCTGAAAACCCGACAAAACATCATAAAAACAAAGCAAAACAAACCAAACAATAGGAGGAACACGGCAACATATTGGCAAGCAAGAGACGGAGAGCGCGGCACCTTCTAGGAGGCCAAGAAGGAAGCCGCACAACAACTGCACTGTGTCTGCAACTTTCAAACTGCTAGAAGCTAGTGGCTTGCCACTGGCCTGCCTCTTCAATTGCCATTAGCATTCCAATGGAAGCTATTCTTGGACAACTTTGCTCTGCTTGCTGCTAGTTCTGCCCCAGCCTACCATAGATAACCTTGCTCTTCCCTTGAGGCTCTGAGATGCCAAGAACTTGTCAACTTCAAAGGGCGGGCCGGGCTACATCTACTCAGCTGCCACAGTTTCTCCTTGCTAGACCTAGTGGGAAAGCATTTTGCTGAGATGCAGAAGGCAAGAAACGCAGAATACGGAGACGCGGAGCTGTCCCAAGTGCCTCTGCCAGGCGTCTTTCCGCAGAAGGAGGGCCCCGGAGCGCACCGCAACCGGCACCGTCATCTCTGCGCAAAGAGCCAAAATATTTTCAAACCCGCCAAAACTCATCCAAAAATATTTTCAAACCCGCCAAAATAGAAAACCAGACAGAGGTGATCAATACATTCGAAAAAACCGGACAAAACATGATCAAGCCCACCAAAGCTAATCCAAACACACCAAAAACTGGGCTAAACAGAATCAAAACAAATCAAAACAAATCCAAACCTTCTAAAAACCGGCCAAACTATTTCAAAACCCGTCAAAACTAATCAAAACATTCCGAATACCCGCCAAAACATTCCGAACACCCGCCAAAAGGAATCCAAACATTCCAAAACCTGCCAACACAATAAAAACAACTCAAGAGAATACAAAACATTCTAAAACCCAACCAAAACATTCCGAAAACCCGCCAAAACATCATAAAAACAAATCAAAACCAACCAAAATATTCCGAAAAACCGCCAAAATAATTTGGACCCGCAAAACTCATCAAAACATTCTGAAAAGATGCCAAAACATTAGAAAACCAGCCAGAACTGATCAAAACATTCAAAAAACTTGGCAAAACATCATAAAAACAAATCAAAACCAACCAAAAAATTCCAAAAACTTGACAAAATAGTTTAGAACCTGCCAAAACTGATCAAAACATTCTGAAAAGATGCCAAAATACTAGAAAACCAGTCAGAAGTGATCGAAACTTTCAATAACTTGCCAAAACATCATCAAAACAAATGAAAGCAAACCAAAACATTCCAAATACCTGCCAAAAGATTTTAAAACCCGCCAAAAGGAATCCAAACATTCCAACACCTTCCAAGACAATAAAAGCAACACAAGAGAAAACAAAACATTCTAAAACACCACCAAAACATTCCGAAAACCCACCAAAACATCATCAAAACAAATCAAAACAAACCAAACAATAGGAGGAACACGGCAACATATTGGCAAGCAAGAGACGGAGAGCGCGGCACCTTCTAGGAGGCCAAGAAGGAAGCCGCACAACACCTGCACTGTGTCTGCAACTTTCAAACTGCTAGAAGCTAGTGGCTTGCCACTGGCCTGCCTCTTCAATTGCCATTAGCATTCTAATGGAAGCTATTCTTGGACAACTTTGCTCTGCTTGCTGCTAGTTCTGCCCCAGCCTACCATAGAGAACCTTGCTCTTCCCTTGAGGCTCTGAGATGCCAAGAACTTGTCAACTTCAAAGGGCGGGCCGGGCTACATCTACTCAGCTGCCACAGTTTCTCCTTGCTAGACCTAGTGGGAAAGCATTTTGCTGAGATGCAGAAGGCAAGAAACGCAGAATACGGAGACGCGGAGCTGTCCCAAGTGCCGCTGCCAGGCGTCTTTCCGCAGAAGGAGCGCCCCCGAGCGCACCGCAACCGGCACCGTCATCTCTGCGCAAAGAGCCAAAATATTTTAAAACCCGCCAAAACTCATCCAAAAATATTTTCAAACCCGCCAAAATAGAAAACCAGACAGAGGTGATCAATACATTCGAAAAAACCGGACAAAACATGATCAAGCCCACCAAAGCTAATCCAAACACACCAAAAACTGGGCTAAACAGAATCAAAACAAATCAAAACAAATCCAAACCTTCTAAAAACCGGCCAAACTATTTCAAAACCCGTCAAAACTAATCAAAACATTCCGAATACCCGCCAAAACATTCCGAACACCCGCCAAAAGGAATCCAAACATTCCAAAACCTGCCAACACAATAAAAACAACTCAAGAGAATACAAGACATTCTAAAACCCAACCAAAACATTCCGAAAACCCGCCAAAACATCATAAAAACAAATCAAAACCAACCAAAATATTCCGAAAAACCGCCAAAATAATTTGGACCCGCAAAACTCATCAAAACATTCTGAAAAGATGCCAAAACATTAGAAAACCAGCCTGAACTGATCAAAACATTCAAAAAACTTGGCAAAACATCATAAAAACAAATCAAAACCAACCAAAAAATTCCAAAAACTTGACAAAATAGTTTAGAACCTGCCAAAACTGATCAAAACATTCTGAAAAGATGCCAAATTACTAGAAAACCAGTCTGAAGTGATCGAAACTTTCAATAACTTGCAAAAACATCATCAAAACAAATGAAAGCAAACCAAAACATTCCAAATACCCGCCAAAAGATTTTAAAACCCGCCAAAAGGAATCCAAACATTCCAACACCTTCCAAGACAATAAAAGCAACACAAGAGAAAACAAAACATTCTAAAACACCACCAAAACATTCCGAAAACCCACCAAAACATCATAAAAACAAAGCAAAACAAACCAAACAATAGGAGGAACACGGCAACATATTGGCGCGCAAGAGACGGAGAGCGCGGCACCTTCTAGGAGGCCAAGAAGGAAGCCGCACAACACCTGCACTGTGTCTGCAACTTTCAAACTGCTAGAAGCTAGTGGCTTGCCACTGGCCTGCCTCTTCAATTGCCATTAGCATTCCAATGGAAGCTATTCTTGGACAACTTTGCTCTGCTTGCTGCTAGTTCTGCCCCAGCCCACCATAGAGAACCTTGCTCTTGCCTTGAGGCTCTGAGATGCCAAGAACTTGTCAACTTCAAAGGGCGGGCCGGGCTACATCTACTCAGCTGCCACAGTTTCTCCTTGCTAGACCTAGTGGGAAAGCATTTTGCTGAGATGCAGAAGGCAAGAAACGCAGAATACAGAGACGCGGAGCTGTCCCAAGTGCCTCTGCCAGGCGTCTTTCCGCAGAAGGAGGGCCCCGGAGCGCACCGCAACCGGCACCGTCATCTCTGCGCAAAGAGCCAAAATATTTTAAAACCCGCCAAAACTCATCCAAAAATATTTTCAAACCCGCCAAAATAGAAAACCAGACAGAGGTGATCAATACATTCGAAAAAACCGGACAAAACATGATCAAGCCCACCAAAGCTAATCCAAACACACCAAAAACTGGGCTAAACAGAATCAAAACAAATCAAAACAAATCCAAACCTTCTAAAAACCGGCCAAACTATTTCAAAACCCGTCAAAACTAATCAAAACATTCCGAATACCCGCCAAAACATTCCGAACACCCGCCAAAAGGAATCCAAACATTCCAAAACCTGCCAACACAATAAAAACAACTCAAGAGAATACAAAACATTCTAAAACCCAACCAAAACATTCCGAAAACCCGCCAAAACATCATAAAAACAAATCAAAACCAACCAAAATATTCCGAAAACCCGCCAAAATAATTTGGACCCGCAAAACTCATCAAAACATTCTGAAAAGATGCCAAAACATTAGAAAACCAGCCAGAACTGATCAAAACATTCAAAAAACTTGGCAAAACATCATAAAAACAAATCAAAACCAACCAAAAAATTCCAAAAACTTGACAAAATAGTTTAGAACCTGCCAAAACTGATCAAAACATTCTGAAAAGATGCCAAATTACTAGAAAACCAGTCAGAAGTGATCGAAACTTTCAATAACTTGCCAAAACATCATCAAAACAAATGAAAGCAAACCAAAACATTCCAAATACCCGCCAAAAGATTTTAAAACCCGCCAAAAGGAATCCAAACATTCCAACACCTTCCAAGACAATAAAAGCAACACAAGAGAAAACAAAACATTCTAAAACACCACCAAAACATTCCGAAAACCCACCAAAACATCATAAAAACAAAGCAAAACAAACCAAACAATAGGAGGAACACGGCAACATATTGGCCCGCAAGAGACGGAGAGCGCGGCACCTTCTAGGAGGCCAAGAAGGGAGCCGCACAACACCTGCACTGTGTCTGCAACTTTCAAACTGCTAGAAGCTAGTGGCTTGCCACTGGCCTGCCTCTTCAATTGCCATTAGCATTCCAATGGAAGGTATTCTTGGACAACTTTGCTCTGCTTGCTGCTAGTTCTGCCCCAGCCTACCATAGATAACCTTGCTCTTGCCTTGAGGCTCTGAGATGCCAAGAACTTGTCAACTTCAAAGGGCGGGCCGGGCTACATCTACTCAGCTGCCACAGTTTCTCCTTGCTAGACCTAGTGGGAAAGCATTTTGCTGAGATGCAGAAGGCAAGAAACGCAGAATACGGAGACGCGGAGCTGTCCCAAGTGCCTCTGCCAGGCGTCTTTCCGCAGAAGGAGCGCCCCGGAGCGCACCGCAACCGGCACCGTCATCTCTGCGCAAAGAGCCAAAATATTTTCAAACCCGCCAAAACTCATCCAAAAATATTTTCAAACCCGCCAAAATAGAAAACCAGACAGAGGTGATCAATACATTCGAAAAAACCGGACAAAACATGATCAAGCCCACCAAAGCTAATCCAAACACACCAAAAACTGGGCTAAACAGAATCAAAACAAATCAAAACAAATCGAAACCTTCTAAAAACCGGCCAAACTATTTCAAAACCCGTCAAAACTAATCAAAACATTCCGAATACCCGCCAAAACATTCCGAACACCCGCCAAAAGGAATCCAAACATTCCAAAACCTGCTAACACAATAAAAACAACTCAAGAGAATACAAGACATTCTAAAACCCAACCAAAACATTCCGAAAACCCGCCAAAACATCATAAAAACAAATCAAAACCAACCAAAATATTCCGAAAAACCGCCAAAATAATTTGGACCCGCAAAACTCATCAAAACATTCTGAAAAGATGCCAAAACATTAGAAAACCAGCCTGAACTGATCAAAACATTCAAAAAACTTGGCAAAACATCATAAAAACAAATCAAAACCAACCAAAAAATTCCAAAAACTTGACAAAATAGTTTAGAACCTGCCAAAACTGATCAAAACATTCTGAAAAGATGCCAAAATACTAGAAAACCAGTCAGAAGTGATCGAAACTTTCAATAACTTGCCAAAACATCATCAAAACAAATGAAAGCAAACCAAAACATTCCAAATACCTGCCAAAAGATTTTAAAACCCGCCAAAAGGAATCCAAACATTCCAACACCTTCCAAGACAATAAAAGCAACACAAGAGAAAACAAAACATTCTAAAACACCACCAAAACATTCCGAAAACCCACCAAAACATCATCAAAACAAATCAAAACAAACCAAACAATAGGAGGAACACGGCAACATATTGGCAAGCAAGAGACGGAGAGCGCGGCACCTTCTAGGAGGCCAAGAAGGAAGCCGCACAACACCTGCACTGTGTCTGCAACTTTCAAACTGCTAGAAGCTAGTGGCTTGCCACTGGCCTGCCTCTTCAATTGCCATTAGCATTCCAATGGAAGCTATTCTTGGACAACTTTGCTCTGCTTGCTGCTAGTTCTGCCCCAGCCTACCATAGAGAACCTTGCTCTTGCCTTGAGTCTCTGAGATGCCAAGAACTTGTCAACTTCAAAGGGCGGGCCGGGCTACATCTACTCAGCTGCCACAGTTTCTCCTTGCTAGACCTAGTGGGAAAGCATTTTGCTGAGATGCAGAAGGCAAGAAACGCAGAATACGGAGACGCGGAGCTGTCCCAAGTGCCTCTGCCAGGCGTCTTTCCGCAGAAGGAGGGCCCCGGAGCGCACCGCAACCGGCACCGTCATCTCTGCGCAAAGAGCCAAAATATTTTAAAACCCGCCAAAACTCATCCAAAAATATTTTCAAACCCGCCAAAATAGAAAACCAGACAGAGGTGATCAATACATTCGAAAAAACCGGACAAAACATGATCAAGCCCACCAAAGCTAATCCAAACACACCAAAAACTGGGCTAAACAGAATCAAAACAAATCAAAACAAATCCAAACCTTCTAAAAACCGGCCAAACTATTTCAAAACCCGTCAAAACTAATCAAAACATTCCGAATACCCGCCAAAACATTCCGAACACCCGCCAAAAGGAATCCAAACATTCCAAAACCTGCCAACACAATAAAAACAACTCAAGAGAATACAAAACATTCTAAAACCCAACCAAAACATTCCGAAAACCCGCCAAAACATCATAAAAACAAATCAAAACCAACCAAAATATTCCGAAAAACCGCCAAAATAATTTGGACCCGCAAAACTCATCAAAACATTCTGAAAAGATGCCAAAACATTAGAAAACCAGCCTGAACTGATCAAAACATTCAAAAAACTTGGCAAAACATCATAAAAACAAATCAAAACCAACCAAAAAATTCCAAAAACTTGACAAAATAGTTTAGAACCTGCCAAAACTGATCAAAACATTCTGAAAAGATGCCAAATTACTAGAAAACCAGTCAGAAGTGATCGAAACTTTCAATAACTTGCCAAAACATCATCAAAACAAATGAAAGCAAACCAAAACATTCCAAATACCCGCCAAAAGATTTTAAAACCCGCCAAAAGGAATCCAAACATTCCAACACCTTCCAAGACAATAAAAGCAACACAAGAGAAAACAAAACATTCTAAAACACCACCAAAACATTCCGAAAACCCACCAAAACATCATAAAAACAAAGCAAAACAAACCAAACAATAGGAGGAACACGGCAACATATTGGCAAGCAAGAGACGGAGAGCGCGGCACCTTCTAGGAGGCCAAGAAGGAAGCCGCACAACACCTGCACTGTGTCTGCAACTTTCAAACTGCTAGAAGCTAGTGGCTTGCCACTGGCCTGCCTCTTCAATTGCCATTAGCATTCCAATGGAAGCTATTCTTGGACAACTTTGCTCTGCTTGCTGCTAGTTCTGCCCCAGCCTACCATAGATAACCTTGCTCTTGCCTTGAGGCTCTGAGATGCCAAGAACTTGTCAACTTCAAAGGGCGGGCCGGGCTACATCTACTCAGCTGCCACAGTTTCTCCTTGCTAGACCTAGTGGGAAAGCATTTTGCTGAGATGCAGAAGGCAAGAAACGCAGAATACAGAGACGCGGAGCTGTCCCAAGTGCCTCTGCCAGGCGTCTTTCCGCAGAAGGAGCGCCCCGGAGCGCACCGCAACCGGCACCGTCATCTCTGCGCAAAGAGCCAAAATATTTTCAAACCCGCCAAAACTCATCCAAAAATATTTTCAAACCCGCCAAAATAGAAAACCAGACAGAGGTGATCAATACATTCGAAAAAACCGGACAAAACATGATCAAGCCCACCAAAGCTAATCCAAACACACCAAAAACTGGGCTAAACAGAATCAAAACAAATCAAAACAAATCCAAACCTTCTAAAAACCGGCCAAACTATTTCAAAACCCGTCAAAACTAATCAAAACATTCCGAATACCCGCCAAAACATTCCGAACACCCGCCAAAAGGAATCCAAACATTCCAAAACCTGCCAACACAATAAAAACAACTCAAGAGAATACAAGACATTCTAAAACCCAACCAAAACATTCCGAAAACCCGCCAAAACATCATAAAAACAAATCAAAACCAACCAAAATATTCCGAAAAACCGCCAAAATAATTTGGACCCGCAAAACTCATCAAAACATTCTGAAAAGATGCCAAAACATTAGAAAACCAGCCTGAACTGATCAAAACATTCAAAAAACTTGGCAAAACATCATAAAAACAAATCAAAACCAACCAAAAAATTCCAAAAACTTGACAAAATAGTTTAGAACCTGCCAAAACTGATCAAAACATTCTGAAAAGATGCCAAAATACTAGAAAACCAGTCAGAAGTGATCGAAACTTTCAATAACTTGCCAAAACATCATCAAAACAAATGAAAGCAAACCAAAACATTCCAAATACCTGCCAAAAGATTTTAAAACCCGCCAAAAGGAATCCAAACATTCCAACACCTTCCAAGACAATAAAAGCAACACAAGAGAAAACAAAACATTCTAAAACACCACCAAAACATTCTGAAAACCCGACAAAACATCATAAAAACAAAGCAAAACAAACCAAACAATAGGAGGAACACGGCAACATATTGGCAAGCAAGAGACGGAGAGCGCGGCACCTTCTAGGAGGCCAAGAAGGAAGCCGCACAACAACTGCACTGTGTCTGCAACTTTCAAACTGCTAGAAGCTAGTGGCTTGCCACTGGCCTGCCTCTTCAATTGCCATTAGCATTCCAATGGAAGCTATTCTTGGACAACTTTGCTCTGCTTGCTGCTAGTTCTGCCCCAGCCTACCATAGATAACCTTGCTCTTCCCTTGAGGCTCTGAGATGCCAAGAACTTGTCAACTTCAAAGGGCGGGCCGGGCTACATCTACTCAGCTGCCACAGTTTCTCCTTGCTAGACCTAGTGGGAAAGCATTTTGCTGAGATGCAGAAGGCAAGAAACGCAGAATACGGAGACGCGGAGCTGTCCCAAGTGCCTCTGCCAGGCGTCTTTCCGCAGAAGGAGGGCCCCGGAGCGCACCGCAACCGGCACCGTCATCTCTGCGCAAAGAGCCAAAATATTTTAAAACCCGCCAAAACTCATCCAAAAATATTTTCAAACCCGCCAAAATAGAAAACCAGACAGAGGTGATCAATACATTCGAAAAAACCGGACAAAACATGATCAAGCCCACCAAAGCTAATCCAAACACACCAAAAACTGGGCTAAACAGAATCAAAACAAATCAAAACAAATCCAAACCTTCTAAAAACCGGCCAAACTATTTCAAAACCCGTCAAAACTAATCAAAACATTCCGAATACCCGCCAAAACATTCCGAACACCCGCCAAAAGGAATCCAAACATTCCAAAACCTGCCAACACAATAAAAACAACTCAAGAGAATACAAAACATTCTAAAACCCAACCAAAACATTCCGAAAACCCGCCAAAACATCATAAAAACAAATCAAAACCAACCAAAATATTCCGAAAAACCGCCAAAATAATTTGGACCCGCAAAACTCATCAAAACATTCTGAAAAGATGCCAAAACATTAGAAAACCAGCCAGAACTGATCAAAACATTCAAAAAACTTGGCAAAACATCATAAAAACAAATCAAAACCAACCAAAAAATTCCAAAAACTTGACAAAATAGTTTAGAACCTGCCAAAACTGATCAAAACATTCTGAAAAGATGCCAAAATACTAGAAAACCAGTCAGAAGTGATCGAAACTTTCAATAACTTGCCAAAACATCATCAAAACAAATGAAAGCAAACCAAAACATTCCAAATACCTGCCAAAATATTTTAAAACCCGCCAAAAGGAATCCAAACATTCCAACACCTTCCAAGACAATAAAAGCAACACAAGAGAAAACAAAACATTCTAAAACACCACCAAAACATTCCGAAAACCCACCAAAACATCATCAAAACAAATCAAAACAAACCAAACAATAGGAGGAACACGGCAACATATTGGCAAGCAAGAGACGGAGAGCGCAGCACCTTCTAGGAGGCCAAGAAGGAAGCCGCACAACACCTGCACTGTGTCTGCAACTTTCAAACTGCTAGAAGCTAGTGGCTTGCCACTGGCCTGCCTCTTCAATTGCCATTAGCATTCCAATGGAAGCTATTCTTGGACAACTTTGCTCTGCTTGCTGCTAGTTCTGCCCCAGCCTACCATAGAGAACCTTGCTCTTCCCTTGAGGCTCTGAGATGCCAAGAACTTGTCAACTTCAAAGGGCGGGCCGGGCTACGTCTACTCAGCTGCCACATTTTCTCCTTGCTAGACCTAGTGGGAAAGCATTTTGCTGAGATGCAGAAGGCAAGAAACGCAGAATACGGAGACGCGGAGCTGTCCCAAGTGCCTCTGCCAGGCGTCTTTCCGCAGAAGGAGGGCCCCGGAGCGCACCGCAACCGGCACCGTCATCTCTGCGCAAAGAGCCAAAATATTTTAAAACCCGCCAAAACTCATCCAAAAATATTTTCAAACCCGCCAAAATAGAAAACCAGACAGAGGTGATCAATACATTCGAAAAAACTGGACAAAACATGATAAAGCCCACCAAAGCTAATCCAAACACACCAAAAACTGGGCTAAACAGAATCAAAACAAATCAAAACAAATCCAAACCTTCTAAAAACCGGCCAAACTATTTCAAAACCCGTCAAAACTAATCAAAACATTCCGAATACCCGCCAAAACATTCCGAACACCCGCCAAAAGGAATCCAAACATTCCAAAACCTGCCAACACAATAAAAACAACTCAAGAGAATACAAGACATTCTAAAACCCAACCAAAACATTCCGAAAACCCGCCAAAACATCATAAAAACAAATCAAAACCAACCAAAATATTCCGAAAAACCGCCAAAATAATTTGGACCCGCAAAACTCATCAAAACATTCTGAAAAGATGCCAAAACATTAGAAAACCAGCCTGAACTGATCAAAACATTCAAAAAACTTGGCAAAACATCATAAAAACAAATCAAAACCAACCAAAAAATTCCAAAAACTTGACAAAATAGTTTAGAACCTGCCAAAACTGATCAAAACATTCTGAAAAGATGCCAAAATACTAGAAAACCAGGCAGAAGTGATCGAAACTTTCAATAACTTGCCAAAACATCATCAAAACAAATGAAAGCAAACCAAAACATTCCAAATACCTGCCAAAAGATTTTAAAACCCGCCAAAAGGAATCCAAACATTCCAACACCTTCCAAGACAATAAAAGCAACACAAGAGAAAACAAAACATTCTAAAACACCACCAAAACATTCTGAAAACCCGACAAAACATCATAAAAACAAAGCAAAACAAACCAAACAATAGGAGGAACACGGCAACATATTGGCAAGCAAGAGACGGAGAGCGCGGCACCTTCTAGGAGGCCAAGAAGGAAGCCGCACAACAACTGCACTGTGTCTGCAACTTTCAAACTGCTAGAAGCTAGTGGCTTGCCACTGGCCTGCCTCTTCAATTGCCATTAGCATTCCAATGGAAGCTATTCTTGGACAACTTTGCTCTGCTTGCTGCTAGTTCTGCCCCAGCCTACCATAGATAACCTTGCTCTTCCCTTGAGGCTCTGAGATGCCAAGAACTTGTCAACTTCAAAGGGCGGGCCGGGCTACATCTACTCAGCTGCCACAGTTTCTCCTTGCTAGACCTAGTGGGAAAGCATTTTGCTGAGATGCAGAAGGCAAGAAACGCAGAATACGGAGACGCGGAGCTGTCCCAAGTGCCTCTGCCAGGCGTCTTTCCGCAGAAGGAGGGCCCCGGAGCGCACCGCAACCGGCACCGTCATCTCTGCGCAAAGAGCCAAAATATTTTCAAACCCGCCAAAACTCATCCAAAAATATTTTCAAACCCGCCAAAATAGAAAACCAGACAGAGGTGATCAATACATTCGAAAAAACCGGACAAAACATGATCAAGCCCACCAAAGCTAATCCAAACACACCAAAAACTGGGCTAAACAGAATCAAAACAAATCAAAACAAATCGAAACCTTCTAAAAACCGGCCAAACTATTTCAAAACCCGTCAAAACTAATCAAAACATTCCGAATACCCGCCAAAACATTCCGAACACCCGCCAAAAGGAATCCAAACATTCCAAAACCTGCCAACACAATAAAAACAACTCAAGAGAATACAAAACATTCTAAAACCCAACCAAAACATTCCGAAAACCCGCCAAAACATCATAAAAACAAATCAAAACCAACCAAAATATTCCGAAAAACCGCCAAAATAATTTGGACCCGCAAAACTCATCAAAACATTCTGAAAAGATGCCAAAACATTAGAAAACCAGCCAGAACTGATCAAAACATTCAAAAAACTTGGCAAAACATCATAAAAACAAATCAAAACCAACCAAAAAATTCCAAAAACTTGACAAAATAGTTTAGAACCTGCCAAAACTGATCAAAACATTCTGAAAAGATGCCAAATTACTAGAAAACCAGTCTGAAGTGATCGAAACTTTCAATAACTTGCCAAAACATCATCAAAACAAATGAAAGCAAACCAAAACATTCCAAATACCTGCCAAAAGATTTTAAAACCCGCCAAAAGGAATCCAAACATTCCAACACCTTCCAAGACAATAAAAGCAACACAAGAGAAAACAAAACATTCTAAAACACCACCAAAACATTCCGAAAACCCACCAAAACATCATCAAAACAAATCAAAACAAACCAAACAATAGGAGGAACACGGCAACATATTGGCAAGCAAGAGACGGAGAGCGCGGCACCTTCTAGGAGGCCAAGAAGGAAGCCGCACAACACCTGCACTGTGTCTGCAACTTTCAAACTGCTAGAAGCTAGTGGCTTGCCACTGGCCTGCCTCTTCAATTGCCATTAGCATTCCAATGGAAGCTATTCTTGGACAACTTTGCTCTGCTTGCTGCTAGTTCTGCCCCAGCCTACCATAGAGAACCTTGCTCTTCCCTTGAGGCTCTGAGATGCCAAGAACTTGTCAACTTCAAAGGGCGGGCCGGGCTACATCTACTCAGCTGCCACAGTTTCTCCTTGCTAGACCTAGTGGGAAAGCATTTTGCTGAGATGCAGAAGGCAAGAAACGCAGAATACGGAGACGCGGAGCTGTCCCAAGTGCCGCTGCCAGGCGTCTTTCCGCAGAAGGAGCGCCCCCGAGCGCACCGCAACCGGCACCGTCATCTCTGCGCAAAGAGCCAAAATATTTTAAAACCCGCCAAAACTCATCCAAAAATATTTTCAAACCCGCCAAAATAGAAAACCAGACAGAGGTGATCAATACATTCGAAAAAACCGGACAAAACATGATCAAGCCCACCAAAGCTAATCCAAACACACCAAAAACTGGGCTAAACAGAATCAAAACAAATCAAAACAAATCCAAACCTTCTAAAAACCGGCCAAACTATTTCAAAACCCGTCAAAACTAATCAAAACATTCCGAATACCCGCCAAAACATTCCGAACACCCGCCAAAAGGAATCCAAACATTCCAAAACCTGCCAACACAATAAAAACAACTCAAGAGAATACAAGACATTCTAAAACCCAACCAAAACATTCCGAAAACCCGCCAAAACATCATAAAAACAAATCAAAACCAACCAAAATATTCCGAAAAACCGCCAAAATAATTTGGACCCGCAAAACTCATCAAAACATTCTGAAAAGATGCCAAAACATTAGAAAACCAGCCTGAACTGATCAAAACATTCAAAAAACTTGGCAAAACATCATAAAAACAAATCAAAACCAACCAAAAAATTCCAAAAACTTGACAAAATAGTTTAGAACCTGCCAAAACTGATCAAAACATTCTGAAAAGATGCCAAATTACTAGAAAACCAGTCTGAAGTGATCGAAACTTTCAATAACTTGCAAAAACATCATCAAAACAAATGAAAGCAAACCAAAACATTCCAAATACCCGCCAAAAGATTTTAAAACCCGCCAAAAGGAATCCAAACATTCCAACACCTTCCAAGACAATAAAAGCAACACAAGAGAAAACAAAACATTCTAAAACACCACCAAAACATTCCGAAAACCCACCAAAACATCATAAAAACAAAGCAAAACAAACCAAACAATAGGAGGAACACGGCAACATATTGGCGCGCAAGAGACGGAGAGCGCGGCACCTTCTAGGAGGCCAAGAAGGAAGCCGCACAACACCTGCACTGTGTCTGCAACTTTCAAACTGCTAGAAGCTAGTGGCTTGCCACTGGCCTGCCTCTTCAATTGCCATTAGCATTCCAATGGAAGCTATTCTTGGACAACTTTGCTCTGCTTGCTGCTAGTTCTGCCCCAGCCTACCATAGAGAACCTTGCTCTTGCCTTGAGGCTCTGAGATGCCAAGAACTTGTCAACTTCAAAGGGCGGGCCGGGCTACATCTACTCAGCTGCCACAGTTTCTCCTTGCTAGACCTAGTGGGAAAGCATTTTGCTGAGATGCAGAAGGCAAGAAACGCAGAATACAGAGACGCGGAGCTGTCCCAAGTGCCTCTGCCAGGCGTCTTTCCGCAGAAGGAGGGCCCCGGAGCGCACCGCAACCGGCACCGTCATCTCTGCGCAAAGAGCCAAAATATTTTAAAACCCGCCAAAACTCATCCAAAAATATTTTCAAACCCGCCAAAATAGAAAACCAGACAGAGGTGATCAATACATTCGAAAAAACCGGACAAAACATGATCAAGCCCACCAAAGCTAATCCAAACACACCAAAAACTGGGCTAAACAGAATCAAAACAAATCAAAACAAATCCAAACCTTCTAAAAACCGGCCAAACTATTTCAAAACCCGTCAAAACTAATCAAAACATTCCGAATACCCGCCAAAACATTCCGAACACCCGCCAAAAGGAATCCAAACATTCCAAAACCTGCCAACACAATAAAAACAACTCAAGAGAATACAAAACATTCTAAAACCCAACCAAAACATTCCGAAAACCCGCCAAAACATCATAAAAACAAATCAAAACCAACCAAAATATTCCGAAAAACCGCCAAAATAATTTGGACCCGCAAAACTCATCAAAACATTCTGAAAAGATGCCAAAACATTAGAAAACCAGCCAGAACTGATCAAAACATTCAAAAAACTTGGCAAAACATCATAAAAACAAATCAAAACCAACCAAAAAATTCCAAAAACTTGACAAAATAGTTTAGAACCTGCCAAAACTGATCAAAACATTCTGAAAAGATGCCAAATTACTAGAAAACCAGTCAGAAGTGATCGAAACTTTCAATAACTTGCCAAAACATCATCAAAACAAATGAAAGCAAACCAAAACATTCCAAATACCCGCCAAAAGATTTTAAAACCCGCCAAAAGGAATCCAAACATTCCAACACCTTCCAAGACAATAAAAGCAACACAAGAGAAAACAAAACATTCTAAAACACCACCAAAACATTCCGAAAACCCACCAAAACATCATAAAAACAAAGCAAAACAAACCAAACAATAGGAGGAACACGGCAACATATTGGCCCGCAAGAGACGGAGAGCGCGGCACCTTCTAGGAGGCCAAGAAGGGAGCCGCACAACACCTGCACTGTGTCTGCAACTTTCAAACTGCTAGAAGCTAGTGGCTTGCCACTGGCCTGCCTCTTCAATTGCCATTAGCATTCCAATGGAAGGTATTCTTGGACAACTTTGCTCTGCTTGCTGCTAGTTCTGCCCCAGCCTACCATAGATAACCTTGCTCTTCCCTTGAGGCTCTGAGATGCCAAGAACTTGTCAACTTCAAAGGGCGGGCCGGGCTACATCTACTCAGCTGCCACAGTTTCTCCTTGCTAGACCTAGTGGGAAAGCATTTTGCTGAGATGCAGAAGGCAAGAAACGCAGAATACGGAGACGCGGAGCTGTCCCAAGTGCCTCTGCCAGGCGTCTTTCCGCAGAAGGAGCGCCCCGGAGCGCACCGCAACCGGCACCGTCATCTCTGCGCAAAGAGCCAAAATATTTTAAAACCCGCCAAAACTCATCCAAAAATATTTTCAAACCCGCCAAAATAGAAAACCAGACAGAGGTGATCAATACATTCGAAAAAACCGGACAAAACATGATCAAGCCCACCAAAGCTAATCCAAACACACCAAAAACTGGGCTAAACAGAATCAAAACAAATCAAAACAAATCGAAACCTTCTAAAAACCGGCCAAACTATTTCAAAACCCGTCAAAACTAATCAAAACATTCCGAATACCCGCCAAAACATTCCGAACACCCGCCAAAAGGAATCCAAACATTCCAAAACCTGCTAACACAATAAAAACAACTCAAGAGAATACAAGACATTCTAAAACCCAACCAAAACATTCCGAAAACCCGCCAAAACATCATAAAAACAAATCAAAACCAACCAAAATATTCCGAAAAACCGCCAAAATAATTTGGACCCGCAAAACTCATCAAAACATTCTGAAAAGATGCCAAAACATTAGAAAACCAGCCTGAACTGATCAAAACATTCAAAAAACTTGGCAAAACATCATAAAAACAAATCAAAACCAACCAAAAAATTCCAAAAACTTGACAAAATAGTTTAGAACCTGCCAAAACTGATCAAAACATTCTGAAAAGATGCCAAAATACTAGAAAACCAGTCAGAAGTGATCGAAACTTTCAATAACTTGCCAAAACATCATCAAAACAAATGAAAGCAAACCAAAACATTCCAAATACCTGCCAAAAGATTTTAAAACCCGCCAAAAGGAATCCAAACATTCCAACACCTTCCAAGACAATAAAAGCAACACAAGAGAAAACAAAACATTCTAAAACACCACCAAAACATTCCGAAAACCCACCAAAACATCATCAAAACAAATCAAAACAAACCAAACAATAGGAGGAACACGGCAACATATTGGCAAGCAAGAGACGGAGAGCGCGGCACCTTCTAGGAGGCCAAGAAGGAAGCCGCACAACACCTGCACTGTGTCTGCAACTTTCAAACTGCTAGAAGCTAGTGGCTTGCCACTGGCCTGCCTCTTCAATTGCCATTAGCATTCCAATGGAAGCTATTCTTGGACAACTTTGCTCTGCTTGCTGCTAGTTCTGCCCCAGCCTACCATAGAGAACCTTGCTCTTGCCTTGAGTCTCTGAGATGCCAAGAACTTGTCAACTTCAAAGGGCGGGCCGGGCTACATCTACTCAGCTGCCACAGTTTCTCCTTGCTAGACCTAGTGGGAAAGCATTTTGCTGAGATGCAGAAGGCAAGAAACGCAGAATACGGAGACGCGGAGCTGTCCCAAGTGCCTCTGCCAGGCGTCTTTCCGCAGAAGGAGGGCCCCGGAGCGCACCGCAACCGGCACCGTCATCTCTGCGCAAAGAGCCAAAATATTTTAAAACCCGCCAAAACTCATCCAAAAATATTTTCAAACCCGCCAAAATAGAAAACCAGACAGAGGTGATCAATACATTCGAAAAAACCGGACAAAACATGATCAAGCCCACCAAAGCTAATCCAAACACACCAAAAACTGGGCTAAACAGAATCAAAACAAATCAAAACAAATCCAAACCTTCTAAAAACCGGCCAAACTATTTCAAAACCCGTCAAAACTAATCAAAACATTCCGAATACCCGCCAAAACATTCCGAACACCCGCCAAAAGGAATCCAAACATTCCAAAACCTGCCAACACAATAAAAACAACTCAAGAGAATACAAAACATTCTAAAACCCAACCAAAACATTCCGAAAACCCGCCAAAACATCATAAAAACAAATCAAAACCAACCAAAATATTCCGAAAAACCGCCAAAATAATTTGGACCCGCAAAACTCATCAAAACATTCTGAAAAGATGCCAAAACATTAGAAAACCAGCCTGAACTGATCAAAACATTCAAAAAACTTGGCAAAACATCATAAAAACAAATCAAAACCAACCAAAAAATTCCAAAAACTTGACAAAATAGTTTAGAACCTGCCAAAACTGATCAAAACATTCTGAAAAGATGCCAAATTACTAGAAAACCAGTCAGAAGTGATCGAAACTTTCAATAACTTGCCAAAACATCATCAAAACAAATGAAAGCAAACCAAAACATTCCAAATACCCGCCAAAAGATTTTAAAACCCGCCAAAAGGAATCCAAACATTCCAACACCTTCCAAGACAATAAAAGCAACACAAGAGAAAACAAAACATTCTAAAACACCACCAAAACATTCCGAAAACCCACCAAAACATCATAAAAACAAAGCAAAACAAACCAAACAATAGGAGGAACACGGCAACATATTGGCAAGCAAGAGACGGAGAGCGCGGCACCTTCTAGGAGGCCAAGAAGGAAGCCGCACAACACCTGCACTGTGTCTGCAACTTTCAAACTGCTAGAAGCTAGTGGCTTGCCACTGGCCTGCCTCTTCAATTGCCATTAGCATTCCAATGGAAGCTATTCTTGGACAACTTTGCTCTGCTTGCTGCTAGTTCTGCCCCAGCCTACCATAGATAACCTTGCTCTTGCCTTGAGGCTCTGAGATGCCAAGAACTTGTCAACTTCAAAGGGCGGGCCGGGCTACATCTACTCAGCTGCCACAGTTTCTCCTTGCTAGACCTAGTGGGAAAGCATTTTGCTGAGATGCAGAAGGCAAGAAACGCAGAATACAGAGACGCGGAGCTGTCCCAAGTGCCTCTGCCAGGCGTCTTTCCGCAGAAGGAGCGCCCCGGAGCGCACCGCAACCGGCACCGTCATCTCTGCGCAAAGAGCCAAAATATTTTCAAACCCGCCAAAACTCATCCAAAAATATTTTCAAACCCGCCAAAATAGAAAACCAGACAGAGGTGATCAATACATTCGAAAAAACCGGACAAAACATGATCAAGCCCACCAAAGCTAATCCAAACACACCAAAAACTGGGCTAAACAGAATCAAAACAAATCAAAACAAATCCAAACCTTCTAAAAACCGGCCAAACTATTTCAAAACCCGTCAAAACTAATCAAAACATTCCGAATACCCGCCAAAACATTCCGAACACCCGCCAAAAGGAATCCAAACATTCCAAAACCTGCCAACACAATAAAAACAACTCAAGAGAATACAAGACATTCTAAAACCCAACCAAAACATTCCGAAAACCCGCCAAAACATCATAAAAACAAATCAAAACCAACCAAAATATTCCGAAAAACCGCCAAAATAATTTGGACCCGCAAAACTCATCAAAACATTCTGAAAAGATGCCAAAACATTAGAAAACCAGCCTGAACTGATCAAAACATTCAAAAAACTTGGCAAAACATCATAAAAACAAATCAAAACCAACCAAAAAATTCCAAAAACTTGACAAAATAGTTTAGAACCTGCCAAAACTGATCAAAACATTCTGAAAAGATGCCAAAATACTAGAAAACCAGTCAGAAGTGATCGAAACTTTCAATAACTTGCCAAAACATCATCAAAACAAATGAAAGCAAACCAAAACATTCCAAATACCTGCCAAAAGATTTTAAAACCCGCCAAAAGGAATCCAAACATTCCAACACCTTCCAAGACAATAAAAGCAACACAAGAGAAAACAAAACATTCTAAAACACCACCAAAACATTCTGAAAACCCGACAAAACATCATAAAAACAAAGCAAAACAAACCAAACAATAGGAGGAACACGGCAACATATTGGCAAGCAAGAGACGGAGAGCGCGGCACCTTCTAGGAGGCCAAGAAGGAAGCCGCACAACAACTGCACTGTGTCTGCAACTTTCAAACTGCTAGAAGCTAGTGGCTTGCCACTGGCCTGCCTCTTCAATTGCCATTAGCATTCCAATGGAAGCTATTCTTGGACAACTTTGCTCTGCTTGCTGCTAGTTCTGCCCCAGCCTACCATAGATAACCTTGCTCTTCCCTTGAGGCTCTGAGATGCCAAGAACTTGTCAACTTCAAAGGGCGGGCCGGGCTACATCTACTCAGCTGCCACAGTTTCTCCTTGCTAGACCTAGTGGGAAAGCATTTTGCTGAGATGCAGAAGGCAAGAAACGCAGAATACGGAGACGCGGAGCTGTCCCAAGTGCCTCTGCCAGGCGTCTTTCCGCAGAAGGAGGGCCCCGGAGCGCACCGCAACCGGCACCGTCATCTCTGCGCAAAGAGCCAAAATATTTTAAAACCCGCCAAAACTCATCCAAAAATATTTTCAAACCCGCCAAAATAGAAAACCAGACAGAGGTGATCAATACATTCGAAAAAACCGGACAAAACATGATCAAGCCCACTAAAGCTAATCCAAACACACCAAAAACTGGGCTAAACAGAATCAAAACAAATCAAAACAAATCCAAACCTTCTAAAAACCGGCCAAACTATTTCAAAACCCGTCAAAACTAATCAAAACATTCCGAATACCCGCCAAAACATTCCGAACACCCGCCAAAAGGAATCCAAACATTCCAAAACCTGCCAACACAATAAAAACAACTCAAGAGAATACAAGACATTCTAAAACCCAACCAAAACATTCCGAAAACCCGCCAAAACATCATAAAAACAAATCAAAACCAACCAAAATATTCCGAAAAACCGCCAAAATAATTTGGACCCGCAAAACTCATCAAAACATTCTGAAAAGATGCCAAAACATTAGAAAACCAGCCAGAACTGATCAAAACATTCAAAAAACTTGGCAAAACATCATAAAAACAAATCAAAACCAACCAAAAAATTCCAAAAACTTGACAAAATAGTTTAGAACCTGCCAAAACTGATCAAAACATTCTGAAAAGATGCCAAAATACTAGAAAACCAGTCAGAAGTGATCGAAACTTTCAATAACTTGCCAAAACATCATCAAAACAAATGAAAGCAAACCAAAACATTCCAAATACCTGCCAAAATATTTTAAAACCCGCCAAAAGGAATCCAAACATTCCAACACCTTCCAAGACAATAAAAGCAACACAAGAGAAAACAAAACATTCTAAAACACCACCAAAACATTCCGAAAACCCACCAAAACATCATCAAAACAAATCAAAACAAACCAAACAATAGGAGGAACACGGCAACATATTGGCAAGCAAGAGACGGAGAGCGCAGCACCTTCTAGGAGGCCAAGAAGGAAGCCGCACAACACCTGCACTGTGTCTGCAACTTTCAAACTGCTAGAAGCTAGTGGCTTGCCACTGGCCTGCCTCTTCAATTGCCATTAGCATTCCAATGGAAGCTATTCTTGGACAACTTTGCTCTGCTTGCTGCTAGTTCTGCCCCAGCCTACCATAGAGAACCTTGCTCTTCCCTTGAGGCTCTGAGATGCCAAGAACTTGTCAACTTCAAAGGGCGGGCCGGGCTACGTCTACTCAGCTGCCACATTTTCTCCTTGCTAGACCTAGTGGGAAAGCATTTTGCTGAGATGCAGAAGGCAAGAAACGCAGAATACGGAGACGCGGAGCTGTCCCAAGTGCCTCTGCCAGGCGTCTTTCCGCAGAAGGAGGGCCCCGGAGCGCACCGCAACCGGCACCGTCATCTCTGCGCAAAGAGCCAAAATATTTTAAAACCCGCCAAAACTCATCCAAAAATATTTTCAAACCCGCCAAAATAGAAAACCAGACAGAGGTGATCAATACATTCGAAAAAACTGGACAAAACATGATAAAGCCCACCAAAGCTAATCCAAACACACCAAAAACTGGGCTAAACAGAATCAAAACAAATCAAAACAAATCCAAACCTTCTAAAAACCGGCCAAACTATTTCAAAACCCGTCAAAACTAATCAAAACATTCCGAATACCCGCCAAAACATTCCGAACACCCGCCAAAAGGAATCCAAACATTCCAAAACCTGCCAACACAATAAAAACAACTCAAGAGAATGCAAAACATTCTAAAACCCAACCAAAACATTCCGAAAACCCGCCAAAACATCATAAAAACAAATCAAAACCAACCAAAATATTCCGAAAACCCGCCAAAATAATTTGGACCCGCAAAACTCATCAAAACATTCTGAAAAGATGCCAAAACATTAGAAAACCAGCCTGAACTGATCAAAACATTCAAAAAACTTGGCAAAACATCATAAAAACAAATCAAAACCAACCAAAAAATTCCAAAAACTTGACAAAATAGTTTAGAACCTGCCAAAACTGATCAAAACATTCTGAAAAGATGCCAAATTACTAGAAAACCAGTCAGAAGTGATCGAAACTTTCAATAACTTGCCAAAACATCATCAAAACAAATGAAAGCAAACCAAAACATTCCAAATACGCGCCAAAAGATTTTAAAACCCGCCAAAAGGAATCCAAACATTCCAACACCTTCCAAGACAATAAAAGCAACACAAGAGAAAACAAAACATTCTAAAACACCACCAAAACATTCCGAAAACCCACCAAAACATCATAAAAACAAAGCAAAACAAACCAAACAATAGGAGGAACACGGCAACATATTGGCGCGCAAGAGACGGAGAGCACGGCACCTTCTAGGAGGCCAAGAAGGAAGCCGCACAACACCTGCACTGTGTCTGCAACTTTCAAACTGCTAGAAGCTAGTGGCTTGCCACTGGCCTGCCTCTTCAATTGCCATTAGCATTCCAATGGAGCTATTCTTGGACAACTTTGCTCTGCTTGCTGCTAGTTCTGCCCCAGCCTAGCATAGAGAACCTTGCTCTTGCCTTGAGGCTCTGAGATGCCAAGAACTTGTCAACTTCAAAGGGCGGGCCGGGCTACATCTACTCAGCTGCCACAGTTTCTCCTTGCTAGACCTAGTGGGAAAGCATTTTGCTGAGATGCAGAAGGCAAGAAACGCAGAATACGGAGACGCGGAGCTGTCCCAAGTGCCGCTGCCAGGCGTCTTTCCGCAGAAGGAGCGCCCCGGAGCGCACCGCAACCGGCACCGTCATCTCTGCGCAAAGAGCCAAAATATTTTAAAACCCGCCAAAACTAATCCAAAAATATTTTCAAACCCGCCAAAATAGAAAACCGGACGGAAGTGATCAATACATTCGAAAAAACCGGACAAAACATGATCAAGCCCACCAAAGCTAATCCAAACACACCAAAAACTGGGCTAAACAGAATCAAAACAAATCAAAACAAATCGAAACCTTCTAAAAACCGGCCAAACTATTTCAAAACCCGTCAAAACTAATCAAAACATTCCGAATACCCGCCAAAACATTCCGAACACCCGCCAAAAGGAATCCAAACATTCCAAAACCTGCCAACACAATAAAAACAACTCAAGAGAATACAAAACATTCTAAAACCCAACCAAAACATTCCGAAAACCCGCCAAAACATCATAAAAACAAATCAAAACCAACCAAAATATTCCGAAAAACCGCCAAAATAATTTGGACCCGCAAAACTCATCAAAACATTCTGAAAAGATGCCAAAACATTAGAAAACCAGCCTGAACTGATCAAAACATTCAAAAAACTTGGCAAAACATCATAAAAACAAATCAAAACCAACCAAAAAATTCCAAAAACTTGACAAAATAGTTTAGAACCTGCCAAAACTGATCAAAACATTCTGAAAAGATGCCAAATTACTAGAAAACCAGTCAGAAGTGATCGAAACTTTCAATAACTTGCCAAAACATCATCAAAACAAATGAAAGCAAACCAAAACATTCCAAATACCCGCCAAAAGATTTTAAAACCCGCCAAAAGGAATCCAAACATTCCAACACCTTCCAAGACAATAAAAGCAACACAAGAGAAAACAAAACATTCTAAAACACCACCAAAACATTCCGAAAACCCACCAAAACATCATAAAAACAAAGCAAAACAAACCAAACAATAGGAGGAACACGGCAACATATTGGCCCGCAAGAGACGGAGAGCGCGGCACCTTCTAGGAGGCCAAGAAGGAAGCCGCACAACACCTGCACTGTGTCTGCAACTTTCAAACTGCTAGAAGCTAGTGGCTTGCCACTGGCCTGCCTCTTCAATTGCCATTAGCATTCCAATGGAAGCTATTCTTGGACAACTTTGCTCTGCTTGCTGCTAGTTCTGCCCCAGCCTACCATAGATAACCTTGCTCTTGCCTTGAGGCTCTGAGATGCCAAGAACTTGTCAACTTCAAAGGGCGGGCCGGGCTACATCTACTCAGCTGCCACAGTTTCTCCTTGCTAGACCTAGTGGGAAAGCATTTTGCTGAGATGCAGAAGGCAAGAAACGCAGAATACAGAGACGCGGAGCTGTCCCAAGTGCCTCTGCCAGGCGTCTTTCCGCAGAAGGAGCGCCCCGGAGCGCACCGCAACCGGCACCGTCATCTCTGCGCAAAGAGCCAAAATATTTTCAAACCCGCCAAAACTCATCCAAAAATATTTTCAAACCCGCCAAAATAGAAAACCAGACAGAGGTGATCAATACATTCGAAAAAACCGGACAAAACATGATCAAGCCCACCAAAGCTAATCCAAACACACCAAAAACTGGGCTAAACAGAATCAAAACAAATCAAAACAAATCCAAACCTTCTAAAAACCGGCCAAACTATTTCAAAACCCGTCAAAACTAATCAAAACATTCCGAATACCCGCCAAAACATTCCGAACACCCGCCAAAAGGAATCCAAACATTCCAAAACCTGCCAACACAATAAAAACAACTCAAGAGAATACAAGACATTCTAAAACCCAACCAAAACATTCCGAAAACCCGCCAAAACATCATAAAAACAAATCAAAACCAACCAAAATATTCCGAAAAACCGCCAAAATAATTTGGACCCGCAAAACTCATCAAAACATTCTGAAAAGATGCCAAAACATTAGAAAACCAGCCTGAACTGATCAAAACATTCAAAAAACTTGGCAAAACATCATAAAAACAAATCAAAACCAACCAAAAAATTCCAAAAACTTGACAAAATAGTTTAGAACCTGCCAAAACTGATCAAAACATTCTGAAAAGATGCCAAAATACTAGAAAACCAGTCAGAAGTGATCGAAACTTTCAATAACTTGCCAAAACATCATCAAAACAAATGAAAGCAAACCAAAACATTCCAAATACCTGCCAAAAGATTTTAAAACCCGCCAAAAGGAATCCAAACATTCCAACACCTTCCAAGACAATAAAAGCAACACAAGAGAAAACAAAACATTCTAAAACACCACCAAAACATTCTGAAAACCCGACAAAACATCATAAAAACAAAGCAAAACAAACCAAACAATAGGAGGAACACGGCAACATATTGGCAAGCAAGAGACGGAGAGCGCGGCACCTTCTAGGAGGCCAAGAAGGAAGCCGCACAACAACTGCACTGTGTCTGCAACTTTCAAACTGCTAGAAGCTAGTGGCTTGCCACTGGCCTGCCTCTTCAATTGCCATTAGCATTCCAATGGAAGCTATTCTTGGACAACTTTGCTCTGCTTGCTGCTAGTTCTGCCCCAGCCTACCATAGATAACCTTGCTCTTCCCTTGAGGCTCTGAGATGCCAAGAACTTGTCAACTTCAAAGGGCGGGCCGGGCTACATCTACTCAGCTGCCACAGTTTCTCCTTGCTAGACCTAGTGGGAAAGCATTTTGCTGAGATGCAGAAGGCAAGAAACGCAGAATACGGAGACGCGGAGCTGTCCCAAGTGCCTCTGCCAGGCGTCTTTCCGCAGAAGGAGGGCCCCGGAGCGCACCGCAACCGGCACCGTCATCTCTGCGCAAAGAGCCAAAATATTTTAAAACCCGCCAAAACTCATCCAAAAATATTTTCAAACCCGCCAAAATAGAAAACCAGACAGAGGTGATCAATACATTCGAAAAAACCGGACAAAACATGATCAAGCCCACCAAAGCTAATCCAAACACACCAAAAACTGGGCTAAACAGAATCAAAACAAATCAAAACAAATCCAAACCTTCTAAAAACCGGCCAAACTATTTCAAAACCCGTCAAAACTAATCAAAACATTCCGAATACCCGCCAAAACATTCCGAACACCCGCCAAAAGGAATCCAAACATTCCAAAACCTGCCAACACAATAAAAACAACTCAAGAGAATACAAGACATTCTAAAACCCAACCAAAACATTCCGAAAACCCGCCAAAACATCATAAAAACAAATCAAAACCAACCAAAATATTCCGAAAAACCGCCAAAATAATTTGGACCCGCAAAACTCATCAAAACATTCTGAAAAGATGCCAAAACATTAGAAAACCAGCCAGAACTGATCAAAACATTCAAAAAACTTGGCAAAACATCATAAAAACAAATCAAAACCAACCAAAAAATTCCAAAAACTTGACAAAATAGTTTAGAACCTGCCAAAACTGATCAAAACATTCTGAAAAGATGCCAAAATACTAGAAAACCAGTCAGAAGTGATCGAAACTTTCAATAACTTGCCAAAACATCATCAAAACAAATGAAAGCAAACCAAAACATTCCAAATACCTGCCAAAATATTTTAAAACCCGCCAAAAGGAATCCAAACATTCCAACACCTTCCAAGACAATAAAAGCAACACAAGAGAAAACAAAACATTCTAAAACACCACCAAAACATTCCGAAAACCCACCAAAACATCATCAAAACAAATCAAAACAAACCAAACAATAGGAGGAACACGGCAACATATTGGCAAGCAAGAGACGGAGAGCGCAGCACCTTCTAGGAGGCCAAGAAGGAAGCCGCACAACACCTGCACTGTGTCTGCAACTTTCAAACTGCTAGAAGCTAGTGGCTTGCCACTGGCCTGCCTCTTCAATTGCCATTAGCATTCCAATGGAAGCTATTCTTGGACAACTTTGCTCTGCTTGCTGCTAGTTCTGCCCCAGCCTACCATAGAGAACCTTGCTCTTCCCTTGAGGCTCTGAGATGCCAAGAACTTGTCAACTTCAAAGGGCGGGCCGGGCTACGTCTACTCAGCTGCCACAGTTTCTCCTTGCTAGACCTAGTGGGAAAGCATTTTGCTGAGATGCAGAAGGCAAGAAACGCAGAATACGGAGACGCGGAGCTGTCCCAAGTGCCTCTGCCAGGCGTCTTTCCGCAGAAGGAGGGCCCCGGAGCGCACCGCAACCGGCACCGTCATCTCTACGCAAAGAGCCAAAATATTTTAAAACCCGCCAAAACTCATCCAAAAATATTTTCAAACCCGCCAAAATAGAAAACCAGACAGAGGTGATCAATACATTCGAAAAAACTGGACAAAACATGATAAAGCCCACCAAAGCTAATCCAAACACACCAAAAACTGGGCTAAACAGAATCAAAACAAATCAAAACAAATCGAAACCTTCTAAAAACCGGCCAAACTATTTCAAAACCCGTCAAAACTAATCAAAACATTCCGAATACCCGCCAAAACATTCCGAACACCCGCCAAAAGGAATCCAAACATTCCAAAACCTGCCAACACAATAAAAACAACTCAAGAGAATGCAAAACATTCTAAAACCCAACCAAAACATTCCGAAAACCCGCCAAAACATCATAAAAACAAATCAAAACCAACCAAAATATTCCGAAAACCCGCCAAAATAATTTGGACCCGCAAAACTCATCAAAACATTCTGAAAAGATGCCAAAACATTAGAAAACCAGCCTGAACTGATCAAAACATTCAAAAAACTTGGCAAAACATCATAAAAACAAATCAAAACCAACCAAAAAATTCCAAAAACTTGACAAAATAGTTTAGAACCTGCCAAAACTGATCAAAACATTCTGAAAAGATGCCAAATTACTAGAAAACCAGTCAGAAGTGATCGAAACTTTCAATAACTTGCCAAAACATCATCAAAACAAATGAAAGCAAACCAAAACATTCCAAATACGCGCCAAAAGATTTTAAAACCCGCCAAAAGGAATCCAAACATTCCAACACCTTCCAAGACAATAAAAGCAACACAAGAGAAAACAAAACATTCTAAAACACCACCAAAACATTCCGAAAACCCACCAAAACATCATAAAAACAAAGCAAAACAAACCAAACAATAGGAGGAACACGGCAACATATTGGCGCGCAAGAGACGGAGAGCACGGCACCTTCTAGGAGGCCAAGAAGGAAGCCGCACAACACCTGCACTGTGTCTGCAACTTTCAAACTGCTAGAAGCTAGTGGCTTGCCACTGGCCTGCCTCTTCAATTGCCATTAGCATTCCAATGGAGCTATTCTTGGACAACTTTGCTCTGCTTGCTGCTAGTTCTGCCCCAGCCTACCATAGATAACCTTGCTCTTGCCTTGAGGCTCTGAGATGCCAAGAACTTGTCAACTTCAAAGGGCGGGCCGGGCTACATCTACTCAGCTGCCACAGTTTCTCCTTGCTAGACCTAGTGGGAAAGCATTTTGCTGAGATGCAGAAGGCAAGAAACGCAGAATACGGAGACGCGGAGCTGTCCCAAGTGCCGCTGCCAGGCGTCTTTCCGCAGAAGTAGCGCCCCCGAGCGCACCGCAACCGGCACCGTCATCTCTGCGCAAAGAGCCAAAATATTTTAAAACCCGCCAAAACTCATCCAAAAATATTTTCAAACCCGCCAAAATAGAAAACCAGACAGAGGTGATCAATACATTCGAAAAAACCGGACAAAACATGATCAAGCCCACCAAAGCTAATCCAAACACACCAAAAACTGGGCTAAACAGAATCAAAACAAATCAAAACAAATCTAAACCTTCTAAAAACCGGCCAAACTATTTCAAAACCCGTCAAAACTAATCAAAACATTCCGAATACCCGCCAAAACATTCCGAACACCCGCCAAAAGGAATCCAAACATTCCAAAACCTGCCAACACAATAAAAACAACTCAAGAGAATACAAAACATTCTAAAACCCAACCAAGACATTCCGAAAACCCGCCAAAACATCATAAAAACAAATCAAAACCAACCAAAATATTCCGAAAACCCGCCAAAATAATTTGGACCCGCAAAACTCATCAAAACATTCTGAAAAGATGCCAAAACATTAGAAAACCAGCCAGAACTGATCAAAACATTCAAAAAACTTGGCAAAACATCATAAAAACAAATCAAAACCAACCAAAAAATTCCAAAAACTTGACAAAATAGTTTAGAACCTGCCAAAACTGATCAAAACATTCTGAAAAGATGCCAAAATACTAGAAAACCAGTCAGAAGTGATCGAAACTTTCAATAACTTGCCAAAACATCATCAAAACAAATGAAAGCAAACCAAAACATTCCAAATACCTGCCAAAAGATTTTAAAACCCGCCAAAAGGAATCCAAACATTCCAACACCTTCCAAGACAATAAAAGCAACACAAGAGAAAACAAAACATTCTAAAACACCACCAAAACATTCCGAAAACCCACCAAAACATCATAAAAACAAAGCAAAACAAACCAAACAATAGGAGGAACACGGCAACATATTGGCAAGCAAGAGACGGAGAGCGCGGCACCTTCTAGGAGGCCAAGAAGGAAGCCGCACAACACCTGCACTGTGTCTGCAACTTTCAAACTGCTAGAAGCTAGTGGCTTGCCACTGGCCTGCCTCTTCAATTGCCATTAGCATTCCAATGGAAGCTATTCTTGGACAACTTTGCTCTGCTTGCTGCTAGTTCTGCCCCAGCCTACCATAGAGAACCTTGCTCTTCCCTTGAGGCTCTGAGATGCCAAGAACTTGTCAACTTCAAAGGGCGGGCCGGGCTACGTCTACTCAGCTGCCACAGTTTCTCCTTGCTAGACCTAGTGGGAAAGCATTTTGCTGAGATGCAGAAGGCAAGAAACGCAGAATACGGAGACGCGGAGCTGTCCCAAGTGCCTCTGCCAGGCGTCTTTCCGCAGAAGGAGGGCCCCGGAGCGCACCGCAACCGGCACCGTCATCTCTACGCAAAGAGCCAAAATATTTTAAAACCCGCCAAAACTCATCCAAAAATATTTTCAAACCCGCCAAAATAGAAAACCAGACAGAGGTGATCAATACATTCGAAAAAACTGGACAAAACATGATAAAGCCCACCAAAGCTAATCCAAACACACCAAAAACTGGGCTAAACAGAATCAAAACAAATCAAAACAAATCGAAACCTTCTAAAAACCGGCCAAACTATTTCAAAACCCGTCAAAACTAATCAAAACATTCCGAATACCCGCCAAAACATTCCGAACACCCGCCAAAAGGAATCCAAACATTCCAAAACCTGCCAACACAATAAAAACAACTCAAGAGAATGCAAAACATTCTAAAACCCAACCAAAACATTCCGAAAACCCGCCAAAACATCATAAAAACAAATCAAAACCAACCAAAATATTCCGAAAACCCGCCAAAATAATTTGGACCCGCAAAACTCATCAAAACATTCTGAAAAGATGCCAAAACATTAGAAAACCAGCCTGAACTGATCAAAACATTCAAAAAACTTGGCAAAACATCATAAAAACAAATCAAAACCAACCAAAAAATTCCAAAAACTTGACAAAATAGTTTAGAACCTGCCAAAACTGATCAAAACATTCTGAAAAGATGCCAAATTACTAGAAAACCAGTCAGAAGTGATCGAAACTTTCAATAACTTGCCAAAACATCATCAAAACAAATGAAAGCAAACCAAAACATTCCAAATACGCGCCAAAAGATTTTAAAACCCGCCAAAAGGAATCCAAACATTCCAACACCTTCCAAGACAATAAAAGCAACACAAGAGAAAACAAAACATTCTAAAACACCACCAAAACATTCCGAAAACCCACCAAAACATCATAAAAACAAAGCAAAACAAACCAAACAATAGGAGGAACACGGCAACATATTGGCGCGCAAGAGACGGAGAGCACGGCACCTTCTAGGAGGCCAAGAAGGAAGCCGCACAACACCTGCACTGTGTCTGCAACTTTCAAACTGCTAGAAGCTAGTGGCTTGCCACTGGCCTGCCTCTTCAATTGCCATTAGCATTCCAATGGAGCTATTCTTGGACAACTTTGCTCTGCTTGCTGCTAGTTCTGCCCCAGCCTACCATAGATAACCTTGCTCTTGCCTTGAGGCTCTGAGATGCCAAGAACTTGTCAACTTCAAAGGGCGGGCCGGGCTACATCTACTCAGCTGCCACAGTTTCTCCTTGCTAGACCTAGTGGGAAAGCATTTTGCTGAGATGCAGAAGGCAAGAAACGCAGAATACGGAGACGCGGAGCTGTCCCAAGTGCCGCTGCCAGGCGTCTTTCCGCAGAAGTAGCGCCCCCGAGCGCACCGCAACCGGCACCGTCATCTCTGCGCAAAGAGCCAAAATATTTTAAAACCCGCCAAAACTCATCCAAAAATATTTTCAAACCCGCCAAAATAGAAAACCAGACAGAGGTGATCAATACATTTGAAAAAACCGGACAAAACATGATCAAGCCCACCAAAGCTAATCCAAACACACCAAAAACTGGGCTAAACAGAATCAAAACAAATCAAAACAAATCTAAACCTTCTAAAAACCGGCCAAACTATTTCAAAACCCGTCAAAACTAATCAAAACATTCCGAATACCCGCCAAAACATTCCGAACACCCGCCAAAAGGAATCCAAACATTCCAAAACCTGCCAACACAATAAAAACAACTCAAGAGAATACAAAACATTCTAAAACCCAACCAAGACATTCCGAAAACCCGCCAAAACATCATAAAAACAAATCAAAACCAACCAAAATATTCCGAAAACCCGCCAAAATAATTTGGACCCGCAAAACTCATCAAAACATTCTGAAAAGATGCCAAAACATTAGAAAACCAGCCAGAACTGATCAAAACATTCAAAAAACTTGGCAAAACATCATAAAAACAAATCAAAACCAACCAAAAAATTCCAAAAACTTGACAAAATAGTTTAGAACCTGCCAAAACTGATCAAAACATTCTGAAAAGATGCCAAAATACTAGAAAACCAGTCAGAAGTGATCGAAACTTTCAATAACTTGCCAAAACATCATCAAAACAAATGAAAGCAAACCAAAACATTCCAAATACCTGCCAAAAGATTTTAAAACCCGCCAAAAGGAATCCAAACATTCCAACACCTTCCAAGACAATAAAAGCAACACAAGAGAAAACAAAACATTCTAAAACACCACCAAAACATTCCGAAAACCCACCAAAACATCATAAAAACAAAGCAAAACAAACCAAACAATAGGAGGAACACGGCAACATATTGGCGCGCAAGAGACGGAGAGCGCGGCACCTTCTAGGAGGCCAAGAAGGAAGCCGCACAACACCTGCACTGTGTCTGCAACTTTCAAACTGCTAGAAGCTAGTGGCTTGCCACTGGCCTGCCTCTTCAATTGCCATTAGCATTCCAATGGAAGCTATTCTTGGACAACTTTGCTCTGCTTGCTGCTAGTTCTGCCCCAGCCTACCATAGATAACCTTGCTCTTGCCTTGAGGCTCTGAGATGCCAAGAACTTGTCAACTTCAAAGGGCGGGCCGGGCTACATCTACTCAGCTGCCACAGTTTCTCCTTGCTAGACCTAGTGGGAAAGCATTTTGCTGAGATGCAGAAGGCAAGAAACGCAGAATACGGAGACGCGGAGCTGTCCCAAGTGCCTCTGCCAGGCGTCTTTCCGCAGAAGGAGCGCCCCGGAGCGCACCGCAACCGGCACCGTCATCTCTGCGCAAAGAGCCAAAATATTTTAAAACCCGCCAAAACTCATCCAAAAATATTTTCAAACCCGCCAAAATAGAAAACCAGACAGAGGTGATCAATACATTCGAAAAAACCTGACAAAACATGATAAAGCCCACCAAAGCTAATCCAAACACACCAAAAACTGGGCTAAACAGAATCAAAACAAATCAAAACAAATCGAAACCTTCTAAAAACCGGCCAAACTATTTCAAAACCCGTCAAAACTAATCAAAACATTCCGAATACCCGCCAAAACATTCCGAACACCCGCCAAAAGGAATCCAAACATTCCAAAACCTGCCAACACAATAAAAACAACTCAAGAGAATGCAAAACATTCTAAAACCCAACCAAAACATTCCGAAAACCCGCCAAAACATCATAAAAACAAATCAAAACCAACCAAAATATTCCGAAAACCCGCCAAAATAATTTGGACCCGCAAAACTCATCAAAACATTCTGAAAAGATGCCAAAACATTAGAAAACCAGCCTGAACTGATCAAAACATTCAAAAAACTTGGCAAAACATCATAAAAACAAATCAAAACCAACCAAAAAATTCCAAAAACTTGACAAAATAGTTTAGAACCTGCCAAAACTGATCAAAACATTCTGAAAAGATGCCAAATTACTAGAAAACCAGTCTGAAGTGATCGAAACTTTCAATAACTTGCCAAAACATCATCAAAACAAATGAAAGCAAACCAAAACATTCCAAATACCCGCCAAAAGATTTTAAAACCCGCCAAAAGGAATCCAAACATTCCAACACCTTCCAAGACAATAAAAGCAACACAAGAGAAAACAAAACATTCTAAAACACCACCAAAACATTCCGAAAACCCACCAAAACATCATAAAAACAAAGCAAAACAAACCAAACAATAGGAGGAACACGGCAACATATTGGCAAGCAAGAGACGGAGAGCGCGGCACCTTCTAGGAGGCCAAGAAGGAAGCCGCACAACACCTGCACTGTGTCTGCAACTTTCAAACTGCTAGAAGCTAGTGGCTTGCCACTGGCCTGCCTCTTCAATTGCCATTAGCATTCCAATGGAGCTATTCTTGGACAACTTTGCTCTGCTTGCTGCTAGTTCTGCCCCAGCCTACCATAGATAACCTTGCTCTTGCCTTGAGGCTCTGAGATGCCAAGAACTTGTCAACTTCAAAGGGCGGGCCGGGCTACATCTACTCAGCTGCCACAGTTTCTCCTTGCTAGACCTAGTGGGAAAGCATTTTGCTGAGATGCAGAAGGCAAGAAACGCAGAATACGGAGACGCGGAGCTGTCCCAAGTGCCTCTGCCAGGCGTCTTTCCGCAGAAGGAGCGCCCCGGAGCGCACCGCAACCGGCACCGTCATCTCTGCGCAAAGAGCCAAAATATTTTCAAACCCGCCAAAACTCATCCAAAAATATTTTCAAACCCGCCAAAATAGAAAACCAGACAGAGGTGATCAATACATTCGAAAAAACCTGACAAAACATGATCAAGCCCACCAAAGCTAATCCAAACACACCAAAAACTGGGCTAAACAGAATCAAAACAAATCAAAACAAATCGAAACCTTCTAAAAACCGGCCAAACTATTTCAAAACCCGTCAAAACTAATCAAAACATTCCGAATACCCGCCAAAACATTCCGAACACCCGCCAAAAGGAATCCAAACATTCCAAAACCTGCCAACACAATAAAAACAACTCAAGAGAATGCAAAACATTCTAAAACCCAACCAAAACATTCCGAAAACCCGCCAAAACATCATAAAAACAAATCAAAACCAACCAAAATATTCCGAAAACCCGCCAAAATAATTTGGACCCGCAAAACTCATCAAAACATTCTGAAAAGATGCCAAAACATTAGAAAACCAGCCTGAACTGATCAAAACATTCAAAAAACTTGGCAAAACATCATAAAAACAAATCAAAACCAACCAAAAAATTCCAAAAACTTGACAAAATAGTTTAGAACCTGCCAAAACTGATCAAAACATTCTGAAAAGATGCCAAATTACTAGAAAACCAGTCTGAAGTGATCGAAACTTTCAATAACTTGCCAAAACATCATCAAAACAAATGAAAGCAAACCAAAACATTCCAAATACCCGCCAAAAGATTTTAAAACCCGCCAAAAGGAATCCAAACATTCCAACACCTTCCAAGACAATAAAAGCAACACAAGAGAAAACAAAACATTCTAAAACACCACCAAAACATTCCGAAAACCCACCAAAACATCATAAAAACAAAGCAAAACAAACCAAACAATAGGAGGAACACGGCAACATATTGGCAAGCAAGAGACGGAGAGCGCGGCACCTTCTAGGAGGCCAAGAAGGAAGCCGCACAACACCTGCACTGTGTCTGCAACTTTCAAACTGCTAGAAGCTAGTGGCTTGCCACTGGCCTGCCTCTTCAATTGCCATTAGCATTCCAATGGAGCTATTCTTGGACAACTTTGCTCTGCTTGCTGCTAGTTCTGCCCCAGCCTACCATAGATAACCTTGCTCTTGCCTTGAGGCTCTGAGATGCCAAGAACTTGTCAACTTCAAAGGGCGGGCCGGGCTACATCTACTCAGCTGCCACAGTTTCTCCTTGCTAGACCTAGTGGGAAAGCATTTTGCTGAGATGCAGAAGGCAAGAAACGCAGAATACAGAGACGCGGAGCTGTCCCAAGTGCCTCTGCCAGGCGTCTTTCCGCAGAAGGAGCGCCCCGGAGCGCACCGCAACCGGCACCGTCATCTCTGCGCAAAGAGCCAAAATATTTTAAAACCCGCCAAAACTCATCCAAAAATATTTTCAAACCCGCCAAAATAGAAAACCAGACAGAGGTGATCAATACATTCGAAAAAACCGGACAAAACATGATCAAGCCCACCAAAGCTAATCCAAACACACCAAAAACTGGGCTAAACAGAATCAAAACAAATCAAAACAAATCGAAACCTTCTAAAAACCGGCCAAACTATTTCAAAACCCGTCAAAACTAATCAAAACATTCCGAATACCCGCCAAAAGGAATCCAAACATTCCAAAACCTGCCAACACAATAAAAACAACTCAAGAGAATACAAGACATTCTAAAACCCAACCAAAACATTCCGAAAACCCGCCAAAACATCATAAAAACAAATCAAAACCAACCAAAATATTCCGAAAAACCGCCAAAATAATTTGGACCCGCAAAACTCATCAAAACATTCTGAAAAGATGCCAAAACATTAGAAAACCAGCCAGAACTGATCAAAACATTCAAAAAACTTGGCAAAACATCATAAAAACAAATCAAAACCAACCAAAAAATTCCAAAAACTTGACAAAATAGTTTAGAACCTGCCAAAACTGATCAAAACATTCTGAAAAGATGCCAAAATACTAGAAAACCAGTCAGAAGTGATCGAAACTTTCAATAACTTGCCAAAACATCATCAAAACAAATGAAAGCAAACCAAAACATTCCAAATACCCGCCAAAAGATTTTAAAACCCGCCAAAAGGAATCCAAACATTCCAACACCTTCCAAGACAATAAAAGCAACACAAGAGAAAACAAAACATTCTAAAACACCACCAAAACATTCCGAAAACCCGACAAAACATCATAAAAACAAAGCAAAACAAACCAAACAACAGGAGGAACACGGCAACATATTGGCGCGCAAGAGACGGAGAGCGCGGCACCTTCTAGGAGGCCAAGAAGGAAGCCGCACAACACCTGCACTGTGTCTGCAACTTTCAAACTGCTAGAAGCTAGTGGCTTGCCACTGGCCTGCCTCTTCAATTGCCATTAGCATTCCAATGGAAGCTATTCTTGGACAACTTTGCTCTGCTTGCTGCTAGTTCTGCCCCAGCCTAGCATAGAGAACCTTGCTCTTGCCTTGAGGCTCTGAGATGCCAAGAACTTGTCAACTTCAAAGGGCGGGCCGGGCTACATCTACTCAGCTGCCACAGTTTCTCCTTGCTAGACCTAGTGGGAAAGCATTTTGCTGAGATGCAGAAGGCAAGAAACGCAGAATACGGAGACGCGGAGCTGTCCCAAGTGCCTCTGCCAGGCGTCTTTCCGCAGAAGGAGGGCTCGGAGCGCACCGCAACCGGCACCGTCATCTCTGCGCAAAGAGCCAAAATATTTTCAAACCCGCCAAAACTCATCCAAAAATATTTTCAAACCCGCCAAAATAGAAAACCAGACAGAGGTGATCAATACATTCGAAAAAACCGGACAAAACATGATAAAGCCCACCAAAGCTAATCCAAACACACCAAAAACTGGGCTAAACAGAATCAAAACAAATCAAAACAAATCGAAACCTTCTAAAAACCGGCCAAACTATTTCAAAACCCGTCAAAACTAATCAAAACATTCCGAATACCCGCCAAAACATTCCGAACACCCGCCAAAAGGAATCCAAACATTCCAAAACCTGCCAACACAATAAAAACAACTCAAGAGAATACAAAACATTCTAAAACCCAACCAAAACATTCCGAAAACCCGCCAAAATAATTTGGACCCGCAAAACTCATCAAAACATTCTGAAAAGATGCCAAAACATTAGAAAACCAGCCTGAACTGATCAAAACATTCAAAAAACTTGGCAAAACATCATAAAAACAAATCAAAACCAACCGAAACATTCCAAAAACCAGCCAAAATATTCCGAAATCTGGCCAAAACATCATAAAAACAAATCAAAACCAACCAAAACATTCCAAAAACCCGACAAAATAGTTTAGAACCTGCCAATACTGATCAAAACATTCTGAAAAGATGCCAAAATACTATCAAACCAGTAAGAAGTGATCGAAACATTCAATAACTTGCCAAAACATAATCAAAACAAATGAAAGCAAACCAAAACATTCCAAATACCTGCCAAAATATTTTAAAACCCGCCAAAAGGAATCCAAACATTCCAACACCTTCCAAGACAATAAAAGCAACACAAGAGAAAACAAAACATTCTAAAACACCACCAAAACATTCCGAAAACCCACCAAAACATCATCAAAACAAATCAAAACAAACCAAACAATAGGAGGAACACGGCAACATATTGGCAAGCAAGAGACGGGGAGCGCGGCACCTTTTGGAGGTCAAGAAGGAAGCCGCACAACACCTGCACTGTGTCTGCAACTTTCAAACTGCTAGAAGCTAGTGGCTTGCCACTGGCCTGCCTCTTCAATTGCCATTAGCATTCCAATGGAAGATATTCTTGGACAACTTTGCTCTGCTTGCTGCTAGTTCTGCCCCAGCCTACCATAGAGAACCTTGCTCTTGCCTTGAGGCTCTGAGATGCCAAGAACTTGTCAACTTCAAAGGGCGGGCCGGGCTACGTCTACTCAGCTGCCACAGTTTCTCCTTGCTAGACCTAGTGGGAAAGCATTTTGCTGAGATGCAGAAGGCAAGAAACGCAGAATACGGAGACGCGGAGCTGTCCCAAGTGCCGCTGCCAGGTGTCTTTCCGCAGAAGGAGCGCCCCGGAGCGCACCGCAACCGGCACCGTCATCTCTGCGCAAAGAGCCAAAATATTTTAAAACCCGCCAAAACTCATCCAAAAATATTTTCAAACCCGCCAAAATAGAAAACCAGACAGAGGTGATCAATACATTCAAAAAAACCTGACAAAACATGATCAAGCCCACCAAAGCTAATCCAAATACACCAAAAACTGGGCTAAACAGAATCAAAACAAATCAAAACAAATCGAAACCTTCTAAAAACCCGCCAAAATATTTCAAAGCCCATCAAAACTAATCAAAACATTCCGAACACCCGCCAAAACATTCCGAACACCCGCCAAAAGGAATCCAAACATTCCAAAACCTGCCAACACAATAAAAACAACTCAAGAGAATACAAAACATTCTAAAACCCAACCAAGACATTCCGAAAACCCGCCAAAACATCATAAAAACAAATCAAAACCAACCAAAATATTCCGAAAACCCGCCAAAATAATTTGGACCCGCAAAACTCATCAAAACATTCTGAAAAGATGCCAAAACATTAGAAAACCAGCCAGAACTGATCAAAACATTCAAAAAACTTGGCAAAACATCATAAAAACAAATCAAAACCAACCAAAAAATTCCAAAAACTTGACAAAATAGTTTAGAACCTGCCAAAACTGATCAAAACATTCTGAAAAGATGCCAAAATACTAGAAAACCAGTCAGAAGTGATCGAAACTTTCAATAACTTGCCAAAACATCATCAAAACAAATGAAAGCAAACCAAAACATTCCAAATACGCGCCAAAAGATTTTAAAACCCGCCAAAAGGAATCCAAACATTCCAACACCTTCCAAGACAATAAAAGCAACACAAGAGAAAACAAAACATTCTAAAACACCACCAAAACATTCCGAAAACCCACCAAAACATCATAAAAACAAAGCAAAACCAACCAAACAATAGGAGGAACACGGCAACATATTGGCGCGCAAGAGACGGAGAGCGCGGCACCTTCTAGGAGGCCAAGAAGGAAGCCGCACAACACCTGCACTGTGTCTGCAACTTTCAAACTGCTAGAAGCTAGTGGCTTGCCACTGGCCTGCCTCTTCAATTGCCATTAGCATTCCAATGGAAGCTATTCTTGGACAACTTTGCTCTGCTTGCTGCTAGTTCTGCCCCAGCCTACCATAGAGAACCTTGCTCTTGCCTTGAGGCTCTGAGATGCCAAGAACTTGTCAACTTCAAAGGGCGGGCCGGGCTACATCTACTCAGCTGCCACAGTTTCTCCTTGCTAGACCTAGTGGGAAAGCATTTTGCTGAGATGCAGAAGGCAAGAAACGCAGAATACGGAGACGCGGAGCTGTCCCAAGTGCCGCTGCCAGGCGTCTTTCCGCAGAAGGAGCGCCCCGGAGCGCACCGCAACCGGCACCGTCATCTCTGCGCAAAGAGCCAAAATATTTTAAAACCCGCCAAAACTAATCCAAAAATATTTTCAAACCCGCCAAAATAGAAAACCGGACGGAAGTGATCAATACATTCGAAAAAACCGGACAAAACATGATCAAGCCCACCAAAGCTAATCCAAACACACCAAAAACTGGGCTAAACAGAATCAAAACAAATCAAAACAAATCGAAACCTTCTAAAAACCGGCCAAACTATTTCAAAACCCGTCAAAACTAATCAAAACATTCCGAATACCCGCCAAAACATTCCGAACACCCGCCAAAAGGAATCCAAACATTCCAAAACCTGCCAACACAATAAAAACAACTCAAGAGAATACAAAACATTCTAAAACCCAACCAAAACATTCCGAAAACCCGCCAAAACATCATAAAAACAAATCAAAACCAACCAAAATATTCCGAAAAACCGCCAAAATAATTTGGACCCGCAAAACTCATCAAAACATTCTGAAAAGATGCCAAAACATTAGAAAACCAGCCTGAACTGATCAAAACATTCAAAAAACTTGGCAAAACATCATAAAAACAAATCAAAACCAACCAAAAAATTCCAAAAACTTGACAAAATAGTTTAGAACCTGCCAAAACTGATCAAAACATTCTGAAAAGATGCCAAATTACTAGAAAACCAGTCAGAAGTGATCGAAACTTTCAATAACTTGCCAAAACATCATCAAAACAAATGAAAGCAAACCAAAACATTCCAAATACCCGCCAAAAGATTTTAAAACCCGCCAAAAGGAATCCAAACATTCCAACACCTTCCAAGACAATAAAAGCAACACAAGAGAAAACAAAACATTCTAAAACACCACCAAAACATTCCGAAAACCCACCAAAACATCATAAAAACAAAGCAAAACAAACCAAACAATAGGAGGAACACGGCAACATATTGGCCCGCAAGAGACGGAGAGCGCGGCACCTTCTAGGAGGCCAAGAAGGAAGCCGCACAACACCTGCACTGTGTCTGCAACTTTCAAACTGCTAGAAGCTAGTGGCTTGCCACTGGCCTGCCTCTTCAATTGCCATTAGCATTCCAATGGAAGCTATTCTTGGACAACTTTGCTCTGCTTGCTGCTAGTTCTGCCCCAGCCTACCATAGATAACCTTGCTCTTGCCTTGAGGCTCTGAGATGCCAAGAACTTGTCAACTTCAAAGGGCGGGCCGGGCTACATCTACTCAGCTGCCACAGTTTCTCCTTGCTAGACCTAGTGGGAAAGCATTTTGCTGAGATGCAGAAGGCAAGAAACGCAGAATACAGAGACGCGGAGCTGTCCCAAGTGCCTCTGCCAGGCGTCTTTCCGCAGAAGGAGCGCCCCGGAGCGCACCGCAACCGGCACCGTCATCTCTGCGCAAAGAGCCAAAATATTTTCAAACCCGCCAAAACTCATCCAAAAATATTTTCAAACCCGCCAAAATAGAAAACCAGACAGAGGTGATCAATACATTCGAAAAAACCGGACAAAACATGATCAAGCCCACCAAAGCTAATCCAAACACACCAAAAACTGGGCTAAACAGAATCAAAACAAATCAAAACAAATCCAAACCTTCTAAAAACCGGCCAAACTATTTCAAAACCCGTCAAAACTAATCAAAACATTCCGAATACCCGCCAAAACATTCCGAACACCCGCCAAAAGGAATCCAAACATTCCAAAACCTGCCAACACAATAAAAACAACTCAAGAGAATACAAGACATTCTAAAACCCAACCAAAACATTCCGAAAACCCGCCAAAACATCATAAAAACAAATCAAAACCAACCAAAATATTCCGAAAAACCGCCAAAATAATTTGGACCCGCAAAACTCATCAAAACATTCTGAAAAGATGCCAAAACATTAGAAAACCAGCCTGAACTGATCAAAACATTCAAAAAACTTGGCAAAACATCATAAAAACAAATCAAAACCAACCAAAAAATTCCAAAAACTTGACAAAATAGTTTAGAACCTGCCAAAACTGATCAAAACATTCTGAAAAGATGCCAAAATACTAGAAAACCAGGCAGAAGTGATCGAAACTTTCAATAACTTGCCAAAACATCATCAAAACAAATGAAAGCAAACCAAAACATTCCAAATACCTGCCAAAAGATTTTAAAACCCGCCAAAAGGAATCCAAACATTCCAACACCTTCCAAGACAATAAAAGCAACACAAGAGAAAACAAAACATTCTAAAACACCACCAAAACATTCTGAAAACCCGACAAAACATCATAAAAACAAAGCAAAACAAACCAAACAATAGGAGGAACACGGCAACATATTGGCAAGCAAGAGACGGAGAGCGCGGCACCTTCTAGGAGGCCAAGAAGGAAGCCGCACAACAACTGCACTGTGTCTGCAACTTTCAAACTGCTAGAAGCTAGTGGCTTGCCACTGGCCTGCCTCTTCAATTGCCATTAGCATTCCAATGGAAGCTATTCTTGGACAACTTTGCTCTGCTTGCTGCTAGTTCTGCCCCAGCCTACCATAGATAACCTTGCTCTTCCCTTGAGGCTCTGAGATGCCAAGAACTTGTCAACTTCAAAGGGCGGGCCGGGCTACATCTACTCAGCTGCCACAGTTTCTCCTTGCTAGACCTAGTGGGAAAGCATTTTGCTGAGATGCAGAAGGCAAGAAACGCAGAATACGGAGACGCGGAGCTGTCCCAAGTGCCTCTGCCAGGCGTCTTTCCGCAGAAGGAGGGCCCCGGAGCGCACCGCAACCGGCACCGTCATCTCTGCGCAAAGAGCCAAAATATTTTCAAACCCGCCAAAACTCATCCAAAAATATTTTCAAACCCGCCAAAATAGAAAACCAGACAGAGGTGATCAATACATTCGAAAAAACCGGACAAAACATGATCAAGCCCACCAAAGCTAATCCAAACACACCAAAAACTGGGCTAAACAGAATCAAAACAAATCAAAACAAATCCAAACCTTCTAAAAACCGGCCAAACTATTTCAAAACCCGTCAAAACTAATCAAAACATTCCGAATACCCGCCAAAACATTCCGAACACCCGCCAAAAGGAATCCAAACATTCCAAAACCTGCCAACACAATAAAAACAACTCAAGAGAATACAAGACATTCTAAAACCCAACCAAAACATTCCGAAAACCCGCCAAAACATCATAAAAACAAATCAAAACCAACCAAAATATTCCGAAAAACCGCCAAAATAATTTGGACCCGCAAAACTCATCAAAACATTCTGAAAAGATGCCAAAACATTAGAAAACCAGCCAGAACTGATCAAAACATTCAAAAAACTTGGCAAAACATCATAAAAACAAATCAAAACCAACCAAAAAATTCCAAAAACTTGACAAAATAGTTTAGAACCTGCCAAAACTGATCAAAACATTCTGAAAAGATGCCAAAATACTAGAAAACCAGTCAGAAGTGATCGAAACTTTCAATAACTTGCCAAAACATCATCAAAACAAATGAAAGCAAACCAAAACATTCCAAATACCTGCCAAAATATTTTAAAACCCGCCAAAAGGAATCCAAACATTCCAACACCTTCCAAGACAATAAAAGCAACACAAGAGAAAACAAAACATTCTAAAACACCACCAAAACATTCCGAAAACCCACCAAAACATCATCAAAACAAATCAAAACAAACCAAACAATAGGAGGAACACGGCAACATATTGGCAAGCAAGAGACGGAGAGCGCAGCACCTTCTAGGAGGCCAAGAAGGAAGCCGCACAACACCTGCACTGTGTCTGCAACTTTCAAACTGCTAGAAGCTAGTGGCTTGCCACTGGCCTGCCTCTTCAATTGCCATTAGCATTCCAATGGAAGCTATTCTTGGACAACTTTGCTCTGCTTGCTGCTAGTTCTGCCCCAGCCTACCATAGAGAACCTTGCTCTTCCCTTGAGGCTCTGAGATGCCAAGAACTTGTCAACTTCAAAGGGCGGGCCGGGCTACGTCTACTCAGCTGCCACAGTTTCTCCTTGCTAGACCTAGTGGGAAAGCATTTTGCTGAGATGCAGAAGGCAAGAAACGCAGAATACGGAGACGCGGAGCTGTCCCAAGTGCCTCTGCCAGGCGTCTTTCCGCAGAAGGAGGGCCCCGGAGCGCACCGCAACCGGCACCGTCATCTCTACGCAAAGAGCCAAAATATTTTAAAACCCGCCAAAACTCATCCAAAAATATTTTCAAACCCGCCAAAATAGAAAACCAGACAGAGGTGATCAATACATTCGAAAAAACTGGACAAAACATGATAAAGCCCACCAAAGCTAATCCAAACACACCAAAAACTGGGCTAAACAGAATCAAAACAAATCAAAACAAATCGAAACCTTCTAAAAACCGGCCAAACTATTTCAAAACCCGTCAAAACTAATCAAAACATTCCGAATACCCGCCAAAACATTCCGAACACCCGCCAAAAGGAATCCAAACATTCCAAAACCTGCCAACACAATAAAAACAACTCAAGAGAATGCAAAACATTCTAAAACCCAACCAAAACATTCCGAAAACCCGCCAAAACATCATAAAAACAAATCAAAACCAACCAAAATATTCCGAAAACCCGCCAAAATAATTTGGACCCGCAAAACTCATCAAAACATTCTGAAAAGATGCCAAAACATTAGAAAACCAGCCTGAACTGATCAAAACATTCAAAAAACTTGGCAAAACATCATAAAAACAAATCAAAACCAACCAAAAAATTCCAAAAACTTGACAAAATAGTTTAGAACCTGCCAAAACTGATCAAAACATTCTGAAAAGATGCCAAATTACTAGAAAACCAGTCAGAAGTGATCGAAACTTTCAATAACTTGCCAAAACATCATCAAAACAAATGAAAGCAAACCAAAACATTCCAAATACGCGCCAAAAGATTTTAAAACCCGCCAAAAGGAATCCAAACATTCCAACACCTTCCAAGACAATAAAAGCAACACAAGAGAAAACAAAACATTCTAAAACACCACCAAAACATTCCGAAAACCCACCAAAACATCATAAAAACAAAGCAAAACAAACCAAACAATAGGAGGAACACGGCAACATATTGGCGCGCAAGAGACGGAGAGCACGGCACCTTCTAGGAGGCCAAGAAGGAAGCCGCACAACACCTGCACTGTGTCTGCAACTTTCAAACTGCTAGAAGCTAGTGGCTTGCCACTGGCCTGCCTCTTCAATTGCCATTAGCATTCCAATGGAGCTATTCTTGGACAACTTTGCTCTGCTTGCTGCTAGTTCTGCCCCAGCCTACCATAGATAACCTTGCTCTTGCCTTGAGGCTCTGAGATGCCAAGAACTTGTCAACTTCAAAGGGCGGGCCGGGCTACATCTACTCAGCTGCCACAGTTTCTCCTTGCTAGACCTAGTGGGAAAGCATTTTGCTGAGATGCAGAAGGCAAGAAACGCAGAATACGGAGACGCGGAGCTGTCCCAAGTGCCGCTGCCAGGCGTCTTTCCGCAGAAGTAGCGCCCCCGAGCGCACCGCAACCGGCACCGTCATCTCTGCGCAAAGAGCCAAAATATTTTCAAACCCGCCAAAACTCATCCAAAAATATTTTCAAACCCGCCAAAATAGAAAACCAGACAGAGGTGATCAATACATTTGAAAAAACCGGACAAAACATGATCAAGCCCACCAAAGCTAATCCAAACACACCAAAAACTGGGCTAAACAGAATCAAAACAAATCAAAACAAATCGAAACCTTCTAAAAACCGGCCAAACTATTTCAAAACCCGTCAAAACTAATCAAAACATTCCGAATACCCGCCAAAACATTCCGAACACCCGCCAAAAGGAATCCAAACATTCCAAAACCTGCCAACACAATAAAAACAACTCAAGAGAATACAAAACATTCTAAAACCCAACCAAGACATTCCGAAAACCCGCCAAAACATCATAAAAACAAATCAAAACCAACCAAAATATTCCGAAAACCCGCCAAAATAATTTGGACCCGCAAAACTCATCAAAACATTCTGAAAAGATGCCAAAACATTAGAAAACCAGCCAGAACTGATCAAAACATTCAAAAACCTTGGCAAAACATCATAAAAACAAATCAAAACCAACCAAAAAATTCCAAAAACTTGACAAAATAGTTTAGAACCTGCCAAAACTGATCAAAACATTCTGAAAAGATGCCAAAATACTAGAAAACCAGTCAGAAGTGATCGAAACTTTCAATAACTTGCCAAAACATCATCAAAACAAATGAAAGCAAACCAAAACATTCCAAATACCTGCCAAAAGATTTTAAAACCCGCCAAAAGGAATCCAAACATTCCAACACCTTCCAAGACAATAAAAGCAACACAAGAGAAAACAAAACATTCTAAAACACCACCAAAACATTCCGAAAACCCACCAAAACATCATAAAAACAAAGCAAAACAAACCAAACAATAGGAGGAACACGGCAACATATTGGCGCGCAAGAGACGGAGAGCGCGGCACCTTCTAGGAGGCCAAGAAGGAAGCCGCACAACACCTGCACTGTGTCTGCAACTTTCAAACTGCTAGAAGCTAGTGGCTTGCCACTGGCCTGCCTCTTCAATTGCCATTAGCATTCCAATGGAAGCTATTCTTGGACAACTTTGCTCTGCTTGCTGCTAGTTCTGCCCCAGCCTACCATAGATAACCTTGCTCTTGCCTTGAGGCTCTGAGATGCCAAGAACTTGTCAACTTCAAAGGGCGGGCCGGGCTACATCTACTCAGCTGCCACAGTTTCTCCTTGCTAGACCTAGTGGGAAAGCATTTTGCTGAGATGCAGAAGGCAAGAAACGCAGAATACGGAGACGCGGAGCTGTCCCAAGTGCCTCTGCCAGGCGTCTTTCCGCAGAAGGAGCGCCCCGGAGCGCACCGCAACCGGCACCGTCATCTCTGCGCAAAGAGCCAAAATATTTTAAAACCCGCCAAAACTCATCCAAAAATATTTTCAAACCCGCCAAAATAGAAAACCAGACAGAGGTGATCAATACATTCGAAAAAACCTGACAAAACATGATAAAGCCCACCAAAGCTAATCCAAACACACCAAAAACTGGGCTAAACAGAATCAAAACAAATCAAAACAAATCGAAACCTTCTAAAAACCGGCCAAACTATTTCAAAACCCGTCAAAACTAATCAAAACATTCCGAATACCCGCCAAAACATTCCGAACACCCGCCAAAAGGAATCCAAACATTCCAAAACCTGCCAACACAATAAAAACAACTCAAGAGAATGCAAAACATTCTAAAACCCAACCAAAACATTCCGAAAACCCGCCAAAACATCATAAAAACAAATCAAAACCAACCAAAATATTCCGAAAACCCGCCAAAATAATTTGGACCCGCAAAACTCATCAAAACATTCTGAAAAGATGCCAAAACATTAGAAAACCAGCCTGAACTGATCAAAACATTCAAAAAACTTGGCAAAACATCATAAAAACAAATCAAAACCAACCAAAAAATTCCAAAAACTTGACAAAATAGTTTAGAACCTGCCAAAACTGATCAAAACATTCTGAAAAGATGCCAAATTACTAGAAAACCAGTCAGAAGTGATCGAAACTTTCAATAACTTGCCAAAACATCATCAAAACAAATGAAAGCAAACCAAAACATTCCAAATACGCGCCAAAAGATTTTAAAACCCGCCAAAAGGAATCCAAACATTCCAACACCTTCCAAGACAATAAAAGCAACACAAGAGAAAACAAAACATTCTAAAACACCACCAAAACATTCCGAAAACCCACCAAAACATCATAAAAACAAAGCAAAACAAACCAAACAATAGGAGGAACACGGCAACATATTGGCAAGCAAGAGACGGAGAGCGCGGCACCTTCTAGGAGGCCAAGAAGGAAGCCGCACAACACCTGCACTGTGTCTGCAACTTTCAAACTGCTAGAAGCTAGTGGCTTGCCACTGGCCTGCCTCTTCAATTGCCATTAGCATTCCAATGGAAGCTATTCTTGGACAACTTTGCTCTGCTTGCTGCTAGTTCTGCCCCAGCCTACCATAGATAACCTTGCTCTTCCCTTGAGGCTCTGAGATGCCAAGAACTTGTCAACTTCAAAGGGCGGGCCGGGCTACATCTACTCAGCTGCCACAGTTTCTCCTTGCTAGACCTAGTGGGAAAGCATTTTGCTGAGATGCAGAAGGCAAGAAACGCAGAATACGGAGACGCGGAGCTGTCCCAAGTGCCTCTGCCAGGCGTCTTTCCGCAGAAGGAGGGCCCCGGAGCGCACCGCAACCGGCACCGTCATCTCTGCGCAAAGAGCCAAAATATTTTCAAACCCGCCAAAACTCATCCAAAAATATTTTCAAACCCGCCAAAATAGAAAACCAGACAGAGGTGATCAATACATTCGAAAAAACCGGACAAAACATGATCAAGCCCACCAAAGCTAATCCAAACACACCAAAAACTGGGCTAAACAGAATCAAAACAAATCAAAACAAATCCAAACCTTCTAAAAACCGGCCAAACTATTTCAAAACCCGTCAAAACTAATCAAAACATTCCGAATACCCGCCAAAACATTCCGAACACCCGCCAAAAGGAATCCAAACATTCCAAAACCTGCCAACACAATAAAAACAACTCAAGAGAATACAAAACATTCTAAAACCCAACCAAAACATTCCGAAAACCCGCCAAAACATCATAAAAACAAATCAAAACCAACCAAAATATTCCGAAAAACCGCCAAAATAATTTGGACCCGCAAAACTCATCAAAACATTCTGAAAAGATGCCAAAACATTAGAAAACCAGCCAGAACTGATCAAAACATTCAAAAAACTTGGCAAAACATCATAAAAACAAATCAAAACCAACCAAAAAATTCCAAAAACTTGACAAAATAGTTTAGAACCTGCCAAAACTGATCAAAACATTCTGAAAAGATGCCAAAATACTAGAAAACCAGTCAGAAGTGATCGAAACTTTCAATAACTTGCCAAAACATCATCAAAACAAATGAAAGCAAACCAAAACATTCCAAATACCTGCCAAAATATTTTAAAACCCGCCAAAAGGAATCCAAACATTCCAACACCTTCCAAGACAATAAAAGCAACACAAGAGAAAACAAAACATTCTAAAACACCACCAAAACATTCCGAAAACCCACCAAAACATCATCAAAACAAATCAAAACAAACCAAACAATAGGAGGAACACGGCAACATATTGGCAAGCAAGAGACGGAGAGCGCAGCACCTTCTAGGAGGCCAAGAAGGAAGCCGCACAACACCTGCACTGTGTCTGCAACTTTCAAACTGCTAGAAGCTAGTGGCTTGCCACTGGCCTGCCTCTTCAATTGCCATTAGCATTCCAATGGAAGCTATTCTTGGACAACTTTGCTCTGCTTGCTGCTAGTTCTGCCCCAGCCTACCATAGAGAACCTTGCTCTTCCCTTGAGGCTCTGAGATGCCAAGAACTTGTCAACTTCAAAGGGCGGGCCGGGCTACGTCTACTCAGCTGCCACAGTTTCTCCTTGCTAGACCTAGTGGGAAAGCATTTTGCTGAGATGCAGAAGGCAAGAAACGCAGAATACGGAGACGCGGAGCTGTCCCAAGTGCCTCTGCCAGGCGTCTTTCCGCAGAAGGAGGGCCCCGGAGCGCACCGCAACCGGCACCGTCATCTCTACGCAAAGAGCCAAAATATTTTAAAACCCGCCAAAACTCATCCAAAAATATTTTCAAACCCGCCAAAATAGAAAACCAGACAGAGGTGATCAATACATTCGAAAAAACTGGACAAAACATGATAAAGCCCACCAAAGCTAATCCAAACACACCAAAAACTGGGCTAAACAGAATCAAAACAAATCAAAACAAATCGAAACCTTCTAAAAACCGGCCAAACTATTTCAAAACCCGTCAAAACTAATCAAAACATTCCGAATACCCGCCAAAACATTCCGAACACCCGCCAAAAGGAATCCAAACATTCCAAAACCTGCCAACACAATAAAAACAACTCAAGAGAATGCAAAACATTCTAAAACCCAACCAAAACATTCCGAAAACCCGCCAAAACATCATAAAAACAAATCAAAACCAACCAAAATATTCCGAAAACCCGCCAAAATAATTTGGACCCGCAAAACTCATCAAAACATTCTGAAAAGATGCCAAAACATTAGAAAACCAGCCTGAACTGATCAAAACATTCAAAAAACTTGGCAAAACATCATAAAAACAAATCAAAACCAACCAAAAAATTCCAAAAACTTGACAAAATAGTTTAGAACCTGCCAAAACTGATCAAAACATTCTGAAAAGATGCCAAATTACTAGAAAACCAGTCAGAAGTGATCGAAACTTTCAATAACTTGCCAAAACATCATCAAAACAAATGAAAGCAAACCAAAACATTCCAAATACGCGCCAAAAGATTTTAAAACCCGCCAAAAGGAATCCAAACATTCCAACACCTTCCAAGACAATAAAAGCAACACAAGAGAAAACAAAACATTCTAAAACACCACCAAAACATTCCGAAAACCCACCAAAACATCATAAAAACAAAGCAAAACAAACCAAACAATAGGAGGAACACGGCAACATATTGGCGCGCAAGAGACGGAGAGCACGGCACCTTCTAGGAGGCCAAGAAGGAAGCCGCACAACACCTGCACTGTGTCTGCAACTTTCAAACTGCTAGAAGCTAGTGGCTTGCCACTGGCCTGCCTCTTCAATTGCCATTAGCATTCCAATGGAGCTATTCTTGGACAACTTTGCTCTGCTTGCTGCTAGTTCTGCCCCAGCCTACCATAGATAACCTTGCTCTTGCCTTGAGGCTCTGAGATGCCAAGAACTTGTCAACTTCAAAGGGCGGGCCGGGCTACATCTACTCAGCTGCCACAGTTTCTCCTTGCTAGACCTAGTGGGAAAGCATTTTGCTGAGATGCAGAAGGCAAGAAACGCAGAATACGGAGACGCGGAGCTGTCCCAAGTGCCGCTGCCAGGCGTCTTTCCGCAGAAGTAGCGCCCTGGAGCGCACCGCAACCGGCACCGTCATCTCTGCGCAAAGAGCCAAAATATTTTAAAACCCGCCAAAACTCATCCAAAAATATTTTCAAACCCGCCAAAATAGAAAACCAGACAGAGGTGATCAATACATTTGAAAAAACCGGACAAAACATGATCAAGCCCACCAAAGCTAATCCAAACACACCAAAAACTGGGCTAAACAGAATCAAAACAAATCAAAACAAATCGAAACCTTCTAAAAACCGGCCAAACTATTTCAAAACCCGTCAAAACTAATCAAAACATTCCGAATACCCGCCAAAACATTCCGAACACCCGCCAAAAGGAATCCAAACATTCCAAAACCTGCCAACACAATAAAAACAACTCAAGAGAATACAAAACATTCTAAAACCCAACCAAGACATTCCGAAAACCCGCCAAAACATCATAAAAACAAATCAAAACCAACCAAAATATTCCGAAAACCCGCCAAAATAATTTGGACCCGCAAAACTCATCAAAACATTCTGAAAAGATGCCAAAACATTAGAAAACCAGCCAGAACTGATCAAAACATTCAAAAACCTTGGCAAAACATCATAAAAACAAATCAAAACCAACCAAAAAATTCCAAAAACTTGACAAAATAGTTTAGAACCTGCCAAAACTGATCAAAACATTCTGAAAAGATGCCAAAATACTAGAAAACCAGTCAGAAGTGATCGAAACTTTCAATAACTTGCCAAAACATCATCAAAACAAATGAAAGCAAACCAAAACATTCCAAATACCTGCCAAAAGATTTTAAAACCCGCCAAAAGGAATCCAAACATTCCAACACCTTCCAAGACAATAAAAGCAACACAAGAGAAAACAAAACATTCTAAAACACCACCAAAACATTCCGAAAACCCACCAAAACATCATAAAAACAAAGCAAAACAAACCAAACAATAGGAGGAACACGGCAACATATTGGCGCGCAAGAGACGGAGAGCGCGGCACCTTCTAGGAGGCCAAGAAGGAAGCCGCACAACACCTGCACTGTGTCTGCAACTTTCAAACTGCTAGAAGCTAGTGGCTTGCCACTGGCCTGCCTCTTCAATTGCCATTAGCATTCCAATGGAAGCTATTCTTGGACAACTTTGCTCTGCTTGCTGCTAGTTCTGCCCCAGCCTACCATAGATAACCTTGCTCTTGCCTTGAGGCTCTGAGATGCCAAGAACTTGTCAACTTCAAAGGGCGGGCCGGGCTACATCTACTCAGCTGCCACAGTTTCTCCTTGCTAGACCTAGTGGGAAAGCATTTTGCTGAGATGCAGAAGGCAAGAAACGCAGAATACGGAGACGCGGAGCTGTCCCAAGTGCCTCTGCCAGGCGTCTTTCCGCAGAAGGAGCGCCCCGGAGCGCACCGCAACCGGCACCGTCATCTCTGCGCAAAGAGCCAAAATATTTTAAAACCCGCCAAAACTCATCCAAAAATATTTTCAAACCCGCCAAAATAGAAAACCAGACAGAGGTGATCAATACATTCGAAAAAACCTGACAAAACATGATAAAGCCCACCAAAGCTAATCCAAACACACCAAAAACTGGGCTAAACAGAATCAAAACAAATCAAAACAAATCGAAACCTTCTAAAAACCGGCCAAACTATTTCAAAACCCGTCAAAACTAATCAAAACATTCCGAATACCCGCCAAAACATTCCGAACACCCGCCAAAAGGAATCCAAACATTCCAAAACCTGCCAACACAATAAAAACAACTCAAGAGAATACAAGACATTCTAAAACCCAACCAAAACATTCCGAAAACCCGCCAAAACATCATAAAAACAAATCAAAACCAACCAAAATATTCCGAAAAACCGCCAAAATAATTTGGACCCGCAAAACTCATCAAAACATTCTGAAAAGATGCCAAAACATTAGAAAACCAGCCAGAACTGATCAAAACATTCAAAAAACTTGGCAAAACATCATAAAAACAAATCAAAACCAACCAAAAAATTCCAAAAACTTGACAAAATAGTTTAGAACCTGCCAAAACTGATCAAAACATTCTGAAAAGATGCCAAAATACTAGAAAACCAGGCAGAAGTGATCGAAACTTTCAATAACTTGCCAAAACATCATCAAAACAAATGAAAGCAAACCAAAACATTCCAAATACCTGCCAAAAGATTTTAAAACCCGCCAAAAGGAATCCAAACATTCCAACACCTTCCAAGACAATAAAAGCAACACAAGAGAAAACAAAACATTCTAAAACACCACCAAAACATTCTGAAAACCCGACAAAACATCATAAAAACAAAGCAAAACAAACCAAACAATAGGAGGAACACGGCAACATATTGGCAAGCAAGAGACGGAGAGCGCGGCACCTTCTAGGAGGCCAAGAAGGAAGCCGCACAACAACTGCACTGTGTCTGCAACTTTCAAACTGCTAGAAGCTAGTGGCTTGCCACTGGCCTGCCTCTTCAATTGCCATTAGCATTCCAATGGAAGCTATTCTTGGACAACTTTGCTCTGCTTGCTGCTAGTTCTGCCCCAGCCTACCATAGATAACCTTGCTCTTCCCTTGAGGCTCTGAGATGCCAAGAACTTGTCAACTTCAAAGGGCGGGCCGGGCTACATCTACTCAGCTGCCACAGTTTCTCCTTGCTAGACCTAGTGGGAAAGCATTTTGCTGAGATGCAGAAGGCAAGAAACGCAGAATACGGAGACGCGGAGCTGTCCCAAGTGCCTCTGCCAGGCGTCTTTCCGCAGAAGGAGGGCCCCGGAGCGCACCGCAACCGGCACCGTCATCTCTGCGCAAAGAGCCAAAATATTTTCAAACCCGCCAAAACTCATCCAAAAATATTTTCAAACCCGCCAAAATAGAAAACCAGACAGAGGTGATCAATACATTCGAAAAAACCGGACAAAACATGATCAAGCCCACCAAAGCTAATCCAAACACACCAAAAACTGGGCTAAACAGAATCAAAACAAATCAAAACAAATCCAAACCTTCTAAAAACCGGCCAAACTATTTCAAAACCCGTCAAAACTAATCAAAACATTCCGAATACCCGCCAAAACATTCCGAACACCCGCCAAAAGGAATCCAAACATTCCAAAACCTGCCAACACAATAAAAACAACTCAAGAGAATACAAGACATTCTAAAACCCAACCAAAACATTCCGAAAACCCGCCAAAACATCATAAAAACAAATCAAAACCAACCAAAATATTCCGAAAAACCGCCAAAATAATTTGGACCCGCAAAACTCATCAAAACATTCTGAAAAGATGCCAAAACATTAGAAAACCAGCCAGAACTGATCAAAACATTCAAAAAACTTGGCAAAACATCATAAAAACAAATCAAAACCAACCAAAAAATTCCAAAAACTTGACAAAATAGTTTAGAACCTGCCAAAACTGATCAAAACATTCTGAAAAGATGCCAAAATACTAGAAAACCAGTCAGAAGTGATCGAAACTTTCAATAACTTGCCAAAACATCATCAAAACAAATGAAAGCAAACCAAAACATTCCAAATACCTGCCAAAATATTTTAAAACCCGCCAAAAGGAATCCAAACATTCCAACACCTTCCAAGACAATAAAAGCAACACAAGAGAAAACAAAACATTCTAAAACACCACCAAAACATTCCGAAAACCCACCAAAACATCATCAAAACAAATCAAAACAAACCAAACAATAGGAGGAACACGGCAACATATTGGCAAGCAAGAGACGGAGAGCGCAGCACCTTCTAGGAGGCCAAGAAGGAAGCCGCACAACACCTGCACTGTGTCTGCAACTTTCAAACTGCTAGAAGCTAGTGGCTTGCCACTGGCCTGCCTCTTCAATTGCCATTAGCATTCCAATGGAAGCTATTCTTGGACAACTTTGCTCTGCTTGCTGCTAGTTCTGCCCCAGCCTACCATAGAGAACCTTGCTCTTCCCTTGAGGCTCTGAGATGCCAAGAACTTGTCAACTTCAAAGGGCGGGCCGGGCTACGTCTACTCAGCTGCCACAGTTTCTCCTTGCTAGACCTAGTGGGAAAGCATTTTGCTGAGATGCAGAAGGCAAGAAACGCAGAATACGGAGACGCGGAGCTGTCCCAAGTGCCTCTGCCAGGCGTCTTTCCGCAGAAGGAGGGCCCCGGAGCGCACCGCAACCGGCACCGTCATCTCTACGCAAAGAGCCAAAATATTTTAAAACCCGCCAAAACTCATCCAAAAATATTTTCAAACCCGCCAAAATAGAAAACCAGACAGAGGTGATCAATACATTCGAAAAAACTGGACAAAACATGATAAAGCCCACCAAAGCTAATCCAAACACACCAAAAACTGGGCTAAACAGAATCAAAACAAATCAAAACAAATCGAAACCTTCTAAAAACCGGCCAAACTATTTCAAAACCCGTCAAAACTAATCAAAACATTCCGAATACCCGCCAAAACATTCCGAACACCCGCCAAAAGGAATCCAAACATTCCAAAACCTGCCAACACAATAAAAACAACTCAAGAGAATGCAAAACATTCTAAAACCCAACCAAAACATTCCGAAAACCCGCCAAAACATCATAAAAACAAATCAAAACCAACCAAAATATTCCGAAAACCCGCCAAAATAATTTGGACCCGCAAAACTCATCAAAACATTCTGAAAAGATGCCAAAACATTAGAAAACCAGCCTGAACTGATCAAAACATTCAAAAAACTTGGCAAAACATCATAAAAACAAATCAAAACCAACCAAAAAATTCCAAAAACTTGACAAAATAGTTTAGAACCTGCCAAAACTGATCAAAACATTCTGAAAAGATGCCAAATTACTAGAAAACCAGTCAGAAGTGATCGAAACTTTCAATAACTTGCCAAAACATCATCAAAACAAATGAAAGCAAACCAAAACATTCCAAATACGCGCCAAAAGATTTTAAAACCCGCCAAAAGGAATCCAAACATTCCAACACCTTCCAAGACAATAAAAGCAACACAAGAGAAAACAAAACATTCTAAAACACCACCAAAACATTCCGAAAACCCACCAAAACATCATAAAAACAAAGCAAAACAAACCAAACAATAGGAGGAACACGGCAACATATTGGCGCGCAAGAGACGGAGAGCACGGCACCTTCTAGGAGGCCAAGAAGGAAGCCGCACAACACCTGCACTGTGTCTGCAACTTTCAAACTGCTAGAAGCTAGTGGCTTGCCACTGGCCTGCCTCTTCAATTGCCATTAGCATTCCAATGGAGCTATTCTTGGACAACTTTGCTCTGCTTGCTGCTAGTTCTGCCCCAGCCTACCATAGATAACCTTGCTCTTGCCTTGAGGCTCTGAGATGCCAAGAACTTGTCAACTTCAAAGGGCGGGCCGGGCTACATCTACTCAGCTGCCACAGTTTCTCCTTGCTAGACCTAGTGGGAAAGCATTTTGCTGAGATGCAGAAGGCAAGAAACGCAGAATACGGAGACGCGGAGCTGTCCCAAGTGCCGCTGCCAGGCGTCTTTCCGCAGAAGTAGCGCCCCCGAGCGCACCGCAACCGGCACCGTCATCTCTGCGCAAAGAGCCAAAATATTTTCAAACCCGCCAAAACTCATCCAAAAATATTTTCAAACCCGCCAAAATAGAAAACCAGACAGAGGTGATCAATACATTTGAAAAAACCGGACAAAACATGATCAAGCCCACCAAAGCTAATCCAAACACACCAAAAACTGGGCTAAACAGAATCAAAACAAATCAAAACAAATCTAAACCTTCTAAAAACCGGCCAAACTATTTCAAAACCCGTCAAAACTAATCAAAACATTCCGAATACCCGCCAAAACATTCCGAACACCCGCCAAAAGGAATCCAAACATTCCAAAACCTGCCAACACAATAAAAACAACTCAAGAGAATACAAAACATTCTAAAACCCAACCAAGACATTCCGAAAACCCGCCAAAACATCATAAAAACAAATCAAAACCAACCAAAATATTCCGAAAACCCGCCAAAATAATTTGGACCCGCAAAACTCATCAAAACATTCTGAAAAGATGCCAAAACATTAGAAAACCAGCCAGAACTGATCAAAACATTCAAAAAACTTGGCAAAACATCATAAAAACAAATCAAAACCAACCAAAAAATTCCAAAAACTTGACAAAATAGTTTAGAACCTGCCAAAACTGATCAAAACATTCTGAAAAGATGCCAAAATACTAGAAAACCAGTCAGAAGTGATCGAAACTTTCAATAACTTGCCAAAACATCATCAAAACAAATGAAAGCAAACCAAAACATTCCAAATACCTGCCAAAAGATTTTAAAACCCGCCAAAAGGAATCCAAACATTCCAACACCTTCCAAGACAATAAAAGCAACACAAGAGAAAACAAAACATTCTAAAACACCACCAAAACATTCCGAAAACCCACCAAAACATCATAAAAACAAAGCAAAACAAACCAAACAATAGGAGGAACACGGCAACATATTGGCGCGCAAGAGACGGAGAGCGCGGCACCTTCTAGGAGGCCAAGAAGGAAGCCGCACAACACCTGCACTGTGTCTGCAACTTTCAAACTGCTAGAAGCTAGTGGCTTGCCACTGGCCTGCCTCTTCAATTGCCATTAGCATTCCAATGGAAGCTATTCTTGGACAACTTTGCTCTGCTTGCTGCTAGTTCTGCCCCAGCCTACCATAGATAACCTTGCTCTTGCCTTGAGGCTCTGAGATGCCAAGAACTTGTCAACTTCAAAGGGCGGGCCGGGCTACATCTACTCAGCTGCCACAGTTTCTCCTTGCTAGACCTAGTGGGAAAGCATTTTGCTGAGATGCAGAAGGCAAGAAACGCAGAATACGGAGACGCGGAGCTGTCCCAAGTGCCTCTGCCAGGCGTCTTTCCGCAGAAGGAGCGCCCCGGAGCGCACCGCAACCGGCACCGTCATCTCTGCGCAAAGAGCCAAAATATTTTAAAACCCGCCAAAACTCATCCAAAAATATTTTCAAACCCGCCAAAATAGAAAACCAGACAGAGGTGATCAATACATTCGAAAAAACCTGACAAAACATGATAAAGCCCACCAAAGCTAATCCAAACACACCAAAAACTGGGCTAAACAGAATCAAAACAAATCAAAACAAATCGAAACCTTCTAAAAACCGGCCAAACTATTTCAAAACCCGTCAAAACTAATCAAAACATTCCGAATACCCGCCAAAACATTCCGAACACCCGCCAAAAGGAATCCAAACATTCCAAAACCTGCCAACACAATAAAAACAACTCAAGAGAATGCAAAACATTCTAAAACCCAACCAAAACATTCCGAAAACCCGCCAAAACATCATAAAAACAAATCAAAACCAACCAAAATATTCCGAAAACCCGCCAAAATAATTTGGACCCGCAAAACTCATCAAAACATTCTGAAAAGATGCCAAAACATTAGAAAACCAGCCTGAACTGATCAAAACATTCAAAAAACTTGGCAAAACATCATAAAAACAAATCAAAACCAACCAAAAAATTCCAAAAACTTGACAAAATAGTTTAGAACCTGCCAAAACTGATCAAAACATTCTGAAAAGATGCCAAATTACTAGAAAACCAGTCTGAAGTGATCGAAACTTTCAATAACTTGCCAAAACATCATCAAAACAAATGAAAGCAAACCAAAACATTCCAAATACCCGCCAAAAGATTTTAAAACCCGCCAAAAGGAATCCAAACATTCCAACACCTTCCAAGACAATAAAAGCAACACAAGAGAAAACAAAACATTCTAAAACACCACCAAAACATTCCGAAAACCCACCAAAACATCATAAAAACAAAGCAAAACAAACCAAACAATAGGAGGAACACGGCAACATATTGGCAAGCAAGAGACGGAGAGCGCGGCACCTTCTAGGAGGCCAAGAAGGAAGCCGCACAACACCTGCACTGTGTCTGCAACTTTCAAACTGCTAGAAGCTAGTGGCTTGCCACTGGCCTGCCTCTTCAATTGCCATTAGCATTCCAATGGAGCTATTCTTGGACAACTTTGCTCTGCTTGCTGCTAGTTCTGCCCCAGCCTACCATAGATAACCTTGCTCTTGCCTTGAGGCTCTGAGATGCCAAGAACTTGTCAACTTCAAAGGGCGGGCCGGGCTACATCTACTCAGCTGCCACAGTTTCTCCTTGCTAGACCTAGTGGGAAAGCATTTTGCTGAGATGCAGAAGGCAAGAAACGCAGAATACAGAGACGCGGAGCTGTCCCAAGTGCCTCTGCCAGGCGTCTTTCCGCAGAAGGAGCGCCCCGGAGCGCACCGCAACCGGCACCGTCATCTCTGCGCAAAGAGCCAAAATATTTTAAAACCCGCCAAAACTCATCCAAAAATATTTTCAAACCCGCCAAAATAGAAAACCAGACAGAGGTGATCAATACATTCGAAAAAACCGGACAAAACATGATCAAGCCCACCAAAGCTAATCCAAACACACCAAAAACTGGGCTAAACAGAATCAAAACAAATCAAAACAAATCGAAACCTTCTAAAAACCGGCCAAACTATTTCAAAACCCGTCAAAACTAATCAAAACATTCCGAATACCCGCCAAAAGGAATCCAAACATTCCAAAACCTGCCAACACAATAAAAACAACTCAAGAGAATACAAGACATTCTAAAACCCAACCAAAACATTCCGAAAACCCGCCAAAACATCATAAAAACAAATCAAAACCAACCAAAATATTCCGAAAAACCGCCAAAATAATTTGGACCCGCAAAACTCATCAAAACATTCTGAAAAGATGCCAAAACATTAGAAAACCAGCCAGAACTGATCAAAACATTCAAAAAACTTGGCAAAACATCATAAAAACAAATCAAAACCAACCAAAAAATTCCAAAAACTTGACAAAATAGTTTAGAACCTGCCAAAACTGATCAAAACATTCTGAAAAGATGCCAAAATACTAGAAAACCAGTCAGAAGTGATCGAAACTTTCAATAACTTGCCAAAACATCATCAAAACAAATGAAAGCAAACCAAAACATTCCAAATACCCGCCAAAAGATTTTAAAACCCGCCAAAAGGAATCCAAACATTCCAACACCTTCCAAGACAATAAAAGCAACACAAGAGAAAACAAAACATTCTAAAACACCACCAAAACATTCCGAAAACCCGACAAAACATCATAAAAACAAAGCAAAACAAACCAAACAACAGGAGGAACACGGCAACATATTGGCGCGCAAGAGACGGAGAGCGCGGCACCTTCTAGGAGGCCAAGAAGGAAGCCGCACAACACCTGCACTGTGTCTGCAACTTTCAAACTGCTAGAAGCTAGTGGCTTGCCACTGGCCTGCCTCTTCAATTGCCATTAGCATTCCAATGGAAGCTATTCTTGGACAACTTTGCTCTGCTTGCTGCTAGTTCTGCCCCAGCCTAGCATAGAGAACCTTGCTCTTGCCTTGAGGCTCTGAGATGCCAAGAACTTGTCAACTTCAAAGGGCGGGCCGGGCTACATCTACTCAGCTGCCACAGTTTCTCCTTGCTAGACCTAGTGGGAAAGCATTTTGCTGAGATGCAGAAGGCAAGAAACGCAGAATACGGAGACGCGGAGCTGTCCCAAGTGCCTCTGCCAGGCGTCTTTCCGCAGAAGGAGGGCTCGGAGCGCACCGCAACCGGCACCGTCATCTCTGCGCAAAGAGCCAAAATATTTTCAAACCCGCCAAAACTCATCCAAAAATATTTTCAAACCCGCCAAAATAGAAAACCAGACAGAGGTGATCAATACATTCGAAAAAACCGGACAAAACATGATCAAGCCCACCAAAGCTAATCCAAACACACCAAAAACTGGGCTAAACAGAATCAAAACAAATCAAAACAAATCCAAACCTTCTAAAAACCGGCCAAACTATTTCAAAACCCGTCAAAACTAATCAAAACATTCCGAATACCCGCCAAAACATTCCGAACACCCGCCAAAAGGAATCCAAACATTCCAAAACCTGCCAACACAATAAAAACAACTCAAGAGAATACAAAACATTCTAAAACCCAACCAAAACATTCCGAAAACCCGCCAAAATAATTTGGACCCGCAAAACTCATCAAAACATTCTGAAAAGATGCCAAAACATTAGAAAACCAGCCTGAACTGATCAAAACATTCAAAAAACTTGGCAAAACATCATAAAAACAAATCAAAACCAACCGAAACATTCCAAAAACCAGCCAAAATATTCCGAAATCTGGCCAAAACATCATAAAAACAAATCAAAACCAACCAAAACATTCCAAAAACCCGACAAAATAGTTTAGAACCTGCCAATACTGATCAAAACATTCTGAAAAGATGCCAAAATACTATCAAACCAGTAAGAAGTGATCGAAACATTCAATAACTTGCCAAAACATAATCAAAACAAATGAAAGCAAACCAAAACATTCCAAATACCTGCCAAAATATTTTAAAACCCGCCAAAAGGAATCCAAACATTCCAACACCTTCCAAGACAATAAAAGCAACACAAGAGAAAACAAAACATTCTAAAACACCACCAAAACATTCCGAAAACCCACCAAAACATCATCAAAACAAATCAAAACAAACCAAACAATAGGAGGAACACGGCAACATATTGGCAAGCAAGAGACGGGGAGCGCGGCACCTTCTAGGAGGTCAAGAAGGAAGCCGCACAACACCTGCACTGTGTCTGCAACTTTCAAACTGCTAGAAGCTAGTGGCTTGCCACTGGCCTGCCTCTTCAATTGCCATTAGCATTCCAATGGAAGATATTCTTGGACAACTTTGCTCTGCTTGCTGCTAGTTCTGCCCCAGCCTACCATAGAGAACCTTGCTCTTGCCTTGAGGCTCTGAGATGCCAAGAACTTGTCAACTTCAAAGGGCGGGCCGGGCTACGTCTACTCAGCTGCCACAGTTTCTCCTTGCTAGACCTAGTGGGAAAGCATTTTGCTGAGATGCAGAAGGCAAGAAACGCAGAATACGGAGACGTGGAGCTGTCCCAAGTGCCGCTGCCAGGTGTCTTTCCGCAGAAGGAGCGCCCCGGAGCGCACCGCAACCGGCACCGTCATCTCTGCGCAAAGAGCCAAAATATTTTAAAACCCGCCAAAACTCATCCAAAAATATTTTCAAACCCGCCAAAATAGAAAACCAGACAGAGGTGATCAATACATTCAAAAAAACCTGACAAAACATGATCAAGCCCACCAAAGCTAATCCAAATACACCAAAAACTGGGCTAAACAGAATCAAAACAAATCAAAACAAATCGAAACCTTCTAAAAACCCGCCAAAATATTTCAAAGCCCATCAAAACTAATCAAAACATTCCGAACACCCGCCAAAACATTCCGAACACCCGCCAAAAGGAATCCAAACATTCCAAAACCTGCCAACACAATAAAAACAACTCAAGAGAATACAAAACATTCTAAAACCCAACCAAGACATTCCGAAAACCCGCCAAAACATCATAAAAACAAATCAAAACCAACCAAAATATTCCGAAAACCCGCCAAAATAATTTGGACCCGCAAAACTCATCAAAACATTCTGAAAAGATGCCAAAACATTAGAAAACCAGCCAGAACTGATCAAAACATTCAAAAAACTTGGCAAAACATCATAAAAACAAATCAAAACCAACCAAAAAATTCCAAAAACTTGACAAAATAGTTTAGAACCTGCCAAAACTGATCAAAACATTCTGAAAAGATGCCAAAATACTAGAAAACCAGTCAGAAGTGATCGAAACTTTCAATAACTTGCCAAAACATCATCAAAACAAATGAAAGCAAACCAAAACATTCCAAATACGCGCCAAAAGATTTTAAAACCCGCCAAAAGGAATCCAAACATTCCAACACCTTCCAAGACAATAAAAGCAACACAAGAGAAAACAAAACATTCTAAAACACCACCAAAACATTCCGAAAACCCACCAAAACATCATAAAAACAAAGCAAAACCAACCAAACAATAGGAGGAACACGGCAACATATTGGCGCGCAAGAGACGGAGAGCGCGGCACCTTCTAGGAGGCCAAGAAGGAAGCCGCACAACACCTGCACTGTGTCTGCAACTTTCAAACTGCTAGAAGCTAGTGGCTTGCCACTGGCCTGCCTCTTCAATTGCCATTAGCATTCCAATGGAAGCTATTCTTGGACAACTTTGCTCTGCTTGCTGCTAGTTCTGCCCCAGCCTAGCATAGAGAACCTTGCTCTTGCCTTGAGGCTCTGAGATGCCAAGAACTTGTCAACTTCAAAGGGCGGGCCGGGCTACATCTACTCAGCTGCCACAGTTTCTCCTTGCTAGACCTAGTGGGAAAGCATTTTGCTGAGATGCAGAAGGCAAGAAACGCAGAATACGGAGACGCGGAGCTGTCCCAAGTGCCGCTGCCAGGCGTCTTTCCGCAGAAGGAGGGCCCCGGAGCGCACCGCAACCGGCACCGTCATCTCTGCGCAAAGAGCCAAAATATTTTAAAACCCGCCAAAACTCATCCAAAAATATTTTCAAACCCGCCAAAATAGAAAACCAGACAGAGGTGATCAATACATTCGAAAAAACCGGACAAAACATGATCAAGCCCACCAAAGCTAATCCAAACACACCAAAAACTGGGCTAAACAGAATCAAAACAAATCAAAACAAATCGAAACCTTCTAAAAACCGGCCAAAATATTTCAAAACCCGTCAAAACTAATCAAAACATTCCGAACACCCGCCAAAACATTCCGAACACCCGCCAAAAAGAATCCAAACATTCCAAAACCTGCCAACACAATAAAAACAACTCAAGAGAATACAAAACATTCTAAAACCCAACCAAAACATTCCGAAAACCCACCAAAACATCATAAAAACAAATCAAAACCAACCAAAATATTCCGAGAACCCGCCAAAATGATTTAGACCCGCAAAACTCATCAAAACATTCTGAAAAGATGCCAAAACATTAGAAAACCAGCCAGAACTGATCAAAACATTGAAAAAACTTGGCAAAACATCAGAAAAACAAATCAAAACCAACCAAAAAATTCCAAAAACCTGACAAAATAGTTTAGAACCTGCCAAAACTGATCAAAACATTCTGAAAAGATGCCAAAATACTAGAAAACCAGTCAGAAGTGATCGAAACTTTCAATAACTTGCCAAAACATCATCAAAACAAATGAAAGCAAACCAAAACATTCCAAATACCTGCCAAAAGATTTTAAAACCCGCCAAAAGGAATCCAAACATTCCAACACCTTCCAAGACAATAAAAGCAATACAAGAGAAAACAAAATATTCTAAAACACCACCAAAATATTTCGAAAACCCACCAAAACATCATAAAAACAAATCAAAACAACCCAAACAATAGGAGGAACACGGCAACATATTGGCAAGCAAGAGACGGAGAGCGCGGCACCTTCTAGGAGGCCAAGAAGGAAGCCGCACAACACCTGCACTGTGTCTGCAACTTTCAAACTGCTAGAAGCTAGTGGCTTGCCACTGGCCTGCCTCTTCAATTGCCATTAGCATTCCAATGGAAGCTATTCTTGGACAACTTTGCTCTGCTTGCTGCTAGTTCTGCCCCAGCCTACCATAGAGAACCTTGCTCTTGCCTTGAGGCTCTGAGATGCCAAGAACTTGTCAACTTCAAAGGGCGGGCCGGGCTACATCTACTCAGCTGCCACAGTTTCTCCTTGCTAGACCTAGTGGGAAAGCATTTTGCTGAGATGCAGAAGGCAAGAAACGCAGAATACGGAGACGCGGAGCTGTCCCAAGTGCCGCTGCCAGGCGTCTTTCCGCAGAAGGAGCGCCCCGGAGCGCACCGCAACCGGCACCGTCATCTCTGCGCAAAGAGCTAAAATATTTTAAAACCCACCAAAACTAATCCAAAAATATTTTCAAACCCGCCAAAATAGAAAACCAGACAGAGGTGATCAATACATTTGAAAAAACCGGACAAAACATGATCAAGCCCACCAAAGCTAATCCAAACACACCAAAAACTGGGCTAAACAGAATCAAAACAAATCAAAACAAATCGAAACCTTCTAAAAACCGGCCAAAATATTTCAAAACCCGTCAAAACTAATCAAAACATTCCGAACACCCGCCAAAACATTCCGAACACCCGCCAAAAGGAATCCAAACATTCCAAAACCTGCCAACACAATAAAAACAACTCAAGAGAATACAAGACATTCTGAAACCCAACCAAGACATTCCGAAAACCCGCCAAAACATCATAAAAACAAATCAAAACCAACCAAAATATTCCGAAAAACCGCCAAAATAATTTGGACCCGCAAAACTCATCAAAACATTCTGAAAAGATGCCAAAACATTAGAAAACCAGCCAGAACTGATCAAAACATTCAAAAAACTTGGCAAAACATCATAAAAACAAATCAAAACCAACCAAAAAATTCCAAAAACTTGACAAAATAGTTTAGAACCTCCCAAATCTGATCAAAACATTCTGAAAAGATGCCAAAATACTAGAAAACCAGTCAGAAGTGATCGAAACTTTCAATAACTTGCCAAAACATCATCAAAACAAATGAAAGCAAACCAAAACATTCCAAATACCCGCCAAAAGATTTTAAAACCCGCCAAAAGGAATCCAAACGTTCCACAACCTGCCAAGACAATAAAAACAACACAAGAGAAAACAAAACATTCTAAAACACCACCAAAATATTTCGAAAATCCGCCAAAACATCATAAAAACAAATCAAAACAAACCAAACAATAGGAGGAACACGGCAACATATTGGCAAGCAAGAGACGGAGAGCGCGGCACCTTCTAGGAGGCCAAGAAGGAAGCCGCACAACACCTGCACTGTGTCTGCAACTTTCAAACTGCTAGAAGCTAGTGGCTTGCCACTGGCCTGCCTCTTCAATTGCCATTAGCATTCCAATGGAAGCTATTCTTGGACAACTTTGCTCTGCTTGCTGCTAGTTCTGCCCCAGCCTACCATAGAGAACCTTGCTCTTGCCTTGAGGCTCTGAGATGCCAAGAACTTGTCAACTTCAAAGGGCGGGCCGGGCTACATCTACTCAGCTGCCACAGTTTCTCCTTGCTAGACCTAGTGGGAAAGCATTTTGCTGAGATGCAGAAGGCAAGAAACGCAGAATACGGAGACGCGGAGCTGTCCCAAGTGCCGCTGCCAGGCGTCTTTCCGCAGAAGGAGCGCCCCGGAGCGCACCGCAACCGGCACCGTCATCTCTGCGCAAAGAGCCAAAATATTTTCAAACCCGCCAAAACTCATCCAAAAATATTTTCAAACCCGCCAAAATAGAAAACCAGACAGAGGTGATCAATACATTTGAAAAAACCGGACAAAACATGATCAAGCCCACCAAAGCTAATCCAAACACACCAAAAACTGGGCTAAACAGAATCAAAACAAATCAAAACAAATCGAAACCTTCTAAAAACCGGCCAAAATATTTCAAAACCCGTCAAAACTAGTCAAAACATTCCGAACACCCGCCAAAACATTCCGAACACCCGCCAAAAAGAATCCAAACATTCCAAAACCTGCCAACACAATAAAAACAACTCAAGAGAATACAAAACATTCTAAAACCCAACCAAAACATTCCGAAAACCCACCAAAACATCATAAAAACAAATCAAAACCAACCAAAATATTCCGAAAACCCGCCAAAATGATTTAGACCCGCAAAACTCATCAAAACATTCTGAAAAGATGCCAAAACATTAGAAAACCAGCCAGAACTGATCAAAACATTCAAAAAACTTGGCAAAACATCATAAAAACAAATCAAAACCAACCAAAAAATTCCAAAAACTTGACAAAATAGTTTAGAACCTCCCAAATCTGATCAAAACATTCTGAAAAGATGCCAAAATACTAGAAAACCAGTCAGAAGTGATCGAAACTTTCAATAACTTGCCAAAACATCATCAAAACAAATGAAAGCAAACCAAAACATTCCAAATACCCGCCAAAAGATTTTAAAACCCGCCAAAAGGAATCCAAACGTTCCACAACCTGCCAAGACAATAAAAACAACACAAGAGAAAACAAAACATTCTAAAACACCACCAAAATATTTCGAAAATCCGCCAAAACATCATAAAAACAAATCAAAACAAACCAAACAATAGGAGGAACACGGCAACATATTGGCAAGCAAGAGACGGAGAGCGCGGCACCTTCTAGGAGGCCAAGAAGGAAGCCGCACAACACCTGCACTGTGTCTGCAACTTTCAAACTGCTAGAAGCTAGTGGCTTGCCACTGGCCTGCCTCTTCAATTGCCATTAGCATTCCAATGGAAGCTATTCTTGGACAACTTTGCTCTGCTTGCTGCTAGTTCTGCCCCAGCCTACCATAGAGAACCTTGCTCTTGCCTTGAGGCTCTGAGATGCCAAGAACTTGTCAACTTCAAAGGGCGGGCCGGGCTACATCTACTCAGCTGCCACAGTTTCTCCTTGCTAGACCTAGTGGGAAAGCATTTTGCTGAGATGCAGAAGGCAAGAAACGCAGAATACAGAGACGCGGAGCTGTCCCAAGTGCCGCTGCCAGGCGTCTTTCCGCAGAAGGAGCGCCCCGGAGCGCACCGCAACCGGCACCGTCATCTCTGCGCAAAGAGCTAAAATATTTTCAAACCCGCCAAAACTCATCCAAAAATATTTTCAAACCCGCCAAAATAGAAAACCAGACAGAGGTGATCAATACATTCGAAAAAACCTGACAAAACATGATAAAGCCCACCAAAGCTAATCCAAACACACCAAAAACTGGGCTAAACAGAATCAAAACAAATCAAAACAAATCGAAACCTTCTAAAAACCGGCCAAAATATTTCAAAACCCGTCAAAACTAATCAAAACCTTCCGAATACCCGCCAAAACATTCCAAATACCCGCCAAAAGATTTTAAAACCCGCCAAAAGGAATCCAAACATTCCAAAACCTGCCAACACAATAAAAACAACTCAAGAGAATACAAAACATTCTAAAACCCAACCAAAACATTCCGAAAACCAGCCAAAACATCATAAAAACAAATCAAAACCAACCAAAATATTCTGAAAACCCGACAAAATAGTTTAGAACCCGCCAAAATTGATCAAAACATTCTGAAAAGATGCCAAAATACTAGAAAACCAGTCAGAAGTGATCGAAACTTTCAATAACTTGCCAAAATATAATCAAAACTAATGAAAGCAAACCAAAACATTCGAAATACCCGCCAAAATATTTTAAAACCCGCCAAAATGAATCCAAATATTCCAAAACCTGCCAAGTCAATAAAAACTACACAAGAGAAAAAAAAACATTCTAAAACACCACCGAAACATTCCGAAAACCAGCTAAAAGATTCCAAAATCTGGCAAAAATTAATAAAAACAAAACTAAGGCAAAGAAAACATTCTTAAAACACACCAAGTATTTCAAAACCTGTCATAAGTCTTCAAAATATTCTAAAACCCAGTCAAACAAAAATAAAAACCTGCCAAAACCTGACAAAGCCCACAAAAACTTATCCAAAAACACCAAAAACCCGCCAGAGTTTTAGAAAAACAAAACAAATCAAAACATTCTAAAAACCCAACAAGAACATTTTTAAACTTGCCCGAATGAATCAAAACATTCTAAAACCCACCATATCATATTAAAAACTTATCAAAATCAACCAAAACCTTCTGAAAAGACATCAAAACCTTCCAGAAACCCGCCATAATATTCTAGAATCCCCAAAAACTGATCAAAATATTGTGAGAACACGACACCACAGGAAAAATCTCAGCAAAACTAATCCAAACACTTCAAAATATAATAAAGAACAATCTAAAAAATCGCGTGGGAAGCCATGATCTTGTAGCAGTTAGAAAGATGCGGACACTGTCCGGGTGTTGTGCGGCTTCACTCTTCGCATCGTAGAAGGTACCGCGCTCTCCGTCTCTCGGATGCGATCAAGCGGCTCTTCGCGCAGAGAGCACTGTGCCGGTCACTGTGCGCTGCGGAGCTCTCTTTCTGCCGAAAGACGCCTGGCAGCGGCACTTAACTTCGGAGAGCTCCGTATCTCCGTATTCTGCATTTCTTGTCTTCTGCGTCTCAGCAAAATGCTTTTCCACTGTGTCTAGCAAGGAGAAACTGTGCCAGCACAGTATACGTGCCCGGACTTGTGTTCTCAATTCCCGAGTTCTCGGCATCTCAAAAACTAATGGGAGGAGCAAGGTTATCTATGGTGGGCTGGGGCAAAACTAGAAGCAAGCACAGCAAAGTTGTGCAAGAATACCTTCCATTTGGATGCTAATGGCAATTGAAGAGGCAGGCAAGTGCTAAGCCTTGAAATTCTAGCAGTTAGAAAGATGCAGACACAGTCCGGGTGTTGTGCGGCTTCACTCTTCTCATCGTGGGAAGGTACCGCGCTCTCCGTCTCTCCGATGCGATCAAGCGGCTCTTCGCGCAGAGAGCACTGTGCCGGTCACTGTGCGCTGCGGAGCTCTCTTTCTGCCGAAAGACGCCTGGCAGCGGCACATAACTTTGGAGAGCTCCGTATCTCCGTATTCTGCATTTCTTGTCTTCTGCCTCTCAGCAAAATGCTTTTCCACTGTGTCTAGCAAGGAGAAACTGTGCCAGCACAGTATACGTGCCCGGACTTGTGTTCTCAATTCCCGAGTTCTCGGCATCTCAAAAACTAACGGGAAGAGAAAGGTTATCTATGGTGTGCTGGGGCAGGACTAGACGCAAGCAGAGCAAAGTTGTCCAAGAATACCTTCCTTACGGATGCTAATGGCAATTGAAGAGGCAGGCAAGTGGTAAGCCTTGAAATTCTAGCAGTTAGAAAGATGCGGACACAGTCCGGGTGTTGTGCGGCTTCACTCTTCGCATCGTAGAAGGTACCGCGCTCTCCGTCTCTCGGATGCGATCAAGCGGCTCTTCGCGCAGAGAGCACTGTGCCGGTCACTGTGCGCTGCGGAGCTCTCTTTCTGCCGAAAGACGCCTGGCAGCGGCACTTAACTTCGGAGAGCTCCGTATCTCCGTATTCTGCATTTCTTGTCTTCTGCGTCTCAGCAAAATGCTTTTCCACTGTGTCTAGCAAGGAGAAACTGTGCCAGCACAGTATACGTGCCCGGACTTGTGTTCTCAATTCCCGAGTTCTCGGCATCTCAAAAACTAAAGGGAAGAGCAAGGTTATCTATGGTGTGCTGGGGCAAAACTAGACGCAAGCAGAGCAAATTTGCGCAAGAATACCTTCCTTTCGGATGCTAATGGCAATTGAAGAGGCAGGCAAGTGGTAAGCGTTGAAATTCTAGCAGTTAGAAAGATGCAGACAAGGTCCGGGTGTTGTGCGGCTTCACTCTTCGCATCGTAGAAGGTACCGCGCTCTCCGTCTGTCGGATGCGATCAAGCGGCTCTTCGCGCAGAGAGCACTGTGCCGGTCACTGTGCGCTGCGGAGCTCTCTTTCTGCCGAAAGACGCCTGGCAGCGGCACATAACTTCGGAGAGCTCCGTATCTCTGTATTCTGCATTTCTTGTCTTCTGCGTCTCAGCAAAATGCTTTTCCACTGTGTCTAGCAAGGAGAAACTGCGCCAGCACAGTATACGTGCCCGGACTTGTGTTCTCAATTCCCGAGTTCTCGGCATCTCAAAAACTAACGGGAAGAGAAAGGTTATCTATGGTGTGCTGGGGCAGGACTAGACGCAAGCAGAGCAAAGTTGTCCAAGAATACCTTCCTTACGGATGCTAATGGCAATTGAAGAGGCAGGCAAGTGCTAAGCCTTGAAATTCTAGCAGTTAGAAAGCTGCGGACAAGGTCCGGGTGTTGTGCGGCTTCACTCTTCTCATCGTGGGAAGGTACCGCGCTCTCCGTCTCTCGGATGCGATCAAGCGGCTCTTCGCGCAGAGAGCACTGTGCCGGTCACTGTGCGCTGCGGAGCTCTCTTTCTGCCGAAAGACGCCTGGCAGCGGCACTTCACTTCGGAGAGCTCCGTATCTCCGTATTCTGCATTTCTTGTCTTCTGCGTCTCAGCAAAATGCTTTTCCACTGTGTCTAGCAAGGAGAAACTGTGCCAGCACAGTATACGTGCCCGGACTTGTGTTCTCAATTCCCGAGTTCTCGGCATCTCAAAATCTAAAGGGAAGAGCAAGGTTATCTATGGTAGGCTGGGGCAGAACTAGAAGCAAGCAGAGCAAAGTTGTGCAAGAATACCTTCCTTTCGGATGCTAATGGCAATTGAAGAGGCAGGCAAGTGCTAAGCCTTGAACTTCTAGCAGTTAGAAAGCTGCGGACAAGGTCCGGGTGTTGTGCGGCTTCACTCTTCTCATCGTGGGAAGGTACCGCGCTCTCCGTCTCTCGGATGCGATCAAGCGGCTCTTCGCGCAGAGAGCACTGTGCCGGTCACTGTGCGCTGCGGAGCTCTCTTTCTGCCGAAAGACGCCTGGCAGCGGCACTTAACTTCGGAGAGCTCCGTATCTCCGTATTCTGCATTTCTTGTCTTCTGCGTCTCAGCAAAATGCTTTTCCACTGTGTCTAGCAAGGAGAAACTGTGCCAGCACAGTATACGTGCCCGGACTTGTGTTCTCAATTCCCGAGTTCTCGGCATCTCAAAAACTAACGGGAAGAGCAAGATTATCTATGGTGGGCTTGGGCAGAACTAGACGCAAGCACAGCAAAGTTGTGCAAGAATACCTTCCTTACGGATGCTAATGGCAATTGAAGAGGCAGGCAAGTGGTAAGCCTTGAAATTCTAGCAGTTAGAAAGATGCGGACACAGTCCGGGTGTTGTGCGGCTTCACTCTTCGCATCGTGGAAGGTACCGCGCTCTCCGTCTCTCCGATGCGATCAAGCGGCTCTTCGCGCAGAGAGCACTGTGCCGGTCACTGTGCGCTGCGGAGCTCTCTTTCTGCCGAAAGACGCCTGGCAGCGGCACATAACTTCGGAGAGCTCCGTATCTCCGTATTCTGCATTTCTTGTCTTCTGCGTCTCAGCAAAATGCTTTTCCACTGTGTCTAGCAAGGAGAAACTGTGCCAGCACAGTATACGTGCCCGGACTTGTGTTCTCAATTCCCGAGTTCTCGGCATCTCAAAAACTAACGGGAAGAGCAAGATTATCTATGGTGGGCTTGGGCAGAACTAGACGCAAGCACAGCAAAGTTGTGCAAGAATACCTTCCTTACGGATGCTAATGGCAATTGAAGAGGCAGGCAAGTGCTAAGCCTTGAAATTCTAGCAGTTAGAAAGCTGCGGACACAGTCCGGGTGTTGTGCGGCTTCACTCTTCGCATCGTGGAAGGTACCGCGCTCTCCGTCTCTCCGATGCGATCAAGCGGCTCTTCGCGCAGAGAGCACTGTGCCGGTCACTGTGCGCTGCGGAGCTCTCTTTCTGCCGAAAGACGCCTGGCAGCGGCACATAACTTTAGAGAGCTCCGTATCTCTGTGTTCTGCATTTCTTGTCTTCTGCGTCTCAGCAAAATGCTTATCCACTGTGTCTAGCAAGGAGAAACTGTGCCAGCACAGTATACGTGCCCGGACTTGTGTTCTCAATTCCCGAGTTCTCGGCATCTCAAAAACTAACGGGAAGAGAAAGGTTATCTATGGTGTGCTGGGGCAGGACTAGACGCAAGCAGAGCAAAGTTGTCCAAGAATACCTTCCTTACGGATGCTAATGGCAATTGAAGAGGCAGGCAAGTGGTAAGCCTTGAAATTCTAGCAGTTAGAAAGATGCGGACACAGTCCGGGTGTTGTGCGGCTTCACTCTTCGCATCGTAGAAGGTACCGCGCTCTCCGTCTCTCCGATGCGATCAAGCGGCTCTTCGCGCAGAGAGCACTGTGCCGGTCACTGTGCGCTGCGGAGCTCTCTTTCTGCCGAAAGACGCCTGGCAGCGGCACTTAACTTCGGAGAGCTCCGTATCTCCGTATTCTGCATTTCTTGTCTTCTGCGTCTCAGCAAAATGCTTTTCCACTGTGTCTAGCAAGGAGAAACTGTGCCAGCACAGTATACGTGCCCGGACTTGTGTTCTCAATTCCCGAGTTCTCGGCATCTCAAAATCTAAAGGGAAGAGCAAGGTTATCTATGGTAGGCTGGGGCAGAACTAGAAGCAAGCAGAGCAAAGTTGTGCAAGAATACCTTCCTTTCGGATGCTAATGGCAATTGAAGAGGCAGGCAAGTGCTAAGCCTTGAACTTCTAGCAGTTAGAAAGCTGCGGACAAGGTCCGGGTGTTGTGCGGCTTCACTCTTCGCATCGTGGGAAGGTACCGCGCTCTCCGTCTCTCGGATGCGATCAAGCGGCTCTTCGCGCAGAGAGCACTGTGCCGGTCACTGTGCGCTGCGGAGCTCTCTTTCTGCCGAAAGACGCCTGGCAGCGGCACTTAACTTCGGAGAGCTCCGTATCTCCGTATTCTGCATTTCTTGTCTTCTGCGTCTCAGCAAAATGCTTTTCCACTGTGTCTAGCAAGGAGAAACTGTGCCAGCACAGTATACGTGCCCGGACTTGTGTTCTCAATTCCCGAGTTCTCGGCATCTCAAAAACTAACGGGAAGAGCAAGATTATCTATGGTGGGCTTGGGCAGAACTAGACGCAAGCACAGCAAAGTTGTGCAAGAATACCTTCCTTACGGATGCTAATGGCAATTGAAGAGGCAGGCAAGTGGTAAGCCTTGAAATTCTAGCAGTTAGAAAGATGCGGACACAGTCCGGGTGTTGTGCGGCTTCACTCTTCGCATCGTGGAAGGTACCGCGCTCTCCGTCTCTCGGATGCGATCAAGCGGCTCTTCGCGCAGAGAGCACTGTGCCGGTCACTGTGCGCTGCGGAGCTCTCTTTCTGCCGAAAGACGCCTGGCAGCGGCACATAACTTCGGAGAGCTCCGTATCTCCGTATTCTGCATTTCTTGTCTTCTGCGTCTCAGCAAAATGCTTTTCCACTGTGTCTAGCAAGGAGAAACTGTGCCAGCACAGTATACGTGCCCGGACTTGTGTTCTCAATTCCCGAGTTCTCGGCATCTCAAAAACTAACGGGAAGAGCAAGATTATCTATGGTGGGCTTGGGCAGAACTAGACGCAAGCACAGCAAAGTTGTGCAAGAATACCTTCCTTACGGATGCTAATGGCAATTGAAGAGGCAGGCAAGTGCTAAGCCTTGAAATTCTAGCAGTTAGAAAGATGCAGACAAGGTCCGGGTGTTGTGCGGCTTCACTCTTCGCATCGTGGAAGGTACCGCGCTCTCCGTCTCTCCGATGCGATCAAGCGGCTCTTCGCGCAGAGAGCACTGTGCCGGTCACTGTGCGCTGCGGAGCTCTCTTTCTGCCGAAAGACGCCTGGCAGCGGCACATAACTTTAGAGAGCTCCGTATCTCTGTGTTCTGCATTTCTTGTCTTCTGCGTCTCAGCAAAATGCTTATCCACTGTGTCTAGCAAGGAGAAACTGTGCCAGCACAGTATACGTGCCCGGACTTGTGTTCTCAATTCCCGAGTTCTCGGCATCTCAAAAACTAATGGGAGGAGCAAGGTTATCTATGGTGGGATGGGGCAAAACTAGACGCAAGCAGAGTAAAGTTGTGCAAGAATACCTTCCTTTTGGATGCTAATGGCAATTGAAGAGGCAGGCAAGTGGTAAGCCTTGAAATTCTAGCAGTTAGAAAGCTGCGGACACAGTCCGGGTGTTGTGCGGCTTCACTCTTCGCATCGTGGAAGGTACCGCGCTCTCCGTCTCTCCGATGCGATCAAGCGGCTCTTCGCGCAGAGAGCACTGTGCCGGTCACTGTGCGCTGCGGAGCTCTCTTTCTGCCGAAAGACGCCTGGCAGCGGCACTTAACTTCGGAGAGCTCCGTATCTCCGTATTCTGCATTTCTTGTCTTCTGCGTCTCAGCAAAATGCTTTTCCACTGTGTCTAGCAAGGAGAAACTGTGCCAGCACAGTATACGTGCCCGGACTTGTGTTCTCAATTCCCGAGTTCTCGGCATCTCAAAATCTAAAGGGAAGAGCAAGGTTATCTATGGTAGGCTGGGGCAGAACTAGAAGCAAGCAGAGCAAAGTTGTGCAAGAATACCTTCCTTTCGGATGCTAATGGCAATTGAAGAGGCAGGCAAGTGCTAAGCCTTGAACTTCTAGCAGTTAGAAAGCTGCGGAAACAGTGCAGGCGTTGTGCGGCTTCACTCTTCTCATCGTGGGAAGGTACCGCGCTCTCCGTCTCTCGGATGCGATCAAGCGGCTCTTCGCGCAGAGAGCACTGTGCCGGTCACTGTGCGCTGCGGAGCTCTCTTTCTGCCGAAAGACGCCTGGCAGCGGCACTTAACTTCGGAGAGCTCCGTATCTCCGTATTCTGCATTTCTTGTCTTCTGCGTCTCAGCAAAATGCTTTTCCACTGTGTCTAGCAAGGAGAAACTGTGCCAGCACAGTATACGTGCCCGGACTTGTGTTCTCAATTCCCGAGTTCTCGGCATCTCAAAAACTAACGGGAAGAGCAAGATTATCTATGGTGGGCTTGGGCAGAACTAGACGCAAGCACAGCAAAGTTGTGCAAGAATACCTTCCTTACGGATGCTAATGGCAATTGAAGAGGCAGGCAAGTGGTAAGCCTTGAAATTCTAGCAGTTAGAAAGATGCGGACACAGTCCGGGTGTTGTGCGGCTTCACTCTTCGCATCGTGGAAGGTACCGCGCTCTCCGTCTCTCGGATGCGATCAAGCGGCTCTTCGCGCAGAGAGCACTGTGCCGGTCACTGTGCGCTGCGGAGCTCTCTTTCTGCCGAAAGACGCCTGGCAGCGGCACATAACTTTAGAGAGCTCCGTATCTCTGTGTTCTGCATTTCTTGTCTTCTGCGTCTCAGCAAAATGCTTATCCACTGTGTCTAGCAAGGAGAAACTGTGCCAGCACAGTATACGTGCCCGGACTTGTGTTCTCAATTCCCGAGTTCTCGGCATCTCAAAAACTAATGGGAGGAGCAAGGTTATCTATGGTGGGCTGGGGCAAAACTAGACGCAAGCACAGCAAAGTTGTCCAAGAATACCTTCCTTTAGGATGCTAATGGCAATTGAAGAGGCAGGCAAGTGGTAAGCCTTGAAATTCTAGCAGTTAGAAAGATGCGGACACAGTCCGGGTGTTGTGCGGCTTCACTCTTCGCATCGTAGAAGGTACCGCGCTCTCCGTCTCTCGGATGCGATCAAGCGGCTCTTCGCGCAGAGAGCACTGTGCCGGTCACTGTGCGCTGCGGAGCTCTCTTTCTGCCGAAAGACGCCTGGCAGCGGCACATAACTTTGGAGAGCTCCGTATCTCCGTATTCTGCATTTCTTGTCTTCTGCCTCTCAGCAAAATGCTTTTCCACTGTGTCTAGCAAGGAGAAACTGTGCCAGCACAGTATACGTGCCCGGACTTGTGTTCTCAATTCCCGAGTTCTCGGCATCTCAAAAACTAACGGGAAGAGAAAGGTTATCTATGGTGTGCTGGGGCAGGACTAGACGCTAGCAGAGCAAAGTTGTCCAAGAATACCTTCCTTACGGATGCTAATGGCAATTGAAGAGGCAGACAAGTGGTAAGCCTTGAAATTCTAGCAGTTAGAAAGATGCGGACACAGTCCGGGTGTTGTGCGGCTTCACTCTTCGCATCGTAGAAGGTACCGCGCTCTCCGTCTCTCGGATGCGATCAAGCGGCTCTTCGCGCAGAGAGCACTGTGCCGGTCACTGTGCGCTGCGGAGCTCTCTTTCTGCCGAAAGACGCCTGGCAGCGGCACTTAACTTCGGAGAGCTCCGTATCTCCGTATTCTGCATTTCTTGTCTTCTGCGTCTCAGCAAAATGCTTTTCCACTGTGTCTAGCAAGGAGAAACTGTGCCAGCACAGTATACGTGCCCGGATTTGTGTTCTCAATTCCCGAGTTCTCGGCATCTCAAAAACTAAAGGGAAGAGCAAGGTTATCTATGGTGTGCTGGGGCAAAACTAGACGCAAGCAGAGCAAAGTTGCGCAAGAATACCTTCCTTTCGGATGCTAATGGCAATTGAAGAGGCAGGCAAGTGGTAAGCCTTGAAATTCTAGCAGTTAGAAAGATGCAGGCAAGGTCCGGGTGTTGTGCGGCTTCACTCTTCGCATCGTAGAAGGTACCGCGCTCTCCGTCTGTCGGATGCGATCAAGCGGCTCTTCGCGCAGAGAGCACTGTGCCGGTCACTGTGCGCTGCGGAGCTCTCTTTCTGCCGAAAGACGCCTGGCAGCGGCACTTAACTTCGGAGAGCTCCGTATCGCCGTATTCTGCATTTCTTGTCTTCTGCGTCTCAGCAAAATGCTTTTCCACTGTGTCTAGCAAGGAGAAACTGTGCCAGCACAGTATACGTGCCCGGACTTGTGTTCTCAATTCCCGAGTTCTCGGCATCTCAAAAACTAATGGGAGGAGCAAGGTTATCGATGGTGGGCTGGGGCAAAACTAGAAGCAAGCACAGCAAAGTTGCGCAAGAATACCTTCCATTTGGATGCTAATGGCAATTGAAGAGGCAGGCAAGTGGTAAGCCTTGAAATTCTAGCAGTTAGAAAGATGCAGACACAGTCCGGGTGTTGTGCGGCTTCACTCTTCTCATCGTGGGAAGGTACCGCGCTCTCCGTCTCTCGGATGCGATCAAGCGGCTCTTCGCGCAGAGAGCACTGTGCCGGTCACTGTGCGCTGCGGAGCTCTCTTTCTGCCGAAAGACGCCTGGCAGCGGCACTTAACTTCGGAGAGCTCCGTATCTCCGTATTCTGCATTTCTTGTCTTCTGCGTCTCAGCAAAATGCTTTTCCACTGTGTCTAGCAAGGAGAAACTGTGCCAGCACAGTATACGTGCCCGGATTTGTGTTCTCAATTCCCGAGTTCTCGGCATCTCAAAATCTAAAGGGAAGAGCAAGGTTATCTATGGTAGGCTGGGGCAGAACTAGAAGCAAGCAGAGCAAAGTTGTGCAAGAATACCTTCCTTTCGGATGCTAATGGCAATTGAAGAGGCAGGCAAGTGGTAAGCCTTGAACTTCTAGCAGTTAGAAAGCTGCGGAAACAGTGCAGGCGTTGTGCGGCTTCACTCTTCGCATCCTAGAACGTGGCGCGCTCTCCGTCTCTCGGATGCCATCTAGCGGGTGTTTGCGCAGAGAGCGCTGTGCTGATCGCGGTTCTAAATATTTTTCTGGGTTTTTGGGATGTTTTGGTTCGTTTTTGTGAAGTTTTGGAGAGTTTTGGAATATTTCGGTTCCTTTCGGCGGGTTTTGAAATATTTTGCCCGGATTTTTAAAATGTTTTTATTTGTTTTTATTATTTTTTGGTAAGTTTTTTTGTGTTTTGATAAGTCCTGGCTGGTTTTCTAGTATTTTGGCGTGTTTTCCGAATGTTTTGATCACTTTTGGCGGGTTCTAAAGTATTTCGTCTGGTGTTTGGATTGTTTTAATTTGTTTTGATTTGTTTTTCTTATGTTTTGGTGGGTTCTTGGAAAGGTTTGGTTCATTTTTGCGTATTTTAAAGTATTTTAGCGGGTTTTGGAATGTTTTGATTTGCATTGATTTTCTTTCTAATGTTTTGACGGATTTTTTGTATGTTTTTTGCGTCTATTGGGAATGTTGTGATCAGTTTCGACGTGTGTATTAACATTTTGGCAGGTTTTTGGAATGTTTTAATTGTTTTTTTACAATATTTCAGCTGGTTTGGGAAATTTTAATTACTTTTGATGTGTTTTACAATATTTTGCCTGGTGTTTGGAATTTCTTGGTTTGTTTTGATTTGTTTTTATAAAGTTTTTGGAAAATTTTGATTCTTTTTGGTGAGTTTTAAAATAGTTTGGCGGGCTTAAAATAATTTGGTGAGTTTTTACAATGTTTTAGCTGGTATTGATTTGTTTTTATTATGTTTTGGCAAGCTTTTTGAAATATTTGGATCAGTTCTGGCTGGTTTTCTAGTATTTTGGCATGTCTTCAGAATGTTTTGATCCGTTTTGGCGGGTTTTAATATATTTTGGCAGGTTTTTAGAATATTTTGTTTGGTTTTCCTATGTCTTTATTATGTTTTGGAGGGCTTTTAGAATGTTTAGATTACTTTGGGCGGGTTTTTAGGATTTTTTTGGTTGGTTTTGATTAGTTTATGTTATGTTTAGTCAGTTTTTTGGTGTGTTTGGATTAGTTTTATTGGGCTTTATCATGTTTTGGCGGTTTTTTTGAATGTTTTATTGACTTCTGACAAATTATATAATATTTTGGCAGGTTTTCAGTATGTTTTGATCAGTTTTTGGGGAGTTCTAAAATATTTTGTCAAGTTTTTGGAATTTTTTGGTTGGTTTTGATTTGTTTTTATGATGTTTTGCCAAGTTTTTTGAATGTTTTGATCAGTTCTGGCTGGTTTTCTAATGTTTTGGCATCTTTTCAGAATGTTTTGATGAGTTTTGCGGGTCCAAATTATTTTGGCGGGTTTTCGGAATATTTTGGTTGGTTTTGATTTGTTTTTATGATGTTTTGGCGGGTTTTCGGAATGTCTTGGTTGGGTTTTAGAATGTTTTGTATTCTCTTGAGTTGTTTTTATTGTGTTGGCAGGTTTTGGAATGTTTGGATTCTTTTTGGCGGGTGTTCGGAATGTTTTGATTAGTTTTGACGGGTTTTGAAATATTTTGGCCGGTTTTTAGAAGGTTTGGATTTGTTTTGATTTGTTTTGATTCTGTTTAGCCCAGTTTTTGGTGTGTTTGGATTAGCTTTGGTGGGCTTGATCATGTTTTGTCCGGTTTTTTCAAATGTATTGATCACCTCTGTCTGGTTTTCTATTTTGGCGGGTTTGAAAATATTTTTGGATGAGTTTTGGCGGGTTTGAAAATATTTTGGCTCTTTGCGCAGAGATGACGGTGCCGGTTGCGGTGCGCTCCGGGGCGCTCCTTCTGCGGAAAGACGCCTGGCAGCGGCACTTGGGACAGCTCCGCGTCTCCGTATTCTGCGTTTCTTGCCTTCTGCATCTCAGCAAAATGCTTTCCCACTAGGTCTAGCAAGGAGAAACTGTGGCAGCTGAGTAGATGTAGCCCGGCCCGCCCTTTGAAGTTGACAAGTTCTTGGCATCTCAGAGCCTCAAGGCAAGAGCAAGGTTCTCTATGGTAGGCTGGGGCAGAACTAGCAGCAAGCAGAGCAAAGTTGTCCAAGAATAGCTTCCATTGGAATGCTAATGGCAATTGAAGAGGCAGGCCAGTGGCAAGCCACTAGCTTCTAGCAGTTTGAAAGTTGCAGACACAGTGCAGGTGTTGTGCGGCTTCCTTCTTGGCCTCCTAGAAGGTGCCGCGCTCTCCGTCTCTTGCTTGCCAATATGTTGCCGTGTTCCTCCTATTGTTTGGGTTGTTTTGATTTGTTTTTATGATGTTTTGGCGGGTTTTCGAAATATTTTGGTGGTGTTTTAGAATGTTTTGTTTTCTCTTGTGTTGTTTTTATTGTCTTGGCAGGTTGTGGAACGTTTGGATTCCTTTTGGCGGGTTTGAAAATATTTTGGCTCTTTGCGCAGAGATGACGGTGCCGGTTGCGGTGCGCTCCGGGGCGCTCCTTCTGCGGAAAGACGCCTGGCAGAGGCACTTGGGACAGCTCCGCGTCTCTGTATTCTGCGTTTCTTGCCTTCTGCATCTCAGCAAAATGCTTTCCCACTAGGTCTAGCAAGGAGAAACTGTGGCAGCTGAGTAGATGTAGCCCGGCCCGCCCTTTGAAGTTGACAAGTTCTTGGCATCTCAGAGCCTCAAGGCAAGAGCGAGGTTCTCTATGGTAGGCTGGGGCAGAACTAGCAGCAAGCAGAGCAAAGTTGTCCAAGAATAGCTTCCATTGAAATGCTAATGGCAATTGAAGAGGCAGGCAAGTGGTAAGCCTTGAAATTCTAGCAGTTAGAAAGATGCAGACAAGGTCCGGGTGTTGTGCGGCTTCACTCTTCGCATCGTAGAAGGTACCGCGCTCTCCGTCTCTCGGATGCGATCAAGCGGCTCTTCGCGCAGAGAGCACTGTGCCGGTCACTGTGCGCTGCGGAGCTCTCTTTCTGCCGAAAGACGCCTGGCAGCGGCACTTAACTTCGGAGAGCTCCGTATCTCCGTATTCTGCATTTCTTGTCTTCTGCGTCTCAGCAAAATGCTTTTCCACTGTGTCTAGCAAGGAGAAACTGTGCCAGCACAGTATACGTGCCCGGACTTGTGTTCTCAATTCCCGAGTTCTCGGCATCTCAAAATCTAAAGGGAAGAGCAAGGTTATCTATGGTAGGCTGGGGCAGAACTAGAAGCAAGCAGAGCAAAGTTGTGCAAGAATACCTTCCTTTCGGATGCTAATGGCAATTGAAGAGGCAGGCAAGTGGTAAGCCTTGAACTTCTAGCAGTTAGAAAGCTGCGGAAACAGTGCAGGCGTTGTGCGGCTTCACTCTTCGCATCCTAGAACGTGGCGCGCTCTCCGTCTCTCGGATGCCATCTAGCGGGTGTTTGCGCAGAGAGCGCTGTGCTGATCGCGGTTCTAAATATTTTTCTGGGTTTTTGGGATGTTTTGGTTCGTTTTTGTGAAGTTTTGGAGAGTTTTGGAATATTTCGGTTCCTTTCGGCGGGTTTTGAAATATTTTGCCCGGATTTTTAAAATGTTTTTATTTGTTTTTATTATTTTTTGGTAAGTTTTTTTGTGTTTTGATAAGTCCTGGCTGGTTTTCTAGTATTTTGGCGTGTTTTCCGAATGTTTTGATCACTTTTGGCGGGTTCTAAAGTATTTCGTCTGGTGTTTGGATTGTTTTAATTTGTTTTGATTTGTTTTTCTTATGTTTTGGTGGGTTCTTGGAAAGGTTTGGTTCATTTTTGCGTATTTTAAAGTATTTTAGCGGGTTTTTGGAATGTTTTGATTTGCATTGATTTTCTTTCTAATGTTTTGACGGATTTTTTGTATGTTTTTTGCGTCTATTGGGAATGTTGTGATCAGTTTCGACGTGTGTATTAACATTTTGGCAGGTTTTTGGAATGTTTTAATTGTTTTTTTACAATATTTCAGCTGGTTTGGGAAATTTTAATTACTTTTGATGTGTTTTACAATATTTTGCCTGGTGTTTGGAATTTCTTGGTTTGTTTTGATTTGTTTTTATAAAGTTTTTGGAAAATTTTGATTCTTTTTGGTGAGTTTTAAAATAGTTTGGCGGGCTTAAAATAATTTGGTGAGTTTTTACAATGTTTTAGCTGGTATTGATTTGTTTTTATTATGTTTTGGCAAGCTTTTTGAAATATTTGGATCAGTTCTGGCTGGTTTTCTAGTATTTTGGCATGTCTTCAGAATGTTTTGATCCGTTTTGGCGGGTTTTAATATATTTTGGCAGGTTTTTAGAATATTTTGTTTGGTTTTCCTATGTCTTTATTATGTTTTGGAGGGCTTTTAGAATGTTTAGATTACTTTGGGCGGGTTTTTAGGATTTTTTTGGTTGGTTTTGATTAGTTTATGTTATGTTTAGTCAGTTTTTTGGTGTGTTTGGATTAGTTTTATTGGGCTTTATCATGTTTTGGCGGTTTTTTTGAATGTTTTATTGACTTCTGACAAATTATATAATATTTTGGCAGGTTTTCAGTATGTTTTGATCAGTTTTTGGGGAGTTCTAAAATATTTTGTCAAGTTTTTGGAATTTTTTGGTTGGTTTTGATTTGTTTTTATGATGTTTTGCCAAGTTTTTTGAATGTTTTGATCAGTTCTGGCTGGTTTTCTAATGTTTTGGCATCTTTTCAGAATGTTTTGATGAGTTTTGCGGGTCCAAATTATTTTGGCGGGTTTTCGGAATATTTTGGTTGGTTTTGATTTGTTTTTATGATGTTTTGGCGGGTTTTCGGAATGTCTTGGTTGGGTTTTAGAATGTTTTGTATTCTCTTGAGTTGTTTTTATTGTGTTGGCAGGTTTTGGAATGTTTGGATTCTTTTTGGCGGGTGTTCGGAATGTTTTGATTAGTTTTGACGGGTTTTGAAATATTTTGGCCGGTTTTTAGAAGGTTTGGATTTGTTTTGATTTGTTTTGATTCTGTTTAGCCCAGTTTTTGGTGTGTTTGGATTAGCTTTGGTGGGCTTGATCATGTTTTGTCCGGTTTTTTCAAATGTATTGATCACCTCTGTCTGGTTTTCTATTTTGGCGGGTTTGAAAATATTTTTGGATGAGTTTTGGCGGGTTTGAAAATATTTTGGCTCTTTGCGCAGAGATGACGGTGCCGGTTGCGGTGCGCTCCGGGGCGCTCCTTCTGCGGAAAGACGCCTGGCAGCGGCACTTGGGACAGCTCCGCGTCTCCGTATTCTGCGTTTCTTGCCTTCTGCATCTCAGCAAAATGCTTTCCCACTAGGTCTAGCAAGGAGAAACTGTGGCAGCTGAGTAGATGTAGCCCGGCCCGCCCTTTGAAGTTGACAAGTTCTTGGCATCTCAGAGCCTCAAGGCAAGAGCAAGGTTCTCTATGGTAGGCTGGGGCAGAACTAGCAGCAAGCAGAGCAAAGTTGTCCAAGAATAGCTTCCATTGGAATGCTAATGGCAATTGAAGAGGCAGGCCAGTGGCAAGCCACTAGCTTCTAGCAGTTTGAAAGTTGCAGACACAGTGCAGGTGTTGTGCGGCTTCCTTCTTGGCCTCCTAGAAGGTGCCGCGCTCTCCGTCTCTTGCTTGCCAATATGTTGCCGTGTTCCTCCTATTGTTTGGGTTGTTTTGATTTGTTTTTATGATGTTTTGGCGGGTTTTCGAAATATTTTGGTGGTGTTTTAGAATGTTTTGTTTTCTCTTGTGTTGTTTTTATTGTCTTGGCAGGTTGTGGAACGTTTGGATTCCTTTTGGCGGGTTTGAAAATATTTTGGCTCTTTGCGCAGAGATGACGGTGCCGGTTGCGGTGCGCTCCGGGGCGCTCCTTCTGCGGAAAGACGCCTGGCAGAGGCACTTGGGACAGCTCCGCGTCTCTGTATTCTGCGTTTCTTGCCTTCTGCATCTCAGCAAAATGCTTTCCCACTAGGTCTAGCAAGGAGAAACTGTGGCAGCTGAGTAGATGTAGCCCGGCCCGCCCTTTGAAGTTGACAAGTTCTTGGCATCTCAGAGCCTCAAGGCAAGAGCGAGGTTCTCTATGGTAGGCTGGGGCAGAACTAGCAGCAAGCAGAGCAAAGTTGTCCAAGAATAGCTTCCATTGAAATGCTAATGGCAATTGAAGAGGCAGGCAAGTGGTAAGCCTTGAAATTCTAGCAGTTAGAAAGATGCAGACAAGGTCCGGGTGTTGTGCGGCTTCACTCTTCGCATCGTAGAAGGTACCGCGCTCTCCGTCTCTCGGATGCGATCAAGCGGCTCTTCGCGCAGAGAGCACTGTGCCGGTCACTGTGCGCTGCGGAGCTCTCTTTCTGCCGAAAGACGCCTGGCAGCGGCACTTAACTTCGGAGAGCTCCGTATCTCCGTATTCTGCATTTCTTGTCTTCTGCGTCTCAGCAAAATGCTTTTCCACTGTGTCTAGCAAGGAGAAACTGTGCCAGCACAGTATACGTGCCCGGACTTGTGTTCTCAATTCCCGAGTTCTCGGCATCTCAAAATCTAAAGGGAAGAGCAAGGTTATCTATGGTAGGCTGGGGCAGAACTAGAAGCAAGCAGAGCAAAGTTGTGCAAGAATACCTTCCTTTCGGATGCTAATGGCAATTGAAGAGGCAGGCAAGTGGTAAGCCTTGAACTTCTAGCAGTTAGAAAGCTGCGGAAACAGTGCAGGCGTTGTGCGGCTTCACTCTTCGCATCCTAGAACGTGGCGCGCTCTCCGTCTCTCGGATGCCATCTAGCGGGTGTTTGCGCAGAGAGCGCTGTGCTGATCGCGGTTCTAAATATTTTTCTGGGTTTTTGGGATGTTTTGGTTCGTTTTTGTGAAGTTTTGGAGAGTTTTGGAATATTTCGGTTCCTTTCGGCGGGTTTTGAAATATTTTGCCCGGATTTTTAAAATGTTTTTATTTGTTTTTATTATTTTTTGGTAAGTTTTTTTGTGTTTTGATAAGTCCTGGCTGGTTTTCTAGTATTTTGGCGTGTTTTCCGAATGTTTTGATCACTTTTGGCGGGTTCTAAAGTATTTCGTCTGGTGTTTGGATTGTTTTAATTTGTTTTGATTTGTTTTTCTTATGTTTTGGTGGGTTCTTGGAAAGGTTTGGTTCATTTTTGCGTATTTTAAAGTATTTTAGCGGGTTTTTGGAATGTTTTGATTTGCATTGATTTTCTTTCTAATGTTTTGACGGATTTTTTGTATGTTTTTTGCGTCTATTGGGAATGTTGTGATCAGTTTCGACGTGTGTATTAACATTTTGGCAGGTTTTTGGAATGTTTTAATTGTTTTTTTACAATATTTCAGCTGGTTTGGGAAATTTTAATTACTTTTGATGTGTTTTACAATATTTTGCCTGGTGTTTGGAATTTCTTGGTTTGTTTTGATTTGTTTTTATAAAGTTTTTGGAAAATTTTGATTCTTTTTGGTGAGTTTTAAAATAGTTTGGCGGGCTTAAAATAATTTGGTGAGTTTTTACAATGTTTTAGCTGGTATTGATTTGTTTTTATTATGTTTTGGCAAGCTTTTTGAAATATTTGGATCAGTTCTGGCTGGTTTTCTAGTATTTTGGCATGTCTTCAGAATGTTTTGATCCGTTTTGGCGGGTTTTAATATATTTTGGCAGGTTTTTAGAATATTTTGTTTGGTTTTCCTATGTCTTTATTATGTTTTGGAGGGCTTTTAGAATGTTTAGATTACTTTGGGCGGGTTTTTAGGATTTTTTTGGTTGGTTTTGATTAGTTTATGTTATGTTTAGTCAGTTTTTTGGTGTGTTTGGATTAGTTTTATTGGGCTTTATCATGTTTTGGCGGTTTTTTTGAATGTTTTATTGACTTCTGACAAATTATATAATATTTTGGCAGGTTTTCAGTATGTTTTGATCAGTTTTTGGGGAGTTCTAAAATATTTTGTCAAGTTTTTGGAATTTTTTGGTTGGTTTTGATTTGTTTTTATGATGTTTTGCCAAGTTTTTTGAATGTTTTGATCAGTTCTGGCTGGTTTTCTAATGTTTTGGCATCTTTTCAGAATGTTTTGATGAGTTTTGCGGGTCCAAATTATTTTGGCGGGTTTTCGGAATATTTTGGTTGGTTTTGATTTGTTTTTATGATGTTTTGGCGGGTTTTCGGAATGTCTTGGTTGGGTTTTAGAATGTTTTGTATTCTCTTGAGTTGTTTTTATTGTGTTGGCAGGTTTTGGAATGTTTGGATTCTTTTTGGCGGGTGTTCGGAATGTTTTGGCGGGTGTTCGGAATGTTTTGATTAGTTTTGACGGGTTTTGAAATATTTTGGCCGGTTTTTAGAAGGTTTCGATTTGTTTTGATTTGTTTTGATTCTGTTTAGCCCAGTTTTTGGTGTGTTTGGATTAGCTTTGGTGGGCTTTATCATGTTTTGTCCGGTTTTTTCAAATGTATTGATCACCTCTGTCTGGTTTTCTATTTTGGCGGGTTTGAAAATATTTTTGGATGAGTTTTGGCGGGTTTGAAAATATTTTGGCTCTTTGCGCAGAGATGACGGTGCCGGTTGCGGTGCGCTCCGGGGCGCTCCTTCTGCGGAAAGACGCCTGGCAGCGGCACTTGGGACAGCTCCGCGTCTCCGTATTCTGCGTTTCTTGCCTTCTGCATCTCAGCAAAATGCTTTCCCACTAGGTCTAGCAAGGAGAAACTGTGGCAGCTGAGTAGATGTAGCCCGGCCCGCCCTTTGAAGTTGACAAGTTCTTGGCATCTCAGAGCCTCAAGGCAAGAGCAAGGTTCTCTATGGTAGGCTGGGGCAGAACTAGCAGCAAGCAGAGCAAAGTTGTCCAAGAATAGCTTCCATTGGAATGCTAATGGCAATTGAAGAGGCAGGCCAGTGGCAAGCCACTAGCTTCTAGCAGTTTGAAAGTTGCAGACACAGTGCAGGTGTTGTGCGGCTTCCTTCTTGGCCTCCTAGAAGGTGCCGCGCTCTCCGTCTCTTGCTTGCCAATATGTTGCCGTGTTCCTCCTATTGTTTGGGTTGTTTTGATTTGTTTTTATGATGTTTTGGCGGGTTTTCGAAATATTTTGGTGGTGTTTTAGAATGTTTTGTTTTCTCTTGTGTTGTTTTTATTGTCTTGGCAGGTTGTGGAACGTTTGGATTCCTTTTGGCGGGTTTGAAAATATTTTGGCTCTTTGCGCAGAGATGACGGTGCCGGTTGCGGTGCGCTCCGGGGCGCTCCTTCTGCGGAAAGACGCCTGGCAGCGGCACTTGGGACAGCTCCGCGTCTCTGTATTCTGCGTTTCTTGCCTTCTGCATCTCAGCAAAATGCTTTCCCACTAGGTCTAGCAAGGAGAAACTGTGGCAGCTGAGTAGATGTAGCCCGGCCCGCCCTTTGAAGTTGACAAGTTCTTGGCATCTCAGAGCCTCAAGGCAAGAGCGAGGTTCTCTATGGTAGGCTGGGGCAGAACTAGCAGCAAGCAGAGCAAAGTTGTCCAAGAATAGCTTCCATTGAAATGCTAATGGCAATTGAAGAGGCAGGCAAGTGGTAAGCCTTGAAATTCTAGCAGTTAGAAAGATGCAGACAAGGTCCGGGTGTTGTGCGGCTTCACTCTTCGCATCGTAGAAGGTACCGCGCTCTCCGTCTCTCCGATGCGATCAAGCGGCTCTTCGCGCAGAGAGCACTGTGCCGGTCACTGTGCGCTGCGGAGCTCTCTTTCTGCCGAAAGACGCCTGGCAGCGGCACTTAACTTCGGAGAGCTCCGTATCTCCGTATTCTGCATTTCTTGTCTTCTGCGTCTCAGCAAAATGCTTTTCCACTGTGTCTAGCAAGGAGAAACTGTGCCAGCACAGTATACGTGCCTGGACTTGTGTTCTCAATTCCCGAGTTCTCGGCATCTCAAAAACTAACGGGAAGAGAAAGGTTATCTATGGTGTGCTGGGGCAGGACTAGACGCAAGCAGAGCAAAGATGTCCAAGAATACCTTCCTTACGGATGCTAATGGCAATTGAAGAGGCAGGCAAGTGGTAAGCCTTGAAATTCTAGCAGTTAGAAAGCTGCGGACAAGGTCCGGGTGTTGTGCGGCTTCACTCTTCGCATCGTGGAAGGTACCGCGCTCTCCGTCTCTCGGATGCGATCAAGCGGCTCTTCGCGCAGAGAGCACTGTGCCGGTCACTGTGCGCTGCGGAGCTCTCTTTCTGCCGAAAGACGCCTGGCAGCGGCACATAACTTCGGAGAGCTCCGTATCTCCGTATTCTGCATTTCTTGTCTTCTGCGTCTCAGCAAAATGCTTTTCCACTGTGTCTAGCAAGGAGAAACTGTGCCAGCACAGTATACGTGCCCGGACTTGTGTTCTCAATTCCCGAGTTCTCGGCATCTCAAAATCTAAAGGGAAGAGCAAGGTTATCTATGGTAGGCTGGGGCAGAACTAGAAGCAAGCAGAGCAAAGTTGTGCAAGAATACCTTCCTTTCGGATGCTAATGGCAATTGAAGAGGCAGGCAAGTGGTAAGCCTTGAACTTCTAGCAGTTAGAAAGCTGCGGAAACAGTGCAGGCGTTGTGCGGCTTCACTCTTCGCATCCTAGAACGTGGCGCGCTCTCCGTCTCTCGGATGCCATCTAGCGGGTGTTTGCGCAGAGAGCGCTGTGCTGATCGCGGTTCTAAATATTTTTCTGGGTTTTTGGGATGTTTTGGTTCGTTTTTGTGAAGTTTTGGAGAGTTTTGGAATATTTCGGTTCCTTTCGGCGGGTTTTGAAATATTTTGCCCGGATTTTTAAAATGTTTTTATTTGTTTTTATTATTTTTTGGTAAGTTTTTTTGTGTTTTGATAAGTCCTGGCTGGTTTTCTAGTATTTTGGCGTGTTTTCCGAATGTTTTGATCACTTTTGGCGGGTTCTAAAGTATTTCGTCTGGTGTTTGGATTGTTTTAATTTGTTTTGATTTGTTTTTCTTATGTTTTGGTGGGTTCTTGGAAAGGTTTGGTTCATTTTTGCGTATTTTAAAGTATTTTAGCGGGTTTTGGAATGTTTTGATTTGCATTGATTTTCTTTCTAATGTTTTGACGGATTTTTTGTATGTTTTTTGCGTCTATTGGGAATGTTGTGATCAGTTTCGACGTGTGTATTAACATTTTGGCAGGTTTTTGGAATGTTTTAATTGTTTTTTTACAATATTTCAGCTGGTTTGGGAAATTTTAATTACTTTTGATGTGTTTTACAATATTTTGCCTGGTGTTTGGAATTTCTTGGTTTGTTTTGATTTGTTTTTATAAAGTTTTTGGAAAATTTTGATTCTTTTTGGTGAGTTTTAAAATAGTTTGGCGGGCTTAAAATAATTTGGTGAGTTTTTACAATGTTTTAGCTGGTATTGATTTGTTTTTATTATGTTTTGGCAAGCTTTTTGAAATATTTGGATCAGTTCTGGCTGGTTTTCTAGTATTTTGGCATGTCTTCAGAATGTTTTGATCCGTTTTGGCGGGTTTTAATATATTTTGGCAGGTTTTTAGAATATTTTGTTTGGTTTTCCTATGTCTTTATTATGTTTTGGAGGGCTTTTAGAATGTTTAGATTACTTTGGGCGGGTTTTTAGGATTTTTTTGGTTGGTTTTGATTAGTTTATGTTATGTTTAGTCAGTTTTTTGGTGTGTTTGGATTAGTTTTATTGGGCTTTATCATGTTTTGGCGGTTTTTTTGAATGTTTTATTGACTTCTGACAAATTATATAATATTTTGGCAGGTTTTCAGTATGTTTTGATCAGTTTTTGGGGAGTTCTAAAATATTTTGTCAAGTTTTTGGAATTTTTTGGTTGGTTTTGATTTGTTTTTATGATGTTTTGCCAAGTTTTTTGAATGTTTTGATCAGTTCTGGCTGGTTTTCTAATGTTTTGGCATCTTTTCAGAATGTTTTGATGAGTTTTGCGGGTCCAAATTATTTTGGCGGGTTTTCGGAATATTTTGGTTGGTTTTGATTTGTTTTTATGATGTTTTGGCGGGTTTTCGGAATGTCTTGGTTGGGTTTTAGAATGTTTTGTATTCTCTTGAGTTGTTTTTATTGTGTTGGCAGGTTTTGGAATGTTTGGATTCTTTTTGGCGGGTGTTCGGAATGTTTTGATTAGTTTTGACGGGTTTTGAAATATTTTGGCCGGTTTTTAGAAGGTTTGGATTTGTTTTGATTTGTTTTGATTCTGTTTAGCCCAGTTTTTGGTGTGTTTGGATTAGCTTTGGTGGGCTTGATCATGTTTTGTCCGGTTTTTTCAAATGTATTGATCACCTCTGTCTGGTTTTCTATTTTGGCGGGTTTGAAAATATTTTTGGATGAGTTTTGGCGGGTTTGAAAATATTTTGGCTCTTTGCGCAGAGATGACGGTGCCGGTTGCGGTGCGCTCCGGGGCGCTCCTTCTGCGGAAAGACGCCTGGCAGCGGCACTTGGGACAGCTCCGCGTCTCCGTATTCTGCGTTTCTTGCCTTCTGCATCTCAGCAAAATGCTTTCCCACTAGGTCTAGCAAGGAGAAACTGTGGCAGCTGAGTAGATGTAGCCCGGCCCGCCCTTTGAAGTTGACAAGTTCTTGGCATCTCAGAGCCTCAAGGCAAGAGCAAGGTTCTCTATGGTAGGCTGGGGCAGAACTAGCAGCAAGCAGAGCAAAGTTGTCCAAGAATAGCTTCCATTGGAATGCTAATGGCAATTGAAGAGGCAGGCCAGTGGCAAGCCACTAGCTTCTAGCAGTTTGAAAGTTGCAGACACAGTGCAGGTGTTGTGCGGCTTCCTTCTTGGCCTCCTAGAAGGTGCCGCGCTCTCCGTCTCTTGCTTGCCAATATGTTGCCGTGTTCCTCCTATTGTTTGGGTTGTTTTGATTTGTTTTTATGATGTTTTGGCGGGTTTTCGAAATATTTTGGTGGTGTTTTAGAATGTTTTGTTTTCTCTTGTGTTGTTTTTATTGTCTTGGCAGGTTGTGGAACGTTTGGATTCCTTTTGGCGGGTTTGAAAATATTTTGGCTCTTTGCGCAGAGATGACGGTGCCGGTTGCGGTGCGCTCCGGGGCGCTCCTTCTGCGGAAAGACGCCTGGCAGAGGCACTTGGGACAGCTCCGCGTCTCTGTATTCTGCGTTTCTTGCCTTCTGCATCTCAGCAAAATGCTTTCCCACTAGGTCTAGCAAGGAGAAACTGTGGCAGCTGAGTAGATGTAGCCCGGCCCGCCCTTTGAAGTTGACAAGTTCTTGGCATCTCAGAGCCTCAAGGCAAGAGCGAGGTTCTCTATGGTAGGCTGGGGCAGAACTAGCAGCAAGCAGAGCAAAGTTGTCCAAGAATAGCTTCCATTGAAATGCTAATGGCAATTGAAGAGGCAGGCAAGTGGTAAGCCTTGAAATTCTAGCAGTTAGAAAGATGCAGACAAGGTCCGGGTGTTGTGCGGCTTCACTCTTCGCATCGTAGAAGGTACCGCGCTCTCCGTCTCTCGGATGCGATCAAGCGGCTCTTCGCGCAGAGAGCACTGTGCCGGTCACTGTGCGCTGCGGAGCTCTCTTTCTGCCGAAAGACGCCTGGCAGCGGCACTTAACTTCGGAGAGCTCCGTATCTCCGTATTCTGCATTTCTTGTCTTCTGCGTCTCAGCAAAATGCTTTTCCACTGTGTCTAGCAAGGAGAAACTGTGCCAGCACAGTATACGTGCCCGGACTTGTGTTCTCAATTCCCGAGTTCTCGGCATCTCAAAATCTAAAGGGAAGAGCAAGGTTATCTATGGTAGGCTGGGGCAGAACTAGAAGCAAGCAGAGCAAAGTTGTGCAAGAATACCTTCCTTTCGGATGCTAATGGCAATTGAAGAGGCAGGCAAGTGGTAAGCCTTGAACTTCTAGCAGTTAGAAAGCTGCGGAAACAGTGCAGGCGTTGTGCGGCTTCACTCTTCGCATCCTAGAACGTGGCGCGCTCTCCGTCTCTCGGATGCCATCTAGCGGGTGTTTGCGCAGAGAGCGCTGTGCTGATCGCGGTTCTAAATATTTTTCTGGGTTTTTGGGATGTTTTGGTTCGTTTTTGTGAAGTTTTGGAGAGTTTTGGAATATTTCGGTTCCTTTCGGCGGGTTTTGAAATATTTTGCCCGGATTTTTAAAATGTTTTTATTTGTTTTTATTATTTTTTGGTAAGTTTTTTTGTGTTTTGATAAGTCCTGGCTGGTTTTCTAGTATTTTGGCGTGTTTTCCGAATGTTTTGATCACTTTTGGCGGGTTCTAAAGTATTTCGTCTGGTGTTTGGATTGTTTTAATTTGTTTTGATTTGTTTTTCTTATGTTTTGGTGGGTTCTTGGAAAGGTTTGGTTCATTTTTGCGTATTTTAAAGTATTTTAGCGGGTTTTTGGAATGTTTTGATTTGCATTGATTTTCTTTCTAATGTTTTGACGGATTTTTTGTATGTTTTTTGCGTCTATTGGGAATGTTGTGATCAGTTTCGACGTGTGTATTAACATTTTGGCAGGTTTTTGGAATGTTTTAATTGTTTTTTTACAATATTTCAGCTGGTTTGGGAAATTTTAATTACTTTTGATGTGTTTTACAATATTTTGCCTGGTGTTTGGAATTTCTTGGTTTGTTTTGATTTGTTTTTATAAAGTTTTTGGAAAATTTTGATTCTTTTTGGTGAGTTTTAAAATAGTTTGGCGGGCTTAAAATAATTTGGTGAGTTTTTACAATGTTTTAGCTGGTATTGATTTGTTTTTATTATGTTTTGGCAAGCTTTTTGAAATATTTGGATCAGTTCTGGCTGGTTTTCTAGTATTTTGGCATGTCTTCAGAATGTTTTGATCCGTTTTGGCGGGTTTTAATATATTTTGGCAGGTTTTTAGAATATTTTGTTTGGTTTTCCTATGTCTTTATTATGTTTTGGAGGGCTTTTAGAATGTTTAGATTACTTTGGGCGGGTTTTTAGGATTTTTTTGGTTGGTTTTGATTAGTTTATGTTATGTTTAGTCAGTTTTTTGGTGTGTTTGGATTAGTTTTATTGGGCTTTATCATGTTTTGGCGGTTTTTTTGAATGTTTTATTGACTTCTGACAAATTATATAATATTTTGGCAGGTTTTCAGTATGTTTTGATCAGTTTTTGGGGAGTTCTAAAATATTTTGTCAAGTTTTTGGAATTTTTTGGTTGGTTTTGATTTGTTTTTATGATGTTTTGCCAAGTTTTTTGAATGTTTTGATCAGTTCTGGCTGGTTTTCTAATGTTTTGGCATCTTTTCAGAATGTTTTGATGAGTTTTGCGGGTCCAAATTATTTTGGCGGGTTTTCGGAATATTTTGGTTGGTTTTGATTTGTTTTTATGATGTTTTGGCGGGTTTTCGGAATGTCTTGGTTGGGTTTTAGAATGTTTTGTATTCTCTTGAGTTGTTTTTATTGTGTTGGCAGGTTTTGGAATGTTTGGATTCTTTTTGGCGGGTGTTCGGAATGTTTTGGCGGGTGTTCGGAATGTTTTGATTAGTTTTGACGGGTTTTGAAATATTTTGGCCGGTTTTTAGAAGGTTTCGATTTGTTTTGATTTGTTTTGATTCTGTTTAGCCCAGTTTTTGGTGTGTTTGGATTAGCTTTGGTGGGCTTTATCATGTTTTGTCCGGTTTTTTCAAATGTATTGATCACCTCTGTCTGGTTTTCTATTTTGGCGGGTTTGAAAATATTTTTGGATGAGTTTTGGCGGGTTTGAAAATATTTTGGCTCTTTGCGCAGAGATGACGGTGCCGGTTGCGGTGCGCTCCGGGGCGCTCCTTCTGCGGAAAGACGCCTGGCAGCGGCACTTGGGACAGCTCCGCGTCTCCGTATTCTGCGTTTCTTGCCTTCTGCATCTCAGCAAAATGCTTTCCCACTAGGTCTAGCAAGGAGAAACTGTGGCAGCTGAGTAGATGTAGCCCGGCCCGCCCTTTGAAGTTGACAAGTTCTTGGCATCTCAGAGCCTCAAGGCAAGAGCAAGGTTCTCTATGGTAGGCTGGGGCAGAACTAGCAGCAAGCAGAGCAAAGTTGTCCAAGAATAGCTTCCATTGGAATGCTAATGGCAATTGAAGAGGCAGGCCAGTGGCAAGCCACTAGCTTCTAGCAGTTTGAAAGTTGCAGACACAGTGCAGGTGTTGTGCGGCTTCCTTCTTGGCCTCCTAGAAGGTGCCGCGCTCTCCGTCTCTTGCTTGCCAATATGTTGCCGTGTTCCTCCTATTGTTTGGGTTGTTTTGATTTGTTTTTATGATGTTTTGGCGGGTTTTCGAAATATTTTGGTGGTGTTTTAGAATGTTTTGTTTTCTCTTGTGTTGTTTTTATTGTCTTGGCAGGTTGTGGAACGTTTGGATTCCTTTTGGCGGGTTTGAAAATATTTTGGCTCTTTGCGCAGAGATGACGGTGCCGGTTGCGGTGCGCTCCGGGGCGCTCCTTCTGCGGAAAGACGCCTGGCAGCGGCACTTGGGACAGCTCCGCGTCTCTGTATTCTGCGTTTCTTGCCTTCTGCATCTCAGCAAAATGCTTTCCCACTAGGTCTAGCAAGGAGAAACTGTGGCAGCTGAGTAGATGTAGCCCGGCCCGCCCTTTGAAGTTGACAAGTTCTTGGCATCTCAGAGCCTCAAGGCAAGAGCGAGGTTCTCTATGGTAGGCTGGGGCAGAACTAGCAGCAAGCAGAGCAAAGTTGTCCAAGAATAGCTTCCATTGAAATGCTAATGGCAATTGAAGAGGCAGGCAAGTGGTAAGCCTTGAAATTCTAGCAGTTAGAAAGATGCAGACAAGGTCCGGGTGTTGTGCGGCTTCACTCTTCGCATCGTAGAAGGTACCGCGCTCTCCGTCTCTCCGATGCGATCAAGCGGCTCTTCGCGCAGAGAGCACTGTGCCGGTCACTGTGCGCTGCGGAGCTCTCTTTCTGCCGAAAGACGCCTGGCAGCGGCACTTAACTTCGGAGAGCTCCGTATCTCCGTATTCTGCATTTCTTGTCTTCTGCGTCTCAGCAAAATGCTTTTCCACTGTGTCTAGCAAGGAGAAACTGTGCCAGCACAGTATACGTGCCTGGACTTGTGTTCTCAATTCCCGAGTTCTCGGCATCTCAAAAACTAACGGGAAGAGAAAGGTTATCTATGGTGTGCTGGGGCAGGACTAGACGCAAGCAGAGCAAAGATGTCCAAGAATACCTTCCTTACGGATGCTAATGGCAATTGAAGAGGCAGGCAAGTGGTAAGCCTTGAAATTCTAGCAGTTAGAAAGCTGCGGACAAGGTCCGGGTGTTGTGCGGCTTCACTCTTCGCATCGTGGAAGGTACCGCGCTCTCCGTCTCTCGGATGCGATCAAGCGGCTCTTCGCGCAGAGAGCACTGTGCCGGTCACTGTGCGCTGCGGAGCTCTCTTTCTGCCGAAAGACGCCTGGCAGCGGCACATAACTTCGGAGAGCTCCGTATCTCCGTATTCTGCATTTCTTGTCTTCTGCGTCTCAGCAAAATGCTTTTCCACTGTGTCTAGCAAGGAGAAACTGTGCCAGCACAGTATACGTGCCCGGACTTGTGTTCTCAATTCCCGAGTTCTCGGCATCTCAAAATCTAAAGGGAAGAGCAAGGTTATCTATGGTAGGCTGGGGCAGAACTAGAAGCAAGCAGAGCAAAGTTGTGCAAGAATACCTTCCTTTCGGATGCTAATGGCAATTGAAGAGGCAGGCAAGTGGTAAGCCTTGAACTTCTAGCAGTTAGAAAGCTGCGGAAACAGTGCAGGCGTTGTGCGGCTTCACTCTTCGCATCCTAGAACGTGGCGCGCTCTCCGTCTCTCGGATGCCATCTAGCGGGTGTTTGCGCAGAGAGCGCTGTGCTGATCGCGGTTCTAAATATTTTTCTGGGTTTTTGGGATGTTTTGGTTCGTTTTTGTGAAGTTTTGGAGAGTTTTGGAATATTTCGGTTCCTTTCGGCGGGTTTTGAAATATTTTGCCCGGATTTTTAAAATGTTTTTATTTGTTTTTATTATTTTTTGGTAAGTTTTTTTGTGTTTTGATAAGTCCTGGCTGGTTTTCTAGTATTTTGGCGTGTTTTCCGAATGTTTTGATCACTTTTGGCGGGTTCTAAAGTATTTCGTCTGGTGTTTGGATTGTTTTAATTTGTTTTGATTTGTTTTTCTTATGTTTTGGTGGGTTCTTGGAAAGGTTTGGTTCATTTTTGCGTATTTTAAAGTATTTTAGCGGGTTTTTGGAATGTTTTGATTTGCATTGATTTTCTTTCTAATGTTTTGACGGATTTTTTGTATGTTTTTTGCGTCTATTGGGAATGTTGTGATCAGTTTCGACGTGTGTATTAACATTTTGGCAGGTTTTTGGAATGTTTTAATTGTTTTTTTACAATATTTCAGCTGGTTTGGGAAATTTTAATTACTTTTGATGTGTTTTACAATATTTTGCCTGGTGTTTGGAATTTCTTGGTTTGTTTTGATTTGTTTTTATAAAGTTTTTGGAAAATTTTGATTCTTTTTGGTGAGTTTTAAAATAGTTTGGCGGGCTTAAAATAATTTGGTGAGTTTTTACAATGTTTTAGCTGGTATTGATTTGTTTTTATTATGTTTTGGCAAGCTTTTTGAAATATTTGGATCAGTTCTGGCTGGTTTTCTAGTATTTTGGCATGTCTTCAGAATGTTTTGATCCGTTTTGGCGGGTTTTAATATATTTTGGCAGGTTTTTAGAATATTTTGTTTGGTTTTCCTATGTCTTTATTATGTTTTGGAGGGCTTTTAGAATGTTTAGATTACTTTGGGCGGGTTTTTAGGATTTTTTTGGTTGGTTTTGATTAGTTTATGTTATGTTTAGTCAGTTTTTTGGTGTGTTTGGATTAGTTTTATTGGGCTTTATCATGTTTTGGCGGTTTTTTTGAATGTTTTATTGACTTCTGACAAATTATATAATATTTTGGCAGGTTTTCAGTATGTTTTGATCAGTTTTTGGGGAGTTCTAAAATATTTTGTCAAGTTTTTGGAATTTTTTGGTTGGTTTTGATTTGTTTTTATGATGTTTTGCCAAGTTTTTTGAATGTTTTGATCAGTTCTGGCTGGTTTTCTAATGTTTTGGCATCTTTTCAGAATGTTTTGATGAGTTTTGCGGGTCCAAATTATTTTGGCGGGTTTTCGGAATATTTTGGTTGGTTTTGATTTGTTTTTATGATGTTTTGGCGGGTTTTCGGAATGTCTTGGTTGGGTTTTAGAATGTTTTGTATTCTCTTGAGTTGTTTTTATTGTGTTGGCAGGTTTTGGAATGTTTGGATTCTTTTTGGCGGGTGTTCGGAATGTTTTGGCGGGTGTTCGGAATGTTTTGATTAGTTTTGACGGGTTTTGAAATATTTTGGCCGGTTTTTAGAAGGTTTCGATTTGTTTTGATTTGTTTTGATTCTGTTTAGCCCAGTTTTTGGTGTGTTTGGATTAGCTTTGGTGGGCTTGATCATGTTTTGTCCGGTTTTTTCAAATGTATTGATCACCTCTGTCTGGTTTTCTATTTTGGCGGGTTTGAAAATATTTTTGGATGAGTTTTGGCGGGTTTGAAAATATTTTGGCTCTTTGCGCAGAGATGACGGTGCCGGTTGCGGTGCGCTCCGGGGCGCTCCTTCTGCGGAAAGACGCCTGGCAGCGGCACTTGGGACAGCTCCGCGTCTCCGTATTCTGCGTTTCTTGCCTTCTGCATCTCAGCAAAATGCTTTCCCACTAGGTCTAGCAAGGAGAAACTGTGGCAGCTGAGTAGATGTAGCCCGGCCCGCCCTTTGAAGTTGACAAGTTCTTGGCATCTCAGAGCCTCAAGGCAAGAGCAAGGTTCTCTATGGTAGGCTGGGGCAGAACTAGCAGCAAGCAGAGCAAAGTTGTCCAAGAATAGCTTCCATTGGAATGCTAATGGCAATTGAAGAGGCAGGCCAGTGGCAAGCCACTAGCTTCTAGCAGTTTGAAAGTTGCAGACACAGTGCAGGTGTTGTGCGGCTTCCTTCTTGGCCTCCTAGAAGGTGCCGCGCTCTCCGTCTCTTGCTTGCCAATATGTTGCCGTGTTCCTCCTATTGTTTGGGTTGTTTTGATTTGTTTTTATGATGTTTTGGCGGGTTTTCGAAATATTTTGGTGGTGTTTTAGAATGTTTTGTTTTCTCTTGTGTTGTTTTTATTGTCTTGGCAGGTTGTGGAACGTTTGGATTCCTTTTGGCGGGTTTGAAAATATTTTGGCTCTTTGCGCAGAGATGACGGTGCCGGTTGCGGTGCGCTCCGGGGCGCTCCTTCTGCGGAAAGACGCCTGGCAGCGGCACTTGGGACAGCTCCGCGTCTCTGTATTCTGCGTTTCTTGCCTTCTGCATCTCAGCAAAATGCTTTCCCACTAGGTCTAGCAAGGAGAAACTGTGGCAGCTGAGTAGATGTAGCCCGGCCCGCCCTTTGAAGTTGACAAGTTCTTGGCATCTCAGAGCCTCAAGGCAAGAGCAAGGTTCTCTATGGTAGGCTGGGGCAGAACTAGCAGCAAGCAGAGCAAAGTTGTCCAAGAATAGCTTCCATTGAAATGCTAATGGCAATTGAAGAGGCAGGCAAGTGGTAAGCCTTGAAATTCTAGCAGTTAGAAAGATGCAGACAAGGTCCGGGTGTTGTGCGGCTTCACTCTTCGCATCGTAGAAGGTACCGCGCTCTCCGTCTCTCGGATGCGATCAAGCGGCTCTTCGCGCAGAGAGCACTGTGCCGGTCACTGTGCGCTGCGGAGCTCTCTTTCTGCCGAAAGACGCCTGGCAGCGGCACTTAACTTCGGAGAGCTCCGTATCTCCGTATTCTGCATTTCTTGTCTTCTGCGTCTCAGCAAAATGCTTTTCCACTGTGTCTAGCAAGGAGAAACTGTGCCAGCACAGTATACGTGCCCGGACTTGTGTTCTCAATTCCCGAGTTCTCGGCATCTCAAAATCTAAAGGGAAGAGCAAGGTTATCTATGGTAGGCTGGGGCAGAACTAGAAGCAAGCAGAGCAAAGTTGTGCAAGAATACCTTCCTTTCGGATGCTAATGGCAATTGAAGAGGCAGGCAAGTGGTAAGCCTTGAAATTCTAGCAGTTAGAAAGCTGCGGAAACAGTGCAGGCGTTGTGCGGCTTCACTCTTCGCATCCTAGAACGTGGCGCGCTCTCCGTCTCTCGGATGCCATCTAGCGGGTGTTTGCGCAGAGAGCGCTGTGCTGATCGCGGTTCTAAATATTTTTCTGGGTTTTTGGGATGTTTTGGTTCGTTTTTGTGAAGTTTTGGAGAGTTTTGGAATATTTCGGTTCCTTTCGGCGGGTTTTGAAATATTTTGCCCGGATTTTTAAAATGTTTTTATTTGTTTTTATTATTTTTTGGTAAGTTTTTTTTGTGTTTTGATAAGTCCTGGCTGGTTTTCTAGTATTTTGGCGTGTTTTCCGAATGTTTTGATCACTTTTGGCGGGTTCTAAAGTATTTCGTCTGGTGTTTGGATTGTTTTAATTTGTTTTGATTTGTTTTTCTTATGTTTTGGTGGGTTCTTGGAAAGGTTTGGTTCATTTTTGCGTATTTTAAAGTATTTTAGCGGGTTTTTGGAATGTTTTGATTTGCATTGATTTTCTTTCTAATGTTTTGACGGATTTTTTGTATGTTTTTTGCGTCTATTGGGAATGTTGTGATCAATTTCGACGTGTGTATTAACATTTTGGCAGGTTTTTGGAATGTTTTAATTGTTTTTTTACAATATTTCAGCTGGTTTGGGAAATTTTAATTACTTTTGATGTGTTTTACAATATTTTGCCTGGTGTTTGGAATTTCTTGGTTTGTTTTGATTTGTTTTTATAAAGTTTTTGGAAAATTTTGATTCTTTTTGGTGAGTTTTAAAATAGTTTGGCGGGCTTAAAATAATTTGGTGAGTTTTTACAATGTTTTAGCTGGTATTGATTTGTTTTTATTATGTTTTGGCAAGCTTTTTGAAATATTTGGATCAGTTCTGGCTGGTTTTCTAGTATTTTGGCATGTCTTCAGAATGTTTTGATCCGTTTTGGCGGGTTTTAATATATTTTGGCAGGTTTTTAGAATATTTTGTTTGGTTTTCCTATGTCTTTATTATGTTTTGGAGGGCTTTTAGAATGTTTAGATTACTTTGGGCGGGTTTTTAGGATTTTTTTGGTTGGTTTTGATTAGTTTATGTTATGTTTAGTCAGTTTTTTGGTGTGTTTGGATTAGTTTTATTGGGCTTTATCATGTTTTGGCGGTTTTTTTGAATGTTTTATTGACTTCTGACAAATTATATAATATTTTGGCAGGTTTTCAGTATGTTTTGATCAGTTTTTGGGGAGTTCTAAAATATTTTGTCAAGTTTTTGGAATTTTTTGGTTGGTTTTGATTTGTTTTTATGATGTTTTGCCAAGTTTTTTGAATGTTTTGATCAGTTCTGGCTGGTTTTCTAATGTTTTGGCATCTTTTCAGAATGTTTTGATGAGTTTTGCGGGTCCAAATTATTTTGGCGGGTTTTCGGAATATTTTGGTTGGTTTTGATTTGTTTTTATGATGTTTTGGCGGGTTTTCGGAATGTCTTGGTTGGGTTTTAGAATGTTTTGTATTCTCTTGAGTTGTTTTTATTGTGTTGGCAGGTTTTGGAATGTTTGGATTCTTTTTGGCGGGTGTTCGGAATGTTTTGGCGGGTGTTCGGAATGTTTTGATTAGTTTTGACGGGTTTTGAAATATTTTGGCCGGTTTTTAGAAGGTTTCGATTTGTTTTGATTTGTTTTGATTCTGTTTAGCCCAGTTTTTGGTGTGTTTGGATTAGCTTTGGTGGGCTTTATCATGTTTTGTCCGGTTTATTCAAATGTATTGATCACCTCTGTCTGGTTTTCTATTTTGGCGGGTTTGAAAATATTTTTGGATTAGTTTTGGTGGGTTTGAAAATATTTTAGCTCTTTGCGCAGAGATGACGGTGCCGGTTGCGGTGCGCTCCGGGCGCTCCTTCTGCGGAAAGACGCCTGGCAGCGGCACTTGGGACAGCTCCGCGTCTCCGTATTCTGCGTTTCTTGCCTTCTGCATCTCAGCAAAATGCTTTCCCACTAGGTCTAGCAAGGAGAAACTGTGGCAGCTGAGTAGATGTAGCCCGGCCCGCCCTTTGAAGTTGACAAGTTCTTGGCATCTCAGAGCCTCAAGGCAAGAGCAAGGTTCTCTATGGTAGGCTGGGGCAGAACTAGCAGCAAGCAGAGCAAAGTTGTCCAAGAATAGCTTCCATTGGAATGCTAATGGCAATTGAAGAGGCAGGCCAGTGGCAAGCCACTAGCTTCTAGCAGTTTGAAAGTTGCAGACACAGTGCAGGTGTTGTGCGGCTTCCTTCTTGGCCTCCTAGAAGGTGCCGCGCTCTCCGTCTCTTGCTTGCCAATATGTTGCCGTGTTCCTCCTATTGTTTGGGTTGTTTTGATTTGTTTTTATGATGTTTTGGCGGGTTTTCGAAATATTTTGGTGGTGTTTTAGAATGTTTTGTTTTCTCTTGTGTTGTTTTTATTGTCTTGGCAGGTTGTGGAACGTTTGGATTCCTTTTGGCGGGTTTGAAAATATTTTGGCTCTTTGCGCAGAGATGACGGTGCCGGTTGCGGTGCGCTCCGGGGCGCTCCTTCTGCGGAAAGACGCCTGGCAGCGGCACTTGGGACAGCTCCGCGTCTCTGTATTCTGCGTTTCTTGCCTTCTGCATCTCAGCAAAATGCTTTCCCACTAGGTCTAGCAAGGAGAAACTGTGGCAGCTGAGTAGATGTAGCCCGGCCCGCCCTTTGAAGTTGACAAGTTCTTGGCATCTCAGAGCCTCAAGGCAAGAGCAAGGTTCTCTATGGTAGGCTGGGGCAGAACTAGCAGCAAGCAGAGCAAAGTTGTCCAAGAATAGCTTCCATTGAAATGCTAATGGCAATTGAAGAGGCAGGCAAGTGGTAAGCCTTGAAATTCTAGCAGTTAGAAAGATGCAGACAAGGTCCGGGTGTTGTGCGGCTTCACTCTTCGCATCGTAGAAGGTACCGCGCTCTCCGTCTCTCGGATGCGATCAAGCGGCTCTTCGCGCAGAGAGCACTGTGCCGGTCACTGTGCGCTGCGGAGCTCTCTTTCTGCCGAAAGACGCCTGGCAGCGGCACTTAACTTCGGAGAGCTCCGTATCTCCGTATTCTGCATTTCTTGTCTTCTGCGTCTCAGCAAAATGCTTTTCCACTGTGTCTAGCAAGGAGAAACTGTGCCAGCACAGTATACGTGCCCGGACTTGTGTTCTCAATTCCCGAGTTCTCGGCATCTCAAAATCTAAAGGGAAGAGCAAGGTTATCTATGGTAGGCTGGGGCAGAACTAGAAGCAAGCAGAGCAAAGTTGTGCAAGAATACCTTCCTTTCGGATGCTAATGGCAATTGAAGAGGCAGGCAAGTGGTAAGCCTTGAAATTCTAGCAGTTAGAAAGCTGCGGAAACAGTGCAGGCGTTGTGCGGCTTCACTCTTCGCATCCTAGAACGTGGCGCGCTCTCCGTCTCTCGGATGCCATCTAGCGGGTGTTTGCGCAGAGAGCGCTGTGCTGATCGCGGTTCTAAATATTTTTCTGGGTTTTTGGGATGTTTTGGTTCGTTTTTGTGAAGTTTTGGAGAGTTTTGGAATATTTCGGTTCCTTTCGGCGGGTTTTGAAATATTTTGCCCGGATTTTTAAAATGTTTTTATTTGTTTTTATTATTTTTTGGTAAGTTTTTTTTGTGTTTTGATAAGTCCTGGCTGGTTTTCTAGTATTTTGGCGTGTTTTCCGAATGTTTTGATCACTTTTGGCGGGTTCTAAAGTATTTCGTCTGGTGTTTGGATTGTTTTAATTTGTTTTGATTTGTTTTTCTTATGTTTTGGTGGGTTCTTGGAAAGGTTTGGTTCATTTTTGCGTATTTTAAAGTATTTTAGCGGGTTTTTGGAATGTTTTGATTTGCATTGATTTTCTTTCTAATGTTTTGACGGATTTTTTGTATGTTTTTTGCGTCTATTGGGAATGTTGTGATCAATTTCGACGTGTGTATTAACATTTTGGCAGGTTTTTGGAATGTTTTAATTGTTTTTTTACAATATTTCAGCTGGTTTGGGAAATTTTAATTACTTTTGATGTGTTTTACAATATTTTGCCTGGTGTTTGGAATTTCTTGGTTTGTTTTGATTTGTTTTTATAAAGTTTTTGGAAAATTTTGATTCTTTTTGGTGAGTTTTAAAATAGTTTGGCGGGCTTAAAATAATTTGGTGAGTTTTTACAATGTTTTAGCTGGTATTGATTTGTTTTTATTATGTTTTGGCAAGCTTTTTGAAATATTTGGATCAGTTCTGGCTGGTTTTCTAGTATTTTGGCATGTCTTCAGAATGTTTTGATCCGTTTTGGCGGGTTTTAATATATTTTGGCAGGTTTTTAGAATATTTTGTTTGGTTTTCCTATGTCTTTATTATGTTTTGGAGGGCTTTTAGAATGTTTAGATTACTTTGGGCGGGTTTTTAGGATTTTTTTGGTTGGTTTTGATTAGTTTATGTTATGTTTAGTCAGTTTTTTGGTGTGTTTGGATTAGTTTTATTGGGCTTTATCATGTTTTGGCGGTTTTTTTGAATGTTTTATTGACTTCTGACAAATTATATAATATTTTGGCAGGTTTTCAGTATGTTTTGATCAGTTTTTGGGGAGTTCTAAAATATTTTGTCAAGTTTTTGGAATTTTTTGGTTGGTTTTGATTTGTTTTTATGATGTTTTGCCAAGTTTTTTGAATGTTTTGATCAGTTCTGGCTGGTTTTCTAATGTTTTGGCATCTTTTCAGAATGTTTTGATGAGTTTTGCGGGTCCAAATTATTTTGGCGGGTTTTCGGAATATTTTGGTTGGTTTTGATTTGTTTTTATGATGTTTTGGCGGGTTTTCGGAATGTCTTGGTTGGGTTTTAGAATGTTTTGTATTCTCTTGAGTTGTTTTTATTGTGTTGGCAGGTTTTGGAATGTTTGGATTCTTTTTGGCGGGTGTTCGGAATGTTTTGGCGGGTGTTCGGAATGTTTTGATTAGTTTTGACGGGTTTTGAAATATTTTGGCCGGTTTTTAGAAGGTTTCGATTTGTTTTGATTTGTTTTGATTCTGTTTAGCCCAGTTTTTGGTGTGTTTGGATTAGCTTTGGTGGGCTTTATCATGTTTTGTCCGGTTTTTTCAAATGTATTGATCACCTCTGTCTGGTTTTCTATTTTGGCGGGTTTGAAAATATTTTTGGATGAGTTTTGGCGGGTTTGAAAATATTTTGGCTCTTTGCGCAGAGATGACGGTGCCGGTTGCGGTGCGCTCCGGGGCGCTCCTTCTGCGGAAAGACGCCTGGCAGCGGCACTTGGGACAGCTCCGCGTCTCCGTATTCTGCGTTTCTTGCCTTCTGCATCTCAGCAAAATGCTTTCCCACTAGGTCTAGCAAGGAGAAACTGTGGCAGCTGAGTAGATGTAGCCCGGCCCGCCCTTTGAAGTTGACAAGTTCTTGGCATCTCAGAGCCTCAAGGCAAGAGCAAGGTTCTCTATGGTAGGCTGGGGCAGAACTAGCAGCAAGCAGAGCAAAGTTGTCCAAGAATAGCTTCCATTGGAATGCTAATGGCAATTGAAGAGGCAGGCCAGTGGCAAGCCACTAGTTTCTAGCAGTTTGAAAGTTGCAGACACAGTGCAGGTGTTGTGCGGCTTCCTTCTTGGCCTCCTAGAAGGTGCCGCGCTCTCCGTCTCTTGCTTGCCAATATGTTGCCGTGTTCCTCCTATTGTTTGGGTTGTTTTGATTTGTTTTTATGATGTTTTGGCGGGTTTTCGAAATATTTTGGTGGTGTTTTAGAATGTTTTGTTTTCTCTTGTGTTGTTTTTATTGTCTTGGCAGGTTGTGGAACGTTTGGATTCCTTTTGGCGGGTTTGAAAATATTTTGGCTCTTTGCGCAGAGATGACGGTGCCGGTTGCGGTGCGCTCCGGGGCGCTCCTTCTGCGGAAAGACGCCTGGCAGCGGCACTTGGGACAGCTCCGCGTCTCTGTATTCTGCGTTTCTTGCCTTCTGCATCTCAGCAAAATGCTTTCCCACTAGGTCTAGCAAGGAGAAACTGTGGCAGCTGAGTAGATGTAGCCCGGCCCGCCCTTTGAAGTTGACAAGTTCTTGGCATCTCAGAGCCTCAAGGCAAGAGCGAGGTTCTCTATGGTAGGCTGGGGCAGAACTAGCAGCAAGCAGAGCAAAGTTGTCCAAGAATAGCTTCCATTGAAATGCTAATGGCAATTGAAGAGGCAGGCAAGTGGTAAGCCTTGAAATTCTAGCAGTTAGAAAGATGCAGACAAGGTCCGGGTGTTGTGCGGCTTCACTCTTCGCATCGTAGAAGGTACCGCGCTCTCCGTCTCTCGGATGCGATCAAGCGGCTCTTCGCGCAGAGAGCACTGTGCCGGTCACTGTGCGCTGCGGAGCTCTCTTTCTGCCGAAAGACGCCTGGCAGCGGCACTTAACTTCGGAGAGCTCCGTATCTCCGTATTCTGCATTTCTTGTCTTCTGCGTCTCAGCAAAATGCTTTTCCACTGTGTCTAGCAAGGAGAAACTGTGCCAGCACAGTATACGTGCCCGGACTTGTGTTCTCAATTCCCGAGTTCTCGGCATCTCAAAATCTAAAGGGAAGAGCAAGGTTATCTATGGTAGGCTGGGGCAGAACTAGAAGCAAGCAGAGCAAAGTTGTGCAAGAATACCTTCCTTTCGGATGCTAATGGCAATTGAAGAGGCAGGCAAGTGCTAAGCCTTGAACTTCTAGCAGTTAGAAAGCTGCGGAAACAGTGCAGGCGTTGTGCGGCTTCACTCTTCGCATCCTAGAACGTGGCGCACTCTCCGTCTCTCAGATGCCATCTAGCGGGTGTTTGCGCAGAGAGCGCTGTGCTGATCGCGGTTCTAAATATTTTTCTGGGTTTTTGGGATGTTTTGGTTCGTTTTTGTGAAGTTTTGGAGAGTTTTGGAATATTTCGGTTCCTTTCGGCGGGTTTTGAAATATTTTGCCCGGATTTTTAAAATGTTTTTATTTGTTTTTATTATTTTTTGGTAAGTTTTTTTGTGTTTTGATAAGTCCTGGCTGGTTTTCTAGTATTTTGGCGTGTTTTCCGAATGTTTTGATCACTTTTGGCGGGTTCTAAAGTATTTCGTCTGGTGTTTGGATTGTTTTAAATTGTTTTGATTTGTTTTTCTTATGTTTTGGTGGGTTCTTGGAAAGGTTTGGTTCATTTTTGCGTATTTTAAAGTATTTTAGCGGGTTTTTGGAATGTTTTGATTTGCATTGATTTTCTTTCTAATGTTTTGACGGATTTTTTGTATGTTTTTTGCGTCTATTGGGAATGTTGTGATCAGTTTCGACGTGTGTATTAACATTTTGGCAGGTTTTTGGAATGTTTTAATTGTTTTTTTACAATATTTCAGCTGGTTTGGGAAATTTTAATTACTTTTGATGTGTTTTACAATATTTTGCCTGGTGTTTGGAATTTCTTGGTTTGTTTTGATTTGTTTTTATAAAGTTTTTGGAAAATTTTGATTCTTTTTGGTGAGTTTTAAAATAGTTTGGCGGGCTTAAAATAATTTGGTGAGTTTTTACAATGTTTTAGCTGGTATTGATTTGTTTTTATTATGTTTTGGCAAGCTTTTTGAAATATTTGGATCAGTTCTGGCTGGTTTTCTAGTATTTTGGCATGTCTTCAGAATGTTTTGATCCGTTTTGGCGGGTTTTAATGTATTTTGGCAGGTTTTTAGAATATTTTGTTTGGTTTTCCTATGTCTTTATTATGTTTTGGAGGGCTTTTAGAATGTTTAGATTACTTTGGGCGGGTTTTTAGGATTTTTTTGGTTGGTTTTGATTAGTTTATGTTATGTTTAGTCAGTTTTTTGGTGTGTTTGGATTAGTTTTATTGGGCTTTATCATGTTTTGGCGGTTTTTTTGAATGTTTTATTGACTTCTGACAAATTATATAATATTTTGGCAGGTTTTCAGTATGTTTTGATCAGTTTTTGGGGAGTTCTAAAATATTTTGTCAAGTTTTTGGAATTTTTTGGTTGGTTTTGATTTGTTTTTATGATGTTTTGCCAAGTTTTTTGAATGTTTTGATCAGTTCTGGCTGGTTTTCTAATGTTTTGGCATCTTTTCAGAATGTTTTGATGAGTTTTGCGGGTCCAAATTATTTTGGCGGGTTTTCGGAATATTTTGGTTGGTTTTGATTTGTTTTTATGATGTTTTGGCGGGTTTTCGGAATGTCTTGGTTGGGTTTTAGAATGTTTTGTATTCTCTTGAGTTGTTTTTATTGTGTTGGCAGGTTTTGGAATGTTTGGATTCTTTTTGGCGGGTGTTCGGAATGTTTTGGCGGGTGTTCGGAATGTTTTGATTAGTTTTGACGGGTTTTGAAATATTTTGGCCGGTTTTTAGAAGGTTTCGATTTGTTTTGATTTGTTTTGATTCTGTTTAGCCCAGTTTTTGGTGTGTTTGGATTAGCTTTGGTGGGCTTGATCATGTTTTGTCCGGTTTTTTCAAATGTATTGATCACCTCTGTCTGGTTTTCTATTTTGGCGGGTTTGAAAATATTTTTGGATGAGTTTTGGCGGGTTTGAAAATATTTTGGCTCTTTGCGCAGAGATGACGGTGCCGGTTGCGGTGCGCTCCAGGGCGCTCCTTCTGCGGAAAGACGCCTGGCAGCGGCACTTGGGACAGCTCCGCGTCTCCGTATTCTGCGTTTCTTGCCTTCTGCATCTCAGCAAAATGCTTTCCCACTAGGTCTAGCAAGGAGAAACTGTGGCAGCTGAGTAGATGTAGCCCGGCCCGCCCTTTGAAGTTGACAAGTTCTTGGCATCTCAGAGCCTCAAGGGAAGAGCAAGGTTCTCTATGGTAGGCTGGGGCAGAACTAGCAGCAAGCAGAGCAAAGTTGTCCAAGAATAGCTTCCATTGGAATGCTAATGGCAATTGAAGAGGCAGGCCAGTGGCAAGCCACTAGCTTCTAGCAGTTTGAAAGTTGCAGACACAGTGCAGGTGTTGTGCGGCTTCCTTCTTGGCCTCCTAGAAGGTGCCGCGCTCTCCGTCTCTTGCTTGCCAATATGTTGCCGTGTTCCTCCTATTGTTTGGGTTGTTTTGATTTGTTTTTATGATGTTTTGGCGGGTTTTCGAAATATTTTGGTGGTGTTTTAGAATGTTTTGTTTTCTCTTGTGTTGTTTTTATTGTCTTGGCAGGTTGTGGAACGTTTGGATTCCTTTTGGCGGGTTTGAAAATATTTTGGCTCTTTGCGCAGAGATGACGGTGCCGGTTGCGGTGCGCTCCGGGGCGCTCCTTCTGCGGAAAGACGCCTGGCAGCGGCACTTGGGACAGCTCCGCGTCTCTGTATTCTGCGTTTCTTGCCTTCTGCATCTCAGCAAAATGCTTTCCCACTAGGTCTAGCAAGGAGAAACTGTGGCAGCTGAGTAGATGTAGCCCGGCCCGCCCTTTGAAGTTGACAAGTTCTTGGCATCTCAGAGCCTCAAGGCAAGAGCGAGGTTCTCTATGGTAGGCTGGGGCAGAACTAGCAGCAAGCAGAGCAAAGTTGTCCAAGAATAGCTTCCATTGAAATGCTAATGGCAATTGAAGAGGCAGGCAATTGGTAAGCCTTGAAATTCTAGCAGTTAGAAAGATGCAGACAAGGTCCGGGTGTTGTGCGGCTTCACTCTTCGCATCGTAGAAGGTACCGCGCTCTCCGTCTCTCGGATGCGATCAAGCGGCTCTTCGCGCAGAGAGCACTGTGCCGGTCACTGTGCGCTGCGGAGCTCTCTTTCTGCCGAAAGACGCCTGGCAGCGGCACTTAACTTCGGAGAGCTCCGTATCTCCGTATTCTGCATTTCTTGTCTTCTGCGTCTCAGCAAAATGCTTTTCCACTGTGTCTAGCAAGGAGAAACTGTGCCAGCACAGTATACGTGCCCGGACTTGTGTTCTCAATTCCCGAGTTCTCGGCATCTCAAAATCTAAAGGGAAGAGCAAGGTTATCTATGGTAGGCTGGGGCAGAACTAGAAGCAAGCAGAGCAAAGTTGTGCAAGAATACCTTCCTTTCGGATGCTAATGGCAATTGAAGAGGCAGGCAAGTGCTAAGCCTTGAAATTCTAGCAGTTAGAAAGCTGCGGACACAGTCCGGGTGTTGTGCGGCTTCACTCTTCGCATCGTGGAAGGTACCGCGCTCTCCGTCTCTCGGATGCGATCAAGCGGCTCTTCGCGCAGAGAGCACTGTGCCGGTCACTGTGCGCTGCGGAGCTCTCTTTCTGCCGAAAGACGCCTGGCAGCGGCACATAACTTCGGAGAGCTCCGTATCTCCGTATTCTGCATTTCTTGTCTTCTGCGTCTCAGCAAAATGCTTTTCCACTGTGTCTAGCAAGGAGAAACTGTGCCAGCACAGTATACGTGCCCGGACTTGTGTTCTCAATTCCCGAGTTCTCGGCATCTCAAAATCTAAAGGGAAGAGCAAGGTTATCTATGGTAGGCTGGGGCAGAACTAGAAGCAAGCAGAGCAAAGTTGTGCAAGAATACCTTCCTTTCGGATGCTAATGGCAATTGAAGAGGCAGGCAAGTGGTAAGCCTTGAACTTCTAGCAGTTAGAAAGCTGCGGAAACAGTGCAGGCGTTGTGCGGCTTCACTCTTCGCATCCTAGAACGTGGCGCGCTCTCCGTCTCTCGGATGCCATCTAGCGGGTGTTTGCGCAGAGAGCGCTGTGCTGATCGCGGTTCTAAATATTTTTCTGGGTTTTTGGGATGTTTTGGTTCGTTTTTGTGAAGTTTTGGAGAGTTTTGGAATATTTCGGTTCCTTTCGGCGGGTTTTGAAATATTTTGCCCGGATTTTTAAAATGTTTTTATTTGTTTTTATTATTTTTTGGTAAGTTTTTTTGTGTTTTGATAAGTCCTGGCTGGTTTTCTAGTATTTTGGCGTGTTTTCCGAATGTTTTGATCACTTTTGGCGGGTTCTAAAGTATTTCGTCTGGTGTTTGGATTGTTTTAATTTGTTTTGATTTGTTTTTCTTATGTTTTGGTGGGTTCTTGGAAAGGTTTGGTTCATTTTTGCGTATTTTAAAGTATTTTAGCGGGTTTTTGGAATGTTTTGATTTGCATTGATTTTCTTTCTAATGTTTTGACGGATTTTTTGTATGTTTTTTGCGTCTATTGGGAATGTTGTGATCAGTTTCGACGTGTGTATTAACATTTTGGCAGGTTTTTGGAATGTTTTAATTGTTTTTTTACAATATTTCAGCTGGTTTGGGAAATTTTAATTACTTTTGATGTGTTTTACAATATTTTGCCTGGTGTTTGGAATTTCTTGGTTTGTTTTGATTTGTTTTTATAAAGTTTTTGGAAAATTTTGATTCTTTTTGGTGAGTTTTAAAATAGTTTGGCGGGCTTAAAATAATTTGGTGAGTTTTTACAATGTTTTAGCTGGTATTGATTTGTTTTTATTATGTTTTGGCAAGCTTTTTGAAATATTTGGATCAGTTCTGGCTGGTTTTCTAGTATTTTGGCATGTCTTCAGAATGTTTTGATCCGTTTTGGCGGGTTTTAATATATTTTGGCAGGTTTTTAGAATATTTTGTTTGGTTTTCCTATGTCTTTATTATGTTTTGGAGGGCTTTTAGAATGTTTAGATTACTTTGGGCGGGTTTTTAGGATTTTTTTGGTTGGTTTTGATTAGTTTATGTTATGTTTAGTCAGTTTTTTGGTGTGTTTGGATTAGTTTTATTGGGCTTTATCATGTTTTGGCGGTTTTTTTGAATGTTTTATTGACTTCTGACAAATTATATAATATTTTGGCAGGTTTTCAGTATGTTTTGATCAGTTTTTGGGGAGTTCTAAAATATTTTGTCAAGTTTTTGGAATTTTTTGGTTGGTTTTGATTTGTTTTTATGATGTTTTGCCAAGTTTTTTGAATGTTTTGATCAGTTCTGGCTGGTTTTCTAATGTTTTGGCATCTTTTCAGAATGTTTTGATGAGTTTTGCGGGTCCAAATTATTTTGGCGGGTTTTCGGAATATTTTGGTTGGTTTTGATTTGTTTTTATGATGTTTTGGCGGGTTTTCGGAATGTCTTGGTTGGGTTTTAGAATGTTTTGTATTCTCTTGAGTTGTTTTTATTGTGTTGGCAGGTTTTGGAATGTTTGGATTCTTTTTGGCGGGTGTTCGGAATGTTTTGGCGGGTGTTCGGAATGTTTTGATTAGTTTTGACGGGTTTTGAAATATTTTGGCCGGTTTTTAGAAGGTTTCGATTTGTTTTGATTTGTTTTGATTCTGTTTAGCCCAGTTTTTGGTGTGTTTGGATTAGCTTTGGTGGGCTTTATCATGTTTTGTCCGGTTTTTTCAAATGTATTGATCACCTCTGTCTGGTTTTCTATTTTGGCGGGTTTGAAAATATTTTTGGATGAGTTTTGGCGGGTTTGAAAATATTTTGGCTCTTTGCGCAGAGATGACGGTGCCGGTTGCGGTGCGCTCCGGGGCGCTCCTTCTGCGGAAAGACGCCTGGCAGCGGCACTTGGGACAGCTCCGCGTCTCCGTATTCTGCGTTTCTTGCCTTCTGCATCTCAGCAAAATGCTTTCCCACTAGGTCTAGCAAGGAGAAACTGTGGCAGCTGAGTAGATGTAGCCCGGCCCGCCCTTTGAAGTTGACAAGTTCTTGGCATCTCAGAGCCTCAAGGCAAGAGCAAGGTTCTCTATGGTAGGCTGGGGCAGAACTAGCAGCAAGCAGAGCAAAGTTGTCCAAGAATAGCTTCCATTGGAATGCTAATGGCAATTGAAGAGGCAGGCCAGTGGCAAGCCACTAGTTTCTAGCAGTTTGAAAGTTGCAGACACAGTGCAGGTGTTGTGCGGCTTCCTTCTTGGCCTCCTAGAAGGTGCCGCGCTCTCCGTCTCTTGCTTGCCAATATGTTGCCGTGTTCCTCCTATTGTTTGGGTTGTTTTGATTTGTTTTTATGATGTTTTGGCGGGTTTTCGAAATATTTTGGTGGTGTTTTAGAATGTTTTGTTTTCTCTTGTGTTGTTTTTATTGTCTTGGCAGGTTGTGGAACGTTTGGATTCCTTTTGGCGGGTTTGAAAATATTTTGGCTCTTTGCGCAGAGATGACGGTGCCGGTTGCGGTGCGCTCCGGGGCGCTCCTTCTGCGGAAAGACGCCTGGCAGCGGCACTTGGGACAGCTCCGCGTCTCTGTATTCTGCGTTTCTTGCCTTCTGCATCTCAGCAAAATGCTTTCCCACTAGGTCTAGCAAGGAGAAACTGTGGCAGCTGAGTAGATGTAGCCCGGCCCGCCCTTTGAAGTTGACAAGTTCTTGGCATCTCAGAGCCTCAAGGCAAGAGCGAGGTTCTCTATGGTAGGCTGGGGCAGAACTAGCAGCAAGCAGAGCAAAGTTGTCCAAGAATAGCTTCCATTGAAATGCTAATGGCAATTGAAGAGGCAGGCAAGTGGTAAGCCTTGAAATTCTAGCAGTTAGAAAGATGCAGACAAGGTCCGGGTGTTGTGCGGCTTCACTCTTCGCATCGTAGAAGGTACCGCGCTCTCCGTCTCTCGGATGCGATCAAGCGGCTCTTCGCGCAGAGAGCACTGTGCCGGTCACTGTGCGCTGCGGAGCTCTCTTTCTGCCGAAAGACGCCTGGCAGCGGCACTTAACTTCGGAGAGCTCCGTATCTCCGTATTCTGCATTTCTTGTCTTCTGCGTCTCAGCAAAATGCTTTTCCACTGTGTCTAGCAAGGAGAAACTGTGCCAGCACAGTATACGTGCCCGGACTTGTGTTCTCAATTCCCGAGTTCTCGGCATCTCAAAATCTAAAGGGAAGAGCAAGGTTATCTATGGTAGGCTGGGGCAGAACTAGAAGCAAGCACAGCAAAGTTGTGCAAGAATACCTTCCTTTCGGATGCTAATGGCAATTGAAGAGGCAGGCAAGTGGTAAGCCTTGAACTTCTAGCAGTTAGAAAGCTGCGGAAACAGTGCAGGCGTTGTGCGGCTTCACTCTTCGCATCCTAGAACGTGGCGCGCTCTCCGTCTCTCGGATGCCATCTAGCGGGTGTTTGCGCAGAGAGCGCTGTGCTGATCGCGGTTCTAAATATTTTTCTGGGTTTTTGGGATGTTTTGGTTCGTTTTTGTGAAGTTTTGGAGAGTTTTGGAATATTTCGGTTCCTTTCGGCGGGTTTTGAAATATTTTGCCCGGATTTTTAAAATGTTTTTATTTGTTTTTATTATTTTTTGGTAAGTTTTTTTGTGTTTTGATAAGTCCTGGCTGGTTTTCTAGTATTTTGGCGTGTTTTCCGAATGTTTTGATCACTTTTGGCGGGTTCTAAAGTATTTCGTCTGGTGTTTGGATTGTTTTAAATTGTTTTGATTTGTTTTTCTTATGTTTTGGTGGGTTCTTGGAAAGGTTTGGTTCATTTTTGCGTATTTTAAAGTATTTTAGCGGGTTTTTGGAATGTTTTGATTTGCATTGATTTTCTTTCTAATGTTTTGACGGATTTTTTGTATGTTTTTTGCGTCTATTGGGAATGTTGTGATCAGTTTCGACGTGTGTATTAACATTTTGGCAGGTTTTTGGAATGTTTTAATTGTTTTTTTACAATATTTCAGCTGGTTTGGGAAATTTTAATTACTTTTGATGTGTTTTACAATATTTTGCCTGGTGTTTGGAATTTCTTGGTTTGTTTTGATTTGTTTTTATAAAGTTTTTGGAAAATTTTGATTCTTTTTGGTGAGTTTTAAAATAGTTTGGCGGGCTTAAAATAATTTGGTGAGTTTTTACAATGTTTTAGCTGGTATTGATTTGTTTTTATTATGTTTTGGCAAGCTTTTTGAAATATTTGGATCAGTTCTGGCTGGTTTTCTAGTATTTTGGCATGTCTTCAGAATGTTTTGATCCGTTTTGGCGGGTTTTAATGTATTTTGGCAGGTTTTTAGAATATTTTGTTTGGTTTTCCTATGTCTTTATTATGTTTTGGAGGGCTTTTAGAATGTTTAGATTACTTTGGGCGGGTTTTTAGGATTTTTTTGGTTGGTTTTGATTAGTTTATGTTATGTTTAGTCAGTTTTTTGGTGTGTTTGGATTAGTTTTATTGGGCTTTATCATGTTTTGGCGGTTTTTTTGAATGTTTTATTGACTTCTGACAAATTATATAATATTTTGGCAGGTTTTCAGTATGTTTTGATCAGTTTTTGGGGAGTTCTAAAATATTTTGTCAAGTTTTTGGAATTTTTTGGTTGGTTTTGATTTGTTTTTATGATGTTTTGCCAAGTTTTTTGAATGTTTTGATCAGTTCTGGCTGGTTTTCTAATGTTTTGGCATCTTTTCAGAATGTTTTGATGAGTTTTGCGGGTCCAAATTATTTTGGCGGGTTTTCGGAATATTTTGGTTGGTTTTGATTTGTTTTTATGATGTTTTGGCGGGTTTTCGGAATGTCTTGGTTGGGTTTTAGAATGTTTTGTATTCTCTTGAGTTGTTTTTATTGTGTTGGCAGGTTTTGGAATGTTTGGATTCTTTTTGGCGGGTGTTCGGAATGTTTTGGCGGGTGTTCGGAATGTTTTGATTAGTTTTGACGGGTTTTGAAATATTTTGGCCGGTTTTTAGAAGGTTTCGATTTGTTTTGATTTGTTTTGATTCTGTTTAGCCCAGTTTTTGGTGTGTTTGGATTAGCTTTGGTGGGCTTGATCATGTTTTGTCCGGTTTTTTCAAATGTATTGATCACCTCTGTCTGGTTTTCTATTTTGGCGGGTTTGAAAATATTTTTGGATGAGTTTTGGCGGGTTTGAAAATATTTTGGCTCTTTGCGCAGAGATGACGGTGCCGGTTGCGGTGCGCTCCAGGGCGCTCCTTCTGCGGAAAGACGCCTGGCAGCGGCACTTGGGACAGCTCCGCGTCTCCGTATTCTGCGTTTCTTGCCTTCTGCATCTCAGCAAAATGCTTTCCCACTAGGTCTAGCAAGGAGAAACTGTGGCAGCTGAGTAGATGTAGCCCGGCCCGCCCTTTGAAGTTGACAAGTTCTTGGCATCTCAGAGCCTCAAGGGAAGAGCAAGGTTCTCTATGGTAGGCTGGGGCAGAACTAGCAGCAAGCAGAGCAAAGTTGTCCAAGAATAGCTTCCATTGGAATGCTAATGGCAATTGAAGAGGCAGGCCAGTGGCAAGCCACTAGCTTCTAGCAGTTTGAAAGTTGCAGACACAGTGCAGGTGTTGTGCGGCTTCCTTCTTGGCCTCCTAGAAGGTGCCGCGCTCTCCGTCTCTTGCTTGCCAATATGTTGCCGTGTTCCTCCTATTGTTTGGGTTGTTTTGATTTGTTTTTATGATGTTTTGGCGGGTTTTCGAAATATTTTGGTGGTGTTTTAGAATGTTTTGTTTTCTCTTGTGTTGTTTTTATTGTCTTGGCAGGTTGTGGAACGTTTGGATTCCTTTTGGCGGGTTTGAAAATATTTTGGCTCTTTGCGCAGAGATGACGGTGCCGGTTGCGGTGCGCTCCGGGGCGCTCCTTCTGCGGAAAGACGCCTGGCAGCGGCACTTGGGACAGCTCCGCGTCTCTGTATTCTGCGTTTCTTGCCTTCTGCATCTCAGCAAAATGCTTTCCCACTAGGTCTAGCAAGGAGAAACTGTGGCAGCTGAGTAGATGTAGCCCGGCCCGCCCTTTGAAGTTGACAAGTTCTTGGCATCTCAGAGCCTCAAGGCAAGAGCGAGGTTCTCTATGGTAGGCTGGGGCAGAACTAGCAGCAAGCAGAGCAAAGTTGTCCAAGAATAGCTTCCATTGAAATGCTAATGGCAATTGAAGAGGCAGGCAATTGGTAAGCCTTGAAATTCTAGCAGTTAGAAAGATGCAGACAAGGTCCGGGTGTTGTGCGGCTTCACTCTTCGCATCGTAGAAGGTACCGCGCTCTCCGTCTCTCGGATGCGATCAAGCGGCTCTTCGCGCAGAGAGCACTGTGCCGGTCACTGTGCGCTGCGGAGCTCTCTTTCTGCCGAAAGACGCCTGGCAGCGGCACTTAACTTCGGAGAGCTCCGTATCTCCGTATTCTGCATTTCTTGTCTTCTGCGTCTCAGCAAAATGCTTTTCCACTGTGTCTAGCAAGGAGAAACTGTGCCAGCACAGTATACGTGCCCGGACTTGTGTTCTCAATTCCCGAGTTCTCGGCATCTCAAAATCTAAAGGGAAGAGCAAGGTTATCTATGGTAGGCTGGGGCAGAACTAGAAGCAAGCAGAGCAAAGTTGTGCAAGAATACCTTCCTTTCGGATGCTAATGGCAATTGAAGAGGCAGGCAAGTGCTAAGCCTTGAAATTCTAGCAGTTAGAAAGCTGCGGACACAGTCCGGGTGTTGTGCGGCTTCACTCTTCGCATCGTGGAAGGTACCGCGCTCTCCGTCTCTCGGATGCGATCAAGCGGCTCTTCGCGCAGAGAGCACTGTGCCGGTCACTGTGCGCTGCGGAGCTCTCTTTCTGCCGAAAGACGCCTGGCAGCGGCACATAACTTCGGAGAGCTCCGTATCTCCGTATTCTGCATTTCTTGTCTTCTGCGTCTCAGCAAAATGCTTTTCCACTGTGTCTAGCAAGGAGAAACTGTGCCAGCACAGTATACGTGCCCGGACTTGTGTTCTCAATTCCCGAGTTCTCGGCATCTCAAAATCTAAAGGGAAGAGCAAGGTTATCTATGGTAGGCTGGGGCAGAACTAGAAGCAAGCAGAGCAAAGTTGTGCAAGAATACCTTCCTTTCGGATGCTAATGGCAATTGAAGAGGCAGGCAAGTGGTAAGCCTTGAACTTCTAGCAGTTAGAAAGCTGCGGAAACAGTGCAGGCGTTGTGCGGCTTCACTCTTCGCATCCTAGAACGTGGCGCGCTCTCCGTCTCTCGGATGCCATCTAGCGGGTGTTTGCGCAGAGAGCGCTGTGCTGATCGCGGTTCTAAATATTTTTCTGGGTTTTTGGGATGTTTTGGTTCGTTTTTGTGAAGTTTTGGAGAGTTTTGGAATATTTCGGTTCCTTTCGGCGGGTTTTGAAATATTTTGCCCGGATTTTTAAAATGTTTTTATTTGTTTTTATTATTTTTTGGTAAGTTTTTTTGTGTTTTGATAAGTCCTGGCTGGTTTTCTAGTATTTTGGCGTGTTTTCCGAATGTTTTGATCACTTTTGGCGGGTTCTAAAGTATTTCGTCTGGTGTTTGGATTGTTTTAATTTGTTTTGATTTGTTTTTCTTATGTTTTGGTGGGTTCTTGGAAAGGTTTGGTTCATTTTTGCGTATTTTAAAGTATTTTAGCGGGTTTTTGGAATGTTTTGATTTGCATTGATTTTCTTTCTAATGTTTTGACGGATTTTTTGTATGTTTTTTGCGTCTATTGGGAATGTTGTGATCAGTTTCGACGTGTGTATTAACATTTTGGCAGGTTTTTGGAATGTTTTAATTGTTTTTTTACAATATTTCAGCTGGTTTGGGAAATTTTAATTACTTTTGATGTGTTTTACAATATTTTGCCTGGTGTTTGGAATTTCTTGGTTTGTTTTGATTTGTTTTTATAAAGTTTTTGGAAAATTTTGATTCTTTTTGGTGAGTTTTAAAATAGTTTGGCGGGCTTAAAATAATTTGGTGAGTTTTTACAATGTTTTAGCTGGTATTGATTTGTTTTTATTATGTTTTGGCAAGCTTTTTGAAATATTTGGATCAGTTCTGGCTGGTTTTCTAGTATTTTGGCATGTCTTCAGAATGTTTTGATCCGTTTTGGCGGGTTTTAATATATTTTGGCAGGTTTTTAGAATATTTTGTTTGGTTTTCCTATGTCTTTATTATGTTTTGGAGGGCTTTTAGAATGTTTAGATTACTTTGGGCGGGTTTTTAGGATTTTTTTGGTTGGTTTTGATTAGTTTATGTTATGTTTAGTCAGTTTTTTGGTGTGTTTGGATTAGTTTTATTGGGCTTTATCATGTTTTGGCGGTTTTTTTGAATGTTTTATTGACTTCTGACAAATTATATAATATTTTGGCAGGTTTTCAGTATGTTTTGATCAGTTTTTGGGGAGTTCTAAAATATTTTGTCAAGTTTTTGGAATTTTTTGGTTGGTTTTGATTTGTTTTTATGATGTTTTGCCAAGTTTTTTGAATGTTTTGATCAGTTCTGGCTGGTTTTCTAATGTTTTGGCATCTTTTCAGAATGTTTTGATGAGTTTTGCGGGTCCAAATTATTTTGGCGGGTTTTCGGAATATTTTGGTTGGTTTTGATTTGTTTTTATGATGTTTTGGCGGGTTTTCGGAATGTTTTGGTTGGGTTTTAGAATGTTTTGTATTCTCTTGAGTTGTTTTTATTGTGTTGGCAGGTTTTGGAATGTTTGGATTCTTTTTGGCGGGTGTTCGGAATGTTTTGGCGGGTGTTCGGAATGTTTTGATTAGTTTTGACGGGTTTTGAAATATTTTGGCCGGTTTTTAGAAGGTTTCGATTTGTTTTGATTTGTTTTGATTCTGTTTAGCCCAGTTTTTGGTGTGTTTGGATTAGCTTTGGTGGGTTTGATCATGTTTTGTCCGGTTTTTTCAAATGTATTGATCACCTCTGTCTGGTTTTCTATTTTGGCGGGTTTGAAAATATTTTTGGATGAGTTTTGGCGGGTTTGAAAATATTTTGGCTCTTTGCGCAGAGATGACGGTGCCGGTTGCGGTGCGCTCCGGGGCGCTCCTTCTGCGGAAAGACGCCTGGCAGCGGCACTTGGGACAGCTCCGCGTCTCCGTATTCTGCGTTTCTTGCCTTCTGCATCTCAGCAAAATGCTTTCCCACTAGGTCTAGCAAGGAGAAACTGTGGCAGCTGAGTAGATGTAGCCCGGCCCGCCCTTTGAAGTTGACAAGTTCTTGGCATCTCAGAGCCTCAAGGCAAGAGCAAGGTTCTCTATGGTAGGCTGGGGCAGAACTAGCAGCAAGCAGAGCAAAGTTGTCCAAGAATAGCTTCCATTGAAATGCTAATGGCAATTGAAGAGGCAGGCAAGTGGTAAGCCTTGAAATTCTAGCAGTTAGAAAGATGCAGACAAGGTCCGGGTGTTGTGCGGCTTCACTCTTCGCATCGTAGAAGGTACCGCGCTCTCCGTCTCTCGGATGCGATCAAGCGGCTCTTCGCGCAGAGAGCACTGTGCCGGTCACTGTGCGCTGCGGAGCTCTCTTTCTGCCGAAAGACGCCTGGCAGCGGCACTTAACTTCGGAGAGCTCCGTATCTCCGTATTCTGCATTTCTTGTCTTCTGCGTCTCAGCAAAATGCTTTTCCACTGTGTCTAGCAAGGAGAAACTGTGCCAGCACAGTATACGTGCCCGGACTTGTGTTCTCAATTCCCGAGTTCTCGGCATCTCAAAATCTAAAGGGAAGAGCAAGGTTATCTATGGTAGGCTGGGGCAGAACTAGAAGCAAGCAGAGCAAAGTTGTGCAAGAATACCTTCCTTTCGGATGCTAATGGCAATTGAAGAGGCAGGCAAGTGCTAAGCCTTGAAATTCTAGCAGTTAGAAAGCTGCGGACACAGTCCGGGTGTTGTGCGGCTTCACTCTTCGCATCGTGGAAGGTACCGCGCTCTCCGTCTCTCGGATGCGATCAAGCGGCTCTTCGCGCAGAGAGCACTGTGCCGGTCACTGTGCGCTGCGGAGCTCTCTTTCTGCCGAAAGACGCCTGGCAGCGGCACATAACTTCGGAGAGCTCCGTATCTCCGTATTCTGCATTTCTTGTCTTCTGCGTCTCAGCAAAATGCTTTTCCACTGTGTCTAGCAAGGAGAAACTGTGCCAGCACAGTATACGTGCCCGGACTTGTGTTCTCAATTCCCGAGTTCTCGGCATCTCAAAATCTAAAGGGAAGAGCAAGGTTATCTATGGTAGGCTGGGGCAGAACTAGAAGCAAGCAGAGCAAAGTTGTGCAAGAATACCTTCCTTTCGGATGCTAATGGCAATTGAAGAGGCAGGCAAGTGGTAAGCCTTGAACTTCTAGCAGTTAGAAAGCTGCGGAAACAGTGCAGGCGTTGTGCGGCTTCACTCTTCGCATCCTAGAACGTGGCGCGCTCTCCGTCTCTCGGATGCCATCTAGCGGGTGTTTGCGCAGAGAGCGCTGTGCTGATCGCGGTTCTAAATATTTTTCTGGGTTTTTGGGATGTTTTGGTTCGTTTTTGTGAAGTTTTGGAGAGTTTTGGAATATTTCGGTTCCTTTCGGCGGGTTTTGAAATATTTTGCCCGGATTTTTAAAATGTTTTTATTTGTTTTTATTATTTTTTGGTAAGTTTTTTTGTGTTTTGATAAGTCCTGGCTGGTTTTCTAGTATTTTGGCGTGTTTTCCGAATGTTTTGATCACTTTTGGCGGGTTCTAAAGTATTTCGTCTGGTGTTTGGATTGTTTTAATTTGTTTTGATTTGTTTTTCTTATGTTTTGGTGGGTTCTTGGAAAGGTTTGGTTCATTTTTGCGTATTTTAAAGTATTTTAGCGGGTTTTTGGAATGTTTTGATTTGCATTGATTTTCTTTCTAATGTTTTGACGGATTTTTTGTATGTTTTTTGCGTCTATTGGGAATGTTGTGATCAATTTCGACGTGTGTATTAACATTTTGGCAGGTTTTTGGAATGTTTTAATTGTTTTTTTACAATATTTCAGCTGGTTTGGGAAATTTTAATTACTTTTGATGTGTTTTACAATATTTTGCCTGGTGTTTGGAATTTCTTGGTTTGTTTTGATTTGTTTTTATAAAGTTTTTGGAAAATTTTGATTCTTTTTGGTGAGTTTTAAAATAGTTTGGCGGGCTTAAAATAATTTGGTGAGTTTTTACAATGTTTTAGCTGGTATTGATTTGTTTTTATTATGTTTTGGCAAGCTTTTTGAAATATTTGGATCAGTTCTGGCTGGTTTTCTAGTATTTTGGCATGTCTTCAGAATGTTTTGATCCGTTTTGGCGGGTTTTAATATATTTTGGCAGGTTTTTAGAATATTTTGTTTGGTTTTCCTATGTCTTTATTATGTTTTGGAGGGCTTTTAGAATGTTTAGATTACTTTGGGCGGGTTTTTAGGATTTTTTTGGTTGGTTTTGATTAGTTTATGTTATGTTTAGTCAGTTTTTTGGTGTGTTTGGATTAGTTTTATTGGGCTTTATCATGTTTTGGCGGTTTTTTTGAATGTTTTATTGACTTCTGACAAATTATATAATATTTTGGCAGGTTTTCAGTATGTTTTGATCAGTTTTTGGGGAGTTCTAAAATATTTTGTCAAGTTTTTGGAATTTTTTGGTTGGTTTTGATTTGTTTTTATGATGTTTTGCCAAGTTTTTTGAATGTTTTGATCAGTTCTGGCTGGTTTTCTAATGTTTTGGCATCTTTTCAGAATGTTTTGATGAGTTTTGCGGGTCCAAATTATTTTGGCGGGTTTTCGGAATATTTTGGTTGGTTTTGATTTGTTTTTATGATGTTTTGGCGGGTTTTCGGAATGTCTTGGTTGGGTTTTAGAATGTTTTGTATTCTCTTGAGTTGTTTTTATTGTGTTGGCAGGTTTTGGAATGTTTGGATTCTTTTTGGCGGGTGTTCGGAATGTTTTGGCGGGTGTTCGGAATGTTTTGATTAGTTTTGACGGGTTTTGAAATATTTTGGCCGGTTTTTAGAAGGTTTCGATTTGTTTTGATTTGTTTTGATTCTGTTTAGCCCAGTTTTTGGTGTGTTTGGATTAGCTTTGGTGGGCTTGATCATGTTTTGTCCGGTTTTTTCAAATGTATTGATCACCTCTGTCTGGTTTTCTATTTTGGCGGGTTTGAAAATATTTTTGGATGAGTTTTGGCGGGTTTGAAAATATTTTGGCTCTTTGCGCAGAGATGACGGTGCCGGTTGCGGTGCGCTCCAGGGCGCTCCTTCTGCGGAAAGACGCCTGGCAGCGGCACTTGGGACAGCTCCGCGTCTCCGTATTCTGCGTTTCTTGCCTTCTGCATCTCAGCAAAATGCTTTCCCACTAGGTCTAGCAAGGAGAAACTGTGGCAGCTGAGTAGATGTAGCCCGGCCCGCCCTTTGAAGTTGACAAGTTCTTGGCATCTCAGAGCCTCAAGGGAAGAGCAAGGTTCTCTATGGTAGGCTGGGGCAGAACTAGCAGCAAGCAGAGCAAAGTTGTCCAAGAATAGCTTCCATTGGAATGCTAATGGCAATTGAAGAGGCAGGCCAGTGGCAAGCCACTAGCTTCTAGCAGTTTGAAAGTTGCAGACACAGTGCAGGTGTTGTGCGGCTTCCTTCTTGGCCTCCTAGAAGGTGCCGCGCTCTCCGTCTCTTGCTTGCCAATATGTTGCCGTGTTCCTCCTATTGTTTGGGTTGTTTTGATTTGTTTTGATGATGTTTTGGCGGGTTTTCGAAATATTTTGGTGGTGTTTTAGAATGTTTTGTTTTCTCTTGTGTTGTTTTTATTGTCTTGGCAGGTTGTGGAACGTTTGGATTCCTTTTGGCGGGTTTGAAAATATTTTGGCTCTTTGCGCAGAGATGACGGTGCCGGTTGCGGTGCGCTCCGGGGCGCTCCTTCTGCGGAAAGACGCCTGGCAGCGGCACTTGGGACAGCTCCGCGTCTCTGTATTCTGCGTTTCTTGCCTTCTGCATCTCAGCAAAATGCTTTCCCACTAGGTCTAGCAAGGAGAAACTGTGGCAGCTGAGTAGATGTAGCCCGGCCCGCCCTTTGAAGTTGACAAGTTCTTGGCATCTCAGAGCCTCAAGGCAAGAGCGAGGTTCTCTATGGTAGGCTGGGGCAGAACTAGCAGCAAGCAGAGCAAAGTTGTCCAAGAATAGCTTCCATTGAAATGCTAATGGCAATTGAAGAGGCAGGCAATTGGTAAGCCTTGAAATTCTAGCAGTTAGAAAGATGCAGACAAGGTCCGGGTGTTGTGCGGCTTCACTCTTCGCATCGTAGAAGGTACCGCGCTCTCCGTCTCTCGGATGCGATCAAGCGGCTCTTCGCGCAGAGAGCACTGTGCCGGTCACTGTGCGCTGCGGAGCTCTCTTTCTGCCGAAAGACGCCTGGCAGCGGCACTTAACTTCGGAGAGCTCCGTATCTCCGTATTCTGCATTTCTTGTCTTCTGCGTCTCAGCAAAATGCTTTTCCACTGTGTCTAGCAAGGAGAAACTGTGCCAGCACAGTATACGTGCCCGGACTTGTGTTCTCAATTCCCGAGTTCTCGGCATCTCAAAATCTAAAGGGAAGAGCAAGGTTATCTATGGTAGGCTGGGGCAGAACTAGAAGCAAGCACAGCAAAGTTGTGCAAGAATACCTTCCTTTCGGATGCTAATGGCAATTGAAGAGGCAGGCAAGTGCTAAGCCTTGAAATTCTAGCAGTTAGAAAGCTGCGGACACAGTCCGGGTGTTGTGCGGCTTCACTCTTCGCATCGTGGAAGGTACCGCGCTCTCCGTCTCTCGGATGCGATCAAGCGGCTCTTCGCGCAGAGAGCACTGTGCCGGTCACTGTGCGCTGCGGAGCTCTCTTTCTGCCGAAAGACGCCTGGCAGCGGCACATAACTTCGGAGAGCTCCGTATCTCCGTATTCTGCATTTCTTGTCTTCTGCGTCTCAGCAAAATGCTTTTCCACTGTGTCTAGCAAGGAGAAACTGTGCCAGCACAGTATACGTGCCCGGACTTGTGTTCTCAATTCCCGAGTTCTCGGCATCTCAAAATCTAAAGGGAAGAGCAAGGTTATCTATGGTAGGCTGGGGCAGAACTAGAAGCAAGCAGAGCAAAGTTGTGCAAGAATACCTTCCTTTCGGATGCTAATGGCAATTGAAGAGGCAGGCAAGTGGTAAGCCTTGAACTTCTAGCAGTTAGAAAGCTGCGGAAACAGTGCAGGCGTTGTGCGGCTTCACTCTTCGCATCCTAGAACGTGGCGCGCTCTCCGTCTCTCGGATGCCATCTAGCGGGTGTTTGCGCAGAGAGCGCTGTGCTGATCGCGGTTCTAAATATTTTTCTGGGTTTTTGGGATGTTTTGGTTCGTTTTTGTGAAGTTTTGGAGAGTTTTGGAATATTTCGGTTCCTTTCGGCGGGTTTTGAAATATTTTGCCCGGATTTTTAAAATGTTTTTATTTGTTTTTATTATTTTTTGGTAAGTTTTTTTGTGTTTTGATAAGTCCTGGCTGGTTTTCTAGTATTTTGGCGTGTTTTCCGAATGTTTTGATCACTTTTGGCGGGTTCTAAAGTATTTCGTCTGGTGTTTGGATTGTTTTAATTTGTTTTGATTTGTTTTTCTTATGTTTTGGTGGGTTCTTGGAAAGGTTTGGTTCATTTTTGCGTATTTTAAAGTATTTTAGCGGGTTTTTGGAATGTTTTGATTTGCATTGATTTTCTTTCTAATGTTTTGACGGATTTTTTGTATGTTTTTTGCGTCTATTGGGAATGTTGTGATCAATTTCGACGTGTGTATTAACATTTTGGCAGGTTTTTGGAATGTTTTAATTGTTTTTTTACAATATTTCAGCTGGTTTGGGAAATTTTAATTACTTTTGATGTGTTTTACAATATTTTGCCTGGTGTTTGGAATTTCTTGGTTTGTTTTGATTTGTTTTTATAAAGTTTTTGGAAAATTTTGATTCTTTTTGGTGAGTTTTAAAATAGTTTGGCGGGCTTAAAATAATTTGGTGAGTTTTTACAATGTTTTAGCTGGTATTGATTTGTTTTTATTATGTTTTGGCAAGCTTTTTGAAATATTTGGATCAGTTCTGGCTGGTTTTCTAGTATTTTGGCATGTCTTCAGAATGTTTTGATCCGTTTTGGCGGGTTTTAATATATTTTGGCAGGTTTTTAGAATATTTTGTTTGGTTTTCCTATGTCTTTATTATGTTTTGGAGGGCTTTTAGAATGTTTAGATTACTTTGGGCGGGTTTTTAGGATTTTTTTGGTTGGTTTTGATTAGTTTATGTTATGTTTAGTCAGTTTTTTGGTGTGTTTGGATTAGTTTTATTGGGCTTTATCATGTTTTGGCGGTTTTTTTGAATGTTTTATTGACTTCTGACAAATTATATAATATTTTGGCAGGTTTTCAGTATGTTTTGATCAGTTTTTGGGGAGTTCTAAAATATTTTGTCAAGTTTTTGGAATTTTTTGGTTGGTTTTGATTTGTTTTTATGATGTTTTGCCAAGTTTTTTGAATGTTTTGATCAGTTCTGGCTGGTTTTCTAATGTTTTGGCATCTTTTCAGAATGTTTTGATGAGTTTTGCGGGTCCAAATTATTTTGGCGGGTTTTCGGAATATTTTGGTTGGTTTTGATTTGTTTTTATGATGTTTTGGCGGGTTTTCGGAATGTCTTGGTTGGGTTTTAGAATGTTTTGTATTCTCTTGAGTTGTTTTTATTGTGTTGGCAGGTTTTGGAATGTTTGGATTCTTTTTGGCGGGTGTTCGGAATGTTTTGGCGTGTGTTCGGAATGTTTTGATTAGTTTTGACGGGTTTTGAAATAGTTTGGCCGGTTTTTAGAAGGTTTCGATTTGTTTTGATTTGTTTTGATTCTGTTTAGCCCAGTTTTTGGTGTGTTTGGATTAGCTTTGGTGGGCTTGATCATGTTTTGTCCGGTTTTTTCAAATGTATTGATCACCTCTGTCTGGTTTTCTATTTTGGCGGGTTTGAAAATATTTTTGGATGAGTTTTGGCGGGTTTTAAAATATTTTGGCTCTTTGCGCAGAGATGACGGTGCCGGTTGCGGTGCGCTCCGGGGCGCTCCTTCTGCGGAAAGACGCCTGGCAGCGGCACTTGGGACAGCTCCGCGTCTCCGTATTCTGCGTTTCTTGCCTTCTGCATCTCAGCAAAATGCTTTCCCACTAGGTCTAGCAAGGAGAAACTGTGGCAGCTGAGTAGATGTAGCCCGGCCCGCCCTTTGAAGTTGACAAGTTCTTGGCATCTCAGAGCCTCAAGGGAAGAGCAAGGTTCTCTATGGTAGGCTGGGGCAGAACTAGCAGCAAGCAGAGCAAAGTTGTCCAAGAATAGCTTCCATTGGAATGCTAATGGCAATTGAAGAGGCAGGCCAGTGGCAAGCCACTAGCTTCTAGCAGTTTGAAAGTTGCAGACACAGTGCAGGTGTTGTGCGGCTTCCTTCTTGGCCTCCTAGAAGGTGCCGCGCTCTCCGTCTCTTGCTTGCCAATATGTTGCCGTGTTCCTCCTATAGTTTGGGTTGTTTTGATTTGTTTTGATGATGTTTTGGCGGGTTTTCGAAATATTTTGGTGGTGTTTTAGAATGTTTTGTTTTCTCTTGTGTTGTTTTTATTGTCTTGGCAGGTTGTGGAATATTTGGATTCATTTTGGCGGGTTTGAAAATATTTTGGCTCTTTGCGCAGAGATGACGGTGCCGGTTGCGGTGCGCTCCGGGGCGCTCCTTCTGCGGAAAGACGCCTGGCAGCGGCACTTGGGACAGCTCCGCGTCTCTGTATTCTGCGTTTCTTGCCTTCTGCATCTCAGCAAAATGCTTTCCCACTAGGTCTAGCAAGGAGAAACTGTGGCAGCTGAGTAGATGTAGCCCGGCCCGCCCTTTGAAGTTGACAAGTTCTTGGCATCTCAGAGCCTCAAGGCAAGAGCAAGGTTCTCTATGGTAGGCTGGGGCAGAACTAGCAGCAAGCAGAGCAAAGTTGTCCAAGAATAGCTTCCATTGGAATGCTAATGGCAATTGAAGAGGCAGGCAAGTGGTAAGCCTTGAAATTCTAGCAGTTAGAAAGATGCAGACAAGGTCCGGGTGTTGTGCGGCTTCACTCTTCGCATCGTAGAAGGTACCGCGCTCTCCGTCTCTCGGATGCGATCAAGCGGCTCTTCGCGCAGAGAGCACTGTGCCGGTCACTGTGCGCTGCGGAGCTCTCTTTCTGCCGAAAGACGCCTGGCAGCGGCACTTAACTTCGGAGAGCTCCGTATCTCCGTATTCTGCATTTCTTGTCTTCTGCGTCTCAGCAAAATGCTTTTCCACTGTGTCTAGCAAGGAGAAACTGTGCCAGCACAGTATACGTGCCCGGACTTGTGTTCTCAATTCCCGAGTTCTCGGCATCTCAAAATCTAAAGGGAAGAGCAAGGTTATCTATGGTAGGCTGGGGCAGAACTAGAAGCAAGCACAGCAAAGTTGTGCAAGAATACCTTCCTTTCGGATGCTAATGGCAATTGAAGAGGCAGGCAAGTGCTAAGCCTTGAAATTCTAGCAGTTAGAAAGCTGCGGACACAGTCCGGGTGTTGTGCGGCTTCACTCTTCGCATCGTGGAAGGTACCGCGCTCTCCGTCTCTCGGATGCGATCAAGCGGCTCTTCGCGCAGAGAGCACTGTGCCGGTCACTGTGCGCTGCGGAGCTCTCTTTCTGCCGAAAGACGCCTGGCAGCGGCACATTTACTTCGGAGAGCTCCGTATCTCCGTATTCTGCATTTCTTGTCTTCTGCGTCTCAGCAAAATGCTTTTCCACTGTGTCTAGCAAGGAGAAACTGTGCCAGCACAGTATACGTGCCCGGACTTGTGTTCTCAATTCCCGAGTTCTCGGCATCTCAAAATCTAAAGGGAAGAGCAAGGTTATCTATGGTAGGCTGGGGCAGAACTAGAAGCAAGCAGAGCAAAGTTGTGCAAGAATACCTTCCTTTCGGATGCTAATGGCAATTGAAGAGGCAGGCAAGTGGTAAGCCTTGAACTTCTAGCAGTTAGAAAGCTGCGGAAACAGTGCAGGCGTTGTGCGGCTTCACTCTTCGCATCCTAGAACGTGGCGCGCTCTCCGTCTCTCGGATGCCATCTAGCGGGTGTTTGCGCAGAGAGCGCTGTGCTGATCGCGGTTCTAAATATTTTTCTGGGTTTTTGGGATGTTTTGGTTCGTTTTTGTGAAGTTTTGGAGAGTTTTGGAATATTTCGGTTCCTTTCGGCGGGTTTTGAAATATTTTGCCCGGATTTTTAAAATGTTTTTATTTGTTTTTATTATTTTTTGGTAAGTTTTTTTGTGTTTTGATAAGTCCTGGCTGGTTTTCTAGTATTTTGGCGTGTTTTCCGAATGTTTTGATCACTTTTGGCGGGTTCTAAAGTATTTCGTCTGGTGTTTGGATTGTTTTAATTTGTTTTGATTTGTTTTTCTTATGTTTTGGTGGGTTCTTGGAAAGGTTTGGTTCATTTTTGCGTATTTTAAAGTATTTTAGCGGGTTTTTGGAATGTTTTGATTTGCATTGATTTTCTTTCTAATGTTTTGACGGATTTTTTGTATGTTTTTTGCGTCTATTGGGAATGTTGTGATCAGTTTCGACGTGTGTATTAACATTTTGGCAGGTTTTTGGAATGTTTTAATTGTTTTTTTACAATATTTCAGCTGGTTTGGGAAATTTTAATTACTTTTGATGTGTTTTACAATATTTTGCCTGGTGTTTGGAATTTCTTGGTTTGTTTTGATTTGTTTTTATAAAGTTTTTGGAAAATTTTGATTCTTTTTGGTGAGTTTTAAAATAGTTTGGCGGGCTTAAAATAATTTGGTGAGTTTTTACAATGTTTTAGCTGGTATTGATTTGTTTTTATTATGTTTTGGCAAGCTTTTTGAAATATTTGGATCAGTTCTGGCTGGTTTTCTAGTATTTTGGCATGTCTTCAGAATGTTTTGATCCGTTTTGGCGGGTTTTAATATATTTTGGCAGGTTTTTAGAATATTTTGTTTGGTTTTCCTATGTCTTTATTATGTTTTGGAGGGCTTTTAGAATGTTTAGATTACTTTGGGCGGGTTTTTAGGATTTTTTTGGTTGGTTTTGATTAGTTTATGTTATGTTTAGTCAGTTTTTTGGTGTGTTTGGATTAGTTTTATTGGGCTTTATCATGTTTTGGCGGTTTTTTTGAATGTTTTATTGACTTCTGACAAATTATATAATATTTTGGCAGGTTTTCAGTATGTTTTGATCAGTTTTTGGGGAGTTCTAAAATATTTTGTCAAGTTTTTGGAATTTTTTGGTTGGTTTTGATTTGTTTTTATGATGTTTTGCCAAGTTTTTTGAATGTTTTGATCAGTTCTGGCTGGTTTTCTAATGTTTTGGCATCTTTTCAGAATGTTTTGATGAGTTTTGCGGGTCCAAATTATTTTGGCGGGTTTTCGGAATATTTTGGTTGGTTTTGATTTGTTTTTATGATGTTTTGGCGGGTTTTCGGAATGTCTTGGTTGGGTTTTAGAATGTTTTGTATTCTCTTGAGTTGTTTTTATTGTGTTGGCAGGTTTTGGAATGTTTGGATTCTTTTTGGCGGGTGTTCGGAATGTTTTGGCGGGTGTTCGGAATGTTTTGATTAGTTTTGACGGGTTTTGAAATATTTTGGCCGGTTTTTAGAAGGTTTCGATTTGTTTTGATTTGTTTTGATTCTGTTTAGCCCAGTTTTTGGTGTGTTTGGATTAGCTTTGGTGGGCTTTATCATGTTTTGTCCGGTTTTTTCAAATGTATTGATCACCTCTGTCTGGTTTTCTATTTTGGCGGGTTTGAAAATATTTTTGGATGAGTTTTGGCGGGTTTGAAAATATTTTGGCTCTTTGCGCAGAGATGACGGTGCCGGTTGCGGTGCGCTCCGGGGCGCTCCTTCTGCGGAAAGACGCCTGGCAGCGGCACTTGGGACAGCTCCGCGTCTCCGTATTCTGCGTTTCTTGCCTTCTGCATCTCAGCAAAATGCTTTCCCACTAGGTCTAGCAAGGAGAAACTGTGGCAGCTGAGTAGATGTAGCCCGGCCCGCCCTTTGAAGTTGACAAGTTCTTGGCATCTCAGAGCCTCAAGGCAAGAGCAAGGTTCTCTATGGTAGGCTGGGGCAGAACTAGCAGCAAGCAGAGCAAAGTTGTCCAAGAATAGCTTCCATTGGAATGCTAATGGCAATTGAAGAGGCAGGCCAGTGGCAAGCCACTAGCTTCTAGCAGTTTGAAAGTTGCAGACACAGTGCAGGTGTTGTGCGGCTTCCTTCTTGGCCTCCTAGAAGGTGCCGCGCTCTCCGTCTCTTGCTTGCCAATATGTTGCCGTGTTCCTCCTATTGTTTGGGTTGTTTTGATTTGTTTTTATGATGTTTTGGCGGGTTTTCGAAATATTTTGGTGGTGTTTTAGAATGTTTTGTTTTCTCTTGTGTTGTTTTTATTGTCTTGGCAGGTTGTGGAACGTTTGGATTCCTTTTGGCGGGTTTGAAAATATTTTGGCTCTTTGCGCAGAGATGACGGTGCCGGTTGCGGTGCGCTCCGGGGCGCTCCTTCTGCGGAAAGACGCCTGGCAGCGGCACTTGGGACAGCTCCGCGTCTCTGTATTCTGCGTTTCTTGCCTTCTGCATCTCAGCAAAATGCTTTCCCACTAGGTCTAGCAAGGAGAAACTGTGGCAGCTGAGTAGATGTAGCCCGGCCCGCCCTTTGAAGTTGACAAGTTCTTGGCATCTCAGAGCCTCAAGGCAAGAGCGAGGTTCTCTATGGTAGGCTGGGGCAGAACTAGCAGCAAGCAGAGCAAAGTTGTCCAAGAATAGCTTCCATTGAAATGCTAATGGCAATTGAAGAGGCAGGCAAGTGGTAAGCCTTGAAATTCTAGCAGTTAGAAAGATGCAGACAAGGTCCGGGTGTTGTGCGGCTTCACTCTTCGCATCGTAGAAGGTACCGCGCTCTCCGTCTCTCCGATGCGATCAAGCGGCTCTTCGCGCAGAGAGCACTGTGCCGGTCACTGTGCGCTGCGGAGCTCTCTTTCTGCCGAAAGACGCCTGGCAGCGGCACTTAACTTCGGAGAGCTCCGTATCTCCGTATTCTGCATTTCTTGTCTTCTGCGTCTCAGCAAAATGCTTTTCCACTGTGTCTAGCAAGGAGAAACTGTGCCAGCACAGTATACGTGCCCGGACTTGTGTTCTCAATTCCCGAGTTCTCGGCATCTCAAAATCTAAAGGGAAGAGCAAGGTTATCTATGGTAGGCTGGGGCAGAACTAGAAGCAAGCAGAGCAAAGTTGTGCAAGAATACCTTCCTTTCGGATGCTAATGGCAATTGAAGAGGCAGGCAAGTGCTAAGCCTTGAAATTCTAGCAGTTAGAAAGCTGCGGACACAGTCCGGGTGTTGTGCGGCTTCACTCTTCGCATCGTGGAAGGTACCGCGCTCTCCGTCTCTCGGATGCGATCAAGCGGCTCTTCGCGCAGAGAGCACTGTGCCGGTCACTGTGCGCTGCGGAGCTCTCTTTCTGCCGAAAGACGCCTGGCAGCGGCACATAACTTCGGAGAGCTCCGTATCTCCGTATTCTGCATTTCTTGTCTTCTGCATCTCAGCAAAATGCTTTTCCACTGTGTCTAGCAAGGAGAAACTGTGCCAGCACAGTATACGTGCCCGGACTTGTGTTCTCAATTCCCGAGTTCTCGGCATCTCAAAATCTAAAGGGAAGAGCAAGGTTATCTATGGTAGGCTGGGGCAGAACTAGAAGCAAGCACAGCAAAGTTGTGCAAGAATACCTTCCTTTCGGATGCTAATGGCAATTGAAGAGGCAGGCAAGTGGTAAGCCTTGAACTTCTAGCAGTTAGAAAGCTGCGGAAACAGTGCAGGCGTTGTGCGGCTTCACTCTTCGCATCCTAGAACGTGGCGCGCTCTCCGTCTCTCGGATGCCATCTAGCGGGTGTTTGCGCAGAGAGCGCTGTGCTGATCGCGGTTCTAAATATTTTTCTGGGTTTTCGGGATGTTTTGGTTCGTTTTTGTGAAGTTTTGGAGAGTTTTGGAATATTTCGGTTCCTTTCGGCGGGTTTTGAAATATTTTGCCCGGATTTTTAAAATGTTTTTATTTGTTTTTATTATTTTTTGGTAAGTTTTTTTGTGTTTTGATAAGTCCTGGCTGGTTTTCTAGTATTTTGGCGTGTTTTCCGAATGTTTTGATCACTTTTGGCGGGTTCTAAAGTATTTCGTCTGGTGTTTGGATTGTTTTAATTTGTTTTGATTTGTTTTTCTTATGTTTTGGTGGGTTCTTGGAAAGGTTTGGTTCATTTTTGCGTATTTTAAAGTATTTTAGCGGGTTTTTGGAATGTTTTGATTTGCATTGATTTTCTTTCTAATGTTTTGACGGATTTTTTGTATGTTTTTTGCGTCTATTGGGAATGTTGTGATCAGTTTCGACGTGTGTATTAACATTTTGGCAGGTTTTTGGAATGTTTTAATTGTTTTTTTACAATATTTCAGCTGGTTTGGGAAATTTTAATTACTTTTGATGTGTTTTACAATATTTTGCCTGGTGTTTGGAATTTCTTGGTTTGTTTTGATTTGTTTTTATAAAGTTTTTGGAAAATTTTGATTCTTTTTGGTGAGTTTTAAAATAGTTTGGCGGGCTTAAAATAATTTGGTGAGTTTTTACAATGTTTTAGCTGGTATTGATTTGTTTTTATTATGTTTTGGCAAGCTTTTTGAAATATTTGGATCAGTTCTGGCTGGTTTTCTAGTATTTTGGCATGTCTTCAGAATGTTTTGATCCGTTTTGGCGGGTTTTAATATATTTTGGCAGGTTTTTAGAATATTTTGTTTGGTTTTCCTATGTCTTTATTATGTTTTGGAGGGCTTTTAGAATGTTTAGATTACTTTGGGCGGGTTTTTAGGATTTTTTTGGTTGGTTTTGATTAGTTTATGTTATGTTTAGTCAGTTTTTTGGTGTGTTTGGATTAGTTTTATTGGGCTTTATCATGTTTTGGCGGTTTTTTTGAATGTTTTATTGACTTCTGACAAATTATATAATATTTTGGCAGGTTTTCAGTATGTTTTGATCAGTTTTTGGGGAGTTCTAAAATATTTTGTCAAGTTTTTGGAATTTTTTGGTTGGTTTTGATTTGTTTTTATGATGTTTTGCCAAGTTTTTTGAATGTTTTGATCAGTTCTGGCTGGTTTTCTAATGTTTTGGCATCTTTTCAGAATGTTTTGATGAGTTTTGCGGGTCCAAATTATTTTGGCGGGTTTTCGGAATATTTTGGTTGGTTTTGATTTGTTTTTATGATGTTTTGGCGGGTTTTCGGAATGTCTTGGTTGGGTTTTAGAATGTTTTGTATTCTCTTGAGTTGTTTTTATTGTGTTGGCAGGTTTTGGAATGTTTGGATTCTTTTTGGCGGGTGTTCGGAATGTTTTGGCGGGTGTTCGGAATGTTTTGATTAGTTTTGACGGGTTTTGAAATATTTTGGCCGGTTTTTAGAAGGTTTCGATTTGTTTTGATTTGTTTTGATTCTGTTTAGCCCAGTTTTTGGTGTGTTTGGATTAGCTTTGGTGGGCTTTATCATGTTTTGTCCGGTTTTTTCAAATGTATTGATCACCTCTGTCTGGTTTTCTATTTTGGCGGGTTTGAAAATATTTTTGGATGAGTTTTGGCGGGTTTGAAAATATTTTGGCTCTTTGCGCAGAGATGACGGTGCCGGTTGCGGTGCGCTCCGGGGCGCTCCTTCTGCGGAAAGACGCCTGGCAGCGGCACTTGGGACAGCTCCGCGTCTCCGTATTCTGCGTTTCTTGCCTTCTGCATCTCAGCAAAATGCTTTCCCACTAGGTCTAGCAAGGAGAAACTGTGGCAGCTGAGTAGATGTAGCCCGGCCCGCCCTTTGAAGTTGACAAGTTCTTGGCATCTCAGAGCCTCAAGGCAAGAGCAAGGTTCTCTATGGTAGGCTGGGGCAGAACTAGCAGCAAGCAGAGCAAAGTTGTCCAAGAATAGCTTCCATTGGAATGCTAATGGCAATTGAAGAGGCAGGCCAGTGGCAAGCCACTAGCTTCTAGCAGTTTGAAAGTTGCAGACACAGTGCAGGTGTTGTGCGGCTTCCTTCTTGGCCTCCTAGAAGGTGCCGCGCTCTCCGTCTCTTGCTTGCCAATATGTTGCCGTGTTCCTCCTATTGTTTGGGTTGTTTTGATTTGTTTTTATGATGTTTTGGCGGGTTTTCGAAATATTTTGGTGGTGTTTTAGAATGTTTTGTTTTCTCTTGTGTTGTTTTTATTGTCTTGGCAGGTTGTGGAACGTTTGGATTCCTTTTGGCGGGTTTGAAAATATTTTGGCTCTTTGCGCAGAGATGACGGTGCCGGTTGCGGTGCGCTCCGGGGCGCTCCTTCTGCGGAAAGACGCCTGGCAGCGGCACTTGGGACAGCTCCGCGTCTCTGTATTCTGCGTTTCTTGCCTTCTGCATCTCAGCAAAATGCTTTCCCACTAGGTCTAGCAAGGAGAAACTGTGGCAGCTGAGTAGATGTAGCCCGGCCCGCCCTTTGAAGTTGACAAGTTCTTGGCATCTCAGAGCCTCAAGGCAAGAGCGAGGTTCTCTATGGTAGGCTGGGGCAGAACTAGCAGCAAGCAGAGCAAAGTTGTCCAAGAATAGCTTCCATTGAAATGCTAATGGCAATTGAAGAGGCAGGCAAGTGGTAAGCCTTGAAATTCTAGCAGTTAGAAAGATGCAGACAAGGTCCGGGTGTTGTGCGGCTTCACTCTTCGCATCGTAGAAGGTACCGCGCTCTCCGTCTCTCGGATGCGATCAAGCGGCTCTTCGCGCAGAGAGCACTGTGCCGGTCACTGTGCGCTGCGGAGCTCTCTTTCTGCCGAAAGACGCCTGGCAGCGGCACTTAACTTCGGAGAGCTCCGTATCTCCGTATTCTGCATTTCTTGTCTTCTGCGTCTCAGCAAAATGCTTTTCCACTGTGTCTAGCAAGGAGAAACTGTGCCAGCACAGTATACGTGCCCGGACTTGTGTTCTCAATTCCCGAGTTCTCGGCATCTCAAAATCTAAAGGGAAGAGCAAGGTTATCTATGGTAGGCTGGGGCAGAACTAGAAGCAAGCACAGCAAAGTTGTGCAAGAATACCTTCCTTTCGGATGCTAATGGCAATTGAAGAGGCAGGCAAGTGGTAAGCCTTGAACTTCTAGCAGTTAGAAAGCTGCGGAAACAGTGCAGGCGTTGTGCGGCTTCACTCTTCGCATCCTAGAACGTGGCGCGCTCTCCGTCTCTCGGATGCCATCTAGCGGGTGTTTGCGCAGAGAGCGCTGTGCTGATCGCGGTTCTAAATATTTTTCTGGGTTTTTGGGATGTTTTGGTTCGTTTTTGTGAAGTTTTGGAGAGTTTTGGAATATTTCGGTTCCTTTCGGCGGGTTTTGAAATATTTTGCCCGGATTTTTAAAATGTTTTTATTTGTTTTTATTATTTTTTGGTAAGTTTTTTTGTGTTTTGATAAGTCCTGGCTGGTTTTCTAGTATTTTGGCGTGTTTTCCGAATGTTTTGATCACTTTTGGCGGGTTCTAAAGTATTTCGTCTGGTGTTTGGATTGTTTTAATTTGTTTTGATTTGTTTTTCTTATGTTTTGGTGGGTTCTTGGAAAGGTTTGGTTCATTTTTGCGTATTTTAAAGTATTTTAGCGGGTTTTTGGAATGTTTTGATTTGCATTGATTTTCTTTCTAATGTTTTGACGGATTTTTTGTATGTTTTTTGCGTCTATTGGGAATGTTGTGATCAGTTTCGACGTGTGTATTAACATTTTGGCAGGTTTTTGGAATGTTTTAATTGTTTTTTTACAATATTTCAGCTGGTTTGGGAAATTTTAATTACTTTTGATGTGTTTTACAATATTTTGCCTGGTGTTTGGAATTTCTTGGTTTGTTTTGATTTGTTTTTATAAAGTTTTTGGAAAATTTTGATTCTTTTTGGTGAGTTTTAAAATAGTTTGGCGGGCTTAAAATAATTTGGTGAGTTTTTACAATGTTTTAGCTGGTATTGATTTGTTTTTATTATGTTTTGGCAAGCTTTTTGAAATATTTGGATCAGTTCTGGCTGGTTTTCTAGTATTTTGGCATGTCTTCAGAATGTTTTGATCCGTTTTGGCGGGTTTTAATATATTTTGGCAGGTTTTTAGAATATTTTGTTTGGTTTTCCTATGTCTTTATTATGTTTTGGAGGGCTTTTAGAATGTTTAGATTACTTTGGGCGGGTTTTTAGGATTTTTTTGGTTGGTTTTGATTAGTTTATGTTATGTTTAGTCAGTTTTTTGGTGTGTTTGGATTAGTTTTATTGGGCTTTATCATGTTTTGGCGGTTTTTTTGAATGTTTTATTGACTTCTGACAAATTATATAATATTTTGGCAGGTTTTCAGTATGTTTTGATCAGTTTTTGGGGAGTTCTAAAATATTTTGTCAAGTTTTTGGAATTTTTTGGTTGGTTTTGATTTGTTTTTATGATGTTTTGCCAAGTTTTTTGAATGTTTTGATCAGTTCTGGCTGGTTTTCTAATGTTTTGGCATCTTTTCAGAATGTTTTGATGAGTTTTGCGGGTCCAAATTATTTTGGCGGGTTTTCGGAATATTTTGGTTGGTTTTGATTTGTTTTTATGATGTTTTGGCGGGTTTTCGGAATGTCTTGGTTGGGTTTTAGAATGTTTTGTATTCTCTTGAGTTGTTTTTATTGTGTTGGCAGGTTTTGGAATGTTTGGATTCTTTTTGGCGGGTGTTCGGAATGTTTTGGCGGGTGTTCGGAATGTTTTGATTAGTTTTGACGGGTTTTGAAATATTTTGGCCGGTTTTTAGAAGGTTTCGATTTGTTTTGATTTGTTTTGATTCTGTTTAGCCCAGTTTTTGGTGTGTTTGGATTAGCTTTGGTGGGCTTGATCATGTTTTGTCCGGTTTTTTCAAATGTATTGATCACCTCTGTCTGGTTTTCTATTTTGGCGGGTTTGAAAATATTTTTGGATGAGTTTTGGCGGGTTTGAAAATATTTTGGCTCTTTGCGCAGAGATGACGGTGCCGGTTGCGGTGCGCTCCGGGGCGCTCCTTCTGCGGAAAGACGCCTGGCAGCGGCACTTGGGACAGCTCCGCGTCTCCGTATTCTGCGTTTCTTGCCTTCTGCATCTCAGCAAAATGCTTTCCCACTAGGTCTAGCAAGGAGAAACTGTGGCAGCTGAGTAGATGTAGCCCGGCCCGCCCTTTGAAGTTGACAAGTTCTTGGCATCTCAGAGCCTCAAGGGAAGAGCAAGGTTCTCTATGGTAGGCTGGGGCAGAACTAGCAGCAAGCAGAGCAAAGTTGTCCAAGAATAGCTTCCATTGGAATGCTAATGGCAATTGAAGAGGCAGGCCAGTGGCAAGCCACTAGCTTCTAGCAGTTTGAAAGTTGCAGACACAGTGCAGGTGTTGTGCGGCTTCCTTCTTGGCCTCCTAGAAGGTGCCGCGCTCTCCGTCTCTTGCTTGCCAATATGTTGCCGTGTTCCTCCTATTGTTTAGGTTGTTTTGATTTGTTTTTATGATGTTTTGGCGGGTTTTCGAAATATTTTGGTGGTGTTTTAGAATGTTTTGTTTTCTCTTGTGTTGTTTTTATTGTCTTGGCAGGTTGTGGAACGTTTGGATTCCTTTTGGCGGGTTTGAAAATATTTTGGCTCTTTGCGCAGAGATGACGGTGCCGGTTGCGGTGCGCTCCGGGGCGCTCCTTCTGCGGAAAGACGCCTGGCAGCGGCACTTGGGACAGCTCCGCGTCTCTGTATTCTGCGTTTCTTGCCTTCTGCATCTCAGCAAAATGCTTTCCCACTAGGTCTAGCAAGGAGAAACTGTGGCAGCTGAGTAGATGTAGCCCGGCCCGCCCTTTGAAGTTGACAAGTTCTTGGCATCTCAGAGCCTCAAGGCAAGAGCGAGGTTCTCTATGGTAGGCTGGGGCAGAACTAGCAGCAAGCAGAGCAAAGTTGTCCAAGAATAGCTTCCATTGAAATGCTAATGGCAATTGAAGAGGCAGGCAAGTGGTAAGCCTTGAAATTCTAGCAGTTAGAAAGATGCAGACAAGGTCCGGGTGTTGTGCGGCTTCACTCTTCGCATCGTAGAAGGTACCGCGCTCTCCGTCTCTCGGATGCGATCAAGCGGCTCTTCGCGCAGAGAGCACTGTGCCGGTCACTGTGCGCTGCGGAGCTCTCTTTCTGCCGAAAGACGCCTGGCAGCGGCACTTAACTTCGGAGAGCTCCGTATCTCCGTATTCTGCATTTCTTGTCTTCTGCGTCTCAGCAAAATGCTTTTCCACTGTGTCTAGCAAGGAGAAACTGTGCCAGCACAGTATACGTGCCCGGACTTGTGTTCTCAATTCCCGAGTTCTCGGCATCTCAAAATCTAAAGGGAAGAGCAAGGTTATCTATGGTAGGCTGGGGCAGAACTAGAAGCAAGCAGAGCAAAGTTGTGCAAGAATACCTTCCTTTCGGATGCTAATGGCAATTGAAGAGGCAGGCAAGTGCTAAGCCTTGAAATTCTAGCAGTTAGAAAGCTGCGGACAAGGTCCGGGTGTTGTGCGGCTTCACTCTTCGCATCGTGGAAGGTACCGCGCTCTCCGTCTCTCGGATGCGATCAAGCGGCTCTTCGCGCAGAGAGCACTGTGCCGGTCACTGTGCGCTGCGGAGCTCTCTTTCTGCCGAAAGACGCCTGGCAGCGGCACTTAACTTCGGAGAGCTCCGTATCTCCGTATTCTGCATTTCTTGTCTTCTGCGTCTCAGCAAAATGCTTTTCCACTGTGTCTAGCAAGGAGAAACTGTGCCAGCACAGTATACGTGCCCGGACTTGTGTTCTCAATTCCCGAGTTCTCGGCATCTCAAAATCTAAAGGGAAGAGCAAGGTTATCTATGGTAGGCTGGGGCAGAACTAGAAGCAAGCAGAGCAAAGTTGTGCAAGAATACCTTCCTTTCGGATGCTAATGGCAATTGAAGAGGCAGGCAAGTGGTAAGCCTTGAACTTCTAGCAGTTAGAAAGCTGCGGAAACAGTGCAGGCGTTGTGCGGCTTCACTCTTCGCATCCTAGAACGTGGCGCGCTCTCCGTCTCTCGGATGCCATCTAGCGGGTGTTTGCGCAGAGAGCGCTGTGCTGATCGCGGTTCTAAATATTTTTCTGGGTTTTTGGGATGTTTTGGTTCGTTTTTGTGAAGTTTTGGAGAGTTTTGGAATATTTCGGTTCCTTTCGGCGGGTTTTGAAATATTTTGCCCGGATTTTTAAAATGTTTTTATTTGTTTTTATTATTTTTTGGTAAGTTTTTTTGTGTTTTGATAAGTCCTGGCTGGTTTTCTAGTATTTTGGCGTGTTTTCCGAATGTTTTGATCACTTTTGGCGGGTTCTAAAGTATTTCGTCTGGTGTTTGGATTGTTTTAATTTGTTTTGATTTGTTTTTCTTATGTTTTGGTGGGTTCTTGGAAAGGTTTGGTTCATTTTTGCGTATTTTAAAGTATTTTAGCGGGTTTTTGGAATGTTTTGATTTGCATTGATTTTCTTTCTAATGTTTTGACGGATTTTTTGTATGTTTTTTGCGTCTATTGGGAATGTTGTGATCAGTTTCGACGTGTGTATTAACATTTTGGCAGGTTTTTGGAATGTTTTAATTGTTTTTTTACAATATTTCAGCTGGTTTGGGAAATTTTAATTACTTTTGATGTGTTTTACAATATTTTGCCTGGTGTTTGGAATTTCTTGGTTTGTTTTGATTTGTTTTTATAAAGTTTTTGGAAAATTTTGATTCTTTTTGGTGAGTTTTAAAATAGTTTGGCGGGCTTAAAATAATTTGGTGAGTTTTTACAATGTTTTAGCTGGTATTGATTTGTTTTTATTATGTTTTGGCAAGCTTTTTGAAATATTTGGATCAGTTCTGGCTGGTTTTCTAGTATTTTGGCATGTCTTCAGAATGTTTTGATCCGTTTTGGCGGGTTTTAATGTATTTTGGCAGGTTTTTAGAATATTTTGTTTGGTTTTCCTATGTCTTTATTATGTTTTGGAGGGCTTTTAGAATGTTTAGATTACTTTGGGCGGGTTTTTAGGATTTTTTTGGTTGGTTTTGATTAGTTTATGTTATGTTTAGTCAGTTTTTTGGTGTGTTTGGATTAGTTTTATTGGGCTTTATCATGTTTTGGCGGTTTTTTTGAATGTTTTATTGACTTCTGACAAATTATATAATATTTTGGCAGGTTTTCAGTATGTTTTGATCAGTTTTTGGGGAGTTCTAAAATATTTTGTCAAGTTTTTGGAATTTTTTGGTTGGTTTTGATTTGTTTTTATGATGTTTTGCCAAGTTTTTTGAATGTTTTGATCAGTTCTGGCTGGTTTTCTAATGTTTTGGCATCTTTTCAGAATGTTTTGATGAGTTTTGCGGGTCCAAATTATTTTGGCGGGTTTTCGGAATATTTTGGTTGGTTTTGATTTGTTTTTATGATGTTTTGGCGGGTTTTCGGAATGTCTTGGTTGGGTTTTAGAATGTTTTGTATTCTCTTGAGTTGTTTTTATTGTGTTGGCAGGTTTTGGAATGTTTGGATTCTTTTTGGCGGGTGTTCGGAATGTTTTGGCGTGTGTTCGGAATGTTTTGATTAGTTTTGACGGGTTTTGAAATAGTTTGGCCGGTTTTTAGAAGGTTTCGATTTGTTTTGATTTGTTTTGATTCTGTTTAGCCCAGTTTTTGGTGTGTTTGGATTAGCTTTGGTGGGCTTGATCATGTTTTGTCCGGTTTTTTCAAATGTATTGATCACCTCTGTCTGGTTTTCTATTTTGGCGGGTTTGAAAATATTTTTGGATGAGTTTTGGCGGGTTTTAAAATATTTTGGCTCTTTGCGCAGAGATGACGGTGCCGGTTGCGGTGCGCTCCGGGGCGCTCCTTCTGCGGAAAGACGCCTGGCAGCGGCACTTGGGACAGCTCCGCGTCTCCGTATTCTGCGTTTCTTGCCTTCTGCATCTCAGCAAAATGCTTTCCCACTAGGTCTAGCAAGGAGAAACTGTGGCAGCTGAGTAGATGTAGCCCGGCCCGCCCTTTGAAGTTGACAAGTTCTTGGCATCTCAGAGCCTCAAGGGAAGAGCAAGGTTCTCTATGGTAGGCTGGGGCAGAACTAGCAGCAAGCAGAGCAAAGTTGTCCAAGAATAGCTTCCATTGGAATGCTAATGGCAATTGAAGAGGCAGGCCAGTGGCAAGCCACTAGCTTCTAGCAGTTTGAAAGTTGCAGACACAGTGCAGGTGTTGTGCGGCTTCCTTCTTGGCCTCCTAGAAGGTGCCGCGCTCTCCGTCTCTTGCTTGCCAATATGTTGCCGTGTTCCTCCTATAGTTTGGGTTGTTTTGATTTGTTTTGATGATGTTTTGGCGGGTTTTCGAAATATTTTGGTGGTGTTTTAGAATGTTTTGTTTTCTCTTGTGTTGTTTTTATTGTCTTGGCAGGTTGTGGAATATTTGGATTCATTTTGGCGGGTTTGAAAATATTTTGGCTCTTTGCGCAGAGATGACGGTGCCGGTTGCGGTGCGCTCCGGGGCGCTCCTTCTGCGGAAAGACGCCTGGCAGCGGCACTTGGGACAGCTCCGCGTCTCTGTATTCTGCGTTTCTTGCCTTCTGCATCTCAGCAAAATGCTTTCCCACTAGGTCTAGCAAGGAGAAACTGTGGCAGCTGAGTAGATGTAGCCCGGCCCGCCCTTTGAAGTTGACAAGTTCTTGGCATCTCAGAGCCTCAAGGCAAGAGCAAGGTTCTCTATGGTAGGCTGGGGCAGAACTAGCAGCAAGCAGAGCAAAGTTGTCCAAGAATAGCTTCCATTGGAATGCTAATGGCAATTGAAGAGGCAGGCAAGTGGTAAGCCTTGAAATTCTAGCAGTTAGAAAGATGCAGACAAGGTCCGGGTGTTGTGCGGCTTCACTCTTCGCATCGTAGAAGGTACCGCGCTCTCCGTCTCTCGGATGCGATCAAGCGGCTCTTCGCGCAGAGAGCACTGTGCCGGTCACTGTGCGCTGCGGAGCTCTCTTTCTGCCGAAAGACGCCTGGCAGCGGCACTTAACTTCGGAGAGCTCCGTATCTCCGTATTCTGCATTTCTTGTCTTCTGCGTCTCAGCAAAATGCTTTTCCACTGTGTCTAGCAAGGAGAAACTGTGCCAGCACAGTATACGTGCCCGGACTTGTGTTCTCAATTCCCGAGTTCTCGGCATCTCAAAATCTAAAGGGAAGAGCAAGGTTATCTATGGTAGGCTGGGGCAGAACTAGAAGCAAGCACAGCAAAGTTGTGCAAGAATACCTTCCTTTCGGATGCTAATGGCAATTGAAGAGGCAGGCAAGTGCTAAGCCTTGAAATTCTAGCAGTTAGAAAGCTGCGGACACAGTCCGGGTGTTGTGCGGCTTCACTCTTCGCATCGTGGAAGGTACCGCGCTCTCCGTCTCTCGGATGCGATCAAGCGGCTCTTCGCGCAGAGAGCACTGTGCCGGTCACTGTGCGCTGCGGAGCTCTCTTTCTGCCGAAAGACGCCTGGCAGCGGCACATTTACTTCGGAGAGCTCCGTATCTCCGTATTCTGCATTTCTTGTCTTCTGCGTCTCAGCAAAATGCTTTTCCACTGTGTCTAGCAAGGAGAAACTGTGCCAGCACAGTATACGTGCCCGGACTTGTGTTCTCAATTCCCGAGTTCTCGGCATCTCAAAATCTAAAGGGAAGAGCAAGGTTATCTATGGTAGGCTGGGGCAGAACTAGAAGCAAGCAGAGCAAAGTTGTGCAAGAATACCTTCCTTTCGGATGCTAATGGCAATTGAAGAGGCAGGCAAGTGGTAAGCCTTGAACTTCTAGCAGTTAGAAAGCTGCGGAAACAGTGCAGGCGTTGTGCGGCTTCACTCTTCGCATCCTAGAACGTGGCGCGCTCTCCGTCTCTCGGATGCCATCTAGCGGGTGTTTGCGCAGAGAGCGCTGTGCTGATCGCGGTTCTAAATATTTTTCTGGGTTTTTGGGATGTTTTGGTTCGTTTTTGTGAAGTTTTGGAGAGTTTTGGAATATTTCGGTTCCTTTCGGCGGGTTTTGAAATATTTTGCCCGGATTTTTAAAATGTTTTTATTTGTTTTTATTATTTTTTGGTAAGTTTTTTTGTGTTTTGATAAGTCCTGGCTGGTTTTCTAGTATTTTGGCGTGTTTTCCGAATGTTTTGATCACTTTTGGCGGGTTCTAAAGTATTTCGTCTGGTGTTTGGATTGTTTTAATTTGTTTTGATTTGTTTTTCTTATGTTTTGGTGGGTTCTTGGAAAGGTTTGGTTCATTTTTGCGTATTTTAAAGTATTTTAGCGGGTTTTTGGAATGTTTTGATTTGCATTGATTTTCTTTCTAATGTTTTGACGGATTTTTTGTATGTTTTTTGCGTCTATTGGGAATGTTGTGATCAGTTTCGACGTGTGTATTAACATTTTGGCAGGTTTTTGGAATGTTTTAATTGTTTTTTTACAATATTTCAGCTGGTTTGGGAAATTTTAATTACTTTTGATGTGTTTTACAATATTTTGCCTGGTGTTTGGAATTTCTTGGTTTGTTTTGATTTGTTTTTATAAAGTTTTTGGAAAATTTTGATTCTTTTTGGTGAGTTTTAAAATAGTTTGGCGGGCTTAAAATAATTTGGTGAGTTTTTACAATGTTTTAGCTGGTATTGATTTGTTTTTATTATGTTTTGGCAAGCTTTTTGAAATATTTGGATCAGTTCTGGCTGGTTTTCTAGTATTTTGGCATGTCTTCAGAATGTTTTGATCCGTTTTGGCGGGTTTTAATATATTTTGGCAGGTTTTTAGAATATTTTGTTTGGTTTTCCTATGTCTTTATTATGTTTTGGAGGGCTTTTAGAATGTTTAGATTACTTTGGGCGGGTTTTTAGGATTTTTTTGGTTGGTTTTGATTAGTTTATGTTATGTTTAGTCAGTTTTTTGGTGTGTTTGGATTAGTTTTATTGGGCTTTATCATGTTTTGGCGGTTTTTTTGAATGTTTTATTGACTTCTGACAAATTATATAATATTTTGGCAGGTTTTCAGTATGTTTTGATCAGTTTTTGGGGAGTTCTAAAATATTTTGTCAAGTTTTTGGAATTTTTTGGTTGGTTTTGATTTGTTTTTATGATGTTTTGCCAAGTTTTTTGAATGTTTTGATCAGTTCTGGCTGGTTTTCTAATGTTTTGGCATCTTTTCAGAATGTTTTGATGAGTTTTGCGGGTCCAAATTATTTTGGCGGGTTTTCGGAATATTTTGGTTGGTTTTGATTTGTTTTTATGATGTTTTGGCGGGTTTTCGGAATGTCTTGGTTGGGTTTTAGAATGTTTTGTATTCTCTTGAGTTGTTTTTATTGTGTTGGCAGGTTTTGGAATGTTTGGATTCTTTTTGGCGGGTGTTCGGAATGTTTTGGCGGGTGTTCGGAATGTTTTGATTAGTTTTGACGGGTTTTGAAATATTTTGGCCGGTTTTTAGAAGGTTTCGATTTGTTTTGATTTGTTTTGATTCTGTTTAGCCCAGTTTTTGGTGTGTTTGGATTAGCTTTGGTGGGCTTTATCATGTTTTGTCCGGTTTTTTCAAATGTATTGATCACCTCTGTCTGGTTTTCTATTTTGGCGGGTTTGAAAATATTTTTGGATGAGTTTTGGCGGGTTTGAAAATATTTTGGCTCTTTGCGCAGAGATGACGGTGCCGGTTGCGGTGCGCTCCGGGGCGCTCCTTCTGCGGAAAGACGCCTGGCAGCGGCACTTGGGACAGCTCCGCGTCTCCGTATTCTGCGTTTCTTGCCTTCTGCATCTCAGCAAAATGCTTTCCCACTAGGTCTAGCAAGGAGAAACTGTGGCAGCTGAGTAGATGTAGCCCGGCCCGCCCTTTGAAGTTGACAAGTTCTTGGCATCTCAGAGCCTCAAGGCAAGAGCAAGGTTCTCTATGGTAGGCTGGGGCAGAACTAGCAGCAAGCAGAGCAAAGTTGTCCAAGAATAGCTTCCATTGGAATGCTAATGGCAATTGAAGAGGCAGGCCAGTGGCAAGCCACTAGCTTCTAGCAGTTTGAAAGTTGCAGACACAGTGCAGGTGTTGTGCGGCTTCCTTCTTGGCCTCCTAGAAGGTGCCGCGCTCTCCGTCTCTTGCTTGCCAATATGTTGCCGTGTTCCTCCTATTGTTTGGGTTGTTTTGATTTGTTTTTATGATGTTTTGGCGGGTTTTCGAAATATTTTGGTGGTGTTTTAGAATGTTTTGTTTTCTCTTGTGTTGTTTTTATTGTCTTGGCAGGTTGTGGAACGTTTGGATTCCTTTTGGCGGGTTTGAAAATATTTTGGCTCTTTGCGCAGAGATGACGGTGCCGGTTGCGGTGCGCTCCGGGGCGCTCCTTCTGCGGAAAGACGCCTGGCAGCGGCACTTGGGACAGCTCCGCGTCTCTGTATTCTGCGTTTCTTGCCTTCTGCATCTCAGCAAAATGCTTTCCCACTAGGTCTAGCAAGGAGAAACTGTGGCAGCTGAGTAGATGTAGCCCGGCCCGCCCTTTGAAGTTGACAAGTTCTTGGCATCTCAGAGCCTCAAGGCAAGAGCGAGGTTCTCTATGGTAGGCTGGGGCAGAACTAGCAGCAAGCAGAGCAAAGTTGTCCAAGAATAGCTTCCATTGAAATGCTAATGGCAATTGAAGAGGCAGGCAAGTGGTAAGCCTTGAAATTCTAGCAGTTAGAAAGATGCAGACAAGGTCCGGGTGTTGTGCGGCTTCACTCTTCGCATCGTAGAAGGTACCGCGCTCTCCGTCTCTCCGATGCGATCAAGCGGCTCTTCGCGCAGAGAGCACTGTGCCGGTCACTGTGCGCTGCGGAGCTCTCTTTCTGCCGAAAGACGCCTGGCAGCGGCACTTAACTTCGGAGAGCTCCGTATCTCCGTATTCTGCATTTCTTGTCTTCTGCGTCTCAGCAAAATGCTTTTCCACTGTGTCTAGCAAGGAGAAACTGTGCCAGCACAGTATACGTGCCCGGACTTGTGTTCTCAATTCCCGAGTTCTCGGCATCTCAAAATCTAAAGGGAAGAGCAAGGTTATCTATGGTAGGCTGGGGCAGAACTAGAAGCAAGCAGAGCAAAGTTGTGCAAGAATACCTTCCTTTCGGATGCTAATGGCAATTGAAGAGGCAGGCAAGTGCTAAGCCTTGAAATTCTAGCAGTTAGAAAGCTGCGGACACAGTCCGGGTGTTGTGCGGCTTCACTCTTCGCATCGTGGAAGGTACCGCGCTCTCCGTCTCTCGGATGCGATCAAGCGGCTCTTCGCGCAGAGAGCACTGTGCCGGTCACTGTGCGCTGCGGAGCTCTCTTTCTGCCGAAAGACGCCTGGCAGCGGCACATAACTTCGGAGAGCTCCGTATCTCCGTATTCTGCATTTCTTGTCTTCTGCATCTCAGCAAAATGCTTTTCCACTGTGTCTAGCAAGGAGAAACTGTGCCAGCACAGTATACGTGCCCGGACTTGTGTTCTCAATTCCCGAGTTCTCGGCATCTCAAAATCTAAAGGGAAGAGCAAGGTTATCTATGGTAGGCTGGGGCAGAACTAGAAGCAAGCACAGCAAAGTTGTGCAAGAATACCTTCCTTTCGGATGCTAATGGCAATTGAAGAGGCAGGCAAGTGGTAAGCCTTGAACTTCTAGCAGTTAGAAAGCTGCGGAAACAGTGCAGGCGTTGTGCGGCTTCACTCTTCGCATCCTAGAACGTGGCGCGCTCTCCGTCTCTCGGATGCCATCTAGCGGGTGTTTGCGCAGAGAGCGCTGTGCTGATCGCGGTTCTAAATATTTTTCTGGGTTTTCGGGATGTTTTGGTTCGTTTTTGTGAAGTTTTGGAGAGTTTTGGAATATTTCGGTTCCTTTCGGCGGGTTTTGAAATATTTTGCCCGGATTTTTAAAATGTTTTTATTTGTTTTTATTATTTTTTGGTAAGTTTTTTTGTGTTTTGATAAGTCCTGGCTGGTTTTCTAGTATTTTGGCGTGTTTTCCGAATGTTTTGATCACTTTTGGCGGGTTCTAAAGTATTTCGTCTGGTGTTTGGATTGTTTTAATTTGTTTTGATTTGTTTTTCTTATGTTTTGGTGGGTTCTTGGAAAGGTTTGGTTCATTTTTGCGTATTTTAAAGTATTTTAGCGGGTTTTTGGAATGTTTTGATTTGCATTGATTTTCTTTCTAATGTTTTGACGGATTTTTTGTATGTTTTTTGCGTCTATTGGGAATGTTGTGATCAGTTTCGACGTGTGTATTAACATTTTGGCAGGTTTTTGGAATGTTTTAATTGTTTTTTTACAATATTTCAGCTGGTTTGGGAAATTTTAATTACTTTTGATGTGTTTTACAATATTTTGCCTGGTGTTTGGAATTTCTTGGTTTGTTTTGATTTGTTTTTATAAAGTTTTTGGAAAATTTTGATTCTTTTTGGTGAGTTTTAAAATAGTTTGGCGGGCTTAAAATAATTTGGTGAGTTTTTACAATGTTTTAGCTGGTATTGATTTGTTTTTATTATGTTTTGGCAAGCTTTTTGAAATATTTGGATCAGTTCTGGCTGGTTTTCTAGTATTTTGGCATGTCTTCAGAATGTTTTGATCCGTTTTGGCGGGTTTTAATATATTTTGGCAGGTTTTTAGAATATTTTGTTTGGTTTTCCTATGTCTTTATTATGTTTTGGAGGGCTTTTAGAATGTTTAGATTACTTTGGGCGGGTTTTTAGGATTTTTTTGGTTGGTTTTGATTAGTTTATGTTATGTTTAGTCAGTTTTTTGGTGTGTTTGGATTAGTTTTATTGGGCTTTATCATGTTTTGGCGGTTTTTTTGAATGTTTTATTGACTTCTGACAAATTATATAATATTTTGGCAGGTTTTCAGTATGTTTTGATCAGTTTTTGGGGAGTTCTAAAATATTTTGTCAAGTTTTTGGAATTTTTTGGTTGGTTTTGATTTGTTTTTATGATGTTTTGCCAAGTTTTTTGAATGTTTTGATCAGTTCTGGCTGGTTTTCTAATGTTTTGGCATCTTTTCAGAATGTTTTGATGAGTTTTGCGGGTCCAAATTATTTTGGCGGGTTTTCGGAATATTTTGGTTGGTTTTGATTTGTTTTTATGATGTTTTGGCGGGTTTTCGGAATGTCTTGGTTGGGTTTTAGAATGTTTTGTATTCTCTTGAGTTGTTTTTATTGTGTTGGCAGGTTTTGGAATGTTTGGATTCTTTTTGGCGGGTGTTCGGAATGTTTTGGCGGGTGTTCGGAATGTTTTGATTAGTTTTGACGGGTTTTGAAATATTTTGGCCGGTTTTTAGAAGGTTTCGATTTGTTTTGATTTGTTTTGATTCTGTTTAGCCCAGTTTTTGGTGTGTTTGGATTAGCTTTGGTGGGCTTTATCATGTTTTGTCCGGTTTTTTCAAATGTATTGATCACCTCTGTCTGGTTTTCTATTTTGGCGGGTTTGAAAATATTTTTGGATGAGTTTTGGCGGGTTTGAAAATATTTTGGCTCTTTGCGCAGAGATGACGGTGCCGGTTGCGGTGCGCTCCGGGGCGCTCCTTCTGCGGAAAGACGCCTGGCAGCGGCACTTGGGACAGCTCCGCGTCTCCGTATTCTGCGTTTCTTGCCTTCTGCATCTCAGCAAAATGCTTTCCCACTAGGTCTAGCAAGGAGAAACTGTGGCAGCTGAGTAGATGTAGCCCGGCCCGCCCTTTGAAGTTGACAAGTTCTTGGCATCTCAGAGCCTCAAGGCAAGAGCAAGGTTCTCTATGGTAGGCTGGGGCAGAACTAGCAGCAAGCAGAGCAAAGTTGTCCAAGAATAGCTTCCATTGGAATGCTAATGGCAATTGAAGAGGCAGGCCAGTGGCAAGCCACTAGCTTCTAGCAGTTTGAAAGTTGCAGACACAGTGCAGGTGTTGTGCGGCTTCCTTCTTGGCCTCCTAGAAGGTGCCGCGCTCTCCGTCTCTTGCTTGCCAATATGTTGCCGTGTTCCTCCTATTGTTTGGGTTGTTTTGATTTGTTTTTATGATGTTTTGGCGGGTTTTCGAAATATTTTGGTGGTGTTTTAGAATGTTTTGTTTTCTCTTGTGTTGTTTTTATTGTCTTGGCAGGTTGTGGAACGTTTGGATTCCTTTTGGCGGGTTTGAAAATATTTTGGCTCTTTGCGCAGAGATGACGGTGCCGGTTGCGGTGCGCTCCGGGGCGCTCCTTCTGCGGAAAGACGCCTGGCAGCGGCACTTGGGACAGCTCCGCGTCTCTGTATTCTGCGTTTCTTGCCTTCTGCATCTCAGCAAAATGCTTTCCCACTAGGTCTAGCAAGGAGAAACTGTGGCAGCTGAGTAGATGTAGCCCGGCCCGCCCTTTGAAGTTGACAAGTTCTTGGCATCTCAGAGCCTCAAGGCAAGAGCGAGGTTCTCTATGGTAGGCTGGGGCAGAACTAGCAGCAAGCAGAGCAAAGTTGTCCAAGAATAGCTTCCATTGAAATGCTAATGGCAATTGAAGAGGCAGGCAAGTGGTAAGCCTTGAAATTCTAGCAGTTAGAAAGATGCAGACAAGGTCCGGGTGTTGTGCGGCTTCACTCTTCGCATCGTAGAAGGTACCGCGCTCTCCGTCTCTCGGATGCGATCAAGCGGCTCTTCGCGCAGAGAGCACTGTGCCGGTCACTGTGCGCTGCGGAGCTCTCTTTCTGCCGAAAGACGCCTGGCAGCGGCACTTAACTTCGGAGAGCTCCGTATCTCCGTATTCTGCATTTCTTGTCTTCTGCGTCTCAGCAAAATGCTTTTCCACTGTGTCTAGCAAGGAGAAACTGTGCCAGCACAGTATACGTGCCCGGACTTGTGTTCTCAATTCCCGAGTTCTCGGCATCTCAAAATCTAAAGGGAAGAGCAAGGTTATCTATGGTAGGCTGGGGCAGAACTAGAAGCAAGCACAGCAAAGTTGTGCAAGAATACCTTCCTTTCGGATGCTAATGGCAATTGAAGAGGCAGGCAAGTGGTAAGCCTTGAACTTCTAGCAGTTAGAAAGCTGCGGAAACAGTGCAGGCGTTGTGCGGCTTCACTCTTCGCATCCTAGAACGTGGCGCGCTCTCCGTCTCTCGGATGCCATCTAGCGGGTGTTTGCGCAGAGAGCGCTGTGCTGATCGCGGTTCTAAATATTTTTCTGGGTTTTTGGGATGTTTTGGTTCGTTTTTGTGAAGTTTTGGAGAGTTTTGGAATATTTCGGTTCCTTTCGGCGGGTTTTGAAATATTTTGCCCGGATTTTTAAAATGTTTTTATTTGTTTTTATTATTTTTTGGTAAGTTTTTTTGTGTTTTGATAAGTCCTGGCTGGTTTTCTAGTATTTTGGCGTGTTTTCCGAATGTTTTGATCACTTTTGGCGGGTTCTAAAGTATTTCGTCTGGTGTTTGGATTGTTTTAATTTGTTTTGATTTGTTTTTCTTATGTTTTGGTGGGTTCTTGGAAAGGTTTGGTTCATTTTTGCGTATTTTAAAGTATTTTAGCGGGTTTTTGGAATGTTTTGATTTGCATTGATTTTCTTTCTAATGTTTTGACGGATTTTTTGTATGTTTTTTGCGTCTATTGGGAATGTTGTGATCAGTTTCGACGTGTGTATTAACATTTTGGCAGGTTTTTGGAATGTTTTAATTGTTTTTTTACAATATTTCAGCTGGTTTGGGAAATTTTAATTACTTTTGATGTGTTTTACAATATTTTGCCTGGTGTTTGGAATTTCTTGGTTTGTTTTGATTTGTTTTTATAAAGTTTTTGGAAAATTTTGATTCTTTTTGGTGAGTTTTAAAATAGTTTGGCGGGCTTAAAATAATTTGGTGAGTTTTTACAATGTTTTAGCTGGTATTGATTTGTTTTTATTATGTTTTGGCAAGCTTTTTGAAATATTTGGATCAGTTCTGGCTGGTTTTCTAGTATTTTGGCATGTCTTCAGAATGTTTTGATCCGTTTTGGCGGGTTTTAATATATTTTGGCAGGTTTTTAGAATATTTTGTTTGGTTTTCCTATGTCTTTATTATGTTTTGGAGGGCTTTTAGAATGTTTAGATTACTTTGGGCGGGTTTTTAGGATTTTTTTGGTTGGTTTTGATTAGTTTATGTTATGTTTAGTCAGTTTTTTGGTGTGTTTGGATTAGTTTTATTGGGCTTTATCATGTTTTGGCGGTTTTTTTGAATGTTTTATTGACTTCTGACAAATTATATAATATTTTGGCAGGTTTTCAGTATGTTTTGATCAGTTTTTGGGGAGTTCTAAAATATTTTGTCAAGTTTTTGGAATTTTTTGGTTGGTTTTGATTTGTTTTTATGATGTTTTGCCAAGTTTTTTGAATGTTTTGATCAGTTCTGGCTGGTTTTCTAATGTTTTGGCATCTTTTCAGAATGTTTTGATGAGTTTTGCGGGTCCAAATTATTTTGGCGGGTTTTCGGAATATTTTGGTTGGTTTTGATTTGTTTTTATGATGTTTTGGCGGGTTTTCGGAATGTCTTGGTTGGGTTTTAGAATGTTTTGTATTCTCTTGAGTTGTTTTTATTGTGTTGGCAGGTTTTGGAATGTTTGGATTCTTTTTGGCGGGTGTTCGGAATGTTTTGGCGGGTGTTCGGAATGTTTTGATTAGTTTTGACGGGTTTTGAAATATTTTGGCCGGTTTTTAGAAGGTTTCGATTTGTTTTGATTTGTTTTGATTCTGTTTAGCCCAGTTTTTGGTGTGTTTGGATTAGCTTTGGTGGGCTTGATCATGTTTTGTCCGGTTTTTTCAAATGTATTGATCACCTCTGTCTGGTTTTCTATTTTGGCGGGTTTGAAAATATTTTTGGATGAGTTTTGGCGGGTTTGAAAATATTTTGGCTCTTTGCGCAGAGATGACGGTGCCGGTTGCGGTGCGCTCCGGGGCGCTCCTTCTGCGGAAAGACGCCTGGCAGCGGCACTTGGGACAGCTCCGCGTCTCCGTATTCTGCGTTTCTTGCCTTCTGCATCTCAGCAAAATGCTTTCCCACTAGGTCTAGCAAGGAGAAACTGTGGCAGCTGAGTAGATGTAGCCCGGCCCGCCCTTTGAAGTTGACAAGTTCTTGGCATCTCAGAGCCTCAAGGGAAGAGCAAGGTTCTCTATGGTAGGCTGGGGCAGAACTAGCAGCAAGCAGAGCAAAGTTGTCCAAGAATAGCTTCCATTGGAATGCTAATGGCAATTGAAGAGGCAGGCCAGTGGCAAGCCACTAGCTTCTAGCAGTTTGAAAGTTGCAGACACAGTGCAGGTGTTGTGCGGCTTCCTTCTTGGCCTCCTAGAAGGTGCCGCGCTCTCCGTCTCTTGCTTGCCAATATGTTGCCGTGTTCCTCCTATTGTTTAGGTTGTTTTGATTTGTTTTTATGATGTTTTGGCGGGTTTTCGAAATATTTTGGTGGTGTTTTAGAATGTTTTGTTTTCTCTTGTGTTGTTTTTATTGTCTTGGCAGGTTGTGGAACGTTTGGATTCCTTTTGGCGGGTTTGAAAATATTTTGGCTCTTTGCGCAGAGATGACGGTGCCGGTTGCGGTGCGCTCCGGGGCGCTCCTTCTGCGGAAAGACGCCTGGCAGCGGCACTTGGGACAGCTCCGCGTCTCTGTATTCTGCGTTTCTTGCCTTCTGCATCTCAGCAAAATGCTTTCCCACTAGGTCTAGCAAGGAGAAACTGTGGCAGCTGAGTAGATGTAGCCCGGCCCGCCCTTTGAAGTTGACAAGTTCTTGGCATCTCAGAGCCTCAAGGCAAGAGCGAGGTTCTCTATGGTAGGCTGGGGCAGAACTAGCAGCAAGCAGAGCAAAGTTGTCCAAGAATAGCTTCCATTGAAATGCTAATGGCAATTGAAGAGGCAGGCAAGTGGTAAGCCTTGAAATTCTAGCAGTTAGAAAGATGCAGACAAGGTCCGGGTGTTGTGCGGCTTCACTCTTCGCATCGTAGAAGGTACCGCGCTCTCCGTCTCTCGGATGCGATCAAGCGGCTCTTCGCGCAGAGAGCACTGTGCCGGTCACTGTGCGCTGCGGAGCTCTCTTTCTGCCGAAAGACGCCTGGCAGCGGCACTTAACTTCGGAGAGCTCCGTATCTCCGTATTCTGCATTTCTTGTCTTCTGCGTCTCAGCAAAATGCTTTTCCACTGTGTCTAGCAAGGAGAAACTGTGCCAGCACAGTATACGTGCCCGGACTTGTGTTCTCAATTCCCGAGTTCTCGGCATCTCAAAATCTAAAGGGAAGAGCAAGGTTATCTATGGTAGGCTGGGGCAGAACTAGAAGCAAGCAGAGCAAAGTTGTGCAAGAATACCTTCCTTTCGGATGCTAATGGCAATTGAAGAGGCAGGCAAGTGCTAAGCCTTGAAATTCTAGCAGTTAGAAAGCTGCGGACAAGGTCCGGGTGTTGTGCGGCTTCACTCTTCGCATCGTGGAAGGTACCGCGCTCTCCGTCTCTCGGATGCGATCAAGCGGCTCTTCGCGCAGAGAGCACTGTGCCGGTCACTGTGCGCTGCGGAGCTCTCTTTCTGCCGAAAGACGCCTGGCAGCGGCACTTAACTTCGGAGAGCTCCGTATCTCCGTATTCTGCATTTCTTGTCTTCTGCGTCTCAGCAAAATGCTTTTCCACTGTGTCTAGCAAGGAGAAACTGTGCCAGCACAGTATACGTGCCCGGACTTGTGTTCTCAATTCCCGAGTTCTCGGCATCTCAAAATCTAAAGGGAAGAGCAAGGTTATCTATGGTAGGCTGGGGCAGAACTAGAAGCAAGCAGAGCAAAGTTGTGCAAGAATACCTTCCTTTCGGATGCTAATGGCAATTGAAGAGGCAGGCAAGTGGTAAGCCTTGAACTTCTAGCAGTTAGAAAGCTGCGGAAACAGTGCAGGCGTTGTGCGGCTTCACTCTTCGCATCCTAGAACGTGGCGCGCTCTCCGTCTCTCGGATGCCATCTAGCGGGTGTTTGCGCAGAGAGCGCTGTGCTGATCGCGGTTCTAAATATTTTTCTGGGTTTTTGGGATGTTTTGGTTCGTTTTTGTGAAGTTTTGGAGAGTTTTGGAATATTTCGGTTCCTTTCGGCGGGTTTTGAAATATTTTGCCCGGATTTTTAAAATGTTTTTATTTGTTTTTATTATTTTTTGGTAAGTTTTTTTGTGTTTTGATAAGTCCTGGCTGGTTTTCTAGTATTTTGGCGTGTTTTCCGAATGTTTTGATCACTTTTGGCGGGTTCTAAAGTATTTCGTCTGGTGTTTGGATTGTTTTAATTTGTTTTGATTTGTTTTTCTTATGTTTTGGTGGGTTCTTGGAAAGGTTTGGTTCATTTTTGCGTATTTTAAAGTATTTTAGCGGGTTTTTGGAATGTTTTGATTTGCATTGATTTTCTTTCTAATGTTTTGACGGATTTTTTGTATGTTTTTTGCGTCTATTGGGAATGTTGTGATCAGTTTCGACGTGTGTATTAACATTTTGGCAGGTTTTTGGAATGTTTTAATTGTTTTTTTACAATATTTCAGCTGGTTTGGGAAATTTTAATTACTTTTGATGTGTTTTACAATATTTTGCCTGGTGTTTGGAATTTCTTGGTTTGTTTTGATTTGTTTTTATAAAGTTTTTGGAAAATTTTGATTCTTTTTGGTGAGTTTTAAAATAGTTTGGCGGGCTTAAAATAATTTGGTGAGTTTTTACAATGTTTTAGCTGGTATTGATTTGTTTTTATTATGTTTTGGCAAGCTTTTTGAAATATTTGGATCAGTTCTGGCTGGTTTTCTAGTATTTTGGCATGTCTTCAGAATGTTTTGATCCGTTTTGGCGGGTTTTAATATATTTTGGCAGGTTTTTAGAATATTTTGTTTGGTTTTCCTATGTCTTTATTATGTTTTGGAGGGCTTTTAGAATGTTTAGATTACTTTGGGCGGGTTTTTAGGATTTTTTTGGTTGGTTTTGATTAGTTTATGTTATGTTTAGTCAGTTTTTTGGTGTGTTTGGATTAGTTTTATTGGGCTTTATCATGTTTTGGCGGTTTTTTTGAATGTTTTATTGACTTCTGACAAATTATATAATATTTTGGCAGGTTTTCAGTATGTTTTGATCAGTTTTTGGGGAGTTCTAAAATATTTTGTCAAGTTTTTGGAATTTTTTGGTTGGTTTTGATTTGTTTTTATGATGTTTTGCCAAGTTTTTTGAATGTTTTGATCAGTTCTGGCTGGTTTTCTAATGTTTTGGCATCTTTTCAGAATGTTTTGATGAGTTTTGCGGGTCCAAATTATTTTGGCGGGTTTTCGGAATATTTTGGTTGGTTTTGATTTGTTTTTATGATGTTTTGGCGGGTTTTCGGAATGTCTTGGTTGGGTTTTAGAATGTTTTGTATTCTCTTGAGTTGTTTTTATTGTGTTGGCAGGTTTTGGAATGTTTGGATTCTTTTTGGCGGGTGTTCGGAATGTTTTGGCGGGTGTTCGGAATGTTTTGATTAGTTTTGACGGGTTTTGAAATATTTTGGCCGGTTTTTAGAAGGTTTCGATTTGTTTTGATTTGTTTTGATTCTGTTTAGCCCAGTTTTTGGTGTGTTTGGATTAGCTTTGGTGGGCTTTATCATGTTTTGTCCGGTTTTTTCAAATGTATTGATCACCTCTGTCTGGTTTTCTATTTTGGCGGGTTTGAAAATATTTTTGGATGAGTTTTGGCGGGTTTGAAAATATTTTGGCTCTTTGCGCAGAGATGACGGTGCCGGTTGCGGTGCGCTCCGGGGCGCTCCTTCTGCGGAAAGACGCCTGGCAGCGGCACTTGGGACAGCTCCGCGTCTCCGTATTCTGCGTTTCTTGCCTTCTGCATCTCAGCAAAATGCTTTCCCACTAGGTCTAGCAAGGAGAAACTGTGGCAGCTGAGTAGATGTAGCCCGGCCCGCCCTTTGAAGTTGACAAGTTCTTGGCATCTCAGAGCCTCAAGGCAAGAGCAAGGTTCTCTATGGTAGGCTGGGGCAGAACTAGCAGCAAGCAGAGCAAAGTTGTCCAAGAATAGCTTCCATTGAAATGCTAATGGCAATTGAAGAGGCAGGCAATTGGTAAGCCTTGAAATTCTAGCAGTTAGAAAGATGCAGACAAGGTCCGGGTGTTGTGCGGCTTCACTCTTCGCATCGTAGAAGGTACCGCGCTCTCCGTCTCTCGGATGCGATCAAGCGGCTCTTCGCGCAGAGAGCACTGTGCCGGTCACTGTGCGCTGCGGAGCTCTCTTTCTGCCGAAAGACGCCTGGCAGCGGCACATAACTTCGGAGAGCTCCGTATCTCCGTATTCTGCATTTCTTGTCTTCTGCGTCTCAGCAAAATGCTTTTCCACTGTGTCTAGCAAGGAGAAACTGTGCCAGCACAGTATACGTGCCCGGACTTGTGTTCTCAATTCCCGAGTTCTCGGCATCTCAAAATCTAAAGGGAAGAGCAAGGTTATCTATGGTAGGCTGGGGCAGAACTAGAAGCAAGCAGAGCAAAGTTGTGCAAGAATACCTTCCTTTCGGATGCTAATGGCAATTGAAGAGGCAGGCAAGTGGTAAGCCTTGAACTTCTAGCAGTTAGAAAGCTGCGGAAACAGTGCAGGCGTTGTGCGGCTTCACTCTTCGCATCCTAGAACGTGGCGCGCTCTCCGTCTCTCGGATGCCATCTAGCGGGTGTTTGCGCAGAGAGCGCTGTGCTGATCGCGGTTCTAAATATTTTTCTGGGTTTTTGGGATGTTTTGGTTCGTTTTTGTGAAGTTTTGGAGAGTTTTGGAATATTTCGGTTCCTTTCGGCGGGTTTTGAAATATTTTGCCCGGATTTTTAAAATGTTTTTATTTGTTTTTATTATTTTTTGGTAAGTTTTTTTGTGTTTTGATAAGTCCTGGCTGGTTTTCTAGTATTTTGGCGTGTTTTCCGAATGTTTTGATCACTTTTGGCGGGTTCTAAAGTATTTCGTCTGGTGTTTGGATTGTTTTAATTTGTTTTGATTTGTTTTTCTTATGTTTTGGTGGGTTCTTGGAAAGGTTTGGTTCATTTTTGCGTATTTTAAAGTATTTTAGCGGGTTTTTGGAATGTTTTGATTTGCATTGATTTTCTTTCTAATGTTTTGACGGATTTTTTGTATGTTTTTTGCGTCTATTGGGAATGTTGTGATCAGTTTCGACGTGTGTATTAACATTTTGGCAGGTTTTTGGAATGTTTTAATTGTTTTTTTACAATATTTCAGCTGGTTTGGGAAATTTTAATTACTTTTGATGTGTTTTACAATATTTTGCCTGGTGTTTGGAATTTCTTGGTTTGTTTTGATTTGTTTTTATAAAGTTTTTGGAAAATTTTGATTCTTTTTGGTGAGTTTTAAAATAGTTTGGCGGGCTTAAAATAATTTGGTGAGTTTTTACAATGTTTTAGCTGGTATTGATTTGTTTTTATTATGTTTTGGCAAGCTTTTTGAAATATTTGGATCAGTTCTGGCTGGTTTTCTAGTATTTTGGCATGTCTTCAGAATGTTTTGATCCGTTTTGGCGGGTTTTAATATATTTTGGCAGGTTTTTAGAATATTTTGTTTGGTTTTCCTATGTCTTTATTATGTTTTGGAGGGCTTTTAGAATGTTTAGATTACTTTGGGCGGGTTTTTAGGATTTTTTTGGTTGGTTTTGATTAGTTTATGTTATGTTTAGTCAGTTTTTTGGTGTGTTTGGATTAGTTTTATTGGGCTTTATCATGTTTTGGCGGTTTTTTTGAATGTTTTATTGACTTCTGACAAATTATATAATATTTTGGCAGGTTTTCAGTATGTTTTGATCAGTTTTTGGGGAGTTCTAAAATATTTTGTCAAGTTTTTGGAATTTTTTGGTTGGTTTTGATTTGTTTTTATGATGTTTTGCCAAGTTTTTTGAATGTTTTGATCAGTTCTGGCTGGTTTTCTAATGTTTTGGCATCTTTTCAGAATGTTTTGATGAGTTTTGCGGGTCCAAATTATTTTGGCGGGTTTTCGGAATATTTTGGTTGGTTTTGATTTGTTTTTATGATGTTTTGGCGGGTTTTCGGAATGTCTTGGTTGGGTTTTAGAATGTTTTGTATTCTCTTGAGTTGTTTTTATTGTGTTGGCAGGTTTTGGAATGTTTGGATTCTTTTTGGCGGGTGTTCGGAATGTTTTGGCGGGTGTTCGGAATGTTTTGATTAGTTTTGATGGGTTTTGAAATATTTTGGCCGGTTTTTAGAAGGTTTCGATTTGTTTTGATTTGTTTTGATTCTGTTTAGCCCAGTTTTTGGTGTGTTTGGATTAGCTTTGGTGGGCTTTATCATGTTTTGTCCGGTTTTTTCAAATGTATTGATCACCTCTGTCTGGTTTTCTATTTTGGCGGGTTTGAAAATATTTTTGGATGAGTTTTGGCGGGTTTGAAAATATTTTGGCTCTTTGCGCAGAGATGACGGTGCCGGTTGCGGTGCGCTCCGGGGCGCTCCTTCTGCGGAAAGACGCCTGGCAGCGGCACTTGGGACAGCTCCGCGTCTCCGTATTCTGCGTTTCTTGCCTTCTGCATCTCAGCAAAATGCTTTCCCACTAGGTCTAGCAAGGAGAAACTGTGGCAGCTGAGTAGATGTAGCCCGGCCCGCCCTTTGAAGTTGACAAGTTCTTGGCATCTCAGAGCCTCAAGGCAAGAGCAAGGTTCTCTATGCTAGGCTGGGGCAGAACTAGCAGCAAGCAGAGCAAAGTTGTCCAAGAATAGCTTCCATTGAAATGCTAATGGCAATTGAAGAGGCAGGCAAGTGGTAAGCCTTGAAATTCTAGCAGTTAGAAAGATGCAGACAAGGTCCGGGTGTTGTGCGGCTTCACTCTTCGCATCGTAGAAGGTACCGCGCTCTCCGTCTCTCGGATGCGATCAAGCGGCTCTTCGCGCAGAGAGCACTGTGCCGGTCACTGTGCGCTGCGGAGCTCTCTTTCTGCCGAAAGACGCCTGGCAGCGGCACATAACTTCGGAGAGCTCCGTATCTCCGTATTCTGCATTTCTTGTCTTCTGCGTCTCAGCAAAATGCTTTTCCACTGTGTCTAGCAAGGAGAAACTGTGCCAGCACAGTATACGTGCCCGGACTTGTGTTCTCAATTCCCGAGTTCTCGGCATCTCAAAATCTAAAGGGAAGAGCAAGGTTATCTATGGTAGGCTGGGGCAGAACTAGAAGCAAGCAGAGCAAAGTTGTGCAAGAATACCTTCCTTTCGGATGCTAATGGCAATTGAAGAGGCAGGCAAGTGGTAAGCCTTGAACTTCTAGCAGTTAGAAAGCTGCGGAAACAGTGCAGGCGTTGTGCGGCTTCACTCTTCGCATCCTAGAACGTGGCGCGCTCTCCGTCTCTCGGATGCCATCTAGCGGGTGTTTGCGCAGAGAGCGCTGTGCTGATCGCGGTTCTAAATATTTTTCTGGGTTTTTGGGATGTTTTGGTTCGTTTTTGTGAAGTTTTGGAGAGTTTTGGAATATTTCGGTTCCTTTCGGCGGGTTTTGAAATATTTTGCCCGGATTTTTAAAATGTTTTTATTTGTTTTTATTATTTTTTGGTAAGTTTTTTTGTGTTTTGATAAGTCCTGGCTGGTTTTCTAGTATTTTGGCGTGTTTTCCGAATGTTTTGATCACTTTTGGTGGGTTCTAAAGTATTTCGTCTGGTGTTTGGATTGTTTTAATTTGTTTTGATTTGTTTTTCTTATGTTTTGGTGGGTTCTTGGAAAGGTTTGGTTCATTTTTGCGTATTTTAAAGTATTTTAGCGGGTTTTTGGAATGTTTTGATTTGCATTGATTTTCTTTCTAATGTTTTGACGGATTTTTTGTATGTTTTTTGCGTCTATTGGGAATGTTGTGATCAATTTCGACGTGTGTATTAACATTTTGGCAGGTTTTTGGAATGTTTTAATTGTTTTTTTACAATATTTCAGCTGGTTTGGGAAATTTTAATTACTTTTGATGTGTTTTACAATATTTTGCCTGGTGTTTGGAATTTCTTGGTTTGTTTTGATTTGTTTTTATAAAGTTTTTGGAAAATTTTGATTCTTTTTGGTGAGTTTTAAAATAGTTTGGCGGGCTTAAAATAATTTGGTGAGTTTTTACAATGTTTTAGCTGGTATTGATTTGTTTTTATTATGTTTTGGCAAGCTTTTTGAAATATTTGGATCAGTTCTGGCTGGTTTTCTAGTATTTTGGCATGTCTTCAGAATGTTTTGATCCGTTTTGGCGGGTTTTAATATATTTTGGCAGGTTTTTAGAATATTTTGTTTGGTTTTCCTATGTCTTTATTATGTTTTGGAGGGCTTTTAGAATGTTTAGATTACTTTGGGCGGGTTTTTAGGATTTTTTTGGTTGGTTTTGATTAGTTTATGTTATGTTTAGTCAGTTTTTTGGTGTGTTTGGATTAGTTTTATTGGGCTTTATCATGTTTTGGCGGTTTTTTTGAATGTTTTATTGACTTCTGACAAATTATATAATATTTTGGCAGGTTTTCAGTATGTTTTGATCAGTTTTTGGGGAGTTCTAAAATATTTTGTCAAGTTTTTGGAATTTTTTGGTTGGTTTTGATTTGTTTTTATGATGTTTTGCCAAGTTTTTTGAATGTTTTGATCAGTTCTGGCTGGTTTTCTAATGTTTTGGCATCTTTTCAGAATGTTTTGATGAGTTTTGCGGGTCCAAATTATTTTGGCGGGTTTTCGGAATATTTTGGTTGGTTTTGATTTGTTTTTATGATGTTTTGGCGGGTTTTCGGAATGTCTTGGTTGGGTTTTAGAATGTTTTGTATTCTCTTGAGTTGTTTTTATTGTGTTGGCAGGTTTTGGAATGTTTGGATTCTTTTTGGCGGGTGTTCGGAATGTTTTGGCGGGTGTTCGGAATGTTTTGATTAGTTTTGACGGGTTTTGAAATATTTTGGCCGGTTTTTAGAAGGTTTCGATTTGTTTTGATTTGTTTTGATTCTGTTTAGCCCAGTTTTTGGTGTGTTTGGATTAGCTTTGGTGGGCTTGATCATGTTTTGTCCGGTTTTTTCAAATGTATTGATCACCTCTGTCTGGTTTTCTATTTTGGCGGGTTTGAAAATATTTTTGGATGAGTTTTGGCGGGTTTGAAAATATTTTGGCTCTTTGCGCAGAGATGACGGTGCCGGTTGCGGTGCGCTCCGGGGCGCTCCTTCTGCGGAAAGACGCCTGGCAGCGGCACTTGGGACAGCTCCGCGTCTCCGTATTCTGCGTTTCTTGCCTTCTGCATCTCAGCAAAATGCTTTCCCACTAGGTCTAGCAAGGAGAAACTGTGGCAGCTGAGTAGATGTAGCCCGGCCCGCCCTTTGAAGTTGACAAGTTCTTGGCATCTCAGAGCCTCAAGGCAAGAGCAAGGTTCTCTATGGTAGGCTGGGGCAGAACTAGCAGCAAGCAGAGCAAAGTTGTCCAAGAATAGCTTCCATTGAAATGCTAATGGCAATTGAAGAGGCAGGCAAGTGGTAAGCCTTGAAATTCTAGCAGTTAGAAAGATGCAGACAAGGTCCGGGTGTTGTGCGGCTTCACTCTTCGCATCGTAGAAGGTACCGCGCTCTCCGTCTCTCGGATGCGATCAAGCGGCTCTTCGCGCAGAGAGCACTGTGCCGGTCACTGTGCGCTGCGGAGCTCTCTTTCTGCCGAAAGACGCCTGGCAGCGGCACATAACTTCGGAGAGCTCCGTATCTCCGTATTCTGCATTTCTTGTCTTCTGCGTCTCAGCAAAATGCTTTTCCACTGTGTCTAGCAAGGAGAAACTGTGCCAGCACAGTATACGTGCCCGGACTTGTGTTCTCAATTCCCGAGTTCTCGGCATCTCAAAATCTAAAGGGAAGAGCAAGGTTATCTATGGTAGGCTGGGGCAGAACTAGAAGCAAGCAGAGCAAAGTTGTGCAAGAATACCTTCCTTTCGGATGCTAATGGCAATTGAAGAGGCAGGCAAGTGGTAAGCCTTGAACTTCTAGCAGTTAGAAAGCTGCGGAAACAGTGCAGGCGTTGTGCGGCTTCACTCTTCGCATCCTAGAACGTGGCGCGCTCTCCGTCTCTCGGATGCCATCTAGCGGGTGTTTGCGCAGAGAGCGCTGTGCTGATCGCGGTTCTAAATATTTTTCTGGGTTTTTGGGATGTTTTGGTTCGTTTTTGTGAAGTTTTGGAGAGTTTTGGAATATTTCGGTTCCTTTCGGCGGGTTTTGAAATATTTTGCCCGGATTTTTAAAATGTTTTTATTTGTTTTTATTATTTTTTGGTAAGTTTTTTTGTGTTTTGATAAGTCCTGGCTGGTTTTCTAGTATTTTGGCGTGTTTTCCGAATGTTTTGATCACTTTTGGTGGGTTCTAAAGTATTTCGTCTGGTGTTTGGATTGTTTTAATTTGTTTTGATTTGTTTTTCTTATGTTTTGGTGGGTTCTTGGAAAGGTTTGGTTCATTTTTGCGTATTTTAAAGTATTTTAGCGGGTTTTTGGAATGTTTTGATTTGCATTGATTTTCTTTCTAATGTTTTGACGGATTTTTTGTATGTTTTTTGCGTCTATTGGGAATGTTGTGATCAATTTCGACGTGTGTATTAACATTTTGGCAGGTTTTTGGAATGTTTTAATTGTTTTTTTACAATATTTCAGCTGGTTTGGGAAATTTTAATTACTTTTGATGTGTTTTACAATATTTTGCCTGGTGTTTGGAATTTCTTGGTTTGTTTTGATTTGTTTTTATAAAGTTTTTGGAAAATTTTGATTCTTTTTGGTGAGTTTTAAAATAGTTTGGCGGGCTTAAAATAATTTGGTGAGTTTTTACAATGTTTTAGCTGGTATTGATTTGTTTTTATTATGTTTTGGCAAGCTTTTTGAAATATTTGGATCAGTTCTGGCTGGTTTTCTAGTATTTTGGCATGTCTTCAGAATGTTTTGATCCGTTTTGGCGGGTTTTAATATATTTTGGCAGGTTTTTAGAATATTTTGTTTGGTTTTCCTATGTCTTTATTATGTTTTGGAGGGCTTTTAGAATGTTTAGATTACTTTGGGCGGGTTTTTAGGATTTTTTTGGTTGGTTTTGATTAGTTTATGTTATGTTTAGTCAGTTTTTTGGTGTGTTTGGATTAGTTTTATTGGGCTTTATCATGTTTTGGCGGTTTTTTTGAATGTTTTATTGACTTCTGACAAATTATATAATATTTTGGCAGGTTTTCAGTATGTTTTGATCAGTTTTTGGGGAGTTCTAAAATATTTTGTCAAGTTTTTGGAATTTTTTGGTTGGTTTTGATTTGTTTTTATGATGTTTTGCCAAGTTTTTTGAATGTTTTGATCAGTTCTGGCTGGTTTTCTAATGTTTTGGCATCTTTTCAGAATGTTTTGATGAGTTTTGCGGGTCCAAATTATTTTGGCGGGTTTTCGGAATATTTTGGTTGGTTTTGATTTGTTTTTATGATGTTTTGGCGGGTTTTCGGAATGTCTTGGTTGGGTTTTAGAATGTTTTGTATTCTCTTGAGTTGTTTTTATTGTGTTGGCAGGTTTTGGAATGTTTGGATTCTTTTTGGCGGGTGTTCGGAATGTTTTGGCGGGTGTTCGGAATGTTTTGATTAGTTTTGACGGGTTTTGAAATATTTTGGCCGGTTTTTAGAAGGTTTGGATTTGTTTTGATTTGTTTTGATTCTGTTTAGCCCAGTTTTTGGTGTGTTTGGATTAGCTTTGGTGGGCTTGATCATGTTTTGTCCGGTTTTTTCAAATGTATTGATCACCTCTGTCTGGTTTTCTATTTTGGCGGGTTTGAAAATATTTTTGGATGAGTTTTGGCGGGTTTGAAAATATTTTGGCTCTTTGCGCAGAGATGACGGTGCCGGTTGCGGTGCGCTCCGGGGCGCTCCTTCTGCGGAAAGACGCCTGGCAGCGGCACTTGGGACAGCTCCGCGTCTCCGTATTCTGCGTTTCTTGCCTTCTGCATCTCAGCAAAATGCTTTCCCACTAGGTCTAGCAAGGAGAAACTGTGGCAGCTGAGTAGATGTAGCCCGGCCCGCCCTTTGAAGTTGACAAGTTCTTGGCATCTCAGAGCCTCAAGGCAAGAGCAAGGTTCTCTATGGTAGGCTGGGGCAGAACTAGCAGCAAGCAGAGCAAAGTTGTCCAAGAATAGCTTCCATTGGAATGCTAATGGCAATTGAAGAGGCAGGCCAGTGGCAAGCCACTAGCTTCTAGCAGTTTGAAAGTTGCAGACACAGTGCAGGTGTTGTGCGGCTTCCTTCTTGGCCTCCTAGAAGGTGCCGCGCTCTCCGTCTCTTGCTTGCCAATATGTTGCCGTGTTCCTCCTATAGTTTGGGTTGTTTTGATTTGTTTTGATGATGTTTTGGCGGGTTTTCGAAATATTTTGGTGGTGTTTTAGAATGTTTTGTTTTCTCTTGTGTTGTTTTTATTGTGTTGGCAGGTTGTGGAATGTTTGGATGAGTTTTGGCGGGTTTGAAAATATTTTGGCTCTTTGCGCAGAGATGACGGTGCCGGTTGCGGTGCGCTCCGGGGCGCTCCTTCTGCGGAAAGACGCCTGGCAGCGGCACTTGGGACAGCTCCGCGTCTCTGTATTCTGCGTTTCTTGCCTTCTGCATCTCAGCAAAATGCTTTCCCACTAGGTCTAGCAAGGAGAAACTGTGGCAGCTGAGTAGATGTAGCCCGGCCCGCCCTTTGAAGTTGACAAGTTCTTGGCATCTCAGAGCCTCAAGGCAAGAGCAAGGTTCTCTATGGTAGGCTGGGGCAGAACTAGCAGCAAGCAGAGCAAAGTTGTCCAAGAATAGCTTCCATTGGAATGCTAATGGCAATTGAAGAGGCAGGCAAGTGGTAAGCCTTGAAATTCTAGCAGTTAGAAAGATGCAGACAAGGTCCGGGTGTTGTGCGGCTTCACTCTTCGCATCGTAGAAGGTACCGCGCTCTCCGTCTCTCGGATGCGATCAAGCGGCTCTTCGCGCAGAGAGCACTGTGCCGGTCACTGTGCGCTGCGGAGCTCTCTTTCTGCCGAAAGACGCCTGGCAGCGGCACTTAACTTCGGAGAGCTCCGTATCTCCGTATTCTGCATTTCTTGTCTTCTGCGTCTCAGCAAAATGCTTTTCCACTGTGTCTAGCAAGGAGAAACTGTGCCAGCACAGTATACGTGCCCGGACTTGTGTTCTCAATTCCCGAGTTCTCGGCATCTCAAAATCTAAAGGGAAGAGCAAGGTTATCTATGGTAGGCTGGGGCAGAACTAGAAGCAAGCAGAGCAAAGTTGTCCAAGAATACCTTCCTTTCGGATGCTAATGGCAATTGAAGAGGCAGGCAAGTGCTAAGCCTTGAAATTCTAGCAGTTAGAAAGCTGCGGACAAGGTCCGGGTGTTGTGCGGCTTCACTCTTCGCATCGTGGAAGGTACCGCGCTCTCCGTCTCTCGGATGCGATCAAGCGGCTCTTCGCGCAGAGAGCACTGTGCCGGTCACTGTGCGCTGCGGAGCTCTCTTTCTGCCGAAAGACGCCTGGCAGCGGCACATAACTTCGGAGAGCTCCGTATCTCCGTATTCTGCATTTCTTGTCTTCTGCGTCTCAGCAAAATGCTTTTCCACTGTGTCTAGCAAGGAGAAACTGTGCCAGCACAGTATACGTGCCCGGACTTGTGTTCTCAATTCCCGAGTTCTCGGCATCTCAAAATCTAAAGGGAAGAGCAAGGTTATCTATGGTAGGCTGGGGCAGAACTAGAAGCAAGCAGAGCAAAGTTGTGCAAGAATACCTTCCTTTCGGATGCTAATGGCAATTGAAGAGGCAGGCAAGTGGTAAGCCTTGAACTTCTAGCAGTTAGAAAGCTGCGGAAACAGTGCAGGCGTTGTGCGGCTTCACTCTTCGCATCCTAGAACGTGGCGCGCTCTCCGTCTCTCGGATGCCATCTAGCGGGTGTTTGCGCAGAGAGCGCTGTGCTGATCGCGGTTCTAAATATTTTTCTGGGTTTTTGGGATGTTTTGGTTCGTTTTTGTGAAGTTTTGGAGAGTTTTGGAATATTTCGGTTCCTTTCGGCGGGTTTTGAAATATTTTGCCCGGATTTTTAAAATGTTTTTATTTGTTTTTATTATTTTTTGGTAAGTTTTTTTGTGTTTTGATAAGTCCTGGCTGGTTTTCTAGTATTTTGGCGTGTTTTCCGAATGTTTTGATCACTTTTGGCGGGTTCTAAAGTATTTCGTCTGGTGTTTGGATTGTTTTAATTTGTTTTGATTTGTTTTTCTTATGTTTTGGTGGGTTCTTGGAAAGGTTTGGTTCATTTTTGCGTATTTTAAAGTATTTTAGCGGGTTTTTGGAATGTTTTGATTTGCATTGATTTTCTTTCTAATGTTTTGACGGATTTTTTGTATGTTTTTTGCGTCTATTGGGAATGTTGTGATCAGTTTCGACGTGTGTATTAACATTTTGGCAGGTTTTTGGAATGTTTTAATTGTTTTTTTACAATATTTCAGCTGGTTTGGGAAATTTTAATTACTTTTGATGTGTTTTACAATATTTTGCCTGGTGTTTGGAATTTCTTGGTTTGTTTTGATTTGTTTTTATAAAGTTTTTGGAAAATTTTGATTCTTTTTGGTGAGTTTTAAAATAGTTTGGCGGGCTTAAAATAATTTGGTGAGTTTTTACAATGTTTTAGCTGGTATTGATTTGTTTTTATTATGTTTTGGCAAGCTTTTTGAAATATTTGGATCAGTTCTGGCTGGTTTTCTAGTATTTTGGCATGTCTTCAGAATGTTTTGATCCGTTTTGGCGGGTTTTAATATATTTTGGCAGGTTTTTAGAATATTTTGTTTGGTTTTCCTATGTCTTTATTATGTTTTGGAGGGCTTTTAGAATGTTTAGATTACTTTGGGCGGGTTTTTAGGATTTTTTTGGTTGGTTTTGATTAGTTTATGTTATGTTTAGTCAGTTTTTTGGTGTGTTTGGATTAGTTTTATTGGGCTTTATCATGTTTTGGCGGTTTTTTTGAATGTTTTATTGACTTCTGACAAATTATATAATATTTTGGCAGGTTTTCAGTATGTTTTGATCAGTTTTTGGGGAGTTCTAAAATATTTTGTCAAGTTTTTGGAATTTTTTGGTTGGTTTTGATTTGTTTTTATGATGTTTTGCCAAGTTTTTTGAATGTTTTGATCAGTTCTGGCTGGTTTTCTAATGTTTTGGCATCTTTTCAGAATGTTTTGATGAGTTTTGCGGGTCCAAATTATTTTGGCGGGTTTTCGGAATATTTTGGTTGGTTTTGATTTGTTTTTATGATGTTTTGGCGGGTTTTCGGAATGTCTTGGTTGGGTTTTAGAATGTTTTGTATTCTCTTGAGTTGTTTTTATTGTGTTGGCAGGTTTTGGAATGTTTGGATTCTTTTTGGCGGGTGTTCGGAATGTTTTGGCGGGTGTTCGGAATGTTTTGATTAGTTTTGACGGGTTTTGAAATATTTTGGCCGGTTTTTAGAAGGTTTCGATTTGTTTTGATTTGTTTTGATTCTGTTTAGCCCAGTTTTTGGTGTGTTTGGATTAGCTTTGGTGGGCTTGATCATGTTTTGTCCGGTTTTTTCAAATGTATTGATCACCTCTGTCTGGTTTTCTATTTTGGCGGGTTTGAAAATATTTTTGGATGAGTTTTGGCGGGTTTGAAAATATTTTGGCTCTTTGCGCAGAGATGACGGTGCCGGTTGCGGTGCGCTCCGGGGCGCTCCTTCTGCGGAAAGACGCCTGGCAGCGGCACTTGGGACAGCTCCGCGTCTCCGTATTCTGCGTTTCTTGCCTTCTGCATCTCAGCAAAATGCTTTCCCACTAGGTCTAGCAAGGAGAAACTGTGGCAGCTGAGTAGATGTAGCCCGGCCCGCCCTTTGAAGTTGACAAGTTCTTGGCATCTCAGAGCCTCAAGGCAAGAGCAAGGTTCTCTATGGTAGGCTGGGGCAGAACTAGCAGCAAGCAGAGCAAAGTTGTCCAAGAATAGCTTCCATTGGAATGCTAATGGCAATTGAAGAGGCAGGCCAGTGGCAAGCCACTAGCTTCTAGCAGTTTGAAAGTTGCAGACACAGTGCAGGTGTTGTGCGGCTTCCTTCTTGGCCTCCTAGAAGGTGCCGCGCTCTCCGTCTCTTGCTTGCCAATATGTTGCCGTGTTCCTCCTATAGTTTGGGTTGTTTTGATTTGTTTTGATGATGTTTTGGCGGGTTTTCGAAATATTTTGGTGGTGTTTTAGAATGTTTTGTTTTCTCTTGTGTTGTTTTTATTGTCTTGGCAGGTTGTGGAACGTTTGGATTCCTTTTGGCGGGTTTGAAAATATTTTGGCTCTTTGCGCAGAGATGACGGTGCCGGTTGCGGTGCGCTCCGGGGCGCTCCTTCTGCGGAAAGACGCCTGGCAGCGGCACTTGGGACAGCTCCGCGTCTCTGTATTCTGCGTTTCTTGCCTTCTGCATCTCAGCAAAATGCTTTCCCACTAGGTCTAGCAAGGAGAAACTGTGGCAGCTGAGTAGATGTAGCCCGGCCCGCCCTTTGAAGTTGACAAGTTCTTGGCATCTCAGAGCCTCAAGGCAAGAGCAAGGTTCTCTATGGTAGGCTGGGGCAGAACTAGCAGCAAGCAGAGCAAAGTTGTCCAAGAATAGCTTCCATTGGAATGCTAATGGCAATTGAAGAGGCAGGCAAGTGGTAAGCCTTGAAATTCTAGCAGTTAGAAAGATGCTGACAAGGTCCGGGTGTTGTGCGGCTTCACTCTTCGCATCGTAGAAGGTACCGCGCTCTCCGTCTCTCGGATGCGATCAAGCGGCTCTTCGCGCAGAGAGCACTGTGCCGGTCACTGTGCGCTGCGGAGCTTTCTTTCTGCCGAAAGACGCCTGGCAGCGGCACTTAACTTCGGAGAGCTCCGTATCTCCGTATTCTGCATTTCTTGTCTTCTGCGTCTCAGCAAAATGCTTTTCCACTGTGTCTAGCAAGGAGAAACTGTGCCAGCACAGTATACGTGCCCGGACTTGTGTTCTCAATTCCCGAGTTCTCGGCATCTCAAAATCTAAAGGGAAGAGCAAGGTTATCTATGGTAGGCTGGGGCAGAACTAGAAGCAAGCAGAGCAAAGTTGTGCAAGAATACCTTCCTTTCGGATGCTAATGGCAATTGAAGAGGCAGGCAAGTGCTAAGCCTTGAAATTCTAGCAGTTAGAAAGCTGCGGACAAGGTCCGGGTGTTGTGCGGCTTCACTCTTCGCATCGTGGAAGGTACCGCGCTCTCCGTCTCTCGGATGCGATCAAGCGGCTCTTCGCGCAGAGAGCACTGTGCCGGTCACTGTGCGCTGCGGAGCTCTCTTTCTGCCGAAAGACGCCTGGCAGCGGCACATAACTTCGGAGAGCTCCGTATCTCCGTATTCTGCATTTCTTGTCTTCTGCGTCTCAGCAAAATGCTTTTCCACTGTGTCTAGCAAGGAGAAACTGTGCCAGCACAGTATACGTGCCCGGACTTGTGTTCTCAATTCCCGAGTTCTCGGCATCTCAAAATCTAAAGGGAAGAGCAAGGTTATCTATGGTAGGCTGGGGCAGAACTAGAAGCAAGCAGAGCAAAGTTGTGCAAGAATACCTTCCTTTCGGATGCTAATGGCAATTGAAGAGGCAGGCAAGTGGTAAGCCTTGAACTTCTAGCAGTTAGAAAGCTGCGGAAACAGTGCAGGCGTTGTGCGGCTTCACTCTTCGCATCCTAGAACGTGGCGCGCTCTCCGTCTCTCGGATGCCATCTAGCGGGTGTTTGCGCAGAGAGCGCTGTGCTGATCGCGGTTCTAAATATTTTTCTGGGTTTTTGGGATGTTTTGGTTCGTTTTTGTGAAGTTTTGGAGAGTTTTGGAATATTTCGGTTCCTTTCGGCGGGTTTTGAAATATTTTGCCCGGATTTTTAAAATGTTTTTATTTGTTTTTATTATTTTTTGGTAAGTTTTTTTGTGTTTTGATAAGTCCTGGCTGGTTTTCTAGTATTTTGGCGTGTTTTCCGAATGTTTTGATCACTTTTGGCGGGTTCTAAAGTATTTCGTCTGGTGTTTGGATTGTTTTAATTTGTTTTGATTTGTTTTTCTTATGTTTTGGTGGGTTCTTGGAAAGGTTTGGTTCATTTTTGCGTATTTTAAAGTATTTTAGCGGGTTTTTGGAATGTTTTGATTTGCATTGATTTTCTTTCTAATGTTTTGACGGATTTTTTGTATGTTTTTTGCGTCTATTGGGAATGTTGTGATCAGTTTCGACGTGTGTATTAACATTTTGGCAGGTTTTTGGAATGTTTTAATTGTTTTTTTACAATATTTCAGCTGGTTTGGGAAATTTTAATTACTTTTGATGTGTTTTACAATATTTTGCCTGGTGTTTGGAATTTCTTGGTTTGTTTTGATTTGTTTTTATAAAGTTTTTGGAAAATTTTGATTCTTTTTGGTGAGTTTTAAAATAGTTTGGCGGGCTTAAAATAATTTGGTGAGTTTTTACAATGTTTTAGCTGGTATTGATTTGTTTTTATTATGTTTTGGCAAGCTTTTTGAAATATTTGGATCAGTTCTGGCTGGTTTTCTAGTATTTTGGCATGTCTTCAGAATGTTTTGATCCGTTTTGGCGGGTTTTAATATATTTTGGCAGGTTTTTAGAATATTTTGTTTGGTTTTCCTATGTCTTTATTATGTTTTGGAGGGCTTTTAGAATGTTTAGATTACTTTGGGCGGGTTTTTAGGATTTTTTTGGTTGGTTTTGATTAGTTTATGTTATGTTTAGTCAGTTTTTTGGTGTGTTTGGATTAGTTTTATTGGGCTTTATCATGTTTTGGCGGTTTTTTTGAATGTTTTATTGACTTCTGACAAATTATATAATATTTTGGCAGGTTTTCAGTATGTTTTGATCAGTTTTTGGGGAGTTCTAAAATATTTTGTCAAGTTTTTGGAATTTTTTGGTTGGTTTTGATTTGTTTTTATGATGTTTTGCCAAGTTTTTTGAATGTTTTGATCAGTTCTGGCTGGTTTTCTAATGTTTTGGCATCTTTTCAGAATGTTTTGATGAGTTTTGCGGGTCCAAATTATTTTGGCGGGTTTTCGGAATATTTTGGTTGGTTTTGATTTGTTTTTATGATGTTTTGGCGGGTTTTCGGAATGTCTTGGTTGGGTTTTAGAATGTTTTGTATTCTCTTGAGTTGTTTTTATTGTGTTGGCAGGTTTTGGAATGTTTGGATTCTTTTTGGCGGGTGTTCGGAATGTTTTGGCGGGTGTTCGGAATGTTTTGATTAGTTTTGACGGGTTTTGAAATAGTTTGGCCGGTTTTTAGAAGGTTTCGATTTGTTTTGATTTGTTTTGATTCTGTTTAGCCCAGTTTTTGGTGTGTTTGGATTAGCTTTGGTGGGCTTGATCATGTTTTGTCCGGTTTTTTCAAATGTATTGATCACCTCTGTCTGGTTTTCTATTTTGGCGGGTTTGAAAATATTTTTGGATGAGTTTTGGCGGGTTTGAAAATATTTTGGCTCTTTGCGCAGAGATGACGGTGCCGGTTGCGGTGCGCTCCGGGGCGCTCCTTCTGCGGAAAGACGCCTGGCAGCGGCACTTGGGACAGCTCCGCGTCTCCGTATTCTGCGTTTCTTGCCTTCTGCATCTCAGCAAAATGCTTTCCCACTAGGTCTAGCAAGGAGAAACTGTGGCAGCTGAGTAGATGTAGCCCGGCCCGCCCTTTGAAGTTGACAAGTTCTTGGCATCTCAGAGCCTCAAGGCAAGAGCAAGGTTCTCTATGGTAGGCTGGGGCAGAACTAGCAGCAAGCAGAGCAAAGTTGTCCAAGAATAGCTTCCATTGGAATGCTAATGGCAATTGAAGAGGCAGGCCAGTGGCAAGCCACTAGCTTCTAGCAGTTTGAAAGTTGCAGACACAGTGCAGGTGTTGTGCGGCTTCCTTCTTGGCCTCCTAGAAGGTGCCGCGCTCTCCGTCTCTTGCTTGCCAATATGTTGCCGTGTTCCTCCTATAGTTTGGGTTGTTTTGATTTGTTTTGATGATGTTTTGGCGGGTTTTCGAAATATTTTGGTGGTGTTTTAGAATGTTTTGTTTTCTCTTGTGTTGTTTTTATTGTGTTGGCAGGTTGTGGAATATTTGGATGAGTTTTGGCGGGTTTGAAAATATTTTGGCTCTTTGCGCAGAGATGACGGTGCCGGTTGCGGTGCGCTCCGGGGCGCTCCTTCTGCGGAAAGACGCCTGGCAGCGGCACTTGGGACAGCTCCGCGTCTCTGTATTCTGCGTTTCTTGCCTTCTGCATCTCAGCAAAATGCTTTCCCACTAGGTCTAGCAAGGAGAAACTGTGGCAGCTGAGTAGATGTAGCCCGGCCCGCCCTTTGAAGTTGACAAGTTCTTGGCATCTCAGAGCCTCAAGGCAAGAGCAAGGTTCTCTATGGTAGGCTGGGGCAGAACTAGCAGCAAGCAGAGCAAAGTTGTCCAAGAATAGCTTCCATTGGAATGCTAATGGCAATTGAAGAGGCAGGCAAGTGGTAAGCCTTGAAATTCTAGCAGTTAGAAAGATGCAGACAAGGTCCGGGTGTTGTGCGGCTTCACTCTTCGCATCGTAGAAGGTACCGCGCTCTCCGTCTCTCGGATGCGATCAAGCGGCTCTTCGCGCAGAGAGCACTGTGCCGGTCACTGTGCGCTGCGGAGCTCTCTTTCTGCCGAAAGACGCCTGGCAGCGGCACTTAACTTCGGAGAGCTCCGTATCTCCGTATTCTGCATTTCTTGTCTTCTGCGTCTCAGCAAAATGCTTTTCCACTGTGTCTAGCAAGGAGAAACTGTGCCAGCACAGTATACGTGCCCGGACTTGTGTTCTCAATTCCCGAGTTCTCGGCATCTCAAAATCTAAAGGGAAGAGCAAGGTTATCTATGGTAGGCTGGGGCAGAACTAGAAGCAAGCAGAGCAAAGTTGTGCAAGAATACCTTCCTTTCGGATGCTAATGGCAATTGAAGAGGCAGGCAAGTGCTAAGCCTTGAAATTCTAGCAGTTAGAAAGCTGCGGACAAGGTCCGGGTGTTGTGCGGCTTCACTCTTCGCATCGTGGAAGGTACCGCGCTCTCCGTCTCTCGGATGCGATCAAGCGGCTCTTCGCGCAGAGAGCACTGTGCCGGTCACTGTGCGCTGCGGAGCTCTCTTTCTGCCGAAAGACGCCTGGCAGCGGCACATAACTTCGGAGAGCTCCGTATCTCCGTATTCTGCATTTCTTGTCTTCTGCGTCTCAGCAAAATGCTTTTCCACTGTGTCTAGCAAGGAGAAACTGTGCCAGCACAGTATACGTGCCCGGACTTGTGTTCTCAATTCCCGAGTTCTCGGCATCTCAAAATCTAAAGGGAAGAGCAAGGTTATCTATGGTAGGCTGGGGCAGAACTAGAAGCAAGCAGAGCAAAGTTGTGCAAGAATACCTTCCTTTCGGATGCTAATGGCAATTGAAGAGGCAGGCAAGTGGTAAGCCTTGAACTTCTAGCAGTTAGAAAGCTGCGGAAACAGTGCAGGCGTTGTGCGGCTTCACTCTTCGCATCCTAGAACGTGGCGCGCTCTCCGTCTCTCGGATGCCATCTAGCGGGTGTTTGCGCAGAGAGCGCTGTGCTGATCGCGGTTCTAAATATTTTTCTGGGTTTTTGGGATGTTTTGGTTCGTTTTTGTGAAGTTTTGGAGAGTTTTGGAATATTTCGGTTCCTTTCGGCGGGTTTTGAAATATTTTGCCCGGATTTTTAAAATGTTTTTATTTGTTTTTATTATTTTTTGGTAAGTTTTTTTGTGTTTTGATAAGTCCTGGCTGGTTTTCTAGTATTTTGGCGTGTTTTCCGAATGTTTTGATCACTTTTGGCGGGTTCTAAAGTATTTCGTCTGGTGTTTGGATTGTTTTAATTTGTTTTGATTTGTTTTTCTTATGTTTTGGTGGGTTCTTGGAAAGGTTTGGTTCATTTTTGCGTATTTTAAAGTATTTTAGCGGGTTTTTGGAATGTTTTGATTTGCATTGATTTTCTTTCTAATGTTTTGACGGATTTTTTGTATGTTTTTTGCGTCTATTGGGAATGTTGTGATCAGTTTCGACGTGTGTATTAACATTTTGGCAGGTTTTTGGAATGTTTTAATTGTTTTTTTACAATATTTCAGCTGGTTTGGGAAATTTTAATTACTTTTGATGTGTTTTACAATATTTTGCCTGGTGTTTGGAATTTCTTGGTTTGTTTTGATTTGTTTTTATAAAGTTTTTGGAAAATTTTGATTCTTTTTGGTGAGTTTTAAAATAGTTTGGCGGGCTTAAAATAATTTGGTGAGTTTTTACAATGTTTTAGCTGGTATTGATTTGTTTTTATTATGTTTTGGCAAGCTTTTTGAAATATTTGGATCAGTTCTGGCTGGTTTTCTAGTATTTTGGCATGTCTTCAGAATGTTTTGATCCGTTTTGGCGGGTTTTAATATATTTTGGCAGGTTTTTAGAATATTTTGTTTGGTTTTCCTATGTCTTTATTATGTTTTGGAGGGCTTTTAGAATGTTTAGATTACTTTGGGCGGGTTTTTAGGATTTTTTTGGTTGGTTTTGATTAGTTTATGTTATGTTTAGTCAGTTTTTTGGTGTGTTTGGATTAGTTTTATTGGGCTTTATCATGTTTTGGCGGTTTTTTTGAATGTTTTATTGACTTCTGACAAATTATATAATATTTTGGCAGGTTTTCAGTATGTTTTGATCAGTTTTTGGGGAGTTCTAAAATATTTTGTCAAGTTTTTGGAATTTTTTGGTTGGTTTTGATTTGTTTTTATGATGTTTTGCCAAGTTTTTTGAATGTTTTGATCAGTTCTGGCTGGTTTTCTAATGTTTTGGCATCTTTTCAGAATGTTTTGATGAGTTTTGCGGGTCCAAATTATTTTGGCGGGTTTTCGGAATATTTTGGTTGGTTTTGATTTGTTTTTATGATGTTTAGGCGGGTTTTCGGAATGTCTTGGTTGGGTTTTAGAATGTTTTGTATTCTCTTGAGTTGTTTTTATTGTGTTGGCAGGTTTTGGAATGTTTGGATTCTTTTTGGCGGGTGTTCGGAATGTTTTGGCGGGTGTTCGGAATGTTTTGATTAGTTTTGACGGGTTTTGAAATATTTTGGCCGGTTTTTAGAAGGTTTCGATTTGTTTTGATTTGTTTTGATTCTGTTTAGCCCAGTTTTTGGTGTGTTTGGATTAGCTTTGGTGGGCTTGATCATGTTTTGTCCGGTTTTTTCAAATGTATTGATCACCTCTGTCTGGTTTTCTATTTTGGCGGGTTTGAAAATATTTTTGGATGAGTTTTGGCGGGTTTGAAAATATTTTGGCTCTTTGCGCAGAGATGACGGTGCCGGTTGCGGTGCGCTCCGGGGCGCTCCTTCTGCGGAAAGACGCCTGGCAGCGGCACTTGGGACAGCTCCGCGTCTCTGTATTCTGCGTTTCTTGCCTTCTGCATCTCAGCAAAATGCTTTCCCACTAGGTCTAGCAAGGAGAAACTGTGGCAGCTGAGTAGATGTAGCCCGGCCCGCCCTTTGAAGTTGACAAGTTCTTGGCATCTCAGAGCCTCAAGGCAAGAGCAAGGTTCTCTATGGTAGGCTGGGGCAGAACTAGCAGCAAGCAGAGCAAAGTTGTCCAAGAATAGCTTCCATTGGAATGCTAATGGCAATTGAAGAGGCAGGCAAGTGGTAAGCCTTGAAATTCTAGCAGTTAGAAAGATGCAGACAAGGTCCGGGTGTTGTGCGGCTTCACTCTTCGCATCGTAGAAGGTACCGCGCTCTCCGTCTCTCGGATGCGATCAAGCGGCTCTTCGCGCAGAGAGCACTGTGCCGGTCACTGTGCGCTGCGGAGCTCTCTTTCTGCCGAAAGACGCCTGGCAGCGGCACTTAACTTCGGAGAGCTCCGTATCTCCGTATTCTGCATTTCTTGTCTTCTGCGTCTCAGCAAAATGCTTTTCCACTGTGTCTAGCAAGGAGAAACTGTGCCAGCACAGTATACGTGCCCGGACTTGTGTTCTCAATTCCCGAGTTCTCGGCATCTCAAAATCTAAAGGGAAGAGCAAGGTTATCTATGGTAGGCTGGGGCAGAACTAGAAGCAAGCAGAGCAAAGTTGTCCAAGAATACCTTCCTTTCGGATGCTAATGGCAATTGAAGAGGCAGGCAAGTGCTAAGCCTTGAAATTCTAGCAGTTAGAAAGCTGCGGACAAGGTCCGGGTGTTGTGCGGCTTCACTCTTCGCATCGTGGAAGGTACCGCGCTCTCCGTCTCTCGGATGCGATCAAGCGGCTCTTCGCGCAGAGAGCACTGTGCCGGTCACTGTGCGCTGCGGAGCTCTCTTTCTGCCGAAAGACGCCTGGCAGCGGCACATAACTTCGGAGAGCTCCGTATCTCCGTATTCTGCATTTCTTGTCTTCTGCGTCTCAGCAAAATGCTTTTCCACTGTGTCTAGCAAGGAGAAACTGTGCCAGCACAGTATACGTGCCCGGACTTGTGTTCTCAATTCCCGAGTTCTCGGCATCTCAAAATCTAAAGGGAAGAGCAAGGTTATCTATGGTAGGCTGGGGCAGAACTAGAAGCAAGCAGAGCAAAGTTGTGCAAGAATACCTTCCTTTCGGATGCTAATGGCAATTGAAGAGGCAGGCAAGTGGTAAGCCTTGAACTTCTAGCAGTTAGAAAGCTGCGGAAACAGTGCAGGCGTTGTGCGGCTTCACTCTTCGCATCCTAGAACGTGGCGCGCTCTCCGTCTCTCGGATGCCATCTAGCGGGTGTTTGCGCAGAGAGCGCTGTGCTGATCGCGGTTCTAAATATTTTTCTGGGTTTTTGGGATGTTTTGGTTCGTTTTTGTGAAGTTTTGGAGAGTTTTGGAATATTTCGGTTCCTTTCGGCGGGTTTTGAAATATTTTGCCCGGATTTTTAAAATGTTTTTATTTGTTTTTATTATTTTTTGGTAAGTTTTTTTGTGTTTTGATAAGTCCTGGCTGGTTTTCTAGTATTTTGGCGTGTTTTCCGAATGTTTTGATCACTTTTGGCGGGTTCTAAAGTATTTCGTCTGGTGTTTGGATTGTTTTAATTTGTTTTGATTTGTTTTTCTTATGTTTTGGTGGGTTCTTGGAAAGGTTTGGTTCATTTTTGCGTATTTTAAAGTATTTTAGCGGGTTTTTGGAATGTTTTGATTTGCATTGATTTTCTTTCTAATGTTTTGACGGATTTTTTGTATGTTTTTTGCGTCTATTGGGAATGTTGTGATCAGTTTCGACGTGTGTATTAACATTTTGGCAGGTTTTTGGAATGTTTTAATTGTTTTTTTACAATATTTCAGCTGGTTTGGGAAATTTTAATTACTTTTGATGTGTTTTACAATATTTTGCCTGGTGTTTGGAATTTCTTGGTTTGTTTTGATTTGTTTTTATAAAGTTTTTGGAAAATTTTGATTCTTTTTGGTGAGTTTTAAAATAGTTTGGCGGGCTTAAAATAATTTGGTGAGTTTTTACAATGTTTTAGCTGGTATTGATTTGTTTTTATTATGTTTTGGCAAGCTTTTTGAAATATTTGGATCAGTTCTGGCTGGTTTTCTAGTATTTTGGCATGTCTTCAGAATGTTTTGATCCGTTTTGGCGGGTTTTAATATATTTTGGCAGGTTTTTAGAATATTTTGTTTGGTTTTCCTATGTCTTTATTATGTTTTGGAGGGCTTTTAGAATGTTTAGATTACTTTGGGCGGGTTTTTAGGATTTTTTTGGTTGGTTTTGATTAGTTTATGTTATGTTTAGTCAGTTTTTTGGTGTGTTTGGATTAGTTTTATTGGGCTTTATCATGTTTTGGCGGTTTTTTTGAATGTTTTATTGACTTCTGACAAATTATATAATATTTTGGCAGGTTTTCAGTATGTTTTGATCAGTTTTTGGGGAGTTCTAAAATATTTTGTCAAGTTTTTGGAATTTTTTGGTTGGTTTTGATTTGTTTTTATGATGTTTTGCCAAGTTTTTTGAATGTTTTGATCAGTTCTGGCTGGTTTTCTAATGTTTTGGCATCTTTTCAGAATGTTTTGATGAGTTTTGCGGGTCCAAATTATTTTGGCGGGTTTTCGGAATATTTTGGTTGGTTTTGATTTGTTTTTATGATGTTTTGGCGGGTTTTCGGAATGTCTTGGTTGGGTTTTAGAATGTTTTGTATTCTCTTGAGTTGTTTTTATTGTGTTGGCAGGTTTTGGAATGTTTGGATTCTTTTTGGCGGGTGTTCGGAATGTTTTGGCGGGTGTTCGGAATGTTTTGATTAGTTTTGACGGGTTTTGAAATATTTTGGCCGGTTTTTAGAAGGTTTCGATTTGTTTTGATTTGTTTTGATTCTGTTTAGCCCAGTTTTTGGTGTGTTTGGATTAGCTTTGGTGGGCTTGATCATGTTTTGTCCGGTTTTTTCAAATGTATTGATCACCTCTGTCTGGTTTTCTATTTTGGCGGGTTTGAAAATATTTTTGGATGAGTTTTGGCGGGTTTGAAAATATTTTGGCTCTTTGCGCAGAGATGACGGTGCCGGTTGCGGTGCGCTCCGGGGCGCTCCTTCTGCGGAAAGACGCCTGGCAGCGGCACTTGGGACAGCTCCGCGTCTCCGTATTCTGCGTTTCTTGCCTTCTGCATCTCAGCAAAATGCTTTCCCACTAGGTCTAGCAAGGAGAAACTGTGGCAGCTGAGTAGATGTAGCCCGGCCCGCCCTTTGAAGTTGACAAGTTCTTGGCATCTCAGAGCCTCAAGGCAAGAGCAAGGTTCTCTATGGTAGGCTGGGGCAGAACTAGCAGCAAGCAGAGCAAAGTTGTCCAAGAATAGCTTCCATTGGAATGCTAATGGCAATTGAAGAGGCAGGCCAGTGGCAAGCCACTAGCTTCTAGCAGTTTGAAAGTTGCAGACACAGTGCAGGTGTTGTGCGGCTTCCTTCTTGGCCTCCTAGAAGGTGCCGCGCTCTCCGTCTCTTGCTTGCCAATATGTTGCCGTGTTCCTCCTATAGTTTGGGTTGTTTTGATTTGTTTTGATGATGTTTTGGCGGGTTTTCGAAATATTTTGGTGGTGTTTTAGAATGTTTTGTTTTCTCTTGTGTTGTTTTTATTGTCTTGGCAGGTTGTGGAACGTTTGGATTCCTTTTGGCGGGTTTGAAAATATTTTGGCTCTTTGCGCAGAGATGACGGTGCCGGTTGCGGTGCGCTCCGGGGCGCTCCTTCTGCGGAAAGACGCCTGGCAGCGGCACTTGGGACAGCTCCGCGTCTCTGTATTCTGCGTTTCTTGCCTTCTGCATCTCAGCAAAATGCTTTCCCACTAGGTCTAGCAAGGAGAAACTGTGGCAGCTGAGTAGATGTAGCCCGGCCCGCCCTTTGAAGTTGACAAGTTCTTGGCATCTCAGAGCCTCAAGGCAAGAGCAAGGTTCTCTATGGTAGGCTGGGGCAGAACTAGCAGCAAGCAGAGCAAAGTTGTCCAAGAATAGCTTCCATTGGAATGCTAATGGCAATTGAAGAGGCAGGCAAGTGGTAAGCCTTGAAATTCTAGCAGTTAGAAAGATGCTGACAAGGTCCGGGTGTTGTGCGGCTTCACTCTTCGCATCGTAGAAGGTACCGCGCTCTCCGTCTCTCGGATGCGATCAAGCGGCTCTTCGCGCAGAGAGCACTGTGCCGGTCACTGTGCGCTGCGGAGCTTTCTTTCTGCCGAAAGACGCCTGGCAGCGGCACTTAACTTCGGAGAGCTCCGTATCTCCGTATTCTGCATTTCTTGTCTTCTGCGTCTCAGCAAAATGCTTTTCCACTGTGTCTAGCAAGGAGAAACTGTGCCAGCACAGTATACGTGCCCGGACTTGTGTTCTCAATTCCCGAGTTCTCGGCATCTCAAAATCTAAAGGGAAGAGCAAGGTTATCTATGGTAGGCTGGGGCAGAACTAGAAGCAAGCAGAGCAAAGTTGTGCAAGAATACCTTCCTTTCGGATGCTAATGGCAATTGAAGAGGCAGGCAAGTGCTAAGCCTTGAAATTCTAGCAGTTAGAAAGCTGCGGACAAGGTCCGGGTGTTGTGCGGCTTCACTCTTCGCATCGTGGAAGGTACCGCGCTCTCCGTCTCTCGGATGCGATCAAGCGGCTCTTCGCGCAGAGAGCACTGTGCCGGTCACTGTGCGCTGCGGAGCTCTCTTTCTGCCGAAAGACGCCTGGCAGCGGCACATAACTTCGGAGAGCTCCGTATCTCCGTATTCTGCATTTCTTGTCTTCTGCGTCTCAGCAAAATGCTTTTCCACTGTGTCTAGCAAGGAGAAACTGTGCCAGCACAGTATACGTGCCCGGACTTGTGTTCTCAATTCCCGAGTTCTCGGCATCTCAAAATCTAAAGGGAAGAGCAAGGTTATCTATGGTAGGCTGGGGCAGAACTAGAAGCAAGCAGAGCAAAGTTGTGCAAGAATACCTTCCTTTCGGATGCTAATGGCAATTGAAGAGGCAGGCAAGTGGTAAGCCTTGAACTTCTAGCAGTTAGAAAGCTGCGGAAACAGTGCAGGCGTTGTGCGGCTTCACTCTTCGCATCCTAGAACGTGGCGCGCTCTCCGTCTCTCGGATGCCATCTAGCGGGTGTTTGCGCAGAGAGCGCTGTGCTGATCGCGGTTCTAAATATTTTTCTGGGTTTTTGGGATGTTTTGGTTCGTTTTTGTGAAGTTTTGGAGAGTTTTGGAATATTTCGGTTCCTTTCGGCGGGTTTTGAAATATTTTGCCCGGATTTTTAAAATGTTTTTATTTGTTTTTATTATTTTTTGGTAAGTTTTTTTGTGTTTTGATAAGTCCTGGCTGGTTTTCTAGTATTTTGGCGTGTTTTCCGAATGTTTTGATCACTTTTGGCGGGTTCTAAAGTATTTCGTCTGGTGTTTGGATTGTTTTAATTTGTTTTGATTTGTTTTTCTTATGTTTTGGTGGGTTCTTGGAAAGGTTTGGTTCATTTTTGCGTATTTTAAAGTATTTTAGCGGGTTTTTGGAATGTTTTGATTTGCATTGATTTTCTTTCTAATGTTTTGACGGATTTTTTGTATGTTTTTTGCGTCTATTGGGAATGTTGTGATCAGTTTCGACGTGTGTATTAACATTTTGGCAGGTTTTTGGAATGTTTTAATTGTTTTTTTACAATATTTCAGCTGGTTTGGGAAATTTTAATTACTTTTGATGTGTTTTACAATATTTTGCCTGGTGTTTGGAATTTCTTGGTTTGTTTTGATTTGTTTTTATAAAGTTTTTGGAAAATTTTGATTCTTTTTGGTGAGTTTTAAAATAGTTTGGCGGGCTTAAAATAATTTGGTGAGTTTTTACAATGTTTTAGCTGGTATTGATTTGTTTTTATTATGTTTTGGCAAGCTTTTTGAAATATTTGGATCAGTTCTGGCTGGTTTTCTAGTATTTTGGCATGTCTTCAGAATGTTTTGATCCGTTTTGGCGGGTTTTAATATATTTTGGCAGGTTTTTAGAATATTTTGTTTGGTTTTCCTATGTCTTTATTATGTTTTGGAGGGCTTTTAGAATGTTTAGATTACTTTGGGCGGGTTTTTAGGATTTTTTTGGTTGGTTTTGATTAGTTTATGTTATGTTTAGTCAGTTTTTTGGTGTGTTTGGATTAGTTTTATTGGGCTTTATCATGTTTTGGCGGTTTTTTTGAATGTTTTATTGACTTCTGACAAATTATATAATATTTTGGCAGGTTTTCAGTATGTTTTGATCAGTTTTTGGGGAGTTCTAAAATATTTTGTCAAGTTTTTGGAATTTTTTGGTTGGTTTTGATTTGTTTTTATGATGTTTTGCCAAGTTTTTTGAATGTTTTGATCAGTTCTGGCTGGTTTTCTAATGTTTTGGCATCTTTTCAGAATGTTTTGATGAGTTTTGCGGGTCCAAATTATTTTGGCGGGTTTTCGGAATATTTTGGTTGGTTTTGATTTGTTTTTATGATGTTTTGGCGGGTTTTCGGAATGTCTTGGTTGGGTTTTAGAATGTTTTGTATTCTCTTGAGTTGTTTTTATTGTGTTGGCAGGTTTTGGAATGTTTGGATTCTTTTTGGCGGGTGTTCGGAATGTTTTGGCGGGTGTTCGGAATGTTTTGATTAGTTTTGACGGGTTTTGAAATAGTTTGGCCGGTTTTTAGAAGGTTTCGATTTGTTTTGATTTGTTTTGATTCTGTTTAGCCCAGTTTTTGGTGTGTTTGGATTAGCTTTGGTGGGCTTGATCATGTTTTGTCCGGTTTTTTCAAATGTATTGATCACCTCTGTCTGGTTTTCTATTTTGGCGGGTTTGAAAATATTTTTGGATGAGTTTTGGCGGGTTTGAAAATATTTTGGCTCTTTGCGCAGAGATGACGGTGCCGGTTGCGGTGCGCTCCGGGGCGCTCCTTCTGCGGAAAGACGCCTGGCAGCGGCACTTGGGACAGCTCCGCGTCTCCGTATTCTGCGTTTCTTGCCTTCTGCATCTCAGCAAAATGCTTTCCCACTAGGTCTAGCAAGGAGAAACTGTGGCAGCTGAGTAGATGTAGCCCGGCCCGCCCTTTGAAGTTGACAAGTTCTTGGCATCTCAGAGCCTCAAGGCAAGAGCAAGGTTCTCTATGGTAGGCTGGGGCAGAACTAGCAGCAAGCAGAGCAAAGTTGTCCAAGAATAGCTTCCATTGGAATGCTAATGGCAATTGAAGAGGCAGGCCAGTGGCAAGCCACTAGCTTCTAGCAGTTTGAAAGTTGCAGACACAGTGCAGGTGTTGTGCGGCTTCCTTCTTGGCCTCCTAGAAGGTGCCGCGCTCTCCGTCTCTTGCTTGCCAATATGTTGCCGTGTTCCTCCTATAGTTTGGGTTGTTTTGATTTGTTTTGATGATGTTTTGGCGGGTTTTCGAAATATTTTGGTGGTGTTTTAGAATGTTTTGTTTTCTCTTGTGTTGTTTTTATTGTGTTGGCAGGTTGTGGAATATTTGGATGAGTTTTGGCGGGTTTGAAAATATTTTGGCTCTTTGCGCAGAGATGACGGTGCCGGTTGCGGTGCGCTCCGGGGCGCTCCTTCTGCGGAAAGACGCCTGGCAGCGGCACTTGGGACAGCTCCGCGTCTCTGTATTCTGCGTTTCTTGCCTTCTGCATCTCAGCAAAATGCTTTCCCACTAGGTCTAGCAAGGAGAAACTGTGGCAGCTGAGTAGATGTAGCCCGGCCCGCCCTTTGAAGTTGACAAGTTCTTGGCATCTCAGAGCCTCAAGGCAAGAGCAAGGTTCTCTATGGTAGGCTGGGGCAGAACTAGCAGCAAGCAGAGCAAAGTTGTCCAAGAATAGCTTCCATTGGAATGCTAATGGCAATTGAAGAGGCAGGCAAGTGGTAAGCCTTGAAATTCTAGCAGTTAGAAAGATGCAGACAAGGTCCGGGTGTTGTGCGGCTTCACTCTTCGCATCGTAGAAGGTACCGCGCTCTCCGTCTCTCGGATGCGATCAAGCGGCTCTTCGCGCAGAGAGCACTGTGCCGGTCACTGTGCGCTGCGGAGCTCTCTTTCTGCCGAAAGACGCCTGGCAGCGGCACTTAACTTCGGAGAGCTCCGTATCTCCGTATTCTGCATTTCTTGTCTTCTGCGTCTCAGCAAAATGCTTTTCCACTGTGTCTAGCAAGGAGAAACTGTGCCAGCACAGTATACGTGCCCGGACTTGTGTTCTCAATTCCCGAGTTCTCGGCATCTCAAAATCTAAAGGGAAGAGCAAGGTTATCTATGGTAGGCTGGGGCAGAACTAGAAGCAAGCAGAGCAAAGTTGTGCAAGAATACCTTCCTTTCGGATGCTAATGGCAATTGAAGAGGCAGGCAAGTGCTAAGCCTTGAAATTCTAGCAGTTAGAAAGCTGCGGACAAGGTCCGGGTGTTGTGCGGCTTCACTCTTCGCATCGTGGAAGGTACCGCGCTCTCCGTCTCTCGGATGCGATCAAGCGGCTCTTCGCGCAGAGAGCACTGTGCCGGTCACTGTGCGCTGCGGAGCTCTCTTTCTGCCGAAAGACGCCTGGCAGCGGCACATAACTTCGGAGAGCTCCGTATCTCCGTATTCTGCATTTCTTGTCTTCTGCGTCTCAGCAAAATGCTTTTCCACTGTGTCTAGCAAGGAGAAACTGTGCCAGCACAGTATACGTGCCCGGACTTGTGTTCTCAATTCCCGAGTTCTCGGCATCTCAAAATCTAAAGGGAAGAGCAAGGTTATCTATGGTAGGCTGGGGCAGAACTAGAAGCAAGCAGAGCAAAGTTGTGCAAGAATACCTTCCTTTCGGATGCTAATGGCAATTGAAGAGGCAGGCAAGTGGTAAGCCTTGAACTTCTAGCAGTTAGAAAGCTGCGGAAACAGTGCAGGCGTTGTGCGGCTTCACTCTTCGCATCCTAGAACGTGGCGCGCTCTCCGTCTCTCGGATGCCATCTAGCGGGTGTTTGCGCAGAGAGCGCTGTGCTGATCGCGGTTCTAAATATTTTTCTGGGTTTTTGGGATGTTTTGGTTCGTTTTTGTGAAGTTTTGGAGAGTTTTGGAATATTTCGGTTCCTTTCGGCGGGTTTTGAAATATTTTGCCCGGATTTTTAAAATGTTTTTATTTGTTTTTATTATTTTTTGGTAAGTTTTTTTGTGTTTTGATAAGTCCTGGCTGGTTTTCTAGTATTTTGGCGTGTTTTCCGAATGTTTTGATCACTTTTGGCGGGTTCTAAAGTATTTCGTCTGGTGTTTGGATTGTTTTAATTTGTTTTGATTTGTTTTTCTTATGTTTTGGTGGGTTCTTGGAAAGGTTTGGTTCATTTTTGCGTATTTTAAAGTATTTTAGCGGGTTTTTGGAATGTTTTGATTTGCATTGATTTTCTTTCTAATGTTTTGACGGATTTTTTGTATGTTTTTTGCGTCTATTGGGAATGTTGTGATCAGTTTCGACGTGTGTATTAACATTTTGGCAGGTTTTTGGAATGTTTTAATTGTTTTTTTACAATATTTCAGCTGGTTTGGGAAATTTTAATTACTTTTGATGTGTTTTACAATATTTTGCCTGGTGTTTGGAATTTCTTGGTTTGTTTTGATTTGTTTTTATAAAGTTTTTGGAAAATTTTGATTCTTTTTGGTGAGTTTTAAAATAGTTTGGCGGGCTTAAAATAATTTGGTGAGTTTTTACAATGTTTTAGCTGGTATTGATTTGTTTTTATTATGTTTTGGCAAGCTTTTTGAAATATTTGGATCAGTTCTGGCTGGTTTTCTAGTATTTTGGCATGTCTTCAGAATGTTTTGATCCGTTTTGGCGGGTTTTAATATATTTTGGCAGGTTTTTAGAATATTTTGTTTGGTTTTCCTATGTCTTTATTATGTTTTGGAGGGCTTTTAGAATGTTTAGATTACTTTGGGCGGGTTTTTAGGATTTTTTTGGTTGGTTTTGATTAGTTTATGTTATGTTTAGTCAGTTTTTTGGTGTGTTTGGATTAGTTTTATTGGGCTTTATCATGTTTTGGCGGTTTTTTTTGAATGTTTTATTGACTTCTGACAAATTATATAATATTTTGGCAGGTTTTCAGTATGTTTTGATCAGTTTTTGGGGAGTTCTAAAATATTTTGTCAAGTTTTTGGAATTTTTTGGTTGGTTTTGATTTGTTTTTATGATGTTTTGCCAAGTTTTTTGAATGTTTTGATCAGTTCTGGCTGGTTTTCTAATGTTTTGGCATCTTTTCAGAATGTTTTGATGAGTTTTGCGGGTCCAAATTATTTTGGCGGGTTTTCGGAATATTTTGGTTGGTTTTGATTTGTTTTTATGATGTTTAGGCGGGTTTTCGGAATGTCTTGGTTGGGTTTTAGAATGTTTTGTATTCTCTTGAGTTGTTTTTATTGTGTTGGCAGGTTTTGGAATGTTTGGATTCTTTTTGGCGGGTGTTCGGAATGTTTTGGCGGGTGTTCGGAATGTTTTGATTAGTTTTGACGGGTTTTGAAATATTTTGGCCGGTTTTTAGAAGGTTTCGATTTGTTTTGATTTGTTTTGATTCTGTTTAGCCCAGTTTTTGGTGTGTTTGGATTAGCTTTGGTGGGCTTGATCATGTTTTGTCCGGTTTTTTCAAATGTATTGATCACCTCTGTCTGGTTTTCTATTTTGGCGGGTTTGAAAATATTTTTGGATGAGTTTTGGCGGGTTTGAAAATATTTTGGCTCTTTGCGCAGAGATGACGGTGCCGGTTGCGGTGCGCTCCGGGGCGCTCCTTCTGCGGAAAGACGCCTGGCAGCGGCACTTGGGACAGCTCCGCGTCTCTGTATTCTGCGTTTCTTGCCTTCTGCATCTCAGCAAAATGCTTTCCCACTAGGTCTAGCAAGGAGAAACTGTGGCAGCTGAGTAGATGTAGCCCGGCCCGCCCTTTGAAGTTGACAAGTTCTTGGCATCTCAGAGCCTCAAGGCAAGAGCAAGGTTCTCTATGGTAGGCTGGGGCAGAACTAGCAGCAAGCAGAGCAAAGTTGTCCAAGAATAGCTTCCATTGGAATGCTAATGGCAATTGAAGAGGCAGGCAAGTGGTAAGCCTTGAAATTCTAGCAGTTAGAAAGATGCAGACAAGGTCCGGGTGTTGTGCGGCTTCACTCTTCGCATCGTAGAAGGTACCGCGCTCTCCGTCTCTCGGATGCGATCAAGCGGCTCTTCGCGCAGAGAGCACTGTGCCGGTCACTGTGCGCTGCGGAGCTCTCTTTCTGCCGAAAGACGCCTGGCAGCGGCACTTAACTTCGGAGAGCTCCGTATCTCCGTATTCTGCATTTCTTGTCTTCTGCGTCTCAGCAAAATGCTTTTCCACTGTGTCTAGCAAGGAGAAACTGTGCCAGCACAGTATACGTGCCCGGACTTGTGTTCTCAATTCCCGAGTTCTCGGCATCTCAAAATCTAAAGGGAAGAGCAAGGTTATCTATGGTAGGCTGGGGCAGAACTAGAAGCAAGCAGAGCAAAGTTGTGCAAGAATACCTTCCTTTCGGATGCTAATGGCAATTGAAGAGGCAGGCAAGTGCTAAGCCTTGAAATTCTAGCAGTTAGAAAGCTGCGGACAAGGTCCGGGTGTTGTGCGGCTTCACTCTTCGCATCGTGGAAGGTACCGCGCTCTCCGTCTCTCGGATGCGATCAAGCGGCTCTTCGCGCAGAGAGCACTGTGCCGGTCACTGTGCGCTGCGGAGCTCTCTTTCTGCCGAAAGACGCCTGGCAGCGGCACATAACTTCGGAGAGCTCCGTATCTCCGTATTCTGCATTTCTTGTCTTCTGCGTCTCAGCAAAATGCTTTTCCACTGTGTCTAGCAAGGAGAAACTGTGCCAGCACAGTATACGTGCCCGGACTTGTGTTCTCAATTCCCGAGTTCTCGGCATCTCAAAATCTAAAGGGAAGAGCAAGGTTATCTATGGTAGGCTGGGGCAGAACTAGAAGCAAGCAGAGCAAAGTTGTGCAAGAATACCTTCCTTTCGGATGCTAATGGCAATTGAAGAGGCAGGCAAGTGGTAAGCCTTGAACTTCTAGCAGTTAGAAAGCTGCGGAAACAGTGCAGGCGTTGTGCGGCTTCACTCTTCGCATCCTAGAACGTGGCGCGCTCTCCGTCTCTCGGATGCCATCTAGCGGGTGTTTGCGCAGAGAGCGCTGTGCTGATCGCGGTTCTAAATATTTTTCTGGGTTTTTGGGATGTTTTGGTTCGTTTTTGTGAAGTTTTGGAGAGTTTTGGAATATTTCGGTTCCTTTCGGCGGGTTTTGAAATATTTTGCCCGGATTTTTAAAATGTTTTTATTTGTTTTTATTATTTTTTGGTAAGTTTTTTTGTGTTTTGATAAGTCCTGGCTGGTTTTCTAGTATTTTGGCGTGTTTTCCGAATGTTTTGATCACTTTTGGCGGGTTCTAAAGTATTTCGTCTGGTGTTTGGATTGTTTTAATTTGTTTTGATTTGTTTTTCTTATGTTTTGGTGGGTTCTTGGAAAGGTTTGGTTCATTTTTGCGTATTTTAAAGTATTTTAGCGGGTTTTTGGAATGTTTTGATTTGCATTGATTTTCTTTCTAATGTTTTGACGGATTTTTTGTATGTTTTTTGCGTCTATTGGGAATGTTGTGATCAGTTTCGACGTGTGTATTAACATTTTGGCAGGTTTTTGGAATGTTTTAATTGTTTTTTTACAATATTTCAGCTGGTTTGGGAAATTTTAATTACTTTTGATGTGTTTTACAATATTTTGCCTGGTGTTTGGAATTTCTTGGTTTGTTTTGATTTGTTTTTATAAAGTTTTTGGAAAATTTTGATTCTTTTTGGTGAGTTTTAAAATAGTTTGGCGGGCTTAAAATAATTTGGTGAGTTTTTACAATGTTTTAGCTGGTATTGATTTGTTTTTATTATGTTTTGGCAAGCTTTTTGAAATATTTGGATCAGTTCTGGCTGGTTTTCTAGTATTTTGGCATGTCTTCAGAATGTTTTGATCCGTTTTGGCGGGTTTTAATATATTTTGGCAGGTTTTTAGAATATTTTGTTTGGTTTTCCTATGTCTTTATTATGTTTTGGAGGGCTTTTAGAATGTTTAGATTACTTTGGGCGGGTTTTTAGGATTTTTTTGGTTGGTTTTGATTAGTTTATGTTATGTTTAGTCAGTTTTTTGGTGTGTTTGGATTAGTTTTATTGGGCTTTATCATGTTTTGGCGGTTTTTTTGAATGTTTTATTGACTTCTGACAAATTATATAATATTTTGGCAGGTTTTCAGTATGTTTTGATCAGTTTTTGGGGAGTTCTAAAATATTTTGTCAAGTTTTTGGAATTTTTTGGTTGGTTTTGATTTGTTTTTATGATGTTTTGCCAAGTTTTTTGAATGTTTTGATCAGTTCTGGCTGGTTTTCTAATGTTTTGGCATCTTTTCAGAATGTTTTGATGAGTTTTGCGGGTCCAAATTATTTTGGCGGGTTTTCGGAATATTTTGGTTGGTTTTGATTTGTTTTTATGATGTTTTGGCGGGTTTTCGGAATGTCTTGGTTGGGTTTTAGAATGTTTTGTATTCTCTTGAGTTGTTTTTATTGTGTTGGCAGGTTTTGGAATGTTTGGATTCTTTTTGGCGGGTGTTCGGAATGTTTTGGCGGGTGTTCGGAATGTTTTGATTAGTTTTGACGGGTTTTGAAATATTTTGGCCGGTTTTTAGAAGGTTTCGATTTGTTTTGATTTGTTTTGATTCTGTTTAGCCCAGTTTTTGGTGTGTTTGGATTAGCTTTGGTGGGCTTGATCATGTTTTGTCCGGTTTTTTCAAATGTATTGATCACCTCTGTCTGGTTTTCTATTTTGGCGGGTTTGAAAATATTTTTGGATGAGTTTTGGCGGGTTTGAAAATATTTTGGCTCTTTGCGCAGAGATGACGGTGCCGGTTGCGGTGCGCTCCGGGGCGCTCCTTCTGCGGAAAGACGCCTGGCAGCGGCACTTGGGACAGCTCCGCGTCTCCGTATTCTGCCTTTCTTGCCTTCTGCATCTCAGCAAAATGCTTTCCCACTAGGTCTAGCAAGGAGAAACTGTGGCAGCTGAGTAGATGTAGCCCGGCCCGCCCTTTGAAGTTGACAAGTTCTTGGCATCTCAGAGCCTCAAGGCAAGAGCAAGGTTCTCTATGGTAGGCTGGGGCAGAACTAGCAGCAAGCAGAGCAAAGTTGTCCAAGAATAGCTTCCATTGGAATGCTAATGGCAATTGAAGAGGCAGGCCAGTGGCAAGCCACTAGCTTCTAGCAGTTTGAAAGTTGCAGACACAGTGCAGGTGTTGTGCGGCTTCCTTCTTGGCCTCCTAGAAGGTGCCGCGTTCTCCGTCTCTTGCTTGCCAATATGTTGCCGTGTTCCTCCTATTGTTTGGGTTGTTTTGATTTGTTTTTATGATGTTTTGGCGGGTTTTCGAAATATTTTGGTGGTGTTTTAGAATGTTTTGTTTTCTCTTGTGTTGTTTTTATTGTCTTGGCAGGTTGTGGAACGTTTGGATTCCATTTGGCGGGTTTTAAAATATTTTGGCTCTTTGCGCAGAGATGACGGTGCCGGTTGCGGTGCGCTCCGGGGCGCTCCTTCTGCGGAAAGACGCCTGGCAGCGGCACTTGGGACAGCTCCGCGTCTCCGTATTCTGCGTTTCTTGCCTTCTGCATCTCAGCAAAATGCTTTCCCACTAGGTCTAGCAAGGAGAAACTGTGGCAGCTGAGTAGATGTAGCCCGGCCCGCCCTTTGAAGTTGACAAGTTCTTGGCATCTCAGAGCCTCAAGGCAAGAGCAAGGTTCTCTATGGTAGGCTGGGGCAGAACTAGCAGCAAGCAGAGCAAAGTTGTCCAAGAATAGCTTCCATTGGAATGCTAATGGCAATTGAAGAGGCAGGCCAGTGGCAAGCCACTAGCTTCTAGCAGTTTGAAAGTTGCAGACACAGTGCAGGTGTTGTGCGGCTTCCTTCTTGGCCTCCTAGAAGGTGCCGCGCTCTCCGTCTCTTGCTTGCCAATATGTTGCCGTGTTCCTCCTATTGTTTGGGTTGTTTTGATTTGTTTTTATGATGTTTTGGCGGGTTTTCGAAATATTTTGGTGGTGTTTTAGAATGTTTTGTTTTCTCTTGTGTTGTTTTTATTGTCTTGGCAGGTTGTGGAACGTTTGGATTCCTTTTGGCGGGTTTGAAAATATTTTGGCTCTTTGCGCAGAGATGACGGTGCCGGTTGCGGTGCGCTCCGGGGCGCTCCTTCTGCGGAAAGACGCCTGGCAGAGGCACTTGGGACAGCTCCGCGTCTCTGTATTCTGCGTTTCTTGCCTTCTGCATCTCAGCAAAATGCTTTCCCACTAGGTCTAGCAAGGAGAAACTGTGGCAGCTGAGTAGATGTAGCCCGGCCCGCCCTTTGAAGTTGACAAGTTCTTGGCATCTCAGAGCCTCAAGGCAAGAGCAAGGTTCTCTATGGTAGGCTGGGGCAGAACTAGCAGCAAGCAGAGCAAAGTTGTCCAAGAATAGCTTCCATTGGAATGCTAATGGCAATTGAAGAGGCAGGCAAGTGGTAAGCCTTGAAATTCTAGCAGTTAGAAAGATGCAGACAAGGTCCGGGTGTTGTGCGGCTTCACTCTTCGCATCGTAGAAGGTACCGCGCTCTCCGTCTCTCGGATGCGATCAAGCGGCTCTTCGCGCAGAGAGCACTGTGCCGGTCACTGTGCGCTGCGGAGCTCTCTTTCTGCCGAAAGACGCCTGGCAGCGGCACTTAACTTCGGAGAGCTCCGTATCTCCGTATTCTGCATTTCTTGTCTTCTGCGTCTCAGCAAAATGCTTTTCCACTGTGTCTAGCAAGGAGAAACTGTGCCAGCACAGTATACGTGCCCGGACTTGTGTTCTCAATTCCCGAGTTCTCGGCATCTCAAAATCTAAAGGGAAGAGCAAGGTTATCTATGGTAGGCTGGGGCAGAACTAGAAGCAAGCACAGCAAAGTTGTGCAAGAATACCTTCCTTTCGGATGCTAATGGCAATTGAAGAGGCAGGCAAGTGCTAAGCCTTGAAATTCTAGCAGTTAGAAAGCTGCGGACACAGTCCGGGTGTTGTGCGGCTTCACTCTTCGCATCGTGGAAGGTACCGCGCTCTCCGTCTCTCGGATGCGATCAAGCGGCTCTTCGCGCAGAGAGCACTGTGCCGGTCACTGTGCGCTGCGGAGCTCTCTTTCTGCCGAAAGACGCCTGGCAGCGGCACATAACTTCGGAGAGCTCCGTATCTCCGTATTCTGCATTTCTTGTCTTCTGCGTCTCAGCAAAATGCTTTTCCACTGTGTCTAGCAAGGAGAAACTGTGCCAGCACAGTATACGTGCCCGGACTTGTGTTCTCAATTCCCGAGTTCTCGGCATCTCAAAATCTAAAGGGAAGAGCAAGGTTATCTATGGTAGGCTGGGGCAGAACTAGAAGCAAGCAGAGCAAAGTTGTGCAAGAATACCTTCCTTTCGGATGCTAATGGCAATTGAAGAGGCAGGCAAGTGGTAAGCCTTGAACTTCTAGCAGTTAGAAAGCTGCGGAAACAGTGCAGGCGTTGTGCGGCTTCACTCTTCGCATCCTAGAACGTGGCGCGCTCTCCGTCTCTCGGATGCCATCTAGCGGGTGTTTGCGCAGAGAGCGCTGTGCTGATCGCGGTTCTAAATATTTTTCTGGGTTTTTGGGATGTTTTGGTTCGTTTTTGTGAAGTTTTGGAGAGTTTTGGAATATTTCGGTTCCTTTCGGCGGGTTTTGAAATATTTTGCCCGGATTTTTAAAATGTTTTTATTTGTTTTTATTATTTTTTGGTAAGTTTTTTTGTGTTTTGATAAGTCCTGGCTGGTTTTCTAGTATTTTGGCGTGTTTTCCGAATGTTTTGATCACTTTTGGCGGGTTCTAAAGTATTTCGTCTGGTGTTTGGATTGTTTTAATTTGTTTTGATTTGTTTTTCTTATGTTTTGGTGGGTTCTTGGAAAGGTTTGGTTCATTTTTGCGTATTTTAAAGTATTTTAGCGGGTTTTTGGAATGTTTTGATTTGCATTGATTTTCTTTCTAATGTTTTGACGGATTTTTTGTATGTTTTTTGCGTCTATTGGGAATGTTGTGATCAGTTTCGACGTGTGTATTAACATTTTGGCAGGTTTTTGGAATGTTTTAATTGTTTTTTTACAATATTTCAGCTGGTTTGGGAAATTTTAATTACTTTTGATGTGTTTTACAATATTTTGCCTGGTGTTTGGAATTTCTTGGTTTGTTTTGATTTGTTTTTATAAAGTTTTTGGAAAATTTTGATTCTTTTTGGTGAGTTTTAAAATAGTTTGGCGGGCTTAAAATAATTTGGTGAGTTTTTACAATGTTTTAGCTGGTATTGATTTGTTTTTATTATGTTTTGGCAAGCTTTTTGAAATATTTGGATCAGTTCTGGCTGGTTTTCTAGTATTTTGGCATGTCTTCAGAATGTTTTGATCCGTTTTGGCGGGTTTTAATATATTTTGGCAGGTTTTTAGAATATTTTGTTTGGTTTTCCTATGTCTTTATTATGTTTTGGAGGGCTTTTAGAATGTTTAGATTACTTTGGGCGGGTTTTTAGGATTTTTTTGGTTGGTTTTGATTAGTTTATGTTATGTTTAGTCAGTTTTTTGGTGTGTTTGGATTAGTTTTATTGGGCTTTATCATGTTTTGGCGGTTTTTTTGAATGTTTTATTGACTTCTGACAAATTATATAATATTTTGGCAGGTTTTCAGTATGTTTTGATCAGTTTTTGGGGAGTTCTAAAATATTTTGTCAAGTTTTTGGAATTTTTTGGTTGGTTTTGATTTGTTTTTATGATGTTTTGCCAAGTTTTTTGAATGTTTTGATCAGTTCTGGCTGGTTTTCTAATGTTTTGGCATCTTTTCAGAATGTTTTGATGAGTTTTGCGGGTCCAAATTATTTTGGCGGGTTTTCGGAATATTTTGGTTGGTTTTGATTTGTTTTTATGATGTTTAGGCGGGTTTTCGGAATGTCTTGGTTGGGTTTTAGAATGTTTTGTATTCTCTTGAGTTGTTTTTATTGTGTTGGCAGGTTTTGGAATGTTTGGATTCTTTTTGGCGGGTGTTCGGAATGTTTTGGCGGGTGTTCGGAATGTTTTGATTAGTTTTGACGGGTTTTGAAATAGTTTGGCCGGTTTTTAGAAGGTTTCGATTTGTTTTGATTTGTTTTGATTCTGTTTAGCCCAGTTTTTGGTGTGTTTGGATTAGCTTTGGTGGGCTTGATCATGTTTTGTCCGGTTTTTTCAAATGTATTGATCACCTCTGTCTGGTTTTCTATTTTGGCGGGTTTGAAAATATTTTTGGATGAGTTTTGGCGGGTTTGAAAATATTTTGGCTCTTTGCGCAGAGATGACGGTGCCGGTTGCGGTGCGCTCCGGGGCGCTCCTTCTGCGGAAAGACGCCTGGCAGCGGCACTTGGGACAGCTCCGCGTCTCCGTATTCTGCGTTTCTTGCCTTCTGCATCTCAGCAAAATGCTTTCCCACTAGGTCTAGCAAGGAGAAACTGTGGCAGCTGAGTAGATGTAGCCCGGCCCGCCCTTTGAAGTTGACAAGTTCTTGGCATCTCAGAGCCTCAAGGCAAGAGCAAGGTTCTCTATGGTAGGCTGGGGCAGAACTAGCAGCAAGCAGAGCAAAGTTGTCCAAGAATAGCTTCCATTGGAATGCTAATGGCAATTGAAGAGGCAGGCCAGTGGCAAGCCACTAGCTTCTAGCAGTTTGAAAGTTGCAGACACAGTGCAGGTGTTGTGCGGCTTCCTTCTTGGCCTCCTAGAAGGTGCCGCGCTCTCCGTCTCTTGCTTGCCAATATGTTGCCGTGTTCCTCCTATAGTTTGGGTTGTTTTGATTTGTTTTGATGATGTTTTGGCGGGTTTTCGAAATATTTTGGTGGTGTTTTAGAATGTTTTGTTTTCTCTTGTGTTGTTTTTATTGTCTTGGCAGGTTGTGGAACGTTTGGATTCCTTTTGGCGGGTTTGAAAATATTTTGGCTCTTTGCGCAGAGATGACGGTGCCGGTTGCGGTGCGCTCCGGGGCGCTCCTTCTGCGGAAAGACGCCTGGCAGCGGCACTTGGGACAGCTCCGCGTCTCTGTATTCTGCGTTTCTTGCCTTCTGCATCTCAGCAAAATGCTTTCCCACTAGGTCTAGCAAGGAGAAACTGTGGCAGCTGAGTAGATGTAGCCCGGCCCGCCCTTTGAAGTTGACAAGTTCTTGGCATCTCAGAGCCTCAAGGCAAGAGCAAGGTTCTCTATGGTAGGCTGGGGCAGAACTAGCAGCAAGCAGAGCAAAGTTGTCCAAGAATAGCTTCCATTGGAATGCTAATGGCAATTGAAGAGGCAGGCAAGTGGTAAGCCTTGAAATTCTAGCAGTTAGAAAGATGCAGACAAGGTCCGGGTGTTGTGCGGCTTCACTCTTCGCATCGTAGAAGGTACCGCGCTCTCCGTCTCTCGGATGCGATCAAGCGGCTCTTCGCGCAGAGAGCACTGTGCCGGTCACTGTGCGCTGCGGAGCTCTCTTTCTGCCGAAAGACGCCTGGCAGCGGCACTTAACTTCGGAGAGCTCCGTATCTCCGTATTCTGCATTTCTTGTCTTCTGCGTCTCAGCAAAATGCTTTTCCACTGTGTCTAGCAAGGAGAAACTGTGCCAGCACAGTATACGTCCCCGGACTTGTGTTCTCAATTCCCGAGTTCTCGGCATCTCAAAATCTAAAGGGAAGAGCAAGGTTATCTATGGTAGGCTGGGGCAGAACTAGAAGCAAGCAGAGCAAAGTTGTGCAAGAATACCTTCCTTTCGGATGCTAATGGCAATTGAAGAGGCAGGCAAGTGCTAAGCCTTGAAATTCTAGCAGTTAGAAAGCTGCGGACAAGGTCCGGGTGTTGTGCGGCTTCACTCTTCGCATCGTGGAAGGTACCGCGCTCTCCGTCTCTCGGATGCGATCAAGCGGCTCTTCGCGCAGAGAGCACTGTGCCGGTCACTGTGCGCTGCGGAGCTCTCTTTCTGCCGAAAGACGCCTGGCAGCGGCACATAACTTCGGAGAGCTCCGTATCTCCGTATTCTGCATTTCTTGTCTTCTGCGTCTCAGCAAAATGCTTTTCCACTGTGTCTAGCAAGGAGAAACTGTGCCAGCACAGTATACGTGCCCGGACTTGTGTTCTCAATTCCCGAGTTCTCGGCATCTCAAAATCTAAAGGGAAGAGCAAGGTTATCTATGGTAGGCTGGGGCAGAACTAGAAGCAAGCAGAGCAAAGTTGTGCAAGAATACCTTCCTTTCGGATGCTAATGGCAATTGAAGAGGCAGGCAAGTGGTAAGCCTTGAACTTCTAGCAGTTAGAAAGCTGCGGAAACAGTGCAGGCGTTGTGCGGCTTCACTCTTCGCATCCTAGAACGTGGCGCGCTCTCCGTCTCTCGGATGCCATCTAGCGGGTGTTTGCGCAGAGAGCGCTGTGCTGATCGCGGTTCTAAATATTTTTCTGGGTTTTTGGGATGTTTTGGTTCGTTTTTGTGAAGTTTTGGAGAGTTTTGGAATATTTCGGTTCCTTTCGGCGGGTTTTGAAATATTTTGCCCGGATTTTTAAAATGTTTTTATTTGTTTTTATTATTTTTTGGTAAGTTTTTTTGTGTTTTGATAAGTCCTGGCTGGTTTTCTAGTATTTTGGCGTGTTTTCCGAATGTTTTGATCACTTTTGGCGGGTTCTAAAGTATTTCGTCTGGTGTTTGGATTGTTTTAATTTGTTTTGATTTGTTTTTCTTATGTTTTGGTGGGTTCTTGGAAAGGTTTGGTTCATTTTTGCGTATTTTAAAGTATTTTAGCGGGTTTTTGGAATGTTTTGATTTGCATTGATTTTCTTTCTAATGTTTTGACGGATTTTTTGTATGTTTTTTGCGTCTATTGGGAATGTTGTGATCAGTTTCGACGTGTGTATTAACATTTTGGCAGGTTTTTGGAATGTTTTAATTGTTTTTTTACAATATTTCAGCTGGTTTGGGAAATTTTAATTACTTTTGATGTGTTTTACAATATTTTGCCTGGTGTTTGGAATTTCTTGGTTTGTTTTGATTTGTTTTTATAAAGTTTTTGGAAAATTTTGATTCTTTTTGGTGAGTTTTAAAATAGTTTGGCGGGCTTAAAATAATTTGGTGAGTTTTTACAATGTTTTAGCTGGTATTGATTTGTTTTTATTATGTTTTGGCAAGCTTTTTGAAATATTTGGATCAGTTCTGGCTGGTTTTCTAGTATTTTGGCATGTCTTCAGAATGTTTTGATCCGTTTTGGCGGGTTTTAATATATTTTGGCAGGTTTTTAGAATATTTTGTTTGGTTTTCCTATGTCTTTATTATGTTTTGGAGGGCTTTTAGAATGTTTAGATTACTTTGGGCGGGTTTTTAGGATTTTTTTGGTTGGTTTTGATTAGTTTATGTTATGTTTAGTCAGTTTTTTGGTGTGTTTGGATTAGTTTTATTGGGCTTTATCATGTTTTGGCGGTTTTTTTGAATGTTTTATTGACTTCTGACAAATTATATAATATTTTGGCAGGTTTTCAGTATGTTTTGATCAGTTTTTGGGGAGTTCTAAAATATTTTGTCAAGTTTTTGGAATTTTTTGGTTGGTTTTGATTTGTTTTTATGATGTTTTGCCAAGTTTTTTGAATGTTTTGATCAGTTCTGGCTGGTTTTCTAATGTTTTGGCATCTTTTCAGAATGTTTTGATGAGTTTTGCGGGTCCAAATTATTTTGGCGGGTTTTCGGAATATTTTGGTTGGTTTTGATTTGTTTTTATGATGTTTTGGCGGGTTTTCGGAATGTCTTGGTTGGGTTTTAGAATGTTTTGTATTCTCTTGAGTTGTTTTTATTGTGTTGGCAGGTTTTGGAATGTTTGGATTCTTTTTGGCGGGTGTTCGGAATGTTTTGGCGGGTGTTCGGAATGTTTTGATTAGTTTTGACGGGTTTTGAAATATTTTGGCCGGTTTTTAGAAGGTTTCGATTTGTTTTGATTTGTTTTGATTCTGTTTAGCCCAGTTTTTGGTGTGTTGGATTAGCTTTGGTGGGCTTGATCATGTTTTGTCCGGTTTTTTCAAATGTATTGATCACCTCTGTCTGGTTTTCTATTTTGGCGGGTTTGAAAATATTTTTGGATGAGTTTTGGCGGGTTTGAAAATATTTTGGCTCTTTGCGCAGAGATGACGGTGCCGGTTGCGGTGCGCTCCGGGGCGCTCCTTCTGCGGAAAGACGCCTGGCAGCGGCACTTGGGACAGCTCCGCGTCTCCGTATTCTGCGTTTCTTGCCTTCTGCATCTCAGCAAAATGCTTTCCCACTAGGTCTAGCAAGGAGAAACTGTGGCAGCTGAGTAGATGTAGCCCGGCCCGCCCTTTGAAGTTGACAAGTTCTTGGCATCTCAGAGCCTCAAGGCAAGAGCAAGGTTCTCTATGGTAGGCTGGGGCAGAACTAGCAGCAAGCAGAGCAAAGTTGTCCAAGAATAGCTTCCATTGAAATGCTAATGGCAATTGAAGAGGCAGGCAAGTGGTAAGCCTTGAAATTCTAGCAGTTAGAAAGATGCAGACAAGGTCCGGGTGTTGTGCGGCTTCACTCTTCGCATCGTAGAAGGTACCGCGCTCTCCGTCTCTCGGATGCGATCAAGCGGCTCTTCGCGCAGAGAGCACTGTGCCGGTCACTGTGCGCTGCGGAGCTCTCTTTCTGCCGAAAGACGCCTGGCAGCGGCACTTAACTTCGGAGAGCTCCGTATCTCCGTATTCTGCATTTCTTGTCTTCTGCGTCTCAGCAAAATGCTTTTCCACTGTGTCTAGCAAGGAGAAACTGTGCCAGCACAGTATACGTGCCCGGACTTGTGTTCTCAATTCCCGAGTTCTCGGCATCTCAAAATCTAAAGGGAAGAGCAAGGTTATCTATGGTAGGCTGGGGCAGAACTAGAAGCAAGCAGAGCAAAGTTGTGCAAGAATACCTTCCTTTCGGATGCTAATGGCAATTGAAGAGGCAGGCAAGTGGTAAGCCTTGAACTTCTAGCAGTTAGAAAGCTGCGGAAACAGTGCAGGCGTTGTGCGGCTTCACTCTTCGCATCCTAGAACGTGGCGCGCTCTCCGTCTCTCGGATGCCATCTAGCGGGTGTTTGCGCAGAGAGCGCTGTGCTGATCGCGGTTCTAAATATTTTTCTGGGTTTTTGGGATGTTTTGGTTCGTTTTTGTGAAGTTTTGGAGAGTTTTGGAATATTTCGGTTCCTTTCGGCGGGTTTTGAAATATTTTGCCCGGATTTTTAAAATGTTTTTATTTGTTTTTATTATTTTTTGGTAAGTTTTTTTGTGTTTTGATAAGTCCTGGCTGGTTTTCTAGTATTTTGGCGTGTTTTCCGAATGTTTTGATCACTTTTGGCGGGTTCTAAAGTATTTCGTCTGGTGTTTGGATTGTTTTAATTTGTTTTGATTTGTTTTTCTTATGTTTTGGTGGGTTCTTGGAAAGGTTTGGTTCATTTTTGCGTATTTTAAAGTATTTTAGCGGGTTTTTGGAATGTTTTGATTTGCATTGATTTTCTTTCTAATGTTTTGACGGATTTTTTGTATGTTTTTTGCGTCTATTGGGAATGTTGTGATCAGTTTCGACGTGTGTATTAACATTTTGGCAGGTTTTTGGAATGTTTTAATTGTTTTTTTACAATATTTCAGCTGGTTTGGGAAATTTTAATTACTTTTGATGTGTTTTACAATATTTTGCCTGGTGTTTGGAATTTCTTGGTTTGTTTTGATTTGTTTTTATAAAGTTTTTGGAAAATTTTGATTCTTTTTGGTGAGTTTTAAAATAGTTTGGCGGGCTTAAAATAATTTGGTGAGTTTTTACAATGTTTTAGCTGGTATTGATTTGTTTTTATTATGTTTTGGCAAGCTTTTTGAAATATTTGGATCAGTTCTGGCTGGTTTTCTAGTATTTTGGCATGTCTTCAGAATGTTTTGATCCGTTTTGGCGGGTTTTAATATATTTTGGCAGGTTTTTAGAATATTTTGTTTGGTTTTCCTATGTCTTTATTATGTTTTGGAGGGCTTTTAGAATGTTTAGATTACTTTGGGCGGGTTTTTAGGATTTTTTTGGTTGGTTTTGATTAGTTTATGTTATGTTTAGTCAGTTTTTTGGTGTGTTTGGATTAGTTTTATTGGGCTTTATCATGTTTTGGCGGTTTTTTTTGAATGTTTTATTGACTTCTGACAAATTATATAATATTTTGGCAGGTTTTCAGTATGTTTTGATCAGTTTTTGGGGAGTTCTAAAATATTTTGTCAAGTTTTTGGAATTTTTTGGTTGGTTTTGATTTGTTTTTATGATGTTTTGCCAAGTTTTTTGAATGTTTTGATCAGTTCTGGCTGGTTTTCTAATGTTTTGGCATCTTTTCAGAATGTTTTGATGAGTTTTGCGGGTCCAAATTATTTTGGCGGGTTTTCGGAATATTTTGGTTGGTTTTGATTTGTTTTTATGATGTTTTGGCGGGTTTTCGGAATGTCTTGGTTGGGTTTTAGAATGTTTTGTATTCTCTTGAGTTGTTTTTATTGTGTTGGCAGGTTTTGGAATGTTTGGATTCTTTTTGGCGGGTGTTCGGAATGTTTTGGCGGGTGTTCGGAATGTTTTGATTAGTTTTGACGGGTTTTGAAATATTTTGGCCGGTTTTTAGAAGGTTTCGATTTGTTTTGATTTGTTTTGATTCTGTTTAGCCCAGTTTTTGGTGTGTTTGGATTAGCTTTGGTGGGCTTGATCATGTTTTGTCCGGTTTTTTCAAATGTATTGATCACCTCTGTCTGGTTTTCTATTTTGGCGGGTTTGAAAATATTTTTGGATGAGTTTTGGCGGGTTTGAAAATATTTTGGCTCTTTGCGCAGAGATGACGGTGCCGGTTGCGGTGCGCTCCGGGGCGCTCCTTCTGCGGAAAGACGCCTGGCAGCGGCACTTGGGACAGCTCCGCGTCTCCGTATTCTGCGTTTCTTGCCTTCTGCATCTCAGCAAAATGCTTTCCCACTAGGTCTAGCAAGGAGAAACTGTGGCAGCTGAGTAGATGTAGCCCGGCCCGCCCTTTGAAGTTGACAAGTTCTTGGCATCTCAGAGCCTCAAGGCAAGAGCAAGGTTCTCTATGGTAGGCTGGGGCAGAACTAGCAGCAAGCAGAGCAAAGTTGTCCAAGAATAGCTTCCATTGAAATGCTAATGGCAATTGAAGAGGCAGGCAAGTGGTAAGCCTTGAAATTCTAGCAGTTAGAAAGATGCAGACAAGGTCCGGGTGTTGTGCGGCTTCACTCTTCGCATCGTAGAAGGTACCGCGCTCTCCGTCTCTCGGATGCGATCAAGCGGCTCTTCGCGCAGAGAGCACTGTGCCGGTCACTGTGCGCTGCGGAGCTCTCTTTCTGCCGAAAGACGCCTGGCAGCGGCACTTAACTTCGGAGAGCTCCGTATCTCCGTATTCTGCATTTCTTGTCTTCTGCGTCTCAGCAAAATGCTTTTCCACTGTGTCTAGCAAGGAGAAACTGTGCCAGCACAGTATACGTGCCCGGACTTGTGTTCTCAATTCCCGAGTTCTCGGCATCTCAAAATCTAAAGGGAAGAGCAAGGTTATCTATGGTAGGCTGGGGCAGAACTAGAAGCAAGCAGAGCAAAGTTGTGCAAGAATACCTTCCTTTCGGATGCTAATGGCAATTGAAGAGGCAGGCAAGTGGTAAGCCTTGAACTTCTAGCAGTTAGAAAGCTGCGGAAACAGTGCAGGCGTTGTGCGGCTTCACTCTTCGCATCCTAGAACGTGGCGCGCTCTCCGTCTCTCGGATGCCATCTAGCGGGTGTTTGCGCAGAGAGCGCTGTGCTGATCGCGGTTCTAAATATTTTTCTGGGTTTTTGGGATGTTTTGGTTCGTTTTTGTGAAGTTTTGGAGAGTTTTGGAATATTTCGGTTCCTTTCGGCGGGTTTTGAAATATTTTGCCCGGATTTTTAAAATGTTTTTATTTGTTTTTATTATTTTTTGGTAAGTTTTTTTGTGTTTTGATAAGTCCTGGCTGGTTTTCTAGTATTTTGGCGTGTTTTCCGAATGTTTTGATCACTTTTGGCGGGTTCTAAAGTATTTCGTCTGGTGTTTGGATTGTTTTAATTTGTTTTGATTTGTTTTTCTTATGTTTTGGTGGGTTCTTGGAAAGGTTTGGTTCATTTTTGCGTATTTTAAAGTATTTTAGCGGGTTTTTGGAATGTTTTGATTTGCATTGATTTTCTTTCTAATGTTTTGACGGATTTTTTGTATGTTTTTTGCGTCTATTGGGAATGTTGTGATCAGTTTCGACGTGTGTATTAACATTTTGGCAGGTTTTTGGAATGTTTTAATTGTTTTTTTACAATATTTCAGCTGGTTTGGGAAATTTTAATTACTTTTGATGTGTTTTACAATATTTTGCCTGGTGTTTGGAATTTCTTGGTTTGTTTTGATTTGTTTTTATAAAGTTTTTGGAAAATTTTGATTCTTTTTGGTGAGTTTTAAAATAGTTTGGCGGGCTTAAAATAATTTGGTGAGTTTTTACAATGTTTTAGCTGGTATTGATTTGTTTTTATTATGTTTTGGCAAGCTTTTTGAAATATTTGGATCAGTTCTGGCTGGTTTTCTAGTATTTTGGCATGTCTTCAGAATGTTTTGATCCGTTTTGGCGGGTTTTAATATATTTTGGCAGGTTTTTAGAATATTTTGTTTGGTTTTCCTATGTCTTTATTATGTTTTGGAGGGCTTTTAGAATGTTTAGATTACTTTGGGCGGGTTTTTAGGATTTTTTTGGTTGGTTTTGATTAGTTTATGTTATGTTTAGTCAGTTTTTTGGTGTGTTTGGATTAGTTTTATTGGGCTTTATCATGTTTTGGCGGTTTTTTTGAATGTTTTATTGACTTCTGACAAATTATATAATATTTTGGCAGGTTTTCAGTATGTTTTGATCAGTTTTTGGGGAGTTCTAAAATATTTTGTCAAGTTTTTGGAATTTTTTGGTTGGTTTTGATTTGTTTTTATGATGTTTTGCCAAGTTTTTTGAATGTTTTGATCAGTTCTGGCTGGTTTTCTAATGTTTTGGCATCTTTTCAGAATGTTTTGATGAGTTTTGCGGGTCCAAATTATTTTGGCGGGTTTTCGGAATATTTTGGTTGGTTTTGATTTGTTTTTATGATGTTTTGGCGGGTTTTCGGAATGTCTTGGTTGGGTTTTAGAATGTTTTGTATTCTCTTGAGTTGTTTTTATTGTGTTGGCAGGTTTTGGAATGTTTGGATTCTTTTTGGCGGGTGTTCGGAATGTTTTGGCGGGTGTTCGGAATGTTTTGATTAGTTTTGACGGGTTTTGAAATATTTTGGCCGGTTTTTAGAAGGTTTCGATTTGTTTTGATTTGTTTTGATTCTGTTTAGCCCAGTTTTTGGTGTGTTTGGATTAGCTTTGGTGGGCTTGATCATGTTTTGTCCGGTTTTTTCAAATGTATTGATCACCTCTGTCTGGTTTTCTATTTTGGCGGGTTTGAAAATATTTTTGGATGAGTTTTGGCGGGTTTGAAAATATTTTGGCTCTTTGCGCAGAGATGACGGTGCCGGTTGCGGTGCGCTCCGGGGCGCTCCTTCTGCGGAAAGACGCCTGGCAGCGGCACTTGGGACAGCTCCGCGTCTCCGTATTCTGCGTTTCTTGCCTTCTGCATCTCAGCAAAATGCTTTCCCACTAGGTCTAGCAAGGAGAAACTGTGGCAGCTGAGTAGATGTAGCCCGGCCCGCCCTTTGAAGTTGACAAGTTCTTGGCATCTCAGAGCCTCAAGGCAAGAGCAAGGTTCTCTATGGTAGGCTGGGGCAGAACTAGCAGCAAGCAGAGCAAAGTTGTCCAAGAATAGCTTCCATTGGAATGCTAATGGCAATTGAAGAGGCAGGCCAGTGGCAAGCCACTAGCTTCTAGCAGTTTGAAAGTTGCAGACACAGTGCAGGTGTTGTGCGGCTTCCTTCTTGGCCTCCTAGAAGGTGCCGCGCTCTCCGTCTCTTGCTTGCCAATATGTTGCCGTGTTCCTCCTATTGTTTGGGTTGTTTTGATTTGTTTTGATGATGTTTTGGCGGGTTTTCGAAATATTTTGGTGGTGTTTTAGAATGTTTTGTTTTCTCTTGTGTTGTTTTTATTGTCTTGGCAGGTTGTGGAACATTTGGATTCGTTTTGGCGGGTTTGAAAATATTTTGGCTCTTTGCGCAGAGATGACGGTGCCGGTTGCGGTGCGCTCCGGGGCGCTCCTTCTGCGGAAAGACGCCTGGCAGCGGCACTTGGGACAGCTCCGCGTCTCTGTATTCTGCGTTTCTTGCCTTCTGCATCTCAGCAAAATGCTTTCCCACTAGGTCTAGCAAGGAGAAACTGTGGCAGCTGAGTAGATGTAGCCCGGCCCGCCCTTTGAAGTTGACAAGTTCTTGGCATCTCAGAGCCTCAAGGCAAGAGCAAGGTTCTCTATGGTAGGCTGGGGCAGAACTAGCAGCAAGCAGAGCAAAGTTGTCCAAGAATAGCTTCCATTGAAATGCTAATGGCAATTGAAGAGGCAGGCAAGTGGTAAGCCTTGAAATTCTAGCAGTTAGAAAGATGCAGACAAGGTCCGGGTGTTGTGCGGCTTCACTCTTCGCATCGTAGAAGGTACCGCGCTCTCCGTCTCTCGGATGCGATCAAGCGGCTCTTCGCGCAGAGAGCACTGTGCCGGTCACTGTGCGCTGCGGAGCTCTCTTTCTGCCGAAAGACGCCTGGCAGCGGCACTTAACTTCGGAGAGCTCCGTATCTCCGTATTCTGCATTTCTTGTCTTCTGCGTCTCAGCAAAATGCTTTTCCACTGTGTCTAGCAAGGAGAAACTGTGCCAGCACAGTATACGTGCCCGGACTTGTGTTCTCAATTCCCGAGTTCTCGGCATCTCAAAATCTAAAGGGAAGAGCAAGGTTATCTATGGTAGGCTGGGGCAGAACTAGAAGCAAGCAGAGCAAAGTTGTGCAAGAATACCTTCCTTTCGGATGCTAATGGCAATTGAAGAGGCAGGCAAGTGCTAAGCCTTGAAATTCTAGCAGTTAGAAAGCTGCGGACACAGTCCGGGTGTTGTGCGGCTTCACTCTTCGCATCGTGGAAGGTACCGCGCTCTCCGTCTCTCGGATGCGATCAAGCGGCTCTTCGCGCAGAGAGCACTGTGCCGGTCACTGTGCGCTGCGGAGCTCTCTTTCTGCCGAAAGACGCCTGGCAGCGGCACATAACTTCGGAGAGCTCCGTATCTCCGTATTCTGCATTTCTTGTCTTCTGCGTCTCAGCAAAATGCTTTTCCACTGTGTCTAGCAAGGAGAAACTGTGCCAGCACAGTATACGTGCCCGGACTTGTGTTCTCAATTCCCGAGTTCTCGGCATCTCAAAATCTAAAGGGAAGAGCAAGGTTATCTATGGTAGGCTGGGGCAGAACTAGAAGCAAGCAGAGCAAAGTTGTGCAAGAATACCTTCCTTTCGGATGCTAATGGCAATTGAAGAGGCAGGCAAGTGGTAAGCCTTGAACTTCTAGCAGTTAGAAAGCTGCGGAAACAGTGCAGGCGTTGTGCGGCTTCACTCTTCGCATCCTAGAACGTGGCGCGCTCTCCGTCTCTCGGATGCCATCTAGCGGGTGTTTGCGCAGAGAGCGCTGTGCTGATCGCGGTTCTAAATATTTTTCTGGGTTTTTGGGATGTTTTGGTTCGTTTTTGTGAAGTTTTGGAGAGTTTTGGAATATTTCGGTTCCTTTCGGCGGGTTTTGAAATATTTTGCCCGGATTTTTAAAATGTTTTTATTTGTTTTTATTATTTTTTGGTAAGTTTTTTTGTGTTTTGATAAGTCCTGGCTGGTTTTCTAGTATTTTGGCGTGTTTTCCGAATGTTTTGATCACTTTTGGCGGGTTCTAAAGTATTTCGTCTGGTGTTTGGATTGTTTTAATTTGTTTTGATTTGTTTTTCTTATGTTTTGGTGGGTTCTTGGAAAGGTTTGGTTCATTTTTGCGTATTTTAAAGTATTTTAGCGGGTTTTTGGAATGTTTTGATTTGCATTGATTTTCTTTCTAATGTTTTGACGGATTTTTTGTATGTTTTTTGCGTCTATTGGGAATGTTGTGATCAGTTTCGACGTGTGTATTAACATTTTGGCAGGTTTTTGGAATGTTTTAATTGTTTTTTTACAATATTTCAGCTGGTTTGGGAAATTTTAATTACTTTTGATGTGTTTTACAATATTTTGCCTGGTGTTTGGAATTTCTTGGTTTGTTTTGATTTGTTTTTATAAAGTTTTTGGAAAATTTTGATTCTTTTTGGTGAGTTTTAAAATAGTTTGGCGGGCTTAAAATAATTTGGTGAGTTTTTACAATGTTTTAGCTGGTATTGATTTGTTTTTATTATGTTTTGGCAAGCTTTTTGAAATATTTGGATCAGTTCTGGCTGGTTTTCTAGTATTTTGGCATGTCTTCAGAATGTTTTGATCCGTTTTGGCGGGTTTTAATATATTTTGGCAGGTTTTTAGAATATTTTGTTTGGTTTTCCTATGTCTTTATTATGTTTTGGAGGGCTTTTAGAATGTTTAGATTACTTTGGGCGGGTTTTTAGGATTTTTTTGGTTGGTTTTGATTAGTTTATGTTATGTTTAGTCAGTTTTTTGGTGTGTTTGGATTAGTTTTATTGGGCTTTATCATGTTTTGGCGGTTTTTTTGAATGTTTTATTGACTTCTGACAAATTATATAATATTTTGGCAGGTTTTCAGTATGTTTTGATCAGTTTTTGGGGAGTTCTAAAATATTTTGTCAAGTTTTTGGAATTTTTTGGTTGGTTTTGATTTGTTTTTATGATGTTTTGCCAAGTTTTTTGAATGTTTTGATCAGTTCTGGCTGGTTTTCTAATGTTTTGGCATCTTTTCAGAATGTTTTGATGAGTTTTGCGGGTCCAAATTATTTTGGCGGGTTTTCGGAATATTTTGGTTGGTTTTGATTTGTTTTTATGATGTTTTGGCGGGTTTTCGGAATGTCTTGGTTGGGTTTTAGAATGTTTTGTATTCTCTTGAGTTGTTTTTATTGTGTTGGCAGGTTTTGGAATGTTTGGATTCTTTTTGGCGGGTGTTCGGAATGTTTTGGCGGGTGTTCGGAATGTTTTGATTAGTTTTGACGGGTTTTGAAATATTTTGGCCGGTTTTTAGAAGGTTTCGATTTGTTTTGATTTGTTTTGATTCTGTTTAGCCCAGTTTTTGGTGTGTTTGGATTAGCTTTGGTGGGCTTGATCATGTTTTGTCAGGTTTTTTCAAATGTATTGATCACCTCTGTCTGGTTTTCTATTTTGGCGGGTTTGAAAATATTTTTGGATGAGTTTTGGCGGGTTTGAAAATATTTTGGCTCTTTGCGCAGAGATGACGGTGCCGGTTGCGGTGCGCTCCGGGGCGCTCCTTCTGCGGAAAGACGCCTGGCAGCGGCACTTGGGACAGCTCCGCGTCTCCGTATTCTGCCTTTCTTGCCTTCTGCATCTCAGCAAAATGCTTTCCCACTAGGTCTAGCAAGGAGAAACTGTGGCAGCTGAGTAGATGTAGCCCGGCCCGCCCTTTGAAGTTGACAAGTTCTTGGCATCTCAGAGCCTCAAGGCAAGAGCAAGGTTCTCTATGGTAGGCTGGGGCAGAACTAGCAGCAAGCAGAGCAAAGTTGTCCAAGAATAGCTTCCATTGGAATGCTAATGGCAATTGAAGAGGCAGGCCAGTGGCAAGCCACTAGCTTCTAGCAGTTTGAAAGTTGCAGACACAGTGCAGGTGTTGTGCGGCTTCCTTCTTGGCCTCCTAGAAGGTGCCGCGTTCTCCGTCTCTTGCTTGCCAATATGTTGCCGTGTTCCTCCTATTGTTTGGGTTGTTTTGATTTGTTTTTATGATGTTTTGGCGGGTTTTCGAAATATTTTGGTGGTGTTTTAGAATGTTTTGTTTTCTCTTGTGTTGTTTTTATTGTCTTGGCAGGTTGTGGAACGTTTGGATTCCATTTGGCGGGTTTTAAAATATTTTGGCTCTTTGCGCAGAGATGACGGTGCCGGTTGCGGTGTGCTCCGGGGCGCTCCTTCTGCGGAAAGACGCCTGGCAGCGGCACTTGGGACAGCTCCGCGTCTCCGTATTCTGCGTTTCTTGCCTTCTGCATCTCAGCAAAATGCTTTCCCACTAGGTCTAGCAAGGAGAAACTGTGGCAGCTGAGTAGATGTAGCCCGGCCCGCCCTTTGAAGTTGACAAGTTCTTGGCATCTCAGAGCCTCAAGGCAAGAGCAAGGTTCTCTATGGTAGGCTGGGGCAGAACTAGCAGCAAGCAGAGCAAAGTTGTCCAAGAATAGCTTCCATTGGAATGCTAATGGCAATTGAAGAGGCAGGCCAGTGGCAAGCCACTAGCTTCTAGCAGTTTGAAAGTTGCAGACACAGTGCAGGTGTTGTGCGGCTTCCTTCTTGGCCTCCTAGAAGGTGCCGCGTTCTCCGTCTCTTGCTTGCCAATATGTTGCCGTGTTCCTCCTATTGTTTGGGTTGTTTTGATTTGTTTTTATGATGTTTTGGCGGGTTTTCGAAATATTTTGGTGGTGTTTTAGAATGTTTTGTTTTCTCTTGTGTTGTTTTTATTGTCTTGGCAGGTTGTGGAACGTTTGGATTCCATTTGGCGGGTTTTAAAATATTTTGGCTCTTTGCGCAGAGATGACGGTGCCGGTTGCGGTGCGCTCCGGGGCGCTCCTTCTGCGGAAAGACGCCTGGCAGCGGCACTTGGGACAGCTCCGCGTCTCCGTATTCTGCGTTTCTTGCCTTCTGCATCTCAGCAAAATGCTTTCCCACTAGGTCTAGCAAGGAGAAACTGTGGCAGCTGAGTAGATGTAGCCCGGCCCGCCCTTTGAAGTTGACAAGTTCTTGGCATCTCAGAGCCTCAAGGCAAGAGCAAGGTTCTCTATGGTAGGCTGGGGCAGAACTAGCAGCAAGCAGAGCAAAGTTGTCCAAGAATAGCTTCCATTGGAATGCTAATGGCAATTGAAGAGGCAGGCCAGTGGCAAGCCACTAGCTTCTAGCAGTTTGAAAGTTGCAGACACAGTGCAGGTGTTGTGCGGCTTCCTTCTTGGCCTCCTAGAAGGTGCCGCGTTCTCCGTCTCTTGCTTGCCAATATGTTGCCGTGTTCCTCCTATTGTTTGGGTTGTTTTGATTTGTTTTTATGATGTTTTGGCGGGTTTTCGAAATATTTTGGTGGTGTTTTAGAATGTTTTGTTTTCTCTTGTGTTGTTTTTATTGTCTTGGCAGGTTGTGGAACGTTTGGATTCCTTTTGGCGGGTTTGAAAATATTTTGGCTCTTTGCGCAGAGATGACGGTGCCGGTTGCGGTGCGCTCCGGGGCGCTCCTTCTGCGGAAAGACGCCTGGCAGCGGCACTTGGGACAGCTCCGCGTCTCTGTATTCTGCGTTTCTTGCCTTCTGCATCTCAGCAAAATGCTTTCCCACTAGGTCTAGCAAGGAGAAACTGTGGCAGCTGAGTAGATGTAGCCCGGCCCGCCCTTTGAAGTTGACAAGTTCTTGGCATCTCAGAGCCTCAAGGCAAGAGCAAGGTTCTCTATGGTAGGCTGGGGCAGAACTAGCAGCAAGCAGAGCAAAGTTGTCCAAGAATAGCTTCCATTGGAATGCTAATGGCAATTGAAGAGGCAGGCCAGTGGCAAGCCACTAGCTTCTAGCAGTTTGAAAGTTGCAGACACAGTGCAGGTGTTGTGCGGCTTCCTTCTTGGCCTCCTAGAAGGTGCCGCGCTCTCCGTCTCTTGCTTGCCAATATGTTGCCGTGTTCCTCCTATAGTTTGGGTTGTTTTGATTTGTTTTGATGATGTTTTGGCGGGTTTTCGAAATATTTTGGTGGTGTTTTAGAATGTTTTGTTTTCTCTTGTGTTGTTTTTATTGTGTTGGCAGGTTGTGGAATATTTGGATGAGTTTTGGCGGGTTTGAAAATATTTTGGCTCTTTGCGCAGAGATGACGGTGCCGGTTGCGGTGCGCTCCGGGGCGCTCCTTCTGCGGAAAGACGCCTGGCAGCGGCACTTGGGACAGCTCCGCGTCTCTGTATTCTGCGTTTCTTGCCTTCTGCATCTCAGCAAAATGCTTTCCCACTAGGTCTAGCAAGGAGAAACTGTGGCAGCTGAGTAGATGTAGCCCGGCCCGCCCTTTGAAGTTGACAAGTTCTTGGCATCTCAGAGCCTCAAGGCAAGAGCAAGGTTCTCTATGGTAGGCTGGGGCAGAACTAGCAGCAAGCAGAGCAAAGTTGTCCAAGAATAGCTTCCATTGAAATGCTAATGGCAATTGAAGAGGCAGGCAAGTGGTAAGCCTTGAAATTCTAGCAGTTAGAAAGATTCAGACAAGGTCCGGGTGTTGTGCGGCTTCACTCTTCGCATCGTAGAAGGTACCGCGCTCTCCGTCTCTCGGATGCGATCAAGCGGCTCTTCGCGCAGAGAGCACTGTGCCGGTCACGGTGCGCTGCGGAGCTCTCTTTCTGCCGAAAGACGCCTGGCAGCGGCACTTAACTTCGGAGAGCTCCGTATCTCCGTATTCTGCATTTCTTGTCTTCTGCGTCTCAGCAAAATGCTTTTCCACTGTGTCTAGCAAGGAGAAACTGTGCCAGCACAGTATACGTGCCCGGACTTGTGTTCTCAATTCCCGAGTTCTCGGCATCTCAAAATCTAAAGGGAAGAGCAAGGTTATCTATGGTAGGCTGGGGCAGAACTAGAAGCAAGCAGAGCAAAGTTGTGCAAGAATACCTTCCTTTCGGATGCTAATGGCAATTGAAGAGGCAGGCAAGTGCTAAGCCTTGAAATTCTAGCAGTTAGAAAGCTGCGGACAAGGTCCGGGTGTTGTGCGGCTTCACTCTTCGCATCGTGGAAGGTACCGCGCTCTCCGTCTCTCGGATGCGATCAAGCGGCTCTTCGCGCAGAGAGCACTGTGCCGGTCACTGTGCGCTGCGGAGCTCTCTTTCTGCCGAAAGACGCCTGGCAGCGGAAGCCGCACAACACCTGCACTGTGTCTGCAACTTTCAAACTGCTAGAAGCTAGTGGCTTGCCACTGGCCTGCCTCTTCAATTGCCATTAGCATTCCAATGGAAGCTATTCTTGGACAACTTTGCTCTGCTTGCTGCTAGTTCTGCCCCAGCCTACCATAGAGAACCTTGCTCTTCCCTTGAGGCTCGGAGATGCCAAGAACTTGTCAACTTCAAAGGGCGGGCCGGGCTACATCTACTCAGCTGCCACAGTTTCTCCTTGCTAGACCTAGTGGGAAAGCATTTTGCTGAGATGCAGAAGGCAAGAAACGCACAATACGGAGACGCGGAGCTGTCCCAAGTGCCGCTGCCAGGCGTCTTTCCGCAGAAGGAGCGCCCCGGAGCGCACCGCAACCGGCACCGTCATCTCTGCGCAAAAAGCCAAAATATTTTAAAACCCGCCAAAACTAATCCAAAAATATTTTCAAACCCGCCAAAATAGAAAACCGGACAGAAGTGATCAATACATTCGAAAAAACCGGACAAAACATGATAAAGCCCACCAAAGCTAATCCAAACACACCAAAAACTGGGCTAAACAGAATCAAAACAAATCAAAACAAATCTAAAACTACTAAAAACCCGCCAAAATATTTCAAAACCCATCAAAACTAATCAAAACCTTCCGAATACCCATTAAAAAACATTCCAAATACCCGCCAAAGGATTTTAAAACCCGCCAAAATGAATCCAAACATTCCAAAACCTGCCAACACAATAAAAACAACTCAAGAGAATACAAAACATTCTAAAACCCAACCAAAACATTCCGAAAACCCACCAAAACATCATCAAAACAAATCAAAACCAACCGAAACATTCTGAAAACCCGCCAAAATGATTTAGACCCGCAAAACTCATCAAAACATTCTGAAAAGATGCCAAAACATTAGAAAACCAGCCAGAACTGATCAAAACATTCAAAAAACTTGGCAAAACATCATAAAAACAAATCAAAACCAACCGAAACATTCCAAAACCAGCCAAAATATTCCGAAATCCGGCCAAAACATCATAAAAACAAATCAAAACCAACCGAAACATTCCAAAAACCCGACAAAATAGTTTAGAACCCGCCAAAACTGATCAAAACATTCTGAAAAGATGCCAAAATACTATCAAACCACTAAGAAGTGATCAAAACATTCAATAACTTGCCAAAACATAATCAAAACAAATGAAAGCAAACCAAAACATTCCAAATACCCACCAAAAGATTTTAAAACCCACCAAAAGGAATCCAAACATTCCAAAACCTGCCAAGACAATATAAACAACACAAGAGAAAACAAAACATTCTAAAACACCACCAAAACATTCCGAAAACCCGCCAAAACATCATCAAAACAATTCAAAACCAACCAAAAAACAAGTGGAACACGGCAACATATTGGCAAGCAAGAGACGGAGAGCGCGGCACCTTCTAGGAGGCCAAGAAGGAAGCCGCACAACACCTGCACTGTGTCTGCAACTTTCAAACTGCTAGAAGCTAGTGGCTTGCCACTGGCCTGCCTCTTCAATTGCCATTAGCATTCCAATGGAAGCTATTCTTGGACAACTTTGCTCTGCTTGCTGCTAGTTCTGCCCCAGCCTACCATAGAGAACCTTGCTCTTGCCTTGAGGCTCTGAGATGCCAAGAACTTGTCAACTTCAAAGGGCGGGCCGGGCTACATCTACTCAGCTGCCACAGTTTCTCCTTGCTAGACCTAGTGGGAAAGCATTTTGCTGAGATGCAGAAGGCAAGAAACGCAGAATACGGAGACGCGGAGCTGTCCCAAGTGCCGCTGCCAGGCGTCTTTCCGCAGAAGGAGCGCCCTGGAGCGCACCGCAACCGGCACCGTCATCTCTGCGCAAAAAGCCAAAATATTTTCAAACCCGCCAAAACTAATCCAAAAATATTTTCAAACCCGCCAAAATAGAAAACCGGACGGAAGTCATCAATACATTCGAAAAAACCTGACAAAACATGATCAATCCCACCAAAGCTAATCCAAACACACCAAAAACTGGGCTAAACAGAATCAAAACAAATCAAAACAAATCGAAACCTTCTAAAAACCCGCCAAAATATTTCAAAACCCGTCAAAACTAATCAAAACCTTCCGAATACCCGCCAAAACATTCCAAATACCCGCCAAAAGATTTTAAAACCCGCCAAAAGGAATCCAAACATTCCAAAACCTGCCAACACAATAAAAACAACTCAAGAGAATACAAAACATTCTAAAACCCAACCAAAACATTCCGAAAACCCACCTAAACATCATAAAAACAAATCAAAACCAACCAAAACATTCTGAAAACCCGCCAAAATGATTTAGACCCGCAAAACTCATCAAAACATTCTGAAAAGATGCCAAAACATTAGAAAACCAGCCTGAACGGATCAAAACATTCAAAAAAATTGGCAAAACATCATAAAAACAAATCAAAACCAACCAAAACATTCCAAAAACCAGCCAAAATATTCCGAAATCTGGCCAAAACATCATAAAAACAAATCAAAACCAACCAAAACATTCTGAAAACGCGCCAAAATGATTTAGACCCGCAAAACTCATCAAAACATTCTGAAAAGATGCCAAAACATTAGAAAACCAGCCTGAACTGATCAAAACATTCAAAAAACTTGGCAATACATCATAAAAACAAATCAAAACCAACCGAAACATTCCAAAAACCCGACAAAATAGTTTAGAATCCGCCAAAACTGATCAAAACATTCTGAAAAGATGCCAAAATACTATCAAACCAGTCTGAAGTGATTGAAACATTCAATAACTTGGCAAAACATAATCAAAACAAATGAAAGCAAACCAAAACATTCCAAATACCCGCCAAAATATTTTAAAACCCGCCAAAAGGAATCCAAACAATCCAAAACCTGCCAAGACAATATAAACAACACAAGAGAAAACAAAACATTCTAAAACACCACCAAAACATTCCGAAAACCCGCCAAAACATCATCAAAACAAATCAAAATCAACCATAAAACAAGTGGAACACGGCAACATATTGTCAAGCAAGAGACGGAGAACGCGGCACCTTCTAGGAGGCCAAGAAGGAAGCCGCACAACACCTGCACTGTGTCTGCAACTTTCAAACTGCTAGAAGCTAGTGGCTTGCCACTGGCCTGCCTCTTCAATTGCCATTAGCATTCCAATGGAAGCTATTCTTGGACAACTTTGCTCTGCTTGCTGCTAGTTCTGCCCCAGCCTACCATAGAGAACCTTGCTCTTCCCTTGAGGCTCTGAGATGCCAAGAACTTGTCAACTTCAAAGGGCGGGCCGGGCTACATCTACTCAGCTGCCACAGTTTCTCCTTGCTAGACCTAGTGGGAAAGCATTTTGCTGAGATGCAGAAGGCAAGAAACGCAGAATACGGAGACGCGGAGCTGTCCCAAGTGCCGCTGCCAGGCGTCTTTCCGCAGAAGGAGCGCCCCGGAGCGCACCGCAACCGGCACCGTCATCTCTGCGCAAAAAGCCAAAATATTTTCAAACCCGCCAAAACTAATCCAAAAATATTTTCAAACCCGCCAAAATAGAAAACCGGACGGAAGTGATCAATACATTAGAAAAAACCTGACAAAACATGATCAAGCCCACCAAAGCTAATCCAAACACACCAAAAACTGGGCTAAACAGAATCAAAACAAATCAAAACAAATCAAAACCTTCTAAAAACCCGCCAAAATATTTCAAAACGCGTCAAAACTAATCAAAACCTTCCGAACACCCGCCAAAACATTCCAAATACCCGCCAAAATATTTTAAAACCCGCCAAAATGAATCCAAACATTCCAAAACCTGCCAACACAATAAAAACAACTCAAGAGAATACAAAGCATTCTAAAACACCACCAAAACATTCCGAAAACCCGCCAAAACATCATCAAAACAATTCAAAACCAACCAAAAAATAAGAGGAACACGGCAACATATTGGCAAGCAAGAGACGGAGAACGCGGCAACTTCTAGGAGGCCAAGAAGGAAGCCGCACAACACCTGCACTGTGTCTGCAACTTTCAAACTGCTAGAAGCTAGTGGCTTGCCACTGGCCTGCCTCTTCAATTGCCATTAGCATTCCAATGGAAGCTATTCTTGGACAACTTTGCTCTGCTTGCTGCTAGTTCTGCCCCAGCCTACCATAGAGAACCTTGCTCTTCCCTTGAGGCTCTGAGATGCCAAGAACTTGTCAACTTCAAAGGGCGGGCCGGGCTACATCTACTCAGCTGCCACAGTTTCTCCTTGCTAGACCTAGTGGGAAAGCATTTTGCTGAGATGCAGAAGGCAAGAAACGCAGAATACGGAGACGCGGAGCTGTCCCAAGTGCCGCTGCCAGGCGTCTTTCCGCAGAAGGAGCGCCCCGGAGCGCACCGCAACCGGCACCGTCATCTCTGCGCAAAAAGCCAAAATATTTTCAAACCCGCCAAAACTAATCCAAAAATATTTTCAAACCCGCCAAAATAGAAAACCGGACGGAAGTGATCAATACATTCGAAAAAACCTGACAAAACATGATCAAGCCCACCAAAGCTAATCCAAACACACCAAAAACTGGGCTAAACAGAATCAAAACAAATCTAAACCTTCTAAAAACCTGCCAAAATATTTCAAAACCCGTCAAAACTAATCAAAACCTTCCGAATACCCGCCAAAACATTCCAAATACCCGCCAAAAGATTTTAAAACCCGCCAAAAGGAATCCAAACGTTCCAAAACTGCCAACACAATAAAAACAACTCAAGAGAATACAAAACATTCTAAAACCCAACCAAAACATTCCGAAAACCCACCTAAACATCATAAAAACAAATCAAAACCAACCAAAACATTCTGAAAACCCGCCAAAATGATTTAGACCCACAAAACTCATCAAAACATTCTGAAAAGATGCCAAAACATTAGAAAATCAGCCTGAACTGATCAGAACATTCAAAAAATTTGGCAAAACATCATAAAAACAAATCAAAACCAACCAAAACATTCCAAAAACCAGCCAAAATATTCCGAAATCCGGCCAAAACATCATAAAAACAAATCAAAACCAACCGAAACATTCCAAAAACCCGACAAAATAGATTAGAACCCGCCAAAACAGTTTAGAACCCGCCAAAACTGATCAAAACATTCTGAAAAGATGCCAAAATACTAGAAAACCAGTCTGAAGTGATCAAAACATTCAATAACTTGCCAAAACATAATCAAAACAAATGAAAGCAAACCAAAACATTCCAAATATCCGCCAAAATATTTTAAAACCCGCCAAAATGAATCCAAACATTCCAAAACTTGCCAACACAATAAAAACAAGTCAAGAGAATACAAAACATTCTAAAACCCAACCAAACCATTCCGAAAACCCACCAAAACATCATAAAAACAAATCAAAACCAACCGAAACATTCCAAAAACCCGACAAAATAGTTTAGAACCCGCCAAAACTGATCAAATCATTCTGAAAAGATGCCAAAATACTAGAAAACCAGTCAGAAGTGATCGAAACATTCAATAACTTGCCAAAACATAATCAAAACAAATGAAAGCAAACCAAAACATTCCAAATACCCGCCAAAATATTTTAAAACCCGCCAAAAGGAATCCAAATGTTCCAAAACCTGCCAAGAAAATATAAACAACACAAGAGAAAACAAAACATTCTAAAACACCACCAAAACATTCCGAAAACCCGCCAAAACATCATCAAAACAATTCAAAACCAACCAAAAAATAAGAGGAACACGGCAACATATTGGCAAGCAAGCGACGGAGAACGCGGCACCTTCTAGGAGGCCAAGAAGGAAGCCGCACAACACCTGCACTGTGTCTGCAACTTTCAAACTGCTAGAAGCTAGTGGCTTGCCACTGGCCTGCCTCTTCAATTGCCATTAGCATTCCAATGGAAGCTATTCTTGGACAACTTTGCTCTGCTTGCTGCTAGTTCTGCCCCAGCCTACCATAGAGAACCTTGCTCTTGCCTTGAGGCTCTGAGATGCCAAGAACTTGTCAACTTCAAAGGGCGGGCCGGGCTACATCTACTCAGCTGCCACAGTTTCTCCTTGCTAGACCTAGTGGGAAAGCATTTTGCTGAGATGCAGAAGGCAAGAAACGCAGAATACGGAGACGCGGAGCTGTCCCAAGTGCCGCTGCCAGGCGTCTTTCCGCAGAAGGAGCGCCCCGGAGCGCACCGCAACCGGCACCGTCATCTCTGCGCAAAGAGCCAAAATATTTTAAAACCCGCCAAAACTAATCCAAAAATATTTTCAAACGCACCAAAATAGAAAACCGGACAGAAGTGATCAATACATTCGAAAAAACCTGACAAAACATGATCAAGCCCACCAAAGCTAATCCAAACACACCAAAAACTGGGCTAAACAGAATCAAAACAAATCAAAACAAATCTAAAACTTCTAAAAACCCGCCAAAATATTTCAAAACCCGTCAAAACTAATCAAAACATTCCGAATACCCATTAAAAAACATTCCAAATACCCGCCAAAAGATTTTAAAACCCGCCAAAAGGAATCCAAACATTCCAAAACCTGCCAACACAATAAAAACAACTCAAGAGAATACAAAACATTCTAAAACCCAACCAAAACATTCCGAAAACCCACCTAAACATCATAAAAACAAATCAAAACCAACCAAAACATTCTGAAAACCCGCCAAAATGATTTAGACCCGCAAAACTCATCAAACCATTCTGAAAAGATGCCAAAACATTAGAAAACCAGCCTGAACTGATCAAAACATTCAAAAAACTTGGCAAAACATCATAAAAACAAATCAAAACCAACCGAAACATTCCAAAAACCCGACAAAATAGTTTAGAACCCGCCAAAACTGATCAAAACATTCTGAAAAGATGCCAAAATACTAGAAAACCAGTCTGAAGTGATCGAAACTTTCAATAACTTGCCAAAACATAATCAAAACAAATGAAAGCAAACCAAAACATTCCAAATACCCACCAAAATATTTTAAAACCCGCCAAAAGGAATCCAAATGTTCCAAAATCTGCCAAGAAAATATAAACAACACAAGAGAAAACATTCTAAAACACCACCAAAACATTCCGAAAACCCGCCAAAACATCATCAAAACAATTCAAAACCAACCAAAAAATAAGAGGAACACGGCAACATATTGTCAAGCAAGAGACGGAGAACGCGGCACCTTCTAGGAGGCCAAGAAGGAAGCCGCACAACACCTGCACTGTGTCTGCAACTTTCAAACTGCTAGAAGCTAGTGGCTTGCCACTGGCCTGCCTCTTCAATTGCCATTAGCATTCCAATGGAAGCTATTCTTGGACAACTTTGCTCTGCTTGCTGCTAGTTCTGCCCCAGCCTACCATAGAGAACCTTGCTCTTGCCTTGAGGCTCTGAGATGCCAAGAACTTGTCAACTTCAAAGGGCGGGCCGGGCTACATCTACTCAGCTGCCACAGTTTCTCCTTGCTAGACCTAGTGGGAAAGCATTTTGCTGAGATGCAGAAGGCAAGAAACGCAGAATACGGAGACGCGGAGCTGTCCCAAGTGCCGCTGCCAGGCGTCTTTCCGCAGAAGGAGCGCCCCGGAGCGCACCGCAACCGGCACCGTCATCTCTGCGCAAAGAGCCAAAATATTTTAAAACCCGCCAAAACTAATCCAAAAATATTTTCAAACCCGCCAAAATAGAAAACCAGACAGAAGTGATCAATACATTCGAAAAAACCTGACAAAACATGATCAAGCCCACCAAAGCTAATCCAAACACACCAAAAACTGGGCTAAACAGAATCAAAACAAATCAAAACAAATCTAAAACTTCTAAAAACCCGCCAAAATATTTCAAAACCCGTCAAAACTAATCAAAACCTTCCGAATACCCATTAAAAAATATTCCAAATACCCGCCAAAAGATTTTAAAACCCGCCAAAAGGAATGCAAACATTCCAAAACCTGCCAACACAATAAAAACAACTCAAGAGAATACAAAACATTCTAAAACCCAACCAAAACATTCCGAAAACCCACCTAAACATCATCAAAACAAATCAAAACCAACCGAAACATTCTGAAAACCCGCCAAAATGATTTAGACCCGCAAAACTCATCAAAACATTCTGAAAAGATGCCAAAACATTAGAAAACCAGCCTGAACTGATCAAAACATTCAAAAAACTTGGCAATACATCATAAAAACAAATCAAAACCAACCGAAACATTCCAAAAACCCGACAAAATAGTTTAGAACCCGCCAAAACTGATCAAAACATTCTGAAAAGATGCCAAAATACTAGAAAACCACTAAGAAGTGATCAAAACATTCAATAACTTGCCAAAACATAATCAAAACAAATGAAAGCAAACCAAAACATTCCAAATACCCGCCAAAATATTTTAAAACCCGCCAAAAGGAATCCAAACATTCCAAAACCTGCCAAGACAATATAAACAACACAAGAGAAAACAAAACATTCTAAAACACCACCAAAACATTCCGAAAACCCGCCAAAACATCATCAAAACAATTCAAAACCAACCAAAAAATAAGAGGAACACGGCAACATATTGGCAAGCAAGAGACGGAGAACGCGGCACCTTCTAGGAGGCCAAGAAGGAAGCCGCACAACACCTGCACTGTGTCTGCAACTTTCAAACTGCTAGAAGCTAGTGGCTTGCCACTGGCCTGCCTCTTCAATTGCCATTAGCATTCCAATGGAAGCTATTCTTGGACAACTTTGCTCTGCTTGCTGCTAGTTCTGCCCCAGCCTACCATAGAGAACCTTGCTCTTGCCTTGAGGCTCTGAGATGCCAAGAACTTGTCAACTTCAAAGGGCGGGCCGGGCTACATCTACTCAGCTGCCACAGTTTCTCCTTGCTAGACCTAGTGGGAAAGCATTTTGCTGAGATGCAGAAGGCAAGAAACGCAGAATACGGAGACGCGGAGCTGTCCCAAGTGCTGCTGCCAGGCGTCTTTCCTCAGAAGGAGCGCCCCGGAGCGCACCGCAACCGGCACCGTCATCTCTGCGCAAAGAGCCAAAATATTTTAAAACCCGCCAAAACTAATCCAAAAATATTTTCAAACCCGCCAAAATAGAATACCGGACAGAAGTGATCAATACATTCGAAAAAACCTGACAAAACATGATAAAGCCCACCAAAGCTAATCCAAACACACCAAAAACTGGCCAAACAGAATCAAAACAAATCAAAACAAATCTAAACCTTCTAAAAACCCGCCAAAATATTTCAAAACCCGTCAAAACTAATCAAAACCTACCGAATACCCGCCAAAACATTCCAAATACCCGCCAAAAGATTTTAAAACCCGCCAAAAGGAATCCAAATATTCCAAAACCTGCCAACACAATAAAAACAACTCAAGAGAATACAAAACATTCTAAAACCCAACCAAAACATTCCGAAAACCCACCAAAACATCATCAAAACAAATCAAAACCAACCAAAACATTCTGAAAACCCGCCAAAATGATTTAGACCCGCAAAACTCATCAAAACATTCTGAAAAGATGCCAAAACATTAGAAAACCAGCCTGAACTGATCAAAACATTCAAAAAAATTGGCAAAACATCATAAAAACAAATCAAAACCAACCGAAACATTCCAAAAACCAGCCAAAATATTCTGAAATCCGGCCAAAACATCATAAAAACAAATCAAAACCAACCGAAACATTCCAAAAACCCGACAAAATAGTTTAGAACCCGCCAAAACTGATCAAAACATTCTGAAAAGATGCCAAAATACTATCAAACCACTAAGAAGTGATCAAAACATTCAATAACTTGCCAAAACATAATCAAAACAAATGAAAGCAAACCAAAACATTCCAAATACCCGCCAAAATATTTTAAAACCCGCCAAAAGGAATCCAAACATTCCAAAACCTGCCAAGACAATATAAACAACACAAGAGAAAACAAAACATTCTAAAACACCACCAAAACATTCCGAAAACCCGCCAAAACATCATCAAAACAATTCAAAACCAACCAAAAAATAAGAGGAACACGGCAACATATTGGCAAGCAAGAGACGGAGAACGCGGCACCTTCTAGGAGGCCAAGAAGGAAGCCGCACAACACCTGCACTGTGTCTGCAACTTTCAAACTGCTAGAAGCTAGTGGCTTGCCACTGGCCTGCCTCTTCAATTGCCATTAGCATTCCAATGGAAGCTATTCTTGGACAACTTTGCTCTGCTTGCTGCTAGTTCTGCCCCAGCCTACCATAGAGAACCTTGCTCTTCCCTTGAGGCTCTGAGATGCCAAGAACTTGTCAACTTCAAAGGGCGGGCCGGGCTACATCTACTCAGCTGCCACAGTTTCTCCTTGCTAGACCTAGTGGGAAAGCATTTTGCTGAGATGCAGAAGGCAAGAAACGCAGAATACGGAGACGCGGAGCTGTCCCAAGTGCCGCTGCCAGGCGTCTTTCCGCAGAAGGAGCGCCCCGGAGCGCACCGCAACCGGCACCGTCATCTCTGCACAAAGAGCCAAAATATTTTAAAACCCGCCAAAACTAATCCAAAAATATTTTCAAACCCGCCAAAATAGAAAACCAGACAGAAGTCATCAATACATTCGAAAAAACCTGACAAAACATGATCAAGCCCACCAAAGCTAATCCAAACACACCAAAAACTGGGCTAAACAGAATCAAAACAAATCAAAACAAATCTAAAACTTCTAAAAACCGGCCAAAATATTTCAAAACCCGTCAAAACTAATCAAAACCTTCCGAATACCCATTAAAAAAAATTGCAAATACCCGCCAAAATATTTTAAAACCCGCCAAAATGAATCCAAACATTCCAAAACCTGCCAAGAAAATATAAACAACTCAAGAGAATACAAAACATTCTAAAACCCAACCAAAACATTCCAAAAACCCGCCAAAACATCATCAAAACAAATCAAAACCAACCAAAAAATAAGAGGAACACGGCAACATATTGGCAAGCAAGAGACGGAGAACGCGGCACCTTCTAGGAGGCCAAGAAGGAAGCCGCACAACACCTGCACTGTGTCTGCAACTTTCAAACTGCTAGAAGCTAGTGGCTTGCCACTGGCCTGCCTCTTCAATTGCCATTAGCATTCCAATGGAAGCTATTCTTGGACAACTTTGCTCTGCTTGCTGCTAGTTCTGCCCCAGCCTACCATAGAGAACCTTGCTCTTGCCTTGAGGCTCTGAGATGCCAAGAACTTGTCAACTTCAAAGGGCGGGCCGGGCTACATCTACTCAGCTGCCACAGTTTCTCCTTGCTAGACCTAGTGGGAAAGCATTTTGCTGAGATGCAGAAGGCAAGAAACGCAGAATACGGAGACGCGGAGCTGTCCCAAGTGCCGCTGCCAGGCGTCTTTCCGCAGAAGGAGCGCCCCGGAGCGCACCGCAACCGGCACCGTCATCTCTGCGCAAAGAGCCAAAATATTTTAAAACCCGCCAAAACTAATCCAAAAATATTTTCAAACCCGCCAAAATAGAAAACCAGACAGAAGTGATCAATACATTCGAAAAAACCTGACAAAACATGATCAAGCCCACCAAAGCTAATCCAAACACACCAAAAACTGGGCTAAACAGAATCAAAACAAATCAAAACAAATCGAAACCTTCTAAAAACCCGCCAAAATATTTCAAAACCCGTCAAAACTAATCAAAAACTTTCGAATACCCATTATAAAACATTCCAAATACCCGCCAAAAGATTTTAAAACCCGCCAAAAGGAATCCAAACATTCCAAAACCTGCCAACAAAATAAAAACAACTCAAGAGAATACAAAACATTCTAAAACCCAACCAAAACATTCCGAAAACCCACCTAAACATCATCAAAACAAATCAAAACCAACCAAAACATTCTGAAAACCCGCCAAAATGATTTAGACCCGCAAAACTCATCAAAACATTCTGAAAAGATGCCAAAACATTAGAAAACCAGCCTGAACTGATCAAAACATTCAAAAAACTTGGCAAAACATCATAAAAACAAATCAAAACTAACCGAAACATTCCAAAAACCAGCCAAAATATTCCGAAATCCGGCCAAAACATCATAAAAACAAATCAAAACCAACCGAAACATTCCAAAAACCCGACAAAATAGTTTAGAACCCGCCAAAACTGATCAAAACATTCTGAAAAGATGCCAAAATACTAGAAAACCAGTCTGAAGTGATCGAAACTTTCAATAACTTGCCAAAACATAATCAAAACAAATGAAAGCAAACCAAAACATTCCAAATACCCGGCAAAATATTTTAAAACCCGCCAAAAGGAATCCAATGTTCCAAAACCTGCCAAGAAAATATAAACAACACAAGAGAAAACAAAACATTCTAAAACACCACCAAAACATTCCGAAAACCCGCCAAAACATCATCAAAACAATTCAAAACCAACCAAAAAATAAGAGGAACACGGCAACATATTGGCAAGCAAGAGACGGAGAACGCGGCACCTTCTAGGAGGCCAAGAAGGAAGCCGCACAACACCTGCACTGTGTCTGCAACTTTCAAACTGCTAGAAGCTAGTGGCTTGCCACTGGCCTGCCTCTTCAATTGCCATTAGCATTCCAATGGAAGCTATTCTTGGACAACTTTGCTCTGCTTGCTGCTAGTTCTGCCCCAGCCTACCATAGAGAACCTTGCTCTTGCCTTGAGGCTCTGAGATGCCAAGAACTTGTCAACTTCAAAGGGCGGGCCGGGCTACATCTACTCAGCTGCCACAGTTTCTCCTTGCTAGACCTAGTGGGAAAGCATTTTGCTGAGATGCAGAAGGCAAGAAACGCAGAATACGGAGACGCGGAGCTGTCCCAAGTGCCGCTGCCAGGCGTCTTTCCGCAGAAGGAGCGCCCTGGAGCGCACCGCAACCGGCACCGTCATCTCTGCGCAAAGAGCCAAAATATTTTAAAACCCGCCAAAACTAATCCAAAAATATTTTCAAACCCGCCAAAATAGAAAACCAGACAGAAGTCATCAATACATTCGAAAAAACCTGACAAAACATGATCAAGCCCACCAAAGCTAATCCAAACACACCAAAAACTGGGCTAAACAGAATCAAAACAAATCAAAACAAATCGAAACCTTCTAAAAACCCGCCAAAATATTTCAAAACCCGTCAAAACTAATCAAAACCTTCCGAATACCCGCCAAAACATTCCAAATACCCGCCAAAAGATTTTAAAACCCGCCAAAAGGAATCCAAACATTCCAAAACCTGCCAACACAATAAAAACAACTCAAGAGAATACAAAACATTCTAAAACCCAACCAAAACATTCCGAAAACCCACCTAAACATCATAAAAACAAATCAAAACCAACCAAAACATTCTGAAAACCCGCCAAAATGATTTAGACCCGCAAAACTCATCAAAACATTCTGAAAAGATGCCAAAACATTAGAAAACCAGCCTGAACTGATCAAAACATTCAAAAAACATGGCAATACATCATAAAAACAAATCAAAACCAACCGAAACATTCCAAAAACCCGACAAAATAGTTTAGAACCCGCCAAAACTGATCAAAACATTCTGAAAAGATGCCAAAATACTAGAAAACCAGGCAGAAGTGATCGAAACTTTCAATAACTTGCCAAAACATCATCAAAACAAATGAAAGCAAACCAAAACATTCCAAATACCCGGCAAAATATTTTAAAACCCGCCAAAAGGAATCCAAATGTTCCAAAATCTGCCAAGAAAATATAAACAACACAAGAGAAAACATTCTAAAACACCACCAAAACATTCCGAAAACCCGCCAAAACATCATCAAAACAATTCAAAACCAACCAAAAAATAAGAGGAACACGGCAACATATTGTCAAGCAAGAGACGGAGAACGCGGCACCTTCTAGGAGGCCAAGAAGGAAGCCGCACAACACCTGCACTGTGTCTGCAACTTTCAAACTGCTAGAAGCTAGTGGCTTGCCACTGGCCTGCCTCTTCAATTGCCATTAGCATTCCAATGGAAGCTATTCTTGGACAACTTTGCTCTGCTTGCTGCTAGTTCTGCCCCAGCCTACCATAGAGAACCTTGCTCTTGCCTTGAGGCTCTGAGATGCCAAGAACTTGTCAACTTCAAAGGGCGGGCCGGGCTACATCTACTCAGCTGCCACAGTTTCTCCTTGCTAGACCTAGTGGGAAAGCATTTTGCTGAGATGCAGAAGGCAAGAAACGCAGAATACGGAGACGCGGAGCTGTCCCAAGTGCCGCTGCCAGGCGTCTTTCCGCAGAAGGAGCGCCCCGGAGCGCACCGCAACCGGCACCGTCATCTCTGCGCAAAGAGCCAAAATATTTTCAAACCCGCCAAAACTAATCCAAAAATATTTTCAAACCCGCCAAAATAGAAAACCAGACAGAAGTGATCAATACATTCGAAAAAACCTGACAAAACATGATCAAGCCCACCAAAGCTAATCCAAACACACCAAAAACTGGGCTAAACAGAATCAAAACAAATCAAAACAAATCGAAACCTTCTAAAAACCCGCCAAAATATTTCAAAACCCGTCAAAACTAATCAAAAACTTTCGAATACCCATTATAAAACATTCCAAATACCCGCCAAAAGATTTTAAAACCCGCCAAAAGGAATCCAAACATTCCAAAACCTGCCAACAAAATAAAAACAACTCAAGAGAATACAAAACATTCTAAAACCCAACCAAAACATTCCGAAAACCCACCTAAACATCATCAAAACAAATCAAAACCAACCAAAACATTCTGAAAACCCGCCAAAATGATTTAGACCCGCAAAACTCATCAAAACATTCTGAAAAGATGCCAAAACATTAGAAAACCAGCCTGAACTGATCAAAACATTCAAAAAACTTGGCAAAACATCATAAAAACAAATCAAAACTAACCGAAACATTCCAAAAACCAGCCAAAATATTCCGAAATCCGGCCAAAACATCATAAAAACAAATCAAAACCAACCGAAACATTCCAAAAACCCGACAAAATAGTTTAGAACCCGCCAAAACTGATCAAAACATTCTGAAAAGATGCCAAAATACTAGAAAACCAGTCTGAAGTGATCGAAACTTTCAATAACTTGCCAAAACATAATCAAAACAAATGAAAGCAAACCAAAACATTCCAAATACCCGGCAAAATATTTTAAAACCCGCCAAAAGGAATCCAATGTTCCAAAACCTGCCAAGAAAATATAAACAACACAAGAGAAAACAAAACATTCTAAAACACCACCAAAACATTCCGAAAACCCGCCAAAACATCATCAAAACAATTCAAAACCAACCAAAAAATAAGAGGAACACGGCAACATATTGGCAAGCAAGAGACGGAGAACGCGGCACCTTCTAGGAGGCCAAGAAGGAAGCCGCACAACACCTGCACTGTGTCTGCAACTTTCAAACTGCTAGAAGCTAGTGGCTTGCCACTGGCCTGCCTCTTCAATTGCCATTAGCATTCCAATGGAAGCTATTCTTGGACAACTTTGCTCTGCTTGCTGCTAGTTCTGCCCCAGCCTACCATAGAGAACCTTGCTCTTGCCTTGAGGCTCTGAGATGCCAAGAACTTGTCAACTTCAAAGGGCGGGCCGGGCTACATCTACTCAGCTGCCACAGTTTCTCCTTGCTAGACCTAGTGGGAAAGCATTTTGCTGAGATGCAGAAGGCAAGAAACGCAGAATACGGAGACGCGGAGCTGTCCCAAGTGCCGCTGCCAGGCGTCTTTCCGCAGAAGGAGCGCCCTGGAGCGCACCGCAACCGGCACCGTCATCTCTGCGCAAAGAGCCAAAATATTTTAAAACCCGCCAAAACTAATCCAAAAATATTTTCAAACCCGCCAAAATAGAAAACCAGACAGAAGTCATCAATACATTCGAAAAAACCTGACAAAACATGATCAAGCCCACCAAAGCTAATCCAAACACACCAAAAACTGGGCTAAACAGAATCAAAACAAATCAAAACAAATCGAAACCTTCTAAAAACCCGCCAAAATATTTCAAAACCCGTCAAAACTAATCAAAACCTTCCGAATACCCGCCAAAACATTCCAAATACCCGCCAAAAGATTTTAAAACCCGCCAAAAGGAATCCAAACATTCCAAAACCTGCCAACACAATAAAAACAACTCAAGAGAATACAAAACATTCTAAAACCCAACCAAAACATTCCGAAAACCCACCTAAACATCATAAAAACAAATCAAAACCAACCAAAACATTCTGAAAACCCGCCAAAATGATTTAGACCCGCAAAACTCATCAAAACATTCTGAAAAGATGCCAAAACATTAGAAAACCAGCCTGAACTGATCAAAACATTCAAAAAACATGGCAATACATCATAAAAACAAATCAAAACCAACCGAAACATTCCAAAAACCCGACAAAATAGTTTAGAACCCGCCAAAACTGATCAAAACATTCTGAAAAGATGCCAAAATACTAGAAAACCAGGCAGAAGTGATCGAAACTTTCAATAACTTGCCAAAACATCATCAAAACAAATGAAAGCAAACCAAAACATTCCAAATACCCGGCAAAATATTTTAAAACCCGCCAAAAGGAATCCAAATGTTCCAAAATCTGCCAAGAAAATATAAACAACACAAGAGAAAACATTCTAAAACACCACCAAAACATTCCGAAAACCCGCCAAAACATCATCAAAACAATTCAAAACCAACCAAAAAATAAGAGGAACACGGCAACATATTGTCAAGCAAGAGACGGAGAACGCGGCACCTTCTAGGAGGCCAAGAAGGAAGCCGCACAACACCTGCACTGTGTCTGCAACTTTCAAACTGCTAGAAGCTAGTGGCTTGCCACTGGCCTGCCTCTTCAATTGCCATTAGCATTCCAATGGAAGCTATTCTTGGACAACTTTGCTCTGCTTGCTGCTAGTTCTGCCCCAGCCTACCATAGAGAACCTTGCTCTTGCCTTGAGGCTCTGAGATGCCAAGAACTTGTCAACTTCAAAGGGCGGGCCGGGCTACATCTACTCAGCTGCCACAGTTTCTCCTTGCTAGACCTAGTGGGAAAGCATTTTGCTGAGATGCAGAAGGCAAGAAACGCAGAATACGGAGACGCGGAGCTGTCCCAAGTGCCGCTGCCAGGCGTCTTTCCGCAGAAGGAGCGCCCCGGAGCGCACCGCAACCGGCACCGTCATCTCTGCGCAAAGAGCCAAAATATTTTCAAACCCGCCAAAACTCATCCAAAAATATTTTCAAACCCGCCAAAATAGAAAACCAGACAGAAGTGATCAATACATTCGAAAAAACCTGACAAAACATGATCAAGCCCACCAAAGCTAATCCAAACACACCAAAAACTGGGCTAAACAGAATCAAAACAAATCAAAACAAATCTAAAACTTCTAAAAACCCGCCAAAATATTTCAAAACCCGTCAAAACTAATCAAAACATTCCGAATACCCATTAAAAAACATTCCAAATACCCGCCAAAAGATTTTAAAACCCGCCAAAAGGAATGCAAACATTCCAAAACCTGCCAACACAATAAAAACAACTCAAGAGAATACAAAACATTCTAAAACCCAACCAAAACATTCCGAAAACCCACCTAAACATCATCAAAACAAATCAAAACCAACCGAAACATTCTGAAAACCCGCCAAAATGATTTAGACCCGCAAAACTCATCAAAACATTCTGAAAAGATGCCAAAACATTAGAAAACCAGCCTGAACTGATCAAAACATTCAAAAAACTTGGCAATACATCATAAAAACAAATCAAAACCAACCGAAACATTCCAAAAACCCGACAAAATAGTTTAGAACCCGCCAAAACTGATCAAAACATTCTGAAAAGATGCCAAAATGCTAGAAAACCAGTCTGAAGTGATCGAAACTTTCAATAACTTGCCAAAACATAATCAAAACAAATGAAAGCAAACCAAAACATTCCAAATACCCACCAAAATATTTTAAAACCCGCCAAAAGGAATCCAAATGTTCCAAAATCTGCCAAGAAAATATAAACAACACAAGAGAAAACATTCTAAAACACCACCAAAACATTCCGAAAACCCGCCAAAACATCATCAAAACAATTCAAAACCAACCAAAAAATAAGAGGAACACGGCAACATATTGTCAAGCAAGAGACGGAGAACGCGGCACCTTCTAGGAGGCCAAGAAGGAAGCCGCACAACACCTGCACTGTGTCTGCAACTTTCAAACTGCTAGAAGCTAGTGGCTTGCCACTGGCCTGCCTCTTCAATTGCCATTAGCATTCCAATGGAAGCTATTCTTGGACAACTTTGCTCTGCTTGCTGCTAGTTCTGCCCCAGCCTAGCATAGAGAACCTTGCTCTTCCCTTGAGGCTCTGAGATGCCAAGAACTTGTCAACTTCAAAGGGCGGGCCGGGCTACAACTACTCAGCTGCCACAGTTTCTCCTTGCTAGACCTAGTGGGAAAGCATTTTGCTGAGATGCAGAAGGCAAGAAACGCAGAATACGGAGACGCGGAGCTGTCCCAAGTGCCGCTGCCAGGCGTCTTTCCGCAGAAGGAGCGCCCCGGAGCGCACCGCAACCGGCACCGTCATCTCTGCGCAAAGAGCCAAAATATTTTAAAACCCGCCAAAACTAATCCAAAAATATTTTCAAACCCGCCAAAATAGAAAACCAGACAGAAGTCATCAATACATTCGAAAAAACCTGACAAAACATGATCAAGCCCACCAAAGCTAATCCAAACACACCAAAAACTGGGCTAAACAGAATCAAAACAAATCAAAACAAATCTAAAACTTCTAAAAACCCGCCAAAATATTTCAAAACCCGTCAAAACTAATCAAAACATTCCGAATACCCATTATAAAACATTCCAAATACCCGCCAAAAGATTTTAAAACCCGCCAAAAGGAATGCAAACATTCCAAAACCTGCCAACACAATAAAAACAACTCAAGAGAATACAAAACATTCTAAAACCCAACCAAAACATTCCGAAAACCCACCTAAACATCATCAAAACAAATCAAAACCAACCGAAACATTCTGAAAACCCGCCAAAATGATTTAGACCCGCAAAACTCATCAAAACATTCTGAAAAGATGCCAAAACATTAGAAAACCAGCCTGAACTGATCAAAACATTCAAAAAACTTGGCAATACATCATAAAAACAAATCAAAACCAACCGAAACATTCCAAAAACCCGACAAAATAGTTTAGAACCCGCCAAAACTGATCAAAACATTCTGAAAAGATGCCAAAATACTAGAAAACCACTAAGAAGTGATCAAAACATTCAATAACTTGCCAAAACATAATCAAAACAAATGAAAGCAAACCAAAACATTCCAAATACCCGCCAAAATATTTTAAAACCCGCCAAAAGGAATCCGAACATTCCAAAACCTGCCAAGAAAATATAAACAACACAAGAGAAAACAAAACGTTCTAAAACACCACCAAAACATTCCGAAAACCCGCCAAAACATCATCAAAACAATTCAAAACCAACCAAAAAATAAGAGGAACACGGCAACATATTGGCAAGCAAGAGACGGAGAACGCGGCACCTTCTAGGAGGCCAAGAAGGAAGCCGCACAACACCTGCACTGTGTCTGCAACTTTCAAACTGCTAGAAGCTAGTGGCTTGCCACTGGCCTGCCTCTTCAATTGCCATTAGCATTCCAATGGAAGCTATTCTTGGACAACTTTGCTCTGCTTGCTGCTAGTTCTGCCCCAGCCTAGCATAGAGAACCTTGCTCTTCCCTTGAGGCTCTGAGATGCCAAGAACTTGTCAACTTCAAAGGGCGGGCCGGGCTACATCTACTCAGCTGCCACAGTTTCTCCTTGCTAGACCTAGTGGGAAAGCATTTTGCTGAGATGCAGAAGGCAAGAAACGCAGAATACGGAGACCCGCAGCTGTCCCAAGTGCCGCTGCCAGGCGTCTTTCCGCAGAAGGAGCGCCCCGGAGCGCACCGCAACCGGCACCGTCATCTCTGCGCAAAGAGCCAAAATATTTTAAAACCCGCCAAAACTAATCCAAAAATATTTTCAAACCCGCCAAAATAGAAAACCAGACAGAAGTGATCAATACATTCGAAAAAACCTGACAAAACATGATCAAGCCCACCAAAGCTAATCCAAACACACCAAAAACTGGGCTAAACAGAATCAAAACAAATCAAAACAAATCGAAACCTTCTAAAAACCCGCCAAAATATTTCAAAACCCGTCAAAACTAATCAAAACCTTCCGAATACCCGCCAAAACATTCCAAATACCCGCCAAAAGATTTTAAAACCCGCCAAAAGGAATCCAAACATTCCAAAACCTGCCAACACAATAAAAACAACTCAAGAGAATACAAAACATTCTAAAACCCAACCAAAACATTCCGAAAACCCACCTAAACATCATCAAAACAAATCAAAACCAACCAAAACATTCTGAAAACCCGCCAAAATGATTTAGACCCGCAAAACTCATCAAAACATTCTGAAAAGATGCCAAAACATTAGAAAACCAGCCTGAACTGATCAAAACATTCAAAAAACTTGGCAAAACATCATAAAAACAAATCAAAACTAACCGAAACATTCCAAAAACCAGCCAAAATATTCCGAAATCCGGCCAAAACATCATAAAAACAAATCAAAACCAACCGAAACATTCCAAAAACCCGACAAAATAGTTTAGAACCCGCCAAAACTGATCAAAACATTCTGAAAAGATGCCAAAATACTAGAAAACCAGTCTGAAGTGATCGAAACTTTCAATAACTTGCCAAAACATAATCAAAACAAATGAAAGCAAACCAAAACATTCCAAATACCCGCCAAAATATTTTAAAACCCGCCAAAAGGAATCCAAACGTTCCAAAACCTGCCAAGAAAATATAAACAACACAAGAGAAAACAAAACATTCTAAAACACCACCAAAACATTCCGAAAACCCGCCAAAACATCATCAAAACAATTCAAAACCAACCAAAAAATAAGAGGAACATGGCAACATATTGGCAAGCAAGAGACGGAGAACGCGGCACCTTCTAGGAGGCCAAGAAGGAAGCCGCACAACACCTGCACTGTGTCTGCAACTTTCAAACTGCTAGAAGCTAGTGGCTTGCCACTGGCCTGCCTCTTCAATTGCCATTAGCATTCCAATGGAAGCTATTCTTGGACAACTTTGCTCTGCTTGCTGCTAGTTCTGCCCCAGCCTACCATAGAGAACCTTGCTCTTCCTTTGAGGCTCTGAGATGCCAAGAACTTGTCAACTTCAAAGGGCGGGCCGGGCTACATCTACTCAGCTGCCACAGTTTCTCCTTGCTAGACCTAGTGGGAAAGCATTTTGCTGAGATGCAGAAGGCAAGAAACGCAGAATACGGAGACGCGGAGCTGTCCCAAGTGCCGCTGCCAGGCGTCTTTCCGCAGAAGGAGCGCCCTGGAGCGCACCGCAACCGGCACCGTCATCTCTGCGCAAAGAGCCAAAATATTTTAAAACCCGCCAAAACTAATCCAAAAATATTTTCAAACCCGCCAAAATAGAAAACCAGACAGAAGTCATCAATACATTCGAAAAAACCTGACAAAACATGATCAAGCCCACCAAAGCTAATCCAAACACACCAAAAACTGGGCTAAACAGAATCAAAACAAATCAAAACAAATCGAAACCTTCTAAAAACCCGCCAAAATATTTCAAAACCCGTCAAAACTAATCAAAACCTTCCGAATACCCGCCAAAACATTCCAAATACCCGCCAAAAGATTTTAAAACCCGCCAAAAGGAATCCAAACATTCCAAAACCTGCCAACACAATAAAAACAACTCAAGAGAATACAAAACATTCTAAAACCCAACCAAAACATTCCGAAAACCCACCTAAACATCATAAAAACAAATCAAAACCAACCGAAACATTCTGAAAACCCGCCAAAATGATTTAGACCCGCAAAACTCATCAAAACATTCTGAAAAGATGCCAAAACATTAGAAAACCAGCCTGAACTGATCAAAACATTCAAAAAACTTGGCAATACATCATAAAAACAAATCAAAACCAACCGAAACATTCCAAAAAACCAGACAAAATAGTTTAGAACCCGCCAAAACTGATCAAAACATTCTGAAAAGATGCCAAAATACTATCAAACCACTAAGAAGTGATCAAAACATTCAATAACTTGCCAAAACATAATCAAAACAAATGAAAGCAAACCAAAACATTCCAAATACCCGCCAAAAGATTTTAAAACCCGCCAAAAGGAATCCAAACATTCCAAAACCTGCCAACACAATAAAAACAACTCAAGAGAATACAAAACATTCTAAAACCCAACCAAAACATTCCGAAAACCCACCTAAACATCATAAAAACAAATCAAAACCAACCGAAACATTCTGAAAACCCGCCAAAATGATTTAGACCCGCAAAACTCATCAAAACATTCTGAAAAGATGCCAAAACATTAGAAAACCAGCCTGAACTGATCAAAACATTCAAAAAACTTGGCAAAACATCATAAAAACAAATCAAAACCAACCGAAACATTCCAAAAACCAGCCAAAATATTCCGAAATCCGGCCAAAACATCATAAAAACAAATCAAAACCAACCGAAACATTCCAAAAACCCGACAAAATAGTTTAGAACCCGCCAAAACTGATCAAAACATTCTGAAAAGATGCCAAAATACTAGAAAACCAGTCTGAAGTGATCGAAACTTTCAATAACTTGCCAAAACATAATCAAAACAAATGAAAGCAAACCAAAACATTCCAAATACCCGGCAAAATATTTTAAAACCCGCCAAAAGGAATCCAAATGTTCCAAAACCTGCCAAGAAAATATAAACAACACAAGAGAAAACAAAACATTCTAAAACACCACCAAAACATTCCGAAAACCCGCCAAAACATCATCAAAACAATTCAAAACCAACCAAAAAATAAGAGGAACACGGCAACATATTGGCAAGCAAGAGACGGAGAACGCGGCACCTTCTAGGAGGCCAAGAAGGAAGCCGCACAACACCTGCACTGTGTCTGCAACTTTCAAACTGCTAGAAGCTAGTGGCTTGCCACTGGCCTGCCTCTTCAATTGCCATTAGCATTCCAATGGAAGCTATTCTTGGACAACTTTGCTCTGCTTGCTGCTAGTTCTGCCCCAGCCTAGCATAGAGAACCTTGCTCTTCCCTTGAGGCTCTGAGATGCCAAGAACTTGTCAACTTCAAAGGGCGGGCCGGGCTACATCTACTCAGCTGCCACAGTTTCTCCTTGCTAGACCTAGTGGGAAAGCATTTTGCTGAGATGCAGAAGGCAAGAAACGCAGAATACGGAGACGCGGAGCTGTCCCAAGTGCCGCTGCCTAGGCGTCTTTCCGCAGAAGGAGCGCCCTGGAGCGCACCGCAACCGGCACCGTCATCTCTGCGCAAAGAGCCAAAATATTTTCAAACCCGCCAAAACTCATCCAAAAATATTTTCAAACCCGCCAAAATAGAAAACCAGACAGAAGTCATCAATACATTTGAAAAAACCTGACAAAACATGATCAAGCCCACCAAAGCTAATCCAAACACACCAAAAACTGGGCTAAACAGAATCAAAACAAATCGAAACCTTCTAAAAACCCGCCAAAATATTTCAAAACCCGTCAAAACTAATCAAAACCTTCCGAATACCCGCCAAAACATTCCAAATACCCGCCAAAAGATTTTAAAACCCGCCAAAAGGAATCCAAACATTCCAAAACCTGCCAACACAATAAAAACAACTCAAGAGAATACAAAACATTCTAAAACCCAACCAAAACATTCCGAAAACCCACCTAAACATCATAAAAACAAATCAAAACCAACCGAAACATTCTAAAAACCCGCCAAAATGATTTAGACCCGCAAAACTCATCAAAACATTCTGAAAAGATGCCAAAACATTAGAAAACCAGCCTGAACTGATCAAAACATTCAAAAAACTTGGCAATACATCATAAAAACAAATCAAAACCAACCGAAACATTCCAAAAACCCGACAAAATAGTTTAGAACCCGCCAAAACTGATCAAAACATTCTGAAAAGATGCCAAAATACTATCAAACCACTAAGAAGTGATCAAAACATTCAATAACTTGCCAAAACATAATCAAAACAAATGAAAGCAAACCAAAACATTCCAAATACCCGCCAAAAGATTTTAAAACCCGCCAAAAGGAATCCAAACATTCCAAAACCTGCCAAGACAATATAAACAACACAAGAGAAAACAAAACATTCTAAAACACCACCAAAACATTCCGAAAACCCGCCAAAACATCATCAAAACAATTCAAAACCAACCAAAAAATAAGAGGAACACGGCAACATATTGGCAAGCAAGAGACGGAGAGTGCGGCACCTTCTAGGAGGCCAAGAAGGAAGCCGCACAACACCTGCACTGTGTCTGCAACTTTCAAACTGCTAGAAGCTAGTGGCTTGCCACTGGCCTGCCTCTTCAATTGCCATTAGCATTCCAATGGAAGCTATTCTTGGACAACTTTGCTCTGCTTGCTGCTAGTTCTGCCCCAGCCTACCATAGAGAACCTTGCTCTTCCCTTGAGGCTCTGAGATGCCAAGAACTTGTCAACTTCAAAGGGCGGGCCGGGCTACATCTACTCAGCTGCCACAGTTTCTCCTTGCTAGACCTAGTGGGAAAGCATTTTGCTGAGATGCAGAAGGCAAGAAACGCAGAATACGGAGACGCGGAGCTGTCCCAAGTGCCGCTGCCAGGCGTCTTTCCGCAGAAGGAGCGCCCCGGAGCGCACCGCAACCGGCACCGTCATCTCTGCGCAAAAAGCCAAAATATTTTAAAACCCGCCAAAACTAATCCAAAAATATTTTCAAACCCGCCAAAATAGAAAACCAGACAGAAGTGATCAATACATTCGAAAAAACCTGACAAAACATGATCAAGCCCACCAAAGCTAATCCAAACACACCAAAAACTGGGCTAAACAGAATCAAAACAAATCAAAACAAATCTAAAACTTCTAAAAACCGGCCAAAATATTTCAAAACCCGTCAAAACTAATCAAAACCTTCCGAATACCCATTAAAAAAAATTGCAAATACCCGCCAAAATATTTTAAAACCCGCCAAAATGAATCCAAACATTCCAAAACCTGCCAAGAAAATATAAACAACTCAAGAGAATACAAAACATTCTAAAACCCAACCAAAACATTCCGAAAACCCGCCAAAACATCATCAAAACAAATCAAAACCAACCAAAAAATAAGAGGAACACGGCAACATATTGGCAAGCAAGAGACGGAGAACGCGGCACCTTCTAGGAGGCCAAGAAGGAAGCCGCACAACACCTGCACTGTGTCTGCAACTTTCAAACTGCTAGAAGCTAGTGGCTTGCCACTGGCCTGCCTCTTCAATTGCCATTAGCATTCCAATGGAAGCTATTCTTGGACAACTTTGCTCTGCTTGCTGCTAGTTCTGCCCCAGCCTACCATAGAGAACCTTGCTCTTCCCTTGAGGCTCTGAGATGCCAAGAACTTGTCAACTTCAAAGGGCGGGCCGGGCTACATCTACTCAGCTGCCACAGTTTCTCCTTGCTAGACCTAGTGGGAAAGCATTTTGCTGAGATGCAGAAGGCAAGAAACGCAGAATACGGAGACGCGGAGCTGTCCCAAGTGCCGCTGCCAGGCGTCTTTCCGCAGAAGGAGCGCCCCGGAGCGCACCGCAACCGGCACCGTCATCTCTGCGCAAAGAGCCAAAATATTTTAAAACCCGCCAAAACTAATCCAAAAATATTTTCAAACCCGCCAAAATAGAAAACCAGACAGAAGTGATCAATACATTCGAAAAAACCTGACAAAACATGATCAAGCCCACCAAAGCTAATCCAAACACACCAAAAACTGGGCTAAACAGAATCAAAACAAATCAAAACAAATCGAAACCTTCTAAAAACCCGCCAAAATATTTCAAAACCCGTCAAAACTAATCAAAAACTTCCGAATACCCATTATAAAACATTCCAAATACCCGCCAAAAGATTTTAAAACCCGCCAAAAGGAATCCAAACATTCCAAAACCTGCCAACAAAATAAAAACAACTCAAGAGAATACAAAACATTCTAAAACCCAACCAAGACATTCCGAAAACCCACCTAAACATCATCAAAACAAATCAAAACCAACCAAAACATTCTGAAAACCCGCCAAAATGATTTAGACCCGCAAAACTCATCAAAACATTCTGAAAAGATGCCAAAACATTAGAAAACCAGCCTGAACTGATCAAAACATTCAAAAAACTTGGCAAAACATCATAAAAACAAATCAAAACTAACCGAAACATTCCAAAAACCAGCCAAAATATTCCGAAATCCGGCCAAAACATCATAAGAACAAATCAAAACCAACCGAAACATTCCAAAAACCCGACAAAATAGTTTAGAACCCGCCAAAACTGATCAAAACATTCTGAAAAGATGCCAAAATACTAGAAAACCAGTCTGAAGTGATCGAAACTTTCAATAACTTGCCAAAACATAATCAAAACAAATGAAAGCAAACCAAAACATTCCAAATACCCGCCAAAATATTTTAAAACCCGCCAAAAGGAATCCAAATGTTCCAAAACCTGCCAAGAAAATATAAACAACACAAGAGAAAACAAAACATTCTAAAACACCACCAAAATATTCCGAAAACCCGCCAAAACATCATCAAAACAATTCAAAACCAACCAAAAAATAAGAGGAACATGGCAACATATTGGCAAGCAAGAGACGGAGAACGCGGCACCTTCTAGGAGGCCAAGAAGGAAGCCGCACAACACCTGCACTGTGTCTGCAACTTTCAAACTGCTAGAAGCTAGTGGCTTGCCACTGGCCTGCCTCTTCAATTGCCATTAGCATTCCAATGGAAGCTATTCTTGGACAACTTTGCTCTGCTTGCTGCTAGTTCTGCCCCAGCCTACCATAGAGAACCTTGCTCTTCCTTTGAGGCTCTGAGATGCCAAGAACTTGTCAACTTCAAAGGGCGGGCCGGGCTACATCTACTCAGCTGCCACAGTTTCTCCTTGCTAGACCTAGTGGGAAAGCATTTTGCTGAGATGCAGAAGGCAAGAAACGCAGAATACGGAGACGCGGAGCTGTCCCAAGTGCCGCTGCCAGGCGTCTTTCCGCAGAAGGAGCGCCCTGGAGCGCACCGCAACCGGCACCGTCATCTCTGCGCAAAGAGCCAAAATATTTTAAAACCCGCCAAAACTAATCCAAAAATATTTTCAAACCCGCCAAAATAGAAAACCAGACAGAAGTCATCAATACATTCGAAAAAACCTGACAAAACATGATCAAGCCCACCAAAGCTAATCCAAACACACCAAAAACTGGGCTAAACAGAATCAAAACAAATCAAAACAAATCGAAACCTTCTAAAAACCCGCCAAAATATTTCAAAACCCGTCAAAACTAATCAAAACCTTCCGAATACCCGCCAAAACATTCCAAATACCCGCCAAAAGATTTTAAAACCCGCCAAAAGGAATCCAAACATTCCAAAACCTGCCAACACAATAAAAACAACTCAAGAGAATACAAAACATTCTAAAACCCAACCAAAACATTCCGAAAACCCACCTAAACATCATAAAAACAAATCAAAACCAACCGAAACATTCTGAAAACCCGCCAAAATGATTTAGACCCGCAAAACTCATCAAAACATTCTGAAAAGATGCCAAAACATTAGAAAACCAGCCTGAACTGATCAAAACATTCAAAAAACTTGGCAATACATCATAAAAACAAATCAAAACCAACCGAAACATTCCAAAAAACCCGACAAAATAGTTTAGAACCCGCCAAAACTGATCAAAACATTCTGAAAAGATGCCAAAATACTATCAAACCACTAAGAAGTGATCAAAACATTCAATAACTTGCCAAAACATAATCAAAACAAATGAAAGCAAACCAAAACATTCCAAATACCCGCCAAAATATTTTAAAACCCGCCAAAAGGAATCCAAACATTCCAAAACCTGCCAAGACAATATAAACAACACAAGAGAAAACAAAACATTCTAAAACACCACCAAAACATTCCGAAAACCCGCCAAAACATCATCAAAACAATTCAAAACCAACCAAAAAATAAGAGGAACACGGCAACATATTGGCAAGCAAGAGACGGAGAACGCGGCACCTTCTAGGAGGCCAAGAAGGAAGCCGCACAACACCTGCACTGTGTCTGCAACTTTCAAACTGCTAGAAGCTAGTGGCTTGCCACTGGCCTGCCTCTTCAATTGCCATTAGCATTCCAATGGAAGCTATTCTTGGACAACTTTGCTCTGCTTGCTGCTAGTTCTGCCCCAGCCTACCATAGAGAACCTTGCTCTTCCCTTGAGGCTCTGAGATGCCAAGAACTTGTCAACTTCAAAGGGCGGGCCGGGCTACATCTACTCAGCTGCCACAGTTTCTCCTTGCTAGACCTAGTGGGAAAGCATTTTGCTGAGATGCAGAAGGCAAGAAACGCAGAATACGGAGACGCGGAGCTGTCCCAAGTGCCGCTGCCAGGCGTCTTTCCGCAGAAGGAGCGCCCCGGAGCGCACCGCAACCGGCACCGTCATCTCTGCGCAAAAAGCCAAAATATTTTAAAACCCGCCAAAACTAATCCAAAAATATTTTCAAACCCGCCAAAATAGAAAACCAGACAGAAGTGATCAATACATTTGAAAAAACCTGACAAAACATGATCAAGCCCACCAAAGCTAATCCAAACACACCAAAAACTGGGCTAAACAGAATCAAAACAAATCAAAACAAATCTAAAACTTCTAAAAACCCGCCAAAATATTTCAAAACCCATCAAAACTAATCAAAACCTTCCGAATACCCATTAAAAAAAATTGCAAATACCCGCCAAAATATTTTAAAACCCGCCAAAATGAATCCAAACATTCCAAAACCTGCCAACAAAATATAAACAACTCAAGAGAATACAAAACATTCTAAAACCCAACCAAAACATTCCGAAAACCCGCCAAAACATCATCAAAACAAATCAAAACCAACCAAAAAATAAGAGGAACACGGCAACATATTGGCAAGCAAGAGACGGAGAGTGCGGCACCTTCTAGGAGGCCAAGAAGGAAGCCGCACAACACCTGCACTGTGTCTGCAACTTTCAAACTGCTAGAAGCTAGTGGCTTGCCACTGGCCTGCCTCTTCAATTGCCATTAGCATTCCAATGGAAGCTATTCTTGGACAACTTTGCTCTGCTTGCTGCTAGTTCTGCCCCAGCCTACCATAGAGAACCTTGCTCTTCCTTTGAGGCTCTGAGATGCCAAGAACTTGTCAACTTCAAAGGGCGGGCCGGGCTACATCTACTCAGCTGCCACAGTTTCTCCTTGCTAGACCTAGTGGGAAAGCATTTTGCTGAGATGCAGAAGGCAAGAAACGCAGAATACGGAGACGCGGAGCTGTCCCAAGTGCCGCTGCCAGGCGTCTTTCCGCAGAAGGAGCGCCCTGGAGCGCACCGCAACCGGCACCGTCATCTCTGCGCAAAGAGCCAAAATATTTTAAAACCCGCCAAAACTAATCCAAAAATATTTTCAAACCCGCCAAAATAGAAAACCAGACAGAAGTCATCAATACATTCGAAAAAACCTGACAAAACATGATCAAGCCCACCAAAGCTAATCCAAACACACCAAAAACTGGGCTAAACAGAATCAAAACAAATCAAAACAAATCGAAACCTTCTAAAAACCCGCCAAAATATTTCAAAACCCGTCAAAACTAATCAAAACCTTCCGAATACCCGCCAAAACATTCCAAATACCCGCCAAAAGATTTTAAAACCCGCCAAAAGGAATCCAAACATTCCAAAACCTGCCAACACAATAAAAACAACTCAAGAGAATACAAAACATTCTAAAACCCAACCAAAACATTCCGAAAACCCACCTAAACATCATAAAAACAAATCAAAACCAACCGAAACATTCTGAAAACCCGCCAAAATGATTTAGACCCGCAAAACTCATCAAAACATTCTGAAAAGATGCCAAAACATTAGAAAACCAGCCTGAACTGATCAAAACATTCAAAAAACTTGGCAATACATCATAAAAACAAATCAAAACCAACCGAAACATTCCAAAAAACCCGACAAAATAGTTTAGAACCCGCCAAAACTGATCAAAACATTCTGAAAAGATGCCAAAATACTATCAAACCACTAAGAAGTGATCAAAACATTCAATAACTTGCCAAAACATAATCAAAACAAATGAAAGCAAACCAAAACATTCCAAATACCCGCCAAAATATTTTAAAACCCGCCAAAAGGAATCCAAACATTCCAAAACCTGCCAAGACAATATAAACAACACAAGAGAAAACAAAACATTCTAAAACACCACCAAAAGATTCCGAAAACCCGCCAAAACATCATCAAAACAATTCAAAACCAACCAAAAAATAAGAGGAACACGGCAACATATTGGCAAGCAAGAGACGGAGAACGCGGCACCTTCTAGGAGGCCAAGAAGGAAGCCGCACAACACCTGCACTGTGTCTGCAACTTTCAAACTGCTAGAAGCTAGTGGCTTGCCACTGGCCTGCCTCTTCAATTGCCATTAGCATTCCAATGGAAGCTATTCTTGGACAACTTTGCTCTGCTTGCTGCTAGTTCTGCCCCAGCCTACCATAGAGAACCTTGCTCTTCCCTTGAGGCTCTGAGATGCCAAGAACTTGTCAACTTCAAAGGGCGGGCCGGGCTACATCTACTCAGCTGCCACAGTTTCTCCTTGCTAGACCTAGTGGGAAAGCATTTTGCTGAGATGCAGAAGGCAAGAAAGGCAGAATACGGAGACGCGGAGCTGTCCCAAGTGCCGCTGCCAGGCGTCTTTCCGCAGAAGGAGCGCCCCGGAGCGCACCGCAACCGGCACCGTCATCTCTGCGCAAAAAGCCAAAATATTTTAAAACCCGCCAAAACTAATCCAAAAATATTTTCAAACCCGCCAAAATAGAAAACCAGACAGAAGTGATCAATACATTCGAAAAAACCTGACAAAACATGATCAAGCCCACCAAAGCTAATCCAAACACACCAAAAACTGGGCTAAACAGAATCAAAACAAATCAAAACAAATCTAAAACTTCTAAAAACCCGCCAAAATATTTCAAAACCCGTCAAAACTAATCAAAACCTTCCGAATACCCATTAAAAAAAATTGCAAATACCCGCCAAAATATTTTAAAACCCGCCAAAATGAATCCAAACATTCCAAAACCTGCCAAGAAAATATAAACAACTCAAGAGAATACAAAACATTCTAAAACCCAACCAAAACATTCCGAAAACCCGCCAAAACATCATCAAAACAAATCAAAACCAACCAAAAAATAAGAGGAACACGGCAACATATTGTCAAGCAAGAGACGGAGAACGCGGCACCTTCTAGGAGGCCAAGAAGGAAGCCGCACAACACCTGCACTGTGTCTGCAACTTTCAAACTGCTAGAAGCTAGTGGCTTGCCACTGGCCTGCCTCTTCAATTGCCATTAGCATTCCAATGGAAGCTATTCTTGGACAACTTTGCTCTGCTTGCTGCTAGTTCTGCCCCAGCCTACCATAGAGAACCTTGCTCTTCCTTTGAGGCTCTGAGATGCCAAGAACTTGTCAACTTCAAAGGGCGGGCCGGGCTACATCTACTCAGCTGGCACAGTTTCTCCTTGCTAGACCTAGTGGGAAAGCATTTTGCTGAGATGCAGAAGGCAAGAAACGCAGAATACGGAGACGCGGAGCTGTCCCAAGTGCCGCTGCCAGGCGTCTTTCCGCAGAAGGAGCGCCCCGGAGCGCACCGCAACCGGCACCGTCATCTCTGCGCAAAGAGCCAAAATATTTTAAAACCCGCCAAAACTAATCCAAAAATATTTTCAAACCCGCCAAAATAGAAAACCAGACAGAAGTCATCAATACATTCGAAAAAACCTGACAAAACATGATCAAGCCCACCAAAGCTAATCCAAACACACCAAAAACTGGGCTAAACAGAATCAAAACAAATCAAAACAAATCGAAACCTTCTAAAAACCCGCCAAAATATTTCAAAACCCGTCAAAACTAATCAAAAACTTCCGAATACCCATTATAAAACATTCCAAATACCCGCCAAAAGATTTTAAAACCCGCCAAAAGGAATCCAAACATTCCAAAACCTGCCAACAAAATAAAAACAACTCAAGAGAATACAAAACATTCTAAAACCCAACCAAGACATTCCGAAAACCCACCTAAACATCATCAAAACAAATCAAAACCAACCAAAACATTCTGAAAACCCGCCAAAATGATTTAGACCCGCAAAACTCATCAAAACATTCTGAAAAGATGCCAAAACATTAGAAAACCAGCCTGAACTGATCAAAACATTCAAAAAACTTGGCAAAACATCATAAAAACAAATCAAAACTAACCGAAACATTCCAAAAACCAGCCAAAATATTCCGAAATCCGGCCAAAACATCATAAAAACAAATCAAAACCAACCGAAACATTCCAAAAACCCGACAAAATAGTTTAGAACCCGCCAAAACTGATCAAAACATTCTGAAAAGATGCCAAAATACTAGAAAACCAGTCTGAAGTGATCGAAACTTTCAATAACTTGCCAAAACATAATCAAAACAAATGAAAGCAAACCAAAACATTCCAAATACCCGCCAAAAGATTTTAAAACCCGCCAAAAGGAATCCAAATGTTCCAAAACCTGCCAAGAAAATATAAACAACACAAGAGAAAACAAAACATTCTAAAACACCACCAAAACATTCCGAAAACCCGCCAAAACATCATCAAAACAATTCAAAACCAACCAAAAAATAAGAGGAACACGGCAACATATTGGCAAGCAAGAGACGGAGAGTGCGGCACCTTCTAGGAGGCCAAGAAGGAAGCCGCACAACACCTGCACTGTGTCTGCAACTTTCAAACTGCTAGAAGCTAGTGGCTTGCCACTGGCCTGCCTCTTCAATTGCCATTAGCATTCCAATGGAAGCTATTCTTGGACAACTTTGCTCTGCTTGCTGCTAGTTCTGCCCCAGCCTACCATAGAGAACCTTGCTCTTCCTTTGAGGCTCTGAGATGCCAAGAACTTGTCAACTTCAAAGGGCGGGCCGGGCTACATCTACTCAGCTGCCACAGTTTCTCCTTGCTAGACCTAGTGGGAAAGCATTTTGCTGAGATGCAGAAGGCAAGAAACGCAGAATACGGAGACGCGGAGCTGTCCCAAGTGCCGCTGCCAGGCGTCTTTCCGCAGAAGGAGCGCCCTGGAGCGCACCGCAACCGGCACCGTCATCTCTGCGCAAAGAGCCAAAATATTTTAAAACCCGCCAAAACTAATCCAAAAATATTTTCAAACCCGCCAAAATAGAAAACCAGACAGAAGTCATCAATACATTCGAAAAAACCTGACAAAACATGATCAAGCCCACCAAAGCTAATCCAAACACACCAAAAACTGGGCTAAACAGAATCAAAACAAATCAAAACAAATCTAAATCTTCTAAAAACCCGCCAAAATATTTCAAAACCCGTCAAAACTAATCAAAACCTTCCGAATACCCATTAAAAAAAATTGCAAATACCCGCCAAAATATTTTAAAACCCGCCAAAATGAATCCAAACATTCCAAAACCTGCCAAGAAAATATAAACAACTCAAGAGAATACAAAACATTCTAAAACCCAACCAAAACATTCCGAAAACCCGCCAAAACATCATCAAAACAAATCAAAACCAACCAAAAAATAAGAGGAACACGGCAACATATTGTCAAGCAAGAGACGGAGAACGCGGCACCTTCTAGGAGGCCAAGAAGGAAGCCGCACAACACCTGCACTGTGTCTGCAACTTTCAAACTGCTAGAAGCTAGTGGCTTGCCACTGGCCTGCCTCTTCAATTGCCATTAGCATTCCAATGGAAGCTATTCTTGGACAACTTTGCTCTGCTTGCTGCTAGTTCTGCCCCAGCCTACCATAGAGAACCTTGCTCTTCCTTTGAGGCTCTGAGATGCCAAGAACTTGTCAACTTCAAAGGGCGGGCCGGGCTACATCTACTCAGCTGGCACAGTTTCTCCTTGCTAGACCTAGTGGGAAAGCATTTTGCTGAGATGCAGAAGGCAAGAAACGCAGAATACGGAGACGCGGAGCTGTCCCAAGTGCCGCTGCCAGGCGTCTTTCCGCAGAAGGAGCGCCCCGGAGCGCACCGCAACCGGCACCGTCATCTCTGCGCAAAGAGCCAAAATATTTTAAAACCCGCCAAAACTAATCCAAAAATATTTTCAAACCCGCCAAAATAGAAAACCAGACAGAAGTGATCAATACATTCGAAAAAACCTGACAAAACATGATCAAGCCCACCAAAGCTAATCCAAACACACCAAAAACTGGGCTAAACAGAATCAAAACAAATCAAAACAAATCGAAACCTTCTAAAAACCCGCCAAAATATTTCAAAACCCGTCAAAACTAATCAAAAACTTCCGAATACCCATTATAAAACATTCCAAATACCCGCCAAAAGATTTTAAAACCCGCCAAAAGGAATCCAAACATTCCAAAACCTGCCAACACAATAAAAACAACTCAAGAGAATACAAAACATTCTAAAACCCAACCAAGACATTCCGAAAACCCACCTAAACATCATCAAAACAAATCAAAACCAACCAAAACATTCTGAAAACCCGCCAAAATGATTTAGACCCGCAAAACTCATCAAAACATTCTGAAAAGATGCCAAAACATTAGAAAACCAGCCTGAACTGATCAAAACATTCAAAAAACTTGGCAAAACATCATAAAAACAAATCAAAACTAACCGAAACATTCCGAAAACCCGCCAAAACATCATCAAAACAATTCAAAACCAACCAAAAAATAAGAGGAACACGGCAACATATTGTCAAGTAAGAGACGGAGAACGCGGCACCTTCTAGGAGGCCAAGAAGGAAGCCGCACAACACCTGCACTGTGTCTGCAACTTTCAAACTGCTAGAAGCTAGTGGCTTGCCACTGGCCTGCCTCTTCAATTGCCATTAGCATTCCAATGGAAGCTATTCTTGGACAACTTTGCTCTGCTTGCTGCTAGTTCTGCCCCAGCCTACCATAGAGAACCTTGCTCTTCCTTTGAGGCTCTGAGATGCCAAGAACTTGTCAACTTCAAAGGGCGGGCCGGGCTACATCTACTCAGCTGGCACAGTTTCTCCTTGCTAGACCTAGTGGGAAAGCATTTTGCTGAGATGCAGAAGGCAAGAAACGCAGAATACGGAGACGCGGAGCTGTCCCAAGTGCCGCTGCCAGGCGTCTTTCCGCAGAAGGAGCGCCCCGGAGCGCACCGCAACCGGCACCGTCATCTCTGCGCAAAGAGCCAAAATATTTTAAAACCCGCCAAAACTAATCCAAAAATATTTTCAAACCCGCCAAAATAGAAAACCAGACAGAAGTCATCAATACATTCGAAAAAACCTGACAAAACATGATCAAGCCCACCAAAGCTAATCCAAACACACCAAAAACTGGGCTAAACAGAATCAAAACAAATCAAAACAAATCGAAACCTTCTAAAAACCCGCCAAAATATTTCAAAACCCGTCAAAACTAATCAAAAACTTCCGAATACCCATTATAAAACATTCCAAATACCCGCCAAAAGATTTTAAAACCCGCCAAAAGGAATCCAAACATTCCAAAACCTGCCAACACAATAAAAACAACTCAAGAGAATACAAAACATTCTAAAACCCAACCAAAACATTCCGAAAACCCACCTAAACATCATCAAAACAAATCAAAACCAACCAAAACATTCTGAAAACCCGCCAAAATGATTTAGACCCGCAAAACTCATCAAAACATTCTGAAAAGATGCCAAAACATTAGAAAACCAGCCTGAACTGATCAAAACATTCAAAAAACTTGGCAATACATCATAAAAACAAATCAAAACCAACCGAAACATTCCAAAAACCAGCCAAAATATTCTGAAATTTGGCCAAAATATCATAAAAATAAATCAAAACCAACCGAAACATTCCAAAAACCCGACAAAATAGTTTAGAACCCGCCAAAACTGATCAAAACATTCTGAAAAGATGCCAAAATACTAGAAAACCAGTCAGAAGTGATCGAAACATTCAATAACTTGCCAAAACATAATCAAAACAAATGAAAGCAAACCAAAACATTCCAAATACCCGCCAAAATATTTTAAAACCCGCCAAAAGGAATCCAAACATTCCAAAACCTGCCAAGAAAATATAAACAACACAAGAGAAAACAAAACGTTCTAAAACACCACCAAAACATTCCGAAAACCCGCCAAAACATCATCAAAACAATTCAAAACCAACCAAAAAATAAGAGGAACACGGCAACATATTGGCAAGCAAGAGACGGAGAACGCGGCACCTTCTAGGAGGCCAAGAAGGAAGCCGCACAACACCTGCACTGTGTCTGCAACTTTCAAACTGCTAGAAGCTAGTGGCTTGCCACTGGCCTGCCTCTTCAATTGCCATTAGCATTCCAATGGAAGCTATTCTTGGACAACTTTGCTCTGCTTGCTGCTAGTTCTGCCCCAGCCTAGCATAGAGAACCTTGCTCTTCCCTTGAGGCTCTGAGATGCCAAGAACTTGTCAACTTCAAAGGGCGGGCCGGGCTACATCTACTCAGCTGCCACAGTTTCTCCTTGCTAGACCTAGTGGGAAAGCATTTTGCTGAGATGCAGAAGGCAAGAAACGCAGAATACGGAGACGCGGAGCTGTCCCAAGTGCCGCTGCCAGGCGTCTTTCCGCAGAAGGAGCGCCCTGGAGCGCACCGCAACCGGCACCGTCATCTCTGCGCAAAGAGCCAAAATATTTTAAAACCCGCCAAAACTAATCCAAAAATATTTTCAAACCCGCCAAAATAGAAAACCAGACAGAAGTCATCAATACATTCGAAAAAACCTGACAAAACATGATCAAGCCCACCAAAGCTAATCCAAACACACCAAAAACTGGGCTAAACAGAATCAAAACAAATCAAAACAAATCTAAATCTTCTAAAAACCCGCCAAAATATTTCAAAACCCGTCAAAACTAATCAAAACCTTCCGAATACCCATTAAAAAAAATTCCAAATACCCGCCAAAATATTTTAAAACCCGCCAAAATGAATCCAAACATTCCAAAACATGCCAAGAAAATATAAACAACTCAAGAGAATACAAAACATTCTAAAACCCAACCAAAACATTCCGAAAACCCGCCAAAACATCATCAAAACAAATCAAAACCAACCAAAAAATAAGAGGAACACGGCAACATATTGGCAAGCAAGAGACGGAGAGTGCGGCACCTTCTAGGAGGCCAAGAAGGAAGCCGCACAACACCTGCACTGTGTCTGCAACTTTCAAACTGCTAGAAGCTAGTGGCTTGCCACTGGCCTGCCTCTTCAATTGCCATTAGCATTCCAATGGAAGCTATTCTTGGACAACTTTGCTCTGCTTGCTGCTAGTTCTGCCCCAGCCTACCATAGAGAACCTTGCTCTTGCCTTGAGGCTCTGAGATGCAAAGAACTTGTCAACTTCAAAGGGCGGGCCGGGCTACATCTACTCAGCTGCCACAGTTTCTCCTTGCTAGACCTAGTGGGAAAGCATTTTGCTGAGATGCAGAAGGCAAGAAACGCAGAATACGGAGACGCGGAGCTGTCCCAAGTGCTGCTGCCAGGCGTCTTTCCTCAGAAGGAGCGCCCCGGAGCGCACCGCAACCGGCACCGTCATCTCTGCGCAAAGAGCCAAAATATTTTCAAACCCGCCAAAACTAATCCAAAAATATTTTCAAACCCGCCAAAATAGAATACCGGACAGAAGTGATCAATACATTCGAAAAAACCTGACAAAACATGATCAAGCCCACCAAAGCTAATCCAAACACACCAAAAACTGGCCAAACAGAATCAAAACAAATCAAAACAAATCTAAACCTTCTAAAAACCCGCCAAAATATTTCAAAACCCGTCAAAACTAATCAAAACCTACCGAATACCCGCCAAAACATTCCAAATACCCGCCAAAAGATTTTAAAACCCGCCAAAAGGAATCCAAATATTCCAAAACCTGCCAACACAATAAAAACAACTCAAGAGAATACAAAACATTCTAAAACCCAACCAAAACATTCCGAAAACCCACCTAAACATCATCAAAACAAATCAAAACCAACCAAAACATTCTGAAAACCCGCCAAAATGATTTAGACCCGCAAAACTCATCAAAACATTCTGAAAAGATGCCAAAACATTAGAAAACCAGCCTGAACTGATCAAAACATTCAAAAAAATTGGCAAAACATCATAAAAACAAATCAAAACCAACCGAAACATTCCAAAAACCAGCCAAAATATTCTGAAATCCGGCCAAAACATCATAAAAACAAATCAAAACCAACCGAAACATTCCAAAAACCCGACAAAATAGTTTAGAACCCGCCAAAACTGATCAAAACATTCTGAAAAGATGCCAAAATACTAGAAAACCAGTCAGAAGTGATCGAAACATTCAATAACTTGCCAAAACATAATCAAAACAAATGAAAGCAAACCAAAACATTCCAAATACCCGCCAAAATATTTTAAAACCCGCCAAAAGGAATCCAAACATTCCAAAACCTGCCAAGAAAATATAAACAACACAAGAGAAAACAAAACGTTCTAAAACACCACCAAAACATTCCGAAAACCCGCCAAAACATCATCAAAACAATTCAAAACCAACCAAAAAATAAGAGGAACACGGCAACATATTGGCAAGCAAGAGACGGAGAACGCGGCACCTTCTAGGAGGCCAAGAAGGAAGCCGCACAACACCTGCACTGTGTCTGCAACTTTCAAACTGCTAGAAGCTAGTGGCTTGCCACTGGCCTGCCTCTTCAATTGCCATTAGCATTCCAATGGAAGCTATTCTTGGACAACTTTGCTCTGCTTGCTGCTAGTTCTGCCCCAGCCTACCATAGAGAACCTTGCTCTTCCCTTGAGGCTCTGAGATGCCAAGAACTTGTCAACTTCAAAGGGCGGGCCGGGCTACATCTACTCAGCTGCCACAGTTTCTCCTTGCTAGACCTAGTGGGAAAGCATTTTGCTGAGATGCAGAAGGCAAGAAACGCAGAATACGGAGACGCGGAGCTGTCCCAAGTGCCGCTGCCAGGCGTCTTTCCGCAGAAGGAGCGCCCCGGAGCGCACCGCAACCGGCACCGTCATCTCTGCGCAAAGAGCCAAAATATTTTAAAACCCGCCAAAACTAATCCAAAAATATTTTCAAACCCGCCAAAATAGAAAACCAGACAGAAGTCATCAATACATTCGAAAAAACCTGACAAAACATGATCAAGCCCACCAAAGCTAATCCAAACACACCAAAAACTGGGCTAAACAGAATCAAAACAAATCAAAACAAATCGAAACCTTCTAAAAACCCGCCAAAATATTTCAAAACCCGTCAAAACCAATCAAAACCTTCCGAATACCCGCCAAAACATTCCAAATACCCGCCAAAAGATTTTAAAACCCGCCAAAATGAATCCAAACATTCCAAAACCTGCCAACACAATAAAAACAACTCAAGAGAATACAAAACATTCTAAAACCCAACCAAAACATTCCGAAAACCCACCTAAACATCATCAAAACAAATCAAAACCAACCAAAACATTCTGAAAACCCGCCAAAATGATTTAGACCCGCAAAACTCATCAAAACATTCTGAAAAGATGCCAAAACATTAGAAAACCAGCCTGAACTGATCAAAACATTCAAAAAACTTGGCAATACATCATAAAAACAAATCAAAACCAACCGAAACATTCCAAAAACCAGCCAAAATATTCTGAAATTTGGCCAAAATATCATAAAAATAAATCAAAACCAACCGAAACATTCCAAAAACCCGACAAAATAGTTTAGAACCCGCCAAAACTGATCAAAACATTCTGAAAAGATGCCAAAATACTATCAAACCAGTAAGAAGTGATCAAAACATTCAATAACTTGCCAAAACATAATCAAAACAAATGAAAGCAAACCAAAACATTCCAAATACCCGCCAAAATATTTTAAAACCCGCCAAAAGGAATCCAAACATTCCAAAACCTGCCAAGACAATATAAACAACACAAGAGAAAACAAAACATTCTAAAACACCACCAAAACATTCCGAAAACCGCCAAAACATCATAAAAACAATTCAAAACCAACCAAAAAATAAGAGGAACACGGCAACATATTGGCAAGCAAGAGACTGAGAACGCGGCACCTTCTAGGAGGCCAAGAAGGAAGCCGCACAACACCTGCACTGTGTCTGCAACTTTCAAACTGCTAGAAGCTAGTGGCTTGCCACTGGCCTGCCTCTTCAATTGCCATTAGCATTCCAATGGAAGCTATTCTTGGACAACTTTGCTCTGCTTGCTGCTAGTTCTGCCCCAGCCTAGCATAGAGAACCTTGCTCTTCCCTTGAGGCTCTGAGATGCCAAGAACTTGTCAACTTCAAAGGGCGGGCCGGGCTACATCTACTCAGCTGCCACAGTTTCTCCTTGCTAGACCTAGTGGGAAAGCATTTTGCTGAGATGCAGAAGGCAAGAAACGCAGAATACGGAGACGCGGAGCTGTCCCAAGTGCCGCTGCCAGGCGTCTTTCCGCAGAAGGAGCGCCCCGGAGCGCACCGCAACCGGCACCGTCATCTCTGCGCAAAAAGCCAAAATATTTTAAAACCCGCCAAAACTAATCCAAAAATATTTTCAAACCCGCCAAAATAGAAAACCAGACAGAAGTGATCAATACATTCGAAAAAACCTGACAAAACATGATCAAGCCCACCAAAGCTAATCCAAACACACCAAAAACTGGGCTAAACAGAATCAAAACAAATCAAAACAAATCTAAATCTTCTAAAAACCCGCCAAAATATTTCAAAACCCGTCAAAACTAATCAAAACCTTCCGAATACCCATTAAAAAAAATTCCAAATACCCGCCAAAATATTTTAAAACCCGCCAAAATGAATCCAAACATTGCAAAACATGCCAAGAAAATATAAACAACTCAAGAGAATACAAAACATTCTAAAACCCAACCAAAACATTCCGAAAACCCGCCAAAACATCATCAAAACAAATCAAAACCAACCAAAAAATAAGAGGAACACGGCAACATATTGGCAAGCAAGAGACGGAGAGTGCGGCACCTTCTAGGAGGCCAAGAAGGAAGCCGCACAACACCTGCACTGTGTCTGCAACTTTCAAACTGCTAGAAGCTAGTGGCTTGCCACTGGCCTGCCTCTTCAATTGCCATTAGCATTCCAATGGAAGCTATTCTTGGACAACTTTGCTCTGCTTGCTGCTAGTTCTGCCCCAGCCTACCATAGAGAACCTTGCTCTTGCCTTGAGGCTCTGAGATGCCAAGAACTTGTCAACTTCAAAGGGCGGGCCGGGCTACATCTACTCAGCTGCCACAGTTTCTCCTTGCTAGACCTAGTGGGAAAGCATTTTGCTGAGATGCAGAAGGCAAGAAACGCAGAATACGGAGACGCGGAGCTGTCCCAAGTGCTGCTGCCAGGCGTCTTTCCTCAGAAGGAGCGCCCCGGAGCGCACCGCAACCGGCACCGTCATCTCTGCGCAAAGAGCCAAAATATTTTAAAACCCGCCAAAACTAATCCAAAAATATTTTCAAACCCGCCAAAATAGAATACCGGACAGAAGTGATCAATACATTCGAAAAAACCTGACAAAACATGATAAAGCCCACCAAAGCTAATCCAAACACACCAAAAACTGGCCAAACAGAATCAAAACAAATCAAAACAAATCTAAACCTTCTAAAAACCCGCCAAAATATTTCAAAACCCGTCAAAACTAATCAAAACCTACCGAATACCCGCCAAAACATTCCAAATACCCGCCAAAAGATTTTAAAACCCGCCAAAAGGAATCCAAATATTCCAAAACCTGCCAACACAATAAAAACAACTCAAGAGAATACAAAACATTCTAAAACCCAACCAAAACATTCCGAAAACCCACCTAAACATCATAAAAACAAATCAAAACCAACCGAAACATTCTGAAAACCCGCCAAAATGATTTAGACCCGCAAAACTCATCAAAACATTCTGAAAAGATGCCAAAACATTAGAAAACCAGCCTGAACTGATCAAAACATTCAAAAAACTTGGCAATACATCATAAAAACAAATCAAAACCAACCGAAACATTCCAAAAAACCCGACAAAATAGTTTAGAACCCGCCAAAACTGATCAAAACATTCTGAAAAGATGCCAAAATACTATCAAACCACTAAGAAGTGATCAAAACATTCAATAACTTGCCAAAACATAATCAAAACAAATGAAAGCAAACCAAAACATTCCAAATACCCGCCAAAAGATTTTAAAACCCGCCAAAAAAAATCCAAACATTCCAAAACCTGGCAAGACAATATAAACAACACAAGAGAAAACAAAACATTCTAAAACACCACCAAAACATTCCGAAAACCCGCCAAAACATCATAAAAACAATTCAAAACCAACCAAAAAATAAGAGGAACACGTCAACATATTGGCAAGCAAGAGACGGAGAACGCGGCACCTTCTAGGAGGCCAAGAAGGAAGCCGCACAACACCTGCACTGTGTCTGCAACTTTCAAACTGCTAGAAGCTAGTGGCTTGCCACTGGCCTGCCTCTTCAATTGCCATTAGCATTCCAATGGAAGCTATTCTTGGACAACTTTGCTCTGCTTGCTGCTAGTTCTGCCCCAGCCTACCATAGAGAACCTTGCTCTTCCCTTGAGGCTCTGAGATGCCAAGAACTTGTCAACTTCAAAGGGCGGGCCGGGCTACATCTACTCAGCTGCCACAGTTTCTCCTTGCTAGACCTAGTGGGAAAGCATTTTGCTGAGATGCAGAAGGCAAGAAACGCAGAATACGGAGACGCGGAGCTGTCCCAAGTGCCGCTGCCAGGCGTCTTTCCGCAGAAGGAGCGCCCCGGAGCGCACCGCAACCGGCACCGTCATCTCTGCGCAAAGAGCCAAAATATTTTAAAACCCGCCAAAACTAATCCAAAAATATTTTGAAACCCGCCAAAATAGAAAACCAGACAGAAGTGATCAATACATTCGAAAAAACCTGACAAAACATGATCAAGCCCACCAAAGCTAATCCAAACACACCAAAAACTGGGCTAAACAGAATCAAAACAAATCAAAACAAATCGAAACCTTCTAAAAACCCGCCAAAATATTTCAAAACCCGTCAAAACTAATCAAAAACTTCCGAATACCCATTATAAAACATTCCAAATACCCGCCAAAAGATTTTAAAACCCGCCAAAAGGAATCCAAACATTCCAAAACCTGCCAACACAATAAAAACAACTCAAGAGAATACAAAACATTCTAAAACCCAACCAAAACATTCCGAAAACCCACCTAAACATCATAAAAACAAATCAAAACCAACCGAAACATTCTAAAAACCCGCCAAAATGATTTAGACCCGCAAAACTCATCAAAACATTCTGAAAAGATGCCAAAACATTAGAAAACCAGCCTGAACTGATCAAAACATTCAAAAAACTTGGCAATACATCATAAAAACAAATCAAAACCAACCGAAACATTCCAAAAACCCGACAAAATAGTTTAGAACCCGCCAAAACTGATCAAAACATTCTGAAAAGATGCCAAAATACTATCAAACCACTAAGAAGTGATCAAAACATTCAATAACTTGCCAAAACATAATCAAAACAAATGAAAGCAAACCAAAACATTCCAAATACCCGCCAAAAGATTTTAAAACCCGCCAAAAGGAATCCAAACATTCCAAAACCTGCCAAGACAATATAAACAACACAAGAGAAAACAAAACATTCTAAAACACCACCAAAACATTCCGAAAACCCGCCAAAACATCATCAAAACAATTCAAAACCAACCAAAAAATAAGAGGAACACGGCAACATATTGGCAAGCAAGAGACGGAGAACGCGGCACCTTCTAGGAGGCCAAGAAGGAAGCCGCACAACACCTGCACTGTGTCTGCAACTTTCAAACTGCTAGAAGCTAGTGGCTTGCCACTGGCCTGCCTCTTCAATTGCCATTAGCATTCCAATGGAAGCTATTCTTGGACAACTTTGCTCTGCTTGCTGCTAGTTCTGCCCCAGCCTACCATAGAGAACCTTGCTCTTCCTTTGAGGCTCTGAGATGCCAAGAACTTGTCAACTTCAAAGGGCGGGCCGGGCTACATCTACTCAGCTGCCACAGTTTCTCCTTGCTAGACCTAGTGGGAAAGCATTTTGCTGAGATGCAGAAGGCAAGAAACGCAGAATACGGAGACGCGGAGCTGTCCCAAGTGCCGCTGCCAGGCGTCTTTCCGCAGAAGGAGCGCCCTGGAGCGCACCGCAACCGGCACCGTCATCTCTGCGCAAAGAGCCAAAATATTTTCAAACCCGCCAAAACTAATCCAAAAATATTTTCAAACCCGCCAAAATAGAAAACCAGACAGAAGTCATCAATACATTCGAAAAAACCTGACAAAACATGATCAAGCCCACCAAAGCTAATCCAAACACACCAAAAACTGGGCTAAACAGAATCAAAACAAATCAAAACAAATCTAAATCTTCTAAAAACCCGCCAAAATATTTCAAAACCCGTCAAAACTAATCAAAACCTTCCGAATACCCATTAAAAAAAATTGCAAATACCCGCCAAAATATTTTAAAACCCGCCAAAATGAATCCAAACATTCCAAAACCTGCCAAGAAAATATAAACAACTCAAGAGAATACAAAACATTCTAAAACCCAACCAAAACATTCCGAAAACCCGCCAAAACATCATCAAAACAAATCAAAACCAACCAAAAAATAAGAGGAACACGGCAACATATTGGCAAGCAAGAGACGGAGAACGCGGCACCTTCTAGGAGGCCAAGAAGGAAGCCGCACAACACCTGCACTGTGTCTGCAACTTTCAAACTGCTAGAAGCTAGTGGCTTGCCACTGGCCTGCCTCTTCAATTGCCATTAGCATTCCAATGGAAGCTATTCTTGGACAACTTTGCTCTGCTTGCTGCTAGTTCTGCCCCAGCCTACCATAGAGAACCTTGCTCTTGCCTTGAGGCTCTGAGATGCCAAGAACTTGTCAACTTCAAAGGGCGGGCCGGGCTACATCTACTCAGCTGCCACAGTTTCTCCTTGCTAGACCTAGTGGGAAAGCATTTTGCTGAGATGCAGAAGGCAAGAAACGCAGAATACGGAGACGCGGAGCTGTCCCAAGTGCCGCTGCCAGGCGTCTTTCCGCAGAAGGAGCGCCCCGGAGCGCACCGCAACCGGCACCGTCATCTCTGCGCAAAGAGCCAAACTATTTTAAAACCCGCCAAAACTAATCCAAAAATATTTTCAAACCCGCCAAAATAGAAAACCAGACAGAAGTCATCAATACATTCGAAAAAACCTGACAAAACATGATCAAGCCCACCAAAGCTAATCCAAACACACCAAAAACTGGGCTAAACAGAATCAAAACAAATCAAAACAAATCCAAACCTTCTAAAAACCCGCCAAAATATTTCAAAACCCGTCAAAACTAATCAAAAACTTCCGAATACCCATTATAAAACATTCCAAATACCCGCCAAAAGATTTTAAAACCCGCCAAAAGGAATCCAAACATTCCAAAACCTGCCAACAAAATAAAAACAACTCAAGAGAATACAAAACATTCTAAAACCCAACCAAAACATTCCGAAAACCCACCTAAACATCATCAAAACAAATCAAAACCAACCAAAACATTCTGAAAACCCGCCAAAATGATTTAGACCCGCAAAACTCATCAAAACATTCTGAAAAGATGCCAAAACATTAGAAAACCAGCCTGAACTGATCAAAACATTCAAAAAACTTGGCAAAACATCATAAAAACAAATCAAAACTAACCGAAACATTCCAAAAACCAGCCAAAATATTCCGAAATCCGGCCAAAACATCATAAAAACAAATCAAAACCAACCGAAACATTCCAAAAACCCGACAAAATAGTTTAGAACCCGCCAAAACTGATCAAAACATTCTGAAAAGATGCCAAAATACTAGAAAACCAGTCTGAAGTGATCGAAACTTTCAATAACTTGCCAAAACATAATCAAAACAAATGAAAGCAAACCAAAACATTCCAAATACCCGCCAAAATATTTTAAAACCCGCCAAAAGGAATCCAAACGTTCCAAAACCTGCCAAGAAAATATAAACAACACAAGAGAAAACAAAACATTCTAAAACACCAACAAAACATTCCGAAAACCCGCCAAAACATCATAAAAACAATTCAAAACCAACCAAAAAATAAGAGGAACACGGCAACATATTGGCAAGCAAGAGACGGAGAACGCGGCACCTTCTAGGAGGCCAAGAAGGAAGCCGCACAACACCTGCACTGTGTCTGCAACTTTCAAACTGCTAGAAGCTAGTGGCTTGCCACTGGCCTGCCTCTTCAATTGCCATTAGCATTCCAATGGAAGCTATTCTTGGACAACTTTGCTCTGCTTGCTGCTAGTTCTGCCCCAGCCTACCATAGAGAACCTTGCTCTTCCCTTGAGGCTCTGAGATGCCAAGAACTTGTCAACTTCAAAGGGCGGGCCGGGCTACATCTACTCAGCTGCCACAGTTTCTCCTTGCTAGACCTAGTGGGAAAGCATTTTGCTGAGATGCAGAAGGCAAGAAACGCAGAATACGGAGACGCGGAGCTGTCCCAAGTGCCGCTTGAAGGAGCGCCCCGGAGCGCACCGCAACCGGCACCGTCATCTCTGCGCAAAGAGCCAAAATATTTTAAAACCCGCCAAAACTAATCCAAAAATATTTTCAAACCCGCCAAAATAGAAAACCAGACAGAAGTGATCAATACATTCGAAAAAACCTGACAAAACATGATCAAGCCCACCAAAGCTAATCCAAACACACCAAAAACTGGGCTAAACAGAATCAAAACAAATCAAAACAAATCTAAAACTTCTAAAAACCCGCCAAAATATTTCAAAACCCGTCAAAACTAATCAAAACATTCCGAATACCCATTAAAAAACATTCCAAATACCCGCCAAAAGATTTTAAAACCCGCCAAAAGGAATCCAAACATTCCAAAACCTGCCAACACAATAAAAACAACTCAAGAGAATACAAAACATTCTAAAACCCAACCAAAACATTCCGAAAACCCACCTAAACATCATCAAAACAAATCAAAACCAACCAAAACATTCTGAAAACCCGCCAAAATGATTTAGACCCGCAAAACTCATCAAAACATTCTGAAAAGATGCCAAAACATTAGAAAACCAGCCTGAACTGATCAAAACATTCAAAAAACTTGGCAATACATCATAAAAACAAATCAAAACCAACCGAAACATTCCAAAAACCCAACAAAATAGTTTAGAACCCGCCAAAACTGATCAAAACATTCTGAAAAGATGCCAAAATACTAGAAAACCAGTCTGAAGTGATCGAAACTTTCAATAACTTGCCAAAACATAATCAAAACAAATGAAAGCAAACAAAAACATTCCAAATACCCGGCAAAATATTTTAAAACCCGCCAAAAGGAATCCAAATGTTCCAAAACCTGCCAAGAAAATATAAACAACACAAGAGAAAACAAAACATTCTAAAACACCACCAAAACATTCCGAAAACCCGCCAAAACATCATCAAAACAATTCAAAACCAACCAAAAAATAAGAGGAACACGGCAACATATTGGCAAGCAAGAGACGGAGAACGCGGCACCTTCTAGGAGGCCAACTTCCTGATGTCAATACGCAGGAGGCACTTGGCACTGTCAAACCAGCCACAGTTGCCTCTGGGGGCACTTGCGTCTGGGAGGCATCCTGATCCGTTCGGAATTTGAGCAGGCAGCCGGCCACTCCGGGCCATGGGGCCCTGGACATGAAGGATGGCCTTTCCCCAGAGAAACAAAAGTCACCAGGCTAGGTTCCTGATGCCAATTTCCAGGAGGCACTTGGCACTGTCAAACCAGCCAGAGTTGCCTGTGGGGGCACCTTGCATCTAGGAGACATCATGATCCGTTCACAATTTCAGAAGGCAGCCGGCCACTGAGGGCCACGGGGCCCTGGACATGAATGATGGCCTTTCCCCACAGAAACAAAAGTCACTAGGCTAGGTTCCTCATGTCAGTTTGCAGGAGGCACTTGGCACTGTCAAACCAGCCACACTTGCCTCTGGGGACACTTTGCATCTGGGAGGTATCCTGATCCGTTCGGAATTTCAGCAGGGAGCGGGCTACACCGGACCACGGGGCCCTGGACACGAACCATGGCCTTTCCCCAGACAAACAAAAGTCACCAGGCCTGGCTCCTGATGTCAGTTTGCAGAAGGCACTTGGCACTGTCAAACCAGCCACTGTTGCCTCTGGGTGCACCTTGCATCTGGGAGACATCCTAATCCTTTTAGAATTTTACAAGGCAGCTGGCCACTCCGGGACACCTTGCACAGGACACTAACCATGGCCTTTCCCCAGAGAAACAAAAGTCACCAGGCCAGGTTCCTGATGTCAGTTTTCAGAGGGCACGAGGCACTGTCAAACCAGCCACAATTGCCTCTGGGGGTACCTTGCATCTGAGAGATATCCTGATCTGTACACAATTTAAGAAGGCAGCCGGCCACTCCGGACCACAGGGTCCTGGACACGAACCATGGCCTTTTCCCAGACAAACAAAAGTCACCAGGCCCGGGTCCTGATGTCAGTTTGCAGAAGGCACTTGGCACTGTCAAACCAGCCACTGTTGCCTCTGGGGGCACCTAGCATCTGGGAGGTATCCTGATCCGTTCAGAGTTTCAGAAGGGAGCCGGCCACTCCGGGCCACTGGGCCATGGACATGAATGATGGCCTTTCCCCAGAGAAACAAAAGTCACCAGCCTAGGTTCCTGATTTCAATTTGCTGGAGGCACTTGGCACTGTCAAACCAGCCACACTTGCCTCTGGGGGCACTTTGCATCTGGGAGGCATCCTGATCCGTTCGGAATTTCAGCAGGCAGCGGGCTACACCGGACCACGGGGCCCTGGACACGAACCATGGCCTTTCCCCAGACAAACAAAAGTCACCAGGCCCGGGTCCTGATGTCAGTTTGCAGAAGGCACTTGGCACTGTCAAACCAGCCACTGTTGCCTCTGGGGGCACCTAGCATCTGGGAGGTATCCTGATCCGCCCAGAATTTCAGAAGGCAGCCGGCCACTCAGGGCCACCGGGCCATGGACATGAATGATGGCCTTTCCCCAGAGAAACAAAAGTCACCAGGCTAGGTTCCTGATTTCAATTTGCTGGAGGCACTTGGCACTGTCAAACCAGCCACTGTTGCCTCTGGGTGCACCTTGTATCTGGGAGACATCCTAATCCTTTTAGAATTTTACAAGGCAGCTGGCCACTCCGGGACACCTTGCACAGGACACTAACCATGGCCTTTCCCCAGAGAAACAAAAGTCACCAGGCCAGGTTCCTGATGTCAGTTTTCAGAGGGCACGAGGCACTGTCAAACCAGCCACAATTGCCTCTGGGGGTACCTTGCATCTGAGAGATATCCTGATCTGTACACAATTTCAGAAGGCATCCGGCAACTCCGGACCACAGGGTCCTGGACACGAACCATGGCCTTTTCCCAGACAAACAAAAGTCACCAGGCCCGGCTCCTGATGTCAGTTTGCAGAAGGCACTTGGCACTGTCAAACCAGCCACTGTTGCCTCTGGGGGCACCTAGCATCTGGGAGGTATCCTGATCCGTTCAGAATTTCAGAAGGGAGCCGGCCACTCCGGGCCACTGGGCCATGGACATGAATGATGGCCTTTCCCCAGAGAAACAAAAGTCACCAGCCTAGGTTCCTGATTTCAATTTGCTGGAGGCACTTGGCACTGTCAAACCAGCCAGAGTTGCCTCTGGGGGCACTTTGCATCTGGGAGGCATCCTGATCCGTTCGGAATTTCAGCAGGCAGCCGGCCACTGCAGACCACGGGGCACTGGGCACGAACGATGGCCTTTCCCCAGAGAAACAAAAGTCACCAGGCCAGGTTCCTGATGTCAGTTTGCAGGAGGCACTTGGCACTGTCAAACCAGCCACAGTTGCCTCTGAAGGCACCTTGCATCTGGGAGGCATCCTGATCCGTTCGGAGTTTCAGAAGGCAGCCGGCCACACCGGGCCAACGGACCCTGGACATGAATGATGGTCTTTCCCCAGAGAAACAAACTCACCACACCAACTTCCTGATGTCAATACGCAGGAGGCACTTGGCACTGTCAAACCAGCCACAGTTGCCTCTGGGGGCACTTGTGTCTGGGTGGCATCCTGATCCGTTCGGAATTTCAGAAGGCAGCCGGCCACTCAGGGCCACCGGGCCATGGACATGAATGATGGCCTTTCCCCAGAGAAACAAAAGTCACCAGGCTAGGTTCCTGATTTCAATTTGCTGGAGGCACTTGGCACTGTCAAACCAGCCACACTTGCCTCTGGGGGCACTTTGCATCTGGGAGACATCCTGATCCGTTCGGAATTTCAGCAGGCAGCCGGCCACTCCGGGCCACGGGGCCCTGGATATGAAGGATGGCCTTTCCCCACAGAAACAAAAGTCACCAGCCTAGGTTCCTGATGTCAATTTGCAGGAGGCACTTGGCACTGACAAACCATCCACAGTTGCCTCTGGGGGCACTTTGCATTTGGGAGGTATCCTAATTGTTTCGGAATTTCAGCAGGGAGCCGGCCACTCCGGGCCACGGTGCCCTGGACATGAATGATGGCCTTTCCCGAGACATACAAACTCACCACACCAACTTCCTGATGTCAGTTTGCAGGAGGCACTTGGCACTGTCAAACCAGACACAGTTGCCTCTGGGGGCACTTGCGTCTTGGAGGCATCCTGATCCGTTTGGAATTTCAGCAGGCAACCGGTCACTCCGGGCCACCGGGCCCTGGACACGAACCTCGGCCTTTCCCCACAGAAACAAAACTCAACAACCTAGGTTCCTGATGTCAGTTTGCAGGAGGCATTTGGAACTCACAAACCAGCCACAGTTGCCTCTGGCGTCACTTTGCATCTGGGAGGCATCCTGATCCGTTCGGAATTTCAGCAGGCAGCTGGCCACTCTGGGCCACCTTGCCGTGGACACTAACGATGGCCTTCCCCCACAGAAACAAAATTCACCACGCCTGGTTCCTGATGTCAGTTTGCAGGAGGCACTTGGCACTGCCCAAGCAGCCACAGTTGCCTCTGGGTGCACCTTGTATCTGGGAGACATCCTGATCCTTTTAGAATTTTACAAGGCAGCTGGCCAGTCCGGGCCACCTTGCCCTGGACACTAACCATGGGCTTTCCGCAGACAAACAAAAGTCACCAGTCCAGGTTCCTGATGTCAGTTTTCAGAGGGCACGAGGCACTGTCAAACCAGCCACACTTGCCTCTGGGGGTACCTTGCATCTGAGAGATATCCTGATCCGCTCACAATTTCAGAAGGCGTCCGGCCACTCCGGACCACAGGGTCCTAGACACGAACCATGGCCTTTCCCCAGAGAAACAAAAGTCACCAGGCCCGGCTCCTGATGTCAGTTTGCAGAAGGCACTTGGCACTGTCAAACCAGCCACTGTTGCCTCTGGGGGCACCTAGCATCTGGGAGGTATCCTGATCCGTTCAGAATTTCAGAAGGGAGCCGGCCACTCCGGGCCACTGGGCCATGGACATGAATGATGGCCTTTCCCCAGAGAAACAAAAGTCACCAGCCTAGGTTCCTGATTTCAATTTGCTGGAGGCACTTGGCACTGTCAAACCAGCCACACTTGCCTCTGGGGTCACTTTGCATCTGGGAGGCATCCTGATCCGTTCGGAATTTCAGCAGGCAGCCGGCCACTGCGGACCACGGGGCCCTGGGCACGAACGATGGCCTTTCCCCAGAGAAACAAAAGTCACCAGGCCAGGTTCCTGATGTCAGTTTGCAGGAGGCACTTGGCACTGTCAAACCAGCCACAGTTGCCTCTGAGGGCACCTTGCATCTGGGAGGTATCCTGATCCGTTCGGTGTTTAAGAAGGCAGCCGGCCACTCCGAGCCACTGGACCCTGGACATGAATGATGGTCTTTCCCCAGACAAACAAACTCACCACACCAACTTCCTGATGTCAATACGCAGGAGGCACTTGGCACTGTCAAACCAGCCACAGTTGCCTCTGGGGGCACTTGCGTCTGGCAGGCATCCTGATCCGTTCGGAATTTCAGCAGGCAGCCGGACACTGCGGGCCACGGGGCCCTGGACATGAATGATGGCCTTTCCCCAGAGAAACAAAAGTCACCAGCCTAGGTTCCTGATGCCAATTTCCAGGAGGCACTTGGCACTGTCAAACCAGCCAGAGTTGCCTGTGGGGGCACCTTGCATCTAGGAGACATCATGATCCATTCACAATTTCAGAAGGCAGCCGGCCACTGCGGGCCACGGGGCCCTGGACATGAATGATGGCCTTTCCCCACAGAAACAAAAGTCACCAGGCTAGGTTCCTGATGTCAGTTTGCAGAAGGCACTTGGCACTGTCAAACCAGCCACTGTTGCCTCTGGGGGCACCTGGCATCTGGGAGGTATCCTGATCCGCTCAGAATTTCAGAAGGCAGCCGGCCACTCCGGGCCACCGGGCCATGGACATGAATGATGGCCTTTCCCCAGAGAAACAAAAGTCACCAGGCTAGGTTCCTGATTTCAATTTGCTGGAGGCACGTGGCACTGTCGAAGCAGCCACAGTTGCCTCTGAGGTCACCTTGCATCTGGGAGGCATCCTGATCCCTTCGGTGTTTCAGAAGGCAGCCGGCCACACCGGGCCAATGGACCCTGGACATGAATGATGGTCTTTCCCCAGACAAACAATCTCACCACACCAACTTCCTGATGTCAATACGCAGGAGGCACTTGGCACTGTCAAACCAGCCAGAGTTGCCTCTGGGGGCACTTGTGTCTGGGTGGTATCCTGATTGTTTCGGAATTTCAGCAGGGAGCCGGCCACTCCGGGCCACCGGGCCCTGGATATGAAGGATGGCCTTTCCCCACAGAAACAAAAGTCAACCAGCCTAGGTTCCTGATGTCAATTTGCAGGAGGCACTTGGCACTGTCAAAGCATCCACAGTTGCCTCTGGGGGTACCTTGCATCTAGGAGACATCATGATCCGTTCACAATTTCAGAAGGCAGCCGGCCACTGAGGGCCACGGGGCCCTGGACATGAATGATGGCCTTTCACCACAGAAACAAAAGTCGCAGGGCTAGGTTCCTGATGTCAATTTGCAGGAGGCACTTGGCACTGTCAAACCAGCCACACTTGCCTCTGGGGACACTTTGCATCTGGGAGGTATCCTGATCCGTTCGGAATTTTTGCAGGCAGCGGGCTACACCGGACCACGGGGCCCTGGACACGAACAATGGCCTTTCCCCAGACAAACAAAAGTCACCAGGCCCGGCTCCTGATGTCAGTTTGCAGAAGGCACTTGGCACTGTCAAGCCAGCCACTGTTGCCTCTGGGGGCACCTAGCATCTGGGAGGTATCCTGATCCGCTCAGAATTTCAGAAGGCATCAGGCCACTCCGGACCACAGGGTCCTAGACACGAACCATGGCCTTTCCCCAGAGAAACAAAAGTCACCAGGCCCGGCTCCTGATGTCAGTTTGCAGAAGGCACTTGGCACTGTCAAACCAGCCACTGTTGCCTCTGGGGGCACCAAGCATCTGGGAGGCATCCTGATCCGTTCGCAATTTCAGCAGGCAGCCGGCCACTCCGGACCACGGGGCCCTGGGCACGAACGATGGCCTTTCCCCACAGAAACAAAAGTCACCAGGCCAGGTTCCTGATGTCAATTTGCAGTAGGCACTTGGCACTGTCAAAGCAGCCACAGTTGCCTCTGGGGGTACCTTGCATCTAGGAGACATCATGATCCGTTCACAATTTCAGAAGGCAGCCGGCCACTCTGGGCCATGGGGCCCTGGACATGAATGATGGCCTTTCCCCAGAGAAACAAAAGTCACAGGGATAGGTTCCTGATGTCAATTTGCAGGAGGCACTTGGCACTGTCAAACCAGCCACACTTGCCTCTGGGGACACTTTGCATCTGGGAGGTATCCTGATCCGTTCGGAATTTTAGCAGGCAGCGGGGTATACCGGACCACGGGGCCCTGGGCACGAACCATGGCCTTTCCCCAGACAAACAAAAGTCGCCAGGCCCGGCTCCTGATGTCAGTTTGCAGAAGGCACTTGGCGCTGTCAAAGCAGCCACTGTTGCCTCTGGGGGCACCTAGCATCTGGGAGGTATCCTGATCCGCTCAGAATTTCAGATGGCAGCCGGCCACTCCGGGCCACCGGGCCATGGACATGAATGATGGCCTTTCCCCACAGAAACAAAAGTCACCAGCCTAGGTTCCTGATTTCAATTTGCTGGAGGCACTTGGCACTGTCAAACCAGCCACAGTTGCCTCTGGGGGCACTTTCCATCTGGGAGGCATCCTGATCCGTTCGGTGTTTCAGCAGGCAGCCGGCCACTCCGGACCACAGGGTCCTGGACACGAACGATGGCCTTTCCCCAGAGAAACAAAAGTCACCAGGCCAGGTTCCTGATGTCAGTTTGCAGGAGGCACTTGGCACTGTCAAAACAGCCACAGTTGCCTCTGGGTGCACCTTGTATCTGGGAGACATCCTGATCCTTTTAGAATTTTACAAGGCAGCTGGCCACTCCGGGACACCTTGCACAGGACACTAACCATGGCCTTTCCCCAGAGAAACAAAAGTCACCAGGCCCGGCTCCTGATGTCAGTTTGCAGAAGGCACTTGGCACTGTCAAACCAGCCACACTTGCCTCTGGGGGCACTTGCATCTGGGAGGTATCCTGATCTGTTCAGAATTTCAGAAGGGAGCCGGCCACTCCGGGCCACTGGGCCATGGACATGAATGATGGCCTTTCCCCAGAGAAACAAAAGTCACCAGGCTAGGTTCCTGATGCCAATTTCCAGGAGGCACTTGGCACTGTCAAACCAGCCAGAGTTGCCTGTGGGGGCACCTTGCATCTAGGAGACATCATGATCCGTTCACAATTTCAGAAGGCAGCCGGCCACTGAGGGCCACGGGGCCCTGGACATGAATGATGGCCTTTCCCCACAGAAACAAAAGTCACTAGGCTAGGTTCCTCATGTCAGTTTGCAGGAGGCACTTGGCACTGTCAAACCAGCCACACTTGCCTCTGGGGACACTTTGCATCTGGGAGGTATCCTGATCCGTTCGGAATTTCAGCAGGGAGCGGGCTACACCGGACCACGGGGCCCTGGACACGAACCATGGCCTTTCCCCAGACAAACAAAAGTCACCAGGCCTGGCTCCTGATGTCAGTTTGCAGAAGGCACTTGGCACTGTCAAACCAGCCACTGTTGCCTCTGGGTGCACCTTGCATCTGGGAGACATCCTAATCCTTTTAGAATTTTACAAGGCAGCTGGCCACTCCGGGACACCTTGCACAGGACACTAACCATGGCCTTTCCCCAGAGAAACAAAAGTCACCAGGCCAGGTTCCTGATGTCAGTTTTCAGAGGGCACGAGGCACTGTCAAACCAGCCACAATTGCCTCTGGGGGTACCTTGCATCTGAGAGATATCCTGATCTGTACACAATTTCAGAAGGCAGCCGGCCACTCCGGACCACAGGGTCCTGGACACGAACCATGGCCTTTTCCCAGACAAACAAAAGTCACCAGGCCCGGGTCCTGATGTCAGTTTGCAGAAGGCACTTGGCACTGTCAAACCAGCCACTGTTGCCTCTGGGGGCACCTAGCATCTGGGAGGTATCCTGATCCGTTCAGAGTTTCAGAAGGGAGCCGGCCACTCCGGGCCACCGCGCCATGGACATGAATGATGGCCTTTCCCCAGAGAAACAAAAGTCACCAGCCTAGGTTCCTGATTTCAATTTGCTGGAGGGACTTGGCACTGTCAAACCAGCCACACTTGCCTCTGGGGGCACTTTGCATCTGGGAGGCATCCTGATCCGTTCGGAATTTCAGCAGGCAGCGGGCTACACCGGACCACGGGGCCCTGGACACGAACCATGGCCTTTCCCCAGACAAACAAAAGTCACCAGGCCCGGCTCCTGATGTCAGTTTGCAGAAGGCACTTGGCACTGTCAAACCAGCCACTGTTGCCTCTGGGGGCACCTAGCATCTGGGAGGTATCCTGATCCGCCCAGAATTTCAGAAGGCAGCCGGCCACTCAGGGCCACCGGGCCATGGACATGAATGATGGCCTTTCCCCAGAGAAACAAAAGTCACCAGCCTAGGTTCCTGATTTCAATTTGCTGGAGGCACTTGGCACTGTCAAACCAGCCACTGTTGCCTCTGGGTGCACCTTGTATCTGGGAGACATCCTAATCCTTTTAGAATTTTACAAGGCAGCTGGCCACTCCGGGACACCTTGCACAGGACACTAACCATGGCCTTTCCCCAGAGAAACAAAAGTCACCAGGCCAGGTTCCTGATGTCAGTTTTCAGAGGGCACGAGGCACTGTCAAACCAGCCACAATTGCCTCTGGGGGTACCTTGCATCTGAGAGATATCCTGATCTGTACACAATTTCAGAAGGCATCCGGCAACTCCGGACCACAGGGTCCTGGACACGAACCATGGCCTTTTCCCAGACAAACAAAAGTCACCAGGCCCGGGTCCTGATGTCAGTTTGCAGAAGGCACTTGGCACTGTCAAACCAGCCACACTTGCCTCTGGGGGCACCTAGCATCTGGGAGGTATCCTGATCCGTTCAGAATTTCAGAAGGGAGCCAGCCACTCCGGGCCACTGGGCCATGGACATGAATGATGGCCTTTCCCCAGAGAAACAAAAGTCACCAGCCTAGGTTCCTGATTTCAATTTGCTGGAGGCACTTGGCACTGTCAAACCAGCCACACTTGCCTCTGGGGGCACTTTGCATCTGGGAGGCATCCTGATCCGTTCGGAATTTCAGCAGGCAGCCGGCCACTGCAGACCACGGGGCACTGGGCACGAACGATGGCCTTTCCCCAGAGAAACAAAAGTCACCAGGCCAGGTTCCTGATGTCAGTTTGCAGGAGGCACTTGGCACTGTCAAACCAGCCACAGTTGCCTCTGAAGGCACCTTGCATCTGGGAGGCATCCTGATCCGTTCGGAGTTTCAGAAGGCAGCCGGCCACACCGGGCCAACGGACCCTGGACATGAATGATGGTCTTTCCCCAGAGAAACAAACTCACCACACCAACTTCCTGATGTCAATACACAGGAGGCACTTGGCACTGTCAAACCAGCCACAGTTGCCTCTGGGGGCACTTGTGTCTGGGTGGCATCCTGATCCGTTCGGAATTTCAGAAGGCAGCCGGCCACTCAGGGCCACCGGGCCATGGACATGAATGATGGCCTTTCCCCACAGAAACAAAAGTCACCAGGCTAGGTTCCTGATTTCAATTTGCTGGAGGCACTTGGCACTGTCAAACCAGCCACACTTGCCTCTGGGGGCACTTTGCATCTGGGAGACATCCTGATCCGTTCGGAATTTCAGCAGGCAGCCGGCCACTCCGGGCCACGGGGCCCTGGATATGAAGGATGGCCTTTCCCCACAGAAACAAAAGTCACCAGCCTAGGTTCCTGATGTCAATTTGCAGGAGGCACTTGGCACTGACAAACCATCCACAGTTGCCTCTGGGGGCACTTTGCATTTGGGAGGTATCCTAATTGTTTCGGAATTTCAGCAGGGAGCCGGCCACTCCGGGCCACGGTGCCCTGGACATGAATGATGGCCTTTCCCGAGACATACAAACTCACCACACCAACTTCCTGATGTCAGTTTGCAGGAGGCACTTGGCACTGTCAAACCAGACACAGTTGCCACTGGGGGCACTTGCGTCTTGGAGGCATCCTGATCCGTTTGGAATTTCAGCAGGCAACCGGTCACTCCGGGCCACCGGGCCCTGGACACGAACCTCGGCCTTTCCCCACAGAAACAAAACTCAACAACCTAGGTTCCTGATGTCAGTTTGCAGGAGGCATTTGGCACTCACAAACCAGCCACAGTTGCCTCTGGCGTCACTTTGCATCTGGGAGGCATCCTGATCCGTTCGGAATTTCAGCAGGCAGCTGGCCACTCTGGGCCACCTTGCCGTGGACACTAACGATGGCCTTCCCCCACAGAAACAAAATTCACCACGCCTGGTTCCTGATGTCAGTTTGCAGGAGGCACTTGGCACTGCCCAAGCAGCCACAGTTGCCTCTGGGTGCACCTTGTATCTGGGAGACATCCTAATCCTTTTAGAATTTTACAAGGCAGCTGGCCAGTCCGGGCCACCTTGCCCTGGACACTAACCATGGGCTTTCCGCAGACAAACAAAAGTCACCAGTCCAGGTTCCTGATGTCAGTTTTCAGAGGGCACGAGGCACTGTCAAACCAGCCACACTTGCCTCTGGGTGTACCTTGCATCTGAGAGATATCCTGATCCGCTCACAATTACAGAAGGCGTCCGGCCACTCCGGACCACAGGGTCCTAGACACGAACCATGGCCTTTCCCCAGAGAAACAAAAGGCACCAGGCCCGGCTCCTGATGTCAATTTGCAGAAGGCACTTGGCACTGTCAAACCAGCCACTGTTGCCTCTGGGGGCACCTAGCATCTGGGAGGTATCCTGATCCGTTCAGAATTTCAGAAGGCAGCCGGCCACTCCGGGCCACTGGGCCATGGACATGAATGATGGCCTTTCCCCACAGAAACAAAAGTCACCAGCCTAGGTTCCTGATTTCAATTTGCTGGAGGCACTTGGCACTGTCAAACCAGCCACACTTGCCTCTGGGGTCACTTTGCATCTGGGAGGCATCCTGATCCGTTCGGAATTTCAGCAGGCAGCCGGCCACTGCGGACCACGGGGCCCTGGGCACGAACGATGGCCTTTCCCCAGAGAAACAAAAGTCACCAGGCCAGGTTCCTGATGTCAGTTTGCAGGAGGCACTTGGCACTGTCAAACCAGCCACAGTTGCCTCTGAGGGCACCTTGCATCTGGGAGGTATCCTGATCCGTTCGGTGTTTAAGAAGGCAGCTGGCCACTCCGAGCCACTGGACCCTGGACATGAATGATGGTCTTTCCCCAGACAAACAAACTCACCACACCAACTTCCTGATGTCAATACGCAGGAGGCACTTGGCACTGTCAAACCAGCCACAGTTGCCTCTGGGGGCACTTGCGTCTGGCAGGCATCCTGATCCGTTCGGAATTTCAGCAGGCAGCCGGACACTGCGGGCCACGGGGCCCTGGACATGAATGATGGCCTTTCCCCAGAGAAACAAAAGTCACCAGCCTAGGTTCCTGATGCCAATTTCCAGGAGGCACTTGGCACTGTCAAACCAGCCAGAGTTGCCTGTGGGGGCACCTTGCATCTAGGAGACATCATGATCCATTCACAATTTCAGAAGGCAGCCGGCCACTGCGGGCCACGGGGCCCTGGACATGAATGATGGCCTTTCCCCACAGAAACAAAAGTCACCAGGCTAGGTTCCTGATGTCAGTTTGCAGAAGGCACTTGGCACTGTCAAACCAGCCACTGTTGCCTCTGGGGGCACCTGGCATCTGGGAGGTATCCTGATCCGCTCAGAATTTCAGAAGGCAGCCGGCCACTCCGGGCCACCGGGCCATGGACATGAATGATGGCCTTTCCCCAGAGAAACAAAAGTCACCAGGCTAGGTTCCTGATTTCAATTTGCTGGAGGCACGTGGCACTGTCGAAGCAGCCACAGTTGCCTCTGAGGTCACCTTGCATCTGGGAGGCATCCTGATCCCTTCGGTGTTTCAGAAGGCAGCCGGCCACACCGGGCCAATGGACCCTGGACATGAATGATGGTCTTTCCCCAGACAAACAATCTCACCACACCAACTTCCTGATGTCAATACGCAGGAGGCACTTGGCACTGTCAAACCAGCCAGAGTTGCCTCTGGGGGCACTTGTGTCTGGGTGGTATCCTGATTGTTTCGGAATTTCAGCAGGGAGCCGGCCACTCCGGACCACCGGGCCCTGGATATGAAGGATGGCCTTTCCCCACAGAAACAAAAGTCAACCAGCCTAGGTTCCTGATGTCAATTTGCAGGAGGCACTTGGCACTGTCAAAGCATCCACAGTTGCCTCTGGGGGTACCTTGCATCTAGGAGACATCATGATCCGTTCACAATTTCAGAAGGCAGCCGGCCACTGAGGGCCACGGGGCCCTGGACATGAATGATGGCCTTTCACCACAGAAACAAAAGTCGCAGGGCTAGGTTCCTGATGTCAATTTGCAGGAGGCACTTGGCACTGTCAAACCAGCCACACTTGCCTCTGGGGACACTTTGCATCTGGGAGGTATCCTGATCCGTTCGGAATTTTTGCAGGCAGCGGGCTACACCGGACCACGGGGCCCTGGACACGAACAATGGCCTTTCCCCAGACAAACAAAAGTCACCAGGCCCGGCTCCTGATGTCAGTTTGCAGAAGGCACTTGGCACTGTCAAACCAGCCACTGTTGCCTCTGGGGGCACCTAGCATCTGGGAGGTATCCTGATCCGCTCAGAATTTCAGAAGGCATCAGGCCACTCCGGACCACAGGGTCCTAGACACGAACCATGGCCTTTCCCCAGAGAAACAAAAGTCACCAGGCCCGGCTCCTGATGTCAGTTTGCAGAAGGCACTTGGCACTGTCAAACCAGCCACTGTTGCCTCTGGGGGCACCAAGCATCTGGGAGGCATCCTGATCCGTTCGCAATTTCAGCAGGCAGCCGGCCACTCCGGACCACGGGGCCCTGGGCACGAACGATGGCCTTTCCCCACAGAAACAAAAGTCACCAGGCCAGGTTCCTGATGTCAATTTGCAGTAGGCACTTGGCATTGTCAAAGCAGCCACAGTTGCCTCTGGGGGTACCTTGCATCTAGGAGACATCATGATCCGTTCACAATTTCAGCAGGCAGCCGGCCACTCTGGGCCATGGGGCCCTGGACATGAATGATGGCCTTTCCCCAGAGAAACAAAAGTCACAGGGATAGGTTCCTGATGTCAATTTGCAGGAGGCACTTGGCACTGTCAAACCAGCCACACTTGCCTCTGGGGACACTTTGCATCTGGGAGGTATCCTGATCCGTTCGGAATTTTAGCAGGCAGCGGGGTATACCGGACCACGGGGCCCTGGGCACGAACCATGGCCTTTCCCCAGACAAACAAAAGTCGCCAGGCCCGGCTCCTGATGTCAGTTTGCAGAAGGCACTTGGCGCTGTCAAAGCAGCCACTGTTGCCTCTGGGGGCACCTAGCATCTGGGAGGTATCCTGATCCGCTCAGAATTTCAGATGGCAGCCGGCCACTCCGGGCCACCGGGCCATGGACATGAATGATGGCCTTTCCCCACAGAAACAAAAGTCACCAGCCTAGGTTCCTGATTTCAATTTGCTGGAGGCACTTGGCACTGTCAAACCAGCCACAGTTGCCTCTGGGGGCACTTTCCATCTGGGAGGCATCCTGATCCGTTCGGTGTTTCAGGAGGCAGCCGGCCACTCCGGACCACAGGGTCCTGGACACGAACGATGGCCTTTCCCCAGAGAAACAAAAGTCACCAGGCCAGGTTCCTGATGTCAGTTTGCAGGAGGCACTTGGCACTGTCAAAACAGCCACAGTTGCCTCTGGGTGCACCTTGTATCTGGGAGACATCCTGATCCTTTTAGAATTTTACAAGGCAGCTGGCCACTCCGGGACACCTTGCACAGGACACTAACCATGGCCTTTCCCCAGAGAAACAAAAGTCACCAGGCCCGGCTCCTGATGTCAGTTTGCAGAAGGCACTTGGCACTGTCAAACCAGCCACACTTGCCTCTGGGGGCACTTGCATCTGGGAGGTATCCTGATCTGTTCAGAATTTCAGAAGGGAGCCGGCCACTCCGGGCCACTGGGCCATGGACATGAATGATGGCCTTTCCCCAGAGAAACAAAAGTCACCAGGCTAGGTTCCTGATGTCAGTTTGCAGGAGGCACTTGGCACTGTCAAACCAGCCACAGTTGCCTCTGGGGGCACTTGCGTCTGGGAGGCATCCTGATCCGTTCGGAATTTCAGCAGGCAGCCGGCCACTCCGGGCCATGGGGCCCTGGACATGAACCATGGCCTTTCCCCACAGAAACAAAAGTCACCAGCCTAGGTTCCTGATGCCAATTTCCAGGAGGCACTTGGCACTGTCAAACCAGCCAGAGTTGCCTGTGGGGGCACCTTGCATCTAAGAGACATCATGATCCGTTCACAATTTCAGAAGGCAGCCGGCCACTCCGGGCCACTGGGCCATGGACATGAATGATGGCCTTTCCCCAGAGAAACAAAAGTCACCAGGCTAGGTTCCTGATTTCAATTTGCAGGAGGCACTTGGCACTGTCAAAGCAGCCACAGTTGCCTCTAGGGGCACGTTGCATCTGGGAGGCATCCTGATCCGTTCGGAATTTCAGCAGGCAGCCGGCCACTGCGGACCACGGCGCCCTGGTCATGAATGATGATCTTTCCCCAGACCAACAAACTCACCACACCAACTTCCTGATGTCAATACGCAGGAGGCACTTGGCACTGTCAAAGCAGCCACAGTTGCCTCTGGGGGCACTTGCGTCTTGGAGGCATCCTGATCCGTTCGGAATTTCAGCAGGCAGCCGGCCACTCCGGGCCACGGGGCCCTGGATATGAAGGATGGCCTTTCCCCACAGAAACAAAAGTCACCAGGCTAGGTTCCTGATGCCAATTTGCAGTAGGCACTTGGCACTGTCAAAGCAGCCACAGTTGCCTCTGGGGGTACCTTGCATCTAGGAGACATCATGATCCGTTCACAATTTCAGAAGGCAGCCGGCCTCTGAGGGCCACGGGGCCCTGGGCACGAACGATGGCCTTTCCCCAGAGAAACAAAAGTCACCAGGCCCGGCTCCTGATGTCAGTTTGCAGGAGGCACTTGGCACTGTCAAAGCAGCCACAGTTGCCTCTGAGGGCACCTTGCATCTGGGAGGCATCCTGATCCGTTCGGTGTTTCAGAAGGCAGCCGGCCACACCGGGCCAATGGACCCTGGACATGAATGATTGTCTTTCCCCAGACAAACAAACTCACCACACCAAATTCCTGATGTCAATGCACAGGAGGCACTTGACACTGTCAAACCAGCCACAGTTGCCTCTGGGGGCACTTGCGTCTGGGAGGCATCCTGATCCGTTCGGAATTTCAGCAGGCAGCTGGACACTGCGGGCCACGGGGCCCTGGACATGAATGATGGCCTTTCCGCAGAGAAACAAAAGTCACCAGGCTAGGTTCCTGATTTCAATTTGCTGGAGGCACTTGGCACTGTCAAACCAGCCACACTTGCCTCTGGGGGTACCTTGCATCTAGGAGACATCATGATCCATTCACAATTTCAGAAGGCAGCCGGCCACTGCGGGCCACGGGGCCCTGGACATGAATGATGGCCTTTCCCCACAGAAACAAAAGTCACCAGGCTAGGTTCCTGATTTCAATTTGCTGGAGGCACTTGGCACTGTCAAAGCAGCCACAGTTGCCTCTGAGGTCACCTTGCATCTGGGAGGCATCCTGATCCGTTCACAATTTCAGCATGCAGCCGGCCACTGCGGACCACGGGGCCCTGGGCACGAACGATGGCCTTTCCCCACAGAAACAAAAGTCACCAGGCTAGGTTCCTGATGTCAGTTTGCAGGAGGCACTTGGCACTGTCAAACCAGCCACAGCTGCCTCTGAGGGCACCTTGCATCTGGGAGGCATCCTGATCCGTTCGGTGTTTCAGAAGGCAGCCGGCCACACCGGGCCAATGGACCCTGGACATGAATGATGGTCTTTCCCCAGACAAACAATCTCACCACACCAACTTCCTGATGTCAATACGCAGGAGGCACTTGGCACTGTCAAACCAGCCAGAGTTGCCTCTGGGGGCACTTTGCATTTGGGTGGTATCCTGATTGTTTCGGAATTTCAGCAGGGAGCCGGCCACTCCGGGCCACCGGGCCCTGGATATGAAGGATGGCCTTTCCCCACAGAAACAAAAGTCACCAGGCTAGGTTCCTGATGTCAATTTGCAGGAGGCACTTGGCACTGTCAAAGCAGCCACAGTTGCCTCTGGGGGTACCTTGCATCTAGGAGACATCATGATCCGTTCACAATTTCAGAAGGCAGCCGGCCACTGAGGGCCACGGGGCCCTGGACATGAATGATGGCCTTTCCCCACAGAAACAAAAGTCGCAGGGCTAGGTTCCTGATGTCAATTTGCAGGAGGCACTTGGCACTGTCAAACCAGCCACTGTTGCCTCTGGGGGCACCTAGCATCTGGGAGGTATCCTGATCCGCTCAGAATTTCAGAAGGCATCCGGCCACTCCGGACCACAGGGTCCTAGACACGAACCATGGCCTTTCCCCAGAGAAACAAAAGTCACCAGGCCCGGCTCCTGTTGTCAGTTTGCAGAAGGCACTTGGCACTGTCAAACCAGCCACTGTTGCCTCTGGGGGCACCTAGCATCTGGGAGGCATCCTGATCCGTTCGCAATTTCAGCAGGCAGCCGGCCACTCCGGACCACGGGGCCCTGGGCACGAACGATGGCCTTTCCCCACAGAAACAAAAGTCACCAGGCCAGGTTCCTGATGTCAATTTGCAGGAGGCACTTGGCACTGTCAAAGCAGCCACAGTTGCCTGTGGGGGTACCTTGCATCTAGGAGACATCATGATCCGTTCACAATTTCAGAAGGCAGCCGGCCACTCTGGGCCACGGGGCCCTGGACATGAATGATGGCCTTTCCCCACAGAAACAAAAGTCACAGGGATAGGTTCCTGATGTCAATTTGCAGGAGGCACTTGGCACTGTCAAACCAGCCATACTTGCCTCTGGGGACACTTTGCATCTGGGAGGTATCCTGATCCGTTCGGAATTTTAGCAGGCAGCGGGGTATACCGGACCACGGGGCCCTGGACACGAACCATGGCCTTTCCCCAGACAAACAAAAGTCGCCAGGCCTGGCTCCTGATGTCAGTTTGCAGAAGGCACTTGGCGCTGTCAAAGCAGCCACTGTTGCCTCTGGGGGCACCTAGCATCTGGGAGGTATCCTGATCCGCTCAGAATTTCAGATGGCAGCCGGCCACTCCGGGCCACCGGGCCATGGACATGAATGATGGCCTTTCCCCAGAGAAACAAAAGTCACCAGGCTAGGTTCCTGATTTCAATTTGCTGGAGGCACTTGGCACTGTCAAACCAGCCACACTTGCCTCTGGGGGCACTTTGCATCTGGGAGGCATCCTGATCCGTTCGGTGTTTCAGGAGGCAGCCGGCCACTCCGGACCACAGGGTCCTGGACACGAACCATGGCCTTTCCCCAGAGAAACAAAAGTCACCAGGCCAGGTTCCTGATGTCAGTTTGCAGGAGGCACTTGGCACTGTCAAAGCAGCCACAATTGCTTCTGAGGGCACCTTGCATCTGGGAGGCATCCTGATCCGTTTGGTGTTTCAGAAGGCAGCTGGCCACTCCGGGCCACCTTGCTGTGGACACTAACGATGGCCTTCCCCCACAGAAAGAAAAGTCACCAGGCCAGGTTCCTCATGTCAGTTTGCAGGAGGCACTTGGCACTGTCAAAACAGCCACAGTTGCCTCTGGGTGCACCTTGTATCTGGGAGACATCCTGATCCTTTTAGAATTTTACAAGGCAGCTGGCCACTCCGGACCACCTTGCCCAGGACACTAACCATGGCCTTTCCCCAGAGAAACAAAAGTCACCAGGCCCGGCTCCTGATGTCAGTTTGCAGAAGGCACTTGGCACTGTCAAACCAGCCACTGTTGCCTCTGGGGGTACCTTGCATCTGGGAGGTATCCTGATCCGTTCAGAATTTCAGAAGGGAGCCGGCCACTCCGGGCCACTGGGCCATGGACATGAATGATGGCCTTTCCCCAGAGAAACAAAAGTCACCAGGCTAGGTTCCTGATGTCAGTTTGCAGGAGGCACTTGGCACTGTCAAACCAGCCACAGTTGCCTCTGGGGGCACTTGCGTCTGGGAGGCATCCTGATCCGTTCGGAATTTCAGCAGGCAGCCGGCCACTCCGGGCCATGGGGCCCTGGACATGAAGGATGGCCGTTCCCCACAGAAACAAAAGTCACCAGCCTAGGTTCCTGATGCCAATTTCCAGGAGGCACTTGGCACTGTCAAACCAGCCAGAGTTGCCTGTGGGGGCACCTTGCATCTAGGAGACATCATGATCCGTTCACAATTTCAGAAGGCAGCCGGCCACTGAGGGCCACGGGGCCATGGACATGAATGATGGCCTTTCTCCACAGAAACAAAAGTCACTAGGCTAGGTTCCTCATGTCAGTTTGCAGGAGGCACTTGGCACTGTCAAACCAGCCACACTTGCCTCTGGGGACACTTTGCATCTGGGAGGTATCCTGATCCGTTCGGAATTTCAGCAGGCAGCGGGCTACACCGGACCACGGGGCCCTGGACACGAACGATGGCCTTTCCCCACAGAAACAAAAGTCACCAGGCTAGGTTCCTGATGTCAATTTGCAGGAGGCACTTGACACTGTCAAACCAGCCACAGTTGCCTTTGGGGGTACCTTGCATCTAGGAGACATCATGATCCGTTCACAATTTCAGAAGGCAGCCGGCCACTGAGGGCCACGGGGCCCTGGACATGAATGACGGCCTTTCCCCAGAGAAACAAAAGTCACCAGGCTAGGTTCCTGATGTCAATTTGCAGGAGGCACTTGGCACTGTCAAACCAGCCAGAGTTGCCTGTGGGGGCAACTTGCATCTAGGAGACATCATGATCCGTTCACAATTTCAGAAGGCAGCCGGCCACTGAGGGCCACGGGGCCCTGGACATGAATGATGGCCTTTCCCCACAGAAACAAAAGTCACCAGGCTAGGTTCCTCATGTCAATTTGCAGAAGGCACTTGGCACTGTCCAACCAGCCACACTTGCCTCTGGTGGCACTTTGCATCTGGGAGGTATCCTGATCCGTTCACAATTTTAGCATGCAGCCGGCCACTGCGGACCACGGGACCCTGGGCACGAACGATGGCCTTTCCCCAGAGAAACAAAAGTCACCAGGCCAGGTTCCTGATGTCAGTTTGCAGGAGGCACTTGGCACTGTCAAACCGGCCACAGTTGCCTGTGGGGGTACCTTGCGTCTAGGAGACATCATGATCCGTTCAAAATTTCAGAAGGCAGCCGGCCACTGAGGGCCACGGGGCCCTGGACATGAATGATGGCCTTTCCCCAGAGAAACAAAAGTCACCAGGCCAGGTTCCTGATTTCAATTTGCAGGAGGCACTTGGCACTGTCAAACCAGCCACACTTGCCTCTGCGGCACTTTGCATCTGGGAGGCATCCTGATCCGTTCGGTGTTTCAGCAGGCAGCCGGCCACTCCGGACCACAGGGTCCTGGACACGAACGATGGCCTTTCCCCAGAGAAACAAAAGTCACCAGGCCAGGTTCCTGATGTCAGTTTGCAGGAGGCACTTGGCACTGTCAAAGCAGCCACAATTGCTTCTGAGGGCACCTTGCATCTGGGAGGCATCCTGATCCATTTGGTGTTTCAGAAGGCAGCTGGCCACTCCGGGCCACCTTGCTGTGGACACTAACGATGGCCTTCCCCCACAGAAAGAAAAGTCACCAGGCCAGGTTCCTCATGTCAGTTTGCAGGAGGCACTTGGCACTGTCAAAACAGCCACAGTTGCCTCTGGGTGCACCTTGTATCTGGGAGACATCCTGATCCTTTTAGAATTTTACAAGGCAGCTGGCCACTCCGGGACACCTTGCACAGGACGCTAACCATGGCCTTTCTCCAGACAAACAAAAGTCGCCAGGCCCGGCTCCTGATGTCAGTTTGCAGAAGGCACTTGGCGCTGTCAAACCAGCCACTGTTGCCTCTGGGGGCACCTAGCATCTGGGAGGTATCCTGATCCGCTCAGAATTTCAGAAGGCAGCCGGCCACTCTGGGCCACCGGGCCATGGACATGAATGATGGCCTTTCCCCAGAGAAACAAAAGTCACCAGGCTAGGTTCCTGATGTCAGTTTGCAGGAGGCACTTGGCACTGTCAAACCAGCCACAGTTGCCTCTGAGGGCACCTTGCATCTGGGAGGCATCCTGATCCGTTCGGTGTTTCAGAAGGCAGCCGGCCACACCGGGCCAATGGACCCTGGACATGAATGATGGTCTTTCCCCAGACAAACAAACTCACCACACCAACTTCCTGATGTCAATACGCAGGAGGCACTTGGCACTGTCAAACCAGCCACAGTTGCCTCTGGGGGCACTTGCGTCTGGGAGGCATCCTGATCCGTTCGGAATTTCAGCAGGCAGCCGGCCACTCCGGGCCATGGGGCCCTGGACATGAAGGATGGCCTTTCCCCACAGAAACAAAAGTCACCAGCCTAGGTTCCTGATGCCAATTTCCAGGAGGCACTTGGCACTGTCAAACCAGCCAGAGTTGCCTGTGGGGGCACCTTGCATCTAGGAGACATCATGATCCGTTCACAATTTCAGAAGGCAGCCGGCCACTGAGGGCCACGGGGCCCTGGACATGAATGATGGCCTTTCCCCACAGAAACAAAAGTCACTAGGCTAGGTTCCTCATGTCAGTTTGCAGGAGGCACTTGGCACTGTCAAACCAGCCACACTTGCCTCTGGGGACACTTTGCATCTGGGAGGTATCCTGATCCGATCGGAATTTCAGAAGGAAGCGGGCTACACCGGACCACGGGGCCCTGGACACGAACCATGGCCTTTCCCCAGACAAACAAAAGTCACCAGGCCCGGCTCCTGATGTCAGTTTGCAGAAGGCACTTGGCACTGTCAAACCAGCCACTGTTGCCTCTGGGTGCACCTTGTATCTGGGAGACATCCTAATCCTTTTAGAATTTTACAAGGCAGCTGGCCACTCCGGGACACCTTGCACAGGACACTAACCATGGCCTTTCCCCAGAGAAACAAAAGTCACCAGGCCAGGTTCCTGATGTCAGTTTTCAGAGGGCACGAGGCACTGTCAAACCAGCCACAATTGCCTCTGGGGGTACCTTGCATCTGAGAGATATCCTGATCTGTACACAATTTCAGAAGGCAGCCGGCCACTCCGGACCACAGGGTCCTGGACACGAACCATGGCCTTTTCCCAGACAAACAAAAGTCACCAGCCTAGGTTCCTGATTTCAATTTGCTGGAGGCACTTGGCACTGTCAAACCAGCCACACTTGCCTCTGGGGGCACTTTGCATCTGGGAGGCATCCTGATCCGTTCGGAATTTCAGCAGGCAGCGGGCTACACCGGACCACGGGGCCCTGGACACGAACCATGGCCTTTCCCCAGAGAAACAAAAGTCACCAGGCCCGGCTCCTGATGTCAGTTTGCAGAAGGCACTTGGCACTGTCAAACCAGCCACACTTGCCTCTGGGGGCACCTAGCATCTGGGAGGTATCCTGATCCGCCCAGAATTTCAGAAGGCAGCCGGCCACTCAGGGCCACCGGGCCATGGACATGAATGATGGCCTTTCCCCAGAGAAACAAAAGTCACCAGGCTAGGTTCCTGATTTCAATTTGCTGGAGGCACTTGGCACTGTCAAACCAGCCACACTTGCCTCTGGGGGCACTTTGCATCTGGGAGGCATCCTGATCCGTTCGGAATTTCAGCAGGCAGCCGGCCACTGCAGACCACGGGGCACTGGACACGAAGGATGGCCTTTCCCCAGAGAAACAAAAGTCACCAGGCCAGGTTCCTGATGTCAGTTTGCAGGAGGCACTTGGCACTGTCAAAGCAGCCACACTTGCCTCTGAGGGCACCTTGCATCTGGGAGGCATCCTGATCCGTTCGGAGTTTCAGAAGGCAGCCGGCCACACCGGGCCAACGGACCCTGGACATGAATGATGGTCTTTCCCCAGAGAAACAAACTCACCACACCAACTTCCTGATGTCAATACGCAGGAGGCACTTGGCACTGTCAAACCAGCCACAGTTGCCTCTGGGGGCACTTGTGTCTGGGTGGCATCCTGATCCGTTCGGAATATCAGAAGGCAGCCGGCCACTCCGGGCCACGGGGCCCTGGACATGAAGGATGGCCTTTCCCCACAGAAACAAAAGTCACCAGGCTAGGTTCCTGATGTCAATTTGCAGGAGGCACTTGACACTGTCAAACCAGCCACAGTTGCCTTTGGGGGTACCTTGCATCTAGGAGACATCATGATCCGTTCACAATTTCAGAAGGCAGCCGGCCACTGAGGGCCACGGGGCCCTGGACATGAATGATGGCCTTTCCCCACAGAAACAAAAGTCACCAGGCTAGGTTCCTGATGTCAATTTGCAGGAGGCACTTGGCACTGTCAAACCAGCCACTGTTGCCTGTGGGGGCAACTTGCATCTAGGAGACATCATGATCCGTTCACAATTTCAGAAGGCAGCCGGCCACTAAGGGCCACGGGGCCCTGGACATGAATGATGGCCTTTCCCCACAGAAACAAAATTCACCAGGCTAGGTTCCTCATGTCAATTTGCAGGAGGCACTTGGCACTGTCAATCCAGCCACACTTGCCTCTGGTGGCACTTTGCATCTGGGAGGTATCCTGATCCGTTCACAATTTTAGCATGCAGCCGGCCACTGCGGACCACGGGGCCCTGGGCACGAACGATGGCCTTTCCCCAGAGAAACAAAAGTCACCAGGCCAGGTTCCTGATGTCAGTTTGCAGGAGGCACTTGGCACTGTCAAAACAGCCACAGTTGCCTCTGGGTGCACCTTGTATCTGGGAGACATCCTGATCCTTTTAGAATTTTACAAGGCAGCTGGCCACTCCGGGACACCTTGCACAGGACGCTAACCATGGCCTTTCTCCAGACAAACAAAAGTCGCCAGGCCTGGCTCCTGATGTCAGTTTGCAGAAGGCACTTGGCGCTGTCAAACCAGCCACTGTTGCCTCTGGGGGCACCTAGCATCTGGGAGGTATCCTGATCCGCTCAGAATTTCAGAAGGCAGCCGGCCACTCTGGGCCACCGGGCCATGGACATGAATGATGGCCTTTCCCCACAGAAACAAAAGTCACCAGGCTAGGTTCCTGATGTCAGTTTGCAGGAGGCACTTGGCACTGTCAAACCAGCCACAGTTGCCTCTGAGGGCACCTTGCATCTGGGAGGCATCCTGATCCGTTCGGTGTTTCAGAAGGCAGCCGGCCACACCGGGCCAATGGACCCTGGACATGAATGATGGTCTTTCCCCAGACAAACAAACTCACCACACCAACTTCCTGATGTCAATACGCAGGAGGCACTTGGCACTGTCAAACCAGCCACAGTTGCCTCTGGGGGCACTTGCGTCTGGGAGGCATCCTGATCCGTTCGGAATTTGAGCAGGCAGCCGGCCACTCCGGGCCATGGGGCCCTGGACATGAAGGATGGCCTTTCCCCACAGAAACAAAAGTCACCAGCCTAGGTTCCTGATGCCAATTTCCAGGAGGCACTTGGCACTGTCAAACCAGCCAGAGTTGCCTGTGGGGGCACCTTGCATCTAGGAGACATCATGATCCGTTCACAATTTCAGAAGGCAGCCGGCCACTGAGGGCCACGGGGCCCTGGACATGAATGATGGCCTTTCCCCACAGAAACAAAAGTCACTAGGCTAGGTTCCTCATGTCAGTTTGCAGGAGGCACTTGGCACTGTCAAACCAGCCACACTTGCCTCTGGGGACACTTTGCATCTGGGAGGTATCCTGATCCGTTCGGAATTTCAGCAGGGAGCGGGCTACACCGGACCACGGGGCCCTGGACACGAACGATGGCCTTTCCCCAGACAAACAAAAGTCACCAGGCCTGGCTCCTGATGTCAGTTTGCAGAAGGCACTTGGCACTGTCAAACCAGCCACTGTTGCCTCTGGGTGCACCTTGCATCTGGGAGACATCCTAATCCTTTTAGAATTTTACAAGGCAGCTGGCCACTCCGGGACACCTTGCACAGGACACTAACCATGGCCTTTCCCCAGAGAAACAAAAGTCACCAGGCCAGGTTCCTGATGTCAGTTTTCAGAGGGCACGAGGCACTGTCAAACCAGCCACAATTGCCTCTGGGGGTACCTTGCATCTGAGAGATATCCTGATCTGTACACAATTTAAGAAGGCAGCCGGCCACTCCGGACCACAGGGTCCTGGACACGAACCATGGCCTTTTCCCAGACAAACAAAAGTCACCAGGCCCGGCTCCTGATGTCAGTTTGCAGAAGGCACTTGGCACTGTCAAACCAGCCACTGTTGCCTCTGGGGGCACCTAGCATCTGGGAGGTATACTGATCCGCTCAGAATTTCAGAAGGCAGCCGGCCACTCAGGGCCACCGGGCCATGGACATGAATGATGGCCTTTCCCCAGAGAAACAAAAGTCACCAGGCTAGGTTCCTGATTTCAATTTGCTGGAGGCACTTGGCACTGTCAAACCAGCCACACTTGCCTCTGGGGGCACCTAGCATCTGGGAGGTATCCTGATCCGCCCAGAATTTCAGAAGGCAGCCGGCCACTCCGGGCCACCGGGCCATGGACATGAATGATGGCCTTTCCCCAGAGAAACAAAAGTCACCAGGCTAGGTTCCTGATTTCAATTTGCTGGAGGCACTTGGCACTGTCAAACCAGCCACACTTGCCTCTGGGGGCACTTTGCATCTGGGAGGCATCCTGATCCGTTCGGAATTTCAGCAGGCAGCCGGCCACTGCAGACCACGGGGCACTGGACACGAAGGATGGCCTTTCCCCAGAGAAACAAAAGTTACCAGGCCAGGTTCCTGATGTCAGTTTGCAGGAGGCACTTGGCACTGTCAAAGCAGCCACACTTGCCTCTGAGGGCACCTTGCATCTGGGAGGCATCCTGATCCGTTCGGAGTTTCAGAAGGCAGCCGGCCACACCGGGCCAACGGACCCTGGACATGAATGATGGTCTTTCCCCAGAGAAACAAACTCACCACACCAACTTCCTGATGTCAATACGCAGGAGGCACTTGGCACTGTCAAACCAGCCACAGTTGCCTCTGGGGGCACTTGTGTCTGGGTGGCATCCTGATCCGTTCGGAATATCAGAAGGCAGCCGGCCACTCCGGGCCACGGGGCCCTGGACATGAAGGATGGCCTTTCCCCACAGAAACAAAAGTCACCAGGCTAGGTTCCTGATGTCAATTTGCAGGAGGCACTTGACACTGTCAAACCAGCCACAGTTGCCTTTGGGGGTACCTTGCATCTAGGAGACATCATGATCCGTTCACAATTTCAGAAGGCAGCCGGCCACTGAGGGCCACGGGGCCCTGGACATGAATGATGGCCTTTCCCCACAGAAACAAAAGTCACCAGCCTAGGTTCCTGATGTCAATTTGCAGGAGGCACTTGGCACTGTCAAACCAGCCACTGTTGCCTGTGGGGGCAACTTGCATCTAGGAGACATCATGATCCGTTCACAATTTCAGAAGGCAGCCGGCCACTAAGGGCCACGGGGCCCTGGACATGAATGATGGCCTTTCCCCACAGAAACAAAATTCACCAGGCTAGGTTCCTCATGTCAATTTGCAGGAGGCACTTGGCACTGTCAATCCAGCCACACTTGCCTCTGGTGGCACTTTGCATCTGGGAGGTATCCTGATCCGTTCACAATTTTAGCATGCAGCCGGCCACTGCGGACCACGGGGCCCTGGGCACGAACGATGGCCTTTCCCCAGAGAAACAAAAGTCACCAGGCCAGGTTCCTGATGTCAGTTTGCAGGAGGCACTTGGCACTGTCAAAACAGCCACAGTTGCCTCTGGGTGCACCTTGTATCTGGGAGACATCCTGATCCTTTTAGAATTTTACAAGGCAGCTGGCCACTCCGGGACACCTTGCACAGGACGCTAACCATGGCCTTTCTCCAGACAAACAAAAGTCGCCAGGCCTGGCTCCTGATGTCAGTTTGCAGAAGGCACTTGGCGCTGTCAAACCAGCCACTGTTGCCTCTGGGGGCACCTAGCATCTGGGAGGTATCCTGATCCGCTCAGAATTTCAGAAGGCAGCCGGCCACTCTGGGCCACCGGGCCATGGACATGAATGATGGCCTTTCCCCAGAGAAACAAAAGTCACCAGGCTAGGTTCCTGATGTCAGTTTGCAGGAGGCACTTGGCACTGTCAAACCAGCCACAGTTGCCTCTGAGGGCACCTTGCATCTGGGAGGCATCCTGATCCGTTCGGTGTTTCAGAAGGCAGCCGGCCACACCGGGCCAATGGACCCTGGACATGAATGATGGTCTTTCCCCAGACAAACAAACTCACCACACCAACTTCCTGATGTCAATACGCAGGAGGCACTTGGCACTGTCAAACCAGCCACAGTTGCCTCTGGGGGCACTTGCGTCTGGGAGGCATCCTGATCCGTTCGGAATTTGAGCAGGCAGCCGGCCACTCCGGGCCATGGGGCCCTGGACATGAAGGATGGCCTTTCCCCACAGAAACAAAAGTCACCAGCCTAGGTTCCTGATGCCAATTTCCAGGAGGCACTTGGCACTGTCAAACCAGCCAGAGTTGCCTGTGGGGGCACCTTGCATCTAGGAGACATCATGATCCGTTCACAATTTCAGAAGGCAGCCGGCCACTGAGGGCCACGGGGCCCTGGACATGAATGATGGCCTTTCCCCACAGAAACAAAAGTCACTAGGCTAGGTTCCTCATGTCAGTTTGCAGGAGGCACTTGGCACTGTCAAACCAGCCACACTTGCCTCTGGGGACACTTTGCATCTGGGAGGTATCCTGATCCGTTCGGAATTTCAGCAGGGAGCGGGCTACACCGGACCACGGGGCCCTGGACACGAACGATGGCCTTTCCCCAGACAAACAAAAGTCACCAGGCCTGGCTCCTGATGTCAGTTTGCAGAAGGCACTTGGCACTGTCAAACCAGCCACATTTGCCTCTGGGTGCACCTTGCATCTGGGAGACATCCTAATCCTTTTAGAATTTTACAAGGCAGCTGGCCACTCCGGGACACCTTGCACAGGACACTAACCATGGCCTTTCCCCAGAGAAACAAAAGTCACCAGGCCAGGTTCCTGATGTCAGTTTTCAGAGGGCACGAGGCACTGTCAAACCAGCCACAATTGCCTCTGGGGGTACCTTGCATCTGAGAGATATCCTGATCTGTACACAATTTAAGAAGGCAGCCGGCCACTCCGGACCACAGGGTCCTGGACACGAACCATGGCCTTTTCCCAGACAAACAAAAGTCACCAGGCCCGGCTCCTGATGTCAGTTTGCAGAAGGCACTTGGCACTGTCAAACCAGCCACTGTTGCCTCTGGGGGCACCTAGCATCTGGGAGGTATACTGATCCGCTCAGAATTTCAGAAGGCAGCCGGCCACTCAGGGCCACCGGGCCATGGACATGAATGATGGCCTTTCCCCAGAGAAGCAAAAGTCACCAGGCTAGGTTCCTGATTTCAATTTGCTGGAGGCACTTGGCACTGTCAAACCAGCCACACTTGCCTCTGGGGGCACTTTGCATCTGGGAGGCATCCTGATCCGTTCGGAATTTCAGCAGGCAGCCGGCCACTGCAGACCACGGGGCACTGGACACGAACGATGGCCTTTCCCCACAGAAACAAAAGTCACCAGGCTAGGTTCCTGATGTCAGTTTGCAGGAGGCACTTGGCACTGTCAAACCAGCCACAGCTGCCTCTGAGGGCACCTTGCATCTGGGAGGCATCCTGATCCGTTCGGTGTTTCAGAAGGCAGCCGGCCACACCGGGCCAATGGACCCTGGACATGAATGATGGTCTTTCCCCAGACAAACAATCTCACCACACCAACTTCCTGATGTCAATACGCAGGAGGCACTTGGCACTGTCAAACCAGCCAGAGTTGCCTCTGGGGGCACTTTGCATTTGGGTGGTATCCTGATTGTTTCGGAATTTCAGCAGGGAGCCGGCCACTCCGGGCCACCGGGCCCTGGATATGAAGGATGGCCTTTCCCCACAGAAACAAAAGTCACCAGGCTAGGTTCCTGATGTCAATTTGCAGGAGGCACTTGGCACTGTCAAAGCAGCCACAGTTGCCTCTGGGGGTACCTTGCATCTAGGAGACATCATGATCCGTTCACAATTTCAGAAGGCAGCCGGCCACTGAGGGCCACGGGGCCCTGGACATGAATGATGGCCTTTCCCCACAGAAACAAAAGTCGCAGGGCTAGGTTCCTGATGTCAATTTGCAGGAGGCACTTGGCACTGTCAAACCAGCCACTGTTGCCTCTGGGGGCACCTAGCATCTGGGAGGTATCCTGATCCGCTCAGAATTTCAGAAGGCATCCGGCCACTCCGGACCACAGGGTCCTAGACACGAACCATGGCCTTTCCCCAGAGAAACAAAAGTCACCAGGCCCGGCTCCTGTTGTCAGTTTGCAGAAGGCACTTGGCACTGTCAAACCAGCCACTGTTGCCTCTGGGGGCACCTAGCATCTGGGAGGCATCCTGATCCGTTCGCAATTTCAGCAGGCAGCCGGCCACTCCGGACCACGGGGCCCTGGGCAGGAACGATGGCCTTTCCCCACAGAAACAAAAGTCACCAGGCCAGGTTCCTGATGTCAATTTGCAGGAGGCACTTGGCACTGTCAAAGCAGCCACAGTTGCCTGTGGGGGTACCTTGCATCTAGGAGACATCATGATCCGTTCACAATTTCAGAAGGCAGCCGGCCACTCTGGGCCACGGGGCCCTGGACATGAATGATGGCCTTTCCCCAGAGAAACAAAAGTCACAGGGATAGGTTCCTGATGTCAATTTGCAGGAGGCACTTGGCACTGTCAAACCAGCCACACTTGCCTCTGGGGACACTTTGCATCTGGGAGGTATCCTGATCCGTTCGGAATTTTAGCAGGCAGCGGGGTATACCGGACCACGGGGCCCTGGACACGAACCATGGCCTTTCCCCAGACAAACAAAAGTCGCCAGGCCTGGCTCCTGATGTCAGTTTGCAGAAGGCACTTGGCGCTGTCAAAGCAGCCACTGTTGCCTCTGGGGGCACCTAGCATCTGGGAGGTATCCTGATCCGCTCAGAATTTCAGATGTCAGCCGGCCACTCCGGGCCACCGGGCCATGGACATGAATGATGGCCTTTCCCCAGAGAAACAAAAGTCACCAGGCTAGGTTCCTGATTTCAATTTGCTGGAGGCACTTGGCACTGTCAAACCAGCCACACTTGCCTCTGGGGGCACTTTGCATCTGGGAGGCATCCTGATCCGTTCGGTGTTTCAGCAGGCAGCCGGCCACTCCGGACCACAGGGTCCTGGACACGAACCATGGCCTTTCCCCAGAGAAACAAAAGTCACCAGGCCAGGTTCCTGATGTCAGTTTGCAGGAGGCACTTGGCACTGTCAAAGCAGCCACAATTGCTTCTGAGGGCACCTTGCATCTGGGAGGCATCCTGATCCGTTTGGTGTTTCAGAAGGCAGCTGGCCACTCCGGGCCACCTTGCTGTGGACACTAACGATGGCCTTCCCCCACAGAAAGAAAAGTCACCAGGCCAGGTTCCTCATGTCAGTTTGCAGGAGGCACTTGGCACTGTCAAAACAGCCACAGTTGCCTCTGGGTGCACCTTGTATCTGGGAGACATCCTGATCCTTTTAGAATTTTACAAGGCAGCTGGCCACTCCGGGCCACCTTGCCCAGGACACTAACCATGGCCTTTCCCCAGAGAAACAAAAGTCACCAGGCCCGGCTCCTGATGTCAGTTTGCAGAAGGCACTTGGCACTGTCAAACCAGCCACTGTTGCCTCTGGGGGTACCTTGCATCTGGGAGGTATCCTGATCCGTTCAGAATTTCAGAAGGGAGCCGGCCACTCCGGGCCACTGGGCCATGGACATGAATGATGGCCTTTCCCCAGAGAAACAAAAGTCACCAGGCTAGGTTCCTGATGTCAGTTTGCAGGAGGCACTTGGCACTGTCAATCCAGCCACACTTGCCTCTGGGGGCACTTGCGTCTGGGAGGCATCCTGATCCGTTCGGAATTTCAGCAGGCAGCCGGCCACTCCGGGCCATGGGGCCCTGGACATGAAGGATGGCCGTTCCCCACAGAAACAAAAGTCACCAGCCTAGGTTCCTGATGCCAATTTCCAGGAGGCACTTGGCACTGTCAAACCAGCCAGAGTTGCCTGTGGGGGCACCTTGCATCTAGGAGACATCATGATCCGTTCACAATTTCAGAAGCCAGCCGGCCACTGAGGGCCACGGGGCCATGGACATGAATGATGGCCTCTCTCCACAGAAACAAAAGTCACTAGGCTAGGTTCCTCATGTCAGTTTGCAGGAGGCACTTGGCACTGTCAAACCAGCCACACTTGCCTCTGGGGACACTTTGCATCTGGGAGGTATCCTGATCCGTTCGGAATTTCAGCAGGCAGCGGGCTACACCGGACCACGGGGCCCTGGACACGAACGATGGCCTTTCCCCACAGAAACAAAAGTCACCAGGCTAGGTTCCTGATGTCAATTTGCAGGAGGCACTTGACACTGTCAAACCAGCCACAGTTGCCTTTGGGGGTACCTTGCATCTAGGAGACATCATGATCCGTTCACAATTTCAGAAGGCAGCCGGCCACTGAGGGCCACGGGGCCCTGGACATGAATGACGGCCTTTCCCCAGAGAAACAAAAGTCACCAGGCTAGGTTCCTGATGTCAATTTGCAGGAGGCACTTGGCACTGTCAAACCAGCCAGAGTTGCCTGTGGGGGCAACTTGCATCTAGGAGACATCATGATCCGTTCACAATTTCAGAAGGCAGCCGGCCACTGAGGGCCACGGGGCCCTGGACATGAATGATGGCCTTTCCCCACAGAAACAAAAGTCACCAGGCTAGGTTCCTCATGTCAATTTGCAGGAGGCACTTGGCACTGTCCAACCAGCCACACTTGCCTCTGGTGGCACTTTGCATCTGGGAGGTATCCTGATCCGTTCACAATTTTAGCATGCAGCCGGCCACTGCGGACCACGGGACCCTGGGCAGGAACGATGGCCTTTCCCCAGAGAAACAAAAGTCACCAGGCCAGGTTCCTGATGTCAGTTTGCAGGAGGCACTTGGCACTGTCAAACCGGCCACAGTTGCCTGTGGGGGTACCTTGCGTCTAGGAGACATCATGATCCGTTCAAAATTTCAGAAGGCAGCCGGCCACTGAGGGCCACGGGGCCCTGGACATGAATGATGGCCTTTCCCCAGAGAAACAAAAGTCACCAGGCCAGGTTCCTGATTTCAATTTGCAGGAGGCACTTGGCACTGTCAAACCAGCCACACTTGCCTCTGCGGCACTTTGCATCTGGGAGGCATCCTGATCCGTTCGGTGTTTCAGCAGGCAGCCGGCCACTCCGGACCACAGGGTCCTGGACACGAACGATGGCCTTTCCCCAGAGAAACAAAAGTCACCAGGCCAGGTTCCTGATGTCAGTTTGCAGGAGGCACTTGGCACTGTCAAAGCAGCCACAATTGCTTCTGAGGGCACCTTGCATCTGGGAGGCATCCTGATCCATTTGGTGTTTCAGAAGGCAGCTGGCCACTCCGGGCCACCTTGCTGTGGACACTAACGATGGCCTTCCCCCACAGAAAGAAAAGTCACCAGGCCAGGTTCCTCATGTCAGTTTGCAGGAGGCACTTGGCACTGTCAAAACAGCCACAGTTGCCTCTGGGTGCACCTTGTATCTGGGAGACATCCTGATCCTTTTAGAATTTTACAAGGCAGCTGGCCACTCCGGGACACCTTGCACAGGACGCTAACCATGGCCTTTCTCCAGACAAACAAAAGTCGCCAGGCCCGGCTCCTGATGTCAGTTTGCAGAAGGCACTTGGCGCTGTCAAACCAGCCACTGTTGCCTCTGGGGGCACCTAGCATCTGGGAGGTATCCTGATCCGCTCAGAATTTCAGAAGGCAGCCGGCCACTCTGGGCCACCGGGCCATGGACATGAATGATGGCCTTTCCCCAGAGAAACAAAAGTCACCAGGCTAGGTTCCTGATGTCAGTTTGCAGGAGGCACTTGGCACTGTCAAACCAGCCACAGTTGCCTCTGAGGGCACCTTGCATCTGGGAGGCATCCTGATCCGTTCGGTGTTTCAGAAGGCAGCCGGCCACACCGGGCCAATGGACCCTGGACATGAATGATGGTCTTTCCCCAGAGAAACAAACTCACCACACCAACTTCCTGATGTCAATACGCAGGAGGCACTTGGCACTGTCAAACGAGCCACAGTTGCCTCTGGGGGCACTTGCGTCTGGGAGGCATCCTGATCCGTTCGGAATTTCAGCAGGCAGCCGGCCACTCCGGGCCATGGGGCCCTGGACATGAAGGATGGCCTTTCCCCACAGAAACAAAAGTCACCAGCCTAGGTTCCTGATGCCAATTTCCAGGAGGCACTTGGCACTGTCAAACCAGCCAGAGTTGCCTGTGGGGGCACCTTGCATCTAGGAGACATCATGATCCGTTCACAATTTCAGAAGGCAGCCGGCCACTGAGGGCCACGGGGCCCTGGACATGAATGATGGCCTTTCCCCACAGAAACAAAAGTCACTAGGCTAGGTTCCTCATGTCAGTTTGCAGGAGGCACTTGGCACTGTCAAACCAGCCACACTTGCCTCTGGGGACACTTTGCATCTGGGAGGTATCCTGATCCGATCGGAATTTCAGAAGGAAGCGGGCTACACCGGACCACGGGGCCCTGGACACGAACCATGGCCTTTCCCCAGACAAACAAAAGTCACCAGGCCCGGCTCCTGATGTCAGTTTGCAGAAGGCACTTGGCACTGTCAAACCAGCCACTGTTGCCTCTGGGTGCACCTTGTATCTGGGAGACATCCTAATCCTTTTAGAATTTTACAAGGCAGCTGGCCACTCCGGGACACCTTGCACAGGACACTAACCATGGCCTTTCCCCAGAGAAACAAAAGTCACCAGGCCAGGTTCCTGATGTCAGTTTTCAGAGGGCACGAGGCACTGTCAAACCAGCCACAATTGCCTCTGGGGGTACCTTGCATCTGAGAGATATCCTGATCTGTACACAATTTCAGAAGGCAGCCGGCCACTCCGGACCACAGGGTCCTGGACACGAACCATGGCCTTTTCCCAGACAAACAAAAGTCACCAGCCTAGGTTCCTGATTTCAATTTGCTGGAGGCACTTGGCACTGTCAAACCAGCCACACTTGCCTCTGGGGGCACTTTGCATCTGGGAGGCATCCTGATCCGTTCGGAATTTCAGCAGGCAGCGGGCTACACCGGACCACAGGGCCCTGGACACGAACCATGGCCTTTCCCCAGAGAAACAAAAGTCACCAGGCCCGGCTCCTGATGTCAGTTTGCAGAAGGCACTTGGCACTGTCAAACCAGCCACACTTGCCTCTGGGGGCACCTAGCATCTGGGAGGTATCCTGATCCGCCCAGAATTTCAGAAGGCAGCCGGCCACTCAGGGCCACCGGGCCATGGACATGAATGATGGCCTTTCCCCAGAGAAACAAAAGTCACCAGGCTAGGTTCCTGATTTCAATTTGCTGGAGGCACTTGGCACTGTCAAACCAGCCACACTTGCCTCTGGGGGCACTTTGCATCTGGGAGGCATCCTGATCCGTTCGGAATTTCAGCAGGCAGCCGGCCACTGCAGACCACGGGGCACTGGACACGAAGGATGGCCTTTCCCCAGAGAAACAAAAGTCACCAGGCCAGGTTCCTGATGTCAGTTTGCAGGAGGCACTTGGCACTGTCAAAGCAGCCACACTTGCCTCTGAGGGCACCTTGCATCTGGGAGGCATCCTGATCCGTTCGGAGTTTCAGAAGGCAGCCGGCCACACCGGGCCAACGGACCCTGGACATGAATGATGGTCTTTCCCCAGAGAAACAAACTCACCACACCAACTTCCTGATGTCAATACGCAGGAGGCACTTGGCACTGTCAAACCAGCCACAGTTGCCTCTGGGGGCACTTGTGTCTGGGTGGCATCCTGATCCGTTCGGAATATCAGAAGGCAGCCGGCCACTCCGGGCCACGGGGCCCTGGACATGAAGGATGGCCTTTCCCCACAGAAACAAAAGTCACCAGGCTAGGTTCCTGATGTCAATTTGCAGGAGGCACTTGACACTGTCAAACCAGCCACAGTTGCCTTTGGGGGTACCTTGCATCTAGGAGACATCATGATCCGTTCACAATTTCAGAAGGCAGCCGGCCACTGAGGGCCACGGGGCCCTGGACATGAATGATGGCCTTTCCCCACAGAAACAAAAGTCACCAGCCTAGGTTCCTGATGTCAATTTGCAGGAGGCACTTGGCACTGTCAAACCAGCCACTGTTGCCTGTGGGGGCAACTTGCATCTAGGAGACATCATGATCCGTTCACAATTTCAGAAGGCAGCCGGCCACTAAGGGCCACGGGGCCCTGGACATGAATGATGGCCTTTCCCCACAGAAACAAAATTCACCAGGCTAGGTTCCTCATGTCAATTTGCAGGAGGCACTTGGCACTGTCAATCCAGCCACACTTGCCTCTGGTGGCACTTTGCATCTGGGAGGTATCCTGATCCGTTCACAATTTTAGCATGCAGCCGGCCACTGCGGACCACGGGGCCCTGGGCACGAACGATGGCCTTTCCCCAGAGAAACAAAAGTCACCAGGCCAGGTTCCTGATGTCAGTTTGCAGGAGGCACTTGGCACTGTCAAAACAGCCACAGTTGCCTCTGGGTGCACCTTGTATCTGGGAGACATCCTGATCCTTTTAGAATTTTACAAGGCAGCTGGCCACTCCGGGACACCTTGCACAGGACGCTAACCATGGCCTTTCTCCAGACAAACAAAAGTCGCCAGGCCTGGCTCCTGATGTCAGTTTGCAGAAGGCACTTGGCGCTGTCAAACCAGCCACTGTTGCCTCTGGGGGCACCTAGCATCTGGGAGGTATCCTGATCCGCTCAGAATTTCAGAAGGCAGCCGGCCACTCTGGGCCACCGGGCCATGGACATGAATGATGGCCTTTCCCCACAGAAACAAAAGTCACCAGGCTAGGTTCCTGATGTCAGTTTGCAGGAGGCACTTGGCACTGTCAAACCAGCCACAGTTGCCTCTGAGGGCACCTTGCATCTGGGAGGCATCCTGATCCGTTCGGTGTTTCAGAAGGCAGCCGGCCACACCGGGCCAATGGACCCTGGACATGAATGATGGTCTTTCCCCAGACAAACAAACTCACCACACCAACTTCCTGATGTCAATACGCAGGAGGCACTTGGCACTGTCAAACCAGCCACAGTTGCCTCTGGGGGCACTTGCGTCTGGGAGGCATCCTGATCCGTTCGGAATTTGAGCAGGCAGCCGGCCACTCCGGGCCATGGGGCCCTGGACATGAAGGATGGCCTTTCCCCACAGAAACAAAAGTCACCAGCCTAGGTTCCTGATGCCAATTTCCAGGAGGCACTTGGCACTGTCAAACCAGCCAGAGTTGCCTGTGGGGGCACCTTGCATCTAGGAGACATCATGATCCGTTCACAATTTCAGAAGGCAGCCGGCCACTGAGGGCCACGGGGCCCTGGACATGAATGATGGCCTTTCCCCACAGAAACAAAAGTCACTAGGCTAGGTTCCTCATGTCAGTTTGCAGGAGGCACTTGGCACTGTCAAACCAGCCACACTTGCCTCTGGGGACACTTTGCATCTGGGAGGTATCCTGATCCGTTCGGAATTTCAGCAGGGAGCGGGCTACACCGGACCACGGGGCCCTGGACACGAACGATGGCCTTTCCCCAGACAAACAAAAGTCACCAGGCCTGGCTCCTGATGTCAGTTTGCAGAAGGCACTTGGCACTGTCAAACCAGCCACTGTTGCCTCTGGGTGCACCTTGCATCTGGGAGACATCCTAATCCTTTTAGAATTTTACAAGGCAGCTGGCCACTCCGGGACACCTTGCACAGGACACTAACCATGGCCTTTCCCCAGAGAAACAAAAGTCACCAGGCCAGGTTCCTGATGTCAGTTTTCAGAGGGCACGAGGCACTGTCAAACCAGCCACAATTGCCTCTGGGGGTACCTTGCATCTGAGAGATATCCTGATCTGTACACAATTTAAGAAGGCAGCCGGCCACTCCGGACCACAGGGTCCTGGACACGAACCATGGCCTTTTCCCAGACAAACAAAAGTCACCAGGCCCGGCTCCTGATGTCAGTTTGCAGAAGGCACTTGGCACTGTCAAACCAGCCACTGTTGCCTCTGGGGGCACCTAGCATCTGGGAGGTATACTGATCCGCTCAGAATTTCAGAAGGCAGCCGGCCACTCAGGGCCACCGGGCCATGGACATGAATGATGGCCTTTCCCCAGAGAAACAAAAGTCACCAGGCTAGGTTCCTGATTTCAATTTGCTGGAGGCACTTGGCACTGTCAAACCAGCCACACTTGCCTCTGGGGGCACCTAGCATCTGGGAGGTATCCTGATCCGCCCAGAATTTCAGAAGGCAGCCGGCCACTCCGGGCCACCGGGCCATGGACATGAATGATGGCCTTTCCCCAGAGAAACAAAAGTCACCAGGCTAGGTTCCTGATTTCAATTTGCTGGAGGCACTTGGCACTGTCAAACCAGCCACACTTGCCTCTGGGGGCACTTTGCATCTGGGAGGCATCCTGATCCGTTCGGAATTTCAGCAGGCAGCCGGCCACTGCAGACCACGGGGCACTGGACACGAAGGATGGCCTTTCCCCAGAGAAACAAAAGTCACCAGGCCAGGTTCCTGATGTCAGTTTGCAGGAGGCACTTGGCACTGTCAAAGCAGCCACACTTGCCTCTGAGGGCACCTTGCATCTGGGAGGCATCCTGATCCGTTCGGAGTTTCAGAAGGCAGCCGGCCACACCGGGCCAACGGACCCTGGACATGAATGATGGTCTTTCCCCAGAGAAACAAACTCACCACACCAACTTCCTGATGTCAATACGCAGGAGGCACTTGGCACTGTCAAACCAGCCACAGTTGCCTCTGGGGGCACTTGTGTCTGGGTGGCATCCTGATCCGTTCGGAATATCAGAATGCAGCCGGCCACTCCGGGCCACGGGGCCCTGGACATGAAGGATGGCCTTTCCCCACAGAAACAAAAGTCACCAGCCTAGGTTCCTGATGTCAATTTGCAGGAGGCACTTGACACTGTCAAACCAGCCACAGTTGCCTTTGGGGGTACCTTGCATCTAGGAGACATCATGATCCGTTCACAATTTCAGAAGGCAGCCGGCCACTGAGGGCCACGGGGCCCTGGACATGAATGATGGCCTTTCCCCACAGAAACAAAAGTCACCAGGCTAGGTTCCTGATGTCAATTTGCAGGAGGCACTTGGCACTGTCAAACCAGCCACTGTTGCCTGTGGGGGCAACTTGCATCTAGGAGACATCATGATCCGTTCACAATTTCAGAAGGCAGCCGGCCACTAAGGGCCACGGGGCCCTGGACATGAATGATGGCCTTTCCCCACAGAAACAAAATTCACCAGGCTAGGTTCCTCATGTCAATTTGCAGGAGGCACTTGGCACTGTCAATCCAGCCACACTTGCCTCTGGTGGCACTTTGCATCTGGGAGGTATCCTGATCCGTTCACAATTTTAGCATGCAGCCGGCCACTGCGGACCATGGGGCCCTGGGCACGAACGATGGCCTTTCCCCAGAGAAACAAAAGTCACCAGGCCAGGTTCCTGATGTCAGTTTGCAGGAGGCACTTGGCACTGTCAAAACAGCCACAGTTGCCTCTGGGTGCACCTTGTATCTGGGAGACATCCTGATCCTTTTAGAATTTTACAAGGCAGCTGGCCACTCCGGGACACCTTGCACAGGACGCTAACCATGGCCTTTCTCCAGACAAACAAAAGTCGCCAGGCCTGGCTCCTGATGTCAGTTTGCAGAAGGCACTTGGCGCTGTCAAACCAGCCACTGTTGCCTCTGGGGGCACCTAGCATCTGGGAGGTATCCTGATCCGCTCAGAATTTCAGAAGGCAGCCGGCCACTCTGGGCCACCGGGCCATGGACATGAATGATGGCCTTTCCCCAGAGAAACAAAAGTCACCAGGCTAGGTTCCTGATGTCAGTTTGCAGGAGGCACTTGGCACTGTCAAACCAGCCACAGTTGCCTCTGAGGGCACCTTGCATCTGGGAGGCATCCTGATCCGTTCGGTGTTTCAGAAGGCAGCCGGCCACACCGGGCCAATGGACCCTGGATATGAATGATGGTCTTTCCCCAGACAAACAAACTCACCACACCAACTTCCTGATGTCAATACGCAGGAGGCACTTGGCACTGTCAAACCAGCCACAGTTGCCTCTGGGGGCACTTGCGTCTGGGAGGCATCCTGATCCGTTCGGAATTTGAGCAGGCAGCCGGCCACTCCGGGCCATGGGGCCCTGGACATGAAGGATGGCCTTTCCCCACAGAAACAAAAGTCACCAGCCTAGGTTCCTGATGCCAATTTCCAGGAGGCACTTGGCACTGTCAAACCAGCCAGAGTTGCCTGTGGGGGCACCTTGCATCTAGGAGACATCATGATCCGTTCACAATTTCAGAAGGCAGCCGGCCACTGAGGGCCACGGGGCCCTGGACATGAATGATGGCCTTTCCCCACAGAAACAAAAGTCACTAGGCTAGGTTCCTCATGTCAGTTTGCAGGAGGCACTTGGCACTGTCAAACCAGCCACACTTGCCTCTGGGGACACTTTGCATCTGGGAGGTATCCTGATCCGTTCGGAATTTCAGCAGGGAGCGGGCTACACCGGACCACGGGGCCCTGGACACGAACGATGGCCTTTCCCCAGACAAACAAAAGTCACCAGGCCTGGCTCCTGATGTCAGTTTGCAGAAGGCACTTGGCACTGTCAAACCAGCCACTGTTGCCTCTGGGTGCACCTTGCATCTGGGAGACATCCTAATCCTTTTAGAATTTTACAAGGCAGCTGGCCACTCCGGGACACCTTGCACAGGACACTAACCATGGCCTTTCCCCAGACAAACAAAAGTCACCAGGCCAGGTTCCTGATGTCAGTTTTCAGAGGGCACGAGGCACTGTCAAACCAGCCACAATTGCCTCTGGGGGTACCTTGCATCTGAGAGATATCCTGATCTGTACACAATTTAAGAAGGCAGCCGGCCACTCCGGACCACAGGGTCCTGGACACGAACCATGGCCTTTTCCCAGACAAACAAAAGTCACCAGGCCCGGCTCCTGATGTCAGTTTGCAGAAGGCACTTGGCACTGTCAAACCAGCCACTGTTGCCTCTGGGGGCACCTAGCATCTGGGAGGTATACTGATCCGCTCAGAATTTCAGAAGGCAGCCGGCCACTCAGGGCCACCGGGCCATGGACATGAATGATGGCCTTTCCCCAGAGAAGCAAAAGTCACCAGGCTAGGTTCCTGATTTCAATTTGCTGGAGGCACTTGGCACTGTCAAACCAGCCACACTTGCCTCTGGGGGCACTTTGCATCTGGGAGGCATCCTGATCCGTTCGGAATTTCAGCAGGCAGCCGGCCACTGCAGACCACGGGGCACTGGACACGAACGATGGCCTTTCCCCAGAGAAACAAAAGTCACCAGGCCAGGTTCCTGATGTCAGTTTGCAGGAGGCACTTGGCACTGTCAAAACAGCCACAGTTGCCTCTGGGTGCACCTTGTATCTGGGAGACATCCTGATCCTTTTAGAATTTTACAAGGCAGCTGGCCACTCCGGGACACCTTGCACAGGACGCTAACCATGGCCTTTCTCCAGACAAACAAAAGTCGCCAGGCCTGGCTCCTGATGTCAGTTTGCAGAAGGCACTTGGCGCTGTCAAACCAGCCACTGTTGCCTCTGGGGGCACCTAGCATCTGGGAGGTATCCTGATCCGCTCAGAATTTCAGAAGGCAGCCGGCCACTCAGGGCCACCGGGCCATGGACATGAATGATGGCCTTTCCCCAGAGAAACAAAAGTCACCAGGCTAGGTTCCTGATGTCAGTTTGCAGGAGGCACTTGGCACTGTCAAACCAGCCACAGTTGCCTCTGAGGGCACCTTGCATCTGGGAGGCATCCTGATCCGTTCGGTGTTTCAGAAGGCAGCCGGCCACACCGGGCCAATGGACCCTGGACATGAATGATGGTCTTTCCCCAGACAAACAAACTCACCACACCAACTTCCTGATGTCAATACGCAGGAGGCACTTGGCACTGTCAAACCAGCCACAGTTGCCTCTGGGGGCACTTGCGTCTGGGAGGCATCCTGATCCGTTCGGAATTTGAGCAGGCAGCCGGCCACTCCGGGCCATGGGGCCCTGGACATGAAGGATGGCCTTTCCCCACAGAAACAAAAGTCACCAGCCTAGGTTCCTGATGCCAATTTCCAGGAGGCACTTGGCACTGTCAAACCAGCCAGAGTTGCCTCTGGGGGCACCTTGCATCTAGGAGACATCATGATCCGTTCACAATTTCAGAAGGCAGCCGGCCACTGAGGGCCACGGGGCCCTGGACATGAATGATGGCCTTTCCCCACAGAAACAAAAGTCACTAGGCTAGGTTCCTCATGTCAGTTTGCAGGAGGCACTTGGCACTGTCAAACCAGCCACACTTGCCTCTGGGGACACTTTGCATCTGGGAGGTATCCTGATCCGTTCGGAATTTCAGCAGGGAGCGGGCTACACCGGACCACGGGGCCCTGGACACGAACGATGGCCTTTCCCCAGACAAACAAAAGTCACCAGGCCTGGCTCCTGATGTCAGTTTGCAGAAGGCACTTGGCACTGTCAAACCAGCCACTGTTGCCTCTGGGTGCACCTTGCATCTGGGAGACATCCTAATCCTTTTAGAATTTTACAAGGCAGCTGGCCACTCCGGGACACCTTGCACAGGACACTAACCATGGCCTTTCCCCAGAGAAACAAAAGTCACCAGGCCAGGTTCCTGATGTCAGTTTTCAGAGGGCACGAGGCACTGTCAAACCAGCCACAATTGCCTCTGGGGGTACCTTGCATCTGAGAGATATCCTGATCTGTACACAATTTAAGAAGGCAGCCAGCCACTCCGGACCACAGGGTCCTGGACACGAACCATGGCCTTTTCCCAGACAAACAAAAGTCACCAGGCCCGGCTCCTGATGTCAGTTTGCAGAAGGCACTTGGCACTGTCAAACCAGCCACTGTTGCCTCTGGGGGCACCTAGCATCTGGGAGGTATCCTGATCCGTTCAGAATTTCAGAAGGGAGCCGGCCACTCCGGGCCACTGGGCCATGGACATGAATGATGGCCTTTCCCCAGAGAAACAAAAGTCACCAGCCTAGGTTCCTGATTTCAATTTGCTGGAGGCACTTGGCACTGTCAAACCAGCCACAGTTGCCTCTGGGGGCACTTTGCATCTGGGAGGCATCCTGATCCGTTCGGAATTTCAGCAGGCAGCGGGCTCCACCGGACCACGGGGCCCTGGACACGAACCATGGCCTTTCCCCAGACAAACAAAAGTCACCAGGCCCGGCTCCTGTTGTCAGTTTGCAGAAGGCACTTGGCACTGTCAAACCAGCCACTGTTGCCTCTGGGGGCACCTAGCATCTGGGAGGTATCCTGATCCGCCCAGAATTTCAGAAGGCTGCCGGCCACTCAGGGCCACCGGGCCATGGACATGAATGATGGCCTTTCCCCAGAGAAACAAAAGTCACCAGGCTAGGTTCCTGATTTCAATTTGCTGGAGGCACTTGGCACTGTCAAACCAGCCACTGTTGCCTCTGGGTGCACCTTGCATCTGGGAGACATCCTAATCCTTTTAGAATTTTACAAGGCAGCTGGCCACTCCGGGACACCTTGCACAGGACACTAACCATGGCCTTTCCCCAGAGAAACAAAAGTCACCAGGCCAGGTTCCTGATGTCAGTTTTCAGAGGGCACGAGGCACTGTCAAACCAGCCACAATTGCCTCTGGGGGTACCTTGCATCTGAGAGATATCCTGATCTGTACACAATTTAAGAAGGCAGCCGGCCACTCCGGACCACAGGGTCCTGGACACGAACCATGGCCTTTTCCCAGACAAACAAAAGTCACCAGGCCCGGGTCCTGATGTCAGTTTGCAGAAGGCACTTGGCACTGTCAAACCAGCCACTGTTGCCTCTGGGGGCACCTAGCATCTGGGAGGTATCCTGATCCGTTCAGAATTTCAGAAGGGAGCCGGCCACTCCGGGCCACTGGGCCATGGACATGAATGATGGCCTTTCCCCAGAGAAACAAAAGTCACCAGCCTAGGTTCCTGATTTCAATTTGCTGGAGGCACTTGGCACTGTCAAACCAGCCACAGTTGCCTCTGGGGGCACTTTGCATCTGGGAGGCATCCTGATCCGTTCGGAATTTCAGCAGGCAGCGGGCTACACCGGACCACGGGGCCCTGGACACGAACCATGGCCTTTCCCCAGACAAACAAAAGTCACCAGGCCCGGCTCCTGTTGTCAGTTTGCAGAAGGCACTTGGCACTGTCAAACCAGCCACTGTTGCCTCTGGGGGCACCTAGCATCTGGGAGGTATCCTGATCCGCCCAGAATTTCAGAAGGCAGCCGGCCACTCAGGGCCACCGGGCCATGGACATGAATGATGGCCTTTCCCCAGAGAAACAAAAGTCACCAGGCTAGGTTCCTGATTTCAATTTGCTGGAGGCACTTGGCACTGTCAAACCAGCCACTGTTGCCTCTGGGTGCACCTTGTATCTGGGAGACATCCTAATCCTTTTAGAATTTTACAAGGCAGCTGGCCACTCCGGGCCACCTTGCACAGGACACTAACCATGGCCTTTCCCCAGAGAAACAAAAGTCACCAGGCCAGGTTCCTGATGTCAGTTTTCAGAGGGCACGAGGCACTGTCAAACCAGCCACAATTGCCTCTGGGGGTACCTTGCATCTGAGAGATATCCTGATCTGTACACAATTTCAGAAGGCATCCGGCAACTCCGGACCACAGGGTCCTGGACACGAACCATGGCCTTTTCCCAGACAAACAAAAGTCACCAGGCCCGGCTCCTGATGTCAGTTTGCAGAAGGCACTTGGCACTGTCAAACCAGCCACTGTTGCCTCTGGGGGCACCTAGCATCTGGGAGGTATCCTGATCCGTTCAGAATTTCAGAAGGGAGCCGGCCACTCCGGGCCACTGGGCCATGGACATGAATGATGGCCTTTCCCCAGAGAAACAAAAGTCACCAGGCTAGGTTCCTGATTTCAATTTGCTGGAGGCACTTGGCACTGTCAAACCAGCCACACTTGCCTCTGGGGGCACTTTGCATCTGGGAGGCATCCTGATCCGTTCGGAATTTCAGCAGGCAGCCGGCCTCTGCAGACCACGGGGCACTGGGCACGAACGATGGCCTTTCCCCAGAGAAACAAAAGTCACCAGGCCAGGTTCCTGATGTCAGTTTGCAGGAGGCACTTGGCACTGTCAAAGCAGCCACAGTTGCCTCTGAGGGCACCTTGCATCTGGGAGGCATCCTGATCCGTTCGGAGTTTCAGAAGGCAGCCGGCCACACCGGGCCAACGGACCATGGACATGAATGATGGTCTTTCCCCAGAGAAACAAACTCACCACACCAACTTCCTGATGTCAATACGCAGGAGGCACTTGGCACTGTCAAACCAGCCACAGTTGCCTCTGGGGGCACTTGTGTCTGGGTGGCATCCTGATCCGTTCGGAATTTCAGAAGGCAGCCGGCCACTCCGGGCCACGGGGCCCTGGACATGAAGGATGGCCTTTCCCCACAGAAACAAAAGTCACCAGGCTAGGTTCCTGATGTCAATTTGCAGGAGGCACTTGACACTGTCAAACCAGCCACAGTTGCCTTTGGGGGTACCTTGCATCTAGGAGACATCATGATCCGTTCACAATTTCAGAAGGCAGCCGGCCACTGAGGGCCACGGGGCCCTGGACATGAATGACGGCCTTTCCCCAGAGAAACAAAAGTCACCAGGCTAGGTTCCTGATGTCAATTTGCAGGAGGCACTTGGCACTGTCAAACCAGCCACTGTTGCCTGTGGGGGCAACTTGCATCTAGGAGACATCATGATCCATTCACAATTTCAGAAGGCAGCCGGCCACTGAGGGCCACGGGGCCCTGGACATGAATGATGGCCTTTCCCCACAGAAACAAAAGTCACCAGGCTAGGTTCCTCATGTCAATTTGCAGGAGGCACTTGGCACTGTCAAACCAGCCACACTTGCCTCTGGTGGCACTTTGCATCTGGGAGGTATCCTGATCCGTTCGGAATTTTAGCATGCAGCCGGCCACTGCGGACCACGGGGCCCTGGACATGAATGATGGCCTTTCCCCAGAGAAACAAAAGTCACCAGGCCAGGTTCCTGATTTCAATTTGCTGGAGGCACTTGGCACTGTCAAACCAGCCACACTTGCCTCTGCGGCACTTTGCATCTGGGAGGCATCCTGATCCATTTGGTGTTTCAGAAGGCAGCTGGCCACTCCGGGCCACCTTGCTGTGGACACTAACGATGGCCTTTCCCCAGAGAAACAAAAGTCACCAGGCCAGGTTCCTGATGTCAGTTTGCAGGAGGCACTTGGCACTGTCAAAGCAGCCACAGTTGCCTCTGAGGGCACCTTGCATCTGGGAGGCATCCTGATCCGTTCGGAGTTTCAGAAGGCAGCCGGCCACACCGGGCCAACGGACCATGGACATGAATGATGGTCTTTCCCCAGAGAAACAAACTCACCACACCAACTTCCTGATGTCAATACGCAGGAGGCACTTGGCACTGTCAAACCAGCCACAGTTGCCTCTGGGGGCACTTGTGTCTGGGTGGCATCCTGATCCGTTCGGAATTTCAGAAGGCAGCCGGCCACTCCGGGCCACGGGGCCCTGGACATGAAGGATGGCCTTTCCCCACAGAAACAAAAGTCACCAGGCTAGGTTCCTGATGTCAATTTGCAGGAGGCACTTGACACTGTCAAACCAGCCACAGTTGCCTTTGGGGGTACCTTGCATCTAGGAGACATCATGATCCGTTCACAATTTCAGAAGGCAGCCGGCCACTGAGGGCCACGGGGCCCTGGACATGAATGACGGCCTTTCCCCAGAGAAACAAAAGTCACCAGGCTAGGTTCCTGATGTCAATTTGCAGGAGGCACTTGGCACTGTCAAACCAGCCACTGTTGCCTGTGGGGGCAACTTGCATCTAGGAGACATCATGATCCGTTCACAATTTCAGAAGGCAGCCGGCCACTGAGGGCCACGGGGCCCTGGACATGAATGATGGCCTTTCCCCAGAGAAACAAAAGTCACCAGGCTAGGTTCCTCATGTCAATTTGCAGGAGGCACTTGGCACTGTCAAACCAGCCACACTTGCCTCTGGTGGCACTTTGCATCTGGGAGGTATCCTGATCCGTTCGGAATTTTAGCATGCAGCCGGCCACTGCGGACCACGGGGCCCTGGACATGAATGATGGCCTTTCCCCAGAGAAACAAAAGTCACCAGGCCAGGTTCCTGATTTCAATTTGCTGGAGGCACTTGGCACTGTCAAACCAGCCACACTTGCCTCTGCGGCACTTTGCATCTGGGAGGCATCCTGATCCATTTGGTGTTTCAGAAGGCAGCTGGCCACTCCGGGCCACCTTGCTGTGGACACTAACGATGGCCTTCCCCCACAGAAAGAAAAGTCACCAGGCCAGGTTCCTCATGTCAGTTTGCAGGAGGCACTTGGCACTGTCAAAACAGCCACAGTTGCCTCTGGGTGCACCTTGTATCTGGGAGACATCCTGATCCTTTTAGAATTTTACAAGGCAGCTGGCCACTCCGGGACACCTTGCACAGGACGCTAACCATGGCCTTTCTCCAGACAAACAAAAGTCGCCAGGCCCGGCTCCTGATGTCAGTTTGCAGAAGGCACTTGGCGCTGTCAAACCAGCCACTGTTGCCTCTGGGGGCACCTAGCATCTGGGAGGTATCCTGATCCGCTCAGAATTTCAGAAGGCAGCCGGCCACTCTGGGCCACCGGGCCATGGACATGAATGATGGCCTTTCCCCAGAGAAACAAAAGTCACCAGGCTAGGTTCCTGATGTCAGTTTGCAGGAGGCACTTGGCACTGTCAAACCAGCCACAGTTGCCTCTGAGGGCACCTTGCATCTGGGAGGCATCCTGATCCGTTCGGTGTTTCAGAAGGCAGCCGGCCACACCGGGCCAATGGACCCTGGACATGAATGATGGTCTTTCCCCAGAGAAACAAACTCACCACACCAACTTCCTGATGTCAATACGCAGGAGGCACTTGGCACTGTCAAACCAGCCACAGTTGCCTCTGGAGGCACTTGCGTCTGGGAGGCATCCTGATCCGTTCGGAATTTCAGCAGGCAGCCGGCCACTCCGGGCCATGGGGCCCTGGACATGAAGGATGGCCTTTCCCCACAGAAACAAAAGTCACCAGCCTAGGTTCCTGATGCCAATTTCCAGGAGGCACTTGGCACTGTCAAACCAGCCAGAGTTGCCTGTGGGGGCACCATGCATCTAGGAGACATCATGATCCGTTCACAATTTCAGAAGGCAGCCGGCCACTGAGGGCCACGGGGCCCTGGACATGAATGATGGCCTTTCCCCACAGAAACAAAAGTCACTAGGCTAGGTTCCTCATGTCAGTTTGCAGGAGGCACTTGGCACTGTCAAACCAGCCACACTTGCCTCTGGGGACACTTTGCATCTGGGAGGTATCCTGATCCGTTCGGAATTTCAGCAGGGAGCGGGCTACACCGGACCACGGGGCCCTGGACACGAACCATGGCCTTTCCCCAGACAAACAAAAGTCACCAGGCCCGGCTCCTGATGTCAGTTTGCAGAAGGCACTTGGCACTGTCAAACCAGCCACTGTTGCCTCTGGGTGCACCTTGCATCTGGGAGACATCCTAATCCTTTTAGAATTTTACAAGGCAGCTGGCCACTCCGGGACACCTTGCACAGGACACTAACCATGGCCTTTCCCCAGAGAAACAAAAGTCACCAGGCCAGGTTCCTGATGTCAGTTTTCAGAGGGCACTTGGCACTGTCAAACCAGCCACACTTGCCTCTGGGGGCACTTTGCATCTGGGAGGCATCCTGATCCGTTCGGAATTTCAGCAGGCAGCCGGCCACTGCAGACCACGGGGCACTGGGCACGAACGATGGCCTTTCCCCAGAGAAACAAAAGTCACCAGGCCAGGTTCCTGATGTCAGTTTGCAGGAGGCACTTGGCACTGTCAAACCAGCCACAGTTGCCTCTGAAGGCACCTTGCATCTTGGAGGCATCCTGATCCGTTCGGAGTTTCAGAAGGCAGCCGGCCACACCGGGCCAACGGACCCTGGACATGAATGATGGTCTTTCCCCAGAGAAACAAACTCACCACACCAACTTCCTGATGTCAATACGCAGGAGGCACTTGGCACTGTCAAACCAGCCACAGTTGCCTCTGGGGGCACTTGTGTCTGGGTGGCATCCTGATCCGTTCGGAATTTCAGAAGGCAGCCGGCCACTCAGGGCCACCGGGCCATGGACATGAATGATGGCCTTTCCCCAGAGAAACAAAAGTCACCAGGCTAGGTTCCTGATTTCAATTTGCTGGAGGCACTTGGCACTGTCAAACCAGCCACACTTGCCTCTGGGGGCACTTTGCATCTGGGAGACATCCTGATCCGTTCGGAATTTCAGCAGGCAGCCGGCCACTGCAGACCACGGGGCACTGGACACGAACGATGGCCTTTCCCCAGAGAAACAAAAGTCACCAGGCCAGGTTCCTGATGTCAGTTTGCAGGAGGCACTTGGCACTGTCAAACCAGCCACAGTTGCCTCTGAGGGCACCTTGCATCTGGGAGGCATCCTGATCCGTTCGGAATTTCAGAAGGCAGCCGGCCACACCGGGCCAACGGACCCTGGACATGAATGATGGTCTTTCCCCAGAGAAACAAACTCACCACACCAACTTCCTGATGTCAATACGCAGGAGGCACTTGGCACTGTCAAACCAGCCACAGTTGCCTCTGGGGGCACTTGTGTCTGGGTGGCATCCTGATCCGTTCGGAATTTCAGAAGGCAGCCGGCCACTCCGGGCCACGGGGCCCTGGACATGAAGGATGGCCTTTCCCCACAGAAACAAAAGTCACCAGGCTAGGTTCCTGATGTCAATTTGCAGGAGGCACTTGACACTGTCAAACCAGCCACAGTTGCCTCTGGGGGTACCTTGCATCTAGGAGACATCATGATCCGTTCACAATTTCAGAAGGCAGCCGGCCACTGAGGGCCACTGAGGGCCTGGACATGAATGATGGCCTTTCCCCAGAGAAACAAAAGTCACCAGGCTAGGTTCCTCATGTCAATTTGCAGGAGGCACTTGGCACTGTCAAACCAGCCACTGTTGCCTGTGGGGGCAACTTGCATCTAGGAGACATCATGATCCGTTCAGAATTTCAGAAGGCAGCCGGCCACTGAGGGCCACGGGGCCCTGGACATGAATGATGGCCTTTCCCCAGAGAAACAAAAGTCACCAGGCCAGGTTCCTGATTTCAATTTGCTGGAGGCACTTGGCACTGTCAAACCAGCCACACTTGCCTCTGCGGCACTTTGCATCTGGGAGGCATCCTGATCCGTTCGGTGTTTCAGCAGGCAGCCGGCCACTCTGGACCACAGGGTCCTGGACACGAACGATGGCCTTTCCCCAGAGAAACAAAAGTCACCAGGCCAGGTTCCTGATGTCAGTTTGCAGGAGGCACTTGGCACTGTCAAAGCAGCCACAATTGCTTCTGAGGGCACCTTGCATCTGGGAGGCATCCTGATCCATTTGGTGTTTCAGAAGGCAGCTGGCCACTCCGGGCCACCTTGCTGTGGACACTAACGATGGCCTTCCCCCACAGAAAGAAAAGTCACCAGGCCAGGTTCCTCATGTCAGTTTGCAGGAGGCACTTGGCACTGTCAAAACAGCCACAGTTGCCTCTGGGTGCACCTTGTATCTGGGAGACATCCTGATCCTTTTAGAATTTTACAAGGCAGCTGGCCACTCCGGGACACCTTGCACAGGACGCTAACCATGGCCTTTCTCCAGACAAACAAAAGTCGCCAGGCCCGGCTCCTGATGTCAGTTTGCAGAAGGCACTTGGCGCTGTCAAACCAGCCACTGTTGCCTCTGGGGGCACCTAGCATCTGGGAGGTATCCTGATCCGCTCAGAATTTCAGAAGGCAGCCGGCCACTCTGGGCCACCGGGCCATGGACATGAATGATGGCCTTTCCCCAGAGAAACAAAAGTCACCAGGCTAGGTTCCTGATGTCAGTTTGCAGGAGGCACTTGGCACTGTCAAACCAGCCACAGTTGCCTCTGAGGGCACCTTGCATCTGGGAGGCATCCTGATCCGTTCGGTGTTTCAGAAGGCAGCCGGCCACACCGGGCCAATGGACCCTGGACATGAATGATGGTCTTTCCCCAGAGAAACAAACTCACCACACCAACTTCCTGATGTCAATACGCAGGAGGCACTTGGCACTGTCAAACCAGCCACAGTTGCCTCTGGGGGCACTTGCGTCTGGGAGGCATCCTGATCCGTTCGGAATTTCAGCAGGCAGCCGGCCACTCCGGGCCATGGGGCCCTGGACATGAAGGATGGCCTTTCCCCACAGAAACAAAAGTCACCAGCCTAGGTTCCTGATGCCAATTTCCAGGAGGCACTTGGCACTGTCAAACCAGCCAGAGTTGCCTGTGGGGGCACCATGCATCTAGGAGACATCATGATCCGTTCAAAATTTCAGAAGGCAGCCGGCCACTGAGGGCCACGGGGCCCTGGACATGAATGATGGCCTTTCCCCACAGAAACAAAAGTCACTAGGCTAGGTTCCTCATGTCAGTTTGCAGGAGGCACTTGGCACTGTCAAACCAGCCACACTTGCCTCTGGGGACACTTTGCATCTGGGAGGTATCCTGATCCGTTCGGAATTTCAGCAGGGAGCGGGCTACACCGGACCACGGGGCCCTGGACACGAACCATGGCCTTTCCCCAGACAAACAAAAGTCACCAGGCCCGGCTCCTGATGTCAGTTTGCAGAAGGCACTTGGCACTGTCAAACCAGCCACTGTTGCCTCTGGGTGCACCTTGCATCTGGGAGACATCCTAATCCTTTTAGAATTTTACAAGGCAGCTGGCCACTCCGGGACACCTTGCACAGGACACTAACCATGGCCTTTCCCCAGAGAAACAAAAGTCACCAGGCCAGGTTCCTGATGTCAGTTTTCAGAGGGCACGAGGCACTGTCAAACCAGCCACAATTGCCTCTGGGGGTACCTTGCATCTGAGAGATATCCTGATCTGTACACAATTTCAGAAGGCAGCCGGCCACTCCGGACCACAGGGTCCTGGACACGAACCATGGCCTTTTCCCAGACAAACAAAAGTCACCAGGCCCGGCTCCTGATGTCAGTTTGCAGAAGGCACTTGGCACTGTCAAACCAGCCACTGTTGCCTCTGGGGGCACCTAGCATCTGGGAGGTATCCTGATCCGTTCAGAATTTCAGAAGGGAGCCGGCCACTCCGGGCCACTGGGCCATGGACATGAATGATGGCCTTTCCCCTGAGAAACAAAAGTCACCAGCCTAGGTTCCTGATTTCAATTTGCTGGAGGCACTTGGCACTGTCAAACCAGCCACACTTGCCTCTGGGGGCACTTTGCATCTGGGAGGCATCCTGATCCGTTCGGAATTTCAGCAGGCAGCGGGCTACACCGGACCACGGGGCCCTGGACACGAACCATGGCCTTTCCCCAGACAAACAAAAGTCACCAGGCCCGGCTCCTGTTGTCAGTTTGCAGAAGGCACTTGGCACTGTCAAACCAGCCACTGTTGCCTCTGGGGGCACCTAGCATCTGGGAGGTATCCTGATCCGCCCAGAATTTCAGAAGGCAGCCGGCCACTCAGGGCCACCGGGCCATGGACATGAATGATGGCCTTTCCCCAGAGAAACAAAAGTCACCAGGCTAGGTTCCTGATTTCAATTTGCTGGAGGCACTTGGCACTGTCAAACCAGCCACAGTTGCCTCTGGGTGCACCTTGTATCTGGGAGACATCCTAATCCTTTTAGAATTTTACAAGGCAGCTGGCCACTCCGGGACACCTTGCACAGGACACTAACCATGGCCTTTCCCCAGAGAAACAAAAGTCACCAGTCCAGGTTCCTGATGTCAGTTTTCAGAGGGCACGAGGCACTGTCAAACCAGCCACAATTGCCTCTGGGGGTACCTTGCATCTGAGAGATATCCTGATCTGTACACAATTTCAGAAGGCATCCGGCAACTCCGGACCACAGGGTCCTGGACACGAACCATGGCCTTTTCCCAGACAAACAAAAGTCACCAGGCCCGGCTCCTGATGTCAGTTTGCAGAAGGCACTTGGCACTGTCAAACCAGCCACACTTGCCTCTGGGGGCACCTAGCATCTGGGAGGTATCCTGATCCGTTCAGAATTTCAGAAGGGAGCCGGCCACTCCGGGCCACTGGGCCATGGACATGAATGATGGCCTTTCCCCAGAGAAACAAAAGTCACCAGCCTAGGTTCCTGATTTCAATTTGCTGGAGGCACTTGGCACTGTCAAACCAGCCACACTTGCCTCTGGGGGCACTTTGCATCTGGGAGGCATCCTGATCCGTTCGGAATTTCAGCAGGCAGCCGGCCACTGCAGACCACGGGGCACTGGGCACGAACGATGGCCTTTCCCCAGAGAAACAAAAGTCACCAGGCCAGGTTCCTGATGTCAGTTTGCAGGAGGCACTTGGCACTGTCAAACCAGCCACAGTTGCCTCTGAAGGCACCTTGCATCTGGGAGGCATCCTGATCCGTTCGGAGTTTCAGAAGGCAGCCGGCCACACCGGGCCAACGGACCCTGGACATGAATGATGGTCTTTCCCCAGAGAAACAAACTCACCACACCAACTTCCTGATGTCAATACGCAGGAGGCACTTGGCACTGTCAAACCAGCCACAGTTGCCTCTGGGGGCACTTGTGTCTGGGTGGCATCCTGATCCGTTCGGAATTTCAGAAGGCAGCCGGCCACTCCGGGCCACGGGGCCCTGGACATGAAGGATGGCCTTTCCCCACAGAAACAAAAGTCACCAGGCTAGGTTCCTGATGTCAATTTGCAGGAGGCACTTGACACTGTCAAACCAGCCACAGTTGCCTTTGGGGGTACCTTGCATCTAGGAGACATCATGATCCGTTCACAATTTCAGAAGGCAGCCGGCCACTGAGGGCCACGGGGCCCTGGACATGAATGACGGCCTTTCCCCAGAGAAACAAAAGTCACCAGGCTAGGTTCCTGATGTCAATTTGCAGGAGGCACTTGGCACTGTCAAACCAGCCACTGTTGCCTGTGGGGGCAACTTGCATCTTGCAGTCATCATGATCCGTTCACAATTTCAGAAGGCAGCCGGCCACTGAGGGCCACGGGGCCCTGGACGTGAATGATGGCCTTTCCCCACAGAAACAAAAGTCACCAGGCTAGGTTCCTGATGTCAATTTGCAGGAGGCACTTGGCACTGTCAAACCAGCCACACTTGCCTCTGGGGGCACTTTGCATCTGGGAGGTATCCTGATCCGTTCCGAATTTTAGCAGGCAGCGGGCTACAACGGACCACGGGGCCCTGGACACTAGCCATGGCCTTTCCCCAGACAAACAAAAGTCACCAGGCCCGGCTCCTGATGTCAGTTTGCAGAAGGCACTTGGCACTGTCAAACCAGCCACTGTTGCCTCTGGGGGCACCTAGCATCTGGGAGGTATACTGATCCGCTCAGAATTTCAGAAGGCAGCCGGCCACTCAGGGCCACCGGGCCATGGACATGAATGATGGCCTTTCCCCAGAGAAACAAAAGTCACCAGGCTAGGTTCCTGATGTCAGTTTGCAGGAGGCACTTGGCACTGTCAAACCAACCACACTTGCCTCTGGGGGCACTTGCATCTTGGAGGCACCCTGATCCGTTCACAATTTCAGCAGGCAGCCGGCCACTCCGGGCCACGGGGCCCTGGATATGAAGGATGGCCTTTCCCCACAGAAACAAAAGTCACCAGGCTAGGTTCCTGATGTCAATTTGCAGGAGGCACTTGGCACTGTCAAAGCAGCCAGAGTTGCCTGTGGGTGTACCTTGCATCTAGGAGACATCATGATCCGTTCACAATTTCAGAAGGCAGCCAGACACTGCGGGCCACGGGGCCATGGACATGAATGATGGCCTTTCCCCAGAGAAACAAAAGTCACCAGGCTAGGTTCCTGATGTCAGTTTGCAGGAGGCACTTGGCACTGTCAAACCAGCCACAGTTGCCTCTGAGGGCACCTTGCATCTGGGAGGCATCCTGATCCGTTCGGTGTTTCAGAAGGCAGCCGGCCACACCGGGCCAATGGACCCTGGACATGAATGATGGTCTTTCCCCAGAGAAACAAACTCACCACACCAACTTCCTGATGTCAATACGCAGGAGGCACTTGGCACTGTCAAACCAGCCACAGTTGCCTCTGGGGGCACTTGCGTCTGGGAGGCATCCTGATCCGTTCGGAATTTCAGCAGGCAGCCGCCCACTCCGGGCCATGGGGCCCTGGACATGAAGGATGGCCTTTCCCCACAGAAACAAAAGTCACCAGCCTAGGTTCCTGATGCCAATTTGCAGGAGGCACTTGGCACTGTCAAACCAGCCAGAGTTGCCTGTGGGGGCACCTTGCATCTAGGAGACATCATGATCCGTTCACAATTTCAGAAGGCAGCCGGCCACTGAGGGCCACGGGGCCCTGGACATGAATGATGGCCTTTCCCCACAGAAACAAAAGTCACTAGGCTAGGTTCCTCATGTCAGTTTGCAGGAGGCACTTGGCACTGTCAAACCAGCCACACTTGCCTCTGGGGACACTTTGCATCTGGGAGGTATCCTGATCTGTACACAATTTCAGAAGGCAGCCGGCCACTCCGGACCACAGGGTCCTGGACACGAACCATGGCCTTTTCCCAGAGAAACAAAAGTCACCAGGCCCGGCTCCTGATGTCAGTTTGCAGAAGGCACTTGGCACTGTCAAACCAGCCACTGTTGCCTCTGGGGGCACCTAGCATCTGGGAGGTATCCTGATCCGTTCAGAATTTCAGAAGGGAGCCGGCCACTCCGGGCCACTGGGCCATGGACATGAATGATGGCCTTTCCCCAGAGAAACAAAAGTCACCAGGCTAGGTTCCTGATTTCAATTTGCTGGAGGCACTTGGCACTGTCAAACCAGCCACACTTGCCTCTGGGGGCACTTTGCATCTGGGAGGCATCCTGATCCGTTCGGAATTTCAGCAGGCAGCGGGCTACACCGGACCACGGGGCCCTGGACACGAACCATGGCCTTTCCCCAGACAAACAGAAGTCACCAGGCCCGGCTCCTGTTGTCAGTTTGCAGAAGGCACTTGGCACTGTCAAACCAGTCACTGTTGCCTCTGGGGGCACCTAGCATCTGGGAGGTATCCTGATCCGCCCAGAATTTCAGAAGGCAGCCGGCCACTCAGGGCCACCGGGCCATGGACATGAATGATGGCCTTTCCCCAGAGAAACAAAAGTCACCAGGCTAGGTTCCTGATTTCAATTTGCTGGAGGCACTTGGCACTGTCAAACCAGCCACAGTTGCCTCTGGGTGCACCTTGTATCTGGGAGACATCCTAATCCTTTTAGAATTTTACAAGGCAGCTGGCCACTCCGGGACACCTTGCACAGGACACTAACCATGGCCTTTCCCCAGAGAAACAAAAGTCACCAGTCCAGGTTCCTGATGTCAGTTTTCAGAGGGCACGAGGCACTGTCAAACCAGCCACAATTGCCTCTGGGGGTACCTTGCATCTGAGAGATATCCTGATCTGTACACAATTTCAGAAGGCATCCGGCAACTCCGGACCACAGGGTCCTGGACACGAACCATGGCCTTTTCCCAGACAAACAAAAGTCACCAGGCCCGGGTCCTGATGTCAGTTTGCAGGAGGCACTTGGCACTGTCAAACCAGCCACAGTTGCCTCTGAAGGCACCTTGCATCTGGGAGGCATCCTGATCCGTTCGGAGTTTCAGAAGGCAGCCGGCCACACCGGGCCAACGGATCCTGGACATGAATGATGGTCTTTCCCCAGAGAAACAAACTCACCACACCAACTTCCTGATGTCAATACGCAGGAGGCACTTGGCACTGTCAAACCAGCCACAGTTGCCTCTGGGGGCACTTGTGTCTGGGTGGCATCCTGATCCGTTCGGAATTTCAGAAGGCAGCCGGCCACTCCGGGCCACGGGGCCCTGGACATGAAGGATGGCCTTTCCCCACAGAAACAAAAGTCACCAGGCTAGGTTCCTGATGTCAATTTGCAGGAGGCACTTGACACTGTCAAACCAGCCACAGTTGCCTTTGGGGGTACCTTGCATCTAGGAGACATCATGATCCGTTCACAATTTCAGAAGGCAGCCGGCCACTGAGGGCCACGGGGCCATGGACATGAATGATGGCCTTTCCCCACAGAAACAAAAGTCACCAGGCTAGGTTCCTGATGTCAATTTGCAGGAGGCACTTGGCACTGTCAAACCAGCCACTGTTGCCTGTGGGGGCAACTTGCATCTAGGAGACATCATGATCCGTTCACAATTTCAGAAGGCAGCCGGCCACTGAGGGCCACGGGGCCCTGGACGTGAATGATGGTCTTTCCCCGCAGAAACAAAAGTCACCAGGCTAGGTTCCTCATGTCAATTTGCAGGAGGCACTTGGCACTGTCAAACCAGCCACACTTGCCTCTGGGGGCACTTTGCATCTGGGAGGTATCCTGATCAGTTCGGAATTTTAGCAGGCAGCGGGCTACAACGGACCACGGGGCCCTGGACACGAACCATGGCCTTTCCCCAGACAAACAAAAGTCACCAGGCCCGGCTCCTGATGTCAGTTTGCAGAAGGCACTTGGCACTGTCAAACCAGCCACTGTTGCCTCTGGGGGCACCTAGCATCTGGGAGGTATACTGATCCGCTCAGAATTTCAGAAGGCAGCCGGCCACTCAGGGCCACCGGGCCATGGACATGAATGATGGCCTTTCCCCACAGAAACAAAAGTCACCAGGCTAGGTTCCTGATGTCAATTTGCAGGAGGCACTTGGCACTGTCAAACCAGCCACTGTTGCCTGTGGGGGCAACTTGCATCTAGGAGACATCATGATCCGTTCACAATTTCAGAAGGCAGCCGGCCACTGAGGGCCACGGGGCCCTGGACATGAATGATGGCCTTTCCCCACAGAAACAAAAGTCACCAGGCTAGGTTCCTCATGTCAATTTGCAGGAGGCACTTGGCACTGTCAATCCAGCCACACTTGCCTCTGGTGGCACTTTGCATCTGGGAGGTATCCTGATCCGTTCACAATTTTAGCATGCAGCCGGCCACTGCGGACCACGGGGCCCTGGGCACGAACGATGGCCTTTCCCCAGAGAAACAAAAGTCACCAGGCCAGGTTCCTGATGTCAGTTTGCAGGAGGCACTTGGCACTGTCAAAACAGCCACAGTTGCCTCTGGGTGCACCTTGTATCTGGGAGACATCCTGATCCTTTTAGAATTTTACAAGGCAGCTGGCCACTCCGGGACACCTTGCACAGGACGCTAACCATGGCCTTTCTCCAGACAAACAAAAGTCGCCAGGCCTGGCTCCTGATGTCAGTTTGCAGAAGGCACTTGGCGCTGTCAAACCAGCCACTGTTGCCTCTGGGGGCACCTAGCATCTGGGAGGTATCCTGATCCGCTCAGAATTTCAGAAGGCAGCCGGCCACTCTGGGCCACCGGGCCATGGACATGAATGATGGCCTTTCCCCAGAGAAACAAAAGTCACCAGGCTAGGTTCCTGATGTCAGTTTGCAGGAGGCACTTGGCACTGTCAAACCAGCCACAGTTGCCTCTGAGGGCACCTTGCATCTGGGAGGCATCCTGATCCGTTCGGTGTTTCAGAAGGCAGCCGGCCACACCGGGCCAATGGACCCTGGACATGAATGATGGTCTTTCCCCAGACAAACAAACTCACCACACCAACTTCCTGATGTCAATACGCAGGAGGCACTTGGCACTGTCAAACCAGCCACAGTTGCCTCTGGGGGCACTTGCGTCTGGGAGGCATCCTGATCCGTTCGGAATTTCAGCAGGCAGCCGGCCACTCCGGGCCATGGGGCCCTGGACATGAAGGATGGCCTTTCCCCACAGAAACAAAAGTCACCAGCCTAGGTTCCTGATGCCAATTTCCAGGAGGCACTTGGCACTGTCAAACCAGCCAGAGTTGCCTGTGGGGGCACCTTGCATCTAGGAGACATCATGATCCGTTCACAATTTCAGAAGGCAGCCGGCCACTGAGGGCCACGGGGCCCTGGACATGAATGATGGCCTTTCCCCACAGAAACAAAAGTCACTAGGCTAGGTTCCTCATGTCAGTTTGCAGGAGGCACTTGGCACTGTCAAACCAGCCACACTTGCCTCTGGGGACACTTTGCATCTGGGAGGTATCCTGATCCGTTCGGAATTTCAGCAGGGAGCGGGCTACACCGGACCACGGGGCCCTGGACACGAACGATGGCCTTTCCCCAGACAAACAAAAGTCACCAGGCCTGGCTCCTGATGTCAGTTTGCAGAAGGCACTTGGCACTGTCAAACCAGCCACTGTTGCCTCTGGGTGCACCTTGCATCTGGGAGACATCCTAATCCTTTTAGAATTTTACAAGGCAGCTGGCCACTCCGGGACACCTTGCACAGGACACTAACCATGGCCTTTCCCCAGAGAAACAAAAGTCACCAGGCCAGGTTCCTGATGTCAGTTTTCAGAGGGCACGAGGCACTGTCAAACCAGCCACAATTGCCTCTGGGGGTACCTTGCATCTGAGAGATATCCTGATCTGTACACAATTTAAGAAGGCAGCCGGCCACTCCGGACCACAGGGTCCTGGACACGAACCATGGCCTTTTCCCAGACAAACAAAAGTCACCAGGCCCGGCTCCTGATGTCAGTTTGCAGAAGGCACTTGGCACTGTCAAACCAGCCACTGTTGCCTCTGGGGGCACCTAGCATCTGGGAGGTATCCTGATCCGTTCAGAATTTCAGAAGGGAGCCGGCCACTCCGGGCCACTGGGCCATGGACATGAATGATGGCCTTTCCCCAGAGAAACAAAAGTCACCAGCCTAGGTTCCTGATTTCAATTTGCTGGAGGCACTTGGCACTGTCAAACCAGCCACACTTGCCTCTGGGGGCACTTTGCATCTGGGAGGCATCCTGATCCGTTCGGAATTTCAGCAGGCAGCGGGCTACACCGGACCACGGGGCCCTGGACACGAACCATGGCCTTTCCCCAGACAAACAAAAGTCACCAGGCCCGGCTCCTGTTGTCAGTTTGCAGAAGGCACTTGGCACTGTCAAACCAGCCACTGTTGCCTCTGGGGGCACCTAGCATCTGGGAGGTATCCTGATCCGCCCAGAATTTCAGAAGGCAGCCGGCCACTCAGGGCCACCGGGCCATGGACATGAATGATGGCCTTTCCCCAGAGAAACAAAAGTCACCAGGCTAGGTTCCTGATTTCAATTTGCTGGAGGCACTTGGCACTGTCAAACCAGCCACTGTTGCCTCTGGGTGCACCTTGTATCTGGGAGACATCCTAATCCTTTTAGAATTTTACAAGGCAGCTGGCCACTCCGGGCCACCTTGCACAGGACACTAACCATGGCCTTTCCCCAGAGAAACAAAAGTCACCAGGCCAGGTTCCTGATGTCAGTTTTCAGAGGGCACGAGGCACTGTCAAACCAGCCACAATTGCCTCTGGGGGTACCTTGCATCTGAGAGATATCCTGATCTGTACACAATTTCAGAAGGCATCCGGCAACTCCGGACCACAGGGTCCTGGACACGAACCATGGCCTTTTCCCAGACAAACAAAAGTCACCAGGCCCGGGTCCTGATGTCAGTTTGCAGAAGGCACTTGGCACTGTCAAACCAGCCACACTTGCCTCTGGGGGCACCTAGCATCTGGGAGGTATCCTCATCCGTTCAGAATTTCAGAAGGGAGCCGGCCACTCCGGGCCACTGGGCCATGGACATGAATGATGGCCTTTCCCCACAGAAACAAAAGTCACTAGGCTAGGTTCCTCATGTCAGTTTGCAGGAGGCACTTGGCACTGTCAAACCAGCCACACTTGCCTCTGGGGACACTTTGCATCTGGGAGGTATCCTGATCCGTTCGGAATTTCAGCAGGGAGCGGGCTACACCGGACCACGGGGCCCTGGACACGAACCATGGCCTTTCCCCAGACAAACAAAAGTCACCAGGCCCGGCTCCTGATGTCAGTTTGCAGAAGGCACTTGGCACTGTCAAACCAGCCACTGTTGCCTCTGGGTGCACCTTGCATCTGGGAGACATCCTAATCCTTTTAGAATTTTACAAGGCAGCTGGCCACTCCGGGACACCTTGCACAGGACACTAACCATGGCCTTTCCCCAGAGAAACAAAAGTCACCAGGCCAGGTTCCTGATGTCAGTTTTCAGAGGGCACTTGGCACTGTCAAACCAGCCACACTTGCCTCTGGGGGCACTTTGCATCTGGGAGGCATCCTGATCCGTTCGGAATTTCAGCAGGCAGCCGGCCACTGCAGACCACGGGGCACTGGGCACGAACGATGGCCTTTCCCCAGAGAAACAAAAGTCACCAGGCCAGGTTCCTGATGTCAGTTTGCAGGAGGCACTTGGCACTGTCAAACCAGCCACAGTTGCCTCTGAAGGCACCTTGCATCTGGGAGGCATCCTGATCCGTTCGGAGTTTCAGAAGGCAGCCGGCCACACCGGGCCAACGGACCCTGGACATGAATGATGGTCTTTCCCCAGAGAAACAAACTCACCACACCAACTTCCTGATGTCAATACGCAGGAGGCACTTGGCACTGTCAAACCAGCCACAGTTGCCTCTGGGGGCACTTGTGTCTGGGTGGCATCCTGATCCGTTCGGAATTTCAGAAGGCAGCCGGCCACTCAGGGCCACCGGGCCATGGACATGAATGATGGCCTTTCCCCAGAGAAACAAAAGTCACCAGGCTAGGTTCCTGATTTCAATTTGCTGGAGGCACTTGGCACTGTCAAACCAGCCACACTTGCCTCTGGGGGCACTTTGCATCTGGGAGACATCCTGATCCGTTCGGAATTTCAGCAGGCAGCCGGCCACTGCAGACCACGGGGCACTGGACACGAACGATGGCCTTTCCCCAGAGAAACAAAAGTCACCAGGCCAGGTTCCTGATGTCAGTTTGCAGGAGGCACTTGGCACTGTCAAACCAGCCACAGTTGCCTCTGAGGGCACCTTGCATCTGGGAGGCATGCTGATCCGTTCGGAGTTTCAGAAGTCAGCCGGCCACACCGGGCCAACGGACCCTGGACATGAATGATGGTCTTTCCCCAGAGAAACAAACTCACCACACCAACTTCCTGATGTCAATACGCAGGAGGCACTTGGCACTGTCAAACCAGCCACAGTTGCCTCTGGGGGCACTTGTGTCTGGGTGGCATCCTGATCCGTTCGGAATTTCAGAAGGCAGCCGGCCACTCCGGGCCACGGGGCCCTGGACATGAAGGATGGCCTTTCCCCACAGAAACAAAAGTCACCAGGCTAGGTTCCTGATGTCAATTTGCAGGAGGCACTTGACACTGTCAAACCAGCCACAGTTGCCTTTGGGGGTACCTTGCATCTAGGAGACATCATGATCCGTTCACAATTTCAGAAGGCAGCCGGCCACTGAGGGCCACGGGGCCCTGGACATGAATGACGGCCTTTCCCCACAGAAACAAAAGTCACCAGGCTAGGTTCCTGATGTCAATTTGCAGGAGGCACTTGGCACTGTCAAACCAGCCACTGTTGCCTGTGGGGGCAACTTGCATCTAGGAGACATCATGATCCGTTCACAATTTCAGAAGGCAGCCGGCCACTGAGGGCCACGGGGCCCTGGACATGAATGATGGCCTTTCCCCAGAGAAACAAAAGTCACCAGGCTAGGTTCCTCATGTCAATTTGCAGGAGGCACTTGGCACTGTCAAACCAGCCACACTTGCCTCTGGTGGCACTTTGCATCTGGGAGGTATCCTGATCCGTTCGGAATTTTAGCATGCAGCCGGCCACTGCGGACCACGGGGCCCTGGACATGAATGATGGCCTTTCCCCAGAGAAACAAAAGTCACCAGGCCAGGTTCCTGATTTCAATTTGCTGGAGGCACTTGGCACTGTCAAACCAGCCACACTTGCCTCTGCGGCACTTTGCATCTGGGAGGCATCCTGATCCGTTCGGTGTTTCAGCAGGCAGCCGGCCACTCCGGACCACAGGGTCCTGGACACGAACGATGGCCTTTCCCCAGAGAAACAAAAGTCACCAGGCCAGGTTCCTGATGTCAGTTTGCAGGAGGCACTTGGCACTGTCAAAGCAGCCACAATTGCTTCTGAGGGCACCTTGCATCTGGGAGGCATCCTGATCCATTTGGTGTTTCAGAAGGCAGCTGGCCACTCCGGGCCACCTTGCTGTGGACACTAACGATGGCCTTCCCCCACAGAAAGAAAAGTCACCAGGCCAGGTTCCTGATGTCAGTTTGCAGGAGGCACTTGGCACTGTCAAAACAGCCACACTTGCCTCTGGGTGCACCTTGTATCTGGGAGACATCCTGATCCTTTTAGAATTTTACAAGGCAGCTGGCCACTCCGGGACACCTTGCACAGGACGCTAACCATGGCCTTTCTCCAGACAAACAAAAGTCGCCAGGCCCGGCTCCTGATGTCAGTTTGCAGAAGGCACTTGGCGCTGTCAAACCAGCCACTGTTGCCTCTGGGGGCACCTAGCATCTGGGAGGTATCCTGATCCGCTCAGAATTTCAGAAGGCAGCCGGCCACTCTGGGCCACCGGGCCATGGACATGAATGATGGCCTTTCCCCAGAGAAACAAAAGTCACCAGGCTAGGTTCCTGATGTCAGTTTGCAGGAGGCACTTGGCACTGTCAAACCAGCCACAGTTGCCTCTGAGGGCACCTTGCATCTGGGAGGCATCCTGATCCGTTCGGTGTTTCAGAAGGCAGCCGGCCACACCGGGCCAATGGACCCTGGACATGAATGATGGTCTTTCCCCAGACAAACAAACTCACCACACCAACTTCCTGATGTCAATACGCAGGAGGCACTTGGCACTGTCAAACCAGCCACAGTTGCCTCTGGGGGCACTTGCGTCTGGGAGGCATCCAGATCCGTTCGGAATTTCAGCAGGCAGCCGGCCACTCCGGGCCATGGGGCCCTGGACATGAAGGATGGCCTTTCCCCACAGAAACAAAAGTCACCAGCCTAGGTTCCTGATGCCAATTTCCAGGAGGCACTTGGCACTGTCAAACCAGCCAGAGTTGCCTGTGGGGGCACCTTGCATCTAGGAGACATCATGATCCGTTCACAATTTCAGAAGGCAGCCGGCCACTGAGGGCCACGGGGCCCTGGACATGAATGATGGCCTTTCCCCACAGAAACAAAAGTCACTAGGCTAGGTTCCTCATGTCAGTTTGCAGGAGGCACTTGGCACTGTCAAACCAGCCACACTTGCCTCTGGGGACACTTTGCATCTGGGAGGTATCCTGATCCGTTCGGAATTTCAGCAGGGAGCGGGCTACACCGGACCACGGGGCCCTGGACACGAACCATGGCCTTTCCCCAGACAAACAAAAGTCACCAGGCCCGGCTCCTGATGTCAGTTTGCAGAAGGCACTTGGCACTGTCAAACCAGCCACTGTTGCCTCTGGGTGCACCTTGCATCTGGGAGACATCCTAATCCTTTTAGAATTTTACAAGGCAGCTGGCCACTCCGGGACACCTTGCACAGGACACTAACCATGGCCTTTCCCCAGAGAAACAAAAGTCACCAGGCCAGGTTCCTGATGTCAGTTTTCAGAGGGCACGAGGCACTGTCAAACCAGCCACAATTGCCTCTGGGGGTACCTTGCATCTGAGAGATATCCTGATCTGTACACAATTTCAGAAGGCAGCCGGCCACTCCGGACCACAGGGTCCTGGACACGAACCATGGCCTTTTCCCAGACAAACAAAAGTCACCAGGCCCGGCTCCTGATGTCAGTTTGCAGAAGGCACTTGGCACTGTCAAACCAGCCACTGTTGCCTCTGGGGGCACCTAGCATCTGGGAGGTATCCTGATCCGTTCAGAATTTCAGAAGGGAGCCGGCCACTCCGGGCCACTGGGCCATGGACATGAATGATGGCCTTTCCCCAGAGAAACAAAAGTCACCAGCCTAGGTTCCTGATTTCAATTTGCTGGAGGCACTTGGCACTGTCAAACCAGCCACACTTGCCTCTGGGGGCACTTTGCATCTGGGAGGCATCCTGATCCGTTCGGAATTTCAGCAGGCAGCGGGCTACACCGGACCACGGGGCCCTGGACACGAACCATGGCCTTTCCCCAGACAAACAAAAGTCACCAGGCCCGGCTCCTGTTGTCAGTTTGCAGAAGGCACTTGGCACTGTCAAACCAGCCACTGTTGCCTCTGGGGGCACCTAGCATCTGGGAGGTATCCTGATCCGCCCAGAATTTCAGAAGGCAGCCGGCCACTCAGGGCCACCGGGCCATGGACATGAATGATGGCCTTTCCCCAGAGAAACAAAAGTCACCAGGCTAGGTTCCTGATTTCAATTTGCTGGAGGCACTTGGCACTGTCAAACCAGCCACAGTTGCCTCTGGGTGCACCTTGTATCTGGGAGACATCCTAATCCTTTTAGAATTTTACAAGGCAGCTGGCCACTCCGGGACACCTTGCACAGGACACTAACCATGGCCTTTCCCCAGAGAAACAAAAGTCACCAGTCCAGGTTCCTGATGTCAGTTTTCAGAGGGCACGAGGCACTGTCAAACCAGCCACAATTGCCTCTGGGGGTACCTTGCATCTGAGAGATATCCTGATCTGTACACAATTTCAGAAGGCATCCGGCAACTCCGGACCACAGGGTCCTGGACACGAACCATGGCCTTTTCCCAGACAAACAAAAGTCACCAGGCCCGGGTCCTGATGTCAGTTTGCAGGAGGCACTTGGCACTGTCAAACCAGCCACAGTTGCCTCTGAAGGCACCTTGCATCTGGGAGGCATCCTGATCCGTTCGGAGTTTCAGAAGGCAGCCGGCCACACCGGGCCAACGGACCCTGGACATGAATGATGGTCTTTCCCCAGAGAAACAAACTCACCACACCAACTTCCTGATGTCAATACGCAGGAGGCACTTGGCACTGTCAAACCAGCCACAGTTGCCTCTGGGGGCACTTGTGTCTGGGTGGCATCCTGATCCGTTCGGAATTTCAGAAGGCAGCCGGCCACTCCGGGCCACGGGGCCCTGGACATGAAGGATGGCCTTTCCCCACAGAAACAAAAGTCACCAGGCTAGGTTCCTGATGTCAATTTGCAGGAGGCACTTGACACTGTCAAACCAGCCACAGTTGCCTTTGGGGGTACCTTGCATCTAGGAGACATCATGATCCGTTCACAATTTCAGAAGGCAGCCGGCCACTGAGGGCCACGGGGCCCTGGACATGAATGATGGCCTTTCCCCACAGAAACAAAAGTCACTAGGCTAGGTTCCTCATGTCAGTTTGCAGGAGGCACTTGGCACTGTCAAACCAGCCACACTTGCCTCTGGGGACACTTTGCATCTGGGAGGTATCCTGATCCGTTCGGAATTTCAGCAGGGAGCGGGCTACACCGGACCACGGGGCCCTGGACACGAACCATGGCCTTTCCCCAGACAAACAAAAGTCACCAGGCCCGGCTCCTGATGTCAGTTTGCAGAAGGCACTTGGCACTGTCAAACCAGCCACTGTTGCCTCTGGGTGCACCTTGCATCTGGGAGACATCCTAATCCTTTTAGAATTTTACAAGGCAGCTGGCCACTCCGGGACACCTTGCACAGGACACTAACCATGGCCTTTCCCCAGAGAAACAAAAGTCACCAGGCCAGGTTCCTGATGTCAGTTTTCAGAGGGCACGAGGCACTGTCAAACCAGCCACAATTGCCTCTGGGGGTACCTTGCATCTGAGAGATATCCTGATCTGTACACAATTTCAGAAGGCAGCCGGCCACTCCGGACCACAGGGTCCTGGACACGAACCATGGCCTTTTCCCAGACAAACAAAAGTCACCAGGCCCGGCTCCTGATGTCAGTTTGCAGAAGGCACTTGGCACTGTCAAACCAGCCACTGTTGCCTCTGGGGGCACCTAGCATCTGGGAGGTATCCTGATCCGTTCAGAATTTCAGAAGGGAGCCGGCCACTCCGGGCCACTGGGCCATGGACATGAATGATGGCCTTTCCCCAGAGAAACAAAAGTCACCAGCCTAGGTTCCTGATTTCAATTTGCTGGAGGCACTTGGCACTGTCAAACCAGCCACACTTGCCTCTGGGGGCACTTTGCATCTGGGAGGCATCCTGATCCGTTCGGAATTTCAGCAGGCAGCGGGCTACACCGGACCACGGGGCCCTGGACACGAACCATGGCCTTTCCCCAGACAAACAAAAGTCACCAGGCCCGGCTCCTGTTGTCAGTTTGCAGAAGGCACTTGGCACTGTCAAACCAGCCACTGTTGCCTCTGGGGGCACCTAGCATCTGGGAGGTATCCTGATCCGCCCAGAATTTCAGAAGGCAGCCGGCCACTCAGGGCCACCGGGCCATGGACATGAATGATGGCCTTTCCCCAGAGAAACAAAAGTCACCAGGCTAGGTTCCTGATTTCAATTTGCTGGAGGCACTTGGCACTGTCAAACCAGCCACAGTTGCCTCTGGGTGCACCTTGTATCTGGGAGACATCCTAATCCTTTTAGAATTTTACAAGGCAGCTGGCCACTCCGGGACACCTTGCACAGGACACTAACCATGGCCTTTCCCCAGAGAAACAAAAGTCACCAGTCCAGGTTCCTGATGTCAGTTTTCAGAGGGCACGAGGCACTGTCAAACCAGCCACAATTGCCTCTGGGGGTACCTTGCATCTGAGAGATATCCTGATCTGTACACAATTTCAGAAGGCATCCGGCAACTCCGGACCACAGGGTCCTGGACACGAACCATGGCCTTTTCCCAGACAAACAAAAGTCACCAGGCCCGGGTCCTGATGTCAGTTTGCAGGAGGCACTTGGCACTGTCAAACCAGCCACAGTTGCCTCTGAAGGCACCTTGCATCTGGGAGGCATCCTGATCCGTTCGGAGTTTCAGAAGGCAGCCGGCCACACCGGGCCAACGGACCCTGGACATGAATGATGGTCTTTCCCCAGAGAAACAAACTCACCACACCAACTTCCTGATGTCAATACGCAGGAGGCACTTGGCACTGTCAAACCAGCCACAGTTGCCTCTGGGGGCACTTGTGTCTGGGTGGCATCCTGATCCGTTCGGAATTTCAGAAGGCAGCCGGCCACTCCGGGCCACGGGGCCCTGGACATGAAGGATGGCCTTTCCCCACAGAAACAAAAGTCACCAGGCTAGGTTCCTGATGTCAATTTGCAGGAGGCACTTGACACTGTCAAACCAGCCACAGTTGCCTTTGGGGGTACCTTGCATCTAGGAGACATCATGATCCGTTCACAATTTCAGAAGGCAGCCGGCCACTGAGGGCCACGGGGCCCTGGACATGAATGATGGCCTTTCCCCACAGAAACAAAAGTCACCAGGCTAGGTTCCTGATGTCAATTTGCAGGAGGCACTTGGCACTGTCAAACCAGCCACTGTTGCCTGTGGGGGCAACTTGCATCTAGGAGACATCATGATCCGTTCACAATTTCAGAAGGCAGCCGGCCACTGAGGGCCACGGGGCCCTGGACGTGAATGATGGTCTTTCCCCGCAGAAACAAAAGTCACCAGGCTAGGTTCCTCATGTCAATTTGCAGGAGGCACTTGGCACTGTCAAACCAGCCACACTTGCCTCTGGGGGCACTTTGCATCTGGGAGGTATCCTGATCCGTTCGGAATTTTAGCAGGCAGCGGGCTACAACGGACCACGGGGCCCTGGACACGAACCATGGCCTTTCCCCAGACAAACAAAAGTCACCAGGCCCGGCTCCTGATGTCAGTTTGCAGAAGGCACTTGGCACTGTCAAACCAGCCACTGTTGCCTCTGGGGGCACCTAGCATCTGGGAGGTATACTGATCCGCTCAGAATTTCAGAAGGCAGCCGGCCACTCAGGGCCACCGGGCCATGGACATGAATGATGGCCTTTCCCCAGAGAAACAAAAGTCACCAGGCTAGGTTCCTGATGTCAGTTTGCAGGAGGCACTTGGCACTGTCAAACCAACCACACTTGCCTCTGGGGGCACTTGCGTCTTGGAGGCACCCTGATCCGGTCGGAATTTCAGCAGGCAGCCGGCCACTCCGGGCCACGGGGCCCTGGATATGAAGGATGGCCTTTCCCCAGAGAAACAAAAGTCACCAGGCTAGGTTCCTGATGTCAATTTGCAGGAGGCACTTGGCACTGTCAAAGCAGCCAGAGTTGCCTGTGGGTGTACCTTGCATCTAGGAGACATCATGATCCGTTCACAATTTCAGAAGGCAGCCAGCCACTGCGGGCCACGGGGCCATGGACATGAATGATGGCCTTTCCCCAGAGAAACAAAAGTCACCAGGCTAGGTTCCTGATTTCAATTTGCTGGAGGCACTTGGCACTGTCAAACCAGCCACACTTGCCTCTGCGGCACTTTGCATCTGGGAGGCATCCTGATCCGTTCGGTGTTTCAGCAGGCAGCCGGCCACTCCGGACCACAGGGTCCTGGACACGAACGATGGCCTTTCCCCAGACAAACAAAAGTCACCAGGCCAGGTTCCTGATGTCAGTTTGCAGGAGGCACTTGGCACTGTCAAAGCAGCCACAATTGCTTCTGAGGGCACCTTGCATCTGGGAGGCATCCTGATCCATTTGGTGTTTCAGAAGGCAGCTGGCCACTCCGGGCCACCTTGCTGTGGACACTAACGATGGCCTTCCCCCACAGAAAGAAAAGTCACCAGGCCAGGTTCCTCATGTCAGTTTGCAGGAGGCACTTGGCGCTGTCAAACCAGCCACACTTGCCTCTGGGGGCACTTTGCATCTGGGAGGTATCCTGATCCGTTCGGTGTTTCAGAAGGCAGCCGGCCACACCGGGCCAATGGACCCTGGACATGAATGATGGTCTTTCCCCAGAGAAACAAACTCACCACACCAACTTCCTGATGTCAATACGCAGGAGGCACTTGGCACTGTCAAACCAGCCACAGTTGCCTCTGGGGGCACTTGCGTCTGGGAGGCATCCTGATCCGTTCGGAATTTCAGCAGGCAGCCGGCCACTCCGGGCCATGGGGCCCTGGACATGAAGGATGGCCTTTCCCCACAGAAACAAAAGTCACCAGGCTAGGTTCCTGATGCCAATTTGCAGGAGGCACTTGGCACTGTCAAACCAGCCAGAGTTGCCTGTGGGGGCACCTTGCATCTAGGAGACATCATGATCCGTTCACAATTTCAGAAGGCAGCCAGCCACTGAGGGCCACGGGGCCCTGACATGAATGATGGCCTTTCCCCACAGAAACAAAAGTCACTAGGCTAGGTTCCTCATGTCAGTTTGCAGGAGGCACTTGGCACTGTCAAACCAGCCACACTTGCCTCTGGGGACAGTTTGCATCTGGGAGGTATCCTGATCTGTACACAATTTCAGAAGGCAGCCGGCCACTCCGGACCACAGGGTCCTGGACACGAACCATGGCCTTTTCCCAGACAAACAAAAGTCACCAGGCCCGGCTCCTGATGTCAGTTTGCAGAAGGCACTTGGCACTGTCAAACCAGCCACTGTTGCCTCTGGGGGCACCTAGCATCTGGGAGGTATCCTGATCCGTTCAGAATTTCAGAAGGGAGCCGGCCACTCCGGGCCACTGGGCCATGGACATGAATGATGGCCTTTCCCCAGAGAAACAAAAGTCACCAGCCTAGGTTCCTGATTTCAATTTGCTGGAGGCACTTGGCACTGTCAAACCAGCCACACTTGCCTCTGGGGGCACTTTGCATCTGGGAGGCATCCTGATCCGTTCGGAATTTCAGCAGGCAGCGGGCTACACCGGACCACGGGGCCCTGGACACGAACCATGGCCTTTCCCCAGACAAACAGAAGTCACCAGGCCCGGCTCCTGTTGTCAGTTTGCAGAAGGCACTTGGCACTGTCAAACCAGTCACTGTTGCCTCTGGGGGCACCTAGCATCTGGGAGGTATCCTGATCCGCCCAGAATTTCAGAAGGCAGCCGGCCACTCAGGGCCACCGGGCCATGGACATGAATGATGGCCTTTCCCCAGAGAAACAAAAGTCACCAGGCTAGGTTCCTGATTTCAATTTGCTGGAGGCACTTGGCACTGTCAAACCAGCCACAGTTGCCTCTGGGTGCACCTTGTATCTGGGAGACATCCTAATCCTTTTAGAATTTTACAAGGCAGCTGGCCACTCCGGGCCACCTTGCACAGGACACTAACCATGGCCTTTCCCCAGAGAAACAAAAGTCACCAGTCCAGGTTCCTGATGTCAGTTTTCAGAGGGCACGAGGCACTGTCAAACCAGCCACAATTGCCTCTGGGGGTACCTTGCATCTGAGAGATATCCTGATCTGTACACAATTTCAGAAGGCATCCGGCAACTCCGGACCACAGGGTCCTGGACACGAACCATGGCCTTTTCCCAGACAAACAAAAGTCACCAGGCCCGGGTCCTGATGTCAGTTTGCAGGAGGCACTTGGCACTGTCAAACCAGCCACAGTTGCCTCTGAAGGCACCTTGCATCTGGGAGGCATCCTGATCCGTTCGGAGTTTCAGAAGGCAGCCGGCCACACCGGGCCAACGGACCCTGGACATGAATGATGGTCTTTCCCCAGAGAAACAAACTCACCACACCAACTTCCTGATGTCAATACGCAGGAGGCACTTGGCACTGTCAAACCAGCCACAGTTGCCTCTGGGGGCACTTGTGTCTGGGTGGCATCCTGATCCGTTCGGAATTTCAGAAGGCAGCCGGCCACTCCGGGCCACGGGGCCCTGGACATGAAGGATGGCCTTTCCCCACAGAAACAAAAGTCACCAGGCTAGGTTCCTGATGTCAATTTGCAGGAGGCACTTGACACTGTCAAACCAGCCACAGTTGCCTTTGGGGGTACCTTGCATCTAGGAGACATCATGATCCGTTCACAATTTCAGAAGGCAGCCGGCCACTGAGGGCCACGGGGCCCTGGACATGAATGATGGCCTTTCCCCACAGAAACAAAAGTCACCAGGCTAGGTTCCTGATGTCAATTTGCAGGAGGCACTTGGCACTGTCAAACCAGCCACTGTTGCCTGTGGGGGCAACTTGCATCTAGGAGACATCATGATCCGTTCACAATTTCAGAAGGCAGCCGGCCACTGAGGGCCACGGGGCCCTGGACGTGAATGATGGTCTTTCCCCGCAGAAACAAAAGTCACCAGGCTAGGTTCCTCATGTCAATTTGCAGGAGGCACTTGGCACTGTCAAACCAGCCACACTTGCCTCTGGGGGCACTTTGCATCTGGGAGGTATCCTGATCAGTTCGGAATTTTAGCAGGCAGCGGGCTACAACGGACCACGGGGCCCTGGACACGAACCATGGCCTTTCCCCAGACAAACAAAAGTCACCAGGCCCGGCTCCTGATGTCAGTTTGCAGAAGGCACTTGGCACTGTCAAACCAGCCACTGTTGCCTCTGGGGGCACCTAGCATCTGGGAGGTATACTGATCCGCTCAGAATTTCAGAAGGCAGCCGGCCACTCAGGGCCACCGGGCCATGGACATGAATGATGGCCTTTCCCCAGAGAAACAAAAGTCACCAGGCTAGGTTCCTGATGTCAGTTTGCAGGAGGCACTTGGCACTGTCAAACCAACCACACTTGCCTCTGGGGGCACTTGCGTCTTGGAGGCACCCTGATCCGGTCGGAATTTCAGCAGGCAGCCGGCCACTCCGGGCCACGGGGCCCTGGATATGAAGGATGGCCTTTCCCCACAGAAACAAAAGTCACCAGGCTAGGTTCCTGATGTCAATTTGCAGGAGGCACTTGGCACTGTCAAAGCAGCCAGAGTTGCCTGTGGGTGTACCTTGCATCTAGGAGACATCATGATCCGTTCACAATTTCAGAAGGCAGCCAGCCACTGCGGGCCACGGGGCCATGGACATGAATGATGGCCTTTCCCCAGAGAAACAAAAGTCACCAGGCTAGGTTCCTGATTTCAATTTGCTGGAGGCACTTGGCACTGTCAAACCAGCCACACTTGCCTCTGCGGCACTTTGCATCTGGGAGGCATCCTGATCCGTTCGGAATTTCAGCAGGCAGCCGGCCACTCCGGGCCACGGGGCCCTGGACATGAAGGATGGCCTTTCCCCACAGAAACAAAAGTCACCAGGCTAGGTTCCTGATGTCAATTTGCAGGAGGCACTTGACACTGTCAAACCAGCCACAGTTGCCTTTGGGGGTACCTTGCATCTAGGAGACATCATGATCCGTTCACAATTTCAGAAGGCAGCCGGCCACTGAGGGCCACGGGGCCCTGGACATGAATGATGGCCTTTCCCCACAGAAACAAAAGTCACCAGGCTAGGTTCCTGATGTCAATTTGCAGGAGGCACTTGGCACTGTCAAACCAGCCACTGTTGCCTGTGGGGGCAACTTGCATCTAGGAGACATCATGATCCGTTCACAATTTCAGAAGGCAGCCGGCCACTGAGGGCCACGGGGCCCTGGACGTGAATGATGGTCTTTCCCCGCAGAAACAAAAGTCACCAGGCTAGGTTCCTCATGTCAATTTGCAGGAGGCACTTGGCACTGTCAAACCAGCCACACTTGCCTCTGGGGGCACTTTGCATCTGGGAGGTATCCTGATCAGTTCGGAATTTTAGCAGGCAGCGGGCTACAACGGACCACGGGGCCCTGGACACGAACCATGGCCTTTCCCCAGACAAACAAAAGTCACCAGGCCCGGCTCCTGATGTCAGTTTGCAGAAGGCACTTGGCACTGTCAAACCAGCCACTGTTGCCTCTGGGGGCACCTAGCATCTGGGAGGTATACTGATCCGCTCAGAATTTCAGAAGGCAGCCGGCCACTCAGGGCCACCGGGCCATGGACATGAATGATGGCCTTTCCCCAGAGAAACAAAAGTCACCAGGCTAGGTTCCTGATGTCAGTTTGCAGGAGGCACTAGGCACTGTCAAACCAACCACACTTGCCTCTGGGGGCACTTGCGTCTTGGAGGCACCCTGATCCGGTCGGAATTTCAGCAGGCAGCCGGCCACTCTGGGCCACGGGGCCCTGGATATGAAGGATGGCCTTTCCCCACAGAAACAAAAGTCACCAGGCTAGGTTCCTGATGTCAATTTGCAGGAGGCACTTGGCACTGTCAAAGCAGCCAGAGTTGCCTGTGGGTGTACCTTGCATCTAGGAGACATCATGATCCGTTCACAATTTCAGAAGGCAGCCAGCCACTGCGGGCCACGGGGCCATGGACATGAATGATGGCCTTTCCCCAGAGAAACAAAAGTCACCAGGCTAGGTTCCTGATTTCAATTTGCTGGAGGCACTTGGCACTGTCAAACCAGCCACACTTGCCTCTGCGGCACTTTGCATCTGGGAGGCATCCTGATCCGTTCGGTGTTTCAGCAGGCAGCCGGCCACTCCGGACCACAGGGTCCTGCACACGAACGATGGCCTTTCCCCAGAGAAACAAAAGTCACCAGGCCAGGTTCCTGATGTCAGTTTGCAGGAGGCACTTGGCACTGTCAAAGCAGCCACAATTGCTTCTGAGGGCACCTTGCATCTGGGAGGCATCCTGATCCATTTGGTGTTTCAGAAGGCAGCTGGCCACTCCGGGCCACCTTGCTGTGGACACTAACGATGGCCTTCCCCCACAGAAAGAAAAGTCACCAGGCCAGGTTCCTCATGTCAGTTTGCAGGAGGCACTTGGCGCTGTCAAACCAGCCACACTTGCCTCTGGGGGCACTTTGCATCTGGGAGGTATCCTGATCCGCTCAGAATTTCAGAAGGCAGCCGGCCACTCTGGGCCACCGGGCCATGGACAAGACTGATGGCCTTTCCCCAGAGAAACAAAAGTCACCAGGCTAGGTTCCTGATGTCAGTTTGCAGGAGGCACTTGGCACTGTCAAACCAGCCACAGTTGCCTCTGAGGGCACCTTGCATCTGGGAGGCATCCTGATCCGTTCGGTGTTTCAGAAGGCAGCCGGCCAAACTGGGCCAATGGACCCTGGACATGAATGATGGTCTTTCCCCAGAGAAACAAACTCACCACATCAACTTCCTGATGTCAATACGCAGGAGGCACTTGGCACTGTCAAACCAGCCACAGTTGCCTCTGGGGGCACTTGCGTCTGGGAGGCATCCTGATCCGTTCGGAATTTCAGCAGGCAGCCGGCCACTCCGGGCCATGGGGCCCTGGACATGAAGGATGGCCTTTCCCCACAGAAACAAAAGTCACCAGCCTAGGTTCCTGATGCCAATTTGCAGGAGGCACTTGGCACTGTCAAACCAGCCAGAGTTGCCTGTGGGGGCACCTTGCATCTAGGAGACATCATGATCCGTTCACAATTTCAGAAGGCAGCCAGCCACTGAGGGCCACGGGGCCCTGACATGAATGATGGCCTTTCCCCACAGAAACAAAAGTCACTAGGCTAGGTTCCTCATGTCAGTTTGCAGGAGGCACTTGGCACTGTCAAACCAGCCACACTTGCCTCTGGGGACACTTTGCATCTGGGAGGTATCCTGATCTGTACACAATTTCAGAAGGCAGCCGGCCACTCCGGACCACAGGGTCCTGGACACGAACCATGGCCTTTTCCCAGACAAACAAAAGTCACCAGGCCCGGCTCCTGATGTCAGTTTGCAGAAGGCACTTGGCACTGTCAAACCAGCCACTGTTGCCTCTGGGGGCACCTAGCATCTGGGAGGCATCCTGATCCGTTCAGAATTTCAGAAGGGAGCCGGCCACTCCGGGCCACTGGGCCATGGACATGAATGATGGCCTTTCCCCACAGAAACAAAAGTCACCAGCCTAGGTTCCTGATTTCAATTTGCTGGAGGCACTTGGCACTGTCAAACCAGCCACAGTTGCCTCTGGGGGCACTTTGCATCTGGGAGGCATCCTGATCCGTTCGGAATTTCAGCAGGCAGCGGGCTACACCGGACCACGGGGCCCTGGACACGAACCATGGCCTTTCCCCAGACAAACAGAAGTCACCAGGCCCGGCTCCTGTTGTCAGTTTGCAGAAGGCACTTGGCACTGTCAAACCAGTCACTGTTGCCTCTGGGGGCACCTAGCATCTGGGAGGTATCCTGATCCGCCCAGAATTTCAGAAGGCAGCCGGCCACTCAGGGCCACCGGGCCATGGACATGAATGATGGCCTTTCCCCAGAGAAACAAAAGTCACCAGGCTAGGTTCCTGATTTCAATTTGCTGGAGGCACTTGGCACTGTCAAACCAGCCACAGTTGCCTCTGGGTGCACCTTGTATCTGGGAGACATCCTAATCCTTTTAGAATTTTACAAGGCAGCTGGCCACTCCGGGACACCTTGCACAGGACACTAACCATGGCCTTTCCCCAGAGAAACAAAAGTCACCAGTCCAGGTTCCTGATGTCAGTTTTCAGAGGGCACGAGGCACTGTCAAACCAGCCACAATTGCCTCTGGGGGTACCTTGCATCTGAGAGATATCCTGATCTGTACACAATCTCAGAAGGCAGCCGGCCACTCCGGACCACAGGGTCCTGGACACGAACCATGGCCTTTTCCCAGACAAACAAAAGTCACCAGGCCCGGCTCCTGATGTCAGTTTGCAGAAGGCACTTGGCACTGTCAAACCAGCCACTGTTGCCTCTGGGGGCACCTAGCAACTGGGAGGTATCCTGATCCGTTCAGAATTTCAGAAGGGAGCCGGCCACTCCAGGCCACTGGGCCATGGACATGAATGATGGCCTTTCCCCAGAGAAACAAAAGTCACCAGCCTAGGTTCCTGATTTCAATTTGCTGGAGGCACTTGGCACTGTCAAACCAGCCACACTTGCCTCTGGGGGCACTTTGCATCTGGGAGGCATCCTGATCCGTTCGGAATTTCAGCAGGCAGCGGGCTACACCGGACCACGGGGCCCTGGACACGAACCATGGCCTTTCCCCAGACAAACAGAAGTCACCAGGCCCGGCTCCTGTTGTCAGTTTGCAGAAGGCACTTGGCACTGTCAAACCAGTCACTGTTGCCTCTGGGGGCACCTAGCATCTGGGAGGTATCCTGATCCGCCCAGAATTTCAGAAGGCAGCCGGCCACTCAGGGCCACCGGGCCATGGACATGAATGATGGCCTTTCCCCAGAGAAACAAAAGTCACCAGGCTAGGTTCCTGATTTCAATTTGCTGGAGGCACTTGGCACTGTCAAACCAGCCACAGTTGCCTCTGGGTGCACCTTGTATCTGGGAGACATCCTAATCCTTTTAGAATTTTACAAGGCAGCTGGCCACTCCGGGACACCTTGCACAGGACACTAACCATGGCCTTTCCCCAGAGAAACAAAAGTCACCAGTCCAGGTTCCTGATGTCAGTTTTCAGAGGGCACGAGGCACTGTCAAACCAGCCACAATTGCCTCTGGGGGTACCTTGCATCTGAGAGATATCCTGATCTGTACACAATTTCAGAAGGCATCCGGCAACTGCGGACCACAGGGCCCTGGACACGAACCATGGCCTTTCCCCAGAGAAACAAAAGTCACCAGCCTAGGTTCCTGATTTCAATTTGCTGGAGGCACTTGGCACTGTCAAACCAGCCACACTTGCCTCTGGGGGCACTTTGCATCTGGGAGGCATCCTGATCCGTTCGGAATTTCAGCAGGCAGCCGGCCACTGCAGACCACGGGGCACTGGGCACGAACGATGGCCTTTCCCCAGAGAAACAAAAGTCACCAGGCCAGGTTCCTGATGTCAGTTTGCAGGAGGCACTTGGCACTGTCAAACCAGCCACAGTTGCCTCTGAAGGCACCTAGCTTCTGGGAGGCATCCTGATCCGTTCGGAGTTTCAGAAGGCAGCCGGCCACACCGGGCCAACGGACCCTGGACATGAATGATGGTCTTTCCCCAGAGAAACAAACTCACCACACCAACTTCCTGATGTCAATACGCAGGAGGCACTTGGCACTGTCAAACCAGCCACAGTTGCCTCTGGGGGCACTTGTGTCTGGGTGGCATTCTGATCCGTTCGGAATTTCAGAAGGCAGCCGGCCACTCCGGGCCATGGGGCCCTGGACATGAAGGATGGCCTTTCCCCACAGAAACAAAAGTCACCAGGCTAGGTTCCTGATGTCAATTTGCAGGAGGCACTTGACACTGTCAAACCAGCCACAGTTGCCTTTGGGGGTACCTTGCATCTAGGAGACATCATGATCCGTTCACAATTTCAGAAGGCAGCCGGCCACTGAGGGCCACGGGGCCCTGGACATGAATGATGGCCTTTCCCCACAGAAACAAAAGTCACCAGGCTAGGTTCCTGATGTTAATTTGCAGGAGGCACTTGGCACTGTCAAACCAGCCACTGTTGCCTCTGGGGGCACCTAGCATCTGGGAGGTATACAGATCCGCTCAGAATTTCAGAAGGCAGCCGGCCACTCAGGGCCACCGGGCCATGGACATGAATGATGGCCTTTCCCCAGAGAAACAAAAGTCACCAGGCTAGGTTCCTGATGTCAGTTTGCAGGAGGCACTTGGCACTGTCAAACCAACCCCACTTGCCTCTGGGGGCACTTGCATCTTGGAGGCACCCTGATCCGCTCAGAATTTCAGCAGGCAGCCGGCCACTCCGGGCCACGGGGCCCTGGATATGAAGGATGGCCTTTCCCCACAGAAACAAAAGTCACCAGCCTAGGTTCCTGATGTCAATTTGCAGGAGGCACTTGGCACTGTCAAAGCAGCCAGAGTTGCCTGTGGGTGTACCTTGCATCTAGGAGACATCATGATCCGTTCACAATTTCAGAAGGCAGCCAGCCACTGCGGGCCACGGGGCCATGGACATGAATGATGGCCTTTCCCCAGAGAAACAAAAGTCACCAGGCCAGGTTCCTGATTTCAATTTGCTGGAGGCACTTGGCACTGTCAAACCAGCCACACTTGCCTCTGCGGCACTTTGCATCTGGGAGGCATCCTGATCCGTTCGGAATTTCAGCAGGCAGCCGGCCACTCCGGACCACAGGGTCCTGGACACGAACGATGGCCTTTCCCCAGAGAAACAAAAGTCACCAGGCCAGGTTCCTGATGTCAGTTTGCAGGAGGCACTTGGCACTGTCAAAGCAGCCACAATTGCTTCTGAGGGCACCTTGCATCTGGGAGGCATCCTGATCCATTTGGTGTTTCAGAAGGCAGCTGGCCACTCCGGGCCACCTTGCTGTGGACACTAACGATGGCCTTCCCCCACAGAAAGAAAAGTCACCAGGCCAGGTTCCTCATGTCAGTTTGCAGGAGGCACTTGGCACTGTCAAACCAACCACACTTGCCTCTGGGGGCACTTGCATCTTGGAGGCACCCTGATCCGCTCAGAATTTCAGCAGGCAGCCGGCCACTCCGGGCCACGGGGCCCTGGATATGAAGGATGGCCTTTCCCCACAGAAACAAAAGTCACCAGGCTAGGTTCCTGATGTCAATTTGCAGGAGGCACTTGGCACTGTCAAAGCAGCCAGAGTTGCCTGTGGGTGTACCTTGCATCTAGGAGACATCATGATCCGTTCACAATTTCAGAAGGCAGCCAGCCACTGCGGGCCACGGGGCCATGGACATGAATGATGGCCTTTCCCCAGAGAAACAAAAGTCACCAGGCTAGGTTCCTGATTTCAATTTGCTGGAGGCACTTGGCACTGTCAAACCAGCCACACTTGCCTCTGCGGCACTTTGCATCTGGGAGGCATCCTGATCCGTTCGGTGTTTCAGCAGGCAGCCGGCCACTCCGGACCACAGGGTCCTGGACACGAACGATGGCCTTTCCCCAGAGAAACAAAAGTCACCAGGCCAGGTTCCTGATGTCAGTTTGCAGGAGGCACTTGGCACTGTCAAAGCAGCCACAATTGCTTCTGAGGGCACCTTGCATCTGGGAGGCATCCTGATCCATTTGGTGTTTCAGAAGGCAGCTGGCCACTCCGGGCCACCTTGCTGTGGACACTAACGATGGCCTTCCCCCACAGAAAGAAAAGTCACCAGGCCAGGTTCCTCATGTCAGTTTGCAGGAGGCACTTGGCGCTGTCAAACCAGCCACACTTGCCTCTGGGGGCACTTTGCATCTGGGAGGTATCCTGATCCGTTCGGTGTTTCAGAAGGCAGCCGGCCACACCGGGCCAATGGACCCTGGACATGAATGATGGTCTTTCCCCAGAGAAACAAACTCACCACACCAACTTCCTGATGTCAATACGCAGGAGGCACTTGGCACTGTCAAACCAGCCACAGTTGCCTCTGAGGGCACCTTGCATCTGGGAGGCATCCTGATCCGTTCGGTGTTTCAGAAGGCAGCCGGCCACACCGGGCCAATGGACCCTGGACATGAATGATGGTCTTTCCCCAGAGAAACAAACTCACCACACCAACTTCCTGATGTCAATACGCAGGAGGCACTTGGCACTGTCAAACCAGCCACAGTTGCCTCTGGGGGCACTTGCGTCTGGGAGGCATCCTGATCCGTTCGGAATTTCAGCAGGCAGCCGGCCACTCCGGGCCATGGGGCCCTGGACATGAAGGATGGCCTTTCCCCACAGAAACAAAAGTCACCAGCCTAGGTTCCTGATGCCAATTTGCAGGAGGCACTTGGCACTGTCAAACCAGCCAGAGTTGCCTGTGGGGGCACCTTGCATCTAGGAGACATCATGATCCGTTCACAATTTCAGAAGGCAGCCGGCCACTGAGGGCCACGGGGCCCTGACATGAATGATGGCCTTTCCCCACAGAAACAAAAGTCACTAGGCTAGGTTCCTCATGTCAGTTTGCAGGAGGCACTTGGCACTGTCAAACCAGCCACACTTGCCTCTGGGGACACTTTGCATCTGGGAGGTATCCTGATCTGTACACAATTTCAGAAGGCAGCCGGCCACTCCGGACCACAGGGTCCTGGACACGAACCATGGCCTTTTCCCAGACAAACAAAAGTCACCAGGCCCGGCTCCTGATGTCAGTTTGCAGAAGGCACTTGGCACTGTCAAACCAGCCACTGTTGCCTCTGGGGGCACCTAGCATCTGGGAGGTATCCTGATCCGTTCAGAATTTCAGAAGGGAGCCGGCCACTCCGGGCCACTGGGCCATGGACATGAATGATGGCCTTTCCCCTGAGAAACAAAAGTCACCAGCCTAGGTTCCTGATTTCAATTTGCTGGAGGCACTTGGCACTGTCAAACCAGCCACACTTGCCTCTGGGGGCACTTTGCATCTGGGAGGCATCCTGATCCGTTCGGAATTTCAGCAGGCAGCCGGCCACTGCAGACCACGGGGCCCTGGACACGAACCATGGCCTTTCCCCAGACAAACAGAAGTCACCAGGCCCGGCTCCTGTTGTCAGTTTGCAGAAGGCACTTGGCACTGTCAAACCAGTCACTGTTGCCTCTGGGGGCACCTAGCATCTGGGAGGTATCCTGATCCGCCCAGAATTTCAGAAGGCAGCCGGCCACTCAGGGCCACGGGGCCATGGACATGAATGATGGCCTTTCCCCAGAGAAACAAAAGTCACCAGGCTAGGTTCCTGATTTCAATTTGCTGGAGGCACTTGGCACTGTCAAACCAGCCACAGTTGCCTCTGGGTGCACCTTGTATCTGGGAGACATCCTAATCCTTTTAGAATTTTACAAGGCAGCTGGCCACTCCGGGACACCTTGCACAGGACACTAACCATGGCCTTTCCCCAGAGAAACAAAAGTCACCAGTCCAGGTTCCTGATGTCAGTTTTCAGAGGGCACGAGGCACTGTCAAACCAGCCACAATTGCCTCTGGGGGTACCTTGCATCTGAGAGATATCCTGATCTGTACACAATTTCAGAAGGCATCCGGCAACTCCGGACCACAGGGCCCTGGACACGAACCATGGCCTTTTCCCAGACAAACAAAAGTCACCAGGCCCGGGTCCTGATGTCAGTTTGCAGAAGGCACTTGGCACTGTCAAACCAGCCACACTTGCCTCTGGGGGCACCTAGCATCTGGGAGGTATCCTGATCCGTTCAGAATTTCAGAAGGGAGCCGGCCACTCCGGGCCACTGGGCCATGGACATGAATGATGGCCTTTCCCCAGAGAAACAAAAGTCACCAGCCTAGGTTCCTGATTTCAATTTGCTGGAGGCACTTGGCACTGTCAAACCAGCCACACTTGCCTCTGGGGGCACTTTGCATCTGGGAGGCATCCTGATCCGTTCGGAATTTCAGCAGGCAGCCAGCCACTGCAGACCACGGGGTCCTGCACACGAACGATGGCCTTTCCCCAGAGAAACAAAAGTCACCAGGCCAGGTTCCTGATGTCAGTTTGCAGGAGGCACTTGGCACTGTCAAACCAGCCACAGTTGCCTCTGAAGGCACCTTGCATCTGGGAGGCATCCTGATCCGTTCGGAGTTTCAGAAGGCAGCCGGCCACACCGGGCCAACGGACCCTGGACATGAATGATGGTCTTTCCCCAGAGAAACAAACTCACCACACCAACTTCCTGATGTCAATACGCAGGAGGCACTTGGCACTGTCAAACCAGCCACAGTTGCCTCTGGGGGCACTTGTGTCTGGGTGGCATTCTGATCCGTTCGGAATTTCAGAAGGCAGCCGGCCACTCCGGGCCACGGGGCCCTGGACATGAAGGATGGCCTTTCCCCACAGAAACAAAAGTCACCAGGCTAGGTTCCTGATGTCAATTTGCAGGAGGCACTTGACACTGTCAAACCAGCCACAGTTGCCTTTGGGGGTACCTTGCATCTAGGAGACATCATGATCCGTTCACAATTTCAGAAGGCAGCCGGCCACTGAGGGCCACGGGGCCCTGGACATGAATGATGGCCTTTCCCCACAGAAACAAAAGTCACCAGGCTAGGTTCCTGATGTTAATTTGCAGGAGGCACTTGGCACTGTCAAACCAGCCACTGTTGCCTCTGGGGGCACCTAGCATCTGGGAGGTATACTGATCCGCTCAGAATTTCAGAAGGCAGCCGGCCACTCAGGGCCACCGGGCCATGGACATGAATGATGGCCTTTCCCCAGAGAAACAAAAGTCACCAGGCTAGGTTCCTGATGTCAGTTTGCAGGAGGCACTTGGCACTGTCAAACCAACCACACTTGCCTCTGGGGGCACTTGCATCTTGGAGGCACCCTGATCCGCTCAGAATTTCAGCAGGCAGCCGGCCACTCCGGGCCACGGGGCCCTGGATATGAAGGATGGCCTTTCCCCACAGAAACAAAAGTCACCAGCCTAGGTTCCTGATGTCAATTTGCAGGAGGCACTTGGCACTGTCAAAGCAGCCAGAGTTGCCTGTGGGTGTACCTTGCATCTAGGAGACATCATGATCCGTTCACAATTTCAGAAGGCAGCCAGCCACTGCGGGCCACGGGGCCATGGACATGAATGATGGCCTTTCCCCAGAGAAACAAAAGTCACCAGGCCAGGTTCCTGATTTCAATTTGCTGGAGGCACTTGGCACTGTCAAACCAGCCACACTTGCCTCTGCGGCACTTTGCATCTGGGAGGCATCCTGATCCGTTCGGAATTTCAGCAGGCAGCCGGCCACTCCGGACCACAGGGTCCTGGACACGAACGATGGCCTTTCCCCAGAGAAACAAAAGTCACCAGGCCAGGTTCCTGATGTCAGTTTGCAGGAGGCACTTGGCACTGTCAAAGCAGCCACAATTGCTTCTGAGGGCACCTTGCATCTGGGAGGCATCCTGATCCATTTGGTGTTTCAGAAGGCAGCTGGCCACTCCGGGCCACCTTGCTGTGGACACTAACGATGACCTTCCCCCACAGAAAGAAAAGTCACCAGGCCAGGTTCCTCATGTCAGTTTGCAGGAGGCACTTGGCACTGTCAAACCAACCACACTTGCCTCTGGGGGCACTTGCATCTTGGAGGCACCCTGATCCGCTCAGAATTTCAGCAGGCAGCCGGCCACTCCGGGCCACGGGGCCCTGGATATGAAGGATGGCCTTTCCCCACAGAAACAAAAGTCACCAGGCTAGGTTCCTGATGTCAATTTGCAGGAGGCACTTGGCACTGTCAAAGCAGCCAGAGTTGCCTGTGGGTGTACCTTGCATCTAGGAGACATCATGATCCGTTCACAATTTCAGAAGGCAGCCAGCCACTGCGGGCCACGGGGCCATGGACATGAATGATGGCCTTTCCCCAGAGAAACAAAAGTCACCAGGCCAGGTTCCTGATTTCAATTTGCTGGAGGCACTTGGCACTGTCAAACCAGCCACACTTGCCTCTGCGGCACTTTGCATCTGGGAGGCATCCTGATCCGTTCGGTGTTTCAGCAGGCAGCCGGCCACTCCGGACCACAGGGTCCTGGACACGAACGATGGCCTTTCCCCAGAGAAACAAAAGTCACCAGGCCAGGTTCCTGATGTCAGTTTGCAGGAGGCACTTGGCACTGTCAAAGCAGCCACAATTGCTTCTGAGGGCACCTTGCATCTGGGAGGCATCCTGATCCATTTGGTGTTTCAGAAGGCAGCTGGCCACTCCGGGCCACCTTGCTGTGGACACTAACGATGGCCTTCCCCCACAGAAAGAAAAGTCACCAGGCCAGGTTCCTCATGTCAGTTTGCAGGAGGCACTTGGCGCTGTCAAACCAGCCACACTTGCCTCTGGGGGCACTTTGCATCTGGGAGGTATCCTGATCCGTTCGGTGTTTCAGAAGGCAGCCGGCCACACCGGGCCAATGGACCCTGGACATGAATGATGGTCTTTCCCCAGAGAAACAAACTCACCACACCAACTTCCTGATGTCAATACGCAGGAGGCACTTGGCACTGTCAAACCAGCCACAGTTGCCTCTGAGGGCACCTTGCATCTGGGAGGCATCCTGATCCGTTCGGTGTTTCAGAAGGCAGCCGGCCACACCGGGCCAATGGACCCTGGACATGAATGATGGTCTTTCCCCAGAGAAACAAACTCACCACACCAACTTCCTGATGTCAATACGCAGGAGGCACTTGGCACTGTCAAACCAGCCACAGTTGCCTCTGGGGGCACTTGCGTCTGGGAGGCATCCTGATCCGTTCGGAATTTCAGCAGGCAGCCGGCCACTCCGGGCCATGGGGCCCTGGACATGAAGGATGGCCTTTCCCCACAGAAACAAAAGTCACCAGGCTAGGTTCCTGATGCCAATTTGCAGGAGGCACTTGGCACTGTCAAACCAGCCAGAGTTGCCTGTGGGGGCACCTTGCATCTAGGAGACATCATGATCCGTTCACAATTTCAGAAGGCAGCCGGCCACTGAGGGCCACGGGGCCCTGACATGAATGATGGCCTTTCCCCACAGAAACAAAAGTCACTAGGCTAGGTTCCTCATGTCAGTTTGCAGGAGGCACTTGGCACTGTCAAACCAGCCACACTTGCCTCTGGGGACACTTTGCATCTGGGAGGTATCCTGATCTGTACACAATTTCAGAAGGCAGCCGGCCACTCCGGACCACAGGGTCCTGGACACGAACCATGGCCTTTTCCCAGACAAACAAAAGTCACCAGGCCCGGCTCCTGATGTCAGTTTGCAGAAGGCACTTGGCACTGTCAAACCAGCCACTGTTGCCTCTGGGGGCACCTAGCATCTGGGAGGTATCCTGATCCGTTCAGAATTTCAGAAGGCAGCCGGCCACTCCGGGCCACTGGGCCATGGACATGAATGATGGCCTTTCCCCAGAGAAACAAAAGTCACCAGCCTAGGTTCCTGATTTCAATTTGCTGGAGGCACTTGGCACTGTCAAACCAGCCACACTTGCCTCTGGGGGCACTTTGCATCTGGGAGGTATCCTGATCCGTTCGGAATTTCAGCAGGCAGCGGGCTACACCGGACCACGGGGCCCTGGACACGAACCATGGCCTTTCCCCAGACAAACAGAAGTCACCAGGCCCGGCTCCTGTTGTCAGTTTGCAGAAGGCACTTGGCACTGTCAAACCAGTCACTGTTGCCTCTGGGGGCACCTAGCATCTGGGAGGTATCCTGATCCGCCCAGAATTTCAGAAGGCAGCCGGCCACTCAGGGCCACCGGGCCATGGACATGAATGATGGCCTTTCCCCAGAGAAACAAAAGTCACCAGGCTAGGTTCCTGATTTCAATTTGCTGGAGGCACTTGGCACTGTCAAACCAGCCACAGTTGCCTCTGGGTGCACCTTGTATCTGGGAGACATCCTAATCCTTTTAGAATTTTACAAGGCAGCTGGCCACTCCGGGACACCTTGCACAGGACACTAACCATGGCCTTTCCCCAGAGAAACAAAAGTCACCAGTCCAGGTTCCTGATGTCAGTTTTCAGAGGGCACGAGGCACTGTCAAACCAGCCACAATTGCCTCTGGGGGTACCTTGCATCTGAGAGATATCCTGATCTGTACACAATTTCAGAAGGCATCCGGCAACTCCGGACCACAGGGTCCTGGACACGAACCATGGCCTTTTCCCAGACAAACAAAAGTCACCAGGCCCGGGTCCTGATGTCAGTTTGCAGGAGGCACTTGGCACTGTCAAACCAGCCACAGTTGCCTCTGAAGGCACCTTGCATCTGGGAGGCATCCTGATCCGTTCGGAGTTTCAGAAGGCAGCCGGCCACACCGGGCCAACGGACCCTGGACATGAATGATGGTCTTTCCCCAGAGAAACAAACTCACCACACCAACTTCCTGATGTCAATACGCAGGAGGCACTTGGCACTGTCAAACCAGCCACAGTTGCCTTTGGGGGTACCTTGCATCTAGGAGACATCATGATCCGTTCACAATTTCAGAAGGCAGCCGGCCACTGAGGGCCACGGGGCCCTGGACATGAATGATGGCCTTTCCCAAAGAAACAAAAGTCACCAGGCTAGGTTCCTGATGTCAATTTGCAGGAGGCACTTGGCACTGTCAAACCAGCCACACTTGCCTCTGGGGGCACTTTGCATCTGGGAGGTATCCTGATCAGTTCGGAATTTTAGCAGGCAGCGGGCTACAACGGACCACGGGGCCCTGGACACGAACCATGGCCTTTCCCCAGACAAACAAAAGTCACCAGGCCCGGCTCCTGATGTCAGTTTGCAGAAGGCACTTGGCACTGTCAAACCAGACACTGTTGCCTCTGGGGGCACCTAGCATCTGGGAGGTATACTGATCCGCTCAGAATTTCAGAAGGCAGCCGGCCACTCAGGGCCACCGGGCCATGGACATGAATGATGGCCTTTCCCCAGAGAAACAAAAGTCACCAGGCTAGGTTCCTGATGTCAGTTTGCAGGAGGCACTTGGCACTGTCAAACCAACCACACTTGCCTCTGGGGGCACTTGCGTCTTGGAGGCACCCTGATCCGGTCGGAATTTCAGCAGGCAGCCGGCCACTCCGGGCCACGGGGCCCTGGATATGAAGGATGGCCTTTCCCCACAGAAACAAAAGTCACCAGGCTAGGTTCCTGATGTCAATTTGCAGGAGGCACTTGGCACTGTCAAAGCAGCCAGAGTTGCCTGTGGGTGTACCTTGCATCTAGGAGACATCATGATCCGTTCACAATTTCAGAAGGCAGCCAGCCACTGCGGGCCACGGGGCCATGGACATGAATGATGGCCTTTCCCCAGAGAAACAAAAGTCACCAGGCTAGGTTCCTGATTTCAATTTGCTGGAGGCACTTGGCACTGTCAAACCAGCCACACTTGCCTCTGCGGCACTTTGCATCTGGGAGGCATCCTGATCCGTTCGGTGTTTCAGCAGGCAGCCGGCCACTCCGGACCACAGGGTCCTGGACACGAACGATGGCCTTTCCCCAGAGAAACAAAAGTCACCAGGCCAGGTTCCTGATGTCAGTTTGCAGGAGGCACTTGGCACTGTCAAAGCAGCCACAATTGCTTCTGAGGGCACCTTGCATCTGGGAGGCATCCTGATCCATTTGGTGTTTCAGAAGGCAGCTGGCCACTCCGGGCCACCTTGCTGTGGACACTAACGATGGCCTTCCCCCACAGAAAGAAAAGTCACCAGGCCAGGTTCCTCATGTCAGTTTGCAGGAGGCACTTGGCGCTGTCAAACCAGCCACACTTGCCTCTGGGGGCACTTTGCATCTGGGAGGTATCCTGATCCGCTCAGAATTTCAGAAGGCAGCCGGCCACTCTGGGCCACCGGGCCATGGACAAGACTGATGGCCTTTCCCCAGAGAAACAAAAGTCACCAGGCTAGGTTCCTGATGTCAATACGCAGGAGGCACTTGGCACTGTCAAACCAGCCACAGTTGCCTCTGGGGGCACTTGCGTCTGGGAGGCATCCTGATCCGTTCGGAATTTCAGCAGGCAGCCGGCCACTCCGGGCCATGGGGCCCTGGACATGAAGGATGGCCTTTCCCCACAGAAACAAAAGTCACCAGGCTAGGTTCCTGATGCCAATTTGCAGGAGGCACTTGGCACTGTCAAACCAGCCAGAGTTGCCTGTGGGGGCACCTTGCATCTAGGAGACATCATGATCCGTTCACAATTTCAGAAGGCAGCCGGCCACTGAGGGCCACGGGGCCCTGACATGAATGATGGCCTTTCCCCACAGAAACAAAAGTCACTAGGCTAGGTTCCTCATGTCAGTTTGCAGGAGGCACTTGGCACTGTCAAACCAGCCACACTTGCCTCTGGGGACACTTTGCATCTGGGAGGTATCCTGATCTGTACACAATTTCAGAAGGCAGCCGGCCACTCCGGACCACAGGGTCCTGGACACGAACCATGGCCTTTTCCCAGACAAACAAAAGTCACCAGGCCCGGCTCCTGATGTCAGTTTGCAGAAGGCACTTGGCACTGTCAAACCAGCCACTGTTGCCTCTGGGGGCACCTAGCATCTGGGAGGTATCCTGATCCGTTCAGAATTTCAGAAGGCAGCCGGCCACTCCGGGCCACTGGGCCATGGACATGAATGATGGCCTTTCCCCAGAGAAACAAAAGTCACCAGCCTAGGTTCCTGATTTCAATTTGCTGGAGGCACTTGGCACTGTCAAACCAGCGACACTTGCCTCTGGGGGCACTTTGCATCTGGGAGGCATCCTGATCCGTTCGGAATTTCAGCAGGCAGCGGGCTACACCGGACCACGGGGCCCTGGACACGAACCATGGCCTTTCCCCAGACAAACAGAAGTCACCAGGCCCGGCTCCTGTTGTCAGTTTGCAGAAGGCACTTGGCACTGTCAAACCAGTCACTGTTGCCTCTGGGGGCACCTAGCATCTGGGAGGTATCCTGATCCGCCCAGAATTTCAGAAGGCAGCCGGCCACTCAGGGCCACCGGGCCATGGACATGAATGATGGCCTTTCCCCAGAGAAACAAAAGTCACCAGGCTAGGTTCCTGATTTCAATTTGCTGGAGGCACTTGGCACTGTCAAACCAGCCACAGTTGCCTCTGGGTGCACCTTGTATCTGGGAGACATCCTAATCCTTTTAGAATTTTACAAGGCAGCTGGCCACTCCGGGACACCTTGCACAGGACACTAACCATGGCCTTTCCCCAGAGAAACAAAAGTCACCAGTCCAGGTTCCTGATGTCAGTTTTCAGAGGGCACGAGGCACTGTCAAACCAGCCACAATTGCCTCTGGGGGTACCTTGCATCTGAGAGATATCCTGATCTGTACACAATTTCAGAAGGCATCCGGCAACTCCGGACCACAGGGTCCTGGACACGAACCATGGCCTTTTCCCAGAGAAACAAAAGTCACCAGGCCTGGCTCCTGATGTTAGTTTTCAGAGGGCACTTGGCACTGTCAAACCAGCCACAATTGCTTCTGAGGGCACCTTGCATCTGGGAGGCATCCTGATCCATTTGGTGTTTCAGAAGGCAGCTGGCCACTCCGGGCCACCTTGCTGTGGACACTAACGATGGCCTTCCCCCACAGAAAGAAAAGTCACCAGGCCAGGTTCCTCATGTCAGTTTGCAGGAGGCACTTGGCGCTGTCAAACCAGCCACACTTGCCTCTGGGGGCACTTTGCATCTGGGAGGTATCCTGATCCGCTCAGAATTTCAGAAGGCAGCCGGCCACTCTGGGCCACCGGGCCATGGACAAGACTGATGGCCTTTCCCCAGAGAAACAAAAGTCACCAGGCTAGGTTCCTGATGCCAATTTGCAGGAGGCACTTGGCACTGTCAAACCAGCCACAGTTGCCTCTGAGGGCACCTTGCATCTGGGAGGCATCCTGATCCGTTCGGTGTTTCAGAAGGCAGCCGGCCACACCGGGCCAATGGACCCTGGACATGAATGATGGTCTTTCCCCAGAGAAACAAACTCACCACACCAACTTCCTGATGTCAATACGCAGGAGGCACTTGGCACTGTCAAACCAGCCACAGTTGCCTCTGGGGGCACTTGCGTCTGGGAGGCATCCTGATCCGTTCGGAATTTCAGCAGGCAGCCGCCCACTCCGGGCCATGGGGCCCTGGACATGAAGGATGGCCTTTCCCCACAGAAACAAAAGTCACCAGCCTAGGTTCCTGATGCCAATTTGCAGGAGGCACTTGGCACTGTCAAACCAGCCAGAGTTGCCTGTGGGGGCACCTTGCATCTAGGAGACATCATGATCCGTTCACAATTTCAGAAGGCAGCCGGCCACTGAGGGCCACGGGGCCCTGACATGAATGATGGCCTTTCCCCACAGAAACAAAAGTCACTAGGCTAGGTTCCTCATGTCAGTTTGCAGGAGGCACTTGGCACTGTCAAACCAGCCACACTTGCCTCTGGGGACAGTTTGCATCTGGGAGGTATCCTGATCCGTTCGGAATTTCAGCACGCAGCGGGCTACACCGGACCAACCTGCCCTGGACACGAACCATGGCCTTTCCCCAGACAAACAAAAGTCACCAGGCCCGGCTCCTGATGTCAGTTTGCAGAAGGCACTTGGCACTGTCAAACCAGCCACAGTTGCCTCTGAGGGCACCTTGCATCTGGGAGGCATCCTGATCCGTTCGGAGTTTCAGAAGGCAGCCGGCCACACCGGGCCAACGGACCCTGGACATGAATGATGGTCTTTCCCCAGAGAAACAAACTCACCACACCAACTTCCTGATGTCAATACGCAGGAGGCACTTGGCACTGTCAAACCAGCCACAGTTGCCTCTGGGGGCACTTGTGTCTGGGTGGCATCCTGATCCGTTCGGAATTTCAGAAGGCAGCCGGCCACTCCGGGCCACGGGGCCCTGGACATGAAGGATGGCCTTTCCCCACAGAAACAAAAGTCACCAGGCTAGGTTCCTGATGTCAATTTGCAGGAGGCACTTGACACTGTCAAACCAGCCACAGTTGCCTTTGGGGGTACCTTGCATCTAGGAGACATCATGATCCGTTCACAATTTCAGAAGGCAGCCGGCCACTGAGGGCCACGGGGCCCTGGACATGAATGACGGCCTTTCCCCAGAGAAACAAAAGTCACCAGGCTAGGTTCCTGATGTCAATTTGCAGGAGGCACTTGGCACTGTCAAACCAGCCACTGTTGCCTGTGGGGGCAACTTGCATCTAGGAGACATCATGATCCGTTCACAATTTCAGAAGGCAGCCGGCCACTGAGGGCCACGGGGCCCTGGACATGAATGATGGCCTTTCTCACAGAAACAAAAGTCACCAGGCTAGGTTCCTCATGTCAATTTGCAGGAGGCACTTGGCACTGTCAAACCAGCCACACTTGCCTCTGGTGGCACTTTGCATCTGGGAGGTATCCTGATCCGTTCGGAATTTTAGCATGCAGCCGGCCACTGCGGACCACGGGGCCCTGGGCACGAACGATGGCCTTTCCCCAGAGAAACAAAAGTCACCAGGCCAGGTTCCTGATGTCAGTTTGCAGGAGGCACTTGGCACTGTCAAACCAGCCACAGTTGCCTGTGGGGGTACCTTGCGTCTAGGAGACATCATGATCCGTTCACAATTTCAGAAGGCAGCCGGCCACTCAGGGCCACGGGGCCCTGGACATGAATGATGGCCTTTCCCCAGAGAAACAAAAGTCACCAGGCCAGGTTCCTGATTTCAATTTGCTGGAGGCACTTGGCACTGTCAAACCAGCCACACTTGCCTCTGCGGCACTTTGCATCTGGGAGGCATCCTGATCCGTTCGGTGTTTCAGCAGGCAGCCGGCCACTCCGGACCACAGGGTCCTGGACACGAACGATGGCCTTTCCCCAGAGAAACAAAAGTCACCAGGCCAGGTTCCTGATGTCAGTTTGCAGGAGGCACTTGGCACTGTCAAAGCAGCCACAATTGCTTCTGAGGGCACCTTGCATCTGGGAGGCATCCTGATCCATTTGGTGTTTCAGAAGGCAGCTGGCCACTCCGGGCCACCTTGCTGTGGACACGAACGATGGCCTTCCCCCACAGAAAGAAAAGTCACCAGGCCAGGTTCCTCATGTCAGTTTGCAGGAGGCACTTGGCACTGTCAAAACAGCCACAGTTGCCTCTGGGTGCACCTTGTATTTGGCAGACATCCGGATCCTTTTAGAATTTTACAAGGCAGCTGGCCACTCCAGGACACCTTGCACAGGACACGAACCATGGCCTTTCTCCAGACAAACAAAAGTCGCCAGGCCCGGCTCCTGATGTCAGTTTGCAGAAGGCACTTGGCGCTGTCAAACCAGCCACTGTTGCCTCTGGGGGCACCTAGCATCTGGGAGGTATCCTGATCCGCTCAGAATTTCAGAAGGCAGCCGGCCACTCTGGGCCACCGGGCCATGGACATGAATGATGGCCTTTCCCCAGAGAAACAAAAGTCACCAGGCTAGGTTCCTGATGTCAGTTTGCAGGAGGCACTTGGCACTGTCAAACCAGCCACAGTTGCCTCTGAGGGCACCTTGCATCTGGGAGGCATCCTGATCCGTTCGGTGTTTCAGAAGGCAGCCGGCCACACCGGGCCAATGGACCCTGGACATGAATGATGGTCTTTCCCCAGAGAAACAAACTCACCACACCAACTTCCTGATGTCAATACGCAGGAGGCACTTGGCACTGTCAAACCAGCCACACTTGCCTCTGGGGCACTTGCGTCTGGGAGGCATCCTGATCCGTTCGGAATTTCAGCAGGCAGCCGGCCACTCTGGGCCATGGGGCCCTGGACATGAAGGATGGCCTTTCCCCACAGAAACAAAAGTCAACCAGCCTAGGTTCCTGATGCCAATTTCCAGGAGGCACTTGGCACTGTCAAACCAGCCAGAGTTGCCTGTGGGGGCACCTTGCATCTAGGAGACATCATGATCCGTTCACAATTTCAGAAGGCAGCCGGCCACTGAGGGCCACGGGGCCCTGGACATGAATGATGGCCTTTCCCCACAGAAACAAAAGTCACTAGGCTAGGTTCCTCATGTCAGTTTGCAGGAGGCACTTGGCACTGTCAAACCAGCCACACTTGCCTCTGGGGACACTTTGCATCTGGGAGGTATCCTGATCCGTTCGGAATTTCAGCAGGCAGCGGGCTACACCGGACCACGGGGCCCTGGACACTAACCATGGCCTTTCCCCAGAGAAACAAAAGTCACCAGGCTAGGTTCCTGATTTCAATTTGCTGGAGGCACTTGGCACTGTCAAACCAGCCACAGTTGCCTCTGGGTGCACCTTGTATCTGGGAGACATCCTAATCCTTTTAGAATTTTACAAGGCAGCTGGCCACTCCGGGACACCTTGCACAGGACACTAACCATGGCCTTTCCCCAGAGAAACAAAAGTCACCAGTCCAGGTTCCTGATGTCAGTTTTCAGAGGGCACGAGGCACTGTCAAACCAGCCACACTTGCCTCTGGGGGTACCTTGCATCTGAGAGATATCCTGATCTGTACACAATTTCAGAAGGCATCCGGCAACTCCGGACCACAGGGTCCTGGACACGAACCATGGCCTTTTCCCAGACAAACAAAAGTCACCAGGCCCGGGTCCTGATGTCAGTTTGCAGAAGGCACTTGGCACTGTCAAACCAGCCACACTTGCCTCTGGGGGCACCTAGCATCTGGGAGGTATCCTGATCCGTTCAGAATTTCAGAATGGAGCCGGCCACTCCAGGCCACTGGGCCATGGACATGAATGATGGCCTTTCCCCAGAGAAACAAAAGTCACCAGCCTAGGTTCCTGATTTCAATTTGCTGGAGGCACTTGGCACTGTCAAACCAGCCACACTTGCCTCTGGGGGCACTTTGCATCTGGGAGGCATCCTGATCCGTTCGGAATTTCAGCAGGCAGCCGGCCACTGCAGACCACGGGGCACTGGACACGAACGATGGCCTTTCCCCAGAGAAACAAAAGTCACCAGGCCAGGTTCCTGATGTCAGTTTGCAGGAGGCACTTGGCACTGTCAAACCAGCCACAGTTGCTTCTGAAGGCACCTTGCATCTGGGAGGCATCCTGATCCGTTCGGAGTTTCAGAATAGCAGCCGGCCACACCGGGCCAACGGACCCTGGACATGAATGATGGTCTTTCCCCAGAGAAACAAACTCACCACACCAACTTCCTGATGTCAATACGCAGGAGGCACTTGGCACTGTCAAACCAGCCACAGTTGCCTCTGGGGGCACTTGTGTCTGGGTGGCATCCTGATCCGTTCGGAATTTCAGAAGGCAGCCGGCCACTCCGGGCCACGGGGCCCTGGACATGAAGGATGGCCTTTCCCCACAGAAACAAAAGTCACCAGGCTAGGTTCCTGATGTCAATTTCCAGGAGGCACTTGACACTGTCAAACCAGCCACTGTTGCCTTTGGGGGTACCTTGCATCTAGGAGACATCATGATCCGTTCACAATTTCAGAAGGCAGCCGGCCACTCCGGGCCACGGGGCCCTGGACATGAATGATGGCCTTTCCCCACAGAAACAAAAGTCACCAGGCTAGGTTCCTGATGTCAATTTGCAGGAGGCACTTGGCACTGTCAAACCAGCCACTGTTGCCTGTGGGGGCAACTTGCATCTAGGAGACATCATGATCCGTTCACAATTTCAGAAGGCAGCCGTCCACTGAGGGCCACGGGGCCCTGGACGTGAATGATGGTCTTTCCCCACAGAAACAAAAGTCACCAGGCTAGGTTCCTGATGTCAATTTGCAGGAGGCACTTGGCACTGTCAAACCAGCCACACTTGCCTCTGGGGGCACTTTGCATCTGGGAGGTATCCTGATCAGTTCGGAATTTTAGCAGGCAGCGGGCTACAACGGACCACGGGGCCATGGACATGAATGATGGCCTTTCCCCAGAGAAACAAAAGTCACCAGGCCAGGCTCCTGATGTCAGTTTGCAGAAGGCACTTGGCACTGTCAAACCAGCCACAGTTGCCTCTGAGGGCACCTTGCATCTGGGAGGCATCCTGATCCGTTCGGTGTTTCAGAAGGCAGCCGGCCACACCGGGCCAATGGACCCTGGACATGAATGATGGTCTTTCCCCAGAGAAACAAACTCACCACACCAACTTCCTGATGTCAATACGCAGGAGGCACTTGGCACTGTCAAACCAGCCACAGTTGCCTCTGGGGGCACTTGCGTCTGGGAGGCATCCTGATCCGTTCGGAATTTCAGCAGGCAGCCGGCCACTCCGGGCCATGGGGCCCTGGACATGAAGGATGGCCTTTCCCCACAGAAACAAAAGTCACCAGCCTAGGTTCCTGATGCCAATTTCCAGGAGGCACTTGGCACTGTCAAACCAGCCAGAGTTGCCTGTGGGGGCACCTTGCATCTAGGAGACATCATGATCCGTTCACAATTTCAGAAGGCAGCCGGCCACTGAGGGCCACGGGGCCCTGGACATGAATGATGGCCTTTCCCCACAGAAACAAAAGTCACTAGGCTAGGTTCCTCATGTCAGTTTGCAGGAGGCACTTGGCACTGTCAAACCAGCCACACTTGCCTCTGGGGACATTTTGCATCTGGGAGGTATCCTGATCCGTTCGGAATTTCAGCAGGCAGCGGGCTACACCGGACCACGGGGCCCTGGACACGAACCATGGCCTTTCCCCAGACAAACAAAAGTCACCAGGCCCGGCTCCTGATGTCAGTTTGCAGAAGGCACTTGGCACTGTCAAACCAGCCACTGTTGCCTCTGGGTGCACCTTGTATCTGGGAGACATCCTAATCCTTTTAGAATTTTACAAGGCAGCTGGCCACTCCGGGACACCTTGCACAGGACACTAACCATGGCCTTTCCCCAGACAAACAAAAGTCACCAGGCCAGGTTCCTGATGTCAGTTTTCAGAGGGCACGAGGCACTGTCAAACCAGCCACAATTGCCTCTGGGGGTACCTTGCATCTGAGAGATATCCTGATCCGTTCAGAATTTCAGAAGGGAGCCGGCCACTCCGGACCACAGGGTCCTGGACACGAACCATGGCCTTTTCCCAGACAAACAAAAGTCACCAGGCCCGGCTCCTGATGTCAGTTTGCAGAAGGCACTTGGCACTGTCAAACCAGCCACTGTTGCCTCTGGGGGCACCTAGCATCTGGGAGGTATCCTGATCCGTTCAGAATTTCAGAAGGGAGCCGGCCACTCCGGGCCACTGGGCCATGGACATGAATGATGGCCTTTCCCCAGAGAAACAAAAGTCACCAGCCTAGGTTCCTGATTTCAATTTGCTGGAGGCACTTGGCACTGTCAAACCAGCCACACTTGCCTCTGGGGGCACTTTGCATCTGGGAGGCATCCTGATCCGTTCGGAATTTCAGCAGGCAGCCGGCCACTGCAGACCACGGGGCACTGGGCACGAACGATGGCCTTTCCCCAGAGAAACAAAAGTCACCAGGCCAGGTTCCTGATGTCAGTTTGCAGGAGGCACTTGGCACTGTCAAACCAGCCACAGTTGCCTCTGAAGGCACCTTGCATCTGGGAGGCATCCTGATCCGTTCGGAGTTTCAGAAGGCAGCCGGCCACACCGGGCCAACGGACCCTGGACATGAATGATGGTCTTTCCCCAGAGAAACAAACTCACCACACCAACTTCCTGATGTCAATACGCAGGAGGCACTTGGCACTGTCAAACCAGCCACAGTTGCCTCTGGGGGCACTTGTGTCTGGGTGGCATCCTGATCCGTTCGGAATTTCAGAAGGCAGCCGGCCACTCCGGGCCACGGGGCCCTGGACATGAAGGATGGCCTTTCCCCACAGAAACAAAAGTCACCAGGCTAGGTTCCTGATGTCAATTTACAGGAGGCACTTGACACTGTCAAACCAGCCACTGTTGCCTTTGGGGGTACCTTGCATCTAGGAGACATCATGATCCGTTCACAATTTCAGAAGGCAGCCGGCCACTGAGGGCCACGGGGCCCTGGACATGAATGATGGCCTTTCCCCACAGAAACAAAAGTCACCAGGCTAGGTTCCTGATGTCAATTTGCAGGAGGCACTTGGCACTGTCAAACCAGCCACTGTTGCCTGTGGGGGCAACTTGCATCTAGGAGACATCATGATCCGTTCACAATTTCAGAAGGCAGCCGGCCACTGAGGGCCACGGGGCCCTGGACGTGAATGATGGTCTTTCCCCACAGAAACAAAAGTCACCAGGCTAGGTTCCTCATGTCAATTTGCAGGAGGCACTTGGCACTGTCAAACCAGCCACACTTGCCTCTGGGGGCACTTTGCATCTGGGAGGTATCCTGATCAGTTCGGAATTTTAGCAGGCAGCGGGCTACAACGGACCACGGGGCCCTTGACACGAACCATGGCCTTTCCCCAGACAAACAAAAGTCACCAGGCCCGGCTCCTGATGTCAGTTTGCAGAAGGCACTTGGCACTGTCAAACCAGCCACTGTTGCCTCTGGGGGCACCTAGCATCTGGGAGGTATACTGATCCGCTCAGAATTTCAGAAGGCAGCCGTCCACTCAGGGCCACCGGGCCATGGACATGAATGATGGCCTTTCCCCAGAGAAACAAAAGTCACCAGGCTAAGTTCCTGATGTCAGTTTGCAGGAGGCACTTGGCACTGTCAAACCAACCACACTTGCCTCTGGGGGCACTTGCGTCTTGGAGGCACCCTGATCCGGTCGGAATTTCAGCAGGCAGCCGGCCACTCCGGGCCACGGGGCCCTGGATATGAAGGATGGCCTTTCCCCACAGAAACAAAAGTCACCAGGCTAGGTTCCTGATGTCAATTTGCAGGAGGCACTTGGCACTGTCAAACCAGCCACAGTTGCCTGTGGGGGTACCTTGCATCTAGGAGACATCATGATCCGTTCACAATTTCAGAAGGCAGCCAGCCACTGCGGGCCACGGGGCCATGGACATGAATGATGGCCTTTCCCCAGAAAAACAAAAGTCACCAGGCCAGGTTCCTGATGTCAGTTTGCAGGAGGCACTTGGCACTGTCAAAGCAGCCACAATTGCTTCTGAGGGCACCTTGCATCTGGGAGGCATCCTGATCCATTTGGTGTTTCAGAAGGCAGCTGGCCACTCCGGGCCACCTTGCTGTGGACACTAAAGATGGCCTTCCCCCACAGAAAGAAAAGTCACCAGGCCAGGTTCCTCATGTCAGTTTGCAGGTGGCACTTGGCGCTGTCAAACCAGCCACTGTTGCCTCTGGGGGCACCTAGCATCTGGGAGGTATCCTGATCCGCTCAGAATTTCAGAAGGCAGCCGGCCACTCTGGGCCACCGGGCCATGGACAAGAATGATGGCCTTTCCCCAGAGAAACAAAAGTCACCAGGCTAGGTTCCTGATGTCAGTTTGCAGGAGGCACTTGGCACTGTCAAACCAGCCACAGTTGCCTCTGAGGGCACCTTGCATCTGGGAGGCATCCTGATCCGTTCGGTGTTTCAGAAGGCAGCCGGCCACACCGGGCCAATGGACCCTGGACATGAATGATGGTCTTTCCCCAGAGAAACAAACTCACCACACCAACTTCCTGATGTCAATACGCAGGAGGCACTTGGCACTGTCAAACCAGCCACAGTTGCCTCTGGGGGCACTTGCGTCTGGGAGGCATCCTGATCCGTTCGGAATTTCAGCAGGCAGCCGGCCACTCCGGGCCATGGGGCCCTGGACATGAAGGATGGCCTTTCCCCACAGAAACAAAAGTCACCAGCCTAGGTTCCTGATGCCAATTTCCAGGAGGCACTTGGCACTGTCAAACCAGCCAGAGTTGCCTGTGGGGGCACCTTGCATCTAGGAGACATCATGATCCGTTCACAATTTCAGAAGGCAGCCGGCCACTGAGGGCCACGGGGCCCTGGACATGAATGATGGCCTTTCCCCACAGAAACAAAAGTCACTAGGCTAGGTTCCTCATGTCAGTTTGCAGGAGGCACTTGGCACTGTCAAACCAGCCACACTTGCCTCTGGGGACATTTTGCATCTGGGAGGTATCCTGATCCGTTCGGAATTTCAGCAGGCAGCGGGCTACACCGGACCACGGGGCCCTGGACACGAACCATGGCCTTTCCCCAGACAAACAAAAGTCACCAGGCCCGGCTCCTGATGTCAGTTTGCAGAAGGCACTTGGCACTGTCAAACCAGCCACTGTTGCCTCTGGGTGCACCTTGTATCTGGGAGACATCCTAATCCTTTTAGAATTTTACAAGGCAGCTGGCCACTCCGGGACACCTTGCACAGGACACTAACCATGGCCTTTCCCCAGACAAACAAAAGTCACCAGTCCAGGTTCCTGATGTCAGTTTTCAGAGGGCACGAGGCACTGTCAAACCAGCCACAATTGCCTCTGGGGGTACCTTGCATCTGAGAGATATCCTGATCCGTTCAGAATTTCAGAAGGGAGCCGGCCACTCCGGACCACAGGGTCCTGGACACGAACCATGGCCTTTTCCCAGACAAACAAAAGTCACCAGGCCCGGCTCCTGATGTCAGTTAGCAGAAGGCACTTGGCACTGTCAAACCAGCCACTGTTGCCTCTGGGGGCACCTAGCATCTGGGAGGTATCCTGATCCGTTCAGAATTTCAGAAGGGAGCCGGCCACTCCGGGCCACTGGGCCATGGACATGAATGATGGCCTTTCCCCAGAGAAACAAAAGTCACCAGCCTAGGTTCCTGATTTCAATTTGCTGGAGGCACTTGGCACTGTCAAACCAGCCACACTTGCCTCTGGGGGCACTTTGCATCTGGGAGGCATCCTGATCCGTTCGGAATTTCAGCAGGCAGCCGGCCACTGCAGACCACGGGGCACTGGGCACGAACGATGGCCTTTCCCCAGAGAAACAAAAGTCACCAGGCCAGGTTCCTGATGTCAGTTTGCAGGAGGCACTTGGCACTGTCAAACCAGCCACAGTTGCCTCTGAAGGCACCTTGCATCTGGGAGGCATCCTGATCCGTTCGGAGTTTCAGAAGGCAGCCGGCCACACCGGGCCAACGGACCCTGGACATGAATGATGGTCTTTCCCCAGAGAAACAAACTCACCACACCAACTTCCTGATGTCAATACGCAGGTGGCACTTGGCACTGTCAAACCAGCCACAGTTGCCTCTGGGGGCACTTGTGTCTGGGTGGCATCCTGATCCGTTCGGAATTTCAGAAGGCAGCCGGCCACTCCGGGCCACGGGGCCCTGGACATGAAGGATGGCCTTTCCCCACAGAAACAAAAGTCACCAGGCTAGGTTCCTGATGTCAATTTACAGGAGGCACTTGACACTGTCAAACCAGCCACTGTTGCCTTTGGGGGTACCTTGCATCTAGGAGACATCATGATCCGTTCACAATTTCAGAAGGCAGCCGGCCACTGAGGGCCACGGGGCCCTGGACATGAATGATGGCCTTTCCCCACAGAAACAAAAGTCACCAGGCTAGGTTCCTGATGTCAATTTGCAGGAGGCACTTGGCACTGTCAAACCAGCCACTGTTGCCTGTGGGGGCAACTTGCATCTAGGAGACATCATGATCCGTTCACAATTTCAGAAGGCAGCCGGCCACTGAGGGCCACGGGGCCCTGGACGTGAATGATGGTCTTTCCCCACAGAAACAAAAGTCACCAGGCTAGGTTCCTCATGTCAATTTGCAGGAGGCACTTGGCACTGTCAAACCAGCCACACTTGCCTCTGGGGGCACTTTGCATCTGGGAGGTATCCTGATCAGTTCGGAATTTTAGCAGGCAGCGGGCTACAACGGACCACGGGGCCCTTGACACGAACCATGGCCTTTCCCCAGACAAACAAAAGTCACCAGGCCCGGCTCCTGATGTCAGTTTGCAGAAGGCACTTGGCACTGTCAAACCAGCCACTGTTGCCTCTGGGGGCACCTAGCATCTGGGAGGTATACTGATCCGCTCAGAATTTCAGAAGGCAGCCGTCCACTCAGGGCCACCGGGCCATGGACATGAATGATGGCCTTTCCCCAGAGAAACAAAAGTCACCAGGCTAAGTTCCTGATGTCAGTTTGCAGGAGGCACTTGGCACTGTCAAACCAACCACACTTGCCTCTGGGGGCACTTGCGTCTTGGAGGCACCCTGATCCGGTCGGAATTTCAGCAGGCAGCCGGCCACTCCGGGCCACGGGGCCCTGGATATGAAGGATGGCCTTTCCCCACAGAAACAAAAGTCACCAGGCTAGGTTCCTGATGTCAATTTGCAGGAGGCACTTGGCACTGTCAAACCAGCCACAGTTGCCTGTGGGGGTACCTTGCATCTAGGAGACATCATGATCCGTTCACAATTTCAGAAGGCAGCCAGCCACTGCGGGCCACGGGGCCATGGACATGAATGATGGCCTTTCCCCAGAAAAACAAAAGTCACCAGGCCAGGTTCCTGATGTCAGTTTGCAGGAGGCACTTGGCACTGTCAAAGCAGCCACAATTGCTTCTGAGGGCACCTTGCATCTGGGAGGCATCCTGATCCATTTGGTGTTTCAGAAGGCAGCTGGCCACTCCGGGCCACCTTGCTGTGGACACTAAAGATGGCCTTCCCCCACAGAAAGAAAAGTCACCAGGCCAGGTTCCTCATGTCAGTTTGCAGGAGGCACTTGGCGCTGTCAAACCAGCCACTGTTGCCTCTGGGGGCACCTAGCATCTGGGAGGTATCCTGATCCGCTCAGAATTTCAGAAGGCAGCCGGCCACTCTGGGCCACCGGGCCATGGACAAGAATGATGGCCTTTCCCCAGAGAAACAAAAGTCACCAGGCTAGGTTCCTGATGTCAGTTTGCAGGAGGCACTTGGCACTGTCAAACCAGCCACAGTTGCCTCTGAGGGCACCTTGCATCTGGGAGGCATCCTGATCCGTTCGGTGTTTCAGAAGGCAGCCGGCCACACCGGGCCAATGGACCCTGGACATGAATGATGGTCTTTCCCCAGAGAAACAAACTCACCACACCAACTTCCTGATGTCAATACGCAGGAGGCACTTGGCACTGTCAAACCAGCCACAGTTGCCTCTGGGGGCACTTGCGTCTGGGAGGCATCCTGATCCGTTCGGAATTTCAGCAGGCAGCCGGCCACTCCGGGCCATGGGGCCCTGGACATGAAGGATGGCCTTTCCCCACAGAAACAAAAGTCACCAGCCTAGGTTCCTGATGCCAATTTCCAGGAGGCACTTGGCACTGTCAAACCAGCCAGAGTTGCCTGTGGGGGCACCTTGCATCTAGGAGACATCATGATCCGTTCACAATTTCAGAAGGCAGCCGGCCACTGAGGGCCACGGGGCCCTGGACATGAATGATGGCCTTTCCCCACAGAAACAAAAGTCACTAGGCTAGGTTCCTCATGTCAGTTTGCAGGAGGCACTTGGCACTGTCAAACCAGCCACACTTGCCTCTGGGGACACTTTGCATCTGGGAGGTATCCTGATCCGTTCGGAATTTCAGCAGGCAGCGGGCTACACCGGACCACGGGGCCCTGGACACGAACCATGGCCTTTCCCCAGACAAACAAAAGTCACCAGGCCCGGCTCCTGATGTCAGTTTGCAGAAGGCACTTGGCACTGTCAAACCAGCCACTGTTGCCTCTGGGTGCACCTTGTATCTGGGAGACATCCTAATCCTTTTAGAATTTTACAAGGCAGCTGGCCACTCCGGGACACCTTGCACAGGACACTAACCATGGCCTTTCCCCAGACAAACAAAAGTCACCAGTCCAGGTTCCTGATGTCAGTTTTCAGAGGGCACGAGGCACTGTCAAACCAGCCACAATTGCCTCTGGGGGTACCTTGCATCTGAGAGATATCCTGATCCGTTCAGAATTTCAGAAGGGAGCCGGCCACTCCGGACCACAGGGTCCTGGACACGAACCATGGCCTTTTCCCAGACAAACAAAAGTCACCAGGCCCGGCTCCTGATGTCAGTTTGCAGAAGGCACTTGGCACTGTCAAACCAGCCACTGTTGCCTCTGGGGGCACCTAGCATCTGGGAGGTATCCTGATCCGTTCAGAATTTCAGAAGGGAGCCGGCCACTCCGGGCCACTGGGCCATGGACATGAATGATGGCCTTTCCCCAGAGAAACAAAAGTCACCAGCCTAGGTTCCTGATTTCAATTTGCTGGAGGCACTTGGCACTGTCAAACCAGCCACACTTGCCTCTGGGGGCACTTTGCATCTGGGAGGCATCCTGATCCGTTCGGAATTTCAGCAGGCAGCCGGCCACTGCAGACCACGGGGCACTGGGCACGAACGATGGCCTTTCCCCAGAGAAACAAAAGTCACCAGGCCAGGTTCCTGATGTCAGTTTGCAGGAGGCACTTGGCACTGTCAAACCAGCCACAGTTGCCTCTGAAGGCACCTTGCATCTGGGAGGCATCCTGATCCGTTCGGAGTTTCAGAAGGCAGCCGGCCACACCGGGCCAACGGACCCTGGACATGAATGATGGTCTTTCCCCAGAGAAACAAACTCACCACACCAACTTCCTGATGTCAATACGCAGGAGGCACTTGGCACTGTCAAACCAGCCACAGTTGCCTCTGGGGGCACTTGTGTCTGGGTGGCATCCTGATCCGTTCGGAATTTCAGAAGGCAGCCGGCCACTCCGGGCCACGGGGCCCTGGACATGAAGGATGGCCTTTCCCCACAGAAACAAAAGTCACCAGGCTAGGTTCCTGATGTCAATTTGCAGGAGGCACTTGACACTGTCAAACCAGCCACTGTTGCCTTTGGGGGTACCTTGCATCTAGGAGACATCATGATCCGTTCACAATTTCAGAAGGCAGCCGGCCACTGAGGGCCACGGGGCCCTGGACATGAATGATGGCCTTTCCCCACAGAAACAAAAGTCACCAGGCTAGGTTCCTGATGTCAATTTGCAGGAGGCACTTGGCACTGTCAAACCAGCCACTGTTGCCTGTGGGGGCAACTTGCATCTAGGAGACATCATGATCCGTTCACAATTTCAGAAGGCAGCCGGCCACTGAGGGCCACGGGGCCCTGGACGTGAATGATGGTCTTTCCCCACAGAAACAAAAGTCACCAGGCTAGGTTCCTCATGTCAATTTGCAGGAGGCACTTGGCACTGTCAAACCAGCCACACTTGCCTCTGGGGGCACTTTGCATCTGGGAGGTATCCTGATCAGTTCGGAATTTTAGCAGGCAGCGGGCTACAACGGACCACGGGGCCCTTGACACGAACCATGGCCTTTCCCCAGACAAACAAAAGTCACCAGGCCCGGCTCCTGATGTCAGTTTGCAGAAGGCACTTGGCACTGTCAAACCAGCCACTGTTGCCTCTGGGGGCACCTAGCATCTGGGAGGTATACTGATCCGCTCAGAATTTCAGAAGGCAGCCAGCCACTGCGGGCCACGGGGCCATGGACATGAATGATGGCCTTTCCCCAGAGAAACAAAAGTCACCAGGCCAGGTTCCTGATGTCAGTTTGCAGGAGGCACTTGGCACTGTCAAAGCAGCCACAATTGCTTCTGAGGGCACCTTGCATCTGGGAGGCATCCTGATCCATTTGGTGTTTCAGAAGGCAGCTGGCCACTCCGGGCCACCTTGCTGTGGACACTAACGATGGCCTTCCCCCACAGAAAGAAAAGTCACCAGGCCAGGTTCCTCATGTCAGTTTGCAGGAGGCACTTGGCGCTGTCAAACCAGCCACTGTTGCCTCTGGGGGCACCTAGCATCTGGGAGGTATCCTGATCCGCTCAGAATTTCAGAAGGCAGCCGGCCACTCTGGGCCACCGGGCCATGGACAAGAATGATGGCCTTTCCCCAGAGAAACAAAAGTCACCAGGCTAGGTTCCTGATGTCAGTTTGCAGGAGGCACTTGGCACTGTCAAACCAGCCACAGTTGCCTCTGAGGGCACCTTGCATCTGGGAGGCATCCTGATCCGTTCGGTGTTTCAGAAGGCAGCCGGCCACACCGGGCCAATGGACCCTGGACATGAATGATGGTCTTTCCCCAGAGAAACAAACTCACCACACCAACTTCCTGATGTCAATACGCAGGAGGCACTTGGCACTGTCAAACCAGCCACAGTTGCCTCTGGGGGCACTTGCGTCTGGGAGGCATCCTGATCCGTTCGGAATTTCAGCAGGCAGCCGGCCACTCCGGGCCATGGGGCCCTGGACATGAAGGATGGCCTTTCCCCACAGAAACAAAAGTCACCAGCCTAGGTTCCTGATGCCAATTTCCAGGAGGCACTTGGCACTGTCAAACCAGCCAGAGTTGCCTGTGGGGGCACCTTGCATCTAGGAGACATCATGATCCGTTCACAATTTCAGAAGGCAGCCGGCCACTGAGGGCCACGGGGCCCTGGACATGAATGATGGCCTTTCCCCACAGAAACAAAAGTCACTAGGCTAGGTTCCTCATGTCAGTTTGCACGAGGCACTTGGCACTGTCAAACCAGCCACACTTGCCTCTGGGGACACTTTGCATCTGGGAGGTATCCTGATCCGTTCGGAATTTCAGCAGGCAGCGGGCTACACCGGACCACGGGGCCCTGGACACGAACCATGGCCTTTCCCCAGACAAACAAAAGTCACCAGGCCCGGCTCCTGATGTCAGTTTGCAGAAGGCACTTGGCACTGTCAAACCAGCCACTGTTGCCTCTGGGTGCACCTTGTATCTGGGAGACATCCTAATCCTTTTAGAATTTTACAAGGCAGCTGGCCACTCCGGGACACCTTGCACAGGACACTAACCATGGCCTTTCCCCAGAGAAACAAAAGTCACCAGGCCAGGTTCCTGATGTCAGTTTTCAGAGGGCACGAGGCACTGTCAAACCAGCCACAATTGCCTCTGGGGGTACCTTGCATCTGAGAGATATCCTGATCTGTACACAATTTCAGAAGGCAGCCGGCCACTCCGGACCACAGGGTCCTGGACACGAACCATGGCCTTTTCCCAGACAAACAAAAGTCACCAGGCCCGGCTCCTGATGTCAGTTTGCAGAAGGCACTTGGCACTGTCAAACCAGCCACACTTGCCTCTGGGGGCACCTAGCATCTGGGAGGTATCCTGATCCGTTCAGAATTTCAGAAGGGAGCCGGCCACTCCGGGCCACTGGGCCATGGACATGAATGATGGCCTTTCCCCAGAGAAACAAAAGTCACCAGCCTAGGTTCCTGATTTCAATTTGCTGGAGGCACTTGGCACTGTCAAACCAGCCACACTTGCCTCTGGGGGCACTTTGCATCTGGGAGGCATCCTGATCCGTTCGGAATTTCAGCAGGCAGCGGGCTACACCGGACCACGGGGCCCTGGACACGAACCATGGCCTTTCCCCAGACAAACAAAAGTCACCAGGCCCGGCTCCTGATGTCAGTTTGCAGAAGGCACTTGGCACTGTCAAACCAGCCACAGTTGCCTCTGAGGGCACCTTGCATCTGGGAGGCATCCTGATCCGTTCGGAGTTTCAGAAGGCAGCCGGCCACACCGGGCCAACGGACCCTGGACATGAATGATGGTCTTTCCCCAGAGAAACAAACTCACCACACCAACTTCCTGATGTCAATACGCAGGAGGCACTTGGCACTGTCAAACCAGCCACAGTTGCCTCTGGGGGCACTTGTGTCTGGGTGGCATCCTGATCCGTTCGGAATTTCAGAAGGCAGCCGGCCACTCAGGGCCACGGGGCCCTGGACATGAAGGATGGCCTTTCCCCACAGAAACAAAAGTCACCAGGCTAGGTTCCTGATGTCAGTTTGCAGGAGGCACTTGACACTGTCAAACCAGCCACAGTTGCCTTTGGGGGTACCTTGCATCTAGGAGACATCATGATCCGTTCACAATTTCAGAAGGCAGCCGGCCACTGAGGGCCACGGGGCCCTGGACATGAATGACGGCCTTTCCCCAGAGAAACAAAAGTCACCAGGCTAGGTTCCTGATGTCAATTTGCAGGAGGCACTTGGCACTGTCAAACCAGCCACTGTTGCCTGTGGGGGCAACTTGCATCTAGGAGACATCATGATCCGTTCACAATTTCAGAAGGCAGCCGGCCACTGAGGGCCACGGGGCCCTGGACATGAATGATGGCCTTTCCCCACAGAAACAAAAGTCACCAGGCTAGGTTCCTCATGTCAATTTGCAGGAGGCACTTGGCACTGTCAAACCAGCCACACTTGCCTCTGGTGGCACTTTGCATCTGGGAGGTATCCTGATCCGTTCGGAATTTTAGCATGCAGCTGGCCACTGCGGACCACGGGGCCCTGGGCACGAACGATGGCCTTTCCCCAGAGAAACAAAAGTCACCAGGCCAGGTTCCTGATGTCAGTTTGCAGGAGGCACTTGGCACTGTCAAACCAGCCACAGTTGCCTGTGGGGGTACCTTGCGTCTAGGAGACATCATGATCCGTTCACAATTTCAGAAGGCAGCCGGCCACTGCGGGCCACGGGGCCCTGGACATGAATGATGGCCTTTCCCCAGAGAAACAAAAGTCACCAGGCCAGGTTCCTGATTTCAATTTGCTGGAGGCACTTGGCACTGTCAAACCAGCCACACTTGCCTCTGCGGCACTTTGCATCTGGGAGGCATCCTGATCCGTTCGGTGTTTCAGCAGGCAGCCGGCCACTCCGGACCACAGGGTCCTGGATACGAACGATGGCCTTTCCCCAGAGAAACAAAAGTCACCAGGCCAGGTTCCTGATGTCAGTTTGCAGGAGGCACTTGGCACTGTCAAAGCAGCCACAATTGCTTCTGAGGGCACCTTGCATCTGGGAGGCATCCTGATCCATTTGGTGTTTCAGAAGGCAGCTGGCCACTCCGGGCCACCTTGCTGTGGACACTAACGATGGCCTTCCCCCACAGAAAGAAAAGTCACCAGGCCAGGTTCCTCATGTCAGTTTGCAGGAGGCACTTGGCACTGTCAAAACAGCCACAGTTGCCTCTGGGTGCACCTTGTATTTGGCAGACATCCTGATCCTTTTAGAATTTTACAAGGCAGCTGGCCACTCCGGGACACCTTGCACAGGACACTAACCATGGCCTTTCTCCAGACAAACAAAAGTCGCCAGGCCCGGCTCCTGATGTCAGTTTGCAGAAGGCACTTGGTGCTGTCAAACCAGCCACTGTTGCCTCTGGGGGCACCTAGCATCTGGGAGGTATCCTGATCCGCTCAGAATTTCAGAAGGCAGCCGGCCACTCTGGGCCACCGGGCCATGGACATGAATGATGGCCTTTCCCCAGAGAAACAAAAGTCACCAGGCTAGGTTCCTGATGTCAGTTTGCAGGAGGCACTTGGCACTGTCAAACCAGCCACAGTTGCCTCTGAGGGCACCTTGCATCTGGGAGGCATCCTGATCCGTTCGGTGTTTCAGAAGGCAGCCGGCTACACCGGGCCAATGGACCCTGGACATGAATGATGGTCTTTCCCCAGAGAAACAAACTCACCACACCAACTTCCTGATGTCAATACGCAGGAGGCACTTGGCACTGTCAAACCAGCCACAGTTGCCTCTGGGGGCACTTGCGTCTGGGAGGCATCCTGATCCGTTCGGAATTTCAGCAGGCAGCCGGCCACTCCGGGCCATGGGGCCCTGGACATGAAGGATGGCCTTTCCCCACAGAAACAAAAGTCACCAGCCTAGGTTCCTGATGCCAATTTCCAGGAGGCACTTGGCACTGTCAAACCAGCCAGAGTTGCCTGTGGGGGCACCTTGCATCTAGGAGACATCATGATCCGTTCACAATTTCAGAAGGCAGCCGGCCACTGAGGGCCACGGGGCCCTGGACATGAATGATGGCCTTTCCCCACAGAAACAAAAGTCACTAGGCTAGGTTCCTCATGTCAGTTTGCAGGAGGCACTTGGCACTGTCAAACCAGCCACACTTGCCTCTGGGGACACTTTGCATCTGGGAGGTATCCTGATCCGTTCGGAATTTCAGCAGGCAGCGGGCTACACCGGACCACGGGGCCCTGGACACGAACCATGGCCTTTCCCCAGACAAACAAAAGTCACCAGGCCCGGCTCCTGATGTCAGTTTGCAGAAGGCACTTGGCACTGTCAAACCAGCCACTGTTGCCTCTGGGTGCACCTTGTATCTGGGAGACATCCTAATCCTTTTAGAATTTTACAAGGCAGCTGGCCACTCCGGGACACCTTGCACAGGACACTAACCATGGCCTTTCCCCAGAGAAACAAAAGTCACCAGGCCAGGTTCCTGATGTCAGTTTTCAGAGGGCACGAGGCACTGTCAAACCAGCCACAATTGCCTCTGGGGGTACCTTGCATCTGAGAGATATCCTGATCTGTACACAATTTCAGAAGGCAGCCGGCCACTCCGGACCACAGGGTCCTGGACACGAACCATGGCCTTTTCCCAGACAAACAAAAGTCACCAGGCCCGGCTCCTGATGTCAGTTTGCAGAAGGCACTTGGCACTGTCAAACCAGCCACACTTGCCTCTGGGGGCACCTAGCATCTGGGAGGTATCCTGATCCGTTCAGAATTTCAGAAGGGAGCCGGCCACTCCGGGCCACTGGGCCATGGACATGAATGATGGCCTTTCCCCAGAGAAACAAAAGTCACCAGCCTAGGTTCCTGATTTCAATTTGCTGGAGGCACTTGGCACTGTCAAACCAGCCACACTTGCCTCTGGGGGCACTTTGCATCTGGGAGGCATCCTGATCCGTTCGGAATTTCAGCAGGCAGCGGGCTACACCGGACCACGGGGCCCTGGACACGAACCATGGCCTTTCCCCAGACAAACAAAAGTCACCAGGCCCGGCTCCTGATGTCAGTTTGCAGAAGGCACTTGGCACTGTCAAACCAGCCACAGTTGCCTCTGAGGGCACCTTGCATCTGGGAGGCATCCTGATCCGTTCGGAGTTTCAGAAGGCAGCCGGCCACACCGGGCCAACGGACCCTGGACATGAATGATGGTCTTTCCCCAGAGAAACAAACTCACCACACCAACTTCCTGATGTCAATACGCAGGAGGCACTTGGCACTGTCAAACCAGCCAGAGTTGCCTCTGGGGGCACTTGTGTCTGGGTGGCATCCTGATCCGTTCGGAATTTCAGAAGGCAGCCGGCCACTCAGGGCCACGGGGCCCTGGACATGAAGGATGGCCTTTCCCCACAGAAACAAAAGTCACCAGCCTAGGTTCCTGATGTCAGTTTGCAGGAGGCACTTGACACTGTCAAACCAGCCACAGTTGCCTTTGGGGGTACCTTGCATCTAGGAGACATCATGATCCGTTCACAATTTCAGAAGGCAGCCGGCCACTGAGGGCCACGGGGCCCTGGACATGAATGATGGCCTTTCCCCACAGAAACAAAAGTCACCAGGCTAGGTTCCTGATGTCAATTTGCAGGAGGCACTTGGCACTGTCAAACCAGCCACTGTTGCCTGTGGGGGCAACTTGCATCTAGGAGACATCATGATCCGTTCACAATTTCAGAAGGCAGCCGGCCACTGAGGGCCACGGGGCCCTGGACGTGAATGATGGTCTTTCCCCACAGAAACAAAAGTCACCAGGCTAGGTTCCTCATGTCAATTTGCAGGAGGCACTTGGCACTGTCAAACCAGCCACACTTGCCTCTGGGGGCACTTTGCATCTGGGAGGTATCCTGATCAGTTCGGAATTTTAGCAGGCAGCGGGCTACAACGGACCACGGGGCCCTTGACACGAACCATGGCCTTTCCCCAGACAAACAAAAGTCACCAGGCCCGGCTCCTGATGTCAGTTTGCAGAAGGCACTTGGCACTGTCAAACCAGCCACTGTTGCCTCTGGGGGCACCTAGCATCTGGGAGGTATACTGATCCGCTCAGAATTTCAGAAGGCAGCCGTCCACTCAGGGCCACCGGGCCATGGACATGAATGATGGCCTTTCCCCACAGAAACAAAAGTCACCAGGCTAAGTTCCTGATGTCAGTTTGCAGGAGGCACTTGGCACTGTCAAACCAACCACACTTGCCTCTGGGGGCACTTGCGTCTGGGAGGCACCCTGATCCGGTCGGAATTTCAGCAGGCAGCCGGCCACTCCGGGCCACGGGGCCCTGGATATGAACGATGGCCTTTCCCCACAGAAAAAAAAGTCACCAGGCTAGGTTCCTGATGTCAATTTGCAGGAGGCACTTGGCACTGTCAAACCAGCCACAGTTGCCTGTGGGGGTACCTTGCATCTAGGAGACATCATGATCCGTTCACAATTTCAGAAGGCAGCCAGCCACTGCAGGCCACGGGGCCATGGACATGAATGATGGCCTTTCCCCAGAGAAACAAAAGTCACCAGGCCAGGTTCCTGATTTCAATTTGCTGGAGGCACTTGGCACTGTCAAACCAGCCACACTTGCCTCTGCGGCACTTTGCATCTGGGAGGCATCCTGATCCGTTCGGTGTTTCAGCAGGCAGCCGGCCACTCCGGACCACAGGGTCCTGGACACGAACGATGGCCTTTCCGCAGAGAAACAAAAGTCACCAGGCCAGGTTCCTGATGTCAGTTTGCAGGAGGCACTTGGCACTGTCAAAGCAGCCACAATTGCTTCTGAGGGCACCTTGCATCTGGGAGGCATCCTGATCCATTTGGTGTTTAAGAAGGCAGCTGGCCACTCCGGGCCACCTTGCTGTGGACACTAACGATGGCCTTCCCCCACAGAAAGAAAAGTCACCAGGCCAGGTTCCTCATGTCAGTTTGCAGGAGGGACTTGGCGCTGTCAAACCAGCCACTGTTGCCTCTGGGGGCACCTAGCATCTGGGAGGTATCCTGATCCGCTCAGAATTTCAGAAGGCAGCCGGCCACTCTGGGCCACCGGGCCATGGACAAGAATGATGGCCTTTCCCCAGAGAAACAAAAGTCACCAGGCTAGGTTCCTGATGTCAGTTTGCAGGAGGCACTTGGCACTGTCAAACCAGCCACAGTTGCCTCTGAGGGCACCTTGCATCTGGGAGGCATCCTGATCCGTTCGGTGTTTCAGAAGGCAGCCGGCCACACCGGGCCAATGGACCCTGGACATGAATGATGGTCTTTCCCCAGAGAAACAAACTCACCACACCAACTTCCTGATGTCAATACGCAGGAGGCACTTGGCACTGTCAAACCAGCCACAGTTGCCTCTGGGGGCACTTGCGTCTGGGAGGCATCCTGATCCGTTCGGAATTTCAGCAGGCAGCCGGCCACTCCGGGCCACGGGGCCCTGGACATGAAGGATGGCCTTTCCCCACAGAAACAAAAGTCACCAGCCTAGGTTCCTGATGCCAATTTCCAGGAGGCACTTGGCACTGTCAAACCAGCCAGAGTTGCCTGTGGGGGCACCTTGCATCTAGGAGACATCATGATCCGTTCACAATTTCAGAAGGCAGCCGGCCACTGAGGGCCACCGGGCCCTGGACATGAATGATGGCCTTTCCCCACAGAAACAAAAGTCACTAGGCTAGGTTCCTCATGTCAGTTTGCAGGAGGCACTTGGCACTGTCAAACCAGCCACACTTGCCTCTGGGGACACTTTGCATCTGGGAGGTATCCTGATCCGTTCGGAATTTTAGCAGGCAGCGGGCTACAACGGACCACGGGGCCCTGGACACTAGCCATGGCCTTTCCCCAGACAAACAAAAGTCACCAGGCCCGGCTCCTGATGTCAGTTTGCAGAAGGCACTTGGCACTGTCAAACCAGCCACTGTTGCCTCTGGGGGCACCTAGCATCTGGGAGGTATACTGATCCGCTCAGAATTTCAGAAGGCAGCCGGCCACTCAGGGCCACCGGGCCATGGACATGAATGATGGCCTTTCCCCAGAGAAACAAAAGTCACCAGGCTAGGTTCCTGATGTCAGTTTTCAGAGGGCACGAAGCACTGTCAAACCAGCCACAATTGCCTCTGGGGGTACCTTGCATCTGAGAGATATCCTGATCTGTACACAATTTCAGAAGGCAGCCGGCCACTCCGGACCACAGGGTCCTGGACACGAACCATGGCCTTTTCCCAGACAAACAAAAGTCACCAGGCCCGGCTCCTGATGTCAGTTTGCAGAAGGCACTTGGCACTGTCAAACCAGCCACTGTTGCCTCTGGGGGCACCTAGCATCTGGGAGGTATCCTGATCCGTTCAGAATTTCAGAAGGGAGCCGGCCACTCCGGGCCACTGGGCCATGGACATGAATGATGGCCTTTCCCCAGAGAAACAAAAGTCACCAGCCTAGGTTCCTGATTTCAATTTGCTGGAGGCACTTGGCACTGTCAAACCAGCCACACTTGCCTCTGGGGGCACTTTGCATCTGGGAGGCATCCTGATCCGTTCGGAATTTCAGCAGGCAGCGGGCTACACCGGACCACGGGGCCCTGGACACGAACCATGGCCTTTCCCCAGACAAACAAAAGTCACCAGGCCCGGCTCCTGATGTCAGTTTGCAGAAGGCACTTGGCACTGTCAAACCAGCCACAGTTGCCTCTGAGGGCACCTTGCATCTGGGAGGCATCCTGATCCGTTCGGAGTTTCAGAAGGCAGCCGGCCACACCGGGCCAACGGACCCTGGACATGAATGATGGTCTTTCCCCAGAGAAACAAACTCACCACACCAACTTCCTGATGTCAATACGCAGGAGGCACTTGGCACTGTCAAACCAGCCACAGTTGCCTCTGGGGGCACTTGTGTCTGGGTGGCATCCTGATCCGTTCGGAATTTCAGAAGGCATCCGGCCACTCAGGGCCACGGGGCCCTGGACATGAAGGATGGCCTTTCCCCACAGAAACAAAAGTCACCAGGCTAGGTTCCTGATGTCAGTTTGCAGGAGGCACTTGACACTGTCAAACCAGCCACAGTTGCCTTTGGGGGTACCTTGCATCTAGGAGACATCATGATCCGTTCACAATTTCAGAAGGCAGCCGGCCACTGAGGGCCACGGGGCCCTGGACATGAAGGATGGCCTTTCCCCACAGAAACAAAAGTCACCAGGCTAGGTTCCTGATGTCAGTTTGCAGGAGGCACTTGACACTGTCAAACCAGCCACAGTTGCCTTTGGGGGTACCTTGCATCTAGGAGACATCATGATCCGTTCACAATTTCAGAAGGCAGCCGGCCACTGAGGGCCACGGGGCCCTGGACATGAATGACGGCCTTTCCCCAGAGAAACAAAAGTCACCAGGCTAGGTTCCTGATGTCAATTTGCAGGAGGCACTTGGCACTGTCAAACCAGCCACTGTTGCCTGTGGGGGCAACTTGCATCTAGGAGACATCATGATCCGTTCACAATTTCAGAAGGCAGCCGGCCACTGAGGGCCACGGGGGCCTGGACATGAATGATGGCCTTTCCCCACAGAAACAAAAGTCACCAGGCTAGGTTCCTCATGTCAATTTGCAGGAGGCACTTGGCACTGTCAAACCAGCCACACTTGCCTCTGGTGGCACTTTGCATCTGGGAGGTATCCTGATCCGTTCGGAATTTTAGCATGCAGCTGGCCACTGCGGACCACGGGGCCCTGGGCACGAACGATGGCCTTTCCCCAGAGAAACAAAAGTCACCAGGCCAGGTTCCTGATGTCAGTTTGCAGGAGGCACTTGGCACTGTCAAACCAGCCACAGTTGCCTGTGGGGGTACCTTGCGTCTAGGAGACATCATGATCCGTTCACAATTTCAGAAGGCAGCCGGCCACTGAGGGCCACGGGGCCATGGACATGAATGATGGCCTTTCCCCAGAGAAACAAAAGTCACCAGGCCAGGTTCCTGATTTCAATTTGCTGGAGGCACTTGGCACTGTCAAACCAGCCACACTTGCCTCTGCGGCACTTTGCATCTGGGAGGCATCCTGATCCGTTCGGTGTTTCAGCAGGCAGCCGGCCACTCCGGACCACAGGGTCCTGGACACGAACGATGGCCTTTCCCCAGAGAAACAAAAGTCACCAGGCCAGGTTCCTGATGTCAGTTTGCAGGAGGCACTTGGCACTGTCAAAGCAGCCACAATTGCTTCTGAGGGCACCTTGCATCTGGGAGGCATCCTGATCCATTTGGTGTTTCAGAAGGCAGCTGGCCACTCCGGGCCACCTTGCTGTGGACACTAACGATGGCCTTCCCCCACAGAAAGAAAAGTCACCAGGCCAGGTTCCTCATGTCAGTTTGCAGGAGGCACTTGGCACTGTCAAAACAGCCACAGTTGCCTCTGGGTGCACCTTGTATTTGGCAGACATCCTGATCCTTTTAGAATTTTACAAGGCAGCTGGCCACTCCGGGACACCTTGCACAGGACACTAACCATGGCCTTTCTCCAGACAAACAAAAGTCGCCAGGCCCGGCTCCTGATGTCAGTTTGCAGAAGGCACTTGGTGCTGTCAAACCAGCCACTGTTGCCTCTGGGGGCACCTAGCATCTGGGAGGTATCCTGATCCGCTCAGAATTTCAGAAGGCAGCCGGCCACTCTGGGCCACCGGGCCATGGACATGAATGATGGCCTTTCCCCAGAGAAACAAAAGTCACCAGGCTAGGTTCCTGATGTCAGTTTGCAGGAGGCACTTGGCACTGTCAAACCAGCCACAGTTGCCTCTGAGGGCACCTTGCATCTGGGAGGCATCCTGATCCGTTCGGAGTTTCAGAAGGCAGCCGGCCACACCGGGCCAATGGACCCTGGACATGAATGATGGTCTTTCCCCAGAGAAACAAACTCACCACACCAACTTCCTGATGTCAATACGCAGGAGGCACTTGGCACTGTCAAACCAGCCACAGTTGCCTCTGGGGGCACTTGCGTCTGGGAGGCATCCTGATCCGTTCGGAATTTCAGCAGGCAGCCGGCCACTCCGGGCCATGGGGCCCTGGACATGAAGGATGGCCTTTCCCCACAGAAACAAAAGTCACCAGCCTAGGTTCCTGATGCCAATTTCCAGGAGGCACTTGGCACTGTCAAACCAGCCAGAGTTGCCTGTGGGGGCACCTTGCATCTAGGAGACATCATGATCCGTTCACAATTTCAGAAGGCAGCCGGCCACTGAGGGCCACGGGGCCCTGGACATGAATGATGGCCTTTCCCCACAGAAACAAAAGTCACTAGGCTAGGTTCCTCATGTCAGTTTGCAGGAGGCACTTGGCACTGTCAAACCAGCCACACTTGCCTCTGGGGACACTTTGCATCTGGGAGGTATCCTGATCCGTTCGGAATTTCAGCAGGCAGCGGGCTACACCGGACCACGGGGCCCTGGACACGAACCATGGCCTTTCCCCAGACAAACAAAAGTCACCAGGCCCGGCTCCTGATGTCAGTTTGCAGAAGGCACTTGGCACTGTCAAACCAGCCACTGTTGCCTCTGGGTGCACCTTGTATCTGGGAGACATCCTAATCCTTTTAGAATTTTACAAGGCAGCTGGCCACTCCGGGACACCTTGCACAGGACACTAACCATGGCCTTTCCCCAGAGAAACAAAAGTCACCAGGCCAGGTTCCTGATGTCAGTTTTCAGAGGGCACGAGGCACTGTCAAACCAGCCACAATTGCCTCTGGGGGTACCTTGCATCTGAGAGATATCCTGATCTGTACACAATTTCAGAAGGCAGCCGGCCATTCCGGACCACAGGGTCCTGGACACGAACCATGGCCTTTTCCCAGACAAACAAAAGTCACCAGGCCCGGGTCCTGATGTCAGTTTGCAGAAGGCACTTGGCACTGTCAAACCAGCCACACTTGCCTCTGGGGGCACCTAGCATCTGGGAGGTATCCTGATCCGTTCAGAATTTCAGAAGGGAGCCGGCCACTCCGGGCCACTGGGCCATGGACATGAATGATGGCCTTTCCCCAGAGAAACAAAAGTCACCAGGCTAGGTTCCTGATTTCAATTTGCTGGAGGCACTTGGCACTGTCAAACCAGCCACACTTGCCTCTGGGGGCACTTTGCATCTGGGAGGCATCCTGATCCGTTCGGAATTTCAGCAGGCAGCGGGCTACACCGGACCACGGGGCCCTGGACACGAACCATGGCCTTTCCCCAGACAAACAAAAGTCACCAGGCCCGGCTCCTGTTGTCAGTTTGCAGAAGGCACTTGGTGCTGTCAAACCAGCCACTGTTGCCTCTGGGGGCACCTAGCATCTGGGAGGTATCCTGATCCGCCCAGAATTTCAGAAGGCAGCCGGCCACTCAGGGCCACCGGGCCATGGACATGAATGATGGCCTTTCCCCAGAGAAACAAAAGTCACCAGGCTAGGTTCCTGATTTCAATTTGCTGGAGGCACTTGGCACTGTCAAACCAGCCACAGTTGCCTCTGGGTGCACCTTGTATCTGGGAAACATCCTAATCCTTTTAGAATTTTACAAGGCAGCTGGCCACTCCGGGACACCTTGCACAGGACACTAACCATGGCCTTTCCCCAGAGAAACAAAAGTCACCAGTCCAGGTTCCTGATGTCAGTTTTCAGAGGGCACGAGGCACTGTCAAACCAGCCACAATTGCCTCTGGGGGTACCTTGCATCTGAGAGATATCCTGATCTGTACACAATTTCAGAAGGCATCCGGCAACTCCGGACCACAGGGTCCTGGAAACGAACCATGGCCTTTTCCCAGACAAACAAAAGTCACCAGGCCCGGGTCCTGATGTCAGTTTGCAGAAGGCACTTGGCACTGTCAAACCAGCCACACTTGCCTCTGGGGGCACCTAGCATCTGGGAGGTATCCTGATCCGTTCAGAATTTCAGAAGGGAGCCGGCCACTCCGGGCCACTGGGCCATGGACATGAATGATGGCCTTTCCCCAGAGAAACAAAAGTCACCAGGCTAGGTTCCTGATTTCAATTTGCTGGAGGCACTTGGCACTGTCAAACCAGCCACACTTGCCTCTGGGGGCACTTTGCATCTGGGAGGCATCCTGATCCGTCCGGAATTTCAGCAGGCAGCCGGCCACACCGGGCCAACGGACCCTGGACATGAATGATGGTCTTTCCCTAGAGAAACAAACTCACCACACCAACTTCCTGATGTCAATACGCAGGAGGCACTTGGCACTGTCAAAGCAGCCACAGTTGCCTCTGAGGGCACCTTGCATCTGGGAGGCATCCTGATCCGTTTGGTGTTTCAGAAGGCAGCCGGCCACACCGGGCCAATGGACCCTGGACATGAATGATGGTCTTTCCCCAGAGAAACAAACTCACCACACCAACTTCCTGATGTCAATACGCAGGAGGCACTTGGCACTGTCAAACCAGCCACAGTTGCCTCTGGGGGCACTTGCGTCTGGGAGGCATCCTGATCCGTTCGGAATTTGAGCAGGCAGCCGGCCACTCCGGGCCATGGGGCCCTGGACATGAAGGATGGCCTTTCCCCACAGAAACAAAAGTCACCAGCCTAGGTTCCTGATGCCAAATTCCAGGAGGCACTTCGCACTGTCAAACCAGCCAGAGTTGCCTGTGGGGGCACCTTGCATCTAGGAGACATCATGATCCGTTCACAATTTCAGAAGGCAGCCGGCCACTGAGGGCCACGGGGCCCTGGACATGAATGATGGCCTTTCCCCACAGAAACAAAAGTCACTAGGCTAGGTTCCTCATGTCAGTTTGCAGGAGGCACTTGGCACTGTCAAACCAGCCACACTTGCCTCTGGGGACAGTTTGCATCTGGGAGGTATCCTGATCCCTTCGGAATTTCAGCAGGCAGCGGGCTACACCGGATCACGGGGCCCTGGACACGAACCATGGCCTTTCCCCAGACAAACAAAAGTCACCAGGCCCGGCTCCTGATGTCAGTTTGCAGAAGGCACTTGGCACTGTCAAAGCAGCCACAATTGCTTCTGAGGGCACCTTGCATCTGGGAGGCATCCTGATCCATTTGGTGTTTCAGAAGGCAGCTGGCCACTCCGGGCCACCTTGCTGTGGACACTAACGATGGCCTTCCCCCACAGAAAGAAAAGTCACCAGGCCAGGTTCCTCATGTCAGTTTGCAGGAGGCACTTGGCACTGTCAAAACAGCCACAGTTGCCTCTGGGTGCACCTTGTATTTGGCAGACATCCTGATCCTTTTAGAATTTTACAAGGCAGCTGGCCACTCTGGGACACCTTGCACAGGACACTAACCATGGCCTTTCTCCAGACAAACAAAAGTCGCCAGGCCCGGCTCCTGATGTCAGTTTGCAGAAGGCACTTGGTGCTGTCAAACCAGCCACTGTTGCCTCTGGGGGCACCTAGCATCTGGGAGGTATCCTGATCCGCTCAGAATTTCAGAAGGCAGCCGGCCACTCTGGGCCACCGGGCCATGGACATGAATGATGGCCTTTCCCCAGAGAAACAAAAGTCACCAGGCTATATTCCTCATGTCAGTTTGCAGGAGGCACTTGGCACTGTCAAACCAGCCACAGTTGCCTCTGAGGGCACCTTGCATCTGGGAGGCATCCTGATCCGTTCGGTGTTTCAGCAGGCAGCCGGCCACACCGGGCCAACGGACCCTGGACATGAATGATGGTCTTTCCCCAGAGAAACAAACTCACCACACCAACTTCCTGATGTCAATACGCAGGAGGCACTTGGCACTGTCAAACCAGCCACAGTTGCCTCTGGGGGCACTTGCGTCTGGGAGGCATCCTGATCCGTTCGGAATTTCAGCAGGCAGCCGGCCACTCCGGGCCATGGGGCCCTGGACATGAAGGATGGCCTTTCCCCACAGAAACAAAAGTCACCAGCCTAGGTTCCTGATGCCAATTTCCAGGAGGCACTTGGCACTGTCAAACCAGCCAGAGTTGCCTGTGGGGGCACCTTGCATCTAGGAGACATCATGATCCGTTCACAATTTCAGAAGGCAGCCGGCCACTGAGGGCCACGGGGCCCTGGACATGAATGATGGCCTTTCCCCACAGAAACAAAAGTCACTAGGCTAGGTTCCTCATGTCAGTTTGCAGGAGGCACTTGGCACTGTCAAACCAGCCACACTTGCCTCTGGGGACACTTTGCATCTGGGAGGTATCCTGATCCGTTCGGAATTTCAGCAGGCAGCGGGCTACACCGGACCACGGGGCCCTGGACACGAACCATGGCCTTTCCCCAGACAAACAAAAGTCACCAGGCCCGGCTCCTGATGTCAGTTTGCAGAAGGCACTTGGCACTGTCAAACCAGCCACTGTTGCCTCTGGGTGCACCTTGTATCTGGGAGACATCCTAATCCTTTTAGAATTTTACAAGGCAGCTGGCCACTCCGGGACACCTTGCACAGGACACTAACCATGGCCTTTCCCCAGAGAAACAAAAGTCACCAGGCCAGGTTCCTGATGTCAGTTTTCAGAGGGCACGAGGCACTGTCAAACCAGCCACAATTGCCTCTGGGGGTACCTTGCATCTGCGAGATATCCTGATCTGTACACAATTTCAGAAGGCAGCCGGCCATTCCGGACCACAGGGTCCTGGACACGAACCATGGCCTTTTCCCAGACAAACAAAAGTCACCAGGCCCGGCTCCTGATGTCAGTTTGCAGAAGGCACTTGGCACTGTCAAACCAGCCACTGTTGCCTCTGGGGGCACCTAGCATCTGGGAGGTATCCTGATCCGTTCAGAATTTCAGAAGGGAGCCGGCCACTCCGGGCCACTGGGCCATGGACATGAATGATGGCCTTTCCCCAGAGAAACAAAAGTCACCAGGCTAGGTTCCTGATTTCAATTTGCTGGAGGCACTTGGCACTGTCAAACCAGCCACACTTGCCTCTGGGGGCACTTTGCATCTGGGAGGCATCCTGATCCGTTCGGAATTTCAGCAGGCAGCCGGCCACACCGGGCCAACGGACCCTGGACATGAATGATGGTCTTTCCCTAGAGAAACACACTCACCACACCAACTTCCTGATGTCAATACGCAGGAGGCACTTGGCACTGTCAAAGCAGCCACAGTTGCCTCTGAGGGCACCTTGCATCTGGGAGGCATCCTGATCCGTTCGGTGTTTCAGAAGGCAGCCGGCCACACCGGGCCAATGGACCCTGGACATGAATGATGGTCTTTCCCCAGAGAAACAAACTCACCACACCAACTTCCTGATGTCAATACGCAGGAGGCACTTGGCACTGTCAAACCAGCCACAGTTGCCTCTGGGGGCACTTGCGTCTGGGAGGCATCCTGATCCGTTCGGAATTTCAGCAGGCAGCCGGCCACTCCGGGCCATGGGGCCCTGGACATGAAGGATGGCCTTTCCCCACAGAAACAAAAGTCACCAGCCTAGGTTCCTGATGCCAATTTCCAGGAGGCACTTGGCACTGTCAAACCAGCCAGAGTTGCCTGTGGGGGCACCTTGCATCTAGGAGACATCATGATCCGTTCACAATTTCAGAAGGCAGCCGGCCACTGAGGGCCACGGGGCCCTGGACATGAATGATGGCCTTTCCCCACAGAAACAAAAGTCACTAGGCTAGGTTCCTCATGTCAGTTTGCAGGAGGCACTTGGCACTGTCAAACCAGCCACTGTTGCCTCTGGGGACAGTTTGCATCTGGGAGGTATCCTGATCCGTTCGGAATTTCAGCAGGCAGCGGGCTACACCGGACCACGGGGCCCTGGACACGAACCATGGCCTTTCCCCAGACAAACAAAAGTCACCAGGCCCGGCTCCTGATGTCAGTTTGCAGAAGGCACTTGGCACTGTCAAACCAGCCACTGTTGCCTCTGGGTGCACCTTGTATCTGGGAGACATCCTAATCCTTTTAGAATTTTACAAGGCAGCTGGCCACTCCGGGACACCTTGCACAGGACACTAACCATGGCCTTTCCCCAGAGAAACAAAAGTCACCAGTCCAGGTTCCTGATGTCAGTTTTCAGAGGGCACGAGGCACTGTCAAACCAGCCACAATTGCCTCTGGGGGTACCTTGCATCTGAGAGATATCCTGATCTGTACAACATTTCAGAAGGCATCCGGCAACTCCGGACCACAGGGTCCTGGACACGAACCATGGCCTTTTCCCAGACAAACAAAAGTCACCAGGCCCGGGTCCTGATGTCAGTTTGCAGAAGGCACTTGGCACTGTCAAACCAGCCACACTTGCCTCTGGGGGCACCTAGCATCTGGGAGGTATCCTGATCCGTTCAGAATTTCAGAAGGGAGCCGGCCACTCCGGGCCACTGGGCCATGGACATGAATGATGGCCTTTCCCCAGAGAAACAAAAGTCACCAGGCTAGGTTCCTGATTTCAATTTGCTGGAGGCACTTGGCACTGTCAAACCAGCCACACTTGCCTCTGGGGGCACTTTGCATCTGGGAGGCATCCTGATCCGTTCGGAATTTCAGCAGGCAGCCGGCCACACCGGGCCAACGGACCCTGGACATGAATGATGGTCTTTCCCCAGAGAAACAAACTCACCACACCAACTTCCTGATGTCAATACGCAGGAGGCACTTGGCACTGTCAAACCAGCCACAGTTGCCTCTGGGGGCACTTGTGTCTGGGTGGCATCCTGATCCGTTCGGAATTTCAGAAGGCAGCCGGCCACTCCGGGCCACGGGGCCCTGGACATGAAGGATGGCCTTTCCCCACAGAAACAAAAGTCACCAGGCTAGGTTCGTGATGTCAATTTGCAGGAGGCACTTGACACTGTCAAACCAGCCACAGTTGCCTTTGGGGGTACCTTGCATCTAGGAGACATCATGATCCGTTCAGAATTTCAGAAGGCAGCCGGCCACTGAGGGCCACGGGGCCCTGGACATGAATGATGGCCTTTCCCCACAGAAACAAAAGTCACCAGGCTAGGTTCCTGATGTCAATTTGCAGGAGGCACTTGGCACTGTCAAACCAGCCACACTTGCCTCTGGGGGCACTTTGCATCTGGGAGGTATCCTGATCCGTTCGGAATTTTAGCAGGCAGCGGGCTACAACGGACCACGGGGCCCTGGACACTAGCCATGGCCTTTCCCCAGACAAACAAAAGTCACCAGGCCCGGCTCCTGATGTCAGTTTGCAGAAGGCACTTGGCACTGTCAAACCAGCCACTGTTGCCTCTGGGGGCACCTAGCATCTGGGAGGTATACTGATCCGCTCAGAATTTCAGAAGGCAGCCGGCCACTCAGGGCCACCGGGCCATGGACATGAATGATGGCCTTTCCCCAGAGAAACAAAAGTCACCAGGCTAGGTTCCTGATGTCAGTTTGCAGGAGGCACTTGGCACTGTCAAACCAACCACACTTGCCTCTGGGGGCACTTGCGTCTTGGAGGCACCCTGATCCGGTCGGAATTTCAGCAGGCAGCCGGCCACTGAGGGCCACGGGGCCCTGGATATGAAGGATGGCCTTTCCCCACAGAAACAAAAGTCACCAGGCTAGGTTCCTGATGTCAATTTGCAGGAGGCACTTGGCACTGTCAAACCAGCCACAGTTGCCTCTGGGGGTACCTTGCATCTAGGAGACATCATGATCCGTTCACAATTTCAGAAGGCAGCCAGCCACTGCGGGCCACGGGGCCATGGACATGAATGATGGCCTTTCCCCACAGAAACAAAAGTCACCAGGCTAGGTTCCTGATTTCAATTTGCTGGAGGCACTTGGCACTGTCAAACCAGCCACACTTGCCTCTAGGGGCACTTTGCATCTGGGAGGCATCCTGATCCGTTCGGAATTTCAGCATGCAGCCGGCCACTCCGGACCACGGGGCCCTGGGCACGAACGATGGCCTTTCCCCTGAGAAACAAAAGTCACCAGGCCAGGTTCCTGATGTCAGTTTGCAGGAGGCACTTGGCACTGTCAAAGCAGCCACAGTTGCCTCTGAGGGCACCTTGCATCTGGGAGGCATCCTGATCCGTTCGGTGTTTCAGAAGGCAGCTGGCCACACCGGGCCAATGGACCCTGGACATGAATGATGGTCTTTCCCCAGAGAAACAAACTCACCACACCAACTTCCTGATGTCAATACGCAGGAGGCACTTGGCACTGTCAAACCAGCCACAGTTGCCTCTGGGGGCACTTGCGTCTGGGAGGCACCCTGATCCGTTCGGAATTTCAGCAGGCAGCCAGCCACTGCGGGCCACGGGGCCCTGGACATGAAGGATGGCCTTTCCCCAGAGAAACAAAAGTCACCAGGCTAGGTTCCTGATGTCAATGTGCAGGAGGCACTTGGCACTGTCAAACCAGCCACAGTTGCCTGTGGGGGTACCTTGCATCTAGGAGACATCATGATCCATTCACAATTTCAGAAGGCAGCCGGCCACTGCGGGCCACGGGGCCCTGGATATGAATGATGGCCTTTCCCCACAGAAACAAAAGTCACCAGGCTAGGTTCCTGATTTCAATTTGCTGGAGGCACTTGGCACTGTCAAACCAGCCACACTTGCCTCTAGGGGCACTTTGCATCTGGGAGGCATCCTGATCCGTTCGGAATTTCAGCAGGCAGCGGGCTACACCGGACCACGGGGCCCTGGACACGAACCATGGCCTTTCCCCAGACAAACAAAAGTCACCAGGCCCGGCTCCTGTTGTCAGTTTGCAGAAGGCACTTGGCACTGTCAAACCAGCCACTGTTGCCTCTGGGGGCACCTTGTATCTGGGAGACATCCTAATCCTTTTAGAATTTTACAAGGCAGCTGGCCACTCCGGGACACCTTGCACAGGACACTAACCATGGCCTTTCCCCAGAGAAACAAAAGTCACCAGTCCAGGTTCCTGATGTCAGTTTTCAGAGGGCACGAGGCACTGTCAAACCAGCCACAATTGCCTCTGGGGGTACCTTGCATCTGAGAGATATCCTGACCTGTACACAATTTCAGAAGGCATCCGGCAACTCCGGACCACAGTGTCCCGGAAACGAACCATGGCCTTTTCCCAGACAAACAAAAGTCACCAGGCCCGGGTCCTGATGTCAGTTTGCAGAAGGCACTTGGCACTGTCAAACCAGCCACACTTGCCTCTGGGGGCACCTAGCATCTGGGAGGTATCCTGATCCGTTCAGAATTTCAGAAGGGAGCCGGCCACTCCGGGCCACTGGGCCATGGACATGAATGATGGCCTTTCCCCAGAGAAACAAAAGTCACCAGGCTAGGTTCCTGATTTCAATTTGCTGGAGGCACTTGGCACTGTCAAACCAGCCACACTTGCCTCTGGGGGCACTTTGCATCTGGGAGGCATCCTGATCCGTTCGGAATTTCAGCAGGCAGCCGGCCACACCGGGCCAATGGACCCTGGACATGAATGATGGTCTTTCCCCAGAGAAACAAACTCACCACACCAACTTCCTGATGTCAATACGCAGGAGGCACTTGGCACTGTCAAACCAGCCACAGTTGCCTCTGGGGGCACTTGCGTCTGGGAGGCATCCTGATCCGTTCGGAATTTCAGCAGGCAGCCGGCCACTCCGGGCTATGGGGCCCTGGACATGAAGGATGGCCTTTCCCCACAGAAACAAAAGTCACCAGCCTAGGTTCCTGATGCCAATTTCCAGGAGGCACTTGGCACTGTCAAACCAGCCAGAGTTGCCTGTGGGGGCACCTTGCATCTAGGAGACATCATGATCCGTTCACAATTTCAGAAGGCAGCCGGCCACTGAGGGCCACGGGGCCCTGGACATGAATGATGGCCTTTCCCCACAGAAACAAAAGTCACTAGGCTAGGTTCCTCATGTCAGTTTGCAGGAGGCACTTGGCACTGTCAAACCAGCCACACTTGCCTCTGGGGACAGTTTGGATCTGGGAGGTATCCTGATCCGTTCGGAATTTCAGCAGGCAGCGGGCTACACCGGACCACGGGGCCCTGGACACGAACCATGGCCTTTCCCCAGACAAACAAAAGTCACCAGGCCCGGCTCCTGATGTCAGTTTGCAGAAGGCACTTGGCACTGTCAAACCAGCCACTGTTGCCTCTGGGTGCACCTTGTATCTGGGAGACATCCTAATCCTTTTAGAATTTTACAAGGCAGCTGGCCACTCCGGGACACCTTGCACAGGACACTAACCATGGCCTTTCCCCAGAGAAACAAAAGTCACCAGTCCAGGTTCCTGATGTCAGTTTTCAGAGGGCACGAGGCACTGTCAAACCAGCCACAATTGCCTCTGGGGGTACCTTGCATCTGAGAGATATCCTGATCTGTACAACATTTCAGAAGGCATCCGGCAACTCCGGACCACAGGGTCCTGGACACGAACCATGGCCTTTTCCCAGACAAACAAAAGTCACCAGGCCCGGGTCCTGATGTCAGTTTGCAGAAGGCACTTGGCACTGTCAAACCAGCCACACTTGCCTCTGGGGGCACCTAGCATCTGGGAGGTATCCTGATCCGTTCAGAATTTCAGAAGGGAGCCGGCCACTCCGGGCCACTGGGCCATGGACATGAATGATGGCCTTTCCCCAGAGAAACAAAAGTCACCAGGCTAGGTTCCTGATTTCAATTTGCTGGAGGCACTTGGCACTGTCAAACCAGCCACACTTGCCTCTGGGGGCACTTTGCATCTGGGAGGCATCCTGATCCGTTCGGAATTTCAGCAGGCAGCCGGCCACACCGGGCCAACGGACCCTGGACATGAATGATGGTCTTTCCCCAGAGAAACAAACTCACCACACCAACTTCCTGATGTCAATACGCAGGAGGCACTTGGCACTGTCAAACCAGCCACAGTTGCCTCTGGGGGCACTTGTGTCTGGGTGGCATCCTGATCCGTTCGGAATTTCAGAAGGCAGCCGGCCACTCCGGGCCACGGGGCCCTGGACATGAAGGATGGCCTTTCCCCACAGAAACAAAAGTCACCAGGCTAGGTTCGTGATGTCAATTTGCAGGAGGCACTTGACACTGTCAAACCAGCCACAGTTGCCTTTGGGGGTACCTTGCATCTAGGAGACATCATGATCCGTTCAGAATTTCAGAAGGCAGCCGGCCACTGAGGGCCACGGGGCCCTGGACATGAATGATGGCCTTTCCCCACAGAAACAAAAGTCACCAGGCTAGGTTCCTGATGTCAATTTGCAGGAGGCACTTGGCACTGTCAAACCAGCCACACTTGCCTCTGGGGGCACTTTGCATCTGGGAGGTATCCTGATCCGTTCGGAATTTTAGCAGGCAGCGGGCTACAACGGACCACGGGGCCCTGGACACTAGCCATGGCCTTTCCCCAGACAAACAAAAGTCACCAGGCCCGGCTCCTGATGTCAGTTTGCAGAAGGCACTTGGCACTGTCAAACCAGCCACTGTTGCCTCTGGGGGCACCTAGCATCTGGGAGGTATACTGATCCGCTCAGAATTTCAGAAGGCAGCCGGCCACTCAGGGCCACCGGGCCATGGACATGAATGATGGCCTTTCCCCAGAGAAACAAAAGTCACCAGGCTAGGTTCCTGATGTCAGTTTGCAGGAGGCACTTGGCACTGTCAAACCAACCACACTTGCCTCTGGGGGCACTTGCGTCTTGGAGGCACCCTGATCCGGTCGGAATTTCAGCAGGCAGCCGGCCACTGAGGGCCACGGGGCCCTGGATATGAAGGATGGCCTTTCCCCACAGAAACAAAAGTCACCAGGCTAGGTTCCTGATGTCAATTTGCAGGAGGCACTTGGCACTGTCAAACCAGCCACAGTTGCCTCTGGGGGTACCTTGCATCTAGGAGACATCATGATCCGTTCACAATTTCAGAAGGCAGCCAGCCACTGCGGGCCACGGGGCCATGGACATGAATGATGGCCTTTCCCCACAGAAACAAAAGTCACCAGGCTAGGTTCCTGATTTCAATTTGCTGGAGGCACTTGGCACTGTCAAACCAGCCACACTTGCCTCTAGGGGCACTTTGCATCTGGGAGGCATCCTGATCCGTTCGGAATTTCAGCATGCAGCCGGCCACTCCGGACCACGGGGCCCTGGGCACGAACGATGGCCTTTCCCCTGAGAAACAAAAGTCACCAGGCCAGGTTCCTGATGTCAGTTTGCAGGAGGCACTTGGCACTGTCAAAGCAGCCACAGTTGCCTCTGAGGGCACCTTGCATCTGGGAGGCATCCTGATCCGTTCGGTGTTTCAGAAGGCAGCTGGCCACACCGGGCCAATGGACCCTGGACATGAATGATGGTCTTTCCCCAGAGAAACAAACTCACCACACCAACTTCCTGATGTCAATACGCAGGAGGCACTTGGCACTGTCAAACCAGCCACAGTTGCCTCTGGGGGCACTTGCGTCTGGGAGGCACCCTGATCCGTTCGGAATTTCAGCAGGCAGCCAGCCACTGCGGGCCACGGGGCCCTGGACATGAAGGATGGCCTTTCCCCAGAGAAACAAAAGTCACCAGGCTAGGTTCCTGATGTCAATGTGCAGGAGGCACTTGGCACTGTCAAACCAGCCACAGTTGCCTGTGGGGGTACCTTGCATCTAGGAGACATCATGATCCATTCACAATTTCAGAAGGCAGCCGGCCACTGCGGGCCACGGGGCCCTGGACATGAATGATGGCCTTTCCCCACAGAAACAAAAGTCACCAGGCTAGGTTCCTGATTTCAATTTGCTGGAGGCACTTGGCACTGTCAAACCAGCCACACTTGCCTCTAGGGGCACTTTGCATCTGGGAGGCATCCTGATCCGTTCGGAATTTCAGCAGGCAGCGGGCTACACCGGACCACGGGGCCCTGGACACGAACCATGGCCTTTCCCCAGACAAACAAAAGTCACCAGGCCCGGCTCCTGTTGTCAGTTTGCAGAAGGCACTTGGCACTGTCAAACCAGCCACTGTTGCCTCTGGGGGCACCTTGTATCTGGGAGACATCCTAATCCTTTTAGAATTTTACAAGGCAGCTGGCCACTCCGGGACACCTTGCACAGGACACTAACCATGGCCTTTCCCCAGAGAAACAAAAGTCACCAGTCCAGGTTCCTGATGTCAGTTTTCAGAGGGCACGAGGCACTGTCAAACCAGCCACAATTGCCTCTGGGGGTACCTTGCATCTGAGAGATATCCTGACCTGTACACAATTTCAGAAGGCATCCGGCAACTCCGGACCACAGTGTCCCGGAAACGAACCATGGCCTTTTCCCAGACAAACAAAAGTCACCAGGCCCGGGTCCTGATGTCAGTTTGCAGAAGGCACTTGGCACTGTCAAACCAGCCACACTTGCCTCTGGGGGCACCTAGCATCTGGGAGGTATCCTGATCCGTTCAGAATTTCAGAAGGGAGCCGGCCACTCCGGGCCACTGGGCCATGGACATGAATGATGGCCTTTCCCCAGAGAAACAAAAGTCACCAGGCTAGGTTCCTGATTTCAATTTGCTGGAGGCACTTGGCACTGTCAAACCAGCCACACTTGCCTCTGGGGGCACTTTGCATCTGGGAGGCATCCTGATCCGTTCGGAATTTCAGCAGGCAGCCGGCCACACCGGGCCAATGGACCCTGGACATGAATGATGGTCTTTCCCCAGAGAAACAAACTCACCACACCAACTTCCTGATGTCAATACGCAGGAGGCACTTGGCACTGTCAAACCAGCCACAGTTGCCTCTGGGGGCACTTGCGTCTGGGAGGCATCCTGATCCGTTCGGAATTTCAGCAGGCAGCCGGCCACTCCGGGCTATGGGGCCCTGGACATGAAGGATGGCCTTTCCCCACAGAAACAAAAGTCACCAGCCTAGGTTCCTGATGCCAATTTCCAGGAGGCACTTGGCACTGTCAAACCAGCCAGAGTTGCCTGTGGGGGCACCTTGCATCTAGGAGACATCATGATCCGTTCACAATTTCAGAAGGCAGCCGGCCACTGAGGGCCACGGGGCCCTGGACATGAATGATGGCCTTTCCCCACAGAAACAAAAGTCACTAGGCTAGGTTCCTCATGTCAGTTTGCAGGAGGCACTTGGCACTGTCAAACCAGCCACACTTGCCTCTGGGGACAGTTTGGATCTGGGAGGTATCCTGATCCGTTCGGAATTTCAGCAGGCAGCGGGCTACACCGGACCACGGGGCCCTGGACACGAACCATGGCCTTTCCCCAGACAAACAAAAGTCACCAGGCCCGGCTCCTGATGTCAGTTTGCAGAAGGCACTTGGCACTGTCAAACCAGCCACTGTTGCCTCTGGGTGCACCTTGTATCTGGGAGACATCCTAATCCTTTTAGAATTTTACAAGGCAGCTGGCCACTCCGGGACACCTTGCACAGGACACTAACCATGGCCTTTCCCCAGACAAACAAAAGTCACCAGTCCAGGTTCCTGATGTCAGTTTTCAGAGGGCACGAGGCACTGTCAAACCAGCCACAATTGCCTCTGGGGGTACCTTGCATCTGAGAGATATCCTGATCTGTACACAATTTCAGAAGGCATCCGGCAACTCCGGACCACAGGGTCCTGGACACGAACCATGGCCTTTTCCCAGAGAAACAAAAGTCACCAGGCCCGGGTCCTGATGTCAGTTTGCAGAAGGCACTTGGCACTGTCAAACCAGCCACACTTGCCTCTGGGGGCACCTAGCATCTGGGAGGTATCCTGATCCGTTCAGAATTTCAGAAGGGAGCCGGCCACTCCGGGCCACTGGGCCATGGACATGAATGATGGCCTTTCCCCAGAGAAACAAAAGTCACCAGGCTAGGTTCCTGATTTCAATTTGCTGGAGGCACTTGGCACTGTCAAACCAGCCACACTTGCCTCTGGGGGCACTTTGCATCTGGGAGGCATCCTGATCCGTTCGGAATTTCAGCAGGCAGCCGGCCACACCGGGCCAACGGACCCTGGACATGAATGATGGTCTTTCCCCAGAGAAACAAACTCACCACACCAACTTCCTGATGTCAATACGCAGGAGGCACTTGGCACTGTCAAACCAGCCACAGTTGCCTCTGGGGGCACTTGTGTCTGGGTGGCATCCTGATCCGTTCGGAATTTCAGAAGGCAGCCGGCCACTCCGGGCCACGGGGCCCTGGACATGAAGGATGGCCTTTCCCCACAGAAACAAAAGTCACCAGGCTAGGTTCCTGATGTCAATTTGCAGGAGGCACTTGACACTGTCAAACCAGCCACAGTTGCCTTTGGGGGTACCTTGCATCTAGGAGACATCATGATCCGTTCACAATTTCAGAAGGCAGCCGGCCACTGAGGGCCACGGGGCCCTGGACATGAATGATGGCCTTTCCCCACAGAAACAAAAGTCACCAGGCTAGGTTCCTGATGTCAATTTGCAGGAGGCACTTGGCACTGTCAAACCAGCCACACTTGCCTCTGGGGGCACTTTGCATCTGGGAGGTATCCTGATCCGTTCGGAATTTTAGCAGGCAGCGGGCTACAACGGACCACGGGGCCCTGGACACTAGCCATGGCCTTTCCCCAGACAAACAAAAGTCACCAGGCCCGGCTCCTGATGTCAGTTTGCAGAAGGCACTTGGCACTGTCAAACCAGCCACTGTTGCCTCTGGGGGCACCTAGCATCTGGGAGGTATACTGATCCGCTCAGAATTTCAGAAGGCAGCCGGCCACTCAGGGCCACCGGGCCATGGACATGAATGATGGCCTTTCCCCAGAGAAACAAAAGTCACCAGGCTAGGTTCCTGATGTCAGTTTGCAGGAGGCACTTGGCACTGTCAAACCAACCACACTTGCCTCTGGGGGCACTTGCGTCTTGGAGGCACCCTGATCCGTTCGGAATTTCAGCAGGCAGCCGGCCACTCCGGGCCACGGGGCCCTGGATATGAAGGATGGCCTTTCCCCACAGAAACAAAAGTCACCAGGCTAGGTTCCTGATGTCAATTTGCAGGAGGCACTTGACACTGTCAAACCAGCCACTGTTGCCTCTAGGGGCACTTTGCATCTGGGAGGCATCCTGATCCGTTCGGAATTTCAGCATGCAGCCGGCCACTCCGGACCACGGGGCCCTGGGCACGAACGATGGCCTTTCCCCAGAGAAACAAAAGTCACCAGGCCAGGTTCCTGATGTCAGTTTGCAGGAGGCACTTGGCACTGTCAAAGCAGCCACAGTTGCCTCTGAGGGCACCTTGCATCTGGGAGGCATCCTGATCCGTTCGGTGTTTCAGAAGGCAGCCGGCCACACCGGGCCAATGGACCCTGGACATGAATGATGGTCTTTCCCCAGACAAACAAACTCACCACACCAACTTCCTGATGTCAATACGCAGGAGGCACTTGGCACTGTCAAACCAGCCACTGTTGCCTCTGGGGGCACTTGCGTCTGGGAGGCACCCTGATCCGTTCGGAATTTCAGCAGGCAGCCAGCCACTGCGGGCCACGGGGCCCTGGACATGAAGGATGGCCTTTCCCCAGAGAAACAAAAGTCACCAGGCTAGGTTCCGGATGTCAATGTGCAGGAGGCACTTGGCACTGTCAAACCAGCCACAGTTGCCTGTGGGGGTACCTTGCATCTAGGAGACATCATGATCCATTCACAATTTCAGAAGGCAGCCGGCCACTGCGGGCCACGGGGCCCTGGACATGAATGATGGCCTTTCCCCACAGAAACAAAAGTCACCAGCCTAGGTTCCTGATTTCAATTTGCTGGAGGCACTTGGCACTGTCAAACCAGCCACACTTGCCTCTAGGGGCACCTTGCATCTGGGAGGCATCCTGATCCGTTCGGAATTTCAGCAGGCAGCCGGCCACTGCGGACCACGGGGCCCTGGGCACGAACCATGGCCTTTCCCCAGACAAACAAAAGTCGCCAGGCCCGGCTCCTGATGTCAGTTTGCAGAAGGCACTTGGCGCTGTCAAACCAGCCACTGTTGCCTCTGGGGGCACCTAGCATCTGGGAGGTATCCTGATCCGCTCAGAATTTCAGAAGGCAGCCGGCCACTCCGGGCCACTGGGCCATGGACATGAATGATGGCCTTTCCCCACAGAAACAAAAGTCACCAGGCTAGGTTCCTGATTTCAATTTGCTGGAGGCACTTGGCACTGTCAAAGCAGCCACAGTTGCCTCTGAGGTCACCTTGCATCTGGGAGGCATCCTGATCCGTTCGGAATTTCAGCATGCAGCCGGCCACTGCGGACCACGGGGCCCTGGGCACGAACGATGGCCTTTCCCCAGAGAAACAAAAGTCACCAGGCTAGGTTCCTGATGTCAGTTTGCAGGAGGCACTTGGCACTGTCAAAGCAGCCACAGTTGCCTCTGAGGGCACCTTGCATCTGGGAGGCATCCTGATCCGTTCGGTGTTTCAGAAGGCAGCCGGCCAGACCGGGCCAATGGACCCTGGACATGAATGATGGTCTTTCCCCAGAGAAACAAACTCACCACACCAACTTCCTGATGTCAATACGCAGGAGGCACTTGGCACTGTCAAACCAGCCACAGTTGCCTCTGGGGTCACTTTGCATTTGGGTGGTATCCTGATTTTTTCGGAATTTCAGCAGGGAGCCGGCCACTCCGGGCCACCGGGCCCTGGATATGAAGGATGGCCTTTCCCCACAGAGACAAAAGTCACCAGCCTAGGTTCCTGATGTCAATTTGCAGGAGGCACTTGGCACTGTCAAACCAGCCACAGTTGCCTGTGGGGGTACCTTGCATCTAGGAGACATCATGATCCGTTCACAATTTCAGAAGGCAGCCGGCCACTGCGGGCCACGGGGCCATGGACATGAATGATGGCCTTTCCCCAGAGAAAAAAAAGTCACCAGGCTAGGTTCCTGATTTCAATTTGCAGGAGGCACTTGGCACTGTCAAACCAGCCACACTTGCCTCTAGGGGCACTTTGCATCTGGGAGGCATCTTGATCCGTTCGGAATTTCAGCAGGCAGCCGGCCACTCCGGACCACGGGGCCCTGGGCACGAACGATGGCCTTTCCCCAGAGAAACAAAAGTCACCAGGCCAGGTTCCTGATGTCAGTTTGCAGGAGGCACTTGGCACTGTCAAAGCAGCCACAGTTGCCTCTGAGGTCACCTTGCATCTGGGAGGCATCCTGATCCGTTCACAATTTCAGAAGGCAGCCGGCCACTGAGGGCCACGGGGCCCTGGGCACGATCCATGGCCTTTCCCTAGACAAACAAAAGTCACCAGGCCCGGGTCCTGATGTCAGTTTGCAGAAGGCACTTGGCACTGTCAAACCAGCCACACTTGCCTCTGGGGGCACCTAGCATCTGGGAGGTATCCTGATCCGTTCAGAATTTCAGAAGGGAGCCGGCCACTCCGGGCCACTGGGCCATGGACATGAATGATGGCCTTTCCCCAGAGAAACAAAAGTCACCAGCCTAGGTTCCTGATTTCAATTTGCTGGAGGCACTTGGCACTGTCAAACCAGCCACACTTGCCTCTGAGGGCACTTTGCATCTGGGAGGCATCCTGATCCGTTCGGAATTTCAGCAGGCAGCGGGCTACACCGGACCACGGGGCCCTGGACATGAATGATGGCCTTTCCCCAGACAAACAAAAGTCACCAGGCCCGGCTCCTGATGTCAGTTTGCAGAAGGCACTTGGCACTGTCAAACCAGCCACTGTTGCCTCTGGGGGCACCTAGCATCTGGGAGGTATCCTGATCCGCCCAGAATTTCAGAAGGCAGCCGGCCACTCAGGGCCACCGGGCCATGGACATGAATGATGGCCTTTCCCCAGAGAAACAAAAGTCACCAGGCTAGGTTCCTGATTTCAGTTTGCTGGAGGCACTTGGCACTGTCAAACCAGCCACAGTTGCCTCTGGGTGCACCTTATATCTGGGAGACATCCTAATCCTTTTAGAATTTTACAAGGCAGCTAGCCACTCCGGGACACCTTGAACAGGACACTAACCATGGCCTTTCCCCAGAGAAACAAAAGTCACCAGTCCAGGTTCCTGATGTCAGTTTTCAGAGGGCACGAGGCACTGTCAAACCAGCCACAATTGCCTCTGGGGGTACCTTGCATCTGAGAGATATCCTGATATGTACACAATTTCAGAAGTCATCCGGCCACTCCGGACCACAGGGTCCTGGACACGAACCATGGCCTTTTCCCAGACAAACAAAAGTCACCAGGCCCGGCTCCTGATGTCAGTTTGCAGAAGGCACTTGGCACTGTCAAACCAGCCACTGTTGCCTCTGGGGGCACCTAGCATCTGGGAGGTATCCTGATCCGTTCAGAATTTCAGAAGGGAGCCGGCCACTGCGGGCCACAGGGCCATGGACATGAATGATGGCCTTTCCCCACAGAAACAAAAGTCACCAGCCTAGGTTCCTGATTTCAATTTGCTGGAGGCACTTGGCACTGTCAAACCAGCCACACTTGCCTCTGGGGGCACTTTGCATCTGGGAGGCATCCTGATCCGTTCGGAATTTCAGCAGGCAGCCGGCCACTGCAGACCACGGGGCACTGGGCACGAACGATGGCCTTTCCGCAGAGAAACAAAAGTCACCAGGCCAGGTTCCTGATGTCAGTTTGCAGGAGGCACTTGGCACTGTCAAAGCAGCCACAGTTGCCTCTGAGGGCACCTTGCATCTGGGAGGCATCCTGATCCGTTCGGAGCTTCAGAAGGCAGCCGGCCACACCGGGCCAACGGACCCTGGACATGAATGATGGTCTTTCCCAGAGAAACAAACTCACCACACCAACTTCCTGATGTCAATACGCAGGAGGCACTTGGCACTGTCAAACCAGCCACAGTTGCCTGTGTGGGTACCTTGCATCTAGGAGACATCATGATCCATTCACAATTTCAGAAGGCAGCCGGCCACTGCGGGCCACGGGGCCCTGGACATGAATGATGGCCTTTCCCCACAGAAACAAAAGTCACCAGGCTAGGTTCCTGATTTCAATTTGATGGAGGCACTTGGCACTGTCAAACCAGCCACACTTGCCTCTAGGGGCACTTTGCATCTGGGAGGCATCCTGATCCGTTCGGAATTTCAGCAGGCAGCCGGCCACTGCGGACCACGGGGCCCTGGGCACGAACCATGGCCTTTCCCCAGACAAACAAAAGTCGCCAGGCCCGGCTCCTGATGTCAGTTTGCAGAAGGCACATGGCGCTGTCAAACCAGCCACTGTTGCCTCTGGGGGCACCTAGCATCTGGGAGGTATCCTGATCCGCTCAGAATTTCAGAAGGCAGCCGGCCACTGAGGGCCACCGGGCCATGGACACGAATGATGGCCTTTCCCCACAGAAACAAAAGTCACCAGTCTAGGTTCCTGATTTCAATTTGCTGGAGGCACTTGGCACTGTCAAAGCAGCCACAGTTGCCTCTGAGGTCACCTTGCATCTGGGAGGCATCCTGATCCGTTCGGAATTTCAGCATGCAGCCGGCCACTGCGGACCACGGGGCCCTGGGCACGAACGATGGCCTTTCCCCAGAGAAACAAAAGTCACCAGGCTAGGTTCCTGATGTCAGTTTGCAGGAGGCACTTGGCACTGTCAAAGCAGCCACAGTTGCCTCTGAGGGCACCTTGCATCTGGGAGGCATCGTGATCCGTTCGGTGTTTCAGAAGGCAGCCGGCCACACCGGGCCAATGGACCCTGGACATGAATGATGGTCTTTCCCCAGAGAAACAAACTCACCACACCAACTTCCTGATGTCAATACGCAGGAGGCACTTGGCACTGTCAAACCAGCCACAGTTGCCTCTGGGGGCACTTTGCATTTGGGTGGTATCCTGATTTTTTCGGAATTTCAGCAGGGAGCCGGCCACTCCGGGCCACCGGGTCCTGGATATGAAGGATGGCCTTTCCCCACAGAAACAAAAGTCACCAGCCTAGGTTCCTGATGTCAATTTGCAGGAGGCACTTGGCACTGTCAAACCAGCCACAGTTGCCTGTGGGGGTACCTTGCATCTAGGAGACATCATGATCCGTTCACAATTTCAGAAGGCAGCCGGCCACTGCGGGCCACGGGGCCATGGACATGAATGATGGCCTTTCCCCAGAGAAACAAAAGTCACCAGCCTAGGTTCCTGATTTCAATTTGCAGGAGGCACTTGGCACTGTCAAACCAGCCACACTTGCCTCTAGGGGCACTTTGCATCTGGGAGGCATCTTGATCCGTTCGGAATTTCAGCAGGCAGCCGGCCACTCCGGACCACGGGGCCCTGGGCACGAACGATGGCCTTTCCCCAGAGAAACAAAAGTCACCAGGCCAGGTTCCTGATGTCAGTTTGCAGGAGGCACTTGGCATTGTCAAAGCAGCCACAGTTGCCTCTGAGGGCACCTTGCATCTGGGAGGCATCCTGATCCGTTCACAATTTCAGAAGGCAGCCGGCCACTGAGGGCCACGGGGCCCTGGACATGAAGGATGGCCTTTCCCCACAGAAACAAAAGTCACCAGGCTAGGTTCCTGATTTCAATTTGCTGGAGGCACTTGGCACTGTCAAACCAGCCACACTTGCCTCTGGGGGCACTTTGCATCTAGGAGACATCATGATCCGTTCACAATTTCAGAAGGCAGCCGGCCACTGCGGGCCACGGGGCCCTGGACATGAATGATGGCCTTTCCCCAGAGAAACAAAAGTCACAGGGCTAGGTTCCTGATGTCAATTTGCAGGAGGCACTTGGCACTGTCAAACCAGCCACACTTGCCTCTGGGGGCACTTTGCATCTGGGAGGTATCCTGATCCGTTCGGAATTTCAGCAGGCAGCGGGCTACACCGGGCCACGGGGCCCTGGACACGAACCATGGCCTTTCCCTAGACAAACAAAAGTCACCAGGCCCGGCTCCTGATGTCAGTTTGCAGAAGGCACTTGGCACTGTCAAACCAGCCAGAGTTGCCTGTGGGGGCACCTTGCATCTAGGAGACATCATGATCCGTTCACAATTTCAGAAGGCAGCCGGCCACTGAGGGCCACGGGGCCCTGGACATGAATGATGGCCTTTCCCCACAGAAACAAAAGTCACTAGGCTAGGTTCCTCATGTCAGTATGCAGGAGGCACTTGGCACTGTCAAACCAGCCACACTTGCCTCTGGGGACACTTTGCATCTGGGAGGTATCCTGATCCGTTCGGAATTTCAGCAGGCAGCGGGCTACACCGGACCACGGGGCCCTGGACACGAACCATGGCCTTTCCCCAGACAAACAAAAGTCACCAGGCCCGGCTCCTGATGTCAGTTTGCAGAAGGCACTTGGCACTGTCAAACCAGCCACTGTTGCCTCTGGGTGCACCTTGTATCTGGGAGACATCCTAATCCTTTTAGAATTTTGCAAGGCAGCTGGCCACTCCGGGACACCTTGCACAGGACACTAACCATGGCCTTTCCCCAGAGAAACAAAAGTCACCAGGCCAGGTTCCTTATGTCAGTTTTCAGAGGGCACGAGGCACTGTCAAACCAGCCACAGTTGCCTGTGGGGGTAACTTGCATCTAGGAGACATCATGATCCGTTCACAATTTCAGAAGGCAGCCGGCCACTCCGGACCACAGGGTCCTGGACACGAACCATGGCCTTTTCCCAGACAAACAAAAGTCACCAGGCCCGGCTCCTGATGTCAGTTTGCAGAAGGCACTTGGCACTGTCAAACCAGCCACTGTTGCCTCTGGGGGCACCTAGCATCTGGGAGGTATCCTGATCCGTTCAGAATTTCAGAAGGGAGCCGGCCACTCCGGGCCACTGGGCCATGGACATGAATGATGGCCTTTCCCCAGAGAAACAAAAGTCACCAGCCTAGGTTCCTGATTTCAATTTGCTGGAGGCACTTGGCACTGTCAAACCAGCCACACTTGCCTCTGGGGGCACTTTGCATCTGGGAGGCATCCTGATCCGTTCGGAATTTCAGCAGGCAGCGGGCTACACCGGACCACGGGGCCCTGGACACGAACCATGGCCTTTCCCCAGACAAACAAAAGTCACCAGGCCCGGCTCCTGATGTCAGTTTGCAGAAGGCACTTGGCACTGTCAAACCAGCCACTGTTGCCTCTGGGGGCACCTAGCATCTGGGAGGTATCCTGATCCGCCCAGAATTTCAGAAGGCAGCCGGCCACTCAGGGCCACGGGGCCCTGGACATGAATGATGGCCTTTCCCCAGAGAAACAAAAGTCACCAGGCTAGGTTCCTGATTTCAGTTTGCTGGAGGCACTTGGCACTGTCAAACCAGCCACAGTTGCCTCTGGGTGCACCTTATATCTGGGAGACATCCTAATCCTTTTAGAATTTTACAAGGCAGCTAGCCACTCCGGGACACCTTGAACAGGACACTAACCATGGCCTTTCCCCAGAGAAACAAAAGTCACCAGTCCAGGTTCCTGATGTCAGTTTTCAGAGGGCACGAGGCACTGTCAAACCAGCCACAATTGCCTCTGGGGGTACCTTGCATCTGAGAGATATCCTGATATGTACACAATTTCAGAAGTCATCCGGCCACTCCGGACCACAGGGTCCTGGACACGAACCATGGCCTTTCCCCACAGAAACAAAAGTCACCAGGCCCGGCTCCTGATGTCAGTTTGCAGAAGGCACTTGGCACTGTCAAACCAGCCACTGTTGCCTCTGGGGGCACCTAGCATCTGGGAGGCATCCTGATCCGTTCAGAATTTCAGAAGGGAGCCGGCCACTGCGGGCCACAGGGCCATGGACATGAATGATGGCCTTTCCCCACAGAAACAAAAGTCACCAGCCTAGGTTCCTGATTTCAATTTGCTGGAGGCACTTGGCACTGTCAAACCAGCCACACTTGCCTCTGGGGGCACTTTGCATCTGGGAGGCATCCTGATCCGTTCGGAATTTCAGCAGGCAGCCGGCCACTGCAGACCACGGGGCACTGGGCACGAACGATGGCCTTTCCCCAGAGAAACAAAAGTCACCAGGCCAGATTCCTGATGTCAGTTTGCAGGAGGCACTTGGCACTGTCAAAGCAGCCATAGTTGCCTCTGAGGGCACCTTGCATCTGGGAGGCATCCTGATCCGTTCGGAGCTTCAGAAGGCAGCCGGCCACACCGGGCCAACGGACCCTGGACATGAATGATGGTCTTTCCCAGAGAAACAAACTCACCACACCAACTTCCTGATGTCAATACGCAGGAGGCACTTGGCACTGTCAAACCAGCCACAGTTGCCTCTGGGGGCACTTGTGTCTGGGTGGCATCCTGATCCGTTCGGAATTTCAGAAGGCAGCCGGCCACTCCGGGCCACGGGGCCCTGGACATGAAGGATGGCCTTTCCCCACAGAAACAAAAGTCACCAGGCTAGGTTCCTGATGTCAATTTGCAGGAGGCACTTGACACTGTCAAACCAGCCACAGTTGCCTTTGGGGGTACCTTGCATCTAGGAGACATCATGATCCGTTCACAATTTCAGAAGGCAGCCGGCCACTGAGGGCCACGGGGCCCTGGACATGAATGACGGCCTTTCCCCAGAGAAACAAAAGTCACCAGGCTAGGTTCCTGATGTCAATTTGCAGGAGGCACTTGGCACTGTCAAACCAGCCACTGTTGCCTGTGGGGGCAACTTGCATCTAGGAGACATCATGATCCGTTCACAATTTCAGAAGGCAGCCGGCCACTGAGGGCCACGGGGCCCTGGACATGAATGATGGCCTTTCCCCACAGAAACAAAAGTCACCAGGCTAGGTTCCTGATGTCAATTTGCAGGAGGCACTTGGCACTGTCAAACCAGCCACACTTGCCTCTGGGGGCACTTTGCATCTGGGAGGTATCCTGATCCGTCCAGAATTTTAGCAGGCAGCGGACTACACCGGACCACGGGGCCCTGGACACTAGCCATGGCCTTTCCCCAGACAAACAAAAGTCACCAGGCCCGGCTCCTGATGTCAGTTTGCAGGAGGCACTTGGCACTGTCAAAGCAGCCACAATTGCCTCTGAGGGCACCTTGCATCTGGGAGGCATCCTGATCCGTTTGGTGTTTCAGAAGGCAGCCGGCCACACCGGGCCAATGGACCCTGGACATGAATGATGGTCTTTCCCCAGAGAAACAAACTCACCACACCAACTTCCTGATGTCAATACGCAGGAGGCACTTGGCACTGTCAAACCAGCCACAGTTGCCTCTGGGGGTACTTGCGTCTGGGAGGCATCCTGATCAGTTCGGAATTTCAGCAGGCAGCCGGCCACTCCGGGCCACGGGGCCCTGGACACGAACCATTGCCTTTCCCCAGACAAACAAAAGTCACCAGGCCCGGCTCCTGATATCAGTTTGCAGAAGGTACTTGGCACTGTCAAACTAGCCACTGTTGCCTCTGGGGGCACATAGCATCTGGGAGGTATCCTGATCCGCTCAGAATTTCAGAAGGCAGCCGGCCACTCAGGGCCACCGGGCCATGGACATGAATGATGGCCTTTCCCCCACAGAAACAAAAGTCACCAGGCTAGGTTCCTGATTTCAATTTGCTGGAGGCACTTGGCACTGTCAAACCAGCCACAGTTGCCTCTGGGTGCACCTAGCATCTGGGAGACATCCTAATCCTTTTAGAATTTTACAAGGCAGCTGGCCACTCCGGGACACCTTGCACAGGACACTAACCATGGCCTTTCCCCAGAGAAACAAAAGTCACCAGGCTAGGTTCCTGATTTCAATTTGCAGGAGGCACTTGGCACTGTCAAACCAGCCACACTTGCCTCTGGGGGCACTTTGAATCTCGGAGGCATCCTGATCCGTTCGGAATTTCAGCAGGCAGCCCGCCACTGCGGACCACGGGGCACTGGGCACGAACGATGGCCTTTCCCCAGAGAAACAAAAGTCACCAGGCCAGGTTCCTGATGTCAGTTTGCAGGAGGCACTTGGCACTGTCAAAGCAGCCACAGTTGCCTCTGAGGGCACCTTGCATCTGGGAGGCATCCTGATCCGTTCGGTGTTTCAGAAGGCAGCCGGCCACACCGGGCCAATGGACCCTGGACATGAATGATGGTCTTTCCCCAGAGAAACAAACTCACCACACCAACTTCCTGATGTCAATACGCAGGAGGCACTTGGCACTGTCAAACCAGCCACAGTTGCCTCTGGGGGCACTTGCGTCTGGGAGGCATCCTGATCAGTTCGGAATTTCAGCAGGAAGCCGGCCACTCCGGGCCACGGGGCCCAGGATATGAAGGATGGCCGTTCCCCACAGAAACAAATGTCACTAGGCTAGGTTCCTGATTTCAATTTGCTGGAGGCACTTGGCACTGTCAAACCAGCCACACTTGCCTCTGGGGGAACTTTGCATCTCGGAGGCATCCTGATCCTTTCGGAATTTCAGCAGGCAGCCGGCCACTGTGGACCACAGGGCCCTGGGGACGAACGATGGCCTTTCCCCAGAGAAACAAAAGTCACCAGGCCAGGTTCCTGATGTCAGTTTGCAGGAGGCACTTGGCACTGTCAAACCAGCCACACTTGCCTCTGAGGGCACCTTGCATCTGGGAGGCATCCTGATCCGTTCGGTGTTTCAGAAGGCAGCCAGCCACACCGGGCCAATGGACCCTGGACATGAATGATGGTCTTTCCCCAGACAAACAAACTTACCACACCAACTTCCTGCTGTCAATACGCAGGAGGCACTTGGCACTGTCAAACCAGCCACAGTTGCCTCTGGGGGCACTTTGCATTTGGGTGGTATCCTGATTGTTTCGGAATTTCAGCAGGGAGCCGGCCACTCCGGGCCACGGGGCCCTGGACATGAATGATATCCTTTCCCCAGAGAAACAAAAGTCACAGGGCTAGGTTCCTGATGTCAATTTGCAGGAGGCACTTGGCACTGTCAAACCAGCCACACTTGCCTCTGGGGACAATTTGCATCTGGGAGGTATCCTGATCCGTTCGGAATTTTAGCAGGCAGCGGGCTACACCGGACCACGGGGCCCTGGACACTAGCCATGGCCTTTCCCCAGACAAACAAAAGTCGCCAGGCCCGGCTCCTGATGTCAGTTTGCAGAAGGCACTTGGCGCTGTCAAACCAGCCACTGTTGCCTCTGGGGGCACCTAGCATCTGGGAGGTATCCTGATCCGCTCAGAATTTCAGATGGCAGCCGGCCACTCCGGGCCACCGGGCCATGGAAATGAATGATGGCCTTTCCCCAGAGAAACAAAAGTCACCAGGCTAGGTTCCTGATTTCAATTTGCTGGAGGCACTTGGCACTGTCAAACCAGCCACACTTGCCTCTGGGGGCACTTTGCATCTGGGAGGCATCCTGATCCGGTCGGAATTTCAGCAGGCAGCCGGCCACTGCGGACCACGGGGCCCTGGGCACGAACGATGGCCTTTCCCCAGAGAAACAAAAGTCACCAGGCCAGGTTCCTGATGTCAGTTTGCAGGAGGCACTTGGCACTGTCAAACCAGCCACAGTTGCCTGTGGGGTACCTTGCATCTAGGAGACATCATGATCCGTTCACAATTTCAGAAGGCAGCCGGCCACTGAGGGCCACGGGGCCCTGGACATGAATGATGGCCTTTCCCCACAGAAACAAAAGTCACCAGGCCAGGTTCCTGATGTCAGTTTGCTGGAGGCACTTGGCACTGTCAAACCAGCCACAGTTGCCTCTGGGGGCACTTTGCATCTGGGAGGCATCCTGATCCGTTCGGTGTTTCAGCAGGCAGCCGGCCACTCCGGACCACAGGGTCCTGGACACGACCCATGGCCTTTCCCCAGAGAAACAAAAGTCACTAGGCCAGGTTCCTGATGTCAGTTTGCAGTAGGCACTTGGCACTGTCAAAGCAGCCACAATTGCCTCTGAGGGCACCTTGCATCTGGGAGGCATCCTGATCCGTTTGGTGTTTCAGAAGGCAGCCGGCCACTCAGGGCCACCTTGCTGTGGACACTAACGATGGCCTTCCCCCACAGAAACAAAAGTCACCAGGCCAGGTTCCTCATGTCAGTTTGCAGGAGGCACTTGGCACTGTCAAAGCAGCCACAGTTGCCTCTGGGTGCACCTTGTATCTGGGAGACATCCTGATCCTTTTAGAATTTTACAAGGCAGCTGGCCACTCCGGGCCACCTTGCCCTGGACACTAACCATGGCCTTTCCCCAGAGAAACAAAAGTCACCAGTCCAGGTTCCTGATGTCAGTTTTCAGAGGGCACGAGGCACTGTCAAACCAGCCACAGTTGCCTCTGGGGGTACCTTGCATCTGAGAGATATCCTGATCTGTTCACAATTTCAGAAGGCAGCCGGCCACTCCGGACCACAGGGTCCTGGACACGAACCATGGCCTATCCCCAGACAAACAAAAGTCACCAGGCCCGGCTCCTGATGTCAGTTTGCAGGAGGCACTTGGCACTGTCAAAGCAGCCACAGTTGCCTCTGGGGGCATTTTGCATCTGGGAGGTATCCCAATTCGTTCGGAATTGCAGCAGGCAGCCGGCCACTCCGGATCACGGGGCCCTGGGCACGAACCATGGCCTTTCCCCAGAGAAACAAAAGTCACCAGGCCAGGTTCCTGATGTCAGTTTGCAGGAGGCACTTGGCACTGTCAAAGCAGCCACAGTTGCCTCTGAGGGCACCTTGCATCTGGGAGGCATCCTGATCCGTTCGGTGTTTCAGAAGGCAGCCGGCCACACCGGGCCAATGGACCCTGGACATGAATGATGGTCTTTCCCCAGACAAACAAACTCACCACACCAACTTCCTGATGTCAATACGCAGGAGGCACTTGGCACTGTCAAACCAGCCACAGTTGCCTCTGGGGGCACTTGCGTCTGGGAGGCATCCTGATCCGTTCGGAATTTCAGCAGGCAGCCGGCCACTCCGGGCCACGGGGCCCTGGATATGAAGGATGGCCGTTCCCCACAGAAACAAAAGTCACCAGGTTAGGTTCCTGATGTCAATTTGCAGGAGGCACTTGGCACTGTCAAACCAGCCACACTTGCCTCTGGGGGCACTTTGCATCTGGGAGGTATCCTGATCCGTGTGGAATTTTAGCAGGCAGCGGGCTACACCGGACCAAGGTGCCCTGGACACGACCCATGGCCTTTCCCCAGACAAACAAAAGTCACCAGGCTAGGTTCCTGATGTCAATTTGCAGGAGGCACTTGGCACTGTCAAACCAGCCACACTTGCCTCTGAGGGCACTTTGCATCTGGGAGGCATCCTGATCCGTTCGCAATTTCAGCAGGCAGCCGGCCACTCCGGATCACGGGGCCCTGGACACGAACCATGGCCTTTCCCCAGACAAACAAAAGTCACCAGGCCCGGCTCCTGATGTCAGTTTGCAGAAGGCACTTGGTACTGTCAAACCTGCCACTGTTGCCTCTGGGGGCACCTAGCATCTGGGAGGTATCCTGATCCGCTCAGAATTTCAGAAGGCAGCCGGCAACTGCGGGCCACCAGGCCATGGACATGAATGATGGCCTTTCCCCAGAGAAACAAAAGTCACCAGGCTAGGTTCCTGATGTCAGTTTGCAGGAGGCACTTGGCGCTGTCAAAGCAGCCACAGTTGCCTCTGAGGTCACCTTGCATCTGGGAGGCATCCTGATCCGTTCGGAATTTCAGCATGCAGCCGGCCACTGCGGACCACGGGGCCCTGGGCACGAACGATGGCCTTTCCCCAGAGAAACAAAAGTCACCAGGCCAGGTTCCTGATGTCAGTTTGCAGTAGGCACTTGGCACTGTCAAACCAGCCACACTTGCCTCTGAGGGCACCTTGCATCTGGGAGGCATCCTGATCCGTTCGGTGTTTCAGAAGGCAGCCGGCCACGCCGGGCCAATGGACCCTGGACATGAATGGTGGTCTTTCCCCAGAGAAACAAAAGTCACCAGGCCAGGTTCCTGATGTCAATACGCAGGAGGCACTCGGCACTGTCAAACCAGCCACACTTGCCTCTGGGGGCACTTGCGTCTTGGAGGCATCCTGATCCGTTCGGAATTTCAGCAGGCAGCCGGACACTCCGGGCCACGGGGCCCTGGATATGAATGATGGCCTTTCCCCACAGAAACAAAAGTCACAAGCCTAGGTTCCTGATGTCAATTTGCAGGAGGCACTTGGCACTGTCAAAGCAGCCAGAGTTGCCTGTGGGTGTACCTTGCATCTAGGAGACATCATGATCCGTTCACAATTTCAGAAGGCAGCCGGCCACTGCGGGCCACGGGGCCCTGGACATGAATGATGGCCTTTCCCCAGAGAAACAAAAGTCACCAGTCCAGCTTCCTCATGTCAGTTTGCAGGAGACATTTGGTACTGACAAAGCAGCCACAGTTGCCTCTGGGGGCACTTTGCATTTGGGTGGTATCCTGATTGTTTCGGAATTTCAGCAGGGAGCCGGCCACTCCGGGCCACCGGGCCCTGGATATGAAGGATGGCCTTTCCCCACCGAAACAAAAGTCACCAGCCTAGGTTCCTGATGTCAATTTGCAGGAGGCACTTGGCGCTGTCAAACCAGCCACTGTTGCCTCTGGGGGCACCTAGCATCTGGGAGGTATCCTGATCCGCTCAGAATTTCAGATGGCAGCCGGCCACTCCGGGCCACCGGGCCATGGACATGAATGATGGCCTTTCCCCACAGAAACAAAAGTCACCAGGCTAGGTTCCTGATTTCAATTAGCTGGAGGCACTTGGCACTGTCAAACCAGCCACACTTGCCTCTGGGGGCACTTTGCATCTGGGAGGCATCCTGATCCGGTCGGAATTTCAGCAGGCAGCCGGCCACTGCGGACCACGGGGCCCTGGGCACGAACGATGGCCTTTCCCCAGAGAAACAAAAGTCACCAGGCCAGGTTCCTGATGTCAGTTTGCAGGAGGCACTTGGCACTGTCAAACCAGCCACAGTTGCCTGTGGGGGTACCTTGCATCTAGGAGACATCATGATCCGTTCACAATTTCAGAAGGCAGCCGGCCACACCGGGCCAACGGGCCCTGGACATGAATGATGGCCTTTCCCCAGACAAACAATAGTCACCAGGCCAGGTTCCTGATTTCAATTTGCTGGAGGCACTTGGCACTGTCAAACCAGCCACACTTGCCTCTGGGGGCACTTTGCATCTGGGAGGCATCCTGATCCGTTCGGAATTTCAGAAGGCAGCCAGCCACAGCGGACCACAGGGTCCTGGACACGAACGATGGCCTTTCCCCAGAGAAACAAAAGTCACCAGCCTAGGTTCCTGATGTCAATTTGCAGGAGGCACTTGGCACTGTCAAACCAGCCAGAGTTGCCTGTGGGTGTACCTTGCATCTAGGAGACATCATGATCCGTTCACAATTTCAGAAGGCAGCCGGCCACTGCGGGCCACGGGGCCCTGGACATGAATGATGGCCTTTCCCCAGAGAAACAAAAGTCACCAGTCCAGCTTCCTCATGTCAGTTTGCAGGAGACATTTGGTACTGACAAAGCAGCCACAGTTGCCTCTGGGGGCATTTTGCATTTGGGTGGTATCCTGATTGTTTCGGAATTTCAGGAGGGAGCCGGCCACTCCGGGCCACCGGGCCCTGGATATGAAGGATGGCCTTTCCCCCCAGAAACAAAAGTCACCAGCCTAGGTTCCAGATTTCAATTTGCTGGAGGCACTTGGCACTGTCAAACCAGCCACACTTGCCTCTAGGGGCACTTTGCATCTAGGAGACATCATGATCCGTTCACAATTTCAGAAGGCAGCCGGCCACTGCGGGCCATGGGGCCCTGGACATGAATGATGGCCTTTCCCCAGAGAAACAAAAGTCACAGGGCTAGGTTCCTGATGTCAATTTGCAGGAGGCACTTGGCACTGTCAAACCAGCCACAGTTGCCTGTGGGGGTACCTTGCATCTAGGAGACGTCATGATCCGTTCACAATTTCAGAAGGCAGCTGGCCACTCAGGGCCACGGGGCCCTGGACATGAATGATGGCCTTTCCCCAGAGAAACAAAAGTCACCAGGCCAGGTTCCTGATTTCAATTTGCTGGAGGCACTTGGCACTGTCAAACCAGCCACACTTGCCTCTGGGGGCACTTTGCATCTGGGAGGCATCCTGATCCGTTCGGTGTTTCAGCAGGCAGCCGGCCACTCCGGACCACAGGGTCCTGGACACGAACGATGGCCTTTCCCAGAGAAACAAAAGTCACCAGGCCCGGCTCCTGATGTCAGTTTTCAGAGGGCACGAGGCACTGTCAAACCAGCCACAGTTGCCTCTGGGGGTACCTTGCATCTGAGAGATATCCTGATCTGTTCACAATTTCAGAAGGCAGCCGGCCACTCCGGACCACAGGGTCCTGGACACGAACCATGGCCTATCCCCAGACAAACAAAAGTCACCAGGCCCGGCTCCTGATGTCAGTTTGCAGGAGGCACTTGGCACTGTCAAAGCAGCCACAGTTGCCTCTGGGGGCATTTTGCATCTGGGAGGTATCCCAATTCGTTCGGAATTGCAGCAGGCAGCCGGCCACTCCGGATCACGGGGCCCTGGGCACGAACCATGGCCTTTCCCCAGAGAAACAAAAGTCACCAGGCCAGGTTCCTGATGTCAGTTTGCAGGAGGCACTTGGCACTGTCAAAGCAGCCACAGTTGCCTCTGAGGGCACCTTGCATCTGGGAGGCATCCTGATCCGTTCGGTGTTTCAGAAGGCAGCCGGCCACACCGGGCCAATGGACCCTGGACATGAATGATGGTCTTTCCCCAGACAAACAAACTCACCACACCAACTTCCTGATGTCAATACGCAGGAGGCACTTGGCACTGTCAAACCAGCCACAGTTGCCTCTGGGGGCACTTGCGTCTGGGAGGCATCCTGATCCGTTCGGAATTTCAGCAGGCAGCCGGCCACTCCGGGCCACGGGGCCCTGGATATGAAGGATGGCCGTTCCCCACAGAAACAAAAGTCACCAGGTTAGGTTCCTGATGTCAATTTGCAGGAGGCACTTGGCACTGTCAAACCAGCCACACTTGCCTCTGGGGGCACTTTGCATCTGGGAGGTATCCTGATCCGTGTGGAATTTTAGCAGGCAGCGGGCTACACCGGACCAAGGTGCCCTGGACACGACCCATGGCCTTTCCCCAGACAAACAAAAGTCACCAGGCCAGGTTCCTGATGTCAGTTTGCAGGAGGCACTTGGCACTGTCAAACCAGCCACTGTTGCCTGTGGGGGTACCTTGCATCTAGGAGACATCATGATCCGTTCACAATTTCAGAAGGCAGCCGGCCACTGTGGGCCAACGGGCCCTGACATGAAAGATGGCCTTTCCCCAGAGAAACAAAAGTCACCAGGCTAGGTTCCTGATGTCAATTTGCAGGAGGCACTTGGCACTGTCAAACCAGCCACACTTGCCTCTGAGGGCACTTTGCATCTGGGAGGCATCCTGATCCGTTCGCAATTTCAGCAGGCAGCCGGCCACTCCGGATCACGGGGCCCTGGACACGAACCATGGCCTTTCCCCAGACAAACAAAAGTCACCAGGCCCGGCTCCTGATGTCAACTTGCAGAAGGCACTTGGTACTGTCAAACCTGCCACTGTTACCTCTGGGGGCACCTAGCATCTGGGAGGTATCCTGATCCGCTCAGAATTTCAGAAGGCAGCCGGCAACTGCGGGCCACCAGGCCATGGACATGAATGATGGCCTTTCCCCAGAGAAACAAAAGTCACCAGGCTAGGTTCCTGATGTCAGTTTGCAGGAGGCACTTGGCGCTGTCAAAGCAGCCACAGTTGCCTCTGAGGTCACCTTGCATCTGGGAGGCATCCTGATCCGTTCGGAATTTCAGCATGCAGCCGGCCACTGCGGACCACGGGGCCCTGGGCACGAACGATGGCCTTTCCCCAGAGAAACAAAAGTCACCAGGCCAGGTTCCTGATGTCAGTTTGCAGTAGGCACTTGGCACTGTCAAACCAGCCACACTTGCCTCTGAGGGCACCTTGCATCTGGGAGGCATCCTGATCCGTTCGGTGTTTCAGAAGGCAGCCGGCCACGCCGGGCCAATGGACCCTGGACATGAATGATGGTCTTTCCCCAGAGAAACAAAAGTCACCAGGCCAGGTTCCTGATGTCAATACGCAGGAGGCACTCGGCACTGTCAAACCAGCCACACTTGCCTCTGGGGGCACTTGCGTCTTGGAGGCATCCTGATCCGTTCGGAATTTCAGCAGGCAGCCGGCCACACCGGGCCACGGGGCCCTGGACACGAACCATGGCCTTTCCCCAGACAAACAAAAGTCACCAGGCCCGGCTCCTGATATCAGTTTGCAGAAGGTACTTGGCACTGTCAAACTAGCCACTGTTGCCTCTGGGGGCACCGAGCATCTGGGAGGTATCCTGATCCGCTCAGAATTTCAGAAGGCAGCCGGCCACTCAGGGCCACCGGGCCATGGACATGAATGATGGCCTTTCCCCCACAGAAACAAAAGTCACCAGGCTAGGTTCCTGATTTCAATTTGCTGGAGGCACTTGGCACTGTCAAACCAGCCACAGTTGCCTCTGGGTGCACCTAGCATCTGGGAGACATCCTAATCCTTTTAGAATTTTACAAGGCAGCTGGCCACTCCGGGACACCTTGCACAGGACACTAACCATGGCCTTTCCCCAGAGAAACAAAAGTCACCAGGCTAGGTTCCTGATTTCAATTTGCAGGAGGCACTTGGCACTGTCAAACCAGCCACACTTGCCTCTGGGGGCACTTTGAATCTCGGAGGCATCCTGATCCGTTCGGAATTTCAGCAGGCAGCCCGCCACTGCGGACCACGGGGCACTGGGCACGAACGATGGCCTTTCCCCAGAGAAACAAAAGTCACCAGGCCAGGTTCCTGATGTCAGTTTGCAGGAGGCACTTGGCACTGTCAAACCAGCCACACTTGCCTCTGAGGGCACCTTGCATTTGGGAGGCATCCTGATCCGTTCGGTGTTTCAGAAGGCAGCCGGCCACACCGGGCCAACGGACCCTGGACATGAATGATGGTCTTTCCCCAGAGAAACAAACTCACCACACCAACTTCCTGATGTCAATACGCAGGAGGCACTTGGCACTGTCAAACCAGCCACAGTTGCCTCTGGGGGCACTTGTGTCTGGGTAGCATCCTGATCCGTTCGGAATTTCAGGAGGCAGCCGGCCACTCCGGGCCACGGGGCCCTGGACATGAAGGATGGCCTTTCCCCACAGAAACAAAAGTCACCAGGCGAGGTTCCTGATGTCAATTTGCAGGAGGCACTTGGCACTGTCAAACCAGCCACAGTTGCCTTTGGGGGTACCTTGCATCTAGGAGACATCATGATCCGTTCACAATTTCAGAAGGCAGCCGGCCACTGAGGGCCACGGGGCCCTGGACATGAAGGATGGCCTTTCCCCAGAGAAACAAAAGTCACCAGGCCAGGTTCCTGATGTCAGTTTGCAGGAGGCACTTGGCACTGTCAAAGCAGCCACAGTTGCCTCTGAGGGCACCTTGCATCTGGGAGGCATCCTGATCCGTTCGGTGTTTCAGAAGGCAGCCGGCCACACCGGGCCAATGGACCCTGGACATGAATGATGGTCTTTCCCCAGACAAACAAACTCACCACACCAACTTCCTGATGTCAATACGCAGGAGGCACTTGGCACTGTCAAACCAGCCACAGTTGCCTCTGGGGGCACTTGCGTCTGGGAGGCATCCTGATCAGTTCTGAATTTCAGCAGGAAGCCGGCCACTCCGGGCCACGGGGCCCAGGATATGAAGGATGGCCGTTCCCCACAGAAACAAATGTCACTAGGCTAGGTTCCTGATTTCAATTTGCTGGAGGCACTTGGCACTGTCAAACCAGCCACACTTGCCTCTGGGGGAACTTTGCATCTCGGAGGCATCCTGATCCTTTCGGAATTTCAGCAGGCAGCCGGCCACTGTGGACCACAGGGCCCTGGGGACGAACGATGGCCTTTCCCCAGAGAAACAAAAGTCACCAGGCCAGGTTCCTGATGTCAGTTTGCAGGAGGCACTTGGCACTGTCAAAGCAGCCACAGTTGCCTCTGAGGGCACCTTGCATCTGGGAGGCATCCTGATCCGTTCGGTGTTTCAGAAGGCAGCCAGCCACACCGGGCCAATGGACCCTGGACATGAATGATGGTCTTTCCCCAGACAAACAAACTTACCACACCAACTTCCTGCTGTCAATACGCAGGAGGCACTTGGCACTGTCAAACCAGCCACAGTTCCCTCTGGGGGCACTTTGCATTTGGGTGGTATCCTGATTGTTTCGGAATTTCAGCAGGGAGCCGGCCACTCCGGGCCACCGGGCCCTGGATATGAAGGATGGCCTTTCCCCAGAGAAACAAAAGTCACCAGGCTAGGTTCCTGATGTCAATTTGCAGGAGGCACTTGGCACTGTCAAACCAGCCACTGTTGCCTCTGGGGGCACCTAGCATCTGGGAGGTATCCTGATCCGGTCGGAATTTCAGCAGGCAGCCGGCCACTGCGGACCACGGGGCCCTGGGCACGAACGATGGCCTTTCCCCAGAGAAACAAAAGTCACCAGGCCAGGTTCCTGATGTCAGTTTGCAGGAGGCACTTGGCACTGTCAAACCAGCCACAGTTGCCTGTGGGGTACCTTGCATCTAGAAGACACCATGATCCGTTCACAATTTCAGAAGGCAGCCGGCCACTGCGGGCCACGGGGCCCTGGACATGAATGATGGCCTTTCCCCACAGAAACAAAAGTCACCAGGCCAGGTTCCTGATTTCAATTAGCTGGAGGCACTTGGCACTGTCAAACCAGCCACACTTGCCTCTGGGGGCACTTTGCATCTGGGAGGCATCCTGATCCGTTCGGTGTTTCAGCAGGCAGCCGGCCACTCCGGACCACAGGGTCCTGGACAAGAACCATGGCCTTTCCCCAGAGAAACAAAAGTCACCAGGCCAGGTTCCTGATGTCAGTTTGCAGGAGGCACTTGGCACTGTCAAAGCAGCCACAATTGCCTCTGAGGGCACCTTGCATCTGGGAGGCATCCTGACCCGTTTGGTGTTTCAGAAGGCAGCCGGCCACTCAGGGCCACCTTGCTGTGGACACTAACGATGGCCTTCCCCCACAGAAACAAAAGTCACCAGGCCAGGTTCCTCATGTCAGTTTGCAGGAGGCACTTGGCACTGTCAAAGCAGCCACAGTTGCCTCTGGGTGCACCTTGTATCTGGGAGACATCCTGATCCTTTTAGAATTTTACAAGGCAGCTGGCCACTCCGGGCCACCTTGCCCTGGACACTAACCATGGCCTTTCCCCAGAGAAACAAAAGTCACCAGTCCAGGTTCCTGATGTCAGTTTTCAGAGGGCACGAGGCACTGTCAAACCAGCCACAGTTGCCTCTGGGGGTACCTTGCATCTGAGAGATATCCTGATCTGTTCACAATTTCAGAAGGCAGCCGGCCACTCCGGACCACAAGGTCCTGGACACGAACCATGGCCTATCCCCAGACAAACAAAAGTCACCAGGCCCGGCTCCTGATGTCAGTTTGCAGGAGGCACTTGGCACTGTCAAAGCAGCCACAGTTGCCTCTGGGGGCATTTTGCATCTGGGAGGTATCCCAATTCGTTCGGAATTGCAGCAGGCAGCCGGCCACTCCGGATCACGGGGCCCTGGGCACGAACCATGGCCTTTCCCCAGAGAAACAAAAGTCACCAGGCCAGGTTCCTGATGTCAGTTTGCAGGAGGCACTTGGCACTGTCAAAGCAGCGACAGTTGCCTCTGAGGGCACCTTGCATCTGGGAGGCATCCTGATCCGTTCGGTGTTTCAGAAGGCAGCCGGCCACACCGGGCCAATGGACCCTGGACATGAATGATGGTCTTTCCCCAGAGAAACAAACTCACCACACCAACTTCCTGATGTCAATACGCAGGAGGCACTTGGCACTGTCAAACCAGCCACAGTTGCCTCTGGGGGCACTTGCGTCTGGGAGGCATCCTGATCCGTTTGGAATTTCAGCAGGCAGCCGGCCACTCCGGGCCACGGGGCCCTGGATATGAAGGATGGCCGTTCCCCACAGAAACAAAAGTCACCAGGTTAGGTTCCTGATGTCAATTTGCTGGAGGCACTTGGCACTGTCAAACCAGCCACACTTGCCTCTGAGGGCACTTTGCATCTGGGAGGCATCCTGATCCGTTCGCAATTTCAGCAGGCAGCCGGCCACTCCGGATCACGGGGCCCTGGACACGAACCATGGCCTTTCCCCAGACAAACAAAAGTCACCAGGCCCGGCTCCTGATGTCAACTTGCAGAAGGCACTTGGCACTGTCAAACCAGCCACTGTTGCCTCTGGGGGCACCTAGCATCTGGGAGGTATCCTGATCCGCTCAGAATTTCAGAAGGCAGCCGGCCACTGCGGGCCACCAGGCCATGGACATGAATGATGGCCTTTCCCCAGAGAAACAAAAGTCACCAGGCTAGGTTCCTGATTTCAATTTGCTGGAGGCACTTGGCACTGTCAAACCAGCCACACTTGCCTCTGGGGGCATTTTGCATCTGGGAGGTATCCCGATCCGTTCGGAATTGCACCAGGCAACCGGCCACTCCGGATCACGGGGCCCCTGGCACGAACCATGGCCTTTCCCTAGACAAACAAAAGTCACCAGGCCAGGTTCCTGATGTCAGTTTGCAGGAGGCACTTGCCACTGTCAAAGCAGCCACAGTTGCCTCTGAGGTCACCTTGCATCTGGGAGGCATCCTGATCTGTTTGGTGTTTCAGAAGGCAGCCGGCCACACCGGGGCAACGGACCATGGACATGAATGATGGTCTTTCCCCAGAGAAACAAACTCACCACACCAACTTCCTGATGTCAATATGCAGGAGGCACTTGGCACTGTCAAGCCAGCCACACTTGCCTCTGGGGGCACTTGCATCTGGGAGGCATCCTGATCCGTTCGGAATTGCAGCAGGCAGCCGGCCACTCCGGACCACGGGGCCCTGGACACGAACCATGGCCTTTCCCCAGAGAAACAAATGTCACCAGGCTAGGTTCCTGATGTTAGTTTGCAGGAGGCACTTGGCACTGTCAAACCAGCCACAGTTACCTCTGGGTGCACCTTGTATCTGGGAGACATCCTGATCCTTTTAGAATTGTACAAGGCAGCTGGCCACTCTAGGCCACCTTGCCCTGGGCACGAACGATGGCCTTTCCCCAGAGAAACAAAAGTCACCAGGCCAGGTTCCTGATGTCAGTTTGCAGGAGGCACTTGGCACTGTCAAACCAGCCACAGTTGCCTCTGGGTGCACTTCGCATCTGAGAGATATCTTGATCCATTCACAATTTCAGAAGGCATCCGGCCACTCCGGGCCACAGGGTCCTGGACATTAACCATGGCCTTTCCCCAGAGAAACAAAAGTCACCAGTCCAGCTTCCTCATGTCAGTTTGCAGGAGACATTTGGTACTGACAAACCATCCACAGCTGCCTCTGGGGGCACGTTGCATTTGGGAGGTATCCTGATTGTTTCGGAATTTCAGCAGGCAGCCGGCCACTCCGGGCCACCGGGCCATGGACATGAATGATGGCCTTTCCCCAGAGAAAAAAAAGTCACCAGGCCAGGTTCCTGATTTCAATTTGCTGGAGGCACTTGGCACTGTCAAACCAGCCACACATGCCTTTGGGGGTACTTTGCATCTGGGAGGCATCCTGATCCGTTCGCAATTTCAGCAGGCAGCTGGCCACTCCGGACCACGGGGCCCTGGGCACGAACGATGGCCTTTCCCCAGAGAAACAAAAGTCACCAGGCCAGGTCCCTGATGTCAGTTTGCAGGAGGCACTTGGCACTGTCAAAGCAGCCACAGTTGCCTCTGAGGGCACCTTGCATCTGGGAGGCATCCTGATCCGTTTGGTGTTTCAGAAGGCAGCCGGCAACTCCAGGCCACCGGGCCACGGACATGAATGATGGCCTTTCCCCACAGAAACAAAAGTCACCAGGCTAGGTTCCTGATTTCAATTTGCTGGAGGCACTTGGCACTGTCAAACCAGCCACTGTTGCCTCTGGGTGCACCTTGCATCTGGGAGGCATCCTGATCCTTTTAGAATTTTACAAGGCAGCTGGCCACTCCGGGACACCTTGCCCTGGACACTAACAATGGCCTTTCCCCAGAGAAACAAAAGTCACCAGGCCAGGTTCCTGATGACAGTTTTCAGAGGGCACGAGGCACTGTCAAACCAGCCACACTTGCCTCTGGGGGTACCTTGCATCTGAGAGATATCCTGATCTATTCACAATTTCAGAAGGCAGCCGGCCACTCCGGGCCACAGGGTCCTGGACACGAACCATGGCCTTTCCCCAGACAAACAAAAGTCACCAGGCCCGGCTCCTGATGTCAGTTTGCAGAAGGCACTTGGCACTGTCAAACAAGCCACACTTGCCTCTGGGGGCACCTAGCATCTGGGATGTATCCTGATCCGTTCAGAATTTCAGAAGGCAGCCGGCCATTGCGGGCCACGGGGCCATGGACCGGAATGATGGCCTTTCCCCAGAGAAACAAAAGTCACCAGGCCAGGTTCCTGATTTCAATTTGCTGGAGGCACTTGGCACTGTCAAACCAGCCACACTTGCCTCTGGGGGCACTTTGCATCTGGGAGGCATCCTGATCCGTTCGCAATTTCACCAGGCAGCCGGCCACTGCGGACCACGGGGCCCTGGTCAGGAACGATGGACTTTCCCCAGAGAAACAAAAGTCACCAGGCCAGGTTCCTGATGTCAGTTTGCAGGAGGCACTTGGCACTGTCAAACCAGCCACACTTGCCTCTGAGGGCACTTTGCATCTGGGAGGCATCCTGATCCGTTCGGTGTTTCAGAAGGCAGCCGGCCACTCCGGGCCACCTTGCCGTGGACACGAACGATGGCCTTCCCCCACAGAAACAAAAGTCACCAGGTCAGGTTCCTGATGTCAGTTTGCAGGAGGCACTTGGCACTGTCAAACCAGCTACACTTGCCTGTGGGGGTACCTTGCATCTAGGAGACATCATGATCCGTTCACAATTTAAGAAGGCAGCCGGCCACTGCGGGCCACAGGGCCCTGGACATGAATGATGGCCTTTCCCCACAGAAACAAAAGTCACCAGGCTAGGTTCCTGATTTCAATTTGCTGGAGGCTCTTGGCACTGTCAAACCAGCCACACTTGCCTCTGGGGACACGTTGCATCTGGGAGGTATCCTGATTGTTTCGGAATTTCAGCAGGGAGCCGGCCACTCCGGGCCACCGGGCCCTGGACACGAACCATGGCCTTTCCCCAGAGAAATAGAAGTCACCAGGCCCGGTTCCTGATGTCAGTTTGCAGAAGGCACTTGGCACTGTCAAACCAGCCACTGTTGCCTCAGGGGGCACCTAGCATCTGGGAGGTAACCTGATCGGTTCAGAATTTCAGAAGGCAGCCGGCCACACCGGGCCAACGGACCCAGGACATGAATGATGGTCTTTCCCCCGAGAAACAAACTCACCACACCAACTTCCTGATGTCAATACGCAGGAGGCACTTGGCACTGTCAAACCAGCCACACTTGCCTCTGGGGACACTTTGCATCTGGGAGGTATCCCGATCCGTTCGGAATTGCAGCAGGCAGCTGGCCACTGCGGACCACGGGGCCCTGTGCACGAACGATGGCCTTTCCCCAGAGAAACAAAAGTCACCAGGCCAGGTTCCTCATGTCAGTTTGCAGGAGGCACTTGGCACTGTCAAACCAGCCACAGTTACCTCTGGGTGCACCTTGTATCTGGGAGACATCCTGATCCTTTTAGAATTTTACAAGGCAGCTGGCCACTCCAGGCCACCTTGCCCTGGACAATAATCATGGCCTTTCCCCAGAGAAACAAAAGTCACCAGGCCAGCTTCCTCATGTCAGTTTGCAGGAGACATTTGGTATTGACAAACCATCCACAGTTGCCTCTGGGGGCACGGTATCCTGATTGTTCCGGCATTTCAGCAGGGAGCCGGCCACTCCGGGCCAACGGACCCTGGACATGAATGATGGTCTTTCCCCAGAGAAACAAACTCACCACACCAACTTCCTGATGTCAGTTTGCAGAAGGCACTTGGCACTGTCAAACCAGCCACACTTGCCTCTGGGGGCAGTTGCGTCTTGGAGGCATCCTGATCCGTTCTGTGTTTCAGAAGGCAACTGTCCACTCCGGGCCACCGGGCCCTGGACACGAACCACGGCCTTTCCCCAGAGAAACAAAACTCAACAACCCAGGTTCCTGATGTCTGTTTGCAGGGGGCATTTGGCACTGTCAAACCAGCCACAGTTGCCTCTGGGGTCACTTTGCATCTGGGAGGCATCCTGATCCGTTCACAATTTCAGCAGGCAGCCGGCCACTCAGGGCCACAGGGCCATGGACACGAAAAATGGCCTTTCCCCATACAAAGAAAAGTCACCGGCCCAGCTTCCTGATGTCAGTTTGCAGGAGGCATTTGGCATTCAACAAACCAGCAACACTTGCCTCTGTGGGCACATTGCATCTGGGAGGCATCCTGATCCTTTCGGAATTTGAGCAGGCAGCCGGCCACTGCGGACCACGGGGCCCTGGACAAGAACGATGGCCTTTCCCCAGACAAACAAAAGTCACCAGCCTAGGTTCCTGATGTCAATTTGCAGGAGGCACTTGGCACTGTCAAACCAGCCACAGTTGCCGGTGGGGGTACCTTGCATCTAGGAGACATCATGATCCGTTCACAATTTCAGAAGGCAGCCGGCCACTGCGGGCCACGGGGCCCTGAACATGAATGATGGCCTTTCCCCAGAGAAACAAAAGTCACCAGGCTAGGTTCCTGATGTCAGTTTGCCGGAGGCACTTGGCACTGTCAAACCAGCCACACTTGCCTCTGGGGGCATTTTGCATCTGGGAGGTATCCCGATCCGTTCGGAATTTCAGCAGGCAGCCGGCCACTCCGGGCCAATGGACCCTGGACATGAAAGATGGTTTTTCCCCAGAGAAACAAACTCACCACACCAACTTCCTGATGTCAATACGCAGAAGGCACTTGGCACTGTCAAACCAGCCACACTTGCCTGTGGGGGCACTTGCATCTGGGAAGCATCCTGATCCGTTCGCAATTTCAGCAGGCAGCCGGCCACTCCGGGCGACGGGGCCCTGGACATGAATGATGGCCTTTCCCCACAGAAACAAAAGTCACCAGGCTAGGTTCCTGATGTCAATTTGCAGGAGGCACTTGGCACTGTCAAACCAGCCACACTTGCCTCTGGGGTCAGTTGCGTCTTGGAGGCATCCTGATCCGTTCTGTGTTTCAGAAGGCAACCGTCCACTCCGGGCCACCGGGCCCTGGACACGAACCACGGCCTTTCCCCAGAGAAACAAAACTCAACAACCCAGGTTCCTGATGTCTGTTTGCAGGGGGCATTTGGCACTGTCAAACCAGCCACAGTTGCCTCTGGGGTCACTTTGCATCTGGGAGGCATCCTGATCCGTTCAGAATTTCAGCGGGCAGCCGGCCACTCAGGGCCACAGGGCCATGGACACGAAAAATGGCCTTTCCCCATACAAAGAAAAGTCACCGGCCCAGCTTCCTGATGTCAGTTTGCAGGAGGCATTTGGCATTCAACAAACCAGCAACACTTGCCTCTGTGGGCACATTGCATCTGGGAGGCATCCTGATCCTTTCGGAATTTGAGCAGGCAGCCGGCCACTGCGGACCACGGGGCCCTGGACAAGAACGATGGCCTTTCCCCAGACAAACAAAAGTCACCAGGCTAGGTTCCTGATGTCAGTTTGCAGGAGGCACTTGGCACTGTCAAACCAGCCACAGTTGCCTCTGGGGGCACTTGCGTCTGGGAGGCATCCTGATCCGTTCGGAATTTCAGCAGGCAGCCGGCCACTCCGGGCCACCGCGCCATGGACATGAATGATGGCCTTTCCCCAGAGAAACAAAAGTCACCAGGCTAGGTTCCTGATGTCAATTTGCAGGAGGCACTTGGCACTGTCAAACCAGCCACAGTTGCCTCTGGGGGCACTTTGCATCTGGGAGGTATCCTGATCCGTTCGCAATTTCAGCAGGCAGCCGGCCACTCCGGACCACGGGGCCCTGGGCACGAACGATGGCCTTTCCCCAGAGAAACAAAAGTCACCAGGCCAGGTTCCTGATGTCACTTCGCAGGAGGCACTTGGCACTGTCAAACCAGCCGCACTTGCCTCTGAGGGCACCTTGCATCTGGGAGGCATCCTGATCCGTTTGGTGTTTCAGAAGGCAGCTGGCCACTCCGGGCCACCTTGCCGTGGACACGAACCATGGCCTTTCCCCAGAGAAACAAAAGTCACCAGGCCAGGTTCCTGATGTCAGTTTTCAGAGGGCACGAGGCACTGTCAAACCAGCCACAGTTGCCTCTGGGGGTACCTTGCATCTGAGAGATATCCTGATCTGTTCACAATTTCAGAAGGCAGCCGGCCACTCCGGACCACAGGGTCCTGGACACGAACCATGGCCTTTCCCCAGAGAAACAAAAGTCACCAGGCCCGGCTCCTGATGTCAGTTTGCAGAAGGCACTTGGCACTGTCAAACCAGCCACACTTGCCTCTGGGGGCACCTAGCATCTAGGAGGTATCCTGATCCGTTCAGAATTTCAGAATGCAGCCGGCCACTCCGGGCCACTGGGCCATGGACATGAAGGATGGCCTTTCCCCAGAGAAACAAAAGTCACCAGGCCAGGTTCCTCATGTTAGTTTGCAGGAGGCACTTGGCACTGTCAAACCAGCCACAGTTGCCTCTGAGGGCACCTTGCATCTGGGAGGCATCCTGATCCATTCGGTGTTTCAGAAGGCAGCCGGCCACACCGGGCCAATGGACCCTGGACATGAAAGATGGTTTTTCCCCAGAGAAACAAACTCACCACACCAACTTCCTGATGTCAATACGCAGAAGGCACTTGGCACTGTCAAACCAGCCACACTTGCCTCTGGGGGCACTTGCATCTGGGAAGCATCCTGATCCGTTCGCAATTTCAGCAGGCAGCCGGCCACTCCGGGCCACGGGGCCCTGGACATGAATGATGGCCTTTCCCCACAGAAACAAAAGTCACCAGGCTAGGTTCCTGATGTCAATTTGCAGGAGGCACTTGGCACTGTCAAACCAGCTACACTTGCCTGTGGGGGTACCTTGCATCTAGGAGACATCATGATCCGTTCACAATTTCAGAAGGCAGCTGGCCACTGCGGGCCACAGGGCCCTGGACATGAATGATGGCCTTTCCCCAGAGAAACAAAAGTCACCAGGCTAGGTTCCTGATTTCAATTTGCAGGAGGCACTTGGCACTGTCAAACCAGCCACACTTGCCTCTGGGGTCAGTTGCGTCTTGGAGGCATCCTGATCCGTTCTGTGTTTCAGAAGGCAACCGTCCACTCCGGGCCACCGGGCCCTGGACACGAACCACGGCCTTTCCCCAGAGAAACAAAACTCAACAACCCAGGTTCCTGATGTCTGTTTGCAGGGGGCATTTGGCACTGTCAAACCAGCCACAGTTGCCTCTGGGGTCACTTTGCATCTGGGAGGCATCCTGATCCGTTCAGAATTTCAGCGGGCAGCCGGCCACTCAGGGCCACAGGGCCATGGACACGAAAAATGGCCTTTCCCCATACAAAGAAAAGTCACCGGCCCAGCTTCCTGATGTCAGTTTGCAGGAGGCATTTGGCATTCAACAAACCAGCAACACTTGCCTCTGTGGGCACATTGCATCTGGGAGGCATCCTGATCCTTTCGGAATTTGAGCAGGCAGCCGGCCACTGCGGACCACGGGGCCCTGGACAAGAACGATGGCCTTTCCCCAGACAAACAAAAGTCACCAGGCTAGGTTCCTGATGTCAGTTTGCAGGAGGCACTTGGCACTGTCAAACCAGCCACAGTTGCCTCTGGGGGCACTTGCGTCTGGGAGGCATCCTGATCCGCTCGGAATTTCAGCAGGCAGCCGGCCACTCCGGGCCACCGGGCCATGGACATGAATGATGGCCTTTCCCCACAGAAACAAAAGTCACCAGGCTAGGTTCCTGATGTCAATTTGCAGGAGGCACTTGGCACTGTCAAACCAGCCACAGTTGCCTGTGGGGGTACCTTGCATCTGGGAGACATCATGATCCGTTCACAATTTCAGAAGGCAGCCGGCCACTGCGGGCCACGGGGCCCTGGACATGAATGATGGCCTTTCCCCAGAGAAACAAAAGTCACCAGGGTAGGTTCCTGATGTCAGTTTGCCGCAGGCACTTGGCACTGTCAACCCAGCCACACTTGCCTCTGGGGGCATTTTGCATCTGGGAGGTATCCCGATCCGTTCGGAATTGCAGCAGGCAGCCGGCCACTCTGGGCCACGGGGCCCTGGACATGAATGATGGCCTTTCCCCACAGAAACAAAAGTCACCAGGCCAGGTTCCTCATGTTAGTTTGCAGGAGGCACTTGGCATTGTCAAACCAGCCTCAGTTACCTCTGGGTGCACCTTGTATCTGGGAGACATCCTGATCCTTTTAGAATTTTACAAGGCAGCCGGCCACTCCGGACCACAGGGTCCTGGACACGAACCATGGCCTTTCCCCAGACAAACAAAAGTCACCAGGCCCGGCTCCTGATGTCAGTTTGCAGAAGGCACTTGGCACTGTCAAACTAGCCACTGTTGCCTCTGGGGGCACCTAGCATCTGGGAGGTATCCTGATCCGCTCAGAATTTCAGAAGGCAGCCGGCCACTCAGGGCCACCGGGACATGGACATGAATGATGGCCTTTCCCCAGAGAAACAAAAGTCACCAGGCTAGGTTCCTGATGTCAGTTTGCAGGAGGCACTTGGCACTGTCAAAGCAGCCACAGTTGCCTCTGGGGGCATTTTGCATCTGGGAGGTATCCCAATCCGTTCGGAATTGCAGCAGGCAGCCGGCCACTCCGGATCACGAGGCCCTGGGCACGAACGATGACCTTTCCCCAGAGAAACAAAAGTCGCCAGGCCAGGTTCCAGATGTCAGTACGCAGGAGGCACTTGGCACTGTCAAAGCAGCCACAGTTGCCTCTGAGGGCACCTTGCATCTGGGAGGCATCCTGATCCGTTCGGTGTTTCAGAAGGCAGCCGGCCACACCGGGCCAACGGACCCTGGACATGAATGATGGTCTTTCCCCAGACAAACAAACTCACCACACCAACTTCCTGATGTCAATACGCAGGAGGCACTTGGCACTGTCAAACCAGCCACACTTGCCTCTGGGGGCACTTGCGTCTTGGAAGCATCCTGATCCGTTCGGAATTTCAGCAGGCAGCGGGCCACTCCGGGCCACGGGGCCCTGGACATGAAGGATGGCCTTTCCCCACAGAAACAAAAGTCACCAGCCTAGGTTCCTGATGTCAATTTGCAGGAGGCACTTGGCACTGTCAAACCAGCCACACTTGCCTCTGGGGGCACTTTGCATCTGGGAGGTATCCTGATACGTTCGGAATTTTAGCAGGCAGCAGGCTACACCGGACCACGGGGCCCTGGACACGAACCATGGCCTTTCCCCAGACAAACAAAAGTCACCAGGCCCGGCTCCTGATGTCAGTTTGCAGGAGGCACTTGGCACTGTCAAACCAGCCGCACTTGCCTCTGAGGGCACCTTGCATCTGGGAGGCATCCTGATCCGTTTGGTGTTTCAGAAGGCAGCTGGCCACTCCGGGCCACCTTGCCGTGGACACGAACCATGGCCTTCCCCCACAGAAACAAAAGTCACCAGGCCAGGTTCCTGATGTCAGTTTGCAGGAGGCACTTGGCTCTGTCAAACCAGCCACAGTTACCTCTGGGTGCACCTTGTATCTGGGAGACATCCTGATCCTTTTAGAATTTTACAAGGCAGCTGGCCACTCCGGGCCACCTTGCCCTGGACACTAACCATGGCCTTTCCCCAGAGAAATAAAAGTCACCAGGCCAGGTTCCTGATGTCAGTTTTCAGAGGGCACGAGGCACTGTCAAACCAGCCACAGTTGCCTCTGGGTGCACCTTGTATCTGAGAGATATCCTGATATGTTCACAATTTCTGAAGGCAGCCGGCCACTCCTGACCACAGGGCCCTGGACAAGAACGATGGCCTTTCCCCAGACAAACAAAAGTCACCAGGCCCGGCTCCTGATGTCAGTTTGCAGAAGGCACTTGGTACTGTCAAACCAGCCACACTTGCCTCTGGGGGCACCTAGCATCTAGGAGGTATCCTGATCCGTTCAGAATTTCAGAATGCAGCCGGCCACACCGGGAGAATGGACCCTGGACATGAATGATGGTCTTTCCCCAGAGAAACAAACTCACCACACCAACTTCCTGATGTCAATACGCAGGAGGCACTTGGCACTGTCAAACCAGCCACACTTGCCTCTGGGGGCACTTGCATCTGGGAGGCATCCTGATCCGTTCGCAATTTCAGCAGTCAGCCGGCCACTCCGGGCCACGGGGCCCTGGACATGAATGATGGCCTTTCCCCACAGAAACAAGAGTCACCGGGCTAGGTTCCTGATGTCAATTTGCAGGAGGCACTTGGCACTGTCAAACCAGCTACACTTGCCTGTGGGGGTACCTTGCATCTAGGAGACATCATGATCCGTTCACAATTTCAGAAGGCAGCCGGCCACTGCGGGCCACAGGGCCCTGGACATGAATGATGGCCTTTCCCCACAGAAACAAAAGTCACCAGGCTAGGTTCCTGATTTCAATTTGCTGGAGGCACTTGGCACTGTCAAACCAGCCACACTTGCCTCTGGGGACACGTTGCATCTGGGAGGTATCCTGATTGTTTCGGAATTTCAGCAGGGATCCGGCCACTCCGGGCCACCGGGCCCTGGACACGAACCATGGCCTTTCCCCAGAGAAACAGAAGTCACCAGGCCCGGTTCCTGATGTCAGTTTGCAGAAGGCACTTGGCACTGTCAAACCAGCCACTGTTGCCTCTGGGGGTACCTTGCATCTAGGAGACATCATGATCCGTTCCCAATTTCAGAAGGCAGCCGGCCACTGCGGGCCACGGGGCCCTGGACATGAATGATGGCCTTTCCCCAGAGAAACAAAAGTCACCAGGCTAGGTTTCTGATGTCAGTTTGCCGGAGGCACTTGGCACTGTCAAACCAGCCACACTTGCCTCTGGGGGCATTTTGCATCTGGGAGGTATCCCGATCCGTTCGGAATTTCAGCAGGCAGCCGGCCACTCCGGGCCACGGGGCCCTGGACATGAAGGATGGCCTTTCCCCACAGAAACAAAAGTCACCAGCCTAGGTTCCTGATGTCAATTTGCAGGAGGCACTTGGCACTGTCAAACCAGCCACAGTTGCCTCTGGGGGCACTTTGCATCTGGGAGGTATCCTGATCCGTTCGCAATTTCAGCAGGCAGCCGGCCACTCCGGACCACGGGGCCCTGGGCACGAACGATGGCCTTTCCCCAGAGAAACAAAAGTCACCAGGCCAGGTTCCTGATGTCACTTCGCAGGAGGCACTTGGCACTGTCAAACCAGCCACAGTTGCCTCTGAGGGCACCTTGCATCTGGGAGGCATCCTGATCCGTTTGGTGTTTCAGAAGGCAGCTGGCCACTCCGGGCCACCTTGCCGTGGACACGAACCATGGCCTTTCCCCAGAGAAACAAAAGTCACCAGGCCAGGTTCCTGATGTCAGTTTTCAGAGGGCACGAGGCACTGTCAAACCAGCCACAGTTGCCTCTGGGGGTACCTTGCATCTGAGAGATATCCTGATCTGTTCACAATTTCAGAAGGCAGCCGGCCACTCCGGACCACAGGGTCCTGGACACGAACCATGGCCTTTCCCCAGAGAAACAAAAGTCACCAGGCCCGGCTCCTGATGTCAGTTTGCAGAAGGCACTTGGCACTGTCAAACCAGCCACACTTGCCTCTGGGGGCACCTAGCATCTAGGAGGTATCCTGATCCGTTCAGAATTTCAGAATGCAGCCGGCCACTCCGGGCCACTGGGCCATGGACATGAAGGATGGCCTTTCCCCAGAGAAACAAAAGTCACCAGGCCAGGTTCCTCATGTTAGTTTGCAGGAGGCACTTGGCACTGTCAAAGCAGCCACAGTTGCCTCTGAGGGCACCTTGCATCTGGGAGGCATCCTGATCCATTCGGTGTTTCAGAAGGCAGCCGGCCACACCGGGCCAATGGACCCTGGACATGAAAGATGGTTTTTCCCCAGAGAAACAAACTCACCACACCAACTTCCTGATGTCAATACGCAGAAGGCACTTGGCACTGTCAAACCAGCCACACTTGCCTGTGGGGGCACTTGCATCTGGGAAGCATCCTGATCCGTTCGCAATTTCAGCAGGCAGCCGGCCACTCCGGGCCACGGGGCCCTGAACATGAATGATGGCCTTTCCCCACAGAAACAAAAGTCACCAGGCTAGGTTCCTGATTTCAATTTGCAGGAGGCACTTGGCACTGTCAAACCAGCCACACTTGCCTCTGGGGTCAGTTGCGTCTTGGAGGCATCCTGATCCGTTCTGTGTTTCAGAAGGCAACCGTCCACTCCGGGCCACCGGGCCCTGGACACGAACCACGGCCTTTCCCCAGAGAAACAAAACTCAACAACCCAGGTTCCTGATGTCTGTTTGCAGGGGGCATTTGGCACTGTCAAACCAGCCACAGTTGCCTCTGGGGTCACTTTGCATCTGGGAGGCATCCTGATCCGTTCAGAATTTCAGCGGGCAGCCGGCCACTCAGGGCCACAGGGCCATGGACACGAAAAATGGCCTTTCCCCATACAAAGAAAAGTCACCGGCCCAGCTTCCTGATGTCAGTTTGCAGGAGGCATTTGGCATTCAACAAACCAGCAACACTTGCCTCTGTGGGCACATTGCATCTGGGAGGCATCCTGATCCTTTCGGAATTTGAGCAGGCAGCCGGCCACTGCGGACCACGGGGCCCTGGACAAGAACGATGGCCTTTCCCCAGACAAACAAAAGTCACCAGGCTAGGTTCCTGATGTCAGTTTGCAGGAGGCACTTGGCACTGTCAAACCAGCCACAGTTGCCTCTGGGGGTACCTTGCATCTGGGAGACATCATGATCCGTTCACAATTTCAGAAGGCAGCCGGCCACTGCGGGCCACGGGGCCCTGGACATGAATGATGGCCTTTTCCCAGGGAAACAAAAGTCACCAGGGTAGGTTCCTGATGTCAGTTTGCCGCAGGCACTTGGCACTGTCAACCCAGCCACACTTGCCTCTGGGGGCATTTTGCATCTGGGAGGTATCCCGATCCGTTCGGAATTGCAGCAGGCAGCCGGCCACTCTTGGCCACGGGGCCCTGGACATGAATGATGGCCTTTCCCCACAGAAACAAAAGTCACCAGGCCAGGTTCCTCATGTTAGTTTGCAGGAGGCACTTGGCATTGTCAAACCAGCCACAGTTACCTCTGGGTGCACCTTGTATCTGGGAGACATCCTGATCCTTTTAGAATTTTACAAGGCAGCCGGCCACTCCGGACCACAGGGTCCTGGACACGAACCATGGCCTTTCCCCAGACAAACAAAAGTCACCAGGCCCGGCTCCTGATGTCAGTTTGCAGAAGACACTTTGCACTGTCAAACCAGCCACTGTTGCCTCTGGGGGCACCTAGCATCTGGGAGACATCATGATCCGTTCAGAATTTCAGCAGGCAGCCGGACACACTGGACCACGGGGCCCTGGACACGAACGATGACCTTTCCCCAGAGAAACAAAAGTCGCCAGGCCAGGTTCCAGATGTCAGTACGCAGGAGGCACTTGGCACTGTCAAAGCAGCCACAGTTGCCTCTGAGGGCACCTTGCATCTGGGAGGCATCCTGATCCGTTCGGTGTTTCAGAAGGCAGCTGGCCACAACGGGCCAACGGACCCTGGACATGAATGATGGTCTTTCCCCAGACAAACAAACTCACCACACCAACTTCCTGATGTCAATACGCAGGAGGCACTTGGCACTGTCAAACCAGCCACACTTGCCTCTGGGGGCACTTGCGTCTTGGAGGCATCCTGATCCGTTCGGAATTTCAGCAGGCAGCGGGCCACTCCGGGCCACGGGGCCCTGGACATGAAGGATGGCCTTTCCCCACAGAAACAAAAGTCACCAGCCTAGGTTCCTGATGTCAATTTGCAGGAGGCACTTGGCACTGTCAAACCAGCCACAGTTGCCTCTGGGGGCACTTTGCATCTGGGAGGTATCCTGATACGTTCGGAATTTTAGCAGGCAGCAGGCTACACCGGACCACGGGGCCCTGGACACGAACCATGGCCTTTCCCCAGACAAACAAAAGTCACCAGGCCCGGCTCCTGATGTCAGTTTGCAGGAGGCACTTGGCACTGTCAAACCAGCCGCACTTGCCTCTGAGGGCACCTTGCATCTGGGAGGCATCCTGATCCGTTTGGTGTTTCAGAAGGCAGCTGGCCACTCCGGGCCACCTTGCCGTGGACACGAACCATGGCCTTCCCCCACAGAAACAAAAGTCACCAGGCCAGGTTCCTCATGTCAGTTTGCAGGAGGCACTTGGCACTGTCAAACCAGCCACAGTTACCTCTGGGTGCACCTTGTATCTGGGAGACATCCTGATCCTTTTAGAATTTTACAAGGCAGCTGGCCACTCCGGGCCACCTTGCCCTGGACACTAACCATGGCCTTTCCCCAGAGAAATAAAAGTCACCAGGCCCGGCTCCTGTTGTCAGTTTGCAGAAGGCACTTGGCACTGTCAAACCAGCCACTGTTGCCTCTGGGGGCACCTAGCATCTGGGAGGTATCCTGATCCGCTCAGAATTTCAGAAGGCAGCCGGCCACTCCGGGCCACCGGGCCATGGACATGAATGATGGCCTTTCCCCAGAGAAACAAAAGTCACCAGGCTAGGTTCCTGATTTCAATTTGCTGGAGGCACTTGGCACTGTCAAACCAGCCACACTTGCCTCTAGGGGCACTTTGCATCTGGGAGGCATCCTGATCCGTTCGCAATTTCAGCAGGCAGCCGGCCACTCCGGGCCACGGGGCCCTGGGCACGAACGATGACCTTTCCCCCACAGAAACAAAAGTCACCAGGCCAGGTTCCTGATGTCAGTTTGCAGTGGGCACTTGGCACTGTCAAACCAGCCACAGTTGCCTCTGAGGGCACCTTAAATCTGGGAGGCATCCTGATCCGTTTGGTGTTTCAGAAGGCAGCCGGCCACTCCGGGCCACCTTGCCGTGGACACTAACGATGACCTTCCCCCACAGAAACAAAAGTCACCAGGCCAGGTTCCTGATGTCAGTTTGCAGGAGGCACTTGGCACTGTCAAACCAGCCACAGTTGCCTCTGGGTGCACCTTGTATGTGAGAGATATCCTGATATGTTCACAATTTCAGAAGGCAGCCGGCCACTCCGGACCACAGGGTCCTGGACACGAACCATGGCCTTTCCCCAGACAAACAAAAGTCACCAGGCCCGGCTCCTGATGTCAGTTTGCAGAAGGCACTTGGCACTGTCAAACCAGCCACACTTGCCTCTGGGGGCACCTAGCATCTGGGAGGTATCCTGATCCGTTCAGAATTTCAGAATGCAGCCGGCCACACCGGGCCAATGGACCCTGGACATGAATGATGGTCTTTCCCCAGAGAAACAAACTCACCACACCAACTTCCTGATGTCAATACGCAGGAGGCACTTGGCACTGTCAAACCAGCCACACTTGCCTCTGGGGGCACTTTGCATCTGGGAGGTATCCCGATCCGTTCGGAATTGCAGCAGGCAGCCGGCCACTCTGGGCCACGGGGCCCTGGACATGAATGATGGCCTTTCCCCACAGAAACAAAAGTCACCAGGCCCGGCTCCTGATGTCAGTACGCAGGAGGCACTTGGCACTGTCAAACCAGCCACAGTTGCCTCTGGGGTCAGTTGCGTCTTGGAGGCATCCTGATCCGTTCTGTGTTTCAGAAGGCAACCGTCCACTCCGGGCCACCGGGCCCTGGACACGAACCACGGCCTTTCCCCAGAGAAACAAAACTCAACAACACAGGTTCCTGATGTCTGTTTGCAGGGGACATTTGGCACTGTCAAACCAGCCAAAGTTGCCTCTGGGGTCACTTTTCATCTGGGAGACATCCTGATCCGTTCAGAATTTCAGCGGGCAGCCGGCCACTCAGGGCCACAGGGCCATGGACACGAAAAATGGCCTTTCCCCATACAAAGAAAAGTCACCGGCCCAGCTTCCTGATGTCAGTTTGCAGGAGGCATTTGGCATTCAACAAACCAGCAACACTTGCCTCTGTGGGCACATTGCATCTGGGAGGCATCCTGATCCTTTCGGAATTTGAGCAGGCAGCCGGCCACTGCGGACCACGGGGCCCTGGACAAGAACGATGGCCTTTCCCCAGAGAAACAAAAGTCACCAGGCTAGGTTCCTGATGTCAGTTTGCAGGAGGCACTTGGCATTGTCAAACCAGCCACAGTTGCCTCTGGGGGCACTTGCGTCTGGGAGGCATCCTGATCCGTTCGGAATTTCAGCAGGCAGCCGGCCACTCCGGGCCACCGGGCCATGGACATGAATGATGGCCTTTCCCCACAGAAACAAAAGTCACCAGGCTAGGTTCCTGATGTCAATTTGCAGGAGGCACTTGGCACTGTCAAACCAGCCACAGTTGCCTGTGGGGGTACCTTGCATCTGGGAGACATCATGATCCGTTCACAATTTCAGAAGACAGCCGGCCACTGCGGGCCACGGGGCCCTGGACATGAATGATGGCCTTTCCCCAGAGAAACAAAAGTCACCAGGGTAGGTTCCTGATGTCAGTTTGCCGCAGGCACTTGGCACTGTCAACCCAGCCACACTTGCCTCTGGGGGCATTTTGCATCTGGGAGGTATCCCGATCCGTTCGGAATTGCAGCAGGCAGCCGGCCACTCCGGGCCACGGGGCCCTGGACATGAATGATGGCCTTTCCCCACAGAAACAAAAGTCACCAGGCTAGGTTCCTGATGTCAATTTGCAGGAGGCACTTGGCACTGTCAAACCAGCTACACTTGCCTGTGGGGGTACCTTGCATATAGGAGACATCATGATCCGTTCACAATTTCAGAAGGCAGCCGGCCACTGCGGGCCACAGGGCCATGGACATGAATGATGGCCTTTCCCCAGACAAACAAAAGTCACCAGGCCCGGCTCCTGATGTCAGTTTGCCGCAGGCACTTGGCACTGTCAAACCAGCCACACTTGCCTCTGGGGGCATTTTGCATCTGGGAGGTATCCCGATCCGTTCGGAATTGCAGCAGGCAGCCGGCCACTCTGGGCCACGGGGCCCTGGACATGAATGATGGCCTTTCCCCACAGAAACAAAAGTCACCAGGCCAGGTTCCTCATGTTAGTTTGCAGGAGGCACTTGGCATTGTCAAACCAGCCACAGTTACCTCTGGGTGCACCTTGTATCTGGGAGGCATCCTGATCCTTTTAGAATTTTACAAGGCAGCCGGCCACTCCGGACCACAGGGTCCTGGACACGAACCATGGCCTTTCCCCAGACAAACAAAAGTCACCAGGCCCGGCTCCTGATGTCAGTTTGCAGAAGGCACTTTGCACTGTCAAACCAGCCACTGTTGCCTCTGGGGGCACCTAGCATCTGGGAGACATCATGATCCGTTCAGAATTTCAGCAGGCAGCCGGACTACACCGGACCACGGGGTCCTGGACACGAACGATGACCTTTCCCCACAGAAACAAAAGTCACCAGGCTAGGTTCCTGATGTCAATTTGCAGGAGGCACTTGGCACTGTCAAACCAGCTACACTTGCCTGTGGGGGTACCTTGCATCTAGGAGACATCATGATCCGTTCACAATTTCAGAAGGCAGCCGGCCACACCGGGCCAACGGACCCTGGACATGAATGATGGTCTTTCCCCAGACAAACAAACTCACCACACCAACTTCCTGATGTCATTACGCAGGAGGCACTTGGCACTGTCAAACCAGCCACACTTGCCTCTGGGGGTACTTGCGTCTGGGAGGCATCCTGATCCGTTCGGAATTTCAGCAGGCAGCGGGCCACTCAGGGCCACGGGGCCCTGGACATGAAGGATGGCCTTTCCCCACAGAAACAAAAGTCACCAGCCTAGGTTCCTGATGTCAGTTTGCAGGAGGCACTTGGCACTGTCAAACCAGCCACAGTTGCCTCTGGGTGCACCTTGTATCTGAGAGATATCCTGATATGTTCACAATTTCAGAAGGCAGCCGGCCACTCCGGACCACAGGGTCCTGGACACGAACCATGGCCTTTCCCCAGACAAACAAAAGTCACCAGGCCCGGCTCCTGATGTCAGTTTGCAGAAGGCACTTGGTACTGTCAAACCAGCCACACTTGCCTCTGGGGGCACCTAGCATCTAGGAGGTATCCTGATCCGTTCAGAATTTCAGAATGCAGCCGGCCACACCGGGCGAATGGACCCTGGACATGAATGATGGTCTTTCCCCAGAGAAACAAACGCACCACACCAACTTCCTGATGTCAATACGCAGGAGGCACTTGGCACTGTCAAACCAGCCACACTTGCCTCTGGGGGCATTTGCATCTGGGAGGCATCCTGATCCGTTTGGAATTTCAGCAGGCAGCCGGCCACTCCGGGCCACGGGGCCCTGGACATGAATGATGGCCTTTCCCCACAGAAACACAAGTCACCAGGCTAGGTTCCTGATGTCAATTTGCAGGAGGCACTTGGCACTGTCAAACCAGCTACACTTGCCTGTGGGGGTACCTTGCATCTAGGAGACATCATGATCCGTTCACAATTTCAGAAGGCAGCCGGCCACTCCGGGCCACAGGGCCATGGACATGAATGATGGCCTTTCCCCAGAGAAACAAAAGTCACCAGGCTAGGTTCCTGATTTCAATTTGCAGGAGGCACTTGGCACTGTCAAACCAGCCACACTTGCCTCTGGGGGCACTTTGCATCTGGGAGGCATCCTGATCCGTTCGCAATTTCAGCAGGCAGCCGGCCACTGCGGACCACGGGGCCCTGGGCACGAACGATGGCCTTTCCCCAGAGAAAAAAAAGTCACCAGGCCAGGTTCCTGATGTCACTTTGCAGTAGGCACTTGGCACTGTCAAACCAGCCACAGTTGCCTCTGAGGGCACCTTGCATCTGGGAGGCATCCTGATCCGTTTGGTGTTTCAGAAGGCAGCTGGCCACTCCGGGCCACCTTGCCGTGGACACTAACGATGGCCTTCCCCCACAGAAACAAAAGTCACCAGGCCAGGTTCCTCATGTCAGTTTGCAGGAGGCACTTGGCACTGTCAAACCAGCCACAGTTGCCTCTGGGTGCACCTTGTATCTGGGAGACATCCTGATCCTTTTAGAATTTTACAAGGCAGCTGGCCACTCCGGGCCACCTTGCCCTGGACACTAACCATGGCCTTTCCCCAGAGAAACAAAAGTCACCAGGCCAGGTTCCTCATGTTAGTTTGCAGGAGGCACTTGGCACTGTCAAACCAGCCACAGTTGCCTCTGAGGGCACCTTGCATCTGGGAGGCATCCTGATCCGTTCAGAATTTCAGAATGCAGCCGGCCACTCCGGGCCACTGGGCCATGGACATGAATGATGGTCTTTCCCCAGAGAAACAAAAGTCACCAGGCCAGGTTCCTCATGTTAGTTTGCAGGAGGCACTTGGCACTGTCAAACCAGCCACAGTTGCCTCTGAGGGCACCTTGCATCTGGGAGGCATCCTGATCCATTCGGTGTTTCAGAAGGCAGCTGGCCACACCGGGCCAATGGACCCTGGACATGAAAGATGGTTTTTCCCCAGAGAAACAAACTCACCACACCAACTTCCTGATGTCAATACGCAGGAGGCACTTGGCACTGTCAAACCAGCCACACTTGCCTCTGGGGGCACTTGCATCTGGGAGGCATCCTGATCCGTTCGCAATTTCAGCAGTCAGCCGGCCACTCCGGGCCACGGGGCCCTGGACATGAATGATGGCCTTTCCCCACAGAAACAAAAGTCACCAGGCTAGGTTCCTGATGTCAATTTGCAGGAGGCACTTGGCACTGTCAAACCAGCTACACTTGCCTGTGGGGGTACCTTGCATCTAGGAGACATCATGATCCGTTCACAATTTCAGAAGGCAGCCGGCCACTGCGGGCCACAGGGCCATGGACATGAATGATGGCCTTTCCCCAGAGAAACAAAAGTCACCAGGCTAGGTTCCTGATTTCAATTTGCAGGAGGCACTTGGCACTGTCAAACCACCCACACTTGCCTCTGGGGACACTTTGCATCTGGGAGGTATCCTGATACGTTCGGAATTTTAGCAGGCAGCAGGCTACACCGGAACACGGGGCCCTGGACACGAACCATGGCCTTTCCCCAGACAAACAAAAGTCACCAGGCCCGGCTCCTGATGTCAGTTTGCAGGAGGCACTTGGCACTGTCAAACCAGCCGCACTTGCCTCTGAGGGCACCTTGCATCTGGGAGGCATCCTGATCCGTTTGGTGTTTCAGAAGGCAGCTGGCCACTCCGGGCCACCTTGCCGTGGACACGAACCATGGCCTTCCCCCACAGAAACAAAAGTCACCAGGCCAGGTTCCTGATGTCAGTTTGCAGGAGGCACTTGGCACTGTCAAACCAGCCACAGTTGCCTCTGGGTGCACCTTGTATCTGAGAGATATCCTGATTTGTTCACAATTTCAGAAGGCAGCCGGCCACTCCGGACCACAGGGTCCTGGACACGAACCATGGCCTTTCCCCAGAGAAACAAAAGTCACCAGGCCCGGCTCCTGATGTCAGTTTGCAGAAGGCACTTGGTACTGTCAAACCAGCCACACTTGCCTCTGGGGGCACCTAGCATCTAGGAGGTATCCTGATCCGTTCAGAATTTCAGAATGCAGCCGGCCACACCGGGCCAATGGACCCTGGACATGAATGATGGTCTTTCCCCAGAGAAACAAACGCACCACACCAACTTCCTGATGTCAATACGAAGGAGGCACTTGGCACTGTCAAACCAGCCACACTTGCCTCTGGGGGTACCTTGCATCTGAGAGATATCCTGATCTTTTCACAATTTCAGAAGGCAGCCGGCCACTCCGGACCACAGGGTCCTGGACAAGAACCATGGCCTTTCCCCAGACAAACAAAAGTCACCAGGCCCGGCTCCTGATGTCAGTTTGCAGAAGGCACTTGGCACTGTCAAACCAGCCACACTTGCCTCTGGGGGCACCTAGCATCTAGGAGGTATCCTGATCCGTTCAGAATTTCAGAATGCAGCCGGCCACTCCGGGCCACTGGGCCATGGACATGAATGATGGCCTTTCCCCAGAGAAACAAAAGTCACCAGGCCAGGTTCCTCATGTTAGTTTGCAGGAGGCACTTGGCACTGTCAAACCAGCCACAGTTGCCTCTGAGGGCACCTTGCATCTGGGAGGCATCCTGATCCATTCGGTGTTTCAGAAGGCAGCTGGCCACACCGGGCCAATGGACCCTGGACATGAAAGATGGTTTTTCCCCAGAGAAACAAACTCACCACACCAACTTCCTGATGTCAATACGCAGGAGGCACTTGGCACTGTCAAGCCAGCCACACTTGCCTCTGGGGGCACTTGCATCTGGGAGGCATCCTGATCCGTTCGGAATTTCAGCAGTCAGCCGGCCACTCCGGGCCACGGGGCCCTGGACATGAATGATGGCCTTTCCCCAGAGAAACAAAAGTCACCAGGCTAGGTTCCTGATGTCAGTTTGCAGGAGGCACTTGGCACTGTCAAACCAGCTACACTTGCCTGTGGGGGTACCTTGCATCTAGGAGACATCATGATCCGTTCACAATTTCAGAAGGCAGCCGGCCACTGCGGGCCACAGGGCCATGGACATGAATGATGGCCTTTCCCCAGAGAAACAAAAGTCACCAGGCTAGGTTCCTGATTTCAATTTGCAGGAGGCACTTGGCACTGTCAAACCACCCACACTTGCCTCTGGGGACACTTTGCATCTGGGAGGTATCCTGATACGTTCGGAATTTTAGCAGGCAGCAGGCTACACCGGAACACGGGGCCCTGGACACGAACCATGGCCTTTCCCCAGACAAACAAAAGTCACCAGGCCCGGCTCCTGATGTCAGTTTGCAGGAGGCACTTGGCACTGTCAAACCAGCCGCACTTGCCTCTGAGGGCACCTTGCATCTGGGAGGCATCCTGATCCGTTTGGTGTTTCAGAAGGCAGCTGGCCACTCCGGGCCACCTTGCCGTGGACACGAACCATGGCCTTCCCCCACAGAAACAAAAGTCACCAGGCCAGGTTCCTGATGTCAGTTTGCAGGAGGCACTTGGCACTGTCAAACCAGCCACAGTTGCCTCTGGGTGCACCTTGTATCTGAGAGATATCCTGATTTGTTCACAATTTCAGAAGGCAGCCGGCCACTCCGGACCACAGGGTCCTGGACACGAACCATGGCCTTTCCCCAGACAAACAAAAGTCACCAGGCCCGGCTCCTGATGTCAGTTTGCAGAAGGCACTTGGTACTGTCAAACCAGCCACACTTGCCTCTGGGGGCACCTAGCATCTAGGAGGTATCCTGATCCGTTCAGAATTTCAGAATGCAGCCGGCCACACCGGGCCAATGGACCCTGGACATGAATGATGGTCTTTCCCCAGAGAAACAAACGCACCACACCAACTTCCTGATGTCAATACGCAGGAGGCACTTGGCACTGTCAAACCAGCCACACTTGCCTCTGGGGGTACCTTGCATCTGAGAGATATCCTGATCTTTTCACAATTTCAGAAGGCAGCCGGCCACTCCGGACCACAGGGTCCTGGACAAGAACCATGGCCTTTCCCCAGACAAACAAAAGTCACCAGGCCCGGCTCCTGATGTCAGTTTGCAGAAGGCACTTGGCACTGTCAAACCAGCCACACTTGCCTCTGGGGGCACCTAGCATCTAGGAGGTATCCTGATCCGTTCAGAATTTCAGAATGCAGCCGGCCACTCCGGGCCACTGGGCCATGGACATGAATGATGGCCTTTCCCCAGAGAAACAAAAGTCACCAGGCCAGGTTCCTCATGTTAGTTTGCAGGAGGCACTTGGCACTGTCAATCCAGCCACAGTTGCCTCTGAGGGCACCTTGCATCTGGGAGGCATCCTGATCCATTCGGTGTTTCAGAAGGCAGCTGGCCACACCGGGACAATGGACCCTGGACATGAATGATGGTTTTTCCCCAGAGAAACAAACTCACCACACCAACTTCCTGATGTCAATACGCAGGAGGCACTTGGCACTGTCAAACCAGCTACACTTGCCTCTGGGGGCACTTTGCATCTGGGAGGCATCCTGATCCGTTCGCAATTTCAGCAGGCAGCCGGCCACAGCGGACCACGGGGCCCTGGGCACGAACGATGGCCTTTCCCCAGAGAAACAAAAGTCACCAGGCCAGGTTCCTGATGTCACTTTGCAGTAGGCACTTGGCACTGTCAAACCAGCCACAGTTGCCTCTGAGGGCACCTTGCATCTGGGAGGCATCCTGATCCGTTTGGTGTTTCAGAAGGCAGCTGGCCACTCCGGGCCACCTTGCCGTGGACACTAACGATGGCCTTCCCCCACAGAAACAAAAGTCACCAGGCCAGGTTCCTCATGTCAGTTTGCAGGAGGCACTTGGCACTGTCAAACCAGCCACAGTTGCCTCTGGGTGCACCTTGTATCTGGGAGACATCCTGATCCTTTTAGAATTTTACAAGGCAGCTGGCCACTCCGGGCCACCTCGCCCTGAACACTAACCATGGCCTTTCCCCAGAGAAACAAAAGTCACCAGGCCATGTTCCTGATGTCAGTTTTCAGAGGGCACGAGGCACTGTCAAACCAGCCACAGTTGCCTCTGGGGGTACCTTGCATCTGAGAGATATCCTGATCTGTTCACAATTTCAGAAGGCAGCCGGCCACTCCGGACCACAGGGTCCTGGACACGAACCATGGCCTTTCCCCAGAGAAACAAAAGTCACCAGGCCCGGCTCCTGATGTCAGTTTGCAGAAGGCACTTGGCACTGTCAAACCAGCCACACTTGCCTCTGGGGGCACCTAGCATCTAGGAGGTATCCTGATCCGTTCAGAATTTCAGAATGCAGCCGGCCACTCCGGGCCACTGGGCCATGGACATGAATGATGGCCTTTCCCCAGAGAAACAAAAGTCACCAGGCCAGGTTCCTCATGTTAGTTTGCAGGAGGCACTTGGCACTGTCAAACCAGCCACACTTGCCTCTGAGGGCACCTTGCATCTGGGAGGCATCCTGATCCATTCGGTGTTTCAGAAGGCAGCCGGCCACACCGGGCCAATGGACCCTGGACATGAATGATGGTCTTTCCCCAGAGAAACAAACTCACCACACCAACTTCCTGATGTCAATACGCAGGAGGCACTTGGCACTGTCAAACCAGCCACACTTGCCTCTGGGGGCACTTGCATCTGGGAGGCATCCTGATCCGTTCGCAATTTCAGCAGGCAGCCGGCCACTCCGGGCCACGGGGCCCTGGACATGAATGATGGCCTTTCCCCACAGAAACAAAAGTCACCAGGCTAGGTTCCTGATGTCAATTTGCAGGAGACATTTGGTATTGACAAACCATCCACAGTTGCCTCTGGGGGCACGTTGCATTTGGGAGGTATCCTGATTGTTTCGGAATTTCAGCAGGGAGCCGGCCACTCCGGGCCATCGGGCCCTGGACATGAATGATGGTCTTTCCCCAGAGAAACAAACTCACCACACCAACTTCCTGATGTCAGTACGCAGGAGGCACTTGGCACTGTCAAACCAGCCACACTTGCCTCTGGGGGCACTTGCGTCTTGGAGGCATCCTGATCCGTTCTGTGTTTCAGAAGGCAACCGTCCACTCCGGGCCACCGGGCCCTGGACACGAACCACGGCCTTTCCCCAGAGGAACAAAACTCAACAACCCAGGTTCCTGATGTCTTTTTGCAGGGGGCATTTGGCACTGTCAAACCAGCCACAGTTGCCTCTGGGGTCACTTTGCATCTGGGAGGCATCCTGATCCGTTCAGAATTTCAGCAGGCAGCCGGCCACTCAGGGCCACAGGGCCATGGACACGAAAAATGGCCTTTCCCCATACAAAGAAAAGTCACCGGCCCAGCTTCCTGATGTCAGTTTGCAGGAGGCACTTGGCATTCAACAAACCAGCAACACTTGCCTCTGTGGGCACATTGCATCTGGGAGGCATCCTGATCCGTTCGGAATTTGAGCAGGCAGCTGGCCACTGCGGACCACGGGGCCCTGGACAAGAACGATGGCCTTTCCCCAGACAAACAAAAGTCACCAGGCTAGGTTCCTGATGTCAGTTTGCAGGAGGCACTTGGCACTGTCAAACCAGCCACAGTTGCCTCTGGGGGCACTTGCGTCTGGGAGGCATCCTGATCCGTTCGGAATTTGAGCAGGCAGCCGGCCACTCCGGGCCACCGGGCCATGGACATGAATGATGGCCTTTCCCCACAGAAACAAAAGTCACCAGCCTAGGTTCCTGATGTCAATTTGCAGGAGGCACTTGGCACTGTCAAACCAGCCACAGTTGCCTGTGGGGGTACCTTGCATCTGGGAGACATCATGATCCGTTCACAATTTCAGAAGGCAGCCGGCCACTGCGGGCCACGGGGCCCTGGACATGAATGATGGCCTTTCCCCAGAGAAACAAAAGTCACCAGGGTAGGTTCCTGATGTCAGTTTGCCGCAGGCACTTGGCACTGTCAAACCAGCCACACTTGCCTCTGGGGGCATTTTGCATCTGGGAGGTATCCCGATCCGTTCGGAATTGCAGCAGGCAGCCGGCCACTCTGGGCCACGGGGCCCTGGACATGAATGATGGCCTTTCCCCACAGAAACAAAAGTCACCAGGCCAGGTTCCTCATGTTAGTTTGCAGGAGGCACTTGGCATTGTCAAACCAGCCACAGTTACCTCTGGGTGCACCTTGTATCTGGGAGACATCCTGATCCTTTTAGAATTTTACAAGGCAGCCGGCCACTCCGGACCGCAGGGTCCTGGACACGAACCATGGCCTTTCCCCAGAGAAACAAAAGTCACCAGGCCAGGTTCCTGATGTCAGTTTTCAGAGGGCACGAGGCACTGTCAAACCAGCCACAGTTGCCTCTGGGGGTACCTTGCATCTGAGAGATATCCTGATCTGTTCACAATTTCAGAAGGCAGCCGGCCACTCCGGACCACAGGGTCCTGGACACGAACCATGGCCTTTCCCCAGAGAAACAAAAGTCACCAGGCCCGGCTCCTGATGTCAGTTTGCAGAAGGCACTTGGCACTGTCAAACCAGCCACACTTGCCTCTGGGGGCACCTACTATCTAGGAGGTATCCTGATCCGTTCAGAATTTCAGAATGCAGCCGGCCACTCCGGGCCACTGGGCCATGGACATGAATGATGGCCTTTCCCCAGAGAAACAAAAGTCACCAGGCCAGGTTCCTCATGTTAGTTTGCAGGAGGCACTTGGCACTGTCAAACCAGCCACAGTTGCCTCTGAGGGCACCTTGCATCTGGGAGGCATCCTGATCCATTCGGTGTTTCAGAAGGCAGCTGGCCACACCGGGCCAATGGACCCTGGACATGAATGATGGTTTTTCCCCAGAGAAACAAACTCACCACACCAACTTCCTGATGTCAATACGCAGGAGGCACTTGGCACTGTCAAACCAGCCACACTTGCCTCTGGGGGCACTTGCATCTGGGAGGCATCCTGATCCGTTCGGAATTTCAGCAGTCAGCCGGCCACTCCGGGCCACGGGGCCCTGGACATGAATGATGGCCTTTCCCCACAGAAACAAAAGTCACCAGGCTATGTTCCTGATGTCAATTTGCAGGAGGCACTTGGCACTGTCAAACCAGCTACACTTGCCTGTGGGGGTACCTTGCATCTAGGAGACATCATGATCCGTTCACAATTTCAGAAGGCAGCCGGCCACTGCGGGCCACAGGGCCATGGACATGAATGATGGCCTTTCCCCAGAGAAACAAAAGTCACCAGGCTAGGTTCTTGATGTCAATTTGCAGGAGGCACTTGGCACTGTCAAACCAGCCACACTTGCCTCTGGGGGCACTTTGCATCTGGGAGGCATCCTGATCCGTTCGCAATTTCAGCAGGCAGCCGGCCACTCCGGACCACGGGGCCCTGGGCACGAACGATGGCCTTTCCCCAGAGAAACAAAAGTCACCAGGCCAGGTTCCTGATGTCACTTTGCAGTAGGCACTTGACACTGTCAAACCAGCCACAGTTGCCTCTGAGGGCACCTTGCATCTGGGAGGCATCCTGATCCGTTTGGTGTTTCAGAAGGCAGCCGGCCACTCCGGGCCACCTCACCCTGGACACTAACCATGGCCTTTCCCCAGAGAAACAAAAGTCACCAGGCCATGTTCCTGATGTCAGTTTTCAGAGGGCACGAGGCACTGTCAAACCAGCCACAGTTGCCTCTGGGGGTACCTTGCATCTGAGAGATATCCTGATCTGTTCACAATTTCAGAAGGCAGCCGGCCACTCCGGACCACAGGGTCCTGGACACGAACCATGGCCTTTCCCCAGAGAAACAAAAGTCACCAGGCCCGGCTCCTGATGTCAGTTTGCAGAAGGCACTTGGCACTGTCAAACCAGCCACACTTGCCTCTGGGGGCACCTAGCATCTAGGAGGTATCCTGATCCGTTCAGAATTTCAGAATGCAGCCGGCCACTCCGGGCCACTGGGCCATGGACATGAATGATGGCCTTTCCCCAGACAAACAAAAGTCACCAGGCCAGGTTCCTCATGTTAGTTTGCAGGAGGCACTTGGCACTGTCAAACCAGCCACACTTGCCTCTGAGGGCACCTTGCATCTGGGAGGCATCCTGATCCATTCGGTGTTTCAGAAGGCAGCCGGCCACACCGGGCCAATGGACCCTGGACATGAATGATGGTCTTTCCCCAGAGAAACAAACTCACCACACCAACTTCCTGATGTCAATACGCAGGAGGCACTTGGCACTGTCAAACCAGCCACACTTGCCTCTGGGGGCACTTGCATCTGGGAGGCATCCTGATCCGTTCGCAATTTCAGCAGGCAGCCGGCCACTCCGGGCCACGGGGCCCTGGACATGAATGATGGCCTTTCCCCACAGAAACAAAAGTCACCAGGCTAGGTTCCTGATGTCAATTTGCAGGAGACATTTGGTATTGACAAACCATCCACAGTTGCCTCTGGGGGCACGTTGCATTTGGGAGGTATCCTGATTGTTTCGGAATTTCAGCAGGGAGCCGGCCACTCCGGGCCATCGGGCCCTGGACATGAATGATGGTCTTTCCCCAGAGAAACAAACTCACCACACCAACTTCCTGATGTCAGTACGCAGGAGGCACTTGGCACTGTCAAACCAGCCACACTTGCCTCTGGGGGCACTTGCGTCTTGGAGGCATCCTGATCCGTTCTGTGTTTCAGAAGGCAACCGTCCACTCCGGGCCACCGGGCCCTGGACACGAACCACGGCCTTTCCCCAGAGAAACAAAACTCAACAACCCAGGTTCCTGATGTCTCTTTGCAGGGGGCATTTGGCACTGTCAAACCAGCCACAGTTGCCTCTGGGGTCACTTTGCATCTGGGAGGCATCCTGATCCGTTCAGAATTTCAGCAGGCAGCCGGCCACTCAGGGCCACAGGGCCATGGACACGAAAAATGGCCTTTCCCCATACAAAGAAAAGTCACCGGCCCAGCTTCCTGATGTCAGTTTGCAGGAGGCATTTGGCATTCAACAAACCAGCAACACTTGCCTCTGTGGGCACATTGCATCTGGGAGGCATCCTGATCCGTTCGGAATTTGAGCAGGCAGCCGGCCACTGCGGACCACGGGGCCCTGGACAAGAACGATGGCCTTTCCCCAGAGAAACAAAAGTCACCAGGCTAGGTTCCTGATGTCAGTTTGCAGGAGGCACTTGGCACTGTCAAACCAGCCACAGTTGCCTCTGGGGGCACTTGCGTCTGGGAGGCATCCTGATCCGTTCGGAATTTGAGCAGGCAGCCGGCCACTCCGGGCCACCGGGCCATGGACATGAATGATGGCCTTTCCCCACAGAAACAAAAGTCACCAGGCTAGGTTCCTGATGTCAATTTGCAGGAGGCACTTGGCACTGTCAAACCAGCCACAGTTGCCTGTGGGGGTACCTTGCATCTGGGAGACATCATGATCCGTTCACAATTTCAGAAGGCAGCCGGCCACTGCGGGCCACGGGGCCCTGGACATGAATGATGGCCTTTCCCCACAGAAACAAAAGTCACCAGGCCAGGTTCCTCATGTTAGTTTGCAGGAGGCACTTGGCATTGTCAAACCAGCCACAGTTACCTCTGGGTGCACCTTGTATCTGGGAGACATCCTGATCCTTTTAGAATTTTACAAGGCAGCCGGCCACTCCGGACCGCAGGGTCCTGGACACGAACCATGGCCTTTCCCCAGAGAAACAAAAGTCACCAGGCCAGGTTCCTGATGTCAGTTTTCAGAGGGCACGAGGCACTGTCAAACCAGCCACAGTTGCCTCTGGGGGTACCTTGCATCTGAGAGATATCCTGATCTGTTCACAATTTCAGAAGGCAGCCGGCCACTCCGGACCACAGGGTCCTGGACACGAACCATGGCCTTTCCCCAGAGAAACAAAAGTCACCAGGCCCGGCTCCTGATGTCAGTTTGCAGAAGGCACTTTGTACTGTCAAACCAGCCACTGTTGCCTCTGGGGGCACCTAGCATCTGGGAGACATCATGATCCGTTCAGAATTTCAGCAGGCAGCCGGACACACCGGACCACGGGGCCCTGGACACGAACGATGACCTTTCCCCAGAGAAACAAAAGTCGCCAGGCCAGGTTCCAGATGTCAGTACGCAGGAGGCACTTGGCACTGTCAAACCAGCCACAGTTGCCTCTGAGGGCACCTTGCATCTGGGAGGCATCCTGATCCGTTCGGTGTTTCAGAAGGCAGCCGGACACACCGGGCCAACGGACCCTGGACATGATTGATGGTCTTTCCCCAGAGAAACAAAAGTCACCAGCCTAGGTTCCTGATGTCAATTTGCAGGAGGCACTTGGCACTGTCAAACCAGCCACAGTTGCCTCTGGGGGCACTTTGCATCTGGGAGGTATCCTGATACGTTCGGAATTTTAGCAGGCAGCCGGCCACTCCGGGCCACCGGGCCATGGACATGAATGATGGCCTTTCCCCAGAGAAACAAAAGTCACCAGGCTAGGTTCCTGATGTCAGTTTGCAGGAGGCACTTGGCACTGTCAAACCAGCCACACTTGCCTCTAGGGGCACTTTGCATCTGGGAGGCATCCTGATCCGTTCGCAATATCAGCAGGCAGCCGGCCACTCCGGACCACGGGGCCCTGGGCACGAACGATGGCCTTTCCCGAGAGAAACAAAAGTCACCAGGCCAGGTTCCTGATGTCAGTTTGCAGTGGGCACTTGGCACTGTCAAACCAGCCACAGTTGCCTCTGAGGGCACCTTGCATCTGGGAGGCATCCTGATCCGTTTGGTGTTTCAGAAGGCAGCTGGCCACTCCGGGCCACCTTGCCGTGGCCACTAACGATGGCCTTCCCCCACAGAAACAAAAGTCACCAGGCCAGGTTCCTCATGTCAGTTTGCAGGAGGCACTTGGCACTGTCAAACCAGCCACAGTTGCCTCTGGGTGCACCTTGTATCTGAGAGATATCCTGATATGTTCACAATTTCAGAAGGCAGCCGGCCACTCCGGACCACAGGGTCCTGGACACGAACCATGGCCTTTCCCCAGACAAACAAAAGTCACCAGGCCCGGCTCCTGATGTCAGTTTGCAGAAGGCACTTGGTACTGTCAAACCAGCCACACTTGCCTCTGGGGGCACCTAGCATCTAGGAGGTATCCTGATCCGTTCAGAATATCAGAATGCAGCCGGCCACACCGGGCCAATGGACCCTGGACATGAATGATGGTCTTTCCCCAGAGAAACAAACTCACCACACCAACTTCCTGATGTCAATACGCAGGAGGCACTTGGCACTGTCAAACCAGCCACACTTGCCTCTGGGGACACTTTGCATCTGGGAGGTATCCTGATTGTTTCGGAATTTCAGCAGGGAGCCGGCCACTCCGGGCCACCGGGCCCTGGACACGAACGATGGCCTTTCCCCAGACAAACAAAAGTCACCAGGCCCGGCTCCTGATGTCAGTTTGCCGCAGGCACTTGGCACTGTCAAACCAGCCACACTTGCCTCTGGGGGCATTTTGCATCTGGGAGGTATCCCGATCCGTTCGGAATTGCAGCAGGCAGCCGGCCACCCTGGGCCACGGGGCCCTGGACATGAATGATGGCCTTTCCCCTCAGAAACAAAAGTCACCAGGCCAGGTTCCTCATGTTAGTTTGCAGGAGGCACTTGGCATTGTCAAACCAGCCACAGTTACCTCTGGGTGCACCTTGTATCTGGGAGACATCCTGATCCTTTTAGAATTTTACAAGGCAGCCGGCGACTCCGGACCACAGGGTCCTGGACACGAACCATGGCCTTTCCCCAGAGAAACAAAAGTCACCAGGCCCGGCTCCTGATGTCAGTTTGCAGAAGGCACTTTGCACTGTCAAACCAGCCACTGTTGCCTCTGGGGGCACCTAGCATCTGGGAGACATCATGATCCGTTCAGAATTTCAGCAGGCAGCCGGACACACCGGACCACGGGGCCCTGGACCCGAACGATGACCTTTCCCCAGAGAAACAAAAGTCAGCAGGCCCGGCTCCTGATGTCAGTTTGCAGAAGGCACTTGGCACTGTCAAACCAGCCACACTTGCCTCTGGGGACACTTTGCATCTGGGAGACATCCTGATTGTTTCGGAATTTCAACAGGGAGCCGGCCACTCCGGGCCACCGGGCCCTGGACACGAACGATGGCCTTTCCCCAGAGAAACAAAAGTCACCAGGCCCGGCTCCTGATGTCAGTTTGCCGCAGGCACTTGGCACTGTCAAACCAGCCACAGTTGCCTGTGGGGGCACCTTGCATCTGGGAGGCATCCTGATCCGTTCGGTGTTTCAGAAGGCAGCCGGCCACACCGGGCCAACGGACCCTGGACATGAATGATGGTCTTTCCCCAGAGAAACAAACTCACCACACCAACTTCCTGATGTCAATACGCAGGAGGCACTTGGCACTGTCAAACCAGCCACACTTGCCTCTGGGGACACTTTGCATCTGGAAGGTATCCCGATCCGTTCGGAATTGCAGCAGGCAGCCGGCCACTCCGGACCACGGGGCCCTGGACACGAACCATGGCCTTTCCCCAGAGAAACAAAAGTCACCAGGCCAGGTTACTCATGTCAGTTTGCAGGAGGCACTTGGCACTGTCAAACCAGCCACAGTTGCCTCTGGGTGCACCTTGTATCTGGGAGACATCCTGATCCTTTTAGAATTTTACAAGGCAGCTGGCCACTACAGGCCACCTTGCCCTGGACACTAATCATGGCCTTTCCCCAGAGAAACAAAAGTCACCAGGCCAGCTTCCTCATGTCAGTTTGCAGGGAGCATTTGGCACTGTCAAACCAGCCACAGTTGCCTCTGAGGTCACTTTGCATCTGGGAGGCATCCTGATCCGTTCAGAATTTCAGCAGGCAGCCGTCCACTCAGGGCCACAGGGCCATGGACATGAATGATGGCCTTTCCCCAGACAAACAAAAGTCACCAGGCTAGGTCCCTGATGTAAGTTTGCAGGAGGCACGATACACTGTCAAACCAGCCACAGTTGCCTGTGGGGGCACCTTGCATCTAGGAGGCATCCTGATCCGTTCGGAATTTCAGAAGGCAGCTGGCCACTCTGGGTCACCTTGCCCTGGACACTAACCATGGCCTTTCTCCACAGAAACAAAAGTCACCAGGCCAGGTTCCTGATGTCAGTTTTCAGAGGGCACGAGGCACTGTCAAACCAGCCACACTTGCCTCTGGGGGTACCTTGCATCTGAGAGATACCCTGATCAGTTCACAGTTTCAGAAGGCAGCCGGCCACTCCGAACCACAGGATCCTGGACCAGAACCATGGCCTTTCCCCAGAGAAACAAAAGTCACCAGGCCAGGTTCCTGATGTCAGTTTGCAGGAGGCATTTGGCACTGTCAAACCAGCCACACTTGCCTGTGGGGGCATTTTGCATCTGGGAGGTATCCCGATCCGTTCGGAATTGCAGCAGGCAGCCGGCCACTCCGGACCACGGGGCCCTGGACACGAACCATGGCCTTTCCCCAGAGAAACAAAAGTCACCAGGCCAGGTTCCTCATGTTAGTTTGCAGGAGGCACTTGGCACTGTCAAAGCAGCCACAGTTACCTCTGGGCGCACCTTGTATCTGGGAGACATCCTGATCCTTTTAGAATTGCACAAGGGAGCTGGCCACTCCGGCCACCTTGCCCAGGACACTAACAATGGCCTTTCCCCAGAGAAACAAAAGTCACCAGGCCAGGTTCCTGATATCAGTTTCCAGAGGGCACAAGGCACTGTCAAACCAGCCACAGTTGCCTCTGGGGGTACCTTGCATCTGAGAGATATCCTGATCCGTTCAGATTTTCAGAAGGCAGCCGGCCACTCTGGACCACAGGGTCCTGGACACGAACCATGGCCTTTCCCCAGAGAAACAAAAGTCACCAGGCCAGGTTCCTGATGTCAGTTTGCAGGAGGCACTTGGCACTGTCAAACCAGCCACAGTTTCCTCTGGGGGCACTTGCGTCTGGGAGGCATCCTGATCCGTTCGGAATTTTCAGAAGGCAGCCGGCCACTCCGGACTACCAGGCACTGGACACGAACTATGGCCTTTCCCCAGACAAAGAAAAGTCACCAGGCTAGATCCCTGATGTAAGTTTGCAGGAGGCACGATACACTGTCAAACCAGCCACAGTTACCTCTGGGGGCATTTTGCATCTGGGAGGTATCCTGATCCGTTCGGAATTGCAGAAGGCAGCCGGCCACTCCTGACCACGGGGCCCTGGACACGAACGATGGCCATTCCCCAGACAAACAAAAGTCACCAGGCCAGGTTCCTGATGTCAGTTTACAGGAGGCACTTGGCACTGTCAAACCAGCCACAGTTTCCTCTGAGTGCACCTTGCATCTGGGAGGCATCCTGATCCGTTCTGTGTTTCAGAAGGCAGCCAGCCACACCGGGCCAACGGACCCTGGACATGAATGATGGTCTTTCCCCCGAGAAACAAACTCACCACACCAACTTCTGGATGTCAATACGGAGGAGGCACTTGGCACTGTCAAACCAGCCACAGTTGCCTCTGGGGGCACTTGCGTCTGGGAGGCATCCTGATCCGTTCGGAATTTCAGCAGGCAGCCGGCCACTCCGGGCCACCGGGCCATGGACATGAATGATGGCCTTTCCCCAGACAAACAAAAGTCACCAGGCTAGGTTCCTGATTTCAATTTGCAGGAGGCACTTGGCACTGTCAAACCAGCCACACTTGCCTCTGGGGGCATTTTGCATCTGAGATGTGTCCTGATCTGTTCGGAATTGCAGCAGGCAGCCGGCCACTCCGGACCACGGGGCCCTGGGCACGAACCATGGCCTTTCCCCAGAGAAACAAAAGTCGCCAGGCCAGGTTCCTGATGTCAGTTTGCAGGAGGCACTTGGCACTGTCAAAGCAGTCACAGTTGCCTCTGAGGGCACCTTGCATCTGGGAGGCATCCTGATCCGTTCTGTATTTCAGCAGGCAGCCGGCCACACCGGGCCAATGGACCCTGGACATGAATGATGGCCTTTCCCCAGACAAACAAAAGTCACCAGCCTAGGTTCCTGATGTCAGTTTGGAGGAGGCACTTGGCACTGTCAAAGCAGCCACTGTTGCCTCTGGGTGCACCTTGTATCTGGGAGACATCCTGATCCTTTTAGAATTTTACAAGGCAGCTGGCCACTCCGGGCCACGGGGCCCTGGACACTAACCATGGCCTTTCCCCACAGAAACAAAAGTCACCAGGCCAGGTTCCGGATGTCAGTTTTCAGAGGGCACGAGGCACTGTCAAACCAGCCACAGTTGCCTCTTGGTGTACCTTGCATCTGAGAGATATCCTGATCTGTTCACAATTTCAGAAGGCAGCCGGCCACTCCGGACCACAGGGTCCTGGACACGAACAATGGCCTTTCCCCAGAGAAACAAAAGTCACCATGCCCGGCTCCTGATGTCAGTTTGCAGAAGGCACTTGGCACTGTCAAACCAGCCACTGTTGCCTCTGGGGGCACCTAGCTTCTGGGAGGTATCCTGATCCGTTCAGAATTTCAGAAGGCAGCCGGCCACTCCGTGCCACGGGGCCATGGACATGAATGATGGCCTTTCCTCCGAGAAACAAAAGTCACCAGGGTAGGTTCCTGATTTCAATTTGCAGGAGGCACTTGGCACTGTCAAACCAGCCACAGTTGCCTCTGGGGGCACTTGCATCTGGGAGGCATCCTGATCCATTCGGAATTTCAGCAGGCAGCCGGCCACTCCGGACCACGGGGCCCTGGGCACGAACGATGGCCTTTCCCCAGAGAAACAAAAGTCACCAGGCCAGGTTCCTGATGTCAGTTTGCAGGAGGCACTTGGCACTGTCAAACCAGCCACAGTTGCCTCTGAGGGCACCTTGCATCTGGGAGGCATCCTGATCCGTTCGGTGTTTCAGCAGGCAGCCGGCCACTCTGGGCCACGGGGCCCTGGACATGAATGATGGCCTTTCCCCAGAGAAACAAAAGTCACCAGCCTAGGTTCCTGATGTCAATTTGCAGGAGGCACTAGGCACTGTCAAAGCAGCCACACTTGCCTCTGGGTGTACCTTGCATCTAGGAGACATCATGATCCGTTCACAATTTTAGAAGGCAGCCGGCCACTGCGGGCCACGGGGCCCTGGACACGAACCATGGCCTTTCCCCAGAGAAACAAAAGTCACCAGTCCAGCTTCCTCATGTCAGTTTGCAGGAGACATTTGGTACTGACAAACCATCCACAGTTGCCTCTGGGGGCACGTTGCATTTGGGAGGTATCCTGATTGTTTCGGAATTTCAGCAGGGAGCCGGCCACTCCGGGCCATCGGGCCCTGGACATGAATGATGGTCTTTCCCCAGAGAAACAAACTCACCACACCAACTTCCTGATGTCAGTACGCAGGAGGCACTTGGCACTGTCAAACCAGCCACACTTGCCTCTGGGGGCACTTGCGTCTTGGAGGCATCCTGATCCGTTCTGTGTTTCAGAAGGCAACCGTCCACTCCGGGCCACCGGGCCCTGGACACGAACCACGGCCTTTCCCCAGAGAAACAAAACTCAACAACCCAGGTTCCTGATGTCTCTTTGCAGGGGGCATTTGGCACTGTCAAACCAGCCACAGTTGCCTCTGGGGTCACTTTGCATCTGGGAGGCATCCTGATCCGTTCAGAATTTCAGCAGGCAGCCGGCCACTCAGGGCCACAGGGCCATGGACACGAAAAATGGCCTTTCCCCATACAAAGAAAAGTCACCGGCCCAGCTTCCTGATGTCAGTTTGCAGGAGGCATTTGGCATTCAACAAACCAGCAACACTTGCCTCTGTGGGCACATTGCATCTGGGAGGCATCCTGATCCGTTCGGAATTTGAGCAGGCAGCCGGCCACTGCGGACCACGGGGCCCTGGACAAGAACGATGGCCTTTCCCCAGAGAAACAAAAGTCACCAGGCTAGGTTCCTGATGTCAGTTTGCAGGAGGCACTTGGCACTGTCAAACCAGCCACAGTTGCCTCTGGGGGCACTTGCGTCTGGGAGGCATCCTGATCCGTTCGGAATTTGAGCAGGCAGCCGGCCACTCCGGGCCACCGGGCCATGGACATGAATGATGGCCTTTCCCCACAGAAACAAAAGTCACCAGGCTAGGTTCCTGATGTCAATTTGCAGGAGGCACTTGGCACTGTCAAACCAGCCACAGTTGCCTGTGGGGGTACCTTGCATCTGGGAGACATCATGATCCGTTCACAATTTCAGAAGGCAGCCGGCCACTGCGGGCCACGGGGCCCTGGACATGAATGATGGCCTTTCCCCACAGAAACAAAAGTCACCAGGCCAGGTTCCTCATGTTAGTTTGCAGGAGGCACTTGGCATTGTCAAACCAGCCACAGTTACCTCTGGGTGCACCTTGTATCTGGGAGACATCCTGATCCTTTTAGAATTTTACAAGGCAGCCGGCCACTCCGGACCGCAGGGTCCTGGACACGAACCATGGCCTTTCCCCAGAGAAACAAAAGTCACCAGGCCAGGTTCCTGATGTCAGTTTTCAGAGGGCACGAGGCACTGTCAAACCAGCCACAGTTGCCTCTGGGGGTACCTTGCATCTGAGAGATATCCTGATCTGTTCACAATTTCAGAAGGCAGCCGGCCACTCCGGACCACAGGGTCCTGGACACGAACCATGGCCTTTCCCCAGAGAAACAAAAGTCACCAGGCCCGGCTCCTGATGTCAGTTTGCAGAAGGCACTTTGTACTGTCAAACCAGCCACTGTTGCCTCTGGGGGCACCTAGCATCTGGGAGACATCATGATCCGTTCAGAATTTCAGCAGGCAGCCGGACACACCGGACCACGGGGCCCTGGACACGAACGATGACCTTTCCCCAGAGAAACAAAAGTCGCCAGGCCAGGTTCCAGATGTCAGTACGCAGGAGGCACTTGGCACTGTCAAACCAGCCACAGTTGCCTCTGAGGGCACCTTGCATCTGGGAGGCATCCTGATCCGTTCGGTGTTTCAGAAGGCAGCCGGACACACCGGGCCAACGGACCCTGGACATGATTGATGGTCTTTCCCCAGAGAAACAAAAGTCACCAGCCTAGGTTCCTGATGTCAATTTGCAGGAGGCACTTGGCACTGTCAAACCAGCCACAGTTGCCTCTGGGGGCACTTTGCATCTGGGAGGTATCCTGATACGTTCGGAATTTTAGCAGGCAGCCGGCCACTCCGGGCCACCGGGCCATGGACATGAATGATGGCCTTTCCCCAGAGAAACAAAAGTCACCAGGCTAGGTTCCTGATGTCAGTTTGCAGGAGGCACTTGGCACTGTCAAACCAGCCACACTTGCCTCTAGGGGCACTTTGCATCTGGGAGGCATCCTGATCCGTTCGCAATATCAGCAGGCAGCCGGCCACTCCGGACCACGGGGCCCTGGGCACGAACGATGGCCTTTCCCGAGAGAAACAAAAGTCACCAGGCCAGGTTCCTGATGTCAGTTTGCAGTGGGCACTTGGCACTGTCAAACCAGCCACAGTTGCCTCTGAGGGCACCTTGCATCTGGGAGGCATCCTGATCCGTTTGGTGTTTCAGAAGGCAGCTGGCCACTCCGGGCCACCTTGCCGTGGCCACTAACGATGGCCTTCCCCCACAGAAACAAAAGTCACCAGGCCAGGTTCCTCATGTCAGTTTGCAGGAGGCACTTGGCACTGTCAAACCAGCCACAGTTGCCTCTGGGTGCACCTTGTATCTGAGAGATATCCTGATATGTTCACAATTTCAGAAGGCAGCCGGCCACTCCGGACCACAGGGTCCTGGACACGAACCATGGCCTTTCCCCAGACAAACAAAAGTCACCAGGCCCGGCTCCTGATGTCAGTTTGCAGAAGGCACTTGGTACTGTCAAACCAGCCACACTTGCCTCTGGGGGCACCTAGCATCTAGGAGGTATCCTGATCCGTTCAGAATATCAGAATGCAGCCGGCCACACCGGGCCAATGGACCCTGGACATGAATGATGGTCTTTCCCCAGAGAAACAAACTCACCACACCAACTTCCTGATGTCAATACGCAGGAGGCACTTGGCACTGTCAAACCAGCCACACTTGCCTCTGGGGACACTTTGCATCTGGGAGGTATCCTGATTGTTTCGGAATTTCAGCAGGGAGCCGGCCACTCCGGGCCACCGGGCCCTGGACACGAACGATGGCCTTTCCCCAGACAAACAAAAGTCACCAGGCCCGGCTCCTGATGTCAGTTTGCCGCAGGCACTTGGCACTGTCAAACCAGCCACACTTGCCTCTGGGGGCATTTTGCATCTGGGAGGTATCCCGATCCGTTCGGAATTGCAGCAGGCAGCCGGCCACCCTGGGCCACGGGGCCCTGGACATGAATGATGGCCTTTCCCCTCAGAAACAAAAGTCACCAGGCCAGGTTCCTCATGTTAGTTTGCAGGAGGCACTTGGCATTGTCAAACCAGCCACAGTTACCTCTGGGTGCACCTTGTATCTGGGAGACATCCTGATCCTTTTAGAATTTTACAAGGCAGCCGGCGACTCCGGACCACAGGGTCCTGGACACGAACCATGGCCTTTCCCCAGAGAAACAAAAGTCACCAGGCCCGGCTCCTGATGTCAGTTTGCAGAAGGCACTTTGCACTGTCAAACCAGCCACTGTTGCCTCTGGGGGCACCTAGCATCTGGGAGACATCATGATCCGTTCAGAATTTCAGCAGGCAGCCGGACACACCGGACCACGGGGCCCTGGACCCGAACGATGACCTTTCCCCAGAGAAACAAAAGTCAGCAGGCCCGGCTCCTGATGTCAGTTTGCAGAAGGCACTTGGCACTGTCAAACCAGCCACACTTGCCTCTGGGGACACTTTGCATCTGGGAGACATCCTGATTGTTTCGGAATTTCAACAGGGAGCCGGCCACTCCGGGCCACCGGGCCCTGGACACGAACGATGGCCTTTCCCCAGAGAAACAAAAGTCACCAGGCCCGGCTCCTGATGTCAGTTTGCCGCAGGCACTTGGCACTGTCAAACCAGCCACAGTTGCCTGTGGGGGCACCTTGCATCTGGGAGGCATCCTGATCCGTTCGGTGTTTCAGAAGGCAGCCGGCCACACCGGGCCAACGGACCCTGGACATGAATGATGGTCTTTCCCCAGAGAAACAAACTCACCACACCAACTTCCTGATGTCAATACGCAGGAGGCACTTGGCACTGTCAAACCAGCCACACTTGCCTCTGGGGACACTTTGCATCTGGAAGGTATCCCGATCCGTTCGGAATTGCAGCAGGCAGCCGGCCACTCCGGACCACGGGGCCCTGGACACGAACCATGGCCTTTCCCCAGAGAAACAAAAGTCACCAGGCCAGGTTACTCATGTCAGTTTGCAGGAGGCACTTGGCACTGTCAAACCAGCCACAGTTGCCTCTGGGTGCACCTTGTATCTGGGAGACATCCTGATCCTTTTAGAATTTTACAAGGCAGCTGGCCACTACAGGCCACCTTGCCCTGGACACTAATCATGGCCTTTCCCCAGAGAAACAAAAGTCACCAGGCCAGCTTCCTCATGTCAGTTTGCAGGGAGCATTTGGCACTGTCAAACCAGCCACAGTTGCCTCTGAGGTCACTTTGCATCTGGGAGGCATCCTGATCCGTTCAGAATTTCAGCAGGCAGCCGTCCACTCAGGGCCACAGGGCCATGGACATGAATGATGGCCTTTCCCCAGACAAACAAAAGTCACCAGGCTAGGTCCCTGATGTAAGTTTGCAGGAGGCACGATACACTGTCAAACCAGCCACAGTTGCCTGTGGGGGCACCTTGCATCTAGGAGGCATCCTGATCCGTTCGGAATTTCAGAAGGCAGCTGGCCACTCTGGGTCACCTTGCCCTGGACACTAACCATGGCCTTTCTCCACAGAAACAAAAGTCACCAGGCCAGGTTCCTGATGTCAGTTTTCAGAGGGCACGAGGCACTGTCAAACCAGCCACACTTGCCTCTGGGGGTACCTTGCATCTGAGAGATACCCTGATCAGTTCACAGTTTCAGAAGGCAGCCGGCCACTCCGAACCACAGGATCCTGGACCAGAACCATGGCCTTTCCCCAGAGAAACAAAAGTCACCAGGCCAGGTTCCTGATGTCAGTTTGCAGGAGGCATTTGGCACTGTCAAACCAGCCACACTTGCCTGTGGGGGCATTTTGCATCTGGGAGGTATCCCGATCCGTTCGGAATTGCAGCAGGCAGCCGGCCACTCCGGACCACGGGGCCCTGGACACGAACCATGGCCTTTCCCCAGAGAAACAAAAGTCACCAGGCCAGGTTCCTCATGTTAGTTTGCAGGAGGCACTTGGCACTGTCAAAGCAGCCACAGTTACCTCTGGGCGCACCTTGTATCTGGGAGACATCCTGATCCTTTTAGAATTGCACAAGGGAGCTGGCCACTCCGGCCACCTTGCCCAGGACACTAACAATGGCCTTTCCCCAGAGAAACAAAAGTCACCAGGCCAGGTTCCTGATATCAGTTTCCAGAGGGCACAAGGCACTGTCAAACCAGCCACAGTTGCCTCTGGGGGTACCTTGCATCTGAGAGATATCCTGATCCGTTCAGATTTTCAGAAGGCAGCCGGCCACTCTGGACCACAGGGTCCTGGACACGAACCATGGCCTTTCCCCAGAGAAACAAAAGTCACCAGGCCAGGTTCCTGATGTCAGTTTGCAGGAGGCACTTGGCACTGTCAAACCAGCCACAGTTTCCTCTGGGGGCACTTGCGTCTGGGAGGCATCCTGATCCGTTCGGAATTTTCAGAAGGCAGCCGGCCACTCCGGACTACCAGGCACTGGACACGAACTATGGCCTTTCCCCAGACAAAGAAAAGTCACCAGGCTAGATCCCTGATGTAAGTTTGCAGGAGGCACGATACACTGTCAAACCAGCCACAGTTACCTCTGGGGGCATTTTGCATCTGGGAGGTATCCTGATCCGTTCGGAATTGCAGAAGGCAGCCGGCCACTCCTGACCACGGGGCCCTGGACACGAACGATGGCCATTCCCCAGACAAACAAAAGTCACCAGGCCAGGTTCCTGATGTCAGTTTACAGGAGGCACTTGGCACTGTCAAACCAGCCACAGTTTCCTCTGAGTGCACCTTGCATCTGGGAGGCATCCTGATCCGTTCTGTGTTTCAGAAGGCAGCCAGCCACACCGGGCCAACGGACCCTGGACATGAATGATGGTCTTTCCCCCGAGAAACAAACTCACCACACCAACTTCTGGATGTCAATACGGAGGAGGCACTTGGCACTGTCAAACCAGCCACAGTTGCCTCTGGGGGCACTTGCGTCTGGGAGGCATCCTGATCCGTTCGGAATTTCAGCAGGCAGCCGGCCACTCCGGGCCACCGGGCCATGGACATGAATGATGGCCTTTCCCCAGACAAACAAAAGTCACCAGGCTAGGTTCCTGATTTCAATTTGCAGGAGGCACTTGGCACTGTCAAACCAGCCACACTTGCCTCTGGGGGCATTTTGCATCTGAGATGTGTCCTGATCTGTTCGGAATTGCAGCAGGCAGCCGGCCACTCCGGACCACGGGGCCCTGGGCACGAACCATGGCCTTTCCCCAGAGAAACAAAAGTCGCCAGGCCAGGTTCCTGATGTCAGTTTGCAGGAGGCACTTGGCACTGTCAAAGCAGTCACAGTTGCCTCTGAGGGCACCTTGCATCTGGGAGGCATCCTGATCCGTTCTGTATTTCAGCAGGCAGCCGGCCACACCGGGCCAATGGACCCTGGACATGAATGATGGCCTTTCCCCAGACAAACAAAAGTCACCAGCCTAGGTTCCTGATGTCAGTTTGGAGGAGGCACTTGGCACTGTCAAAGCAGCCACTGTTGCCTCTGGGTGCACCTTGTATCTGGGAGACATCCTGATCCTTTTAGAATTTTACAAGGCAGCTGGCCACTCCGGGCCACGGGGCCCTGGACACTAACCATGGCCTTTCCCCACAGAAACAAAAGTCACCAGGCCAGGTTCCGGATGTCAGTTTTCAGAGGGCACGAGGCACTGTCAAACCAGCCACAGTTGCCTCTTGGTGTACCTTGCATCTGAGAGATATCCTGATCTGTTCACAATTTCAGAAGGCAGCCGGCCACTCCGGACCACAGGGTCCTGGACACGAACAATGGCCTTTCCCCAGAGAAACAAAAGTCACCATGCCCGGCTCCTGATGTCAGTTTGCAGAAGGCACTTGGCACTGTCAAACCAGCCACTGTTGCCTCTGGGGGCACCTAGCTTCTGGGAGGTATCCTGATCCGTTCAGAATTTCAGAAGGCAGCCGGCCACTCCGTGCCACGGGGCCATGGACATGAATGATGGCCTTTCCTCCGAGAAACAAAAGTCACCAGGGTAGGTTCCTGATTTCAATTTGCAGGAGGCACTTGGCACTGTCAAACCAGCCACAGTTGCCTCTGGGGGCACTTGCATCTGGGAGGCATCCTGATCCATTCGGAATTTCAGCAGGCAGCCGGCCACTCCGGACCACGGGGCCCTGGGCACGAACGATGGCCTTTCCCCAGAGAAACAAAAGTCACCAGGCCAGGTTCCTGATGTCAGTTTGCAGGAGGCACTTGGCACTGTCAAACCAGCCACAGTTGCCTCTGAGGGCACCTTGCATCTGGGAGGCATCCTGATCCGTTCGGTGTTTCAGCAGGCAGCCGGCCACTCTGGGCCACGGGGCCCTGGACATGAATGATGGCCTTTCCCCAGAGAAACAAAAGTCACCAGCCTAGGTTCCTGATGTCAATTTGCAGGAGGCACTAGGCACTGTCAAAGCAGCCACACTTGCCTCTGGGTGTACCTTGCATCTAGGAGACATCATGATCCGTTCACAATTTTAGAAGGCAGCCGGCCACTGCGGGCCACGGGGCCCTGGACACGAACCATGGCCTTTCCCCAGAGAAACAAAAGTCACCAGTCCAGCTTCCTCATGTCAGTTTGCAGGAGACATTTGGTACTGACAAACCATCCACAGTTGCCTCTGGGGGCACGTTGCATTTGGGAGGTATCCTGGTTTCGGAATTTCAGCAGGGAGCCGGTCACTCCGGGCCACCTTGCTCTGGACACTAACCATGGCCTTTCCCCAGAGAAACAAACTCACCACACCAACTTCCTGATGTCAGTACGCAGGAGGCACTTTGCACTGTCAAACCAGCCACAGTTGCCTCTGGGGGCACTTGCGTCTTGGAGGCATCCTGATCCGTTTGGAATTTCAGCAGGCAACCGGCCACTCCGGGCCACCGGGCCCTGGACACGAACCACGGCCTTTCCCCAGAGAAACAAAACTCAACAACCCAGGTTCCTGATGTCAGTTTGCAGGAGGCATTTGGCACTCACAAACCAGCCACAGTTGCCTCTGGGGTCACTTTGCATCTGGGAGGCATCCTGATCCGTTCAGCATTTCAGCAGGCAGCCGGCCACTCCGGGCCACAGGGCCATGGACACGAAAAATGGCCTTTCACCAGACAAAGAAAAGTCACCGGCCCAGCTTCCTGATGTCAGTTTGCAGGAGGCATTTGGCATTCACAAACCAGCAACACTTGCCTCTGTGGGCACCTTGCGTCTGGGAGGCATCCTGATCCGTTCGGAATTTCAGAAGGCAGCTGGCCACTCCGGGCCACCTTGCCCTGGACACTAACCATGGCCTTTCTCCACAGAAACAAAAGTCACCAGGCCAGGTTCCTGATGTCAGTGTTCAGAGGGCACGAGGCACTGTCAAACCAGCCACAGTTGCCTCTGGGGTACCTTGCATCTGAGAGATACCCTGATCAGTTCACAGTTTCAGAAGGCAGCGGGCCACTCCGAACCACAGGATCCTGGACCAGAACCATGGCCTTTCCCCCGAGAAACAAAAGTCACCAGGCCAGGTTCCTGATGTCAGTTTGCAGGAGGCATTTGGCACTGTCAAACCAGCCACACTTGCCTCTGGGGGCACCTTAGATCTTGGAGTCATCGTGATCCGTTCATAATTTCTGCAGGCATCCGGCCACACCGGGCCACCGGGCCCTGGACACGAACCATGGCCTTTCCCCAGAGAAACAAAAGTCAACAGTCCAGCTTCCTCATGTCAGTTTGCAGGAGACATTTGGTACTGACAAATCATCCACACTTGCCTCTGGGGGCACTTGTGTCTGGGAGGTATCCTGATCCGTTCAGAATTTCAGAAGGCAGCCGGCCACTGCGGGCCACTGGGCCATGGACATGAATGATGGCCTTTCCCCAGAGAAACAAAAGTCACCAGGCCAGGTTCCTGATTTCAATTAGCTGGAGGCACTTGGCACTGTCAAACCAGCCACACTTGCCTCTGGGGGCACTTTGCATCTGGGAGGTATCCTGATCCGTTCAGAATTTCAGAAGGCAGCCGGCCACTGCGGGCCACCGGGCCATGGACATGAATGATGGCCTTTCCCCAGACAAACAAAAGTCACCAGGCTAGGTCCCTGATGTAAGTTTGCAGGAGGCACGATACACTGTCAAACCAGCCACTGTTGCCTCTGGGGGCACCTAGCTTCTGGGAGGTATCCTGATCCGTTCAGAATTTCAGAAGGCAGCTGGCCACTCCGTGCCACGGGGCCATGGACATGAATGATGGCCTTTCCTCCGAGAAACAAAAGTCACCAGGGTAGGTTCCTGATTTCAATTTGCAGGAGGCACTTGGCACTGTCAAACCAGCCACAGTTGCCTCTGGGGGCACTTGCATCTGGGAGGCATCCTGATCCATTCGGAATTTCAGCAGGCAGCCGGCCACTCCGGACCACGGGGCCCTGGGCACGAACGATGGCCTTTCCCCAGAGAAACAAAAGTCACCAGGCCAGGTTCCTGATGTCAGTTTGCAGGAGGCACTTGGCACTGTCAAACCAGCCACAGTTGCCTCTGAGGGCACCTTGCATCTGGGAGGTATCCCGATCCGTTCGGAATTGCAGCAGGCAGCCGGCCACTCTGGGCCACGGGGCCCTGGACATGAATGATGGCCTTTCCCCACAGAAACAAAAGTCACCAGGCCAGGTTCCTCATGTTAGTTTGCAGGAGGCACTTGGCATTGTCAAACCAGCCACAGTTACCTCTGGGTGCACCTTGTATCTGGGAGACATCCTGATCCTTTTAGAATTTTACAAGGCAGCCGGCCATTCCGGACCACAGGGTCCTGGACACGAACCATGGCCTTTCCCCACAGAAACAAAAGTGACCAGGCCCGGCTCCTGATGTCAGTTTGCAGAAGGCACTTGGCACTGTCAAACCAGCCACACTTGCCTCTGGGGGCACCTAGCATCTAGGAGGTATCCTGATCCGTTCAGAATTTCAGAATGCAGCCGGCCACTCCGGGCCACTGGGCCATGGACATGAATGATGGCCTTTCCCCAGAGAAACAAAAGTCACCAGGCCAGGTTCCTCATGTTAGTTTGCAGGAGGCACTTGGCACTGTCAAACCAGCCACAGTTGCCTCTGAGGGCACCTTGCATCTGGGAGGCATCCTGATCCATTCGGTGTTTCAGAAGGCAGCCGGCCACACCGGGCCAATGGACCCTGGACATGAATGATGGTCTTTCCCCAGAGAAACAAACTCACCACACCAACTTCCTGATGTCAATACGCAGGAGGCACTTGGCACTGTCAAACCAGCCACACTTGCCTCTGGGGGCACTTGCATCTGGGAGGTATCCTGATCCGTTTGGAATTTCAGCAGGCAGCCGGCCACTCCGGGCCACGGGGCCCTGGACATGAAGGATGGCCTTTCCCCACAGAAACAAAAGTCACCAGCCTAGGTTCCTGATGTCAATTTGCAGGAGGCACTTGGCACTGTCAAACCAGCTACACTTGCCTGTGGGGGTACCTTGCATCTAGGAGACATCATGATCCGTTCACAATTTCAGAAGGCAGCCGGCCACTGCGGGCCACAGGGCCATGGACATGAATGATGGCCTTTCCCCAGAGAAACAAAAGTCACCAGGCTAGGTTCCTGATTTCAATTTGCTGGAGGCACTTGGCACTGTCAAACCAGCCACACTTGCCTCTGGGGGCACTTTGCATCTGGGAGGCATCCTGATCCGTTCGCAATTTCAGCAGGCAGCCGGCCACAGCGGACCACGGGGCCCTGGGCACGAACGATGGCCTTTCCCCAGAGAAACAAAAGTCACCAGGCCAGGTTCCTGATGTCACTTTGCAGTAGGCACTTGGCACTGTCAAACCAGCCACAGTTGCCTCTGAGGGCACCTTGCATCTGGGAGGCATCCTGATCCGTTTGGTGTTTCAGAAGGCAGCTGGCCACTCCGGGCCACCTTGCCGTGGACACTAACGATGGCCTTCCCCCACAGAAACAAAAGTCACCAGGCCAGCTTCCTCATGTCAGTTTGCAGGAGACATTTGGTATTGACAAACCATCCACAGTTGCCTCTGGGGGCAAGTTGCATTTGGGAGGTATCCTGATTGTTTCGGAATTTCAGCAGGGAGCCGGCCACTCCGGGCCATCGGGCCCTGGACATGAATGATGGTCTTTCCCCAGAGAAACAAACTCACCACACCAACTTCCTGATGTCAGTACGCAGGAGGCACTTGGCACTGTCAAACCAGCCACACTTGCCTCTGGGGGCACTTGCGTCTTGGAGGCATCCTGATCCGTTCTGTGTTTCAGAAGGCAACCGTCCACTCCGGGCCACCGGGCCCTGGACACGCACCACGGCCTTTCCCCAGAGAAACAAAACTCAACAACCCAGGTTCCTGATGTCTCTTTGCAGGGGGCATTTGGCACTGTCAAACCAGCCACAGTTGCCTCTGGGGTCACTTTGCATCTGGGAGGCATCCTGATCCGTTCAGAATTTCAGCAGGCAGCCGGCCACTCAGGGCCACAGGGCCATGGACACGAAAAATGGCCTTTCCCCATACAAAGAAAAGTCACCGGCCCAGCTTCCTGATGTCCGTTTGCAGGAGGCATTTGGCATTCAACAAACCAGCAACACTTGCCTCTGTGGGCACATTGCATCTGGGAGGCATCCTGATCCGTTCGGAATTTGAGCAGGCAGCCGGCCACTGCGGACCACGGGGCCCTGGACAAGAACGATGGCCTTTCCCCAGAGAAACAAAAGTCACCAGGCTAGGTTCCTGATGTCAGTTTGCAGGAGGCACTTGGCACTGTCAAACCAGCCACAGTTGCCTCTGGGGGCACTTGCGTCTGGGAGGCATCCTGATCCGTTCGGAATTTGAGCAGGCAGCCGGCCACTCCGGGCCACCGGGCCATGGACATGAATGATGGCCTTTCCCCACAGAAACAAAAGTCACCAGGCTAGGTTCCTGATGTCAATTTGCAGGAGGCACTTGGCACTGTCAAACCAGCCACAGTTGCCTGTGGGGGTACCTTGCATCTGGGAGACATCATGATCCGTTCACAATTTCAGAAGGCAGCCGGCCACTCCGGGCCACGGGGCCCTGGACATGAATGATGGCCTTTCCCCACAGAAACAAAAGTCACCAGGCCAGGTTCCTCATGTTAGTTTGCAGGAGGCACTTGGCATTGTCAAACCAGCCACAGTTACCTCTGGGTGCACCTTGTATCTGGGAGACATCCTGATCCTTTTAGAATTTTACAAGGCAGCCGGCCACTCCGGACCGCAGGGTCCTGGACACGAACCATGGCCTTTCCCCACAGAAACAAAAGTCACCAGGCCAGGTTCCTGATGTCAGTTTTCAGAGGGCACGAGGCACTGTCAAACCAGCCACAGTTGCCTCTGGGGGTACCTTGCATCTGAGAGATATCCTGATCTGTTCACAATTTCAGAAGGCAGCCGGCCACTCCGGACCACAGGGTCCTGGACACGAACCATGGCCTTTCCCCAGAGAAACAAAAGTCACCAGGCCCGGCTCCTGATGTCAGTTTGCAGAAGGCACTTTGTACTGTCAAACCAGCCACTGTTGCCTCTGGGGGCACCTAGCATCTGGGAGACATCATGATCCGTTCAGAATTTCAGCAGGCAGCCGGACACACCGGACCACGGGGCCCTGGACACGAACGATGACCTTTCCCCAGAGAAACAAAAGTCGCCAGGCCAGGTTCCAGATGTCAGTACGCAGGAGGCACTTGGCACTGTCAAACCAGCCACAGTTGCCTCTGAGGGCACCTTGCATCTGGGAGGCATCCTGATCCGTTCGGTGTTTCAGAAGGCAGCCGGCCACACCGGGCCAACGGACCCTGGACATGATTGATGGTCTTTCCCCAGAGAAACAAAAGTCACCAGCCTAGGTTCCTGATGTCAATTTGCAGGAGGCACTTGGCACTGTCAAACCACCCACACTTGCCTCTGGGGGCACTTTGCATCTGGGAGGTATCCTGATACGTTCGGAATTTTAGCAGGCAGCCGGCCACTCCGGGCCACCGGGCCATGGACATGAATGATGGCCTTTCCCCAGAGAAACAAAAGTCACCAGGCTAGGTTCCTGATGTCAGTTTGCAGGAGGCACTTGGCACTGTCAAACCAGCCACACTTGCCTCTGGGGGCACTTTGCATCTGGGAGGCATCCTGATCCGTTCGCAATATCAGCAGGCAGCCGGCCACTCCGGACCACGGGGCCCTGGGCACGAACGATGGCCTTTCCCGAGAGAAACAAAAGTCACCAGGCCAGGTTCCTGATGTCAGTTTGCAGTGGGCACTTGGCACTGTCAAACCAGCCACAGTTGCCTCTGAGGGCACCTTGCATCTGGGAGGCATCCTGATCCGTTTGGTGTTTCAGAAGGCAGCTGGCCACTCCGGGCCACCTTGCCGTGGCCACTAACGATGGCCTTCCCCCACAGAAACAAAAGTCACCAGGCCAGGTTCCTCATGTCAGTTTGCAGGAGGCACTTGGCACTGTCAAACCAGCCACAGTTGCCTCTGGGTGCACCTTGTATCTGAGAGATATCCTGATATGTTCACAATTTCAGAAGGCAGCCGGCCACTCCGGACCACAGGGTCCTGGACACGAACCATGGCCTTTCCCCAGACAAACAAAAGTCACCAGGCCCGGCTCCTGATGTCAGTTTGCAGAAGGCACTTGGTACTGTCAAACCAGCCACACTTGCCTCTGGGGGCACCTAGCATCTAGGAGGTATCCTGATCCGTTCAGAATTTCAGAATGCAGCCGGCCACACCGGGCCAATGGACCCTGGACATGAATGATGGTCTTTCCCCAGAGAAACAAACTCACCACACCAACTTCCTGATGTCAATACGCAGGAGGCACTTGGCACTGTCAAACCAGCCACACTTGCCTCTGGGGACACTTTGCATCTGGGAGGTATCCTGATTGTTTCGGAATTTCAGCAGGGAGCCGGCCACTCCGGGCCACGGGGCCCTGGACACGAACGATGGCCTTTCCCCAGACAAACAAAAGTCACCAGGCCCGGCTCCTGATGTCAGTTTGCCGCAGGCACTTGGCACTGTCAAACCAGCCACACTTGCCTCTGGGGGCATTTTGCATCTGGGAGGTATCCCGATCCGTTCGGAATTGCAGCAGGCAGCCGGCCACCCTGGGCCACGGGGCCCTGGACATGAATGATGGCCTTTCCCCTCAGAAACAAAAGTCACCAGGCCAGGTTCCTCATGTTAGTTTGCAGGAGGCACTTGGCATTGTCAAACCAGCCACAGTTACCTCTGGGTGCACCTTGTATCTGGGAGACATCCTGATCCTTTTAGAATTTTACAAGGCAGCCGGCCACTCCGGACCACAGGGTCCTGGACACGAACCATGGCCTTTCCCCAGAGAAACAAAAGTCACCAGGCCCGGCTCCTGATGTCAGTTTGCAGAAGGCACTTTGCACTGTCAAACCAGCCACTGTTGCCTCTGGGGGCACCTAGCATCTGGGAGACATCATGATCCGTTCAGAATTTCAGCAGGCAGCCGGACACACCGGACCACGGGGCCCTGGACACGAACGATGACCTTTCCCCAGAGAAACAAAAGTCAGCAGGCCCGGCTCCTGATGTCAGTTTGCAGAAGGCACTTGGCACTGTCAAACCAGCCACACTTGCCTCTGGGGACACTTTGCATCTGGGAGACATCCTGATTGTTTCGGAATTTCAACAGGGAGCCGGCCACTCCGGGCCACCGGGCCCTGGACACGAACGATGGCCTTTCCCCAGAGAAACAAAAGTCACCAGGCCCGGCTCCTGATGTCAGTTTGCCGCAGGCACTTGGCACTGTCAAACCAGCCACAGTTGCCTGTGGGGGCACCTTGCATCTGGGAGGCATCCTGATCCGTTCGGTGTTTCAGAAGGCAGCCGGCCACACCGGGCCAACGGACCCTGGACATGAATGATGGTCTTTCCCCAGAGAAACAAACTCACCACACCAACTTCCTGATGTCAATACGCAGGAGGCACTTGGCACTGTCAAACCAGCCACACTTGCCTCTGGGGACACTTTGCATCTGGAAGGTATCCCGATCCGTTCGGAATTGCAGCAGGCAGCCGGCCACTCCGGACCACGGGGCCCTGGACACGAACCATGGCCTTTCCCCAGAGAAACAAAAGTCACCAGGCCAGGTTACTCATGTCAGTTTGCAGGAGGCACTTGGCACTGTCAAACCAGCCACAGTTGCCTCTGGGTGCACCTTGTATCTGGGAGACATCCTGATCCTTTTAGAATTTTACAAGGCAGCTGGCCACTACAGGCCACCTTGCCCTGGACACTAATCATGGCCTTTCCCCAGAGAAACAAAAGTCACCAGGCCAGCTTCCTCATGTCAGTTTGCAGGAGGCACTTGGCACTGTCAAACCAGCCACACTTGCCTCTGGGGGCAGTTGCGTCTTGGAGGCATCCTGATCCGTTCTATGTTTCAGAAGGCAACCGTCCACTCTGGGCCACCGGGCCCTGGACACGAATCATGGCCTTTCCCCACAGAAACAAAAGTCACCAGGCCAGGTTCCTGATGTCTGTTTGCAGGGAGCATTTGGCACTGTCAAACCAGCCACAGTTGCCTCTGAGGTCACTTTGCATCTGGGAGGCATCCTGATCCGTTCAGAATTTCAGCAGGCAGCCGTCCACTCAGGGCCACAGGGCCATGGACATGAATGATGGCCTTTCCCCAGACAAACAAAAGTCACCAGGCTAGGTCCCTGATGTAAGTTTGCAGGAGGCACGATACACTGTCAAACCAGCCACAGTTGCCTGTGGGGGCACCTTGCATCTAGGAGGCATCCTGATCCGTTCGGAATTTCAGAAGGCAGCTGGCCACTCTGGGTCACCTTGCCCTGGACACTAACCATGGCCTTTCTCCACAGAAACAAAAGTCACCAGGCCAGGTTCCTGATGTCAGTTTTCAGAGGGCACGAGGCACTGTCAAACCAGCCACACTTGCCTCTGGGGGTACCTTGCATCAGAGAGATACCCTGATCAGTTCACAGTTTCAGAAGGCAGCCGGCCACTCCGAACCACAGGATCCTGGACCAGAACCATGGCCTTTCCCCAGAGAAACAAAAGTCACCAGGCCAGGTTCCTGATGTCAGTTTGCAGGAGGCATTTGGCACTGTCAAACCAGCCACACTTGCCTGTGGGGGCATTTTGCATCTGGGAGGTATCCCGATCCGTTCGGAATTGCAGCAGGCAGCCGGCCACTCCGGACCACGGGGCCCTGGACACGAACCATGGCCTTTCCCCAGAGAAACAAAAGTCACCAGGCCAGGTTCCTCATGTTAGTTTGCAGGAGGCACTTGGCACTGTCAAAGCAGCCACAGTTACCTCTGGGTGCACCTTGTATCTGGGAGACATCCTGATCCTTTTAGAATTGCACAAGGGAGCTGGCCACTCCGGCCACCTTGCCCAGGACACTAACAATGGCCTTTCCCCAGAGAAACAAAAGTCACCAGGCCAGGTTCCTGATATCAGTTTCCAGAGGGCACAAGGCACTGTCAAACCAGCCACAGTTGCCTCTGGGGGTACCTTGCATCTGAGAGATATCCTGATCCGTTCAGATTTTCAGAAGGCAGCCGGCCACTCTGGACCACAGGGTCCTGGACACGAACCATGGCCTTTCCCCAGAGAAACAAAAGTCACCAGGCCAGGTTCCTGATGTCAGTTTGCAGGAGGCACTTGGCACTGTCAAACCAGCCACAGTTTCCTCTGGGGGCACTTGCGTCTGGGAGGCATCCTGATCCGTTCGGAATTTTCAGAAGGCAGCCGGCCACTCCGGACTACCAGGCACTGGACACGAACTATGGCCTTTCCCCAGACAAAGAAAAGTCACCAGGCTAGATCCCTGATGTAAGTTTGCAGGAGGCACGATACACTGTCAAACCAGCCACAGTTGCCTCTGGGGGCATTTTGCATCTGGGAGATATCCTGATCCGTTCGGAATTGCAGAAGGCAGCCGGCCACTCCTGACCACGGGGCCCTGGACACGAACGATGGCCATTCCCCAGACAAACAAAAGTCACCAGGCCAGGTTCCTGATGTCAGTTTACAGGAGGCACTTGGCACTGTCAAACCAGACACAGTTTCCTCTGAGTGCACCTTGCATCTGGGAGGCATCCTGATCCGTTCTGTGTTTCAGAAGGCAGCCAGCCACACCGGGCCAACGGACCCTGGACATGAATGATGGTCTTTCCCCCGAGAAACAAACTCACCACACCAACTTCTGGATGTCAATACGGAGGAGGCACTTGGCACTGTCAAACCAGCCACAGTTGCCTCTGGGGGCACTTGCGTCTGGGAGGCATCCTGATCCGTTCGGAATTTCAGCAGGCAGCCGGCCACTCCGGGCCACCGGGCCATGGACATGAATGATGGCCTTTCCCCAGACAAACAAAAGTCACCAGGCTAGGTTCCTGATTTCAATTTGCAGGAGGCACTTGGCACTGTCAAACCAGCCACACTTGCCTCTGGGGGCATTTTGCATCTGAGATGTGTCCTGATCTGTTCGGAATTGCAGCAGGCAGCCGGCCACTCCGGACCACGGGGCCCTGGGCACGAACCATGGCCTTTCCCCAGAGAAACAAAAGTCGCCAAGCCAGGTTCCTGATGTCAGTTTGCAGGAGGCACTTGGCACTGTCAAAGCAGTCACAGTTGCCTCTGAGGGCACCTTGCATCTGGGAGGCATCCTGATCCGTTCTGTATTTCAGCAGGCAGCCGGCCACACCGGGCCAATGGACCCTGGACATGAATGATGGCCTTTCCCCAGAGAAACAAAAGTCACCAGCCTAGGTTCCTGATGTCAGTTTGCAGGAGGCACTTGGCACTGTCAAAGCAGCCACTGTTGCCTCTGGGTGCACCTTGTATCTGGGAGACATCCTGATCCTTTTAGAATTTTACAAGGCAGCTGGCCACTCCGGGCCACGGGGCCCTGGACACTAACCATGGCCTTTCCCCACAGAAACAAAAGTCACCAGGCCAGGTTCCGGATGTCAGTTTTCAGAGGGCACGAGGCACTGTCAAACCAGCCACAGTTGCCTCTTGGTGTACCTTGCATCTGAGAGATATCCTGATCTGTTCACAATTTCAGAAGGCAGCCGGCCACTCCGGACCACAGGGTCCTGGACACGAACAATGGCCTTTCCCCAGAGAAACAAAAGTCACCATGCCCGGCTCCTGATGTCAGTTTGCAGAAGGCACTTGGCACTGTCAAACCAGCCACTGTTGCCTCTGGGGGCACCTAGCTTCTGGGAGGTATCCTGATCCGTTCAGAATTTCAGAAGGCAGCCGGCCACTCCGTGCCACGGGGCCATGGACATGAATGATGGCCTTTCCTCCGAGAAACAAAAGTCACCAGGGTAGGTTCCTGATTTCAATTTGCAGGAGGCACTTGGCACTGTCAAACCAGCCACAGTTGCCTCTGGGGGCACTTGCATCTGGGAGGCATCCTGATCCATTCGGAATTTCAGCAGGCAGCCGGCCACTCCGGACCACGGGGCCCTGGGCACGAACGATGGCCTTTCCCCAGAGAAACAAAAGTCACCAGGCCAGGTTCCTGATGTCAGTTTGCAGGAGGCACTTGGCACTGTCAAACCAGCCACAGTTGCCTCTGAGGGCACCTTGCATCTGGGAGGCATCCTGATCCGTTCGGTGTTTCAGCAGGCAGCCGGCCACTCCGGGCCACGGGGCCCTGGACATGAATGATGGCCTTTCCCCAGAGAAACAAAAGTCACCAGCCTAGGTTCCTGATGTCAATTTGCAGGAGGCACTAGGCACTGTCAAAGCAGCCACACTTGCCTCTGGGTGTACCTTGCATCTAGGAGACATCATGATCCGTTCACAATTTTAGAAGGCAGCCGGCCACTGCGGGCCACGGGGCCCTGGACACGAACCATGGCCTTTCCCCAGAGAAACAAAAGTCACCAGTCCAGCTTCCTCATGTCAGTTTGCAGGAGACATTTGGTACTGACAAACCATCCACAGTTGCCTCTGGGGGCACGTTGCATTTGGGAGGTATCCTGGTTTCGGAATTTCAGCAGGGAGCCGGTCACTCCGGGCCACCTTGCTCTGGACACTAACCATGGCCTTTCCCCAGAGAAACAAACTCACCACACCAACTTCCTGATGTCAGTACGCAGGAGGCACTTTGCACTGTCAAACCAGCCACAGTTGCCTCTGGGGGCACTTGCGTCTTGGAGGCATCCTGATCCGTTTGGAATTTCAGCAGGCAACCGGCCACTCCGGGCCACCGGGCCCTGGACACGAACCACGGCCTTTCCCCAGAGAAACAAAACTCAACAACCCAGGTTCCTGATGTCAGTTTGCAGGAGGCATTTGGCACTCACAAACCAGCCACAGTTGCCTCTGGGGTCACTTTGCATCTGGGAGGCATCCTGATCCGTTCAGCATTTCAGCAGGCAGCCGGCCACTCCGGGCCACAGGGCCATGGACACGAAAAATGGCCTTTCACCAGACAAAGAAAAGTCACCGGCCCAGCTTCCTGATGTCAGTTTGCAGGAGGCATTTGGCATTCACAAACCAGCAACACTTGCCTCTGTGGGCACCTTGCGTCTGGGAGGCATCCTGATCCGTTCGGAATTTCAGAAGGCAGCTGGCCACTCCGGGCCACCTTGCCCTGGACACTAACCATGGCCTTTCTCCACAGAAACAAAAGTCACCAGGCCAGGTTCCTGATGTCAGTGTTCAGAGGGCACGAGGCACTGTCAAACCAGCCACAGTTGCCTCTGGGGTACCTTGCATCTGAGAGATACCCTGATCAGTTCACAGTTTCAGAAGGCAGCGGGCCACTCCGAACCACAGGATCCTGGACCAGAACCATGGCCTTTCCCCCGAGAAACAAAAGTCACCAGGCCAGGTTCCTGATGTCAGTTTGCAGGAGGCATTTGGCACTGTCAAACCAGCCACACTTGCCTCTGGGGGCACCTTAGATCTTGGAGTCATCGTGATCCGTTCATAATTTCTGCAGGCATCCGGCCACACCGGGCCACCGGGCCCTGGACACTAGCCATGGCCTTTCCCCAGAGAAACAAAAGTCAACAGTCCAGCTTCCTCATGTCAGTTTGCAGGAGACATTTGGTACTGACAAATCATCCACACTTGCCTCTGGGGGCACTTGTGTCTGGGAGGTATCCTGATCCGTTCAGAATTTCAGAAGGCAGCCGGCCACTGCGGGCCACTGGGCCATGGACATGAATGATGGCCTTTCCCCAGAGAAACAAAAGTCACCAGGCCAGGTTCCTGATTTCAATTAGCTGGAGGCACTTGGCACTGTCAAACCAGCCACACTTGCCTCTGGGGGCACTTTGCATCTGGGAGGTATCCTGATCCGTTCAGAATTTCAGAAGGCAGCCGGCCACTGCGGGCCACCGGGCCATGGACATGAATGATGGCCTTTCCCCAGACAAACAAAAGTCACCAGGCTAGGTCCCTGATGTAAGTTTGCAGGAGGCACGATACACTGTCAAACCAGCCACTGTTGCCTCTGGGGGCACCTAGCTTCTGGGAGGTATCCTGATCCGTTCAGAATTTCAGAAGGCAGCCGGCCACTCCGTGCCACGGGGCCATGGACATGAATGATGGCCTTTCCTCCGAGAAACAAAAGTCACCAGGGTAGGTTCCTGATTTCAATTTGCAGGAGGCACTTGGCACTGTCAAACCAGCCACAGTTGCCTCTGGGGGCACTTGCATCTGGGAGGCATCCTGATCCATTCGGAATTTCAGCAGGCAGCCGGCCACTCCGGACCACGGGGCCCTGGGCACGAACGATGGCCTTTCCCCAGAGAAACAAAAGTCACCAGGCCAGGTTCCTGATGTCAGTTTGCAGGAGGCACTTGGCACTGTCAAACCAGCCACAGTTGCCTCTGAGGGCACCTTGCATCTGGGAGGCATCCTGATCCGTTCGGTGTTTCAGCAGGCAGCCGGCCACTCCGGGCCACGGGGCCCTGGACATGAATGATGGCCTTTCCCCAGAGAAACAAAAGTCACCAGCCTAGGTTCCTGATGTCAATTTGCAGGAGGCACTAGGCACTGTCAAAGCAGCCACACTTGCCTCTGGGTGTACCTTGCATCTAGGAGACATCATGATCCGTTCACAATTTTAGAAGGCAGCCGGCCACTGCGGGCCACGGGGCCCTGGACACGAACCATGGCCTTTCCCCAGAGAAACAAAAGTCACCAGTCCAGCTTCCTCATGTCAGTTTGCAGGAGACATTTGGTACTGACAAACCATCCACAGTTGCCTCTGGGGGCACGTTGCATTTGGGAGGTATCCTGGTTTCGGAATTTCAGCAGGGAGCCGGTCACTCCGGGCCACCTTGCTCTGGACACTAACCATGGCCTTTCCCCAGAGAAACAAACTCACCACACCAACTTCCTGATGTCAGTACGCAGGAGGCACTTTGCACTGTCAAACCAGCCACAGTTGCCTCTGGGGGCACTTGCGTCTTGGAGGCATCCTGATCCGTTTGGAATTTCAGCAGGCAACCGGCCACTCCGGGCCACCGGGCCCTGGACACGAACCACGGCCTTTCCCCAGAGAAACAAAACTCAACAACCCAGGTTCCTGATGTCAGTTTGCAGGAGGCATTTGGCACTCACAAACCAGCCACAGTTGCCTCTGGGGTCACTTTGCATCTGGGAGGCATCCTGATCCGTTCAGCATTTCAGCAGGCAGCCGGCCACTCCGGGCCACAGGGCCATGGACACGAAAAATGGCCTTTCACCAGACAAAGAAAAGTCACCGGCCCAGCTTCCTGATGTCAGTTTGCAGGAGGCATTTGGCATTCACAAACCAGCAACACTTGCCTCTGTGGGCACCTTGCGTCTGGGAGGCATCCTGATCCGTTCGGAATTTCAGAAGGCAGCTGGCCACTCCGGGCCACCTTGCCCTGGACACTAACCATGGCCTTTCTCCACAGAAACAAAAGTCACCAGGCCAGGTTCCTGATGTCAGTGTTCAGAGGGCACGAGGCACTGTCAAACCAGCCACAGTTGCCTCTGGGGTACCTTGCATCTGAGAGATACCCTGATCAGTTCACAGTTTCAGAAGGCAGCGGGCCACTCCGAACCACAGGATCCTGGACCAGAACCATGGCCTTTCCCCCGAGAAACAAAAGTCACCAGGCCAGGTTCCTGATGTCAGTTTGCAGGAGGCATTTGGCACTGTCAAACCAGCCACACTTGCCTCTGGGGGCACCTTAGATCTTGGAGTCATCGTGATCCGTTCATAATTTCTGCAGGCATCCGGCCACACCGGGCCACCGGGCCATGGACACAAAAGATGGCCTTCCCCCACAGAAACAAAAGTCACCAGGCCAGGTTCCTCATGTCAGTTTGCAGGAGGCACTTGGCATTGTCAAAGCAGCCACAGTTGCCTCTGGGTGCACCTTGTATCTGGGAGACATCCTGATCCTTTTAGAATTTTACAAGGCAGCTGGCCACTCCGGGCCACCTTGCCCTGGACACTAACCATGGCCTTTCCCCAGAGAAACAAAAGTCACCAGGCCAGGTTCCTGATGTCAGTTTTCAGAGGGCACTTGGCACTGTCAAACCAGCCACAGTTGCCTCTTGGTGTACCTTGCATCTGAGAGATATCCTGATCTGTTCACTATTTCAGCAGGCAGCCGGCCACTCCGGACCACAGGGTCCTGGACACGAACCATGGCCTTTCCCCAGAGAAACAAAAGTCACCATGCCCGGCTCCTGATGTCAGTTTGCAGAAGGCACTTGGCACTGTCAAACCAGCCACTGTTGCCTCTGGGGGCACTTTGCATCTGGGAGGTATCCTGATCCGTTCAGAATTTCAGAAGGCAGCCGGCCACTCCGTGCCACTGGGCCATGGACATGAATGATGGCCTTTCCCCCGAGAAACAAAAGTCACCAGGCTAGGTTCCTGATTTCAATTTGCAGGAGGCACTTGGCACTGTCAAACCAGCCACAGTTGCCTCTGAGGGCACCTTGCATCTGGGAGGCATCCTGATCCGTTCGGTGTTTCAGCAGGCAGCCGGCCACTCCGGACCACGGGGCCCTGGGCACGAACGATGGCCTTTCCCCACAGAAACAAAAGTCACCAGGCTAGGTTCCTGATGTCAGTTTGCAGGAGGCACTTGGCACTGTCAAACCAGACACAGTTTCCTCTGAGTGCACCTTGCATCTGGGAGGCATCCTGATCCGTTCTGTGTTTCAGAAGGCAGCCAGCCACACCGGGCCAACGGACCCTGGACATGAATGATGGTCTTTCCCCAGAGAAACAAACTCACCCCACCAACTTCTGGATGTCAATACGCAGGAGGCACTTGGCACTGTCAAACCAGCCACAGTTGCCTCTGGGGGCACTTGAGTCTGGGAGGCATCCTGATCCGTTCGGAATTTCAGCAGGCAGCCGGCCACTCCGGGCCACCGGGCCATGGACATGAATGATGGCCTTTCCCCAGACAAACAAAAGTCACCAGGCTAGGTTCCTGATTTCAATTTGCAGGAGGCACTTGGCACTGTCAAACCAGCCACACTTGCCTCTGGGGTCATTTTGCATCTGAGATGTATCCCGATCTGTTCGGAATTGCAGCAGGCAGCCGGCCACTCCGGACCACGGGGCCCTGGACACGAACCATGGCCTTTCCCCAGAGAAACAAAAGTCGCCAGGCCAGGTTCCAGATGTCAATTTGCAGGTGGCACTTGGCACTGTCAAACCAGCCACACTTGCCTCTGGGGGCACTTTGCATCTGGGAGGCATCCTGATCCGTTCGGAATTTCAGCAGGCAGCCGGCCACTCCGGACCACGGGGCCCTGGGCACGAAGGATGGACTTTCCCCAGAGAAACAAAAGTCACCAGGCCAGGTTCCTGATGTCAGTTTGCAGGAGGCACTTGGCACTGTCAAAGCAGCCACAGTTGCCTGTGGGGGTACCTTGCATCTAGGAGACATCATGATCCGTTCACAATTTCAGAAGGCAGCCGGCCACTGCGGACCACGGGGCCAAGGACATGAATGATGGCCTTTCCCCACAGAAACAAAAGTCACCAGCCTAGGTTCCTGATGTCAGTTTGCCGGAGGCACTTGGCACTGTCAAACCAGCCACACTTGCCTCTGGGGGCATTTTGCATCTGGGAGGTATCCCGATCCGTTCGGAATTGCAGCAGGCAGCCGGCCACTCCAGGCCACGGGGGCCTGGACACGAACCATGGCCTTTCCCCAGAGAAACAAAAGTCACCAGGCCAGGTTCCTCATGTTAGTTTGCATGAGGCACTTGGCACTGTCAAAGCAGCCACAGTTACCTCTGGGTGCACCTTGTATCTGGGAGACATCCTGATCCTTTTAGAATTTTACAAGGCAGCCGGCCACTCCGGACCACAGGGTCCTGGACACGAACCATGGCCTTTCCCCAGAGAAACAAAAGTCACCAGGCCCGGCTCCTGATGTCAGTTTGCAGAAGGCACTTGGCACTGTCAAACCAGCCACTGTTGCCTCTGGGGGCACCTAGCATCTGGGAGACATCATGATCCGTTCAGAATTTCAGCAGGCAGCCGGACACACCGGACCACGGGGCCCTGGACACGAACGATGACCTTTCCCCAGAGAAAGAAAAGTTGCCAGGCCAGGTTCCAGATGTCAGTACGCAGGAGGCACTTGGCACTGTCAAAGCAGCCACAGTTGCCTGTGGGGGTACCTTGCATCTAGGAGACATCATGATCCGTTCACAATTTCAGAAGGCAGCCGGCCACTGCGGGCCACGGGGCCAAGGACATGAATGATGGCCTTTCCCCACAGAAACAAAAGTCACCAGGCTAGGTTCCTGATGTCAGTTTGACGGAGGCACTTGGCACTGTCAAACCAGCCACACTTGCCTCTGGGGGCATTTTGCATCTGGGAGGTATCCCGATCCGTTCGGAATTGCAGCAGGCAGCCGGCCACTCCAGGCCACGGGGCCCTGGACACCAACCATGGCCTTTCCCCAGAGAAACAAAAGTCACCAGGCCAGGTTCCTCATGTTAGTTTGCAGAAGGCACTTGGCACTGTCAAACCAGCCACTGTTGCCTCTGGAGGCACCTAGCATCTGGGAGACATCATGATCCGTTCAGAATTTCAGCAGGCAGCCGGACACACCGGACCACGGGGCCCTGGACACGAACGATCACCTTTCCCCAGAGAAAGAAAAGTCACCAGGCCAGGTTACTCATGTCAGTTTGCAGGAGGCACTTGGCACTGTCAAAGCAGCCACAGTTGCCTCTGAGGACACCTACCATCTGGGAGGCATCCTGATCCGTTCGGTGTTTCAGAAGGCAGCCGGCCACACCGGGCCAACGGACCCTGGACATGAATGATGGCCTTTCCCCAGACAAACAAACTCACCACACCAACTTCCTGATGTCAATACGGAGGAGGCACTTGGCACTGTCAAACCAGCCACAGTTGCCTCTGGGGGCACTTGCATCTGGGAGGCATCCTGATCCGTTCGGAATTTCAGCAGGCAGCCGGCCACTCCGGGCCACTGGGCCCTGGACATGAATGATGGCCTTTCCCCACAGAAACAAAAGTCACCAGGCTAGGTTCCTGATGTCAGTTTGCAGGAGGCACTTGGCACTCTCAAACCAGACACAGTTTCCTCTGAGTGCACCTTGCATCTGGGAGGCATCCTGATCCGTTCTGTGTTTCAGAAGGCAGCCAGCCACACCGGGCCAACGGACCCTGGACATGAATGATGGTCTTTCCCCAGAGAAACAAACTCACCACACCAACTTCTGGATGTCAATACGCAGGAGGCACTTGGCACTGTCAAACCAGCCACAGTTGCCTCTGGGGGCACTTGCGTCTGGGAGGCATCCTGATCCGTTCGGAATTTCAGCAGGCAGCCGGCCACTGCGGGCCACCGGGCCCTGGACATGAATGATGGCCTTTCCCCAGAGAAACAAAAGTCACCAGCCTAGGTTCCTGATGTCAGTTTGCAGGAGGCACTTGGCACTGTCAAACCAGCCACAGTTGCCTCTGGGGGTACTTGCGTCTGGGAGGCATCCTGATCCGTTCGCAATTTCAGCAGGCAGCCGGCCACTCCGGACCACGGGGCCCTGGGCACGAACGATGGCCTTTCCCCAGAGAAACAAAAGTCACCAGGCCAGGTTCCTGATGTCAGTTTGCAGGAGGCACTTGGCACTGTCAAACCAGCCACACTTGCCTCTGAGGGCACCTTGCATCTGGGAGGCATCCTGATCCGTTTGGTGTTTCAGAAGGCAGCTGGCCACTCCGGGCCACCTTGCCGTGGACACTAACCATGGCCGTCCCCCACAGAAACAAAAGTCACCTGGCCAGGTTCCTGATGTCAGTTTGCAGGAGGCACTTGGCACTGTCAAACCAGCCACAGTTGCCTCTGGGTGCACCTTGTATCTGGGAGACATCCTGATCCTTTTAGAATTTTACAAGGCAGCTGGCCACTCCGGGCCACCTTGCCCTGGACACTAACCATGGCCTTTCCCCAGAGAAACAAAAGTCACCAGGCCAGGTTCCTGATGTCAGTTTTCAGAGGGCACGAGGCACTGCCAAACCAGCCACAGTTGCCTCTGCGGGTACCTTGCATCTGAGAGATATCCTGATCTGTTCACAATTTCAGAAGGCAGCCGGCCACTCCGGACCACAGGTCCTGGACACGAACCATGGCCTTTCCCCAGAGAAACAAAAGTCACCAGGCCCGGCTCCTGATGTCAGTTTGCAGAAGGCACTTGGCACTGTCAAACCAGCCACACTTGCCTCTGGGGGCACCTAGCATCTAGGACGTATCCTGATCCGTTCAGAATTTCAGAATGCAGCCGGCCACTCCGGGCCACTGGGCCATGGACATGAACGATGGCCTTTCCCCAGAGAAACAAAAGTCACCAGGCTAGGTTCCTGATTTCAATTTGCAGGAGGCACTTGGCACTGTCAAAGCAGCCACAGTTGCCTCTGAGGGCACTTTGCATCTGGGAGGCATCCTGATCCATTCCGTGTTTCAGAAGGCAGCCGGCCACACCGGGCCAATGGACCCTGGACATGAATGATGATCTTTCACCAGAGAAAGAAACTCACCACACCAACTTCCTTATGTCAATTTGCAGGAGGCACTTGGCACTGTCAAACCAGCCACACTTGCCTCTGGGGGCACTTGCATCTGGGAGGCATCCTGATCCGTTCGGAATTTCAGCAGGCAACCGGCCACTCCGGGCCACGGGGCCCTGGACATGAATGATGGCCTTTCCCCAGAGAAACAAAAGTCACCAGGCTAGGTTCCTGATGTCAATTTGCAGGAGGCACTTGGCACTGTCAAACCAGCTACACTTGCATTTGGGGGTACCATGCATCTAGGAGACATCATGATCCGTTCACAATTTCAGAAGGCAGCCGGCCACTGCAGGCCACGGGGCCCTGGACATGAATGATGGCCTTTCCCCACAGAAACAAAAGTCACCAGGCTAGGTTCCTGATTTCAATTTGCAGGAGGCACTTGGCACTGTCAAACCAGCCACACTTGCCTCTGGGGACAATTTGCATCTGGGAGGTATCCTGATTGTTTCGGAATTTCAGCAGGGAGCCGGCCACTCCGGACCACAGGGTCCTGGACACGAACCATGGCCTTTCCCCAGAGAAACAAAAGTCACCAGGCCAGGTTCCTCATGTCAGTTTGTAGGAGGCACTTGGCACTGTCAAACCAGCCACAGTTACCTCTGGGTGCACCTTGTATCTGGGAGACATCCTGATCCTTTTAGAATTTTACAAGGCAGCTGCCCACTCCAGGCCACCTTGCCCTGGACACTAGCCATGGCCTTTCCCCAGAGAAACAAAAGTCACCAGGCCAGCTTCCTCATGTCAGTTTGCAGGAGACATTTGGTACTGTCAAACCAGCCACACTTGCCTCTGGGGGCACGTTGCATTTGGGAGGTATCCTGATTGTTTCGGAATTTCAGCAGGGAGCCGGCCAGTCCGGGCCATCGGGCCATGGACATGAATGATGGCCTTTCCCCAGACAAACAAAAGTCACCAGGCCAGGTTCCTGATGTCAGTTTGCAGGAGGCACTTGGCACTGTCAAACCAGCCACACTTGCCTCTGGGGTCATTTTGCATCTGAGATGAATCCCGATCTGTTCGGAATTGCAGCAGGCAGCCGGCCACTCCGGACCACGGGGCCCTGGACACGAACCATGGCCTTTCCCCAGAGAAACAAAAGTCGCCAGGCCAGGTTCCAGATGTCAATTTGCAGGAGGCACTTGGCACTGTCAAAGCAGCCACAGTTGCCTCTGAGGGCACCTTGCATCTGGGAGGCATCCTGATCCGTTCGGTATTTCAGAAAGCAGCCGGCCACACCAGGCCAACGGACCCTGGACATGAATGATGGCCTTTCCCCAGAGAAACAAAAGTCACCAGCCTAGGTTCCTGATGTCAGTTTGCAGGAGGCACTTGGCACTGTCAAACCAGCCACAGTTGCCTCTGGGGGTACTTGCGTCTGGGAGGCATCCTGATCCGTTCGGAATTTCAGCAGGCAGCCGGCCACTCCGGACCACGGAGCCCTGGGCACGAACGATGGCCTTTCCCCAGAGAAACAAAAGTCACCAGGCCAGGTTCCTGATGTCAGTTTGCAGGAGGCACTTGGCACTGTCAAACCAGCCACACTTGCCTCTGAGGGCACCTTGCATCTGGGAGGCATCCTGATCCGTTTGGTGTTTCAGAAGGCAGCTGGCCACTCCGTGCCACCTTGCCCTGGACACTAACCATGGCCGTCCCCCACAGAAACAAAAGTCACCTGGCCAGGTTCCTGATGTCAGTTTGCAGGAGGCACTTGGCACTGTCAAACCAGCCACAGTTGCCTCTGGGTGCACCTTGTATCTGGGAGACATCCTGATCCTTTTAGAATTTTACAAGGCAGCTGGCCACTCCGGGCCACCTTGCCCTGGACACTAACCATGGCCTTTCCCCAGAGAAACAAAACTCAACAACCCAGGTTCCTGATGTCTGTTTGCAGGGGGCATTTGGCACTGTCCAACCAGCCACAGTTGCCTCTGGGGTCACTTTGCATCTGGGAGGCATCCTGATCCGTTCGGAATTTCAGCAGGCAGCCGGCCACTCAGGGCCACAGGGCCATGGACACGAAAAATGGCCTTTCCCCATACAAAGAAAAGTCACCGGCCCAGCTTCCTGATGTCAGTTTGCAGGAGGCATTTGGCATTCAACAAACCAGCAACACTTGCCTGTGTGGGCACATTGCATCTGGGAGGCATCCTGATCCGTTCGGAATTTGAGCAGGCAGCCGGCCACTGAGGACCACGGGGCCCTGGACAAGAACGATGGCCTTTCCCCAGAGAAACAAATGTCACCAGGCTAGGTTCCTGATTTCAATTTGCTGGAGGCACTTGGCACTGTCAAACCAGCCACACTTGCCTCTGGGGGCACTTGCGTCTGGGAGGCATCCTGATCCGTTCATAATTTCAGCAGGCAGCCGGCCACTCCGGGCCACCGGGCCATGGACATGAATGATGGCCTTTCCCCAGAGAAACAAAAGTCACCAGGCCAGGTTCCTGATGTCAGTTTGCAGGAAGCACTTGGCACTGTCAAACCAGCCACTGTTGCCTCTGGGGGTACTTGCGTGTGGGAGGCATCCTGATCCGTTCGGTGTTTAAGAAGTCAGCCGGCCACACCGGGCCAACGGACCCTGGACATGAATGATGGCCTTTCCCCAGACAAACAAACTCATCACACCAACTTCCTGATGTCAATACGGAGGAGGCACTTGGCACTGTCAAACCAGCCACAGTTGCCTCTGGGGGCACTTGCGTCTGGGAGGCATCCTGATCCGTTCGCAATTTCAGCAGGCAGCCGGCCACTCCGGGCCACGGGGCCCTGGACATGAATGATGGCCTTTCCCCACAGAAACAAAAGTCACCAGGCTAGGTTCCGGATGTCAGTTTGCAGAAGGCACTTGGCACTGTCAAACCAGACACAGTTTCCTCTGAGTGCAACTTGCATCTGGGAGGCATCCTGATCCGTTCTGTGTTTCAGAAGGCAGCCAGCCACACCGGGCCAACGGACCCTGGACATGAATGACGGTCTTTCCCCAGAGAAACAAACTCACCACACCAACTTCTGGATGTCAATACGCAGGAGGCACTTGGCACTGTCAAACCAGCCACACTTGCCTCTGGGGGCACTTGCGTCTGGGAGGCATCCTGATCCGTTCGGAATTTCAGCAGGCAGCCGGCCACTCCGGACCACAGGGTCCTGGACACGAACCATGGCCTTTCCCCAGAGAAACAAAAGTCACCAGGCCAGGTTCCTCATGTCAGTTTGCAGGAGGCACTTGGCACTGTCAAACCAGCCACAGTTACCTCTGGGTGCACCTTGTATCTGGGAGACATCCTGATCCTTTTAGAATTTTACAAGGCAGCTGCCCACTCCAGGCCACCTTGCCCTGGACACTAGCCATGGCCTTTCCCCAGAGAAACAAAAGTCACCAGGCCAGCTTCCTCATGTCAGTTTGCAGGAGACATTTGGTACTGTCAAACCAGCCACAGTTGCCTCTGGGGGCACGTTGCATTTGGGAGGTATCCTGATTGTTTCGGAATTTCAGCAGGGAGCCGGCCAGTCCGGGCCATCGGGCCATGGACATGAATGATGGCCTTTCCCCAGACAAACAAAAGTCACCAGGCCAGGTTCCTGATGTCAGTTTGCAGGAGGCACTTGGCACTGTCAAAGCAGCTGAAGTTGCCTCTGAGGGCACCTTGCATCTGGGAGGCATCCTTATCCGTTTGGTGTTTCAGAAGGCAGCTGGCCACTCCGGGCCACCTTGCCGTGGACACTAACGATGGCCTTCCTCCAGAGAAACAAAAGTCACCAGGCCAGGTTCCTCATGTCAGTTTGCAGGAGGCACTTGGCATTGTCAAAGCAGCCACAGTTGCCTCTGGGTGCACCTTGCATCTGGGAGACATCCTGATACTTTTAGAGTTTTACAAGGCAGCTGGCCACTCCGGGCCACCTTGCCCTGGACACGAACCACGGCCTTTCCCCACAGAAACAAAAGTCACCAGGCTAGGTTCCTGATTTCAATTTGCTGGAGGCACTTGGCACTGTCAAACCAGCCACAGTTGCCTCTGGGGGCATTTTGCATCTGGGAGGTATCCCAATCCGTTCGGAATTGCAGCAGGCAGCCGGCCGCTCCGGACCACGGGGCCCTGGACACGAACCATGGCCTTTCCCCACAGAAACAAAAGTCACCAGGCCAGGTTCCTCACGTTAGTTTGCAGGAGGCATTTGGCACTGTCAAAGCAGCCACAGTTGCCTCTGGGTGCACCTTGTATCTGGGAGACATCCTGATCCTTTTAGAATTTTACAAGGTAGCTGGCCACTCAGGGCCACCTTGCCCAGGACACCAACAATGGCCTTTCCCCACAGAAACAAAAGTCACCAGGCCAGGTTCCTGATGTCAGTTTTCAGAGGGCACGAGGCACTGTCAAACCAGCCACAGTTGCCTCTGGGGGTACCTTGCATCTGAGAGATATCCTGAACCGTTCAGATTTTCAGCAGTCAGCCGGCCAATCTGGACCACAGGGTCCTGGACACGAACCATGGCCTTTCCCCAGAGAAACAAAAGTCACCAGGCTAGGTTCCTGATGTCAGTACGCAGGAGGCAGTTGGCACTGTCAAACCAGCCACAGTTTCCTCTGGGGGCACTTGCGTCTGGGAGGCATCCTGATCCGTTCGGAATTTCAGCAGGCAGGCGGCCACTCCGGGCCACGGGGCCCTGGACATGAATGATGGCCTTTCCCCACAGAAACAAAAGTCACCAGGCTAGGTTCCTGATGTCAATTTGCAGGAGGCACTTGGCACTGTCAAACCAGCCACAGTTGCCTGTGGGGGCACCTTGCATCTAGGAGACATCATGATCCGTTCACAATTTCAGAAGGCAGCCGGCCACTCCGGGCCACCGCGCCATGGACATGAATGATGGCCTTTCCCCAGACAAACAAAAGTCACCAGGCTAGGTTCCTGATGTCAATTTGCAGGAGGCACTTGGCACTGTCAATCCAGCCACACTTGCCTCTGGGGGCACTTGCGTCTGGGAGGCATCCTGATCCCTTCGGAATTTTCAGCAGGCAGCCGGCCACTCCGGACTACCAGGCCCTGGACACGAACCATGGCTTTTCCCCCGACAAACAAAAGTCACCAGGCTAGGTTCCTGATGTCAATTTGCTGGAGGCACTTGGCACTGTCAAACCAGCCACACTTGCCTCTGTGGGTATTTTGCATCTGGGAGGCATCCTGATCCGTTCGGAATTGCAGCAGGCAGCCGGCCACTCCGGACCACGGGGCCCTGGACACGAACGATGGCCTTTCCCCAGAGAAACAAAAGTCACCAGGCCAGGTTCCTGATGTCAGTTTGCAGGAGGCACTTGGCACTGTCAAACCAGACACCGTTTCCTCTGAGGGCACCTTGCATCTGGGAGGCATCCTGATCCGTTCTGTGTTTCAGAAGGCAGCGAGCCGCACCGGGCCAACGGACCCTGGACATGAATGATGGTCTTTCCCCAGAGAAACAAACTCACCACACTAACTTCTGGATGTCAATACGCAGGAGGCACTTGGCACTGTCAAACCAGCCACAATTGCCTCTGGGGGCACTTGCGTCTTGGAGGCATCCTGATCCGTTTGGAATTTCAGCAGGCAACCAGCCACTCCGGGCCACGGGGCCCTGGACACGAACCACGGCCTTTCCCCAGAGAAACAAAACTCAACAACCCAGGTTCCTGATGTCAGTTTGCAGGAGGCATTTGGCACTGTCAAACCAGCCACACTTGCCTCTGGGGTCACTTTGCATCTGGGAGGCATCCTGATCCGTTCAGCATTTCAGAAGGGAGCCGGCCACTCAGGGCCACAGGGCCATGGACACGAAAAATGGCCTTTCCCCAGACAAAGAAAAGTCACCGGCCCAGCTTCCTGATGTCAGTTTGCAGGAGGCATTTGGCATTCACAAACCAGCAACACTTGCCTCTGTGGGCACCTTGCATCTGGGAGGCATCCTGATCCGTTCGGCATTTCACAAGGCAGCTGGCCACTCCGGGCCACCTTGCCCTGGACACTAACCATGGCCTTTCTCCACAGAAACAAAAGTCACCAGGCCAGGTTCCTGATGTCAGTGTTCAGAGGGCACGAGGCACTGTCAAACCAGCCACAGTTGCCTCTGGGGTACCTTGCATCTGAGTGATACCCTGATCAGTTCACAGTTTCAGAAGGCAGCCGGCCACTCCGAACCACAGGATCCTGGACCAGAACCATGGCCTTTCCCCAGAGAAACAAAAGTCACCAGGCCAGGTTCCTGATGTCAGTTTGCAGGAGGCATTTGGCACTGTCAAACCAGCCACAGTTGCCTCTGGGGGCACCTTAGATCTTGGAGTCATCGTGATCCGTTCATAATTTCAGCAGGCATCCAGCCACTGCGGGCCACGGGGCCCTGGACATGAATGATGGCCTTTCCACAGAGAAACAAACGCACCACATCAACTTCCTGATGTCAGTACGCAGGAGGCACTTGGCACTGTCAAACCAGCCACAGTTGCCTCTGGGGGCACTTGCATCTGGGAGGCATCCTGATCCGTTCGGAATTTTCAGCAGGCAGCCGGCCACTCCGGACTACGAGGCACTGGAAACGAACCATGGCCTTTCCCCAGACAAACAAATGTCACCAGGCTAGGTCCCTGATGTAAGTTTGCAGGAGGCACGATACACTGTCAAAGCAGCCACAGTTGCCTCTGGGGGCATTTTGCATCTGGGAGGTATCCTGATCTGTTCAGAATTGCAGCAGGCAGCCGGCCACTCCGGACCACGGGGCCCTGGACACGAACGATGGCCTTTCCCCAGACAAACAAAAGTCACCAGGCCAGGTTCCTCATGTCAGTTTGCAGGAGGCACTTGGCACTGTCAAACCAGCCACATTTGCCTGTGGGGGCACCTTGCATCTCGGAGACATCATGATCCGTTCAGAATTTCAGCAGGCAGCCGGCCACTCCGGGCCACCGGGCCCTGGACATGAATGATGGCCTTTCCCCAGAGAAACAAAAGTCACCAGGCTAGGTTCCTGATGTCAATTTGCAGAAGGCACTTGGCACTGTCAAACCAGCCACAGTTGCCTCTGGGAGCACCTTAGATCTTGGAGTCATCGTGATCCGTTCATAATTTCTGCAGGCATCCGGCCTACACCGGGCCACCGGGCCCTGGACACTAGCCATGGCCTTTCCCCAGAGAAACAAAAGTCAACAGTCCAGCTTCCTCATGTCAGTTTGCAGGAGACATTTGGTACTGACAAATCATCCACAGTTGCCTCTGAGGGCACCTTGCATCTGGGAGGCATCCTGATCCGTTTGGTGTTTCAGAAGTCAGCTGGCCACTCCGGGCCACCTTGCCGTGGACACTAACCATGGCCTTTCTCCACAGAAACAAAAGTCACCAGGCCAGGTTCCTCATGTCAGTTTGCAGGAGGCACTTGGCATTGTCAAAGCATCCACAGTTGCCTCTGGGTGCACCTTGTATCTGGGAGACATCCTGATCCTTTTAGAATTTTACAAGGGAGCTGGCCACTCCGGGCCACCTTGCCCTGGACACTAACCATGGCCTTTCCCCAGAGAAACAAAAGTCACCAGGCCAGGTTCCTGATGTCAGTTTTCAGAGGGCACGAGGCACTGTCAAACCAGCCACAGTTGCCTCTGGGGGTACCTTGCATCTGAGAGATATCCTGATCTGTTCACAATTTCAGAAGGCAGCCGGCCACTCCGGACCAGAGGGTCCTGGACATGAACCATGGCCTTTCCCCAGAGAAACAAAAGTCACCAGGCCCGGCTCCTGATGTCAGTTTGCAGAAGGCACTTGGCACTGTCAAACCAGCTACTGCTGCCTCTGGGGGCACTTGCGTCTGGGAGGCATCCTGATCCGTTCGGAATTAGAGCAGGCAGCCGGCCACTCCGGGCCACGGGGCCCTGGACATGAAGGATGGCCTTTCCCCACAGAAACAAAAGTCACCAGGCGAGGTTCCTGATGTCAATTTGCAGGAGGCACTTGGCACTGTCAAACCAGACACACTTGCCTCTGGGGGCACTTTGCATCTGGGAGGTATCCTGATCCGTTCACAATTTCAGAAGGCAGCCGGCCACTGCGGGCCACGGGGCCCTGGACATGAACGATGGCCTTTCCCCAGAGAAACAAAAGTCACCATGCTATGTTCCTGATGTCAATTTGCAGGAGGCACTTGGCACTGTCAAACCAGCCACAGTTGCCTCTGGGGGCACCTTGTATCTGGGAGACATCCTGATCCTTTTAGAATTTTACAAGGCAGCTGCCCACTCAGGGCCACCTTGCCCTGGACACTAACCATGGCCTTTCCCCAGAGAAACAAATGTCACCAGGCCAGGTTCCTCATGTTAGTTTGCAGGAGGCACTTGGCACTGTCAAACCAGCCACAGTTACCTCTGGGTGCACCTTGTATCTGGGAGACATCCTGATTCTTTTAGAATTTTACAAGGCAGCTGCCCACTCAGGGCCACCTTGCCGTGGACACTAACCATGGTCTTTCCCCAGAGAAACAAAAGTCACCAGGCCAGGTTCCTCATGTTAGTTTGCAGGAGGCACTTGGCACTGTCAAACCAGCCACAGTTACCTCTGGGTGCACCTTGTATCTGGGAGACATCCTGATTCTTTTAGAATTTTACAAGGCAGCTGCCCACTCAGGGCCACCTTGCCCTGGACACTAACCATGGCCTTTCCCCAGAGAAACAAAAGTCACCAGGCCAGGTTCCTGATGTCACATTTCAGAGGGTACGAGGCACTGTCAAACCAGCCACACTTGCCTCTGGGGGTACCTCGCATCTGAGAGATATCCTGATCCATTCACAATTTCAGAAGGCATCCGGCCACTCCGGACCACAGGGTCCTGGACATTAACCATGGCCTTTCCCCCGAGAAACAAAAGTCACCAGGCCAGCTTCCTCATGTCAGTTTGCAGGAGACATTTGGTATTGACAAATCATCCACAGTTGCCTCTGGGGGCACGTTGCATTTGGGAGGTATCCTGATTGTTTCGGAATTTCAGCAGGGAGCCGGCCACTCCGGGCCACGGGGCCCTGGGCACGAACCACGGCCTTTCCCCAGAGAAACAAAACTCAACAACCCAGGTTCCTGATGTCTGTTTGCAGGAGGCATTTGGCACTCACAAACCAGCCACAGTTGCCTCTGGGGTCACTTTGCATCTGGGAGGCATCCTGATCCGTTCGGAATTTCAGCAGGCAGCCGGCCACTGCGGACCACAGGGCCCTGGACAAGAACGATGGCCTCTCCCCAGAGAAACAAAAGTCACCAGGCTAGGTTCCTGATGTCAGTTTGCAGGAGGCACTTGGCACTGTCAAACCAGCCACACTTGCCTCTGGGGGCACCTTGCTTCTTGGAGTCATCGTGATCCGTTCATAATTTCAGCAGGCATCCAGCCACTCCGGGCCACAGGGCCCTGGACATGAATGATGGCCTTTCCCCACAGAAACAAAAGTCACCAGGCTAGGTTCCTGATGTCAATTTGCAGGAGGCACTTGGCACTGTCAAACCAGCCACACTTGCCTCTGGGGGCACTTTGCATCTGGGAGGTATCCTGATCCGTTCACAATTTCAGAAGGCAGCCGGCCACTGCGGGCCACGGGGCCCTGGACATGAACGATGGCCTTTCCCCAGAGAAACAAAAGTCACCATGCTAGGTTCCTGATGTCAATTTGCAGGAGGCACTTGGCACTGTCAAACCAGCCACAGTTGCCTCTGGGGGCACCTTGTATCTGGGAGACATCCTGATCCTTTTAGAATTTTACAAGGCAGCTGCCCACTCAGGGCCACCTTGCCCTGGACACTAACCATGGCCTTTCCCCAGAGAAACAAAAGTCACCAGGCCAGGTTCCTCATGTTAGTTTGCAGGAGGCACTTGGCACTGTCAAAGCAGCCACAGTTACCTCTGGGTGCACCTTGTATCTGGGAGACATCCTGATTCTTTTAGAATTTTACAAGGCAGCTGCCCACTCAGGGCCACCTTGCCGTGGACACTAACCATGGTCTTTCCCCAGAGAAAAAAAAGTCACCAGGCCAGGTTCCTCATGTTAGTTTGCAGGAGGCACTTGGCACTGTCAAAGCAGCCACAGTTACCTCTGGGTGCACCTTGTATCTGGGAGACATCCTGATTCTTTTAGAATTTTACAAGGCAGCTGCCCACTCAGGGCCACCTTGCCCTGGACACTAACCATGGCCTTTCCCCAGAGAAACAAAAGTCACCAGGCCAGGTTCCTGATGTCACATTTCAGAGGGTACGAGGCACTGTCAAACCAGCCACACTTGCCTCTGGGGGTACCTCGCATCTGAGAGATATCCTGATCCATTCACAATTTCAGAAGGCATCCGGCCACTGCGGACCACAGGGTCCTGGACACTAACCATGGCCTTTCCCCCGAGAACCAAAAGTCACCAGGCCAGCTTCCTCATGTCAGTTTGCAGGAGACATTTGGTATTGACAAATCATCCACAGTTGCCTCTGGGGGCACGTTGCATTTGGGAGGTATCCTGATTGTTTCGGAATTTCAGCAGGGAGCCGGCCACTCCGGGCCACGGGGCCCTGGGCACGAACCACGGCCTTTCCCCAGAGAAACAAAACTCAACAACCCAGGTTCCTGATGTCTGTTTGCAGGAGGCATTTGGCACTCACAAACCAGCCACAGTTGCCTCTGGGGTCACTTTGCATCTGGGAGGCATCCTGATCCGTTCGGAATTTCAGCAGGCAGCCGGCCACTGCGGACCACAGGGCCCTGGACAAGAACGATGGCCTCTCCCCAGAGAAACAAAAGTCACCAGGCTAGGTTCCTGATGTCAGTTTGTAGGAGGCACTTGGCACTGTCAAACCAGCCACACTTGCCTCTGGGGGCACCTTGCTTCTTGGAGTCATAGTGATCCGTTCATAATTTCAGCAGGCATCCAGCCACTCCGGGCCACAGGGCCCTGGACATGAATGATGGCCTTTCCCCAGAGAAACAAAAGTCACCAGGCTAGGTTCCTGATGTCAATTTGCAGGAGGCACTTGGCACTGTCAAACCAGCCACACTTGCCTCTGGGGGCACTTTGCATCTGGGAGGCATCCTGATCTGTTCGGAATTTCAGCAGGCAGCAGGCCACTGCGGACCACGGGGCCCTGGGCACGAACGATGGCCTTTCCCCAGAGAAACAAAAGTCACCAGGCTAGGTTCCTGATGTCAGTTTGCAGGAGGCACTTGGCAATGTCAAACCAGCCACAGTTGCCGCTGGGGGCACTTGCGTCTGGGAGGCGTCCTGATCCGTTCGGAATTTCAGCAGGCAGCCGGCCACTCCAGGCCACGGGGCCCTGGACATGAATGATGGCCTTTCCCCACAGAAACAAAAGTCACCAGCCTAGGTTCCTGAGGTCAGTTTGCAGAAGGCACTTGGCACTGTCAAACCAGCCACACTTGCCTGTGGGGGCACCTTAGATCTTGGAGTCATCGTGATCCGTTCATAATTTCTGCAGGCATCCGGCCACACCGGGCCACGGGGCCCTGGACACTAGCCATGGCCTTTCCCCAGAGAAACAAAAGTCACCAGGCCAGGTTCCTGATGTCAATTTGCAGGAGGCACTTGGCACTGTCAAACCAGCCGCAGTTGCCTGTGGGGGTACCTTGCATCTAGGAGACATCATGATCCGTTCACAATTTCAGAAGGCAGCCGGCCACTGCGGGCCACGAGGCCCTGGACACGAACGATGGCTTTCCCCAGAGAAACAAAAGTCACCAGGCTAGGTTCCTGATGTCAATTTGCAGGAGGCACTTGGCACTGTCAAACCAGCCACACTTGCCTCTGGGGGCACTTTGCATCTGGGAAGTATCCTGATACGTTCGGAATTTTAGCAGGCAGCGGGCTACACCAGACCACCGGGACCTGGACACGAACCATGGCCTTTCCCCAGACAAACAAAAGTCACCAGGCCCGGCTCCTGATGTCAGTTTGCAGGAGGCACTTGGCACTGTCAAACCAGCCACTGTTGCCCGTGGGGGCACCTAGTATCTGGGAGGTATCCTGATCCGTTCAGAATTTCAGAAGGCAGCCGGCCACTCCGGGCCACCGCGCCATGGACATGAATGATGGCCTTTCCCCAGAGAAACAAAAGTCACCAGGCTAGGTTCCTGATTTCAATTTGCTGGACGCACTTGGCACTGTCAAACCAGCCACACTTGCCTCTGGGGGCACTTTGCATCTGGGAGGCATCCTGATCTGTTCGCAATTTCAGCAGGCAGCCGGCCACTCCTGACCACGGGGTCCTGGGCACGAACGATGGCTTTTCCCCAGAGAAACAAAAGTCACCAGGCCAGGTTCCTGATGTCAGTTTGCAGGAGCCACTTGGCACTGTCAAACCAGCCACACTTGCCTCTGGGGGCACCTTGCATCTGGGAGGCATCCTGATCCGTTCTGTGTTTCAGGAGGCAGCCGGCCACTCCGGGCCACGGGGCCCTGGACATGAATGATGGCCTTTCCCCACAGAAACAAAAGTCACCAGCCTAGGTTCCTGATGTCAATTTGCAGGAGGCACTTGGCACTGTCAAACCAGCCACAGTTGCCTCTGGGGGTACCTTGCATCTAGGAGACATCATGATCCGTTCACAATTTCAGAAGGCAACCGGCCACTCCGGGCCACGGGGCCCTGGCCATGAATGATGGCCTTTCCCCAGAGAAACAAAAGTCACCAGGCTAGGTTCCTGATGTCAATTTGCAGGAGGCACTTGGCACTGTCAAACCAGCCACACTTGCCTCTGGGGGCACTTTGCATCTGGGAGGTATCCTGATCCGTTCAGAATTTCAGCAGGCAGCCGGCCACTCCGGGCCACCGGGCCATGGACATGAATGTTGGCCTTTCCCCAAAGAAGCAAAAATCACCAGGCTAGGTCCCTGATTTCAATTTGCTGGAGGCAGTTGGCAATGTCAAAGCAACCACAGTTGCCTCTGAGGTCACCTACCATCTGGGAGGCATCCTGATCCGTTGGGTGTTTCAGAAGGCAGCCGGTCACACCGGGCCAATGGACCCTGGACATGAATGATGGTCTTTCCCCAGAGAAACAATCTCACCACACCAACTTCCTGATGTCAGTTTGCAGGAGGCACTTGGCACTGTCAAACCAGCCACACTTGCCTCTGGGGGCACTTGCGTCTGGGAGGCATCCTGATCCGTTCGGAATTTCAGCAGGGAGCCGGCCACTCCGGGCCACGGGGCCCTGGACACGAACCATGGCCTTTCCCCAGAGAAACAAAAGTCACCAGGCCAGGTTCCTGATGTCAATTTGCAGGAGGCACTTGGCACTGTCAAACCAGCCACTGTTGCCTGTGGGGGTACCTTGCCTCTAGGAAAAGTCCTGATCCGTTGGGTGTTTCAGAAGGCAGCCGGTCACACCGGGCCAATGGACCCTGGACATGAATGATGGCCTTTCCCCAGAGAAACAAAAGTCACCAGGCTAGGTTCCTGATGTCAGTTTGCAGGAGGCACTTGGCACTGTCAAACCAGCCACAGTTGCCTCTGGGGGCACTTTGCATCTGGGAGGTATCCCGATCCGTTCGGAATTGCAGCAGGCAGCCGGCCACTCCGGACCACGGGGCCCTGGACATGAACCATGGCCTTTCCCCAGAGAAACAAAAGTCACCAGGCCAGGTTCCTCATGTTAGTTTGCAGGAGGCACTTGGCACTGTCAAAACAGCCACAGTTGCCTCTGGGGGCACCTTGTATCTGGGAGACATCCTGATCCTTTTAGAATTTTACAAGGCAGCTGGCCACTCCGGGCCACCGTGACCTGGACACTAACCATGGCCTTTCCCCGGAGAAACAAAATTCACCAGGCCAGGTTCCTCATGTTAGTTTGCAGGAGGCACTTGGCACTGTCAAAGCAGCCACAGTTACCTCTGGGTGCACCTTGTATCTGGGAGACATCCTGATTCTTTTAGAATTTTACAAGGCAGCTGCCCACTCAGGGCCACCTTGCCCTGGACACTAACCATGGTCTTTCCCCAGAGAAACAAAAGTCACCAGGCCAGGTTCCTGATGTCAGATTTCAGAGGGTACGAGGCACTGTCAAACCAGCCACACTTGCCTCTGGGGGTACCTCGCATCTGAGAGATATCCTGATCCATTCACAATTTCAGAAGGCATCCGGCCACTCCGGACCACAGGGTCCTGGACACTAACCATGGCCTTTCCCCAGAGAAACAAAAGTCACCAGGCCAGCTTCCTCATGTCAGTTTGCAGGAGACATTTGGTAGTGACAAATCATCCACAGTTGCCTCTCGGGGCACGTTGCATTTGGGAGGTATCCGGATTGTTTCGGAATTTCAGCAGGCAGCCGGCCACTCCGGGCCACGGGGCCCTGGACATGAATGGTGGCCTTTCCCCACAGAAACAGAAGTCACAAGCCTAGGTCCCTGATGTCAATTTGCTGGAGGCACTTGGCACTGTCAAACCAGCCACAGTTGCCTCTGGGGGTACCTTGCATCTAGGAGACATCATGATCCATTCACAATTTCAGAAGGCAGCCGGCCACTCCGGGCCACGGCGCCATGGACATGAATGATGGCCTTTCCCCAGAGAACCAAAAGTCACCAGGCTAGGTTCCTGATTTCAATTTGCTGGAGGCACTTGGCACTGTCAAACCAGCCACACTTGCCTCTGGGGGCACTTTGCATCTGGGAATCATCCTGATCCCTTCGGAATTGCTGCAGGCAGCCGGCCACTCCGGACCACGGGGCCCTGGACACGAACCATGGCCTTTCCCCAGAGAAACAAAAGTCACCAGGCCAGGTTCCACATGTTAGTTTGCAGGAGGCACTTGGCACTGTCAAAGCAGCCACAGTTACCTCTGGGTGCACCTTGTATCTGGGAAACATCCTGATCCTTTTAGAATTTTACAAGGCAGCTGCCCACTCCAGGCCACCTTGCCCTGGATACTAACCATGGCCTTTCCCCAGAGAAACAAAAGTCACCAGGCCAGGTTCCTGATGTCAGATTTCAGAGGGTACGAGGCACTGTCAAACCAGCCACAGTTGCCTCTGGGGGTACCTCGCATCTGAGAGATATCCTGATCCATTCACAATTTCAGAAGTCATCTGGCCACTCCGGACCACAGGTTCCTGGACATGAACCATGGCCTTTCCCCAGAGAAACAAAAGTCACCAGGCCAGGTTCCTCATGTCGGTTTGCAGGAGACATTTGGTAGTGACAAATCATCCACAGTTGCCTCTCGGGGCACGTTGCATTTGGGAGGTATCCGGATTGTTTCGGAATTTCAGCAGGGAGCCAGCCACTCCGGGCCACCGGGCCCTGGACATGAATGATGACCTTTCCCCAGAGAAACAAACTCACCACGCCAACTTCCTGATGTCAGTACGCAGGAGGCACTTGGCACTGTCAAACCAGCCACACTTGCCTCTGGGGGCTGTTGCGTCTTGGAGGCATCCTGATCCGTTTGGAATTTCAGCAGGCAACCGTCCACTCCGGGCCACGGGGCCCTGGACATGAATGATGACCTTTCCCCAGACAAACAAAAGTCACCAGGCTAGGTTCCTGATGTCAATTTGCAGGAGGCACTTGGCACTGTCAAACCAGCCACAGTTGCCTCTGAAGGCACCTTGCATCTGGGAGGTTTCCTGATCCGTTCAGATTTTCAGAAGGCAGCCGGCCACTGCGGACCACAGGGCCCTGGACATGAACCATGGCCTTTCCCCAGAGAAACAAAAGTCACCAGGCCAGGTTCCTCATGTCGGTTTGCAGGAGGCACTTGGCACTGTCAAACCAGCCACTGTTGCCTCTGGGGGCACCTTGCTTCTTGGAGTCATCGTGATCCGTTCATAATTTCAGCAGGCATCCAGCCACTGCGGGCCACGGGGCCCTGGACATGAATGATGGCCTTTCCACAGAGAAACAAACGCACCACACCAACTTCCTGATGTCAGTACGCAGGAGGCACTTGGCACTGTCAAACCAGCCACAGTTGCCTCTGGGGGCACTTGCGTCTGGGAGGCATCCTGATCCGTTCGGAATTATCAGCAGGCAGCCGGCCACTCCGGACTACCAGGAACTGATGGCTTTTCCCCCGACAAACAAAAGTCACCAGGCTAGGTCCCTGATGTAAGTTTGCAGGAGGCACGATACACTGTCAAACCAGCCACAGTTGCCTCTGGGGGCATTTTACATCTGGGAGGTATCCTGATCCGTTCGGAATTGCAGCAGGCAGCCGGCCACTCCGGACCACGGGGCCCTGGACAAAAACGATGGCCTTTCCCCAGAGAAACAAAAGTCACCAGGCCAGGTTCCTGATGTCAGTTTGCAGGAGGCACTTGGCACTGTCAAACCAGCCACAGTTTCCTCTGAGGGCACCTTGCATCTGGGAGGCATCCTGATCCGTTCTGTGTTTCAGAAGGCAGCCAGCCGCACCGGGCCAACGGACCCTGGACATGAATGATGGTCTTTCCCCAGAGAAACAAACTCACCACACTAACTTCTGGATGTCAATACGCAGGAGGCACTTGGCACTGTCAAACCAGCCACAATTGCCTCTGGGGGCACTTGCGTCTTGGAGGCATCCTGATCCGTTTGGAATTTCAGCAGGCAACCAGCCACTCCGGGCCACGGGGCCCTGGACACGAACCACGGCCTTTCCCCAGAGAAACAAAACTCAACAACCCAGGTTCCTGATGTCAATTTGCAGGAGGCATTTGGCACTGTCAAACCAGCCACAGTTGCCTCTGGGGTCACTTTGCATCTGGGAGGCATCCTGATCCGTTCAGCATTTCAGCAGGCAGCCGGCCACTCAGGGCCACAGGGCCATGGACACGAAAAATGGCCTTTCCCCAGACAAAGAAAAGTCACCGGCCCAGCTTCCTGATGTCAGTTTGCAGGAGGCATTTGGCATTCACAAACCAGCAACACTTGCCTCTGTGGGCACCTTGCATCTGGGAGGCATCCTGATCCGTTCGGCATTTCAGAAGGCAGCTGGCCACTCCGGGCCACCTTGCCCTGGACACTAACCATGGCCTTTCTCCACAGAAACAAAAGTCACCAGGCCAGGTTCCTGATGTCAGTGTTCAGAGGGCACGAGGCACTGTCAAACCAGCCACAGTTGCCTCTGGGGTACCTTGCATCTGAGAGGTACCCTGATCAGTTCACAGTTTCAGAAGGCAGCCGGCCACTCCGAACCACAGGATCCTGGACCAGAACCATGGCCTTTCCCCAGAGAAACAAAAGTCACCAGGCCAGGTTCCTGATGTCAGTTTGCAGGAGGCATTTGGCACTGTCAAACCAGCCACAGTTGCCTCTGGGGGCACCTTAGATCTTGGAGTCATCGTGATCCGTTCATAATTTCAGCAGGCACCCAGCCACTGCGGGCCACGGGGCCCTGGACATGAATGATGGCCTTTCCACAGAGAAACAAACGCACCACATCAACTTCCTGATGTCAGTACGCAGGAGGCACTTGGCACTGTCAAACCAGCCACAGTTGCCTGTGGGGGCACTTGCATCTGGGAGGCATCCTGATCCGTTCGGAATTTCAGCAGGCAGCCGGCCACTCCAGACCACGGGGCCCTGGACATGAAGGATGGCCTTTCCCCACAGAAACAAAAGTCACCAGGCGAGGTTCCTGATGTCAATTTGCAGGAGGCACGATACACTGTCAAACCAGCCACAGTTGCCTCTGGGGGCATTTTGCATCTGGGAGGTATCCTGATCTGTTCGGAATTGCAGCAGGCAGCCGGCCACTGCGGACCACGGGGCCCTGGACACGAACGATGGCCTTTCCCCGGACAAACAAAAGTCACCAGGCCAGGTTCCTCATGTCAGTTTGCAGGAGGCACTTGGCACTGTCAAACCAGCCACATTTGCCTCTGGGGGCACCTTGCATCTCGGAGACATCATGATCCGTTCAGAATTTCAGCAGGCAGCCGGCCACTCCGGGCCACCGGGCCCTGGACATGAATGATGGCCTTTCCCGAGAGAAACAAAAGTCACCAGCCTAGGTTCCTGATGTCGATTTGCAGAAGGCACTTGGCACTGTCAAACCACCCACACTTGCCTCTGGGGGCACCTTAGATCTTGGAGTCATCGTGATCCGTTCATAATTTCTGCAGGCATCCGGCCTACAGCGGGCAACCGGGCCCTGGACACTAGCCATGGCCTTTCCCCAGAGAAACAAAAGTCAACAGTCCAGCTTCCTCATGTCAGTTTGCAGGAGACATTTGGTACTGACAAATCATCCACAGTTGCCTCTGAGGGCACCTTGCATCTGGGAGGCATCCTGATCCGTTTGGTGTTTCAGAAGTCAGCTGGCCACTCCAGGCCACCTTGCCGTGGACACTAACCATGGCCTTTCTCCACAGAAACAAAAGTCACCAGGCCAGGTTCCTCATGTCAGTTTGCAGGAGGCACTTGGCATTGTCAAAGCATCCACAGTTGCCTCTGTGTGCACCTTGTATCTGGGAGACATCCTGATCCTTTTAGAATTTTACAAGGGAGCTGGCCACTCCGGGCCACCTTGCCCTGGACACTAACCATGGCCTTTCCCCAGAGAAACAAAAGTCACCAGGCCAGGTTCCTGATGTCAGTTTTCAGAGGGCACGAGGCACTGTCAAACCAGCCACAGTTGCCTCTGGGGGTACCTTGCATCTGAGAGATATCCTGATCTGTTCACAATTTCAGAAGGCAGCCGGCCACTCCGGACCAGAGGGTCCTGGACATGAACCATGGCCTTTCCCCAGAGAAACAAAAGTCACCAGGCCCGGCTCCTGATGTCAGTTTGCAGAAGGCACTTGGCACTGTCAAACCAGCTACTGCTGCCTCTGGGGGCACCTAGCATCTGGGAGGTATCCTGATCCGTTCAGAATTTCAGAAGGCAGCCGGCCACTCCGTGCCACTGGGCCATGGACATGAATGATGGCCTTTCCCCCGAGAAACAAAAGTCACCAGGCTAGGTTCCTGATGTCAATTTGCTGGAGGCACTTGGCACTGTCAAACCAGCCACAGTTGCCTGTGGGTGCACCTTGCATCTGGGAGGCATCCTGATCCGTTCACAATTTCAGAAGTCAGCCGGCCACTGCGGGCCACGGGGCCCTGGACATGAATGATGGCCTTTCCCCAGAGAAACAAAAGTCACCAGGCTAGGTTCCTGATGTCAATTTGCAGGAGGCACTTGGCACTGTCAAACCAGACACAGTTGCCTCTGGGGACACTTTGCATCTGGGAGGTATCCTCATTGTTTCGGAATTTCAGCAGGGAGCCGGCCACTCCGGACCACCGGGCCCTGGACACGAACCATGGCCTTTCCCCAGAGAAACAAAAGTCACCAGGCCAGGTTCCTGATTTCAATTTGCTGGAGGCACTTGGCACTGTCAAAGCAGCCACAGTTGCCTCTGAAGACAGCTACCATCTGGGAGGCATCCTGATCCGTTCGGAATTTCAGCAGGCAGCCGGCCACTCCGGGCCACGGGGCCCTGGACATGAAGGATGGCCTTTCCCCACAGAAACAAAAGTCACCAGGCGAGGTTCCTGATGTCAATTTGCAGGAGGCACTTGGCACTGTCAAACCAGACACACTTGCCTCTGGGGGCACTTTGCATCTGGGAGGTATCCTGATCCGTTCACAATTTCAGAAGGCAGCCGGCCACTGCGGGCCACGGGGCCCTGGACATGAATGATGGCCTTTCCCCAGAGAAACAAAAGTCACCATGCTAGGTTCCTGATGTCAATTTGCAGGAGGCACTTGGCACTGTCAAACCAGCCACAGTTGCCTCTGGGGGCACCTTGTATCTGGGAGACATCCTGATCCTTTTAGAATTTTACAAGGCAGCTGCCCACTCAGGGCCACCTTGCCCTGGACACTAACCATGGCCTTTCCCCAGAGAAACAAAAGTCACCAGGCCAGGTTCCTCATGTTAGTTTGCAGGAGGCACTTGGCACTGTCAAACCAGCCACAGTTACCTCTGGGTGCACCTTGTATCTGGGAGACATCCTGATTCTTTTAGAATTTTACAAGGCAGCTGCCCACTCCAGGCCACCTTGCCGTGGACACTAACCATGGTCTTTCCCCAGAGAAACAAAAGTCACCAGGCCAGGTTCCTCATGTTAGTTTGCAGGAGGCACTTGGCACTGTCAAAGCAGCCACAGTTACCTCTGGGTGCACCTTGTATCTGGGAGACATCCTGATTCTTTTAGAATTTTACAAGGCAGCTGCCCACTCAGGGCCACCTTGCCCTGGACACTAACCATGGCCTTTCCCCAGAGAAACAAAAGTCACCAGGCCAGGTTCCTGATGTCACATTTCAGAGGGTACGAGGCACTGTCAAACCAGCCACACTTGCCTCTGGGGGTACCTCGCATCTGAGAGATATCCTGATCCATTCACAATTTCAGAAGGCATCCGGCCACTCCGGACCACAGGGTCCTGGACACTAACCATGGCCTTTCCCCCGAGAAACAAAAGTCACCAGGCCAGCTTCCTCATGTCAGTTTGCAGGAGACATTTGGTATTGACAAATCATCCACAGTTGCCTCTGGGGGCACGTTGCATTTGGGAGGTATCCTGATTGTTTCGGAATTTCAGCAGGGAGCCGGCCACTCCGGGCCACGGGGCCCTGGGCACGAACCACGGCCTTTCCCCAGAGAAACAAAACTCAACAACCCAGGTTCCTGATGTCTGTTTGCAGGAGGCATTTGGCACTCACAAACCAGCCACAGTTGCCTCTGGGGTCACTTTGCATCTGGGAGGCATCCTGATCCGTTCGGAATTTCAGCAGGCAGCCGGCCACTGCGGACCACAGGGCCCTGGACAAGAACGATGGCCTCTCCCCAGAGAAACAAAAGTCACCAGGCTAGGTTCCTGATGTCAGTTTGCAGGAGGCACTTGGCACTGTCAAACCAGCCACACTTGCCTCTGGGGGCACCTTGCTTCTTGGAGTCATAGTGATCCGTTCATAATTTCAGCAGGCATCCAGCCACTCCGGGCCACAGGGCCCTGGACATGAATGATGGCCTTTCCCCAGAGAAACAAAAGTCACCAGGCTAGGTTCCTGATGTCAATTTGCAGGAGGCACTTGGCACTGTCAAACCAGCCACACTTGCCTCTGGGGGCACTTTGCATCTGGGAGGCATCCTGATCCGTTCGGAATTTCAGCAGGCAGCAGGCCACTGCGGACCACGGGGCCCTGGGCACGAACGATGGCCTTTCCCCAGAGAAACAAAAGTCACCAGGCTAGGTTCCTGATGTCAGTTTGCAGGAGGCACTTGGCAATGTCAAACCAGCCACAGTTGCCTCTGGGGGCACTTGCGTCTGGGAGGCGTCCTGATCCGTTCGGAATTTCAGCAGGCAGCCGGCCACACCAGGCCACGGGGCCCTGGACATGAATGATGGCCTTTCCCCACAGAAACAGAAGTCACCAGCCTAGGTTCCTGAGGTCAGTTTGCAGGAGGCACTTGGCACTGTCAAACCAGCCACACTTGCCTCTGGGGGCACTTTGCATCTGGGAAGTATCCTGATACGTTCGGAATTTTAGCAGGCAGCGGGCTACACCAATCCACCGGGACCTGGACACGAACCATGGCCTTTCCCCAGACAAACAAAAGTCACCAGGCCCGGCTCCTGATGTCAGTTTGCAGAAGGCACTTGGCACTGTCAAACCAGCCACTGTTGCCCGTGGGGGCACCTAGCATCTGGGAGGTATCCTGATCCGTTCAGAATTTCAGAAGGCAGCCGGCCACTCCGGGCCACTGGGCCATGGACATGAATGATGGCCTTTCCCCAGAGAAACAAAAGTCACCAGCCTAGGTTCCTGATTTCAATTTGCTGGACGCACTTGGCACTGTCAAACCAGCCACACTTGCCTCTGGGGGCACTTTGCATCTGGGAGGCATCCTGATCTGTTCGCAATTTCAGCAGGCAGCCGGCCACTCTTGACCACGGGGTCCTGGGCACGAACGATGGCTTTTCCCCAGAGAAACAAAAGTCACCAGGCCAGGTTCCTGATGTCAGTTTGCAGGAGCCACTTGGCACTGTCAAACCAGCCACACTTGCCTCTGGGGGCACCTTGCATCTGGGAGGCATCCTGATCCGTTCTGTGTTTCAGGAGGCAGCCGGCCACTCCGGGCCACAGGGCCCTGGACATGAATGATGGCCTTTCCCCACAGAAACAAAAGTCACCAGCCTAGGTTCCTGATGTCAATTTGCAGGAGGCACTTGGCACTGTCAAACCAGCCACAGTTGCCTGTGGGGGTACCTTGCATCTAGGAGACATCATGATCCGTTCACAATTTCAGAAGGCAACCGGCCACTCCGGGCCACGGGGCCCTGGACATGAATGATGGCCTTTCCCCAGAGAAACAAAAGTCACCAGGCTAGGTTCCTGATGTCAATTTGCAGGAGGCACTTGGCACTGTCAAACCAGCCACACTTGCCTCTGGGGGCACTTTGCATCTGGGAGGTATCCTGATCCGTTCAGAATTTCAGCAGGCAGCCGGCCACTCCGGGCCACCGGGCCATGGACATGAATGTTGGCCTTTCCCCAAATAAGCAAAAATCACCAGGCTAGGTCCCTGATTTCAATTTGCTGGAGGCAGTTGGCAATGTCAAAGCAACCACAGTTGCCTCTGAGGTCACCTACCATCTGGGAGGCATCCTGATCCGTTGGGTGTTTCAGAAGGCAGCCGGTCACACCGGGCCAATGGACCCTGGACATGAATGATGGTCTTTCCCCAGAGAAACAATCTCACCACACCAACTTCCTGATGTCAGTTTGCAGGAGGCACTTGGCACTGTCAAACCAGCCACACTTGCCTCTGGGGGCACTTGCGTCTGGGAGGCATCCTGATCCGTTCGGAATTTCAGCAGGGAGCCGGCCACTCCGGGCCACGGGGCCCTGGACACGAACCATGGCCTTTCCCCAGAGAAACAAAAGTCACCAGGCGAGGTTCCTGATGTCAATTTGCAGGAGGCACTTGGCACTGTCAAACCAGCCACACTTGCCTGTGGGGGTACCTTGCCTCTAGGAAAAGTCCTGATCCGTTCACAATTTCAGAAGGCAGCCGGCCACTGCGGGCCACGGGGCCCTGGACATGAACCATGGCCTTTCCCCAGAGAAACAAAAGTCACCAGGCCAGGTTCCTCATGTTAGTTTGCAGGAGGCACTTGGCACTGTCAAAACAGCCACAGTTGCCTCTGGGTGCACCTTGTATCTGGGAGACATCCTGATCCTTTTAGAATTTTACAAGGCAGCTGGCCACTCCGGGCCACCTTGACCTGGACACTAACCATGGCCTTTCCCCGGAGAAACAAAATTCACCAGGCCAGGTTCCTCATGTTAGTTTGCAGGAGGCACTTGGCACTGTCAAAGCAGCCACAGTTACCTCTGGGTGCACCTTGTATCTGGGAGACATCCTGATTCTTTTAGAATTTTACAAGTCAGCTGCCCACTCAGGGCCACCTCGCCCTGGACACTAACCATGGTCTTTCCCCAGAGAAACAAAAGTCACCAGGCCAGGTTCCTGATGTCAGATTTCAGAGGGTACGAGGCACTGTCAAACCAGCCACACTTGCCTCTGGGGGTACCTCGCATCTGAGAGATATCCTGATCCATTCACAATTTCAGAAGGCATCCGGCCACTCCGGACCACAGGGTCCTGGACACGAACCATGGCCTTTCCCCAGAGAAACAAAAGTCACCAGGCCAGCTTCCTCATGTCAGTTTGCAGGAGACATTTGGTAGTGACAAATCATCCACAGTTGCCTCTCGGGGCACGTTGCATTTGGGAGGTATCCGGATTGTTTCGGAATTTCAGCAGGCAGCCGGCCACTCCGGGCCACGGGGCCCTGGACATGAATGGTGGCCTTTCCCCACAGAAACAGAAGTCACAAGCCTAGGTCCCTGATGTCAATTTGCTGGAGGCACTTGGCACTGTCAAACCAGCCACAGTTGCCTCTGGGGGTACCTTGCATCTAGGAGACATCATGATCCGTTCACAATTTCAGAAGGCAGCCGGCCACTCCGGGCCACCGCGCCATGGACATGAATGATGGCCTTTCCCCACAGAAACAAAAGTCACCAGGCTAGGTTCCTGATTTCAATTTGCTGGAGGCACTTGGCACTGTCAAACCAGCCACAGTTGCCTCTGGGGGCACTTTGCATCTGGGAGGTATCCCGATCCGTTCGGAATTGCAGCAGGCAGCCGGCCACTCCGGACCACGGGGCCCTGGACATGAACCATGGCCTTTCCCCAGAGAAACAAAAGTCACCAGGCCAGGTTCCTCATGTTAGTTTGCAGGAGGCACTTGGCACTGTCAAAACAGCCACAGTTGCCTCTGGGGGCACCTTGTATCTGGGAGACATCCTGATCCTTTTAGAATTTTACAAGGTAGCTGGCCACTCCGGGCCACCTTGACCTGGACACTAACCATGGCCTTTCCCCGGAGAAACAAAATTCACCAGGCCAGGTTCCTCATGTTAGTTTGCAGGAGGCACTTGGCACTGTCAAAGCAGCCACAGTTACCTCTGGGTGCACCTTGTATCTGGGAGACATCCTGATTCTTTTAGAATTTTACAAGGCAGCTGCCCACTCAGGGCCACCTTGCCCTGGACACTAACCATGGTCTTTCCCCAGAGAAACAAAAGTCACCAGGCCAGGTTCCTGATGTCAGATTTCAGAGGGTACGAGGCACTGTCAAACCAGCCACACTTGCCTCTGGGGGTACCTCGCATCTGAGAGATATCCTGATCCATTCACAATTTCAGAAGGCATCCGGCCACTCCGGACCACAGGGTCCTGGACACTAACCATGGCCTTTCCCCAGAGAAACAAAAGTCACCAGGCCAGCTTCCTCATGTCAGTTTGCAGGAGACATTTGGTAGTGACAAATCATCCACAGTTGCCTCTCGGGGCACGTTGCATTTGGGAGGTATCCGGATTGTTTCGGAATTTCAGCAGGCAGCCAGCCACTCCGGGCCACGGGGCCCTGGACATGAATGGTGGCCTTTCCCCACAGAAACAGAAGTCACAAGCCTAGATCCCTGATGTCAATTTGCTGGAGGCACTTGGCACTGTCAAACCAGCCACAGTTGCCTGTGGGGGTACCTTGCATCTAGGAGACATCATGATCCGTTCACAATTTCAGAAGGCAGCCGGCCACTCCGGGCCACCGCGCCATGGACATGAATGATGGCCTTTCCCCACAGAAACAAAAGTCACCAGGCTAGGTTCCTGATTTCAATTTGCTGGAGGCACTTGGCACTGTCAAACCAGCCACAGTTGCCTCTGGGGGCACTTTGCATCTGGGAGGTATCCCGATCCGTTCGGAATTGCAGCAGGCAGCCGGCCACTCCGGACCACGGGGCCCTGGACATGAACCATGGCCTTTCCCCAGAGAAACAAAAGTCACCAGGCCAGGTTCCTCATTTTAGTTTGCAGGAGGCACTTGGCACTGTCAAAACAGCCACAGTTGCCTCTGGGGGCACCTTGTATCTGGGAGACATCCTGATCCTTTTAGAATTTTACAAGGCAGCTGCCCACTCCGGGCCACCTTGACCTGGACACTAACCATGGCCTTTCCCCAGAGAAACAAAATTCACCAGGCCAGGTTCCTCATGTTAGTTTGCAGGAGGCACTTGGCACTGTCAAAGCAGCCACAGTTACCTCTGGGGGTACCTCGCATCTGAGAGATATCCTGATCCATTCACAATTTCAGAAGTCATCTGGCCACTCCGGACCACAGGTTCCTGGACACTAACCATGGCCTTTCCCCAGAGAAACAAAAGTCACCAGGCCAGCTTCCTCATGTCAGTTTGCAGGAGACATTTGGTACTGACAAATCATCCACAGTTGCCTCTGGGGGCACGTTGCATTTGGGAGGTATCCTGATTGTTTCGGAATTTCAGCAGGGAGCCAGCCACTCCGGGCCACCGGGCCCTGGACATGAATGATGACCTTTCCCCAGAGAAACAAACTCACCACGCCAACTTCCTGATGTCAGTACGCAGGAGGCACTTGGCACTGTCAAACCAGCCACACTTGCCTCTGGGGGCAGTTGCGTCTTGGAGGCATCCTGATCCGTTTGGAATTTCAGCAGGCAACCGTCCACTCCGGGCCACGGGGCCCTGGACATGAATGATGGCCTTTCCCCAGACAAACAAAAGTCACCAGGCTAGGTTCCTGATGTCAATTTGCAGGAGGCACTTGGCACTGTCAAACCAGCCACACTTGCCTCTGGGGGCACTTTGCATCTGGGAGGTATCCTGATCCGTTCAGATTTTCAGAAGGCAGCCGGCCACTGCGGACCACAGGGCCCTGGACATGAACCATGGCCTTTCCCCAGAGAAACAAAAGTTACCAGGCCAGGTTCCTCATGTCGGTTTGCAGGAGGCACTTGGCACTGTCAAACCAGCCACTGTTGCCTCTGGGGGCACCTTGCTTCTTGGAGTCATCGTGATCCGTTCATAATTTCAGCAGGCATCCAGCCACTGCGGGCCACGGGGCCCTGGACATGAATGATGGCCTTTCCACAGAGAAACAAACGCACCACACCAACTTCCTGATGTCAGTACGCAGGAGGCACTTGGCACTGTCAAACCAGCCACAGTTGCCTCTGGGGGCACTTGCGTCTGGGAGGCATCCTGATCCGTTCGGAATTTTCAGCAGGCAGCAGGCCACTCCGGACTACCAGGAACTGATGGCTTTTCCCCCGACAAACAAAAGTCACCAGGCGAGGTTCCTGATGTCAATTTGCAGGAGGCACGATACACTGTCAAACCAGCCCCAGTTGCCTCTGGGGGCATTTTACATCTGGGAGGTATCCTGATCCGTTCGGAATTGCAGCAGGCAGCCGGCCACTCCGGACCATGGGGCCCTGGACAAAAACGATGGCCTTTCCCCAGAGAAACAAAAGTCACCAGGCCAGGTTCCTGATGTCAGTTTGCAGGAGGCACTTGGCACTGTCAAACCAGCCACAGTTTCCTCTGAGGGCACCTTGCATCTGGGAGGCATCCTGATCCGTTCTGTGTTTCAGAAGGCAGCCAGCCGCACCGGGCCAACGGACCCTGGACATGAATGATGGTCTTTCCCCAGAGAAACAAACTCACCACACTAACTTCTGGATGTCAATACGCAGGAGGCACTTGGCACTGTCAAACCAGCCACAGTTGCCTCTGGGGTCACTTTGCATCTGGGAGGCATCCTGATCCGTTCAGCATTTCAGCAGGCAGCCGGCCACTCAGGGCCACAGGGCCATGGACACGAAAAATGGCCTTTCCCCAGACAAAGAAAAGTCACCGGCCCAGCTTCCTGATGTCAGTTTGCAGGAGGCATTTGGCATTCATAAACCAGCAACACTTGCCTCTGTGGGCACCTTGCATCTGGGAGGCATCCTGATCCGTTCAGCATTTCAGAAGGCAGCTGGCCACTCCGGGCCACCTTGCCCTGGACACTAACGATGGCCTTTCTCCACAGAAACAAAAGTCACCAGGCCAGGTTCCTGATGTCAGTGTTCAGAGGGCACGAGGCACTGTCAAACCAGCCACAGTTGCCTCTGGGGTACCTTGCATCTGAGAGATACCCTGATCAGTTCACAGTTTCAGAAGGCAGCCGGCCACTCCGAACCACAGGATCCTGGACCAGAACCATGGCCTTTCCCCAGAGAAACAAAAGTCACCAGGCCAGGTTCCTGATGTCAGTTTGCAGGAGGCATTTGGCACTGTCAAACCAGCCACACTTGCCTCTGGGGGCACTTTGCATCTGGGAGGTATCCTGATCCGTTCAGAATTTCAGCAGGCAGCCGGCCACTCCGGGCCACGGGGCCATGGACATGAATGTTGGCCTTTCCCCAAAGAAGCAAAAATCACCAGGCTAGGTCCCTGATTTCAATTTGCTGGAGGCAGTTGGCAATGTCAAAGCAACCACAGTTGCCTCTGAGGTCACCTACCATCTGGGAGGCATCCTGATCCGTTGGGTGTTTCAGAAGGCAGCCGGTCACACCGGGCCAATGGACCCTGGACATGAATGATGGTCTTTCCCCAGAGAAACAATCTCACCACACCAACTTCCTGATGTCAGTTTGCAGGAGGCACTTGGCACTGTCAAACCAGCCACACTTGCCTCTGGGGGCACTTGCGTCTGGGAGGCATCCTGATCCGTTCACAATTTCAGCAGGGAGCCGGCCACTCCGGGCCACGGGGCCCTGGACACGAACCATGGCCTTTCCCCACAGAAACAAAAGTCACCAGGCCAGGTTCCTGATGTCAATTTGCAGGACGCACTTGGCACTGTCAAACCAGCCACTGTTGCCTGTGGGGGTACCTTGCCTCTAGGAAAAGTCATGATCCGTTCACAATTTCAGAAGGCAGCCGGCCACTGCGGGCCACGGGGCCCTGGACATGAATGATGGCCTTTCCCCAGAGAAACAAAAGTCACCAGCCTAGGTTCCTGATGTCAGTTTGCAGGAGGCACTTGGCACTGTCAAACCAGCCACAGTTGCCTCTGGGGGCACTTTGCATCTGGGAGGTATCCCGATCCGTTCGGAATTGCAGCAGGCAGCCGGCCACTCCGGACCACGGGGCCCTGGACATGAACCATGGCCTTTCCCCAGAGAAACAAAAGTCACCAGGCCAGGTTCCTCATGTTAGTTTGCAGGAGGCACTTGGCACTGTCAAAACAGCCACAGTTGCCTCTGGGGGCACCTTGTATCTGGGAGACATCCTGATCCTTTTAGAATTTTACAAGGCAGCTGGCCACTCCGGGCCACCTTGACCTGGACACTAACCATGGCCTTTCCCCGGAGAAACAAAATTCACCAGGCCAGGTTCCTCATGTTAGTTTGCAGGAGGCACTTGGCACTGTCAAAGCAGCCACAGTTACCTCTGGGTGCACCTTGTATCTGGGAGACATCCTGATTCTTTTAGAATTTTACAAGGCAGCTGCCCACTCAGGGCCACCTTGCCCTGGACACTAACCATGGTCTTTCCCCAGAGAAACAAAAGTCACCAGGCCAGGTTCCTGATGTCAGATTTCAGAGGGTACGAGGCACTGTCAAACCAGCCACACTTGCCTCTGGGGGTACCTCGCATCTGAGAGATATCCTGATCCATTCACAATTTCAGAAGGCATCCGGCCACTCCGGACCACAGGGTCCTGGACACTAACCATGGCCTTTCCCCAGAGAAACAAAAGTCACCAGGCCAGCTTCCTCATGTCAGTTTGCAGGAGACATTTGGTAGTGACAAATCATCCACAGTTGCCTCTCGGGGCACGTTGCATTTGGGAGGTATCCGGATTGTTTCGGAATTTCAGCAGGCAGCCGGCCACTCCGGGCCACGGGGCCCTGGACATGAATGGTGGCCTTTCCCCACAGAAACAGAAGTCACAAGCCTAGGTCCCTGATGTCAATTTGCTGGAGGCACTTGGCACTGTCAAACCAGCCACAGTTGCCTGTGGGGGTACCTTGCATCTAGGAGACATCATGATCCGTTCACAATTTCAGAAGGCAGCCGGCCACTCCGGGCCACCGCGCCATGGACATGAATGATGGCCTTTCCCCAGAGAAACAAAAGTCACCAGGCTAGGTTCCTGATTTCAATTTGCTGGAGGCACTTGGCACTGTCAAACCAGCCACAGTTGCCTCTGGGGGCACTTTGCATCTGGGAGGTATCCCGATCCGTTCGGAATTGCAGCAGGCAGCCGGCCACTCCGGACCACGGGGCCCTGGACATGAACCATGGCCTTTCCCCAGAGAAACAAAAGTCACCAGGCCAGGTTCCTCATGTTAGTTTGCAGGAGGCACTTGGCACTGTCAAAACAGCCACAGTTGCCTCTGGGGGCACCTTGTATCTGGGAGACATCCTGATCCTTTTAGAATTTTACAAGGCAGCTGGCCACTCCGGGCCACCTTGACCTGGACACTAACCATGGCCTTTCCCCGGAGAAACAAAATTCACCAGGCCAGGTTCCTCATGTTAGTTTGCAGGAGGCACTTGGCACTGTCAAAGCAGCCACAGTTACCTCTGGGTGCACCTTGTATCTGGGAGACATCCTGATTCTTTTAGAATTTTACAAGGCAGCTGCCCACTCAGGGCCACCTTGCCCTGGACACGAACCGTGGTCTTTCCCCAGAGAAACAAAAGTCACCAGGCCAGGTTCCTGATGTCAGATTTCAGAGGGTACGAGGCACTGTCAAACCAGCCACACTTGCCTCTGGGGGTACCTCGCATCTGAGAGATATCCTGATCCATTCACAATTTCAGAAGGCATCCGGCCACTCCGGACCACAGGGTCCTGGACACTAACCATGGCCTTTCCCCAGAGAAACAAAAGTCACCAGGCCAGCTTCCTCATGTCAGTTTGCAGGAGACATTTGGTAGTGACAAATCATCCACAGTTGCCTCTCGGGGCACGTTGCATTTGGGAGGTATCCGGATTGTTTCGGAATTTCAGCAGGCAGCCAGCCACTCCGGGCCACGGGGCCCTGGACATGAATGGTGGCCTTTCCCCACAGAAACAGAAGTCACAAGCCTAGATCCCTGATGTCAATTTGCTGGAGGCACTTGGCACTGTCAAACCAGCCACAGTTGCCTGTGGGGGTACCTTGCATCTAGGAGACATCATGATCCGTTCACAATTTCAGAAGGCAGCCGGCCACTCCGGGCCACCGCGCCATGGACATGAATGATGGCCTTTCCCCACAGAAACAAAAGTCACCAGGCTAGGTTCCTGATTTCAATTTGCTGGAGGCACTTGGCACTGTCAAACCAGCCACAGTTGCCTCTGGGGGCACTTTGCATCTGGGAGGTATCCCGATCCGTTCGGAATTGCAGCAGGCAGCCGGCCACTCCGGACCACGGGGCCCTGGACATGAACCATGGCCTTTCCCCAGAGAAACAAAAGTCACCAGGCCAGGTTCCTCATTTTAGTTTGCAGGAGGCACTTGGCACTGTCAAAACAGCCACAGTTGCCTCTGGGGGCACCTTGTATCTGGGAGACATCCTGATCCTTTTAGAATTTTACAAGGCAGCTGCCCACTCCGGGCCACCTTGACCTGGACACTAACCATGGCCTTTCCCCAGAGAAACAAAATTCACCAGGCCAGGTTCCTCATGTTAGTTTGCAGGAGGCACTTGGCACTGTCAAAGCAGCCACAGTTACCTCTGGGGGTACCTCGCATCTGAGAGATATCCTGATCCATTCACAATTTCAGAAGTCATCTGGCCACTCCGGACCACAGGTTCCTGGACACTAACCATGGCCTTTCCCCAGAGAAACAAAAGTCACCAGGCCAGCTTCCTCATGTCAGTTTGCAGGAGACATTTGGTACTGACAAATCATCCACAGTTGCCTCTGGGGGCACGTTGCATTTGGGAGGTATCCTGATTGTTTCGGAATTTCAGCAGGGAGCCAGCCACTCCGGGCCACCGGGCCCTGGACATGAATGATGACCTTTCCCCAGAGAAACAAACTCACCACGCCAACTTCCTGATGTCAGTACGCAGGAGGCACTTGGCACTGTCAAACCAGCCACACTTGCCTCTGGGGGCAGTTGCGTCTTGGAGGCATCCTGATCCGTTTGGAATTTCAGCAGGCAACCGTCCACTCCGGGCCACGGGGCCCTGGACATGAATGATGGCCTTTCCCCAGACAAACAAAAGTCACCAGGCTAGGTTCCTGATGTCAATTTGCAGGAGGCACTTGGCACTGTCAAACCAGCCACACTTGCCTCTGGGGGCACTTTGCATCTGGGAGGTATCCTGATCCGTTCAGATTTTCAGAAGGCAGCCGGCCACTGCGGACCACAGGGCCCTGGACATGAACCATGGCCTTTCCCCAGAGAAACAAAAGTTACCAGGCCAGGTTCCTCATGTCGGTTTGCAGGAGGCACTTGGCACTGTCAAACCAGCCACTGTTGCCTCTGGGGGCACCTTGCTTCTTGGAGTCATCGTGATCCGTTCATAATTTCAGCAGGCATCCAGCCACTGCGGGCCACGGGGCCCTGGACATGAATGATGGCCTTTCCACAGAGAAACAAACGCACCACACCAACTTCCTGATGTCAGTACGCAGGAGGCACTTGGCACTGTCAAACCAGCCACAGTTGCCTCTGGGGGCACTTGCGTCTGGGAGGCATCCTGATCCGTTCGGAATTTTCAGCAGGCAGCAGGCCACTCCGGACTACCAGGAACTGATGGCTTTTCCCCCGACAAACAAAAGTCACCAGGCGAGGTTCCTGATGTCAATTTGCAGGAGGCACGATACACTGTCAAACCAGCCCCAGTTGCCTCTGGGGGCATTTTACATCTGGGAGGTATCCTGATCCGTTCGGAATTGCAGCAGGCAGCCGGCCACTCCGGACCATGGGGCCCTGGACAAAAACGATGGCCTTTCCCCAGAGAAACAAAAGTCACCAGGCCAGGTTCCTGATGTCAGTTTGCAGGAGGCACTTGGCACTGTCAAACCAGCCACAGTTTCCTCTGAGGGCACCTTGCATCTGGGAGGCATCCTGATCCGTTCTGTGTTTCAGAAGGCAGCCAGCCGCACCGGGCCAACGGACCCTGGACATGAATGATGGTCTTTCCCCAGAGAAACAAACTCACCACACTAACTTCTGGATGTCAATACGCAGGAGGCACTTGGCACTGTCAAACCAGCCACAGTTGCCTCTGGGGTCACTTTGCATCTGGGAGGCATCCTGATCCGTTCAGCATTTCAGCAGGCAGCCGGCCACTCAGGGCCACAGGGCCATGGACACGAAAAATGGCCTTTCCCCAGACAAAGAAAAGTCACCGGCCCAGCTTCCTGATGTCAGTTTGCAGGAGGCATTTGGCATTCATAAACCAGCAACACTTGCCTCTGTGGGCACCTTGCATCTGGGAGGCATCCTGATCCGTTCAGCATTTCAGAAGGCAGCTGGCCACTCCGGGCCACCTTGCCCTGGACACTAACGATGGCCTTTCTCCACAGAAACAAAAGTCACCAGGCCAGGTTCCTGATGTCAGTGTTCAGAGGGCACGAGGCACTGTCAAACCAGCCACAGTTGCCTCTGGGGTACCTTGCATCTGAGAGATACCCTGATCAGTTCACAGTTTCAGAAGGCAGCCGGCCACTCCGAACCACAGGATCCTGGACCAGAACCATGGCCTTTCCCCAGAGAAACAAAAGTCACCAGGCCAGGTTCCTGATGTCAGTTTGCAGGAGGCATTTGGCACTGTCAAACCAGCCACACTTGCCTCTGGGGGCACTTTGCATCTGGGAGGTATCCTGATCCGTTCAGAATTTCAGCAGGCAGCCGGCCACTCCGGGCCACGGGGCCATGGACATGAATGTTGGCCTTTCCCCAAAGAAGCAAAAATCACCAGGCTAGGTCCCTGATTTCAATTTGCTGGAGGCAGTTGGCAATGTCAAAGCAACCACAGTTGCCTCTGAGGTCACCTACCATCTGGGAGGCATCCTGATCCGTTGGGTGTTTCAGAAGGCAGCCGGTCACACCGGGCCAATGGACCCTGGACATGAATGATGGTCTTTCCCCAGAGAAACAATCTCACCACACCAACTTCCTGATGTCAGTTTGCAGGAGGCACTTGGCACTGTCAAACCAGCCACACTTGCCTCTGGGGGCACTTGCGTCTGGGAGGCATCCTGATCCGTTCACAATTTCAGCAGGGAGCCGGCCACTCCGGGCCACGGGGCCCTGGACACGAACCATGGCCTTTCCCCACAGAAACAAAAGTCACCAGGCCAGGTTCCTGATGTCAATTTGCAGGACGCACTTGGCACTGTCAAACCAGCCACTGTTGCCTGTGGGGGTACCTTGCCTCTAGGAAAAGTCATGATCCGTTCACAATTTCAGAAGGCAGCCGGCCACTGCGGGCCACGGGGCCCTGGACATGAATGATGGCCTTTCCCCAGAGAAACAAAAGTCACCAGCCTAGGTTCCTGATGTCAGTTTGCAGGAGGCACTTGGCACTGTCAAACCAGCCACAGTTGCCTCTGGGGGCACTTTGCATCTGGGAGGTATCCCGATCCGTTCGGAATTGCAGCAGGCAGCCGGCCACTCCGGACCACGGGGCCCTGGACATGAACCATGGCCTTTCCCCAGAGAAACAAAAGTCACCAGGCCAGGTTCCTCATGTTAGTTTGCAGGAGGCACTTGGCACTGTCAAAACAGCCACAGTTGCCTCTGGGGGCACCTTGTATCTGGGAGACATCCTGATCCTTTTAGAATTTTACAAGGCAGCTGGCCACTCCGGGCCACCTTGACCTGGACACTAACCATGGCCTTTCCCCGGAGAAACAAAATTCACCAGGCCAGGTTCCTCATGTTAGTTTGCAGGAGGCACTTGGCACTGTCAAAGCAGCCACAGTTACCTCTGGGTGCACCTTGTATCTGGGAGACATCCTGATTCTTTTAGAATTTTACAAGGCAGCTGCCCACTCAGGGCCACCTTGCCCTGGACACTAACCATGGTCTTTCCCCAGAGAAACAAAAGTCACCAGGCCAGGTTCCTGATGTCAGATTTCAGAGGGTACGAGGCACTGTCAAACCAGCCACACTTGCCTCTGGGGGTACCTCGCATCTGAGAGATATCCTGATCCATTCACAATTTCAGAAGGCATCCGGCCACTCCGGACCACAGGGTCCTGGACACTAACCATGGCCTTTCCCCAGAGAAACAAAAGTCACCAGGCCAGCTTCCTCATGTCAGTTTGCAGGAGACATTTGGTAGTGACAAATCATCCACAGTTGCCTCTCGGGGCACGTTGCATTTGGGAGGTATCCGGATTGTTTCGGAATTTCAGCAGGCAGCCGGCCACTCCGGGCCACGGGGCCCTGGACATGAATGGTGGCCTTTCCCCACAGAAACAGAAGTCACAAGCCTAGGTCCCTGATGTCAATTTGCTGGAGGCACTTGGCACTGTCAAACCAGCCACAGTTGCCTGTGGGGGTACCTTGCATCTAGGAGACATCATGATCCGTTCACAATTTCAGAAGGCAGCCGGCCACTCCGGGCCACCGCGCCATGGACATGAATGATGGCCTTTCCCCACAGAAACAAAAGTCACCAGGCTAGGTTCCTGATTTCAATTTGCTGGAGGCACTTGGCACTGTCAAACCAGCCACAGTTGCCTCTGGGGGCACTTTGCATCTGGGAGGTATCCCGATCCGTTCGGAATTGCAGCAGGCAGCCGGCCACTCCGGACCACGGGGCCCTGGACATGAACCATGGCCTTTCCCCAGAGAAACAAAAGTCACCAGGCCAGGTTCCTCATGTTAGTTTGCAGGAGGCACTTGGCACTGTCAAAACAGCCACAGTTGCCTCTGGGGGCACCTTGTATCTGGGAGACATCCTGATCCTTTTAGAATTTTACAAGGCAGCTGGCCACTCCGGGCCACCTTGACCTGGACACTAACCATGGCCTTTCCCCGGAGAAACAAAATTCACCAGGCCAGGTTCCTCATGTTAGTTTGCAGGAGGCACTTGGCACTGTCAAAGCAGCCACAGTTACCTCTGGGTGCACCTTGTATCTGGGAGACATCCTGATTCTTTTAGAATTTTACAAGGCAGCTGCCCACTCAGGGCCACCTTGCCCTGGACACGAACCGTGGTCTTTCCCCAGAGAAACAAAAGTCACCAGGCCAGGTTCCTGATGTCAGATTTCAGAGGGTACGAGGCACTGTCAAACCAGCCACACTTGCCTCTGGGGGTACCTCGCATCTGAGAGATATCCTGATCCATTCACAATTTCAGAAGGCATCCGGCCACTCCGGACCACAGGGTCCTGGACACTAACCATGGCCTTTCCCCAGAGAAACAAAAGTCACCAGGCCAGGTTCCACATGTTAGTTTGCAGGAGGCACTTGGCACTGTCAAAGCAGCCACAGTTACCTCTGGGTGCACCTTGTATCTGGGAAACATCCTGATCCTTTTAGAATTTTACAAGGCAGCTGGCCACTCCAGGCCACCTTGCCCTGGATACTAACCATGGCCTTTCCCCAGAGAAACAAAAGTCACCAGGCCAGGTTCCTGATGTCAGATTTCAGAGGGTACGAGGCACTGTCAAACCAGCCACAGTTGCCTCTGGGGGTACCTCGCATCTGAGAGATATCCTGATCCATTCACAATTTCAGAAGTCATCTGGCCACTCCGGACCACAGGTTCCTGGACACTAACCATGGCCTTTCCCCAGAGAAACAAAAGTCACCAGGCCAGCTTCCTCATGTCAGTTTGCAGGAGACATTTGGTAGTGACAAATCATCCACAGTTGCCTCTGGGGGCACGTTGCATTTGGGAGGTATCCTGATTGTTTCGGAATTTCAGCAGGGAGCCAGCCACTCCGGGCCACCGGACCCTGGACATGAATGATGACCTTTCCCCAGAGAAACAAACTCACCACGCCAACTTCCTGATGTCAGTACGCAGGAGGCACTTGGCACTGTCAAACCAGCCACACTTGCCTCTGGGGGCAGTTGCGTCTTGGAGGCATCCTGATCCGTTTGGAATTTCAGCAGGCAACCGTCCACTCCGGGCCACGGGGCCCTGGACATGAATGATGGCCTTTCCCCAGACAAACAAAAGTCACCAGGCTAGGTTCCTGATGTCAATTTGCAGGAGGCACTTGGCACTGTCAAACCAGCCACACTTGCCTCTGGGGGCACTTTGCATCTGGGAGGTATCCTGATCCGTTCAGATTTTCAGAAGGCAGCCGGCCACGGCGGACCACAGGGCCCTGGACATGAACCATGGCCTTTCCCCAGAGAAACAAAAGTCACCAGGCCAGGTTCCTCATGTCGGTTTGCAGGAGGCACTTGGCACTGTCAAACCAGCCACTGTTGCCTCTGGGGGCACCTTGCTTCTTGGAGTCATCGTGATCCGTTCATAATTTCAGCAGGCATCCAGCCACTGCGGGCCACGGGGCCCTGGACATGAATGATGGCCTTTCCACAGAGAAACAAACGCACCACACCAACTTCCTGATGTCAGTACGCAGGAGGCACTTGGCACTGTCAAACCAGCCACAGTTGCCTCTGGGGGCACTTGCGTCTGGGAGGCATCCTGATCCGTTCGGAATTTTCAGCAGGCAGCCGGCCACTCCGGACTACCAGGAACTGATGGCTTTTCCCCCGACAAACAAAAATCACCAGGCCAGGTTCCTGATGTCAGTTTGCAGGAGGCACTTGGCACTGTCAAACCAGCCACAGTTTCCTCTGAGGGCACCTTGCATCTGGGAGGCATCCTGATCCGTTCTGTGTTTCAGAAGGCAGCCAGCCGCACCGGGCCAACGGACCCTGGACATGAATGATGGTCTTTCCCCAGAGAAACAAACTCACCACACTAACTTCTGGATGTCAATACGCAGGAGGCACTTGGCACTGTCAAACCAGCCACAATTGCCTCTGGGGGCACTTGCGTCTTGGAGGCATCCTGATCCGTTTGGAATTTCAGCAGGCAACCAGCCACTCCGGGCCACGGGGCCCTGGACACGAACCACGGCCTTTCCCCAGAGAAACAAAACTCAACAACCCAGGTTCCTGATGTCAGTTTGCAGGAGGCATTTGGCACTCACAAACCAGCCACAGTTGCCTCTGGGGTCACTTTGCATCTGGGAGGCATCCTGATCCGTTCAGCATTTCAGCAGGCAGCCGGCCACTCAGGGCCACAGGGCCATGGACACGAAAAATGGCCTTTCCCCAGACAAAGAAAAGTCACCGGCCCAGCTTCCTGATGTCAGTTTGCAGGAGGCATTTGGCATTCACAAACCAGCAACACTTGCCTCTGTGGGCACCTTGCATCTGGGAGGCATCCTGATCCGTTCGGCATTTCAGAAGGCAGCTGGCCACTCCGGGCCACCTTGCCCTGGACACTAACCATGGCCTTTCTCCACAGAAACAAAAGTCACCAGGCCAGGTTCCTGATGTCAGTGTTCAGAGGGCACGAGGCACTGTCAAACCAGCCACAGTTGCCTCTGGGATACCTTGCATCTGAGAGATACCCTGATCAGTTCACAGTTTCAGAAGGCAGCCGGCCACTCCGAACCACAGGATCCTGGACCAGAACCATGGCCTTTCCCCAGAGAAACAAAAGTCACCAGGCCAGGTTCCTGATGTCAGTTTGCAGGAGGCATTTGGCACTGTCAAACCAGCCACAGTTGCCTCTGGGGGCACTTTAGATCTTGGAGTCATCGTGATCCGTTCATAATTTCAGCAGGCATCCAGCCACTCAGGGCCACGGGGCCCTGGACATGAATGATGGCCTTTCCACAGAGAAACAAACGCACCACATCAACTTCCTGATGTCAGTACGCAGGAGGCACTTGGCACTGTCAAACCAGCCACAGTTGCCTGTGGGGGCACTTGCATCTGGGAGGCATCCTGATCCGTTCGGAATTTTCAGCAGGCAGCCGGCCACTCCGGACTACGAGGCACTGGAAACGAACCATGGCCTTTCCCCAGACAAACAAATGTCACCAGGCTAGATCCCTGATGTAAGTTTGCAGGAGGCACGATACACTGTCAAACCAGCCACACTTGCCTCTGGGGGCATTTTGCATCTGGGAGGTATCCTGATCTGTTCGGAATTGCAGCAGGCAGCCGGCCACCGCGGACCACGGGGCCCTGGACACGAACGATGGCCTTTCCCCAGACAAACAAAAGTCACCAGGCCAGGTTCCTCATGTCAGTTTGCAGGAGGCACTTGGCACTGTCAAACCAGCCACTGTTGCCTCTGGGGGCACTTGCGTCTGGGAGGCATCCTGATCCGTTTAGAATTTCAGCAGGCAGCCGGCCACTCCGGGCCACCGGGCCCTGGACATGAATGATGGCCTTTCCCGAGAGAAACAAAAGTCACCAGCCTAGGTTCCTGATGTCAATTTGCAGGAGGCACTTGGCACTGTCAAACCAGCCACAGTTGCCTCTGGGGGCACCTTAGATCTTGGAGTCATCGTGATCCGTTCATAATTTCTGCAGGCATCCGGCCTACAGCGGGCAACCGGGCCCTGGACACTAGCCATGGCCTTTCCCCAGAGAAACAAAAGTCAAGAGTCCAGCTTCCTCATGTCAGTTTCCAGGAGACATTTGGTACTGACAAATCATCCACAGTTGCCTCTGAGGGCACCTTGCATCTGGGAGGCATCCTGATCCGTTTGGTGTTTCAGAAGTCAGCTGGCCACTCCGGGCCACCTTGCCGTGGACACTAACCATGGCCTTTCTCCACAGAAACAAAAGTCACCAGGCCAGGTTCCTCATGTCAGTTTGCAGGAGGCACTTGGCATTGTCAAAGCATCCACAGTTGCCTCTGTGTGCACCTTGTATCTGGGAGACATCCTGATCCTTTTAGAATTTTACAAGGGAGCTGGCCACTCCGGGCCACCTTGCCCTGGACACTAACCATGGCCTTTCCCCAGAGAAACAAAAGTCACCAGGCCAGGTTCCTGATGTCAGTTTTCAGAGGGCACGAGGCACTGTCAAACCAGCCACAGTTGCCTCTGGGGGTACCTTGCATCTGAGAGATATCCTGATCTGTTCACAATTTCAGAAGGCAGCCGGCCACTCCGGACCACAGGGTCCTGGACATGAACCATGGCCTTTCCCCAGAGAAACAAAAGTCACCAGGCCCGGCTCCTGATGTCAGTTTGCAGAAGGCACTTGGCACTGTCAAACCAGCCACTGCTGCCTCTGGGGGCACCTAGCATCTGGGAGGTATCCTGATCCGTTCAGAATTTCAGAAGGCAGCCGGCCACTCCGTGCCACTGGGCCATGGACATGAATGATGGCCTTTCCCCACAGAAACAAAAGTCACCAGGCTAGGTTCCTGATTTCAATTTGCTGGAGGCACTTGGCACTGTCAAACCAGCCACAGTTGCCTGTGGGTGCACCTTGCATCTGGGAGGCATCCTGATCCGTTCACAATTTCAGAAGTCAGCCCGCCACTGCGGGCCACGGGGCCCTGGACATGAATGATGGCCTTTCCCCAGAGAAACAAAAGTCACCAGGCTAGGTTCCTGATGTCAATTTGCAGGAGGCACTTGGCACTGTCAAACCAGCCACAGTTGCCTCTGGGGACACTTTGCATCTGGGAGGTATCCTCATTGTTTCGGAATTTCAGCAGGGAGCCGGCCACTCCGGGCCACCGGGCCCTGGACACGAACCATGGCCTTTCCCCAGAGAAACAAAAGTCACCAGGCCAGGTTCCTGATTTCAATTTGCTGGAGGCACTTGGCACTGTGAAAGCAGCCACAGTTGCCTCTGAAGACAGCTACCATCTGGGAGGCATCCTGATCCGTTCGGTGTTTCAGAAGGCAGCCGGCCACACCGGGCCAACGGACCCTGGACATGAATGATGGTCTTTCCCCAGAGAAACAAACTCACCACACCAACTTCCTGATGTCAATACGCAGGAGGCACTTGGCACTGTCAAACCAGCCACAGTTGCCTCTGGGGGCACTTGCGTCTGGGAGGCATCCTGATCCGTTCGGAATTTCAGCAGGCAGCCGGCCACTCCGGACCACGGGGCCCTGGACATGAAGGATGGCCTTTCCCCACAGAAACAAAAGTCACCAGGCGAGGTTCCTGATGTCAATTTGCAGGAGGCACTTGGCACTGTCAAACCAGACACACTTGCCTCTGGGGGCACTTTGCATCTGGGAGGTATCCTGATCCGTTCACAATTTCAGAAGGCAGCCGGCCACTGCGGGCCACGGGGCCCTGGACATGAACGATGGCCTTTCCCCAGAGAAACAAAAGTCACCATGCTAGGTTCCTGATGTCAATTTGCAGGAGGCACTTGGCACTGTCAAACCAGCCACAGTTGCCTCTGGGGGCACCTTGTATCTGGGAGACATCCTGATCCTTTTAGAATTTTACAAGTCAGCTGCCCACTCAGGGCCACCTTGCCCTGGACACTAACCATGGCCGTTCCCCAGAGAAACAAAAGTCACCAGGCCAGGTTCCTCATGTTAGTTTGCAGGAGGCACTTGGCACTGTCAAACCAGCCACAGTTACCTCTTGGTGCACCTTGTATCTGGGAGTAATCCTGATTCTTTTAGAATTTTTCAAGGCAGCTGCCCACTCAGGGCCACCTTGCCGTGGACACGAACCATGGCCTTTCCCCAGAGAAACAAAAGTCACCAGGCCAGGTTCCTCATGTTAGTTTGCAGGAGGCACTTGGCACTGTCAAAGCAGCCACAGTTACCTCTGGGTGCACCTTGTATCTGGGAGACATCCTGATTCTTTTAGAATTTTACAAGGCAGCTGCCCACTCAAGGCCACCTTGCCCTGGACACTAACCATGGCCTTTCCCCAGAGAAACAAAAGTCACCAGGCCAGGTTCCTGATGTCACATTTCAGAGGGTACGAGGCACTGTCAAACCAGCCACAGTTGCCTCTGGGGGTACCTCGCATCTGAGAGATATCCTGATCCATTCACAATTTCAGAAGGCATCCGGCCACTCCGGACCACAGGGTCCTGGACACTAACCATGGCCTTTCCCCAGAGAAACAAAAGTCACCAGGCCAGCTTCCTCATGTCAGTTTGCAGGAGACATTTGGTATTGACAAACCATCCACAGTTGCCTCTGGGGGCACGTTGCATTTGGGAGGTATCCTGATTGTTTCGGAATTTCAGCAGGGAGCCGGCCACTCCGGGCCACGGGGCCCTGGGCACGAACCACGGCCTTTCCCCAGAGAAACAAAACTCAACAACCCAGGTTCCTGATGTCTGTTTGCAGGAGGCATTTGGCACTCACAAACCAGCCACAGTTGCCTCTGGGGTCACTTTGCATCTGGGAGGCATCATGATCCGTTCGGAATTTCAGCAGGCAGCCGGCCACTGCGGACCACAGGGCCCTGGACAAGAACGATGGCCTCTCCCCAGAGAAACAAAAGTCACCAGGCTAGGTTCCTGATGTCAGTTTGCAGGAGGCACTTGGCACTGTCAAACCAGCCACACTTGCCTCTGGGGGCACCTTGCTTCTTGGAGTCATCGTGATCCGTTCATAATTTCAGCAGGCATCCAGCCACTCCGGGCCACAGGGCCCTGGACATGAATGATGGCCTTTCCCCAGAGAAACAAAAGTCACCAGCCTAGGTTCCTGATGTCAATTTGCTGGAGGCACTTGGCACTGTCAAACCAGCCACACTTGCCTCTGGGGGCACTTTGCATCTGGGAGGCATCCTGATCCGTTCGGAATTTCAGCAGGCAGCCGGCCACTGCGGACCACGGGGCCCTGGGCACGAACGATGGCCTTTCCCCAGAGAAACAAAAGTCACCAGGCTAGGTTCCTGATGTCAGTTTGCAGGAGGCACTTGGCAATGTCAAACCAGCCACAGTTGCCTCTGGGGGCACTTTGCATCTGGGAGGCGTCCTGATCCGTTCGGAATTTCAGCAGGCAGCCGGCCACTCCAGGCCACGGGGCCCTGGACATGAATGATGGCCTTTCCCCACAGAAACAGAAGTCACCAGCCTAGGTTCCTGAGGTCAGTTTGCAGAAGGCACTTGGCACTGTCAAACCAGCCACAGTTGCCTGTGGAGGCACCTTAGATCTTGGAGTCATCGTGATCCGTTCATAATTTCTGCAGGCATCCGGCCACACCGGGCCACGGGGCCCTGGACACTAGCCATGGCCTTTCCCCAGAGAAACAAAAGTCACCAGGCCAGGTTCCTGATGTCAATTTGCAGGAGGCACTTGGCACTGTCAAACCAGCTGCAGTTGCCTGTGGGGGTACCTTGCATCTAGGAGACATCATGATCCGTTCACAATTTCAGAAGGCAGCCGGCCACTGCGGGCCACGAGGCCCTGGACAAGAACGATGGCCTTTCCCCAGAGAAACAAAAGTCACCAGGCCCGGCTCCTGATGTCAGTTTGCAGAAGGCACTTGGCACTGTCAAACCAGCCACTGTTGCCCGTGGGGGCACCTAGCATCTGGGAGGTATCCTGATCCGTTCAGAATTTCAGAAGGCAGCCGGCCACTCCGGGCCACCGCGCCATGGACATGAATGATGGCCTTTCCCCAGAGAAACAAAAGTCACCAGCCTAGGTTCCTGATTTCAATTTGCTGGACGCACTTGGCACTGTCAAACCAGCCACACTTGCCTCTGGGTGCACTTTGCATCAGGGAGGCATCCTGATCTGTTCGCAATTTCAGCAGGCAGCCGGCCACTCCTGACCACGGGGTCCTGGGCACGAACGATGGCTTTTCCCTAGAGAAACAAAAGTCACCAGGCCAGGTTCCTGATGTCAGTTTGAAGGAGCCACTTGGCACTGTCAAACCAGCCACACTTGCCTCTGGGGGCACCTAGCATCTGGGAGGTATCCTGATCCGTTCAGAATTTCAGAAGGCAGCCAGCCACTCCGTGCCACTGGGCCATGGACATGAATGATGGCCTTTCCCCAGAGAAGCAAAAGTCACCAGGCTAGGTTCCTGATTTCAATTTGCTGGAGGCACTTGGCAATGTCAAACCAGCCACACTTGCCTCTGGGGGCACTTTGCATCTGGGAGGCATCCTGATCCGTTCGCAATTTCAGCAGGCAGCCGGCCACTCCGGACCACGGGGCCCTGGCCACGAATGATGGCCTTTCCCCAGAGAAACAAAAGTGACCAGGCCAGCTTCCTCATGTCAGTTTGCAGGAGGCACTTGGCACTGTCAAACCAGCCACAGTTGCCTGTGGGGGTACCTTGCATCTGGGAGACATCATGATCCGTTCACAAATTCAGAAGGCAGCCGGCCACTCCGGACCACAGGGTCCTGGACACTAACCATGGCCTTTCCCCAGAGAAACAAAAGTCACCAGGCCAGCTTCCTCATGTCAGTTTGCAGGAGACATTTGGTATTGACAAACCATCCACAGTTGCCTCTGGGGGCACGTTGCATTTGGGAGGTATCCTGATTGTTTCGGAATTTCAGCAGGGAGCCGGCCACTCCGGGCCACGGGGCCCTGGGCACGAACCACGGCCTTTCCCCAGAGAAACAAAACTCAACAACCCAGGTTCCTGATGTCTGTTTGCAGGAGGCATTTGGCACTCACAAACCAGCCACAGTTGCCTCTGGGGTCACTTTGCATCTGGGAGGCATCATGATCCGTTCGGAATTTCAGCAGGCAGCCGGCCACTGCGGACCACAGGGCCCTGGACAAGAACGATGGCCTCTCCCCAGAGAAACAAAAGTCACCAGGCTAGGTTCCAGATGTCAGTTTGCAGGAGGCACTTGGCACTGTCAAACCAGCCACACTTGCCTCTGGGGGCACCTTGCTTCTTGGAGTCATCGTGATCCGTTCATAATTTCAGCAGGCATCCAGCCACTCCGGGCCACAGGGCCCTGGACATGAATGATGGCCTTTCCCCAGAGAAACAAAAGTCACCAGCCTAGGTTCCTGATGTCAATTTGCAGGAGGCACTTGGCACTGTCAAACCAGCCACACTTGCCTCTGGGGGCACTTTGCATCTGGGAGGCATCCTGATCCGTTCAGAATTTCAGCAGGCAGCCGGCCACTGCGGACCACGGGGCCCTGGGCACGAACGATGGCCTTTCCCCACAGAAACAGAAGTCACCAGCCTAGGTTCCTGAGGTCAGTTTGCAGAAGGCACTTGGCACTGTCAAACCAGCCACAGTTGCCTGTGGAGGCACCTTAGATCTTGGAGTCATCGTGATCCGTTCATAATTTCTGCAGGCATCCGGCCACACCGGGCCACGGGGCCCTGGACACTAGCCATGGCCTTTCCCCAGAGAAACAAAAGTCACCAGGCCAGGTTCCTGATGTCAATTTGCAGGAGGCACTTGGCACTGTCAAACCAGCTGCAGTTGCCTGTGGGGGTACCTTGCATCTAGGAGACATCATGATCCGTTCACAATTTCAGAAGGCAGCCGGCCACTGCGGGCCACGAGGCCCTGGACAAGAACGATGGCCTTTCCCCAGAGAAACAAAAGTCACCAGGCCCGGCTCCTGATGTCAGTTTGCAGAAGGCACTTGGCACTGTCAAACCAGCCACTGTTGCCCGTGGGGGCACCTAGCATCTGGGAGGTATCCTGATCCGTTCAGAATTTCAGAAGGCAGCCGGCCACTCCGGGCCACCGCGCCATGGACATGAATGATGGCCTTTCCCCAGAGAAACAAAAGTCACCAGCCTAGGTTCCTGATTTCAATTTGCTGGACGCACTTGGCACTGTCAAACCAGCCACACTTGCCTCTGGGTGCACTTTGCATCAGGGAGGCATCCTGATCTGTTCGCAATTTCAGCAGGCAGCCGGCCACTCCTGACCACGGGGTCCTGGGCACGAACGATGGCTTTTCCCTAGAGAAACAAAAGTCACCAGGCCAGGTTCCTGATGTCAGTTTGAAGGAGCCACTTGGCACTGTCAAACCAGCCACACTTGCCTCTGGGGGCACCTAGCATCTGGGAGGTATCCTGATCCGTTCAGAATTTCAGAAGGCAGCCAGCCACTCCGTGCCACTGGGCCATGGACATGAATGATGGCCTTTCCCCAGAGAAGCAAAAGTCACCAGGCTAGGTTCCTGATTTCAATTTGCTGGAGGCACTTGGCACTGTCAAACCAGCCACACTTGCCTCTGGGGGCACTTTGCATCTGGGAGGCATCCTGATCCGTTCGCAATTTCAGCAGGCAGCCGGCCACTCCGGACCACGGGGCCCTGGCCACGAATGATGGCCTTTCCCCAGAGAAACAAAAGTGACCAGGCCAGCTTCCTCATGTCAGTTTGCAGGAGGCACTTGGCACTGTCAAACCAGCCACAGTTGCCTCTGGGGTCACTTTGCATCTGGGAGGCATCCTGATCCGTTCTGTGTTTCAGGAGGCAGCCGGCCACTGCGGGCCACGGGGCCCTGGACATGAATGATGGCCTTTCCCCACAGAAACAAAAGTCACCAGCCTAGGTTCCTGATGTCAATTTGCAGGAGGCACTTGGCACTGTCAAACCAGCCACACTTGCCTCTGGGGGCACTTTGCATCTGGGAGGTATCCTGATCCGTTGGGAATTTCAGCAGGCAGCCGGCCACTCCGGGCCACCGGGCCATGGACATGAATGTTGGCCTTTCCCCAAAGAAGCAAAAATCACCAGGCTAGGTCCCTGATTTCAATTTGCTGGAGGCAGTTGGCAATGTCAAAGCAACCACAGTTGCCTCTGAGGTCACCTACCATCTGGCAGGCATCCTGATCCGTTGGGTGTTTCAGAAGGCAGCCGGTCACACCGGGCCAATGGACCCTGGACATGAATGATGGCCTTTCCCCAGAGAAACAATCTCACCACACCAACTTCCTGATGTCTGTTTGCAGGAGGCATTTGGCACTCACAAACCAGCCACAGTTGCCTCTGGGGTCACTTTGCATCTGGGAGGCATCCTGATCCGTTCGGAATTTCAGCAGGCAGCCGGCCACTGCGGACCACAGGGCCCTGGACAAGAACGATGGCCTCTCCCCAGAGAAACAAAAGTCACCAGGCTAGGTTCCTGATGTCAGTTTGCAGGAGGCACTTGGCACTGTCAAACCAGCCACACTTGCCTCTGGGGGCACCTTGCTTCTTGGAGTCATCGTGATCCGTTCATAATTTCAGCAGGCATCCAGCCACTCCGGGCCACAGGGCCCTGGACATGAATGATGGCCTTTCCCCAGAGAAACAAAAGTCACCAGCCTAGGTTCCTGATGTCAATTTGCAGGAGGCACTTGGCACTGTCAAACCAGCCACACTTGCCTCTGGGGGCACTTTGCATCTGGGAGGCATCCTGATCCGTTCGGAATTTCAGCAGGCAGCCGGCCACTGCGGACCACGGGGCCCTGGGCACGAACGATGGCCTTTCCCCAGAGAAACAAAAGTCACCAGGCTAGGTTCCTGATGTCAGTTTGCAGGAGGCACTTGGCAATGTCAAACCAGCCACAGTTGCCTCTGGGGGCACTTTGCATCTGGGAGGCGTCCTGATCCGTTCGGAATTTCAGCAGGCAGCCGGCCACTCCAGGCCACGGGGCCCTGGACATGAATGATGGCCTTTCCCCACAGAAACAGAAGTCACCAGCCTAGGTTCCTGAGGTCAGTTTGCAGAAGGCACTTGGCACTGTCAAACCAGCCACAGTTGCCTGTGGAGGCACCATAGATCTTGGAGTCATCGTGATCCGTTCATAATTTCTGCAGGCATCCGGCCACACCGGGCCACGGGGCCCTGGACACTAGCCATGGCCTTTCCCCAGACAAACAAAAGTCACCAGGCCAGGTTCCTGATGTCAATTTGCAGGAGGCACTTGGCACTGTCAAACCAGCCACAGTTACCTCTGGGTGCACCTTGTATCTGGGAGACATCCTGATTCTTTTAGAATTTTACAAGGCAGCTGGCCACTCAGGGCCACCTTGCCCTGGACACTAACCATGGTCTTTCCCCAGAGAAACAAAAGTCACCAGGCCAGGTTCCTGATGTCAGATTTCAGAGGGTACGAGGCACTGTCAAACCAGCCACACTTGCCTCTGGGGGTACCTCGCATCTGAGAGATATCCTGATCCATTCACAATTTCAGAAGGCATCCGGCCACTCCGGACCACAGGGTCCTGGACACTAACCATGGCCTTTCCCCAGAGAAACAAAAGTCACCAGGCCAGCTTCCTCATGTCAGTTTGCAGGAGACATTTGGTATTGACAAATCATCCACAGTTGCCTCTGGGGGCACGTTGCATTTGGGAGGTATCCTGATTGTTTCGGAATTTCAGCAGGCAGCCGGCCACTCCGGGCCACGGGGCCCTGGACATGAATGGTGGCCTTTCCCCACAGAAACAGAAGTCACAAGCCTAGGTCCCTGATGTCAATTTGCTGGAGGCACTTGGCTCTGTCAAACCAGCCACACTTGCCTCTGGGGGCACTTTGCATCTGGGAGTCATCCTGATCCCTTCGGAATTGCTGCAGGCAGCCGTCCACTCCGGACCACGGGGCCCTGGACACGAACCATGGCCTTTCCCCAGAGAAACAAAAGTCACCAGGCCAGGTTCCTCATGTTAGTTTGCAGGAGGCACTTGGCACTGTCAAACCAGCCACAGTTACCTCTGGGTGCACCTTGTATCTGGGAGACATCCTGATCCTTTTAGAATTTTAAAAGGCAGCTGCCCACTCCAGGCCACCTTGCCCTGGACACTAACCATGGCCTTTCCCCAGAGAAACAAAAGTCACCAGGCCAGGTTCCTGATGTCAGATTTCAGAGGGTACGAGGCACTGTCAAACCAGCCACAGTTGCCTCTGGGGGTACCTCGCATCTGAGAGATATCCTGATCCATTCACAATTTCAGAAGGCATCTGGCCACTCCGGACCACAGGGTCCTGGACACGAACCATGGCCTTTCCCCAGAGAAACAAAAGTCACCTGGCCAGCTTCCTCATGTCAGTTTGCAGGAGACATTTGGTACTGTCAAATCATCCACAGTTGCCTCTGGGGGCACGTTGCATTTGGGAGGTATCCTGATTGTTTCGGAATTTCAGCAGGGAGCCAGCCACTCCGGGCCACCGGGCCCTGGACATGAATGATGACCTTTCCCCAGAGAAACAAACTCACCACGCCAACTTCCTGATGTCAGTACGCAGGAGGCACTTGGCACTGTCAAACCAGCCACACTTGCCTCTGGGGGCAGTTGCGTCTTGGAGGCATCCTGATCCGTTTGGAATTTCAGCAGGCAACCGGCCACTCCGAGCCACCAGGCCCTGGACAAGAACCATGGCCTTTCCCCAGAGAAACAAAACTCAACAACCCAGCTTCCTGATGTCAGTTTGCAGGAGGCATTTGGCATTCACAAACCAGCAACACTTGCCTCTGTGGGCACCTTGCATCTGAGAGGCATCCTGATCCGTTCGGAATTTCAGCAGGCAGCCGGCCACTCCGGGCCACGGGGCCCTGGACAAGAACGATGGCCTTTCCCCAGAGAAACAAAAGTCACCAGGCTAGATGCCTGATGTCAGTTTGCAGGAGGCACTTGGCACTGTCAAACCAGCCACATTTGCCTGTGGGGTCACCTTGCTTCTTGGAGTCATCGTGATCCGTTCATAATTTCAGCATGCACCCAGCCACTCTGGGCCACTGGGCCATGGACATGAATGATGGCCTTTCCCCAGAGAAACAAAAGTCACCAGGCTAGGTTCCTGATTTCAATTTGCTGGAGGCACTTGGCACTGTCAAACCAGCCACACTTGCCTCTGGGGGCACTTTGCATCTGGGAGGCATCCTGATCCGTTCGGAATTTCAGCAGGCAGCCGGCCACTCCGGACCACGGGGCCCTGGACACGAACCATGGCCTTTCCCCAGAGAAACAAAAGTCACCAGGCCAGGTTCCTGATGTCAGTTTGCAGGAGGCACTTGGCACTGTCAAACCAGCCACAGTTGCCTCTGAGGGCACCTTGCATCTGGGAGGCATCCTGATCCGTTTCGTGTTTCAGAAGGCAGCCGGCCACACCGGGCCAATGGACCCTGGACATGAATGATGGTCTTTCCCCAGAGAAACAAAATCACCACACCAACTTCCTGATGTCAATACGCAGGAGGCACTTGGCACTGTCAAACCAGCCACACTTGCCTCTGGGGGCACTTGCGTCTGGGAGGCATCCTGATCCGTTCGGAATTTCAGCAGGCAGCCGGCCACTGCGGGACACGGGGCCCTGGACATGAATGATGGCCTTTCCCCAGACAAACAAAAGTCACCAGGCTAGGTTCCTGATGTCAATTTGCAGGAGGCACATGGCACTGTCAAACCAGCCACACTTGCCTCTGGGGACACTTGCGTCTGGGAGGCATCCTGATCCGTTCGGAATTTCAGCAGGCAGCCGGCCACTCCGGGCCACGGGGCCCTGGACATGAATGGTGGCCTTCCCCCACAGAAACAAAAGTCACCAGCCTAGGTTCCTGAGGTCAATTTGCAGGAGGCACTTGGCACTGTCAAACCAGCCACAGTTGCCTGTGGGGGTACATTGCATCTAGGAGACATCATGATCCGTTCACAATTTCAGAAGGCAGACGGTCACTCCGGGCCACCGTGCCCTGGACATCAATGATGGTCTTTCCCCAGAGAAACAAAAGTCACCAGGCTAGGTTCGTGATTTCAATTTGCTGGAGGCACTTGGCACTGTCAAACCAGCCACAGTTGCCTCTGGGGGCACTTTGCATCTCGGAGGCATCCTGATCCATTCGGAATTTCAGCAGGCAGCCGGCCACTGCGGACCACGGGGCCCTGGGCACGAACGATGGCCTTTCCCCACAGAAACAAAAGTCACCAGGCCAGCTTCCTGATGTCAGTTTGCAGGAGGCACTTGGCACTGTCAAAGCAGCCACAGTTGCCTCTGAGGGCACCTTGCATCTGGGAGGCATCCTGATCCGTTCGGTGTTTCAGAAGGCAGCCGGCCACACCGGGCCAATGTACCCTGGACATGAATGATGGTCTTTCCCCAGAGAAACAATCTCACCACACCAACTTCCTGATGTCAATACGCAGGAGGCACTTGGCACTGTCAAACCAGCCACTGTTGCCTCTGGGGGCACTTGCGTCTGGGAGGCATCCTGATCCGTTTAGAATTTCAGCAGGCAGCCGGCCACTGCGGACCACGGGGCCCTGGACAAGAACGATGGCCTCTCCCCAGAGAAACAAAAGTCACCAGGCTAGGTTCCTGATGTCAGTTTGCAGGAGGCACTTGGCACTGTCAAACCAGCCACACTTGCCTCTGGGGGCACCTTGCTTCTTGGAGTCATCGTGATCCGTTCATAATTTCAGCAGGCATCCAGCCACTCCGGGCCACAGGGCCCTGGACATGAATGATGGCCTTTCCCCAGAGAAACAAAAGTCACCAGCCTAGGTTCCTGATGTCAATTTGCAGGAGGCACTTGGCACTGTCAAACCAGCCACACTTGCCTCTGGGGGCACTTTGCATCTGGGAGGCATCCTGATCCGTTCGGAATTTCAGCAGGCAGCCGGCCACTGCGGACCACGGGGCCCTGGGCACGAACGATGGCCTTTCCCCAGAGAAACAAAAGTCACCAGGCTAGGTTCCTGATGTCAGTTTGCAGGAGGCACTTGGCAATGTCAAACCAGCCACAGTTGCCTCTGGGGGCACTTTGCATCTGGGAGGCGTCCTGATCCGTTCGGAATTTCAGCAGGCAGCCGGCCACTCCAGGCCACGGGGCCCTGGACATGAATGATGGCCTTTCCCCACAGAAACAGAAGTCACCAGCCTAGGTTCCTGAGGTCAGTTTGCAGAAGGCACTTGGCACTGTCAAACCAGCCACAGTTGCCTGTGGAGGCACCATAGATCTTGGAGTCATCGTGATCCGTTCATAATTTCTGCAGGCATCCGGCCACACCGGGCCACGGGGCCCTGGACACTAGCCATGGCCTTTCCCCAGACAAACAAAAGTCACCAGGCCAGGTTCCTGATGTCAATTTGCAGGAGGCACTTGGCACTGTCAAAGCAGCCACATTACCTCTGGGTGCACCTTGTATCTGGGAGACATCCTGATTCTTTTAGAATTTTACAAGGCAGCTGGCCACTCAGGGCCACCTTGCCCTGGACACTAACCATGGTCTTTCCCCAGAGAAACAAAAGTCACCAGGCCAGGTTCCTGATGTCAGATTTCAGAGGGTACGAGGCACTGTCAAACCAGCCACACTTGCCTCTGGGGGTACCTCGCATCTGAGAGATATCCTGATCCATTCACAATTTCAGAAGGCATCCGGCCACTCCGGACCACAGGGTCCTGGACACTAACCATGGCCTTTCCCCAGAGAAACAAAAGTCACCAGGCCAGCTTCCTCATGTCAGTTTGCAGGAGACATTTGGTATTGACAAATCATCCACAGTTGCCTCTGGGGGCACGTTGCATTTGGGAGGTATCCTGATTGTTTCGGAATTTCAGCAGGCAGCCGGCCACTCCGGGCCACGGGGCCCTGGACATGAATGGTGGCCTTTCCCCACAGAAACAGAAGTCACAAGCCTAGGTCCCTGATGTCAATTTGCTGGAGGCACTTGGCTCTGTCAAACCAGCCACACTTGCCTCTGGGGGCACTTTGCATCTGGGAGTCATCCTGATCCCTTCGGAATTGCTGCAGGCAGCCGTCCACTCCGGACCACGGGGCCCTGGACACGAACCATGGCCTTTCCCCAGAGAAACAAAAGTCACCAGGCCAGGTTCCTCATGTTAGTTTGCAGGAGGCACTTGGCACTGTCAAACCAGCCACAGTTACCTCTGGGTGCACCTTGTATCTGGGAGACATCCTGATCCTTTTAGAATTTTAAAAGGCAGCTGCCCACTCCAGGCCACCTTGCCCTGGACACTAACCATGGCCTTTCCCCAGAGAAACAAAAGTCACCAGGCCAGGTTCCTGATGTCAGATTTCAGAGGGTACGAGGCACTGTCAAACCAGCCACAGTTGCCTCTGGGGGTACCTCGCATCTGAGAGATATCCTGATCCATTCACAATTTCAGAAGGCATCTGGCCACTCCGGACCACAGGGTCCTGGACACGAACCATGGCCTTTCCCCAGAGAAACAAAAGTCACCTGGCCAGCTTCCTCATGTCAGTTTGCAGGAGACATTTGGTACTGTCAAATCATCCACAGTTGCCTCTGGGGGCACGTTGCATTTGGGAGGTATCCTGATTGTTTCGGAATTTCAGCAGGGAGCCAGCCACTCCGGGCCACCGGGCCCTGGACATGAATGATGACCTTTCCCCAGAGAAACAAACTCACCACGCCAACTTCCTGATGTCAGTACGCAGGAGGCACTTGGCACTGTCAAACCAGCCACACTTGCCTCTGGGGGCAGTTGCGTCTTGGAGGCATCCTGATCCGTTTGGAATTTCAGCAGGCAACCGGCCACTCCGAGCCACCAGGCCCTGGACAAGAACCATGGCCTTTCCCCAGAGAAACAAAACTCAACAACCCAGCTTCCTGATGTCAGTTTGCAGGAGGCATTTGGCATTCACAAACCAGCAACACTTGCCTCTGTGGGCACCTTGCATCTGAGAGGCATCCTGATCCGTTCGGAATTTCAGCAGGCAGCCGGCCACTCCGGGCCACGGGGCCCTGGACAAGAACGATGGCCTTTCCCCAGAGAAACAAAAGTCACCAGGCTAGATGCCTGATGTCAGTTTGCAGGAGGCACTTGGCACTGTCAAACCAGCCACATTTGCCTGTGGGGTCACCTTGCTTCTTGGAGTCATCGTGATCCGTTCATAATTTCAGCATGCACCCAGCCACTCTGGGCCACTGGGCCATGGACATGAATGATGGCCTTTCCCCAGAGAAACAAAAGTCACCAGGCTAGGTTCCTGATTTCAATTTGCTGGAGGCACTTGGCACTGTCAAACCAGCCACACTTGCCTCTGGGGGCACTTTGCATCTGGGAGGCATCCTGATCCGTTCGGAATTTCAGCAGGCAGCCGGCCACTCCGGACCACGGGGCCCTGGACACGAACCATGGCCTTTCCCCAGAGAAACAAAAGTCACCAGGCCAGGTTCCTGATGTCAGTTTGCAGGAGGCACTTGGCACTGTCAAACCAGCCACAGTTGCCTCTGAGGGCACCTTGCATCTGGGAGGCATCCTGATCCGTTTCGTGTTTCAGAAGGCAGCCGGCCACACCGGGCCAATGGACCCTGGACATGAATGATGGTCTTTCCCCAGAGAAACAAAATCACCACACCAACTTCCTGATGTCAATACGCAGGAGGCACTTGGCACTGTCAAACCAGCCACACTTGCCTCTGGGGGCACTTGCGTCTGGGAGGCATCCTGATCCGTTCGGAATTTCAGCAGGCAGCCGGCCACTGCGGGACACGGGGCCCTGGACATGAATGATGGCCTTTCCCCAGACAAACAAAAGTCACCAGGCTAGGTTCCTGATGTCAATTTGCAGGAGGCACATGGCACTGTCAAACCAGCCACACTTGCCTCTGGGGACACTTGCGTCTGGGAGGCATCCTGATCCGTTCGGAATTTCAGCAGGCAGCCGGCCACTCCGGGCCACGGGGCCCTGGACATGAATGGTGGCCTTCCCCCACAGAAACAAAAGTCACCAGCCTAGGTTCCTGAGGTCAATTTGCAGGAGGCACTTGGCACTGTCAAACCAGCCACAGTTGCCTGTGGGGGTACATTGCATCTAGGAGACATCATGATCCGTTCACAATTTCAGAAGGCAGACGGTCACTCCGGGCCACCGTGCCCTGGACATCAATGATGGTCTTTCCCCAGAGAAACAAAAGTCACCAGGCTAGGTTCGTGATTTCAATTTGCTGGAGGCACTTGGCACTGTCAAACCAGCCACAGTTGCCTCTGGGGGCACTTTGCATCTCGGAGGCATCCTGATCCATTCGGAATTTCAGCAGGCAGCCGGCCACTGCGGACCACGGGGCCCTGGGCACGAACGATGGCCTTTCCCCACAGAAACAAAAGTCACCAGGCCAGCTTCCTGATGTCAGTTTGCAGGAGGCACTTGGCACTGTCAAAGCAGCCACAGTTGCCTCTGAGGGCACCTTGCATCTGGGAGGCATCCTGATCCGTTCGGTGTTTCAGAAGGCAGCCGGCCACACCGGGCCAATGTACCCTGGACATGAATGATGGTCTTTCCCCAGAGAAACAATCTCACCACACCAACTTCCTGATGTCAATACGCAGGAGGCACTTGGCACTGTCAAACCAGCCACTGTTGCCTCTGGGGGCACTTGCGTCTGGGAGGCATCCTGATCCGTTTAGAATTTCAGCAGGCAGCCGGCCACTGCGGACCACGGGGCCCTGGACAAGAACGATGGCCTCTCCCCAGAGAAACAAAAGTCACCAGGCTAGGTTCCTGATGTCAGTTTGCAGGAGGCACTTGGCACTGTCAAACCAGCCACACTTGCCTCTGGGGGCACCTTGCTTCTTGGAGTCATCGTGATCCGTTCATAATTTCAGCAGGCATCCAGCCACTCCGGGCCACAGGGCCCTGGACATGAATGATGGCCTTTCCCCAGAGAAACAAAAGTCACCAGCCTAGGTTCCTGATGTCAATTTGCAGGAGGCACTTGGCACTGTCAAACCAGCCACACTTGCCTCTGGGGGCACTTTGCATCTGGGAGGCATCCTGATCCGTTCGGAATTTCAGCAGGCAGCCGGCCACTGCGGACCACGGGGCCCTGGGCACGAACGATGGCCTTTCCCCAGAGAAACAAAAGTCACCAGGCTAGGTTCCTGATGTCAGTTTGCAGGAGGCACTTGGCAATGTCAAACCAGCCACAGTTGCCTCTGGGGGCACTTTGCATCTGGGAGGCGTCCTGATCCGTTCGGAATTTCAGCAGGCAGCCGGCCACTCCAGGCCACGGGGCCCTGGACATGAATGATGGCCTTTCCCCACAGAAACAGAAGTCACCAGCCTAGGTTCCTGAGGTCAGTTTGCAGAAGGCACTTGGCACTGTCAAACCAGCCACAGTTGCCTGTGGAGGCACCATAGATCTTGGAGTCATCGTGATCCGTTCATAATTTCTGCAGGCATCCGGCCACACCGGGCCACGGGGCCCTGGACACTAGCCATGGCCTTTCCCCAGACAAACAAAAGTCACCAGGCCAGGTTCCTGATGTCAATTTGCAGGAGGCACTTGGCACTGTCAAAGCAGCCACATTACCTCTGGGTGCACCTTGTATCTGGGAGACATCCTGATTCTTTTAGAATTTTACAAGGCAGCTGGCCACTCAGGGCCACCTTGCCCTGGACACTAACCATGGTCTTTCCCCAGAGAAACAAAAGTCACCAGGCCAGGTTCCTGATGTCAGATTTCAGAGGGTACGAGGCACTGTCAAACCAGCCACACTTGCCTCTGGGGGTACCTCGCATCTGAGAGATATCCTGATCCATTCACAATTTCAGAAGGCATCCGGCCACTCCGGACCACAGGGTCCTGGACACTAACCATGGCCTTTCCCCAGAGAAACAAAAGTCACCAGGCCAGCTTCCTCATGTCAGTTTGCAGGAGACATTTGGTATTGACAAATCATCCACAGTTGCCTCTGGGGGCACGTTGCATTTGGGAGGTATCCTGATTGTTTCGGAATTTCAGCAGGCAGCCGGCCACTCCGGGCCACGGGGCCCTGGACATGAATGGTGGCCTTTCCCCACAGAAACAGAAGTCACAAGCCTAGGTCCCTGATGTCAATTTGCTGGAGGCACTTGGCTCTGTCAAACCAGCCACACTTGCCTCTGGGGGCACTTTGCATCTGGGAGTCATCCTGATCCCTTCGGAATTGCTGCAGGCAGCAGTCCACTCCGGACCACGGGGCCCTGGACATGAACCATGGCCTTTCCCCAGAGAAACAAAAGTCACCAGGCCAGGTTCCTCATGTTAGTTTGCAGGAGGCACTTGGCACTGTCAAACCAGCCACAGTTACCTCTGGGTGCACCTTGTATCTGGGAGACATCCTGATCCTTTTAGAATTTTAAAAGGCAGCTGCCCACTCCAGGCCACCTTGCCCTGGACACTAACCATGGCCTTTCCCCAGAGAAACAAAAGTCACCAGGCCAGGTTCCTGATGTCAGATTTCAGAGGGTACGAGGCACTGTCAAACCAGCCACACTTGCCTCTGGGGGTACCTCGCATCTGAGAGATATCCTGATCCATTCACAATTTCAGAAGGCATCTGGCCACTCCGGACCACAGGGTCCTGGACACGAACCATGGCCTTTCCCCAGAGAAACAAAAGTCACCTGGCCAGCTTCCTCATGTCAGTTTGCAGGAGACATTTGGTACTGACAAATCATCCACAGTTGCCTCTGGGGGCACGTTGCATTTGGGAGGTATCCTGATTGTTTCGGAATTTCAGCAGGGAGCCAGCCACTCCGGGCCACCGGGCCCTGGACATGAATGATGACCTTTCCCCAGAGAAACAAACTCACCACGCCAACTTCCTGATGTCAGTACGCAGGAGGCACTTGGCACTGTCAAACCAGCCACACTTGCCTCTGGGGGCAGTTGCGTCTTGGAGGCATCCTGATCCGTTTGGAATTTCAGCAGGCAACCGGCCACTCCGGGCCACCAGGCCCTGGACAAGAACCATGGCCTTTCCCCAGAGAAACAAAACTCAACAACCCAGCTTCCTGATGTCAGTTTGCAGGAGGCATTTGGCATTCACGAACCAGCAACACTTGCCTCTGGGGGCACCTTGCATCTGAGAGGCATCCTGATCCGTTCGGAATTTCAGCAGGCAGCCGGCCACTGCGGACCACGGGGCCCTGGACAAGAACGATGGCCTTTCCCCAGAGAAACAAAAGTCACCAGGCTAGGTTCCTGATGTCAGTTTGCAGGAGGCACTTGGCACTGTCAAACCAGCCACATTTGCCTGTGGGGTCACCTTGCTTCTTGGAGTCACCGTGATCCGTTCATAATTTCAGCAGGCACCCAGCCACTCTGGGCCACTGGGCCATGGACATGAATGATGGCCTTTCCCCAGAGAAACAAAAGTCACCAGGCTAGGTTCCTGATTTCAATTTGCTGGAGGCACTTGGCACTGTCAAACCAGCCACACTTGCCTCTGGGGGCACCTTGCTTCTTGGAGTCATCCTGATACGTTCGGAATTTCAGCAGGCAGCCGGCCACTCCGGACCACGGGGCCCTGGACAAGAACCATGGCCTTTCCCCAGAGAAACAAAAGTCACCAGGCCAGGTTCCTGATGTCAGTTTGCAGGAGGCACTTGGCACTGTCAAACCAGCCACAGTTGCCTCTGAGGACACTTGCGTCTGGGAGGCATCCTGATCCGTTCGGAATTTCAGCAGGCAGCCGGCCACTCCGGGCCACGGGGCCCTGGACATGAATGGTGGCCTTCCCCCACAGAAACAAAAGTCACCAGCCTAGGTTCCTGAGGTCAATTTGCAGGAGGCACTTGGCACTGTCAAACCAGCCACAGTTGCCTGTGGGGGTACATTGCATCTAGGAGACATCATGATCCGTTCACAATTTCAGAAGGCAGACGGCCACTCCGGGCCACTGGGCCATGGACATGAATGATGGTCTTTCCCCAGAGAAACAAAAGTCACCAGGCTAGGTTCGTGATTTCAATTTGCTGGAGGCACTTGGCACTGTCAAACCAGCCACAGTTGCCTCTGGGGGCACTTTGCATCTGGGAGGCATCCTGATCCATTCGGAATTTCAGCAGGCAGCCGGCCACTGCGGACCACGGGGCCCTGGGCACGAACGATGGCCTTTCCCCACAGAAACAAAAGTCACCAGGCCAGCTTCCTGATGTCAGTTTGCAGGAGGCACTTGGCACTGTCAAAGCAGCCACAGTTGCCTCTGAGGGCACCTTGCATCTGGGAGGCATCCTGATCCGTTCGGTGTTTCAGAAGGCAGCCGGCCACACCGGGCCAATGTACCCTGGACATGAATGATGGTCTTTCCCCAGACAAACAATCTCACCACACCAACTTCCTGATGTCAATACGCAGGAGGCACTTGGCACTGTCAAACCAGCCAGAGTTGCCTGTGGGTGTACCTTGCATCTAGGAGACATCATGATCCGTTCACAATTTCAGAAGGCAGCCGGCCACTGCGGGCCACGGGGCCCTGGACATGAATGATGGCCTTTCCCCAGAGAAACAAAAGTCACCAGCCTAGGTTCCTGATGTCAGTTTGCAGGAGGCACATGGCACTGTCAAACCAGCCACACTTGCCTCTGGGGACACTTTGCATCTGGGAGGTATCCTGATTGTTTCGGAATTTCAGCAGGGAGCCGGCCACTGCGGGCCACCGGGCCCTGGACACGAATCATGGCCTTTCCCCAGAGAAACAAAAGTCACCAGGCCAGGTTCCTGATGTCAGTTTGCAGAAGGCACTTGGCACTGTCAAACCAGCCACACTTGCCTCGGGGGGCACTTTGCATCTGGGAGTCATCCTGATCCGTTCAGAATTTCAGAAGGCAGCCGGCCACTCCGGGCCACCGGGCCATGGACATGAATGATGGCCTTTCCCCAGAGAAACAAAAGTCACCAGGCCAGGTTCCTGATTTCAATTTGCTGGAGGCACTTGGCACTGTCAAAGCAGCCACAGTTGCCTCTGAGGTCACCTACCATCTGGGAGGCATCCTGATCCATTTGGTGTTTCAGAAGGCAATCGGCCACACCGGGCCAACGGACCCTGGACATGAATGATGGTCTTTCCCCAGAGAAACAATCTCACCACACCAACTTCCTGATGTCAATACGCAGGAGGCACTTGGCACTGTCAAACCAGCCACTGTTGCCTCTGGGGGCACTTGCGTCTGGGAGGCATCCTGATCCGTTTAGAATTGCAGCAGGCAGCCGGCCACTCAGGGCCACGGGGCCCTGGACATGAATGGCGGCCTTTCCCCAGAGAAACAAAAGTCACCAGGCTAGGTTCCTGATGTCAATTTGCAGGAGGCACTTGGCACTGTCAAACCAGCCACAGTTGCCTCTGGGGTCACTTTGCATCTGGGAGGCATTCTGATCCATTCGGAATTTCAGCAGGCAGCTGGCCACTCCGGACCACCGGGCCATGGACATGAATGATGGCCTTTCCCCAGAGAAACAAAAGTCACCAGGCTAGGTTCCTGATTTCAATTTGCTGGAGTCACTTGGCACTGTCAAACCAGCCACATTTGCCTCTGGGGACATTTTGCATCTGGGAGGTATCCCGATCCGTTCGGAATTGCAGCAGGCAGCCGGCCACTCCGGACCATGGGACCCTGGACACGAACCATGGCCTTCCCCCACAGAAACAAAAGTCACCAGCCTAGGTTCCTGAGGTCAATTTGCAGGAGGCACTTGGCACTGTCAAACCAGCCACAGTTGCCTGTGGGGGTACATTGCATCTAGGAGACATCATGATCCGTTCACAATTTCAGAAGGCAGCCGGCCACTCCGGGCCACCTTGCCCTGGACATGAATGATGGTCTTTCCCCAGAGAAACAAAAGTCACCAGGCTAGGTTCGTGATTTCAATTTGCTGGAGGCACTTGGCACTGTCAAACCAGCCACAGTTGCCTCTGGGGGCACTTTGCATCTGGGAGGCATCCTGATCCATTCGGAATTTCAGCAGGCAGCCGGCCACTGCGGACCACGGGGCCCTGGGCACGAACGATGGCCTTTCCCCACAGAAACAAAAGTCACCAGGCCAGCTTCCTGATGTCAGTTTGCAGGAGGCACTTGGCACTGTCAAAGCAGCCACAGTTGCCTCTGAGGGCACCTTGCATCTGGGAGGCATCCTGATCCGTTCGGTGTTTCAGAAGGCAGCCGGCCACACCGGGCCAATGTACCCTGGACATGAATGATGGTCTTTCCCCAGAGAAACAATCTCACCACACCAACTTCCTGATGTCAATACGCAGGAGGCACTTGGCACTGTCAAACCAGCCACTGTTGCCTCTGGGGGCACTTGCGTCTGGGAGGCATCCTGATCCGTTTAGAATTTCAGCAGGCAGCCGGCCACTCCGGGCCACGGGGCCCTGGACATGAATGGCGGCCTTTCCCCAGAGAAACAAAAGTCACCAGCCTAGGTTCCTGATGTCAATTTGCAGGAGGCACTTGGCACTGTCAAACCAGCCACACTTGCCTCTGGGGACACTTTGCATCTGGGAGGCATCCTGATCCGTTTAGAATTTCAGCAGGCAGCCGGCCACTCCGGGCCACGGGGCCTGGACATGAATGATGGTCTTTCCCCAGAGAAACAAAAGTCACCAGGCTAGGTTCGTGATTTCAATTTGCTGGAGGCACTTGGCACTGTCAAACCAGCCACACTTGCCTCTGGGGGCACTTTGCATCTGGGAGGCATCCTGATCCGTTCGGAATTTCAGCAGGCAGCCGGCCACTGCGGACCACGGGGCCCTGGGCACGAACGATGGCCTTTCCCCACAGAAACAAAAGTCACCAGGCCAGGTTCCTGATGTCAGTTTGCAGGAGGCACTTGGCACTGTCAAAGCAGCCACAGTTGCCTCTGACGGCACCTTGCATCTGGGAGGCATCCTGATCCGTTCGGTGTTTCAGAAGGCAGCCTGCCACACCGGGCCAATGGACCCTGGACATGAATGATGGTCTTTCCCCAGAGGAACAAACTCACCACACCAACTTCCTGATGTCAATACGCAGGAGGCACTTGGCACTGTCAAACCAGCCACACTTGCCTCTGGGGGCACTTGCGTCTGGGAGGCGTCCTGATCCGTTCGGAATTTCAGCAGGCAGCCGGCCACTCCGGGCCACGGGGCCCTGGACAAGAATCATGGCCTTTCCCCAGAGAAACAGAAGTCACCAGCCTATGTTCCTGATGTCAATTTGCAGGAGGCACTTGGCACTGTCAAACCAGCCACAGTTGCCTGTGGGTGTACCTTGCATCTAGGAGACATCATGATCCGTTCACAATTTCAGAAGGCAGCCGGCCACTGCGGGCCACGGGGCCATGGACATGAATGATGGCCTTTCCCCAGAGAAACAAAAGTCACCAGCCTAGGTTCCTGATGTCAGTTTGCAGGAGGCACTTGGCACTGTCAAACCAGCCACACTTGCCTCTGGGGACACTTTGCATCTGGGAGGTATCCTGATTGTTTCGGAATTTCAGCAGGGAGCCGGCCACTGCGGGCCACCGGGCCCTGGACACGAATCATGGCCTTTCCCCAGACAAACAAAAGTCACCAGGCCAGGTTCCTGATGTCAGTTTGCAGAAGGCACTTGGCACTGTCAAACCAGCCACACTTGCCTCGGGGGGCACTTTGCATCTGGGAGTCATCCTGATCCGTTCAGAATTTCAGAAGGCAGCCGGCCACTCCGGGCCACCGGGCCATGGACATGAATGATGGCCTTTCCCCAGAGAAACAAAAGTCACCAGGCCAGGTTCCTGATTTCAATTTGCTGGAGGCACTTGGCACTGTCAAAGCAGCCACAGTTGCCTCTGAGGTCACCTACCATCTGGGAGGCATCCTGATCCATTTGGTGTTTCAGAAGGCAATCGGCCACACCGGGCCAACGGACCCTGGACATGAATGATGGTCTTTCCCCAGAGAAACAATCTCACCACACCAACTTCCTGATGTCAATACGCAGGAGGCACTTGGCACTGTCAAACCAGCCACTGTTGCCTCTGGGGGCACTTGCGTCTGGGAGGCATCCTGATCCGTTTAGAATTGCAGCAGGCAGCCGGCCACTCTGGGCCACGGGGCCCTGGACATGAATGGCGGCCTTTCCCCAGAGAAACAAAAGTCACCAGCCTAGGTTCCTGATGTCAATTTGCAGGAGGCACTTGGCACTGTCAAACCAGCCACAGTTGCCTCTGGGGTCACTTTGCATCTGGGAGGCATTCTGATCCATTCGGAATTTCAGCAGGCAGCCGGCCACTCCGGGCCACCGGGCCATGGACATGAATGATGGCCTTTCCCCAGAGAAACAAAAGTCACCAGGCTAGGTTCCTGATTTCAATTTGCTGGAGTCACTTGGCACTGTCAAACCAGCCACACTTGCCTCTGGGGACATTTTGCATCTGGGAGGTATCCCGATCCGTTCGGAATTGCAGCAGGCAGCCGGCCACTCCGGACCATGGGACCCTGGACACGAACCATGGCCTTTCCCCAGAGAAACAAAAGTCACCAGGCCAGGTTCCTCATGTTAGTTTGCAGGAGGCACTTGGCACTGTCAAACCAGCCACTGTTACCTCTGGGTGCACCTTGTATCTGGGAGGCATCCTGATCCTTTTAGAATTTTACAAGGCAGCTGGCCACTCCAGGCCACCTTGCCCTGGACACTAACCATGGCCTTTCCCCAGAGAAACAAAAGTCACCAGGCCAGGTTCCTGATGTCAGATTTCAGAGGGTACGAGGCACTGTCAAACCAGCCACACTTGCCTCTGGGGGTACCTCGCATCTGAGAGATATCCTGATCCATTCACAATTTCAGAAGGCAGCTGGCCACTGCGGACCACAGGGTCCTGGACACTAACCATGGCCTTTCCCCAGAGAAACAAAAGTCACCAGGCCAGCTTCCTCATGTCAGTTTGCAGGAGACATTTGGTACTGACAAATCATCCAGAGTTGCCTCTGGGGGCACGTTGCATTTGGGAGGTATCCTGATTGTTTCGGAATTTCAGCAGGGAGCCGGCTACTCCGGGCCACCGGGCCCTGGACATGAATGATGACCTTTCCCCAGAGAAACAAACTCACCACACCAACTTCCTGATGTCAGTACGCAGGAGGCACTTGGCACTGTCAAACCAGCCACAGTTGCCTCTGGGGGCACTTGCGTCTTGGAGGCATCCTGATCCGTTTGGAATTTCAGCAGGCAACCTGCTACTACGGGCCCTGGACACGAACCACAGCCTTTCCCCAGAGAAACAAAACTCAACAACCCAGGTTCCTGATGTCTGTTTACAGGAGGCATTTGGCACTAACAAACCAGCCACAGTTGCCTCTGGGGTCACTTTGCTTCTGGGAGGCATCCTGATCCGTTCGGAATTTCAGCAGGCAGCCGGCCACTCAGGGCCACAGGGCCATGGACACGAAAAATGGCCTTTCCCCATACAAAGAAAAGTCACCGGCCCAGCTTCCTGATGTCAGTTTGCAGGAGGCATTTGGCATTCACAAACCAGCAACACTTGCCTCTGGGGGCACCTTGCATCTGGGAGGCATCCTGATCCGTTCGGAATTTTAGAAGGCAGCCGGCCACTGCGGACCACGGGGCCCTGGACAAGAACGATGGCCTTTCCCCAGAGAAACAAAAGTCACCAGGCTAGGTTCCTGATGTCAGTTTGCAGAAGGCACTTGGCACTGTCAAAGCAGCCACAGTTGCCTCTGGGGGCACCTTGCTTCTTGGAGTCATCGAGATCCGTTCATAATTTCAGCAGGCATCCAGCCACTCCGGGCCACCGGGTCCTGGACATGAATGGTGGCCTTTCCCCAGAGAAACAATCTCACCACACCAACTTCCTGATGTCAATACGCAGGAGGCACTTGGCACTGTCAAACCAGCCACAGTTGCCTCTGGGGTCACTTTGCATCTGGGAGGCATTCTGATCCATTCGGAATTTCAGCAGGCAGCCGGCCACTCCGGGCCACCGGGCCATGGACATGAATGATGGCCTTTCCCCAGAGAAACAAAAGTCACCAGGCTAGGTTCCTGATTTCAATTTGCTGGAGGCACTTGGCACTGTCAAACCAGCCACACTTGCCTCTGGGGACATTTTGCATCTGGGAGGTATCCCGATCCGTTCGGAATTGCAGCAGGCAGCCGGCCACTCCGGACCACGGGGCCCTGGACACGAACCATGGCCTTTCCCCAGAGAAACAAAAGTCACCAGGCCAGCTTCCAGATGTCAGTTTGCAGGAGGCACTTGGCACTGTCAAACCAGCCACAGTTGCCTCTGAGGGCACCTTGCATCTGGGAGGCATCCTGATCCGTTCGGTGTTTCAGAAGACAGTCGGCCACACCGGGCCAACGGACCCTGGACATGAATGATGGTCTTTCCCCAGAGAAACAATCTCACCACACCAATTTCCTGATGTCAATACGCAGGAGGCACTTGGCACTGTCAAACCAGCCACAGTTTCCTCTGGGGGCACCTAGCATCTGGGAGACATCATGATCCGTTCAGAATTTCAGCAGGCAGCCGGCCACTGCGGACCACAGGGTCCTGGACACGAACCATGGCCTTTCCCCAGAGAAACAAAAGTCACCAGCCTAGGTTCCTCATGTCAGTACGCAGGAGACATTTGGTACAGACAAACCATACACAGTTGCCTCTGGGGGCACTTGCGTCTTGGAGGCATCCTGATCCGTTTGGAATTTCAGCAGGCAACCGGCCACTCCGGGCCACCGGGCCCTGGACACGAACCTCGGCCTTTCCCCAGGGAAACAAAACTCAACAACCCAGGTTCCTGATGTCAGTTTTGAGGAGGCATTTGGCACTCACAAACCAGCCACAGTTGCCTGTGGGTTCACTTTGCATCTGGGAGGCATCCTGATCCGTTCAGAATTTCAGAAGGCAGCCGGCCACTCAGGGCCACAGGGCCATGGACACGAAAAATGGCCTTTCCCCAGACAAAGAAAAGTCACCGGCCCAGCTTCCTGATGTCAGTTTGCAGGTGGCATTTGGCATTCACAAACCAGCAACACTTGCCTCTGTGGGCACCTTGCATCTGGGAGGCATTCTTATCCCTTCGGAATTTCAGAAGGAAGCTGGCCACTCCGGGCCACGTTGCCCTGGACTCTAACCATGGACTTTCCCCACAGAAACAAAAGTCACCAGGCCAGGTTCCTGATGTCAGTTTGCAGGGGGCACTTGGCAGTGTCAAAGCAGCCACTGTTGCCTCTGGGGGCACTTTGCATCTGGGAGATATCTGATCCGTTCTGAATTTCAGCAGGCAGCCGGCCACACCGAACCACGGGGCCCTGGACATGAACCTTGACCTTTCCCCAAAGAAACAAAAGTCACCAGGCCAGGTTCCTGATGTCAGTTTGCAGGAGGCACTTGGCACTGTCATACCAGACAGAGTTTCCTCTGAGGGCACCTTGCATCTGGGAGGCATCCTGATCCGTTCTGTGTTTCAGAAGGCAGCCAGCCACTCCGGGCCAACGGACCCTGGACATGAATGATGGTCTTTCCCCAGAGAAACAAACTCACCACACCAACTTCTGGATGTCAATATGCAGGAGGCACTTGGCACTGTCAAACCAGCCACAGTTGCCTCTGGGGGCATTTTGCATCTGTGAGGTATCCTGATCCGTTCGGAATTGCAGCAGGCAGCCGGCCACTCCGGACCACGGGGCCCTGGACAAGAACCATGGCCTTTCCCCAGAGAAACAAAAGTCACCAGGCCAGGTTCCTGATGTCAGTTTGCAGGAGGCACTTGGCACTGTCAAAGCAGCCACAGTTGCCTCTGGGGGCACCTTGTATCTGGGAGACATCCTGATCCTTTTAGAATTTTACAAGGCAGCTGGCCACTCCGGGCCACCTTGCCCAGGACATTAACCGTGGCCTTTCCCCAGAGAAACAAAAGTCACCAGGCCAGGTTCCTGATGTCAGTTTTCAGAGGGCACGAGGCACTGTCAAACCAGCCACAGTTGCCTCTGGGGGTACCTTGCATCTGGGAGGCATCCTGATCCGTTTAGATTTTCAGAAGGCAGCCGGCCACTGCGGACCACAGGGTCCTGGACACGAACCATGGCCTTTCCCCAGAGAAACAAAAGTCACCAGGCCCGGCTCCTGATGTCAGTTTGCAGGAGGCACTTGGCACTGTCAAACCAGCCACACTTTCCTCTGGGGGCACCTAGCATCTGGGAGACATCATGATCCGTTCACAATTTCAGAAGGCAGCCGGCCACTCCGGGCCACCGGGCCATGGACATGAATGATGACCTTTCCCCACAGAAACAAAAGTCACCAGGCTAGGTTCCTGATGTCAATTTGCAGGAGGCACTTGGCACTGTCAAACCAGCCACAGTTGCCACTGGGGGCACCTTGCATCTGGGAGGTATCCTGATCCGTTCGGAATTTCAGCAGGCAGCCTGCCACACCGAACCACGGGGACCTGGACACGAACGATGGCCTTTCCCCAGAGAAACAAAAGTCACCAGCCTAGGTACCTGATGTCAGTTTGCAGGAGGCACTTGGCACTGTCAAACCAGCCACAGTTGCCTGTGGGGGTACATTGCATCTTGGAGACATCATGATCTGTTCAGAATTTCAGAAGGCAGTCGGCCACTCCGGGCCACGGGGCCCTGGACATGAATGATGGCCTTTCCCCAGAGAAACAAAAGTCACCAGCCTAGGTTCCTGATGTCAATTTGCAGGAGGCACTTGGCACTGTCAAACCAGCCACAGTTGCCTGTGGGGGTACCTTGCATCTAGGAGACATCATGATCCGTTCACAATTTCAGAAGGCAGCCGGCCACTGCGGGCCACGGGGCCCTGGACATGAATGATGGCTTTCCCCAGAGAAACAAAAGTCACCAGGCTAGGTTCCTGATGTCAATTTGCAGGAGGCACTTGGGACTGTCAAACCAGCCACACTTGCCTCTGGGGGCACTTTGCATCTGGGCGGTATCCTGATCCGTTCGGAATTTCAGTAGGCAGCCTGCCACACCGAACCACGGGGACCTGGACACGAACGATGGCCGTTCCCCCGAGAAACAAAAGTCACCAGCCTAGGTACCTGATGTCAATTTGCAGGAGGCACTTGGCACTGTCAAACCAGCCACAGTTGCCTGTGGGGGTACATTGCATCTAGGAGACATCATGATCCGTTCAGAATTTCAGAAGGCAGTCGGCCACTCCGGGCCACGGGGCCCTGGACATGAATGATGGCCTTTCCCCAGAGAAACAAAAGTCACCAGCCTAGGTTCCTGATGTCAATTTGCAGGAGGCACTTGGCACTGTCAAACCAGCCACAGTTGCCTGTGGGGGTACCTTGCATCTAGGAGACATCATGATCCGTTCACAATTTCAGAAGGCAGCCGGCCACTGCGGGCCACAGAGCCCTGGACATGAATGATGGCCTTTCCCCAGAGAAACAAAAGTCACCAGGCTAGGTTCCTGATGTCAATTTGCATGAGGCACTTGGCACTGTCAAACCAGCCACACTTGCCTCTGGGGGCACTTTGCATCTGGGAGGTATCCTGATATGTTCGAAATTTCAGCAGGCAGCGGGCTACACCGGACCACGGGGCCCTGGGCACGAACGATGGCCTTTCCCCACAGAAACAAAAGTCACCAGGCCAGGTTCCTGATGTCAGTTTGCAGGAGGCACTTGGCACTGTCAAAGCAGCCACAGTTGCCTCTGAGGGCACCTTTCATCTGGGAGGCATCCTGATCTGTTTGGTGTTTCAGAAGGCAGCTGGCCACTTAGGGCCACCTTGCCCTGGACACTAACCATGGCCTTTCCCCACAGAAGCAAAAGTCAGCAGGCCAGGTTCCTGATGTCAGTCTTCGGAGGGCACGAGGCACTGTCAAACCAGCCACAGTTGCGTCTGGGGGTACCTTGCATCTGAGAGATATCCTGATCTGATCACAATTTCAGAAGGCAGCCGGCCACTCCGAACCACAGGGTCCTGGACAGGAACCATGGCCTTTCCCCAGAGAAAAAAAAGTCACCAGGCCCGGCTCCTGATGTCAGTTGGCAGAAGGCACTTGGCACTCACAAACCAGCCACTGTTGCCTCTGGGGGCACCTAGCATCTGGGAGGTATCCTGATCCGTTCAGAATTTCAGAAGGCAGCCGGCCACTCAGGTCCACTGGGCCTTGGACATGAATGATGGCCTTTCCCCAGAGAAACAAAAGTCACCAGGCTAGGTTCCTGATGTCAGTTTGCAGGAGGCATTTGGCACTCACAAACCAGCCACACTTGCCTCTGGGGGCACTTTGCATCTGGGAGTCATCCTGATCCGCTCAGAATTTCAGAAGGCAGCCGGCCACTCCGGGCCACGGGGCCCTGGACATGAATGATGGCCTTTCCCCAGAGAAACAAAAGTCACCAGGTCAGGTTCCTGATGTCAGTTTGCAGGAGGCACTTGGCACTGTCAAACCAGCCACAGTTGCCTCTGGGGGTACCTTGCATCTGAGAGATATCCTGATCCGTTCACAATTTCAGAAGGCAGCCGGCCACTACGGACCACAGGGTCCTGGACACGAACCATGGCCTTTCCCCAGAGAAACAAAAGTCACCAGGCCAGGTTCCTGATGTCAGTTTGCAGGAGGCACTTGGCACTGTCAAACCAGCCACAGTTGCCTCTGAGGGCACCTTGCATCTGGGAGGCATCCTGATCCGTTCGGAATTTCAGGAGGCAGCCGGCCACACCGGACCACAGGGACCTGGACACGAACGATGGCCTTTCCCCAGAGAAACAAAAGTCACCAGGCCAGGTTCCTGATGTCAGTTTTCAGAGGGCACGAGGCACTGTCAAACCAGCCACAGTTGCCTCTGGGGGCACCTTGCATCTGAGAGATATCCTGATCTGTTCACAATTTCAGATGGCAGCCGGCCACTCCGGACCACAGGGTCCTGGACACGAACCATGGCCTTACCCCAGAGAAACAAAAGTCACCAGGCCCGGCTCCTGATGTCAGTTTTCAGAGGGCACGAGGCACTGTCAAACCAGCGACAGTTGCCTCTGGGGGTACCTTGCATCTGAGAGATATCCTGATCTCTTCACAATTTCAGAAGGCAGCCGGCCACTCCGGACCACAGGGTCCTGGACACGAACCATGGCCTTTCCCCAGAGAAACAAAAGTCACCAGGCCCGGCTCCTGATGTCAGTTTGCAGAAGGCATTTGGCACTGTCAAACCAGTCACAGTTGCCTCTGGGGGCACCTTAGATCTTGGAGTCATCATGATCCGTTCATAATTTCAGCAGGCAGCCGGCCACTCCGGGCCACCTGGCCCTGGACACGATCCATGGCCTTTCCCAAGAGAAACAAAAGTCACCATGCCAGGTTCCTGATGTCAGTTTGCAGGAGGCACATGACACTGTCAAACCAGCCACAGTTGCCTCTGGGGGCACCTTGCATCTGAGAGATATCCTGATCTGTTCACAATTTCAGATGGCAGCCGGCCACTCCGGACCACATGGTCCTGGACACGAACCATGGCCTTTCCCCAGAGAAACAAAAGTCACCAGGCCCGGCTCCTGATGTTAGTTTTCAGAGGGCACTTGGCACTGTCAAACCAGCCACAATTGCTTCTGAGGGCACCTTGCATCTGGGAGGCATCCTGATTCATTTGGTGTTTCAGAAGGCAGCTGGCCACTCCGGGCCACCTTGCTGTGGACACTAACGATGGCCTTCCCCCACAGAAAGAAAAGTCACCAGGCCAGGTTCCTCATGTCAGTTTGCAGGAGGCACTTGGCACTGTCAAAACAGCCACACTTGCCTCTGGGTGCACCTTGTATCTGGGAGACATCCTGATCCTTTTAGAATTTTACAAGGCAGCTGGCCACTCCGGGACACCTTGCACAGGACGCTAACCATGGCCTTTCTCCAGACAAACAATAGTCGCCAGGCCCGGCTCCTGATGTCAGTTTGCAGAAGGCACTTGGCGCTGTCAAACCAGCCACTGTTGCCTCTGGGGGCACCTAGCATCTGGGAGGTATCCTGATCCGCTCAGAATTTCAGAAGGCAGCCGGCCACTCTGGGCCACCGGGCCATGGACATGAATGATGGACTTTCCCCAGAGAAACAAAAGTCACCAGGCTAGGTTCCTGATGTCCGTTTGCAGGAGGCACTTGGCACTGTCAAACCAGCCACAGTTGCCTCTGAGGGCACCTTGCATCTGGGAGGCATCCTGATCCGTTCGGTGTTTCAGAAGGCAGCCGGCCACACCGGGCCAATGGACCCTGGACATGAATGATGGTCTTTCCCCAGAGAAACAAACTCACCACACCAACTTCCTGATGTCAATACGCAGGAGGCACTTGGCACTGTCAAACCAGCCACAGTTGCCTCTGGGGGCACTTGCGTCTGGGAGGCATCCTGATCCGTTCGGAATTTCAGCAGGCAGCCGGCCACTCCGGGCCATGGGGCCCTGGACATGAAGGATGGCCTTTCCCCACAGAAACAAAAGTCACCAGCCTAGGTTCCTGATGCCAATTTCCAGGAGGCACTTGGCACTGTCAAACCAGCCAGAGTTGCCTGTGGGGGCACCATGCATCTAGGAGACATCATGATCCGTTCACAATTTCAGAAGGCAGCCGGCCACTGAGGGCCACGGGGCCCTGGACATGAATGATGGCCTTTCCCCACAGAAACAAAAGTCACTAGGCTAGGTTCCTCATGTCAGTTTGCAGGAGGCACTTGGCACTGTCAAACCAGCCACACTTGCCTCTGGGGACACTTTGCATCTGGGAGGTATCCTGATCCGTTCGGAATTTCAGCAGGGAGCGGGCTACACCGGACCACGGGGCCCTGGACACGAACCATGGCCTTTCCCCAGACAAACAAAAGTCACCAGGCCCGGCTCCTGATGTCAGTTTGCAGAAGGAACTTGGCACTGTCAAACCAGCCACTGTTGCCTCTGGGTGCACCTTGCATCTGGGAGACATCCTAATCCTTTTAGAATTTTACAAGGCAGCTGGCCACTCCGGGACACCTTGCACAGGACACTAACCATGGCCTTTCCCCAGAGAAACAAAAGTCACCAGGCCAGGTTCCTGATGTCAGTTTTCAGAGGGCACGAGGCACTGTCAAACCAGCCACAATTGCCTCTGGGGGTACCTTGCATCTGAGAGATATCCTGATCTGTACACAATTTCAGAAGGCAGCCGGCCACTCCGGACCACAGGGTCCTGGACACGAACCATGGCCTTTTCCCAGACAAACAAAAGTCACCAGGCCCGGCTCCTGATGTCAGTTTGCAGAAGGCACTTGGCACTGTCAAACCAGCCACTGTTGCCTCTGGGGGCACCTAGCATCTGGGAGGTATCCTGATCCGTTCAGAATTTCAGAAGGGAGCCGGCCACTCCGGGCCACTGGGCCATGGACATGAATGATGGCCTTTCCCCAGAGAAACAAAAGTCACCAGCCTAGGTTCCTGATTTCAATTTGCTGGAGGCACTTGGCACTGTCAAACCAGCCACACTTGCCTCTGGGGGCACTTTGCATCTGGGAGGCATCCTGATCCGTTCGGAATTTCAGCAGGCAGCGGGCTACACCGGACCACGGGGCCCTGGACACGAACCATGGCCTTTCCCCAGACAAACAAAAGTCACCAGGCCCGGCTCCTGTTGTCAGTTTGCAGAAGGCACTTGGCACTGTCAAACCAGCCACTGTTGCCTCTGGGGGCACCTAGCATCTGGGAGGTATCCTGATCCGCCCAGAATTTCAGAAGGCAGCCGGCCACTCAGGGCCACCGGGCCATGGACATGAATGATGGCCTTTCCCCAGAGAAACAAAAGTCACCAGGCTAGGTTCCTGATTTCAATTTGCTGGAGGCACTTGGCACTGTCAAACCAGCCACAGTTGCCTCTGGGTGCACCTTGTATCTGGGAGACATCCTAATCCTTTTAGAATTTTACAAGGCAGCTGGCCACTCCGGGACACCTTGCACAGGACACTAACCATGGCCTTTCCCCAGAGAAACAAAAGTCACCAGTCCAGGTTCCTGATGTCAGTTTTCAGAGGGCACGAGGCACTGTCAAACCAGCCACAATTGCCTCTGGGGGTACCTTGCATCTGAGAGATATCCTGATCTGTACACAATTTCAGAAGGCATCCGGCAACTCCGGACCACAGGGTCCTGGACACGAACCATGGCCTTTTCCCAGACAAACAAAAGTCACCAGGCCCGGCTCCTGATGTCAGTTTGCAGAAGGCACTTGGCACTGTCAAACCAGCCACAGTTGCCTCTGGGGGCACCTAGCATCTGGGAGGTATCCTGATCCGTTCAGAATTTCAGAAGGGAGCCGGCCACTCCGGGCCACTGGGCCATGGACATGAATGATGGCCTTTCCCCAGAGAAACAAAAGTCACCAGCCTAGGTTCCTGATTTCAATTTGCTGGAGGCACTTGGCACTGTCAAACCAGCCACACTTGCCTCTGGGGGCACTTTGCATCTGGGAGGCATCCTGATCCGTTCGGAATTTCAGCAGGCAGCCGGCCACTGCAGACCACGGGGCACTGGGCACGAACGATGGCCTTTCCCCAGAGAAACAAAAGTCACCAGGCCAGGTTCCTGATTTCAGTTTGCAGGAGGCACTTGGCACTGTCAAACCAGCCACAGTTGCCTCTGAAGGCACCTTGCATCTGGGAGGCATCCTGATCCGTTCGGAGTTTCAGAAGGCAGCCGGCCACACCGGGCCAACGGACCCTGGACATGAATGATGGCCTTTCCCCAGACAAACAAACTCACCACACCAACTTCCTGATGTCAATACGCAGGAGGCACTTGGCACTGTCAAACCAGCCACAGTTGCCTCTGGGGGCATTTGTGTCTGGGTGGCATCCTGATCCGTTCGGAATTTCAGAAGGCAGCCGGCCACTCCGGGCCACGGGGCCCTGGACATGAAGGATGGCCTTTCCCCACAGAAACAAAAGTCACCAGGCTAGGTTCCTGATGTCAATTTGCAGGAGGCACTTGGCACTGTCAAACCAGCCACTGTTGCCTGTGGGGGCAACTTGCATCTTGCAGTCATCATGATCCGTTCACAATTTCAGAAGGCAGCCGGCCACTGAGGGCCACGGGGCCCAGGACGTTAATGATGGCCTTTCCCCACAGAAACAAAAGTCACCAGGCTAGGTTCCTGATGTCAATTTGCAGGAGGCACTTGGCACTGTCAAACCAGCCACTGTTGCCTGTGGGGGCAACTTGCATCTTGCAGTCATCATGATCCGTTCACAATTTCAGAAGGCAGCCGGCCACTGAGGGCCACGGGGCCCAGGACGTTAATGATGGCCTTTCCCCACAGAAACAAAAGTCACCAGGCTAGGTTCCTGATGTCAATTTGCAGGAGGCACTTGGCACTGTCAAACCAGCCACACTTGCCTCTGGGGGCACTTTGCATCTGGGAGGTATCCTGATCCGTTCGGAATTTTAGCAGGCAGCGGGCTACAACGGACCACGGGGCCCTGGACACTAGCCATGGCCTTTCCCCAGACAAACAAAAGTCACCAGGCCCGGCTCCTGATGTCAGTTTGCAGAAGGCACTTGGCACTGTCAAAACAGCCACTGTTGCCTCTGGGGGCACCTAGCATCTGGGAGGTATACTGATCCGCTCAGAATTTCAGAAGGCAGCCGGCCACTCAGGGCCACCGGGCCATGGACTTGAATGATGGCCTTTCCCCAGAGAAACAAAAGTCACCAGGCTAGGTTCCTGATGTCAGTTTGCAGGAGGCACTTGGCACTGTCAAACCAACCACACTTGCCTCTGGGGATACTTTGCATCTGGGAGGCATCCTGATCCGTTCAGAATTTCAGCAGGCAGCCGGCCACTCCGGGCCACGGGGCCTGGACATGAATGATGGTCTTTCCCCAGAGAAACAAAAGTCACCAGGCTAGGTTCGTGATTTCAATTTGCTGGAGGCACTTGGCACTGTCAAACCAGCCACACTTGCCTCTGGGGGCACTTTGCATCTGGGAGGCATCCTGATCCATTCGGAATTTCAGCAGGCAGCCGGCCACTGCGGACCACGGGGCCCTGGGCACGAACGATGGCCTTTCCCCACAGAAACAAAAGTCACCAGGCCAGGTTCCTGATGTCAGTTTGCAGGAGGCACTTGGCACTGTCAAAGCAGCCACAGTTGCCTCTGAGGGCACCTTGCATCTGGGAGGCATCCTGATCCGTTCGGTGTTTCAGAAGGCAGCCTGCCACACCGGGCCAATGGACCCTGGACATGAATGATGGTCTTTCCCCAGAGGAACAAACTCACCACACCAACTTCCTGATGTCAATACGCAGGAGGCACTTGGCACTGTCAAACCAGCCACACTTGCCTCTGGGGGCACTTGCGTCTGGGAGGCGTCCTGATCCGTTCGGAATTTCAGCAGGCAGCCGGCCACTCCGGGCCACCGGGCCCTGGACAAGAATCATGGCCTTTCCCCAGAGAAACAGAAGTCACCAGCCTAGGTTCCTGATGTCAATTTGCAGGAGGCACTTGGCACTGTCAAACCAGCCACAGTTGCCTGTGGGTGTACCTTGCATCTAGGAGACATCATGATCCGTTCACAATTTCAGAAGGCAGCCGGCCACTGCGGGCCACGGGGCCATGGACATGAATGATGGCCTTTCCCCAGAGAAACAAAAGTCACCAGCCTAGGTTCCTGATGTCAGTTTGCAGGAGGCACTTGGCACTGTCAAACCAGCCACACTTGCCTCTGGGGACACTTTGCATCTGGGAGGTATCCTGATTGTTTCGGAATTTCAGCAGGGAGCCGGCCACTGCGGGCCACCGGGCCCTGGACACGAATCATGGCCTTTCCCCAGACAAACAAAAGTCACCAGGCCAGGTTCCTGATGTCAGTTTGCAGAAGGCACTTGGCACTGTCAAACCAGCCACACTTGCCTCGGGGGGCACTTTGCATCTGGGAGTCATCCTGATCCGTTCAGAATTTCAGAAGGCAGCCGGCCACTCCGGGCCACCGGGCCATGGACATGAATGATGGCCTTTCCCCAGAGAAACAAAAGTCACCAGGCCAGGTTCCTGATTTCAATTTGCTGGAGGCACTTGGCACTGTCAAAGCAGCCACAGTTGCCTCTGAGGTCACCTACCATCTGGGAGGCATCCTGATCCATTTGGTGTTTCAGAAGGCAATCGGCCACACCGGGCCAACGGACCCTGGACATGAATGATGGTCTTTCCCCAGAGAAACAATCTCACCACACCAACTTCCTGATGTCAATACGCAGGAGGCACTTGGCACTGTCAAACCAGCCACTGTTGCCTCTGGGGGCACTTGCGTCTGGGAGGCATCCTGATCCGTTTAGAATTGCAGCAGGCAGCCGGCCACTCTGGGCCACGGGGCCCTGGACATGAATGGCGGCCTTTCCCCAGAGAAACAAAAGTCACCAGCCTAGGTTCCTGATGTCAATTTGCAGGAGGCACTTGGCACTGTCAAACCAGCCACAGTTGCCTCTGGGGTCACTTTGCATCTGGGAGGCATTCTGATCCATTCGGAATTTCAGCAGGCAGCCGGCCACTCCGGGCCACCGGGCCATGGACATGAATGATGGCCTTTCCCCAGAGAAACAAAAGTCACCAGGCTAGGTTCCTGATTTCAATTTGCTGGAGTCACTTGGCACTGTCAAACCAGCCACACTTGCCTCTGGGGACATTTTGCATCTGGGAGGTATCCCGATCCGTTCGGAATTGCAGCAGGCAGCCGGCCACTCCGGACCATGGGACCCTGGACACGAACCATGGCCTTTCCCCAGAGAAACAAAAGTCACCAGGCCAGGTTCCTCATGTTAGTTTGCAGGAGGCACTTGGCACTGTCAAACCAGCCACTGTTACCTCTGGGTGCACCTTGTATCTGGGAGGCATCCTGATCCTTTTAGAATTTTACAAGGCAGCTGGCCACTCCAGGCCACCTTGCCCTGGACACTAACCATGGCCTTTCCCCAGAGAAACAAAAGTCACCAGGCCAGGTTCCTGATGTCAGATTTCAGAGGGTACGAGGCACTGTCAAACCAGCCACACTTGCCTCTGGGGGTACCTCGCATCTGAGAGATATCCTGATCCATTCACAATTTCAGAAGGCAGCTGGCCACTGCGGACCACAGGGTCCTGGACACTAACCATGGCCTTTCCCCAGAGAAACAAAAGTCACCAGGCCAGCTTCCTCATGTCAGTTTGCAGGAGACATTTGGTACTGACAAATCATCCAGAGTTGCCTCTGGGGGCACGTTGCATTTGGGAGGTATCCTGATTGTTTCGGAATTTCAGCAGGGAGCCGGCTACTCCGGGCCACCGGGCCCTGGACATGAATGATGACCTTTCCCCAGAGAAACAAACTCACCACACCAACTTCCTGATGTCAGTACGCAGGAGGCACTTGGCACTGTCAAACCAGCCACAGTTGCCTCTGGGGGCACTTGCGTCTTGGAGGCATCCTGATCCGTTTGGAATTTCAGCAGGCAACCTGCTACTACGGGCCCTGGACACGAACCACAGCCTTTCCCCAGAGAAACAAAACTCAACAACCCAGGTTCCTGATGTCTGTTTACAGGAGGCATTTGGCACTAACAAACCAGCCACAGTTGCCTCTGGGGTCACTTTGCTTCTGGGAGGCATCCTGATCCGTTCGGAATTTCAGCAGGCAGCCGGCCACTCAGGGCCACAGGGCCATGGACACGAAAAATGGCCTTTCCCCATACAAAGAAAAGTCACCGGCCCAGCTTCCTGATGTCAGTTTGCAGGAGGCATTTGGCATTCACAAACCAGCAACACTTGCCTCTGGGGGCACCTTGCATCTGGGAGGCATCCTGATCCGTTCGGAATTTTAGAAGGCAGCCGGCCACTGCGGACCACGGGGCCCTGGACAAGAACGATGGCCTTTCCCCAGAGAAACAAAAGTCACCAGGCTAGGTTCCTGATGTCAGTTTGCAGAAGGCACTTGGCACTGTCAAAGCAGCCACAGTTGCCTCTGGGGGCACCTTGCTTCTTGGAGTCATCGAGATCCGTTCATAATTTCAGCAGGCATCCAGCCACTCCGGGCCACCGGGTCCTGGACATGAATGGTGGCCTTTCCCCAGAGAAACAATCTCACCACACCAACTTCCTGATGTCAATACGCAGGAGGCACTTGGCACTGTCAAACCAGCCACAGTTGCCTCTGGGGTCACTTTGCATCTGGGAGGCATTCTGATCCATTCGGAATTTCAGCAGGCAGCCGGCCACTCCGGGCCACCGGGCCATGGACATGAATGATGGCCTTTCCCCAGAGAAACAAAAGTCACCAGGCTAGGTTCCTGATTTCAATTTGCTGGAGGCACTTGGCACTGTCAAACCAGCCACACTTGCCTCTGGGGACATTTTGCATCTGGGAGGTATCCCGATCCGTTCGGAATTGCAGCAGGCAGCCGGCCACTCCGGACCACGGGGCCCTGGACACGAACCATGGCCTTTCCCCAGAGAAACAAAAGTCACCAGGCCAGCTTCCAGATGTCAGTTTGCAGGAGGCACTTGGCACTGTCAAACCAGCCACAGTTGCCTCTGAGGGCACCTTGCATCTGGGAGGCATCCTGATCCGTTCGGTGTTTCAGAAGACAGTCGGCCACACCGGGCCAACGGACCCTGGACATGAATGATGGTCTTTCCCCAGAGAAACAATCTCACCACACCAATTTCCTGATGTCAATACGCAGGAGGCACTTGGCACTGTCAAACCAGCCACAGTTTCCTCTGGGGGCACCTAGCATCTGGGAGACATCATGATCCGTTCAGAATTTCAGCAGGCAGCCGGCCACTGCGGACCACAGGGTCCTGGACACGAACCATGGCCTTTCCCCAGAGAAACAAAAGTCACCAGCCTAGGTTCCTCATGTCAGTACGCAGGAGACATTTGGTACAGACAAACCATACACAGTTGCCTCTGGGGGCACTTGCGTCTTGGAGGCATCCTGATCCGTTTGGAATTTCAGCAGGCAACCGGCCACTCCGGGCCACCGGGCCCTGGACACGAACCTCGGCCTTTCCCCAGGGAAACAAAACTCAACAACCCAGGTTCCTGATGTCAGTTTTGAGGAGGCATTTGGCACTCACAAACCAGCCACAGTTGCCTGTGGGTTCACTTTGCATCTGGGAGGCATCCTGATCCGTTCAGAATTTCAGAAGGCAGCCGGCCACTCAGGGCCACAGGGCCATGGACACGAAAAATGGCCTTTCCCCAGACAAAGAAAAGTCACCGGCCCAGCTTCCTGATGTCAGTTTGCAGGTGGCATTTGGCATTCACAAACCAGCAACACTTGCCTCTGTGGGCACCTTGCATCTGGGAGGCATTCTTATCCCTTCGGAATTTCAGAAGGAAGCTGGCCACTCCGGGCCACGTTGCCCTGGACTCTAACCATGGACTTTCCCCACAGAAACAAAAGTCACCAGGCCAGGTTCCTGATGTCAGTTTGCAGGGGGCACTTGGCAGTGTCAAAGCAGCCACTGTTGCCTCTGGGGGCACTTTGCATCTGGGAGATATCTGATCCGTTCTGAATTTCAGCAGGCAGCCGGCCACACCGAACCACGGGGCCCTGGACATGAACCTTGACCTTTCCCCAAAGAAACAAAAGTCACCAGGCCAGGTTCCTGATGTCAGTTTGCAGGAGGCACTTGGCACTGTCATACCAGACAGAGTTTCCTCTGAGGGCACCTTGCATCTGGGAGGCATCCTGATCCGTTCTGTGTTTCAGAAGGCAGCCAGCCACTCCGGGCCAACGGACCCTGGACATGAATGATGGTCTTTCCCCAGAGAAACAAACTCACCACACCAACTTCTGGATGTCAATATGCAGGAGGCACTTGGCACTGTCAAACCAGCCACAGTTGCCACTGGGGGCACTTGCGTCTGGGAGGCATCCTGATCCGTTCGGAATTTCAGCAGGCAGCCGGCCACTCCGGGCCACCGGGCCATGGACATGAATGATGGCCTTTCCCCAGAGAAACAAAAGTCACCATGTTAGGTTCCTGATGTCAATTTGCATGAGGCACTTGGCACTGTCAAACCAGCCACAGTTGCCTCTGGGGGCATTTTGCATCTGTGAGGTATCCTGATCCGTTCGGAATTGCAGCAGGCAGCCGGCCACTCCGGACCACGGGGCCCTGGACAAGAACCATGGCCTTTCCCCAGAGAAACAAAAGTCACCAGGCCAGGTTCCTGATGTCAGTTTGCAGGAGGCACTTGGCACTGTCAAAGCAGCCACAGTTGCCTCTGGGGGCACCTTGTATCTGGGAGACATCCTGATCCTTTTAGAATTTTACAAGGCAGCTGGCCACTCCAGGCCACCTTGCCCAGGACATTAACCGTGGCCTTTCCCCAGAGAAACAAAAGTCACCAGGCCAGGTTCCTGATGTCAGTTTTCAGAGGGCACGAGGCACTGTCAAACCAGCCACAGTTGCCTCTGGGGGTACCTTGCATCTGGGAGGCATCCTGATCCGTTTAGATTTTCAGAAGGCAGCCGGCCACTGCGGACCACAGGGTCCTGGACACGAACCATGGCCTTTCCCCAGAGAAACAAAAGTCACCAGGCCCGGCTCCTGATGTCAGTTTGCAGGAGGCACTTGGCACTGTCAAACCAGCCACACTTTCCTCTGGGGGCACCTAGCATCTGGGAGACATCATGATCCGTTCACAATTTCAGAAGGCAGCCGGCCACTCCGGGCCACCGGGCCATGGACATGAATGATGACCTTTCCCCACAGAAACAAAAGTCACCAGGCTAGGTTCCTGATGTCAATTTGCAGGAGGCACTTGGCACTGTCAAACCAGCCACAGTTGCCACTGGGGGCACCTTGCATCTGGGAGGTATCCTGATCCGTTCGGAATTTCAGCAGGCAGCCTGCCACACCGAACCACGGGGACCTGGACACGAACGATGGCCTTTCCCCAGAGAAACAAAAGTCACCAGCCTAGGTACCTGATGTCAGTTTGCAGGAGGCACTTGGCACTGTCAAACCAGCCACAGTTGCCTGTGGGGGTACATTGCATCTTGGAGACATCATGATCTGTTCAGAATTTCAGAAGGCAGTCGGCCACTCCGGGCCACGGGGCCCTGGACATGAATGATGGCCTTTCCCCAGAGAAACAAAAGTCACCAGCCTAGGTTCCTGATGTCAATTTGCAGGAGGCACTTGGCACTGTCAAACCAGCCACAGTTGCCTGTGGGGGTACCTTGCATCTAGGAGACATCATGATCCGTTCACAATTTCAGAAGGCAGCCGGCCACTGCGGGCCACGGGGCCCTGGACATGAATGATGGCTTTCCCCAGAGAAACAAAAGTCACCAGGCTAGGTTCCTGATGTCAATTTGCAGGAGGCACTTGGGACTGTCAAACCAGCCACACTTGCCTCTGGGGGCACTTTGCATCTGGGCGGTATCCTGATCCGTTCGGAATTTCAGTAGGCAGCCTGCCACACCGAACCACGGGGACCTGGACACGAACGATGGCCGTTCCCCCGAGAAACAAAAGTCACCAGCCTAGGTACCTGATGTCAATTTGCAGGAGGCACTTGGCACTGTCAAACCAGCCACAGTTGCCTGTGGGGGTACATTGCATCTAGGAGACATCATGATCCGTTCAGAATTTCAGAAGGCAGTCGGCCACTCCGGGCCACGGGGCCCTGGACATGAATGATGGCCTTTCCCCAGAGAAACAAAAGTCACCAGCCTAGGTTCCTGATGTCAATTTGCAGGAGGCACTTGGCACTGTCAAACCAGCCACAGTTGCCTGTGGGGGTACCTTGCATCTAGGAGACATCATGATCCGTTCACAATTTCAGAAGGCAGCCGGCCACTGCGGGCCACAGAGCCCTGGACATGAATGATGGCCTTTCCCCAGAGAAACAAAAGTCACCAGGCTAGGTTCCTGATGTCAATTTGCATGAGGCACTTGGCACTGTCAAACCAGCCACACTTGCCTCTGGGGGCACTTTGCATCTGGGAGGTATCCTGATATGTTCGAAATTTCAGCAGGCAGCGGGCTACACCGGACCACGGGGCCCTGGGCACGAACGATGGCCTTTCCCCACAGAAACAAAAGTCACCAGGCCAGGTTCCTGATGTCAGTTTGCAGGAGGCACTTGGCACTGTCAAAGCAGCCACAGTTGCCTCTGAGGGCACCTTTCATCTGGGAGGCATCCTGATCTGTTTGGTGTTTCAGAAGGCAGCTGGCCACTTAGGGCCACCTTGCCCTGGACACTAACCATGGCCTTTCCCCACAGAAGCAAAAGTCAGCAGGCCAGGTTCCTGATGTCAGTCTTCGGAGGGCACGAGGCACTGTCAAACCAGCCACAGTTGCGTCTGGGGGTACCTTGCATCTGAGAGATATCCTGATCTGATCACAATTTCAGAAGGCAGCCGGCCACTCCGAACCACAGGGTCCTGGACAGGAACCATGGCCTTTCCCCAGAGAAAAAAAAGTCACCAGGCCCGGCTCCTGATGTCAGTTGGCAGAAGGCACTTGGCACTCACAAACCAGCCACTGTTGCCTCTGGGGGCACCTAGCATCTGGGAGGTATCCTGATCCGTTCAGAATTTCAGAAGGCAGCCGGCCACTCAGGTCCACTGGGCCTTGGACATGAATGATGGCCTTTCCCCAGAGAAACAAAAGTCACCAGGCTAGGTTCCTGATGTCAGTTTGCAGGAGGCATTTGGCACTCACAAACCAGCCACACTTGCCTCTGGGGGCACTTTGCATCTGGGAGTCATCCTGATCCGCTCAGAATTTCAGAAGGCAGCCGGCCACTCCGGGCCACGGGGCCCTGGACATGAATGATGGCCTTTCCCCAGAGAAACAAAAGTCACCAGGTCAGGTTCCTGATGTCAGTTTGCAGGAGGCACTTGGCACTGTCAAACCAGCCACAGTTGCCTCTGGGGGTACCTTGCATCTGAGAGATATCCTGATCCGTTCACAATTTCAGAAGGCAGCCGGCCACTACGGACCACAGGGTCCTGGACACGAACCATGGCCTTTCCCCAGAGAAACAAAAGTCACCAGGCCAGGTTCCTGATGTCAGTTTGCAGGAGGCACTTGGCACTGTCAAACCAGCCACAGTTGCCTCTGAGGGCACCTTGCATCTGGGAGGCATCCTGATCCGTTCGGAATTTCAGGAGGCAGCCGGCCACACCGGACCACAGGGACCTGGACACGAACGATGGCCTTTCCCCAGAGAAACAAAAGTCACCAGGCCAGGTTCCTGATGTCAGTTTTCAGAGGGCACGAGGCACTGTCAAACCAGCCACAGTTGCCTCTGGGGGCACCTTGCATCTGAGAGATATCCTGATCTGTTCACAATTTCAGATGGCAGCCGGCCACTCCGGACCACAGGGTCCTGGACACGAACCATGGCCTTACCCCAGAGAAACAAAAGTCACCAGGCCCGGCTCCTGATGTCAGTTTTCAGAGGGCACGAGGCACTGTCAAACCAGCGACAGTTGCCTCTGGGGGTACCTTGCATCTGAGAGATATCCTGATCTCTTCACAATTTCAGAAGGCAGCCGGCCACTCCGGACCACAGGGTCCTGGACACGAACCATGGCCTTTCCCCAGAGAAACAAAAGTCACCAGGCCCGGCTCCTGATGTCAGTTTGCAGAAGGCATTTGGCACTGTCAAACCAGCCACAGTTGCCTCTGGGGGCACCTTAGATCTTGGAGTCATCATGATCCGTTCATAATTTCAGCAGGCAGCCGGCCACTCCGGGCCACCTGGCCCTGGACACGATCCATGGCCTTTCCCAAGAGAAACAAAAGTCACCATGCCAGGTTCCTGATGTCAGTTTGCAGGAGGCACATGACACTGTCAAACCAGCCACAGTTGCCTCTGGGGGCACCTTGCATCTGAGAGATATCCTGATCTGTTCACAATTTCAGATGGCAGCCGGCCACTCCGGACCACATGGTCCTGGACACGAACCATGGCCTTTCCCCAGAGAAACAAAAGTCACCAGGCCCGGCTCCTGATGTTAGTTTTCAGAGGGCACTTGGCACTGTCAAACCAGCCACAATTGCTTCTGAGGGCACCTTGCATCTGGGAGGCATCCTGATTCATTTGGTGTTTCAGAAGGCAGCTGGCCACTCCGGGCCACCTTGCTGTGGACACTAACGATGGCCTTCCCCCACAGAAAGAAAAGTCACCAGGCCAGGTTCCTCATGTCAGTTTGCAGGAGGCACTTGGCACTGTCAAAACAGCCACACTTGCCTCTGGGTGCACCTTGTATCTGGGAGACATCCTGATCCTTTTAGAATTTTACAAGGCAGCTGGCCACTCCGGGACACCTTGCACAGGACGCTAACCATGGCCTTTCTCCAGACAAACAATAGTCGCCAGGCCCGGCTCCTGATGTCAGTTTGCAGAAGGCACTTGGCGCTGTCAAACCAGCCACTGTTGCCTCTGGGGGCACCTAGCATCTGGGAGGTATCCTGATCCGCTCAGAATTTCAGAAGGCAGCCGGCCACTCTGGGCCACCGGGCCATGGACATGAATGATGGACTTTCCCCAGAGAAACAAAAGTCACCAGGCTAGGTTCCTGATGTCAGTTTGCAGGAGGCACTTGGCACTGTCAAACCAGCCACAGTTGCCTCTGAGGGCACCTTGCATCTGGGAGGCATCCTGATCCGTTCGGTGTTTCAGAAGGCAGCCGGCCACACCGGGCCAATGGACCCTGGACATGAATGATGGTCTTTCCCCAGAGAAACAAACTCACCACACCAACTTCCTGATGTCAATACGCAGGAGGCACTTGGCACTGTCAAACCAGCCACAGTTGCCTCTGGGGGCACTTGCGTCTGGGAGGCATCCTGATCCGTTCGGAATTTCAGCAGGCAGCCGGCCACTCCGGGCCACCGGGCCATGGACATGAATGATGGCCTTTCCCCAGAGAAACAAAAGTCACCATGTTAGGTTCCTGATGTCAATTTGCATGAGGCACTTGGCACTGTCAAACCAGCCACAGTTGCCTCTGGGGGCATTTTGCATCTGTGAGGTATCCTGATCCGTTCGGAATTGCAGCAGGCAGCCGGCCACTCCGGACCACGGGGCCCTGGACAAGAACCATGGCCTTTCCCCAGAGAAACAAAAGTCACCAGGCCAGGTTCCTGATGTCAGTTTGCAGGAGGCACTTGGCACTGTCAAAGCAGCCACAGTTGCCTCTGGGGGCACCTTGTATCTGGGAGACATCCTGATCCTTTTAGAATTTTACAAGGCAGCTGGCCACTCCAGGCCACCTTGCCCAGGACATTAACCGTGGCCTTTCCCCAGAGAAACAAAAGTCACCAGGCCAGGTTCCTGATGTCAGTTTTCAGAGGGCACGAGGCACTGTCAAACCAGCCACAGTTGCCTCTGGGGGTACCTTGCATCTGGGAGGCATCCTGATCCGTTTAGATTTTCAGAAGGCAGCCGGCCACTGCGGACCACAGGGTCCTGGACACGAACCATGGCCTTTCCCCAGAGAAACAAAAGTCACCAGGCCCGGCTCCTGATGTCAGTTTGCAGGAGGCACTTGGCACTGTCAAACCAGCCACACTTTCCTCTGGGGGCACCTAGCATCTGGGAGACATCATGATCCGTTCACAATTTCAGAAGGCAGCCGGCCACTCCGGGCCACCGGGCCATGGACATGAATGATGACCTTTCCCCACAGAAACAAAAGTCACCAGGCTAGGTTCCTGATGTCAATTTGCAGGAGGCACTTGGCACTGTCAAACCAGCCACAGTTGCCACTGGGGGCACCTTGCATCTGGGAGGTATCCTGATCCGTTCGGAATTTCAGCAGGCAGCCTGCCACACCGAACCACGGGGACCTGGACACGAACGATGGCCTTTCCCCAGAGAAACAAAAGTCACCAGCCTAGGTACCTGATGTCAGTTTGCAGGAGGCACTTGGCACTGTCAAACCAGCCACAGTTGCCTGTGGGGGTACATTGCATCTTGGAGACATCATGATCTGTTCAGAATTTCAGAAGGCAGTCGGCCACTCCGGGCCACGGGGCCCTGGACATGAATGATGGCCTTTCCCCAGAGAAACAAAAGTCACCAGCCTAGGTTCCTGATGTCAATTTGCAGGAGGCACTTGGCACTGTCAAACCAGCCACAGTTGCCTGTGGGGGTACCTTGCATCTAGGAGACATCATGATCCGTTCACAATTTCAGAAGGCAGCCGGCCACTGCGGGCCACGGGGCCCTGGACATGAATGATGGCTTTCCCCAGAGAAACAAAAGTCACCAGGCTAGGTTCCTGATGTCAATTTGCAGGAGGCACTTGGGACTGTCAAACCAGCCACACTTGCCTCTGGGGGCACTTTGCATCTGGGCGGTATCCTGATCCGTTCGGAATTTCAGTAGGCAGCCTGCCACACCGAACCACGGGGACCTGGACACGAACGATGGCCGTTCCCCCGAGAAACAAAAGTCACCAGCCTAGGTACCTGATGTCAATTTGCAGGAGGCACTTGGCACTGTCAAACCAGCCACAGTTGCCTGTGGGGGTACATTGCATCTAGGAGACATCATGATCCGTTCAGAATTTCAGAAGGCAGTCGGCCACTCCGGGCCACGGGGCCCTGGACATGAATGATGGCCTTTCCCCAGAGAAACAAAAGTCACCAGCCTAGGTTCCTGATGTCAATTTGCAGGAGGCACTTGGCACTGTCAAACCAGCCACAGTTGCCTGTGGGGGTACCTTGCATCTAGGAGACATCATGATCCGTTCACAATTTCAGAAGGCAGCCGGCCACTGCGGGCCACAGAGCCCTGGACATGAATGATGGCCTTTCCCCAGAGAAACAAAAGTCACCAGGCTAGGTTCCTGATGTCAATTTGCATGAGGCACTTGGCACTGTCAAACCAGCCACACTTGCCTCTGGGGGCACTTTGCATCTGGGAGGTATCCTGATATGTTCGAAATTTCAGCAGGCAGCGGGCTACACCGGACCACGGGGCCCTGGGCACGAACGATGGCCTTTCCCCACAGAAACAAAAGTCACCAGGCCAGGTTCCTGATGTCAGTTTGCAGGAGGCACTTGGCACTGTCAAAGCAGCCACAGTTGCCTCTGAGGGCACCTTTCATCTGGGAGGCATCCTGATCTGTTTGGTGTTTCAGAAGGCAGCTGGCCACTTAGGGCCACCTTGCCCTGGACACTAAACATGGCCTTTCCCCACAGAAGCAAAAGTCAGCAGGCCAGGTTCCTGATGTCAGTCTTCGGAGGGCACGAGGCACTGTCAAACCAGCCACAGTTGCGTCTGGGGGTACCTTGCATCTGAGAGATATCCTGATCTGATCACAATTTCAGAAGGCAGCCGGCCACTCCGAACCACAGGGTCCTGGACAGGAACCATGGCCTTTCCCCAGAGAAAAAAAAGTCACCAGGCCCGGCTCCTGATGTCAGTTGGCAGAAGGCACTTGGCACTCACAAACCAGCCACTGTTGCCTCTGGGGGCACCTAGCATCTGGGAGGTATCCTGATCCGTTCAGAATTTCAGAAGGCAGCCGGCCACTCAGGTCCACTGGGCCTTGGACATGAATGATGGCCTTTCCCCAGAGAAACAAAAGTCACCAGGCTAGGTTCCTGATGTCAGTTTGCAGGAGGCATTTGGCACTCACAAACCAGCCACACTTGCCTCTGGGGGCACTTTGCATCTGGGAGTCATCCTGATCCGCTCAGAATTTCAGAAGGCAGCCGGCCACTCCGGGCCACGGGGCCCTGGACATGAATGATGGCCTTTCCCCAGAGAAACAAAAGTCACCAGGTCAGGTTCCTGATGTCAGTTTGCAGGAGGCACTTGGCACTGTCAAACCAGCCACAGTTGCCTCTGGGGGTACCTTGCATCTGAGAGATATCCTGATCCGTTCACAATTTCAGAAGGCAGCCGGCCACTACGGACCACAGGGTCCTGGACACGAACCATGGCCTTTCCCCAGAGAAACAAAAGTCACCAGGCCAGGTTCCTGATGTCAGTTTGCAGGAGGCACTTGGCACTGTCAAACCAGCCACAGTTGCCTCTGAGGGCACCTTGCATCTGGGAGGCATCCTGATCCGTTCGGAATTTCAGGAGGCAGCCGGCCACACCGGACCACAGGGACCTGGACACGAACGATGGCCTTTCCCCAGAGAAACAAAAGTCACCAGGCCAGGTTCCTGATGTCAGTTTTCAGAGGGCACGAGGCACTGTCAAACCAGCCACAGTTGCCTCTGGGGGCACCTTGCATCTGAGAGATATCCTGATCTGTTCACAATTTCAGATGGCAGCCGGCCACTCCGGACCACAGGGTCCTGGACACGAACCATGGCCTTACCCCAGAGAAACAAAAGTCACCAGGCCCGGCTCCTGATGTCAGTTTTCAGAGGGCACGAGGCACTGTCAAACCAGCGACAGTTGCCTCTGGGGGTACCTTGCATCTGAGAGATATCCTGATCTCTTCACAATTTCAGAAGGCAGCCGGCCACTCCGGACCACAGGGTCCTGGACACGAACCATGTCCTTTCCCCAGAGAAACAAAAGTCACCAGGCCCGGCTCCTGATGTCAGTTTGCAGAAGGCATTTGGCACTGTCAAACCAGCCACAGTTGCCTCTGGGGGCACCTTAGATCTTGGAGTCATCATGATCCGTTCATAATTTCAGCAGGCAGCCGGCCACTCCGGGCCACCTGGCCCTGGACACGATCCATGGCCTTTCCCAAGAGAAACAAAAGTCACCATGCCAGGTTCCTGATGTCAGTTTGCAGGAGGCACATGACACTGTCAAACCAGCCACAGTTGCCTCTGGGGGCACCTTGCATCTGAGAGATATCCTGATCTGTTCACAATTTCAGATGGCAGCCGGCCACTCCGGACCACATGGTCCTGGACACGAACCATGGCCTTTCCCCAGAGAAACAAAAGTCACCAGGCCCGGCTCCTGATGTTAGTTTTCAGAGGGCACTTGGCACTGTCAAACCAGCCACAATTGCTTCTGAGGGCACCTTGCATCTGGGAGGCATCCTGATTCATTTGGTGTTTCAGAAGGCAGCTGGCCACTCCGGGCCACCTTGCTGTGGACACTAACGATGGCCTTCCCCCACAGAAAGAAAAGTCACCAGGCCAGGTTCCTCATGTCAGTTTGCAGGAGGCACTTGGCACTGTCAAAACAGCCACACTTGCCTCTGGGTGCACCTTGTATCTGGGAGACATCCTGATCCTTTTAGAATTTTACAAGGCAGCTGGCCACTCCGGGACACCTTGCACAGGACGCTAACCATGGCCTTTCTCCAGACAAACAATAGTCGCCAGGCCCGGCTCCTGATGTCAGTTTGCAGAAGGCACTTGGCGCTGTCAAACCAGCCACTGTTGCCTCTGGGGGCACCTAGCATCTGGGAGGTATCCTGATCCGCTCAGAATTTCAGAAGGCAGCCGGCCACTCTGGGCCACCGGGCCATGGACATGAATGATGGACTTTCCCCAGAGAAACAAAAGTCACCAGGCTAGGTTCCTGATGTCAGTTTGCAGGAGGCACTTGGCACTGTCAAACCAGCCACAGTTGCCTCTGAGGGCACCTTGCATCTGGGAGGCATCCTGATCCGTTCGGTGTTTCAGAAGGCAGCCGGCCACACCGGGCCAATGGACCCTGGACATGAATGATGGTCTTTCCCCAGAGAAACAAACTCACCACACCAACTTCCTGATGTCAATACGCAGGAGGCACTTGGCACTGTCAAACCAGCCACAGTTGCCTCTGGGGGCACTTGCGTCTGGGAGGCATCCTGATCCGTTCGGAATTTCAGCAGGCAGCCGGCCACTCCGGGCCATGGGGCCCTGGACATGAAGGATGGCCTTTCCCCACAGAAACAAAAGTCACCAGCCTAGGTTCCTGATGCCAATTTCCAGGAGGCACTTGGCACTGTCAAACCAGCCAGAGTTGCCTGTGGGGGCACCATGCATCTAGGAGACATCATGATCCGTTCACAATTTCAGAAGGCAGCCGGCCACTGAGGGCCACGGGGCCCTGGACATGAATGATGGCCTTTCCCCACAGAAACAAAAGTCACTAGGCTAGGTTCCTCATGTCAGTTTGCAGGAGGCACTTGGCACTGTCAAACCAGCCACACTTGCCTCTGGGGACACTTTGCATCTGGGAGGTATCCTGATCCGTTCGGAATTTCAGCAGGGAGCGGGCTACACCGGACCACGGGGCCCTGGACACGAACCATGGCCTTTCCCCAGACAAACAAAAGTCACCAGGCCCGGCTCCTGATGTCAGTTTGCAGAAGGAACTTGGCACTGTCAAACCAGCCACTGTTGCCTCTGGGTGCACCTTGCATCTGGGAGACATCCTAATCCTTTTAGAATTTTACAAGGCAGCTGGCCACTCCGGGACACCTTGCACAGGACACTAACCATGGCCTTTCCCCAGAGAAACAAAAGTCACCAGGCCAGGTTCCTGATGTCAGTTTTCAGAGGGCACGAGGCACTGTCAAACCAGCCACAATTGCCTCTGGGGGTACCTTGCATCTGAGAGATATCCTGATCTGTACACAATTTCAGAAGGCAGCCGGCCACTCCGGACCACAGGGTCCTGGACACGAACCATGGCCTTTTCCCAGACAAACAAAAGTCACCAGGCCCGGCTCCTGATGTCAGTTTGCAGAAGGCACTTGGCACTGTCAAACCAGCCACTGTTGCCTCTGGGGGCACCTAGCATCTGGGAGGTATCCTGATCCGTTCAGAATTTCAGAAGGGAGCCGGCCACTCCGGGCCACTGGGCCATGGACATGAATGATGGCCTTTCCCCAGAGAAACAAAAGTCACCAGCCTAGGTTCCTGATTTCAATTTGCTGGAGGCACTTGGCACTGTCAAACCAGCCACACTTGCCTCTGGGGGCACTTTGCATCTGGGAGGCATCCTGATCCGTTCGGAATTTCAGCAGGCAGCGGGCTACACCGGACCACGGGGCCCTGGACACGAACCATGGCCTTTCCCCAGACAAACAAAAGTCACCAGGCCCGGCTCCTGTTGTCAGTTTGCAGAAGGCACTTGGCACTGTCAAACCAGCCACTGTTGCCTCTGGGGGCACCTAGCATCTGGGAGGTATCCTGATCCGCCCAGAATTTCAGAAGGCAGCCGGCCACTCAGGGCCACCGGGCCATGGACATGAATGATGGCCTTTCCCCAGAGAAACAAAAGTCACCAGGCTAGGTTCCTGATTTCAATTTGCTGGAGGCACTTGGCACTGTCAAACCAGCCACAGTTGCCTCTGGGTGCACCTTGTATCTGGGAGACATCCTAATCCTTTTAGAATTTTACAAGGCAGCTGGCCACTCCGGGACACCTTGCACAGGACACTAACCATGGCCTTTCCCCAGAGAAACAAAAGTCACCAGTCCAGGTTCCTGATGTCAGTTTTCAGAGGGCACGAGGCACTGTCAAACCAGCCACAATTGCCTCTGGGGGTACCTTGCATCTGAGAGATATCCTGATCTGTACACAATTTCAGAAGGCATCCGGCAACTCCGGACCACAGGGTCCTGGACACGAACCATGGCCTTTTCCCAGACAAACAAAAGTCACCAGGCCCGGGTCCTGATGTCAGTTTGCAGAAGGCACTTGGCACTGTCAAACCAGCCACAGTTGCCTCTGGGGGCACCTAGCATCTGGGAGGTATCCTGATCCGTTCAGAATTTCAGAAGGGAGCCGGCCACTCCGGGCCACTGGGCCATGGACATGAATGATGGCCTTTCCCCAGAGAAACAAAAGTCACCAGCCTAGGTTCCTGATTTCAATTTGCTGGAGGCACTTGGCACTGTCAAACCAGCCACACTTGCCTCTGGGGGCACTTTGCATCTGGGAGGCATCCTGATCCGTTCGGAATTTCAGCAGGCAGCCGGCCACTGCAGACCACGGGGCACTGGGCACGAACGATGGCCTTTCCCCAGAGAAACAAAAGTCACCAGGCCAGGTTCCTGATTTCAGTTTGCAGGAGGCACTTGGCACTGTCAAACCAGCCACAGTTGCCTCTGAAGGCACCTTGCATCTGGGAGGCATCCTGATCCGTTCGGAGTTTCAGAAGGCAGCCGGCCACACCGGGCCAACGGACCCTGGACATGAATGATGGCCTTTCCCCAGACAAACAAACTCACCACACCAACTTCCTGATGTCAATACGCAGGAGGCACTTGGCACTGTCAAACCAGCCACAGTTGCCTCTGGGGGCATTTGTGTCTGGGTGGCATCCTGATCCGTTCGGAATTTCAGAAGGCAGCCGGCCACTCCGGGCCACGGGGCCCTGGACATGAAGGATGGCCTTTCCCCACAGAAACAAAAGTCACCAGGCTAGGTTCCTGATGTCAATTTGCAGGAGGCACTTGGCACTGTCAAACCAGCCACTGTTGCCTGTGGGGGCAACTTGCATCTTGCAGTCATCATGATCCGTTCACAATTTCAGAAGGCAGCCGGCCACTGAGGGCCACGGGGCCCAGGACGTTAATGATGGCCTTTCCCCACAGAAACAAAAGTCACCAGGCTAGGTTCCTGATGTCAATTTGCAGGAGGCACTTGGCACTGTCAAACCAGCCACTGTTGCCTGTGGGGGCAACTTGCATCTTGCAGTCATCATGATCCGTTCACAATTTCAGAAGGCAGCCGGCCACTGAGGGCCACGGGGCCCAGGACGTTAATGATGGCCTTTCCCCACAGAAACAAAAGTCACCAGGCTAGGTTCCTGATGTCAATTTGCAGGAGGCACTTGGCACTGTCAAACCAGCCACACTTGCCTCTGGGGGCACTTTGCATCTGGGAGGTATCCTGATCCGTTCGGAATTTTAGCAGGCAGCGGGCTACAACGGACCACGGGGCCCTGGACACTAGCCATGGCCTTTCCCCAGACAAACAAAAGTCACCAGGCCCGGCTCCTGATGTCAGTTTGCAGAAGGCACTTGGCACTGTCAAAACAGCCACTGTTGCCTCTGGGGGCACCTAGCATCTGGGAGGTATACTGATCCGCTCAGAATTTCAGAAGGCAGCCGGCCACTCAGGGCCACCGGGCCATGGACTTGAATGATGGCCTTTCCCCAGAGAAACAAAAGTCACCAGGCTAGGTTCCTGATGTCAGTTTGCAGGAGGCACTTGGCACTGTCAAACCAACCACACTTGCCTCTGGGGGCACTTGCATCTTGGGGGCACCCTGATCCGCTCAGAATTTCAGCAGGCAGCCGGCCACTCCGGGCCACGGGGCCCTGGATATGAAGGATGGCCTTTCCCCACAGAAACAAAAGTCACCAGGCTAGGTTCCTGATGTCAATTTGCAGGAGGCACTTGGCACTGTCAAAGCAGCCAGAGTTGCCTGTGGGTGTACCTTGCATCTAGGAGACATCATGATCCGTTCACAATTTCAGAAGGCAGCCAGCCACTGCGGGCCACGGGGCCATGGACATGAATGATGGCCTTTCCCCAGAGAAACAAAAGTCACCAGGCCAGGTTCCTGATTTCAATTTGCTGGAGGCACTTGGCACTGTCAAACCAGCCACAGTTGCCTCTGAGGGCACCTTGCATCTGGGAGGCATCCTGATCCGTTCGGTGTTTCAGAAGGCAGCCGGCCACACCGGGCCAATGGACCCTGGACATGAATGATGGTCTTTCCCCAGAGAAACAAACTCACCACACCAACTTCCTGATGTCAATACGCAGGAGGCACTTGGCACTGTCAAACCAGCCACAGTTGCCTCTGGGGGCACTTGCGTCTGGGAGGCATCCTGATCCGTTCGGAATTTCAGAAGGCAGCCGCCCACTCCGGGCCATGGGGCCCTGGACATGAAGGATGGCCTTTCCCCACAGAAACAAAAGTCACCAGCCTAGGTTCCTGATGCAAATTTGCAGGAGGCACTTGGCACTGTCAAACCAGCCAGAGTTGCCTGTGGGGGCACCTTGCATCTAGGAGACATCATGATCCGTTCACAATTTCAGAAGGCAGCCGGCCACTGAGGGCCACGGGGCCCTGACATGAATGATGGCCTTTCCCCACAGAAACAAAAGTCACTAGGCTAGGTTCCTCATGTCAGTTTGCAGGAGGCACTTGGCACTGTCAAACCAGCCACACTTGCCTCTGGGGACACTTTGCATCTGGGAGGTATCCTGATCTGTACACAATTTCAGAAGGCAGCCGGCCACTCCGGACCACAGGGTCCTGGACACGAACCATGGCCTTTCCCCAGACAAACAAAAGTCACCAGGCCCGGCTCCTGTTGTCAGTTTGCAGAAGGCACTTGGCACTGTCAAACCAGCCACTGTTGCCTCTGGGGGCACCTAGCATCTGGGAGGTATCCTGATCCGCCCAGAATTTCAGAAGGCAGCCGGCCACTCAGGGCCACCGGGCCATGGACATGAATGATGGCCTTTCCCCAGAGAAACAAAAGTCACCAGGCTAGGTTCCTGATTTCAATTTGCTGGAGGCACTTGGCACTGTCAAACCAGCCACAGTTGCCTCTGGGTGCACCTTGTATCTGGGAGACATCCTAATCCTTTTAGAATTTTACAAGGCAGCTGGCCACTCCGGGACACCTTGCACAGGACACTAACCATGGCCTTTCCCCAGAGAAACAAAAGTCACCAGTCCAGGTTCCTGATGTCAGTTTTCAGAGGGCACGAGGCACTGTCAAACCAGCCACAATTGCCTCTGGGGGTACCTTGCATCTGAGAGATATCCTGATCTGTACACAATTTCAGAAGGCATCCGGCAACTCCGGACCACAGGGTCCTGGACACGAACCATGGCCTTTTCCCAGACAAACAAAAGTCACCAGGCCCGGGTCCTGATGTCAGTTTGCAGAAGGCACTTGGCACTGTCAAACCAGCCACAGTTGCCTCTGGGGGCACCTAGCATCTGGGAGGTATCCTGATCCGTTCAGAATTTCAGAAGGGAGCCGGCCACTCCGGGCCACTGGGCCATGGACATGAATGATGGCCTTTCCCCAGAGAAACAAAAGTCACCAGCCTAGGTTCCTGATTTCAATTTGCTGGAGGCACTTGGCACTGTCAAACCAGCCACACTTGCCTCTGGGGGCACTTTGCATCTGGGAGGCATCCTGATCCGTTCGGAATTTCAGCAGGCAGCCGGCCACTGCAGACCACGGGGCACTGGGCACGAACGATGGCCTTTCCCCAGAGAAACAAAAGTCACCAGGCCAGGTTCCTGATTTCAGTTTGCAGGAGGCACTTGGCACTGTCAAACCAGCCACAGTTGCCTCTGAAGGCACCTTGCATCTGGGAGGCATCCTGATCCGTTCGGAGTTTCAGAAGGCAGCCGGCCACACCGGGCCAACGGACCCTGGACATGAATGATGGCCTTTCCCCAGACAAACAAACTCACCACACCAACTTCCTGATGTCAATACGCAGGAGGCACTTGGCACTGTCAAACCAGCCACAGTTGCCTCTGGGGGCATTTGTGTCTGGGTGGCATCCTGATCCGTTCGGAATTTCAGAAGGCAGCCGGCCACTCCGGGCCACGGGGCCCTGGACATGAAGGATGGCCTTTCCCCACAGAAACAAAAGTCACCAGGCTAGGTTCCTGATGTCAATTTGCAGGAGGCACTTGGCACTGTCAAACCAGCCACTGTTGCCTGTGGGGGCAACTTGCATCTTGCAGTCATCATGATCCGTTCACAATTTCAGAAGGCAGCCGGCCACTGAGGGCCACGGGGCCCAGGACGTTAATGATGGCCTTTCCCCACAGAAACAAAAGTCACCAGGCTAGGTTCCTGATGTCAATTTGCAGGAGGCACTTGGCACTGTCAAACCAGCCACTGTTGCCTGTGGGGGCAACTTGCATCTTGCAGTCATCATGATCCGTTCACAATTTCAGAAGGCAGCCGGCCACTGAGGGCCACGGGGCCCAGGACGTTAATGATGGCCTTTCCCCACAGAAACAAAAGTCACCAGGCTAGGTTCCTGATGTCAATTTGCAGGAGGCACTTGGCACTGTCAAACCAGCCACACTTGCCTCTGGGGGCACTTTGCATCTGGGAGGTATCCTGATCCGTTCGGAATTTTAGCAGGCAGCGGGCTACAACGGACCACGGGGCCCTGGACACTAGCCATGGCCTTTCCCCAGACAAACAAAAGTCACCAGGCCCGGCTCCTGATGTCAGTTTGCAGAAGGCACTTGGCACTGTCAAAACAGCCACTGTTGCCTCTGGGGGCACCTAGCATCTGGGAGGTATACTGATCCGCTCAGAATTTCAGAAGGCAGCCGGCCACTCAGGGCCACCGGGCCATGGACTTGAATGATGGCCTTTCCCCAGAGAAACAAAAGTCACCAGGCTAGGTTCCTGATGTCAGTTTGCAGGAGGCACTTGGCACTGTCAAACCAACCACACTTGCCTCTGGGGGCACTTGCATCTTGGGGGCACCCTGATCCGCTCAGAATTTCAGCAGGCAGCCGGCCACTCCGGGCCACGGGGCCCTGGATATGAAGGATGGCCTTTCCCCACAGAAACAAAAGTCACCAGGCTAGGTTCCTGATGTCAATTTGCAGGAGGCACTTGGCACTGTCAAAGCAGCCAGAGTTGCCTGTGGGTGTACCTTGCATCTAGGAGACATCATGATCCGTTCACAATTTCAGAAGGCAGCCAGCCACTGCGGGCCACGGGGCCATGGACATGAATGATGGCCTTTCCCCAGAGAAACAAAAGTCACCAGGCCAGGTTCCTGATTTCAATTTGCTGGAGGCACTTGGCACTGTCAAACCAGCCACAGTTGCCTCTGAGGGCACCTTGCATCTGGGAGGCATCCTGATCCGTTCGGTGTTTCAGAAGGCAGCCGGCCACACCGGGCCAATGGACCCTGGACATGAATGATGGTCTTTCCCCAGAGAAACAAACTCACCACACCAACTTCCTGATGTCAATACGCAGGAGGCACTTGGCACTGTCAAACCAGCCACAGTTGCCTCTGGGGGCACTTGCGTCTGGGAGGCATCCTGATCCGTTCGGAATTTCAGAAGGCAGCCGCCCACTCCGGGCCATGGGGCCCTGGACATGAAGGATGGCCTTTCCCCACAGAAACAAAAGTCACCAGCCTAGGTTCCTGATGCAAATTTGCAGGAGGCACTTGGCACTGTCAAACCAGCCAGAGTTGCCTGTGGGGGCACCTTGCATCTAGGAGACATCATGATCCGTTCACAATTTCAGAAGGCAGCCGGCCACTGAGGGCCACGGGGCCCTGACATGAATGATGGCCTTTCCCCACAGAAACAAAAGTCACTAGGCTAGGTTCCTGATGTCAGTTTGCAGGAGGCACTTGGCACTGTCAAACCAGCCACACTTGCCTCTGGGGACACTTTGCATCTGGGAGGTATCCTGATCTGTACACAATTTCAGAAGGCAGCCGGCCACTCCGGACCACAGGGTCCTGGACACGAACCATGGCCTTTTCCCAGACAAACAAAAGTCACCAGGCCCGGCTCCTGATGTCAGTTTGCAGAAGGCACTTGGCACTGTCAAACCAGTCACTGTTGCCTCTGGGGGCACCTAGCATCTGGGAGGTATCCTGATCCGCCCAGAATTTCAGAAGGCAGCCGGCCACTCAGGGCCACCGGGCCATGGACATGAATGATGGCCTTTCCCCAGAGAAACAAAAGTCACCAGGCTAGGTTCCTGATTTCAATTTGCTGGAGGCACTTGGCACTGTCAAACCAGCCACAGTTGCCTCTGGGTGCACCTTGTATCTGGGAGACATCCTAATCCTTTTAGAATTTTACAAGGCAGCTGGCCACTCCGGGACACCTTGCACAGGACACTAACCATGGCCTTTCCCCAGAGAAACAAAAGTCACCAGTCCAGGTTCCTGATGTCAGTTTTCAGAGGGCACGAGGCACTGTCAAACCAGCCACAATTGCCTCTGGGGGTACCTTGCATCTGAGAGATATCCTGATCTGTACACAATTTCAGAAGGCATCCGGCAACTCCGGACCACAGGGTCCTGGACACGAACCATGGCCTTTTCCCAGACAAACAAAAGTCACCAGGCCCGGGTCCTGATGTCAGTTTGCAGGAGGCACTTGGCACTGTCAAACCAGCCACAGTTGCCTCTGAAGGCACCTTGCATCTGGGAGGCATCCTGATCCGTTCGGAGTTTCAGAAGGCAGCCGGCCACACCGGGCCAACGGACCCTGGACATGAATGATGGTCTTTCCCCAGAGAAACAAACTCACCACACCAACTTCCTGATGTCAATACGCAGGAGGCACTTGGCACTGTCAAACCAGCCACAGTTGCCTCTGGGGGCACTTGTGTCTGGGTGGCATCCTGATCCGTTCGGAATTTCAGAAGGCAGCCGGCCACTCCGGGCCACGGGGCCCTGGACATGAAGGATGGCCTTTCCCCACAGAAACAAAAGTCACCAGGCTAGGTTCCTGATGTCAATTTGCAGGAGGCACTTGACACTGTCAAACCAGCCACAGTTGCCTTTGGGGGTACCTTGCATCTAGGAGACATCATGATCCGTTCACAATTTCAGAAGGCAGCCGGCCACTGAGGGCCACGGGGCCCTGGACATGAATGATGGCCTTTCCCCACAGAAACAAAAGTCACCAGGCTAGGTTCCTGATGTCAATTTGCAGGAGGCACTTGGCACTGTCAAACCAGCCACTGTTGCCTGTGGGGGCAACTTGCATCTAGGAGACATCATGATCCGTTCACAATTTCAGAAGGCAGCCGGCCACTGAGGGCCACGGGGCCCTGGACGTGAATGATGGTCTTTCCCCGCAGAAACAAAAGTCACCAGGCTAGGTTCCTCATGTCAATTTGCAGGAGGCACTTGGCACTGTCAAACCAGCCACACTTGCCTCTGGGGGCACTTTGCATCTGGGAGGTATCCTGATCAGTTCGGAATTTTAGCAGGCAGCGGGCTACAACGGACCACGGGGCCCTGGACACGAACCATGGCCTTTCCCCAGACAAACAAAAGTCACCAGGCCCGGCTCCTGATGTCAGTTTGCAGAAGGCACTTGGCACTGTCAAACCAGCCACTGTTGCCTCTGGGGGCACCTAGCATCTGGGAGGTATACTGATCCGCTCAGAATTTCAGAAGGCAGCCGGCCACTCAGGGCCACCGGGCCATGGACATGAATGATGGCCTTTCCCCACAGAAACAAAAGTCACCAGGCTAGGTTCCTGATGTCAGTTTGCAGGAGGCACTTGGCACTGTCAAACCAACCACACTTGCCTCTGGGGGCACTTGCGTCTTGGAGGCACCCTGATCCGGTCGGAATTTCAGCAGGCAGCCGGCCACTCCGGGCCACGGGGCCCTGGATATGAAGGATGGCCTTTCCCCACAGAAACAAAAGTCACCAGGCTAGGTTCCTGATGTCAATTTGCAGGAGGCACTTGGCACTGTCAAAGCAGCCAGAGTTGCCTGTGGGTGTACCTTGCATCTAGGAGACATGATGATCCGTTCACAATTTCAGAAGGCAGGGAGCCACTGCGGGCCACGGGGCCATGGACATGAATGATGGCCTTTCCCCAGAGAAACAAAAGTCACCAGGCTAGGTTCCTGATTTCAATTTGCTGGAGGCACTTGGCACTGTCAAACCAGCCACACTTGCCTCTGCGGCACTTTGCATCTGGGAGGCATCCTGATCCGTTCGGTGTTTCAGCAGGCAGCCGGCCACTCCGGACCACAGGGTCCTGGACACGAACGATGGCCTTTCCCCACAGAAACAAAAGTCACCAGGCCAGGTTCCTGATGTCAGTTTGCAGGAGGCACTTGGCACTGTCAAAGCAGCCACAATTGCTTCTGAGGGCACCTTGCATCTGGGAGGCATCCTGATCCATTTGGTGTTTCAGAAGGCAGCTGGCCACTCTGGGCCACCTTGCTGTGGACACTAACGATGGCCTTTCCCCAGAGAAACAAAAGTCACCAGGCCAGGTTCCTCATGTCAGTTTGCAGGAGGCACTTGGCGCTGTCAAACCAGCCACACTTGCCTCTGGGGGCACTTTGCATCTGGGAGGTATCCTGATCCGCTCAGAATTTCAGAAGGCAGCCGGCCACTCTGGGCCACCGGGCCATGGACAAGACTGATGGCCTTTCCCCAGAGAAACAAAAGTCACCAGGCTAGGTTCCTGATGTCAGTTTGCAGGAGGCACTTGGCACTGTCAAACCAGCCACAGTTGCCTCTGAGGGCACCTTGCATCTGGGAGGCATCCTGATCCGTTCGGTGTTTCAGAAGGCAGCCGGCCAGACCGGGCCAATGGACCCTGGACATGAATGATGGTCTTTCCCCAGAGAAACAAACTCACCACACCAACTTCCTGATGTCAATACGCAGGAGGCACTTGGCACTGTCAAACCAGCCACAGTTGCCTCTGGGGGCACTTGCGTCTGGGAGGCATCCTGATCCGTTCGGAATTTCAGCAGGCAGCCGCCCACTCCGGGCCATGGGGCCCTGGACATGAAGGATGGCCTTTCCCCACAGAAACAAAAGTCACCAGGCTAGGTTCCTGATGCCAATTTGCAGGAGGCACTTGGCACTGTCAAACCAGCCAGAGTTGCCTGTGGGGGCACCTTGCATCTAGGAGACATCATGATCCGTTCACAATTTCAGAAGGCAGCCAGCCACTGAGGGCCACGGGGCCCTGACATGAATGATGGCCTTTCCCCACAGAAACAAAAGTCACTAGGCTAGGTTCCTCATGTCAGTTTGCAGGAGGCACTTGGCACTGTCAAACCAGCCACACTTGCCTCTGGGGGCACTTTGCATCTGGGAGGCATCCTGATCCGTTCGGAATTTCAGCAGGCAGCGGGCTACACCGGACCACGGGGCCCTGGACACGAACCATGGCCTTTCCCCAGACAAACAGAAGTCACCAGGCCCGGCTCCTGTTGTCAGTTTGCAGAAGGCACTTGGCACTGTCAAACCAGTCACTGTTGCCTCTGGGGGCACCTAGCATCTGGGAGGTATCCTGATCCGCCCAGAATTTCAGAAGGCAGCCGGCCACTCAGGGCCACCGGGCCATGGACATGAATGATGGCCTTTCCCCAGAGAAACAAAAGTCACCAGGCTAGGTTCCTGATTTCAATTTGCTGGAGGCACTTGGCACTGTCAAACCAGCCACAGTTGCCTCTGGGTGCACCTTGTATCTGGGAGACATCCTAATCCTTTTAGAATTTTACAAGGCAGCTGGCCACTCCGGGACACCTTGCACAGGACACTAACCATGGCCTTTCCCCAGAGAAACAAAAGTCACCAGGCCAGGTTCCTGATGTCAGTTTTCAGAGGGCACGAGGCACTGTCAAACCAGCCACAATTGCCTCTGGGGGTACCTTGCATCTGAGAGATATCCTGATCTGTACACAATTTCAGAAGGCATCCGGCAACTCCGGACCACAGGGTCCTGGACACGAACCATGGCCTTTCCCAGACAAACAAAAGTCACCAGGCCCGGGTCCTGATGTCAGTTTGCAGGAGGCACTTGGCACTGTCAAACCAGCCACAGTTGCCTCTGAAGGCACCTTGCATCTGGGAGGCATCCTGATCCGTTCGGAGTTTCAGAAGGCAGCTGGCCACACCGGGCCAACGGACCCTGGACATGAATGATGGTCTTTCCCCAGAGAAACAAACTCACCACACCAACTTCCTGATGTCAATACGCAGGAGGCACTTGGCACTGTCAAACCAGCCACAGTTGCCTCTGGGGGCACTTGTGTCTGGGTGGCATCCTGATCCGTTCGGAATTTCAGAAGGCAGCCGGCCACTCCGGGCCACGGGGCCCTGGACATGAAGGATGGCCTTTCCCCACAGAAACAAAAGTCACCAGGCTAGGTTCCTGATGTCAATTTGCAGGAGGCACTTGACACTGTCAAACCAGCCACAGTTGCCTTTGGGGGTACCTTGCATCTAGGAGACATCATGATCCGTTCACAATTTCAGAAGGCAGCCGGCCACTGAGGGCCACGGGGCCCTGGACATGAATGATGGCCTTTCCCCACAGAAACAAAAGTCACCAGGCTAGGTTCCTGATGTCAATTTGCAGGAGGCACTTGGCACTGTCAAACCAGCCACTGTTGCCTGTGGGGGCAACTTGCATCTAGGAGACATCATGATCCGTTCACAATTTCAGAAGGCAGCCGGCCACTGAGGGCCACGGGGCCCTGGACGTGAATGATGGTCTTTCCCCACAGAAACAAAAGTCACCAGGCTAGGTTCCTCATGTCAATTTGCAGGAGGCACTTGGCACTGTCAAACCAGCCACACTTGCCTCTGGGGGCACTTTGCATCTGGGAGGTATCCTGATCAGTTCGGAATTTTAGCAGGCAGCGGGCTACAACGGACCACGGGGCCCTGGACACGAACCATGGCCTTTCCCCAGACAAACAAAAGTCACCAGGCCCGGCTCCTGATGTCAGTTTGCAGAAGGCACTTGGCACTGTCAAACCAGCCACTGTTGCCTCTGGGGGCACCTAGCATCTGGGAGGTATACTGATCCGCTCAGAATTTCAGAAGGCAGCCGGCCACTCAGGGCCACCCGGCCATGGACATGAATGATGGCCTTTCCCCAGAGAAACAAAAGTCACCAGGCTAGGTTCCTGATGTCAGTTTGCAGGAGGCACTTGGCACTGTCAAACCAACCACACTTGCCTCTGGGGGCACTTGCGTCTTGGAGGCACCCTGATCCGGTCGGAATTTCAGCAGGCAGCCGGCCACTCCGGGCCACGGGGCCCTGGATATGAAGGATGGCCTTTCCCCACAGAAACAAAAGTCACCAGGCTCGGTTCCTGATGTCAATTTGCAGGAGGCACTTGGCACTGTCAAAGCAGCCAGAGTTGCCTGTGGGTGTACCTTGCATCTAGGAGACATCATGATCCGTTTAGAATTTTACAAGGCAGCTGGCCACTCCGGGCCACCTTGCCCAGGACATTAACCGTGGCCTTTCCCCAGAGAAACAAAAGTCACCAGGCCAGGTTCCTGATGTCAGTTTTCAGAGGGCACGAGGCACTGTCAAACCAGCCACAGTTGCCTCTAGGTGTACCTTGCATCTGGGAGGCATCCTGATCCGTTTAGATTTTCAGAAGGCAGCCGGCCACTGCGGACCACAGGGTCCTGGACACGAACCATGGCCTTTCCCCAGAGAAACAAAAGTCACCAGGCCCGGCTCCTGATGTCAGTTTGCAGGAGGCACTTGGCACTGTCAAACCAGCCACACTTTCCTCTGGGGGCACCTAGCATCTGGGAGACATCCTGATCCGTTCACAATTTCAGAAGGCAGCCGGCCACTCCGGGCCACCGGGCCATGGACATGAATGATGACCTTTCCCCACAGAAACAAAAGTCACCAGGCTAGGTTCCTGATGTCAATTTGCAGGAGGCACTTGGCACTGTCAAACCAGCCACAGTTGCCACTGGGGGCACCTTGCATCTGGGAGGTATCCTGATCCGTTCGGAATTACAGCAGGCAGCCTGCCACACCGAACCACGGAGACCTGGACACGAACGATGGCCTTTCCCCAGAGAAACAAAAGTCACCAGCCTAGGTACCTGATGTCAGTTTGCAGGAGGCACTTGGCACTGTCAAACCAGCCACAGTTGCCTGTGGGGGTACATTGCATCTTGGAGACATCATGATCTGTTCAGAATTTCAGAAGGCAGTCGGCCACTCCGGGCCACGGGGCCCTGGACATGAATGATGGCCTTTCCCCAGAGAAACAAAAGTCACCAGCCTAGGTTCCTGATGTCAATTTGCAGGAGGCACTTGGCACTGTCAAACCAGCCGCAGTTGCCTGTGGGGGTACCTTGCATCTAGCAGACATCATGATCCGTTCACAATTTCAGAAGGCAGCCGGCCACTGCGGGCCACGGGGCCCTGGACATGAATGATGGCCTTTCCCCAGAGAAACAAAAGTCACCAGGCTAGGTTCCTGATGTCAATTTGCAGGAGGCACTTGGGACTGTCAAACCAGCCACACTTGCCTCTGGGGGCACTTTGCATCTGGGCGGTATCCTGATCCGTTCGGAATTTCAGCAGGCAGCCTGCCACACCGAACCACGGGGACCTGGACACGAACGATGGCCGTTCCCCCGAGAAACAAAAGTCACCAGCCTAGGTACCTGATGTCAATTTGCAGGAGGCACTTGGCACTGTCAAACCAGCCACAGTTGCCTGTGGGTGTACATTGCATCTAGGAGACATCATGATCCGTTCAGAATTTCAGAAGGCAGTCGGCCACTCCGGGCCACGGGGCCCTGGACATGAATGATGGCCTTTCCCCAGAGAAACAAAAGTCACCAGCCTAGGTTCCTGATGTCAATTTGCAGGAGGCACTTGGCACTGTCAAACCAGCCACAGTTGCCTGTGGGGGTACCTTGCATCTAGGAGACATCATGATCCGTTCACAATTTCAGAAGGCAGCCGGCCACTGCGGGCCACAGAGCCCTGGACATGAATGATGGCCTTTCCCCAGAGAAACAAAAGTCACCAGGCTAGGTTCCTGATGTCAATTTGCATGAGGCACTTGGCACTGTCAAACCAGCCACACTTGCCTCTGGGGGCACTTTGCATCTGGGAGGTATCCTGATATGTTCGAAATTTCAGCAGGCAGCGGGCTACACCGGACCACGGGGCCCTGGGCACGAACGATGGCCTTTCCCCACAGAAACAAAAGTCACCAGGCCAGGTTCCTGATGTCAGTTTGCAGGAGGCACTTGGCACTGTCAAAGCAGCCACAGTTGCCTCTGAGGGCACCTTTCATCTGGGAGGCATCCTGATCTGTTTGGTGTTTCAGAAGGCAGCTGGCCACTCCGGGCCACCTTGCCCTGGACACTAACCATGGCCTTTCCCCACAGAAGCAAAAGTCAGCAGGCCAGGTTCCTGATGTCAGTCTTCAGAGGGCACGAGGCACTGTCAAACCAGCCACAGTTGCGTCTGGGGGTACCTTGCATCTGAGAGATATCCTGATCTGATCACAATTTCAGAAGGCAGCCGGCCACTCCGAACCACAGGGTCCTGGACAGGAACCATGGCCTTTCCCCAGAGAAAAAAAAGTCACCAGGCCCGGCTCCTGATGTCAGTTGGCAGAAGGCACTTGGCACTCACAAACCAGCCACTGTTGCCTCTGGGGGCACCTAGCATCTGGGAGGTATCCTGATCCGTTCAGAATTTCAGAAGGCAGCCGGCCACTCAGGTCCACTGGGCCTTGGACATGAATGATGGCCTTTCCCCAGAGAAACAAAAGTCACCAGGCTAGGTTCCTGATGTCAGTTTGCAGGAGGCATTTGGCACTCACAAACCAGCCACACTTGCCTCTGGGGGCACTTTGCATCTGGGAGTCATCCTGATCCGCTCAGAATTTCAGAAGGCAGCCGGCCACTCCGGGCCACGGGGCCCTGGACATGAATGATGGCCTTTCCCCAGAGAAACAAAAGTCACCAGGTCAGGTTCCTGATGTCAGTTTGCAGGAGGCACTTGGCACTGTCAAACCAGCCACAGTTGCCTCTGGGGGTACCTAGCATCTGAGAGATATCCTGATCCGTTCACAATTTCAGAAGGCAGCCGGCCACTACGGACCACAGGGTCCTGGACACGAACCATGGCCTTTCCCCAGAGAAACAAAAGTCACCAGGCCAGGTTCCTGATGTCAGTTTGCAGGAGGCACTTGGCACTGTCAAACCAGCCACAGTTGCCTCTGAGGGCGCCTTGCATCTGGGAGGCATCCTGATCCGTTCGGAATTTCAGGAGGCAGCCGGCCACACCGGACCACAGGGACCTGGACACGAACGATGGCCTTTCCCCAGAGAAACAAAAGTCACCAGGCCAGGTTCCTGATGTCAGTTTTCAGAGGGCACGAGGCACTGTCAAACCAGCCACAGTTGCCTCTGGGGGCACCTTGCATCTGAGAGATATCCTGATCTGTTCACAATTTCAGATGGCAGCCGGCCACTCCGGACCACAGGGTCCTGGACACGAACCATGGCCTTTCCCCAGAGAAACAAAAGTCACCAGGCCCGGCTCCTGATGTCAGTTTTCAGAGGGCACGAGGCACTGTCAAACCAGCGACAGTTGCCTCTGGGGGTACCTTGCATCTGAGAGATATCCTGATCTCTTCACAATTTCAGAAGGCAGCCGGCCACTCCGGACCACAGGGTCCTGGACAGGAACCATGGCCTTTCCCCAGAGAAAAAAAAGTCACCAGGCCCGGCTCCTGATGTCAGTTGGCAGAAGGCACTTGGCACTCACAAACCAGCCACTGTTGCCTCTGGGGGCACCTAGCATCTGGGAGGTATCCTGATCCGTTCAGAATTTCAGAAGGCAGCCGGCCACTCAGGTCCACTGGGCCTTGGACATGAATGATGGCCTTTCCCCAGAGAAACAAAAGTCACCAGGCTAGGTTCCTGATGTCAGTTTGAAGGAGGCATTTGGCACTCACAAACCAGCCACACTTGCCTCTGGGGGCACTTTGCATCTGGGAGTCATCCTGATCCGCTCAGAATTTCAGAAGGCAGCCGGCCACTCCGGGCCACGGGGCCCTGGACATGAATGATGGCCTTTCCCCAGAGAAACAAAAGTCACCAGGTCAGGTTCCTGATGTCAGTTTGCAGGAGGCACTTGGCACTGTCAAACCAGCCACAGTTGCCTCTGGGGGTACCTTGCATCTGAGAGATATCCTGATCCGTTCACAATTTCAGAAGGCAGCCGGCCACTACGGACCACAGGGTCCTGGACACGAACCATGGCCTTTCCCCAGAGAAACAAAAGTCACCAGGCCAGGTTCCTGATGTCAGTTTGCAGGAGGCACTTGGCACTGTCAAACCAGCCACAGTTGCCTCTGAGGGCACCTTGCATCTGGGAGGCATCCTGATCCGTTCGGAATTTCAGGAGGCAGCCGGCCACACCGGACCACAGGGACCTGGACACGAACGATGGCCTTTCCCCAGAGAAACAAAAGTCACCAGGCCAGGTTCCTGATGTCAGTTTTCAGAGGGCACGAGGCACTGTCAAACCAGCCACAGTTGCCTCTGGGGGCACCTTGCATCTGAGAGATATCCTGATCTGTTCACAATTTCAGATGGCAGCCGGCCACTCCGGACCACAGGGTCCTGGACACGAACCATGGCCTTACCCCAGAGAAACAAAAGTCACCAGGCCCGGCTCCTGATGTCAGTTTTCAGAGGGCACGAGGCACTGTCAAACCAGCGACAGTTGCCTCTGGGGGTACCTTGCATCTGAGAGATATCCTGATCCGTTCAGAATTTCAGAAGGCAGCCGGCCACTCCGGACCACAGGGTCCTGGACACGAACCATGGCCTTTCCCCAGAGAAACAAAAGTCACCAGGCCCGGCTCCTGATGTCAGTTTGCAGAAGGCATTTGGCACTGTCAAACCAGCCACAGTTGCCTCTGGGGGCACCTTAGATCTTGGAGTCATCATGATCCGTTCATAATTTCAGCAGGCAGCCGGCCACTCCGGGCCACCTGGCCCTGGACACGATCCATGGCCTTTCCCAAGAGAAACAAAAGTCACCATGCCAGGTTCCTGATGTCAGTTTGCAGGAGGCACATGACACTGTCAAACCAGCCACAGTTGCCTCTGGGGGCACCTTGCATCTGAGAGATATCCTGATCTGTTCACAATTTCAGATGGCAGCCGGCCACTCCGGACCACATGGTCCTGGACACGAACCATGGCCTTTCCCCAGAGAAACAAAAGTCACCAGGCCTGGCTCCTGATGTTAGTTTTCAGAGGGCACTTGGCACTGTCAAACCAGCCACAATTGCTTCTGAGGGCACCTTGCATCTGGGAGGCATCCTGATCCATTTGGTGTTTCAGAAGGCAGCTGGCCACTCCGGGCCACCTTGCTGTGGACACTAACGATGGCCTTCCCCCACAGAAAGAAAAGTCACCAGGCCAGGTTCCTCATGTCAGTTTGCAGGAGGCACTTGGCACTGTCAAAACAGCCACACTTGCCTCTGGGTGCACCTTGTATCTGGGAGACATCCTGATCCTTTTAGAATTTTACAAGGCAGCTGGCCACTCCGGGACACCTTGCACAGGACGCTAACCATGGCCTTTCTCCAGACAAACAAAAGTCGCCAGGCCCGGCTCCTGATGTCAGTTTGCAGAAGGCACTTGGCGCTGTCAAACCAGCCACTGTTGCCTCTGGGGGCACCTAGCATCTGGGAGGTATCCTGATCCGCTCAGAATTTCAGAAGGCAGCCGGCCACTCTGGGCCACCGGGCCATGGACATGAATGATGGCCTTTCCCCAGAGAAACAAAAGTCACCAGGCTAGGTTCCTGATATCAGTTTGCAGGAGGCACTTGGCACTGTCAAACCATCCACAGTTGCCTCTGAGGGCACCTTGCATCTGGGAGGCATCCTGATCCGTTCGGTGTTTCAGAAGGCAGCCGGCCACACCGGGCCAATGGACCCTGGACATGAATGATGGTCTTTCCCCAGAGAAACAAACTCACCACACCAACTTCCTGATGTCAATACGCAGGAGGCACTTGGCACTGTCAAACCAGCCACAGTTGCCTCTGGGGGCACTTGCGTCTGGGAGGCATCCTGATCCGTTCGGAATTTCAGCAGGCAGCCGGCCACTCCGGGCCATGGGGCCCTGGACATGAAGGATGGCCTTTCCCCACAGAAACAAAAGTCACCAGCCTAGGTTCCTGATGCCAATTTCCAGGAGGCACTTGGCACTGTCAAACCAGCCAGAGTTGCCTGTGGGGGCACCATGCATCTAGGAGACATCATGATCCGTTCACAATTTCAGAAGGCAGCCGGCCACTGAGGGCCACGGGGCCCTGGACATGAATGATGGCCTTTCCCCACAGAAACAAAAGTCACTAGGCTAGGTTCCTCATGTCAGTTTGCAGGAGGCACTTGGCACTGTCAAACCAGCCACACTTGCCTCTGGGGACACTTTGCATCTGGGAGGTATCCTGATCCGTTCGGAATTTCAGCAGGGAGCGGGCTACACCGGACCACGGGGCCCTGGACACGAACCATGGCCTTTCCCCAGACAAACAAAAGTCACCAGGCCCGGCTCCTGATGTCAGTTTGCAGAAGGCACTTGGCACTGTCAAACCAGCCACTGTTGCCTCTGGGTGCACCTTGCATCTGGGAGACATCCTAATCCTTTTAGAATTTTACAAGGCAGCTGGCCACTCCGGGACACCTTGCACAGGACACTAACCATGGCCTTTCCCCAGAGAAACAAAAGTCACCAGTCCAGGTTCCTGATGTCAGTTTTCAGAGGGCACGAGGCACTGTCAAACCAGCCACAATTGCCTCTGGGGCTACCTTGCATCTGAGAGATATCCTGATCTGTACACAATTTCAGAAGGCAGCCGGCCACTCCGGACCACAGGGTCCTGGACACGAACCATGGCCTTTTCCCAGACAAACAAAAGTCACCAGGCCCGGGTCCTGATGTCAGTTTGCAGAAGGCACTTGGCACTGTCAAACCAGCCACTGTTGCCTCTGGGGGCACCTAGCATCTGGGAGGTATCCTGATCCGTTCAGAATTTCAGAAGGGAGCCGGCCACTCCGGGCCACTGGGCCATGGACATGAATGATGGCCTTTCCCCAGAGAAACAAAAGTCACCAGCCTAGGTTCCTGATTTCAATTTGCTGGAGGCACTTGGCACTGTCAAACCAGCCACACTTGCCTCTGGGGGCACTTTGCATCTGGGAGGCATCCTGATCCGTTCGGAATTTCAGCAGGCAGCGGGCTACACCGGACCACGGGGCCCTGGACACGAACCATGGCCTTTCCCCAGACAAACAAAAGTCACCAGGCCCGGCTCCTGTTGTCAGTTTGCAGAAGGCACTTGGCACTGTCAAACCAGCCACTGTTGCCTCTGGGGGCACCTAGCATCTGGGAGGTATCCTGATCCGCCCAGAATTTCAGAAGGCAGCCGGCCACTCAGGGCCACCGGGCCATGGACATGAATGATGGCCTTTCCCCAGAGAAACAAAAGTCACCAGGCTAGGTTCCTGATTTCAATTTGCTGGAGGCACTTGGCACTGTCAAACCAGCCACAGTTGCCTCTGGGTGCACCTTGTATCTGTGAGACATCCTGATCCTTTTAGAATTTTACAAGGCAGCTGGCCACTCCGGGACACCTTGCACAGGACACTAACCATGGCCTTTCCCCAGAGAAACAAAAGTCACCAGTCCAGGTTCCTGATGTCAGTTTTCAGAGGGCACGAGGCACTGTCAAACCAGCCACAATTGCCTCTGGGGGTACCTTGCATCTGAGAGATATCCTGATCTGTACACAATTTCAGAAGGCATCCGGCAACTCCGGACCACAGGGTCCTGGACACGAACCATGGCCTTTTCCCAGACAAACAAAAGTCACCAGGCCCGGGTCCTGATGTCAGTTTGCAGAAGGCACTTGGCACTGTCAAACCAGCCACACTTGCCTCTGGGGGCACCTAGCATCTGGGAGGTATCCTGATCCGTTCAGAATTTCAGAAGGCAGCCGGCCACTCCGGGCCACTGGGCCATGGACATGAATGATGGCCTTTCCCCAGAGAAACAAAAGTCACCAGCCTAGGTTCCTGATTTCAATTTGCTGGAGGCACTTGGCACTGTCAAACCAGCCACACTTGCCTCTGGGGGCACTTTGCATCTGGGAGGCATCCTGATCCGTTCGGAATTTCAGCAGGCAGCGGGCTACACCGGACCACGGGGCCCTGGACACGAACCATGGCCTTTCCCCAGACAAACAAAAGTCACCAGGCCCGGCTCCTGTTGTCAGTTTGCAGAAGGCACTTGGCACTGTCAAACCAGCCACTGTTGCCTCTGGGGGCACCTAGCATCTGGGAGGTATCCTGATCCGCCCAGAATTTCAGAAGGCAGCCGGCCACTCAGGGCCACCGGGCCATGGACATGAATGATGGCCTTTCCCCAGAGAAACAAAAGTCACCAGGCTAGGTTCCTGATTTCAATTTGCTGGAGGCACTTGGCACTGTCAAACCAGCCACAGTTGCCTCTGGGTGCACCTTGTATCTGGGAGACATCCTAATCCTTTTAGAATTTTACAAGGCAGCTGGCCACTCCGGGACACCTTGCACAGGACACTAACCATGGCCTTTCCCCAGAGAAACAAAAGTCACCAGTCCAGGTTCCTGATGTCAGTTTTCAGAGGGCACGAGGCACTGTCAAACCAGCCACAATTGCCTCTGGGGGTACCTTGCATCTGAGAGATATCCTGATCTGTACACAATTTCAGAAGGCATCCGGCAACTCCGGACCACAGGGTCCTGGACACGAACCATGGCCTTTTCCCAGACAAACAAAAGTCACCAGGCCCGGGTCCTGATGTCAGTTTGCAGAAGGCACTTGGCACTGTCAAACCAGCCACACTTGCCTCTGGGGGCACCTAGCATCTGGGAGGTATCCTGATCCGTTCAGAATTTCAGAAGGGAGCCGGCCACTCCGGGCCACTGGGCCATGGACATGAATGATGGCCTTTCCCCAGAGAAACAAAAGTCACCAGCCTAGGTTCCTGATTTCAATTTGCTGGAGGCACTTGGCACTGTCAAACCAGCCACACTTGCCTCTGGGGGCACTTTGCATCTGGGAGGCATCCTGATCCGTTCGGAATTTCAGCAGGCAGCGGGCTACACCGGACCACGGGGCCCTGGACACGAACCATGGCCTTTCCCCAGACAAACAAAAGTCACCAGGCCCGGCTCCTGTTGTCAGTTTGCAGAAGGCACTTGGCACTGTCAAACCAGCCACTGTTGCCTCTGGGGGCACCTAGCATCTGGGAGGTATCCTGATCCGCCCAGAATTTCAGAAGGCAGCCGGCCACTCAGGGCCACCGGGCCATGGACATGAATGATGGCCTTTCCCCAGAGAAACAAAAGTCACCAGGCTAGGTTCCTGATTTCAATTTGCTGGAGGCACTTGGCACTGTCAAACCAGCCACAGTTGCCTCTGGGTGCACCTTGTATCTGTGAGACATCCTGATCCTTTTAGAATTTTACAAGGCAGCTGGCCACTCCGGGACACCTTGCACAGGACACTAACCATGGCCTTTCCCCAGAGAAACAAAAGTCACCAGTCCAGGTTCCTGATGTCAGTTTTCAGAGGGCACGAGGCACTGTCAAACCAGCCACAATTGCCTCTGGGGGTACCTTGCATCTGAGAGATATCCTGATCTGTACACAATTTCAGAAGGCATCCGGCAACTCCGGACCACAGGGTCCTGGACACGAACCATGGCCTTTTCCCAGAGAAAAAAAAGTCACCAGGCCCGGGTCCTGATGTCAGTTTGCAGAAGGCACTTGGCACTGTCAAACCAGCCACACTTGCCTCTGGGGGCACCTAGCATCTGGGAGGTATCCTGATCCGTTCAGAATTTCAGAAGGGAGCCGGCCACTCCGGGCCACTGGGCCATGGACATGAATGATGGCCTTTCCCCAGAGAAACAAAAGTCACCAGCCTAGGTTCCTGATTTCAATTTGCTGGAGGCACTTGGCACTGTCAAACCAGCCACACTTGCCTCTGGGGGCACTTTGCATCTGGGAGGCATCCTGATCCGTTCTTAATTTCAGCAGGCAGCAGGCTACACCGGAACACGGGGCCCTGGACACGAACCATGGCCTTTCCCCAGACAAACAAAAGTCACCAGGCCCGGCTCCTGTTGTCAGTTTGCAGAAGGCACTTGGCACTGTCAAACCAGCCACTGTTGCCTCTGGGGGCACCTAGCATCTGGGAGGTATCCTGATCCGCCCAGAATTTCAGAAGGCAGCCGGCCACTCAGGGCCACCGGGCCATGGACATGAATGATGGCCTTTCCCCAGAGAAACAAAAGTCACCAGGCTAGGTTCCTGATTTCAATTTGCTGGAGGCACTTGGCACTGTCAAACCAGCCACAGTTGCCTCTGGGTGCACCTTGTATCTGGGAGACATCCTAATCCTTTTAGAATTTTACAAGGCATCTGGCCACTCCGGGACGCCTTGCACAGGACACTAACCATGGCCTTTCCCCAGAGAAACAAAAGTCACCAGTCCAGGTTCCTGATGTCAGTTTTCAGAGGGCACGAGGCACTGTCAAACCAGCCACAATTGCCTCTGGGGGTACCTTGCATCTGAGAGATATCCTGATCTGTACACAATTTCAGAAGGCATCCGGCAACTCCGGACCACATGGTCCTGGACACGAACCATGGCCTTTTCCCAGAGAAACAAAAGTCACCAGGCCCGGGTCCTGATGTCAGTTTGCAGAAGGCACTTGGCACTGTCAAACCAGCCACACTTGCCTCTGGGGGCACCTAGCATCTGGGAGGTATCCTGATCCGTTCAGAATTTCAGAAGGGAGCCGGTCACTCCGGGCCACTGGGCCATGGACATGAATGATGGCCTTTCCCCAGAGAAACAAAAGTCACCAGCCTAGGTTCCTGATTTCAATTTGCTGGAGGCACTTGGCACTGTCAAACCAGCCACACTTGCCTCTGGGGGCACTTTGCATCTGGGAGGCATCCTGATCCGTTCGGAATTTCAGCAGGCAGCCGGCCACTGCAGACCACGGGGCACTGGGCACGAACGATGGCCTTTCCCCAGACAAACAAAAGTCACCAGGCCAGGTTCCTGATGTCAGTTTGCAGGAGGCACTTGGCACTGTCAAACCAGCCACAGTTGCCTCTGAAGGCACCTTGCATCTGGGAGGCATCCTGATCCGTTCGGCGTTTCAGAAGGCAGCCGGCCACACCGGGCCAACGGACCCTGGACATGAATGATGGTCTTTCCCCAGAGAAACAAACTCACCACACCAACTTCCTGATGTCAATACGCAGGAGGCACTTGGCACTGTCAAACCAGCCACAGTTGCCTCTGGGGGCATTTGTGTCTGGGTGGCATCCTGATCCGTTCGGAATTTCAGAAGGCAGCCGGCCACTCCGGGCCACGGGGCCCTGGACATGAAGGATGGCCTTTCCCCACAGAAACAAAAGTCACCAGGCTAGGTTCCTGATGTCAATTTGCAGGAGGCACTTGACACTGTCAAACCAGCCACAGTTGCCTTTGGGGGTACCTTGCATCTAGGAGACATCATGATCCGTTCACAATTTCAGAAGGCAGCCGGCCACTGAGGGCCACGGGGCCCTGGACATGAATGATGGCCTTTCCCCACAGAAACAAAAGTCACCAGGCTAGGTTCCTGATGTCAATTTGCAGGAGGCACTTGGCACTGTCAAACCAGCCACTGTTGCCTGTGGGGGCAACTTGCATCTTGCAGTCATCATGATCCGTTCACAATTTCAGAAGGCAGCCGGCCACTGCGGGCCACAGAGCCCTGGACATGAATGATGGCCTTTCCCCAGAGAAACAAAAGTCACCAGGCTAGGTTCCTGATGTCAATTTGCATGAGGCACTTGGCACTGTCAAACCAGCCACACTTGCCTCTGGGGGCACTTTGCATCTGGGAGGTATCCTGATATGTTCGAAATTTCAGCAGGCAGCGGGCTACACCGGACCACGGGGCCCTGGGCACGAACGATGGCCTTTCCCCACAGAAACAAAAGTCACCAGGCCAGGTTCCTGATGTCAGTTTGCAGTAGGCACTTGGCACTGTCAAAGCAGCCACAGTTGCCTCTGAGGGCACCTTTCATCTGGGAGGCATCCTGATCTGTTTGGTGTTTCAGAAGGCAGCTGGCCACTCCGGGCCACCTTGCCCTGGACACTAACCATGGCCTTTCCCCACAGAAGCAAAAGTCAGCAGGCCAGGTTCCTGATGTCAGTCTTCAGAGGGCACGAGGCACTGTCAAACCAGCCACAGTTGCGTCTGGGGGTACCTTGCATCTGAGAGATATCCTGATCTCTTCACAATTTCAGAAGGCAGCCGGCCACTCCGAACCACAGGGTCCTGGACAGGAACCATGGCCTTTCCCCAGAGAAAAAAAAGTCACCAGGCCCGGCTCCTGATGTCAGTTGGCAGAAGGCACTTGGCACTCACAAACCAGCCACTGTTGCCTCTGGGGGCACCTAGCATCTGGGAGGTATCCTGATCCGTTCAGAATTTCAGAAGGCAGCCGGCCACTCAGGTCCACTGGGCCTTGGACATGAATGATGGCCTTTCCCCAGAGAAACAAAAGTCACCAGGCTAGGTTCCTGATGTCAGTTTGCAGGAGGCATTTGGCACTCACAAACCAGCCACACTTGCCTCTGGGGGCACTTTGCATCTGGGAGTCATCCTGATCCGCTCAGAATTTCAGAAGGCAGCCGGCCACTCCGGGCCACGGGGCCCTGGACATGAATGATGGCCTTTCCCCAGAGAAACAAAAGTCACCAGGTCAGGTTCCTGATGTCAGTTTGCAGGAGGCACTTGGCACTGTCAAACCAGCCACAGTTGCCTCTGGGGGTACCTAGCATCTGAGAGATATCCTGATCCGTTCACAATTTCAGAAGGCAGCCGGCCACTACGGACCACAGGGTCCTGGACACGAACCATGGCCTTTCCCCAGAGAAACAAAAGTCACCAGGCCAGGTTCCTGATGTCAGTTTGCAGGAGGCACTTGACACTGTCAAACCAGCCACAGTTGCCTCTGAGGGCGCCTTGCATCTGGGAGGCATCCTGATCCGTTCGGAATTTCAGGAGGCAGCCGGCCACACCGGACCACAGGGACCTGGACACGAACGATGGCCTTTCCCCAGAGAAACAAAAGTCACCAGGCCAGGTTCCTGATGTCAGTTTTCAGAGGGCACGAGGCACTGTCAAACCAGCCACAGTTGCCTCTGGGGGCACCTTGCATCTGAGAGATATCCTGATCTGTTCACAATTTCAGATGGCAGCCGGCCACTCCGGACCACAGGGTCCTGGACACGAACCATGGCCTTTCCCCAGAGAAACAAAAGTCACCAGGCCCGGCTCCTGATGTCAGTTTTCAGAGGGCACGAGGCACTGTCAAACCAGCGACAGTTGCCTCTGGGGGTACCTTGCATCTGAGAGATATCCTGATCTCTTCACAATTTCAGAAGGCAGCCGGCCACTCCGGACCACAGGGTCCTGGACAGGAACCATGGCCTTTCCCCAGAGAAAAAAAAGTCACCAGGCCCGGCTCCTGATGTCAGTTGGCAGAAGGCACTTGGCACTCACAAACCAGCCACTGTTGCCTCTGGGGGCACCTAGCATCTGGGAGGTATCCTGATCCGTTCAGAATTTCAGAAGGCAGCCGGCCACTCAGGTCCACTGGGCCTCGGACATGAATGATGGCCTTTCCCCAGAGAAACAAAAGTCACCAGGCTAGGTTCCTGATGTCAGTTTGAAGGAGGCATTTGGCACTCACAAACCAGCCACACTTGCCTCTGGGGGCACTTTGCATCTGGGAGTCATCCTGATCCGCTCAGAATTTCAGAAGGCAGCCGGCCACTGCGGGCCACGGGGCCCTGGACATGAATGATGGCCTTTCCCCAGAGAAACAAAAGTCACCAGGTCAGGTTCCTGATGTCAGTTTGCAGGAGGCACTTGGCACTGTCAAACCAGCCACAGTTGCCTCTGGGGGTACCTTGCATCTGGGAGGCATCCTGATCCGTTCGGAATTTCAGGAGGCAGCCGGCCACACCGGACCACAGGGACCTGGACACGAACGATGGCCTTTCCCCAGAGAAACAAAAGTCACCAGGCCAGGTTCCTGATGTCAGTTTTCAGAGGGCACGAGGCACTGTCAAACCAGCCACAGTTGCCTCTGGGGGCACCTTGCATCTGAGAGATATCCTGATCTGTTCACAATTTCAGATGGCAGCCGGCCACTCCGGACCACAGGGTCCTGGACACGAACCATGGCCTTTCCCCAGAGAAACAAAAGTCACCAGGCCCGGCTCCTGATGTCAGTTTTCAGAGGGCACGAGGCACTGTCAAACCAGCGACAGTTGCCTCTGGGGGTACCTTGCATCTGAGAGATATCCTGATCTCTTCACAATTTCAGAAGGCAGCCGGCCACTCCGGACCACAGGGTCCTGGAGACGAACCATGGCCTTTCCCCAGAGAAACAAAAGTCACCAGGCCCGGCTCCTGATGTCAGTTTGCAGAAGGCATTTGGCACTGTCAAACCAGCCACAGTTGCCTCTGGGGGCACCTTAGATCTTGGAGTCATCATGATCCGTTCATAATTTCAGCAGGCAGCCGGCCACTCAGGGCCACCTGGCCCTGGACACGATCCATGGCCTTTCCCAAGAGAAACAAAAGTCACCATGCCAGGTTCCTGATGTCAGTTTGCAGGAGGCACATGACACTGTCAAACCAGCCACAGTTGCCTCTGGGGGCACCTTGCATCTGAGAGATATCCTGATCTGTTCACAATTTCAGATGGCAGCCGGCCACTCCGGACCACATGGTCCTGGACACGAACCATGGCCTTTCCCCAGAGAAACAAAAGTCACCAGGCCTGGCTCCTGATGTTAGTTTTCAGAGGGCACTTGGCACTGTCAAACCAGCCACAATTGCTTCTGAGGGCACCTTGCATCTGGGAGGCATCCTGATCCATTTGGTGTTTCAGAAGTCAGCTGGCCACTCCGGGCCACCTTGCTGTGGACACTAACGATGGCCTTCCCCCACAGAAAGAAAAGTCACCAGGCCAGGTTCCTCATGTCAGTTTGCAGGAGGCACTTGGCACTGTCAAAACAGCCACACTTGCCTCTGGGTGCACCTTGTATCTGGGAGACATCCTGATCCTTTTAGAATTTTACAAGGCAGCTGGCCACTCCGGGACACCTTGCACAGGACGCTAACCATGGCCTTTCTCCAGACAAACAATAGTCGCCAGGCCCGGCTCCTGATGTCAGTTTGCAGAAGGCACTTGGCGCTGTCAAACCAGCCACTGTTGCCTCTGGGGGCACCTAGCATCTGGGAGGTATCCTGATCCGCTCAGAATTTCAGAAGGCAGCCGGCCACTCTGGGCCACCGGGCCATGGACATGAATGATGGCCTTTCCCCAGAGAAACAAAAGTCACCAGGCTAGGTTCCTGATATCAGTTTGCAGGAGGCACTTGGCACTGTCAAACCATCCACAGTTGCCTCTGAGGGCACCTTGCATCTGGGAGGCATCCTGATCCGTTCGGTGTTTCAGAAGGCAGCCGGCCACACCGGGCCAATGGACCCTGGACATGAATGATGGTCTTTCCCCAGAGAAACAAACTCACCACACCAACTTCCTGATGTCAATACGCAGGAGGCACTTGGCACTGTCAAACCAGCCACAGTTGCCTCTGGGGGCACTTGCGTCTGGGAGGCATCCTGATCCGTTCGGAATTTCAGCAGGCAGCCGGCCACTCCGGGCCATGGGGCCCTGGACATGAAGGATGGCCTTTCCCCACAGAAACAAAAGTCACCAGCCTAGGTTCCTGATGCCAATTTCCAGGAGGCACTTGGCACTGTCAAACCAGCCAGAGTTGCCTGTGGGGGCACCATGCATCTAGGAGACATCATGATCCGTTCACAATTTCAGAAGGCAGCCGGCCACTGAGGGCCACGGGGCCCTGGACATGAATGATGGCCTTTCCCCACAGAAACAAAAGTCACTAGGCTAGGTTCCTCATGTCAGTTTGCAGGAGGCACTTGGCACTGTCAAACCAGCCACACTTGCCTCTGGGGACACTTTGCATCTGGGAGGTATCCTGATCCGTTCGGAATTTCAGCAGGGAGCGGGCTACACCGGACCACGGGGCCCTGGACACGAACCATGGCCTTTCCCCAGACAAACAAAAGTCACCAGGCCCGGCTCCTGATGTCAGTTTGCAGAAGGCACTTGGCACTGTCAAACCAGCCACTGTTGCCTCTGGGTGCACCTTGCATCTGGGAGACATCCTAATCCTTTTAGAATTTTACAAGGCAGCTGGCCACTCCGGGACACCTTGCACAGGACACTAACCATGGCCTTTCCCCAGAGAAACAAAAGTCACCAGTCCAGGTTCCTGATGTCAGTTTTCAGAGGGCACGAGGCACTGTCAAACCAGCCACAATTGCCTCTGGGGCTACCTTGCATCTGAGAGATATCCTGATCTGTACACAATTTCAGAAGGCAGCCGGCCACTCCGGACCACAGGGTCCTGGACACGAACCATGGCCTTTTCCCAGACAAACAAAAGTCACCAGGCCCGGGTCCTGATGTCAGTTTGCAGAAGGCACTTGGCACTGTCAAACCAGCCACTGTTGCCTCTGGGGGCACCTAGCATCTGGGAGGTATCCTGATCCGTTCAGAATTTCAGAAGGGAGCCGGCCACTCCGGGCCACTGGGCCATGGACATGAATGATGGCCTTTCCCCAGAGAAACAAAAGTCACCAGCCTAGGTTCCTGATTTCAATTTGCTGGAGGCACTTGGCACTGTCAAACCAGCCACACTTGCCTCTGGGGGCACTTTGCATCTGGGAGGCATCCTGATCCGTTCGGAATTTCAGCAGGCAGCGGGCTACACCGGACCACGGGGCCCTGGACACGAACCATGGCCTTTCCCCAGACAAACAAAAGTCACCAGGCCCGGCTCCTGTTGTCAGTTTGCAGAAGGCACTTGGCACTGTCAAACCAGCCACTGTTGCCTCTGGGGGCACCTAGCATCTGGGAGGTATCCTGATCCGCCCAGAATTTCAGAAGGCAGCCGGCCACTCAGGGCCACCGGGCCATGGACATGAATGATGGCCTTTCCCCAGAGAAACAAAAGTCACCAGGCTAGGTTCCTGATTTCAATTTGCTGGAGGCACTTGGCACTGTCAAACCAGCCACAGTTGCCTCTGGGTGCACCTTGTATCTGTGAGACATCCTGATCCTTTTAGAATTTTACAAGGCAGCTGGCCACTCCGGGACACCTTGCACAGGACACTAACCATGGCCTTTCCCCAGAGAAACAAAAGTCACCAGTCCAGGTTCCTGATGTCAGTTTTCAGAGGGCACGAGGCACTGTCAAACCAGCCACAATTGCCTCTGGGGGTACCTTGCATCTGAGAGATATCCTGATCTGTACACAATTTCAGAAGGCATCCGGCAACTCCGGACCACAGGGTCCTGGACACGAACCATGGCCTTTTCCCAGACAAACAAAAGTCACCAGGCCCGGGTCCTGATGTCAGTTTGCAGAAGGCACTTGGCACTGTCAAACCAGCCACACTTGCCTCTGGGGGCACCTAGCATCTGGGAGGTATCCTGATCCGTTCAGAATTTCAGAAGGCAGCCGGCCACTCCGGGCCACTGGGCCATGGACATGAATGATGGCCTTTCCCCAGAGAAACAAAAGTCACCAGCCTAGGTTCCTGATTTCAATTTGCTGGAGGCACTTGGCACTGTCAAACCAGCCACACTTGCCTCTGGGGGCACTTTGCATCTGGGAGGCATCCTGATCCGTTCGGAATTTCAGCAGGCAGCGGGCTACACCGGACCACGGGGCCCTGGACACGAACCATGGCCTTTCCCCAGACAAACAAAAGTCACCAGGCCCGGCTCCTGTTGTCAGTTTGCAGAAGGCACTTGGCACTGTCAAACCAGCCACTGTTGCCTCTGGGGGCACCTAGCATCTGGGAGGTATCCTGATCCGCCCAGAATTTCAGAAGGCAGCCGGCCACTCAGGGCCACCGGGCCATGGACATGAATGATGGCCTTTCCCCAGAGAAACAAAAGTCACCAGGCTAGGTTCCTGATTTCAATTTGCTGGAGGCACTTGGCACTGTCAAACCAGCCACAGTTGCCTCTGGGTGCACCTTGTATCTGGGAGACATCCTAATCCTTTTAGAATTTTACAAGGCAGCTGGCCACTCCGGGACACCTTGCACAGGACACTAACCATGGCCTTTCCCCAGAGAAACAAAAGTCACCAGTCCAGGTTCCTGATGTCAGTTTTCAGAGGGCACGAGGCACTGTCAAACCAGCCACAATTGCCTCTGGGGGTACCTTGCATCTGAGAGATATCCTGATCTGTACACAATTTCAGAAGGCATCCGGCAACTCCGGACCACAGGGTCCTGGACACGAACCATGGCCTTTTCCCAGACAAACAAAAGTCACCAGGCCCGGGTCCTGATGTCAGTTTGCAGAAGGCACTTGGCACTGTCAAACCAGCCACACTTGCCTCTGGGGGCACCTAGCATCTGGGAGGTATCCTGATCCGTTCAGAATTTCAGAAGGGAGCCGGCCACTCCGGGCCACTGGGCCATGGACATGAATGATGGCCTTTCCCCAGAGAAACAAAAGTCACCAGCCTAGGTTCCTGATTTCAATTTGCTGGAGGCACTTGGCACTGTCAAACCAGCCACACTTGCCTCTGGGGGCACTTTGCATCTGGGAGGCATCCTGATCCGTTCGGAATTTCAGCAGGCAGCGGGCTACACCGGACCACGGGGCCCTGGACACGAACCATGGCCTTTCCCCAGACAAACAAAAGTCACCAGGCCCGGCTCCTGTTGTCAGTTTGCAGAAGGCACTTGGCACTGTCAAACCAGCCACTGTTGCCTCTGGGGGCACCTAGCATCTGGGAGGTATCCTGATCCGCCCAGAATTTCAGAAGGCAGCCGGCCACTCAGGGCCACCGGGCCATGGACATGAATGATGGCCTTTCCCCAGAGAAACAAAAGTCACCAGGCTAGGTTCCTGATTTCAATTTGCTGGAGGCACTTGGCACTGTCAAACCAGCCACAGTTGCCTCTGGGTGCACCTTGTATCTGTGAGACATCCTGATCCTTTTAGAATTTTACAAGGCAGCTGGCCACTCCGGGACACCTTGCACAGGACACTAACCATGGCCTTTCCCCAGAGAAACAAAAGTCACCAGTCCAGGTTCCTGATGTCAGTTTTCAGAGGGCACGAGGCACTGTCAAACCAGCCACAATTGCCTCTGGGGGTACCTTGCATCTGAGAGATATCCTGATCTGTACACAATTTCAGAAGGCATCCGGCAACTCCGGACCACAGGGTCCTGGACACGAACCATGGCCTTTTCCCAGAGAAAAAAAAGTCACCAGGCCCGGGTCCTGATGTCAGTTTGCAGAAGGCACTTGGCACTGTCAAACCAGCCACACTTGCCTCTGGGGGCACCTAGCATCTGGGAGGTATCCTGATCCGTTCAGAATTTCAGAAGGGAGCCGGCCACTCCGGGCCACTGGGCCATGGACATGAATGATGGCCTTTCCCCAGAGAAACAAAAGTCACCAGCCTAGGTTCCTGATTTCAATTTGCTGGAGGCACTTGGCACTGTCAAACCAGCCACACTTGCCTCTGGGGGCACTTTGCATCTGGGAGGCATCCTGATCCGTTCTTAATTTCAGCAGGCAGCAGGCTACACCGGAACACGGGGCCCTGGACACGAACCATGGCCTTTCCCCAGACAAACAAAAGTCACCAGGCCCGGCTCCTGTTGTCAGTTTGCAGAAGGCACTTGGCACTGTCAAACCAGCCACTGTTGCCTCTGGGGGCACCTAGCATCTGGGAGGTATCCTGATCCGCCCAGAATTTCAGAAGGCAGCCGGCCACTCAGGGCCACCGGGCCATGGACATGAATGATGGCCTTTCCCCAGAGAAACAAAAGTCACCAGGCTAGGTTCCTGATTTCAATTTGCTGGAGGCACTTGGCACTGTCAAACCAGCCACAGTTGCCTCTGGGTGCACCTTGTATCTGGGAGACATCCTAATCCTTTTAGAATTTTACAAGGCATCTGGCCACTCCGGGACGCCTTGCACAGGACACTAACCATGGCCTTTCCCCAGAGAAACAAAAGTCACCAGTCCAGGTTCCTGATGTCAGTTTTCAGAGGGCACGAGGCACTGTCAAACCAGCCACAATTGCCTCTGGGGGTACCTTGCATCTGAGAGATATCCTGATCTGTACACAATTTCAGAAGGCATCCGGCAACTCCGGACCACATGGTCCTGGACACGAACCATGGCCTTTTCCCAGAGAAACAAAAGTCACCAGGCCCGGGTCCTGATGTCAGTTTGCAGAAGGCACTTGGCACTGTCAAACCAGCCACACTTGCCTCTGGGGGCACCTAGCATCTGGGAGGTATCCTGATCCGTTCAGAATTTCAGAAGGGAGCCGGCCACTCCGGGCCACTGGGCCATGGACATGAATGATGGCCTTTCCCCAGAGAAACAAAAGTCACCAGCCTAGGTTCCTGATTTCAATTTGCTGGAGGCACTTGGCACTGTCAAACCAGCCACACTTGCCTCTGGGGGCACTTTGCATCTGGGAGGCATCCTGATCCGTTCGGAATTTCAGCAGGCAGCCGGCCACTGCAGACCACGGGGCACTGGGCACGAACGATGGCCTTTCCCCAGACAAACAAAAGTCACCAGGCCAGGTTCCTGATGTCAGTTTGCAGGAGGCACTTGGCACTGTCAAACCAGCCACAGTTGCCTCTGAAGGCACCTTGCATCTGGGAGGCATCCTGATCCGTTCGGCGTTTCAGAAGGCAGCCGGCCACACCGGGCCAACGGACCCTGGACATGAATGATGGTCTTTCCCCAGAGAAACAAACTCACCACACCAACTTCCTGATGTCAATACGCAGGAGGCACTTGGCACTGTCAAACCAGCCACAGTTGCCTCTGGGGGCATTTGTGTCTGGGTGGCATCCTGATCCGTTCGGAATTTCAGAAGGCAGCCGGCCACTCCGGGCCACGGGGCCCTGGACATGAAGGATGGCCTTTCCCCACAGAAACAAAAGTCACCAGGCTAGGTTCCTGATGTCAATTTGCAGGAGGCACTTGACACTGTCAAACCAGCCACAGTTGCCTTTGGGGGTACCTTGCATCTAGGAGACATCATGATCCGTTCACAATTTCAGAAGGCAGCCGGCCACTGAGGGCCACGGGGCCCTGGACATGAATGATGGCCTTTCCCCACAGAAACAAAAGTCACCAGGCTAGGTTCCTGATGTCAATTTGCAGGAGGCACTTGGCACTGTCAAACCAGCCACTGTTGCCTGTGGGGGCAACTTGCATCTTGCAGTCATCATGATCCGTTCACAATTTCAGAAGGCAGCCGGCCACTGCGGGCCACAGAGCCCTGGACATGAATGATGGCCTTTCCCCAGAGAAACAAAAGTCACCAGGCTAGGTTCCTGATGTCAATTTGCATGAGGCACTTGGCACTGTCAAACCAGCCACACTTGCCTCTGGGGGCACTTTGCATCTGGGAGGTATCCTGATATGTTCGAAATTTCAGCAGGCAGCGGGCTACACCGGACCACGGGGCCCTGGGCACGAACGATGGCCTTTCCCCACAGAAACAAAAGTCACCAGGCCAGGTTCCTGATGTCAGTTTGCAGTAGGCACTTGGCACTGTCAAAGCAGCCACAGTTGCCTCTGAGGGCACCTTTCATCTGGGAGGCATCCTGATCTGTTTGGTGTTTCAGAAGGCAGCTGGCCACTCCGGGCCACCTTGCCCTGGACACTAACCATGGCCTTTCCCCACAGAAGCAAAAGTCAGCAGGCCAGGTTCCTGATGTCAGTCTTCAGAGGGCACGAGGCACTGTCAAACCAGCCACAGTTGCGTCTGGGGGTACCTTGCATCTGAGAGATATCCTGATCTCTTCACAATTTCAGAAGGCAGCCGGCCACTCCGAACCACAGGGTCCTGGACAGGAACCATGGCCTTTCCCCAGAGAAAAAAAAGTCACCAGGCCCGGCTCCTGATGTCAGTTGGCAGAAGGCACTTGGCACTCACAAACCAGCCACTGTTGCCTCTGGGGGCACCTAGCATCTGGGAGGTATCCTGATCCGTTCAGAATTTCAGAAGGCAGCCGGCCACTCAGGTCCACTGGGCCTTGGACATGAATGATGGCCTTTCCCCAGAGAAACAAAAGTCACCAGGCTAGGTTCCTGATGTCAGTTTGCAGGAGGCATTTGGCACTCACAAACCAGCCACACTTGCCTCTGGGGGCACTTTGCATCTGGGAGTCATCCTGATCCGCTCAGAATTTCAGAAGGCAGCCGGCCACTCCGGGCCACGGGGCCCTGGACATGAATGATGGCCTTTCCCCAGAGAAACAAAAGTCACCAGGTCAGGTTCCTGATGTCAGTTTGCAGGAGGCACTTGGCACTGTCAAACCAGCCACAGTTGCCTCTGGGGGTACCTAGCATCTGAGAGATATCCTGATCCGTTCACAATTTCAGAAGGCAGCCGGCCACTACGGACCACAGGGTCCTGGACACGAACCATGGCCTTTCCCCAGAGAAACAAAAGTCACCAGGCCAGGTTCCTGATGTCAGTTTGCAGGAGGCACTTGACACTGTCAAACCAGCCACAGTTGCCTCTGAGGGCGCCTTGCATCTGGGAGGCATCCTGATCCGTTCGGAATTTCAGGAGGCAGCCGGCCACACCGGACCACAGGGACCTGGACACGAACGATGGCCTTTCCCCAGAGAAACAAAAGTCACCAGGCCAGGTTCCTGATGTCAGTTTTCAGAGGGCACGAGGCACTGTCAAACCAGCCACAGTTGCCTCTGGGGGCACCTTGCATCTGAGAGATATCCTGATCTGTTCACAATTTCAGATGGCAGCCGGCCACTCCGGACCACAGGGTCCTGGACACGAACCATGGCCTTTCCCCAGAGAAACAAAAGTCACCAGGCCCGGCTCCTGATGTCAGTTTTCAGAGGGCACGAGGCACTGTCAAACCAGCGACAGTTGCCTCTGGGGGTACCTTGCATCTGAGAGATATCCTGATCTCTTCACAATTTCAGAAGGCAGCCGGCCACTCCGGACCACAGGGTCCTGGACAGGAACCATGGCCTTTCCCCAGAGAAAAAAAAGTCACCAGGCCCGGCTCCTGATGTCAGTTGGCAGAAGGCACTTGGCACTCACAAACCAGCCACTGTTGCCTCTGGGGGCACCTAGCATCTGGGAGGTATCCTGATCCGTTCAGAATTTCAGAAGGCAGCCGGCCACTCAGGTCCACTGGGCCTCGGACATGAATGATGGCCTTTCCCCAGAGAAACAAAAGTCACCAGGCTAGGTTCCTGATGTCAGTTTGAAGGAGGCATTTGGCACTCACAAACCAGCCACACTTGCCTCTGGGGGCACTTTGCATCTGGGAGTCATCCTGATCCGCTCAGAATTTCAGAAGGCAGCCGGCCACTGCGGGCCACGGGGCCCTGGACATGAATGATGGCCTTTCCCCAGAGAAACAAAAGTCACCAGGTCAGGTTCCTGATGTCAGTTTGCAGGAGGCACTTGGCACTGTCAAACCAGCCACAGTTGCCTCTGGGGGTACCTTGCATCTGGGAGGCATCCTGATCCGTTCGGAATTTCAGGAGGCAGCCGGCCACACCGGACCACAGGGACCTGGACACGAACGATGGCCTTTCCCCAGAGAAACAAAAGTCACCAGGCCAGGTTCCTGATGTCAGTTTTCAGAGGGCACGAGGCACTGTCAAACCAGCCACAGTTGCCTCTGGGGGCACCTTGCATCTGAGAGATATCCTGATCTGTTCACAATTTCAGATGGCAGCCGGCCACTCCGGACCACAGGGTCCTGGACACGAACCATGGCCTTTCCCCAGAGAAACAAAAGTCACCAGGCCCGGCTCCTGATGTCAGTTTTCAGAGGGCACGAGGCACTGTCAAACCAGCGACAGTTGCCTCTGGGGGTACCTTGCATCTGAGAGATATCCTGATCTCTTCACAATTTCAGAAGGCAGCCGGCCACTCCGGACCACAGGGTCCTGGAGACGAACCATGGCCTTTCCCCAGAGAAACAAAAGTCACCAGGCCCGGCTCCTGATGTCAGTTTGCAGAAGGCATTTGGCACTGTCAAACCAGCCACAGTTGCCTCTGGGGGCACCTTAGATCTTGGAGTCATCATGATCCGTTCATAATTTCAGCAGGCAGCCGGCCACTCAGGGCCACCTGGCCCTGGACACGATCCATGGCCTTTCCCAAGAGAAACAAAAGTCACCATGCCAGGTTCCTGATGTCAGTTTGCAGGAGGCACATGACACTGTCAAACCAGCCACAGTTGCCTCTGGGGGCACCTTGCATCTGAGAGATATCCTGATCTGTTCACAATTTCAGATGGCAGCCGGCCACTCCGGACCACATGGTCCTGGACACGAACCATGGCCTTTCCCCAGACAAACAAAAGTCACCAGGCCCGGCTCCTGATGTTAGTTTTCAGAGGGCACTTGGCACTGTCAAACCAGCCACAATTGCTTCTGAGGGCACCTTGCATCTGGGAGGCATCCTGATCCATTTGGTGTTTCAGAAGGCAGCTGGCCACTCCGGGCCACCTTGCTGTGGACACTAACGATGGCCTTCCCCCACAGAAAGAAAAGTCACCAGGCCAGGTTCCTCATGTCAGTTTGCAGGAGTCACTTGGCACTGTCAAAACAGCCACACTTGCCTCTGGGTGCACCTTGTATCTGGGAGACATCCTGATCCTTTTAGAATTTTACAAGGCAGCTGGCCACTCCGGGACACCTTGCACAGGACGCTAACCATGGCCTTTCTCCAGACAAACAAAAGTCGCCAGTCCCGGCTCCTGATGTCAGTTTGCAGAAGGCACTTGGCGCTGTCAAACCAGCCACTGTTGCCTCTGGGGGCACCTAGCATCTGGGAGGTATCCTGATCCGCTCAGAATTTCAGAAGGCAGCCGGCCACTCTGGGCCACCGGGCCATGGACATGAATGATGGCCTTTCCCCAGAGAAACAAAAGTCACCAGGCTAGGTTCCTGATGTCAGTTTGCAGGAGGCACTTGGCACTGTCAAACCAGCCACAGTTGCCTCTGAGGGCACCTTGCATCTGGGAGGCATCCTGATCCGTTCGGTGTTTCAGAAGGCAGCCGGCCACACCGGGCCAATGGACCCTGGACATGAATGATGGTCTTTCCCCAGAGAAACAAACTCACCACACCAACTTCCTGATGTCAATACGCAGGAGGCACTTGGCACTGTCAAACCAGCCACAGTTGCCTCTGGGGGCACTTGCGTCTGGGAGGCATCCTGATCCGTTCGGAATTTCAGCAGGCAGCCGGCCACTCCGGGCCATGGGGCCCTGGACATGAAGGATGGCCTTTCCCCACAGAAACAAAAGTCACCAGCCTAGGTTCCTGATGCCAATTTCCAGGAGGCACTTGGCACTGTCAAACCAGCCAGAGTTGCCTGTGGGGGCACCATGCATCTAGGAGACATCATGATCCGTTCACAATTTCAGAAGGCAGCCGGCCACTGAGGGCCACGGGGCCCTGGACATGAATGATGGCCTTTCCCCACAGAAACAAAAGTCACTAGGCTAGGTTCCTCATGTCAGTTTGCAGGAGGCACTTGGCACTGTCAAACCAGCCACACTTGCCTCTGGGGACACTTTGCATCTGGGAGGTATCCTGATCCGTTCGGAATTTCAGCAGGGAGCGGGCTACACCGGACCACGGGGCCCTGGACACGAACCATGGCCTTTCCCCAGACAAACAAAAGTCACCAGGCCCGGCTCCTGATGTCAGTTTGCAGAAGGCACTTGGCACTGTCAAACCAGCCACTGTTGCCTCTGGGTGCACCTTGCATCTGGGAGACATCCTAATCCTTTTAGAATTTTACAAGGCAGCTGGCCACTCCGGGACACCTTGCACAGGACACTAACCATGGCCTTTCCCCAGAGAAACAAAAGTCACCAGGCCAGGTTCCTGATGTCAGTTTTCAGAGGGCACGAGGCACTGTCAAACCAGCCACAATTGCCTCTGGGGGTACCTTGCATCTGAGAGATATCCTGATCTGTACACAATTTCAGAAGGCAGCCGGCCACTCCGGACCACAGGGTCCTGGACACGAACCATGGCCTTTTCCCAGACAAACAAAAGTCACCAGGCCCGGCTCCTGATGTCAGTTTGCAGAAGGCACTTGGCACTGTCAAACCAGCCACTGTTGCCTCTGGGGGCACCTAGCATCTGGGAGGTATCCTGATCCGTTCAGAATTTCAGAAGGGAGCCGGCCACTCCGGGCCACTGGGCCATGGACATGAATGATGGCCTTTCCCCAGAGAAACAGAAGTCACCAGCCTAGGTTCCTGAGGTCAATTTGCTGGAGGCACTTGGCACTGTCAAACCAGCCACACTTGCCTCTGGGGGCACTTTGCATCTGGGAGGCATCCTGATCCGTTCGGAATTTCAGCAGGCAGCGGGCTACACCGGACCACGGGGCCCTGGACACGAACCATGGCCTTTCCCCAGACAAACAAAAGTCACCAGGCCCGGCTCCTGTTGTCAGTTTGCAGAAGGCACTTGGCACTGTCAAACTAGCCACTGTTGCCTCTGGGGGCACCTAGCATCTGGGAGGTATCCTGATCCGCCCAGAATTTCAGAAGGCAGCCGGCCACTCAGGGCCACCGGGCCATGGACATGAATGATGGCCTTTCCCCAGAGAAACAAAAGTCACCAGGCTAGGTTCCTGATTTCAATTTGCTGGAGGCACTTGGCACTGTCAAACCAGCCACAGTTGCCTCTGGGTGCACCTTGTATCTGGGAGACATCCTAATCCTTTTAGAATTTTACAAGGCAGCTGGCCACTCCGGGACACCTTGCACAGGACACTAACCATGGCCTTTCCCCAGAGAAACAAAAGTCACCAGTCCAGGTTCCTGATGTCAGTTTTCAGAGGGCACGAGGCACTGTCAAACCAGCCACAATTGCCTCTGGGGGTACCTTGCATCTGAGAGATATCCTGATCTGTACACAATTTCAGAAGGCATCCGGCAACTCCGGACCACAGGGTCCTGGACACGAACCATGGCCTTTTCCCAGAGAAACAAAAGTCACCAGGCCCGGCTCCTGATGTCAGTTTGCAGAAGGCACTTGGCACTGTCAAACCAGCCACACTTGCCTCTGGGGGCACCTAGCATCTGGGAGGTATCCTGATCCGTTCAGAATTTCAGAAGGGAGCCGGCCACTCCGGGCCACTGGGCCATGGACATGAATGATGGCCTTTCCCCAGAGAAACAAAAGTCACCAGCCTAGGTTCCTGATTTCAATTTGCTGGAGGCACTTGGCACTGTCAAACCAGCCACACTTGCCTCTGGGGGCACTTTGCATCTGGGAGGCATCCTGATCCGTTCGGAATTTCAGCAGGCAGCCGGCCACTGCAGACCACGGGGCACTGGGCACGAACGATGGCCTTTCCCCAGACAAACAAAAGTCACCAGGCCAGGTTCCTGATGTCAGTTTGCAGGAGGCACTTGGCACTGTCAAACCAGCCACAGTTGCCTCTGAAGGCACCTTGCATCTGGGAGGCATCCTGATCCGTTCGGAGTTTCAGAAGGCAGCCGGCCACACCGGGCCAACGGACCCTGGACATGAATGATGGCCTTTCCCCAGAGAAACAAACTCACCACACCAACTTCCTGATGTCAATACGCAGGAGGCACTTGGCACTGTCAAACCAGCCACAGTTGCCTCTGGGGGCATTTGTGTCTGGGTGGCATCCTGATCCGTTCAGAATTTCAGAAGGCAGCCGGCCACTCCGGGCCACGGGGCCCTGGACATGAAGGATGGCCTTTCCCCACAGAAACAAAAGTCACCAGGCTAGGTTCCTGATGTCAATTTGCAGGAGGCACTTGACACTGTCAAACCAGCCACAGTTGCCTTTGGGGGTACCTTGCATCTAGGAGACATCATGATCCGTTCACAATTTCAGCAGGCAGCCGGCCACAGCGGACCACGGGGCCCTGGACATGAATGATGGCCTTTCCCCAGAGAAACAAAAGTCACCAGGCCCGGCTCCTGATGTCAATTTGCAGGAGGCACTTGGCACTGTCAAACCAGCCACTGTTGCCTGTGGGGGCAACTTGCATCTTGCAGTCATCATGATCCGTTCACAATTTCAGAAGGCAGCCGGCCACTGAGGGCCACGGGGCCCTGGACGTGAATGATGGCCTTTCCCCACAGAAACAAAAGTCACCAGGCTAGGTTCCTGATGTCAATTTGCAGGAGGCACTTGGCACTGTCAAACCAGCCACACTTGTCTCTGGGGGCACTTTGCATCTGGGAGGTATCCTGATCCGTTCGGAATTTTAGCAGGCAGCGGGCTACAACGGACCACGGGGCCCTGGACAATAGCCATGGCCTTTCCCCAGACAAACAAAAGTCACCAGGCCCGGCTCCTGATGTCAGTTTGCAGAAGGCACTTGGCACTGTCAAAACAGCCACTGTTGCCTCTGGGGGCACCTAGCATCTGGGAGGTATACTGATCCGCTCAGAATTTCAGAAGGCAGCCGGCCACTCAGGGCCACCGGGCCATGGACATGAATGATGGCCTTTCCCCAGAGAAACAAAAGTCACCAGGCTAGGTTCCTGATGTCAGTTTGCAGGAGGCACTTGGCACTGTCAAACCAACCACACTTGCCTCTGGGGGCACTTGCATCTTGGAGGCACCCTGATCCGCTCAGAATTTCAGCAGGCAGCCGGCCACTCCGGGCCACGGGGCCCTGGATATGAAGGATGGCCTTTCCCCACAGAAACAAAAGTCACCAGGCTAGGTTCCTGATGTCAATTTGCAGGAGGCACTTGGCACTGTCAAAGCAGCCAGAGTTGCCTGTGGGTGTACCTTGCATCTAGGAGACATCATGATCCGTTCACAATTTCAGAAGGCAGCCAGCCACTGCGGGCCACGGGGCCATGGACATGAATGATGGCCTTTCCCCAGAGAAACAAAAGTCACCAGGCCAGGTTCCTGATTTCAATTTGCTGGAGGCACTTGGCACTGTCAAACCAGCCACAGTTGCCTCTGAGGGCACCTTGCATCTGGGAGGCATCCTAACCCTTTTAGAATTTTACAAGTCAGCTGGCCACTCCGGGCCACCTTGCACAGGACACTAACCATGGCCTTTCCCCAGAGAAACAAAAGTCACCAGGCCAGGTTCCTGATGTCAGTTTTCAGAGGGCACGAGGCACTGTCAAACCAGCCACAATTGCCTCTGGGGGTACCTTGCATCTGAGAGATATCCTGATCTGTACACAATTTCAGAAGGCATCCGGCAACTCCGGACCACAGGGTCCTGGACACGAACCATGGCCTCTTCCCAGACAAACAAAAGTCACCAGGCCCGGGTCCTGATGTCAGTTTGCAGGAGGCACTTGGCACTGTCAAACCAGCCACAGTTGCCTCTGAAGGCACCTTGCATCTGGGAGGCATCCTGATCCGTTCGGAGTTTCAGAAGGCAGCCGGTCACACCGGGCCAACGGACCCTGGACATGAATGATGGTCTTTCCCCAGAGAAACAAACTCACCACACCAACTTCCTGATGTCAATACGCAGGAGGCACTTGGCACTGTCAAACCAGCCACAGTTGCCTCTGGGGGCACTTGTGTCTGGGTGGCATCCTGATCCGTTCGGAATTTCAGAAGGCAGCCGGCCACTCCGGGCCACGGGGCCCTGGACATGAAGGATGGCCTTTCCCCACAGAAACAAAAGTCACCAGGCTAGGTTCCTGATGTCAATTTGCAGGAGGCACTTGACACTGTCAAACCAGCCACAGTTGCCTTTGGGGGTACCTTGCATCTAGGAGACATCATGATCCGTTCACAATTTCAGAAGGCAGCCGGCTACTGAGGGCCACGGGGCCCTGGACATGAATGATGGCCTTTCCCCACAGAAACAAAAGTCACCAGGCTAGGTTCCTGATGTCAATTTGCAGGAGGCACTTGGCACTGTCAAACCAGCCACTGTTGCCTGTGGGGGCAACTTGCATCTAGGAGACATCATGATCCGTTCACAATTTCAGAAGGCAGCCGGCCACTGAGGGCCACGGGGCCCTGGACGTGAATGATGGTCTTTCCCCGCAGAAACAAAAGTCACCAGGCTAGGTTCCTGATGTCAATTTGCAGGAGGCACTTGGCACTGTCAAAGCAGCCAGAGTTGCCTGTGGGTGTACCTTGCATCTAGGAGACATCATGATCCGTTCACAATTTCAGAAGGCAGCCAGCCACTGCGGGCCACGGGGCCATGGACATGAATGATGGCCTTTCCCCAGAGAAACAAAAGTCACCAGGCTAGGTTCCTGATTTCAATTTGCTGGAGGCACTTGGCACTGTCAAACCAGCCACACTTGCCTCTGCGGCACTTTGCATCTGGGAGGCATCCTGATCCGTTCGGTGTTTCAGCAGGCAGCCGGCCACTCCGGACCACAGGGTCCTGGACACGAACGATGGCCTTTCCCCAGAGAAACAAAAGTCACCAGGCCAGGTTCCTGATGTCAGTTTGCAGGAGGCACTTGGCACTGTCAAAGCAGCCACAATTGCTTCTGAGGGCACCTTGCATCTGGGAGGCATCCTGATCCATTTGGTGTTTCAGAAGGCAGCTGGCCACTCCGGGCCACCTTGCTGTGTACACTAACGATGGCCTTCCCCCACAGAAAGAAAAGTCACCAGGCCATGTTCCTCATGTCAGTTTGCAGGAGGCACTTGGCGCTGTCAAACCAGCCACACTTGCCTCTGGGGGCACTTTGCATCTGGGAGGTATCCTGATCCGCTCAGAATTTCAGAAGGCAGCCGGCCACTCTGGGCCACCGGGCCATGGACAAGACTGATGGCCTTTCGCCAGAGAAACAAAAGTCACCAGGCTAGGTTCCTGATTTCAATTTGCTGGAGGCACTTGGCACTGTCAAACCAGCCACAGTTGCCTCTGGGTGCACCTTGTATCTGGGAGACATCCTAATCCTTTTAGAATTTTACAAGGCAGCTGGCCACTCCGGGACACCTTGCACAGGACACTAACCATGGCCTTTCCCCAGAGAAACAAAAGTCACCAGTCCAGGTTCCTGATGTCAGTTTTCAGAGGGCACGAGGCACTGTCAAACCAGCCACAATTGCCTCTGGGGGTACCTTGCATCTGAGAGATATCCTGATCTGTACACAATTTCAGAAGGCATCCGGCAACTCCGGACCACAGGGTCCTGGACACGAACCATGGCCTTTTCCCAGAGAAACAAAAGTCACCAGGCCCGGGTCCTGATGTCAGTTTGCAGGAGGCACTTGGCACTGTCAAACCAGCCACAGTTGCCTCTGAAGGCACCTTGCATCTGGGAGGCATCCTGATCCGTTCGGAGTTTCAGAAGGCAGCCGGCCACACCGGGCCAACGGACCCTGGACATGAATGATGGTCTTTCCCCAGAGAAACAAACTCACCACACCAACTTCCTGATGTCAATACGCAGGAGGCACTTGGCACTGTCAAACCAGCCACAGTTGCCTCTGGGGGCACTTGTGTCTGGGTGGCATCCTGATCCGTTCGGAATTTCAGAAGGCAGCCGGCCACTCCGGGCCACGGGGCCCTGGACATGAAGGATGGCCTTTCCCCACAGAAACAAAAGTCACCAGGCTAGGTTCCTGATGTCAATTTGCAGGAGGCACTTGACACTGTCAAACCAGCCACAGTTGCCTTTGGGGGTACCTTGCATCTAGGAGACATCATGATCCGTTCACAATTTCAGAAGGCAGCCGGCCACTGAGGGCCACGGGGCCCTGGACATGAATGATGGCCTTTCCCCACAGAAACAAAAGTCACCAGGCTAGGTTCCTGATGTCAATTTGCAGGAGGCACTTGGCACTGTCAAACCAGCCAGAGTTGCCTGTGGGGGCACCTTGCATCTAGGAGACATCATGATCCGTTCACAATTTCAGAAGGCAGCCGGCCACTGAGGGCCACGGGGCCCTGACATGAATGATGGCCTTTCCCCACAGAAACAAAAGTCACTAGGCTAGGTTCCTCATGTCAGTTTGCAGGAGGCACTTGGCACTGTCAAACCAGCCACACTTGCCTCTGGGGACAGTTTGCATCTGGGAGGTATCCTGATCCGTTCGGAATTTCAGCAGGCAGCGGGCTACACCGGACCAACGTGCCCTGGACACGAACCATGGCCTTTCCCCAGACAAACAAAAGTCACCAGGCCCGGCTCCTGATGTCAGTTTGCAGAAGGCACTTGGCACTGTCAAACCAGCCACAGTTGCCTCTGAGGGCACCTTGCATCTGGGAGGCATCCTGATCCGTTCGGAGTTTCAGAAGGCAGCCGGCCACACCGGGCCAACGGACCCTGGACATGAATGATGGTCTTTCCCCAGAGAAACAAACTCACCACACCAACTTCCTGATGTCAATACGCAGGAGGCACTTGGCACTGTCAAACCAGCCACAGTTGCCTCTGGGGGCACTTGTGTCTGGGTGGCATCCTGATCCGTTCGGAATTTCAGAAGGCAGCCGGCCACTCCGGGCCACGGGGCCCTGGACATGAAGGATGGCCTTTCCCCACAGAAACAAAAGTCACCAGGCTAGGTTCCTGATGTCAATTTGCAGGAGGCACTTGACACTGTCAAACCAGCCACAGTTGCCTTTGGGGGTACCTTGCATCTAGGAGACATCATGATCCGTTCACAATTTCAGAAGGCAGCCGGCCACTCAGGGCCACGGGGCCCTGGACATGAATGACGGCCTTTCCCCAGAGAAACAAAAGTCACCAGGCTAGGTTCCTGATGTCAATTTGCAGGAGGCACTTGGCACTGTCAAACCAGCCACTGTTGCCTGTGGGGGCAACTTGCATCTAGGAGACATCATGATCCGTTCACAATTTCAGAAGGCAGCCGGCCACTGAGGGCCACGGGGCCCTGGACATGAATGATGGCCTTTCTCACAGAAACAAAAGTCACCAGGCTAGGTTCCTGATGTCAATTTGCAGGAGGCACTTGGCACTGTCAAACCAGCCACACTTGCCTCTGGTGGCACTTTGCATCTGGGAGGTATCCTGATCCGTTCGGAATTTTAGCATGCAGCCGGCCACTGCGGACCACGGGGCACTGGGCACGAACGATGGCCTTTCCCCAGAGAAACAAAAGTCACCAGGCCAGGTTCCTGATGTCAGTTTGCAGGAGGCACTTGGCACTGTCAAACCAGCCACAGTTGCCTGTGGGGGTACCTTGCGTCTAGGAGACATCATGATCCGTTCACAATTTCAGAAGGCAGCCGGCCACTGCGGGCCACGGGGCCCTGGACATGAATGATGGCCTTTCCCCAGAGAAACAAAAGTCACCAGGCCAGGTTCCTGATTTCAATTTGCTGGAGGCACTTGGCACTGTCAAACCAGCCACACTTGCCTCTGCGGCACTTTGCATCTGGGAGGCATCCTGATCCGTTCGGTGTTTCAGCAGGCAGCCGGCCACTCCGGACCACAGGGTCCTGGACACGAACGATGGCCTTTCCCCTGAGAAACAAAAGTCACCAGGCCAGGTTCCTGATGTCAGTTTGCAGGAGGCACTTGGCACTGTCAAAGCAGCCACAATTGCTTCTGAGGGCACCTTGCATCTGGGAGGCATCCTGATCCATTTGGTGTTTCAGAAGGCAGCTGGCCACTCCGGGCCACCTTGCTGTGGACACGAACGATGGCCTTCCCCCACAGAAAGAAAAGTCACCAGGCCAGGTTCCTCATGTCAGTTTGCAGGAGGCACTTGGCACTGTCAAAACAGCCACAGTTGCCTCTGGGTGCACCTTGTATTTGGCAGACATCCGGATCCTTTTAGAATTTTACAAGGCAGCTGGCCACTCCAGGACACCTTGCACAGGACACGAACCATGGCCTTTCTCCAGACAAACAAAAGTCGCCAGGCCCGGCTCCTGATGTCAGTTTGCAGAAGGCACTTGGCGCTGTCAAACCAGCCACTGTTGCCTCTGGGGGCACCTAGCATCTGGGAGGTATCCTGATCCGCTCAGAATTTCAGAAGGCAGCCGGCCACTCTGGGCCACCGGGCCATGGACATGAATGATGGCCTTTCCCCAGAGAAACAAAAGTCACCAGGCTAGGTTCCTGAGGTCAGTTTGCAGGAGGCACTTGGCACTGTCAAACCAGCCACAGTTGCCTCTGAGGGCACCTTGCATCTGGGAGGCATCCTGATCCGTTCGGTGTTTCAGAAGGCAGCCGGCCACACCGGGCCAATGGACCCTGGACATGAATGATGGTCTTTCCCCAGAGAAACAAACTCACCACACCAACTTCCTGATGTCAATACGCAGGAGGCACTTGGCACTGTCAAACCAGCCACAGTTGCCTCTGGGGGCACTTGCGTCTGGGAGGCATCCTGATCCGTTCGGAATTTCAGCAGGCAGCCGGCCACTCCGGGCCATGGGGCCCTGGACATGAAGGATGGCCTTTCCCCCAAGAAACAAAAGTCAACCAGCCTAGGTTCCTGATGCCAATTTCCAGGAGGCACTTGGCACTGTCAAACCAGCCAGAGTTGCCTGTGGGGGCACCTTGCATCTAGGAGACATCATGATCCGTTCACAATTTCAGAAGGCAGCCGGCCACTGAGGGCCACGGGGCCCTGGACATGAATGATGGCCTTTCCCCACAGAAACAAAAGTCACTAGGCTAGGTTCCTCATGTCAGTTTGCAGGAGGCACTTGGCACTGTCAAACCAGCCACACTTGCCTCTGGGGACACCTAGCATCTGGGAGGTATCCTGATTGTTTCGGGAATTTCAGCAGGCAGCGGGCAACACCGGACCACGGGGCCCTGGACACGAACCATGGCCTTTCCCCAGAGAAACAAAAGTCACCAGGCTAGGTTCCTGATTTCAATTTGCTGGAGGCACTTGGCACTGTCAAACCAGCCACAGTTGCCTCTGGGTGCACCTTGTATCTGGGAGACATCCTAATCCTTTTAGAATTTTACAAGGCAGCTGGCCACTCCGGGACACCTTGCACAGGACACTAACCATGGCCTTTCCCCAGAGAAACAAAAGTCACCAGTCCAGGTTCCTGATGTCAGTTTTCAGAGGGCACGAGGCACTGTCAAACCAGCCACAATTGCCTCTGGGGGTACCTTGCATCTGAGAGATATCCTGATCTGTACACAATTTCAGAAGGCATCCGGCAACTCCGGACCACAGGGTCCTGGACACGAACCATGGCCTTTTCCCAGACAAACAAAAGTCACCAGGCCAGGTTCCTGATGTCAGTTTGCAGAAGGCACTTGGCACTGTCAAACCAGCCACACTTGCCTCTGGGGGCACCTAGCATCTGGGAGGTATCCTGATCCGTTCAGAATTTCAGAAGGGAGCCGGCCACTCCGGGCCACTGGGCCATGGACATGAATGATGGCTTTTCCCCAGAGAAACAAAAGTCACCAGCCTAGGTTCCTGATTTCAATTTGCTGGAGGCACTTGGCACTGTCAAACCAGCCACACTTGCCTCTGGGGGCACTTTGCATCTGGGAGGCATCCTGATCCGTTCGGAATTTCAGCAGGCAGCCGGCCACTGCAGACCACGGGGCACTGGGCACGAACGATGGCCTTTCCCCAGAGAAACAAAAGTCACCAGGCCAGGTTCCTGATGTCAGTTTGCAGGAGGCACTTGGCACTGTCAAACCAGCCACAGTTGCCTGTGGGGGTACCTTGCGTCTAGGAGACATCATGATCCGTTCACAATTTCAGAAGGCAGCCGGCCACTGCGGGCCACGGGGCCCTGGACATGAATGATGGCCTTTCCCCAGAGAAACAAAAGTCACCAGGCCAGGTTCCTGATTTCAATTTGCTGGAGGCACTTGGCACTGTCAAACCAGCCACACTTGCCTCTGCGGCACTTTGCATCTGGGAGGCATCCTGATCCGTTCGGTGTTTCAGCAGGCAGCCGGCCACTCCGGACCACAGGGTCCTGGACACGAACGATGGCCTTTCCCCTGAGAAACAAAAGTCACCAGGCCAGGTTCCTGATGTCAGTTTGCAGGAGGCACTTGGCACTGTCAAAGCAGCCACAATTGCTTCTGAGGGCACCTTGCATCTGGGAGGCATCCTGATCCATTTGGTGTTTCAGAAGGCAGCTGGCCACTCCGGGCCACCTTGCTGTGGACACGAACGATGGCCTTCCCCCACAGAAAGAAAAGTCACCAGGCCAGGTTCCTCATGTCAGTTTGCAGGAGGCACTTGGCACTGTCAAAACAGCCACAGTTGCCTCTGGGTGCACCTTGTATTTGGCAGACATCCGGATCCTTTTAGAATTTTACAAGGCAGCTGGCCACTCCAGGACACCTTGCACAGGACACGAACCATGGCCTTTCTCCAGACAAACAAAAGTCGCCAGGCCCGGCTCCTGATGTCAGTTTGCAGAAGGCACTTGGCGCTGTCAAACCAGCCACTGTTGCCTCTGGGGGCACCTAGCATCTGGGAGGTATCCTGATCCGCTCAGAATTTCAGAAGGCAGCCGGCCACTCTGGGCCACCGGGCCATGGACATGAATGATGGCCTTTCCCCAGAGAAACAAAAGTCACCAGGCTAGGTTCCTGAGGTCAGTTTGCAGGAGGCACTTGGCACTGTCAAACCAGCCACAGTTGCCTCTGAGGGCACCTTGCATCTGGGAGGCATCCTGATCCGTTCGGTGTTTCAGAAGGCAGCCGGCCACACCGGGCCAATGGACCCTGGACATGAATGATGGTCTTTCCCCAGAGAAACAAACTCACCACACCAACTTCCTGATGTCAATACGCAGGAGGCACTTGGCACTGTCAAACCAGCCACAGTTGCCTCTGGGGGCACTTGCGTCTGGGAGGCATCCTGATCCGTTCGGAATTTCAGCAGGCAGCCGGCCACTCCGGGCCATGGGGCCCTGGACATGAAGGATGGCCTTTCCCCCAAGAAACAAAAGTCAACCAGCCTAGGTTCCTGATGCCAATTTCCAGGAGGCACTTGGCACTGTCAAACCAGCCAGAGTTGCCTGTGGGGGCACCTTGCATCTAGGAGACATCATGATCCGTTCACAATTTCAGAAGGCAGCCGGCCACTGAGGGCCACGGGGCCCTGGACATGAATGATGGCCTTTCCCCACAGAAACAAAAGTCACTAGGCTAGGTTCCTCATGTCAGTTTGCAGGAGGCACTTGGCACTGTCAAACCAGCCACACTTGCCTCTGGGGACACTTTGCATCTGGGAGGTATCCTGATTGTTTCGGGAATTTCAGCAGGCAGCGGGCAACACCGGACCACGGGGCCCTGGACACGAACCATGGCCTTTCCCCAGAGAAACAAAAGTCACCAGGCTAGGTTCCTGATTTCAATTTGCTGGAGGCACTTGGCACTGTCAAACCAGCCACAGTTGCCTCTGGGTGCACCTTGTATCTGGGAGACATCCTAATCCTTTTAGAATTTTACAAGGCAGCTGGCCACTCCGGGACACCTTGCACAGGACACTAACCATGGCCTTTCCCCAGAGAAACAAAAGTCACCAGTCCAGGTTCCTGATGTCAGTTTTCAGAGGGCACGAGGCACTGTCAAACCAGCCACAATTGCCTCTGGGGGTACCTTGCATCTGAGAGATATCCTGATCTGTACACAATTTCAGAAGGCATCCGGCAACTCCGGACCACAGGGTCCTGGACACGAACCATGGCCTTTTCCCAGAGAAACAAAAGTCACCAGGCCCGGCTCCTGATGTCAGTTTGCAGAAGGCACTTGGCACTGTCAAACCAGCCACACTTGCCTCTGGGGGCACCTAGCATCTGGGAGGTATCCTGATCCGTTCAGAATTTCAGAAGGGAGCCGGCCACTCCGGGCCACTGGGCCATGGACATGAATGATGGCCTTTCCCCAGAGAAACAAAAGTCACCAGCCTAGGTTCCTGATTTCAATTTGCTGGAGGCACTTGGCACTGTCAAACCAGCCACACTTGCCTCTGGGGGCACTTTGCATCTGGGAGGCATCCTGATCCGTTCGGAATTTCAGCAGGCAGCCGGCCACTGCAGACCACGGGGCACTGGGCACGAACGATGGCCTTTCCCCAGACAAACAAAAGTCACCAGGCCAGGTTCCTGATGTCAGTTTGCAGGAGGCACTTGGCACTGTCAAACCAGCCACAGTTGCCTCTGAAGGCACCTTGCATCTGGGAGGCATCCTGATCCGTTCGGAGTTTCAGAAGGCAGCCGGCCACACCGGGCCAACGGACCCTGGACATGAATGATGGCCTTTCCCCAGAGAAACAAACTCACCACACCAACTTCCTGATGTCAATACGCAGGAGGCACTTGGCACTGTCAAACCAGCCACAGTTGCCTCTGGGGGCATTTGTGTCTGGGTGGCATCCTGATCCGTTCAGAATTTCAGAAGGCAGCCGGCCACTCCGGGCCACGGGGCCCTGGACATGAAGGATGGCCTTTCCCCACAGAAACAAAAGTCACCAGGCTAGGTTCCTGATGTCAATTTGCAGGAGGCACTTGACACTGTCAAACCAGCCACAGTTGCCTTTGGGGGTACCTTGCATCTAGGAGACATCATGATCCGTTCACAATTTCAGCAGGCAGCCGGCCACAGCGGACCACGGGGCCCTGGACATGAATGATGGCCTTTCCCCAGAGAAACAAAAGTCACCAGGCTAGGTTCCTGATGTCAATTTGCAGGAGGCACTTGGCACTGTCAAACCAGCCACTGTTGCCTGTGGGGGCAACTTGCATCTTGCAGTCATCATGATCCGTTCACAATTTCAGAAGGCAGCCGGCCACTGAGGGCCACGGGGCCCTGGACGTGAATGATGGCCTTTCCCCACAGAAACAAAAGTCACCAGGCTAGGTTCCTGATGTCAATTTGCAGGAGGCACTTGGCACTGTCAAACCAGCCACACTTGTCTCTGGGGGCACTTTGCATCTGGGAGGTATCCTGATCCGTTCGGAATTTTAGCAGGCAGCGGGCTACAACGGACCACGGGGCCCTGGACAATAGCCATGGCCTTTCCCCAGACAAACAAAAGTCACCAGGCCCGGCTCCTGATGTCAGTTTGCAGAAGGCACTTGGCACTGTCAAAACAGCCACTGTTGCCTCTGGGGGCACCTAGCATCTGGGAGGTATACTGATCCGCTCAGAATTTCAGAAGGCAGCCGGCCACTCAGGGCCACCGGGCCATGGACATGAATGATGGCCTTTCCCCAGAGAAACAAAAGTCACCAGGCTAGGTTCCTGATGTCAGTTTGCAGGAGGCACTTGGCACTGTCAAACCAACCACACTTGCCTCTGGGGGCACTTGCATCTTGGAGGCACCCTGATCCGCTCAGAATTTCAGCAGGCAGCCGGCCACTCCGGGCCACGGGGCCCTGGATATGAAGGATGGCCTTTCCCCACAGAAACAAAAGTCACCAGGCTAGGTTCCTGATGTCAATTTGCAGGAGGCACTTGGCACTGTCAAAGCAGCCAGAGTTGCCTGTGGGTGTACCTTGCATCTAGGAGACATCATGATCCGTTCACAATTTCAGAAGGCAGCCAGCCACTGCGGGCCACGGGGCCATGGACATGAATGATGGCCTTTCCCCAGAGAAACAAAAGTCACCAGGCCAGGTTCCTGATTTCAATTTGCTGGAGGCACTTGGCACTGTCAAACCAGCCACAGTTGCCTCTGAGGGCACCTTGCATCTGGGAGGCATCCTAACCCTTTTAGAATTTTACAAGTCAGCTGGCCACTCCGGGCCACCTTGCACAGGACACTAACCATGGCCTTTCCCCAGAGAAACAAAAGTCACCAGGCCAGGTTCCTGATGTCAGTTTTCAGAGGGCACGAGGCACTGTCAAACCAGCCACAATTGCCTCTGGGGGTACCTTGCATCTGAGAGATATCCTGATCTGTACACAATTTCAGAAGGCATCCGGCAACTCCGGACCACAGGGTCCTGGACACGAACCATGGCCTCTTCCCAGACAAACAAAAGTCACCAGGCCCGGGTCCTGATGTCAGTTTGCAGGAGGCACTTGGCACTGTCAAACCAGCCACAGTTGCCTCTGAAGGCACCTTGCATCTGGGAGGCATCCTGATCCGTTCGGAGTTTCAGAAGGCAGCCGGCCACACCGGGCCAACGGACCCTGGACATGAATGATGGTCTTTCCCCAGAGAAACAAACTCACCACACCAACTTCCTGATGTCAATACGCAGGAGGCACTTGGCACTGTCAAACCAGCCACAGTTGCCTCTGGGGGCACTTGTGTCTGGGTGGCATCCTGATCCGTTCGGAATTTCAGAAGGCAGCCGGCCACTCCGGGCCACGGGGCCCTGGACATGAAGGATGGCCTTTCCCCACAGAAACAAAAGTCACCAGGCTAGGTTCCTGATGTCAATTTGCAGGAGGCACTTGACACTGTCAAACCAGCCACAGTTGCCTTTGGGGGTACCTTGCATCTAGGAGACATCATGATCCGTTCACAATTTCAGAAGGCAGCCGGCTACTGAGGGCCACGGGGCCCTGGACATGAATGATGGCCTTTCCCCACAGAAACAAAAGTCACCAGGCTAGGTTCCTGATGTCAATTTGCAGGAGGCACTTGGCACTGTCAAACCAGCCACTGTTGCCTGTGGGGGCAACTTGCATCTAGGAGACATCATGATCCGTTCACAATTTCAGAAGGCAGCCGGCCACTGAGGGCCACGGGGCCCTGGACGTGAATGATGGTCTTTCCCCGCAGAAACAAAAGTCACCAGGCTAGGTTCCTCATGTCAATTTGCAGGAGGCACTTGGCACTGTCAAACCAGCCACACTTGCCTCTGGGGGCACTTTGCATCTGGGAGGTATCCTGATCAGTTCGGAATTTTAGCAGGCAGCGGGCTACAACGGACCACGGGGCCCTGGACACGAACCATGGCCTTTCCCCAGACAAACAAAAGTCACCAGGCCCGGCTCCTGATGTCAGTTTGCAGAAGGCACTTGGCACTGTCAAACCAGCCACTGTTGCCTCTGGGGGCACCTAGCATCTGGGAGGTATACTGATCCGCTCAGAATTTCAGAAGGCAGCCGGCCACTCAGGGCCACCGGGCCATGGACATGAATGATGGCCTTTCCCCAGAGAAACAAAAGTCACCAGGCTAGGTTCCTGATGTCAGTTTGCAGGAGGCACTTGGCACTGTCAAACCAACCACACTTGCCTCTGGGGGCACTTGCGTCTTGGAGGCACCCTGATCCGTTCGGAATTTCAGCAGGCAGCCGGCCACTCCGGGCCACGGGGCCCTGGATATGAAGGATGGCCTTTCCCCACAGAAACAAAAGTCACCAGGCTAGGTTCCTGATGTCAATTTGCAGGAGGCACTTGGCACTGTCAAAGCAGCCAGAGTTGCCTGTGGGTGTACCTTGCATCTAGGAGACATCATGATCCGTTCACAATTTCAGAAGGCAGCCAGCCACTGCGGGCCACGGGGCCATGGACATGAATGATGGCCTTTCCCCAGAGAAACAAAAGTCACCAGGCTAGGTTCCTGATTTCAATTTGCTGGAGGCACTTGGCACTGTCAAACCAGCCACACTTGCCTCTGCGGCACTTTGCATCTGGGAGGCATCCTGATCCGTTCGGTGTTTCAGCAGGCAGCCGGCCACTCCGGACCACAGGGTCCTGGACACGAACGATGGCCTTTCCCCAGAGAAACAAAAGTCACCAGGCCAGGTTCCTGATGTCAGTTTGCAGGAGGCACTTGGCACTGTCAAAGCAGCCACAATTGCTTCTGAGGGCACCTTGCATCTGGGAGGCATCCTGATCCATTTGGTGTTTCAGAAGGCAGCTGGCCACTCCGGGCCACCTTGCTGTGTACACTAACGATGGCCTTCCCCCACAGAAAGAAAAGTCACCAGGCCATGTTCCTCATGTCAGTTTGCAGGAGGCACTTGGCGCTGTCAAACCAGCCACACTTGCCTCTGGGGGCACTTTGCATCTGGGAGGTATCCTGATCCGCTCAGAATTTCAGAAGGCAGCCGGCCACTCTGGGCCACCGGGCCATGGACAAGACTGATGGCCTTTCGCCAGAGAAACAAAAGTCACCAGGCTAGGTTCCTGATTTCAATTTGCTGGAGGCACTTGGCACTGTCAAACCAGCCACAGTTGCCTCTGGGTGCACCTTGTATCTGGGAGACATCCTAATCCTTTTAGAATTTTACAAGGCAGCTGGCCACTCCGGGACACCTTGCACAGGACACTAACCATGGCCTTTCCCCAGAGAAACAAAAGTCACCAGTCCAGGTTCCTGATGTCAGTTTTCAGAGGGCACGAGGCACTGTCAAACCAGCCACAATTGCCTCTGGGGGTACCTTGCATCTGAGAGATATCCTGATCTGTACACAATTTCAGAAGGCATCCGGCAACTCCGGACCACAGGGTCCTGGACACGAACCATGGCCTTTTCCCAGAGAAACAAAAGTCACCAGGCCCGGGTCCTGATGTCAGTTTGCAGGAGGCACTTGGCACTGTCAAACCAGCCACAGTTGCCTCTGAAGGCACCTTGCATCTGGGAGGCATCCTGATCCGTTCGGAGTTTCAGAAGGCAGCCGGCCACACCGGGCCAACGGACCCTGGACATGAATGATGGTCTTTCCCCAGAGAAACAAACTCACCACACCAACTTCCTGATGTCAATACGCAGGAGGCACTTGGCACTGTCAAACCAGCCACAGTTGCCTCTGGGGGCACTTGTGTCTGGGTGGCATCCTGATCCGTTCGGAATTTCAGAAGGCAGCCGGCCACTCCGGGCCACGGGGCCCTGGACATGAAGGATGGCCTTTCCCCACAGAAACAAAAGTCACCAGGCTAGGTTCCTGATGTCAATTTGCAGGAGGCACTTGACACTGTCAAACCAGCCACAGTTGCCTTTGGGGGTACCTTGCATCTAGGAGACATCATGATCCGTTCACAATTTCAGAAGGCAGCCGGCCACTGAGGGCCACGGGGCCCTGGACATGAATGATGGCCTTTCCCCACAGAAACAAAAGTCACCAGGCTAGGTTCCTGATGTCAATTTGCAGGAGGCACTTGGCACTGTCAAACCAGCCAGAGTTGCCTGTGGGGGCACCTTGCATCTAGGAGACATCATGATCCGTTCACAATTTCAGAAGGCAGCCGGCCACTGAGGGCCACGGGGCCCTGACATGAATGATGGCCTTTCCCCACAGAAACAAAAGTCACTAGGCTAGGTTCCTCATGTCAGTTTGCAGGAGGCACTTGGCACTGTCAAACCAGCCACACTTGCCTCTGGGGACAGTTTGCATCTGGGAGGTATCCTGATCCGTTCGGAATTTCAGCAGGCAGCGGGCTACACCGGACCAACGTGCCCTGGACACGAACCATGGCCTTTCCCCAGACAAACAAAAGTCACCAGGCCCGGCTCCTGATGTCAGTTTGCAGAAGGCACTTGGCACTGTCAAACCAGCCACAGTTGCCTCTGAGGGCACCTTGCATCTGGGAGGCATCCTGATCCGTTCGGAGTTTCAGAAGGCAGCCGGCCACACCGGGCCAACGGACCCTGGACATGAATGATGGTCTTTCCCCAGAGAAACAAACTCACCACACCAACTTCCTGATGTCAATACGCAGGAGGCACTTGGCACTGTCAAACCAGCCACAGTTGCCTCTGGGGGCACTTGTGTCTGGGTGGCATCCTGATCCGTTCGGAATTTCAGAAGGCAGCCGGCCACTCCGGGCCACGGGGCCCTGGACATGAAGGATGGCCTTTCCCCACAGAAACAAAAGTCACCAGGCTAGGTTCCTGATGTCAATTTGCAGGAGGCACTTGACACTGTCAAACCAGCCACAGTTGCCTTTGGGGGTACCTTGCATCTAGGAGACATCATGATCCGTTCACAATTTCAGAAGGCAGCCGGCCACTCAGGGCCACGGGGCCCTGGACATGAATGACGGCCTTTCCCCAGAGAAACAAAAGTCACCAGGCTAGGTTCCTGATGTCAATTTGCAGGAGGCACTTGGCACTGTCAAACCAGCCACTGTTGCCTGTGGGGGCAACTTGCATCTAGGAGACATCATGATCCGTTCACAATTTCAGAAGGCAGCCGGCCACTGAGGGCCACGGGGCCCTGGACATGAATGATGGCCTTTCTCACAGAAACAAAAGTCACCAGGCTAGGTTCCTGATGTCAATTTGCAGGAGGCACTTGGCACTGTCAAACCAGCCACACTTGCCTCTGGTGGCACTTTGCATCTGGGAGGTATCCTGATCCGTTCGGAATTTTAGCATGCAGCCGGCCACTGCGGACCACGGGGCACTGGGCACGAACGATGGCCTTTCCCCAGAGAAACAAAAGTCACCAGGCCAGGTTCCTGATGTCAGTTTGCAGGAGGCACTTGGCACTGTCAAACCAGCCACAGTTGCCTGTGGGGGTACCTTGCGTCTAGGAGACATCATGATCCGTTCACAATTTCAGAAGGCAGCCGGCCACTGCGGGCCACGGGGCCCTGGACATGAATGATGGCCTTTCCCCAGAGAAACAAAAGTCACCAGGCCAGGTTCCTGATTTCAATTTGCTGGAGGCACTTGGCACTGTCAAACCAGCCACACTTGCCTCTGCGGCACTTTGCATCTGGGAGGCATCCTGATCCGTTCGGTGTTTCAGCAGGCAGCCGGCCACTCCGGACCACAGGGTCCTGGACACGAACGATGGCCTTTCCCCTGAGAAACAAAAGTCACCAGGCCAGGTTCCTGATGTCAGTTTGCAGGAGGCACTTGGCACTGTCAAAGCAGCCACAATTGCTTCTGAGGGCACCTTGCATCTGGGAGGCATCCTGATCCATTTGGTGTTTCAGAAGGCAGCTGGCCACTCCGGGCCACCTTGCTGTGGACACGAACGATGGCCTTCCCCCACAGAAAGAAAAGTCACCAGGCCAGGTTCCTCATGTCAGTTTGCAGGAGGCACTTGGCACTGTCAAAACAGCCACAGTTGCCTCTGGGTGCACCTTGTATTTGGCAGACATCCGGATCCTTTTAGAATTTTACAAGGCAGCTGGCCACTCCAGGACACCTTGCACAGGACACGAACCATGGCCTTTCTCCAGACAAACAAAAGTCGCCAGGCCCGGCTCCTGATGTCAGTTTGCAGAAGGCACTTGGCGCTGTCAAACCAGCCACTGTTGCCTCTGGGGGCACCTAGCATCTGGGAGGTATCCTGATCCGCTCAGAATTTCAGAAGGCAGCCGGCCACTCTGGGCCACCGGGCCATGGACATGAATGATGGCCTTTCCCCAGAGAAACAAAAGTCACCAGGCTAGGTTCCTGAGGTCAGTTTGCAGGAGGCACTTGGCACTGTCAAACCAGCCACAGTTGCCTCTGAGGGCACCTTGCATCTGGGAGGCATCCTGATCCGTTCGGTGTTTCAGAAGGCAGCCGGCCACACCGGGCCAATGGACCCTGGACATGAATGATGGTCTTTCCCCAGAGAAACAAACTCACCACACCAACTTCCTGATGTCAATACGCAGGAGGCACTTGGCACTGTCAAACCAGCCACAGTTGCCTCTGGGGGCACTTGCGTCTGGGAGGCATCCTGATCCGTTCGGAATTTCAGCAGGCAGCCGGCCACTCCGGGCCATGGGGCCCTGGACATGAAGGATGGCCTTTCCCCCAAGAAACAAAAGTCAACCAGCCTAGGTTCCTGATGCCAATTTCCAGGAGGCACTTGGCACTGTCAAACCAGCCAGAGTTGCCTGTGGGGGCACCTTGCATCTAGGAGACATCATGATCCGTTCACAATTTCAGAAGGCAGCCGGCCACTCAGGGCCACGGGGCCCTGGACATGAATGATGGCCTTTCCCCACAGAAACAAAAGTCACTAGGCTAGGTTCCTCATGTCAGTTTGCAGGAGGCACTTGGCACTGTCAAACCAGCCACACTTGCCTCTGGGGACACCTAGCATCTGGGAGGTATCCTGATTGTTTCGGGAATTTCAGCAGGCAGCGGGCAACACCGGACCACGGGGCCCTGGACACGAACCATGGCCTTTCCCCAGAGAAACAAAAGTCACCAGGCTAGGTTCCTGATTTCAATTTGCTGGAGGCACTTGGCACTGTCAAACCAGCCACAGTTGCCTCTGGGTGCACCTTGTATCTGGGAGACATCCTAATCCTTTTAGAATTTTACAAGGCAGCTGGCCACTCCGGGACACCTTGCACAGGACACTAACCATGGCCTTTCCCCAGAGAAACAAAAGTCACCAGTCCAGGTTCCTGATGTCAGTTTTCAGAGGGCACGAGGCACTGTCAAACCAGCCACAATTGCCTCTGGGGGTACCTTGCATCTGAGAGATATCCTGATCTGTACACAATTTCAGAAGGCATCCGGCAACTCCGGACCACAGGGTCCTGGACACGAACCATGGCCTTTTCCCAGACAAACAAAAGTCACCAGGCCAGGTTCCTGATGTCAGTTTGCAGAAGGCACTTGGCACTGTCAAACCAGCCACACTTGCCTCTGGGGGCACCTAGCATCTGGGAGGTATCCTGATCCGTTCAGAATTTCAGAAGGGAGCCGGCCACTCCGGGCCACTGGGCCATGGACATGAATGATGGCTTTTCCCCAGAGAAACAAAAGTCACCAGCCTAGGTTCCTGATTTCAATTTGCTGGAGGCACTTGGCACTGTCAAACCAGCCACACTTGCCTCTGGGGGCACTTTGCATCTGGGAGGCATCCTGATCCGTTCGGAATTTCAGCAGGCAGCCGGCCACTGCAGACCACGGGGCACTGGGCACGAACGATGGCCTTTCCCCAGAGAAACAAAAGTCACCAGGCCAGGTTCCTGATGTCAGTTTGCAGGAGGCACTTGGCACTGTCAAACCAGCCACAGTTGCCTGTGGGGGTACCTTGCGTCTAGGAGACATCATGATCCGTTCACAATTTCAGAAGGCAGCCGGCCACTGCGGGCCACGGGGCCCTGGACATGAATGATGGCCTTTCCCCAGAGAAACAAAAGTCACCAGGCCAGGTTCCTGATTTCAATTTGCTGGAGGCACTTGGCACTGTCAAACCAGCCACACTTGCCTCTGCGGCACTTTGCATCTGGGAGGCATCCTGATCCGTTCGGTGTTTCAGCAGGCAGCCGGCCACTCCGGACCACAGGGTCCTGGACACGAACGATGGCCTTTCCCCTGAGAAACAAAAGTCACCAGGCCAGGTTCCTGATGTCAGTTTGCAGGAGGCACTTGGCACTGTCAAAGCAGCCACAATTGCTTCTGAGGGCACCTTGCATCTGGGAGGCATCCTGATCCATTTGGTGTTTCAGAAGGCAGCTGGCCACTCCGGGCCACCTTGCTGTGGACACGAACGATGGCCTTCCCCCACAGAAAGAAAAGTCACCAGGCCAGGTTCCTCATGTCAGTTTGCAGGAGGCACTTGGCACTGTCAAAACAGCCACAGTTGCCTCTGGGTGCACCTTGTATTTGGCAGACATCCGGATCCTTTTAGAATTTTACAAGGCAGCTGGCCACTCCAGGACACCTTGCACAGGACACGAACCATGGCCTTTCTCCAGACAAACAAAAGTCGCCAGGCCCGGCTCCTGATGTCAGTTTGCAGAAGGCACTTGGCGCTGTCAAACCAGCCACTGTTGCCTCTGGGGGCACCTAGCATCTGGGAGGTATCCTGATCCGCTCAGAATTTCAGAAGGCAGCCGGCCACTCTGGGCCACCGGGCCATGGACATGAATGATGGCCTTTCCCCAGAGAAACAAAAGTCACCAGGCTAGGTTCCTGAGGTCAGTTTGCAGGAGGCACTTGGCACTGTCAAACCAGCCACAGTTGCCTCTGAGGGCACCTTGCATCTGGGAGGCATCCTGATCCGTTCGGTGTTTCAGAAGGCAGCCGGCCACACCGGGCCAATGGACCCTGGACATGAATGATGGTCTTTCCCCAGAGAAACAAACTCACCACACCAACTTCCTGATGTCAATACGCAGGAGGCACTTGGCACTGTCAAACCAGCCACAGTTGCCTCTGGGGGCACTTGCGTCTGGGAGGCATCCTGATCCGTTCGGAATTTCAGCAGGCAGCCGGCCACTCCGGGCCATGGGGCCCTGGACATGAAGGATGGCCTTTCCCCCAAGAAACAAAAGTCAACCAGCCTAGGTTCCTGATGCCAATTTCCAGGAGGCACTTGGCACTGTCAAACCAGCCAGAGTTGCCTGTGGGGGCACCTTGCATCTAGGAGACATCATGATCCGTTCACAATTTCAGAAGGCAGCCGGCCACTGAGGGCCACGGGGCCCTGGACATGAATGATGGCCTTTCCCCACAGAAACAAAAGTCACTAGGCTAGGTTCCTCATGTCAGTTTGCAGGAGGCACTTGGCACTGTCAAACCAGCCACACTTGCCTCTGGGGACACTTTGCATCTGGGAGGTATCCTGATTGTTTCGGGAATTTCAGCAGGCAGCGGGCAACACCGGACCACGGGGCCCTGGACACGAACCATGGCCTTTCCCCAGAGAAACAAAAGTCACCAGGCTAGGTTCCTGATTTCAATTTGCTGGAGGCACTTGGCACTGTCAAACCAGCCACAGTTGCCTCTGGGTGCACCTTGTATCTGGGAGACATCCTAATCCTTTTAGAATTTTACAAGGCAGCTGGCCACTCCGGGACACCTTGCACAGGACACTAACCATGGCCTTTCCCCAGAGAAACAAAAGTCACCAGTCCAGGTTCCTGATGTCAGTTTTCAGAGGGCACGAGGCACTGTCAAATCAGCCACAATTGCCTCTGGGGGTACCTTGCATCTGAGAGATATCCTGATCTGTACACAATTTCAGAAGGCATCCGGCAACTCCGGACCACAGGGTCCTGGACACGAACCATGGCCTTTTCCCAGACAAACAAAAGTCACCAGGCCCGGGTCCTGATGTCAGTTTGCAGAAGGCACTTGGCACTGTCAAACCAGCCACACTTGCCTCTGGGGGCACCTAGCATCTGGGAGGTATCCTGATCCGTTCAGAATTTCAGAAGGGAGCCGGCCACTCCGGGCCACTGGGCCATGGACATGAATGATGGCTTTTCCCCAGAGAAACAAAAGTCACCAGCCTAGGTTCCTGATTTCAATTTGCTGGAGGCACTTGGCACTGTCAAACCAGCCACACTTGCCTCTGGGGGCACTTTGCATCTGGGAGGCATCCTGATCCGTTCGGAATTTCAGCAGGCAGCCGGCCACTGCAGACCACGGGGCACTGGGCACGAACGATGGCCTTTCCCCAGAGAAACAAAAGTCACCAGGCCAGGTTCCTGATGTCAGTTTGCAGGAGGCACTTGGCACTGTCAAACCAGCCACAGTTGCCTCTGAAGGCACCTTGCATCTGGGAGGCATCCTGATCCGTTCGGAGTTTCAGAAGGCAGCCGGCCACACCGGGCCAACGGACCCTGGACATGAATGATGGTCTTTCCCCAGAGAAACAAACTCACCACACCAACTTCCTGATGTCAATACGCAGGAGGCACTTGGCACTGTCAAACCAGCCACAGTTGCCTCTGGGGGCACTTGTGTCTGGGTGGCATCCTGATCCGTTCGGAATTTCAGAAGGCAGCCGGCCACTCCGGGCCACGGGGCCCTGGACATGAAGGATGGCCTTTCCCCACAGAAACAAAAGTCACCAGGCTAGGTTCCTGATGTCAATTTCCAGGAGGCACTTGACACTGTCAAACCAGCCACTGTTGCCTTTGGGGGTACCTTGCATCTAGGAGGCATCATGATCCGTTCACAATTTCAGAAGGCAGCCGGCCACTGAGGGCCACGGGGCCCTGGACATGAATGATGGCCTTTCCCCACAGAAACAAAAGTCACCAGGCTAGGTTCCTGATGTCAATTTGCAGGAGGCACTTGGCACTGTCAAACCAGCCACTGTTGCCTGTGGGGGCAACTTGCATCTAGGAGACATCATGATCCGTTCACAATTTCAGAAGGCAGCCGGCCACTGAGGGCCACGGGGCCCTGGACGTGAATGATGGTCTTTCCCCACAGAAACAAAAGTCACCAGGCTAGGTTCCTGATTTCAATTTGCAGGAGGCACTTGGCACTGTCAAACCAGCCACACTTGCCTCTGGGGGCACTTTGCATCTGGGAGGTATCCTGATCAGTTCGGAATTTTAGCAGGCAGCGGGCTACAACGGACCACGGGGCCCTGGACATGAATGATGGTCTTTCCCCAGAGAAACAAACTCACCACACCAACTTCCTGATGTCAATACGCAGGAGGCACTTGGCACTGTCAAACCAGCCACAGTTGCCTCTGGGGGCACTTGCGTCTGGGAGGCATCCTGATCCGTTCGGAATTTCAGCAGGCAGCCGGCCACTCCGGGCCATGGGGCCCTGGACATGAAGGATGGCCTTTCCCCACAGAAACAAAAGTCACCAGCCTAGGTTCCTGATGCCAATTTCCAGGAGGCACCTGGCACTGTCAAACCAGCCAGAGTTGCCTGTGGGGGCACCTTGCATCTAGGAGACATCATGATCTGTTCACAATTTCAGAAGGCAGCCGGCCACTGAGGGCCACGGGGCCCTGGACATGAATGATGGCCTTTCCCCACAGAAACAAAAGTCACTAGGCTAGGTTCCTCATGTCAGTTTGCAGGAGGCACTTGGCACTGTCAAACCAGCCACACTTGCCTCTGGGGACAGTTTGCATCTGGGAGGTATCCTGATCCGTTCGGAATTTCAGCAGGCAGCGGGCTACACCGGACCACGGGGCCCTGGACACGAACCATGGCCTTTCCCCAGACAAACAAAAGTCACCAGGCCCGGCTCCTGATGTCAGTTTGCAGAAGGCACTTGGCACTGTCAAACCAGCCACTGTTGCCTCTGGGGGCACCTAGCATCTGGGAGGTATACTGATCCGCTCAGAATTTCAGAAGGCAGCCGTCCACTCAGGGCCACCGGGCCATGGACATGAATGATGGCCTTTCCCCAGAGAAACAAAAGTCACCAGGCTAAGTTCCTGATGTCAGTTTGCAGGAGGCACTTGGCACTGTCAAACCAACCACACTTGCCTCTGGGGGCACTTGCGTCTTGGAGGCACCCTGATCCGGTCGGAATTTCAGCAGGCAGCCGGCCACTCGGGGCCACGGGGCCCTGGATATGAAGGATGGCCTTTCCCCACAGAAACAAAAGTCACCAGGCTAGGTTCCTGATGTCAATTTGCAGGAGGCACTTGGCACTGTCAAACCAGCCACAGTTGCCTGTGGGGGTACCTTGCATCTAGGAGACATCATGATCCGTTCACAATTTCAGAAGGCAGCCAGCCACTGCGGGCCACGGGGCCATGGACATGAATGATGGCCTTTCCCCAGAGAAACAAAAGTCACCAGGCCAGGTTCCTGATTTCAATTTGCTGGAGGCACTTGGCACTGTCAAACCAGCCACACTTGCCTCTGCGGCACTTTGCATCTGGGAGGCATCCTGATCCGTTCGGTGTTTCAGCAGGCAGCCGGCCACTCCGGACCACAGGGTCCTGGACACGAACGATGGCCTTTCCCCAGAGAAACAAAAGTCACCAGGCCAGGTTCCTGATGTCAGTTTGCAGGAGGCACTTGGCACTGTCAAAGCAGCCACAATTGCTTCTGAGGGCACCTTGCATCTGGGAGGCATCCTGATCCATTTGGTGTTTCAGAAGGCAGCTGGCCACTCCGGGCCACCTTGCTGTGGACACTAACGATGGCCTTCCCCCACAGAAAGAAAAGTCACCAGGCCAGGTTCCTCATGTCAGTTTGCAGGAGGCACTTGGCGCTGTCAAACCAGCCACTGTTGCCTCTGGGGGCACCTAGCATCTGGGAGGTATCCTGATCCGCTCAGAATTTCAGAAGGCAGCCGGCCACTCTGGGCCACCGGGCCATGGACAAGAATGATGGCCTTTCCCCAGAGAAACAAAAGTCACCAGGCTAGGTTCCTGATGTCAGTTTGCAGGAGGCACTTGGCACTGTCAAACCAGCCACAGTTGCCTCTGAGGGCACCTTGCATCTGGGAGGCATCCTGATCCGTTCGGTGTTTCAGAAGGCAGCCGGCCACACCGGGCCAATGGACCCTGGACATGAATGATGGTCTTTCCCCAGAGAAACAAACTCACCACACCAACTTCCTGATGTCAATACGCAGGAGGCACTTGGCACTGTCAAACCAGCCACAGTTGCCTCTGGGGGCACTTGCGTCTGGGAGGCATCCTGATCCGTTCGGAATTTCAGCAGGCAGCCGGCCACTCCGGGCCATGGGGCCCTGGACATGAAGGATGGCCTTTCCCCACAGAAACAAAAGTCACCAGCCTAGGTTCCTGATGCCAATTTCCAGGAGGCACTTGGCACTGTCAAACCAGCCAGAGTTGCCTGTGGGGGCACCTTGCATCTAGGAGACATCATGATCCGTTCACAATTTCAGAAGGCAGCCGGCCACTGAGGGCCACGGGGCCCTGGACATGAATGATGGCCTTTCCCCACAGAAACAAAAGTCACTAGGCTAGGTTCCTCATGTCAGTTTGCAGGAGGCACTTGGCACTGTCAAACCAGCCACACTTGCCTCTGGGGACACTTTGCATCTGGGAGGTATCCTGATCCGTTCGGAATTTCAGCAGGCAGCGGGCTACACCGGACCACGGGGCCCTGGACACGAACCATGGCCTTTCCCCAGACAAACAAAAGTCACCAGGCCCGGCTCCTGATGTCAGTTTGCAGAAGGCACTTGGCACTGTCAAACCAGCCACTGTTGCCTCTGGGTGCACCTTGTATCTGGGAGACATCCTAATCCTTTTAGAATTTTACAAGGCAGCTGGCCACTCCGGGACACCTTGCACAGGACACTAACCATGGCCTTTCCCCAGAGAAACAAAAGTCACCAGGCCAGGTTCCTGATGTCAGTTTTCAGAGGGCACGAGGCACTGTCAAACCAGCCACAATTGCCTCTGGGGGTACCTTGCATCTGAGAGATATCCTGATCTGTACACAATTTCAGAAGGCAGCCGGCCACTCCGGACCACAGGGTCCTGGACACGAACCATGGCCTTTTCCCAGACAAACAAAAGTCACCAGGCCCGGGTCCTGATGTCAGTTTGCAGAAGGCACTTGGCACTGTCAAACCAGCCACTGTTGCCTCTGGGGGCACCTAGCATCTGGGAGGTATCCTGATCCGTTCAGAATTTCAGAAGGGAGCCGGCCACTCCGGGCCACTGGGCCATGGACATGAATGATAGCCTTTCCCCAGAGAAACAAAAGTCACCAGCCTAGGTTCCTGATTTCAATTTGCTGGAGGCACTTGGCACTGTCAAACCAGCCACACTTGCCTCTGGGGGCACTTTGCATCTGGGAGGCATCCTGATCCGTTCGGAATTTCAGCAGGCAGCGGGCTACACCGGACCACGGGGCCCTGGACACGAACCATGGCCTTTCCCCAGACAAACAAAAGTCACCAGGCCCGGCTCCTGATGTCAGTTTGCAGAAGGCACTTGGCACTGTTAAACCAGCCACAGTTGCCTCTGAGGGCACCTTGCATCTGGGAGGCATCCTGATCCGTTCGGAGTTTCAGAAGGCAGCCGGCCACACCGGGCCAACGGACCCTGGACATGAATGATGGTCTTTCCCCAGAGAAACAAACTCACCACACCAACTTCCTGATGTCAATACGCAGGAGGCACTTGGCACTGTCAAACCAGCCACACTTGCCTCTGGGGGCACTTGTGTCTGGGTGGCATCCTGATCCGTTCGGAATTTCAGAAGGCAGCCGGCCACTCAGGGCCACGGGGCCCTGGACATGAAGGATGGCCTTTCCCCACAGAAACAAAAGTCACCAGGCTAGGTTCCTGATGTCAGTTTGCAGGAGGCACTTGACACTGTCAAACCAGCCACAGTTGCCTTTGGGGGTACCTTGCATCTAGGAGACATCATGATCCGTTCACAATTTCAGAAGGCAGCCGGCCACTGAGGGCCACGGGGCCCTGGACATGAATGACGGCCTTTCCCCAGAGAAACAAAAGTCACCAGGCTAGGTTCCTGATGTCAATTTGCAGGAGGCACTTGGCACTGTCAAACCAGCCACTGTTGCCTGTGGGGGCAACTTGCATCTAGGAGACATCATGATCCGTTCACAATTTCAGAAGGCAGCCGGCCACTGAGGGCCACGGGGCCCTGGACATGAATGATGGCCTTTCCCCACAGAAACAAAAGTCACCAGGCTAGGTTCCTCATGTCAATTTGCAGGAGGCACTTGGCACTGTCAAACCAGCCACACTTGCCTCTGGTGGCACTTTGCATCTGGGAGGTATCCTGATCCGTTCGGAATTTTAGCATGCAGCTGGCCACTGCGGACCACGGGGCCCTGGGCACGAACGATGGCCTTTCCCCAGAGAAACAAAAGTCACCAGGCCAGGTTCCTGATGTCAGTTTGCAGGAGGCACTTGGCACTGTCAAACCAGCCACAGTTGCCTGTGGGGGTACCTTGCGTCTAGGAGACATCATGATCCGTTCACAATTTCAGAAGGCAGCCGGCCACTGCGGGCCACGGGGCCCTGGACATGAATGATGGCCTTTCCCCAGAGAAACAAAAGTCACCAGGCCAGGTTCCTGATTTCAATTTGCTGGAGGCACTTGGCACTGTCAAACCAGCCACACTTGCCTCTGCGGCACTTTGCATCTGGGAGGCATCCTGATCCGTTCGGTGTTTCAGCAGGCAGCCGGCCACTCCGGACCACAGGGTCCTGGACACGAACGATGGCCTTTCCCCAGAGAAACAAAAGTCACCAGGCCAGGTTCCTGATGTCAGTTTGCAGGAGGCACTTGGCACTGTCAAAGCAGCCACAATTGCTTCTGAGGGCACCTTGCATCTGGGGGGCATCCTGATCCATTTGGTGTTTCAGAAGGCAGCTGGCCACTCCGGGCCACCTTGCTGTGGACACTAACGATGGCCTTCCCCCACAGAAAGAAAAGTCACCAGGCCAGGTTCCTCATGTCAGTTTGCAGGAGGCACTTGGCACTGTCAAAACAGCAACAGTTGCCTCTGGGTGCACCTTGTATTTGGCAGACATCCTGATCCTTTTAGAATTTTACAAGGCAGCTGGCCACTCCGGGACACCTTGCACAGGACACTAACCATGGCCTTTCTCCAGACAAACAAAAGTCGCCAGGCCCGGCTCCTGATGTCAGTTTGCAGAAGGCACTTGGTGCTGTCAAACCAGCCACTGTTGCCTCTGGGGGCACCTAGCATCTGGGAGGTATCCTGATCCGCTCAGAATTTCAGAAGGCAGCCGGCCACTCCGGGCCACCGGGCCATGGACACGAATGATGGCCTTTCCCCACAGAAACAAAAGTCACCAGGCTAGGTTCCTGATTTCAATTTGCTGGAGGCACTTGGCACTGTCAAAGCAGCCACAGTTGCCTCTGAGGTCACCTTGCATCTGGGAGGCATCCTGATCCGTTCGGAATTTCAGCATGCAGCCGGCCACTGCGGACCACGGGGCCCTGGGCACGAACGATGGCCTTTCCCCACAGAAACAAAAGTCACCAGGCTAGGTTCCTGATGTCAGTTTGCAGGAGGCACTTGGCACTGTCAAAGCAGCCACAGTTGCCTCTGAGGGCACCTTGCATCTGGGAGGCATCCTGATCCGTTCGGTGTTTCAGAAGGCAGCCGGCCACACCGGGCCAATGGACCCTGGACATGAATGATGGTCTTTCCCCAGAGAAACAAACTCACCACACCAACTTCCTGATGTCAATACGCAGGAGGCACTTGGCACTGTCAAACCAGCCACACTTGCCTCTGGGGGCACTTTGCATTTGGGTGGTATCCTGATTTTTTCGGAATTTCAGCAGGGAGCCGGCCACTCCGGGCCACCGGGTCCTGGATATGAAGGATGGCCTTTCCCCACTGAAACAAAAGTCACCAGCCTAGGTTCCTGATGTCAATTTGCAGGAGGCACTTGGCACTGTCAAACCAGCCACAGTTGCCTCTGGGGGTACCTTGCATCTAGGAGACATCATGATCCGTTCACAATTTCAGAAGGCAGCCGGCCACTGCGGGCCACGGGGCCATGGACATGAATGATGGCCTTTCCCCAGAGAAACAAAAGTCACCAGCCTAGGTTCCTGATTTCAATTTGCAGGAGGCACTTGGCACTGTCAAACCAGCCACACTTGCCTCTAGGGGCACTTTGCATCTGGGAGGCATCTTGATCCGTTCGGAATTTCAGCAGGCAGCCGGCCACTCCGGACCACGGGGCCCTGGGCACGAACGATGGCCTTTCCCCAGAGAAACAAAAGTCACCAGGCCAGGTTCCTGATGTCAGTTTGCAGGAGGCACTTGGCACTGTCAAAGCAGCCACAGTTGCCTCTGAGGTCACCTTGCATCTGGGAGGCATCCTGATCCGTTCACAATTTCAGAAGGCAGCCGGCCACTGAGGGCCACGGGGCCCTGGACATGAATGATGGCCTTTCCCCACAGAAACAAATGTCACCAGGCTAGGTTCCTGATTTCAATTTGCTGGAGGCACTTGGCACTGTCAAACCAGCCACACTTGCCTCTGGGGGCACTTTGCATCTAGGAGACATCATGATCCGTTCACAATTTCAGAAGGCAGCCGGCCACTCAGGGCCACGGGGCCCTGGACATGAATGATGGCCTTTCCCCAGAGAAACAAAAGTCACCAGGCTAGGTTCCTGATGTCAGTTTGCAGGAGGCACTTGGCACTGTCAAACCAGCCACAGTTGCCTCTGGGGGCACTTGCGTCTGGGAGGCATCCTGATCCGTTCGGAATTTCAGCAGGCAGCGGGCTACACCGGACCACATGGTCCTGGACACGAACCATGGCCTTTCCCCAGACAAACAAAAGTCACCAGGCCCGGCTCCTGATGTCAGTTTGCAGAAGGCACATGGCACTGTCAAACCAGCCACTGTTGCCTCTGGGTGCACCTTGTATCTGGGAGACATCCTAATCCTTTTAGAATTTTACAAGGCAGCTGGCCACTCCGGGACACCTTGCACAGGACACTAACCATGGCCTTTCCCCAGAGAAACAAAAGTCACCAGGCCAGGTTCCTGATGTCAGTTTTCAGAGGGCACGAGGCACTGTCAAACCAGCCACAGTTGCCTGTGGGGGTAACTTGCATCTAGGAGACATCATGATCCGTTCACAATTTCAGAAGGCAGCCGGCCACTCCGGACCACAGGGTCCTGGACACGAACCATGGCCTTTTCCCAGACAAACAAAAGTCACCAGGCCCGGCTCCTGATGTCAGTTTGCAGAAGGCACTTGGCACTGTCAAACCAGCCACTGTTGCCTCTGGGGGCACCTAGCATCTGGGAGGTATCCTGATCCGTTCAGAATTTCAGAAGGGAGCCGGCCACTCCGGGCCACTGGGCCATGGACATGAATGATGGCCTTTCCCCAGAGAAACAAAAGTCACCAGCCTAGGTTCCTGATTTCAATTTGCTGGAGGCACTTGGCACTGTCAAACCAGCCACACTTGCCTCTGGGGGCACTTTGCATCTGGGAGGCATCCTGATCCGTTCGGAATTTCAGGAGGCAGCCGGCCACTGCAGACCACGGGGCACTGGGCATGAACGATGGCCTTTCCCCAGAGAAACAAAAGTCACCAGGCCAGGTTCCTGATGTCAGTTTGCAGGAGGCACTTGGCACTGTCAAAGCAGCCACAGTTGCCTCTGAGGGCACCTTGCATCTGGGAGGCATCCTGATCCGTTCGGTGTTTCAGAAGGCAGCCGGCCACACCGGGCCAACGGACCCTGGACATGAATGATGGTCTTTCCCCAGAGAAACAAAAGTCACCAGGCCAGGTTCCTGATGTCAGTTTGCAGGAGGCACTTGGCACTGTCAAACCAGCCACAGTTGCCTCTGGGGGCACTTGCGTCTTGGAGGCATCCTGATCCGTTCGGAATTTCAGCAGGCAGCCGGCCACTCAGGGCCACGGGGCCCTGGATTTGAAGGATGGCCTTTCCCCAGAGAAACAAAAGTCACCAGGCTAGGTTCCTGATGTCAATTTGCAGGAGGCACTTGGCACTGTCAAACCAGCCAGAGTTGCCTGTGGGTGTACCTTGCATCTAGGAGACATCATGATCCGTTCACAATTTCAGAAGGCAGCCGGCCACTGCGGGCCACGGGGCCCTGGACATGAATGATGGCCTTTGCCCAGAGAAACAAAAGTCACAGGGCTAGGTTCCTGATGTCAATTTGCAGGAGGCACTTGGCACTGTCAAACCAGCCACACTTGCCTCTGGGGGCACTTTGCATCTGGGAGGCATCCTGATCCGTTCGGAATTTTAGCAGGCAGCGGGCTACACCGGACCACGGGGCCCTGGGCACGAACCATGGCATTTCCCCAGACAAACAAAAGTCGCCAGGCCCGGCTCCTGATGTCAGTTTGCAGAAGGCACTTGGCGCTGTCAAACCAGCCACTGTTGCCTCTGGTGGCACCTAGCATCTGGGAGGTATCCTGATCCGCTCAGAATTTCAGATGGCAGCCGGCCACTCCGGGCCAGCGGGCCATGGACATGAATGATGGCCTTTCCCCAGAGAAACAAAAGTCACCAGGCTAGGTTCCTGATTTCAATTAGCTGGAGGCACTTGGCACTGTCAAACCAGCCACACTTGCCTCTGGGGGCACTTTGCATCTGGGAGGCATCCTGATCCGTTCGGAATTTCAGCAGGCAGCCGGCCACTGCGGACCACGGGGTCCTGGGCACGAACGATGGCCTTTCCCCAGAGAAACAAAAGTCACCAGGCCAGGTTCCTGATGTCAGTTTGCAGGAGGCACTTGGCACTGTCAAACCAGCCACAGTTGCCTGTGGGGTACCTTGCATCTAGGAGACGTCATGATCCGTTCACAATTTCAGAAGGCAGCTGGCCACTCAGGGACACTGGGCCCTGGACATGAATGATGGCCTTTCTCCACAGAAGCAAAAGTCACCAGGCCAGGTTCCTGATTTCAATTTGCTGGAGGCACTTGGCACTGTCAAACCAGCCACAGTTGCCTCTGGGGGCACTTTGCATCTGGGAGGCATCCTGATCCGTTCGGTGTTTCAGCAGGCAGCCGGCCACTCTGGACCACGGGGCCCTGGACGCGAACCATGGCCTTTCCCCAGAGAAACAAAAGTCACCAGGCCCGGCTCCTAATGTCAATTTGCAGGAGGCACTTGGCACTGTCAAAGCAGCCACAATTGCCTCTGAGGGCACCTTGCATCTGGGACGCATCCTGATCCGTTTGGTGTTTCAGAAGGCAGCCGGCCACTCCGGGCCACCTTGCTGTGGACAGTAACGATGGCCTTCTCCCACAGAAAGAAAAGTCACCAGGCCAGGTTCCTCATGTCAGTTTGCAGGAGGCACTTGGCACTGTCAAACCAGCCACAGTTGCCTCTGGGTGCACCTTGTATCTGGGAGACATCCTGATCCTTTTAGAATTTTACAAGGCAGCTGGCCACTCCGGGACACCTTGCACAGGACACTAACCATGGCCTTTCCCCAGAGAAACAAAAGTCACCAGGCCAGGTTCCTGATGTCAGTTTTCAGAGGGCACGAGGCACTGTCAAACCAGCCACAGTTGCCTCTGGGGGTACCTTGCATCTGAGAGATATCGTGATCTGTTCACAATTTCAGAAGGCAGCCGGCCACTCCAGACCACATGGTCCTGGACACGAACCATGGCCTTTCCCCAGACAAACAAAATTCACCAGGCCCGGCTCCTGATGTCAGTTTGCAGAAGGCACTTGGCACTGTCAAACCAGCCACTGTTGCCTCTGGGGGCACCTAGCATCTGGGAGGTATCCTGATCCGTTCAGAATTTCAGAAGGGAGCCGGCCACTCCGGGCCACTGGGCCATGGACATGAATGATGGCCTTTCCCCAGAGAAACAAAAGTCACCAGGCTAGGTTCCTGATGTCAGTTTGCAGGAGGCACTTGGCACTGTCAAAGCAGCCACAGTTGCCTCTGAGGTCACTTTGCATCTGGGAGGCATCCTGATCCGTACGGAATTTCAGCATGCAGCCGGCCACTGCGGACCACGGGGCCCTGGGCACGAACGATGGCCTTTCCCCAGAGAAACAAAAGTCACCAGGCCAGGTTCCTGATGTCAGTTTGCAGTAGGCACTTGGCACTGTCAAACCAGCCACACTTGCCTCTGAGGGCACCTTGCATCTGGGAGGCATCCTGATCCGTTCGGTGTTTCAGAAGGCAGCCGGCCACGCCGGGCCAATGGACCCTGGACATGAATGATGGTCTTTCCCCAGAGAAACAAAAGTCACCAGGCCAGGTTCCTGATGTCAATACGCAGGAGGCACTTGGCACTGTTAAACCAGCCACACTTGCCTCTGGGGGCACTTTGCATCTGGGAGGCATCCTGATCCGTTCGGAATTTCAGAAGGCAGCCAGCCACAGCGGACCACAGGGTCCTGGACACGAACGATGGCCTTTCCCCAGAGAAACAAAAGTCACCAGCCTAGGTTCCTGATGTCAATTTGCAGGAGGCACTTGGCACTGTCAAACCAGCCAGAGTTGCCTGTGGGTGTACCTTGCATCTAGGAGACATCATGATCCGTTCACAATTTCAGAAGGCAGCCGGCCACTGCGGGCCACGGGGCCCTGGACATGAATGATGGCCTTTCCCCAGAGAAACAAAAGTCACCAGTCCAGCTTCCTCATGTCAGTTTGCAGGAGACATTTGGTACTGACAAAGCAGCCACAGTTGCCTCTGGGGGCACTTTGCATTTGGGTGGTATCCTGATTGTTTCGGAATTTCAGGAGGGAGCCGGCCACTCCGGGCCACCGGGCCCTGGATATGAAGGATGGCCTTTCCCCACAGAAACAAAAGTCACCAGCCTAGGTTCCTGATTTCAATTTGCTGGAGGCACTTGGCACTGTCAAACCAGCCACACTTGCCTCTAGGGGCACTTTGCATCTAGGAGACATCATGATCCGTTCACAATTTCAGAAGGCAGACGGCCACTGCGGGCCACGGGGCCCTGGACATGAATGATGGTCTTTCCCCAGAGAAACAAAAGTCACAGGGCTAGGTTCCTGATGTGAATTTGCAGGAGGCACTTGGCACTGTCAAACCAGCCACACTTGCCTCTGGGGGCACTTTGCATCTGGGAGGCATCCTGATCCGTTCGGAATTTTAGCAGGCAGCGGGCTACACCGGACCACGGGGCCCTGGGCACGAACCATGGCATTTCCGCAGACAAACAAAAGTCGCCAGGCCCGGCTCCTGATGTCAGTTTGCAGAAGGCACTTGGTGCTGTCAAACCAGCCACTGTTGCCTCTGGGGGCACCTAGCATCTGGGAGGTATCCTGATCCGCTCAGAATTTCAGATGGCAGCCGGCCACTCCGGGCCAGCGGGCCATGGACATGAATGATGGCCTTTCCCCAGAGAAACAAAAGTCACCAGGCTAGGTTCCTGATGTCAGTTTGCAGGAGGCACTTGGCACTGTCTAACCAGCCACAGTTGCCTGTGGGGGTACCTTGCATCTAGGAGACGTCATGATCCGTTCACAATTTCAGAAGGCAGCTGGCCACTCAGGGCCACGGGGCCCTGGACATGAATGATGGCCTTTCCCCAGAGAAACAAAAGTCACCAGGCCAGGTTCCTGATTTCAATTTGCTGGAGGCACTTGGCACTGTCAAACCAGCCACACTTGCCTCTGGGGGCACTTTGCATCTGGGAGGCATCCTGATCCGTTCGGTGTTTCAGCAGGCAGCCGGCCACTCCGGACCACAGGGTCCTGGACACGAACGATGGCCTTTCCCCAGAGAAACAAAAGTCACCAGGCCCGGCTCCTGATGTCAGTTTGCAGGAGGCACTTGGCACTGTCAAAGCAGCCACAATTGCCTCTGAGGGCACCTTGCATCTGGGAGGCATCCTGATCCGTTTGGTGTTTTAGAAGGCAGCCGGCCACACCGGGCCAATGGACCCTGGACATGAATGATGGTCTTTCCCCAGACAAACAAAAGTCACCAGGCCAGGTTCCTGATGTCAATACGCAGGAGGCACTTGGCACTGTCAAACCAGCCACAGTTGCCGCTGGGGGTACTTGCGTCTGGGAGGCATCCTGATCAGTTCGGAATTTCAGCAGGCAGCCGGCCACTCCGGGCCACGGGGCCCTGGACACGAACCATGGCCTTTCCCCAGACAAACAAAAGTCACCAGGCCCGGCTCCTGATATCAGTTTGCAGAAGGTACTTGGCACTGTCAAACTAGCCACTGTTGCCTCTGGGGGCACCTAGCATCTGGGAGGTATCCTGATCCGCTCAGAATTTCAGAAGGCAGCCGGCCACTCAGGGCCACCGGGCCATGGACATGAATGATGGCCTTTCCCCCACAGAAACAAAAGTCACCAGGCTAGGTTCCTGATTTCAATTTGCTGGAGGCACTTGGCACTGTCAAACCAGCCACAGTTGCCTCTGGGTGCACCTAGCATCTGGGAGACATCCTAATCCTTTTAGAATTTTACAAGGCAGCTGGCCACTCCGGGACACCTTGCACAGGACACTAACCATGGCCTTTCCCCAGAGAAACAAAAGTCACCAGGCTAGGTTCCTGATTTCAATTTGCAGGAGGCACTTGGCACTGTCAAACCAGCCACACTTGCCTCTGGGGGCACTTTGAATCTCGGAGGCATCCTGATCCGTTCGGAATTTCAGCAGCCAGCCCGCCACTGCGGACCACGGGGCACTGGGCACGAACTATGGCCTTTCCCCACAGAAACAAAAGTCACCAGGCCAGGTTCCTGATGTCAGTTTGCAGGAGGCACTTGGCACTGTCAAACCAGCCACACTTGCCTCTGAGGGCACCTTGCATCTGGGAGGCATCCTGATCCGTTCGGTGTTTCAGAAGGCAGCCGGCCACACCGGGCCAACGGACCCTGGACATGAATGATGGTCTTTCCCCAGAGAAACAAACTCACCACACCAACTTCCTGATGTCAATACGCAGGAGGCACTTGGCACTGTCAAACCAGCCACAGTTGCCTCTGGGGGCACTTGTGTCTGGGTAGCATCCTGATCCGTTCGGAATTTCAGGAGGCAGCCGGCCACTCCGGGCCACGGGGCCCTGGACATGAAGGATGGCCTTTCCCCACAGAAACAAAAGTCACCAGGCCAGGTTCCTGATGTCAATTTGCAGGAGGCACTTGGCACTGTCAAACCAGCCACAGTTGCCTTTGGGGGTACCTTGCATCTAGGAGACATCATGACCCGTTCACAATTTCAGAAGGCAGCCGGCCACTGAGGGCCACGGGGCCCTGGACATGAAGGATGGCCTTTCCCCAGAGAAACAAAAGTCACCAGGCCAGGTTCCTGATGTCAGTTTGCAGGAGGCACTTGGCACTGTCAAAGCAGCCACAGTTGCCTCTGAGGGCACCTTGCATCTGGGAGGCATCCTGATCCGTTCGGTGTTTCAGAAGGCAGCCGGCCACACCGGGCCAATGGACCCTGGACATGAATGATGGTCTTTCCCCAGACAAACAAACTCACCACACCAACTTCCTGATGTCAATACGCAGGAGGCACTTGGCACTGTCAAACCAGCCACAGTTGCCTCTGGGGGCACTTGCGTCTGGGAGGCATCCTGATCCGTTCGGAATTTCAGCAGGCAGCCGGCCACTCCGGGCCACGGGGCCCTGGATATGAAGGATGGCCGTTCCCCACAGAAACAAAAGTCACCAGGTTAGGTTCCTGATGTCAATTTGCAGGAGGCACTTGGCACTGTCAAACCAGCCACACTTGCCTCTGAGGGCACTTTGCATCTGGGAGGCATCCTGATCCGTTCGCAATTTCAGCAGGCAGCCGGCCACTCCGGATCACGGGGCCCTGGACACGAACGATGGCCTTTCCCCAGAGAAACAAAAGTCACCAGGCCAGGTTCCTGATGTCAGTTTGCAGGAGGCACTTGGCACTGTCAAACCAGCCACAGTTGCCTGTGGGGTACCTTGCATCTAGGAGACGTCATGATCCGTTCACAATTTCAGAAGGCAGCTGGCCACTCAGGGCCACTGGGCCCTGGACATGAATGATGGCCTTTCTCCACAGAAACAAAAGTCACCAGGCCAGGTTCCTGATTTCAATTTGCTGGAGGCACTTGGCACTGTCAAACCAGCCACAGTTGCCTCTGGGGGCACTTTGCATCTGGGAGGCATCCTGATCCGTTCGGTGTTTCAGCAGGCAGCCGGCCACTCCGGACCACGGGGCCCTGGACGCGAACCATGGCCTTTCCCCAGAGAAACAAAAGTCACCAGGCCCGGCTCCTAATGTCAGTTTGCAGGAGGCACTTGGCACTGTCAAAGCAGCCACAATTGCCTCTGAGGGCACCTTGCATCTGGGAGGCATCCTGATCCGTTTGGTGTTTCAGAAGGCAGCCGGCCACTCCGGGCCACCTTGCTGTGGACAGTAACGATGGCCTTCTCCCACAGAAAGAAAAGTCACCAGGCCAGGTTCCTCATGTCAGTTTGCAGGAGGCACTTGGCACTGTCAAACCAGCCACAGTTGCCTCTGGGTGCACCTTGTATCTGTGAGACATCCTGATCCTTTTAGAATTTTACAAGGCAGCTGGCCACTCCGGGTCACCTTGCACAGGACACTAACCATGGCCTTTCCCCAGAGAAACAAAAGTCACCAGGCCAGGTTCCTGATGTCAGTTTTCAGAGGGCACGAGGCACTGTCAAACCAGCCACAGTTGCCTCTGTGGGTACCTTGCATCTGAGAGATATCGTGACCTGTTCACAATTTCAGAAGGCAGCCGGCCACTCCAGACCACATGGTCCTGGACACGAACCATGGCCTTTCCCCAGACAAACAAAATTCACCAGGCCCGGCTCCTGATGTCAGTTTGCAGAAGGCACTTGGCACTGTCAAACCAGCCACTGTTGCCTCTGGGGGCACCTAGCATCTGGGAGGTATCCTGATCCGTTCAGAATTTCAGAAGGGAGCCGGCCACTCCGGGCCACTGGGCCATGGACATGAATGATGGCCTTTCCCCAGAGAAACAAAAGTCACCAGGCTAGGTTCCTGATGTCAGTTTGCAGGAGGCACTTGGCACTGTCAAAGCAGCCACAGTTGCCTCTGAGGTCACTTTGCATCTGGGAGGCATCCTGATCCGTTCGGAATTTCAGCATGCAGCCGGCCACTGCGGACCACGGGGCCCTGGGCACGAACGATGGCCTTTCCCCAGAGAAACAAAAGTCACCAGGCCAGGTTCCTGATGTCAGTTTGCAGTAGGCACTTGGCACTGTCAAACCAGCCACACTTGCCTCTGAGGGCACCTTGCATCTGGGAGGCATCCTGATCTGTTTGGTGTTTCAGAAGGCAGCCGGCCACGCCGGGCCAATGGACCCTGGACATGAATGATGGTCTTTCCCCAGAGAAACAAAAGTCACCAGGCCAGGTTCCTGATGTCAATACGCAGGAGGCACTTGGCACTGTCAAACCAGCCACAGTTGCCTCTGGGGGCACTTGCGTCTTGGAGGCATCCTGATCCGTTCGGAATTTCAGCAGGCAGCCGGACACCCCGGGCCACGGGGCCCTGTATATGAATGATGGCCTTTCCCCAGAGAAACAAAAGTCACCAGCCTAGGTTCCTGATGTCAATTTGCAGGAGGCACTTGGCACTGTCAAAGCAGCCAGAGTTGCCTGTGGGTGTACCTTGCATCTAGGAGACATCATGATCCGTTCACAATTTCAGAAGGCAGCCGGCCACTGCGGGCCACGGGGCCCTGGACATGAATGATGGCCTTTCCCCAGAGAAACAAAAGTCACCAGTCCAGCTTCCTCATGTCAGTTTGCAGGAGACATTTGGTACTGACAAAGCAGCCACAGTTGCCTCTGGGGGCACTTTGCATTTGGGTGGTATCCTGATTGTTTCGGAATTTCAGGAGGGAGCCGGCCACTCCGGGCCACCGGGCCCTGGATATGAAGGATGGCCTTTCCCCACAGAAACAAAAGTCACCAGCCTAGGTTCCTGATTTCAATTTGCTGGAGGCACTTGGCACTGTCAAACCAGCCACACTTGCCTCTAGGGGCACTTTGCATCTAGGAGACATCATGATCCGTTCACAATTTCAGAAGGCAGACGGCCACTGCGGGCCACGGGGCCCTGGACATGAATGATGGTCTTTCCCCAGAGAAACAAAAGTCACAGGGCTAGGTTCCTGATGTGAATTTGCAGGAGGCACTTGGCACTGTCAAACCAGCCACACTTGCCTCTGGGGGCACTTTGCATCTGGGAGGCATCCTGATCCGTTCGGAATTTTAGCAGGCAGCGGGCTACACCGGACCACGGGGCCCTGGGCACGAACCATGGCATTTCCGCAGACAAACAAAAGTCGCCAGGCCCGGCTCCTGATGTCAGTTTGCAGAAGGCACTTGGCACTGTCAAACCAGCCACTGTTGCCTCTGGGGGCACCTAGCATCTGGGAGGTATCCTGATCCGCTCAGAATTTCAGATGGCAGCCGGCCACTCCGGGCCAGCGGGCCATGGACATGAATGATGGCCTTTCCCCAGAGAAACAAAAGTCACCAGGCTAGGTTCCTGATGTCAGTTTGCAGGAGGCACTTGGCACTGTCAAACCAGCCACAGTTGCCTGTGGGGGTATCTTGCATCTAGGAGACGTCATGATCCGTTCACAATTTCAGAAGGCAGCTGGCCACTCAGGGCCACGGGGCCCTGGACATGAATGATGGCCTTTCCCCAGAGAAACAAAAGTCACCAGGCCAGGTTCCTGATTTCAATTTGCTGGAGGCACTTGGCACTGTCAAACCAGCCACACTTGCCTCTGGGGGCACTTTGCATCTGGGAGGCATCCTGATCCGTTCGGTGTTTCAGCAGGCAGCCGGCCACTCCGGACCACGGGGCCCTGGACACGAACCATGGCCTTTCCCCAGACAAACAAAAGTCACCAGGCCCGGCTCCTGATATCAGTTTGCAGAAGGTACTTGGCACTGTCAAACTAGCCACAATTGCCTCTGAGGGCACCTTGCATCTGGGAGGCATCCTGATCCGTTTGGTGTTTCAGAAGGCAGCCGGCCACACCGGGCCAATGGACCCTGGACATGAATGATGGTCTTTCCCCAGAGAAACAAACTCACCACACCAACTTCCTGATGTCAATACGCAGGAGGCACTTGGCACTGTCAAACCAGCCACACTTGCCTCTGGGGGTACTTGCGTCTGGGAGGCATCCTGATCAGTTCGGAATTTCAGCAGGCAGCCGGCCACTCCGGGCCACGGGGCCCTGGACACGAACCATGGCCTTTCCCCAGACAAACAAAAGTCACCAGGCCCGGCTCCTGATATCAGTTTGCAGAAGGTACTTGGCACTGTCAAACTAGCCACTGTTGCCTCTGGGGGCACCTAGCATCTGGGAGGTATCCTGATCCGCTCAGAATTTCAGAAGGCAGCCGGCCACTCAGGGCCACCGGGCCATGGACATGAATGATGGCCTTTCCCCAGAGAAACAAAAGTCACCAGGCTAGGTTCCTGATTTCAATTTGCTGGAGGCACTTGGCACTGTCAAACCAGCCACAGTTGCCTCTGGGTGCACCTAGCATCTGGGAGACATCCTAATCCTTTTAGAATTTTACAAGGCAGCTGGCCACTCCGGGACACCTTGCACAGGACACTAACCATGGCCTTTCCCCAGAGAAACAAAAGTCACCAGGCTAGGTTCCTGATTTCAATTTGCAGGAGGCACTTGGCACTGTCAAACCAGCCACACTTGCCTCTGGGGGCACTTTGAATCTCGGAGGCATCCTGATCCGTTCGGAATTTCAGCAGGCAGCCCGCCACTGCGGACCACGGGGCACTGGGCACGAACGATGGCCTTTCCCCAGAGAAACAAAAGTCACCAGGCCAGGTTCCTGATGTCAGTTTGCAGGAGGCACTTGGCACTGTCAAACCAGCCACACTTGCCTCTGAGGGCACCTTGCATCTGGGAGGCATCCTGATCCGTTCGGTGTTTCAGAAGGCAGCCGGCCACACCGGGCCAACGGACCCTGGACATGAATGATGGTCTTTCCCCAGAGAAACAAACGCACCACACCAACTTCCTGATGTCAATACGCAGGAGGCACTTGGCACTGTCAAACCAGCCACAGTTGCCTCTGGGGGCACTTGTGTCTGGGTAGCATCCTGATCCGTTCGGAATTTCAGGAGGCAGCCGGCCACTCCGGGCCACGGGGCCCTGGACATGAAGGATGGCCTTTCCCCACAGAAACAAAAGTCACCAGGCGAGGTTCCTGATGTCAATTTGCAGGAGGCACTTGGCACTGTCAAACCAGCCACAGTTGCCTTTGGGGGTACCTTGCATCTAGGAGACATCATGATCCGTTCACAATTTCAGAAGGCAGCCGGCCACTGAGGGCCACGGGGCCCTGGACATGAAGGATGGCCTTTCCCCAGAGAAACAAAAGTCACCAGGCCAGGTTCCTGATGTCAGTTTGCAGGAGGCACTTGGCACTGTCAAAGCAGCCACAGTTGCCTCTGAGGGCACCTTGCATCTGGGAGGCATCCTGATCCGTTCGGTGTTTCAGAAGGCAGCCGGCCACACCGGGCCAATGGACCCTGGACATGAATGATGGTCTTTCCCCAGACAAACAAACTCACCACACCAACTTCCTGATGTCAATACGCAGGAGGCACTTGGCACTGTCAAACCAGCCACAGTTGCCTCTGGGGGCACTTGCGTCTGGGAGGCATCCTGATCAGTTCGGAATTTCAGCAGGAAGCCGGCCACTCCGGGCCACGGGGCCCAGGATATGAAGGATGGCCGTTCCCCACAGAAACAAATGTCACTAGGCTAGGTTCCTGATTTCAATTTGCGGGAGGCACTTGGCACTGTCAAACCAGCCACACTTGCCTCTGGGGGAACTTTGCATCTCGGAGGCATCCTGATCCTTTCGGAATTTCAGCAGGCAGCCGGCCACTGTGGACCACAGGGCCCTGGGGACGAACGATGGCCTTTCCCCAGAGAATCAAAAGTCACCAGGCCAGGTTCCTGATGTCAGTTTGCAGGAGGCACTTGGCACTGTCAAACCAGCCACAGTTGCCTCTGAGGGCACCTTGCATCTGGGAGGCATCCTGATCCGTTCGGTGTTTCAGAAGGCAGCCAGCCACACCGGGCCAATGGACCCTGGACATGAATGATGGTCTTTCCCCAGACAAACAAACTTACCACACCAACTTCCTGCTGTCAATACGCAGGAGGCACTTGGCACTGTCAAACCAGCCACAGTTGCCTCTGGGGGCACTTTGCATTTGGGTGGTATCCTGATTGTTTCGGAATTTCAGCAGGGAGCCGGCCACTCCGGGCCACGGGGCCCTGGACATGAATGATATCCTTTCCCCAGAGAAACAAAAGTCACAGGGCTAGGTTCCTGATGTCAATTTGCAGGAGGCACTTGGCACTGTCAAACCACCCACACTTGCCTCTGGGGACACTTTGCATCTGGGAGGTATCCTGATCCGTTCGGAATTTTAGCAGGCAGCGGGCTACACCGGACCACGGGGCCCTGGACACTAGCCATGGCCTTTCCCCAGACAAACAAAAGTCGCCAGGCCCGGCTCCTGATGTCAGTTTGCAGAAGGCACTTGGCGCTGTCAAACCAGCCACTGTCGCCTCTGGGGGCACCTAGCATCTGGGAGGTATCCTGATCCGCTCAGAATTTCAGATGGCAGCCGGCCACTCCGGGCCACCGGGCCATGGACATGAATGATGGCCTTTCCCCAGAGAAACAAAAGTCACCAGGCTAGGTTCCTGATTTCAATTTGCTGGAGGCACTTGGCACTGTCAAACCAGCCACACTTGCCTCTGGGGGCACTTTGCATCTGGGAGGCATCCTGATCCGGTCGGAATTTCAGCAGGCAGCCGGCCACAGCGGACCACGGGGCCCTGGGCACGAACGATGGCCTTTCCCCAGAGAAACAAAAGTCACCAGGCCAGGTTCCTGATGTCAGTTTGCAGGAGGCACTTGGCACTGTCAAACCAGCCACAGTTGCCTGTGGGGTACCTTGCATCTAGGAGACATCATGATCCGTTCACAATTTCAGAAGGCAGCCGGCCACTGCGGGCCACGGGGCCCTGGACATGAATGATGGCCTTTCCCCACAGAAACAAAAGTCACCAGGCCAGGTTCCTGATTTCAATTTGCTGGAGGCACTTGGCACTGTCAAACCAGCCACACTTGCCTCTGGGGGCACTTTGCATCTGGGAGGCATCCTGATCCGTTCGGTGTTTCAGCAGGCAGCCGGCCACTCCGGACCACAGGGTCCTGGACACGACCCATGGCCTTTCCCCAGAGAAACAAAAGTCACCAGGCCAGGTTCCTGATGTCAGTTTGCAGTAGGCACTTGGCACTGTCAAAGCAGCCACAATTGCCTCTGAGGGCACCTTGCATCTGGGAGGCATCCTGATCCGTTTGGTGTTTCAGAAGGCAGCCGGCCACTCAGGGCCACCTTGCTGTGGACACTAACGATGGCCTTCCCCCACAGAAACAAAAGTCACCAGGCCAGGTTCCTCATGTCAGTTTGCAGGAGGCACTTGGCACTGTCAAAGCAGCCACAGTTGCCTCTGGGTGCACCTTGTATCTGGGAGACATCCTGATCCTTTTAGAATTTTACAAGGCAGCTGGCCACTCCGGGCCACCTTGCCCTGGACACTAACCATGGCCTTTCCCCAGAGAAACAAAAGTCACCAGTCCAGGTTCCTGATGTCAGTTTTCAGAGGGCACGAGGCACTGTCAAACCAGCCACAGTTGCCTCTGGGGGTACCTTGCATCTGAGAGATATCCTGATCTGTTCACAATTTCAGAAGGCAGCCGGCCACTCCGGACCACAGGGTCCTGGACACGAACCATGGCCTATCCCCAGACAAACAAAAGTCACCAGGCCCGGGTCCTGATGTCAGTTTGCAGGAGGCACTTGGCACTGTCAAAGCAGCCACAGTTGCCTCTGGGGGCATTTTGCATCTGGGAGGTATCCCAATTCGTTCGGAATTGCAGCAGGCAGCCGGCCACTCCGGATCACGGGGCCCTGGGCACGAACCATGGCCTTTCCCCAGAGAAACAAAAGTCACCAGGCCAGGTTCCTGATGTCAGTTTGCAGGAGGCACTTGGCACTGTCAAAGCAGCCACAGTTGCCTCTGAGGGCACCTTGCATCTGGGAGGCATCCTGATCCGTTCGGTGTTTCAGAAGGCAGCCGGCCACACCGGGCCAATGGACCCTGGACATGAATGATGGTCTTTCCCCAGACAAACAAACTCACCACACCAACTTCCTGATGTCAATACGCAGGAGGCACTTGGCACTGTCAAACCAGCCACAGTTGCCTCTGGGGGCACTTGCGTCTGGGAGGCATCCTGATCCGTTCAAAATTTCAGCAGGCAGCCGGCCACTCCGGGCCACGGGGCCCTGGATATGAAGGATGGCCGTTCCCCACAGAAACAAAAGTCACCAGGTTAGGTTCCTGATGTCAATTTGCAGGAGGCACTTGGCACTGTCAAAGCAGCCACACTTGCCTCTGGGGGCACTTTGCATCTGGGAGGTATCCTGATCCGTGTGGAATTTTAGCAGGCAGCGGGCTACACCGGACCAAGGTGCCCTGGACACGACCCATGGCCTTTCCCCAGACAAACAAAAGTCACCAGGCCAGGTTCCTGATGTCAGTTTGCAGGAGGCACTTGGCACTGTCAAACCAGACACTGTTGCCTGTGGGGGTACCTTGCATCTAGGAGACATCATGATCCGTTCACAATTTCAGAAGGCAGCCGGCCACTGTGGGCCAACGGGCCCTGACATGAAAGATGGCCTTTCCCCAGAGAAAGAAAAGTCACCAGGCTAGGTTCCTGATGTCAATTTGCAGGAGGCACTTGGCACTGTCAAACCAGCCACACTTGCCTCTGAGGGCACTTTGCATCTGGGAGGCATCCTGATCCGTTCGCAATTTCAGCAGGCAGCCGGCCACTCCGGATCACGGGGCCCTGGACACGAACCATGGCCTTTCCCCAGACAAACAAAAGTCACCAGGCCCGGCTCCTGATATCAACTTGCAGAAGGCACTTGGTACTGTCAAACCTGCCACTGTTGCCTCTGGGGGCACCTAGCATCTGGGAGGTATCCTGATCCGCTCAGAATTTCAGAAGGCAGCCGGCAACTGCGGGCCACCAGGCCATGGACATGAATGATGGCCTTTCCCCAGAGAAACAAAAGTCACCAGGCTAGGTTCCTGATGTCAGTTTGCAGGAGGCACTTGGCACTGTCAAAGAAGCCACAGTTGCCTCTGAGGTCACCTTGCATCTGGGAGGCATCCTGATCCGTTCGGAATTTCAGCATGCAGCCGGCCACTGCGGACCACGGGGCCCTGGGCACGAACGATGGCCTTTCCCCAGAGAAACAAAAGTCACCAGGCCAGGTTCCTGATGTCAGTTTGCAGTAGGCACTTGGCACTGTCAAACCAGCCACACTTGCCTCTGAGGGCACCTTGCATCTGGGAGGCATCCTGATCCGTTCGGTGTTTCAGAAGGCAGCCGGCCACGCCGGGCCAATGGACCCTGGACATGAATGATGGTCTTTCCCCAGGGAAACAAAAGTCACCAGGCCAGGTTCCTGATGTCAATACGCAGGAGGCACTTGGCACTGTCAAACCAGCCACAGTTGCCTCTGGGGGCACTTGCGTCTTGGAGGCATCCTGATCCGTTCGGAATTTCAGCAGGCAGCCGGACACTCCGGGCCACGGGGCCCTGGATATGAATGATGGCCTTTCCCCACAGAAACAAAAGTCACCAGCCTAGGTTCCTGATGTCAATTTGCAGGAGGCACTTGGCACTGTCAAACCAGCCAGAGTTGCCTGTGGGTGTACCTTGCATCTAGGAGACATCATGATCCGTTCACAATTTCAGAAGGCAGCCGGCCACTCAGGGCCACGGGGCCCTGGACATGAATGATGGCCTTTCCCCAGAGAAACAAAAGTCACCAGTCCAGCTTCCTCATGTCAGTTTGCAGGAGACATTTGGTACTGACAAAGCAGCCACAGTTGCCTCTGGGGGCACTTTGCATTTGGGTGGTATCCTGATTGTTTCGGAATTTCAGCAGGGAGCCGGCCACTCCGGGCCACCGGGCCCTGGATATGAAGGATGGCCTTTCCCCACAGAAACAAAAGTCACCAGCCTAGGTTCCTGATGTCAATTTGCAGGAGGCACTTGGCGCTGTCAAACCAGCCACTGTTGCCTCTGGGGGCACCTAGCATCTGGGAGGTATCCTGATCCGCTCAGAATTTCAGATGGCAGCCGGCCACTCCGGGCCACCGGGCCATGGACATGAATGATGGCCTTTCCCCACAGAAACAAAAGTCACCAGGCTAGGTTCCTGATTTCAATTAGCTGGAGGCACTTGGCACTGTCAAACCAGCCACACTTGCCTCTGGGGGCACTTTGCATCTGGGAGGCATCCTGATCCGGTCGGAATTTCAGCAGGCAGCCGGCCACTGCGGACCACGGGGCCCTGGGCACGAACGATGGCCTTTCCCCAGAGAAACAAAAGTCACCAGGCCAGGTTCCTGATGTCAGTTTGCAGGAGGCACTTGGCACTGTCAAACCAGCCACAGTTGCCTGTGGGGGTACCTTGCATCTAGGAGACATCATGATCCGTTCACAATTTCAGAAGGCAGCTGGCCACTGCGGGCCACGGGGCCCTGGACATGAATGATGGCCTTTCCCCAGACAAACAATAGTCACCAGGCCAGGTTCCTGATTTCAATTTGCTGGAGGCACTTGGCACTGTCAAACCAGCCACACTTGCCTCTGGGGGCACTTTGCATCTGGGAGGCATCCTGATCCGTTCGGAATTTCAGAAGGCAGCCAGCCACAGCGGACCACAGGGTCCTGGACACGTACGATGGCCTTTCCCCAGAGAAACAAAAGTCACCAGCCTAGGTTCCTGATGTCAATTTGCAGGAGGCACTTGGCACTGTCAAACCAGCCAGAGTTGCCTGTGGGTGTACCTTGCATCTAGGAGACATCATGATCCGTTCACAATTTCAGAAGGCAGCCGGCCACTGCGGGCCACGGGGCCCTGGACATGAATGATGGCCTTTCCCCAGAGAAACAAAAGTCACCAGTCCAGCTTCCTCATGTCAGTTTGCAGGAGACATTTGGTACTGACAAAGCAGCCACAGTTGCCTCTGGGGGCACTTTGCATTTGGGTGGTATCCTGATTGTTTCGGAATTTCAGGAGGGAGCCGGCCACTCCGGGCCACCGGGCCCTGGATATGAAGGATGGCCTTTCCCCACAGAAACAAAAGTCACCAGCCTAGGTTCCTGATTTCAATTTGCTGGAGGCACTTGGCACTGTCAAACCAGCCACACTTGCCTCTAGGGGCACTTTGCATCTAGGAGACATCATGATCCGTTCACAATTTCAGAAGGCAGCCGGCCACTGCGGGCCACGGGGCCCTGGACATGAATGATGGCCTTTCCCCAGAGAAACAAAAGTCACAGGGCTAGGTTCCTGATGTCAATTTGCAGGAGGCACTTGGCACTGTCAAAGCAGCCACAGTTGCCTCTGAGGGCACCTTGCATCTGGGAGGCATCCTGATCCGTTCGGTGTTTCAGAAGGCAGCCGGCCACACCGGGCCAATGGACCCTGGACATGAATGATGGTCTTTCCCCAGACAAACAAACTCACCACACCAACTTCCTGATGTCAATACGCAGGAGGCACTTGGCACTGTCAAACCAGCCACAGTTGCCTCTGGGGGCACTTGCGTCTGGGAGGCATCCTGATCAGTTCGGAATTTCAGCAGGAAGCCGGCCACTCCGGGCCACGGGGCCCAGGATATGAAGGATGGCCGTTCCCCACAGAAACAAATGTCACTAGGCTAGGTTCCTGATTTCAATTTGCTGGAGGCACTTGGCACTGTCAAACCAGCCACACTTGCCTCTGGGGGAACTTTGCATCTCGGAGGCATCCTGATCCTTTCGGAATTTCAGCAGGCAGCCGGCCACTGTGGACCACAGGGCCCTGGGGACGAACGATGGCCTTTCCCCAGAGAATCAAAAGTCACCAGGCCAGGTTCCTGATGTCAGTTTGCAGGAGGCACTTGGCACTGTCAAACCAGCCACAGTTGCCTCTGAGGGCACCTTGCATCTGGGAGGCATCCTGATCCGTTCGGTGTTTCAGAAGGCAGCCAGCCACACCGGGCCAATGGACCCTGGACATGAATGATGGTCTTTCCCCAGACAAACAAACTTACCACACCAACTTCCTGCTGTCAATACGCAGGAGGCACTTGGCACTGTCAAACCAGCCACAGTTGCCTCTGGGGGCACTTTGCATTTGGGTGGTATCCTGATTGTTTCGGAATTTCAGCAGGGAGCCGGCCACTCCGGGCCACGGGGCCCTGGACATGAATGATATCCTTTCCCCAGAGAAACAAAAGTCACAGGGCTAGGTTCCTGATGTCAATTTGCAGGAGGCACTTGGCACTGTCAAACCAGCCACACTTGCCTCTGGGAACACTTTGCATCTGGGAGGTATCCTGATCCGTTCGGAATTTTAGCAGGCAGCGGGCTACACCGGACCACGGGGCCCTGGACACTAGCCATGGCCTTTCCCCAGACAAACAAAAGTCGCCAGGCCCGGCTCCTGATGTCAGTTTGCAGAAGGCACTTGGCGCTGTCAAACCAGCCACTGTCGCCTCTGGGGGCACCTAGCATCTGGGAGGTATCCTGATCCGCTCAGAATTTCAGATGGCAGCCGGCCACTCCGGGCCACCGGGCCATGGACATGAATGATGGCCTTTCCCCAGAGAAACAAAAGTCACCAGGCTAGGTTCCTGATTTCAATTTGCTGGAGGCACTTGGCACTGTCAAACCAGCCACACTTGCCTCTGGGGGCACTTTGCATCTGGGAGGCATCCTGATCCGGTCGGAATTTCAGCAGGCAGCCGGCCACAGCGGACCACGGGGCCCTGGGCACGAACGATGGCCTTTCCCCAGAGAAACAAAAGTCACCAGGCCAGGTTCCTGATGTCAGTTTGCAGGAGGCACTTGGCACTGTCAAACCAGCCACAGTTGCCTGTGGGGTACCTTGCATCTAGGAGACATCATGATCCGTTCACAATTTCAGAAGGCAGCCGGCCACTGCGGGCCACGGGGCCCTGGACATGAATGATGGCCTTTCCCCACAGAAACAAAAGTCACCAGGCCAGGTTCCTGATTTCAATTTGCTGGAGGCACTTGGCACTGTCAAACCAGCCACACTTGCCTCTGGGGGCACTTTGCATCTGGGAGGCATCCTGATCCGTTCGGTGTTTCAGCAGGCAGCCGGCCACTCCGGACCACAGGGTCCTGGACACGACCCATGGCCTTTCCCCAGAGAAACAAAAGTCACCAGGCCAGGTTCCTGATGTCAGTTTGCAGTAGGCACTTGGCACTGTCAAAGCAGCCACAATTGCCTCTGAGGGCACCTTGCATCTGGGAGGCATCCTGATCCGTTTGGTGTTTCAGAAGGCAGCCGGCCACTCAGGGCCACCTTGCTGTGGACACTAACGATGGCCTTCCCCCACAGAAACAAAAGTCACCAGGCCAGGTTCCTCATGTCAGTTTGCAGGAGGCACTTGGCACTGTCAAAGCAGCCACAGTTGCCTCTGGGTGCACCTTGTATCTGGGAGACATCCTGATCCTTTTAGAATTTTACAAGGCAGCTGGCCACTCCGGGCCACCTTGCCCTGGACACTAACCATGGCCTTTCCCCAGAGAAACAAAAGTCACCAGGCCAGGTTCCTGATGTCAGTTTTCAGAGGGCACGAGGCACTGTCAAACCAGCCACAGTTGCCTCTGGGGGTACCTTGCATCTGAGAGATATCCTGATCTGTTCACAATTTCAGAAGGCAGCCGGCCACTCCGGACCACAGGGTCCTGGACACGAACCATGGCCTATCCCCAGACAAACAAAAGTCACCAGGCCCGGGTCCTGATGTCAGTTTGCAGGAGGCACTTGGCACTGTCAAAGCAGCCACAGTTGCCTCTGGGGGCATTTTGCATCTGGGAGGTATCCCAATTCGTTCGGAATTGCAGCAGGCAGCCGGCCACTCCGGATCACGGGGCCCTGGGCACGAACCATGGCCTTTCCCCAGAGAAACAAAAGTCACCAGGCCAGGTTCCTGATGTCAGTTTGCAGGAGGCACTTGGCACTGTCAAAGCAGCCACAGTTGCCTCTGAGGGCACCTTGCATCTGGGAGGCATCCTGATCCGTTCGGTGTTTCAGAAGGCAGCCGGCCACACCGGGCCAATGGACCCTGGACATGAATGATGGTCTTTCCCCAGACAAACAAACTCACCACACCAACTTCCTGATGTCAATACGCAGGAGGCACTTGGCACTGTCAAACCAGCCACAGTTGCCTCTGGGGGCACTTGCGTCTGGGAGGCATCCTGATCCGTTCGGAATTTCAGCAGGCAGCCGGCCACTCCGGGCCACGGGGCCCTGGATATGAAGGATGGCCGTTCCCCACAGAAACAAAAGTCACCAGGTTAGGTTCCTGATGTCAATTTGCAGGAGGCACTTGGCACTGTCAAAGCAGCCACACTTGCCTCTGGGGGCACTTTGCATCTGGGAGGTATCCTGATCCGTGTGGAATTTTAGCAGGCAGCGGGCTACACCGGACCAAGGTGCCCTGGACACGACCCATGGCCTTTCCCCAGACAAACAAAAGTCACCAGGCCAGGTTCCTGATGTCAGTTTGCAGGAGGCACTTGGCACTGTCAAACCAGCCACTGTTGCCTGTGGGGGTACCTTGCATCTAGGAGACATCATGATCCGTTCACAATTTCAGAAGGCAGCCGGCCACTGTGGGCCAACGGGCCCTGACATGAAAGATGGCCTTTCCCCAGAGAAAGAAAAGTCACCAGGCTAGGTTCCTGATGTCAATTTGCAGGAGGCACTTGGCACTGTCAAACCAGCCACACTTGCCTCTGAGGGCACTTTGCATCTGGGAGGCATCCTGATCCGTTCGCAATTTCAGCAGGCAGCCGGCCACTCCGGATCACGGGGCCCTGGACACGAACCATGGCCTTTCCCCAGACAAACAAAAGTCACCAGGCCCGGCTCCTGATATCAACTTGCAGAAGGCACTTGGTACTGTCAAACCTGCCACTGTTGCCTCTGGGGGCACCTAGCATCTGGGAGGTATCCTGATCCGCTCAGAATTTCAGAAGGCAGCCGGCAACTGCGGGCCACCAGGCCATGGACATGAATGATGGCCTTTCCCCAGAGAAACAAAAGTCACCAGGCTAGGTTCCTGATGTCAGTTTGCAGGAGGCACTTGGCACTGTCAAAGAAGCCACAGTTGCCTCTGAGGTCACCTTGCATCTGGGAGGCATCCTGATCCGTTCGGAATTTCAGCATGCAGCCGGCCACTGCGGACCACGGGGCCCTGGGCACGAACGATGGCCTTTCCCCAGAGAAACAAAAGTCACCAGGCCAGGTTCCTGATGTCAGTTTGCAGTAGGCACTTGGCACTGTCAAACCAGCCACACTTGCCTCTGAGGGCACCTTGCATCTGGGAGGCATCCTGATCCGTTCGGTGTTTCAGAAGGCAGCCGGCCACGCCGGGCCAATGGACCCTGGACATGAATGATGGTCTTTCCCCAGGGAAACAAAAGTCACCAGGCCAGGTTCCTGATGTCAATACGCAGGAGGCACTTGGCACTGTCAAACCAGCCACAGTTGCCTCTGGGGGCACTTGCGTCTTGGAGGCATCCTGATCCGTTCGGAATTTCAGCAGGCAGCCGGACACTCCGGGCCACGGGGCCCTGGATATGAATGATGGCCTTTCCCCACAGAAACAAAAGTCACCAGCCTAGGTTCCTGATGTCAATTTGCAGGAGGCACTTGGCACTGTCAAACCAGCCAGAGTTGCCTGTGGGTGTACCTTGCATCTAGGAGACATCATGATCCGTTCACAATTTCAGAAGGCAGCCGGCCACTGCGGGCCACGGGGCCCTGGACATGAATGATGGCCTTTCCCCAGAGAAACAAAAGTCACCAGTCCAGCTTCCTCATGTCAGTTTGCAGGAGACATTTGGTACTGACAAAGCAGCCACAGTTGCCTCTGGGGGCACTTTGCATTTGGGTGGTATCCTGATTGTTTCGGAATTTCAGCAGGGAGCCGGCCACTCCGGGCCACCGGGCCCTGGATATGAAGGATGGCCTTTCCCCACAGAAACAAAAGTCACCAGCCTAGGTTCCTGATGTCAATTTGCAGGAGGCACTTGGCGCTGTCAAACCAGCCACTGTTGCCTCTGGGGGCACCTAGCATCTGGGAGGTATCCTGATCCGCTCAGAATTTCAGATGGCAGCCGGCCACTCCGGGCCACCGGGCCATGGACATGAATGATGGCCTTTCCCCACAGAAACAAAAGTCACCAGGCTAGGTTCCTGATTTCAATTAGCTGGAGGCACTTGGCACTGTCAAACCAGCCACACTTGCCTCTGGGGGCACTTTGCATCTGGGAGGCATCCTGATCCGGTCGGAATTTCAGCAGGCAGCCGGCCACTGCGGACCACGGGGCCCTGGGCACGAACGATGGCCTTTCCCCAGAGAAACAAAAGTCACCAGGCCAGGTTCCTGATGTCAGTTTGCAGGAGGCACTTGGCACTGTCAAACCAGCCACAGTTGCCTGTGGGGGTACCTTGCATCTAGGAGACATCATGATCCGTTCACAATTTCAGAAGGCAGCTGGCCACTGCGGGCCACGGGGCCCTGGACATGAATGATGGCCTTTCCCCAGACAAACAATAGTCACCAGGCCAGGTTCCTGATTTCAATTTGCTGGAGGCACTTGGCACTGTCAAACCAGCCACACTTGCCTCTGGGGGCACTTTGCATCTGGGAGGCATCCTGATCCGTTCGGAATTTCAGAAGGCAGCCAGCCACAGCGGACCACAGGGTCCTGGACACGTACGATGGCCTTTCCCCAGAGAAACAAAAGTCACCAGCCTAGGTTCCTGATGTCAATTTGCAGGAGGCACTTGGCACTGTCAAACCAGCCAGAGTTGCCTGTGGGTGTACCTTGCATCTAGGAGACATCATGATCCGTTCACAATTTCAGAAGGCAGCCGGCCACTGCGGGCCACGGGGCCCTGGACATGAATGATGGCCTTTCCCCAGAGAAACAAAAGTCACCAGTCCAGCTTCCTCATGTCAGTTTGCAGGAGACATTTGGTACTGACAAAGCAGCCACAGTTGCCTCTGGGGGCACTTTGCATTTGGGTGGTATCCTGATTGTTTCGGAATTTCAGGAGGGAGCCGGCCACTCCGGGCCACCGGGCCCTGGATATGAAGGATGGCCTTTCCCCACAGAAACAAAAGTCACCAGCCTAGGTTCCTGATTTCAATTTGCTGGAGGCACTTGGCACTGTCAAACCAGCCACACTTGCCTCTAGGGGCACTTTGCATCTAGGAGACATCATGATCCGTTCACAATTTCAGAAGGCAGCCGGCCACTGCGGGCCACGGGGCCCTGGACATGAATGATGGCCTTTCCCCAGAGAAACAAAAGTCACAGGGCTAGGTTCCTGATGTCAATTTGCAGGAGGCACTTGGCACTGTCAAAGCAGCCACAGTTGCCTCTGAGGGCACCTTGCATCTGGGAGGCATCCTGATCCGTTCGGTGTTTCAGAAGGCAGCCGGCCACACCGGGCCAATGGACCCTGGACATGAATGATGGTCTTTCCCCAGACAAACAAACTCACCACACCAACTTCCTGATGTCAATACGCAGGAGGCACTTGGCACTGTCAAACCAGCCACAGTTGCCTCTGGGGGCACTTGCGTCTGGGAGGCATCCTGATCAGTTCGGAATTTCAGCAGGAAGCCGGCCACTCCGGGCCACCGGGCCCAGGATATGAAGGATGGCCGTTCCCCACAGAAACAAATGTCACTAGGCTAGGTTCCTGATTTCAATTTGCAGGAGGCACTTGGCACTGTCAAACCAGCCACACTTGCCTCTGGGGGAACTTTGCATCTCGGAGGCATCCTGATCCTTTCGGAATTTCAGCAGGCAGCCGGCCACTGTGGACCACAGGGCCCTGGGGACGAACGATGGCCTTTCCCCAGAGAATCAAAAGTCACCAGGCCAGGTTCCTGATGTCAGTTTGCAGGAGGCACTTGGCACTGTCAAACCAGCCACAGTTGCCTCTGAGGGCACCTTGCATCTGGGAGGCATCCTGATCCGTTCGGTGTTTCAGAAGGCAGCCGGCCACACCGGGCCAATGGACCCTGGACATGAATGATGGTCTTTCCCCAGACAAACAAACTTACCACACCAACTTCCTGCTGTCAATACGCAGGAGGCACTTGGCACTGTCAAACCAGCCACAGTTGCCTCTGGGGGCACTTTGCATTTGGGTGGTATCCTGATTGTTTCGGAATTTCAGCAGGGAGCCGGCCACTCCGGGCCACGGGGCCCTGGACATGAATGATATCCTTTCCCCAGAGAAACAAAAGTCACAGGGCTAGGTTCCTGATGTCAATTTGCAGGAGGCACTTGGCACTGTCAAACCAGCCACACTTGCCTCTGGGGACACTTTGCATCTGGGAGGTATCCTGATCCGTTCGGAATTTTAGCAGGCAGCGGGCTACACCGGACCACGGGGCCCTGGACACTAGCCATGGCCTTTCCCCAGACAAACAAAAGTCGCCAGGCCCGGCTCCTGATGTCAGTTTGCAGAAGGCACTTGGCGCTGTCAAACCAGCCACTGTCGCCTCTGGGGGCACCTAGCATCTGGGAGGTATCCTGATCCGCTCAGAATTTCAGATGGCAGCCGGCCACTCCGGGCCACCGGGCCATGGACATGAATGATGGCCTTTCCCCAGAGAAACAAAAGTCACCAGGCTAGGTTCCTGATTTCAATTTGCTGGAGGCACTTGGCACTGTCAAACCAGCCACACTTGCCTCTGGGGGCACTTTGCATCTGGGAGGCATCCTGATCCGGTCGGAATTTCAGCAGGCAGCCGGCCACAGCGGACCACGGGGCCCTGGGCACGAACGATGGCCTTTCCCCAGAGAAACAAAAGTCACCAGGCCAGGTTCCTGATGTCAGTTTGCAGGAGGCACTTGGCACTGTCAAACCAGCCACAGTTGCCTGTGGGGTACCTTGCATCTAGGAGACATCATGATCCGTTCACAATTTCAGAAGGCAGCCGGCCACTGCGGGCCACGGGGCCCTGGACATGAATGATGGCCTTTCCCCACAGAAACAAAAGTCACCAGGCCAGGTTCCTGATTTCAATTTGCTGGAGGCACTTGGCACTGTCAAACCAGCCACACTTGCCTCTGGGGGCACTTTGCATCTGGGAGGCATCCTGATCCGTTCGGTGTTTCAGCAGGCAGCCGGCCACTCCGGACCACAGGGTCCTGGACACGACCCATGGCCTTTCCCCAGAGAAACAAAAGTCACCAGGCCAGGTTCCTGATGTCAGTTTGCAGTAGGCACTTGGCACTGTCAAAGCAGCCACAATTGCCTCTGAGGGCACCTTGCATCTGGGAGGCATCCTGATCCGTTTGGTGTTTCAGAAGGCAGCCGGCCACTCAGGGCCACCTTGCTGTGGACACTAACGATGGCCTTCCCCCACAGAAACAAAAGTCACCAGGCCAGGTTCCTCATGTCAGTTTGCAGGAGGCACTTGGCACTGTCAAAGCAGCCACAGTTGCCTCTGGGTGCACCTTGTATCTGGGAGACATCCTGATCCTTTTAGAATTTTACAAGGCAGCTGGCCACTCCGGGCCACCTTGCCCTGGACACTAACCATGGCCTTTCCCCAGAGAAACAAAAGTCACCAGGCCAGGTTCCTGATGTCAGTTTTCAGAGGGCACGAGGCACTGTCAAACCAGCCACAGTTGCCTCTGGGGGTACCTTGCATCTGAGAGATATCCTGATCTGTTCACAATTTCAGAAGGCAGCCGGCCACTCCGGACCACAGGGTCCTGGACACGAACCATGGCCTATCCCCAGACAAACAAAAGTCACCAGGCCCGGGTCCTGATGTCAGTTTGCAGGAGGCACTTGGCACTGTCAAAGCAGCCACAGTTGCCTCTGGGGGCATTTTGCATCTGGGAGGTATCCCAATTCGTTCGGAATTGCAGCAGGCAGCCGGCCACTCCGGATCACGGGGCCCTGGGCACGAACCATGGCCTTTCCCCAGAGAAACAAAAGTCACCAGGCCAGGTTCCTGATGTCAGTTTGCAGGAGGCACTTGGCACTGTCAAAGCAGCCACAGTTGCCTCTGAGGGCACCTTGCATCTGGGAGGCATCCTGATCCGTTCGGTGTTTCAGAAGGCAGCCGGCCACACCGGGCCAATGGACCCTGGACATGAATGATGGTCTTTCCCCAGACAAACAAACTCACCACACCAACTTCCTGATGTCAATACGCAGGAGGCACTTGGCACTGTCAAACCAGCCACAGTTGCCTCTGGGGGCACTTGCGTCTGGGAGGCATCCTGATCCGTTCGGAATTTCAGCAGGCAGCCGGCCACTCCGGGCCACGGGGCCCTGGATATGAAGGATGGCCGTTCCCCACAGAAACAAAAGTCACCAGGTTAGGTTCCTGATGTCAATTTGCAGGAGGCACTTGGCACTGTCAAACCAGCCACACTTGCCTCTGGGGGCACTTTGCATCTGGGAGGTATCCTGATCCGTGTGGAATTTTAGCAGGCAGCGGGCTACACCGGACCAAGGTGCCCTGGACACGACCCATGGCCTTTCCCCAGACAAACAAAAGTCACCAGGCCCGGCTCCTGATATCAACTTGCAGAAGGCACTTGGTACTGTCAAACCTGCCACTGTTGCCTCTGGGGGCACCTAGCATCTGGGAGGTATCCTGATCCGCTCAGAATTTCAGAAGGCAGCCGGCAACTGCGGGCCACCAGGCCATGGACATGAATGATGGCCTTTCCCCAGAGAAACAAAAGTCACCAGGCTAGGTTCCTGATGTCAGTTTGCAGGAGGCACTTGGCACTGTCAAAGAAGCCACAGTTGCCTCTGAGGTCACCTTGCATCTGGGAGGCATCCTGATCCGTTCGGAATTTCAGCATGCAGCCGGCCACTGCGGACCACGGGGCCCTGGGCACGAACGATGGCCTTTCCCCAGAGAAACAAAAGTCACCAGGCCAGGTTCCTGATGTCAGTTTGCAGTAGGCACTTGGCACTGTCAAACCAGCCACACTTGCCTCTGAGGGCACCTTGCATCTGGGAGGCATCCTGATCCGTTCGGTGTTTCAGAAGGCAGCCGGCCACGCCGGGCCAATGGACCCTGGACATGAATGATGGTCTTTCCCCAGGGAAACAAAAGTCACCAGGCCAGGTTCCTGATGTCAATACGCAGGAGGCACTTGGCACTGTCAAACCAGCCACAGTTGCCTCTGGGGGCACCTTGCGTCTTGGAGGCATCCTGATCCGTTCGGAATTTCAGCAGGCAGCCGGCCACTGCGGGCCACGGGGCCCTGGACATGAATGATGGCCTTTCCCCAGAGAAACAAAAGTCACCAGTCCAGCTTCCTCATGTCAGTTTGCAGGAGACATTTGGTACTGACAAAGCAGCCACAGTTGCCTCTGGGGGCACTTTGCATTTGGGTGGTATCCTGATTGTTTCGGAATTTCAGCAGGGAGCCGGCCACTCCGGGCCACCGGGCCCTGGATATGAAGGATGGCCTTTCCCCACAGAAACAAAAGTCACCAGCCTAGGTTCCTGATGTCAATTTGCAGGAGGCACTTGGCGCTGTCAAACCAGCCACTGTTGCCTCTGGGGGCACCTAGCATCTGGGAGGTATCCTGATCCGCTCAGAATTTCAGATGGCAGCCGGCCACTCCGGGCCACCGGGCCATGGACATGAATGATGGCCTTTCCCCACAGAAACAAAAGTCACCAGGCTAGGTTCCTGATTTCAATTAGCTGGAGGCACTTGGCACTGTCAAACCAGCCACACTTGCCTCTGGGGGCACTTTGCATCTGGGAGGCATCCTGATCCGGTCGGAATTTCAGCAGGCAGCCGGCCACTGCGGACCACGGGGCCCTGGGCACGAACCATGGCCTTTCCCCAGAGAAACAAAAGTCACCAGGCCAGGTTCCTGTTGTCAGTTTGCAGGAGGCACTTGGCACTGTCAAACCAGCCACAGTTGCCTGTGGGGGTACCTTGCATCTAGGAGACATCATGATCCGTTCACAATTTCAGAAGGCAGCTGGCCACTGCGGGCCACGGGGCCCTGGACATGAATGATGGCCTTTCCCCAGACAAACAATAGTCACCAGGCCAGGTTCCTGATTTCAATTTGCTGGAGGCACTTGGCACTGTCAAACCAGCCACACTTGCCTCTGGGGGCACTTTGCATCTGGGAGGCATCCTGATCCGTTCGGAATTTCAGAAGGCAGCCAGCCACAGCGGACCACAGGGTCCTGGACACGTACGATGGCCTTTCCCCAGAGAAACAAAAGTCACCAGCCTAGGTTCCTGATGTCAATTTGCAGGAGGCACTTGGCACTGTCAAACCAGCCAGAGTTGCCTGTGGGTGTACCTTGCATCTAGGAGACATCATGATCCGTTCACAATTTCAGAAGGCAGCCGGCCACTGCGGGCCACGGGGCCCTGGACATGAATGATGGCCTTTCCCCAGAGAAACAAAAGTCACCAGTCCAGCTTCCTCATGTCAGTTTGCAGGAGACATTTGGTACTGACAAAGCAGCCACAGTTGCCTCTGGGGGCACTTTGCATTTGGGTGGTATCCTGATTGTTTCGGAATTTCAGGAGGGAGCCGGCCACTCCGGGCCACCGGGCCCTGGATATGAAGGATGGCCTTTCCCCACAGAAACAAAAGTCACCAGCCTAGGTTCCTGATTTCAATTTGCTGGAGGCACTTGGCACTGTCAAACCAGCCACACTTGCCTCTAGGGGCACTTTGCATCTAGGAGACATCATGATCCGTTCACAATTTCAGAAGGCAGCCGGCCACTGCGGGCCACGGGGCCCTGGACATGAATGATGGCCTTTCCCCAGAGAAACAAAAGTCACAGGGCTAGGTTCCTGATGTCAATTTGCAGGAGGCACTTGGCACTGTCAAACCAGCCACACTTGCCTCTGGGGGCACTTTGCATCTGGGAGGCATCCTGATCCGTTCGGAATTTTAGCAGGCAGCGGGCTACACCGGACCACGGGGCCCTGGGCACGAACCATGGCATTTCCGCAGACAAACAAAAGTCGCCAGGCCCGGCTCCTGATGTCAGTTTGCAGAAGGCACTTGGTGCTGTCAAACCAGCCACTGTTGCCTCTGGGGGCACCTAGCATCTGGGAGGTATCCTGATCCGCTCAGAATTTCAGATGGCAGCCGGCCACTCCGGGCCAGCGGGCCATGGACATGAATGATGGCCTTTCCCCAGAGAAACAAAAGTCACCAGGCTAGGTTCCTGATGTCAGTTTGCAGGAGGCACTTGGCACTGTCAAACCAGCCACAGTTGCCTGTGGGGGTACCTTGCATCTAGGAGACGTCATGATCCGTTCACAATTTCAGAAGGCAGCTGGCCACTCAGGGCCACGGGGCCCTGGACATGAATGATGGCCTTTCCCCAGAGAAACAAAAGTCACCAGGCCAGGTTCCTGATTTCAATTTGCTGGAGGCACTTGGCACTGTCAAACCAGCCACACTTGCCTCTGGGGGCACTTTGCATCTGGGAGGCATCCTGATCCGTTCGGTGTTTCAGCAGGCAGCCGGCCACTCCGGACCACAGGGTCCTGGACACGAACGATGGCCTTTCCCCAGAGAAACAAAAGTCACCAGGCCCGGCTCCTGATGTCAGTTTGCAGGAGGCACTTGGCACTGTCAAAGCAGCCACAATTGCCTCTGAGGGCACCTTGCATCTGGGAGGCATCCTGATCCGTTTGGTGTTTCAGAAGGCAGCCGGCCACACCGGGCCAATGGACCCTGGACATGAATGATGGTCTTTCCCCAGAGAAACAAACTCACCACACCAACTTCCTGATGTCAATACGCAGGAGGCACTTGGCACTGTCAAACCAGCCACAGTTGCCTCTGGGTGTACTTGCGTCTGGGAGGCATCCTGATCAGTTCGGAATTTCAGCAGGCAGCCGGCCACACCGGGCCACGGGGCCCTGGACACGAACCATGGCCTTTCCCCAGACAAACAAAAGTCACCAGGCCCGGCTCCTGATATCAGTTTGCAGAAGGTACTTGGCACTGTCAAACTAGCCACTGTTGCCTCTGGGGGCACCGAGCATCTGGGAGGTATCCTGATCCGCTCAGAATTTCAGAAGGCAGCCGGCCACTCAGGGCCACCGGGCCATGGACATGAATGATGGCCTTTCCCCCACAGAAACAAAAGTCACCAGGCTAGGTTCCTGATTTCAATTTGCTGGAGGCACTTGGCACTGTCAAACCAGCCACAGTTGCCTCTGGGTGCACCTAGCATCTGGGAGACATCCTAATCCTTTTAGAATTTTAGCAGGCAGCTGGCCACTCCGGGACACCTTGCACAGGACACTAACCATGGCCTTTCCCCAGAGAAACAAAAGTCACCAGGCTAGGTTCCTGATTTCAATTTGCAGGAGGCACTTGGCACTGTCAAACCAGCCACACTTGCCTCTGGGGGCACTTTGAATCTCGGAGGCATCCTGATCCGTTCGGAATTTCAGCAGGCAGCCCGCCACTGCGGACCACGGGGCACTGGGCACGAACGATGGCCTTTCCCCAGAGAAACAAAAGTCACCAGGCCAGGTTCCTGATGTCAGTTTGCAGGAGGCACTTGGCACTGTCAAACCAGCCACACTTGCCTCTGAGGGCACCTTGCATCTGGGAGGCATCCTGATCCGTTCGGTGTTTCAGAAGGCAGCCGGCCACACCGGGCCAATGGACCCTGGACATGAATGATGGTCTTTCCCCAGACAAACAAACTCACCACACCAACTTCCTGATGTCAATACGCAGGAGGCACTTGGCACTGTCAAACCAGCCACAGTTGCCTCTGGGGGCACTTGCGTCTGGGAGGCATCCTGATCAGTTCGGAATTTCAGCAGGAAGCCGGCCACTCCGGGCCACGGGGCCCAGGATATGAAGGATGGCCGTTCCCCACAGAAACAAATGTCACTAGGCTAGGTTCCTGATTTCAATTTGCTGGAGGCACTTGGCACTGTCAAACCAGCCACACTTGCCTCTGGGGGAACTTTGCATCTCGGAGGCATCCTGATCCTTTCGGAATTTCAGCAGGCAGCCGGCCACTGTGGACCACAGGGCCCTGGGGACGAACGATGGCCTTTCCCCAGAGAAACAAAAGTCACCAGGCCAGGTTCCTGATGTCAGTTTGCAGGAGGCACTTGGCACTGTCAAAGCAGCCACAGTTGCCTCTGAGGGCACCTTGCATCTGGGAGGCATCCTGATCCGTTCGGTGTTTCAGAAGGCAGCCAGCCACACCGGGCCAATGGACCCTGGACATGAATGATGGTCTTTCCCCAGACAAACAAACTTACCACACCAACTTCCTGCTGTCAATACGCCGGAGGCACTTGGCACTGTCAAACCAGCCACAGTTGCCTCTGGGGGCACTTTGCATTTGGGTGGTATCCTGATTGTTTCGGAATTTCAGCAGGGAGCCGGCCACTCCGGGCCACCGGGCCCTGGATATGAAGGATGGCCTTTCCACAGAGAAACAAAAGTCACCAGCCTAGGTTCCTGATGTCAATTTGCAGGAGGCACTTGGCACTGTCAAACCAGCCACTGTTGCCTCTGGGGGCACCTAGCATCTGGGAGGTATCCTGATCCGGTCGGAATTTCAGCAGGCAGCCGGCCACTGCGGACCACGGGGCCCTGGGCACGAACGATGGCCTTTCCCCAGAGAAACAAAAGTCACCAGGCCAGGTTCCTGATGTCAGTTTGCAGGAGGCACTTGGCACTGTCAAACCAGCCACAGTTGCCTGTGGGGTACCTTGCATCTAGAAGACACCATGATCCGTTCACAATTTCAGAAGGCAGCCGGCCACTGCGGGCCACGGGGCCCTGGACATGAATGATGGCCTTTCCCCACAGAAACAAAAGTCACCAGGCCAGGTTCCTGATTTCAATTTGCTGGAGGCACTTGGCACTGTCAAACCAGCCACACTTGCCTCTGGGGGCACTTTGCATCTGGGAGGCATCCTGACCCGTTCGGTGTTTCAGCAGGCAGCCGGCCACTCCGGACCACAGGGTCCTGGACACGAACCATGGCCTTTCCCCAGAGAAACAAAAGTCACCAGGCCAGGTTCCTGATGTCAGTTTGCAGGAGGCACTTGGCACTGTCAAAGCAGCCACAATTGCCTCTGAGGGCACCTTGCATCTGGGAGGCATCCTGATCCGTTTGGTGTTTCAGAAGGCAGCCGGCCACTCAGGGCCACCTTGCTGTGGACACTAACGATGGCCTTCCCCCACAGAAACAAAAGTCACCAGGCCAGGTTCCTCATGTCAGTTTGCAGGAGGCACTTGGCACTGTCAAAGCAGCCACAGTTGCCTCTGGGTGCACCTTGTATCTGGGAGACATCCTGATCCTTTTAGAATTTTACAAGGCAGCTGGCCACTCCGGGCCACCTTGCCCTGGACACTAACCATGGCCTTTCCCCAGAGAAACAAAAGTCACCAGTCCAGGTTCCTGATGTCAGTTTTCAGAGGGCACGAGGCACTGTCAAACCAGCCACAGTTGCCTCTGGGGGTACCTTGCATCTGAGAGATATCCTGATCTGTTCACAATTTCAGAAGGCAGCCGGCCACTCCGGACCACAGGGTCCTGGACACGAACCATGGCCTATCCCCAGACAAACAAAAGTCACCAGGCCCGGCTCCTGATGTCAGTTTGCAGGAGGCACTTGGCACTGTCAAAGCAGCCACAGTTGCCTCTGGGGGCATTTTGCATCTGGGAGGTATCCCAATTCGTTCGGAATTGCAGCAGGCAGCCGGCCACTCCGGATCACGGGGCCCTGGGCACGAACCATGGCCTTTCCCCAGAGAAACAAAAGTCACCAGGCCAGGTTCCTGATGTCAGTTTGCAGGAGGCACTTGGCACTGTCAAAGCAGCCACAGTTGCCTCTGAGGGCACCTTGCATCTGGGAGGCATCCTGATCCGTTCGGTGTTTCAGAAGGCAGCCGGCCACACAGGGCCAATGGACCCTGGACATGAATGATGGTCTTTCCCCAGACAAACAAACTCACCACACCAACTTCCTGATGTCAATACGCAGGAGGCACTTGGCACTGTCAAACCAGCCACAGTTGCCTCTGGGGGCACTTGCGTCTGGGAGGCATCCTGATCCGTTCGGAATTTCAGCAGGCAGCCGGCCACTCCGGGCCACGGGGCCCTGGATATGAAGGATGGCCGTTCCCCACAGAAACAAAAGTCACCAGGTTAGGTTCCTGATGTCAATTTGCAGGAGGCACTTGGCACTGTCAAACCAGCCACACTTGCCTCTGAGGGCACTTTGCATCTGGGAGGCATCCTGATCCGTTCGCAATTTCAGCAGGCAGCCGGCCACTCCGGACCACGGGGCCCTGGACGCGAACCATGGCCTTTCCCCAGAGAAACAAATGTCACCAGGCTAGGTTCCTGATGTTAGTTTGCAGGAGGCACTTGGCACTGTCAAACCAGCCACAGTTACCTCTGGGTGCACCTTGTATCTGGGAGACATCCTGATCCTTTTAGAATTGCACAAGGCAGCTGGCCACTCCAGGCCACCTTGCCCTGGGCACGAACGATGGCCTTTCCCCAGAGAAACAAAAGTCACCAGGCCAGGTTCCTGATGTCAGATTTCAGAGGGTACGAGGCACTGTCAAACCAGCCACAGTTGCCTCTGGGTGCACTTCGCATCTGAGAGATATCCTGATCCATTCACAATTTCAGAAGGCATCCGGCCACTCCGGGCCACAGGGTCCTGGACATTAACCATTGCCTTTCCCCAGAGAAACAAAAGTCACCAGGCCAGGTTCCTCATGTCAGTTTGCAGGAGACATTTGGTACTGACAAACCATCCACAGCTGCCTCTGGGGGCACGTTGCATTTGGGAGGTATCCTGATTGTTTCGGAATTTCAGCGGGCAGCCGGCCACTCCGGGCCACCGGGCCATGGACATGAATGATGGCCTTTCCCCAGAGAAAAAAAAGTCACCAGGCCAGGTTCCTGATTTCAATTTGCTGGAGGCACTTGGCACTGTCAAACCAGCCACACATGCCTCTGGGGGTACTTTGCATCTGGGAGGCATCCTGATCCGTTCAGAATTTCAGAAGGCAGCCGGCCACTCCGGACCACGGGGCCCTGGGCACGAACGATGGCCTTTCCCCAGAGAAACAAAAGTCACCAGGCTAGGTTCCTGATGTCAGTTTGCAGGAGGAACTTGGCACTGTCAAACCAGCCACAGTTGCCTCTGGGGACACTTTGCATCTGGGAGGTATCCCGATCCGTTCGGAATTGCAGCAGGCAGCCGGCCACTCCGGGCCACGGGGCCATGGACATGAATGATGGCCTTCCCCCACAGAAACAAAAGTCACCAGCCTAGGTTCCTGATGTCAATTTGCAGGAGGCACTTGGCACTGTCAAACCAGCCACAGTTGCCTCTGGGTGCACCTTGTATCTGGGAGACATCCTGATCCTTTTAGAATTTTACAAGGCAGCTGGCCACTCCGGGACACCTTGCCCTGGACACTAACCATGGCCTTTCCCCAGAGAAATAAAAGTCACCAGGCCAGGTTCCTGATGTCAGTTTTCAGAGGGCACGAGGCACTGTCAAACCAGCCACAGTTGCCTCTGGGGGTACCTTGCATCTGAGAGATATCCTGATCTGTTCACAATTTCAGAAGGCAGCCGGCCACTCCGGACCACAGGGTCCTGGACATGAACCATGGACTTTCCCCAGAGAAACAAAAGTCACCAGGCCCGGCTCCTGATGTCAGTTTGCAGAAGGCACTTGGCACTGTCAAACCAACCACTGTTGCCTCTGGGGGCACCTAGCATCTGGGAGGTATCCTGATCCGCTCAGAATTTCAGAAGGCAGCCGGCCACTCCGGGCCACCGGGCCATGGACATGAATGATGGTCTTTCCCCAGAGAAACAAAAGTCACCAGGCTAGGTTCCTGATTTCAATTTGCTGGAGGCACTTGGCACTGTCAAACCTGCCACACTTGCCTCTGGGGGCACTTTGCATCTGGGAGGCATCCTGATCCATTCGCAATTTCAGCAGGCAGCCGGCCACTCCGGACCACGGGGCCCTGGGCACGAACGATGGCCTTTCCCCAGAGAAACAAAAGTCACCAGGCCAGGTTCCTGATGTCAGTTTGCAGTAGGCACTTGGCACTGTCAAACCAGCCACAGTTGCCTCTGAGGGCACCTTGCATCTGGGAGGCATCCTGATCCGTTTGGTGTTTCAGAAGGCAGCTGGCCACTCCGGGCCACCTTGCCGTGGACACGAACGATGGCCTTCCCCCACAGAAACAAAAGTCACCAGGTCAGGTTCCTGATGTCAGTTTGCAGGAGGCACTTGGCACTGTCAAACCAGCTACACTTGCCTGTGGGGGTACCTTGCATCTAGGAGACATCATGATCCGTTCACAATTTCAGAAGGCAGCCGGCCACTGCGGGCCACAGGGCCCTGGACATGAATGATGGCCTTTCCCCACAGAAACAAAAGTCACCAGGCTAGGTTCCTGATTTCAATTTGCTGGAGGCACTTGGCACTGTCAAACCAGCCACACTTGCCTCTGGGGACACGTTGCATCTGGGAGGTATCCTGATTGTTTCGGAATTTCAGCAGGGAGCCGGCCACTCCGGGCCACCGGGCCCTGGACACGAACCATGGCCTTTCCCCAGAGAAATAGAAGTCACCAGGCCCGGTTCCTGATGTCAGTTTGCAGAAGGCACTTGGCACTGTCAAACCAGCCACTGTTGCCTCAGGGGGCACCAAGCATCTGGGAGGTAACCTGATCGGTTCAGAATTTCAGAAGGCAGCCGGCCACACCGGGCCAACGGACCCAGGACATGAATGATGGTCTTTCCCCAGAGAAACAAACTCACCACACCAACTTCCTGATGTCAATACGCAGGAGGCACTTGGCACTGTCAAACCAGCCACACTTGCCTCTGGGGACACTTTGCATCTGGGAGGTATCCCGATCCGTTCGGAATTGCAGCAGGCAGCTGGCCACTGCGGACCACGGGGCCCTGGGCACGAACGATGGCCTTTCCCCAGAGAAACAAAAGTCACCAGGCCAGGTTCCTCATGTCAGTTTGCAGGAGGCACTTGGCACTGTCAAACCAGCCACAGTTACCTCTGGGTGCACCTTGTATCTGGGAGACATCCTGATCCCTTTAGAATTTTACAAGGCAGCTGGCCACTCCAGGCCACCTTGCCCTGGACAATAATCATGGCCTTTCCCCAGAGAAACAAAAGTCACCAGGCCAGCTTCCTCATGTCAGTTTGCAGGAGACATTTGGTATTGACAAACCATCCACAGTTGCCTCTGGGGGCACGGTATCCTGATTGTTCTGGCATTTCAGCAGGGAGCCGGCCACTCCGGGCCAACGGACCCTGGACATGAATGATGGTCTTTCCCCAGAGAAACAAACTCACCACACCAACTTCCTGATGTAAGTTTGCAGGAGGCACTTGGCACTGTCAAACCAGCCACACTTGCCTCTGGGGGCAGTTGCGTCTTGGAGGCATCCTGATCCGTTCTGTGTTTCAGAAGGCAACTGTCCACTCCGGGCCACCGGGCCCTGGACACGAACCACGGCCTTTCCCCAGAGAAACAAAACTCAACAACCCAGTTTCCTGATGTCAGTTTGCAGGAGGCATTTGGCACTGTCAAACCAGCCACAGTTGCCTCTGGGGTCACTTTGCATCTGGGAGGCATCCTGATCCGTTCACAATTTCAGCAGGCAGCCGGCCACTCAGGGCCACAGGGCCATGGACACGAAAAATGGCCTTTCCCCATACAAAGAAAAGTCACCGGCCCAGCTTCCTGATGTCAGTTTGCAGGAGGCATTTGGCATTCAACAAACCAGCAACACTTGCCTCTGTGGGCACATTGCATCTGGGAGGCATCCTGATCCTTTCGGAATTTGAGCAGGCAGCCGGCCACTGCGGACCACGGGGCCCTGGACAAGAACGATGGCCTTTCCCCAGACAAACAAAAGTCACCAGCCTAGGTTCCTGATGTCAATTTGCAGGAGGCACTTGGCACTGTCAAACCAGCCACAGTTGCCGGTGGGGGTACCTTGCATCTCGGAGACATCATGATCCGTTCACAATTTCAGAAGGCAGCCGGCCACTGCGGGCCACGGGGCCCTGAACATGAATGATGGCCTTTCCCCAGAGAAACAAAAGTCACCAGGCTAGGTTCCTGATGTCAGTTTGCCGGAGGCACTTGGCACTGTCAAACCAGCCACACTTGTCTCTGGGGGCATTTTGCATCTGGGAGGTATCCCGATCCGTTCGGAATTTCAGCAGGCAGCCGGCCACTCCGGGCCACGGGGCCCTGGACATGAAGGATGGCCGTTCCCCACAGAAACAAAAGTCACCAGGCTAGGTTCCTGATGTCAATTTGCAGGAGGCACTTGGCACTGTCAAACCAGCCACAGTTGCCTCTGGGGGCACTTTGCATCTGGGAGGTATCCTGATCCGTTCGCAATTTCAGCAGGCAGCCGGCCACTCCGGACCACGGGGCCCTGGGCACGAACGATGGCCTTTCCCCAGAGAAACAAAAGTCACCAGGCCAGGTTCCTGATGTCACTTCGCAGGAGGCACTTGGCACTGTCAAACCAGCCACAGTTGCCTCTGAGGGCACCTTGCATCTGGGAGGCATCCTGCTCCGTTTGGTGTTTCAGAAGGCAGCTGGCCACTCCGGGCCACCTTGCCGTGGACACGAACCATGGCCTTTCCCCAGAGAAACAAAAGTCACCAGGCCAGGTTCCTGATGTCAGTTTTCAGAGGGCACGAGGCACTGTCAAACCAGCCACAGTTGCCTCTGGGAGTACCTTGCATCTGAGAGATATCCTGATCTGTTCACAATTTCAGAAGGCAGCCGGCCACTCCGGACCACAGGGTCCTGGACACGAACCATGGCCTTTCCCCAGAGAAACAAAAGTCACCAGGCCCGGCTCCTGATGTCAGTTTGCAGAAGGCACTTGGCACTGTCAAACCAGCCACACTTGCCTCTGGGGGCACCTAGCATCTAGGAGGTATCCTGATCCGTTCAGAATTTCAGAACGCAGCCGGCCACTCCGGGCCACTGGGCCATGGACATGAAGGATGGCCTTTCCCCAGAGAAACAAAAGTCACCAGGCCAGGTTCCTCATGTTAGTTTGCAGGAGGCACTTGGCACTGTCAAACCAGCCACAGTTGCCTCTGAGGGCACCTTGCATCTGGGAGGCATCCTGATCCATTCGGTGTTTCAGAAGGCAGCTGGCCACACCGGGCCAATGGACCCTGGACATGAAAGATGGTTTTTCCCCAGAGAAACAAACTCACCACACCAACTTCCTGATGTCAATACGCAGAAGGCACTTGGCACTGTCAAACCAGCCACACTTGCCTGTGGGGGCACTTGCATCTGGGAAGCATCCTGATCCGTTCGCAATTTCAGCAGGCAGCCGGCCACTCCGGGCCACGGGGCCCTGGACATGAATGATGGCCTTTCCCCACAGAAACAAAAGTCACCAGGCTAGGTTCCTGATGTCAATTTGCAGGAGGCACTTGGCACTGTCAAACCAGCTACACTTGCCTGTGGGGGTACCTTGCATCTAGGAGACATCATGATCCGTTCACAATTTCAGAAGGCAGCTGGCCACTGCGGGCCGCAGGGCCCTGGACATGAATGATGGCCTTTCCCCAGAGAAACAAAAGTCACCAGGCTAGGTTCCTGATTTCAATTTGCAGGAGGCACTTGGCACTGTCAAACCAGCCACACTTGCCTCTGGGGTCAGTTGCGTCTTGGAGGCATCCTGATCCGTTCTGTGTTTCAGAAGGCAACCGTCCACTCCGGGCCACCGGGCCCTGGACACGAACCACGGCCTTTCCCCAGAGAAACAAAACTCAACAACCCAGGTTCCTGATGTCTGTTTGCAGGGGGCATTTGGCACTGTCAAACCAGCCACAGTTGCCTCTGGGGTCACTTTGCATCTGGGAGGCATCCTGATCCGTTCAGAATTTCAGCGGGCAGCCGGCCACTCAGGGCCACAGGGCCACGGACACGAAAAATGGCCTTTCCCCATACAAAGAAAAGTCACCGGCCCAGCTTCCTGATGTCAGTTTGCAGGAGGCATTTGGCATTCAACAAACCAGCAACACTTGCCTCTGTGGGCACATTGCATCTGGGAGGCATCCTGATCCTTTCGGAATTTGAGCAGGCAGCCGGCCACTGCGGACCACGGGGCCCTGGACAAGAACGATGGCCTTTCCCCAGACAAACAAAAGTCACCAGGCTAGGTTCCTGATGTCAGTTTGCAGGAGGCACTTGGCACTGTCAAACCAGCCACAGTTGCCTCTGGGGGCACTTGCGTCTGGGAGGCATCCTGATCCGTTCGGAATTTCAGCAGGCAGCCGGCCACTCCGGGCCACCGGGCCATGGACATGAATGATGGCCTTTCCCCACAGAAACAAAAGTCACCAGGCTAGGTTCCTGATGTCAATTTGCAGGAGGCACTTGGCACTGTCAAACCAGCCACAGTTGCCTGTGGGGGTACCTTGCATCTGGGAGACATCATGATCCGTTCACAATTTCAGAAGGCAGCCGGCCACTCCGGGCCACGGGGCCCTGAACATGAATGATGGCCTTTCCCCAGAGAAACAAAAGTCACCAGGCTAGGTTCCTGATGTCAGTTTGCCGGAGGCACTTGGCACTGTCAAACCAGCCACACTTGCCTCTGGGGGCATTTTGCATCTGGGAGGTATCCCGATCCGTTCGGAATTTCAGCAGGCAGCCGGCCACTCCGGGCCACGGGGCCCTGGACATGAAGGATGGCCTTTCCCCACAGAAACAAAAGTCACCAGGCTAGGTTCCTGATGTCAATTTGCAGGAGGCACTTGGCACTGTCAAACCAGCCACAGTTGCCTCTGGGGGCACTTTGCATCTGGGAGGTATCCTGATCCGTTCGCAATTTCAGCAGGCAGCCGGCCACTCCGGACCACGGGGCCCTGGGCACGAACGATGGCCTTTCCCCAGAGAAACAAAAGTCACCAGGCCAGGTTCCTGATGTCACTTCGCAGGAGGCACTTGGCACTGTCAAACCAGCCACAGTTGCCTCTGAGGGCACCTTGCATCTGGGAGGCATCCTGCTCCGTTTGGTGTTTCAGAAGGCAGCTGGCCACTCCGGGCCACCTTGCCGTGGACACGAACCATGGCCTTTCCCCAGAGAAACAAAAGTCACCAGGCCAGGTTCCTGATGTCAGTTTTCAGAGGGCACGAGGCACTGTCAAACCAGCCACAGTTGCCTCTGGGGGTACCTTGCATCTGAGAGATATCCTGATCTGTTCACAATTTCAGAAGGCAGCCGGCCACTCCGGACCACAGGGTCCTGGACACGAACCATGGCCTTTCCCCAGAGAAACAAAAGTCACCAGGCCCGGCTCCTGATGTCAGTTTGCAGAAGGCACTTGGCACTGTCAAACCAGCCACACTTGCCTCTGGGGGCACCTAGCATCTAGGACGTATCCTGATCCGTTCAGAATTTCAGAACGCAGCCGGCCACTCCGGGCCACTGGGCCATGGACATGAAGGATGGCCTTTCCCCAGAGAAACAAAAGTCACCAGGCCAGGTTCCTCATGTTAGTTTGCAGGAGGCACTTGGCACTGTCAAACCAGCCACAGTTGCCTCTGAGGGCACCTTGCATCTGGGAGGCATCCTGATCCATTCGGTGTTTCAGAAGGCAGCCGGCCACACCGGGCCAATGGACCCTGGACATGAAAGATGGTTTTTCCCCAGAGAAACAAACTCACCACACCAACTTCCTGATGTCAATACGCAGAAGGCACTTGGCACTGTCAAACCAGCCACACTTGCCTGTGGGGGCACTTGCATCTGGGAAGCATCCTGATCCGTTCGCAATTTCAGCAGGCAGCCGGCCACTCCGGGCCACGGGGCCCTGGACATGAATGATGGCCTTTCCCCACAGAAACAAAAGTCACCAGGCTAGGTTCCTGATGTCAATTTGCAGGAGGCACTTGGCACTGTCAAACCAGCTACACTTGCCTGTGGGGGTACCTTGCATCTAGGAGACATCATGATCCGTTCACAATTTCAGAAGGCAGCTGGCCACTGCGGGCCGCAGGGCCCTGGACATGAATGATGGCCTTTCCCCAGAGAAACAAAAGTCACCAGGCTAGGTTCCTGATTTCAATTTGCAGGAGGCACTTGGCACTGTCAAACCAGCCACACTTGCCTCTGGGGTCAGTTGCGTCTTGGAGGCATCCTGATCCGTTCTGTGTTTCAGAAGGCAACCGTCCACTCCGGGCCACCGGACCCTGGACACGAACCACGGCCTTTCCCCAGAGAAACAAAACTCAACAACCCAGGTTCCTGATGTCTGTTTGCAGGGGGCATTTGGCACTGTCAAACCAGCCACAGTTGCCTCTGGGGTCACTTTGCATCTGGGAGGCATCCTGATCCGTTCAGAATTTCAGCGGGCAGCCGGCCACTCAGGGCCACAGGGCCATGGACACGAAAAATGGCCTTTCCCCATACAAACAAAAGTCACCGGCCCAGCTTCCTGATGTCAGTTTGCAGGAGGCATTTGGCATTCAACAAACCAGCAACACTTGCCTCTGTGGGCACATTGCATCTGGGAGGCATCCTGATCCTTTCGGAATTTGAGCAGGCAGCCGGCCACTGCGGACCACGGGGCCCTGGACAAGAACGATGGCCTTTCCCCAGACAAACAAAAGTCACCAGGCTAGGTTCCTGATGTCAGTTTGCAGGAGGCACTTGGCACTGTCAAACCAGCCACAGTTGCCTCTGGGGGCACTTGCGTCTGGGAGGCATCCTGATCCGTTCGGAATTTCAGCAGGCAGCCGGCCACTCCGGGCCACCGGGCCATGGACATGAATGATGGCCTTTCCCCACAGAAACAAAAGTCACCAGGCTAGGTTCCTGATGTCAATTTGCAGGAGGCACTTGGCACTGTCAAACCAGCCACAGTTGCCTGTGGGGGTACCTTGCATCTGGGAGACATCATGATCCGTTCACAATTTCAGAAGGCAGCCGGCCACTCCGGGCCACGGGGCCCTGGACATGAATGATGGTCTTTCCCCAGAGAAACAAACTCACCACACCAACTTCCTGATGTCAGTTTGCAGGAGGCACTTGGCACTGTCAAACCAGCCACACTTGCCTCTGGGGGCAGTTGCGTCTTGGAGGCATCCTGATCCGTTCTGTGTTTCAGAAGGCAACTGTCCACTCCGGGCCACCGGGCCCTGGACACGAACCACGGCCTTTCCCCAGAGAAACAAAACTCAACAACCCAGGTTCCTGATGTCTGTTTGCAGGGGGCATTTGGCACTGTCAAACCAGCCACAGTTGCCTCTGGGGTCACTTTGCATCTGGGAGGCATCCTGATCCGTTCACAATTTCAGCAGGCAGCCGGCCACTCAGGGCCACAGGGCCATGGACACGAAAAATGGCCTTTCCCCATACAAAGAAAAGTCACCGGCCCAGCTTCCTGATGTCAGTTTGCAGGAGGCATTTGGCATTCAACAAACCAGCAACACTTGCCTCTGTGGGCACATTGCATCTGGGAGGCATCCTGATCCTTTCGGAATTTGAGCAGGCAGCCGGCCACTGCGGACCACGGGGCCCTGGACAAGAACGATGGCCTTTCCCCAGACAAACAAAAGTCACCAGCCTAGGTTCCTGATGTCAATTTGCAGGAGGCACTTGGCACTGTCAAACCAGCCACAGTTGCCGGTGGGGGTACCTTGCATCTAGGAGACATCATGATCCGTTCGCAATTTCAGAAGGCAGCCGGCCACTGCGGGCCACGGGGCCCTGAACATGAATGATGGCCTTTCCCCAGAGAAACAAAAGTCACCAGGCTAGGTTCCTGATGTCAGTTTGCCGGAGGCACTTGGCACTGTCAAACCAGCCACACTTGCCTCTGGGGGCATTTTGCATCTGGGAGGTATCCCGATCCGTTCGGAATTTCAGCAGGCAGCCGGCCACTACGGGCCACGGGGCCCTGGACATGAAGGATGGCCTTTCCCCACAGAAACAAAAGTCACCAGGCTAGGTTCCTGATGTCAATTTGCAGGAGGCACTTGGCACTGTCAAACCAGCCACACTTGCCTCTGGGGGCACTTTGCATCTGGGAGGTATCCTGATCCGTTCGCAATTTCAGCAGGCAGCCGGCCACTCCGGACCACGGGGCCCTGGGCACGAACGATGGCCTTTCCCCAGAGAAACAAAAGTCACCAGGCCAGGTTCCTGATGTCACTTCGCAGGAGGCACTTGGCACTGTCAAACCAGCCACAGTTGCCTCTGAGGGCACCTTGCATCTGGGAGGCATCCTGCTCCGTTTGGTGTTTCAGAAGGCAGCTGGCCACTCCGGGCCACCTTGCACAGGACACTAACCATGGCCTTTCCCCAGAGAAACAAAAGTCACCAGGCCAGGTTCCTGATGTCAGTTTTCAGAGGGCACGAGGCACTGTCAAACCAGCCACAGTTGCCTCTGGGGGTACCTTGCATCTGAGAGATATCCTGATCTGTTCACAATTTCAGAAGGCAGCCGGCCACTCCGGACCACAGGGTCCTGGACACGAACCATGGCCTTTCCCCAGAGAAACAAAAGTCACCAGGCCCGGCTCCTGATGTCAGTTTGCAGAAGGCACTTGGCACTGTCAAACCAGCCACACTTGCCTCTGGGGGCACCTAGCATCTAGGACGTATCCTGATCCGTTCAGAATTTCAGAACGCAGCCGGCCACTCCGGGCCACTGGGCCATGGACATGAAGGATGGCCTTTCCCCAGAGAAACAAAAGTCACCAGGCCAGGTTCCTCATGTTAGTTTGCAGGAGGCACTTGGCACTGTCAAACCAGCCACAGTTGCCTCTGAGGGCACCTTGCATCTGGGAGGCATCCTGATCCATTCGGTGTTTCAGAAGGCAGCCGGCCACACCGGGCCAATGGACCCTGGACATGAAAGATGGTTTTTCCCCAGAGAAACAAACTCACCACACCAACTTCCTGATGTCAATACGCAGAAGGCACTTGGCACTGTCAAACCAGCCACACTTGCCTGTGGGGGCACTTGCATCTGGGAAGCATCCTGATCCGTTCGCAATTTCAGCAGGCAGCCGGCCACTCCGGGCCACGGGGCCCTGGACATGAATGATGGCCTTTCCCCACAGAAACAAAAGTCACCAGGCTAGGTTCCTGATGTCAATTTGCAGGAGGCACTTGGCACTGTCAAACCAGCTACACTTGCCTGTGGGGGTACCTTGCATCTAGGAGACATCATGATCCGTTCACAATTTCAGAAGGCAGCTGGCCACTGCGGGCCGCAGGGCCCTGGACATGAATGATGGCCTTTCCCCAGAGAAACAAAAGTCACCAGGCTAGGTTCCTGATTTCAATTTGCAGGAGGCACTTGGCGCTGTCAAACCAGCCACACTTGCCTCTGGGGTCAGTTGCGTCTTGGAGGCATCCTGATCCGTTCTGTGTTTCAGAAGGCAACCGTCCACTCCGGGCCACCGGGCCCTGGACACGAACCACGGCCTTTCCCCAGAGAAACAAAACTCAACAACCCAGGTTCCTGATGTCTGTTTGCAGGGGGCATTTGGCACTGTCAAACCAGCCACAGTTGCCTCTGGGGTCACTTTGCATCTGGGAGGCATCCTGATCCGTTCAGAATTTCAGCGGGCAGCCGGCCACTCAGGGCCACAGGGCCATGGACACGAAAAATGGCCTTTCCCCATACAAAGAAAAGTCACCGGCCCAGCTTCCTGATGTCAGTTTGCAGGAGGCATTTGGCATTCAACAAACCAGCAACACTTGCCTCTGTGGGCACATTGCATCTGGGAGGCATCCTGATCCTTTCGGAATTTGAGCAGGCAGCCGGCCACTGCGGACCACGGGGCCCTGGACAAGAACGATGGCCTTTCCCCAGACAAACAAAAGTCACCAGGCTAGGTTCCTGATGTCAGTTTGCAGGAGGCACTTGGCACTGTCAAACCAGCCACAGTTGCCTCTGGGGGCACTTGCGTCTGGGAGGCATCCTGATCCGTTCGGAATTTCAGCAGGCAGCCGGCCACTCCGGGCCACCGGGCCATGGACATGAATGATGGCCTTTCCCCACAGAAACAAAAGTCACCAGGCTAGGTTCCTGATGTCAATTTGCAGGAGGCACTTGGCACTGTCAAACCAGCTACACTTGCCTCTGGGGGTACCTTGCATCTAGGAGACATCATGATCCGTTCACAATTTCAGAAGGCAGCTGGCAACTGCGGGCCGCAGGGCCCTGGACATGAATGATGGCCTTTCCCCAGAGAAACAAAAGTCACCAGGCTAGGTTCCTGATTTCAATTTGCAGGAGGCACTTGGCACTGTCAAACCAGCCACACTTGCCTCTGGGGTCAGTTGCGTCTTGGAGGCATCCTGATCCGTTCTGTGTTTCAGAAGGCAACCGTCCACTCCGGGCCACCGGGCCCTGGACACGAACCACGGCCTTTCCCCAGAGAAACAAAACTCAACAACACAGGTTCCTGATGTCTGTTTGCAGGGGACATTTGGCACTGTCAAACCAGCCAAAGTTGCCTCTGGGGTCACCTTGCATCTGGGAGACATCCTGATCCGTTCAGAATTTCAGCGGGCAGCCGGCCACTCAGGGCCACAGGGCCATGGACACGAAAAATGGCCTTTCCCCATACAAAGAAAAGTCACCGGCCCAGCTTCCTGATGTCAGTTTGCAGGAGGCATTTGGCATTCAACAAACCAGCAACACTTGCCTCTGTGGGCACATTGCATCTGGGAGGCATCCTGATCCTTTCGGAATTTGAGCAGGCAGCCGGCCACTGCGGACCACGGGGCCCTGGACAAGAACGATGGCCTTTCCCCAGAGAAACAAAAGTCACCAGGCTAGGTTCCTGATGTCAGTTTGCAGGAGGCACTTGGCACGGTCAAACCAGCCACAGTTGCCTCTGGGGGCACTTGCGTCTGGGAGGCATCCTGATCCGTTCGGAATTTCAGCAGGCAGCCGGCCACTCCGGGCCACCGGGCCATGGACATGAATGATGGCCTTTCCCCACAGAAACAAAAGTCACCAGGCTAGGTTCCTGATGTCAATTTGCAGGAGGCACTTGGCACTGTCAAACCAGCCACAGTTGCCTGTGGGGGTACCTTGCATCTGGGAGACATCATGATCCGTTCACAATTTCAGAAGGCAGCCGGCCACTGCGGGCCACGGGGCCCTGGACATGAATGATGGCCTTTCCCCAGAGAAACAAAAGTCACCAGGGTAGGTTCCTGATGTCAGTTTGCCGCAGGCACTTGGCACTGTCAACCCAGCACACTTGCCTCTGGGGGCATTTTGCATCTGGGAGGTATCCCGATCCGTTCGGAATTGCAGCAGGCAGCCGGCCACTCCGGGCCACGGGGCCCTGGACATGAATGATGGCCTTTCCCCACAGAAACAAAAGTCACCAGGCTAGGTTCCTGATGTCAATTTGCAGGAGGCACTTGGCTCTGTCAAACCAGCTACACTTGCCTGTGGGGGTACCTTGCATATAGGAGACATCATGATCCGTTCACAATTTCAGAAGGCAGCCGGCCACTGCGGGCCACAGGGCCATGGACATGAATGATGGCCTTTCCCCAGAGAAACAAAAGTCACCAGGCTAGGTTCCTGATTTCAATTTGCAGGAGGCACTTGGCACTGTCAAACCAGGCACACTTGCCTCTGGGGACACTTTGCATCTGGGAGGTATCCTGATTGTTTCGGAATTTCAGCAGGGAGCCGGCCACTCCGGGCCACCGGGCCCTGGACACGAACCATGGCCTTTCCCCAGACAAACAAAAGTCACCAGGCCCGGCTCCTGATGTCAGTTTGCCGCAGGCACTTGGCACTGTCAAACCAGCCACACTTGCCTCTGGGGGCATTTTTCATCTGGGAGGTATCCCGATCCGTTCGGAATTGCAGCAGGCAGCCGGCCACTCTGGGCCACGGGGCCCTGGACATGAATGATGGCCTTTCCCCAGAGAAACAAAAGTCACCAGGCCAGGTTCCTCATGTTAGTTTGCAGGAGGCACTTGGCATTGTCAAACCAGCCTCAGTTACCTCTGGGTGCACCTTGTATCTGGGAGACATCCTGATCCTTTTAGAATTTTACAAGGCAGCCGGCCACTCCGGACCACAGGGTCCTGGACACGAACCATGGCCTTTCCCCAGACAAACAAAAGTCACCAGGCCCGGCTCCTGATGTCAGTTTGCAGAAGACACTTTGCACTGTCAAACCAGCCACTGTTGCCTCTGGGGGCACCTAGCATCTGGGAGACATCATGATCCGTTCAGAATTTCAGCAGGCAGCCGGACACACTGGACCACGGGGCCCTGGACACGAACGATGACCTTTCCCCACAGAAACAAAAGTCGCCAGGCCAGGTTCCAGATGTCAGTACGCAGGAGGCACTTGGCACTGTCAAAGCAGCCACAGTTGCCTCTGAGGGCACCTTGCATCTGGGAGGCATCCTGATCCGTTCGGTGTTTCAGAAGGCAGCCGGCCACAACGGGCCACCTTGCCCTGGACATGAATGATGGTCTTTCCCCAGACAAACAAACTCACCACACCAACTTCCTGATGTCAATACGCAGGAGGCACTTGGCACTGTCAAACCAGCCACACTTGCCTCTGGGGGCACTTGCGTCTTGGAAGCATCCTGATCCGTTCGGAATTTCAGCAGGCAGCGGGCCACTCCGGGCCACGGGGCCCTGGACATGAAGGATGGCCTTTCCCCACAGAAACAAAAGTCACCAGCCTAGGTTCCTGATGTCAATTTGCAGGAGGCACTTGGCACTGTCAAACCAGCCACAGTTGCCTCTGGGGGCACTTTGCATCTGGGAGGTATCCTGATACGTTCGGAATTTTAGCAGGCAGCAGGCTACACCGGAACACGGGGCCCTGGACACGAACCATGGCCTTTCCCCAGACAAACAAAAGTCACCAGGCCCGGCTCCTGATGTCAGTTTGCAGGAGGCACTTGGCACTGTCAAACCAGCCGCACTTGCCTCTGAGGGCACCTTGCATCTGGGAGGCATCCTGATCCGTTTGGTGTTTCAGAAGGCAGCTGGCCACTCCGGGCCACCTTGCCGTGGACACGAACCATAGCCTTCCCCCACAGAAACAAAAGTCACCAGGCCAGGTTCCTGATGTCAGTTTGCAGGAGGCACTTGGCACTGTCAAACCAGCCACAGTTGCCTCTGGGTGCACCTTGTATCTGAGAGATATCCTGATATGTTCACAATTTCAGAAGGCAGCCGGCCACTCCGGACCACAGGGTCCTGGACACGAACCATGGCCTTTCCCCAGAGAAACAAAAGTCACCAGGCCCAGCTCCTGATGTCAGTTTGCAGAAGGCACTTGGTACTGTCAAACCAGCCACACTTGCCTCTGGGGGCACCTAGCATCTAGGAGGTATCCTGATCCGTTCAGAATTTCAGAATGCAGCCGGCCACACCGGGCGAATGGACCCTGGACATGAATGATGGTCTTTCCCCAGAGAAACAAACGCACCACACCAACTTCCTGATGTCAATACGCAGGAGGCACTTGGCACTGTCAAACCAGCCACACTTGCCTCTGGGGGCATTTGCATCTGGGAGGCATCCTGATCCGTTTGGAATTTCAGCAGGCAGCCGGCCACTCCGGGCCACGGGGCCCTGGACATGAATGATGGCCTTTCCCCACAGAAACACAAGTCACCAGGCTAGGTTCCTGATGTCAATTTGCAGGAGGCACTTGGCACTGTCAAACCAGCTACACTTGCCTGTGGGGGTACCTTGCATCTAGGAGACATCATGATCCGTTCACAATTTCAGAAGGCAGCCAGCCACTCCGGGCCACAGGGCCATGGACATGAATGATGGCCTTTCCCCAGAGAAACAAAAGTCACCAGGCTAGGTTCCTGATTTCAATTTGCTGGAGGCACTTGGCACTGTCAAACCAGCCACACTTGCCTCTGGGGGCACTTTGCATCTGGGAGGCATCCTGATCCGTTCGCAATTTCAGCAGGCAGCCGGCCACTGCGGACCACGGGGCCCTGGGCACGAACGATGGCCTTTCCCCAGAGAAACAAAAGTCACCAGGCCAGGTTCCTGATGTCACTTTGCAGTAGGCACTTGGCACTGTCAAACCAGCCACAGTTGCCTCTGAGGGCACCTTGCATCTGGGAGGCATCCTGATCCGTTTGGTGTTTCAGAAGGCAGCTGGCCACTCCGGGCCACCTTGCCGTGGACACTAACGATGGCCTTCCCCCACAGAAACAAAAGTCACCAGGCCAGGTTCCTCATGTCAGTTTGCAGGAGGCACTTGGCACTGTCAAACCAGCCACAGTTGCCTCTGGGTGCACCTTGTATCTGGGAGACATCCTGATCCTTTTAGAATTTTACAAGGCAGCTGGCCACTCCGGGCCACCTTGCCCTGGACACTAACCATGGCCTTTCCCCAGAGAAACAAAAGTCACCAGGCCAGGTTCCTGATGTCAGTTTTCAGAGGGCACGAGGCACTGTCAAACCAGCCACAGTTGCCTCTGGGGGTACCTTGCATCTGAGAGATATCCTGATCTTTTCACAATTTCAGAAGGCAGCCGGCCACTCCGGACCACAGGGTCCTGGACACGAACCATGGCCTTTCCCCAGAGAAACAAAAGTCACCAGGCCAGGTTCCTCATGTTAGTTTGCAGGAGGCACTTGGCACTGTCAAACCAGCCACAGTTGCCTCTGAGGGCACCTTGCATCTGGGAGGCATCCTGATCCATTCGGTGTTTCAGAAGGCAGCTGGCCACACCGGGCCAATGGACCCTGGACATGAATGATGGTTTTTCCCCAGAGAAACAAACTCACCACACCAACTTCCTGATGTCAATACGCAGGAGGCACTTGGCACTGTCAAACCAGCCACACTTGCCTCTGGGGGCACTTGCATCTGGGAGGCATCCTGATCCGTTCGGAATTTCAGCAGTCAGCCGGCCACTCCGGGCCACGGGGCCCTGGACATGAATGATGGCCTTTCCCCACAGAAACAAAAGTCACCAGGCTAGGTTCCTGATGTCAATTTGCAGGAGGCACTTGGCACTGTCAAACCAGCTACACTTGCCTGTGGGGGTACCTTGCATCTAGGAGACATCATGATCCGTTCACAATTTCAGAAGGCAGCCGGCCACTGCGGGCCACAGGGCCATGGACATGAATGATGGCCTTTCCCCAGAGAAACAAAAGTCACCAGGCTAGGTTCCTGATTTCAATTTGCAGGAGGCACTTGGCACTGTCAAACCACCCACACTTGCCTCTGGGGACACTTTGCATCTGGGAGGTATCCTGATACGTTCGGAATTTTAGCAGGCAGCAGGCTACACCGGAACACGGGGCCCTGGACACGAACCATGGCCTTTCCCCAGACAAACAAAAGTCACCAGGCCCGGCTCCTGATGTCAGTTTGCAGGAGGCACTTGGCACTGTCAAACTAGCCGCACTTGCCTCTGAGGGCACCTTGCATCTGGGAGGCATCCTGATCCGTTTGGTGTTTCAGAAGGCAGCTGGCCACTCCGGGCCACCTTGCCGTGGACACGAACCATGGCCTTCCCCCACAGAAACAAAAGTCACCAGGCCAGGTTCCTGATGTCAGTTTGCAGGAGGCACTTGGCACTGTCAAACCAGCCACAGTTGCCTCTGGGTGCACCTTGTATCTGAGAGATATCCTGATTTGTTCACAATTTCAGAAGGCAGCCGGCCACTCCGGACCACAGGGTCCTGGACACGAACCATGGCCTTTCCCCAGACAAACAAAAGTCACCAGGGCCGGCTCCTGATGTCAGTTTGCAGAAGGCACTTGGTACTGTCAAACCAGCCACACTTGCCTCTGGGGGCACCTAGCATCTAGGAGGTATCCTGATCCGTTCAGAATTTCAGAATGCAGCCGGCCACACCGGGCCAATGGACCCTGGACATGAATGATGGTCTTTCCCCAGAGAAACAAACGCACCACACCAACTTCCTGATGTCAATACGCAGGAGGCACTTGGCACTGTCAAACCAGCCACACTTGCCTCTGGGGGCACTTGCATCTGGGAGGCATCCTGATCCGTTTGGAATTTCAGCAGGCAGCCGGCCACTCCGGGCCACGGGGCCCTGGACATGAAGGATGGCCTTTCCCCACAGAAACAAAAGTCACCAGGCTAGGTTCCTGATGTCAATTTGCAGGAGGCACTTGGCACTGTCAAACCAGCTACACTTGCCTGTGGGGGTACCTTGCATCTAGGAGACATCATGATCCGTTCAAAATTTCAGAAGGCAGCCGGCCACTGCGGGACACAGGGCCATGGACATGAATGATGGCCTTTCCCCAGAGAAACAAAAGTCACCAGGCTAGGTTCCTGATTTCAATTTGCTGGAGGCACTTGGCACTGTCAAACCAGCCACACTTGCCTCTGGGGGCACTTGCATCTGGGAGGCATCCTGATCCGTTTGGAATTTCAGCAGGCAGCCGGCCACTCCGGGCCACGGGGCCCTGGACATGAAGGATGGCCTTTCCCCAGAGAAACAAAAGTCACCAGGCTAGGTTCCTGATGTCAATTTGCAGGAGGCACTTGGCACTGTCAAACCAGCTACACTTGCCTCTGGGGGCACTTTGCATCTGGGAGGCATCCTGATCCGTTCGCAATTTCAGCAGGCAGCCGGCCACAGCGGACCACGGGGCCCTGGGCACGAACGATGGCCTTTCCCCAGAGAAACAAAAGTCACCAGGCCAGGTTCCTGATGTCACTTTGCAGTAGGCACTTGGCACTGTCAAACCAGCCACAGTTGCCTCTGAGGGCACCTTGCATCTGGGAGGCATCCTGATCCGTTTGGTGTTTCAGAAGGCAGCTGGCCACTCCGGGCCACCTTGCCGTGGACACTAACGATGGCCTTCCCCCACAGAAACAAAAGTCACCAGGCCAGGTTCCTCATGTCAGTTTGCAGGAGGCACTTGGCACTGTCAAACCAGCCACAGTTGCCTCTGGGTGCACCTTGTATCTGGGAGACATCCTGATCCTTTTAGAATTTTACAAGGCAGCTGGCCACTCCGGGCCACCTTGCCCTGGACACTAACCATGGCCTTTCCCCAGAGAAACAAAAGTCACCAGGCCAGGTTCCTGATGTCAGTTTTCAGAGGGCACGAGGCACTGTCAAACCAGCCACAGTTGCCTCTGGGGGTACCTTGCATCTGAGAGATATCCTGATCTGTTCACAATTTCAGAAGGCAGCCGGCCACTCCGGACCACAGGGTCCTGGACACGAACCATGGCATTTCCCCAGAGAAACAAAAGTCACCAGGCCCGGCTCCTGATGTCAGTTTGCAGAAGGCACTTGGCACTGTCAAACCAGCCACACTTGCCTCTGGGGGCACCTAGCATCTAGGAGGTATCCTGATCCGTTCAGAATTTCAGAATGCAGCCGGCCACTCCGGGCCACTGGGCCATGGACATGAATGATGGCCTTTCCCCAGAGAAACAAAAGTCACCAGGCCAGGTTCCTCATGTTAGTTTGCAGGAGGCACTTGGCACTGTCAAACCAGCCACAGTTGCCTCTGAGGGCACCTTTCATCTGGGAGGCATCCTGATCCATTCGGTGTTTCAGAAGGCAGCCGGCCACACCGGGCCAATGGACCCTGGACATGAATGATGGTTTTTCCCCAGACAAACAAACTCACCACACCAACTTCCTGATGTCAATACGCAGGAGGCACTTGGCACTGTCAAACCAGCCACACTTGCCTCTGGGGGCACTTGCATCTGGGAGGCATCCTGATCCGTTTGGAATTTCAGCAGGCAGCCGGCCACTCCGGGCCACGGGGCCCTGGACATGAATGATGGCCTTTCCCCACAGAAACAAAAGTCACCAGGCTAGGTTCCTGATGTCAATTTGCAGGAGGCACTTGGCACTGTCAAACCAGCTACACTTGCCTGTGGGGGTACCTTGCATCTAGGAGACATCAGGATCCGTTCACAATTTCAGAAGGCAGCCGGCCACTGCGGGCCACAGGGCCATGGACATGAATGATGGCCTTTCCCAGAGAAACAAAAGTCACCAGGCTAGGTTCCTGATTTCAATTTGCAGGAGGCACTTGGCACTGTCAAACCACCCACACTTGCCTCTGGGGACACGTTGCATCTGGGAGGTATCCTGATTGTTTCGGAATTTCAGCAGGGAGCCGGCCACTCCGGGCCACCGGGCCCTGGACACGAACCATGGCCTTTCCCCAGACAAACAAAAGTCACCAGGCCCGGCTCCTGATGTCAGTTTGCAGAAGGCACTTGGCACTGTCAAACCAGCCACAGTTACCTCTGGGTGCACCTTGCATCTGGGAGACATCCTGATCCTTTTAGAATTTTACAAGGCAGCTGGCCACTCCAGGCCACCTTGCCCTGGACACTAATCATGGCCTTTCCCCAGAGAAACAAAAGTCACCAGGCCAGCTTCCTCATGTCAGTTTGCAGGAGACATTTGGTATTGACAAACCATCCACAGTTGCCTCTGGGGGCACGTTGCATTTGGGAGGTATCCTGATTGTTTCGGAATTTCAGCAGGGAGCCGGCCACTCCGGGCCATCGGGCCCTGGACATGAATGATGGTCTTTCCCCAGAGAAACAAACTCACCACACCAACTTCCTGATGTCAGTACGCAGGAGGCACTTGGCACTGTCAAACCAGCCACACTTGCCTCTGGGGGCACTTGCGTCTTGGAGGCATCCTGATCCGTTCTGTGTTTCAGAAGGCAACCGTCCACTCCGGGCCACCGGGCCCTGGACACGAACCACGGCCTTTCCCCAGAGAAACAAAACTCAACAACCCAGGTTCCTGATGTCTGTTTGCAGGGGGCATTTGGCACTGTCAAACCAGCCACAGTTGCCTCTGGGGTCACTTTGCATCTGGGAGGCATCCTGATCCGTTCAGAATTTCAGCAGGCAGCCGGCCACTCAGGGCCACAGGGCCATGGACACGAAAAATGGCCTTTCCCCATACAAAGAAAAGTCACCGGCCCAGCTTCCTGATGTCAGTTTGCAGGAGGCATTTGGCATTCAACAAACCAGCAACACTTGCCTCTGTGGGCACATTGCATCTGGGAGGCATCCTGATCCGTTCGGAATTTGAGCAGGCAGCCGGCCACTGCGGACCACGGGGCCCTGGACAAGAACGATGGCCTTTCCCCAGACAAACAAAAGTCACCAGGCTAGGTTCCTGATGTCAGTTTGCAGGAGGCACTTGGCACTGTCAAACCAGCCACAGTTGCCTCTGGGGGCACTTGCGTCTGGGAGGCATCCTGATCCGTTCGGAATTTCAGCAGGCAGCCGGCCACTCCGGGCCACCGCGCCATGGACATGAATGATGGCCTTTCCCCACAGAAACAAAAGTCACCAGGCTAGGTTCCTCATGTCAATTTGCCGGAGGCACTTGGCACTGTCAAACCAGCCACACTTGCCTCTGGGCGCATTTGCATCTGGGAGGCATCCTGATCCGTTTGGAATTTCAGCAGGCAGCCGGCCACTCCGGGCCACGGGGCCCTGGACATGAATGATGGCCTTTCCCCACAGAAACACAAGTCACCAGGCTAGGTTCCTGATGTCAATTTGCAGGAGGCACTTGGCACTGTCAAACCAGCTACACTTGCCTGTGGGGGTACCTTGCATCTAGGAGACATCATGATCCGTTCAGAATTTCAGAAGGCAGCCGGCCACTGCGGGCCACGGGGCCCTGGATACGAACCATGGCCTTTCCCCAGAGAAACAAAAGTCACCAGGCTAGGTTCCTGATTTCAATTTGCTGGAGGCACTTGGCACTGTCAAACCAGCCACACTTGCCTCTGGGGGCACTTTGCATCTGGGAGGCATCCTGATCCGTTCGCAATTTCAGCAGGCAGCCGGCCACTGCGGACCACGGGGCCCTGGGCACGAACGATATCCTTCCCCCACAGAAACAAAAGTCACCAGGCCAGGTTCCTCATGTCAGTTTGCAGGAGGCACTTGGCACTGTCAAACCAGCCACTGTTGCCTCTGGGTGCACCTTGTATCTGGGAGACATCCTGATCCTTTTAGAATTTTACAAGGCAGCTGGCCACTCCGGGCCACCTTGCCCTGGACACTAACCATGGCCTTTCTCCACAGAAACAAAAGTCACCAGGCCAGGTTCCTGATGTCAGTTTTCAGAGGGCACGAGGCACTGTCAAACCAGCCACAGTTGCCTCTGGGGGTACCTTGCATCTGAGAGATATCCTGATCTGTTCACAATTTCAGAAGGCAGCCGGCCACTCCGGACCACAGGGTCCTGGACACGAACCGTGGCCTTTCCCCAGAGAAACAAAAGTCACCAGGCCCGGCTCCTGATGTCAGTTTGCAGAAGGCACTTGGCACTGTCAAACCAGCCACACTTGCCTCTGGGGGCACCTACTATCTAGGAGGTATCCTGATCCGTTCAGAATTTCAGAATGCAGCCGGCCACTCCGGGCCACTTGGCCATGGACATGAATGATGGCCTTTCCCCAGAGAAACAAAAGTCACCAGGCCAGGTTCCTCATGTTAGTTTGCAGGAGGCACTTGGCACTGTCAAACCAGCCACAGTTGCCTCTGAGGGCACCTTGCATCTGGGAGGCATCCTGATCCATTCGGTGTTTCAGAAGGCAGCTGGCCACACCGGGCCAATGGACCCTGGACATGAATGATGGTTTTTCCCCAGAGAAACAAACTCACCACACCAACTTCCTGATGTCAATACGCAGGAGGCACTTGGCACTGTCAAACCAGCCACACTTGCCTCTGGGGGCACTTCCATCTGGGAGGCATCCTGATCCGTTCGGAATTTCAGCAGTCAGCCGGCCACTCCGGGCCACGGGGCCCTGGACATGAATGATAGCCTTTCCCCACAGAAACAAAAGTCACCAGGCTAGGTTCCTGATGTCAATTTGCAGGAGGCACTTGGCACTGTCAAACCAGCTACACTTGCCTGTGGGGGTACCTTGCATCTAGGAGACATCATGATCCGTTCACAATTTCAGAAGGCAGCCGGCCACTCCGGGCCACAGGGCCATGGACATGAATGATGGCCTTTCCCCAGAGTAACAAAAGTCACCAGGCTAGGTTCCTGATTTCAATTTGCAGGAGGCACTTGGCACTGTCAAACCACCCACACTTGCCTCTGGGGACACTTTGCATCTGGGAGGTATCCTGATACGTTCGGAATTTTAGCAGGCAGCAGGCTACACCGGAACACGGGGCCCTGGACACGAACCATGGCCTTTCCCCAGACAAACAAAAGTCACCAGGCCCGGCTCCTGATGTCAGTTTGCAGGAGGCACTTGGCACTGTCAAACTAGCCGCACTTGCCTCTGAGGGCACCTTGCATCTGGGAGGCATCCTGATCCGTTTGGTGTTTCAGAAGGCAGCTGGCCACTCCGGGCCACCTTGCCGTGGACACGAACCATGGCCTTCCCCCACAGAAACAAAAGTCACCAGGCCAGGTTCCTGATGTCAGTTTGCAGGAGGCACTTGGCACTGTCAAACCAGCCACAGTTGCCTCTGGGTGCACCTTGTATCTGAGAGATATCCTGATTTGTTCACAATTTCAGAAGGCAGCCGGCCACTCCGGACCACAGGGTCCTGGACACGAACCATGGCCTTTCCCCAGACAAACAAAAGTCACCAGGCCCGGCTCCTGATGTCAGTTTGCAGAAGGCACTTGGTACTGTCAAACCAGCCACACTTGCCTCTGGGGGCACCTAGCATCTAGGAGGTATCCTGATCCGTTCAGAATTTCAGAATGCAGCCGGCCACACCGGGCCAATGGACCCTGGACATGAATGATGGTCTTTCCCCAGAGAAACAAACGCACCACACCAACTTCCTGATGTCAATACGCAGGAGGCACTTGGCACTGTCAAACCAGCCACACTTGCCTCTGGGGGCACTTGCATCTGGGAGGCATCCTGATCCGTTTGGAATTTCAGCAGGCAGCCGGCCACTCCGGGCCACGGGGCCCTGGACATGAAGGATGGCCTTTCCCCACAGAAACAAAAGTCACCAGGCTAGGTTCCTGATGTCAATTTGCAGGAGGCACTTGGCACTGTCAAACCAGCTACACTTGCCTGTGGGGGTACCTTGCATCTAGGAGACATCATGATCCGTTCAAAATTTCAGAAGGCAGCCGGCCACTGCGGGACACAGGGCCATGGACATGAATGATGGCCTTTCCCCAGAGAAACAAAAGTCACCAGGCTAGGTTCCTGATTTCAATTTGCTGGAGGCACTTGGCACTGTCAAACCAGCCACACTTGCCTCTGGGGGCACTTGCATCTGGGAGGCATCCTGATCCGTTTGGAATTTCAGCAGGCAGCCGGCCACTCCGGGCCACGGGGCCCTGGACATGAAGGATGGCCTTTCCCCAGAGAAACAAAAGTCACCAGGCTAGGTTCCTGATGTCAATTTGCAGGAGGCACTTGGCACTGTCAAACCAGCTACACTTGCCTCTGGGGGCACTTTGCATCTGGGAGGCATCCTGATCCGTTCGCAATTTCAGCAGGCAGCCGGCCACTGCGGACCACGGGGCCCTGGGCACGAACGATGGCCTTTCCCCAGAGAAACAAAAGTCACCAGGCCAGGTTCCTGATGTCACTTTGCAGTAGGCACTTGGCACTGTCAAACCAGCCACAGTTGCCTCTGAGGGCACCTTGCATCTGGGAGGCATCCTGATCCGTTTGGTGTTTCAGAAGGCAGCTGGCCACTCCGGGCCACCTTGCCGTGGACACTAACGATGGCCTTCCCCCACAGAAACAAAAGTCACCAGGCCAGGTTCCTCATGTCAGTTTGCAGGAGGCACTTGGCACTGTCAAACCAGCCACAGTTGCCTCTGGGTGCACCTTGTATCTGGGAGACATCCTGATCCTTTTAGAATTTTACAAGGCAGCTGGCCACTCCGGGCCACCTTGCCCTGGACACTAACCATGGCCTTTCCCCAGAGAAACAAAAGTCACCAGGCCAGGTTCCTGATGTCAGTTTTCAGAGGGCACGAGGCACTGTCAAACCAGCCACAGTTGCCTCTGGGGGTACCTTGCATCTGAGAGATATCCTGATCTGTTCACAATTTCAGAAGGCAGCCGGCCACTCCGGACCACAGGGTCCTGGACACGAACCATGGCCTTTCCCCAGAGAAACAAAAGTCACCAGGCCCGGCTCCTGATGTCAGTTTGCAGAAGGCACTTGGCACTGTCAAACCAGCCACACTTGCCTCTGGGGGCACCTAGCATCTAGGAGGTATCCTGATCCGTTCAGAATTTCAGAATGCAGCCGGCCACTCCGGGCCACTGGGCCATGGACATGAATGATGGCCTTTCCCCAGAGAAACAAAAGTCACCAGGCCAGGTTCCTCATGTTAGTTTGCAGGAGGCACTTGGCACTGTCAAACCAGCCACAGTTGCCTCTGAGGGCACCTTTCATCTGGGAGGCATCCTGATCCATTCGGTGTTTCAGAAGGCAGCCGGCCACACCGGGCCAATGGACCCTGGACATGAATGATGGTTTTTCCCCAGACAAACAAACTCACCACACCAACTTCCTGATGTCAATACGCAGGAGGCACTTGGCACTGTCAAACCAGCCACACTTGCCTCTGGGGGCACTTGCATCTGGGAGGCATCCTGATCCGTTCGGAATTTCAGCAGGCAGCCGGCCACTCCGGGCCACGGGGCCCTGGACATGAATGATGGCCTTTCCCCACAGAAACAAAAGTCACCAGGCTAGGTTCCTGATGTCAATTTGCAGGAGGCACTTGGCACTGTCAAACCAGCTACACTTGCCTGTGGGGGTACCTTGCATCTAGGAGACATCAGGATCCGTTCACAATTTCAGAAGGCAGCCGGCCACTGCGGGCCACAGGGCCATGGACATGAATGATGGCCTTTCCCAGAGAAACAAAAGTCACCAGGCTAGGTTCCTGATTTCAATTTGCAGGAGGCACTTGGCACTGTCAAACCAGCCACACTTGCCTCTGGGGACACGTTGCATCTGGGAGGTATCCTGATTGTTTCGGAATTTCAGCAGGGAGCCGGCCACTCCGGGCCACCGGGCCCTGGACACGAACCATGGCCTTTCCCCAGACAAACAAAAGTCACCAGGCCCGGCTCCTGATGTCAGTTTGCAGAAGGCACTTGGCACTGTCAAACCAGCCACAGTTACCTCTGGGTGCACCTTGCATCTGGGAGACATCCTGATCCTTTTAGAATTTTACAAGGCAGCTGGCCACTCCAGGCCACCTTGCCCTGGACACTAATCATGGCCTTTCCCCAGAGAAACAAAAGTCACCAGGCCAGCTTCCTCATGTCAGTTTGCAGGAGACATTTGGTATTGACAAACCATCCACAGTTGCCTCTGGGGGCACGTTGCATTTGGGAGGTATCCTGATTGTTTCGGAATTTCAGCAGGGAGCCGGCCACTCCGGGCCATCGGGCCCTGGACATGAATGATGGTCTTTCCCCAGAGAAACAAACTCACCACGCCAACTTCCTGATGTCAGTACGCAGGAGGCACTTGGCACTGTCAAACCAGCCACACTTGCCTCTGGGGGCACTTGCGTCTTGGAGGCATCCTGATCCGTTCTGTGTTTCAGAAGGCAACCGTCCACACCGGGCCACCGGGCCCTGGACACGAACCACGGCCTTTCCCCAGAGAAACAAAACTCAACAACCCAGGTTCCTGATGTCTGTTTGCAGGGGGCATTTGGCACTGTCAAACCAGCCACAGTTGCCTCTGGGGTCACTTTGCATCTGGGAGGCATCCTGATCCGTTCAGAATTTCAGCAGGCAGCCGGCCACTCAGGGCCACTGGGCCATGGACACGAAAAATGGCCTTTCCCCATACAAAGAAAAGTCACCGGCCCAGCTTCCTGATGTCAGTTTGCAGGAGGCATTTGGCATTCAACAAACCAGCAACACTTGCCTCTGTGGGCACATTGCATCTGGGAGGCATCCTGATCCGTTCGGAATTTGAGCAGGCAGCCGGCCACTGCGGACCACGGGGCCCTGGACAAGAACGATGGCCTTTCCCCAGACAAACAAAAGTCACCAGGCTAGGTTCCTGATGTCAGTTTGCAGGAGGCACTTGGCACTGTCAAACCAGCCACAGTTGCCTCTGGGGGCACTTGCGTCTGGGAGGCATCCTGATCCGTTCGGAATTTCAGCAGGCAGCCGGCCACTCCGGGCCACCGCGCCATGGACATGAATGATGGCCTTTCCCCACAGAAACAAAAGTCACCAGGCTAGGTTCCTCATGTCAATTTGCCGGAGGCACTTGGCACTGTCAAACCAGCCACACTTGCCTCTGGGGGCATTTGCATCTGGGAGGCATCCTGATCCGTTTGGAATTTCAGCAGGCAGCCGGCCACTCCGGGCCACGGGGCCCTGGACATGAATGATGGCCTTTCCCCACAGAAACACAAGTCACCAGGCTAGGTTCCTGATGTCAATTTGCAGGAGGCACTTGGCACTGTCAAACCAGCTACACTTGCCTGTGGGGGTACCTTGCATCTAGGAGACATCATGATCCGTTCAGAATTTCAGAAGGCAGCCGGCCACTGCGGGCCACGGGGCCCTGGATACGAACCATGGCCTTTCCCCAGAGAAACAAAAGTCACCAGGCTAGGTTCCTGATTTCAATTTGCTGGAGGCACTTGGCACTGTCAAACCAGCCACACTTGCCTCTGGGGGCACTTTGCATCTGGGAGGCATCCTGATCCGTTCGCAATTTCAGCAGGCAGCCGGCCACTGCGGACCACGGGGCCCTGGGCACGAACGATATCCTTCCCCCACAGAAACAAAAGTCACCAGGCCAGGTTCCTCATGTCAGTTTGCAGGAGGCACTTGGCACTGTCAAACCAGCCACTGTTGCCTCTGGGTGCACCTTGTATCTGGGAGACATCCTGATCCTTTTAGAATTTTACAAGGCAGCTGGCCACTCCGGGCCACCTTGCCCTGGACACTAACCATGGCCTTTCTCCACAGAAACAAAAGTCACCAGGCCAGGTTCCTGATGTCAGTTTTCAGAGGGCACGAGGCACTGTCAAACCAGCCACAGTTGCCTCTGGGGGTACCTTGCATCTGAGAGATATCCTGATCTGTTCACAATTTCAGAAGGCAGCCGGCCACTCCGGACCACAGGGTCCTGGACACGAACCATGGCCTTTCCCCAGAGAAACAAAAGTCACCAGGCCCGGCTCCTGATGTCAGTTTGCAGAAGGCACTTGGCACTGTCAAACCAGCCACACTTGCCTCTGGGGGCACCTACTATCTAGGAGGTATCCTGATCCGTTCAGAATTTCAGAATGCAGCCGGCCACTCCGGGCCACTTGGCCATGGACATGAATGATGGCCTTTCCCCAGAGAAACAAAAGTCACCAGGCCAGGTTCCTCATGTTAGTTTGCAGGAGGCACTTGGCACTGTCAAACCAGCCACAGTTGCCTCTGAGGGCACCTTGCATCTGGGAGGCATCCTGATCCATTCGGTGTTTCAGAAGGCAGCTGGCCACACCGGGCCAATGGACCCTGGACATGAATGATGGTTTTTCCCCAGAGAAACAAACTCACCACACCAACTTCCTGATGTCAATACGCAGGAGGCACTTGGCACTGTCAAACCAGCCACACTTGCCTCTGGGGGCACTTGCATCTGGGAGGCATCCTGATCCGTTCGGAATTTCAGCAGTCAGCCGGCCACTCCGGGCCACGGGGCCCTGGACATGAATGATGGCCTTTCCCCACAGAAACAAAAGTCACCAGGCTAGGTTCCTGATGTCAATTTGCAGGAGGCACTTGGCACTGTCAAACCAGCTACACTTGCCTGTGGGGGTACCTTGCATCTAGGAGACATCATGATCCGTTCACAATTTCAGAAGGCAGCCGGCCACTGCGGGCCACAGGTCCATGGACATGAATGATGGCCTTTCCCCAGAGAAACAAAAGTCACCAGGCTAGGTTCCTGATTTCAATTTGCAGGAGGCACTTGGCACTGTCAAACCACCCACACTTGCCTCTGGGGACACTTTGCATCTGGGAGGTATCCTGATACGTTCGGAATTTTAGCAGGCAGCAGGCTACAGCGGACCACGGGGCCCTGGACACGAACCATGGCCTTTCCCCAGACAAACAAAAGTCACCAGGCCCGGCTCCTGATGTCAGTTTGCAGGAGGCACTTGGCACTGTCAAACCAGCCGCACTTGCCTCTGAGGGCACCTTGCATCTGGGAGGCATCCTGATCCGTTTGGTGTTTCAGAAGGCAGCTGGCCACTCCGGGCCACCTTGCCGTGGACAAGAACCATGGCCTTCCCCCACAGAAACAAAAGTCACCAGGCCAGGTTCCTGATGTCAGTTTGCAGGAGGCACTTGGCACTGTCAAACCAGCCACAGTTGCCTCTGGGTGCACCTTGTATCTGAGAGATATCCTGATTTGTTCACAATTTCAGAAGGCAGCCGGCCACTCCGGACCACAGGGTCCTGGACACGAACCATGGCCTTTCCCCAGACAAACAAAAGTCACCAGGCCCGGCTCCTGATGTCAGTTTGCAGAAGGCACTTGGTACTGTCAAAGCAGCCACACTTGCCTCAGGGGGCACCTAGCATCTAGGAGGTATCCTGATCCGTTCAGAATTTCAGAATGCAGCCGGCCACACCGGGCGAATGGACCCTGGACATGAATGATGGTCTTTCCCCAGAGAAACAAACGCACCACACCAACTTCCTGATGTCAATACGCAGGAGGCACTTGGCACTGTCAAACCAGCCACACTTGCCTCTGGGGGCACTTGCATCTGGGAGGCATCCTGATCCGTTTGGAATTTCAGCAGGCAGCCGGCCACTCCGGGCCACGGGGCCCTGGACATGAAGGATGGCCTTTCCCCAGAGAAACAAAAGTCACCAGGCTAGGTTCCTGATGTCAATTTGCAGGAGGCACTTGGCACTGTCAAACCAGCTACACTTGCCTCTGGGGGCACTTTGCATCTGGGAGGCATCCTGATCCGTTCGCAATTTCAACAGGCAGCCGGCCACAGCGGACCACGGGGCCCTGGGCACGAACGATGGCCTTTCCCCAGAGAAACAAAAGTCACCAGGCCAGGTTCCTGATGTCACTTTGCAGTAGGCACTTGGCACTGTCAAACCAGCCACAGTTGCCTCTGAGGGCACCTTGCATCTGGGAGGCATCCTGATCCGTTTGGTGTTTCAGAAGGCAGCTGGCCACTCCGGGCCACCTTGCCGTGGACACTAACGATGGCCTTCCCCCACAGAAACAAAAGTCACCAGGCCAGGTTCCTCATGTCAGTTTGCAGGAGGCACTTGGCACTGTCAAACCAGCCACAGTTGCCTCTGGGTGCACCTTGTATCTGGGAGACATCCTGATCCTTTTAGAATTTTACAAGGCAGCTGGCCACTCCGGGCCACCTCGCCCTGGACACTAACCATGGCCTTTCCCCAGAGAAACAAAAGACACCAGGCCAGGTTCCTGATGTCAGTTTTCAGAGGGCACGAGGCACTGTCAAACCAGCCACAGTTGCCTCTGGGGGTACCTTGCATCTGAGAGATATCCTGATCTGTTCACAATTTCAGAAGGCAGCCGGCCACTCCGGACCACAGGGTCCTGGACACGAACCATGGCCTTTCCCCACAGAAACAAAAGTCACCAGGCCCGGCTCCTGATGTCAGTTTGCAGAACGCACTTGGCACTGTCAAACCAGCCACACTTGCCTCTGGGGGCACCTAGCATCTAGGAGGTATCCTGATCCGTTCAGAATTTCAGAATGCAGCCGGCCACTCCGGGCCACTGGGCCATGGACATGAATGATGGCCTTTCCCCAGAGAAACAAAAGTCACCAGGCCAGGTTCCTCATGTTAGTTTGCAGGAGGCACTTGGCACTGTCAAACCAGCCACACTTGCCTCTGAGGGCACCTTTCATCTGGGAGGCATCCTGATCCATTCGGTGTTTCAGAAGGCAGCCGGCCACACCGGGCCAATGGACCCTGGACATGAATGATGGTCTTTCCCCAGAGAAACAAACTCACCACACCAACTTCCTGATGTCAATACGCAGGAGGCACTTGGCACTGTCAAACCAGCCACACTTGCCTCTGGGGGCACTTGCATCTCGGAGGCATCCTGATCCGTTCGCAATTTCAGCAGGCAGCCGGCCACTCCGGGCCACGGGGCCCTGGACATGAATGATGGCCTTTCCCCACAGAAACAAAAGTCACCAGGCTAGGTTCCTGATGTCAATTTGCAGGAGACATTTGGTATTGACAAACCATCCACAGTTGCCTCTGGGGGCACGTTGCATTTGGGAGGTATCCTGATTGTTTCGGAATTTCAGCAGGGAGCCGGCCACTCCGGGCCATCGGGCCCTGGACATGAATGATGGTCTTTCCCCAGAGAAACAAACTCACCACACCAACTTCCTGATGTCAGTACGCAGGAGGCACTTGGCACTGTCAAACCAGCCACACTTGCCTCTGGGGGCACTTGCGTCTTGGAGGCATCCTGATCCGTTCTGTGTTTCAGAAGGCAACCGTCCACTCCGGGCCTCCGGGCCCTGGACGCGAACCACGGCCTTTCCCCAGAGAAACAAAACTCAACAACCCAGGTTCCTGATGTCTCTTTGCAGGGGGCATTTGGCACTGTCAAACCAGCCACAGTTGCCTCTGGGGTCACTTTGCATCTGGGAGGCATCCTGATCCGTTCAGAATTTCAGCAGGCAGCCGGCCACTCAGGGCCACAGGGCCATGGACACGAAAAATGGCCTTTCCCCATACAAAGAAAAGTCACCGGCCCAGCTTCCTGATGTCAGTTTGCAGGAGGCATTTGGCATTCAACAAACCAGCAACACTTGCCTCTGTGGGCACATTGCATCTGGGAGGCATCCTGATCCGTTCGGAATTTGAGCAGGCAGCCGGCCACTGCGGACCACGGGGCCCTGGACAAGAACGATGGCCTTTCCCCAGACAAACAAAAGTCACCAGGCTAGGTTCCTGATGTCAGTTTGCAGGAGGCACTTGGCACTGTCAAACCAGCCACACTTGCCTCTGGGGGCACTTGCGTCTGGGAGGCATCCTGATCCGTTCGGAATTTGAGCAGGCAGCCGGCCACTCCGGGCCACCGGGCCATGGACATGAATGATGGCCTTTCCCCACAGAAACAAAAGTCACCAGCCTAGGTTCCTGATGTCAATTTGCAGGAGGCACTTGGCACTGTCAAACCAGCCACAGTTGCCTGTGGGGGTACCTTGCATCTGGGAGACATCATGATCCGTTCACAATTTCAGAAGGCAGCCGGCCACTGCGGGCCACGGGGCCCTGGACATGAATGATGGCCTTTCCCCAGAGAAACAAAAGTCACCAGGGTAGGTTCCTGATGTCAGTTTGCCGCAGGCACTTGGCACTGTCAAACCAGCCACACTTGCCTCTGGGGGCATTTTGCATCTGGGAGGTATCCCGATCCGTTCGGAATTGCAGCAGGCAGCCGGCCACTCTGGGCCACGGGGCCCTGGACATGAATGATGGCCTTTCCCCACAGAAACAAAAGTCACCAGGCCAGGTTCCTCATGTTAGTTTGCAGGAGGCACTTGGCATTGTCAAACCAGCCACAGTTACCTCTGGGTGCACCTTGTATCTGGGAGACATCCTGATCCTTTTAGAATTTTACAAGGCAGCCGGCCACTCCGGACCGCAGGGTCCTGGGCACGAACCATGGCCTTTCCCCAGAGAAACAAAAGTCACCAGGCCAGGTTCCTGATGTCAGTTTTCAGAGGGCACGAGGCACTGTCAAACCAGCCACAGTTGCCTCTGGGGGTACCTTGCATCTGAGAGATATCCTGATCTGTTCACAATTTCAGAAGGCAGCCGGCCACTCCGGACCACAGGGTCCTGGACACGAACCATGGCCTTTCCCCAGACAAACAAAAGTCACCAGGCCCGGCTCCTGATGTCAGTTTGCAGAAGGCACTTGGCACTGTCAAACCAGCCACACTTGCCTCTGGGGGCACCTAGCATCTAGGAGGTATCCTGATCCGTTCAGAATTTCAGAATGCAGCCGGCCACTCCGGGCCACTGGGCCATGGACATGAATGATGGCCTTTCCCCAGAGAAACAAAAGTCACCAGGCCAGGTTCCTCATGTTAGTTTGCAGGAGGCACTTGGCACTGTCAAACCAGCCACAGTTGCCTCTGAGGGCACCTTGCATCTGGGAGGCATCCTGATCCATTCGGTGCTTCAGAAGGCAGCCGGCCACACCGGGCCAATGGACCCTGGACATGAATGATGGTCTTTCCCCAGAGAAACAAACTCACCACACCAACTTCCTGATGTCAATAAGCAGGAGGCACTTGGCACTGTCAAACCAGCCACACTTGCCTCTGGGGGCACTTGCATCTGGGAGGCATCCTGATCCGTTTGGAATTTCAGCAGGCAGCCGGCCACTCCGGGCCACGGGGCCCTGGACATGAAGGATGGCCTTTCCCCACAGAAACAAAAGTCACCAGCCTAGGTTCCTGATGTCAATTTGCAGGAGGCACTTGGCACTGTCAAACCAGCTACACTTGCCTGTGGGGGTACCTTGCATCTAGGAGACATCATGATCCGTTCACAATTTCAGAAGGCAGCCGGCCACTGCGGGCCACAGGGCCATGGACATGAATGATGGCCTTTCCCCAGAGAAACAAAAGTCACCAGGCTAGGTTCCTGATTTCAATTTGCTGGAGGCACTTGGCACTGTCAAACCAGCCACACTTGCCTCTGGGGGCACTTTGCATCTGGGAGGCATCCTGATCCGTTCGCAATTTCAGCAGGCAGCCGGCCACAGCGGACCACGGGGCCCTGGGCACGAACGATGGCCTTTCCCCAGAGAAACAAAAGTCACCAGGCCAGGTTCCTGATGTCACTTTGCAGTAGGCACTTGGCACTGTCAAACCAGCCACAGTTGCCTCTGAGGGCACCTTGCATCTGGGAGGCATCCTGATCCGTTTGGTGTTTCAGAAAGCAGCTGGCCACTCCGGGCCACCTTGCCGTGGACACTAACGATGGCCTTCCCCCACAGAAACAAAAGTCACCAGGCCTGCTTCCTCATGTCAGTTTGCAGGAGACATTTGGTATTGACAAACCATCCACAGTTGCCTCTGGGGGCACGTTGCATTTGGGAGGTATCCTGATTGTTTCGGAATTTCAGCAGGGAGCCGGCCACTGAGGGCCATCGGGCCCTGGACATGAATGATGGTCTTTCCCCAGAGAAACAAACTCACCACACCAACTTCCTGATGTCAGTACGCAGGAGGCACTTGGCACTGTCAAACCAGCCACACTTGCCTCTAGGGGCAGTTGCGTCTTGGAGGCATCCTGATCCGTTCTGTGTTTCAGAAGGCAACCGTCCACTCCGGGCCACCGGGCCCTGGACACGAACCACGGCCTTTCCCCAGAGAAACAAAACTCAACAACCCAGGTTCCTGATGTCTGTTTGCAGGGGGCATTTGGCACTGTCAAACCAGCCACAGTTGCCTCTGGGGTCACTTTGCATCTGGGAGGCATCCTGATCCGTTCAGAATTTCAGCAGGCAGCCGGCCACTCAGGGCCACAGGGCCATGGACACGAAAAATGGCCTTTCCCCATACAAAGAAAAGTCACCGGCCCAGCTTCCTGATGTCAGTTTGCAGGAGGCATTTGGCATTCAACAAACCAGCAACACTTGCCTCTGTGGGCACATTGCATCTGGGAGGCATCCTGATCCGTTCGGAATTTGAGCAGGCAGCCGGCCACTGCGGACCACGGGGCCCTGGACAAGAACGATGGCCTTTCCCCAGACAAACAAAAGTCACCAGGGTAGGTTCCTGATGTCAGTTTGCCGCAGGCACTTGGCACTGTCAAACCAGCCACACTTGCCTCTGGGGGCATTTTGCATCTGGGAGGTATCCCGATCCGTTCGGAATTGCAGCAGGCAGCCGGCCACTCTGGGCCACGGGGCCCTGGACATGAATGATGGCCTTTCCCCACAGAAACAAAAGTCACCAGGCCAGGTTCCTCATGTTAGTTTGCAGGAGGCACTTGGCATTGTCAAACCAGCCACAGTTACCTCTGGGTGCACCTTGTATCTGGGAGACATCCTGAAGCGTTTTAGAATTTTACAAGGCAGCCGGCCACTCCGGACCACAGGGTCCTGGACACGAACCATGGCCTTTCCCCAGAGAAACAAAAGTCACCAGGCCCGGCTCCTGATGTCAGTTTGCAGAAGGCACTTTGTACTGTCAAACCAGCCACTGTTGCCTCTGGGGGCACCTAGCATCTGGGAGACATCATGATCCGTTCAGAATTTCAGCAGGCAGCCGGACACACCGGACCACGGGGCCCTGGACACGAACGATGACCTTTCCCCAGAGAAACAAAAGTCGCCAGGCCAGGTTCCAGATGTCAGTACGCAGGAGGCACTTGGCACTGTCAAACCAGCCACAGTTGCCTCTGAGGGCACCTTGCATCTGGGAGGCATCCTGATCCGTTCGGTGTTTCAGAAGGCAGCCGGCCACACAGGGCCAACGGACCCTGGACATGAATGATGGTCTTTCCCCAGAGAAACAAAAGTCACCAGCCTAGGTTCCTGATGTCAATTTGCAGGAGGCACTTGGCACTGTCAAACCAGCCACAGTTGCCTCTGGGGGCACTTTGCATCTGGGAGGTATCCTGATACGTTCGCAATTTTAGCAGGCAGCCGGCCACTCCGGGCCACCGGGCCATGGACATGAATGATGGCCTTTCCCCAGAGAAACAAAAGTCACCAGGCTAGGTTCCTGATGTCAGTTTGCAGGAGGCACTTGGCACTGTCAAACCAGCCACACTTGCCTCTAGGGGCACTTTGCATCTGGGAGGCATCCTGATCCGTTCGCAATATCAGCAGGCAGCCGGCCACTCCGGACCACGGGGCCCTGGGCACGAACGATGGCCTTTCCCCAGAGAAACAAAAGTCACCAGGCCAGGTTCCTGATGTCAGTTTGCAGTGGGCACTTGGCACTGTCAAACCAGCCACAGTTGCCTCTGAGGGCACCTTGCATCTGGGAGGCATCCTGATCCGTTTGGTGTTTCAGAAGGCAGCTGGCCACTCCGGGCCACCTTGCCGTGGCCACTAACGATGGCCTTCCCCCACAGAAACAAAAGTCACCAGGCCAGGTTCCTCATGTCAGTTTGCAGGAGGCACTTGGCACTGTCAAACCAGCCACAGTTGCCTCTGGGTGCACCTTGTATCTGAGAGATATCCTGATATGTTCACAATTTCAGAAGGCAGCCGGCCACTCCGGACCACAGGGTCCTGGACACGAACCATGGCCTTTCCCCAGACAAACAAAAGTCACCAGGCCCGGCTCCTGATGTCAGTTTGCAGAAGGCACTTGGTACTGTCAAACCAGCCACACTTGCCTCTGGGGGCACCTAGCATCTAGGAGGTATCCTGATCCGTTTGGTGTTTCAGAAGGCAGCTGGCCACTCCGGGCCACCTTGCCGTGGCCACTAACGATGGCCTTCCCCCACAGAAACAAAAGTCACCAGGCCAGGTTCCTCATGTCAGTTTGCAGGAGGCACTTGGCACTGTCAAACCAGCCACAGTTGCCTCTGGGTGCACCTTGTATCTGAGAGATATCCTGATATGTTCACAATTTCAGAAGGCAGCCGGCCACTCCGGACCACAGGGTCCTGGACACGAACCATGGCCTTTCCCCAGAGAAACAAAAGTCACCAGGCCCGGCTCCTGATGTCAGTTTGCAGAAGGCACTTGGTACTGTCAAACCAGCCACACTTGCCTCTGGGGGCACCTAGCATCTAGGAGGTATCCTGATCCGTTCAGAATTTCAGAATGCAGCCGGCCACACCGGGCCAATGGACCCTGGACATGAATGATGGTCTTTCCCCAGAGAAACAAACTCACCACACCAACTTCCTGATGTCAATACGCAGGAGGCACTTGGCACTGTCAAACCAGCCACACTTGCCTCTGGGGACACTTTGCATCTGGGAGGTATCCTGATTGTTTCGGAATTTCAGCAGGGAGCCGGCCACTCCGGGCCACCGGGCCCTGGACACGAACGATGGCCTTTCCCCAGACAAACAAAAGTCACCAGGCCCGGCTCCTGATGTCAGTTTGCCGCAGGCACTTGGCACTGTCAAACCAGCCACACTTGCCTCTGGGGGCATTTTGCATCTGGGAGGTATCCCGATCCGTTCGGAATTGCAGCAGGCAGCCGGCCACTCTGGGCCACGGGGCCCTGGACATGAATGATGGCCTTTCCCCACAGAAACAAAAGTCACCAGGCCAGGTTCCTCATGTTAGTTTGCAGGAGGCACTTGGCATTGTCAAACCAGCCACAGTTACCTCTGGGTGCACCTTGTATCTGGGAGACATCCTGAAGCGTTTTAGAATTTTACAAGGCAGCCGGCCACTCCGGACCACAGGGTCCTGGACACGAACCATGGCCTTTCCCCAGAGAAACAAAAGTCACCAGGCCCGGCTCCTGATGTCAGTTTGCAGAAGGCACTTGGCACTGTCAAACCAGCCACACTTGCCTCTGGGGACACTTTGCATCTGGGAGACATCCTGATTGTTTCGGAATTTCAACAGGGAGCCGGCCACTCCGGGCCACCGGGCCCTGGACACGAACGATGGCCTTTCCCCAGAGAAACAAAAGTCACCAGGCCCGGCTCCTGATGTCAGTTTGCCGCAGGCACTTGGCACTGTCAAAGCAGCCACAGTTGCCTCTGAGGGCACCTTGCATCTGGGAGGCATCCTGATCCGTTCGGTGTTTCAGAAGGCAGCCGGCCACAGCGGGCCAACGGACCCTGGACATGAATGATGGTCTTTCCCCAGAGAAACAAACTCACCACACCAACTTCCTGATGTCACTACGCAGGAGGCACTTGGCACTGTCAAACCAGCCACACTTGCCTCTGGGGACACTTTGCATCTGGAAGGTATCCCGATCCGTTCGGAATTGCAGCAGGCAGCCGGCCACTCCGGACCACGGGGCCCTGGACACGAACCATGGCCTTTCCCCAGAGAAACAAAAGTCACCAGGCCAGGTTACTCATGTCAGTTTGCAGGAGGCACTTGGCACTGTCAAACCAGCCACAGTTGCCTCTGGGTGCACCTTGTATCTGGGAGACATCCTGATCCTTTTAGAATTTTACAAGGCAGCTGGCCACTACAGGCCACCTTGCCCTGGACACTAATCATGGCCTTTCCCCAGAGAAACAAAAGTCACCAGGCCAGCTTCCTCATGTCAGTACGCAGGAGGCACTTGGCACTGTCAAACCAGCCACACTTGCCTCTGGGGGCAGTTGCGTCTTGGAGGCATCCTGATCCGTTCTGTGTTTCAGAAGGCAACCGTCCACTCTGGGCCACCGGGCCCTGGACACGAACCATGGCCTTTCCCCACAGAAACAAAAGTCACCAGGCCAGGTTCCTGATGTCTGTTTGCAGGGAGCATTTGGCACTGTCAAACCAGCCACAGTTGCCTCTGAGGTCACTTTGCATCTGGGAGGCATCCTGATCCGTTCAGAATTTCAGCAGGCAGCCGTCCACTCAGGGCCACAGGGCCATGGACATGAATGATGGCCTTTCCCCAGACAAACAAAAGTCACCAGGCTAGGTCCCTGATGTAAGTTTGCAGGAGGCACGATACACTGTCAAACCAGCCACAGTTGCCTGTGGGGGCACCTTGCATCTAGGAGGCATCCTGATCCGTTCGGAATTTCAGAAGGCAGCTGGCCACTCCGGGCCACCTTGCCCTGGACACTAACAATGGCCTTTCTCCACAGAAACAAAAGTCACCAGGCCAGGTTCCTGATGTCAGTGTTCAGAGGGCACGAGGCACTGTCAAACCAGCCACACTTGCCTCTGGGGGTACCTTGCATCTGAGAGATACCCTGATCAGTTCACAGCTTCAGAAGGCAGCCGGCCACTCCGAACCACAGGATCCTGGACCAGAACCATGGCCTTTCCCCAGAGAAACAAAAGTCACCAGGCCAGGTTCCTGATGTCAGTTTGCAGGAGGCATTTGGCACTGTCAAACCAGCCACACTTGCCTCTGGGGGCATTTTGCATCTGGGAGGTATCCCGATCCGTTCGGAATTGCAGCAGGCAGCCGGCCACTCCGGACCACGGGGCCCTGGACACGAACCATGGCCTTTCCCCAGAGAAACAAAAGTCACCAGGCCAGGTTCCTCATGTTAGTTTGCAGGAGGCACTTGGCACTGTCAAAGCAGCCACAGTTACCTCTGGGTGCACCTTGTATCTGGGAGACATCCTGATCCTTTTAGAATTGCACAAGGGAGCTGGCCACTACGGCCACCTTGCCCAGGACACTACCAATGGCCTTTCCCCAGAGAAACAAAAGTCACCAGGCCAGGTTCCTGATGTCAGTTTCCAGAGGGCACAAGGCACTGTCAAACCAGCCACAGTTGCCTCTGGGGGTACCTTGCATCTGGGAGACATCCTGATCCTTTTAGAATTTTACAAGGCAGCCGGCCACTACAGGCCACCTTGCCCTGGCCACTAACCATGGCCTTTCCCCAGAGAAACAAAAGTCACCAGTCCAGCTTCCTCATGTCAGTTTGCAGGAGACATTTGGTACTGACAAACCATCCACAGTTGCCTCTGGGGGCACGTTGCATTTGGGAGGTATCCTGATTGTTTCGGAACTTCAGCAGGGAGCCGGCCACTCCGGGCCACCTTACTCTGGACACTAACCATGGCCTTTCCCCGGAGAAACAAACTCACCACACCAACTTCCTGATGTCAGTACGCAGGAGGCACTTTGCACTGTCAAACCAGCCACAGTTGCCTCGGGGGGCACTTGCGTCTTGGAGGCATCCTGATCCGTTTGGAATTTCAGCAGGCAACCGGCCACTCCGGGCCACCGGGCCCTGGACACGAACCACGGCCTTTCCCCAGAGAAACAAAACTCAACAACCCAGGTTCCTGATGTCAGTTTGCAGGAGGCATTTGGCATTCACAAACCAGCAACACTTGACTCTGTGGGCACCTTGCATCTGGGAGGCATCCTGATCCGTTCGCAATATCAGCAGGCAGCTGGCCACTCCGGGCCACCTTGCCCTGGACACTAACCATGGTCTTTCTCCACAGAAACAAAAGTCACCAGGCCAGGTTCCTGATGTCAGTGTTCAGAGGGCACGAGGCACTGTCAAACCAGCCACAGTTGCCTCTGGGGTACCTTGCATCTGAGAGATACCCTGATCAGTTCACAGTTTCAGAAGGCAGCCGGCCACTCCGAACCACAGGATCCTGGACCAGAACCAGGGCCTTTCCCCAGAGAAACAAAAGTCACCAGGCCAGATCCCTGATGTCAGTTTGCAGGAGGCATTTGGCACTGTCAAACCAGCCACACTTGCCTCTGGGGGCACCTTAGATCTTGGAGTCATCGTGATCCGTTGATAATTTCAGAAGGCATCCGGCCACACCGGGCCACCGGGCCCTGGACACTAGCCATGGCCTTTCCCCAGAGAAACAAAAGTCAACAGTCCAGCTTCCTCATGTCAGTTTGCAGGAGACATTTGGTACTGACAAATCATCCACACTTGCCTCTGGGGGCACTTGTGTCTGGGAGGTATCCTGATCCGTTCAGAATTTCAGAAGGCAGCCGGCCACTGCGGGCCACTGGGCCATGGACAAGAATGATGGCCTTTCCCCAGACAAACAAAAGTCACCAGGCTAGGTTCCTGATTTCAATTTGCTGGAGGCACGATACACTGTCAAACCAGCCACACTTGCCTCTGGGGGCACTTTGCATCTGGGAGGCATCCTGATCCGTTCAGAATTTCAGAAGGCAGCCGGCCACTCCGGGCCACCGGGCCATGGACACTAACGATGGCCTTCCCCCACAGAAACAAAAGTCACCAGGCCAGGTTCCTCATGTCAGTTTGCAGGAGGCACTTGGCATTGTCAAAGCAGCCACAGTTGCCTCTGGGTGCACCTTGTATCTGGGAGACATCCTGATCCTTTTAGAATTTTACAAGGCAGCTGGCCACTCCGGGCCACGGGGCCCTGGACACTAACCATGGCCTTTCCCCAGAGAAACAAAAGTCACCAGGCCAGGTTCCGGATGTCAGTTTTCAGAGGGCACGAGGCACTGTCAAACCAGCCACACTTGCCTCTTGGTGTACCTTGCATCTGAGAGATATCCTGATCTGTTCACAATTTCAGAAGGCAGCCGGCCACTCCGGACCACAGGGTCCTGGACACGAACAATGGCCTTTCCCCAGAGAAACAAAAGTCACCATGCCCGGCTCCTGATGTCAGTTTGCAGAAGGCACTTGGCACTGTCAAACCAGCCACTGTTGCCTCTGGGGGCACCTAGCTTCTGGGAGGTATCCTGATCCGTTCAGAATTTCAGAAGGCAGCCGGCCACTCCGTGCCACGGGGCCATGGACATGAATGGTGGCCTTTCCTCCGAGAAACAAAAGTCACCAGGGTAGGTTCCTGATTTCAATTTGCAGGAGGCACTTGGCACTGTCAAACCAGCCACAGTTGCCTCTGGGGGCACTTGCATCTGGGAGGCATCCTGATCCGTTCGGAATTTCAGCAGGCAGCCGGCCACTCCGGACCACGGGGCCCTGGGCACGAACGATGGCCTTTCCCCAGAGAAACAAAAGTCACCAGGCCAGGTTCCTGATGTCAGTTTGCAGGAGGCACTTGGCACTGTCAAACCAGCCACAGTTGCCTCTGAGGGCACCTTGCATCTGGGAGGCATCCTGATCCGTTCGGTGTTTCAGCAGGCAGCCGGCCACTCCGGGCCACGGGGCCCTGGACATGAATGATGGCCTTTCCCCAGAGAAACAAAAGTCACCAGCCTAGGTTCCTGATGTCAGTTTGCAGGAGGCACTAGGCACTGTCAAAGCAGCCACACTTGCCTCTGGGTGTACCTTGCATCTAGGAGACATCATGATCCGTTCACAATTTTAGAAGGCAGCCGGCCACTGCGGGCCACGGGGCCCTGGACACGAACCATGGCCTTTCCCCACAGAAACAAAAGTCACCAGGCCAGCTTCCTCATGTCAGTTTGCAGGAGACATTTGGTACTGACAAACCATCCACAGTTGCCTCTGGGGGCACGTTGCATTTGGGAGGTATCCTGGTTTCGGAATTTCAGCAGGGGGCCGGTCACTCCGGGCCACCTTGCTCTGGACACTAACCATGGCCTTTCCCCAGAGAAACAAACTCACCACACCAACTTCCTGATGTCAGTACGCAGGAGGCACTTTGCACTGTCAAACCAGCCACAGTTGCCTCTGGGGGCACTTGCGTCTTGGAGGCATCCTGATCCGTTTGGAATTTCAGCAGGCAACCGGCCACTCCGGGCCACCGGGCCCTGGACACGAACCACGGCCTTTCCCCAGAGAAACAAAACTCAACAACCCAGGTTCCTGATGTCAGTTTGCAGGAGGCATTTGGCACTCACAAACCAGCCACAGTTGCCTCTGGGGTCACTTTGCATCTGGGAGGCATCCTGATCCGTTCAGCATTTCAGCAGGCAGCCGGCCACTCCGGGCCACAGGGCCATGGACACGAAAAATGGCCTTTCCCCAGACAAAGAAAAGACACCGGCCCAGCTTCCTGATGTCAGTTTGCAGGAGGCATTTGGCATTCACAAACCAGCAACACTTGCCTCTGTGGGCACCTTGCGTCTGGGAGGCATCCTGATCCGTTCGGAATTTCAGAAGGCAGCTGGCCACTCCGGGCCACCTTGCCCTGGACACTAACCATGGCCTTTCTCCACAGAAACAAAAGTCACCAGGCCAGGTTCCTCATGTCAGTTTGCAGGAGGCACTTGGCACTGTCAAACCAGCCACAGTTGCCTCTGGGTGCACCTTGTATCTGGGAGACATCCTGATCCTTTTAGAATTTTACAAGGCAGCTGGCCACTCCGGGCCACCTTGCCCTGGACACTAACCATGGCCTTTCTCCACAGAAACAAAAGTCACCAGGCCAGGTTCCTGATGTCAGTTTCCAGAGGGCACAAGGCACTGTCAAACCAGCCACAGTTGCCTCTGGGGGTACCTTGCATCTGGGAGATATCCTGATCTGTTCACAATTTCAGAAGGCAGCCGGCCACTCCGGACCACAGGGTCCTGGACACGAACCATGGCCTTTCCCCAGAGAAACAAAAGTCACCAGGCCCGGCTCCTGATGTCAGTTTGCAGAAGGCACTTGGCACTGTCAAACCAGCCACACTTGCCTCTGGGGGCACCTACTATCTAGGAGGTATCCTGATCCGTTCAGAATTTCAGAATGCAGCCGGCCACTCCGGGCCACTGGGCCATGGACATGAATGATGGCCTTTCCCCAGAGAAACAAAAGTCACCAGGCCAGGTTCCTCATGTTAGTTTGCAGGAGGCACTTGGCACTGTCAAACCAGCCACAGTTGCCTCTGAGGGCACCTTGCATCTGGGAGGCATCCTGATCCATTCGGTGTTTCAGAAGGCAGCTGGCCACACCGGGCCAATGGACCCTGGACATGAATGATGGTTTTTCCCCAGAGAAACAAACTCACCACACCAACTTCCTGATGTCAATACGCAGGAGGCACTTGGCACTGTCAAACCAGCCACACTTGCCTCTGGGGGCACTTGCATCTGGGAGGCATCCTGATCCGTTCGGAATTTCAGCAGTCAGCCGGCCACTCCAGGCCACGGGGCCCTGGACATGAAGGATGGCCTTTCCCCACAGAAACAAAAGTCACCAGGCTAGGTTCCTGATGTCAATTTGCAGGAGGCACTTGGCACTGTCAAACCAGCTACACTTGCCTGTGGGGGTACCTTGCATCTAGGAGACATCATGATCCGTTCACAATTTCAGAAGGCAGCCGGCCACTGCGGGCCACAGGGCCATGGACATGAATGATGGCCTTTCCCCAGAGAAACAAAAGTCACCAGGCTAGGTTCCTGATTTCAATTTGCAGGAGGCACTTGGCACTGTCAAACCACCCACACTTGCCTCTGGGGACACTTTGCATCTGGGAGGTATCCTGATACGTTCGGAATTTTAGCAGGCAGCAGGCTACAGCGGACCACGGGGCCCTGGACACGAACCATGGCCTTTCCCCAGACAAACAAAAGTCACCAGGCCCGGCTCCTGATGTCAGTTTGCAGGAGGCACTTGGCACTGTCAAACCAGCCGCACTTGCCTCTGAGGGCACCTTGCATCTGGGAGGCATCCTGATCCGTTTGGTGTTTCAGAAGGCAGCTGGCCACTCCGGGCCACCTTGCCGTGGACAAGAACCATGGCCTTCCCCCACAGAAACAAAAGTCACCAGGCCAGGTTCCTGATGTCAGTTTTCAGGAGGCACTTGGCACTGTCAAACCAGCCACAGTTGCCTCTGGGTGCACCTTGTATCTGAGAGATATCCTGATTTGTTCACAATTTCAGAAGGCAGCCGGCCACTCCGGACCACAGGGTCCTGGACACGAACCATGGCCTTTCCCCACAGAAACAAAAGTCACCAGGCCAGCTTCCTCATGTCAGTTTGCAGGAGACATTTGGTACTGACAAACCATCCACAGTTGCCTCTGGGGGCACGTTGCATTTGGGAGGTATCCTGATCCGTTCAGAATTTCAGAATGCAGCCGGCCACACCGGGCCAATGGACCCTGGACATGAATGATGGTCTTTCCCCAGAGAAACAAACGCACCACACCAACTTCCTGATGTCAATACGCAGGAGGCACTTGGCACTGTCAAACCAGCCACACTTGCCTCTGGGGGCACTTGCATCTGGGAGGCATCCTGATCCGTTTGGAATTTCAGCAGGCAGCCGGCCACTCCGGGCCACGGGGCCCTGGACATGAAGGATGGCCTTTCCCCAGAGAAACAAAAGTCACCAGGCTAGGTTCCTGATGTCAATTTGCAGGAGGCACTTGGCACTGTCAAACCAGCTACACTTGCCTCTGGGGGCACTTTGCATCTGGGAGGCATCCTGATCCGTTCGCAATTTCAGCAGGCAGCCGGCCACAGCGGACCACGGGGCCCTGGGCACGAACGATGGCCTTTCCCCAGAGAAACAAAAGTCACCAGGCCAGGTTCCTGATGTCACTTTGCAGTAGGCACTTGGCACTGTCAAACCAGCCACAGTTGCCTCTGAGGGCACCTTGCATCTGGGAGGCATCCTGATCCGTTTGGTGTTTCAGAAGGCAGCTGGCCACTCCGGGCCACCTTGCCGTGGACACTAACGATGGCCTTCCCCCACAGAAACAAAAGTCACCAGGCCAGGTTCCTCATGTCAGTTTGCAGGAGGCACTTGGCACTGTCAAACCAGCCACAGTTGCCTCTGGGTGCACCTTGTATCTGGGAGACATCCTGATCCTTTTAGAATTTTACAAGGCAGCTGGCCACTCCGGGCCACCTCGCCCTGGACACTAACCATGGCCTTTCCCCAGAGAAACAAAAGTCACCAGGCCATGTTCCTGATGTCAGTTTTCAGAGGGCACGAGGCACTGTCAAACCAGCCACAGTTGCCTCTGGGGGTACCTTGCATCTGAGAGATATCCTGATCTGTTCACAATTTCAGAAGGCAGCCGGCCACTCCGGACCACAGGGTCCTGGACACGAACCATGGCCTTTCCCCAGAGAAACAAAAGTCACCAGGCCCGGCTCCTGATGTCAGTTTGCAGAAGGCACTTGGCGCTGTCAAACCAGCCACACTTGCCTCTGGGGGCACCTAGCATCTAGGAGGTATCCTGATCCGTTCAGAATTTCAGAATGCAGCCGGCCACTCCGGGCCACTGGGCCATGGACATGAATGATGGCCTTTCCCCAGAGAAACAAAAGTCACCAGGCCAGGTTCCTCATGTTAGTTTGCAGGAGGCACTTGGCACTGTCAAACCAGCCACACTTGCCTCTGAGGGCACCTTGCATCTGGGAGGCATCCTGATCCATTCGGTGTTTCAGAAGGCAGCCGGCCACACCGGGCCAATGGACCCTGGACATGAATGATGGTCTTTCCCCAGAGAAACAAACTCACCACACCAACTTCCTGATGTCAATACGCAGGAGGCACTTGGCACTGTCAAACCAGCCACACTTGCCTCTGGGGGCACTTGCATCTGGGAGGCATCCTGATCCGTTCGCAATTTCAGCAGGCAGCCGGCCACTCCGGGCCACGGGGCCCTGGACATGAATGATGGCCTTTCCCCAGAGAAACAAAAGTCACCAGGCTAGGTTCCTGATGTCAATTTGCAGGAGACATTTGGTATTGACAAACCATCCACAGTTGCCTCTGGGGGCACGTTGCATTTGGGAGGTATCCTGATTGTTTCGGAATTTCAGCAGGGAGCCGGCCACTCCGGGCCATCGGGCCCTGGACATGAATGATGGTCTTTCCCCAGAGAAACAAACTCACCACACCAACTTCCTGATGTCAGTACGCAGGAGGCACTTGGCACTGTCAAACCAGCCACACTTGCCTCTGGGGGCACTTGCGTCTTGGAGGCATCCTGATCCGTTCTGTGTTTCAGAAGGCAACCGTCCACTCCGGGCCACCGGGCCCTGGACACGAACCACGGCCTTTCCCCAGAGGAACAAAACTCAACAACCCAGGTTCCTGATGTCTCTTTGCAGGGGGCATTTGGCACTGTCAAACCAGCCACAGTTGCCTCTGGGGTCACTTTAATTCTGGGAGGCATCCTGATCCGTTCAGAATTTCAGCAGGCAGCCGGCCACTCAGGGCCACAGGGCCATGGACACGAAAAATGGCCTTTCCCCATACAAAGAAAAGTCACCGGCCCAGCTTCCTGATGTCAGTTTGCAGGAGGCATTTGGCATTCAACAAACCAGCAACACTTGCCTCTGTGGGCACATTGCATCTGGGAGGCATCCTGATCCGTTCGGATTTTGAGCAGGCAGCCGGCCACTGCGGACCACGGGGCCCTGGACAAGAACGATGGCCTTTCCCCAGACAAACAAAAGTCACCAGGCTAGGTTCCTGATGTCAGTTTGCAGGAGGCACTTGGCACTGTCAAACCAGCCACAGTTGCCTCTGGGGGCACTTGCGTCTGGGAGGCATCCTGATCCGTTCGGAATTTGAGCAGGCAGCCGGCCACTCCGGGCCACCGGGCCATGGACATGAATGATGGCCTTTCCCCACAGAAACAAAAGTCACCAGCCTAGGTTCCTGATGTCAATTTGCAGGAGGCACTTGGCACTGTCAAACCAGCCACAGTTGCCTGTGGGGGTACCTTGCATCTGGGAGACATCATGATCCTTTCACAATTTCAGAAGGCAGCCGGCCACTGCGGGCCACGGGGCCCTGGACATGAATGATGGCCTTTCCCCAGAGAAACAAAAGTCACCAGGGTAGGTTCCTGATGTCAGTTTGCCGCAGGCACTTGGCACTGTCAAACCAGCCACACTTGCCTCTGGGGGCATTTTGCATCTGGGAGGTATCCCGATCCCTTCGGAATTGCAGCAGGCAGCCGGCCACTCTGGGCCACGGGGCCCTGGACATGAATGATGGCCTTTCCCCACAGAAACAAAAGTCACCAGGCCAGGTTCCTCATGTTAGTTAGCAGGAGGCACTTGGCATTGTCAAACCAGCCACAGTTACCTCTGGGTGCACCTTGTATCTGGGAGACATCCTGATCCTTTTAGAATTTTACAAGGCAGCCGGCCACTCCGGACCGCAGGGTCCTGGACACGAACCATGGCCTTTCCCCAGAGAAACAAAAGTCACCAGGCCAGGTTCCTGATGTCAGTTTTCAGAGGGCACGAGGCACTGTCAAACCAGCCACAGTTGCCTCTGGGGGTACCTTGCATCTGAGAGATATCCTGATCTGTTCACAATTTCAGAAGGCAGCCGGCCACTCCGGACCACAGGGTCCTGGACAAGAACCATGGCCTTTCCCCAGAGAAACAAAAGTCACCAGGCCCGGCTCCTGATGTCAGTTTGCAGAAGGCACTTGGCACTGTCAAACCAGCCACACTTGCCTCTGGGGGCACCTAGCATCTAGGAGGTATCCTGATCCGTTCAGAATTTCAGAATGCAGCCGGCCACTCCGGGCCACTGGGCCATGGACATGAATGATGGCCTTTCCCCAGAGAAACAAAAGTCACCAGGCCAGGTTCCTCATGTTAGTTTGCAGGAGGCACTTGGCACTGTCAAACCAGCCACAGTTGCCTCTGAGGGCACCTTGCATCTGGGAGGCATCCTGATCCATTCGGTGTTTCAGAAGGCAGCCGGCCACACCGGGCCAATGGACCCTGGACATGAATGATGGTCTTTCCCCAGAGAAACAAACTCACCACACCAACTTCCTGATGTCAATACGCAGGAGGCACTTGGCACTGTAAAACCAGCCACACTTGCCTCTGGGGGCACTTGCATCTGGGAGGTATCCTGATCCGTTTGGAATTTCAGCAGGCAGCCGGCCACTCCGGGCCACGGGGCCCTGGACATGAAGGATGGCCTTTCCCCACAGAAACAAAAGTCACCAGCCTAGGTTCCTGATGTCAATTTGCAGGAGGCACTTGGCACTGTCAAACCAGCTACACTTGCCTGTGGGGGTACCTTGCATCTAGGAGACATCATGATCCGTTCACAATTTCAGAAGGCAGCCGGCCACTGCGGGCCACAGGGCCATGGACATGAATGATGGCCTTTCCCCAGAGAAACAAAAGTCACCAGGCTAGGTTCCTGATTTCAATTTGCTGGAGGCACTTGGCACTGTCAAACCAGCCACACTTGCCTCTGGGGGCACTTTGCATCTGGGAGGCATCCTGATCCGTTCGCAATTTCAGCAGGCAGCCGGCCACAGCGGACCACGGGGCCCTGGGCACGAACGATGCCCTTTCCCCAGAGAAACAAAAGTCACCAGGCCAGGTTCCTGATGTCACTTTGCAGTAGGCACTTGGCACTGTCAAACCAGCCACAGTTGCCTGTGGGGGTACCTTGCATCTGGGAGACATCATGATCCTTTCACAATTTCAGAAGGCAGCCGGCCACTGCGGGCCACGGGGCCCTGGACATGAATGATGGCCTTTCCCCAGAGAAACAAAAGTCACCAGGGTAGGTTCCTGATGTCAGTTTGCCGCAGGCACTTGGCACTGTCAAACCAGCCACACTTGCCTCTGGGGGCATTTTGCATCTGGGAGGTATCCCGATCCGTTCGGAATTGCAGCAGGCAGCCGGCCACTCTGGGCCACGGGGCCCTGGACATGAATGATGGCCTTTCCCCACAGAAACAAAAGTCACCAGGCCAGGTTCCTCATGTTAGTTAGCAGGAGGCACTTGGCATTGTCAAACCAGCCACAGTTACCTCTGGGTGCACCTTGTATCTGGGAGACATCCTGATCCTTTTAGAATTTTACAAGGCAGCCGGCCACTCCGGACCGCAGGGTCCTGGACACGAACCATGGCCTTTCCCCAGAGAAACAAAAGTCACCAGGCCAGGTTCCTGATGTCAGTTTTCAGAGGGCACGAGGCACTGTCAAACCAGCCACAGTTGCCTCTGGGGGTACCTTGCATCTGAGAGATATCCTGATCTGTTCACAATTTCAGAAGGCAGCCGGCCACTCCGGACCACAGGGTCCTGGATACGAACCATGGCCTTTCCCCAGAGAAACAAAAGTCACCAGGCCCGGCTCCTGATGTCAGTTTGCAGAAGGCACTTGGCACTGTCAAACCAGCCACACTTGCCTCTGGGGGCACCTAGCATCTAGGAGGTATCCTGATCCGTTCAGAATTTCAGAATGCAGCCGGCCACTCCGGGCCACTGGGCCATGGACATGAATGATGGCCTTTCCCCAGAGAAACAAAAGTCACCAAGCCAGGTTCCTCATGTTAGTTTGCAGGAGGCACTTGGCACTGTCAAACCAGCCACAGTTGCCTCTGAGGGCACCTTGCATCTGGGAGGCATCCTGATCCATTCGGTGTTTCAGAAGGCAGCCGGCCACACCGGGCCAATGGACCCTGGACATGAATGATGGTCTTTCCCCAGACAAACAAACTCACCACACCAACTTCCTGATGTCAATACGCAGGAGGCACTTGGCACTGTAAAACCAGCCACACTTGCCTCTGGGGGCACTTGCATCTGGGAGGTATCCTGATCCGTTTGGAATTTCAGCAGGCAGCCGGCCACTCCGGGCCACGGGGCCCTGGACATGAAGGATGGCCTTTCCCCACAGAAACAAAAGTCACCAGCCTAGGTTCCTGATGTCAATTTGCAGGAGGCACTTGGCACTGTCAAACCAGCTACACTTGCCTGTGGGGGTACCTTGCATCTAGGAGACATCATGATCCGTTCACAATTTCAGAAGGCAGCCGGCCACTGCGGGCCACAGGGCCATGGACATGAATGATGGCCTTTCCCCAGAGAAACAAAAGTCACCAGGCTAGGTTCCTGATTTCAATTTGCTGGAGGCACTTGGCACTGTCAAACCAGCCACACTTGCCTCTGGGGGCACTTTGCATCTGGGAGGCATCCTGATCCGTTCGCAATTTCAGCAGGCAGCCGGCCACAGCGGACCACGGGGCCCTGGGCACGAACGATGGCCTTTCCCCAGAGAAACAAAAGTCACCAGGCCAGGTTCCTGATGTCACTTTGCAGTAGGCACTTGGCACTGTCAAACCAGCCACACTTGCCTCTGAGGGCACCTTGCATCTGGGAGGCATCCTGATCCGTTTGGTGTTTCAGAAGGCAGCTGGCCACTCCGGGCCACCTTGCCGTGGACACTAACGATGGCCTTCCCCCACAGAAACAAAAGTCACCAGGCCAGCTTCCTCATGTCAGTTTGCAGGAGACATTTGGTATTGACAAACCATCCACAGTTGCCTCTGGGGGCACGTTGCATTTGGGAGGTATCCTGATTGTTTCGGAATTTCAGCAGGGAGCCGGCCACTGAGGGCCATCGGGCCCTGGACATGAATGATGGTCTTTCCCCAGAGAAACAAACTCACCACACCAACTTCCTGATGTCAGTACGCAGGAGGCACTTGGCACTGTCAAACCAGCCACACTTGCCTCTGGGGGCAGTTGCGTCTTGGAGGCATCCTGATCCGTTCTGTGTTTCAGAAGGCAACCGTCCACTCCGGGCCACCGGGCCCTGGACACGAACCACGGCCTTTCCCCAGAGAGACAAAACTCAACAACCCAGGTTCCTGATGTCTGTTTGCAGGGGGCATTTGCCACTGTCAAACCAGCCACAGTTGCCTCTGGGGTCACTTTGCATCTGGGAGGCATCCTGATCCGTTCAGAATTTCAGCAGGCAGCCGGCCACTCAGGGCCACAGGGCCATGGACACGAAAAATGGCCTTTCCCCATACAAAGAAAAGTCACCGGCCCAGCTTCCTGATGTCAGTTTGCAGGAGGCATTTGGCATTCAACAAACCAGCAACACTTGCCTCTGTGGGCACATTGCATCTGGGAGGCATCCTGATCCGTTCGGAATTTGAGCAGGCAGCCGGCCACTGCGGACCACGGGGCCCTGGACAAGAACGATGGCCTTTCCCCAGACAAACAAAAGTCACCAGGCTAGGTTCCTGATGTCAATTTGCAGGAGGCACTTGGCACTGTCAAACCAGCTACAGTTGCCTCTGGGGGTACCTTGCATCTGGGAGACATCATGATCCGTTCACAATTTCAGAAGGCAGCCGGCCACTGCGGGCCACGGGGCCCTGGACATGAATGATGGCCTTTCCCCAGAGAAACAAAAGTCACCAGGGTAGGTTCCTGATGTCAGTTTGCCGCAGGCACTTGGCACTGTCAAACCAGCCACACTTGCCTCTGGGGGCATTTTGCATCTGGGAGGTATCCCGATCCGTTCGGAATTGCAGCAGGCAGCCGGCCACTCTGGGCCACGGGGCCCTGGACATGAATGATGGCCTTTCCCCACAGAAACAAAAGTCACCAGGCCAGGTTCCTCATGTTAGTTTGCAGGAGGCACTTGGCATTGTCAAACCAGCCACAGTTACCTCTGGGTGCACCTTGTATCTGGGAGACATCCTGAAGCGTTTTAGAATTTTACAAGGCAGCCGGCCACTCCGGACCACAGGGTCCTGGACACGAACCATGGCCTTTCCCCAGAGAAACAAAAGTCACCAGGCCCGGCTCCTGATGTCAGTTTGCAGAAGGCACTTTGTACTGTCAAACCAGCCACTGTTGCCTCTGGCGGCACCTAGCATCTGGGAGACATCATGATCCGTTCAGAATTTCAGCAGGCAGCCGGACACACAGGACCACGGGGCCCTGGACACGAACGATGACCTTTCCCCAGAGAAACAAAAGTCGCCAGGCCAGTTTCCAGATGTCAGTACGCAGGAGGCACTTGGCACTGTCAAACCAGCCACAGTTGCCTCTGAGGGCACCTTGCATCTGGGAGGCATCCTGATCCGTTCGGTGTTTCAGAAGGCAGCCGGCCACACCGGGCCAACGGACCCTGGACATGAATGATGGTCTTTCCCCAGAGAAACAAAAGTCACCAGCCTAGGTTCCTGATGTCAATTTGCAGGAGGCACTTGGCACTGTCAAACCAGCCACAGTTGCCTCTGGGGGCACTTTGCATCTGGGAGGTATCCTGATACGTTCGGAATTTTAGCAGGCAGCCGGCCACACCGGGCCACCGGGCCCTGGACATGAATGATGGCCTTTCCCCAGAGAAACAAAAGTCACCAGGCTAGGTTCCTGATGTCAGTTTGCAGGAGGCACTTGGCACTGTCAAACCAGCCACACTTGCCTCTAGGGGCACTTTGCATCTGGGAGGCATCCTGATCCGTTCGCAATATCAGCAGGCAGCCGGCCACTCAGGACCACGGGGCCCTGGGCACGAACGATGGCCTTTCCCCAGAGAAACAAAAGTCACCAGGCCAGGTTCCTGATGTCAGTTTGCAGTGGGCACTTGGCACTGTCAAACCAGCCACAGTTGCCTCTGAGGGCACCTTGCATCTGGGAGGCATCCTGATCCGTTTGGTGTTTCAGAAGGCAGCTGGCCACTCCGGGCCACCTTGCCGTGGCCACTAACGATGGCCTTCCCCCACAGAAACAAAAGTCACCAGGCCAGGTTCCTCATGTCAGTTTGCAGGAGGCACTTGGCACTGTCAAACCAGCCACAGTTGCCTCTGGGTGCACCTTGTATCTGAGAGATATCCTGATATGTTCACAATTTCAGAAGGCAGCCGGCCACTCCGGACCACAGGGTCCTGGACACGAACCATGGCCTTTCCCCAGACAAACAAAAGTCACCAGGCCCGGCTCCTGATGTCAGTTTGCAGAAGGCACTTGGTACTGTCAAACCAGCCACACTTGCCTCTGGGGGCACCTAGCATCTAGGAGGTATCCTGATCCGTTCAGAATTTCAGAATGCAGCCGGCCACACCGGGCCAATGGACCCTGGACATGAATGATGGTCTTTCCCCAGAGAAACAAACTCACCACACCAACTTCCTGATGTCAATACGCAGGAGGCACTTGGCACTGTCAAACCAGCCACACTTGCCTCTGGGGACACTTTGCATCTGGGAGGTATCCTGATTGTTTCGGAATTTCAGCAGGGAGCCGGCCACTCCGGGCCACCGGGCCCTGGACACGAACGATGGCCTTTCCCCAGACAAACAAAAGTCACCAGGCCCGGCTCCTGATGTCAGTTTGCCGCAGGCACTTGGCACTGTCAAACCAGCCACACTTGCCTCTGGGGGCATTTTGCATCTGGGAGGTATCCCGATCCGTTCGGAATTGCAGCAGGCAGCCGGCCACTCTGGGCCACGGGGCCCTGGACATGAATGATGGCCTTTCCCCACAGAAACAAAAGTCACCAGGCCAGGTTCCTCATGTTAGTTTGCAGGAGGCACTTGGCATTGTCAAACCAGCCACAGTTACCTCTGGGTGCACCTTGTATCTGGGAGACATCCTGATCCTTTTAGAATTTTACAAGGCAGCCGGCCACTCCGGACCACAGGGTCCTGGACACGAACCATGGCCTTTCCCCAGAGAAACAAAAGTCACCAGGCCCGGCTCCTGATGTCAGTTTGCAGAAGGCACTTTGCACTGTCAAACCAGCCACTGTTGCCTCTGGGGGCACCTAGCATCTGGGAGACATCATGATCCGTTCAGAATTTCAGCAGGCAGCCGGACACACCGGACCACGGGGCCCTGGACACGAACGATGACCTTTCCCCAGAGAAACAAAAGTCACCAGGCCCGGCTCCTGATGTCAGTTTGCAGAAGGCACTTGGCACTGTCAAACCAGCCACACTTGCCTCTGGGGACACTTTGCATCTGGGAGACATCCTGATTGTTTCGGAATTTCAACAGGGAGCCGGCCACTCCGGGCCACCGGGCCCTGGACACGAACGATGGCCTTTCCCCAGAGAAACAAAAGTCACCAGGCCCGGCTCCTGATGTCAGTTTGCAGAAGGCACTTGGCACTGTCAAACCAGCCACAGTTGCCTCTGAGTGCACCTTGCATCTGGGAGGCATCCTGATCCGTTCGGTGTTTCAGAAGGCAGCCGGCCACACCGGGCCAACGGACCCTGGACATGAATGATGGTCTTTCCCCAGAGAAACAAACTCACCACACCAACTTCCTGATGTCAATACGCAGGAGGCACTTGGCACTGTCAAACCAGCCACACTTGCCTCTGGGGACACTTTGCATCTGGAAGGTATCCCGATCCGTTCGGAATTGCAGCAGGCAGCCGGCCACTCCGGACCACGGGGCCCTGGACACGAACCATGGCCTTTCCCCAGAGAAACAAAAGTCACCAGGCCAGGTTACTCATGTCAGTTTGCAGGAGGCACTTGGCACTGTCAAACCAGCCACAGTTGCCTCTGGGTGCACCTTGTATCTGGGAGACATCCTGATCCTTTTAGAATTTTACAAGGCAGCTGGCCACTACAGGCCACCTTGCCCTGGACACTAATCATGGCCTTTCCCCAGAGAAACAAAAGTCACCAGGCCAGCTTCCTCATGTCAGTACGCAGGAGGCACTTGGCACTGTCAAACCAGCCACACTTGCCTCTGGGGGCAGTTGCGTCTTGGAGGCATCCTGATCCGTTCTGTGTTTCAGAAGGCAACCGTCCACTCTGGGCCACCGGGCCCTGGACACGAACCATGGCCTTTCCCCACAGAAACAAAAGTCACCAGGCCAGGTTCCTGATGTCTGTTTGCAGGGAGCATTTGGCACTGTCAAACCAGCCACAGTTGCCTCTGAGGTCACTTTGCATCTGGGAGGCATCCTGATCCGTTCAGAATTTCAGCAGGCAGCCGTCCACTCAGGGCCACAGGGCCATGGACATGAATGATGGCCTTTCCCCAGACAAACAAAAGTCACCAGGCTAGGTCCCTGATGTAAGTTTGCAGGAGGCACGATACACTGTCAAACCAGCCACAGTTGCCTGTGGGGGCACCTTGCATCTAGGAGGCATCCTGATCCGTTCGGAATTTCAGAAGGCAGCCGGCCACTCCGGGCCACCTTGCCCTGGACACTAACCATGGCCTTTCTCCACAGAAACAAAAGTCACCAGGCCAGGTTCCTGATGTCAGTTTTCAGAGGGCACGAGGCACTGTCAAACCAGCCACAGTTGCCTCTGCGGGTACATTGCATCTGAGAGATACCCTGATCAGTTCACAGTTTCAGAAGGCAGCCGGCCACTCCGAACCACAGGATCCTGGACCAGAACCATGGCCTTTCCCCAGAGAAACAAAAGTCACCAGGCCAGGTTCCTGATGTCAGTTTGCAGGAGGCATTTGGCACTGTCAAACCAGCCACACTTGCCTCTGGGGGCATTTTGCATCTGGGAGGTATCCCGATCCGTTCGGAATTGCAGCATGCAGCCGGCCACTCCGGACCACGGGGCCCTGGACACGAACCATGGCCTTTCCCCAGAGAAACAAAAGTCACCAGGCCAGGTTCCTCATGTTAGTTTGCAGGAGGCACTTGGCACTGTCAAAGCAGCCACAGTTACCTCTGGGTGCACCTTGTATCTGGGAGACATCCTGATCCTTTTAGAATTGCACAAGGGAGCTGGCCACTCCGGCCACCTTGCCCAGGACACTAACAATGGCCTTTCCCCAGAGAAACAAAAGTCACCAGGCCAGGTTCCTGATGTCAGTTTCCAGAGGGCACAAGGCACTGTCAAACCAGCCACAGTTGCCTCTGGGGGTACCTTGCATCTGAGAGATATCCTGATCCGTTCAGATTTTCAGAAGGCAGCCGGCCACTCTGGACCACAGGGTCCTGGACACGAACCATGGCCTTTCCCCAGAGAAACAAAAGTCACCAGGCCAGGTTCCTGATGTCAGTTTGCAGGAGGCACTTGGCACTGTCAAACCAGCCACAGTTTCCTCTGGGGGCACTTGCGTCTGGGAGGCATCCTGATCCGTTCGGAATTTTCAGAAGGCAGCCGGCCACTCCGGACTACCAGGCACTGGACACGAACTATGGCCTTTCCCCAGACAAAGAAAAGTCACCAGGCTAGATCCCTGATGTAAGTTTGCAGGAGGCACGATACACTGTCAAACCAGCCACAGTTGCCTCTGGGGGCATTTTGCATCTGGGAGGTATCCTGATCCGTTCGGAATTGCAGAAGGCAGCCGGCCACTCCTGACCACGGGGCCCTGGACACGAACGATGGCCATTCCCCAGACAAACAAAAGTCACCAGGTCAGGTTCCTGATGTCAGTTTACAGGAGGCACTTGGCACTGTCAAACCAGCCACAGTTTCCTCTGAGTGCACCTTGCATCTGGGAGGCATCCTGATCCGTTCTGTGTTTCAGAAGGCAGCCAGCCACACCGGGCCAACGGACCCTGGACATGAATGATGGTCTTTCCCCCGAGAAACAAACTCACCACACCAACTTCTGGATGTCAATACGGAGGAGGCACTTGGCACTGTCAAACCAGCCACAGTTGCCTCTGGGGGCACTTGCGTCTTGGAGGCATCCTGATCCGTTCGGAATTTCAGAAGGCAGCCGGCCACTCCGGGCCACCGGGCCATGGACATGAATGATGGCCTTTCCCCAGACAAACAAAAGTCACCAGGCTAGGTTCCTGATTTCAATTTGCAGGAGGCACTTGGCACTGTCAAACCAGCCACACTTGCCTCTGGGGGCATTTTGCATCTGAGATGTGTCCTGATCTGTTCGGAATTGCAGCAGGCAGCCGGCCACTCCGGACCACGGGGCCCTGGGCACGAACGATGGCCTTTCCCCAGAGAAACAAAAGTCGCCAGGCCAGGTTCCAGATGTCAGTTTGCAGGAAGCACTTGGCACTGTCAAAGCAGTCACAGTTGCCTCTGAGGGCACCTTGCATCTGGGAGGCATCCTGATCCGTTCTGTATTTCAGCAGGCAGCCGGCCACACCGGGCCAATGGACCCTGGACATGAATGATGGCCTTTCCCCACAGAAACAAAATTCACCAGCCTAGGTTCCTGATGTCAGTTTGCAGGAGGCACTTGGCACTGTCAAAGCAGCCACAGTTACCTCTGGGTGCACCTTGTATCTGGGAGACATCCTGATCCTTTTAGAATTTTACAAGGCAGCCGGCCACTACAGGCCACCTTGCCCTGGCCACTAACCATGGCCTTTCCCCAGAGAAACAAAAGTCACCAGTCCAGCTTCCTCATGTCAGTTTGCAGGAGACATTTGGTACTGACAAACCATCCACAGTTGCCTCTGGGGGCACGTTGCATTTGGGAGGTATCCTGATTGTTTCGGAACTTCAGCAGGGAGCCGGCCACTCCGGGCCACCTTACTCTGGACACTAACCATGGCCTTTCCCCGGAGAAACAAACTCACCACACCAACTTCCTGATGTCAGTACGCAGGAGGCACTTTGCACTGTCAAACCAGCCACACTTGCCTCGGGGGGCACTTGCGTCTTGGAGGCATCCTGATCCGTTTGGAATTTCAGCAGGCAACCGGCCACTCCGGGCCACCGGGCCCTGGACACGAACCACGGCCTTTCCCCAGAGAAACAAAACTCAACAACCCAGGTTCCTGATGTCAGTTTGCAGTAGGCATTTGGCATTCACAAACCAGCAACACTTGCCTCTGTGGGCACCTTGCATCTGGGAGGCATCCTGATCAGTTCGCAATATCAGCAGGCAGCTGGCCACTCCGGGCCACCTTGCCCTGGACACTAACCATGGTCTTTCTCCACAGAAACAAAAGTCACCAGGCCAGGTTCCTGATGTCAGTGTTCAGAGGGCACGAGGCACTGTCAAACCAGCCACAGTTGCCTCTGGGGTACCTTGCATCTGAGAGATACCCTGATCAGTTCACAGTTTCAGAAGGCAGCCGGCCACTCCGAACCACAGGATCCTGGACCAGAACCAGGGCCTTTCCCCAGCGAAACAAAAGTCACCAGGCCAGATCCCTGATGTCAGTTTGCAGGAGGCATTTGGCACTGTCAAACCAGCCACACTTGCCTCTGGGGGCACCTTAGATCTTGGAGTCATCGTAATCCGTTGATAATTTCAGAAGGCATCCGGCCACACCGGGCCACCGGGCCCTGGACACTAGCCATGGCCTTTCCCCAGAGAAACAAAAGTCAACAGTCCAGCTTCCTCATGTCAGTTTGCAGGAGACATTTGGTACTGACAAATCATCCACACTTGCCTCTGGGGGCACTTGTGTCTGGGAGGTATCCTGATCCGTTCAGAATTTCAGAAGGCAGCCGGCCACTGCGGGCCACTGGGCCATGGACAAGAATGATGGCCTTTCCCCAGACAAACAAAAGTCACCAGGCTAGGTTCCTGATTTCAATTTGCTGGAGGCACGATACACTGTCAAACCAGCCACACTTGCCTCTGGGGGCACTTTGCATCTGGGAGGCATCCTGATCCGTTCAGAATTTCAGAAGGCAGCCGGCCACTCCGGGCCACCGGGCCATGGACACTAACGATGGCCTTCCCCCACAGAAACAAAAGTCACCAGGCCAGGTTCCTCATGTCAGTTTGCAGGAGGCACTTGGCATTGTCAAAGCAGCCACTGTTGCCTCTGGGTGCACCTTGTATCTGGGAGACATCCTGATCCTTTTGGAATTTTACAAGGCAGCTGGCCACTCCGGGCCACGGGGCCCTGGACACTAACCATGGCCTTTCCCCAGAGAAACAAAAGTCACCAGGCCAGGTTCCTGATGTCAGTTTTCAGAGGGCACGAGGCACTGTCAAACCAGCCACAGTTGCCTCTTGGTGTACCTTGCATCTGAGAGATATCCTGATCTGTTCACAATTTCAGAAGGCAGCCGGCCACTCCGGACCACAGGGTCCTGGACACGAACAATGGCCTTTCCCCAGAGAAACAAAAGTCACCATGCCCGGCTCCTGATGTCAGTTTGCAGAAGGCACTTGGCACTGTCAAACCAGCCACTGTTGCCTCTGGGGGCACCTAGCTTCTGGGAGGTATCCTGATCCGTTCAGAATTTCAGAAGGCAGCCGGCCACTCCGTGCCACGGGGACATGGACATGAATGATGGCCTTTCCTCCGAGAAACAAAAGTCACCAGGGTAGGTTCCTGATTTCAATTTGCAGGAGGCACTTGGCACTGTCAAACCAGCCACACTTGCCTCTGGGGGCACTTGCATCTGGGAGGCATCCTGATCCATTCGGAATTTCAGCAGGCAGCCGGCCACTCCGGACCACGGGGCCCTGGGCACGAACGATGGCCTTTCCCCAGAGAAACAAAAGTCACCAGGCCAGGTTCCTGATGTCAGTTTGCAGGAGGCACTTGGCACTGTCAAACCAGCCACACTTGCCTCTGAGGGCACCTTGCATCTGGGAGGCATCCTGATCCGTTCAGAATTTCAGAATGCAGCCGGCCACTCCGGGCCACGGGGCCCTGGACATGAATGATGGCCTTTCCCCAGAGAAACAAAAGTCACCAGCCTAGGTTCCTGATGTCAATTTGCAGGAGGCACTAGGCACTGTCAAAGCAGCCACACTTGCCTCTGGGTGTACCTTGCATCTAGGAGACATCATGATCCGTTCACAATTTTAGAAGGCAGCCGGCCACTGCGGGCCACGGGGCCCTGGACACTAACCATGGCGTTTCCCCAGAGAAACAAAAGTCACCAGGCCAGGTTCCTGATGTCAGTTTGCAGGAGGCATTTGGCACTGTCAAACCAGCCACACTTGCCTCTGGGGGCATTTTGCATCTGGGAGGTATCCCGATCCGTTCGGAATTGCAGCATGCAGCCGGCCACTCCGGACCACGGGGCCCTGGACACGAACCATGGCCTTTCCCCAGAGAAACAAAAGTCACCAGGCCAGGTTCCTCATGTTAGTTTGCAGGAGGCACTTGGCACTGTCAAAGCAGCCACAGTTACCTCTGGGTGCACCTTGTATCTGGGAGACATCCTGATCCTTTTAGAATTGCACAAGGGAGCTGGCCACTCCGGCCACCTTGCCCAGGACACTAACAATGGCCTTTCCCCAGAGAAACAAAAGTCACCAGGCCAGGTTCCTGATGTCAGTTTCCAGAGGGCACAAGGCACTGTCAAACCAGCCACAGTTGCCTCTGGGGGTACCTTGCATCTGAGAGATATCCTGATCCGTTCAGATTTTCAGAAGGCAGCCGGCCACTCTGGACCACAGGGTCCTGGACACGAACCATGGCCTTTCCCCAGAGAAACAAAAGTCACCAGGCCAGGTTCCTGATGTCAGTTTGCAGGAGGCACTTGGCACTGTCAAACCAGCCACAGTTTCCTCTGGGGGCACTTGCGTCTGGGAGGCATCCTGATCCGTTCGGAATTTTCAGAAGGCAGCCGGCCACTCCGGACTACCAGGCACTGGACACGAACTATGGCCTTTCCCCAGACAAAGAAAAGTCACCAGGCTAGATCCCTGATGTAAGTTTGCAGGAGGCACGATACACTGTCAAACCAGCCACAGTTGCCTCTGGGGGCATTTTGCATCTGGGAGGTATCCTGATCCGTTCGGAATTGCAGAAGGCAGCCGGCCACTCCTGACCACGGGGCCCTGGACACGAACGATGGCCATTCCCCAGACAAACAAAAGTCACCAGGTCAGGTTCCTGATGTCAGTTTACAGGAGGCACTTGGCACTGTCAAACCAGCCACAGTTTCCTCTGAGTGCACCTTGCATCTGGGAGGCATCCTGATCCGTTCTGTGTTTCAGAAGGCAGCCAGCCACACCGGGCCAACGGACCCTGGACATGAATGATGGTCTTTCCCCCGAGAAACAAACTCACCACACCAACTTCTGGATGTCAATACGGAGGAGGCACTTGGCACTGTCAAACCAGCCACAGTTGCCTCTGGGGGCACTTGCGTCTTGGAGGCATCCTGATCCGTTCGGAATTTCAGAAGGCAGCCGGCCACTCCGGGCCACCGGGCCATGGACATGAATGATGGCCTTTCCCCAGACAAACAAAAGTCACCAGGCTAGGTTCCTGATTTCAATTTGCAGGAGGCACTTGGCACTGTCAAACCAGCCACACTTGCCTCTGGGGGCATTTTGCATCTGAGATGTGTCCTGATCTGTTCGGAATTGCAGCAGGCAGCCGGCCACTCCGGACCACGGGGCCCTGGGCACGAACGATGGCCTTTCCCCAGAGAAACAAAAGTCGCCAGGCCAGGTTCCAGATGTCAGTTTGCAGGAAGCACTTGGCACTGTCAAAGCAGTCACAGTTGCCTCTGAGGGCACCTTGCATCTGGGAGGCATCCTGATCCGTTCTGTATTTCAGCAGGCAGCCGGCCACACCGGGCCAATGGACCCTGGACATGAATGATGGCCTTTCCCCACAGAAACAAAATTCACCAGCCTAGGTTCCTGATGTCAGTTTGCAGGAGGCACTTGGCACTGTCAAAGCAGCCACAGTTACCTCTGGGTGCACCTTGTATCTGGGAGACATCCTGATCCTTTTAGAATTTTACAAGGCAGCCGGCCACTACAGGCCACCTTGCCCTGGCCACTAACCATGGCCTTTCCCCAGAGAAACAAAAGTCACCAGTCCAGCTTCCTCATGTCAGTTTGCAGGAGACATTTGGTACTGACAAACCATCCACAGTTGCCTCTGGGGGCACGTTGCATTTGGGAGGTATCCTGATTGTTTCGGAACTTCAGCAGGGAGCCGGCCACTCCGGGCCACCTTACTCTGGACACTAACCATGGCCTTTCCCCGGAGAAACAAACTCACCACACCAACTTCCTGATGTCAGTACGCAGGAGGCACTTTGCACTGTCAAACCAGCCACACTTGCCTCGGGGGGCACTTGCGTCTTGGAGGCATCCTGATCCGTTTGGAATTTCAGCAGGCAACCGGCCACTCCGGGCCACCGGGCCCTGGACACGAACCACGGCCTTTCCCCAGAGAAACAAAACTCAACAACCCAGGTTCCTGATGTCAGTTTGCAGTAGGCATTTGGCATTCACAAACCAGCAACACTTGCCTCTGTGGGCACCTTGCATCTGGGAGGCATCCTGATCAGTTCGCAATATCAGCAGGCAGCTGGCCACTCCGGGCCACCTTGCCCTGGACACTAACCATGGTCTTTCTCCACAGAAACAAAAGTCACCAGGCCAGGTTCCTGATGTCAGTGTTCAGAGGGCACGAGGCACTGTCAAACCAGCCACAGTTGCCTCTGGGGTACCTTGCATCTGAGAGATACCCTGATCAGTTCACAGTTTCAGAAGGCAGCCGGCCACTCCGAACCACAGGATCCTGGACCAGAACCAGGGCCTTTCCCCAGCGAAACAAAAGTCACCAGGCCAGATCCCTGATGTCAGTTTGCAGGAGGCATTTGGCACTGTCAAACCAGCCACACTTGCCTCTGGGGGCACCTTAGATCTTGGAGTCATCGTAATCCGTTGATAATTTCAGAAGGCATCCGGCCACACCGGGCCACCGGGCCCTGGACACTAGCCATGGCCTTTCCCCAGAGAAACAAAAGTCAACAGTCCAGCTTCCTCATGTCAGTTTGCAGGAGACATTTGGTACTGACAAATCATCCACACTTGCCTCTGGGGGCACTTGTGTCTGGGAGGTATCCTGATCCGTTCAGAATTTCAGAAGGCAGCCGGCCACTGCGGGCCACTGGGCCATGGACAAGAATGATGGCCTTTCCCCAGACAAACAAAAGTCACCAGGCTAGGTTCCTGATTTCAATTTGCTGGAGGCACGATACACTGTCAAACCAGCCACACTTGCCTCTGGGGGCACTTTGCATCTGGGAGGCATCCTGATCCGTTCAGAATTTCAGAAGGCAGCCGGCCACTCCGGGCCACCGGGCCATGGACACTAACGATGGCCTTCCCCCACAGAAACAAAAGTCACCAGGCCAGGTTCCTCATGTCAGTTTGCAGGAGGCACTTGGCATTGTCAAAGCAGCCACTGTTGCCTCTGGGTGCACCTTGTATCTGGGAGACATCCTGATCCTTTTGGAATTTTACAAGGCAGCTGGCCACTCCGGGCCACGGGGCCCTGGACACTAACCATGGCCTTTCCCCAGAGAAACAAAAGTCACCAGGCCAGGTTCCTGATGTCAGTTTTCAGAGGGCACGAGGCACTGTCAAACCAGCCACAGTTGCCTCTTGGTGTACCTTGCATCTGAGAGATATCCTGATCTGTTCACAATTTCAGAAGGCAGCCGGCCACTCCGGACCACAGGGTCCTGGACACGAACAATGGCCTTTCCCCAGAGAAACAAAAGTCACCATGCCCGGCTCCTGATGTCAGTTTGCAGAAGGCACTTGGCACTGTCAAACCAGCCACTGTTGCCTCTGGGGGCACCTAGCTTCTGGGAGGTATCCTGATCCGTTCAGAATTTCAGAAGGCAGCCGGCCACTCCGTGCCACGGGGACATGGACATGAATGATGGCCTTTCCTCCGAGAAACAAAAGTCACCAGGGTAGGTTCCTGATTTCAATTTGCAGGAGGCACTTGGCACTGTCAAACCAGCCACACTTGCCTCTGGGGGCACTTGCATCTGGGAGGCATCCTGATCCATTCGGAATTTCAGCAGGCAGCCGGCCACTCCGGACCACGGGGCCCTGGGCACGAACGATGGCCTTTCCCCAGAGAAACAAAAGTCACCAGGCCAGGTTCCTGATGTCAGTTTGCAGGAGGCACTTGGCACTGTCAAACCAGCCACACTTGCCTCTGAGGGCACCTTGCATCTGGGAGGCATCCTGATCCGTTCAGAATTTCAGAATGCAGCCGGCCACTCCGGGCCACGGGGCCCTGGACATGAATGATGGCCTTTCCCCAGAGAAACAAAAGTCACCAGCCTAGGTTCCTGATGTCAATTTGCAGGAGGCACTAGGCACTGTCAAAGCAGCCACACTTGCCTCTGGGTGTACCTTGCATCTAGGAGACATCATGATCCGTTCACAATTTTAGAAGGCAGCCGGCCACTGCGGGCCACGGGGCCCTGGACACTAACCATGGCGTTTCCCCAGAGAAACAAAAGTCACCAGTCCAGCTTCCTCATGTCAGTTTGCAGGAGACATTTGGTACTGACAAACCATCCACAGTTGCCTCTGGGGGCACGTTGCATTTGGGAGGTATCCTGGTTTCGGAATTTCAGCAGGGAGCCGGTCACTCCGGGCCACCTTGCTCTGGACACTAACCATGGCCTTTCCCCAGAGAAACAAACTCACCACACCAACTTCCTGATGTCAGTACGCAGGAGGCACTTTGCACTGTCAAACCAGCCACAGTTGCCTCTGGGGGCACTTGCGTCTTGGAGGCATCCTGATCCGTTTGGAATTTCAGCAGGCAACCGGCCACTCCGGGCCACCGGGCCCTGGACACGAACCACGGCCTTTCCCCAGAGAAACAAAACTCAACAACCCAGGTTCCTGATGTCAGTTTGCAGGAGGCATTTGGCACTCACAAACCAGCCACAGTTGCCTCTGGGGTCACTTTGCATCTGGGAGGCATCCTGATCCGTTCAGCATTTCAGCAGGCAGCCGGCCACTCCGGGCCACAGGGCCATGGACACGAAAAATGGCCTTTCCCCAGACAAAGAAAAGTCACCGGCCCAGCTTCCTGATGTCAGTTTGCAGGAGGCATTTGGCATTCACAAACCAGCAACACTTGCCTCTGTGGGCACCTTGCGTCTGGGAGGCATCCTGATCCGTTCGGAATTTCAGAAGGCTGCTGGCCACTCCGGGCCACCTTGCCCTGGACACTAACCATGGCCTTTCTCCACAGAAACAAAAGTCACCAGGCCAGGTTCCTGATGTCAGTGTTCAGAGGGCACGAGGCACTGTCAAACCAGCCACAGTTGCCTCTGGGGTACCTTGCATCTGAGAGATACCCTGATCAGTTCACAGTTTCAGAAGGCAGCGGGCCACTCCGAACCACAGGATCCTGGACCAGAACCATGGCCTTTCCCCCGAGAAACAAAAGTCACCAGGCCAGGTTCCTGATGTCAGTTTGCAGGAGGCATTTGGCACTGTCAAACCAGCCACACTTGCCTCTGGGGGCACCTTAGATCTTGGAGTCATCGTGATCCGTTCATAATTTCTGCAGGCATCCGGCCACACCGGGCCACCGGGCCCTGGACACTAGCCATGGCCTTTCCCCAGAGAAACAAAAGTCAACAGTCCAGCTTCCTCATGTCAGTTTGCAGGAGACATTTGGTACTGACAAATCATCCACACTTGCCTCTGGGGGCACTTGTGTCTGGGAGGTATCCTGATCCGTTCAGAATTTCAGAAGGCAGCCGGCCACTGCGGGCCACTGGGCCATGGACATGAATGATGGCCTTTCCCCAGAGAAACAAAAGTCACCAGGCCAGGTTCCTGATTTCAATTAGCTGGAGGCACTTGGCACTGTCAAACCAGCCACACTTGCCTCTGGGGGCACTTTGCATCTGGGAGGTATCCTGATCCGTTCAGAATTTCAGAAGGCAGCCGGCCACTGCGGGCCACCGGGCCATGGACATGAATGATGGCCTTTCCCCAGACAAACAAAAGTCACCAGGCTAGGTCCCTGATGTAAGTTTGCAGGAGGCACGATACACTGTCAAACCAGCCACACTTGCCTCTGGGGGCACTTTGCATGTGGGAGGTATCCTGATCCGTTCAGAATTTCAGAAGGCAGCCGGCCACTCCGGGCCACCGGGCCATGGACACTAACGATGGCCTTCCCCCACAGAAACAAAAGTCACCAGGCCAGGTTCCTCATGTCAGTTTGCAGGAGGCACTTGGCATTGTCAAAGCAGCCACAGTTGCCTCTGGGTGCACCTTGTATCTGGGAGACATCCTGATCCTTTTAGAATTTTACAAGGCAGCTGGCCACTCCGGGCCACCTTGCCCTGGACACTAACCATGGCCTTTCCCCACAGAAACAAAAGTCACCAGGCCAGGTTCCTGATGTCAGTTTTCAGAGGGCACGAGGCACTGTCAAACCAGCCACAGTTGCCTCTTGGTGTACCTTGCATCTGAGAGATATCCTGATCTGTTCACAATTTCAGATGGCAGCCGGCCACTCCGGACCACAGGGTCCTGGACACGAACCATGGCCTTTCCCCAGAGAAACAAAAGTCACCATGCCCGGCTCCTGATGTCAGTTTGCAGAAGGCACTTGGCACTGTCAAACCAGCCACTGTTGCCTCTGGGGGCACCTAGCATCTGGGAGGTATCCTGATCCGTTCGGAATTTCAGAAGGCAGCCGGCCACTCCGTGCCACTGGGCCATGGACATGAATGATGGCCTTTCCCCCGAGAAACAAAAGTCACCAGGGTAGGTTCCTGATTTCAATTTGCAGGAGGCACTTGGCACTGTCAAACCAGCCACAGTTGCCTCTGGGTGCACCTTGCATCTGGGAGGCATCCTGATCCGTTCGGAATTGCAGCAGGCAGCCGGCCACTCCGGGCCACGGGGCCCTGGGCACGAAGGATGGCCTTTCCCCAGAGAAACAAAAGCCACCAGGCCAGGTTCCTGATGTCAGTTTGCAGGAGGCACTTGGCACTGTCAAACCAGCCACAGTTGCCTCTGAGGGCACCTTGCATCTGGGAGGCATCCTGATCCGTTCGGTGTTTCAGCAGGCAGCCGGCCACTCCGGGCCACGGGGCCCTGGACATGAATGATGGCCTTTCCCCAGAGAAACAAAAGTCACCAGCCTAGGTTCCTGATGTCAATTTGCAGGAGGCACTAGGCACTGTCAAAGCAGCCACACTTGCCTCTGGGTGTACCTTGCATCTAGGAGACATCATGATCCGTTCACAATTTTAGAAGGCAGCCGGCCACTGCGGGCCACGGGGCCCTGGACATGAATGATGGCCTTTCCCCAGAGAAATAGAAGTCACCAGGCTAGGTTCCTGATGTCAATTTGCAGGAGGCACTTGGCACTGTCAAACCAGCCACACTTGCCTCTGGGGACACTTTTCATCTGGGAGGTATCCTGATCCGTTCAGAATTTCAGAAGGCAGCCGGCCACTCCGGGCCACCGGGCCATGGACACTAAAGATGGCCTTCCCCCACAGAAACAAAAGTCACCAGGCCAGGTTCCTCATGTCAGTTTGCAGGAGGCACTTGGCATTGTCAAAGCAGCCACAGTTGCCTCTGGGTGCACCTTGTATCTGGGAGACATCCTGATCCTTTTAGAATTTTACAAGGCAGCTGGCCACTCCGGGCCACCTTGCCCTGGACACTAACCATGGCCTTTCCCCACAGAAACAAAAGTCACCAGGCCAGGTTCCTGATGTCAGTTTTCAGAGGGCACGAGGCACTGTCAAACCAGCCACAGTTGCCTCTTGGTGTACCTTGCATCTGAGAGATATCCTGATCTGTTCACAATTTCAGATGGCAGCCGGCCACTCCGGACCACAGGGTCCTGGACACGAACCATGGCCTTTCCCCAGAGAAACAAAAGTCACCATGCCCGGCTCCTGATGTCAGTTTGCAGAAGGCACTTGGCACTGTCAAACCAGCCACTGTTGCCTCTGGGGGCACCTAGCATCTGGGAGGTATCCTGATCCGTTCAGAATTTCAGAAGGCAGCCGGCCACTCCGTGCCACTGGGCCATGGACATGAATGATGGCCTTTCCCCCGAGAAACAAAAGTCACCAGGCTAGGTTCCTGATTTCAATTTGCAGGAGGCACTTGGCACTGTCAAACCAGCCACAGTTGCCTCTGAGGGCACCTTGCATCTGGGAGGCATCCTGATCCATTCGGTGTTTCAGCAGGCAGCCGGCCACTCCGGACCACGGGGCCCTGGGCACGAACGATGGCCTTTCCCCACAGAAACAAAAGTCACCAGGCTAGGTTCCTGATGTCAGTTTGCAGGAGGCACTTGGCACTGTCAAACCAGACACAGTTTCCTCTGAGTGCACCTTGCATCTGGGAGGCATCCTGATCCGTTCTGTGTTTCAGAAGGCAGCCAGCCACACCGGGCCAACGGACCCTGGACATGAATGATGGTATTTCCCCAGAGAAACAAACTCACCACACCAACTTCTGGATGTCAATACGCAGGAGGCACTTGGCACTGTCAAACCAGCCACAGTTGCCTCTGGGGGCACTTGAGTCTGGGAGGCATCCTGATCCGTTCGGAATTTCAGCAGGCAGCCGGCCACTCCGGGCCACCGGGCCATGGACATGAATGATGGCCTTTCCCCAGAGAAACAAAAGTCACCAGGCTAGGTTCCTGATTTCAATTTGCAGGAGGCACTTGGCACTGTCAAACCAGCCACACTTGCCTCTGGGGTCATTTTGCATCTGAGATGTATCCCGATCTGTTCGGAATTGCAGCAGGCAGCCGGCCACTCCGGACCACGGGGCCCTGGACACGAACCATGGCCTTTCCCCAGAGAAACAAAAGTCGCCAGGCCAGGTTCCAGATGTCAATTTGCAGGTGGCACTTGGCACTGTCAAAGCAGCCACAGTTGCCTCTGAGGGCACCTTGCATCTGGGAGGCATCCTGATCCGTTCGGTATTTCAGAAGGCAGCCGGTCACACCAGGCCAATGGACCCTGGACATGAATGATGGCCTTTCCCCAGAGAAACAAAAGTCACCAGCCTAGGTTCCTGATGTCAGTTTGCAGGAGGCACTTGGCACTGTCAAACCAGCCACAGTTGCCTCTGGGGGTACTTGCGTCTGGGAGGCATCCTGATCCGTTCGGAATTTCAGAAGGCAGCCGGCCCCTCCGGACCACGGGGCCCTGGGCACGAACGATGGCCTTTCCCCAGAGAAACAAAAGTCACCAGGCCAGTTTCCTGATGTCAGTTTGCAGGAGGCACTTGGCACTGTCAAACCAGCCACACTTGCCTCTGAGGGCACCTTGCATCTGGGAGGCATCCTGATCCGTTTGGTGTTTCAGAAGGCAGCTGGCCACTCCGGGCCACCTTGCCCTGGACACTAACCATGGCCGTCCCCCACAGAAACAAAAGTCACCTGGCCAGGTTCCTGATGTCAGTTTGCAGGAGGCACTTGGCACTGTCAAACCAGCCACAGTTGCCTCTGGGTGCACCTTGTATCTGGGAGACATCCTGATCCTTTTAGAATTTTACAAGGCAGCTGGCCACTCCGGGCCACCTTGCCCTGGACACTAACCATGGCCTTTCTCCACAGAAACAAAAGTCACCAGGCCAGGTTCCTGATGTCAGTTTTCAGAGGGCACGAAACACTGCCAAACCAGCCACAGTTGCCTCTGCGGGTACCTTGCATCTGAGAGATATCCTGATCTGTTCACAATTTCAGAAGGCAGCCGGCCACTCCGAACCACAGGTCCTGGACACGAACCATGGCCTTTCCCCAGACAAACAAAAGTCACCAGGCCCGGCTCCTGATGTCAGTTTGCAGAAGGCACTTGGCACTGTCAAACCAGCCACACTTGCCTCTGGGGGCACCTAGCATCTAGGACGTATCCTGATCCGTTCAGAATTTCAGAAGGCAGCCGGCCACTCCGGGCCACTGGGCCATGGACATGAATGATGGCCTTTCCCCACAGAAACAAAAGTCACCAGGCTAGGTTCCTGATTTCAATTTGCAGGAGGCACTTGGCACTGTCAAAGCAGCCACAGTTGTCTCTGAGGGCACCTTGCATCTGGGAGGCATCCTGATCCATTCGGTGTTTCAGAAGGCAGCCGGCCACACCGGGCCAATGGACCCTGGACATGAATGATGATCTTTCCCCAGAGAAAGAAACTCACCACACCAACTTCCTGATGTCAATACGCAGGAGGCACTTGGCACTGTAAAACCAGCCACACTTGCCTCTGGGGGCACTTGCATCTGGGAGGTATCCTGATCCGTTCGGAATTTCAGCAGGCAACCGGCCACTCCGGGCCACGGGGCCCTGGACATGAATGATGGCCTTTCCCCACAGAAACAAAAGTCACCAGGCTAGGTTCCTGATGTCAATTTGCAGGAGGCACTTGGCACTCTCAAACCAGCCACACTTGCCTCTGGGGGTACCATGCATCTAGGAGACATCATGATCCGTTCACAATTTCAGAAGGCAGCCGGCCACTGCGGCCCACGGGGCCCTGGACATGAATGATGGCCTTTCCCCACAGAAACAAAAGTCACCAGGCTAGGTTCCTGATTTCAATTTGCAGGAGGCACTTGGCACTGTCAAACCAGCCACACTTGCCTCTGGGGACAATTTGCATCTGGGAGGTATCCTGATTGTTTCGGAATTTCAGAAGGCAGCCGGCCACTCCGGACCACGGGGCCCTGGGCACGAACCATGGCCTTTCCCCAGAGAAACAAAAGTCACCAGGCCATGTTCCTCATGTCAGTTTGCAGGAGGCACTTGGCACTGTCAAAGCAGCCACAGTTACCTCTGGGTGCACCTTGTATCTGGGAGACATCCTGATCCTTTTAGAATTTTACAAGGCAGCTGCCCACTCCAGGCCACCTTGCCCTGGCCACTAACCATGGCCTTTCCCCAGAGAAACAAAAGTCACCAGGCCAGCTTCCTCATGTCAGTTTGCAGGAGACATTTGGTACTGACAAACCATCCACAGTTGCCTCTGGGGGCACGTTGCATTTGGGAGGTATACTGATTGTTTCGGAATTTCAGCAGGGAGCCGGCCACTCCGGGCCACCTTGCTCTGGACACTAACCATGGCCTTTCCCCAGAGAAACAAACTCACCACACCAACTTCCTGATGTCAGTACGCAGGAGGCACTTGGCACTGTCAAACCAGCCACAGTTGCCTCTGGGGGCATTTGCGTCTTGGAGGCATCCTGATCCGTTTGGAATTTCAGCAGGCAACCGGCCACTCCGGGCCACCGGGCCCTGGACACGAACCACGGCCTTTCCCCAGAGAAACAAAACTCAACAACCCAGGTTCCGGATGTCAGTTTGCAGGAGGCATTTGGCACTCACAAACCAGCCACAGTTGCCTCTGGGGTCACTTTGCATCTGGGAGGCATCCTGATCCGTTCAGAATTTCAGAAGGCAGCCGGCCACTCCGGGCCACAGGGCCATGGACACGAAAAATGGCCTTTCCCCAGACAAAGAAAAGTCACCGGCCCAGCTTCCTGATGTCAGTTTGCAGGAGGCATTTGGCATTCACAAACCAGCAACACTTGCCTCTGTGGGCACCTTGCATCTGGGAGGCATCCTGATCCGTTCGGAATTTCAGAAGGCAGCTGGCCACTCCGGGCCACCTTGCCCTGGACACTAACCATGGCCTTTCTCCACAGAAACAAAAGTCACCAGGCCAGGTTCCTGATGTCAGTGTTCAGAGGGCACGAGGCACTGTCAAACCAGCCACAGTTGCCTCTGGGGTACCTTGCATCTGAGAGATACCCTGATCAGTTCACAGTTTCAGAAGGCAGCCGGCCACTCCGAACCACAGGATCCTGGACCAGATCCATGGCCTTTCCCCAGAGAAACAAAAGTCACCAGGCCAGGCTCCTGATGTCAGTTTGCAGGAGGCATTTGGCACTGTCAAACCAGCCACACTTGCCTCTGGGGGCACCTTAGATCTTGGAGTCATCGTGATCCGTTCATAATTTCTGCAGGCATCCGGCCACACCGGGCCACCGGGCCCTGGACACTAGCCATGGCCTTTCCCCAGAGAAACAAAAGTCAACAGTCCAGCTTCCTCATGTCAGTTTGCAGGAGACATTTGGTACTGACAAATCATCCACACTTGCCTCTGGGGGCACTTGTGTCTGGGAGGTATCCTGATCCGTTCAGAATTTCAGAAGGCAGCCGGCCACTGCGGGCCACCGGGCCATGGACATGAATGATGGCCTTTCCCCAGAGAAACAAAAGTCACCAGGCTAGGTTCCTGATTTCAATTTGCAGGAGGCACTTGGCACTGTCAAACCAGCCACAGTTGCCTCTGAGGGCACCTTGCATCTGGGAGGCATCCTGATCCATTCGGTGTTTCAGCAGGCAGCCGGCCACTCCGGACCACGGGGCCCTGGGCACGAACGATGGCCTTTCCCCACAGAAACAAAAGTCACCAGGCTAGGTTCCTGATGTCAGTTTGCAGGAGGCACTTGGCACTGTCAAACCAGACACAGTTTCCTCTGAGTGCACCTTGCATCTGGGAGGCATCCTGATCCGTTCTGTGTTTCAGAAGGCAGCCAGCCACACCGGGCCAACGGACCCTGGACATGAATGATGGTATTTCCCCAGAGAAACAAACTCACCACACCAACTTCTGGATGTCAATACGCAGGAGGCACTTGGCACTGTCAAACCAGCCACAGTTGCCTCTGGGGGCACTTGAGTCTGGGAGGCATCCTGATCCGTTCGGAATTTCAGCAGGCAGCCGGCCACTCCAGGCCACCGGGCCATGGACATGAATGATGGCCTTTCCCCAGACAAACAAAAGTCACCAGGCTAGGTTCCTGATTTCAATTTGCAGGAGGCACTTGGCACTGTCAAACCAGCCACACTTGCCTCTGGGGTCATTTTGCATCTGAGATGTATCCCGATCTGTTCGGAATTGCAGCAGGCAGCCGGCCACTCCGGACCACGGGGCCCTGGACACGAACCATGGCCTTTCCCCAGAGAAACAAAAGTCACCAGCCTAGGTTCCTGATGTCAGTTTGCAGGAGGCACTTGGCACTGTCAAACCAGCCACAGTTGCCTCTGGGGGTACTTGCGTCTGGGAGGCATCCTGATCCGTTCGGAATTTCAGCAGGCAGCCGGCCCCTCCGGACCACGGGGCCCTGGGCACGAACGATGGCCTTTCCCCAGAGAAACAAAAGTCACCTGGCCAGGTTCCTGATGTCAGTTTGCAGGAGGCACTTGGCACTGTCAAACCAGCCACAGTTGCCTCTGGGTGCACCTTGTATCTGGGAGACATCCTGATCCTTTTAGAATTTTACAAGGCAGCTGGCCACTCCGGGCCACCTTGCCCTGGACACTAACCATGGCCTTTCTCCACAGAAACAAAAGTCACCAGGCCAGGTTCCTGATGTCAGTTTTCAGAGGGCACGAGGCACTGCCAAACCAGCCACAGTTGCCTCTGCGGGTACCTTGCATCTGAGAGATATCCTGATCTGTTCACAATTTCAGAAGGCAGCCGGCCACTCCGAACCACAGGTCCTGGACACGAACCATGGCCTTTCCCCAGAGAAACAAAAGTCACCAGGCCCGGCTCCTGATGTCAGTTTGCAGAAGGCACTTGGCACTGTCAAACCAGCCACACTTGCCTCTGGGGGCACCTAGCATCTAGGACGTATCCTGATCCGTTCAGAATTTCAGAAGGCAGCCGGCCACTCCGGGCCACTGGGCCATGGACATGAATGATGGCCTTTCCCCACAGAAACAAAAGTCACCAGGCTAGGTTCCTGATTTCAATTTGCAGGAGGCACTTGGCACTGTCAAAGCAGCCACAGTTGCCTCTGAGGGCACCTTGCATCTGGGAGGCATCCTGATCCGTTCGGTGTTTCAGAAGGCAGCCGGCCACACCGGGCCAATGGACCCTGGACATGAATGATGATCTTTCCCCAGAGAAAGAAACTCACCACACCAACTTCCTGATGTCAATACGCAGGAGGCACTTGGCACTGTCAAACCAGCCACACTTGCCTCTGGGGGCACTTGCATCTGGGAGGTATCCTGATCCGTTCGGAATTTCAGCAGGCAACCGGCCACTCCGGGCCACGGGGCCCTGGACATGAATGATGGCCTTTCCCCACAGAAACAAAAGTCACCAGGCTAGGTTCCTGATGTCAATTTGCAGGAGGCACTTGGCACTGTCAAACCAGCCACACTTGCCTCTGGGGGTACCATGCATCTAGGAGACATCATGATCCGTTCACAATTTCAGAAGGCAGCCGGCCACTGCGGCCCACGGGGCCCTGGACATGAATGATGGCCTTTCCCCACAGAAACAAAAGTCACCAGGCTAGGTTCCTGATTTCAATTTGCAGGAGGCACTTGGCACTGTCAAACCAGCCACACTTGCCTCTGGGGACAATTTGCATCTGGGAGGTATCCTGATTGTTTCGGAATTTCAGCAGGCAGCCGGCCACTCCGGACCACGGGGCCCTGGGCACGAACCATGGCCTTTCCCCACAGAAACAAAAGTCACCAGGCCACGTTCCTCATGTCAGTTTGCAGGAGGCACTTGGCACTGTCAAAGCAGCCACAGTTACCTCTGGGTGCACCTTGTATCTGGGAGACATCCTGATCCTTTTAGAATTTTACAAGGCAGCTGCCCACTCCAGGCCACCTTGCCCTGGCCACTAACCATGGCCTTTCCCCAGAGAAACAAAAGTCACCAGGCCAGCTTCCTCATGTCAGTTTGCAGGAGACATTTGGTACTGACAAACCATCCACAGTTGCCTCTGGGGGCACGTTGCATTTGGGAGGTATACTGATTGTTTCGGAATTTCAGCAGGGAGCCGGCCACTCCGGGCCACCTTGCTCTGGACACTAACCATGGCCTTTCCCCAGAGAAACAAACTCACCACACCAACTTCCTGATGTCAGTACGCAGGAGGCACTTGGCACTGTCAAACCAGCCACAGTTGCCTCTGGGGGCACTTGCGTCTTGGAGGCATCCTGATCCGTTTGGAATTTCAGCAGGCAACCGGCCACTCCGGGCCACCGGGCCCTGGACACGAACCACGGCCTTTCCCCAGAGAAACAAAACTCAACAACCCAGGTTCCGGATGTCAGTTTGCAGGAGGCATTTGGCACTCACAAACCAGCCACAGTTGCCTCTGGGGTCACTTTGCATCTGGGAGGCATCCTGATCCGTTCAGAATTTCAGAAGGCAGCCGGCCACTCCGGGCCACAGGGCCATGGACACGAAAAATGGCCTTTCCCCAGACAAAGAAAAGTCACCGGCCCAGCTTCCTGATGTCAGTTTGCAGGAGGCATTTGGCATTCACAAACCAGCAACACTTGCCTCTGTGGGCACCTTGCATCTGGGAGGCATCCTGATCCGTTCGGAATTTCAGAAGGCAGCTGGCCACTCCGGGCCACCTTGCCCTGGACACTAACCATGGCCTTTCTCCACAGAAACAAAAGTCACCAGGCCAGGTTCCTGATGTCAGTGTTCAGAGGGCACGAGGCACTGTCAAACCAGCCACAGTTGCCTCTGGGGTACCTTGCATCTGAGAGATACCCTGATCAGTTCACAGTTTCAGAAGGCAGCCGGCCACTCCGAACCACAGGATCCTGGACCAGATCCATGGCCTTTCCCCAGAGAAACAAAAGTCACCAGGCCAGGCTCCTGATGTCAGTTTGCAGGAGGCATTTGGCACTGTCAAACCAGCCACACTTGCCTCTGGGGGCACCTTAGATCTTGGAGTCATCGTGATCCGTTCATAATTTCTGCAGGCATCCGGCCACACCGGGCCACCGGGCCCTGGACACTAGCCATGGCCTTTCCCCAGAGAAACAAAAGTCAACAGTCCAGCTTCCTCATGTCAGTTTGCAGGAGACATTTGGTACTGACAAATCATCCACACTTGCCTCTGGGGGCACTTGTGTCTGGGAGGTATCCTGATCCGTTCAGAATTTCAGAAGGCAGCCGGCCACTGCGGGCCACCGGGCCATGGACATGAATGATGGCCTTTCCCCAGAGAAACAAAAGTCACCAGGCTAGGTTCCTGATTTCAATTTGCTGGAGGCACTTGGCACTGTCAAACCAGCCACACTTGCCTCTGGGGGCACTTTGCATCTGGGAGGCATCCTGATCCGTTCGGAATTTCAGCAGGCAGCCGGCCACTCCGGACCACGGGGCCCTGGGCACGAAGGATGGCCTTTCCCCAGAGAAACAAAAGTCACCAGGCCAGGTTCCTGATGTCAGTTTGCAGGAGGCACTTGGCACTGTCAAAGCAGCCACAGTTGCCTGTGGGGGTACCTTGCATCTAGGAGACATCATGATCCGTTCACAATTTCAGAAGGCAGCCGGCCACTGCGGGCCACGGGGCCAAGGACATGAATGATGGCCTTTCCCCACAGAAACAAAAGTCACCAGGCTAGGTTCCTGATGTCAGTTTGCCGGAGGCACTTGGCACTGTCAAACCAGCCACACTTGCCTCTGGGGGCATTTTGCATCTGGGAGGTATCCCGATCCGTTCGGAATTGCAGCAGGCAGCCGGCCACTCCAGGCCACGGGGGCCTGGACACGAACCATGGCCTTTCCCCAGAGAAACAAAAGTCACCAGGCCAGGTTCCTCATGTTAGTTTGCATGAGGCACTTGGCACTGTCAAAGCAGCCACAGTTACCTCTGGGTGCACCTTGTATCTGGGAGACATCCTGATCCTTTTAGAATTTTACAAGGCAGCCGGCCACTCCGGACCACAGGGTCCTGGACACGAACCATGGCCTTTCCCCAGAGAAACAAAAGTCACCAGGCCCGGCTCCTGATGTCAGTTTGCAGAAGGCACTTGGCACTGTCAAACCAGCCACTGTTGCCTCTGGGGGCACCTAGCATCTGGGAGACATCATGATCCGTTCAGAATTTCAGCAGGCAGCCGGACACACCGGACCACGGGGCCCTGGACACGAACGATGACCTTTCCCCAGAGAAAGAAAAGTTGCCAGGCCAGGTTCCAGATGTCAGTACGCAGGAGGCACTTGGCACTGTCAAAGCAGCCACAGTTGCCTGTGGGGGTACCTTGCATCTAGGAGACATCATGATCCGTTCACAATTTCAGAAGGCAGCCGGCCACTGCGGGCCACGGGGCCAAGGACATGAATGATGGCCTTTCCCCACAGAAACAAAAGTCACCAGGCTAGGTTCCTGATGTCAGTTTGACGGAGGCACTTGGCACTGTCAAACCAGCCACACTTGCCTCTGGGGGCATTTTGCATCTGGGAGGTATCCCGATCCGTTCGGAATTGCAGCAGGCAGCCGGCCACTCCAGGCCACGGGGCCCTGGACACGAACCATGGCCTTTCCCCAGAGAAACAAAAGTCACCAGGCCAGGTTCCTCATGTTAGTTTGCAGAAGGCACTTGGCACTGTCAAACCAGCCACTGTTGCCTCTGGGGGCACCTAGCATCTGGGAGACATCATGATCCGTTCAGAATTTCAGCAGGCAGCCGGACACACCGGACCACGGGGCCCTGGACACGAACGATGACCTTTCCCCAGAGAAAGAAAAGTTGCCAGGCCAGGTTCCAGATGTCAGTACGCAGGAGGCACTTGGCACTGTCAAAGCAGCCACAGTTGCCTCTGAGGACACCTGCCATCTGGGAGGCATCCTGATCCGTTCGGTGTTTAAGAAGGCAGCCGGCCACACCGGGCCAACGGACCCTGGACATGAATGATGGCCTTTCCCCAGACAAACAAACTCACCACACCAACTTCCTGATGTCAATACGCAGTAGGCACTTGGCACTGTCAAACCAGCCACAGTTGCCTCTGGGGGTACTTGCGTCTGGGAGGCATCCTGATCCGTTCGCAATTTCAGCAGGCAGCCGGCCACTCCGGACCACGGGGCCCTGGGCACGAACGATGGCCTTTCCCCAGAGAAACAAAAGTCACCAGGCCAGGTTCCTGATGTCAGTTTGCAGGAGGCACTTGGCACTGTCAAACCAGCCACACTTGCCTCTGAGGGCACTTTGCATCTGGGAGGCATCCTGATCCGTTTGGTGTTTCAGAAGGCAGCTGGCCACTCCGGGCCACCTTGCCCTGGACACTAACCATGGCCGTCCCCCACAGAAACAAAAGTCACCTGGCCAGGTTCCTGATGTCAGTTTGCAGGAGGCACTTGGCACTGTCAAACCAGCCACAGTTGCCTCTGGGTGCACCTTGTATCTGGGAGACATCCTGATCCTTTTAGAATTTTACAAGGCAGCTGGCCACTCCGGGCCACCTTGCCCTGGACACTAACCATGGCCTTTCCCCAGAGAAACAAAAGTCACCAGGCCAGGTTCCTGATGTCAGTTTTCAGAGGGCACGAGGCACTGCCAAACCAGCCACAGTTGCCTCTGCGGGTACCTTGCATCTGAGAGATATCCTGATCTGTTCACAATTTCAGAAGGCAGCCGGCCACTCCGGACCACAGGTCCTGGACACGAACCATGGCCTTTCCCCACAGAAACAAAAGTCACCAGGCCAGGTTCCTGATGTCAGTTTGCAGAAGGCACTTGGCACTGTCAAACCAGCCACACTTGCCTCTGGGGGCACCTAGCATCTAGGACGTATCCTGATCCGTTCAGAATTTCAGAATGCAGCCGGCCACTCCGGGCCACTGGGCCATGGACATGAACGATGGCCTTTCCCCAGAGAAACAAAAGTCACCAGGCTAGGTTCCTGATTTCAATTTGCAGGAGGCACTTGGCACTGTCAAAGCAGCCACAGTTGCCTCTGAGGGCACCTTGCATCTGGGAGGCATCCTGATCCATTCGGTGTTTCAGAAGGCAGCCGGCCACACCGGGCCAATGGACCCTGGACATGAATGATGATCTTTCACCAGAGAAAGAAACTCACCACACCAACTTCCTGATGTCAATTTGCAGGAGGCACTTGGCACTGTCAAACCAGCCACACTTGCCTCTGGGGGCACTTGCATCTGGGAGGCATCCTGATCCGTTCGGAATTTCAGCTGGCAACCGGCCACTCCGGGCCACGGGGCCCTGGACATGAATGATGGCCTTTCCCCAGAGAAACAAAAGTCACCAGGCTAGGTTCCTGATGTCAATTTGCAGGAGGCACTTGGCACTGTCAAACCAGCCACACTTGCCTCTGGGGGTACCATGCATCTAGGAGACATCATGATCCGTTCACAATTTCAGAAGGCAGCCGGCCACTGCGGCCCACGGGGCCCTGGACATGAATGATGGCCTTTCCCCACAGAAACAAAAGTCACCAGGCTAGGTTCCTGATTTCAATTTGCAGGAGGCACTTGGCACTGTCAAACCAGCCACACTTGCCTCTGGGGACAATTTGCATCTGGGAGGTATCCTGATTGTTTCGGAATTTCAGCAGGCAGCCGGCCACTCCGGACCACGGGGCCCTGGGCACGAACCATGGCCTTTCCCCAGAGAAACAAAAGTCACCAGGCCACGTTCCTCATGTCAGTTTGCAGGAGGCACTTGGCACTGTCAAAGCAGCCACAGTTACCTCTGGGTGCACCTTGTATCTGGGAGACATCCTGATCCTTTTAGAATTTTACAAGGCAGCTGCCCACTCCAGGCCACCTTGCCCTGGCCACTAACCATGGCCTTTCCCCAGAGAAACAGAAGTCACCAGGCCAGCTTCCTCATGTCAGTTTGCAGGAGACATTTGGTACTGACAAACCATCCACAGTTGCCTCTGGGGGCACGTTGCATTTGGGAGGTATACTGATTGTTTCGGAATTTCAGCAGGGAGCCGGCCACTCCGGGCCACCTTGCTCTGGACACTAACCATGGCCTTTCCCCAGAGAAACAAACTCACCACACCAACTTCCTGATGTCAGTACGCAGGAGGCACTTGGCACTGTCAAACCAGCCACAGTTGCCTCTGGGGGCACTTGCGTCTTGGAGGCATCCTGATCCGTTTGGAATTTCAGCAGGCAACCGGCCACTCCGGGCCACCTTGCCCTGGACACGAACCACGGCCTTTCCCCAGAGAAACAAAACTCAACAACCCAGGTTCCGGATGTCAGTTTGCAGGAGGCATTTGGCACTCACAAACCAGCCACAGTTGCCTCTGGGGTCACTTTGCATCTGGGAGGCATCCTGATCCGTTCAGAATTTCAGAAGGCAGCCGGCCACTCCGGGCCACAGGGCCATGGACACGAAAAATGGCCTTTCCCCAGACAAAGAAAAGTCACCGGCCCAGCTTCCTGATGTCAGTTTGCAGGAGGCATTTGGCATTCACAAACCAGCAACACTTGCCTCTGTGGGCACCTTGCATCTGGGAGGCATCCTGATCCGTTCGGAATTTCAGAAGGCAGCTGGCCACTCCGGGCCACCTTGCCCTGGACACTAACCATGGCCTTTCTCCACAGAAACAAAAGTCACCAGGCCAGGTTCCTGATGTCAGTGTTCAGAGGGCACGAGGCACTGTCAAACCAGCCACAGTTGCCTCTGGGGTACCTTGCATCTGAGAGATACCCTGATCAGTTCACAGTTTCAGAAGGCAGCCGGCCACTCCGAACCACAGGATCCTGGACCAGATCCATGGCCTTTCCCCAGAGAAACAAAAGTCACCAGGCCAGGCTCCTGATGTCAGTTTGCAGGAGGCATTTGGCACTGTCAAACCAGCCACACTTGCCTCTGGGGGCACCTTAGATCTTGGAGTCATCGTGATCCGTTCATAATTTCTGCAGGCATCCGGCCACACCGGGCCACCGGGCCCTGGACACTAGCCATGGCCTTTCCCCAGAGAAACAAAAGTCAACAGTCCAGCTTCCTCATGTCAGTTTGCAGGAGACATTTGGTACTGACAAATCATCCCCACTTGCCTCTGGGGGCACTTGTGTCTGGGAGGTATCCTGATCCGTTCAGAATTTCAGAAGGCAGCCGGCCACTGCGGGCCACCGGGCCATGGACATGAATGATGGCCTTTCCCCAGAGAAACAAAAGTCACCAGGCTAGGTTCCTGATTTCAATTTGCTGGAGGCACTTGGCACTGTCAAACCAGCCACACTTGCCTCTGGGGGCACTTTGCATCTGGGAGGCATCCTGATCCGTTCGGAATTTCAGCAGGCAGCCGGCCACTCCGGACCACGGGGCCCTGGGCACGAAGGATGGCCTTTCCCCAGAGAAACAAAAGTCACCAGGCCAGGTTCCTGATGTCAGTTTGCAGGAGGCACTTGGCACTGTCAAAGCAGCCACAGTTGCCTGTGGGGGTACCTTGCATCTAGGAGACATCATGATCCGTTCACAATTTCAGAAGGCAGCCGGCCACTGCGGGCCACGGGGCCAAGGACATGAATGATGGCCTTTCCCCACAGAAACAAAAGTCACCAGGCTAGGTTCCTGATGTCAGTTTGCCGGAGGCACTTGGCACTGTCAAACCAGCCACACTTGCCTCTGGGGGCATTTTGCATCTGGGAGGTATCCTGATCCGTTCGGAATTGCAGCAGGCAGCCGGCCACTCCAGGCCACGGGGGCCTGGACACGAACCATGGCCTTTCCCCACAGAAACAAAAGTCACCAGGCCAGGTTCCTCATGTTAGTTTGCATGAGGCACTTGGCACTGTCAAAGCAGCCACAGTTACCTCTGGGTGCACCTTGTATCTGGGAGACATCCTGATCCTTTTAGAATTTTACAAGGCAGCCGGCCACTCCGGACCACAGGGTCCTGGACACGAACCATGGCCTTTCCCCAGAGAAACAAAAGTCACCAGGCCCGGCTCCTGATGTCAGTTTGCAGAAGGCACTTGGCACTGTCAAACCAGCCACTGTTGCCTCTGGGGGCACCTAGCATCTGGGAGACATCATGATCCGTTCAGAATTTCAGCAGGCAGCCGGACACACCGGACCACGGGGCCCTGGACACGAACGATGACCTTTCCCCAGAGAAAGAAAAGTTGCCAGGCCAGGTTCCAGATGTCAGTACGCAGGAGGCACTTGGCACTGTCAAAGCAGCCACAGTTGCCTGTGGGGGTACCTTGCATCTAGGAGACATCATGATCCGTTCACAATTTCAGAAGGCAGCCGGCCACTGCGGGCCACGGGGCCAAGGACATGAATGATGGCCTTTCCCCACAGAAACAAAAGTCACCAGGCTAGGTTCCTGATGTCAGTTTGACGGAGGCACTTGGCACTGTCAAACCAGCCACACTTGCCTCTGGGGGCATTTTGCATCTGGGAGGTATCCCGATCCGTTCGGAATTGCAGCAGGCAGCCGGCCACTCCAGGCCACGGGGCCCTGGACACGAACCATGGCCTTTCCCCAGAGAAACAAAAGTCACCAGGCCAGGTTCCTCATGTTAGTTTGCAGAAGGCACTTGGCACTGTCAAACCAGCCACTGTTGCCTCTGGGGGCACCTAGCATCTGGGAGACATCATGATCCGTTCAGAATTTCAGCAGGCAGCCGGACACACCGGACCACGGGGCCCTGGACACGAACGATGACCTTTCCCCAGAGAAAGAAAAGTTGCCAGGCCAGGTTCCAGATGTCAGTACGCAGGAGGCACTTGGCACTGTCAAAGCAGCCACAGTTGCCTCTGAGGACACCTGCCATCTGGGAGGCATCCTGATCCGTTCGGTGTTTAAGAAGGCAGCCGTCCACACCGGGCCAACGGACCCTGGACATGAATGATGGCCTTTCCCCAGACAAACAAACTCACCACACCAACTTCCTGATGTCAATACGCAGTAGGCACTTGGCACTGTCAAACCAGCCACAGTTGCCTCTGGGGGCACTTGCGTCTGGGAGGCATCCTGATCCGTTCGGAATTTCAGCAGGCAGCCGGCCACTGCGGGCCACCGGGCCCTGGACATGAATGATGGCCTTTCCCCAGAGAAACAAAAGTCACCAGCCTAGGTTCCTGATGTCAGTTTGCAGGAGGCACTTGGCACTGTCAAACCAGCCACAGTTGCCTCTGGGGGTACTTGCGTCTGGGAGGCATCCTGATCCGTTCGCAATTTCAGCAGGCAGCCGGCCACTCCGGACCACGGGGCCCTGGGCACGAACGATGGCCTTTCCCCAGAGAAACAAAAGTCACCAGGCCAGGTTCCTGATGTCAGTTTGCAGGAGGCACTTGGCACTGTCAAACCAGCCACACTTGCCTCTGAGGGCACCTTGCATCTGGGAGGCATCCTGATCCGTTTGGTGTTTCAGAAGGCAGCTGGCCACTCCGGGCCACCTTGCCCTGGACACTAACCATGGCCGTCCCCCACAGAAACAAAAGTCACCTGGCCAGGTTCCTGATGTCAGTTTGCAGGAGGCACTTGGCACTGTCAAACCAGCCACAGTTGCCTCTGGGTGCACCTTGTATCTGGGAGACATCCTGATCCTTTTAGAATTTTACAAGGCAGCTGGCCACTCCGGGCCACCTTGCCCTGGACACTAACCATGGCCTTTCCCCAGAGAAACAAAAGTCACCAGGCCAGGTTCCTGATGTCAGTTTTCAGAGGGCACGAGGCACTGCCAAACCAGCCACAGTTGCCTCTGCGGGTACCTTGCATCTGAGAGATATCGTGATCTGTTCACAATTTCAGAAGGCAGCCGGCCACTCCGGACCACAGGTCCTGGACACGAACCATGGCCTTTCCCCAGAGAAACAAAAGTCACCAGGCCAGGTTCCTGATGTCAGTTTGCAGAAGGCACTTGGCACTGTCAAACCAGCCACACTTGCCTCTGGGGGCACCTAGCATCTAGGACGTATCCTGATCCGTTCAGAATTTCAGAATGCAGCCGGCCACTCCGGGCCACTGGGCCATGGACATGAACGATGGCCTTTCCCCAGAGAAACAAAAGTCACCAGGCTAGGTTCCTGATTTCAATTTGCAGGAGGCACTTGGCACTGTCAAAGCAGCCACAGTTGCCTCTGAGGGCACCTTGCATCTGGGAGGCATCCTGATCCATTCGGTGTTTCAGAAGGCAGCCGGCCACACCGGGCCAATGGACCCTGGACATGAATGATGATCTTTCACCAGAGAAAGAAACTCACCACACCAACTTCCTGATGTCAATTTGCAGGAGGCACTTGGCACTGTCAAACCAGCTACACTTGCCTTTGGGGGTACCATGCATCTAGGAGACATCATGATCCGTTCACAATTTCAGAAGGCAGCCGGCCACTGCAGGCCACGGGGCCCTGGACATGAATGATTGCCTTTCCCCACAGAAACAAAAGTCACCAGGCTAGGTTCCTGATGTCAATTTGCAGGAGGCACTTGGCACTGTCAAACCAGCCACACTTGCCTCTGGGGACAATTTGCATCTGGGAGGTATCCTGATTCTTTCGGAATTTCAGCAGGGAGCCGGCCACTCCGGACCACGGGGTCCTGGACACGAACCATGGCCTTTCCCCAGAGAAACAAAAGTCACCAGGCCAGGTTCCTCATGTCAGTTTGTAGGAGGCACTTGGCACTGTCAAACCAGCCACAGTTACCTCTGGGTGCACCTTGTATCTGGGAGACATCCTGATCCTTTTAGAATTTTACAAGGCAGCTGCCCACTCCAGGCCACCTTGCCCTGGACACTAGCCATGGCCTTTCCCCAGAGAAACAAAAGTCACCAGGCCAGCTTCCTCATGTCAGTTTGCAGGAGACATTTGGTACTGTCAAACCAGCCACAGTTGCCTCTGGGGGCACGTTGCATTTCGGAGGTATCCTGATTGTTTCGGAATTTCAGCAGGGAGCCGGCCAGTCCGGGCCATCGGGCCATGGACATGAATGATGGCCTTTCCCCAGACAAACAAAAGTCACCAGGCCAGGTTCCTGATGTCAGTTTGCAGGAGGCACTTGGCACTGTCAAACCAGCCACACTTGCCTCTGGGGTCATTTTGCATCTGAGATGAATCCCGATCTGTTCGGAATTGCAGCAGGCAGCCGGCCACTCCGGACCACGGAGCCCTGGGCACGAACGATGGCCTTTCCCCAGAGAAACAAAAGTCACCAGGCCAGGTTCCTGATGTCAGTTTGCAGGAGGCACTTGGCACTGTCAAACCAGCCACACTTGCCTCTGAGGGCACCTTGCATCTGGGAGGCATCCTGATCCGTTTGGTGTTTCAGAAGGCAGCTGGCCACTCCGTGCCACCTTGCCCTGGACACTAACCATGGCCGTCCCCCACAGAAACAAAAGTCACCTGGCCAGGTTCCTGATGTCAGTTTGCAGGAGGCACTTGGCACTGTCAAACCAGCCACAGTTGCCTCTGGGGGCACCTTGTATCTGGGAGACATCCTGATCCTTTTAGAATTTTACAAGGCAGCTGGCCACTCCGGGCCACCTTACCCTGGACACTAACCATGGCCTTACCCCAGAGAAACAAAACTCAACAACCCAGGTTCCTGATGTCTGTTTGCAGGGGGCATTTGGCACTGTCAAACCAGCCACAGTTGCCTCTGGGGTCACTTTGCATCTGGGAGGCATCCTGATCCGTTCGGAATTTCAGCAGGCAGCCGGCCACTCAGGGCCACAGGGCCATGGACACGAAAAATGGCCTTTCCCCATACAAAGAAAAGTCACCGGCCCAGCTTCCTGATGTCAGTTTGCAGGAGGCATTTGGCATTCAACAAACCAGCAACACTTGCCTGTGTGGGCACATTGCGTCTGGGAGGCATCCCGATCCGTTCGGAATTTGAGCAGGCAGCCGGCCACTGAGGACCACGGGGCCCTGGACAAGAACGATGGCCTTTCCCCAGAGAAACAAATGTCACCAGGCTAGGTTCCTGATTTCAATTTGCTGGAGGCACTTGGCACTGTCAAACCAGCCACACTTGCCTCTGGGGGCACTTGCATCTGGGAGGCATCCTGATCCGTTCATAATTTCAGCAGGCAGCCGGCCACTCAGGGCCACCGGGCCATGGACATGAATGATGGCCTTTCCCCACAGAAACAAAAGTCACCAGGCCAGGTTCCTGATGTCAGTTTGCAGGAAGCACTTGGCACTGTCAAACCAGCCACTGTTGCCTCTGGGGGTACTTGCGTGTGGGAGGCATCCTGATCCGTTCGGTGTTTAAGAAGGCAGCCGGCCACACCGGGCCAACGGACCCTGGACATGAATGATGGCCTTTCCCCAGACAAACAAACTCATCACACCAACTTCCTGATGTCAATACGCAGGAGGCACTTGGCACTGTCAAACCAGCCACAGTTGCCTCTGGGGGCACTTGCGTCTGGGAGGCATCCTGATCCGTTCGGAATTTCAGCAGGCAGCCGGCCACTCCGGGCCACGGGGCCCTGGACATGAATGATGGCCTTTCCCCACAGAAACAAAAGTCACCAGGCTAGGTTCCTCATGTCAGTTTGCAGAAGGCACTTGGCACTGTCAAACCAGACACAGTTTCCTCTGAGTGCACCTTGCATCTGGGAGGCATCCTGATCCGTTCTGTGTTTCAGAAGGCAGCCAGCCACACCGGGCCAACGGACCCTGGACATGAATGATGGTCTTTCCCCAGAGAAACAAACTCACCACACCAACTTCTGGATGTCAATACGCAGGAGGCACTTGGCACTGTCAAACCAGCCACAGTTGCCTCTGGGGGCACTTGCGTCTGGGAGGCATCCTGATCCGTTCGGAATTTCAGCAGGCAGCCGGCCACTCCGGGCCACCGGGCCATGGACACGAACCATGGCCTTTCCCCAGAGAAACAAAAGTCACCAGCCTAGGTTCCTGATTTCAATTTGCAGGACGCACTTGGCACTGTCAAACCAGCCACACTTGCCTCTGGGGGCATTTTGCATCTGAGATGTATCCCGATCTGTTCGGAATTTCAGCAGGCAGCCGGCCACTCCGGACCACGGGGCCCTGGGCACAAACCATGGCCTTTCCCCAGAGTAACAAAAGTCGCCAGGCCAGGTTCCAGATGTCAGTTTGCAGGAGGCACTTGGCACTGTCAAAGCAGCCACAGTTGCCTCTGAGGGCACCTTGCATCTGGGAGGCATCCTGATCCGTTCGGTATTTCAGAAGGCAGCCGGCCACACCGGGCCAATGGACCCTGGACATGAATGATGGTCTTTACCCAGAGAAACAAACTCACCACACCAACTTCCTGATGTCAATACGCAGGAGGCACTTGGCACTGTCAAACCAGCCACACTTGCCTCTGGGGGTACTTGCGTCTCGGAGGCAGCCTGATCCGTTCGGAATTTCAGCAGGCAGCCGGCCACTCCGGGCCACGGGGCCCTGGACATGAAGGATGGCCTTTCCCCACAGAAACAAAAGTCACCAGCCTAGGTTCCTGATGTCAGTTTGAAGGAGGCACTTGGCACTGTCAAAGCAGCCACAGTTACCTCTGGGTGCACCTTGTATCTGGGAGACATCCTGATCCTTTTAGAATTTTACAAGGCAGCCGGCCACTCCAGGCCACCTTGCCCTGGCCACTAACCATGGCCTTTCCCCAGAGAAACAAAAGTCACCAGGCCAGGTTCCTGATGTCACATTTCAGAGGGTACGAGGCACTGTCAAACCAGCCACAGTTGCCTCTGGGGGTACCTCGCATCTGAGAGATATCCTGATCCATTCACAATTTCAGAAGGCATCCGGCCACACCGGACCACTGGGTCCTGGACACGAACCATGGCCTTTCCCCAGAGAAACAAAAGTCACCAGTCCAGCTTCCTCATGTCAGTTTGCAGGAGACATTTGGTACTGACAAACCATCCACAGTTGCCTCTGGGGGCACGTTGCATTTGGGTGGTATCCTGATTGTTTCGGAATTTCAGCAGGGAGCCGGCCACTCCGGGCCACCTTGCTCTGGACACTAACCATGGCCTTTCCCCAGAGAAACAAACTCACCACACCAACTTCCTGATGTCAGTACGCAGGAGGCATTTGGCATTCACAAACCAGCAACACTTGCCTCTGTGGGCACCTTGCATCTGGGAGGCATCCTGATCCGTTTGGAATTTCAGCAGGCAACCGGCCACTCCGGGCCACCGGGCCCTGGACACGAACCACGGCCTTTCCCCAGAGAAACAAAACTCAACAACCCAGGTTCCTGATGTCAGTTTGCAGGAGGCATTTGGCACTCACAAACCAGCCACACTTGCCTCTGGGGGCACTTTGCATCTGGGAGGCATCCTGATCCGTTCAGCATTTCAGCAGGAAGCCGGCCACTCAGGGCCACAGGGCCATGGACACGAAAAATGGCCTTTCCCCAGACAAAGAAAAGTCACCGGCCCAGCTTCCTGATGTCAGTTTGCAGGAGGCATTTGGCATTCACAAACCAGCAACACTTGCCTCTGTGGGCACCTTGCATCTGGGAGGCATCCTGATCCGTTCGGCATTTCAGAAGGCAGCTGGCCACTCCGGGCCACCTTGCCCTGGACACTAACCATGGCCTTTCTCCACAGAAACAAAAGTCACCAGGCCAGGTTCCTGATGTCAGTGTTCAGAGGGCACGAGGCACTGTCAAACCAGCCACAGTTGCCTCTGGGGTACCTTGCATCTGAGAGATACCCTGATCAGTTCACAGTTTCAGAAGGCAGCCGGCCACTCCGAACCACAGGATCCTGGACCAGAACCATGGCCTTTCCCCAGAGAAACAAAAGTCACCAGGCCAGGTTCCTGATGTCAGTTTGCAGGAGGCATTTGGCACTGTCAAACCAGCCACAGTTGCCTCTGGGGGCACCTTAGATCTTGGAGTCATCGTGATCCGTTCATAATTTCAGCAGGCATCCGGCGACACCGGGCCACCGGGCCCTGGACACTAGCCATGGCCTTTCCACAGAGAAACAAAAGTCAACAGTCCAGCTTCCTCATGTCAGCTTGCAGGAGACATTTGGTACTGACAAATGATCCACACTTGCCTCTGGGGGCACTTGCGTCTGGGAGGAATCCTGATCCGTTCAGAATTTCAGAAGGCAGCCGGCCACTGCGGGCCACCGGGCCATGGACATGAATGATGGCCTTTCCCCAGAGAAACAAAAGTCACCAGGCTAGGTTCCTGATTTCAATTTGCTGGAGGCACTTGGCACTGTCAAACCAGCCACACTTGCCTCTGGGGGCACTTTGCATCTGGGAGGCATCCTGATCCGTTCGGAATTTCAGCAGGCAGCCGGCCACTCCGGACCACGGGGCCCTGGGCACGAAGAATGGACTTTCCCCACAGAAACAAAAGTCACCAGGCCAGGTTCCTCATGTCAGTTTGCAGGAGGCACTTGGCACTGTCAAAGCAGCTGAAGTTGCCTCTGAGGGCACCTTGCATCTGGGAGGCATCCTTATCCGTTTGGTGTTTCAGAAGGCAGCTGGCCACTCCGGGCCACCTTGCCGTGGACACTAACGATGGCCTTCCTCCAGAGAAACAAAAGTCACCAGGCCAGGTTCCTCATGTCAGTTTGCAGGAGGCACTTGGCATTGTCAAAGCAGCCACAGTTGCCTCTGGGTGCACCTTGCATCTGGGAGACATCCTGATACTTTTAGAGTTTTACAAGGCAGCTGGCCACTCCGGGCCACCTTGCCCTGGACACGAACCACGGCCTTTCCCCACAGAAACAAAAGTCACCAGGCCAGCTTCCTGATTTCAATTTGCTGGAGGCACTTGGCACTGTCAAACCAGCCACAGTTGCCTCTGGGGGCATTTTGCATCTGGGAGGTATCCCAATCCGTTCGGAATTGCAGCAGGCAGCCGGCCGCTCCGGACCACGGGGCCCTGGACACGAACCATGGCCTTTCCCCACAGAAACAAAAGTCACCAGGCCAGGTTCCTCACGTTAGTTTGCAGGAGGCATTTGGCACTGTCAAAGCAGCCACAGTTGCCTCTGGGTGCACCTTGTATCTGGGAGACATCCTGACCCTTTTAGAATTTTACAAGGTAGCTGGCCACTCAGGGCCACCTTGCCCAGGACACCAACAATGGCCTTTCCCCACAGAAACAAAAGTCACCAGGCCAGGTTCCTGATGTCAGTTTTCAGAGGGCACGAGGCACTGTCAAACCAGCCACAGTTGCCTCTGGGGGTACCTTGCATCTGAGAGATATCCTGAACCGTTCAGATTTCCAGCAGTCAGCCGGCCAATCTGGACCACAGGGTCCTGGACACGAACCATGGCCTTTCCCCAGAGAAACAAAAGTCACCAGGCTAGGTTCCTGGTGTCAGTACGCAGGAGGCACTTGGCACTGTCAAACCAGCCACAGTTTCCTCTGGAGGCACTTGCGTCTGGGAGGCATCCTGATCCGTTCGGAATTTCAGCAGGCAGGCGGCCACTCCAGGCCACGGGGCCCTGGACATGAATGATGGCCTTTCCCCACAGAAACACAAGTCACCAGGCTAGGTTCCTGATGTCAATTTGCAGGAGGCACTTGGCACTGTCAAACCAGCCACAGTTGCCTGTGGGGGCACCTTGCATCTAGGAGACATCATGATCCGTTCACAATTTCAGAAGGCAGCCGGCCACTCCGGGCCACCGCGCCATGGACATGAATGATGGCCTTTCCCCAGACAAACAAAAGTCACCAGGCTAGGTTCCTGATGTCAATTTGCAGGAGGCACTTGGCACTGTCAATCCAGCCACACTTGCCTCTGGGGGCACTTGCGTCTGGGAGGCATCCTGATCCCTTCGGAATTTTCAGCAGGCAGCCGGCCACTCCGGACTACCAGGCCCTGGACACGAACCATGGCTTTTCCCCCGACAAACAAAAGTCACCAGGCTAGGTCCCTGATGTAAGTTTGCAGGAGGCACGATACACTGTCAAACCAGCCACAGTTGCCTCTGGGGGTATTTTGCATCTGGGAGGTATCCTGATCCGTTCGGAATTGCAGCAGGCAGCCGGCCACTCCGGACCACGGGGCCCTGGACACGAACGATGGCCTTTCCCCAGAGAAACAAAAGTCACCAGGCCAGGTTCCTGATGTCAGTTTGCAGGAGGCACTTGGCACTGTCAAACCAGCCACAGTTTCCTCTGAGGGCACCTTGCATCTGGGAGGCATCCTGATCCGTTCTGTGTTTCAGAAGGCAGCGAGCCGCACCGGGCCAACGGACCCTGGACATGAATGATGGTCTTTCCCCAGAGAAACAAACTCACCACACTAACTTCTGGATGTCAATACGCAGGAGGCACTTGGCACTGTCAAACCAGCCACAATTGCCTCTGGGGGCACTTGCGTCTTGGAGGCATCCTGATCCGTTTGGAATTTCAGCAGGCAACCAGCCACTCCGGGCCACGGGGCCCTGGACACGAACCACGGCCTTTCCCCAGAGAAACAAAACTCAACAACCCAGGTTCCTGATGTCAGTTTGCAGGAGGCATTTGGCACTGTCAAACCAGCCACAGTTGCCTCTGGGGTCACTTTGCATCTGGGAGGCATCCTGATCCGTTCAGCATTTCAGAAGGGAGCCGGCCACTCAGGGCCACAGGGCCATGGACACGAAAAATGGCCTTTCCCCAGACAAAGAAAAGTCACCGGCCCAGCTTCCTGATGTCAGTTTGCAGGAGGCATTTGGCATTCACAAACCAGCAACACTTGCCTCTGTGGGCACCTTGCATCTGGGAGGCATCCTGATCCGTTCGGCATTTCACAAGGCAGCTGGCCACTCCGGGCCACCTTGCCCTGGACACTAACCATGGCCTTTCTCCACAGAAACAAAAGTCACCAGGCCAGGTTCCTGATGTCAGTGTTCAGAGGGCACGAGGCACTGTCAAACCAGCCACAGTTGCCTCTGGGGTACCTTGCATCTGAGTGATACCCTGATCAGTTCACAGTTTCAGAAGGCAGCCGGCCACTCCGAACCACAGGATCCTGGACCAGAACCATGGCCTTTCCCCAGAGAAACAAAAGTCACCAGGCCAGGTTCCTGATGTCAGTTTGCAGGAGGCATTTGGCACTGTCAAACCAGCCACAGTTGCCTCTGGGGGCACCTTAGATCTTGGAGTCATCGTGATCCGTTCATAATTTCAGCAGGCATCCAGCCACTGCGGGCCACGGGGCCCTGGACATGAATGATGGCCTTTCCACAGAGAAACAAACGCACCACATCAACTTCCTGATGTCAGTACGCAGGAGGCACTTGGCACTGTCAAACCAGCCACAGTTGCCTGTGGGGGCACTTGCATCTGGGAGGCATCCTGATCCGTTCGGAATTTTCAGCAGGCAGCCGGCCACTCCGGACTACGAGGCACTGGAAACGAACCATGGCCTTTCCCCAGACAAACAAATGTCACCAGGCTAGGTCCCTGATGTAAGTTTGCAGGAGGCACGATACACTGTCAAAGCAGCCACAGTTGCCTCTGGGGGCATTTTGCATCTGGGAGGTATCCTGATCTGTTCAGAATTGGAGCAGGCAGCCGGCCACTCCGGACCACGGGGCCCTGGACACGAACGATGGCCTTTCCCCAGACAAACAAAAGTCACCAGGCCAGGTTCCTCATGTCAGTTTGCAGGAGGCACTTGGCACTGTCAAACCAGCCACATTTGCCTGTGGGGGCACCTTGCATCTCGCAGACATCATGATCCGTTCAGAATTTCAGCAGGCAGCCGGCCACTCCGGGCCACCGGGCCCTGGACATGAATGATGGCCTTTCCCCAGAGAAACAAAAGTCACCAGGCTAGGTTCCTGATGTCAATTTGCAGAAGACACTTGGCACTGTCAAACCAGCCACACTTGCATCTGGGAGCACCTTAGATCTTGGAGTCATCGTCATCCGTTCATAATTTCTGCAGGCATCCGGCCTACACCGGGCAACCGGGCCCTGGACACTAGCCATGGCCTTTCCCCAGAGAAACAAAAGTCACCAGGCCAGGTTCCTGATGTCAGTTTGCAGGAGGCATTTGGCATTCACAAACCAGCAACACTTGCCTCTGTGGGCACCTTGCATCTGGGAGGCATCCTGATCCGTTCGGCATTTCAGAAGGCAGCTGGCCACTCCGGGCCACCTTGCCCTGGACACTAACCATGGCCTTTCTCCACAGAAACAAAAGTCACCAGGCCAGGTTCCTGATGTCAGTGTTCAGAGGGCACGAGGCACTGTCAAACCAGCCACAGTTGCCTCTGGGGTACCTTGCATCTGAGAGATACCCTGATCAGTTCACATTTTCAGAAGGCAGCCGGCCACTCCGAACCACAGGATCCTGGACCAGAACCATGGCCTTTCCCCAGAGAAACAAAAGTCACCAGGCCAGGTTCCTGATGTCAGTTTGCAGGAGGCATTTGGCACTGTCAAACCAGCCACAGTTGCCTCTGGGGGCACCTTAGATCTTGGAGTCATCGTGATCCGTTCATAATTTCAGCAGGCATCCGGCGACACCGGGCCACCGGGCCCTGGACACAAGCCATGGCCTTTCCACAGAGAAACAAAAGTCAACAGTCCAGCTTCCTCATGTCAGCTTGCAGGAGACATTTGGTACTGACAAATGATCCACACTTGCCTCTGGGGGCACTTGCGTCTGGGAGGAATCCTGATCCGTTCGGAATTTCAGCAGGCAGCCGGCCACTCCGGACCACGGGGCCCTGGGCACGAAGAATGGACTTTCCCCACAGAAACAAAAGTCACCAGGCCAGGTTCCTCATGTCAGTTTGCAGGAGGCACTTGGCACTGTCAAAGCAGCCACAGTTGCCTCTGGGTGCACCTTGCATCTGGGAGACATCCTGATACTTTTAGAGTTTTACAAGGCAGCTGGCCACTCCGGGCCACCTTGCCCTGGACACGAACCACGGCCTTTCCCCACAGAAACAAAAGTCACCAGGCCAGCTTCCTGATTTCAATTTGCTGGAGGCACTTGGCACTGTCAAACCAGCCACAGTTGCCTCTGGGGGCATTTTGCATCTGGGAGGTATCCCAATCCGTTCGGAATTGCAGCAGGCAGCCGGCCGCTCCGGACCACGGGGCCCTGGACACGAACCATGGCCTTTCCCCACAGAAACAAAAGTCACCAGGCCAGGTTCCTCACGTTAGTTTGCAGGAGGCATTTGGCACTGTCAAAGCAGCCACAGTTGCCTCTGGGTGCACCTTGTATCTGGGAGACATCCTGATCCTTTTAGAATTTTACAAGGTAGCTGGCCACTCAGGGCCACCTTGCCCAGGACACCAACAATGGCCTTTCCCCACAGAAACAAAAGTCACCAGGCCAGGCTCCTGATGTCAGTTTTCAGAGGGCACGAGGCACTGTCAAACCAGCCACAGTTGCCTCTGGGGGTACCTTGCATCTGAGAGATATCCTGAACCGTTCAGATTTTCAGCAGTCAGCCGGCCAATCTGGACCACAGGGTCCTGGACACGAACCATGGCCTTTCCCCAGAGAAACAAAAGTCACCAGGCTAGGTTCCTGATGTCAGTACGCAGGAGGCACTTGGCACTGTCAAACCAGCCACAGTTTCCTCTGGGGGCACTTGCGTCTGGGAGGCATCCTGATCCGTTCGGAATTTCAGCAGGCAGGCGGCCACTCCAGGCCACGGGGCCCTGGACATGAATGATGGCCTTTCCCCACAGAAACACAAGTCACCAGGCTAGGTTCCTGATGTCAATTTGCAGGAGGCACTTGGCACTGTCAAACCAGCCACAGTTGCCTGTGGGGGCACCTTGCATCTAGGAGACATCATGATCCGTTCACAATTTCAGAAGGCAGCCGGCCACTCCGGGCCACCGCGCCATGGACATGAATGATGGCCTTTCCCCAGACAAACAAAAGTCACCAGGCTAGGTTCCTGATGTCAATTTGCAGGAGGCACTTGGCACTGTCAATCCAGCCACACTTGCCTCTGGGGGCACTTGCGTCTGGGAGGCATCCTGATCCCTTCGGAATTTTCAGCAGGCAGCCGGCCACTCCGGACTACCAGGCCCTGGACACGAACCATGGCTTTTCCCCCGACAAACAAAAGTCACCAGGCTAGGTCCCTGATGTAAGTTTGCAGGAGGCACGATACACTGTCAAACCAGCCACAGTTGCCTCTGGGGGTATTTTGCATCTGGGAGGTATCCTGATCCGTTCGGAATTGCAGCAGGCAGCCGGCCACTCCGGACCACGGGGCCCTGGACACGAACGATGGCCTTTCCCCAGAGAAACAAAAGTCACCAGGCCAGGTTCCTCATGTCAGTTTGCAGGAGGCACTTGGCACTGTCAAACCAGCCACAGTTTCCTCTGAGGGCACCTTGCATCTGGGAGGCATCCTGATCCGTTTGGTGTTTCAGAAGTCAGCTGGCCACTCCGGGCCACCTTGCCGTGGACACTAACCATGGCCTTTCTCCACAGAAACAAAAGTCACCAGGCCAGGTTCCTCATGTCAGTTTGCAGGAGGCACTTGGCATTGTCAAAGCATCCACAGTTGCCTCTGGGTGCACCTTGTATCTGGGAGACATCCTGATCCTTTTAGAATTTTACAAGGGAGCTGGCCACTCCGGGCCACCTTGCCCTGGACACTAACCATGGCCTTTCCCCAGAGAAACAAAAGTCACCAGGCCAGGTTCCTGATGTCAGTTTTCAGAGGGCACGAGGCACTGTCAAACCAGCCACAGTTGCCTCTGGGGGTACCTTGCATCTGAGAGATATCCTGATCTGTTCACAATTTCAGAAGGCAGCCGGCCACTCCGGACCAGAGGGTCCTGGACATGAACCATGGCCTTTCCCCAGAGAAACAAAAGTCACCAGGCCCGGCTCCTGATGTCAGTTTGCAGAAGGCACTTGGCACTGTCAAACCAGCTACTGCTGCCTCTGGGGGCACCTAGCATCTGGGAGGTATCCTGATCCGTTCAGAATTTCAGAAGGCAGCCGGCCACTCCGTGCCACTGGGCCATGGACATGAATGATGGCCTTTCCCCAGAGAAACAAAAGTCACCAGGCTAGGTTCCTGATTTCAATTTGCTGGAGGCACTTGGCACTGTCAAACCAGCCACAGTTGCCTGTGGGTGCACCTTGCATCTGGGAGGCATCCTGATCCGTTCACAATTTCAGAAGTCAGCCGGCCACTGCGGGCCACGGGGCCCTGGACATGAATGATGGCCTTTCCCCAGAGAAACAAAAGTCACCAGGCTAGGTTCCTGATGTCAATTTGCAGGAGGCACTTGGCACTGTCAAACCAGACACAGTTGCCTCTGGGGACACTTTGCATCTGGGAGGTATCCTCATTGTTTCGGAATTTCAGCAGGGAGCCGGCCACTCCGGACCACCGGACCCTGGACACGAACCATGGCCTTTCCCCAGAGAAACAAAAGTCACCAGGCCAGGTTCCTGATTTCAATTTGCTGGAGGCACTTGGCACTGTCAAAGCAGCCACAGTTGCCTCTGAAGACAGCTACCATCTGGGAGGCATCCTGATCCGTTCGGTGTTTCAGAAGGCAGCCGGCCACACCGGGCCAACGGACCCTGGACATGAATGATGGTCTTTCCCCAGAGAAACAAACTCACCACACCAACTTCCTGATGTCAATACGCAGGAGGCACTTGGCACTGTCAAACCAGCCACACTTGCCTCTGGGGGCACTTGCGTCTGGGAGGCATCCTGATCCGTTCGGAATTAGAGCAGGCAGCCGGCCACTCCGGGCCACGGGGCCCTGGACATGAATGATGGCCTTTCCCCAGAGAAACAAAAGTCACCAGGCTAGGTTCCTGATTTCAATTTGCTGGAGGCACTTGGCACTGTCAAACCAGCCACACTTGCCTCTGGGGGCACTTTGCATCTGGGAGGCATCCTGATCCGTTCGGAATTTCAGCAGGCAGCCGGCCACTCCGGACCACGGGGCCCTGGGCACGAAGAATGGACTTTCCCCACAGAAACAAAAGTCACCAGGCCAGGTTCCTCATGTCAGTTTGCAGGAGGCACTTGGCACTGTCAAAGCAGCCACAGTTGCCTCTGGGTGCACCTTGCATCTGGGAGACATCCTGATACTTTTAGAGTTTTACAAGGCAGCTGGCCACTCCGGGCCACCTTGCCCTGGACACGAACCACGGCCTTTCCCCACAGAAACAAAAGTCACCAGGCCAGCTTCCTGATTTCAATTTGCTGGAGGCACTTGGCACTGTCAAACCAGCCACAGTTGCCTCTGGGGGCATTTTGCATCTGGGAGGTATCCCAATCCGTTCGGAATTGCAGCAGGCAGCCGGCCGCTCCGGACCACGGGGCCCTGGACACGAACCATGGCCTTTCCCCACAGAAACAAAAGTCACCAGGCCAGGTTCCTCACGTTAGTTTGCAGGAGGCATTTGGCACTGTCAAAGCAGCCACAGTTGCCTCTGGGTGCACCTTGTATCTGGGAGACATCCTGATCCTTTTAGAATTTTACAAGGTAGCTGGCCACTCAGGGCCACCTTGCCCAGGACACCAACAATGGCCTTTCCCCACAGAAACAAAAGTCACCAGGCCAGGCTCCTGATGTCAGTTTTCAGAGGGCACGAGGCACTGTCAAACCAGCCACAGTTGCCTCTGGGGGTACCTTGCATCTGAGAGATATCCTGAACCGTTCAGATTTTCAGCAGTCAGCCGGCCAATCTGGACCACAGGGTCCTGGACACGAACCATGGCCTTTCCCCAGAGAAACAAAAGTCACCAGGCTAGGTTCCTGATGTCAGTACGCAGGAGGCACTTGGCACTGTCAAACCAGCCACAGTTTCCTCTGGGGGCACTTGCGTCTGGGAGGCATCCTGATCCGTTCGGAATTTCAGCAGGCAGGCGGCCACTCCAGGCCACGGGGCCCTGGACATGAATGATGGCCTTTCCCCACAGAAACACAAGTCACCAGGCTAGGTTCCTGATGTCAATTTGCAGGAGGCACTTGGCACTGTCAAACCAGCCACAGTTGCCTGTGGGGGCACCTTGCATCTAGGAGACATCATGATCCGTTCACAATTTCAGAAGGCAGCCGGCCACTCCGGGCCACCGCGCCATGGACATGAATGATGGCCTTTCCCCAGACAAACAAAAGTCACCAGGCTAGGTTCCTGATGTCAATTTGCAGGAGGCACTTGGCACTGTCAATCCAGCCACACTTGCCTCTGGGGGCACTTGCGTCTGGGAGGCATCCTGATCCCTTCGGAATTTTCAGCAGGCAGCCGGCCACTCCGGACTACCAGGCCCTGGACACGAACCATGGCTTTTCCCCCGACAAACAAAAGTCACCAGGCTAGGTCCCTGATGTAAGTTTGCAGGAGGCACGATACACTGTCAAACCAGCCACAGTTGCCTCTGGGGGTATTTTGCATCTGGGAGGTATCCTGATCCGTTCGGAATTGCAGCAGGCAGCCGGCCACTCCGGACCACGGGGCCCTGGACACGAACGATGGCCTTTCCCCAGAGAAACAAAAGTCACCAGGCCAGGTTCCTCATGTCAGTTTGCAGGAGGCACTTGGCACTGTCAAACCAGCCACAGTTTCCTCTGAGGGCACCTTGCATCTGGGAGGCATCCTGATCCGTTTGGTGTTTCAGAAGTCAGCTGGCCACTCCGGGCCACCTTGCCGTGGACACTAACCATGGCCTTTCTCCACAGAAACAAAAGTCACCAGGCCAGGTTCCTCATGTCAGTTTGCAGGAGGCACTTGGCATTGTCAAAGCATCCACAGTTGCCTCTGGGTGCACCTTGTATCTGGGAGACATCCTGATCCTTTTAGAATTTTACAAGGGAGCTGGCCACTCCGGGCCACCTTGCCCTGGACACTAACCATGGCCTTTCCCCAGAGAAACAAAAGTCACCAGGCCAGGTTCCTGATGTCAGTTTTCAGAGGGCACGAGGCACTGTCAAACCAGCCACAGTTGCCTCTGGGGGTACCTTGCATCTGAGAGATATCCTGATCTGTTCACAATTTCAGAAGGCAGCCGGCCACTCCGGACCAGAGGGTCCTGGACATGAACCATGGCCTTTCCCCAGAGAAACAAAAGTCACCAGGCCCGGCTCCTGATGTCAGTTTGCAGAAGGCACTTGGCACTGTCAAACCAGCTACTGCTGCCTCTGGGGGCACCTAGCATCTGGGAGGTATCCTGATCCGTTCAGAATTTCAGAAGGCAGCCGGCCACTCCGTGCCACTGGGCCATGGACATGAATGATGGCCTTTCCCCAGAGAAACAAAAGTCACCAGGCTAGGTTCCTGATTTCAATTTGCTGGAGGCACTTGGCACTGTCAAACCAGCCACAGTTGCCTGTGGGTGCACCTTGCATCTGGGAGGCATCCTGATCCGTTCACAATTTCAGAAGTCAGCCGGCCACTGCGGGCCACGGGGCCCTGGACATGAATGATGGCCTTTCCCCAGAGAAACAAAAGTCACCAGGCTAGGTTCCTGATGTCAATTTGCAGGAGGCACTTGGCACTGTCAAACCAGACACAGTTGCCTCTGGGGACACTTTGCATCTGGGAGGTATCCTCATTGTTTCGGAATTTCAGCAGGGAGCCGGCCACTCCGGACCACCGGACCCTGGACACGAACCATGGCCTTTCCCCAGAGAAACAAAAGTCACCAGGCCAGGTTCCTGATTTCAATTTGCTGGAGGCACTTGGCACTGTCAAAGCAGCCACAGTTGCCTCTGAAGACAGCTACCATCTGGGAGGCATCCTGATCCGTTCGGTGTTTCAGAAGGCAGCCGGCCACACCGGGCCAACGGACCCTGGACATGAATGATGGTCTTTCCCCAGAGAAACAAACTCACCACACCAACTTCCTGATGTCAATACGCAGGAGGCACTTGGCACTGTCAAACCAGCCACACTTGCCTCTGGGGGCACTTGCGTCTGGGAGGCATCCTGATCCGTTCGGAATTAGAGCAGGCAGCCGGCCACTCCGGGCCACGGGGCCCTGGACATGAAGGATGGCCTTTCCCCACAGAAACAAAAGTCACCAGCCTAGGTTCCTGATGTCAATTTGCAGGAGGCACTTGGCACTGTCAAACCAGACACACTTGCCTCTGGGGGCACTTTGCATCTGGGAGGTATCCTGATCCGTTCACAATTTCAGAAGGCAGCCGGCCACTGCGGGCCACGGGGCCCTGGACATGAACGATGGCCTTTCCCCAGAGAAACAAAAGTCACCATGCTATGTTCCTGATGTCAATTTGCTGGAGGCACTTGGCACTGTCAAACCAGCCACAGTTGCCTCTGGGGGCACCTTGTATCTGGGAGACATCCTGATCCTTTTAGAATTTTACAAGGCAGCTGCCCACTCAGGGCCACCTTGCCCTGGACACTAACCATGGCCTTTCCCCAGAGAAACAAAAGTCACCAGGCCAGGTTCCTCATGTTAGTTTGCAGGAGGCACTTGGCACTGTCAAAGCAGCCACAGTTACCTCTGGGTGCACCTTGTATCTGGGAGACATCCTGATTCTTTTAGAATTTTACAAGGCAGCTGCCCACTCAGGGCCACCTTGCCGTGGACACTAACCATGGTCTTTCCCCAGAGAAACAAAAGTCACCAGGCCAGGTTCCTCATGTTAGTTTGCAGGAGGCACTTGGCACTGTCAAAGCAGCCACAGTTACCTCTGGGTGCACCTTGTATCTGGGAGACATCCTGATTCTTTTAGAATTTTACATGGCAGCTGCCCACTCAGGGCCACCTTGCCCTGGACACTAACCATGGCCTTTCCCCAGAGAAACAAAAGTCACCAGGCCAGGTTCCTGATGTCAGATTTCAGAGGGTACGAGGCACTGTCAAACCAGCCACACTTGCCTCTGGGGGTACCTCGCATCTGAGAGATATCCTGATCCATTCACAATTTCAGAAGGCATCCGGCCACTCCGGACCACAGGGTCCTGGACATTAACCATGGCCTTTCCCCCGAGAAACAAAAGTCACCAGGCCAGCTTCCTCATGTCAGTTTGCAGGAGACATTTGGTATTGACAAATCATCCACAGTTGCCTCTGGGGGCACGTTGCATTTGGGAGGTATCCTGATTGTTTCGGAATTTCAGCAGGGAGCCGGCCACTCCGGGCCACGGGGCCCTGGGCACGAACCACGGCCTTTCCCCAGAGAAACAAAACTCAACAACCCAGGTTCCTGATGTCTGTTTGCAGGAGGCATTTGGCACTCACAAACCAGCCACAGTTGCCTCTGGGGTCACTTTGCATCTGGGAGGCATCCTGATCCGTTCGGAATTTCAGCAGGCAGCCGGCCACTGCGGACCACAGGGCCCTGGACAAGAACGATGGCCTCTCCCCAGAGAAACAAAAGTCACCAGGCTAGGTTCCTGATGTCAGTTTGCAGGAGGCACTTGGCACTGTCAAACCAGCCACACTTGCCTCTGGGGGCACCTTGCTTCTTGGAGTCATAGTGATCCGTTCATAATTTCAGCAGGCATCCAGCCACTCCGGGCCACAGGGCCCTGGACATGAATGATGGCCTTTCCCCAGAGAAACAAAAGTCACCAGGCTAGGTTCCTGATGTCAATTTGCAGGAGGCACTTGGCACTGTCAAACCAGCCACACTTGCCTCTGGGGGCACTTTGCATCTGGGAGGCATCCTGATCCGTTCGGAATTTCAGCAGGCAGCAGGCCACTGCGGACCACGGGGCCCTGGGCACGAACGATGGCCTTTCCCCAGAGAAACAAAAGTCACCAGGCCAGGTTCCTGATGTCAGTTTGCAGGAGGCACTTGGCAATGTCAAACCAGCCACAGTTGCCTCTGGGGGCACTTGCGTCTGGGAGGCGTCCTGATCCGTTCGGAATTTCAGCAGGCAGCCGGCCACTCCAGGCCACGGGGCCCTGGACATGAATGATGGCCTTTCCCCACAGAAACAGAAGTCACCAGCCTAGGTTCCTGAGGTCAGTTTGCAGAAGGCACTTGGCACTGTCAAACCAGCCACAGTTGCCTCTGGGGGCACCTTAGATCTTGGAGTCATCGTGATCCGTTCATAATTTCTGCAGGCATCCGGCCACACCGGGCCACGGGGCCCTGGACACTAGCCATGGCCTTTCCCCAGAGAAACAAAAGTCACCAGGCCAGGTTCCTGATGTCAATTTGCAGGAGGCACTTGGCACTGTCAAACCAGCCGCAGTTGCCTGTGGGGGTACCTTGCATCTAGGAGACATCATGATCCGTTCACAATTTCAGAAGGCAGCCGGCCACTGCGGGCCACGAGGCCCTGGACACGAACGATGACCTTTCCCCAGAGAAACAAAAGTCACCAGGCTAGGTTCCTGATGTCAATTTGCAGGAGGCACTTGGCACTGTCAAACCAGCCACACTTGCCTCTGGGGGCACTTTGCATCTGGGAAGTATCCTGATACGTTCGGAATTTTAGCAGGCAGCGGGCTACACCAGACCACCGGGACCTGGACACGAACCATGGCCTTTCCCCAGACAAACAAAAGTCACCAGGCCCGGCTCCTGATGTCAGTTTGCAGAAGGCACTTGGCACTGTCAAACCAGCCACTGTTGCCCGTGGGGGCACCTAGCATCTGGGAGGTATCCTGATCCGTTCAGAATTTCAGAAGGCAGCCGGCCACTCCGGGCCACCGCGCCATGGACATGAATGATGGCCTTTCCCCAGAGAAACAAAAGTCACCAGGCTAGGTTCCTGATGTCAATTTGCAGGAGGCACTTGGCACTGTCAAACCAGCCACACTTGCCTCTGGGGGCACTTTGCATCTGGGAGGCATCCTGATCCGTTCAGAATTTCAGCAGGCAGCCGGCCACTCCGGGCCACCGGGCCATGGACATGAATGTTGGCCTTTCCCCAAAGAAGCAAAAATCACCAGGCTAGGTCCCTGATTTCAATTTGCTGGAGGCAGTTGGCAATGTCAAAGCAACCACAGTTGCCTCTGAGGTCACCTACCATCTGGGAGGCATCCTGATCCGTTGGGTGTTTCAGAAGGCAGCCGGTCACACCGGGCCAATGGACCCTGGACATGAATGATGGTCTTTCCCCAGAGAAACAATCTCACCACACCAACTTCCTGATGTCAGTTTGCAGGAGGCACTTGGCACTGTCAAACCAGCCACACTTGCCTCTGGGGGCACTTGCGTCTGGGAGGCATCCTGATCCGTTCGGAATTTCAGCAGGGAGCCGGCCACTCCGGGCCACGGGGCCCTGGACACGAACCATGGCCTTTCCCCAGAGAAACAAAAGTCACCAGGCCAGGTTCCTGATGTCAATTTGCAGGAGGCACTTGGCACTGTCAAACCAGCCACACTTGCCTGTGGGGGTACCTTGCCTCTAGGAAAAGTCCTGATCCGTTCAGAATTTCAGAAGGCAGCCGGCCACTGCGGGCCACGGGGCCCTGGACATGAATGATGGCCTTTCCCCAGAGAAACAAAAGTCACCAGGCTAGGTTCCTGATGTCAGTTTGCAGGAGGCACTTGGCACTGTCAAACCAGCCACAGTTGCCTCTGGGGGCACTTTGCATCTGGGAGGTATCCCGATCCGTTCGGAATTGCAGCAGGCAGCCGGCCACTCCGGACCACGGGGCCCTGGACATGAACCATGGCCTTTCCCCAGAGAAACAAAAGTCACCAGGCCAGGTTCCTCATGTTAGTTTGCAGGAGGCACTTGGCACTGTCAAAACAGCCACAGTTGCCTCTGGGGGCACCTTGTATCTGGGAGACATCCTGATCCTTTTAGAATTTTACAAGGCAGCTGGCCACTCCGGGCCACCTTGACCTGGACACTAACCATGGTCTTTCCCCGGAGAAACAAAATTCACCAGGCCAGGTTCCTCATGTTAGTTTGCAGGAGGCACTTGGCACTGTCAAAGCAGCCACAGTTACCTCTGGGTGCACCTTGTATCTGGGAGACATCCTGATTCTTTTAGAATTTTACAAGTCAGCTAACCACTCAGGGCCACCTCGCCCTGGACACTAACCATGGTCTTTCCCCAGAGAAACAAAAGTCACCAGGCCAGGTTCCTGATGTCAGATTTCAGAGGGTACGAGGCACTGTCAAACCAGCCACACTTGCCTCTGGGGGTAACTCTCATCTGAGAGATATCCTGATCCATTCACAATTTCAGAAGGCATCCGGCCACTCCGGACCACAGGGTCCTGGACACTAACCATGGCCTTTCCCCAGAGAAACAAAAGTCACCAGGCCAGCTTCCTCATGTCAGTTTGCAGGAGACATTTGGTAGTGACAAATCATCCACAGTTGCCTCTCGGGGCACGTTGCATTTGGGAGGTATCCGGATTGTTTCGGAATTTCAGCAGGCAGCCGGCCACTCCGGGCCACGGGGCCCTGGACATGAATGGTGGCCTTTCCCCACAGAAACAGAAGTCACAAGCCTAGGTCCCTGATGTCAATTTGCTGGAGGCACTTGGCACTGTCAAACCAGCCACAGTTGCCTGTGGGGGTACCTTGCATCTAGGAGACATCATGATCCGTTCACAATTTCAGAAGGCAGCCGGCCACTCCGGGCCACCGCGCCATGGACATGAATGATGGCCTTTCCCCACAGAAACAAAAGTCACCAGGCTAGGTTCCTGATTTCAATTTGCTGGAGGCACTTGGCACTGTCAAACCAGCCACAGTTGCCTCTGGGGGCACTTTGCATCTGGGAGGTATCCCGATCCGTTCGGAATTGCAGCAGGCAGCCGGCCACTCCGGACCACGGGGCCCTGGACATGAACCATGGCCTTTCCCCAGAGAAACAAAAGTCACCAGGCCAGGTTCCTCATGTTAGTTTGCAGGAGGCACTTGGCACTGTCAAAACAGCCACAGTTGCCTCTGGGGGCACCTTGTATCTGGGAGACATCCTGATCCTTTTAGAATTTTACAAGGCAGCTGGCCACTCCGGGCCACCTTGACGTGGACACTAACCATGGCCTTTCCCCGGAGAAACAAAATTCACCAGGCCAGGTTCCTCATGTTAGTTTGCAGGAGGCACTTGGCACTGTCAAAGCAGCCACAGTTACCTCTGGGTGCACCTTGTATCTGGGAGACATCCTGATTCTTTTAGAATTTTACAAGGCAGCTGCCCACTCAGGGCCACCTTGCCCTGGACACTAACCATGGTCTTTCCCCAGAGAAACAAAAGTCACCAGGCCAGGTTCCTGATGTCAGATTTCAGAGGGTACGAGGCACTGTCAAACCAGCCACACTTGCCTCTGGGGGTACCTCGCATCTGAGAGATATCCTGATCCATTCACAATTTCAGAAGGCATCCGGCCACTCCGGACCACAGGGTCCTGGACACTAACCATGGCCTTTCCCCAGAGAAACAAAAGTCACCAGGCCAGCTTCCTCATGTCAGTTTGCAGGAGACATTTGGTAGTGACAAATCATCCACAGTTGCCTCTCGGGGCACGTTGCATTTGGGAGGTATCCGGATTGTTTCGGAATTTCAGCAGGCAGCCGGCCACTCCGGGCCACGGGGCCCTGGACATGAATGGTGGCCTTTCCCCACAGAAACAGAAGTCACAAGCCTAGGTCCCTGATGTCAATTTGCTGGAGGCACTTGGCACTGTCAAACCAGCCACAGTTGCCTGTGGGGGTACCTTGCATCTAGGAGACATCATGATCCGTTCACAATTTCAGAAGGCAGCCGGCCACTGCAGGCCACGGGGCCCTGGACATGAATGATGACCTTTCCCCAGAGAAACAAAAGTCACCAGGCTAGGTTCCTGATGTCAATTTGCAGGAGGCACTTGGCACTGTCAAACCAGCCACACTTGCCTCTGGGGGCACTTTGCATCTGGGAAGTATCCTGATACGTTCGGAATTTTAGCAGGCAGCGGGCTACACCAGACCACCGGGACCTGGACACGAACCATGGCCTTTCCCCAGACAAACAAAAGTCACCAGGCCCGGCTCCTGATGTCAGTTTGCAGAAGGCACTTGGCACTGTCAAACCAGCCACTGTTGCCCGTGGGGGCACCTAGCATCTGGGAGGTATCCTGATCCGTTCAGAATTTCAGAAGGCAGCCGGCCACTCCGGGCCACCGCGCCATGGACATGAATGATGGCCTTTCCCCAGAGAAACAAAAGTCACCAGGCTAGGTTCCTGATGTCAATTTGCAGGAGGCACTTGGCACTGTCAAACCAGCCACACTTGCCTCTGGGGGCACTTTGCATCTGGGAGGCATCCTGATCCGTTCAGAATTTCAGCAGGCAGCCGGCCACTCCGGGCCACCGGGCCATGGACATGAATGTTGGCCTTTCCCCAAAGAAGCAAAAATCACCAGGCTAGGTCCCTGATTTCAATTTGCTGGAGGCAGTTGGCAATGTCAAAGCAACCACAGTTGCCTCTGAGGTCACCTACCATCTGGGAGGCATCCTGATCCGTTGGGTGTTTCAGAAGGCAGCCGGTCACACCGGGCCAATGGACCCTGGACATGAATGATGGTCTTTCCCCAGAGAAACAATCTCACCACACCAACTTCCTGATGTCAGTTTGCAGGAGGCACTTGGCACTGTCAAACCAGCCACACTTGCCTCTGGGGGCACTTGCGTCTGGGAGGCATCCTGATCCGTTCGGAATTTCAGCAGGGAGCCGGCCACTCCGGGCCACGGGGCCCTGGACACGAACCATGGCCTTTCCCCAGAGAAACAAAAGTCACCAGGCCAGGTTCCTGATGTCAATTTGCAGGAGGCACTTGGCACTGTCAAACCAGCCACACTTGCCTGTGGGGGTACCTTGCCTCTAGGAAAAGTCCTGATCCGTTCAGAATTTCAGAAGGCAGCCGGCCACTGCGGGCCACGGGGCCCTGGACATGAATGATGGCCTTTCCCCAGAGAAACAAAAGTCACCAGGCTAGGTTCCTGATGTCAGTTTGCAGGAGGCACTTGGCACTGTCAAACCAGCCACAGTTGCCTCTGGGGGCACTTTGCATCTGGGAGGTATCCCGATCCGTTCGGAATTGCAGCAGGCAGCCGGCCACTCCGGACCACGGGGCCCTGGACATGAACCATGGCCTTTCCCCAGAGAAACAAAAGTCACCAGGCCAGGTTCCTCATGTTAGTTTGCAGGAGGCACTTGGCACTGTCAAAACAGCCACAGTTGCCTCTGGGGGCACCTTGTATCTGGGAGACATCCTGATCCTTTTAGAATTTTACAAGGCAGCTGGCCACTCCGGGCCACCTTGACCTGGACACTAACCATGGTCTTTCCCCGGAGAAACAAAATTCACCAGGCCAGGTTCCTCATGTTAGTTTGCAGGAGGCACTTGGCACTGTCAAAGCAGCCACAGTTACCTCTGGGTGCACCTTGTATCTGGGAGACATCCTGATTCTTTTAGAATTTTACAAGTCAGCTAACCACTCAGGGCCACCTCGCCCTGGACACTAACCATGGTCTTTCCCCAGAGAAACAAAAGTCACCAGGCCAGGTTCCTGATGTCAGATTTCAGAGGGTACGAGGCACTGTCAAACCAGCCACACTTGCCTCTGGGGGTAACTCTCATCTGAGAGATATCCTGATCCATTCACAATTTCAGAAGGCATCCGGCCACTCCGGACCACAGGGTCCTGGACACTAACCATGGCCTTTCCCCAGAGAAACAAAAGTCACCAGGCCAGCTTCCTCATGTCAGTTTGCAGGAGACATTTGGTAGTGACAAATCATCCACAGTTGCCTCTCGGGGCACGTTGCATTTGGGAGGTATCCGGATTGTTTCGGAATTTCAGCAGGCAGCCGGCCACTCCGGGCCACGGGGCCCTGGACATGAATGGTGGCCTTTCCCCACAGAAACAGAAGTCACAAGCCTAGGTCCCTGATGTCAATTTGCTGGAGGCACTTGGCACTGTCAAACCAGCCACAGTTGCCTGTGGGGGTACCTTGCATCTAGGAGACATCATGATCCGTTCACAATTTCAGAAGGCAGCCGGCCACTCCGGGCCACCGCGCCATGGACATGAATGATGGCCTTTCCCCACAGAAACAAAAGTCACCAGGCTAGGTTCCTGATTTCAATTTGCTGGAGGCACTTGGCACTGTCAAACCAGCCACAGTTGCCTCTGGGGGCACTTTGCATCTGGGAGGTATCCCGATCCGTTCGGAATTGCAGCAGGCAGCCGGCCACTCCGGACCACGGGGCCCTGGACATGAACCATGGCCTTTCCCCAGAGAAACAAAAGTCACCAGGCCAGGTTCCTCATGTTAGTTTGCAGGAGGCACTTGGCACTGTCAAAACAGCCACAGTTGCCTCTGGGGGCACCTTGTATCTGGGAGACATCCTGATCCTTTTAGAATTTTACAAGGCAGCTGGCCACTCCGGGCCACCTTGACCTGGACACTAACCATGGCCTTTCCCCGGAGAAACAAAATTCACCAGGCCAGGTTCCTCATGTTAGTTTGCAGGAGGCACTTGGCACTGTCAAAGCAGCCACAGTTACCTCTGGGTGCACCTTGTATCTGGGAGACATCCTGATTCTTTTAGAATTTTACAAGGCAGCTGCCCACTCAGGGCCACCTTGCCCTGGACACTAACCATGGTCTTTCCCCAGAGAAACAAAAGTCACCAGGCCAGGATCCTGATGTCAGATTTCAGAGGGTACGAGGCACTGTCAAACCAGCCACACTTGCCTCTGGGGGTACCTCGCATCTGAGAGATATCCTGATCCATTCATAATTTCAGAAGGCATCCGGCCACTCCGGACCACAGGGTCCTGGACACTAACCATGGCCTTTCCCCAGAGAAACAAAAGTCACCAGGCCAGCTTCCTCATGTCAGTTTGCAGGAGACATTTGGTAGTGACAAATCATCCACAGTTGCCTCTCGGGGCACGTTGCATTTGGGAGGTATCCGGATTGTTTCGGAATTTCAGCAGGCAGCCGGCCACTCCGGGCCACGGGGCCCTGGACATGAATGGTGGCCTTTCCCCACAGAAACAGAAGTCACAAGCCTAGGTCCCTGATGTCAATTTGCTGGAGGCACTTGGCACTGTCAAACCAGCCACAGTTGCCTGTGGGGGTACCTTGCATCTAGGAGACATCATGATCCGTTCACAATTTCAGAAGGCAGCCGGCCACTCCGGGCCACCGCGCCATGGACATGAATGATGGCCTTTCCCCAGAGAAACAAAAGTCACCAGGCTAGGTTCCTGATTTCAATTTGCTGGAGGCACTTGGCTCTGTCAAACCAGCCACACTTGCCTCTGGGGGCACTTTGCATCTGGGAAGTATCCTGATCCCTTCGGAATTGCTGCAGGCAGCCGGCCACTCCGGACCACGGGGCCCTGGACACGAACCATGGCCTTTCCCCAGAGAAACAAAAGTCACCAGGCCAGGTTCCACATGTTAGTTTGCAGGAGGCACTTGGCACTGTCAAAGCAGCCACAGTTACCTCTGGGTGCACCTTGTATCTGGGAAACATCCTGATCCTTTTAGAATTTTACAAGGCAGCTGCCCACTCCAGGCCACCTTGCCCTGGATACTAACCATGGCCTTTCCCCAGAGAAACAAAAGTCACCAGGCCAGGTTCCTGATGTCAGATTTCAGAGGGTACGAGGCACTGTCAAACCAGCCACAGTTGCCTCTGGGGGTACCTCGCATCTGAGAGATATCCTGATCCATTCACAATTTCAGAAGTCATCTGGCCACTCCGGACCACAGGTTCCTGGACACTAACCATGGCCTTTCCCCAGAGAAACAAAAGTCACCAGGCCAGCTTCCTCATGTCAGTTTGCAGGAGACATTTGGTATTGACAAATCATCCACAGTTGCCTCTGGGGGCACGTTGCATTTGGGAGGTATCCTGATTGATTCGGAATTTCAGCAGGGAGCCAGCCACTCCGGGCCACCGGGCCCTGGACATGAATGATGACCTTTCCCCAGAGAAACAAACTCACCACGCCAACTTCCTGATGTCAGTACGCAGGAGGCACTTGGCACTGTCAAACCAGCCACACTTGCCTCTGGGGGCAGTTGCGTCTTGGAGGCATCCTGATCCGTTTGGAATTTCAGCAGGCAACCGTCCACTCTGGGCCACGGGGCCCTGGACATGAATGATGGCCTTTCCCCAGACAAACAAAAGTCACCAGTCTAGGTTCCTGATGTCAATTTGCAGGAGGCACTTGGCACTGTCAAACCAGCCACACTTGCCTCTGGGGGCACCTTGTATCTGGGAGACATCCTGATCCTTTTAGAATTTTACAAGGCAGCTGCCCACTCAGGGCCACCTTGCCCTGGACACTAACCATGGCCTTTCCCCAGAGAAACAAAAGTCACCAGGCCAGGTTCCTCATGTTAGTTTGCAGGAGGCACTTGGCACTGTCAAAGCAGCCACAGTTACCTCTGGGTGCACCTTGTATCTGGGAGACATCCTGATTCTTTTAGAATTTTACAAGGCAGCTGCCCACTCAGGGCCACCTTGCCGTGGACACTAACCATGGTCTTTCCCCAGAGAAACAAAAGTCACCAGGCCAGGTTCCTCATGTTAGTTTGCAGGAGGCACTTGGCACTGTCAAAGCAGCCACAGTTACCTCTGGGTGCACCTTGTATCTGGGAGACATCCTGATTCTTTTAGAATTTTACAAGGCAGCTGCCCACTCAGGGCCACCTTGCCCTGGACACTAAACATGGCCTTTCCCCAGAGAAACAAAAGTCACCAGGCCAGGTTCCTGATGTCACATTTCAGAGGGTACGAGGCACTGTCAAACCAGCCACACTTGCCTCTGGGGGTACCTCGCATCTGAGAGATATCCTGATCCATTCACAATTTCAGAAGGCATCCGGCCACTGCGGACCACAGGGTCCTGGACACTAACCATGGCCTTTCCCCCGAGAAACAAAAGTCACCAGGCCAGCTTCCTCATGTCAGTTTGCAGGAGACATTTGGTATTGACAAATCATCCACAGTTGCCTCTGGGGGCACGTTGCATTTGGGAGGTATCCTGATTGTTTCGGAATTTCAGCAGGGAGCCGGCCACTCCGGGCCACGGGGCCCTGGGCACGAACCACGGCCTTTCCCCAGAGAAACAAAACTCAACAACCCAGGTTCCTGATGTCTGTTTGCAGGAGGCATTTGGCACTCACAAACCAGCCACAGTTGCCTCTGGGGTCACTTTGCATCTGGGAGGCATCTTGATCCGTTCGGAATTTCAGCAGGCAGCCGGCCACTGCGGACCACAGGGCCCTGGACAAGAACGATGGCCTCTCCCCAGAGAAACAAAAGTCACCAGGCTAGGTTCCTGATGTCAGTTTGCAGGAGGCACTTGGCACTGTCAAACCAGCCACACTTGCCTCTGGGGGCACCTTGCTTCTTGGAGTCATCGTGATCCGTTCATAATTTCAGCAGGCATCCAGCCACTCCGGGCCACAGGGCCCTGGACATGAATGATGGCCTTTCCCCAGAGAAACAAAAGTCACCAGGCTAGGTTCCTGATGTCAATTTGCAGGAGGCACTTGGCACTGTCAAACCAGCCACACTTGCCTCTGGGGGCACTTTGCATCTGGGAGGTATCCTGATCCGTTCACAATTTCAGAAGGCAGCCGGCCACTGCGGGCCACGGGGCCCTGGACATGAATGATGGCCTTTCCCCAGAGAAACAAAAGTCACCATGCTAGGTTCCTGATGTCAATTTGCAGGAGGCACTTGGCACTGTCAAACCAGCCACAGTTGCCTCTGGGGGCACCTTGTATCTGGGAGACATCCTGATCCTTTTAGAATTTTACAAGGCAGCTGCCCACTCAGGGCCACCTTGCCCTGGACACTAACCATGGCCTTTCCCCAGAGAAACAAAAGTCACCAGGCCAGGTTCCTCATGTTAGTTTGCAGGAGGCACTTGGCACTGTCAAAGCAGCCACAGTTACCTCTGGGTGCACCTTGTATCTGGGAGACATCCTGATTCTTTTAGAATTTTACAAGGCAGCTGCCCACTCAGGGCCACCTTGCCGTGGACACTAACCATGGTCTTTCCCCAGAGAAACAAAAGTCACCAGGCCAGGTTCCTCATGTTAGTTTGCAGGAGGCACTTGGCACTGTCAAAGCAGCCACAGTTACCTCTGGGTGCACCTTGTATCTGGGAGACATCCTGATTCTTTTAGAATTTTACAAGGCAGCTGCCCACTCAGGGCCACCTTGCCCTGGACACTAACCATGGCCTTTCCCCAGAGAAACAAAAGTCACCAGGCCAGGTTCCTGATGTCAGATTTCAGAGGGTACGAGGCACTGTCAAACCAGCCACACTTGCCTCTGGGGGTACCTCGCATCTGAGAGATATCCTGATCCATTCACAATTTCAGAAGGCATCCGGCCACTGCGGACCACAGGGTCCTGGACACTAACCATGGCCTTTCCCCCGAGAAACAAAAGTCACCAGGCCAGCTTCCTCATGTCAGTTTGCAGGAGACATTTGGTATTGACAAATCATCCACAGTTGCCTCTGGGGGCACGTTGCATTTGGGAGGTATCCTGATTGTTTCGGAATTTCAGCAGGGAGCCGGCCACTCCGGGCCACGGGGCCCTGGGCACGAACCACGGCCTTTCCCCAGAGAAACAAAACTCAACAACCCAGGTTCCTGATGTCTGTTTGCAGGAGGCATTTGGCACTCACAAACCAGCCACAGTTGCCTCTGGGGTCACTTTGCATCTGGGAGGCATCCTGATCCGTTCGGAATTTCAGCAGGCAGCCGGCCACTGCGGACCACAGGGCCCTGGACAAGAACGATGGCCTCTCCCCAGAGAAACAAAAGTCACCAGGCTAGGTTCCTGATGTCAGTTTGCAGGAGGCACTTGGCACTGTCAAACCAGCCACACTTGCCTCTGGGGGCACCTTGCTTCTTGGAGTCATAGTGATCCGTTCATAATTTCAGCAGGCATCCAGCCACTCCGGGCCACAGGGCCATGGACATGAATGATGGCCTTTCCCCAGAGAAACAAAAGTCACCAGGCTAGGTTCCTGATGTCAATTTGCAGGAGGCACTTGGCACTGTCAAACCAGCCACACTTGCCTCTGGGGGCACTTTGCATCTGGGAGGCATCCTGATCCGTTCGGAATTTCAGCAGGCAGCAGGCCACTGCGGACCACGGGGCCCTGGGCACGAACGATGGCCTTTCCCCAGAGAAACAAAAGTCACCAGGCTAGGTTCCTGATGTCAGTTTGCAGGAGGCACTTGGCAATGTCAAACCAGCCACAGTTGCCTCTGGGGGCACTTGCGTCTGGGAGGCGTCCTGATCCGTTCGGAATTTCAGCAGGCAGCCGGCCACTCCAGGCCACGGGGCCCTGGACATGAATGATGGCCTTTCCCCACAGAAACAGAAGTCACCAGCCTAGGTTCCTGAGGTCAGTTTGCAGAAGGCACTTGGCACTGTCAAACCAGCCACAGTTGCCTGTGGGGGCACCTTAGATCTTGGAGTCATCGTGATCCGTTCATAATTTCTGCAGGCATCCGGCCACACCGGGCCACGGGGCCCTGGACACTAGCCATGGCCTTTCCCCAGAGAAACAAAAGTCACCAGGCCAGGTTCCTGATGTCAATTTGCAGGAGGCACTTGGCACTGTCAAACCAGCCGCAGTTGCCTGTGGGGGTACCTTGCATCTAGGAGACATCATGATCCGTTCACAATTTCAGAAGGCAGCCGGCCACTGCGGGCCACGAGGCCCTGGACACGAACGATGGCCTTTCCCCAGAGAAACAAAAGTCACCAGGCTAGGTTCCTGATGTCAATTTGCAGGAGGCACTTGGCACTGTCAAACCAGCCACACTTGCCTCTGGGGGCACTTTGCATCTGGGAAGTATCCTGATACGTTCGGAATTTTAGCAGGCAGCGGGCTACACCAATCCACCGGGACCTGGACACGAACCATGGCCTTTCCCCAGACAAACAAAAGTCACCAGGCCCGGCTCCTGATGTCAGTTTGCAGAAGGCACTTGGCACTGTCAAACCAGCCACTGTTGCCCGTGGGGGCACCTAGCATCTGGGAGGTATCCTGATCCGTTCAGAATTTCAGAAGGCAGCCGGCCACTCCGGGCCACTGGGCCATGGACATGAATGATGGCCTTTCCCCAGAGAAACAAAAGTCACCAGCCTAGGTTCCTGATTTCAATTTGCTGGACGCACTTGGCACTGTCAAACCAGCCACACTTGCCTCTGGGGGCACTTTGCATCTGGGAGGCATCCTGATCTGTTCGCAATTTCAGCAGGCAGCCGGCCACTCCTGACCACGGGGTCCTGGGCACGAACGATGGCTTTTCCCCAGAGAAACAAAAGTCACCAGGCCAGGTTCCTGATGTCAGTTTGCAGGAGCCACTTGGCACTGTCAAACCAGCCACACTTGCCTCTGGGGGCACCTTGCATCTGGGAGGCATCCTGATCCGTTCTGTGTTTCAGGAGGCAGCCGGCCACTCCGGGCCACGGGGCCCTGGACATGAATGATGGCCTTTCCCCACAGAAACAAAAGTCACCAGCCTAGGTTCCTGATGTCAATTTGCAGGAGGCACTTGGCACTGTCAAACAAGCCACAGTTGCCTGTGGGGGTACCTTGCATCTAGGAGACATCATGATCCGTTCACAATTTCAGAAGTCAACCGGCCACTCCGGGCCACGGGGCCCTGGACATGAATGATGGCCTTTCCCCAGAGAAACAAAAGTCACCAGGCTAGGTTCCTGATGTCAATTTGCAGGAGGCACTTGGCACTGTCAAACCAGCCACACTTGCCTCTGGGGGCACTTTGCATCTGGGAGGTATCCTGTTCCGTTCAGAATTTCAGCAGGCAGCCGGCCACTCCGGGCCACCGGGCCATGGACATGAATGTTGGCCTTTCCCCAAAGAAGCAAAAATCACCAGGCTAGGTCCCTGATTTCAATTTGCTGGAGGCAGTTGGCAATGTCAAAGCAACCACAGTTGCCTCTGAGGTCACCTACCATCTGGGAGGCATCCTGATCCGTTGGGTGTTTCAGAAGGCAGCCGGTCACACCGGGCCAATGGACCCTGGACATGAATGATGGTCTTTCCCCAGAGAAACAATCTCACCACACCAACTTCCTGATGTCAGTTTGCAGGAGGCACTTGGCACTGTCAAACCAGCCACACTTGCCTCTGGGGGCACTTGCGTCTGGGAGGCATCCTGATCCGTTCGGAATTTCAGCAGGGAGCCGGCCACTCCGGGCCACGGGGCCCTGGACACGAACCATGGCCTTTCCCCAGAGAAACAAAAGTCACCAGGCCAGGTTCCTGATGTCAATTTGCAGGAGGCACTTGGCACTGTCAAACCAGCCACACTTGCCTGTGGGGGTACCTTGCCTCTAGGAAAAGTCCTGATCCGTTCACAATTTCAGAAGGCAGCCGGCCACTGCGGGCCACGGGGCCCTGGACATGAATGATGGCCTTTCCCCACAGAAACAAAAGTCACCAGGCTAGGTTCCTGATGTCAGTTTGCAGGAGGCACTTGGCACTGTCAAACCAGCCACAGTTGCCTCTGGGGGCACTTTGCATCTGGGAGGTATCCCGATCCGTTCGGAATTGCAGCAGGCAGCCGGCCACTCCGGACCACGGGGCCCTGGACATGAACCATGGCCTTTCCCCAGAGAAACAAAAGTCACCAGGCCAGGTTCCTCATGTTAGTTTGCAGGAGGCACTTGGCACTGTCAAAACAGCCACAGTTGCCTCTGGGGGCACCTTGTATCTGGGAGACATCCTGATCCTTTTAGAATTTTACAAGGCAGCTGGCCACTCCGGGCCACCTTGACCTGGACACTAACCATGGCCTTTCCCCGGAGAAACAAAATTCACCAGGCCAGGTTCCTCATGTTAGTTTGCAGGAGGCACTTGGCACTGTCAAAGCAGCCACAGTTACCTCTGGGTGCACCTTGTATCTGGGAGACATCCTGATTCTTTTAGAATTTTACAAGTCAGCTGCCCACTCAGGGCCACCTCGCCCTGGACACTAACCATGGTCTTTCCCCAGAGAAACAAAAGTCACCAGGCCAGGTTCCTGATGTCAGATTTCAGAGGGTACGAGGCACTGTCAAACCAGCCACACTTGCCTCTGGGGGTACCTCGCATCTGAGAGATATCCTGATCCATTCACAATTTCAGAAGGCATCCGGCCACTCCGGACCACAGGGTCCTGGACACTAACCATGGCCTTTCCCCAGAGAAACAAAAGTCACCAGGCCAGCTTCCTCATGTCAGTTTGCAGGAGACATTTGGTAGTGACAAATCATCCACAGTTGCCTCTCGGGGCACGTTGCATTTGGGAGGTATCCGGATTGTTTCGGAATTTCAGCAGGCAGCCGGCCACTCCGGGCCACGGGGCCCTGGACATGAATGGTGGCCTTTCCCCACAGAAACAGAAGTCACAAGCCTAGGTCCCTGATGTCAATTTGCTGGAGGCACTTGGCACTGTCAAACCAGCCACAGTTGCCTGTGGGGGTACCTTGCATCTAGGAGACATCATGATCCGTTCACAATTTCAGAAGGCAGCCGGCCACTCCGGGCCACCGCGCCATGGACATGAATGATGGCCTTTCCCCACAGAAACAAAAGTCACCAGGCTAGGTTCCTGATTTCAATTTGCTGGAGGCACTTGGCACTGTCAAACCAGCCACAGTTGCCTCTGGGGGCACTTTGCATCTGGGAGTCATCCTGATCCCTTCGGAATTGCTGCAGGCAGCCGGCCACTCCGGACCACGGGGCCCTGGACACGAACCATGGCCTTTCCCCAGAGAAACAAAAGTCACCAGGCCAGGTTCCACATGTTAGTTTGTAGGCGGCACTTGGCACTGTCAAAGCAGCCACAGTTACCTCTGGGTGCACCTTGTATCTGGGAAACATCCTGATCCTTTTAGAATTTTACAAGGCAGCTGCCCACTCCAGGCCACCTTGCCCTGGACACTAGCCATGGCCTTTCCCCAGAGAAACAAAAGTCACCAGGCCAGCTTCCTCATGTCAGTTTGCAGGAGACATTTGGTACTGTCAAACCAGCCACAGTTACCTCTGGGTGCACCTTGTATCTGGGAGACATCCTGATTCTTTTAGAATTTTACAAGGCAGCTGCCCACTCCAGGCCACCTTGCCCTGGATACTAACCATGGCCTTTCCCCAGAGAAACAAAAGTCACCAGGCCAGGTTCCTGATGTCAGATTTCAGAGGGTACGAGGCACTGTCAAACCAGCCACACTTGCCTCTGGGGGTACCTCGCATCTGAGAGATATCCTGATCCATTCACAATTTCAGAAGTCATCTGGCCACTCCGGACCACAGGTTCCTGGACACTAACCATGGCCTTTCCCCAGAGAAACAAAAGTCACCAGGCCAGCTTCCTCATGTCAGTTTGCAGGAGACATTTGGTAGTGACAAATCATCCACAGTTGCCTCTGGGGGCACGTTGCATTTGGGAGGTATCCTGATTGTTTCGGAATTTCAGCAGGGAGCCAGCCACTCCGGGCCACCGGGCCCTGGACATGAATGATGACCTTTCCCCAGAGAAACAAACTCACCACGCCAACTTCCTGATGTCAGTACACAGGAGGCACTTGGTACTGTCAAACCAGCCACACTTGCCTCTGGGGGCAGTTGCGTCTTGGAGGCATCCTGATCCGTTTGGAATTTCAGCAGGCAACCGTCCACTCCGGGCCACGGGGCCCTGGACATGAATGATGGCCTTTCCCCAGACAAACAAAAGTCACCAGGCTAGGTTCCTGATGTCAATTTGCAGGAGGCACTTGGCACTGTCAAACCAGCCACACTTGCCTCTGGGGGCACTTTGCATCTGGGAGGTTTCCTGATCCGTTCAGATTTTCAGAAGGCAGCCGGCCACTGTGGACCACAGGGCCCTGGACATGAACCATGGCCTTTCCCCAGAGAAACAAAAGTCACCAGGCCAGGTTCCTCATGTCGGTTTGCAGGAGGCACTTGGCACTGTCAAACCAGCCACTGTTGCCTCTGGGGGCACCTTGCTTCTTGGAGTCATCGTGATCCGTTCATAATTTCAGCAGGCATCCAGCCACTGCGGGCCACGGGGCCCTGGACATGAATGATGGCCTTTCCACAGAGAAACAAACGCACCACACCAACTTCCTGATGTCAGTACGCAGGAGGCACTTGGCACTGTCAAACCAGCCACAGTTGCCTCTGGGGGCACTTGCGTCTGGGAGGCATCCTGATCCGTTCGGAATTTTCAGCAGGCAGCCGGCCACTCCGGACTACCAGGAACTGATGGCTTTTCCCCCGACAAACAAAAGTCACCAGGCTAGGTCCCTGATGTAAGTTTGCAGGAGGCACGATACACTGTCAAACCAGCCACAGTTGCCTCTGGGGGCATTTTACATCTGGGAGGTATCCTGATCCGTTCGGAATTGCAGCAGGCAGCCGGCCACTCCGGACCACGGGGCCCTGGACAAAAACGATGGCCTTTCCCCAGAGAAACAAAAGTCACCAGGCCAGGTTCCTGATGTCAGTTTGCAGGAGGCACTTGGCACTGTCAAACCAGCCACAGTTTCCTCTGAGGGCACCTTGCATCTGGGAGGCATCCTGATCCGTTCTGTGTTTCAGAAGGCAGCCAGCCGCACCGGGCCAACGGACCCTGGACATGAATGATGGTCTTTCCCCAGAGAAACAAACTCACCACACTAACTTCTGGATGTCAATACGCAGGAGGCACTTGGCACTGTCAAACCAGCCACAATTGCCTCTGGGGGCACTTGCGTCTTGGAGGCATCCTGATCCGTTTGGAATTTCAGCAGGCAACCAGCCACTCCGGGCCACGGGGCCCTGGACACGAACCACGGCCTTTCCCCAGAGAAACAAAACTCAACAACCCAGGTTCCTTCTGTCAGTTTGCAGGAGGCATTTGGCACTGTCAAACCAGCCACAGTTGCCTCTGTGGGCACCTTGCATCTGGGAGGCATCCTGATCCGTTCGGCATTTCAGAAGGCAGCTGGCCACTCCGGGCCACCTTGCCCTGGACACTAACCATGGCCTTTCTCCACAGAAACAAAAGTCACCAGGCCAGGTTCCTGATGTCAGTGTTCAGAGGGCACGAGGCACTGTCAAACCAGCCACAGTTGCCTCTGGGATACCTTGCATCTGAGAGATACCCTGATCAGTTCACAGTTTCAGAAGGCAGCCGGCCACTCCGAACCACAGGATCCTGGACCAGAAACATGGCCTTTCCCCAGACAAACAAAAGTCACCAGGCCAGGTTCCTGATGTCAGTTTGCAGGAGGCATTTGGCACTGTCAAACCAGCCACAGTTGCCTCTGGGGGCACCTTAGATCTTGGAGTCATCGTGATCCGTTCATAATTTCAGCAGGCATCCAGCCACTCAGGGCCACGGGGCCCTGGACATGAATGATGGCCTTTGCACAGAGAAACAAACGCACCACATCAACTTCCTGATGTCAGTACGCAGGAGGCACTTGGCACTGTCAAACCAGCCACAGTTGCCTGTGGGGGCACTTGCATCTGGGAGGCATCCTGATCCCTTCGGAATTTTCAGCAGGCAGCCGGCCACTCCGGACTACGAGGCACTGGAAACGAACCATGGCCTTTCCCCAGACAAACAAATGTCACCAGGCTAGATCCCTGATGTAAGTTTGCAGGAGGCACGATACACTGTCAAACCAGCCACACTTGCCTCTGGGGGCATTTTGCATCTGGGAGGTATCCTGATCTGTTCGGAATTGCAGCAGGCAGCCGGCCACTGCGGACCACGGGGCCCTGGACACGAACGATGGCCTTTCCCCAGACAAACAAAAGTCACCAGGCCAGGTTCCTCATGTCAGTTTGCAGGAGGCACTTGGCACTGTCAAACCAGCCACAGTTGCCTCTGGGGGCACCTTGCATCTCGGAGACATCATGATCCGTTCAGAATTTCAGCAGGCAGCCGGCCACTCCGGGCCACCGGGCCCTGGACATGAATGATGGCCTTTCCCGAGAGAAACAAAAGTCACCAGCCTAGGTTCCTGATGTCAATTTGCAGAAGGCACTTGGCACTGTCAAACCAGCCACAGTTGCCTCTGGGGGCACCTTAGATCTTGGAGTCATCGTGATCCGTTCATAATTTCTGCACGCATCCGGCCTACAGCGGGCAACCGGGCCCTGGACACTAGCCATGGCCTTTCCCCAGAGAAACAAAAGTCAACAGTCCAGCTTCCTCATGTCAGTTTGCAGGAGACATTTGGTACTGACAAATCATCCACAGTTGCCTCTGAGGGCACCTTGCATCTGGGAGGCATCCTGATCCGTTTGGTGTTTCAGAAGTCAGCTGGCCACTCCGGGCCACCTTGCCGTGGACACTAACCATGGCCTTTCTCCACAGAAACAAAAGTCACCAGGCCAGGTTCCTCATGTCAGTTTGCAGGAGGCACTTGGCATTGTCAAAGCATCCACAGTTGCCTCTGGGTGCACCTTGTATCTGGGAAACATCCTGATCCTTTTAGAATTTTACAAGGCAGCTGGCCACTCCGGGCCACCTTGCCCTGGACACAAACCATGGCCTTTCCCCAGAGAAACAAAAGTCACCAGGCCAGGTTCCTGATGTCAGTTTTCAGAGGGCACGAGGCACTGTCAAACCAGCCACAGTTGCCTCTGGGGGTACCTTGCATCTGAGAGATATCCTGATCTGTTCACAATTTCAGAAGGCAGCCGGCCACTCCGGACCACAGGGTCCTGGACATGAACCATGGCCTTTCCCCAGAGAAACAAAAGTCACCAGGCCCGGCTCCTGATGTCAGCTTGCAGAAGGCACTTGGCACTGTCAAACCAGCCACTGCTGCCTCTGGGGGCACCTAGCATCTGGGAGGTATCCTGATCCGTTCAGAATTTCAGAAGGCAGCCGGCCACTCCGTGCCACTGGGCCATGGACATGAATGATGGCCTTTCCCCCGAGAAACAAAAGTCACCAGGCTAGGTTCCTGATTTCAATTTGCTGGAGGCACTTGGCACTGTCAAACCAGCCACAGTTGCCTGTGGGTGCACCTTGCATCTGGGAGGCATCCTGATCCGTTCACAATTTCAGAAGTCAGCCCGCCACTGCGGGCCACGGGGCCCTGGACATGAATGATGGCCTTTCCCCAGAGAAACAAAAGTCACCAGGCTAGGTTCCTGATGTCAATTTGCAGGAGGCACTTGGCACTGTCAAACCAGCCACAGTTGCCTCTGGGGACACTTTGCATCTGGGAGGTATCCTCATTGTTTCGGAATTTCAGCAGGGAGCCGGCCACTCCGGGCCACCGGGCCCTGGACACGAACCATGGCCTTTCCCCAGAGAAACAAAAGTCACCAGGCCAGGTTCCTGATTTCAATTTGCTGGAGGCACTTGGCACTGTCAAAGCAGCCACAGTTGCCTCTGAAGACAGCTACCATCTGGGAGGCATCCTGATCCGTTCGGTGTTTCAGAAGGCAGCCGGCCACACCGGGCCAACGGACCCTGGACATGAATGATGGTCTTTCCCCAGAGAAACAAACTCACCACACCAACTTCCTGATGTCAATACGCAGGAGGCACTTGGCACTGTCAAACCAGCCACAGTTGCCTCTGGGGGCATTTGCGTCTGGGAGGCATCCTGATCCGTTCGGAATTTCAGCAGGCAGCCGGCCACTCCGGACCACGGGGCCCTGGACATGAAGGATGGCCTTTCCCCACAGAAACAAAAGTCACCAGGCGAGGTTCCTGATGTCAATTTGCAGGAGGCACTTGGCACTGTCAAACCAGACACACTTGCCTCTGGGGGCACTTTGCATCTGGGAGGTATCCTGATCCGTTCACAATTTCAGAAGGCAGCCGGCCACTGCGGGCCACGGGGCCCTGGACATGAACGATGGCCTTTCCCCAGAGAAACAAAAGTCACCATGCTAGGTTCCTGATGTCAATTTGCAGGAGGCACTTGGCACTGTCAAACCAGCCACAGTTGCCTCTGGGGGCACCTTGTATCTGGGAGACATCCTGATCCTTTTAGAATTTTACAAGTCAGCTGCCCACTCAGGGCCACCTTGCCCTGGACACTAACCATGGCCTTTCCCCAGAGAAACAAAAGTCACCAGGCCAGGTTCCTCATGCTAGTTTGCAGAAGGCACTTGGCACTGTCAAACCAGCCACAGTTACCTCTTGGTGCACCTTGTATCTGGGAGACATCCTGATTCTTTTAGAATTTTTCAAGGCAGCTGCCCACTCAGGGCCACCTTGCCGTGGACACTAACCATGGCCTTTCCCCAGAGAAACAAAAGTCACCAGGCCAGGTTCCTCATGTTAGTTTGCAGGAGGCACTTGGCACTGTCAAACCAGCCACAGTTGCCTCTGGGGGCACCTTGTATCTGGGAGACATCCTGATCCTTTTAGAATTTTACAAGTCAGCTGCCCACTCAGGGCCACCTCGCCCTGGACACTAACCATGGCCTTTCCCCAGAGAAACAAAAGTCACCAGGCCAGGTTCCTGATGTCAGATTTCAGAGGGTACGAGGCACTGTCAAACCAGCCACAGTTGCCTCTGGGGGTACCTCGCATCTGAGAGATATCCTGATCCATTCACAATTTCAGAAGGCATCCGGCCACTCCGGACCACAGGGTCCTGGACACTAACCATGGCCTTTCCCCAGAGAAACAAAAGTCACCAGGCCAGCTTCCTCATGTCAGTTTGCAGGAGACATTTGGTATTGACAAACCATCCACAGTTGCCTCTGGGGGCACGTTGCATTTGGGAGGTATCCTGATTGTTTTGGAATTTCAGCAGGGAGCCGGCCACTCCGGGCCACGGGGCCCTGGGCACGAACCACGGCCTTTCCCCAGAGAAACAAAACTCAACAACCCAGGTTCCTGATGTCTGTTTGCAGGAGGCATTTGGCACTCACAAACCAGCCACAGTTGCCTCTGGGGTCACTTTGCATCTGGGAGGCATCCTGATCCGTTCGGAATTTCAGCAGGCAGCCGGCCACTGCGGACCACAGGGCCCTGGACAAGAACGATGGCCTCTCCCCAGAGAAACAAAAGTCACCAGGCTAGGTTCCTGATGTCAGTTTGCAGGAGGCACTTGGCACTGTCAAACCAGCCACACTTGCCTCTGGGGGCACCTTGCTTCTTGGAGTCATCGTGATCCGTTCATAATTTCAGCAGGCATCCAGCCACTCCGGGCCACAGGGCCCTGGACATGAATGATGGCCTTTCCCCAGAGAAACAAAAGTCACCAGCCTAGGTTCCTGATGTCAATTTGCAGGAGGCACTTGGCACTGTCAAACCAGCCACACTTGCCTCTGGGGGCACTTTGCATCTGGGAGGCATCCTGATCCGTTCGGAATTTCAGCAGGCAGCCGGCCACTGCGGACCACGGGGCCCTGGGCACGAACGATGGCCTTTCCCCAGAGAAACAAAAGTCACCAGGCTAGGTTCCTGATGTCAGTTTGCAGGAGGCACTTGGCAATGTCAAACCAGCCACAGTTGCCTCTGGGGGCACTTTGCATCTGGGAGGCGTCCTGATCCGTTCGGAATTTCAGCAGGCAGCCGGCCACTCCAGGCCACGGGGCCCTGGACATGAATGATGGCCTTTCCCCACAGAAACAGAAGTCACCAGCCTAGGTTCCTGAGGTCAGTTTGCAGAAGGCACTTGGCACTGTCAAACCAGCCACAGTTGCCTGTGGAGGCACCTTAGATCTTGGAGTCATCGTGATCCGTTCATAATTTCTGCAGGCATCCGGCCACACCGGGCCACGGGGCCCTGGACACTAGCCATGGCCTTTCCCCAGACAAACAAAAGTCACCAGTCCAGGTTCCTGATGTCAATTTGCAGGAGGCACTTGGCACTGTCAAAGCAGCCACAGTTACCTCTGGGTGCACCTTGTATCTGGGAGACATCCTGATTCTTTTAGAATTTTACAAGGCAGCTGGCCACTCAGGGCCACCTTGCCCTGGACACTAACCATGGTCTTTCCCCAGAGAAACAAAAGTCACCAGGCCAGGTTCCTGATGTCAGATTTCAGAGGGTACGAGGCACTGTCAAACCAGCCACACTTGCCTCTGGGGGTACCTCGCATCTGAGAGATATCCTGATCCATTCACAATTTCAGAAGGCATCCGGCCACTCCGGACCACAGGGTCCTGGACACTAACCATGGCCTTTCCCCAGAGAAACAAAAGTCACCAGGCCAGCTTCCTCATGTCAGTTTGCAGGAGACATTTGGTATTGACAAATCATCCACAGTTGCCTCTGGGGGCACGTTGCATTTGGGAGGTATCCTGATTGTTTCGGAATTTCAGCAGGCAGCCGGCCACTCCGGGCCACGGGGCCCTGGACATGAATGGTGGCCTTTCCCCAGAGAAACAGAAGTCACAAGCCTAGGTCCCTGATGTCAATTTGCTGGAGGCACTTGGCTCTGTCAAACCAGCCACACTTGCCTCTGGGGGCACTTTGCATCTGGGAGTCATCCTGATCCCTTCGGAATTGCTGCAGGCAGCCGTCCACTCCGGACCACGGGGCCCTGGACACGAACCATGGCCTTTCCCCAGAGAAACAAAAGTCACCAGGCCAGGTTCCTCATGTTAGTTTGCAGGAGGCACTTGGCATTGTCAAACCAGCCACAGTTACCTCTGGGTGCACCTTGTATCTGGGAGACATCCTGATCCTTTTAGAATTTTAAAAGGCAGCTGCCCACTCAGGGCCACCTTGCCCTGGACACTAACCATGGCCTTTCCCCAGAGAAACAAAAGTCACCAGGCCAGGTTCCTGATGTCAGATTTCAGAGGGTACGAGGCACTGTCAAACCAGCCACAGTTGCCTCTGGGGGTACCTCGCATCTGAGAGATATCCTGATCCATTCACAATTTCAGAAGGCATCTGGCCACTCCGGACCACAGGGTCCTGGACACGAACCATGGCCTTTCCCCAGAGAAACAAAAGTCACCTGGCCAGCTTCCTCATGTCAGTTTGCAGGAGACATTTGGTACTGACAAATCATCCACAGTTGCCTCTGGGGGCACGTTGCATTTGGGAGGTATCCTGATTGTTTCGGAATTTCAGCAGGGAGCCAGCCACTCCGGGCCACCGGGCCCTGGACATGAATGATGACCTTTCCCCAGAGAAACAAACTCACCACGCCAACTTCCTGATGTCAGTACGCAGGAGGCACTTGGCACTGTCAAACCAGCCACACTTGCCTCTGGGGGCAGTTGCGTCTTGGAGGCATCCTGATCTGTTTGGAATTTCAGCAGGCAACCGGCCACTCCGGGCCACCAGGCCCTGGACAAAAACCATGGCCTTTCCCCAGAGAAACAAAACTCAACAACCCAGCTTCCTGATGTCAGTTTGCAGGAGGCATTTGGCATTCACAAACCAGCAACACTTGCCTCTGGGGGCACCTTGCATCTGAGAGGCATCCTGATCCGTTCGGAATTTCAGCAGGCAGCCGGCCACTGCGGACCACGGGGCCATGGACAAGAACGATGGCCTTTCCCCAGAGAAACAAAAGTCACCAGGCTAGGTTCCTGATGTCAGTTTGCAGGAGGCACTTGGCACTGTCAAACCAGCCACATTTGCCTGTGGGGTCACCTTGCTTCTTGGAGTCATCGTGATCCGTTCATAATTTCAGCAGGCACCCAGCCACTCTGGACCACTGGGCCATGGACATGAATGATGGCCTTTCCCCAGAGAAACAAAAGTCACCAGGCTAGGTTCCTGATTTCAATTTGCTGGAGGCACTTGGCACTGTCAAACCAGCCACACTTGCCTCTGGGGGCACTTTGCATCTGGGAGGCATCCTGATCCGTTCGGAATTTCAGCAGGCAGCCGGCCACTCCGGACCACGGGGCCCTGGACACGAACCATGGCCTTTCCCCAGAGAAACAAAAGTCACCAGGCCAGGTTCCTGATGTCAGTTTGCAGGAGGCACTTGGCACTGTCAAAGCAGCCACAGTTGCCTCTGAGGGCACCTTGCATCTGGGAGGCATCCTGATCCGTTTCGTGTTTCAGAAGGCAGCCGGCCACACCGGGCCAATGGACCGTGGACATGAATGATGGTCTTTCCCCAGAGAAACAAACTCACCACACCAACTTCCTGATGTCAATACGCAGGAGGCACTTGGCACTGTCAAACCAGCCACACTTGCCTCTGGGGGCACTTGCGTCTGGGAGGCGTCCTGATCCGTTCGGAATTTCAGCAGGCAGCCGGCCACTCCGGGCCACCGGGCCCTGGACAAGAATCATGGCCTTTCCCCAGAGAAACAGAAGTCACCAGCCTAGGTTCCTGATGTCAATTTGCAGGAGGCACTTGGCACTGTCAAACCAGCCACTGTTGCCTGTGGGTATACCTTGCATCTAGGAGACATCATGATCCGTTCAGAATTTCAGAAGGCAGCCGGCCACTGCGGGACACGGGGCCCTGGACATGAATGATGGCCTTTCCCCAGACAAACAAAAGTCACCAGGCTAGGTTCCTGATGTCAATTTGCAGGAGGCACATGGCACTGTCAAACCAGCCACACTTGCCTCTGGGGACACTTGCGTCTGGGAGGCATCCTGATCCGTTCGGAATTTCAGCAGGCAGCCGGCCACTCCGGGCCACGGGGCCCTGGACATGAATGGTGGCCTTACCCCACAGAAACAAAAGTCACCAGCCTAGGTTCCTGAGGTCAATTTGCAGGAGGCACTTGGCACTGTCAAACCAGCCACAGTTGCCTGTGGGGGTACATTGCATCTAGGAGACATCATGATCCGTTCACAATTTCAGAAGGCAGACGGCCACTCCGGGCCACCTTGCCCTGGACATGAATGATGGTCTTTCCCCAGAGAAACAAAAGTCACTAGGCTAGGTTCGTGATTTCAATTTGCTGGAGGCACTTGGCACTGTCAAACCAGCCACAGTTGCCTCTGGGGGCACTTTGCATCTGGGAGGCATCCTGATCCATTCGGAATTTCAGCAGGCAGCCGGCCACTGCGGACCACGGGGCCCTGGGCACGAACGATGGCCTTTCCCCACAGAAACAAAAGTCACCAGGCCAGCTTCCTGATGTCAGTTTGCAGGAGGCACTTGGCAGTGTCAAAGCAGCCACAGTTGCCTCTGAGGGCACCTTGCATCTGGGAGGCATCCTGATCCGTTCGGTGTTTCAGAAGGCAGCCGGCCACACCGGGCCAATGTACCCTGGACATGAATGATGGTCTTTCCCAAGACAAACAATCTCACCACACCAACTTCCTGATGTCAATACGCAGGAGGCACTTGGCACTGTCAAACCAGCCACTGTTGCCTCTGGGGGCACTTGCGTCTGGGAGGCATCCTGATCCGTTTAGAATTTCAGCAGGCAGCCGGCCACTCCGGGCCACGGGGCCCTGGACATGAATGGCGGCCTTTCCCCAGAGAAACAAAAGTCACCAGCCTAGGTTCCTGATGTCAATTTGCAGGAGGCACTTGGCACTGTCAAACCAGCCACACTTGCCTCTGGGGGCACTTTGCATCTGGGAGGCATCCTGATCCGTTCGGAATTTCAGCAGGCAGCCGGCCACTCCGGACCACGGGGCCCTGGACACGAACCATGGCCTTTCCCCAGAGAAACAAAAGTCACCAGGCCAGGTTCCTGATGTCAGTTTGCAGGAGGCACTTGGCACTGTCAAACCAGCCACAGTTGCCTCTGAGGGCACCTTGCATCTGGGAGGCATCCTGATCCGTTTCGTGTTTCAGAAGGCAGCCGGCCACACCGGGCCAATGGACCCTGGACATGAATGATGGTCTTTCCCCAGAGAAACAAACTGACCACACCAACTTCCTGATGTCAATACGCAGGAGGCACTTGGCACTGTCAAACCAGCCACACTTGCCTCTGGGGGCACTTGCATCTAGGAGACATCATGATCCGTTCACAATTTCAGAAGGCAGCCGGCCACTCCGGGCCACGGGGCCTGGACATGAATGATGGTCTTTCCCCAGAGAAACAAAAGTCACCAGGCTAGGTTCGTGATTTCAATTTGCTGGAGGCACTTGGCACTGTCAAACCAGCCACAGTTGCCTCTGGGGGCACTTTGCATCTGGGAGGCATCCTGATCCGTTCGGAATTTCAGCAGGCAGCCGGCCACTGCGGACCACGGGGCCCTGGGCACGAACGATGGCCTTTCCCCACAGAAACAAAAGTCACCAGGCCAGGTTCCTGATGTCAGTTTGCAGGAGGCACTTGGCACTGTCAAAGCAGCCACAGTTGCCTCTGGGGGCACCTTGCATCTGGGAGGCATCCTGATCCGTTGGGTGTTTCAGAAGGCAGCCGGCCACACCGGGCCAATGGACCCTGGACATGAATGATGGTCTTTCCCCAGAGGAACAAACTCACCACACCAACTTCCTGATGTCAATTTGCAGGAGGCACTTGGCACTGTCAAACCAGCCACACTTGCCTCTGGGGGCACTTGCGTCTGGGAGGCGTCCTGATCCGTTCGGAATTTCAGCAGGCAGCCGGCCACTCCGGGCCACCGGGCCCTGGACAAGAATCATGGCCTTTCCCCAGAGAAACAGAAGTCACCAGCCTAGGTTCCTGATGTCAATTTGCAGGAGGCACTTGGCACTGTCAAACCAGCCACAGTTGCCTGTGGGTGTACCTTGCATCTAGGAGACATCATGATCCGTTCACAATTTCAGAAGGCAGCCGGCCACTGCGGGCCACGGGGCCCTGGACATGAATGATGGCCTTTCCCCACAGAAACAAAAGTCACCAGCCTAGGTTCCTGATGTCAGTTTGCAGGAGGCACATGGCACTGTCAAACCAGCCACACTTGCCTCTGGGGACACTTTGCATCTGGGAGGTATCCTGATTGTTTCGGAATTTCAGCAGGGAGCCGGCCACTGCGGGCCACCGGGCCCTTGACACGAATCATGGCCTTTCCCCAGACAAACAAAAGTCACCAGGCCAGGTTCCTGATGTCAGTTTGCAGAAGGCACTTGGCACTGTCAAACCAGCCACACTTGCCTCGGGGGGCACTTTGCATCTGGGAGTCATCCTGATCCGTTCAGAATTTCAGAAGGCAGCCGGCCACTCCGGGCCACCGGGCCATGGACATGAATGATGGCCTTTCCCCAGAGAAACAAAAGTCACCAGGCCAGGTTCCTGATTTCAATTTGCTGAAGGCACTTGGCACTGTCAAAGCAGCCACAGTTGCCTCTGAGGTCACCTACCATCTGGGAGGCATCCTGATCCATTTGGTGTTTCAGAAGGCAATCGGCCACACCGGGCCAACGGACCCTGGACATGAATGATGGTCTTTCCCCAGAGAAACAATCTCACCACACCAACTTCCTGATGTCAATACGCAGGAGGCACTTGGCACTGTCAAACCAGCCACTGTTGCCTCTGGGGGCACTTGCGTCTGGGAGGCATCCTGATCCGTTTAGAATTGCAGCAGGCAGCCGGCCACTCTGGGCCACGGGGCCCTGGACATGAATGGCGGCCTTTCCCCAGAGAAACAAAAGTCACCAGCCTAGGTTCCTGATGTCAATTTGCAGGAGGCACTTGGCACTGTCAAACCAGCCACAGTTGCCTCTGGGGTCACTTTGCATCTGGGAGGCATTCTGATCCATTCGGAATTTCAGCAGGCAGCCGGCCACTCCGGGCCACCGGGCCATGGACATGAATGATGGCCTTTCCCCAGAGAAACAAAAGTCACCAGTCCAGGTTCCTGATTTCAATTTGCTGGAGGCACTTGGCACTGTCAAACCAGCCACACTTGCCTCTGGGGACATTTTGCATCTGGGAGGTATCCCGATCCGTTCGGAATTGCAGCAGGCAGCCGGCCACTCCGGACCATGGGACCCTGGACACGAACCATGGCCTTCCCCCACAGAAACAAAAGTCACCAGCCTAGGTTCCTGAGGTCAATTTGCAGGAGGCACTTGGCACTGTCAAACCAGCCACAGTTGCCTGTGGGGGTACATTGCATCTAGGGGACATCATGATCCGTTCACAATTTCAGAAGGCAGACGGCCACTCCGGGCCACCTTGCCCTGGACATGAATGATGGTCTTTCCCCAGAGAAACAAAAGTCACCAGGCTAGGTTCGTGATTTCAATTTGCTGGAGGCACTTGGCACTGTCAAACCAGCCACAGTTGCCTCTGGGGGCACTTTGCATCTGGGAGGCATCCTGATCCATTCGGAATTTCAGCAGGCAGCCGGCCACTGCGGACCACGGGGCCCTGGGCACGAACGATGGCCTTTCCCCACAGAAACAAAAGTCACCAGGCCAGCTTCCTGATGTCAGTTTGCAGGAGGCACTTGGCACTGTCAAAGCAGCCACAGTTGCCTCTGAGGGCACCTTGCATCTGGGAGGCATCCTGATCCGTTCGGTGTTTCAGAAGGCAGCCGGCCACACCGGGCCGATGTACCCTGGACATGAATGATGGTCTTTCCCCAGAGAAACAATCTCACCACACCAACTTCCTGATGTCAATACGCAGGAGGCACTTGGCACTGTCAAACCAGCCACTGTTGCCTCTGGGGGCACTTGCGTCTGGGAGGCATCCTGATCCGTTTAGAATTTCAGCAGGCAGCCGGCCACTCCGGGCCACGGGGCCCTGGACATGAACCATGGCCTTTCCCCAGAGAAACAAAAGTCACCAGCCTAGGTTCCTGATGTCAATTTGCAGGAGGCACTTGGCACTGTCAAACCAGCCACACTTGCCTCTGGGGACACTTTGCATCTGGGAGGTATCCTGATTGTTTCGGAATTTCAGCAGGGAGCCGGCCACTGCGGGCCACCGGGCCCTGGACACGAATCATGGCCTTTCCCCAGACAAACAAAAGTCACCAGGCCAGGTTCCTGATGTCAGTTTCCAGAAGGCACTTGGCACTGTCAAACCAGCCACACTTGCCTCGGGGGGCACTTTGCATCTGGGAGTCATCCTGATCCGTTCAGAATTTCAGAAGGCAGCCGGCCACTCCGGGCCACCGGGCCATGGACATGAATGATGGCCTTTCCCCAGAGAAACAAAAGTCACCAGGCCAGGTTCCTGATTTCAATTTGCTGGAGGCACTTGGCACTGTCAAAGCAGCCACAGTTGCCTCTGAGGTCACCTACCATCTGGGAGGCATCCTGATCCATTTGGTGTTTCAGAAGGCAATCGCCCACACCGGGCCAACGGACCCTGGACATGAATGATGGTCTTTCCCCAGAGAAACAATCTCACCACACCAACTTCCTGATGTCAATACGCAGGAGGCACTTGGCACTGTCAAACCAGCCACACTTGCCTCTGGGGGCGCTTGCATCTAGGAGACATCATGATCCGTTCACAATTTCAGAAGGCAGCCGGCCACTCCGGGCCACGGGGCCTGGACATGAATGATGGTCTTTCCCCAGAGAAACAAAAGTCACCAGGCTAGGTTCGTGATTTCAATTTGCTGGAGGCACTTGGCACTGTCAAACCAGCCACAGTTGCCTCTGGGGGCACTTTGCATCTGGGAGGCATCCTGATCCGTTCGGAATTTCAGCAGGCAGCCAGCCACTGCGGACCACGGGGCCCTGGGCACGAACGATGGCCTTTCCCCACAGAAACAAAAGTCACCAGGCCAGGTTCCTGATGTCAGTTTGCAGGAGGCACTTGGCACTGTCAAAGCAGCCACAGTTGCCTCTGAGGGCACCTTGCATCTGGGAGGCATCCTGATCCGTTCGGTGTTTCAGAAGGCAGCCGGCCACACCGGGCCAATGGACCCTGGACATGAATGATGGTCTTTCCCCAGAGGAACAAACTCACCACACCAACTTCCTGATGTCAATACGCAGGAGGCACTTGGCACTGTCAAACCAGCCACACTTGCCTCTGGGGGCACTTGCGTCTGGGAGGCGTCCTGATCCGTTCGGAATTTCAGCAGGCAGCCGGCCACTCCGGACCACCGGGCCCTGGACAAGAATCATGGCCTTTCCCCAGAGAAACAGAAGTCACCAGCCTAGGTTCCTGATGTCAATTTGCAGGAGGCACTTGGCACTGTCAAACCAGCCACAGTTGCCTGTGGGTGTACCTTGCATCTAGGAGACATCATGATCCGTTCACAATTTCAGAAGGCAGCCGGCCACTGCGGGCCACGGGGCCCTGGACATGAATGATGGCCTTTCCCCACAGAAACAAAAGTCACCAGCCTAGGTTCCTGATGTCAGTTTGCAGGAGGCACATGGCACTGTCAAACCAGCCACACTTGCCTCTGGGGACACTTTGCATCTGGGAGGTATCCTGATTGTTTCGGAATTTCAGCAGGGAGCCGGCCACTGCGGGCCACCGGGCCCTGGACACGAATCATGGCCTTTCCCCAGACAAACAAAAGTCACCAGGCCAGGTTCCTGATGTCAGTTTGCAGAAGGCACTTGGCACTGTCAAACCAGCCACACTTGCCTCGGGGGGCACTTTGCATCTGGGAATCATCCTGATCCGTTCAGAATTTCAGAAGGCAGCCGGCCACTCCGGGCCACCGGGCCATGGACAGGAATGATGGCCTTTCCCCAGAGAAACAAAAGTCACCAGGCCAGGTTCCTGATTTCAATTTGCTGGAGGCACTTGGCACTGTCAAAGCAGCCACAGTTGCCTCTGAGGTCACCTACCATCTGGGAGGCATCCTGATCCATTTGGTGTTTCAGAAGGCAATCGGCCACACCGGGCCAACGGACCCTGGACATGAATGATGGTCTTTCCCCAGAGAAACAATCTCACCACACCAACTTCCTGATGTCAATACGCAGGAGGCACTTGGCACTGTCAAACCAGCCACTGTTGCCTCTGGGGGCACTTGCGTCTGGGAGGCATCCTGATCCGTTTAGAATTGCAGCAGGCAGCCGGCCACTCTGGGCCACGGGGCCCTGGACATGAATGGCGGCCTTTCCCCAGAGAAACAAAAGTCACCAGCCTAGGTTCCTGATGTCAATTTGCAGGAGGCACTTGGCACTGTCAAACCAGCCACAGTTGCCTCTGGGGTCACTTTGCATCTGGGAGGCATTCTGATCCATTCGGAATTTCAGCAGGCAGCCGGCCACTCCGGGCCACCGGGCCATGGACATGAATGATGGCCTTTCCCCAGAGAAACAAAAGTCACCAGGCTAGGTTCCTGATTTCAATTTGCTGGAGTCACTTGGCACTGTCAAACCAGCCACACTTGCCTCTGGGGACATTTTGCATCTGGGAGGTATCCCGATCCGTTCGGAATTGCAGCAGGCAGCCGGCCACTCCGGACCATGGGACCCTGGACACGAACCATGGCCTTTCCCCAGGGAAACAAAAGTCACCAGGCCAGGTTCCTCATGTTAGTTTGCAGGAGGCACTTGGCACTGTCAAACCAGCCACTGTTACCTCTGGGTGCACCTTGTATCTGGGAGACGTCCTGATCCTTTTAGAATTTTACAAGGCAGCTGGCCACTCCAGGCCACCTTGCCCTGGACACGAACCATGGCCTTTCCCCAGAGAAACAAAAGTCACCAGGCCAGGTTCCTGATGTCAGATTTCAGAGGGTACGAGGCACTGTCAAACCAGCCACACTTGCCTCTGGGGGTACCTCGCATCTGAGAGATATCCTGATCCATTCACAATTTCAGAAGGCAGCCGGCCACTGCGGACCACAGGGTCCTGGACACTAACCATGGCCTTTCCCCAGAGAAACAAAAGTCACCAGGCCAGCTTCCTCATGTCAGTTTGCAGGAGACATTTGGTACTGACAAATCATCCACAGTTGCCTCTGGGGGCACGTTGCATTTGGGAGGTATCCTGATTGTTTCGGAATTTCAGCAGGGAGCCGGCTACTCCGGGCCACCGGGCCCTGGACATGAATGATGACCTTTCCCCAGAGAAACAAACTCACCACACCAACTTCCTGATGTCAGTACGCAGGAGGCACTTGGCACTGTCAAACCAGCCACAGTTGCCTCTGGGGGCACTTGCGTCTTGGAGGCATCCTGATCCGTTTGGAATTTCAGCAGGCAACCTGCTACTCCGGGCCCTGGACACGAACCACGGCCTTTCCCCAGAGAAACAAAACTCAACAACCCAGGTTCCTGATGTCTGTTTACAGGAGGCATTTGGCACTAACAAACCAGCCACAGTTGCCTCTGGGGTCACTTTGCTTCTGGGAGGCATCCTGATCCGTTCGGAATTTCAGCAGGCAGCCAGCCACTCAGGGCCACAGGGCCATGGACACGAAAAATGGCCTTTCCCCATACAAAGAAAAGTCACCGGCCCAGCTTCCTGATGTCAGTTTGCAGGAGGCATTTGGCATTCACAAACCAGCAACACTTGCCTCTGGGGGCACCTTGCATCTGGGAGGCATCCTGATCCGTTCGGAATTTTAGCAGGCAGCCGGCCACTGCGGACCACGGGGCCCTGGACAAGAACGATGGCCTTTCCCCAGAGAAACAAAAGTCACCAGGCTAGGTTCCTGATGTCAGTTTGCAGAAGGCACTTGGCACTGTCAAAGCAGCCACAGTTGCCTCTGGGGGCACCTTGCTTCTTGGAGTCATCGAGATCCGTTCATAATTTCAGCAGGCATCCAGCCACTCCGGGCCACCGGGTCCTGGACATGAATGGTGGCCTTTCCCCAGAGAAACAATCTCACCACACCAACTTCCTGATGTCAATACGCAGGAGGCACTTGGCACTGTCAAACCAGCCACAGTTGCCTCTGGGGTCACTTTGCATCTGGGAGGCATTCTGATCCATTCGGAATTTCAGCAGGCAGCCGGCCACTCCGGGCCACGGGGCCCTGGACATGAAGGATGGCCTTTCCCCACAGAAACAAAAGTCACCAGGCTAGGTTCCTGATTTCAATTTGCTGGAGGCACTTGGCACTGTCAAACCAGCCACACTTGCCTCTGGGGACATTTTGCATCTGGGAGGTATCCCGATCCGTTCGGAATTGCAGCAGGCAGCCGGCCACTCCGGACCACGGGGCCCTGGACACGAACCATGGCCTTTCCCCAGAGAAACAAAAGTCACCAGGCCAGGTTCCTCATGTCAGTGTTCAGAGGGAACGAGGCACTGTCAAACCAGCCACAGTTGCCTCTGGGCGTACCTTGCATCTGAGAGATATCCTGATCCGTTCACAATTTCAGAAGGCAGCCGGCCACTCCGGACCACAGGGTCCTGGACAATAAACATGGCCTTTCCCCAGAGAAACAAAAGTCACCAGGCCCGGCTCCTGATGTCCGTTTGCAGAAGGCACTTGGCACTGTCAAACCAGCCACACTTGCCTCTGGGGGCACCTAGCATCTGGGAGACATCACGATCCGTTCAGAATTTCAGAATGCAGCCGGCCACTGCGTACCACGGGGCCCTGGACACGAACCATGGCCTTTCCCCAGAGAAACAAAAGTCACCAGGCCAGCTTCCAGATGTCAGTTTGCAGGAGGCACTTGGCACTGTCAAACCAGCCACAGTTGCCTCTGAGGGCACCTTGCATCTGGGAGGCATCCTGATCCGTTCGGTGTTTCAGAAGACAGTCGGCCACACCGGGCCAACGGACCCTGGACATGAATGATGGTCTTTCCCCAGAGAAACAATCTCACCACACCAATTTCCTGATGTCAATACGCAGGAGGCACTTGGCACTGTCAAACCAGCCACAGTTTCCTCTGGGGGCACCTAGCATCTGGGAGACATCATGATCCGTTCAGAATTTCAGCAGGCAGCCGGCCACTGCGGACCACGGGGCCCTGGACACGAACGATGACCTTTCCCCAGAGAAACAAAAGTCACCAGGCCAGGTTCCTGATGTCAGATTTCATAGGGTATGAGGCACTGTCAAACCAGCCACAGTTGCCTCTGGGGGTACCTCGCATCTGAGAGATATCCTGATCCATTCACAATTTCAGAAGGCATCCGGCCACTCCGGACCACAGGGTCCTGGACACGAACCATGGCCTTTCCCCAGAGAAACAAAAGTCACCAGCCTAGGTTCCTCATGTCAGTACGCAGGAGACATTTGGTACTGACAAACCATACACAGTTGCCTCTGGGGGCACTTGCGTCTTGGAGGCATCCTGATCCGTTTGGAATTTCAGCAGGCAACCGGCCACTCCGGGCCACCGGGCCCTGGACACGAACCTCGGCCTTTCCCCAGGGAAACAAAACTCAACAACCGAGGTTCCTGATGTCAGTTTTGAGGAGGCATTTGGCACTCACAAACCAGCCACAGTTGCCTGTGGGTTCACTTTGCATCTGGGAGGCATCCTGATCCGTTCAGAATTTCAGAAGGCAGCCGGCCACTCAGGGCCACAGGGCCATGGACACGAAAAATGGCCTTTCCCCAGACAAAGAAAAGTCACCGGCCCAGCTTCCTGATGTCAGTTTGCAGGTGGCATTTGGCATTCACAAACCAGCAACACTTGCCTCTGTGGGCACCTTGCATCTGGGAGGCATTCTTATCCCTTCGGAATTTCAGAAGGAAGCTGGCCACTCCGGGCCACGTTGCCCTGGACTCTAACCATGGCCTTTCCCCACAGAAACAAATGTCACCAGGCCAGGTTCCTGATGTCAGTTTGCAGGGGGCACTTGGCAGTGTCAAAGCAGCCACTGTTGCCTCTGGGGGCACTTTGCATCTGGGAGATATCTGATCCGTTCTGAATTTCAGCAGGCAGCCGGCCACACCGAACCACGGGGCCCTGGACATGAACCTTGACCTTTCTCCAAAGAAACAAAAGTCACCAGGCCAGGTTCCTGATGTCAGTTTGCAGGAGGCACGAGGCACTGTCATAACAGACACAGTTTCCTCTGAGGGCACCTTGCATCTGGGAGGCATCCTGATCCGTTCTGTGTTTCAGAAGGCAGCCAGCCACTCCAGGCCAACGGACCCTGGACATGAATGATGGTCTTTCCCCAGAGAAACAAACTCACGACACCAACTTCTGGATGTCAATATGCAGGAGGCACTTGGCACTGTCAAACCAGCCACAGTTGCCTCTGGGGGCACTTGCGTCTGGGAGGCATCCTGATCCGTTCGGAATTTCAGCAGGCAGCCGGCCACTCCGGGCCACCGGGCCATGGACATGAATGATGGCCTTTCCCCAGAGAAACAAAAGTCACCAGGTCAGGTTCCTGATGTCAATTTGCATGAGGCACTTGGCACTGTCAAACCAGCCACAGTTGCCTCTGGGGGCATTTTGCATCTGGGAGGTATCCCGATCCGTTCGGAATTGCAGCAGGCAGCCGGCCACACTGGACCACGGGGCCCTGAACAAGAACCATGGCCTTTCCCCACAGAAACAAAAGTCACCAGGCCAGGTTCCTGATGTCAGTTTGCAGGAGGCACTTGGCACTGTCAAAGCAGCCACAGTTGCCTCTGGGTGCACCTTGTATCTGGGAGACATCCTGATCCTTTTAGAATTTTACAAGGCAGCTGGCCACTCCGGGACACCTTGCCCAGGACATTAACCGTGGCCTTTCCCCAGAGAAACAAAAGTCACCAGGCCAGGTTCCTGATGTCAGTTTTCAGAGGGCACGAGGCACTGTCAAACCAGCCACAGTTGCCTCTGGGGGTACCTTGCATCTGGGAGGCATCCTGATCCGTTTAGATTTTCAGAAGGCAGCCGGCCACTGCGGACCACAGGGTCCTGGACACGAACCATGGCCTTTCCCCAGAGAAACAAAAGTCACCAGGCCAGACTCCTGATGTCAGTTTGCAGGGGGCACTGGGCACTGTCAAACCAGCCAGAGTTGCCTCTGGGGGCACTTTGCACCTGGGAGGTATCCTGATCCGTTCGGAATTTCAGCAGGTAGCCGGCTACAACGGACCACGGGGCCCTGGACACGAACCATGGCCTTTCCCCAGACAAACAAAAGTCACCAGGCCCGGCTCCTGATGTCAGTTTGCTGGAGGCACTTGGCACTGTCAAACCAGCCACACTTTCCTCTGGGGGCACCTAGCATCTGGGAGACATCACGATCCGTTCAGAATTTCAGAAGGCAGCCGGCCACTCCGGGCCACCGGGCCATGGACATGAATGATGACCTTTCCCCACAGAAACAAAAGTCACCAGGCCAGGTTCCTGATGTCAGTTTGCAGGAGGCACTTGGCACTGTCAAAGCAGCCACAGTTGCCTCTGAGGGCACCTTGCATCTGGGAGGCATCCTGATCCGTTCGGTGTTTCAGAAGGCAGCCGGCCACACCGGGCCAATGTACCCTGGACATGAATGATGGTCTTTCCCCAGAGGAACAAACTCACCACACCAACTTCCTGATGTCAATACGCAGGAGGCACTTGGCACTGTCAAACCAGCCACACTTGCCTCTGGGGGCACTTGCATCTGGGAGGCATCCTGATCCGTTCGGTGTTTCAGCAGGCAGCCGGCCACTCCGGGCCACCGGGCCCTGGACAAGAATCATGGCCTTTCCCCAGAGAAACAGAAGTCACCAGCCTAGGTTCCTGATGTCAATTTGCAGGAGGCACTTGGCACTGTCAAACCAGCCACAGTTGCCTGTGGGTGTACCTTGCATCTAGGAGACATCATGATCCGTTCACAATTTCAGAAGGCAGCCGGCCACTGCGGGCCACGGGGCCCTGGACATGAATGATGGCCTTTCCCCAGAGAAACAAAAGTCACCAGCCTAGGTTCCTGATGTCAGTTTGCAGGAGGCACATGGCACTGTCAAACCAGCCACACTTGCCTCTGGGGACACTTTGCATTTGGGAGGTATCCTGATTGTTTCGGAATTTCAGCAGGGAGCCGGCCACTGCGGGCCACCGGGCCCTGGACACGAATCATGGCCTTTCCCCAGACAAACAAAAGTCACCAGGCCAGGTTCCTGATGTCAGTTTGCAGAAGGCACTTGGCACTGTCAAACCAGCCACACTTGCCTCGGGGGGCACTTTGCATCTGGGAGTCATCCTGATCCGTTCAGAATTTCAGAAGGCAGCCGGCCACTCCGGGCCACCGGGCCATGGACATGAATGATGGCCTTTCCCCAGAGAAACAAAAGTCACCAGGCCAGGTTCCTGATTTCAATTTGCTGGAGGCACTTGGCACTGTCAAAGCAGCCACAGTTGCCTCTGAGGTCACCTACCATCTGGGAGGCATCCTGATCCATTTGGTGTTTCAGAAGGCAATCGGCCACACCGGGCCAACGGACCCTGGACATGAATGATGGTCTTTCCCCAGAGAAACAATCTCACCACACCAACTTCCTGATGTCAATACGCAGGAGGCACTTGGCACTGTCAAACCAGCCACTGTTGCCTCTGGGGGCACTTGCGTCTGGGAGGCATCCTGATCCGTTTAGAATTGCAGCAGGCAGCCGGCCACTCTGGGCCACGGGGCCCTGGACATGAATGGCGGCCTTTCCCCAGAGAAACAAAAGTCACCAGCCTAGGTTCCTGATGTCAATTTGCAGGAGGCACTTGGCACTGTCAAACCAGCCACAGTTGCCTCTGGGGTCACTTTGCATCTGGGAGGCATTCTGATCCATTCGGAATTTCAGCAGGCAGCCGGCCACTCTGGGCCACCGGGCCATGGACATGAATGATGGCCTTTCCCCAGAGAAACAAAAGTCACCAGGCTAGGTTCCTGATTTCAATTTGCTGGAGGCACTTGGCACTGTCAAACCAGCCACACTTGCCTCTGGGGACATTTTGCATCTGGGAGGTATCCCGATCCGTTCGGAATTGCAGCAGGCAGCCGGCCACTCCGGACCATGGGGCCCTGGACACGAACCATGGCCTTTCCCCAGAGAAACAAAAGTCACCAGGCCAGGTTCCTCATGTTAGTTTGCAGGAGGCACTTGGCACTGTCAAACCAGCCACTGTTACCTCTGTGTGCACCTTGTATCTGGGAGACGTCCTGATCCTTTTAGAATTTTACAAGGCAGCTGGCCACTCCAGGCCACCTTGCCCTGGACACGAACCATGGCCTTTCCCCAGAGAAACAAAAGTCACCAGGCCAGGTTCCTGATGTCAGATTTCAGAGGGTACGAGGCACTGTCAAACCAGCCACACTTGCCTCTGGGGGTACCTCGCATCTGAGAGATATCCTGATCCATTCACAATTTCAGAAGGCAGCCGGCCACTGCGGACCACAGGGTCCTGGACACTAACCATGGCCTTTCCCCAGAGAAACAAAAGTCACCAGGCCAGCTTCCTCATGTCAGTTTGCAGGAGACATTTGGTACTGACAAATCATCCACAGTTGCCTCTGGGGGCACGTTGCATTTGGGAGGTATCCTGATTGTTTCGGAATTTCAGCAGGGAGCCGGCTACTCCGGGCCACCGGGCCCTGGACATGAATGATGACCTTTCCCCAGAGAAACAAACTCACCACACCAACTTCCTGATGTCAGTACGCAGGAGGCACTTGGCACTGTCAAACCAGCCACAGTTGCCTCTGGGGGCACTTGCGTCTTGGAGGCATCCTGATCCGTTTGGAATTTCAGCAGGCAACCTGCTACTCCGGGCCCTGGACACGAACCACGGCCTTTCCCCAGAGAAACAAAACTCAACAACCCAGGTTCCTGATGTCTGTTTACAGGAGGCATTTGGCATTAACAAACCAGCCACAGTTGCCTCTGGGGTCACTTTGCTTCTGGGAGGCATCCTGATCCGTTCGGAATTTCAGCAGGCAGCCGGCCACTCAGGGCCACAGGGCCATGGACACGAAAAATGGCCTTTCCCCATACAAAGAAAAGTCACCGGCCCAGCTTCCTGATGTCAGTTTGCAGGAGGCATTTGGCATTCACAAACCAGCAACACTTGCCTCTGGGGGCACCTTGCATCTGGGAGGCATCCTGATCCGTTCGGAATTTTAGCAGGCAGCCGGCTACTGCGGACCACGGGGCCCTGGACAAGAACGATGGCCTTTCCCCAGAGAAACAAAAGTCACCAGGCTAGGTTCCTGATGTCAGTTTGTAGAAGGCACTTGGCACTGTCAAAGCAGCCACAGTTGCCTCTGGGGGCACCTTGCTTCTTGGAGTCATCGAGATCCGTTCATAATTTCAGCAGGCATCCAGCCACTCCGGGCCACCGGGTCCTGGACATGAATGGTGGCCTTTCCCCAGAGAAACAATCTCACCACACCAACTTCCTGATGTCAATACGCAGGAGGCACTTGGCACTGTCAAACCAGCCACAGTTGCCTCTGGGGTCACTTTGCATCTGGGAGGCATTCTGATCCATTCGGAATTTCAGCAGGCAGCCGGCCACTCCGGGCCACCGGGCCATGGACATGAATGATGGCCTTTCCCCAGAGAAACAAAAGTCACCAGGCTAGGTTCCTGATTTCAATTTGCTGGAGGCACTTGGCACTGTCAAACCAGCCACACTTGCCTCTGGGGACATTTTGCATCTGGGAGGTATCCCGATCCGTTCAGAATTGCAGCAGGCAGCCGGCCACTCCGGACCACGGGGCCCTGGACACGAACCATGGCCTTTCCCCAGAGAAACAAAAGTCACCAGGCCAGGTTCCTCATGTCAGTGTTCAGAGGGCACTTGGCACTGTCAAACCAGCCACAGTTGCCTCTGGGGGTACCTTGCATCTGAGAGATATCCTGATCCGTTCACAATTTCAGAAGGCAGCCGGCCACTCCGGACCACAGGGTCCTGGACAATAAACATGGCCTTTCCCCAGAGAAACAAAAGTCACCAGGCCCGGCTCCTGATGTCCGTTTGCAGAAGGCACTTGGCACTGTCAAACCAGCCACACTTGCCTCTGGGGGCACCTAGCATCTGGGAGACATCACGATCCGTTCAGAATTTCAGAATGCAGCCGGCCACTGCGGACCACGGGGCCCTGGACACGAACGATGACCTTTCCTCAGAGAAACAAAAGTCACCAGGCCAGCTTCCAGATGTCAGTTTGCAGGAGGCACTTGGCACTGTCAAACCAGCCACAGTTGCCTCTGAGGGCACCTTGCATCTGGGAGGCATCCTGATCCGTTCGGTGTTTCAGAAGACAGTCGGCCACACCGGGCCAACGGACCCTGGACATGAATGATGGTCTTTCCCCAGAGAAACAAACTCACCACACCAATTTCCTGATGTCAATACGCAGGAGGCACTTGGCACTGTCAAACCAGCCACAGTTTCCTCTGGGGGCACCTAGCATCTGGGAGACATCATGATCCGTTCAGAATTTCAGCAGGCAGCCGGCCACTGCGGACCACGGGGCCCTGGACACGAACGATGACCTTTCCCCAGAGAAACAAAAGTCACCAGGCCAGGTTCCTGATGTCAGATTTCATAGGGTATGAGGCACTGTCAAACCAGCCACAGTTGCCTCTGGGGGTACCTCGCATCTGAGAGATATCCTGATCCATTCACAATTTCAGAAGGCATCCGGCCACTCCGGACCACAGGGTCCTGGACATGAACCATGGCCTTTCCCCAGAGAAACAAAAGTCACCAGCCTAGATTCCTCATGTCAGTACGCAGGACACATTTGGTACTGACAAACCATCCACACTTGCCTCTGGGGGCACTTGCGTCTTGGAGGCATCCTGATCCGTTTGGAATTTCAGCAGGCAACCGGCCACTCCGTGCCACCGGGCCCTGGACACGAACCTTGGCCTTTCCCCAGGGAAACAAAACTCAACAACCCAGGTTCCTGATGTCAGTTTTGAGGAGGCATTTGGCACTCACAAACCAGCCACAGTTGCCTGTGGGTTCACTTTGCATCTGGGAGGCATCCTGATCCGTTCAGAATTTCAGAAGGCAGCCGGCCACTCAGGGCCACAGGGCCATGGACACGAAAAATGGCCTTTCCCCAGACAAAGAAAAGTCACCGGCCCAGCTTACTGATGTCAGTTTGCAGGTGGCATTTGGCATTCACAAACCAGCAACACTTGCCTCTGTGGGCACCTTGCATCTGGGAGGCATTCTTATCCCTTCGGAATTTCAGAAGGAAGCTGGCCACTCTGGGCCACGTTGCCCTGGACTCTAACCATGGCCTTTCCCCACAGAAACAAAAGTCACCAGGCCAGGTTCCTGATGTCAGTTTGCAGGGGGCACTTGGCAGTGTCAAAGCAGCCACTGTTGCCTCTGGGGGCACTTTGCATCTGGGAGATATCTGATCCGTTCTGAATTTCAGCAGGCAGCCGGCCACACCGAACCACGGGGCCCTGGACATGAACCTTGACCTTTCCCCAAAGAAACAAAAGTCACCAGGCCAGGTTCCTGATGTCAGTTTGCAGGAGGCACTTGGCACTGTCATACCAGACACAGTTTCCTCTGAGGGCACCTTGCATCTGGGAGGCATCCTGATCCGTTCTGTGTTTCAGAAGGCAGCCAGCCACTCCGGGCCAACGGACCCTGGACATGAATGATGGTCTTTCCCCAGAGAAACAAACTCACCACACCAACTTCTGGATGTCAATATGCAGGAGGCACTTGGCACTGTCAAACCAGCCACAGTTGCCTCTGGGGGCATTTTGCATCTGGGAGGTATCCCGATCCGTTCGGAATTGCAGCAGGCAGCCGGCCACACTGGACCACGGGGCCCTGGACAAGAACCATGGCCTTTCCCCAGAGAAACAAAAGTCACCAGGCCAGGTTCCTGATGTCAGTTTGCAGGAGGCACTTGGCACTGTCAAAGCAGCCACAGTTGCCTCTGGGGGCACCTTGTATCTGGGAGACATCCTGATCCTTTTAGAATTTTACAAGGCAGCTGGCCACTCCGGGCCACCTTGCCCAGGACATTAACCGTGGCCTTTCCCCAGAGAAACAAAAGTCACCAGGCCAGGTTCCTGATGTCAGTTTTCAGAGGGCACGAGGCACTGTCAAACCAGCCACAGTTGCCTCTGGGGGTACCTTGCATCTGGGAGGCATCCTGATCCGTTTAGATTTTCAGAAGGCAGCCGGCCACTGCGGACCACAGAGTCCTGGACACGAACCATGGCCTTTCCCCAGAGAAACAAAAGTCACCAGGCCCGGCTCCTGATGTCAGTTTGCAGGAGGCACTTGGCACTGACAAACCAGCCACACTTTCCTCTGGGGGCACCTAGCATCTGGGAGACATCATGATCCGTTCACAATTTCAGAAGGCAGCCGGCCACTCCGGGCCACCGGGCCATGGACATGAATGATGACCTTTCCCCACAGAAACAAAAGTCACCAGGCTAGGTTCCTGATGTCAATTTGCAGGAGGCACTTGGCACTGTCAAACCAGCCACAGTTGCCACTGGGGGCACCTTGCATCTGGGAGGTATCCTGATCCGTTCGGAATTTCAGCAGGCAGCCTGCCACACCGAACCACGGGGACCTGGACACGAACGATGGCCTTTCCCCAGAGAAACAAAAGTCACCAGCCTAGGTACCTGATGTCAGTTTGCAGGAGGCACTTGGCACTGTCAAACCAGCCACAGTTGCCTGTGGGGGTACATTGCATCTTGGAGACATCATGATCTGTTCAGAATTTCAGAAGGCAGTCGGCCACTCCGGGCCACGGGGCCCTGGACATGAATGATGGCCTTTCCCCAGAGAAACAAAAGTCACCAGCCTAGGTTCCTGATGTCAATTTGCAGGAGGCACTTGGCACTGTCAAACCAGCCACAGTTGCCTGTGGGGGTACCTTGCATCTAGGAGACATCATGATCCGTTCACAATTTCAGAAGGCAGCCGGCCACTGCGGGCCACGGGGCCCTGGACATGAATGATGGCCTTTCCCCAGAGAAACAAAAGTCACCAGGCTAGGTTCCTGATGTCAATTTGCAGGAGGCACTTGGGACTGTCAAACCAGCCACACTTGCCTCTGGGGGCACTTTGCATCTGGGCGGTATCCTGATCCGTTCGGAATTTCAGCAGGCAGCCTGCCACACCGAACCACGGGGACCTGGACACGAACGATGGCCGTTCCCCCGAGAAACAAAAGTCACCAGCCTAGGTACCTGATGTCAATTTGCAGGAGGCACTTGGCACTGTCAAACCAGCCACAGTTGCCTGTGGGGGTACATTGCATCTAGGAGACATCATGATCCGTTCAGAATTTCAGAAGGCAGTCGGCCACTCCGGGCCACGGGGCCCTGGACATGAATGATGGCCTTTCCCCAGAGAAACAAAAGTCACCAGCCTAGGTTCCTGATGTCAGTTTGCAGGAGGCACTTGGCACTGTCAAAGCAGCCACAGTTGCCTCTGAGGGCACCTTTCATCTGGGAGGCATCCTGATCTGTTTGGTGTTTCAGAAGGCAGCTGGCCACTCCGGGCCACCTTGCCCTGGACACTAACCATGGCCTTTCCCCACAGAAGCAAAAGTCAGCAGGCCAGGTTCCTGATGTCAGTCTTCAGAGGGCACGAGGCACTGTCAAACCAGCCACAGTTGCGTCTGGGGGTACCTTGCATCTGAGAGATATCCTGATCTGATCACAATTTCAGAAGGCAGCCGGCCACTCCGAACCACAGGGTCCTGGACAGGAACCATGGCCTTTCCCCAGAGAAAAAAAAGTCACCAGGCCCGGCTCCTGATGTCAGTTGGCAGAAGGCACTTGGCACTCACAAACCAGCCACTGTTGCCTCTGGGGGCACCTAGCATCTGGGAGGTATCCTGATCCGTTCAGAATTTCAGAAGGCAGCCGGCCACTCAGGTCCACTGGGCCTTGGACATGAATGATGGCCTTTCCCCAGAGAAACAAAAGTCACCAGGTCAGGTTCCTGATGTCAGTTTGCAGGAGGCACTTGGCACTGTCAAACCAGCCACAGTTGCCTCTGGGGGTACCTTGCATCTGAGAGATATCCTGATCCGTTCACAATTTCAGAAGGCAGCCGGCCACTACGGACCACAGGGTCCTGGACACGAACCATGGCCTTTCCCCAGAGAAACAAAAGTCACCAGGCCAGGTTCCTGATGTCAGTTTGCAGGAGGCACTTGGCACTGTCAAACCAGCCACAGTTGCCTCTGGGGGCACCTTGCATCTGGGAGGCATCCTGATCCGTTCGGAATTTCAGGAGGCAGCCGGCCACACCGGACCACAGGGACCTGGACACGAACGATGGCCTTTCCCCAGAGAAACAAAAGTCACCAGGCCAGGTTCCTGATGTCAGTTTTCAGAGGGCACGAGGCACTGTCAATACCAGCCACAGTTGCCTCTGGGGGCACCTTGCATCTGAGAGATATCCTGATCTGTTCACAATTTCAGATGGCAGCCGGCCACTCCGGACCACAGGGTCCTGGACACGAACCATGGCCTTTCCCCAGAGAAACAAAAGTCACCAGGCCCGGCTCCTGATGTCAGTTTTCAGAGGGCACGAGGCACTGTCAAACCAGCGACAGTTGCCTCTGGGGGTACCTTGCATCTGAGAGATATCCTGATCTCTTCACAATTTCAGAAGGCAGCCGGCCACTCCGGACCACAGGGTCCTGGACACGAACCATGGCCTTTCCCCAGAGAAACAAAAGTCACCAGGCCCGGCTCCTGATGTCAGTTTGCAGAAGGCATTTGGCACTGTCAAACCAGCCACAGTTGCCTCTGGGGGCACCTTAGATCTTGGAGTCATCATGATCCGTTCATAATTTCAGCAGGCAGCCGGCCACTCCGGGCCACCTGGCCCTGGACACGATCCATGGCCTTTCCCAAGAGAAACAAAAGTCACCATGCCAGGTTCCTGATGTCAGTTTGCAGGAGGCACATGACACTGTCAAACCAGCCACAGTTGCCTCTGGGGGCACCTTGCATCTGAGAGATATCCTGATCTGTTCACAATTTCAGATGGCAGCCGGCCACTCCGGACCACATGGTCCTGGACACGAACCATGGCCTTTCCCCAGAGAAACAAAAGTCACCAGGCCCGGCTCCTGATGTTAGTTTTCAGAGGGCACGAGGCACTGTCAAACCAGCCACAGTTGCCTCTGGGGGTACCTTGCATCTGAGAGATATCCTGATCTCTTCACAATTTCAGATGGCAGCCGGCCACTCCGGACCACAGGGTCCTGGACACGAACCATGGCCTTTCCCCAGAGAAACAAAAGTCACCAGGCCCGGCTCCTGATGTCAGTTTGCAGGAGGCATTTGGCACTGTCAAACCAGCCACAGTTGCCTCTGGGGGCACCTTAGATCTTGGAGTCATCATGATCCGTTCATAATGTCAGCAGGCAGCCGGCCACTCCGGGCCACCTGGCCCTGGACACTAACCATGGCCTTTCCCCAGAGAAACAAAAGTCACCATGCCAGGTTCCTGATGTCAGTTTGCAGGAGGCACATGACACTGTCAAACCAGCCACAGTTGCCTCTGGGGGCACCTTGCTTCTTGGAGCCATCGTGATCCGTTCATAATTTCAGCAGGCATCCAGCCACTCCGGGCCACCGTGCCCTGGACAAGAATGATGGCGTTTGCACAGAGAAAAAAACGTACCACACCACCTTATTGATGTCAGTACGCAGAAGGCACTTGGCACTGTCAAACCAGCCACAGTTGCCTCTGGGGGCACTTGCGTCTGGGAGGCATCCTGATCCGTTCGGAATTTTCAGCAGGCAGCCGGCCACTCCGGACTACCAGGCACTGGACACGAACCATGGCCTTTCCCCAGACAAACAAAAGTCACCAGGCCAGGTTCCTCATGTCAGTTTGCAGGAGGCACTTGGCACTGTCAAACCAGCCACAATTGCCTGTGGGGGCACCTTGCATCTAGGAGACATCATGATCCGTTCAGATTTTCAGAAGGCAGCCGGCCACTCCGGGCCACGGGGCCCTGGACATGAATCATGGCCTTTCCCCAGAGAAACAAAAGTCACCAGGCTAGGTTCCTGATGTCAATTTGCAGGAGGCACTTGGCACTGTCAAACCAGCCACAGTTGCCTCTGGGTGTACCTTGCATCTAAGAGACATCATGATCCGTTCACAATTTCAGAAGGCAGCCGGCCACTGCGGGTCACGGGGCCCTGGACATGAATCATGGCCTTTCCCCAGAGAAACAAAAGTCACCAGGCTAGGTTCCTGATGAAAATTTGCAGGAGGCACTTGGCACTGTCAAACCAGCCACAGTTGCCTGTGGGGGCACCTAGCATCTGGGAGGTATCCTGATCCGTTCAGAATTTCAGAAGGCAGCCGGCCACTCAGGTCCACTGGGCCTTGGACATGAATGATGGCCTTTCCCCAGAGAAACAAAAGTCACCAGGTCAGGTTCCTGATGTCAGTTTGCAGGAGGCACTTGGCACTGTCAAACCAGCCACAGTTGCCTCTGGGGGTACCTTGCATCTGAGAGATATCCTGATCCGTTCACAATTTCAGAAGGCAGCCGGCCACTACGGACCACAGGGTCCTGGACACGAACCATGGCCTTTCCCCAGAGAAACAAAAGTCACCAGGCCAGGTTCCTGATGTCAGTTTGCAGGAGGCACTTGGCACTGTCAAACCAGCCACAGTTGCCTCTGAGGGCACCTTGCATCTGGGAGGCATCCTGATCCGTTCGGAATTTCAGGAGGCAGCCGGCCACACCGGACCACAGGGACCTGGACACGAACGATGGCCTTTCCCCAGAGAAACAAAAGTCACCAGGCCAGGTTCCTGATGTCAGTTTTCAGAGGGCACGAGGCACTGTCAAACCAGCCACAGTTGCCTCTGGGGGCACCTTGCATCTGAGAGATATCCTGATCTGTTCACAATTTCAGATGGCAGCCGGCCACTCCGGACCACAGGGTCCTGGACACGAACCATGGCCTTTCCCCAGAGAAACAAAAGTCACCAGGCCCGGCTCCTGATGTCAGTTTTCAGAGGGCACGAGGCACTGTCAAACCAGCGACAGTTGCCTCTGGGGGTACCTTGCATCTGAGAGATATCCTGATCTCTTCACAATTTCAGAAGGCAGCCGGCCACTCCGGACCACAGGGTCCTGGACACGAACCATGGCCTTTCCCCAGAGAAACAAAAGTCACCAGGCCCGGCTCCTGATGTCAGTTTGCAGAAGGCATTTGGCACTGTCAAACCAGCCACAGTTGCCTCTGGGGGCACCTTAGATCTTGGAGTCATCATGATCCGTTCATAATTTCAGCAGGCAGCCGGCCACTCCGGGCCACCTGGCCCTGGACACGATCCATGGCCTTTCCCAAGAGAAACAAAAGTCACCATGCCAGGTTCCTGATGTCAGTTTGCAGGAGGCACATGACACTGTCAAACCAGCCACAGTTGCCTCTGGGGGCACCTTGCATCTGAGAGATATCCTGATCTGTTCACAATTTCAGATGGCAGCCGGCCACTCCGGACCACATGGTCCTGGACACGAACCATGGCCTTTCCCCAGAGAAACAAAAGTCACCAGGCCCGGCTCCTGATGTTAGTTTTCAGAGGGCACGAGGCACTGTCAAACCAGCCACAGTTGCCTCTGGGGGTACCTTGCATCTGAGAGATATCCTGATCTCTTCACAATTTCAGATGGCAGCCGGCCACTCCGGACCACAGGGTCCTGGACACGAACCATGGCCTTTCCCCAGAGAAACAAAAGTCACCAGGCCCGGCTCCTGATGTCAGTTTGCAGGAGGCATTTGGCACTGTCAAACCAGCCACAGTTGCCTCTGGGGGCACCTTAGATCTTGGAGTCATCATGATCCGTTCATAATGTCAGCAGGCAGCCGGCCACTCCGGGCCACCTGGCCCTGGACACTAACCATGGCCTTTCCCCAGAGAAACAAAAGTCACCATGCCAGGTTCCTGATGTCAGTTTGCAGGAGGCACATGACACTGTCAAACCAGCCACAGTTGCCTCTGGGGGCACCTTGCTTCTTGGAGCCATCGTGATCCGTTCATAATTTCAGCAGGCATCCAGCCACTCCGGGCCACCGTGCCCTGGACAAGAATGATGGCGTTTGCACAGAGAAAAAAACGTACCACACCACCTTATTGATGTCAGTACGCAGAAGGCACTTGGCACTGTCAAACCAGCCACAGTTGCCTCTGGGGGCACTTGCGTCTGGGAGGCATCCTGATCCGTTCGGAATTTTCAGCAGGCAGCCGGCCACTCCGGACTACCAGGCACTGGACACGAACCATGGCCTTTCCCCAGACAAACAAAAGTCACCAGGCCAGGTTCCTCATGTCAGTTTGCAGGAGGCACTTGGCACTGTCAAACCAGCCACAATTGCCTGTGGGGGCACCTTGCATCTAGGAGACATCATGATCCGTTCAGAATTTCAGAAGGCAGCCGGCCACTCCGGGCCACGGGGCCCTGGACATGAATCATGGCCTTTCCCCAGAGAAACAAAAGTCACCAGGCTAGGTTCCTGATGTCAATTTGCAGGAGGCACTTGGCACTGTCAAACCAGCCACAGTTGCCTCTGGGTGTACCTTGCATCTAAGAGACATCATGATCCGTTCACAATTTCAGAAGGCAGCCGGCCACTGCGGGTCACGGGGCCCTGGACATGAATCATGGCCTTTCCCCAGAGAAACAAAAGTCACCAGGCTAGGTTCCTGATGAAAATTTGCAGGAGGCACTTGGCACTGTCAAACCCGCCACACTTGCCTCTGGGGGCACTTTGCATCTGGGAGGTATCCTGATATGTTCAGAATTTCAGCAGGCAGCGGAGTACACCGGACCACGGGGCCCTGGGCACGAAAAATGGCCTTTCCCCAGAGAAACAAAAGTCACCAGGCCAGGTTCCTGATGTCTGTTTGCAGGAGGCACTTGGCAGTGTCAAAGCAGCCACAGTTGCCTCTGAGGGCACCTTGCGTCTGGGAGGCATCCGGATCCGTTTGGTGTTTCAGAAGGCAGCTGGCCACTCCTGGCCACCTTGCCCTGGACACTAACCATGGCCTTTCCCCAGAGAAACAAAGGTCACCAGGCCAGGTTCCTGATGTCAGTTTTCAGAGGGCACGAGGCACTGTCAAACCAGCCGCAGTTGCCTCTGAGGGCACCTTTCATCTGGGAGGCATCCTGATCTGTTTGGTGTTTCAGAAGGCAGCTGGCCACTCCGGGCCACCTTGCCCTGGACACTAACCATGGCCTTTCCCCACAGAAGCAAAAGTCAGCAGGCCAGGTTCCTGATGTCAGTCTTCAGAGGGCACGAGGCACTGTCAAACCAGCCACAGTTGCGTCTGGGGGTACCTTGCATCTGAGAGATATCCTGATCTGATCACAATTTCAGAAGGCAGCCGGCCACTCCGAACCACAGGGTCCTGGACAGGAACCATGGCCTTTCCCCAGAGAAAAAAAAGTCACCAGGCCCGGCTCCTGATGTCAGTTGGCAGAAGGCACTTGGCACTCACAAACCAGCCACTGTTGCCTCTGGGGGCACCTAGCATCTGGGAGGTATCCTGATCCGTTCAGAATTTCAGAAGGCAGCCGGCCACTCAGGTCCACTGGGCCTTGGACATGAATGATGGCCTTTCCCCAGAGAAACAAAAGTCACCAGGTCAGGTTCCTGATGTCAGTTTGCAGGAGGCACTTGGCACTGTCAAACCAGCCACAGTTGCCTCTGGGGGTACCTTGCATCTGAGAGATATCCTGATCCGTTCACAATTTCAGAAGGCAGCCGGCCACTACGGACCACAGGGTCCTGGACACGAACCATGGCCTTTCCCCAGAGAAACAAAAGTCACCAGGCCAGGTTCCTGATGTCAGTTTGCAGGAGGCACTTGGCACTGTCAAACCAGCCACAGTTGCCTCTGAGGGCACCTTGCATCTGGGAGGCATCCTGATCCGTTCGGAATTTCAGGAGGCAGCCGGCCACACCGGACCACAGGGACCTGGACACGAACGATGGCCTTTCCCCAGAGAAACAAAAGTCACCAGGCCAGGTTCCTGATGTCAGTTTTCAGAGGGCACGAGGCACTGTCAAACCAGCCACAGTTGCCTCTGGGGGCACCTTGCATCTGAGAGATATCCTGATCTGTTCACAATTTCAGATGGCAGCCGGCCACTCCGGACCACAGGGTCCTGGACACGAACCATGGCCTTTCCCCAGAGAAACAAAAGTCACCAGGCCCGGCTCCTGATGTCAGTTTTCAGAGGGCACGAGGCACTGTCAAACCAGCGACAGTTGCCTCTGGGGGTACCTTGCATCTGAGAGATATCCTGATCTCTTCACAATTTCAGAAGGCAGCCGGCCACTCCGGACCACAGGGTCCTGGACACGAACCATGGCCTTTCCCCAGAGAAACAAAAGTCACCAGGCCCGGCTCCTGATGTCAGTTTGCAGAAGGCATTTGGCACTGTCAAACCAGCCACAGTTGCCTCTGGGGGCACCTTAGATCTTGGAGTCATCATGATCCGTTCATAATTTCAGCAGGCAGCCGGCCACTCCGGGCCACCTGGCCCTGGACACGATCCATGGCCTTTCCCAAGAGAAACAAAAGTCACCATGCCAGGTTCCTGATGTCAGTTTGCAGGAGGCACATGACACTGTCAAACCAGCCACAGTTGCCTCTGGGGGCACCTTGCATCTGAGAGATATCCTGATCTGTTCACAATTTCAGATGGCAGCCGGCCACTCCGGACCACATGGTCCTGGACACGAACCATGGCCTTTCCCCAGAGAAACAAAAGTCACCAGGCCCGGCTCCTGATGTTAGTTTTCAGAGGGCACGAGGCACTGTCAAACCAGCCACAGTTGCCTCTGGGGGTACCTTGCATCTGAGAGATATCCTGATCTCTTCACAATTTCAGATGGCAGCCGGCCACTCCGGACCACAGGGTCCTGGACACGAACCATGGCCTTTCCCCAGAGAAACAAAAGTCACCAGGCCCGGCTCCTGATGTCAGTTTGCAGGAGGCATTTGGCACTGTCAAACCAGCCACAGTTGCCTCTGGGGGCACCTTAGATCTTGGAGTCATCATGATCCGTTCATAATGTCAGCAGGCAGCCGGCCACTCCGGGCCACCTGGCCCTGGACACTAACCATGGCCTTTCCCCAGAGAAACAAAAGTCACCATGCCAGGTTCCTGATGTCAGTTTGCAGGAGGCACATGACACTGTCAAACCAGCCACAGTTGCCTCTGGGGGCACCTTGCTTCTTGGAGCCATCGTGATCCGTTCATAATTTCAGCAGGCATCCAGCCACTCCGGGCCACCGTGCCCTGGACAAGAATGATGGCGTTTGCACAGAGAAAAAAACGTACCACACCACCTTATTGATGTCAGTACGCAGAAGGCACTTGGCACTGTCAAACCAGCCACAGTTGCCTCTGGGGGCACTTGCGTCTGGGAGGCATCCTGATCCGTTCGGAATTTTCAGCAGGCAGCCGGCCACTCCGGACTACCAGGCACTGGACACGAACCATGGCCTTTCCCCAGACAAACAAAAGTCACCAGGCCAGGTTCCTCATGTCAGTTTGCAGGAGGCACTTGGCACTGTCAAACCAGCCACAATTGCCTCTGGGGGCACCTTGCATCTAGGAGACATCATGATCCGTTCAGAATTTCAGAAGGCAGCCGGCCACTCCGGGCCACGGGGCCCTGGACATGAATCATGGCCTTTCCCCAGAGAAACAAAAGTCACCAGGCTAGGTTCCTGATGTCAATTTGCAGGAGGCACTTGGCACTGTCAAACCAGCCACAGTTGCCTCTGGGTGTACCTTGCATCTAAGAGACATCATGATCCGTTCACAATTTCAGAAGGCAGCCGGCCACTGCGGGTCACGGGGCCCTGGACATGAATCATGGCCTTTCCCCAGAGAAACAAAAGTCACCAGGCTAGGTTCCTGATGAAAATTTGCAGGAGGCACTTGGCACTGTCAAACCCGCCACACTTGCCTCTGGGGGCACTTTGCATCTGGGAGGTATCCTGATATGTTCAGAATTTCAGCAGGCAGCGGAGTACACCGGACCACGGGGCCCTGGGCACGAAAAATGGCCTTTCCCCAGAGAAACAAAAGTCACCAGGCCAGGTTCCTGATGTCTGTTTGCAGGAGGCACTTGGCAGTGTCAAAGCAGCCACAGTTGCCTCTGGGTGCACCTTGCGTCTGGGAGGCATCCGGATCCGTTTGGTGTTTCAGAAGGCAGCTGGCCACTCCTGGCCACCTTGCCCTGGACACTAACCATGGCCTTTCCCCAGAGAAACAAAGGTCACCAGGCCAGGTTCCTGATGTCAGTTTTCAGAGGGCACGAGGCACTGTCAAACCAGCCGCAGTTGCCTCTGGGGGCACCTTGCATCTGAGAGATATCCTGATCTGATCACAATTTCAGAAGGCAGCCGGCCACTCCGGATCACAGGGTCCTGGACACGAACCATGGCCTTTCCCCAGAGAAAAAAAAGTCACCAGGCCCGGCTCCTGATGTCAGTTTGCAGGAGGCATTTGGCACTCGCAAACCAGCCACAGTTGCCTCTGGGGTCACTTTGCATCTGGGAGGCATTCTGATCCGTTCGGAATTTCAGCTGGCAGCCGGCCAATCCAGTCCACAGGGCCCTGGACAAGAATCATGGCCTTTCCCCAGAGAAACAAAAGTCACCAGGCCAGGTTCCTGATGTCAGTTTGCAGAAGGGTCTTGGGACTGTCAAACCAGACACAGTGGCCTCTGGGGGCACCTTGCATCTGGGAGGCCTTCTGATCCGTTCGGAATTTCAGAAGGCAGCCGGCCGCTCAGGGCCACCAGACCATGGACACGAACAATGGCCTTTGCCCAGACAAAGAAAAGTCACCGGCCCAGCTTCCTGATGTTAGCTTGCAGCAGGCATTTGGCACTCACAAACCAGTCACACTGGCCTCTGGGGGCATTTTAAATCTGGGAGGCATCCTGATCCGTTCGGAATTTCAGCAGGCAGGCTGCCACTACGGACCACAGGGTCCTGGACACGAACCATGGCCTTTCCCCAGAGAAAGAAACGCACCACACCAACTTCCTGATGTCAGTACGCAGGAGGCACTTGGCACTGTCAAACCAGCCACAGTTGCCTCTGGGGGCACTTGTGTCTGGGAGGCATCCTGATCCGTTAGTAATTTTCAGCAGGCAGCCGGCCATGCCTGGCCAACGGGCCCTGGACATGAACTACGGCCTTTCCCCAGAGAAACAACTCACCCACCAACTTCCGGATGTCAGCACGCAGGAGGCACTTGGCACTGTCAAACCAGCCACAGTTGCCTCTGGGTGCACTTTGCATCTGGGAGGTATCCTGATCCGTTGGGATTTTCAGCAGGCAGCCGGCCATTCTGGGCAACGAGTCCCTGGACAATAACCATGGCCTTTGCCCAGAGAAACAGAAGTCACCAGGTCAGGTTCCTGATGTCAGTTTGCAGGAGGCACTTGGCACAGTCAAACCAGCCACAGTTGCCTCTGAGGGCACCTTGCATCTGGGAGGCATCCTGATCCGTTCGGAATTGCAGCAGACAGCCGGCCACACCGGGCCAACGGGCCCTGGACATGAATGATGGTCTTTCCCCAGAGAAATAAATGCACCACACCAACTTCCTGATGTCAGTACGCAGGAGGCACTTGGCACTGTCAAACCAGCCACACTTGCTTCTGGGGGCACTAGCGTCTGCCAGGCATCCTGATCCGTTTGTATTTCAGCAGGCAACCGGGCACTCCGGGCCTCCGGGCCCTGGACACGAACGATGGCCTTTCCCCAGAGAAACAAAAGTCACCAGGCCAGGTTCCTGATGTCAATTTGCAGAAGGGACTTGGGACTTTCAAACCACACAAAGTGGCCTCTGAGGGCACCTTGCATCTGGGAGGCCTCCTGATCCGTTCGGAATTTCAGCAGGCAGCCGGCCACACTGGACCACGGGGCCCTGGACATGAACGCTGGCCTTCCCCCAGACAAACAAAAGTCACCAGGCCTGGCTCCTAAAGTCAATTTGCAGAAGGCACTTGGCACTGTCAAACCAGCCACAGTTGCCTCTGAGGGCACTTTTCATCTGGGAAACATCATGATCCGTTCAGAATTTCAGAAGGCAGCAGGCGGCTCCGGGCCAACGGGCCCTGGACATGAATGACGGCCTATCCCCAGAGAAACAAAAGTCACCAGCCTAGGTTCCTGATGTCAATTTGCAGGAGGCACTTGGCACTGTCAAACCAGCCACACTTGCCTCTGGGGGCACTTTGCATCTGGGAGGTATCCTGATCCGTTCGGAATTTCAGCAGGCAGCCGGCCACTCCGGGCCACTTGGCCCTGGACACGATCCATGGCCTTTCCCCAGAGAAACAAAAGTCACCAGGCCAGGATCCTGATGTCAGTTTGCAGGAGGCACGAGGCACTGTCAAACCAGCCACAGTTGCATCTGAGGGCACTTTGCATCTGGGAGGCATCCTGATCCGTTCGGAATTTCAGAAGGCAGCCGGCCACTCCGGGCCTCCGGGACCTGGACACGAACCACGGCCTTTCCCCAGAGAAACAAAAGTCACCAGGCCAGGTTCCTGATGTCTGTTTGCAGGAGGCATTTGGCATTCAAAAACCAGCCACACTTGCCTCTGGGGTCACTTTGCATCTGGGAGGCATTCTGATCCGTTCAGAATTTCAGAAGGCAGCCGGCCACTCCGGACCACAGGGTCCTGGACACGAACCATGGCCTTTCCCCAGAGAAACAAAAGTCACCAGGCCAGGTTCCTGATGTCAGTTTTCAGAGGGCACGAGGCACTGTCAAACCAGACACAGTGGCCTCTGGGGGCACCTTGCATCTGGGAGGCATCATGATCCGTTCAGAATTTCAGCAGGCAGCCGGCCACTCCGGGCCACTCCCGACCATGGACACGAACAATGGCCTTTACCCAGACAAAGAAAAGTCACCGGCCCAGCTTCCTGATTTCAGTTTGCAGGAGGCATTTGGCACTCACAAACCAGCCACACTTTCCTCTGGGGGCACCTTGCATCTGGGAGGTATCCTGATCCGTTCGGAATTTCAGCAGGCAGCCGGCCACTCCGGACCACGGGGCCCTGGACACGAACCATGGCCTTTCCCCAGAGAAACAAAAGTCACCAGGCCAGGTTCCTGATGTCAGTTTGCAGGAGGCATTTGGCACTGTCAAACCAGCCACATTTGCCTCTGAGGGCACTTTGCATCTGGGAGGCATCCTGATCCGTTCAGAATTTCAGCAGGCAGTCGGCCACTCCGGACCACGGGGCCCTGGACACGAACCATGGCCTTTCCCCAGAGAAACAAAAGTCACCAGGCCAGGTTCCTGATGTCAGTTTGCAGGAGGCATTTGGCACTGTCAAACCAGCCACATTTGCCTCTGAGGGCACTTTGCATCTGGGAGGCATCCTGATCCGTTCAGAATTTCAGCAGGCAGTCGGCCACACTGGACCACGGGGCCCTGGACATGAACGATGGCCTATCCCCAGAGAAACAAAAGTCACCAGGCTAGGTTCGTGATTTCAATTTGCTGGAGGCACTTGGCACTGTCAAACCAGCCACACTTGCCTCTGGGGGCACTTTGCATTTGGGACGTATCCTGATCCGTTTAGAATTTCAGCAGGCAGCCGGCCACTCTGGGCCACTTGGCCCTGGACACGATCCATGGCCTTTCCCCAGAGAAACAAAAGTCACCAGGCCAGGATCCTGATGTCAGTTTGCAGGAGGCACGAGGCACTGTCAAACCAGCCACAGTTGCATCTGAGGGCACTTTGCATCTGGGAGGCATCCTGATCCGTTCGGAATTTCAGAAGGCAGCCGGCCACTCCTGGCGAACGGGCCCTGGACATGAACCACGGCCTTTCCCCAGAGAAACAAACTCACCCACCAACTTCCGGATGACAGTACGCAGGAGGCACTTGGCACTGTCACACCAGCCACACTTGCCTCTGGGGGCACTTGCATCTGGCAGGCATCCTGATCTGTTTGGAATTCCAGCAGGCAACCGGCCACTCCGGGCCACCGGGACCTGGACACGAACCACGGCCTTTCCCCAGAGAAACAAAAGTCACCAGGCCAGGTTCCTGATGTCTGTTTGCAGGAGGCATTTGGCATTCAAAAACCAGCCACACTTGCCTCTGGGGTCACTTGGCATCTGGGAGGCATTCTGATCCGTTCAGAATTTCAGATGGCAGCCGGCCACTCCGGACCACAGGGTCCTGGACACGAACCATGGCCTTTCCCCAGAGAAACAAAAGTCACCAGGTCAGGTTCCTGATGTCAGTTTTCAGAGGGCACGAGGCACTGTCAAACCAGACACAGTGGCCTCTGGGGGCACCTTGCATCTGGGAGGCCTCCTGATCCGTTCAGAATTTCAGCAGGCAGCCGGCCACTCCGGGACACTCCGGACCATAGACACGAAAAATGGCCTTTGCCCAGACAAAGAAAAGTCACCGGCCCAGCTTCCTGATTTCAGTTTGCAGGAGGCATTTGGCACTCACAAACCAGCCACAGTTGCCTCTGGGGGCACCTTTCATCTGGGAGTCATCCTGATCCGTTCACAATTTCAGAAGGCAGCCGCCAACTCTGGGCCACCGGGCCCTGGACACGAACCATGGCCTTTCCCCAGAGAAACAAAAGTCACCAGGCTAGTTCCTTGATGTCAGTTTGCAGGAGGCACGAGGCACTGTCAAACCAGCCACAGTTGCCTCTGGGGGCACCTTGCATCTGGGAGGTATCCTGATCCGTTCGGAATTTCAGCAGGCAGCCGGCCACACTGGACCACGGGGCCCTGGACATGAACACTGGCCTTCCCCCAGACAAACAAAAGTCACCAGGCCTGGCTCCTAAAGTCAATTTGCAGAAGACACTTGGCACTGTCAAACCAGCCACAGTTGCATCTGAGGGCACTTTTCATCTGGGAAACATCATGATCCGTTCAGAATTTCAGAAGGCAGCAGGCCGCTCCGGGCCAACGGGCCCTGGACATGAATGACGGCCTATCCCCAGAGAAACAAAAGTCACCAGCCTAGGTTCCTGATGTCAATTTGCAGGAGGCACTTGGCACTGTCAAACCAGCCACACTTGCCTCTGGGGGCACTTTGCATCTGGGAGGTATCCTGATCCGTTCGGAATTTCAGCAGGCAGCCGGCCACTCCGGACCACGGTGCCCTGGACAGGAATGATGGCCTTTCCCCAGAGAAACAAAAGTCACCAGGCCAGGTTCCTGATATCAGTTTGCAGGAGGCACTTGGCACTGTCAAAGCAGCCACTTTTGCTTCTGGGGGCACTTTGCATCTGGGAGGTATCCTGATCCGTTCGGAATTTCAGTCGGCAGCGCGCCACACTGGACCACGGGGCCCTGGACACGAACAATGGCCTTTCCCCAGAGAAACAAAAGTCACCAGGACCGGCTCCTGATGTCAGTTTGCAGAAGGCACTTGGCACTGTCAAACCAGCCACACTTGCCTCTGGGGGCACTTTACATCTGGGAGACATCATGATCCGTTCAGAATTCCAGGAGGCAGCCGGCCACTCCGGGCCACCTGGCCCTGGCCAAAATCCATGGCCTTTCCCCAGAGAAACAAAAGTCACCAGGCCAGGTTCCTGATGTCAGTTTGCAGGAGGCACGAGGCACTGTCAAACCAGCCACAGTTGCATCTGAGGGCACTTTGCATCTGGGAGGCATCCTGATCCGTTTGGAATTTCAGAAGGCAGCCGGCCACTCCGGGCCACTGGGCCCTGGACATGAACCACGGCCTCTCCCCAGAGAAACAAAAGTCACCAGGCTAGGTTCCTGATGTCAATTTGCAGGAGGCATTTGGCACTCACAAACCAGCCACACTTGCCTCTGGGGTCACTTTGCATCTGGGAGGCATTCTGATCCATTCGGAATTTCAGAAGGCAGCCGGCCACTCCAGTCCACCGGGCCCTGGACAAGAATCATGGCCTTTCCCCAGAGAAACAAAAGTCAGGAGGCCAGGTTCCTGATGTCAGTTTGCAGAAGGAACTTGGGACTGTCAAACCAGACACAGTGGCCGCTGGGGGCACCTTGCATCTGGGAGGCCTTCTGATCCGTTCGGAATTTCAGAAGGCAGCCGGCCGCTCAGGGCCACCGGACCATGGACACGAACAATGGCCTTTTCCCAGACAAAGAAAAGTCACCGGCCCAGCTTCCTAATGTTAGTTTGCAGCAGGCATTTGGCACTCACAAAGCAGTCACACTTTCCTCTGGGGACACCTTGCATCTGGGAGGCATCCTGATCCGTTCGGAATTTCAGAAGGCTGCCCGCCACTCCGGGCCAATGGGCCCTGGCCAAGATCCATGGCCTTTTCCCACAGAAACAAACTCACCACACCAACTTTCTGATGTCAGTACGCAGGAGGCACTTGGCACTTTCAAACCAGCCACAGTTGCCTCTCGGGGGCACCTTGCATCGGGGAGGCATCCTGATCCGTTCGCAATTTCAGCAGGCAGCCGGCCACTCCGGACCACCGGGCACTGGACACGAACGATGGCCTTTCCCCAGAGAAACAAAAGCCACCAGGCTAGGTCCCTGATGTCAGTTTGCAGGAGGCACGAGGCACTGTTAAACCAGCCACAGTTGCCTCTGGGGTCACTTTGCATCTGGGAGGCGTCCTGATCCTTTTGGAATTTCACAACGAAGCCGGCCACTCCGGACCACGGGGCCCTGGATACTAACCATGGCCTTTCCGGACGGAAACAAAAGTCACCAGGCCAGGTTCCTCATGTCAGTTTCCAGAAGGCACGAGGCACTGTCAAAGCAGCCACAGTTGCCTCTGGGTGCACCTTGTATCTGGGAGACATCCTGATCCTTTTAGAATTTTACAAGTCAGCTTGCCACTCCGGGCCACCTTGCCCTGGACATTAACCATGGCCTTTCCCCAGAGAAACAAAAGTCACCAGGCCAGGTTCCTGATGTCAGTTTTCAGAGGGTACGAGGCACTGTCAAACCAGCCACTTTTGCCTCTGGGGGCACTTTGCATCTGGGAGGTATCCTGATCCGTTCGGAATTTCAGTCGGCAGCGCGCCACACTGGACCACGGGGCCCTGGACACGAACCATGGCCTTTCCCCAGAGAAACAAAAGTCACCAGGCCCGGCTCCTGATGTCAGTTTGCAGAAGGCACTTGGCACTGTCAAACCAGCCACACTTGCCTCTGGGGGCACTTTGCATCTGGGAGGTATCCTGATCCGTTCGGAATTGCAGCAGACAGCCGGCCACACCGGGCCAACGGGCCCTGGACATGAATGATGGTCTTTCCCCAGAGAAATAAATGCACCACACCAAATTCCTGATGTCAGTACGCAGGAGGCACTTGGCACTGTCAAACCAGCCACACTTGCTTCTGGGGGCACTAGCGTCTGCCAGGCATCCTGATCCGTTTGTATTTCAGCAGGCAACCGGGCACTCCGGGCCTCCGGGCCCTGGACACGAACGATGGCCTTTCCCCAGAGAAACAAAAGTCACCAGGCCAGGTTCCTGATGTCAATTTGCAGAAGGGACTTGGGACTTTCAAACCACACAAAGTGGCCTCTGAGGGCACCTTGCATCTGGGAGGCCTCCTGATCCGTTCGGAATTTCAGCAGGCAGCCGGCCACACTGGACCACGGGGCCCTGGACATGAACGCTGGCCTTCCCCCAGACAAACAAAAGTCACCAGGCCTGGCTCCTAAAGTCAATTTGCAGAAGGCACTTGGCACTGTCAAACCAGCCACAGTTGCCTCTGAGGGCACTTTTCATCTGGGAAACATCATGATCCGTTCAGAATTTCAGAAGGCAGCAGGCCGCTCCGGGCCAACGGGCCCTGGACATGAATGACGGCCTATCCCCAGAGAAACAAAAGTCACCAGCCTAGGTTCCTGATGTCAATTTGCAGGAGGCACTTGGCACTGTCAAACCAGCCACACTTGCCTCTGGGGGCACTTTGCATCTGGGAGGTATCCTGATCCGTTCGGAATTTCAGCAGGCAGCCGGCCACTCCGGGCCACTTGGCCCTGGACACGATCCATGGCCTTTCCCCAGAGAAACAAAAGTCACCAGGCCAGGATCCTGATGTCAGTTTGCAGGAGGCACGAGGCACTGTCAAACCAGCCACAGTTGCATCTGAGGGCACTTTGCATCTGGGAGGCATCCTGATCCGTTCGGAATTTCAGAAGGCAGCCGGCCACTCCGGGCCTCCGGGACCTGGACACGAACCACGGCCTTTCCCCAGAGAAACAAATGTCACCAGGCCAGGTTCCTGATGTCTGTTTGCAGGAGGCATTTGGCATTCAAAAACCAGCCACACTTGCCTCTGGGGTCATTTTGCATCTGGGAGGCATTCTGATCCGTTCAGAATTTCAGAAGGCAGCCGGCCACTCCGGACCACAGGGTCCTGGACACGAACCATGGCCTTTCCCCACAGAAACAAAAGTCACCAGGCCAGGTTCCTGATGTCAGTTTTCAGAGGGCACGAGGCACTGTCAAACCAGACACAGTGGCCTCTGGGGTCACCTTGCATCTGGGAGGCATCATGATCCGTTCAGAATTTCAGCAGGCAGCCGGCCACTCCGGGCCACTCCCGACCATGGACACGAACAATGGCCTTTACCCAGACAAAGAAAAGTCTCCGGCCCAGCTTCCTGATTTCAGTTTGCAGGAGGCATTTGGCACTCACAAACCAGCCACACTTTCCTCTGGGGGCACCTTGCATCTGGGAGGTATCCTGATCCGTTCGGAATTTCAGCAGGCAGCCGGCCACTCCGGACCACGGGGCCCTGGACACGAACCATGGCCTTTCCCCAGAGAAACAAAAGTCACCAGGCCAGGTTCCTGATGTCAGTTTGCAGGAGGCATTTGGCACTGTCAAACCAGCCACATTTGCCTCTGAGGGCACTTTGCATCTGGGAGGCATCCTGATCCGTTCAGAATTTCAGCAGGCAGTCGGCCACACTGGACCACGGGGCCCTGGACATGAACGATGGCCTATCCCCAGAGAAACAAAAGTCACCAGGCTAGGTTCGTGATTTCAATTTGCTGGAGGCACTTGGCACTGTCAAACCAGCCACACTTGCCTCTGGGGGCACTTTGCATTTGGGACGTATCCTGATCCGTTTAGAATTTCAGCAGGCAGCCGGCCACTCTGGGCCACTTGGCCCTGGACACGATCCATGGCCTTTCCCCAGAGAAACAAAAGTCACCAGGCCAGGATCCTGATGTCAGTTTGCAGGAGGCACGAGGCACTGTCAAACCAGCCACAGTTGCATCTGAGGGCACTTTGCATCTGGGAGGCATCCTGATCCGTTCGGAATTTCAGAAGGCAGCCGGCCACTCCTGGCGAACGGGCCCTGGACATGAACCACGGCCTTTCCCCAGAGAAACAAACTCACCCACCAACTTCCGGATGACAGTACGCAGGAGGCACTTGGCACTGTCAAACCAGCCACACTTGCCTCTGGGGGCACTTGCATCTGGCAGGCATCCTGATCTGTTTGGAATTCCAGCAGGCAACCGGCCACTCCGGGCCACCGGGACCTGGACACGAACCACGGCCTTTCCCCAGAGAAACAAAAGTCACCAGGCCAGGTTCCTGATGTCTGTTTGCAGGAGGCATTTGGCATTCAAAAACCAGCCACACTTGCCTCTGGGGTCACTTTGCATCTGGGAGGCATTCTGATCCGTTCAGAATTTCAGATGGCAGCCGGCCACTCCGGACCACAGGGTCCTGGACACGAACCATGGCCTTTCCCCAGAGAAACAAAAGTCACCAGGTCAGGTTCCTGATGTCAGTTTTCAGAGGGCACGAGGCACTGTCAAACCAGACACAGTGGCCTCTGGGGGCACCTTGCATCTGGGAGGCCTCCTGATCCGTTCAGAATTTCAGCAGGCAGCCGGCCACTCCGGGACACTCCGGACCATAGACACGAAAAATGGCCTTTGCCCAGACAAAGAAAAGTCACCGGCCCAGCTTCCTGATTTCAGTATGCAGGAGGCATTTGGCACTCACAAACCAGCCACAGTTGCCTCTGGGGGCACCTTGCATCTGGGAGGCATCCTGATCCGTTCACAATTTCAGAAGGCAGCCGCCAACTCCGGGCCACCGGGCCCTGGACACTAACCATGGCCTTTCCCCAGAGAAACAAAAGTCACCAGGCTAGTTCCTTGATGTCAGTTTGCAGGAGGCACGAGGCACTGTCAAACCAGCCACAGTTGCCTGTGGGGGCACCTTGCATCTGGGAGGTATCCTGATCCGTTCGGAATTTCAGCAGGCAGCCGGCCACACTGGACCACGGGGCCCTGGACATGAACGCTGGCCTTCCCCCAGACAAACAAAAGTCACCAGGCCTGGCTCCTAAAGTCAATTTGCAGAAGACACTTGGCACTGTCAAACCAGCCACAGTTGCCTCTGAGGGCACTTTTCATCTGGGAAACATCATGATCCGTTCAGAATTTCAGAAGGCAGCAGGCCGCTCCGGGCCAACGGGCCCTGGACATGAATGACGGCCTATCCCCAGAGAAACAAAAGTCACCAGCCTAGGTTCCTGATGTCAATTTGCAGGAGGCACTTGGCACTGTCAAACCAGCCACACTTGCCTCTGGGGGCACTTTGCATCTGGGAGGTATCCTGATCCGTTCGGAATTTCAGCAGGCAGCCGGCCACTCCGGACCACGGTGCCCTGGACAGGAATGATGGCCTTTCCCCAGAGAAACAAAAGTCACCAGGCCAGGTTCCTGATATCAGTTTGCAGGAGGCACTTGGCACTGTCAAAGCAGCCACTTTTGCCTCTGGGGGCACTTTGCATCTGGGAGGTATCCTGATCCGTTCGGAATTTCAGTCGGCAGCGCGCCACACTGGACCACGGGGCCCTGGACACGAACAATGGCCTTTCCCCAGAGAAACAAAAGTCACCAGGACCGGCTCCTGATGTCAGTTTGCAGAAGGCACTTGGCACTGTCAAACCAGCCACACTTGCCTCTGGGGGCACTTTACATCTGGGAGACATCATGATCCGTTCAGAATTCCAGGAGGCAGCCGGCCACTCCGGGCCACCTGGCCCTGGCCAAAATCCATGGCCTTTCCCCAGAGAAACAAAAGTCACCAGGCCAGGTTCCTGATGTCAGTTTGCAGGAGGCACGAGGCACTGTCAAACCAGCCACAGTTGCATCTGAGGGCACTTTGCATCTGGGAGGCATCCTGATCCGTTTGGAATTTCAGAAGGCAGCCGGCCACTCCGGGCCACTGGGCCCTGGACATGAACCACGGCCTCTCCCCAGAGAAACAAAAGTCACCAGGCTAGGTTCCTGATGTCAATTTGCAGGAGGCATTTGGCACTCACAAACCAGCCACACTTGCCTCTGGGGTCACTTTGCATCTGGGAGGCATTCTGATCCATTCGGAATTTCAGAAGGCAGCCGGCCACTCCAGTCCACCGGGCCCTGGACAAGAATCATGGCCTTTCCCCAGAGAAACAAAAGTCAGGAGGCCAGGTTCCTGATGTCAGTTTGCAGAAGGAACTTGGGACTGTCAAACCAGACACAGTGGCCGCTGGGGGCACCTTGCATCTGGGAGGCCTTCTGATCCGTTCGGAATTTCAGAAGGCAGCCGGCCGCTCAGGGCCACCGGACCATGGACACGAACAATGGCCTTTTCCCAGACAAAGAAAAGTCACCGGCCCAGCTTCCTAATGTTAGTTTGCAGCAGGCATTTGGCACTCACAAAGCAGTCACACTTTCCTCTGGGGACACCTTGCATCTGGGAGGCATCCTGATCCGTTCGGAATTTCAGAAGGCTGCCCGCCACTCCGGGCCAATGGGCCCTGGCCAAGATCCATGGCCTTTTCCCACAGAAACAAACTCACCACACCAACTTTCTGATGTCAGTACGCAGGAGGCACTTGGCACTTTCAAACCAGCCACAGTTGCCTCTCGGGGGCACCTTGCATCGGGGAGGCATCCTGATCCGTTCGCAATTTCAGCAGGCAGCCGGCCACTCCGGACCACCGGGCACTGGACATGAACGATGGCCTTTCCCCAGAGAAACAAAAGCCACCAGGCTAGGTCCCTGATGTCAGTTTGCAGGAGGCACGAGGCACTGTTAAACCAGCCACAGTTGCCTCTGGGGTCACTTTGCATCTGGGAGGCGTCCTGATCCTTTTGGAATTTCACAACGAAGCCGGCCACTCCGGACCACGGGGCCCTGGATACTAACCATGGCCTTTCCGGACAGAAACAAAAGTCACCAGGCCAGGTTCCTCATGTCAGTTTCCAGAAGGCACGAGGCACTGTCAAAGCAGCCACAGTTGCCTCTGGGTGCACCTTGTATCTGGGAGACATCCTGATCCTTTTAGAATTTTACAAGTCAGCTTGCCACTCCGGGCCACCTTGCCCTGGACATTAACCATGGCCTTTCCCCAGAGAAACAAAAGTCACCAGGCCAGGTTCCTGATGTCAGTTTTCAGAGGGTACGAGGCACTGTCAAACCAGCCACTTTTGCCTCTGGGGGCACTTTGCATCTGGGAGGTATCCTGATCCGTTCGGAATTTCAGTCGGCAGCGCGCCACACTGGACCACGGGGCCCTGGACACGAACCATGGCCTTTCCCCAGAGAAACAAAAGTCACCAGGCCCGGCTCCTGATGTCAGTTTGCAGAAGGCACTTGGCACTGTCAAACCAGCCACACTTGCCTCTGGGGGCACTTTGCATCTGGGAGGTATCCTGATCCGTTCGGAATTGCAGCAGACAGCCGGCCACACCGGGCCAACGGGCCCTGGACATGAATGATGGTCTTTCCCCAGAGAAATAAATGCACCACACCAAATTCCTGATGTCAGTACGCAGGAGGCACTTGGCACTGTCAAACCAGCCACACTTGCTTCTGGGGGCACTAGCGTCTGCCAGGCATCCTGATCCGTTTGTATTTCAGCAGGCAACCGGGCACTCCGGGCCTCCGGGCCCTGGACACGAACGATGGCCTTTCCCCAGAGAAACAAAAGTCACCAGGCCAGGTTCCTGATGTCAATTTGCAGAAGGGACTTGGGACTTTCAAACCACACAAAGTGGCCTCTGAGGGCACCTTGCATCTGGGAGGCCTCCTGATCCGTTCGGAATTTCAGCAGGCAGCCGGCCACACTGGACCACGGGGCCCTGGACATGAACGCTGGCCTTCCCCCAGACAAACAAAAGTCACCAGGCCTGGCTCCTAAAGTCAATTTGCAGAAGGCACTTGGCACTGTCAAACCAGCCACAGTTGCCTCTGAGGGCACTTTTCATCTGGGAAACATCATGATCCGTTCAGAATTTCAGAAGGCAGCAGGCCGCTCCGGGCCAACGGGCCCTGGACATGAATGACGGCCTATCCCCAGAGAAACAAAAGTCACCAGCCTAGGTTCCTGATGTCAATTTGCAGGAGGCACTTGGCACTGTCAAACCAGCCACACTTGCCTCTGGGGGCACTTTGCATCTGGGAGGTATCCTGATCCGTTCGGAATTTCAGCAGGCAGCCGGCCACTCCGGGCCACTTGGCCCTGGACACGATCCATGGCCTTTCCCCAGAGAAACAAAAGTCACCAGGCCAGCTTCCTCATGTCAGTTTGCAGGAGGCACGAGGCACTGTCAAACCAGCCACAGTTGCATCTGAGGGCACTTTGCATCTGGGAGGCATCCTGATCCGTTCGGAATTTCAGAAGGCAGCCGGCCACTCCGGGCCTCCGGGACCTGGACACGAACCACGGCCTTTCCCCAGAGAAACAAAAGTCACCAGGCCAGGTTCCTGATGTCTGTTTGCAGGAGGCATTTGGCATTCAAAAACCAGCCACACTTGCCTCTGGGGTCACTTTGCATCTGGGAGGCATTCTGATCCGTTCAGAATTTCAGAAGGCAGCCGGCCACTCCGGACCACAGGGTCCTGGACACGAACCATGGCCTTTCCCCACAGAAACAAAAGTCACCAGGCCAGGTTCCTGATGTCAGTTTTCAGAGGGCACGAGGCACTGTCAAACCAGACACAGTGGCCTCTGGGGTCACCTTGCATCTGGGAGGCATCATGATCCGTTCAGAATTTCAGCAGGCAGCCGGCCACTCCGGGCCACTCCCGACCATGGACACGAACAATGGCCTTTACCCAGACAAAGAAAAGTCACCGGCCCATCTTCCTGATTTCAGTTTGCAGGAGGCATTTGGCACTCACAAACCAGCCACACTTTCCTCTGGGGGCACCTTGCATCTGGGAGGTATCCTGATCCGTTCGGAATTTCAGCAGGCAGCCGGCCACTCCGGACCACGGGGCCCTGGACACGAACCATGGCCTTTCCCCAGAGAAACAAAAGTCACCAGGCCAGGTTCCTGATGTCAGTTTGCAGGAGGCATTTGGCACTGTCAAACCAGCCACATTTGCCTCTGAGGGCACTTTGCATCTGGGAGGCATCCTGATCCGTTCAGAATTTCAGCAGGCAGTCGGCCACACTGGACCACGGGGCCCTGGACATGAACGATGGCCTATCCCCAGAGAAACAAAAGTCACCAGGCTAGGTTCGTGATTTCAATTTGCTGGAGGCACTTGGCACTGTCAAACCAGCCACACTTGCCTCTGGGGGCACTTTGCATTTGGGACGTATCCTGATCCGTTTAGAATTTCAGCAGGCAGCCGGCCACTCTGGGCCACTTGGCCCTGGACACGATCCATGGCCTTTCCCCAGAGAAACAAAAGTCACCAGGCCAGGATCCTGATGTCAGTTTGCAGGAGGCACGAGGCACTGTCAAACCAGCCACAGTTGCATCTGAGGGCACTTTGCATCTGGGAGGCATCCTGATCCGTTCGGAATTTCAGAAGGCAGCCGGCCACTCCTGGCGAACGGGCCCTGGACATGAACCACGGCCTTTCCCCAGAGAAACAAACTCACCCACCAACTTCCGGATGACAGTACGCAGGAGGCACTTGGCACTGTCAAACCAGCCACACTTGCCTCTGGGGGCACTTGCATCTGGCAGGCATCCTGATCTGTTTGGAATTCCAGCAGGCAACCGGCCACTCCGGGCCACCGGGACCTGGACACGAACCACGGCCTTTCCCCAGAGAAACAAAAGTCACCAGGCCAGGTTCCTGATGTCTGTTTGCAGGAGGCATTTGGCATTCAAAAACCAGCCACACTTGCCTCTGGGGTCACTTTGCATCTGGGAGGCATTCTGATCCGTTCAGAATTTCAGATGGCAGCCGGCCACTCCGGACCACAGGGTCCTGGACACGAACCATGGCCTTTCCCCAGAGAAACAAAAGTCACCAGGTCAGGTTCCTGATGTCAGTTTTCAGAGGGCACGAGGCACTGTCAAACCAGACACAGTGGCCTCTGGGGGCACCTTGCATCTGGGAGGCCTCCTGATCCGTTCAGAATTTCAGCAGGCAGCCGGCCACTCCGGGACACTCCGGACCATAGACACGAAAAATGGCCTTTGCCCAGACAAAGAAAAGTCACCGGCCCAGCTTCCTGATTTCAGTTTGCAGGAGGCATTTGGCACTCACAAACCAGCCACAGTTGCCTCTGGGGGCACCTTTCATCTGGGAGTCATCCTGATGCGTTCACAATTTCAGAAGGCAGCCGCCAACTCCGGGCCACCGGGACCTGGACACGAACCATGGCCTTTCCCCAGAGAAACAAAAGTCACCAGCCTAGGTTCCTGATGTCAATTTGCAGGAGGCACTTGGCACTGTCAAACCAGCCACACTTGCCTCTGGGGGCACTTTGCATCTGGGAGGTATCCTGATCCGTTCGGAATTTCAGCAGGCAGCCGGCCACTCCGGACCACGGTGCCCTGGACAGGAATGATGGCCTTTCCCCAGAGAAACAAAAGTCACCAGGCCAGGTTCCTGATATCAGTTTGCAGGAGGCACTTGGCACTGTCAAAGCAGCCACTTTTGCCTCTGGGGGCACTTTGCATCTGGGAGGTATCCTGATCCGTTCGGAATTTCAGTCGGCAGCGCGCCACACTGGACCACGGGGCCCTGGACACGAACAATGGCCTTTCCCCAGAGAAACAAAAGTCACCAGGACCGGCTCCTGATGTCAGTTTGCAGAAGGCACTTGGCACTGTCAAACCAGCCACACTTGCCTCTGGGGGCACTTTACATCTGGGAGACATCATGATCCGTTCAGAATTCCAGGAGGCAGCCGGCCACTCCGGGCCACCTGGCCCTGGCCAAAATCCATGGCCTTTCCCCAGAGAAACAAAAGTCACCAGGCCAGGTTCCTGATGTCAGTTTGCAGGAGGCACGAGGCACTGTCAAACCAGCCACAGTTGCATCTGAGGGCACTTTGCATCTGGGAGGCATCCTGATCCGTTTGGAATTTCAGAAGGCAGCCGGCCACTCCGGGCCACTGGGCCCTGGACATGAACCACGGCCTCTCCCCAGAGAAACAAAAGTCACCAGGCTAGGTTCCTGATGTCAATTTACAGGAGGCATTTGGCACTCACAAACCAGCCACACTTGCCTCTGGGGTCACTTTGCATCTGGGAGGCATTCTGATCCATTCGGAATTTCAGAAGGCAGCCGGCCACTCCAGTCCACCGGGCCCTGGACAAGAATCATGGCCTTTCCCCAGAGAAACAAAAGTCAGGAGGCCAGGTTCCTGATGTCAGTTTGCAGAAGGAACTTGGGACTGTCAAACCAGACACAGTGGCCGCTGGGGGCACCTTGCATCTGGGAGGCATCATGATCCGTTCGGAATTTCAGAAGGCAGCCGGCCGCTCAGGGCCACCGGACCATGGACACGAACAATGGCCTTTTCCCAGACAAAGAAAAGTCACCGGCCCAGCTTCCTAATGTTAGTTTGCAGCAGGCATTTGGCACTCACAAAGCAGTCACACTTTCCTCTGGGGACACCTTGCATCTGGGAGGCATCCTGATCCGTTCGGAATTTCAGAAGGCTGCCCGCCACTCCGGGCCAATGGGCCCTGGCCAAGATCCATGGCCTTTTCCCACAGAAACAAACTCACCACACCAACTTTCTGATGTCAGTACGCAGGAGGCACTTGGCACTTTCAAACCAGCCACAGTTGCCTCTCGGGGGCACCTTGCATCGGGGAGGCATCCTGATCCGTTCGCAATTTCAGCAGGCAGCCGGCCACTCCGGACCACCGGGCACTGGACACGAACGATGGCCTTTCCCCAGAGAAAAAAAAGCCACCAGGCTAGGTCCCTGATGTCAGTTTGCAGGAGGCACGAGGCACTGTTAAACCAGCCACAGTTGCCTCTGGGGTCACTTTGCATCTGGGAGGCGTCCTGATCCTTTTGGAATTTCACAACGAAGCCGGCCACTCCGGACCACGGGGCCCTGGATACTAACCATGGCCTTTCCGGACAGAAACAAAAGTCACCAGGCCAGGTTCCTCATGTCAGTTTCCAGAAGGCACGAGGCACTGTCAAAGCAGCCACAGTTGCCTCTGGGTGCACCTTGTATCTGGGAGACATCCTGATCCTTTTAGAATTTTACAAGTCAGCTTGCCACTCCGGGCCACCTTGCCCTGGACATTAACCATGGCCTTTCCCCAGAGAAACAAAAGTCACCAGGCCAGGTTCCTGATGTCAGTTTTCAGAGGGTACGAGGCACTGTCAAACCAGCCACTTTTGCCTCTGGGGGCACTTTGCATCTGGGAGGTATCCTGATCCGTTCGGAATTTCAGTCGGCAGCGCGCCACACTGGACCACGGGGCCCTGGACACGAACCATGGCCTTTCCCCAGAGAAACAAAAGTCACCAGGCCCGGCTCCTGATGTCAGTTTGCAGAAGGCACTTGGCACTGTCAAACCAGCCACAGTTGCCTCTGGGGGCACTTTACATCTGGGAGACATCATGATCCATTCAGAATTCCAGGAGGCAGCCGGCCACTCCGGGCCACCTGGCCCTGGCCAAAATCCATGGCCTTTCCCCAGAGAAACAAAAGTCACCAGGCCAGGTTCCTGATGTCAGTTTGCAGGAGGCACTTGGCACTGTCAAACCAGCCACAGTTGCATCTGAGGGCACTTTGCATCTGGGAGACATCATGATCCGTTCAGAATTTCCGAAGGCAGCCGGCCGCTCCGGGCCAACAGGCCCTGGACATGAATGACGGCCTATCCCCAGAGAAACAAAAGTCACCAGCCTAGGTTCCTGATGTCAATTTGCAGGAGGCACTTGGCACTGTCAAACCAGCCACACTTGCCTCTGGGGGCACGTTGCATCTGGGAGGTATCCTGATCCGTTGGGAATTTCAGCAGGCAGCCGGCCACTCCGGGCCACGGGGTCCTGGACACTAACGATGGCCTTTCCCCAGAGAAACAGAAGTCACCAGGTCAGTTTCCTGATGTCAGTTTGCAGGAGGCACTTGGCACTGTCAAACCAGCCACAGTTGCCTCTGAGGGCACCTTGCATCTGGGAGGCATCCTGATCCGTTTGGAATTTCAGAAGGCAGCCGGCCACACCGGGCCAACGGGCCCTGGACACAACGGGCCTTTCCCCAGAGAAACAAAAGTCACCAGCCTAGGTTCCTGATGTCTGTTTGCAGGAGGCATTTGGCACTCACAAACCAGCCACACTTGCCTCTGGGGGCACTTTGCATTTGGGAGTTATCCTGATCCATTTAGAATTTCAGCAGGCAGCCGGCCACTCTGGGCCACTTGGCCCTGGACACGATCCATGGCCTTTCCCCAGAGAAACAAAAGTCACCAGGCCAGGATCCTGATGTCAGTTTGCAGGAGGCACGAGGCACTGTCAAACCAGCCACAGTTGCATCTGAGGGCACTTTGCATCTGGGAGGCATCCTGATCCGTTCGGAATTTCAGAAGGCAGCCGGCCACTCCTGGCGAAGGGGCCCTGGACATGAACCACGGCCTTTCCCCAGAGAAACAAACTCACCCACCAACTTCCGGATGACAGTACGCAGGAGGCACTTGGCACTGTCAAACCAGCCACACTTGCCTCTGGGGGCACTTGCATCTGGAAGGCATCCTGATCTGTTTGGAATTCCAGCAGGCAACCGGCCACTCCGGGCCACCGGGACCTGGACACGAACCACGGCCTTTCCCCAGAGAAACAAAAGTCACCAGGCCAGGTTCCTGATGTCTGTTTGCAGGAGGCATTTGGCATTCAAAAACCAGCCACACTTGCCTCTGGGGTCACTTTGCATCTGGGAGGCATTCTGATCCGTTCAGAATTTCAGATGGCAGCCGACCACTCCGGACCACAGGGTCCTGGACACGAACCATGGCCTTTCCCCAGAGAAACAAAAGTCACCAGGTCAGGTTCCTGATGTCAGTTTTCAGAGGGCACGAGGCACTGTCAAACCAGACACAGTGGCCTCTGGGGGCACCTTGCATCTGGGAGGCCTCCTGATCCGTTCAGAATTTCAGCAGGCAGCCGGCCACTCCGGGACACTCCGGACCATAGACACGAAAAATGGCCTTTGCCCAGACAAAGAAAAGTCACCGGCCCAGCTTCCTGATTTCAGTTTGCAGGAGGCATTTGGCACTCACAAACCAGCCACAGTTGCCTCTGGGGGCACCTTTCATCTGGGAGTCATCCTGATCCGTTCACAATTTCAGAAGGCAGCCGCCAACTCCGGGCCACCGGGCCCTGGACACGAACCATGGCCTTTCCCCAGACAAACAAAAGTCACCAGGCTAGTTCCTTGATGTCAGTTTGCAGGAGGCACGAGGCACTGTCAAACCAGCCACAGTTGCCTCTGGGGGCACCTTGCATCTGGGAGGTATCCTGATCCGTTCGGAATTTCAGCAGGCAGCCGGCCACACTGGACCACGGGGCCCTGGACATGAACGCTGGCCTTCCCCCAGACAAACAAAAGTCACCAGGCCTGGCTCCTAAAGTCAATTTGCAGAAGACACTTGGCACTGTCAAACCAGCCACAGTTGCCTCTGAGGGCACTTTTCATCTGGGAAACATCATGATCCGTTCAGAATTTCAGAAGGCAGCAGGCCGCTCCGGGCCAACGGGCCCTGGACATGAATGACGGCCTATCCCCAGAGAAACAAAAGTCACCAGCCTAGGTTCCTGATGTCAATTTGCAGGAGGCACTTGGCACTGTCAAACCAGCCACACTTGCCTCTGGGGGCACCTTGCATCTGGGAGGCATCCTGATCCGTTTGGAATTTCAGCAGGCAGCCGGCCACTCCGGGCCACGGGGTCCTGGACACTAACGATGGCCTTTCCCCAGAGAAACAGAAGTCACCAGGTCAGTTTCCTGATGTCAGTTTGCAGGAGGCACTTGGCACTGTCAAAGCAGCCACAGTTGCCTCTGAGGGCACCTTGCATCTGGGAGGCATCCTGATCCGTTTGGAATTTCAGAAGGCAGCCGGCCACACCGGGCCAACGGGCCCTGGACACAACGGGCCTTTCCCCAGAGAAACAAAACTCAACAACCCAGGTTCCTGATGTCATTTTGCAGGAGGCATTTGGCACTCACAAACCAGCCACACTTGCCTCTGGGGGCACTTTGCATTTGGGAGTTATCCTGATCCATTTAGAATTTCAGCAGGCAGCCGGCCACTCTGGGCCACCTGGCCCTGGACACGATCCATGGCCTTTCCCCAGAGAAACAAAAGTCACCAGGCCAGGATCCTGATGTCAGTTTGCAGGAGGCACGAGGCACTGTCAAACCAGCCACAGTTGCATCTGAGGGCACTTTGCATCTGGGAGGCATCCTGATCCGTTCGGAATTTCAGAAGGCAGCCGGCCACTCCTGGCGAACGGGCCCTGGACATGAACCACGGCCTTTCCCCAGAGAAACAAACTCACCCACCAACTTCCGGATGACAGTACGCAGGAGGCACTTGGCACTGTCAAACCAGCCACACTTGCCTCTGGGGGCACTTGCATCTGGCAGGCATCCTGATCTGTTTGGAATTCCAGCAGGCAACCGGCCACTCCGGGCCACCGGGACCTGGACACGAACCACGGCCTTTCCCCAGAGAAACAAAAGTCACCAGGCCAGGTTCCTGATGTCTGTTTGCAGGAGGCATTTGGCATTCAAAAACCAGCCACACTTGCCTCTGGGGTCACTTTGCATCTGGGAGGCATTCTGATCCGTTCAGAATTTCAGAAGGCAGCCGGCCACTCTGGACCACAGGGTCCTGGACACGAACCATGGCCTTTCCCCAGAGAAACAAAAGTCACCAGGTCAGGTTCCTGATGTCAGTTTTCAGAGGGCACGAGGCACTGTCAAACCAGACACAGTGGCCTCTGGGGGCACCTTGCATCTGGGAGGCCTCCTGATCCGTTCAGAATTTCAGCAGGCAGCCGGCCACACTGGACCACGGGGCCCTGGACATGAACGCTGGCCTTCCCCCAGACAAACAAAAGTCACCAGGCCTGGCTCCTAAAGTCAATTTGCAGAAGGCACTTGGCACTGTCAAACCAGCCACAGTTGCCTCTGAGGGCACTTTTCATCTGGGAAACATCATGATCCGTTCAGAATTTCAGAAGGCAGCAGGCCGCTCCGGGCCAACGGGCCCTGGACATGAATGACGGCCTATCCCCAGAGAAACAAAAGTCACCAGCCTAGGTTCCTGATGTCAATTTGCAGGAGGCACTTGGCACTGTCAAACCAGCCACACTTGCCTCTGGGGGCACTTTGCATCTGGGAGGTATCCTGATCCGTTCGGAATTTCAGCAGGCAACCGGCCACTCCGGGCCACTTGGCCCTGGACACGATCCATGGCCTTTCCGGACAGAAACAAAAGTCACCAGGCCAGGTTCCTCATGTCAGTTTCCAGAAGGCACGAGGCACTGTCAAAGCAGCCACAGTTGCCTCTGGGTGCACCTTGTATCTGGGAGACATCCTGATCCTTTTAGAATTTTACAAGTCAGCTTGCCACTCCGGGCCACCTTGCCCTGGACATTAACCATGGCCTTTCCCCAGAGAAACAAAAGTCACCAGGCCAGGTTCCTGATGTCAGTTTTCAGAGGGTACGAGGCACTGTCAAACCAGCCACTTTTGCCTCTGGGGGCACTTTGCATCTGGGAGGTATCCTGATCCGTTCGGAATTTCAGTCGGCAGCGCGCCACACTGGACCACGGGGCCCTGGACACGAACCATGGCCTTTCCCCAGAGAAACAAAAGTCACCAGGCCCGGCTCCTGATGTCAGTTTGCAGAAGGCACTTGGCACTGTCAAACCAGCCACAGTTGCCTCTGGGGGCACTTTACATCTGGGAGACATCATGATCCATTCAGAATTCCAGGAGGCAGCCGGCCACTCCGGGCCACCTGGCCCTGGCCAAAATCCATGGCCTTTCCCCAGAGAAACAAAAGTCACCAGGCCAGATTCCTGATGTCAGTTTGCAGGAGGCACTTGGCACTGTCAAACCAGCCACAGTTGCATCTGAGGGCACTTTGCATCTGGGAGACATCATGATCCGTTCAGAATTTCCGAAGGCAGCCGGCCGCTCCGGGCCAACAGGCCCTGGACATGAATGACGGCCTATCCCCAGAGAAACAAAAGTCACCAGCCTAGGTTCCTGATGTCAATTTGCAGGAGGCACTTGGCACTGTCAAACCAGCCACAGTTGCCTCTGAGGGCACCTTGCATCTGGGAGGCATCCTGATCCGTTTGGAATTTCAGAAGGCAGCCGGCCACACCGGGCCAACGGGCCCTGGACACAACGGGCCTTTCCCCAGAGAAACAAAACTCAACAACCCAGGTTCCTGATGTCAGTTTGCAGGAGGCATTTGGCACTCACAAACCAGCCACACTTGCCTCTGGGGGCACTTTGCATTTGGGACGTATCCTGATCCGTTCAGAATTTCAGCAGGCAGCCGGCCACTCTGGGCCACTTGGCCCTGGACACGATCCATGGCCTTTCCCCAGAGAAACAAAAGTCACCAGGCCAGGATCCTGATGTCAGTTTGCAGGAGGCACGAGGCACTGTCAAACCAGCCACAGTTGCCTCTGAGGGCACTTTGCATCTGGGAGGCATCCTGATCCGTTCGGAATTTCAGAAGGCAGCCGGCCACTCCTGACGAACGGGCCCTGGACATGAACCACGGCCTTTCCCCAGAGAAACAAACTCACCCACCAACTTCCGGATGACAGTACGCAGGAGGCACTTGGCACTGTCAAACCAGCCACACTTGCCTCTGGGGGCACTTGCATCTGGCAGGCATCCTGATCTGTTTGGAATTCCAGCAGGCAACCAGCCACTCCGGGCCACCGGGACCTGGACACGAACCACGGCCTTTCCCCAGAGAAACAAAAGTCACCAGGCCAGGTTCCTGATGTCTGTTTGCAGGAGGCATTTGGCATTCAAAAACCAGCCACACTTGCCTCTGGGGTCACTTTGCATCTGGGAGGCATTCTGATCCGTTCAGAATTTCAGAAGGCAGCCGGCCACTCCGGACCACAGGGTCCTGGACACGAACCATGGCCTTTCCCCAGAGAAACAAAAGTCACCAGGTCAGGTTCCTGATGTCAGTTTTCAGAGGGCACGAGGCACTGTCAAACCAGACACAGTGGCCTCTGGGGGCACCTTGCATCTGGGAGGCCTCCTGATCCGTTCAGAATTTCAGCAGGCAGCCGGCCACTCCGGGACACTCCGGACCATAGACACGAAAAATGGCCTTTGCCCAGACAAAGAAAAGTCACCGGCCCAGCTTCCTGATTTCAGTTTGCAGGAGGCATTTGGCACTCACAAACCAGCCACAGTTGCCTCTGGGGGCACCTTGCATCTGGGAGGCATCCTGATCCGTTCACAATTTCAGAAGGCAGCCGCCAACTCCGGGCCACCGGGCCCTGGACACGAACCATGGCCTTTCCCCAGACAAACAAAAGTCACCAGGCTAGTTCCTTGATGTCAGTTTGCAGGAGGCACGAGGCACTGTCAAACCAGCCACAGTTGCCTCTGGGGGCACCTTGCATCTGGGAGGTATCCTGATCCGTTCGGAATTTCAGCAGGCAGCCGGCCACACTGGACCACGGGGCCCTGGACATGAACGCTGGCCTTCCCCCAGACAAACAAAAGTCACCAGGCCTGGCTCCTAAAGTCAATTTGCAGAAGGCACTTGGCACTGTCAAACCAGCCACAGTTGCCTCTGAGGGCACTTTTCATCTGGGAAACATCATGATCCGTTCAGAATTTCAGAAGGCAGCCGGCCACACCGGGCCAACGGGCCCTGGACATGAATGACGGCCTATCCCCAGAGAAACAAAAGTCACCAGCCTAGGTTCCTGATGTCAGTTTGCAGGAGGCACTTGGCACTGTCAAACCAGCCACACTTGCCTCTGGGGGCACTTTGCATCTGGGAGGTATCCTGATCCGTTCGGAATTTCAGCAGGCAGCCGGCCACTCCGGACCACGGTGCCCTGGACAGGAATGATGGCCTTTCCCCAGAGAAACAAAAGTCACCAGGCCAGGTTCCTGATATCAGTTTGCAGGGGGCACTTGGCACTGTCAAAGCAGCCACTTTTGCCTCTGGGGGCACTTTGCATCTGGGAGGTATCCTGATCCGTTCAGAATTTCAGTCGGCAGCGCGCCACACTGGACCACGGGGCCCTGGACACGAACCATGACCTTTCCCCAGAGAAACAAAAGTCACCAGGACCGGCTCCTGATGTCAGTTTGCAGAAGGCACTTGGCACTGTCAAACCAGCCACAGTTGCCTCTGGGGGCACTTTACATCTGGGAGACATCATGATCCGTTCAGAATTCCAGGAGGCAGCCGGCCACTCAGGGCCACTGGGCCCTGGACATGAACCACGGCCTTTCCCCAGAGAAACAAAAGTCACCAGGCCAGGTTCCTGATGTCAATTTGCAGGAGGCATTTGGCACTCACAAACCAGCCACACTTGCCTCTGTGGTCACTTTGCATCTGGGAGGCATTCTGATCCATTCGGAATTTCAGAAGGCAGCCGGCCACTCCAGTCCACCGGGCCCTGGACAAGAATCATGGCCTTTCCCCAGAGAAACAAAAGTCAGGAGGCCAGGTTCCTGATGTCAGTTTGCAGAAGGAACTTGGGACTGTCAAACCAGACACAGTGGCCGCTGGGGGCACCTTGCATCTGGGAGGCCTTCTGATCCGTTCGGAATTTCAGAAGGCAGCCGGCCGCTCAGGGCCACCGGACCATGGACACGAACAATGGCCTTTTCCCAGACAAAGAAAAGTCACCGGCCCAGCTTCCGAATGTTAGTTTGCAGCAGGCATTTGGCACTCACAAACCAGTCACACTTTCCTCTGGGGGCACCTTGCATCTGGGAGGCATCCTGATCCGTTCGGAATTTCAGAAGGCTGCCCGCCACTCCGGGCCAATGGGCCCTGGCCAAGATCCATGGCCTTTTCCCACAGAAACAAACTCACCACACCAACTTTCTGATGTCAGTTTGCAGGAGGCACTTGGCACTTTCAAACCAGCCACAGTTGCCTCTCGGGGGCACCTTGCATCGGGGAGGCATCCTGATCCGTTCGCAATTTCAGCAGGCAGCCGGCCACTCCGGGCCATGGGGCCCTGGACATGAAGGATGGCCTTTCCCCACAGAAACAAAAGCCACCAGGCTAGGTCCCTGATGTCAGTTTGCAGGAGGCACGAGGCACTGTTAAACCAGCCACAGTTGCCTCTGGGGTCACTTTGCATCTGGGAGGCGTCCTGATCCGTTTGGAATTTCACAACGAGGCCGGCCACTCAGGACCACGGGGCCCTGGATACTAACCATGGCCTTTCCGGACAGAAACAAAAGTCACCAGGCCAGGTTCCTCATGTCAGTTTCCAGAAGGCACGAGGCACTGTCAAAGCAGCCACAGTTGCCTCTGGGTGCACCTTGTATCTGGGAGACATCCTGATCCTTTTAGAATTTTACAAGTCAGCTTGCCACTCCGGGCCACCTTGCCCTGGACATTAACCATGGCCTTTCCCCAGAGAAACAAAAGTCACCAGGCCAGGTTCCTGATGTCAGTTTTCAGAGGGTACGAGGCACTGTCAAACCAGCCACTTTTGCCTCTGGGGGCACTTTGCATCTGGGAGGTATCCTGATCCGTTCGGAATTTCAGTCGGCAGCGCGCCACACTGGACCACGGGGCCCTGGACACGAACCATGGCCTTTCCCCAGAGAAACAAAAGTCACCAGGCCCGGCTCCTGATGTCAGTTTGCAGAAGGCACTTGGCACTGTCAAACCAGCCACACTTGCCTCTGGGGGCACTTTACATCTGGGAGACATCATGATCCATTCAGAATTCCAGGAGGCAGCCGGCCACTCCGGGCCACCTGGCCCTGGCCAAAATCCATGGCCTTTCCCCAGAGAAACAAAAGTCACCAGGCCAGGTTCCTGATGTCAGTTTGCAGGAGGCACTTGGCACTGTCAAACCAGCCACAGTTGCATCTGAGGGCACTTTGCATCTGGGAGACATCATGATCCGTTCAGAATTTCCGAAGGCAGCCGGCCGCTCCGGGCCAACAGGCCCTGGACATGAATGACGGCCTATCCCCAGAGAAACAAAAGTCACCAGCCTAGGTTCCTGATGTCAATTTGCAGGAGGCACTTGGCACTGTCAAACCAGCCACACTTGCCTCTGGGGGCACGTTGCATCTGGGAGGTATCCTGATCCGTTGGGAATTTCAGCAGGCAGCCGGCCACTCCGGGCCACGGGGTCCTGGACACTAACGATGGCCTTTCCCCAGAGAAACAAAAGTCACCAGGCCAGGATCCTGATGTCAGTTTGCAGGAGGCACTTGGCACTGTCAAACCAGCCACTGTTGCCTCTGAGGGCACCTTGCATCTGGGAGGCATCCTGATCCGTTTGGAATTTCAGAAGGCAGCCGGCCACACCGGGCCAACGGGCCCAGGACACAACGGGCCTTTCCCCAGAGAAACAAAACTCAATAACCCAGGTTCCTGATGTCAGTTTGCAGGAGGCATTTGGCACTCACAAACCAGCCACACTTGCCTCTGGGGGCACTTTGCATTTGGGAGTTATCCTGATCCATTTAGAATTTCAGCAGGCAGCCGGCCACTGCGGACCACGGGGCCCTGGACATGAACCATGGCCTTTCCCCAGAGAAACAAAAGTCACCAGGCCAGGTTCCTCATGTCAGTTTGCAGGGGGCACTTGGCACTGTCAAACCAGCCACAGTTGCCTCTGGGTGCACCTTGTGTCTGGGAGACATCCTGATCCTTTTAGAATTTTACAAGGCAGCTGGCCACTCCGGGCCACCTTGCCCTGGACACTAACCATGGCCTTTCCCCAGAGAAACAAAAGTTACCAGGCCAGGTTCCTGATGTCAATTTGCAGGAGGCACTTGGCACTGCCCAACCAGCGTCAGTTGCCTATGCGGGCACCTTGCGTCTGGGATGCATCCCAAGTCATTACGAATTTCAGCGGTCATTTGGCTACTGCTGGCCACAGGACCCTGGAGAAGAAAGATTGCCTTTCCCCTGGGAAAGAAAACTCACCAGACCACGTTCCTAATATCAGTTTACAGGAGGCACTTGGCACTGTCAAACCAGCCACAGTTGCCTCTGGGGTCACTTTGCATCTGCGAGATATCATGATCCGTTCAGAATTTCAGGAAGCAGCCGGCCATGCTGGGCCACCGGGCCCTGGACATGAATGATGGCCTTTCCCCACAGAAACAAAAGTCACCAGGCCAGGTTCCTGATGTCAATTTGCAGGAGGCACTTGGCACTGTCCAACCAGCCACACTTGCCTCTGGGGGCACGTTGCATCTGGGAGGTATCCTGATCCGTTGGGAATTTCAGAAGGCATCCGGCCACTCCGGGCCACGGGGTCCTGGACACTAACGATGGCCTTTCCCCAGAGAAACAGAAGTCACCAGGTCAGTTTCCTGATGTCAGTTTGCAGGAGGCACTTGGCACTGTCAAACCAGCCACAGTTGCCTCTGGGGGCACCTTGCATCTGGGAGGCATCCTGATCCGTTTGGAATTTCAGAAGGCAGCCGGCCACACCGGGCCAACGGGCCCTGGACACAACGGGCCTTTCCCCAGAGAAACAAAACTCAACAACCCAGGTTCCTGATGTCAGTTTGCAGGAGGCATTTGGCACTCACAAACCAGCCACAGTTGCATCTGAGGGCACTTTGCATTTGGGAGTTATCCTGATCCATTTAGAATTTCAGCAGGCAGCCGGCCACTGCGGACCACGGGGCCCTGGACATGAACCATGGCCTTTCCCCAGAGAAACAAAAGTCACCAGGCCAGGTTCCTCATGTCAGTTTGCAGGGGGCACTTGGCACTGTCAAACCAGCCACAGTTGCCTCTGGGTGCACCATGTATCTGGGAGACATCCTGATCCTTTTAGAATTTTACAAGGCAGCTGGCCACTCCGGGCCACCTTGCCCTGGACACTAACCATGGCCTTTCCCCAGAGAAACAAAAGTTACCAGGCCAGGTTCCTGATGTCAATTTGCAGGAGGCACTTGGCACTGCCCAACCAGCGTCAGTTGCCTATGCGGGCACCTTGCGTCTGGGATGCATCCCAAGTCATTACGAATTTCAGCGGTCATTTGGCTACTGCTGACCACAGGACCCTGGAGAAGAAACATTGCCTTTCCCCTGGGAAAGAAAACTCACCAGACCACGTTCCTAATATCAGTTTACAGGAGGCACTTGGCGCTGTCAACACTGCCACGCTTGCCTGATGTCTCACCTTGCATCTGGGAGGCATCCCGTGATGTGCGGAATTTCAGCAGGCACATGGTCCCTCCTTGCCACTGGGTGCTCTGCATGAACGACGGCCTTTCCTCAGAGAAACCAAACTCTCTTGGCCAGGTTCCTGTTGTCAGTTTGCAGGAGGCTCTTGGCACTGTCAAACCAGGTACATTTGTCTCTGGTGGCACCGTGTTTCTGTGAAGCACTAAGCAATGTTCAGATTTTCTTCAGGCAGCTGGGCACTGCGGGTCTCCGTAGGCTTGGAAAAATTGCTGGTCTTTCCCCAGAAATCCAAAACTCACCAGGCCACGTTCCTGATGTCAGTTTGCAGAAGGCACTTGGCACTTTCAAACCAGCCACGGTTGCCTGTGGTGGCATCGTACTTCTAGGATGCATATTGAGACGTGGGGAATTTCAGCAGGTAGCCGGCCACTGCGAGACTGTGGGCCCTGGACACGACAGATGCACTTTCCTCTGAGAAACCAAACTCCCCATGTCAGTTTGCTGAAGGCACTTGACACTCTCAAACCAGCCACAGTTGCCTGTGGTGGCACCTTGCTTCTGGGAGGTATATTAAGACATTCAGAATTTCAGCAGGCAGCCGGCCACACAGGGCCACCGTAACCTGTCAAAAACAATAACCTTTCTACTGAGAAACAAAACTCACCAGGCCAGGTTCCTGATGTCAGTTTGCAGGAGGCACTTGGCACTGTCAAACCAGCCACAGTTGCGTGTGGTGGCCCCTTTTGTCTGGGAGGCATCCTGCGACCTTCGGAATTTCGGCAGGCAGCTGGACACTTCAGGCCGCCGGGCACTGGACGTGAACAATGGCCTTTCCTCTCAGAAACCAAACTCACCAGGCCAGCTTCCTGAAGTCAGTTTGCAGGCGGCACTTTGCACTGTCAACCCAGACACAGTTGCTTGTGGTGGTACCTTGTTTCTGGGAGGTATATTGAGACATTCGGAATTTCAGCCAGCAGCAGACTACTCCGGGCCACAGGAGTCTGGACAAGAGACACAACCTTTCTCTAGAGAAACAAAACTCACCAGGCCAGGTTCCTGAAGTCATTTTGCAGGAGGCACTTGGCACTGTCAAGGCAGCCACAGTTGTCTGTGGTGACACCTTGTTTCTGGGAGGTATATTGAGACATCCGGAATTTCAGCACTCAGCAGGCCACTACGGGCCACAGGACTCTGGACAAGAAATATAGCCTTTCTCTAGAGAAACAAAACTCACTAGGCTGGGTTCCTGATGTCAGTTTGCAGGAGGCACATATCACTGTCAAACCATCCGCCGACACATGTGCTGCCTCAGTGCACCTGGGAGCTGTCCTGTGACATTTGGAATTTCAGTAGTCAGCTGGCCACTCTTGGCCACTGAACCCTGGGCACAAACTCTGGGCCATTTCCTTGGGATACAAATCTCACTGGCCCAGATTCCTGATGTCAGTTTGCAGGGGGCACTTGGCACCGACAAACAAGCCACAGTCGTCTCTGCTAGCACCTTGCGTCTGTGTCATTTGGAATTTCAGCAGGGAAAAGACCTTTCCAAGCCTTTGGCACCTGGATACAATCGCTAGCTCTTTTCCCTGGGAAACAAAACACACGAGCCCAGATCCCTGATGTCAGTTTACAGGAGGCACCTTTCACTGAAAACCAGCCACAGTGGCTTTTGTGGTCCCATGTGTCTGGCAGTCATCCTGCGACTTTCAGAATTTCAGAAGGTAGCCAGGCACACCAGGCCACTGGCCCCTGGACACGAACACTGGCCTATTCTCATTAAAACAAAACTCACCATCCCAGGTTCCTGATGTCCGTTTGCAGGAGACACTTGGCACTGTCAAACCAGCCACAGATGCTTATTGTGTCACTTTGCGTCTGGGAGGTTTCCTGCGACATTTGGAATTTCTGCCATCCCGGGGCACTGCACCTGGAAACAAACGCTGGCCTTTTTCCCTTGGAAAGATAACTCACCAGCACAGCTTCCTCATGTCAGTTTGCAGGAGACACTTGGCACTTTCAAACCAGCCATGTAATACTGCATTTTATTTAAATTGTATGCTCTGTCTCACCCCTCCAAAAATTATGGTATATCCCAAACCTGCGGTCCTGCCCTGAATCATCCCGTATTTGTAATCCCATTGGCAGAAGTCTAATTCCTCCCCCAATTTCAATCTGCCTTATAAACTGTGCGAGCAAGACCTGTCGCTCTCTTAGCCTTTCCCTCCCTCTTAGCCTTCCTAACCTCTTGGCCCTTCCCTCCCCTAGGCTCCCCTTCCCCCTTTTCCCTCAGTAACCAGGCTGTTCCGGGGGATGGGACACCCAATAAACGCTCATTTAATCAGCATCCTCAGAAGCCGTGTGGAGTGTCCTTGCCTGCCTGCTGCTGCCAGTGCACTCACAGCCTAGGGGGCCCTCCGGGCACTCCCCAGGGTGCCCCCTCCCAAAACGAATTGCAACACAGCCAAAGTTGCATTTGGTGGCACCTTGTGTCTGGGAGGCATCCTGCGATGTTCGGAATTTCAGCAGGCAGCCAGTCACTCCAGGCCTCTTTCCCATGGACAGGGATGCAGCCCTTTTCCCTGGGAAACAAAACTCATGTGCCTATGTTCCTGATGTCAGTCTACAGGAGGCACGTGGCACTGCCAAAGCAGCCACAGTTGCGTGTGGTGCCACAATGCGTCTGGATACAAAGCCTTTAAACGTAAGTTCCGCTGCGTTCTGCCGCACGAGCGCCCAGAAGCGCACCTCAACAGGCAACATAATCTCTGCGTCACGAGCCAAAATATTATAAATCCCGCCAAAACAAATCAAAACATTCTAAAAAACCGGCCAAAACATAATAAAAGCAAGTCTAAACAAACCAAAACATTCCAAAAACCCACTAAAATATTGTGAAACCCCACAAAACTGATCAAAATATTTTGAAAAGATGCCAAAATACTATAAAAACAAACAGAACTAATCACAACATACAAAAAACTTGCCAATACAAAATGAAAAAAAAAAGAAATCAAATGAAAACCAATCAAAAACTTCTAAAGATGAGCCAAAAAATTTTAAAACCCACCAAAACAAATCAAAACATTCCAAAACCTGCCAACACATAATAAAAACAAACCAAAACAAACCAAAACATTCTAAAAACCCAGCTAAACTTTCCAAAAACCCACCAAAACAAAATAAAAACAAATCTAAACAACCAAAATATTCTAAAAACCAGCCAAAACATTTCAGAACCTGCCAAAACTGGACAAAACATTCTGAAAACCCGCCAAAATATTATACAACCAGTCAGAAGTGATGAAAACATTAAAAAACCTTGCCAAAACATAATAAAAACATGGAAAAACATGATAAAGCCTACAAAACTAATCCAAACACAACAAAAACCTGTCTAAAAATAATAAGAACAAATCAAAACCAACCAAAACATTCTAAAAACCCACCAAAATATTTTAGAACCCCACCAAAATTATCAAAACATTCTGAAAAGATGCCAAAATACCATAAAACTAGCCAGAACTGATCAAAACATTCAAAACACTTGCAAAAACACAACAAAAACAAATTAAAGCAAAACAAAACATTCTAAAAACCTGCCAAAACATTCTACAAACCAGCCAAAACGAATCAAAATTTTCCAAAAACCGGTCAAAACATTATAAAAGCAAATCAAAACAAAACAAAAAATTCCAAAAACCAGCAAAAATATTATCTAACCAGCCACAACTGATCTAACCATTCTGAAACCCCTTCAAAACATCATAAAAACCCCCCAAAACAAACGAAACAATAATAGGAACATGCCAACATATTCGTAACCAAGAGACAGAGAGCGCGGCACCTTCTAGGCGGTGAAGAAGGAAGCCGCACAACACCTAGACTGTGTCTGCACCTTTCAAACTGCTTGAAGATAGTGGCTTGCCACTCACCTGCCTCTTCAATTTGCATTAGCATTTCAATGGAAGGTATTCTTGGACAACTTTGCTGTGCTTGCTGCTAGTTCTGCCCCAGCCCACTGCAGACAACCTAGCTCTTCCCTTTAGGCTCTGAGGTGTGAAGAACTCGGGAACTTCAAAGGGCAGGCTGGGGTACGTATACTGTGCTAGCACAGTTTCTCCTTGCTAGACCTAGTGGAAAAGCTTTTTGCTGGGCTGCAGAAGGCAAGAAATGCAGAATATGGAGATAGGGAGCAGTCCGAAGTTAACTGTCGCTGCCAGGCGTCGTTTGGCAGAAGGAGCGCCCAACAGCACAGCACAATAGGGACCGTAATCTCTGTGCCAAGAGACAAAATATTTTTTTAAAACCTACCAAAACAAATCAAAACATTCTAAAAACCAAACAAAATATTTAAAAACCTGCCAAAACAAACAAAAAAATTCTAAAAAGCAGCCAAAATACTATAAAACCGGCCAGAAGTGATCCAAATATTCAAAAAAGGGCAAAAAATTATAAAAACAAATCTAAAAACACGAAAACATTCTAAGAAAACGCCAAAACATAATAAAAACAAATGACAACCAACCAAAACATTCTAAAAACAGGACAAAATATTTTAAAACCTGCCAAAACTAATCAAAACATTCCAAAACAATTTTAAACCATTTTAAAAACCCGACAAAACATACTAAAAACAAATCAAAACAAAACAAAAGTTCCAAAAACCAGCCAAAATATCATCAAACCTGCTGAAACTGATCACAAAATATGATCACACATCCTAAGAACCCACCAAAACCTACGCAAAAAAAATCTAAACAAACCAAAGCATTCCAAAACTCATCCAAATATTATCCAACCAGCCAGAAGTGGAGGGTCAAAACATAACAAAAAACCTGTGAAAACATAAGAAAAACCAATCCAAACAAACCCAAACATTCTAAGAAACAGCCAAAATATTTTAGAACCTGCCAAAACTGATCAAAACATTCTGAAAACACGACAAAATATTTTAAAACTCGCCAAAATGAAACAAAACATTCCAAAACCTGCCAACACAATAAAAACAACACAAGACAAAACAAAACAATCGAAAACCCCACCAAAACATTAAAAAAAAAACCCCAAATATTTTAGAACCTGCCAAAACTGATCAAAACATTCTAGAAAGCCAACAAAATATTATAAAACCAGCCAGAAATGATCCAAACATTCAAATAACCCGGCAAAACATAAGAAAAACAAATCTCAACAAAACAAAACATTCTAAAAACCAGCAAAAACATTTCAAAACCTGCCAAAACATACTAAAAACAAATGAAAACAACACAAAAAATTCCAAAAAACAGCCAAAATATTATCAAACTTGCCAAAACTGATCACAACATTCTAAAAACCTGCCAAAATATACTCAAAACAAATCTAAACAAAACAAAACATTCCAAAACCCATCCAAATATTATCCAAGCAGCCAGAACTGATTAAACCATTCCAAAAACCCCTCAAACCATAAGAGAAACCAATCCAAACAAACCCAAACATTGTAAAAAACAGCCAAAATGTTTTAGGACCCACCAAAACTGAACAAAACATTCTGTAATCACGCCAAAATACTATAAAACCCGCCTGAACTGACCAAAACATTCAAAAAACTTGCCAAAACATAATGAAAACAAAGGACAACCAACCAAAACATTCTAAAAACCCAACAAAATGATTTAAAACCCCACGCCAAAACAAATCAAAATATTCCAAAACCTGCCAAAACATTTTAGAACCTGCCAAAACTCATCACAACATTCTGAAAAGATGCCAAAAAAATATTAAACCAGCCAGAACTGAACAAAACATCAAAAAAACTTGCCAAAATGTAATCGAAGCAAATGAAAGCACACCAAAACATTATAAAAAGCCACCAAAACCGATCAAAACATTCTGAAAACATGCCAAAATACTATAAAACCCGCCAAAACTAATCAAAATATTCCAAAACCTGCCAACACAATAAAAACAACACAAGACAAAACAAAACATTCGAAAACCCCAGCAAAACATTTCAAAAAAAGGACAAAATATTTTGAAACCTGATAAAACAGATCAAAATATTCTAGTAACTCGCCAAAATGTTATAAAAACAAACAGAAATTATCCAAACATTCTAAAAACCCAGCAAAATAATATAAAACACACCAAGACATTGTAAAAACAAATCTAAACAAAACAAACCATTCTAAAAACCCGCCAAATTATTTTAGAACCCACCAAAACTGATCAAAACATTCTGAAAACCTGTAAAAATCATATAAAACCAGCCTAAATTGATCAAAACATTCAACTAAACATTAAAAAAACAAATCAAAACCAACCAAAATATTCCAAAAACCCGGCAAAATAGTTTAGAAACTGCCAAAACTGATCCAAACATTCTGAAAAGATGCCAAAACACTAGAAAACCAGTCAGAAGTGATCAAAACATTCAATAATTTGCCAAAACATAATCAAAACAAATGAAAGTAAACCAAAACATTCCAAATACCGGCCAAAATATTTGAAAACCCTCCAAAACAAATCCAAACATTCCAAAACCTGCCAACACAACAAAAACAAAACAAGAGAAAACAAAACACTCTAAAACACCACCAAAACATTCCGAAAGACCCATAAAAACATCATAAAACCCCCCCAAAAGAAACCAAACAATAAGAGGAACACGGCAACATATTGGCAAGCAAGAGACGGAGAGCGCGGCACCTTCTAGGAGGCGAAGAAGGAAGCTGCACAACACCTGCACTGTGTCTGCAACTTTCAAATTGCTAGAAGATAGTGGCTTGCCACTGGCCCGCCTCTTCAATTGCCATTAGCATTCCAATGGAAGGTATTCTTGGACAACTTTGCTCTGCTTGCTGCTAGTTCTGCCCCAGCCTACCATAGATAACCTTGCTCTCCCCTTTAGGCTCTGAGATGCCCAGAACTTGTCAACTTCAAAGGGCGGGCCGGGCTACATCTACTCAGCTGGCACAGTTTCTCCTTGCTAGACCTAGTGGGAAAGCATTTGGCTGAGATGCAGAAGGCAAGAAATGCAGAATACGGAGACGCGGAGCTGTCCCAAGTGCCGCTGCCAGGCGTCTTTCCACAGAAGGAGCGCCCCGGAGCGCACCGCAACCGGCACCGTCATCTCTGCCCAAAGAGCCAAAATATTTTAAAACCCGCCAAAACTAATCAAAACATATTTTCAAACCTGCCAAAATAGAAAACCAGACAGAACTGATCAAAACATTCGAAAAAAACCTGCCAAAACATGATAAAGCCCACCAAAGCTAATCCAAACACACCAAAAACTGGGCTAAACACAATCAAAACAAATCAAGACAAATCAAAACCTTCTAAAAACCCACCAAAATATTTCAAAACCCGTCAAAACTAATCAAAACATTCCGAATACCCGGCAAAACATTCCAAATACCCGCCAAAATATTTGAAAACCTGCCAAAAGGAATCCAAACATTCCAAAACCTGCAAACACAATAAAAACAACACATGAGAATACTGAACATTCCAAAAGCCAACCAAAACATTCCGAAAACCCGCCAAAACATCATAAAAACAAATCAAAACCAACCAAAATATTCCGAAAACCAGCCAAAATAGTTTAGACCCGCAAAGCTGATAAAAACATTCTGAAAAGATGCCAAAACATTAGAAAACCAGCCAGAACTGATCAAAACATTCCAAATACTTGGCAAAACATCATAAAAACAAATCAAAACCAACCAAAACATTCCAAAAACCAGCCAAAATATTCCAAAATCCGGCCAAAACATCATAAAAACAAATCAAAACCATCCAAAACATTCCAAAAACTCAACAAAATAGTTTAGAACCTGCCAAAACTGATCCAAACATTCTGAAAAGATGCCAAAACACTAGAAAACCAGTCAGAAGTGATCGAAACATTCAATAACTTGCCAAAACATAATCAAAACAAATGAAAGCAAACCAAAACATTCCAAATACCTGCCAAAATATTTGAAAACCCACCAAAATTAATCCAAACATTCCAAAACCTGCCAACACAATAAAAACAACACAAGAGAATACAAAACACTCTAAAACCCCACCAAAACATTCCGAAAACCCGCCAAAACATAATAAAAACAAACCAAAACTCACCAAAACATTCCAAAAACCAGCCAAAATATTCCGAAAACCGGCAAAATATAGTAAAAACAAAACTAAACCAACCAAAACATTGTAACAACCCCCCAAATATGTCAAAACCCGTCAAAAGTCATCAAAATATTCTAAAACCCAGTCAAACAATAATAAAAACCTGCCAAAACATGATAAAGCCCTCAAAAACTAATCCAAACGCACCAAAAACCCGCCAAAGTCTTACAAAAACAAATCCAAACAAATCAAAACATTCTAAAAACCCAACAAAACATTTTTAAACGTGCCCAAATCAATCAAAACTTTCTAAAACCCTCCAAATCATATTAAAAACTAATCAAAACCAACCAAAACATTCAAAAAGACACCAAAACAATCCAAAACCCTGACAAAATATTTTAGAACCTGCCAAAAGTGATCAAAGCTGTATCCAAAGACACCAAAATATTTCAAAACCAGTCTGAACTGATCAAACCATTCCAAAAACTTGACAAAACATCATAAAACCAAATCAAAACCAACCAAAACATTCCAAAAACCCGACAAAATAGTTTAGAACCTGCCAAAACTGATCCAAGCATTCTGAAAAGATGCCAAAATACTATCAAACCAGTCAGAAGTGATCCAAACATTCAATAATTTGCCAAAACATAATCAAAACAAATGAAAGCAAACCAAAACATTCCAAATACCCGCCAAAATATTTGAAAAGCCGCCAAAACGAATCCAAACATTCCAAAACCAACCAACACAATAAAAACAACCCAAGAGAATGCAAAACATTCTATAAAGCCAACCAAAACATTCCGAAAACCCGCCAAAACATCATAAAAACAAATCAAAACCAACCAAAACATTCCAAAAAGCCGACAAAATCATTTAGAACCAGCCAAAACTGATCCAAACATTCTGAAAAGATGCCAAAACACTAGAAAACCAGTCAGAAGTGATCGAAACATTCAATAACTTGCCAAAACATAATCAAAACAAATGAAAGCAAACCAAAACATTCCAAATACCCGCCAAAATATTCTAAAAAGCCGCCAAAACGAATCCAAACATTCCAAAACCAACCAACACAATAAAAACAACCCAAGAGAATGCAAAACATTCTATAAAGCCAACCAAAACATTCCGAAAAGCCGACAAAATAATTTAGAACCAGCCAAAACTGATCCAAACATTCTGAAAAGATGCCAAAACACTAGAAAACCAGTCAGAAGTGATCAAAACGTTCAATAACTTGCCAAAACATAATCAAAACAAATGAAAGCAAACCAAAACATTCCAAATACCTGCCAAAATATTTGAAAAGCCGCCAAAACGAATCCAAACATTCCAAAACCTGCCAACACAATCAAAACAAAAGAAAACAAAACACTCTAAAACACCACCAAAACATTCCGAAAACCCCTCAAAACATAATAAAAACCCCCAAAAGAAACCAAACAATAAGAGGAACACGGCAACAGATTGGCAAGCAAGAGACGGAGAGCGCGGCACCTTGTAGGAGGCGAAGAAGGAAGCCGCACAACACCTGCACTGTCTGCACCTTTCAAACTGCTTGAAGATAGTGGCCTGCCTCTTCAATTGCCATTAGCATTCCAATGGAAGGTATTCTTGGACAACTTTGCTGTGCTTGCTGCTAGTTCTGCCCCAGCCTACCATAGATAACCTTGCTCTCCCCTTTAGGCTCTGAGATGCCCAGAACTTGTCAACTTCAAAGGGCGGGCCGGGCTACATCTACTCAGCTGGCACAGTTTCTCCTTGCTATAGACCTAGTGGGAAAGCATTTTGCTGAGATGCAGAAGGCAAGAAATGAAGAATACGGAGATGCGGAGCTGTCCCAAGTGCCACTGCCAGGCGTCTTTCCACAGAAGGACCACCCCGGAGCGCACCGCAACCAGCACCGTCATCTCTGCCCAAAGAGCCAAAATATTTTAAAACCCGTCAAAACTAATTAAAACATTCCGAATACCAGGGAAAACATTCCAATTACCCGCCAAAATATTTGAAAACCTGCAAAAAGGAATCCAAACATTCCAAAACCGGCCAACACAATAAAAACAACCCAAGAGAATACTGAACATTCTAAAAGCCAACCAAAACATTCCGAAAACCCGCCAAAACATCATAAAAACAAATCAAAACCAACCAAAACATTCCAAAAACCCGACAAAATAGTTTAGAACCTGCCAAAACTGATCCAAACATTCTGAAAAGATGCCAAAACACTAGAAAACCAGTCAGAAGTGATCAAAACGTTCAAGAACTTGCCAAAACATAATCAAAACAAATGAAAGCAAACCAAAACATTCCAAATACCTGCCAAAATATTTGAAAAGCCGCCAAAACGAATCCAAACATTCCAAAACCTGCCAACACAATAAAAACAAAACAAGAGAAAACAAAACACTCTAAAACACCACCAAAACATTCCGAAAACCCCTCAAAACATAATAAAAACCCCCAAAAGAAACCAAACAATAAGAGGAACACGGCAACATATTGGCAAGCAAGAGACGGAGAGCACGGCACCTTCTAGGAGGCGAAGAAGGAAGCCGCACAACACCTGCACTGTGTCTGCACCTTTCAAACTGCTTGAAGATAGTGGCCTGCCTCTTCAATTGCCATTAGCATTCCAATGGAAGGTATTCTTGGACAACTTTGCTGTGCTTGCTGCTAGTTCTGCCCCAGCCTACCATAGATAACCTTGCTCTCCCCTTTAGGCTCTGAGATGCCCAGAACTTGTCAACTTCAAAGGGCGGGCCGGGCTACATCTACTCAGCTGGCACAGTTTCTCCTTGCTATAGACCTAGTGGGAAAGCATTTTGCTGAGATGCAGAAGACAAGAAATGCAGAATACAGAGACGCGGAGCTGTCCCAAGTGCCGCTGCCAGGCGTCTTTCCACAGAAGGAGCGTCCCGGAGCGCACCGCAACCGCCACCGTCATCTCTGCCCAAAGAGCCAAAATATTTTAAAACCCGCCAAAACTAATCAAAACATATTTTCAAACCCGCCAAAATAGAAAACCAGACAGAACTGATCAAAACATTCGAAAAAAAACCTGCCAAAACATGATAAAGCCCACCAAAGCTAATCCAAACACACCAAAAACTGGGCTAAACATAATCAAAACAAATCAAGACAAATCAAAATCTTCTAAAAACCCGCCAAAATATTTCAAAACCCGTCAAAACTAATCAAAACATTCCGAATACCAGGCAAAACATTCCAATTACCCGCCAAAATATTTGAAAACCTGCCAAAACGAATCCAAACATTCCAAAACCTGCCAACACAATCAAAACAACACAAGAGAATACTGAACATTCTAAAAGCCAAACAAAACATTTCGAAAACCCTCCAAAACATCATAAAAACAAATCAAAACCAACCAAAACATTCCAAAAACCCGACAAAATAGTTTGGAACCTGCCAAAACTGATCCAAACGTTCTGAAAAGATGCCAAAAGACTAGAAAACCAGTCAGAAGTGATCAAAACATTCAATAATTTGCCAAAACATAATCAAAACAAATGAAAGCAAACCAAAACATTCCAAATCCCCCCCAAATATTCCGAAAAGCCGCCAAAACGAATCCAAACTTTCCAAAACCAACCAACACAATAAAAACAACCCAAGAGAATGCAAAACAATCTATAAAGCCAACCAAAACATTCCGAAAACCCGCCAAAACATCATAAAAACAAATCAAAACCAACCAAAACATTCCAAAAACCCGACAAAATAATTTGGAACCAGCCAAAACTGATCCAAACATTCTGAAAAGATGCCAAAACACTAGAAAACCAGTCAGAAGTGATCAAAACGTTCAATAACTTGCCAAAACATAATCAAAACAAATGAAAGCAAACCAAAACATTCCAAATACCTGCCAAAATATTCCGAAAAGCCACCAAAACGAATCCAAACATTCCAAAACCTGCCAACACAATCAAAACAAAACAAGAGAAAACAAAACACTCTAAAACACCACCAAAACATTCCGAAAACCCCTCAAAACATAATAAAAACCCCCAAAAGAAACCAAACAATAACAGGAACACGGCAACATATTGGCAAGCAAGAGACGGAGAGCGCGGCACCTTCTAGGAGGCGAAGAAGGAAGCCGCACAACACCTGCACTGTGTCTGCACCTTTCAAACTGATTGAAGATAGTGGCCTGCCTCTTCAATTGCCATTAGCATTCCAATGGAAGGTATTCTTGGACAACTTTGCTGTGCTTGCTGCTAGTTCTGCCCCAGCCTACCATAGATAACCTTGCTCTCCCCTTTAGGCTCTGAGATGCCCAGAACTTGTCAACTTCAAAGGGCGGGCCGGGCTACATCTACTCAGCTGGCACAGTTTCTTCTTGCTAGATCTAGCGGGAAAGCATTTTGCTGAGATGCAGAAGACAAGAAATGCAGAATACGGAGACGCGGAGCTGTCCCAAGTGCCGCTGCCAGGCGTCTTTCCACAGAAGGAGCGCCCCGGAGCGCACCGCAACCGCCACCATCATCTCTGCCCAAAGAGCCAAAATATTTTCAAACCCGCCAAAACTAATCAAAACATATTTTCAAACCCGCAAAAATAGAAAACCAGACAGAACTGATCAAAACATTCGGAAAAAAATCTGCCAAAACATGATAAAGCCCACCAAAGCTAATCCAAACACACCAAAAACTGGGCTAAACATAATCAAAACAAATCAAGACAAATCAAAATCTTCTAAAAACCCGCCAAAATATTTCAAAACCCGTCAAAACTAATCCAAACATTCCAAATACCAGGCAAAACATTCCAATTACCCGCCAAAATATTTGAAAACCTGCCAAAAGGAATCCAAACATTCCAAAACCTGCCAACACAATAAAAACAGCACAAGAGAATACTGAACACTCTAAAACACCACCAAAACATTCCGAAAACCCCTCAAAACATAATAAAAACCCCCAAAAGGAACCAAACAATAACAGGAACACGGCAACAGATTGGCAAGCAAGAGACGGAGAGCGCGGCACCTTGTAGGAGGCGAAGAAGGAAGCCGCACAACACCTGCACTGTGTCTGCACCTTTCAAACTGCTTGAAGATAGTGGCCTGCCTCTTCAATTGCCATTAGCATTCCAATGGAAGGTATTCTTGGACAACTTTGCTGTGCTTGCTGCTAGTTCTGCCCCAGCCTACCATAGATAACCTTGCTCTCCCCTTTAGGCTCTGAGATGCCCAGAACTTGTCAACTTCAAAGGGCGGGCCGGGCTACATCTACTCAGCTGGCACAGTTTCTCCTTGCTAGACCTAGTGGAAAAGCATTTTGCTGAGATGCAGAAGACAAGAAATGCAGAATACGGAGACGCGGAGCTGACCCAAGTGCCGCTGCCAGGCGTCTTTCCACAGAAGGAGCGCCCCGGAGCGCACCGCAACCGCCACCATCATCTCTGCCCAAAGAGCCAAAATATTTTAAAACCCGCCAAAACTAATCAAAACATATTTTCAAACCCGCCAAAATAGAAAACCAGACAGAACTGATCAAAACATTCGGAAAAAAATCTGCCAAAACATGATAAAGCCCACCAAAGCTAATCCAAACACACCAAAAACTGGGCTAAACATAATCAAAACAAATCAAGACAAATCAAAACCTTCTAAAATCCCGCCAAAATATTTCAAAACCCGTCAAAACTAATCAAAACATTCCGAATACCAGGCAAAACATTCCAATTACCCGCCAAAATATTTGAAAACCTGCCAAAAGGAATCCAAACATTCCAAAACCTGCCAACACAATAAAAACAGCACAAGAGAATACTGAACATTCTAAAAGCCAACCAAAACATTTCGAAAACCCGCCAAAACATCATAAAAACAAATCAAAACCAACCAAAATATTCCGAAAACCCGACAAAATAATTTAGAACCAGCCAAAACTGATCCAAACATTCTGAAAAGATGCCAAAACACTATCAAACCAGTCAGAAGTGATCAAAACATTCAATAATTTGCCAAAACATAATCAAAACAAATGAAAGCAAACCAAAACATTCCAAATCCCCCCCAAATATTCCGAAAAGCCGCCAAAACTAATCCAAACATTCCAAAACCAACCAACACAATAAAAACAACCCAAGAGAATGCAAAACATTCTATAAAGCCAACCAAAACATTCCGAAAACCCGCCAAAACATCATAAAAACAAATCAAAACCAACCAAAACATTCCAAAAACCCGACAAAATAGTTTAGAACCAGCCAAAACTGATCCAAACATTCTGAAAAGATGCCAAAACACTAGAAAACCAGTCAGAAGTGATCAAAACGTTCAATAACTTGCCAAAACATAATCAAAACAAATGAAAGCAAACCAAAACATTCCAAATACCTGCCAAAATATTCCGAAAAGCCACCAAAACGAATCCAAACATTCCAAAACCTGCCAACACAATAAAAACAAAACAAGAGAAAACAAAACACTCTAAAACACCACCAAAACATTCCGAAAACCCCTCAAAACATAATAAAAACCCCCAAAAGAAACCAAAGAATAAGAGGAACACGGCAACAGATTGGCAAGCAAGAGACAGAGAGCACGGCACCTTCTAGGAGGCGAAGAAGGAAGCCGCACAACACCTGCACTGTGTCTGCACCTTTCAAACTGCTTGAAGATAGTGGCCTGCCTCTTCAATTGCCATTAGCATTCCAATGGAAGGTATTCTTGGACAACTTTGCTGTGCTTGCTGCTAGTTCTGCCCCAGCCTACCATAGATAACCTTGCTCTCCCCTTTAGGCTCTGAGATGCCCAGAACTTGTCAACTTCAAAGGGCGGGCCGGGCTACATCTACTCAGCTGGCACAGTTTCTTCTTGCTAGATCTAGTGGGAAAGCATTTTGCTGAGATGCAGAAGACAAGAAATGCAGAATACGGAGACGCGGAGCTGTCCCAAGTGCCGCTGCCAGGCGTCTTTCCACAGAAGGAGCGCCCCGGAGCGCACCGCAACCGCCACCATCATCTCTGCCCAAAGAGCCAAAATATTTTAAAACCCGCCAAAACTAATCAAAACATATTTTCAAACCCGCCAAAATAGAAAACCAGACAGAACTGATCAAAACATTCGGAAAAAAATCTGCCAAAACATGATAAAGCCCACCAAAGCTAATCCAAACACACCAAAAACTGGGCTAAACATAATCAAAACAAATCAAGACAAATCAAAACCTTCTAAAAACCCGCCAAAATATTTCAAAACCCGTCAAAACTAATCAAAACATTCCGAATACCAGGCAAAACATTCCAATTACCCGCCAAAATATTTGAAAACCTGCCAAAAGGAATCCAAACATTCCAAAACCTGCCAACACAATAAAAACAGCACAAGAGAATACTGAACATTCTAAAAGCCAACCAAAACATTTCGAAAACCCTCCAAAACATCATAAAAACAAATCAAAACCAACCAAAACATTCCAAAAACCCAACAAAATAATTTAGAACCTGCCAAAACTGATCCAAGCATTCTGAAAAGATGCCAAAACACTAGAAAACCAGTCAGAAGTGATCAAAACATTCAATAATTTGCCAAAACATAATCAAAACAAATGAAAGCAAACCAAAACATTCCAAATCCCCCCCAAATATTCCGAAAAGCCGCCAAAACTAATCCAAACATTCCAAAACCAACCAACACAATAAAAACAACCCAAGAGAATGCAAAACATTCTATAAAGCCAACCAAAACATTTCGAAAACCCGCCAAAAGATCATAGAAACAAATCAAAACAAACCAAAATATTCCGAAAACCCACCAAAATAGTTTAGACCCACAAAACTGATCAAAACATTCTGAAAAGATGCCAAAACATTAGAAAACCAGCCTGAACTGATCAAAACATTCCAAAAACTTGGCAAAACATCATAAAAACAAATCAAAACCAACCAAAACATTCCGAAAACCCGACAAAATCATTTAGAACCAGCCAAAACTGATCCAAACATTCTGAAAAGATGCCAAAACACTAGAAAACCAGTCAGAAGTGATTGAAACGTTCAATAACTTGCCAAAACATAATCAAAACAAATGAAAGCAAACCAAAACATTCCAAATACCTGCCAAAATATTTGAAAAGCCGCCAAAACGAATCCAAACATTCCAAAACCTGCCAACACAATAAAAACAAAACAAGAGAAAACAAAACACTCTAAAACACCACCAAAACATTCCGAAAACCCCTCAAAACATAATAAAAACCCCCAAAAGAAACCAAAGAATAAGAGGAACACGGCAACAGATTGGCAAGCAAGAGACGGAGAGCGCGGCACCTTCTAGGAGGCGAAGAAGGAAGCCGCACAACACCTGCACTGTGTCTGCACCTTTCAAACTGCTTGAAGATAGTGGCCTGCCTCTTCAATTGCCATTAGCATTCCAATGGAAGGTATTCTTGGACAACTTTGCTGTGCTTGCTGCTAGTTCTGCCCCAGCCTACCATAGATAACCTTGCTCTCCCCTTTAGGCTCTGAGATGCCCAGAACTTGTCAACTTCAAAGGGCGGGCCGGGCTACATCTACTCAGCTGCCACAGTTTCTCCTTGCTAGACCTAGTGGGAAAGCATTTTGCTGAGATGCAGAAGACAAGAAATGCAGAATACGGAGACGCGAAGCTGTCCCAAGTGCCGCTGCCAGGCGTCTTTCCACAGAAGGAGCGCCCCGGAGCGCACCGCAACCGCCACCATCATCTCTGCCCAAAGAGCCAAAATATTTTAAAACCCGCCAAAACTAATCAAAACATATTTTCAAACCCGCCAAAATAGAAAACCAGACAGAACTGATCAAAACATTCGGAAAAAAATCTGCCAAAACATGATAAAGCCCACCAAAGCTAATCCAAACACACCAAAAACTGGGCTAAACATAATCAAAACAAATCAAGACAAATCAAAACCTTCTAAAATCCCGCCAAAATATTTCAAAACCCGTCAAAACTAATCAAAACATTCCGAATACCAGGCAAAACATTCCAATTACCCGCCAAAATATTTGAAAACCTGCCAAAAGGAATCCAAACATTCCAAAACCTGCCAACACAATAAAAACAACACAAGAGAATACTGAACATTCTAAAAGCCAACCAAAACATTCCGAAATCCAGCCAAAACATAATAGAAACAAATCAAAACCAACCAAAACATTCCAAAAACCCGACAAAATAATTTAGAACCTGCCAAAACTGATCCAAACATTCTGAAAAGATGCCAAAACACTAGAAAACCAGTCAGAAGTGATCAAAACATTCAATAATTTGCCAAAACATAATCAAAACAAATGAAAGCAAACCAAAACATTCCAAATCCCCCCCAAATATTCCGAAAAGCCGCCAAAACTAATCCAAACATTCCAAAACCAACCAACACAATAAAAACAACCCAAGAGAATGCAAAACATTCTATAAAGCCAACCAAAATATTCCGAAAACCCGCCAAAATAGTTTAGACCCGCAAAACTGATCAAAACATTCTGAAAAGATGCCAAAACATTAGAAAACCAGCCAGAACTGATCAAAACATTCCAAAAACTTGGCAAAACATCATAAAAACAAATCAAAACCAACCAAAACATACCGAAAACCCGACAAAATCATTTAGAACCAGCCAAAACTGATCCAAACATTCTGAAAAGATGCCAAAACACTAGAAAACCAGTCAGAAGTGATTGAAACGTTCAATAACTTGCCAAAACATAATCAAAACAAATGAAAGCAAACCAAAACATTCCAAATACCTGCCAAAATATTTGAAAAGCCGCCAAAAGGAATCCAAACATTCCAAAACCTGCCAACACAATCAAAACAAAACAAGAGAAAACAAAACACTCTAAAACACCACCAAAACATTCCGAAAACCCCTCAAAACATAATAAAAACCCCCAAAAGAAACCAAAGAATAAGAGGAACACGGCAACAGATTGGCAAGCAAGAGACGGAGAGCGCGGCACCTTCTAGGAGGCGAAGAAGGAAGCCGCACAACACCTGCACTGTGTCTGCACCTTTCAAACTGCTTGAAGATAGTGGCCTGCCTCTTCAATTGCCATTAGCATTCCAATGGAAGGTATTCTTGGACAACTTTGCTGTGCTTGCTGCTAGTTCTGCCCCAGCCTACCATAGATAACCTTGCTCTCCCCTTTAGGCTCTGAGATGCCCAGAACTTGTCAACTTCAAAGGGCGGGCCGGGCTACATCTACTCAGCTGCCACAGTTTCTTCTTGCTAGACCTAGCGGGAAAGCATTTTGCTGAGATGCAGAAGACAAGAAATGCAGAATACGGAGACGCGAAGCTGTCCCAAGTGCCGCTGCCAGGCGTCTTTCCACAGAAGGAGCGCCCCGGAGCGCACCGCAACCGCCACCCTCATCTCTGCCCAAAGAGCCAAAATATTTTAAAACCCGCCAAAACTAATCAAAACATATTTTCAAACCCGCCAAAATAGAAAACCAGACAGAACTGATCAAAACATTCGAAAAAAAATCTGCCAAAACATGATAAAGCCCACCAAAGCTAATCCAAACACACCAAAAACTGGGCTAAACATAATCAAAACAAATCAAGACAAATCAAAACCTTCTAAAAACCCGCCAAAATATTTCAAAACCCGTCAAAACTAATCAAAACATTCCGAATACCAGGCAAAACATTCCAATTACCCGCCAAAATATTTGAAAACCTGCCAAAAGGAATCCAAACATTCCAAAACCTGCCAACACAATCAAAACAACACAAGAGAATACTGAACATTCTAAAAGCCAACCAAAACATTTCGAAAACCCTCCAAAACATCATAAAAACAAATCAAAACCAACCAAAATATTCCGAAAACCCGACAAAATAATTTAGAACCAGCCAAAACTGATCCAAACATACTGAAAAGATGCCAAAACACTAGAAAACCAGTCAGAAGTGATCAAAACGTTCAAGAACTTGCCAAAACATAATCAAAACAAATGAAAGCAAACCAAAACATTCCAAATACCTGCCAAAATATTTGAAAAGCCGCCAAAACGAATCCAAACATTCCAAAACCAACCAACACAATAAAAACAACCCAAGAGAATGCAAAACATTCTATAAAGCCAACCAAAACATTTCGAAAACCCGCCAAAAGATCATAGAAACAAATCAAAACAAACCAAAATATTCCGAAAACCCGCCAAAATAGTTTAGACCCGCAAAACTGATCAAAACATTCTGCAAAGATGCCAAAACATTAGAAAACCAGCCAGAACTGATCAAAACATTCCAAAAACTTGGCAAAACATCATAAAAACAAATCAAAACCAACCAAAACATTCCGAAAACCCGACAAAATCATTTAGAACCAGCCAAAACTGATCCAAACATTCTGAAAAGATGCCAAAACACTAGAAAACCAGTCAGAAGTGATTGAAACGTTCAATAACTTGCCAAAACATAATCAAAACAAATGAAAGCAAACCAAAACATTCCAAATACCTGCCAAAATATTCCAAAAAGCCACCAAAACGAATCCAAACATTCCAAAACCTGCCAACACAATAAAAACAAAACAAGAGAAAACAAAACACTCTAAAACACCACCAAAACATTCCGAAAACCCCTCAAAACATAATAAAAACCCCCAAAAGAAACCAAAGAATAAGAGGAACACGGCAACAGATTGGCAAGCAAGAGACGGAGAGCGCGGCACCTTGTAGGAGGCGAAGAAGGAAGCCGCACAACACCTGCACTGTGTCTGCACCTTTCAAACTGCTTGAAGATAGTGGCCTGCCTCTTCAATTGCCATTAGCATTCCAATGGAAGCTATTCTTGGACAACTTTGCTGTGCTTGCTGCTAGTTCTGCCCCAGCCTACCATAGATAACCTTGCTCTCCCCTTTAGGCTCTGAGATGCCCAGAACTTGTCAACTTCAAAGGGCGGGCCGGGCTACATCTACTCAGCTGGCACAGTTTCTTCTTGCTAGATCTAGCGGGAAAGCATTTTGCTGAGATGCAGAAGACAAGAAATGCAGAATACGGAGACGCGGAGCTGTCCCAAGTGCCGCTGCCAGGCGTCTTTCCACAGAAGGAGCGCCCCGGAGCGCACCGCAACCGCCACCGTCATCTCTGCCCAAAGAGCCAAAATATTTTAAAACCCGCCAAAACTAATCAAAACATATTTTCAAACCCGCCAAAATAGAAAACCAGACAGAACTGATCAAAACATTCGAAAAAAAATCTGCCAAAACATGATAAAGCCCACCAAAGCTAATCCAAACACACCAAAAACTGGGCTAAACATAATCAAAACAAATCAAGACAAATCAAAATCTTCTAAAAACCCGCCAAAATATTTCAAAACCCGTCAAAACTAATCAAAACATTCCGAATACCCGACAAAACATTCCAATTACCCGCCAAAATATTTGAAAACCTGCCAAAAGGAATCCAAACATTCCAAAACCTGCCAACACAATAAAAACAACACAAGAGAATACTGAACATTCTAAAAGCCAACCAAAACATTTCGAAAACCCTCCAAAACATCATAAAAACAAATCAAAACCAACCAAAATATTCCGAAAACCCGACAAAATAATTTAGAACCAGCCAAAACTGATCCAAACATTCTGAAAAGATGCCAAAACACTAGAAAACCAGTCAGAAGTGATCAAAACGTTCAAGAACTTGCCAAAACATAATCAAAACAAATGAAAGCAAACCAAAACATTCCAAATACCTGCCAAAATATTTGAAAAGCCGCCAAAACGAATCCAAACATTCCAAAACCAACCAACACAATAAAAACAACCCAAGAGAATGCAAAACATTCTATAAAGCCAACCAAAACATTTCGAAAACCCGCCAAAAGATCATAGAAACAAATCAAAACAAACCAAAATATTCCGAAAACCCGCCAAAATAGTTTAGACCCGCAAAACTGATCAAAACATTCTGCAAAGATGCCAAAACATTAGAAAACCAGCCAGAACTGATCAAAACGTTCCAAAAACTTGGCAAAACATCATAAAAACAAATCAAAACCAACCAAAACATTCCGAAAACCCGACAAAATCATTTAGAACCAGCCAAAACTGATCCAAACATTCTGAAAAGATGCCAAAACACTAGAAAACCAGTCAGAAGTGATCAAAACGTTCAAGAACTTGCCAAAACATAATCAAAACAAATGAAAGCAAACCAAAACATTCCAAATACCTGCCAAAATATTCCAAAAAGCCACCAAAACGAATCCAAACATTCCAAAACCTGCCAACACAATAAAAACAAAACAAGAGAAAACAAAACACTCTAAAACACCACCAAAACATTCCGAAAACCCCTCAAAACATAATAAAAACCCCCAAAAGAAACCAAAGAATAAGAGGAACACGGCAACAGATTGGCAAGCAAGAGACAGAGAGCGCGGCACCTTGTAGGAGGCGAAGAAGGAAGCCGCACAACACCTGCACTGTGTCTGCACCTTTCAAACTGCTTGAAGATAGTGGCCTGCCTCTTCAATTGCCATTAGCATTCCAATGGAAGCTATTCTTGGACAACTTTGCTGTGCTTGCTGCTAGTTCTGCCCCAGCCTACCATAGATAACCTTGCTCTCCCCTTTAGGCTCTGAGATGCCCAGAACTTGTCAACTTCAAAGGGCGGGCCGGGCTACATCTACTCAGCTGGCACAGTTTCTCCTTGCTAGACCTACTGGGAAAGCATTTGGCTGAGATGCAGAAGGCAAGAAATGCAGAATACGGAGACGCGGAGCTGTCCCAAGTGCCGCTGCCAGGCGTCTTTCCACAGAAGGAGCGCCCCGGAGCGCACCGCAACCGCCACCATCATCTCTGCCCAAAGAGCCAAAATATTTTAAAACCCGCCAAAACTAATCAAAACATATTTTCAAACCCTCCAAAATAGAAAACCAGACAGAACTGATCAAAACATTCGGAAAAAAATCTGCCAAAACATGATAAAGCCCACCAAAGCTAATCCAAACACACCAAAAACGGGACTAAACATAATCAAAACAAATCAAGACAAATCAAAACCTTCTAAAATCCCGCCAAAATATTTCAAAACCCGTCAAAACTAATCAAAACATTCCGAATACCAGGCAAAACATTCCAATTACCCGCCAAAATATTTGAAAACCTGCCAAAAGGAATCCAAACATTCCAAAACCTGCCAACACAATAAAAACAGCACAAGAGAATACTGAACATTCTAAAAGCCAACCAAAACATTTCGAAAACCCTCCAAAACATCATAAAAACAAATCAAAACCAACCAAAACATTCCAAAAACCCGACAAAATAATTTAGAACCTGCCAAAACTGATCCAAACATTCTGAAAAGATGCCAAAACACTAGAAAACCAGTCAGAAGTGATCAAAACATTCAATAATTTGCCAAAACATAATCAAAACAAATGAAAGCAAACCAAAACATTCCAAATCCCCCCCAAATATTCCGAAAAGCCGCCAAAACTAATCCAAACATTCCAAAACCAACCAACACAATAAAAACAACCCAAGAGAATGCAAATCATTCTATAAAGCCAACCAAAACATTTCGAAAACCCGCCAAAAGATCATAGAAACAAATCAAAACAAACCAAAATATTCCGAAAACCCGCCAAAATAGTTTAGACCCACAAAACTGATCAAAACATTCTGAAAAGATGCCAAAACATTAGAAAACCAGCCAGAACTGATCAAAACATTCCAAAAACTTGGCAAAACATCATAAAAACAAATCAAAACCAACCAAAACATTCCGAAAACCCGACAAAATCATTTAGAACCAGCCAAAACTGATCCAAACATTCTGAAAAGATGCCAAAACACTAGAAAACCAGTCAGAAGTGATTGAAACGTTCAATAACTTGCCAAAACATAATCAAAACAAATGAAAGCAAACCAAAACATTCCAAATACCTGCCAAAATATTTGAAAAGCCGCCAAAACGAATCCAAACATTCCAAAACCTGCCAACACAATAAAAACAAAACAAGAGAAAACAAAACACTCTAAAACACCACCAAAACATTCCGAAAACCCCTCAAAACATAATAAAAACCCCCAAAAGAAACCAAAGAATAAGAGGAACACGGCAACAGATTGGCAAGCAAGAGACGGAGAGCGCGGCACCTTCTAGGAGGCGAAGAAGGAAGCCGCACAACACCTGCACTGTGTCTGCACCTTTCAAACTGCTTGAAGATAGTGGCCTGCCTCTTCAATTGCCATTAGCATTCCAATGGAAGCTATTCTTGGACAACTTTGCTGTGCTTGCTGCTAGTTCTGCCCCAGCCTACCATAGATAACCTTGCTCTCCCCTTTAGGCTCTGAGATGCCCAGAACTTGTCAACTTCAAAGGGCGGGCCGGGCTACATCTACTCAGCTGGCACAGTTTCTCCTTGCTAGACCTACTGGGAAAGCATTTGGCTGAGATGCAGAAGACAAGAAATGCAGAATACGGAGACGCGGAGCTGTCCCAAGTGCCGCTGCCAGGCGTCTTTCCGCAGAAGGAGCGCCCCGGAGCGCACCGCAACCGCCACCCTCATCTCTGCCCAAAGAGCCAAAATATTTTAAAACCCGCCAAAACTAATCAAAACATATTTTCAAACCCTCCAAAATAGAAAACCAGACAGAACTGATCAAAACATTCGGAAAAAAATCTGCCAAAACATGATAAAGCCCACCAAAGCTAATCCAAACACACCAAAAACGGGACTAAACATAATCAAAACAAATCAAGACAAATCAAAACCTTCTAAAATCCCGCCAAAATATTTCAAAACCCGTCAAAACTAATCAAAACATTCCGAATACCAGGCAAAACATTCCAATTACCCGCCAAAATATTTGAAAACCTGCCAAAAGGGATCCAAACATTCCAAAACCTGCCAACACAATAAAAACAGCACAAGAGAATACTGAACATTCTAAAAGCCAACCAAAACATTTCGAAAACCCTCCAAAACATCATAAAAACAAATCAAAACCAACCAAAACATTCCAAAAACCCGACAAAATAATTTAGAACCTGCCAAAACTGATGCAAGCATTCTGAAAAGATGCCAAAACACTAGAAAACCAGTCAGAAGTGATCAAAACATTCAATAATTTGCCAAAACATAATCAAAACAAATGAAAGCAAACCAAAACATTCCAAATCCCCCCCAAATATTCCGAAAAGCCGCCAAAACTAATCCAAACATTCCAAAACCAACCAACACAATAAAAACAACCCAAGAGAATGCAAATCATTCTATAAAGCCAACCAAAACATTTCGAAAACCCGCCAAAAGATCATAGAAACAAATCAAAACAAACCAAAATATTCCGAAAACCCGCCAAAATAGTTTAGACCCACAAAACTGATCAAAACATTCTGAAAAGATGCCAAAACATTAGAAAACCAGCCAGAACTGATCAAAACATTCCAAAAACTTGGCAAAACATCATAAAAACAAATCAAAACCAACCAAAACATTCCGAAAACCCGACAAAATCATTTAGAACCAGCCAAAACTGATCCAAACATTCTGAAAAGATGCCAAAACACTAGAAAACCAGTCAGAAGTGATTGAAACGTTCAATAACTTGCCAAAACATAATCAAAACAAATGAAAGCAAACCAAAACATTCCAAATACCTGCCAAAATATTTGAAAACCCGCCAAAACGAATCCAAACATTCCAAAACCTGCCAACACAATAAAAACAAAACAAGAGAAAACAAAACACTCTAAAACACCACCAAAACATTCCGAAAACCCCTCAAAACATAATAAAAACCCCCAAAAGAAACCAAAGAATAAGAGGAACACGGCAACAGATTGGCAAGCAAGAGACGGAGAGCGCGGCACCTTCTAGGAGGCGAAGAAGGAAGCCGCACAACACCTGCACTGTGTCTGCACCTTTCAAACTGCTTGAAGATAGTGGCCTGCCTCTTCAATTGCCATTAGCATTCCAATGGAAGCTATTCTTGGACAACTTTGCTGTGCTTGCTGCTAGTTCTGCCCCAGCCTACCATAGATAACCTTGCTCTCCCCTTTAGGCTCTGAGATGCCCAGAACTTGTCAACTTCAAAGGGCGGGCCAGGCTACATCTACTCAGCTGGCACAGTTTCTTCTTGCTAGATCTAGCGGGAAAGCATTTTGCTGAGATGCAGAAGACAAGAAATGCAGAATACGGAGACGCGGAGCTGTCCCAAGTGCCGCTGCCAGGCGTCTTTCCACAGAAGGAGCGCCCCGGAGCGCACCGCAACCGCCACCGTCATCTCTGCCCAAAGAGCCAAAATATTTTAAAACCCGCCAAAACTAATCAAAACATATTTTCAAACCCGCCAAAATAGAAAACCAGACAGAACTGATCAAAACATTCGAAAAAAAATCTGCCAAAACATGATAAAGCCCACCAAAGCTAATCCAAACACACCAAAAACTGGGCTAAACATAATCAAAACAAATCAAGACAAATCAAAATCTTCTAAAAACCCGCCAAAATATTTCAAAACCCGTCAAAACTAATCAAAACATTCCGAATACCCGACAAAACATTCCAATTACCCGCCAAAATATTTGAAAACCTGCCAAAAGGAATCCAAACATTCCAAAACCTGCCAACACAATAAAAACAACACAAGAGAATACTGAACATTCTAAAAGCCAACCAAAACATTTCGAAAACCCTCCAAAACATCATAAAAACAAATCAAAACCAACCAAAATATTCCGAAAACCCGACAAAATAATTTAGAACCAGCCAAAACTGATCCAAACATTCTGAAAAGATGCCAAAACACTAGAAAACCAGTCAGAAGTGATCAAAACGTTCAAGAACTTGCCAAAACATAATCAAAACAAATGAAAGCAAACCAAAACATTCCAAATACCTGCCAAAATATTTGAAAAGCCGCCAAAACGAATCCAAACATTCCAAAACCAACCAACACAATAAAAACAACCCAAGAGAATGCAAAACATTCTATTAAGCCAACCAAAACATTTCGAAAACCCGCCAAAAGATCATAGAAACAAATCAAAACAAACCAAAATATTCCGAAAACCCGCCAAAATAGTTTAGACCCGCAAAACTGATCAAAACATTCTGAAAAGATGCCAAAACATTAGAAAACCAGCCAGAACTGATCAAAACATTCCAAAAACTTGGCAAAACATCATAAAAACAAATCAAAACCAACCAAAACATTCCGAAAACCCGACAAAATCATTTAGAACCAGCCAAAACTGATCCAAACATTCTGAAAAGATGCCAAAACACTAGAAAACCAGTCAGAAGTGATCAAAACGTTCAAGAACTTGCCAAAACATAATCAAAACAAATGAAAGCAAACCAAAACATTCCAAATACCTGCCAAAATATTCCAAAAAGCCACCAAAACGAATCCAAACATTCCAAAACCTGCCAACACAATAAAAACAAAACAAGAGAAAACAAAACACTCTAAAACACCACCAAAACATTCCGAAAACCCCTCAAAACATAATAAAAACCCCCAAAAGAAACCAAAGAATAAGAGGAACACGGCAACAGATTGGCAAGCAAGAGACAGAGAGCGCGGCACCTTCTAGGAGGCGAAGAAGGAAGCCGCACAACACCTGCACTGTGTCTGCACCTTTCAAACTGCTTGAAGATAGTGGCCTGCCTCTTCAATTGCCATTAGCATTCCAATGGAAGCTATTCTTGGACAACTTTGCTCTGCTTGCTGCTAGTTCTGCCCCAGCCTACCATAGATAACCTTGCTCTCCCCTTTAGGCTCTGAGATGCCCAGAACTTGTCAACTTCAAAGGGCGGGCCGGGCTACATCTACTCAGCTGGCACAGTTTCTCCTTGCTAGACCTACTGGGAAAGCATTTGGCTGAGATGCAGAAGACAAGAAATGCAGAATACGGAGACGCGGAGCTGTCCCAAGTGCCGCTGCCAGGCGTCTTTCCACAGAAGGAGCGCCCCGGAGCGCACCGCAACCGCCACCATCATCTCTGCCCAAAGAGCCAAAATATTTTAAAACCCGCCAAAACTAATCAAAACATTTTTTCAAACCCGCCAAAATAGAAAACCAGACAGAACTGATCAAAACATTCGGAAAAAAATCTGCCAAAACATGATAAAGCCCACCAAAGCTAATCCAAACACACCAAAAACTGGGCTAAACATAATCAAAACAAATCAAGACAAATCAAAACCTTCTAAAATCCCGCCAAAATATTTCAAAACCCGTCAAAACTAATCAAAACATTCCGAATACCAGGCAAAACATTCCAATTACCCGCCAAAATATTTGAAAACCTGCCAAAAGGAATCCAAACATTCCAAAACCTGCCAACACAATCAAAACAACACAAGAGAATACTGAACATTCTAAAAGCCAACCAAAACATTTCAAAAACCCGCCAAAACATCATAAAAACAAATCAAAACCAACCAAAATATTCCGAAAACCCGACAAAATAATTTAGAACCAGCCAAAACTGATCCAAACATTCTGAAAAGATGCCAAAACACTAGAAAACCAGTCAGAAGTGATCAAAACGTTCAAGAACTTGCCAAAACATAATCAAAACAAATGAAAGCAAACCAAAACATTCCAAATACCTGCCAAAATATTTGAAAAGCCGCCAAAACGAATCCAAACATTCCAAAACCAACCAACACAATAAAAACAACCCAAGAGAATGCAAAACATTCTATAAAGCCAACCAAAATATTCCGAAAACCCGCCAAAATAGTTTAGACCCGCAAAACTGATCAAAACATTCTGAAAAGATGCCAAAACATTAGAAAACCAGCCAGAACTGATCAAAACATTCCAAAAACTTGGCAAAACATCATAAAAACAAATCAAAACCAACCAAAACATTCCGAAAACCCGACAATATCATTTAGAACCAGCCAAAACTGATCCAAACATTCTGAAAAGATGCCAAAACACTAGAAAACCAGTCAGAAGTGATTGAAACGTTCAATAACTTGCCAAAACATAATCAAAACAAATGAAAGCAAACCAAAACATTCCAAATACCTGCCAAAACATTTGAAAACCCGCCAAAACGAATCCAAACATTCCAAAACCTGCCAACACAATAAAAACAAAACAAGAGAAAACAAAACACTCTAAAACACCACCAAAACATTCCGAAAACCCCTCAAAACATAATAAAATCCCCCAAAAGAAACCAAACAATAACAGGAACACGGCAACAGATTGGCAAGCAAGAGACAGAGAGCGCGGCACCTTGTAGGAGGCGAAGAAGGAAGCCGCACAACACCTGCACTGTGTCTGCACCTTTCAAACTGCTTGAAGATAGTGGCCTGCCTCTTCAATTGCCATTAGCATTCCAATGGAAGGTATTCTTGGACAACTTTGCTGTGCTTGCTGCTAGTTCTGCCCCAGTCTACCATAGATAACCTTGCTCTCCCCTTTAGGCTCTGAGATGCCCAGAACTTGTCAACTTCAAAGGGCGGGCCGGGCTACATCTACTCAGCTGGCACAGTTTCTTCTTGCTAGATCTAGTGGGAAAGCATTTTGCTGAGATGCAGAAGACAAGAAATGCAGAATACGGAGACGCGGAGCTGTCCCAAGTGCCGCTGCCAGGCGTCTTTCCACAGAAGGAGCGCCCCGGAGCGCACCGCAACCGCCACCATCATCTCTGCCCAAAGAGCCAAAATATTTTAAAACCCGCCAAAACTAATCAAAACATATTTTCAAACCCGCCAAAATAGAAAACCAGACAGAACTGATCAAAACATTCGGAAAAAAATCTGCCAAAACATGATAAAGCCCACCAAAGCTAATCCAAACACACCAAAAACTGGGCTAAACATAATCAAAAAAAATCAAGACAAATCAAAACCTTCTAAAATCCCGCCAAAATATTTCAAAACCCGTCAAAACTAATCAAAACATTCCGAATACCAGGCAAAACATTCCAATTACCCGCCAAAATATTTGAAAACCTGCCAAAAGGAATCCAAACATTCCAAAACCTGCCAACACAATCAAAACAACACAAGAGAATACTGAACATTCTAAAAGCCAACCAAAACATTTCGAAAACCCGCCAAAACATCATAAAAACAAATCAAAACCAACCAAAATATTCCGAAAACCCGACAAAATAATTTAGAACCAGCCAAAACTGATCCAAACATTCTGAAAAGATGCCAAAACACTAGAAAACCAGTCAGAAGTGATCAAAACGTTCAAGAACTTGCCAAAACATAATCAAAACAAATGAAAGCAAACCAAAACATTCCAAATACCTGCCAAAATATTTGAAAAGCCGCCAAAACGAATCCAAACATTCCAAAACCAACCAACACAATAAAAACAACCCAAGAGAATGCAAAACATTCTATAAAGCCAACCAAAATATTCCGAAAACCCGCCAAAATAGTTTAGACCCGCAAAACTGATCAAAACATTCTGAAAAGATGCCAAAACATTAGAAAACCAGCCAGAACTGATCAAAACATTCCAAAAACTTGGCAAAACATCATAAAAACAAATCAAAACCTACCAAAACATTCCGAAAACCCGACAAAATCATTTAGAACCAGCCAAAACTGATCCAAACATTCTGAAAAGATGCCAAAACACTAGAAAACCAGTCAGAAGTGATTGAAACGTTCAATAACTTGCCAAAACATAATCAAAACAAATGAAAGCAAACCAAAACATTCCAAATACCTGCCAAAATATTTGAAAAGCCGCCAAAACGAATCCAAACATTCCAAAACCTGCCAACACAATCAAAACAAAACAAGAGAAAACAAAACACTCTAAAACACCACCAAAACATTCCGAAAACCCCTCAAAACATAATAAAATCCCCCAAAAGAAACCAAACAATAACAGGAACACGGCAACAGATTGGCAAGCAAGAGACAGAGAGCGCGGCACCTTGTAGGAGGCGAAGAAGGAAGCCGCACAACACCTGCACTGTGTCTGCACCTTTCAAACTGCTTGAAGATAGTGGCCTGCCTCTTCAATTGCCATTAGCATTCCAATGGAAGGTATTCTTGGACAACTTTGCTGTGCTTGCTGCTAGTTCTGCCCCAGCCTACCATAGATAACCTTGCTCTCCCCTTTAGGCTCTGAGATGCCCAGAACTTGTCAACTTCAAAGGGCGGGCCGGGCTACATCTACTCAGCTGGCACAGTTTCTCCTTGCTAGACCTAGCGGGAAAGCATTTTGCTGAGATGCAGAAGACAAGAAATGCAGAATACGGAGACGCGGAGCTGTCCCAAGTGCCGCTGCCAGGCGTCTTTCCGCAGAAGGAGCGCCCCGGAGCGCACCGCAACCGCCACCGTCATCTCTGCCCAAAGAGCCAAAATATTTTAAAACCCGCCAAAACTAATCAAAACATATTTTCAAACCCGCCAAAATAGAAAACCAGACAGAACTGATCAAAACATTCGAAAAAAAATCTGCCAAAACATGATAAAGCCCACCAAAGCTAATCCAAACACACCAAAAACTGGGCTAAACATAATCAAAACAAATCAAGACAAATCAAAACCTTCTAAAAACCCGCCAAAATATTTCAAAACCCGTCAAAACTAATCAAAACATTCCGAATACCAGGCAAAACATTCCAATTACCCGCCAAAATATTTGAAAACCTGCCAAAAGGAATCCAAACATTCCAAAACCTGCCAACACAATCAAAACAACACAAGAGAATACTGAACATTCTAAAAGCCAACCAAAACATTCCGAAATCCAGCCAAAACATAATAGAAACAAATCAAAACCAACCAAAACATTCCAAAAACCCGACAAAATAATTTAGAACCTGCCAAAACTGATCCAAACATTCTGAAAAGATGCCAAAACACTAGAAAACCAGTCAGAAGTGATCAAAACATTCAATAATTTGCCAAAACATAATCAAAACAAATGAAAGCAAACCAAAACATTCCAAATCCCCCCCAAATATTCCGAAAAGCCGCCAAAACTAATCCAAACTTTCCAAAACCTGCCAACACAATAAAAACAACCCAAGAGAATGCAAAACATTCTATAAAGCCAACCAAAATATTCCGAAAACCCGCCAAAATAGTTTAGACCCGCAAAACTGATCAAAACATTCTGAAAAGATGCCAAAACATTAGAAAACCAGCCAGAACTGATCAAAACATTCCAAAAACTTGGCAAAACATCATAAAAACAAATCAAAACCAACCAAAACATTCCGAAAACCCGACAAAATCATTTAGAACCAGCCAAAACTGATCCAAACATTCTGAAAAGATGCCAGAACACTAGAAAACCAGTCAGAAGTGATTGAAACGTTCAATAACTTGCCAAAACATAATCAAAACAAATGAAAGCAAACCAAAACATTCCAAATACCTGCCAAAACATTTGAAAACCCGCCAAAACGAATCCAAACATTCCAAAACCTGCCAACACAATAAAAACAAAACAAGAGAAAACAAAACACTCTAAAACACCACCAAAACATTCCAAAAACCCCTCAAAACATAATAAAAACCCCCAAAAGAAACCAAAGAATAAGAGGAACACGGCAACAGATTGGCAAGCAAGAGACAGAGAGCGCGGCACCTTGTAGGAGGCGAAGAAGGAAGCCGCACAACACCTGCACTGTGTCTGCACCTTTCAAACTGCTTGAAGATAGTGGCCTGCCTCTTCAATTGCCATTAGCATTCCAATGGAAGCTATTCTTGGACAACTTTGCTGTGCTTGCTGCTAGTTCTGCCCCAGCCTACCATAGATAACCTTGCTCTCCCCTTTAGGCTCTGAGATGCCCAGAACTTGTCATCTTCAAAGGGCGGGCCGGGCTACATCTACTCAGCTGCCACAGTTTCTTCTTGCTAGATCTAGTGGGAAAGCATTTTGCTGAGATGCAGAAGACAAGAAATGCAGAATACGGAGACGCGGAGCTGTCCCAAGTGCCGCTGCCAGGCGTCTTTCCACAGAAGGAGCGCCCCGGAGCGCACCGCAACCGCCACCATCATCTCTGCCCAAAGAGCCAAAATATTTTAAAACCCGCCAAAACTAATCAAAACATATTTTCAAACCCGCCAAAATAGAAAACCAGACAGAACTGATCAAAACATTCGGAAAAAAATCTGCCAAAACATGATAAAGCCCACCAAAGCTAATCCAAACACACCAAAAACTGGGCTAAACATAATCAAAACAAATCAAGACAAATCAAAACCTTCTAAAATCCCGCCAAAATATTTCAAAACCCGTCAAAACTAATCAAAACATTCCGAATACCAGGCAAAACATTCCAATTACCCGCCAAAATATTTGAAAACCTGCCAAAAGGAATCCAAACATTCCAAAACCTGCCAACACAATCAAAACAACACAAGAGAATACTGAACATTCTAAAAGCCAACCAAAACATTTCAAAAACCCGCCAAAACATCATAAAAACAAATCAAAACCAACCAAAATATTCCGAAAACCCGACAAAATAATTTAGAACCAGCCAAAACTGATCCAAACATTCTGAAAAGATGCCAAAACACTAGAAAACCAGTCAGAAGTGATCAAAACGTTCAAGAACTTGCCAAAACATAATCAAAACAAATGAAAGCAAACCAAAACATTCCAAATACCTGCCAAAATATTTGAAAAGCCGCCAAAACGAATCCAAACATTCCAAAACCAACCAACACAATAAAAACAACCCAAGAGAATGCAAAACATTCTATAAAGCCAACCAAAATATTCCGAAAACCCGCCAAAATAGTTTAGACCCGCAAAACTGATCAAAACATTCTGAAAAGATGCCAAAACATTAGAAAACCAGCCAGAACTGATCAAAACATTCCAAAAACTTGGCAAAACATCATAAAAACAAATCAAAACCAACCAAAACATTCCGAAAACCCGACAAAATCATTTAGAACCAGCCAAAACTGATCCAAACATTCTGAAAAGATGCCAAAACACTAGAAAACCAGTCAGAAGTGATCAAAACGTTCAAGAACTTGCCAAAACATAATCAAAACAAATGAAAGCAAACCAAAACATTCCAAATACCTGCCAAAATATTTGAAAACCCGCCAAAACGAATCCAAACATTCCAAAACCTGCCAACACAATAAAAACAAAACAAGAGAAAACAAAACACTCTAAAACACCACCAAAACATTCCGAAAACCCCTCAAAACATAATAAAATCCCCCAAAAGAAACCAAACAATAACAGGAACACGGCAACAGATTGGCAAGCAAGAGACAGAGAGCGCGGCACCTTGTAGGAGGCGAAGAAGGAAGCCGCACAACACCTGCACTGTGTCTGCACCTTTCAAACTGCTTGAAGATAGTGGCCTGCCTCTTCAATTGCCATTAGCATTCCAATGGAAGGTATTCTTGGACAACTTTGCTGTGCTTGCTGCTAGTTCTGCCCCAGCCTACCATAGATAACCTTGCTCTCCCCTTTAGGCTCTGAGATGCCCAGAACTTGTCAACTTCAAAGGGCGGGCCGGGCTACATCTACTCAGCTGGCACAGTTTCTTCTTGCTAGATCTAGTGGGAAAGCATTTTGCTGAGATGCAGAAGACAAGAAATGCAGAATACGGAGACGCGGAGCTGTCCCAAGTGCCGCTGCCAGGCGTCTTTCCACAGAAGGAGCGCCCCGGAGCGCACCGCAACCGCCACCATCATCTCTGCCCAAAGAGCCAAAATATTTTAAAACCCGCCAAAACTAATCAAAACATATTTTCAAACCCGCCAAAATAGAAAACCAGACAGAACTGATCAAAACATTCGGAAAAAAATCTGCCAAAACATGATAAAGCCCACCAAAGCTAATCCAAACACACCAAAAACTGGGCTAAACATAATCAAAACAAATCAAGACAAATCAAAACCTTCTAAAAACCCGCCAAAATATTTCAAAACCCGTCAAAACTAATCAAAACATTCCGAATACCAGGCAAAACATTCCAATTACCCGCCAAAATATTTGAAAACCTGCCAAAAGGAATCCAAACATTCCAAAACCTGCCAACACAATCAAAACAACACAAGAGAATACTGAACATTCTAAAAGCCAACCAAAACATTTCGAAAACCCGCCAAAACATCATAAAAACAAATCAAAACCAACCAAAATATTCCGAAAACCCGACAAAATAATTTAGAACCAGCCAAAACTGATCCAAACATTCTGAAAAGATGCCAAAACACTAGAAAACCAGTCAGAAGTGATCAAAACGTTCAAGAACTTGCCAAAACATAATCAAAACAAATGAAAGCAAACCAAAACATTCCAAATACCTGCCAAAATATTTGAAAAGCCGCCAAAACGAATCCAAACATTCCAAAACCAACCAACACAATAAAAACAACCCAAGAGAATGCAAAACATTCTATAAAGCCAACCAAAATATTCCGAAAACCCGCCAAAATAGTTTAGACCCGCAAAACTGATCAAAACATTCTGAAAAGATGCCAAAACATTAGAAAACCAGCCAGAACTGATCAAAACATTCCAAAAACTTGGCAAAACATCATAAAAACAAATCAAAACCAACCAAAACATTCCGAAAACCCGACAAAATCATTTAGAACCAGCCAAAACTGATCCAAACATTCTGAAAAGATGCCAAAACACTAGAAAACCAGTCAGAAGTGATCAAAACGTTCAATAACTTGCCAAAACATAATCAAAACAAATGAAAGCAAACCAAAACATTCCAAATACCTGCCAAAATATTTGAAAACCCGCCAAAACGAATCCAAACATTCCAAAACCTGCCAACACAATAAAAACAAAACAAGAGAAAACAAAACACTCTAAAACACCACCAAAACATTCCGAAAACCCCTCAAAACATAATAAAATCCCCCAAAAGAAACCAAAGAATAAGAGGAACACGGCAACAGATTGGCAAGCAAGAGACAGAGAGCGCGGCACCTTGTAGGAGGCGAAGAAGGAAGCCGCACAACACCTGCACTGTGTCTGCACCTTTCAAACTGCTTGAAGATAGTGGCCTGCCTCTTCAATTGCCATTAGCATTCCAATGGAAGCTATTCTTGGACAACTTTGCTGTGCTTGCTGCTAGTTCTGCCCCAGCCTACCATAGATAACCTTGCTCTCCCCTTTAGGCTCTGAGATGCCCAGAACTTGTCAACTTCAAAGGGCGGGCCGGGCTACATCTACTCAGCTGCCACAGTTTCTTCTTGCTAGATCTAGTGGGAAAGCATTTTGCTGAGATGCAGAAGACAAGAAATGCAGAATACGGAGACGCGGAGCTGTCCCAAGTGCCGCTGCCAGGCGTCTTTCCACAGAAGGAGCGCCCCGGAGCGCACCGCAACCGCCACCATCATCTCTGCCCAAAGAGCCAAAATATTTTAAAACCCGCCAAAACTAATCAAAACATATTTTCAAACCCGCCAAAATAGAAAACCAGACAGAACTGATCAAAACATTCGGAAAAAAATCTGCCAAAACATGATAAAGCCCACCAAAGCTAATCCAAACACACCAAAAACTGGGCTAAACATAATCAAAACAAATCAAGACAAATCAAAACCTTCTAAAATCCCGCCAAAATATTTCAAAACCCGTCAAAACTAATCAAAACATTCCGAATACCAGGCAAAACATTCCAATTACCCGCCAAAATATTTGAAAACCTGCCAAAAGGAATCCAAACATTCCAAAACCTGCCAACACAATCAAAACAACACAAGAGAATACTGAACATTCTAAAAGCCAACCAAAACATTTCGAAAACCCGCCAAAACATCATAAAAACAAATCAAAACCAACCAAAATATTCCGAAAACCCGACAAAATAATTTAGAACCAGCCAAAACTGATCCAAACATTCTGAAAAGATGCCAAAACACTAGAAAACCAGTCAGAAGTGATCAAAACGTTCAAGAACTTGCCAAAACATAATCAAAACAAATGAAAGCAAACCAAAACATTCCAAATACCTGCCAAAATATTTGAAAAGCCGCCAAAACGAATCCAAACATTCCAAAACCAACCAACACAATAAAAACAACCCAAGAGAATGCAAAACATTCTATAAAGCCAACCAAAATATTCCGAAAACCCGCCAAAATAGTTTAGACCCGCAAAACTGATCAAAACATTCTGAAAAGATGCCAAAACATTAGAAAACCAGCCAGAACTGATCAAAACATTCCAAAAACTTGGCAAAACATCATAAAAACAAATCAAAACCAACCAAAACATTCCGAAAACCCGACAAAATCATTTAGAACCAGCCAAAACTGATCCAAACATTCTGAAAAGATGCCAGAACACTAGAAAACCAGTCAGAAGTGATCAAAACGTTCAAGAACTTGCCAAAACATAATCAAAACAAATGAAAGCAAACCAAAACATTCCAAATACCTGCCAAAACATTTGAAAACCCGCCAAAACGAATCCAAACATTCCAAAACCTGCCAACACAATAAAAACAAAACAAGAGAAAACAAAACACTCTAAAACACCACCAAAACATTCCGAAAACCCCTCAAAACATAATAAAATCCCCCAAAAGAAACCAAACAATAACAGGAACACGGCAACAGATTGGCAAGCAAGAGACAGAGAGCGCGGCACCTTGTAGGAGGCGAAGAAGGAAGCCGCACAACACCTGCACTGTGTCTGCACCTTTCAAACTGCTTGAAGATAGTGGCCTGCCTCTTCAATTGCCATTAGCATTCCAATGGAAGGTATTCTTGGACAACTTTGCTGTGCTTGCTGCTAGTTCTGCCCCAGCCTACCATAGATAACCTTGCTCTCCCCTTTAGGCTCTGAGATGCCCAGAACTTGTCAACTTCAAAGGGCGGGCCGGGCTACATCTACTCAGCTGGCACAGTTTCTTCTTGCTAGATCTAGTGGGAAAGCATTTTGCTGAGATGCAGAAGACAAGAAATGCAGAATACGGAGACGCGGAGCTGTCCCAAGTGCCGCTGCCAGGCGTCTTTCCACAGAAGGAGCGCCCCGGAGCGCACCGCAACCGCCACCATCATCTCTGCCCAAAGAGCCAAAATATTTTAAAACCCGCCAAAACTAATCAAAACATATTTTCAAACCCGCCAAAATAGAAAACCAGACAGAACTGATCAAAACATTCGGAAAAAAATCTGCCAAAACATGATAAAGCCCACCAAAGCTAATCCAAACACACCAAAAACTGGGCTAAACATAATCAAAACAAATCAAGACAAATCAAAACCTTCTAAAATCCCGCCAAAATATTTCAAAACCCGTCAAAACTAATCAAAACATTCCGAATACCAGGCAAAACATTCCAATTACCCGCCAAAATATTTGAAAACCTGCCAAAAGGAATCCAAACATTCCAAAACCTGCCAACACAATCAAAACAACACAAGAGAATACTGAACATTCTAAAAGCCAACCAAAACATTTCGAAAACCCGCCAAAACATCATAAAAACAAATCAAAACCAACCAAAATATTCCGAAAACCCGACAAAATCATTTAGAACCAGCCAAAACTGATCCAAACATTCTGAAAAGATGCCAAAACACTAGAAAACCAGTCAGAAGTGATCAAAACGTTCAAGAACTTGCCAAAACATAATCAAAACAAATGAAAGCAAACCAAAACATTCCAAATACCTGCCAAAATATTTGAAAAGCCGCCAAAACGAATCCAAACATTCCAAAACCAACCAACACAATAAAAACAACCCAAGAGAATGCAAAACATTCTATAAAGCCAACCAAAATATTCCGAAAACCCGCCAAAATAGTTTAGACCCGCAAAACTGATCAAAACATTCTGAAAAGATGCCAAAACATTAGAAAACCAGCCAGAACTGATCAAAACATTCCAAAAACTTGGCAAAACATCATAAAAACAAATCAAAACCAACCAAAACATTCCGAAAACCCGACAAAATCATTTAGAACCAGCCAAAACTGATCCAAACATTCTGAAAAGATGCCAAAACACTAGAAAACCAGTCAGAAGTGATCAAAACGTTCAATAACTTGCCAAAACATAATCAAAACAAATGAAAGCAAACCAAAACATTCCAAATACCTGCCAAAATATTTGAAAACCCGCCAAAACGAATCCAAACATTCCAAAACCTGCCAACACAATAAAAACAAAACAAGAGAAAACAAAACACTCTAAAACACCACCAAAACATTCCGAAAACCCCTCAAAACATAATAAAATCCCCCAAAAGAAACCAAACAATAACAGGAACACGGCAACAGATTGGCAAGCAAGAGACAGAGAGCGCGGCACCTTGTAGGAGGCGAAGAAGGAAGCCGCACAACACCTGCACTGTGTCTGCACCTTTCAAACTGCTTGAAGATAGTGGCCTGCCTCTTCAATTGCCATTAGCATTCCAATGGAAGGTATTCTTGGACAACTTTGCTGTGCTTGCTGCTAGTTCTGCCCCAGCCTACCATAGATAACCTTGCTCTCCCCTTTAGGCTCTGAGATGCCCAGAACTTGTCAACTTCAAAGGGCGGGCCGGGCTACATCTACTCAGCTGGCACAGTTTCTTCTTGCTAGATCTAGTGGGAAAGCATTTTGCTGAGATGCAGAAGACAAGAAATGCAGAATACGGAGACGCGGAGCTGTCCCAAGTGCCGCTGCCAGGCGTCTTTCCACAGAAGGAGCGCCCCGGAGCGCACCGCAACCGCCACCATCATCTCTGCCCAAAGAGCCAAAATATTTTAAAACCCGCCAAAACTAATCAAAACATATTTTCAAACCCGCCAAAATAGAAAACCAGACAGAACTGATCAAAACATTCGGAAAAAAATCTGCCAAAACATGATAAAGCCCACCAAAGCTAATCCAAACACACCAAAAACTGGGCTAAACATAATCAAAACAAATCAAGACAAATCAAAACCTTCTAAAATCCCGCCAAAATATTTCAAAACCCGTCAAAACTAATCAAAACATTCCGAATACCAGGCAAAACATTCCAATTACCCGCCAAAATATTTGAAAACCTGCCAAAAGGAATCCAAACATTCCAAAACCTGCCAACACAATAAAAACAACACAAGAGAATACTGAACATTCTAAAAGCCAACCAAAACATTTCGAAAACCCGCCAAAACATCATAAAAACAAATCAAAACCAACCAAAATATTCCGAAAACCCGACAAAATAATTTAGAACCAGCCAAAACTGATCCAAACATTCTGAAAAGATGCCAAAACACTAGAAAACCAGTCAGAAGTGATCAAAACGTTCAAGAACTTGCCAAAACATAATCAAAACAAATGAAAGCAAACCAAAACATTCCAAATACCTGCCAAAATATTTGAAAAGCCGCCAAAACGAATCCAAACATTCCAAAACCAACCAACACAATAAAAACAACCCAAGAGAATGCAAAACATTCTATAAAGCCAACCAAAATATTCCGAAAACCCGCCAAAATAGTTTAGACCCGCAAAACTGATCAAAACATTCTGAAAAGATGCCAAAACATTAGAAAACCAGCCAGAACTGATCAAAACATTCCAAAAACTTGGCAAAACATCATAAAAACAAATCAAAACCAACCAAAACATTCCGAAAACCCGACAAAATCATTTAGAACCAGCCAAAACTGATCCAAACATTCTGAAAAGATGCCAGAACACTAGAAAACCAGTCAGAAGTGATCAAAACGTTCAAGAACTTGCCAAAACATAATCAAAACAAATGAAAGCAAACCAAAACATTCCAAATACCTGCCAAAACATTTGAAAACCCGCCAAAACGAATCCAAACATTCCAAAACCTGCCAACACAATAAAAACAAAACAAGAGAAAACAAAACACTCTAAAACACCACCAAAACATTCCGAAAACCCCTCAAAACATAATAAAATCCCCCAAAAGAAACCAAACAATAACAGGAACACGGCAACAGATTGGCAAGCAAGAGACAGAGAGCGCGGCACCTTGTAGGAGGCGAAGAAGGAAGCCGCACAACACCTGCACTGTGTCTGCACCTTTCAAACTGCTTGAAGATAGTGGCCTGCCTCTTCAATTGCCATTAGCATTCCAATGGAAGGTATTCTTGGACAACTTTGCTGTGCTTGCTGCTAGTTCTGCCCCAGCCTACCATAGATAACCTTGCTCTCCCCTTTAGGCTCTGAGATGCCCAGAACTTGTCAACTTCAAAGGGCGGGCCGGGCTACATCTACTCAGCTGGCACAGTTTCTTCTTGCTAGATCTAGTGGGAAAGCATTTTGCTGAGATGCAGAAGACAAGAAATGCAGAATACGGAGACGCGGAGCTGTCCCAAGTGCCGCTGCCAGGCGTCTTTCCACAGAAGGAGCGCCCCGGAGCGCACCGCAACCGCCACCATCATCTCTGCCCAAAGAGCCAAAATATTTTAAAACCCGCCAAAACTAATCAAAACATATTTTCAAACCCGCCAAAATAGAAAACCAGACAGAACTGATCAAAACATTCGGAAAAAAATCTGCCAAAACATGATAAAGCCCACCAAAGCTAATCCAAACACACCAAAAACTGGGCTAAACATAATCAAAACAAATCAAGACAAATCAAAACCTTCTAAAATCCCGCCAAAATATTTCAAAACCCGTCAAAACTAATCAAAACATTCCGAATACCAGGCAAAACATTCCAATTACCCGCCAAAATATTTGAAAACCTGCCAAAAGGAATCCAAACATTCCAAAACCTGCCAACACAATAAAAACAACACAAGAGAATACTGAACATTCTAAAAGCCAACCAAAACATTTCGAAAACCCGCCAAAACATCATAAAAACAAATCAAAACCAACCAAAATATTCCGAAAACCCGACAAAATCATTTAGAACCAGCCAAAACTGATCCAAACATTCTGAAAAGATGCCAAAACACTAGAAAACCAGTCAGAAGTGATCAAAACGTTCAAGAACTTGCCAAAACATAATCAAAACAAATGAAAGCAAACCAAAACATTCCAAATACCTGCCAAAATATTTGAAAAGCCGCCAAAACGAATCCAAACATTCCAAAACCAACCAACACAATAAAAACAACCCAAGAGAATGCAAAACATTCTATAAAGCCAACCAAAATATTCCGAAAACCCGCCAAAATAGTTTAGACCCGCAAAACTGATCAAAACATTCTGAAAAGATGCCAAAACATTAGAAAACCAGCCAGAACTGATCAAAACATTCCAAAAACTTGGCAAAACATCATAAAAACAAATCAAAACCAACCAAAACATTCCGAAAACCCGACAAAATCATTTAGAACCAGCCAAAACTGATCCAAACATTCTGAAAAGATGCCAAAACACTAGAAAACCAGTCAGAAGTGATTGAAACGTTCAATAACTTGCCAAAACATAATCAAAACAAATGAAAGCAAACCAAAACATTCCAAATACCTGCCAAAATATTTGAAAACCCGCCAAAACGAATCCAAACATTCCAAAACCTGCCAACACAATAAAAACAAAACAAGAGAAAACAAAACACTCTAAAACACCACCAAAACATTCCGAAAACCCCTCAAAACATAATAAAATCCCCCAAAAGAAACCAAACAATAACAGGAACACGGCAACAGATTGGCAAGCAAGAGACAGAGAGCGCGGCACCTTGTAGGAGGCGAAGAAGGAAGCCGCACAACACCTGCACTGTGTCTGCACCTTTCAAACTGCTTGAAGATAGTGGCCTGCCTCTTCAATTGCCATTAGCATTCCAATGGAAGGTATTCTTGGACAACTTTGCTGTGCTTGCTGCTAGTTCTGCCCCAGCCTACCATAGATAACCTTGCTCTCCCCTTTAGGCTCTGAGATGCCCAGAACTTGTCAACTTCAAAGGGCGGGCCGGGCTACATCTACTCAGCTGGCACAGTTTCTTCTTGCTAGATCTAGTGGGAAAGCATTTTGCTGAGATGCAGAAGACAAGAAATGCAGAATACGGAGACGCGGAGCTGTCCCAAGTGCCGCTGCCAGGCGTCTTTCCACAGAAGGAGCGCCCCGGAGCGCACCGCAACCGCCACCATCATCTCTGCCCAAAGAGCCAAAATATTTTAAAACCCGCCAAAACTAATCAAAACATATTTTCAAACCCGCCAAAATAGAAAACCAGACAGAACTGATCAAAACATTCGGAAAAAAATCTGCCAAAACATGATAAAGCCCACCAAAGCTAATCCAAACACACCAAAAACTGGGCTAAACATAATCAAAACAAATCAAGACAAATCAAAACCTTCTAAAATCCCGCCAAAATATTTCAAAACCCGTCAAAACTAATCAAAACATTCCGAATACCAGGCAAAACATTCCAATTACCCGCCAAAATATTTGAAAACCTGCCAAAAGGAATCCAAACATTCCAAAACCTGCCAACACAATAAAAACAACACAAGAGAATACTGAACATTCTAAAAGCCAACCAAAACATTTCGAAAACCCGCCAAAACATCATAAAAACAAATCAAAACCAACCAAAATATTCCGAAAACCCGACAAAATAATTTAGAACCAGCCAAAACTGATCCAAACATTCTGAAAAGATGCCAAAACACTAGAAAACCAGTCAGAAGTGATCAAAACGTTCAAGAACTTGCCAAAACATAATCAAAACAAATGAAAGCAAACCAAAACATTCCAAATACCTGCCAAAATATTTGAAAAGCCGCCAAAACGAATCCAAACATTCCAAAACCAACCAACACAATAAAAACAACCCAAGAGAATGCAAAACATTCTATAAAGCCAACCAAAATATTCCGAAAACCCGCCAAAATAGTTTAGACCCGCAAAACTGATCAAAACATTCTGAAAAGATGCCAAAACATTAGAAAACCAGCCAGAACTGATCAAAACATTCCAAAAACTTGGCAAAACATCATAAAAACAAATCAAAACCAACCAAAACATTCCGAAAACCCGACAAAATCATTTAGAACCAGCCAAAACTGATCCAAACATTCTGAAAAGATGCCAGAACACTAGAAAACCAGTCAGAAGTGATCAAAACGTTCAAGAACTTGCCAAAACATAATCAAAACAAATGAAAGCAAACCAAAACATTCCAAATACCTGCCAAAACATTTGAAAACCCGCCAAAACGAATCCAAACATTCCAAAACCTGCCAACACAATAAAAACAAAACAAGAGAAAACAAAACACTCTAAAACACCACCAAAACATTCCGAAAACCCCTCAAAACATAATAAAATCCCCCAAAAGAAACCAAACAATAACAGGAACACGGCAACAGATTGGCAAGCAAGAGACAGAGAGCGCGGCACCTTGTAGGAGGCGAAGAAGGAAGCCGCACAACACCTGCACTGTGTCTGCACCTTTCAAACTGCTTGAAGATAGTGGCCTGCCTCTTCAATTGCCATTAGCATTCCAATGGAAGGTATTCTTGGACAACTTTGCTGTGCTTGCTGCTAGTTCTGCCCCAGCCTACCATAGATAACCTTGCTCTCCCCTTTAGGCTCTGAGATGCCCAGAACTTGTCAACTTCAAAGGGCGGGCCGGGCTACATCTACTCAGCTGGCACAGTTTCTTCTTGCTAGATCTAGTGGGAAAGCATTTTGCTGAGATGCAGAAGACAAGAAATGCAGAATACGGAGACGCGGAGCTGTCCCAAGTGCCGCTGCCAGGCGTCTTTCCACAGAAGGAGCGCCCCGGAGCGCACCGCAACCGCCACCATCATCTCTGCCCAAAGAGCCAAAATATTTTAAAACCCGCCAAAACTAATCAAAACATATTTTCAAACCCGCCAAAATAGAAAACCAGACAGAACTGATCAAAACATTCGGAAAAAAATCTGCCAAAACATGATAAAGCCCACCAAAGCTAATCCAAACACACCAAAAACTGGGCTAAACATAATCAAAACAAATCAAGACAAATCAAAACCTTCTAAAATCCCGCCAAAATATTTCAAAACCCGTCAAAACTAATCAAAACATTCCGAATACCAGGCAAAACATTCCAATTACCCGCCAAAATATTTGAAAACCTGCCAAAAGGAATCCAAACATTCCAAAACCTGCCAACACAATAAAAACAACACAAGAGAATACTGAACATTCTAAAAGCCAACCAAAACATTTCGAAAACCCGCCAAAACATCATAAAAACAAATCAAAACCAACCAAAATATTCCGAAAACCCGACAAAATCATTTAGAACCAGCCAAAACTGATCCAAACATTCTGAAAAGATGCCAAAACACTAGAAAACCAGTCAGAAGTGATCAAAACGTTCAAGAACTTGCCAAAACATAATCAAAACAAATGAAAGCAAACCAAAACATTCCAAATACCTGCCAAAATATTTGAAAAGCCGCCAAAACGAATCCAAACATTCCAAAACCAACCAACACAATAAAAACAACCCAAGAGAATGCAAAACATTCTATAAAGCCAACCAAAATATTCCGAAAACCCGCCAAAATAGTTTAGACCCGCAAAACTGATCAAAACATTCTGAAAAGATGCCAAAACATTAGAAAACCAGCCAGAACTGATCAAAACATTCCAAAAACTTGGCAAAACATCATAAAAACAAATCAAAACCAACCAAAACATTCCGAAAACCCGACAAAATCATTTAGAACCAGCCAAAACTGATCCAAACATTCTGAAAAGATGCCAGAACACTAGAAAACCAGTCAGAAGTGATTGAAACGTTCAATAACTTGCCAAAACATAATCAAAACAAATGAAAGCAAACCAAAACATTCCAAATACCTGCCAAAACATTTGAAAACCCGCCAAAACGAATCCAAACATTCCAAAACCTGCCAACACAATAAAAACAAAACAAGAGAAAACAAAACACTCTAAAACACCACCAAAACATTCCGAAAACCCCTCAAAACATAATAAAATCCCCCAAAAGAAACCAAACAATAACAGGAACACGGCAACAGATTGGCAAGCAAGAGACAGAGAGCGCGGCACCTTGTAGGAGGCGAAGAAGGAAGCCGCACAACACCTGCACTGTGTCTGCACCTTTCAAACTGCTTGAAGATAGTGGCCTGCCTCTTCAATTGCCATTAGCATTCCAATGGAAGGTATTCTTGGACAACTTTGCTGTGCTTGCTGCTAGTTCTGCCCCAGCCTACCATAGATAACCTTGCTCTCCCCTTTAGGCTCTGAGATGCCCAGAACTTGTCAACTTCAAAGGGCGGGCCGGGCTACATCTTCTCAGCTGGCACAGTTTCTCCTTGCTAGACCTAGCGGGAAAGCATTTTGCTGAGATGCAGAAGACAAGAAATGCAGAATACGGAGACGCGGGGCTGTCCCAAGTGCCGCTGCCAGGCGTCTTTCCGCAGAAGGAGCGCCCCGGAGCGCACCGCAACCGCCACCCTCATCTCTGCCCAAAGAGCCAAAATATTTTAAAACCCGCCAAAACTAATCAAAACATATTTTCAAACCCGCCAAAATAGAAAACCAGACAGAACTGATCAAAACATTCGAAAAAAAATCTGCCAAAACATGATAAAGCCCACCAAAGCTAATCCAAACACACCAAAAACTGGGCTAAACATAATCAAAACAAATCAAGACAAATCAAAACCTTCTAAAAACCCGCCAAAATATTTCAAAACCCGTCAAAACTAATCAAAACATTCCGAATACCAGGCAAAACATTCCAATTACCCGCCAAAATATTTGAAAACCTGCCAAAAGGAATCCAAACATTCCAAAACCTGCCAACACAATCAAAACAACACAAGAGAATACTGAACATTCTAAAAGCCAACCAAAACATTCCGAAATCCAGCCAAAACATAATAGAAACAAATCAAAACTAACCAAAACATTCCAAAAACCCGACAAAATAATTTAGAACCTGCCAAAACTGATCCAAACATTCTGAAAAGATGCCAAAACACTAGAAAACCAGTCAGAAGTGATCAAAACATTCAATAATTTGCCAAAACATAATCAAAACAAATGAAAGCAAACCAAAACATTCCAAATCCCCCCCAAATATTCCGAAAAGCTGCCAAAAGGAATCCAAACTTTCCAAAACCTGCCAACACAATAAAAACAACCCAAGAGAATGCAAAACATTCTATAAAGCCAACCAAAATATTCCGAAAACCCGCCAAAATAGTTTAGACCCGCAAAACTGATCAAAACATTCTGAAAAGATGCCAAAACATTAGAAAACCAGCCAGAACTGATCAAAACATTCCAAAAACTTGGCAAAACATCATAAAAACAAATCAAAACCAACCAAAACATTCCGAAAACCCGACAAAATCATTTAGAACCAGCCAAAACTGATCCAAACATTCTGAAAAGATGCCAAAACACTAGAAAACCAGTCAGAAGTGATCAAAACGTTCAAGAACTTGCCAAAACATAATCAAAACAAATGAAAGCAAACCAAAACATTCCAAATACCTGCCAAAATATTTGAAAACCCGCCAAAACGAATCCAAACATTCCAAAACCTGCCAACACAATAAAAACAAAACAAGAGAAAACAAAACACTCTAAAACACCACCAAAACATTCCGAAAACCCCTCAAAACATAATAAAATCCCCCAAAAGAAACCAAACAATAACAGGAACACGGCAACAGATTGGCAAGCAAGAGACAGAGAGCGCGGCACCTTGTAGGAGGCGAAGAAGGAAGCCGCACAACACCTGCACTGTGTCTGCACCTTTCAAACTGCTTGAAGATAGTGGCCTGCCTCTTCAATTGCCATTAGCATTCCAATGGAAGGTATTCTTGGACAACTTTGCTGTGCTTGCTGCTAGTTCTGCCCCAGCCTACCATAGATAACCTTGCTCTCCCCTTTAGGCTCTGAGATGCCCAGAACTTGTCAACTTCAAAGGGCGGGCCGGGCTACATCTACTCAGCTGGCACAGTTTCTTCTTGCTAGATCTAGTGGGAAAGCATTTTGCTGAGATGCAGAAGACAAGAAATGCAGAATACGGAGACGCGGAGCTGTCCCAAGTGCCGCTGCCAGGCGTCTTTCCACAGAAGGAGCGCCCCGGAGCGCACCGCAACCGCCACCATCATCTCTGCCCAAAGAGCCAAAATATTTTAAAACCCGCCAAAACTAATCAAAACATATTTTCAAACCCGCCAAAATAGAAAACCAGACAGAACTGATCAAAACATTCGGAAAAAAATCTGCCAAAACATGATAAAGCCCACCAAAGCTAATCCAAACACACCAAAAACTGGGCTAAACATAATCAAAACAAATCAAGACAAATCAAAACCTTCTAAAATCCCGCCAAAATATTTCAAAACCCGTCAAAACTAATCAAAACATTCCGAATACCAGGCAAAACATTCCAATTACCCGCCAAAATATTTGAAAACCTGCCAAAAGGAATCCAAACATTCCAAAACCTGCCAACACAATAAAAACAACACAAGAGAATACTGAACATTCTAAAAGCCAACCAAAACATTTCAAAAACCCGCCAAAACATCATAAAAACAAATCAAAACCAACCACAATATTCCGAAAACCCGACAAAATAATTTAGAACCAGCCAAAACTGATCCAAACATTCTGAAAAGATGCCAAAACACTAGAAAACCAGTCAGAAGTGATCAAAACGTTCAAGAACTTGCCAAAACATAATCAAAACAAATGAAAGCAAACCAAAACATTCCAAATACCTGCCAAAATATTTGAAAAGCCGCCAAAACGAATCCAAACATTCCAAAACCAACCAACACAATAAAAACAACCCAAGAGAATGCAAAACATTCTATAAAGCCAACCAAAATATTCCGAAAACCCGCCAAAATAGTTTAGACCCGCAAAACTGATCAAAACATTCTGAAAAGATGCCAAAACATTAGAAAACCAGCCAGAACTGATCAAAACATTCCAAAAACTTGGCAAAACATCATAAAAACAAATCAAAACCAACCAAAACATTCCGAAAACCCGACAAAATCATTTAGAACCAGCCAAAACTGATCCAAACATTCTGAAAAGATGCCAAAACACTAGAAAACCAGTCAGAAGTGATCGAAACGTTCAAGAACTTGCCAAAACATAATCAAAACAAATGAAAGCAAACCAAAACATTCCAAATACCTGCCAAAATATTCCGAAAAGCCACCAAAACGAATCCAAACATTCCAAAACCTGCCAACACAATAAAAACAAAACAAGAGAAAACAAAACACTCTAAAACACCACCAAAACATTCCGAAAACCCCTCAAAACATAATAAAATCCCCCAAAAGAAACCAAACAATAACAGGAACACGGCAACAGATTGGCAAGCAAGAGACAGAGAGCGCGGCACCTTGTAGGAGGCGAAGAAGGAAGCCGCACAACACCTGCACTGTGTCTGCACCTTTCAAACTGCTTGAAGATAGTGGCCTGCCTCTTCAATTGCCATTAGCATTCCAATGGAAGGTATTCTTGGACAACTTTGCTGTGCTTGCTGCTAGTTCTGCCCCAGCCTACCATAGATAACCTTGCTCTCCCCTTTAGGCTCTGAGATGCCCAGAACTTGTCAACTTCAAAGGGCGGGCCGGGCTACATCTACTCAGCTGGCACAGTTTCTTCTTGCTAGATCTAGTGGGAAAGCATTTTGCTGAGATGCAGAAGACAAGAAATGCAGAATACGGAGACGCGGAGCTGTCCCAAGTGCCGCTGCCAGGCGTCTTTCCACAGAAGGAGCGCCCCGGAGCGCACCGCAACCGCCACCATCATCTCTGCCCAAAGAGCCAAAATATTTTCAAACCCGCCAAAACTAATCAAAACATATTTTCAAACCCGCCAAAATAGAAAACCAGACAGAACTGATCAAAACATTCGGAAAAAAATCTGCCAAAACATGATAAAGCCCACCAAAGCTAATCCAAACACACCAAAAACTGGGCTAAACATAATCAAAACAAATCAAGACAAATCAAAACCTTCTAAAATCCCGCCAAAATATTTCAAAACCCGTCAAAACTAATCAAAACATTCCGAATACCAGGCAAAACATTCCAATTACCCGCCAAAATATTTGAAAACCTGCCAAAAGGAATCCAAACATTCCAAAACCTGCCAACACAATAAAAACAACACAAGAGAATACTGAACATTCTAAAAGCCAACCAAAACATTTCGAAAACCCGCCAAAACATCATAAAAACAAATCAAAACCAACCAAAATATTCCGAAAACCCGACAAAATCATTTAGAACCAGCCAAAACTGATCCAAACATTCTGAAAAGATGCCAAAACACTAGAAAACCAGTCAGAAGTGATCAAAACGTTCAAGAACTTGCCAAAACATAATCAAAACAAATGAAAGCAAACCAAAACATTCCAAATACCTGCCAAAATATTTGAAAAGCCGCCAAAACGAATCCAAACATTCCAAAACCAACCAACACAATAAAAACAACCCAAGAGAATGCAAAACATTCTATAAAGCCAACCAAAATATTCCGAAAACCCGCCAAAATAGTTTAGACCCGCAAAACTGATCAAAACATTCTGAAAAGATGCCAAAACATTAGAAAACCAGCCAGAACTGATCAAAACATTCCAAAAACTTGGCAAAACATCATAAAAACAAATCAAAACCAACCAAAACATTCCGAAAACCCGACAAAATCATTTAGAACCAGCCAAAACTGATCCAAACATTCTGAAAAGATGCCAAAACACTAGAAAACCAGTCAGAAGTGATCAAAACGTTCAATAACTTGCCAAAACATAATCAAAACAAATGAAAGCAAACCAAAACATTCCAAATACCTGCCAAAATATTTGAAAACCCGCCAAAACGAATCCAAACATTCCAAAACCTGCCAACACAATAAAAACAAAACAAGAGAAAACAAAACACTCTAAAACACCACCAAAACATTCCGAAAACCCCTCAAAACATAATAAAATCCCCCAAAAGAAACCAAACAATAACAGGAACACGGCAACAGATTGGCAAGCAAGAGACAGAGAGCGCGGCACCTTGTAGGAGGCGAAGAAGGAAGCCGCACAACACCTGCACTGTGTCTGCACCTTTCAAACTGCTTGAAGATAGTGGCCTGCCTCTTCAATTGCCATTAGCATTCCAATGGAAGGTATTCTTGGACAACTTTGCTGTGCTTGCTGCTAGTTCTGCCCCAGCCTACCATAGATAACCTTGCTCTCCCCTTTAGGCTCTGAGATGCCCAGAACTTGTCAACTTCAAAGGGCGGGCCGGGCTACATCTACTCAGCTGGCACAGTTTCTTCTTGCTAGATCTAGTGGGAAAGCATTTTGCTGAGATGCAGAAGACAAGAAATGCAGAATACGGAGACGCGGAGCTGTCCCAAGTGCCGCTGCCAGGCGTCTTTCCACAGAAGGAGCGCCCCGGAGCGCACCGCAACCGCCACCATCATCTCTGCCCAAAGAGCCAAAATATTTTAAAACCCGCCAAAACTAATCAAAACATATTTTCAAACCCGCCAAAATAGAAAACCAGACAGAACTGATCAAAACATTCGGAAAAAAATCTGCCAAAACATGATAAAGCCCACCAAAGCTAATCCAAACACACCAAAAACTGGGCTAAACATAATCAAAACAAATCAAGACAAATCAAAACCTTCTAAAAACCCGCCAAAATATTTCAAAACCCTCAAAACTAATCAAAACATTCCGAATACCAGGCAAAACATTCCAATTACCCGCCAAAATATTTGAAAACCTGCCAAAAGGAATCCAAACATTCCAAAACCTGCCAACACAATAAAAACAACACAAGAGAATACTGAACATTCTAAAAGCCAACCAAAACATTTCGAAAACCCGCCAAAACATCATAAAAACAAATCAAAACCAACCAAAATATTCCGAAAACCCGACAAAATAATTTAGAACCAGCCAAAACTGATCCAAACATTCTGAAAAGATGCCAAAACACTAGAAAACCAGTCAGAAGTGATCAAAACGTTCAAGAACTTGCCAAAACATAATCAAAACAAATGAAAGCAAACCAAAACATTCCAAATACCTGCCAAAATATTTGAAAAGCCGCCAAAACGAATCCAAACATTCCAAAACCAACCAACACAATAAAAACAACCCAAGAGAATGCAAAACATTCTATAAAGCCAACCAAAATATTCCGAAAACCCGCCAAAATAGTTTAGACCCGCAAAACTGATCAAAACATTCTGAAAAGATGCCAAAACATTAGAAAACCAGCCAGAACTGATCAAAACATTCCAAAAACTTGGCAAAACATCATAAAAACAAATCAAAACCAACCAAAACATTCCGAAAACCCGACAAAATCATTTAGAACCAGCCAAAACTGATCCAAACATTCTGAAAAGATGCCAAAACACTAGAAAACCAGTCAGAAGTGATCAAAACGTTCAAGAACTTGCCAAAACATAATCAAAACAAATGAAAGCAAACCAAAACATTCCAAATACCTGCCAAAATATTTGAAAACCCGCCAAAACGAATCCAAACATTCCAAAACCTGCCAACACAATAAAAACAAAACAAGAGAAAACAAAACACTCTAAAACACCACCAAAACATTCCGAAAACCCCTCAAAACATAATAAAATCCCCCAAAAGAAACCAAACAATAACAGGAACACGGCAACAGATTGGCAAGCAAGAGACAGAGAGCGCGGCACCTTGTAGGAGGCGAAGAAGGAAGCCGCACAACACCTGCACTGTGTCTGCACCTTTCAAACTGCTTGAAGATAGTGGCCTGCCTCTTCAATTGCCATTAGCATTCCAATGGAAGGTATTCTTGGACAACTTTGCTGTGCTTGCTGCTAGTTCTGCCCCAGCCTACCATAGATAACCTTGCTCTCCCCTTTAGGCTCTGAGATGCCCAGAACTTGTCAACTTCAAAGGGCAGGCCGGGCTACATCTACTCAGCTGGCACAGTTTCTTCTTGCTAGATCTAGTGGGAAAGCATTTTGCTGAGATGCAGAAGACAAGAAATGCAGAATACGGAGACGCGGAGCTGTCCCAAGTGCCGCTGCCAGGCGTCTTTCCACAGAAGGAGCGCCCCGGAGCGCACCGCAACCGCCACCATCATCTCTGCCCAAAGAGCCAAAATATTTTAAAACCCGCCAAAACTAATCAAAACATATTTTCAAACCCGCCAAAATAGAAAACCAGACAGAACTGATCAAAACATTCGGAAAAAAATCTGCCAAAACATGATAAAGCCCACCAAAGCTAATCCAAACACACCAAAAACTGGGCTAAACATAATCAAAACAAATCAAGACAAATCAAAACCTTCTAAAATCCCGCCAAAATATTTCAAAACCCGTCAAAACTAATCAAAACATTCCGAATACCAGGCAAAACATTCCAATTACCCGCCAAAATATTTGAAAACCTGCCAAAAGGAATCCAAACATTCCAAAACCTGCCAACACAATCAAAACAACACAAGAGAATACTGAACATTCTAAAAGCCAACCAAAACATTTCGAAAACCCGCCAAAACATCATAAAAACAAATCAAAACCAACCAAAATATTCCGAAAACCCGACAAAATCATTTAGAACCAGCCAAAACTGATCCAAACATTCTGAAAAGATGCCAAAACACTAGAAAACCAGTCAGAAGTGATCAAAACGTTCAAGAACTTGCCAAAACATAATCAAAACAAATGAAAGCAAACCAAAACATTCCAAATACCTGCCAAAATATTTGAAAAGCCGCCAAAACGAATCCAAACATTCCAAAACCAACCAACACAATAAAAACAACCCAAGAGAATGCAAAACATTCTATAAAGCCAACCAAAATATTCCGAAAACCCGCCAAAATAGTTTAGACCCGCAAAACTGATCAAAACATTCTGAAAAGATGCCAAAACATTAGAAAACCAGCCAGAACTGATCAAAACATTCCAAAAACTTGGCAAAACATCATAAAAACAAATCAAAACCAACCAAAACATTCCGAAAACCCGACAAAATCATTTAGAACCAGCCAAAACTGATCCAAACATTCTGAAAAGATGCCAAAACACTAGAAAACCAGTCAGAAGTGATTGAAACGTTCAAGAACTTGCCAAAACATAATCAAAACAAATGAAAGCAAACCAAAACATTCCAAATACCTGCCAAAATATTTGAAAACCCGCCAAAACGAATCCAAACATTCCAAAACCTGCCAACACAATAAAAACAAAACAAGAGAAAACAAAACACTCTAAAACACCACCAAAACATTCCGAAAACCCCTCAAAACATAATAAAATCCCCCAAAAGAAACCAAACAATAACAGGAACACGGCAACAGATTGGCAAGCAAGAGACAGAGAGCGCGGCACCTTGTAGGAGGCGAAGAAGGAAGCCGCACAACACCTGCACTGTGTCTGCACCTTTCAAACTGCTTGAAGATAGTGGCCTGCCTCTTCAATTGCCATTAGCATTCCAATGGAAGGTATTCTTGGACAACTTTGCTGTGCTTGCTGCTAGTTCTGCCCCAGCCTACCATAGATAACCTTGCTCTCCCCTTTAGGCTCTGAGATGCCCAGAACTTGTCAACTTCAAAGGGCGGGCCGGGCTACATCTACTCAGCTGGCACAGTTTCTTCTTGCTAGATCTAGTGGGAAAGCATTTTGCTGAGATGCAGAAGACAAGAAATGCAGAATACGGAGACGCGGAGCTGTCCCAAGTGCCGCTGCCAGGCGTCTTTCCACAGAAGGAGCGCCCCGGAGCGCACCGCAACCGCCACCATCATCTCTGCCCAAAGAGCCAAAATATTTTAAAACCCGCCAAAACTAATCAAAACATATTTTCAAACCCGCCAAAATAGAAAACCAGACAGAACTGATCAAAACATTCGGAAAAAAATCTGCCAAAACATGATAAAGCCCACCAAAGCTAATCCAAACACACCAAAAACTGGGCTAAACATAATCAAAACAAATCAAGACAAATCAAAACCTTCTAAAAACCCGCCAAAATATTTCAAAACCCTCAAAACTAATCAAAACATTCCGAATACCAGGCAAAACATTCCAATTACCCGCCAAAATATTTGAAAACCTGCCAAAAGGAATCCAAACATTCCAAAACCTGCCAACACAATAAAAACAACACAAGAGAATACTGAACATTCTAAAAGCCAACCAAAACATTTCGAAAACCCGCCAAAACATCATAAAAACAAATCAAAACCAACCAAAATATTCCGAAAACCCGACAAAATAATTTAGAACCAGCCAAAACTGATCCAAACATTCTGAAAAGATGCCAAAACACTAGAAAACCAGTCAGAAGTGATCAAAACGTTCAAGAACTTGCCAAAACATAATCAAAACAAATGAAAGCAAACCAAAACATTCCAAATACCTGCCAAAATATTTGAAAAGCCGCCAAAACGAATCCAAACATTCCAAAACCAACCAACACAATAAAAACAACCCAAGAGAATGCAAAACATTCTATAAAGCCAACCAAAATATTCCGAAAACCCGCCAAAATAGTTTAGACCCGCAAAACTGATCAAAACATTCTGAAAAGATGCCAAAACATTAGAAAACCAGCCAGAACTGATCAAAACATTCCAAAAACTTGGCAAAACATCATAAAAACAAATCAAAACCAACCAAAACATTCCGAAAACCCAACAAAATCATTTAGAACCAGCCAAAACTGATCCAAACATTCTGAAAAGATGCCAAAACACTAGAAAACCAGTCAGAAGTGATCAAAACGTTCAAGAACTTGCCAAAACATAATCAAAACAAATGAAAGCAAACCAAAACATTCCAAATACCTGCCAAAATATTTGAAAACCCGCCAAAACGAATCCAAACATTCCAAAACCTGCCAACACAATAAAAACAAAACAAGAGAAAACAAAACACTCTAAAACACCACCAAAACATTCCGAAAACCCCTCAAAACATAATAAAATCCCCCAAAAGAAACCAAACAATAACAGGAACACGGCAACAGATTGGCAAGCAAGAGACGGAGAGCGCGGCACCTTGTAGGAGGCGAAGAAGGAAGCCGCACAACACCTGCACTGTGTCTGCACCTTTCAAACTGCTTGAAGATAGTGGCCTGCCTCTTCAATTGCCATTAGCATTCCAATGGAAGGTATTCTTGGACAACTTTGCTGTGCTTGCTGCTAGTTCTGCCCCAGCCTACCATAGATAACCTTGCTCTCCCCTTTAGGCTCTGAGATGCCCAGAACTTGTCAACTTCAAAGGGCAGGCCGGGCTACATCTACTCAGCTGGCACAGTTTCTTCTTGCTAGATCTAGTGGGAAAGCATTTTGCTGAGATGCAGAAGACAAGAAATGCAGAATACGGAGACGCGGAGCTGTCCCAAGTGCCGCTGCCAGGCGTCTTTCCACAGAAGGAGCGCCCCGGAGCGCACCGCAACCGCCACCATCATCTCTGCCCAAAGAGCCAAAATATTTTAAAACCCGCCAAAACTAATCAAAACATATTTTCAAACCCGCCAAAATAGAAAACCAGACAGAACTGATCAAAACATTCGGAAAAAAATCTGCCAAAACATGATAAAGCCCACCAAAGCTAATCCAAACACACCAAAAACTGGGCTAAACATAATCAAAACAAATCAAGACAAATCAAAACCTTCTAAAATCCCGCCAAAATATTTCAAAACCCGTCAAAACTAATCAAAACATTCCGAATACCAGGCAAAACATTCCAATTACCCGCCAAAATATTTGAAAACCTGCCAAAAGGAATCCAAACATTCCAAAACCTGCCAACACAATAAAAACAACACAAGAGAATACTGAACATTCTAAAAGCCAACCAAAACATTTCGAAAACCCGCCAAAACATCATAAAAACAAATCAAAACCAACCAAAATATTCCGAAAACCCGACAAAATAATTTAGAACCAGCCAAAACTGATCCAAACATTCTGAAAAGATGCCAAAACACTAGAAAACCAGTCAGAAGTGATCAAAACGTTCAAGAACTTGCCAAAACATAATCAAAACAAATGAAAGCAAACCAAAACATTCCAAATACCTGCCAAAATATTTGAAAAGCTGCCAAAACGAATCCAAACATTCCAAAACCAACCAACACAATAAAAACAACCCAAGAGAATGCAAAACATTCTATAAAGCCAACCAAAACATTCCGAAAACCCGCCAAAACATCATAAAAACAAATCAAAACCAACCAAAACATTCCAAAAACCCGACAAAATAGTTTAGAACCAGCCAAAACTGATCCAAACATTCTGAAAAGATGCCAAAACACTAGAAAACCAGTCAGAAGTGATCAAAACGTTCAAGAACTTGCCAAAACATAATCAAAACAAATGAAAGCAAACCAAAACATTCCAAATACCTGCCAAAATATTCCGAAAAGCCACCAAAACGAATCCAAACATTCCAAAACCTGCCAACACAATAAAAACAAAACAAGAGAAAACAAAACACTCTAAAACACCACCAAAACATTCCAAAAACCCCTCAAAACATAATAAAATCCCCCAAAAGAAACCAAACAATAACAGGAACACGGCAACAGATTGGCAAGCAAGAGACGGAGAGCGCGGCACCTTGTAGGAGGCGAAGAAGGAAGCCGCACAACACCTGCACTGTGTCTGCACCTTTCAAACTGCTTGAAGATAGTGGCCTGCCTCTTCAATTGCCATTAGCATTCCAATGGAAGGTATTCTTGGACAACTTTGCTGTGCTTGCTGCTAGTTCTGCCCCAGCCTACCATAGATAACCTTGCTCTCCCCTTTAGGCTCTGAGATGCCCAGAACTTGTCAACTTCAAAGGGCGGGCCGGGCTACATCTACTCAGCTGGCACAGTTTCTTCTTGCTAGATCCAGTGGGAAAGCATTTTGCTGAGATGCAGAAGACAAGAAATGCAGAATACGGAGACGCGGAGCTGTCCCAAGTGCCGCTGCCAGGCGTCTTTCCACAGAAGGAGCGCCCCGGAGCGCACCGCAACCGCCACCATCATCTCTGCCCAAAGAGCCAAAATATTTTAAAACCCGCCAAAACTAATCAAAACATATTTTCAAACCCGCCAAAATAGAAAACCAGACAGAACTGATCAAAACATTCGGAAAAAAATCTGCCAAAACATGATAAAGCCCACCAAAGCTAATCCAAACACACCAAAAACTGGGCTAAACATAATCAAAACAAATCAAGACAAATCAAAACCTTCTAAAATCCCGCCAAAATATTTCAAAACCCGTCAAAACTAATCAAAACATTCCGAATACCAGGCAAAACATTCCAATTACCCGCCAAAATATTTGAAAACCTGCCAAAAGGAATCCAAACATTCCAAAACCTGCCAACACAATCAAAACAACACAAGAGAATACTGAACATTCTAAAAGCCAACCAAAACATTTCGAAAACCCGCCAAAACATCATAAAAACAAATCAAAACCAACCAAAATATTCCGAAAACCCGACAAAATCATTTAGAACCAGCCAAAACTGATCCAAACATTCTGAAAAGATGCCAAAACACTAGAAAACCAGTCAGAAGTGATCAAAACGTTCAAGAACTTGCCAAAACATAATCAAAACAAATGAAAGCAAACCAAAACATTCCAAATACCTGCCAAAATATTTGAAAAGCCGCCAAAACGAATCCAAACATTCCAAAACCAACCAACACAATAAAAACAACCCAAGAGAATGCAAAACATTCTATAAAGCCAACCAAAACATTCCGAAAACCCGCCAAAACATCATAAAAACAAATCAAAACCAACCAAAACATTCCAAAAACCCGACAAAATAGTTTAGAACCAGCCAAAACTGATCCAAACATTCTGAAAAGATGCCAAAACACTAGAAAACCAGTCAGAAGTGATCAAAACGTTCAAGAACTTGCCAAAACATAATCAAAACAAATGAAAGCAAACCAAAACATTCCAAATACCTGCCAAAATATTCCGAAAAGCCACCAAAACGAATCCAAACATTCCAAAACCTGCCAACACAATAAAAACAAAACAAGAGAAAACAAAACACTCTAAAACACCACCAAAACATTCCAAAAACCCCTCAAAACATAATAAAATCCCCCAAAAGAAACCAAACAATAACAGGAACACGGCAACAGATTGGCAAGCAAGAGACGGAGAGCGCGGCACCTTGTAGGAGGCGAAGAAGGAAGCCGCACAACACCTGCACTGTGTCTGCACCTTTCAAACTGCTTGAAGATAGTGGCCTGCCTCTTCAATTGCCATTAGCATTCCAATGGAAGGTATTCTTGGACAACTTTGCTGTGCTTGCTGCTAGTTCTGCCCCAGCCTACCATAGATAACCTTGCTCTCCCCTTTAGGCTCTGAGATGCCCAGAACTTGTCAACTTCAAAGGGCGGGCCGGGCTACATCTACTCAGCTGGCACAGTTTCTTCTTGCTAGATCCAGTGGGAAAGCATTTTGCTGAGATGCAGAAGACAAGAAATGCAGAATACGGAGACGCGGAGCTGTCCCAAGTGCCGCTGCCAGGCGTCTTTCCACAGAAGGAGCGCCCCGGAGCGCACCGCAACCGCCACCATCATCTCTGCCCAAAGAGCCAAAATATTTTAAAACCCGCCAAAACTAATCAAAACATATTTTCAAACCCGCCAAAATAGAAAACCAGACAGAACTGATCAAAACATTCGGAAAAAAATCTGCCAAAACATGATAAAGCCCACCAAAGCTAATCCAAACACACCAAAAACTGGGCTAAACATAATCAAAACAAATCAAGACAAATCAAAACCTTCTAAAATCCCGCCAAAATATTTCAAAACCCGTCAAAACTAATCAAAACATTCCGAATACCAGGCAAAACATTCCAATTACCCGCCAAAATATTTGAAAACCTGCCAAAAGGAATCCAAACATTCCAAAACCTGCCAACACAATCAAAACAACACAAGAGAATACTGAACATTCTAAAAGCCAACCAAAACATTTCGAAAACCCGCCAAAACATCATAAAAACAAATCAAAACCAACCAAAATATTCCGAAAACCCGACAAAATCATTTAGAACCAGCCAAAACTGATCCAAACATTCTGAAAAGATGCCAAAACACTAGAAAACCAGTCAGAAGTGATCAAAACGTTCAAGAACTTGCCAAAACATAATCAAAACAAATGAAAGCAAACCAAAACATTCCAAATACCTGCCAAAATATTTGAAAAGCCGCCAAAACGAATCCAAACATTCCAAAACCAACCAACACAATAAAAACAACCCAAGAGAATGCAAAACATTCTATAAAGCCAACCAAAACATTCCGAAAACCCGCCAAAACATCATAAAAACAAATCAAAACCAACCAAAACATTCCAAAAACCCGACAAAATAGTTTAGAACCAGCCAAAACTGATCCAAACATTCTGAAAAGATGCCAAAACACTAGAAAACCAGTCAGAAGTGATCAAAACGTTCAAGAACTTGCCAAAACATAATCAAAACAAATGAAAGCAAACCAAAACATTCCAAATACCTGCCAAAATATTCCGAAAAGCCACCAAAACGAATCCAAACATTCCAAAACCTGCCAACACAATAAAAACAAAACAAGAGAAAACAAAACACTCTAAAACACCACCAAAACATTCCGAAAACCCCTCAAAACATAATAAAAACCCCCAAAAGAAACCAAAGAATAAGAGGAACACGGCAACAGATTGGCAAGCAAGAGACGGAGAGCGCGGCACCTTGTAGGAGGCGAAGAAGGAAGCCGCACAACACCTGCACTGTGTCTGCACCTTTCAAACTGCTTGAAGATAGTGGCCTGCCTCTTCAATTGCCATTAGCATTCCAATGGAAGGTATTCTTGGACAACTTTGCTGTGCTTGCTGCTAGTTCTGCCCCAGCCTACCATAGATAACCTTGCTCTCCCCTTTAGGCTCTGAGATGCCCAGAACTTGTCAACTTCAAAGGGCGGGCCGGGCTACATCTACTCAGCTGGCACAGTTTCTTCTTGCTAGATCTAGTGGGAAAGCATTTTGCTGAGATGCAGAAGACAAGAAATGCAGAATACGGAGACGCGGAGCTGTCCCAAGTGCCGCTGCCAGGCGTCTTTCCACAGAAGGAGCGCCCCGGAGCGCACCGCAACCGCCACCATCATCTCTGCCCAAAGAGCCAAAATATTTTAAAACCCGCCAAAACTAATCAAAACATATTTTCAAACCCGCCAAAATAGAAAACCAGACAGAACTGATCAAAACATTCGGAAAAAAATCTGCCAAAACATGATAAAGCCCACCAAAGCTAATCCAAACACACCAAAAACTGGGCTAAACATAATCAAAACAAATCAAGACAAATCAAAACCTTCTAAAATCCCGCCAAAATATTTCAAAACCCGTCAAAACTAATCAAAACATTCCGAATACCAGGCAAAACATTCCAATTACCCGCCAAAATATTTGAAAACCTGCCAAAAGGAATCCAAACATTCCAAAACCTGCCAACACAATCAAAACAACACAAGAGAATACTGAACATTCTAAAAGCCAACCAAAACATTTCGAAAACCCGCCAAAACATCATAAAAACAAATCAAAACCAACCAAAATATTCCGAAAACCCGACAAAATCATTTAGAACCAGCCAAAACTGATCCAAACATTCTGAAAAGATGCCAAAACACTAGAAAACCAGTCAGAAGTGATCAAAACGTTCAAGAACTTGCCAAAACATAATCAAAACAAATGAAAGCAAACCAAAACATTCCAAATACCTGCCAAAATATTTGAAAAGCCGCCAAAACGAATCCAAACATTCCAAAACCAACCAACACAATAAAAACAACCCAAGAGAATGCAAAACATTCTATAAAGCCAACCAAAACATTCCGAAAACCCGCCAAAACATCATAAAAACAAATCAAAACCAACCAAAACATTCCAAAAACCCGACAAAATAGTTTAGAACCAGCCAAAACTGATCCAAACATTCTGAAAAGATGCCAAAACACTAGAAAACCAGTCAGAAGTGATCAAAACGTTCAAGAACTTGCCAAAACATAATCAAAACAAATGAAAGCAAACCAAAACATTCCAAATACCTGCCAAAATATTCCGAAAAGCCACCAAAACGAATCCAAACATTCCAAAACCTGCCAACACAATAAAAACAAAACAAGAGAAAACAAAACACTCTAAAACACCACCAAAACATTCCGAAAACCCCTCAAAACATAATAAAAACCCCCAAAAGAAACCAAAGAATAAGAGGAACACGGCAACAGATTGGCAAGCAAGAGACGGAGAGCGCGGCACCTTGTAGGAGGCGAAGAAGGAAGCCGCACAACACCTGCACTGTGTCTGCACCTTTCAAACTGCTTGAAGATAGTGGCCTGCCTCTTCAATTGCCATTAGCATTCCAATGGAAGGTATTCTTGGACAACTTTGCTGTGCTTGCTGCTAGTTCTGCCCCAGCCTACCATAGATAACCTTGCTCTCCCCTTTAGGCTCTGAGATGCCCAGAACTTGTCAACTTCAAAGGGCGGGCCGGGCTACATCTACTCAGCTGGCACAGTTTCTTCTTGCTAGATCTAGTGGGAAAGCATTTTGCTGAGATGCAGAAGACAAGAAATGCAGAATACGGAGACGCGGAGCTGTCCCAAGTGCCGCTGCCAGGCGTCTTTCCACAGAAGGAGCGCCCCGGAGCGCACCGCAACCGCCACCATCATCTCTGCCCAAAGAGCCAAAATATTTTAAAACCCGCCAAAACTAATCAAAACATATTTTCAAACCCGCCAAAATAGAAAACCAGACAGAACTGATCAAAACATTCGGAAAAAAATCTGCCAAAACATGATAAAGCCCACCAAAGCTAATCCAAACACACCAAAAACTGGGCTAAACATAATCAAAACAAATCAAGACAAATCAAAACCTTCTAAAATCCCGCCAAAATATTTCAAAACCCGTCAAAACTAATCAAAACATTCCGAATACCAGGCAAAACATTCCAATTACCCGCCAAAATATTTGAAAACCTGCCAAAAGGAATCCAAACATTCCAAAACCTGCCAACACAATCAAAACAACACAAGAGAATACTGAACATTCTAAAAGCCAACCAAAACATTTCAAAAACCCGCCAAAACATCATAAAAACAAATCAAAACCAACCAAAATATTCCGAAAACCCGACAAAATAATTTAGAACCAGCCAAAACTGATCCAAACATTCTGAAAAGATGCCAAAACACTAGAAAACCAGTCAGAAGTGATCAAAACGTTCAAGAACTTGCCAAAACATAATCAAAACAAATGAAAGCAAACCAAAACATTCCAAATACCTGCCAAAATATTTGAAAAGCCGCCAAAACGAATCCAAACATTCCAAAACCAACCAACACAATAAAAACAACCCAAGAGAATGCAAAACATTCTATAAAGCCAACCAAAACATTCCGAAAACCCGCCAAAACATCATAAAAACAAATCAAAACCAACCAAAACATTCCAAAAACCCGACAAAATAGTTTAGAACCAGCCAAAACTGATCCAAACATTCTGAAAAGATGCCAAAACACTAGAAAACCAGTCAGAAGTGATCAAAACGTTCAAGAACTTGCCAAAACATAATCAAAACAAATGAAAGCAAACCAAAACATTCCAAATACCTGCCAAAATATTCCGAAAAGCCACCAAAACGAATCCAAACATTCCAAAACCTGCCAACACAATAAAAACAAAACAAGAGAAAACAAAACACTCTAAAACACCACCAAAACATTCCGAAAACCCCTCAAAACATAATAAAATCCCCCAAAAGAAACCAAACAATAACAGGAACACGGCAACAGATTGGCAAGCAAGAGACGGAGAGCGCGGCACCTTGTAGGAGGCGAAGAAGGAAGCCGCACAACACCTGCACTGTGTCTGCACCTTTCAAACTGCTTGAAGATAGTGGCCTGCCTCTTCAATTGCCATTAGCATTCCAATGGAAGGTATTCTTGGACAACTTTGCTGTGCTTGCTGCTAGTTCTGCCCCAGCCTACCATAGATAACCTTGCTCTCCCCTTTAGGCTCTGAGATGCCCAGAACTTGTCAACTTCAAAGGGCGGGCCGGGCTACATCTACTCAGCTGGCACAGTTTCTTCTTGCTAGATCTAGTGGGAAAGCATTTTGCTGAGATGCAGAAGACAAGAAATGCAGAATACGGAGACGCGGAGCTGTCCCAAGTGCCGCTGCCAGGCGTCTTTCCACAGAAGGAGCGCCCCGGAGCGCACCGCAACCGCCACCATCATCTCTGCCCAAAGAGCCAAAATATTTTCAAACCCGCCAAAACTAATCAAAACATATTTTCAAACCCGCCAAAATAGAAAACCAGACAGAACTGATCAAAACATTCGGAAAAAAATCTGCCAAAACATGATAAAGCCCACCAAAGCTAATCCAAACACACCAAAAACTGGGCTAAACATAATCAAAACAAATCAAGACAAATCAAAACCTTCTAAAATCCCGCCAAAATATTTCAAAACCCGTCAAAACTAATCAAAACATTCCGAATACCAGGCAAAACATTCCAATTACCCGCCAAAATATTTGAAAACCTGCCAAAAGGAATCCAAACATTCCAAAACCTGCCAACACAATAAAAACAACACAAGAGAATACTGAACATTCTAAAAGCCAACCAAAACATTTCAAAAACCCGCCAAAACATCATAAAAACAAATCAAAACCAACCAAAATATTCCGAAAACCCGACAAAATAATTTAGAACCAGCCAAAACTGATCCAAACATTCTGAAAAGATGCCAAAACACTAGAAAACCAGTCAGAAGTGATCAAAACGTTCAAGAACTTGCCAAAACATAATCAAAACAAATGAAAGCAAACCAAAACATTCCAAATACCTGCCAAAATATTTGAAAAGCCGCCAAAACGAATCCAAACATTCCAAAACCAACCAACACAATAAAAACAACCCAAGAGAATGCAAAACATTCTATAAAGCCAACCAAAATATTCCGAAAACCCGCCAAAATAGTTTAGACCCGCAAAACTGATCAAAACATTCTGAAAAGATGCCAAAACATTAGAAAACCAGCCAGAACTGATCAAAACATTCCAAAAACTTGGCAAAACATCATAAAAACAAATCAAAACCAACCAAAACATTCCGAAAACCCGACAAAATCATTTAGAACCAGCCAAAACTGATCCAAACATTCTGAAAAGATGCCAAAACACTAGAAAACCAGTCAGAAGTGATCAAAACGTTCAAGAACTTGCCAAAACATAATCAAAACAAATGAAAGCAAACCAAAACATTCCAAATACCTGCCAAAATATTCCGAAAAGCCACCAAAACGAATCCAAACATTCCAAAACCTGCCAACACAATAAAAACAAAACAAGAGAAAACAAAACACTCTAAAACACCACCAAAACATTCCGAAAACCCCTCAAAACATAATAAAATCCCCCAAAAGAAACCAAACAATAACAGGAACACGGCAACAGATTGGCAAGCAAGAGACAGAGAGCGCGGCACCTTGTAGGAGGCGAAGAAGGAAGCCGCACAACACCTGCACTGTGTCTGCACCTTTCAAACTGCTTGAAGATAGTGGCCTGCCTCTTCAATTGCCATTAGCATTCCAATGGAAGGTATTCTTGGACAACTTTGCTGTGCTTGCTGCTAGTTCTGCCCCAGCCTACCATAGATAACCTTGCTCTCCCCTTTAGGCTCTGAGATGCCCAGAACTTGTCAACTTCAAAGGGCGGGCCGGGCTACATCTACTCAGCTGGCACAGTTTCTTCTTGCTAGATCTAGTGGGAAAGCATTTTGCTGAGATGCAGAAGACAAGAAATGCAGAATACGGAGACGCGGAGCTGTCCCAAGTGCCGCTGCCAGGCGTCTTTCCACAGAAGGAGCGCCCCGGAGCGCACCGCAACCGCCACCATCATCTCTGCCCAAAGAGCCAAAATATTTTAAAACCCGCCAAAACTAATCAAAACATATTTTCAAACCCGCCAAAATAGAAAACCAGACAGAACTGATCAAAACATTCGGAAAAAAATCTGCCAAAACATGATAAAGCCCACCAAAGCTAATCCAAACACACCAAAAACTGGGCTAAACATAATCAAAACAAATCAAGACAAATCAAAACCTTCTAAAATCCCGCCAAAATATTTCAAAACCCGTCAAAACTAATCAAAACATTCCGAATACCAGGCAAAACATTCCAATTACCCGCCAAAATATTTGAAAACCTGCCAAAAGGAATCCAAACATTCCAAAACCTGCCAACACAATCAAAACAACACAAGAGAATACTGAACATTCTAAAAGCCAACCAAAACATTCCGAAATCCAGCCAAAACATAATAGAAACAAATCAAAACCAACCAAAACATTCCAAAAACCCGACAAAATAATTTAGAACCTGCCAAAACTGATCCAAACATTCTGAAAAGATGCCAAAACACTAGAAAACCAGTCAGAAGTGATCAAAACGTTCAAGAACTTGCCAAAACATAATCAAAACAAATGAAAGCAAACCAAAACATTCCAAATACCTGCCAAAATATTTGAAAAGCCGCCAAAACGAATCCAAACATTCCAAAACCAACCAACACAATAAAAACAACCCAAGAGAATGCAAAACATTCTATAAAGCCAACCAAAATATTCCGAAAACCCGCCAAAATAGTTTAGACCCGCAAAACTGATCAAAACATTCTGAAAAGATGCCAAAACATTAGAAAACCAGCCAGAACTGATCAAAACATTCCAAAAACTTGGCAAAACATCATAAAAACAAATCAAAACCAACCAAAACATTCCGAAAACCCGACAAAATCATTTAGAACCAGCCAAAACTGATCCAAACATTCTGAAAAGATGCCAAAACACTAGAAAACCAGTCAGAAGTGATTGAAACGTTCAAGAACTTGCCAAAACATAATCAAAACAAATGAAAGCAAACCAAAACATTCCAAATACCTGCCAAAATATTTGAAAACCCGCCAAAACGAATCCAAACATTCCAAAACCTGCCAACACAATAAAAACAAAACAAGAGAAAACAAAACACTCTAAAACACCACCAAAACATTCCGAAAACCCCTCAAAACATAATAAAATCCCCCAAAAGAAACCAAACAATAACAGGAACACGGCAACAGATTGGCAAGCAAGAGACAGAGAGCGCGGCACCTTGTAGGAGGCGAAGAAGGAAGCCGCACAACACCTGCACTGTGTCTGCACCTTTCAAACTGCTTGAAGATAGTGGCCTGCCTCTTCAATTGCCATTAGCATTCCAATGGAAGGTATTCTTGGACAACTTTGCTGTGCTTGCTGCTAGTTCTGCCCCAGCCTACCATAGATAACCTTGCTCTCCCCTTTAGGCTCTGAGATGCCCAGAACTTGTCAACTTCAAAGGGCAGGCCGGGCTACATCTACTCAGCTGGCACAGTTTCTTCTTGCTAGATCTAGTGGGAAAGCATTTTGCTGAGATGCAGAAGACAAGAAATGCAGAATACGGAGACGCGGAGCTGTCCCAAGTGCCGCTGCCAGGCGTCTTTCCACAGAAGGAGCGCCCCGGAGCGCACCGCAACCGCCACCATCATCTCTGCCCAAAGAGCCAAAATATTTTAAAACCCGCCAAAACTAATCAAAACATATTTTCAAACCCGCCAAAATAGAAAACCAGACAGAACTGATCAAAACATTCGGAAAAAAATCTGCCAAAACATGATAAAGCCCACCAAAGCTAATCCAAACACACCAAAAACTGGGCTAAACATAATCAAAACAAATCAAGACAAATCAAAACCTTCTAAAATCCCGCCAAAATATTTCAAAACCCGTCAAAACTAATCAAAACATTCCGAATACCAGGCAAAACATTCCAATTACCCGCCAAAATATTTGAAAACCTGCCAAAAGGAATCCAAACATTCCAAAACCTGCCAACACAATAAAAACAACACAAGAGAATACTGAACATTCTAAAAGCCAACCAAAACATTTCGAAAACCCGCCAAAACATCATAAAAACAAATCAAAACCAACCAAAATATTCCGAAAACCCGACAAAATAATTTAGAACCAGCCAAAACTGATCCAAACATTCTGAAAAGATGCCAAAACACTAGAAAACCAGTCAGAAGTGATCAAAACGTTCAAGAACTTGCCAAAACATAATCAAAACAAATGAAAGCAAACCAAAACATTCCAAATACCTGCCAAAATATTTGAAAAGCTGCCAAAACGAATCCAAACATTCCAAAACCAACCAACACAATAAAAACAACCCAAGAGAATGCAAAACATTCTATAAAGCCAACCAAAACATTCCGAAAACCCGCCAAAACATCATAAAAACAAATCAAAACCAACCAAAACATTCCAAAAACCCGACAAAATAGTTTAGAACCAGCCAAAACTGATCCAAACATTCTGAAAAGATGCCAAAACACTAGAAAACCAGTCAGAAGTGATCAAAACGTTCAATAACTTGCCAAAACATAATCAAAACAAATGAAAGCAAACCAAAACATTCCAAATACCTGCCAAAATATTCCGAAAAGCCACCAAAACGAATCCAAACATTCCAAAACCTGCCAACACAATAAAAACAAAACAAGAGAAAACAAAACACTCTAAAACACCACCAAAACATTCCGAAAACCCCTCAAAACATAATAAAATCCCCCAAAAGAAACCAAACAATAACAGGAACACGGCAACAGATTGGCAAGCAAGAGACGGAGAGCGCGGCACCTTGTAGGAGGCGAAGAAGGAAGCCGCACAACACCTGCACTGTGTCTGCACCTTTCAAACTGCTTGAAGATAGTGGCCTGCCTCTTCAATTGCCATTAGCATTCCAATGGAAGGTATTCTTGGACAACTTTGCTGTGCTTGCTGCTAGTTCTGCCCCAGCCTACCATAGATAACCTTGCTCTCCCCTTTAGGCTCTGAGATGCCCAGAACTTGTCAACTTCAAAGGGCGGGCCGGGCTACATCTACTCAGCTGGCACAGTTTCTTCTTGCTAGATCTAGTGGGAAAGCATTTTGCTGAGATGCAGAAGACAAGAAATGCAGAATACGGAGACGCGGAGCTGTCCCAAGTGCCGCTGCCAGGCGTCTTTCCACAGAAGGAGCGCCCCGGAGCGCACCGCAACCGCCACCATCATCTCTGCCCAAAGAGCCAAAATATTTTAAAACCCGCCAAAACTAATCAAAACATATTTTCAAACCCGCCAAAATAGAAAACCAGACAGAACTGATCAAAACATTCGGAAAAAAATCTGCCAAAACATGATAAAGCCCACCAAAGCTAATCCAAACACACCAAAAACTGGGCTAAACATAATCAAAACAAATCAAGACAAATCAAAACCTTCTAAAATCCCGCCAAAATATTTCAAAACCCGTCAAAACTAATCAAAACATTCCGAATACCAGGCAAAACATTCCAATTACCCGACAAAATATTTGAAAACCTGCCAAAAGGAATCCAAACATTCCAAAACCTGCCAACACAATAAAAACAACACAAGAGAATACTGAACATTCTAAAAGCCAACCAAAACATTTCGAAAACCCGCCAAAACATCATAAAAACAAATCAAAACCAACCAAAATATTCCGAAAACCCGACAAAATAATTTAGAACCAGCCAAAACTGATCCAAACATTCTGAAAAGATGCCAAAACACTAGAAAACCAGTCAGAAGTGATCAAAACGTTCAAGAACTTGCCAAAACATAATCAAAACAAATGAAAGCAAACCAAAACATTCCAAATACCTGCCAAAATATTTGAAAAGCCGCCAAAACGAATCCAAACATTCCAAAACCAACCAACACAATAAAAACAACCCAAGAGAATGCAAAACATTCTATAAAGCCAACCAAAATATTCCGAAAACCCGCCAAAATAGTTTAGACCCGCAAAACTGATCAAAACATTCTGAAAAGATGCCAAAACATTAGAAAACCAGCCAGAACTGATCAAAACATTCCAAAAACTTGGCAAAACATCATAAAAACAAATCAAAACCAACCAAAACATTCCGAAAACCCGACAAAATCATTTAGAACCAGCCAAAACTGATCCAAACATTCTGAAAAGATGCCAAAACACTAGAAAACCAGTCAGAAGTGATCAAAACGTTCAAGAACTTGCCAAAACATAATCAAAACAAATGAAAGCAAACCAAAACATTCCAAATACCTGCCAAAATATTCCGAAAAGCCACCAAAACGAATCCAAACATTCCAAAACCTGCCAACACAATAAAAACAAAACAAGAGAAAACAAAACACTCTAAAACACCACCAAAACATTCCGAAAACCCCTCAAAACATAATAAAATCCCCCAAAAGAAACCAAACAATAACAGGAACACGGCAACAGATTGGCAAGCAAGAGACAGAGAGCGCGGCACCTTGTAGGAGGCGAAGAAGGAAGCCGCACAACACCTGCACTGTGTCTGCACCTTTCAAACTGCTTGAAGATAGTGGCCTGCCTCTTCAATTGCCATTAGCATTCCAATGGAAGGTATTCTTGGACAACTTTGCTGTGCTTGCTGCTAGTTCTGCCCCAGCCTACCATAGATAACCTTGCTCTCCCCTTTAGGCTCTGAGATGCCCAGAACTTGTCAACTTCAAAGGGCGGGCCGGGCTACATCTACTCAGCTGGCACAGTTTCTTCTTGCTAGATCTAGTGGGAAAGCATTTTGCTGAGATGCAGAAGACAAGAAATGCAGAATACGGAGACGCGGAGCTGTCCCAAGTGCCGCTGCCAGGCGTCTTTCCACAGAAGGAGCGCCCCGGAGCGCACCGCAACCGCCACCATCATCTCTGCCCAAAGAGCCAAAATATTTTAAAACCCGCCAAAACTAATCAAAACATATTTTCAAACCCGCCAAAATAGAAAACCAGACAGAACTGATCAAAACATTCGGAAAAAAATCTGCCAAAACATGATAAAGCCCACCAAAGCTAATCCAAACACACCAAAAACTGGGCTAAACATAATCAAAACAAATCAAGACAAATCAAAACCTTCTAAAATCCCGCCAAAATATTTCAAAACCCGTCAAAACTAATCAAAACATTCCGAATACCAGGCAAAACATTCCAATTACCCGCCAAAATATTTGAAAACCTGCCAAAAGGAATCCAAACATTCCAAAACCTGCCAACACAATAAAAACAAGACAAGAGAATACTGAACATTCTAAAAGCCAACCAAAACATTTCGAAAACCCGCCAAAACATCATAAAAACAAATCAAAACCAACCAAAATATTCCGAAAACCCGACAAAATAATTTAGAACCAGCCAAAACTGATCCAAACATTCTGAAAAGATGCCAAAACACTAGAAAACCAGTCAGAAGTGATCAAAACGTTCAAGAACTTGCCAAAACATAATCAAAACAAATGAAAGCAAACCAAAACATTCCAAATACCTGCCAAAATATTTGAAAAGCCGCCAAAACGAATCCAAACATTCCAAAACCAACCAACACAATAAAAACAACCCAAGAGAATGCAAAACATTCTATAAAGCCAACCAAAACATTCCGAAAACCCGCCAAAACATCATAAAAACAAATCAAAACCAACCAAAACATTCCAAAAACCCGACAAAATCATTTAGAACCAGCCAAAACTGATCCAAACATTCTGAAAAGATGCCAAAACACTAGAAAACCAGTCAGAAGTGATTGAAACGTTCAATAACTTGCCAAAACATAATCAAAACAAATGAAAGCAAACCAAAACATTCCAAATACCTGCCAAAATATTCCGAAAAGCCACCAAAACGAATCCAAACATTCCAAAACCTGCCAACACAATAAAAACAAAACAAGAGAAAACAAAACACTCTAAAACACCACCAAAACATTCCGAAAACCCCTCAAAACATAATAAAATCCCCCAAAAGAAACCAAACAATAACAGGAACACGGCAACAGATTGGCAAGCAAGAGACAGAGAGCGCGGCACCTTGTAGGAGGCGAAGAAGGAAGCCGCACAACACCTGCACTGTGTCTGCACCTTTCAAACTGCTTGAAGATAGTGGCCTGCCTCTTCAATTGCCATTAGCATTCCAATGGAAGGTATTCTTGGACAACTTTGCTGTGCTTGCTGCTAGTTCTGCCCCAGCCTACCATAGATAACCTTGCTCTCCCCTTTAGGCTCTGAGATGCCCAGAACTTGTCAACTTCAAAGGGCGGGCCGGGCTACATCTACTCAGCTGGCACAGTTTCTTCTTGCTAGATCTAGTGGGAAAGCATTTTGCTGAGATGCAGAAGACAAGAAATGCAGAATACGGAGACGCGGAGCTGTCCCAAGTGCCGCTGCCAGGCGTCTTTCCACAGAAGGAGCGCCCCGGAGCGCACCGCAACCGCCACCATCATCTCTGCCCAAAGAGCCAAAATATTTTAAAACCCGCCAAAACTAATCAAAACATATTTTCAAACCCGCCAAAATAGAAAACCAGACAGAACTGATCAAAACATTCGGAAAAAAATCTGCCAAAACATGATAAAGCCCACCAAAGCTAATCCAAACACACCAAAAACTGGGCTAAACATAATCAAAACAAATCAAGACAAATCAAAACCTTCTAAAATCCTGCCAAAATATTTCAAAACCCGTCAAAACTAATCAAAACATTCCGAATACCAGGCAAAACATTCCAATTACCCGCCAAAATATTTGAAAACCTGCCAAAAGGAATCCAAACATTCCAAAACCTGCCAACACAATAAAAACAACACAAGAGAATACTGAACATTCTAAAAGCCAACCAAAACATTTCGAAAACCCACCAAAACATCATAAAAACAAATCAAAACCAACCAAAATATTCCGAAAACCCGACAAAATCATTTAGAACCAGCCAAAACTGATCCAAACATTCTGAAAAGATGCCAAAACACTAGAAAACCAGTCAGAAGTGATCAAAACGTTCAAGAACTTGCCAAAACATAATCAAAACAAATGAAAGCAAACCAAAACATTCCAAATACCTGCCAAAATATTTGAAAAGCCGCCAAAACGAATCCAAACATTCCAAAACCAACCAACACAATAAAAACAACCCAAGAGAATGCAAAACATTCTATAAAGCCAACCAAAACATTCCGAAAACCCGCCAAAACATCATAAAAACAAATCAAAACCAACCAAAACATTCCAAAAACCCGACAAAATAGTTTAGAACCAGCCAAAACTGATCCAAACATTCTGAAAAGATGCCAAAACACTAGAAAACCAGTCAGAAGTGATCAAAACGTTCAAGAACTTGCCAAAACATAATCAAAACAATTGAAAGCAAACCAAAACATTCCAAATACCTGCCAAAATATTCCGAAAAGCCACCAAAACGAATCCAAACATTCCAAAACCTGCCAACACAATAAAAACAAAACAAGAGAAAACAAAACACTCTAAAACACCACCAAAACATTCCGAAAACCCCTCAAAACATAATAAAAACCCCCAAAAGAAACCAAAGAATAAGAGGAACACGGCAACAGATTGGCAAGCAAGAGACGGAGAGCGCGGCACCTTGTAGGAGGCGAAGAAGGAAGCCGCACAACACCTGCACTGTGTCTGCACCTTTCAAACTGCTTGAAGATAGTGGCCTGCCTCTTCAATTGCCATTAGCATTCCAATGGAAGCTATTCTTGGACAACTTTGCTGTGCTTGCTGCTAGTTCTGCCCCAGCCTACCATAGATAACCTTGCTCTCCCCTTTAGGCTCTGAGATGCCAAGAACTTGTCAACTTCAAAGGGCGGGCCGGGCTACATCTACTCAGCTGGCACAGTTTCTTCTTGCTAGATCTAGTGGGAAAGCATTTTGCTGAGATGCAGAAGACAAGAAATGCAGAATACGGAGACGCGGAGCTGTCCCAAGTGCCGCTGCCAGGCGTCTTTCCACAGAAGGAGCGCCCCGGAGCGCACCGCAACCGCCACCATCATCTCTGCCCAAAGAGCCAAAATATTTTAAAACCCGCCAAAACTAATCAAAACATATTTTCAAACCCGCCAAAATAGAAAACCAGACAGAACTGATCAAAACATTCGGAAAAAAATCTGCCAAAACATGATAAAGCCCACCAAAGCTAATCCAAACACACCAAAAACTGGGCTAAACATAATCAAAACAAATCAAGACAAATCAAAACCTTCTAAAAACCCGCCAAAATATTTCAAAACCCTCAAAACTAATCAAAACATTCCGAATACCAGGCAAAACATTCCAATTACCCGCCAAAATATTTGAAAACCTGCCAAAAGGAATCCAAACATTCCAAAACCTGCCAACACAATAAAAACAACACAAGAGAATACTGAACATTCTAAAAGCCAACCAAAACATTTCGAAAACCCGCCAAAACATCATAAAAACAAATCAAAACCAACCAAAATATTCCGAAAACCCGACAAAATAATTTAGAACCAGCCAAAACTGATCCAAACATTCTGAAAAGATGCCAAAACACTAGAAAACCAGTCAGAAGTGATCAAAACGTTCAAGAACTTGCCAAAACATAATCAAAACAAATGAAAGCAAACCAAAACATTCCAAATACCTGCCAAAATATTTGAAAAGCCGCCAAAACGAATCCAAACATTCCAAAACCAACCAACACAATAAAAACAACCCAAGAGAATGCAAAACATTCTATAAAGCCAACCAAAACATTCCGAAAACCCGCCAAAACATCATAAAAACAAATCAAAACCAACTAAAATATTCCGAAAACCCGACAAAATAGTTTAGAACCAGCCAAAACTGATCCAAACATTCTGAAAAGATGCCAAAACACTAGAAAACCAGTCAGAAGTGATCAAAACGTTCAAGAACTTGCCAAAACATAATCAAAACAAATGAAAGCAAACCAAAACATTCCAAATACCTGCCAAAATATTTGAAAAGCCGCCAAAACGAATCCAAACATTCCAAAACCAACCAACACAATAAAAACAACCCAAGAGAATGCAAAACATTCTATAAAGCCAACCAAAATATTCCGAAAACCCGCCAAAATAGTTTAGACCCGCAAAACTGATCAAAACATTCTGAAAAGATGCCAAAACATTAGAAAACCAGCCAGAACTGATCAAAACATTCCAAAAACTTGGCAAAACATCATAAAAACAAATCAAAACCAACCAAAACATTCCGAAAACCCGACAAAATCATTTAGAACCAGCCAAAACTGATCCAAACATTCTGAAAAGATGCCAAAACACTAGAAAACCAGTCAGAAGTGATCAAAACGTTCAAGAACTTGCCAAAACATAATCAAAACAAATGAAAGCAAACCAAAACATTCCAAATACCTGCCAAAATATTTGAAAACCCGCCAAAACGAATCCAAACATTCCAAAACCTGCCAACACAATAAAAACAAAACAAGAGAAAACAAAACACTCTAAAACACCACCAAAACATTCCGAAAACCCCTCAAAACATAATAAAATCCCCCAAAAGAAACCAAACAATAACAGGAACACGGCAACAGATTGGCAAGCAAGAGACAGAGAGCGCGGCACCTTGTAGGAGGCGAAGAAGGAAGCCGCACAACACCTGCACTGTGTCTGCACCTTTCAAACTGCTTGAAGATAGTGGCCTGCCTCTTCAATTGCCATTAGCATTCCAATGGAAGGTATTCTTGGACAACTTTGCTGTGCTTGCTGCTAGTTCTGCCCCAGCCTACCATAGATAACCTTGCTCTCCCCTTTAGGCTCTGAGATGCCCAGAACTTGTCAACTTCAAAGGGCGGGCCGGGCTACATCTACTCAGCTGGCACAGTTTCTTCTTGCTAGATCTAGTGGGAAAGCATTTTGCTGAGATGCAGAAGACAAGAAATGCAGAATACGGAGACGCGGAGCTGTCCCAAGTGCCGCTGCCAGGCGTCTTTCCACAGAAGGAGCGCCCCGGAGCGCACCGCAACCGCCACCATCATCTCTGCCCAAAGAGCCAAAATATTTTAAAACCCGCCAAAACTAATCAAAACATATTTTCAAACCCGCCAAAATAGAAAACCAGACAGAACTGATCAAAACATTCGGAAAAAAATCTGCCAAAACATGATAAAGCCCACCAAAGCTAATCCAAACACACCAAAAACTGGGCTAAACATAATCAAAACAAATCAAGACAAATCAAAACCTTCTAAAAACCCGCCAAAATATTTCAAAACCCGTCAAAACTAATCAAAACATTCCGAATACCAGGCAAAACATTCCAATTACCCGCCAAAATATTTGAAAACCTGCCAAAAGGAATCCAAACATTCCAAAACCTGCCAACACAATAAAAACAACACAAGAGAATACTGAACATTCTAAAAGCCAACCAAAACATTTCGAAAACCCGCCAAAACATCATAAAAACAAATCAAAACCAACCAAAATATTCCGAAAACCCGACAAAATAATTTAGAACCAGCCAAAACTGATCCAAACATTCTGAAAAGATGCCAAAACACTAGAAAACCAGTCAGAAGTGATCAAAACGTTCAAGAACTTGCCAAAACATAATCAAAACAAATGAAAGCAAACCAAAACATTCCAAATACCTGCCAAAATATTTGAAAAGCTGCCAAAACGAATCCAAACATTCCAAAACCAACCAACACAATAAAAACAACCCAAGAGAATGCAAAACATTCTATAAAGCCAACCAAAACATTCCGAAAACCCGCCAAAACATCATAAAAACAAATCAAAACCAACCAAAACATTCCGAAAACCCGACAAAATCATTTAGAACCAGCCAAAACTGATCCAAACATTCTGAAAAGATGCCAAAACACTAGAAAACCAGTCAGAAGTGATCAAAACGTTCAATAACTTGCCAAAACATAATCAAAACAAATGAAAGCAAACCAAAACATTCCAAATACCTGCCAAAATATTCCGAAAAGCCACCAAAACGAATCCAAACATTCCAAAACCTGCCAACACAATAAAAACAAAACAAGAGAAAACAAAACACTCTAAAACACCACCAAAACATTCCGAAAACCCCTCAAAACATAATAAAATCCCCCAAAAGAAACCAAACAATAACAGGAACACGGCAACAGATTGGCAAGCAAGAGACGGAGAGCGCGGCACCTTGTAGGAGGCGAAGAAGGAAGCCGCACAACACCTGCACTGTGTCTGCACCTTTCAAACTGCTTGAAGATAGTGGCCTGCCTCTTCAATTGCCATTAGCATTCCAATGGAAGGTATTCTTGGACAACTTTGCTGTGCTTGCTGCTAGTTCTGCCCCAGCCTACCATAGATAACCTTGCTCTCCCCTTTAGGCTCTGAGATGCCCAGAACTTGTCAACTTCAAAGGGCGGGCCGGGCTACATCTACTCAGCTGGCACAGTTTCTTCTTGCTAGATCTAGTGGGAAAGCATTTTGCTGAGATGCAGAAGACAAGAAATGCAGAATACGGAGACGCGGAGCTGTCCCAAGTGCCGCTGCCAGGCGTCTTTCCACAGAAGGAGCGCCCCGGAGCGCACCGCAACCGCCACCATCATCTCTGCCCAAAGAGCCAAAATATTTTCAAACCCGCCAAAACTAATCAAAACATATTTTCAAACCCGCCAAAATAGAAAACCAGACAGAACTGATCAAAACATTCGGAAAAAAATCTGCCAAAACATGATAAAGCCCACCAAAGCTAATCCAAACACACCAAAAACTGGGCTAAACATAATCAAAACAAATCAAGACAAATCAAAACCTTCTAAAATCCCGCCAAAATATTTCAAAACCCGTCAAAACTAATCAAAACATTCCGAATACCAGGCAAAACATTCCAATTACCCGCCAAAATATTTGAAAACCTGCCAAAAGGAATCCAAACATTCCAAAACCTGCCAACACAATAAAAACAACACAAGAGAATACTGAACATTCTAAAAGCCAACCAAAACATTTCGAAAACCCGCCAAAACATCATAAAAACAAATCAAAACTAACCAAAATATTCCGAAAACCCGACAAAATCATTTAGAACCAGCCAAAACTGATCCAAACATTCTGAAAAGATGCCAAAACACTAGAAAACCAGTCAGAAGTGATCAAAACGTTCAAGAACTTGCCAAAACATAATCAAAACAAATGAAAGCAAACCAAAACATTCCAAATACCTGCCAAAATATTTGAAAAGCCGCCAAAACGAATCCAAACATTCCAAAACCAACCAACACAATAAAAACAACCCAAGAGAATGCAAAACATTCTATAAAGCCAACCAAAATATTCCGAAAACCCGCCAAAATAGTTTAGACCCGCAAAACTGATCAAAACATTCTGAAAAGATGCCAAAACATTAGAAAACCAGCCAGAACTGATCAAAACATTCCAAAAACTTGGCAAAACATCATAAAAACAAATCAAAACCAACCAAAACATTCCGAAAACCCGACAAAATCATTTAGAACCAGCCAAAACTGATCCAAACATTCTGAAAAGATGCCAAAACACTAGAAAACCAGTCAGAAGTGATCAAAACGTTCAAGAACTTGCCAAAACATAATCAAAACAAATGAAAGCAAACCAAAACATTCCAAATACCTGCCAAAATATTCCGAAAAGCCACCAAAACGAATCCAAACATTCCAAAACCTGCCAACACAATAAAAACAAAACAAGAGAAAACAAAACACTCTAAAACACCACCAAAACATTCCGAAAACCCCTCAAAACATAATAAAATCCCCCAAAAGAAACCAAACAATAACAGGAACACGGCAACAGATTGGCAAGCAAGAGACAGAGAGCGCGGCACCTTGTAGGAGGCGAAGAAGGAAGCCGCACAACACCTGCACTGTGTCTGCACCTTTCAAACTGCTTGAAGATAGTGGCCTGCCTCTTCAATTGCCATTAGCATTCCAATGGAAGGTATTCTTGGACAACTTTGCTGTGCTTGCTGCTAGTTCTGCCCCAGCCTACCATAGATAACCTTGCTCTCCCCTTTAGGCTCTGAGATGCCCAGAACTTGTCAACTTCAAAGGGCGGGCCGGGCTACATCTACTCAGCTGGCACAGTTTCTTCTTGCTAGATCTAGTGGGAAAGCATTTTGCTGAGATGCAGAAGACAAGAAATGCAGAATACGGAGACGCGGAGCTGTCCCAAGTGCCGCTGCCAGGCGTCTTTCCACAGAAGGAGCGCCCCGGAGCGCACCGCAACCGCCACCATCATCTCTGCCCAAAGAGCCAAAATATTTTAAAACCCGCCAAAACTAATCAAAACATATTTTCAAACCCGCCAAAATAGAAAACCAGACAGAACTGATCAAAACATTCGGAAAAAAATCTGCCAAAACATGATAAAGCCCACCAAAGCTAATCCAAACACACCAAAAACTGGGCTAAACATAATCAAAACAAATCAAGACAAATCAAAACCTTCTAAAATCCCGCCAAAATATTTCAAAACCCGTCAAAACTAATCAAAACATTCCGAATACCAGGCAAAACATTCCAATTACCCGCCAAAATATTTGAAAACCTGCCAAAAGGAATCCAAACATTCCAAAACCTGCCAACACAATAAAAACAACACAAGAGAATACTGAACATTCTAAAAGCCAACCAAAACATTTCGAAAACCCGCCAAAACATCATAAAAACAAATCAAAACCAACCAAAATATTCCGAAAACCCGACAAAATCATTTAGAACCAGCCAAAACTGATCCAAACATTCTGAAAAGATGCCAAAACACTAGAAAACCAGTCAGAAGTGATCAAAACGTTCAAGAACTTGCCAAAACATAATCAAAACAAATGAAAGCAAACCAAAACATTCCAAATACCTGCCAAAATATTTGAAAAGCCGCCAAAACGAATCCAAACATTCCAAAACCAACCAACACAATAAAAACAACCCAAGAGAATGCAAAACATTCTATAAAGCCAACCAAAACATTCCGAAAACCCGCCAAAATAGTTTAGACCCGCAAAACTGATCAAAACATTCTGAAAAGATGCCAAAACATTAGAAAACCAGCCAGAACTGATCAAAACATTCCAAAAACTTGGCAAAACATCATAAAAACAAATCAAAACCAACCAAAACATTCCGAAAACCCGACAAAATCATTTAGAACCAGCCAAAACTGATCCAAACATTCTGAAAAGATGCCAAAACACTAGAAAACCAGTCAGAAGTGATTGAAACGTTCAATAACTTGCCAAAACATAATCAAAACAAATGAAAGCAAACCAAAACATTCCAAATACCTGCCAAAATATTTGAAAACCCGCCAAAACGAATCCAAACATTCCAAAACCTGCCAACACAATAAAAACAAAACAAGAGAAAACAAAACACTCTAAAACACCACCAAAACATTCCGAAAACCCCTCAAAACATAATAAAATCCCCCAAAAGAAACCAAACAATAACAGGAACACGGCAACAGATTGGCAAGCAAGAGACAGAGAGCGCGGCACCTTGTAGGAGGCGAAGAAGGAAGCCGCACAACACCTGCACTGTGTCTGCACCTTTCAAACTGCTTGAAGATAGTGGCCTGCCTCTTCAATTGCCATTAGCATTCCAATGGAAGGTATTCTTGGACAACTTTGCTGTGCTTGCTGCTAGTTCTGCCCCAGCCTACCATAGATAACCTTGCTCTCCCCTTTAGGCTCTGAGATGCCCAGAACTTGTCAACTTCAAAGGGCGGGCCGGGCTACATCTACTCAGCTGGCACAGTTTCTTCTTGCTAGATCTAGTGGGAAAGCATTTTGCTGAGATGCAGAAGACAAGAAATGCAGAATACGGAGACGCGGAGCTGTCCCAAGTGCCGCTGCCAGGCGTCTTTCCACAGAAGGAGCGCCCCGGAGCGCACCGCAACCGCCACCATCATCTCTGCCCAAAGAGCCAAAATATTTTCAAACCCGCCAAAACTAATCAAAACATATTTTCAAACCCGCCAAAATAGAAAACCAGACAGAACTGATCAAAACATTCGGAAAAAAATCTGCCAAAACATGATAAAGCCCACCAAAGCTAATCCAAACACACCAAAAACTGGGCTAAACATAATCAAAACAAATCAAGACAAATCAAAACCTTCTAAAATCCCGCCAAAATATTTCAAAACCCGTCAAAACTAATCAAAACATTCCGAATACCAGGCAAAACATTCCAATTACCCGCCAAAATATTTGAAAACCTGCCAAAAGGAATCCAAACATTCCAAAACCTGCCAACACAATAAAAACAACACAAGAGAATACTGAACATTCTAAAAGCCAACCAAAACATTTCGAAAACCCGCCAAAACATCATAAAAACAAATCAAAACCAACCAAAATATTCCGAAAACCCGACAAAATCATTTAGAACCAGCCAAAACTGATCCAAACATTCTGAAAAGATGCCAAAACACTAGAAAACCAGTCAGAAGTGATCAAAACGTTCAAGAACTTGCCAAAACATAATCAAAACAAATGAAAGCAAACCAAAACATTCCAAATACCTGCCAAAATATTTGAAAAGCCGCCAAAACGAATCCAAACATTCCAAAACCAACCAACACAATAAAAACAACCCAAGAGAATGCAAAACATTCTATAAAGCCAACCAAAACATTCCGAAAACCCGCCAAAATAGTTTAGACCCGCAAAACTGATCAAAACATTCTGAAAAGATGCCAAAACATTAGAAAACCAGCCAGAACTGATCAAAACATTCCAAAAACTTGGCAAAACATCATAAAAACAAATCAAAACCAACCAAAACATTCCGAAAACCCGACAAAATCATTTAGAACCAGCCAAAACTGATCCAAACATTCTGAAAAGATGCCAAAACACTAGAAAACCAGTCAGAAGTGATTGAAACGTTCAATAACTTGCCAAAACATAATCAAAACAAATGAAAGCAAACCAAAACATTCCAAATACCTGCCAAAATATTTGAAAACCCGCCAAAACGAATCCAAACATTCCAAAACCTGCCAACACAATAAAAACAAAACAAGAGAAAACAAAACACTCTAAAACACCACCAAAACATTCCGAAAACCCCTCAAAACATAATAAAATCCCCCAAAAGAAACCAAACAATAACAGGAACACGGCAACAGATTGGCAAGCAAGAGACAGAGAGCGCGGCACCTTGTAGGAGGCGAAGAAGGAAGCCGCACAACACCTGCACTGTGTCTGCACCTTTCAAACTGCTTGAAGATAGTGGCCTGCCTCTTCAATTGCCATTAGCATTCCAATGGAAGGTATTCTTGGACAACTTTGCTGTGCTTGCTGCTAGTTCTGCCCCAGCCTACCATAGATAACCTTGCTCTCCCCTTTAGGCTCTGAGATGCCCAGAACTTGTCAACTTCAAAGGGCGGGCCGGGCTACATCTACTCAGCTGGCACAGTTTCTTCTTGCTAGATCTAGTGGGAAAGCATTTTGCTGAGATGCAGAAGACAAGAAATGCAGAATACGGAGACGCGGAGCTGTCCCAAGTGCCGCTGCCAGGCGTCTTTCCACAGAAGGAGCGCCCCGGAGCGCACCGCAACCGCCACCATCATCTCTGCCCAAAGAGCCAAAATATTTTAAAACCCGCCAAAACTAATCAAAACATATTTTCAAACCCGCCAAAATAGAAAACCAGACAGAACTGATCAAAACATTCGGAAAAAAATCTGCCAAAACATGATAAAGCCCACCAAAGCTAATCCAAACACACCAAAAACTGGGCTAAACATAATCAAAACAAATCAAGACAAATCAAAACCTTCTAAAATCCCGCCAAAATATTTCAAAACCCGTCAAAACTAATCAAAACATTCCGAATACCAGGCAAAACATTCCAATTACCCGCCAAAATATTTGAAAACCTGCCAAAAGGAATCCAAACATTCCAAAACCTGCCAACACAATAAAAACAACACAAGAGAATACTGAACATTCTAAAAGCCAACCAAAACATTTCGAAAACCCGCCAAAACATCATAAAAACAAATCAAAACCAACCAAAATATTCCGAAAACCCGACAAAATCATTTAGAACCAGCCAAAACTGATCCAAACATTCTGAAAAGATGCCAAAACACTAGAAAACCAGTCAGAAGTGATCAAAACGTTCAAGAACTTGCCAAAACATAATCAAAACAAATGAAAGCAAACCAAAACATTCCAAATACCTGCCAAAATATTTGAAAAGCCGCCAAAACGAATCCAAACATTCCAAAACCAACCAACACAATAAAAACAACCCAAGAGAATGCAAAACATTCTATAAAGCCAACCAAAACATTCCGAAAACCCGCCAAAACATCATAAAAACAAATCAAAACCAACCAAAACATTCCAAAAACCCGACAAAATAGTTTAGAACCAGCCAAAACTGATCCAAACATTCTGAAAAGATGCCAAAACACTAGAAAACCAGTCAGAAGTGATCAAAACGTTCAATAACTTGCCAAAACATAATCAAAACAAATGAAAGCAAACCAAAACATTCCAAATACCTGCCAAAATATTCCGAAAAGCCACCAAAACGAATCCAAACATTCCAAAACCTGCCAACACAATCAAAACAAAACAAGAGAAAACAAAACACTCTAAAACACCACCAAAACATTCCGAAAACCCCTCAAAACATAATAAAAACCCCCAAAAGAAACCAAAGAATAAGAGGAACACGGCAACAGATTGGCAAGCAAGAGACGGAGAGCGCGGCACCTTGTAGGAGGCGAAGAAGGAAGCCGCACAACACCTGCACTGTGTCTGCACCTTTCAAACTGCTTGAAGATAGTGGCCTGCCTCTTCAATTGCCATTAGCATTCCAATGGAAGGTATTCTTGGACAACTTTGCTGTGCTTGCTGCTAGTTCTGCCCCAGCCTACCATAGATAACCTTGCTCTCCCCTTTAGGCTCTGAGATGCCAAGAACTTGTCAACTTCAAAGGGCGGGCCGGGCTACATCTACTCAGCTGGCACAGTTTCTTCTTGCTAGATCTAGTGGGAAAGCATTTTGCTGAGATGCAGAAGACAAGAAATGCAGAATACGGAGACGCGGAGCTGTCCCAAGTGTCCCTGCCAGGCGTCTTTCCACAGAAGGAGCGCCCCGGAGCGCACCGCAACCGCCACCATCATCTCTGCCCAAAGAGCCAAAATATTTTAAAACCCGCCAAAACTAATCAAAACATATTTTCAAACCCGCCAAAATAGAAAACCAGACAGAACTGATCAAAACATTCGGAAAAAAATCTGCCAAAACATGATAAAGCCCACCAAAGCTAATCCAAACACACCAAAAACTGGGCTAAACATAATCAAAACAAATCAAGACAAATCAAAACCTTCTAAAAACCCGCCAAAATATTTCAAAACCCTCAAAACTAATCAAAACATTCCGAATACCAGGCAAAACATTCCAATTACCCGCCAAAATATTTGAAAACCTGCCAAAAGGAATCCAAACATTCCAAAACCTGCCAACACAATAAAAACAACACAAGAGAATACTGAACATTCTAAAAGCCAACCAAAACATTTCGAAAACCCGCCAAAACATCATAAAAACAAATCAAAACCAACCAAAATATTCCGAAAACCCGACAAAATAATTTAGAACCAGCCAAAACTGATCCAAACATTCTGAAAAGATGCCAAAACACTAGAAAACCAGTCAGAAGTGATCAAAACGTTCAAGAACTTGCCAAAACATAATCAAAACAAATGAAAGCAAACCAAAACATTCCAAATACCTGCCAAAATATTTGAAAAGCCGCCAAAACGAATCCAAACATTCCAAAACCAACCAACACAATAAAAACAACCCAAGAGAATGCAAAACATTCTATAAAGCCAACCAAAACATTCCGAAAACCCGCCAAAACATCATAAAAACAAATCAAAACCAACCAAAACATTCCAAAAACCCGACAAAATAGTTTAGAACCAGCCAAAACTGATCCAAACATTCTGAAAAGATGCCAAAACACTAGAAAACCAGTCAGAAGTGATCAAAACGTTCAAGAACTTGCCAAAACATAATCAAAACAAATGAAAGCAAACCAAAACATTCCAAATACCTGCCAAAATATTCCGAAAAGCCACCAAAACGAATCCAAACATTCCAAAACCTGCCAACACAATAAAAACAAAACAAGAGAAAACAAAACACTCTAAAACACCACCAAAACATTCCGAAAACCCCTCAAAACATAATAAAAACCCCCAAAAGAAACCAAAGAATAAGAGGAACACGGCAACAGATTGGCAAGCAAGAGACGGAGAGCGCGGCACCTTGTAGGAGGCGAAGAAGGAAGCCGCACAACACCTGCACTGTGTCTGCACCTTTCAAACTGCTTGAAGATAGTGGCCTGCCTCTTCAATTGCCATTAGCATTCCAATGGAAGGTATTCTTGGACAACTTTGCTGTGCTTGCTGCTAGTTCTGCCCCAGCCTACCATAGATAACCTTGCTCTCCCCTTTAGGCTCTGAGATGCCAAGAACTTGTCAACTTCAAAGGGCGGGCCGGGCTACATCTACTCAGCTGGCACAGTTTCTTCTTGCTAGATCTAGTGGGAAAGCATTTTGCTGAGATGCAGAAGACAAGAAATGCAGAATACGGAGACGCGGAGCTGTCCCAAGTGCCGCTGCCAGGCGTCTTTCCACAGAAGGAGCGCCCCGGAGCGCACCGCAACCGCCACCATCATCTCTGCCCAAAGAGCCAAAATATTTTAAAACCCGCCAAAACTAATCAAAACATATTTTCAAACCCGCCAAAATAGAAAACCAGACAGAACTGATCAAAACATTCGGAAAAAAATCTGCCAAAACATGATAAAGCCCACCAAAGCTAATCCAAACACACCAAAAACTGGGCTAAACATAATCAAAACAAATCAAGACAAATCAAAACCTTCTAAAAACCCGCCAAAATATTTCAAAACCCTCAAAACTAATCAAAACATTCCGAATACCAGGCAAAACATTCCAATTACCCGCCAAAATATTTGAAAACCTGCCAAAAGGAATCCAAACATTCCAAAACCTGCCAACACAATAAAAACAACACAAGAGAATACTGAACATTCTAAAAGCCAACCAAAACATTTCGAAAACCCGCCAAAACATCATAAAAACAAATCAAAACCAACCAAAATATTCCGAAAACCCGACAAAATAATTTAGAACCAGCCAAAACTGATCCAAACATTCTGAAAAGATGCCAAAACACTAGAAAACCAGTCAGAAGTGATCAAAACGTTCAAGAACTTGCCAAAACATAATCAAAACAAATGAAAGCAAACCAAAACATTCCAAATACCTGCCAAAATATTTGAAAAGCCGCCAAAACGAATCCAAACATTCCAAAACCAACCAACACAATAAAAACAACCCAAGAGAATGCAAAACATTCTATAAAGCCAACCAAAACATTCCGAAAACCCGCCAAAACATCATAAAAACAAATCAAAACCAACTAAAATATTCCGAAAACCCGACAAAATAGTTTAGAACCAGCCAAAACTGATCCAAACATTCTGAAAAGATGCCAAAACACTAGAAAACCAGTCAGAAGTGATCAAAACGTTCAAGAACTTGCCAAAACATAATCAAAACAAATGAAAGCAAACCAAAACATTCCAAATACCTGCCAAAATATTTGAAAAGCCGCCAAAACGAATCCAAACATTCCAAAACCAACCAACACAATAAAAACAACCCAAGAGAATGCAAAACATTCTATAAAGCCAACCAAAATATTCCGAAAACCCGCCAAAATAGTTTAGACCCGCAAAACTGATCAAAACATTCTGAAAAGATGCCAAAACATTAGAAAACCAGCCAGAACTGATCAAAACATTCCAAAAACTTGGCAAAACATCATAAAAACAAATCAAAACCAACCAAAACATTCCGAAAACCCGACAAAATCATTTAGAACCAGCCAAAACTGATCCAAACATTCTGAAAAGATGCCAAAACACTAGAAAACCAGTCAGAAGTGATTGAAACGTTCAATAACTTGCCAAAACATAATCAAAACAAATGAAAGCAAACCAAAACATTCCAAATACCTGCCAAAACATTTGAAAACCCGCCAAAACGAATCCAAACATTCCAAAACCTGCCAACACAATCAAAACAAAACAAGAGAAAACAAAACACTCTAAAACACCACCAAAACATTCCGAAAACCCCTCAAAACATAATAAAATCCCCCAAAAGAAACCAAACAATAACAGGAACACGGCAACAGATTGGCAAGCAAGAGACAGAGAGCGCGGCACCTTGTAGGAGGCGAAGAAGGAAGCCGCACAACACCTGCACTGTGTCTGCACCTTTCAAACTGCTTGAAGATAGTGGCCTGCCTCTTCAATTGCCATTAGCATTCCAATGGAAGGTATTCTTGGACAACTTTGCTGTGCTTGCTGCTAGTTCTGCCCCAGCCTACCATAGATAACCTTGCTCTCCCCTTTAGGCTCTGAGATGCCCAGAACTTGTCAACTTCAAAGGGCGGGCCGGGCTACATCTACTCAGCTGGCACAGTTTCTTCTTGCTAGATCTAGTGGGAAAGCATTTTGCTGAGATGCAGAAGACAAGAAATGCAGAATACGGAGACGCGGAGCTGTCCCAAGTGCCGCTGCCAGGCGTCTTTCCACAGAAGGAGCGCCCCGGAGCGCACCGCAACCGCCACCATCATCTCTGCCCAAAGAGCCAAAATATTTTAAAACCCGCCAAAACTAATCAAAACATATTTTCAAACCCGCCAAAATAGAAAACCAGACAGAACTGATCAAAACATTCGGAAAAAAATCTGCCAAAACATGATAAAGCCCACCAAAGCTAATCCAAACACACCAAAAACTGGGCTAAACATAATCAAAACAAATCAAGACAAATCAAAACCTTCTAAAATCCCGCCAAAATATTTCAAAACCCGTCAAAACTAATCAAAACATTCCGAATACCAGGCAAAACATTCCAATTACCCGCCAAAATATTTGAAAACCTGCCAAAAGGTATCCAAACATTCCAAAACCTGCCAACACAATAAAAACAGCACAAGAGAATACTGAACATTCTAAAAGCCAACCAAAACATTTCGAAAACCCGCCAAAACATCATAAAAACAAATCAAAACCAACCAAAACATTCCAAAAACCCGACAAAATAATTTAGAACCAGCCAAAACTGATCCAAACATTCTGAAAAGATGCCAAAACACTAGAAAACCAGTCAGAAGTGATCAAAACGTTCAAGAACTTGCCAAAACATAATCAAAACAAATGAAAGCAAACCAAAACATTCCAAATCCCCCCCAAATATTCCGAAAAGCCGCCAAAACTAATCCAAACTTTCCAAAACCAACCAACACAATAAAAACAACCCAAGAGAATGCAAAACATTCTATTAAGCCAACCAAAACATTTCGAAAACCCGCCAAAAGATCATAGAAACAAATCAAAACAAACCAAAATATTCCGAAAACCCGCCAAAATAGTTTAGACCCGCAAAACTGATCAAAACATTCTGAAAAGATGCCAAAACATTAGAAAACCAGCCAGAACTGATCAAAACATTCCAAAAACTTGGCAAAACATCATAAAAACAAATAAAAACCTACCAAAACATTCCGAAAACCCGACAAAATCATTTAGAACCAGCCAAAACTGATCCAAACATTCTGAAAAGATGCCAAAACACTAGAAAACCAGTCAGAAGTGATTGAAACGTTCAATAACTTGCCAAAACATAATCAAAACAAATGAAAGCAAACCAAAACATTCCAAATACCTGCCAAAATATTTGAAAACCCGCCAAAACGAATCCAAACATTCCAAAACCTGCCAACACAATCAAAACAAAACAAGAGAAAACAAAACACTCTAAAACACCACCAAAACATTCCAAAAACCCCTCAAAACATAATAAAAACCCCCAAAAGAAACCAAAGAATAAGAGGAACACGGCAACAGATTGGCAAGCAAGAGACAGAGAGCGCGGCACCTTGTAGGAGGCGAAGAAGGAAGCCGCACAACACCTGCACTGTGTCTGCACCTTTCAAACTGCTTGAAGATAGTGGCCTGCCTCTTCAATTGCCATTAGCATTCCAATGGAAGGTATTCTTGGACAACTTTGCTGTGCTTGCTGCTAGTTCTGCCCCAGCCTACCATAGATAACCTTGCTCTCCCCTTTAGGCTCTGAGATGCCCAGAACTTGTCAACTTCAAAGGGCGGGCCGGGCTACATCTACTCAGATGGCACAGTTTCTCCTTGCTAGACCTAGTGGGAAAGCATTTTGCTGAGATGCAGAAGACAAGAAATGCAGAATACGGAGACGCGGAGCTGTCCCAAGTGCCGCTGCCAGGCGTCTTTCCACAGAAGGAGCGCCCCGGAGCGCACCGCAACCGCCACCCTCATCTCTGCCCAAAGAGCCAAAATATTTTAAAACCCGCCAAAACTAATCAAAACATATTTTCAAACCCGCCAAAATAGAAAACCAGACAGAACTGATCAAAACATTCGAAAAAAAATCTGCCAAAACATGATAAAGCCCACCAAAGCTAATCCAAACACACCAAAAACTGGGCTAAACATAATCAAAACAAATCAAGACAAATCAAAACCTTCTAAAAACCCGCCAAAATATTTCAAAACCTTCAAAACTAATCAAAACATTCCGAATACCAGGCAAAACATTCCAATTACCCGCCAAAATATTTGAAAACCTGCCAAAAGGAATCCAAACATTCCAAAACCTGCCAACACAATAAAAACAAGACAAGAGAATACTGAACATTCTAAAAGCCAACCAAAACATTTCGAAAACCCGCCAAAACATCATAAAAACAAATCAAAACCAACCAAAATATTCCGAAAACCCGACAAAATAATTTAGAACCAGCCAAAACTGATCCAAACATTCTGAAAAGATGCCAAAACACTAGAAAACCAGTCAGAAGTGATCAAAACGTTCAAGAACTTGCCAAAACATAATCAAAACAAATGAAAGCAAACCAAAACATTCCAAATACCTGCCAAAATATTTGAAAAGCCGCCAAAACGAATCCAAACATTCCAAAACCAACCAACACAATAAAAACAACCCAAGAGAATGCAAAACATTCTATAAAGCCAACCAAAACATTCCGAAAACCCGCCAAAAATCATAAAAACAAATCAAAACCAACCAAAACATTCCTAAAACCCGACAAAATCGTTTAGAACCAGCCAAAACTGATCCAAACATTCTGAAAAGATGCCAAAACACTAGAAAACCAGTCAGAAGTGATCAAAACGTTCAAGAACTTGCCAAAACATAATCAAAACAAATGAAAGCAAACCAAAACATTCCAAATACCTGCCAAAATATTTGAAAAGCCGCCAAAACGAATCCAAACATTCCAAAACCAACCAACACAATAAAAACAACCCAAGAGAATGCAAAACATTCTATAAAGCCAACCAAAATATTCCGAAAACCCGCCAAAATAGTTTAGACCCGCAAAACTGATCAAAACATTCTGAAAAGATGCCAAAACATTAGAAAACCAGCCAGAACTGATCAAAACATTCCAAAAACTTGGCAAAACATCATAAAAACAAATCAAAACCAACCAAAACATTCCGAAAACCCGACAAAATCATTTAGAACCAGCCAAAACTGATCCAAACATTCTGAAAAGATGCCAAAACACTAGAAAACCAGTCAGAAGTGATTGAAACGTTCAATAACTTGCCAAAACATAATCAAAACAAATGAAAGCAAACCAAAACATTCCAAATACCTGCCAAAACATTTGAAAACCCGCCAAAACGAATCCAAACATTCCAAAACCTGCCAACACAATAAAAACAAAACAAGAGAAAACAAAACACTCTAAAACACCACCAAAACATTCCGAAAACCCCTCAAAACATAATAAAATCCCCCAAAAGAAACCAAACAATAACAGGAACACGGCAACAGATTGGCAAGCAAGAGACAGAGAGCGCGGCACCTTGTAGGAGGCGAAGAAGGAAGCCGCACAACACCTGCACTGTGTCTGCACCTTTCAAACTGCTTGAAGATAGTGGCCTGCCTCTTCAATTGCCATTAGCATTCCAATGGAAGGTATTCTTGGACAACTTTGCTGTGCTTGCTGCTAGTTCTGCCCCAGCCTACCATAGATAACCTTGCTCTCCCCTTTAGGCTCTGAGATGCCCAGAACTTGTCAACTTCAAAGGGCGGGCCGGGCTACATCTACTCAGCTGGCACAGTTTCTTCTTGCTAGATCTAGTGGGAAAGCATTTTGCTGAGATGCAGAAGACAAGAAATGCAGAATACGGAGACGCGGAGCTGTCCCAAGTGCCGCTGCCAGGCGTCTTTCCACAGAAGGAGCGCCCCGGAGCGCACCGCAACCGCCACCATCATCTCTGCCCAAAGAGCCAAAATATTTTAAAACCCGCCAAAACTAATCAAAACATATTTTCAAACCCGCCAAAATAGAAAACCAGACAGAACTGATCAAAACATTCGGAAAAAAATCTGCCAAAACATGATAAAGCCCACCAAAGCTAATCCAAACACACCAAAAACTGGGCTAAACATAATCAAAACAAATCAAGACAAATCAAAACCTTCTAAAATCCCGCCAAAATATTTCAAAACCCGTCAAAACTAATCAAAACATTCCGAATACCAGGCAAAACATTCCAATTACCCGCCAAAATATTTGAAAACCTGCCAAAAGGTATCCAAACATTCCAAAACCTGCCAACACAATAAAAACAGCACAAGAGAATACTGAACATTCTAAAAGCCAACCAAAACATTTCGAAAACCCGCCAAAACATCATAAAAACAAATCAAAACCAACCAAAACATTCCAAAAACCCGACAAAATAATTTAGAACCAGCCAAAACTGATCCAAACATTCTGAAAAGATGCCAAAACACTAGAAAACCAGTCAGAAGTGATCAAAACGTTCAAGAACTTGCCAAAACATAATCAAAACAAATGAAAGCAAACCAAAACATTCCAAATCCCCCCCAAATATTCCGAAAAGCCGCCAAAACTAATCCAAACTTTCCAAAACCAACCAACACAATAAAAACAACCCAAGAGAATGCAAAACATTCTATTAAGCCAACCAAAACATTTCGAAAACCCGCCAAAAGATCATAGAAACAAATCAAAACAAACCAAAATATTCCGAAAACCCGCCAAAATAGTTTAGACCCGCAAAACTGATCAAAACATTCTGAAAAGATGCCAAAACATTAGAAAACCAGCCAGAACTGATCAAAACATTCCAAAAACTTGGCAAAACATCATAAAAACAAATAAAAACCTACCAAAACATTCCGAAAACCCGACAAAATCATTTAGAACCAGCCAAAACTGATCCAAACATTCTGAAAAGATGCCAAAACACTAGAAAACCAGTCAGAAGTGATTGAAACGTTCAATAACTTGCCAAAACATAATCAAAACAAATGAAAGCAAACCAAAACATTCCAAATACCTGCCAAAATATTTGAAAACCCGCCAAAACGAATCCAAACATTCCAAAACCTGCCAACACAATCAAAACAAAACAAGAGAAAACAAAACACTCTAAAACACCACCAAAACATTCCAAAAACCCCTCAAAACATAATAAAAACCCCCAAAAGAAACCAAAGAATAAGAGGAACACGGCAACAGATTGGCAAGCAAGAGACAGAGAGCGCGGCACCTTGTAGGAGGCGAAGAAGGAAGCCGCACAACACCTGCACTGTGTCTGCACCTTTCAAACTGCTTGAAGATAGTGGCCTGCCTCTTCAATTGCCATTAGCATTCCAATGGAAGGTATTCTTGGACAACTTTGCTGTGCTTGCTGCTAGTTCTGCCCCAGCCTACCATAGATAACCTTGCTCTCCCCTTTAGGCTCTGAGATGCCCAGAACTTGTCAACTTCAAAGGGCGGGCCGGGCTACATCTACTCAGATGGCACAGTTTCTCCTTGCTAGACCTAGTGGGAAAGCATTTTGCTGAGATGCAGAAGACAAGAAATGCAGAATACGGAGACGCGGAGCTGTCCCAAGTGCCGCTGCCAGGCGTCTTTCCACAGAAGGAGCGCCCCGGAGCGCACCGCAACCGCCACCCTCATCTCTGCCCAAAGAGCCAAAATATTTTAAAACCCGCCAAAACTAATCAAAACATATTTTCAAACCCGCCAAAATAGAAAACCAGACAGAACTGATCAAAACATTCGAAAAAAAATCTGCCAAAACATGATAAAGCCCACCAAAGCTAATCCAAACACACCAAAAACTGGGCTAAACATAATCAAAACAAATCAAGACAAATCAAAACCTTCTAAAAACCCGCCAAAATATTTCAAAACCTTCAAAACTAATCAAAACATTCCGAATACCAGGCAAAACATTCCAATTACCCGCCAAAATATTTGAAAACCTGCCAAAAGGAATCCAAACATTCCAAAACCTGCCAACACAATAAAAACAAGACAAGAGAATACTGAACATTCTAAAAGCCAACCAAAACATTTCGAAAACCCGCCAAAACATCATAAAAACAAATCAAAACCAACCAAAATATTCCGAAAACCCGACAAAATCATTTAGAACCAGCCAAAACTGATCCAAACATTCTGAAAAGATGCCAAAACACTAGAAAACCAGTCAGAAGTGATCAAAACGTTCAAGAACTTGCCAAAACATAATCAAAACAAATGAAAGCAAACCAAAACATTCCAAATACCTGCCAAAATATTTGAAAAGCCGCCAAAACGAATCCAAACATTCCAAAACCAACCAACACAATAAAAACAACCCAAGAGAATGCAAAACATTCTATAAAGCCAACCAAAACATTCCGAAAACCCGCCAAAAATCATAAAAACAAATCAAAACCAACCAAAACATTCCTAAAACCCGACAAAATCGTTTAGAACCAGCCAAAACTGATCCAAACATTCTGAAAAGATGCCAAAACACTAGAAAACCAGTCAGAAGTGATTGAAACGTTCAATAACTTGCCAAAACATAATCAAAACAAATGAAAGCAAACCAAAACATTCCAAATACCTGCCAAAATATTCCGAAAAGCCACCAAAACGAATCCAAACATTCCAAAACCTGCCAACACAATAAAAACAAAACAAGAGAAAACAAAACACTCTAAAACACCACCAAAACATTCCGAAAACCCCTCAAAACATAATAAAATCCCCCAAAAGAAACCAAACAATAACAGGAACACGGCAACAGATTGGCAAGCAAGAGACAGAGAGCGCGGCACCTTGTAGGAGGCGAAGAAGGAAGCCGCACAACACCTGCACTGTGTCTGCACCTTTCAAACTGCTTGAAGATAGTGGCCTGCCTCTTCAATTGCCATTAGCATTCCAATGGAAGGTATTCTTGGACAACTTTGCTGTGCTTGCTGCTAGTTCTGCCCCAGCCTACCATAGATAACCTTGCTCTCCCCTTTAGGCTCTGAGATGCCCAGAACTTGTCAACTTCAAAGGGCGGGCCGGGCTACATCTACTCAGCTGGCACAGTTTCTTCTTGCTAGATCTAGTGGGAAAGCATTTTGCTGAGATGCAGAAGACAAGAAATGCAGAATACGGAGACGCGGAGCTGTCCCAAGTGCCGCTGCCAGGCGTCTTTCCACAGAAGGAGCGCCCCGGAGCGCACCGCAACCGCCACCATCATCTCTGCCCAAAGAGCCAAAATATTTTAAAACCCGCCAAAACTAATCAAAACATATTTTCAAACCCGCCAAAATAGAAAACCAGACAGAACTGATCAAAACATTCGGAAAAAAATCTGCCAAAACATGATAAAGCCCACCAAAGCTAATCCAAACACACCAAAAACTGGGCTAAACATAATCAAAACAAATCAAGACAAATCAAAACCTTCTAAAAACCCGCCAAAATATTTCAAAACCCGTCAAAACTAATCAAAACATTCCGAATACCAGGCAAAACATTCCAATTACCTGCCAAAATATTTGAAAACCTGCCAAAAGGAATCCAAACATTCCAAAACCTGCCAACACAATAAAAACAACACAAGAGAATACTGAACATTCTAAAAGCCAACCAAAACATTTCGAAAACCCGCCAAAACATCATAAAAACAAATCAAAACCAACCAAAATATTCCGAAAACCCGACAAAATAATTTAGAACCAGCCAAAACTGATCCAAACATTCTGAAAAGATGCCAAAACACTAGAAAACCAGTCAGAAGTGATCAAAACGTTCAAGAACTTGCCAAAACATAATCAAAACAAATGAAAGCAAACCAAAACATTCCAAATACCTGCCAAAATATTTGAAAAGCTGCCAAAACGAATCCAAACATTCCAAAACCAACCAACACAATAAAAACAACCCAAGAGAATGCAAAACATTCTATAAAGCCAACCAAAACATTCCGAAAACCCGCCAAAACATCATAAAAACAAATCAAAACCAACCAAAACATTCCGAAAACCCGACAAAATCATTTAGAACCAGCCAAAACTGATCCAAACATTCTGAAAAGATGCCAAAACACTAGAAAACGAGTCAGAAGTGATCAAAACGTTCAATAACTTGCCAAAACATAATCAAAACAAATGAAAGCAAACCAAAACATTCCAAATACCTGCCAAAATATTCCGAAAAGCCACCAAAACGAATCCAAACATTCCAAAACCTGCCAACACAATAAAAACAAAACAAGAGAAAACAAAACACTCTAAAACACCACCAAAACATTCCGAAAACCCCTCAAAACATAATAAAATCCCCCAAAAGAAACCAAACAATAACAGGAACACGGCAACAGATTGGCAAGCAAGAGACGGAGAGCGCGGCACCTTGTAGGAGGCGAAGAAGGAAGCCGCACAACACCTGCACTGTGTCTGCACCTTTCAAACTGCTTGAAGATAGTGGCCTGCCTCTTCAATTGCCATTAGCATTCCAATGGAAGGTATTCTTGGACAACTTTGCTGTGCTTGCTGCTAGTTCTGCCCCAGCCTACCATAGATAACCTTGCTCTCCCCTTTAGGCTCTGAGATGCCCAGAACTTGTCAACTTCAAAGGGCGGGCCGGGCTACATCTACTCAGCTGGCACAGTTTCTTCTTGCTAGATCTAGTGGGAAAGCATTTTGCTGAGATGCAGAAGACAAGAAATGCAGAATACGGAGACGCGGAGCTGTCCCAAGTGCCGCTGCCAGGCGTCTTTCCACAGAAGGAGCGCCCCGGAGCGCACCGCAACCGCCACCATCATCTCTGCCCAAAGAGCCAAAATATTTTAAAACCCGCCAAAACTAATCAAAACATATTTTCAAACCCGCCAAAATAGAAAACCAGACAGAACTGATCAAAACATTCGGAAAAAAATCTGCCAAAACATGATAAAGCCCACCAAAGCTAATCCAAACACACCAAAAACTGGGCTAAACATAATCAAAACAAATCAAGACAAATCAAAACCTTCTAAAATCCCGCCAAAATATTTCAAAACCCGTCAAAACTAATCAAAACATTCCGAATACCAGGCAAAACATTCCAATTACCCGCCAAAATATTTGAAAACCTGCCAAAAGGAATCCAAACATTCCAAAACCTGCCAACACAATAAAAACAACACAAGAGAATACTGAACATTCTAAAAGCCAACCAAAACATTTCAAAAACCCGCCAAAACATCATAAAAACAAATCAAAACCAACCAAAATATTCCGAAAACCCGACAAAATAATTTAGAACCAGCCAAAACTGATCCAAACATTCTGAAAAGATGCCAAAACACTAGAAAACCAGTCAGAAGTGATCAAAACGTTCAAGAACTTGCCAAAACATAATCAAAACAAATGAAAGCAAACCAAAACATTCCAAATACCTGCCAAAATATTTGAAAAGCCGCCAAAACGAATCCAAACATTCCAAAACCAACCAACACAATAAAAACAACCCAAGAGAATGCAAAACATTCTATAAAGCCAACCAAAATATTCCGAAAACCCGCCAAAATAGTTTAGACCCGCAAAACTGATCAAAACATTCTGAAAAGATGCCAAAACATTAGAAAACCAGCCAGAACTGATCAAAACATTCCAAAAACTTGGCAAAACATCATAAAAACAAATCAAAACCAACCAAAACATTCCGAAAACCCGACAAAATCATTTAGAACCAGCCAAAACTGATCCAAACATTCTGAAAAGATGCCAAAACACTAGAAAACCAGTCAGAAGTGATTGAAACGTTCAATAACTTGCCAAAACATAATCAAAACAAATGAAAGCAAACCAAAACTTTCCAAATACCTGCCAAAATATTCCGAAAAGCCACCAAAACGAATCCAAACATTCCAAAACCTGCCAACACAATAAAAACAAAACAAGAGAAAACAAAACACTCTAAAACACCACCAAAACATTCCGAAAACCCCTCAAAACATAATAAAATCCCCCAAAAGAAACCAAACAATAACAGGAACACGGCAACAGATTGGCAAGCAAGAGACAGAGAGCGCGGCACCTTGTAGGAGGCGAAGAAGGAAGCCGCACAACACCTGCACTGTGTCTGCACCTTTCAAACTGCTTGAAGATAGTGGCCTGCCTCTTCAATTGCCATTAGCATTCCAATGGAAGGTATTCTTGGACAACTTTGCTGTGCTTGCTGCTAGTTCTGCCCCAGCCTACCATAGATAACCTTGCTCTCCCCTTTAGGCTCTGAGATGCCCAGAACTTGTCAACTTCAAAGGGCGGGCCGGGCTACATCTACTCAGCTGGCACAGTTTCTTCTTGCTAGATCTAGTGGGAAAGCATTTTGCTGAGATGCAGAAGACAAGAAATGCAGAATACGGAGACGCGGAGCTGTCCCAAGTGCCGCTGCCAGGCGTCTTTCCACAGAAGGAGCGCCCCGGAGCGCACCGCAACCGCCACCATCATCTCTGCCCAAAGAGCCAAAATATTTTAAAACCCGCCAAAACTAATCAAAACATATTTTCAAACCCGCCAAAATAGAAAACCAGACAGAACTGATCAAAACATTCGGAAAAAAATCTGCCAAAACATGATAAAGCCCACCAAAGCTAATCCAAACACACCAAAAACTGGGCTAAACATAATCAAAACAAATCAAGACAAATCAAAACCTTCTAAAATCCCGCCAAAATATTTCAAAACCCGTCAAAACTAATCAAAACATTCCGAATACCAGGCAAAACATTCCAATTACCCGCCAAAATATTTGAAAACCTGCCAAAAGGAATCCAAACATTCCAAAACCTGCCAACACAATAAAAACAACACAAGAGAATACTGAACATTCTAAAAGCCAACCAAAACATTTCGAAAACCCGCCAAAACATCATAAAAACAAATCAAAACCAACCAAAATATTCCGAAAACCCGACAAAATCATTTAGAACCAGCCAAAACTGATCCAAACATTCTGAAAAGATGCCAAAACACTAGAAAACCAGTCAGAAGTGATCAAAACGTTCAAGAACTTGCCAAAACATAATCAAAACAAATGAAAGCAAACCAAAACATTCCAAATACCTGCCAAAATATTTGAAAAGCCGCCAAAACGAATCCAAACATTCCAAAACCAACCAACACAATAAAAACAACCCAAGAGAATGCAAAACATTCTATAAAGCCAACCAAAACATTCCGAAAACCCGCCAAAACATCATAAAAACAAATCAAAACCAACCAAAACATTCCAAAAACCCGACAAAATCATTTAGAACCAGCCAAAACTGATCCAAACATTCTGAAAAGATGCCAAAACACTAGAAAACCAGTCAGAAGTGATTGAAACGTTCAATAACTTGCCAAAACATAATCAAAACAAATGAAAGCAAACCAAAACATTCCAAATACCTGCCAAAATATTCCGAAAAGCCACCAAAACGAATCCAAACATTCCAAAACCTGCCAACACAATAAAAACAAAACAAGAGAAAACAAAACACTCTAAAACACCACCAAAACATTCCGAAAACCCCTCAAAACATAATAAAATCCCCCAAAAGAAACCAAACAATAACAGGAACACGGCAACAGATTGGCAAGCAAGAGACAGAGAGCGCGGCACCTTGTAGGAGGCGAAGAAGGAAGCCGCACAACACCTGCACTGTGTCTGCACCTTTCAAACTGCTTGAAGATAGTGGCCTGCCTCTTCAATTGCCATTAGCATTCCAATGGAAGGTATTCTTGGACAACTTTGCTGTGCTTGCTGCTAGTTCTGCCCCAGCCTACCATAGATAACCTTGCTCTCCCCTTTAGGCTCTGAGATGCCCAGAACTTGTCAACTTCAAAGGGCGGGCCGGGCTACATCTACTCAGCTGGCACAGTTTCTTCTTGCTAGATCTAGTGGGAAAGCATTTTGCTGAGATGCAGAAGACAAGAAATGCAGAATACGGAGACGCGGAGCTGTCCCAAGTGCCGCTGCCAGGCGTCTTTCCACAGAAGGAGCGCCCCGGAGCGCACCGCAACCGCCACCATCATCTCTGCCCAAAGAGCCAAAATATTTTCAAACCCGCCAAAACTAATCAAAACATATTTTCAAACCCGCCAAAATAGAAAACCAGACAGAACTGATCAAAACATTCGGAAAAAAATCTGCCAAAACATGATAAAGCCCACCAAAGCTAATCCAAACACACCAAAAACTGGGCTAAACATAATCAAAACAAATCAAGACAAATCAAAACCTTCTAAAATCCCGCCAAAATATTTCAAAACCCGTCAAAACTAATCAAAACATTCCGAATACCAGGCAAAACATTCCAATTACCCGCCAAAATATTTGAAAACCTGCCAAAAGGAATCCAAACATTCCAAAACCTGCCAACACAATAAAAACAACACAAGAGAATACTGAACATTCTAAAAGCCAACCAAAACATTTCGAAAACCCGCCAAAACATCATAAAAACAAATCAAAACCAACCAAAATATTCCGAAAACCCGACAAAATAATTTAGAACCAGCCAAAACTGATCCAAACATTCTGAAAAGATGCCAAAACACTAGAAAACCAGTCAGAAGTGATCAAAACGTTCAAGAACTTGCCAAAACATAATCAAAACAAATGAAAGCAAACCAAAACATTCCAAATACCTGCCAAAATATTTGAAAAGCCGCCAAAACGAATCCAAACATTCCAAAACCAACCAACACAATAAAAACAACCCAAGAGAATGCAAAACATTCTATAAAGCCAACCAAAACATTCCGAAAACCCGCCAAAACATCATAAAAACAAATCAAAACCAACCAAAACATTCCAAAAACCCGACAAAATAGTTTAGAACCAGCCAAAACTGATCCAAACATTCTGAAAAGATGCCAAAACACTAGAAAACCAGTCAGAAGTGATCAAAACGTTCAATAACTTGCCAAAACATAATCAAAACAAATGAAAGCAAACCAAAACATTCCAAATACCTGCCAAAATATTCCGAAAAGCCACCAAAACGAATCCAAACATTCCAAAACCTGCCAACACAATCAAAACAAAACAAGAGAAAACAAAACACTCTAAAACACCACCAAAACATTCCGAAAACCCCTCAAAACATAATAAAAACCCCCAAAAGAAACCAAAGAATAAGAGGAACACGGCAACAGATTGGCAAGCAAGAGACGGAGAGCGCGGCACCTTGTAGGAGGCGAAGAAGGAAGCCGCACAACACCTGCACTGTGTCTGCACCTTTCAAACTGCTTGAAGATAGTGGCCTGCCTCTTCAATTGCCATTAGCATTCCAATGGAAGGTATTCTTGGACAACTTTGCTGTGCTTGCTGCTAGTTCTGCCCCAGCCTACCATAGATAACCTTGCTCTCCCCTTTAGGCTCTGAGATGCCAAGAACTTGTCAACTTCAAAGGGCGGGCCGGGCTACATCTACTCAGCTGGCACAGTTTCTTCTTGCTAGATCTAGTGGGAAAGCATTTTGCTGAGATGCAGAAGACAAGAAATGCAGAATACGGAGACGCGGAGCTGTCCCAAGTGCCGCTGCCAGGCGTCTTTCCACAGAAGGAGCGCCCCGGAGCGCACCGCAACCGCCACCATCATCTCTGCCCAAAGAGCCAAAATATTTTAAAACCCGCCAAAACTAATCAAAACATATTTTCAAACCCGCCAAAATAGAAAACCAGACAGAACTGATCAAAACATTCGGAAAAAAATCTGCCAAAACATGATAAAGCCCACCAAAGCTAATCCAAACACACCAAAAACTGGGCTAAACATAATCAAAACAAATCAAGACAAATCCAAACCTTCTAAAAACCCGCCAAAATATTTCAAAACCCTCAAAACTAATCAAAACATTCCGAATACCAGGCAAAACATTCCAATTACCCGCCAAAATATTTGAAAACCTGCCAAAAGGAATCCAAACATTCCAAAACCTGCCAACACAATAAAAACAACACAAGAGAATACTGAACATTCTAAAAGCCAACCAAAACATTTCGAAAACCCGCCAAAACATCATAAAAACAAATCAAAACCAACCAAAATATTCCGAAAACCCGACAAAATAATTTAGAACCAGCCAAAACTGATCCAAACATTCTGAAAAGATGCCAAAACACTAGAAAACCAGTCAGAAGTGATCAAAACGTTCAAGAACTTGCCAAAACATAATCAAAACAAATGAAAGCAAACCAAAACATTCCAAATACCTGCCAAAATATTTGAAAAGCCGCCAAAACGAATCCAAACATTCCAAAACCAACCAACACAATAAAAACAACCCAAGAGAATGCAAAACATTCTATAAAGCCAACCAAAACATTCCGAAAACCCGCCAAAACATCGTAAAAACAAATCAAAACCAACTAAAATATTCCGAAAACCCGACAAAATAGTTTAGAACCAGCCAAAACTGATCCAAACATTCTGAAAAGATGCCAAAACACTAGAAAACCAGTCAGAAGTGATCAAAACGTTCAAGAACTTGCCAAAACATAATCAAAACAAATGAAAGCAAACCAAAACATTCCAAATACCTGCCAAAATATTTGAAAAGCCGCCAAAACGAATCCAAACATTCCAAAACCAACCAACACAATAAAAACAACCCAAGAGAATGCAAAACATTCTATAAAGCCAACCAAAATATTCCGAAAACCCGCCAAAATAGTTTAGACCCGCAAAACTGATCAAAACATTCTGAAAAGATGCCAAAACATTAGAAAACCAGCCAGAACTGATCAAAACATTCCAAAAACTTGGCAAAACATCATAAAAACAAATCAAAACCAACCAAAACATTCCGAAAACCCGACAAAATCATTTAGAACCAGCCAAAACTGATCCAAACATTCTGAAAAGATGCCAAAACACTAGAAAACCAGTCAGAAGTGATTGAAACGTTCAATAACTTGCCAAAACATAATCAAAACAAATGAAAGCAAACCAAAACATTCCAAATACCTGCCAAAACATTTGAAAACCCGCCAAAACGAATCCAAACATTCCAAAACCTGCCAACACAATAAAAACAAAACAAGAGAAAACAAAACACTCTAAAACACCACCAAAACATTCCGAAAACCCCTCAAAACATAATAAAATCCCCCAAAAGAAACCAAACAATAACAGGAACACGGCAACAGATTGGCAAGCAAGAGACAGAGAGCGCGGCACCTTGTAGGAGGCGAAGAAGGAAGCCGCACAACACCTGCACTGTGTCTGCACCTTTCAAACTGCTTGAAGATAGTGGCCTGCCTCTTCAATTGCCATTAGCATTCCAATGGAAGGTATTCTTGGACAACTTTGCTGTGCTTGCTGCTAGTTCTGCCCCAGCCTACCATAGATAACCTTGCTCTCCCCTTTAGGCTCTGAGATGCCCAGAACTTGTCAACTTCAAAGGGCGGGCCGGGCTACATCTACTCAGCTGGCACAGTTTCTTCTTGCTAGATCTAGTGGGAAAGCATTTTGCTGAGATGCAGAAGACAAGAAATGCAGAATACGGAGACGCGGAGCTGTCCCAAGTGCCGCTGCCAGGCGTCTTTCCACAGAAGGAGCGCCCCGGAGCGCACCGCAACCGCCACCATCATCTCTGCCCAAAGAGCCAAAATATTTTAAAACCCGCCAAAACTAATCAAAACATATTTTCAAACCCGCCAAAATAGAAAACCAGACAGAACTGATCAAAACATTCGGAAAAAAATCTGCCAAAACATGATAAAGCCCACCAAAGCTAATCCAAACACACCAAAAACTGGGCTAAACATAATCAAAACAAATCAAGACAAATCAAAACCTTCTAAAATCCCGCCAAAATATTTCAAAACCCGTCAAAACTAATCAAAACATTCCGAATACCAGGCAAAACATTCCAATTACCCGCCAAAATATTTGAAAACCTGCCAAAAGGTATCCAAACATTCCAAAACCTGCCAACACAATAAAAACAGCACAAGAGAATACTGAACATTCTAAAAGCCAACCAAAACATTTCGAAAACCCTCCAAAACATCATAAAAACAAATCAAAACCAACCAAAACATTCCAAAAACCCGACAAAATAATTTAGAACCAGCCAAAACTGATCCAAACATTCTGAAAAGATGCCAAAACACTAGAAAACCAGTCAGAAGTGATCAAAACGTTCAAGAACTTGCCAAAACATAATCAAAACAAATGAAAGCAAACCAAAACATTCCAAATCCCCCCCAAATATTCCGAAAAGCCGCCAAAACTAATCCAAACTTTCCAAAACCAACCAACACAATAAAAACAACCCAAGAGAATGCAAAACATTCTATTAAGCCAACCAAAACATTTCGAAAACCCGCCAAAAGATCATAGAAACAAATCAAAACAAACCAAAATATTCCGAAAACCCGCCAAAATAGTTTAGACCCGCAAAACTGATCAAAACATTCTGAAAAGATGCCAAAACATTAGAAAACCAGCCAGAACTGATCAAAACATTCCAAAAACTTGGCAAAACATCATAAAAACAAATAAAAACCTACCAAAACATTCCGAAAACCCGACAAAATCATTTAGAACCAGCCAAAACTGATCCAAACATTCTGAAAAGATGCCAAAACACTAGAAAACCAGTCAGAAGTGATTGAAACGTTCAATAACTTGCCAAAACATAATCAAAACAAATGAAAGCAAACCAAAACATTCCAAATACCTGCCAAAATATTTGAAAACCCGCCAAAACGAATCCAAACATTCCAAAACCTGCCAACACAATCAAAACAAAACAAGAGAAAACAAAACACTCTAAAACACCACCAAAACATTCCAAAAACCCCTCAAAACATAATAAAAACCCCCAAAAGAAACCAAAGAATAAGAGGAACACGGCAACAGATTGGCAAGCAAGAGACAGAGAGCGCGGCACCTTGTAGGAGGCGAAGAAGGAAGCCGCACAACACCTGCACTGTGTCTGCACCTTTCAAACTGCTTGAAGATAGTGGCCTGCCTCTTCAATTGCCATTAGCATTCCAATGGAAGGTATTCTTGGACAACTTTGCTGTGCTTGCTGCTAGTTCTGCCCCAGCCTACCATAGATAACCTTGCTCTCCCCTTTAGGCTCTGAGATGCCCAGAACTTGTCAACTTCAAAGGGCGGGCCGGGCTACATCTACTCAGCTGGCACAGTTTCTCCTTGCTAGACCTAGTGGGAAAGCATTTTGCTGAGATGCAGAAGACAAGAAATGCAGAATACGGAGACGCGGAGCTGTCCCAAGTGCCGCTGCCAGGCGTCTTTCCACAGAAGGAGCGCCCCGGAGCGCACCGCAACCGCCACCCTCATCTCTGCCCAAAGAGCCAAAATATTTTAAAACCCGCCAAAACTAATCAAAACATATTTTCAAACCCGCCAAAATAGAAAACCAGACAGAACTGATCAAAACATTCGAAAAAAAATCTGCCAAAACATGATAAAGCCCACCAAAGCTAATCCAAACACACCAAAAACTGGGCTAAACATAATCAAAACAAATCAAGACAAATCAAAACCTTCTAAAAACCCGCCAAAATATTTCAAAACCTTCAAAACTAATCAAAACATTCCGAATACCAGGCAAAACATTCCAATTACCCGCCAAAATATTTGAAAACCTGCCAAAAGGAATCCAAACATTCCAAAACCTGCCAACACAATAAAAACAAGACAAGAGAATACTGAACATTCTAAAAGCCAACCAAAACATTTCGAAAACCCGCCAAAACATCATAAAAACAAATCAAAACCAACCAAAATATTCCGAAAACCCGACAAAATAATTTAGAACCAGCCAAAACTGATCCAAACATTCTGAAAAGATGCCAAAACACTAGAAAACCAGTCAGAAGTGATCAAAACGTTCAAGAACTTGCCAAAACATAATCAAAACAAATGAAAGCAAACCAAAACATTCCAAATACCTGCCAAAATATTTGAAAAGCCGCCAAAACGAATCCAAACATTCCAAAACCAACCAACACAATAAAAACAACCCAAGAGAATGCAAAACATTCTATAAAGCCAACCAAAACATTCCGAAAACCCGCCAAAAATCATAAAAACAAATCAAAACCAACCAAAACATTCCTAAAACCCGACAAAATCGTTTAGAACCAGCCAAAACTGATCCAAACATTCTGAAAAGATGCCAAAACACTAGAAAACCAGTCAGAAGTGATTGAAACGTTCAATAACTTGCCAAAACATAATCAAAACAAATGAAAGCAAACCAAAACATTCCAAATACCTGCCAAAATATTCCGAAAAGCCACCAAAACGAATCCAAACATTCCAAAACCTGCCAACACAATAAAAACAAAACAAGAGAAAACAAAACACTCTAAAACACCACCAAAACATTCCGAAAACCCCTCAAAACATAATAAAATCCCCCAAAAGAAACCAAACAATAACAGGAACACGGCAACAGATTGGCAAGCAAGAGACAGAGAGCGCGGCACCTTGTAGGAGGCGAAGAAGGAAGCCGCACAACACCTGCACTGTGTCTGCACCTTTCAAACTGCTTGAAGATAGTGGCCTGCCTCTTCAATTGCCATTAGCATTCCAATGGAAGGTATTCTTGGACAACTTTGCTGTGCTTGCTGCTAGTTCTGCCCCAGCCTACCATAGATAACCTTGCTCTCCCCTTTAGGCTCTGAGATGCCCAGAACTTGTCAACTTCAAAGGGCGGGCCGGGCTACATCTACTCAGCTGGCACAGTTTCTTCTTGCTAGATCTAGTGGGAAAGCATTTTGCTGAGATGCAGAAGACAAGAAATGCAGAATACGGAGACGCGGAGCTGTCCCAAGTGCCGCTGCCAGGCGTCTTTCCACAGAAGGAGCGCCCCGGAGCGCACCGCAACCGCCACCATCATCTCTGCCCAAAGAGCCAAAATATTTTCAAACCCGCCAAAACTAATCAAAACATATTTTCAAACCCGCCAAAATAGAAAACCAGACAGAACTGATCAAAACATTCGGAAAAAAATCTGCCAAAACATGATAAAGCCCACCAAAGCTAATCCAAACACACCAAAAACTGGGCTAAACATAATCAAAACAAATCAAGACAAATCAAAACCTTCTAAAATCCCGCCAAAATATTTCAAAACCCGTCAAAACTAATCAAAACATTCCGAATACCAGGCAAAACATTCCAATTACCCGCCAAAATATTTGAAAACCTGCCAAAAGGTATCCAAACATTCCAAAACCTGCCAACACAATAAAAACAACACAAGAGAATACTGAACATTCTAAAAGCCAACCAAAACATTTCGAAAACCCTCCAAAACATCATAAAAACAAATCAAAACCAACCAAAACATTCCAAAAACCCGACAAAATAATTTAGAACCTGCCAAAACTGATCCAAGCATTCTGAAAAGATGCCAAAACACTAGAAAACCAGTCAGAAGTGATCAAAACATTCAATAATTTGCCAAAACATAATCAAAACAAATGAAAGCAAACCAAAACATTCCAAATCCCCCCCAAATATTCCGAAAAGCCGCCAAAACTAATCCAAACCTTCCAAAACCAACCAACACAATAAAAACAACCCAAGAGAATGCAAAACATTCTATTAAGCCAACCAAAACATTTCGAAAACCCGCCAAAAGATCATAGAAACAAATCAAAACAAACCAAAATATTCCGAAAACCCGCCAAAATAGTTTAGACCCGCAAAACTGATCAAAACATTCTGAAAAGATGCCAAAACAATAGAAAACCAGCCAGAACTGATCAAAACATTCCAAAAACTTGGCAAAACATCATAAAAACAAATCAAAACCTACCAAAACATTCCAAAAACCCGACAAAATCATTTAGAACCAGCCAAAACTGATCCAAACATTCTGAAAAGATGCCAAAACACTAGAAAACCAGTCAGAAGTGATTGAAACGTTCAATAACTTGCCAAAACATAATCAAAACAAATGAAAGCAAACCAAAACATTCCAAATACCTGCCAAAATATTTGAAAACCCGCCAAAACGAATCCAAACATTCCAAAACCTGCCAACACAATAAAAACAAAACAAGAGAAAACAAAACACTCTAAAACACCACCAAAACATTCCGAAAACCCCTCAAAACATAATAAAAACCCCCAAAAGAAACCAAAGAATAAGAGGAACACGGCAACAGATTGGCAAGCAAGAGACGGAGAGCGCGGCACCTTGTAGGAGGCGAAGAAGGAAGCCGCACAACACCTGCACTGTGTCTGCACCTTTCAAACTGCTTGAAGATAGTGGCCTGCCTCTTCAATTGCCATTAGCATTCCAATGGAAGCTATTCTTGGACAACTTTGCTCTGCTTGCTGCTAGTTCTGCCCCAGCCTACCATAGATAACCTTGCTCTCCCCTTTAGGCTCTGAGATGCCCAGAACTTGTCAACTTCAAAGAGCGGGCCGGGCTACATCTACTCAGCTGGCACAGTTTCTCCTTGCTAGACCTAGCGGGAAAGCATTTTGCTGAGATGCAGAAGACAAGAAATGCAGAATACGGAGACGCGGAGCTGTCCCAAGTGCCGCTGCCAGGCGTCTTTCCACAGAAGGAGCGCCCCGGAGCGCACCGCAACCGCCACCGTCATCTCTGCCCAAAGAGCCAAAATATTTTAAAACCCGCCAAAACTAATCAAAACATATTTTCAAACCCGCCAAAATAGAAAACCAGACAGAACTGATCAAAACATTCGGAAAAAAATCTGCCAAAACATGATAAAGCCCACCAAAGCTAATCCAAACACACCAAAAACTGTGCTAAACATAATCAAAACAAATCAAGACAAATCAAAACCTTCTAAAAACCCGCCAAAATATTTCAAAACCCTCAAAACTAATCAAAACATTCCGAATACCAGGCAAAACATTCCAATTACCCGCCAAAATATTTGAAAACCTGCCAAAAGGAATCCAAACATTCCAAAACCTGCCAACACAATAAAAACAACACAAGAGAATACTGAACATTCTAAAAGCCAACCAAAACATTTCAAAAACCCGCCAAAACATCATAAAAACAAATCAAAACCAACCAAAATATTCCGAAAACCCGACAAAATAATTTAGAACCAGCCAAAACTGATCCAAACATTCTGAAAAGATGCCAAAACACTAGAAAACCAGTCAGAAGTGATCAAAACGTTCAAGAACTTGCCAAAACATAATCAAAACAAATGAAAGCAAACCAAAACATTCCAAATACCTGCCAAAATATTTGAAAAGCCGCCAAAACGAATCCAAACATTCCAAAACCAACCAACACAATAAAAACAACCCAAGAGAATGCAAAACATTCTATAAAGCCAACCAAAACATTCCGAAAACCCGCCAAAACATCATAAAAACAAATCAAAACCAACCAAAACATTCCAAAAACCCGACAAAATAGTTTAGAACCAGCCAAAACTGATCCAAACATTCTGAAAAGATGCCAAAACACTAGAAAACCAGTCAGAAGTGATCAAAACGTTCAATAACTTGCCAAAACATAATCAAAACAAATGAAAGCAAACCAAAACATTCCAAATACCTGCCAAAATATTCCGAAAAGCCACCAAAACGAATCCAAACATTCCAAAACCTGCCAACACAATAAAAACAAAACAAGAGAAAACAAAACACTCTAAAACACCACCAAAACATTCCGAAAACCCCTCAAAACATAATAAAATCCCCCAAAAGAAACCAAACAATAACAGGAACACGGCAACAGATTGGCAAGCAAGAGACGGAGAGCGCGGCACCTTGTAGGAGGCGAAGAAGGAAGCCGCACAACACCTGCACTGTGTCTGCACCTTTCAAACTGCTTGAAGATAGTGGCCTGCCTCTTCAATTGCCATTAGCATTCCAATGGAAGCTATTCTTGGACAACTTTGCTCTGCTTGCTGCTAGTTCTGCCCCAGCCTACCATAGATAACCTTGCTCTCCCCTTTAGGCTCTGAGATGCCCAGAACTTGTCAACTTCAAAGAGCGGGCCGGGCTACATCTACTCAGCTGGCACAGTTTCTCCTTGCTAGACCTAGCGGGAAAGCATTTTGCTGAGATGCAGAAGACAAGAAATGCAGAATACGGAGACGCGGAGCTGTCCCAAGTGCCGCTGCCAGGCGTCTTTCCACAGAAGGAGCGCCCCGGAGCGCACCGCAACCGCCACCATCATCTCTGCCCAAAGAGCCAAAATATTTTAAAACCCGCCAAAACTAATCAAAACATATTTTCAAACCCGCCAAAATAGAAAACCAGACAGAACTGATCAAAACATTCGGAAAAAAATCTGCCAAAACATGATAAAGCCCACCAAAGCTAATCCAAACACACCAAAAACTGGGCTAAACATAATCAAAACAAATCAAGACAAATCAAAACCTTCTAAAATCCCGCCAAAATATTTCAAAACCCGTCAAAACTAATCAAAACATTCCGAATACCAGGCAAAACATTCCAATTACCCGCCAAAATATTTGAAAACCTGCCAAAAGGTATCCAAACATTCCAAAACCTGCCAACACAATAAAAACAACACAAGAGAAAACAAAACACTCTAAAACACCACCAAAACATTCCGAAAACCCTCAAAACATAATAAAATCCCCCAAAAGAAACCAAACAATAACAGGAACACGGCAACAGATTGGCAAGCAAGAGACAGAGAGCGCGGCACCTTGTAGGAGGCGAAGAAGGAAGCCGCACAACACCTGCACTGTGTCTGCACCTTTCAAACTGCTTGAAGATAGTGGCCTGCCTCTTCAATTGCCATTAGCATTCCAATGGAAGGTATTCTTGGACAACTTTGCTGTGCTTGCTGCTAGTTCTGCCCCAGCCTACCATAGATAACCTTGCTCTCCCCTTTAGGCTCTGAGATGCCCAGAACTTGTCAACTTCAAAGGGCGGGCCGGGCTACATCTACTCAGCTGGCACAGTTTCTTCTTGCTAGATCTAGTGGGAAAGCATTTTGCTGAGATGCAGAAGACAAGAAATGCAGAATACGGAGACGCGGAGCTGTCCCAAGTGCCGCTGCCAGGCGTCTTTCCACAGAAGGAGCGCCCCGGAGCGCACCGCAACCGCCACCATCATCTCTGCCCAAAGAGCCAAAATATTTTCAAACCCGCCAAAACTAATCAAAACATATTTTCAAACCCGCCAAAATAGAAAACCAGACAGAACTGATCAAAACATTCGGAAAAAAATCTGCCAAAACATGATAAAGCCCACCAAAGCTAATCCAAACACACCAAAAACTGGGCTAAACATAATCAAAACAAATCAAGACAAATCAAAACCTTCTAAAATCCCGCCAAAATATTTCAAAACCCGTCAAAACTAATCAAAACATTCCGAATACCAGGCAAAACATTCCAATTACCCGCCAAAATATTTGAAAACCTGCCAAAAGGAATCCAAACATTCCAAAACCTGCCAACACAATAAAAACAACACAAGAGAATACTGAACATTCTAAAAGCCAACCAAAACATTTCAAAAACCCGCCAAAACATCATAAAAACAAATCAAAACCAACCAAAATATTCCGAAAACCCGACAAAATAATTTAGAACCAGCCAAAACTGATCCAAACATTCTGAAAAGATGCCAAAACACTAGAAAACCAGTCAGAAGTGATCAAAACGTTCAAGAACTTGCCAAAACATAATCAAAACAAATGAAAGCAAACCAAAACATTCCAAATACCTGCCAAAATATTTGAAAAGCCGCCAAAACGAATCCAAACATTCCAAAACCAACCAACACAATAAAAACAACCCAAGAGAATGCAAAACATTCTATAAAGCCAACCAAAATATTCCGAAAACCCGCCAAAATAGTTTAGACCCGCAAAACTGATCAAAACATTCTGAAAAGATGCCAAAACATTAGAAAACCAGCCAGAACTGATCAAAACATTCCAAAAACTTGGCAAAACATCATAAAAACAAATCAAAACCAACCAAAACATTCCGAAAACCCGACAAAATCATTTAGAACCAGCCAAAACTGATCCAAACATTCTGAAAAGATGCCAAAACACTAGAAAACCAGTCAGAAGTGATTGAAACGTTCAATAACTTGCCAAAACATAATCAAAACAAATGAAAGCAAACCAAAACATTCCAAATACCTGCCAAAATATTCCGAAAAGCCACCAAAACAAATCCAAACATTCCAAAACCTGCCAACACAATCAAAACAAAACAAGAGAAAACAAAACACTCTAAAACACCACCAAAACATTCCGAAAACCCCTCAAAACATAATAAAATCCCCCAAAAGAAACCAAACAATAACAGGAACACGGCAACAGATTGGCAAGCAAGAGACAGAGAGCGCGGCACCTTGTAGGAGGCGAAGAAGGAAGCCGCACAACACCTGCACTGTGTCTGCACCTTTCAAACTGCTTGAAGATAGTGGCCTGCCTCTTCAATTGCCATTAGCATTCCAATGGAAGGTATTCTTGGACAACTTTGCTGTGCTTGCTGCTAGTTCTGCCCCAGCCTACCATAGATAACCTTGCTCTCCCCTTTAGGCTCTGAGATGCCCAGAACTTGTCAACTTCAAAGGGCGGGCCGGGCTACATCTACTCAGCTGGCACAGTTTCTTCTTGCTAGATCTAGCGGGAAAGCATTTTGCTGAGATGCAGAAGACAAGAAATGCAGAATACGGAGACGCGGAGCTGTCCCAAGTGCCGCTGCCAGGCGTCTTTCCACAGAAGGAGCGCCCCGGAGCGCACCGCAACCGCCACCATCATCTCTGCCCAAAGAGCCAAAATATTTTCAAACCCGCCAAAACTAATCAAAACATATTTTCAAACCCGCCAAAATAGAAAACCAGACAGAACTGATCAAAACATTCGGAAAAAAATCTGCCAAAACATGATAAAGCCCACCAAAGCTAATCCAAACACACCAAAAACTGGGCTAAACATAATCAAAACAAATCAAGACAAATCAAAACCTTCTAAAAACCCGCCAAAATATTTCAAAACCCTCAAAACTAATCAAAACATTCCGAATACCAGGCAAAACATTCCAATTACCCGCCAAAATATTTGAAAACCTGCCAAAAGGAATCCAAACATTCCAAACCCTGCCAACACAATAAAAACAACACAAGAGAATACTGAACATTCTAAAAGCCAACCAAAACATTTCGAAAACCCGCCAAAACATCATAAAAACAAATCAAAACCAACCAAAATATTCCGAAAACCCGACAAAATAATTTAGAACCAGCCAAAACTGATCCAAACATTCTGAAAAGATGCCAAAACACTAGAAAACCAGTCAGAAGTGATCAAAACGTTCAAGAACTTGCCAAAACATAATCAAAACAAATGAAAGCAAACCAAAACATTCCAAATACCTGCCAAAATATTTGAAAAGCCGCCAAAACGAATCCAAACATTCCAAAACCAACCAACACAATAAAAACAACCCAAGAGAATGCAAAACATTCTATAAAGCCAACCAAAACATTCCGAAAACCCGCCAAAACATCATAAAAACAAATCAAAACCAACCAAAACATTCCGAAAACCCGACAAAATAGTTTAGAACCAGCCAAAACTGATCCAAACATTCTGAAAAGATGCCAAAACACTAGAAAACCAGTCAGAAGTGATCAAAACGTTCAATAACTTGCCAAAACATAATCAAAACAAATGAAAGCAAACCAAAACATTCCAAATACCTGCCAAAATATTCCGAAAAGCCACCAAAACGAATCCAAACATTCCAAAACCTGCCAACACAATCAAAACAAAACAAGAGAAAACAAAACACTCTAAAACACCACCAAAACATTCCGAAAACCCCTCAAAACATAATAAAAACCCCCAAAAGAAACCAAAGAATAAGAGGAACACGGCAACAGATTGGCAAGCAAGAGACGGAGAGCGCGGCACCTTGTAGGAGGCGAAGAAGGAAGCCGCACAACACCTGCACTGTGTCTGCACCTTTCAAACTGCTTGAAGATAGTGGCCTGCCTCTTCAATTGCCATTAGCATTCCAATGGAAGGTATTCTTGGACAACTTTGCTGTGCTTGCTGCTAGTTCTGCCCCAGCCTACCATAGATAACCTTGCTCTCCCCTTTAGGCTCTGAGATGCCCAGAACTTGTCAACTTCAAAGGGCGGGCCGGGCTACATCTACTCAGCTGGCACAGTTTCTTCTTGCTAGATCTAGTGGGAAAGCATTTTGCTGAGATGCAGAAGACAAGAAATGCAGAATACGGAGACGCGGAGCTGTCCCAAGTGCCGCTGCCAGGCGTCTTTCCACAGAAGGAGCGCCCCGGAGCGCACCGCAACCGCCACCGTCATCTCTGCCCAAAGAGCCAAAATATTTTAAAACCCGCCAAAACTAATCAAAACATATTTTCAAACCCGCCAAAATAGAAAACCAGACAGAACTGATCAAAACATTCGGAAAAAAATCTGCCAAAACATGATAAAGCCCACCAAAGCTAATCCAAACACACCAAAAACTGGGCTAAACATAATCAAAACAAATCAAGACAAATCAAAACCTTCTAAAAACCCGCCAAAATATTTCAAAACCCTCAAAACTAATCAAAACATTCCGAATACCAGGCAAAACATTCCAATTACCCGCCAAAATATTTGAAAACCTGCCAAAAGGAATCCAAACATTCCAAAACCTGCCAACACAATAAAAACAACACAAGAGAATACTGAACATTCTAAAAGCCAACCAAAACATTTCGAAAACCCGCCAAAACATCATAAAAACAAATCAAAACCAACCAAAATATTCCGAAAACCCGACAAAATAATTTAGAACCAGCCAAAACTGATCCAAACATTCTGAAAAGATGCCAAAATACGATCAAACCAGTCAGAAGTGATCAAAACGTTCAAGAACTTGCCAAAACATAATCAAAACAAATGAAAGCAAACCAAAACATTCCAAATACCTGCCAAAATATTTGAAAAGCCGCCAAAACGAATCCAAACATTCCAAAACCAACCAACACAATAAAAACAACCCAAGAGAATGCAAAACATTCTATAAAGCCAACCAAAACATTCCGAAAACCCGCCAAAACATCATAAAAACAAATCAAAACCAACCAAAATATTCCGAAAACCCGACAAAATCGTTTAGAACCAGCCAAAACTGATCCAAACATTCTGAAAAGATGCCAAAACACTAGAAAACCAGTCAGAAGTGATCAAAACGTTCAAGAACTTGCCAAAACATAATCAAAACAAATGAAAGCAAACCAAAACATTCCAAATACCTGCCAAAATATTTGAAAAGCCGCCAAAACGAATCCAAACATTCCAAAACCAACCAACACAATAAAAACAACCCAAGAGAATGCAAAACATTCTATAAAGCCAACCAAAATATTCCGAAAACCCGCCAAAATAGTTTAGACCCGCAAAACTGATCAAAACATTCTGAAAAGATGCCAAAACATTAGAAAACCAGCCAGAACTGATCAAAACATTCCAAAAACTTGGCAAAACATCATAAAAACAAATCAAAACCAACCAAAACATTCCAAAAACCCGACAAAATAGTTTAGAACCAGCCAAAACTGATCCAAACATTCTGAAAAGATGCCAAAACACTAGAAAACCAGTCAGAAGTGATTGAAACGTTCAATAACTTGCCAAAACATAATCAAAACAAATGAAAGCAAACCAAAACATTCCAAATACCTGCCAAAATATTCCGAAAAGCCACCAAAACGAATCCAATCATTCCAAAACCTGCCAACACAATCAAAACAAAACAAGAGAAAACAAAACACTCTAAAACACCACCAAAACATTCCGAAAACCCCTCAAAACATAATAAAAACCCCCAAAAGAAACCAAAGAATAAGAGGAACACGGCAACAGATTGGCAAGCAAGAGACGGAGAGCGCGGCACCTTGTAGGAGGCGAAGAAGGAAGCCGCACAACACCTGCACTGTGTCTGCACCTTTCAAACTGCTTGAAGATAGTGGCCTGCCTCTTCAATTGCCATTAGCATTCCAATGGAAGGTATTCTTGGACAACTTTGCTGTGCTTGCTGCTAGTTCTGCCCCAGCCTACCATAGATAACCTTGCTCTCCCCTTTAGGCTCTGAGATGCCCAGAACTTGTCAACTTCAAAGGGCGGGCCGGGCTACATCTACTCAGCTGGCACAGTTTCTTCTTGCTAGATCTAGTGGGAAAGCATTTTGCTGAGATGCAGAAGACAAGAAATGCAGAATACGGAGACGCGGAGCTGTCCCAAGTGCCGCTGCCAGGCGTCTTTCCACAGAAGGAGCGCCCCGGAGCGCACCGCAACCGCCACCGTCATCTCTGCCCAAAGAGCCAAAATATTTTAAAACCCGCCAAAACTAATCAAAACATATTTTCAAACCCGCCAAAATAGAAAACCAGACAGAACTGATCAAAACATTCGGAAAAAAATCTGCCAAAACATGATAAAGCCCACCAAAGCTAATCCAAACACACCAAAAACTGGGCTAAACATAATCAAAACAAATCAAGACAAATCAAAACCTTCTAAAAACCCGCCAAAATATTTCAAAACCCTCAAAACTAATCAAAACATTCCGAATACCAGGCAAAACATTCCAATTACCCGCCAAAATATTTGAAAACCTGCCAAAAGGAATCCAAACATTCCAAAACCTGCCAACACAATAAAAACAACACAAGAGAATACTGAACATTCTAAAAGCCAACCAAAACATTTCGAAAACCCGCCAAAACATCATAAAAACAAATCAAAACCAACCAAAATATTCCGAAAACCCGACAAAATAATTTAGAACCAGCCAAAACTGATCCAAACATTCTGAAAAGATGCCAAAATACGATCAAACCAGTCAGAAGTGATCAAAACGTTCAAGAACTTGCCAAAACATAATCAAAACAAATGAAAGCAAACCAAAACATTCCAAATACCTGCCAAAATATTTGAAAAGCCGCCAAAACGAATCCAAACATTCCAAAACCAACCAACACAATAAAAACAACCCAAGAGAATGCAAAACATTCTATAAAGCCAACCAAAACATTCCGAAAACCCGCCAAAACATCATAAAAACAAATCAAAACCAACCAAAATATTCCGAAAACCCGACAAAATAGTTTAGAACCAGCCAAAACTGATCCAAACATTCTGAAAAGATGCCAAAACACTAGAAAACCAGTCAGAAGTGATCAAAACGTTCAAGAACTTGCCAAAACATAATCAAAACAAATGAAAGCAAACCAAAACATTCCAAATACCTGCCAAAATATTTGAAAAGCCGCCAAAACGAATCCAAACATTCCAAAACCAACCAACACAATAAAAACAACCCAAGAGAATGCAAAACATTCTATAAAGCCAACCAAAATATTCCGAAAACCCGCCAAAATAGTTTAGACCCGCAAAACTGATCAAAACATTCTGAAAAGATGCCAAAACATTAGAAAACCAGCCAGAACTGATCAAAACATTCCAAAAACTTGGCAAAACATCATAAAAACAAATCAAAACCAACCAAAACATTCCAAAAACCCGACAAAATAGTTTAGAACCAGCCAAAACTGATCCAAACATTCTGAAAAGATGCCAAAACACTAGAAAACCAGTCAGAAGTGATTGAAACGTTCAATAACTTGCCAAAACATAATCAAAACAAATGAAAGCAAACCAAAACATTCCAAATACCTGCCAAAATATTCCGAAAAGCCACCAAAACGAATCCAAACATTCCAAAACCTGCCAACACAATCAAAACAAAACAAGAGAAAACAAAACACTCTAAAACACCACCAAAACATTCCGAAAACCCCTCAAAACATAATAAAAACCCCCAAAAGAAACCAAAGAATAAGAGGAACACGGCAACAGATTGGCAAGCAAGAGACGGAGAGCGCGGCACCTTGTAGGAGGCGAAGAAGGAAGCCGCACAACACCTGCACTGTGTCTGCACCTTTCAAACTGCTTGAAGATAGTGGCCTGCCTCTTCAATTGCCATTAGCATTCCAATGGAAGGTATTCTTGGACAACTTTGCTGTGCTTGCTGCTAGTTCTGCCCCAGCCTACCATAGATAACCTTGCTCTCCCCTTTAGGCTCTGAGATGCCCAGAACTTGTCAACTTCAAAGGGCGGGCCGGGCTACATCTACTCAGCTGGCACAGTTTCTTCTTGCTAGATCTAGCGAGAAAGCATTTTGCTGAGATGCAGAAGACAAGAAATGCAGAATACGGAGACGCGGAGCTGTCCCAAGTGCCGCTGCCAGGCGTCTTTCCACAGAAGGAGCGCCCCGGAGCGCACCGCAACCGCCACCATCATCTCTGCCCAAAGAGCCAAAATATTTTAAAACCCGCCAAAACTAATCAAAACATATTTTCAAACCCGCCAAAATAGAAAACCAGACAGAACTGATCAAAACATTCGGAAAAAAATCTGCCAAAACATGATAAAGCCCACCAAAGCTAATCCAAACACACCAAAAACTGGGCTAAACATAATCAAAACAAATCAAGACAAATCAAAACCTTCTAAAAACCCGCCAAAATATTTCAAAACCCTCAAAACTAATCAAAACATTCCGAATACCAGGCAAAACATTCCAATTACCCGCCAAAATATTTGAAAACCTGCCAAAAGGAATCCAAACATTCCAAACCCTGCCAACACAATAAAAACAACACAAGAGAATACTGAACATTCTAAAAGCCAACCAAAACATTTCGAAAACCCGCCAAAACATCATAAAAACAAATCAAAACCAACCAAAATATTCCGAAAACCCGACAAAATAATTTAGAACCAGCCAAAACTGATCCAAACATTCTGAAAAGATGCCAAAACACTAGAAAACCAGTCAGAAGTGATCAAAACGTTCAAGAACTTGCCAAAACATAATCAAAACAAATGAAAGCAAACCAAAACATTCCAAATACCTGCCAAAATATTTGAAAAGCCGCCAAAACGAATCCAAACATTCCAAAACCAACCAACACAATAAAAACAACCCAAGAGAATGCAAAACATTCTATAAAGCCAACCAAAACATTCCGAAAACCCGCCAAAACATCATAAAAACAAATCAAAACCAACCAAAACATTCCGAAAACCCGACAAAATAGTTTAGAACCAGCCAAAACTGATCCAAACATTCTGAAAAGATGCCAAAACACTAGAAAACCAGTCAGAAGTGATCAAAACGTTCAATAACTTGCCAAAACATAATCAAAACAAATGAAAGCAAACCAAAACATTCCAAATACCTGCCAAAATATTCCGAAAAGCCACCAAAACGAATCCAAACATTCCAAAACCTGCCAACACAATCAAAACAAAACAAGAGAAAACAAAACACTCTAAAACACCACCAAAACATTCCGAAAACCCCTCAAAACATAATAAAAACCCCCAAAAGAAACCAAAGAATAAGAGGAACACGGCAACAGATTGGCAAGCAAGAGACGGAGAGCGCGGCACCTTGTAGGAGGCGAAGAAGGAAGCCGCACAACACCTGCACTGTGTCTGCACCTTTCAAACTGCTTGAAGATAGTGGCCTGCCTCTTCAATTGCCATTAGCATTCCAATGGAAGGTATTCTTGGACAACTTTGCTGTGCTTGCTGCTAGTTCTGCCCCAGCCTACCATAGATAACCTTGCTCTCCCCTTTAGGCTCTGAGATGCCCAGAACTTGTCAACTTCAAAGGGCGGGCCGGGCTACATCTACTCAGCTGGCACAGTTTCTTCTTGCTAGATCTAGTGGGAAAGCATTTTGCTGAGATGCAGAAGACAAGAAATGCAGAATACGGAGACGCGGAGCTGTCCCAAGTGCCGCTGCCAGGCGTCTTTCCACAGAAGGAGCGCCCCGGAGCGCACCGCAACCGCCACCGTCATCTCTGCCCAAAGAGCCAAAATATTTTAAAACCCGCCAAAACTAATCAAAACATATTTTCAAACCCGCCAAAATAGAAAACCAGACAGAACTGATCAAAACATTCGGAAAAAAATCTGCCAAAACATGATAAAGCCCACCAAAGCTAATCCAAACACACCAAAAACTGGGCTAAACATAATCAAAACAAATCAAGACAAATCAAAACCTTCTAAAAACCCGCCAAAATATTTCAAAACCCTCAAAACTAATCAAAACATTCCGAATACCAGGCAAAACATTCCAATTACCCGCCAAAATATTTGAAAACCTGCCAAAAGGAATCCAAACATTCCAAAACCTGCCAACACAATAAAAACAACACAAGAGAATACTGAACATTCTAAAAGCCAACCAAAACATTTCGAAAACCCGCCAAAACATCATAAAAACAAATCAAAACCAACCAAAATATTCCGAAAACCCGACAAAATAATTTAGAACCAGCCAAAACTGATCCAAACATTCTGAAAAGATGCCAAAACACTAGAAAACCAGTCAGAAGTGATCAAAACGTTCAAGAACTTGCCAAAACATAATCAAAACAAATGAAAGCAAACCAAAACATTCCAAATACCTGCCAAAATATTTGAAAAGCCGCCAAAACGAATCCAAACATTCCAAAACCAACCAACACAATAAAAACAACCCAAGAGAATGCAAAACATTCTATAAAGCCAACCAAAACATTCCGAAAACCCGCCAAAACATCATAAAAACAAATCAAAACCAACCAAAATATTCCGAAAACCCGACAAAATAGTTTAGAACCAGCCAAAACTGATCCAAACATTCTGAAAAGATGCCAAAACACTAGAAAACCAGTCAGAAGTGATCAAAACGTTCAAGAACTTGCCAAAACATAATCAAAACAAATGAAAGCAAACCAAAACATTCCAAATACCTGCCAAAATATTTGAAAAGCCGCCAAAACGAATCCAAACATTCCAAAACCAACCAACACAATAAAAACAACCCAAGAGAATGCAAAACATTCTATAAAGCCAACCAAAATATTCCGAAAACCCGCCAAAATAGTTTAGACCCGCAAAACTGATCAAAACATTCTGAAAAGATGCCAAAACATTAGAAAACCAGCCAGAACTGATCAAAACATTCCAAAAACTTGGCAAAACATCATAAAAACAAATCAAAACCAACCAAAACATTCCAAAAACCCGACAAAATAGTTTAGAACCAGCCAAAACTGATCCAAACATTCTGAAAAGATGCCAAAACACTAGAAAACCAGTCAGAAGTGATTGAAACGTTCAATAACTTGCCAAAACATAATCAAAACAAATGAAAGCAAACCAAAACATTCCAAATACCTGCCAAAATATTCCGAAAAGCCACCAAAACGAATCCAAACATTCCAAAACCTGCCAACACAATCAAAACAAAACAAGAGAAAACAAAACACTCTAAAACACCACCAAAACATTCCGAAAACCCCTCAAAACATAATAAAAACCCCCAAAAGAAACCAAAGAATAAGAGGAACACGGCAACAGATTGGCAAGCAAGAGACGGAGAGCGCGGCACCTTGTAGGAGGCGAAGAAGGAAGCCGCACAACACCTGCACTGTGTCTGCACCTTTCAAACTGCTTGAAGATAGTGGCCTGCCTCTTCAATTGCCATTAGCATTCCAATGGAAGGTATTCTTGGACAACTTTGCTGTGCTTGCTGCTAGTTCTGCCCCAGCCTACCATAGATAACCTTGCTCTCCCCTTTAGGCTCTGAGATGCCCAGAACTTGTCAACTTCAAAGGGCGGGCCGGGCTACATCTACTCAGCTGGCACAGTTTCTTCTTGCTAGATCTAGTGGGAAAGCATTTTGCTGAGATGCAGAAGACAAGAAATGCAGAATACGGAGACGCGGAGCTGTCCCAAGTGCCGCTGCCAGGCGTCTTTCCACAGAAGGAGCGCCCCGGAGCGCACCGCAACCGCCACCGTCATCTCTGCCCAAAGAGCCAAAATATTTTAAAACCCGCCAAAACTAATCAAAACATATTTTCAAACCCGCCAAAATAGAAAACCAGACAGAACTGATCAAAACATTCGGAAAAAAATCTGCCAAAACATGATAAAGCCCACCAAAGCTAATCCAAACACACCAAAAACTGGGCTAAACATAATCAAAACAAATCAAGACAAATCAAAACCTTCTAAAAACCCGCCAAAATATTTCAAAACCCTCAAAACTAATCAAAACATTCCGAATACCAGGCAAAACATTCCAATTACCCGCCAAAATATTTGAAAACCTGCCAAAAGGAATCCAAACATTCCAAAACCTGCCAACACAATAAAAACAACACAAGAGAATACTGAACATTCTAAAAGCCAACCAAAACATTTCGAAAACCCGCCAAAACATCATAAAAACAAATCAAAACCAACCAAAATATTCCGAAAACCCGACAAAATAATTTAGAACCAGCCAAAACTGATCCAAACATTCTGAAAAGATGCCAAAATACGATCAAACCAGTCAGAAGTGATCAAAACGTTCAAGAACTTGCCAAAACATAATCAAAACAAATGAAAGCAAACCAAAACATTCCAAATACCTGCCAAAATATTTGAAAAGCCGCCAAAACGAATCCAAACATTCCAAAACCAACCAACACAATAAAAACAACCCAAGAGAATGCAAAACATTCTATAAAGCCAACCAAAACATTCCGAAAACCCGCCAAAACATCATAAAAACAAATCAAAACCAACCAAAATATTCCGAAAACCCGACAAAATAGTTTAGAACCAGCCAAAACTGATCCAAACATTCTGAAAAGATGCCAAAACACTAGAAAACCAGTCAGAAGTGATCAAAACGTTCAAGAACTTGCCAAAACATAATCAAAACAAATGAAAGCAAACCAAAACATTCCAAATACCTGCCAAAATATTTGAAAAGCCGCCAAAACGAATCCAAACATTCCAAAACCAACCAACACAATAAAAACAACCCAAGAGAATGCAAAACATTCTATAAAGCCAACCAAAATATTCCGAAAACCCGCCAAAATAGTTTAGACCCGCAAAACTGATCAAAACATTCTGAAAAGATGCCAAAACATTAGAAAACCAGCCAGAACTGATCAAAACATTCCAAAAACTTGGCAAAACATCATAAAAACAAATCAAAACCAACCAAAACATTCCAAAAACCCGACAAAATAGTTTAGAACCAGCCAAAACTGATCCAAACATTCTGAAAAGATGCCAAAACACTAGAAAACCAGTCAGAAGTGATTGAAACGTTCAATAACTTGCCAAAACATAATCAAAACAAATGAAAGCAAACCAAAACATTCCAAATACCTGCCAAAATATTCCGAAAAGCCACCAAAACGAATCCAAACATTCCAAAACCTGCCAACACAATCAAAACAAAACAAGAGAAAACAAAACACTCTAAAACACCACCAAAACATTCCGAAAACCCCTCAAAACATAATAAAAACCCCCAAAAGAAACCAAAGAATAAGAGGAACACGGCAACAGATTGGCAAGCAAGAGACGGAGAGCGCGGCACCTTGTAGGAGGCGAAGAAGGAAGCCGCACAACACCTGCACTGTGTCTGCACCTTTCAAACTGCTTGAAGATAGTGGCCTGCCTCTTCAATTGCCATTAGCATTCCAATGGAAGGTATTCTTGGACAACTTTGCTGTGCTTGCTGCTAGTTCTGCCCCAGCCTACCATAGATAACCTTGCTCTCCCCTTTAGGCTCTGAGATGCCCAGAACTTGTCAACTTCAAAGGGCGGGCCGGGCTACATCTACTCAGCTGGCACAGTTTCTTCTTGCTAGATCTAGTGGGAAAGCATTTTGCTGAGATGCAGAAGACAAGAAATGCAGAATACGGAGACGCGGAGCTGTCCCAAGTGCCGCTGCCAGGCGTCTTTCCACAGAAGGAGCGCCCCGGAGCGCACCGCAACCGCCACCGTCATCTCTGCCCAAAGAGCCAAAATATTTTAAAACCCGCCAAAACTAATCAAAACATATTTTCAAACCCGCCAAAATAGAAAACCAGACAGAACTGATCAAAACATTCGGAAAAAAATCTGCCAAAACATGATAAAGCCCACCAAAGCTAATCCAAACACACCAAAAACTGGGCTAAACATAATCAAAACAAATCAAGACAAATCAAAACCTTCTAAAAACCCGCCAAAATATTTCAAAACCCTCAAAACTAATCAAAACATTCCGAATACCAGGCAAAACATTCCAATTACCCGCCAAAATATTTGAAAACCTGCCAAAAGGAATCCAAACATTCCAAAACCTGCCAACACAATAAAAACAACACAAGAGAATACTGAACATTCTAAAAGCCAACCAAAACATTTCGAAAACCCGCCAAAACATCATAAAAACAAATCAAAACCAACCAAAATATTCCGAAAACCCGACAAAATCATTTAGAACCAGCCAAAACTGATCCAAACATTCTGAAAAGATGCCAAAATACGATCAAACCAGTCAGAAGTGATCAAAACGTTCAAGAACTTGCCAAAACATAATCAAAACAAATGAAAGCAAACCAAAACATTCCAAATACCTGCCAAAATATTTGAAAAGCCGCCAAAACGAATCCAAACATTCCAAAACCAACCAACACAATAAAAACAACCCAAGAGAATGCAAAACATTCTATAAAGCCAACCAAAACATTCCGAAAACCCGCCAAAACATCATAAAAACAAATCAAAACCAACCAAAATATTCCGAAAACCCGACAAAATAGTTTAGAACCAGCCAAAACTGATCCAAACATTCTGAAAAGATGCCAAAACACTAGAAAACCAGTCAGAAGTGATCAAAACGTTCAAGAACTTGCCAAAACATAATCAAAACAAATGAAAGCAAACCAAAACATTCCAAATACCTGCCAAAATATTTGAAAAGCCGCCAAAACGAATCCAAACATTCCAAAACCAACCAACACAATAAAAACAACCCAAGAGAATGCAAAACATTCTATAAAGCCAACCAAAATATTCCGAAAACCCGCCAAAATAGTTTAGACCCGCAAAACTGATCAAAACATTCTGAAAAGATGCCAAAACATTAGAAAACCAGCCAGAACTGATCAAAACATTCCAAAAACTTGGCAAAACATCATAAAAACAAATCAAAACCAACCAAAACATTCCGAAAACCCGACAAAATCATTTAGAACCAGCCAAAACTGATCCAAACATTCTGAAAAGATGCCAAAACACTAGAAAACCAGTCAGAAGTGATTGAAACGTTCAATAACTTGCCAAAACATAATCAAAACAAATGAAAGCAAACCAAAACATTCCAAATACCTGCCAAAATATTTGAAAACCCGCCAAAACGAATCCAAACATTCCAAAACCTGCCAACACAATAAAAACAAAACAAGAGAAAACAAAACACTCTAAAACACCACCAAAACATTCCGAAAACCCCTCAAAACATAATAAAATCCCCCAAAAGAAACCAAACAATAACAGGAACACGGCAACAGATTGGCAAGCAAGAGACAGAGAGCGCGGCACCTTGTAGGAGGCGAAGAAGGAAGCCGCACAACACCTGCACTGTGTCTGCACCTTTCAAACTGCTTGAAGATAGTGGCCTGCCTCTTCAATTGCCATTAGCATTCCAATGGAAGGTATTCTTGGACAACTTTGCTGTGCTTGCTGCTAGTTCTGCCCCAGCCTACCATAGATAACCTTGCTCTCCCCTTTAGGCTCTGAGATGCCCAGAACTTGTCAACTTCAAAGGGCGGGCCGGGCTACATCTACTCAGCTGGCACAGTTTCTTCTTGCTAGATCTAGTGGGAAAGCATTTTGCTGAGATGCAGAAGACAAGAAATGCAGAATACGGAGACGCGGAGCTGTCCCAAGTGCCGCTGCCAGGCGTCTTTCCACAGAAGGAGCGCCCCGGAGCGCACCGCAACCGCCACCATCATCTCTGCCCAAAGAGCCAAAATATTTTAAAACCCGCCAAAACTAATCAAAACATATTTTCAAACCCGCCAAAATAGAAAACCAGACAGAACTGATCAAAACATTCGGAAAAAAATCTGCCAAAACATGATAAAGCCCACCAAAGCTAATCCAAACACACCAAAAACTGGGCTAAACATAATCAAAACAAATCAAGACAAATCAAAACCTTCTAAAATCCCGCCAAAATATTTCAAAACCCGTCAAAACTAATCAAAACATTCCGAATACCAGGCAAAACATTCCAATTACCCGCCAAAATATTTGAAAACCTGCCAAAAGGAATCCAAACATTCCAAAACCTGCCAACACAATAAAAACAACACAAGAGAATACTGAACATTCTAAAAGCCAACCAAAACATTTTGAAAACCCTCCAAAACATCATAAAAACAAATCAAAACCAACCAAAATATTCCGAAAACCCGACAAAATAATTTAGAACCAGCCAAAACTGATCCAAACATTCTGAAAAGATGCCAAAACACTAGAAAACCAGTCAGAAGTGATCAAAACGTTCAAGAACTTGCCAAAACATAATCAAAACAAATGAAAGCAAACCAAAACATTCCAAATCCCCCCCAAATATTCCGAAAAGCCGCCAAAACTAATCCAAACTTTCCAAAACCAACCAACACAATAAAAACAACCCAAGAGAATGCAAAACATTCTATTAAGCCAACCAAAACATTTCGAAAATCCGCCAAAAGATCATAGAAACAAATCAAAACAAACCAAAATATTCCGAAAACCCGCCAAAATAGTTTAGACCCGCAAAACTGATCAAAACATTCTGAAAAGATGCCAAAACATTAGAAAACCAGCCAGAACTGATCAAAACATTCCAAAAACTTGGCAAAACATCATAAAAACAAATCAAAACCTACCAAAACATTCCGAAAACCCGACAAAATCATTTAGAACCAGCCAAAACTGATCCAAACATTCTGAAAAGATGCCAAAACACTAGAAAACCAGTCAGAAGTGATTGAAACGTTCAATAACTTGCCAAAACATAATCAAAACAAATGAAAGCAAACCAAAACATTCCAAATACCTGCCAAAATATTTGAAAACCCGCCAAAACGAATCCAAACATTCCAAAACCTGCCAACACAATCAAAACAAAACAAGAGAAAACAAAACACTCTAAAACACCACCAAAACATTCCAAAAACCCCTCAAAACATAATAAAAACCCCCAAAAGAAACCAAACAATAACAGGAACACGGCAACAGATTGGCAAGCAAGAGACGGACAGCGCGGCACCTTGTAGGAGGCGAAGAAGGAAGCCGCACAACACCTGCACTGTGTCTGCACCTTTCAAACTGCTTGAAGATAGTGGCCTGCCTCTTCAATTGCCATTAGCATTCCAATGGAAGGTATTCTTGGACAACTTTGCTGTGCTTGCTGCTAGTTCTGCCCCAGCCTACCATAGATAACCTTGCTCTCCCCTTTAGGCTCTGAGATGCCCAGAACTTGTCAACTTCAAAGGGCGGGCCGGGCTACATCTACTCAGCTGGCACAGTTTCTCCTTGCTAGACCTAGCGGGAAAGCATTTTGCTGAGATGCAGAAGACAAGAAATGCAGAATACGGAGACGCGGAGCTGTCCCAAGTGCCGCTGCCAGGCGTCTTTCCACAGAAGGAGCGCCCCGGAGCGCACCGCAACCGCCACCGTCATCTCTGCCCAAAGAGCCAAAATATTTTAAAACCCGCCAAAACTAATCAAAACATATTTTCAAACCCGCCAAAATAGAAAACCAGACAGAACTGATCAAAACATTCGGAAAAAAATCTGCCAAAACATGATAAAGCCCACCAAAGCTAATCCAAACACACCAAAAACTGGGCTAAACATAATCAAAACAAATCAAGACAAATCAAAACCTTCTAAAAACCCGCCAAAATATTTCAAAACCCTCAAAACTAATCAAAACATTCCGAATACCAGGCAAAACATTCCAATTACCCGCCAAAATATTTGAAAACCTGCCAAAAGGAATCCAAACATTCCAAAACCTGCCAACACAATAAAAACAACACAAGAGAATACTGAACATTCTAAAAGCCAACCAAAACATTTCGAAAACCCGCCAAAACATCATAAAAACAAATCAAAACCAACCAAAATATTCCGAAAACCCGACAAAATAATTTAGAACCAGCCAAAACTGATCCAAACATTCTGAAAAGATGCCAAAACACTAGAAAACCAGTCAGAAGTGATCAAAACGTTCAAGAACTTGCCAAAACATAATCAAAACAAATGAAAGCAAACCAAAACATTCCAAATACCTGCCAAAATATTTGAAAAGCCGCCAAAACGAATCCAAACATTCCAAAACCAACCAACACAATAAAAACAACCCAAGAGAATGCAAAACATTCTATAAAGCCAACCAAAACATTCCGAAAACCCGCCAAAACATCATAAAAACAAATCAACACCAACCAAAACATTCCAAAAACCCGACAAAATAGTTTAGAACCAGCCAAAACTGATCCAAACATTCTGAAAAGATGCCAAAACACTAGAAAACCAGTCAGAAGTGATCAAAACGTTCAATAACTTGCCAAAACATAATCAAAACAAATGAAAGCAAACCAAAACATTCCAAATACCTGCCAAAATATTCCGAAAAGCCACCAAAACGAATCCAAACATTCCAAAACCTGCCAACACAATAAAAACAAAACAAGAGAAAACAAAACACTCTAAAACACCACCAAAACATTCCGAAAACCCCTCAAAACATAATAAAATCCCCCAAAAGAAACCAAACAATAACAGGAACACGGCAACAGATTGGCAAGCAAGAGACGGAGAGCGCGGCACCTTGTAGGAGGCGAAGAAGGAAGCCGCACAACACCTGCACTGTGTCTGCACCTTTCAAACTGCTTGAAGATAGTGGCCTGCCTCTTCAATTGCCATTAGCATTCCAATGGAAGGTATTCTTGGACAACTTTGCTGTGCTTGCTGCTAGTTCTGCCCCAGCCTACCATAGATAACCTTGCTCTCCCCTTTAGGCTCTGAGATGCCCAGAACTTGTCAACTTCAAAGGGCGGGCCGGGCTACATCTACTCAGCTGGCACAGTTTCTTCTTGCTAGATCTAGTGGGAAAGCATTTTGCTGAGATGCAGAAGACAAGAAATGCAGAATACGGAGACGCGGAGCTGTCCCAAGTGCCGCTGCCAGGCGTCTTTCCACAGAAGGAGCGCCCCAGAGCGCACCGCAACCGCCACCATCATCTCTGCCCAAAGAGCCAAAATATTTTAAAACCCGCCAAAACTAATCAAAACATATTTTCAAACCCGCCAAAATAGAAAACCAGACAGAACTGATCAAAACATTCGGAAAAAAATCTGCCAAAACATGATAAAGCCCACCAAAGCTAATCCAAACACACCAAAAACTGGGCTAAACATAATCAAAACAAATCAAGACAAATCAAAACCTTCTAAAATCCCGCCAAAATATTTCAAAACCCGTCAAAACTAATCAAAACATTCCGAATACCAGGCAAAACATTCCAATTACCCGCCAAAATATTTGAAAACCTGCCAAAAGGAATCCAAACATTCCAAAACCTGCCAACACAATAAAAACAACCCAAGAGAATACTGAACATTCTAAAAGCCAACCAAAACATTTCAAAAACCCGCCAAAACATCATAAAAACAAATCAAAACCAACCAAAATATTCCGAAAACCCGACAAAATCATTTAGAACCAGCCAAAACTGATCCAAACATTCTGAAAAGATGCCAAAACACTAGAAAACCAGTCAGAAGTGATCAAAACGTTCAAGAACTTGCCAAAACATAATCAAAACAAATGAAAGCAAACCAAAACATTCCAAATACCTGCCAAAATATTTGAAAAGCCGCCAAAACGAATCCAAACATTCCAAAACCAACCAACACAATAAAAACAACCCAAGAGAATGCAAAACATTCTATAAAGCCAACCAAAATATTCCGAAAACCCGCCAAAATAGTTTAGACCCGCAAAACTGATCAAAACATTCTGAAAAGATGCCAAAACATTAGAAAACCAGCCAGAACTGATCAAAACATTCCAAAAACTTGGCAAAACATCATAAAAACAAATCAAAACCAACCAAAACATTCCGAAAACCCGACAAAATCATTTAGAACCAGCCAAAACTGATCCAAACATTCTGAAAAGATGCCAAAACACTAGAAAACCAGTCAGAAGTGATCAAAACGTTCAATAACTTGCCAAAACATAATCAAAACAAATGAAAGCAAACCAAAACATTCCAAATACCTGCCAAAATATTCCGAAAAGCCACCAAAACGAATCCAAACATTCCAAAACCTGCCAACACAATAAAAACAAAACAAGAGAAAACAAAACACTCTAAAACACCACCAAAACATTCCGAAAACCCCTCAAAACATAATAAAATCCCCCAAAAGAAACCAAACAATAACAGGAACACGGCAACAGATTGGCAAGCAAGAGACGGAGAGCGCGGCACCTTGTAGGAGGCGAAGAAGGAAGCCGCACAACACCTGCACTGTGTCTGCACCTTTCAAACTGCTTGAAGATAGTGGCCTGCCTCTTCAATTGCCATTAGCATTCCAATGGAAGGTATTCTTGGACAACTTTGCTCTGCTTGCTGCTAGTTCTGCCCCAGCCTACCATAGATAACCTTGCTCTCCCCTTTAGGCTCTGAGATGCCCAGAACTTGTCAACTTCAAAGGGCGGGCCGGGCTACATCTACTCAGCTGGCACAGTTTCTTCTTGCTAGATCTAGTGGGAAAGCATTTTGCTGAGATGCAGAAGACAAGAAATGCAGAATACGGAGACGCGGAGCTGTCCCAAGTGCCGCTGCCAGGCGTCTTTCCACAGAAGGAGCGCCCCGGAGCGCACCGCAACCGCCACCATCATCTCTGCCCAAAGAGCCAAAATATTTTAAAACCCGCCAAAACTAATCAAAACATATTTTCAAACCCGCCAAAATAGAAAACCAGACAGAACTGATCAAAACATTCGGAAAAAAATCTGCCAAAACATGATAAAGCCCACCAAAGCTAATCCAAACACACCAAAAACTGGGCTAAACATAATCAAAACAAATCAAGACAAATCAAAACCTTCTAAAATCCCGCCAAAATATTTCAAAACCCGTCAAAACTAATCAAAACATTCCGAATACCAGGCAAAACATTCCAATTACCCGCCAAAATATTTGAAAACCTGCCAAAAGGAATCCAAACATTCCAAAACCTGCCAACACAATAAAAACAACACAAGAGAATACTGAACATTCTAAAAGCCAACCAAAACATTTCGAAAACCCTCCAAAACATCATAAAAACAAATCAAAACCAACCAAAATATTCCGAAAACCCGACAAAATAATTTAGAACCAGCCAAAACTGATCCAAACATTCTGAAAAGATGCCAAAACACTAGAAAACCAGTCAGAAGTGATCAAAACGTTCAAGAACTTGCCAAAACATAATCAAAACAAATGAAAGCAAACCAAAACATTCCAAATACCTGCCAAAATATTTGAAAAGCCGCCAAAACGAATCCAAACATTCCAAAACCAACCAACACAATAAAAACAACCCAAGAGAATGCAAAACATTCTATAAAGCCAACCAAAATATTCCGAAAACCCGCCAAAATAGTTTAGACCCGCAAAACTGATCAAAACATTCTGAAAAGATGCCAAAACATTAGAAAACCAGCCAGAACTGATCAAAACATTCCAAAAACTTGGCAAAACATCATAAAAACAAATCAAAACCTACCAAAACATTCCGAAAACCCGACAAAATCATTTAGAACCAGCCAAAACTGATCCAAACATTCTGAAAAGATGCCAAAACACTAGAAAACCAGTCAGAAGTGATTGAAACGTTCAATAACTTGCCAAAACATAATCAAAACAAATGAAAGCAAACCAAAACATTCCAAATACCTGCCAAAATATTTGAAAACCCGCCAAAACGAATCCAAACATTCCAAAACCTGCCAACACAATCAAAACAAAACAAGAGAAAACAAAACACTCTAAAACACCACCAAAACATTCCAAAAACCCCTCAAAACATAATAAAAACCCCCAAAAGAAACCAAAGAATAAGAGGAACACGGCAACAGATTGGCAAGCAAGAGACGGAGAGCGCGGCACCTTGTAGGAGGCGAAGAAGGAAGCCGCACAACACCTGCACTGTGTCTGCACCTTTCAAACTGCTTGAAGATAGTGGCCTGCCTCTTCAATTGCCATTAGCATTCCAATGGAAGGTATTCTTGGACAACTTTGCTGTGCTTGCTGCTAGTTCTGCCCCAGCCTACCATAGATAACCTTGCTCTCCCCTTTAGGCTCTGAGATGCCCAGAACTTGTCAACTTCAAAGGGCGGGCCGGGCTACATCTACTCAGCTGGCACAGTTTCTTCTTGCTAGATCTAGTGGGAAAGCATTTTGCTGAGATGCAGAAGACAAGAAATGCAGAATACGGAGACGCGGAGCTGTCCCAAGTGCCGCTGCCAGGCGTCTTTCCACAGAAGGAGCGCCCCGGAGCGCACCGCAACCGCCACCATCATCTCTGCCCAAAGAGCCAAAATATTTTAAAACCCGCCAAAACTAATCAAAACATATTTTCAAACCCGCCAAAATAGAAAACCAGACAGAACTGATCAAAACATTCGGAAAAAAATCTGCCAAAACATGATAAAGCCCACCAAAGCTAATCCAAACACACCAAAAACTGGGCTAAACATAATCAAAACAAATCAAGACAAATCAAAACCTTCTAAAAACCCGCCAAAATATTTCAAAACCCTCAAAACTAATCAAAACATTCCGAATACCAGGCAAAACATTCCAATTACCCGCCAAAATATTTGAAAACCTGCCAAAAGGAATCCAAACATTCCAAAACCTGCCAACACAATAAAAACAGCACAAGAGAATACTGAACATTCTAAAAGCCAACCAAAACATTTCGAAAACCCTCCAAAACATCATAAAAACAAATCAAAACCAACCAAAATATTCCAAAAACCCGACAAAATAATTTAGAACCTGCCAAAACTGATCCAAGCATTCTGAAAAGATGCCAAAACACTAGAAAACCAGTCAGAAGTGATCAAAACATTCAATAATTTGCCAAAACATAATCAAAACAAATGAAAGCAAACCAAAACATTCCAAATCCCCCCCAAATATTCCGAAAAGCCGCCAAAACTAATCCAAACTTTCCAAAACCAACCAACACAATAAAAACAACCCAAGAGAATGCAAAACATTCTATTAAGCCAACCAAAACATTTCGAAAACCCGCCAAAAGAACATAGAAACAAATCAAAACAAACCAAAATATTCCGAAAACCCGCCAAAATAGTTTAGACCCGCAAAACTGATCAAAACATTCTGAAAAGATGCCAAAACATTAGAAAACCAGCCAGAACTGATCAAAACATTCCAAAAACTTGGCAAAACATCATAAAAACAAATCAAAACCTACCAAAACATTCCGAAAACCCGACAAAATCATTTAGAACCAGCCAAAACTGATCCAAACATTCTGAAAAGATGCCAAAACACTAGAAAACCAGTCAGAAGTGATTGAAACGTTCAATAACTTGCCAAAACATAATCAAAACAAATGAAAGCAAACCAAAACATTCCAAATACCTGCCAAAATATTTGAAAACCCGCCAAAACGAATCCAAACATTCCAAAACCTGCCAACACAATCAAAACAAAACAAGAGAAAACAAAACACTCTAAAACACCACCAAAACATTCCGAAAACCCCTCAAAACATAATAAAAACCCCCAAAAGAAACCAAAGAATAAGAGGAACACGGCAACAGATTGGCAAGCAAGAGACGGAGAGCGCGGCACCTTGTAGGAGGCGAAGAAGGAAGCCGCACAACACCTGCACTGTGTCTGCAACTTTCAAACTGCTTGAAGATAGTGGCCTGCCTCTTCAATTGCCATTAGCATTCCAATGGAAGGTATTCTTGGACAACTTTGCTGTGCTTGCTGCTAGTTCTGCCCCAGCCTACCATAGATAACCTTGCTCTCCCCTTTAGGCTCTGAGATGCCCAGAACTTGTCAACTTCAAAGGGCGGGCCGGGCTACATCTACTCAGCTGGCACAGTTTCTCCTCGCTAGACCTAGCGGGAAAGCATTTTGCTGAGATGCAGAAGACAAGAAATGCAGAATACGGAGACGCGGAGCTGTCCCAAGTGCCGCTGCCAGGCGTCTTTCCACAGAAGGAGCGCCCCGGAGCGCACCGCAACCGCCACCGTCATCTCTGCCCAAAGAGCCAAAATATTTTAAAACCCGCCAAAACTAATCAAAACATATTTTCAAACCCGCCAAAATAGAAAACCAGACAGAACTGATCAAAACATTCGGAAAAAAATCTGCCAAAACATGATAAAGCCCACCAAAGCTAATCCAAACACACCAAAAACTGGGCTAAACATAATCAAAACAAATCAAGACAAATCAAAACCTTCTAAAAACCCGCCAAAATATTTCAAAACCCTCAAAACTAATCAAAACATTCCGAATACCAGGCAAAACATTCCAATTACCCGCCAAAATATTTGAAAACCTGCCAAAAGGAATCCAAACATTCCAAAACCTGCCAACACAATAAAAACAGCACAAGAGAATACTGAACATTCTAAAAGCCAACCAAAACATTTCGAAAACCCTCCAAAACATCATAAAAACAAATCAAAACCAACCAAAACATTCCAAAAACCCGACAAAATAATTTAGAACCTGCCAAAACTGATCCAAGCATTCTGAAAAGATGCCAAAACACTAGAAAACCAGTCAGAAGTGATCAAAACATTCAATAATTTGCCAAAACATAATCAAAACAAATGAAAGCAAACCAAAACATTCCAAATCCCCCCCAAATATTCCGAAAAGCCGCCAAAACTAATCCAAACTTTCCAAAACCAACCAACACAATAAAAACAACCCAAGAGAATGCAAAACATTCTATTAAGCCAACCAAAACATTTCGAAAACCCGCCAAAAGATCATAGAAACAAATCAAAACAAACCAAAATATTCCGAAAACCCGCCAAAATAGTTTAGACCCGCAAAACTGATCAAAACATTCTGAAAAGATGCCAAAACATTAGAAAACCAGCCAGAACTGATCAAAACATTCCAAAAACTTGGCAAAACATCATAAAAACAAATCAAAACCTACCAAAACATTCCGAAAACCCGACAAAATCATTTAGAACCTGCCAAAACTTATCCAAGCATTCTGAAAAGATGCCAAAACACTAGAAAACCAGTCAGAAGTGATTGAAACGTTCAATAACTTGCCAAAACATAATCAAAACAAATGAAAGCAAACCAAAACATTCCAAATACCTGCCAAAATATTTGAAAACCCGCCAAAACGAATCCAAACATTCCAAAACCTGCCAACACAATCAAAACAAAACAAGAGAAAACAAAACACTCTAAAACACCACCAAAACATTCCGAAAACCCCTCAAAACATAATAAAAACCCCCAAAAGAAACCAAAGAATAAGAGGAACACGGCAACAGATTGGCAAGCAAGAGACGGAGAGCGCGGCACCTTGTAGGAGGCGAAGAAGGAAGCCGCACAACACCTGCACTGTGTCTGCACCTTTCAAACTGCTTGAAGATAGTGGCCTGCCTCTTCAATTGCCATTAGCATTCCAATGGAAGGTATTCTTGGACAACTTTGCTGTGCTTGCTGCTAGTTCTGCCCCAGCCTACCATAGATAACCTTGCTCTCCCCTTTAGGCTCTGAGATGCCCAGAACTTGTCAACTTCAAAGGGCGGGCCGGGCTACATCTACTCAGCTGGCACAGTTTCTTCTTGCTAGATCTAGTGGGAAAGCATTTTGCTGAGATGCAGAAGACAAGAAATGCAGAATACGGAGACGCGGAGCTGTCCCAAGTGCCGCTGCCAGGCGTCTTTCCACAGAAGGAGCGCCCCGGAGCGCACCGCAACCGCCACCATCATCTCTGCCCAAAGAGCCAAAATATTTTAAAACCCGCCAAAACTAATCAAAACATATTTTCAAACCCGCCAAAATAGAAAACCAGACAGAACTGATCAAAACATTCGGAAAAAAATCTGCCAAAACATGATAAAGCCCACCAAAGCTAATCCAAACACACCAAAAACTGGGCTAAACATAATCAAAACAAATCAAGACAAATCAAAACCTTCTAAAAACCCGCCAAAATATTTCAAAACCCTCAAAACTAATCAAAACATTCCGAATACCAGGCAAAACATTCCAATTACCCGCCAAAATATTTGAAAACCTGCCAAAAGGAATCCAAACATTCCAAAACCTGCCAACACAATAAAAACAACACAAGAGAATACTGAACATTCTAAAAGCCAACCAAAACATTTCGAAAACCCGCCAAAACATCATAAAAACAAATCAAAACCTACCAAAACATTCCGAAAACCCGACAAAATCATTTAGAACCAGCCAAAACTGATCCAAACATTCTGAAAAGATGCCAAAACACTAGAAAACCAGTCAGAAGTGATTGAAACGTTCAATAACTTGCCAAAACATAATCAAAACAAATGAAAGCAAACCAAAACATTCCAAATACCTGCCAAAATATTTGAAAACCCGCCAAAACGAATCCAAACATTCCAAAACCTGCCAACACAATCAAAACAAAACAAGAGAAAACAAAACACTCTAAAACACCACCAAAACATTCCGAAAACCCCTCAAAACATAATAAAAACCCCCAAAAGAAACCAAAGAATAAGAGGAACACGGCAACAGATTGGCAAGCAAGAGACGGAGAGCGCGGCACCTTGTAGGAGGCGAAGAAGGAAGCCGCACAACACCTGCACTGTGTCTGCACCTTTCAAACTGCTTGAAGATAGTGGCCTGCCTCTTCAATTGCCATTAGCATTCCAATGGAAGGTATTCTTGGACAACTTTGCTGTGCTTGCTGCTAGTTCTGCCCCAGCCTACCATAGATAACCTTGCTCTCCCCTTTAGGCTCTGAGATGCCCAGAACTTGTCAACTTCAAAGGGCGGGCCGGGCTACATCTACTCAGCTGGCACAGTTTCTTCTTGCTAGATCTAGTGGGAAAGCATTTTGCTGAGATGCAGAAGACAAGAAATGCAGAATACGGAGACGCGGAGCTGTCCCAAGTGCCGCTGCCAGGCGTCTTTCCACAGAAGGAGCGCCCCGGAGCGCACCGCAACCGCCACCATCATCTCTGCCCAAAGAGCCAAAATATTTTAAAACCCGCCAAAACTAATCAAAACATATTTTCAAACCCGCCAAAATAGAAAACCAGACAGAACTGATCAAAACATTCGGAAAAAAATCTGCCAAAACATGATAAAGCCCACCAAAGCTAATCCAAACACACCAAAAACTGGGCTAAACATAATCAAAACAAATCAAGACAAATCAAAACCTTCTAAAATCCCGCCAAAATATTTCAAAACCCGTCAAAACTAATCAAAACCTTCCGAATACCAGGCAAAACATTCCAATTACCCGCCAAAATATTTGAAAACCTGCCAAAAGGAATCCAAACATTCCAAAACCTGCCAACACAATAAAAACAGCACAAGAGAATACTGAACATTCTAAAAGCCAACCAAAACATTTCGAAAACCCTCCAAAACATCATAAAAACAAATCAAAACCAACCAAAACATTCCAAAAACCCGACAAAATAATTTAGAACCTGCCAAAACTGATCCAAGCATTCTGAAAAGATGCCAAAACACTAGAAAACCAGTCAGAAGTGATCAAAACATTCAATAATTTGCCAAAACATAATCAAAACAAATGAAAGCAAACCAAAACATTCCAAATCCCCCCCAAATATTCCGAAAAGCCGCCAAAACTAATCCAAACTTTCCAAAACCAACCAACACAATAAAAACAACCCAAGAGAATGCAAAACATTCTATTAAGCCAACCAAAACATTTCGAAAACCCGCCAAAAGATCATAGAAACAAATCAAAACAAACCAAAATATTCCGAAAACCCGCCAAAATAGTTTAGACCCGCAAAACTGATCAAAACATTCTGAAAAGATGCCAAAACATTAGAAAACCAGCCAGAACTGATCAAAACATTCCAAAAACTTGGCAAAACATCATAAAAACAAATCAAAACCTACCAAAACATTCCGAAAACCCGACAAAATCATTTAGAACCAGCCAAAACTGATCCAAACATTCTGAAAAGATGCCAAAACACTAGAAAACCAGTCAGAAGTGATTGAAACGTTCAATAACTTGCCAAAACATAATCAAAACAAATGAAAGCAAACCAAAACATTCCAAATACCTGCCAAAATATTTGAAAACCCGCCAAAACGAATCCAAACATTCCAAAACCTGCCAACACAATCAAAACAAAACAAGAGAAAACAAAACACTCTAAAACACCACCAAAACATTCCGAAAACCCCTCAAAACATAATAAAAACCCCCAAAAGAAACCAAAGAATAAGAGGAACACGGCAACAGATTGGCAAGCAAGAGACGGAGAGCGCGGCACCTTGTAGGAGGCGAAGAAGGAAGCCGCACAACACCTGCACTGTGTCTGCACCTTTCAAACTGCTTGAAGATAGTGGCCTGCCTCTTCAATTGCCATTAGCATTCCAATGGAAGGTATTCTTGGACAACTTTGCTCTGCTTGCTGCTAGTTCTGCCCCAGCCTACCATAGATAACCTTGCTCTCCCCTTTAGGCTCTGAGATGCCCAGAACTTGTCAACTTCAAAGGGCGGGCCGGGCTACATCTACTCAGCTGGCACAGTTTCTCCTCGCTAGACCTAGCGGGAAAGCATTTTGCTGAGATGCAGAAGACAAGAAATGCAGAATACGGAGATGCGGAGCTGTCCCAAGTGCCGCTGCCAGGCGTCTTTCCACAGAAGGAGCGCCCCGGAGCGCACCGCAACCGCCACCGTCATCTCTGCCCAAAGAGCCAAAATATTTTAAAACCCGCCAAAACTAATCAAAACATATTTTCAAACCCGCCAAAATAGAAAACCAGACAGAACTGATCAAAACATTCGGAAAAAAATCTGCCAAAACATGATAAAGCCCACCAAAGCTAATCCAAACACACCAAAAACTGGGCTAAACATAATCAAAACAAATCAAGACAAATCAAAACCTTCTAAAAACCCGCCAAAATATTTCAAAACCCGTCAAAACTAATCAAAACATTCCGAATACCAGGCAAAACATTCCAATTACCCGCCAAAATATTTGAAAACCTGCCAAAAGGAATCCAAACATTCCAAAACCTGCCAACACAATAAAAACAACACAAGAGAATACTGAACATTCTAAAAGCCAACCAAAACATTTCGAAAACCCGCCAAAACATCATAAAAACAAATCAAAACCAACCAAAATATTCCGAAAACCCGACAAAATAATTTAGAACCAGCCAAAACTGATCCAAACATTCTGAAAAGATGCCAAAACACTAGAAAACCAGTCAGAAGTGATCAAAACGTTCAAGAACTTGCCAAAACATAATCAAAACAAATGAAAGCAAACCAAAACATTCCAAATACCTGCCAAAATATTTGAAAAGCCGCCAAAACGAATCCAAACATTCCAAAACCAACCAACACAATAAAAACAACCCAAGAGAATGCAAAACATTCTATTAAGCCAACCAAAATATTCCGAAAACCCGCCAAAATAGTTTAGACCCGCAAAACTGATCAAAACATTCTGAAAAGATGCCAAAACATTAGAAAACCAGCCTGAACTGATCAAAACATTCCAAAAACTTGGCAAAACATCATAAAAACAAATCAAAACCTACCAAAACATTCCGAAAACCCGACAAAATCATTTAGAACCAGCCAAAACTGATCCAAACATTCTGAAAAGATGCCAAAACACTAGAAAACCAGTCAGAAGTGATTGAAACGTTCAATAACTTGCCAAAACATAATCAAAACAAATGAAAGCAAACCAAAACATTCCAAATACCTGCCAAAATATTTGAAAACCCGCCAAAACGAATCCAAACATTCCAAAACCTGCCAACACAATCAAAACAAAACAAGAGAAAACAAAACACTCTAAAACACCACCAAAACATTCCGAAAACCCCTCAAAACATAATAAAAACCCCCAAAAGAAACCAAAGAATAAGAGGAACACGGCAACAGATTGGCAAGCAAGAGACGGAGAGCGCGGCACCTTGTAGGAGGCGAAGAAGGAAGCCGCACAACACCTGCACTGTGTCTGCACCTTTCAAACTGCTTGAAGATAGTGGCCTGCCTCTTCAATTGCCATTAGCATTCCAATGGAAGGTATTCTTGGACAACTTTGCTGTGCTTGCTGCTAGTTCTGCCCCAGCCTACCATAGATAACCTTGCTCTCCCCTTTAGGCTCTGAGATGCCCAGAACTTGTCAACTTCAAAGGGCGGGCCGGGCTACATCTACTCAGCTGGCACAGTTTCTTCTTGCTAGATCTAGTGGGAAAGCATTTTGCTGAGATGCAGAAGACAAGAAATGCAGAATACGGAGACGCGGAGCTGTCCCAAGTGCCGCTGCCAGGCGTCTTTCCACAGAAGGAGCGCCCCGGAGCGCACCGCAACCGCCACCATCATCTCTGCCCAAAGAGCCAAAATATTTTAAAACCCGCCAAAACTAATCAAAACATATTTTCAAACCCGCCAAAATAGAAAACCAGACAGAACTGATCAAAACATTCGGAAAAAAATCTGCCAAAACATGATAAAGCCCACCAAAGCTAATCCAAACACACCAAAAACTGGGCTAAACATAATCAAAACAAATCAAGACAAATCAAAACCTTCTAAAAACCCGCCAAAATATTTCAAAACCCTCAAAACTAATCAAAACATTCCGAATACCAGGCAAAACATTCCAATTACCCGCCAAAATATTTGAAAACCTGCCAAAAGGAATCCAAACATTCCAAAACCTGCCAACACAATAAAAACAGCACAAGAGAATACTGAACATTCTAAAAGCCAACCAAAACATTTCGAAAACCCTCCAAAACATCATAAAAACAAATCAAAACCAACCAAAACATTCCAAAAACCCGACAAAATAATTTAGAACCTGCCAAAACTGATCCAAGCATTCTGAAAAGATGCCAAAACACTAGAAAACCAGTCAGAAGTGATCAAAACATTCAATAATTTGCCAAAACATAATCAAAACAAATGAAAGCAAACCAAAACATTCCAAATCCCCCCCAAATATTCCGAAAAGCCGCCAAAACTAATCCAAACTTTCCAAAACCAACCAACACAATAAAAACAACCCAAGAGAATGCAAAACATTCTATTAAGCCAACCAAAACATTTCGAAAACCCGCCAAAAGATCATAGAAACAAATCAAAACAAACCAAAATATTCCGAAAACCCGCCAAAATAGTTTAGACCCGCAAAACTGATCAAAACATTCTGAAAAGATGCCAAAACATTAGAAAACCAGCCAGAACTGATCAAAACATTCCAAAAACTTGGCAAAACATCATAAAAACAAATCAAAACCTACCAAAACATTCCGAAAACCCGACAAAATCATTTAGAACCAGCCAAAACTGATCCAAACATTCTGAAAAGATGCCAAAACACTAGAAAACCAGTCAGAAGTGATTGAAACGTTCAATAACTTGCCAAAACATAATCAAAACAAATGAAAGCAAACCAAAACATTCCAAATACCTGCCAAAATATTTGAAAACCCGCCAAAACGAATCCAAACATTCCAAAACCTGCCAACACAATAAAAACAAAACAAGAGAAAACAAAACACTCTAAAACACCACCAAAACATTCCGAAAACCCCTCAAAACATAATAAAAACCCCCAAAAGAAACCAAAGAATAAGAGGAACACGGCAACAGATTGGCAAGCAAGAGACAGAGAGCGCGGCACCTTGTAGGAGGCGAAGAAGGAAGCCGCACAACACCTGCACTGTGTCTGCACCTTTCAAACTGCTTGAAGATAGTGGCCTGCCTCTTCAATTGCCATTAGCATTCCAATGGAAGGTATTCTTGGACAACTTTGCTCTGCTTGCTGCTAGTTCTGCCCCAGCCTACCATAGATAACCTTGCTCTCCCCTTTAGGCTCTGAGATGCCCAGAACTTGTCAACTTCAAAGGGCGGGCCGGGCTACATCTACTCAGCTGCCACAGTTTCTCCTTGCTAGACCTAGTGGGAAAGCATTTTGCTGAGATGCAGAAGGCAAGAAACGCAGAATACGGAGACGCGGAGCTGTCCCAAGTGCCGCTGCCAGGCGTCTTTCCACAGAAGTAGCGCCCTGGAGCGCACCGCAACCGCCACCGTCATCTCTGCGCAAAGAGCCAAAATATTTTAAAACCCGCCAAAACTCATCCAAAAATATTTTCAAACCCGCCAAAATAGAAAACCAGACAGAAGTCATCAATACATTCGAAAAAACCTGACAAAACATGATCAAGCCCACCAAAGCTAATCCAAACACACCAAAAACTGGGCTAAACAGAATCAAAACAAATCAAAACAAATCCAAACCTTCTAAAACCCCGCCAAAATATTTCAAAACCCGTCAAAACTAATCAAAACCTTCCGAATACCCGCCAAAACATTCCAAATACCCGCCAAAAGATTTTAAAACCCGCCAAAACGTATCCAAACATTCCAAAACCTGCCAACACAATAAAAACAACTCAAGAGAATACAAAACATTCTAAAACCCAACCAAGACATTCTGAAAACCCGCCAAAACATCATAAAAACAAATCAAAACCAACCAAAACATTCCAAAAACCAGCCAAAATATTCCGAAATCTGGCCAAAACATCATAAAAAGAAATCAAAACCAACCAAAACATTCCAAAAACCCGACAAAATAGTTTAGAACCTGCCAAACCTGATCAAAACATTCTGAAAAGATGCCAAAATACTAGAAAACCAGTCAGAAGTGATCGAAACTTTCAATAGCTTGCCAAAACATAATCAAAACAAATGAAAGCAAACCAAAACATTCCAAATACCCACCAAAATATTTTAAAACCCGCCAAAAGGAATCCAAATGTTCCACAACCTGCCAAGACAATCAAAACAACACAAGAGAAAACAAAACATTCTGAAACACCACCAAAACATTCCGAAAACCCGCCAAAACATCATCAAAACAAATCAAAACCAACCAAAAAATAAGAGGAACACGGCAACATATTGGCAAGCAAGAGACGGAGAACGCGGCACCTTCTAGGAGGCCAAGAAGGAAGCCGCACAACACCTGCACTGTGTCTGCAACTTTCAAACTGCTAGAAGCTAGTGGCTTGCCACTGGCCTGCCTCTTCAATTGCCATTAGCATTCCAATGGAAGCTATTCTTGGACAACTTTGCTCTGCTTGCTGCTAGTTCTGCCCCAGCCTACCATAGAGAACCTTGCTCTTGCCTTGAGGCTCTGAGATGCCCAGAACTTGTCAACTTCAAAGGGCGGGCCGGGCTACATCTACTCAGCTGCCACAGTTTCTCCTTGCTAGACCTAGTGGGAAAGCATTTTGCTGAGATGCAGAAGGCAAGAAACGCAGAATACGGAGACGCGGAGCTGTCCCAAGTGCCGCTGCCAGGCGTCTTTCCACAGAAGTAGCGCCCTGGAGCGCACCGCAACCGCCACCGTCATCTCTGCGCAAAGAGCCAAAATATTTTAAAACCCGCCAAAACTCATCCAAAAATATTTTCAAACCCGCCAAAATAGAAAACCAGACAGAAGTCATCAATACATTCGAAAAAACCTGACAAAACACGATAAAGCCCACCAAAGCTAATCCAAACACACCAAAAACTGGGCTAAACAGAATCAAAACAAATCAAAACAAATCCAAACCTTCTAAAAACCCGCCAAAATATTTCAAAACCCGTCAAAACTAATCAAAACCTTCCGAATACCCGCCAAAACATTCCAAATACCCGCCAAAAGATTTTAAAACCCGCCAAAAAGTATCCAAACATTCCAAAACCTGCCAACACAATAAAAACAACTCAAGAGAATACAAAACATTCTAAAACCCAACCAAGACATTCTGAAAACCCGCCAAAACATCATAAAAACAAATCAAAACCAACCAAAACATTCCAAAAACCAGCCAAAATATTCCGAAATCTGGCCAAAACATCATAAAAAGAAATCAAAACCAACCAAAACATTCCAAAAACCCGACAAAATAGTTTAGAACCTGCCAAACCTGATCAAAACATTCTGAAAAGATGCCAAAATACTAGAAAACCAGTCAGAAGTGATCGAAACTTTCAATAGCTTGCCAAAACATAATCAAAACAAATGAAAGCAAACCAAAACATTCCAAATACCCACCAAAATATTTTAAAACCCGCCAAAAGGAATCCAAATGTTCCACAACCTGCCAAGACAATCAAAACAACACAAGAGAAAACAAAACATTCTGAAACACCACCAAAACATTCTAAAACACCACCAAAACATTCCGAAAACCCGCCAAAACATCATCAAAACAAATCAAAACCAACCAAAAAATAAGAGGAACACGGCAACATATTGGCAAGCAAGAGACGGAGAACGCGGCACCTTCTAGGAGGCCAAGAAGGAAGCCGCACAACACCTGCACTGTGTCTGCAACTTTCAAACTGCTAGAAGCTAGTGGCTTGCCACTGGCCTGCCTCTTCAATTGCCATTAGCATTCCAATGGAAGCTATTCTTGGACAACTTTGCTCTGCTTGCTGCTAGTTCTGCCCCAGCCTACCATAGAGAACCTTGCTCTTGCCTTGAGGCTCTGAGATGCCAAGAACTTGTCAACTTCAAAGGGCGGGCCGGGCTACATCTACTCAGCTGCCACAGTTTCTCCTTGCTAGACCTAGTGGGAAAGCATTTTGCTGAGATGCAGAAGGCAAGAAACGCAGAATACGGAGACGCGGAGCTGTCCCAAGTGCCGCTGCCAGGCGTCTTTCCGCAGAAGGAGCGCCCCGGAGCGCACCGCAACCGCCACCGTCATCTCTGCGCAAAGAGCCAAAATATTTTAAAACCCGCCAAAACTCATCCAAAAATATTTTCAAACCCGCCAAAATAGAAAACCAGACAGAAGTCATCAATACATTCGAAAAAACCTGACAAAACATGATCAAGCCCACCAAAGCTAATCCAAACACACCAAAAACTGGGCTAAACAGAATCAAAACAAATCAAAACAAATCCAAACCTTCTAAAAACCCGCCAAAATATTTCAAAACCCGTCAAAACTAATCAAAACCTTCCGAATACCCGCCAAAACATTCCAAATACCCGCCAAAAGATTTTAAAACCCGCCAAAAAGTATCCAAACATTCCAAAACCTGCCAACACAATAAAAACAACTCAAGAGAATACAAAACATTCTAAAACCCAACCAAGACATTCTGAAAACCCGCCAAAACATCATAAAAACAAATCAAAACCAACCAAAACATTCCAAAAACCAGCCAAAATATTCCGAAATCTGGCCAAAACATCATAAAAAGAAATCAAAACCAACCAAAACATTCCAAAAACCCGACAAAATAGTTTAGAACCTGCCAAACCTGATCAAAACATTCTGAAAAGATGCCAAAATACTAGAAAACCAGTCAGAAGTGATCGAAACTTTCAATAGCTTGCCAAAACATAATCAAAACAAATGAAAGCAAACCAAAACATTCCAAATACCCACCAAAATATTTTAAAACCCGCCAAAAGGAATCCAAATGTTCCACAACCTGCCAAGACAATCAAAACAACACAAGAGAAAACAAAACATTCTGAAACACCACCAAAATATTCCGAAACACCACCAAAACATTCCGAAAACCCGCCAAAACATCATCAAAACAAATCAAAACCAACCAAAAAATAAGAGGAACACGGCAACATATTGGCAAGCAAGAGACGGAGAACGCGGCACCTTCTAGGAGGCCAAGAAGGAAGCCGCACAACACCTGCACTGTGTCTGCAACTTTCAAACTGCTAGAAGCTAGTGGCTTGCCACTGGCCTGCCTCTTCAATTGCCATTAGCATTCCAATGGAAGCTATTCTTGGACAACTTTGCTCTGCTTGCTGCTAGTTCTGCCCCAGCCTACCATAGAGAACCTTGCTCTTGCCTTGAGGCTCTGAGATGCCAAGAACTTGTCAACTTCAAAGGGCGGGCCGGGCTACATCTACTCAGCTGCCACAGTTTCTCCTTGCTAGACCTAGTGGGAAAGCATTTTGCTGAGATGCAGAAGGCAAGAAACGCAGAATACGGAGACGCGGAGCTGTCCCAAGTGCCGCTGCCAGGCGTCTTTCCGCAGAAGGAGCGCCCCGGAGCGCACCGCAACCGGCACCGTCATCTCTGCGCAAAGAGCCAAAATATTTTCAAACCCGCCAAAACTCATCCAAAAATATTTTTAAACCCGCCAAAATAGAAAACCAGACAGAAGTCATCAATACATTCGAAAAAACCTGACAAAACATGATCAAGCCCACCAAAGCTAATCCAAACACACCAAAAACTGGGCTAAACAGAATCAAAACAAATCAAAACAAATCCAAACCTTCTAAAAACCCGCCAAAATATTTCAAAACCCGTCAAAACTAATCAAAACCTTCCGAATACCCGCCAAAACATTCCAAATACCCGCCAAAAGATTTTAAAACCCGCCAAAAAGTATCCAAACATTCCAAAACCTGCCAACACAATAAAAACAACTCAAGAGAATACAAAACATTCTAAAACCCAACCAAGACATTCTGAAAACCCGCCAAAACATCATAAAAACAAATCAAAACCAACCAAAACATTCCAAAAACCAGCCAAAATATTCCGAAATCTGGCCAAAACATCATAAAAACAAATCAAAACCAACCAAAACATTCCAAAAACCCGACAAAATAGTTTAGAACCTGCCAAACCTGATCAAAACATTCTGAAAAGATGCCAAAATACTAGAAAACCAGTCAGAAGTGATCGAAACTTTCAATAACTTGCCAAAACATCATCAAAACAAATGAAAGCAAACCAAAACATTCCAAATACCCACCAAAATATTTTAAAACCCGCCAAAAGGAATCCAAATGTTCCACAACCTGCCAAGACAATCAAAACAACACAAGAGAAAACAAAACATTCTGAAACACCACCAAAACATTCCGAAACACCACCAAAACATTCCGAAAACCCGCCAAAACATCATAAAAACAAATCAAAACCAACCAAAAAATAAGAGGAACACGGCAACATATTGGCAAGCAAGAGACGGAGAGCGCGGCACCTTCTAGGAGGCCAAGAAGGAAGCCGCACAACACCTGCACTGTGTCTGCAACTTTCAAACTGCTAGAAGCTAGTGGCTTGCCACTGGCCTGCCTCTTCAATTGCCATTAGCATTCCAATGGAAGCTATTCTTGGACAACTTTGCTCTGCTTGCTGCTAGTTCTGCCCCAGCCTACCATAGAGAACCTTGCTCTTGCCTTGAGGCTCTGAGATGCCAAGAACTTGTCAACTTCAAAGGGCGGGCCGGGCTACATCTACTCAGCTGCCACAGTTTCTCCTTGCTAGACCTAGTGGGAAAGCATTTTGCTGAGATGCAGAAGGCAAGAAACGCAGAATACGGAGACGCGGAGCTGTCCCAAGTGCCGCTGCCAGGCGTCTTTCCGCAGAAGGAGCGCCCCGGAGCGCACCGCAACCGCCACCGTCATCTCTGCGCAAAGAGCCAAAATATTTTAAAACCCGCCAAAACTCATCCAAAAATATTTTCAAACCCGCCAAAATAGAAAACCAGACAGAAGTCATCAATACATTCGAAAAAACCTGACAAAACATGATAAAGCCCACCAAAGCTAATCCAAACACACCAAAAACTGGGCTAAACAGAATCAAAACAAATCAAAACAAATCCAAACCTTCTAAAAACCCGCCAAAATATTTCAAAACCCGTCAAAACTAATCAAAACCTTCCGAATACCCGCCAAAACATTCCAAATACCCGCCAAAAGATTTTAAAACCCGCCAAAAAGTATCCAAACATTCCAAAACCTGCCAACACAATAAAAACAACTCAAGAGAATACAAAACATTCTAAAACCCAACCAAGACATTCTGAAAACCCGCCAAAACATCATAAAAACAAATCAAAACCAACCAAAACATTCCAAAAACCAGCCAAAATATTCCGAAATCTGGCCAAAACATCATAAAAAGAAATCAAAACCAACCAAAACATTCCAAAAACCCGACAAAATAGTTTAGAACCTGCCAAACCTGATCAAAACATTCTGAAAAGATGCCAAAATACTAGAAAACCAGTCAGAAGTGATCGAAACTTTCAATAGCTTGCCAAAACATAATCAAAACAAATGAAAGCAAACCAAAACATTCCAAATACCCACCAAAATATTTTAAAACCCGCCAAAAGGAATCCAAATGTTCCACAACCTGCCAAGACAATCAAAACAACACAAGAGAAAACAAAACATTCTGAAACACCACCAAAACATTCTAAAACACCACCAAAACATTCCGAAAACCCGCCAAAACATCATAAAAACAAATCAAAACCAACCAAAAAATAAGAGGAACACGGCAACATATTGGCAAGCAAGAGACGGAGAACGCGGCACCTTCTAGGAGGCCAAGAAGGAAGCCGCACAACACCTGCACTGTGTCTGCAACTTTCAAACTGCTAGAAGCTAGTGGCTTGCCACTGGCCTGCCTCTTCAATTGCCATTAGCATTCCAATGGAAGCTATTCTTGGACAACTTTGCTCTGCTTGCTGCTAGTTCTGCCCCAGCCTACCATAGAGAACCTTGCTCTTGCCTTGAGGCTCTGAGATGCCAAGAACTTGTCAACTTCAAAGGGCGGGCCGGGCTACATCTACTCAGCTGCCACAGTTTCTCCTTGCTAGACCTAGTGGGAAAGCATTTTGCTGAGATGCAGAAGGCAAGAAACGCAGAATACGGAGACGCGGAGCTGTCCCAAGTGCCGCTGCCAGGCGTCTTTCCGCAGAAGGAGCGCCCCGGAGCGCACCGCAACCGGCACCGTCATCTCTGCGCAAAGAGCCAAAATATTTTCAAACCCGCCAAAACTCATCCAAAAATATTTTTAAACCCGCCAAAATAGAAAACCAGACAGAAGTCATCAATACATTCGAAAAAACCTGACAAAACATGATCAAGCCCACCAAAGCTAATCCAAACACACCAAAAACTGGGCTAAACAGAATCAAAACAAATCAAAACAAATCCAAACCTTCTAAAAACCCGCCAAAATATTTCAAAACCCGTCAAAACTAATCAAAACCTTCCGAATACCCGCCAAAACATTCCAAATACCCGCCAAAAGATTTTAAAACCCGCCAAAAAGTATCCAAACATTCCAAAACCTGCCAACACAATAAAAACAACTCAAGAGAATACAAAACATTCTAAAACCCAACCAAGACATTCTGAAAACCCGCCAAAACATCATAAAAACAAATCAAAACCAACCAAAACATTCCAAAAACCAGCCAAAATATTCCGAAATCTGGCCAAAACATCATAAAAAGAAATCAAAACCAACCAAAACATTCCAAAAACCCGACAAAATAGTTTAGAACCTGCCAAACCTGATCAAAACATTCTGAAAAGATGCCAAAATACTAGAAAACCAGTCAGAAGTGATCGAAACTTTCAATAACTTGCCAAAACATCATCAAAACAAATGAAAGCAAACCAAAACATTCCAAATACCCACCAAAATATTTTAAAACCCGCCAAAAGGAATCCAAATGTTCCACAACCTGCCAAGACAATCAAAACAACACAAGAGAAAACAAAACATTCTGAAACACCACCAAAACATTCCGAAACACCACCAAAACATTCCGAAAACCCGCCAAAACATCATAAAAACAAATCAAAACCAACCAAAAAATAAGAGGAACACGGCAACATATTGGCAAGCAAGAGACGGAGAGCGCGGCACCTTCTAGGAGGCCAAGAAGGAAGCCGCACAACACCTGCACTGTGTCTGCAACTTTCAAACTGCTAGAAGCTAGTGGCTTGCCACTGGCCTGCCTCTTCAATTGCCATTAGCATTCCAATGGAAGCTATTCTTGGACAACTTTGCTCTGCTTGCTGCTAGTTCTGCCCCAGCCTACCATAGAGAACCTTGCTCTTGCCTTGAGGCTCTGAGATGCCAAGAACTTGTCAACTTCAAAGGGCGGGCCGGGCTACATCTACTCAGCTGCCACAGTTTCTCCTTGCTAGACCTAGTGGGAAAGCATTTTGCTGAGATGCAGAAGGCAAGAAACGCAGAATACGGAGACGCGGAGCTGTCCCAAGTGCCGCTGCCAGGCGTCTTTCCACAGAAGTAGCGCCCTGGAGCGCACCGCAACCGCCACCGTCATCTCTGCGCAAAGAGCCAAAATATTTTAAAACCCGCCAAAACTCATCCAAAAATATTTTCAAACCCGCCAAAATAGAAAACCAGACAGAAGTCATCAATACATTCGAAAAAACCTGACAAAACATGATAAAGCCCACCAAAGCTAATCCAAACACACCAAAAACTGGGCTAAACAGAATCAAAACAAATCAAAACAAATCCAAACCTTCTAAAAACCCGCCAAAATATTTCAAAACCCGTCAAAACTAATCAAAACCTTCCGAATACCCGCCAAAACATTCCAAATACCCGCCAAAATATTTTAAAACCCGCCAAAACGTATCCAAACATTCCAAAACCTGCCAACACAATAAAAACAACTCAAGAGAATACAAAACATTCTAAAACCCAACCAAGACATTCTGAAAACCCGCCAAAACATCATAAAAACAAATCAAAACCAACCAAAACATTCCAAAAACCAGCCAAAATATTCCGAAATCTGGCCAAAACATCATAAAAAGAAATCAAAACCAACCAAAACATTCCAAAAACCCGACAAAATAGTTTAGAACCTGCCAAACCTGATCAAAACATTCTGAAAAGATGCCAAAATACTAGAAAACCAGTCAGAAGTGATCGAAATTTTCAATAGCTTGCCAAAACATCATCAAAACAAATGAAAGCAAACCAAAACATTCCAAATACCCACCAAAATATTTTAAAACCCGCCAAAAGGAATCCAAATGTTCCACAACCTGCCAAGACAATCAAAACAACACAAGAGAAAACAAAACATTCTGAAACACCACCAAAACATTCCGAAACACCACCAAAACATTCCGAAAACCCGCCAAAACATCATCAAAACAAATCAAAACCAAAAAAAAAATAAGAGGAACACGGCAACATATTGGCAAGCAAGAGACGGAGAACGCGGCACCTTCTAGGAGGCCAAGAAGGAAGCCGCACAACACCTGCACTGTGTCTGCAACTTTCAAACTGCTAGAAGCTAGTGGCTTGCCACTGGCCTGCCTCTTCAATTGCCATTAGCATTCCAATGGAAGCTATTCTTGGACAACTTTGCTCTGCTTGCTGCTAGTTCTGCCCCAGCCTACCATAGAGAACCTTGCTCTTGCCTTGAGGCTCTGAGATGCCAAGAACTTGTCAACTTCAAAGGGCGGGCCGGGCTACATCTACTCAGCTGCCACAGTTTCTCCTTGCTAGACCTAGTGGGAAAGCATTTTGCTGAGATGCAGAAGGCAAGAAACGCAGAATACGGAGACGCGGAGCTGTCCCAAGTGCCGCTGCCAGGCGTCTTTCCACAGAAGTAGCGCCCTGGAGCGCACCGCAACCGCCACCGTCATCTCTGCGCAAAGAGCCAAAATATTTTAAAACCCGCCAAAACTCATCCAAAAATATTTTCAAACCCGCCAAAATAGAAAACCAGACAGAAGTCATCAATACATTCGAAAAAACCTGACAAAACATGATCAAGCCCACCAAAGCTAATCCAAACACACCAAAAACTGGGCTAAACAGAATCAAAACAAATCAAAACAAATCCAAACCTTCTAAAAACCCGCCAAAATATTTCAAAACCCGTCAAAACTAATCAAAACCTTCCGAATACCCGCCAAAACATTCCAAATACCCGCCAAAAGATTTTAAAACCCGCCAAAAAGTATCCAAACATTCCAAAACCTGCCAACACAATAAAAACAACTCAAGAGAATACAAAACATTCTAAAACCCAACCAAGACATTCTGAAAACCCGCCAAAACATCATAAAAACAAATCAAAACCAACCAAAACATTCCAAAAACCAGCCAAAATATTCCGAAATCTGGCCAAAACATCATAAAAACAAATCAAAACCAACCAAAACATTCCAAAAACCCGACAAAATAGTTTAGAACCTGCCAAACCTGATCAAAACATTCTGAAAAGATGCCAAAATACTAGAAAACCAGTCAGAAGTGATCGAAACTTTCAATAGCTTGCCAAAACATAATCAAAACAAATGAAAGCAAACCAAAACATTCCAAATACCCACCAAAATATTTTAAAACCCGCCAAAAGGAATCCAAATGTTCCACAACCTGCCAAGACAATCAAAACAACACAAGAGAAAACAAAACATTCTGAAACACCACCAAAACATTCTAAAACACCACCAAAACATTCCGAAAACCCGCCAAAACATCATCAAAACAAATCAAAACCAACCAAAAAATAAGAGGAACACGGCAACATATTGGCAAGCAAGAGACGGAGAACGCGGCACCTTCTAGGAGGCCAAGAAGGAAGCCGCACAACACCTGCACTGTGTCTGCAACTTTCAAACTGCTAGAAGCTAGTGGCTTGCCACTGGCCTGCCTCTTCAATTGCCATTAGCATTCCAATGGAAGCGATTCTTGGACAACTTTGCTCTGCTTGCTGCTAGTTCTGCCCCAGCCTACCATAGAGAACCTTGCTCTTGCCTTGAGGCTCTGAGATGCCAAGAACTTGTCAACTTCAAAGGGCGGGCTGGGCTACATCTACTCAGCTGCCACAGTTTCTCCTTGCTAGACCTAGTGGGAAAGCATTTTGCTGAGATGCAGAAGGCAAGAAACGCAGAATACGGAGACGCGGAGCTGTCCCAAGTGCCGCTGCCAGGCGTCTTTCCGCAGAAGGAGCGCCCCGGAGCGCACCGCAACCGGCACCGTCATCTCTGCGCAATGAGCCAAAATATTTTCAAACCCGCCAAAACTCATCCAAAAATATTTTTAAACCCGCCAAAATAGAAAACCAGACAGAAGTGATCAATACATTCGAAAAAACCTGACAAAACATGATCAAGCCCACCAAAGCTAATCCAAACACACCAAAAACTGGGCTAAACAGAATCAAAACAAATCAAAACAAATCCAAACCTTCTAAAAACCCGCCAAAATATTTCAAAACCCGTCAAAACTAATCAAAACCTTCCGAATACCCGCCAAAACATTCCAAATACCCGCCAAAAGATTTTAAAACCCGCCAAAAAGTATCCAAACATTCCAAAACCTGCCAACACAATAAAAACAACTCAAGAGAATACAAAACATTCTAAAACCCAACCAAGACATTCCGAAAACCCGCCAAAACATCATAAAAACAAATCAAAACCAACCAAAACATTCCAAAAACCAGCCAAAATATTCCGAAATCTGGCCAAAACATCATAAAAAGAAATCAAAACCAACCAAAACATTGCAAAAACCCGACAAAATAGTTTAGAACCTGCCAAACCTGATCAAAACATTCTGAAAAGATGCCAAAATACTAGAAAACCAGTCAGAAGTGATCGAAACTTTCAATAACTTGCCAAAACATAATCAAAACAAATGAAAGCAAACCAAAACATTCCAAATACCCACCAAAATATTTTAAAACCCGCCAAAAGGAATCCAAATGTTCCACAACCTGCCAAGACAATCAAAACAACACAAGAGAAAACAAAACATTCTGAAACACCACCAAAACATTCCGAAACACCACCAAAACATTCCGAAAACCCGCCAAAACATCATAAAAACAATTCAAAACCAACCAAAAAATAAGAGGAACACGGCAACATATTGGCAAGCAAGAGACGGAGAACGTGACACCTTCTAGGAGGCCAAGAAGGAAGCCGCACAACACCTGCACTGTGTCTGCAACTTTCAAACTGCTAGAAGCTAGTGGCTTGCCACTGGCCTGCCTCTTCAATTGCCATTAGCATTCCAATGGAAGCTATTCTTGGACAACTTTGCTCTGCTTGCTGCTAGTTCTGCCCCAGCCTACCATAGAGAACCTTGCTCTTGCCTTGAGGCTCTGAGATGCCAAGAACTTGTCAACTTCAAAGGGCGGGCCGGGCTACATCTACTCAGCTGCCACAGTTTCTCCTTGCTAGACCTAGTGGGAAAGCATTTTGCTGAGATGCAGAAGGCAAGAAACGCAGAATACGGAGACACGGAGCTGTCCCAAGTGCCGCTGCCAGGCGTCTTTCCGCAGAAGTAGCGCCCCGGAGCGCACCGCAACCGGCACCGTCATCTCTGCGCAAAGAGCCAAAATATTTTAAAACCCACCAAAACTAATCCAAAAATATTTTCAAACCCGCCAAAATAGAAAACCAGACAGAAGTGATCAATACATTCGAAAAAACCTGACAAAACATGATCAAGCCCACCAAAGCTAATCCAAACACACCAAAAACTGGGCTAAACAGAATCAAAACAAATCAAAACAAATCCAAACCTTCTAAAAACCCGCCAAAATATTTCAAAACCCGTCAAAACTAATCAAAACATTCTGAATACCTGCCAAAACATTCCAAATACCAGCCAAAAGATTTTAAAACTCGCCAAAAAGTATCCAAACATTCCAAAACCTGCCAACACAATAAAAACAACTCAAGAGAATACAAAACATTCTAAAACCCAACCAAGACATTCCAAAAACCCGCCAAAACATCATAAAAACAAATCAAAACCAACCAAAATATTCCAAAAACCCGCCAAAATGATTTAGACCCACAAAACTCATCAAAACATGCTGAAAAGATGCCAAAACATTAGAAAACCAGCCTGAACTGATCAAAACATTCAAAAAACTTGGCAAAACATCATAAAAACAAATCAAAACCAACCAAAAAATTCCAAAAACCTGACAAAATAGTTTAGAACCTGCCAAACCTGATCAAAACATTCTGAAAAGATGCCAAAATACTAGAAAACCAGTCAGAAGTGATCGAAACTTTCATTAGCTTGCCAAAACATAATCAAAACAAATGAAAGCAAACCAAAACATTCCAAATACCCGCCAAAAGATTTTAAAACCCACCAAAAGGAATCCAAACATTCCAAAACCTGCCAAGACAATATAAACAACACAAGAGAAAACAAAACATTCTAAAACACCACCAAAACATTCCGAAAACCCGCCAAAACATCATAAAAACAAATCAAAACCAACCAAAAAATAAGAGGAACACGGCAACATATTGGCAAGCAAGAGACGGAGAGCGCGGCACCTTCTAGGAGGCCAAGAAGGAAGCCGCACAACACCTGCACTGTGTCTGCAACTTTCAAACTGCTAGAAGCTAGTGGCTTGCCACTGGCCTGCCTCTTCAATTGCCATTAGCATTCCAATGGAAGCTATTCTTGGACAACTTTGCTCTGCTTGCTGCTAGTTCTGCCCCAGCCTACCATAGATAACCTTGCTCTTGCCTTGAGGCTCTGAGATGCCAAGAACTTGTCAACTTCAAAGGGCGGGCCGGGCTACATCTACTCAGCTGCCACAGTTTCTCCTTGCTAGACCTAGTGGGAAAGCATTTTGCTGAGATGCAGAAGGCAAGAAACGCAGAATACGGAGACGCGGAGCTGTCCCAAATGCCGCTGCCAGGCGTCTTTCCACAGAAGTAGCGCCCCGGAGCGCACCGCAACCGGCACCGTCATCTCTGCGCAAAGAGCCAAAATATTTTAAAACCCGCCAAAACTCATCCAAAAATATTTTCAAACCCGCCAAAATAGAAAACCAGACAGAAGTCATCAATACATTCGAAAAAACCTGACAAAACATGATCAAGCCCACCAAAGCTAATCCAAACACACCAAAAACTGGGCTAAACAGAATCAAAACAAATCAAAACAAATCCAAACCTTCTAAAAACCCGCCAAAATATTTCAAAACCCGTCAAAACTAATCAAAACCTTCCGAATACCCGCCAAAACATTCCAAATACCCGCCAAAAGATTTTAAAACCCGCCAAAACGTATCCAAACATTCCAAAACCTGCCAACACAATAAAAACAACTCAAGAGAATACAAAACATTCTAAAACCCAACCAAGACATTCTGAAAACCCGCCAAAACATCATAAAAACAAATCAAAACCAACCAAAACATTCCAAAAACCAGCCAAAATATTCCGAAATCTGGCCAAAACATCATAAAAAGAAATCAAAACCAACCAAAACATTCCAAAAACCCGACAAAATAGTTTAGAACCTGCCAAACCTGATCAAAACATTCTGAAAAGATGCCAAAATACTAGAAAACCAGTCAGAAGTGATCGAAACTTTCAATAGCTTGCCAAAACATAATCAAAACAAATGAAAGCAAACCAAAACATTCCAAATACCCACCAAAATATTTTAAAACCCGCCAAAAGGAATCCAAATGTTCCACAACCTGCCAAGACAATCAAAACAACACAAGAGAAAACAAAACATTCTGAAACACCACCAAAACATTCCGAAACACCACCAAAACATTCTGAAAACCCGCCAAAACATCATAAAAACAAATCAAAACCAACCAAAAAATAAGAGGAACACGGCAACATATTGGCAAGCAAGAGACGGAGAACGCGGCACCTTCTAGGAGGCCAAGAAGGAAGCCGCACAACACCTGCACTGTGTCTGCAACTTTCAAACTGCTAGAAGCTAGTGGCTTGCCACTGGCCTGCCTCTTCAATTGCCATTAGCATTCCAATGGAAGCTATTCTTGGACAACTTTGCTCTGCTTGCTGCTAGTTCTGCCCCAGCCTACCATAGATAACCTTGCTCTTGCCTTGAGGCTCTGAGATGCCAAGAACTTGTCAACTTCAAAGGGCGGGCCGGGCTACATCTACTCAGCTGCCACAGTTTCTCCTTGCTAGACCTAGTGGGAAAGCATTTTGCTGAGATGCAGAAGGCAAGAAACGCAGAATACGGAGACGCGGAGCTGTCCCAAGTGCCGCTGCCAGGCGTCTTTCCGCAGAAGGAGCGCCCCGGAGCGCCCCGCAACCGCCACCGTCATCTCTGCGCAAAGAGCCAAAATATTTTAAAACCCGCCAAAACTCATCCAAAAATATTTTTAAACCCGCCAAAATAGAAAACCAGACAGAGGTGATCAATACATTCGAAAAAACCTGACAAAACATGATCAAGCCCACCAAAGCTAATCCAAACACACCAAAAACTGGGCTAAACAGAATCAAAACAAATCAAAACAAATCCAAACCTTCTAAAACCGCGCCAAAATATTTCAAAACCCGTCAAAACTAATCAAAACATTCTGAATACCCGCCAAAACATTCCAAATACCAGCCAAAAGATTTTAAAACTCGCCAAAATGTATCCAAACATTCCAAAACCTGCCAACACAATAAAAACAACTCAAGAGAATACAAAACATTCTAAAACCCAACCAAGACATTCCGAAAACCCGCCAAAACATCATAAAAACAAATCAAAACCAACCAAAATATTCCAAAAACCCGCCAAAATGATTTAGACCCACAAAACTCATCAAAACATGCTGAAAAGATGCCAAAACATTAGAAAACCAGCCTGAACTGATCAAAACATTCAAAAAACTTGGCAAAACATCATAAAAACAAATCAAAACCAACCAAAACATTCCAAAAACCTGACAAAATAGTTTAGAACCTGCCAAAACTGATCAAAACATTCTGAAAAGATGCCAAAATACTAGAAAACCAGTCAGAAGTGATCGAAACTTTCAATAACTTGTCAAAACATAATCAAAACAAATGAAAGCAAACCAAAACATTCCAAATACCTGCCAAAATATTTTAAAACCCGCCAAAAGGAATCCAAATGTTCCACAACCTGCCAAGACAATCAAAACAACACAAGAGAAAACAAAACATTCTAAAACACCACCAAAACATTCCAAAAACCCGCCAAAACATCATAAAAACAAATCAAAACCAACCAAAAAATAAGAGGAACACGGCAACATATTGGCAAGCAAGAGACGGAGAAGGTGACACCTTCTAGGAGGCCAAGAAGGAAGCCGCACAACACCTGCACTGTGTCTGCAACTTTCAAACTGCTAGAAGCTAGTGGCTTGCCACTGGCCTGCCTCTTCAATTGCCATTAGCATTCCAATGGAAGCTATTCTTGGACAACTTTGCTCTGCTTGCTGCTAGTTCTGCCCCAGCCTACCATAGAGAACCTTGCTCTTGCCTTGAGGCTCTGAGATGCCAAGAACTTGTCAACTTCAAAGGGCGGGCCGGGCTACATCTACTCAGCTGCCACAGTTTCTCCTTGCTAGACCTAGTGGGAAAGCATTTTGCTGAGATGCAGAAGGCAAGAAACGCAGAATACGGAGACGCGGAGCTGTCCCAAGTGCCGCAGCCAGGCGTCTTTCCGCAGAAGGAGCGCCCCGGAGCGCACCGCAACCGCCACCGTCATCTCTGCGCAAAGAGCCAAAATATTTTCAAACCCGCCAAAACTCATCCAAAAATATTTTCAAACCCGCCAAAATAGAAAACCAGACAGAAGTGATCAATACATTCGAAAAAACCTGACAAAACATGATCAAGCCCACCAAAGCTAATCCAAACACACCAAAATCTGGGCTAAACAGAATCAAAACAAATCAAAACAAATCCAAACCTTCTAAAAACCCGCCAAAATATTTCAAAACCCGTCAAAACTAATCAAAACCTTCCGAATACCCGCCAAAACATTCCAAATACCCGCCAAAAGATTTTAAAACCCGCCAAAAAGTATCCAAACATTCCAAAACCTGCCAACACAATAAAAACAACTCAAGAGAATACAAAACATTCTAAAACCCAACCAAGACATTCTGAAAACCCGCCAAAACATCATAAAAACAAATCAAAACCAACCAAAACATTCCAAAAACCAGCCAAAATATTCCGAAATCTGGCCAAAACATCATAAAAACAAATCAAAACCAACCAAAACATTCCAAAAACCCGACAAAATAGTTTAGAACCTGCCAAACCTGATCAAAACATTCTGAAAAGATGCCAAAATACTAGAAAACCAGTCAGAAGTGATCGAAACTTTCAATAGCTTGCCAAAACATAATCAAAACAAATGAAAGCAAACCAAAACATTCCAAATACCCACCAAAATATTTTAAAACCCGCCAAAAGGAATCCAAATGTTCCACAACCTGCCAAGACAATCAAAACAACACAAGAGAAAACAAAACATTCTGAAACACCAGCAAAACATTCTAAAACACCACCAAAACATTCCGAAAACCCGCCAAAACATCATCAAAACAAATCAAAACCAACCAAAAAATAAGAGGAACACGGCAACATATTGGCAAGCAAGAGACGGAGAACGCGGCACCTTCTAGGAGGCCAAGAAGGAAGCCGCACAACACCTGCACTGTGTCTGCAACTTTCAAACTGCTAGAAGCTAGTGGCTTGCCACTGGCCTGCCTCTTCAATTGCCATTAGCATTCCAATGGAAGCGATTCTTGGACAACTTTGCTCTGCTTGCTGCTAGTTCTGCCCCAGCCTACCATAGAGAACCTTGCTCTTGCCTTGAGGCTCTGAGATGCCAAGAACTTGTCAACTTCAAAGGGCGGGCTGGGCTACATCTACTCAGCTGCCACAGTTTCTCCTTGCTAGACCTAGTGGGAAAGCATTTTGCTGAGATGCAGAAGGCAAGAAACGCAGAATACGGAGACGCGGAGCTGTCCCAAGTGCCGCTGCCAGGCGTCTTTCCGCAGAAGGAGCGCCCCGGAGCGCACCGCAACCGGCACCGTCATCTCTGCGCAATGAGCCAAAATATTTTCAAACCCGCCAAAACTCATCCAAAAATATTTTTAAACCCGCCAAAATAGAAAACCAGACAGAAGTGATCAATACATTCGAAAAAACCTGACAAAACATGATCAAGCCCACCAAAGCTAATCCAAACACACCAAAAACTGGGCTAAACAGAATCAAAACAAATCAAAACAAATCCAAACCTTCTAAAAACCCGCCAAAATATTTCAAAACCCGTCAAAACTAATCAAAACCTTCCGAATACCCGCCAAAACATTCCAAATACCCGCCAAAAGATTTTAAAACCCGCCAAAAAGTATCCAAACATTCCAAAACCTGCCAACACAATAAAAACAACTCAAGAGAATACAAAACATTCTAAAACCCAACCAAGACATTCCGAAAACCCGCCAAAACATCATAAAAACAAATCAAAACCAACCAAAACATTCCAAAAACCAGCCAAAATATTCCGAAATCTGGCCAAAACATCATAAAAAGAAATCAAAACCAACCAAAACATTGCAAAAACCCGACAAAATAGTTTAGAACCTGCCAAACCTGATCAAAACATTCTGAAAAGATGCCAAAATACTAGAAAACCAGTCAGAAGTGATCGAAACTTTCAATAACTTGCCAAAACATAATCAAAACAAATGAAAGCAAACCAAAACATTCCAAATACCCACCAAAATATTTTAAAACCCGCCAAAAGGAATCCAAATGTTCCACAACCTGCCAAGACAATCAAAACAACACAAGAGAAAACAAAACATTCTGAAACACCACCAAAACATTCCGAAACACCACCAAAACATTCCGAAAACCCGCCAAAACATCATAAAAACAATTCAAAACCAACCAAAAAATAAGAGGAACACGGCAACATATTGGCAAGCAAGAGACGGAGAACGCGGCACCTTCTAGGAGGCCAAGAAGGAAGCCGCACAACACCTGCACTGTGTCTGCAACTTTCAAACTGCTAGAAGCTAGTGGCTTGCCACTGGCCTGCCTCTTCAATTGCCATTAGCATTCCAATGGAAGCTATTCTTGGACAACTTTGCTCTGCTTGCTGCTAGTTCTGCCCCAGCCTACCATAGAGAACCTTGCTCTTGCCTTGAGGCTCTGAGATGCCAAGAACTTGTCAACTTCAAAGGGCGGGCCGGGCTACATCTACTCAGCTGCCACAGTTTCTCCTTGCTAGACCTAGTGGGAAAGCATTTTGCTGAGATGCAGAAGGCAAGAAACGCAGAATACGGAGACGCGGAGCTGTCCCAAGTGCCGCTGCCAGGCGTCTTTCCGCAGAAGGAGTGCCCCGGAGCGCCCCGCAACCGCCACCGTCATCTCTGCGCAAAGAGCCAAAATATTTTAAAACCCGCCAAAACTCATCCAAAAATATTTTTAAACCCGCCAAAATAGAAAACCAGACAGAGGTGATCAATACATTCGAAAAAACCTGACAAAACATGATCAAGCCCACCAAAGCTAATCCAAACACACCAAAAACTGGGCTAAACAGAATCAAAACAAATCAAAACAAATCCAAACCTTCTAAAACCGCGCCAAAATATTTCAAAACCCGTCAAAACTAATCAAAACATTCTGAATACCCGCCAAAACATTCCAAATACCAGCCAAAAGATTTTAAAACTCGCCAAAAAGTATCCAAACATTCCAAAACCTGCCAACACAATAAAAACAACTCAAGAGAATACAAAACATTCTAAAACCCAACCAAGACATTCCGAAAACCCGCCAAAACATCATAAAAACAAATCAAAACCAACCAAAATATTCCAAAAACCCGCCAAAATGATTTAGACCCACAAAACTCATCAAAACATGCTGAAAAGATGCCAAAACATTAGAAAACCAGCCTGAACTGATCAAAACATTCAAAAAACTTGGCAAAACATCATAAAAACAAATCAAAACCAACCAAAACATTCCAAAAACCTGACAAAATAGTTTAGAACCTGCCAAAACTGATCAAAACATTCTGAAAAGATGCCAAAATACTAGAAAACCAGTCAGAAGTGATCGAAACTTTCAATAACTTGTCAAAACATAATCAAAACAAATGAAAGCAAACCAAAACATTCCAAATACCTGCCAAAATATTTTAAAACCCGCCAAAAGGAATCCAAATGTTCCACAACCTGCCAAGACAATCAAAACAACACAAGAGAAAACAAAACATTCTAAAACACCACCAAAACATTCCAAAAACCCGCCAAAACATCATAAAAACAAATCAAAACCAACCAAAAAATAAGAGGAACACGGCAACATATTGGCAAGCAAGAGACGGAGAAGGTGACACCTTCTAGGAGGCCAAGAAGGAAGCCGCACAACACCTGCACTGTGTCTGCAACTTTCAAACTGCTAGAAGCTAGTGGCTTGCCACTGGCCTGCCTCTTCAATTGCCATTAGCATTCCAATGGAAGCTATTCTTGGACAACTTTGCTCTGCTTGCTGCTAGTTCTGCCCCAGCCTACCATAGAGAACCTTGCTCTTGCCTTGAGGCTCTGAGATGCCAAGAACTTGTCAACTTCAAAGGGCGGGCCGGGCTACATCTACTCAGCTGCCACAGTTTCTCCTTGCTAGACCTAGTGGGAAAGCATTTTGCTGAGATGCAGAAGGCAAGAAACGCAGAATACGGAGACGCGGAGCTGTCCCAAGTGCCGCAGCCAGGCGTCTTTCCGCAGAAGGAGCGCCCCGGAGCGCACCGCAACCGCCACCGTCATCTCTGCGCAAAGAGCCAAAATATTTTCAAACCCGCCAAAACTCATCCAAAAATATTTTCAAACCCGCCAAAATAGAAAACCAGACAGAAGTGATCAATACATTCGAAAAAACCTGACAAAACATGATCAAGCCCACCAAAGCTAATCCAAACACACCAAAATCTGGGCTAAACAGAATCAAAACAAATCAAAACAAATCCAAACCTTCTAAAAACCCGCCAAAATATTTCAAAACCCGTCAAAACTAATCAAAACCTTCCGAATACCCGCCAAAACATTCCAAATACCCGCCAAAAGATTTTAAAACCCGCCAAAAAGTATCCAAACATTCCAAAACCTGCCAACACAATAAAAACAACTCAAGAGAATACAAAACATTCTAAAACCCAACCAAGACATTCTGAAAACCCGCCAAAACATCATAAAAACAAATCAAAACCAACCAAAACATTCCAAAAACCAGCCAAAATATTCCGAAATCTGGCCAAAACATCATAAAAACAAATCAAAACCAACCAAAACATTCCAAAAACCCGACAAAATAGTTTAGAACCTGCCAAACCTGATCAAAACATTCTGAAAAGATGCCAAAATACTAGAAAACCAGTCAGAAGTGATCGAAACTTTCAATAGCTTGCCAAAACATAATCAAAACAAATGAAAGCAAACCAAAACATTCCAAATACCCACCAAAATATTTTAAAACCCGCCAAAAGGAATCCAAATGTTCCACAACCTGCCAAGACAATCAAAACAACACAAGAGAAAACAAAACATTCTGAAACACCACCAAAACATTCTAAAACACCACCAAAACATTCCGAAAACCCGCCAAAACATCATCAAAACAAATCAAAACCAACCAAAAAATAAGAGGAACACGGCAACATATTGGCAAGCAAGAGACGGAGAACGCGGCACCTTCTAGGAGGCCAAGAAGGAAGCCGCACAACACCTGCACTGTGTCTGCAACTTTCAAACTGCTAGAAGCTAGTGGCTTGCCACTGGCCTGCCTCTTCAATTGCCATTAGCATTCCAATGGAAGCGATTCTTGGACAACTTTGCTCTGCTTGCTGCTAGTTCTGCCCCAGCCTACCATAGAGAACCTTGCTCTTGCCTTGAGGCTCTGAGATGCCAAGAACTTGTCAACTTCAAAGGGCGGGCTGGGCTACATCTACTCAGCTGCCACAGTTTCTCCTTGCTAGACCTAGTGGGAAAGCATTTTGCTGAGATGCAGAAGGCAAGAAACGCAGAATACGGAGACGCGGAGCTGTCCCAAGTGCCGCTGCCAGGCGTCTTTCCGCAGAAGTAGCGCCCCGGAGCGCACCGCAACCGGCACCGTCATCTCTGCGCAATGAGCCAAAATATTTTCAAACCCGCCAAAACTCATCCAAAAATATTTTTAAACCCGCCAAAATAGAAAACCAGACAGAAGTGATCAATACATTCGAAAAAACCTGACAAAACATGATCAAGCCCACCAAAGCTAATCCAAACACACCAAAAACTGGGCTAAACAGAATCAAAACAAATCAAAACAAATCCAAACCTTCTAAAAACCCGCCAAAATATTTCAAAACCCGTCAAAACTAATCAAAACCTTCCGAATACCCGCCAAAACATTCCAAATACCCGCCAAAAGATTTTAAAACCCGCCAAAAAGTATCCAAACATTCCAAAACCTGCCAACACAATAAAAACAACTCAAGAGAATACAAAACATTCTAAAACCCAACCAAGACATTCCGAAAACCCGCCAAAACATCATAAAAACAAATCAAAACCAACCAAAACATTCCAAAAACCAGCCAAAATATTCCGAAATCTGGCCAAAACATCATAAAAAGAAATCAAAACCAACCAAAACATTGCAAAAACCCGACAAAATAGTTTAGAACCTGCCAAACCTGATCAAAACATTCTGAAAAGATGCCAAAATACTAGAAAACCAGTCAGAAGTGATCGAAACTTTCAATAACTTGCCAAAACATAATCAAAACAAATGAAAGCAAACCAAAACATTCCAAATACCCACCAAAATATTTTAAAACCCGCCAAAAGGAATCCAAATGTTCCACAACCTGCCAAGACAATCAAAACAACACAAGAGAAAACAAAACATTCTGAAACACCACCAAAACATTCCGAAACACCACCAAAACATTCCGAAAACCCGCCAAAACATCATAAAAACAATTCAAAACCAACCAAAAAATAAGAGGAACACGGCAACATATTGGCAAGCAAGAGACGGAGAACGTGACACCTTCTAGGAGGCCAAGAAGGAAGCCGCACAACACCTGCACTGTGTCTGCAACTTTCAAACTGCTAGAAGCTAGTGGCTTGCCACTGGCCTGCCTCTTCAATTGCCATTAGCATTCCAATGGAAGCTATTCTTGGACAACTTTGCTCTGCTTGCTGCTAGTTCTGCCCCAGCCTACCATAGAGAACCTTGCTCTTGCCTTGAGGCTCTGAGATGCCAAGAACTTGTCAACTTCAAAGGGCGGGCCGGGCTACATCTACTCAGCTGCCACAGTTTCTCCTTGCTAGACCTAGTGGGAAAGCATTTTGCTGAGATGCAGAAGGCAAGAAACGCAGAATACGGAGACACGGAGCTGTCCCAAGTGCCGCTGCCAGGCGTCTTTCCGCAGAAGTAGCGCCCCGGAGCGCACCGCAACCGGCACCGTCATCTCTGCGCAAAGAGCCAAAATATTTTAAAACCCACCAAAACTAATCCAAAAATATTTTCAAACCCGCCAAAATAGAAAACCAGACAGAAGTGATCAATACATTCGAAAAAACCTGACAAAACATGATCAAGCCCACCAAAGCTAATCCAAACACACCAAAAACTGGGCTAAACAGAATCAAAACAAATCAAAACAAATCCAAACCTTCTAAAAACCCGCCAAAATATTTCAAAACCTGTCAAAACTAATCAAAACCTTCCGAATACCCGCCAAAACATTCCAAATACCCGCCAAAAGATTTTAAAACCCGCCAAAAAGTATCCAAACATTCCAAAACCTGCCAACACAATAAAAACAACTCAAGAGAATACAAAACATTCTAAAACCCAACCAAGACATTCTGAAAACCCGCCAAAACATCATAAAAACAAATCAAAACCAACCAAAACATTCCAAAAACCAGCCAAAATATTCCGAAATCTGGCCAAAACATCATAAAAAGAAATCAAAACCAACCAAAACATTCCAAAAACCCGACAAAATAGTTTAGAACCTGCCAAACCTGATCAAAACATTCTGAAAAGATGCCAAAATACTAGAAAACCAGTCAGAAGTGATCGAAACTTTCAATAGCTTGCCAAAACATAATCAAAACAAATGAAAGCAAACCAAAACATTCCAAATACCCACCAAAATATTTTAAAACCCGCCAAAAGGAATCCAAATGTTCCACAACCTGCCAAGACAATCAAAACAACACAAGAGAAAACAAAACATTCTGAAACACCACCAAAACATTCCGAAACACCACCAAAACATTCCGAAAACCCGCCAAAACATCATCAAAACAAATCAAAACCAACCAAAAAATAAGAGGAACACGGCAACATATTGGCAAGCAAGAGACGGAGAGCGCGGCACCTTCTAGGAGGCCAAGAAGGAAGCCGCACAACACCTGCACTGTGTCTGCAACTTTCAAACTGCTAGAAGCTAGTGGCTTGCCACTGGCCTGCCTCTTCAATTGCCATTAGCATTCCAATGGAAGCTATTCTTGGACAACTTTGCTCTGCTTGCTGCTAGTTCTGCCCCAGCCTACCATAGAGAACCTTGCTCTTGCCTTGAGGCTCTGAGATGCCAAGAACTTGTCAACTTCAAAGGGCGGGCCGGGCTACATCTACTCAGCTGCCACAGTTTCTCCTTGCTAGACCTAGTGGGAAAGCATTTTGCTGAGATGCAGAAGGCAAGAAACGCAGAATACGGAGATGCGGAGCTGTCCCAAGTGCCGCTGCCAGGCGTCTTTCCGCAGAAGGAGCGCCCCGGAGCGCCCCGCAACCGCCACCGTCATCTCTGCGCAAAGAGCCAAAATATTTTCAAACCCGCCAAAACTCATCCAAAAATATTTTCAAACCCGCCAAAATAGAAAACCAGACAGAGGTGATCAATACATTCGAAAAAACCTGACAAAACATGATCAAGCCCACCAAAGCTAATCCAAACACACCAAAAACTGGGCTAAACAGAATCAAAACAAATCAAAACAAATCCAAACCTTCTAAAAACCCGCCAAAATATTTCAAAACCCGTCAAAACTAATCAAAACCTTCCGAATACCCGCCAAAACATTCCAAATACCCGCCAAAAGATTTTAAAACCCGCCAAAACGTATCCAAACATTCCAAAACCTGCCAACACAATAAAAACAACTCAAGAGAATACAAAACATTCTAAAACCCAACCAAGACATTCCGAAAACCCGCCAAAACATCATAAAAACAAATCAAAACCAACCAAAACATTCCAAAAACCAGCCAAAATATTCCGAAATCTGGCCAAAACATCATAAAAAGAAATCAAAACCAACCAAAACATTGCAAAAACCCGACAAAATAGTTTAGAACCTGCCAAACCTGATCAAAACATTCTGAAAAGATGCCAAAATACTAGAAAACCAGTCAGAAGTGATCGAAACTTTCAATAGCTTGCCAAAACATAATCAAAACAAATGAAAGCAAACCAAAACATTCCAAATACCCACCAAAATATTTTAAAACCCGCCAAAAGGAATCCAAATGTTCCACAACCTGCCAAGACAATCAAAACAACACAAGAGAAAACAAAACATTCTGAAACACCACCAAAACATTCCGAAACACCACCAAAACATTCTGAAAACCCGCCAAAACATCATAAAAACAAATCAAACCAACCAAAAAATAAGAGGAACACGGCAACATATTGGCAAGCAAGAGACGGAGAACGCGGCACCTTCTAGGAGGCCAAGAAGGAAGCCGCACAACACCTGCACTGTGTCTGCAACTTTCAAACTGCTAGAAGCTAGTGGCTTGCCACTGGCCTGCCTCTTCAATTGCCATTAGCATTCCAATGGAAGCTATTCTTGGACAACTTTGCTCTGCTTGCTGCTAGTTCTGCCCCAGCCTACCATAGAGAACCTTGCTCTTGCCTTGAGGCTCTGAGATGCCAAGAACTTGTCAACTTCAAAGGGCGGGCCGGGCTACATCTACTCAGCTGCCACAGTTTCTCCTTGCTAGACCTAGTGGGAAAGCATTTTGCTGAGATGCAGAAGGCAAGAAACGCAGAATACGGAGACGCGGAGCTGTCCCAAGTGCCGCTGCCAGGCGTCTTTCCGCAGAAGGAGCGCCCCGGAGCGCCCCGCAACCGCCACCGTCATCTCTGCGCAAAGAGCCAAAATATTTTAAAACCCGCCAAAACTCATCCAAAAATATTTTTAAACCCGCCAAAATAGAAAACCAGACAGAGGTGATCAATACATTCGAAAAAACCTGACAAAACATGATCAAGCCCACCAAAGCTAATCCAAACACACCAAAAACTGGGCTAAACAGAATCAAAACAAATCAAAACAAATCCAAACCTTCTAAAACCGCGCCAAAATATTTCAAAACCCGTCAAAACTAATCAAAACATTCTGAATACCCGCCAAAACATTCCAAATACCAGCCAAAAGATTTTAAAACTCGCCAAAAAGTATCCAAACATTCCAAAACCTGCCAACACAATAAAAACAACTCAAGAGAATACAAAACATTCTAAAACCCAACCAAGACATTCCGAAAACCCGCCAAAACATCATAAAAACAAATCAAAACCAACCAAAATATTCCAAAAACCCGCCAAAATGATTTAGACCCACAAAACTCATCAAAACATGCTGAAAAGATGCCAAAACATTAGAAAACCAGCCTGAACTGATCAAAACATTCAAAAAACTTGGCAAAACATCATAAAAACAAATCAAAACCAACCAAAACATTCCAAAAACCTGACAAAATAGTTTAGAACCTGCCAAAACTGATCAAAACATTCTGAAAAGATGCCAAAATACTAGAAAACCAGTCAGAAGTGATCGAAACTTTCAATAACTTGCCAAAACATAATCAAAACAAATGAAAGCAAACCAAAACATTCCAAATACCTGCCAAAATATTTTAAAACCCGCCAAAAGGAATCCAAATGTTCCACAACCTGCCAAGACAATCAAAACAACACAAGAGAAAACAAAACATTCTAAAACACCACCAAAACATTCCAAAAACCCGCCAAAACATCATAAAAACAAATCAAAACCAACCAAAAAATAAGAGGAACACGGCAACATATTGGCAAGCAAGAGACGGAGAAGGTGACACCTTCTAGGAGGCCAAGAAGGAAGCCGCACAACACCTGCACTGTGTCTGCAACTTTCAAACTGCTAGAAGCTAGTGGCTTGCCACTGGCCTGCCTCTTCAATTGCCATTAGCATTCCAATGGAAGCTATTCTTGGACAACTTTGCTCTGCTTGCTGCTAGTTCTGCCCCAGCCTACCATAGAGAACCTTGCTCTTGCCTTGAGGCTCTGAGATGCCAAGAACTTGTCAACTTCAAAGGGCGGGCCGGGCTACATCTACTCAGCTGCCACAGTTTCTCCTTGCTAGACCTAGTGGGAAAGCATTTTGCTGAGATGCAGAAGGCAAGAAACGCAGAATACGGAGACGCGGAGCTGTCCCAAGTGCCGCTGCCAGGCGTCTTTCCGCAGAAGGAGCGCCCCGGAGCGCACCGCAACCGGCACCGTCATCTCTGCGCAATGAGCCAAAATATTTTCAAACCCGCCAAAACTCATCCAAAAATATTTTTAAACCCGCCAAAATAGAAAACCAGACAGAAGTGATCAATACATTCGAAAAAACCTGACAAAACATGATCAAGCCCACCAAAGCTAATCCAAACACACCAAAAACTGGGCTAAACAGAATCAAAACAAATCAAAACAAATCCAAACCTTCTAAAAACCCGCCAAAATATTTCAAAACCTGTCAAAACTAATCAAAACCTTCCGAATACCCGCCAAAACATTCCAAATACCCGCCAAAAGATTTTAAAACCCGCCAAAACGTATCCAAACATTCCAAAACCTGCCAACACAATAAAAACAACTCAAGAGAATACAAAACATTCTAAAACCCAACCAAGACATTCTGAAAACCCGCCAAAACATCATAAAAACAAATCAAAACCAACCAAAACATTCCAAAAACCAGCCAAAATATTCCGAAATCTGGCCAAAACATCATAAAAAGAAATCAAAACCAACCAAAACATTCCAAAAACCCGACAAAATAGTTTAGAACCTGCCAAACCTGATCAAAACATTCTGAAAAGATGCCAAAATACTAGAAAACCAGTCAGAAGTGATCGAAACTTTCAATAGCTTGCCAAAACATAATCAAAACAAATGAAAGCAAACCAAAACATTCCAAATACCCACCAAAATATTTTAAAACCCGCCAAAAGGAATCCAAATGTTCCACAACCTGCCAAGACAATCAAAACAACACAAGAGAAAACAAAACATTCTGAAACACCACCAAAACATTCCGAAACACCACCAAAACATTCCGAAAACCCGCCAAAACATCATCAAAACAAATCAAAACCAACCAAAAAATAAGAGGAACACGGCAACATATTGGCAAGCAAGAGACGGAGAACGCGGCACCTTCTAGGAGGCCAAGAAGGAAGCCGCACAACACCTGCACTGTGTCTGCAACTTTCAAACTGCTAGAAGCTAGTGGCTTGCCACTGGCCTGCCTCTTCAATTGCCATTAGCATTCCAATGGAAGCTATTCTTGGACAACTTTGCTCTGCTTGCTGCTAGTTCTGCCCCAGCCTACCATAGAGAACCTTGCTCTTGCCTTGAGGCTCTGAGATGCCAAGAACTTGTCAACTTCAAAGGGCGGGCCGGGCTACATCTACTCAGCTGCCACAGTTTCTCCTTGCTAGACCTAGTGGGAAAGCATTTTGCTGAGATGCAGAAGGCAAGAAACGCAGAATACGGAGATGCGGAGCTGTCCCAAGTGCCGCTGCCAGGCGTCTTTCCGCAGAAGGAGCGCCCCGGAGCGCCCCGCAACCGCCACCGTCATCTCTGCGCAAAGAGCCAAAATATTTTCAAACCCGCCAAAACTCATCCAAAAATATTTTCAAACCCGCCAAAATAGAAAACCAGACAGAGGTGATCAATACATTCGAAAAAACCTGACAAAACATGATCAAGCCCACCAAAGCTAATCCAAACACACCAAAAACTGGGCTAAACAGAATCAAAACAAATCAAAACAAATCCAAACCTTCTAAAAACCCGCCAAAATATTTCAAAACCCGTCAAAACTAATCAAAACATTCTGAATACCTGCCAAAACATTCCAAATACCAGCCAAAAGATTTTAAAACTCGCCAAAAAGTATCCAAACATTCCAAAACCTGCCAACACAATAAAAACAACTCAAGAGAATACAAAACATTCTAAAACCCAACCAAGACATTCCAAAAACCCGCCAAAACATCATAAAAACAAATCAAAACCAACCAAAATATTCCAAAAACCCGCCAAAATTATTTAGACCCACAAAACTCATCAAAACATGCTGAAAAGATGCCAAAACATTAGAAAACCAGCCTGAACTGATCAAAACATTCAAAAAACTTGGCAAAACATCATAAAAACAAATCAAAACCAACCAAAAAATTCCAAAAACCTGACAAAATAGTTTAGAACCTGCCAAACCTGATCAAAACATTCTGAAAAGATGCCAAAATACTAGAAAACCAGTCAGAAGTGATCGAAACTTTCATTAGCTTGCCAAAACATAATCAAAACAAATGAAAGCAAACCAAAACATTCCAAATACCCGCCAAAAGATTTTAAAACCCACCAAAAGGAATCCAAACATTCCAAAACCTGCCAAGACAATATAAACAACACAAGAGAAAACAAAACATTCTAAAACACCACCAAAACATTCCGAAAACCCGCCAAAACATCATAAAAACAAATCAAAACCAACCAAAAAATAAGAGGAACACGGCAACATATTGGCAAGCAAGAGACGGAGAGCGCGGCACCTTCTAGGAGGCCAAGAAGGAAGCCGCACAACACCTGCACTGTGTCTGCAACTTTCAAACTGCTAGAAGCTAGTGGCTTGCCACTGGCCTGCCTCTTCAATTGCCATTAGCATTCCAATGGAAGCTATTCTTGGACAACTTTGCTCTGCTTGCTGCTAGTTCTGCCCCAGCCTACCATAGATAACCTTGCTCTTGCCTTGAGGCTCTGAGATGCCAAGAACTTGTCAACTTCAAAGGGCGGGCCGGGCTACATCTACTCAGCTGCCACAGTTTCTCCTTGCTAGACCTAGTGGGAAAGCATTTTGCTGAGATGCAGAAGGCAAGAAACGCAGAATACGGAGACGCGGAGCTGTCCCAAGTGCCGCTGCCAGGCGTCTTTCCACAGAAGTAGCGCCCCGGAGCGCACCGCAACCGCCACCGTCATCTCTGCGCAAAGAGCCAAAATATTTTAAAACCCGCCAAAACTCATCCAAAAATATTTTCAAACCCGCCAAAATAGAAAACCAGACAGAAGTCATCAATACATTCGAAAAAACCTGACAAAACATGATCAAGCCCACCAAAGCTAATCCAAACACACCAAAAACTGGGCTAAACAGAATCAAAACAAATCAAAACAAATCCAAACCTTCTAAAAACCCGCCAAAATATTTCAAAACCCGTCAAAACTAATCAAAACCTTCCGAATACCCGCCAAAACATTCCAAATACCCGCCAAAAGATTTTAAAACCCGCCAAAAGGAATCCAAACATTCCAAAACCTGCCAACACAATAAAAACAACTCAAGAGAATACAAAACATTCTAAAACCCAACCAAGACATTCTGAAAACCCGCCAAAACATCATAAAAACAAATCAAAACCAACCAAAACATTCCAAAAACCAGCCAAAATATTCCAAAATCTGGCCAAAACATCATAAAAAGAAATCAAAACCAACCAAAACATTCCAAAAACCTGACAAAATAGTTTAGAACCTGCCAAACCTGATCAAAACATTCTGAAAAGATGCCAAAATACTAGAAAACCAGTCAGAAGTGATCGAAACTTTCAATAGCTTGCCAAAACATAATCAAAACAAATGAAAGCAAACCAAAACATTCCAAATACCCACCAAAATATTTTAAAACCCGCCAAAAGGAATCCAAATGTTCCACAACCTGCCAAGACAATCAAAACAACACAAGAGAAAACAAAACATTCTGAAACACCACCAAAACATTCCGAAACACCACCAAAACATTCTGAAAACCCGCCAAAACATCATAAAAACAAATCAAAACCAACCAAAAAATAAGAGGAACACGGCAACATATTGGCAAGCAAGAGACGGAGAACGCGGCACCTTCTAGGAGGCCAAGAAGGAAGCCGCACAACACCTGCACTGTGTCTGCAACTTTCAAACTGCTAGAAGCTAGTGGCTTGCCACTGGCCTGCCTCTTCAATTGCCATTAGCATTCCAATGGAAGCTATTCTTGGACAACTTTGCTCTGCTTGCTGCTAGTTCTGCCCCAGCCTACCATAGATAACCTTGCTCTTGCCTTGAGGCTCTGAGATGCCAAGAACTTGTCAACTTCAAAGGGCGGGCCGGGCTACATCTACTCAGCTGCCACAGTTTCTCCTTGCTAGACCTAGTGGGAAAGCATTTTGCTGAGATGCAGAAGGCAAGAAACGCAGAATACGGAGACGCGGAGCTGTCCCAAGTGCCGCTGCCAGGCGTCTTTCCGCAGAAGGAGCGCCCCGGAGCGCACCGCAACCGGCACCGTCATCTCTGCGCAATGAGCCAAAATATTTTCAAACCCGCCAAAACTCATCCAAAAATATTTTTAAACCCGCCAAAATAGAAAACCAGACAGAAGTGATCAATACATTCGAAAAAACCTGACAAAACATGATCAAGCCCACCAAAGCTAATCCAAACACACCAAAAACTGGGCTAAACAGAATCAAAACAAATCAAAACAAATCCAAACCTTCTAAAAACCCGCCAAAATATTTCAAAACCCGTCAAAACTAATCAAAACCTTCCGAATACCCGCCAAAACATTCCAAATACCCGCCAAAAGATTTTAAAACCCGCCAAAAAGTATCCAAACATTCCAAAACCTGCCAACACAATAAAAACAACTCAAGAGAATACAAAACATTCTAAAACCCAACCAAGACATTCTGAAAACCCGCCAAAACATCATAAAAACAAATCAAAACCAACCAAAACATTCCAAAAACCAGCCAAAATATTCCGAAATCTGGCCAAAACATCATAAAAACAAATCAAAACCAACCAAAACATTGCAAAAACCCGACAAAATAGTTTAGAACCTGCCAAACCTGATCAAAACATTCTGAAAAGATGCCAAAATACTAGAAAACCAGTCAGAAGTGATCGAAACTTTCAATAGCTTGCCAAAACATAATCAAAACAAATGAAAGCAAACCAAAACATTCCAAATACCCACCAAAATATTTTAAAACCCGCCAAAAGGAATCCAAATGTTCCACAACCTGCCAAGACAATCAAAACAACACAAGAGAAAACAAAACATTCTGAAACACCACCAAAACATTCTAAAACACCACCAAAACATTCCGAAAACCCGCCAAAACATCATCAAAACAAATCAAAACCAACCAAAAAATAAGAGGAACACGGCAACATATTGGCAAGCAAGAGACGGAGAACGCGGCACCTTCTAGGAGGCCAAGAAGGAAGCCGCACAACACCTGCACTGTGTCTGCAACTTTCAAACTGCTAGAAGCTAGTGGCTTGCCACTGGCCTGCCTCTTCAATTGCCATTAGCATTCCAATGGAAGCGATTCTTGGACAACTTTGCTCTGCTTGCTGCTAGTTCTGCCCCAGCCTACCATAGAGAACCTTGCTCTTGCCTTGAGGCTCTGAGATGCCAAGAACTTGTCAACTTCAAAGGGCGGGCTGGGCTACATCTACTCAGCTGCCACAGTTTCTCCTTGCTAGACCTAGTGGGAAAGCATTTTGCTGAGATGCAGAAGGCAAGAAACGCAGAATACGGAGACGCGGAGCTGTCCCAAGTGCCGCTGCCAGGCGTCTTTCCGCAGAAGGAGCGCCCCGGAGCGCACCGCAACCGGCACCGTCATCTCTGCGCAATGAGCCAAAATATTTTCAAACCCGCCAAAACTCATCCAAAAATATTTTTAAACCCGCCAAAATAGAAAACCAGACAGAGGTGATCAATACATTCGAAAAAACCTGACAAAACATGATCAAGCCCACCAAAGCTAATCCAAACACACCAAAAACTGGGCTAAACAGAATCAAAACAAATCAAAACAAATCCAAACCTTCTAAAAACCCGCCAAAATATTTCAAAACCTGTCAAAACTAATCAAAACCTTCCGAATACCCGCCAAAACATTCCAAATACCCGCCAAAAGATTTTAAAACCCGCCAAAACGTATCCAAACATTCCAAAACCTGCCAACACAATAAAAACAACTCAAGAGAATACAAAACATTCTAAAACCCAACCAAGACATTCTGAAAACCCGCCAAAACATCATAAAAACAAATCAAAACCAACCAAAACATTCCAAAAACCAGCCAAAATATTCCGAAATCTGGCCAAAACATCATAAAAAGAAATCAAAACCAACCAAAACATTCCAAAAACCCGACAAAATAGTTTAGAACCTGCCAAACCTGATCAAAACATTCTGAAAAGATGCCAAAATACTAGAAAACCAGTCAGAAGTGATCGAAACTTTCAATAGCTTGCCAAAACATAATCAAAACAAATGAAAGCAAACCAAAACATTCCAAATACCCACCAAAATATTTTAAAACCCGCCAAAAGGAATCCAAATGTTCCACAACCTGCCAAGACAATCAAAACAACACAAGAGAAAACAAAACATTCTGAAACACCACCAAAACATTCCGAAACACCACCAAAACATTCCGAAAACCCGCCAAAACATCATCAAAACAAATCAAAACCAACCAAAAAATAAGAGGAACACGGCAACATATTGGCAAGCAAGAGACGGAGAACGCGGCACCTTCTAGGAGGCCAAGAAGGAAGCCGCACAACACCTGCACTGTGTCTGCAACTTTCAAACTGCTAGAAGCTAGTGGCTTGCCACTGGCCTGCCTCTTCAATTGCCATTAGCATTCCAATGGAAGCTATTCTTGGACAACTTTGCTCTGCTTGCTGCTAGTTCTGCCCCAGCCTACCATAGAGAACCTTGCTCTTGCCTTGAGGCTCTGAGATGCCAAGAACTTGTCAACTTCAAAGGGCGGGGCGGGCTACATCTACTCAGCTGCCACAGTTTCTCCTTGCTAGACCTAGTGGGAAAGCATTTTGCTGAGATGCAGAAGGCAAGAAACGCAGAATACGGAGATGCGGAGCTGTCCCAAGTGCCGCTGCCAGGCGTCTTTCCGCAGAAGGAGCGCCCCGGAGCGCCCCGCAACCGCCACCGTCATCTCTGCGCAAAGAGCCAAAATATTTTCAAACCCGCCAAAACTCATCCAAAAATATTTTCAAACCCGCCAAAATAGAAAACCAGACAGAGGTGATCAATACATTCGAAAAAACCTGACAAAACATGATCAAGCCCACCAAAGCTAATCCAAACACACCAAAAACTGGGCTAAACAGAATCAAAACAAATCAAAACAAATCCAAACCTTCTAAAAACCCGCCAAAATATTTCAAAACCCGTCAAAACTAATCAAAACATTCTGAATACCTGCCAAAACATTCCAAATACCAGCCAAAAGATTTTAAAACTCGCCAAAAAGTATCCAAACATTCCAAAACCTGCCAACACAATAAAAACAACTCAAGAGAATACAAAACATTCTAAAACCCAACCAAGACATTCCAAAAACCCGCCAAAACATCATAAAAACAAATCAAAACCAACCAAAATATTCCAAAAACCCGCCAAAATGATTTAGACCCACAAAACTCATCAAAACATGCTGAAAAGATGCCAAAACATTAGAAAACCAGCCTGAACTGATCAAAACATTCAAAAAACTTGGCAAAACATCATAAAAACAAATCAAAACCAACCAAAAAATTCCAAAAACCTGACAAAATAGTTTAGAACCTGCCAAACCTGATCAAAACATTCTGAAAAGATGCCAAAATACTAGAAAACCAGTCAGAAGTGATCGAAACTTTCATTAGCTTGCCAAAACATAATCAAAACAAATGAAAGCAAACCAAAACATTCCAAATACCCGCCAAAAGATTTTAAAACCCACCAAAAGGAATCCAAACATTCCAAAACCTGCCAAGACAATATAAACAACACAAGAGAAAACAAAACATTCTAAAACACCACCAAAACATTCCGAAAACCCGCCAAAACATCATAAAAACAAATCAAAACCAACCAAAAAATAAGAGGAACACGGCAACATATTGGCAAGCAAGAGACGGAGAGCGCGGCACCTTCTAGGAGGCCAAGAAGGAAGCCGCACAACACCTGCACTGTGTCTGCAACTTTCAAACTGCTAGAAGCTAGTGGCTTGCCACTGGCCTGCCTCTTCAATTGCCATTAGCATTCCAATGGAAGCTATTCTTGGACAACTTTGCTCTGCTTGCTGCTAGTTCTGCCCCAGCCTACCATAGATAACCTTGCTCTTGCCTTGAGGCTCTGAGATGCCAAGAACTTGTCAACTTCAAAGGGCGGGCCGGGCTACATCTACTCAGCTGCCACAGTTTCTCCTTGCTAGACCTAGTGGGAAAGCATTTTGCTGAGATGCAGAAGGCAAGAAACGCAGAATACGGAGACGCGGAGCTGTCCCAAGTGCCGCTGCCAGGCGTCTTTCCACAGAAGTAGCGCCCCGGAGCGCACCGCAACCGCCACCGTCATCTCTGCGCAAAGAGCCAAAATATTTTAAAACCCGCCAAAACTCATCCAAAAATATTTTCAAACCCGCCAAAATAGAAAACCAGACAGAAGTCATCAATACATTCGAAAAAACCTGACAAAACATGATCAAGCCCACCAAAGCTAATCCAAACACACCAAAAACTGGGCTAAACAGAATCAAAACAAATCAAAACAAATCCAAACCTTCTAAAAACCCGCCAAAATATTTCAAAACCCGTCAAAACTAATCAAAACCTTCCGAATACCCGCCAAAACATTCCAAATACCCGCCAAAAGATTTTAAAACCCGCCAAAACGTATCCAAACATTCCAAAACCTGCCAACACAATAAAAACAACTCAAGAGAATACAAAACATTCTAAAACCCAACCAAGACATTCTGAAAACCCGCCAAAACATCATAAAAACAAATCAAAACCAACCAAAACATTCCAAAAACCAGCCAAAATATTCCAAAATCTGGCCAAAACATCATAAAAAGAAATCAAAACCAACCAAAACATTCCAAAAACCCGACAAAATAGTTTAGAACCTGCCAAACCTGATCAAAACATTCTGAAAAGATGCCAAAATACTAGAAAACCAGTCAGAAGTGATCGAAACTTTCAATAGCTTGCCAAAACATAATCAAAACAAATGAAAGCAAACCAAAACATTCCAAATACCCACCAAAATATTTTAAAACCCGCCAAAAGGAATCCAAATGTTCCACAACCTGCCAAGACAATCAAAACAACACAAGAGAAAACAAAACATTCTGAAACACCACCAAAACATTCCGAAACACCACCAAAACATTCTGAAAACCCGCCAAAACATCATAAAAACAAATCAAAACCAACCAAAAAATAAGAGGAACACGGCAACATATTGGCAAGCAAGAGACGGAGAACGCGGCACCTTCTAGGAGGCCAAGAAGGAAGCCGCACAACACCTGCACTGTGTCTGCAACTTTCAAACTGCTAGAAGCTAGTGGCTTGCCACTGGCCTGCCTCTTCAATTGCCATTAGCATTCCAATGGAAGCTATTCTTGGACAACTTTGCTCTGCTTGCTGCTAGTTCTGCCCCAGCCTACCATAGATAACCTTGCTCTTGCCTTGAGGCTCTGAGATGCCAAGAACTTGTCAACTTCAAAGGGCGGGCCGGGCTACATCTACTCAGCTGCCACAGTTTCTCCTTGCTAGACCTAGTGGGAAAGCATTTTGCTGAGATGCAGAAGGCAAGAAACGCAGAATACGGAGACGCGGAGCTGTCCCAAGTGCCGCTGCCAGGCGTCTTTCCGCAGAAGGAGCGCCCCGGAGCGCACCGCAACCGGCACCGTCATCTCTGCGCAATGAGCCAAAATATTTTCAAACCCGCCAAAACTCATCCAAAAATATTTTTAAACCCGCCAAAATAGAAAACCAGACAGAAGTGATCAATACATTCGAAAAAACCTGACAAAACATGATCAAGCCCACCAAAGCTAATCCAAACACACCAAAAACTGGGCTAAACAGAATCAAAACAAATCAAAACAAATCCAAACCTTCTAAAAACCCGCCAAAATATTTCAAAACCCGTCAAAACTAATCAAAACCTTCCGAATACCCGCCAAAACATTCCAAATACCCGCCAAAAGATTTTAAAACCCGCCAAAAAGTATCCAAACATTCCAAAACCTGCCAACACAATAAAAACAACTCAAGAGAATACAAAACATTCTAAAACCCAACCAAGACATTCCGAAAACCCGCCAAAACATCATAAAAACAAATCAAAACCAACCAAAACATTCCAAAAACCAGCCAAAATATTCCGAAATCTGGCCAAAACATCATAAAAACAAATCAAAACCAACCAAAACATTGCAAAAACCCGACAAAATAGTTTAGAACCTGCCAAACCTGATCAAAACATTCTGAAAAGATGCCAAAATACTAGAAAACCAGTCAGAAGTGATCGAAACTTTCAATAACTTGTCAAAACATAATCAAAACAAATGAAAGCAAACCAAAACATTCCAAATACCCACCAAAATATTTTAAAACCCGCCAAAAGGAATCCAAATGTTCCACAACCTGCCAAGACAATCAAAACAACACAAGAGAAAACAAAACATTCTGAAACACCACCAAAACATTCCGAAACACCACCAAAACATTCCGAAAACCCGCCAAAACATCATCAAAACAATTCAAAACCAACCAAAAAATAAGAGGAACACGGCAACATATTGGCAAGCAAGAGACGGAGAACGCGGCACCTTCTAGGAGGCCAAGAAGGAAGCCGCACAACACCTGCACTGTGTCTGCAACTTTCAAACTGCTAGAAGCTAGTGGCTTGCCACTGGCCTGCCTCTTCAATTGCCATTAGCATTCCAATGGAAGCTATTCTTGGACAACTTTGCTCTGCTTGCTGCTAGTTCTGCCCCAGCCTACCATAGAGAACCTTGCTCTTGCCTTGAGGCTCTGAGATGCCAAGAACTTGTCAACTTCAAAGGGCGGGCCGGGCTACATCTACTCAGCTGCCACAGTTTCTCCTTGCTAGACCTAGTGGGAAAGCATTTTGCTGAGATGCAGAAGGCAAGAAACGCAGAATACGGAGACACGGAGCTGTCCCAAGTGCCGCTGCCAGGCGTCTTTCCGCAGAAGTAGCGCCCCGGAGCGCACCGCAACCGGCACCGTCATCTCTGCGCAAAGAGCCAAAATATTTTAAAACCCACCAAAACTAATCCAAAAATATTTTCAAACCCGCCAAAATAGAAAACCAGACAGAAGTGATCAATACATTCGAAAAAACCGGACAAAACATGATCAAGCCCACCAAAGCTAATCCAAACACACCAAAAACTGGGCTAAACAGAATCAAAACAAATCAAAACAAATCCAAACCTTCTAAAAACCCGCCAAAATATTTCAAAACCTGTCAAAACTAATCAAAACCTTCCGAATACCCGCCAAAACATTCCAAATACCCGCCAAAAGATTTTAAAACCCGCCAAAACGTATCCAAACATTCCAAAACCTGACAACACAATAAAAACAACTCAAGAGAATACAAAACATTCTAAAACCCAACCAAGACATTCTGAAAACCCGCCAAAACATCATAAAAACAAATCAAAACCAACCAAAACATTCCAAAAACCAGCCAAAATATTCCGAAATCTGGCCAAAACATCATAAAAAGAAATCAAAACCAACCAAAACATTCCAAAAACCCGACAAAATAGTTTAGAACCTGCCAAACCTGATCAAAACATTCTGAAAAGATGCCAAAATACTAGAAAACCAGTCAGAAGTGATCGAAACTTTCAATAGCTTGCCAAAACATAATCAAAACAAATGAAAGCAAACCAAAACATTCCAAATACCCACCAAAATATTTTAAAACCCGCCAAAAGGAATCCAAATGTTCCACAACCTGCCAAGACAATCAAAACAACACAAGAGAAAACAAAACATTCTGAAACACCACCAAAACATTCCGAAACACCACCAAAACATTCCGAAAACCCGCCAAAACATCATCAAAACAAATCAAAACCAACCAAAAAATAAGAGGAACACGGCAACATATTGGCAAGCAAGAGACGGAGAACGCGACACCTTCTAGGAGGCCAAGAAGGAAGCCGCACAACACCTGCACTGTGTCTGCAACTTTCAAACTGCTAGAAGCTAGTGGCTTGCCACTGGCCTGCCTCTTCAATTGCCATTAGCATTCCAATGGAAGCTATTCTTGGACAACTTTGCTCTGCTTGCTGCTAGTTCTGCCCCAGCCTACCATAGAGAACCTTGCTCTTGCCTTGAGGCTCTGAGATGCCAAGAACTTGTCAACTTCAAAGGGCGGGGCGGGCTACATCTACTCAGCTGCCACAGTTTCTCCTTGCTAGACCTAGTGGGAAAGCATTTTGCTGAGATGCAGAAGGCAAGAAACGCAGAATACGGAGATGCGGAGCTGTCCCAAGTGCCGCTGCCAGGCGTCTTTCCGCAGAAGGAGCGCCCCGGAGCGCCCCGCAACCGCCACCGTCATCTCTGCGCAAAGAGCCAAAATATTTTCAAACCCGCCAAAACTCATCCAAAAATATTTTCAAACCCGCCAAAATAGAAAACCAGACAGAGGTGATCAATACATTCGAAAAAACCTGACAAAACATGATCAAGCCCACCAAAGCTAATCCAAACACACCAAAAACTGGGCTAAACAGAATCAAAACAAATCAAAACAAATCCAAACCTTCTAAAAACCCGCCAAAATATTTCAAAACCCGTCAAAACTAATCAAAACATTCTGAATACCTGCCAAAACATTCCAAATACCAGCCAAAAGATTTTAAAACTCGCCAAAAAGTATCCAAACATTCCAAAACCTGCCAACACAATAAAAACAACTCAAGAGAATACAAAACATTCTAAAACCCAACCAAGACATTCCAAAAACCCGCCAAAACATCATAAAAACAAATCAAAACCAACCAAAATATTCCAAAAACCCGCCAAAATGATTTAGACCCACAAAACTCATCAAAACATGCTGAAAAGATGCCAAAACATTAGAAAACCAGCCTGAACTGATCAAAACATTCAAAAAACTTGGCAAAACATCATAAAAACAAATCAAAACCAACCAAAAAATTCCAAAAACCTGACAAAATAGTTTAGAACCTGCCAAACCTGATCAAAACATTCTGAAAAGATGCCAAAATACTAGAAAACCAGTCAGAAGTGATCGAAACTTTCATTAGCTTGCCAAAACATAATCAAAACAAATGAAAGCAAACCAAAACATTCCAAATACCCGCCAAAAGATTTTAAAACCCACCAAAAGGAATCCAAACATTCCAAAACCTGCCAAGACAATATAAACAACACAAGAGAAAACAAAACATTCTAAAACACCACCAAAACATTCCGAAAACCCGCCAAAACATCATAAAAACAAATCAAAACCAACCAAAAAATAAGAGGAACACGGCAACATATTGGCAAGCAAGAGACGGAGAGCGCGGCACCTTCTAGGAGGCCAAGAAGGAAGCCGCACAACACCTGCACTGTGTCTGCAACTTTCAAACTGCTAGAAGCTAGTGGCTTGCCACTGGCCTGCCTCTTCAATTGCCATTAGCATTCCAATGGAAGCTATTCTTGGACAACTTTGCTCTGCTTGCTGCTAGTTCTGCCCCAGCCTACCATAGATAACCTTGCTCTTGCCTTGAGGCTCTGAGATGCCAAGAACTTGTCAACTTCAAAGGGCGGGCCGGGCTACATCTACTCAGCTGCCACAGTTTCTCCTTGCTAGACCTAGTGGGAAAGCATTTTGCTGAGATGCAGAAGGCAAGAAACGCAGAATACGGAGACGCGGAGCTGTCCCAAGTGCCGCTGCCAGGCGTCTTTCCACAGAAGTAGCGCCCCGGAGCGCACCGCAACCGCCACCGTCATCTCTGCGCAATGAGCCAAAATATTTTAAAACCCGCCAAAACTCATCCAAAAATATTTTCAAACCCGCCAAAATAGAAAACCAGACAGAAGTCATCAATACATTCGAAAAAACCTGACAAAACATGATCAAGCCCACCAAAGCTAATCCAAACACACCAAAAACTGGGCTAAACAGAATCAAAACAAATCAAAACAAATCCAAACCTTCTAAAAACCCGCCAAAATATTTCAAAACCCGTCAAAACTAATCAAAACCTTCCGAATACCCGCCAAAACATTCCAAATACCCGCCAAAAGATTTTAAAACCCGCCAAAACGTATCCAAACATTCCAAAACCTGCCAACACAATAAAAACAACTCAAGAGAATACAAAACATTCTAAAACCCAACCAAGACATTCTGAAAACCCGCCAAAACATCATAAAAACAAATCAAAACCAACCAAAACATTCCAAAAACCAGCCAAAATATTCCGAAATCTGGCCAAAACATCATAAAAAGAAATCAAAACCAACCAAAACATTCCAAAAACCCGACAAAATAGTTTAGAACCTGCCAAACCTGATCAAAACATTCTGAAAAGATGCCAAAATACTAGAAAACCAGTCAGAAGTGATCGAAACTTTCAATAGCTTGCCAAAACATAATCAAAACAAATGAAAGCAAACCAAAACATTCCAAATACCCACCAAAATATTTTAAAACCCGCCAAAAGGAATCCAAATGTTCCACAACCTGCCAAGACAATCAAAACAACACAAGAGAAAACAAAACATTCTGAAACACCACCAAAACATTCCGAAACACCACCAAAACATTCTGAAAACCCGCCAAAACATCATCAAAACAAATCAAAACCAACCAAAAAATAAGAGGAACACGGCAACATATTGGCAAGCAAGAGACGGAGAACGCGGCACCTTCTAGGAGGCCAAGAAGGAAGCCGCACAACACCTGCACTGTGTCTGCAACTTTCAAACTGCTAGAAGCTAGTGGCTTGCCACTGGCCTGCCTCTTCAATTGCCATTAGCATTCCAATGGAAGCTATTCTTGGACAACTTTGCTCTGCTTGCTGCTAGTTCTGCCCCAGCCTACCATAGATAACCTTGCTCTTGCCTTGAGGCTCTGAGATGCCAAGAACTTGTCAACTTCAAAGGGCGGGCCGGGCTACATCTACTCAGCTGCCACAGTTTCTCCTTGCTAGACCTAGTGGGAAAGCATTTTGCTGAGATGCAGAAGGCAAGAAACGCAGAATACGGAGACGCGGAGCTGTCCCAAGTGCCGCTGCCAGGCGTCTTTCCGCAGAAGGAGCGCCCCGGAGCGCCCCGCAACCGCCACCGTCATCTCTGCGCAAAGAGCCAAAATATTTTAAAACCCGCCAAAACTCATCCAAAAATATTTTTAAACCCGCCAAAATAGAAAACCAGACAGAGGTGATCAATACATTCGAAAAAACCTGACAAAACATGATCAAGCCCACCAAAGCTAATCCAAACACACCAAAAACTGGGCTAAACAGAATCAAAACAAATCAAAACAAATCCAAACCTTCTAAAACCGCGCCAAAATATTTCAAAACCCGTCAAAACTAATCAAAACATTCTGAATACCCGCCAAAACATTCCAAATACCAGCCAAAAGATTTTAAAACTCGCCAAAAAGTATCCAAACATTCCAAAACCTGCCAACACAATAAAAACAACTCAAGAGAATACAAAACATTCTAAAACCCAACCAAGACATTCCGAAAACCCGCCAAAACATCATAAAAACAAATCAAAACCAACCAAAATATTCCAAAAACCCGCCAAAATGATTTAGACCCACAAAACTCATCAAAACATGCTGAAAAGATGCCAAAACATTAGAAAACCAGCCTGAACTGATCAAAACATTCAAAAAACTTGGCAAAACATCATAAAAACAAATCAAAACCAACCAAAACATTCCAAAAACCTGACAAAATAGTTTAGAACCTGCCAAAACTGATCAAAACATTCTGAAAAGATGCCAAAATACTAGAAAACCAGTCAGAAGTGATCGAAACTTTCAATAACTTGTCAAAACATAATCAAAACAAATGAAAGCAAACCAAAACATTCCAAATACCTGCCAAAATATTTTAAAACCCGCCAAAAGGAATCCAAATGTTCCACAACCTGCCAAGACAATCAAAACAACACAAGAGAAAACAAAACATTCTAAAACACCACCAAAACATTCCAAAAACCCGCCAAAACATCATAAAAACAAATCAAAACCAACCAAAAAATAAGAGGAACACGGCAACATATTGGCAAGCAAGAGACGGAGAAGGTGACACCTTCTAGGAGGCCAAGAAGGAAGCCGCACAACACCTGCACTGTGTCTGCAACTTTCAAACTGCTAGAAGCTAGTGGCTTGCCACTGGCCTGCCTCTTCAATTGCCATTAGCATTCCAATGGAAGCTATTCTTGGACAACTTTGCTCTGCTTGCTGCTAGTTCTGCCCCAGCCTACCATAGAGAACCTTGCTCTTGCCTTGAGGCTCTGAGATGCCAAGAACTTGTCAACTTCAAAGGGCGGGCCGGGCTACATCTACTCAGCTGCCACAGTTTCTCCTTGCTAGACCTAGTGGGAAAGCATTTTGCTGAGATGCAGAAGGCAAGAAACGCAGAATACGGAGACGCGGAGCTGTCCCAAGTGCCGCTGCCAGGCGTCTTTCCGCAGAAGGAGCGCCCCGGAGCGCACCGCAACCGCCACCGTCATCTCTGCGCAAAGAGCCAAAATATTTTAAAACCCGCCAAAACTCATCCAAAAATATTTTCAAACCCGCCAAAATAGAAAACCAGACAGAAGTCATCAATACATTCGAAAAAACCTGACAAAACATGATCAAGCCCACCAAAGCTAATCCAAACACACCAAAAACTGGGCTAAACAGAATCAAAACAAATCAAAACAAATCCAAACCTTCTAAAAACCCGCCAAAATATTTCAAAACCCGTCAAAACTAATCAAAACCTTCCGAATACCCGCCAAAACATTCCAAATACCCGCCAAAAGATTTTAAAACCCGCCAAAAAGTATCCAAACATTCCAAAACCTGCCAACACAATAAAAACAACTCAAGAGAATACAAAACATTCTAAAACCCAACCAAGACATTCTGAAAACCCGCCAAAACATCATAAAAACAAATCAAAACCAACCAAAACATTCCAAAAACCAGCCAAAATATTCCGAAATCTGGCCAAAACATCATAAAAAGAAATCAAAACCAACCAAAACATTCCAAAAACCCGACAAAATAGTTTAGAACCTGCCAAACCTGATCAAAACATTCTGAAAAGATGCCAAAATACTAGAAAACCAGTCAGAAGTGATCGAAACTTTCAATAGCTTGCCAAAACATAATCAAAACAAATGAAAGCAAACCAAAATATTCCAAATACCCACCAAAATATTTTAAAACCCGCCAAAAGGAATCCAAATGTTCCACAACCTGCCAAGACAATCAAAACAACACAAGAGAAAACAAAACATTCTGAAACACCACCAAAACATTCCGAAACACCACCAAAACATTCTGAAAACCCGCCAAAACATCATCAAAACAAATCAAAACCAACCAAAAAATAAGAGGAACACGGCAACATATTGGCAAGCAAGAGACGGAGAACGCGGCACCTTCTAGGAGGCCAAGAAGGAAGCCGCACAACACCTGCACTGTGTCTGCAACTTTCAAACTGCTAGAAGCTAGTGGCTTGCCACTGGCCTGCCTCTTCAATTGCCATTAGCATTCCAATGGAAGCTATTCTTGGACAACTTTGCTCTGCTTGCTGCTAGTTCTGCCCCAGCCTACCATAGATAACCTTGCTCTTGCCTTGAGGCTCTGAGATGCCAAGAACTTGTCAACTTCAAAGGGCGGGCCGGGCTACATCTACTCAGCTGCCACAGTTTCTCCTTGCTAGACCTAGTGGGAAAGCATTTTGCTGAGATGCAGAAGGCAAGAAACGCAGAATACGGAGACGCGGAGCTGTCCCAAGTGCCGCTGCCAGGCGTCTTTCCGCAGAAGTAGCGCCCCGGAGCGCACCGCAACCGCCACCGTCATCTCTGCGCAAAGAGCCAAAATATTTTAAAACCCGCCAAAACTCATCCAAAAATATTTTCAAATCCGCCAAAATAGAAAACCAGACAGAAGTCATCAATACATTCGAAAAAACCTGACAAAACATGATCAAGCCCACCAAAGCTAATCCAAACACACCAAAAACTGGGCTAAACAGAATCAAAACAAATCAAAACAAATCCAAACCTTCTAAAAACCCGCCAAAATATTTCAAAACCCGTCAAAACTAATCAAAACCTTCCGAATACCCGCCAAAACATTCCAAATACCCGCCAAAAGATTTTAAAACCCGCCAAAACGTATCCAAACATTCCAAAACCTGCCAACACAATAAAAACAACTCAAGAGAATACAAAACATTCTAAAACCCAACCAAGACATTCTGAAAACCCGCCAAAACATCATAAAAACAAATCAAAACCAACCAAAACATTCCAAAAACCAGCCAAAATATTCCGAAATCTGGCCAAAACATCATAAAAAGAAATCAAAACCAACCAAAACATTCCAAAAACCCGACAAAATAGTTTAGAACCTGCCAAACCTGATCAAAACATTCTGAAAAGATGCCAAAATACTAGAAAACCAGTCAGAAGTGATCGAAACTTTCAATAGCTTGCCAAAACATAATCAAAACAAATGAAAGCAAACCAAAACATTCCAAATACCCACCAAAATATTTTAAAACCCGCCAAAAGGAATCCAAATGTTCCACAACCTGCCAAGACAATCAAAACAACACAAGAGAAAACAAAACATTCTGAAACACCACCAAAACATTCCGAAACACCACCAAAACATTCTGAAAACCCGCCAAAACATCATCAAAACAAATCAAAACCAACCAAAAAATAAGAGGAACACGGCAACATATTGGCAAGCAAGAGACGGAGAACGCGGCACCTTCTAGGAGGCCAAGAAGGAAGCCGCACAACACCTGCACTGTGTCTGCAACTTTCAAACTGCTAGAAGCTAGTGGCTTGCCACTGGCCTGCCTCTTCAATTGCCATTAGCATTCCAATGGAAGCTATTCTTGGACAACTTTGCTCTGCTTGCTGCTAGTTCTGCCCCAGCCTACCATAGATAACCTTGCTCTTGCCTTGAGGCTCTGAGATGCCAAGAACTTGTCAACTTCAAAGGGCGGGCCGGGCTACATCTACTCAGCTGCCACAGTTTCTCCTTGCTAGACCTAGTGGGAAAGCATTTTGCTGAGATGCAGAAGGCAAGAAACGCAGAATACGGAGACGCGGAGCTGTCCCAAGTGCCGCTGCCAGGCGTCTTTCCGCAGAAGGAGCGCCCCGGAGCGCCCCGCAACCGCCACCGTCATCTCTGCGCAAAGAGCCAAAATATTTTAAAACCCGCCAAAACTCATCCAAAAATATTTTTAAACCCGCCAAAATAGAAAACCAGACAGAGGTGATCAATACATTCGAAAAAACCTGACAAAACATGATCAAGCCCACCAAAGCTAATCCAAACACACCAAAAACTGGGCTAAACAGAATCAAAACAAATCAAAACAAATCCAAACCTTCTAAAACCGCGCCAAAATATTTCAAAACCCGTCAAAACTAATCAAAACATTCTGAATACCCGCCAAAACATTCCAAATACCAGCCAAAAGATTTTAAAACTCGCCAAAAAGTATCCAAACATTCCAAAACCTGCCAACACAATAAAAACAACTCAAGAGAATACAAAACATTCTAAAACCCAACCAAGACATTCCGAAAACCCGCCAAAACATCATAAAAACAAATCAAAACCAACCAAAATATTCCAAAAACCCGCCAAAATGATTTAGACCCACAAAACTCATCAAAACATGCTGAAAAGATGCCAAAACATTAGAAAACCAGCCTGAACTGATCAAAACATTCAAAAAACTTGGCAAAACATCATAAAAACAAATCAAAACCAACCAAAACATTCCAAAAACCTGACAAAATAGTTTAGAACCTGCCAAAACTGATCAAAACATTCTGAAAAGATGCCAAAATACTAGAAAACCAGTCAGAAGTGATCGAAACTTTCAATAACTTGTCAAAACATAATCAAAACAAATGAAAGCAAACCAAAACATTCCAAATACCTGCCAAAATATTTTAAAACCCGCCAAAAGGAATCCAAATGTTCCACAACCTGCCAAGACAATCAAAACAACACAAGAGAAAACAAAACATTCTAAAACACCACCAAAACATTCCAAAAACCCGCCAAAACATCATAAAAACAAATCAAAACCAACCAAAAAATAAGAGGAACACGGCAACATATTGGCAAGCAAGAGACGGAGAGCGCGGCACCTTCTAGGAGGCCAAGAAGGAAGCCGCACAACACCTGCACTGTGTCTGCAACTTTCAAACTGCTAGAAGCTAGTGGCTTGCCACTGGCCTGCCTCTTCAATTGCCATTAGCATTCCAATGGAAGCTATTCTTGGACAACTTTGCTCTGCTTGCTGCTAGTTCTGCCCCAGCCTACCATAGAGAACCTTGCTCTTGCCTTGAGGCTCTGAGATGCCAAGAACTTGTCAACTTCAAAGGGCGGGCCGGGCTACATCTACTCAGCTGCCACAGTTTCTCCTTGCTAGACCTAGTGGGAAAGCATTTTGCTGAGATGCAGAAGGCAAGAAACGCAGAATACGGAGACGCGGAGCTGTCCCAAGTGCCGCTGCCAGGCGTCTTTCCGCAGAAGGAGCGCCCCGGAGCGCACCGCAACCGCCACCGTCATCTCTGCGCAAAGAGCCAAACTATTTTAAAACCCGCCAAAACTCATCCAAAAATATTTTCAAACCCGCCAAAATAGAAAACCAGACAGAAGTCATCAATACATTCGAAAAAACCTGACAAAACATGATCAAGCCCACCAAAGCTAATCCAAACACACCAAAAACTGGGCTAAACAGAATCAAAACAAATCAAAACAAATCCAAACCTTCTAAAAACCCGCCAAAATATTTCAAAACCCGTCAAAACTAATCAAAACCTTCCGAATACCCGCCAAAACGTTCCAAATACCCGCCAAAAGATTTTAAAACCCGCCAAAAAGTATCCAAACATTCCAAAACCTGCCAACACAATAAAAACAACTCAAGAGAATACAAAACATTCTAAAACCCAACCAAGACATTCTGAAAACCCGCCAAAACATCATAAAAACAAATCAAAACCAACCAAAACATTCCAAAAACCAGCCAAAATATTCCGAAATCTGGCCAAAACATCATAAAAAGAAATCAAAACCAACCAAAACATTCCAAAAACCCGACAAAATAGTTTAGAACCTGCCAAACCTGATCAAAACATTCTGAAAAGATGCCAAAATACTAGAAAACCAGTCAGAAGTGATCGAAACTTTCAATAGCTTGCCAAAACATAATCAAAACAAATGAAAGCAAACCAAAACATTCCAAATACCCACCAAAATATTTTAAAACCCGCCAAAAGGAATCCAAATGTTCCACAACCTGCCAAGACAATCAAAACAACACAAGAGAAAACAAAACATTCTGAAACACCACCAAAACATTCCGAAACACCACCAAAACATTCTGAAAACCCGCCAAAACATCATCAAAACAAATCAAAACCAACCAAAAAATAAGAGGAACACGGCAACATATTGGCAAGCAAGAGACGGAGAACGCGGCACCTTCTAGGAGGCCAAGAAGGAAGCCGCACAACACCTGCACTGTGTCTGCAACTTTCAAACTGCTAGAAGCTAGTGGCTTGCCACTGGCCTGCCTCTTCAATTGCCATTAGCATTCCAATGGAAGCTATTCTTGGACAACTTTGCTCTGCTTGCTGCTAGTTCTGCCCCAGCCTACCATAGATAACCTTGCTCTTGCCTTGAGGCTCTGAGATGCCAAGAACTTGTCAACTTCAAAGGGCGGGCCGGGCTACATCTACTCAGCTGCCACAGTTTCTCCTTGCTAGACCTAGTGGGAAAGCATTTTGCTGAGATGCAGAAGGCAAGAAACGCAGAATACGGAGACGCGGAGCTGTCCCAAGTGCCGCTGCCAGGCGTCTTTCCGCAGAAGGAGCGCCCCGGAGCGCCCCGCAACCGCCACCGTCATCTCTGCGCAAAGAGCCAAAATATTTTAAAACCCGCCAAAACTCATCCAAAAATATTTTTAAACCCGCCAAAATAGAAAACCAGACAGAGGTGATCAATACATTCGAAAAAACCTGACAAAACATGATCAAGCCCACCAAAGCTAATCCAAACACACCAAAAACTGGGCTAAACAGAATCAAAACAAATCAAAACAAATCCAAACCTTCTAAAACCGCGCCAAAATATTTCAAAACCCGTCAAAACTAATCAAAACATTCTGAATACCCGCCAAAACATTCCAAATACCAGCCAAAAGATTTTAAAACTCGCCAAAAAGTATCCAAACATTCCAAAACCTGCCAACACAATAAAAACAACTCAAGAGAATACAAAACATTCTAAAACCCAACCAAGACATTCCGAAAACCCGCCAAAACATCATAAAAACAAATCAAAACCAACCAAAATATTCCAAAAACCCGCCAAAATGATTTAGACCCACAAAACTCATCAAAACATGCTGAAAAGATGCCAAAACATTAGAAAACCAGCCTGAACTGATCAAAACATTCAAAAAACTTGGCAAAACATCATAAAAACAAATCAAAACCAACCAAAACATTCCAAAAACCTGACAAAATAGTTTAGAACCTGCCAAAACTGATCAAAACATTCTGAAAAGATGCCAAAATACTAGAAAACCAGTCAGAAGTGATCGAAACTTTCAATAACTTGTCAAAACATAATCAAAACAAATGAAAGCAAACCAAAACATTCCAAATACCTGCCAAAATATTTTAAAACCCGCCAAAAGGAATCCAAATGTTCCACAACCTGCCAAGACAATCAAAACAACACAAGAGAAAACAAAACATTCTAAAACACCACCAAAACATTCCAAAAACCCGCCAAAACATCATAAAAACAAATCAAAACCAACCAAAAAATAAGAGGAACACGGCAACATATTGGCAAGCAAGAGACGGAGAAGGTGACACCTTCTAGGAGGCCAAGAAGGAAGCCGCACAACACCTGCACTGTGTCTGCAACTTTCAAACTGCTAGAAGCTAGTGGCTTGCCACTGGCCTGCCTCTTCAATTGCCATTAGCATTCCAATGGAAGCTATTCTTGGACAACTTTGCTCTGCTTGCTGCTAGTTCTGCCCCAGCCTACCATAGAGAACCTTGCTCTTGCCTTGAGGCTCTGAGATGCCAAGAACTTGTCAACTTCAAAGGGCGGGCCGGGCTACATCTACTCAGCTGCCACAGTTTCTCCTTGCTAGACCTAGTGGGAAAGCATTTTGCTGAGATGCAGAAGGCAAGAAACGCAGAATACGGAGACGCGGAGCTGTCCCAAGTGCCGCTGCCAGGCGTCTTTCCGCAGAAGGAGCGCCCCGGAGCGCACCGCAACCGCCACCGTCATCTCTGCGCAAAGAGCCAAAATATTTTAAAACCCGCCAAAACTCATCCAAAAATATTTTCAAACCCGCCAAAATAGAAAACCAGACAGAAGTCATCAATACATTCGAAAAAACCTGACAAAACATGATCAAGCCCACCAAAGCTAATCCAAACACACCAAAAACTGGGCTAAACAGAATCAAAACAAATCAAAACAAATCCAAACCTTCTAAAAACCCGCCAAAATATTTCAAAACCCGTCAAAACTAATCAAAACCTTCCGAATACCCGCCAAAACATTCCAAATACCCGCCAAAAGATTTTAAAACCCGCCAAAAAGTATCCAAACATTCCAAAACCTGCCAACACAATAAAAACAACTCAAGAGAATACAAAACATTCTAAAACCCAACCAAGACATTCTGAAAACCCGCCAAAACATCATAAAAACAAATCAAAACCAACCAAAACATTCCAAAAACCAGCCAAAATATTCCGAAATCTGGCCAAAACATCATAAAAAGAAATCAAAACCAACCAAAACATTCCAAAAACCCGACAAAATAGTTTAGAACCTGCCAAACCTGATCAAAACATTCTGAAAAGATGCCAAAATACTAGAAAACCAGTCAGAAGTGATCGAAACTTTCAATAGCTTGCCAAAACATAATCAAAACAAATGAAAGCAAACCAAAATATTCCAAATACCCACCAAAATATTTTAAAACCCGCCAAAAGGAATCCAAATGTTCCACAACCTGCCAAGACAATCAAAACAACACAAGAGAAAACAAAACATTCTGAAACACCACCAAAACATTCCGAAACACCACCAAAACATTCTGAAAACCCGCCAAAACATCATCAAAACAAATCAAAACCAACCAAAAAATAAGAGGAACACGGCAACATATTGGCAAGCAAGAGACGGAGAACGCGGCACCTTCTAGGAGGCCAAGAAGGAAGCCGCACAACACCTGCACTGTGTCTGCAACTTTCAAACTGCTAGAAGCTAGTGGCTTGCCACTGGCCTGCCTCTTCAATTGCCATTAGCATTCCAATGGAAGCTATTCTTGGACAACTTTGCTCTGCTTGCTGCTAGTTCTGCCCCAGCCTACCATAGATAACCTTGCTCTTGCCTTGAGGCTCTGAGATGCCAAGAACTTGTCAACTTCAAAGGGCGGGCCGGGCTACATCTACTCAGCTGCCACAGTTTCTCCTTGCTAGACCTAGTGGGAAAGCATTTTGCTGAGATGCAGAAGGCAAGAAACGCAGAATACGGAGACGCGGAGCTGTCCCAAGTGCCGCTGCCAGGCGTCTTTCCGCAGAAGTAGCGCCCCGGAGCGCACCGCAACCGCCACCGTCATCTCTGCGCAAAGAGCCAAAATATTTTAAAACCCGCCAAAACTCATCCAAAAATATTTTCAAATCCGCCAAAATAGAAAACCAGACAGAAGTCATCAATACATTCGAAAAAACCTGACAAAACATGATCAAGCCCACCAAAGCTAATCCAAACACACCAAAAACTGGGCTAAACAGAATCAAAACAAATCAAAACAAATCCAAACCTTCTAAAAACCCGCCAAAATATTTCAAAACCCGTCAAAACTAATCAAAACCTTCCGAATACCCGCCAAAACATTCCAAATACCCGCCAAAAGATTTTAAAACCCGCCAAAACGTATCCAAACATTCCAAAACCTGCCAACACAATAAAAACAACTCAAGAGAATACAAAACATTCTAAAACCCAACCAAGACATTCTGAAAACCCGCCAAAACATCATAAAAACAAATCAAAACCAACCAAAACATTCCAAAAACCAGCCAAAATATTCCGAAATCTGGCCAAAACATCATAAAAAGAAATCAAAACCAACCAAAACATTCCAAAAACCCGACAAAATAGTTTAGAACCTGCCAAACCTGATCAAAACATTCTGAAAAGATGCCAAAATACTAGAAAACCAGTCAGAAGTGATCGAAACTTTCAATAGCTTGCCAAAACATAATCAAAACAAATGAAAGCAAACCAAAACATTCCAAATACCCACCAAAATATTTTAAAACCCGCCAAAAGGAATCCAAATGTTCCACAACCTGCCAAGACAATCAAAACAACACAAGAGAAAACAAAACATTCTGAAACACCACCAAAACATTCCGAAACACCACCAAAACATTCTGAAAACCCGCCAAAACATCATAAAAAAAATTCAAAACCAACCAAAAAATAAGAGGAACACGGCAACATATTGGCAAGCAAGAGACGGAGAACGCGGCACCTTCTAGGAGGCCAAGAAGGAAGCCGCACAACACCTGCACTGTGTCTGCAACTTTCAAACTGCTAGAAGCTAGTGGCTTGCCACTGGCCTGCCTCTTCAATTGCCATTAGCATTCCAATGGAAGCTATTCTTGGACAACTTTGCTCTGCTTGCTGCTAGTTCTGCCCCAGCCTACCATAGATAACCTTGCTCTTGCCTTGAGGCTCTGAGATGCCAAGAACTTGTCAACTTCAAAGGGCGGGCCGGGCTACATCTACTCAGCTGCCACAGTTTCTCCTTGCTAGACCTAGTGGGAAAGCATTTTGCTGAGATGCAGAAGGCAAGAAATGCAGAATACGGAGACGCGGAGCTGTCCCAAGTGCCGCTGCCAGGCGTCTTTCCGCAGAAGGAGCGCCCCGGAGCGCCCCGCAACCGCCACCGTCATCTCTGCGCAAAGAGCCAAAATATTTTAAAACCCGCCAAAACTCATCCAAAAATATTTTTAAACCCGCCAAAATAGAAAACCAGACAGAGGTGATCAATACATTCGAAAAAACCTGACAAAACATGATCAAGCCCACCAAAGCTAATCCAAACACACCAAAAACTGGGCTAAACAGAATCAAAACAAATCAAAACAAATCCAAACCTTCTAAAACCGCGCCAAAATATTTCAAAACCCGTCAAAACTAATCAAAACATTCTGAATACCCGCCAAAACATTCCAAATACCAGCCAAAAGATTTTAAAACTCGCCAAAAAGTATCCAAACATTCCAAAACCTGCCAACACAATAAAAACAACTCAAGAGAATACAAAACATTCTAAAACCCAACCAAGACATTCCGAAAACCCGCCAAAACATCATAAAAACAAATCAAAACCAACCAAAATATTCCAAAAACCCGCCAAAATGATTTAGACCCACAAAACTCATCAAAACATGCTGAAAAGATGCCAAAACATTAGAAAACCAGCCTGAACTGATCAAAACATTCAAAAAACTTGGCAAAACATCATAAAAACAAATCAAAACCAACCAAAACATTCCAAAAACCTGACAAAATAGTTTAGAACCTGCCAAAACTGATCAAAACATTCTGAAAAGATGCCAAAATACTAGAAAACCAGTCAGAAGTGATCGAAACTTTCAATAACTTGTCAAAACATAATCAAAACAAATGAAAGCAAACCAAAACATTCCAAATACCTGCCAAAATATTTTAAAACCCGCCAAAAGGAATCCAAATGTTCCACAACCTGCCAAGACAATCAAAACAACACAAGAGAAAACAAAACATTCTAAAACACCACCAAAACATTCCAAAAACCCGCCAAAACATCATAAAAACAAATCAAAACCAACCAAAAAATAAGAGGAACACGGCAACATATTGGCAAGCAAGAGACGGAGAGCGCGGCACCTTCTAGGAGGCCAAGAAGGAAGCCGCACAACACCTGCACTGTGTCTGCAACTTTCAAACTGCTAGAAGCTAGTGGCTTGCCACTGGCCTGCCTCTTCAATTGCCATTAGCATTCCAATGGAAGCTATTCTTGGACAACTTTGCTCTGCTTGCTGCTAGTTCTGCCCCAGCCTACCATAGAGAACCTTGCTCTTGCCTTGAGGCTCTGAGATGCCAAGAACTTGTCAACTTCAAAGGGCGGGCCGGGCTACATCTACTCAGCTGCCACAGTTTCTCCTTGCTAGACCTAGTGGGAAAGCATTTTGCTGAGATGCAGAAGGCAAGAAACGCAGAATACGGAGACGCGGAGCTGTCCCAAGTGCCGCTGCCAGGCGTCTTTCCGCAGAAGGAGCGCCCCGGAGCGCACCGCAACCGCCACCGTCATCTCTGCGCAAAGAGCCAAACTATTTTAAAACCCGCCAAAACTCATCCAAAAATATTTTCAAACCCGCCAAAATAGAAAACCAGACAGAAGTCATCAATACATTCGAAAAAACCTGACAAAACATGATCAAGCCCACCAAAGCTAATCCAAACACACCAAAAACTGGGCTAAACAGAATCAAAACAAATCAAAACAAATCCAAACCTTCTAAAAACCCGCCAAAATATTTCAAAACCCGTCAAAACTAATCAAAACCTTCCGAATACCCGCCAAAACGTTCCAAATACCCGCCAAAAGATTTTAAAACCCGCCAAAAAGTATCCAAACATTCCAAAACCTGCCAACACAATAAAAACAACTCAAGAGAATACAAAACATTCTAAAACCCAACCAAGACATTCTGAAAACCCGCCAAAACATCATAAAAACAAATCAAAACCAACCAAAACATTCCAAAAACCAGCCAAAATATTCCGAAATCTGGCCAAAACATCATAAAAAGAAATCAAAACCAACCAAAACATTCCAAAAACCCGACAAAATAGTTTAGAACCTGCCAAACCTGATCAAAACATTCTGAAAAGATGCCAAAATACTAGAAAACCAGTCAGAAGTGATCGAAACTTTCAATAGCTTGCCAAAACATAATCAAAACAAATGAAAGCAAACCAAAACATTCCAAATACCCACCAAAATATTTTAAAACCCGCCAAAAGGAATCCAAATGTTCCACAACCTGCCAAGACAATCAAAACAACACAAGAGAAAACAAAACATTCTGAAACACCACCAAAACATTCCGAAACACCACCAAAACATTCTGAAAACCCGCCAAAACATCATCAAAACAAATCAAAACCAACCAAAAAATAAGAGGAACACGGCAACATATTGGCAAGCAAGAGACGGAGAACGCGGCACCTTCTAGGAGGCCAAGAAGGAAGCCGCACAACACCTGCACTGTGTCTGCAACTTTCAAACTGCTAGAAGCTAGTGGCTTGCCACTGGCCTGCCTCTTCAATTGCCATTAGCATTCCAATGGAAGCTATTCTTGGACAACTTTGCTCTGCTTGCTGCTAGTTCTGCCCCAGCCTAGCATAGAGAACCTTGCTCTTGCCTTGAGGCTCTGAGATGCCAAGAACTTGTCAACTTCAAAGGGCGGGCCGGGCTACATCTACTCAGCTGCCACAGTTTCTCCTTGCTAGACCTAGTGGGAAAGCATTTTGCTGAGATGCAGAAGGCAAGAAACGCAGAATACGGAGACGCGGAGCTGTCCCAAGTGCCGCTGCCAGGCGTCTTTCCGCAGAAGGAGCGCCCCGGAGCGCCCCGCAACCGGCACCGTCATCTCTGCGCAAAGAGCCAAAATATTTTCAAACCCGCCAAAACTCATCCAAAAATATTTTCAAACCCGCCAAAATAGAAAACCAGACAGAGGTGATCAATACATTCGAAAAAACCTGACAAAACATGATCAAGCCCACCAAAGCTAATCCAAACACACCAAAAACTGGGCTAAACAGAATCAAAACAAATCAAAACAAATCCAAACCTTCTAAAAACCCGCCAAAATATTTCAAAACCCGTCAAAACTAATCAAAACATTCTGAATACCTGCCAAAACATTCCAAATACCAGCCAAAAGATTTTAAAACTCGCCAAAAAGTATCCAAACATTCCAAAACCTGCCAACACAATAAAAACAACTCAAGAGAATACAAAACATTCTAAAACCCAACCAAGACATTCCAAAAACCCGCCAAAACATCATAAAAACAAATCAAAACCAACCAAAATATTCCAAAAACCCGCCAAAATGATTTAGACCCACAAAACTCATCAAAACATGCTGAAAAGATGCCAAAACATTAGAAAACCAGCCTGAACTGATCAAAACATTCAAAAAACTTGGCAAAACATCATAAAAACAAATCAAAACCAACCAAAAAATTCCAAAAACCTGACAAAATAGTTTAGAACCTGCCAAACCTGATCAAAACATTCTGAAAAGATGCCAAAATACTAGAAAACCAGTCAGAAGTGATCGAAACATTCAATAACTTGCCAAAACATAATCAAAACAAATGAAAGCAAACCAAAACATTCCAAATACCCGCCAAAAGATTTTAAAACCCACCAAAAGGAATCCAAACATTCCAAAACCTGCCAAGACAATATAAACAACACAAGAGAAAACAAAACATTCTAAAACACCACCAAAACATTCCGAAAACCCGCCAAAACATCATAAAAACAAATCAAAACCAACCAAAAAATAAGAGGAACACGGCAACATATTGGCAAGCAAGAGACGGAGAGCGCGGCACCTTCTAGGAGGCCAAGAAGGAAGCCGCACAACACCTGCACTGTGTCTGCAACTTTCAAACTGCTAGAAGCTAGTGGCTTGCCACTGGCCTGCCTCTTCAATTGCCATTAGCATTCCAATGGAAGCTATTCTTGGACAACTTTGCTCTGCTTGCTGCTAGTTCTGCCCCAGCCTACCATAGAGAACCTTGCTCTTGCCTTGAGGCTCTGAGATGCCAAGAACTTGTCAACTTCAAAGGGCGGGCCGGGCTACATCTACTCAGCTGCCACAGTTTCTCCTTGCTAGACCTAGTGGGAAAGCATTTTGCTGAGATGCAGAAGGCAAGAAACGCAGAATACGGAGACGCGGAGCTGTCCCAAGTGCCGCTGCCAGGCGTCTTTCCACAGAAGTAGCGCCCCGGAGCGCACCGCAACCGGCGCCGTCATCTCTGCGCAAAGAGCCAAAATATTTTAAAACCCGCCAAAACTCATCCAAAAATATTTTCAAACCCGCCAAAATAGAAAACCAGACAGAGGTGATCAATACATTCGAAAAAACCTGACAAAACATGATAAAGCCCACCAAAGCTAATCCAAACACACCAAAAACTGGGCTAAACAGAATCAAAACAAATCAAAACAAATCCAAACCTTCTAAAACCGCGCCAAAATATTTCAAAACCCGTCAAAACTAATCAAAACATTCTGAATACCCGCCAAAACATTCCAAATACCAGCCAAAAGATTTTAAAACTCGCCAAAAAGTATCCAAACATTCCAAAACCTGCCAACACAATAAAAACAACTCAAGAGAATACAAAACATTCTAAAACCCAACCAAGACATTCCGAAAACCCGCCAAAACATCATAAAAACAAATCAAAACCAACCAAAATATTCCAAAAACCCGCCAAAATGATTTAGACCCACAAAACTCATCAAAACATGCTGAAAAGATGCCAAAACATTAGAAAACCAGCCTGAACTGATCAAAACATTCAAAAAACTTGGCAAAACATCATAAAAACAAATCAAAACCAACCAAAACATTCCAAAAACCTGACAAAATAGTTTAGAACCTGCCAAAACTGATCAAAACATTCTGAAAAGATGCCAAAATACTAGAAAACCAGTCAGAAGTGATCGAAACTTTCAATAACTTGTCAAAACATAATCAAAACAAATGAAAGCAAACCAAAACATTCCAAATACCTGCCAAAATATTTTAAAACCCGCCAAAAGGAATCCAAATGTTCCACAACCTGCCAAGACAATCAAAACAACACAAGAGAAAACAAAACATTCTAAAACACCACCAAAACATTCCAAAAACCCGCCAAAACATCATAAAAACAAATCAAAACCAACCAAAAAATAAGAGGAACACGGCAACATATTGGCAAGCAAGAGACGGAGAAGGTGACACCTTCTAGGAGGCCAAGAAGGAAGCCGCACAACACCTGCACTGTGTCTGCAACTTTCAAACTGCTAGAAGCTAGTGGCTTGCCACTGGCCTGCCTCTTCAATTGCCATTAGCATTCCAATGGAAGCTATTCTTGGACAACTTTGCTCTGCTTGCTGCTAGTTCTGCCCCAGCCTACCATAGAGAACCTTGCTCTTGCCTTGAGGCTCTGAGATGCCAAGAACTTGTCAACTTCAAAGGGCGGGCCGGGCTACATCTACTCAGCTGCCACAGTTTCTCCTTGCTAGACCTAGTGGGAAAGCATTTTGCTGAGATGCAGAAGGCAAGAAACGCAGAATACGGAGACGCGGAGCTGTCCCAAGTGCCGCTGCCAGGCGTCTTTCCGCAGAAGGAGCGCCCCGGAGCGCACCGCAACCGCCACCGTCATCTCTGCGCAAAGAGCCAAAATATTTTAAAACCCGCCAAAACTCATCCAAAAATATTTTCAAACCCGCCAAAATAGAAAACCAGACAGAAGTCATCAATACATTCGAAAAAACCTGACAAAACATGATCAAGCCCACCAAAGCTAATCCAAACACACCAAAAACTGGGCTAAACAGAATCAAAACAAATCAAAACAAATCCAAACCTTCTAAAAACCCGCCAAAATATTTCAAAACCCGTCAAAACTAATCAAAACCTTCCGAATACCCGCCAAAACATTCCAAATACCCGCCAAAAGATTTTAAAACCCGCCAAAAAGTATCCAAACATTCCAAAACCTGCCAACACAATAAAAACAACTCAAGAGAATACAAAACATTCTAAAACCCAACCAAGACATTCTGAAAACCCGCCAAAACATCATAAAAACAAATCAAAACCAACCAAAACATTCCAAAAACCAGCCAAAATATTCCGAAATCTGGCCAAAACATCATAAAAAGAAATCAAAACCAACCAAAACATTCCAAAAACCCGACAAAATAGTTTAGAACCTGCCAAACCTGATCAAAACATTCTGAAAAGATGCCAAAATACTAGAAAACCAGTCAGAAGTGATCGAAACTTTCAATAGCTTGCCAAAACATAATCAAAACAAATGAAAGCAAACCAAAACATTCCAAATACCCACCAAAATATTTTAAAACCCGCCAAAAGGAATCCAAATGTTCCACAACCTGCCAAGACAATCAAAACAACACAAGAGAAAACAAAACATTCTGAAACACCACCAAAACATTCCGAAACACCACCAAAACATTCTGAAAACCCGCCAAAACATCATCAAAACAAATCAAAACCAACCAAAAAATAAGAGGAACACGGCAACATATTGGCAAGCAAGAGACGGAGAACGCGGCACCTTCTAGGAGGCCAAGAAGGAAGCCGCACAACACCTGCACTGTGTCTGCAACTTTCAAACTGCTAGAAGCTAGTGGCTTGCCACTGGCCTGCCTCTTCAATTGCCATTAGCATTCCAATGGAAGCTATTCTTGGACAACTTTGCTCTGCTTGCTGCTAGTTCTGCCCCAGCCTACCATAGATAACCTTGCTCTTGCCTTGAGGCTCTGAGATGCCAAGAACTTGTCAACTTCAAAGGGCGGGCCGGGCTACATCTACTCAGCTGCCACAGTTTCTCCTTGCTAGACCTAGTGGGAAAGCATTTTGCTGAGATGCAGAAGGCAAGAAACGCAGAATACGGAGACGCGGAGCTGTCCCAAGTGCCGCTGCCAGGCGTCTTTCCGCAGAAGGAGCGCCCCGGAGCGCCCCGCAACCGCCACCGTCATCTCTGCGCAAAGAGCCAAAATATTTTAAAACCCGCCAAAACTCATCCAAAAATATTTTTAAACCCGCCAAAATAGAAAACCAGACAGAGGTGATCAATACATTCGAAAAAACCTGACAAAACATGATCAAGCCCACCAAAGCTAATCCAAACACACCAAAAACTGGGCTAAACAGAATCAAAACAAATCAAAACAAATCCAAACCTTCTAAAACCGCGCCAAAATATTTCAAAACCCGTCAAAACTAATCAAAACATTCTGAATACCCGCCAAAACATTCCAAATACCAGCCAAAAGATTTTAAAACTCGCCAAAAAGTATCCAAACATTCCAAAACCTGCCAACACAATAAAAACAACTCAAGAGAATACAAAACATTCTAAAACCCAACCAAGACATTCCGAAAACCCGCCAAAACATCATAAAAACAAATCAAAACCAACCAAAATATTCCAAAAACCCGCCAAAATGATTTAGACCCACAAAACTCATCAAAACATGCTGAAAAGATGCCAAAACATTAGAAAACCAGCCTGAACTGATCAAAACATTCAAAAAACTTGGCAAAACATCATAAAAACAAATCAAAACCAACCAAAACATTCCAAAAACCTGACAAAATAGTTTAGAACCTGCCAAAACTGATCAAAACATTCTGAAAAGATGCCAAAATACTAGAAAACCAGTCAGAAGTGATCGAAACTTTCAATAACTTGTCAAAACATAATCAAAACAAATGAAAGCAAACCAAAACATTCCAAATACCTGCCAAAATATTTTAAAACCCGCCAAAAGGAATCCAAATGTTCCACAACCTGCCAAGACAATCAAAACAACACAAGAGAAAACAAAACATTCTAAAACACCACCAAAACATTCCAAAAACCCGCCAAAACATCATAAAAACAAATCAAAACCAACCAAAAAATAAGAGGAACACGGCAACATATTGGCAAGCAAGAGACGGAGAAGGTGACACCTTCTAGGAGGCCAAGAAGGAAGCCGCACAACACCTGCACTGTGTCTGCAACTTTCAAACTGCTAGAAGCTAGTGGCTTGCCACTGGCCTGCCTCTTCAATTGCCATTAGCATTCCAATGGAAGCTATTCTTGGACAACTTTGCTCTGCTTGCTGCTAGTTCTGCCCCAGCCTACCATAGAGAACCTTGCTCTTGCCTTGAGGCTCTGAGATGCCAAGAACTTGTCAACTTCAAAGGGCGGGCCGGGCTACATCTACTCAGCTGCCACAGTTTCTCCTTGCTAGACCTAGTGGGAAAGCATTTTGCTGAGATGCAGAAGGCAAGAAACGCAGAATACGGAGACGCGGAGCTGTCCCAAGTGCCGCTGCCAGGCGTCTTTCCGCAGAAGGAGCGCCCCGGAGCGCACCGCAACCGCCACCGTCATCTCTGCGCAAAGAGCCAAAATATTTTAAAACCCGCCAAAACTCATCCAAAAATATTTTCAAACCCGCCAAAATAGAAAACCAGACAGAAGTCATCAATACATTCGAAAAAACCTGACAAAACATGATCAAGCCCACCAAAGCTAATCCAAACACACCAAAAACTGGGCTAAACAGAATCAAAACAAATCAAAACAAATCCAAACCTTCTAAAAACCCGCCAAAATATTTCAAAACCCGTCAAAACTAATCAAAACCTTCCGAATACCCGCCAAAACATTCCAAATACCCGCCAAAAGATTTTAAAACCCGCCAAAAAGTATCCAAACATTCCAAAACCTGCCAACACAATAAAAACAACTCAAGAGAATACAAAACATTCTAAAACCCAACCAAGACATTCTGAAAACCCGCCAAAACATCATAAAAACAAATCAAAACCAACCAAAACATTCCAAAAACCAGCCAAAATATTCCGAAATCTGGCCAAAACATCATAAAAAGAAATCAAAACCAACCAAAACATTCCAAAAACCCGACAAAATAGTTTAGAACCTGCCAAACCTGATCAAAACATTCTGAAAAGATGCCAAAATACTAGAAAACCAGTCAGAAGTGATCGAAACTTTCAATAGCTTGCCAAAACATAATCAAAACAAATGAAAGCAAACCAAAATATTCCAAATACCCACCAAAATATTTTAAAACCCGCCAAAAGGAATCCAAATGTTCCACAACCTGCCAAGACAATCAAAACAACACAAGAGAAAACAAAACATTCTGAAACACCACCAAAACATTCCGAAACACCACCAAAACATTCTGAAAACCCGCCAAAACATCATCAAAACAAATCAAAACCAACCAAAAAATAAGAGGAACACGGCAACATATTGGCAAGCAAGAGACGGAGAACGCGGCACCTTCTAGGAGGCCAAGAAGGAAGCCGCACAACACCTGCACTGTGTCTGCAACTTTCAAACTGCTAGAAGCTAGTGGCTTGCCACTGGCCTGCCTCTTCAATTGCCATTAGCATTCCAATGGAAGCTATTCTTGGACAACTTTGCTCTGCTTGCTGCTAGTTCTGCCCCAGCCTACCATAGATAACCTTGCTCTTGCCTTGAGGCTCTGAGATGCCAAGAACTTGTCAACTTCAAAGGGCGGGCCGGGCTACATCTACTCAGCTGCCACAGTTTCTCCTTGCTAGACCTAGTGGGAAAGCATTTTGCTGAGATGCAGAAGGCAAGAAACGCAGAATACGGAGACGCGGAGCTGTCCCAAGTGCCGCTGCCAGGCGTCTTTCCGCAGAAGTAGCGCCCCGGAGCGCACCGCAACCGCCACCGTCATCTCTGCGCAAAGAGCCAAAATATTTTAAAACCCGCCAAAACTCATCCAAAAATATTTTCAAATCCGCCAAAATAGAAAACCAGACAGAAGTCATCAATACATTCGAAAAAACCTGACAAAACATGATCAAGCCCACCAAAGCTAATCCAAACACACCAAAAACTGGGCTAAACAGAATCAAAACAAATCAAAACAAATCCAAACCTTCTAAAAACCCGCCAAAATATTTCAAAACCCGTCAAAACTAATCAAAACCTTCCGAATACCCGCCAAAACATTCCAAATACCCGCCAAAAGATTTTAAAACCCGCCAAAACGTATCCAAACATTCCAAAACCTGCCAACACAATAAAAACAACTCAAGAGAATACAAAACATTCTAAAACCCAACCAAGACATTCTGAAAACCCGCCAAAACATCATAAAAACAAATCAAAACCAACCAAAACATTCCAAAAACCAGCCAAAATATTCCGAAATCTGGCCAAAACATCATAAAAAGAAATCAAAACCAACCAAAACATTCCAAAAACCCGACAAAATAGTTTAGAACCTGCCAAACCTGATCAAAACATTCTGAAAAGATGCCAAAATACTAGAAAACCAGTCAGAAGTGATCGAAACTTTCAATAGCTTGCCAAAACATAATCAAAACAAATGAAAGCAAACCAAAACATTCCAAATACCCACCAAAATATTTTAAAACCCGCCAAAAGGAATCCAAATGTTCCACAACCTGCCAAGACAATCAAAACAACACAAGAGAAAACAAAACATTCTGAAACACCACCAAAACATTCCGAAACACCACCAAAACATTCTGAAAACCCGCCAAAACATCATAAAAAAAATTCAAAACCAACCAAAAAATAAGAGGAACACGGCAACATATTGGCAAGCAAGAGACGGAGAACGCGGCACCTTCTAGGAGGCCAAGAAGGAAGCCGCACAACACCTGCACTGTGTCTGCAACTTTCAAACTGCTAGAAGCTAGTGGCTTGCCACTGGCCTGCCTCTTCAATTGCCATTAGCATTCCAATGGAAGCTATTCTTGGACAACTTTGCTCTGCTTGCTGCTAGTTCTGCCCCAGCCTACCATAGATAACCTTGCTCTTGCCTTGAGGCTCTGAGATGCCAAGAACTTGTCAACTTCAAAGGGCGGGCCGGGCTACATCTACTCAGCTGCCACAGTTTCTCCTTGCTAGACCTAGTGGGAAAGCATTTTGCTGAGATGCAGAAGGCAAGAAATGCAGAATACGGAGACGCGGAGCTGTCCCAAGTGCCGCTGCCAGGCGTCTTTCCGCAGAAGGAGCGCCCCGGAGCGCCCCGCAACCGCCACCGTCATCTCTGCGCAAAGAGCCAAAATATTTTAAAACCCGCCAAAACTCATCCAAAAATATTTTTAAACCCGCCAAAATAGAAAACCAGACAGAGGTGATCAATACATTCGAAAAAACCTGACAAAACATGATCAAGCCCACCAAAGCTAATCCAAACACACCAAAAACTGGGCTAAACAGAATCAAAACAAATCAAAACAAATCCAAACCTTCTAAAACCGCGCCAAAATATTTCAAAACCCGTCAAAACTAATCAAAACATTCTGAATACCCGCCAAAACATTCCAAATACCAGCCAAAAGATTTTAAAACTCGCCAAAAAGTATCCAAACATTCCAAAACCTGCCAACACAATAAAAACAACTCAAGAGAATACAAAACATTCTAAAACCCAACCAAGACATTCCGAAAACCCGCCAAAACATCATAAAAACAAATCAAAACCAACCAAAATATTCCAAAAACCCGCCAAAATGATTTAGACCCACAAAACTCATCAAAACATGCTGAAAAGATGCCAAAACATTAGAAAACCAGCCTGAACTGATCAAAACATTCAAAAAACTTGGCAAAACATCATAAAAACAAATCAAAACCAACCAAAACATTCCAAAAACCTGACAAAATAGTTTAGAACCTGCCAAAACTGATCAAAACATTCTGAAAAGATGCCAAAATACTAGAAAACCAGTCAGAAGTGATCGAAACTTTCAATAACTTGTCAAAACATAATCAAAACAAATGAAAGCAAACCAAAACATTCCAAATACCTGCCAAAATATTTTAAAACCCGCCAAAAGGAATCCAAATGTTCCACAACCTGCCAAGACAATCAAAACAACACAAGAGAAAACAAAACATTCTAAAACACCACCAAAACATTCCAAAAACCCGCCAAAACATCATAAAAACAAATCAAAACCAACCAAAAAATAAGAGGAACACGGCAACATATTGGCAAGCAAGAGACGGAGAGCGCGGCACCTTCTAGGAGGCCAAGAAGGAAGCCGCACAACACCTGCACTGTGTCTGCAACTTTCAAACTGCTAGAAGCTAGTGGCTTGCCACTGGCCTGCCTCTTCAATTGCCATTAGCATTCCAATGGAAGCTATTCTTGGACAACTTTGCTCTGCTTGCTGCTAGTTCTGCCCCAGCCTACCATAGAGAACCTTGCTCTTGCCTTGAGGCTCTGAGATGCCAAGAACTTGTCAACTTCAAAGGGCGGGCCGGGCTACATCTACTCAGCTGCCACAGTTTCTCCTTGCTAGACCTAGTGGGAAAGCATTTTGCTGAGATGCAGAAGGCAAGAAACGCAGAATACGGAGACGCGGAGCTGTCCCAAGTGCCGCTGCCAGGCGTCTTTCCGCAGAAGGAGCGCCCCGGAGCGCACCGCAACCGCCACCGTCATCTCTGCGCAAAGAGCCAAACTATTTTAAAACCCGCCAAAACTCATCCAAAAATATTTTCAAACCCGCCAAAATAGAAAACCAGACAGAAGTCATCAATACATTCGAAAAAACCTGACAAAACATGATCAAGCCCACCAAAGCTAATCCAAACACACCAAAAACTGGGCTAAACAGAATCAAAACAAATCAAAACAAATCCAAACCTTCTAAAAACCCGCCAAAATATTTCAAAACCCGTCAAAACTAATCAAAACCTTCCGAATACCCGCCAAAACGTTCCAAATACCCGCCAAAAGATTTTAAAACCCGCCAAAAAGTATCCAAACATTCCAAAACCTGCCAACACAATAAAAACAACTCAAGAGAATACAAAACATTCTAAAACCCAACCAAGACATTCTGAAAACCCGCCAAAACATCATAAAAACAAATCAAAACCAACCAAAACATTCCAAAAACCAGCCAAAATATTCCGAAATCTGGCCAAAACATCATAAAAAGAAATCAAAACCAACCAAAACATTCCAAAAACCCGACAAAATAGTTTAGAACCTGCCAAACCTGATCAAAACATTCTGAAAAGATGCCAAAATACTAGAAAACCAGTCAGAAGTGATCGAAACTTTCAATAGCTTGCCAAAACATAATCAAAACAAATGAAAGCAAACCAAAACATTCCAAATACCCACCAAAATATTTTAAAACCCGCCAAAAGGAATCCAAATGTTCCACAACCTGCCAAGACAATCAAAACAACACAAGAGAAAACAAAACATTCTGAAACACCACCAAAACATTCCGAAACACCACCAAAACATTCTGAAAACCCGCCAAAACATCATCAAAACAAATCAAAACCAACCAAAAAATAAGAGGAACACGGCAACATATTGGCAAGCAAGAGACGGAGAACGCGGCACCTTCTAGGAGGCCAAGAAGGAAGCCGCACAACACCTGCACTGTGTCTGCAACTTTCAAACTGCTAGAAGCTAGTGGCTTGCCACTGGCCTGCCTCTTCAATTGCCATTAGCATTCCAATGGAAGCTATTCTTGGACAACTTTGCTCTGCTTGCTGCTAGTTCTGCCCCAGCCTAGCATAGAGAACCTTGCTCTTGCCTTGAGGCTCTGAGATGCCAAGAACTTGTCAACTTCAAAGGGCGGGCCGGGCTACATCTACTCAGCTGCCACAGTTTCTCCTTGCTAGACCTAGTGGGAAAGCATTTTGCTGAGATGCAGAAGGCAAGAAACGCAGAATACGGAGACGCGGAGCTGTCCCAAGTGCCGCTGCCAGGCGTCTTTCCGCAGAAGGAGCGCCCCGGAGCGCCCCGCAACCGGCACCGTCATCTCTGCGCAAAGAGCCAAAATATTTTCAAACCCGCCAAAACTCATCCAAAAATATTTTCAAACCCGCCAAAATAGAAAACCAGACAGAGGTGATCAATACATTCGAAAAAACCTGACAAAACATGATCAAGCCCACCAAAGCTAATCCAAACACACCAAAAACTGGGCTAAACAGAATCAAAACAAATCAAAACAAATCCAAACCTTCTAAAAACCCGCCAAAATATTTCAAAACCCGTCAAAACTAATCAAAACATTCTGAATACCTGCCAAAACATTCCAAATACCAGCCAAAAGATTTTAAAACTCGCCAAAAAGTATCCAAACATTCCAAAACCTGCCAACACAATAAAAACAACTCAAGAGAATACAAAACATTCTAAAACCCAACCAAGACATTCCAAAAACCCGCCAAAACATCATAAAAACAAATCAAAACCAACCAAAATATTCCAAAAACCCGCCAAAATGATTTAGACCCACAAAACTCATCAAAACATGCTGAAAAGATGCCAAAACATTAGAAAACCAGCCTGAACTGATCAAAACATTCAAAAAACTTGGCAAAACATCATAAAAACAAATCAAAACCAACCAAAAAATTCCAAAAACCTGACAAAATAGTTTAGAACCTGCCAAACCTGATCAAAACATTCTGAAAAGATGCCAAAATACTAGAAAACCAGTCAGAAGTGATCGAAACATTCAATAACTTGCCAAAACATAATCAAAACAAATGAAAGCAAACCAAAACATTCCAAATACCCGCCAAAAGATTTTAAAACCCACCAAAAGGAATCCAAACATTCCAAAACCTGCCAAGACAATATAAACAACACAAGAGAAAACAAAACATTCTAAAACACCACCAAAACATTCCGAAAACCCGCCAAAACATCATAAAAACAAATCAAAACCAACCAAAAAATAAGAGGAACACGGCAACATATTGGCAAGCAAGAGACGGAGAGCGCGGCACCTTCTAGGAGGCCAAGAAGGAAGCCGCACAACACCTGCACTGTGTCTGCAACTTTCAAACTGCTAGAAGCTAGTGGCTTGCCACTGGCCTGCCTCTTCAATTGCCATTAGCATTCCAATGGAAGCTATTCTTGGACAACTTTGCTCTGCTTGCTGCTAGTTCTGCCCCAGCCTACCATAGAGAACCTTGCTCTTGCCTTGAGGCTCTGAGATGCCAAGAACTTGTCAACTTCAAAGGGCGGGCCGGGCTACATCTACTCAGCTGCCACAGTTTCTCCTTGCTAGACCTAGTGGGAAAGCATTTTGCTGAGATGCAGAAGGCAAGAAACGCAGAATACGGAGACGCGGAGCTGTCCCAAGTGCCGCTGCCAGGCGTCTTTCCACAGAAGTAGCGCCCCGGAGCGCACCGCAACCGGCGCCGTCATCTCTGCGCAAAGAGCCAAAATATTTTAAAACCCGCCAAAACTCATCCAAAAATATTTTCAAACCCGCCAAAATAGAAAACCAGACAGAAGTCATCAATACATTCGAAAAAACCTGACAAAACATGATAAAGCCCACCAAAGCTAATCCAAACACACCAAAAACTGGGCTAAACAGAATCAAAACAAATCAAAACAAATCCAAACCTTCTAAAAACCCGCCAAAATATTTCAAAACCCGTCAAAACTAATCAAAACCTTCCGAATACCCGCCAAAACATTCCAAATACCCGCCAAAAGATTTTAAAACCCGCCAAAACGTATCCAAACATTCCAAAACCTGCCAACACAATAAAAACAACTCAAGAGAATACAAAACATTCTAAAACCCAACCAAGACATTCTGAAAACCCGCCAAAACATCATAAAAACAAATCAAAACCAACCAAAACATTCCAAAAACCAGCCAAAATATTCCGAAATCTGGCCAAAACATCATAAAAAGAAATCAAAACCAACCAAAACATTCCAAAAACCCGACAAAATAGTTTAGAACCTGCCAAACCTGATCAAAACATTCTGAAAAGATGCCAAAATACTAGAAAACCAGTCAGAAGTGATCGAAACTTTCAATAGCTTGCCAAAACATAATCAAAACAAATGAAAGCAAACCAAAACATTCCAAATACCCACCAAAATATTTTAAAACCCGCCAAAAGGAATCCAAATGTTCCACAACCTGCCAAGACAATCAAAACAACACAAGAGAAAACAAAACATTCTGAAACACCACCAAAACATTCCGAAACACCACCAAAACATTCCGAAAACCCGCCAAAACATCATAAAAACAATTCAAAACCAACCAAAAAATAAGAGGAACACGGCAACATATTGGCAAGCAAGAGACGGAGAACGTGACACCTTCTAGGAGGCCAAGAAGGAAGCCGCACAACACCTGCACTGTGTCTGCAACTTTCAAACTGCTAGAAGCTAGTGGCTTGCCACTGGCCTGCCTCTTCAATTGCCATTAGCATTCCAATGGAAGCTATTCTTGGACAACTTTGCTCTGCTTGCTGCTAGTTCTGCCCCAGCCTAGCATAGAGAACCTTGCTCTTGCCTTGAGGCTCTGAGATGCCAAGAACTTGTCAACTTCAAAGGGCGGGCCGGGCTACATCTACTCAGCTGCCACAGTTTCTCCTTGCTAGACCTAGTGGGAAAGCATTTTGCTGAGATGCAGAAGGCAAGAAACGCAGAATACGGAGATGCGGAGCTGTCCCAAGTGCCGCTGCCAGGCGTCTTTCCGCAGAAGGAGCGCCCCGGAGCGCCCCGCAACCGGCACCGTCATCTCTGCGCAAAGAGCCAAAATATTTTCAAACCCGCCAAAACTCATCCAAAAATATTTTCAAACCCGCCAAAATAGAAAACCAGACAGAGGTGATCAATACATTCGAAAAAACCTGACAAAACATGATCAAGCCCACCAAAGCTAATCCAAACACACCAAAAACTGGGCTAAACAGAATCAAAACAAATCAAAACAAATCCAAACCTTCTAAAAACCCGCCAAAATATTTCAAAACCCGTCAAAACTAATCAAAACATTCTGAATACCTGCCAAAACATTCCAAATACCAGCCAAAAGATTTTAAAACTCGCCAAAAAGTATCCAAACATTCCAAAACCTGCCAACACAATAAAAACAACTCAAGAGAATACAAAACATTCTAAAACCCAACCAAGACATTCCAAAAACCCGCCAAAACATCATAAAAACAAATCAAAACCAACCAAAATATTCCAAAAACCCGCCAAAATGATTTAGACCCACAAAACTCATCAAAACATGCTGAAAAGATGCCAAAACATTAGAAAACCAGCCTGAACTGATCAAAACATTCAAAAAACTTGGCAAAACATCATAAAAACAAATCAAAACCAACCAAAAAATTCCAAAAACCTGACAAAATAGTTTAGAACCTGCCAAACCTGATCAAAACATTCTGAAAAGATGCCAAAATACTAGAAAACCAGTCAGAAGTGATCGAAACATTCAATAACTTGCCAAAACATAATCAAAACAAATGAAAGCAAACCAAAACATTCCAAATACCCGCCAAAAGATTTTAAAACCCACCAAAAGGAATCCAAACATTCCAAAACCTGCCAAGACAATATAAACAACACAAGAGAAAACAAAACATTCTAAAACACCACCAAAACATTCCGAAAACCCGCCAAAACATCATAAAAACAAATCAAAACCAACCAAAAAATAAGAGGAACACGGCAACATATTGGCAAGCAAGAGACGGAGAGCGCGGCACCTTCTAGGAGGCCAAGAAGGAAGCCGCACAACACCTGCACTGTGTCTGCAACTTTCAAACTGCTAGAAGCTAGTGGCTTGCCACTGGCCTGCCTCTTCAATTGCCATTAGCATTCCAATGGAAGCTATTCTTGGACAACTTTGCTCTGCTTGCTGCTAGTTCTGCCCCAGCCTACCATAGAGAACCTTGCTCTTGCCTTGAGGCTCTGAGATGCCAAGAACTTGTCAACTTCAAAGGGCGGGCCGGGCTACATCTACTCAGCTGCCACAGTTTCTCCTTGCTAGACCTAGTGGGAAAGCATTTTGCTGAGATGCAGAAGGCAAGAAACGCAGAATACGGAGACGCGGAGCTGTCCCAAGTGCCGCTGCCAGGCGTCTTTCCACAGAAGTAGCGCCCCGGAGCGCACCGCAACCGGCGCCGTCATCTCTGCGCAAAGAGCCAAAATATTTTCAAACCCGCCAAAACTCATCCAAAAATATTTTCAAACCCGCCAAAATAGAAAACCAGACAGAAGTCATCAATACATTCGAAAAAACCTGACAAAACATGATAAAGCCCACCAAAGCTAATCCAAACACACCAAAAACTGGGCTAAACAGAATCAAAACAAATCAAAACAAATCCAAACCTTCTAAAAACCCGCCAAAATATTTCAAAACCCGTCAAAACTAATCAAAACCTTCCGAATACCCGCCAAAACATTCCAAATACCCGCCAAAAGATTTTAAAACCCGCCAAAACGTATCCAAACATTCCAAAACCTGCCAACACAATAAAAACAACTCAAGAGAATACAAAACATTCTAAAACCCAACCAAGACATTCTGAAAACCCGCCAAAACATCATAAAAACAAATCAAAACCAACCAAAACATTCCAAAAACCAGCCAAAATATTCCGAAATCTGGCCAAAACATCATAAAAACAAATCAAAACCAACCAAAACATTCCAAAAACCCGACAAAATAGTTTAGAACCTGCCAAACCTGATCAAAACATTCTGAAAAGATGCCAAAATACTAGAAAACCAGTCAGAAGTGATCGAAACTTTCAATAGCTTGCCAAAACATCATCAAAACAAATGAAAGCAAACCAAAACATTCCAAATACCCACCAAAATATTTTAAAACCCGCCAAAAGGAATCCAAATGTTCCACAACCTGCCAAGACAATCAAAACAACACAAGAGAAAACAAAACATTCTGAAACACCACCAAAACATTCCGAAACACCACCAAAACATTCCGAAAACCCGCCAAAACATCATCAAAACAAATCAAAACCAACCAAAAAATAAGAGGAACACGGCAACATATTGGCAAGCAAGAGACGGAGAGCGCGGCACCTTCTAGGAGGCCAAGAAGGAAGCCGCACAACACCTGCACTGTGTCTGCAACTTTCAAACTGCTAGAAGCTAGTGGCTTGCCACTGGCCTGCCTCTTCAATTGCCATTAGCATTCCAATGGAAGCTATTCTTGGACAACTTTGCTCTGCTTGCTGCTAGTTCTGCCCCAGCCTACCATAGAGAACCTTGCTCTTGCCTTGAGGCTCTGAGATGCCAAGAACTTGTCAACTTCAAAGGGCGGGCCGGGCTACATCTACTCAGCTGCCACAGTTTCTCCTTGCTAGACCTAGTGGGAAAGCATTTTGCTGAGATGCAGAAGGCAAGAAACGCAGAATACGGAGACGCGGAGCTGTCCCAAGTGCCGCTGCCAGGCGTCTTTCCGCAGAAGGAGCGCCCCGGAGCGCACCGCAACCGGCACCGTCATCTCTGCGCAATGAGCCAAAATATTTTCAAACCCGCCAAAACTCATCCAAAAATATTTTTAAACCCGCCAAAATAGAAAACCAGACAGAAGTCATCAATACATTCGAAAAAACCTGACAAAACATGATCAAGCCCACCAAAGCTAATCCAAACACACCAAAAACTGGGCTAAACAGAATCAAAACAAATCAAAACAAATCCAAACCTTCTAAAAACCCGCCAAAATATTTCAAAACCCGTCAAAACTAATCAAAACCTTCCGAATACCCGCCAAAACATTCCAAATACCCGCCAAAAGATTTTAAAACCCGCCAAAAAGTATCCAAACATTCCAAAACCTGCCAACACAATAAAAACAACTCAAGAGAATACAAAACATTCTAAAACCCAACCAAGACATTCCGAAAACCCGCCAAAACATCATAAAAACAAATCAAAACCAACCAAAACATTCCAAAAACCAGCCAAAATATTCCGAAATCTGGCCAAAACATCATAAAAACAAATCAAAACCAACCAAAACATTGCAAAAACCCGACAAAATAGTTTAGAACCTGCCAAACCTGATCAAAACATTCTGAAAAGATGCCAAAATACTAGAAAACCAGTCAGAAGTGATCGAAACTTTCAATAACTTGCCAAAACATAATCAAAACAAATGAAAGCAAACCAAAACATTCCAAATACCCACCAAAATATTTTAAAACCCGCCAAAAGGAATCCAAATGTTCCACAACCTGCCAAGACAATCAAAACAACACAAGAGAAAACAAAACATTCTGAAACACCACCAAAACATTCCGAAACACCACCAAAACATTCCGAAAACCCGCCAAAACATCATAAAAACAATTCAAAACCAACCAAAAAATAAGAGGAACACGGCAACATATTGGCAAGCAAGAGACGGAGAACGTGACACCTTCTAGGAGGCCAAGAAGGAAGCCGCACAACACCTGCACTGTGTCTGCAACTTTCAAACTGCTAGAAGCTAGTGGCTTGCCACTGGCCTGCCTCTTCAATTGCCATTAGCATTCCAATGGAAGCTATTCTTGGACAACTTTGCTCTGCTTGCTGCTAGTTCTGCCCCAGCCTACCATAGAGAACCTTGCTCTTGCCTTGAGGCTCTGAGATGCCAAGAACTTGTCAACTTCAAAGGGCGGGCCGGGCTACATCTACTCAGCTGCCACAGTTTCTCCTTGCTAGACCTAGTGGGAAAGCATTTTGCTGAGATGCAGAAGGCAAGAAACGCAGAATACGGAGATGCGGAGCTGTCCCAAGTGCCGCTTCCAGGCGTCTTTCCGCAGAAGGAGCGCCCCGGAGCGCCCCGCAACCGCCACCGTCATCTCTGCGCAAAGAGCCAAAATATTTTCAAACCCGCCAAAACTCATCCAAAAATATTTTCAAACCCGCCAAAATAGAAAACCAGACAGAGGTGATCAATACATTCGAAAAAACCTGACAAAACATGATCAAGCCCACCAAAGCTAATCCAAACACACCAAAAACTGGGCTAAACAGAATCAAAACAAATCAAAACAAATCCAAACCTTCTAAAAACCCGCCAAAATATTTCAAAACCCGTCAAAACTAATCAAAACATTCTGAATACCTGCCAAAACATTCCAAATACCAGCCAAAAGATTTTAAAACTCGCCAAAAAGTATCCAAACATTCCAAAACCTGCCAACACAATAAAAACAACTCAAGAGAATACAAAACATTCTAAAACCCAACCAAGACATTCTGAAAACCCGCCAAAACATCATAAAAACAAATCAAAACCAACCAAAACATTCCAAAAACCCGCCAAAATGATTTAGACCCACAAAACTCATCAAAACATGCTGAAAAGATGCCAAAACATTAGAAAACCAGCCTGAACTGATCAAAACATTCAAAAAACTTGGCAAAACATCATAAAAACAAATCAAAACCAACCAAAAAATTCCAAAAACCTGACAAAATAGTTTAGAACCTGCCAAACCTGATCAAAACATTCTGAAAAGATGCCAAAATACTAGAAAACCAGTCAGAAGTGATCGAAACATTCAATAACTTGCCAAAACATAATCAAAACAAATGAAAGCAAACCAAAACATTCCAAATACCCGCCAAAAGATTTTAAAACCCACCAAAAGGAATCCAAACATTCCAAAACCTGCCAAGACAATATAAACAACACAAGAGAAAACAAAACATTCTAAAACACCACCAAAACATTCCGAAAACCCGCCAAAACATCATAAAAACAAATCAAAACCAACCAAAAAATAAGAGGAACACGGCAACATATTGGCAAGCAAGAGACGGAGAGCGCGGCACCTTCTAGGAGGCCAAGAAGGAAGCCGCACAACACCTGCACTGTGTCTGCAACTTTCAAACTGCTAGAAGCTAGTGGCTTGCCACTGGCCTGCCTCTTCAATTGCCATTAGCATTCCAATGGAAGCTATTCTTGGACAACTTTGCTCTGCTTGCTGCTAGTTCTGCCCCAGCCTACCATAGATAACCTTGCTCTTGCCTTGAGGCTCTGAGATGCCAAGAACTTGTCAACTTCAAAGGGCGGGCCGGGCTACATCTACTCAGCTGCCACAGTTTCTCCTTGCTAGACCTAGTGGGAAAGCATTTTGCTGAGATGCAGAAGGCAAGAAACGCAGAATACGGAGACGCGGAGCTGTCCCAAGTGCCGCTGCCAGGCGTCTTTCCACAGAAGTAGCGCCCCGGAGCGCACCGCAACCGCCACCGTCATCTCTGCGCAAAGAGCCAAAATATTTTAAAACCCGCCAAAACTCATCCAAAAATATTTTCAAACCCGCCAAAATAGAAAACCAGACAGAAGTCATCAATACATTCGAAAAAACCTGACAAAACATGATCAAGCCCACCAAAGCTAATCCAAACACACCAAAAACTGGGCTAAACAGAATCAAAACAAATCAAAACAAATCCAAACCTTCTAAAAACCCGCCAAAATATTTCAAAACCCGTCAAAACTAATCAAAACCTTCCGAATACCCGCCAAAACATTCCAAATACCCGCCAAAAGATTTTAAAACCCGCCAAAACGTATCCAAACATTCCAAAACCTGCCAACACAATAAAAACAACTCAAGAGAATACAAAACATTCTAAAACCCAACCAAGACATTCTGAAAACCCGCCAAAACATCATAAAAACAAATCAAAACCAACCAAAACATTCCAAAAACCAGCCAAAATATTCCGAAATCTGGCCAAAACATCATAAAAACAAATCAAAACCAACCAAAACATTCCAAAAACCCGACAAAATAGTTTAGAACCTGCCAAACCTGATCAAAACATTCTGAAAAGATGCCAAAATACTAGAAAACCAGTCAGAAGTGATCGAAACTTTCAATAGCTTGCCAAAACATAATCAAAACAAATGAAAGCAAACCAAAACATTCCAAATACCCACCAAAATATTTTAAAACCCGCCAAAAGGAATCCAAATGTTCCACAACCTGCCAAGACAATCAAAACAACACAAGAGAAAACAAAACATTCTGAAACACCACCAAAACATTCCGAAACACCACCAAAACATTCTGAAAACCCGCCAAAACATCATAAAAACAATTCAAAACCAACCAAAAAATAAGAGGAACACGGCAACATATTGGCAAGCAAGAGACGGAGAACGCGGCACCTTCTAGGAGGCCAAGAAGGAAGCCGCACAACACCTGCACTGTGTCTGCAACTTTCAAACTGCTAGAAGCTAGTGGCTTGCCACTGGCCTGCCTCTTCAATTGCCATTAGCATTCCAATGGAAGCTATTCTTGGACAACTTTGCTCTGCTTGCTGCTAGTTCTGCCCCAGCCTACCATAGAGAACCTTGCTCTTGCCTTGAGGCTCTGAGATGCCAAGAACTTGTCAACTTCAAAGGGCGGGCCGGGCTACATCTACTCAGCTGCCACAGTTTCTCCTTGCTAGACCTAGTGGGAAAGCATTTTGCTGAGATGCAGAAGGCAAGAAACGCAGAATACGGAGACGCGGAGCTGTCCCAAGTGCCGCTGCCAGGCGTCTTTCCGCAGAAGGAGCGCCCCGGAGCGCCCCGCAACCGCCACCGTCATCTCTGCGCAAAGAGCCAAAATATTTTAAAACCCGCCAAAACTCATCCAAAAATATTTTCAAACCCGCCAAAATAGAAAACCAGACAGAGGTGATCAATACATTCGAAAAAACCTGACAAAACATGATCAAGCCCACCAAAGCTAATCCAAACACACCAAAAACTGGGCTAAACAGAATCAAAACAAATCAAAACAAATCCAAACCTTCTAAAACCCCGCCAAAATATTTCAAAACCCGTCAAAACTAATCAAAACATTCTGAATACCCGCCAAAACATTCCAAATACCAGCCAAAAGATTTTAAAACTCGCCAAAAAGTATCCAAACATTCCAAAACCTGCCAACACAATAAAAACAACTCAAGAGAATACAAAACATTCTAAAACCCAACCAAGACATTCCGAAAACCCGCCAAAACATCATAAAAACAAATCAAAACCAACCAAAATATTCCAAAAACCCGCCAAAATTATTTAGACCCACAAAACTCATCAAAACATGCTGAAAAGATGCCAAAACATTAGAAAACCAGCCAGAACTGATCAAAACATTCAAAAAACTTGGCAAAACATCATAAAAACAAATCAAAACCAACCAAAACATTCCAAAAACCTGACAAAATAGTTTAGAACCTGCCAAAACTGATCAAAACATTCTGAAAAGATGCCAAAATACTAGAAAACCAGTCAGAAGTGATCGAAACTTTCAATAACTTGTCAAAACATAATCAAAACAAATGAAAGCAAACCAAAACATTCCAAATACCCACCAAAATATTTTAAAACCCGCCAAAAGGAATCCAAATGTTCCACAACCTGCCAAGACAATCAAAACAACACAAGAGAAAACAAAACATTCTGAAACACCACCAAAACATTCTAAAACACCACCAAAACATTCCGAAAACCCGCCAAAACATCATCAAAACAAATCAAAACCAACCAAAAAATAAGAGGAACACGGCAACATATTGGCAAGCAAGAGACGGAGAACGCGGCACCTTCTAGGAGGCCAAGAAGGAAGCCGCACAACACCTGCACTGTGTCTGCAACTTTCAAACTGCTAGAAGCTAGTGGCTTGCCACTGGCCTGCCTCTTCAATTGCCATTAGCATTCCAATGGAAGCTATTCTTGGACAACTTTGCTCTGCTTGCTGCTAGTTCTGCCCCAGCCTACCATAGAGAACCTTGCTCTTGCCTTGAGGCTCTGAGATGCCAAGAACTTGTCAACTTCAAAGGGCGGGCCGGGCTACATCTACTCAGCTGCCACAGTTTCTCCTTGCTAGACCTAGTGGGAAAGCATTTTGCTGAGATGCAGAAGGCAAGAAACGCAGAATACGGAGACGCGGAGCTGTCCCAAGTGCCGCTGCCAGGCGTCTTTCCGCAGAAGGAGCGCCCCGGAGCGCACCGCAACCGGCACCGTCATCTCTGCGCAAAGAGCCAAAATATTTTCAAACCCGCCAAAACTCATCCAAAAATATTTTTAAACCCGCCAAAATAGAAAACCAGACAGAAGTGATCAATACATTCGAAAAAACCTGACAAAACATGATCAAGCCCACCAAAGCTAATCCAAACACACCAAAAACTGGGCTAAACAGAATCAAAACAAATCAAAACAAATCCAAACCTTCTAAAAACCCGCCAAAATATTTCAAAACCCGTCAAAACTAATCAAAACCTTCCGAATACCCGCCAAAACATTCCAAATACCCGCCAAAAGATTTTAAAACCCGCCAAAAGGAATCCAAACATTCCAAAACCTGCCAACACAATAAAAACAACACAAGAGAATACAAAACATTCTAAAACCCAACCAAGACATTCCGAAAACCCGCCAAAACATCATAAAAACAAATCAAAACCAACCAAAACATTCCAAAAACCAGCCAAAATATTCCGAAATCTGGCCAAAACATCATAAAAACAAATCAAAACCAACCAAAACATTCCAAAAACCCGACAAAATAGTTTAGAACCTGCCAAACCTGATCAAAACATTCTGAAAAGATGCCAAAATACTAGAAAACCAGTCAGAAGTGATCGAAACTTTCAATAGCTTGCCAAAACATCATCAAAACAAATGAAAGCAAACCAAAACATTCCAAATACCCACCAAAATATTTTAAAACCCGCCAAAAGGAATCCAAATGTTCCACAACCTGCCAAGACAATCAAAACAACACAAGAGAAAACAAAACATTCTGAAACACCACCAAAACATTCCGAAACACCACCAAAACATTCCGAAAACCCGCCAAAACATCATAAAAACAATTCAAAACCAACCAAAAAATAAGAGGAACACGGAAACATATTGGCAAGCAAGAGACGGAGAATGTGACACCTTCTAGGAGGCCAAGAAGGAAGCCGCACAACACCTGCACTGTGTCTGCAACTTTCAAACTGCTAGAAGCTAGTGGCTTGCCACTGGCCTGCCTCTTCAATTGCCATTAGCATTCCAATGGAAGCTATTCTTGGACAACTTTGCTCTGCTTGCTGCTAGTTCTGCCCCGGCCTACCATAGATAACCTTGCTCTTGCCTTGAGGCTCTGAGATGCCAAGAACTTGTCAACTTCAAAGGGCGGGCCGGGCTACATCTACTCAGCTGCCACAGTTTCTCCTTGCTAGACCTAGTGGGAAAGCATTTTGCTGAGATGCAGAAGGCAAGAAACGCAGAATACGGAGACGCGGAGCTGTCCCAAGTGCCGCTGCCAGGCGTCTTTCCGCAGAAGGAGCGCCCCGGAGCGCCCCGCAACCGGCACCGTCATCTCTGCGCAAAGAGCCAAAATATTTTCAAACCCGCCAAAACTCATCCAAAAATATTTTCAAACCCGCCAAAATAGAAAACCAGACAGAGGTGATCAATACATTCGAAAAAACCTGACAAAACATGATCAAGCCCACCAAAGCTAATCCAAACACACCAAAAACTGGGCTAAACAGAATCAAAACAAATCAAAACAAATCCAAACCTTCTAAAAACCCGCCAAAATATTTCAAAACCCGTCAAAACTAATCAAAACATTCTGAATACCTGCCAAAACATTCCAAATACCAGCCAAAAGATTTTAAAACTCGCCAAAAAGTATCCAAACATTCCAAAACCTGCCAACACAATAAAAACAACTCAAGAGAATACAAAACATTCTAAAACCCAACCAAGACATTCCAAAAACCCGCCAAAACATCATAAAAACAAATCAAAACCAACCAAAATATTCCAAAAACCCGCCAAAATGATTTAGACCCACAAAACTCATCAAAACATGCTGAAAAGATGCCAAAACATTAGAAAACCAGCCTGAACTGATCAAAACATTCAAAAAACTTGGCAAAACATCATAAAAACAAATCAAAACCAACCAAAAAATTCCAAAAACCTGACAAAATAGTTTAGAACCTGCCAAACCTGATCAAAACATTCTGAAAAGATGCCAAAATACTAGAAAACCAGTCAGAAGTGATCGAAACATTCAATAACTTGCCAAAACATAATCAAAACAAATGAAAGCAAACCAAAACATTCCAAATACCCGCCAAAAGATTTTAAAACCCACCAAAAGGAATCCAAACATTCCAAAACCTGCCAAGACAATATAAACAACACAAGAGAAAACAAAACATTCTAAAACACCACCAAAACATTCCGAAAACCCGCCAAAACATCATAAAAACAAATCAAAACCAACCAAAAAATAAGAGGAACACGGCAACATATTGGCAAGCAAGAGACGGAGAGCGCGGCACCTTCTAGGAGGCCAAGAAGGAAGCCGCACAACACCTGCACTGTGTCTGCAACTTTCAAACTGCTAGAAGCTAGTGGCTTGCCACTGGCCTGCCTCTTCAATTGCCATTAGCATTCCAATGGAAGCTATTCTTGGACAACTTTGCTCTGCTTGCTGCTAGTTCTGCCCCAGCCTACCATAGAGAACCTTGCTCTTGCCTTGAGGCTCTGAGATGCCAAGAACTTGTCAACTTCAAAGGGCGGGCCGGGCTACATCTACTCAGCTGCCACAGTTTCTCCTTGCTAGACCTAGTGGGAAAGCATTTTGCTGAGATGCAGAAGGCAAGAAACGCAGAATACGGAGACGCGGAGCTGTCCCAAGTGCCGCTGCCAGGCGTCTTTCCACAGAAGTAGCGCCCCGGAGCGCACCGCAACCGCCACCGTCATCTCTGCGCAAAGAGCCAAAATATTTTAAAACCCGCCAAAACTCATCCAAAAATATTTTCAAACCCGCCAAAATAGAAAACCAGACAGAAGTCATCAATACATTCGAAAAAACCTGACAAAACATGATCAAGCCCACCAAAGCTAATCCAAACACACCAAAAACTGGGCTAAACAGAATCAAAACAAATCAAAACAAATCCAAACCTTCTAAAAACCCGCCAAAATATTTCAAAACCCGTCAAAACTAATCAAAACCTTCCGAATACCCGCCAAAACATTCCAAATACCCGCCAAAAGATTTTAAAACCCGCCAAAACGTATCCAAACATTCCAAAACCTGCCAACACAATAAAAACAACTCAAGAGAATACAAAACATTCTAAAACCCAACCAAGACATTCTGAAAACCCGCCAAAACATCATAAAAACAAATCAAAACCAACCAAAACATTCCAAAAACCAGCCAAAATATTCCGAAATCTGGCCAAAACATCATAAAAACAAATCAAAACCAACCAAAACATTCCAAAAACCCGACAAAATAGTTTAGAACCTGCCAAACCTGATCAAAACATTCTGAAAAGATGCCAAAATACTAGAAAACCAGTCAGAAGTGATCGAAACTTTCAATAGCTTGCCAAAACATCATCAAAACAAATGAAAGCAAACCAAAACATTCCAAATACCCACCAAAATATTTTAAAACCCGCCAAAAGGAATCCAAATGTTCCACAACCTGCCAAGACAATCAAAACAACACAAGAGAAAACAAAACATTCTGAAACACCACCAAAACATTCCGAAACACCACCAAAACATTCCGAAAACCCGCCAAAACATCATCAAAACAAATCAAAACCAACCAAAAAATAAGAGGAACACGGCAACATATTGGCAAGCAAGAGACGGAGAGCGCGGCACCTTCTAGGAGGCCAAGAAGGAAGCCGCACAACACCTGCACTGTGTCTGCAACTTTCAAACTGCTAGAAGCTAGTGGCTTGCCACTGGCCTGCCTCTTCAATTGCCATTAGCATTCCAATGGAAGCTATTCTTGGACAACTTTGCTCTGCTTGCTGCTAGTTCTGCCCCAGCCTACCATAGAGAACCTTGCTCTTGCCTTGAGGCTCTGAGATGCCAAGAACTTGTCAACTTCAAAGGGCGGGCCGGGCTACATCTACTCAGCTGCCACAGTTTCTCCTTGCTAGACCTAGTGGGAAAGCATTTTGCTGAGATGCAGAAGGCAAGAAACGCAGAATACGGAGACGCGGAGCTGTCCCAAGTGCCGCTGCCAGGCGTCTTTCCGCAGAAGGAGCGCCCCGGAGCGCACCGCAACCGGCACCGTCATCTCTGCGCAATGAGCCAAAATATTTTCAAACCCGCCAAAACTCATCCAAAAATATTTTTAAACCCGCCAAAATAGAAAACCAGACAGAAGTGATCAATACATTCGAAAAAACCTGACAAAACATGATCAAGCCCACCAAAGCTAATCCAAACACACCAAAAACTGGGCTAAACAGAATCAAAACAAATCAAAACAAATCCAAACCTTCTAAAAACCCGCCAAAATATTTCAAAACCCGTCAAAACTAATCAAAACCTTCCGAATACCCGCCAAAACATTCCAAATACCCGCCAAAAGATTTTAAAACCCGCCAAAAAGTATCCAAACATTCCAAAACCTGCCAACACAATAAAAACAACTCAAGAGAATACAAAACATTCTAAAACCCAACCAAGACATTCCGAAAACCCGCCAAAACATCATAAAAACAAATCAAAACCAACCAAAACATTCCAAAAACCAGCCAAAATATTCCGAAATCTGGCCAAAACATCATAAAAACAAATCAAAACCAACCAAAACATTGCAAAAACCCGACAAAATAGTTTAGAACCTGCCAAACCTGATCAAAACATTCTGAAAAGATGCCAAAATACTAGAAAACCAGTCAGAAGTGATCGAAACTTTCAATAACTTGCCAAAACATAATCAAAACAAATGAAAGCAAACCAAAACATTCCAAATACCCACCAAAATATTTTAAAACCCGCCAAAAGGAATCCAAATGTTCCACAACCTGCCAAGACAATCAAAACAACACAAGAGAAAACAAAACATTCTGAAACACCACCAAAACATTCCGAAACACCACCAAAACATTCCGAAAACCCGCCAAAACATCATAAAAACAATTCAAAACCAACCAAAAAATAAGAGGAACACGGCAACATATTGGCAAGCAAGAGACGGAGAACGTGACACCTTCTAGGAGGCCAAGAAGGAAGCCGCACAACACCTGCACTGTGTCTGCAACTTTCAAACTGCTAGAAGCTAGTGGCTTGCCACTGGCCTGCCTCTTCAATTGCCATTAGCATTCCAATGGAAGCTATTCTTGGACAACTTTGCTCTGCTTGCTGCTAGTTCTGCCCCAGCCTAGCATAGAGAACCTTGCTCTTGCCTTGAGGCTCTGAGATGCCAAGAACTTGTCAACTTCAAAGGGCGGGCCGGGCTACATCTACTCAGCTGCCACAGTTTCTCCTTGCTAGACCTAGTGGGAAAGCATTTTGCTGAGATGCAGAAGGCAAGAAACGCAGAATACGGAGATGCGGAGCTGTCCCAAGTGCCGCTGCCAGGCGTCTTTCCGCAGAAGGAGCGCCCCGGAGCGCCCCGCAACCGGCACCGTCATCTCTGCGCAAAGAGCCAAAATATTTTCAAACCCGCCAAAACTCATCCAAAAATATTTTCAAACCCGCCAAAATAGAAAACCAGACAGAGGTGATCAATACATTCGAAAAAACCTGACAAAACATGATAAAGCCCACCAAAGCTAATCCAAACACACCAAAAACTGGGCTAAACAGAATCAAAACAAATCAAAACAAATCCAAACCTTCTAAAAACCCGCCAAAATATTTCAAAACCCGTCAAAACTAATCAAAACATTCTGAATACCTGCCAAAACATTCCAAATACCAGCCAAAAGATTTTAAAACTCGCCAAAAAGTATCCAAACATTCCAAAACCTGCCAACACAATAAAAACAACTCAAGAGAATACAAAACATTCTAAAACCCAACCAAGACATTCCAAAAACCCGCCAAAACATCATAAAAACAAATCAAAACCAACCAAAATATTCCAAAAACCCGCCAAAATGATTTAGACCCACAAAACTCATCAAAACATGCTGAAAAGATGCCAAAACATTAGAAAACCAGCCTGAACTGATCAAAACATTCAAAAAACTTGGCAAAACATCATAAAAACAAATCAAAACCAACCAAAAAATTCCAAAAACCTGACAAAATAGTTTAGAACCTGCCAAACCTGATCAAAACATTCTGAAAAGATGCCAAAATACTAGAAAACCAGTCAGAAGTGATCGAAACATTCAATAACTTGCCAAAACATAATCAAAACAAATGAAAGCAAACCAAAACATTCCAAATACCCGCCAAAAGATTTTAAAACCCACCAAAAGGAATCCAAACATTCCAAAACCTGCCAAGACAATATAAACAACACAAGAGAAAACAAAACATTCTAAAACACCACCAAAACATTCCGAAAACCCGCCAAAACATCATAAAAACAAATCAAAACCAACCAAAAAATAAGAGGAACACGGCAACATATTGGCAAGCAAGAGACGGAGAGCGCGGCACCTTCTAGGAGGCCAAGAAGGAAGCCGCACAACACCTGCACTGTGTCTGCAACTTTCAAACTGCTAGAAGCTAGTGGCTTGCCACTGGCCTGCCTCTTCAATTGCCATTAGCATTCCAATGGAAGCTATTCTTGGACAACTTTGCTCTGCTTGCTGCTAGTTCTGCCCCAGCCTACCATAGAGAACCTTGCTCTTGCCTTGAGGCTCTGAGATGCCAAGAACTTGTCAACTTCAAAGGGCGGGCCGGGCTACATCTACTCAGCTGCCACAGTTTCTCCTTGCTAGACCTAGTGGGAAAGCATTTTGCTGAGATGCAGAAGGCAAGAAACGCAGAATACGGAGACGCGGAGCTGTCCCAAGTGCCGCTGCCAGGCGTCTTTCCACAGAAGTAGCGCCCCGGAGCGCACCGCAACCGCCACCGTCATCTCTGCGCAAAGAGCCAAAATATTTTAAAACCCGCCAAAACTCATCCAAAAATATTTTCAAACCCGCCAAAATAGAAAACCAGACAGAAGTCATCAATACATTCGAAAAAACCTGACAAAACATGATAAAGCCCACCAAAGCTAATCCAAACACACCAAAAACTGGGCTAAACAGAATCAAAACAAATCAAAACAAATCCAAACCTTCTAAAAACCCGCCAAAATATTTCAAAACCCGTCAAAACTAATCAAAACCTTCCGAATACCCGCCAAAACATTCCAAATACCCGCCAAAAGATTTTAAAACCCGCCAAAACGTATCCAAACATTCCAAAACCTGCCAACACAATAAAAACAACTCAAGAGAATACAAAACATTCTAAAACCCAACCAAGACATTCTGAAAACCCGCCAAAACATCATAAAAACAAATCAAAACCAACCAAAACATTCCAAAAACCAGCCAAAATATTCCGAAATCTGGCCAAAACATCATAAAAACAAATCAAAACCAACCAAAACATTCCAAAAACCCGACAAAATAGTTTAGAACCTGCCAAACCTGATCAAAACATTCTGAAAAGATGCCAAAATACTAGAAAACCAGTCAGAAGTGATCGAAACTTTCAATAGCTTGCCAAAACATCATCAAAACAAATGAAAGCAAACCAAAACATTCCAAATACCCACCAAAATATTTTAAAACCCGCCAAAAGGAATCCAAATGTTCCACAACCTGCCAAGACAATCAAAACAACACAAGAGAAAACAAAACATTCTGAAACACCACCAAAACATTCCGAAACACCACCAAAACATTCCGAAAACCCGCCAAAACATCATCAAAACAAATCAAAACCAACCAAAAAATAAGAGGAACACGGCAACATATTGGCAAGCAAGAGACGGAGAGCGCGGCACCTTCTAGGAGGCCAAGAAGGAAGCCGCACAACACCTGCACTGTGTCTGCAACTTTCAAACTGCTAGAAGCTAGTGGCTTGCCACTGGCCTGCCTCTTCAATTGCCATTAGCATTCCAATGGAAGCTATTCTTGGACAACTTTGCTCTGCTTGCTGCTAGTTCTGCCCCAGCCTACCATAGAGAACCTTGCTCTTGCCTTGAGGCTCTGAGATGCCAAGAACTTGTCAACTTCAAAGGGCGGGCCGGGCTACATCTACTCAGCTGCCACAGTTTCTCCTTGCTAGACCTAGTGGGAAAGCATTTTGCTGAGATGCAGAAGGCAAGAAACGCAGAATACGGAGACGCGGAGCTGTCCCAAGTGCCGCTGCCAGGCGTCTTTCCGCAGAAGGAGCGCCCCGGAGCGCACCGCAACCGGCACCGTCATCTCTGCGCAATGAGCCAAAATATTTTCAAACCCGCCAAAACTCATCCAAAAATATTTTTAAACCCGCCAAAATAGAAAACCAGACAGAAGTGATCAATACATTCGAAAAAACCTGACAAAACATGATCAAGCCCACCAAAGCTAATCCAAACACACCAAAAACTGGGCTAAACAGAATCAAAACAAATCAAAACAAATCCAAACCTTCTAAAAACCCGCCAAAATATTTCAAAACCCGTCAAAACTAATCAAAACCTTCCGAATACCCGCCAAAACATTCCAAATACCCGCCAAAAGATTTTAAAACCCGCCAAAAAGTATCCAAACATTCCAAAACCTGCCAACACAATAAAAACAACTCAAGAGAATACAAAACATTCTAAAACCCAACCAAGACATTCCGAAAACCCGCCAAAACATCATAAAAACAAATCAAAACCAACCAAAACATTCCAAAAACCAGCCAAAATATTCCGAAATCTGGCCAAAACATCATAAAAACAAATCAAAACCAACCAAAACATTGCAAAAACCCGACAAAATAGTTTAGAACCTGCCAAACCTGATCAAAACATTCTGAAAAGATGCCAAAATACTAGAAAACCAGTCAGAAGTGATCGAAACTTTCAATAACTTGCCAAAACATAATCAAAACAAATGAAAGCAAACCAAAACATTCCAAATACCCACCAAAATATTTTAAAACCCGCCAAAAGGAATCCAAATGTTCCACAACCTGCCAAGACAATCAAAACAACACAAGAGAAAACAAAACATTCTGAAACACCACCAAAACATTCCGAAACACCACCAAAACATTCCGAAAACCCGCCAAAACATCATAAAAACAATTCAAAACCAACCAAAAAATAAGAGGAACACGGCAACATATTGGCAAGCAAGAGACGGAGAACGTGACACCTTCTAGGAGGCCAAGAAGGAAGCCGCACAACACCTGCACTGTGTCTGCAACTTTCAAACTGCTAGAAGCTAGTGGCTTGCCACTGGCCTGCCTCTTCAATTGCCATTAGCATTCCAATGGAAGCTATTCTTGGACAACTTTGCTCTGCTTGCTGCTAGTTCTGCCCCAGCCTACCATAGAGAACCTTGCTCTTGCCTTGAGGCTCTGAGATGCCAAGAACTTGTCAACTTCAAAGGGCGGGCCGGGCTACATCTACTCAGCTGCCACAGTTTCTCCTTGCTAGACCTAGTGGGAAAGCATTTTGCTGAGATGCAGAAGGCAAGAAACGCAGAATACGGAGATGCGGAGCTGTCCCAAGTGCCGCTTCCAGGCGTCTTTCCGCAGAAGGAGCGCCCCGGAGCGCCCCGCAACCGCCACCGTCATCTCTGCGCAAAGAGCCAAAATATTTTCAAACCCGCCAAAACTCATCCAAAAATATTTTCAAACCCGCCAAAATAGAAAACCAGACAGAGGTGATCAATACATTCGAAAAAACCTGACAAAACATGATCAAGCCCACCAAAGCTAATCCAAACACACCAAAAACTGGGCTAAACAGAATCAAAACAAATCAAAACAAATCCAAACCTTCTAAAAACCCGCCAAAATATTTCAAAACCCGTCAAAACTAATCAAAACATTCTGAATACCTGCCAAAACATTCCAAATACCAGCCAAAAGATTTTAAAACTCGCCAAAAAGTATCCAAACATTCCAAAACCTGCCAACACAATAAAAACAACTCAAGAGAATACAAAACATTCTAAAACCCAACCAAGACATTCTGAAAACCCGCCAAAACATCATAAAAACAAATCAAAACCAACCAAAACATTCCAAAAACCCGCCAAAATTATTTAGACCCACAAAACTCATCAAAACATGCTGAAAAGATGCCAAAACATTAGAAAACCAGCCTGAACTGATCAAAACATTCAAAAAACTTGGCAAAACATCATAAAAACAAATCAAAACCAACCAAAAAATTCCAAAAACCTGACAAAATAGTTTAGAACCTGCCAAACCTGATCAAAACATTCTGAAAAGATGCCAAAATACTAGAAAACCAGTCAGAAGTGATCGAAACATTCAATAACTTGCCAAAACATAATCAAAACAAATGAAAGCAAACCAAAACATTCCAAATACCCGCCAAAAGATTTTAAAACCCACCAAAAGGAATCCAAACATTCCAAAACCTGCCAAGACAATATAAACAACACAAGAGAAAACAAAACATTCTAAAACACCACCAAAACATTCCGAAAACCCGCCAAAACATCATAAAAACAAATCAAAACCAACCAAAAAATAAGAGGAACACGGCAACATATTGGCAAGCAAGAGACGGAGAGCGCGGCACCTTCTAGGAGGCCAAGAAGGAAGCCGCACAACACCTGCACTGTGTCTGCAACTTTCAAACTGCTAGAAGCTAGTGGCTTGCCACTGGCCTGCCTCTTCAATTGCCATTAGCATTCCAATGGAAGCTATTCTTGGACAACTTTGCTCTGCTTGCTGCTAGTTCTGCCCCAGCCTACCATAGATAACCTTGCTCTTGCCTTGAGGCTCTGAGATGCCAAGAACTTGTCAACTTCAAAGGGCGGGCCGGGCTACATCTACTCAGCTGCCACAGTTTCTCCTTGCTAGACCTAGTGGGAAAGCATTTTGCTGAGATGCAGAAGGCAAGAAACGCAGAATACGGAGACGCGGAGCTGTCCCAAGTGCCGCTGCCAGGCGTCTTTCCACAGAAGTAGCGCCCCGGAGCGCACCGCAACCGCCACCGTCATCTCTGCGCAAAGAGCCAAAATATTTTAAAACCCGCCAAAACTCATCCAAAAATATTTTCAAACCCGCCAAAATAGAAAACCAGACAGAAGTCATCAATACATTCGAAAAAACCTGACAAAACATGATCAAGCCCACCAAAGCTAATCCAAACACACCAAAAACTGGGCTAAACAGAATCAAAACAAATCAAAACAAATCCAAACCTTCTAAAAACCCGCCAAAATATTTCAAAACCCGTCAAAACTAATCAAAACCTTCCGAATACCCGCCAAAACATTCCAAATACCCGCCAAAAGATTTTAAAACCCGCCAAAACGTATCCAAACATTCCAAAACCTGCCAACACAATAAAAACAACTCAAGAGAATACAAAACATTCTAAAACCCAACCAAGACATTCTGAAAACCCGCCAAAACATCATAAAAACAAATCAAAACCAACCAAAACATTCCAAAAACCAGCCAAAATATTCCGAAATCTGGCCAAAACATCATAAAAACAAATCAAAACCAACCAAAACATTCCAAAAACCCGACAAAATAGTTTAGAACCTGCCAAACCTGATCAAAACATTCTGAAAAGATGCCAAAATACTAGAAAACCAGTCAGAAGTGATCGAAACTTTCAATAGCTTGCCAAAACATAATCAAAACAAATGAAAGCAAACCAAAACATTCCAAATACCCACCAAAATATTTTAAAACCCGCCAAAAGGAATCCAAATGTTCCACAACCTGCCAAGACAATCAAAACAACACAAGAGAAAACAAAACATTCTGAAACACCACCAAAACATTCCGAAACACCACCAAAACATTCTGAAAACCCGCCAAAACATCATAAAAACAATTCAAAACCAACCAAAAAATAAGAGGAACACGGCAACATATTGGCAAGCAAGAGACGGAGAACGCGGCACCTTCTAGGAGGCCAAGAAGGAAGCCGCACAACACCTGCACTGTGTCTGCAACTTTCAAACTGCTAGAAGCTAGTGGCTTGCCACTGGCCTGCCTCTTCAATTGCCATTAGCATTCCAATGGAAGCTATTCTTGGACAACTTTGCTCTGCTTGCTGCTAGTTCTGCCCCAGCCTACCATAGAGAACCTTGCTCTTGCCTTGAGGCTCTGAGATGCCAAGAACTTGTCAACTTCAAAGGGCGGGCCGGGCTACATCTACTCAGCTGCCACAGTTTCTCCTTGCTAGACCTAGTGGGAAAGCATTTTGCTGAGATGCAGAAGGCAAGAAACGCAGAATACGGAGACGCGGAGCTGTCCCAAGTGCCGCTGCCAGGCGTCTTTCCGCAGAAGGAGCGCCCCGGAGCGCCCCGCAACCGCCACCGTCATCTCTGCGCAAAGAGCCAAAATATTTTAAAACCCGCCAAAACTCATCCAAAAATATTTTCAAACCCGCCAAAATAGAAAACCAGACAGAGGTGATCAATACATTCGAAAAAACCTGACAAAACATGATCAAGCCCACCAAAGCTAATCCAAACACACCAAAAACTGGGCTAAACAGAATCAAAACAAATCAAAACAAATCCAAACCTTCTAAAACCCCGCCAAAATATTTCAAAACCCGTCAAAACTAATCAAAACATTCTGAATACCCGCCAAAACATTCCAAATACCAGCCAAAAGATTTTAAAACTCGCCAAAAAGTATCCAAACATTCCAAAACCTGCCAACACAATAAAAACAACTCAAGAGAATACAAAACATTCTAAAACCCAACCAAGACATTCCGAAAACCCGCCAAAACATCATAAAAACAAATCAAAACCAACCAAAATATTCCAAAAACCCGCCAAAATTATTTAGACCCACAAAACTCATCAAAACATGCTGAAAAGATGCCAAAACATTAGAAAACCAGCCAGAACTGATCAAAACATTCAAAAAACTTGGCAAAACATCATAAAAACAAATCAAAACCAACCAAAACATTCCAAAAACCTGACAAAATAGTTTAGAACCTGCCAAAACTGATCAAAACATTCTGAAAAGATGCCAAAATACTAGAAAACCAGTCAGAAGTGATCGAAACTTTCAATAACTTGTCAAAACATAATCAAAACAAATGAAAGCAAACCAAAACATTCCAAATACCTGCCAAAAGATTTTAAAACCCGCCAAAAGGAATCCAAATGTTCCACAACCTGCCAAGACAATCAAAACAACACAAGAGAAAACAAAACATTCTGAAACACCACCAAAACATTCTAAAACACCACCAAAACATTCCGAAAACCCGCCAAAACATCATCAAAACAAATCAAAACCAACCAAAAAATAAGAGGAACACGGCAACATATTGGCAAGCAAGAGACGGAGAACGCGGCACCTTCTAGGAGGCCAAGAAGGAAGCCGCACAACACCTGCACTGTGTCTGCAACTTTCAAACTGCTAGAAGCTAGTGGCTTGCCACTGGCCTGCCTCTTCAATTGCCATTAGCATTCCAATGGAAGCTATTCTTGGACAACTTTGCTCTGCTTGCTGCTAGTTCTGCCCCAGCCTACCATAGAGAACCTTGCTCTTGCCTTGAGGCTCTGAGATGCCAAGAACTTGTCAACTTCAAAGGGCGGGCCGGGCTACATCTACTCAGCTGCCACAGTTTCTCCTTGCTAGACCTAGTGGGAAAGCATTTTGCTGAGATGCAGAAGGCAAGAAACGCAGAATACGGAGACGCGGAGCTGTCCCAAGTGCCGCTGCCAGGCGTCTTTCCGCAGAAGGAGCGCCCCGGAGCGCACCGCAACCGGCACCGTCATCTCTGCGCAAAGAGCCAAAATATTTTCAAACCCGCCAAAACTCATCCAAAAATATTTTTAAACCCGCCAAAATAGAAAACCAGACAGAAGTGATCAATACATTCGAAAAAACCTGACAAAACATGATCAAGCCCACCAAAGCTAATCCAAACACACCAAAAACTGGGCTAAACAGAATCAAAACAAATCAAAACAAATCCAAACCTTCTAAAAACCCGCCAAAATATTTCAAAACCCGTCAAAACTAATCAAAACCTTCCGAATACCCGCCAAAACATTCCAAATACCCGCCAAAAGATTTTAAAACCCGCCAAAAGGAATCCAAACATTCCAAAACCTGCCAACACAATAAAAACAACACAAGAGAATACAAAACATTCTAAAACCCAACCAAGACATTCCGAAAACCCGCCAAAACATCATAAAAACAAATCAAAACCAACCAAAACATTCCAAAAACCAGCCAAAATATTCCGAAATCTGGCCAAAACATCATAAAAACAAATCAAAACCAACCAAAACATTCCAAAAACCCGACAAAATAGTTTAGAACCTGCCAAACCTGATCAAAACATTCTGAAAAGATGCCAAAATACTAGAAAACCAGTCAGAAGTGATCGAAACTTTCAATAGCTTGCCAAAACATCATCAAAACAAATGAAAGCAAACCAAAACATTCCAAATACCCACCAAAATATTTTAAAACCCGCCAAAAGGAATCCAAATGTTCCACAACCTGCCAAGACAATCAAAACAACACAAGAGAAAACAAAACATTCTGAAACACCACCAAAACATTCTAAAACACCACCAAAACATTCCGAAAACCCGCCAAAACATCATAAAAACAATTCAAAACCAACCAAAAAATAAGAGGAACACGGCAACATATTGGCAAGCAAGAGACGGAGAATGTGACACCTTCTAGGAGGCCAAGAAGGAAGCCGCACAACACCTGCACTGTGTCTGCAACTTTCAAACTGCTAGAAGCTAGTGGCTTGCCACTGGCCTGCCTCTTCAATTGCCATTAGCATTCCAATGGAAGCTATTCTTGGACAACTTTGCTCTGCTTGCTGCTAGTTCTGCCCCGGCCTACCATAGATAACCTTGCTCTTGCCTTGAGGCTCTGAGATGCCAAGAACTTGTCAACTTCAAAGGGCGGGCCGGGCTACATCTACTCAGCTGCCACAGTTTCTCCTTGCTAGACCTAGTGGGAAAGCATTTTGCTGAGATGCAGAAGGCAAGAAACGCAGAATACGGAGACGCGGAGCTGTCCCAAGTGCCGCTGCCAGGCGTCTTTCCACAGAAGTAGCGCCCTGGAGCGCACCGCAACCGCCACCGTCATCTCTGCGCAAAGAGCCAAAATATTTTCAAACCCGCCAAAACTCATCCAAAAATATTTTTAAACCCGCCAAAATAGAAAACCAGACAGAAGTGATCAATACATTCGAAAAAACCTGACAAAACATGATCAAGCCCACCAAAGCTAATCCAAACACACCAAAAACTGGGCTAAACAGAATCAAAACAAATCAAAACAAATCCAAACCTTCTAAAAACCCGCCAAAATATTTCAAAACCCGTCAAAACTAATCAAAACCTTCCGAATACCCGCCAAAACATTCCAAATACCCGCCAAAAGATTTTAAAACCCGCCAAAAAGTATCCAAACATTTCAAAACCTGCCAACACAATAAAAACAACTCAAGAGAATACAAAACATTCTAAAACCCAACCAAGACATTCCGAAAACCCGCCAAAACATCATAAAAACAAATCAAAACCAACCAAAACATTCCAAAAACCAGCCAAAATATTCCGAAATCTGGCCAAAACATCATAAAAACAAATCAAAACCAACCAAAACATTCCAAAAACCCGACAAAATAGTTTAGAACCTGCCAAACCTGATCAAAACATTCTGAAAAGATGCCAAAATACTAGAAAACCAGTCAGAAGTGATCGAAACTTTCAATAGCTTGCCAAAACATAATCAAAACAAATGAAAGCAAACCAAAACATTCCAAATACCCACCAAAATATTTTAAAACCCGCCAAAAGGAATCCAAATGTTCCACAACCTGCCAAGACAATCAAAACAACACAAGAGAAAACAAAACATTCTGAAACACCACCAAAACATTCCGAAACACCACCAAAACATTCTGAAAACCCGCCAAAACATCATAAAAACAATTCAAAACCAACCAAAAAATAAGAGGAACACGGCAACATATTGGCAAGCAAGAGACGGAGAACGCGGCACCTTCTAGGAGGCCAAGAAGGAAGCCGCACAACACCTGCACTGTGTCTGCAACTTTCAAACTGCTAGAAGCTAGTGGCTTGCCACTGGCCTGCCTCTTCAATTGCCATTAGCATTCCAATGGAAGCTATTCTTGGACAACTTTGCTCTGCTTGCTGCTAGTTCTGCCCCAGCCTACCATAGAGAACCTTGCTCTTGCCTTGAGGCTCTGAGATGCCAAGAACTTGTCAACTTCAAAGGGCGGGCCGGGCTACATCTACTCAGCTGCCACAGTTTCTCCTTGCTAGACCTAGTGGGAAAGCATTTTGCTGAGATGCAGAAGGCAAGAAACGCAGAATACGGAGACGCGGAGCTGTCCCAAGTGCCGCTGCCAGGCGTCTTTCCGCAGAAGGAGCGCCCCGGAGCGCCCCGCAACCGCCACCGTCATCTCTGCGCAAAGAGCCAAAATATTTTAAAACCCGCCAAAACTCATCCAAAAATATTTTCAAACCCGCCAAAATAGAAAACCAGACAGAGGTGATCAATACATTCGAAAAAACCTGACAAAACATGATCAAGCCCACCAAAGCTAATCCAAACACACCAAAAACTGGGCTAAACAGAATCAAAACAAATCAAAACAAATCCAAACCTTCTAAAACCCCGCCAAAATATTTCAAAACCCGTCAAAACTAATCAAAACATTCTGAATACCCGCCAAAACATTCCAAATACCAGCCAAAAGATTTTAAAACTCGCCAAAAAGTATCCAAACATTCCAAAACCTGCCAACACAATAAAAACAACTCAAGAGAATACAAAACATTCTAAAACCCAACCAAGACATTCCGAAAACCCGCCAAAGCATCATAAAAACAAATCAAAACCAACCAAAATATTCCAGAAACCCGCCAAAATTATTTAGACCCACAAAACTCATCAAAACATGCTGAAAAGATGCCAAAACATTAGAAAACCAGCCAGAACTGATCAAAACATTCAAAAAACTTGGCAAAACATCATAAAAACAAATCAAAACCAACCAAAACATTCCAAAAACCTGACAAAATAGTTTAGAACCTGCCAAAACTGATCAAAACATTCTGAAAAGATGCCAAAATACTAGAAAACCAGTCAGAAGTGATCGAAACTTTCAATAACTTGTCAAAACATAATCAAAACAAATGAAAGCAAACCAAAACATTCCAAATACCTGCCAAAAGATTTTAAAACCCGCCAAAAGGAATCCAAATGTTCCACAACCTGCCAAGACAATCAAAACAACACAAGAGAAAACAAAACATTCTGAAACACCACCAAAACATTCTAAAACACCACCAAAACATTCCGAAAACCCGCCAAAACATCATCAAAACAAATCAAAACCAACCAAAAAATAAGAGGAACACGGCAACATATTGGCAAGCAAGAGACGGAGAACGCGGCACCTTCTAGGAGGCCAAGAAGGAAGCCGCACAACACCTGCACTGTGTCTGCAACTTTCAAACTGCTAGAAGCTAGTGGCTTGCCACTGGCCTGCCTCTTCAATTGCCATTAGCATTCCAATGGAAGCTATTCTTGGACAACTTTGCTCTGCTTGCTGCTAGTTCTGCCCCAGCCTACCATAGAGAACCTTGCTCTTGCCTTGAGGCTCTGAGATGCCAAGAACTTGTCAACTTCAAAGGGCGGGCCGGGCTACATCTACTCAGCTGCCACAGTTTCTCCTTGCTAGACCTAGTGGGAAAGCATTTTGCTGAGATGCAGAAGGCAAGAAACGCAGAATACGGAGACGCGGAGCTGTCCCAAGTGCCGCTGCCAGGCGTCTTTCCGCAGAAGGAGCGCCCCGGAGCGCACCGCAACCGGCACCGTCATCTCTGCGCAAAGAGCCAAAATATTTTCAAACCCGCCAAAACTCATCCAAAAATATTTTTAAACCCGCCAAAATAGAAAACCAGACAGAAGTGATCAATACATTCGAAAAAACCTGACAAAACATGATCAAGCCCACCAAAGCTAATCCAAACACACCAAAAACTGGGCTAAACAGAATCAAAACAAATCAAAACAAATCCAAACCTTCTAAAAACCCGCCAAAATATTTCAAAACCCGTCAAAACTAATCAAAACCTTCCGAATACCCGCCAAAACATTCCAAATACCCGCCAAAAGATTTTAAAACCCGCCAAAAGGAATCCAAACATTCCAAAACCTGCCAACACAATAAAAACAACACAAGAGAATACAAAACATTCTAAAACCCAACCAAGACATTCCGAAAACCCGCCAAAACATCATAAAAACAAATCAAAACCAACCAAAACATTCCAAAAACCAGCCAAAATATTCCGAAATCTGGCCAAAACATCATAAAAACAAATCAAAACCAACCAAAACATTCCAAAAACCCGACAAAATAGTTTAGAACCTGCCAAACCTGATCAAAACATTCTGAAAAGATGCCAAAATACTAGAAAACCAGTCAGAAGTGATCGAAACTTTCAATAGCTTGCCAAAACATCATCAAAACAAATGAAAGCAAACCAAAACATTCCAAATACCCACCAAAATATTTTAAAACCCGCCAAAAGGAATCCAAATGTTCCACAACCTGCCAAGACAATCAAAACAACACAAGAGAAAACAAAACATTCTGAAACACCACCAAAACATTCTAAAACACCACCAAAACATTCCGAAAACCCGCCAAAACATCATAAAAACAATTCAAAACCAACCAAAAAATAAGAGGAACACGGCAACATATTGGCAAGCAAGAGACGGAGAATGTGACACCTTCTAGGAGGCCAAGAAGGAAGCCGCACAACACCTGCACTGTGTCTGCAACTTTCAAACTGCTAGAAGCTAGTGGCTTGCCACTGGCCTGCCTCTTCAATTGCCATTAGCATTCCAATGGAAGCTATTCTTGGACAACTTTGCTCTGCTTGCTGCTAGTTCTGCCCCGGCCTACCATAGATAACCTTGCTCTTGCCTTGAGGCTCTGAGATGCCAAGAACTTGTCAACTTCAAAGGGCGGGCCGGGCTACATCTACTCAGCTGCCACAGTTTCTCCTTGCTAGACCTAGTGGGAAAGCATTTTGCTGAGATGCAGAAGGCAAGAAACGCAGAATACGGAGACGCGGAGCTGTCCCAAGTGCCGCTGCCAGGCGTCTTTCCACAGAAGTAGCGCCCTGGAGCGCACCGCAACCGCCACCGTCATCTCTGCGCAAAGAGCCAAAATATTTTCAAACCCGCCAAAACTCATCCAAAAATATTTTTAAACCCGCCAAAATAGAAAACCAGACAGAAGTGATCAATACATTCGAAAAAACCTGACAAAACATGATCAAGCCCACCAAAGCTAATCCAAACACACCAAAAACTGGGCTAAACAGAATCAAAACAAATCAAAACAAATCCAAACCTTCTAAAAACCCGCCAAAATATTTCAAAACCCGTCAAAACTAATCAAAACCTTCCGAATACCCGCCAAAACATTCCAAATACCCGCCAAAAGATTTTAAAACCCGCCAAAAAGTATCCAAACATTTCAAAACCTGCCAACACAATAAAAACAACTCAAGAGAATACAAAACATTCTAAAACCCAACCAAGACATTCCGAAAACCCGCCAAAACATCATAAAAACAAATCAAAACCAACCAAAACATTCCAAAAACCAGCCAAAATATTCCGAAATCTGGCCAAAACATCATAAAAACAAATCAAAACCAACCAAAACATTCCAAAAACCCGACAAAATAGTTTAGAACCTGCCAAACCTGATCAAAACATTCTGAAAAGATGCCAAAATACTAGAAAACCAGTCAGAAGTGATCGAAACTTTCAATAACTTGCCAAAACATAATCAAAACAAATGAAAGCAAACCAAAACATTCCAAATACCCACCAAAATATTTTAAAACCCGCCAAAAGGAATCCAAATGTTCCACAACCTGCCAAGACAATCAAAACAACACAAGAGAAAACAAAACATTCTGAAACACCACCAAAACATTCCGAAACACCACCAAAACATTCCGAAAACCCGCCAAAACATCATCAAAACAATTCAAAACCAACCAAAAAATAAGAGGAACACGGCAACATATTGGCAAGCAAGAGACGGAGAACGTGACACCTTCTAGGAGGCCAAGAAGGAAGCCGCACAACACCTGCACTGTGTCTGCAACTTTCAAACTGCTAGAAGCTAGTGGCTTGCCACTGGCCTGCCTCTTCAATTGCCATTAGCATTCCAATGGAAGCTATTCTTGGACAACTTTGCTCTGCTTGCTGCTAGTTCTGCCCCGGCCTACCATAGATAACCTTGCTCTTGCCTTGAGGCTCTGAGATGCCAAGAACTTGTCAACTTCAAAGGGCGGGCCGGGCTACATCTACTCAGCTGCCACAGTTTCTCCTTGCTAGACCTAGTGGGAAAGCATTTTGCTGAGATGCAGAAGGCAAGAAACGCAGAATACGGAGACACGGAGCTGTCCCAAGTGCCGCTGCCAGGCGTCTTTCCGCAGAAGTAGCGCCCCGGAGCGCACCGCAACCGCCACCGTCATCTCTGCGCAAAGAGCCAAAATATTTTAAAACCCACCAAAACTAATCCAAAAATATTTTCAAACCCGCCAAAATAGAAAACCAGACAGAAGTCATCAATACATTCGAAAAAACCTGACAAAACATGATCAAGCCCACCAAAGCTAATCCAAACACACCAAAAACTGGGCTAAACAGAATCAAAACAAATCAAAACAAATCCAAACCTTCTAAAAACCCGCCAAAATATTTCAAAACCCGTCAAAACTAATCAAAACCTTCCGAATACCCGCCAAAACATTCCAAATACCCGCCAAAAGATTTTAAAACCCGCCAAAAAGTATCCAAACATTCCAAAACCTGCCAACACAATAAAAACAACTCAAGAGAATACAAAACATTCTAAAACCCAACCAAGACATTCTGAAAACCCGCCAAAACATCATAAAAACAAATCAAAACCAACCAAAACATTCCAAAAACCAGCCAAAATATTCCGAAATCTGGCCAAAACATCATAAAAAGAAATCAAAACCAACCAAAACATTCCAAAAACCCGACAAAATAGTTTAGAACCTGCCAAACCTGATCAAAACATTCTGAAAAGATGCCAAAATACTAGAAAACCAGTCAGAAGTGATCGAAACTTTCAATAGCTTGCCAAAACATAATCAAAACAAATGAAAGCAAACCAAAACATTCCAAATACCCACCAAAATATTTTAAAACCCGCCAAAAGGAATCCAAATGTTCCACAACCTGCCAAGACAATCAAAACAACACAAGAGAAAACAAAACATTCTGAAACACCACCAAAACATTCTAAAACACCACCAAAACATTCCGAAAACCCGCCAAAACATCATAAAAACAATTCAAAACCAACCAAAAAATAAGAGGAACACGGCAACATATTGGCAAGCAAGAGACGGAGAACGCGGCACCTTCTAGGAGGCCAAGAAGGAAGCCGCACAACACCTGCACTGTGTCTGCAACTTTCAAACTGCTAGAAGCTAGTGGCTTGCCACTGGCCTGCCTCTTCAATTGCCATTAGCATTCCAATGGAAGCTATTCTTGGACAACTTTGCTCTGCTTGCTGCTAGTTCTGCCCCAGCCTACCATAGAGAACCTTGCTCTTGCCTTGAGGCTCTGAGATGCCAAGAACTTGTCAACTTCAAAGGGCGGGCCGGGCTACATCTACTCAGCTGCCACAGTTTCTCCTTGCTAGACCTAGTGGGAAAGCATTTTGCTGAGATGCAGAAGGCAAGAAACGCAGAATACGGAGACGCGGAGCTGTCCCAAGTGCCGCTGCCAGGCGTCTTTCCACAGAAGGAGCGCCCCGGAGCGCACCGCAACCGGCACCGTCATCTCTGCGCAAAGAGCCAAAATATTTTCAAACCCGCCAAAACTCATCCAAAAATATTTTTAAACCCGCCAAAATAGAAAACCAGACAGAAGTGATCAATACATTCGAAAAAACCTGACAAAACATGATCAAGCCCACCAAAGCTAATCCAAACACACCAAAAACTGGGCTAAACAGAATCAAAACAAATCAAAACAAATCCAAACCTTCTAAAAACCCGCCAAAATATTTCAAAACCCGTCAAAACTAATCAAAACCTTCCGAATACCCGCCAAAACATTCCAAATACCCGCCAAAAGATTTTAAAACCCGCCAAAAAGTATCCAAACATTCCAAAACCTGCCAACACAATAAAAACAACTCAAGAGAATACAAAACATTCTAAAACCCAACCAAGACATTCCGAAAACCCGCCAAAACATCATAAAAACAAATCAAAACCAACCAAAACATTGCAAAAACCCGACAAAATAGTTTAGAACCTGCCAAACCTGATCAAAACATTCTGAAAAGATGCCAAAATACTAGAAAACCAGTCAGAAGTGATCGAAACTTTCAATAACTTGCCAAAACATAATCAAAACAAATGAAAGCAAACCAAAACATTCCAAATACCCACCAAAATATTTTAAAACCCGCCAAAAGGAATCCAAATGTTCCACAACCTGCCAAGACAATCAAAACAACACAAGAGAAAACAAAACATTCTGAAACACCACCAAAACATTCCGAAACACCACCAAAACATTCCGAAAACCCGCCAAAACATCATAAAAACAATTCAAAACCAACCAAAAAATAAGAGGAACACGGCAACATATTGGCAAGCAAGAGACGGAGAACGTGACACCTTCTAGGAGGCCAAGAAGGAAGCCGCACAACACCTGCACTGTGTCTGCAACTTTCAAACTGCTAGAAGCTAGTGGCTTGCCACTGGCCTGCCTCTTCAATTGCCATTAGCATTCCAATGGAAGCTATTCTTGGACAACTTTGCTCTGCTTGCTGCTAGTTCTGCCCCGGCCTACCATAGATAACCTTGCTCTTGCCTTGAGGCTCTGAGATGCCAAGAACTTGTCAACTTCAAAGGGCGGGCCGGGCTACATCTACTCAGCTGCCACAGTTTCTCCTTGCTAGACCTAGTGGGAAAGCATTTTGCTGAGATGCAGAAGGCAAGAAACGCAGAATACGGAGACACGGAGCTGTCCCAAGTGCCGCTGCCAGGCGTCTTTCCGCAGAAGTAGCGCCCCGGAGCGCACCGCAACCGCCACCGTCATCTCTGCGCAAAGAGCCAAAATATTTTAAAACCCACCAAAACTCATCCAAAAATATTTTCAAACCCGCCAAAATAGAAAACCAGACAGAAGTCATCAATACATTCGAAAAAACCTGACAAAACATGATCAAGCCCACCAAAGCTAATCCAAACACACCAAAAACTGGGCTAAACAGAATCAAAACAAATCAAAACAAATCCAAACCTTCTAAAAACCCGCCAAAATATTTCAAAACCCGTCAAAACTAATCAAAACCTTCCGAATACCCGCCAAAACATTCCAAATACCCGCCAAAAGATTTTAAAACCCGCCAAAAAGTATCCAAACATTCCAAAACCTGCCAACACAATAAAAACAACTCAAGAGAATACAAAACATTCTAAAACCCAACCAAGACATTCTGAAAACCCGCCAAAACATCATAAAAACAAATCAAAACCAACCAAAACATTCCAAAAACCAGCCAAAATATTCCGAAATCTGGCCAAAACATCATAAAAAGAAATCAAAACCAACCAAAACATTCCAAAAACCCGACAAAATAGTTTAGAACCTGCCAAACCTGATCAAAACATTCTGAAAAGATGCCAAAATACTAGAAAACCAGTCAGAAGTGATCGAAACTTTCAATAGCTTGCCAAAACATAATCAAAACAAATGAAAGCAAACCAAAACATTCCAAATACCCACCAAAATATTTTAAAACCCGCCAAAAGGAATCCAAATGTTCCACAACCTGCCAAGACAATCAAAACAACACAAGAGAAAACAAAACATTCTGAAACACCACCAAAACATTCTAAAACACCACCAAAACATTCCGAAAACCCGCCAAAACATCATCAAAACAAATCAAAACCAACCAAAAAATAAGAGGAACACGGCAACATATTGGCAAGCAAGAGACGGAGAACGCGGCACCTTCTAGGAGGCCAAGAAGGAAGCCGCACAACACCTGCACTGTGTCTGCAACTTTCAAACTGCTAGAAGCTAGTGGCTTGCCACTGGCCTGCCTCTTCAATTGCCATTAGCATTCCAATGGAAGCTATTCTTGGACAACTTTGCTCTGCTTGCTGCTAGTTCTGCCCCAGCCTACCATAGAGAACCTTGCTCTTGCCTTGAGGCTCTGAGATGCCAAGAACTTGTCAACTTCAAAGGGCGGGCCGGGCTACATCTACTCAGCTGCCACAGTTTCTCCTTGCTAGACCTAGTGGGAAAGCATTTTGCTGAGATGCAGAAGGCAAGAAACGCAGAATACGGAGACGCGGAGCTGTCCCAAGTGCCGCAGCCAGGCGTCTTTCCGCAGAAGGAGCGCCCCGGAGCGCACCGCAACCGGCACCGTCATCTCTGCGCAAAGAGCCAAAATATTTTCAAACCCGCCAAAACTCATCCAAAAATATTTTTAAACCCGCCAAAATAGAAAACCAGACAGAAGTGATCAATACATTCGAAAAAACCTGACAAAACATGATCAAGCCCACCAAAGCTAATCCAAACACACCAAAAACTGGGCTAAACAGAATCAAAACAAATCAAAACAAATCCAAACCTTCTAAAAACCCGCCAAAATATTTCAAAACCCGTCAAAACTAATCAAAACCTTCCGAATACCCGCCAAAACATTCCAAATACCCGCCAAAAGATTTTAAAACCCGCCAAAAAGTATCCAAACATTCCAAAACCTGCCAACACAATAAAAACAACTCAAGAGAATACAAAACATTCTAAAACCCAACCAAGACATTCCGAAAACCCGCCAAAACATCATAAAAACAAATCAAAACCAACCAAAACATTCCAAAAACCCGACAAAATAGTTTAGAACCTGCCAAACCTGATCAAAACATTCTGAAAAGATGCCAAAATACTAGAAAACCAGTCAGAAGTGATCGAAACTTTCAATAACTTGCCAAAACATAATCAAAACAAATGAAAGCAAACCAAAACATTCCAAATACCCACCAAAATATTTTAAAACCCGCCAAAAGGAATCCAAATGTTCCACAACCTGCCAAGACAATCAAAACAACACAAGAGAAAACAAAACATTCTGAAACACCACCAAAACATTCCGAAACACCACCAAAACATTCCGAAAACCCGCCAAAACATCATAAAAACAATTCAAAACCAACCAAAAAATAAGAGGAACACGGCAACATATTGGCAAGCAAGAGACGGAGAACGTGACACCTTCTAGGAGGCCAAGAAGGAAGCCGCACAACACCTGCACTGTGTCTGCAACTTTCAAACTGCTAGAAGCTAGTGGCTTGCCACTGGCCTGCCTCTTCAATTGCCATTAGCATTCCAATGGAAGCTATTCTTGGACAACTTTGCTCTGCTTGCTGCTAGTTCTGCCCCGGCCTACCATAGATAACCTTGCTCTTGCCTTGAGGCTCTGAGATGCCAAGAACTTGTCAACTTCAAAGGGCGGGCCGGGCTACATCTACTCAGCTGCCACAGTTTCTCCTTGCTAGACCTAGTGGGAAAGCATTTTGCTGAGATGCAGAAGGCAAGAAACGCAGAATACGGAGACACGGAGCTGTCCCAAGTGCCGCTGCCAGGCGTCTTTCCGCAGAAGGAGCGCCCCGGAGCGCACCGCAACCGGCACCGTCATCTCTGCGCAAAGAGCCAAAATATTTTAAAACCCACCAAAACTAATCCAAAAATATTTTCAAACCCGCCAAAATAGAAAACCAGACAGAAGTCATCAATACATTCGAAAAAACCTGACAAAACATGATCAAGCCCACCAAAGCTAATCCAAACACACCAAAAACTGGGCTAAACAGAATCAAAACAAATCAAAACAAATCCAAACCTTCTAAAACCCCGCCAAAATATTTCAAAACCCGTCAAAACTAATCAAAACATTCTGAATACCCGCCAAAACATTCCAAATACCAGCCAAAAGATTTTAAAACTCGCCAAAAAGTATCCAAACATTCCAAAACCTGCCAACACAATAAAAACAACTCAAGAGAATACAAAACATTCTAAAACCCAACCAAGACATTCCGAAAACCCGCCAAAACATCATAAAAACAAATCAAAACCAACCAAAATATTCCAAAAACCCGCCAAAATTATTTAGACCCACAAAACTCATCAAAACATGCTGAAAAGATGCCAAAACATTAGAAAACCAGCCAGAACTGATCAAAACATTCAAAAAACTTGGCAAAACATCATAAAAACAAATCAAAACCAACCAAAACATTCCAAAAACCTGACAAAATAGTTTAGAACCTGCCAAAACTGATCAAAACATTCTGAAAAGATGCCAAAATACTAGAAAACCAGTCAGAAGTGATCGAAACTTTCAATAACTTGTCAAAACATAATCAAAACAAATGAAAGCAAACCAAAACATTCCAAATACCTGCCAAAATATTTTAAAACCCGCCAAAAGGAATCCAAATGTTCCACAACCTGCCAAGACAATCAAAACAACACAAGAGAAAACAAAACATTCTAAAACACCACCAAAACATTCTAAAACACCACCAAAACATTCCGAAAACCCGCCAAAACATCATCAAAACAAATCAAAACCAACCAAAAAATAAGAGGAACACGGCAACATATTGGCAAGCAAGAGACGGAGAACGCGGCACCTTCTAGGAGGCCAAGAAGGAAGCCGCACAACACCTGCACTGTGTCTGCAACTTTCAAACTGCTAGAAGCTAGTGGCTTGCCACTGGCCTGCCTCTTCAATTGCCATTAGCATTCCAATGGAAGCTATTCTTGGACAACTTTGCTCTGCTTGCTGCTAGTTCTGCCCCAGCCTACCATAGAGAACCTTGCTCTTGCCTTGAGGCTCTGAGATGCCAAGAACTTGTCAACTTCAAAGGGCGGGCCGGGCTACATCTACTCAGCTGCCACAGTTTCTCCTTGCTAGACCTAGTGGGAAAGCATTTTGCTGAGATGCAGAAGGCAAGAAACGCAGAATACGGAGACGCGGAGCTGTCCCAAGTGCCGCTGCCAGGCGTCTTTCCGCAGAAGGAGCGCCCCGGAGCGCACCGCAACCGGCACCGTCATCTCTGCGCAAAGAGCCAAAATATTTTCAAACCCGCCAAAACTCATCCAAAAATATTTTTAAACCCGCCAAAATAGAAAACCAGACAGAAGTGATCAATACATTCGAAAAAACCTGACAAAACATGATCAAGCCCACCAAAGCTAATCCAAACACACCAAAAACTGGGCTAAACAGAATCAAAACAAATCAAAACAAATCCAAACCTTCTAAAAACCCGCCAAAATATTTCAAAACCCGTCAAAACTAATCAAAACCTTCCGAATACCCGCCAAAACATTCCAAATACCCGCCAAAAGATTTTAAAACCCGCCAAAAAGTATCCAAACATTCCAAAACCTGCCAACACAATAAAAACAACACAAGAGAATACAAAACATTCTAAAACCCAACCAAGACATTCCGAAAACCCGCCAAAACATCATAAAAACAAATCAAAACCAACCAAAACATTCCAAAAACCAGCCAAAATATTCCGAAATCTGGCCAAAACATCATAAAAACAAATCAAAACCAACCAAAACATTCCAAAAACCCGACAAAATAGTTTAGAACCTGCCAAACCTGATCAAAACATTCTGAAAAGATGCCAAAATACTAGAAAACCAGTCAGAAGTGATCGAAACTTTCAATAGCTTGCCAAAACATCATCAAAACAAATGAAAGCAAACCAAAACATTCCAAATACCCACCAAAATATTTTAAAACCCGCCAAAAGGAATCCAAATGTTCCACAACCTGCCAAGACAATCAAAACAACACAAGAGAAAACAAAACATTCTGAAACACCACCAAAACATTCCGAAACACCACCAAAACATTCCGAAAACCCGCCAAAACATCATAAAAACAATTCAAAACCAACCAAAAAATAAGAGGAACACGGCAACATATTGGCAAGCAAGAGACGGAGAATGTGACACCTTCTAGGAGGCCAAGAAGGAAGCCGCACAACACCTGCACTGTGTCTGCAACTTTCAAACTGCTAGAAGCTAGTGGCTTGCCACTGGCCTGCCTCTTCAATTGCCATTAGCATTCCAATGGAAGCTATTCTTGGACAACTTTGCTCTGCTTGCTGCTAGTTCTGCCCCGGCCTACCATAGATAACCTTGCTCTTGCCTTGAGGCTCTGAGATGCCAAGAACTTGTCAACTTCAAAGGGCGGGCCGGGCTACATCTACTCAGCTGCCACAGTTTCTCCTTGCTAGACCTAGTGGGAAAGCATTTTGCTGAGATGCAGAAGGCAAGAAACGCAGAATACGGAGACGCGGAGCTGTCCCAAGTGCCGCTGCCAGGCGTCTTTCCACAGAAGTAGCGCCCTGGAGCGCACCGCAACCGCCACCGTCATCTCTGCGCAAAGAGCCAAAATATTTTCAAACCCGCCAAAACTCATCCAAAAATATTTTTAAACCCGCCAAAATAGAAAACCAGACAGAAGTGATCAATACATTCGAAAAAACCTGACAAAACATGATCAAGCCCACCAAAGCTAATCCAAACACACCAAAAACTGGGCTAAACAGAATCAAAACAAATCAAAACAAATCCAAACCTTCTAAAAACCCGCCAAAATATTTCAAAACCCGTCAAAACTAATCAAAACCTTCCGAATACCCGCCAAAACATTCCAAATACCCGCCAAAAGATTTTAAAACCCGCCAAAAAGTATCCAAACATTTCAAAACCTGCCAACACAATAAAAACAACTCAAGAGAATACAAAACATTCTAAAACCCAACCAAGACATTCCGAAAACCCGCCAAAACATCATAAAAACAAATCAAAACCAACCAAAACATTCCAAAAACCAGCCAAAATATTCCGAAATCTGGCCAAAACATCATAAAAACAAATCAAAACCAACCAAAACATTCCAAAAACCCGACAAAATAGTTTAGAACCTGCCAAACCTGATCAAAACATTCTGAAAAGATGCCAAAATACTAGAAAACCAGTCAGAAGTGATCGAAACTTTCAATAACTTGCCAAAACATAATCAAAACAAATGAAAGCAAACCAAAACATTCCAAATACCCACCAAAATATTTTAAAACCCGCCAAAAGGAATCCAAATGTTCCACAACCTGCCAAGACAATCAAAACAACACAAGAGAAAACAAAACATTCTGAAACACCACCAAAACATTCCGAAACACCACCAAAACATTCCGAAAACCCGCCAAAACATCATAAAAACAATTCAAAACCAACCAAAAAATAAGAGGAACACGGCAACATATTGGCAAGCAAGAGACGGAGAACGTGACACCTTCTAGGAGGCCAAGAAGGAAGCCGCACAACACCTGCACTGTGTCTGCAACTTTCAAACTGCTAGAAGCTAGTGGCTTGCCACTGGCCTGCCTCTTCAATTGCCATTAGCATTCCAATGGAAGCTATTCTTGGACAACTTTGCTCTGCTTGCTGCTAGTTCTGCCCCGGCCTACCATAGATAACCTTGCTCTTGCCTTGAGGCTCTGAGATGCCAAGAACTTGTCAACTTCAAAGGGCGGGCCGGGCTACATCTACTCAGCTGCCACAGTTTCTCCTTGCTAGACCTAGTGGGAAAGCATTTTGCTGAGATGCAGAAGGCAAGAAACGCAGAATACGGAGACACGGAGCTGTCCCAAGTGCCGCTGCCAGGCGTCTTTCCGCAGAAGTAGCGCCCCGGAGCGCACCGCAACCGCCACCGTCATCTCTGCGCAAAGAGCCAAAATATTTTAAAACCCACCAAAACTAATCCAAAAATATTTTCAAACCCGCCAAAATAGAAAACCAGACAGAAGTCATCAATACATTCGAAAAAACCTGACAAAACATGATCAAGCCCACCAAAGCTAATCCAAACACACCAAAAACTGGGCTAAACAGAATCAAAACAAATCAAAACAAATCCAAACCTTCTAAAAACCCGCCAAAATATTTCAAAACCCGTCAAAACTAATCAAAACCTTCCGAATACCCGCCAAAACATTCCAAATACCCGCCAAAAGATTTTAAAACCCGCCAAAAAGTATCCAAACATTCCAAAACCTGCCAACACAATAAAAACAACTCAAGAGAATACAAAACATTCTAAAACCCAACCAAGACATTCCGAAAACCCGCCAAAACATCATAAAAACAAATCAAAACCAACCAAAACATTCCAAAAACCAGCCAAAATATTCCGAAATCTGGCCAAAACATCATAAAAAGAAATCAAAACCAACCAAAACATTCCAAAAACCCGACAAAATAGTTTAGAACCTGCCAAACCTGATCAAAACATTCTGAAAAGATGCCAAAATACTAGAAAACCAGTCAGAAGTGATCGAAACTTTCAATAGCTTGCCAAAACATAATCAAAACAAATGAAAGCAAACCAAAACATTCCAAATACCCACCAAAATATTTTAAAACCCGCCAAAAGGAATCCAAATGTTCCACAACCTGCCAAGACAATCAAAACAACACAAGAGAAAACAAAACATTCTGAAACACCACCAAAACATTCTAAAACACCACCAAAACATTCCGAAAACCCGCCAAAACATCATCAAAACAAATCAAAACCAACCAAAAAATAAGAGGAACACGGCAACATATTGGCAAGCAAGAGACGGAGAACGCGGCACCTTCTAGGAGGCCAAGAAGGAAGCCGCACAACACCTGCACTGTGTCTGCAACTTTCAAACTGCTAGAAGCTAGTGGCTTGCCACTGGCCTGCCTCTTCAATTGCCATTAGCATTCCAATGGAAGCTATTCTTGGACAACTTTGCTCTGCTTGCTGCTAGTTCTGCCCCAGCCTACCATAGAGAACCTTGCTCTTGCCTTGAGGCTCTGAGATGCCAAGAACTTGTCAACTTCAAAGGGCGGGCCGGGCTACATCTACTCAGCTGCCACAGTTTCTCCTTGCTAGACCTAGTGGGAAAGCATTTTGCTGAGATGCAGAAGGCAAGAAACGCAGAATACGGAGACGCGGAGCTGTCCCAAGTGCCGCTGCCAGGCGTCTTTCCGCAGAAGGAGCGCCCCGGAGCGCACCGCAACCGGCACCGTCATCTCTGCGCAAAGAGCCAAAATATTTTCAAACCCGCCAAAACTCATCCAAAAATATTTTTAAACCCGCCAAAATAGAAAACCAGACAGAAGTGATCAATACATTCGAAAAAACCTGACAAAACATGATCAAGCCCACCAAAGCTAATCCAAACACACCAAAAACTGGGCTAAACAGAATCAAAACAAATCAAAACAAATCCAAACCTTCTAAAAACCCGCCAAAATATTTCAAAACCCGTCAAAACTAATCAAAACCTTCCGAATACCCGCCAAAACATTCCAAATACCCGCCAAAAGATTTTAAAACCCGCCAAAAAGTATCCAAACATTTCAAAACCTGCCAACACAATAAAAACAACTCAAGAGAATACAAAACATTCTAAAACCCAACCAAGACATTCCGAAAACCCGCCAAAACATCATAAAAACAAATCAAAACCAACCAAAACATTCCAAAAACCCGACAAAATAGTTTAGAACCTGCCAAACCTGATCAAAACATTCTGAAAAGATGCCAAAATACTAGAAAACCAGTCAGAAGTGATCGAAACTTTCAATAACTTGCCAAAACATAATCAAAACAAATGAAAGCAAACCAAAACATTCCAAATACCCACCAAAATATTTTAAAACCCGCCAAAAGGAATCCAAATGTTCCACAACCTGCCAAGACAATCAAAACAACACAAGAGAAAACAAAACATTCTGAAACACCACCAAAACATTCCGAAACACCACCAAAACATTCCGAAAACCCGCCAAAACATCATAAAAACAATTCAAAACCAACCAAAAAATAAGAGGAACACGGCAACATATTGGCAAGCAAGAGACGGAGAACGTGACACCTTCTAGGAGGCCAAGAAGGAAGCCGCACAACACCTGCACTGTGTCTGCAACTTTCAAACTGCTAGAAGCTAGTGGCTTGCCACTGGCCTGCCTCTTCAATTGCCATTAGCATTCCAATGGAAGCTATTCTTGGACAACTTTGCTCTGCTTGCTGCTAGTTCTGCCCCGGCCTACCATAGATAACCTTGCTCTTGCCTTGAGGCTCTGAGATGCCAAGAACTTGTCAACTTCAAAGGGCGGGCCGGGCTACATCTACTCAGCTGCCACAGTTTCTCCTTGCTAGACCTAGTGGGAAAGCATTTTGCTGAGATGCAGAAGGCAAGAAACGCAGAATACGGAGACACGGAGCTGTCCCAAGTGCCGCTGCCAGGCGTCTTTCCGCAGAAGTAGCGCCCCGGAGCGCACCGCAACCGCCACCGTCATCTCTGCGCAAAGAGCCAAAATATTTTAAAACCCACCAAAACTCATCCAAAAATATTTTCAAACCCGCCAAAATAGAAAACCAGACAGAAGTCATCAATACATTCGAAAAAACCTGACAAAACATGATCAAGCCCACCAAAGCTAATCCAAACACACCAAAAACTGGGCTAAACAGAATCAAAACAAATCAAAACAAATCCAAACCTTCTAAAAACCCGCCAAAATATTTCAAAACCCGTCAAAACTAATCAAAACCTTCCGAATACCCGCCAAAACATTCCAAATACCCGCCAAAAGATTTTAAAACCCGCCAAAAAGTATCCAAACATTCCAAAACCTGCCAACACAATAAAAACAACTCAAGAGAATACAAAACATTCTAAAACCCAACCAAGACATTCTGAAAACCCGCCAAAACATCATAAAAACAAATCAAAACCAACCAAAACATTCCAAAAACCAGCCAAAATATTCCAAAATCTGGCCAAAACATCATAAAAAGAAATCAAAACCAACCAAAACATTCCAAAAACCCGACAAAATAGTTTAGAACCTGCCAAACCTGATCAAAACATTCTGAAAAGATGCCAAAATACTAGAAAACCAGTCAGAAGTGATCGAAACTTTCAATAGCTTGCCAAAACATAATCAAAACAAATGAAAGCAAACCAAAACATTCCAAATACCCACCAAAATATTTTAAAACCCGCCAAAAGGAATCCAAATGTTCCACAACCTGCCAAGACAATCAAAACAACACAAGAGAAAACAAAACATTCTGAAACACCACCAAAACATTCTAAAACACCACCAAAACATTCCGAAAACCCGCCAAAACATCATCAAAACAAATCAAAACCAACCAAAAAATAAGAGGAACACGGCAACATATTGGCAAGCAAGAGACGGAGAACGCGGCACCTTCTAGGAGGCCAAGAAGGAAGCCGCACAACACCTGCACTGTGTCTGCAACTTTCAAACTGCTAGAAGCTAGTGGCTTGCCACTGGCCTGCCTCTTCAATTGCCATTAGCATTCCAATGGAAGCTATTCTTGGACAACTTTGCTCTGCTTGCTGCTAGTTCTGCCCCAGCCTACCATAGAGAACCTTGCTCTTGCCTTGAGGCTCTGAGATGCCAAGAACTTGTCAACTTCAAAGGGCGGGCCGGGCTACATCTACTCAGCTGCCACAGTTTCTCCTTGCTAGACCTAGTGGGAAAGCATTTTGCTGAGATGCAGAAGGCAAGAAACGCAGAATACGGAGACGCGGAGCTGTCCCAAGTGCCGCAGCCAGGCGTCTTTCCGCAGAAGGAGCGCCCCGGAGCGCACCGCAACCGGCACCGTCATCTCTGCGCAAAGAGCCAAAATATTTTCAAACCCGCCAAAACTAATCCAAAAATATTTTTAAACCCGCCAAAATAGAAAACCAGACAGAAGTGATCAATACATTCGAAAAAACCTGACAAAACATGATCAAGCCCACCAAAGCTAATCCAAACACACCAAAAACTGGGCTAAACAGAATCAAAACAAATCAAAACAAATCCAAACCTTCTAAAAACCCGCCAAAATATTTCAAAACCCGTCAAAACTAATCAAAACCTTCCGAATACCCGCCAAAACATTCCAAATACCCGCCAAAAGATTTTAAAACCCGCCAAAAAGTATCCAAACATTCCAAAACCTGCCAACACAATAAAAACAACTCAAGAGAATACAAAACATTCTAAAACCCAACCAAGACATTCCGAAAACCCGCCAAAACATCATAAAAACAAATCAAAACCAACCAAAACATTCCAAAAACCCGACAAAATAGTTTAGAACCTGCCAAACCTGATCAAAACATTCTGAAAAGATGCCAAAATACTAGAAAACCAGTCAGAAGTGATCGAAACTTTCAATAACTTGCCAAAACATAATCAAAACAAATGAAAGCAAACCAAAACATTCCAAATACCCACCAAAATATTTTAAAACCCGCCAAAAGGAATCCAAATGTTCCACAACCTGCCAAGACAATCAAAACAACACAAGAGAAAACAAAACATTCTGAAACACCACCAAAACATTCCGAAACACCACCAAAACATTCCGAAAACCCGCCAAAACATCATAAAAACAATTCAAAACCAACCAAAAAATAAGAGGAACACGGCAACATATTGGCAAGCAAGAGACGGAGAACGTGACACCTTCTAGGAGGCCAAGAAGGAAGCCGCACAACACCTGCACTGTGTCTGCAACTTTCAAACTGCTAGAAGCTAGTGGCTTGCCACTGGCCTGCCTCTTCAATTGCCATTAGCATTCCAATGGAAGCTATTCTTGGACAACTTTGCTCTGCTTGCTGCTAGTTCTGCCCCGGCCTACCATAGATAACCTTGCTCTTGCCTTGAGGCTCTGAGATGCCAAGAACTTGTCAACTTCAAAGGGCGGGCCGGGCTACATCTACTCAGCTGCCACAGTTTCTCCTTGCTAGACCTAGTGGGAAAGCATTTTGCTGAGATGCAGAAGGCAAGAAACGCAGAATACGGAGACACGGAGCTGTCCCAAGTGCCGCTGCCAGGCGTCTTTCCGCAGAAGGAGCGCCCCGGAGCGCACCGCAACCGGCACCGTCATCTCTGCGCAAAGAGCCAAAATATTTTAAAACCCACCAAAACTAATCCAAAAATATTTTCAAACCCGCCAAAATAGAAAACCAGACAGAAGTCATCAATACATTCGAAAAAACCTGACAAAACATGATCAAGCCCACCAAAGCTAATCCAAACACACCAAAAACTGGGCTAAACAGAATCAAAACAAATCAAAACAAATCCAAACCTTCTAAAAACCCGCCAAAATATTTCAAAACCCGTCAAAACTAATCAAAACCTTCCGAATACCCACCAAAACATTCCAAATACCCGCCAAAAGATTTTAAAACCCGCCAAAAAGTATCCAAACATTCCAAAACCTGCCAACACAATAAAAACAACTCAAGAGAATACAAAACATTCTAAAACCCAACCAAGACATTCCGAAAACCCGCCAAAACATCATAAAAACAAATCAAAACCAACCAAAATATTCCAAAAACCCGCCAAAATGATTTAGACCCGCAAAACTCATCAAAACATTCTGAAAAGATGCCAAAACATTAGAAAACCAGCCAGAACTGATCAAAACATTCAAAAAACTTGGCAAAACATCATAAAAACAAATCAAAACCAACCAAAAAATTTCAAAAACCCGACAAAATAGTTTAGAACCCGCCAAAACTGATCAAAACATTCTGAAAAGATGCCAAAATACTAGAAAACCAGTCAGAAGTGATCGAAACATTCAATAACTTGCCAAAACATAATCAAAACAAATGAAAGCAAACCAAAACATTCCAAATACCCACCAAAATATTTTAAAACCCGCCAAAAGGAATCCAAATGTTCCACAACCTGCCAAGACAATCAAAACAACACAAGAGAAAACAAAACATTCTGAAACACCACCAAAACATTCCGAAACACCACCAAAACATTCCGAAAACCCGCCAAAACATCATCAAAACAATTCAAAACCAACCAAAAAATAAGAGGAACACGGCAACATATTGGCAAGCAAGAGACGGAGAATGTGACACCTTCTAGGAGGCCAAGAAGGAAGCCGCACAACACCTGCACTGTGTCTGCAACTTTCAAACTGCTAGAAGCTAGTGGCTTGCCACTGGCCTGCCTCTTCAATTGCCATTAGCATTCCAATGGAAGCTATTCTTGGACAACTTTGCTCTGCTTGCTGCTAGTTCTGCCCCAGCCTACCATAGATAACCTTGCTCTTGCCTTGAGGCTCTGAGATGCCAAGAACTTGTCAACTTTAAAGGGCGGGCCGGGCTACATCTACTCAGCTGCCACAGTTTCTCCTTGCTAGACCTAGTGGGAAAGCATTTTGCTGAGATGCAGAAGGCAAGAAACGCAGAATACGGAGACGTGGAGCTGTCCCAAGTGCCGCTGCCAGGCGTCTTTCCGCAGAAGGAGCGCCCTGGAGCGCACCGCAACCGGCACCGTCATCTCTGCGCAAAGAGCCAAAATATTTTAAAACCCGCCAAAACTAATCCAAAAATATTTTCAAACCCGCCAAAATAGAAAACCAGACAGAGGTGATCAATACATTCGAAAAAACCTGACAAAACATGATCAAGCCCACCAAAGCTAATCCAAACACACCAAAAACTGGGCTAAACAGAATCAAAACAAATCAAAAGAAATCCAAACCTTCTAAAAACCCGCCAAAATATTTCAAAACCCGTCAAAACTAATCAAAACATTCCGAATACCCGCCAAAACATTCCAAATACCCGCCAAAAGATTTTAAAACCCGCCAAAATGAATCCAAACATTCCAAAACCTGCCAACACAATAAAAACAACTCAAGAGAATACAAAACATTCTAAAACCCAACCAAGACATTCCGAAAACCCGCCAAAACATCATAAAAACAAATCAAAACCAACCAAAATATTCCAAAAACCCGCCAAAATTATTTAGACCCGCAAAACTCATCAAAACATTCTGAAAAGATGCCAAAACATTAGAAAACCAGCCTGAACTGATCAAAACATTCAAAAAACTTGGCAAAACATCATAAAAACAAATCAAAACCAACCAAAAAATTCCAAAAACCCGACAAAATAGTTTAGAACCCGCCAAAACTGATCAAAACATTCTGAAAAGATGCCAAAATACTAGAAAACCAGTCAGAAGTGATCGAAACATTCAATAACTTGCCAAAACATAATCAAAACAAATGAAAGCAAACCAAAACATTCCAAATACCCGCCAAAAGATTTTAAAACCCGCCAAAAGGAATCCAAACATTCCACAACCAGCCAAGACAATATAAACAACACAAGAGAAAACAAAACATTCTAAAACACCACCAAAACATTCCGAAAACCCACCAAAACATCATCAAAACAAATCAAAACCAACCAAAAAATAAGAGGAACACGGCAACATATTGGCAAGCAAGAGACGGAGAGCGCGGCACCTTCTAGGAGGCCAAGAAGGAAGCCGCACAACACCTGCACTGTGTCTGCAACTTTCAAACTGCTAGAAGCTAGTGGCTTGCCACTGGCCTGCCTCTTCAATTGCCATTAGCATTCCAATGGAAGCTATTCTTGGACAACTTTGCTCTGCTTGCTGCTAGTTCTGCCCCAGCCTAGCATAGAGAACCTTGCTCTTGCCTTGAGGCTCTGAGATGCCAAGAACTTGTCAACTTCAAAGGGCGGGCCGGGCTACATCTACTCAGCTGCCACAGTTTCTCCTTGCTAGACCTAGTGGGAAAGCATTTTGCTGAGATGCAGAAGGCAAGAAACGCAGAATACGGAGACGCGGAGCTGTCCCAAGTGCCGCAGCCAGGCGTCTTTCCGCAGAAGGAGCGCCCCGGAGCGCACCGCAACCGGCACCGTCATCTCTGCGCAAAGAGCCAAAATATTTTAAAACCCGCCAAAACTCATCCAAAAATATTTTCAAACCCGCCAAAATAGAAAACCAGACAGAAGTCATCAATACATTCGAAAAAACCTGACAAAACATGATCAAGCCCACCAAAGCTAATCCAAACACACCAAAAACTGGGCTAAACAGAATCAAAACAAATCAAAACAAATCCAAACCTTCTAAAAACCCGCCAAAATATTTCAAAACCCGTCAAAACTAATCAAAACCTTCCGAATACCCGCCAAAACATTCCAAATACCCGCCAAAAGATTTTAAAACCCGCCAAAAAGTATCCAAACATTCCAAAACCTGCCAACACAATAAAAACAACTCAAGAGAATACAAAACATTCTAAAACCCAACCAAGACATTCCGAAAACCCGCCAAAACATCATAAAAACAAATCAAAACCAACCAAAACATTCCAAAAACCAGCCAAAATATTCCGAAATCTGGCCAAAACATCATAAAAACAAATCAAAACCAACCAAAACATTCCAAAAACCTGACAAAATAGTTTAGAACCTGCCAAACCTGATCAAAACATTCTGAAAAGATGCCAAAATACTAGAAAACCAGTCAGAAGTGATCGAAACTTTCAATAACTTGCCAAAACATAATCAAAACAAATGAAAGCAAACCAAAACATTCCAAATACCCACCAAAATATTTTAAAACCCGCCAAAAGGAATCCAAATGTTCCACAACCTGCCAAGACAATCAAAACAACACAAGAGAAAACAAAACATTCTGAAACACCACCAAAACATTCCGAAACACCACCAAAACATTCCGAAAACCCGCCAAAACATCATCAAAACAATTCAAAACCAACCAAAAAATAAGAGGAACACGGCAACATATTGGCAAGCAAGAGACGGAGAACGTGACACCTTCTAGGAGGCCAAGAAGGAAGCCGCACAACACCTGCACTGTGTCTGCAACCTTCAAACTGCTAGAAGCTAGTGGCTTGCCACTGGCCTGCCTCTTCAATTGCCATTAGCATTCCAATGGAAGCTATTCTTGGACAACTTTGCTCTGCTTGCTGCTAGTTCTGCCCCAGCCTACCATAGATAACCTTGCTCTTCCCTTGAGGCTCTGAGATGCCAAGAACTTGTCAACTTCAAAGGGCGGGCCGGGCTACATCTACTCAGCTGCCACAGTTTCTCCTTGCTAGACCTAGTGGGAAAGCATTTTGCTGAGATGCAGAAGGCAAGAAACGCAGAATACGGAGACGCGGAGCTGTCCCAAGTGCCGCAGCCAGGCGTCTTTCCGCAGAAGGAGCGCCCCGGAGCGCACCGCAACCGGCACCGTCATCTCTGCGCAAAGAGCCAAAATATTTTAAAACCCGCCAAAACTAATCCAAAACTATTTTCAAACCCGCCAAAATAGAAAACCAGACAGAAGTCATCAATACATTCGAAAAAACCTGACAAAACATGATCAAGCCCACCAAAGCTAATCCAAACACACCAAAAACTGGGCTAAACAGAATCAAAACAAATCAAAACAAATCCAAACCTTCTAAAAACCCGCCAAAATATTTCAAAACCCGTCAAAACTAATCAAAACCTTCCGAATACCCGCCAAAACTTTCCAAATACCCGCCAAAAGATTTTAAAACCCGCCAAAAAGTATCCAAACATTCCAAAACCTGCCAACACAATAAAAACAACTCAAGAGAATACAAAACATTCTAAAACCCAACCAAGACATTCCGAAAACCCGCCAAAACATCATAAAAACAAATCAAAACCAACCAAAATATTCCAAAAACCCGCCAAAATTATTTAGACCCGCAAAACTCATCAAAACATTCTGAAAAGATGCCAAAACATTAGAAAACCAGCCAGAACTGATCAAAACATTCAAAAAACTTGGCAAAACATCATAAAAACAAATCAAAACCAACCAAAAAATTTCAAAAACCCGACAAAATAGTTTAGAACCCGCCAAAACTGATCAAAACATTCTGAAAAGATGCCAAAATACTATCAAACCAGTCAGAAGTGATCGAAACATTCAATAACTTGCCAAAACATAATCAAAACAAATGAAAGCAAACCAAAACATTCCAAATACCCGCCAAAAGATTTTAAAACCCGCCAAAAGGAATCCAAACATTCCACAACCAGCCAAGACAATATAAACAACACAAGAGAAAACAAAACATTCTAAAACACCACCAAAACATTCCGAAAACCCACCAAAACATCATCAAAACAAATCAAAACCAACCAAAAAATAAGAGGAACACGGCAACATATTGGCAAGCAAGAGACGGAGAACGCGGCACCTTCTAGGAGGCCAAGAAGGAAGCCGCACAACACCTGCACTGTGTCTGCAACTTTCAAACTGCTAGAAGCTAGTGGCTTGCCACTGGCCTGCCTCTTCAATTGCCATTAGCATTCCAATGGAAGCTATTCTTGGACAACTTTGCTCTGCTTGCTGCTAGTTCTGCCCCAGCCTACCATAGAGAACCTTGCTCTTGCCTTGAGGCTCTGAGATGCCAAGAACTTGTCAACTTCAAAGGGCGGGCCGGGCTACATCTACTCAGCTGCCACAGTTTCTCCTTGCTAGACCTAGTGGGAAAGCATTTTGCTGAGATGCAGAAGGCAAGAAACGCAGAATACGGAGACACGGAGCTGTCCCAAGTGCCGCTGCCAGGCGTCTTTCCGCAGAAGTAGCGCCCCGGAGCGCACCGCAACCGCCACCGTCATCTCTGCGCAAAGAGCCAAAATATTTTAAAACCCACCAAAACTAATCCAAAAATATTTTCAAACCCGCCAAAATAGAAAACCAGACAGAAGTCATCAATACATTCGAAAAAACCTGACAAAACATGATCAAGCCCACCAAAGCTAATCCAAACACACCAAAAACTGGGCTAAACAGAATCAAAACAAATCAAAACAAATCCAAACCTTCTAAAAACCCGCCAAAATATTTCAAAACCCGTCAAAACTAATCAAAACCTTCCGAATACCCGCCAAAACATTCCAAATACCCGCCAAAAGATTTTAAAACCCGCCAAAAAGTATCCAAACATTCCAAAACCTGCCAACACAATAAAAACAACTCAAGAGAATACAAAACATTCTAAAACCCAACCAAGACATTCTGAAAACCCGCCAAAACATCATAAAAACAAATCAAAACCAACCAAAACATTCCAAAAACCAGCCAAAATATTCCGAAATCTGGCCAAAACATCATAAAAAGAAATCAAAACCAACCAAAACATTCCAAAAACCCGACAAAATAGTTTAGAACCTGCCAAACCTGATCAAAACATTCTGAAAAGATGCCAAAATACTAGAAAACCAGTCAGAAGTGATCGAAACTTTCAATAGCTTGCCAAAACATAATCAAAACAAATGAAAGCAAACCAAAACATTCCAAATACCCACCAAAATATTTTAAAACCCGCCAAAAGGAATCCAAATGTTCCACAACCTGCCAAGACAATCAAAACAACACAAGAGAAAACAAAACATTCTGAAACACCACCAAAACATTCTAAAACACCACCAAAACATTCCGAAAACCCGCCAAAACATCATCAAAACAAATCAAAACCAACCAAAAAATAAGAGGAACACGGCAACATATTGGCAAGCAAGAGACGGAGAACGCGGCACCTTCTAGGAGGCCAAGAAGGAAGCCGCACAACACCTGCACTGTGTCTGCAACTTTCAAACTGCTAGAAGCTAGTGGCTTGCCACTGGCCTGCCTCTTCAATTGCCATTAGCATTCCAATGGAAGCTATTCTTGGACAACTTTGCTCTGCTTGCTGCTAGTTCTGCCCCAGCCTACCATAGAGAACCTTGCTCTTGCCTTGAGGCTCTGAGATGCCAAGAACTTGTCAACTTCAAAGGGCGGGCCGGGCTACATCTACTCAGCTGCCACAGTTTCTCCTTGCTAGACCTAGTGGGAAAGCATTTTGCTGAGATGCAGAAGGCAAGAAACGCAGAATACGGAGACGCGGAGCTGTCCCAAGTGCCGCTGCCAGGCGTCTTTCCGCAGAAGGAGCGCCCCGGAGCGCACCGCAACCGGCACCGTCATCTCTGCGCAAAGAGCCAAAATATTTTCAAACCCGCCAAAACTCATCCAAAAATATTTTTAAACCCGCCAAAATAGAAAACCAGACAGAAGTGATCAATACATTCGAAAAAACCTGACAAAACATGATCAAGCCCACCAAAGCTAATCCAAACACACCAAAAACTGGGCTAAACAGAATCAAAACAAATCAAAACAAATCCAAACCTTCTAAAAACCCGCCAAAATATTTCAAAACCCGTCAAAACTAATCAAAACCTTCCGAATACCCGCCAAAACATTCCAAATACCCGCCAAAAGATTTTAAAACCCGCCAAAAAGTATCCAAACATTCCAAAACCTGCCAACACAATAAAAACAACTCAAGAGAATACAAAACATTCTAAAACCCAACCAAGACATTCCGAAAACCCGCCAAAACATCATAAAAACAAATCAAAACCAACCAAAACATTCCAAAAACCCGACAAAATAGTTTAGAACCTGCCAAACCTGATCAAAACATTCTGAAAAGATGCCAAAATACTAGAAAACCAGTCAGAAGTGATCGAAACTTTCAATAACTTGCCAAAACATAATCAAAACAAATGAAAGCAAACCAAAACATTCCAAATACCCACCAAAATATTTTAAAACCCGCCAAAAGGAATCCAAATGTTCCACAACCTGCCAAGACAATCAAAACAACACAAGAGAAAACAAAACATTCTGAAACACCACCAAAACATTCCGAAACACCACCAAAACATTCCGAAAACCCGCCAAAACATCATAAAAACAATTCAAAACCAACCAAAAAATAAGAGGAACACGGCAACATATTGGCAAGCAAGAGACGGAGAATGTGACACCTTCTAGGAGGCCAAGAAGGAAGCCGCACAACACCTGCACTGTGTCTGCAACTTTCAAACTGCTAGAAGCTAGTGGCTTGCCACTGGCCTGCCTCTTCAATTGCCATTAGCATTCCAATGGAAGCTATTCTTGGACAACTTTGCTCTGCTTGCTGCTAGTTCTGCCCCGGCCTACCATAGATAACCTTGCTCTTGCCTTGAGGCTCTGAGATGCCAAGAACTTGTCAACTTCAAAGGGCGGGCCGGGCTACATCTACTCAGCTGCCACAGTTTCTCCTTGCTAGACCTAGTGGGAAAGCATTTTGCTGAGATGCAGAAGGCAAGAAACGCAGAATACGGAGACACGGAGCTGTCCCAAGTGCCGCTGCCAGGCGTCTTTCCGCAGAAGTAGCGCCCCGGAGCGCACCGCAACCGCCACCGTCATCTCTGCGCAAAGAGCCAAAATATTTTAAAACCCACCAAAACTCATCCAAAAATATTTTCAAACCCGCCAAAATAGAAAACCAGACAGAAGTCATCAATACATTCGAAAAAACCTGACAAAACATGATCAAGCCCACCAAAGCTAATCCAAACACACCAAAAACTGGGCTAAACAGAATCAAAACAAATCAAAACAAATCCAAACCTTCTAAAAACCCGCCAAAATATTTCAAAACCCGTCAAAACTAATCAAAACCTTCCGAATACCCGCCAAAATATTCCAAATACCCGCCAAAAGATTTTAAAACCCGCCAAAAAGTATCCAAACATTCCAAAACCTGCCAACACAATAAAAACAACTCAAGAGAATACAAAACATTCTAAAACCCAACCAAGACATTCTGAAAACCCGCCAAAACATCATAAAAACAAATCAAAACCAACCAAAACATTCCAAAAACCAGCCAAAATATTCCAAAATCTGGCCAAAACATCATAAAAAGAAATCAAAACCAACCAAAACATTCCAAAAACCCGACAAAATAGTTTAGAACCTGCCAAACCTGATCAAAACATTCTGAAAAGATGCCAAAATACTAGAAAACCAGTCAGAAGTGATCGAAACTTTCAATAGCTTGCCAAAACATAATCAAAACAAATGAAAGCAAACCAAAACATTCCAAATACCCACCAAAATATTTTAAAACCCGCCAAAAGGAATCCAAATGTTCCACAACCTGCCAAGACAATCAAAACAACACAAGAGAAAACAAAACATTCTGAAACACCACCAAAACATTCTAAAACACCACCAAAACATTCCGAAAACCCGCCAAAACATCATCAAAACAAATCAAAACCAACCAAAAAATAAGAGGAACACGGCAACATATTGGCAAGCAAGAGACGGAGAACGCGGCACCTTCTAGGAGGCCAAGAAGGAAGCCGCACAACACCTGCACTGTGTCTGCAACTTTCAAACTGCTAGAAGCTAGTGGCTTGCCACTGGCCTGCCTCTTCAATTGCCATTAGCATTCCAATGGAAGCTATTCTTGGACAACTTTGCTCTGCTTGCTGCTAGTTCTGCCCCAGCCTAGCATAGAGAACCTTGCTCTTGCCTTGAGGCTCTGAGATGCCAAGAACTTGTCAACTTCAAAGGGCGGGCCGGGCTACATCTACTCAGCTGCCACAGTTTCTCCTTGCTAGACCTAGTGGGAAAGCATTTTGCTGAGATGCAGAAGGCAAGAAACGCAGAATACGGAGACGCGGAGCTGTCCCAAGTGCCGCAGCCAGGCGTCTTTCCGCAGAAGGAGCGCCCCGGAGCGCACCGCAACCGGCACCGTCATCTCTGCGCAAAGAGCCAAAATATTTTCAAACCCGCCAAAACTCATCCAAAAATATTTTTAAACCCGCCAAAATAGAAAACCAGACAGAAGTGATCAATACATTCGAAAAAACCTGACAAAACATGATCAAGCCCACCAAAGCTAATCCAAACACACCAAAAACTGGGCTAAACAGAATCAAAACAAATCAAAACAAATCCAAACCTTCTAAAAACCCGCCAAAATATTTCAAAACCCGTCAAAACTAATCAAAACCTTCCGAATACCCGCCAAAACATTCCAAATACCCGCCAAAAGATTTTAAAACCCGCCAAAAAGTATCCAAACATTCCAAAACCTGCCAACACAATAAAAACAACTCAAGAGAATACAAAACATTCTAAAACCCAACCAAGACATTCCGAAAACCCGCCAAAACATCATAAAAACAAATCAAAACCAACCAAAACATTCCAAAAACCCGACAAAATAGTTTAGAACCTGCCAAACCTGATCAAAACATTCTGAAAAGATGCCAAAATACTAGAAAACCAGTCAGAAGTGATCGAAACTTTCAATAACTTGCCAAAACATAATCAAAACAAATGAAAGCAAACCAAAACATTCCAAATACCCACCAAAATATTTTAAAACCCGCCAAAAGGAATCCAAATGTTCCACAACCTGCCAAGACAATCAAAACAACACAAGAGAAAACAAAACATTCTGAAACACCACCAAAACATTCCGAAACACCACCAAAACATTCCGAAAACCCGCCAAAACATCATAAAAACAATTCAAAACCAACCAAAAAATAAGAGGAACACGGCAACATATTGGCGCGCAAGAGACGGAGAACGTGACACCTTCTAGGAGGCCAAGAAGGAAGCCGCACAACACCTGCACTGTGTCTGCAACTTTCAAACTGCTAGAAGCTAGTGGCTTGCCACTGGCCTGCCTCTTCAATTGCCATTAGCATTCCAATGGAAGCTATTCTTGGACAACTTTGCTCTGCTTGCTGCTAGTTCTGCCCCGGCCTACCATAGATAACCTTGCTCTTGCCTTGAGGCTCTGAGATGCCAAGAACTTGTCAACTTCAAAGGGCGGGCCGGGCTACATCTACTCAGCTGCCACAGTTTCTCCTTGCTAGACCTAGTGGGAAAGCATTTTGCTGAGATGCAGAAGGCAAGAAACGCAGAATACGGAGACACGGAGCTGTCCCAAGTGCCGCTGCCAGGCGTCTTTCCGCAGAAGGAGCGCCCCGGAGCGCACCGCAACCGGCACCGTCATCTCTGCGCAAAGAGCCAAAATATTTTAAAACCCACCAAAACTAATCCAAAAATATTTTCAAACCCGCCAAAATAGAAAACCAGACAGAAGTGATCAATACATTCGAAAAAACCTGACAAAACATGATCAAGCCCACCAAAGCTAATCCAAACACACCAAAAACTGGGCTAAACAGAATCAAAACAAATCAAAACAAATCCAAACCTTCTAAAAACCCGCCAAAATATTTCAAAACCCGTCAAAACTAATCAAAACCTTCCGAATACCCGCCAAAACATTCCAAATACCCGCCAAAAGATTTTAAAACCCGCCAAAAAGTATCCAAACATTCCAAAACCTGCCAACACAATAAAAACAACTCAAGAGAATACAAAACATTCTAAAACCCAACCAAGACATTCCGAAAACCCGCCAAAACATCATAAAAACAAATCAAAACCAACCAAAATATTCCAAAAACCCGCCAAAATGATTTAGACCCGCAAAACTCATCAAAACATTCTGAAAAGATGCCAAAACATTAGAAAACCAGCCAGAACTGATCAAAACATTCAAAAAACTTGGCAAAACATCATAAAAACAAATCAAAACCAACCAAAAAATTTCAAAAACCCGACAAAATAGTTTAGAACCCGCCAAAACTGATCAAAACATTCTGAAAAGATGCCAAAATACTAGAAAACCAGTCAGAAGTGATCGAAACATTCAATAACTTGCCAAAACATAATCAAAACAAATGAAAGCAAACCAAAACATTCCAAATACCCACCAAAATATTTTAAAACCCGCCAAAAGGAATCCAAATGTTCCACAACCTGCCAAGACAATCAAAACAACACAAGAGAAAACAAAACATTCTGAAACACCACCAAAACATTCCGAAACACCACCAAAACATTCCGAAAACCCGCCAAAACATCATCAAAACAATTCAAAACCAACCAAAAAATAAGAGGAACACGGCAACATATTGGCAAGCAAGAGACGGAGAATGTGACACCTTCTAGGAGGCCAAGAAGGAAGCCGCACAACACCTGCACTGTGTCTGCAACTTTCAAACTGCTAGAAGCTAGTGGCTTGCCACTGGCCTGCCTCTTCAATTGCCATTAGCATTCCAATGGAAGCTATTCTTGGACAACTTTGCTCTGCTTGCTGCTAGTTCTGCCCCAGCCTACCATAGATAACCTTGCTCTTGCCTTGAGGCTCTGAGATGCCAAGAACTTGTCAACTTTAAAGGGCGGGCCGGGCTACATCTACTCAGCTGCCACAGTTTCTCCTTGCTAGACCTAGTGGGAAAGCATTTTGCTGAGATGCAGAAGGCAAGAAACGCAGAATACGGAGACGTGGAGCTGTCCCAAGTGCCGCTGCCAGGCGTCTTTCCGCAGAAGGAGCGCCCTGGAGCGCACCGCAACCGGCACCGTCATCTCTGCGCAAAGAGCCAAAATATTTTAAAACCCGCCAAAACTAATCCAAAAATATTTTCAAACCCGCCAAAATAGAAAACCAGACAGAGGTGATCAATACATTCGAAAAAACCTGACAAAACATGATCAAGCCCACCAAAGCTAATCCAAACACACCAAAAACTGGGCTAAACAGAATCAAAACAAATCAAAAGAAATCCAAACCTTCTAAAAACCCGCCAAAATATTTCAAAACCCGTCAAAACTAATCAAAACATTCCGAATACCCGCCAAAACATTCCAAATACCCGCCAAAAGATTTTAAAACCCGCCAAAATGAATCCAAACATTCCAAAACCTGCCAACACAATAAAAACAACTCAAGAGAATACAAAACATTCTAAAACCCAACCAAGACATTCCGAAAACCCGCCAAAACATCATCAAAACAAATCAAAACCAACCAAAATATTCCAAAAACCCGCCAAAATTATTTAGACCCGCAAAACTCATCAAAACATTCTGAAAAGATGCCAAAACATTAGAAAACCAGCCTGAACTGATCAAAACATTCAAAAAACTTGGCAAAACATCATAAAAACAAATCAAAACCAACCAAAAAATTCCAAAAACCCGACAAAATAGTTTAGAACCCGCCAAAACTGATCAAAACATTCTGAAAAGATGCCAAAATACTAGAAAACCAGTCAGAAGTGATCGAAACATTCAATAACTTGCCAAAACATAATCAAAACAAATGAAAGCAAACCAAAACATTCCAAATACCCGCCAAAAGATTTTAAAACCCGCCAAAAGGAATCCAAACATTCCACAACCAGCCAAGACAATATAAACAACACAAGAGAAAACAAAACATTCTAAAACACCACCAAAACATTCCGAAAACCCACCAAAACATCATCAAAACAAATCAAAACCAACCAAAAAATAAGAGGAACACGGCAACATATTGGCAAGCAAGAGACGGAGAGCGCGGCACCTTCTAGGAGGCCAAGAAGGAAGCCGCACAACACCTGCACTGTGTCTGCAACTTTCAAACTGCTAGAAGCTAGTGGCTTGCCACTGGCCTGCCTCTTCAATTGCCATTAGCATTCCAATGGAAGCTATTCTTGGACAACTTTGCTCTGCTTGCTGCTAGTTCTGCCCCAGCCTAGCATAGAGAACCTTGCTCTTGCCTTGAGGCTCTGAGATGCCAAGAACTTGTCAACTTCAAAGGGCGGGCCGGGCTACATCTACTCAGCTGCCACAGTTTCTCCTTGCTAGACCTAGTGGGAAAGCATTTTGCTGAGATGCAGAAGGCAAGAAACGCAGAATACGGAGACGCGGAGCTGTCCCAAGTGCCGCAGCCAGGCGTCTTTCCGCAGAAGGAGCGCCCCGGAGCGCACCGCAACCGGCACCGTCATCTCTGCGCAAAGAGCCAAAATATTTTAAAACCCGCCAAAACTCATCCAAAAATATTTTCAAACCCGCCAAAATAGAAAACCAGACAGAAGTCATCAATACATTCGAAAAAACCTGACAAAACATGATCAAGCCCACCAAAGCTAATCCAAACACACCAAAAACTGGGCTAAACAGAATCAAAACAAATCAAAACAAATCCAAACCTTCTAAAAACCCGCCAAAATATTTCAAAACCCGTCAAAACTAATCAAAACCTTCCGAATACCCGCCAAAACATTCCAAATACCCGCCAAAAGATTTTAAAACCCGCCAAAAAGTATCCAAACATTCCAAAACCTGCCAACACAATAAAAACAACTCAAGAGAATACAAAACATTCTAAAACCCAACCAAGACATTCCGAAAACCCGCCAAAACATCATAAAAACAAATCAAAACCAACCAAAACATTCCAAAAACCAGCCAAAATATTCCGAAATCTGGCCAAAACATCATAAAAACAAATCAAAACCAACCAAAACATTCCAAAAACCTGACAAAATAGTTTAGAACCTGCCAAACCTGATCAAAACATTCTGAAAAGATGCCAAAATACTAGAAAACCAGTCAGAAGTGATCGAAACTTTCAATAACTTGCCAAAACATAATCAAAACAAATGAAAGCAAACCAAAACATTCCAAATACCCACCAAAATATTTTAAAACCCGCCAAAAGGAATCCAAATGTTCCACAACCTGCCAAGACAATCAAAACAACACAAGAGAAAACAAAACATTCTGAAACACCACCAAAACATTCCGAAACACCACCAAAACATTCCGAAAACCCGCCAAAACATCATCAAAACAATTCAAAACCAACCAAAAAATAAGAGGAACACGGCAACATATTGGCAAGCAAGAGACGGAGAACGTGACACCTTCTAGGAGGCCAAGAAGGAAGCCGCACAACACCTGCACTGTGTCTGCAACCTTCAAACTGCTAGAAGCTAGTGGCTTGCCACTGGCCTGCCTCTTCAATTGCCATTAGCATTCCAATGGAAGCTATTCTTGGACAACTTTGCTCTGCTTGCTGCTAGTTCTGCCCCAGCCTACCATAGATAACCTTGCTCTTCCCTTGAGGCTCTGAGATGCCAAGAACTTGTCAACTTCAAAGGGCGGGCCGGGCTACATCTACTCAGCTGCCACAGTTTCTCCTTGCTAGACCTAGTGGGAAAGCATTTTGCTGAGATGCAGAAGGCAAGAAACGCAGAATACGGAGACGCGGAGCTGTCCCAAGTGCCGCAGCCAGGCGTCTTTCCGCGGAAGGAGCGCCCCGGAGCGCACCGCAACCGGCACCGTCATCTCTGCGCAAAGAGCCAAAATATTTTAAAACCCGCCAAAACTAATCCAAAACTATTTTCAAACCCGCCAAAATAGAAAACCAGACAGAAGTCATCAATACATTCGAAAAAACCTGACAAAACATGATCAAGCCCACCAAAGCTAATCCAAACACACCAAAAACTGGGCTAAACAGAATCAAAACAAATCAAAACAAATCCAAACCTTCTAAAAACCCGCCAAAATATTTCAAAACCCGTCAAAACTAATCAAAACCTTCCGAATACCCGCCAAAACTTTCCAAATACCCGCCAAAAGATTTTAAAACCCGCCAAAAAGTATCCAAACATTCCAAAACCTGCCAACACAATAAAAACAACTCAAGAGAATACAAAACATTCTAAAACCCAACCAAGACATTCCGAAAACCCGCCAAAACATCATAAAAACAAATCAAAACCAACCAAAATATTCCAAAAACCCGCCAAAATTATTTAGACCCGCAAAACTCATCAAAACATTCTGAAAAGATGCCAAAACATTAGAAAACCAGCCAGAACTGATCAAAACATTCAAAAAACTTGGCAAAACATCATAAAAACAAATCAAAACCAACCAAAAAATTTCAAAAACCCGACAAAATAGTTTAGAACCCGCCAAAACTGATCAAAACATTCTGAAAAGATGCCAAAATACTAGAAAACCAGTCAGAAGTGATCGAAACATTCAATAACTTGCCAAAACATAATCAAAACAAATGAAAGCAAACCAAAACATTCCAAATACCCGCCAAAAGATTTTAAAACCCGCCAAAAGGAATCCAAACATTCCACAACCAGCCAAGACAATATAAACAACACAAGAGAAAACAAAACATTCTAAAACACCACCAAAACATTCTGAAAACCCACCAAAACATCATCAAAACAAATCAAAACCAACCAAAAAATAAGAGGAACACGGCAACATATTGGCAAGCAAGAGACGGAGAGCGCGGCACCTTCTAGGAGGCCAAGAAGGAAGCCGCACAACACCTGCACTGTGTCTGCAACTTTCAAACTGCTAGAAGCTAGTGGCTTGCCACTGGCCTGCCTCTTCAATTGCCATTAGCATTCCAATGGAAGCTATTCTTGGACAACTTTGCTCTGCTTGCTGCTAGTTCTGCCCCAGCCTACCATAGAGAACCTTGCTCTTGCCTTGAGGCTCTGAGATGCCAAGAACTTGTCAACTTCAAAGGGCGGGCCGGGCTACATCTACTCAGCTGCCACAGTTTCTCCTTGCTAGACCTAGTGGGAAAGCATTTTGCTGAGATGCAGAAGGCAAGAAACGCAGAATACGGAGACGCGGAGCTGTCCCAAGTGCCGCAGCCAGGCGTCTTTCCGCAGAAGGAGCGCCCCGGAGCGCACCGCAACCGGCACCGTCATCTCTGCGCAAAGAGCCAAAATATTTTAAAACCCGCCAAAACTCATCCAAAAATATTTTCAAACCCGCCAAAATAGAAAACCAGACAGAAGTGATCAATACATTCGAAAAAACCTGACAAAACATGATCAAGCCCACCAAAGCTAATCCAAACACACCAAAAACTGGGCTAAACAGAATCAAAACAAATCAAAACAAATCCAAACCTTCTAAAAACCCGCCAAAATATTTCAAAACCCGTCAAAACTAATCAAAACCTTCCGAATACCCGCCAAAACATTCCAAATACCCGCCAAAAGATTTTAAAACCCGCCAAAAAGTATCCAAACATTCCAAAACCTGCCAACACAATAAAAACAACTCAAGAGAATACAAAACATTCTAAAACCCAACCAAGACATTCCGAAAACCCGCCAAAACATCATAAAAACAAATCAAAACCAACCAAAACATTCCAAAAACCAGCCAAAATATTCCGAAATCTGGCCAAAACATCATAAAAACAAATCAAAACCAACCAAAACATTCCAAAAACCTGCCAAAATGATTTAGACCCGCAAAACTCATCAAAACATTCTGAAAAGATGCCAAAACATTAGAAAACCAGCCTGAACTGATCAAAACATTCAAAAAACTTGGCAAAACATCATAAAAACAAATCAAAACCAACCAAAACATTCCAAAAACCAGCCAAAATATTCCGAAATCTGGCCAAAACATCATAAAAACAAATCAAAACCAACCAAAACATTCCAAAAACCAGCCAAAATATTCCGAAATCTGGCCAAAACATCATAAAAACAAATCAAAACCAACCAAAACATTCCAAAAACCTGACAAAATAGTTTAGAACCTGCCAAACCTGATCAAAACATTCTGAAAAGATGCCAAAATACTAGAAAACCAGTCAGAAGTGATCGAAACTTTCAATAACTTGCCAAAACATAATCAAAACAAATGAAAGCAAACCAAAACATTCCAAATACCCACCAAAATATTTTAAAACCCGCCAAAAGGAATCCAAATGTTCCACAACCTGCCAAGACAATCAAAACAACACAAGAGAAAACAAAACATTCTGAAACACCACCAAAACATTCCGAAACACCACCAAAACATTCCGAAAACCCGCCAAAACATCATCAAAACAATTCAAAACCAACCAAAAAATAAGAGGAACACGGCAACATATTGGCAAGCAAGAGACGGAGAATGTGACACCTTCTAGGAGGCCAAGAAGGAAGCCGCACAACACCTGCACTGTGTCTGCAACCTTCAAACTGCTAGAAGCTAGTGGCTTGCCACTGGCCTGCCTCTTCAATTGCCATTAGCATTCCAATGGAAGCTATTCTTGGACAACTTTGCTCTGCTTGCTGCTAGTTCTGCCCCAGCCTACCATAGAGAACCTTGCTCTTCCCTTGAGGCTCTGAGATGCCAAGAACTTGTCAACTTCAAAGGGCGGGCCGGGCTACATCTACTCAGCTGCCACAGTTTCTCCTTGCTAGACCTAGTGGGAAAGCATTTTGCTGAGATGCAGAAGGCAAGAAACGCAGAATACGGAGACGCGGAGCTGTCCCAAGTGCCGCAGCCAGGCGTCTTTCCGCAGAAGGAGCGCCCTGGAGCGCACCGCAACCGGCACCCTCATCTCTGCGCAAAGAGCCAAAATATTTTAAAACCCGCCAAAACTAATCCAAAAATATTTTCAAACCCGCCAAAATAGAAAACCAGACAGAAGTCATCAATACATTCGAAAAAACCTGACAAAACATGATCAAGCCCACCAAAGCTAATCCAAACACACCAAAAACTGGGCTAAACAGAATCAAAACAAATCAAAACAAATCCAAACCTTCTAAAAACCCGCCAAAATATTTCAAAACCCGTCAAAACTAATCAAAACCTTCCGAATACCCGCCAAAACATTCCAAATACCCGCCAAAAGATTTTAAAACCCGCCAAAAAGTATCCAAACATTCCAAAACCTGCCAACACAATAAAAACAACTCAAGAGAATACAAAACATTCTAAAACCCAACCAAGACATTCCGAAAACCCGCCAAAACATCATAAAAACAAATCAAAACCAACCAAAACATTCCAAAAACCAGCCAAAATATTCCAAAATCTGGCCAAAACATCATAAAAACAAATCAAAACCAACCAAAACATTCCAAAAACCCGGCAAAATGATTTAGACCCGCAAAACTCATCAAAACATTCTGAAAAGATGCCAAAACATTAGAAAACCAGCCTGAACTGATCAAAACATTCAAAAAACTTGGCAAAACATCATAAAAACAAATCAAAACCAACCAAAACATTCCAAAAACCAGCCAAAATATTCCGAAATCTGGCCAAAACATCATAAAAACAAATCAAAACCAACCAAAACATTCCAAAAACCAGCCAAAATATTCCGAAATCTGGCCAAAACATCATAAAAACAAATCAAAACCAACCAAAACATTCCAAAAACCCGACAAAATAGTTTAGAACCTGCCAAACCTGATCAAAACATTCTGAAAAGATGCCAAAATACTAGAAAACCAGTCAGAAGTGATCAAAACTTTCAATAACTTGCCAAAACATAATCAAAACAAATGAAAGCAAACCAAAACATTCCAAATACCCACCAAAATATTTTAAAACCCGCCAAAAGGAATCCAAATGTTCCACAACCTGCCAAGACAATCAAAACAACACAAGAGAAAACAAAACATTCTGAAACACCACCAAAACATTCCGAAACACCACCAAAACATTCCGAAAACCCGCCAAAACATCATCAAAACAATTCAAAACCAACCAAAACATTCCAAAAACCAGCCAAAATATTCCGAAATCTGGCCAAAACATCATAAAAACAAATCAAAACCAACCAAAACATTCCAAAAACCCGACAAAATAGTTTAGAACCTGCCAAACCTGATCAAAACATTCTGAAAAGATGCCAAAATACTAGAAAACCAGTCAGAAGTGATCAAAACTTTCAATAACTTGCCAAAACATCATCAAAACAAATGAAAGCAAACCAAAACATTCCAAATACCCACCAAAATATTTTAAAACCCGCCAAAAGGAATCCAAATGTTCCACAACCTGCCAAGACAATCAAAACAACACAAGAGAAAACAAAACATTCTGAAACACCACCAAAACATTCCGAAACACCACCAAAACATTCCGAAAACCCGCCAAAACATCATAAAAACAATTCAAAACCAACCAAAAAATAAGAGGAACACGGCAACATATTGGCAAGCAAGAGACGGAGAACGTGACACCTTCTAGGAGGCCAAGAAGGAAGCCGCACAACACCTGCACTGTGTCTGCAACCTTCAAACTGCTTGAAGCTAGTGGCTTGCCACTGGCCTGCCTCTTCAATTGCCATTAGCATTCCAATGGAAGCTATTCTTGGACAACTTTGCTCTGCTTGCTGCTAGTTCTGCCCCAGCCTAGCATAGAGAACCTTGCTCTTGCCTTGAGGCTCTGAGATGCCAAGAACTTGTCAACTTCAAAGGGCGGGCCGGGCTACATCTACTCAGCTGCCACAGTTTCTCCTTGCTAGACCTAGTGGGAAAGCATTTTGCTGAGATGCAGAAGGCAAGAAACGCAGAATACGGAGACGCGGAGCTGTCCCAAGTGCCGCAGCCAGGCGTCTTTCCGCAGAAGGAGCGCCCTGGAGCGCACCGCAACCGGCACCCTCATCTCTGCGCAAAGAGCCAAAATATTTTAAAACCCGCCAAAACTAATCCAAAAATATTTTCAAACCCGCCAAAATAGAAAACCAGACAGAAGTCATCAATACATTCGAAAAAACCTGACAAAACATGATCAAGCCCACCAAAGCTAATCCAAACACACCAAAAACTGGGCTAAACAGAATCAAAACAAATCAAAACAAATCCAAACCTTCTAAAAACCCGCCAAAATATTTCAAAACCCGTCAAAACTAATCAAAACCTTCCGAATACCCGCCAAAACATTCCAAATACCCGCCAAAAGATTTTAAAACCCGCCAAAAAGTATCCAAACATTCCAAAACCTGCCAACACAATAAAAACAACTCAAGAGAATACAAAACATTCTAAAACCCAACCAAGACATTCCGAAAACCCGCCAAAACATCATAAAAACAAATCAAAACCAACCAAAACATTCCAAAAACCAGCCAAAATATTCCGAAATCTGGCCAAAACATCATAAAAACAAATCAAAACCAACCAAAACATTCCAAAAACCTGCCAAAATGATTTAGACCCGCAAAACTCATCAAAACATTCTGAAAAGATGCCAAAACATTAGAAAACCAGCCTGAACTGATCAAAACATTCAAAAAACTTGGCAAAACATCATAAAAACAAATCAAAACCAACCAAAACATTCCAAAAACCAGCCAAAATATTCCGAAATCTGGCCAAAACATCATAAAAACAAATCAAAACCAACCAAAACATTCCAAAAACCAGCCAAAATATTCCGAAATCTGGCCAAAACATCATAAAAACAAATCAAAACCAACCAAAACATTCCAAAAACCCGACAAAATAGTTTAGAACCTGCCAAACCTGATCAAAACATTCTGAAAAGATGCCAAAATACTAGAAAACCAGTCAGAAGTGATCAAAACTTTCAATAACTTGCCAAAACATAATCAAAACAAATGAAAGCAAACCAAAACATTCCAAATACCCACCAAAATATTTTAAAACCCGCCAAAAGGAATCCAAATGTTCCACAACCTGCCAAGACAATCAAAACAACACAAGAGAAAAAAAAACATTCTGAAACACCACCAAAACATTCCGAAACACCACCAAAACATTCCGAAAACCCGCCAAAACATCATCAAAACAATTCAAAACCAACCAAAAAATAAGAGGAACACGGCAACATATTGGCAAGCAAGAGACGGAGAACGTGACACCTTCTAGGAGGCCAAGAAGGAAGCCGCACAACACCTGCACTGTGTCTGCAACTTTCAAACTGCTAGAAGCTAGTGGCTTGCCACTGGCCTGCCTCTTCAATTGCCATTAGCATTCCAATGGAAGCTATTCTTGGACAACTTTGCTCTGCTTGCTGCTAGTTCTGCCCCAGCCTACCATAGAGAACCTTGCTCTTGCCTTGAGGCTCTGAGATGCCAAGAACTTGTCAACTTCAAAGGGCGGGCCGGGCTACATCTACTCAGCTGCCACAGTTTCTCCTTGCTAGACCTAGTGGGAAAGCATTTTGCTGAGATGCAGAAGGCAAGAAACGCACAATACGGAGACGCGGAGCTGTCCCAAGTGCCGCTGCCAGGCGTCTTTCCGCAGAAGGAGCGCCCCGGAGCGCACCGCAACCGGCACCGTCACCTCTGCGCAAAGAGCCAAAATATTTTAAAACCCGCCAAAACTAATCCAAAAATATTTTCAAACCCGCCAAAATAGAAAACCAGACAGAAGTCATCAATACATTCGAAAAAACCTGACAAAACATGATCAAGCCCACCAAAGCTAATCCAAACACACCAAAAACTGGGCTAAACAGAATCAAAACAAATCAAAACAAATCCAAACCTTCTAAAAACCCGCCAAAATATTTCAAAACCCGTCAAAACTAATCAAAACCTTCCGAATACCCGCCAAAACATTCCAAATACCCGCCAAAAGATTTTAAAACCCGCCAAAAAGTATCCAAACATTCCAAAACCTGCCAACACAATAAAAACAACTCAAGAGAATACAAAACATTCTAAAACCCAACCAAGACATTCCGAAAACCCGCCAAAACATCATAAAAACAAATCAAAACCAACCAAAATATTCCAAAAACCCGCCAAAATGATTTAGACCCGCAAAACTCATCAAAACATTCTGAAAAGATGCCAAAACATTAGAAAACCAGCCTGAACTGATCAAAACATTCAAAAAACCCGCCAAAACATCATAAAAACAAATCAAAACCAACCAAAACATTCCAAAAACCAGCCAAAATATTCCGAAATCTGGCCAAAACATCATAAAAACAAATCAAAACCAACCAAAACATTCCAAAAACCAGCCAAAATATTCCGAAATCTGGCCAAAACATCATAAAAACAAATCAAAACCAACCAAAACATTCCAAAAACCCGACAAAATAGTTTAGAACCTGCCAAACCTGATCAAAACATTCTGAAAAGATGCCAAAATACTAGAAAACCAGTCAGAAGTGATCGAAACTTTCAATAACTTGCCAAAACATCATCAAAACAAATGAAAGCAAACCAAAACATTCCAAATACCCACCAAAATATTTTAAAACCCGCCAAAAGGAATCCAAATGTTCCACAACCTGCCAAGACAATCAAAACAACACAAGAGAAAACAAAACATTCTGAAACACCACCAAAACATTCCGAAACACCACCAAAACATTCCGAAAACCCGCCAAAACATCATAAAAAGAATTCAAAACCAACCAAAAAATAAGAGGAACACGGCAACATATTGGCAAGCAAGAGACGGAGAATGTGACACCTTCTAGGAGGCCAAGAAGGAAGCCGCACAACACCTGCACTGTGTCTGCAACCTTCAAACTGCTTGAAGCTAGTGGCTTGCCACTGGCCTGCCTCTTCAATTGCCATTAGCATTCCAATGGAAGCTATTCTTGGACAACTTTGCTCTGCTTGCTGCTAGTTCTGCCCCAGCCTAGCATAGAGAACCTTGCTCTTGCCTTGAGGCTCTGAGATGCCAAGAACTTGTCAACTTCAAAGGGCGGGCCGGGCTACATCTACTCAGCTGCCACAGTTTCTCCTTGCTAGACCTAGTGGGAAAGCATTTTGCTGAGATGCAGAAGGCAAGAAACGCAGAATACGGAGACGCGGAGCTGTCCCAAGTGCCGCAGCCAGGCGTCTTTCCGCAGAAGGAGCGCCCTGGAGCGCACCGCAACCGGCACCGTCATCTCTGCGCAAAGAGCCAAAATATTTTAAAACCCGCCAAAACTAATCCAAAAATATTTTCAAACCCGCCAAAATAGAAAACCAGACAGAAGTCATCAATACATTCGAAAAAACCTGACAAAACATGATAAAGCCCACCAAAGCTAATCCAAACACACCAAAAACTGGGCTAAACAGAATCAAAACAAATCAAAACAAATCCAAACCTTCTAAAAACCCGCCAAAATATTTCAAAACCCGTCAAAACTAATCAAAACCTTCCGAATACCCGCCAAAACATTCCAAATACCCACCAAAAGATTTTAAAACCCGCCAAAAAGTATCCAAACATTCCAAAACCTGCCAACACAATAAAAACAACTCAAGAGAATACAAAACATTCTAAAACCCAACCAAGACATTCCGAAAACCCGCCAAAACATCATAAAAACAAATCAAAACCAACCAAAACATTCCAAAAACCAGCCAAAATATTCCGAAATCTGGCCAAAACATCATAAAAACAAATCAAAACCAACCAAAACATTCCAAAAACCTGACAAAATAGTTTAGAACCTGCCAAACCTGATCAAAACATTCTGAAAAGATGCCAAAATACTAGAAAACCAGTCAGAAGTGATCGAAACATTCAATAACTTGCCAAAACATCATCAAAACAAATGAAAGCAAACCAAAACATTCCAAATACCCACCAAAATATTTTAAAACCCGCCAAAAGGAATCCAAACATTCCACAACCTGCCAAGACAATCAAAACAACACAAGAGAAAACAAAACATTCTGAAACACCACCAAAACATTCCGAAACACCACCAAAACATTCCGAAAACCCGCCAAAACATCATCAAAACAATTCAAAACCAACCAAAAAATAAGAGGAACACGGCAACATATTGGCAAGCAAGAGACGGAGAACGTGACACCTTCTAGGAGGCCAAGAAGGAAGCCGCACAACACCTGCACTGTGTCTGCAACCTTCAAACTGCTAGAAGCTAGTGGCTTGCCACTGGCCTGCCTCTTCAATTGCCATTAGCATTCCAATGGAAGCTATTCTTGGACAACTTTGCTCTGCTTGCTGCTAGTTCTGCCCCAGCCTAGCATAGAGAACCTTGCTCTTGCCTTGAGGCTCTGAGATGCCAAGAACTTGTCAACTTCAAAGGGCGGGCCGGGCTACATCTACTCAGCTGCCACAGTTTCTCCTTGCTAGACCTAGTGGGAAAGCATTTTGCTGAGATGCAGAAGGCAAGAAACGCAGAATACGGAGACGCGGAGCTGTCCCAAGTGCCTCTGCCAGGCGTCTTTCCGCAGAAGGAGCGCCCCGGAGCGCACCGCAACCGGCACCGTCATCTCTGCGCAAAGAGCCAAAATATTTTAAAACCCACCAAAACTAATCCAAAAATATTTTCAAACCCGCCAAAATAGAAAACCAGACAGAAGTCATCAATACATTCGAAAAAACCTGACAAAACATGATCAAGCCCACCAAAGCTAATCCAAACACACCAAAAACTGGGCTAAACAGAATCAAAACAAATCAAAACAAATCCAAACCTTCTAAAAACCCGCCAAAATATTTCAAAACCCGTCAAAACTAATCAAAACCTTCCGAATACCCGCCAAAACGTTCCAAATACCCGCCAAAAGATTTTAAAACCCGCCAAAAAGTATCCAAACATTCCAAAACCTGCCAACACAATAAAAACAACTCAAGAGAATACAAAACATTCTAAAACCCAACCAAGACATTCCGAAAACCCGCCAAAACATCATAAAAACAAATCAAAACCAACCAAAATATTCCAAAAACCCGCCAAAATTATTTAGACCCGCAAAACTCATCAAAACATTCTGAAAAGATGCCAAAACATTAGAAAACCAGCCAGAACTGATCAAAACATTCAAAAAACTTGGCAAAACATCATAAAAACAAATCAAAACCAACCAAAAAATTTCAAAAACCCGACAAAATAGTTTAGAACCCGCCAAAACTGATCAAAACATTCTGAAAAGATGCCAAAATACTAGAAAACCAGTCAGAAGTGATCGAAACATTCAATAACTTGCCAAAACATAATCAAAACAAATGAAAGCAAACCAAAACATTCCAAATACCCGCCAAAAGATTTTAAAACCCGCCAAAAGGAATCCAAACATTCCACAACCAGCCAAGACAATATAAACAACACAAGAGAAAACAAAACATTCTAAAACACCACCAAAACATTCCGAAAACCCACCAAAACATCATCAAAACAAATCAAAACCAACCAAAAAATAAGAGGAACACGGCAACATATTGGCAAGCAAGAGACGGAGAACGCGGCACCTTCTAGGAGGCCAAGAAGGAAGCCGCACAACACCTGCACTGTGTCTGCAACTTTCAAACTGCTAGAAGCTAGTGGCTTGCCACTGGCCTGCCTCTTCAATTGCCATTAGCATTCCAATGGAAGCTATTCTTGGACAACTTTGCTCTGCTTGCTGCTAGTTCTGCCCCAGCCTACCATAGAGAACCTTGCTCTTCCCTTGAGGCTCTGAGATGCCAAGAACTTGTCAACTTCAAAGGGCGGGCCGGGCTACATCTACTCAGCTGCCACAGTTTCTCCTTGCTAGACCTAGTGGGAAAGCATTTTGCTGAGATGCAGAAGGCAAGAAACGCAGAATACGGAGACGCGGAGCTGTCCCAAGTGCCGCAGCCAGGCGTCTTTCCGCAGAAGGAGCGCCCCGGAGCGCCCCGCAACCGCCACCGTCATCTCTGCGCAAAGAGCCAAAATATTTTCAAACCCGCCAAAACTCATCCAAAAATATTTTCAAACCCGCCAAAATAGAAAACCAGACAGAAGTCATCAATACATTCGAAAAAACCTGACAAAACATGATCAAGCCCACCAAAGCTAATCCAAACACACCAAAAACTGGGCTAAACAGAATCAAAACAAATCAAAACAAATCCAAACCTTCTAAAAACCCGCCAAAATATTTCAAAACCCGTCAAAACTAATCAAAACCTTCCGAATACCCGCCAAAACATTCCAAATACCCGCCAAAAGATTTTAAAACCCGCCAAAAAGTATCCAAACATTCCAAAACCTGCCAACACAATAAAAACAACTCAAGAGAATACAAAACATTCTAAAACCCAACCAAGACATTCCGAAAACCCGCCAAAACATCATAAAAACAAATCAAAACCAACCAAAACATTCCAAAAACCAGCCAAAATATTCCGAAATCTGGCCAAAACATCATAAAAACAAATCAAAACCAACCAAAACATTCCAAAAACCTGCCAAAATTATTTAGACCCGCAAAACTCATCAAAACATTCTGAAAAGATGCCAAAACATTAGAAAACCAGCCTGAACTGATCAAAACATTCAAAAAACTTGGCAAAACATCATAAAAACAAATCAAAACCAACCAAAACATTCCAAAAACCAGCGAAAATATTCCGAAATCTGGCCAAAACATCATAAAAACAAATCAAAACCAACCAAAACATTCCAAAAACCAGCCAAAATATTCCGAAATCTGGCCAAAACATCATAAAAACAAATCAAAACCAACCAAAAAATTCCAAAAACCCGACAAAATAGTTTAGAACCCGCCAAAACTGATCAAAACATTCTGAAAAGATGCCAAAATACTAGAAAACCAGTCAGAAGTGATCGAAACTTTCAATAACTTGCCAAAACATCATCAAAACAAATGAAAGCAAACCAAAACATTCCAAATACCCACCAAAATATTTTAAAACCCGCCAAAAGGAATCCAAATGTTCCACAACCTGCCAAGACAATCAAAACAACACAAGAGAAAACAAAACATTCTGAAACACCACCAAAACATTCCGAAACACCACCAAAACATTCCGAAAACCCGCCAAAACATCATAAAAAGAATTCAAAACCAACCAAAAAATAAGAGGAACACGGCAACATATTGGCAAGCAAGAGACGGAGAACGTGACACCTTCTAGGAGGCCAAGAAGGAAGCCGCACAACACCTGCACTGTGTCTGCAACCTTCAAACTGCTTGAAGCTAGTGGCTTGCCACTGGCCTGCCTCTTCAATTGCCATTAGCATTCCAATGGAAGCTATTCTTGGACAACTTTGCTCTGCTTGCTGCTAGTTCTGCCCCAGCCTAGCATAGAGAACCTTGCTCTTGCCTTGAGGCTCTGAGATGCCAAGAACTTGTCAACTTCAAAGGGCGGGCCGGGCTACATCTACTCAGCTGCCACAGTTTCTCCTTGCTAGACCTAGTGGGAAAGCATTTTGCTGAGATGCAGAAGGCAAGAAACGCAGAATACGGAGACGCGGAGCTGTCCCAAGTGCCGCAGCCAGGCGTCTTTCCGCAGAAGGAGCGCCCTGGAGCGCACCGCAACCGGCACCCTCATCTCTGCGCAAAGAGCCAAAATATTTTAAAACCCGCCAAAACTAATCCAAAAATATTTTCAAACCCGCCAAAATAGAAAACCAGACAGAAGTCATCAATACATTCGAAAAAACCTGACAAAACATGATCAAGCCCACCAAAGCTAATCCAAACACACCAAAAACTGGGCTAAACAGAATCAAAACAAATCAAAACAAATCCAAACCTTCTAAAAACCCGCCAAAATATTTCAAAACCCGTCAAAACTAATCAAAACCTTCCGAATACCCGCCAAAACATTCCAAATACCCGCCAAAAGATTTTAAAACCCGCCAAAAAGTATCCAAACATTCCAAAACCTGCCAACACAATAAAAACAACTCAAGAGAATACAAAACATTCTAAAACCCAACCAAGACATTCCGAAAACCCGCCAAAACATCATAAAAACAAATCAAAACCAACCAAAACATTCCAAAAACCAGCCAAAATATTCCGAAATCTGGCCAAAACATCATAAAAACAAATCAAAACCAACCAAAACATTCCAAAAACCCGCCAAAATGATTTAGACCCGCAAAACTCATCAAAACATTCTGAAAAGATGCCAAAACATTAGAAAACCAGCCTGAACTGATCAAAACATTCAAAAAACTTGGCAAAACATCATAAAAACAAATCAAAACCAACCAAAACATTCCAAAAACCAGCCAAAATATTCCGAAATCTGGCCAAAACATCATAAAAACAAATCAAAACCAACCAAAACATTCCAAAAACCAGCCAAAATATTCCGAAATCTGGCCAAAACATCATAAAAACAAATCAAAACCAACCAAAACATTCCAAAAACCCGACAAAATAGTTTAGAACCTGCCAAACCTGATCAAAACATTCTGAAAAGATGCCAAAATACTAGAAAACCAGTCAGAAGTGATCAAAACTTTCAATAACTTGCCAAAACATAATCAAAACAAATGAAAGCAAACCAAAACATTCCAAATACCCACCAAAATATTTTAAAACCCGCCAAAAGGAATCCAAATGTTCCACAACCTGCCAAGACAATCAAAACAACACAAGAGAAAACAAAACATTCTGAAACACCACCAAAACATTCCGAAACACCACCAAAACATTCCGAAAACCCGCCAAAACATCATCAAAACAATTCAAAACCAAACAAAACATTCCAAAAACCAGCCAAAATATTCCGAAATCTGGCCAAAACATCATAAAAACAAATCAAAACCAACCAAAACATTCCAAAAACCCGACAAAATAGTTTAGAACCTGCCAAACCTGATCAAAACATTCTGAAAAGATGCCAAAATACTAGAAAACCAGTCAGAAGTGATCAAAACTTTCAATAACTTGCCAAAACATCATCAAAACAAATGAAAGCAAACCAAAACATTCCAAATACCCACCAAAATATTTTAAAACCCGCCAAAAGGAATCCAAATGTTCCACAACCTGCCAAGACAATCAAAACAACACAAGAGAAAACAAAACATTCTGAAACACCACCAAAACATTCCGAAACACCACCAAAACATTCCGAAAACCCGCCAAAACATCATCAAAAGAATTCAAAACCAACCAAAAAATAAGAGGAACACGGCAACATATTGGCAAGCAAGAGACGGAGAACGTGACACCTTCTAGGAGGCCAAGAAGGAAGCCGCACAACACCTGCACTGTGTCTGCAACCTTCAAACTGCTTGAAGCTAGTGGCTTGCCACTGGCCTGCCTCTTCAATTGCCATTAGCATTCCAATGGAAGCTATTCTTGGACAACTTTGCTCTGCTTGCTGCTAGTTCTGCCCCAGCCTAGCATAGAGAACCTTGCTCTTGCCTTGAGGCTCTGAGATGCCAAGAACTTGTCAACTTCAAAGGGCGGGCCAGGCTACATCTACTCAGCTGCCACAGTTTCTCCTTGCTAGACCTAGTGGGAAAGCATTTTGCTGAGATGCAGAAGGCAAGAAACGCAGAATACGGAGACGCGGAGCTGTCCCAAGTGCCGCAGCCAGGCGTCTTTCCGCAGAAGGAGCGCCCTGGAGCGCACCGCAACCGGCACCCTCATCTCTGCGCAAAGAGCCAAAATATTTTAAAACCCGCCAAAACTAATCCAAAAATATTTTCAAACCCGCCAAAATAGAAAACCAGACAGAAGTCATCAATACATTCGAAAAAACCTGACAAAACATGATCAAGCCCACCAAAGCTAATCCAAACACACCAAAAACTGGGCTAAACAGAATCAAAACAAATCAAAACAAATCCAAACCTTCTAAAAACCCGCCAAAATATTTCAAAACCCGTCAAAACTAATCAAAACCTTCCGAATACCCGCCAAAACATTCCAAATACCCGCCAAAAGATTTTAAAACCCGCCAAAAAGTATCCAAACATTCCAAAACCTGCCAACACAATAAAAACAACTCAAGAGAATACAAAACATTCTAAAACCCAACCAAGACATTCCGAAAACCCGCCAAAACATCATAAAAACAAATCAAAACCAACCAAAACATTCCAAAAACCAGCCAAAATATTCCGAAATCTGGCCAAAACATCATAAAAACAAATCAAAACCAACCAAAACATTCCAAAAACCCGCCAAAATGATTTAGACCCGCAAAACTCATCAAAACATTCTGAAAAGATGCCAAAACATTAGAAAACCAGCCTGAACTGATCAAAACATTCAAAAAACTTGGCAAAACATCATAAAAACAAATCAAAACCAACCAAAACATTCCAAAAACCAGCCAAAATATTCCAAAATCTGGCCAAAACATCATAAAAACAAATCAAAACCAACCAAAACATTCCAAAAACCAGCCAAAATATTCCGAAATCTGGCCAAAACATCATAAAAACAAATCAAAACCAACCAAAACATTCCAAAAACCCGACAAAATAGTTTAGAACCTGCCAAACCTGATCAAAACATTCTGAAAAGATGCCAAAATACTAGAAAACCAGTCAGAAGTGATCAAAACTTTCAATAACTTGCCAAAACATAATCAAAACAAATGAAAGCAAACCAAAACATTCCAAATACCCACCAAAATATTTTAAAACCCGCCAAAAGGAATCCAAATGTTCCACAACCTGCCAAGACAATCAAAACAACACAAGAGAAAACAAAACATTCTGAAACACCACCAAAACATTCCGAAACACCACCAAAACATTCCGAAAACCCGCCAAAACATCATCAAAAGAATTCAAAACCAACCAAAAAATAAGAGGAACACGGCAACATATTGGCAAGCAAGAGACGGAGAACGTGACACCTTCTAGGAGGCCAAGAAGGAAGCCGCACAACACCTGCACTGTGTCTGCAACCTTCAAACTGCTTGAAGCTAGTGGCTTGCCACTGGCCTGCCTCTTCAATTGCCATTAGCATTCCAATGGAAGCTATTCTTGGACAACTTTGCTCTGCTTGCTGCTAGTTCTGCCCCAGCCTAGCATAGAGAACCTTGCTCTTGCCTTGAGGCTCTGAGATGCCAAGAACTTGTCAACTTCAAAGGGCGGGCCAGGCTACATCTACTCAGCTGCCACAGTTTCTCCTTGCTAGACCTAGTGGGAAAGCATTTTGCTGAGATGCAGAAGGCAAGAAACGCAGAATACGGAGACGCGGAGCTGTCCCAAGTGCCGCAGCCAGGCGTCTTTCCGCAGAAGGAGCGCCCTGGAGCGCACCGCAACCGGCACCCTCATCTCTGCGCAAAGAGCCAAAATATTTTAAAACCCGCCAAAACTAATCCAAAAATATTTTCAAACCCGCCAAAATAGAAAACCAGACAGAAGTCATCAATACATTCGAAAAAACCTGACAAAACATGATCAAGCCCACCAAAGCTAATCCAAACACACCAAAAACTGGGCTAAACAGAATCAAAACAAATCAAAACAAATCCAAACCTTCTAAAAACCCGCCAAAATATTTCAAAACCCGTCAAAACTAATCAAAACCTTCCGAATACCCGCCAAAACATTCCAAATACCCGCCAAAAGATTTTAAAACCCGCCAAAAAGTATCCAAACATTCCAAAACCTGCCAACACAATAAAAACAACTCAAGAGAATACAAAACATTCTAAAACCCAACCAAGACATTCCGAAAACCCGCCAAAACATCATAAAAACAAATCAAAACCAACCAAAACATTCCAAAAACCAGCCAAAATATTCCGAAATCTGGCCAAAACATCATAAAAACAAATCAAAACCAACCAAAACATTCCAAAAACCCGCCAAAATGATTTAGACCCGCAAAACTCATCAAAACATTCTGAAAAGATGCCAAAACATTAGAAAACCAGCCTGAACTGATCAAAACATTCAAAAAACTTGGCAAAACATCATAAAAACAAATCAAAACCAACCAAAACATTCCAAAAACCAGCCAAAATATTCCGAAATCTGGCCAAAACATCATAAAAACAAATCAAAACCAACCAAAACATTCCAAAAACCAGCCAAAATATTCCGAAATCTGGCCAAAACATCATAAAAACAAATCAAAACCAACCAAAACATTCCAAAAACCCGACAAAATAGTTTAGAACCTGCCAAACCTGATCAAAACATTCTGAAAAGATGCCAAAATACTAGAAAACCAGTCAGAAGTGATCAAAACTTTCAATAACTTGCCAAAACATCATCAAAACAAATGAAAGCAAACCAAAACATTCCAAATACCCACCAAAATATTTTAAAACCCGCCAAAAGGAATCCAAATGTTCCACAACCTGCCAAGACAATCAAAACAACACAAGAGAAAAAAAAACATTCTGAAACACCACCAAAACATTCCGAAACACCACCAAAACATTCCGAAAACCCGCCAAAACATCATCAAAACAATTCAAAACCAACCAAAAAATAAGAGGAACACGGCAACATATTGGCAAGCAAGAGACGGAGAACGTGACACCTTCTAGGAGGCCAAGAAGGAAGCCGCACAACACCTGCACTGTGTCTGCAACTTTCAAACTGCTAGAAGCTAGTGGCTTGCCACTGGCCTGCCTCTTCAATTGCCATTAGCATTCCAATGGAAGCTATTCTTGGACAACTTTGCTCTGCTTGCTGCTAGTTCTGCCCCAGCCTACCATAGATAACCTTGCTCTTGCCTTGAGGCTCTGAGATGCCAAGAACTTGTCAACTTCAAAGGGCGGGCCGGGCTACATCTACTCAGCTGCCACAGTTTCTCCTTGCTAGACCTAGTGGGAAAGCATTTTGCTGAGATGCAGAAGGCAAGAAACGCAGAATACGGAGACGCGGAGCTGTCCCAAGTGCCGCTGCCAGGCGTCTTTCCGCAGAAGGAGCGCCCCGGAGCGCACCGCAACCGGCACCGTCACCTCTGCGCAAAGAGCCAAAATATTTTAAAACCCGCCAAAACTAATCCAAAAATATTTTCAAACCCGCCAAAATAGAAAACCAGACAGAAGTCATCAATACATTCGAAAAAACCTGACAAAACATGATCAAGCCCACCAAAGCTAATCCAAACACACCAAAAACTGGGCTAAACAGAATCAAAACAAATCAAAACAAATCCAAACCTTCTAAAAACCCGCCAAAATATTTCAAAACCCGTCAAAACTAATCAAAACCTTCCGAATACCCGCCAAAACATTCCAAATACCCGCCAAAAGATTTTAAAACCCGCCAAAATGAATCCAAACATTCCAAAACCTGCCAACACAATAAAAACAACTCAAGAGAATACAAAACATTCTAAAACCCAACCAAAACATTCCGAAAACCCGCCAAAACATCATAAAAACAAATCAAAACCAACCAAAATATTCCGAAAACCCGCCAAAATGATTTAGACCCGCAAAACTCATCAAAACATTCTGAAAAGATGCCAAAACATTAGAAAACCAGCCTGAACTGATCAAAACATTCAAAAAACTTGGCAAAACATCATAAAAACAAATCAAAACCAACCGAAACATTCCAAAAACCAGCCAAAATATTCCGAAATCTGGCCAAAACATCATAAAAACAAATCAAAACCAACCAAAACATTCCACAAACCCGACAAAATAGTTTAGAACCCGCCAAAACTGATCAAAACATTCTGAAAAGATGCCAAAATACTATCAAACCAGTAAGAAGTGATCGAAACATTCAATAACTTGCCAAAACATCATCAAAACAAATGAAAGCAAACCAAAACATTCCAAATACCCGCCAAAAGATTTTAAAACCCGCCAAAAGGAATCCAAACATTCCAAAACCTGCCAAGACAATATAAACAACACAAGAGAAAACAAAACATTCTGAAACACCACCAAAACATTCCGAAAACCCACCAAAACATCATAAAAACAATTCAAAACCAACCAAAAAATAAGAGGAACACGGCAACATATTGGCAAGCAAGAGACTGAGAACGCGGCACCTTCTAGGAGGCCAAGAAGGAAGCCGCACAACACCTGCACTGTGTCTGCAACTTTCAAACTGCTAGAAGCTAGTGGCTTGCCACTGGCCTGCCTCTTCAATTGCCATTAGCATTCCAATGGAAGCTATTCTTGGACAACTTTGCTCTGCTTGCTGCTAGTTCTGCCCCAGCCTACCATAGAGAACCTTGCTCTTGCCTTGAGGCTCTGAGATGCCAAGAACTTGTCAACTTCAAAGGGCGGGCCGGGCTACATCTACTCAGCTGCCACAGTTTCTCCTTGCTAGACCTAGTGGGAAAGCATTTTGCTGAGATGCAGAAGGCAAGAAACGCACAATACGGAGACACGGAGCTGTCCCAAGTGCCGCAGCCAGGCGTCTTTCCGCAGAAGGAGCGCCCCGGAGCGCACCGCAACCGGCACCGTCATCTCTGCGCAAAGAGCCAAAATATTTTAAAACCCGCCAAAACTAATCCAAAAATATTTTCAAACCCGCCAAAATAGAAAACCAGACAGAGGTGATCAATACATTTGAAAAAACCGGACAAAACATGATAAAGCCCACCAAAGCTAATCCAAACACACCAAAAACTGGGCTAAACAGAATCAAAACAAATCAAAACAAATCGAAACCTTCTAAAAACCGGCCAAACTATTTCAAAACCCGTCAAAACTAATCAAAACATTCCGAATACCCGCCAAAACATTCCGAACACCCGCCAAAAGGAATCCAAACATTCCAAAACCTGCCAACACAATAAAAACAACTCAAGAGAATACAAGACATTCTAAAACCCAACCAAAACATTCCGAAAGCCCGCCAAAACATCATAAAAACAAATCAAAACCAACCAAAATATTCCGAAAAACCGCCAAAATAATTTGGACCCGCAAAACTCATCAAAACATTCTGAAAAGATGCCAAAACATTAGAAAACCAGCCAGAACTGATCAAAACATTCAAAAAACTTGGCAAAACATCATAAAAACAAATCAAAACCAACCAAAAAATTCCAAAAACTTGACAAAATAGTTTAGAACCTGCCAAAACTGATCAAAACATTCTGAAAAGATGCCAAATTACTAGAAAACCAGTCTGAAGTGATCGAAACTTTCAATAACTTGCCAAAACATCATCAAAACAAATGAAAGCAAACCAAAACATTCCAAATACCTGCCAAAAGATTTTAAAACCCGCCAAAAGGAATCCAAACATTCCAACACCTTCCAAGACAATAAAAGCAACACAAGAGAAAACAAAACATTCTAAAACACCACCAAAACATTCCGAAAACCCACCAAAACATCATCAAAACAAATCAAAACAAACCAAACAATAGGAGGAACACGGCAACATATTGGCAAGCAAGAGACGGAGAGCGCGGCACCTTCTAGGAGGCCAAGAAGGAAGCCGCACAACACCTGCACTGTGTCTGCAACTTTCAAACTGCTAGAAGCTAGTGGCTTGCCACTGGCCTGCCTCTTCAATTGCCATTAGCATTCCAATGGAAGCTATTCTTGGACAACTTTGCTCTGCTTGCTGCTAGTTCTGCCCCAGCCTACCATAGAGAACCTTGCTCTTGCCTTGAGGCTCTGAGATGCCAAGAACTTGTCAACTTCAAAGGGCGAGCCGGGCTACATCTACTCAGCTGCCACAGTTTCTCCTTGCTAGACCTAGTGGGAAAGCATTTTGCTGAGATGCAGAAGGCAAGAAACGCAGAATACGGAGACGCGGAGCTGTCCCAAGTGCCGCTGCCAGGCGTCTTTCCGCAGAAGGAGCGCCCCCGAGCGCACCGCAACCGGCACCGTCATCTCTGCGCAAAGAGCCAAAATATTTTAAAACCCGCCAAAACTCATCCAAAAATATTTTCAAACCCGCCAAAATAGAAAACCAGACAGAGGTGATCAATACATTCGAAAAAACCGGACAAAACATGATCAAGCCCACCAAAGCTAATCCAAACACACCAAAAACTGGGCTAAACAGAATCAAAACAAATCAAAACAAATCCAAACCTTCTAAAAACCGGCCAAACTATTTCAAAACCCGTCAAAACTAATCAAAACATTCCGAATACCCGCCAAAACATTCCGAACACCCGCCAAAAGGAATCCAAACATTCCAAAACCTGCCAACACAATAAAAACAACTCAAGAGAATACAAGACATTCTAAAACCCAACCAAAACATTCCGAAAACCCGCCAAAACATCATAAAAACAAATCAAAACCAACCAAAATATTCCGAAAAACCGCCAAAATAATTTGGACCCGCAAAACTCATCAAAACATTCTGAAAAGATGCCAAAACATTAGAAAACCAGCCTGAACTGATCAAAACATTCAAAAAACTTGGCAAAACATCATAAAAACAAATCAAAACCAACCAAAAAATTCCAAAAACTTGACAAAATAGTTTAGAACCTGCCAAAACTGATCAAAACATTCTGAAAAGATGCCAAAATACTAGAAAACCAGTCTGAAGTGATCGAAACTTTCAATAACTTGCAAAAACATCATCAAAACAAATGAAAGCAAACCAAAACATTCCAAATACCCGCCAAAAGATTTTAAAACCCGCCAAAAGGAATCCAAACATTCCAACACCTTCCAAGACAATAAAAGCAACACAAGAGAAAACAAAACATTCTAAAACACCACCAAAACATTCCGAAAACCCACCAAAACATCATAAAAACAAAGCAAAACAAACCAAACAATAGGAGGAACACGGCAACATATTGGCAAGCAAGAGACTGAGAGCGCGGCACCTTCTAGGAGGCCAAGAAGGAAGCCGCACAACACCTGCACTGTGTCTGCAACTTTCAAACTGCTAGAAGCTAGTGGCTTGCCACTGGCCTGCCTCTTCAATTGCCATTAGCATTCCAATGGAAGCTATTCTTGGACAACTTTGCTCTGCTTGCTGCTAGTTCTGCCCCAGCCTACCATAGAGAACCTTGCTCTTGCCTTGAGGCTCTGAGATGCCAAGAACTTGTCAACTTCAAAGGGCGGGCCGGGCTACATCTACTCAGCTGCCACAGTTTCTCCTTGCTAGACCTAGTGGGAAAGCATTTTGCTGAGATGCAGAAGGCAAGAAACGCACAATACGGAGACGCGGAGCTGTCCCAAGTGCCTCTGCCAGGCGTCTTTCCGCAGAAGGAGCGCCCCGGAGCGCACCGCAACCGGCACCGTCATCTCTGCGCAAAGAGCCAAAATATTTTAAAACCCGCCAAAACTAATCCAAAAATATTTTCAAACCCGCCAAAATAGAAAACCAGACAGAGGTGATCAATACATTCGAAAAAACCGGACAAAACATGATCAAGCCCACCAAAGCTAATCCAAACACACCAAAAACTGGGCTAAACAGAATCAAAACAAATCAAAACAAATCGAAACCTTCTAAAAACCGGCCAAACTATTTCAAAACCCGTCAAAACTAATCAAAACATTCCGAATACCCGCCAAAACATTCCGAACACCCGCCAAAAGGAATCCAAACATTCCAAAACCTGCCAACACAATAAAAACAACTCAAGAGAATACAAGACATTCTAAAACCCAACCAAAACATTCCGAAAACCCGCCAAAACATCATAAAAACAAATCAAAACCAACCAAAATATTCCGAAAAACCGCCAAAATAATTTGGACCCGCAAAACTCATCAAAACATTCTGAAAAGATGCCAAAACATTAGAAAACCAGCCAGAACTGATCAAAACATTCAAAAAACTTGGCAAAACATCATAAAAACAAATCAAAACCAACCAAAAAATTCCAAAAACTTGACAAAATAGTTTAGAACCTGCCAAAACTGATCAAAACATTCTGAAAAGATGCCAAATTACTAGAAAACCAGTCTGAAGTGATCGAAACTTTCAATAACTTGCCAAAACATCATCAAAACAAATGAAAGCAAACCAAAACATTCCAAATACCTGCCAAAAGATTTTAAAACCCGCCAAAAGGAATCCAAACATTCCAACACCTTCCAAGACAATAAAAGCAACACAAGAGAAAACAAAACATTCTAAAACACCACCAAAACATTCCGAAAACCCACCAAAACATCATCAAAACAAATCAAAACAAACCAAACAATAGGAGGAACACGGCAACATATTGGCAAGCAAGAGACGGAGAGCGCGGCACCTTCTAGGAGGCCAAGAAGGAAGCCGCACAACACCTGCACTGTGTCTGCAACTTTCAAACTGCTAGAAGCTAGTGGCTTGCCACTGGCCTGCCTCTTCAATTGCCATTAGCATTCCAATGGAAGCTATTCTTGGACAACTTTGCTCTGCTTGCTGCTAGTTCTGCCCCAGCCTACCATAGAGAACCTTGCTCTTGCCTTGAGGCTCTGAGATGCCAAGAACTTGTCAACTTCAAAGGGCGGGCCGGGCTACATCTACTCAGCTGCCACAGTTTCTCCTTGCTAGACCTAGTGGGAAAGCATTTTGCTGAGATGCAGAAGGCAAGAAACGCAGAATACGGAGACGCGGAGCTGTCCCAAGTGCCTCTGCCAGGCGTCTTTCCGCAGAAGGAGCGCCCCCGAGCGCACCGCAACCGGCACCGTCATCTCTGCGCAAAGAGCCAAAATATTTTAAAACCCGCCAAAACTCATCCAAAAATATTTTCAAACCCGCCAAAATAGAAAACCAGACAGAGGTGATCAATACATTCGAAAAAACCGGACAAAACATGATCAAGCCCACCAAAGCTAATCCAAACACACCAAAAACTGGGCTAAACAGAATCAAAACAAATCAAAACAAATCCAAACCTTCTAAAAACCGGCCAAACTATTTCAAAACCCGTCAAAACTAATCAAAACATTCCGAATACCCGCCAAAACATTCCGAACACCCGCCAAAAGGAATCCAAACATTCCAAAACCTGCCAACACAATAAAAACAACTCAAGAGAATACAAGACATTCTAAAACCCAACCAAAACATTCCGAAAACCCGCCAAAACATCATAAAAACAAATCAAAACCAACCAAAATATTCCGAAAAACCGCCAAAATAATTTGGACCCGCAAAACTCATCAAAACATTCTGAAAAGATGCCAAAACATTAGAAAACCAGCCAGAACTGATCAAAACATTCAAAAAACTTGGCAAAACATCATAAAAACAAATCAAAACCAACCAAAAAATTCCAAAAACTTGACAAAATAGTTTAGAACCTGCCAAAACTGATCAAAACATTCTGAAAAGATGCCAAATTACTAGAAAACCAGTCTGAAGTGATCGAAACTTTCAATAACTTGCCAAAACATCATCAAAACAAATGAAAGCAAACCAAAACATTCCAAATACCCGCCAAAAGATTTTAAAACCCGCCAAAAGGAATCCAAACATTCCAACACCTTCCAAGACAATAAAAGCAACACAAGAGAAAACAAAACATTCTAAAACACCACCAAAACATTCCGAAAACCCACCAAAACATCATCAAAACAAATCAAAACAAACCAAACAATAGGAGGAACACGGCAACATATTGGCAAGCAAGAGACGGAGAGCGCGGCACCTTCTAGGAGGCCAAGAAGGAAGCCGCACAACACCTGCACTGTGTCTGCAACTTTCAAACTGCTAGAAGCTAGTGGCTTGCCACTGGCCTGCCTCTTCAATTGCCATTAGCATTCCAATGGAAGCTATTCTTGGACAACTTTGCTCTGCTTGCTGCTAGTTCTGCCCCAGCCTACCATAGAGAACCTTGCTCTTGCCTTGAGGCTCTGAGATGCCAAGAACTTGTCAACTTCAAAGGGCGGGCCGGGCTACATCTACTCAGCTGCCACAGTTTCTCCTTGCTAGACCTAGTGGGAAAGCATTTTGCTGAGATGCAGAAGGCAAGAAACGCAGAATACGGAGACGCGGAGCTGTCCCAAGTGCCTCTGCCAGGCGTCTTTCCGCAGAAGGAGCGCCCCCGAGCGCACCGCAACCGGCACCGTCATCTCTGCGCAAAGAGCCAAAATATTTTAAAACCCGCCAAAACTCATCCAAAAATATTTTCAAACCCGCCAAAATAGAAAACCAGACAGAGGTGATCAATACATTCGAAAAAACCGGACAAAACATGATCAAGCCCACCAAAGCTAATCCAAACACACCAAAAACTGGGCTAAACAGAATCAAAACAAATCAAAACAAATCCAAACCTTCTAAAAACCGGCCAAACTATTTCAAAACCCGTCAAAACTAATCAAAACATTCCGAATACCCGCCAAAACATTCCGAACACCCGCCAAAAGGAATCCAAACATTCCAAAACCTGCCAACACAATAAAAACAACTCAAGAGAATACAAAACATTCTAAAACCCAACCAAAACATTCCGAAAACCCGCCAAAACATCATAAAAACAAATCAAAACCAACCAAAATATTCCGAAAAACCGCCAAAATAATTTGGACCCGCAAAACTCATCAAAACATTCTGAAAAGATGCCAAAACATTAGAAAACCAGCCTGAACTGATCAAAACATTCAAAAAACTTGGCAAAACATCATCAAAACAAATCAAAACCAACCAAAAAATTCCAAAAACTTGACAAAATAGTTTAGAACCTGCCAAAACTGATCAAAACATTCTGAAAAGATGCCAAATTACTAGAAAACCAGTCAGAAGTGATCGAAACTTTCAATAACTTGCCAAAACATCATCAAAACAAATGAAAGCAAACCAAAACATTCCAAATACCCGCCAAAAGATTTTAAAACCCGCCAAAAGGAATCCAAACATTCCAACACCTTCCAAGACAATAAAAGCAACACAAGAGAAAACAAAACATTCTAAAACACCACCAAAACATTCCGAAAACCCACCAAAACATCATAAAAACAAAGCAAAACAAACCAAACAATAGGAGGAACACGGCAACATATTGGCAAGCAAGAGACGGAGAGCGCGGCACCTTCTAGGAGGCCAAGAAGGAAGCCGCACAACACCTGCACTGTGTCTGCAACTTTCAAACTGCTAGAAGCTAGTGGCTTGCCACTGGCCTGCCTCTTCAATTGCCATTAGCATTCCAATGGAAGCTATTCTTGGACAACTTTGCTCTGCTTGCTGCTAGTTCTGCCCCAGCCTACCATAGATAACCTTGCTCTTGCCTTGAGGCTCTGAGATGCCAAGAACTTGTCAACTTCAAAGGGCGGGCCGGGCTACATCTACTCAGCTGCCACAGTTTCTCCTTGCTAGACCTAGTGGGAAAGCATTTTGCTGAGATGCAGAAGGCAAGAAACGCAGAATACGGAGACGCGGAGCTGTCCCAAGTGCCTCTGCCAGGCGTCTTTCCGCAGAAGGAGGGCCCCGGAGCGCACCGCAACCGGCACCGTCATCTCTGCGCAAAGAGCCAAAATATTTTAAAACCCGCCAAAACTCATCCAAAAATATTTTCAAACCCGCCAAAATAGAAAACCAGACAGAGGTGATCAATACATTCGAAAAAACCGGACAAAACATGATAAAGCCCACCAAAGCTAATCCAAACACACCAAAAACTGGGCTAAACAGAATCAAAACAAATCAAAACAAATCGAAACCTTCTAAAAACCGGCCAAACTATTTCAAAACCCGTCAAAACTAATCAAAACATTCCGAATACCCGCCAAAACATTCCGAACACCCGCCAAAAGGAATCCAAACATTCCAAAACCTGCCAACACAATAAAAACAACTCAAGAGAATACAAAACATTCTAAAACCCAACCAAAACATTCCGAAAACCCGCCAAAACATCATAAAAACAAATCAAAACCAACCAAAATATTCCGAAAAACCGCCAAAATAATTTGGACCCGCAAAACTCATCAAAACATTCTGAAAAGATGCCAAAACATTAGAAAACCAGCCAGAACTGATCAAAACATTCAAAAAACTTGGCAAAACATCATAAAAACAAATCAAAACCAACCAAAAAATTCCAAAAACTTGACAAAATAGTTTAGAACCTGCCAAAACTGATCAAAACATTCTGAAAAGATGCCAAATTACTAGAAAACCAGTCAGAAGTGATCGAAACTTTCAATAACTTGCCAAAACATCATCAAAACAAATGAAAGCAAACCAAAACATTCCAAATACCCGCCAAAAGATTTTAAAACCCGCCAAAAGGAATCCAAACATTCCAACACCTTCCAAGACAATAAAAGCAACACAAGAGAAAACAAAACATTCTAAAACACCACCAAAACATTCCGAAAACCCACCAAAAAATCATAAAAACAAAGCAAAACAAACCAAACAATAGGAGGAACACGGCAACATATTGGCAAGCAAGAGACGGAGAGCGCGGCACCTTCTAGGAGGCCAAGAAGGAAGCCGCACAACACCTGCACTGTGTCTGCAACTTTCAAACTGCTAGAAGCTAGTGGCTTGCCACTGGCCTGCCTCTTCAATTGCCATTAGCATTCCAATGGAAGCTATTCTTGGACAACTTTGCTCTGCTTGCTGCTAGTTCTGCCCCAGCCTACCATAGATAACCTTGCTCTTGCCTTGAGGCTCTGAGATGCCAAGAACTTGTCAACTTCAAAGGGCGGGCCGGGCTACATCTACTCAGCTGCCACAGTTTCTCCTTGCTAGACCTAGTGGGAAAGCATTTTGCTGAGATGCAGAAGGCAAGAAACGCAGAATACGGAGACGCGGAGCTGTCCCAAGTGCCTCTGCCAGGCGTCTTTCCGCAGAAGGAGGGCCCCGGAGCGCACCGCAACCGGCGCCGTCATCTCTGCGCAAAGAGCCAAAATATTTTAAAACCCGCCAAAACTCATCCAAAAATATTTTCAAACCCGCCAAAATAGAAAACCAGACAGAGGTGATCAATACATTCGAAAAAACCGGACAAAACATGATCAAGCCCACCAAAGCTAATCCAAACACACCAAAAACTGGGCTAAACAGAATCAAAACAAATCAAAACAAATCCAAACCTTCTAAAAACCGGCCAAACTATTTCAAAACCCGTCAAAACTAATCAAAACATTCCGAATACCCGCCAAAACATTCCGAACACCCGCCAAAAGGAATCCAAACATTCCAAAACCTGCCAACACAATAAAAACAACTCAAGAGAATACAAAACATTCTAAAACCCAACCAAAACATTCCGAAAAACCGCCAAAACATCATAAAAACAAATCAAAACCAACCAAAATATTCCGAAAAACCGCCAAAATAATTTGGACCCGCAAAACTCATCAAAACATTCTGAAAAGATGCCAAAACATTAGAAAACCAGCCTGAACTGATCAAAACATTCAAAAAACTTGGCAAAACATCATAAAAACAAATCAAAACCAACCAAAAAATTCCAAAAACTTGACAAAATAGTTTAGAACCTGCCAAAACTGATCAAAACATTCTGAAAAGATGCCAAATTACTAGAAAACCAGTCAGAAGTGATCGAAACTTTCAATAACTTGCCAAAACATCATCAAAACAAATGAAAGCAAACCAAAACATTCCAAATACCCGCCAAAAGATTTTAAAACCCGCCAAAAGGAATCCAAACATTCCAACACCTTCCAAGACAATAAAAGCAACACAAGAGAAAACAAAACATTCTAAAACACCACCAAAACATTCCGAAAACCCACCAAAACATCATAAAAACAAAGCAAAACAAACCAAACAATAGGAGGAACACGGCAACATATTGGCAAGCAAGAGACGGAGAGCGCGGCACCTTCTAGGAGGCCAAGAAGGAAGCCGCACAACACCTGCACTGTGTCTGCAACTTTCAAACTGCTAGAAGCTAGTGGCTTGCCACTGGCCTGCCTCTTCAATTGCCATTAGCATTCCAATGGAAGCTATTCTTGGACAACTTTGCTCTGCTTGCTGCTAGTTCTGCCCCAGCCTACCATAGATAACCTTGCTCTTGCCTTGAGGCTCTGAGATGCCAAGAACTTGTCAACTTCAAAGGGCGGGCCGGGCTACATCTACTCAGCTGCCACAGTTTCTCCTTGCTAGACCTAGTGGGAAAGCATTTTGCTGAGATGCAGAAGGCAAGAAACGCAGAATACGGAGACGCGGAGCTGTCCCAAGTGCCTCTGCCAGGCGTCTTTCCGCAGAAGGAGGGCCCCGGAGCGCACCGCAACCGGCACCGTCATCTCTGCGCAAAGAGCCAAAATATTTTCAAACCCGCCAAAACTCATCCAAAAATATTTTCAAACCCGCCAAAATAGAAAACCAGACAGAGGTGATCAATACATTCGAAAAAACCGGACAAAACATGATAAAGCCCACCAAAGCTAATCCAAACACACCAAAAACTGGGCTAAACAGAATCAAAACAAATCAAAACAAATCGAAACCTTCTAAAAACCGGCCAAACTATTTCAAAACCCGTCAAAACTAATCAAAACATTCCGAATACCCGCCAAAACATTCCGAACACCCGCCAAAAGGAATCCAAACATTCCAAAACCTGCCAACACAATAAAAACAACTCAAGAGAATACAAAACATTCTAAAACCCAACCAAAACATTCCGAAAACCCGCCAAAACATCATAAAAACAAATCAAAACCAACCAAAATATTCCGAAAAACCGCCAAAATAATTTGGACCCGCAAAACTCATCAAAACATTCTGAAAAGATGCCAAAACATTAGAAAACCAGCCAGAACTGATCAAAACATTCAAAAAACTTGGCAAAACATCATAAAAACAAATCAAAACCAACCAAAAAATTCCAAAAACTTGACAAAATAGTTTAGAACCTGCCAAAACTGATCAAAACATTCTGAAAAGATGCCAAATTACTAGAAAACCAGTCAGAAGTGATCGAAACTTTCAATAACTTGCCAAAACATCATCAAAACAAATGAAAGCAAACCAAAACATTCCAAATACCCGCCAAAAGATTTTAAAACCCGCCAAAAGGAATCCAAACATTCCAACACCTTCCAAGACAATAAAAGCAACACAAGAGAAAACAAAACATTCTAAAACACCACCAAAACATTCCGAAAACCCACCAAAAAATCATAAAAACAAAGCAAAACAAACCAAACAATAGGAGGAACACGGCAACATATTGGCAAGCAAGAGACGGAGAGCGCGGCACCTTCTAGGAGGCCAAGAAGGAAGCCGCACAACACCTGCACTGTGTCTGCAACTTTCAAACTGCTAGAAGCTAGTGGCTTGCCACTGGCCTGCCTCTTCAATTGCCATTAGCATTCCAATGGAAGCTATTCTTGGACAACTTTGCTCTGCTTGCTGCTAGTTCTGCCCCAGCCTACCATAGATAACCTTGCTCTTGCCTTGAGGCTCTGAGATGCCAAGAACTTGTCAACTTCAAAGGGCGGGCCGGGCTACATCTACTCAGCTGCCACAGTTTCTCCTTGCTAGACCTAGTGGGAAAGCATTTTGCTGAGATGCAGAAGGCAAGAAACGCAGAATACGGAGACGCGGAGCTGTCCCAAGTGCCTCTGCCAGGCGTCTTTCCGCAGAAGGAGGGCCCCGGAGCGCACCGCAACCGGCGCCGTCATCTCTGCGCAAAGAGCCAAAATATTTTAAAACCCGCCAAAACTCATCCAAAAATATTTTCAAACCCGCCAAAATAGAAAACCAGACAGAGGTGATCAATACATTCGAAAAAACCGGACAAAACATGATCAAGCCCACCAAAGCTAATCCAAACACACCAAAAACTGGGCTAAACAGAATCAAAACAAATCAAAACAAATCGAAACCTTCTAAAAACCGGCCAAACTATTTCAAAACCCGTCAAAACTAATCAAAACATTCCGAATACCCGCCAAAACATTCCGAACACCCGCCAAAAGGAATCCAAACATTCCAAAACCTGCCAACACAATAAAAACAACTCAAGAGAATACAAAACATTCTAAAACCCAACCAAAACATTCCGAAAAACCGCCAAAACATCATAAAAACAAATCAAAACCAACCAAAATATTCCGAAAAACCGCCAAAATAATTTGGACCCGCAAAACTCATCAAAACATTCTGAAAAGATGCCAAAACATTAGAAAACCAGCCTGAACTGATCAAAACATTCAAAAAACTTGGCAAAACATCATAAAAACAAATCAAAACCAACCAAAAAATTCCAAAAACTTGACAAAATAGTTTAGAACCTGCCAAAACTGATCAAAACATTCTGAAAAGATGCCAAATTACTAGAAAACCAGTCAGAAGTGATCGAAACTTTCAATAACTTGCCAAAACATCATCAAAACAAATGAAAGCAAACCAAAACATTCCAAATACCCGCCAAAAGATTTTAAAACCCGCCAAAAGGAATCCAAACATTCCAACACCTTCCAAGACAATAAAAGCAACACAAGAGAAAACAAAACATTCTAAAACACCACCAAAACATTCCGAAAACCCACCAAAACATCATAAAAACAAAGCAAAACAAACCAAACAATAGGAGGAACACGGCAACATATTGGCAAGCAAGAGACGGAGAGCGCGGCACCTTCTAGGAGGCCAAGAAGGAAGCCGCACAACACCTGCACTGTGTCTGCAACTTTCAAACTGCTAGAAGCTAGTGGCTTGCCACTGGCCTGCCTCTTCAATTGCCATTAGCATTCCAATGGAAGCTATTCTTGGACAACTTTGCTCTGCTTGCTGCTAGTTCTGCCCCAGCCTACCATAGATAACCTTGCTCTTGCCTTGAGGCTCTGAGATGCCAAGAACTTGTCAACTTCAAAGGGCGGGCCGGGCTACATCTACTCAGCTGCCACAGTTTCTCCTTGCTAGACCTAGTGGGAAAGCATTTTGCTGAGATGCAGAAGGCAAGAAACGCAGAATACAGAGACGCGGAGCTGTCCCAAGTGCCTCTGCCAGGCGTCTTTCCGCAGAAGGAGGGCCCCGGAGCGCACCGCAACCGGCACCGTCATCTCTGCGCAAAGAGCCAAAATATTTTCAAACCCGCCAAAACTCATCCAAAAATATTTTCAAACCCGCCAAAATAGAAAACCAGACAGAGGTGATCAATACATTCGAAAAAACCGGACAAAACATGATCAAGCCCACCAAAGCTAATCCAAACACACCAAAAACTGGGCTAAACAGAATCAAAACAAATCAAAACAAATCCAAACCTTCTAAAAACCGGCCAAACTATTTCAAAACCCGTCAAAACTAATCAAAACATTCCGAATACCCGCCAAAACATTCCGAACACCCGCCAAAAGGAATCCAAACATTCCAAAACCTGCCAACACAATAAAAACAACTCAAGAGAATACAAGACATTCTAAAACCCAACCAAAACATTCCGAAAACCCGCCAAAACATCATAAAAACAAATCAAAACCAACCAAAATATTCCGAAAAACCGCCAAAATAATTTGGACCCGCAAAACTCATCAAAACATTCTGAAAAGATGCCAAAACATTAGAAAACCAGCCTGAACTGATCAAAACATTCAAAAAACTTGGCAAAACATCATAAAAACAAATCAAAACCAACCAAAAAATTCCAAAAACTTGACAAAATAGTTTAGAACCTGCCAAAACTGATCAAAACATTCTGAAAAGATGCCAAAATACTAGAAAACCAGTCAGAAGTGATCGAAACTTTCAATAACTTGCCAAAACATCATCAAAACAAATGAAAGCAAACCAAAACATTCCAAATACCTGCCAAAAGATTTTAAAACCCGCCAAAAGGAATCCAAACATTCCAACACCTTCCAAGACAATAAAAGCAACACAAGAGAAAACAAAACATTCTAAAACACCACCAAAACATTCTGAAAACCCGACAAAACATCATAAAAACAAAGCAAAACAAACCAAACAATAGGAGGAACACGGCAACATATTGGCAAGCAAGAGACGGAGAGCGCGGCACCTTCTAGGAGGCCAAGAAGGAAGCCGCACAACAACTGCACTGTGTCTGCAACTTTCAAACTGCTAGAAGCTAGTGGCTTGCCACTGGCCTGCCTCTTCAATTGCCATTAGCATTCCAATGGAAGCTATTCTTGGACAACTTTGCTCTGCTTGCTGCTAGTTCTGCCCCAGCCTACCATAGATAACCTTGCTCTTCCCTTGAGGCTCTGAGATGCCAAGAACTTGTCAACTTCAAAGGGCGGGCCGGGCTACATCTACTCAGCTGCCACAGTTTCTCCTTGCTAGACCTAGTGGGAAAGCATTTTGCTGAGATGCAGAAGGCAAGAAACGCAGAATACGGAGACGCGGAGCTGTCCCAAGTGCCTCTGCCAGGCGTCTTTCCGCAGAAGGAGGGCCCCGGAGCGCACCGCAACCGGCACCGTCATCTCTGCGCAAAGAGCCAAAATATTTTCAAACCCGCCAAAACTCATCCAAAAATATTTTCAAACCCGCCAAAATAGAAAACCAGACAGAGGTGATCAATACATTCGAAAAAACCTGACAAAACATGATCAAGCCCACCAAAGCTAATCCAAACACACCAAAAACTGGGCTAAACAGAATCAAAACAAATCAAAACAAATCGAAACCTTCTAAAAACCGGCCAAACTATTTCAAAACCCGTCAAAACTAATCAAAACATTCCGAATACCCGCCAAAACATTCCGAACACCCGCCAAAAGGAATCCAAACATTCCAAAACCTGCCAACACAATAAAAACAACTCAAGAGAATACAAGACATTCTAAAACCCAACCAAAACATTCCGAAAACCCGCCAAAACATCATAAAAACAAATCAAAACCAACCAAAATATTCCGAAAAACCGCCAAAATAATTTGGACCCGCAAAACTCATCAAAACATTCTGAAAAGATGCCAAAACATTAGAAAACCAGCCAGAACTGATCAAAACATTCAAAAAACTTGGCAAAACATCATAAAAACAAATCAAAACCAACCAAAAAATTCCAAAAACTTGACAAAATAGTTTAGAACCTGCCAAAACTGATCAAAACATTCTGAAAAGATGCCAAAATACTAGAAAACCAGTCAGAAGTGATCGAAACTTTCAATAACTTGCCAAAACATCATCAAAACAAATGAAAGCAAACCAAAACATTCCAAATACCTGCCAAAAGATTTTAAAACCCGCCAAAAGGAATCCAAACATTCCAACACCTTCCAAGACAATAAAAGCAACACAAGAGAAAACAAAACATTCTAAAACACCACCAAAACATTCCGAAAACCCACCAAAACATCATCAAAACAAATCAAAACAAACCAAACAATAGGAGGAACACGGCAACATATTGGCAAGCAAGAGACGGAGAGCGCGGCACCTTCTAGGAGGCCAAGAAGGAAGCCGCACAACACCTGCACTGTGTCTGCAACTTTCAAACTGCTAGAAGCTAGTGGCTTGCCACTGGCCTGCCTCTTCAATTGCCATTAGCATTCCAATGGAAGCTATTCTTGGACAACTTTGCTCTGCTTGCTGCTAGTTCTGCCCCAGCCTACCATAGAGAACCTTGCTCTTCCCTTGAGGCTCTGAGATGCCAAGAACTTGTCAACTTCAAAGGGCGGGCCGGGCTACATCTACTCAGCTGCCACAGTTTCTCCTTGCTAGACCTAGTGGGAAAGCATTTTGCTGAGATGCAGAAGGCAAGAAACGCAGAATACGGAGACGCGGAGCTGTCCCAAGTGCCGCTGCCAGGCGTCTTTCCGCAGAAGGAGCGCCCCCGAGCGCACCGCAACCGGCACCGTCATCTCTGCGCAAAGAGCCAAAATATTTTAAAACCCGCCAAAACTCATCCAAAAATATTTTCAAACCCGCCAAAATAGAAAACCAGACAGAGGTGATCAATACATTCGAAAAAACCGGACAAAACATGATCAAGCCCACCAAAGCTAATCCAAACACACCAAAAACTGGGCTAAACAGAATCAAAACAAATCAAAACAAATCCAAACCTTCTAAAAACCGGCCAAACTATTTCAAAACCCGTCAAAACTAATCAAAACATTCCGAATACCCGCCAAAACATTCCGAACACCCGCCAAAAGGAATCCAAACATTCCAAAACCTGCCAACACAATAAAAACAACTCAAGAGAATACAAGACATTCTAAAACCCAACCAAAACATTCCGAAAACCCGCCAAAACATCATAAAAACAAATCAAAACCAACCAAAATATTCCGAAAAACCGCCAAAATAATTTGGACCCGCAAAACTCATCAAAACATTCTGAAAAGATGCCAAAACATTAGAAAACCAGCCTGAACTGATCAAAACATTCAAAAAACTTGGCAAAACATCATAAAAACAAATCAAAACCAACCAAAAAATTCCAAAAACTTGACAAAATAGTTTAGAACCTGCCAAAACTGATCAAAACATTCTGAAAAGATGCCAAATTACTAGAAAACCAGTCAGAAGTGATCGAAACTTTCAATAACTTGCCAAAACATCATCAAAACAAATGAAAGCAAACCAAAACATTCCAAATACCCGCCAAAAGATTTTAAAACCCGCCAAAAGGAATCCAAACATTCCAACACCTTCCAAGACAATAAAAGCAACACAAGAGAAAACAAAACATTCTAAAACACCACCAAAACATTCCGAAAACCCACCAAAACATCATAAAAACAAAGCAAAACAAACCAAACAATAGGAGGAACACGGCAACATATTGGCCCGCAAGAGACGGAGAGCGCGGCACCTTCTAGGAGGCCAAGAAGGGAGCCGCACAACACCTGCACTGTGTCTGCAACTTTCAAACTGCTAGAAGCTAGTGGCTTGCCACTGGCCTGCCTCTTCAATTGCCATTAGCATTCCAATGGAAGGTATTCTTGGACAACTTTGCTCTGCTTGCTGCTAGTTCTGCCCCAGCCTACCATAGATAACCTTGCTCTTGCCTTGAGGCTCTGAGATGCCAAGAACTTGTCAACTTCAAAGGGCGGGCCGGGCTACATCTACTCAGCTGCCACAGTTTCTCCTTGCTAGACCTAGTGGGAAAGCATTTTGCTGAGATGCAGAAGGCAAGAAACGCAGAATACGGAGACGCGGAGCTGTCCCAAGTGCCTCTGCCAGGCGTCTTTCCGCAGAAGGAGGGCCCCGGAGCGCACCGCAACCGGCACCGTCATCTCTGCGCAAAGAGCCAAAATATTTTCAAACCCGCCAAAACTCATCCAAAAATATTTTCAAACCCGCCAAAATAGAAAACCAGACAGAGGTGATCAATACATTCGAAAAAACCGGACAAAACATGATCAAGCCCACCAAAGCTAATCCAAACACACCAAAAACTGGGCTAAACAGAATCAAAACAAATCAAAACAAATCGAAACCTTCTAAAAACCGGCCAAACTATTTCAAAACCCGTCAAAACTAATCAAAACATTCCGAATACCCGCCAAAACATTCCGAACACCCGCCAAAAGGAATCCAAACATTCCAAAACCTGCTAACACAATAAAAACAACTCAAGAGAATACAAGACATTCTAAAACCCAACCAAAACATTCCGAAAACCCGCCAAAACATCATAAAAACAAATCAAAACCAACCAAAATATTCCGAAAAACCGCCAAAATAATTTGGACCCGCAAAACTCATCAAAACATTCTGAAAAGATGCCAAAACATTAGAAAACCAGCCTGAACTGATCAAAACATTCAAAAAACTTGGCAAAACATCATAAAAACAAATCAAAACCAACCAAAAAATTCCAAAAACTTGACAAAATAGTTTAGAACCTGCCAAAACTGATCAAAACATTCTGAAAAGATGCCAAAATACTAGAAAACCAGTCAGAAGTGATCGAAACTTTCAATAACTTGCCAAAACATCATCAAAACAAATGAAAGCAAACCAAAACATTCCAAATACCTGCCAAAAGATTTTAAAACCCGCCAAAAGGAATCCAAACATTCCAACACCTTCCAAGACAATAAAAGCAACACAAGAGAAAACAAAACATTCTAAAACACCACCAAAACATTCCGAAAACCCACCAAAACATCATCAAAACAAATCAAAACAAACCAAACAATAGGAGGAACACGGCAACATATTGGCAAGCAAGAGACGGAGAGCGCGGCACCTTCTAGGAGGCCAAGAAGGAAGCCGCACAACACCTGCACTGTGTCTGCAACTTTCAAACTGCTAGAAGCTAGTGGCTTGCCACTGGCCTGCCTCTTCAATTGCCATTAGCATTCCAATGGAAGCTATTCTTGGACAACTTTGCTCTGCTTGCTGCTAGTTCTGCCCCAGCCTACCATAGAGAACCTTGCTCTTGCCTTGAGTCTCTGAGATGCCAAGAACTTGTCAACTTCAAAGGGCGGGCCGGGCTACATCTACTCAGCTGCCACAGTTTCTCCTTGCTAGACCTAGTGGGAAAGCATTTTGCTGAGATGCAGAAGGCAAGAAACGCAGAATACGGAGACGCGGAGCTGTCCCAAGTGCCTCTGCCAGGCGTCTTTCCGCAGAAGGAGGGCCCCGGAGCGCACCGCAACCGGCACCGTCATCTCTGCGCAAAGAGCCAAAATATTTTAAAACCCGCCAAAACTCATCCAAAAATATTTTCAAACCCGCCAAAATAGAAAACCAGACAGAGGTGATCAATACATTCGAAAAAACCGGACAAAACATGATCAAGCCCACCAAAGCTAATCCAAACACACCAAAAACTGGGCTAAACAGAATCAAAACAAATCAAAACAAATCCAAACCTTCTAAAAACCGGCCAAACTATTTCAAAACCCGTCAAAACTAATCAAAACATTCCGAATACCCGCCAAAACATTCCGAACACCCGCCAAAAGGAATCCAAACATTCCAAAACCTGCCAACACAATAAAAACAACTCAAGAGAATACAAAACATTCTAAAACCCAACCAAAACATTCCGAAAACCCGCCAAAACATCATAAAAACAAATCAAAACCAACCAAAATATTCCGAAAAACCGCCAAAATAATTTGGACCCGCAAAACTCATCAAAACATTCTGAAAAGATGCCAAAACATTAGAAAACCAGCCTGAACTGATCAAAACATTCAAAAAACTTGGCAAAACATCATAAAAACAAATCAAAACCAACCAAAAAATTCCAAAAACTTGACAAAATAGTTTAGAACCTGCCAAAACTGATCAAAACATTCTGAAAAGATGCCAAATTACTAGAAAACCAGTCAGAAGTGATCGAAACTTTCAATAACTTGCCAAAACATCATCAAAACAAATGAAAGCAAACCAAAACATTCCAAATACCCGCCAAAAGATTTTAAAACCCGCCAAAAGGAATCCAAACATTCCAACACCTTCCAAGACAATAAAAGCAACACAAGAGAAAACAAAACATTCTAAAACACCACCAAAACATTCCGAAAACCCACCAAAACATCATAAAAACAAAGCAAAACAAACCAAACAATAGGAGGAACACGGCAACATATTGGCAAGCAAGAGACGGAGAGCGCGGCACCTTCTAGGAGGCCAAGAAGGAAGCCGCACAACACCTGCACTGTGTCTGCAACTTTCAAACTGCTAGAAGCTAGTGGCTTGCCACTGGCCTGCCTCTTCAATTGCCATTAGCATTCCAATGGAAGCTATTCTTGGACAACTTTGCTCTGCTTGCTGCTAGTTCTGCCCCAGCCTACCATAGATAACCTTGCTCTTGCCTTGAGGCTCTGAGATGCCAAGAACTTGTCAACTTCAAAGGGCGGGCCGGGCTACATCTACTCAGCTGCCACAGTTTCTCCTTGCTAGACCTAGTGGGAAAGCATTTTGCTGAGATGCAGAAGGCAAGAAACGCAGAATACAGAGACGCGGAGCTGTCCCAAGTGCCTCTGCCAGGCGTCTTTCCGCAGAAGGAGCGCCCCGGAGCGCACCGCAACCGGCACCGTCATCTCTGCGCAAAGAGCCAAAATATTTTCAAACCCGCCAAAACTCATCCAAAAATATTTTCAAACCCGCCAAAATAGAAAACCAGACAGAGGTGATCAATACATTCGAAAAAACCGGACAAAACATGATCAAGCCCACCAAAGCTAATCCAAACACACCAAAAACTGGGCTAAACAGAATCAAAACAAATCAAAACAAATCCAAACCTTCTAAAAACCGGCCAAACTATTTCAAAACCCGTCAAAACTAATCAAAACATTCCGAATACCCGCCAAAACATTCCGAACACCCGCCAAAAGGAATCCAAACATTCCAAAACCTGCCAACACAATAAAAACAACTCAAGAGAATACAAGACATTCTAAAACCCAACCAAAACATTCCGAAAACCCGCCAAAACATCATAAAAACAAATCAAAACCAACCAAAATATTCCGAAAAACCGCCAAAATAATTTGGACCCGCAAAACTCATCAAAACATTCTGAAAAGATGCCAAAACATTAGAAAACCAGCCTGAACTGATCAAAACATTCAAAAAACTTGGCAAAACATCATAAAAACAAATCAAAACCAACCAAAAAATTCCAAAAACTTGACAAAATAGTTTAGAACCTGCCAAAACTGATCAAAACATTCTGAAAAGATGCCAAAATACTAGAAAACCAGTCAGAAGTGATCGAAACTTTCAATAACTTGCCAAAACATCATCAAAACAAATGAAAGCAAACCAAAACATTCCAAATACCTGCCAAAAGATTTTAAAACCCGCCAAAAGGAATCCAAACATTCCAACACCTTCCAAGACAATAAAAGCAACACAAGAGAAAACAAAACATTCTAAAACACCACCAAAACATTCTGAAAACCCGACAAAACATCATAAAAACAAAGCAAAACAAACCAAACAATAGGAGGAACACGGCAACATATTGGCAAGCAAGAGACGGAGAGCGCGGCACCTTCTAGGAGGCCAAGAAGGAAGCCGCACAACAACTGCACTGTGTCTGCAACTTTCAAACTGCTAGAAGCTAGTGGCTTGCCACTGGCCTGCCTCTTCAATTGCCATTAGCATTCCAATGGAAGCTATTCTTGGACAACTTTGCTCTGCTTGCTGCTAGTTCTGCCCCAGCCTACCATAGATAACCTTGCTCTTCCCTTGAGGCTCTGAGATGCCAAGAACTTGTCAACTTCAAAGGGCGGGCCGGGCTACATCTACTCAGCTGCCACAGTTTCTCCTTGCTAGACCTAGTGGGAAAGCATTTTGCTGAGATGCAGAAGGCAAGAAACGCAGAATACGGAGACGCGGAGCTGTCCCAAGTGCCTCTGCCAGGCGTCTTTCCGCAGAAGGAGGGCCCCGGAGCGCACCGCAACCGGCACCGTCATCTCTGCGCAAAGAGCCAAAATATTTTAAAACCCGCCAAAACTCATCCAAAAATATTTTCAAACCCGCCAAAATAGAAAACCAGACAGAGGTGATCAATACATTCGAAAAAACCGGACAAAACATGATCAAGCCCACCAAAGCTAATCCAAACACACCAAAAACTGGGCTAAACAGAATCAAAACAAATCAAAACAAATCCAAACCTTCTAAAAACCGGCCAAACTATTTCAAAACCCGTCAAAACTAATCAAAACATTCCGAATACCCGCCAAAACATTCCGAACACCCGCCAAAAGGAATCCAAACATTCCAAAACCTGCCAACACAATAAAAACAACTCAAGAGAATACAAGACATTCTAAAACCCAACCAAAACATTCCGAAAACCCGCCAAAACATCATAAAAACAAATCAAAACCAACCAAAATATTCCGAAAAACCGCCAAAATAATTTGGACCCGCAAAACTCATCAAAACATTCTGAAAAGATGCCAAAACATTAGAAAACCAGCCAGAACTGATCAAAACATTCAAAAAACTTGGCAAAACATCATAAAAACAAATCAAAACCAACCAAAAAATTCCAAAAACTTGACAAAATAGTTTAGAACCTGCCAAAACTGATCAAAACATTCTGAAAAGATGCCAAAATACTAGAAAACCAGTCAGAAGTGATCGAAACTTTCAATAACTTGCCAAAACATCATCAAAACAAATGAAAGCAAACCAAAACATTCCAAATACCTGCCAAAATATTTTAAAACCCGCCAAAAGGAATCCAAACATTCCAACACCTTCCAAGACAATAAAAGCAACACAAGAGAAAACAAAACATTCTAAAACACCACCAAAACATTCCGAAAACCCACCAAAACATCATCAAAACAAATCAAAACAAACCAAACAATAGGAGGAACACGGCAACATATTGGCAAGCAAGAGACGGAGAGCGCAGCACCTTCTAGGAGGCCAAGAAGGAAGCCGCACAACACCTGCACTGTGTCTGCAACTTTCAAACTGCTAGAAGCTAGTGGCTTGCCACTGGCCTGCCTCTTCAATTGCCATTAGCATTCCAATGGAAGCTATTCTTGGACAACTTTGCTCTGCTTGCTGCTAGTTCTGCCCCAGCCTACCATAGAGAACCTTGCTCTTCCCTTGAGGCTCTGAGATGCCAAGAACTTGTCAACTTCAAAGGGCGGGCCGGGCTACGTCTACTCAGCTGCCACAGTTTCTCCTTGCTAGACCTAGTGGGAAAGCATTTTGCTGAGATGCAGAAGGCAAGAAACGCAGAATACGGAGACGCGGAGCTGTCCCAAGTGCCTCTGCCAGGCGTCTTTCCGCAGAAGGAGGGCCCCGGAGCGCACCGCAACCGGCACCGTCATCTCTGCGCAAAGAGCCAAAATATTTTAAAACCCGCCAAAACTCATCCAAAAATATTTTCAAACCCGCCAAAATAGAAAACCAGACAGAGGTGATCAATACATTCGAAAAAACTGGACAAAACATGATAAAGCCCACCAAAGCTAATCCAAACACACCAAAAACTGGGCTAAACAGAATCAAAACAAATCAAAACAAATCCAAACCTTCTAAAAACCGGCCAAACTATTTCAAAACCCGTCAAAACTAATCAAAACATTCCGAATACCCGCCAAAACATTCCGAACACCCGCCAAAAGGAATCCAAACATTCCAAAACCTGCCAACACAATAAAAACAACTCAAGAGAATGCAAAACATTCTAAAACCCAACCAAAACATTCCGAAAACCCGCCAAAACATCATAAAAACAAATCAAAACCAACCAAAATATTCCGAAAACCCGCCAAAATAATTTGGACCCGCAAAACTCATCAAAACATTCTGAAAAGATGCCAAAACATTAGAAAACCAGCCTGAACTGATCAAAACATTCAAAAAACTTGGCAAAACATCATAAAAACAAATCAAAACCAACCAAAAAATTCCAAAAACTTGACAAAATAGTTTAGAACCTGCCAAAACTGATCAAAACATTCTGAAAAGATGCCAAATTACTAGAAAACCAGTCAGAAGTGATCGAAACTTTCAATAACTTGCCAAAACATCATCAAAACAAATGAAAGCAAACCAAAACATTCCAAATACCTGCCAAAAGATTTTAAAACCCGCCAAAAGGAATCCAAACATTCCAACACCTTCCAAGACAATAAAAGCAACACAAGAGAAAACAAAACATTCTAAAACACCACCAAAACATTCCGAAAACCCACCAAAACATCATAAAAACAAAGCAAAACAAACCAAACAATAGGAGGAACACGGCAACATATTGGCGCGCAAGAGACGGAGAGCACGGCACCTTCTAGGAGGCCAAGAAGGAAGCCGCACAACACCTGCACTGTGTCTGCAACTTTCAAACTGCTAGAAGCTAGTGGCTTGCCACTGGCCTGCCTCTTCAATTGCCATTAGCATTCCAATGGAGCTATTCTTGGACAACTTTGCTCTGCTTGCTGCTAGTTCTGCCCCAGCCTACCATAGATAACCTTGCTCTTGCCTTGAGGCTCTGAGATGCCAAGAACTTGTCAACTTCAAAGGGCGGGCCGGGCTACATCTACTCAGCTGCCACAGTTTCTCCTTGCTAGACCTAGTGGGAAAGCATTTTGCTGAGATGCAGAAGGCAAGAAACGCAGAATACGGAGACGCGGAGCTGTCCCAAGTGCCGCTGCCAGGCGTCTTTCCGCAGAAGGAGCGCCCCGGAGCGCACCGCAACCGGCACCGTCATCTCTGCGCAAAGAGCCAAAATATTTTAAAACCCGCCAAAACTAATCCAAAAATATTTTCAAACCCGCCAAAATAGAAAACCGGACGGAAGTGATCAATACATTCGAAAAAACCGGACAAAACATGATCAAGCCCACCAAAGCTAATCCAAACACACCAAAAACTGGGCTAAACAGAATCAAAACAAATCAAAACAAATCGAAACCTTCTAAAAACCGGCCAAACTATTTCAAAACCCGTCAAAACTAATCAAAACATTCCGAATACCCGCCAAAACATTCCGAACACCCGCCAAAAGGAATCCAAACATTCCAAAACCTGCCAACACAATAAAAACAACTCAAGAGAATACAAAACATTCTAAAACCCAACCAAAACATTCCGAAAACCCGCCAAAACATCATAAAAACAAATCAAAACCAACCAAAATATTCCGAAAAACCGCCAAAATAATTTGGACCCGCAAAACTCATCAAAACATTCTGAAAAGATGCCAAAACATTAGAAAACCAGCCTGAACTGATCAAAACATTCAAAAAACTTGGCAAAACATCATAAAAACAAATCAAAACCAACCAAAAAATTCCAAAAACTTGACAAAATAGTTTAGAACCTGCCAAAACTGATCAAAACATTCTGAAAAGATGCCAAATTACTAGAAAACCAGTCAGAAGTGATCGAAACTTTCAATAACTTGCCAAAACATCATCAAAACAAATGAAAGCAAACCAAAACATTCCAAATACCCGCCAAAAGATTTTAAAACCCGCCAAAAGGAATCCAAACATTCCAACACCTTCCAAGACAATAAAAGCAACACAAGAGAAAACAAAACATTCTAAAACACCACCAAAACATTCCGAAAACCCACCAAAACATCATAAAAACAAAGCAAAACAAACCAAACAATAGGAGGAACACGGCAACATATTGGCCCGCAAGAGACGGAGAGCGCGGCACCTTCTAGGAGGCCAAGAAGGAAGCCGCACAACACCTGCACTGTGTCTGCAACTTTCAAACTGCTAGAAGCTAGTGGCTTGCCACTGGCCTGCCTCTTCAATTGCCATTAGCATTCCAATGGAAGCTATTCTTGGACAACTTTGCTCTGCTTGCTGCTAGTTCTGCCCCAGCCTACCATAGATAACCTTGCTCTTGCCTTGAGGCTCTGAGATGCCAAGAACTTGTCAACTTCAAAGGGCGGGCCGGGCTACATCTACTCAGCTGCCACAGTTTCTCCTTGCTAGACCTAGTGGGAAAGCATTTTGCTGAGATGCAGAAGGCAAGAAACGCAGAATACAGAGACGCGGAGCTGTCCCAAGTGCCTCTGCCAGGCGTCTTTCCGCAGAAGGAGCGCCCCGGAGCGCACCGCAACCGGCACCGTCATCTCTGCGCAAAGAGCCAAAATATTTTCAAACCCGCCAAAACTCATCCAAAAATATTTTCAAACCCGCCAAAATAGAAAACCAGACAGAGGTGATCAATACATTCGAAAAAACCGGACAAAACATGATCAAGCCCACCAAAGCTAATCCAAACACACCAAAAACTGGGCTAAACAGAATCAAAACAAATCAAAACAAATCCAAACCTTCTAAAAACCGGCCAAACTATTTCAAAACCCGTCAAAACTAATCAAAACATTCCGAATACCCGCCAAAACATTCCGAACACCCGCCAAAAGGAATCCAAACATTCCAAAACCTGCCAACACAATAAAAACAACTCAAGAGAATACAAGACATTCTAAAACCCAACCAAAACATTCCGAAAACCCGCCAAAACATCATAAAAACAAATCAAAACCAACCAAAATATTCCGAAAAACCGCCAAAATAATTTGGACCCGCAAAACTCATCAAAACATTCTGAAAAGATGCCAAAACATTAGAAAACCAGCCTGAACTGATCAAAACATTCAAAAAACTTGGCAAAACATCATAAAAACAAATCAAAACCAACCAAAAAATTCCAAAAACTTGACAAAATAGTTTAGAACCTGCCAAAACTGATCAAAACATTCTGAAAAGATGCCAAATTACTAGAAAACCAGTCAGAAGTGATCGAAACTTTCAATAACTTGCCAAAACATCATCAAAACAAATGAAAGCAAACCAAAACATTCCAAATACCTGCCAAAAGATTTTAAAACCCGCCAAAAGGAATCCAAACGTTCCAACACCTTCCAAGACAATAAAAGCAACACAAGAGAAAACAAAACATTCTAAAACACCACCAAAACATTCTGAAAACCCGACAAAACATCATAAAAACAAAGCAAAACAAACCAAACAATAGGAGGAACACGGCAACATATTGGCAAGCAAGAGACGGAGAGCGCGGCACCTTCTAGGAGGCCAAGAAGGAAGCCGCACAACAACTGCACTGTGTCTGCAACTTTCAAACTGCTAGAAGCTAGTGGCTTGCCACTGGCCTGCCTCTTCAATTGCCATTAGCATTCCAATGGAAGCTATTCTTGGACAACTTTGCTCTGCTTGCTGCTAGTTCTGCCCCAGCCTACCATAGATAACCTTGCTCTTCCCTTGAGGCTCTGAGATGCCAAGAACTTGTCAACTTCAAAGGGCGGGCCGGGCTACATCTACTCAGCTGCCACAGTTTCTCCTTGCTAGACCTAGTGGGAAAGCATTTTGCTGAGATGCAGAAGGCAAGAAACGCAGAATACAGAGACGCGGAGCTGTCCCAAGTGCCTCTGCCAGGCGTCTTTCCGCAGAAGGAGGGCCCCGGAGCGCACCGCAACCGGCACCGTCATCTCTGCGCAAAGAGCCAAAATATTTTCAAACCCGCCAAAACTCATCCAAAAATATTTTCAAACCCGCCAAAATAGAAAACCAGACAGAGGTGATCAATACATTCGAAAAAACCGGACAAAACATGATCAAGCCCACCAAAGCTAATCCAAACACACCAAAAACTGGGCTAAACAGAATCAAAACAAATCAAAACAAATCCAAACCTTCTAAAAACCGGCCAAACTATTTCAAAACCCGTCAAAACTAATCAAAACATTCCGAATACCCGCCAAAACATTCCGAACACCCGCCAAAAGGAATCCAAACATTCCAAAACCTGCCAACACAATAAAAACAACTCAAGAGAATACAAGACATTCTAAAACCCAACCAAAACATTCCGAAAACCCGCCAAAACATCATAAAAACAAATCAAAACCAACCAAAATATTCCGAAAAACCGCCAAAATAATTTGGACCCGCAAAACTCATCAAAACATTCTGAAAAGATGCCAAAACATTAGAAAACCAGCCAGAACTGATCAAAACATTCAAAAAACTTGGCAAAACATCATAAAAACAAATCAAAACCAACCAAAAAATTCCAAAAACTTGACAAAATAGTTTAGAACCTGCCAAAACTGATCAAAACATTCTGAAAAGATGCCAAAATACTAGAAAACCAGTCAGAAGTGATCGAAACTTTCAATAACTTGCCAAAACATCATCAAAACAAATGAAAGCAAACCAAAACATTCCAAATACCTGCCAAAATATTTTAAAACCCGCCAAAAGGAATCCAAACATTCCAACACCTTCCAAGACAATAAAAGCAACACAAGAGAAAACAAAACATTCTAAAACACCACCAAAACATTCCGAAAACCCACCAAAACATCATCAAAACAAATCAAAACAAACCAAACAATAGGAGGAACACGGCAACATATTGGCAAGCAAGAGACGGAGAGCGCAGCACCTTCTAGGAGGCCAAGAAGGAAGCCGCACAACACCTGCACTGTGTCTGCAACTTTCAAACTGCTAGAAGCTAGTGGCTTGCCACTGGCCTGCCTCTTCAATTGCCATTAGCATTCCAATGGAAGCTATTCTTGGACAACTTTGCTCTGCTTGCTGCTAGTTCTGCCCCAGCCTACCATAGAGAACCTTGCTCTTCCCTTGAGGCTCTGAGATGCCAAGAACTTGTCAACTTCAAAGGGCGGGCCGGGCTACGTCTACTCAGCTGCCACAGTTTCTCCTTGCTAGACCTAGTGGGAAAGCATTTTGCTGAGATGCAGAAGGCAAGAAACGCAGAATACGGAGACGCGGAGCTGTCCCAAGTGCCTCTGCCAGGCGTCTTTCCGCAGAAGGAGGGCCCCGGAGCGCACCGCAACCGGCACCGTCATCTCTACGCAAAGAGCCAAAATATTTTAAAACCCGCCAAAACTCATCCAAAAATATTTTCAAACCCGCCAAAATAGAAAACCAGACAGAGGTGATCAATACATTCGAAAAAACTGGACAAAACATGATAAAGCCCACCAAAGCTAATCCAAACACACCAAAAACTGGGCTAAACAGAATCAAAACAAATCAAAACAAATCGAAACCTTCTAAAAACCGGCCAAACTATTTCAAAACCCGTCAAAACTAATCAAAACATTCCGAATACCCGCCAAAACATTCCGAACACCCGCCAAAAGGAATCCAAACATTCCAAAACCTGCCAACACAATAAAAACAACTCAAGAGAATGCAAAACATTCTAAAACCCAACCAAAACATTCCGAAAACCCGCCAAAACATCATAAAAACAAATCAAAACCAACCAAAATATTCCGAAAACCCGCCAAAATAATTTGGACCCGCAAAACTCATCAAAACATTCTGAAAAGATGCCAAAACATTAGAAAACCAGCCTGAACTGATCAAAACATTCAAAAAACTTGGCAAAACATCATAAAAACAAATCAAAACCAACCAAAAAATTCCAAAAACTTGACAAAATAGTTTAGAACCTGCCAAAACTGATCAAAACATTCTGAAAAGATGCCAAATTACTAGAAAACCAGTCAGAAGTGATCGAAACTTTCAATAACTTGCCAAAACATCATCAAAACAAATGAAAGCAAACCAAAACATTCCAAATACGCGCCAAAAGATTTTAAAACCCGCCAAAAGGAATCCAAACATTCCAACACCTTCCAAGACAATAAAAGCAACACAAGAGAAAACAAAACATTCTAAAACACCACCAAAACATTCCGAAAACCCACCAAAACATCATAAAAACAAAGCAAAACAAACCAAACAATAGGAGGAACACGGCAACATATTGGCGCGCAAGAGACGGAGAGCACGGCACCTTCTAGGAGGCCAAGAAGGAAGCCGCACAACACCTGCACTGTGTCTGCAACTTTCAAACTGCTAGAAGCTAGTGGCTTGCCACTGGCCTGCCTCTTCAATTGCCATTAGCATTCCAATGGAGCTATTCTTGGACAACTTTGCTCTGCTTGCTGCTAGTTCTGCCCCAGCCTACCATAGATAACCTTGCTCTTGCCTTGAGGCTCTGAGATGCCAAGAACTTGTCAACTTCAAAGGGCGGGCCGGGCTACATCTACTCAGCTGCCACAGTTTCTCCTTGCTAGACCTAGTGGGAAAGCATTTTGCTGAGATGCAGAAGGCAAGAAACGCAGAATACGGAGACGCGGAGCTGTCCCAAGTGCCGCTGCCAGGCGTCTTTCCGCAGAAGTAGCGCCCCCGGAGCGCACCGCAACCGGCACCGTCATCTCTGCGCAAAGAGCCAAAATATTTTAAAACCCGCCAAAACTCATCCAAAAATATTTTCAAACCCGCCAAAATAGAAAACCAGACAGAGGTGATCAATACATTTGAAAAAACCGGACAAAACATGATCAAGCCCACCAAAGCTAATCCAAACACACCAAAAACTGGGCTAAACAGAATCAAAACAAATCAAAACAAATCCAAACCTTCTAAAAACCGGCCAAACTATTTCAAAACCCGTCAAAACTAATCAAAACATTCCGAATACCCGCCAAAACATTCCGAACACCCGCCAAAAGGAATCCAAACATTCCAAAACCTGCCAACACAATAAAAACAACTCAAGAGAATACAAAACATTCTAAAACCCAACCAAGACATTCCGAAAACCCGCCAAAACATCATAAAAACAAATCAAAACCAACCAAAATATTCCGAAAACCCGCCAAAATAATTTGGACCCGCAAAACTCATCAAAACATTCTGAAAAGATGCCAAAACATTAGAAAACCAGCCAGAACTGATCAAAACATTCAAAAAACTTGGCAAAACATCATAAAAACAAATCAAAACCAACCAAAAAATTCCAAAAACTTGACAAAATAGTTTAGAACCTGCCAAAACTGATCAAAACATTCTGAAAAGATGCCAAAATACTAGAAAACCAGTCAGAAGTGATCGAAACTTTCAATAACTTGCCAAAACATCATCAAAACAAATGAAAGCAAACCAAAACATTCCAAATACCTGCCAAAAGATTTTAAAACCCGCCAAAAGGAATCCAAACATTCCAACACCTTCCAAGACAATAAAAGCAACACAAGAGAAAACAAAACATTCTAAAACACCACCAAAACATTCCGAAAACCCACCAAAACATCATAAAAACAAAGCAAAACAAACCAAACAATAGGAGGAACACGGCAACATATTGGCGCGCAAGAGACGGAGAGCGCGGCACCTTCTAGGAGGCCAAGAAGGAAGCCGCACAACACCTGCACTGTGTCTGCAACTTTCAAACTGCTAGAAGCTAGTGGCTTGCCACTGGCCTGCCTCTTCAATTGCCATTAGCATTCCAATGGAAGCTATTCTTGGACAACTTTGCTCTGCTTGCTGCTAGTTCTGCCCCAGCCTACCATAGATAACCTTGCTCTTGCCTTGAGGCTCTGAGATGCCAAGAACTTGTCAACTTCAAAGGGCGGGCCGGGCTACATCTACTCAGCTGCCACAGTTTCTCCTTGCTAGACCTAGTGGGAAAGCATTTTGCTGAGATGCAGAAGGCAAGAAACGCAGAATACGGAGACGCGGAGCTGTCCCAAGTGCCTCTGCCAGGCGTCTTTCCGCAGAAGGAGCGCCCCGGAGCGCACCGCAACCGGCACCGTCATCTCTGCGCAAAGAGCCAAAATATTTTAAAACCCGCCAAAACTCATCCAAAAATATTTTCAAACCCGCCAAAATAGAAAACCAGACAGAGGTGATCAATACATTCGAAAAAACCTGACAAAACATGATAAAGCCCACCAAAGCTAATCCAAACACACCAAAAACTGGGCTAAACAGAATCAAAACAAATCAAAACAAATCGAAACCTTCTAAAAACCGGCCAAACTATTTCAAAACCCGTCAAAACTAATCAAAACATTCCGAATACCCGCCAAAACATTCCGAACACCCGCCAAAAGGAATCCAAACATTCCAAAACCTGCCAACACAATAAAAACAACTCAAGAGAATGCAAAACATTCTAAAACCCAACCAAAACATTCCGAAAACCCGCCAAAACATCATAAAAACAAATCAAAACCAACCAAAATATTCCGAAAACCCGCCAAAATAATTTGGACCCGCAAAACTCATCAAAACATTCTGAAAAGATGCCAAAACATTAGAAAACCAGCCTGAACTGATCAAAACATTCAAAAAACTTGGCAAAACATCATAAAAACAAATCAAAACCAACCAAAAAATTCCAAAAACTTGACAAAATAGTTTAGAACCTGCCAAAACTGATCAAAACATTCTGAAAAGATGCCAAATTACTAGAAAACCAGTCTGAAGTGATCGAAACTTTCAATAACTTGCCAAAACATCATCAAAACAAATGAAAGCAAACCAAAACATTCCAAATACCCGCCAAAAGATTTTAAAACCCGCCAAAAGGAATCCAAACATTCCAACACCTTCCAAGACAATAAAAGCAACACAAGAGAAAACAAAACATTCTAAAACACCACCAAAACATTCCGAAAACCCACCAAAACATCATAAAAACAAAGCAAAACAAACCAAACAATAGGAGGAACACGGCAACATATTGGCAAGCAAGAGACGGAGAGCGCGGCACCTTCTAGGAGGCCAAGAAGGAAGCCGCACAACACCTGCACTGTGTCTGCAACTTTCAAACTGCTAGAAGCTAGTGGCTTGCCACTGGCCTGCCTCTTCAATTGCCATTAGCATTCCAATGGAGCTATTCTTGGACAACTTTGCTCTGCTTGCTGCTAGTTCTGCCCCAGCCTACCATAGATAACCTTGCTCTTGCCTTGAGGCTCTGAGATGCCAAGAACTTGTCAACTTCAAAGGGCGGGCCGGGCTACATCTACTCAGCTGCCACAGTTTCTCCTTGCTAGACCTAGTGGGAAAGCATTTTGCTGAGATGCAGAAGGCAAGAAACGCAGAATACAGAGACGCGGAGCTGTCCCAAGTGCCTCTGCCAGGCGTCTTTCCGCAGAAGGAGCGCCCCGGAGCGCACCGCAACCGGCACCGTCATCTCTGCGCAAAGAGCCAAAATATTTTAAAACCCGCCAAAACTCATCCAAAAATATTTTCAAACCCGCCAAAATAGAAAACCAGACAGAGGTGATCAATACATTCGAAAAAACCGGACAAAACATGATCAAGCCCACCAAAGCTAATCCAAACACACCAAAAACTGGGCTAAACAGAATCAAAACAAATCAAAACAAATCGAAACCTTCTAAAAACCGGCCAAACTATTTCAAAACCCGTCAAAACTAATCAAAACATTCCGAATACCCGCCAAAAGGAATCCAAACATTCCAAAACCTGCCAACACAATAAAAACAACTCAAGAGAATACAAGACATTCTAAAACCCAACCAAAACATTCCGAAAACCCGCCAAAACATCATAAAAACAAATCAAAACCAACCAAAATATTCCGAAAAACCGCCAAAATAATTTGGACCCGCAAAACTCATCAAAACATTCTGAAAAGATGCCAAAACATTAGAAAACCAGCCAGAACTGATCAAAACATTCAAAAAACTTGGCAAAACATCATAAAAACAAATCAAAACCAACCAAAAAATTCCAAAAACTTGACAAAATAGTTTAGAACCTGCCAAAACTGATCAAAACATTCTGAAAAGATGCCAAAATACTAGAAAACCAGTCAGAAGTGATCGAAACTTTCAATAACTTGCCAAAACATCATCAAAACAAATGAAAGCAAACCAAAACATTCCAAATACCCGCCAAAAGATTTTAAAACCCGCCAAAAGGAATCCAAACATTCCAACACCTTCCAAGACAATAAAAGCAACACAAGAGAAAACAAAACATTCTAAAACACCACCAAAACATTCCGAAAACCCGACAAAACATCATAAAAACAAAGCAAAACAAACCAAACAACAGGAGGAACACGGCAACATATTGGCGCGCAAGAGACGGAGAGCGCGGCACCTTCTAGGAGGCCAAGAAGGAAGCCGCACAACACCTGCACTGTGTCTGCAACTTTCAAACTGCTAGAAGCTAGTGGCTTGCCACTGGCCTGCCTCTTCAATTGCCATTAGCATTCCAGTGGAAGCTATTCTTGGACAACTTTGCTCTGCTTGCTGCTAGTTCTGCCCCAGCCTAGCATAGAGAACCTTGCTCTTGCCTTGAGGCTCTGAGATGCCAAGAACTTGTCAACTTCAAAGGGCGGGCCGGGCTACATCTACTCAGCTGCCACAGTTTCTCCTTGCTAGACCTAGTGGGAAAGCATTTTGCTGAGATGCAGAAGGCAAGAAACGCAGAATACGGAGACGCGGAGCTGTCCCAAGTGCCTCTGCCAGGCGTCTTTCCGCAGAAGGAGGGCTCGGAGCGCACCGCAACCGGCACCGTCATCTCTGCGCAAAGAGCCAAAATATTTTCAAACCCGCCAAAACTCATCCAAAAATATTTTCAAACCCGCCAAAATAGAAAACCAGACAGAGGTGATCAATACATTCGAAAAAACCGGACAAAACATGATAAAGCCCACCAAAGGTAATCCAAACACACCAAAAACTGGGCTAAACAGAATCAAAACAAATCAAAACAAATCGAAACCTTCTAAAAACCGGCCAAACTATTTCAAAACCCGTCAAAACTAATCAAAACATTCCGAATACCCGCCAAAACATTCCGAACACCCGCCAAAAGGAATCCAAACATTCCAAAACCTGCCAACACAATAAAAACAACTCAAGAGAATACAAAACATTCTAAAACCCAACCAAAACATTCCGAAAACCCGCCAAAATAATTTGGACCCGCAAAACTCATCAAAACATTCTGAAAAGATGCCAAAACATTAGAAAACCAGCCAGAACTGATCAAAACATTCAAAAAACTTGGCAAAACATCATAAAAACAAATCAAAACCAACCAAAAAATTCCAAAAACTTGACAAAATAGTTTAGAACCTGCCAAAACTGATCAAAACATTCTGAAAAGATGCCAAAATACTAGAAAACCAGTCAGAAGTGATCGAAACTTTCAATAACTTGCCAAAACATCATCAAAACAAATGAAAGCAAACCAAAACATTCCAAATACCTGCCAAAAGATTTTAAAACCCGCCAAAAGGAATCCAAACATTCCAACACCTTCCAAGACAATAAAAGCAACACAAGAGAAAACAAAACATTCTAAAACACCACCAAAACATTCCGAAAACCCACCAAAACATCATAAAAACAAAGCAAAACAAACCAAACAATAGGAGGAACACGGCAACATATTGGCGCGCAAGAGACGGAGAGCGCGGCACCTTCTAGGAGGCCAAGAAGGAAGCCGCACAACACCTGCACTGTGTCTGCAACTTTCAAACTGCTAGAAGCTAGTGGCTTGCCACTGGCCTGCCTCTTCAATTGCCATTAGCATTCCAATGGAAGCTATTCTTGGACAACTTTGCTCTGCTTGCTGCTAGTTCTGCCCCAGCCTACCATAGATAACCTTGCTCTTGCCTTGAGGCTCTGAGATGCCAAGAACTTGTCAACTTCAAAGGGCGGGCCGGGCTACATCTACTCAGCTGCCACAGTTTCTCCTTGCTAGACCTAGTGGGAAAGCATTTTGCTGAGATGCAGAAGGCAAGAAACGCAGAATACGGAGACGCGGAGCTGTCCCAAGTGCCTCTGCCAGGCGTCTTTCCGCAGAAGGAGCGCCCCGGAGCGCACCGCAACCGGCACCGTCATCTCTGCGCAAAGAGCCAAAATATTTTAAAACCCGCCAAAACTCATCCAAAAATATTTTCAAACCCGCCAAAATAGAAAACCAGACAGAGGTGATCAATACATTCGAAAAAACCTGACAAAACATGATAAAGCCCACCAAAGCTAATCCAAACACACCAAAAACTGGGCTAAACAGAATCAAAACAAATCAAAACAAATCGAAACCTTCTAAAAACCGGCCAAACTATTTCAAAACCCGTCAAAACTAATCAAAACATTCCGAATACCCGCCAAAACATTCCGAACACCCGCCAAAAGGAATCCAAACATTCCAAAACCTGCCAACACAATAAAAACAACTCAAGAGAATGCAAAACATTCTAAAACCCAACCAAAACATTCCGAAAACCCGCCAAAACATCATAAAAACAAATCAAAACCAACCAAAATATTCCGAAAACCCGCCAAAATAATTTGGACCCGCAAAACTCATCAAAACATTCTGAAAAGATGCCAAAACATTAGAAAACCAGCCTGAACTGATCAAAACATTCAAAAAACTTGGCAAAACATCATAAAAACAAATCAAAACCAACCAAAAAATTCCAAAAACTTGACAAAATAGTTTAGAACCTGCCAAAACTGATCAAAACATTCTGAAAAGATGCCAAATTACTAGAAAACCAGTCTGAAGTGATCGAAACTTTCAATAACTTGCCAAAACATCATCAAAACAAATGAAAGCAAACCAAAACATTCCAAATACCCGCCAAAAGATTTTAAAACCCGCCAAAAGGAATCCAAACATTCCAACACCTTCCAAGACAATAAAAGCAACACAAGAGAAAACAAAACATTCTAAAACACCACCAAAACATTCCGAAAACCCACCAAAACATCATAAAAACAAAGCAAAACAAACCAAACAATAGGAGGAACACGGCAACATATTGGCAAGCAAGAGACGGAGAGCGCGGCACCTTCTAGGAGGCCAAGAAGGAAGCCGCACAACACCTGCACTGTGTCTGCAACTTTCAAACTGCTAGAAGCTAGTGGCTTGCCACTGGCCTGCCTCTTCAATTGCCATTAGCATTCCAATGGAGCTATTCTTGGACAACTTTGCTCTGCTTGCTGCTAGTTCTGCCCCAGCCTACCATAGATAACCTTGCTCTTGCCTTGAGGCTCTGAGATGCCAAGAACTTGTCAACTTCAAAGGGCGGGCCGGGCTACGTCTACTCAGCTGCCACAGTTTCTCCTTGCTAGACCTAGTGGGAAAGCATTTTGCTGAGATGCAGAAGGCAAGAAACGCAGAATACAGAGACGCGGAGCTGTCCCAAGTGCCTCTGCCAGGCGTCTTTCCGCAGAAGGAGCGCCCCGGAGCGCACCGCAACCGGCACCGTCATCTCTGCGCAAAGAGCCAAAATATTTTAAAACCCGCCAAAACTCATCCAAAAATATTTTCAAACCCGCCAAAATAGAAAACCAGACAGAGGTGATCAATACATTCGAAAAAACCGGACAAAACATGATCAAGCCCACCAAAGCTAATCCAAACACACCAAAAACTGGGCTAAACAGAATCAAAACAAATCAAAACAAATCGAAACCTTCTAAAAACCGGCCAAACTATTTCAAAACCCGTCAAAACTAATCAAAACATTCCGAATACCCGCCAAAAGGAATCCAAACATTCCAAAACCTGCCAACACAATAAAAACAACTCAAGAGAATACAAGACATTCTAAAACCCAACCAAAACATTCCGAAAACCCGCCAAAACATCATAAAAACAAATCAAAACCAACCAAAATATTCCGAAAAACCGCCAAAATAATTTGGACCCGCAAAACTCATCAAAACATTCTGAAAAGATGCCAAAACATTAGAAAACCAGCCAGAACTGATCAAAACATTCAAAAAACTTGGCAAAACATCATAAAAACAAATCAAAACCAACCAAAAAATTCCAAAAACTTGACAAAATAGTTTAGAACCTGCCAAAACTGATCAAAACATTCTGAAAAGATGCCAAAATACTAGAAAACCAGTCAGAAGTGATCGAAACTTTCAATAACTTGCCAAAACATCATCAAAACAAATGAAAGCAAACCAAAACATTCCAAATACCCGCCAAAAGATTTTAAAACCCGCCAAAAGGAATCCAAACATTCCAACACCTTCCAAGACAATAAAAGCAACACAAGAGAAAACAAAACATTCTAAAACACCACCAAAACATTCCGAAAACCCGACAAAACATCATAAAAACAAAGCAAAACAAACCAAACAACAGGAGGAACACGGCAACATATTGGCGCGCAAGAGACGGAGAGCGCGGCACCTTCTAGGAGGCCAAGAAGGAAGCCGCACAACACCTGCACTGTGTCTGCAACTTTCAAACTGCTAGAAGCTAGTGGCTTGCCACTGGCCTGCCTCTTCAATTGCCATTAGCATTCCAATGGAAGCTATTCTTGGACAACTTTGCTCTGCTTGCTGCTAGTTCTGCCCCAGCCTAGCATAGAGAACCTTGCTCTTGCCTTGAGGCTCTGAGATGCCAAGAACTTGTCAACTTCAAAGGGCGGGCCGGGCTACATCTACTCAGCTGCCACAGTTTCTCCTTGCTAGACCTAGTGGGAAAGCATTTTGCTGAGATGCAGAAGGCAAGAAACGCAGAATACGGAGACGCGGAGCTGTCCCAAGTGCCTCTGCCAGGCGTCTTTCCGCAGAAGGAGGGCTCGGAGCGCACCGCAACCGGCACCGTCATCTCTGCGCAAAGAGCCAAAATATTTTCAAACCCGCCAAAACTCATCCAAAAATATTTTCAAACCCGCCAAAATAGAAAACCAGACAGAGGTGATCAATACATTCGAAAAAACCGGACAAAACATGATAAAGCCCACCAAAGCTAATCCAAACACACCAAAAACTGGGCTAAACAGAATCAAAACAAATCAAAACAAATCGAAACCTTCTAAAAACCGGCCAAACTATTTCAAAACCCGTCAAAACTAATCAAAACATTCCGAATACCCGCCAAAACATTCCGAACACCCGCCAAAAGGAATCCAAACATTCCAAAACCTGCCAACACAATAAAAACAACTCAAGAGAATACAAAACATTCTAAAACCCAACCAAAACATTCCGAAAACCCGCCAAAATAATTTGGACCCGCAAAACTCATCAAAACATTCTGAAAAGATGCCAAAACATTAGAAAACCAGCCTGAACTGATCAAAACATTCAAAAAACTTGGCAAAACATCATAAAAACAAATCAAAACCAACCGAAACATTCCAAAAACCAGCCAAAATATTCCGAAATCTGGCCAAAACATCATAAAAACAAATCAAAACCAACCAAAACATTCCAAAAACCCGACAAAATAGTTTAGAACCTGCCAATACTGATCAAAACATTCTGAAAAGATGCCAAAATACTATCAAACCAGTAAGAAGTGATCGAAACATTCAATAACTTGCCAAAACATAATCAAAACAAATGAAAGCAAACCAAAACATTCCAAATACCTGCCAAAATATTTTAAAACCCGCCAAAAGGAATCCAAACATTCCAACACCTTCCAAGACAATAAAAGCAACACAAGAGAAAACAAAACATTCTAAAACACCACCAAAACATTCCGAAAACCCACCAAAACATCATAAAAACAAAGCAAAACAAACCAAACAATAGGAGGAACACGGCAACATATTGGCAAGCAAGAGACGGGGAGCGCGGCACCTTCTAGGAGGTCAAGAAGGAAGCCGCACAACACCTGCACTGTGTCTGCAACTTTCAAACTGCTAGAAGCTAGTGGCTTGCCACTGGCCTGCCTCTTCAATTGCCATTAGCATTCCAATGGAAGATATTCTTGGACAACTTTGCTCTGCTTGCTGCTAGTTCTGCCCCAGCCTACCATAGAGAACCTTGCTCTTGCCTTGAGGCTCTGAGATGCCAAGAACTTGTCAACTTCAAAGGGCGGGCCGGGCTACGTCTACTCAGCTGCCACAGTTTCTCCTTGCTAGACCTAGTGGGAAAGCATTTTGCTGAGATGCAGAAGGCAAGAAACGCAGAATACGGAGACGCGGAGCTGTCCCAAGTGCCGCTGCCAGGTGTCTTTCCGCAGAAGGAGCGCCCCGGAGCGCACCGCAACCGGCACCGTCATCTCTGCGCAAAGAGCCAAAATATTTTAAAACCCGCCAAAACTCATCCAAAAATATTTTCAAACCCGCCAAAATAGAAAACCAGACAGAGGTGATCAATACATTCAAAAAAACCTGACAAAACATGATCAAGCCCACCAAAGCTAATCCAAATACACCAAAAACTGGGCTAAACAGAATCAAAACAAATCAAAACAAATCGAAACCTTCTAAAAACCCGCCAAAATATTTCAAAGCCCATCAAAACTAATCAAAACATTCCGAACACCCGCCAAAACATTCCGAACACCCGCCAAAAGGAATCCAAACATTCCAAAACCTGCCAACACAATAAAAACAACTCAAGAGAATACAAAACATTCTAAAACCCAACCAAGACATTCCGAAAACCCGCCAAAACATCATAAAAACAAATCAAAACCAACCAAAATATTCCGAAAAACCGCCAAAATAATTTGGACCCGCAAAACTCATCAAAACATTCTGAAAAGATGCCAAAACATTAGAAAACCAGCCAGAACTGATCAAAACATTCAAAAAACTTGGCAAAACATCATAAAAACAAATCAAAACCAACCAAAAAATTCCAAAAACTTGACAAAATAGTTTAGAACCTGCCAAAACTGATCAAAACATTCTGAAAAGATGCCAAAATACTAGAAAACCAGTCAGAAGTGATCGAAACTTTCAATAACTTGCCAAAACATCATCAAAACAAATGAAAGCAAACCAAAACATTCCAAATACCCGCCAAAAGATTTTAAAACCCGCCAAAAGGAATCCAAACATTCCAACACCTTCCAAGACAATAAAAGCAACACAAGAGAAAACAAAACATTCTAAAACACCACCAAAACATTCCGAAAACCCACCAAAACATCATAAAAACAAAGCAAAACCAACCAAACAATAGGAGGAACACGGCAACATATTGGCGCGCAAGAGACGGAGAGCGCGGCACCTTCTAGGAGGCCAAGAAGGAAGCCGCACAACACCTGCACTGTGTCTGCAACTTTCAAACTGCTAGAAGCTAGTGGCTTGCCACTGGCCTGCCTCTTCAATTGCCATTAGCATTCCAATGGAAGCTATTCTTGGACAACTTTGCTCTGCTTGCTGCTAGTTCTGCCCCAGCCTAGCATAGAGAACCTTGCTCTTGCCTTGAGGCTCTGAGATGCCAAGAACTTGTCAACTTCAAAGGGCGGGCCGGGCTACATCTACTCAGCTGCCACAGTTTCTCCTTGCTAGACCTAGTGGGAAAGCATTTTGCTGAGATGCAGAAGGCAAGAAACGCAGAATACGGAGACGCGGAGCTGTCCCAAGTGCCTCTGCCAGGCGTCTTTCCGCAGAAGGAGCGCCCCGGAGCGCACCGCAACCGGCACCGTCATCTCTGCGCAAAGAGCCAAAATATTTTAAAACCCGCCAAAACTCATCCAAAAATATTTTCAAACCCGCCAAAATAGAAAACCAGACAGAGGTGATCAATACATTCGAAAAAACCGGACAAAACATGATAAAGCCCACCAAAGCTAATCCAAACACACCAAAAACTGGGCTAAACAGAATCAAAACAAATCAAAACAAATCGAAACCTTCTAAAAACCGGCCAAACTATTTCAAAACCCGTCAAAACTAATCAAAACATTCCGAACACCCGCCAAAACATTCCGAACACCCGCCAAAAGGAATCCAAACATTCCAAAACCTGCCAACACAATAAAAACAACTCAAGAGAATACAAAACATTCTAAAACCCAACCAAGACATTCCGAAAACCCGCCAAAACATCATAAAAACAAATCAAAACCAACCAAAATATTCCGAAAACCCGCCAAAATAATTTGGACCCGCAAAACTCATCAAAACATTCTGAAAAGATGCCAAAACATTAGAAAACCAGCCTGAACTGATCAAAACATTCAAAAAACTTGGCAAAACATCATAAAAACAAATCAAAACCAACCAAAAAATTCCAAAAACTTGACAAAATAGTTTAGAACCTGCCAAAACTGATCAAAACATTCTGAAAAGATGCCAAATTACTAGAAAACCAGTCTGAAGTGATCGAAACTTTCAATAACTTGCCAAAACATCATCAAAACAAATGAAAGCAAACCAAAACATTCCAAATACCCGCCAAAATATTTTAAAACCCGCCAAAAGGAATCCAAACATTCCAACACCTTCCAAGACAATAAAAGCAACACAAGAGAAAACAAAACATTCTAAAACACCACCAAAACATTCCGAAAACCCACCAAAACATCATAAAAACAAAGCAAAACCAACCAAACAATAGGAGGAACACGGCAACATATTGGCGCGCAAGAGACGGAGAGCGCGGCACCTTCTAGGAGGCCAAGAAGGAAGCCGCACAACACCTGCACTGTGTCTGCAACTTTCAAACTGCTAGAAGCTAGTGGCTTGCCACTGGCCTGCCTCTTCAATTGCCATTAGCATTCCAATGGAAGCTATTCTTGGACAACTTTGCTCTGCTTGCTGCTAGTTCTGCCCCAGCCTACCATAGAGAACCTTGCTCTTGCCTTGAGGCTCTGAGATGCCAAGAACTTGTCAACTTCAAAGGGCGGGCCGGGCTACATCTACTCAGCTGCCACAGTTTCTCCTTGCTAGACCTAGTGGGAAAGCATTTTGCTGAGATGCAGAAGGCAAGAAACGCAGAATACAGAGACGCGGAGCTGTCCCAAGTGCCTCTGCCAGGCGTCTTTCCGCAGAAGGAGCGCCCCGGAGCGCACCGCAACCGGCACCGTCATCTCTGCGCAAAGAGCCAAAATATTTTAAAACCCGCCAAAACTCATCCAAAAATATTTTCAAACCCGCCAAAATAGAAAACCAGACAGAGGTGATCAATACATTCGAAAAAACCTGACAAAACATGATCAAGCCCACCAAAGCTAATCCAAACACACCAAAAACTGGGCTAAACAGAATCAAAACAAATCAAAACAAATCGAAACCTTCTAAAAACCGGCCAAACTATTTCAAAACCCGTCAAAACTAATCAAAACATTCCGAATACCCGCCAAAACATTCCGAACACCCGCCAAAAGGAATCCAAACATTCCAAAACCTGCCAACACAATAAAAACAACTCAAGAGAATACAAAACATTCTAAAACCCAACCAAAACATTCCGAAAACCCGCCAAAATAATTTGGACCCGCAAAACTCATCAAAACATTCTGAAAAGATGCCAAAACATTAGAAAACCAGCCTGAACTGATCAAAACATTCAAAAAACTTGGCAAAACATCATAAAAACAAATCAAAACCAACCAAAACATTCCAAAAACCCGACAAAATAGTTTAGAACCCGCCAATACTGATCAAAACATTCTGAAAAGATGCCAAAATACTAGAAAACCAGTCAGAAGTGATCGAAACATTCAATAACTTGCCAAAACATAATCAAAACAAATGAAAGCAAACCAAAACATTCCAAATACCTGCCAAAATATTTTAAAACCCGCCAAAAGGAATCCAAACATTCCAACACCTTCCAAGACAATAAAAGCAACACAAGAGAAAACAAAACATTCTAAAACACCACCAAAACATTCCGAAAACCCACCAAAACATCATCAAAACAAATCAAAACAAACCAAACAATAGGAGGAACACGGCAACATATTGGCAAGCAAGAGACGGAGAGCGCGGCACCTTCTAGGAGGCCAAGAAGGAAGCCGCACAACACCTGCACTGTGTCTGCAACTTTCAATCTGCTAGAAGCTAGTGGCTTGCCACTGGCCTGCCTCTTCAATTGCCATTAGCATTCCAATGGAAGCTATTCTTGGACAACTTTGCTCTGCTTGCTGCTAGTTCTGCCCCAGCCTACCATAGATAACCTTGCTCTTCCCTTGAGGCTCTGAGATGCCAAGAACTTGTCAACTTCAAAGGGCGGGCCGGGCTACATCTACTCAGCTGCCACAGTTTCTCCTTGCTAGACCTAGTGGGAAAGCATTTTGCTGAGATGCAGAAGGCAAGAAACGCAGAATACGGAGACGCGGAGCTGTCCCAAGTGCCGCTGCCAGGCGTCTTTCCGCAGAAGGAGCGCCCCGGAGCGCACCGCAACCGGCACCGTCATCTCTGCGCAAAGAGCCAAAATATTTTAAAACCCGCCAAAACTCATCCAAAAATATTTTCAAACCCGCCAAAATAGAAAACCAGACAGAGGTGATCAATACATTTGAAAAAACCGGACAAAACATGATAAAGCCCACCAAAGCTAATCCAAACACACCAAAAACTGGGCTAAACAGAATCAAAACAAATCAAAACAAATCGAAACCTTCTAAAAACCGGCCAAAATATTTCAAAACCCGTCAAAACTAGTCAAAACATTCCGAACACCCGCCAAAACATTCCGAACACCTGCCAAAAAGAATCCAAACATTCCAAAACCTGCCAACACAATAAAAACAACTCAAGAGAATACAAAACATTCTAAAACCCAACCAAAACATTCCGAAAACCCACCAAAACATCATAAAAACAAATCAAAACCAACCAAAATATTCCGAGAACCCGCCAAAATAATTTGGACCCGCAAAACTCATCAAAACATTCTGAAAAGATGCCAAAACATTAGAAAACCAGCCAGAACTGATCAAAACATTGAAAAAACTTGGCAAAACATCAGAAAAACAAATCAAAACCAACCAAAAAATTCCAAAAACCTGACAAAATAGTTTAGAACCTGCCAAAACTGATCAAAACATTCTGAAAAGATGCCAAAATACTAGAAAACCAGTCAGAAGTGATCGAAACTTTCAATAACTTGCCAAAACATCATCAAAACAAATGAAAGCAAACCAAAACATTCCAAATACCTGCCAAAAGATTTTAAAACCCGCCAAAAGGAATCCAAACATTCCAACACCTTCCAAGACAATAAAAGCAATACAAGAGAAAACAAAATATTCTAAAACACCACCAAAATATTTCGAAAACCCACCAAAACATCATAAAAACAAATCAAAACAACCCAAACAATAGGAGGAACACGGCAACATATTGGCAAGCAAGAGACGGAGAGCGCGGCACCTTCTAGGAGGCCAAGAAGGAAGCCGCACAACACCTGCACTGTGTCTGCAACTTTCAAACTGCTAGAAGCTAGTGGCTTGCCACTGGCCTGCCTCTTCAATTGCCATTAGCATTCCAATGGAAGCTATTCTTGGACAACTTTGCTCTGCTTGCTGCTAGTTCTGCCCCAGCCTACCATAGAGAACCTTGCTCTTGCCTTGAGGCTCTGAGATGCCAAGAACTTGTCAACTTCAAAGGGCGGGCCGGGCTACATCTACTCAGCTGCCACAGTTTCTCCTTGCTAGACCTAGTGGGAAAGCATTTTGCTGAGATGCAGAAGGCAAGAAACGCAGAATACGGAGACGCGGAGCTGTCCCAAGTGCCGCTGCCAGGTGTCTTTCCGCAGAAGGAGCGCCCCGGAGCGCACCGCAACCGGCACCGTCATCTCTGCGCAAAGAGCCAAAATATTTTAAAACCCGCCAAAACTCATCCAAAAATATTTTCAAACCCGCCAAAATAGAAAACCAGACAGAGGTGATCAATACATTCAAAAAAACCTGACAAAACATGATCAAGCCCACCAAAGCTAATCCAAATACACCAAAAACTGGGCTAAACAGAATCAAAACAAATCAAAACAAATCGAAACCTTCTAAAAACCCGCCAAAATATTTCAAAGCCCATCAAAACTAATCAAAACATTCCGAACACCCGCCAAAACATTCCGAACACCCGCCAAAAGGAATCCAAACATTCCAAAACCTGCCAACACAATAAAAACAACTCAAGAGAATACAAAACATTCTAAAACCCAACCAAGACATTCCGAAAACCCGCCAAAACATCATAAAAACAAATCAAAACCAACCAAAATATTCCGAAAAACCGCCAAAATAATTTGGACCCGCAAAACTCATCAAAACATTCTGAAAAGATGCCAAAACATTAGAAAACCAGCCAGAACTGATCAAAACATTCAAAAAACTTGGCAAAACATCATAAAAACAAATCAAAACCAACCAAAAAATTCCAAAAACTTGACAAAATAGTTTAGAACCTGCCAAAACTGATCAAAACATTCTGAAAAGATGCCAAAATACTAGAAAACCAGTCAGAAGTGATCGAAACTTTCAATAACTTGCCAAAACATCATCAAAACAAATGAAAGCAAACCAAAACATTCCAAATACCCGCCAAAAGATTTTAAAACCCGCCAAAAGGAATCCAAACATTCCAACACCTTCCAAGACAATAAAAGCAACACAAGAGAAAACAAAACATTCTAAAACACCACCAAAACATTCCGAAAACCCACCAAAACATCATAAAAACAAAGCAAAACCAACCAAACAATAGGAGGAACACGGCAACATATTGGCGCGCAAGAGACGGAGAGCGCGGCACCTTCTAGGAGGCCAAGAAGGAAGCCGCACAACACCTGCACTGTGTCTGCAACTTTCAAACTGCTAGAAGCTAGTGGCTTGCCACTGGCCTGCCTCTTCAATTGCCATTAGCATTCCAATGGAAGCTATTCTTGGACAACTTTGCTCTGCTTGCTGCTAGTTCTGCCCCAGCCTAGCATAGAGAACCTTGCTCTTGCCTTGAGGCTCTGAGATGCCAAGAACTTGTCAACTTCAAAGGGCGGGCCGGGCTACATCTACTCAGCTGCCACAGTTTCTCCTTGCTAGACCTAGTGGGAAAGCATTTTGCTGAGATGCAGAAGGCAAGAAACGCAGAATACGGAGACGCGGAGCTGTCCCAAGTGCCTCTGCCAGGCGTCTTTCCGCAGAAGGAGCGCCCCGGAGCGCACCGCAACCGGCACCGTCATCTCTGCGCAAAGAGCCAAAATATTTTAAAACCCGCCAAAACTCATCCAAAAATATTTTCAAACCCGCCAAAATAGAAAACCAGACAGAGGTGATCAATACATTCGAAAAAACCGGACAAAACATGATAAAGCCCACCAAAGCTAATCCAAACACACCAAAAACTGGGCTAAACAGAATCAAAACAAATCAAAACAAATCGAAACCTTCTAAAAACCGGCCAAACTATTTCAAAACCCGTCAAAACTAATCAAAACATTCCGAACACCCGCCAAAACATTCCGAACACCCGCCAAAAGGAATCCAAACATTCCAAAACCTGCCAACACAATAAAAACAACTCAAGAGAATACAAAACATTCTAAAACCCAACCAAAACATTCCGAAAACCCGCCAAAACATCATAAAAACAAATCAAAACCAACCAAAATATTCCGAAAACCCGCCAAAATAATTTGGACCCGCAAAACTCATCAAAACATTCTGAAAAGATGCCAAAACATTAGAAAACCAGCCTGAACTGATCAAAACATTCAAAAAACTTGGCAAAACATCATAAAAACAAATCAAAACCAACCAAAAAATTCCAAAAACTTGACAAAATAGTTTAGAACCTGCCAAAACTGATCAAAACATTCTGAAAAGATGCCAAATTACTAGAAAACCAGTCTGAAGTGATCGAAACTTTCAATAACTTGCCAAAACATCATCAAAACAAATGAAAGCAAACCAAAACATTCCAAATACCCGCCAAAATATTTTAAAACCCGCCAAAAGGAATCCAAACATTCCAACACCTTCCAAGACAATAAAAGCAACACAAGAGAAAACAAAACATTCTAAAACACCACCAAAACATTCCGAAAACCCACCAAAACATCATAAAAACAAAGCAAAACCAACCAAACAATAGGAGGAACACGGCAACATATTGGCGCGCAAGAGACGGAGAGCGCGGCACCTTCTAGGAGGCCAAGAAGGAAGCCGCACAACACCTGCACTGTGTCTGCAACTTTCAAACTGCTAGAAGCTAGTGGCTTGCCACTGGCCTGCCTCTTCAATTGCCATTAGCATTCCAATGGAAGCTATTCTTGGACAACTTTGCTCTGCTTGCTGCTAGTTCTGCCCCAGCCTACCATAGAGAACCTTGCTCTTGCCTTGAGGCTCTGAGATGCCAAGAACTTGTCAACTTCAAAGGGCGGGCCGGGCTACATCTACTCAGCTGCCACAGTTTCTCCTTGCTAGACCTAGTGGGAAAGCATTTTGCTGAGATGCAGAAGGCAAGAAACGCAGAATACAGAGACGCGGAGCTGTCCCAAGTGCCTCTGCCAGGCGTCTTTCCGCAGAAGGAGCGCCCCGGAGCGCACCGCAACCGGCACCGTCATCTCTGCGCAAAGAGCCAAAATATTTTAAAACCCGCCAAAACTCATCCAAAAATATTTTCAAACCCGCCAAAATAGAAAACCAGACAGAGGTGATCAATACATTCGAAAAAACCTGACAAAACATGATCAAGCCCACCAAAGCTAATCCAAACACACCAAAAACTGGGCTAAACAGAATCAAAACAAATCAAAACAAATCGAAACCTTCTAAAAACCGGCCAAACTATTTCAAAACCCGTCAAAACTAATCAAAACATTCCGAATACCCGCCAAAACATTCCGAACACCCGCCAAAAGGAATCCAAACATTCCAAAACCTGCCAACACAATAAAAACAACTCAAGAGAATACAAAACATTCTAAAACCCAACCAAAACATTCCGAAAACCCGCCAAAATAATTTGGACCCGCAAAACTCATCAAAACATTCTGAAAAGATGCCAAAACATTAGAAAACCAGCCTGAACTGATCAAAACATTCAAAAAACTTGGCAAAACATCATAAAAACAAATCAAAACCAACCAAAACATTCCAAAAACCCGACAAAATAGTTTAGAACCCGCCAATACTGATCAAAACATTCTGAAAAGATGCCAAAATACTAGAAAACCAGTCAGAAGTGATCGAAACATTCAATAACTTGCCAAAACATAATCAAAACAAATGAAAGCAAACCAAAACATTCCAAATACCTGCCAAAATATTTTAAAACCCGCCAAAAGGAATCCAAACATTCCAACACCTTCCAAGACAATAAAAGCAACACAAGAGAAAACAAAACATTCTAAAACACCACCAAAACATTCCGAAAACCCACCAAAACATCATCAAAACAAATCAAAACAAACCAAACAATAGGAGGAACACGGCAACATATTGGCAAGCAAGAGACGGAGAGCGCGGCACCTTCTAGGAGGCCAAGAAGGAAGCCGCACAACACCTGCACTGTGTCTGCAACTTTCAAACTGCTAGAAGCTAGTGGCTTGCCACTGGCCTGCCTCTTCAATTGCCATTAGCATTCCAATGGAAGCTATTCTTGGACAACTTTGCTCTGCTTGCTGCTAGTTCTGCCCCAGCCTACCATAGATAACCTTGCTCTTCCCTTGAGGCTCTGAGATGCCAAGAACTTGTCAACTTCAAAGGGCGGGCCGGGCTACATCTACTCAGCTGCCACAGTTTCTCCTTGCTAGACCTAGTGGGAAAGCATTTTGCTGAGATGCAGAAGGCAAGAAACGCAGAATACGGAGACGCGGAGCTGTCCCAAGTGCCGCTGCCAGGCGTCTTTCCGCAGAAGGAGCGCCCCGGAGCGCACCGCAACCGGCACCGTCATCTCTGCGCAAAGAGCCAAAATATTTTAAAACCCGCCAAAACTCATCCAAAAATATTTTCAAACCCGCCAAAATAGAAAACCAGACAGAGGTGATCAATACATTTGAAAAAACCGGACAAAACATGATAAAGCCCACCAAAGCTAATCCAAACACACCAAAAACTGGGCTAAACAGAATCAAAACAAATCAAAACAAATCGAAACCTTCTAAAAACCGGCCAAAATATTTCAAAACCCGTCAAAACTAGTCAAAACATTCCGAACACCCGCCAAAACATTCCGAACACCCGCCAAAAGGAATCCAAACATTCCAAAACCTGCCAACACAATAAAAACAACTCAAGAGAATACAAAACATTCTAAAACCCAACCAAAACATTCCGAAAACCCACCAAAACATCATAAAAACAAATCAAAACCAACCAAAATATTCCGAGAACCCGCCAAAATAATTTGGACCCGCAAAACTCATCAAAACATTCTGAAAAGATGCCAAAACATTAGAAAACCAGCCAGAACTGATCAAAACATTGAAAAAACTTGGCAAAACATCAGAAAAACAAATCAAAACCAACCAAAAAATTCCAAAAACCTGACAAAATAGTTTAGAACCTGCCAAAACTGATCAAAACATTCTGAAAAGATGCCAAAATACTAGAAAACCAGTCAGAAGTGATCGAAACTTTCAATAACTTGCCAAAACATCATCAAAACAAATGAAAGCAAACCAAAACATTCCAAATACCTGCCAAAAGATTTTAAAACCCGCCAAAAGGAATCCAAACATTCCAACACCTTCCAAGACAATAAAAGCAATACAAGAGAAAACAAAATATTCTAAAACACCACCAAAATATTTCGAAAACCCACCAAAACATCATAAAAACAAATCAAAACAACCCAAACAATAGGAGGAACACGGCAACATATTGGCAAGCAAGAGACGGAGAGCGCGGCACCTTCTAGGAGGCCAAGAAGGAAGCCGCACAACACCTGCACTGTGTCTGCAACTTTCAAACTGCTAGAAGCTAGTGGCTTGCCACTGGCCTGCCTCTTCAATTGCCATTAGCATTCCAATGGAAGCTATTCTTGGACAACTTTGCTCTGCTTGCTGCTAGTTCTGCCCCAGCCTACCATAGAGAACCTTGCTCTTGCCTTGAGGCTCTGAGATGCCAAGAACTTGTCAACTTCAAAGGGCGGGCCGGGCTACATCTACTCAGCTGCCACAGTTTCTCCTTGCTAGACCTAGTGGGAAAGCATTTTGCTGAGATGCAGAAGGCAAGAAACGCAGAATACGGAGACGCGGAGCTGTCCCAAGTGCCGCTGCCAGGCGTCTTTCCGCAGAAGGAGCGCCCCGGAGCGCACCGCAACCGGCACCGTCATCTCTGCGCAAAGAGCTAAAATATTTTAAAACCCACCAAAACTAATCCAAAAATATTTTCAAACCCGCCAAAATAGAAAACCAGACAGAGGTGATCAATACATTTGAAAAAACCGGACAAAACATGATCAAGCCCACCAAAGCTAATCCAAACACACCAAAAACTGGGCTAAACAGAATCAAAACAAATCAAAACAAATCGAAACCTTCTAAAAACCGGCCAAAATATTTCAAAACCCGTCAAAACTAATCAAAACATTCCGAACACCCGCCAAAACATTCCGAACACCCGCCAAAAGGAATCCAAACATTCCAAAACCTGCCAACACAATAAAAACAACTCAAGAGAATACAAGACATTCTGAAACCCAACCAAGACATTCCGAAAACCCGCCAAAACATCATAAAAACAAATCAAAACCAACCAAAATATTCCGAAAAACCGCCAAAATAATTTGGACCCGCAAAACTCATCAAAACATTCTGAAAAGATGCCAAAACATTAGAAAACCAGCCAGAACTGATCAAAACATTCAAAAAACTTGGCAAAACATCATAAAAACAAATCAAAACCAACCAAAAAATTCCAAAAACTTGACAAAATAGTTTAGAACCTCCCAAATCTGATCAAAACATTCTGAAAAGATGCCAAAATACTAGAAAACCAGTCAGAAGTGATCGAAACTTTCAATAACTTGCCAAAACATCATCAAAACAAATGAAAGCAAACCAAAACATTCCAAATACCCGCCAAAAGATTTTAAAACCCGCCAAAAGGAATCCAAACGTTCCACAACCTGCCAAGACAATAAAAACAACACAAGAGAAAACAAAACATTCTAAAACACCACCAAAATATTTCGAAAATCCGCCAAAACATCATAAAAACAAATCAAAACAAACCAAACAATAGGAGGAACACGGCAACATATTGGCAAGCAAGAGACGGAGAGCGCGGCACCTTCTAGGAGGCCAAGAAGGAAGCCGCACAACACCTGCACTGTGTCTGCAACTTTCAAACTGCTAGAAGCTAGTGGCTTGCCACTGGCCTGCCTCTTCAATTGCCATTAGCATTCCAATGGAAGCTATTCTTGGACAACTTTGCTCTGCTTGCTGCTAGTTCTGCCCCAGCCTACCATAGAGAACCTTGCTCTTGCCTTGAGGCTCTGAGATGCCAAGAACTTGTCAACTTCAAAGGGCGGGCCGGGCTACATCTACTCAGCTGCCACAGTTTCTCCTTGCTAGACCTAGTGGGAAAGCATTTTGCTGAGATGCAGAAGGCAAGAAACGCAGAATACGGAGACGCGGAGCTGTCCCAAGTGCCGCTGCCAGGCGTCTTTCCGCAGAAGGAGCGCCCCGGAGCGCACCGCAACCGGCACCGTCATCTCTGCGCAAAGAGCCAAAATATTTTCAAACCCGCCAAAAGGAATCCAAAAATATTTTCAAACCCGCCAAAATAGAAAACCAGACAGAGGTGATCAATACATTTGAAAAAACCGGACAAAACATGATCAAGCCCACCAAAGCTAATCCAAACACACCAAAAACTGGGCTAAACAGAATCAAAACAAATCAAAACAAATCGAAACCTTCTAAAAACCGGCCAAAATATTTCAAAACCCGTCAAAACTAGTCAAAACATTCCGAACACCCGCCAAAACATTCCGAACACCCGCCAAAAAGAATCCAAACATTCCAAAACCTGCCAACACAATAAAAACAACTCAAGAGAATACAAAACATTCTAAAACCCAACCAAAACATTCCGAAAACCCACCAAAACATCATAAAAACAAATCAAAACCAACCAAAATATTCCGAGAACCCGCCAAAATGATTTAGACCCGCAAAACTGATCAAAACATTCTGAAAAGATGCCAAAACATTAGAAAACCAGCCAGAACTGATCAAAACATTCAAAAAACTTGGCAAAACATCATAAAAACAAATCAAAACCAACCAAAAAATTCCAAAAACTTGACAAAATAGTTTAGAACCTCCCAAATCTGATCAAAACATTCTGAAAAGATGCCAAAATACTAGAAAACCAGTCAGAAGTGATCGAAACTTTCAATAACTTGCCAAAACATCATCAAAACAAATGAAAGCAAACCAAAACATTCCAAATACCCGCCAAAAGATTTTAAAACCCGCCAAAAGGAATCCAAACGTTCCACAACCTGCCAAGACAATAAAAACAACACAAGAGAAAACAAAACATTCTAAAACACCACCAAAATATTTCGAAAATCCGCCAAAACATCATAAAAACAAATCAAAACAAACCAAACAATAGGAGGAACACGGCAACATATTGGCAAGCAAGAGACGGAGAGCGCGGCACCTTCTAGGAGGCCAAGAAGGAAGCCGCACAACACCTGCACTGTGTCTGCAACTTTCAAACTGCTAGAAGCTAGTGGCTTGCCACTGGCCTGCCTCTTCAATTGCCATTAGCATTCCAATGGAAGCTATTCTTGGACAACTTTGCTCTGCTTGCTGCTAGTTCTGCCCCAGCCTACCATAGAGAACCTTGCTCTTGCCTTGAGGCTCTGAGATGCCAAGAACTTGTCAACTTCAAAGGGCGGGCCGGGCTACATCTACTCAGCTGCCACAGTTTCTCCTTGCTAGACCTAGTGGGAAAGCATTTTGCTGAGATGCAGAAGGCAAGAAACGCAGAATACGGAGACGCGGAGCTGTCCCAAGTGCCGCTGCCAGGCGTCTTTCCGCAGAAGGAGCGCCCCGGAGCGCACCGCAACCGGCACCGTCATCTCTGCGCAAAGAGCTAAAATATTTTCAAACCCGCCAAAACTCATCCAAAAATATTTTCAAACCCGCCAAAATAGAAAACCAGACAGAGGTGATCAATACATTCGAAAAAACCTGACAAAACATGATAAAGCCCACCAAAGCTAATCCAAACACACCAAAAACTGGGCTAAACAGAATCAAAACAAATCAAAACAAATCGAAACCTTCTAAAAACCGGCCAAAATATTTCAAAACCCGTCAAAACTAATCAAAACCTTCCGAATACCCGCCAAAACATTCCAAATACCCGCCAAAAGATTTTAAAACCCGCCAAAAGGAATCCAAACATTCCAAAACCTGCCAACACAATAAAAACAACTCAAGAGAATACAAAACATTCTAAAACCCAACCAAAACATTCCGAAAACCAGCCAAAACATCATAAAAACAAATCAAAACCAACCAAAATATTCTGAAAACCCGACAAAATAGTTTAGAACCCGCCAAAACTGATCAAAACATTCTGAAAAGATGCCAAAATACTAGAAAACCAGTCAGAAGTGATCGAAACTTTCAATAACTTGCCAAAATATAATCAAAACTAATGAAAGCAAACCAAAACATTCGAAATACCCGCCAAAATATTTTAAAACCCGCCAAAATGAATCCAAATATTCCAAAACCTGCCAAGTCAATAAAAACTACACAAGAGAAAAAAAAACATTCTAAAACACCACCGAAACATTCCGAAAACCAGCTAAAAGATTCCAAAATCTGGCAAAAATTAATAAAAACAAAACTAAGGCAAAGAAAACATTCTTAAAACACACCAAGTATTTCAAAACCTGTCATAAGTCTTCAAAATATTCTAAAACCCAGTCAAACAAAAATAAAAACCTGCCAAAACCTGACAAAGCCCACAAAAACTTATCCAAAAACACCAAAAACCCGCCAGAGTTTTAGAAAAACAAAACAAATCAAAACATTCTAAAAACCCAACAAGAACATTTTTAAACTTGCCCGAATGAATCAAAACATTCTAAAACCCACCATATCATATTAAAAACTTATCAAAATCAACCAAAACCTTCTGAAAAGACATCAAAACCTTCCAGAAACCCGCCATAATATTCTAGAATCCCCAAAAACTGATCAAAATATTGTGAGAACACGACACCACAGGAAAAATCTCAGCAAAACTAATCCAAACACATCAAAATATAATAAAGAACAATCTAAAAAATCGCGTGGGAAGCCATGATCTTGTAGCAGTTAGAAAGATGCGGACACTGTCCGGGTGTTGTGGGGCTTCACTCTTCGCATCGTAGAAGGTACCGCGCTCTCCGTCTCTCGGATGCGATCAAGCGGCTCTTCGCGCAGAGAGCACTGTGCCGGTCACTGTGCGCTGCGGAGCTCTCTTTCTGCCGAAAGACGCCTGGCAGCGGCACTTAACTTCGGAGAGCTCCGTATCTCCGTATTCTGCATTTCTTGTCTTCTGCCTCTCAGCAAAATGCTTTTCCACTGTGTCTAGCAAGGAGAAACTGTGCCAGCACAGTATACGTGCCCGGACTTGTGTTCTCAATTCCCGAGTTCTCGGCATCTCAAAAACTAATGGGAGGAGCAAGGTTATCTATGGTGGGCTGGGGCAAAACTAGAAGCAAGCACAGCAAAGTTGTGCAAGAATACCTTCCATTTGGATGCTAATGGCAATTGAAGAGGCAGGCAAGTGCTAAGCCTTGAAATTCTAGCAGTTAGAAAGATGCAGACACAGTCCGGGTGTTGTGCGGCTTCACTCTTCTCATCGTGGGAAGGTACCGCGCTCTCCGTCTCTCCGATGTGATCAAGCGCCTCTTCGCGCAGAGAGCACTGTGCCGGTCACTGTGCGCTGCGGAGCTCTCTTTCTGCCGAAAGACGCCTGGCAGCGGCACATAACTTTGGAGAGCTCCGTATCTCCGTATTCTGCATTTCTTGTCTTCTGCCTCTCAGCAAAATGCTTTTCCACTGTGTCTAGCAAGGAGAAACTGTGCCAGCACAGTATACGTGCCCGGACTTGTGTTCTCAATTCCCGAGTTCTCGGCATCTCAAAAACTAATGGGAGGAGCAAGGTTATCTATGGTGGGCTGGGGCAAAACTAGAAGCAAGCACAGCAAAGTTGTGCAAGAATACCTTCCATTTGGATGCTAATGGCAATTGAAGAGGCAGGCAAGTGCTAAGCCTTGAAATTCTAGCAGTTAGAAAGATGCAGACACAGTCCGGGTGTTGTGCGGCTTCACTCTTCTCATCGTGGGAAGGTACCGCGCTCTCCGTCTCTCCGATGTGATCAAGCGCCTCTTCGCGCAGAGAGCACTGTGCCGGTCACTGTGCGCTGCGGAGCTCTCTTTCTGCCGAAAGACGCCTGGCAGCGGCACATAACTTTGGAGAGCTCCGTATCTCCGTATTCTGCATTTCTTGTCTTCTGCCTCTCAGCAAAATGCTTTTCCACTGTGTCTAGCAAGGAGAAACTGTGCCAGCACAGTATACGTGCCCGGACTTGTGTTCTCAATTCCCGAGTTCTCGGCATCTCAAAAACTAATGGGAGGAGCAAGGTTATCTATGGTGGGCTGGGGCAAAACTAGAAGCAAGCACAGCAAAGTTGTGCAAGAATACCTTCCATTTGGATGCTAATGGCAATTGAAGAGGCAGGCAAGTGCTAAGCCTTGAAATTCTAGCAGTTAGAAAGATGCAGACACAGTCCGGGTGTTGTGCGGCTTCACTCTTCTCATCGTGGGAAGGTACCGCGCTCTCCGTCTCTCCGATGCGATCAAGCGGCTCTTCGCGCAGAGAGCACTGTGCCGGTCACTGTGCGCTGCGGAGCTCTCTTTCTGCCGAAAGACGCCTGGCAGCGGCACATAACTTTAGAGAGCTCCGTATCTCTGTGTTCTGCATTTCTTGTCTTCTGCGTCTCAGCAAAATGCTTATCCACTGTGTCTAGCAAGGAGAAACTGTGCCAGCACAGTATACGTGCCCGGACTTGTGTTCTCAATTCCCGAGTTCTCGGCATCTCAAAAACTAATGGGAGGAGCAAGGTTATCTATGGTGGGCTGGGGCAAAACTAGACGCAAGCACAGCAAAGTTGTCCAAGAATACCTTCCTTTAGGATGCTAATGGCAATTGAAGAGGCAGGCAAGTGGTAAGCCTTGAAATTCTAGCAGTTAGAAAGATGCGGACACAGTCCGGGTGTTGTGCGGCTTCACTCTTCGCATCGTAGAAGGTACCGCGCTCTCCGTCTCTCGGATGCGATCAAGCGGCTCTTCGCGCAGAGAGCACTGTGCCGGTCACTGTGCGCTGCGGAGCTCTCTTTCTGCCGAAAGACGCCTGGCAGCGGCACTTAACTTCGGAGAGCTCCGTATCTCCGTATTCTGCATTTCTTGTCTTCTGCCTCTCAGCAAAATGCTTTTCCACTGTGTCTAGCAAGGAGAAACTGTGCCAGCACAGTATACGTGCCCGGACTTGTGTTCTCAATTCCCGAGTTCTCGGCATCTCAAAAACTAACGGGAAGAGAAAGGTTATCTATGGTGTGCTGGGGCAAAACTAGAAGCAAGCACAGCAAAGTTGTGCAAGAATACCTTCCTTACGGATGCTAATGGCAATTGAAGAGGCAGGCAAGTGGTAAGCCTTGAAATTCTAGCAGTTAGAAAGATGCGGACACAGTCCGGGTGTTGTGCGGCTTCACTCTTCGCATCGTAGAAGGTACCGCGCTCTCCGTCTCTCGGATGCGATCAAGCGGCTCTTCGCGCAGAGAGCACTGTGCCGGTCACTGTGCGCTGCGGAGCTCTCTTTCTGCCGAAAGACGCCTGGCAGCGGCACTTAACTTCGGAGAGCTCCGTATCTCCGTATTCTGCATTTCTTGTCTTCTGCGTCTCAGCAAAATGCTTTTCCACTGTGTCTAGCAAGGAGAAACTGTGCCAACACAGTATACGTGCCCGGACTTGTGTTCTCAATTCCCGAGTTCTCGGCATCTCAAAAACTAATGGGAGGAGCAAGGTTATCTATGGTGGGCTGGGGCAAAACTAGACGCAAGCAGAGTAAAGTTGTGCAAGAATACCTTCCTTTTGGATGCTAATGGCAATTGAAGAGGCAGGCAAGTGGTAAGCCTTGAAATTCTAGCAGTTAGAAAGCTGCGGACACAGTCCGGGTGTTGTGCGGCTTCACTCTTCACATCGTGGAAGGTACCGCGCTCTCCGTCTCTCCGATGCGATCAAGCGGCTCTTCGCGCAGAGAGCACTGTGCCGGTCACTGTGCGCTGCGGAGCTCTCTTTCTGCCGAAAGACGCCTGGCAGCGGCACATAACTTCGGAGAGCTCCGTATCTCTGTATTCTGCATTTCTTGTCTTCTGCGTCTCAGCAAAATGCTTTTCCACTGTGTCTAGCAAGGAGAAACTGCGCCAGCACAGTATACGTGCCCGGACTTGTGTTCTCAATTCCCGAGTTCTCGGCATCTCAAAAACTAACGGGAAGAGAAAGGTTATCTATGGTGTGCTGGGGCAGGACTAGACGCAAGCAGAGCAAAGTTGTCCAAGAATACCTTCCTTACGGATGCTAATGGCAATTGAAGAGGCAGGCAAGTGCTAAGCCTTGAAATTCTAGCAGTTAGAAAGCTGCGGACAAGGTCCGGGTGTTGTGCGGCTTCACTCTTCTCATCGTGGGAAGGTACCGCGCTCTCCGTCTCTCGGATGCGATCAAGCGGCTCTTCGCGCAGAGAGCACTGTGCCGGTCACTGTGCGCTGCGGAGCTCTCTTTCTGCCGAAAGACGCCTGGCAGCGGCACTTAACTTCGGAGAGCTCCGTATCTCCGTATTCTGCATTTCTTGTCTTCTGCGTCTCAGCAAAATGCTTTTCCACTGTGTCTAGCAAGGAGAAACTGTGCCAGCACAGTATACGTGCCCGGACTTGTGTTCTCAATTCCCGAGTTCTCGGCATCTCAAAAACTAACGGGAAGAGCAAGATTATCTATGGTGGGCTTGGGCAGAACTAGACGCAAGCACAGCAAAGTTGTGCAAGAATACCTTCCTTACGGATGCTAATGGCAATTGAAGAGGCAGGCAAGTGCTAAGCCTTGAAATTCTAGCAGTTAGAAAGCTGCGGACACAGTCCGGGTGTTGTGCGGCTTCACTCTTCGCATCGTGGAAGGTACCGCGCTCTCCGTCTCTCCGATGCGATCAAGCGGCTCTTCGCGCAGAGAGCACTGTGCCGGTCACTGTGCGCTGCGGAGCTCTCTTTCTGCCGAAAGACGCCTGGCAGCGGCACATAACTTTAGAGAGCTCCGTATCTCTGTGTTCTGCATTTCTTGTCTTCTGCGTCTCAGCAAAATGCTTATCCACTGTGTCTAGCAAGGAGAAACTGTGCCAGCACAGTATACGTGCCCGGACTTGTGTTCTCAATTCCCGAGTTCTCGGCATCTCAAAAACTAATGGGAGGAGCAAGGTTATCTATGGTGGGCTGGGGCAAAACTAGACGCAAGCACAGCAAAGTTGTCCAAGAATACCTTCCTTTAGGATGCTAATGGCAATTGAAGAGGCAGGCAAGTGGTAAGCCTTGAAATTCTAGCAGTTAGAAAGATGCGGACACAGTCCGGGTGTTGTGCGGCTTCACTCTTCGCATCGTAGAAGGTACCGCGCTCTCCGTCTGTCGGATGCGATCAAGCGGCTCTTCGCGCAGAGAGCACTGTGCCGGTCGCTGTGCGCTGCGGAGCTCTCTTTCTGCCGAAAGACGCCTGGCAGCGGCACTTAACTTCGGAGAGCTCCGTATCTCCGTATTCTGCATTTCTTGTCTTCTGCGTCTCAGCAAAATGCTTTTCCACTGTGTCTAGCAAGGAGAAACTGTGCCAGCACAGTATACGTGCCCGGATTTGTGTTCTCAATTCCCGAGTTCTCGGCATCTCAAAATCTAAAGGGAAGAGCAAGGTTATCTATGGTGTGCTGGGGCAAAACTAGACGCAAGCAGAGCAAAGTTGCGCAAGAATACCTTCCTTTCGGATGCTAATGGCAATTGAAGAGGCAGGCAAGTGGTAAGCCTTGAAATTCTAGCAGTTAGAAAGATGCAGGCAAGGTCCGGGTGTTGTGCGGCTTCACTCTTCGCATCGTAGAAGGTACCGCGCTCTCCGTCTCTCGGATGCGATCAAGCGGCTCTTCGCGCAGAGAGCACTGTGCCGGTCACTGTGCGCTGCGGAGCTCTCTTTCTGCCGAAAGACGCCTGGCAGCGGCACTTAACTTCGGAGAGCTCCGTATCGCCGTATTCTGCATTTCTTGTCTTCTGCGTCTCAGCAAAATGCTTTTCCACTGTGTCTAGCAAGGAGAAACTGTGCCAGCACAGTATACGTGCCCGGACTTGTGTTCTCAATTCCCGAGTTCTCGGCATCTCAAAAACTAATGGGAGGAGCAAGGTTATCTATGGTGGGCTGGGGCAAAACTAGACGCAAGCACAGCAAAGTTGTCCAAGAATACCTTCCTTTAGGATGCTAATGGCAATTGAAGAGGCAGGCAAGTGGTAAGCCTTGAAATTCTAGCAGTTAGAAAGATGCGGACACAGTCCGGGTGTTGTGCGGCTTCACTCTTCGCATCGTAGAAGGTACCGCGCTCTCCGTCTGTCGGATGCGATCAAGCGGCTCTTCGCGCAGAGAGCACTGTGCCGGTCACTGTGCGCTGCGGAGCTCTCTTTCTGCCGAAAGACGCCTGGCAGCGGCACTTAACTTCGGAGAGCTCCGTATCTCCGTATTCTGCATTTCTTGTCTTCTGCGTCTCAGCAAAATGCTTTTCCACTGTGTCTAGCAAGGAGAAACTGTGCCAGCACAGTATACGTGCCCGGATTTGTGTTCTCAATTCCCGAGTTCTCGGCATCTCAAAAACTAAAGGGAAGAGCAAGGTTATCTATGGTGTGCTGGGGCAAAACTAGACGCAAGCAGAGCAAAGTTGCGCAAGAATACCTTCCTTTCGGATGCTAATGGCAATTGAAGAGGCAGGCAAGTGGTAAGCCTTGAAATTCTAGCAGTTAGAAAGATGCAGGCAAGGTCCGGGTGTTGTGCGGCTTCACTCTTCGCATCGTAGAAGGTACCGCGCTCTCCGTCTCTCGGATGCGATCAAGCGGCTCTTCGCGCAGAGAGCACTGTGCCGGTCACTGTGCGCTGCGGAGCTCTCTTTCTGCCGAAAGACGCCTGGCAGCGGCACTTAACTTCGGAGAGCTCCGTATCGCCGTATTCTGCATTTCTTGTCTTCTGCGTCTCAGCAAAATGCTTTTCCACTGTGTCTAGCAAGGAGAAACTGTGCCAGCACAGTATACGTGCCCGGACTTGTGTTCTCAATTCCCGAGTTCTCGGCATCTCAAAAACTAATGGGAGGAGCAAGGTTATCGATGGTGGGCTGGGGCAAAACTAGAAGCAAGCACAGCAAAGTTGCGCAAGAATACCTTCCATTTGGATGCTAATGGCAATTGAAGAGGCAGGCAAGTGGTAAGCCTTGAAATTCTAGCAGTTAGAAAGATGCAGACACAGTCCGGGTGTTGTGCGGCTTCACTCTTCTCATCGTGGGAAGGTACCGCGCTCTCCGTCTCTCGGATGCGATCAAGCGGCTCTTCGCGCAGAGAGCACTGTGCCGGTCACTGTGCGCTGCGGAGCTCTCTTTCTGCCGAAAGACGCCTGGCAGCGGCACATAACTTTGGAGAGCTCCGTATCTCCGTATTCTGCATTTCTTGTCTTCTGCCTCTCAGCAAAATGCTTTTCCACTGTGTCTAGCAAGGAGAAACTGTGCCAGCACAGTATACGTGCCCGGACTTGTGTTCTCAATTCCCGAGTTCTCGGCATCTCAAATACTAACGGGAAGAGAAAGGTTATCTATGGTGTGCTGGGGCAGGACTAGACGCAAGCAGAGCAAAGTTGTCCAAGAATACCTTCCTTACGGATGCTAATGGCAATTGAAGAGGCAGGCAAGTGCTAAGCCTTGAAATTCTAGCAGTTAGAAAGATGCGGACACAGTCCGGGTGTTGTGCGGCTTCACTCTTCGCATCGTAGAAGGTACCGCGCTCTCCGTCTCTCGGATGCGATCAAGCGGCTCTTCGCGCAGAGAGCACTGTGCCGGTCACTGTGCGCTGCGGAGCTCTCTTTCTGCCGAAAGACGCCTGGCAGCGGCACTTAACTTCGGAGAGCTCCGTATCTCCGTATTCTGCATTTCTTGTCTTCTGCGTCTCAGCAAAATGCTTTTCCACTGTGTCTAGCAAGGAGAAACTGTGCCAGCACAGTATACGTGCCCGGACTTGTGTTCTCAATTCCCGAGTTCTCGGCATCTCAAAATCTAAAGGGAAGAGCAAGGTTATCTATGGTAGGCTGGGGCAGAACTAGAAGCAAGCAGAGCAAAGTTGTGCAAGAATACCTTCCTTTCGGATGCTAATGGCAATTGAAGAGGCAGGCAAGTGGTAAGCCTTGAACTTCTAGCAGTTAGAAAGATGCGGACAAGGTCCGGGTGTTGTGCGGCTTCACTCTTCACATCGTGGAAGGTACCGCGCTCTCCGTCTCTCGGATGCGATCAAGCGGCTCTTCGCGCAGAGAGCACTGTGCCGGTCACTGTGCGCTGCGGAGCTCTCTTTCTGCCGAAAGACGCCTGGCAGCGGCACATAACTTCGGAGAGCTCCGTATCTCCGTATTCTGCATTTCTTGTCTTCTGCGTCTCAGCAAAATGCTTTTCCACTGTGTCTAGCAAGGAGAAACTGTGCCAGCACAGTATACGTGCCCGGACTTGTGTTCTCAATTCCCGAGTTCTCGGCATCTCAAAATCTAAAGGGAAGAGCAAGGTTATCTATGGTAGGCTGGGGCAGAACTAGAAGCAAGCAGAGCAAAGTTGTGCAAGAATACCTTCCTTTCGGATGCTAATGGCAATTGAAGAGGCAGGCAAGTGGTAAGCCTTGAACTTCTAGCAGTTAGAAAGCTGCGGAAACAGTGCAGGCGTTGTGCGGCTTCACTCTTCGCATCCTAGAACGTGGCGCGCTCTCCGTCTCTCGGATGCCATCTAGCGGGTGTTTGCGCAGAGAGCGCTGTGCTGATCGCGGTTCTAAATATTTTTCTGGGTTTTTGGGATGTTTTGGTTCGTTTTTGTGAAGTTTTGGAGAGTTTTGGAATATTTCGGTTCCTTTCGGCGGGTTTTGAAATATTTTGCCCGGATTTTTAAAATGTTTTTATTTGTTTTTATTATTTTTTGGTAAGTTTTTTTGTGTTTTGATAAGTCCTGGCTGGTTTTCTAGTATTTTGGCGTGTTTTCCGAATGTTTTGATCACTTTTGGCGGGTTCTAAAGTATTTCGTCTGGTGTTTGGATTGTTTTAATTTGTTTTGATTTGTTTTTCTTATGTTTTGGTGGGTTCTTGGAAAGGTTTGGTTCATTTTTGCGTATTTTAAAGTATTTTAGCGGGTTTTTGGAATGTTTTGATTTGCATTGATTTTCTTTCTAATGTTTTGACGGATTTTTTGTATGTTTTTTGCGTCTATTGGGAATGTTGTGATCAGTTTCGACGTGTGTATTAACATTTTGGCAGGTTTTTGGAATGTTTTAATTGTTTTTTTACAATATTTCAGCTGGTTTGGGAAATTTTAATTACTTTTGATGTGTTTTACAATATTTTGCCTGGTGTTTGGAATTTCTTGGTTTGTTTTGATTTGTTTTTATAAAGTTTTTGGAAAATTTTGATTCTTTTTGGTGAGTTTTAAAATAGTTTGGCGGGCTTAAAATAATTTGGTGAGTTTTTACAATGTTTTAGCTGGTATTGATTTGTTTTTATTATGTTTTGGCAAGCTTTTTGAAATATTTGGATCAGTTCTGGCTGGTTTTCTAGTATTTTGGCATGTCTTCAGAATGTTTTGATCCGTTTTGGCGGGTTTTAATATATTTTGGCAGGTTTTTAGAATATTTTGTTTGGTTTTCCTATGTCTTTATTATGTTTTGGAGGGCTTTTAGAATGTTTAGATTACTTTGGGCGGGTTTTTAGGATTTTTTTGGTTGGTTTTGATTAGTTTATGTTATGTTTAGTCAGTTTTTTGGTGTGTTTGGATTAGTTTTATTGGGCTTTATCATGTTTTGGCGGTTTTTTTGAATGTTTTATTGACTTCTGACAAATTATATAATATTTTGGCAGGTTTTCAGTATGTTTTGATCAGTTTTTGGGGAGTTCTAAAATATTTTGTCAAGTTTTTGGAATTTTTTGGTTGGTTTTGATTTGTTTTTATGATGTTTTGCCAAGTTTTTTGAATGTTTTGATCAGTTCTGGCTGGTTTTCTAATGTTTTGGCATCTTTTCAGAATGTTTTGATGAGTTTTGCGGGTCCAAATTATTTTGGCGGGTTTTCGGAATATTTTGGTTGGTTTTGATTTGTTTTTATGATGTTTTGGCGGGTTTTCGGAATGTCTTGGTTGGGTTTTAGAATGTTTTGTATTCTCTTGAGTTGTTTTTATTGTGTTGGCAGGTTTTGGAATGTTTGGATTCTTTTTGGCGGGTGTTCGGAATGTTTTGGCGGGTGTTCGGAATGTTTTGATTAGTTTTGACGGGTTTTGAAATAGTTTGGCCGGTTTTTAGAAGGTTTCGATTTGTTTTGATTTGTTTTGATTCTGTTTAGCCCAGTTTTTGGTGTGTTTGGATTAGCTTTGGTGGGCTTGATCATGTTTTGTCCGGTTTTTTCAAATGTATTGATCACCTCTGTCTGGTTTTCTATTTTGGCGGGTTTGAAAATATTTTTGGATGAGTTTTGGCGGGTTTGAAAATATTTTGGCTCTTTGCGCAGAGATGACGGTGCCGGTTGCGGTGCGCTCCGGGGCGCTCCTTCTGCGGAAAGACGCCTGGCAGCGGCACTTGGGACAGCTCCGCGTCTCCGTATTCTGCGTTTCTTGCCTTCTGCATCTCAGCAAAATGCTTTCCCACTAGGTCTAGCAAGGAGAAACTGTGGCAGCTGAGTAGATGTAGCCCGGCCCGCCCTTTGAAGTTGACAAGTTCTTGGCATCTCAGAGCCTCAAGGCAAGAGCAAGGTTCTCTATGGTAGGCTGGGGCAGAACTAGCAGCAAGCAGAGCAAAGTTGTCCAAGAATAGCTTCCATTGAAATGCTAATGGCAATTGAAGAGGCAGGCAAGTGGTAAGCCTTGAAATTCTAGCAGTTAGAAAGATGCAGACAAGGTCCGGGTGTTGTGCGGCTTCACTCTTCGCATCGTAGAAGGTACCGCGCTCTCCGTCTCTCGGATGCGATCAAGCGGCTCTTCGCGCAGAGAGCACTGTGCCGGTCACTGTGCGCTGCGGAGCTCTCTTTCTGCCGAAAGACGCCTGGCAGCGGCACTTAACTTCGGAGAGCTCCGTATCTCCGTATTCTGCATTTCTTGTCTTCTGCGTCTCAGCAAAATGCTTTTCCACTGTGTCTAGCAAGGAGAAACTGTGCCAGCACAGTATACGTGCCCGGACTTGTGTTCTCAATTCCCGAGTTCTCGGCATCTCAAAATCTAAAGGGAAGAGCAAGGTTATCTATGGTAGGCTGGGGCAGAACTAGAAGCAAGCAGAGCAAAGTTGTGCAAGAATACCTTCCTTTCGGATGCTAATGGCAATTGAAGAGGCAGGCAAGTGGTAAGCCTTGAACTTCTAGCAGTTAGAAAGCTGCGGAAACAGTGCAGGCGTTGTGCGGCTTCACTCTTCGCATCCTAGAACGTGGCGCGCTCTCCGTCTCTCGGATGCCATCTAGCGGGTGTTTGCGCAGAGAGCGCTGTGCTGATCGCGGTTCTAAATATTTTTCTGGGTTTTTGGGATGTTTTGGTTCGTTTTTGTGAAGTTTTGGAGAGTTTTGGAATATTTCGGTTCCTTTCGGCGGGTTTTGAAATATTTTGCCCGGATTTTTAAAATGTTTTTATTTGTTTTTATTATTTTTTGGTAAGTTTTTTTGTGTTTTGATAAGTCCTGGCTGGTTTTCTAGTATTTTGGCGTGTTTTCCGAATGTTTTGATCACTTTTGGCGGGTTCTAAAGTATTTCGTCTGGTGTTTGGATTGTTTTAATTTGTTTTGATTTGTTTTTCTTATGTTTTGGTGGGTTCTTGGAAAGGTTTGGTTCATTTTTGCGTATTTTAAAGTATTTTAGCGGGTTTTTGGAATGTTTTGATTTGCATTGATTTTCTTTCTAATGTTTTGACGGATTTTTTGTATGTTTTTTGCGTCTATTGGGAATGTTGTGATCAGTTTCGACGTGTGTATTAACATTTTGGCAGGTTTTTGGAATGTTTTAATTGTTTTTTTACAATATTTCAGCTGGTTTGGGAAATTTTAATTACTTTTGATGTGTTTTACAATATTTTGCCTGGTGTTTGGAATTTCTTGGTTTGTTTTGATTTGTTTTTATAAAGTTTTTGGAAAATTTTGATTCTTTTTGGTGAGTTTTAAAATAGTTTGGCGGGCTTAAAATAATTTGGTGAGTTTTTACAATGTTTTAGCTGGTATTGATTTGTTTTTATTATGTTTTGGCAAGCTTTTTGAAATATTTGGATCAGTTCTGGCTGGTTTTCTAGTATTTTGGCATGTCTTCAGAATGTTTTGATCCGTTTTGGCGGGTTTTAATATATTTTGGCAGGTTTTTAGAATATTTTGTTTGGTTTTCCTATGTCTTTATTATGTTTTGGAGGGCTTTTAGAATGTTTAGATTACTTTGGGCGGGTTTTTAGGATTTTTTTGGTTGGTTTTGATTAGTTTATGTTATGTTTAGTCAGTTTTTTGGTGTGTTTGGATTAGTTTTATTGGGCTTTATCATGTTTTGGCGGTTTTTTTGAATGTTTTATTGACTTCTGACAAATTATATAATATTTTGGCAGGTTTTCAGTATGTTTTGATCAGTTTTTGGGGAGTTCTAAAATATTTTGTCAAGTTTTTGGAATTTTTTGGTTGGTTTTGATTTGTTTTTATGATGTTTTGCCAAGTTTTTTGAATGTTTTGATCAGTTCTGGCTGGTTTTCTAATGTTTTGGCATCTTTTCAGAATGTTTTGATGAGTTTTGCGGGTCCAAATTATTTTGGCGGGTTTTCGGAATATTTTGGTTGGTTTTGATTTGTTTTTATGATGTTTTGGCGGGTTTTCGGAATGTCTTGGTTGGGTTTTAGAATGTTTTGTATTCTCTTGAGTTGTTTTTATTGTGTTGGCAGGTTTTGGAATGTTTGGATTCTTTTTGGCGGGTGTTCGGAATGTTTTGGCGGGTGTTCGGAATGTTTTGATTAGTTTTGACGGGTTTTGAAATATTTTGGCCGGTTTTTAGAAGGTTTCGATTTGTTTTGATTTGTTTTGATTCTGTTTAGCCCAGTTTTTGGTGTGTTTGGATTAGCTTTGGTGGGCTTTATCATGTTTTGTCCGGTTTTTTCAAATGTATTGATCACCTCTGTCTGGTTTTCTATTTTGGCGGGTTTGAAAATATTTTTGGATGAGTTTTGGCGGGTTTGAAAATATTTTGGCTCTTTGCGCAGAGATGACGGTGCCGGTTGCGGTGCGCTCCGGGGCGCTCCTTCTGCGGAAAGACGCCTGGCAGCGGCACTTGGGACAGCTCCGCGTCTCCGTATTCTGCGTTTCTTGCCTTCTGCATCTCAGCAAAATGCTTTCCCACTAGGTCTAGCAAGGAGAAACTGTGGCAGCTGAGTAGATGTAGCCCGGCCCGCCCTTTGAAGTTGACAAGTTCTTGGCATCTCAGAGCCTCAAGGCAAGAGCAAGGTTCTCTATGCTAGGCTGGGGCAGAACTAGCAGCAAGCAGAGCAAAGTTGTCCAAGAATAGCTTCCATTGGAATGCTAATGGCAATTGAAGAGGCAGGCCAGTGGCAAGCCACTAGCTTCTAGCAGTTTGAAAGTTGCAGACACAGTGCAGGTGTTGTGCGGCTTCCTTCTTGGCCTCCTAGAAGGTGCCGCGCTCTCCGTCTCTTGCTTGCCAATATGTTGCCGTGTTCCTCCTATTGTTTGGGTTGTTTTGATTTGTTTTTATGATGTTTTGGCGGGTTTTCGAAATATTTTGGTGGTGTTTTAGAATGTTTTGTTTTCTCTTGTGTTGTTTTTATTGTCTTGGCAGGTTGTGGAACGTTTGGATTCCTTTTGGCGGGTTTGAAAATATTTTGGCTCTTTGCGCAGAGATGACGGTGCCGGTTGCGGTGCGCTCCGGGGCGCTCCTTCTGCGGAAAGACGCCTGGCAGCGGCACTTGGGACAGCTCCGCGTCTCTGTATTCTGCGTTTCTTGCCTTCTGCATCTCAGCAAAATGCTTTCCCACTAGGTCTAGCAAGGAGAAACTGTGGCAGCTGAGTAGATGTAGCCCGGCCCGCCCTTTGAAGTTGACAAGTTCTTGGCATCTCAGAGCCTCAAGGCAAGAGCGAGGTTCTCTATGGTAGGCTGGGGCAGAACTAGCAGCAAGCAGAGCAAAGTTGTCCAAGAATAGCTTCCATTGAAATGCTAATGGCAATTGAAGAGGCAGGCAAGTGGTAAGCCTTGAAATTCTAGCAGTTAGAAAGATGCAGACAAGGTCCGGGTGTTGTGCGGCTTCACTCTTCGCATCGTAGAAGGTACCGCGCTCTCCGTCTCTCGGATGCGATCAAGCGGCTCTTCGCGCAGAGAGCACTGTGCCGGTCACTGTGCGCTGCGGAGCTCTCTTTCTGCCGAAAGACGCCTGGCAGCGGCACTTAACTTCGGAGAGCTCCGTATCTCCGTATTCTGCATTTCTTGTCTTCTGCGTCTCAGCAAAATGCTTTTCCACTGTGTCTAGCAAGGAGAAACTGTGCCAGCACAGTATACGTGCCCGGACTTGTGTTCTCAATTCCCGAGTTCTCGGCATCTCAAAATCTAAAGGGAAGAGCAAGGTTATCTATGGTAGGCTGGGGCAGAACTAGAAGCAAGCAGAGCAAAGTTGTGCAAGAATACCTTCCTTTCGGATGCTAATGGCAATTGAAGAGGCAGGCAAGTGGTAAGCCTTGAACTTCTAGCAGTTAGAAAGCTGCGGAAACAGTGCAGGCGTTGTGCGGCTTCACTCTTCGCATCCTAGAACGTGGCGCGCTCTCCGTCTCTCGGATGCCATCTAGCGGGTGTTTGCGCAGAGAGCGCTGTGCTGATCGCGGTTCTAAATATTTTTCTGGGTTTTTGGGATGTTTTGGTTCGTTTTTGTGAAGTTTTGGAGAGTTTTGGAATATTTCGGTTCCTTTCGGCGGGTTTTGAAATATTTTGCCCGGATTTTTAAAATGTTTTTATTTGTTTTTATTATTTTTTGGTAAGTTTTTTTGTGTTTTGATAAGTCCTGGCTGGTTTTCTAGTATTTTGGCGTGTTTTCCGAATGTTTTGATCACTTTTGGCGGGTTCTAAAGTATTTCGTCTGGTGTTTGGATTGTTTTAATTTGTTTTGATTTGTTTTTCTTATGTTTTGGTGGGTTCTTGGAAAGGTTTGGTTCATTTTTGCGTATTTTAAAGTATTTTAGCGGGTTTTTGGAATGTTTTGATTTGCATTGATTTTCTTTCTAATGTTTTGACGGATTTTTTGTATGTTTTTTGCGTCTATTGGGAATGTTGTGATCAGTTTCGACGTGTGTATTAACATTTTGGCAGGTTTTTGGAATGTTTTAATTGTTTTTTTACAATATTTCAGCTGGTTTGGGAAATTTTAATTACTTTTGATGTGTTTTACAATATTTTGCCTGGTGTTTGGAATTTCTTGGTTTGTTTTGATTTGTTTTTATAAAGTTTTTGGAAAATTTTGATTCTTTTTGGTGAGTTTTAAAATAGTTTGGCGGGCTTAAAATAATTTGGTGAGTTTTTACAATGTTTTAGCTGGTATTGATTTGTTTTTATTATGTTTTGGCAAGCTTTTTGAAATATTTGGATCAGTTCTGGCTGGTTTTCTAGTATTTTGGCATGTCTTCAGAATGTTTTGATCCGTTTTGGCGGGTTTTAATGTATTTTGGCAGGTTTTTAGAATATTTTGTTTGGTTTTCCTATGTCTTTATTATGTTTTGGAGGGCTTTTAGAATGTTTAGATTACTTTGGGCGGGTTTTTAGGATTTTTTTGGTTGGTTTTGATTAGTTTATGTTATGTTTAGTCAGTTTTTTGGTGTGTTTGGATTAGTTTTATTGGGCTTTATCATGTTTTGGCGGTTTTTTTGAATGTTTTATTGACTTCTGACAAATTATATAATATTTTGGCAGGTTTTCAGTATGTTTTGATCAGTTTTTGGGGAGTTCTAAAATATTTTGTCAAGTTTTTGGAATTTTTTGGTTGGTTTTGATTTGTTTTTATGATGTTTTGCCAAGTTTTTTGAATGTTTTGATCAGTTCTGGCTGGTTTTCTAATGTTTTGGCATCTTTTCAGAATGTTTTGATGAGTTTTGCGGGTCCAAATTATTTTGGCAGGTTTTCGGAATATTTTGGTTGGTTTTGATTTGTTTTTATGATGTTTTGGCGGGTTTTCGGAATGTCTTGGTTGGGTTTTAGAATGTTTTGTATTCTCTTGAGTTGTTTTTATTGTGTTGGCAGGTTTTGGAATGTTTGGATTCTTTTTGGCGGGTGTTCGGAATGTTTTGGCGGGTGTTCGGAATGTTTTGATTAGTTTTGACGGGTTTTGAAATATTTTGGCCGGTTTTTAGAAGGTTTGGATTTGTTTTGATTTGTTTTGATTCTGTTTAGCCCAGTTTTTGGTGTGTTTGGATTAGCTTTGGTGGGCTTTATCACGTTTTGTCCGGTTTTTTCAAATGTATTGATCACCTCTGTCTGGTTTTCTATTTTGGCGGGTTTGAAAATATTTTTGGATGAGTTTTGGCGGGTTTGAAAATATTTTGGCTCTTTGCGCAGAGATGACGGTGCCGGTTGCGGTGCGCTCCGGGGCGCTCCTTCTGCGGAAAGACGCCTGGCAGCGGCACTTGGGACAGCTCCGCGTCTCCGTATTCTGCGTTTCTTGCCTTCTGCATCTCAGCAAAATGCTTTCCCACTAGGTCTAGCAAGGAGAAACTGTGGCAGCTGAGTAGATGTAGCCCGGCCCGCCCTTTGAAGTTGACAAGTTCTTGGCATCTCAGAGCCTCAAGGCAAGAGCAAGGTTCTCTATGGTAGGCTGGGGCAGAACTAGCAGCAAGCAGAGCAAAGTTGTCCAAGAATAGCTTCCATTGGAATGCTAATGGCAATTGAAGAGGCAGGCCAGTGGCAAGCCACTAGCTTCTAGCAGTTTGAAAGTTGCAGACACAGTGCAGGTGTTGTGCGGCTTCCTTCTTGGCCTCCTAGAAGGTGCCGCGCTCTCCGTCTCTTGCTTGCCAATATGTTGCCGTGTTCCTCCTATTGTTTGGGTTGTTTTGATTTGTTTTTATGATGTTTTGGCGGGTTTTCGAAATATTTTGGTGGTGTTTTAGAATGTTTTGTTTTCTCTTGTGTTGTTTTTATTGTCTTGGCAGGTTGTGGAACGTTTGGATTCCTTTTGGCGGGTTTGAAAATATTTTGGCTCTTTGCGCAGAGATGACGGTGCCGGTTGCGGTGCGCTCCGGGGCGCTCCTTCTGCGGAAAGACGCCTGGCAGCGGCACTTGGGACAGCTCCGCGTCTCTGTATTCTGCGTTTCTTGCCTTCTGCATCTCAGCAAAATGCTTTCCCACTAGGTCTAGCAAGGAGAAACTGTGGCAGCTGAGTAGATGTAGCCCGGCCCGCCCTTTGAAGTTGACAAGTTCTTGGCATCTCAGAGCCTCAAGGCAAGAGCGAGGTTCTCTATGGTAGGCTGGGGCAGAACTAGCAGCAAGCAGAGCAAAGTTGTCCAAGAATAGCTTCCATTGAAATGCTAATGGCAATTGAAGAGGCAGGCAAGTGGTAAGCCTTGAAATTCTAGCAGTTAGAAAGATGCAGACAAGGTCCGGGTGTTGTGCGGCTTCACTCTTCGCATCGTAGAAGGTACCGCGCTCTCCGTCTCTCCGATGCGATCAAGCGGCTCTTCGCGCAGAGAGCACTGTGCCGGTCACTGTGCGCTGCGGAGCTCTCTTTCTGCCGAAAGACGCCTGGCAGCGGCACTTAACTTCGGAGAGCTCCGTATCTCCGTATTCTGCATTTCTTGTCTTCTGCGTCTCAGCAAAATGCTTTTCCACTGTGTCTAGCAAGGAGAAACTGTGCCAGCACAGTATACGTGCCCGGACTTGTGTTCTCAATTCCCGAGTTCTCGGCATCTCAAAATCTAAAGGGAAGAGCAAGGTTATCTATGGTAGGCTGGGGCAGAACTAGAAGCAAGCAGAGCAAAGTTGTGCAAGAATACCTTCCTTTCGGATGCTAATGGCAATTGAAGAGGCAGGCAAGTGGTAAGCCTTGAAATTCTAGCAGTTAGAAAGATGCGGACAAGGTCCGGGTGTTGTGCGGCTTCACTCTTCACATCGTGGAAGGTACCGCGCTCTCCGTCTCTCGGATGCGATCAAGCGGTCCTTCGCGCAGAGAGCACTGTGCCGGTCACTGTGCGCTGCGGAGCTCTCTTTCTGCCGAAAGACGCCTGGCAGCGGCACATAACTTCGGAGAGCTCCGTATCTCCGTATTCTGCATTTCTTGTCTTCTGCGTCTCAGCAAAATGCTTTTCCACTGTGTCTAGCAAGGAGAAACTGTGCCAGCACAGTATACGTGCCCGGACTTGTGTTCTCAATTCCCGAGTTCTCGGCATCTCAAAATCTAAAGGGAAGAGCAAGGTTATCTATGGTAGGCTGGGGCAGAACTAGAAGCAAGCAGAGCAAAGTTGTGCAAGAATACCTTCCTTTCGGATGCTAATGGCAATTGAAGAGGCAGGCAAGTGGTAAGCCTTGAACTTCTAGCAGTTAGAAAGCTGCGGAAACAGTGCAGGCGTTGTGCGGCTTCACTCTTCGCATCCTAGAACGTGGCGCGCTCTCCGTCTCTCGGATGCCATCTAGCGGGTGTTTGCGCAGAGAGCGCTGTGCTGATCGCGGTTCTAAATATTTTTCTGGGTTTTTGGGATGTTTTGGTTCGTTTTTGTGAAGTTTTGGAGAGTTTTGGAATATTTCGGTTCCTTTCGGCGGGTTTTGAAATATTTTGCCCGGATTTTTAAAATGTTTTTATTTGTTTTTATTATTTTTTGGTAAGTTTTTTTGTGTTTTGATAAGTCCTGGCTGGTTTTCTAGTATTTTGGCGTGTTTTCCGAATGTTTTGATCACTTTTGGCGGGTTCTAAAGTATTTCGTCTGGTGTTTGGATTGTTTTAATTTGTTTTGATTTGTTTTTCTTATGTTTTGGTGGGTTCTTGGAAAGGTTTGGTTCATTTTTGCGTATTTTAAAGTATTTTAGCGGGTTTTTGGAATGTTTTGATTTGCATTGATTTTCTTTCTAATGTTTTGACGGATTTTTTGTATGTTTTTTGCGTCTATTGGGAATGTTGTGATCAGTTTCGACGTGTGTATTAACATTTTGGCAGGTTTTTGGAATGTTTTAATTGTTTTTTTACAATATTTCAGCTGGTTTGGGAAATTTTAATTACTTTTGATGTGTTTTACAATATTTTGCCTGGTGTTTGGAATTTCTTGGTTTGTTTTGATTTGTTTTTATAAAGTTTTTGGAAAATTTTGATTCTTTTTGGTGAGTTTTAAAATAGTTTGGCGGGCTTAAAATAATTTGGTGAGTTTTTACAATGTTTTAGCTGGTATTGATTTGTTTTTATTATGTTTTGGCAAGCTTTTTGAAATATTTGGATCAGTTCTGGCTGGTTTTCTAGTATTTTGGCATGTCTTCAGAATGTTTTGATCCGTTTTGGCGGGTTTTAATGTATTTTGGCAGGTTTTTAGAATATTTTGTTTGGTTTTCCTATGTCTTTATTATGTTTTGGAGGGCTTTTAGAATGTTTAGATTACTTTGGGCGGGTTTTTAGGATTTTTTTGGTTGGTTTTGATTAGTTTATGTTATGTTTAGTCAGTTTTTTGGTGTGTTTGGATTAGTTTTATTGGGCTTTATCATGTTTTGGCGGTTTTTTTGAATGTTTTATTGACTTCTGACAAATTATATAATATTTTGGCAGGTTTTCAGTATGTTTTGATCAGTTTTTGGGGAGTTCTAAAATATTTTGTCAAGTTTTTGGAATTTTTTGGTTGGTTTTGATTTGTTTTTATGATGTTTTGCCAAGTTTTTTGAATGTTTTGATCAGTTCTGGCTGGTTTTCTAATGTTTTGGCATCTTTTCAGAATGTTTTGATGAGTTTTGCGGGTCCAAATTATTTTGGCGGGTTTTCGGAATATTTTGGTTGGTTTTGATTTGTTTTTATGATGTTTTGGCGGGTTTTCGGAATGTCTTGGTTGGGTTTTAGAATGTTTTGTATTCTCTTGAGTTGTTTTTATTGTGTTGGCAGGTTTTGGAATGTTTGGATTCTTTTTGGCGGGTGTTCGGAATGTTTTGGCGGGTGTTCGGAATGTTTTGATTAGTTTTGACGGGTTTTGAAATATTTTGGCCGGTTTTTAGAAGGTTTGGATTTGTTTTGATTTGTTTTGATTCTGTTTAGCCCAGTTTTTGGTGTGTTTGGATTAGCTTTGGTGGGCTTTATCATGTTTTGTCCGGTTTTTTCAAATGTATTGATCACCTCTGTCTGGTTTTCTATTTTGGCGGGTTTGAAAATATTTTTGGATGAGTTTTGGCGGGTTTGAAAATATTTTGGCTCTTTGCGCAGAGATGACGGTGCCGGTTGCGGTGCGCTCCGGGGCGCTCCTTCTGCGGAAAGACGCCTGGCAGCGGCACTTGGGACAGCTCCGCGTCTCCGTATTCTGCGTTTCTTGCCTTCTGCATCTCAGCAAAATGCTTTCCCACTAGGTCTAGCAAGGAGAAACTGTGGCAGCTGAGTAGATGTAGCCCGGCCCGCCCTTTGAAGTTGACAAGTTCTTGGCATCTCAGAGCCTCAAGGCAAGAGCAAGGTTCTCTATGCTAGGCTGGGGCAGAACTAGCAGCAAGCAGAGCAAAGTTGTCCAAGAATAGCTTCCATTGGAATGCTAATGGCAATTGAAGAGGCAGGCCAGTGGCAAGCCACTAGCTTCTAGCAGTTTGAAAGTTGCAGACACAGTGCAGGTGTTGTGCGGCTTCCTTCTTGGCCTCCTAGAAGGTGCCGCGCTCTCCGTCTCTTGCTTGCCAATATGTTGCCGTGTTCCTCCTATTGTTTGGGTTGTTTTGATTTGTTTTTATGATGTTTTGGCGGGTTTTCGAAATATTTTGGTGGTGTTTTAGAATGTTTTGTTTTCTCTTGTGTTGTTTTTATTGTCTTGGCAGGTTGTGGAACGTTTGGATTCCTTTTGGCGGGTTTGAAAATATTTTGGCTCTTTGCGCAGAGATGACGGTGCCGGTTGCGGTGCGCTCCGGGGCGCTCCTTCTGCGGAAAGACGCCTGGCAGCGGCACTTGGGACAGCTCCGCGTCTCTGTATTCTGCGTTTCTTGCCTTCTGCATCTCAGCAAAATGCTTTCCCACTAGGTCTAGCAAGGAGAAACTGTGGCAGCTGAGTAGATGTAGCCCGGCCCGCCCTTTGAAGTTGACAAGTTCTTGGCATCTCAGAGCCTCAAGGCAAGAGCGAGGTTCTCTATGGTAGGCTGGGGCAGAACTAGCAGCAAGCAGAGCAAAGTTGTCCAAGAATAGCTTCCATTGAAATGCTAATGGCAATTGAAGAGGCAGGCAAGTGGTAAGCCTTGAAATTCTAGCAGTTAGAAAGATGCAGACAAGGTCCGGGTGTTGTGCGGCTTCACTCTTCGCATCGTAGAAGGTACCGCGCTCTCCGTCTCTCCGATGCGATCAAGCAGCTCTTCGCGCAGAGAGCACTGTGCCGGTCACTGTGCGCTGCGGAGCTCTCTTTCTGCCGAAAGACGCCTGGCAGCGGCACTTAACTTCGGAGAGCTCCGTATCTCCGTATTCTGCATTTCTTGTCTTCTGCGTCTCAGCAAAATGCTTTTCCACTGTGTCTAGCAAGGAGAAACTGTGCCAGCACAGTATACGTGCCCGGACTTGTGTTCTCAATTCCCGAGTTCTCGGCATCTCAAAATCTAAAGGGAAGAGCAAGGTTATCTATGGTAGGCTGGGGCAGAACTAGAAGCAAGCAGAGCAAAGTTGTGCAAGAATACCTTCCTTTCGGATGCTAATGGCAATTGAAGAGGCAGGCAAGTGGTAAGCCTTGAACTTCTAGCAGTTAGAAAGCTGCGGAAACAGTGCAGGCGTTGTGCGGCTTCACTCTTCGCATCCTAGAACGTGGCGCGCTCTCCGTCTCTCGGATGCCATCTAGCGGGTGTTTGCGCAGAGAGCGCTGTGCTGATCGCGGTTCTAAATATTTTTCTGGGTTTTTGGGATGTTTTGGTTCGTTTTTGTGAAGTTTTGGAGAGTTTTGGAATATTTCGGTTCCTTTCGGCGGGTTTTGAAATATTTTGCCCGGATTTTTAAAATGTTTTTATTTGTTTTTATTATTTTTTGGTAAGTTTTTTTGTGTTTTGATAAGTCCTGGCTGGTTTTCTAGTATTTTGGCGTGTTTTCCGAATGTTTTGATCACTTTTGGCGGGTTCTAAAGTATTTCGTCTGGTGTTTGGATTGTTTTAATTTGTTTTGATTTGTTTTTCTTATGTTTTGGTGGGTTCTTGGAAAGGTTTGGTTCATTTTTGCGTATTTTAAAGTATTTTAGCGGGTTTTTGGAATGTTTTGATTTGCATTGATTTTCTTTCTAATGTTTTGACGGATTTTTTGTATGTTTTTTGCGTCTATTGGGAATGTTGTGATCAGTTTCGACGTGTGTATTAACATTTTGGCAGGTTTTTGGAATGTTTTAATTGTTTTTTTACAATATTTCAGCTGGTTTGGGAAATTTTAATTACTTTTGATGTGTTTTACAATATTTTGCCTGGTGTTTGGAATTTCTTGGTTTGTTTTGATTTGTTTTTATAAAGTTTTTGGAAAATTTTGATTCTTTTTGGTGAGTTTTAAAATAGTTTGGCGGGCTTAAAATAATTTGGTGAGTTTTTACAATGTTTTAGCTGGTATTGATTTGTTTTTATTATGTTTTGGCAAGCTTTTTGAAATATTTGGATCAGTTCTGGCTGGTTTTCTAGTATTTTGGCATGTCTTCAGAATGTTTTGATCCGTTTTGGCGGGTTTTAATGTATTTTGGCAGGTTTTTAGAATATTTTGTTTGGTTTTCCTATGTCTTTATTATGTTTTGGAGGGCTTTTAGAATGTTTAGATTACTTTGGGCGGGTTTTTAGGATTTTTTTGGTTGGTTTTGATTAGTTTATGTTATGTTTAGTCAGTTTTTTGGTGTGTTTGGATTAGTTTTATTGGGCTTTATCATGTTTTGGCGGTTTTTTTGAATGTTTTATTGACTTCTGACAAATTATATAATATTTTGGCAGGTTTTCAGTATGTTTTGATCAGTTTTTGGGGAGTTCTAAAATATTTTGTCAAGTTTTTGGAATTTTTTGGTTGGTTTTGATTTGTTTTTATGATGTTTTGCCAAGTTTTTTGAATGTTTTGATCAGTTCTGGCTGGTTTTCTAATGTTTTGGCATCTTTTCAGAATGTTTTGATGAGTTTTGCGGGTCCAAATTATTTTGGCGGGTTTTCGGAATATTTTGGTTGGTTTTGATTTGTTTTTATGATGTTTTGGCGGGTTTTCGGAATGTCTTGGTTGGGTTTTAGAATGTTTTGTATTCTCTTGAGTTGTTTTTATTGTGTTGGCAGGTTTTGGAATGTTTGGATTCTTTTTGGCGGGTGTTCGGAATGTTTTGGCGGGTGTTCGGAATGTTTTGATTAGTTTTGACGGGTTTTGAAATATTTTGGCCGGTTTTTAGAAGGTTTGGATTTGTTTTGATTTGTTTTGATTCTGTTTAGCCCAGTTTTTGGTGTGTTTGGATTAGCTTTGGTGGGCTTGATCATGTTTTGTCCGGTTTTTTCAAATGTATTGATCACCTCTGTCTGGTTTTCTATTTTGGCGGGTTTGAAAATATTTTTGGATGAGTTTTGGCGGGTTTGAAAATATTTTGGCTCTTTGCGCAGAGATGACGGTGCCGGTTGCGGGGCGCTCCGGGGCGCTCCTTCTGCGGAAAGATGCCTGGCAGCGGCACTTGGGACAGCTCCGCGTCTCCGTATTCTGCGTTTCTTGCCTTCTGCATCTCAGCAAAATGCTTTCCCACTAGGTCTAGCAAGGAGAAACTGTGGCAGCTGAGTAGATGTAGCCCGGCCCGCCCTTTGAAGTTGACAAGTTCTTGGCATCTCAGAGCCTCAAGGCAAGAGCAAGGTTCTCTATGGTAGGCTGGGGCAGAACTAGCAGCAAGCAGAGCAAAGTTGTCCAAGAATAGCTTCCATTGAAATGCTAATGGCAATTGAAGAGGCAGGCAAGTGGTAAGCCTTGAAATTCTAGCAGTTAGAAAGATGCAGACAAGGTCCGGGTGTTGTGCGGCTTCACTCTTCGCATCGTAGAAGGTACCGCGCTCTCCGTCTCTCCGATGCGATCAAGCGGCTCTTCGCGCAGAGAGCACTGTGCCGGTCACTGTGCGCTGCGGAGCTCTCTTTCTGCCGAAAGACGCCTGGCAGCGGCACATAACTTCGGAGAGCTCCGTATCTCCGTATTCTGCATTTCTTGTCTTCTGCGTCTCAGCAAAATGCTTTTCCACTGTGTCTAGCAAGGAGAAACTGTGCCAGCACAGTATACGTGCCCGGACTTGTGTTCTCAATTCCCGAGTTCTCGGCATCTCAAAATCTAAAGGGAAGAGCAAGGTTATCTATGGTAGGCTGGGGCAGAACTAGAAGCAAGCAGAGCAAAGTTGTGCAAGAATACCTTCCTTTCGGATGCTAATGGCAATTGAAGAGGCAGGCAAGTGGTAAGCCTTGAACTTCTAGCAGTTAGAAAGCTGCGGAAACAGTGCAGGCGTTGTGCGGCTTCACTCTTCGCATCCTAGAACGTGGCGCGCTCTCCGTCTCTCGGATGCCATCTAGCGGGTGTTTGCGCAGAGAGCGCTGTGCTGATCGCGGTTCTAAATATTTTTCTGGGTTTTTGGGATGTTTTGGTTCGTTTTTGTGAAGTTTTGGAGAGTTTTGGAATATTTCGGTTCCTTTCGGCGGGTTTTGAAATATTTTGCCCGGATTTTTAAAATGTTTTTATTTGTTTTTATTATTTTTTGGTAAGTTTTTTTGTGTTTTGATAAGTCCTGGCTGGTTTTCTAGTATTTTGGCGTGTTTTCCGAATGTTTTGATCACTTTTGGCGGGTTCTAAAGTATTTCGTCTGGTGTTTGGATTGTTTTAATTTGTTTTGATTTGTTTTTCTTATGTTTTGGTGGGTTCTTGGAAAGGTTTGGTTCATTTTTGCGTATTTTAAAGTATTTTAGCGGGTTTTTGGAATGTTTTGATTTGCATTGATTTTCTTTCTAATGTTTTGACGGATTTTTTGTATGTTTTTTGCGTCTATTGGGAATGTTGTGATCAGTTTCGACGTGTGTATTAACATTTTGGCAGGTTTTTGGAATGTTTTAATTGTTTTTTTACAATATTTCAGCTGGTTTGGGAAATTTTAATTACTTTTGATGTGTTTTACAATATTTTGCCTGGTGTTTGGAATTTCTTGGTTTGTTTTGATTTGTTTTTATAAAGTTTTTGGAAAATTTTGATTCTTTTTGGTGAGTTTTAAAATAGTTTGGCGGGCTTAAAATAATTTGGTGAGTTTTTACAATGTTTTAGCTGGTATTGATTTGTTTTTATTATGTTTTGGCAAGCTTTTTGAAATATTTGGATCAGTTCTGGCTGGTTTTCTAGTATTTTGGCATGTCTTCAGAATGTTTTGATCCGTTTTGGCGGGTTTTAATGTATTTTGGCAGGTTTTTAGAATATTTTGTTTGGTTTTCCTATGTCTTTATTATGTTTTGGAGGGCTTTTAGAATGTTTAGATTACTTTGGGCGGGTTTTTAGGATTTTTTTGGTTGGTTTTGATTAGTTTATGTTATGTTTAGTCAGTTTTTTGGTGTGTTTGGATTAGTTTTATTGGGCTTTATCATGTTTTGGCGGTTTTTTTGAATGTTTTATTGACTTCTGACAAATTATATAATATTTTGGCAGGTTTTCAGTATGTTTTGATCAGTTTTTGGGGAGTTCTAAAATATTTTGTCAAGTTTTTGGAATTTTTTGGTTGGTTTTGATTTGTTTTTATGATGTTTTGCCAAGTTTTTTGAATGTTTTGATCAGTTCTGGCTGGTTTTCTAATGTTTTGGCATCTTTTCAGAATGTTTTGATGAGTTTTGCGGGTCCAAATTATTTTGGCGGGTTTTCGGAATATTTTGGTTGGTTTTGATTTGTTTTTATGATGTTTTGGCGGGTTTTCGGAATGTCTTGGTTGGGTTTTAGAATGTTTTGTATTCTCTTGAGTTGTTTTTATTGTGTTGGCAGGTTTTGGAATGTTTGGATTCTTTTTGGCGGGTGTTCGGAATGTTTTGGCGGGTGTTCGGAATGTTTTGATTAGTTTTGACGGGTTTTGAAATATTTTGGCCGGTTTTTAGAAGGTTTCGATTTGTTTTGATTTGTTTTGATTCTGTTTAGCCCAGTTTTTGGTGTGTTTGGATTAGCTTTGGTGGGCTTTATCATGTTTTGTCCGGTTTTTTCAAATGTATTGATCACCTCTGTCTGGTTTTCTATTTTGGCGGGTTTGAAAATATTTTTGGATGAGTTTTGGCGGGTTTGAAAATATTTTGGCTCTTTGCGCAGAGATGACGGTGCCGGTTGCGGTGCGCTCCGGGGCGCTCCTTCTGCGGAAAGACGCCTGGCAGCGGCACTTGGGACAGCTCCGCGTCTCCGTATTCTGCATTTCTTGCCTTCTGCATCTCAGCAAAATGCTTTCCCACTAGGTCTAGCAAGGAGAAACTGTGGCAGCTGAGTAGATGTAGCCCGGCCCGCCCTTTGAAGTTGACAAGTTCTTGGCATCTCAGAGCCTCAAGGCAAGAGCAAGGTTCTCTATGCTAGGCTGGGGCAGAACTAGCAGCAAGCAGAGCAAAGTTGTCCAAGAATAGCTTCCATTGGAATGCTAATGGCAATTGAAGAGGCAGGCCAGTGGCAAGCCACTAGCTTCTAGCAGTTTGAAAGTTGCAGACACAGTGCAGGTGTTGTGCGGCTTCCTTCTTGGCCTCCTAGAAGGTGCCGCGCTCTCCGTCTCTTGCTTGCCAATATGTTGCCGTGTTCCTCCTATTGTTTGGGTTGTTTTGATTTGTTTTTATGATGTTTTGGCGGGTTTTCGAAATATTTTGGTGGTGTTTTAGAATGTTTTGTTTTCTCTTGTGTTGTTTTTATTGTCTTGGCAGGTTGTGGAACGTTTGGATTCCTTTTGGCGGGTTTGAAAATATTTTGGCTCTTTGCGCAGAGATGACGGTGCCGGTTGCGGTGCGCTCCGGGGCGCTCCTTCTGCGGAAAGACGCCTGGCAGCGGCACTTGGGACAGCTCCGCGTCTCTGTATTCTGCGTTTCTTGCCTTCTGCATCTCAGCAAAATGCTTTCCCACTAGGTCTAGCAAGGAGAAACTGTGGCAGCTGAGTAGATGTAGCCCGGCCCGCCCTTTGAAGTTGACAAGTTCTTGGCATCTCAGAGCCTCAAGGCAAGAGCGAGGTTCTCTATGGTAGGCTGGGGCAGAACTAGCAGCAAGCAGAGCAAAGTTGTCCAAGAATAGCTTCCATTGAAATGCTAATGGCAATTGAAGAGGCAGGCAAGTGGTAAGCCTTGAAATTCTAGCAGTTAGAAAGATGCAGACAAGGTCCGGGTGTTGTGCGGCTTCACTCTTCGCATCGTAGAAGGTACCGCGCTCTCCGTCTCTCCGATGCGATCAAGCGGCTCTTCGCGCAGAGAGCACTGTGCCGGTCACTGTGCGCTGCGGAGCTCTCTTTCTGCCGAAAGACGCCTGGCAGCGGCACTTAACTTCGGAGAGCTCCGTATCTCCGTATTCTGCATTTCTTGTCTTCTGCGTCTCAGCAAAATGCTTTTCCACTGTGTCTAGCAAGGAGAAACTGTGCCAGCACAGTATACGTGCCCGGACTTGTGTTCTCAATTCCCGAGTTCTCGGCATCTCAAAATCTAAAGGGAAGAGCAAGGTTATCTATGGTAGGCTGGGGCAGAACTAGAAGCAAGCAGAGCAAAGTTGTGCAAGAATACCTTCCTTTCGGATGCTAATGGCAATTGAAGAGGCAGGCAAGTGGTAAGCCTTGAACTTCTAGCAGTTAGAAAGCTGCGGAAACAGTGCAGGCGTTGTGCGGCTTCACTCTTCGCATCCTAGAACGTGGCGCGCTCTCCGTCTCTCGGATGCCATCTAGCGGGTGTTTGCGCAGAGAGCGCTGTGCTGATCGCGGTTCTAAATATTTTTCTGGGTTTTTGGGATGTTTTGGTTCGTTTTTGTGAAGTTTTGGAGAGTTTTGGAATATTTCGGTTCCTTTCGGCGGGTTTTGAAATATTTTGCCCGGATTTTTAAAATGTTTTTATTTGTTTTTATTATTTTTTGGTAAGTTTTTTTGTGTTTTGATAAGTCCTGGCTGGTTTTCTAGTATTTTGGCGTGTTTTCCGAATGTTTTGATCACTTTTGGCGGGTTCTAAAGTATTTCGTCTGGTGTTTGGATTGTTTTAATTTGTTTTGATTTGTTTTTCTTATGTTTTGGTGGGTTCTTGGAAAGGTTTGGTTCATTTTTGCGTATTTTAAAGTATTTTAGCGGGTTTTTGGAATGTTTTGATTTGCATTGATTTTCTTTCTAATGTTTTGACGGATTTTTTGTATGTTTTTTGCGTCTATTGGGAATGTTGTGATCAGTTTCGACGTGTGTATTAACATTTTGGCAGGTTTTTGGAATGTTTTAATTGTTTTTTTACAATATTTCAGCTGGTTTGGGAAATTTTAATTACTTTTGATGTGTTTTACAATATTTTGCCTGGTGTTTGGAATTTCTTGGTTTGTTTTGATTTGTTTTTATAAAGTTTTTGGAAAATTTTGATTCTTTTTGGTGAGTTTTAAAATAGTTTGGCGGGCTTAAAATAATTTGGTGAGTTTTTACAATGTTTTAGCTGGTATTGATTTGTTTTTATTATGTTTTGGCAAGCTTTTTGAAATATTTGGATCAGTTCTGGCTGGTTTTCTAGTATTTTGGCATGTCTTCAGAATGTTTTGATCCGTTTTGGCGGGTTTTAATGTATTTTGGCAGGTTTTTAGAATATTTTGTTTGGTTTTCCTATGTCTTTATTATGTTTTGGAGGGCTTTTAGAATGTTTAGATTACTTTGGGCGGGTTTTTAGGATTTTTTTGGTTGGTTTTGATTAGTTTATGTTATGTTTAGTCAGTTTTTTGGTGTGTTTGGATTAGTTTTATTGGGCTTTATCATGTTTTGGCGGTTTTTTTGAATGTTTTATTGACTTCTGACAAATTATATAATATTTTGGCAGGTTTTCAGTATGTTTTGATCAGTTTTTGGGGAGTTCTAAAATATTTTGTCAAGTTTTTGGAATTTTTTGGTTGGTTTTGATTTGTTTTTATGATGTTTTGCCAAGTTTTTTGAATGTTTTGATCAGTTCTGGCTGGTTTTCTAATGTTTTGGCATCTTTTCAGAATGTTTTGATGAGTTTTGCGGGTCCAAATTATTTTGGCGGGTTTTCGGAATATTTTGGTTGGTTTTGATTTGTTTTTATGATGTTTTGGCGGGTTTTCGGAATGTCTTGGTTGGGTTTTAGAATGTTTTGTATTCTCTTGAGTTGTTTTTATTGTGTTGGCAGGTTTTGGAATGTTTGGATTCTTTTTGGCGGGTGTTCGGAATGTTTTGGCGGGTGTTCGGAATGTTTTGATTAGTTTTGACGGGTTTTGAAATATTTTGGCGGGTTTTTAGAAGGTTTCGATTTGTTTTGATTTGTTTTGATTCTGTTTAGCCCAGTTTTTGGTGTGTTTGGATTAGCTTTGGTGGGCTTTATCATGTTTTGTCCGGTTTTTTCAAATGTATTGATCACCTCTGTCTGGTTTTCTATTTTGGCGGGTTTGAAAATATTTTTGGATGAGTTTTGGCGGGTTTGAAAATATTTTGGCTCTTTGCGCAGAGATGACGGTGCCGGTTGCGGTGCGCTCCGGGGCGCTCCTTCTGCGGAAAGACGCCTGGCAGCGGCACTTGGGACAGCTCCGCGTCTCCGTATTCTGCATTTCTTGCCTTCTGCATCTCAGCAAAATGCTTTCCCACTAGGTCTAGCAAGGAGAAACTGTGGCAGCTGAGTAGATGTAGCCCGGCCCGCCCTTTGAAGTTGACAAGTTCTTGGCATCTCAGAGCCTCAAGGCAAGAGCAAGGTTCTCTATGCTAGGCTGGGGCAGAACTAGCAGCAAGCAGAGCAAAGTTGTCCAAGAATAGCTTCCATTGGAATGCTAATGGCAATTGAAGAGGCAGGCCAGTGGCAAGCCACTAGCTTCTAGCAGTTTGAAAGTTGCAGACACAGTGCAGGTGTTGTGCGGCTTCCTTCTTGGCCTCCTAGAAGGTGCCGCGCTCTCCGTCTCTTGCTTGCCAATATGTTGCCGTGTTCCTCCTATTGTTTGGGTTGTTTTGATTTGTTTTTATGATGTTTTGGCGGGTTTTCGAAATATTTTGGTGGTGTTTTAGAATGTTTTGTTTTCTCTTGTGTTGTTTTTATTGTCTTGGCAGGTTGTGGAACGTTTGGATTCCTTTTGGCGGGTTTGAAAATATTTTGGCTCTTTGCGCAGAGATGACGGTGCCGGTTGCGGTGCGCTCCGGGGCGCTCCTTCTGCGGAAAGACGCCTGGCAGCGGCACTTGGGACAGCTCCGCGTCTCTGTATTCTGCGTTTCTTGCCTTCTGCATCTCAGCAAAATGCTTTCCCACTAGGTCTAGCAAGGAGAAACTGTGGCAGCTGAGTAGATGTAGCCCGGCCCGCCCTTTGAAGTTGACAAGTTCTTGGCATCTCAGAGCCTCAAGGCAAGAGCGAGGTTCTCTATGGTAGGCTGGGGCAGAACTAGCAGCAAGCAGAGCAAAGTTGTCCAAGAATAGCTTCCATTGAAATGCTAATGGCAATTGAAGAGGCAGGCAAGTGGTAAGCCTTGAAATTCTAGCAGTTAGAAAGATGCAGACAAGGTCCGGGTGTTGTGCGGCTTCACTCTTCGCATCGTAGAAGGTACCGCGCTCTCCGTCTCTCGGATGCGATCAAGCGGCTCTTCGCGCAGAGAGCACTGTGCCGGTCACTGTGCGCTGCGGAGCTCTCTTTCTGCCGAAAGACGCCTGGCAGCGGCACTTAACTTCGGAGAGCTCCGTATCTCCGTATTCTGCATTTCTTGTCTTCTGCGTCTCAGCAAAATGCTTTTCCACTGTGTCTAGCAAGGAGAAACTGTGCCAGCACAGTATACGTGCCCGGACTTGTGTTCTCAATTCCCGAGTTCTCGGCATCTCAAAATCTAAAGGGAAGAGCAAGGTTATCTATGGTAGGCTGGGGCAGAACTAGAAGCAAGCAGAGCAAAGTTGTGCAAGAATACCTTCCTTTCGGATGCTAATGGCAATTGAAGAGGCAGGCAAGTGCTAAGCCTTGAAATTCTAGCAGTTAGAAAGCTGCGGACACAGTCCGGGTGTTGTGCGGCTTCACTCTTCGCATCGTGGAAGGTACCGCGCTCTCCGTCTCTCGGATGCGATCAAGCGGCTCTTCGCGCAGAGAGCACTGTGCCGGTCACTGTGCGCTGCGGAGCTCTCTTTCTGCCGAAAGACGCCTGGCAGCGGCACATAACTTCGGAGAGCTCCGTATCTCCGTATTCTGCATTTCTTGTCTTCTGCGTCTCAGCAAAATGCTTTTCCACTGTGTCTAGCAAGGAGAAACTGTGCCAGCACAGTATACGTGCCCGGACTTGTGTTCTCAATTCCCGAGTTCTCGGCATCTCAAAATCTAAAGGGAAGAGCAAGGTTATCTATGGTAGGCTGGGGCAGAACTAGAAGCAAGCAGAGCAAAGTTGTGCAAGAATACCTTCCTTTCGGATGCTAATGGCAATTGAAGAGGCAGGCAAGTGGTAAGCCTTGAACTTCTAGCAGTTAGAAAGCTGCGGAAACAGTGCAGGCGTTGTGCGGCTTCACTCTTCGCATCCTAGAACGTGGCGCGCTCTCCGTCTCTCGGATGCCATCTAGCGGGTGTTTGCGCAGAGAGCGCTGTGCTGATCGCGGTTCTAAATATTTTTCTGGGTTTTTGGGATGTTTTGGTTCGTTTTTGTGAAGTTTTGGAGAGTTTTGGAATATTTCGGTTCCTTTCGGCGGGTTTTGAAATATTTTGCCCGGATTTTTAAAATGTTTTTATTTGTTTTTATTATTTTTTGGTAAGTTTTTTTGTGTTTTGATAAGTCCTGGCTGGTTTTCTAGTATTTTGGCGTGTTTTCCGAATGTTTTGATCACTTTTGGCGGGTTCTAAAGTATTTCGTCTGGTGTTTGGATTGTTTTAATTTGTTTTGATTTGTTTTTCTTATGTTTTGGTGGGTTCTTGGAAAGGTTTGGTTCATTTTTGCGTATTTTAAAGTATTTTAGCGGGTTTTTGGAATGTTTTGATTTGCATTGATTTTCTTTCTAATGTTTTGACGGATTTTTTGTATGTTTTTTGCGTCTATTGGGAATGTTGTGATCAGTTTCGACGTGTGTATTAACATTTTGGCAGGTTTTTGGAATGTTTTAATTGTTTTTTTACAATATTTCAGCTGGTTTGGGAAATTTTAATTACTTTTGATGTGTTTTACAATATTTTGCCTGGTGTTTGGAATTTCTTGGTTTGTTTTGATTTGTTTTTATAAAGTTTTTGGAAAATTTTGATTCTTTTTGGTGAGTTTTAAAATAGTTTGGCGGGCTTAAAATAATTTGGTGAGTTTTTACAATGTTTTAGCTGGTATTGATTTGTTTTTATTATGTTTTGGCAAGCTTTTTGAAATATTTGGATCAGTTCTGGCTGGTTTTCTAGTATTTTGGCATGTCTTCAGAATGTTTTGATCCGTTTTGGCGGGTTTTAATATATTTTGGCAGGTTTTTAGAATATTTTGTTTGGTTTTCCTATGTCTTTATTATGTTTTGGAGGGCTTTTAGAATGTTTAGATTACTTTGGGCGGGTTTTTAGGATTTTTTTGGTTGGTTTTGATTAGTTTATGTTATGTTTAGTCAGTTTTTTGGTGTGTTTGGATTAGTTTTATTGGGCTTTATCATGTTTTGGCGGTTTTTTTGAATGTTTTATTGACTTCTGACAAATTATATAATATTTTGGCAGGTTTTCAGTATGTTTTGATCAGTTTTTGGGGAGTTCTAAAATATTTTGTCAAGTTTTTGGAATTTTTTGGTTGGTTTTGATTTGTTTTTATGATGTTTTGCCAAGTTTTTTGAATGTTTTGATCAGTTCTGGCTGGTTTTCTAATGTTTTGGCATCTTTTCAGAATGTTTTGATGAGTTTTGCGGGTCCAAATTATTTTGGCGGGTTTTCGGAATATTTTGGTTGGTTTTGATTTGTTTTTATGATGTTTTGGCGGGTTTTCGGAATGTCTTGGTTGGGTTTTAGAATGTTTTGTATTCTCTTGAGTTGTTTTTATTGTGTTGGCAGGTTTTGGAATGTTTGGATTCTTTTTGGCGGGTGTTCGGAATGTTTTGGCGGGTGTTCGGAATGTTTTGATTAGTTTTGACGGGTTTTGAAATATTTTGGCCGGTTTTTAGAAGGTTTGGATTTGTTTTGATTTGTTTTGATTCTGTTTAGCCCAGTTTTTGGTGTGTTTGGATTAGCTTTGGTGGGCTTGATCATGTTTTGTCCGGTTTTTTCAAATGTATTGATCACCTCTGTCTGGTTTTCTATTTTGGCGGGTTTGAAAATATTTTTGGATGAGTTTTGGCGGGTTTGAAAATATTTTGGCTCTTTGCGCAGAGATGACGGTGCCGGTTGCGGTGCGCTCCGGGGCGCTCCTTCTGCGGAAAGACGCCTGGCAGCGGCACTTGGGACAGCTCCGCGTCTCTGTATTCTGCGTTTCTTGCCTTCTGCATCTCAGCAAAATGCTTTCCCACTAGGTCTAGCAAGGAGAAACTGTGGCAGCTGAGTAGATGTAGCCCGGCCCGCCCTTTGAAGTTGACAAGTTCTTGGCATCTCAGAGCCTCAAGGCAAGAGCAAGGTTCTCTATGCTAGGCTGGGGCAGAACTAGCAGCAAGCAGAGCAAAGTTGTCCAAGAATAGCTTCCATTGGAATGCTAATGGCAATTGAAGAGGCAGGCCAGTGGCAAGCCACTAGCTTCTAGCAGTTTGAAAGTTGCAGACACAGTGCAGGTGTTGTGCGGCTTCCTTCTTGGCCTCCTAGAAGGTGCCGCGCTCTCCGTCTCTTGCTTGCCAATATGTTGCCGTGTTCCTCCTATTGTTTGGGTTGTTTTGATTTGTTTTTATGATGTTTTGGCGGGTTTTCGAAATATTTTGGTGGTGTTTTAGAATGTTTTGTTTTCTCTTGTGTTGTTTTTATTGTCTTGGCAGGTTGTGGAACGTTTGGATTCCTTTTGGCGGGTTTGAAAATATTTTGGCTCTTTGCGCAGAGATGACGGTGCCGGTTGCGGTGCGCTCCGGGGCGCTCCTTCTGCGGAAAGACGCCTGGCAGCGGCACTTGGGACAGCTCCGCGTCTCTGTATTCTGCGTTTCTTGCCTTCTGCATCTCAGCAAAATGCTTTCCCACTAGGTCTAGCAAGGAGAAACTGTGGCAGCTGAGTAGATGTAGCCCGGCCCGCCCTTTGAAGTTGACAAGTTCTTGGCATCTCAGAGCCTCAAGGCAAGAGCGAGGTTCTCTATGGTAGGCTGGGGCAGAACTAGCAGCAAGCAGAGCAAAGTTGTCCAAGAATAGCTTCCATTGAAATGCTAATGGCAATTGAAGAGGCAGGCAAGTGGTAAGCCTTGAAATTCTAGCAGTTAGAAAGATGCAGACAAGGTCCGGGTGTTGTGCGGCTTCACTCTTCGCATCGTAGAAGGTACCGCGCTCTCCGTCTCTCGGATGCGATCAAGCGGCTCTTCGCGCAGAGAGCACTGTGCCGGTCACTGTGCGCTGCGGAGCTCTCTTTCTGCCGAAAGACGCCTGGCAGCGGCACTTAACTTCGGAGAGCTCCGTATCTCCGTATTCTGCATTTCTTGTCTTCTGCGTCTCAGCAAAATGCTTTTCCACTGTGTCTAGCAAGGAGAAACTGTGCCAGCACAGTATACGTGCCCGGACTTGTGTTCTCAATTCCCGAGTTCTCGGCATCTCAAAATCTAAAGGGAAGAGCAAGGTTATCTATGGTAGGCTGGGGCAGAACTAGAAGCAAGCAGAGCAAAGTTGTGCAAGAATACCTTCCTTTCGGATGCTAATGGCAATTGAAGAGGCAGGCAAGTGCTAAGCCTTGAAATTCTAGCAGTTAGAAAGCTGCGGACAAGGTCCGGGTGTTGTGCGGCTTCACTCTTCGCATCCTAGAACGTGGCGCGCTCTCCGTCTCTCGGATGCCATCTAGCGGGTGTTTGCGCAGAGAGCGCTGTGCTGATCGCGGTTCTAAATATTTTTCTGGGTTTTTGGGATGTTTTGGTTCGTTTTTTGTGAAGTTTTGGAGAGTTTTGGAATATTTCGGTTCCTTTCGGCGGGTTTTGAAATATTTTGCCCGGATTTTTAAAATGTTTTTATTTGTTTTTATTATTTTTTGGTAAGTTTTTTTGTGTTTTGATAAGTCCTGGCTGGTTTTCTAGTATTTTGGCGTGTTTTCCGAATGTTTTGATCACTTTTGGCGGGTTCTAAAGTATTTCGTCTGGTGTTTGGATTGTTTTAATTTGTTTTGATTTGTTTTTCTTATGTTTTGGTGGGTTCTTGGAAAGGTTTGGTTCATTTTTGCGTATTTTAAAGTATTTTAGCGGGTTTTTGGAATGTTTTGATTTGCATTGATTTTCTTTCTAATGTTTTGACGGATTTTTTGTATGTTTTTTGCGTCTATTGGGAATGTTGTGATCAGTTTCGACGTGTGTATTAACATTTTGGCAGGTTTTTGGAATGTTTTAATTGTTTTTTTACAATATTTCAGCTGGTTTGGGAAATTTTAATTACTTTTGATGTGTTTTACAATATTTTGCCTGGTGTTTGGAATTTCTTGGTTTGTTTTGATTTGTTTTTATAAAGTTTTTGGAAAATTTTGATTCTTTTTGGTGAGTTTTAAAATAGTTTGGCGGGCTTAAAATAATTTGGTGAGTTTTTACAATGTTTTAGCTGGTATTGATTTGTTTTTATTATGTTTTGGCAAGCTTTTTGAAATATTTGGATCAGTTCTGGCTGGTTTTCTAGTATTTTGGCATGTCTTCAGAATGTTTTGATCCGTTTTGGCGGGTTTTAATATATTTTGGCAGGTTTTTAGAATATTTTGTTTGGTTTTCCTATGTCTTTATTATGTTTTGGAGGGCTTTTAGAATGTTTAGATTACTTTGGGCGGGTTTTTAGGATTTTTTTGGTTGGTTTTGATTAGTTTATGTTATGTTTAGTCAGTTTTTTGGTGTGTTTGGATTAGTTTTATTGGGCTTTATCATGTTTTGGCGGTTTTTTTGAATGTTTTATTGACTTCTGACAAATTATATAATATTTTGGCAGGTTTTCAGTATGTTTTGATCAGTTTTTGGGGAGTTCTAAAATATTTTGTCAAGTTTTTGGAATTTTTTGGTTGGTTTTGATTTGTTTTTATGATGTTTTGCCAAGTTTTTTGAATGTTTTGATCAGTTCTGGCTGGTTTTCTAATGTTTTGGCATCTTTTCAGAATGTTTTGATGAGTTTTGCGGGTCCAAATTATTTTGGCGGGTTTTCGGAATATTTTGGTTGGTTTTGATTTGTTTTTATGATGTTTTGGCGGGTTTTCGGAATGTCTTGGTTGGGTTTTAGAATGTTTTGTATTCTCTTGAGTTGTTTTTATTGTGTTGGCAGGTTTTGGAATGTTTGGATTCTTTTTGGCGGGTGTTCGGAATGTTTTGGCGGGTGTTCGGAATGTTTTGATTAGTTTTGACGGGTTTTGAAATATTTTGGCCGGTTTTTAGAAGGTTTCGATTTGTTTTGATTTGTTTTGATTCTGTTTAGCCCAGTTTTTGGTGTGTTTGGATTAGCTTTGGTGGGCTTGATCATGTTTTGTCCGGTTTTTTCAAATGTATTGATCACCTCTGTCTGGTTTTCTATTTTGGCGGGTTTGAAAATATTTTTGGATGAGTTTTGGCGGGTTTGAAAATATTTTGGCTCTTTGCGCAGAGATGACGGTGCCGGTTGCGGTGCGCTCCGGGGCGCTCCTTCTGCGGAAAGACGCCTGGCAGCGGCACTTGGGACAGCTCCGCGTCTCCGTATTCTGCGTTTCTTGCCTTCTGCATCTCAGCAAAATGCTTTCCCACTAGGTCTAGCAAGGAGAAACTGTGGCAGCTGAGTAGATGTAGCCCGGCCCGCCCTTTGAAGTTGACAAGTTCTTGGCATCTCAGAGCCTCAAGGCAAGAGCAAGGTTCTCTATGCTAGGCTGGGGCAGAACTAGCAGCAAGCAGAGCAAAGTTGTCCAAGAATAGCTTCCATTGGAATGCTAATGGCAATTGAAGAGGCAGGCCAGTGGCAAGCCACTAGCTTCTAGCAGTTTGAAAGTTGCAGACACAGTGCAGGTGTTGTGCGGCTTCCTTCTTGGCCTCCTAGAAGGTGCCGCGCTCTCCGTCTCTTGCTTGCCAATATGTTGCCGTGTTCCTCCTATTGTTTGGGTTGTTTTGATTTGTTTTTATGATGTTTTGGCGGGTTTTCGAAATATTTTGGTGGTGTTTTAGAATGTTTTGTTTTCTCTTGTGTTGTTTTTATTGTCTTGGCAGGTTGTGGAACGTTTGGATTCCTTTTGGCGGGTTTGAAAATATTTTGGCTCTTTGCGCAGAGATGACGGTGCCGGTTGCGGTGCGCTCCGGGGCGCTCCTTCTGCGGAAAGACGCCTGGCAGCGGCACTTGGGACAGCTCCGCGTCTCTGTATTCTGCGTTTCTTGCCTTCTGCATCTCAGCAAAATGCTTTCCCACTAGGTCTAGCAAGGAGAAACTGTGGCAGCTGAGTAGATGTAGCCCGGCCCGCCCTTTGAAGTTGACAAGTTCTTGGCATCTCAGAGCCTCAAGGCAAGAGCGAGGTTCTCTATGGTAGGCTGGGGCAGAACTAGCAGCAAGCAGAGCAAAGTTGTCCAAGAATAGCTTCCATTGAAATGCTAATGGCAATTGAAGAGGCAGGCAAGTGGTAAGCCTTGAAATTCTAGCAGTTAGAAAGATGCAGACAAGGTCCGGGTGTTGTGCGGCTTCACTCTTCGCATCGTAGAAGGTACCGCGCTCTCCGTCTCTCGGATGCGATCAAGCGGCTCTTCGCGCAGAGAGCACTGTGCCGGTCACTGTGCGCTGCGGAGCTCTCTTTCTGCCGAAAGACGCCTGGCAGCGGCACTTAACTTCGGAGAGCTCCGTATCTCCGTATTCTGCATTTCTTGTCTTCTGCGTCTCAGCAAAATGCTTTTCCACTGTGTCTAGCAAGGAGAAACTGTGCCAGCACAGTATACGTGCCCGGACTTGTGTTCTCAATTCCCGAGTTCTCGGCATCTCAAAATCTAAAGGGAAGAGCAAGGTTATCTATGGTAGGCTGGGGCAGAACTAGAAGCAAGCAGAGCAAAGTTGTGCAAGAATACCTTCCTTTCGGATGCTAATGGCAATTGAAGAGGCAGGCAAGTGCTAAGCCTTGAAATTCTAGCAGTTAGAAAGCTGCGGACACAGTCCGGGTGTTGTGCGGCTTCACTCTTCGCATCGTGGAAGGTACCGCGCTCTCCGTCTCTCGGATGCGATCAAGCGGCTCTTCGCGCAGAGAGCACTGTGCCGGTCACTGTGCGCTGCGGAGCTCTCTTTCTGCCGAAAGACGCCTGGCAGCGGCACATAACTTCGGAGAGCTCCGTATCTCCGTATTCTGCATTTCTTGTCTTCTGCGTCTCAGCAAAATGCTTTTCCACTGTGTCTAGCAAGGAGAAACTGTGCCAGCACAGTATACGTGCCCGGACTTGTGTTCTCAATTCCCGAGTTCTCGGCATCTCAAAATCTAAAGGGAAGAGCAAGGTTATCTATGGTAGGCTGGGGCAGAACTAGAAGCAAGCAGAGCAAAGTTGTGCAAGAATACCTTCCTTTCGGATGCTAATGGCAATTGAAGAGGCAGGCAAGTGGTAAGCCTTGAACTTCTAGCAGTTAGAAAGCTGCGGAAACAGTGCAGGCGTTGTGCGGCTTCACTCTTCGCATCCTAGAACGTGGCGCGCTCTCCGTCTCTCGGATGCCATCTAGCGGGTGTTTGCGCAGAGAGCGCTGTGCTGATCGCGGTTCTAAATATTTTTCTGGGTTTTTGGGATGTTTTGGTTCGTTTTTGTGAAGTTTTGGAGAGTTTTGGAATATTTCGGTTCCTTTCGGCGGGTTTTGAAATATTTTGCCCGGATTTTTAAAATGTTTTTATTTGTTTTTATTATTTTTTGGTAAGTTTTTTTGTGTTTTGATAAGTCCTGGCTGGTTTTCTAGTATTTTGGCGTGTTTTCCGAATGTTTTGATCACTTTTGGCGGGTTCTAAAGTATTTCGTCTGGTGTTTGGATTGTTTTAATTTGTTTTGATTTGTTTTTCTTATGTTTTGGTGGGTTCTTGGAAAGGTTTGGTTCATTTTTGCGTATTTTAAAGTATTTTAGCGGGTTTTTGGAATGTTTTGATTTGCATTGATTTTCTTTCTAATGTTTTGACGGATTTTTTGTATGTTTTTTGCGTCTATTGGGAATGTTGTGATCAGTTTCGACGTGTGTATTAACATTTTGGCAGGTTTTTGGAATGTTTTAATTGTTTTTTTACAATATTTCAGCTGGTTTGGGAAATTTTAATTACTTTTGATGTGTTTTACAATATTTTGCCTGGTGTTTGGAATTTCTTGGTTTGTTTTGATTTGTTTTTATAAAGTTTTTGGAAAATTTTGATTCTTTTTGGTGAGTTTTAAAATAGTTTGGCGGGCTTAAAATAATTTGGTGAGTTTTTACAATGTTTTAGCTGGTATTGATTTGTTTTTATTATGTTTTGGCAAGCTTTTTGAAATATTTGGATCAGTTCTGGCTGGTTTTCTAGTATTTTGGCATGTCTTCAGAATGTTTTGATCCGTTTTGGCGGGTTTTAATGTATTTTGGCAGGTTTTTAGAATATTTTGTTTGGTTTTCCTATGTCTTTATTATGTTTTGGAGGGCTTTTAGAATGTTTAGATTACTTTGGGCGGGTTTTTAGGATTTTTTTGGTTGGTTTTGATTAGTTTATGTTATGTTTAGTCAGTTTTTTGGTGTGTTTGGATTAGTTTTATTGGGCTTTATCATGTTTTGGCGGTTTTTTTGAATGTTTTATTGACTTCTGACAAATTATATAATATTTTGGCAGGTTTTCAGTATGTTTTGATCAGTTTTTGGGGAGTTCTAAAATATTTTGTCAAGTTTTTGGAATTTTTTGGTTGGTTTTGATTTGTTTTTATGATGTTTTGCCAAGTTTTTTGAATGTTTTGATCAGTTCTGGCTGGTTTTCTAATGTTTTGGCATCTTTTCAGAATGTTTTGATGAGTTTTGCGGGTCCAAATTATTTTGGCGGGTTTTCGGAATATTTTGGTTGGTTTTGATTTGTTTTTATGATGTTTTGGCGGGTTTTCGGAATGTCTTGGTTGGGTTTTAGAATGTTTTGTATTCTCTTGAGTTGTTTTTATTGTGTTGGCAGGTTTTGGAATGTTTGGATTCTTTTTGGCGGGTGTTCGGAATGTTTTGGCGGGTGTTCGGAATGTTTTGATTAGTTTTGACGGGTTTTGAAATATTTTGGCCGGTTTTTAGAAGGTTTGGATTTGTTTTGATTTGTTTTGATTCTGTTTAGCCCAGTTTTTGGTGTGTTTGGATTAGCTTTGGTGGGCTTGATCATGTTTTGTCCGGTTTTTTCAAATGTATTGATCACCTCTGTCTGGTTTTCTATTTTGGCGGGTTTGAAAATATTTTTGGATGAGTTTTGGCGGGTTTGAAAATATTTTGGCTCTTTGCGCAGAGATGACGGTGCCGGTTGCGGTGCGCTCCGGGGCGCTCCTTCTGCGGAAAGACGCCTGGCAGCGGCACTTGGGACAGCTCCGCGTCTCTGTATTCTGCGTTTCTTGCCTTCTGCATCTCAGCAAAATGCTTTCCCACTAGGTCTAGCAAGGAGAAACTGTGGCAGCTGAGTAGATGTAGCCCGGCCCGCCCTTTGAAGTTGACAAGTTCTTGGCATCTCAGAGCCTCAAGGCAAGAGCAAGGTTCTCTATGCTAGGCTGGGGCAGAACTAGCAGCAAGCAGAGCAAAGTTGTCCAAGAATAGCTTCCATTGGAATGCTAATGGCAATTGAAGAGGCAGGCCAGTGGCAAGCCACTAGCTTCTAGCAGTTTGAAAGTTGCAGACACAGTGCAGGTGTTGTGCGGCTTCCTTCTTGGCCTCCTAGAAGGTGCCGCGCTCTCCGTCTCTTGCTTGCCAATATGTTGCCGTGTTCCTCCTATTGTTTGGGTTGTTTTGATTTGTTTTTATGATGTTTTGGCGGGTTTTCGAAATATTTTGGTGGTGTTTTAGAATGTTTTGTTTTCTCTTGTGTTGTTTTTATTGTCTTGGCAGGTTGTGGAACGTTTGGATTCCTTTTGGCGGGTTTGAAAATATTTTGGCTCTTTGCGCAGAGATGACGGTGCCGGTTGCGGTGCGCTCCGGGGCGCTCCTTCTGCGGAAAGACGCCTGGCAGCGGCACTTGGGACAGCTCCGCGTCTCTGTATTCTGCGTTTCTTGCCTTCTGCATCTCAGCAAAATGCTTTCCCACTAGGTCTAGCAAGGAGAAACTGTGGCAGCTGAGTAGATGTAGCCCGGCCCGCCCTTTGAAGTTGACAAGTTCTTGGCATCTCAGAGCCTCAAGGCAAGAGCAAGGTTCTCTATGCTAGGCTGGGGCAGAACTAGCAGCAAGCAGAGCAAAGTTGTCCAAGAATAGCTTCCATTGGAATGCTAATGGCAATTGAAGAGGCAGGCCAGTGGCAAGCCACTAGCTTCTAGCAGTTTGAAAGTTGCAGACACAGTGCAGGTGTTGTGCGGCTTCCTTCTTGGCCTCCTAGAAGGTGCCGCGCTCTCCGTCTCTTGCTTGCCAATATGTTGCCGTGTTCCTCCTATTGTTTGGGTTGTTTTGATTTGTTTTTATGATGTTTTGGCGGGTTTTCGAAATATTTTGGTGGTGTTTTAGAATGTTTTGTTTTCTCTTGTGTTGTTTTTATTGTCTTGGCAGGTTGTGGAACGTTTGGATTCCTTTTGGCGGGTTTGAAAATATTTTGGCTCTTTGCGCAGAGATGACGGTGCCGGTTGCGGTGCGCTCCGGGGCGCTCCTTCTGCGGAAAGACGCCTGGCAGCGGCACTTGGGACAGCTCCGCGTCTCTGTATTCTGCGTTTCTTGCCTTCTGCATCTCAGCAAAATGCTTTCCCACTAGGTCTAGCAAGGAGAAACTGTGGCAGCTGAGTAGATGTAGCCCGGCCCGCCCTTTGAAGTTGACAAGTTCTTGGCATCTCAGAGCCTCAAGGCAAGAGCGAGGTTCTCTATGGTAGGCTGGGGCAGAACTAGCAGCAAGCAGAGCAAAGTTGTCCAAGAATAGCTTCCATTGGAATGCTAATGGCAATTGAAGAGGCAGGCAAGTGGTAAGCCTTGAAATTCTAGCAGTTAGAAAGATGCAGACAAGGTCCGGGTGTTGTGCGGCTTCACTCTTCGCATCGTAGAAGGTACCGTGCTCTCCGTCTCTCGGATGCGATCAAGCGGCTCTTCGCGCAGAGAGCACTGTGCCGGTCACTGTGCGCTGCGGAGCTCTCTTTCTGCCGAAAGACGCCTGGCAGCGGCACATAACTTCGGAGAGCTCCGTATCTCCGTATTCTGCATTTCTTGTCTTCTGCGTCTCAGCAAAATGCTTTTCCACTGTGTCTAGCAAGGAGAAACTGTGCCAGCACAGTATACGTGCCCGGACTTGTGTTCTCAATTCCCGAGTTCTCGGCATCTCAAAATCTAAAGGGAAGAGCAAGGTTATCTATGGTAGGCTGGGGCAGAACTAGAAGCAAGCAGAGCAAAGTTGTGCAAGAATACCTTCCTTTCGGATGCTAATGGCAATTGAAGAGGCAGGCAAGTGCTAAGCCTTGAAATTCTAGCAGTTAGAAAGCTGCGGACAAGGTCCGGGTGTTGTGCGGCTTCACTCTTCGCATCCTAGAACGTGGCGCGCTCTCCGTCTCTCGGATGCCATCTAGCGGGTGTTTGCGCAGAGAGCGCTGTGCTGATCGCGGTTCTAAATATTTTTCTGGGTTTTTGGGATGTTTTGGTTCGTTTTTGTGAAGTTTTGGAGAGTTTTGGAATATTTCGGTTCCTTTCGGCGGGTTTTGAAATATTTTGCCCGGATTTTTAAAATGTTTTTATTTGTTTTTATTATTTTTTGGTAAGTTTTTTTGTGTTTTGATAAGTCCTGGCTGGTTTTCTAGTATTTTGGCGTGTTTTCCGAATGTTTTGATCACTTTTGGCGGGTTCTAAAGTATTTCGTCTGGTGTTTGGATTGTTTTAATTTGTTTTGATTTGTTTTTCTTATGTTTTGGTGGGTTCTTGGAAAGGTTTGGTTCATTTTTGCGTATTTTAAAGTATTTTAGCGGGTTTTTGGAATGTTTTGATTTGCATTGATTTTCTTTCTAATGTTTTGACGGATTTTTTGTATGTTTTTTGCGTCTATTGGGAATGTTGTGATCAGTTTCGACGTGTGTATTAACATTTTGGCAGGTTTTTGGAATGTTTTAATTGTTTTTTTACAATATTTCAGCTGGTTTGGGAAATTTTAATTACTTTTGATGTGTTTTACAATATTTTGCCTGGTGTTTGGAATTTCTTGGTTTGTTTTGATTTGTTTTTATAAAGTTTTTGGAAAATTTTGATTCTTTTTGGTGAGTTTTAAAATAGTTTGGCGGGCTTAAAATAATTTGGTGAGTTTTTACAATGTTTTAGCTGGTATTGATTTGTTTTTATTATGTTTTGGCAAGCTTTTTGAAATATTTGGATCAGTTCTGGCTGGTTTTCTAGTATTTTGGCATGTCTTCAGAATGTTTTGATCCGTTTTGGCGGGTTTTAATATATTTTGGCAGGTTTTTAGAATATTTTGTTTGGTTTTCCTATGTCTTTATTATGTTTTGGAGGGCTTTTAGAATGTTTAGATTACTTTGGGCGGGTTTTTAGGATTTTTTTGGTTGGTTTTGATTAGTTTATGTTATGTTTAGTCAGTTTTTTGGTGTGTTTGGATTAGTTTTATTGGGCTTTATCATGTTTTGGCGGTTTTTTTGAATGTTTTATTGACTTCTGACAAATTATATAATATTTTGGCAGGTTTTCAGTATGTTTTGATCAGTTTTTGGGGAGTTCTAAAATATTTTGTCAAGTTTTTGGAATTTTTTGGTTGGTTTTGATTTGTTTTTATGATGTTTTGCCAAGTTTTTTGAATGTTTTGATCAGTTCTGGCTGGTTTTCTAATGTTTTGGCATCTTTTCAGAATGTTTTGATGAGTTTTGCGGGTCCAAATTATTTTGGCGGGTTTTCGGAATATTTTGGTTGGTTTTGATTTGTTTTTATGATGTTTTGGCGGGTTTTCGGAATGTCTTGGTTGGGTTTTAGAATGTTTTGTATTCTCTTGAGTTGTTTTTATTGTGTTGGCAGGTTTTGGAATGTTTGGATTCTTTTTGGCGGGTGTTCGGAATGTTTTGGCGGGTGTTCGGAATGTTTTGATTAGTTTTGACGGGTTTTGAAATATTTTGGCCGGTTTTTAGAAGGTTTCGATTTGTTTTGATTTGTTTTGATTCTGTTTAGCCCAGTTTTTGGTGTGTTTGGATTAGCTTTGGTGGGCTTTATCATGTTTTGTCCGGTTTTTTCAAATGTATTGATCACCTCTGTCTGGTTTTCTATTTTGGCGGGTTTGAAAATATTTTTGGATGAGTTTTGGCGGGTTTGAAAATATTTTGGCTCTTTGCGCAGAGATGACGGTGCCGGTTGCGGTGCGCTCCGGGGCGCTCCTTCTGCGGAAAGACGCCTGGCAGCGGCACTTGGGACAGCTCCGCGTCTCCGTATTCTGCATTTCTTGCCTTCTGCATCTCAGCAAAATGCTTTCCCACTAGGTCTAGCAAGGAGAAACTGTGGCAGCTGAGTAGATGTAGCCCGGCCCGCCCTTTGAAGTTGACAAGTTCTTGGCATCTCAGAGCCTCAAGGCAAGAGCAAGGTTCTCTATGCTAGGCTGGGGCAGAACTAGCAGCAAGCAGAGCAAAGTTGTCCAAGAATAGCTTCCATTGGAATGCTAATGGCAATTGAAGAGGCAGGCCAGTGGCAAGCCACTAGCTTCTAGCAGTTTGAAAGTTGCAGACACAGTGCAGGTGTTGTGCGGCTTCCTTCTTGGCCTCCTAGAAGGTGCCGCGCTCTCCGTCTCTTGCTTGCCAATATGTTGCCGTGTTCCTCCTATTGTTTGGGTTGTTTTGATTTGTTTTTATGATGTTTTGGCGGGTTTTCGAAATATTTTGGTGGTGTTTTAGAATGTTTTGTTTTCTCTTGTGTTGTTTTTATTGTCTTGGCAGGTTGTGGAACGTTTGGATTCCTTTTGGCGGGTTTGAAAATATTTTGGCTCTTTGCGCAGAGATGACGGTGCCGGTTGCGGTGCGCTCCGGGGCGCTCCTTCTGCGGAAAGACGCCTGGCAGCGGCACTTGGGACAGCTCCGCGTCTCTGTATTCTGCGTTTCTTGCCTTCTGCATCTCAGCAAAATGCTTTCCCACTAGGTCTAGCAAGGAGAAACTGTGGCAGCTGAGTAGATGTAGCCCGGCCCGCCCTTTGAAGTTGACAAGTTCTTGGCATCTCAGAGCCTCAAGGCAAGAGCGAGGTTCTCTATGGTAGGCTGGGGCAGAACTAGCAGCAAGCAGAGCAAAGTTGTCCAAGAATAGCTTCCATTGAAATGCTAATGGCAATTGAAGAGGCAGGCAAGTGGTAAGCCTTGAAATTCTAGCAGTTAGAAAGATGCAGACAAGGTCCGGGTGTTGTGCGGCTTCACTCTTCGCATCGTAGAAGGTACCGCGCTCTCCGTCTCTCCGATGCGATCAAGCGGCTCTTCGCGCAGAGAGCACTGTGCCGGTCACTGTGCGCTGCGGAGCTCTCTTTCTGCCGAAAGACGCCTGGCAGCGGCACTTAACTTCGGAGAGCTCCGTATCTCCGTATTCTGCATTTCTTGTCTTCTGCGTCTCAGCAAAATGCTTTTCCACTGTGTCTAGCAAGGAGAAACTGTGCCAGCACAGTATACGTGCCCGGACTTGTGTTCTCAATTCCCGAGTTCTCGGCATCTCAAAATCTAAAGGGAAGAGCAAGGTTATCTATGGTAGGCTGGGGCAGAACTAGAAGCAAGCAGAGCAAAGTTGTGCAAGAATACCTTCCTTTCGGATGCTAATGGCAATTGAAGAGGCAGGCAAGTGCTAAGCCTTGAAATTCTAGCAGTTAGAAAGCTGCGGACACAGTCCGGGTGTTGTGCGGCTTCACTCTTCGCATCGTGGAAGGTACCGCGCTCTCCGTCTCTCGGATGCGATCAAGCGGCTCTTCGCGCAGAGAGCACTGTGCCGGTCACTGTGCGCTGCGGAGCTCTCTTTCTGCCGAAAGACGCCTGGCAGCGGCACATAACTTCGGAGAGCTCCGTATCTCCGTATTCTGCATTTCTTGTCTTCTGCGTCTCAGCAAAATGCTTTTCCACTGTGTCTAGCAAGGAGAAACTGTGCCAGCACAGTATACGTGCCCGGACTTGTGTTCTCAATTCCCGAGTTCTCGGCATCTCAAAATCTAAAGGGAAGAGCAAGGTTATCTATGGTAGGCTGGGGCAGAACTAGAAGCAAGCAGAGCAAAGTTGTGCAAGAATACCTTCCTTTCGGATGCTAATGGCAATTGAAGAGGCAGGCAAGTGGTAAGCCTTGAACTTCTAGCAGTTAGAAAGCTGCGGAAACAGTGCAGGCGTTGTGCGGCTTCACTCTTCGCATCCTAGAACGTGGCGCGCTCTCCGTCTCTCGGATGCCATCTAGCGGGTGTTTGCGCAGAGAGCGCTGTGCTGATCGCGGTTCTAAATATTTTTCTGGGTTTTTGGGATGTTTTGGTTCGTTTTTGTGAAGTTTTGGAGAGTTTTGGAATATTTCGGTTCCTTTCGGCGGGTTTTGAAATATTTTGCCCGGATTTTTAAAATGTTTTTATTTGTTTTTATTATTTTTTGGTAAGTTTTTTTGTGTTTTGATAAGTCCTGGCTGGTTTTCTAGTATTTTGGCGTGTTTTCCGAATGTTTTGATCACTTTTGGCGGGTTCTAAAGTATTTCGTCTGGTGTTTGGATTGTTTTAATTTGTTTTGATTTGTTTTTCTTATGTTTTGGTGGGTTCTTGGAAAGGTTTGGTTCATTTTTGCGTATTTTAAAGTATTTTAGCGGGTTTTTGGAATGTTTTGATTTGCATTGATTTTCTTTCTAATGTTTTGACGGATTTTTTGTATGTTTTTTGCGTCTATTGGGAATGTTGTGATCAGTTTCGACGTGTGTATTAACATTTTGGCAGGTTTTTGGAATGTTTTAATTGTTTTTTTACAATATTTCAGCTGGTTTGGGAAATTTTAATTACTTTTGATGTGTTTTACAATATTTTGCCTGGTGTTTGGAATTTCTTGGTTTGTTTTGATTTGTTTTTATAAAGTTTTTGGAAAATTTTGATTCTTTTTGGTGAGTTTTAAAATAGTTTGGCGGGCTTAAAATAATTTGGTGAGTTTTTACAATGTTTTAGCTGGTATTGATTTGTTTTTATTATGTTTTGGCAAGCTTTTTGAAATATTTGGATCAGTTCTGGCTGGTTTTCTAGTATTTTGGCATGTCTTCAGAATGTTTTGATCCGTTTTGGCGGGTTTTAATGTATTTTGGCAGGTTTTTAGAATATTTTGTTTGGTTTTCCTATGTCTTTATTATGTTTTGGAGGGCTTTTAGAATGTTTAGATTACTTTGGGCGGGTTTTTAGGATTTTTTTGGTTGGTTTTGATTAGTTTATGTTATGTTTAGTCAGTTTTTTGGTGTGTTTGGATTAGTTTTATTGGGCTTTATCATGTTTTGGCGGTTTTTTTGAATGTTTTATTGACTTCTGACAAATTATATAATATTTTGGCAGGTTTTCAGTATGTTTTGATCAGTTTTTGGGGAGTTCTAAAATATTTTGTCAAGTTTTTGGAATTTTTTGGTTGGTTTTGATTTGTTTTTATGATGTTTTGCCAAGTTTTTTGAATGTTTTGATCAGTTCTGGCTGGTTTTCTAATGTTTTGGCATCTTTTCAGAATGTTTTGATGAGTTTTGCGGGTCCAAATTATTTTGGCGGGTTTTCGGAATATTTTGGTTGGTTTTGATTTGTTTTTATGATGTTTTGGCGGGTTTTCGGAATGTCTTGGTTGGGTTTTAGAATGTTTTGTATTCTCTTGAGTTGTTTTTATTGTGTTGGCAGGTTTTGGAATGTTTGGATTCTTTTTGGCGGGTGTTCGGAATGTTTTGGCGGGTGTTCGGAATGTTTTGATTAGTTTTGACGGGTTTTGAAATATTTTGGCCGGTTTTTAGAAGGTTTGGATTTGTTTTGATTTGTTTTGATTCTGTTTAGCCCAGTTTTTGGTGTGTTTGGATTAGCTTTGGTGGGCTTGATCATGTTTTGTCCGGTTTTTTCAAATGTATTGATCACCTCTGTCTGGTTTTCTATTTTGGCGGGTTTGAAAATATTTTTGGATGAGTTTTGGCGGGTTTGAAAATATTTTGGCTCTTTGCGCAGAGATGACGGTGCCGGTTGCGGTGCGCTCCGGGGCGCTCCTTCTGCGGAAAGACGCCTGGCAGCGGCACTTGGGACAGCTCCGCGTCTCCGTATTCTGCGTTTCTTGCCTTCTGCATCTCAGCAAAATGCTTTCCCACTAGGTCTAGCAAGGAGAAACTGTGGCAGCTGAGTAGATGTAGCCCGGCCCGCCCTTTGAAGTTGACAAGTTCTTGGCATCTCAGAGCCTCAAGGCAAGAGCAAGGTTCTCTATGCTAGGCTGGGGCAGAACTAGCAGCAAGCAGAGCAAAGTTGTCCAAGAATAGCTTCCATTGGAATGCTAATGGCAATTGAAGAGGCAGGCCAGTGGCAAGCCACTAGCTTCTAGCAGTTTGAAAGTTGCAGACACAGTGCAGGTGTTGTGCGGCTTCCTTCTTGGCCTCCTAGAAGGTGCCGCGCTCTCCGTCTCTTGCTTGCCAATATGTTGCCGTGTTCCTCCTATTGTTTGGGTTGTTTTGATTTGTTTTTATGATGTTTTGGCGGGTTTTCGAAATATTTTGGTGGTGTTTTAGAATGTTTTGTTTTCTCTTGTGTTGTTTTTATTGTCTTGGCAGGTTGTGGAACGTTTGGATTCCTTTTGGCGGGTTTGAAAATATTTTGGCTCTTTGCGCAGAGATGACGGTGCCGGTTGCGGTGCGCTCCGGGGCGCTCCTTCTGCGGAAAGACGCCTGGCAGCGGCACTTGGGACAGCTCCGCGTCTCTGTATTCTGCGTTTCTTGCCTTCTGCATCTCAGCAAAATGCTTTCCCACTAGGTCTAGCAAGGAGAAACTGTGGCAGCTGAGTAGATGTAGCCCGGCCCGCCCTTTGAAGTTGACAAGTTCTTGGCATCTCAGAGCCTCAAGGCAAGAGCGAGGTTCTCTATGGTAGGCTGGGGCAGAACTAGCAGCAAGCAGAGCAAAGTTGTCCAAGAATAGCTTCCATTGAAATGCTAATGGCAATTGAAGAGGCAGGCAAGTGGTAAGCCTTGAAATTCTAGCAGTTAGAAAGATGCAGACAAGGTCCGGGTGTTGTGCGGCTTCACTCTTCGCATCGTAGAAGGTACCGCGCTCTCCGTCTCTCGGATGCGATCAAGCGGCTCTTCGCGCAGAGAGCACTGTGCCGGTCACTGTGCGCTGCGGAGCTCTCTTTCTGCCGAAAGACGCCTGGCAGCGGCACTTAACTTCGGAGAGCTCCGTATCTCCGTATTCTGCATTTCTTGTCTTCTGCGTCTCAGCAAAATGCTTTTCCACTGTGTCTAGCAAGGAGAAACTGTGCCAGCACAGTATACGTGCCCGGACTTGTGTTCTCAATTCCCGAGTTCTCGGCATCTCAAAATCTAAAGGGAAGAGCAAGGTTATCTATGGTAGGCTGGGGCAGAACTAGAAGCAAGCAGAGCAAAGTTGTGCAAGAATACCTTCCTTTCGGATGCTAATGGCAATTGAAGAGGCAGGCAAGTGCTAAGCCTTGAAATTCTAGCAGTTAGAAAGCTGCGGACAAGGTCCGGGTGTTGTGCGGCTTCACTCTTCGCATCCTAGAACGTGGCGCGCTCTCCGTCTCTCGGATGCCATCTAGCGGGTGTTTGCGCAGAGAGCGCTGTGCTGATCGCGGTTCTAAATATTTTTCTGGGTTTTTGGGATGTTTTGGTTCGTTTTTGTGAAGTTTTGGAGAGTTTTGGAATATTTCGGTTCCTTTCGGCGGGTTTTGAAATATTTTGCCCGGATTTTTAAAATGTTTTTATTTGTTTTTATTATTTTTTGGTAAGTTTTTTTGTGTTTTGATAAGTCCTGGCTGGTTTTCTAGTATTTTGGCGTGTTTTCCGAATGTTTTGATCACTTTTGGCGGGTTCTAAAGTATTTCGTCTGGTGTTTGGATTGTTTTAATTTGTTTTGATTTGTTTTTCTTATGTTTTGGTGGGTTCTTGGAAAGGTTTGGTTCATTTTTGCGTATTTTAAAGTATTTTAGCGGGTTTTTGGAATGTTTTGATTTGCATTGATTTTCTTTCTAATGTTTTGACGGATTTTTTGTATGTTTTTTGCGTCTATTGGGAATGTTGTGATCAGTTTCGACGTGTGTATTAACATTTTGGCAGGTTTTTGGAATGTTTTAATTGTTTTTTTACAATATTTCAGCTGGTTTGGGAAATTTTAATTACTTTTGATGTGTTTTACAATATTTTGCCTGGTGTTTGGAATTTCTTGGTTTGTTTTGATTTGTTTTTATAAAGTTTTTGGAAAATTTTGATTCTTTTTGGTGAGTTTTAAAATAGTTTGGCGGGCTTAAAATAATTTGGTGAGTTTTTACAATGTTTTAGCTGGTATTGATTTGTTTTTATTATGTTTTGGCAAGCTTTTTGAAATATTTGGATCAGTTCTGGCTGGTTTTCTAGTATTTTGGCATGTCTTCAGAATGTTTTGATCCGTTTTGGCGGGTTTTAATGTATTTTGGCAGGTTTTTAGAATATTTTGTTTGGTTTTCCTATGTCTTTATTATGTTTTGGAGGGCTTTTAGAATGTTTAGATTACTTTGGGCGGGTTTTTAGGATTTTTTTGGTTGGTTTTGATTAGTTTATGTTATGTTTAGTCAGTTTTTTGGTGTGTTTGGATTAGTTTTATTGGGCTTTATCATGTTTTGGCGGTTTTTTTGAATGTTTTATTGACTTCTGACAAATTATATAATATTTTGGCAGGTTTTCAGTATGTTTTGATCAGTTTTTGGGGAGTTCTAAAATATTTTGTCAAGTTTTTGGAATTTTTTGGTTGGTTTTGATTTGTTTTTATGATGTTTTGCCAAGTTTTTTGAATGTTTTGATCAGTTCTGGCTGGTTTTCTAATGTTTTGGCATCTTTTCAGAATGTTTTGATGAGTTTTGCGGGTCCAAATTATTTTGGCGGGTTTTCGGAATATTTTGGTTGGTTTTGATTTGTTTTTATGATGTTTTGGCGGGTTTTCGGAATGTCTTGGTTGGGTTTTAGAATGTTTTGTATTCTCTTGAGTTGTTTTTATTGTGTTGGCAGGTTTTGGAATGTTTGGATTCTTTTTGGCGGGTGTTCGGAATGTTTTGGCGGGTGTTCGGAATGTTTTGATTAGTTTTGACGGGTTTTGAAATATTTTGGCCGGTTTTTAGAAGGTTTGGATTTGTTTTGATTTGTTTTGATTCTGTTTAGCCCAGTTTTTGGTGTGTTTGGATTAGCTTTGGTGGGCTTGATCATGTTTGGTCCGGTTTTTTCAAATGTATTGATCACCTCTGTCTGGTTTTCTATTTTGGCGGGTTTGAAAATATTTTTGGATGAGTTTTGGCGGGTTTGAAAATATTTTGGCTCTTTGCGCAGAGATGACGGTGCCGGTTGCGGTGCGCTCCGGGGCGCTCCTTCTGCGGAAAGACGCCTGGCAGCGGCACTTGGGACAGCTCCGCGTCTCCGTATTCTGCGTTTCTTGCCTTCTGCATCTCAGCAAAATGCTTTCCCACTAGGTCTAGCAAGGAGAAACTGTGGCAGCTGAGTAGATGTAGCCCGGCCCGCCCTTTGAAGTTGACAAGTTCTTGGCATCTCAGAGCCTCAAGGCAAGAGCAAGGTTCTCTATGCTAGGCTGGGGCAGAACTAGCAGCAAGCAGAGCAAAGTTGTCCAAGAATAGCTTCCATTGGAATGCTAATGGCAATTGAAGAGGCAGGCCAGTGGCAAGCCACTAGCTTCTAGCAGTTTGAAAGTTGCAGACACAGTGCAGGTGTTGTGCGGCTTCCTTCTTGGCCTCCTAGAAGGTGCCGCGCTCTCCGTCTCTTGCTTGCCAATATGTTGCCGTGTTCCTCCTATTGTTTGGGTTGTTTTGATTTGTTTTTATGATGTTTTGGCAGGTTTTCGAAATATTTTGGTGGTGTTTTAGAATGTTTTGTTTTCTCTTGTGTTGTTTTTATTGTCTTGGCAGGTTGTGGAACGTTTGGATTCCTTTTGGCGGGTTTGAAAATATTTTGGCTCTTTGCGCAGAGATGACGGTGCCGGTTGCGGTGCGCTCCGGGGCGCTCCTTCTGCGGAAAGACGCCTGGCAGCGGCACTTGGGACAGCTCCGCGTCTCTGTATTCTGCGTTTCTTGCCTTCTGCATCTCAGCAAAATGCTTTCCCACTAGGTCTAGCAAGGAGAAACTGTGGCAGCTGAGTAGATGTAGCCCGGCCCGCCCTTTGAAGTTGACAAGTTCTTGGCATCTCAGAGCCTCAAGGCAAGAGCGAGGTTCTCTATGGTAGGCTGGGGCAGAACTAGCAGCAAGCAGAGCAAAGTTGTCCAAGAATAGCTTCCATTGAAATGCTAATGGCAATTGAAGAGGCAGGCAAGTGGTAAGCCTTGAAATTCTAGCAGTTAGAAAGATGCAGACAAGGTCCGGGTGTTGTGCGGCTTCACTCTTCGCATCGTAGAAGGTACCGCGCTCTCCGTCTCTCCGATGCGATCAAGCGGCTCTTCGCGCAGAGAGCACTGTGCCGGTCACTGTGCGCTGCGGAGCTCTCTTTCTGCCGAAAGACGCCTGGCAGCGGCACTTAACTTCGGAGAGCTCCGTATCTCCGTATTCTGCATTTCTTGTCTTCTGCGTCTCAGCAAAATGCTTTTCCACTGTGTCTAGCAAGGAGAAACTGTGCCAGCACAGTATACGTGCCCGGACTTGTGTTCTCAATTCCCGAGTTCTCGGCATCTCAAAATCTAAAGGGAAGAGCAAGGTTATCTATGGTAGGCTGGGGCAGAACTAGAAGCAAGCAGAGCAAAGTTGTGCAAGAATACCTTCCTTTCGGATGCTAATGGCAATTGAAGAGGCAGGCAAGTGCTAAGCCTTGAAATTCTAGCAGTTAGAAAGCTGCGGACACAGTCCGGGTGTTGTGCGGCTTCACTCTTCGCATCGTGGAAGGTACCGCGCTCTCCGTCTCTCGGATGCGATCAAGCGGCTCTTCGCGCAGAGAGCACTGTGCCGGTCACTGTGCGCTGCGGAGCTCTCTTTCTGCCGAAAGACGCCTGGCAGCGGCACATAACTTCGGAGAGCTCCGTATCTCCGTATTCTGCATTTCTTGTCTTCTGCGTCTCAGCAAAATGCTTTTCCACTGTGTCTAGCAAGGAGAAACTGTGCCAGCACAGTATACGTGCCCGGACTTGTGTTCTCAATTCCCGAGTTCTCGGCATCTCAAAATCTAAAGGGAAGAGCAAGGTTATCTATGGTAGGCTGGGGCAGAACTAGAAGCAAGCAGAGCAAAGTTGTGCAAGAATACCTTCCTTTCGGATGCTAATGGCAATTGAAGAGGCAGGCAAGTGGTAAGCCTTGAACTTCTAGCAGTTAGAAAGCTGCGGAAACAGTGCAGGCGTTGTGCGGCTTCACTCTTCGCATCCTAGAACGTGGCGCGCTCTCCGTCTCTCGGATGCCATCTAGCGGGTGTTTGCGCAGAGAGCGCTGTGCTGATCGCGGTTCTAAATATTTTTCTGGGTTTTTGGGATGTTTTGGTTCGTTTTTGTGAAGTTTTGGAGAGTTTTGGAATATTTCGGTTCCTTTCGGCGGGTTTTGAAATATTTTGCCCGGATTTTTAAAATGTTTTTATTTGTTTTTATTATTTTTTGGTAAGTTTTTTTGTGTTTTGATAAGTCCTGGCTGGTTTTCTAGTATTTTGGCGTGTTTTCCGAATGTTTTGATCACTTTTGGCGGGTTCTAAAGTATTTCGTCTGGTGTTTGGATTGTTTTAATTTGTTTTGATTTGTTTTTCTTATGTTTTGGTGGGTTCTTGGAAAGGTTTGGTTCATTTTTGCGTATTTTAAAGTATTTTAGCGGGTTTTTGGAATGTTTTGATTTGCATTGATTTTCTTTCTAATGTTTTGACGGATTTTTTGTATGTTTTTTGCGTCTATTGGGAATGTTGTGATCAGTTTCGACGTGTGTATTAACATTTTGGCAGGTTTTTGGAATGTTTTAATTGTTTTTTTACAATATTTCAGCTGGTTTGGGAAATTTTAATTACTTTTGATGTGTTTTACAATATTTTGCCTGGTGTTTGGAATTTCTTGGTTTGTTTTGATTTGTTTTTATAAAGTTTTTGGAAAATTTTGATTCTTTTTGGTGAGTTTTAAAATAGTTTGGCGGGCTTAAAATAATTTGGTGAGTTTTTACAATGTTTTAGCTGGTATTGATTTGTTTTTATTATGTTTTGGCAAGCTTTTTGAAATATTTGGATCAGTTCTGGCTGGTTTTCTAGTATTTTGGCATGTCTTCAGAATGTTTTGATCCGTTTTGGCGGGTTTTAATGTATTTTGGCAGGTTTTTAGAATATTTTGTTTGGTTTTCCTATGTCTTTATTATGTTTTGGAGGGCTTTTAGAATGTTTAGATTACTTTGGGCGGGTTTTTAGGATTTTTTTGGTTGGTTTTGATTAGTTTATGTTATGTTTAGTCAGTTTTTTGGTGTGTTTGGATTAGTTTTATTGGGCTTTATCATGTTTTGGCGGTTTTTTTGAATGTTTTATTGACTTCTGACAAATTATATAATATTTTGGCAGGTTTTCAGTATGTTTTGATCAGTTTTTGGGGAGTTCTAAAATATTTTGTCAAGTTTTTGGAATTTTTTGGTTGGTTTTGATTTGTTTTTATGATGTTTTGCCAAGTTTTTTGAATGTTTTGATCAGTTCTGGCTGGTTTTCTAATGTTTTGGCATCTTTTCAGAATGTTTTGATGAGTTTTGCGGGTCCAAATTATTTTGGCGGGTTTTCGGAATATTTTGGTTGGTTTTGATTTGTTTTTATGATGTTTTGGCGGGTTTTCGGAATGTCTTGGTTGGGTTTTAGAATGTTTTGTATTCTCTTGAGTTGTTTTTATTGTGTTGGCAGGTTTTGGAATGTTTGGATTCTTTTTGGCGGGTGTTCGGAATGTTTTGGCGGGTGTTCGGAATGTTTTGATTAGTTTTGACGGGTTTTGAAATATTTTGGCCGGTTTTTAGAAGGTTTGGATTTGTTTTGATTTGTTTTGATTCTGTTTAGCCCAGTTTTTGGTGTGTTTGGATTAGCTTTGGTGGGCTTGATCATGTTTTGTCCGGTTTTTTCAAATGTATTGATCACCTCTGTCTGGTTTTCTATTTTGGCGGGTTTGAAAATATTTTTGGATGAGTTTTGGCGGGTTTGAAAATATTTTGGCTCTTTGCGCAGAGATGACGGTGCCGGTTGCGGTGCGCTCCGGGGCGCTCCTTCTGCGGAAAGACGCCTGGCAGCGGCACTTGGGACAGCTCCGCGTCTCCGTATTCTGCGTTTCTTGCCTTCTGCATCTCAGCAAAATGCTTTCCCACTAGGTCTAGCAAGGAGAAACTGTGGCAGCTGAGTAGATGTAGCCCGGCCCGCCCTTTGAAGTTGACAAGTTCTTGGCATCTCAGAGCCTCAAGGCAAGAGCAAGGTTCTCTATGCTAGGCTGGGGCAGAACTAGCAGCAAGCAGAGCAAAGTTGTCCAAGAATAGCTTCCATTGGAATGCTAATGGCAATTGAAGAGGCAGGCCAGTGGCAAGCCACTAGCTTCTAGCAGTTTGAAAGTTGCAGACACAGTGCAGGTGTTGTGCGGCTTCCTTCTTGGCCTCCTAGAAGGTGCCGCGCTCTCCGTCTCTTGCTTGCCAATATGTTGCCGTGTTCCTCCTATTGTTTGGGTTGTTTTGATTTGTTTTTATGATGTTTTGGCGGGTTTTCGAAATATTTTGGTGGTGTTTTAGAATGTTTTGTTTTCTCTTGTGTTGTTTTTATTGTCTTGGCAGGTTGTGGAACGTTTGGATTCCTTTTGGCGGGTTTGAAAATATTTTGGCTCTTTGCGCAGAGATGACGGTGCCGGTTGCGGTGCGCTCCGGGGCGCTCCTTCTGCGGAAAGACGCCTGGCAGCGGCACTTGGGACAGCTCCGCGTCTCTGTATTCTGCGTTTCTTGCCTTCTGCATCTCAGCAAAATGCTTTCCCACTAGGTCTAGCAAGGAGAAACTGTGGCAGCTGAGTAGATGTAGCCCGGCCCGCCCTTTGAAGTTGACAAGTTCTTGGCATCTCAGAGCCTCAAGGCAAGAGCGAGGTTCTCTATGGTAGGCTGGGGCAGAACTAGCAGCAAGCAGAGCAAAGTTGTCCAAGAATAGCTTCCATTGAAATGCTAATGGCAATTGAAGAGGCAGGCAAGTGGTAAGCCTTGAAATTCTAGCAGTTAGAAAGATGCAGACAAGGTCCGGGTGTTGTGCGGCTTCACTCTTCGCATCGTAGAAGGTACCGCGCTCTCCGTCTCTCGGATGCGATCAAGCGGCTCTTCGCGCAGAGAGCACTGTGCCGGTCACTGTGCGCTGCGGAGCTCTCTTTCTGCCGAAAGACGCCTGGCAGCGGCACTTAACTTCGGAGAGCTCCGTATCTCCGTATTCTGCATTTCTTGTCTTCTGCGTCTCAGCAAAATGCTTTTCCACTGTGTCTAGCAAGGAGAAACTGTGCCAGCACAGTATACGTGCCCGGACTTGTGTTCTCAATTCCCGAGTTCTCGGCATCTCAAAATCTAAAGGGAAGAGCAAGGTTATCTATGGTAGGCTGGGGCAGAACTAGAAGCAAGCAGAGCAAAGTTGTGCAAGAATACCTTCCTTTCGGATGCTAATGGCAATTGAAGAGGCAGGCAAGTGCTAAGCCTTGAAATTCTAGCAGTTAGAAAGCTGCGGACAAGGTCCGGGTGTTGTGCGGCTTCACTCTTCGCATCCTAGAACGTGGCGCGCTCTCCGTCTCTCGGATGCCATCTAGCGGGTGTTTGCGCAGAGAGCGCTGTGCTGATCGCGGTTCTAAATATTTTTCTGGGTTTTTGGGATGTTTTGGTTCGTTTTTGTGAAGTTTTGGAGAGTTTTGGAATATTTCGGTTCCTTTCGGCGGGTTTTGAAATATTTTGCCCGGATTTTTAAAATGTTTTTATTTGTTTTTATTATTTTTTGGTAAGTTTTTTTGTGTTTTGATAAGTCCTGGCTGGTTTTCTAGTATTTTGGCGTGTTTTCCGAATGTTTTGATCACTTTTGGCGGGTTCTAAAGTATTTCGTCTGGTGTTTGGATTGTTTTAATTTGTTTTGATTTGTTTTTCTTATGTTTTGGTGGGTTCTTGGAAAGGTTTGGTTCATTTTTGCGTATTTTAAAGTATTTTAGCGGGTTTTTGGAATGTTTTGATTTGCATTGATTTTCTTTCTAATGTTTTGACGGATTTTTTGTATGTTTTTTGCGTCTATTGGGAATGTTGTGATCAGTTTCGACGTGTGTATTAACATTTTGGCAGGTTTTTGGAATGTTTTAATTGTTTTTTTACAATATTTCAGCTGGTTTGGGAAATTTTAATTACTTTTGATGTGTTTTACAATATTTTGCCTGGTGTTTGGAATTTCTTGGTTTGTTTTGATTTGTTTTTATAAAGTTTTTGGAAAATTTTGATTCTTTTTGGTGAGTTTTAAAATAGTTTGGCGGGCTTAAAATAATTTGGTGAGTTTTTACAATGTTTTAGCTGGTATTGATTTGTTTTTATTATGTTTTGGCAAGCTTTTTGAAATATTTGGATCAGTTCTGGCTGGTTTTCTAGTATTTTGGCATGTCTTCAGAATGTTTTGATCCGTTTTGGCGGGTTTTAATATATTTTGGCAGGTTTTTAGAATATTTTGTTTGGTTTTCCTATGTCTTTATTATGTTTTGGAGGGCTTTTAGAATGTTTAGATTACTTTGGGCGGGTTTTTAGGATTTTTTTGGTTGGTTTTGATTAGTTTATGTTATGTTTAGTCAGTTTTTTGGTGTGTTTGGATTAGTTTTATTGGGCTTTATCATGTTTTGGCGGTTTTTTTGAATGTTTTATTGACTTCTGACAAATTATATAATATTTTGGCAGGTTTTCAGTATGTTTTGATCAGTTTTTGGGGAGTTCTAAAATATTTTGTCAAGTTTTTGGAATTTTTTGGTTGGTTTTGATTTGTTTTTATGATGTTTTGCCAAGTTTTTTGAATGTTTTGATCAGTTCTGGCTGGTTTTCTAATGTTTTGGCATCTTTTCAGAATGTTTTGATGAGTTTTGCGGGTCCAAATTATTTTGGCGGGTTTTCGGAATATTTTGGTTGGTTTTGATTTGTTTTTATGATGTTTTGGCGGGTTTTCGGAATGTCTTGGTTGGGTTTTAGAATGTTTTGTATTCTCTTGAGTTGTTTTTATTGTGTTGGCAGGTTTTGGAATGTTTGGATTCTTTTTGGCGGGTGTTCGGAATGTTTTGGCGGGTGTTCGGAATGTTTTGATTAGTTTTGACGGGTTTTGAAATATTTTGGCCGGTTTTTAGAAGGTTTGGATTTGTTTTGATTTGTTTTGATTCTGTTTAGCCCAGTTTTTGGTGTGTTTGGATTAGCTTTGGTGGGCTTGATCATGTTTTGTCCGGTTTTTTCAAATGTATTGATCACCTCTGTCTGGTTTTCTATTTTGGCGGGTTTGAAAATATTTTTGGATGAGTTTTGGCGGGTTTGAAAATATTTTGGCTCTTTGCGCAGAGATGACGGTGCCGGTTGCGGTGCGCTCCGGGGCGCTCCTTCTGCGGAAAGACGCCTGGCAGCGGCACTTGGGACAGCTCCGCGTCTCCGTATTCTGCGTTTCTTGCCTTCTGCATCTCAGCAAAATGCTTTCCCACTAGGTCTAGCAAGGAGAAACTGTGGCAGCTGAGTAGATGTAGCCCGGCCCGCCCTTTGAAGTTGACAAGTTCTTGGCATCTCAGAGCCTCAAGGCAAGAGCAAGGTTCTCTATGCTAGGCTGGGGCAGAACTAGCAGCAAGCAGAGCAAAGTTGTCCAAGAATAGCTTCCATTGGAATGCTAATGGCAATTGAAGAGGCAGGCCAGTGGCAAGCCACTAGCTTCTAGCAGTTTGAAAGTTGCAGACACAGTGCAGGTGTTGTGCGGCTTCCTTCTTGGCCTCCTAGAAGGTGCCGCGCTCTCCGTCTCTTGCTTGCCAATATGTTGCCGTGTTCCTCCTATTGTTTGGGTTGTTTTGATTTGTTTTTATGATGTTTTGGCGGGTTTTCGAAATATTTTGGTGGTGTTTTAGAATGTTTTGTTTTCTCTTGTGTTGTTTTTATTGTCTTGGCAGGTTGTGGAACGTTTGGATTCCTTTTGGCGGGTTTGAAAATATTTTGGCTCTTTGCGCAGAGATGACGGTGCCGGTTGCGGTGCGCTCCGGGGCGCTCCTTCTGCGGAAAGACGCCTGGCAGCGGCACTTGGGACAGCTCCGCGTCTCTGTATTCTGCGTTTCTTGCCTTCTGCATCTCAGCAAAATGCTTTCCCACTAGGTCTAGCAAGGAGAAACTGTGGCAGCTGAGTAGATGTAGCCCGGCCCGCCCTTTGAAGTTGACAAGTTCTTGGCATCTCAGAGCCTCAAGGCAAGAGCGAGGTTCTCTATGGTAGGCTGGGGCAGAACTAGCAGCAAGCAGAGCAAAGTTGTCCAAGAATAGCTTCCATTGAAATGCTAATGGCAATTGAAGAGGCAGGCAAGTGGTAAGCCTTGAAATTCTAGCAGTTAGAAAGATGCAGACAAGGTCCGGGTGTTGTGCGGCTTCACTCTTCGCATCGTAGAAGGTACCGCGCTCTCCGTCTCTCGGATGCGATCAAGCGGCTCTTCGCGCAGAGAGCACTGTGCCGGTCACTGTGCGCTGCGGAGCTCTCTTTCTGCCGAAAGACGCCTGGCAGCGGCACTTAACTTCGGAGAGCTCCGTATCTCCGTATTCTGCATTTCTTGTCTTCTGCGTCTCAGCAAAATGCTTTTCCACTGTGTCTAGCAAGGAGAAACTGTGCCAGCACAGTATACGTGCCCGGACTTGTGTTCTCAATTCCCGAGTTCTCGGCATCTCAAAATCTAAAGGGAAGAGCAAGGTTATCTATGGTAGGCTGGGGCAGAACTAGAAGCAAGCAGAGCAAAGTTGTGCAAGAATACCTTCCTTTCGGATGCTAATGGCAATTGAAGAGGCAGGCAAGTGCTAAGCCTTGAAATTCTAGCAGTTAGAAAGCTGCGGACACAGTCCGGGTGTTGTGCGGCTTCACTCTTCGCATCGTGGAAGGTACCGCGCTCTCCGTCTCTCGGATGCGATCAAGCGGCTCTTCGCGCAGAGAGCACTGTGCCGGTCACTGTGCGCTGCGGAGCTCTCTTTCTGCCGAAAGACGCCTGGCAGCGGCACATAACTTCGGAGAGCTCCGTATCTCCGTATTCTGCATTTCTTGTCTTCTGCGTCTCAGCAAAATGCTTTTCCACTGTGTCTAGCAAGGAGAAACTGTGCCAGCACAGTATACGTGCCCGGACTTGTGTTCTCAATTCCCGAGTTCTCGGCATCTCAAAATCTAAAGGGAAGAGCAAGGTTATCTATGGTAGGCTGGGGCAGAACTAGAAGCAAGCAGAGCAAAGTTGTGCAAGAATACCTTCCTTTCGGATGCTAATGGCAATTGAAGAGGCAGGCAAGTGGTAAGCCTTGAACTTCTAGCAGTTAGAAAGCTGCGGAAACAGTGCAGGCGTTGTGCGGCTTCACTCTTCGCATCCTAGAACGTGGCGCGCTCTCCGTCTCTCGGATGCCATCTAGCGGGTGTTTGCGCAGAGAGCGCTGTGCTGATCGCGGTTCTAAATATTTTTCTGGGTTTTTGGGATGTTTTGGTTCGTTTTTGTGAAGTTTTGGAGAGTTTTGGAATATTTCGGTTCCTTTCGGCGGGTTTTGAAATATTTTGCCCGGATTTTTAAAATGTTTTTATTTGTTTTTATTATTTTTTGGTAAGTTTTTTTGTGTTTTGATAAGTCCTGGCTGGTTTTCTAGTATTTTGGCGTGTTTTCCGAATGTTTTGATCACTTTTGGCGGGTTCTAAAGTATTTCGTCTGGTGTTTGGATTGTTTTAATTTGTTTTGATTTGTTTTTCTTATGTTTTGGTGGGTTCTTGGAAAGGTTTGGTTCATTTTTGCGTATTTTAAAGTATTTTAGCGGGTTTTTGGAATGTTTTGATTTGCATTGATTTTCTTTCTAATGTTTTGACGGATTTTTTGTATGTTTTTTGCGTCTATTGGGAATGTTGTGATCAGTTTCGACGTGTGTATTAACATTTTGGCAGGTTTTTGGAATGTTTTAATTGTTTTTTTACAATATTTCAGCTGGTTTGGGAAATTTTAATTACTTTTGATGTGTTTTACAATATTTTGCCTGGTGTTTGGAATTTCTTGGTTTGTTTTGATTTGTTTTTATAAAGTTTTTGGAAAATTTTGATTCTTTTTGGTGAGTTTTAAAATAGTTTGGCGGGCTTAAAATAATTTGGTGAGTTTTTACAATGTTTTAGCTGGTATTGATTTGTTTTTATTATGTTTTGGCAAGCTTTTTGAAATATTTGGATCAGTTCTGGCTGGTTTTCTAGTATTTTGGCATGTCTTCAGAATGTTTTGATCCGTTTTGGCGGGTTTTAATGTATTTTGGCAGGTTTTTAGAATATTTTGTTTGGTTTTCCTATGTCTTTATTATGTTTTGGAGGGCTTTTAGAATGTTTAGATTACTTTGGGCGGGTTTTTAGGATTTTTTTGGTTGGTTTTGATTAGTTTATGTTATGTTTAGTCAGTTTTTTGGTGTGTTTGGATTAGTTTTATTGGGCTTTATCATGTTTTGGCGGTTTTTTTGAATGTTTTATTGACTTCTGACAAATTATATAATATTTTGGCAGGTTTTCAGTATGTTTTGATCAGTTTTTGGGGAGTTCTAAAATATTTTGTCAAGTTTTTGGAATTTTTTGGTTGGTTTTGATTTGTTTTTATGATGTTTTGCCAAGTTTTTTGAATGTTTTGATCAGTTCTGGCTGGTTTTCTAATGTTTTGGCATCTTTTCAGAATGTTTTGATGAGTTTTGCGGGTCCAAATTATTTTGGCGGGTTTTCGGAATATTTTGGTTGGTTTTGATTTGTTTTTATGATGTTTTGGCGGGTTTTCGGAATGTCTTGGTTGGGTTTTAGAATGTTTTGTATTCTCTTGAGTTGTTTTTATTGTGTTGGCAGGTTTTGGAATGTTTGGATTCTTTTTGGCGGGTGTTCGGAATGTTTTGGCGGGTGTTCGGAATGTTTTGATTAGTTTTGACGGGTTTTGAAATATTTTGGCCGGTTTTTAGAAGGTTTGGATTTGTTTTGATTTGTTTTGATTCTGTTTAGCCCAGTTTTTGGTGTGTTTGGATTAGCTTTGGTGGGCTTGATCATGTTTGGTCCGGTTTTTTCAAATGTATTGATCACCTCTGTCTGGTTTTCTATTTTGGCGGGTTTGAAAATATTTTTGGATGAGTTTTGGCGGGTTTGAAAATATTTTGGCTCTTTGCGCAGAGATGACGGTGCCGGTTGCGGTGCGCTCCGGGGCGCTCCTTCTGCGGAAAGACGCCTGGCAGCGGCACTTGGGACAGCTCCGCGTCTCCGTATTCTGCGTTTCTTGCCTTCTGCATCTCAGCAAAATGCTTTCCCACTAGGTCTAGCAAGGAGAAACTGTGGCAGCTGAGTAGATGTAGCCCGGCCCGCCCTTTGAAGTTGACAAGTTCTTGGCATCTCAGAGCCTCAAGGCAAGAGCAAGGTTCTCTATGCTAGGCTGGGGCAGAACTAGCAGCAAGCAGAGCAAAGTTGTCCAAGAATAGCTTCCATTGGAATGCTAATGGCAATTGAAGAGGCAGGCCAGTGGCAAGCCACTAGCTTCTAGCAGTTTGAAAGTTGCAGACACAGTGCAGGTGTTGTGCGGCTTCCTTCTTGGCCTCCTAGAAGGTGCCGCGCTCTCCGTCTCTTGCTTGCCAATATGTTGCCGTGTTCCTCCTATTGTTTGGGTTGTTTTGATTTGTTTTTATGATGTTTTGGCGGGTTTTCGAAATATTTTGGTGGTGTTTTAGAATGTTTTGTTTTCTCTTGTGTTGTTTTTATTGTCTTGGCAGGTTGTGGAACGTTTGGATTCCTTTTGGCGGGTTTGAAAATATTTTGGCTCTTTGCGCAGAGATGACGGTGCCGGTTGCGGTGCGCTCCGGGGCGCTCCTTCTGCGGAAAGACGCCTGGCAGCGGCACTTGGGACAGCTCCGCGTCTCTGTATTCTGCGTTTCTTGCCTTCTGCATCTCAGCAAAATGCTTTCCCACTAGGTCTAGCAAGGAGAAACTGTGGCAGCTGAGTAGATGTAGCCCGGCCCGCCCTTTGAAGTTGACAAGTTCTTGGCATCTCAGAGCCTCAAGGCAAGAGCGAGGTTCTCTATGGTAGGCTGGGGCAGAACTAGCAGCAAGCAGAGCAAAGTTGTCCAAGAATAGCTTCCATTGAAATGCTAATGGCAATTGAAGAGGCAGGCAAGTGGTAAGCCTTGAAATTCTAGCAGTTAGAAAGATGCAGACAAGGTCCGGGTGTTGTGCGGCTTCACTCTTCGCATCGTAGAAGGTACCGCGCTCTCCGTCTCTCGGATGCGATCAAGCGGCTCTTTGCGCAGAGAGCACTGTGCCGGTCACTGTGCGCTGCGGAGCTCTCTTTCTGCCGAAAGACGCCTGGCAGCGGCACTTAACTTCGGAGAGCTCCGTATCTCCGTATTCTGCATTTCTTGTCTTCTGCGTCTCAGCAAAATGCTTTTCCACTGTGTCTAGCAAGGAGAAACTGTGCCAGCACAGTATACGTGCCCGGACTTGTGTTCTCAATTCCCGAGTTCTCGGCATCTCAAAATCTAAAGGGAAGAGCAAGGTTATCTATGGTAGGCTGGGGCAGAACTAGAAGCAAGCAGAGCAAAGTTGTGCAAGAATACCTTCCTTTCGGATGCTAATGGCAATTGAAGAGGCAGGCAAGTGCTAAGCCTTGAAATTCTAGCAGTTAGAAAGCTGCGGACACAGTCCGGGTGTTGTGCGGCTTCACTCTTCGCATCGTGGAAGGTACCGCGCTCTCCGTCTCTCGGATGCGATCAAGCGGCTCTTCGCGCAGAGAGCACTGTGCCGGTCACTGTGCGCTGCGGAGCTCTCTTTCTGCCGAAAGACGCCTGGCAGCGGCACATAACTTCGGAGAGCTCCGTATCTCCGTATTCTGCATTTCTTGTCTTCTGCGTCTCAGCAAAATGCTTTTCCACTGTGTCTAGCAAGGAGAAACTGTGCCAGCACAGTATACGTGCCCGGACTTGTGTTCTCAATTCCCGAGTTCTCGGCATCTCAAAATCTAAAGGGAAGAGCAAGGTTATCTATGGTAGGCTGGGGCAGAACTAGAAGCAAGCAGAGCAAAGTTGTGCAAGAATACCTTCCTTTCGGATGCTAATGGCAATTGAAGAGGCAGGCAAGTGGTAAGCCTTGAACTTCTAGCAGTTAGAAAGCTGCGGAAACAGTGCAGGCGTTGTGCGGCTTCACTCTTCGCATCCTAGAACGTGGCGCGCTCTCCGTCTCTCGGATGCCATCTAGCGGGTGTTTGCGCAGAGAGCGCTGTGCTGATCGCGGTTCTAAATATTTTTCTGGGTTTTTGGGATGTTTTGGTTCGTTTTTGTGAAGTTTTGGAGAGTTTTGGAATATTTCGGTTCCTTTCGGCGGGTTTTGAAATATTTTGCCCGGATTTTTAAAATGTTTTTATTTGTTTTTATTATTTTTTGGTAAGTTTTTTTGTGTTTTGATAAGTCCTGGCTGGTTTTCTAGTATTTTGGCGTGTTTTCCGAATGTTTTGATCACTTTTGGCGGGTTCTAAAGTATTTCGTCTGGTGTTTGGATTGTTTTAATTTGTTTTGATTTGTTTTTCTTATGTTTTGGTGGGTTCTTGGAAAGGTTTGGTTCATTTTTGCGTATTTTAAAGTATTTTAGCGGGTTTTTGGAATGTTTTGATTTGCATTGATTTTCTTTCTAATGTTTTGACGGATTTTTTGTATGTTTTTTGCGTCTATTGGGAATGTTGTGATCAGTTTCGACGTGTGTATTAACATTTTGGCAGGTTTTTGGAATGTTTTAATTGTTTTTTTACAATATTTCAGCTGGTTTGGGAAATTTTAATTACTTTTGATGTGTTTTACAATATTTTGCCTGGTGTTTGGAATTTCTTGGTTTGTTTTGATTTGTTTTTATAAAGTTTTTGGAAAATTTTGATTCTTTTTGGTGAGTTTTAAAATAGTTTGGCGGGCTTAAAATAATTTGGTGAGTTTTTACAATGTTTTAGCTGGTATTGATTTGTTTTTATTATGTTTTGGCAAGCTTTTTGAAATATTTGGATCAGTTCTGGCTGGTTTTCTAGTATTTTGGCATGTCTTCAGAATGTTTTGATCCGTTTTGGCGGGTTTTAATGTATTTTGGCAGGTTTTTAGAATATTTTGTTTGGTTTTCCTATGTCTTTATTATGTTTTGGAGGGCTTTTAGAATGTTTAGATTACTTTGGGCGGGTTTTTAGGATTTTTTTGGTTGGTTTTGATTAGTTTATGTTATGTTTAGTCAGTTTTTTGGTGTGTTTGGATTAGTTTTATTGGGCTTTATCATGTTTTGGCGGTTTTTTTGAATGTTTTATTGACTTCTGACAAATTATATAATATTTTGGCAGGTTTTCAGTATGTTTTGATCAGTTTTTGGGGAGTTCTAAAATATTTTGTCAAGTTTTTGGAATTTTTTGGTTGGTTTTGATTTGTTTTTATGATGTTTTGCCAAGTTTTTTGAATGTTTTGATCAGTTCTGGCTGGTTTTCTAATGTTTTGGCATCTTTTCAGAATGTTTTGATGAGTTTTGCGGGTCCAAATTATTTTGGCGGGTTTTCGGAATATTTTGGTTGGTTTTGATTTGTTTTTATGATGTTTTGGCGGGTTTTCGGAATGTCTTGGTTGGGTTTTAGAATGTTTTGTATTCTCTTGAGTTGTTTTTATTGTGTTGGCAGGTTTTGGAATGTTTGGATTCTTTTTGGCGGGTGTTCGGAATGTTTTGGCGGGTGTTCGGAATGTTTTGATTAGTTTTGACGGGTTTTGAAATATTTTGGCCGGTTTTTAGAAGGTTTCGATTTGTTTTGATTTGTTTTGATTCTGTTTAGCCCAGTTTTTGGTGTGTTTGGATTAGCTTTGGTGGGCTTGATCATGTTTTGTCCGGTTTTTTCAAATGTATTGATCACCTCTGTCTGGTTTTCTATTTTGGCGGGTTTGAAAATATTTTTGGATGAGTTTTGGCGGGTTTGAAAATATTTTGGCTCTTTGCGCAGAGATGACGGTGCCGGTTGCGGTGCGCTCCGGGGCGCTCCTTCTGCGGAAAGACGCCTGGCAGCGGCACTTGGGACAGCTCCGCGTCTCTGTATTCTGCGTTTCTTGCCTTCTGCATCTCAGCAAAATGCTTTCCCACTAGGTCTAGCAAGGAGAAACTGTGGCAGCTGAGTAGATGTAGCCCGGCCCGCCCTTTGAAGTTGACAAGTTCTTGGCATCTCAGAGCCTCAAGGCAAGAGCAAGGTTCTCTATGCTAGGCTGGGGCAGAACTAGCAGCAAGCAGAGCAAAGTTGTCCAAGAATAGCTTCCATTGGAATGCTAATGGCAATTGAAGAGGCAGGCCAGTGGCAAGCCACTAGCTTCTAGCAGTTTGAAAGTTGCAGACACAGTGCAGGTGTTGTGCGGCTTCCTTCTTGGCCTCCTAGAAGGTGCCGCGCTCTCCGTCTCTTGCTTGCCAATATGTTGCCGTGTTCCTCCTATTGTTTGGGTTGTTTTGATTTGTTTTTATGATGTTTTGGCGGGTTTTCGAAATATTTTGGTGGTGTTTTAGAATGTTTTGTTTTCTCTTGTGTTGTTTTTATTGTCTTGGCAGGTTGTGGAACGTTTGGATTCCTTTTGGCGGGTTTGAAAATATTTTGGCTCTTTGCGCAGAGATGACGGTGCCGGTTGCGGTGCGCTCCGGGGCGCTCCTTCTGCGGAAAGACGCCTGGCAGCGGCACTTGGGACAGCTCCGCGTCTCTGTATTCTGCGTTTCTTGCCTTCTGCATCTCAGCAAAATGCTTTCCCACTAGGTCTAGCAAGGAGAAACTGTGGCAGCTGAGTAGATGTAGCCCGGCCCGCCCTTTGAAGTTGACAAGTTCTTGGCATCTCAGAGCCTCAAGGCAAGAGCAAGGTTCTCTATGCTAGGCTGGGGCAGAACTAGCAGCAAGCAGAGCAAAGTTGTCCAAGAATAGCTTCCATTGAAATGCTAATGGCAATTGAAGAGGCAGGCAAGTGGTAAGCCTTGAAATTCTAGCAGTTAGAAAGATGCAGACAAGGTCCGGGTGTTGTGCGGCTTCACTCTTCGCATCGTAGAAGGTACCGCGCTCTCCGTCTCTCGGATGCGATCAAGCGGCTCTTCGCGCAGAGAGCACTGTGCCGGTCACTGTGCGCTGCGGAGCTCTCTTTCTGCCGAAAGACGCCTGGCAGCGGCACTTAACTTCGGAGAGCTCCGTATCTCCGTATTCTGCATTTCTTGTCTTCTGCGTCTCAGCAAAATGCTTTTCCACTGTGTCTAGCAAGGAGAAACTGTGCCAGCACAGTATACGTGCCCGGACTTGTGTTCTCAATTCCCGAGTTCTCGGCATCTCAAAATCTAAAGGGAAGAGCAAGGTTATCTATGGTAGGCTGGGGCAGAACTAGAAGCAAGCAGAGCAAAGTTGTGCAAGAATACCTTCCTTTCGGATGCTAATGGCAATTGAAGAGGCAGGCAAGTGCTAAGCCTTGAAATTCTAGCAGTTAGAAAGCTGCGGACACAGTCCGGGTGTTGTGCGGCTTCACTCTTCGCATCGTGGAAGGTACCGCGCTCTCCGTCTCTCGGATGCGATCAAGCGGCTCTTCGCGCAGAGAGCACTGTGCCGGTCACTGTGCGCTGCGGAGCTCTCTTTCTGCCGAAAGACGCCTGGCAGCGGCACATAACTTCGGAGAGCTCCGTATCTCCGTATTCTGCATTTCTTGTCTTCTGCGTCTCAGCAAAATGCTTTTCCACTGTGTCTAGCAAGGAGAAACTGTGCCAGCACAGTATACGTGCCCGGACTTGTGTTCTCAATTCCCGAGTTCTCGGCATCTCAAAATCTAAAGGGAAGAGCAAGGTTATCTATGGTAGGCTGGGGCAGAACTAGAAGCAAGCAGAGCAAAGTTGTGCAAGAATACCTTCCTTTCGGATGCTAATGGCAATTGAAGAGGCAGGCAAGTGGTAAGCCTTGAACTTCTAGCAGTTAGAAAGCTGCGGAAACAGTGCAGGCGTTGTGCGGCTTCACTCTTCGCATCCTAGAACGTGGCGCGCTCTCCGTCTCTCGGATGCCATCTAGCGGGTGTTTGCGCAGAGAGCGCTGTGCTGATCGCGGTTCTAAATATTTTTCTGGGTTTTTGGGATGTTTTGGTTCGTTTTTGTGAAGTTTTGGAGAGTTTTGGAATATTTCGGTTCCTTTCGGCGGGTTTTGAAATATTTTGCCCGGATTTTTAAAATGTTTTTATTTGTTTTTATTATTTTTTGGTAAGTTTTTTTGTGTTTTGATAAGTCCTGGCTGGTTTTCTAGTATTTTGGCGTGTTTTCCGAATGTTTTGATCACTTTTGGCGGGTTCTAAAGTATTTCGTCTGGTGTTTGGATTGTTTTAATTTGTTTTGATTTGTTTTTCTTATGTTTTGGTGGGTTCTTGGAAAGGTTTGGTTCATTTTTGCGTATTTTAAAGTATTTTAGCGGGTTTTTGGAATGTTTTGATTTGCATTGATTTTCTTTCTAATGTTTTGACGGATTTTTTGTATGTTTTTTGCGTCTATTGGGAATGTTGTGATCAGTTTCGACGTGTGTATTAACATTTTGGCAGGTTTTTGGAATGTTTTAATTGTTTTTTTACAATATTTCAGCTGGTTTGGGAAATTTTAATTACTTTTGATGTGTTTTACAATATTTTGCCTGGTGTTTGGAATTTCTTGGTTTGTTTTGATTTGTTTTTATAAAGTTTTTGGAAAATTTTGATTCTTTTTGGTGAGTTTTAAAATAGTTTGGCGGGCTTAAAATAATTTGGTGAGTTTTTACAATGTTTTAGCTGGTATTGATTTGTTTTTATTATGTTTTGGCAAGCTTTTTGAAATATTTGGATCAGTTCTGGCTGGTTTTCTAGTATTTTGGCATGTCTTCAGAATGTTTTGATCCGTTTTGGCGGGTTTTAATGTATTTTGGCAGGTTTTTAGAATATTTTGTTTGGTTTTCCTATGTCTTTATTATGTTTTGGAGGGCTTTTAGAATGTTTAGATTACTTTGGGCGGGTTTTTAGGATTTTTTTGGTTGGTTTTGATTAGTTTATGTTATGTTTAGTCAGTTTTTTGGTGTGTTTGGATTAGTTTTATTGGGCTTTATCATGTTTTGGCGGTTTTTTTGAATGTTTTATTGACTTCTGACAAATTATATAATATTTTGGCAGGTTTTCAGTATGTTTTGATCAGTTTTTGGGGAGTTCTAAAATATTTTGTCAAGTTTTTGGAATTTTTTGGTTGGTTTTGATTTGTTTTTATGATGTTTTGCCAAGTTTTTTGAATGTTTTGATCAGTTCTGGCTGGTTTTCTAATGTTTTGGCATCTTTTCAGAATGTTTTGATGAGTTTTGCGGGTCCAAATTATTTTGGCGGGTTTTCGGAATATTTTGGTTGGTTTTGATTTGTTTTTATGATGTTTTGGCGGGTTTTCGGAATGTCTTGGTTGGGTTTTAGAATGTTTTGTATTCTCTTGAGTTGTTTTTATTGTGTTGGCAGGTTTTGGAATGTTTGGATTCTTTTTGGCGGGTGTTCGGAATGTTTTGGCGGGTGTTCGGAATGTTTTGATTAGTTTTGACGGGTTTTGAAATATTTTGGCCGGTTTTTAGAAGGTTTCGATTTGTTTTGATTTGTTTTGATTCTGTTTAGCCCAGTTTTTGGTGTGTTTGGATTAGCTTTGGTGGGCTTGATCATGTTTTGTCCGGTTTTTTCAAATGTATTGATCACCTCTGTCTGGTATTCTATTTTGGCGGGTTTGAAAATATTTTTGGATGAGTTTTGGCGGGTTTGAAAATATTTTGGCTCTTTGCGCAGAGATGACGGTGCCGGTTGCGGTGCGCTCCGGGGCGCTCCTTCTGCGGAAAGACGCCTGGCAGCGGCACTTGGGACAGCTCCGCGTCTCCGTATTGTGCGTTTCTTGCCTTCTGCATCTCAGCAAAATGCTTTCCCACTAGGTCTAGCAAGGAGAAACTGTGGCAGCTGAGTAGATGTAGCCCGGCCCGCCCTTTGAAGTTGACAAGTTCTTGGCATCTCAGAGCCTCAAGGCAAGAGCAAGGTTCTCTATGCTAGGCTGGGGCAGAACTAGCAGCAAGCAGAGCAAAGTTGTCCAAGAATAGCTTCCATTGGAATGCTAATGGCAATTGAAGAGGCAGGCCAGTGGCAAGCCACTAGCTTCTAGCAGTTTGAAAGTTGCAGACACAGTGCAGGTGTTGTGCGGCTTCCTTCTTGGCCTCCTAGAAGGTGCCGCGCTCTCCGTCTCTTGCTTGCCAATATGTTGCCGTGTTCCTCCTATTGTTTGGGTTGTTTTGATTTGTTTTGATGATGTTTTGGCGGGTTTTCGAAATATTTTGGTGGTGTTTTAGAATGTTTTGTTTTCTCTTGTGTTGTTTTTATTGTCTTGGCAGGTTGTGGAACGTTTGGATTCCTTTTGGCGGGTTTGAAAATATTTTGGCTCTTTGCGCAGAGATGACGGTGCCGGTTGCGGTGCGCTCCGGGGCGCTCCTTCTGCGGAAAGACGCCTGGCAGCGGCACTTGGGACAGCTCCGCGTCTCTGTATTCTGCGTTTCTTGCCTTCTGCATCTCAGCAAAATGCTTTCCCACTAGGTCTAGCAAGGAGAAACTGTGGCAGCTGAGTAGATGTAGCCCGGCCCGCCCTTTGAAGTTGACAAGTTCTTGGCATCTCAGAGCCTCAAGGCAAGAGCAAGGTTCTCTATGGTAGGCTGGGGCAGAACTAGCAGCAAGCAGAGCAAAGTTGTCCAAGAATAGCTTCCATTGAAATGCTAATGGCAATTGAAGAGGCAGGCAAGTGGTAAGCCTTGAAATTCTAGCAGTTAGAAAGATGCAGACAAGGTCCGGGTGTTGTGCGGCTTCACTCTTCGCATCGTAGAAGGTACCGCACTCTCCGTCTCTCGGATGCGATCAAGCGGCTCTTCGCGCAGAGAGCACTGTGCCGGTCACTGTGCGCTGCGGAGCTCTCTTTCTGCCGAAAGACGCCTGGCAGCGGCACTTAACTTCGGAGAGCTCCGTATCTCCGTATTCTGCATTTCTTGTCTTCTGCGTCTCAGCAAAATGCTTTTCCACTGTGTCTAGCAAGGAGAAACTGTGCCAGCACAGTATACGTGCCCGGACTTGTGTTCTCAATTCCCGAGTTCTCGGCATCTCAAAATCTAAAGGGAAGAGCAAGGTTATCTATGGTAGGCTGGGGCAGAACTAGAAGCAAGCAGAGCAAAGTTGTGCAAGAATACCTTCCTTTCGGATGCTAATGGCAATTGAAGAGGCAGGCAAGTGCTAAGCCTTGAAATTCTAGCAGTTAGAAAGCTGCGGACAAGGTCCGGGTGTTGTGCGGCTTCACTCTTCGCATCGTGGAAGGTACCGCGCTCTCCGTCTCTCGGATGCGATCAAGCGGCTCTTCGCGCAGAGAGCACTGTGCCGGTCACTGTGCGCTGCGGAGCTCTCTTTCTGCCGAAAGACGCCTGGCAGCGGCACATAACTTCGGAGAGCTCCGTATCTCCGTATTCTGCATTTCTTGTCTTCTGCGTCTCAGCAAAATGCTTTTCCACTGTGTCTAGCAAGGAGAAACTGTGCCAGCACAGTATACGTGCCCGGACTTGTGTTCTCAATTCCCGAGTTCTCGGCATCTCAAAATCTAAAGGGAAGAGCAAGGTTATCTATGGTAGGCTGGGGCAGAACTAGAAGCAAGCAGAGCAAAGTTGTGCAAGAATACCTTCCTTTCGGATGCTAATGGCAATTGAAGAGGCAGGCAAGTGGTAAGCCTTGAACTTCTAGCAGTTAGAAAGCTGCGGAAACAGTGCAGGCGTTGTGCGGCTTCACTCTTCGCATCCTAGAACGTGGCGCGCTCTCCGTCTCTCGGATGCCATCTAGCGGGTGTTTGCGCAGAGAGCGCTGTGCTGATCGCGGTTCTAAATATTTTTCTGGGTTTTTGGGATGTTTTGGTTCGTTTTTGTGAAGTTTTGGAGAGTTTTGGAATATTTCGGTTCCTTTCGGCGGGTTTTGAAATATTTTGCCCGGATTTTTAAAATGTTTTTATTTGTTTTTATTATTTTTTGGTAAGTTTTTTTGTGTTTTGATAAGTCCTGGCTGGTTTTCTAGTATTTTGGCGTGTTTTCCGAATGTTTTGATCACTTTTGGCGGGTTCTAAAGTATTTCGTCTGGTGTTTGGATTGTTTTAATTTGTTTTGATTTGTTTTTCTTATGTTTTGGTGGGTTCTTGGAAAGGTTTGGTTCATTTTTGCGTATTTTAAAGTATTTTAGCGGGTTTTTGGAATGTTTTGATTTGCATTGATTTTCTTTCTAATGTTTTGACGGATTTTTTGTATGTTTTTTGCGTCTATTGGGAATGTTGTGATCAGTTTCGACGTGTGTATTAACATTTTGGCAGGTTTTTGGAATGTTTTAATTGTTTTTTTACAATATTTCAGCTGGTTTGGGAAATTTTAATTACTTTTGATGTGTTTTACAATATTTTGCCTGGTGTTTGGAATTTCTTGGTTTGTTTTGATTTGTTTTTATAAAGTTTTTGGAAAATTTTGATTCTTTTTGGTGAGTTTTAAAATAGTTTGGCGGGCTTAAAATAATTTGGTGAGTTTTTACAATGTTTTAGCTGGTATTGATTTGTTTTTATTATGTTTTGGCAAGCTTTTTGAAATATTTGGATCAGTTCTGGCTGGTTTTCTAGTATTTTGGCATGTCTTCAGAATGTTTTGATCCGTTTTGGCGGGTTTTAATATATTTTGGCAGGTTTTTAGAATATTTTGTTTGGTTTTCCTATGTCTTTATTATGTTTTGGAGGGCTTTTAGAATGTTTAGATTACTTTGGGCGGGTTTTTAGGATTTTTTTGGTTGGTTTTGATTAGTTTATGTTATGTTTAGTCAGTTTTTTGGTGTGTTTGGATTAGTTTTATTGGGCTTTATCATGTTTTGGCGGTTTTTTTGAATGTTTTATTGACTTCTGACAAATTATATAATATTTTGGCAGGTTTTCAGTATGTTTTGATCAGTTTTTGGGGAGTTCTAAAATATTTTGTCAAGTTTTTGGAATTTTTTGGTTGGTTTTGATTTGTTTTTATGATGTTTTGCCAAGTTTTTTGAATGTTTTGATCAGTTCTGGCTGGTTTTCTAATGTTTTGGCATCTTTTCAGAATGTTTTGATGAGTTTTGCGGGTCCAAATTATTTTGGCGGGTTTTCGGAATATTTTGGTTGGTTTTGATTTGTTTTTATGATGTTTTGGCGGGTTTTCGGAATGTCTTGGTTGGGTTTTAGAATGTTTTGTATTCTCTTGAGTTGTTTTTATTGTGTTGGCAGGTTTTGGAATGTTTGGATTCTTTTTGGCGGGTGTTCGGAATGTTTTGGCGGGTGTTCGGAATGTTTTGATTAGTTTTGACGGGTTTTGAAATATTTTGGCCGGTTTTTAGAAGGTTTGGATTTGTTTTGATTTGTTTTGATTCTGTTTAGCCCAGTTTTTGGTGTGTTTGGATTAGCTTTGGTGGGCTTTATCATGTTTTGTCCGGTTTTTTCAAATGTATTGATCACCTCTGTCTGGTTTTCTATTTTGGCGGGTTTGAAAATATTTTTGGATGAGTTTTGGCGGGTTTGAAAATATTTTGGCTCTTTGCGCAGAGATGACGGTGCCGGTTGCGGGGCGCTCCGGGGCGCTCCTTCTGCGGAAAGACGCCTGGCAGCGGCACTTGGGACAGCTCCGCGTCTCCGTATTGTGCGTTTCTTGCCTTCTGCATCTCAGCAAAATGCTTTCCCACTAGGTCTAGCAAGGAGAAACTGTGGCAGCTGAGTAGATGTAGCCCGGCCCGCCCTTTGAAGTTGACAAGTTCTTGGCATCTCAGAGCCTCAAGGCAAGAGCAAGGTTCTCTATGGTAGGCTGGGGCAGAACTAGCAGCAAGCAGAGCAAAGTTGTCCAAGAATAGCTTCCATTGAAATGCTAATGGCAATTGAAGAGGCAGGCAAGTGGTAAGCCTTGAAATTCTAGCAGTTAGAAAGATGCAGACAAGGTCCGGGTGTTGTGCGGCTTCACTCTTCGCATCGTAGAAGGTACCGCGCTCTCCGTCTCTCCGATGCGATCAAGCGGCTCTTCGCGCAGAGAGCACTGTGCCGGTCACTGTGCGCTGCGGAGCTCTCTTTCTGCCGAAAGACGCCTGGCAGCGGCACATAACTTCGGAGAGCTCCGTATCTCCGTATTCTGCATTTCTTGTCTTCTGCGTCTCAGCAAAATGCTTTTCCACTGTGTCTAGCAAGGAGAAACTGTGCCAGCACAGTATACGTGCCCGGACTTGTGTTCTCAATTCCCGAGTTCTCGGCATCTCAAAATCTAAAGGGAAGAGCAAGGTTATCTATGGTAGGCTGGGGCAGAACTAGAAGCAAGCAGAGCAAAGTTGTGCAAGAATACCTTCCTTTCGGATGCTAATGGCAATTGAAGAGGCAGGCAAGTGGTAAGCCTTGAACTTCTAGCAGTTAGAAAGCTGCGGAAACAGTGCAGGCGTTGTGCGGCTTCACTCTTCGCATCCTAGAACGTGGCGCGCTCTCCGTCTCTCGGATGCCATCTAGCGGGTGTTTGCGCAGAGAGCGCTGTGCTGATCGCGGTTCTAAATATTTTTCTGGGTTTTTGGGATGTTTTGGTTCGTTTTTGTGAAGTTTTGGAGAGTTTTGGAATATTTCGGTTCCTTTCGGCGGGTTTTGAAATATTTTGCCCGGATTTTTAAAATGTTTTTATTTGTTTTTATTATTTTTTGGTAAGTTTTTTTGTGTTTTGATAAGTCCTGGCTGGTTTTCTAGTATTTTGGCGTGTTTTCCGAATGTTTTGATCACTTTTGGCGGGTTCTAAAGTATTTCGTCTGGTGTTTGGATTGTTTTAATTTGTTTTGATTTGTTTTTCTTATGTTTTGGTGGGTTCTTGGAAAGGTTTGGTTCATTTTTGCGTATTTTAAAGTATTTTAGCGGGTTTTTGGAATGTTTTGATTTGCATTGATTTTCTTTCTAATGTTTTGACGGATTTTTTGTATGTTTTTTGCGTCTATTGGGAATGTTGTGATCAGTTTCGACGTGTGTATTAACATTTTGGCAGGTTTTTGGAATGTTTTAATTGTTTTTTTACAATATTTCAGCTGGTTTGGGAAATTTTAATTACTTTTGATGTGTTTTACAATATTTTGCCTGGTGTTTGGAATTTCTTGGTTTGTTTTGATTTGTTTTTATAAAGTTTTTGGAAAATTTTGATTCTTTTTGGTGAGTTTTAAAATAGTTTGGCGGGCTTAAAATAATTTGGTGAGTTTTTACAATGTTTTAGCTGGTATTGATTTGTTTTTATTATGTTTTGGCAAGCTTTTTGAAATATTTGGATCAGTTCTGGCTGGTTTTCTAGTATTTTGGCATGTCTTCAGAATGTTTTGATCCGTTTTGGCGGGTTTTAATGTATTTTGGCAGGTTTTTAGAATATTTTGTTTGGTTTTCCTATGTCTTTATTATGTTTTGGAGGGCTTTTAGAATGTTTAGATTACTTTGGGCGGGTTTTTAGGATTTTTTTGGTTGGTTTTGATTAGTTTATGTTATGTTTAGTCAGTTTTTTGGTGTGTTTGGATTAGTTTTATTGGGCTTTATCATGTTTTGGCGGTTTTTTTGAATGTTTTATTGACTTCTGACAAATTATATAATATTTTGGCAGGTTTTCAGTATGTTTTGATCAGTTTTTGGGGAGTTCTAAAATATTTTGTCAAGTTTTTGGAATTTTTTGGTTGGTTTTGATTTGTTTTTATGATGTTTTGCCAAGTTTTTTGAATGTTTTGATCAGTTCTGGCTGGTTTTCTAATGTTTTGGCATCTTTTCAGAATGTTTTGATGAGTTTTGCGGGTCCAAATTATTTTGGCGGGTTTTCGGAATATTTTGGTTGGTTTTGATTTGTTTTTATGATGTTTTGGCGGGTTTTCGGAATGTCTTGGTTGGGTTTTAGAATGTTTTGTATTCTCTTGAGTTGTTTTTATTGTGTTGGCAGGTTTTGGAATGTTTGGATTCTTTTTGGCGGGTGTTCGGAATGTTTTGGCGGGTGTTCGGAATGTTTTGATTAGTTTTGACGGGTTTTGAAATATTTTGGCCGGTTTTTAGAAGGTTTGGATTTGTTTTGATTTGTTTTGATTCTGTTTAGCCCAGTTTTTGGTGTGTTTGGATTAGCTTTGGTGGGCTTGATCATGTTTTGTCCGGTTTTTTCAAATGTATTGATCACCTCTGTCTGGTTTTCTATTTTGGCGGGTTTGAAAATATTTTTGGATGAGTTTTGGCGGGTTTGAAAATATTTTGGCTCTTTGCGCAGAGATGACGGTGCCGGTTGCGGTGCGCTCCGGGGCGCTCCTTCTGCGGAAAGACGCCTGGCAGAGGCACTTGGGACAGCTCCGCATCTCTGTATTCTGCGTTTCTTGCCTTCTGCATCTCAGCAAAATGCTTTCCCACTAGGTCTAGCAAGGAGAAACTGTGGCAGCTGAGTAGATGTAGCCCGGCCCGCCCTTTGAAGTTGACAAGTTCTTGGCATCTCAGAGCCTCAAGGCAAGAGCAAGGTTATCTATGGTAGGCTGGGGCAGAACTAGCAGCAAGCAGAGCAAAGTTGTCCAAGAATAGCTCCATTGGAATGCTAATGGCAATTGAAGAGGCAGGCCAGTGGCAAGCCACTATCTTCTAGCAGTTTGAAAGTTGCAGACACAGTGCAGGTGTTGTGCGGCTTCCTTCTTGGCCTCCTAGAAGGTGCCGCGCTCTCCGTCTCTTGCTTGCCAATATGTTGCCGTGTTCCTCCTATTGTTTGGTTTGTTTTGCTTTGTTTTTATGATGTTTTGGTGGGTTTTCGGAATGTTTTGGTGGTGTTTTAGAATGTTTTGTTTTCTCTTGTGTTGCTTTTATTGTCTTGGAAGGTGTTGGAATGTTTGGATTCCTTTTGGCGGGTTTTAAAATCTTTTGGCGCGTATTTGGAATGTTTTGGTTTGCTTTCATTTGTTTTGATGATGTTTTGGCAAGTTATTGAAAGTTTCGATCACTTCTGACTGGTTTTCTAGTAATTTGGCATCTTTTCAGAATGTTTTGATCAGTTTTGGCAGGTTCTAAACTATTTTGTCAAGTTTTTGGAATTTTTTGGTTGGTTTTGATTTGTTTTTATGATGTTTTGCCAAGTTTTTTGAATGTTTTGATCAGTTCAGGCTGGTTTTCTAATGTTTTGGCATCTTTTCAGAATGTTTTGATGAGTTTTGCGGGTCCAAATTATTTTGGCGGGTTTTCGGAATATTTTGGTTGGTTTTGATTTGTTTTTATGATGTTTTGGCGGGTTTTCGGAATGTTTTGGTTGGGTTTTAGAATGTTTTGCATTCTCTTGAGTTGTTTTTATTGTGTTGGCAGGTTTTGGAATGTTTGGATTCCTTTTGGCGGGTGTTCGGAATGTTTTGGCGGGTATTCGGAATGTTTTGATTAGTTTTGACGGGTTTTGAAATAGTTTGGCCGGTTTTTAGAAGGTTTCGATTTGTTTTGATTTGTTTTGATTCTGTTTAGCCCAGTTTTTGGTGTGTTTGGATTAGCTTTGGTGGGCTTTATCATGTTTTGTACGGTTTTTTCGAATGTATTGATCACCTCTGTCTGGTTTTCTATTTTGGCGGGTTTGAAAATATTTTTGGATGAGTTTTGGCGGGTTTGAAAATATTTTGGCTCTTTGCGCAGAGATGACGGTGCCGGTTGCGGTGCGCTCCGGGGCGCTCCTTCTGCGGAAAGACCCCTGGCAGCGGCACTTGGGACAGCTCCGCGTCTCCGTATTCTGCGTTTCTTGCCTTCTGCATCTCAGCAAAATGCTTTCCCACTAGGTCTAGCAAGGAGAAACTGTGGCAGCTGAGTAGACGTAGCCCGGCCCGCCCTTTGAAGTTGACAAGTTCTTGGCATCTCAGAGCCTCAAGGCAAGAGCAAGTTTATCTATGGTAGGCTGGGGCAGAACTAGCAGCAAGCAGAGCAAAGTTGTCCAAGAATAGCTTCCATTGGAATGCTAATGGCAATTGAAGAGGCAGGCCAGTGGCAAGCCACTAGCTTCTAGCAGTTTGAAAGTTGCAGACACAGTGCAGGTGTTGTGCGGCTTCCTTCTTGGCCTCCTAGAAGGTGCCGCGCTCTCCGTCTCTTGCGCGCCAATATGTTGCCGTGTTCCTCCTATTGTTTGGTTTGTTTTGCTTTGTTTTTATGATGTTTTGGTGGGTTTTCGGAATGTTTTGGTGGTGTTTTAGAATGTTTTGTTTTCTCTTGTGTTGCTTTTATTGTCTTGGAAGGTGTTGGAATGTTTGGATTCCTTTTGGCGGGTTTTAAAATCTTTTGGCGGGTATTTGGAATGTTTTGGTTTGCTTTCATTTGTTTTGATGATGTTTTGGCAAGTTATTGAAAGTTTCGATCACTTCTGACTGGTTTTCTAGTAATTTGGCATCTTTTCAGAATGTTTTGATCACTTTTGGCAGGTTCTAAACTATTTTGTCAAGTTTTTGGAATTTTTTGGTTGGTTTTGATTTGTTTTTATGATGTTTTGGCCAGATTTCGGAATATTTTGGCTGGTTTTTGGAATGTTTCGGTTGGTTTTGATTTGTTTTTATGATGTTTTGCCAAGTTTTTTGAATGTTTTGATCAGTTCAGGCTGGTTTTCTAATGTTTTGGCATCTTTTCAAAATGTTTTGATGAGTTTTGCGGGTCCAAATTATTTTGGCGGGTTTTCGGAATGTTTTGGTTTGGTTTTAGAATGTTTTGTATTCTCTTGAGTTGTTTTTATTGTGTTGGCAGGTTTTGGAATGTTTGGATTCCTTTTGGCGGGTGTTCGGAATGTTTTGGCGGGTATTCGGAATGTTTTGATTAGTTTTGACGGGTTTTGAAATAGTTTGGCCGGTTTTTAGAAGGTTTGGATTTGTTTTGATTTGTTTTGATTCTGTTTAGCCCAGTTTTTGGTGTGTTTGGATTAGCTTTGGTGGGCTTGATCATGTTTTGTCAGGTTTTTTCGAATGTATTGATCACCTCTGTCTGGTTTTCTATTTTGGCGGGTTTGAAAATATTTTTGGATGAGTTTTGGCGGGTTTTAAAATATTTTAGCTCTTTGCGCAGAGATGACGGTGCCGGTTGCGGTGCGCTCCGGGGCCCTCCTTCTGCGGAAAGACGCCTGGCAGCGGCACTTGGGACAGCTCCGCGTCTCCGTATTCTGCGTTTCTTGCCTTCTGCATCTCAGCAAAATGCTTTCCCACTAGGTCTAGCAAGGAGAAACTGTGGCAGCTGAGTAGATGTAGCCCGGCCCGCCCTTTGAAGTTGACAAGTTCTTGGCATCTCAGAGCCTCAAGGGAAGAGCAAGGTTCTCTATGGTAGGCTGGGGCAGAACTAGCAGCAAGCAGAGCAAAGTTGTCCAAGAATAGCTTCCATTGGAATGCTAATGGCAATTGAAGAGGCAGGCCAGTGGCAAGCCACTAGCTTCTAGCAGTTTGAAAGTTGCAGACACAGTGCAGGTGTTGTGCGGCTTCCTTCTTGGCCTCCTAGAAGGTGCCGCGCTCTCCGTCTCTTGCTTGCCAATATGTTGCCGTGTTCCTCCTATTGTTTGGTTTGTTTTGCTTTGTTTTTATGATGTTTTGGTGGGTTTTCGGAATGTTTTGGTGGTGTTTTAGAATGTTTTGTTTTCTCTTGTGTTGTTTTTATTGTCTTGGAAGGTGTTGGAATGTTTGGATTCCTTTTGGCGGGTTTTAAAATCTTTTGGCGGGTATTTGGAATGTTTTGGTTTGCTTTCATTTGTTTTGATGATGTTTTGGCAAGTTATTGAATGTTTCGATCACTTCTTACTGGTTTGATAGTATTTTGGCATCTTTTCAGAATGTTTTGATCAGTATTGGCGGGTTCTAAACTATTTTGTCGGGTTTTTGGAATGTTTTGGTTGGCTTTGATTTGTTTTTATGATGTTTTGGCCAGATTTCGGAATATTTTGGCTGGTTTTTGGAATGTTTCGGTTGGTTTTGATTTGTTTTTATGATGTTTTGCCAAGTTTTTTGAATGTTTTGATCAGTTCAGGCTGGTTTTCTAATGTTTTGGCATCTTTTCAGAATGTTTTGATGAGTTTTGCGGGTCCAAATTATTTTGGCGGGTTTTCGGAATGTTTTGGTTGGGTTTTAGAATGTTTTGTATTCTCTTGAGTTGTTTTTATTGTGTTGGCAGGTTTTGGAATGTTTGGATTCCTTTTGGCGGGTGTTCGGAATGTTTTGGCGGGTATTCGGAATGTTTTGATTAGTTTTGACGGGTTTTGAAATAGTTTGGCCGGTTTTTAGAAGGTTTGGATTTGTTTTGATTTGTTTTGATTCTGTTTAGCCCAGTTTTTGGTGTGTTTGGATTAGCTTTGGTGGGCTTGATCATGTTTTGTCCGGTTTTTTCGAATGTATTGATCACCTCTGTCTGGTTTTCTATTTTGGCGGGTTTGAAAATATTTTTGGATGAGTTTTGGCGGGTTTTAAAATATTTTGGCTCTTTGCGCAGAGATGACGGTGCCGGTTGCGGTGCGCTCCGGGGCCCTCCTTCTGCGGAAAGACGCCTGGCAGAGGCACTTGGGACAGCTCCGCGTCTCCGTATTCTGCGTTTCTTGCCTTCTGCATCTCAGCAAAATGCTTTCCCACTAGGTCTAGCAAGGAGAAACTGTGGCAGCTGAGTAGATGTAGCCCGGCCCGCCCTTTGAAGTTGACAAGTTCTTGGCATCTCAGAGCCTCAAGGCAAGAGCAAGGTTATCTATGGTAGGCTGGGGCAGAACTAGCAGCAAGCAGAGCAAAGTTGTCCAAGAATAGCTTCCATTGGAATGCTAATGGCAATTGAAGAGGCAGGCCAGTGGCAAGCCACTAGCTTCTAGCAGTTTGAAAGTTGCAGACACAGTGCAGGTGTTGTGCGGCTTCCTTCTTGGCCTCCTAGAAGGTGCCGCGCTCTCCGTCTCTTGCTTGCCAATATGTTGCCGTGTTCCTCCTATTGTTTGGTTTGTTTTGCTTTGTTTTTATGATGTTTTGGCGGGTTTTTGGAATGTTTTGGTGGTGTTTTAGAATGTTTTGTTTTCTCTTGTGTTGCTTTTATTGTCTTGGAAGGTGTTGGAATGTTTGGATTCCTTTTGGCGGGTTTTAAAATCTTTTGGCAGGTATTTGGAATGTTTTGGTTTGCTTTCATTTGTTTTGATGATGTTTTGGCAAGTTATTGAAAGTTTCGATCACTTCTGACTGGTTTTCTAGTAATTTGGCATCTTTTCAGAATGTTTTGATCAGTTTTGGCAGGTTCTAAACTATTTTGTCAAGTTTTTGGAATTTTTTGGTTGGTTTTGATTTGTTTTTATGATGTTTTGCCAAGTTTTTTGAATGTTTTGATCAGTTCTGGCTGGTTTTCTAATGTTTTGGCATCTTTTCAGAATGTTTTGATGAGTTTTGCGGGTCCAAATTATTTTGGCGGGTTTTCGGAATATTTTGGTTGGTTTTGATTTGTTTTTATGATGTTTTGGCGGGTTTTCGGAATGTTTCGGTTGGGTTTTAGAATGTTTTGCATTCTCTTGAGTTGTTTTTATTGTGTTGGCAGGTTTTGGAATGTTTGGATTCCTTTTGGCGGGTGTTCGGAATGTTTTGGCGGGTATTCGGAATGTTTTGATTAGTTTTGACGGGTTTTGAAATAGTTTGGCCGGTTTTTAGAAGGTTTGGATTTGTTTTGATTTGTTTTGATTCTGTTTAGCCCAGTTTTTGGTGTGTTTGGATTAGCTTTGGTGGGCTTGATCATGTTTTGTCAGGTTTTTTCGAATGTATTGATCACCTCTGTCTGGTTTTCTATTTTGGCGGGTTTGAAAATATTTTTGGATGAGTTTTGTCGGGTTTTAAAATATTTTGGCTCTTTGCGCAGAGATGACGGTGCCGGTTGCGGTGCGCTCCGGGGCCCTCCTTCTGCGGAAAGACGCCTGGCAGAGGCACTTGGGACAGCTCCGCGTCTCCGTATTCTGCGTTTCTTGCCTTCTGCATCTCAGCAAAATGCTTTCCCACTAGGTCTAGCAAGGAGAAACTGTGGCAGCTGAGTAGATGTAGCCCGGCCCGCCCTTTGAAGTTGACAAGTTCTTGGCATCTCAGAGCCTCAAGGCAAGAGCAAGGTTCTCTATGCTAGGCTGGGGCAGAACTAGCAGCAAGCAGAGCAAAGTTGTCCAAGAATAGCTTCCATTGGAATGCTAATGGCAATTGAAGAGGCAGGCCAGTGGCAAGCCACTAGCTTCTAGCAGTTTGAAAGTTGCAGACACAGTGCAGGTGTTGTGCGGCTTCCTTCTTGGCCTCCTAGAAGGTGCCGCGCTCTCCGTCTCTTGCTTGCCAATATGTTGCCGTGTTCCTCCTATTGTTTGGGTTGTTTTGATTTGTTTTGATGATGTTTTGGCGGGTTTTCGAAATATTTTGGTGGTGTTTTAGAATGTTTTGTTTTCTCTTGTGTTGTTTTTATTGTCTTGGCAGGTTGTGGAACGTTTGGATTCCTTTTGGCGGGTTTGAAAATATTTTGGCTCTTTGCGCAGAGATGACGGTGCCGGTTGCGGTGCGCTCCGGGGCGCTCCTTCTGCGGAAAGACGCCTGGCAGCGGCACTTGGGACAGCTCCGCGTCTCTGTATTCTGCGTTTCTTGCCTTCTGCATCTCAGCAAAATGCTTTCCCACTAGGTCTAGCAAGGAGAAACTGTGGCAGCTGAGTAGATGTAGCCCGGCCCGCCCTTTGAAGTTGACAAGTTCTTGGCATCTCAGAGCCTCAAGGCAAGAGCGAGGTTCTCTATGGTAGGCTGGGGCAGAACTAGCAGCAAGCAGAGCAAAGTTGTCCAAGAATAGCTTCCATTGAAATGCTAATGGCAATTGAAGAGGCAGGCAAGTGGTAAGCCTTGAAATTCTAGCAGTTAGAAAGATGCAGACAAGGTCCGGGTGTTGTGCGGCTTCACTCTTCGCATCGTAGAAGGTACCGCGCTCTCCGTCTCTCGGATGCGATCAAGCGGCTCTTTGCGCAGAGAGCACTGTGCCGGTCACTGTGCGCTGCGGAGCTCTCTTTCTGCCGAAAGACGCCTGGCAGCGGCACATAACTTCGGAGAGCTCCGTATCTCCGTATTCTGCATTTCTTGTCTTCTGCGTCTCAGCAAAATGCTTTTCCACTGTGTCTAGCAAGGAGAAACTGTGCCAGCACAGTATACGTGCCCGGACTTGTGTTCTCAATTCCCGAGTTCTCGGCATCTCAAAATCTAAAGGGAAGAGCAAGGTTATCTATGGTAGGCTGGGGCAGAACTAGAAGCAAGCAGAGCAAAGTTGTGCAAGAATACCTTCCTTTCGGATGCTAATGGCAATTGAAGAGGCAGGCAAGTGGTAAGCCTTGAACTTCTAGCAGTTAGAAAGCTGCGGAAACAGTGCAGGCGTTGTGCGGCTTCACTCTTCGCATCCTAGAACGTGGCGCGCTCTCCGTCTCTCGGATGCCATCTAGCGGGTGTTTGCGCAGAGAGCGCTGTGCTGATCGCGGTTCTAAATATTTTTCTGGGTTTTTGGGATGTTTTGGTTCGTTTTTGTGAAGTTTTGGAGAGTTTTGGAATATTTCGGTTCCTTTCGGCGGGTTTTGAAATATTTTGCCCGGATTTTTAAAATGTTTTTATTTGTTTTTATTATTTTTTGGTAAGTTTTTTTGTGTTTTGATAAGTCCTGGCTGGTTTTCTAGTATTTTGGCGTGTTTTCCGAATGTTTTGATCACTTTTGGCGGGTTCTAAAGTATTTCGTCTGGTGTTTGGATTGTTTTAATTTGTTTTGATTTGTTTTTCTTATGTTTTGGTGGGTTCTTGGAAAGGTTTGGTTCATTTTTGCGTATTTTAAAGTATTTTAGCGGGTTTTTGGAATGTTTTGATTTGCATTGATTTTCTTTCTAATGTTTTGACGGATTTTTTGTATGTTTTTTGCGTCTATTGGGAATGTTGTGATCAGTTTCGACGTGTGTATTAACATTTTGGCAGGTTTTTGGAATGTTTTAATTGTTTTTTTACAATATTTCAGCTGGTTTGGGAAATTTTAATTACTTTTGATGTGTTTTACAATATTTTGCCTGGTGTTTGGAATTTCTTGGTTTGTTTTGATTTGTTTTTATAAAGTTTTTGGAAAATTTTGATTCTTTTTGGTGAGTTTTAAAATAGTTTGGCGGGCTTAAAATAATTTGGTGAGTTTTTACAATGTTTTAGCTGGTATTGATTTGTTTTTATTATGTTTTGGCAAGCTTTTTGAAATATTTGGATCAGTTCTGGCTGGTTTTCTAGTATTTTGGCATGTCTTCAGAATGTTTTGATCCGTTTTGGCGGGTTTTAATATATTTTGGCAGGTTTTTAGAATATTTTGTTTGGTTTTCCTATGTCTTTATTATGTTTTGGAGGGCTTTTAGAATGTTTAGATTACTTTGGGCGGGTTTTTAGGATTTTTTTGGTTGGTTTTGATTAGTTTATGTTATGTTTAGTCAGTTTTTTGGTGTGTTTGGATTAGTTTTATTGGGCTTTATCATGTTTTGGCGGTTTTTTTGAATGTTTTATTGACTTCTGACAAATTATATAATATTTTGGCAGGTTTTCAGTATGTTTTGATCAGTTTTTGGGGAGTTCTAAAATATTTTGTCAAGTTTTTGGAATTTTTTGGTTGGTTTTGATTTGTTTTTATGATGTTTTGCCAAGTTTTTTGAATGTTTTGATCAGTTCTGGCTGGTTTTCTAATGTTTTGGCATCTTTTCAGAATGTTTTGATGAGTTTTGCGGGTCCAAATTATTTTGGCGGGTTTTCGGAATATTTTGGTTGGTTTTGATTTGTTTTTATGATGTTTTGGCGGGTTTTCGGAATGTCTTGGTTGGGTTTTAGAATGTTTTGTATTCTCTTGAGTTGTTTTTATTGTGTTGGCAGGTTTTGGAATGTTTGGATTCTTTTTGGCGGGTGTTCGGAATGTTTTGGCGGGTGTTCGGAATGTTTTGATTAGTTTTGACGGGTTTTGAAATATTTTGGCCGGTTTTTAGAAGGTTTCGATTTGTTTTGATTTGTTTTGATTCTGTTTAGCCCAGTTTTTGGTGTGTTTGGATTAGCTTTGGTGGGCTTGATCATGTTTTGTCCGGTTTTTTCAAATGTATTGATCACCTCTGTCTGGTATTCTATTTTGGCGGGTTTGAAAATATTTTTGGATGAGTTTTGGCGGGTTTGAAAATATTTTGGCTCTTTGCGCAGAGATGACGGTGCCGGTTGCGGTGCGCTCCGGGGCGCTCCTTCTGCGGAAAGACGCCTGGCAGCGGCACTTGGGACAGCTCCGCGTCTCCGTATTCTGCGTTTCTTGCCTTCTGCATCTCAGCAAAATGCTTTCCCACTAGGTCTAGCAAGGAGAAACTGTGGCAGCTGAGTAGATGTAGCCCGGCCCGCCCTTTGAAGTTGACAAGTTCTTGGCATCTCAGAGCCTCAAGGCAAGAGCAAGGTTCTCTATGGTAGGCTGGGGCAGAACTAGCAGCAAGCAGAGCAAAGTTGTCCAAGAATAGCTTCCATTGGAATGCTAATGGCAATTGAAGAGGCAGGCCAGTGGCAAGCCACTAGCTTCTAGCAGTTTGAAAGTTGCAGACACAGTGCAGGTGTTGTGCGGCTTCCTTCTTGGCCTCCTAGAAGGTGCCGCGCTCTCCGTCTCTTGCTTGCCAATATGTTGCCGTGTTCCTCCTATTGTTTGGGTTGTTTTGATTTGTTTTGATGATGTTTTGGCGGGTTTTCGAAATATTTTGGTGGTGTTTTAGAATGTTTTGTTTTCTCTTGTGTTGTTTTTATTGTCTTGGCAGGTTGTGGAACGTTTGGATTCCTTTTGGCGGGTTTGAAAATATTTTGGCTCTTTGCGCAGAGATGACGGTGCCGGTTGCGGTGCGCTCCGGGGCGCTCCTTCTGCGGAAAGGCGCCTGGCAGCGGCACTTGGGACAGCTCCGCGTCTCTGTATTCTGCGTTTCTTGCCTTCTGCATCTCAGCAAAATGCTTTCCCACTAGGTCTAGCAAGGAGAAACTGTGGCAGCTGAGTAGATGTAGCCCGGCCCGCCCTTTGAAGTTGACAAGTTCTTGGCATCTCAGAGCCTCAAGGCAAGAGCAAGGTTCTCTATGCTAGGCTGGGGCAGAACTAGCAGCAAGCAGAGCAAAGTTGTCCAAGAATAGCTTCCATTGAAATGCTAATGGCAATTGAAGAGGCAGGCAAGTGGTAAGCCTTGAAATTCTAGCAGTTAGAAAGATGCAGACAAGGTCCGGGTGTTGTGCGGCTTCACTCTTCGCATCGTAGAAGGTACCGCACTCTCCGTCTCTCGGATGCGATCAAGCGGCTCTTCGCGCAGAGAGCACTGTGCCGGTCACTGTGCGCTGCGGAGCTCTCTTTCTGCCGAAAGACGCCTGGCAGCGGCACTTAACTTCGGAGAGCTCCGTATCTCCGTATTCTGCATTTCTTGTCTTCTGCGTCTCAGCAAAATGCTTTTCCACTGTGTCTAGCAAGGAGAAACTGTGCCAGCACAGTATACGTGCCCGGACTTGTGTTCTCAATTCCCGAGTTCTCGGCATCTCAAAATCTAAAGGGAAGAGCAAGGTTATCTATGGTAGGCTGGGGCAGAACTAGAAGCAAGCAGAGCAAAGTTGTGCAAGAATACCTTCCTTTCGGATGCTAATGGCAATTGAAGAGGCAGGCAAGTGCTAAGCCTTGAAATTCTAGCAGTTAGAAAGCTGCGGACAAGGTCCGGGTGTTGTGCGGCTTCACTCTTCGCATCGTGGAAGGTACCGCGCTCTCCGTCTCTCGGATGCGATCAAGCGGCTCTTCGCGCAGAGAGCACTGTGCCGGTCACTGTGCGCTGCGGAGCTCTCTTTCTGCCGAAAGACGCCTGGCAGCGGCACATAACTTCGGAGAGCTCCGTATCTCCGTATTCTGCATTTCTTGTCTTCTGCGTCTCAGCAAAATGCTTTTCCACTGTGTCTAGCAAGGAGAAACTGTGCCAGCACAGTATACGTGCCCGGACTTGTGTTCTCAATTCCCGAGTTCTCGGCATCTCAAAATCTAAAGGGAAGAGCAAGGTTATCTATGGTAGGCTGGGGCAGAACTAGAAGCAAGCAGAGCAAAGTTGTGCAAGAATACCTTCCTTTCGGATGCTAATGGCAATTGAAGAGGCAGGCAAGTGGTAAGCCTTGAACTTCTAGCAGTTAGAAAGCTGCGGAAACAGTGCAGGCGTTGTGCGGCTTCACTCTTCGCATCCTAGAACGTGGCGCGCTCTCCGTCTCTCGGATGCCATCTAGCGGGTGTTTGCGCAGAGAGCGCTGTGCTGATCGCGGTTCTAAATATTTTTCTGGGTTTTTGGGATGTTTTGGTTCGTTTTTGTGAAGTTTTGGAGAGTTTTGGAATATTTCGGTTCCTTTCGGCGGGTTTTGAAATATTTTGCCCGGATTTTTAAAATGTTTTTATTTGTTTTTATTATTTTTTGGTAAGTTTTTTTGTGTTTTGATAAGTCCTGGCTGGTTTTCTAGTATTTTGGCGTGTTTTCCGAATGTTTTGATCACTTTTGGCGGGTTCTAAAGTATTTCGTCTGGTGTTTGGATTGTTTTAATTTGTTTTGATTTGTTTTTCTTATGTTTTGGTGGGTTCTTGGAAAGGTTTGGTTCATTTTTGCGTATTTTAAAGTATTTTAGCGGGTTTTTGGAATGTTTTGATTTGCATTGATTTTCTTTCTAATGTTTTGACGGATTTTTTGTATGTTTTTTGCGTCTATTGGGAATGTTGTGATCAGTTTCGACGTGTGTATTAACATTTTGGCAGGTTTTTGGAATGTTTTAATTGTTTTTTTACAATATTTCAGCTGGTTTGGGAAATTTTAATTACTTTTGATGTGTTTTACAATATTTTGCCTGGTGTTTGGAATTTCTTGGTTTGTTTTGATTTGTTTTTATAAAGTTTTTGGAAAATTTTGATTCTTTTTGGTGAGTTTTAAAATAGTTTGGCGGGCTTAAAATAATTTGGTGAGTTTTTACAATGTTTTAGCTGGTATTGATTTGTTTTTATTATGTTTTGGCAAGCTTTTTGAAATATTTGGATCAGTTCTGGCTGGTTTTCTAGTATTTTGGCATGTCTTCAGAATGTTTTGATCCGTTTTGGCGGGTTTTAATATATTTTGGCAGGTTTTTAGAATATTTTGTTTGGTTTTCCTATGTCTTTATTATGTTTTGGAGGGCTTTTAGAATGTTTAGATTACTTTGGGCGGGTTTTTAGGATTTTTTTGGTTGGTTTTGATTAGTTTATGTTATGTTTAGTCAGTTTTTTGGTGTGTTTGGATTAGTTTTATTGGGCTTTATCATGTTTTGGCGGTTTTTTTGAATGTTTTATTGACTTCTGACAAATTATATAATATTTTGGCAGGTTTTCAGTATGTTTTGATCAGTTTTTGGGGAGTTCTAAAATATTTTGTCAAGTTTTTGGAATTTTTTGGTTGGTTTTGATTTGTTTTTATGATGTTTTGCCAAGTTTTTTGAATGTTTTGATCAGTTCTGGCTGGTTTTCTAATGTTTTGGCATCTTTTCAGAATGTTTTGATGAGTTTTGCGGGTCCAAATTATTTTGGCGGGTTTTCGGAATATTTTGGTTGGTTTTGATTTGTTTTTATGATGTTTTGGCGGGTTTTCGGAATGTCTTGGTTGGGTTTTAGAATGTTTTGTATTCTCTTGAGTTGTTTTTATTGTGTTGGCAGGTTTTGGAATGTTTGGATTCTTTTTGGCGGGTGTTCGGAATGTTTTGGCGGGTGTTCGGAATGTTTTGATTAGTTTTGACGGGTTTTGAAATATTTTGGCCGGTTTTTAGAAGGTTTCGATTTGTTTTGATTTGTTTTGATTCTGTTTAGCCCAGTTTTTGGTGTGTTTGGATTAGCTTTGGTGGGCTTGATCATGTTTTGTCCGGTTTTTTCAAATGTATTGATCACCTCTGTCTGGTTTTCTATTTTGGCGGGTTTGAAAATATTTTTGGATGAGTTTTGGCGGGTTTGAAAATATTTTGGCTCTTTGCGCAGAGATGACGGTGCCGGTTGCGGTGCGCTCCGGGGCGCTCCTTCTGCGGAAAGACGCCTGGCAGCGGCACTTGGGACAGCTCCGCGTCTCCGTATTCTGCCTTTCTTGCCTTCTGCATCTCAGCAAAATGCTTTCCCACTAGGTCTAGCAAGGAGAAACTGTGGCAGCTGAGTAGATGTAGCCCGGCCCGCCCTTTGAAGTTGACAAGTTCTTGGCATCTCAGAGCCTCAAGGCAAGAGCAAGGTTCTCTATGGTAGGCTGGGGCAGAACTAGCAGCAAGCAGAGCAAAGTTGTCCAAGAATAGCTTCCATTGGAATGCTAATGGCAATTGAAGAGGCAGGCCAGTGGCAAGCCACTAGCTTCTAGCAGTTTGAAAGTTGCAGACACAGTGCAGGTGTTGTGCGGCTTCCTTCTTGGCCTCCTAGAAGGTGCCGCGCTCTCCGTCTCTTGCTTGCCAATATGTTGCCGTGTTCCTCCTATTGTTTGGGTTGTTTTGATTTGTTTTGATGATGTTTTGGCGGGTTTTCGAAATATTTTGGTGGTGTTTTAGAATGTTTTGTTTTCTCTTGTGTTGTTTTTATTGTCTTGGCAGGTTGTGGAACATTTGGATTCGTTTTGGCGGGTTTGAAAATATTTTGGCTCTTTGCGCAGAGATGACGGTGCCGGTTGCGGTGCGCTCCGGGGCGCTCCTTCTGCGGAAAGACGCCTGGCAGCGGCACTTGGGACAGCTCCGCGTCTCCGTATTCTGCCTTTCTTGCCTTCTGCATCTCAGCAAAATGCTTTCCCACTAGGTCTAGCAAGGAGAAACTGTGGCAGCTGAGTAGATGTAGCCCGGCCCGCCCTTTGAAGTTGACAAGTTCTTGGCATCTCAGAGCCTCAAGGCAAGAGCAAGGTTCTCTATGGTAGGCTGGGGCAGAACTAGCAGCAAGCAGAGCAAAGTTGTCCAAGAATAGCTTCCATTGAAATGCTAATGGCAATTGAAGAGGCAGGCAAGTGGTAAGCCTTGAAATTCTAGCAGTTAGAAAGATGCAGACAAGGTCCGGGTGTTGTGCGGCTTCACTCTTCGCATCGTAGAAGGTACCGCGCTCTCCGTCTCTCGGATGCGATCAAGCGGCTCTTCGCGCAGAGAGCACTGTGCCGGTCACTGTGCGCTGCGGAGCTCTCTTTCTGCCGAAAGACGCCTGGCAGCGGCACTTAACTTCGGAGAGCTCCGTATCTCCGTATTCTGCATTTCTTGTCTTCTGCGTCTCAGCAAAATGCTTTTCCACTGTGTCTAGCAAGGAGAAACTGTGCCAGCACAGTATACGTGCCCGGACTTGTGTTCTCAATTCCCGAGTTCTCGGCATCTCAAAATCTAAAGGGAAGAGCAAGGTTATCTATGGTAGGCTGGGGCAGAACTAGAAGCAAGCAGAGCAAAGTTGTGCAAGAATACCTTCCTTTCGGATGCTAATGGCAATTGAAGAGGCAGGCAAGTGGTAAGCCTTGAACTTCTAGCAGTTAGAAAGCTGCGGAAACAGTGCAGGCGTTGTGCGGCTTCACTCTTCGCATCCTAGAACGTGGCGCGCTCTCCGTCTCTCGGATGCCATCTAGCGGGTGTTTGCGCAGAGAGCGCTGTGCTGATCGCGGTTCTAAATATTTTTCTGGGTTTTTGGGATGTTTTGGTTCGTTTTTGTGAAGTTTTGGAGAGTTTTGGAATATTTCGGTTCCTTTCGGCGGGTTTTGAAATATTTTGCCCGGATTTTTAAAATGTTTTTATTTGTTTTTATTATTTTTTGGTAAGTTTTTTTGTGTTTTGATAAGTCCTGGCTGGTTTTCTAGTATTTTGGCGTGTTTTCCGAATGTTTTGATCACTTTTGGCGGGTTCTAAAGTATTTCGTCTGGTGTTTGGATTGTTTTAATTTGTTTTGATTTGTTTTTCTTATGTTTTGGTGGGTTCTTGGAAAGGTTTGGTTCATTTTTGCGTATTTTAAAGTATTTTAGCGGGTTTTTGGAATGTTTTGATTTGCATTGATTTTCTTTCTAATGTTTTGACGGATTTTTTGTATGTTTTTTGCGTCTATTGGGAATGTTGTGATCAGTTTCGACGTGTGTATTAACATTTTGGCAGGTTTTTGGAATGTTTTAATTGTTTTTTTACAATATTTCAGCTGGTTTGGGAAATTTTAATTACTTTTGATGTGTTTTACAATATTTTGCCTGGTGTTTGGAATTTCTTGGTTTGTTTTGATTTGTTTTTATAAAGTTTTTGGAAAATTTTGATTCTTTTTGGTGAGTTTTAAAATAGTTTGGCGGGCTTAAAATAATTTGGTGAGTTTTTACAATGTTTTAGCTGGTATTGATTTGTTTTTATTATGTTTTGGCAAGCTTTTTGAAATATTTGGATCAGTTCTGGCTGGTTTTCTAGTATTTTGGCATGTCTTCAGAATGTTTTGATCCGTTTTGGCGGGTTTTAATATATTTTGGCAGGTTTTTAGAATATTTTGTTTGGTTTTCCTATGTCTTTATTATGTTTTGGAGGGCTTTTAGAATGTTTAGATTACTTTGGGCGGGTTTTTAGGATTTTTTTGGTTGGTTTTGATTAGTTTATGTTATGTTTAGTCAGTTTTTTGGTGTGTTTGGATTAGTTTTATTGGGCTTTATCATGTTTTGGCGGTTTTTTTGAATGTTTTATTGACTTCTGACAAATTATATAATATTTTGGCAGGTTTTCAGTATGTTTTGATCAGTTTTTGGGGAGTTCTAAAATATTTTGTCAAGTTTTTGGAATTTTTTGGTTGGTTTTGATTTGTTTTTATGATGTTTTGCCAAGTTTTTTGAATGTTTTGATCAGTTCTGGCTGGTTTTCTAATGTTTTGGCATCTTTTCAGAATGTTTTGATGAGTTTTGCGGGTCCAAATTATTTTGGCGGGTTTTCGGAATATTTTGGTTGGTTTTGATTTGTTTTTATGATGTTTTGGCGGGTTTTCGGAATGTCTTGGTTGGGTTTTAGAATGTTTTGTATTCTCTTGAGTTGTTTTTATTGTGTTGGCAGGTTTTGGAATGTTTGGATTCTTTTTGGCGGGTGTTCGGAATGTTTTGGCGGGTGTTCGGAATGTTTTGATTAGTTTTGACGGGTTTTGAAATATTTTGGCCGGTTTTTAGAAGGTTTCGATTTGTTTTGATTTGTTTTGATTCTGTTTAGCCCAGTTTTTGGTGTGTTTGGATTAGCTTTGGTGGGCTTGATCATGTTTTGTCCGGTTTTTTCAAATGTATTGATCACCTCTGTCTGGTTTTCTATTTTGGCGGGTTTGAAAATATTTTTGGATGAGTTTTGGCGGGTTTGAAAATATTTTGGCTCTTTGCGCAGAGATGACGGTGCCGGTTGCGGTGCGCTCCGGGGCGCTCCTTCTGCGGAAAGACGCCTGGCAGCGGCACTTGGGACAGCTCCGCGTCTCCGTATTCTGCGTTTCTTGCCTTCTGCATCTCAGCAAAATGCTTTCCCACTAGGTCTAGCAAGGAGAAACTGTGGCAGCTGAGTAGATGTAGCCCGGCCCGCCCTTTGAAGTTGACAAGTTCTTGGCATCTCAGAGCCTCAAGGCAAGAGCAAGGTTCTCTATGGTAGGCTGGGGCAGAACTAGCAGCAAGCAGAGCAAAGTTGTCCAAGAATAGCTTCCATTGGAATGCTAATGGCAATTGAAGAGGCAGGCCAGTGGCAAGCCACTAGCTTCTAGCAGTTTGAAAGTTGCAGACACAGTGCAGGTGTTGTGCGGCTTCCTTCTTGGCCTCCTAGAAGGTGCCGCGCTCTCCGTCTCTTGCTTGCCAATATGTTGCCGTGTTCCTCCTATTGTTTGGGTTGTTTTGATTTGTTTTGATGATGTTTTGGCGGGTTTTCGAAATATTTTGGTGGTGTTTTAGAATGTTTTGTTTTCTCTTGTGTTGTTTTTATTGTCTTGGCAGGTTGTGGAACGTTTGGATTCCTTTTGGCGGGTTTGAAAATATTTTGGCTCTTTGCGCAGAGATGACGGTGCCGGTTGCGGTGCGCTCCGGGGCGCTCCTTCTGCGGAAAGACGCCTGGCAGCGGCACTTGGGACAGCTCCGCGTCTCTGTATTCTGCGTTTCTTGCCTTCTGCATCTCAGCAAAATGCTTTCCCACTAGGTCTAGCAAGGAGAAACTGTGGCAGCTGAGTAGATGTAGCCCGGCCCGCCCTTTGAAGTTGACAAGTTCTTGGCATCTCAGAGCCTCAAGGCAAGAGCAAGGTTCTCTATGGTAGGCTGGGGCAGAACTAGCAGCAAGCAGAGCAAAGTTGTCCAAGAATAGCTTCCATTGAAATGCTAATGGCAATTGAAGAGGCAGGCAAGTGGTAAGCCTTGAAATTCTAGCAGTTAGAAAGATGCAGACAAGGTCCGGGTGTTGTGCGGCTTCACTCTTCGCATCGTAGAAGGTACCGCACTCTCCGTCTCTCGGATGCGATCAAGCGGCTCTTCGCGCAGAGAGCACTGTGCCGGTCACTGTGCGCTGCGGAGCTCTCTTTCTGCCGAAAGACGCCTGGCAGCGGCACTTAACTTCGGAGAGCTCCGTATCTCCGTATTCTGCATTTCTTGTCTTCTGCGTCTCAGCAAAATGCTTTTCCACTGTGTCTAGCAAGGAGAAACTGTGCCAGCACAGTATACGTGCCCGGACTTGTGTTCTCAATTCCCGAGTTCTCGGCATCTCAAAATCTAAAGGGAAGAGCAAGGTTATCTATGGTAGGCTGGGGCAGAACTAGAAGCAAGCAGAGCAAAGTTGTGCAAGAATACCTTCCTTTCGGATGCTAATGGCAATTGAAGAGGCAGGCAAGTGCTAAGCCTTGAAATTCTAGCAGTTAGAAAGCTGCGGACAAGGTCCGGGTGTTGTGCGGCTTCACTCTTCGCATCGTGGAAGGTACCGCGCTCTCCGTCTCTCGGATGCGATCAAGCGGCTCTTCGCGCAGAGAGCACTGTGCCGGTCACTGTGCGCTGCGGAGCTCTCTTTCTGCCGAAAGACGCCTGGCAGCGGCACATAACTTCGGAGAGCTCCGTATCTCCGTATTCTGCATTTCTTGTCTTCTGCGTCTCAGCAAAATGCTTTTCCACTGTGTCTAGCAAGGAGAAACTGTGCCAGCACAGTATACGTGCCCGGACTTGTGTTCTCAATTCCCGAGTTCTCGGCATCTCAAAATCTAAAGGGAAGAGCAAGGTTATCTATGGTAGGCTGGGGCAGAACTAGAAGCAAGCAGAGCAAAGTTGTGCAAGAATACCTTCCTTTCGGATGCTAATGGCAATTGAAGAGGCAGGCAAGTGGTAAGCCTTGAACTTCTAGCAGTTAGAAAGCTGCGGAAACAGTGCAGGCGTTGTGCGGCTTCACTCTTCGCATCCTAGAACGTGGCGCGCTCTCCGTCTCTCGGATGCCATCTAGCGGGTGTTTGCGCAGAGAGCGCTGTGCTGATCGCGGTTCTAAATATTTTTCTGGGTTTTTGGGATGTTTTGGTTCGTTTTTGTGAAGTTTTGGAGAGTTTTGGAATATTTCGGTTCCTTTCGGCGGGTTTTGAAATATTTTGCCCGGATTTTTAAAATGTTTTTATTTGTTTTTATTATTTTTTGGTAAGTTTTTTTGTGTTTTGATAAGTCCTGGCTGGTTTTCTAGTATTTTGGCGTGTTTTCCGAATGTTTTGATCACTTTTGGCGGGTTCTAAAGTATTTCGTCTGGTGTTTGGATTGTTTTAATTTGTTTTGATTTGTTTTTCTTATGTTTTGGTGGGTTCTTGGAAAGGTTTGGTTCATTTTTGCGTATTTTAAAGTATTTTAGCGGGTTTTTGGAATGTTTTGATTTGCATTGATTTTCTTTCTAATGTTTTGACGGATTTTTTGTATGTTTTTTGCGTCTATTGGGAATGTTGTGATCAGTTTCGACGTGTGTATTAACATTTTGGCAGGTTTTTGGAATGTTTTAATTGTTTTTTTACAATATTTCAGCTGGTTTGGGAAATTTTAATTACTTTTGATGTGTTTTACAATATTTTGCCTGGTGTTTGGAATTTCTTGGTTTGTTTTGATTTGTTTTTATAAAGTTTTTGGAAAATTTTGATTCTTTTTGGTGAGTTTTAAAATAGTTTGGCGGGCTTAAAATAATTTGGTGAGTTTTTACAATGTTTTAGCTGGTATTGATTTGTTTTTATTATGTTTTGGCAAGCTTTTTGAAATATTTGGATCAGTTCTGGCTGGTTTTCTAGTATTTTGGCATGTCTTCAGAATGTTTTGATCCGTTTTGGCGGGTTTTAATATATTTTGGCAGGTTTTTAGAATATTTTGTTTGGTTTTCCTATGTCTTTATTATGTTTTGGAGGGCTTTTAGAATGTTTAGATTACTTTGGGCGGGTTTTTAGGATTTTTTTGGTTGGTTTTGATTAGTTTATGTTATGTTTAGTCAGTTTTTTGGTGTGTTTGGATTAGTTTTATTGGGCTTTATCATGTTTTGGCGGTTTTTTTGAATGTTTTATTGACTTCTGACAAATTATATAATATTTTGGCAGGTTTTCAGTATGTTTTGATCAGTTTTTGGGGAGTTCTAAAATATTTTGTCAAGTTTTTGGAATTTTTTGGTTGGTTTTGATTTGTTTTTATGATGTTTTGCCAAGTTTTTTGAATGTTTTGATCAGTTCTGGCTGGTTTTCTAATGTTTTGGCATCTTTTCAGAATGTTTTGATGAGTTTTGCGGGTCCAAATTATTTTGGCGGGTTTTCGGAATATTTTGGTTGGTTTTGATTTGTTTTTATGATGTTTTGGCGGGTTTTCGGAATGTCTTGGTTGGGTTTTAGAATGTTTTGTATTCTCTTGAGTTGTTTTTATTGTGTTGGCAGGTTTTGGAATGTTTGGATTCTTTTTGGCGGGTGTTCGGAATGTTTTGGCGGGTGTTCGGAATGTTTTGATTAGTTTTGACGGGTTTTGAAATATTTTGGCCGGTTTTTAGAAGGTTTCGATTTGTTTTGATTTGTTTTGATTCTGTTTAGCCCAGTTTTTGGTGTGTTTGGATTAGCTTTGGTGGGCTTTATCATGTTTTGTCCGGTTTTTTCAAATGTATTGATCACCTCTGTCTGGTTTTCTATTTTGGCGGGTTTGAAAATATTTTTGGATGAGTTTTGGCGGGTTTTAAAATATTTTGGCTCTTTGCGCAGAGATGACGGTGCCGGTTGCGGTGCGCTCCGGGGCGCTCCTTCTGCGGAAAGACGCCTGGCAGCGGCACTTGGGACAGCTCCGCGTCTCCGTATTCTGCGTTTCTTGCCTTCTGCATCTCAGCAAAATGCTTTCCCACTAGGTCTAGCAAGGAGAAACTGTGGCAGCTGAGTAGATGTAGCCCGGCCCGCCCTTTGAAGTTGACAAGTTCTTGGCATCTCAGAGCCTCAAGGCAAGAGCAAGGTTCTCTATGGTAGGCTGGGGCAGAACTAGCAGCAAGCAGAGCAAAGTTGTCCAAGAATAGCTTCCATTGGAATGCTAATGGCAATTGAAGAGGCAGGCCAGTGGCAAGCCACTAGCTTCTAGCAGTTTGAAAGTTGCAGACACAGTGCAGGTGTTGTGCGGCTTCCTTCTTGGCCTCCTAGAAGGTGCCGCGCTCTCCGTCTCTTGCTTGCCAATATGTTGCCGTGTTCCTCCTATTGTTTGGGTTGTTTTGATTTGTTTTGATGATGTTTTGGCGGGTTTTCGAAATATTTTGGTGGTGTTTTAGAATGTTTTGTTTTCTCTTGTGTTGTTTTTATTGTCTTGGCAGGTTGTGGAACGTTTGGATTCCTTTTGGCGGGTTTGAAAATATTTTGGCTCTTTGCGCAGAGATGACGGTGCCGGTTGCGGTGCGCTCCGGGGCGCTCCTTCTGCGGAAAGACGCCTGGCAGCGGCACTTGGGACAGCTCCGCGTCTCTGTATTCTGCGTTTCTTGCCTTCTGCATCTCAGCAAAATGCTTTCCCACTAGGTCTAGCAAGGAGAAACTGTGGCAGCTGAGTAGATGTAGCCCGGCCCGCCCTTTGAAGTTGACAAGTTCTTGGCATCTCAGAGCCTCAAGGCAAGAGCAAGGTTCTCTATGGTAGGCTGGGGCAGAACTAGCAGCAAGCAGAGCAAAGTTGTCCAAGAATAGCTTCCATTGAAATGCTAATGGCAATTGAAGAGGCAGGCCAGTGGTAAGCCTTGAAATTCTAGCAGTTAGAAAGATGCAGACAAGGTCCGGGTGTTGTGCGGCTTCACTCTTCGCATCGTAGAAGGTACCGCGCTCTCCGTCTCTCGGATGCGATCAAGCGGCTCTTCGCGCAGAGAGCACTGTGCCGGTCACTGTGCGCTGCGGAGCTCTCTTTCTGCCGAAAGACGCCTGGCAGCGGCACTTAACTTCGGAGAGCTCCGTATCTCCGTATTCTGCATTTCTTGTCTTCTGCGTCTCAGCAAAATGCTTTTCCACTGTGTCTAGCAAGGAGAAACTGTGCCAGCACAGTATACGTGCCCGGACTTGTGTTCTCAATTCCCGAGTTCTCGGCATCTCAAAATCTAAAGGGAAGAGCAAGGTTATCTATGGTAGGCTGGGGCAGAACTAGAAGCAAGCAGAGCAAAGTTGTGCAAGAATACCTTCCTTTCGGATGCTAATGGCAATTGAAGAGGCAGGCAAGTGCTAAGCCTTGAAATTCTAGCAGTTAGAAAGCTGCGGACAAGGTCCGGGTGTTGTGCGGCTTCACTCTTCGCATCGTGGAAGGTACCGCGCTCTCCGTCTCTCGGATGCGATCAAGCGGCTCTTCGCGCAGAGAGCACTGTGCCGGTCACTGTGCGCTGCGGAGCTCTCTTTCTGCCGAAAGACGCCTGGCAGCGGCACATAACTTCGGAGAGCTCCGTATCTCCGTATTCTGCATTTCTTGTCTTCTGCGTCTCAGCAAAATGCTTTTCCACTGTGTCTAGCAAGGAGAAACTGTGCCAGCACAGTATACGTGCCCGGACTTGTGTTCTCAATTCCCGAGTTCTCGGCATCTCAAAATCTAAAGGGAAGAGCAAGGTTATCTATGGTAGGCTGGGGCAGAACTAGAAGCAAGCAGAGCAAAGTTGTGCAAGAATACCTTCCTTTCGGATGCTAATGGCAATTGAAGAGGCAGGCAAGTGGTAAGCCTTGAACTTCTAGAAGTTAGAAAGCTGCGGAAACAGTGCAGGCGTTGTGCGGCTTCACTCTTCGCATCCTAGAACGTGGCGCGCTCTCCGTCTCTCGGATGCCATCTAGCGGGTGTTTGCGCAGAGAGCGCTGTGCTGATCGCGGTTCTAAATATTTTTCTGGGTTTTTGGGATGTTTTGGTTCGTTTTTGTGAAGTTTTGGAGAGTTTTGGAATATTTCGGTTCCTTTCGGCGGGTTTTGAAATATTTTGCCCGGATTTTTAAAATGTTTTTATTTGTTTTTATTATTTTTTGGTAAGTTTTTTTGTGTTTTGATAAGTCCTGGCTGGTTTTCTAGTATTTTGGCGTGTTTTCCGAATGTTTTGATCACTTTTGGCGGGTTCTAAAGTATTTCGTCTGGTGTTTGGATTGTTTTAATTTGTTTTGATTTGTTTTTCTTATGTTTTGGTGGGTTCTTGGAAAGGTTTGGTTCATTTTTGCGTATTTTAAAGTATTTTAGCGGGTTTTTGGAATGTTTTGATTTGCATTGATTTTCTTTCTAATGTTTTGACGGATTTTTTGTATGTTTTTTGCGTCTATTGGGAATGTTGTGATCAGTTTCGACGTGTGTATTAACATTTTGGCAGGTTTTTGGAATGTTTTAATTGTTTTTTTACAATATTTCAGCTGGTTTGGGAAATTTTAATTACTTTTGATGTGTTTTACAATATTTTGCCTGGTGTTTGGAATTTCTTGGTTTGTTTTGATTTGTTTTTATAAAGTTTTTGGAAAATTTTGATTCTTTTTGGTGAGTTTTAAAATAGTTTGGCGGGCTTAAAATAATTTGGTGAGTTTTTACAATGTTTTAGCTGGTATTGATTTGTTTTTATTATGTTTTGGCAAGCTTTTTGAAATATTTGGATCAGTTCTGGCTGGTTTTCTAGTATTTTGGCATGTCTTCAGAATGTTTTGATCCGTTTTGGCGGGTTTTAATATATTTTGGCAGGTTTTTAGAATATTTTGTTTGGTTTTCCTATGTCTTTATTATGTTTTGGAGGGCTTTTAGAATGTTTAGATTACTTTGGGCGGGTTTTTAGGATTTTTTTGGTTGGTTTTGATTAGTTTATGTTATGTTTAGTCAGTTTTTTGGTGTGTTTGGATTAGTTTTATTGGGCTTTATCATGTTTTGGCGGTTTTTTTGAATGTTTTATTGACTTCTGACAAATTATATAATATTTTGGCAGGTTTTCAGTATGTTTTGATCAGTTTTTGGGGAGTTCTAAAATATTTTGTCAAGTTTTTGGAATTTTTTGGTTGGTTTTGATTTGTTTTTATGATGTTTTGCCAAGTTTTTTGAATGTTTTGATCAGTTCTGGCTGGTTTTCTAATGTTTTGGCATCTTTTCAGAATGTTTTGATGAGTTTTGCGGGTCCAAATTATTTTGGTGGGTTTTCGGAATATTTTGGTTGGTTTTGATTTGTTTTTATGATGTTTTGGCGGGTTTTCGGAATGTCTTGGTTGGGTTTTAGAATGTTTTGTATTCTCTTGAGTTGTTTTTATTGTGTTGGCAGGTTTTGGAATGTTTGGATTCTTTTTGGCGGGTGTTCGGAATGTTTTGGCGGGTGTTCGGAATGTTTTGATTAGTTTTGACGGGTTTTGAAATATTTTGGCCGGTTTTTAGAAGGTTTCGATTTGTTTTGATTTGTTTTGATTCTGTTTAGCCCAGTTTTTGGTGTGTTTGGATTAGCTTTGGTGGGCTTGATCATGTTTTGTCCGGTTTTTTCAAATGTATTGATCACCTCTGTCTGGTTTTCTATTTTGGCGGGTTTGAAAATATTTTTGGATGAGTTTTGGCGGGTTTGAAAATATTTTGGCTCTTTGCGCAGAGATGACGGTGCCGGTTGCGGTGCGCTCCGGGGCGCTCCTTCTGCGGAAAGACGCCTGGCAGCGGCACTTGGGACAGCTCCGCGTCTCCGTATTCTGCGTTTCTTGCCTTCTGCATCTCAGCAAAATGCTTTCCCACTAGGTCTAGCAAGGAGAAACTGTGGCAGCTGAGTAGATGTAGCCCGGCCCGCCCTTTGAAGTTGACAAGTTCTTGGCATCTCAGAGCCTCAAGGCAAGAGCAAGGTTCTCTATGCTAGGCTGGGGCAGAACTAGCAGCAAGCAGAGCAAAGTTGTCCAAGAATAGCTTCCATTGGAATGCTAATGGCAATTGAAGAGGCAGGCCAGTGGCAAGCCACTAGCTTCTAGCAGTTTGAAAGTTGCAGACACAGTGCAGGTGTTGTGCGGCTTCCTTCTTGGCCTCCTAGAAGGTGCCGCGCTCTCCGTCTCTTGCTTGCCAATATGTTGCCGTGTTCCTCCTATTGTTTGGGTTGTTTTGATTTGTTTTGATGATGTTTTGGCGGGTTTTCGAAATATTTTGGTGGTGTTTTAGAATGTTTTGTTTTCTCTTGTGTTGTTTTTATTGTCTTGGCAGGTTGTGGAACGTTTGGATTCCTTTTGGCGGGTTTGAAAATATTTTGGCTCTTTGCGCAGAGATGACGGTGCCGGTTGCGGTGCGCTCCGGGGCGCTCCTTCTGCGGAAAGACGCCTGGCAGCGGCACTTGGGACAGCTCCGCGTCTCTGTATTCTGCGTTTCTTGCCTTCTGCATCTCAGCAAAATGCTTTCCCACTAGGTCTAGCAAGGAGAAACTGTGGCAGCTGAGTAGATGTAGCCCGGCCCGCCCTTTGAAGTTGACAAGTTCTTGGCATCTCAGAGCCTCAAGGCAAGAGCGAGGTTCTCTATGGTAGGCTGGGGCAGAACTAGCAGCAAGCAGAGCAAAGTTGTCCAAGAATAGCTTCCATTGAAATGCTAATGGCAATTGAAGAGGCAGGCAAGTGGTAAGCCTTGAAATTCTAGCAGTTAGAAAGATGCAGACAAGGTCCGGGTGTTGTGCGGCTTCACTCTTCGCATCGTAGAAGGTACCGCGCTCTCCGTCTCTCGGATGCGATCAAGCGGCTCTTCGCGCAGAGAGCACTGTGCCGGTCACTGTGCGCTGCGGAGCTCTCTTTCTGCCGAAAGACGCCTGGCAGCGGCACTTAACTTCGGAGAGCTCCGTATCTCCGTATTCTGCATTTCTTGTCTTCTGCGTCTCAGCAAAATGCTTTTCCACTGTGTCTAGCAAGGAGAAACTGTGCCAGCACAGTATACGTGCCCGGACTTGTGTTCTCAATTCCCGAGTTCTCGGCATCTCAAAATCTAAAGGGAAGAGCAAGGTTATCTATGGTAGGCTGGGGCAGAACTAGAAGCAAGCAGAGCAAAGTTGTGCAAGAATACCTTCCTTTCGGATGCTAATGGCAATTGAAGAGGCAGGCAAGTGCTAAGCCTTGAAATTCTAGCAGTTAGAAAGCTGCGGACAAGGTCCGGGTGTTGTGCGGCTTCACTCTTCGCATCGTGGAAGGTACCGCGCTCTCCGTCTCTCGGATGCGATCAAGCGGCTCTTCGCGCAGAGAGCACTGTGCCGGTCACTGTGCGCTGCGGAGCTCTCTTTCTGCCGAAAGACGCCTGGCAGCGGCACTTAACTTCGGAGAGCTCCGTATCTCCGTATTCTGCATTTCTTGTCTTCTGCGTCTCAGCAAAATGCTTTTCCACTGTGTCTAGCAAGGAGAAACTGTGCCAGCACAGTATACGTGCCCGGACTTGTGTTCTCAATTCCCGAGTTCTCGGCATCTCAAAATCTAAAGGGAAGAGCAAGGTTATCTATGGTAGGCTGGGGCAGAACTAGAAGCAAGCAGAGCAAAGTTGTGCAAGAATACCTTCCTTTCGGATGCTAATGGCAATTGAAGAGGCAGGCAAGTGGTAAGCCTTGAACTTCTAGCAGTTAGAAAGCTGCGGAAACAGTGCAGGCGTTGTGCGGCTTCACTCTTCGCATCCTAGAACGTGGCGCGCTCTCCGTCTCTCGGATGCCATCTAGCGGGTGTTTGCGCAGAGAGCGCTGTGCTGATCGCGGTTCTAAATATTTTTCTGGGTTTTTGGGATGTTTTGGTTCGTTTTTGTGAAGTTTTGGAGAGTTTTGGAATATTTCGGTTCCTTTCGGCGGGTTTTGAAATATTTTGCCCGGATTTTTAAAATGTTTTTATTTGTTTTTATTATTTTTTGGTAAGTTTTTTTGTGTTTTGATAAGTCCTGGCTGGTTTTCTAGTATTTTGGCGTGTTTTCCGAATGTTTTGATCACTTTTGGCGGGTTCTAAAGTATTTCGTCTGGTGTTTGGATTGTTTTAATTTGTTTTGATTTGTTTTTCTTATGTTTTGGTGGGTTCTTGGAAAGGTTTGGTTCATTTTTGCGTATTTTAAAGTATTTTAGCGGGTTTTTGGAATGTTTTGATTTGCATTGATTTTCTTTCTAATGTTTTGACGGATTTTTTGTATGTTTTTTGCGTCTATTGGGAATGTTGTGATCAGTTTCGACGTGTGTATTAACATTTTGGCAGGTTTTTGGAATGTTTTAATTGTTTTTTTACAATATTTCAGCTGGTTTGGGAAATTTTAATTACTTTTGATGTGTTTTACAATATTTTGCCTGGTGTTTGGAATTTCTTGGTTTGTTTTGATTTGTTTTTATAAAGTTTTTGGAAAATTTTGATTCTTTTTGGTGAGTTTTAAAATAGTTTGGCGGGCTTAAAATAATTTGGTGAGTTTTTACAATGTTTTAGCTGGTATTGATTTGTTTTTATTATGTTTTGGCAAGCTTTTTGAAATATTTGGATCAGTTCTGGCTGGTTTTCTAGTATTTTGGCATGTCTTCAGAATGTTTTGATCCGTTTTGGCGGGTTTTAATATATTTTGGCAGGTTTTTAGAATATTTTGTTTGGTTTTCCTATGTCTTTATTATGTTTTGGAGGGCTTTTAGAATGTTTAGATTACTTTGGGCGGGTTTTTAGGATTTTTTTGGTTGGTTTTGATTAGTTTATGTTATGTTTAGTCAGTTTTTTGGTGTGTTTGGATTAGTTTTATTGGGCTTTATCATGTTTTGGCGGTTTTTTTGAATGTTTTATTGACTTCTGACAAATTATATAATATTTTGGCAGGTTTTCAGTATGTTTTGATCAGTTTTTGGGGAGTTCTAAAATATTTTGTCAAGTTTTTGGAATTTTTTGGTTGGTTTTGATTTGTTTTTATGATGTTTTGCCAAGTTTTTTGAATGTTTTGATCAGTTCTGGCTGGTTTTCTAATGTTTTGGCATCTTTTCAGAATGTTTTGATGAGTTTTGCGGGTCCAAATTATTTTGGCGGGTTTTCGGAATATTTTGGTTGGTTTTGATTTGTTTTTATGATGTTTTGGCGGGTTTTCGGAATGTCTTGGTTGGGTTTTAGAATGTTTTGTATTCTCTTGAGTTGTTTTTATTGTGTTGGCAGGTTTTGGAATGTTTGGATTCTTTTTGGCGGGTGTTCGGAATGTTTTGGCGGGTGTTCGGAATGTTTTGATTAGTTTTGACGGGTTTTGAAATATTTTGGCGGGTTTTTAGAAGGTTTCGATTTGTTTTGATTTGTTTTGATTCTGTTTAGCCCAGTTTTTGGTGTGTTTGGATTAGCTTTGGTGGGCTTGATCATGTTTTGTCCGGTTTTTTCAAATGTATTGATCACCTCTGTCTGGTTTTCTATTTTGGCGGGTTTGAAAATATTTTTGGATGAGTTTTGGCGGGTTTGAAAATATTTTGGCTCTTTGCGCAGAGATGACGGTGCCGGTTGCGGTGCGCTCCGGGGCGCTCCTTCTGCGGAAAGACGCCTGGCAGCGGCACTTGGGACAGCTCCGCGTCTCCGTATTCTGCGTTTCTTGCCTTCTGCATCTCAGCAAAATGCTTTCCCACTAGGTCTAGCAAGGAGAAACTGTGGCAGCTGAGTAGATGTAGCCCGGCCCGCCCTTTGAAGTTGACAAGTTCTTGGCATCTCAGAGCCTCAAGGCAAGAGCAAGGTTCTCTATGCTAGGCTGGGGCAGAACTAGCAGCAAGCAGAGCAAAGTTGTCCAAGAATAGCTTCCATTGGAATGCTAATGGCAATTGAAGAGGCAGGCCAGTGGCAAGCCACTAGCTTCTAGCAGTTTGAAAGTTGCAGACACAGTGCAGGTGTTGTGCGGCTTCCTTCTTGGCCTCCTAGAAGGTGCCGCGCTCTCCGTCTCTTGCTTGCCAATATGTTGCCGTGTTCCTCCTATTGTTTGGGTTGTTTTGATTTGTTTTGATGATGTTTTGGCGGGTTTTCGAAATATTTTGGTGGTGTTTTAGAATGTTTTGTTTTCTCTTGTGTTGTTTTTATTGTCTTGGCAGGTTGTGGAACGTTTGGATTCCTTTTGGCGGGTTTGAAAATATTTTGGCTCTTTGCGCAGAGATGACGGTGCCGGTTGCGGTGCGCTCCGGGGCGCTCCTTGTGCGGAAAGACGCCTGGCAGCGGCACTTGGGACAGCTCCGCGTCTCTGTATTCTGCGTTTCTTGCCTTCTGCATCTCAGCAAAATGCTTTCCCACTAGGTCTAGCAAGGAGAAACTGTGGCAGCTGAGTAGATGTAGCCCGGCCCGCCCTTTGAAGTTGACAAGTTCTTGGCATCTCAGAGCCTCAAGGCAAGAGCGAGGTTCTCTATGGTAGGCTGGGGCAGAACTAGCAGCAAGCAGAGCAAAGTTGTCCAAGAATAGCTTCCATTGAAATGCTAATGGCAATTGAAGAGGCAGGCAAGTGGTAAGCCTTGAAATTCTAGCAGTTAGAAAGATGCAGACAAGGTCCGGGTGTTGTGCGGCTTCACTCTTCGCATCGTAGAAGGTACCGCGCTCTCCGTCTCTCGGATGCGATCAAGCGGCTCTTCGCGCAGAGAGCACTGTGCCGGTCACTGTGCGCTGCGGAGCTCTCTTTCTGCCGAAAGACGCCTGGCAGCGGCACTTAACTTCGGAGAGCTCCGTATCTCCGTATTCTGCATTTCTTGTCTTCTGCGTCTCAGCAAAATGCTTTTCCACTGTGTCTAGCAAGGAGAAACTGTGCCAGCACAGTATACGTGCCCGGACTTGTGTTCTCAATTCCCGAGTTCTCGGCATCTCAAAATCTAAAGGGAAGAGCAAGGTTATCTATGGTAGGCTGGGGCAGAACTAGAAGCAAGCAGAGCAAAGTTGTGCAAGAATACCTTCCTTTCGGATGCTAATGGCAATTGAAGAGGCAGGCAAGTGCTAAGCCTTGAAATTCTAGCAGTTAGAAAGCTGCGGACAAGGTCCGGGTGTTGTGCGGCTTCACTCTTCGCATCGTGGAAGGTACCGCGCTCTCCGTCTCTCGGATGCGATCAAGCGGCTCTTCGCGCAGAGAGCACTGTGCCGGTCACTGTGCGCTGCGGAGCTCTCTTTCTGCCGAAAGACGCCTGGCAGCGGCACTTAACTTCGGAGAGCTCCGTATCTCCGTATTCTGCATTTCTTGTCTTCTGCGTCTCAGCAAAATGCTTTTCCACTGTGTCTAGCAAGGAGAAACTGTGCCAGCACAGTATACGTGCCCGGACTTGTGTTCTCAATTCCCGAGTTCTCGGCATCTCAAAATCTAAAGGGAAGAGCAAGGTTATCTATGGTAGGCTGGGGCAGAACTAGAAGCAAGCAGAGCAAAGTTGTGCAAGAATACCTTCCTTTCGGATGCTAATGGCAATTGAAGAGGCAGGCAAGTGGTAAGCCTTGAACTTCTAGCAGTTAGAAAGCTGCGGAAACAGTGCAGGCGTTGTGCGGCTTCACTCTTCGCATCCTAGAACGTGGCGCGCTCTCCGTCTCTCGGATGCCATCTAGCGGGTGTTTGCGCAGAGAGCGCTGTGCTGATCGCGGTTCTAAATATTTTTCTGGGTTTTTGGGATGTTTTGGTTCGTTTTTGTGAAGTTTTGGAGAGTTTTGGAATATTTCGGTTCCTTTCGGCGGGTTTTGAAATATTTTGCCCGGATTTTTAAAATGTTTTTATTTGTTTTTATTATTTTTTGGTAAGTTTTTTTGTGTTTTGATAAGTCCTGGCTGGTTTTCTAGTATTTTGGCGTGTTTTCCGAATGTTTTGATCACTTTTGGCGGGTTCTAAAGTATTTCGTCTGGTGTTTGGATTGTTTTAATTTGTTTTGATTTGTTTTTCTTATGTTTTGGTGGGTTCTTGGAAAGGTTTGGTTCATTTTTGCGTATTTTAAAGTATTTTAGCGGGTTTTTGGAATGTTTTGATTTGCATTGATTTTCTTTCTAATGTTTTGACGGATTTTTTGTATGTTTTTTGCGTCTATTGGGAATGTTGTGATCAGTTTCGACGTGTGTATTAACATTTTGGCAGGTTTTTGGAATGTTTTAATTGTTTTTTTACAATATTTCAGCTGGTTTGGGAAATTTTAATTACTTTTGATGTGTTTTACAATATTTTGCCTGGTGTTTGGAATTTCTTGGTTTGTTTTGATTTGTTTTTATAAAGTTTTTGGAAAATTTTGATTCTTTTTGGTGAGTTTTAAAATAGTTTGGCGGGCTTAAAATAATTTGGTGAGTTTTTACAATGTTTTAGCTGGTATTGATTTGTTTTTATTATGTTTTGGCAAGCTTTTTGAAATATTTGGATCAGTTCTGGCTGGTTTTCTAGTATTTTGGCATGTCTTCAGAATGTTTTGATCCGTTTTGGCGGGTTTTAATATATTTTGGCAGGTTTTTAGAATATTTTGTTTGGTTTTCCTATGTCTTTATTATGTTTTGGAGGGCTTTTAGAATGTTTAGATTACTTTGGGCGGGTTTTTAGGATTTTTTTGGTTGGTTTTGATTAGTTTATGATATGTTTAGTCAGTTTTTTGGTGTGTTTGGATTAGTTTTATTGGGCTTTATCATGTTTTGGCGGTTTTTTTGAATGTTTTATTGACTTCTGACAAATTATATAATATTTTGGCAGGTTTTCAGTATGTTTTGATCAGTTTTTGGGGAGTTCTAAAATATTTTGTCAAGTTTTTGGAATTTTTTGGTTGGTTTTGATTTGTTTTTATGATGTTTTGCCAAGTTTTTTGAATGTTTTGATCAGTTCTGGCTGGTTTTCTAATGTTTTGGCATCTTTTCAGAATGTTTTGATGAGTTTTGCGGGTCCAAATTATTTTGGCGGGTTTTCGGAATATTTTGGTTGGTTTTGATTTGTTTTTATGATGTTTTGGCGGGTTTTCGGAATGTCTTGGTTGGGTTTTAGAATGTTTTGTATTCTCTTGAGTTGTTTTTATTGTGTTGGCAGGTTTTGGAATGTTTGGATTCTTTTTGGCGGGTGTTCGGAATGTTTTGGCGGGTGTTCGGAATGTTTTGATTAGTTTTGACGGGTTTTGAAATATTTTGGCGGGTTTTTAGAAGGTTTCGATTTGTTTTGATTTGTTTTGATTCTGTTTAGCCCAGTTTTTGGTGTGTTTGGATTAGCTTTGGTGGGCTTTATCATGTTTTGTCCGGTTTTTTCAAATGTATTGATCACCTCTGTCTGGTTTTCTATTTTGGCGGGTTTGAAAATATTTTTGGATGAGTTTTGGCGGGTTTTAAAATATTTTGGCTCTTTGCGCAGAGATGACGGTGCCGGTTGCGGTGCGCTCCGGGGCGCTCCTTCTGCGGAAAGACGCCTGGCAGCGGCACTTGGGACAGCTCCGCGTCTCCGTATTCTGCGTTTCTTGCCTTCTGCATCTCAGCAAAATGCTTTCCCACTAGGTCTAGCAAGGAGAAACTGTGGCAGCTGAGTAGATGTAGCCCGGCCCGCCCTTTGAAGTTGACAAGTTCTTGGCATCTCAGAGCCTCAAGGCAAGAGCAAGGTTCTCTATGGTAGGCTGGGGCAGAACTAGCAGCAAGCAGAGCAAAGTTGTCCAAGAATAGCTTCCATTGGAATGCTAATGGCAATTGAAGAGGCAGGCCAGTGGCAAGCCACTAGCTTCTAGCAGTTTGAAAGTTGCAGACAGAGTGCAGGTGTTGTGCGGCTTCCTTCTTGGCCTCCTAGAAGGTGCCGCGCTCTCCGTCTCTTGCTTGCCAATATGTTGCCGTGTTCCTCCTATTGTTTGGGTTGTTTTGATTTGTTTTGATGATGTTTTGGCGGGTTTTCGAAATATTTTGGTGGTGTTTTAGAATGTTTTGTTTTCTCTTGTGTTGTTTTTATTGTCTTGGCAGGTTGTGGAACGTTTGGATTCCTTTTGGCGGGTTTGAAAATATTTTGGCTCTTTGCGCAGAGATGACGGTGCCGGTTGCGGTGCGCTCCGGGGCGCTCCTTGTGCGGAAAGACGCCTGGCAGCGGCACTTGGGACAGCTCCGCGTCTCTGTATTCTGCGTTTCTTGCCTTCTGCATCTCAGCAAAATGCTTTCCCACTAGGTCTAGCAAGGAGAAACTGTGGCAGCTGAGTAGATGTAGCCCGGCCCGCCCTTTGAAGTTGACAAGTTCTTGGCATCTCAGAGCCTCAAGGCAAGAGCAAGGTTCTCTATGGTAGGCTGGGGCAGAACTAGCAGCAAGCAGAGCAAAGTTGTCCAAGAATAGCTTCCATTGAAATGCTAATGGCAATTGAAGAGGCAGGCAAGTGCTAAGCCTTGAAATTCTAGCAGTTAGAAAGATGCAGACAAGGTCCGGGTGTTGTGCGGCTTCACTCTTCGCATCGTAGAAGGTACCGCGCTCTCCGTCTCTCGGATGCGATCAAGCGGCTCTTCGCGCAGAGAGCACTGTGCCGGTCACTGTGCGCTGCGGAGCTCTCTTTCTGCCGAAAGACGCCTGGCAGCGGCACTTAACTTCGGAGAGCTCCGTATCTCCGTATTCTGCATTTCTTGTCTTCTGCGTCTCAGCAAAATGCTTTTCCACTGTGTCTAGCAAGGAGAAACTGTGCCAGCACAGTATACGTGCCCGGACTTGTGTTCTCAATTCCCGAGTTCTCGGCATCTCAAAATCTAAAGGGAAGAGCAAGGTTATCTATGGTAGGCTGGGGCAGAACTAGAAGCAAGCAGAGCAAAGTTGTGCAAGAATACCTTCCTTTCGGATGCTAATGGCAATTGAAGAGGCAGGCAAGTGCTAAGCCTTGAAATTCTAGCAGTTAGAAAGCTGCGGACAAGGTCCGGGTGTTGTGCGGCTTCACTCTTCGCATCGTGGAAGGTACCGCGCTCTCCGTCTCTCGGATGCGATCAAGCGGCTCTTCGCGCAGAGAGCACTGTGCCGGTCACTGTGCGCTGCGGAGCTCTCTTTCTGCCGAAAGACGCCTGGCAGCGGCACTTAACTTCGGAGAGCTCCGTATCTCCGTATTCTGCATTTCTTGTCTTCTGCGTCTCAGCAAAATGCTTTTCCACTGTGTCTAGCAAGGAGAAACTGTGCCAGCACAGTATACGTGCCCGGACTTGTGTTCTCAATTCCCGAGTTCTCGGCATCTCAAAATCTAAAGGGAAGAGCAAGGTTATCTATGGTAGGCTGGGGCAGAACTAGAAGCAAGCAGAGCAAAGTTGTGCAAGAATACCTTCCTTTCGGATGCTAATGGCAATTGAAGAGGCAGGCAAGTGGTAAGCCTTGAACTTCTAGCAGTTAGAAAGCTGCGGAAACAGTGCAGGCGTTGTGCGGCTTCACTCTTCGCATCCTAGAACGTGGCGCGCTCTCCGTCTCTCGGATGCCATCTAGCGGGTGTTTGCGCAGAGAGCGCTGTGCTGATCGCGGTTCTAAATATTTTTCTGGGTTTTTGGGATGTTTTGGTTCGTTTTTGTGAAGTTTTGGAGAGTTTTGGAATATTTCGGTTCCTTTCGGCGGGTTTTGAAATATTTTGCCCGGATTTTTAAAATGTTTTTATTTGTTTTTATTATTTTTTGGTAAGTTTTTTTGTGTTTTGATAAGTCCTGGCTGGTTTTCTAGTATTTTGGCGTGTTTTCCGAATGTTTTGATCACTTTTGGCGGGTTCTAAAGTATTTCGTCTGGTGTTTGGATTGTTTTAATTTGTTTTGATTTGTTTTTCTTATGTTTTGGTGGGTTCTTGGAAAGGTTTGGTTCATTTTTGCGTATTTTAAAGTATTTTAGCGGGTTTTTGGAATGTTTTGATTTGCATTGATTTTCTTTCTAATGTTTTGACGGATTTTTTGTATGTTTTTTGCGTCTATTGGGAATGTTGTGATCAGTTTCGACGTGTGTATTAACATTTTGGCAGGTTTTTGGAATGTTTTAATTGTTTTTTTACAATATTTCAGCTGGTTTGGGAAATTTTAATTACTTTTGATGTGTTTTACAATATTTTGCCTGGTGTTTGGAATTTCTTGGTTTGTTTTGATTTGTTTTTATAAAGTTTTTGGAAAATTTTGATTCTTTTTGGTGAGTTTTAAAATAGTTTGGCGGGCTTAAAATAATTTGGTGAGTTTTTACAATGTTTTAGCTGGTATTGATTTGTTTTTATTATGTTTTGGCAAGCTTTTTGAAATATTTGGATCAGTTCTGGCTGGTTTTCTAGTATTTTGGCATGTCTTCAGAATGTTTTGATCCGTTTTGGCGGGTTTTAATATATTTTGGCAGGTTTTTAGAATATTTTGTTTGGTTTTCCTATGTCTTTATTATGTTTTGGAGGGCTTTTAGAATGTTTAGATTACTTTGGGCGGGTTTTTAGGATTTTTTTGGTTGGTTTTGATTAGTTTATGTTATGTTTAGTCAGTTTTTTGGTGTGTTTGGATTAGTTTTATTGGGCTTTATCATGTTTTGGCGGTTTTTTTGAATGTTTTATTGACTTCTGACAAATTATATAATATTTTGGCAGGTTTTCAGTATGTTTTGATCAGTTTTTGGGGAGTTCTAAAATATTTTGTCAAGTTTTTGGAATTTTTTGGTTGGTTTTGATTTGTTTTTATGATGTTTTGCCAAGTTTTTTGAATGTTTTGATCAGTTCTGGCTGGTTTTCTAATGTTTTGGCATCTTTTCAGAATGTTTTGATGAGTTTTGCGGGTCCAAATTATTTTGGCGGGTTTTCGGAATATTTTGGTTGGTTTTGATTTGTTTTTATGATGTTTTGGCGGGTTTTCGGAATGTCTTGGTTGGGTTTTAGAATGTTTTGTATTCTCTTGAGTTGTTTTTATTGTGTTGGCAGGTTTTGGAATGTTTGGATTCTTTTTGGCGGGTGTTCGGAATGTTTTGGCGGGTGTTCGGAATGTTTTGATTAGTTTTGACGGGTTTTGAAATATTTTGGCGGGTTTTTAGAAGGTTTCGATTTGTTTTGATTTGTTTTGATTCTGTTTAGCCCAGTTTTTGGTGTGTTTGGATTAGCTTTGGTGGGCTTTATCATGTTTTGTCCGGTTTTTTCAAATGTATTGATCACCTCTGTCTGGTTTTCTATTTTGGCGGGTTTGAAAATATTTTTGGATGAGTTTTGGCGGGTTTGAAAATATTTTGGCTCTTTGCGCAGAGATGACGGTGCCGGTTGCGGTGCGCTCCGGGGCGCTCCTTCTGCGGAAAGACGCCTGGCAGCGGCACTTGGGACAGCTCCGCGTCTCCGTATTCTGCGTTTCTTGCCTTCTGCATCTCAGCAAAATGCTTTCCCACTAGGTCTAGCAAGGAGAAACTGTGGCAGCTGAGTAGATGTAGCCCGGCCCGCCCTTTGAAGTTGACAAGTTCTTGGCATCTCAGAGCCTCAAGGCAAGAGCAAGGTTCTCTATGGTAGGCTGGGGCAGAACTAGCAGCAAGCAGAGCAAAGTTGTCCAAGAATAGCTTCCATTGGAATGCTAATGGCAATTGAAGAGGCAGGCCAGTGGCAAGCCACTAGCTTCTAGCAGTTTGAAAGTTGCAGACACAGTGCAGGTGTTGTGCGGCTTCCTTCTTGGCCTCCTAGAAGGTGCCGCGCTCTCCGTCTCTTGCTTGCCAATATGTTGCCGTGTTCCTCCTATTGTTTGGGTTGTTTTGATTTGTTTTGATGATGTTTTGGCGGGTTTTCGAAATATTTTGGTGGTGTTTTAGAATGTTTTGTTTTCTCTTGTGTTGTTTTTATTGTCTTGGCAGGTTGTGGAACGTTTGGATTCCTTTTGGCGGGTTTGAAAATATTTTGGCTCTTTGCGCAGAGATGACGGTGCCGGTTGCGGTGCGCTCCGGGGCGCTCCTTCTGCGGAAAGACGCCTGGCAGCGGCACTTGGGACAGCTCCGCGTCTCTGTATTCTGCGTTTCTTGCCTTCTGCATCTCAGCAAAATGCTTTCCCACTAGGTCTAGCAAGGAGAAACTGTGGCAGCTGAGTAGATGTAGCCCGGCCCGCCCTTTGAAGTTGACAAGTTCTTGGCATCTCAGAGCCTCAAGGCAAGAGCAAGGTTCTCTATGGTAGGCTGGGGCAGAACTAGCAGCAAGCAGAGCAAAGTTGTCCAAGAATAGCTTCCATTGAAATGCTAATGGCAATTGAAGAGGCAGGCAAGTGGTAAGCCTTGAAATTCTAGCAGTTAGAAAGATGCAGACAAGGTCCGGGTGTTGTGCGGCTTCACTCTTCGCATCGTAGAAGGTACCGCGCTCTCCGTCTCTCGGATGCGATCAAGCGGCTCTTCGCGCAGAGAGCACTGTGCCGGTCACTGTGCGCTGCGGAGCTCTCTTTCTGCCGAAAGACGCCTGGCAGCGGCACTTAACTTCGGAGAGCTCCGTATCTCCGTATTCTGCATTTCTTGTCTTCTGCGTCTCAGCAAAATGCTTTTCCACTGTGTCTAGCAAGGAGAAACTGTGCCAGCACAGTATACGTGCCCGGACTTGTGTTCTCAATTCCCGAGTTCTCGGCATCTCAAAATCTAAAGGGAAGAGCAAGGTTATCTATGGTAGGCTGGGGCAGAACTAGAAGCAAGCAGAGCAAAGTTGTGCAAGAATACCTTCCTTTCGGATGCTAATGGCAATTGAAGAGGCAGGCAAGTGCTAAGCCTTGAAATTCTAGCAGTTAGAAAGCTGCGGACAAGGTCCGGGTGTTGTGCGGCTTCACTCTTCGCATCGTGGAAGGTACCGCGCTCTCCGTCTCTCGGATGCGATCAAGCGGCTCTTCGCGCAGAGAGCACTGTGCCGGTCACTGTGCGCTGCGGAGCTCTCTTTCTGCCGAAAGACGCCTGGCAGCGGCACATAACTTCGGAGAGCTCCGTATCTCCGTATTCTGCATTTCTTGTCTTCTGCGTCTCAGCAAAATGCTTTTCCACTGTGTCTAGCAAGGAGAAACTGTGCCAGCACAGTATATGTGCCCGGACTTGTGTTCTCAATTCCCGAGTTCTCGGCATCTCAAAATCTAAAGGGAAGAGCAAGGTTATCTATGGTAGGCTGGGGCAGAACTAGAAGCAAGCAGAGCAAAGTTGTGCAAGAATACCTTCCTTTCGGATGCTAATGGCAATTGAAGAGGCAGGCAAGTGGTAAGCCTTGAACTTCTAGAAGTTAGAAAGCTGCGGAAACAGTGCAGGCGTTGTGCGGCTTCACTCTTCGCATCCTAGAACGTGGCGCGCTCTCCGTCTCTCGGATGCCATCTAGCGGGTGTTTGCGCAGAGAGCGCTGTGCTGATCGCGGTTCTAAATATTTTTCTGGGTTTTTGGGATGTTTTGGTTCGTTTTTGTGAAGTTTTGGAGAGTTTTGGAATATTTCGGTTCCTTTCGGCGGGTTTTGAAATATTTTGCCCGGATTTTTAAAATGTTTTTATTTGTTTTTATTATTTTTTGGTAAGTTTTTTTGTGTTTTGATAAGTCCTGGCTGGTTTTCTAGTATTTTGGCGTGTTTTCCGAATGTTTTGATCACTTTTGGCGGGTTCTAAAGTATTTCGTCTGGTGTTTGGATTGTTTTAATTTGTTTTGATTTGTTTTTCTTATGTTTTGGTGGGTTCTTGGAAAGGTTTGGTTCATTTTTGCGTATTTTAAAGTATTTTAGCGGGTTTTTGGAATGTTTTGATTTGCATTGATTTTCTTTCTAATGTTTTGACGGATTTTTTGTATGTTTTTTGCGTCTATTGGGAATGTTGTGATCAGTTTCGACGTGTGTATTAACATTTTGGCAGGTTTTTGGAATGTTTTAATTGTTTTTTTACAATATTTCAGCTGGTTTGGGAAATTTTAATTACTTTTGATGTGTTTTACAATATTTTGCCTGGTGTTTGGAATTTCTTGGTTTGTTTTGATTTGTTTTTATAAAGTTTTTGGAAAATTTTGATTCTTTTTGGTGAGTTTTAAAATAGTTTGGCGGGCTTAAAATAATTTGGTGAGTTTTTACAATGTTTTAGCTGGTATTGATTTGTTTTTATTATGTTTTGGCAAGCTTTTTGAAATATTTGGATCAGTTCTGGCTGGTTTTCTAGTATTTTGGCATGTCTTCAGAATGTTTTGATCCGTTTTGGCGGGTTTTAATATATTTTGGCAGGTTTTTAGAATATTTTGTTTGGTTTTCCTATGTCTTTATTATGTTTTGGAGGGCTTTTAGAATGTTTAGATTACTTTGGGCGGGTTTTTAGGATTTTTTTGGTTGGTTTTGATTAGTTTATGTTATGTTTAGTCAGTTTTTTGGTGTGTTTGGATTAGTTTTATTGGGCTTTATCATGTTTTGGCGGTTTTTTTGAATGTTTTATTGACTTCTGACAAATTATATAATATTTTGGCAGGTTTTCAGTATGTTTTGATCAGTTTTTGGGGAGTTCTAAAATATTTTGTCAAGTTTTTGGAATTTTTTGGTTGGTTTTGATTTGTTTTTATGATGTTTTGCCAAGTTTTTTGAATGTTTTGATCAGTTCTGGCTGGTTTTCTAATGTTTTGGCATCTTTTCAGAATGTTTTGATGAGTTTTGCGGGTCCAAATTATTTTGGCGGGTTTTCGGAATATTTTGGTTGGTTTTGATTTGTTTTTATGATGTTTTGGCGGGTTTTCGGAATGTCTTGGTTGGGTTTTAGAATGTTTTGTATTCTCTTGAGTTGTTTTTATTGTGTTGGCAGGTTTTGGAATGTTTGGATTCTTTTTGGCGGGTGTTCGGAATGTTTTGGCGGGTGTTCGGAATGTTTTGATTAGTTTTGACGGGTTTTGAAATATTTTGGCGGGTTTTTAGAAGGTTTCGATTTGTTTTGATTTGTTTTGATTCTGTTTAGCCCAGTTTTTGGTGTGTTTGGATTAGCTTTGGTGGGCTTTATCATGTTTTGTCCGGTTTTTTCAAATGTATTGATCACCTCTGTCTGGTTTTCTATTTTGGCGGGTTTGAAAATATTTTTGGATGAGTTTTGGCGGGTTTGAAAATATTTTGGCTCTTTGCGCAGAGATGACGGTGCCGGTTGCGGTGCGCTCCGGGGCGCTCCTTCTGCGGAAAGACGCCTGGCAGCGGCACTTGGGACAGCTCCGCGTCTCCGTATTCTGCGTTTCTTGCCTTCTGCATCTCAGCAAAATGCTTTCCCACTAGGTCTAGCAAGGAGAAACTGTGGCAGCTGAGTAGATGTAGCCCGGCCCGCCCTTTGAAGTTGACAAGTTCTTGGCATCTCAGAGCCTCAAGGCAAGAGCAAGGTTCTCTATGGTAGGCTGGGGCAGAACTAGCAGCAAGCAGAGCAAAGTTGTCCAAGAATAGCTTCCATTGGAATGCTAATGGCAATTGAAGAGGCAGGCCAGTGGCAAGCCACTAGCTTCTAGCAGTTTGAAAGTTGCAGACACAGTGCAGGTGTTGTGCGGCTTCCTTCTTGGCCTCCTAGAAGGTGCCGCGCTCTCCGTCTCTTGCTTGCCAATATGTTGCCGTGTTCCTCCTATTGTTTGGGTTGTTTTGATTTGTTTTGATGATGTTTTGGCGGGTTTTCGAAATATTTTGGTGGTGTTTTAGAATGTTTTGTTTTCTCTTGTGTTGTTTTTATTGTCTTGGCAGGTTGTGGAACGTTTGGATTCCTTTTGGCGGGTTTGAAAATATTTTGGCTCTTTGCGCAGAGATGACGGTGCCGGTTGCGGTGCGCTCCGGGGCGCTCCTTCTGCGGAAAGACGCCTGGCAGCGGCACTTGGGACAGCTCCGCGTCTCTGTATTCTGCGTTTCTTGCCTTCTGCATCTCAGCAAAATGCTTTCCCACTAGGTCTAGCAAGGAGAAACTGTGGCAGCTGAGTAGATGTAGCCCGGCCCGCCCTTTGAAGTTGACAAGTTCTTGGCATCTCAGAGCCTCAAGGCAAGAGCAAGGTTCTCTATGGTAGGCTGGGGCAGAACTAGCAGCAAGCAGAGCAAAGTTGTCCAAGAATAGCTTCCATTGAAATGCTAATGGCAATTGAAGAGGCAGGCAAGTGGTAAGCCTTGAAATTCTAGCAGTTAGAAAGATGCAGACAAGGTCCGGGTGTTGTGCGGCTTCACTCTTCGCATCGTAGAAGGTACCGCGCTCTCCGTCTCTCGGATGCGATCAAGCGGCTCTTCGCGCAGAGAGCACTGTGCCGGTCACTGTGCGCTGCGGAGCTCTCTTTCTGCCGAAAGACGCCTGGCAGCGGCACTTAACTTCGGAGAGCTCCGTATCTCCGTATTCTGCATTTCTTGTCTTCTGCGTCTCAGCAAAATGCTTTTCCACTGTGTCTAGCAAGGAGAAACTGTGCCAGCACAGTATACGTGCCCGGACTTGTGTTCTCAATTCCCGAGTTCTCGGCATCTCAAAATCTAAAGGGAAGAGCAAGGTTATCTATGGTAGGCTGGGGCAGAACTAGAAGCAAGCAGAGCAAAGTTGTGCAAGAATACCTTCCTTTCGGATGCTAATGGCAATTGAAGAGGCAGGCAAGTGCTAAGCCTTGAAATTCTAGCAGTTAGAAAGCTGCGGACAAGGTCCGGGTGTTGTGCGGCTTCACTCTTCGCATCGTGGAAGGTACCGCGCTCTCCGTCTCTCGGATGCGATCAAGCGGCTCTTCGCGCAGAGAGCACTGTGCCGGTCACTGTGCGCTGCGGAGCTCTCTTTCTGCCGAAAGACGCCTGGCAGCGGCACATAACTTCGGAGAGCTCCGTATCTCCGTATTCTGCATTTCTTGTCTTCTGCGTCTCAGCAAAATGCTTTTCCACTGTGTCTAGCAAGGAGAAACTGTGCCAGCACAGTATACGTGCCCGGACTTGTGTTCTCAATTCCCGAGTTCTCGGCATCTCAAAATCTAAAGGGAAGAGCAAGGTTATCTATGGTAGGCTGGGGCAGAACTAGAAGCAAGCAGAGCAAAGTTGTGCAAGAATACCTTCCTTTCGGATGCTAATGGCAATTGAAGAGGCAGGCAAGTGGTAAGCCTTGAACTTCTAGCAGTTAGAAAGCTGCGGAAACAGTGCAGGCGTTGTGCGGCTTCACTCTTCGCATCCTAGAACGTGGCGCGCTCTCCGTCTCTCGGATGCCATCTAGCGGGTGTTTGCGCAGAGAGCGCTGTGCTGATCGCGGTTCTAAATATTTTTCTGGGTTTTTGGGATGTTTTGGTTCGTTTTTGTGAAGTTTTGGAGAGTTTTGGAATATTTCGGTTCCTTTCGGCGGGTTTTGAAATATTTTGCCCGGATTTTTAAAATGTTTTTATTTGTTTTTATTATTTTTTGGTAAGTTTTTTTGTGTTTTGATAAGTCCTGGCTGGTTTTCTAGTATTTTGGCGTGTTTTCCGAATGTTTTGATCACTTTTGGCGGGTTCTAAAGTATTTCGTCTGGTGTTTGGATTGTTTTAATTTGTTTTGATTTGTTTTTCTTATGTTTTGGTGGGTTCTTGGAAAGGTTTGGTTCATTTTTGCGTATTTTAAAGTATTTTAGCGGGTTTTTGGAATGTTTTGATTTGCATTGATTTTCTTTCTAATGTTTTGACGGATTTTTTGTATGTTTTTTGCGTCTATTGGGAATGTTGTGATCAGTTTCGACGTGTGTATTAACATTTTGGCAGGTTTTTGGAATGTTTTAATTGTTTTTTTACAATATTTCAGCTGGTTTGGGAAATTTTAATTACTTTTGATGTGTTTTACAATATTTTGCCTGGTGTTTGGAATTTCTTGGTTTGTTTTGATTTGTTTTTATAAAGTTTTTGGAAAATTTTGATTCTTTTTGGTGAGTTTTAAAATAGTTTGGCGGGCTTAAAATAATTTGGTGAGTTTTTACAATGTTTTAGCTGGTATTGATTTGTTTTTATTATGTTTTGGCAAGCTTTTTGAAATATTTGGATCAGTTCTGGCTGGTTTTCTAGTATTTTGGCATGTCTTCAGAATGTTTTGATCCGTTTTGGCGGGTTTTAATATATTTTGGCAGGTTTTTAGAATATTTTGTTTGGTTTTCCTATGTCTTTATTATGTTTTGGAGGGCTTTTAGAATGTTTAGATTACTTTGGGCGGGTTTTTAGGATTTTTTTGGTTGGTTTTGATTAGTTTATGTTATGTTTAGTCAGTTTTTTGGTGTGTTTGGATTAGTTTTATTGGGCTTTATCATGTTTTGGCGGTTTTTTTGAATGTTTTATTGACTTCTGACAAATTATATAATATTTTGGCAGGTTTTCAGTATGTTTTGATCAGTTTTTGGGGAGTTCTAAAATATTTTGTCAAGTTTTTGGAATTTTTTGGTTGGTTTTGATTTGTTTTTATGATGTTTTGCCAAGTTTTTTGAATGTTTTGATCAGTTCTGGCTGGTTTTCTAATGTTTTGGCATCTTTTCAGAATGTTTTGATGAGTTTTGCGGGTCCAAATTATTTTGGCGGGTTTTCGGAATATTTTGGTTGGTTTTGATTTGTTTTTATGATGTTTTGGCGGGTTTTCGGAATGTCTTGGTTGGGTTTTAGAATGTTTTGTATTCTCTTGAGTTGTTTTTATTGTGTTGGCAGGTTTTGGAATGTTTGGATTCTTTTTGGCGGGTGTTCGGAATGTTTTGGCGGGTGTTCGGAATGTTTTGATTAGTTTTGACGGGTTTTGAAATATTTTGGCGGGTTTTTAGAAGGTTTGGATTTGTTTTGATTTGTTTTGATTCTGTTTAGCCCAGTTTTTGGTGTGTTTGGATTAGCTTTGGTGGGCTTTATCATGTTTTGTCCGGTTTTTTCAAATGTATTGATCACCTCTGTCTGGTTTTCTATTTTGGCGGGTTTGAAAATATTTTTGGATGAGTTTTGGCGGGTTTTAAAATATTTTGGCTCTTTGCGCAGAGATGACGGTGCCGGTTGCGGTGCGCTCCGGGGCGCTCCTTCTGCGGAAAGACGCCTGGCAGCGGCACTTGGGACAGCTCCGCGTCTCCGTATTCTGCGTTTCTTGCCTTCTGCATCTCAGCAAAATGCTTTCCCACTAGGTCTAGCAAGGAGAAACTGTGGCAGCTGAGTAGATGTAGCCCGGCCCGCCCTTTGAAGTTGACAAGTTCTTGGCATCTCAGAGCCTCAAGGCAAGAGCAAGGTTCTCTATGGTAGGCTGGGGCAGAACTAGCAGCAAGCAGAGCAAAGTTGTCCAAGAATAGCTTCCATTGGAATGCTAATGGCAATTGAAGAGGCAGGCCAGTGGCAAGCCACTAGCTTCTAGCAGTTTGAAAGTTGCAGACACAGTGCAGGTGTTGTGCGGCTTCCTTCTTGGCCTCCTAGAAGGTGCCGCGCTCTCCGTCTCTTGCTTGCCAATATGTTGCCGTGTTCCTCCTATTGTTTGGGTTGTTTTGATTTGTTTTGATGATGTTTTGGCGGGTTTTCGAAATATTTTGGTGGTGTTTTAGAATGTTTTGTTTTCTCTTGTGTTGTTTTTATTGTCTTGGCAGGTTGTGGAACGTTTGGATTCCTTTTGGCGGGTTTGAAAATATTTTGGCTCTTTGCGCAGAGATGACGGTGCCGGTTGCGGTGCGCTCCGGGGCGCTCCTTCTGCGGAAAGACGCCTGGCAGCGGCACTTGGGACAGCTCCGCGTCTCTGTATTCTGCGTTTCTTGCCTTCTGCATCTCAGCAAAATGCTTTCCCACTAGGTCTAGCAAGGAGAAACTGTGGCAGCTGAGTAGATGTAGCCCGGCCCGCCCTTTGAAGTTGACAAGTTCTTGGCATCTCAGAGCCTCAAGGCAAGAGCAAGGTTCTCTATGGTAGGCTGGGGCAGAACTAGCAGCAAGCAGAGCAAAGTTGTCCAAGAATAGCTTCCATTGAAATGCTAATGGCAATTGAAGAGGCAGGCAAGTGGTAAGCCTTGAAATTCTAGCAGTTAGAAAGATGCAGACAAGGTCCGGGTGTTGTGCGGCTTCACTCTTCGCATCGTGGAAGGTACCGCGCTCTCCGTCTCTCGGATGCGATCAAGCGGCTCTTCGCGCAGAGAGCACTGTGCCGGTCACTGTGCGCTGCGGAGCTCTCTTTCTGCCGAAAGACGCCTGGCAGCGGCACTTAACTTCGGAGAGCTCCGTATCTCCGTATTCTGCATTTCTTGTCTTCTGCGTCTCAGCAAAATGCTTTTCCACTGTGTCTAGCAAGGAGAAACTGTGCCAGCACAGTATACGTGCCCGGACTTGTGTTCTCAATTCCCGAGTTCTCGGCATCTCAAAATCTAAAGGGAAGAGCAAGGTTATCTATGGTAGGCTGGGGCAGAACTAGAAGCAAGCAGAGCAAAGTTGTGCAAGAATACCTTCCTTTCGGATGCTAATGGCAATTGAAGAGGCAGGCAAGTGCTAAGCCTTGAAATTCTAGCAGTTAGAAAGCTGCGGACAAGGTCCGGGTGTTGTGCGGCTTCACTCTTCGCATCGTGGAAGGTACCGCGCTCTCCGTCTCTCGGATGCGATCAAGCGGCTCTTCGCGCAGAGAGCACTGTGCCGGTCACTGTGCGCTGCGGAGCTCTCTTTCTGCCGAAAGACGCCTGGCAGCGGCACATAACTTCGGAGAGCTCCGTATCTCCGTATTCTGCATTTCTTGTCTTCTGCGTCTCAGCAAAATGCTTTTCCACTGTGTCTAGCAAGGAGAAACTGTGCCAGCACAGTATACGTGCCCGGACTTGTGTTCTCAATTCCCGAGTTCTCGGCATCTCAAAATCTAAAGGGAAGAGCAAGGTTATCTATGGTAGGCTGGGGCAGAACTAGAAGCAAGCAGAGCAAAGTTGTGCAAGAATACCTTCCTTTCGGATGCTAATGGCAATTGAAGAGGCAGGCAAGTGCTAAGCCTTGAACTTCTAGAAGTTAGAAAGCTGCGGAAACAGTGCAGGCGTTGTGCGGCTTCACTCTTCGCATCCTAGAACGTGGCGCGCTCTCCGTCTCTCGGATGCCATCTAGCGGGTGTTTGCGCAGAGAGCGCTGTGCTGATCGCGGTTCTAAATATTTTTCTGGGTTTTTGGGATGTTTTGGTTCGTTTTTGTGAAGTTTTGGAGAGTTTTGGAATATTTCGGTTCCTTTCGGCGGGTTTTGAAATATTTTGCCCGGATTTTTAAAATGTTTTTATTTGTTTTTATTATTTTTTGGTAAGTTTTTTTGTGTTTTGATAAGTCCTGGCTGGTTTTCTAGTATTTTGGCGTGTTTTCCGAATGTTTTGATCACTTTTGGCGGGTTCTAAAGTATTTCGTCTGGTGTTTGGATTGTTTTAATTTGTTTTGATTTGTTTTTCTTATGTTTTGGTGGGTTCTTGGAAAGGTTTGGTTCATTTTTGCGTATTTTAAAGTATTTTAGCGGGTTTTTGGAATGTTTTGATTTGCATTGATTTTCTTTCTAATGTTTTGACGGATTTTTTGTATGTTTTTTGCGTCTATTGGGAATGTTGTGATCAGTTTCGACGTGTGTATTAACATTTTGGCAGGTTTTTGGAATGTTTTAATTGTTTTTTTACAATATTTCAGCTGGTTTGGGAAATTTTAATTACTTTTGATGTGTTTTACAATATTTTGCCTGGTGTTTGGAATTTCTTGGTTTGTTTTGATTTGTTTTTATAAAGTTTTTGGAAAATTTTGATTCTTTTTGGTGAGTTTTAAAATAGTTTGGCGGGCTTAAAATAATTTGGTGAGTTTTTACAATGTTTTAGCTGGTATTGATTTGTTTTTATTATGTTTTGGCAAGCTTTTTGAAATATTTGGATCAGTTCTGGCTGGTTTTCTAGTATTTTGGCATGTCTTCAGAATGTTTTGATCCGTTTTGGCGGGTTTTAATATATTTTGGCAGGTTTTTAGAATATTTTGTTTGGTTTTCCTATGTCTTTATTATGTTTTGGAGGGCTTTTAGAATGTTTAGATTACTTTGGGCGGGTTTTTAGGATTTTTTTGGTTGGTTTTGATTAGTTTATGTTATGTTTAGTCAGTTTTTTGGTGTGTTTGGATTAGTTTTATTGGGCTTTATCATGTTTTGGCGGTTTTTTTGAATGTTTTATTGACTTCTGACAAATTATATAATATTTTGGCAGGTTTTCAGTATGTTTTGATCAGTTTTTGGGGAGTTCTAAAATATTTTGTCAAGTTTTTGGAATTTTTTGGTTGGTTTTGATTTGTTTTTATGATGTTTTGCCAAGTTTTTTGAATGTTTTGATCAGTTCTGGCTGGTTTTCTAATGTTTTGGCATCTTTTCAGAATGTTTTGATGAGTTTTGCGGGTCCAAATTATTTTGGCGGGTTTTCGGAATATTTTGGTTGGTTTTGATTTGTTTTTATGATGTTTTGGCGGGTTTTCGGAATGTCTTGGTTGGGTTTTAGAATGTTTTGTATTCTCTTGAGTTGTTTTTATTGTGTTGGCAGGTTTTGGAATGTTTGGATTCTTTTTGGCGGGTGTTCGGAATGTTTTGGCGGGTGTTCGGAATGTTTTGATTAGTTTTGACGGGTTTTGAAATATTTTGGCCGGTTTTTAGAAGGTTTCGATTTGTTTTGATTTGTTTTGATTCTGTTTAGCCCAGTTTTTGGTGTGTTTGGATTAGCTTTGGTGGGCTTGATCATGTTTTGTCCGGTTTTTTCAAATGTATTGATCACCTCTGTCTGGTTTTCTATTTTGGCGGGTTTGAAAATATTTTTGGATGAGTTTTGGCGGGTTTGAAAATATTTTGGCTCTTTGCGCAGAGATGACGGTGCCGGTTGCGGTGCGCTCCGGGGCGCTCCTTCTGCGGAAAGACGCCTGGCAGCGGCACTTGGGACAGCTCCGCGTCTCCGTATTGTGCGTTTCTTGCCTTCTGCATCTCAGCAAAATGCTTTCCCACTAGGTCTAGCAAGGAGAAACTGTGGCAGCTGAGTAGATGTAGCCCGGCCCGCCCTTTGAAGTTGACAAGTTCTTGGCATCTCAGAGCCTCAAGGCAAGAGCAAGGTTCTCTATGGTAGGCTGGGGCAGAACTAGCAGCAAGCAGAGCAAAGTTGTCCAAGAATAGCTTCCATTGGAATGCTAATGGCAATTGAAGAGGCAGGCCAGTGGCAAGCCACTAGCTTCTAGCAGTTTGAAAGTTGCAGACACAGTGCAGGTGTTGTGCGGCTTCCTTCTTGGCCTCCTAGAAGGTGCCGCGCTCTCCGTCTCTTGCTTGCCAATATGTTGCCGTGTTCCTCCTATTGTTTGGGTTGTTTTGATTTGTTTTGATGATGTTTTGGCGGGTTTTCGAAATATTTTGGTGGTGTTTTAGAATGTTTTGTTTTCTCTTGTGTTGTTTTTATTGTCTTGGCAGGTTGTGGAACGTTTGGATTCCTTTTGGCGGGTTTGAAAATATTTTGGCTCTTTGCGCAGAGATGACGGTGCCGGTTGCGGTGCGCTCCGGGGCGCTCCTTCTGCGGAAAGACGCCTGGCAGCGGCACTTGGGACAGCTCCGCGTCTCTGTATTCTGCGTTTCTTGCCTTCTGCATCTCAGCAAAATGCTTTCCCACTAGGTCTAGCAAGGAGAAACTGTGGCAGCTGAGTAGATGTAGCCCGGCCCGCCCTTTGAAGTTGACAAGTTCTTGGCATCTCAGAGCCTCAAGGCAAGAGCAAGGTTCTCTATGGTAGGCTGGGGCAGAACTAGCAGCAAGCAGAGCAAAGTTGTCCAAGAATAGCTTCCATTGAAATGCTAATGGCAATTGAAGAGGCAGGCAAGTGGTAAGCCTTGAAATTCTAGCAGTTAGAAAGATGCAGACAAGGTCCGGGTGTTGTGCGGCTTCACTCTTCGCATCGTAGAAGGTACCGCGCTCTCCGTCTCTCCGATGCGATCAAGCGGCTCTTCGCGCAGAGAGCACTGTGCCGGTCACTGTGCGCTGCGGAGCTCTCTTTCTGCCGAAAGACGCCTGGCAGCGGCACTTAACTTCGGAGAGCTCCGTATCTCCGTATTCTGCATTTCTTGTCTTCTGCGTCTCAGCAAAATGCTTTTCCACTGTGTCTAGCAAGGAGAAACTGTGCCAGCACAGTATACGTGCCCGGACTTGTGTTCTCAATTCCCGAGTTCTCGGCATCTCAAAATCTAAAGGGAAGAGCAAGGTTATCTATGGTAGGCTGGGGCAGAACTAGAAGCAAGCAGAGCAAAGTTGTGCAAGAATACCTTCCTTTCGGATGCTAATGGCAATTGAAGAGGCAGGCAAGTGGTAAGCCTTGAACTTCTAGCAGTTAGAAAGCTGCGGACAAGGTCCGGGTGTTGTGCGGCTTCACTCTTCGCATCGTGGAAGGTACCGCGCTCTCCGTCTCTCGGATGCGATCAAGCGGCTCTTCGCGCAGAGAGCACTGTGCCGGTCACTGTGCGCTGCGGAGCTCTCTTTCTGCCGAAAGACGCCTGGCAGCGGCACATAACTTCGGAGAGCTCCGTATCTCCGTATTCTGCATTTCTTGTCTTCTGCGTCTCAGCAAAATGCTTTTCCACTGTGTCTAGCAAGGAGAAACTGTGCCAGCACAGTATACGTGCCCGGACTTGTGTTCTCAATTCCCGAGTTCTCGGCATCTCAAAATCTAAAGGGAAGAGCAAGGTTATCTATGGTAGGCTGGGGCAGAACTAGAAGCAAGCAGAGCAAAGTTGTGCAAGAATACCTTCCTTTCGGATGCTAATGGCAATTGAAGAGGCAGGCAAGTGGTAAGCCTTGAACTTCTAGCAGTTAGAAAGCTGCGGAAACAGTGCAGGCGTTGTGCGGCTTCACTCTTCGCATCCTAGAACGTGGCGCGCTCTCCGTCTCTCGGATGCCATCTAGCGGGTGTTTGCGCAGAGAGCGCTGTGCTGATCGCGGTTCTAAATATTTTTCTGGGTTTTTGGGATGTTTTGGTTCGTTTTTGTGAAGTTTTGGAGAGTTTTGGAATATTTCGGTTCCTTTCGGCGGGTTTTGAAATATTTTGCCCGGATTTTTAAAATGTTTTTATTTGTTTTTATTATTTTTTGGTAAGTTTTTTTGTGTTTTGATAAGTCCTGGCTGGTTTTCTAGTATTTTGGCGTGTTTTCCGAATGTTTTGATCACTTTTGGCGGGTTCTAAAGTATTTCGTCTGGTGTTTGGATTGTTTTAATTTGTTTTGATTTGTTTTTCTTATGTTTTGGTGGGTTCTTGGAAAGGTTTGGTTCATTTTTGCGTATTTTAAAGTATTTTAGCGGGTTTTTGGAATGTTTTGATTTGCATTGATTTTCTTTCTAATGTTTTGACGGATTTTTTGTATGTTTTTTGCGTCTATTGGGAATGTTGTGATCAGTTTCGACGTGTGTATTAACATTTTGGCAGGTTTTTGGAATGTTTTAATTGTTTTTTTACAATATTTCAGCTGGTTTGGGAAATTTTAATTACTTTTGATGTGTTTTACAATATTTTGCCTGGTGTTTGGAATTTCTTGGTTTGTTTTGATTTGTTTTTATAAAGTTTTTGGAAAATTTTGATTCTTTTTGGTGAGTTTTAAAATAGTTTGGCGGGCTTAAAATAATTTGGTGAGTTTTTACAATGTTTTAGCTGGTATTGATTTGTTTTTATTATGTTTTGGCAAGCTTTTTGAAATATTTGGATCAGTTCTGGCTGGTTTTCTAGTATTTTGGCATGTCTTCAGAATGTTTTGATCCGTTTTGGCGGGTTTTAATATATTTTGGCAGGTTTTTAGAATATTTTGTTTGGTTTTCCTATGTCTTTATTATGTTTTGGAGGGCTTTTAGAATGTTTAGATTACTTTGGGCGGGTTTTTAGGATTTTTTTGGTTGGTTTTGATTAGTTTATGTTATGTTTAGTCAGTTTTTTGGTGTGTTTGGATTAGTTTTATTGGGCTTTATCATGTTTTGGCGGTTTTTTTGAATGTTTTATTGACTTCTGACAAATTATATAATATTTTGGCAGGTTTTCAGTATGTTTTGATCAGTTTTTGGGGAGTTCTAAAATATTTTGTCAAGTTTTTGGAATTTTTTGGTTGGTTTTGATTTGTTTTTATGATGTTTTGCCAAGTTTTTTGAATGTTTTGATCAGTTCTGGCTGGTTTTCTAATGTTTTGGCATCTTTTCAGAATGTTTTGATGAGTTTTGCGGGTCCAAATTATTTTGGCGGGTTTTCGGAATATTTTGGTTGGTTTTGATTTGTTTTTATGATGTTTTGGCGGGTTTTCGGAATGTCTTGGTTGGGTTTTAGAATGTTTTGTATTCTCTTGAGTTGTTTTTATTGTGTTGGCAGGTTTTGGAATGTTTGGATTCTTTTTGGCGGGTGTTCGGAATGTTTTGGCGGGTGTTCGGAATGTTTTGATTAGTTTTGACGGGTTTTGAAATATTTTGGCGGGTTTTTAGAAGGTTTCGATTTGTTTTGATTTGTTTTGATTCTGTTTAGCCCAGTTTTTGGTGTGTTTGGATTAGCTTTGGTGGGCTTTATCATGTTTTGTCCGGTTTTTTCAAATGTATTGATCACCTCTGTCTGGTTTTCTATTTTGGCGGGTTTGAAAATATTTTTGGATGAGTTTTGGCGGGTTTGAAAATATTTTGGCTCTTTGCGCAGAGATGACGGTGCCGGTTGCGGTGCGCTCCGGGGCGCTCCTTCTGCGGAAAGACGCCTGGCAGCGGCACTTGGGACAGCTCCGCGTCTCCGTATTCTGCGTTTCTTGCCTTCTGCATCTCAGCAAAATGCTTTCCCACTAGGTCTAGCAAGGAGAAACTGTGGCAGCTGAGTAGATGTAGCCCGGCCCGCCCTTTGAAGTTGACAAGTTCTTGGCATCTCAGAGCCTCAAGGCAAGAGCAAGGTTCTCTATGGTAGGCTGGGGCAGAACTAGCAGCAAGCAGAGCAAAGTTGTCCAAGAATAGCTTCCATTGGAATGCTAATGGCAATTGAAGAGGCAGGCCAGTGGCAAGCCACTAGCTTCTAGCAGTTTGAAAGTTGCAGACACAGTGCAGGTGTTGTGCGGCTTCCTTCTTGGCCTCCTAGAAGGTGCCGCGCTCTCCGTCTCTTGCTTGCCAATATGTTGCCGTGTTCCTCCTATTGTTTGGGTTGTTTTGATTTGTTTTTATGATGTTTTGGCGGGTTTTCGAAATATTTTGGTGGTGTTTTAGAATGTTTTGTTTTCTCTTGTGTTGTTTTTATTGTCTTGGCAGGTTGTGGAACGTTTGGATTCCTTTTGGCGGGTTTGAAAATATTTTGGCTCTTTGCGCAGAGATGACGGTGCCGGTTGCGGTGCGCTCCGGGGCGCTCCTTCTGCGGAAAGACGCCTGGCAGCGGCACTTGGGACAGCTCCGCGTCTCTGTATTCTGCGTTTCTTGCCTTCTGCATCTCAGCAAAATGCTTTCCCACTAGGTCTAGCAAGGAGAAACTGTGGCAGCTGAGTAGATGTAGCCCGGCCCGCCCTTTGAAGTTGACAAGTTCTTGGCATCTCAGAGCCTCAAGGCAAGAGCAAGGTTCTCTATGGTAGGCTGGGGCAGAACTAGCAGCAAGCAGAGCAAAGTTGTCCAAGAATAGCTTCCATTGAAATGCTAATGGCAATTGAAGAGGCAGGCAAGTGGTAAGCCTTGAAATTCTAGCAGTTAGAAAGATGCAGACAAGGTCCGGGTGTTGTGCGGCTTCACTCTTCGCATCGTAGAAGGTACCGCGCTCTCCGTCTCTCCGATGCGATCAAGCGGCTCTTCGCGCAGAGAGCACTGTGCCGGTCACTGTGCGCTGCGGAGCTCTCTTTCTGCCGAAAGACGCCTGGCAGCGGCACTTAACTTCGGAGAGCTCCGTATCTCCGTATTCTGCATTTCTTGTCTTCTGCGTCTCAGCAAAATGCTTTTCCACTGTGTCTAGCAAGGAGAAACTGTGCCAGCACAGTATACGTGCCCGGACTTGTGTTCTCAATTCCCGAGTTCTCGGCATCTCAAAATCTAAAGGGAAGAGCAAGGTTATCTATGGTAGGCTGGGGCAGAACTAGAAGCAAGCAGAGCAAAGTTGTGCAAGAATACCTTCCTTTCGGATGCTAATGGCAATTGAAGAGGCAGGCAAGTGGTAAGCCTTGAACTTCTAGCAGTTAGAAAGCTGCGGACAAGGTCCGGGTGTTGTGCGGCTTCACTCTTCGCATCGTGGAAGGTACCGCGCTCTCCGTCTCTCGGATGCGATCAAGCGGCTCTTCGCGCAGAGAGCACTGTGCCGGTCACTGTGCGCTGCGGAGCTCTCTTTCTGCCGAAAGACGCCTGGCAGCGGCACATAACTTCGGAGAGCTCCGTATCTCCGTATTCTGCATTTCTTGTCTTCTGCGTCTCAGCAAAATGCTTTTCCACTGTGTCTAGCAAGGAGAAACTGTGCCAGCACAGTATACGTGCCCGGACTTGTGTTCTCAATTCCCGAGTTCTCGGCATCTCAAAATCTAAAGGGAAGAGCAAGGTTATCTATGGTAGGCTGGGGCAGAACTAGAAGCAAGCAGAGCAAAGTTGTGCAAGAATACCTTCCTTTCGGATGCTAATGGCAATTGAAGAGGCAGGCAAGTGGTAAGCCTTGAACTTCTAGCAGTTAGAAAGCTGCGGAAACAGTGCAGGCGTTGTGCGGCTTCACTCTTCGCATCCTAGAACGTGGCGCGCTCTCCGTCTCTCGGATGCCATCTAGCGGGTGTTTGCGCAGAGAGCGCTGTGCTGATCGCGGTTCTAAATATTTTTCTGGGTTTGATGTTTTGGTTCGTTTTTGTGAAGTTTTGGAGAGTTTTGGAATATTTCGGTTCCTTTCGGCGGGTTTTGAAATATTTTGCCCGGATTTTTAAAATGTTTTTATTTGTTTTTATTATTTTTTGGTAAGTTTTTTTGTGTTTTGATAAGTCCTGGCTGGTTTTTCTAGTATTTTGGCGTGTTTTCCGAATGTTTTGATCACTTTTGGCGGGTTCTAAAGTATTTCGTCTGGTGTTTGGATTGTTTTAATTTGTTTTGATTTGTTTTTCTTATGTTTTGGTGGGTTCTTGGAAAGGTTTGGTTCATTTTTGCGTATTTTAAAGTATTTTAGCGGGTTTTTGGAATGTTTTGATTTGCATTGATTTTCTTTCTAATGTTTTGACGGATTTTTTGTATGTTTTTTGCGTCTATTGGGAATGTTGTGATCAGTTTCGACGTGTGTATAACATTTTGGCAGGTTTTTGGAATGTTTTAATTGTTTTTTTACAATATTTCAGCTGGTTTGGGAAATTTTAATTACTTTTGATGTGTTTTACAATATTTTGCCTGGTGTTTGGGAATTTCTTGGTTTGTTTTGATTTGTTTTTATAAAGTTTTTGGAAAATTTTGATTCTTTTTGGTGAGTTTTAAAATAGTTTGGCGGGCTTAAAATAATTTGGTGAGTTTTTACAATGTTTTAGCCTGTATTGATTTGTTTTTATTATGTTTTGGCAAGCTTTTTGAAATATTTGGATCAGTTCTGGCTGGTTTTCTAGTATTTTGGCATGTCTTCAGAATGTTTTGATCCGTTTTGGCGGGTTTTAATATATTTTGGCAGGTTTTTAGAATATTTTGTTTGGTTTTCCTATGTCTTTATTATGTTTTGGAGGGCTTTTAGAATGTTTAGATTACTTTGGGCGGGTTTTTAGGATTTTTTTGGTTGGTTTTGATTAGTTTATGTTATGTTTAGTCAGTTTTTTGGTGTGTTTGGATTAGTTTTATTGGGCTTTATCATGTTTTGGCGGTTTTTTTTTTGAATGTTTTATTGACTTCTGACAAATTATATAATATTTTGGCAGGTTTTCAGTATGTTTTGATCAGTTTTTGGGGAGTTCTAAAATATTTTGTCAAGTTTTTGGAATTTTTTGGTTGGTTTTGATTTGTTTTTATGATGTTTTGCCAAGTTTTTTGAATGTTTTGATCAGTTCTGGCTGGTTTTCTAATGTTTTGGCATCTTTTCAGAATGTTTTGATGAGTTTTGCGGGTCCAAATTATTTTGGCGGGTTTTCGGAATATTTTGGTTGGTTTTGATTTGTTTTTATGATGTTTTGGCGGGTTTTCGGAATGTCTTGGTTGGGTTTTAGAATGTTTTGTATTCTCTTGAGTTGTTTTTATTGTGTTGGCAGGTTTTGGAATGTTTGGATTCTTTTTGGCGGGTGTTCGGAATGTTTTGGCGGGTGTTCGGAATGTTTTGATTAGTTTTGACGGGTTTTGAAATATTTTGGCCGGTTTTTAGAAGGTTTCGATTTGTTTTGATTTGTTTTGATTCTGTTTAGCCCAGTTTTTGGTGTGTTTGGATTAGCTTTGGTGGGCTTTATCATGTTTTGTCCGGTTTTTTCAAATGTATTGATGACTTCTGTCTGGTTTTCTATTTTGGCGGGTTTGAAAATATTTTTGGATGAGTTTTGGCGGGTTTGAAAATATTTTGGCTCTTTGCGCAGAGATGACGGTGCCGGTTGCGGTGCGCTCCGGGGCGCTCCTTCTGCGGAAAGACGCCTGGCAGCGGCACTTGGGACAGCTCCGCGTCTCCGTATTCTGCGTTTCTTGCCTTCTGCATCTCAGCAAAATGCTTTCCCACTAGGTCTAGCAAGGAGAAACTGTGGCAGCTGAGTAGATGTAGCCCGGCCCGCCCTTTGAAGTTGACAAGTTCTTGGCATCTCAGAGCCTCAAGGCAAGAGCAAGGTTCTCTATGCTAGGCTGGGGCAGAACTAGCAGCAAGCAGAGCAAAGTTGTCCAAGAATAGCTTCCATTGGAATGCTAATGGCAATTGAAGAGGCAGGCCAGTGGCAAGCCACTAGCTTCTAGCAGTTTGAAAGTTGCAGACACAGTGCAGGTGTTGTGCGGCTTCCTTCTTGGCCTCCTAGAAGGTGCCGCGCTCTCCGTCTCTTGCTTGCCAATATGTTGCCGTGTTCCTCCTATTGTTTGGGTTGTTTTGATTTGTTTTGATGATGTTTTGGCGGGTTTTCGAAATATTTTGGTGGTGTTTTAGAATGTTTTGTTTTCTCTTGTGTTGTTTTTATTGTCTTGGCAGGTTGTGGAACGTTTGGATTCCTTTTGGCGGGTTTGAAAATATTTTGGCTCTTTGCGCAGAGATGACGGTGCCGGTTGCGGTGCGCTCCGGGGCGCTCCTTCTGCGGAAAGACGCCTGGCAGCGGCACTTGGGACAGCTCCGCGTCTCTGTATTCTGCGTTTCTTGCCTTCTGCATCTCAGCAAAATGCTTTCCCACTAGGTCTAGCAAGGAGAAACTGTGGCAGCTGAGTAGATGTAGCCCGGCCCGCCCTTTGAAGTTGACAAGTTCTTGGCATCTCAGAGCCTCAAGGCAAGAGCGAGGTTCTCTATGGTAGGCTGGGGCAGAACTAGCAGCAAGCAGAGCAAAGTTGTCCAAGAATAGCTTCCATTGAAATGCTAATGGCAATTGAAGAGGCAGGCAAGTGGTAAGCCTTGAAATTCTAGCAGTTAGAAAGATGCAGACAAGGTCCGGGTGTTGTGCGGCTTCACTCTTCGCATCGTAGAAGGTACCGCGCTCTCCGTCTCTCCGATGCGATCAAGCGGCTCTTCGCGCAGAGAGCACTGTGCCGGTCACTGTGCGCTGCGGAGCTCTCTTTCTGCCGAAAGACGCCTGGCAGCGGCACTTAACTTCGGAGAGCTCCGTATCTCCGTATTCTGCATTTCTTGTCTTCTGCGTCTCAGCAAAATGCTTTTCCACTGTGTCTAGCAAGGAGAAACTGTGCCAGCACAGTATACGTGCCCGGACTTGTGTTCTCAATTCCCGAGTTCTCGGCATCTCAAAATCTAAAGGGAAGAGCAAGGTTATCTATGGTAGGCTGGGGCAGAACTAGAAGCAAGCAGAGCAAAGTTGTGCAAGAATACCTTCCTTTCGGATGCTAATGGCAATTGAAGAGGCAGGCAAGTGGTAAGCCTTGAACTTCTAGCAGTTAGAAAGCTGCGGACAAGGTCCGGGTGTTGTGCGGCTTCACTCTTCGCATCCTAGAACGTGGCGCGCTCTCCGTCTCTCGGATGCCATCTAGCGGGTGTTTGCGCAGAGAGCGCTGTGCTGATCGCGGTTCTAAATATTTTTCTGGGTTTTTGGGATGTTTTGGTTCGTTTTTGTGAAGTTTTGGAGAGTTTTGGAATATTTCGGTTCCTTTCGGCGGGTTTTGAAATATTTTGCCCGGATTTTTAAAATGTTTTTATTTGTTTTTATTATTTTTTGGTAAGTTTTTTTGTGTTTTGATAAGTCCTGGCTGGTTTTCTAGTATTTTGGCGTGTTTTCCGAATGTTTTGATCACTTTTGGCGGGTTCTAAAGTATTTCGTCTGGTGTTTGGATTGTTTTAATTTGTTTTGATTTGTTTTTCTTATGTTTTGGTGGGTTCTTGGAAAGGTTTGGTTCATTTTTGCGTATTTTAAAGTATTTTAGCGGGTTTTTGGAATGTTTTGATTTGCATTGATTTTCTTTCTAATGTTTTGACGGATTTTTTGTATGTTTTTTGCGTCTATTGGGAATGTTGTGATCAGTTTCGACGTGTGTATTAACATTTTGGCAGGTTTTTGGAATGTTTTAATTGTTTTTTTACAATATTTCAGCTGGTTTGGGAAATTTTAATTACTTTTGATGTGTTTTACAATATTTTGCCTGGTGTTTGGAATTTCTTGGTTTGTTTTGATTTGTTTTTATAAAGTTTTTGGAAAATTTTGATTCTTTTTGGTGAGTTTTAAAATAGTTTGGCGGGCTTAAAATAATTTGGTGAGTTTTTACAATGTTTTAGCTGGTATTGATTTGTTTTTATTATGTTTTGGCAAGCTTTTTGAAATATTTGGATCAGTTCTGGCTGGTTTTCTAGTATTTTGGCATGTCTTCAGAATGTTTTGATCCGTTTTGGCGGGTTTTAATATATTTTGGCAGGTTTTTAGAATATTTTGTTTGGTTTTCCTATGTCTTTATTATGTTTTGGAGGGCTTTTAGAATGTTTAGATTACTTTGGGCGGGTTTTTAGGATTTTTTTGGTTGGTTTTGATTAGTTTATGTTATGTTTAGTCAGTTTTTTGGTGTGTTTGGATTAGTTTTATTGGGCTTTATCATGTTTTGGCGGTTTTTTTGAATGTTTTATTGACTTCTGACAAATTATATAATATTTTGGCAGGTTTTCAGTATGTTTTGATCAGTTTTTGGGGAGTTCTAAAATATTTTGTCAAGTTTTTGGAATTTTTTGGTTGGTTTTGATTTGTTTTTATGATGTTTTGCCAAGTTTTTTGAATGTTTTGATCAGTTCTGGCTGGTTTTCTAATGTTTTGGCATCTTTTCAGAATGTTTTGATGAGTTTTGCGGGTCCAAATTATTTTGGCGGGTTTTCGGAATATTTTGGTTGGTTTTGATTTGTTTTTATGATGTTTTGGCGGGTTTTCGGAATGTCTTGGTTGGGTTTTAGAATGTTTTGTATTCTCTTGAGTTGTTTTTATTGTGTTGGCAGGTTTTGGAATGTTTGGATTCTTTTTGGCGGGTGTTCGGAATGTTTTGGCGGGTGTTCGGAATGTTTTGATTAGTTTTGACGGGTTTTGAAATATTTTGGCCGGTTTTTAGAAGGTTTCGATTTGTTTTGATTTGTTTTGATTCTGTTTAGCCCAGTTTTTGGTGTGTTTGGATTAGCTTTGGTGGGCTTGATCATGTTTTGTCCGGTTTTTTCAAATGTATTGATGACTTCTGTCTGGTTTTCTATTTTGGCGGGTTTGAAAATATTTTTGGATGAGTTTTGGCGGGTTTGAAAATATTTTGGCTCTTTGCGCAGAGATGACGGTGCCGGTTGCGGTGCGCTCCGGGGCGCTCCTTCTGCGGAAAGACGCCTGGCAGCGGCACTTGGGACAGCTCCGCGTCTCCGTATTCTGCGTTTCTTGCCTTCTGCATCTCAGCAAAATGCTTTCCCACTAGGTCTAGCAAGGAGAAACTGTGGCAGCTGAGTAGATGTAGCCCGGCCCGCCCTTTGAAGTTGACAAGTTCTTGGCATCTCAGAGCCTCAAGGCAAGAGCAAGGTTCTCTATGCTAGGCTGGGGCAGAACTAGCAGCAAGCAGAGCAAAGTTGTCCAAGAATAGCTTCCATTGGAATGCTAATGGCAATTGAAGAGGCAGGCCAGTGGCAAGCCACTAGCTTCTAGCAGTTTGAAAGTTGCAGACACAGTGCAGGTGTTGTGCGGCTTCCTTCTTGGCCTCCTAGAAGGTGCCGCGCTCTCCGTCTCTTGCTTGCCAATATGTTGCCGTGTTCCTCCTATTGTTTGGGTTGTTTTGATTTGTTTTGATGATGTTTTGGCGGGTTTTCGAAATATTTTGGTGGTGTTTTAGAATGTTTTGTTTTCTCTTGTGTTGTTTTTATTGTCTTGGCAGGTTGTGGAACGTTTGGATTCCTTTTGGCGGGTTTGAAAATATTTTGGCTCTTTGCGCAGAGATGACGGTGCCGGTTGCGGTGCGCTCCGGGGCGCTCCTTCTGCGGAAAGACGCCTGGCAGCGGCACTTGGGACAGCTCCGCGTCTCTGTATTCTGCGTTTCTTGCCTTCTGCATCTCAGCAAAATGCTTTCCCACTAGGTCTAGCAAGGAGAAACTGTGGCAGCTGAGTAGATGTAGCCCGGCCCGCCCTTTGAAGTTGACAAGTTCTTGGCATCTCAGAGCCTCAAGGCAAGAGCGAGGTTCTCTATGGTAGGCTGGGGCAGAACTAGCAGCAAGCAGAGCAAAGTTGTCCAAGAATAGCTTCCATTGAAATGCTAATGGCAATTGAAGAGGCAGGCAAGTGGTAAGCCTTGAAATTCTAGCAGTTAGAAAGATGCAGACAAGGTCCGGGTGTTGTGCGGCTTCACTCTTCGCATCGTAGAAGGTACCGCGCTCTCCGTCTCTCCGATGCGATCAAGCGGCTCTTCGCGCAGAGAGCACTGTGCCGGTCACTGTGCGCTGCGGAGCTCTCTTTCTGCCGAAAGACGCCTGGCAGCGGCACTTAACTTCGGAGAGCTCCGTATCTCCGTATTCTGCATTTCTTGTCTTCTGCGTCTCAGCAAAATGCTTTTCCACTGTGTCTAGCAAGGAGAAACTGTGCCAGCACAGTATACGTGCCCGGACTTGTGTTCTCAATTCCCGAGTTCTCGGCATCTCAAAATCTAAAGGGAAGAGCAAGGTTATCTATGGTAGGCTGGGGCAGAACTAGAAGCAAGCAGAGCAAAGTTGTGCAAGAATACCTTCCTTTCGGATGCTAATGGCAATTGAAGAGGCAGGCAAGTGGTAAGCCTTGAACTTCTAGCAGTTAGAAAGCTGCGGACAAGGTCCGGGTGTTGTGCGGCTTCACTCTTCGCATCCTAGAACGTGGCGCGCTCTCCGTCTCTCGGATGCCATCTAGCGGGTGTTTGCGCAGAGAGCGCTGTGCTGATCGCGGTTCTAAATATTTTTCTGGGTTTTTGGGATGTTTTGGTTCGTTTTTGTGAAGTTTTGGAGAGTTTTGGAATATTTCGGTTCCTTTCGGCGGGTTTTGAAATATTTTGCCCGGATTTTTAAAATGTTTTTATTTGTTTTTATTATTTTTTGGTAAGTTTTTTTGTGTTTTGATAAGTCCTGGCTGGTTTTCTAGTATTTTGGCGTGTTTTCCGAATGTTTTGATCACTTTTGGCGGGTTCTAAAGTATTTCGTCTGGTGTTTGGATTGTTTTAATTTGTTTTGATTTGTTTTTCTTATGTTTTGGTGGGTTCTTGGAAAGGTTTGGTTCATTTTTGCGTATTTTAAAGTATTTTAGCGGGTTTTTGGAATGTTTTGATTTGCATTGATTTTCTTTCTAATGTTTTGACGGATTTTTTGTATGTTTTTTGCGTCTATTGGGAATGTTGTGATCAGTTTCGACGTGTGTATTAACATTTTGGCAGGTTTTTGGAATGTTTTAATTGTTTTTTTACAATATTTCAGCTGGTTTGGGAAATTTTAATTACTTTTGATGTGTTTTACAATATTTTGCCTGGTGTTTGGAATTTCTTGGTTTGTTTTGATTTGTTTTTATAAAGTTTTTGGAAAATTTTGATTCTTTTTGGTGAGTTTTAAAATAGTTTGGCGGGCTTAAAATAATTTGGTGAGTTTTTACAATGTTTTAGCTGGTATTGATTTGTTTTTATTATGTTTTGGCAAGCTTTTTGAAATATTTGGATCAGTTCTGGCTGGTTTTCTAGTATTTTGGCATGTCTTCAGAATGTTTTGATCCGTTTTGGCGGGTTTTAATATATTTTGGCAGGTTTTTAGAATATTTTGTTTGGTTTTCCTATGTCTTTATTATGTTTTGGAGGGCTTTTAGAATGTTTAGATTACTTTGGGCGGGTTTTTAGGATTTTTTTGGTTGGTTTTGATTAGTTTATGTTATGTTTAGTCAGTTTTTTGGTGTGTTTGGATTAGTTTTATTGGGCTTTATCATGTTTTGGCGGTTTTTTTGAATGTTTTATTGACTTCTGACAAATTATATAATATTTTGGCAGGTTTTCAGTATGTTTTGATCAGTTTTTGGGGAGTTCTAAAATATTTTGTCAAGTTTTTGGAATTTTTTGGTTGGTTTTGATTTGTTTTTATGATGTTTTGCCAAGTTTTTTGAATGTTTTGATCAGTTCTGGCTGGTTTTCTAATGTTTTGGCATCTTTTCAGAATGTTTTGATGAGTTTTGCGGGTCCAAATTATTTTGGCGGGTTTTCGGAATATTTTGGTTGGTTTTGATTTGTTTTTATGATGTTTTGGCGGGTTTTCGGAATGTCTTGGTTGGGTTTTAGAATGTTTTGTATTCTCTTGAGTTGTTTTTATTGTGTTGGCAGGTTTTGGAATGTTTGGATTCTTTTTGGCGGGTGTTCGGAATGTTTTGGCGGGTGTTCGGAATGTTTTGATTAGTTTTGACGGGTTTTGAAATATTTTGGCCGGTTTTTAGAAGGTTTCGATTTGTTTTGATTTGTTTTGATTCTGTTTAGCCCAGTTTTTGGTGTGTTTGGATTAGCTTTGGTGGGCTTTATCATGTTTTGTCCGGTTTTTTCAAATGTATTGATGACTTCTGTCTGGTTTTCTATTTTGGCGGGTTTGAAAATATTTTTGGATGAGTTTTGGCGGGTTTGAAAATATTTTGGCTCTTTGCGCAGAGATGACGGTGCCGGTTGCGGTGCGCTCCGGGGCGCTCCTTCTGCGGAAAGACGCCTGGCAGCGGCACTTGGGACAGCTCCGCGTCTCCGTATTCTGCGTTTCTTGCCTTCTGCATCTCAGCAAAATGCTTTCCCACTAGGTCTAGCAAGGAGAAACTGTGGCAGCTGAGTAGATGTAGCCCGGCCCGCCCTTTGAAGTTGACAAGTTCTTGGCATCTCAGAGCCTCAAGGCAAGAGCAAGGTTCTCTATGCTAGGCTGGGGCAGAACTAGCAGCAAGCAGAGCAAAGTTGTCCAAGAATAGCTTCCATTGGAATGCTAATGGCAATTGAAGAGGCAGGCCAGTGGCAAGCCACTAGCTTCTAGCAGTTTGAAAGTTGCAGACACAGTGCAGGTGTTGTGCGGCTTCCTTCTTGGCCTCCTAGAAGGTGCCGCGCTCTCCGTCTCTTGCTTGCCAATATGTTGCCGTGTTCCTCCTATTGTTTGGGTTGTTTTGATTTGTTTTGATGATGTTTTGGCGGGTTTTCGAAATATTTTGGTGGTGTTTTAGAATGTTTTGTTTTCTCTTGTGTTGTTTTTATTGTCTTGGCAGGTTGTGGAACGTTTGGATTCCTTTTGGCGGGTTTGAAAATATTTTGGCTCTTTGCGCAGAGATGACGGTGCCGGTTGCGGTGCGCTCCGGGGCGCTCCTTCTGCGGAAAGACGCCTGGCAGCGGCACTTGGGACAGCTCCGCGTCTCTGTATTCTGCGTTTCTTGCCTTCTGCATCTCAGCAAAATGCTTTCCCACTAGGTCTAGCAAGGAGAAACTGTGGCAGCTGAGTAGATGTAGCCCGGCCCGCCCTTTGAAGTTGACAAGTTCTTGGCATCTCAGAGCCTCAAGGCAAGAGCGAGGTTCTCTATGGTAGGCTGGGGCAGAACTAGCAGCAAGCAGAGCAAAGTTGTCCAAGAATAGCTTCCATTGAAATGCTAATGGCAATTGAAGAGGCAGGCAAGTGGTAAGCCTTGAAATTCTAGCAGTTAGAAAGATGCAGACAAGGTCCGGGTGTTGTGCGGCTTCACTCTTCGCATCGTAGAAGGTACCGCGCTCTCCGTCTCTCCGATGCGATCAAGCGGCTCTTCGCGCAGAGAGCACTGTGCCGGTCACTGTGCGCTGCGGAGCTCTCTTTCTGCCGAAAGACGCCTGGCAGCGGCACTTAACTTCGGAGAGCTCCGTATCTCCGTATTCTGCATTTCTTGTCTTCTGCGTCTCAGCAAAATGCTTTTCCACTGTGTCTAGCAAGGAGAAACTGTGCCAGCACAGTATACGTGCCCGGACTTGTGTTCTCAATTCCCGAGTTCTCGGCATCTCAAAATCTAAAGGGAAGAGCAAGGTTATCTATGGTAGGCTGGGGCAGAACTAGAAGCAAGCAGAGCAAAGTTGTGCAAGAATACCTTCCTTTCGGATGCTAATGGCAATTGAAGAGGCAGGCAAGTGGTAAGCCTTGAACTTCTAGCAGTTAGAAAGCTGCGGACAAGGTCCGGGTGTTGTGCGGCTTCACTCTTCGCATCCTAGAACGTGGCGCGCTCTCCGTCTCTCGGATGCCATCTAGCGGGTGTTTGCGCAGAGAGCGCTGTGCTGATCGCGGTTCTAAATATTTTTCTGGGTTTTTGGGATGTTTTGGTTCGTTTTTGTGAAGTTTTGGAGAGTTTTGGAATATTTCGGTTCCTTTCGGCGGGTTTTGAAATATTTTGCCCGGATTTTTAAAATGTTTTTATTTGTTTTTATTATTTTTTGGTAAGTTTTTTTGTGTTTTGATAAGTCCTGGCTGGTTTTCTAGTATTTTGGCGTGTTTTCCGAATGTTTTGATCACTTTTGGCGGGTTCTAAAGTATTTCGTCTGGTGTTTGGATTGTTTTAATTTGTTTTGATTTGTTTTTCTTATGTTTTGGTGGGTTCTTGGAAAGGTTTGGTTCATTTTTGCGTATTTTAAAGTATTTTAGCGGGTTTTTGGAATGTTTTGATTTGCATTGATTTTCTTTCTAATGTTTTGACGGATTTTTTGTATGTTTTTTGCGTCTATTGGGAATGTTGTGATCAGTTTCGACGTGTGTATTAACATTTTGGCAGGTTTTTGGAATGTTTTAATTGTTTTTTTACAATATTTCAGCTGGTTTGGGAAATTTTAATTACTTTTGATGTGTTTTACAATATTTTGCCTGGTGTTTGGAATTTCTTGGTTTGTTTTGATTTGTTTTTATAAAGTTTTTGGAAAATTTTGATTCTTTTTGGTGAGTTTTAAAATAGTTTGGCGGGCTTAAAATAATTTGGTGAGTTTTTACAATGTTTTAGCTGGTATTGATTTGTTTTTATTATGTTTTGGCAAGCTTTTTGAAATATTTGGATCAGTTCTGGCTGGTTTTCTAGTATTTTGGCATGTCTTCAGAATGTTTTGATCCGTTTTGGCGGGTTTTAATATATTTTGGCAGGTTTTTAGAATATTTTGTTTGGTTTTCCTATGTCTTTATTATGTTTTGGAGGGCTTTTAGAATGTTTAGATTACTTTGGGCGGGTTTTTAGGATTTTTTTGGTTGGTTTTGATTAGTTTATGTTATGTTTAGTCAGTTTTTTGGTGTGTTTGGATTAGTTTTATTGGGCTTTATCATGTTTTGGCGGTTTTTTTGAATGTTTTATTGACTTCTGACAAATTATATAATATTTTGGCAGGTTTTCAGTATGTTTTGATCAGTTTTTGGGGAGTTCTAAAATATTTTGTCAAGTTTTTGGAATTTTTTGGTTGGTTTTGATTTGTTTTTATGATGTTTTGCCAAGTTTTTTGAATGTTTTGATCAGTTCTGGCTGGTTTTCTAATGTTTTGGCATCTTTTCAGAATGTTTTGATGAGTTTTGCGGGTCCAAATTATTTTGGCGGGTTTTCGGAATATTTTGGTTGGTTTTGATTTGTTTTTATGATGTTTTGGCGGGTTTTCGGAATGTCTTGGTTGGGTTTTAGAATGTTTTGTATTCTCTTGAGTTGTTTTTATTGTGTTGGCAGGTTTTGGAATGTTTGGATTCTTTTTGGCGGGTGTTCGGAATGTTTTGGCGGGTGTTCGGAATGTTTTGATTAGTTTTGACGGGTTTTGAAATATTTTGGCCGGTTTTTAGAAGGTTTCGATTTGTTTTGATTTGTTTTGATTCTGTTTAGCCCAGTTTTTGGTGTGTTTGGATTAGCTTTGGTGGGCTTGATCATGTTTTGTCCGGTTTTTTCAAATGTATTGATGACTTCTGTCTGGTTTTCTATTTTGGCGGGTTTGAAAATATTTTTGGATGAGTTTTGGCGGGTTTGAAAATATTTTGGCTCTTTGCGCAGAGATGACGGTGCCGGTTGCGGTGCGCTCCGGGGCGCTCCTTCTGCGGAAAGACGCCTGGCAGCGGCACTTGGGACAGCTCCGCGTCTCCGTATTCTGCGTTTCTTGCCTTCTGCATCTCAGCAAAATGCTTTCCCACTAGGTCTAGCAAGGAGAAACTGTGGCAGCTGAGTAGATGTAGCCCGGCCCGCCCTTTGAAGTTGACAAGTTCTTGGCATCTCAGAGCCTCAAGGCAAGAGCAAGGTTCTCTATGCTAGGCTGGGGCAGAACTAGCAGCAAGCAGAGCAAAGTTGTCCAAGAATAGCTTCCATTGGAATGCTAATGGCAATTGAAGAGGCAGGCCAGTGGCAAGCCACTAGCTTCTAGCAGTTTGAAAGTTGCAGACACAGTGCAGGTGTTGTGCGGCTTCCTTCTTGGCCTCCTAGAAGGTGCCGCGCTCTCCGTCTCTTGCTTGCCAATATGTTGCCGTGTTCCTCCTATTGTTTGGGTTGTTTTGATTTGTTTTGATGATGTTTTGGCGGGTTTTCGAAATATTTTGGTGGTGTTTTAGAATGTTTTGTTTTCTCTTGTGTTGTTTTTATTGTCTTGGCAGGTTGTGGAACGTTTGGATTCCTTTTGGCGGGTTTGAAAATATTTTGGCTCTTTGCGCAGAGATGACGGTGCCGGTTGCGGTGCGCTCCGGGGCGCTCCTTCTGCGGAAAGACGCCTGGCAGCGGCACTTGGGACAGCTCCGCGTCTCTGTATTCTGCGTTTCTTGCCTTCTGCATCTCAGCAAAATGCTTTCCCACTAGGTCTAGCAAGGAGAAACTGTGGCAGCTGAGTAGATGTAGCCCGGCCCGCCCTTTGAAGTTGACAAGTTCTTGGCATCTCAGAGCCTCAAGGCAAGAGCGAGGTTCTCTATGGTAGGCTGGGGCAGAACTAGCAGCAAGCAGAGCAAAGTTGTCCAAGAATAGCTTCCATTGAAATGCTAATGGCAATTGAAGAGGCAGGCAAGTGGTAAGCCTTGAAATTCTAGCAGTTAGAAAGATGCAGACAAGGTCCGGGTGTTGTGCGGCTTCACTCTTCGCATCGTAGAAGGTACCGCGCTCTCCGTCTCTCCGATGCGATCAAGCGGCTCTTCGCGCAGAGAGCACTGTGCCGGTCACTGTGCGCTGCGGAGCTCTCTTTCTGCCGAAAGACGCCTGGCAGCGGCACTTAACTTCGGAGAGCTCCGTATCTCCGTATTCTGCATTTCTTGTCTTCTGCGTCTCAGCAAAATGCTTTTCCACTGTGTCTAGCAAGGAGAAACTGTGCCAGCACAGTATACGTGCCCGGACTTGTGTTCTCAATTCCCGAGTTCTCGGCATCTCAAAATCTAAAGGGAAGAGCAAGGTTATCTATGGTAGGCTGGGGCAGAACTAGAAGCAAGCAGAGCAAAGTTGTGCAAGAATACCTTCCTTTCGGATGCTAATGGCAATTGAAGAGGCAGGCAAGTGGTAAGCCTTGAACTTCTAGCAGTTAGAAAGCTGCGGACAAGGTCCGGGTGTTGTGCGGCTTCACTCTTCGCATCCTAGAACGTGGCGCGCTCTCCGTCTCTCGGATGCCATCTAGCGGGTGTTTGCGCAGAGAGCGCTGTGCTGATCGCGGTTCTAAATATTTTTCTGGGTTTTTGGGATGTTTTGGTTCGTTTTTGTGAAGTTTTGGAGAGTTTTGGAATATTTCGGTTCCTTTCGGCGGGTTTTGAAATATTTTGCCCGGATTTTTAAAATGTTTTTATTTGTTTTTATTATTTTTTGGTAAGTTTTTTTGTGTTTTGATAAGTCCTGGCTGGTTTTCTAGTATTTTGGCGTGTTTTCCGAATGTTTTGATCACTTTTGGCGGGTTCTAAAGTATTTCGTCTGGTGTTTGGATTGTTTTAATTTGTTTTGATTTGTTTTTCTTATGTTTTGGTGGGTTCTTGGAAAGGTTTGGTTCATTTTTGCGTATTTTAAAGTATTTTAGCGGGTTTTTGGAATGTTTTGATTTGCATTGATTTTCTTTCTAATGTTTTGACGGATTTTTTGTATGTTTTTTGCGTCTATTGGGAATGTTGTGATCAGTTTCGACGTGTGTATTAACATTTTGGCAGGTTTTTGGAATGTTTTAATTGTTTTTTTACAATATTTCAGCTGGTTTGGGAAATTTTAATTACTTTTGATGTGTTTTACAATATTTTGCCTGGTGTTTGGAATTTCTTGGTTTGTTTTGATTTGTTTTTATAAAGTTTTTGGAAAATTTTGATTCTTTTTGGTGAGTTTTAAAATAGTTTGGCGGGCTTAAAATAATTTGGTGAGTTTTTACAATGTTTTAGCTGGTATTGATTTGTTTTTATTATGTTTTGGCAAGCTTTTTGAAATATTTGGATCAGTTCTGGCTGGTTTTCTAGTATTTTGGCATGTCTTCAGAATGTTTTGATCCGTTTTGGCGGGTTTTAATATATTTTGGCAGGTTTTTAGAATATTTTGTTTGGTTTTCCTATGTCTTTATTATGTTTTGGAGGGCTTTTAGAATGTTTAGATTACTTTGGGCGGGTTTTTAGGATTTTTTTGGTTGGTTTTGATTAGTTTATGTTATGTTTAGTCAGTTTTTTGGTGTGTTTGGATTAGTTTTATTGGGCTTTATCATGTTTTGGCGGTTTTTTTGAATGTTTTATTGACTTCTGACAAATTATATAATATTTTGGCAGGTTTTCAGTATGTTTTGATCAGTTTTTGGGGAGTTCTAAAATATTTTGTCAAGTTTTTGGAATTTTTTGGTTGGTTTTGATTTGTTTTTATGATGTTTTGCCAAGTTTTTTGAATGTTTTGATCAGTTCTGGCTGGTTTTCTAATGTTTTGGCATCTTTTCAGAATGTTTTGATGAGTTTTGCGGGTCCAAATTATTTTGGCGGGTTTTCGGAATATTTTGGTTGGTTTTGATTTGTTTTTATGATGTTTTGGCGGGTTTTCGGAATGTCTTGGTTGGGTTTTAGAATGTTTTGTATTCTCTTGAGTTGTTTTTATTGTGTTGGCAGGTTTTGGAATGTTTGGATTCTTTTTGGCGGGTGTTCGGAATGTTTTGGCGGGTGTTCGGAATGTTTTGATTAGTTTTGACGGGTTTTGAAATATTTTGGCCGGTTTTTAGAAGGTTTCGATTTGTTTTGATTTGTTTTGATTCTGTTTAGCCCAGTTTTTGGTGTGTTTGGATTAGCTTTGGTGGGCTTGATCATGTTTTGTCCGGTTTTTTCAAATGTATTGATGACTTCTGTCTGGTTTTCTATTTTGGCGGGTTTGAAAATATTTTTGGATGAGTTTTGGCGGGTTTGAAAATATTTTGGCTCTTTGCGCAGAGATGACGGTGCCGGTTGCGGTGCGCTCCGGGGCGCTCCTTCTGCGGAAAGACGCCTGGCAGCGGCACTTGGGACAGCTCCGCGTCTCCGTATTCTGCGTTTCTTGCCTTCTGCATCTCAGCAAAATGCTTTCCCACTAGGTCTAGCAAGGAGAAACTGTGGCAGCTGAGTAGATGTAGCCCGGCCCGCCCTTTGAAGTTGACAAGTTCTTGGCATCTCAGAGCCTCAAGGCAAGAGCAAGGTTCTCTATGCTAGGCTGGGGCAGAACTAGCAGCAAGCAGAGCAAAGTTGTCCAAGAATAGCTTCCATTGGAATGCTAATGGCAATTGAAGAGGCAGGCCAGTGGCAAGCCACTAGCTTCTAGCAGTTTGAAAGTTGCAGACACAGTGCAGGTGTTGTGCGGCTTCCTTCTTGGCCTCCTAGAAGGTGCCGCGCTCTCCGTCTCTTGCTTGCCAATATGTTGCCGTGTTCCTCCTATTGTTTGGGTTGTTTTGATTTGTTTTGATGATGTTTTGGCGGGTTTTCGAAATATTTTGGTGGTGTTTTAGAATGTTTTGTTTTCTCTTGTGTTGTTTTTATTGTCTTGGCAGGTTGTGGAACGTTTGGATTCCTTTTGGCGGGTTTGAAAATATTTTGGCTCTTTGCGCAGAGATGACGGTGCCGGTTGCGGTGCGCTCCGGGGCGCTCCTTCTGCGGAAAGACGCCTGGCAGCGGCACTTGGGACAGCTCCGCGTCTCTGTATTCTGCGTTTCTTGCCTTCTGCATCTCAGCAAAATGCTTTCCCACTAGGTCTAGCAAGGAGAAACTGTGGCAGCTGAGTAGATGTAGCCCGGCCCGCCCTTTGAAGTTGACAAGTTCTTGGCATCTCAGAGCCTCAAGGCAAGAGCGAGGTTCTCTATGGTAGGCTGGGGCAGAACTAGCAGCAAGCAGAGCAAAGTTGTCCAAGAATAGCTTCCATTGAAATGCTAATGGCAATTGAAGAGGCAGGCAAGTGGTAAGCCTTGAAATTCTAGCAGTTAGAAAGATGCAGACAAGGTCCGGGTGTTGTGCGGCTTCACTCTTCGCATCGTAGAAGGTACCGCGCTCTCCGTCTCTCCGATGCGATCAAGCGGCTCTTCGCGCAGAGAGCACTGTGCCGGTCACTGTGCGCTGCGGAGCTCTCTTTCTGCCGAAAGACGCCTGGCAGCGGCACTTAACTTCGGAGAGCTCCGTATCTCCGTATTCTGCATTTCTTGTCTTCTGCGTCTCAGCAAAATGCTTTTCCACTGTGTCTAGCAAGGAGAAACTGTGCCAGCACAGTATACGTGCCCGGACTTGTGTTCTCAATTCCCGAGTTCTCGGCATCTCAAAATCTAAAGGGAAGAGCAAGGTTATCTATGGTAGGCTGGGGCAGAACTAGAAGCAAGCAGAGCAAAGTTGTGCAAGAATACCTTCCTTTCGGATGCTAATGGCAATTGAAGAGGCAGGCAAGTGGTAAGCCTTGAACTTCTAGCAGTTAGAAAGCTGCGGACAAGGTCCGGGTGTTGTGCGGCTTCACTCTTCGCATCCTAGAACGTGGCGCGCTCTCCGTCTCTCGGATGCCATCTAGCGGGTGTTTGCGCAGAGAGCGCTGTGCTGATCGCGGTTCTAAATATTTTTCTGGGTTTTTGGGATGTTTTGGTTCGTTTTTGTGAAGTTTTGGAGAGTTTTGGAATATTTCGGTTCCTTTCGGCGGGTTTTGAAATATTTTGCCCGGATTTTTAAAATGTTTTTATTTGTTTTTATTATTTTTTGGTAAGTTTTTTTGTGTTTTGATAAGTCCTGGCTGGTTTTCTAGTATTTTGGCGTGTTTTCCGAATGTTTTGATCACTTTTGGCGGGTTCTAAAGTATTTCGTCTGGTGTTTGGATTGTTTTAATTTGTTTTGATTTGTTTTTCTTATGTTTTGGTGGGTTCTTGGAAAGGTTTGGTTCATTTTTGCGTATTTTAAAGTATTTTAGCGGGTTTTTGGAATGTTTTGATTTGCATTGATTTTCTTTCTAATGTTTTGACGGATTTTTTGTATGTTTTTTGCGTCTATTGGGAATGTTGTGATCAGTTTCGACGTGTGTATTAACATTTTGGCAGGTTTTTGGAATGTTTTAATTGTTTTTTTACAATATTTCAGCTGGTTTGGGAAATTTTAATTACTTTTGATGTGTTTTACAATATTTTGCCTGGTGTTTGGAATTTCTTGGTTTGTTTTGATTTGTTTTTATAAAGTTTTTGGAAAATTTTGATTCTTTTTGGTGAGTTTTAAAATAGTTTGGCGGGCTTAAAATAATTTGGTGAGTTTTTACAATGTTTTAGCTGGTATTGATTTGTTTTTATTATGTTTTGGCAAGCTTTTTGAAATATTTGGATCAGTTCTGGCTGGTTTTCTAGTATTTTGGCATGTCTTCAGAATGTTTTGATCCGTTTTGGCGGGTTTTAATATATTTTGGCAGGTTTTTAGAATATTTTGTTTGGTTTTCCTATGTCTTTATTATGTTTTGGAGGGCTTTTAGAATGTTTAGATTACTTTGGGCGGGTTTTTAGGATTTTTTTGGTTGGTTTTGATTAGTTTATGTTATGTTTAGTCAGTTTTTTGGTGTGTTTGGATTAGTTTTATTGGGCTTTATCATGTTTTGGCGGTTTTTTTGAATGTTTTATTGACTTCTGACAAATTATATAATATTTTGGCAGGTTTTCAGTATGTTTTGATCAGTTTTTGGGGAGTTCTAAAATATTTTGTCAAGTTTTTGGAATTTTTTGGTTGGTTTTGATTTGTTTTTATGATGTTTTGCCAAGTTTTTTGAATGTTTTGATCAGTTCTGGCTGGTTTTCTAATGTTTTGGCATCTTTTCAGAATGTTTTGATGAGTTTTGCGGGTCCAAATTATTTTGGCGGGTTTTCGGAATATTTTGGTTGGTTTTGATTTGTTTTTATGATGTTTTGGCGGGTTTTCGGAATGTCTTGGTTGGGTTTTAGAATGTTTTGTATTCTCTTGAGTTGTTTTTATTGTGTTGGCAGGTTTTGGAATGTTTGGATTCTTTTTGGCGGGTGTTCGGAATGTTTTGGCGGGTGTTCGGAATGTTTTGATTAGTTTTGACGGGTTTTGAAATATTTTGGCCGGTTTTTAGAAGGTTTGGATTTGTTTTGATTTGTTTTGATTCTGTTTAGCCCAGTTTTTGGTGTGTTTGGATTAGCTTTGGTGGGCTTTATCATGTTTTGTCCGGTTTTTTCAAATGTATTGATCACCTCTGTCTGGTTTTCTATTTTGGCGGGTTTGAAAATATTTTTGGATGAGTTTTGGCGGGTTTTAAAATATTTTGGCTCTTTGCGCAGAGATGACGGTGCCGGTTGCGGTGCGCTCCGGGGCGCTCCTTCTGCGGAAAGACGCCTGGCAGCGGCACTTGGGACAGCTCCGCGTCTCCGTATTCTGCGTTTCTTGCCTTCTGCATCTCAGCAAAATGCTTTCCCACTAGGTCTAGCAAGGAGAAACTGTGGCAGCTGAGTAGATGTAGCCCGGCCCGCCCTTTGAAGTTGACAAGTTCTTGGCATCTCAGAGCCTCAAGGCAAGAGCAAGGTTCTCTATGGTAGGCTGGGGCAGAACTAGCAGCAAGCAGAGCAAAGTTGTCCAAGAATAGCTTCCATTGGAATGCTAATGGCAATTGAAGAGGCAGGCCAGTGGCAAGCCACTAGCTTCTAGCAGTTTGAAAGTTGCAGACACAGTGCAGGTGTTGTGCGGCTTCCTTCTTGGCCTCCTAGAAGGTGCCGCGCTCTCCGTCTCTTGCTTGCCAATATGTTGCCGTGTTCCTCCTATTGTTTGGGTTGTTTTGATTTGTTTTTATGATGTTTTGGCGGGTTTTCGAAATATTTTGGTGGTGTTTTAGAATGTTTTGTTTTCTCTTGTGTTGTTTTTATTGTCTTGGCAGGTTGTGGAACGTTTGGATTCCTTTTGGCGGGTTTGAAAATATTTTGGCTCTTTGCGCAGAGATGACGGTGCCGGTTGCGGTGCGCTCCGGGGCGCTCCTTCTGCGGAAAGACGCCTGGCAGCGGCACTTGGGACAGCTCCGCGTCTCTGTATTCTGCGTTTCTTGCCTTCTGCATCTCAGCAAAATGCTTTCCCACTAGGTCTAGCAAGGAGAAACTGTGGCAGCTGAGTAGATGTAGCCCGGCCCGCCCTTTGAAGTTGACAAGTTCTTGGCATCTCAGAGCCTCAAGGCAAGAGCAAGGTTCTCTATGGTAGGCTGGGGCAGAACTAGCAGCAAGCAGAGCAAAGTTGTCCAAGAATAGCTTCCATTGAAATGCTAATGGCAATTGAAGAGGCAGGCAAGTGGTAAGCCTTGAAATTCTAGCAGTTAGAAAGATGCAGACAAGGTCCGGGTGTTGTGCGGCTTCACTCTTCGCATCGTGGAAGGTACCGCGCTCTCCGTCTCTCGGATGCGATCAAGCGGCTCTTCGCGCAGAGAGCACTGTGCCGGTCACTGTGCGCTGCGGAGCTCTCTTTCTGCCGAAAGACGCCTGGCAGCGGCACTTAACTTCGGAGAGCTCCGTATCTCCGTATTCTGCATTTCTTGTCTTCTGCGTCTCAGCAAAATGCTTTTCCACTGTGTCTAGCAAGGAGAAACTGTGCCAGCACAGTATACGTGCCCGGACTTGTGTTCTCAATTCCCGAGTTCTCGGCATCTCAAAATCTAAAGGGAAGAGCAAGGTTATCTATGGTAGGCTGGGGCAGAACTAGAAGCAAGCAGAGCAAAGTTGTGCAAGAATACCTTCCTTTCGGATGCTAATGGCAATTGAAGAGGCAGGCAAGTGCTAAGCCTTGAAATTCTAGCAGTTAGAAAGCTGCGGACAAGGTCCGGGTGTTGTGCGGCTTCACTCTTCGCATCGTGGAAGGTACCGCGCTCTCCGTCTCTCGGATGCGATCAAGCGGCTCTTCGCGCAGAGAGCACTGTGCCGGTCACTGTGCGCTGCGGAGCTCTCTTTCTGCCGAAAGACGCCTGGCAGCGGCACATAACTTCGGAGAGCTCCGTATCTCCGTATTCTGCATTTCTTGTCTTCTGCGTCTCAGCAAAATGCTTTTCCACTGTGTCTAGCAAGGAGAAACTGTGCCAGCACAGTATACGTGCCCGGACTTGTGTTCTCAATTCCCGAGTTCTCGGCATCTCAAAATCTAAAGGGAAGAGCAAGGTTATCTATGGTAGGCTGGGGCAGAACTAGAAGCAAGCAGAGCAAAGTTGTGCAAGAATACCTTCCTTTCGGATGCTAATGGCAATTGAAGAGGCAGGCAAGTGCTAAGCCTTGAACTTCTAGAAGTTAGAAAGCTGCGGAAACAGTGCAGGCGTTGTGCGGCTTCACTCTTCGCATCCTAGAACGTGGCGCGCTCTCCGTCTCTCGGATGCCATCTAGCGGGTGTTTGCGCAGAGAGCGCTGTGCTGATCGCGGTTCTAAATATTTTTCTGGGTTTTTGGGATGTTTTGGTTCGTTTTTGTGAAGTTTTGGAGAGTTTTGGAATATTTCGGTTCCTTTCGGCGGGTTTTGAAATATTTTGCCCGGATTTTTAAAATGTTTTTATTTGTTTTTATTATTTTTTGGTAAGTTTTTTTGTGTTTTGATAAGTCCTGGCTGGTTTTCTAGTATTTTGGCGTGTTTTCCGAATGTTTTGATCACTTTTGGCGGGTTCTAAAGTATTTCGTCTGGTGTTTGGATTGTTTTAATTTGTTTTGATTTGTTTTTCTTATGTTTTGGTGGGTTCTTGGAAAGGTTTGGTTCATTTTTGCGTATTTTAAAGTATTTTAGCGGGTTTTTGGAATGTTTTGATTTGCATTGATTTTCTTTCTAATGTTTTGACGGATTTTTTGTATGTTTTTTGCGTCTATTGGGAATGTTGTGATCAGTTTCGACGTGTGTATTAACATTTTGGCAGGTTTTTGGAATGTTTTAATTGTTTTTTTACAATATTTCAGCTGGTTTGGGAAATTTTAATTACTTTTGATGTGTTTTACAATATTTTGCCTGGTGTTTGGAATTTCTTGGTTTGTTTTGATTTGTTTTTATAAAGTTTTTGGAAAATTTTGATTCTTTTTGGTGAGTTTTAAAATAGTTTGGCGGGCTTAAAATAATTTGGTGAGTTTTTACAATGTTTTAGCTGGTATTGATTTGTTTTTATTATGTTTTGGCAAGCTTTTTGAAATATTTGGATCAGTTCTGGCTGGTTTTCTAGTATTTTGGCATGTCTTCAGAATGTTTTGATCCGTTTTGGCGGGTTTTAATATATTTTGGCAGGTTTTTAGAATATTTTGTTTGGTTTTCCTATGTCTTTATTATGTTTTGGAGGGCTTTTAGAATGTTTAGATTACTTTGGGCGGGTTTTTAGGATTTTTTTGGTTGGTTTTGATTAGTTTATGTTATGTTTAGTCAGTTTTTTGGTGTGTTTGGATTAGTTTTATTGGGCTTTATCATGTTTTGGCGGTTTTTTTGAATGTTTTATTGACTTCTGACAAATTATATAATATTTTGGCAGGTTTTCAGTATGTTTTGATCAGTTTTTGGGGAGTTCTAAAATATTTTGTCAAGTTTTTGGAATTTTTTGGTTGGTTTTGATTTGTTTTTATGATGTTTTGCCAAGTTTTTTGAATGTTTTGATCAGTTCTGGCTGGTTTTCTAATGTTTTGGCATCTTTTCAGAATGTTTTGATGAGTTTTGCGGGTCCAAATTATTTTGGCGGGTTTTCGGAATATTTTGGTTGGTTTTGATTTGTTTTTATGATGTTTTGGCGGGTTTTCGGAATGTCTTGGTTGGGTTTTAGAATGTTTTGTATTCTCTTGAGTTGTTTTTATTGTGTTGGCAGGTTTTGGAATGTTTGGATTCTTTTTGGCGGGTGTTCGGAATGTTTTGGCGGGTGTTCGGAATGTTTTGATTAGTTTTGACGGGTTTTGAAATATTTTGGCCGGTTTTTAGAAGGTTTGGATTTGTTTTGATTTGTTTTGATTCTGTTTAGCCCAGTTTTTGGTGTGTTTGGATTAGCTTTGGTGGGCTTGATCATGTTTTGTCCGGTTTTTTCAAATGTATTGATCACCTCTGTCTGGTTTTCTATTTTGGCGGGTTTGAAAATATTTTTGGATGAGTTTTGGCGGGTTTGAAAATATTTTGGCTCTTTGCGCAGAGATGACGGTGCCGGTTGCGGTGCGCTCCGGGGCGCTCCTTCTGCGGAAAGACGCCTGGCAGCGGCACTTGGGACAGCTCCGCGTCTCCGTATTGTGCGTTTCTTGCCTTCTGCATCTCAGCAAAATGCTTTCCCACTAGGTCTAGCAAGGAGAAACTGTGGCAGCTGAGTAGATGTAGCCCGGCCCGCCCTTTGAAGTTGACAAGTTCTTGGCATCTCAGAGCCTCAAGGCAAGAGCAAGGTTCTCTATGGTAGGCTGGGGCAGAACTAGCAGCAAGCAGAGCAAAGTTGTCCAAGAATAGCTTCCATTGGAATGCTAATGGCAATTGAAGAGGCAGGCCAGTGGCAAGCCACTAGCTTCTAGCAGTTTGAAAGTTGCAGACACAGTGCAGGTGTTGTGCGGCTTCCTTCTTGGCCTCCTAGAAGGTGCCGCGCTCTCCGTCTCTTGCTTGCCAATATGTTGCCGTGTTCCTCCTATTGTTTGGGTTGTTTTGATTTGTTTTGATGATGTTTTGGCGGGTTTTCGAAATATTTTGGTGGTGTTTTAGAATGTTTTGTTTTCTCTTGTGTTGTTTTTATTGTCTTGGCAGGTTGTGGAACGTTTGGATTCCTTTTGGCGGGTTTGAAAATATTTTGGCTCTTTGCGCAGAGATGACGGTGCCGGTTGCGGTGCGCTCCGGGGCGCTCCTTCTGCGGAAAGACGCCTGGCAGCGGCACTTGGGACAGCTCCGCGTCTCTGTATTCTGCGTTTCTTGCCTTCTGCATCTCAGCAAAATGCTTTCCCACTAGGTCTAGCAAGGAGAAACTGTGGCAGCTGAGTAGATGTAGCCCGGCCCGCCCTTTGAAGTTGACAAGTTCTTGGCATCTCAGAGCCTCAAGGCAAGAGCAAGGTTCTCTATGGTAGGCTGGGGCAGAACTAGCAGCAAGCAGAGCAAAGTTGTCCAAGAATAGCTTCCATTGAAATGCTAATGGCAATTGAAGAGGCAGGCAAGTGGTAAGCCTTGAAATTCTAGCAGTTAGAAAGATGCAGACAAGGTCCGGGTGTTGTGCGGCTTCACTCTTCGCATCGTAGAAGGTACCGCGCTCTCCGTCTCTCCGATGCGATCAAGCGGCTCTTCGCGCAGAGAGCACTGTGCCGGTCACTGTGCGCTGCGGAGCTCTCTTTCTGCCGAAAGACGCCTGGCAGCGGCACTTAACTTCGGAGAGCTCCGTATCTCCGTATTCTGCATTTCTTGTCTTCTGCGTCTCAGCAAAATGCTTTTCCACTGTGTCTAGCAAGGAGAAACTGTGCCAGCACAGTATACGTGCCCGGACTTGTGTTCTCAATTCCCGAGTTCTCGGCATCTCAAAATCTAAAGGGAAGAGCAAGGTTATCTATGGTAGGCTGGGGCAGAACTAGAAGCAAGCAGAGCAAAGTTGTGCAAGAATACCTTCCTTTCGGATGCTAATGGCAATTGAAGAGGCAGGCAAGTGGTAAGCCTTGAACTTCTAGCAGTTAGAAAGCTGCGGACAAGGTCCGGGTGTTGTGCGGCTTCACTCTTCGCATCGTGGAAGGTACCGCGCTCTCCGTCTCTCGGATGCGATCAAGCGGCTCTTCGCGCAGAGAGCACTGTGCCGGTCACTGTGCGCTGCGGAGCTCTCTTTCTGCCGAAAGACGCCTGGCAGCGGCACATAACTTCGGAGAGCTCCGTATCTCCGTATTCTGCATTTCTTGTCTTCTGCGTCTCAGCAAAATGCTTTTCCACTGTGTCTAGCAAGGAGAAACTGTGCCAGCACAGTATACGTGCCCGGACTTGTGTTCTCAATTCCCGAGTTCTCGGCATCTCAAAATCTAAAGGGAAGAGCAAGGTTATCTATGGTAGGCTGGGGCAGAACTAGAAGCAAGCAGAGCAAAGTTGTGCAAGAATACCTTCCTTTCGGATGCTAATGGCAATTGAAGAGGCAGGCAAGTGGTAAGCCTTGAACTTCTAGCAGTTAGAAAGCTGCGGAAACAGTGCAGGCGTTGTGCGGCTTCACTCTTCGCATCCTAGAACGTGGCGCGCTCTCCGTCTCTCGGATGCCATCTAGCGGGTGTTTGCGCAGAGAGCGCTGTGCTGATCGCGGTTCTAAATATTTTTCTGGGTTTTTGGGATGTTTTGGTTCGTTTTTGTGAAGTTTTGGAGAGTTTTGGAATATTTCGGTTCCTTTCGGCGGGTTTTGAAATATTTTGCCCGGATTTTTAAAATGTTTTTATTTGTTTTTATTATTTTTTGGTAAGTTTTTTTGTGTTTTGATAAGTCCTGGCTGGTTTTCTAGTATTTTGGCGTGTTTTCCGAATGTTTTGATCACTTTTGGCGGGTTCTAAAGTATTTCGTCTGGTGTTTGGATTGTTTTAATTTGTTTTGATTTGTTTTTCTTATGTTTTGGTGGGTTCTTGGAAAGGTTTGGTTCATTTTTGCGTATTTTAAAGTATTTTAGCGGGTTTTTGGAATGTTTTGATTTGCATTGATTTTCTTTCTAATGTTTTGACGGATTTTTTGTATGTTTTTTGCGTCTATTGGGAATGTTGTGATCAGTTTCGACGTGTGTATTAACATTTTGGCAGGTTTTTGGAATGTTTTAATTGTTTTTTTACAATATTTCAGCTGGTTTGGGAAATTTTAATTACTTTTGATGTGTTTTACAATATTTTGCCTGGTGTTTGGAATTTCTTGGTTTGTTTTGATTTGTTTTTATAAAGTTTTTGGAAAATTTTGATTCTTTTTGGTGAGTTTTAAAATAGTTTGGCGGGCTTAAAATAATTTGGTGAGTTTTTACAATGTTTTAGCTGGTATTGATTTGTTTTTATTATGTTTTGGCAAGCTTTTTGAAATATTTGGATCAGTTCTGGCTGGTTTTCTAGTATTTTGGCATGTCTTCAGAATGTTTTGATCCGTTTTGGCGGGTTTTAATATATTTTGGCAGGTTTTTAGAATATTTTGTTTGGTTTTCCTATGTCTTTATTATGTTTTGGAGGGCTTTTAGAATGTTTAGATTACTTTGGGCGGGTTTTTAGGATTTTTTTGGTTGGTTTTGATTAGTTTATGTTATGTTTAGTCAGTTTTTTGGTGTGTTTGGATTAGTTTTATTGGGCTTTATCATGTTTTGGCGGTTTTTTTGAATGTTTTATTGACTTCTGACAAATTATATAATATTTTGGCAGGTTTTCAGTATGTTTTGATCAGTTTTTGGGGAGTTCTAAAATATTTTGTCAAGTTTTTGGAATTTTTTGGTTGGTTTTGATTTGTTTTTATGATGTTTTGCCAAGTTTTTTGAATGTTTTGATCAGTTCTGGCTGGTTTTCTAATGTTTTGGCATCTTTTCAGAATGTTTTGATGAGTTTTGCGGGTCCAAATTATTTTGGCGGGTTTTCGGAATATTTTGGTTGGTTTTGATTTGTTTTTATGATGTTTTGGCGGGTTTTCGGAATGTCTTGGTTGGGTTTTAGAATGTTTTGTATTCTCTTGAGTTGTTTTTATTGTGTTGGCAGGTTTTGGAATGTTTGGATTCTTTTTGGCGGGTGTTCGGAATGTTTTGGCGGGTGTTCGGAATGTTTTGATTAGTTTTGACGGGTTTTGAAATATTTTGGCGGGTTTTTAGAAGGTTTCGATTTGTTTTGATTTGTTTTGATTCTGTTTAGCCCAGTTTTTGGTGTGTTTGGATTAGCTTTGGTGGGCTTTATCATGTTTTGTCCGGTTTTTTCAAATGTATTGATCACCTCTGTCTGGTTTTCTATTTTGGCGGGTTTGAAAATATTTTTGGATGAGTTTTGGCGGGTTTGAAAATATTTTGGCTCTTTGCGCAGAGATGACGGTGCCGGTTGCGGTGCGCTCCGGGGCGCTCCTTCTGCGGAAAGACGCCTGGCAGCGGCACTTGGGACAGCTCCGCGTCTCCGTATTCTGCGTTTCTTGCCTTCTGCATCTCAGCAAAATGCTTTCCCACTAGGTCTAGCAAGGAGAAACTGTGGCAGCTGAGTAGATGTAGCCCGGCCCGCCCTTTGAAGTTGACAAGTTCTTGGCATCTCAGAGCCTCAAGGCAAGAGCAAGGTTCTCTATGGTAGGCTGGGGCAGAACTAGCAGCAAGCAGAGCAAAGTTGTCCAAGAATAGCTTCCATTGGAATGCTAATGGCAATTGAAGAGGCAGGCCAGTGGCAAGCCACTAGCTTCTAGCAGTTTGAAAGTTGCAGACACAGTGCAGGTGTTGTGCGGCTTCCTTCTTGGCCTCCTAGAAGGTGCCGCGCTCTCCGTCTCTTGCTTGCCAATATGTTGCCGTGTTCCTCCTATTGTTTGGGTTGTTTTGATTTGTTTTGATGATGTTTTGGCGGGTTTTCGAAATATTTTGGTGGTGTTTTAGAATGTTTTGTTTTCTCTTGTGTTGTTTTTATTGTCTTGGCAGGTTGTGGAACGTTTGGATTCCTTTTGGCGGGTTTGAAAATATTTTGGCTCTTTGCGCAGAGATGACGGTGCCGGTTGCGGTGCGCTCCGGGGCGCTCCTTCTGCGGAAAGACGCCTGGCAGCGGCACTTGGGACAGCTCCGCGTCTCTGTATTCTGCGTTTCTTGCCTTCTGCATCTCAGCAAAATGCTTTCCCACTAGGTCTAGCAAGGAGAAACTGTGGCAGCTGAGTAGATGTAGCCCGGCCCGCCCTTTGAAGTTGACAAGTTCTTGGCATCTCAGAGCCTCAAGGCAAGAGCAAGGTTCTCTATGGTAGGCTGGGGCAGAACTAGCAGCAAGCAGAGCAAAGTTGTCCAAGAATAGCTTCCATTGAAATGCTAATGGCAATTGAAGAGGCAGGCAAGTGGTAAGCCTTGAAATTCTAGCAGTTAGAAAGATGCAGACAAGGTCCGGGTGTTGTGCGGCTTCACTCTTCGCATCGTAGAAGGTACCGCGCTCTCCGTCTCTCCGATGCGATCAAGCGGCTCTTCGCGCAGAGAGCACTGTGCCGGTCACTGTGCGCTGCGGAGCTCTCTTTCTGCCGAAAGACGCCTGGCAGCGGCACTTAACTTCGGAGAGCTCCGTATCTCCGTATTCTGCATTTCTTGTCTTCTGCGTCTCAGCAAAATGCTTTTCCACTGTGTCTAGCAAGGAGAAACTGTGCCAGCACAGTATACGTGCCCGGACTTGTGTTCTCAATTCCCGAGTTCTCGGCATCTCAAAATCTAAAGGGAAGAGCAAGGTTATCTATGGTAGGCTGGGGCAGAACTAGAAGCAAGCAGAGCAAAGTTGTGCAAGAATACCTTCCTTTCGGATGCTAATGGCAATTGAAGAGGCAGGCAAGTGGTAAGCCTTGAACTTCTAGCAGTTAGAAAGCTGCGGACAAGGTCCGGGTGTTGTGCGGCTTCACTCTTCGCATCGTGGAAGGTACCGCGCTCTCCGTCTCTCGGATGCGATCAAGCGGCTCTTCGCGCAGAGAGCACTGTGCCGGTCACTGTGCGCTGCGGAGCTCTCTTTCTGCCGAAAGACGCCTGGCAGCGGCACATAACTTCGGAGAGCTCCGTATCTCCGTATTCTGCATTTCTTGTCTTCTGCGTCTCAGCAAAATGCTTTTCCACTGTGTCTAGCAAGGAGAAACTGTGCCAGCACAGTATACGTGCCCGGACTTGTGTTCTCAATTCCCGAGTTCTCGGCATCTCAAAATCTAAAGGGAAGAGCAAGGTTATCTATGGTAGGCTGGGGCAGAACTAGAAGCAAGCAGAGCAAAGTTGTGCAAGAATACCTTCCTTTCGGATGCTAATGGCAATTGAAGAGGCAGGCAAGTGGTAAGCCTTGAACTTCTAGCAGTTAGAAAGCTGCGGAAACAGTGCAGGCGTTGTGCGGCTTCACTCTTCGCATCCTAGAACGTGGCGCGCTCTCCGTCTCTCGGATGCCATCTAGCGGGTGTTTGCGCAGAGAGCGCTGTGCTGATCGCGGTTCTAAATATTTTTCTGGGTTTTTGGGATGTTTTGGTTCGTTTTTGTGAAGTTTTGGAGAGTTTTGGAATATTTCGGTTCCTTTCGGCGGGTTTTGAAATATTTTGCCCGGATTTTTAAAATGTTTTTATTTGTTTTTATTATTTTTTGGTAAGTTTTTTTGTGTTTTGATAAGTCCTGGCTGGTTTTCTAGTATTTTGGCGTGTTTTCCGAATGTTTTGATCACTTTTGGCGGGTTCTAAAGTATTTCGTCTGGTGTTTGGATTGTTTTAATTTGTTTTGATTTGTTTTTCTTATGTTTTGGTGGGTTCTTGGAAAGGTTTGGTTCATTTTTGCGTATTTTAAAGTATTTTAGCGGGTTTTTGGAATGTTTTGATTTGCATTGATTTTCTTTCTAATGTTTTGACGGATTTTTTGTATGTTTTTTGCGTCTATTGGGAATGTTGTGATCAGTTTCGACGTGTGTATTAACATTTTGGCAGGTTTTTGGAATGTTTTAATTGTTTTTTTACAATATTTCAGCTGGTTTGGGAAATTTTAATTACTTTTGATGTGTTTTACAATATTTTGCCTGGTGTTTGGAATTTCTTGGTTTGTTTTGATTTGTTTTTATAAAGTTTTTGGAAAATTTTGATTCTTTTTGGTGAGTTTTAAAATAGTTTGGCGGGCTTAAAATAATTTGGTGAGTTTTTACAATGTTTTAGCTGGTATTGATTTGTTTTTATTATGTTTTGGCAAGCTTTTTGAAATATTTGGATCAGTTCTGGCTGGTTTTCTAGTATTTTGGCATGTCTTCAGAATGTTTTGATCCGTTTTGGCGGGTTTTAATATATTTTGGCAGGTTTTTAGAATATTTTGTTTGGTTTTCCTATGTCTTTATTATGTTTTGGAGGGCTTTTAGAATGTTTAGATTACTTTGGGCGGGTTTTTAGGATTTTTTTGGTTGGTTTTGATTAGTTTATGTTATGTTTAGTCAGTTTTTTGGTGTGTTTGGATTAGTTTTATTGGGCTTTATCATGTTTTGGCGGTTTTTTTGAATGTTTTATTGACTTCTGACAAATTATATAATATTTTGGCAGGTTTTCAGTATGTTTTGATCAGTTTTTGGGGAGTTCTAAAATATTTTGTCAAGTTTTTGGAATTTTTTGGTTGGTTTTGATTTGTTTTTATGATGTTTTGCCAAGTTTTTTGAATGTTTTGATCAGTTCTGGCTGGTTTTCTAATGTTTTGGCATCTTTTCAGAATGTTTTGATGAGTTTTGCGGGTCCAAATTATTTTGGCGGGTTTTCGGAATATTTTGGTTGGTTTTGATTTGTTTTTATGATGTTTTGGCGGGTTTTCGGAATGTCTTGGTTGGGTTTTAGAATGTTTTGTATTCTCTTGAGTTGTTTTTATTGTGTTGGCAGGTTTTGGAATGTTTGGATTCTTTTTGGCGGGTGTTCGGAATGTTTTGGCGGGTGTTCGGAATGTTTTGATTAGTTTTGACGGGTTTTGAAATATTTTGGCCGGTTTTTAGAAGGTTTCGATTTGTTTTGATTTGTTTTGATTCTGTTTAGCCCAGTTTTTGGTGTGTTTGGATTAGCTTTGGTGGGCTTTATCATGTTTTGTCCGGTTTTTTCAAATGTATTGATGACTTCTGTCTGGTTTTCTATTTTGGCGGGTTTGAAAATATTTTTGGATGAGTTTTGGCGGGTTTGAAAATATTTTGGCTCTTTGCGCAGAGATGACGGTGCCGGTTGCGGTGCGCTCCGGGGCGCTCCTTCTGCGGAAAGACGCCTGGCAGCGGCACTTGGGACAGCTCCGCGTCTCCGTATTCTGCGTTTCTTGCCTTCTGCATCTCAGCAAAATGCTTTCCCACTAGGTCTAGCAAGGAGAAACTGTGGCAGCTGAGTAGATGTAGCCCGGCCCGCCCTTTGAAGTTGACAAGTTCTTGGCATCTCAGAGCCTCAAGGCAAGAGCAAGGTTCTCTATGCTAGGCTGGGGCAGAACTAGCAGCAAGCAGAGCAAAGTTGTCCAAGAATAGCTTCCATTGGAATGCTAATGGCAATTGAAGAGGCAGGCCAGTGGCAAGCCACTAGCTTCTAGCAGTTTGAAAGTTGCAGACACAGTGCAGGTGTTGTGCGGCTTCCTTCTTGGCCTCCTAGAAGGTGCCGCGCTCTCCGTCTCTTGCTTGCCAATATGTTGCCGTGTTCCTCCTATTGTTTGGGTTGTTTTGATTTGTTTTGATGATGTTTTGGCGGGTTTTCGAAATATTTTGGTGGTGTTTTAGAATGTTTTGTTTTCTCTTGTGTTGTTTTTATTGTCTTGGCAGGTTGTGGAACGTTTGGATTCCTTTTGGCGGGTTTGAAAATATTTTGGCTCTTTGCGCAGAGATGACGGTGCCGGTTGCGGTGCGCTCCGGGGCGCTCCTTCTGCGGAAAGACGCCTGGCAGCGGCACTTGGGACAGCTCCGCGTCTCTGTATTCTGCGTTTCTTGCCTTCTGCATCTCAGCAAAATGCTTTCCCACTAGGTCTAGCAAGGAGAAACTGTGGCAGCTGAGTAGATGTAGCCCGGCCCGCCCTTTGAAGTTGACAAGTTCTTGGCATCTCAGAGCCTCAAGGCAAGAGCGAGGTTCTCTATGGTAGGCTGGGGCAGAACTAGCAGCAAGCAGAGCAAAGTTGTCCAAGAATAGCTTCCATTGAAATGCTAATGGCAATTGAAGAGGCAGGCAAGTGGTAAGCCTTGAAATTCTAGCAGTTAGAAAGATGCAGACAAGGTCCGGGTGTTGTGCGGCTTCACTCTTCGCATCGTAGAAGGTACCGCGCTCTCCGTCTCTCCGATGCGATCAAGCGGCTCTTCGCGCAGAGAGCACTGTGCCGGTCACTGTGCGCTGCGGAGCTCTCTTTCTGCCGAAAGACGCCTGGCAGCGGCACTTAACTTCGGAGAGCTCCGTATCTCCGTATTCTGCATTTCTTGTCTTCTGCGTCTCAGCAAAATGCTTTTCCACTGTGTCTAGCAAGGAGAAACTGTGCCAGCACAGTATACGTGCCCGGACTTGTGTTCTCAATTCCCGAGTTCTCGGCATCTCAAAATCTAAAGGGAAGAGCAAGGTTATCTATGGTAGGCTGGGGCAGAACTAGAAGCAAGCAGAGCAAAGTTGTGCAAGAATACCTTCCTTTCGGATGCTAATGGCAATTGAAGAGGCAGGCAAGTGGTAAGCCTTGAACTTCTAGCAGTTAGAAAGCTGCGGACAAGGTCCGGGTGTTGTGCGGCTTCACTCTTCGCATCCTAGAACGTGGCGCGCTCTCCGTCTCTCGGATGCCATCTAGCGGGTGTTTGCGCAGAGAGCGCTGTGCTGATCGCGGTTCTAAATATTTTTCTGGGTTTTTGGGATGTTTTGGTTCGTTTTTGTGAAGTTTTGGAGAGTTTTGGAATATTTCGGTTCCTTTCGGCGGGTTTTGAAATATTTTGCCCGGATTTTTAAAATGTTTTTATTTGTTTTTATTATTTTTTGGTAAGTTTTTTTGTGTTTTGATAAGTCCTGGCTGGTTTTCTAGTATTTTGGCGTGTTTTCCGAATGTTTTGATCACTTTTGGCGGGTTCTAAAGTATTTCGTCTGGTGTTTGGATTGTTTTAATTTGTTTTGATTTGTTTTTCTTATGTTTTGGTGGGTTCTTGGAAAGGTTTGGTTCATTTTTGCGTATTTTAAAGTATTTTAGCGGGTTTTTGGAATGTTTTGATTTGCATTGATTTTCTTTCTAATGTTTTGACGGATTTTTTGTATGTTTTTTGCGTCTATTGGGAATGTTGTGATCAGTTTCGACGTGTGTATTAACATTTTGGCAGGTTTTTGGAATGTTTTAATTGTTTTTTTACAATATTTCAGCTGGTTTGGGAAATTTTAATTACTTTTGATGTGTTTTACAATATTTTGCCTGGTGTTTGGAATTTCTTGGTTTGTTTTGATTTGTTTTTATAAAGTTTTTGGAAAATTTTGATTCTTTTTGGTGAGTTTTAAAATAGTTTGGCGGGCTTAAAATAATTTGGTGAGTTTTTACAATGTTTTAGCTGGTATTGATTTGTTTTTATTATGTTTTGGCAAGCTTTTTGAAATATTTGGATCAGTTCTGGCTGGTTTTCTAGTATTTTGGCATGTCTTCAGAATGTTTTGATCCGTTTTGGCGGGTTTTAATATATTTTGGCAGGTTTTTAGAATATTTTGTTTGGTTTTCCTATGTCTTTATTATGTTTTGGAGGGCTTTTAGAATGTTTAGATTACTTTGGGCGGGTTTTTAGGATTTTTTTGGTTGGTTTTGATTAGTTTATGTTATGTTTAGTCAGTTTTTTGGTGTGTTTGGATTAGTTTTATTGGGCTTTATCATGTTTTGGCGGTTTTTTTGAATGTTTTATTGACTTCTGACAAATTATATAATATTTTGGCAGGTTTTCAGTATGTTTTGATCAGTTTTTGGGGAGTTCTAAAATATTTTGTCAAGTTTTTGGAATTTTTTGGTTGGTTTTGATTTGTTTTTATGATGTTTTGCCAAGTTTTTTGAATGTTTTGATCAGTTCTGGCTGGTTTTCTAATGTTTTGGCATCTTTTCAGAATGTTTTGATGAGTTTTGCGGGTCCAAATTATTTTGGCGGGTTTTCGGAATATTTTGGTTGGTTTTGATTTGTTTTTATGATGTTTTGGCGGGTTTTCGGAATGTCTTGGTTGGGTTTTAGAATGTTTTGTATTCTCTTGAGTTGTTTTTATTGTGTTGGCAGGTTTTGGAATGTTTGGATTCTTTTTGGCGGGTGTTCGGAATGTTTTGGCGGGTGTTCGGAATGTTTTGATTAGTTTTGACGGGTTTTGAAATATTTTGGCCGGTTTTTAGAAGGTTTCGATTTGTTTTGATTTGTTTTGATTCTGTTTAGCCCAGTTTTTGGTGTGTTTGGATTAGCTTTGGTGGGCTTGATCATGTTTTGTCCGGTTTTTTCAAATGTATTGATGACTTCTGTCTGGTTTTCTATTTTGGCGGGTTTGAAAATATTTTTGGATGAGTTTTGGCGGGTTTGAAAATATTTTGGCTCTTTGCGCAGAGATGACGGTGCCGGTTGCGGTGCGCTCCGGGGCGCTCCTTCTGCGGAAAGACGCCTGGCAGCGGCACTTGGGACAGCTCCGCGTCTCTGTATTCTGCGTTTCTTGCCTTCTGCATCTCAGCAAAATGCTTTCCCACTAGGTCTAGCAAGGAGAAACTGTGGCAGCTGAGTAGATGTAGCCCGGCCCGCCCTTTGAAGTTGACAAGTTCTTGGCATCTCAGAGCCTCAAGGCAAGAGCAAGGTTCTCTATGCTAGGCTGGGGCAGAACTAGCAGCAAGCAGAGCAAAGTTGTCCAAGAATAGCTTCCATTGGAATGCTAATGGCAATTGAAGAGGCAGGCCAGTGGCAAGCCACTAGCTTCTAGCAGTTTGAAAGTTGCAGACACAGTGCAGGTGTTGTGCGGCTTCCTTCTTGGCCTCCTAGAAGGTGCCGCGCTCTCCGTCTCTTGCTTGCCAATATGTTGCCGTGTTCCTCCTATTGTTTGGGTTGTTTTGATTTGTTTTGATGATGTTTTGGCGGGTTTTCGAAATATTTTGGTGGTGTTTTAGAATGTTTTGTTTTCTCTTGTGTTGTTTTTATTGTCTTGGCAGGTTGTGGAACGTTTGGATTCCTTTTGGCGGGTTTGAAAATATTTTGGCTCTTTGCGCAGAGATGACGGTGCCGGTTGCGGTGCGCTCCGGGGCGCTCCTTCTGCGGAAAGACGCCTGGCAGCGGCACTTGGGACAGCTCCGCGTCTCTGTATTCTGCGTTTCTTGCCTTCTGCATCTCAGCAAAATGCTTTCCCACTAGGTCTAGCAAGGAGAAACTGTGGCAGCTGAGTAGATGTAGCCCGGCCCGCCCTTTGAAGTTGACAAGTTCTTGGCATCTCAGAGCCTCAAGGCAAGAGCGAGGTTCTCTATGGTAGGCTGGGGCAGAACTAGCAGCAAGCAGAGCAAAGTTGTCCAAGAATAGCTTCCATTGAAATGCTAATGGCAATTGAAGAGGCAGGCAAGTGGTAAGCCTTGAAATTCTAGCAGTTAGAAAGATGCAGACAAGGTCCGGGTGTTGTGCGGCTTCACTCTTCGCATCGTAGAAGGTACCGCGCTCTCCGTCTCTCCGATGCGATCAAGCGGCTCTTCGCGCAGAGAGCACTGTGCCGGTCACTGTGCGCTGCGGAGCTCTCTTTCTGCCGAAAGACGCCTGGCAGCGGCACTTAACTTCGGAGAGCTCCGTATCTCCGTATTCTGCATTTCTTGTCTTCTGCGTCTCAGCAAAATGCTTTTCCACTGTGTCTAGCAAGGAGAAACTGTGCCAGCACAGTATACGTGCCCGGACTTGTGTTCTCAATTCCCGAGTTCTCGGCATCTCAAAATCTAAAGGGAAGAGCAAGGTTATCTATGGTAGGCTGGGGCAGAACTAGAAGCAAGCAGAGCAAAGTTGTGCAAGAATACCTTCCTTTCGGATGCTAATGGCAATTGAAGAGGCAGGCAAGTGGTAAGCCTTGAACTTCTAGCAGTTAGAAAGCTGCGGACAAGGTCCGGGTGTTGTGCGGCTTCACTCTTCGCATCCTAGAACGTGGCGCGCTCTCCGTCTCTCGGATGCCATCTAGCGGGTGTTTGCGCAGAGAGCGCTGTGCTGATCGCGGTTCTAAATATTTTTCTGGGTTTTTGGGATGTTTTGGTTCGTTTTTGTGAAGTTTTGGAGAGTTTTGGAATATTTCGGTTCCTTTCGGCGGGTTTTGAAATATTTTGCCCGGATTTTTAAAATGTTTTTATTTGTTTTTATTATTTTTTGGTAAGTTTTTTTGTGTTTTGATAAGTCCTGGCTGGTTTTCTAGTATTTTGGCGTGTTTTCCGAATGTTTTGATCACTTTTGGCGGGTTCTAAAGTATTTCGTCTGGTGTTTGGATTGTTTTAATTTGTTTTGATTTGTTTTTCTTATGTTTTGGTGGGTTCTTGGAAAGGTTTGGTTCATTTTTGCGTATTTTAAAGTATTTTAGCGGGTTTTTGGAATGTTTTGATTTGCATTGATTTTCTTTCTAATGTTTTGACGGATTTTTTGTATGTTTTTTGCGTCTATTGGGAATGTTGTGATCAGTTTCGACGTGTGTATTAACATTTTGGCAGGTTTTTGGAATGTTTTAATTGTTTTTTTACAATATTTCAGCTGGTTTGGGAAATTTTAATTACTTTTGATGTGTTTTACAATATTTTGCCTGGTGTTTGGAATTTCTTGGTTTGTTTTGATTTGTTTTTATAAAGTTTTTGGAAAATTTTGATTCTTTTTGGTGAGTTTTAAAATAGTTTGGCGGGCTTAAAATAATTTGGTGAGTTTTTACAATGTTTTAGCTGGTATTGATTTGTTTTTATTATGTTTTGGCAAGCTTTTTGAAATATTTGGATCAGTTCTGGCTGGTTTTCTAGTATTTTGGCATGTCTTCAGAATGTTTTGATCCGTTTTGGCGGGTTTTAATATATTTTGGCAGGTTTTTAGAATATTTTGTTTGGTTTTCCTATGTCTTTATTATGTTTTGGAGGGCTTTTAGAATGTTTAGATTACTTTGGGCGGGTTTTTAGGATTTTTTTGGTTGGTTTTGATTAGTTTATGTTATGTTTAGTCAGTTTTTTGGTGTGTTTGGATTAGTTTTATTGGGCTTTATCATGTTTTGGCGGTTTTTTTGAATGTTTTATTGACTTCTGACAAATTATATAATATTTTGGCAGGTTTTCAGTATGTTTTGATCAGTTTTTGGGGAGTTCTAAAATATTTTGTCAAGTTTTTGGAATTTTTTGGTTGGTTTTGATTTGTTTTTATGATGTTTTGCCAAGTTTTTTGAATGTTTTGATCAGTTCTGGCTGGTTTTCTAATGTTTTGGCATCTTTTCAGAATGTTTTGATGAGTTTTGCGGGTCCAAATTATTTTGGCGGGTTTTCGGAATATTTTGGTTGGTTTTGATTTGTTTTTATGATGTTTTGGCGGGTTTTCGGAATGTCTTGGTTGGGTTTTAGAATGTTTTGTATTCTCTTGAGTTGTTTTTATTGTGTTGGCAGGTTTTGGAATGTTTGGATTCTTTTTGGCGGGTGTTCGGAATGTTTTGGCGGGTGTTCGGAATGTTTTGATTAGTTTTGACGGGTTTTGAAATATTTTGGCCGGTTTTTAGAAGGTTTCGATTTGTTTTGATTTGTTTTGATTCTGTTTAGCCCAGTTTTTGGTGTGTTTGGATTAGCTTTGGTGGGCTTGATCATGTTTTGTCCGGTTTTTTCAAATGTATTGATGACTTCTGTCTGGTTTTCTATTTTGGCGGGTTTGAAAATATTTTTGGATGAGTTTTGGCGGGTTTGAAAATATTTTGGCTCTTTGCGCAGAGATGACGGTGCCGGTTGCGGTGCGCTCCGGGGCGCTCCTTCTGCGGAAAGACGCCTGGCAGCGGCACTTGGGACAGCTCCGCGTCTCCGTATTCTGCGTTTCTTGCCTTCTGCATCTCAGCAAAATGCTTTCCCACTAGGTCTAGCAAGGAGAAACTGTGGCAGCTGAGTAGATGTAGCCCGGCCCGCCCTTTGAAGTTGACAAGTTCTTGGCATCTCAGAGCCTCAAGGCAAGAGCAAGGTTCTCTATGCTAGGCTGGGGCAGAACTAGCAGCAAGCAGAGCAAAGTTGTCCAAGAATAGCTTCCATTGGAATGCTAATGGCAATTGAAGAGGCAGGCCAGTGGCAAGCCACTAGCTTCTAGCAGTTTGAAAGTTGCAGACACAGTGCAGGTGTTGTGCGGCTTCCTTCTTGGCCTCCTAGAAGGTGCCGCGCTCTCCGTCTCTTGCTTGCCAATATGTTGCCGTGTTCCTCCTATTGTTTGGGTTGTTTTGATTTGTTTTGATGATGTTTTGGCGGGTTTTCGAAATATTTTGGTGGTGTTTTAGAATGTTTTGTTTTCTCTTGTGTTGTTTTTATTGTCTTGGCAGGTTGTGGAACGTTTGGATTCCTTTTGGCGGGTTTGAAAATATTTTGGCTCTTTGCGCAGAGATGACGGTGCCGGTTGCGGTGCGCTCCGGGGCGCTCCTTCTGCGGAAAGACGCCTGGCAGCGGCACTTGGGACAGCTCCGCGTCTCTGTATTCTGCGTTTCTTGCCTTCTGCATCTCAGCAAAATGCTTTCCCACTAGGTCTAGCAAGGAGAAACTGTGGCAGCTGAGTAGATGTAGCCCGGCCCGCCCTTTGAAGTTGACAAGTTCTTGGCATCTCAGAGCCTCAAGGCAAGAGCGAGGTTCTCTATGGTAGGCTGGGGCAGAACTAGCAGCAAGCAGAGCAAAGTTGTCCAAGAATAGCTTCCATTGAAATGCTAATGGCAATTGAAGAGGCAGGCAAGTGGTAAGCCTTGAAATTCTAGCAGTTAGAAAGATGCAGACAAGGTCCGGGTGTTGTGCGGCTTCACTCTTCGCATCGTAGAAGGTACCGCGCTCTCCGTCTCTCCGATGCGATCAAGCGGCTCTTCGCGCAGAGAGCACTGTGCCGGTCACTGTGCGCTGCGGAGCTCTCTTTCTGCCGAAAGACGCCTGGCAGCGGCACTTAACTTCGGAGAGCTCCGTATCTCCGTATTCTGCATTTCTTGTCTTCTGCGTCTCAGCAAAATGCTTTTCCACTGTGTCTAGCAAGGAGAAACTGTGCCAGCACAGTATACGTGCCCGGACTTGTGTTCTCAATTCCCGAGTTCTCGGCATCTCAAAATCTAAAGGGAAGAGCAAGGTTATCTATGGTAGGCTGGGGCAGAACTAGAAGCAAGCAGAGCAAAGTTGTGCAAGAATACCTTCCTTTCGGATGCTAATGGCAATTGAAGAGGCAGGCAAGTGCTAAGCCTTGAAATTCTAGCAGTTAGAAAGCTGCGGACAAGGTCCGGGTGTTGTGCGGCTTCACTCTTCGCATCCTAGAACGTGGCGCGCTCTCCGTCTCTCGGATGCCATCTAGCGGGTGTTTGCGCAGAGAGCGCTGTGCTGATCGCGGTTCTAAATATTTTTCTGGGTTTTTGGGATGTTTTGGTTCGTTTTTGTGAAGTTTTGGAGAGTTTTGGAATATTTCGGTTCCTTTCGGCGGGTTTTGAAATATTTTGCCCGGATTTTTAAAATGTTTTTATTTGTTTTTATTATTTTTTGGTAAGTTTTTTTGTGTTTTGATAAGTCCTGGCTGGTTTTCTAGTATTTTGGCGTGTTTTCCGAATGTTTTGATCACTTTTGGCGGGTTCTAAAGTATTTCGTCTGGTGTTTGGATTGTTTTAATTTGTTTTGATTTGTTTTTCTTATGTTTTGGTGGGTTCTTGGAAAGGTTTGGTTCATTTTTGCGTATTTTAAAGTATTTTAGCGGGTTTTTGGAATGTTTTGATTTGCATTGATTTTCTTTCTAATGTTTTGACGGATTTTTTGTATGTTTTTTGCGTCTATTGGGAATGTTGTGATCAGTTTCGACGTGTGTATTAACATTTTGGCAGGTTTTTGGAATGTTTTAATTGTTTTTTTACAATATTTCAGCTGGTTTGGGAAATTTTAATTACTTTTGATGTGTTTTACAATATTTTGCCTGGTGTTTGGAATTTCTTGGTTTGTTTTGATTTGTTTTTATAAAGTTTTTGGAAAATTTTGATTCTTTTTGGTGAGTTTTAAAATAGTTTGGCGGGCTTAAAATAATTTGGTGAGTTTTTACAATGTTTTAGCTGGTATTGATTTGTTTTTATTATGTTTTGGCAAGCTTTTTGAAATATTTGGATCAGTTCTGGCTGGTTTTCTAGTATTTTGGCATGTCTTCAGAATGTTTTGATCCGTTTTGGCGGGTTTTAATATATTTTGGCAGGTTTTTAGAATATTTTGTTTGGTTTTCCTATGTCTTTATTATGTTTTGGAGGGCTTTTAGAATGTTTAGATTACTTTGGGCGGGTTTTTAGGATTTTTTTGGTTGGTTTTGATTAGTTTATGTTATGTTTAGTCAGTTTTTTGGTGTGTTTGGATTAGTTTTATTGGGCTTTATCATGTTTTGGCGGTTTTTTTGAATGTTTTATTGACTTCTGACAAATTATATAATATTTTGGCAGGTTTTCAGTATGTTTTGATCAGTTTTTGGGGAGTTCTAAAATATTTTGTCAAGTTTTTGGAATTTTTTGGTTGGTTTTGATTTGTTTTTATGATGTTTTGCCAAGTTTTTTGAATGTTTTGATCAGTTCTGGCTGGTTTTCTAATGTTTTGGCATCTTTTCAGAATGTTTTGATGAGTTTTGCGGGTCCAAATTATTTTGGCGGGTTTTCGGAATATTTTGGTTGGTTTTGATTTGTTTTTATGATGTTTTGGCGGGTTTTCGGAATGTCTTGGTTGGGTTTTAGAATGTTTTGTATTCTCTTGAGTTGTTTTTATTGTGTTGGCAGGTTTTGGAATGTTTGGATTCTTTTTGGCGGGTGTTCGGAATGTTTTGGCGGGTGTTCGGAATGTTTTGATTAGTTTTGACGGGTTTTGAAATATTTTGGCCGGTTTTTAGAAGGTTTCGATTTGTTTTGATTTGTTTTGATTCTGTTTAGCCCAGTTTTTGGTGTGTTTGGATTAGCTTTGGTGGGCTTGATCATGTTTTGTCCGGTTTTTTCAAATGTATTGATGACTTCTGTCTGGTTTTCTATTTTGGCGGGTTTGAAAATATTTTTGGATGAGTTTTGGCGGGTTTGAAAATATTTTGGCTCTTTGCGCAGAGATGACGGTGCCGGTTGCGGTGCGCTCCGGGGCGCTCCTTCTGCGGAAAGACGCCTGGCAGCGGCACTTGGGACAGCTCCGCGTCTCCGTATTCTGCGTTTCTTGCCTTCTGCATCTCAGCAAAATGCTTTCCCACTAGGTCTAGCAAGGAGAAACTGTGGCAGCTGAGTAGATGTAGCCCGGCCCGCCCTTTGAAGTTGACAAGTTCTTGGCATCTCAGAGCCTCAAGGCAAGAGCAAGGTTCTCTATGCTAGGCTGGGGCAGAACTAGCAGCAAGCAGAGCAAAGTTGTCCAAGAATAGCTTCCATTGGAATGCTAATGGCAATTGAAGAGGCAGGCCAGTGGCAAGCCACTAGCTTCTAGCAGTTTGAAAGTTGCAGACACAGTGCAGGTGTTGTGCGGCTTCCTTCTTGGCCTCCTAGAAGGTGCCGCGCTCTCCGTCTCTTGCTTGCCAATATGTTGCCGTGTTCCTCCTATTGTTTGGGTTGTTTTGATTTGTTTTTATGATGTTTTGGCGGGTTTTCGAAATATTTTGGTGGTGTTTTAGAATGTTTTGTTTTCTCTTGTGTTGTTTTTATTGTCTTGGCAGGTTGTGGAACGTTTGGATTCCTTTTGGCGGGTTTGAAAATATTTTGGCTCTTTGCGCAGAGATGACGGTGCCGGTTGCGGTGCGCTCCGGGGCGCTCCTTCTGCGGAAAGACGCCTGGCAGCGGCACTTGGGACAGCTCCGCGTCTCTGTATTCTGCGTTTCTTGCCTTCTGCATCTCAGCAAAATGCTTTCCCACTAGGTCTAGCAAGGAGAAACTGTGGCAGCTGAGTAGATGTAGCCCGGCCCGCCCTTTGAAGTTGACAAGTTCTTGGCATCTCAGAGCCTCAAGGCAAGAGCGAGGTTCTCTATGGTAGGCTGGGGCAGAACTAGCAGCAAGCAGAGCAAAGTTGTCCAAGAATAGCTTCCATTGAAATGCTAATGGCAATTGAAGAGGCAGGCAAGTGGTAAGCCTTGAAATTCTAGCAGTTAGAAAGATGCAGACAAGGTCCGGGTGTTGTGCGGCTTCACTCTTCGCATCGTAGAAGGTACCGCGCTCTCCGTCTCTCCGATGCGATCAAGCGGCTCTTCGCGCAGAGAGCACTGTGCCGGTCACTGTGCGCTGCGGAGCTCTCTTTCTGCCGAAAGACGCCTGGCAGCGGCACTTAACTTCGGAGAGCTCCGTATCTCCGTATTCTGCATTTCTTGTCTTCTGCGTCTCAGCAAAATGCTTTTCCACTGTGTCTAGCAAGGAGAAACTGTGCCAGCACAGTATACGTGCCCGGACTTGTGTTCTCAATTCCCGAGTTCTCGGCATCTCAAAATCTAAAGGGAAGAGCAAGGTTATCTATGGTAGGCTGGGGCAGAACTAGAAGCAAGCAGAGCAAAGTTGTGCAAGAATACCTTCCTTTCGGATGCTAATGGCAATTGAAGAGGCAGGCAAGTGGTAAGCCTTGAACTTCTAGCAGTTAGAAAGCTGCGGACAAGGTCCGGGTGTTGTGCGGCTTCACTCTTCGCATCCTAGAACGTGGCGCGCTCTCCGTCTCTCGGATGCCATCTAGCGGGTGTTTGCGCAGAGAGCGCTGTGCTGATCGCGGTTCTAAATATTTTTCTGGGTTTTTGGGATGTTTTGGTTCGTTTTTGTGAAGTTTTGGAGAGTTTTGGAATATTTCGGTTCCTTTCGGCGGGTTTTGAAATATTTTGCCCGGATTTTTAAAATGTTTTTATTTGTTTTTATTATTTTTTGGTAAGTTTTTTTGTGTTTTGATAAGTCCTGGCTGGTTTTCTAGTATTTTGGCGTGTTTTCCGAATGTTTTGATCACTTTTGGCGGGTTCTAAAGTATTTCGTCTGGTGTTTGGATTGTTTTAATTTGTTTTGATTTGTTTTTCTTATGTTTTGGTGGGTTCTTGGAAAGGTTTGGTTCATTTTTGCGTATTTTAAAGTATTTTAGCGGGTTTTTGGAATGTTTTGATTTGCATTGATTTTCTTTCTAATGTTTTGACGGATTTTTTGTATGTTTTTTGCGTCTATTGGGAATGTTGTGATCAGTTTCGACGTGTGTATTAACATTTTGGCAGGTTTTTGGAATGTTTTAATTGTTTTTTTACAATATTTCAGCTGGTTTGGGAAATTTTAATTACTTTTGATGTGTTTTACAATATTTTGCCTGGTGTTTGGAATTTCTTGGTTTGTTTTGATTTGTTTTTATAAAGTTTTTGGAAAATTTTGATTCTTTTTGGTGAGTTTTAAAATAGTTTGGCGGGCTTAAAATAATTTGGTGAGTTTTTACAATGTTTTAGCTGGTATTGATTTGTTTTTATTATGTTTTGGCAAGCTTTTTGAAATATTTGGATCAGTTCTGGCTGGTTTTCTAGTATTTTGGCATGTCTTCAGAATGTTTTGATCCGTTTTGGCGGGTTTTAATATATTTTGGCAGGTTTTTAGAATATTTTGTTTGGTTTTCCTATGTCTTTATTATGTTTTGGAGGGCTTTTAGAATGTTTAGATTACTTTGGGCGGGTTTTTAGGATTTTTTTGGTTGGTTTTGATTAGTTTATGTTATGTTTAGTCAGTTTTTTGGTGTGTTTGGATTAGTTTTATTGGGCTTTATCATGTTTTGGCGGTTTTTTTGAATGTTTTATTGACTTCTGACAAATTATATAATATTTTGGCAGGTTTTCAGTATGTTTTGATCAGTTTTTGGGGAGTTCTAAAATATTTTGTCAAGTTTTTGGAATTTTTTGGTTGGTTTTGATTTGTTTTTATGATGTTTTGCCAAGTTTTTTGAATGTTTTGATCAGTTCTGGCTGGTTTTCTAATGTTTTGGCATCTTTTCAGAATGTTTTGATGAGTTTTGCGGGTCCAAATTATTTTGGCGGGTTTTCGGAATATTTTGGTTGGTTTTGATTTGTTTTTATGATGTTTTGGCGGGTTTTCGGAATGTCTTGGTTGGGTTTTAGAATGTTTTGTATTCTCTTGAGTTGTTTTTATTGTGTTGGCAGGTTTTGGAATGTTTGGATTCTTTTTGGCGGGTGTTCGGAATGTTTTGGCGGGTGTTCGGAATGTTTTGATTAGTTTTGACGGGTTTTGAAATATTTTGGCCGGTTTTTAGAAGGTTTCGATTTGTTTTGATTTGTTTTGATTCTGTTTAGCCCAGTTTTTGGTGTGTTTGGATTAGCTTTGGTGGGCTTGATCATGTTTTGTCCGGTTTTTTCAAATGTATTGATGACTTCTGTCTGGTTTTCTATTTTGGCGGGTTTGAAAATATTTTTGGATGAGTTTTGGCGGGTTTGAAAATATTTTGGCTCTTTGCGCAGAGATGACGGTGCCGGTTGCGGTGCGCTCCGGGGCGCTCCTTCTGCGGAAAGACGCCTGGCAGCGGCACTTGGGACAGCTCCGCGTCTCCGTATTCTGCCTTTCTTGCCTTCTGCATCTCAGCAAAATGCTTTCCCACTAGGTCTAGCAAGGAGAAACTGTGGCAGCTGAGTAGATGTAGCCCGGCCCGCCCTTTGAAGTTGACAAGTTCTTGGCATCTCAGAGCCTCAAGGCAAGAGCAAGGTTCTCTATGGTAGGCTGGGGCAGAACTAGCAGCAAGCAGAGCAAAGTTGTCCAAGAATAGCTTCCATTGGAATGCTAATGGCAATTGAAGAGGCAGGCCAGTGGCAAGCCACTAGCTTCTAGCAGTTTGAAAGTTGCAGACACAGTGCAGGTGTTGTGCGGCTTCCTTCTTGGCCTCCTAGAAGGTGCCGCGCTCTCCGTCTCTTGCTTGCCAATATGTTGCCGTGTTCCTCCTATTGTTTGGGTTGTTTTGATTTGTTTTGATGATGTTTTGGCGGGTTTTCGAAATATTTTGGTGGTGTTTTAGAATGTTTTGTTTTCTCTTGTGTTGTTTTTATTGTCTTGGCAGGTTGTGGAACGTTTGGATTCCTTTTGGCGGGTTTGAAAATATTTTGGCTCTTTGCGCAGAGATGACGGTGCCGGTTGCGGTGCGCTCCGGGGCGCTCCTTCTGCGGAAAGACGCCTGGCAGCGGCACTTGGGACAGCTCCGCGTCTCTGTATTCTGCGTTTCTTGCCTTCTGCATCTCAGCAAAATGCTTTCCCACTAGGTCTAGCAAGGAGAAACTGTGGCAGCTGAGTAGATGTAGCCCGGCCCGCCCTTTGAAGTTGACAAGTTCTTGGCATCTCAGAGCCTCAAGGCAAGAGCGAGGTTCTCTATGGTAGGCTGGGGCAGAACTAGCAGCAAGCAGAGCAAAGTTGTCCAAGAATAGCTTCCATTGAAATGCTAATGGCAATTGAAGAGGCAGGCAAGTGGTAAGCCTTGAAATTCTAGCAGTTAGAAAGATGCAGACAAGGTCCGGGTGTTGTGCGGCTTCACTCTTCGCATCGTAGAAGGTACCGCGCTCTCCGTCTCTCCGATGCGATCAAGCGGCTCTTCGCGCAGAGAGCACTGTGCCGGTCACTGTGCGCTGCGGAGCTCTCTTTCTGCCGAAAGACGCCTGGCAGCGGCACTTAACTTCGGAGAGCTCCGTATCTCCGTATTCTGCATTTCTTGTCTTCTGCGTCTCAGCAAAATGCTTTTCCACTGTGTCTAGCAAGGAGAAACTGTGCCAGCACAGTATACGTGCCCGGACTTGTGTTCTCAATTCCCGAGTTCTCGGCATCTCAAAATCTAAAGGGAAGAGCAAGGTTATCTATGGTAGGCTGGGGCAGAACTAGAAGCAAGCAGAGCAAAGTTGTGCAAGAATACCTTCCTTTCGGATGCTAATGGCAATTGAAGAGGCAGGCAAGTGGTAAGCCTTGAACTTCTAGCAGTTAGAAAGCTGCGGACAAGGTCCGGGTGTTGTGCGGCTTCACTCTTCGCATCCTAGAACGTGGCGCGCTCTCCGTCTCTCGGATGCCATCTAGCGGGTGTTTGCGCAGAGAGCGCTGTGCTGATCGCGGTTCTAAATATTTTTCTGGGTTTTTGGGATGTTTTGGTTCGTTTTTGTGAAGTTTTGGAGAGTTTTGGAATATTTCGGTTCCTTTCGGCGGGTTTTGAAATATTTTGCCCGGATTTTTAAAATGTTTTTATTTGTTTTTATTATTTTTTGGTAAGTTTTTTTGTGTTTTGATAAGTCCTGGCTGGTTTTCTAGTATTTTGGCGTGTTTTCCGAATGTTTTGATCACTTTTGGCGGGTTCTAAAGTATTTCGTCTGGTGTTTGGATTGTTTTAATTTGTTTTGATTTGTTTTTCTTATGTTTTGGTGGGTTCTTGGAAAGGTTTGGTTCATTTTTGCGTATTTTAAAGTATTTTAGCGGGTTTTTGGAATGTTTTGATTTGCATTGATTTTCTTTCTAATGTTTTGACGGATTTTTTGTATGTTTTTTGCGTCTATTGGGAATGTTGTGATCAGTTTCGACGTGTGTATTAACATTTTGGCAGGTTTTTGGAATGTTTTAATTGTTTTTTTACAATATTTCAGCTGGTTTGGGAAATTTTAATTACTTTTGATGTGTTTTACAATATTTTGCCTGGTGTTTGGAATTTCTTGGTTTGTTTTGATTTGTTTTTATAAAGTTTTTGGAAAATTTTGATTCTTTTTGGTGAGTTTTAAAATAGTTTGGCGGGCTTAAAATAATTTGGTGAGTTTTTACAATGTTTTAGCTGGTATTGATTTGTTTTTATTATGTTTTGGCAAGCTTTTTGAAATATTTGGATCAGTTCTGGCTGGTTTTCTAGTATTTTGGCATGTCTTCAGAATGTTTTGATCCGTTTTGGCGGGTTTTAATATATTTTGGCAGGTTTTTAGAATATTTTGTTTGGTTTTCCTATGTCTTTATTATGTTTTGGAGGGCTTTTAGAATGTTTAGATTACTTTGGGCGGGTTTTTAGGATTTTTTTGGTTGGTTTTGATTAGTTTATGTTATGTTTAGTCAGTTTTTTGGTGTGTTTGGATTAGTTTTATTGGGCTTTATCATGTTTTGGCGGTTTTTTTGAATGTTTTATTGACTTCTGACAAATTATATAATATTTTGGCAGGTTTTCAGTATGTTTTGATCAGTTTTTGGGGAGTTCTAAAATATTTTGTCAAGTTTTTGGAATTTTTTGGTTGGTTTTGATTTGTTTTTATGATGTTTTGCCAAGTTTTTTGAATGTTTTGATCAGTTCTGGCTGGTTTTCTAATGTTTTGGCATCTTTTCAGAATGTTTTGATGAGTTTTGCGGGTCCAAATTATTTTGGCGGGTTTTCGGAATATTTTGGTTGGTTTTGATTTGTTTTTATGATGTTTTGGCGGGTTTTCGGAATGTCTTGGTTGGGTTTTAGAATGTTTTGTATTCTCTTGAGTTGTTTTTATTGTGTTGGCAGGTTTTGGAATGTTTGGATTCTTTTTGGCGGGTGTTCGGAATGTTTTGGCGGGTGTTCGGAATGTTTTGATTAGTTTTGACGGGTTTTGAAATATTTTGGCCGGTTTTTAGAAGGTTTCGATTTGTTTTGATTTGTTTTGATTCTGTTTAGCCCAGTTTTTGGTGTGTTTGGATTAGCTTTGGTGGGCTTTATCATGTTTTGTCCGGTTTTTTCAAATGTATTGATGACTTCTGTCTGGTTTTCTATTTTGGCGGGTTTGAAAATATTTTTGGATGAGTTTTGGCGGGTTTGAAAATATTTTGGCTCTTTGCGCAGAGATGACGGTGCCGGTTGCGGTGCGCTCCGGGGCGCTCCTTCTGCGGAAAGACGCCTGGCAGCGGCACTTGGGACAGCTCCGCGTCTCCGTATTCTGCGTTTCTTGCCTTCTGCATCTCAGCAAAATGCTTTCCCACTAGGTCTAGCAAGGAGAAACTGTGGCAGCTGAGTAGATGTAGCCCGGCCCGCCCTTTGAAGTTGACAAGTTCTTGGCATCTCAGAGCCTCAAGGCAAGAGCAAGGTTCTCTATGCTAGGCTGGGGCAGAACTAGCAGCAAGCAGAGCAAAGTTGTCCAAGAATAGCTTCCATTGGAATGCTAATGGCAATTGAAGAGGCAGGCCAGTGGCAAGCCACTAGCTTCTAGCAGTTTGAAAGTTGCAGACACAGTGCAGGTGTTGTGCGGCTTCCTTCTTGGCCTCCTAGAAGGTGCCGCGCTCTCCGTCTCTTGCTTGCCAATATGTTGCCGTGTTCCTCCTATTGTTTGGGTTGTTTTGATTTGTTTTGATGATGTTTTGGCGGGTTTTCGAAATATTTTGGTGGTGTTTTAGAATGTTTTGTTTTCTCTTGTGTTGTTTTTATTGTCTTGGCAGGTTGTGGAACGTTTGGATTCCTTTTGGCGGGTTTGAAAATATTTTGGCTCTTTGCGCAGAGATGACGGTGCCGGTTGCGGTGCGCTCCGGGGCGCTCCTTCTGCGGAAAGACGCCTGGCAGCGGCACTTGGGACAGCTCCGCGTCTCTGTATTCTGCGTTTCTTGCCTTCTGCATCTCAGCAAAATGCTTTCCCACTAGGTCTAGCAAGGAGAAACTGTGGCAGCTGAGTAGATGTAGCCCGGCCCGCCCTTTGAAGTTGACAAGTTCTTGGCATCTCAGAGCCTCAAGGCAAGAGCGAGGTTCTCTATGGTAGGCTGGGGCAGAACTAGCAGCAAGCAGAGCAAAGTTGTCCAAGAATAGCTTCCATTGAAATGCTAATGGCAATTGAAGAGGCAGGCAAGTGGTAAGCCTTGAAATTCTAGCAGTTAGAAAGATGCAGACAAGGTCCGGGTGTTGTGCGGCTTCACTCTTCGCATCGTAGAAGGTACCGCGCTCTCCGTCTCTCCGATGCGATCAAGCGGCTCTTCGCGCAGAGAGCACTGTGCCGGTCACTGTGCGCTGCGGAGCTCTCTTTCTGCCGAAAGACGCCTGGCAGCGGCACTTAACTTCGGAGAGCTCCGTATCTCCGTATTCTGCATTTCTTGTCTTCTGCGTCTCAGCAAAATGCTTTTCCACTGTGTCTAGCAAGGAGAAACTGTGCCAGCACAGTATACGTGCCCGGACTTGTGTTCTCAATTCCCGAGTTCTCGGCATCTCAAAATCTAAAGGGAAGAGCAAGGTTATCTATGGTAGGCTGGGGCAGAACTAGAAGCAAGCAGAGCAAAGTTGTGCAAGAATACCTTCCTTTCGGATGCTAATGGCAATTGAAGAGGCAGGCAAGTGGTAAGCCTTGAACTTCTAGCAGTTAGAAAGCTGCGGACAAGGTCCGGGTGTTGTGCGGCTTCACTCTTCGCATCCTAGAACGTGGCGCGCTCTCCGTCTCTCGGATGCCATCTAGCGGGTGTTTGCGCAGAGAGCGCTGTGCTGATCGCGGTTCTAAATATTTTTCTGGGTTTTTGGGATGTTTTGGTTCGTTTTTGTGAAGTTTTGGAGAGTTTTGGAATATTTCGGTTCCTTTCGGCGGGTTTTGAAATATTTTGCCCGGATTTTTAAAATGTTTTTATTTGTTTTTATTATTTTTTGGTAAGTTTTTTTGTGTTTTGATAAGTCCTGGCTGGTTTTCTAGTATTTTGGCGTGTTTTCCGAATGTTTTGATCACTTTTGGCGGGTTCTAAAGTATTTCGTCTGGTGTTTGGATTGTTTTAATTTGTTTTGATTTGTTTTTCTTATGTTTTGGTGGGTTCTTGGAAAGGTTTGGTTCATTTTTGCGTATTTTAAAGTATTTTAGCGGGTTTTTGGAATGTTTTGATTTGCATTGATTTTCTTTCTAATGTTTTGACGGATTTTTTGTATGTTTTTTGCGTCTATTGGGAATGTTGTGATCAGTTTCGACGTGTGTATTAACATTTTGGCAGGTTTTTGGAATGTTTTAATTGTTTTTTTACAATATTTCAGCTGGTTTGGGAAATTTTAATTACTTTTGATGTGTTTTACAATATTTTGCCTGGTGTTTGGAATTTCTTGGTTTGTTTTGATTTGTTTTTATAAAGTTTTTGGAAAATTTTGATTCTTTTTGGTGAGTTTTAAAATAGTTTGGCGGGCTTAAAATAATTTGGTGAGTTTTTACAATGTTTTAGCTGGTATTGATTTGTTTTTATTATGTTTTGGCAAGCTTTTTGAAATATTTGGATCAGTTCTGGCTGGTTTTCTAGTATTTTGGCATGTCTTCAGAATGTTTTGATCCGTTTTGGCGGGTTTTAATATATTTTGGCAGGTTTTTAGAATATTTTGTTTGGTTTTCCTATGTCTTTATTATGTTTTGGAGGGCTTTTAGAATGTTTAGATTACTTTGGGCGGGTTTTTAGGATTTTTTTGGTTGGTTTTGATTAGTTTATGTTATGTTTAGTCAGTTTTTTGGTGTGTTTGGATTAGTTTTATTGGGCTTTATCATGTTTTGGCGGTTTTTTTGAATGTTTTATTGACTTCTGACAAATTATATAATATTTTGGCAGGTTTTCAGTATGTTTTGATCAGTTTTTGGGGAGTTCTAAAATATTTTGTCAAGTTTTTGGAATTTTTTGGTTGGTTTTGATTTGTTTTTATGATGTTTTGCCAAGTTTTTTGAATGTTTTGATCAGTTCTGGCTGGTTTTCTAATGTTTTGGCATCTTTTCAGAATGTTTTGATGAGTTTTGCGGGTCCAAATTATTTTGGCGGGTTTTCGGAATATTTTGGTTGGTTTTGATTTGTTTTTATGATGTTTTGGCGGGTTTTCGGAATGTCTTGGTTGGGTTTTAGAATGTTTTGTATTCTCTTGAGTTGTTTTTATTGTGTTGGCAGGTTTTGGAATGTTTGGATTCTTTTTGGCGGGTGTTCGGAATGTTTTGGCGGGTGTTCGGAATGTTTTGATTAGTTTTGACGGGTTTTGAAATATTTTGGCCGGTTTTTAGAAGGTTTCGATTTGTTTTGATTTGTTTTGATTCTGTTTAGCCCAGTTTTTGGTGTGTTTGGATTAGCTTTGGTGGGCTTGATCATGTTTTGTCCGGTTTTTTCAAATGTATTGATGACTTCTGTCTGGTTTTCTATTTTGGCGGGTTTGAAAATATTTTTGGATGAGTTTTGGCGGGTTTGAAAATATTTTGGCTCTTTGCGCAGAGATGACGGTGCCGGTTGCGGTGCGCTCCGGGGCGCTCCTTCTGCGGAAAGACGCCTGGCAGCGGCACTTGGGACAGCTCCGCGTCTCCGTATTCTGCGTTTCTTGCCTTCTGCATCTCAGCAAAATGCTTTCCCACTAGGTCTAGCAAGGAGAAACTGTGGCAGCTGAGTAGATGTAGCCCGGCCCGCCCTTTGAAGTTGACAAGTTCTTGGCATCTCAGAGCCTCAAGGCAAGAGCAAGGTTCTCTATGCTAGGCTGGGGCAGAACTAGCAGCAAGCAGAGCAAAGTTGTCCAAGAATAGCTTCCATTGGAATGCTAATGGCAATTGAAGAGGCAGGCCAGTGGCAAGCCACTAGCTTCTAGCAGTTTGAAAGTTGCAGACACAGTGCAGGTGTTGTGCGGCTTCCTTCTTGGCCTCCTAGAAGGTGCCGCGCTCTCCGTCTCTTGCTTGCCAATATGTTGCCGTGTTCCTCCTATTGTTTGGGTTGTTTTGATTTGTTTTGATGATGTTTTGGCGGGTTTTCGAAATATTTTGGTGGTGTTTTAGAATGTTTTGTTTTCTCTTGTGTTGTTTTTATTGTCTTGGCAGGTTGTGGAACGTTTGGATTCCTTTTGGCGGGTTTGAAAATATTTTGGCTCTTTGCGCAGAGATGACGGTGCCGGTTGCGGTGCGCTCCGGGGCGCTCCTTCTGCGGAAAGACGCCTGGCAGCGGCACTTGGGACAGCTCCGCGTCTCTGTATTCTGCGTTTCTTGCCTTCTGCATCTCAGCAAAATGCTTTCCCACTAGGTCTAGCAAGGAGAAACTGTGGCAGCTGAGTAGATGTAGCCCGGCCCGCCCTTTGAAGTTGACAAGTTCTTGGCATCTCAGAGCCTCAAGGCAAGAGCGAGGTTCTCTATGGTAGGCTGGGGCAGAACTAGCAGCAAGCAGAGCAAAGTTGTCCAAGAATAGCTTCCATTGAAATGCTAATGGCAATTGAAGAGGCAGGCAAGTGGTAAGCCTTGAAATTCTAGCAGTTAGAAAGATGCAGACAAGGTCCGGGTGTTGTGCGGCTTCACTCTTCGCATCGTAGAAGGTACCGCGCTCTCCGTCTCTCCGATGCGATCAAGCGGCTCTTCGCGCAGAGAGCACTGTGCCGGTCACTGTGCGCTGCGGAGCTCTCTTTCTGCCGAAAGACGCCTGGCAGCGGCACTTAACTTCGGAGAGCTCCGTATCTCCGTATTCTGCATTTCTTGTCTTCTGCGTCTCAGCAAAATGCTTTTCCACTGTGTCTAGCAAGGAGAAACTGTGCCAGCACAGTATACGTGCCCGGACTTGTGTTCTCAATTCCCGAGTTCTCGGCATCTCAAAATCTAAAGGGAAGAGCAAGGTTATCTATGGTAGGCTGGGGCAGAACTAGAAGCAAGCAGAGCAAAGTTGTGCAAGAATACCTTCCTTTCGGATGCTAATGGCAATTGAAGAGGCAGGCAAGTGCTAAGCCTTGAAATTCTAGCAGTTAGAAAGCTGCGGACAAGGTCCGGGTGTTGTGCGGCTTCACTCTTCGCATCCTAGAACGTGGCGCGCTCTCCGTCTCTCGGATGCCATCTAGCGGGTGTTTGCGCAGAGAGCGCTGTGCTGATCGCGGTTCTAAATATTTTTCTGGGTTTTTGGGATGTTTTGGTTCGTTTTTGTGAAGTTTTGGAGAGTTTTGGAATATTTCGGTTCCTTTCGGCGGGTTTTGAAATATTTTGCCCGGATTTTTAAAATGTTTTTATTTGTTTTTATTATTTTTTGGTAAGTTTTTTTGTGTTTTGATAAGTCCTGGCTGGTTTTCTAGTATTTTGGCGTGTTTTCCGAATGTTTTGATCACTTTTGGCGGGTTCTAAAGTATTTCGTCTGGTGTTTGGATTGTTTTAATTTGTTTTGATTTGTTTTTCTTATGTTTTGGTGGGTTCTTGGAAAGGTTTGGTTCATTTTTGCGTATTTTAAAGTATTTTAGCGGGTTTTTGGAATGTTTTGATTTGCATTGATTTTCTTTCTAATGTTTTGACGGATTTTTTGTATGTTTTTTGCGTCTATTGGGAATGTTGTGATCAGTTTCGACGTGTGTATTAACATTTTGGCAGGTTTTTGGAATGTTTTAATTGTTTTTTTACAATATTTCAGCTGGTTTGGGAAATTTTAATTACTTTTGATGTGTTTTACAATATTTTGCCTGGTGTTTGGAATTTCTTGGTTTGTTTTGATTTGTTTTTATAAAGTTTTTGGAAAATTTTGATTCTTTTTGGTGAGTTTTAAAATAGTTTGGCGGGCTTAAAATAATTTGGTGAGTTTTTACAATGTTTTAGCTGGTATTGATTTGTTTTTATTATGTTTTGGCAAGCTTTTTGAAATATTTGGATCAGTTCTGGCTGGTTTTCTAGTATTTTGGCATGTCTTCAGAATGTTTTGATCCGTTTTGGCGGGTTTTAATATATTTTGGCAGGTTTTTAGAATATTTTGTTTGGTTTTCCTATGTCTTTATTATGTTTTGGAGGGCTTTTAGAATGTTTAGATTACTTTGGGCGGGTTTTTAGGATTTTTTTGGTTGGTTTTGATTAGTTTATGTTATGTTTAGTCAGTTTTTTGGTGTGTTTGGATTAGTTTTATTGGGCTTTATCATGTTTTGGCGGTTTTTTTTGAATGTTTTATTGACTTCTGACAAATTATATAATATTTTGGCAGGTTTTCAGTATGTTTTGATCAGTTTTTGGGGAGTTCTAAAATATTTTGTCAAGTTTTTGGAATTTTTTGGTTGGTTTTGATTTGTTTTTATGATGTTTTGCCAAGTTTTTTGAATGTTTTGATCAGTTCTGGCTGGTTTTCTAATGTTTTGGCATCTTTTCAGAATGTTTTGATGAGTTTTGCGGGTCCAAATTATTTTGGCGGGTTTTCGGAATATTTTGGTTGGTTTTGATTTGTTTTTATGATGTTTTGGCGGGTTTTCGGAATGTCTTGGTTGGGTTTTAGAATGTTTTGTATTCTCTTGAGTTGTTTTTATTGTGTTGGCAGGTTTTGGAATGTTTGGATTCTTTTTGGCGGGTGTTCGGAATGTTTTGGCGGGTGTTCGGAATGTTTTGATTAGTTTTGACGGGTTTTGAAATATTTTGGCCGGTTTTTAGAAGGTTTGGATTTGTTTTGATTTGTTTTGATTCTGTTTAGCCCAGTTTTTGGTGTGTTTGGATTAGCTTTGGTGGGCTTGATCATGTTTTGTCCGGTTTTTTCAAATGTATTGATGACTTCTGTCTGGTTTTCTATTTTGGCGGGTTTGAAAATATTTTTGGATGAGTTTTGGCGGGTTTGAAAATATTTTGGCTCTTTGCGCAGAGATGACGGTGCCGGTTGCGGGGCGCTCCGGGGCGCTCCTTCTGCGGAAAGACGCCTGGCAGCGGCACTTGGGACAGCTCCGCGTCTCCGTATTCTGCGTTTCTTGCCTTCTGCATCTCAGCAAAATGCTTTCCCACTAGGTCTAGCAAGGAGAAACTGTGGCAGCTGAGTAGATGTAGCCCGGCCCGCCCTTTGAAGTTGACAAGTTCTTGGCATCTCAGAGCCTCAAGGCAAGAGCAAGGTTCTCTATGGTAGGCTGGGGCAGAACTAGCAGCAAGCAGAGCAAAGTTGTCCAAGAATAGCTTCCATTGGAATGCTAATGGCAATTGAAGAGGCAGGCCAGTGGCAAGCCACTAGCTTCTAGCAGTTTGAAAGTTGCAGACACAGTGCAGGTGTTGTGCGGCTTCCTTCTTGGCCTCCTAGAAGGTGCCGCGCTCTCCGTCTCTTGCTTGCCAATATGTTGCCGTGTTCCTCCTATTGTTTGGGTTGTTTTGATTTGTTTTGATGATGTTTTGGCGGGTTTTCGAAATATTTTGGTGGTGTTTTAGAATGTTTTGTTTTCTCTTGTGTTGTTTTTATTGTCTTGGCAGGTTGTGGAACGTTTGGATTCCTTTTGGCGGGTTTGAAAATATTTTGGCTCTTTGCGCAGAGATGACGGTGCCGGTTGCGGTGCGCTCCGGGGCGCTCCTTCTGCGGAAAGACGCCTGGCAGCGGCACTTGGGACAGCTCCGCGTCTCTGTATTCTGCGTTTCTTGCCTTCTGCATCTCAGCAAAATGCTTTCCCACTAGGTCTAGCAAGGAGAAACTGTGGCAGCTGAGTAGATGTAGCCCGGCCCGCCCTTTGAAGTTGACAAGTTCTTGGCATCTCAGAGCCTCAAGGCAAGAGCGAGGTTCTCTATGGTAGGCTGGGGCAGAACTAGCAGCAAGCAGAGCAAAGTTGTCCAAGAATAGCTTCCATTGAAATGCTAATGGCAATTGAAGAGGCAGGCAAGTGGTAAGCCTTGAAATTCTAGCAGTTAGAAAGATGCAGACAAGGTCCGGGTGTTGTGCGGCTTCACTCTTCGCATCGTAGAAGGTACCGCGCTCTCCGTCTCTCGGATGCGATCAAGCGGCTCTTCGCGCAGAGAGCACTGTGCCGGTCACTGTGCGCTGCGGAGCTCTCTTTCTGCCGAAAGACGCCTGGCAGCGGCACTTAACTTCGGAGAGCTCCGTATCTCCGTATTCTGCATTTCTTGTCTTCTGCGTCTCAGCAAAATGCTTTTCCACTGTGTCTAGCAAGGAGAAACTGTGCCAGCACAGTATACGTGCCCGGACTTGTGTTCTCAATTCCCGAGTTCTCGGCATCTCAAAATCTAAAGGGAAGAGCAAGGTTATCTATGGTAGGCTGGGGCAGAACTAGAAGCAAGCAGAGCAAAGTTGTGCAAGAATACCTTCCTTTCGGATGCTAATGGCAATTGAAGAGGCAGGCAAGTGCTAAGCCTTGAAATTCTAGCAGTTAGAAAGCTGCGGACAAGGTCCGGGTGTTGTGCGGCTTCACTCTTCGCATCCTAGAACGTGGCGCGCTCTCCGTCTCTCGGATGCCATCTAGCGGGTGTTTGCGCAGAGAGCGCTGTGCTGATCGCGGTTCTAAATATTTTTCTGGGTTTTTGGGATGTTTTGGTTCGTTTTTGTGAAGTTTTGGAGAGTTTTGGAATATTTCGGTTCCTTTCGGCGGGTTTTGAAATATTTTGCCCGGATTTTTAAAATGTTTTTATTTGTTTTTATTATTTTTTGGTAAGTTTTTTTGTGTTTTGATAAGTCCTGGCTGGTTTTCTAGTATTTTGGCGTGTTTTCCGAATGTTTTGATCACTTTTGGCGGGTTCTAAAGTATTTCGTCTGGTGTTTGGATTGTTTTAATTTGTTTTGATTTGTTTTTCTTATGTTTTGGTGGGTTCTTGGAAAGGTTTGGTTCATTTTTGCGTATTTTAAAGTATTTTAGCGGGTTTTTGGAATGTTTTGATTTGCATTGATTTTCTTTCTAATGTTTTGACGGATTTTTTGTATGTTTTTTGCGTCTATTGGGAATGTTGTGATCAGTTTCGACGTGTGTATTAACATTTTGGCAGGTTTTTGGAATGTTTTAATTGTTTTTTTACAATATTTCAGCTGGTTTGGGAAATTTTAATTACTTTTGATGTGTTTTACAATATTTTGCCTGGTGTTTGGAATTTCTTGGTTTGTTTTGATTTGTTTTTATAAAGTTTTTGGAAAATTTTGATTCTTTTTGGTGAGTTTTAAAATAGTTTGGCGGGCTTAAAATAATTTGGTGAGTTTTTACAATGTTTTAGCTGGTATTGATTTGTTTTTATTATGTTTTGGCAAGCTTTTTGAAATATTTGGATCAGTTCTGGCTGGTTTTCTAGTATTTTGGCATGTCTTCAGAATGTTTTGATCCGTTTTGGCGGGTTTTAATATATTTTGGCAGGTTTTTAGAATATTTTGTTTGGTTTTCCTATGTCTTTATTATGTTTTGGAGGGCTTTTAGAATGTTTAGATTACTTTGGGCGGGTTTTTAGGATTTTTTTGGTTGGTTTTGATTAGTTTATGTTATGTTTAGTCAGTTTTTTGGTGTGTTTGGATTAGTTTTATTGGGCTTTATCATGTTTTGGCGGTTTTTTTTGAATGTTTTATTGACTTCTGACAAATTATATAATATTTTGGCAGGTTTTCAGTATGTTTTGATCAGTTTTTGGGGAGTTCTAAAATATTTTGTCAAGTTTTTGGAATTTTTTGGTTGGTTTTGATTTGTTTTTATGATGTTTTGCCAAGTTTTTTGAATGTTTTGATCAGTTCTGGCTGGTTTTCTAATGTTTTGGCATCTTTTCAGAATGTTTTGATGAGTTTTGCGGGTCCAAATTATTTTGGCGGGTTTTCGGAATATTTTGGTTGGTTTTGATTTGTTTTTATGATGTTTTGGCGGGTTTTCGGAATGTCTTGGTTGGGTTTTAGAATGTTTTGTATTCTCTTGAGTTGTTTTTATTGTGTTGGCAGGTTTTGGAATGTTTGGATTCTTTTTGGCGGGTGTTCAGAATGTTTTGGCGGGTGTTCGGAATGTTTTGATTAGTTTTGACGGGTTTTGAAATATTTTGGCGGGTTTTTAGAAGGTTTCGATTTGTTTTGATTTGTTTTGATTCTGTTTAGCCCAGTTTTTGGTGTGTTTGGATTAGCTTTGGTGGGCTTTATCATGTTTTGTCCGGTTTTTTCAAATGTATTGATGACTTCCGTCCGGTTTTCTATTTTGGCGGGTTTGAAAATATTTTTGGATTAGTTTTGGCGGGTTTGAAAATATTTTGGCTCTTTGCGCAGAGATGACGGTGCCGGTTGCGGTGCGCTCCGGGGCGCTCCTTCTGCGGAAAGACGCCTGGCAGCGGCACTTGGGACAGCTCCGCGTCTCCGTATTCTGCGTTTCTTGCCTTCTGCATCTCAGCAAAATGCTTTCCCACTAGGTCTAGCAAGGAGAAACTGTGGCAGCTGAGTAGATGTAGCCCGGCCCGCCCTTTGAAGTTGACAAGTTCTTGGCATCTCAGAGCCTCAAGGCAAGAGCAAGGTTCTCTATGGTAGGCTGGGGCAGAACTAGCAGCAAGCAGAGCAAAGTTGTCCAAGAATAGCTTCCATTGGAATGCTAATGGCAATTGAAGAGGCAGGCCAGTGGCAAGCCACTAGCTTCTAGCAGTTTGAAAGTTGCAGACACAGTGCAGGTGTTGTGCGGCTTCCTTCTTGGCCTCCTAGAAGGTGCCGCGCTCTCCGTCTCTTGCTTGCCAATATGTTGCCGTGTTCCTCCTATAATTTGGGTTGTTTTGATTTGTTTTGATGATGTTTTGGCGGGTTTTCGAAATATTTTGGTGGTGTTTTAGAATGTTTTGTTTTCTCTTGTGTTGTTTTTATTGTGTTGGCAGGTTGTGGAATATTTGGATTCATTTTGGCGGGTTTGAAAATATTTTGGCTCTTTTGGCAGAGATGACGGTGCCGGTTGCGGTGCGCTCCGGGGCGCTCCTTCTGCAGAAAGACGCCTGGCAGCGGCACTTGGGACAGCTCCGCGTCTCTGTATTCTGCGTTTCTTGCCTTCTGCATCTCAGCAAAATGCTTTCCCACTAGGTCTAGCAAGGAGAAACTGTGGCAGCTGAGTAGATGTAGCCCGGCCCGCCCTTTGAAGTTGACAAGTTCTTGGCATCTCAGAGCCTCAAGGCAAGAGCAAGGTTCTCTATGGTAGGCTGGGGCAGAACTAGCAGCAAGCAGAGCAAAGTTGTCCAAGAATAGCTTCCATTGAAATGCTAATGGCAATTGAAGAGGCAGGCAAGTGGTAAGCCTTGAAATTCTAGCAGTTAGAAAGATGCAGACAAGGTCCGGGTGTTGTGCGGCTTCACTCTTCGCATCGTAGAAGGTACCGCGCTCTCCGTCTCTCCGATGCGATCAAGCGGCTCTTCGCGCAGAGAGCACTGTGCCGGTCACTGTGCGCTGCGGAGCTCTCTTTCTGCCGAAAGACGCCTGGCAGCGGCACTTAACTTCGGAGAGCTCCGTATCTCCGTATTCTGCATTTCTTGTCTTCTGCGTCTCAGCAAAATGCTTTTCCACTGTGTCTAGCAAGGAGAAACTGTGCCAGCACAGTATACGTGCCCGGACTTGTGTTCTCAATTCCCGAGTTCTCGGCATCTCAAAATCTAAAGGGAAGAGCAAGGTTATCTATGGTAGGCTGGGGCAGAACTAGAAGCAAGCAGAGCAAAGTTGTGCAAGAATACCTTCCTTTCGGATGCTAATGGCAATTGAAGAGGCAGGCAAGTGCTAAGCCTTGAAATTCTAGCAGTTAGAAAGCTGCGGACAAGGTCCGGGTGTTGTGCGGCTTCACTCTTCGCATCGTGGAAGGTACCGCGCTCTCCGTCTCTCGGATGCGATCAAGCGGCTCTTCGCGCAGAGAGTACTGTGCCGGTCACTGTGCGCTGCGGAGCTCTCTTTCTGCCGAAAGACGCCTGGCAGCGGAAGCCGCACAACACCTGCACTGTGTCTGCAACTTTCAAACTGCTAGAAGCTAGTGGCTTGCCACTGGCCTGCCTCTTCAATTGCCATTAGCATTCCAATGGAAGCTATTCTTGGACAACTTTGCTCTGCTTGCTGCTAGTTCTGCCCCAGCCTACCATAGAGAACCTTGCTCTTGCCTTGAGGCTCTGAGATGCCAAGAACTTGTCAACTTCAAAGGGCGGGCCGGGCTACATCTACTCAGCTGCCACAGTTTCTCCTTGCTAGACCTAGTGGGAAAGCATTTTGCTGAGATGCAGAAGGCAAGAAACGCAGAATACGGAGACGCGGAGCTGTCCCAAGTGCCGCTGCCAGGCGTCTTTCCGCAGAAGGAGCGCCCCGGAGCGCACCGCAACCGGCACCGTCATCTCTGCGCAAAAAGCCAAAATATTTTCAAACCCGCCAAAACTAATCCAAAAATATTTTCAAACCCGCCAAAATAGAAAACCGGACAGAAGTGATCAATACATTCGAAAAAACCGGACAAAACATGATAAAGCCCACCAAAGCTAATCCAAACACACCAAAAACTGGGCTAAACAGAATCAAAACAAATCAAAACAAATCTAAAACTACTAAAAACCGGCCAAAATATTTCAAAACCCATCAAAACTAATCAAAACCTTCCGAATACCCATTAAAAAACATTCCAAATACCCGCCAAAGGATTTTAAAACCCGCCAAAATGAATCCAAACATTCCAAAACCTGCCAACACAATAAAAACAACTCAAGAGAATACAAAACATTCTAAAACCCAACCAAAACATTCCGAAAACCCACCAAAACATCATCAAAACAAATCAAAACCAACCGAAACATTCTGAAAACCCGCCAAAATGATTTAGACCCGCAAAACTCATCAAAACATTCTGAAAAGATGCCAAAACATTAGAAAACCAGCCAGAACTGATCAAAACATTCAAAAAACTTGGCAAAACATCATAAAAACAAATCAAAACCAACCGAAACATTCCAAAACCAGCCAAAATATTCCGAAATCCGGCCAAAACATCATAAAAACAAATCAAAACCAACCGAAACATTCCAAAAACCCGACAAAATAGTTTAGAACCCGCCAAAACTGATCAAAACATTCTGAAAAGATGCCAAAATGCTATCAAACCAGTAAGAAGTGATCGAAACTTTCAATAACTTGCCAAAACATAATCAAAACAAATGAAAGCAAACCAAAACATTCCAAATACCCACCAAAAGATTTTAAAACCCGCCAAAAGGAATCCAAACATTCCAAAACCTGCCAAGACAATATAAACAACACAAGAGAAAACAAAACATTCTAAAACACCACCAAAACATTCCGAAAACCCGCCAAAACATCATCAAAACAATTCAAAACCAACCAAAAAACAAGTGGAACACGGCAACATATTGGCAAGCAAGAGACGGAGAGCGCGGCACCTTCTAGGAGGCCAAGAAGGAAGCCGCACAACACCTGCACTGTGTCTGCAACTTTCAAACTGCTAGAAGCTAGTGGCTTGCCACTGGCCTGCCTCTTCAATTGCCATTAGCATTCCAATGGAAGCTATTCTTGGACAACTTTGCTCTGCTTGCTGCTAGTTCTGCCCCAGCCTACCATAGAGAACCTTGCTCTTGCCTTGAGGCTCTGAGATGCCAAGAACTTGTCAACTTCAAAGGGCGGGCCGGGCTACATCTACTCAGCTGCCACAGTTTCTCCTTGCTAGACCTAGTGGGAAAGCATTTTGCTGAGATGCAGAAGGCAAGAAACGCAGAATACGGAGACGCGGAGCTGTCCCAAGTGCCGCTGCCAGGCGTCTTTCCGCAGAAGGAGCGCCCCGGAGCGCACCGCAACCGGCACCGTCATCTCTGCGCAAAAAGCCAAAATATTTTCAAACCCGCCAAAACTAATCCAAAAATATTTTCAAACCCGCCAAAATAGAAAACCGGACAGAAGTGATCAATACATTCGAAAAAACCGGACAAAACATGATAAAGCCCACCAAAGCTAATCCAAACACACCAAAAACTGGGCTAAACAGAATCAAAACAAATCAAAACAAATCTAAAACTACTAAAAACCGGCCAAAATATTTCAAAACCCATCAAAACTAATCAAAACCTTCCGAATACCCATTAAAAAACATTCCAAATACCCGCCAAAGGATTTTAAAACCCGCCAAAATGAATCCAAACATTCCAAAACCTGCCAACACAATAAAAACAACTCAAGAGAATACAAAACATTCTAAAACCCAACCAAAACATTCCGAAAACCCACCAAAACATCATCAAAACAAATCAAAACCAACCGAAACATTCTGAAAACCCGCCAAAATGATTTAGACCCGCAAAACTCATCAAAACATTCTGAAAAGATGCCAAAACATTAGAAAACCAGCCAGAACTGATCAAAACATTCAAAAAACTTGGCAAAACATCATAAAAACAAATCAAAACCAACCGAAACATTCCAAAACCAGCCAAAATATTCCGAAATCCGGCCAAAACATCATAAAAACAAATCAAAACCAACCGAAACATTCCAAAAACCCGACAAAATAGTTTAGAACCCGCCAAAACTGATCAAAACATTCTGAAAAGATGCCAAAATGCTATCAAACCAGTAAGAAGTGATCGAAACATTCAATAACTTGCCAAAACATAATCAAAACAAATGAAAGCAAACCAAAACATTCCAAATACCCACCAAAAGATTTTAAAACCCGCCAAAAGGAATCCAAACATTCCAAAACCTGCCAAGACAATATAAACAACACAAGAGAAAACAAAACATTCTAAAACACCACCAAAACATTCCGAAAACCCGCCAAAACATCATCAAAACAATTCAAAACCAACCAAAAAACAAGTGGAACACGGCAACATATTGGCAAGCAAGAGACGGAGAGCGCGGCACCTTCTAGGAGGCCAAGAAGGAAGCCGCACAACACCTGCACTGTGTCTGCAACTTTCAAACTGCTAGAAGCTAGTGGCTTGCCACTGGCCTGCCTCTTCAATTGCCATTAGCATTCCAATGGAAGCTATTCTTGGACAACTTTGCTCTGCTTGCTGCTAGTTCTGCCCCAGCCTACCATAGAGAACCTTGCTCTTGCCTTGAGGCTCTGAGATGCCAAGAACTTGTCAACTTCAAAGGGCGGGCCGGGCTACATCTACTCAGCTGCCACAGTTTCTCCTTGCTAGACCTAGTGGGAAAGCATTTTGCTGAGATGCAGAAGGCAAGAAACGCAGAATACGGAGACGCGGAGCTGTCCCAAGTGCCGCTGCCAGGCGTCTTTCCGCAGAAGGAGCGCCCCGGAGCGCACCGCAACCGGCACCGTCATCTCTGCGCAAAAAGCCAAAATATTTTCAAACCCGCCAAAACTAATCCAAAAATATTTTCAAACCCGCCAAAATAGAAAACCGGACGGAAGTCATCAATACATTCGAAAAAACCTGACAAAACATGATCAAGCCCACCAAAGCTAATCCAAACACACCAAAAACTGGGCTAAACAGAATCAAAACAAATCAAAACAAATCGAAACCTTCTAAAAACCCGCCAAAATATTTCAAAACCCGTCAAAACTAATCAAAACCTTCCGAATACCCATTAAAAAACATTCCAAATACCCGCCAAAAGATTTTAAAACCCGCCAAAAGGAATCCAAACATTCCAAAACCTGCCAACACAATAAAAACAAATCAAGAGAATACAAAACATTCTAAAACCCAACGAAAACATTCCGAAAACCCACCAAAACATCATAAAAACAAATCAAAACCAACCAAAACATTCTGAAAACCCGCCAAAATGATTTAGACCCGCAAAACTCATCAAAACATTCTGAAAAGATGCCAAAACATTAGAAAACCAGCCTGAACTGATCAAAACATTCAAAAAACTTGGCAAAACATCATAAAAACAAATCAAAACCAACCGAAACATTCCAAAAACCAGCCAAAATATTCCGAAATCTGGCCAAAACATCATAAAAACAAATCAAAACCAACCAAAACATTCTGAAAACGCGCCAAAATGATTTAGACCCGCAAAACTCATCAAAACATTCTGAAAAGATGCCAAAACATTAGAAAACCAGCCTGAACGGATCAAAACATTCAAAAAACTTGGCAATACATCATAAAAACAAATCAAAACCAACCGAAACATTCCAAAAACCCGACAAAATAGTTTAGAACCCGCCAAAACTGATCAAAACATTCTGAAAAGATGCCAAAATACTATCAAACCAGTCTGAAGTGATTGAAACTTTCAATAACTTGCCAAAACATAATCAAAAGAAATGAAAGCAAACCAAAACATTCCAAATACCCGCCAAAAGATTTTAAAACCCGCCAAAAGGAATCCAAACATTCCAAAACCTTCCAAGACAATATAAACAACACAAGAGAAAACAAAACATTCTAAAACACCACCAAAACATTCCGAAAACCCGCCAAAACATCATCAAAACAATTCAAAACCAACCAAAAAACAAGTGGAACACGGCAACATATTGGCAAGCAAGAGACGGAGAGCGCGGCACCTTCTAGGAGGCCAAGAAGGAAGCCGCACAACACCTGCACTGTGTCTGCAACTTTCAAACTGCTAGAAGCTAGTGGCTTGCCACTGGCCTGCCTCTTCAATTGCCATTAGCATTCCAATGGAAGCTATTCTTGGACAACTTTGCTCTGCTTGCTGCTAGTTCTGCCCCAGCCTAGCATAGAGAACCTTGCTCTTCCCTTGAGGCTCTGAGATGCCAAGAACTTGTCAACTTCAAAGGGCGGGCCGGGCTACATCTACTCAGCTGCCACAGTTTCTCCTTGCTAGACCTAGTGGGAAAGCATTTTGCTGAGATGCAGAAGGCAAGAAACGCAGAATACGGAGACGCGGAGCTGTCCCAAGTGCCGCTGCCAGGCGTCTTTCCGCAGAAGGAGCGCCCCGGAGCGCACCGCAACCGGCACCGTCATCTCTGCGCAAAAAGCCAAAATATTTTCAAACCCGCCAAAACTAATCCAAAAATATTTTCAAACCCGCCAAAATAGAAAACCGGACGGAAGTCATCAATACATTCGAAAAAACCTGACAAAACATGATCAAGCCCACCAAAGCTAATCCAAACACACCAAAAACTGGGCTAAACAGAATCAAAACAAATCAAAACAAATCTAAAACTACTAAAAACCCGCCAAAATATTTCAAAACCCATCAAAACTAATCAAAACCTTCCGAATACCCATTAAAAAACATTCCAAATACCCGCCAAAATATTTTAAAACCCGCCAAAATGAATCCAAACATTCCAAAACCTGCCAACACAATAAAAACAACTCAAGAGAATACAAAACATTCTAAAACCCAACCAAAACATTCCGAAAACCCACCACAACATCATCAAAACAAATCAAAACCAACCAAAACATTCTGAAAACCCGCCAAAATGATTTAGACCCGCAAAACTCATCAAAACATTCTGAAAAGATGCCAAAACATTAGAAAACCAGCCTGAACTGATCAAAACATTCAAAAAACCCGCCAAAACATCATAAAAACAAATCAAAACCAACCGAAACATTCCAAAAACCCGACAAAATAGTTTAGAACCCGCCAAAACTGATCAAAACATTCTGAAAAGATGCCAAAATGCTATCAAACCAGTAAGAAGTGATCGAAACTTTCAATAACTTGCCAAAACATAATCAAAACAAATGAAAGCAAACCAAAACATTCCAAATACCCACCAAAAGATTTTAAAACCCGCCAAAAGGAATCCAAATGTTCCAAAATCTGCCAAGACAATATAAACAACACAAGAGAAAACAAAACATTCTAAAACACCACCAAAACATTCCGAAAACCCGCCAAAACATCATCAAAACAATTCAAAACCAACCAAAAAACAAGTGGAACACGGCAACATATTGGCAAGCAAGAGACGGAGAGCGCGGCACCTTCTAGGAGGCCAAGAAGGAAGCCGCACAACACCTGCACTGTGTCTGCAACTTTCAAACTGCTAGAAGCTAGTGGCTTGCCACTGGCCTGCCTCTTCAATTGCCATTAGCATTCCAATGGAAGCTATTCTTGGACAACTTTGCTCTGCTTGCTGCTAGTTCTGCCCCAGCCTACCATAGAGAACCTTGCTCTTCCCTTGAGGCTCTGAGATGCCAAGAACTTGTCAACTTCAAAGGGCGGGCCGGGCTACATCTACTCAGCTGCCACAGTTTCTCCTTGCTAGACCTAGTGGGAAAGCATTTTGCTGAGATGCAGAAGGCAAGAAACGCAGAATACGGAGACGCGGAGCTGTCCCAAGTGCCGCTGCCAGGCGTCTTTCCGCAGAAGGAGCGCCCCGGAGCGCACCGCAACCGGCACCGTCATCTCTGCGCAAAAAGCCAAAATATTTTCAAACCCGCCAAAACTAATCCAAAAATATTTTCAAACCCGCCAAAATAGAAAACCGGACGGAAGTCATCAATACATTCGAAAAAACCTGACAAAACATGATCAAGCCCACCAAAGCTAACCCAAACACACCAAAAACTGGGCTAAACAGAATCAAAACAAATCAAAACAAATCGAAACCTTCTAAAAACCCGCCAAAATATTTCAAAACCCGTCAAAACTAATCAAAACCTTCCGAATACCCATTAAAAAACATTCCAAATACCCGCCAAAAGATTTTAAAACCCGCCAAAAGGAATCCAAACATTCCAAAACCTGCCAACACAATAAAAACAAATCAAGAGAATACAAAACATTCTAAAACCCAACCAAAACATTCCGAAAACCCACCAAAACATCATAAAAACAAATCAAAACCAACCAAAACATTCTGAAAACCCGCCAAAATGATTTAGACCCGCAAAACTCATCAAAACATTCTGAAAAGATGCCAAAACATTAGAAAACCAGCCTGAACTGATCAAAACATTCAAAAAACTTGGCAATACATCATAAAAACAAATCAAAACCAACCGAAACATTCCAAAAACCCGACAAAATAGTTTAGAACCCGCCAAAACTGATCAAAACATTCTGAAAAGATGCCAAAATACTATCAAACCAGTCTGAAGTGATTGAAACTTTCAATAACTTGCCAAAACATAATCAAAAGAAATGAAAGCAAACCAAAACATTCCAAATACCCGCCAAAATATTTTAAAACCCGCCAAAAGGAATCCAAACATTCCAAAACCTGCCAAGACAATATAAACAACACAAGAGAAAACAAAACATTCTAAAACACCACCAAAACATTCCGAAAACCCGCCAAAACATCATCAAAACAATTCAAAACCAACCAAAAAACAAGTGGAACACGGCAACATATTGGCAAGCAAGAGACGGAGAGCGCGGCACCTTCTAGGAGGCCAAGAAGGAAGCCGCACAACACCTGCACTGTGTCTGCAACTTTCAAACTGCTAGAAGCTAGTGGCTTGCCACTGGCCTGCCTCTTCAATTGCCATTAGCATTCCAATGGAAGCTATTCTTGGACAACTTTGCTCTGCTTGCTGCTAGTTCTGCCCCAGCCTACCATAGAGAACCTTGCTCTTCCCTTGAGGCTCTGAGATGCCAAGAACTTGTCAACTTCAAAGGGCGGGCCGGGCTACATCTACTCAGCTGCCACAGTTTCTCCTTGCTAGACCTAGTGGGAAAGCATTTTGCTGAGATGCAGAAGGCAAGAAACGCAGAATACGGAGACGCGGAGCTGTCCCAAGTGCCGCTGCCAGGCGTCTTTCCGCAGAAGGAGCGCCCCGGAGCGCACCGCAACCGGCACCGTCATCTCTGCGCAAAAAGCCAAAATATTTTCAAACCCGCCAAAACTAATCCAAAAATATTTTCAAACCCGCCAAAATAGAAAACCGGACAGAAGTGATCAATACATTCGAAAAAACCTGACAAAACATGATCAAGCCCACCAAAGCTAATCCAAACACACCAAAAACTGGGCTAAACAGAATCAAAACAAATCAAAACAAATCTAAAACTACTAAAAACCCGCCAAAATATTTCAAAACCCATCAAAACTAATCAAAACCTTCCGAATACCCATTAAAAAACATTCCAAATACCCGCCAAAATATTTTAAAACCCGCCAAAATGAATCCAAACATTCCAAAACCTGCCAACACAATAAAAACAACTCAAGAGAATACAAAACATTCTAAAACCCAACCAAAACATTCCGAAAACCCACCAAAACATCATCAAAACAAATCAAAACCAACCAAAACATTCTGAAAACCCGCCAAAATGATTTAGACCCGCAAAACTCATCAAAACATTCTGAAAAGATGCCAAAACATTAGAAAACCAGCCTGAACGGATCAAAACATTCAAAAAAATTGGCAAAACATCGTAAAAACAAATCAAAACCAACCAAAACATTCCAAAAACCAGCCAAAATATTCCGAAATCCGGCCAAAACATCATAAAAACAAATCAAAACCAACCAAAACATTCCAAAAACCCGACAAAATAGTTTAGAATCCGCCAAAACTGATCAAAACATTCTGAAAAGATGCCAAAATACTATCAAACCAGTCTGAAGTGATTGAAACATTCAATAACTTGGCAAAACATAATCAAAACAAATGAAAGCAAACCAAAACATTCCAAATACCCGCCAAAATATTTTAAAACCCGCCAAAAGGAATCCAAACAATCCAAAACCTGCCAAGACAATATAAACAACACAAGAGAAAACAAAACATTCTAAAACACCACCAAAACATTTCGAAAACCCGCCAAAACATCATCAAAACAAATCAAAATCAACCATAAAACAAGTGGAACACGGCTACATATTGGCAAGCAAGAGACGGAGAACGCGGCACCTTCTAGGAGGCCAAGAAGGAAGCCGCACAACACCTGCACTGTGTCTGCAACTTTCAAACTGCTAAAAGCTAGTGGCTTGCCACTGGCCTGCCTCTTCAATTGCCATTAGCATTCCAATGGAAGCTATTCTTGGACAACTTTGCTCTGCTTGCTGCTAGTTCTGCCCCAGCCTACCATAGAGAACCTTGCTCTTGCCTTGAGGCTCTGAGATACCAAGAACTTGTCAACTTCAAAGGGCGGGCCGGGCTACATCTACTCAGCTGCCACAGTTTCTCCTTGCTAGACCTAGTGGGAAAGCATTTTGCTGAGATGCAGAAGGCAAGAAACGCAGAATACGGAGACCCGCAGCTGTCCCAAGTGCCGCTGCCAGGCGTCTTTCCGCAGAAGGAGCGCCCCGGAGCGCACCGCAACCGGCACCGTCATCTCTGCGCAAAAAGCCAAAATATTTTCAAACCCGCCAAAACTAATCCAAAAATATTTTCAAACCCGCCAAAATAGAAAACCGGACGGAAGTGATCAATACATTCGAAAAAACCTGACAAAACATGATCAAGCCCACCAAAGCTAATCCAAACATACCAAAACTGGGCTAAACAGAATCAAAACAAATCTAAACCTTCTAAAAACCTGCCAAAATATTTCAAAACCCGTCAAAACTAATCAAAACCTTCCGAATACCCGCCAAAACATTCCAAATACCCACCAAAAGATTTTAAAACCCGCCAAAAGGAATCCAAACATTCCAAAACCTGCCAACACAATAAAAACAACTCAAGAGAATACAAAACATTCTAAAACCCAACCAAAACATTCCGAAAACCCACCTAAACATCATCAAAACAAATCAAAACCAACCAAAACATTCTGAAAACCCGCCAAAATGATTTAGACCCACAAAACTCATCAAAACATCCTGAAAAGATGCCAAAACATTAGAAAATCAGCCTGAACTGATCAGAACATTCAAAAAATTTGGCAAAACATCATAAAAACAAATCAAAACCAACCGAAACATTCCAAAAACCAGCCAAAATATTCCGAAATCTGGCCAAAACATCATAAAAACAAATCAAAACCAACCGAAACATTCCAAAAACCCGACAAAATAGTTTAGAACCCGCCAAAACTGATCAAAACATTCTGAAAAGATGCCAAAATACTAGAAAACCAGTCTGAAGTGATCAAAACATTCAATAACTTGCCAAAACATAATCAAAACAAATGAAAGCAAACCAAAACATTCCAAATACCCGCCAAAAGATTTTAAAACCCGCCAAAATGAATCCAAACATTCCAAAACTTGCCAACACAATAAAAACAAGTCAAGAGAATACAAAACATTCTAAAACCCAACCAAAACATTCCGAAAACCCACCAAAACATCATAAAAACAAATCAAAACCAACCGAAACATTCCAAAAACCCAACAAAATAGTTTAGAACCCGCCAAAACTGATCAAATCATTCTGAAAAGATGCCAAAATACTAGAAAACCAGTCAGAAGTGATCGAAACATTCAATAACTTGCCAAAACATAATCAAAACAAATGAAAGCAAACCAAAACATTCCAAATACCCGCCAAAATATTTTAAAACCCGCCAAAAGGAATCCAAATGTTCCAAAACCTGCCAAGAAAATATAAACAACACAAGAGAAAACAAAACATTCTAAAACACCACCAAAACATTCCGAAAACCCGCCAAAACATCATCAAAACAATTCAAAACCAACCAAAAAATAAGAGGAACACGGCAACATATTGGCAAGCAAGAGACGGAGAACGCGGCACCTTCTAGGAGGCCAAGAAGGAAGCCGCACAACACCTGCACTGTGTCTGCAACTTTCAAACTGCTAGAAGCTAGTGGCTTGCCACTGGCCTGCCTCTTCAATTGCCATTAGCATTCCAATGGAAGCTATTCTTGGACAACTTTGCTCTGCTTGCTGCTAGTTCTGCCCCAGCCTACCATAGAGAACCTTGCTCTTCCCTTGAGGCTCTGAGATGCCAAGAACTTGTCAACTTCAAAGGGCGGGCCGGGCTACATCTACTCAGCTGCCACAGTTTCTCCTTGCTAGACCTAGTGGGAAAGCATTTTGCTGAGATGCAGAAGGCAAGAAACGCAGAATACGGAGACGCGGAGCTGTCCCAAGTGCCGCTGCCAGGCGTCTTTCCGCAGAAGGAGCGCCCCGGAGCGCACCGCAACCGGCACCGTCATCTCTGCGCAAAGAGCCAAAATATTTTAAAACCCGCCAAAACTAATCCAAAAATATTTTCAAACGCACCAAAATAGAAAACCGGACGGAAGTGATCAATACATTCGAAAAAACCTGACAAAACATGATCAAGCCCACCAAAGCTAATCCAAACACACCAAAAACTGGGCTAAACAGAATCAAAACAAATCAAAACAAATCTAAACCTTGTAAAAACCCGCCAAAATATTTCAAAACCCGTCAAAACTAATCAAAACATTCCGAATACCCATTAAAAAACATTCCAAATACCCGCCAAAAGATTTTAAAACCCGCCAAAAGGAATCCAAACATTCCAAAACCTGCCAACACAATAAAAACAACTCAAGAGAATACAAAACATTCTAAAACCCAACCAAAACATTCCGAAAACCCACCTAAACATCATAAAAACAAATCAAAACCAACCAAAATATTCTGAAAACCCGCCAAAATGATTTAGACCCGCAAAACTCATCAAAACATTCTGAAAAGATGCCAAAACATTAGAAAACCAGCCTGAACTGATCAAAACATTCAAAAAACTTGGCAATACATCATAAAAACAAATCAAAACCAACCGAAACATTCCAAAAACCCGACAAAATAGTTAAGAACCCGCCAAAACTGATCAAAACATTCTGAAAAGATGCCAAAATACTAGAAAACCAGTCTGAAGTGATCGAAACTTTCAATAACTTGCCAAAACATAATCAAAACAAATGAAAGCAAACCAAAACATTCCAAATACCCACCAAAATATTTTAAAACCCGCCAAAAGGAATCCAAATGTTCCAAAATCTGCCAAGAAAATATAAACAACACAAGAGAAAACATTCTAAAACACCACCAAAACATTCCGAAAACCCGCCAAAACATCATCAAAACAATTCAAAACCAACCAAAAAATAAGAGGAACACGGCAACATATTGGCAAGCAAGAGACGGAGAACGCGGCACCTTCTAGGAGGCCAAGAAGGAAGCCGCACAACACCTGCACTGTGTCTGCAACTTTCAAACTGCTAGAAGCTAGTGGCTTGCCACTGGCCTGCCTCTTCAATTGCCATTAGCATTCCAATGGAAGCTATTCTTGGACAACTTTGCTCTGCTTGCTGCTAGTTCTGCCCCAGCCTACCATAGAGAACCTTGCTCTTGCCTTGAGGCTCTGAGATGCCAAGAACTTGTCAACTTCAAAGGGCGGGCCGGGCTACATCTACTCAGCTGCCACAGTTTCTCCTTGCTAGACCTAGTGGGAAAGCATTTTGCTGAGATGCAGAAGGCAAGAAACGCAGAATACGGAGACGCGGAGCTGTCCCAAGTGCCGCTGCCAGGCGTCTTTCCGCAGAAGGAGCGCCCCGGAGCGCACTGCAACCGGCACCGTCATCTCTGCGCAAAGAGCCAAAATATTTTAAAACCCGCCAAAACTAATCCAAAAATATTTTCAAACCCGCCAAAATAGAAAACCAGACAGAAGTGATCAATACATTCGAAAAAACCTGACAAAACATGATCAAGCCCACCAAAGCTAATCCAAACACACCAAAAACTGGGCTAAACAGAATCAAAACAAATCAAAACAAATCTAAAACTTCTAAAAACCCGCCAAAATATTTCAAAACCCGTCAAAACTAATCAAAACATTCCGAATACCCATTAAAAAACATTCCAAATACCCGCCAAAAGATTTTAAAACCCGCCAAAAGGAATCCAAACATTCCAAAACCTGCCAACACAATAAAAACAACTCAAGAGAATACAAAACATTCTAATACCCAACCAAAACATTCCGAAAACCCACCTAAACATCATAAAAACAAATCAAAACCAACCGAAACATTCTGAAAACCCGCCAAAATGATTTAGACCCCCAAAACTCATCAAAACATTCTGAAAAGATGCCAAAACATTAGAAAACCAGCCTGAACGGATCAAAACATTCAAAAAACTTGGCAAAACATCATAAAAACAAATCAAAACCAACCGAAACATTCCAAAAACCAGCCAAAATATTCCGAAATCTGGCCAAAACATCATAAAAACAAATCAAAACCAACCGAAACATTCTGAAAACGCGCCAAAATGATTTAGACCCGCAAAACTCATCAAAACATTCTGAAAAGATGCCAAAACATTAGAAAACCAGCCTGAACTGATCAAAACATTCAAAAAACTTGGCAATACATCATAAAAACAAATCAAAACCAACCGAAACATTCCAAAAACCCGACAAAATAGTTTAGAACCCGCCAAAACTGATCAAAACATTCTGAAAAGATGCCAAAATACTAGAAAACCAGTCTGAAGTGATCGAAACTTTCAATAACTTGCCAAAACATAATCAAAACAAATGAAAGCAAACCAAAACATTCCAAATACCCACCAAAATATTTTAAAACCCGCCAAAAGGAATCCAAATGTTCCAAAATCTGCCAAGAAAATATAAACAACACAAGAGAAAACATTCTAAAACACCACCAAAACATTCCGAAAACCCGCCAAAACATCATCAAAACAAATCAAAACCAACCAAAAAATAAGAGGAACACGGCAACATATTGGCAAGCAAGAGACGGAGAACGCGGCACCTTCTAGGAGGCCAAGAAGGAAGCCGCACAACACCTGCACTGTGTCTGCAACTTTCAAACTGCTAGAAGCTAGTGGCTTGCCACTGGCCTGCCTCTTCAATTGCCATTAGCATTCCAATGGAAGCTATTCTTGGACAACTTTGCTCTGCTTGCTGCTAGTTCTGCCCCAGCCTAGCATAGAGAACCTTGCTCTTCCCTTGAGGCTCTGAGATGCCAAGAACTTGTCAACTTCAAAGGGCGGGCCGGGCTACATCTACTCAGCTGCCACAGTTTCTCCTTGCTAGACCTAGTGGGAAAGCATTTTGCTGAGATGCAGAAGGCAAGAAACGCAGAATACGGAGACGCGGAGCTGTCCCAAGTGCCGCTGCCAGGCGTCTTTCCGCAGAAGGAGCGCCCCGGAGCGCACCGCAACCGGCACCGTCATCTCTGCGCAAAGAGCCAAAATATTTTAAAACCCGCCAAAACTAATCCAAAAATATTTTCAAACGCACCAAAATAGAAAACCGGACGGAAGTGATCAATACATTCGAAAAAACCTGACAAAACATGATCAAGCCCACCAAAGCTAATCCAAACACACCAAAAACTGGGCTAAACAGAATCAAAACAAATCAAAACAAATCTAAAACTTCTAAAAACCCGCCAAAATATTTCAAAACCCGTCAAAACTAATCAAAACATTCCGAATACCCATTAAAAAACATTCCAAATACCCGCCAAAAGATTTTAAAACCCGCCAAAAGGAATCCAAACATTCCAAAACCTGCCAACACAATAAAAACAACTCAAGAGAATACAAAACATTCTAAAACCCAACCAAAACATTCCGAAAACCCACCTAAACATCATCAAAACAAATCAAAACCAACCGAAACATTCTGAAAACCCGCCAAAATGATTTAGACCCGCAAAACTCATCAAAACATTCTGAAAAGATGCCAAAACATTAGAAAACCAGCCTGAACTGATCAAAACATTCAAAAAACTTGGCAATACATCATAAAAACAAGTCAAAACCAACCGAAACATTCCAAAAACCCGACAAAATAGTTTAGAACCCGCCAAAACTGATCAAAACATTCTGAAAAGATGCCAAAATACTATCAAACCACTAAGAAGTGATCAAAACATTCAATAACTTGCCAAAACATAATCAAAACAAATGAAAGCAAACCAAAACATTCCAAATACCCGCCAAAATATTTTAAAACCCGCCAAAAGGAATCCAAACATTCCAAAACCTGCCAAGACAATATAAACAACACAAGAGAAAACAAAACGTTCTAAAACACCACCAAAACATTCCGAAAACCCGCCAAAACATCATCAAAACAATTCAAAACCAACCAAAAAATAAGAGGAACACGGCAACATATTGGCAAGCAAGAGACGGAGAACGCGGCACCTTCTAGGAGGCCAAGAAGGAAGCCGCACAACACCTGCACTGTGTCTGCAACTTTCAAACTGCTAGAAGCTAGTGGCTTGCCACTGGCCTGCCTCTTCAATTGCCATTAGCATTCCAATGGAAGCTATTCTTGGACAACTTTGCTCTGCTTGCTGCTAGTTCTGCCCCAGCCTACCATAGAGAACCTTGCTCTTGCCTTGAGGCTCTGAGATGCCAAGAACTTGTCAACTTCAAAGGGCGGGCCGGGCTACATCTACTCAGCTGCCACAGTTTCTCCTTGCTAGACCTAGTGGGAAAGCATTTTGCTGAGATGCAGAAGGCAAGAAACGCAGAATACGGAGACGCGGAGCTGTCCCAAGTGCTGCTGCCAGGCGTCTTTCCTCAGAAGGAGCGCCCCGGAGCGCACCGCAACCGGCACCGTCATCTCTGCGCAAAGAGCCAAAATATTTTAAAACCCGCCAAAACTAATCCAAAAATATTTTCAAACCCGCCAAAATAGAATACCGGACAGAAGTGATCAATACATTCGAAAAAACCTGACAAAACATGATAAAGCCCACCAAAGCTAATCCAAACACACCAAAAACTGGCCAAACAGAATCAGAACAAATCAAAACAAATCTAAACCTTCTAAAAACCCGCCAAAATATTTCAAAACCCGTCAAAACTAATCAAAACCTACCGAATACCCGCCAAAACATTCCAAATACCCGCCAAAAGATTTTAAAACCCGCCAAAAGGAATCCAAATATTCCAAAACCTGCCAACACAATAAAAACAACTCAAGAGAATACAAAACATTCTAAAACCCAACCAAAACATTCCGAAAACCCACCAAAAAATCATAAAAACAAATCAAAACCAACCAAAACATTCCGAAAACCCGCCAAAATGATTTAGACCCGCAAAACTCATCAAAACATTCTGAAAAGATGCCAAAACATTAGAAAACCAGCCTGAACTGATCAAAACATTCAAAAAAATTGGCAAAACATCATAAAAACAAATCAAAACCAACCGAAACATTCCAAAAACCAGCCAAAATATTCTGAAATCCGGCCAAAACATCATAAAAACAAATCAAAACCAACCGAAACATTCCAAAAACCCGACAAAATAGTTTAGAACCCGCCAAAACTGATCAAAACATTCTGAAAAGATGCCAAAATACTAGAAAACCAGTCTGAAGTGATCAAAACATTCAATAACTTGCCAAAACATAATCAAAACAAATGAAAGCAAACCAAAACATTCCAAATACCCGCCAAAATATTTTAAAACCCGCCAAAAGGAATCCAAACATTCCAAAACCTGCCAAGAAAATATAAACAACACAAGAGAAAACAAAACGTTCTAAAACACCACCAAAACATTCCGAAAACCCGCCAAAACATCATCAAAACAATTCAAAACCAACCAAAAAATAAGAGGAACACGGCAACATATTGGCAAGCAAGAGACGGAGAACGCGGCACCTTCTAGGAGGCCAAGAAGGAAGCCGCACAACACCTGCACTGTGTCTGCAACTTTCAAACTGCTAGAAGCTAGTGGCTTGCCACTGGCCTGCCTCTTCAATTGCCATTAGCATTCCAATGGAAGCTATTCTTGGACAACTTTGCTCTGCTTGCTGCTAGTTCTGCCCCAGCCTAGCATAGAGAACCTTGCTCTTGCCTTGAGGCTCTGAGATGCCAAGAACTTGTCAACTTCAAAGGGCGGGCCGGGCTACATCTACTCAGCTGCCACAGTTTCTCCTTGCTAGACCTAGTGGGAAAGCATTTTGCTGAGATGCAGAAGGCAAGAAACGCAGAATACGGAGACGCGGAGCTGTCCCAAGTGCCGCTGCCAGGCGTCTTTCCGCAGAAGGAGCGCCCCGGAGCGCACCGCAACCGGCACCGTCATCTCTGCGCAAAGAGCCAAAATATTTTAAAACCCGCCAAAACTAATCCAAAAATATTTTCAAACCCGCCAAAATAGAAAACCAGACAGAAGTGATCAATACATTCGAAAAAACCTGACAAAACATGATCAAGCCCAGCAAAGCTAATCCAAACACACCAAAAACTGGGCTAAACAGAATCAAAACAAATCAAAACAAATCGAAACCTTCTAAAAACCCGCCAAAATATTTCAAAACCCGTCAAAACTAATCAAAAACTTCCGAATACCCATTATAAAACATTCCAAATACCCGCCAAAAGATTTTAAAACCCGCCAAAATGAATCCAAACATTCCAAAACCTGCCAACACAATAAAAACAACTCAAGAGAATACAAAACATTCTAAAACCCAACCAAAACATTCCGAAAACCCACCTAAACATCATAAAAACAAATCAAAACCAACCGAAACATTCTGAAAACCCGCCAAAATGATTTAGACCCGCAAAACTCATCAAAACATTCTGAAAAGATGCCAAAACATAAGAAAATCAGCCTGAACTGATCAAAACATTCAAAAAACTTGGCAAAACATCATAAAAACAAATCAAAACCAACCGAAACATTCCAAAAACCAGCCAAAATATTCCGAAATCCGGCCAAAACATCATAAAAACAAATCAAAACCAACCGAAACATTCCAAAAACCCGACAAAATAGTTTAGAACCCGCCAAAACTGATCAAAACATTCTGAAAAGATGCCAAAATACTAGAAAACCAGTCTGAAGTGATCGAAACTTTCAATAACTTGCCAAAACATAATCAAAACAAATGAAAGCAAACCAAAACATTCCAAATACCCGGCAAAATATTTTAAAACCCGCCAAAAGGAATCCAAATGTTCCAAAACCTGCCAAGAAAATATAAACAACACAAGAGAAAACAAAACGTTCTAAAACACCACCAAAACATTCCGAAAACCCGCCAAAACATCATCAAAACAATTCAAAACCAACCAAAAAATAAGAGGAACATGGCAACATATTGTCAAGCAAGAGACGGAGAACGCGGCACCTTCTAGGAGGCCAAGAAGGAAGCCGCACAACACCTGCACTGTGTCTGCAACTTTCAAACTGCTAGAAGCTAGTGGCTTGCCACTGGCCTGCCTCTTCAATTGCCATTAGCATTCCAATGGAAGCTATTCTTGGACAACTTTGCTCTGCTTGCTGCTAGTTCTGCCCCAGCCTACCATAGAGAACCTTGCTCTTGCCTTGAGGCTCTGAGATGCCAAGAACTTGTCAACTTCAAAGGGCGGGCCGGGCTACATCTACTCAGCTGCCACAGTTTCTCCTTGCTAGACCTAGTGGGAAAGCATTTTGCTGAGATGCAGAAGGCAAGAAACGCAGAATACGGAGACGCGGAGCTGTCCCAAGTGCCGCTGCCAGGCGTCTTTCCGCAGAAGGAGCGCCCTGGAGCGCACCGCAACCGGCACCGTCATCTCTGCGCAAAGAGCCAAAATATTTTAAAACCCGCCAAAACTAATCCAAAAATATTTTCAAACGCACCAAAATAGAAAACCGGACGGAAGTGATCAATACATTCGAAAAAACCTGACAAAACATGATCAAGCCCACCAAAGCTAATCCAAACACACCAAAAACTGGGCTAAACAGAATCAAAACAAATCGAAACCTTCTAAAAACCCGCCAAAATATTTCAAAACCCGTCAAAACTAATCAAAACCTTCCGAATACCCATTAAAAAACATTCCAAATACCCGCCAAAAGATTTTAAAACCCGCCAAAAGGAATCCAAACATTCCAAAACCTGCCAACACAATAAAAACAAATCAAGAGAATACAAAACATTCTAAAACCCAACCAAAACATTCCGAAAACCCACCTAAACATCATAAAAACAAATCAAAACCAACCAAAACATTCTGAAAACCCGCCAAAATGATTTAGACCCGCAAAACTCATCAAAACATTCTGAAAAGATGCCAAAACATTAGAAAACCAGCCTGAACTGATCAAAACATTCAAAAAACTTGGCAATACATCATAAAAACAAATCAAAACCAACCGAAACATTCCAAAAACCCGACAAAATAGTTTAGAACCCGCCAAAACTGATCAAAACATTCTGAAAAGATGCCAAAATGCTATCAAACCAGTAAGAAGTGATCGAAACTTTCAATAACTTGCCAAAACATAATCAAAACAAATGAAAGCAAACCAAAACATTCCAAATACCCACCAAAAGATTTTAAAACCCGCCAAAAGGAATCCAAATGTTCCAAAATCTGCCAAGACAATATAAACAACACAAGAGAAAACAAAACATTCTAAAACACCACCAAAACATTCCGAAAACCCGCCAAAACATCATCAAAACAATTCAAAACCAACCAAAAAACAAGTGGAACACGGCAACATATTGGCAAGCAAGAGACGGAGAGCGCGGCACCTTCTAGGAGGCCAAGAAGGAAGCCGCACAACACCTGCACTGTGTCTGCAACTTTCAAACTGCTAGAAGCTAGTGGCTTGCCACTGGCCTGCCTCTTCAATTGCCATTAGCATTCCAATGGAAGCTATTCTTGGACAACTTTGCTCTGCTTGCTGCTAGTTCTGCCCCAGCCTACCATAGAGAACCTTGCTCTTGCCTTGAGGCTCTGAGATGCCAAGAACTTGTCAACTTCAAAGGGCGGGCCGGGCTACATCTACTCAGCTGCCACAGTTTCTCCTTGCTAGACCTAGTGGGAAAGCATTTTGCTGAGATGCAGAAGGCAAGAAACGCAGAATACGGAGACCCGCAGCTGTCCCAAGTGCCGCTGCCAGGCGTCTTTCCGCAGAAGGAGCGCCCCGGAGCGCACCGCAACCGGCACCGTCATCTCTGCGCAAAAAGCCAAAATATTTTCAAACCCGCCAAAACTAATCCAAAAATATTTTCAAACCCGCCAAAATAGAAAACCGGACGGAAGTGATCAATACATTCGAAAAAACCTGACAAAACATGATCAAGCCCACCAAAGCTAATCCAAACACACCAAAAACTGGGCTAAACAGAATCAAAACAAATCAAAACAAATCTAAAACTACTAAAAACCCGCCAAAATATTTCAAAACCCATCAAAACTAATCAAAACCTTCCGAATACCCATTAAAAAACATTCCAAATACCCGCCAAAATATTTTAAAACCCGCCAAAATGAATCCAAACATTCCAAAACCTGCCAACACAATAAAAACAACTCAAGAGAATACAAAACATTCTAAAACCCAACCAAAACATTCCGAAAACCCACCACAACATCATCAAAACAAATCAAAACCAACCAAAACATTCTGAAAACCCGCCAAAATGATTTAGACCCGCAAAACTCATCAAAACATTCTGAAAAGATGCCAAAACATTAGAAAACCAGCCTGAACTGATCAAAACATTCAAAAAACCCGCCAAAACATCATAAAAACAAATCAAAACCAACCGAAACATTCCAAAAACCCGACAAAATAGTTTAGAACCCGCCAAAACTGATCAAAACATTCTGAAAAGATGCCAAAATGCTATCAAACCAGTAAGAAGTGATCGAAACTTTCAATAACTTGCCAAAACATAATCAAAACAAATGAAAGCAAACCAAAACATTCCAAATACCCACCAAAAGATTTTAAAACCCGCCAAAAGGAATCCAAATGTTCCAAAATCTGCCAAGACAATATAAACAACACAAGAGAAAACAAAACATTCTAAAACACCACCAAAACATTCCGAAAACCCGCCAAAACATCATCAAAACAATTCAAAACCAACCAAAAAACAAGTGGAACACGGCAACATATTGGCAAGCAAGAGACGGAGAGCGCGGCACCTTCTAGGAGGCCAAGAAGGAAGCCGCACAACACCTGCACTGTGTCTGCAACTTTCAAACTGCTAGAAGCTAGTGGCTTGCCACTGGCCTGCCTCTTCAATTGCCATTAGCATTCCAATGGAAGCTATTCTTGGACAACTTTGCTCTGCTTGCTGCTAGTTCTGCCCCAGCCTACCATAGAGAACCTTGCTCTTGCCTTGAGGCTCTGAGATGCCAAGAACTTGTCAACTTCAAAGGGCGGGCCGGGCTACATCTACTCAGCTGCCACAGTTTCTCCTTGCTAGACCTAGTGGGAAAGCATTTTGCTGAGATGCAGAAGGCAAGAAACGCAGAATACGGAGACGCGGAGCTGTCCCAAGTGCCGCTGCCAGGCGTCTTTCCGCAGAAGGAGCGCCCCGGAGCGCACCGCAACCGGCACCGTCATCTCTGCGCAAAAAGCCAAAATATTTTCAAACCCGCCAAAACTAATCCAAAAATATTTTCAAACCCGCCAAAATAGAAAACCGGACGGAAGTCATCAATACATTCGAAAAAACCTGACAAAACATGATCAAGCCCACCAAAGCTAACCCAAACACACCAAAAACTGGGCTAAACAGAATCAAAACAAATCAAAACAAATCGAAACCTTCTAAAAACCCGCCAAAATATTTCAAAACCCGTCAAAACTAATCAAAACCTTCCGAATACCCATTAAAAAACATTCCAAATACCCGCCAAAAGATTTTAAAACCCGCCAAAAGGAATCCAAACATTCCAAAACCTGCCAACACAATAAAAACAAATCAAGAGAATACAAAACATTCTAAAACCCAACCAAAACATTCCGAAAACCCACCAAAACATCATAAAAACAAATCAAAACCAACCAAAACATTCTGAAAACCCGCCAAAATGATTTAGACCCGCAAAACTCATCAAAACATTCTGAAAAGATGCCAAAACATTAGAAAACCAGCCTGAACTGATCAAAACATTCAAAAAACTTGGCAATACATCATAAAAACAAATCAAAACCAACCGAAACATTCCAAAAACCCGACAAAATAGTTTAGAACCCGCCAAAACTGATCAAAACATTCTGAAAAGATGCCAAAATACTATCAAACCAGTCTGAAGTGATTGAAACTTTCAATAACTTGCCAAAACATAATCAAAAGAAATGAAAGCAAACCAAAACATTCCAAATACCCGCCAAAATATTTTAAAACCCGCCAAAAGGAATCCAAACATTCCAAAACCTGCCAAGACAATATAAACAACACAAGAGAAAACAAAACATTCTAAAACACCACCAAAACATTCCGAAAACCCGCCAAAACATCATCAAAACAATTCAAAACCAACCAAAAAACAAGTGGAACACGGCAACATATTGGCAAGCAAGAGACGGAGAGCGCGGCACCTTCTAGGAGGCCAAGAAGGAAGCCGCACAACACCTGCACTGTGTCTGCAACTTTCAAACTGCTAGAAGCTAGTGGCTTGCCACTGGCCTGCCTCTTCAATTGCCATTAGCATTCCAATGGAAGCTATTCTTGGACAACTTTGCTCTGCTTGCTGCTAGTTCTGCCCCAGCCTACCATAGAGAACCTTGCTCTTCCCTTGAGGCTCTGAGATGCCAAGAACTTGTCAACTTCAAAGGGCGGGCCGGGCTACATCTACTCAGCTGCCACAGTTTCTCCTTGCTAGACCTAGTGGGAAAGCATTTTGCTGAGATGCAGAAGGCAAGAAACGCAGAATACGGAGACGCGGAGCTGTCCCAAGTGCCGCTGCCAGGCGTCTTTCCGCAGAAGGAGCGCCCCGGAGCGCACCGCAACCGGCACCGTCATCTCTGCGCAAAAAGCCAAAATATTTTCAAACCCGCCAAAACTAATCCAAAAATATTTTCAAACCCGCCAAAATAGAAAACCGGACAGAAGTGATCAATACATTCGAAAAAACCTGACAAAACATGAGAAAGCCCACCAAAGCTAATCCAAACACACCAAAAACTGGGCTAAACAGAATCAAAACAAATCAAAACAAATCTAAAACTACTAAAAACCCGCCAAAATATTTCAAAACCCATCAAAACTAATCAAAACCTTCCGAATACCCATTAAAAAACATTCCAAATACCCGCCAAAATATTTTAAAACCCGCCAAAATGAATCCAAACATTCCAAAACCTGCCAACACAATAAAAACAACTCAAGAGAATACAAAACATTCTAAAACCCAACCAAAACATTCCGAAAACCCACCAAAACATCATCAAAACAAATCAAAACCAACCAAAACATTCTGAAAACCCGCCAAAATGATTTAGACCCGCAAAACTCATCAAAACATTCTGAAAAGATGCAAAAACATTAGAAAACCAGCCTGAACGGATCAAAACATTCAAAAAAATTGGCAAAACATCGTAAAAACAAATCAAAACCAACCAAAACATTCCAAAAACCAGCCAAAATATTCCGAAATCCGGCCAAAACATCATAAAAACAAATCAAAACCAACCAAAACATTCCAAAAACCCGACAAAATAGTTTAGAATCCGCCAAAACTGATCAAAACATTCTGAAAAGATGCCAAAATACTATCAAACCAGTCTGAAGTGATTGAAACATTCAATAACTTGGCAAAACATAATCAAAACAAATGAAAGCAAACCAAAACATTCCAAATACCCGCCAAAATATTTTAAAACCCGCCAAAAGGAATCCAAACAATCCAAAACCTGCCAAGACAATATAAACAACACAAGAGAAAACAAAACATTCTAAAACACCACCAAAACATTCCGAAAACCCGCCAAAACATCATCAAAACAAATCAAAATCAACCATAAAACAAGTGGAACACGGCTACATATTGGCAAGCAAGAGACGGAGAACGCGGCACCTTCTAGGAGGCCAAGAAGGAAGCCGCACAACACCTGCACTGTGTCTGCAACTTTCAAACTGCTAAAAGCTAGTGGCTTGCCACTGGCCTGCCTCTTCAATTGCCATTAGCATTCCAATGGAAGCTATTCTTGGACAACTTTGCTCTGCTTGCTGCTAGTTCTGCCCCAGCCTACCATAGAGAACCTTGCTCTTGCCTTGAGGCTCTGAGATACCAAGAACTTGTCAACTTCAAAGGGCGGGCCGGGCTACATCTACTCAGCTGCCACAGTTTCTCCTTGCTAGACCTAGTGGGAAAGCATTTTGCTGAGATGCAGAAGGCAAGAAACGCAGAATACGGAGACCCGCAGCTGTCCCAAGTGCCGCTGCCAGGCGTCTTTCCGCAGAAGGAGCGCCCCGGAGCGCACCGCAACCGGCACCGTCATCTCTGCGCAAAAAGCCAAAATATTTTCAAACCCGCCAAAACTAATCCAAAAATATTTTCAAACCCGCCAAAATAGAAAACCGGACGGAAGTGATCAATACATTCGAAAAAACCTGACAAAACATGATCAAGCCCACCAAAGCTAATCCAAACATACCAAAACTGGGCTAAACAGAATCAAAACAAATCTAAACCTTCTAAAAACCTGCCAAAATATTTCAAAACCCGTCAAAACTAATCAAAACCTTCCGAATACCCGCCAAAACATTCCAAATACCCACCAAAAGATTTTAAAACCCGCCAAAAGGAATCCAAACATTCCAAAACCTGCCAACACAATAAAAACAACTCAAGAGAATACAAAACATTCTAAAACCCAACCAAAACATTCCGAAAACCCACCTAAACATCATCAAAACAAATCAAAACCAACCAAAACATTCTGAAAACCCGCCAAAATGATTTAGACCCACAAAACTCATCAAAACATCCTGAAAAGATGCCAAAACATTAGAAAATCAGCCTGAACTGATCAGAACATTCAAAAAATTTGGCAAAACATCATAAAAACAAAATAAAACCAACCGAAACATTCCAAAAACCAGCCAAAATATTCCGAAATCCGGCCAAAACATCATAAAAACAAATCAAAACCAACCGAAACATTCCAAAAACCCGACAAAATAGTTTAGAACCCGCCAAAACTGATCAAAACATTCTGAAAAGATGCCAAAATACTAGAAAACCAGTCTGAAGTGATCAAAACATTCAATAACTTGCCAAAACATAATCAAAACAAATGAAAGCAAACCAAAACATTCCAAATACCCGCCAAAAGATTTTAAAACCCGCCAAAATGAATCCAAACATTCCAAAACTTGCCAACACAATAAAAACAAGTCAAGAGAATACAAAACATTCTAAAACCCAACCAAACCATTCCGAAAACCCACCAAAACATCATAAAAACAAATCAAAACCAACCGAAACATTCCAAAAACCCAACAAAATAGTTTAGAACCCGCCAAAACTGATCAAATCATTCTGAAAAGATGCCAAAATACTAGAAAACCAGTCAGAAGTGATCGAAACATTCAATAACTTGCCAAAACATAATCAAAACAAATGAAAGCAAACCAAAACATTCCAAATACCCGCCAAAATATTTTAAAACCCGCCAAAAGGAATCCAAATGTTCCAAAACCTGCCAAGAAAATATAAACAACACAAGAGAAAACAAAACATTCTAAAACACCACCAAAACATTCCGAAAACCCGCCAAAACATCATCAAAACAATTCAAAACCAACCAAAAAATAAGAGGAACACGGCAACATATTGGCAAGCAAGAGACGGAGAACGCGGCACCTTCTAGGAGGCCAAGAAGGAAGCCGCACAACACCTGCACTGTGTCTGCAACTTTCAAACTGCTAGAAGCTAGTGGCTTGCCACTGGCCTGCCTCTTCAATTGCCATTAGCATTCCAATGGAAGCTATTCTTGGACAACTTTGCTCTGCTTGCTGCTAGTTCTGCCCCAGCCTACCATAGAGAACCTTGCTCTTCCCTTGAGGCTCTGAGATGCCAAGAACTTGTCAACTTCAAAGGGCGGGCCGGGCTACATCTACTCAGCTGCCACAGTTTCTCCTTGCTAGACCTAGTGGGAAAGCATTTTGCTGAGATGCAGAAGGCAAGAAACGCAGAATACGGAGACGCGGAGCTGTCCCAAGTGCCGCTGCCAGGCGTCTTTCCGCAGAAGGAGCGCCCCGGAGCGCACCGCAACCGGCACCGTCATCTCTGCGCAAAGAGCCAAAATATTTTAAAACCCGCCAAAACTAATCCAAAAATATTTTCAAACGCACCAAAATAGAAAACCGGACGGAAGTGATCAATACATTCGAAAAAACCTGACAAAACATGATCAAGCCCACCAAAGCTAATCCAAACACACCAAAAACTGGGCTAAACAGAATCAAAACAAATCAAAACAAATCTAAACCTTGTAAAAACCCGCCAAAATATTTCAAAACCCGTCAAAACTAATCAAAACATTCCGAATACCCATTAAAAAACATTCCAAATACCCGCCAAAAGATTTTAAAACCCGCCAAAAGGAATCCAAACATTCCAAAACCTGCCAACACAATAAAAACAACTCAAGAGAATACAAAACATTCTAAAACCCAACCAAAACATTCCGAAAACCCACCTAAACATCATAAAAACAAATCAAAACCAACCAAAATATTCTGAAAACCCGCCAAAATGATTTAGACCCGCAAAACTCATCAAAACATTCTGAAAAGATGCCAAAACATTAGAAAACCAGCCTGAACTGATCAAAACATTCAAAAAACTTGGCAATACATCATAAAAACAAATCAAAACCAACCGAAACATTCCAAAAACCCGACAAAATAGTTTAGAACCCGCCAAAACTGATCAAAACATTCTGAAAAGATGCCAAAATACTAGAAAACCAGTCTGAAGTGATCGAAACTTTCAATAACTTGCCAAAACATAATCAAAACAAATGAAAGCAAACCAAAACATTCCAAATACCCACCAAAATATTTTAAAACCCGCCAAAAGGAATCCAAATGTTCCAAAATCTGCCAAGAAAATATAAACAACACAAGAGAAAACATTCTAAAACACCACCAAAACATTCCGAAAACCCGCCAAAACATCATCAAAACAATTCAAAACCAACCAAAAAATAAGAGGAACACGGCAACATATTGGCAAGCAAGAGACGGAGAACGCGGCACCTTCTAGGAGGCCAAGAAGGAAGCCGCACAACACCTGCACTGTGTCTGCAACTTTCAAACTGCTAGAAGCTAGTGGCTTGCCACTGGCCTGCCTCTTCAATTGCCATTAGCATTCCAATGGAAGCTATTCTTGGACAACTTTGCTCTGCTTGCTGCTAGTTCTGCCCCAGCCTACCATAGAGAACCTTGCTCTTGCCTTGAGGCTCTGAGATGCCAAGAACTTGTCAACTTCAAAGGGCGGGCCGGGCTACATCTACTCAGCTGCCACAGTTTCTCCTTGCTAGACCTAGTGGGAAAGCATTTTGCTGAGATGCAGAAGGCAAGAAACGCAGAATACGGAGACGCGGAGCTGTCCCAAGTGCCGCTGCCAGGCGTCTTTCCGCAGAAGGAGCGCCCCGGAGCGCACTGCAACCGGCACCGTCATCTCTGCGCAAAGAGCCAAAATATTTTAAAACCCGCCAAAACTAATCCAAAAATATTTTCAAACCCGCCAAAATAGAAAACCAGACAGAAGTGATCAATACATTCGAAAAAACCTGACAAAACATGATCAAGCCCACCAAAGCTAATCCAAACACACCAAAAACTGGGCTAAACAGAATCAAAACAAATCAAAACAAATCTAAAACTTCTAAAAACCCGCCAAAATATTTCAAAACCCGTCAAAACTAATCAAAACATTCCGAATACCCATTAAAAAACATTCCAAATACCCGCCAAAAGATTTTAAAACCCGCCAAAAGGAATCCAAACATTCCAAAACCTGCCAACACAATAAAAACAACTCAAGAGAATACAAAACATTCTAATACCCAACCAAAACATTCCGAAAACCCACCTAAACATCATAAAAACAAATCAAAACCAACCAAAACATTCTGAAAACCCGCCAAAATGATTTAGACCCCCAAAACTCATCAAAACATTCTGAAAAGATGCCAAAACATTAGAAAACCAGCCTGAACGGATCAAAACATTCAAAAAACTTGGCAAAACATCATAAAAACAAATCAAAACCAACCGAAACATTCCAAAAACCAGCCAAAATATTCCGAAATCTGGCCAAAACATCATAAAAACAAATCAAAACCAACCGAAACATTCTGAAAACGCGCCAAAATGATTTAGACCCGCAAAACTCATCAAAACATTCTGAAAAGATGCCAAAACATTAGAAAACCAGCCTGAACTGATCAAAACATTCAAAAAACCCGCCAAAACATCATAAAAACAAATCAAAACCAACCGAAACATTCCAAAAACCCGACAAAATAGTTTAGAACCCGCCAAAACTGATCAAAACATTCTGAAAAGATGCCAAAATACTAGAAAACCAGTCTGAAGTGATCGAAACTTTCAATAACTTGCCAAAACATAATCAAAACAAATGAAAGCAAACCAAAACATTCCAAATACCCACCAAAATATTTTAAAACCCGCCAAAAGGAATCCAAATGTTCCAAAATCTGCCAAGAAAATATAAACAACACAAGAGAAAACATTCTAAAACACCACCAAAACATTCCGAAAACCCGCCAAAACATCATCAAAACAAATCAAAACCAACCAAAAAATAAGAGGAACACGGCAACATATTGGCAAGCAAGAGACGGAGAACGCGGCACCTTCTAGGAGGCCAAGAAGGAAGCCGCACAACACCTGCACTGTGTCTGCAACTTTCAAACTGCTAGAAGCTAGTGGCTTGCCACTGGCCTGCCTCTTCAATTGCCATTAGCATTCCAATGGAAGCTATTCTTGGACAACTTTGCTCTGCTTGCTGCTAGTTCTGCCCCAGCCTACCATAGAGAACCTTGCTCTTCCCTTGAGGCTCTGAGATGCCAAGAACTTGTCAACTTCAAAGGGCGGGCCGGGCTACATCTACTCAGCTGCCACAGTTTCTCCTTGCTAGACCTAGTGGGAAAGCATTTTGCTGAGATGCAGAAGGCAAGAAACGCAGAATACGGAGACGCGGAGCTGTCCCAAGTGCCGCTGCCAGGCGTCTTTCCGCAGAAGGAGCGCCCCGGAGCGCACCGCAACCGGCACCGTCATCTCTGCGCAAAGAGCCAAAATATTTTAAAACCCGCCAAAACTAATCCAAAAATATTTTCAAACGCACCAAAATAGAAAACCGGACGGAAGTGATCAATACATTCGAAAAAACCTGACAAAACATGATCAAGCCCACCAAAGCTAATCCAAACACACCAAAAACTGGGCTAAACAGAATCAAAACAAATCAAAACAAATCTAAAACTTCTAAAAACCCGCCAAAATATTTCAAAACCCGTCAAAACTAATCAAAACATTCCGAATACCCATTAAAAAACATTCCAAATACCCGCCAAAAGATTTTAAAACCCGCCAAAAGGAATCCAAACATTCCAAAACCTGCCAACACAATAAAAACAACTCAAGAGAATACAAAACATTCTAAAACCCAACCAAAACATTCCGAAAACCCACCTAAACATCATCAAAACAAATCAAAACCAACCGAAACATTCTGAAAACCCGCCAAAATGATTTAGACCCGCAAAACTCATCAAAACATTCTGAAAAGATGCCAAAACATTAGAAAACCAGCCTGAACTGATCAAAACATTCAAAAAACTTGGCAATACATCATAAAAACAAGTCAAAACCAACCGAAACATTCCAAAAACCCGACAAAATAGTTTAGAACCCGCCAAAACTGATCAAAACATTCTGAAAAGATGCCAAAATACTATCAAACCACTAAGAAGTGATCAAAACATTCAATAACTTGCCAAAACATAATCAAAACAAATGAAAGCAAACCAAAACATTCCAAATACCCGCCAAAATATTTTAAAACCCGCCAAAAGGAATCCAAACATTCCAAAACCTGCCAAGACAATATAAACAACACAAGAGAAAACAAAACGTTCTAAAACACCACCAAAACATTCCGAAAACCCGCCAAAACATCATCAAAACAATTCAAAACCAACCAAAAAATAAGAGGAACACGGCAACATATTGGCAAGCAAGAGACGGAGAACGCGGCACCTTCTAGGAGGCCAAGAAGGAAGCCGCACAACACCTGCACTGTGTCTGCAACTTTCAAACTGCTAGAAGCTAGTGGCTTGCCACTGGCCTGCCTCTTCAATTGCCATTAGCATTCCAATGGAAGCTATTCTTGGACAACTTTGCTCTGCTTGCTGCTAGTTCTGCCCCAGCCTACCATAGAGAACCTTGCTCTTCCCTTGAGGCTCTGAGATGCCAAGAACTTGTCAACTTCAAAGGGCGGGCCGGGCTACATCTACTCAGCTGCCACAGTTTCTCCTTGCTAGACCTAGTGGGAAAGCATTTTGCTGAGATGCAGAAGGCAAGAAACGCAGAATACGGAGACGCGGAGCTGTCCCAAGTGCTGCTGCCAGGCGTCTTTCCTCAGAAGGAGCGCCCCGGAGCGCACCGCAACCGGCACCGTCATCTCTGCGCAAAGAGCCAAAATATTTTAAAACCCGCCAAAACTAATCCAAAAATATTTTCAAACCCGCCAAAATAGAATACCGGACAGAAGTGATCAATACATTCGAAAAAACCTGACAAAACATGATAAAGCCCACCAAAGCTAATCCAAACACACCAAAAACTGGCCAAACAGAATCAGAACAAATCAAAACAAATCTAAACCTTCTAAAAACCCGCCAAAATATTTCAAAACCCGTCAAAACTAATCAAAACCTACCGAATACCCGCCAAAACATTCCAAATACCCGCCAAAAGATTTTAAAACCCGCCAAAAGGAATCCAAATATTCCAAAACCTGCCAACACAATAAAAACAACTCAAGAGAATACAAAACATTCTAAAACCCAACCAAAACATTCCGAAAACCCACCAAAAAATCATAAAAACAAATCAAAACCAACCAAAACATTCCGAAAACCCGCCAAAATGATTTAGACCCGCAAAACTCATCAAAACATTCTGAAAAGATGCCAAAACATTAGAAAACCAGCCTGAACTGATCAAAACATTCAAAAAACTTGGCAAAACATCATAAAAACAAATCAAAACCAACCGAAACATTCCAAAAACCAGCCAAAATATTCTGAAATCCGGCCAAAACATCATAAAAACAAATCAAAACCAACCGAAACATTCCAAAAACCCGACAAAATAGTTTAGAACCCGCCAAAACTGATCAAAACATTCTGAAAAGATGCCAAAATACTAGAAAACCAGTCTGAAGTGATCAAAACATTCAATAACTTGCCAAAACATAATCAAAACAAATGAAAGCAAACCAAAACATTCCAAATACCCGCCAAAATATTTTAAAACCCGCCAAAAGGAATCCAAACATTCCAAAACCTGCCAAGAAAATATAAACAACACAAGAGAAAACAAAACGTTCTAAAACACCACCAAAACATTCCGAAAACCCGCCAAAACATCATCAAAACAATTCAAAACCAACCAAAAAATAAGAGGAACACGGCAACATATTGGCAAGCAAGAGACGGAGAACGCGGCACCTTCTAGGAGGCCAAGAAGGAAGCCGCACAACACCTGCACTGTGTCTGCAACTTTCAAACTGCTAGAAGCTAGTGGCTTGCCACTGGCCTGCCTCTTCAATTGCCATTAGCATTCCAATGGAAGCTATTCTTGGACAACTTTGCTCTGCTTGCTGCTAGTTCTGCCCCAGCCTAGCATAGAGAACCTTGCTCTTGCCTTGAGGCTCTGAGATGCCAAGAACTTGTCAACTTCAAAGGGCGGGCCGGGCTACATCTACTCAGCTGCCACAGTTTCTCCTTGCTAGACCTAGTGGGAAAGCATTTTGCTGAGATGCAGAAGGCAAGAAACGCAGAATACGGAGACGCGGAGCTGTCCCAAGTGCCGCTGCCAGGCGTCTTTCCGCAGAAGGAGCGCCCCGGAGCGCACCGCAACCGGCACCGTCATCTCTGCGCAAAGAGCCAAAATATTTTCAAACCCGCCAAAACTAATCCAAAAATATTTTCAAACCCGCCAAAATAGAAAACCAGACAGAAGTGATCAATACATTCGAAAAAACCTGACAAAACATGATCAAGCCCAGCAAAGCTAATCCAAACACACCAAAAACTGGGCTAAACAGAATCAAAACAAATCAAAACAAATCTAAAACTACTAAAAACCCGCCAAAATATTTCAAAACCCATCAAAACTAATCAAAAACTTCCGAATACCCATTAAAAAACATTCCAAATACCCGCCAAAATATTTTAAAACCCGCCAAAATGAATCCAAACATTCCAAAACCTGCCAACACAATAAAAACAACTCAAGAGAATACAAAACATTCTAAAACCCAACCAAAACATTCCGAAAACCCACCAAAACATCATAAAAACAAATCAAAACCAACCAAAACATTCTGAAAACCCGCCAAAATGATTTAGACCCGCAAAACTCATCAAAACATTCTGAAAAGATGCAAAAACATTAGAAAACCAGCCTGAACGGATCAAAACATTCAAAAAAATTGGCAAAACATCGTAAAAACAAATCAAAACCAACCAAAACATTCCAAAAACCAGCCAAAATATTCCGAAATCCGGCCAAAACATCATAAAAACAAATCAAAACCAACCAAAACATTCCAAAAACCCGACAAAATAGTTTAGAATCCGCCAAAACTGATCAAAACATTCTGAAAAGATGCCAAAATACTATCAAACCAGTCTGAAGTGATTGAAACATTCAATAACTTGGCAAAACATAATCAAAACAAATGAAAGCAAACCAAAACATTCCAAATACCCGCCAAAATATTTTAAAACCCGCCAAAAGGAATCCAAACAATCCAAAACCTGCCAAGACAATATAAACAACACAAGAGAAAACAAAACATTCTAAAACACCACCAAAACATTCCGAAAACCCGCCAAAACATCATCAAAACAAATCAAAATCAACCATAAAACAAGTGGAACACGGCTACATATTGGCAAGCAAGAGACGGAGAACGCGGCACCTTCTAGGAGGCCAAGAAGGAAGCCGCACAACACCTGCACTGTGTCTGCAACTTTCAAACTGCTAAAAGCTAGTGGCTTGCCACTGGCCTGCCTCTTCAATTGCCATTAGCATTCCAATGGAAGCTATTCTTGGACAACTTTGCTCTGCTTGCTGCTAGTTCTGCCCCAGCCTACCATAGAGAACCTTGCTCTTGCCTTGAGGCTCTGAGATACCAAGAACTTGTCAACTTCAAAGGGCGGGCCGGGCTACATCTACTCAGCTGCCACAGTTTCTCCTTGCTAGACCTAGTGGGAAAGCATTTTGCTGAGATGCAGAAGGCAAGAAACGCAGAATACGGAGACCCGCAGCTGTCCCAAGTGCCGCTGCCAGGCGTCTTTCCGCAGAAGGAGCGCCCCGGAGCGCACCGCAACCGGCACCGTCATCTCTGCGCAAAAAGCCAAAATATTTTCAAACCCGCCAAAACTAATCCAAAAATATTTTCAAACCCGCCAAAATAGAAAACCGGACGGAAGTGATCAATACATTCGAAAAAACCTGACAAAACATGATCAAGCCCACCAAAGCTAATCCAAACATACCAAAACTGGGCTAAACAGAATCAAAACAAATCTAAACCTTCTAAAAACCTGCCAAAATATTTCAAAACCCGTCAAAACTAATCAAAACCTTCCGAATACCCGCCAAAACATTCCAAATACCCACCAAAAGATTTTAAAACCCGCCAAAAGGAATCCAAACATTCCAAAACCTGCCAACACAATAAAAACAACTCAAGAGAATACAAAACATTCTAAAACCCAACCAAAACATTCCGAAAACCCACCTAAACATCATCAAAACAAATCAAAACCAACCAAAACATTCTGAAAACCCGCCAAAATGATTTAGACCCACAAAACTCATCAAAACATCCTGAAAAGATGCCAAAACATTAGAAAATCAGCCTGAACTGATCAGAACATTCAAAAAATTTGGCAAAACATCATAAAAACAAATCAAAACCAACCGAAACATTCCAAAAACCAGCCAAAATATTCCGAAATCCGGCCAAAACATCATAAAAACAAATCAAAACCAACCGAAACATTCCAAAAACCCGACAAAATAGTTTAGAACCCGCCAAAACTGATCAAAACATTCTGAAAAGATGCCAAAATACTAGAAAACCAGTCTGAAGTGATCAAAACATTCAATAACTTGCCAAAACATAATCAAAACAAATGAAAGCAAACCAAAACATTCCAAATACCCGCCAAAAGATTTTAAAACCCGCCAAAATGAATCCAAACATTCCAAAACTTGCCAACACAATAAAAACAAGTCAAGAGAATACAAAACATTCTAAAACCCAACCAAACCATTCCGAAAACCCACCAAAACATCATAAAAACAAATCAAAACCAACCGAAACATTCCAAAAACCCAACAAAATAGTTTAGAACCCGCCAAAACTGATCAAATCATTCTGAAAAGATGCCAAAATACTAGAAAACCAGTCAGAAGTGATCGAAACATTCAATAACTTGCCAAAACATAATCAAAACAAATGAAAGCAAACCAAAACATTCCAAATACCCGCCAAAATATTTTAAAACCCGCCAAAAGGAATCCAAATGTTCCAAAACCTGCCAAGAAAATATAAACAACACAAGAGAAAACAAAACATTCTAAAACACCACCAAAACATTCCGAAAACCCGCCAAAACATCATCAAAACAATTCAAAACCAACCAAAAAATAAGAGGAACACGGCAACATATTGGCAAGCAAGAGACGGAGAACGCGGCACCTTCTAGGAGGCCAAGAAGGAAGCCGCACAACACCTGCACTGTGTCTGCAACTTTCAAACTGCTAGAAGCTAGTGGCTTGCCACTGGCCTGCCTCTTCAATTGCCATTAGCATTCCAATGGAAGCTATTCTTGGACAACTTTGCTCTGCTTGCTGCTAGTTCTGCCCCAGCCTACCATAGAGAACCTTGCTCTTCCCTTGAGGCTCTGAGATGCCAAGAACTTGTCAACTTCAAAGGGCGGGCCGGGCTACATCTACTCAGCTGCCACAGTTTCTCCTTGCTAGACCTAGTGGGAAAGCATTTTGCTGAGATGCAGAAGGCAAGAAACGCAGAATACGGAGACGCGGAGCTGTCCCAAGTGCCGCTGCCAGGCGTCTTTCCGCAGAAGGAGCGCCCCGGAGCGCACCGCAACCGGCACCGTCATCTCTGCGCAAAGAGCCAAAATATTTTAAAACCCGCCAAAACTAATCCAAAAATATTTTCAAACGCACCAAAATAGAAAACCGGACGGAAGTGATCAATACATTCGAAAAAACCTGACAAAACATGATCAAGCCCACCAAAGCTAATCCAAACACACCAAAAACTGGGCTAAACAGAATCAAAACAAATCAAAACAAATCTAAACCTTGTAAAAACCCGCCAAAATATTTCAAAACCCGTCAAAACTAATCAAAACATTCCGAATACCCATTAAAAAACATTCCAAATACCCGCCAAAAGATTTTAAAACCCGCCAAAAGGAATCCAAACATTCCAAAACCTGCCAACACAATAAAAACAACTCAAGAGAATACAAAACATTCTAAAACCCAACCAAAACATTCCGAAAACCCACCTAAACATCATAAAAACAAATCAAAACCAACCAAAATATTCTGAAAACCCGCCAAAATGATTTAGACCCGCAAAACTCATCAAAACATTCTGAAAAGATGCCAAAACATTAGAAAACCAGCCTGAACTGATCAAAACATTCAAAAAACTTGGCAATACATCATAAAAACAAATCAAAACCAACCGAAACATTCCAAAAACCCGACAAAATAGTTTAGAACCCGCCAAAACTGATCAAAACATTCTGAAAAGATGCCAAAATACTAGAAAACCAGTCTGAAGTGATCGAAACTTTCAATAACTTGCCAAAACATAATCAAAACAAATGAAAGCAAACCAAAACATTCCAAATACCCACCAAAATATTTTAAAACCCGCCAAAAGGAATCCAAATGTTCCAAAATCTGCCAAGAAAATATAAACAACACAAGAGAAAACATTCTAAAACACCACCAAAACATTCCGAAAACCCGCCAAAACATCATCAAAACAATTCAAAACCAACCAAAAAATAAGAGGAACACGGCAACATATTGGCAAGCAAGAGACGGAGAACGCGGCACCTTCTAGGAGGCCAAGAAGGAAGCCGCACAACACCTGCACTGTGTCTGCAACTTTCAAACTGCTAGAAGCTAGTGGCTTGCCACTGGCCTGCCTCTTCAATTGCCATTAGCATTCCAATGGAAGCTATTCTTGGACAACTTTGCTCTGCTTGCTGCTAGTTCTGCCCCAGCCTACCATAGAGAACCTTGCTCTTGCCTTGAGGCTCTGAGATGCCAAGAACTTGTCAACTTCAAAGGGCGGGCCGGGCTACATCTACTCAGCTGCCACAGTTTCTCCTTGCTAGACCTAGTGGGAAAGCATTTTGCTGAGATGCAGAAGGCAAGAAACGCAGAATACGGAGACGCGGAGCTGTCCCAAGTGCCGCTGCCAGGCGTCTTTCCGCAGAAGGAGCGCCCCGGAGCGCACTGCAACCGGCACCGTCATCTCTGCGCAAAGAGCCAAAATATTTTAAAACCCGCCAAAACTAATCCAAAAATATTTTCAAACCCGCCAAAATAGAAAACCAGACAGAAGTGATCAATACATTCGAAAAAACCTGACAAAACATGATCAAGCCCACCAAAGCTAATCCAAACACACCAAAAACTGGGCTAAACAGAATCAAAACAAATCAAAACAAATCTAAAACTTCTAAAAACCCGCCAAAATATTTCAAAACCCGTCAAAACTAATCAAAACATTCCGAATACCCATTAAAAAACATTCCAAATACCCGCCAAAAGATTTTAAAACCCGCCAAAAGGAATCCAAACATTCCAAAACCTGCCAACACAATAAAAACAACTCAAGAGAATACAAAACATTCTAATACCCAACCAAAACATTCCGAAAACCCACCTAAACATCATAAAAACAAATCAAAACCAACCAAAACATTCTGAAAACCCGCCAAAATGATTTAGACCCCCAAAACTCATCAAAACATTCTGAAAAGATGCCAAAACATTAGAAAACCAGCCTGAACGGATCAAAACATTCAAAAAACTTGGCAAAACATCATAAAAACAAATCAAAACCAACCGAAACATTCCAAAAACCAGCCAAAATATTCCGAAATCTGGCCAAAACATCATAAAAACAAATCAAAACCAACCGAAACATTCTGAAAACGCGCCAAAATGATTTAGACCCGCAAAACTCATCAAAACATTCTGAAAAGATGCCAAAACATTAGAAAACCAGCCTGAACTGATCAAAACATTCAAAAAACCCGCCAAAACATCATAAAAACAAATCAAAACCAACCGAAACATTCCAAAAACCCGACAAAATAGTTTAGAACCCGCCAAAACTGATCAAAACATTCTGAAAAGATGCCAAAATACTAGAAAACCAGTCTGAAGTGATCGAAACTTTCAATAACTTGCCAAAACATAATCAAAACAAATGAAAGCAAACCAAAACATTCCAAATACCCACCAAAATATTTTAAAACCCGCCAAAAGGAATCCAAATGTTCCAAAATCTGCCAAGAAAATATAAACAACACAAGAGAAAACATTCTAAAACACCACCAAAACATTCCGAAAACCCGCCAAAACATCATCAAAACAAATCAAAACCAACCAAAAAATAAGAGGAACACGGCAACATATTGGCAAGCAAGAGACGGAGAACGCGGCACCTTCTAGGAGGCCAAGAAGGAAGCCGCACAACACCTGCACTGTGTCTGCAACTTTCAAACTGCTAGAAGCTAGTGGCTTGCCACTGGCCTGCCTCTTCAATTGCCATTAGCATTCCAATGGAAGCTATTCTTGGACAACTTTGCTCTGCTTGCTGCTAGTTCTGCCCCAGCCTACCATAGAGAACCTTGCTCTTCCCTTGAGGCTCTGAGATGCCAAGAACTTGTCAACTTCAAAGGGCGGGCCGGGCTACATCTACTCAGCTGCCACAGTTTCTCCTTGCTAGACCTAGTGGGAAAGCATTTTGCTGAGATGCAGAAGGCAAGAAACGCAGAATACGGAGACGCGGAGCTGTCCCAAGTGCCGCTGCCAGGCGTCTTTCCGCAGAAGGAGCGCCCCGGAGCGCACCGCAACCGGCACCGTCATCTCTGCGCAAAGAGCCAAAATATTTTAAAACCCGCCAAAACTAATCCAAAAATATTTTCAAACGCACCAAAATAGAAAACCGGACGGAAGTCATCAATACATTCGAAAAAACCTGACAAAACATGATCAAGCCCACCAAAGCTAATCCAAACACACCAAAAACTGGGCTAAACAGAATCAAAACAAATCAAAACAAATCTAAAACTTCTAAAAACCCGCCAAAATATTTCAAAACCCGTCAAAACTAATCAAAACATTCCGAATACCCATTAAAAAACATTCCAAATACCCGCCAAAAGATTTTAAAACCCGCCAAAAGGAATCCAAACATTCCAAAACCTGCCAACACAATAAAAACAACTCAAGAGAATACAAAACATTCTAAAACCCAACCAAAACATTCCGAAAACCCACCTAAACATCATCAAAACAAATCAAAACCAACCGAAACATTCTGAAAACCCGCCAAAATGATTTAGACCCGCAAAACTCATCAAAACATTCTGAAAAGATGCCAAAACATTAGAAAACCAGCCTGAACTGATCAAAACATTCAAAAAACTTGGCAATACATCATAAAAACAAGTCAAAACCAACCGAAACATTCCAAAAACCCGACAAAATAGTTTAGAACCCGCCAAAACTGATCAAAACATTCTGAAAAGATGCCAAAATACTATCAAACCACTAAGAAGTGATCAAAACATTCAATAACTTGCCAAAACATAATCAAAACAAATGAAAGCAAACCAAAACATTCCAAATACCCGCCAAAATATTTTAAAACCCGCCAAAAGGAATCCAAACATTCCAAAACCTGCCAAGACAATATAAACAACACAAGAGAAAACAAAACGTTCTAAAACACCACCAAAACATTCCGAAAACCCGCCAAAACATCATCAAAACAATTCAAAACCAACCAAAAAATAAGAGGAACACGGCAACATATTGGCAAGCAAGAGACGGAGAACGCGGCACCTTCTAGGAGGCCAAGAAGGAAGCCGCACAACACCTGCACTGTGTCTGCAACTTTCAAACTGCTAGAAGCTAGTGGCTTGCCACTGGCCTGCCTCTTCAATTGCCATTAGCATTCCAATGGAAGCTATTCTTGGACAACTTTGCTCTGCTTGCTGCTAGTTCTGCCCCAGCCTACCATAGAGAACCTTGCTCTTCCCTTGAGGCTCTGAGATGCCAAGAACTTGTCAACTTCAAAGGGCGGGCCGGGCTACATCTACTCAGCTGCCACAGTTTCTCCTTGCTAGACCTAGTGGGAAAGCATTTTGCTGAGATGCAGAAGGCAAGAAACGCAGAATACGGAGACGCGGAGCTGTCCCAAGTGCTGCTGCCAGGCGTCTTTCCTCAGAAGGAGCGCCCCGGAGCGCACCGCAACCGGCACCGTCATCTCTGCGCAAAGAGCCAAAATATTTTAAAACCCGCCAAAACTAATCCAAAAATATTTTCAAACCCGCCAAAATAGAATACCGGACAGAAGTGATCAATACATTCGAAAAAACCTGACAAAACATGATAAAGCCCACCAAAGCTAATCCAAACACACCAAAAACTGGCCAAACAGAATCAGAACAAATCAAAACAAATCTAAACCTTCTAAAAACCCGCCAAAATATTTCAAAACCCGTCAAAACTAATCAAAACCTACCGAATACCCGCCAAAACATTCCAAATACCCGCCAAAAGATTTTAAAACCCGCCAAAAGGAATCCAAATATTCCAAAACCTGCCAACACAATAAAAACAACTCAAGAGAATACAAAACATTCTAAAACCCAACCAAAACATTCCGAAAACCCACCAAAAAATCATAAAAACAAATCAAAACCAACCAAAACATTCCGAAAACCCGCCAAAATGATTTAGACCCGCAAAACTCATCAAAACATTCTGAAAAGATGCCAAAACATTAGAAAACCAGCCTGAACTGATCAAAACATTCAAAAAAATTGGCAAAACATCATAAAAACAAATCAAAACCAACCGAAACATTCCAAAAACCAGCCAAAATATTCTGAAATCCGGCCAAAACATCATAAAAACAAATCAAAACCAACCGAAACATTCCAAAAACCCGACAAAATAGTTTAGAACCCGCCAAAACTGATCAAAACATTCTGAAAAGATGCCAAAATACTAGAAAACCAGTCTGAAGTGATCAAAACATTCAATAACTTGCCAAAACATAATCAAAACAAATGAAAGCAAACCAAAACATTCCAAATACCCGCCAAAATATTTTAAAACCCGCCAAAAGGAATCCAAACATTCCAAAACCTGCCAAGAAAATATAAACAACACAAGAGAAAACAAAACGTTCTAAAACACCACCAAAACATTCCGAAAACCCGCCAAAACATCATCAAAACAATTCAAAACCAACCAAAAAATAAGAGGAACACGGCAACATATTGGCAAGCAAGAGACGGAGAACGCGGCACCTTCTAGGAGGCCAAGAAGGAAGCCGCACAACACCTGCACTGTGTCTGCAACTTTCAAACTGCTAGAAGCTAGTGGCTTGCCACTGGCCTGCCTCTTCAATTGCCATTAGCATTCCAATGGAAGCTATTCTTGGACAACTTTGCTCTGCTTGCTGCTAGTTCTGCCCCAGCCTAGCATAGAGAACCTTGCTCTTGCCTTGAGGCTCTGAGATGCCAAGAACTTGTCAACTTCAAAGGGCGGGCCGGGCTACATCTACTCAGCTGCCACAGTTTCTCCTTGCTAGACCTAGTGGGAAAGCATTTTGCTGAGATGCAGAAGGCAAGAAACGCAGAATACGGAGACGCGGAGCTGTCCCAAGTGCCGCTGCCAGGCGTCTTTCCGCAGAAGGAGCGCCCCGGAGCGCACCGCAACCGGCACCGTCATCTCTGCGCAAAGAGCCAAAATATTTTAAAACCCGCCAAAACTAATCCAAAAATATTTTCAAACCCGCCAAAATAGAAAACCAGACAGAAGTGATCAATACATTCGAAAAAACCTGACAAAACATGATCAAGCCCAGCAAAGCTAATCCAAACACACCAAAAACTGGGCTAAACAGAATCAAAACAAATCAAAACAAATCGAAACCTTCTAAAAACCCGCCAAAATATTTCAAAACCCGTCAAAACTAATCAAAAACTTCCGAATACCCATTATAAAACATTCCAAATACCCGCCAAAAGATTTTAAAACCCGCCAAAATGAATCCAAACATTCCAAAACCTGCCAACACAATAAAAACAACTCAAGAGAATACAAAACATTCTAAAACCCAACCAAAACATTCCGAAAACCCACCTAAACATCATAAAAACAAATCAAAACCAACCGAAACATTCCAAAAACCAGCCAAAATATTCCGAAATCCGGCCAAAACATCATAAAAACAAATCAAAACCAACCGAAACATTCCAAAAACCCGACAAAATAGTTTAGAGCCCGCCAAAACTGATCAAAACATTCTGAAAAGATGCCAAAATACTAGAAAACCAGTCTGAAGTGATCGAAACTTTCAATAACTTGCCAAAACATAATCAAAACAAATGAAAGCAAACCAAAACATTCCAAATACCCGGCAAAATATTTTAAAACCCGCCAAAAGGAATCCAAATGTTCCAAAACCTGCCAAGAAAATATAAACAACACAAGAGAAAACAAAACATTCTAAAACACCACCAAAACATTCCGAAAACCCGCCAAAACATCATCAAAACAATTCAAAACCAACCAAAAAATAAGAGGAACATGGCAACATATTGTCAAGCAAGAGACGGAGAACGCGGCACCTTCTAGGAGGCCAAGAAGGAAGCCGCACAACACCTGCACTGTGTCTGCAACTTTCAAACTGCTAGAAGCTAGTGGCTTGCCACTGGCCTGCCTCTTCAATTGCCATTAGCATTCCAATGGAAGCTATTCTTGGACAACTTTGCTCTGCTTGCTGCTAGTTCTGCCCCAGCCTACCATAGAGAACCTTGCTCTTGCCTTGAGGCTCTGAGATGCCAAGAACTTGTCAACTTCAAAGGGCGGGCCGGGCTACATCTACTCAGCTGCCACAGTTTCTCCTTGCTAGACCTAGTGGGAAAGCATTTTGCTGAGATGCAGAAGGCAAGAAACGCAGAATACGGAGACGCGGAGCTGTCCCAAGTGCCGCTGCCAGGCGTCTTTCCGCAGAAGGAGCGCCCTGGAGCGCACCGCAACCGGCACCGTCATCTCTGCGCAAAGAGCCAAAATATTTTAAAACCCGCCAAAACTAATCCAAAAATATTTTCAAACGCACCAAAATAGAAAACCGGACGGAAGTGATCAATACATTCGAAAAAACCTGACAAAACATGATCAAGCCCACCAAAGCTAATCCAAACACACCAAAAACTGGGCTAAACAGAATCAAAACAAATCGAAACCTTCTAAAAACCCGCCAAAATATTTCAAAACCCGTCAAAACTAATCAAAACCTTCCGAATACCCGCCAAAACATTCCAAATAACCGCCAAAAGATTTTAAAACCCGCCAAAAGGAATCCAAACATTCCAAAACCTGCCAACACAATAAAAACAACTCAAGAGAATACAAAACATTCTAAAACCCAACCAAAACATTCCGAAAACCCACCTAAACATCATAAAAACAAATCAAAACCAACCAAAACATTCTGAAAACCCGCCAAAATGATTTAGACCCGCAAAACTCATCAAAACATTCTGAAAAGATGCCAAAACATTAGAAAACCAGCCTGAACTGATCAAAACATTCAAAAAACTTGGCAATACATCATAAAAACAAATCAAAACCAACCGAAACATTCCAAAAACCCGACAAAATAGTTTAGAACCCGCCAAAACTGATCAAAACATTCTGAAAAGATGCCAAAATACTATCAAACCACTAAGAAGTGATCAAAACATTCAATAACTTGCCAAAACATAATCAAAACAAATGAAAGCAAACCAAAACATTCCAAATACCCGCCAAAATATTTTAAAACCCGCCAAAAGGAATCCAAACATTCCAAAACCTGCCAAGACAATATAAACAACACAAGAGAAAACAAAACATTCTAAAACACCACCAAAACATTCCGAAAACCCGCCAAAACATCATCAAAACAATTCAAAACCAACCAAAAAATAAGAGGAACACGGCAACATATTGGCAAGCAAGAGACGGAGAACGCGGCACCTTCTAGGAGGCCAAGAAGGAAGCCGCACAACACCTGCACTGTGTCTGCAACTTTCAAACTGCTAGAAGCTAGTGGCTTGCCACTGGCCTGCCTCTTCAATTGCCATTAGCATTCCAATGGAAGCTATTCTTGGACAACTTTGCTCTGCTTGCTGCTAGTTCTGCCCCAGCCTACCATAGAGAACCTTGCTCTTGCCTTGAGGCTCTGAGATGCCAAGAACTTGTCAACTTTAAAGGGCGGGCCGGGCTACATCTACTCAGCTGCCACAGTTTCTCCTTGCTAGACCTAGTGGGAAAGCATTTTGCTGAGATGCAGAAGGCAAGAAACGCAGAATACGGAGACGCGGAGCTGTCCCAAGTGCCGCTGCCAGGCGTCTTTCCGCAGAAGGAGCGCCCTGGAGCGCACCGCAACCGGCACCGTCATCTCTGCGCAAAGAGCCAAAATATTTTAAAACCCGCCAAAACTAATCCAAAAATATTTTCAAACCCGCCAAAATAGAAAACCAGACAGAAGTCATCAATACATTCGAAAAAACCTGACAAAACATGATCAAGCCCACCAAAGCTAATCCAAACACACCAAAAACTGGGCTAAACAGAATCAAAACAAATCAAAACAAATCGAAACCTTCTAAAAACCCGCCAAAATATTTCAAAACCCGTCAAAACTAATCAAAACCTTCCGAATACCCGCCAAAACATTCCAAATACCCGCCAAAAGATTTTAAAACCCGCCAAAAGGAATCCAAACATTCCAAAACCTGCCAACACAATAAAAACAACTCAAGAGAATACAAAACATTCTAAAACCCAACCAAAACATTCCGAAAACCCACCTAAACATCATAAAAACAAATCAAAACCAACCGAAACATTCTGAAAACCCGCCAAAATGATTTAGACCCGCAAAACTCATCAAAACATTCTGAAAAGATGCCAAAACATTAGAAAACCAGCCTGAACTGATCAAAACATTCAAAAAACTTGGCAATACATCATAAAAACAAATCAAAACCAACCGAAACATTCCAAAAACCAGCCAAAATATTCTGAAATTTGGCCAAAACATCATAAAAATAAATCAAAACCAACCGAAACATTCCAAAAACCCGACAAAATAGTTTAGAACCCGCCAAAACTGATCAAAACATTCTGAAAAGATGCCAAAATACTATCAAACCAGTAAGAAGTGATCAAAACATTCAATAACTTGCCAAAACATAATCAAAACAAATGAAAGCAAACCAAAACATTCCAAATACCCGCCAAAATATTTTAAAACCCGCCAAAAGGAATCCAAACATTCCAAAACCTGCCAAGAAAATATAAACAACACAAGAGAAAACAAAACGTTCTAAAACACCACCAAAACATTCCGAAAACCCGCCAAAACATCATCAAAACAATTCAAAACCAACCAAAAAATAAGAGGAACACGGCAACATATTGGCAAGCAAGAGACGGAGAACGCGGCACCTTCTAGGAGGCCAAGAAGGAAGCCGCACAACACCTGCACTGTGTCTGCAACTTTCAAACTGCTAGAAGCTAGTGGCTTGCCACTGGCCTGCCTCTTCAATTGCCATTAGCATTCCAATGGAAGCTATTCTTGGACAACTTTGCTCTGCTTGCTGCTAGTTCTGCCCCAGCCTAGCATAGAGAACCTTGCTCTTGCCTTGAGGCTCTGAGATGCCAAGAACTTGTCAACTTCAAAGGGCGGGCCGGGCTACATCTACTCAGCTGCCACAGTTTCTCCTTGCTAGACCTAGTGGGAAAGCATTTTGCTGAGATGCAGAAGGCAAGAAACGCAGAATACGGAGACGCGGAGCTGTCCCAAGTGCCGCTGCCAGGCGTCTTTCCGCAGAAGGAGCGCCCCGGAGCGCACCGCAACCGGCACCGTCATCTCTGCGCAAAGAGCCAAAATATTTTAAAACCCGCCAAAACTAATCCAAAAATATTTTCAAACCCGCCAAAATAGAAAACCAGACAGAAGTGATCAATACATTCGAAAAAACCTGACAAAACATGATCAAGCCCAGCAAAGCTAATCCAAACACACCAAAAACTGGGCTAAACAGAATCAAAACAAATCAAAACAAATCGAAACCTTCTAAAAACCCGCCAAAATATTTCAAAACCCGTCAAAACTAATAAAAAACTTCCGAATACCCATTATAAAACATTCCAAATACCCGCCAAAAGATTTTAAAACCCGCCAAAATGAATCCAAACATTCCAAAACCTGCCAACACAATAAAAACAACTCAAGAGAATACAAAACATTCTAAAACCCAACCAAAACATTCCGAAAACCCACCTAAACATCATAAAAACAAATCAAAACCAACCGAAACATTCCAAAAACCAGCCAAAATATTCCGAAATCCGGCCAAAACATCATAAAAACAAATCAAAACCAACCGAAACATTCCAAAAACCCGACAAAATAGTTTAGAGCCCGCCAAAACTGATCAAAACATTCTGAAAAGATGCCAAAATACTAGAAAACCAGTCTGAAGTGATCGAAACTTTCAATAACTTGCCAAAACATAATCAAAACAAATGAAAGCAAATCAAAACATTCCAAATACCCGGCAAAATATTTTAAAACCCGCCAAAAGGAATCCAAATGTTCCAAAACCTGCCAAGAAAATATAAACAACACAAGAGAAAACAAAACATTCTAAAACACCACCAAAACATTCCGAAAACCCGCCAAAACATCATCAAAACAATTCAAAACCAACCAAAAAATAAGAGGAACATGGCAACATATTGTCAAGCAAGAGACGGAGAACGCGGCACCTTCTAGGAGGCCAAGAAGGAAGCCGCACAACACCTGCACTGTGTCTGCAACTTTCAAACTGCTAGAAGCTAGTGGCTTGCCACTGGCCTGCCTCTTCAATTGCCATTAGCATTCCAATGGAAGCTATTCTTGGACAACTTTGCTCTGCTTGCTGCTAGTTCTGCCCCAGCCTACCATAGAGAACCTTGCTCTTGCCTTGAGGCTCTGAGATGCCAAGAACTTGTCAACTTCAAAGGGCGGGCCGGGCTACATCTACTCAGCTGCCACAGTTTCTCCTTGCTAGACCTAGTGGGAAAGCATTTTGCTGAGATGCAGAAGGCAAGAAACGCAGAATACGGAGACGCGGAGCTGTCCCAAGTGCCGCTGCCAGGCGTCTTTCCGCAGAAGGAGCGCCCTGGAGCGCACCGCAACCGGCACCGTCATCTCTGCGCAAAGAGCCAAAATATTTTAAAACCCGCCAAAACTAATCCAAAAATATTTTCAAACGCACCAAAATAGAAAACCGGACGGAAGTGATCAATACATTCGAAAAAACCTGACAAAACATGATCAAGCCCACCAAAGCTAATCCAAACACACCAAAAACTGGGCTAAACAGAATCAAAACAAATCGAAACCTTCTAAAAACCCGCCAAAATATTTCAAAACCCGTCAAAACTAATCAAAACCTTCCGAATACCCGCCAAAACATTCCAAATAACCGCCAAAAGATTTTAAAACCCGCCAAAAGGAATCCAAACATTCCAAAACCTGCCAACACAATAAAAACAACTCAAGAGAATACAAAACATTCTAAAACCCAACCAAAACATTCCGAAAACCCACCTAAACATCATAAAAACAAATCAAAACCAACCAAAACATTCTGAAAACCCGCCAAAATGATTTAGACCCGCAAAACTCATCAAAACATTCTGAAAAGATGCCAAAACATTAGAAAACCAGCCTGAACTGATCAAAACATTCAAAAAACTTGGCAATACATCATAAAAACAAATCAAAACCAACCGAAACATTCCAAAAACCCGACAAAATAGTTTAGAACCCGCCAAAACTGATCAAAACATTCTGAAAAGATGCCAAAATACTATCAAACCACTAAGAAGTGATCAAAACATTCAATAACTTGCCAAAACATAATCAAAACAAATGAAAGCAAACCAAAACATTCCAAATACCCGCCAAAATATTTTAAAACCCGCCAAAAGGAATCCAAACATTCCAAAACCTGCCAAGACAATATAAACAACACAAGAGAAAACAAAACATTCTAAAACACCACCAAAACATTCCGAAAACCCGCCAAAACATCATCAAAACAATTCAAAACCAACCAAAAAATAAGAGGAACACGGCAACATATTGGCAAGCAAGAGACGGAGAACGCGGCACCTTCTAGGAGGCCAAGAAGGAAGCCGCACAACACCTGCACTGTGTCTGCAACTTTCAAACTGCTAGAAGCTAGTGGCTTGCCACTGGCCTGCCTCTTCAATTGCCATTAGCATTCCAATGGAAGCTATTCTTGGACAACTTTGCTCTGCTTGCTGCTAGTTCTGCCCCAGCCTACCATAGAGAACCTTGCTCTTGCCTTGAGGCTCTGAGATGCCAAGAACTTGTCAACTTTAAAGGGCGGGCCGGGCTACATCTACTCAGCTGCCACAGTTTCTCCTTGCTAGACCTAGTGGGAAAGCATTTTGCTGAGATGCAGAAGGCAAGAAACGCAGAATACGGAGACGCGGAGCTGTCCCAAGTGCCGCTGCCAGGCGTCTTTCCGCAGAAGGAGCGCCCTGGAGCGCACCGCAACCGGCACCGTCATCTCTGCGCAAAGAGCCAAAATATTTTAAAACCCGCCAAAACTAATCCAAAAATATTTTCAAACCCGCCAAAATAGAAAACCAGACAGAAGTCATCAATACATTCGAAAAAACCTGACAAAACATGATCAAGCCCACCAAAGCTAATCCAAACACACCAAAAACTGGGCTAAACAGAATCAAAACAAATCAAAACAAATCGAAACCTTCTAAAAACCCGCCAAAATATTTCAAAACCCGTCAAAACTAATCAAAACCTTCCGAATACCCGCCAAAACATTCCAAATACCCGCCAAAAGATTTTAAAACCCGCCAAAAGGAATCCAAACATTCCAAAACCTGCCAACACAATAAAAACAACTCAAGAGAATACAAAACATTCTAAAACCCAACCAAAACATTCCGAAAACCCACCTAAACATCATAAAAACAAATCAAAACCAACCGAAACATTCTGAAAACCCGCCAAAATGATTTAGACCCGCAAAACTCATCAAAACATTCTGAAAAGATGCCAAAACATTAGAAAACCAGCCTGAACTGATCAAAACATTCAAAAAACTTGGCAATACATCATAAAAACAAATCAAAACCAACCGAAACATTCCAAAAACCAGCCAAAATATTCTGAAATTTGGCCAAAACATCATAAAAATAAATCAAAACCAACCGAAACATTCCAAAAACCCGACAAAATAGTTTAGAACCCGCCAAAACTGATCAAAACATTCTGAAAAGATGCCAAAATACTATCAAACCAGTAAGAAGTGATCAAAACATTCAATAACTTGCCAAAACATAATCAAAACAAATGAAAGCAAACCAAAACATTCCAAATACCCGCCAAAATATTTTAAAACCCGCCAAAAGGAATCCAAACATTCCAAAACCTGCCAAGAAAATATAAACAACACAAGAGAAAACAAAACGTTCTAAAACACCACCAAAACATTCCGAAAACCCGCCAAAACATCATCAAAACAATTCAAAACCAACCAAAAAATAAGAGGAACACGGCAACATATTGGCAAGCAAGAGACGGAGAACGCGGCACCTTCTAGGAGGCCAAGAAGGAAGCCGCACAACACCTGCACTGTGTCTGCAACTTTCAAACTGCTAGAAGCTAGTGGCTTGCCACTGGCCTGCCTCTTCAATTGCCATTAGCATTCCAATGGATGCTATTCTTGGACAACTTTGCTCTGCTTGCTGCTAGTTCTGCCCCAGCCTACCATAGAGAACCTTGCTCTTGCCTTGAGGCTCTGAGATGCCAAGAACTTGTCAACTTCAAAGGGCGGGCCGGGCTACATCTACTCAGCTGCCACAGTTTCTCCTTGCTAGACCTAGTGGGAAAGCATTTTGCTGAGATGCAGAAGGCAAGAAACGCAGAATACGGAGACGCGGAGCTGTCCCAAGTGCCGCTGCCAGGCGTCTTTCCGCAGAAGGAGCGCCCTGGAGCGCACCGCAACCGGCACCGTCATCTCTGCGCAAAGAGCCAAAATATTTTAAAACCCGCCAAAACTAATCCAAAAATATTTTCAAACGCACCAAAATAGAAAACCGGACGGAAGTGATCAATACATTCGAAAAAACCTGACAAAACATGATCAAGCCCACCAAAGCTAATCCAAACACACCAAAAACTGGGCTAAACAGAATCAAAACAAATCGAAACCTTCTAAAAACCCGCCAAAATATTTCAAAACCCGTCAAAACTAATCAAAACCTTCCGAATACCCGCCAAAACATTCCAAATACCCGCCAAAAGATTTTAAAACCCGCCAAAAGGAATCCAAACATTCCAAAACCTGCCAACACAATAAAAACAACTCAAGAGAATACAAAACATTCTAAAACCCAACCAAAACATTCCGAAAACCCACCTAAACATCATAAAAACAAATCAAAACCAACCAAAACATTCTGAAAACCCGCCAAAATGATTTAGACCCGCAAAACTCATCAAAACATTCTGAAAAGATGCCAAAACATTAGAAAACCAGCCTGAACTGATCAAAACATTCAAAAAACTTGGCAATACATCATAAAAACAAATCAAAACCAACCGAAACATTCCAAAAACCCGACAAAATAGTTTAGAACCCGCCAAAACTGATCAAAACATTCTGAAAAGATGCCAAAATACTATCAAACCAGTAAGAAGTGATCAAAACATTCAATAACTTGCCAAAACATAATCAAAACAAATGAAAGCAAACCAAAACATTCCAAATACCCGCCAAAATATTTTAAAACCCGCCAAAAGGAATCCAAACATTCCAAAACCTGCCAAGACAATATAAACAACACAAGAGAAAACAAAACATTCTAAAACACCACCAAAACATTCCGAAAACCCGCCAAAACATCATCAAAACAATTCAAAACCAACCAAAAAATAAGAGGAACACGGCAACATATTGGCAAGCAAGAGACGGAGAACGCGGCACCTTCTAGGAGGCCAAGAAGGAAGCCGCACAACACCTGCACTGTGTCTGCAACTTTCAAACTGCTAGAAGCTAGTGGCTTGCCACTGGCCTGCCTCTTCAATTGCCATTAGCATTCCAATGGAAGCTATTCTTGGACAACTTTGCTCTGCTTGCTGCTAGTTCTGCCCCAGCCTACCATAGAGAACCTTGCTCTTGCCTTGAGGCTCTGAGATGCCAAGAACTTGTCAACTTTAAAGGGCGGGCCGGGCTACATCTACTCAGCTGCCACAGTTTCTCCTTGCTAGACCTAGTGGGAAAGCATTTTGCTGAGATGCAGAAGGCAAGAAACGCAGAATACGGAGACGCGGAGCTGTCCCAAGTGCCGCTGCCAGGCGTCTTTCCGCAGAAGGAGCGCCCTGGAGCGCACCGCAACCGGCACCGTCATCTCTGCGCAAAGAGCCAAAATATTTTAAAACCCGCCAAAACTAATCCAAAAATATTTTCAAACCCGCCAAAATAGAAAACCAGACAGAAGTCATCAATACATTCGAAAAAACCTGACAAAACATGATCAAGCCCACCAAAGCTAATCCAAACACACCAAAAACTGGGCTAAACAGAATCAAAACAAATCAAAACAAATCGAAACCTTCTAAAAACCCGCCAAAATATTTCAAAACCCGTCAAAACTAATCAAAACCTTCCGAATACCCGCCAAAACATTCCAAATAACCGCCAAAAGATTTTAAAACCCGCCAAAAGGAATCCAAACATTCCAAAACCTGCCAACACAATAAAAACAACTCAAGAGAATACAAAACATTCTAAAACCCAACCAAAACATTCCGAAAACCCACCTAAACATCATAAAAACAAATCAAAACCAACCGAAACATTCTGAAAACCCGCCAAAATGATTTAGACCCGCAAAACTCATCAAAACATTCTGAAAAGATGCCAAAACATTAGAAAACCAGCCTGAACTGATCAAAACATTCAAAAAACTTGGCAATACATCATAAAAACAAATCAAAACCAACCGAAACATTCCAAAAACCAGCCAAAATATTCTGAAATTTGGCCAAAACATCATAAAAATAAATCAAAACCAACCGAAACATTCCAAAAACCCGACAAAATAGTTTAGAACCCGCCAAAACTGATCAAAACATTCTGAAAAGATGCCAAAATACTATCAAACCAGTAAGAAGTGATCAAAACATTCAATAACTTGCCAAAACATAATCAAAACAAATGAAAGCAAACCAAAACATTCCAAATACCCGCCAAAATATTTTAAAACCCGCCAAAAGGAATCCAAACATTCCAAAACCTGCCAAGAAAATATAAACAACACAAGAGAAAACAAAACGTTCTAAAACACCACCAAAACATTCCGAAAACCCGCCAAAACATCATCAAAACAATTCAAAACCAACCAAAAAATAAGAGGAACACGGCAACATATTGGCAAGCAAGAGACGGAGAACGCGGCACCTTCTAGGAGGCCAAGAAGGAAGCCGCACAACACCTGCACTGTGTCTGCAACTTTCAAACTGCTAGAAGCTAGTGGCTTGCCACTGGCCTGCCTCTTCAATTGCCATTAGCATTCCAATGGATGCTATTCTTGGACAACTTTGCTCTGCTTGCTGCTAGTTCTGCCCCAGCCTACCATAGATAACCTTGCTCTTCCCTTGAGGCTCTGAGATGCCAAGAACTTGTCATCTTCAAAGGGCGGGCCGGGCTACATCTACTCAGCTGCCACAGTTTCTCCTTGCTAGACCTAGTGGGAAAGCATTTTGCTGAGATGCAGAAGGCAAGAAACGCAGAATACGGAGACGCGGAGCTGTCCCAAGTGCCGCTGCCAGGCGTCTTTCCGCAGAAGGAGCGCCCCGGAGCGCACCGCAACCGGCACCGTCATCTCTGCGCAAAGAGCCAAAATATTTTAAAACCCGCCAAAACTAATCCAAAAATATTTTCAAACCCGCCAAAATAGAAAACCAGACAGAAGTGATCAATACATTCGAAAAAACCTGACAAAACATGATCAAGCCCACCAAAGCTAATCCAAACACACCAAAAACTGGGCTAAACAGAATCAAAACAAATCAAAACAAATCTAAAACTTCTAAAAACCTGCCAAAATATTTCAAAACCCGTCAAAACTAATCAAAACCTTCCGAATACCCATTAAAAAAAATTGCAAATACCCGCCAAAATATTTTAAAACCCGCCAAAATGAATCCAAACATTCCAAAACCTGCCAAGAAAATATAAACAACTCAAGAGAATACAAAACATTCTAAAACCCAACCAAAACATTCCGAAAACCCGCCAAAACATCATCAAAACAATTCAAAACCAACCAAAAAATAAGAGGAACACGGCAACATATTGGCAAGCAAGAGACGGAGAACGCGGCACCTTCTAGGAGGCCAAGAAGGAAGCCGCACAACACCTGCACTGTGTCTGCAACTTTCAAACTGCTAGAAGCTAGTGGCTTGCCACTGGCCTGCCTCTTCAATTGCTATTAGCATTCCAATGGAAGCTATTCTTGGACAACTTTGCTCTGCTTGCTGCTAGTTCTGCCCCAGCCTACCATAGAGAACCTTGCTCTTGCCTTGAGGCTCTGAGATGCCAAGAACTTGTCAACTTCAAAGGGCGGGCCGGGCTACATCTACTCAGCTGGCACAGTTTCTCCTTGCTAGACCTAGTGGGAAAGCATTTTGCTGAGATGCAGAAGGCAAGAAACGCAGAATACGGAGACGCGGAGCTGTCCCAAGTGCCGCTGCCAGGCGTCTTTCCGCAGAAGGAGCGCCCCGGAGCGCACCGCAACCGGCACCGTCATCTCTGCGCAAAGAGCCAAAATATTTTAAAACCCGCCAAAACTAATCCAAAAATATTTTCAAACCCGCCAAAATAGAAAACCAGACAGAAGTGATCAATACATTCGAAAAAACCTGACAAAACATGATCAAGCCCACCAAAGCTAATCCAAACACACCAAAAACTGGGCTAAACAGAATCAAAACAAATCAAAACAAATCGAAACCTTCTAAAAACCCGCCAAAATATTTCAAAACCCGTCAAAACTAATCAAAACCTTCCGAATACCCATTATAAAACATTCCAAATACCCGCCAAAAGATTTTAAAACCCGCCAAAAGGAATCCAAACATTCCAAAACCTGCCAACAAAATAAAAACAACTCAAGAGAATACAAAACATTCTAAAACCCAACCAAAACATTCCGAAAACCCACCTAAACATCATAAAAACAAATCAAAACCAACCAAAACATTCTGAAAACCCGCCAAAATGATTTAGACCCGCAAAACTCATCAAAACATTCTGAAAAGATGCCAAAACATTAGAAAACCAGCCTGAACTGATCAAAACATTCAAAAAACTTGGCAAAACATCATAAAAACAAATCAAAACCAACCGAAACATTCCAAAAACCAGCCAAAATATTCCGAAATCCGGCCAAAACATCATAAAAACAAATCAAAACCAACCGAAACATTCCAAAAACCCGACAAAATAGTTTAGAACCCGCCAAAACTGATCAAAACATTCTGAAAAGATGCCAAAATACTATCAAACCAGTAAGAAGTGATCAAAACATTCAATAACTTGCCAAAACATAATCAAAACAAATGAAAGCAAACCAAAACATTCCAAATACCCGCCAAAATATTTTAAAACCCGCCAAAAGGAATCCAAACATTCCAAAACCTGCCAAGAAAATATAAACAACACAAGAGAAAACAAAACGTTCTAAAACACAACCAAAACATTCCGAAAACCCGCCAAAACATCATCAAAACAATTCAAAACCAACCAAAAAATAAGAGGAACACGGCAACATATTGGCAAGCAAGAGACGGAGAACGCGGCACCTTCTAGGAGGCCAAGAAGGAAGCCGCACAACACCTGCACTGTGTCTGCAACTTTCAAACTGCTAGAAGCTAGTGGCTTGCCACTGGCCTGCCTCTTCAATTGCCATTAGCATTCCAATGGATGCTATTCTTGGACAACTTTGCTCTGCTTGCTGCTAGTTCTGCCCCAGCCTACCATAGATAACCTTGCTCTTCCCTTGAGGCTCTGAGATGCCAAGAACTTGTCATCTTCAAAGGGCGGGCCGGGCTACATCTACTCAGCTGCCACAGTTTCTCCTTGCTAGACCTAGTGGGAAAGCATTTTGCTGAGATGCAGAAGGCAAGAAACGCAGAATACGGAGACGCGGAGCTGTCCCAAGTGCCGCTGCCAGGCGTCTTTCCGCAGAAGGAGCGCCCTGGTGCGCACCGCAACCGGCACCGTCATCTCTGCGCAAAAAGCCAAAATATTTTAAAACCCGCCAAAACTAATCCAAAAATATTTTCAAACCCGCCAAAATAGAAAACCAGACAGAAGTGATCAATACATTCGAAAAAACCTGACAAAACATGATCAAGCCCACCAAAGCTAATCCAAACACACCAAAAACTGGGCTAAACAGAATCAAAACAAATCAAAACAAATCTAAACCTTCTAAAAACCCGCCAAAATATTTCAAAACCCGTCAAAACTAATCAAAACCTTCCGAATACCCATTAAAAAAAATTGCAAATACCCGCCAAAAGATTTTAAAACCCGCCAAAAGGAATCCAAACATTCCAAAACCTGCCAAGAAAATATAAACAACTCAAGAGAATACAAAACATTCTAAAACCCAACCAAAACATTCCGAAAACCAACCAAAACATCATCAAAACAAATCAAAACCAACCAAAAAATAAGAGGAACACGGCAACATATTGGCAAGCAAGAGACGGAGAACGCGGCACCTTCTAGGAGGCCAAGAAGGAAGCCGCACAACACCTGCACTGTGTCTGCAACTTTCAAACTGCTAAAAGCTAGTGGCTTGCCACTGGCCTGCCTCTTCAATTGCCATTAGCATTCCAATGGAAGCTATTCTTGGACAACTTTGCTCTGCTTGCTGCTAGTTCTGCCCCAGCCTAGCATAGAGAACCTTGCTCTTGCCTTGAGGCTCTGAGATGCAAAGAACTTGTCAACTTCAAAGGGCGGGCCGGGCTACATCTACTCAGCTGCCACAGTTTCTCCTTGCTAGACCTAGCGGGAAAGCATTTTGCTGAGATGCAGAAGGCAAGAAACGCAGAATACGGAGACGCGGAGCTGTCCCAAGTGCCGCTGCCAGGCGTCTTTCCGCAGAAGGAGCGCCCTGGAGCGCACCGCAACCGGCACCGTCATCTCTGCGCAAAGAGCCAAAATATTTTAAAACCCGCCAAAACTAATCCAAAAATATTTTCAAACCCGCCAAAATAGAAAACCAGACAGAAGTCATCAATACATTCGAAAAAACCTGACAAAACATGATCAAGCCCACCAAAGCTAATCCAAACACACCAAAAACTGGGCTAAACAGAATCAAAACAAATCAAAACAAATCGAAACCTTCTAAAAACCCGCCAAAATATTTCAAAACCCGTCAAAACTAATCAAAACCTTCCGAATACCCGCCAAAACATTCCAAATAACCGCCAAAAGATTTTAAAACCCGCCAAAAGGAATCCAAACATTCCAAAACCTGCCAACACAATAAAAACAACTCAAGAGAATACAAAACATTCTAAAACCCAACCAAAACATTCCGAAAACCCACCTAAACATCATCAAAACAAATCAAAACCAACCAAAACATTCTGAAAACCCGCCAAAATGATTTAGACCCGCAAAACTCATCAAAACATTCTGAAAAGATGCCAAAACATTAGAAAACCAGCCTGAACTGATCAAAACATTCAAAAAACTTGGCAAAACATCATAAAAACAAATCAAAACCAACCAAAACATTCCAAAAACCAGCCAAAATATTCTGAAATCCGGCCAAAACATCATAAAAACAAATCAAAACCAACCGAAACATTCCAAAAACCCGACAAAATAGTTTAGAACCCGCCAAAACTGATCAAAACATTCTGAAAAGATGCCAAAATACTATCAAACCAGTAAGAAGTGATCAAAACATTCAATAACTTGCCAAAACATAATCAAAACAAATGAAAGCAAACCAAAATATTCCAAATACCCGGCAAAATATTTTAAAACCCGCCAAAAGGAATCCAAACATTCCAAAACATGCCAAGAAAATATAAACAACACAAGAGAAAACAAAACGTTCTAAAACACCACCAAAACATTCCGAAAACCCGCCAAAACATCATCAAAACAATTCAAAACCAACCAAAAAATAAGAGGAACACGGCAACATATTGGCAAGCAAGAGACGGAGAACGCGGCACCTTCTAGGAGGCCAAGAAGGAAGCCGCACAACACCTGCACTGTGTCTGCAACTTTCAAACTGCTAGAAGCTAGTGGCTTGCCACTGGCCTGCCTCTTCAATTGCCATTAGCATTCCAATGGAAGCTATTCTTGGACAACTTTGCTCTGCTTGCTGCTAGTTCTGCCCCAGCCTACCATAGAGAACCTTGCTCTTGCCTTGAGGCTCTGAGATGCCAAGAACTTGTCATCTTCAAAGGGCGGGCCGGGCTACATCTACTCAGCTGCCACAGTTTCTCCTTGCTAGACCTAGTGGGAAAGCATTTTGCTGAGATGCAGAAGGCAAGAAACGCAGAATACGGAGACGCGGAGCTGTCCCAAGTGCCGCTGCCAGGCGTCTTTCCGCAGAAGGAGCGCCCCGGAGCGCACCGCAACCGGCACCGTCATCTCTGCGCAAAAAGCCAAAATATTTTCAAACCCGCCAAAACTAATCCAAAAATATTTTCAAACCCGCCAAAATAGAAAACCAGACAGAAGTGATCAATACATTTGAAAAAACCGGACAAAACATGATCAAGCCCACCAAAGCTAATCCAAACACACCAAAAACTGGGCTAAACAGAATCAAAACAAATCAAAACAAATTTAAATCTTCTAAAAACCCGCCAAAATATTTCAAAACCCGTCAAAACTAATCAAAACCTTCCGAATACCCATTAAAAAAAATTGCAAATACCCGCCAAAATATTTTAAAACCCGCCAAAATGAATCCAAACATTCCAAAACCTGCCAAGAAAATATAAACAACTCAAGAGAATACAAAACATTCTAAAACCCAACCAAAACATTCCGAAAACCCGCCAAAACATCATCAAAACAAATCAAAACCAACCAAAAAATAAGAGGAACACGGCAACATATTGGCAAGCAAGAGACGGAGAACGCGGCACCTTCTAGGAGGCCAAGAAGGAAGCCGCACAACACCTGCACTGTGTCTGCAACTTTCAAACTGCTAGAAGCTAGTGGCTTGCCACTGGCCTGCCTCTTCAATTGCCATTAGCATTCCAATGGAAGCTATTCTTGGACAACTTTGCTCTGCTTGCTGCTAGTTCTGCCCCAGCCTACCATAGAGAACCTTGCTCTTGCCTTGAGGCTCTGAGATGCCAAGAACTTGTCAACTTCAAAGGGCGGGCCGGGCTACATCTACTCAGCTGCCACAGTTTCTCCTTGCTAGACCTAGTGGGAAAGCATTTTGCTGAGATGCAGAAGGCAAGAAACGCAGAATACGGAGACGCGGAGCTGTCCCAAGTGCCGCTGCCAGGCGTCTTTCCGCAGAAGGAGCGCCCCGGAGCGCACCGCAACCGGCACCGTCATCTCTGCGCAAAGAGCCAAAATATTTTAAAACCCGCCAAAACTAATCCAAAAATATTTTCAAACCCGCCAAAATAGAATACCGGACAGAAGTGATCGATACATTCGAAAAAACCTGACAAAACATGATCAAGCCCACCAAAGCTAATCCAAACACACCAAAAACTGGCCAAACAGAATCAAAACAAATCAAAACAAATCTAAACCTTCTAAAAACCCGCCAAAATATTTCAAAACCCGTCAAAACTAATCAAAACCTACCGAATACCCGCCAAAACATTCCAAATACCCGCCAAAAGATTTAAAAACCCGCCAAAAGGAATCCAAATATTCCAAAACTTGCCAACACAATAAAAACAACTCAAGAGAATACAAAACATTCTAAAACCCAACCAAAACATTCCGAAAACCCACCAAAACATCATAAAAACAAATCAAAACCAACCGAAACATTCTGAAAACCCGCCAAAATGATTTAGACCCGCAAAACTCATCAAAACATTCTGAAAAGATGCCAAAACATTAGAAAACCAGCCTGAACTGATCAAAACATTCAAAAAACTTGGCAAAACATCATAAAAACAAATCAAAACCAACCGAAACATTCCAAAAACCAGCCAAAATATTCTGAAATCCGGCCAAAACATCATAAAAACAAATCAAAACCAACCGAAACATTCCAAAAACCCGACAAAATAGTTTAGAACCCGCCAAAACTGATCAAAACATTCTGAAAAGATGCCAAAACATTAGAAAACCAGCCTGAACTGATCAAAACATTCAAAAAACTTGGCAATACATCATAAAAACAAATCAAAACCAACCGAAACATTCCAAAAACCCGACAAAATAGTTTAGAACCCGCCAAAACTGATCAAAACATTCTGAAAAGATGCCAAAACATTAGAAAACCAGCCTGAACTGATCAAAACATTCAAAAAACTTGGCAATACATCATAAAAACAAATCAAAACCAACCGAAACATTCCAAAAACCCGACAAAATAGTTTAGAACCCGCCAAAACTGATCAAAACATTCTGAAAAGATGCCAAAATACTAGAAAACCAGTCTGAAGTGATCGAAACTTTCAATAACTTGGCAAAACATAATCAAAACAAATGAAAGCAAACCAAAACATTCCAAATACCCGCCAAAATATTTTAAAACCCACCAAAAGGAATCCAAACATTCCAAAACCTGCCAAGACAATATAAACAACACAAGAGAAAACAAAACATTCTAAAACACCACCAAAACATTCCGAAAACCCGCCAAAACATCATCAAAACAATTCAAAACCAACCAAAAAATAAGAGGAACACGGCAACATATTGGCAAGCAAGAGACGGAGAGTGCGGCACCTTCTAGGAGGCCAAGAAGGAAGCCGCACAACACCTGCACTGTGTCTGCAACTTTCAAACTGCTAGAAGCTAGTGGCTTGCCACTGGCCTGCCTCTTCAATTGCCATTAGCATTCCAATGGAAGCTATTCTTGGACAACTTTGCTCTGCTTGCTGCTAGTTCTGCCCCAGCCTACCATAGAGAACCTTGCTCTTCCCTTGAGGCTCTGAGATGCCAAGAACTTGTCAACTTCAAAGGGCGGGCCGGGCTACATCTACTCAGCTGCCACAGTTTCTCCTTGCTAGACCTAGTGGGAAAGCATTTTGCTGAGATGCAGAAGGCAAGAAACGCAGAATACGGAGACGCGGAGCTGTCCCAAGTGCCGCTGCCAGGCGTCTTTCCGCAGAAGGAGCGCCCCGGAGCGCACCGCAACCGGCACCGTCATCTCTGCGCAAAAAGCCAAAATATTTTCAAACCCGCCAAAACTAATCCAAAAATATTTTCAAACCCGCCAAAATAGAAAACCGGACGGAAGTCATCAATACATTCGAAAAAACCTGACAAAACATGATAAAGCCCACCAAAGCTAATCCAAACACACCAAAAACTGGGCTAAACAGAATCAAAACAAATCAAAACAAATCTAAAACTTCTAAAAACCCGCCAAAATATTTCAAAACCCATCAAAACTAATCAAAACCTTCCGAATACCCATTAAAAAACATTCCAAATACCCGCCAAAAGATTTTAAAACCCGCCAAAAGGAATCCAAACATTCCAAAACCTGCCAACAAAATAAAAACAACTCAAGAGAATACAAAACATTCTAAAACCCAACCAAAACATTCCGAAAACCCACCTAAACATCATCAAAACAAATCAAAACCAACCAAAACATTCTGAAAACCCGCCAAAATGATTTAGACCCGCAAAACTCATCAAAACATTCTGAAAAGATGCCAAAACATTAGAAAACCAGCCTGAACTGATCAAAACATTCAAAAAACTTGGCAAAACATCATAAAAACAAATCAAAACTAACCGAAACATTCCAAAAACCAGCCAAAATATTCCGAAATCCGGCCAAAACATCATAAAAACAAATCAAAACCAACCGAAACATTCCACAAACCCGACAAAATAGTTTAGAACCCGCCAAAACTGATCAAAACATTCTGAAAAGATGCCAAAATACTAGAAAACCAGTCTGAAGTGATCGAAACTTTCAATAACTTGCCAAAACATAATCAAAACAAATGAAAGCAAACCAAAACATTCCAAATACCCGCCAAAATATTTTAAAACCCGCCAAAAGGAATCCAAACGTTCCAAAACCTGCCAAGAAAATATAAACAACACAAGAGAAAACAAAACATTCTAAAACACCACCAAAACATTCCGAAAACACGCCAAAACATCATAAAAACAAATCAAAACCAACCAAAAAATAAGAGGAACACGGCAACATATTGTCAAGCAAGAGACGGAGAACGCGGCACCTTCTAGGAGGCCAAGAAGGAAGCCGCACAACACCTGCACTGTGTCTGCAACTTTCAAACTGCTAGAAGCTAGTGGCTTGCCACTGGCCTGCCTCTTCAATTGCCATTAGCATTCCAATGGAAGCTATTCTTGGACAACTTTGCTCTGCTTGCTGCTAGTTCTGCCCCAGCCTACCATAGAGAACCTTGCTCTTGCCTTGAGGCTCTGAGATGCCAAGAACTTGTCAACTTCAAAGGGCGGGCCGGGCTACATCTACTCAGCTGCCACAGTTTCTCCTTGCTAGACCTAGTGGGAAAGCATTTTGCTGAGATGCAGAAGGCAAGAAACGCAGAATACGGAGACGCGGAGCTGTCCCAAGTGCCGCTGCCAGGCGTCTTTCCGCAGAAGGAGCGCCCTGGAGCGCACCGCAACCGGCACCGTCATCTCTGCGCAAAGAGCCAAAATATTTTAAAACCCGCCAAAACTAATCCAAAAATATTTTCAAACCCGCCAAAATAGAAAACCAGACAGAAGTGATCAATACATTCGAAAAAACCTGACAAAACATGATCAAGCCCACCAAAGCTAATCCAAACACACCAAAAACTGGGCTAAACAGAATCAAAACAAATCAAAACAAATCTAAACCTTCTAAAAACCCGCCAAAATATTTCAAAACCCGTCAAAACTAATCAAAACCTTCCGAATACCCATTAAAAAACATTCCAAATACCCGCCAAAAGATTTTAAAACCCGCCAAAAGGAATCCAAACATTCCAAAACCTGCCAACACAATAAAAACAACTCAAGAGAATACAAAACATTCTAAAACCCAACCAAAACATTCCGAAAACCCACCTAAACATCATCAAAACAAATCAAAACCAACCAAAACATTCTGAAAACCCGCCAAAATGATTTAGACCCGCAAAACACATCAAAACATTCTGAAAAGATGCCAAAACATTAGAAAACCAGCCTGAACTGATCAAAACATTCAAAAAACTTGGCAATACATCATAAAAACAAATCAAAACCAACCGAAACATTCCAAAAACCCAACAAAATAGTTTAGAACCCGCCAAAACTGATCAAAACATTCTGAAAAGATGCCAAAATACTAGAAAACCAGTCTGAAGTGATCGAAACTTTCAATAACTTGCCAAAACATCATCAAAACAAATGAAAGCAAACCAAAACATTCCAAATACCCGCCAAAAGATTTTAAAACCCGCCAAAAGGAATCCAAATGTTCCAAAACCTGCCAAGAAAATATAAACAACACAAGAGAAAACAAAACATTCTAAAACACCACCAAAACATTCCGAAAACCCGCCAAAACATCATCAAAACAATTCAAAACCAACCAAAAAATAAGAGGAACACGGCAACATATTGGCAAGCAAGAGACGGAGAACGCGGCACCTTCTAGGAGGCCAAGAAGGAAGCCGCACAACACCTGCACTGTGTCTGCAACTTTCAAACTGCTAGAAGCTAGTGGCTTGCCACTGGCCTGCCTCTTCAATTGCCATTAGCATTCCAATGGAAGCTATTCTTGGACAACTTTGCTCTGCTTGCTGCTAGTTCTGCCCCAGCCTAGCATAGAGAACCTTGCTCTTCCCTTGAGGCTCTGAGATGCAAAGAACTTGTCAACTTCAAAGGGCGGGCCGGGCTACATCTACTCAGCTGCCACAGTTTCTCCTTGCTAGACCTAGTGGGAAAGCATTTTGCTGAGATGCAGAAGGCAAGAAACGCAGAATACGGAGACGCGGAGCTGTCCCAAGTGCCGCTGCCAGGCGTCTTTCCGCAGAAGGAGCGCCCCGGAGCGCACCGCAACCGGCACCGTCATCTCTGCGCAAAGAGCCAAAATATTTTCAAACCCGCCAAAACTAATCCAAAAATATTTTCAAACCCGCCAAAATAGAAAACCAGACAGAAGTCATCAATACATTCGAAAAAACCTGACAAAACATGATCAAGCCCACCAAAGCTAATCCAAACACACCAAAAACTGGGCTAAACAGAATCAAAACAAATCAAAACAAATCTAAAACTTCTAAAAACCCGCCAAAATATTTCAAAACCCGTCAAAACTAATCAAAACATTCCGAATACCCATTATAAAACATTCCAAATACCCGCCAAAAGATTTTAAAACCCGCCAAAAGGAATCCAAACATTCCAAAACCTGCCAACACAATAAAAACAACTCAAGAGAATACAAAACATTCTAAAACCCAACCAAAACATTCCGAAAACCCACCAAAACATCATCAAAACAAATCAAAACCAACCAAAACATTCTGAAAACCCGCCAAAATGATTTAGACCCGCAAAACTCATCAAAACATTCTGAAAAGATGCCAAAACATTAGAAAACCAGCCTGAACTGATCAAAACATTCAAAAAACTTGGCAATACATCATAAAAACAAATCAAAACCAACCGAAACATTCCAAAAACCCGACAAAATAGTTTAGAACCCGCCAAAACTGATCAAAACATTCTGAAAAGATGCCAAAATACTAGAAAACCAGTCTGAAGTGATCGAAACTTTCAATAACTTGGCAAAACATAATCAAAACAAATGAAAGCAAACCAAAACATTCCAAATACCCGCCAAAATATTTTAAAACCCACCAAAAGGAATCCAAACATTCCAAAACCTGCCAAGACAATATAAACAACACAAGAGAAAACAAAACATTCTAAAACACCACCAAAACATTCCGAAAACCCGCCAAAACATCATCAAAACAATTCAAAACCAACCAAAAAATAAGAGGAACACGGCAACATATTGGCAAGCAAGAGACGGAGAGTGCGGCACCTTCTAGGAGGCCAAGAAGGAAGCCGCACAACACCTGCACTGTGTCTGCAACTTTCAAACTGCTAGAAGCTAGTGGCTTGCCACTGGCCTGCCTCTTCAATTGCCATTAGCATTCCAATGGAAGCTATTCTTGGACAACTTTGCTCTGCTTGCTGCTAGTTCTGCCCCAGCCTACCATAGAGAACCTTGCTCTTCCCTTGAGGCTCTGAGATGCCAAGAACTTGTCAACTTCAAAGGGCGGGCCGGGCTACATCTACTCAGCTGCCACAGTTTCTCCTTGCTAGACCTAGTGGGAAAGCATTTTGCTGAGATGCAGAAGGCAAGAAACGCAGAATACGGAGACGCGGAGCTGTCCCAAGTGCCGCTGCCAGGCGTCTTTCCGCAGAAGGAGCGCCCCGGAGCGCACCGCAACCGGCACCGTCATCTCTGCGCAAAAAGCCAAAATATTTTCAAACCCGCCAAAACTAATCCAAAAATATTTTCAAACCCGCCAAAATAGAAAACCGGACGGAAGTCATCAATACATTCGAAAAAACCTGACAAAACATGATCAAGCCCACCAAAGCTAATCCAAACACACCAAAAACTGGGCTAAACAGAATCAAAACAAATCAAAACAAATCTAAAACTTCTAAAAACCCGCCAAAATATTTCAAAACCCATCAAAACTAATCAAAACCTTCCGAATACCCATTAAAAAACATTCCAAATACCCGCCAAAAGATTTTAAAACCCGCCAAAAGGAATCCAAACATTCCAAAACCTGCCAACACAATAAAAACAACTCAAGAGAATACAAAACATTCTAAAACCCAACCAAAACATTCCGAAAACCCACCTAAACATCATCAAAACAAATCAAAACCAACCAAAACATTCTGAAAACCCGCCAAAATGATTTAGACCCGCAAAACTCATCAAAACATTCTGAAAAGATGCCAAAACATTAGAAAACCAGCCTGAACTGATCAAAACATTCAAAAAACTTGGCAATACATCATAAAAACAAATCAAAACCAACCGAAACATTCCAAAAACCCGACAAAATAGTTTAGAACCCGCCAAAACTGATCAAAACATTCTGAAAAGATGCCAAAATACTAGAAAACCAGTCTGAAGTGATCGAAACTTTCAATAACTTGGCAAAACATAATCAAAACAAATGAAAGCAAACCAAAACATTCCAAATACCCGCCAAAATATTTTAAAACCCACCAAAAGGAATCCAAACATTCCAAAACCTGCCAAGACAATATAAACAACACAAGAGAAAACAAAACATTCTAAAACACCACCAAAACATTCCGAAAACCCGCCAAAACATCATCAAAACAATTCAAAACCAACCAAAAAATAAGAGGAACACGGCAACATATTGGCAAGCAAGAGACGGAGAGTGCGGCACCTTCTAGGAGGCCAAGAAGGAAGCCGCACAACACCTGCACTGTGTCTGCAACTTTCAAACTGCTAGAAGCTAGTGGCTTGCCACTGGCCTGCCTCTTCAATTGCCATTAGCATTCCAATGGAAGCTATTCTTGGACAACTTTGCTCTGCTTGCTGCTAGTTCTGCCCCAGCCTACCATAGAGAACCTTGCTCTTCCCTTGAGGCTCTGAGATGCCAAGAACTTGTCAACTTCAAAGGGCGGGCCGGGCTACATCTACTCAGCTGCCACAGTTTCTCCTTGCTAGACCTAGTGGGAAAGCATTTTGCTGAGATGCAGAAGGCAAGAAACGCAGAATACGGAGACGCGGAGCTGTCCCAAGTGCCGCTGCCAGGCGTCTTTCCGCAGAAGGAGCGCCCCGGAGCGCACCGCAACCGGCACCGTCATCTCTGCGCAAAAAGCCAAAATATTTTCAAACCCGCCAAAACTAATCCAAAAATATTTTCAAACCCGCCAAAATAGAAAACCGGACGGAAGTCATCAATACATTCGAAAAAACCTGACAAAACATGATCAAGCCCACCAAAGCTAATCCAAACACACCAAAAACTGGGCTAAACAGAATCAAAACAAATCAAAACAAATCTAAAACTTCTAAAAACCCGCCAAAATATTTCAAAACCCATCAAAACTAATCAAAACCTTCCGAATACCCATTAAAAAACATTCCAAATACCCGCCAAAAGATTTTAAAACCCGCCAAAAGGAATCCAAACATTCCAAAACCTGCCAACACAATAAAAACAACTCAAGAGAATACAAAACATTCTAAAACCCAACCAAAACATTCCGAAAACCCACCTAAACATCATCAAAACAAATCAAAACCAACCAAAACATTCTGAAAACCCGCCAAAATGATTTAGACCCGCAAAACTCATCAAAACATTCTGAAAAGATGCCAAAACATTAGAAAACCAGCCTGAACGGATCAAAACATTCAAAAAAATTGGCAAAACATCATAAAAACAAATCAAAACCAACCAAAACATTCCAAAAACCAGCCAAAATATTCCGAAATCCGGCCAAAACATCATAAAAACAAATCAAAACCAACCGAAACATTCCAAAAACCCGACAAAATAGTTTAGAACCCGCCAAAACTGATCAAAACATTCTGAAAAGATGCCAAAATACTAGAAAACCAGTCTGAAGTGATCGAAACTTTCAATAACTTACCAAAACATAATCAAAACAAATGAAAGCAAACCAAAACATTCCAAATACCCGCCAAAATATTCCAAATACCGGCCAAAAGGAATCCAAACATTCCAAAACCTGCCAAGACAATATAAACAACACAAGAGAAAACAAAACATTCTAAAACACCACCAAAACATTCCGAAAACCCGCCAAAACATCATAAAAACAATTCAAAACCAACCAAAAAATAAGAGGAACACGGCAACATATTGGCAAGCAAGAGACGGAGAACGCGGCACCTTCTAGGAGGCCAAGAAGGAAGCCGCACAACACCTGCACTGTGTCTGCAACTTTCAAACTGCTAGAAGCTAGTGGCTTGCCACTGGCCTGCCTCTTCAATTGCCATTAGCATTCCAATGGAAGCTATTCTTGGACAACTTTGCTCTGCTTGCTGCTAGTTCTGCCCCAGCCTACCATAGAGAACCTTGCTCTTGCCTTGAGGCTCTGAGATGCCAAGAACTTGTCAACTTCAAAGGGCGGGCCGGGCTACATCTACTCAGCTGCCACAGTTTCTCCTTGCTAGACCTAGTGGGAAAGCATTTTGCTGAGATGCAGAAGGCAAGAAACGCAGAATACGGAGACGCGGAGCTGTCCCAAGTGCCGCTGCCAGGCGTCTTTCCGCAGAAGGAGCGCCCCGGAGCGCACCGCAACCGGCACCGTCATCTCTGCGCAAAGAGCTAAAATATTTTCAAACCCGCCAAAACTCATCCAAAAATATTTTCAAACCCGCCAAAATAGAAAACCGGACGGAAGTCATCAATACATTCGAAAAAACCTGACAAAACATGATCAAGCCCACCAAAGCTAATCCAAACACACCAAAAACTGGGCTAAACAGAATCAAAACAAATCAAAACAAATCTAAAACTTCTAAAAACCCGCCAAAATATTTCAAAACCCGTCAAAACTAATCAAAACATTCCGAATACCCATTAAAAAACATTCCAAATACCCGCCAAAAGATTTTAAAACCCGCCAAAAGGAATCCAAACATTCCAAAACCTGCCAACACAATAAAAACAACTCAAGAGAATACAAAACATTCTAAAACCCAACCAAAACATTCCGAAAACCCACCTAAACATCATAAAAACAAATCAAAACCAACCAAAACATTCTGAAAACCCGCCAAAATGATTTAGACCCGCAAAACTCATCAAAACATTCTGAAAAGATGCCAAAACATTAGGAAATCAGCCTGAACTGATCAGAACATTCAAAAAACTTGGCAATACATCATAAAAACAAATCAAAACCAACCAAAACATTCCAAAAACCCGACAAAATAGTTTAGAACCCGCCAAAACTGATCAAAACATTCTGAAAAGATGCCAAAATACTAGAAAACCAGTCTGAAGTGATCGAAACTTTCAATAACTTGCCAAAACATCATCAAAACAAATGAAAGCAAACCAAAACATTCCAAATACCCGCCAAAAGATTTTAAAACCCGCCAAAATGAATCCAAATGTTCCAAAACCTGCCAAGAAAATATAAACAACACAAGAGAAAACAAAACATTCTAAAACACCACCAAAACATTCCGAAAACCCGCCAAAACATCATCAAAACAATTCAAAACCAACCAAAAAATAAGAGGAACACGGCAACATATTGGCAAGCAAGAGACGGAGAACGCGGCACCTTCTAGGAGGCCAAGAAGGAAGCCGCACAACACCTGCACTGTGTCTGCAACTTTCAAACTGCTAGAAGCTAGTGGCTTGCCACTGGCCTGCCTCTTCAATTGCCATTAGCATTCCAATGGAAGCTATTCTTGGACAACTTTGCTCTGCTTGCTGCTAGTTCTGCCCCAGCCTAGCATAGAGAACCTTGCTCTTCCCTTGAGGCTCTGAGATGCAAAGAACTTGTCAACTTCAAAGGGCGGGCCGGGCTACATCTACTCAGCTGCCACAGTTTCTCCTTGCTAGACCTAGTGGGAAAGCATTTTGCTGAGATGCAGAAGGCAAGAAACGCAGAATACGGAGACGCGGAGCTGTCCCAAGTGCCGCTGCCAGGCGTCTTTCCGCAGAAGGAGCGCCCCGGAGCGCACCGCAACCGGCACCGTCATCTCTGCGCAAAGAGCCAAAATATTTTCAAACCCGCCAAAACTAATCCAAAAATATTTTCAAACCCGCCAAAATAGAAAACCAGACAGAAGTCATCAATACATTCGAAAAAACCTGACAAAACATGATCAAGCCCACCAAAGCTAATCCAAACACACCAAAAACTGGGCTAAACAGAATCAAAACAAATCAAAACAAATCTAAAACTTCTAAAAACCCGCCAAAATATTTCAAAACCCGTCAAAACTAATCAAAACATTCCGAATACCCATTAAAAAACATTCCAAATACCCGCCAAAAGATTTTAAAACCCGCCAAAAGGAATCCAAACATTCCAAAACCTGCCAACACAATAAAAACAACTCAAGAGAATACAAAACATTCTAAAACCCAACCAAAACATTCCGAAAACCCACCAAAACATCATCAAAACAAATCAAAACCAACCAAAACATTCTGAAAACCCGCCAAAATGATTTAGACCCGCAAAACTCATCAAAACATTCTGAAAAGATGCCAAAACATTAGAAAACCAGCCTGAACTGATCAAAACATTCAAAAAACTTGGCAATACATCATAAAAACAAATCAAAACCAACCGAAACATTCCAAAAACCCGACAAAATAGTTTAGAACCCGCCAAAACTGATCAAAACATTCTGAAAAGATGCCAAAATACTAGAAAACCAGTCTGAAGTGATCGAAACTTTCAATAACTTGGCAAAACATAATCAAAACAAATGAAAGCAAACCAAAACATTCCAAATACCCGCCAAAATATTTTAAAACCCACCAAAAGGAATCCAAACATTCCAAAACCTGCCAAGACAATATAAACAACACAAGAGAAAACAAAACATTCTAAAACACCACCAAAACATTCCGAAAACCCGCCAAAACATCATCAAAACAATTCAAAACCAACCAAAAAATAAGAGGAACACGGCAACATATTGGCAAGCAAGAGACGGAGAGTGCGGCACCTTCTAGGAGGCCAAGAAGGAAGCCGCACAACACCTGCACTGTGTCTGCAACTTTCAAACTGCTAGAAGCTAGTGGCTTGCCACTGGCCTGCCTCTTCAATTGCCATTAGCATTCCAATGGAAGCTATTCTTGGACAACTTTGCTCTGCTTGCTGCTAGTTCTGCCCCAGCCTACCATAGAGAACCTTGCTCTTCCCTTGAGGCTCTGAGATGCCAAGAACTTGTCAACTTCAAAGGGCGGGCCGGGCTACATCTACTCAGCTGCCACAGTTTCTCCTTGCTAGACCTAGTGGGAAAGCATTTTGCTGAGATGCAGAAGGCAAGAAACGCAGAATACGGAGACGCGGAGCTGTCCCAAGTGCCGCTGCCAGGCGTCTTTCCGCAGAAGGAGCGCCCCGGAGCGCACCGCAACCGGCACCGTCATCTCTGCGCAAAAAGCCAAAATATTTTCAAACCCGCCAAAACTAATCCAAAAATATTTTCAAACCCGCCAAAATAGAAAACCGGACGGAAGTCATCAATACATTCGAAAAAACCTGACAAAACATGATCAAGCCCACCAAAGCTAATCCAAACACACCAAAAACTGGGCTAAACAGAATCAAAACAAATCAAAACAAATCTAAAACTTCTAAAAACCCGCCAAAATATTTCAAAACCCATCAAAACTAATCAAAACCTTCCGAATACCCATTAAAAAACATTCCAAATACCCGCCAAAAGATTTTAAAACCCGCCAAAAGGAATCCAAACATTCCAAAACCTGCCAACACAATAAAAACAACTCAAGAGAATACAAAACATTCTAAAACCCAACCAAGACATTCCGAAAACCCACCTAAACATCATCAAAACAAATCAAAACCAACCAAAACATTCTGAAAACCCGCCAAAATGATTTAGACCCGCAAAACTCATCAAAACATTCTGAAAAGATGCCAAAACATTAGAAAACCAGCCTGAACGGATCAAAACATTCAAAAAAATTGGCAAAACATCATAAAAACAAATCAAAACCAACCAAAACATTCCAAAAACCAGCCAAAATATTCCGAAATCCGGCCAAAACATCATAAAAACAAATCAAAACCAACCGAAACATTCCAAAAACCCGACAAAATAGTTTAGAACCCGCCAAAACTGATCAAAACATTCTGAAAAGATGCCAAAATACTAGAAAACCAGTCTGAAGTGATCGAAACTTTCAATAACTTACCAAAACATAATCAAAACAAATGAAAGCAAACCAAAACATTCCAAATACCCGCCAAAATATTCCAAATACCGGCCAAAAGGAATCCAAACATTCCAAAACCTGCCAAGACAATATAAACAACACAAGAGAAAACAAAACATTCTAAAACACCACCAAAACATTCCGAAAACCCGCCAAAACATCATAAAAACAATTCAAAACCAACCAAAAAATAAGAGGAACACGGCAACATATTGGCAAGCAAGAGACGGAGAACGCGGCACCTTCTAGGAGGCCAAGAAGGAAGCCGCACAACACCTGCACTGTGTCTGCAACTTTCAAACTGCTAGAAGCTAGTGGCTTGCCACTGGCCTGCCTCTTCAATTGCCATTAGCATTCCAATGGAAGCTATTCTTGGACAACTTTGCTCTGCTTGCTGCTAGTTCTGCCCCAGCCTACCATAGAGAACCTTGCTCTTGCCTTGAGGCTCTGAGATGCCAAGAACTTGTCAACTTCAAAGGGCGGGCCGGGCTACATCTACTCAGCTGCCACAGTTTCTCCTTGCTAGACCTAGTGGGAAAGCATTTTGCTGAGATGCAGAAGGCAAGAAACGCAGAATACGGAGACGCGGAGCTGTCCCAAGTGCCGCTGCCAGGCGTCTTTCCGCAGAAGGAGCGCCCCGGAGCGCACCGCAACCGGCACCGTCATCTCTGCGCAAAGAGCTAAAATATTTTCAAACCCGCCAAAACTCATCCAAAAATATTTTCAAACCCGCCAAAATAGAAAACCGGACGGAAGTCATCAATACATTCGAAAAAACCTGACAAAACATGATCAAGCCCACCAAAGCTAATCCAAACACACCAAAAACTGGGCTAAACAGAATCAAAACAAATCAAAACAAATCTAAAACTTCTAAAAACCCGCCAAAATATTTCAAAACCCGTCAAAACTAATCAAAACATTCCGAATACCCATTAAAAAACATTCCAAATACCCGCCAAAAGATTTTAAAACCCGCCAAAAGGAATCCAAACATTCCAAAACCTGCCAACACAATAAAAACAACTCAAGAGAATACAAAACATTCTAAAACCCAACCAAAACATTCCGAAAACCCACCTAAACATCATAAAAACAAATCAAAACCAACCAAAACATTCTGAAAACCCGCCAAAATGATTTAGACCCGCAAAACTCATCAAAACATTCTGAAAAGATGCCAAAACATTAGGAAATCAGCCTGAACTGATCAGAACATTCAAAAAACTTGGCAATACATCATAAAAACAAATCAAAACCAACCAAAACATTCCAAAAACCCGACAAAATAGTTTAGAACCCGCCAAAACTGATCAAAACATTCTGAAAAGATGCCAAAATACTAGAAAACCAGTCTGAAGTGATCGAAACTTTCAATAACTTGCCAAAACATCATCAAAACAAATGAAAGCAAACCAAAACATTCCAAATACCCGCCAAAAGATTTTAAAACCCGCCAAAATGAATCCAAACATTCCACAACCTGCCAACAAAATAAAAACAACTCAAGAGAATACAAAACATTCTAAAACTCAACCAAAACATTCTGAAAACCCGCCAAAACATCATAAAAACAAATCAAAACCAACCAAAAAATAAGAGGAACACGGCAACATATTGGCAAGCAAGAGACGGAGAGTGCGGCACCTTCTAGGAGGCCAAGAAGGAAGCCGCACAACACCTGCACTGTGTCTGCAACTTTCAAACTGCTAGAAGCTAGTGGCTTGCCACTGGCCTGCCTCTTCAATTGCCATTAGCATTCCAATGGAAGCTATTCTTGGACAACTTTGCTCTGCTTGCTGCTAGTTCTGCCCCAGCCTAGCATAGAGAACCTTGCTCTTCCCTTGAGGCTCTGAGATGCCAAGAACTTGTCATCTTCAAAGGGCGGGTCGGGCTACATCTACTCAGCTGCCACAGTTTCTCCTTGCTAGACCTAGTGGGAAAGCATTTTGCTGAGATGCAGAAGGCAAGAAACGCAGAATACGGAGACGCGGAGCTGTCCCAAGTGCCGCTGCCAGGCGTCTTTCCGCAGAAGGAGCGCCCCGGAGCGCACCGCAACCGGCACCGTCATCTCTGCGCAAAGAGCCAAAATATTTTCAAACCCGCCAAAACTAATCCAAAAATATTTTCAAACCCGCCAAAATAGAAAACCAGATAGAAGTGATCAATACATTTGAAAAAACCTGACAAAACATGATCAAGCCCACCAAAGCTAATCCAAACACACCAAAAACTGGGCTAAACAGAATCAAAACAAATCAAAACAAATCCAAACCTCCTAAAAACCCGCCAAAATATTTCAAAACCCGTCAAAACTAATCAAAACCTTCCGAATACCCATTAAAAAACACTCCAAATACCCGCCAAAAGATTTTAAAACCCGCCAAAATGAATCCAAACATTCCAAAACCTGCCAACACAATAAAAACAACTCAAGAGAATACAAAACATTCTAAAACCCAACCAAAACATTCCGAAAACCCACCTAAACATCATAAAAACAAATCAAAACCAACCGAAACATTCTGAAAACCCGCCAAAATGATTTAGACCCGCAAAACTCATCAAAACATTCTGAAAAGATGCCAAAACATTAGGAAATCAGCCTGAACTGATCAAAACATTCAAAAAACTTGGCAATACATCATAAAAACAAATCAAAACCAACCGAAACATTCCAAAAACCCGACAAAATAGTTTAGAACCCGCCAAAACTGATCAAAACATTCTGAAAAGATGCCAAAATACTAGAAAACCAGTCTGAAGTGATCGAAACTTTCAATAACTTGGCAAAACATAATCAAAACAAATGAAAGCAAACCAAAACATTCCAAATACCCGCCAAAATATTTTAAAACCCACCAAAAGGAATCCAAACATTCCAAAACCTGCCAAGACAATATAAACAACACAAGAGAAAACAAAACATTCTAAAACACCACCAAAACATTCCGAAAACCCGCCAAAACATCATCAAAACAAATCAAAACCAACCAAAAAATAAGAGGAACACGGCAACATATTGGCAAGCAAGAGACGGAGAGTGCGGCACCTTCTAGGAGGCCAAGAAGGAAGCCGCACAACACCTGCACTGTGTCTGCAACTTTCAAACTGCTAGAAGCTAGTGGCTTGCCACTGGCCTGCCTCTTCAATTGCCATTAGCATTCCAATGGAAGCTATTCTTGGACAACTTTGCTCTGCTTGCTGCTAGTTCTGCCCCAGCCTACCATAGAGAACCTTGCTCTTCCCTTGAGGCTCTGAGATGCCAAGAACTTGTCAACTTCAAAGGGCGGGCCGGGCTACATCTACTCAGCTGCCACAGTTTCTCCTTGCTAGACCTAGTGGGAAAGCATTTTGCTGAGATGCAGAAGGCAAGAAACGCAGAATACGGAGACGCGGAGCTGTCCCAAGTGCCGCTGCCAGGCGTCTTTCCGCAGAAGGAGCGCCCCGGAGCGCACCGCAACCGGCACCGTCATCTCTGCGCAAAAAGCCAAAATATTTTCAAACCCGCCAAAACTAATCCAAAAATATTTTCAAACCCGCCAAAATAGAAAACCGGACGGAAGTCATCAATACATTCGAAAAAACCTGACAAAACATGATCAAGCCCACCAAAGCTAATCCAAACACACCAAAAACTGGGCTAAACAGAATCAAAACAAATCAAAACAAATCTAAAACTTCTAAAAACCCGCCAAAATATTTCAAAACCCGTCAAAACTAATCAAAACATTCCGAATACCCATTAAAAAACATTCCAAATACCCGCCAAAAGATTTTAAAACCCGCCAAAAGGAATCCAAACATTCCAAAACCTGCCAACACAATAAAAACAACTCAAGAGAATACAAAACATTCTAAAACCCAACCAAAACATTCCGAAAACCCACCTAAACATCATCAAAACAAATCAAAACCAACCAAAACATTCTGAAAACCCGCCAAAATGATTTAGACCCGCAAAACTCATCAAAACATTCTGAAAAGATGCCAAAACATTAGAAAACCAGCCTGAACGGATCAAAACATTCAAAAAAATTGGCAAAACATCATAAAAACAAATCAAAACCAACCAAAACATTCCAAAAACCAGCCAAAATATTCCGAAATCCGGCCAAAACATCATAAAAACAAATCAAAACCAACCAAAACATTCCAAAAACCCAACAAAATAGTTTAGAACCCGCCAAAACTGATCAAAACATTCTGAAAAGATGCCAAAATACTAGAAAACCAGTCTGAAGTGATCGAAACTTTCAATAACTTGCCAAAACATAATCAAAACAAATGAAAGCAAACCAAAACATTCCAAATACCCGCCAAAATATTCCAAATACCGGCCAAAAGGAATCCAAACATTCCAAAACCTGCCAAGACAATATAAACAACACAAGAGAAAACAAAACATTCTAAAACACCACCAAAACATTCCGAAAACCCGCCAAAACATCATCAAAACAATTCAAAACCAACCAAAAAATAAGAGGAACACGGCAACATATTGGCAAGCAAGAGACGGAGAACGCGGCACCTTCTAGGAGGCCAAGAAGGACGCCGCACAACACCTGCACTGTGTCTGCAACTTTCAAACTGCTAGAAGCTAGTGGCTTGCCACTGGCCTGCCTCTTCAATTGCCATTAGCATTCCAATGGAAGCTATTCTTGGACAACTTTGCTCTGCTTGCTGCTAGTTCTGCCCCAGCCTACCATAGAGAACCTTGCTCTTGCCTTGAGGCTCTGAGATGCAAAGAACTTGTCAACTTCAAAGGGCGGGCCGGGCTACATCTACTCAGCTGCCACAGTTTCTCCTTGCTAGACCTAGTGGGAAAGCATTTTGCTGAGATGCAGAAGGCAAGAAACGCACAATACGGAGACGCGGAGCTGTCCCAAGTGCCGCTGCCAGGCGTCTTTCCGCAGAAGGAGCGCCCCGGAGCGCACCGCAACCGGCACCGTCATCTCTGCGCAAAGAGCCAAAATATTTTCAAACCCGCCAAAACTAATCCAAAAATATTTTCAAACCCGCCAAAATAGAAAACCGGACGGAAGTCATCAATACATTCGAAAAAACCTGACAAAACATGATCAAGCCCACCAAAGCTAATCCAAACACACCAAAAACTGGGCTAAACAGAATCAAAACAAATCAAAACAAATCTAAAACTTCTAAAAACCCGCCAAAATATTTCAAAACCCGTCAAAACTAATCAAAACATTCCGAATACCCATTAAAAAACATTCCAAATACCCGCCAAAAGATTTTAAAACCCGCCAAAAGGAATCCAAACATTCCAAAACCTGCCAACACAATAAAAACAACTCAAGAGAATACAAAACATTCTAAAACCCAACCAAAACATTCCGAAAACCCACCTAAACATCATAAAAACAAATCAAAACCAACCAAAACATTCTGAAAACCCGCCAAAATGATTTAGACCCGCAAAACTCATCAAAACATTCTGAAAAGATGCCAAAACATTAGAAAATCAGCCTGAACTGATCAAAACATTCAAAAAACTTGGCAATACATCATAAAAACAAATCAAAACCAACCGAAACATTCCAAAAACCCGACAAAATAGTTTAGAACCCGCCAAAACTGATCAAAACATTCTGAAAAGATGCCAAAATACTAGAAAACCAGTCTGAAGTGATCGAAACTTTCAATAACTTGCCAAAACATCATCAAAACAAATGAAAGCAAACCAAAACATTCCAAATACCCGCCAAAAGATTTTAAAACCCGCCAAAATGAATCCAAACATTCCACAACCTGCCAACACAATAAAAACAACTCAAGAGAATACAAAACATTCTAAAACTCAACCAAAACATTCTGAAAACCCGCCAAAACATCGTAAAAACAAATCAAAACCAACCAAAAAATAAGAGGAACACGGCAACATATTGGCAAGCAAGAGACGGAGAGTGCGGCACCTTCTAGGAGGCCAAGAAGGAAGCCGCACAACACCTGCACTGTGTCTGCAACTTTCAAACTGCTAGAAGCTAGTGGCTTGCCACTGGCCTGCCTCTTCAATTGCCATTAGCATTCCAATGGAAGCTATTCTTGGACAACTTTGCTCTGCTTGCTGCTAGTTCTGCCCCAGCCTACCATAGAGAACCTTGCTCTTGCCTTGAGGCTCTGAGATGCCAAGAACTTGTCAACTTCAAAGGGCGGGCCGGGCTACATCTACTCAGCTGCCACAGTTTCTCCTTGCTAGACCTAGTGGGAAAGCATTTTGCTGAGATGCAGAAGGCAAGAAACGCACAATACGGAGACGCGGAGCTGTCCCAAGTGCCGCTGCCAGGCGTCTTTCCGCAGAAGGAGCGCCCCGGAGCGCACCGCAACCGGCACCGTCATCTCTGCGCAAAGAGCCAAAATATTTTCAAACCCGCCAAAACTAATCCAAAAATATTTTCAAACCCGCCAAAATAGAAAACCGGACGGAAGTGATCAATACATTCGAAAAAACCTGACAAAACATGATCAAGCCCACCAAAGCTAATCCAAACACACCAAAAACTGGGCTAAACAGAATCAAAACAAATCAAAACAAATCTAAAACTTCTAAAAACCCGCCAAAATATTTCAAAACCCGTCAAAACTAATCAAAACATTCCGAATACCCATTAAAAAACATTCCAAATACCCGCCAAAAGATTTTAAAACCCGCCAAAAGGAATCCAAACATTCCAAAACCTGCCAACACAATAAAAACAACTCAAGAGAATACAAAACATTCTAAAACCCAACCAAAACATTCCGAAAACCCACCTAAACATCATAAAAACAAATCAAAACCAACCAAAACATTCTGAAAACCCGCCAAAATGATTTAGACCCGCAAAACTCATCAAAACATTCTGAAAAGATGCCAAAACATTAGAAAACCAGCCTGAACTGATCAAAACATTCAAAAAACTTGGCAATACATCATAAAAACAAATCAAAACCAACCGAAACATTCCAAAAACCCGACAAAATAGTTTAGAACCCGCCAAAACTGATCAAAACATTCTGAAAAGATGCCAAAATACTAGAAAACCAGTCTGAAGTGATCGAAACTTTCAATAACTTGCCAAAACATCATCAAAACAAATGAAAGCAAACCAAAACATTCCAAATACCCGCCAAAAGATTTTAAAACCCGCCAAAATGAATCCAAACATTCCACAACCTGCCAACACAATAAAAACAACTCAAGAGAATACAAAACATTCTAAAACTCAACCAAAACATTCTGAAAACCCGCCAAAACATCATAAAAACAAATCAAAACCAACCAAAAAATAAGAGGAACACGGCAACATATTGGCAAGCAAGAGACGGAGAGTGCGGCACCTTCTAGGAGGCCAAGAAGGAAGCCGCACAACACCTGCACTGTGTCTGCAACTTTCAAACTGCTAGAAGCTAGTGGCTTGCCACTGGCCTGCCTCTTCAATTGCCATTAGCATTCCAATGGAAGCTATTCTTGGACAACTTTGCTCTGCTTGCTGCTAGTTCTGCCCCAGCCTAGCATAGAGAACCTTGCTCTTGCCTTGAGGCTCTGAGATGCCAAGAACTTGTCATCTTCAAAGGGCGGGCCGGGCTACATCTACTCAGCTGCCACAGTTTCTCCTTGCTAGACCTAGTGGGAAAGCATTTTGCTGAGATGCAGAAGGCAAGAAACGCAGAATACGGAGACGCGGAGCTGTCCCAAGTGCCGCTGCCAGGCGTCTTTCCGCAGAAGGAGCGCCCCGGAGCGCACCGCAACCGGCACCGCCATCTCTGCGCAAAGAGCCAAAATATTTTAAAACCCGCCAAAACTAATCCAAAAATATTTTCAAACCCGCCAAAATAGAAAACCAGATAGAAGTGATCAATACATTCGAAAAAACCTGACAAAACATGATCAAGCCCACCAAAGCTAATCCAAACACACCAAAAACTGGGCTAAACAGAATCAAAACAAATCAAAACAAATCCAAACCTCCTAAAAACCGGCCAAAATATTTCAAAACCCGTCAAAACTAATCAAAACCTTCCGAATACCCATTAAAAAACATTCCAAATACCCGCCAAAAGATTTTAAAACCCGCCAAAATGAATCCAAACATTCCAAAACCTGCCAACACAATAAAAACAACTCAAGAGAATACAAAACATTCTAAAACCCAACCAAAACATTCCGAAAACCCACCAAAACATCATCAAAACAAATCAAAACCAACCAACACATTCTGAAAACCCGCCAAAATGATTTAGACCCGCAAAACTCATCAAAACATTCTGAAAAGATGCCAAAACATTAGGAAATCAGCCTGAACTGATCAAAACATTCAAAAAACTTGGCAATACATCATAAAAACAAATCAAAACCAACCGAAACATTCCAAAAACCCGACAAAATAGTTTAGAACCCGCCAAAACTGATCAAAACATTCTGAAAAGATGCCAAAATACTAGAAAACCAGTCTGAAGTGATCGAAACTTTCAATAACTTGCCAAAACATCATCAAAACAAATGAAAGCAAACCAAAACATTCCAAATACCCGCCAAAAGATTTTAAAACCCGCCAAAATGAATCCAAACATTCCACAACCTGCCAACACAATAAAAACAACTCAAGAGAATACAAAACATTCTAAAACTCAACCAAAACATTCTGAAAACCCGCCAAAACATCATAAAAACAAATCAAAACCAACCAAAAAATAAGAGGAACACGGCAACATATTGGCAAGCAAGAGACGGAGAGTGCGGCACCTTCTAGGAGGCCAAGAAGGAAGCCGCACAACACCTGCACTGTGTCTGCAACTTTCAAACTGCTAGAAGCTAGTGGCTTGCCACTGGCCTGCCTCTTCAATTGCCATTAGCATTCCAATGGAAGCTATTCTTGGACAACTTTGCTCTGCTTGCTGCTAGTTCTGCCCCAGCCTACCATAGAGAACCTTGCTCTTCCCTTGAGGCTCTGAGATGCCAAGAACTTGTCATCTTCAAAGGGCGGGCCGGGCTACATCTACTCAGCTGCCACAGTTTCTCCTTGCTAGACCTAGTGGGAAAGCATTTTGCTGAGATGCAGAAGGCAAGAAACGCAGAATACGGAGACGCGGAGCTGTCCCAAGTGCCGCTGCCAGGCGTCTTTCCGCAGAAGGAGCGCCCCGGAGCGCACCGCAACCGGCACCGTCATCTCTGCGCAAAGAGCCAAAATATTTTCAAACCCGCCAAAACTAATCCAAAAATATTTTCAAACCCGCCAAAATAGAAAACCAGATAGAAGTGATCAATACATTCGAAAAAACCTGACAAAACATGATCAAGCCCACCAAAGCTAATCCAAACACACCAAAAACTGGGCTAAACAGAATCAAAACAAATCAAAACAAATCCAAACCTCCTAAAAACCCGCCAAAATATTTCAAAACCCGTCAAAACTAATCAAAACCTTCCGAATACCCATTAAAAAACATTCCAAATACCCGCCAAAAGATTTTAAAACCCGCCAAAATGAATCCAAACATTCCAAAACCTGCCAACACAATAAAAACAACTCAAGAGAATACAAAACATTCTAAAACCCAACCAAAACATTCCGAAAACCCACCTAAACATCATAAAAACAAATCAAAACCAACCGAAACATTCTGAAAACCCGCCAAAATGATTTAGACCCGCAAAACTCATCAAAACATTCTGAAAAGATGCCAAAACATTAGAAAACCAGCCTGAACTGATCAAAACATTCAAAAAACTTGGCAAAACATCATAAAAACAAATCAAAACCAACCAAAACATTCCAAAAACCAGCCAAAATATTCTGAAATCCGGCCAAAACATAATAAAAACAAATCAAAACCAACCGAAACATTCCAAAAACCCAACAAAATAGTTTAGAACCCGCCAAAACTGATCAAAACATTCTGAAAAGATGCCAAAATACTAGAAAACCAGTCTGAAGTGATCGAAACTTTCAATAACTTGCCAAAACATCATCAAAACAAATGAAAGCAAACCAAAACATTCCAAATACCCGCCAAAATATTTGAAAACCCGCCAAAAGGAATCCAAACATTCCAAAACCTGCCAAGACAAGATAAACAACACAAGAGAAAACAAAACATTCTAAAACACCACCAAAACATTCCGAAAACCCGCCAAAACATCATAAAAACAATTCAAAACCAACCAAAAAATAAGAGGAACACGGCAACATATTGGCAAGCAAGAGACGGAGAACGTGACACCTTCTAGGAGGCCAAGAAGGAAGCCGCACAACACCTGCACTGTGTCTGCAACCTTCAAACTGCTTGAAGCTAGTGGCTTGCCACTGGCCTGCCTCTTCAATTGCCATTAGCATTCCAATGGAAGCTATTCTTGGACAACTTTGCTCTGCTTGCTGCTAGTTCTGCCCCAGCCTAGCATAGAGAACCTTGCTCTTGCCTTGAGGCTCTGAGATGCAAAGAACTTGTCAACTTCAAAGGGCGGGCCGGGCTACATCTACTCAGCTGCCACAGTTTCTCCTTGCTAGACCTAGTGGGAAAGCATTTTGCTGAGATGCAGAAGGCAAGAAACGCAGAATACGGAGACGCGGAGCTGTCCCAAGTGCCGCTGCCAGGCGTCTTTCCGCAGAAGGAGCGCCCCGGAGCGCACCGCAACCGGCACCGTCATCTCTGCGCAAAGAGCCAAAATATTTTAAAACCCGCCAAAACTCATCCAAAAATATTTTCAAACCCGCCAAAATAGAAAACCAGACAGAAGTGATCAATACATTCGAAAAAACCTGACAAAACATGATCAAGCCCACCAAAGCTAATCCAAACACACCAAAAACTGGGCTAAACAGAATCAAAACAAATCAAAACAAATCTAAAACTTCTAAAAACCCGCCAAAATATTTCAAAACCCGTCAAAACTAATCAAAACATTCCGAATACCCATTAAAAAACATTCCAAATACCCGCCAAAAGATTTTAAAACCCGCCAAAAGGAATCCAAACATTCCAAAACCTGCCAACACAATAAAAACAACTCAAGAGAATACAAAACATTCTAAAACCCAACCAAAACATTCCGAAAACCCACCTAAACATCATAAAAACAAATCAAAACCAACCGAAACATTCTGAAAACCCGCCAAAATGATTTAGACCCGCAAAACTCATCAAAACATTCTGAAAAGATGCCAAAACATTAGAAAACCAGCCTGAACTGATCAAAACATTCAAAAAACTTGGCAAAACATCATAAAAACAAATCAAAACCAACCAAAACATTCCAAAAACCAGCCAAAATATTCTGAAATCCGGCCAAAACATAATAAAAACAAATCAAAACCAACCGAAACATTCCAAAAACCCAACAAAATAGTTTAGAACCCGCCAAAACTGATCAAAACATTCTGAAAAGATGCCAAAATACTAGAAAACCAGTCTGAAGTGATCGAAACTTTCAATAACTTGCCAAAACATCATCAAAACAAATGAAAGCAAACCAAAACATTCCAAATACCCGCCAAAATATTTTAAAACCCGCCAAAAGGAATCCAAACATTCCAAAACCTGCCAAGACAAGATAAACAACACAAGAGAAAACAAAACATTCTAAAACACCACCAAAACATTCCGAAAACCCGCCAAAACATCATAAAAACAATTCAAAACCAACCAAAAAATAAGAGGAACACGGCAACATATTGGCAAGCAAGAGACGGAGAACGTGACACCTTCTAGGAGGCCAAGAAGGAAGCCGCACAACACCTGCACTGTGTCTGCAACTTTCAAACTGCTAGAAGCTAGTGGCTTGCCACTGGCCTGCCTCTTCAATTGCCATTAGCATTCCAATGGAAGCTATTCTTGGACAACTTTGCTCTGCTTGCTGCTAGTTCTGCCCCAGCCTAGCATAGAGAACCTTGCTCTTGCCTTGAGGCTCTGAGATGCAAAGAACTTGTCAACTTCAAAGGGCGGGCCGGGCTACATCTACTCAGCTGCCACAGTTTCTCCTTGCTAGACCTAGTGGGAAAGCATTTTGCTGAGATGCAGAAGGCAAGAAACGCAGAATACGGAGACGCGGAGCTGTCCCAAGTGCCGCTGCCAGGCGTCTTTCCGCAGAAGGAGCGCCCCGGAGCGCACCGCAACCGGCACCGTCATCTCTGCGCAAAGAGCCAAAATATTTTAAAACCCGCCAAAACTCATCCAAAAATATTTTCAAACCCGCCAAAATAGAAAACCAGACAGAAGTGATCAATACATTCGAAAAAACCTGACAAAACATGATCAAGCCCACCAAAGCTAATCCAAACACACCAAAAACTGGGCTAAACAGAATCAAAACAAATCAAAACAAATCTAAAACTTCTAAAAACCCGCCAAAATATTTCAAAACCCGTCAAAACTAATCAAAACATTCCGAATACCCATTAAAAAACATTCCAAATACCCGCCAAAAGATTTTAAAACCCGCCAAAAGGAATCCAAACATTCCAAAACCTGCCAACACAATAAAAACAACTCAAGAGAATACAAAACATTCTAAAACCCAACCAAAACATTCCGAAAACCCACCTAAACATCATAAAAACAAATCAAAACCAACCAAAACATTCTGAAAACCCGCCAAAATGATTTAGACCCGCAAAACTCATCAAAACATTCTGAAAAGATGCCAAAACATTAGAAAACCAGCCTGAACTGATCAAAACATTCAAAAAACTTGGCAATACATCATAAAAACAAATCAAAACCAACCGAAACATTCCAAAAACCCAACAAAATAGTTTAGAACCCGCCAAAACTGATCAAAACATTCTGAAAAGATGCCAAAATACTAGAAAACCAGTCTGAAGTGATCGAAACTTTCAATAACTTGCCAAAACATAATCAAAACAAATGAAAGCAAACCAAAACATTCCAAATACCCACCAAAATATTTTAAAACCCACCAAAAGGAATCCAAACATTCCAAAAGCTGCCAAGACAATATAAACAACACAAGAGAAAACAAAACATTCTAAAACACCACCAAAACATTCCGAAAACCCGCCAAAACATCATCAAAACAATTCAAAACCAACCAAAAAATAAGAGGAACACGGCAACATATTGGCAAGCAAGAGACGGAGAACGCGGCACCTTCTAGGAGGCCAAGAAGGAAGCCGCACAACACCTGCACTGTGTCTGCAACTTTCAAACTGCTAGAAGCTAGTGGCTTGCCACTGGCCTGCCTCTTCAATTGCCATTAGCATTCCAATGGAAGCTATTCTTGGACAACTTTGCTCTGCTTGCTGCTAGTTCTGCCCCAGCCTACCATAGAGAACCTTGCTCTTGCCTTGAGGCTCTGAGATGCAAAGAACTTGTCAACTTCAAAGGGCGGGCCGGGCTACATCTACTCAGCTGCCACAGTTTCTCCTTGCTAGACCTAGTGGGAAAGCATTTTGCTGAGATGCAGAAGGCAAGAAACGCAGAATACGGAGACGCGGAGCTGTCCCAAGTGCCGCTGCCAGGCGTCTTTCCGCAGAAGGAGCGCCCCGGAGCGCACCGCAACCGGCACCGTCATCTCTGCGCAAAGAGCCAAAATATTTTAAAACCCGCCAAAACTAATCCAAAAATATTTTCAAACCCGCCAAAATAGAAAACCGGACGGAAGTCATCAATACATTCGAAAAAACCTGACAAAACATGATCAAGCCCACCAAAGCTAATCCAAACACACCAAAAACTGGGCTAAACAGAATCAAAACAAATCAAAACAAATCTAAAACTTCTAAAAACCCGCCAAAATATTTCAAAACCCGTCAAAACTAATCAAAACATTCCGAATACCCATTAAAAAACATTCCAAATACCCGCCAAAAGATTTTAAAACCCGCCAAAAGGAATCCAAACATTCCAAAACCTGCCAACACAATAAAAACAACTCAAGAGAATACAAAACATTCTAAAACCCAACCAAAACATTCCGAAAACCCACCTAAACATCATCAAAACAAATCAAAACCAACCAAAACATTCTGAAAACCCGCCAAAATGATTTAGACCCGCAAAACTCATCAAAACATTCTGAAAAGATGCCAAAACATTAGAAAATCAGCCTGAACTGATCAAAACATTCAAAAAACTTGGCAATACATCATAAAAACAAATCAAAACCAACCGAAACATTCCAAAAACCCGACAAAATAGTTTAGAACCCGCCAAAACTGATCAAAACATTCTGAAAAGATGCCAAAATACTAGAAAACCAGTCTGAAGTGATCGAAACTTTCAATAACTTGCCAAAACATCATCAAAACAAATGAAAGCAAACCAAAACATTCCAAATACCCGCCAAAAGATTTTAAAACCCGCCAAAATGAATCCAAACATTCCACAACCTGCCAACACAATAAAAACAACTCAAGAGAATACAAAACATTCTAAAACTCAACCAAAACATTCTGAAAACCCGCCAAAACATCATAAAAACAAATCAAAACCAACCAAAAAATAAGAGGAACACGGCAACATATTGGCAAGCAAGAGACGGAGAGTGCGGCACCTTCTAGGAGGCCAAGAAGGAAGCCGCACAACACCTGCACTGTGTCTGCAACTTTCAAACTGCTAGAAGCTAGTGGCTTGCCACTGGCCTGCCTCTTCAATTGCCATTAGCATTCCAATGGAAGCTATTCTTGGACAACTTTGCTCTGCTTGCTGCTAGTTCTGCCCCAGCCTACCATAGAGAACCTTGCTCTTCCCTTGAGGCTCTGAGATGCCAAGAACTTGTCATCTTCAAAGGGCGGGCCGGGCTACATCTACTCAGCTGCCACAGTTTCTCCTTGCTAGACCTAGTGGGAAAGCATTTTGCTGAGATGCAGAAGGCAAGAAACGCACAATACGGAGACGCGGAGCTGTCCCAAGTGCCGATGCCAGGCGTCTTTCCGCAGAAGGAGCGCCCCGGAGCGCACCGCAACCGGCACCGTCATCTCTGCGCAAAGAGCCAAAATATTTTCAAACCCGCCAAAACTAATCCAAAAATATTTTCAAACCCGCCAAAATAGAAAACCAGATAGAAGTGATCAATACATTCGAAAAAACCTGACAAAACATGATCAAGCCCACCAAAGCTAATCCAAACACACCAAAAACTGGGCTAAACAGAATCAAAACAAATCAAAACAAATCCAAACCTCCTAAAAACCGGCCAAAATATTTCAAAACCCGTCAAAACTAATCAAAACCTTCCGAATACCCATTAAAAAACATTCCAAATACCCGCCAAAAGATTTTAAAACCCGCCAAAATGAATCCAAACATTCCAATCCTGCCAACACAATAAAAACAACTCAAGAGAATACAAAACATTCTAAAACCCAACCAAAACATTCCGAAAACCCACCAAAACATCATAAAAACAAATCAAAACCAACCAAAACATTCTGAAAACCCGCCAAAATGATTTAGACCCGCAAAACTCATCAAAACATTCTGAAAAGATGCCAAAACATTAGAAAATCAGCCTGAACTGATCAAAACATTCAAAAAACTTGGCAAAACATCATAAAAACAAATCAAAACCAACCGAAACATTCCAAAAACCAGCCAAAATATTCTGAAATCCGGCCAAAACATAATAAAAACAAATCAAAACCAACCGAAACATTCCAAAAACCCAACAAAATAGTTTAGAACCCGCCAAAACTGATCAAAACATTCTGAAAAGATGCCAAAATACTAGAAAACCAGTCTGAAGTGATCTAAACTTTCAATAACTTGCCAAAACATAATCAAAACAAATGAAAGCAAACCAAAACATTCCAAATACCCGCCAAAATATTCCAAATACCGGCCAAAAGGAATCCAAACATTCCAAAACCTGCCAAGACAATATAAACAACACAAGAGAAAACAAAACATTCTAAAACACCACCAAAACATTCCGAAAACCCGCCAAAACATCATCAAAACAATTCAAAACCAACCAAAAAATAAGAGGAACACGGCAACATATTGGCAAGCAAGAGACGGAGAACGCGGCACCTTCTAGGAGGCCAAGAAGGAAGCCGCACAACACCTGCACTGTGTCTGCAACTTTCAAACTGCTAGAAGCTAGTGGCTTGCCACTGGCCTGCCTCTTCAATTGCCATTAGCATTCCAATGGAAGCTATTCTTGGACAACTTTGCTCTGCTTGCTGCTAGTTCTGCCCCAGCCTACCATAGAGAACCTTGCTCTTCCCTTGAGGCTCTGAGATGCCAAGAACTTGTCATCTTCAAAGGGCGGGCCGGGCTACATCTACTCAGCTGCCACAGTTTCTCCTTGCTAGACCTAGTGGGAAAGCATTTTGCTGAGATGCAGAAGGCAAGAAACGCAGAATACGGAGACGCGGAGCTGTCCCAAGTGCCGCTGCCAGGCGTCTTTCCGCAGAAGGAGCGCCCCGGAGCGCACCGCAACCGGCACCGTCATCTCTGCGCAAAGAGCCAAAATATTTTAAAACCCGCCAAAACTAATCCAAAAATATTTTCAAACCCGCCAAACTAGAAAACCAGACAGAAGTGATCAATACATTCGAAAAAACCTGACAAAACATGATAAAGCCCACCAAAGCTAATCCAAACACACCAAAAAACTGGGATAAACAGAATCAAAACAAATCAAAACAAATCTAAACCTTCTAAAAACCCGCCAAAATATTTCAAAACCCGTCTAAAGTAATCAAAACCTTCCGAATACCCGCCAAAACATTCCAAATACCCGCCAAAAGGAATCCAAACATTCCAAAACCTGCCAACACAATAAAAACAACTCAAGAGAATACAAAACATTCTAAAACCCAACCAAAACATTCCAAAAACCCACCTAAACATCATAAAAACAAATCAAAACCAACCAAAATATTCCAAAAACCCGCCAAAATGATTTAGACCCGCAAAACTCATCAAAACATTCTGAAAAGATGCCAAAACATTAGAAAACCAGCCTGAACTGATCAAAACATTCAAAAAAATTGGCAAAACATCATAAAAACAAATCAAAACCAACCGAAACATTCCAAATACCCGCCAAAAGATTTTAAAACCCGCCAAAAGGAATCCAAACATTCCAAAACCTGCCAAGACAGTATAAACAACACAAGAGAAAACAAAACATTCTAAAACACCACCAAAACATTCCGAAAACCCGCCAAAACATCATCAAAACAATTCAAAACCAACCAAAAAATAAGAGGAACACGGCAACATATTGGCAAGCAAGAGACGGAGAACGCGGCACCTTCTAGGAGGCCAAGAAGGAAGCCGCACAACACCTGCACTGTGTCTGCAACTTTCAAACTGCTAGAAGCTAGTGGCTTGCCACTGGCCTGCCTCTTCAATTGCCATTAGCATTCCAATGGAAGCTATTCTTGGACAACTTTGCTCTGCTTGCTGCTAGTTCTGCCCCAGCCTACCATAGAGAACCTTGCTCTTCCCTTGAGGCTCTGAGATGCCAAGAACTTGTCATCTTCAAAGGGCGGGCCGGGCTACATCTACTCAGCTGCCACAGTTTCTCCTTGCTAGACCTAGTGGGAAAGCATTTTGCTGAGATGCAGAAGGCAAGAAACGCAGAATACGGAGACGCGGAGCTGTCCCAAGTGCCGCTGCCAGGCGTCTTTCCGCAGAAGGAGCGCCCCGGAGCGCACCGCAACCGGCACCGTCATCTCTGCGCAAAGAGCCAAAATATTTTAAAACCCGCCAAAACTCATCCAAAAATATTTTCAAACCCGCCAAAATAGAAAACCAGACAGAAGTGATCAATACATTCGAAAAAACCTGACAAAACATGATCAAGCCCACCAAAGCTAATCCAAACACACCAAAAACTGGGCTAAACAGAATCAAAACAAATCAAAACAAATCTAAAACTTCTAAAAACCCGCCAAAATATTTCAAAACCCGTCAAAACTAATCAAAACATTCCGAATACCCATTAAAAAACATTCCAAATACCCGCCAAAAGATTTTAAAACCCGCCAAAAGGAATCCAAACATTCCAAAACCTGCCAACACAATAAAAACAACTCAAGAGAATACAAAACATTCTAAAACCCAACCAAAACATTCCGAAAACCCACCTAAACATCATAAAAACAAATCAAAACCAACCGAAACATTCTGAAAACCCGCCAAAATGATTTAGACCCGCAAAACTCATCAAAACATTCTGAAAAGATGCCAAAACATTAGAAAACCAGCCTGAACTGATCAAAACATTCAAAAAACTTGGCAAAACATCATAAAAACAAATCAAAACCAACCAAAACATTCCAAAAACCAGCCAAAATATTCTGAAATCCGGCCAAAACATAATAAAAACAAATCAAAACCAACCGAAACATTCCAAAAACCCAACAAAATAGTTTAGAACCCGCCAAAACTGATCAAAACATTCTGAAAAGATGCCAAAATACTAGAAAACCAGTCTGAAGTGATCGAAACTTTCAATAACTTGCCAAAACATCATCAAAACAAATGAAAGCAAACCAAAACATTCCAAATACCCGCCAAAATATTTTAAAACCCGCCAAAAGGAATCCAAACATTCCAAAACCTGCCAAGACAAGATAAACAACACAAGAGAAAACAAAACATTCTAAAACACCACCAAAACATTCCGAAAACCCGCCAAAACATCATAAAAACAATTCAAAACCAACCAAAAAATAAGAGGAACACGGCAACATATTGGCAAGCAAGAGACGGAGAACGTGACACCTTCTAGGAGGCCAAGAAGGAAGCCGCACAACACCTGCACTGTGTCTGCAACCTTCAAACTGCTTGAAGCTAGTGGCTTGCCACTGGCCTGCCTCTTCAATTGCCATTAGCATTCCAATGGAAGCTATTCTTGGACAACTTTGCTCTGCTTGCTGCTAGTTCTGCCCCAGCCTAGCATAGAGAACCTTGCTCTTGCCTTGAGGCTCTGAGATGCAAAGAACTTGTCAACTTCAAAGGGCGGGCCGGGCTACATCTACTCAGCTGCCACAGTTTCTCCTTGCTAGACCTAGTGGGAAAGCATTTTGCTGAGATGCAGAAGGCAAGAAACGCAGAATACGGAGACGCGGAGCTGTCCCAAGTGCCGCTGCCAGGCGTCTTTCCGCAGAAGGAGCGCCCCGGAGCGCACCGCAACCGGCACCGTCATCTCTGCGCAAAGAGCCAAAATATTTTAAAACCCGCCAAAACTCATCCAAAAATATTTTCAAACCCGCCAAAATAGAAAACCAGACAGAAGTGATCAATACATTCGAAAAAACCTGACAAAACATGATCAAGCCCACCAAAGCTAATCCAAACACACCAAAAACTGGGCTAAACAGAATCAAAACAAATCAAAACAAATCTAAAACTTCTAAAAACCCGCCAAAATATTTCAAAACCCGTCAAAACTAATCAAAACATTCCGAATACCCATTAAAAAACATTCCAAATACCCGCCAAAAGATTTTAAAACCCGCCAAAAGGAATCCAAACATTCCAAAACCTGCCAACACAATAAAAACAACTCAAGAGAATACAAAACATTCTAAAACCCAACCAAAACATTCCGAAAACCCACCTAAACATCATAAAAACAAATCAAAACCAACCAAAACATTCTGAAAACCCGCCAAAATGATTTAGACCCGCAAAACTCATCAAAACATTCTGAAAAGATGCCAAAACATTAGAAAACCAGCCTGAACTGATCAAAACATTCAAAAAACTTGGCAATACATCATAAAAACAAATCAAAACCAACCGAAACATTCCAAAAACCCAACAAAATAGTTTAGAACCCGCCAAAACTGATCAAAACATTCTGAAAAGATGCCAAAATACTAGAAAACCAGTCTGAAGTGATCGAAACTTTCAATAACTTGCCAAAACATAATCAAAACAAATGAAAGCAAACCAAAACATTCCAAATACCCACCAAAATATTTTAAAACCCACCAAAAGGAATCCAAACATTCCAAAAGCTGCCAAGACAATATAAACAACACAAGAGAAAACAAAACATTCTAAAACACCACCAAAACATTCCGAAAACCCGCCAAAACATCATCAAAACAATTCAAAACCAACCAAAAAATAAGAGGAACACGGCAACATATTGGCAAGCAAGAGACGGAGAACGCGGCACCTTCTAGGAGGCCAAGAAGGAAGCCGCACAACACCTGCACTGTGTCTGCAACTTTCAAACTGCTAGAAGCTAGTGGCTTGCCACTGGCCTGCCTCTTCAATTGCCATTAGCATTCCAATGGAAGCTATTCTTGGACAACTTTGCTCTGCTTGCTGCTAGTTCTGCCCCAGCCTACCATAGAGAACCTTGCTCTTGCCTTGAGGCTCTGAGATGCAAAGAACTTGTCAACTTCAAAGGGCGGGCCGGGCTACATCTACTCAGCTGCCACAGTTTCTCCTTGCTAGACCTAGTGGGAAAGCATTTTGCTGAGATGCAGAAGGCAAGAAACGCAGAATACGGAGACGCGGAGCTGTCCCAAGTGCCGCTGCCAGGCGTCTTTCCGCAGAAGGAGCGCCCCGGAGCGCACCGCAACCGGCACCGTCATCTCTGCGCAAAGAGCCAAAATATTTTCAAACCCGCCAAAACTAATCCAAAAATATTTTCAAACCCGCCAAAATAGAAAACCGGACGGAAGTCATCAATACATTCGAAAAAACCTGACAAAACATGATCAAGCCCACCAAAGCTAATCCAAACACACCAAAAACTGGGCTAAACAGAATCAAAACAAATCAAAACAAATCTAAAACTTCTAAAAACCCGCCAAAATATTTCAAAACCCGTCAAAACTAATCAAAACATTCCGAATACCCATTAAAAAACATTCCAAATACCCGCCAAAAGATTTTAAAACCCGCCAAAAGGAATCCAAACATTCCAAAACCTGCCAACACAATAAAAACAACTCAAGAGAATACAAAACATTCTAAAACCCAACCAAAACATTCCGAAAACCCACCTAAACATCATCAAAACAAATCAAAACCAACCAAAACATTCTGAAAACCCACCAAAATGATTTAGACCCGCAAAACTCATCAAAACATTCTGAAAAGATGCCAAAACATTAGAAAATCAGCCTGAACTGATCAAAACATTCAAAAAACTTGGCAATACATCATAAAAACAAATCAAAACCAACCGAAACATTCCAAAAACCCGACAAAATAGTTTAGAACCCGCCAAAACTGATCAAAACATTCTGAAAAGATGCCAAAATACTAGAAAACCAGTCTGAAGTGATCGAAACTTTCAATAACTTGCCAAAACATCATCAAAACAAATGAAAGCAAACCAAAACATTCCAAATACCCGCCAAAAGATTTTAAAACCCGCCAAAATGAATCCAAACATTCCACAACCTGCCAACACAATAAAAACAACTCAAGAGAATACAAAACATTCTAAAACTCAACCAAAACATTCTGAAAACCCGCCAAAACATCATAAAAACAAATCAAAACCAACCAAAAAATAAGAGGAACACGGCAACATATTGGCAAGCAAGAGACGGAGAGTGCGGCACCTTCTAGGAGGCCAAGAAGGAAGCCGCACAACACCTGCACTGTGTCTGCAACTTTCAAACTGCTAGAAGCTAGTGGCTTGCCACTGGCCTGCCTCTTCAATTGCCATTAGCATTCCAATGGAAGCTATTCTTGGACAACTTTGCTCTGCTTGCTGCTAGTTCTGCCCCAGCCTACCATAGAGAACCTTGCTCTTCCCTTGAGGCTCTGAGATGCCAAGAACTTGTCATCTTCAAAGGGCGGGCCGGGCTACATCTACTCAGCTGCCACAGTTTCTCCTTGCTAGACCTAGTGGGAAAGCATTTTGCTGAGATGCAGAAGGCAAGAAACGCACAATACGGAGACGCGGAGCTGTCCCAAGTGCCGATGCCAGGCGTCTTTCCGCAGAAGGAGCGCCCCGGAGCGCACCGCAACCGGCACCGTCATCTCTGCGCAAAGAGCCAAAATATTTTCAAACCCGCCAAAACTAATCCAAAAATATTTTCAAACCCGCCAAAATAGAAAACCAGATAGAAGTGATCAATACATTCGAAAAAACCTGACAAAACATGATCAAGCCCACCAAAGCTAATCCAAACACACCAAAAACTGGGCTAAACAGAATCAAAACAAATCAAAACAAATCCAAACCTCCTAAAAACCGGCCAAAATATTTCAAAACCCGTCAAAACTAATCAAAACCTTCCGAATACCCATTAAAAAACATTCCAAATACCCGCATAAAGATTTTAAAACCCGCCAAAATGAATCCAAACATTCCAAAACCTGCCAACACAATAAAAACAACTCAAGAGAATACAAAACATTCTAAAACCCAACCAAAACATTCCGAAAACCCACCAAAACATCATAAAAACAAATCAAAACCAACCAAAACATTCTGAAAACCCGCCAAAATGATTTAGACCCGCAAAACTCATCAAAACATTCTGAAAAGATGCCAAAACATTAGAAAATCAGCCTGAACTGATCAAAACATTCAAAAAACTTGGCAAAACATCATAAAAACAAATCAAAACCAACCGAAACATTCCAAAAACCAGCCAAAATATTCTGAAATCCGGCCAAAACATAATAAAAACAAATCAAAACCAACCGAAACATTCCAAAAACCCAACAAAATAGTTTAGAACCCGCCAAAACTGATCAAAACATTCTGAAAAGATGCCAAAATACTAGAAAACCAGTCTGAAGTGATCTAAACTTTCAATAACTTGCCAAAACATAATCAAAACAAATGAAAGCAAACCAAAACATTCCAAATACCCGCCAAAATATTCCAAATACCGGCCAAAAGGAATCCAAACATTCCAAAACCTGCCAAGACAATATAAACAACACAAGAGAAAACAAAACATTCTAAAACACCACCAAAACATTCCGAAAACCCGCCAAAACATCATCAAAACAATTCAAAACCAACCAAAAAATAAGAGGAACACGGCAACATATTGGCAAGCAAGAGACGGAGAACGCGGCACCTTCTAGGAGGCCAAGAAGGAAGCCGCACAACACCTGCACTGTGTCTGCAACTTTCAAACTGCTAGAAGCTAGTGGCTTGCCACTGGCCTGCCTCTTCAATTGCCATTAGCATTCCAATGGAAGCTATTCTTGGACAACTTTGCTCTGCTTGCTGCTAGTTCTGCCCCAGCCTACCATAGAGAACCTTGCTCTTCCCTTGAGGCTCTGAGATGCCAAGAACTTGTCATCTTCAAAGGGCGGGCCGGGCTACATCTACTCAGCTGCCACAGTTTCTCCTTGCTAGACCTAGTGGGAAAGCATTTTGCTGAGATGCAGAAGGCAAGAAACGCACAATACGGAGACGCGGAGCTGTCCCAAGTGCCGCTGCCAGGCGTCTTTCCGCAGAAGGAGCGCCCCGGAGCGCACCGCAACCGGCACCGTCATCTCTGCGCAAAGAGCCAAAATATTTTAAAACCCGCCAAAACTAATCCAAAAATATTTTCAAACCCGCCAAACTAGAAAACCAGACAGAAGTGATCAATACATTCGAAAAAACCTGACAAAACATGATAAAGCCCACCAAAGCTAATCCAAACACACCAAAAAACTGGGATAAACAGAATCAAAACAAATCAAAACAAATCTAAACCTTCTAAAAACCCGCCAAAATATTTCAAAACCCGTCTAAAGTAATCAAAACCTTCCGAATACCCGCCAAAACATTCCAAATACCCGCCAAAAGGAATCCAAACATTCCAAAACCTGCCAACACAATAAAAACAACTCAAGAGAATACAAAACATTCTAAAACCCAACCAAAACATTCCAAAAACCCACCTAAACATCATAAAAACAAATCAAAACCAACCAAAATATTCCAAAAACCCGCCAAAATGATTTAGACCCGCAAAACTCATCAAAACATTCTGAAAAGATGCCAAAACATTAGAAAACCAGCCTGAACTGATCAAAACATTCAAAAAAATTGGCAAAACATCATAAAAACAAATCAAAACCAACCGAAACATTCCAAATACCCGCCAAAAGATTTTAAAACCCGCCAAAAGGAATCCAAACATTCCAAAACCTGCCAAGACAGTATAAACAACACAAGAGAAAACAAAACATTCTAAAACACCACCAAAACATTCCGAAAACCCGCCAAAACATCATCAAAACAATTCAAAACCAACCAAAAAATAAGAGGAACACGGCAACATATTGGCAAGCAAGAGACGGAGAACGCGGCACCTTCTAGGAGGCCAAGAAGGAAGCCGCACAACACCTGCACTGTGTCTGCAACTTTCAAACTGCTAGAAGCTAGTGGCTTGCCACTGGCCTGCCTCTTCAATTGCCATTAGCATTCCAATGGAAGCTATTCTTGGACAACTTTGCTCTGCTTGCTGCTAGTTCTGCCCCAGCCTACCATAGAGAACCTTGCTCTTCCCTTGAGGCTCTGAGATGCCAAGAACTTGTCATCTTCAAAGGGCGGGCCGGGCTACATCTACTCAGCTGCCACAGTTTCTCCTTGCTAGACCTAGTGGGAAAGCATTTTGCTGAGATGCAGAAGGCAAGAAACGCAGAATACGGAGACGCGGAGCTGTCCCAAGTGCCGCTGCCAGGCGTCTTTCCGCAGAAGGAGCGCCCCGGAGCGCACCGCAACCGGCACCGTCATCTCTGCGCAAAGAGCCAAAATATTTTAAAACCCGCCAAAACTCATCCAAAAATATTTTCAAACCCGCCAAAATAGAAAACCAGACAGAAGTGATCAATACATTCGAAAAAACCTGACAAAACATGATCAAGCCCACCAAAGCTAATCCAAACACACCAAAAACTGGGCTAAACAGAATCAAAACAAATCAAAACAAATCTAAAACTTCTAAAAACCCGCCAAAATATTTCAAAACCCGTCAAAACTAATCAAAACATTCCGAATACCCATTAAAAAACATTCCAAATACCCGCCAAAAGATTTTAAAACCCGCCAAAAGGAATCCAAACATTCCAAAACCTGCCAACACAATAAAAACAACTCAAGAGAATACAAAACATTCTAAAACCCAACCAAAACATTCCGAAAACCCACCTAAACATCATAAAAACAAATCAAAACCAACCAAAACATTCTGAAAACCCGCCAAAATGATTTAGACCCGCAAAACTCATCAAAACATTCTGAAAAGATGCCAAAACATTAGAAAACCAGCCTGAACTGATCAAAACATTCAAAAAACTTGGCAATACATCATAAAAACAAATCAAAACCAACCGAAACATTCCAAAAACCCGACAAAATAGTTTAGAACCCGCCAAAACTGATCAAAACATTCTGAAAAGATGCCAAAATACTAGAAAACCAGTCTGAAGTGATCGAAACTTTCAATAACTTGCCAAAACATAATCAAAACAAATGAAAGCAAACCAAAACATTCCAAATACCCACCAAAATATTTTAAAACCCACCAAAAGGAATCCAAACATTCCAAAACCTGCCAAGACAATATAAACAACACAAGAGAAAACAAAACATTCTAAAACACCACCAAAACATTCCGAAAACCCGCCAAAACATCATCAAAACAATTCAAAACCAACCAAAAAATAAGAGGAACACGGCAACATATTGGCAAGCAAGAGACGGAGAACGCGGCACCTTCTAGGAGGCCAAGAAGGAAGCCGCACAACACCTGCACTGTGTCTGCAACTTTCAAACTGCTAGAAGCTAGTGGCTTGCCACTGGCCTGCCTCTTCAATTGCCATTAGCATTCCAATGGAAGCTATTCTTGGACAACTTTGCTCTGCTTGCTGCTAGTTCTGCCCCAGCCTAGCATAGAGAACCTTGCTCTTGCCTTGAGGCTCTGAGATGCAAAGAACTTGTCATCTTCAAAGGGCGGGCCGGGCTACATCTACTCAGCTGCCACAGTTTCTCCTTGCTAGACCTAGTGGGAAAGCATTTTGCTGAGATGCAGAAGGCAAGAAACGCAGAATACGGAGACGCGGAGCTGTCCCAAGTGCCGCTGCCAGGCGTCTTTCCGCAGAAGGAGCGCCCCGGAGCGCACCGCAACCGGCACCGTCATCTCTGCGCAAAGAGCCAAAATATTTTCAAACCCGCCAAAACTAATCCAAAAATATTTTCAAACCCGCCAAAATAGAAAACCAGACAGAAGTCATCAATACATTCGAAAAAACCTGACAAAACATGATCAAGCCCACCAAAGCTAATCCAAACACACCAAAAACTGGGCTAAACAGAATCAAAACAAATCAAAACAAATCTAAAACTTCTAAAAACCCGCCAAAATATTTCAAAACCCGTCAAAACTAATCAAAACATTCCGAATACCCATTAAAAAACATTCCAAATACCCGCCAAAAGATTTTAAAACCCGCCAAAAGGAATCCAAACATTCCAAAACCTGCCAACACAATAAAAACAACTCAAGAGAATACAAAACATTCTAAAACCCAACCAAAACATTCCGAAAACCCACCAAAACATCATAAAAACAAATCAAAACCAACCAAAACATTCTGAAAACCCGCCAAAATGATTTAGACCCGCAAAACTCATCAAAACATTCTGAAAAGATGCCAAAACATTAGAAAACCAGCCTGAACTGATCAAAACATTCAAAAAACTTGGCAATACATCATAAATACAAATCAAAACCAACCGAAACATTCCAAAAACCCGACAAAATAGTTTAGAACCCGCCAAAACTGATCAAAACATTCTGAAAAGATGCCAAAATACTAGAAAACCAGTCTGAAGTGATCGAAACTTTCAATAACTTGCCAAAACATAATCAAAACAAATGAAAGCAAACCAAAACATTCCAAATACCCACCAAAATATTTTAAAACCCACCAAAAGGAATCCAAACATTCCAAAACCTGCCAAGACAATATAAACAACACAAGAGAAAACAAAACATTCTAAAACACCACCAAAACATTCCGAAAACCCGCCAAAACATCATCAAAACAATTCAAAACCAACCAAAAAATAAGAGGAACACGGCAACATATTGGCAAGCAAGAGACGGAGAACGCGGCACCTTCTAGGAGGCCAAGAAGGAAGCCGCACAACACCTGCACTGTGTCTGCAACTTTCAAACTGCTAGAAGCTAGTGGCTTGCCACTGGCCTGCCTCTTCAATTGCCATTAGCATTCCAATGGAAGCTATTCTTGGACAACTTTGCTCTGCTTGCTGCTAGTTCTGCCCCAGCCTACCATAGAGAACCTTGCTCTTGCCTTGAGGCTCTGAGATGCAAAGAACTTGTCATCTTCAAAGGGCGGGCCGGGCTACATCTACTCAGCTGCCACAGTTTCTCCTTGCTAGACCTAGTGGGAAAGCATTTTGCTGAGATGCAGAAGGCAAGAAACGCAGAATACGGAGACGCGGAGCTGTCCCAAGTGCCGCTGCCAGGCGTCTTTCCGCAGAAGGAGCGCCCCGGAGCGCACCGCAACCGGCACCGTCATCTCTGCGCAAAGAGCCAAAATATTTTCAAACCCGCCAAAACTAATCCAAAAATATTTTCAAACCCGCCAAAATAGAAAACCGGACGGAAGTCATCAATACATTCGAAAAAACCTGACAAAACATGATCAAGCCCACCAAAGCTAATCCAAACACACCAAAAACTGGGCTAAACAGAATCAAAACAAATCAAAACAAATCTAAAACTTCTAAAAACCCGCCAAAATATTTCAAAACCCGTCAAAACTAATCAAAACATTCCGAATACCCATTAAAAAACATTCCAAATACCCGCCAAAAGATTTTAAAACCCGCCAAAAGGAATCCAAACATTCCAAAACCTGCCAACACAATAAAAACAACTCAAGAGAATACAAAACATTCTAAAACCCAACCAAAACATTCCGAAAACCCACCTAAACATCATCAAAACAAATCAAAACCAACCAAAACATTCTGAAAACCCGCCAAAATGATTTAGACCCGCAAAACTCATCAAAACATTCTGAAAAGATGCCAAAACATTAGAAAATCAGCCTGAACTGATCAAAACATTCAAAAAACTTGGCAATACATCATAAAAACAAATCAAAACCAACCGAAACATTCCAAAAACCCGACAAAATAGTTTAGAACCCGCCAAAACTGATCAAAACATTCTGAAAAGATGCCAAAATACTAGAAAACCAGTCTGAAGTGATCGAAACTTTCAATAACTTGCCAAAACATCATCAAAACAAATGAAAGCAAACCAAAACATTCCAAATACCCGCCAAAAGATTTTAAAACCCGCCAAAATGAATCCAAACATTCCACAACCTGCCAACACAATAAAAACAACTCAAGAGAATACAAAACATTCTAAAACTCAACCAAAACATTCTGAAAACCCGCCAAAACATCATAAAAACAAATCAAAACCAACCAAAAAATAAGAGGAACATGGCAACATATTGGCAAGCAAGAGACGGAGAGTGCGGCACCTTCTAGGAGGCCAAGAAGGAAGCCGCACAACACCTGCACTGTGTCTGCAACTTTCAAACTGCTAGAAGCTAGTGGCTTGCCACTGGCCTGCCTCTTCAATTGCCATTAGCATTCCAATGGAAGCTATTCTTGGACAACTTTGCTCTGCTTGCTGCTAGTTCTGCCCCAGCCTACCATAGAGAACCTTGCTCTTCCCTTGAGGCTCTGAGATGCCAAGAACTTGTCATCTTCAAAGGGCGGGCCGGGCTACATCTACTCAGCTGCCACAGTTTCTCCTTGCTAGACCTAGTGGGAAAGCATTTTGCTGAGATGCAGAAGGCAAGAAACGCACAATACGGAGACGCGGAGCTGTCCCAAGTGCCGATGCCAGGCGTCTTTCCGCAGAAGGAGCGCCCCGGAGCGCACCGCAACCGGCACCGTCATCTCTGCGCAAAGAGCCAAAATATTTTAAAACCCGCCAAAACTAATCCAAAAATATTTTCAAACCCGCCAAAATAGAAAACCAGATAGAAGTGATCAATACATTCGAAAAAACCTGACAAAACATGATCAAGCCCACCAAAGCTAATCCAAACACACCAAAAACTGGGCTAAACAGAATCAAAACAAATCAAAACAAATCCAAACCTCCTAAAAACCGGCCAAAATATTTCAAAACCCGTCAAAACTAATCAAAACCTTCCGAATACCCATTAAAAAACATTCCAAATACCCGCCAAAAGATTTTAAAACCCGCCAAAATGAATCCAAACATTCCAAAACCTGCCAACACAATAAAAACAACTCAAGAGAATACAAAACATTCTAAAACCCAACCAAAACATTCCGAAAACCCACCAAAACATCATAAAAACAAATCAAAACCAACCAAAACATTCTGAAAACCCGCCAAAATGATTTAGACCCGCAAAACTCATCAAAACATTCTGAAAAGATGCCAAAACATTAGAAAATCAGCCTGAACTGATCAAAACATTCAAAAAACTTGGCAAAACATCATAAAAACAAATCAAAACCAACCGAAACATTCCAAAAACCAGCCAAAATATTCTGAAATCCGGCCAAAACATAATAAAAACAAATCAAAACCAACCGAAACATTCCAAAAACCCAACAAAATAGTTTAGAACCCGCCAAAACTGATCAAAACATTCTGAAAAGATGCCAAAATACTAGAAAACCAGTCTGAAGTGATCGAAACTTTCAATAACTTGCCAAAACATAATCAAAACAAATGAAAGCAAACCAAAACATTCCAAATACCCGCCAAAATATTCCAAATACCGGCCAAAAGGAATCCAAACATTCCAAAACCTGCCAAGACAATATAAACAACACAAGAGAAAACAAAACATTCTAAAACACCACCAAAACATTCCGAAAACCCGCCAAAACATCATCAAAACAATTCAAAACCAACCAAAAAATAAGAGGAACACGGCAACATATTGGCAAGCAAGAGACGGAGAGTGCGGCACCTTCTAGGAGGCCAAGAAGGAAGCCGCACAACACCTGCACTGTGTCTGCAACTTTCAAACTGCTAGAAGCTAGTGGCTTGCCACTGGCCTGCCTCTTCAATTGCCATTAGCATTCCAATGGAAGCTATTCTTGGACAACTTTGCTCTGCTTGCTGCTAGTTCTGCCCCAGCCTACCATAGAGAACCTTGCTCTTCCCTTGAGGCTCTGAGATGCCAAGAACTTGTCATCTTCAAAGGGCGGGCCGGGCTACATCTACTCAGCTGCCACAGTTTCTCCTTGCTAGACCTAGTGGGAAAGCATTTTGCTGAGATGCAGAAGGCAAGAAATGCAGAATACGGAGACGCGGAGCTGTCCCAAGTGCCGCTGCCAGGCGTCTTTCCGCAGAAGGAGCGCCCCGGAGCGCACCGCAACCGGCACCGTCATCTCTGCGCAAAAAGCCAAAATATTTTCAAACCCACCGAAACTAATCCAAAAATATTTTCAAACCCGCCAAACTAGAAAACCAGACAGAAGTGATCAATACATTCGAAAAAACCTGACAAAACATGATAAAGCCCACCAAAGCTAATCCAAACACACCAAAAAACTGGGATAAACAGAATCAAAACAAATCAAAACAAATCTAAACCTTCTAAAAACCCGCCAAAATATTTCAAAACCCGTCTAAAGTAATCAAAACCTTCCGAATACCCGCCAAAACATTCCAAATACCCGCCAAAAGGAATCCAAACATTCCAAAACCTGCCAACACAATAAAAACAACTCAAGAGAATACAAAACATTCTAAAACCCAACCAAAACATTCCAAAAACCCACCTAAACATCATAAAAACAAATCAAAACCAACCAAAATATTCCAAAAACCCGCCAAAATGATTTAGACCCGCAAAACTCATCAAAACATTCTGAAAAGATGCCAAAACATTAGAAAACCAGCCAGAACTGATCAAAACATTCAAAAAAATTGGCAAAACATCATAAAAACAAATCAAAACCAACCGAAACATTCCAAATACCCGCCAAAAGATTTTAAAACCCGCCAAAAGGAATCCAAACATTCCAAAACCTGCCAAGACAGTATAAACAACACAAGAGAAAACAAAACATTCTAAAACACCACCAAAACATTCCGAAAACCCGCCAAAACATCATCAAAACAATTCAAAACCAACCAAAAAATAAGAGGAACACGGCAACATATTGGCAAGCAAGAGACGGAGAACGCGGCACCTTCTAGGAGGCCAAGAAGGAAGCCGCACAACACCTGCACTGTGTCTGCAACTTTCAAACTGCTAGAAGCTAGTGGCTTGCCACTGGCCTGCCTCTTCAATTGCCATTAGCATTCCAATGGAAGCTATTCTTGGACAACTTTGCTCTGCTTGCTGCTAGTTCTGCCCCAGCCTACCATAGAGAACCTTGCTCTTCCCTTGAGGCTCTGAGATGCCAAGAACTTGTCATCTTCAAAGGGCGGGCCGGGCTACATCTACTCAGCTGCCACAGTTTCTCCTTGCTAGACCTAGTGGGAAAGCATTTTGCTGAGATGCAGAAGGCAAGAAACGCAGAATACGGAGACGCGGAGCTGTCCCAAGTGCTGCTGCCAGGCGTCTTTCCGCAGAAGGAGCGCCCCGGAGCGCACCGCAACCGGCACCGTCATCTCTGCGCAAAAAGCCAAAATATTTTCAAACCCGCCAAAACTAATCCAAAAATATTTTCAAACCTGCCAAAATATAAAACCTGACAGAAGTGATCAATACATTTGAAAAAACCTGACAAAACATGATCAAGCCCACCAAAGCTAATCCAAACACACCAAAAACTGGGCTAAACAGAATCAAAACAAATCAAAACAAATCTAAACCTCCTAAAAACCCGCCAAAATATTTCAAAACCCGTCAAAACTAATCAAAACCTTCCGAATACCCATTAAAAAACATTCCAAATACCCACCAAAAGATTTTAAAACCCGCCAAAATGAATCCAAACATTCCAAAACCTGCCAACACAATAAAAACAACTCAAGAGAATACAAAACATTCTAAAACCCAACCAAAACATTCCGAAAACCCACCAAAACATCATAAAAACAAATCAAAACCAACCGAAACATTCCAAAAACCCGACAAAATAGTTTAGAACCCGCCAAAACTGATCAAAACATTCTGAAAAGATGCCAAAATACTAGAAAACCAGTCTGAAGTGATCGAAACTTTCAATAACTTGCCAAAACATAATCAAAACAAATGAAAGCAAACCAAAACATTCCAAATACCCGCCAAAATATTTTAAAACCCGCCAAAAGGAATGCAAACATTCCAAAACCTGCCAAGACAATATAAACAACACAAGAGAAAACAAAACATTCTAAAACACCACCAAAACATTCCGAAAACCTGCCAAAACATCATAAAAACAAATCAAAACCAACCAAAAAATAAGAGGAACACGGCAACATATTGGCAAGCAAGAGACGGAGAGTGCGACACCTTCTAGGAGGCCAAGAAGGAAGCCGCACAACACCTGCACTGTGTCTGCAACTTTCAAACTGCTAGAAGCTAGTGGCTTGCCACTGGCCTGCCTCTTCAATTGCCATTAGCATTCCAATGGAAGCTATTCTTGGACAACTTTGCTCTGCTTGCTGCTAGTTCTACCCCAGACTACCATAGATAACCTTGCTCTTCCCTTGAGGCTCTGAGATGCCAAGAACTTGTCATCTTCAAAGGGCGGGCCGGGCTACATCTACTCAGCTGCCACAGTTTCTCCTTGCTAGACCTAGTGGAAAAGCATTTTGCTGAGATGCAGAAGGCAAGAAAAGCACAATACGGAGACGCGGAGCTGTCCCAAGTGCCGCTGCCAGGCGTCTTTCCGCAGAAGGAGCGCCCCGGAGCGCACCGCAACCGGCACCGTCATCTCTGCGCAAAAAGCCAAAATATTTTCAAACCCGCCAAAACTAATCCAAAAATATTTTCAAACCCGCCAAAATAGAAAACCAGACAGAGGTGATCAATACATTCGAAAAAACCTGACAAAACATGATCAAGCCCACCAAAGCTAATCCAAACACACCAAAAACTGGGCTAAACAGAATCAAAACAAATCAAAACAAATCGAAACCTTCTAAAAACCCGCCAAAATATTTCAAAACCCGTCAAAACTAATCAAAACCTTCCGAATACCCATTAAAAAACATTCCAAATACCCGCCAAAAGATTTTAAAACCCGCCAAAATGAATCCAAACATTCCAAAACCTGCCAACACAATAAAAACAACTCAAGAGAATACAAAACATTCTAAAACCCAACCAAAACATTCCGAAAACCCACCTAAACATCATAAAAACAAATCAAAACCAACCGAAACATTCCAAAAACCCGACAAAATAGTTTAGAAACCGCCAAAACTGATCAAAACATTCTGAAAAGATGCCAAAATACTAGAAAACCAGTCTGAAGTGATCGAAACTTTCAATAACTTGCCAAAACATCATCAAAACAAATGAAAGCAAACCAAAACATTCCAAATACCCGCCAAAATATTTTAAAACCCGCCAAAAGGAATGCAAACATTCCAAAACCTGCCAAGACAATATAAACAACACAAGAGAAAACAAAACATTCTAAAACACCACCAAAACATTCCGAAAACCCGCCAAAACATTATCAAAACAATTCAAAACCAACCAAAAAATAAGAGGAACACGGCAACATATTGGCAAGCAAGAGACGGAGAACGCGGCACCTTCTAGGAGGCCAAGAAGGAAGCCGCACAACACCTGCACTGTGTCTGCAACTTTCAAACTGCTAGAAGCTAGTGGCTTGCCACTGGCCTGCCTCTTCAATTGCCATTAGCATTCCAATGGAAGCTATTCTTGGACAACTTTGCTCTGCTTGCTGCTAGTTCTGCCCCAGCCTACCATAGAGAACCTTGCTCTTGCCTTGAGGCTCTGAGATGCCAAGAACTTGTCAACTTCAAAGGGCGGGCCGGGCTACATCTACTCAGCTGCCACAGTTTCTCCTTGCTAGACCTAGTGGGAAAGCATTTTGCTGAGATGCAGAAGGCAAGAAACGCAGAATACGGAGACGCGGAGCTGTCCCAAGTGCCGCTGCCAGGCGTCTTTCCGCAGAAGGAGCGCCCCGGAGCGCACCGCAACCGGCACCGTCATCTCTGCGCAAAAAGCCAAAATATTTTCAAACCCGCCAAAACTAATCCAAAAATATTTTCAAACCCGCCAAAATAGAAAACCTGACAGAAGTGATCAATACATTCGAAAAAACCTGACAAAACATGATAAAGCCCACCAAAGCTAATCCAAACACACCAAAAACTGGGCTAAACAGAATCAAAACAAATCAAAACAAATCCAAACCTCCTAAAAACCCGCCAAAATATTTCAAAACCCGTCAAAACTAATCAAAACCTTCCGAATACCCGCCAAAACATTCCAAATACCCGCCAAAGGATTTTAAAACCCGCCAAAAAGAATCCAAACATTCCAAAACCTGCCAACACAATAAAAACAACTCAAGAGAATACAAAACATTCTAAAACCCAACCAAAACATTCCGAAAACCCACCTAAACATCATAAAAACAAATCAAAACCAACCGAAACATTCTGAAAACCCGCCAAAATGATTTAGACCCGCAAAACTGATCAAAACATTCTGAAAAGATGCCAAAACATTAGAAAACCAGCCTGAACGGATCAAAACATTCAAAAAAATTGGCAAAACATCATAAAAACAAATCAAAACCAACCAAAACATTCCAAAAACCAGCCAAAATATTCCGAAATCCGGCCAAAACATCATAAAAACAAATCAAAACCAACCAAAACATTCCAAAAACCCAACAAAATAGTTTAGAACCCGCCAAAACTGATCAAAACATTCTGAAAAGATGCCAAAATACTATCAAACCACTAAGAAGTGATCAAAACATTCAATAACTTGCCAAAACATAATCAAAACAAATGAAAGCAAACCAAAACATTCCAAATACCCGCCAAAAGATTTTAAAACCCGCCAAAAGGAATCCAAACATTCCAAAACCTGCCAAGACAATATAAACAACACAAGAGAAAACAAAACATTCTAAAACACCACCAAAACATTCCGAAAACCCGCCAAAACATCATAAAAACAATTCAAAACCAACCAAAAAATAAGAGGAACACGGCAACATATTGGCAAGCAAGAGACGGAGAACGCGGCACCTTCTAGGAGGCCAAGAAGGAAGCCGCACAACACCTGCACTGTGTCTGCAACTTTCAAACTGCTAGAAGCTAGTGGCTTGCCACTGGCCTGCCTCTTCAATTGCCATTAGCATTCCAATGGAAGCTATTCTTGGACAACTTTGCTCTGCTTGCTGCTAGTTCTGCCCCAGCCTACCATAGAGAACCTTGCTCTTGCCTTGAGGCTCTGAGATGCCAAGAACTTGTCAACTTCAAAGGGCGGGCCGGGCTACATCTACTCAGCTGCCACAGTTTCTCCTTGCTAGACCTAGTGGGAAAGCATTTTGCTGAGATGCAGAAGGCAAGAAACGCAGAATACGGAGACGCGGAGCTGTCCCAAGTGCCGCTGCCAGGCGTCTTTCCGCAGAAGGAGCGCCCCGGAGCGCACCGCAACCGGCACCGTCATCTCTGCGCAAAGAGCCAAAATATTTTAAAACCCGCCAAAACTAATCCAAAAATATTTTCAAACCCGCCAAAATAGAAAACCAGACAGAAGTCATCAATACATTCGAAAAAACCTGACAAAACATGATCAAGCCCACCAAAGCTAATCCAAACACACCAAAAACTGGGCTAAACAGAATCAAAACAAATCAAAACAAATCTAAAACTTCTAAAAACCCGCCAAAATATTTCAAAACCCGTCAAAACTAATCAAAACCTTCCGAATACCCATTAAAAAACATTCCAAATACCCGCCAAAAGATTTTAAAACCCGCCAAAAGGAATCCAAACATTCCAAAACCTGCCAACACAATAAAAACAACTCAAGAGAATACAAAACATTCTAAAACCCAACCAAAACATTCCGAAAACCCACCTAAACATCACAAAAACAAATCAAAACCAACCGAAACATTCTGAAAACCCGCCAAAATGATTTAGACCCGCAAAACTCATCAAAACATTCTGAAAAGATGCCAAAACATTAGAAAATCAGCCTGAACTGATCAAAACATTCAAAAAACTTGGCAAAACATCATAAAAACAAATCAAAACCAACCGAAACATTCCAAAAACCAGCCAAAATATTCTGAAATCCGGCCAAAACATAATAAAAACAAATCAAAACCAACCGAAACATTCCAAAAACCCAACAAAATAGTTTAGAACCCGCCAAAACTGATCAAAACATTCTGAAAAGATGCCAAAATACTAGAAAACCAGTCTGAAGTGATCGAAACTTTCAATAACTTGCCAAAACATAATCAAAACAAATGAAAGCAAACCAAAACATTCCAAATACCCGCCAAAATATTCCAAATACCGGCCAAAAGGAATCCAAACATTCCAAAACCTGCCAAGACAATATAAACAACACAAGAGAAAACAAAACATTCTAAAACACCACCAAAACATTCCGAAAACCCGCCAAAACATCATCAAAACAATTCAAAACCAACCAAAAAATAAGAGGAACACGGCAACATATTGGCAAGCAAGAGACGGAGAACGCGGCACCTTCTAGGAGGCCAAGAAGGAAGCCGCACAACACCTGCACTGTGTCTGCAACTTTCAAACTGCTAGAAGCTAGTGGCTTGCCACTGGCCTGCCTCTTCAATTGCCATTAGCATTCCAATGGAAGCTATTCTTGGACAACTTTGCTCTGCTTGCTGCTAGTTCTGCCCCAGCCTAGCATAGAGAACCTTGCTCTTGCCTTGAGGCTCTGAGATGCCAAGAACTTGTCAACTTCAAAGGGCGGGCCGGGCTACATCTACTCAGCTGCCACAGTTTCTCCTTGCTAGACCTAGTGGGAAAGCATTTTGCTGAGATGCAGAAGGCAAGAAACGCACAATACGGAGACGCGGAGCTGTCCCAAGTGCCGCTGCCAGGCGTCTTTCCGCAGAAGGAGCGCCCCGGAGCGCACTGCAACCGGCACCGTCATCTCTGCGCAAAAAGCCAAAATATTTTCAAACCCACCAAAACTAATCCAAAAATATTTTCAAACCCGCCAAACTAGAAAACCAGACAGAAGTGATCAATACATTCGAAAAAACCTGACAAAACATGATCAAGCCCACCAAAGCTAATCCAAACACACCAAAAAACTGGGATAAACAGAATCAAAACAAATCAAAACAAATCTAAACCTTCTAAAAACCCGCCAAAATATTTCAAAACCCGTCAAAAGTAATCAAAACCTTCCGAATACCCGCCAAAACATTCCAAATACCCGCCAAAAGGAATCCAAACATTCCAAAACCTGCCAACACAATAAAAACAACTCAAGAGAATACAAAACATTCTAAAACCCAACCAAAACATTCCAAAAACCCACCTAAACATCATAAAAACAAATCAAAACCAACCGAAATATTCCAAAAACCCGTCAAAATGATTTAGACCCGCAAAACTCATCAAAACATTCTGAAAAGATGCCAAAACATTAGAAAATCAGCCTGAACTGATCAAAACATTCAAAAAACTTGGCAAAACATCATAAAAACAAATCAAAACCAACCGAAACATTCCAAAAACCCGACAAAATATTCTGAAATCCGGAAAAAACATAATAAAAACAAATCAAAACCAACCGAAGCATTCCAAAAACCTGACAAAATAGTTTAGAACCCGCCAAAACTGATCAAAACATTCTGAAAAGATGCCAAAATACTAGAAAACCAGTCTGAAGTGATCGAAACTTTCAATAACTTGCCAAAACATCATCAAAACAAATGAAAGCAAACCAAAACATTCCAAATACCCGCCAAAATATTTTAAAACCCGCCAAAAGGAATCCAAACATTCCAAAACCTGCCAAGACAATATAAACAACACAAGAGAAAACAAAACATTCTAAAACACCACCAAAACATTCCGAAAACCCGCCAAAACATCATCAAAACAATTCAAAACCAACCAAAAAATAAGAGGAACACGGCAACATATTGGCAAGCAAGAGACGGAGAGTGCGGCACCTTCTAGGAGGCCAAGAAGGAAGCCGCACAACACCTGCACTGTGTCTGCAACTTTCAAACTGCTAGAAGCTAGTGGCTTGCCACTGGCCTGCCTCTTCAATTGCCATTAGCATTCCAATGGAAGCTATTCTTGGACAACTTTGCTCTGCTTGCTGCTAGTTCTGCCCCAGCCTACCATAGAGAACCTTGCTCTTCCCTTGAGGCTCTGAGATGCCAAGAACTTGTCAACTTCAAAGGGCGGGCCGGGCTACATCTACTCAGCTGCCACAGTTTCTCCTTGCTAGACCTAGTGGGAAAGCATTTTGCTGAGATGCAGAAGGCAAGAAACGCACAATACGGAGACGCGGAGCTGTCCCAAGTGCCGCTGCCAGGCGTCTTTCCGCAGAAGGAGCGCCCCGGAGCGCACCGCAACCGGCACCGTCATCTCTGCGCGAAAAGCCAAAATATTTTCAAACCCTCCAAAACTAATCCAAAAATATTTTCAAACCCGCCAAAATAGAAAACCTGACAGAAGTGATCAATACATTCGAAAAAACCTGACAAAACATGATCAAGCCCACCAAAGCTAATCCAAACACACCAAAAACTGGGCTAAACAGAATCAAAACAAATCAAAACAAATCTAAACCTTCTAAAAACCCACCAAAATATTTCAAAACCCGTCAAAACTAATCAAAACCTTCCGAATACCCGACAAAACATTCCAAATACCCGCCAAAAGATTTTAAAACCCGCCAAAATGAATCCAAACATTCCAAAACCTGCCAACACAATAAAAACAACTCAAGAGAATACAAAACATTCTAAAACCCAACCAAAACATTCCGAAAACCCACCTAAACATCATAAAAACAAATCAAAACCAACCGAAACATTCTGAAAACCCGCCAAAATGATTTAGACCCGCAAAACTCATCAAAACATTCTGAAAAGATGCCAAAACATTAGAAAACCAGCCTGAACTGATCAAAACATTCAAAAAACTTGGCAAAACATCATAAAAACAAATCAAAACCAACCGAAACATTCCAAAAACCAGCCAAAATATTCCGAAATCCGGCCAAAACATCATAAAAACAAATCAAAACCAACCGAAACATTCCAAAAACCTGACAAAATAGTTTAGAACCCGCCAAAACTGATCAAAACATTCTGAAAAGATGCCAAAATACTAGAAAACCAGTCTGAAGTGATCGAAACTTTCAATAACTTGCCAAAACATAATCAAAACAAATGAAAGCAAACCAAAACATTCCAAATACCCGCCAAAATATTCCAAATACCGGCCAAAAGGAATCCAAACATTCCAAAACCTGCCAAGACAATATAAACAACACAAGAGAAAACAAAACATTCTAAAACACCACCAAAACATTCCGAAAACCCGCCAAAACATCATCAAAACAATTCAAAACCAACCAAAAAATAAGAGGAACACGGCAACATATTGGCAAGCAAGAGACGGAGAGCGCGGCACCTTCTAGGAGGCCAAGAAGGAAGCCGCACAACACCTGCACTGTGTCTGCAACTTTCAAACTGCTAGAAGCTAGTGGCTTGCCACTGGCCTGCCTCTTCAATTGCCATTAGCATTCCAATGGAAGCTATTCTTGGACAACTTTGCTCTGCTTGCTGCTAGTTCTGCCCCAGCCTACCATAGAGAACCTTGCTCTTCCCTTGAGGCTCTGAGATGCCAAGAACTTGTCATCTTCAAAGGGCGGGCCGGGCTACATCTACTCAGCTGCCACAGTTTCTCCTTGCTAGACCTAGTGGGAAAGCATTTTGCTGAGATGCAGAAGGCAAGAAACGCAGAATACGGAGACGCGGAGCTGTCCCAAGTGCCGCTGCCAGGCGTCTTTCCGCAGAAGGAGCGCCCCGGAGCGCACCGCAACCGGCACCGTCATCTCTGCGCAAAAAGCCAAAATATTTTCAAACCCACCAAAACTAATCCAAAAATATTTTCAAACCCGCCAAAATAGAAAACCTGACAGAAGTGATCAATACATTCGAAAAAACCTGACAAAACATGATAAAGCCCACCAAAGCTAATCCAAACACACCAAAAACTGGGCTAAACAGAATCAAAACAAATCAAAACAAATCTAAACCTTCTAAAAACCGGCCAAAATATTTCAAAACCCGTCAAAACTAATCAAAACCTTCCGAATACCCATTAAAAAACATTCCAAATACCCGCATAAAGATTTTAAAACCCGCCAAAAGGAATCCAAATATTCCGAAACTGCCAACACAATAAAAACAACTCAAGAGAATACAAAACATTCTAAAACCCAACCAAAACATTCCGAAAACCCACCTAAACATCATAAAAACAAATCAAAACCAACCGAAACATTCTGAAAACCCGCCAAAATGATTTAGACCCGCAAAACTCATCAAAACATTCTGAAAAGATGCCAAAACATTAGAAAACCAGCCTGAACTGATCAAAACATTCAAAAAAATTGGCAAAACATCATAAATACAAATCAAAACCAACCGAAACATTCCAAAAACCAGCCAAAATATTCTGAAATCCGGCCAAAACATCATAAAAACAAATCAAAACCAACCAAAACATTCCAAAAACCCGACAAAATAGTTTAGAACCCGCCAAAACTGATCAAAACATTCTGAAAAGATGCCAAAATACTAGAAAACCAGTCTGAAGTGATCGAAACTTTCAATAACTTGCCAAAACATCATCAAAACAAATGAAAGCAAACCAAAACATTCCAAATACCCGCCAAAAGATTTTAAAACCCGCCAAAAGGAATCCAAACATTCCAAAACCTGCCAAGACAAGATAAACAACACAAGAGAAAACAAAACATTCTAAAACACCACCAAAACATTCCGAAAACCCGCCAAAACATCATAAAAACAATTCAAAACCAACCAAAAAATAAGAGGAACACGGCAACATATTGGCAAGCAAGAGACGGAGAGTGCGGCACCTTCTAGGAGGCCAAGAAGGAAGCCGCACAACACCTGCACTGTGTCTGCAACTTTCAAACTGCTAGAAGCTAGTGGCTTGCCACTGGCCTGCCTCTTCAATTGCCATTAGCATTCCAATGGAAGCTATTCTTGGACAACTTTGCTCTGCTTGCTGCTAGTTCTGCCCCAGCCTACCATAGAGAACCTTGCTCTTCCTTTGAGGCTCTGAGATGCCAAGAACTTGTCAACTTCAAAGGGCGGGCCGGGCTACATCTACTCAGCTGCCACAGTTTCTCCTTGCTAGACCTAGTGGGAAAGCATTTTGCTGAGATGCAGAAGGCAAGAAACGCACAATACGGAGACGCGGAGCTGTCCCAAGTGCCGCTGCCAGGCGTCTTTCCGCAGAAGGAGCGCCCCGGAGCGCACCGCAACCGGCACCGTCATCTCTGCGCAAAGAGCCAAAATATTTTCAAACCCGCCAAAACTAATCCAAAAATATTTTCAAACGCGCCAAAATAGAAAACCAGACAGAAGTGATCAATACATTCGAAAAAACCTGACAAAACATGATCAAGCCCACCAAAGCTAATCCAAACACACCAAAAACTGGGCTAAACAGAATCAAAACAAATCAAAACAAATCCAAACCTCCTAAAAACCCGCCAAAATATTTCAAAACCCGTCAAAACTAATCAAAACCTTCCGAATACCCATTAAAAAACATTCCAAATACCCGCCAAAAGATTTTAAAACCCGCCAAAAGGAATCCAAACATTCCAAAACCTGCCAACACAATAAAAACAACTCAAGAGAATACAAAACATTCTAAAACCCAACCAAAACATTCCGAAAACCCACCTAAACATCATAAAAACAAATCAAAACCAACCGAAACATTCTGAAAACCCGCCAAAATGATTTAGACCCGCAAAACTCATCAAAACATTCTGAAAAGATGCCAAAACATTAGAAAATCAGCCTGAACTGATCAAAACATTCAAAAAACTTGGCAAAACATCATAAAAACAAATCAAAACCAACCGAAACATTCCAAAAACCCGACAAAATATTCTGAAATCCGGAAAAAACATAATAAAAACAAATCAAAACCAACCGAAGCATTCCAAAAACCCAACAAAATAGTTTAGAACCCGCCAAAACTGATCAAAACATTCTGAAAAGATGCCAAAATACTAGAAAACCAGTCTGAAGTGATCGAAACTTTCAATAACTTGCCAAAACATCATCAAAACAAATGAAAGCAAACCAAAACATTCCAAATACCCGCCAAAATATTTTAAAACCCGCCAAAAGGAATCCAAACATTCCAAAACCTGCCAAGACAATATAAACAACACAAGAGAAAACAAAACATTCTAAAACACCACCAAAACATTCCGAAAACCCGCCAAAACATCATCAAAACAATTCAAAACCAACCAAAAAATAAGAGGAACACGGCAACATATTGGCAAGCAAGAGACGGAGAGTGCGGCACCTTCTAGGAGGCCAAGAAGGAAGCCGCACAACACCTGCACTGTGTCTGCAACTTTCAAACTGCTAGAAGCTAGTGGCTTGCCACTGGCCTGCCTCTTCAATTGCCATTAGCATTCCAATGGAAGCTATTCTTGGACAACTTTGCTCTGCTTGCTGCTAGTTCTGCCCCAGCCTACCATAGAGAACCTTGCTCTTCCCTTGAGGCTCTGAGATGCCAAGAACTTGTCAACTTCAAAGGGCGGGCCGGGCTACATCTACTCAGCTGCCACAGTTTCTCCTTGCTAGACCTAGTGGGAAAGCATTTTGCTGAGATGCAGAAGGCAAGAAACGCACAATACGGAGACGCGGAGCTGTCCCAAGTGCCGCTGCCAGGCGTCTTTCCGCAGAAGGAGCGCCCCGGAGCGCACCGCAACCGGCACCGTCATCTCTGCGCGAAAAGCCAAAATATTTTCAAACCCGCCAAAACTCATCCAAAAATATTTTCAAACCCGCCAAAATAGAAAACCTGACAGAAGTGATCAATACATTCGAAAAAACCTGACAAAACATGATCAAGCCCACCAAAGCTAATCCAAACACACCAAAAACTGGGCTAAACAGAATCAAAACAAATCAAAACAAATCTAAACCTTCTAAAAACCCGCCAAAATATTTCAAAACCCGTCAAAACTAATCAAAACCTTCCGAATACCCGACAAAACATTCCAAATACCCGCCAAAAGATTTTAAAACCCGCCAAAATGAATCCAAACATTCCAAAACCTGCCAACACAATAAAAACAACTCAAGAGAATACAAAACATTCTAAAACCCAACCAAAACATTCCGAAAACCCACCTAAACATCATAAAAACAAATCAAAACCAACCGAAACATTCTGAAAACCCGCCAAAATGATTTAGACCCGCAAAACTCATCAAAACATTCTGAAAAGATGCCAAAACATTAGAAAACCAGCCTGAACTGATCAAAACATTCAAAAAACTTGGCAAAACATCATAAAAAGAAATCAAAACCAACCGAAACATTCCAAAAACCAGCCAAAATATTCCGAAATCCGGCCAAAACATCATAAAAACAAATCAAAACCAACCGAAACATTCCAAAAACCTGACAAAATAGTTTAGAACCCGCCAAAACTGATCAAAACATTCTGAAAAGATGCCAAAATACTAGAAAACCAGTCTGAAGTGATCGAAACTTTCAATAACTTGCCAAAACATAATCAAAACAAATGAAAGCAAACCAAAACATTCCAAATACCCGCCAAAATATTCCAAATACCGGCCAAAAGGAATCCAAACATTCCAAAACCTGCCAAGACAATATAAACAACACAAGAGAAAACAAAACATTCTAAAACACCACCAAAACATTCCGAAAACCCGCCAAAACATCATAAAAACAAATCAAAACCAACCAAAAAATAAGAGGAACACGGCAACATATTGGCAAGCAAGAGACGGAGAGCGCGGCACCTTCTAGGAGGCCAAGAAGGAAGCCGCACAACACCTGCACTGTGTCTGCAACTTTCAAACTGCTAGAAGCTAGTGGCTTGCCACTGGCCTGCCTCTTCAATTGCCATTAGCATTCCAATGGAAGCTATTCTTGGACAACTTTGCTCTGCTTGCTGCTAGTTCTGCCCCAGCCTACCATAGAGAACCTTGCTCTTCCCTTGAGGCTCTGAGATGCCAAGAACTTGTCATCTTCAAAGGGCGGGCCGGGCTACATCTACTCAGCTGCCACAGTTTCTCCTTGCTAGACCTAGTGGGAAAGCATTTTGCTGAGATGCAGAAGGCAAGAAACGCACAATACGGAGACGCGGAGCTGTCCCAAGTGCCGCTGCCAGGCGTCTTTCCGCAGAAGGAGCGCCCCGGAGCGCACCGCAACCGGCACCGTCATCTCTGCGCAAAAAGCCAAAATATTTTCAAACCCACCAAAACTAATCCAAAAATATTTTCAAACCCGCCAAAATAGAAAACCTGACAGAAGTGATCAATACATTCGAAAAAACCTGACAAAACATGATAAAGCCCACCAAAGCTAATCCAAACACACCAAAAACTGGGCTAAACAGAATCAAAACAAATCAAAACAAATCTAAACCTTCTAAAAACCGGCCAAAATATTTCAAAACCCGTCAAAACTAATCAAAACCTTCCGAATACCCATTAAAAAACATTCCAAATACCCGCATAAAGATTTTAAAACCCGCCAAAAGGAATCCAAATATTCCGAAACTGCCAACACAATAAAAACAACTCAAGAGAATACAAAACATTCTAAAACCCAACCAAAACATTCCGAAAACCCACCTAAACATCATAAAAACAAATCAAAACCAACCGAAACATTCTGAAAACCCGCCAAAATGATTTAGACCCGCAAAACTCATCAAAACATTCTGAAAAGATGCCAAAACATTAGAAAACCAGCCTGAACTGATCAAAACATTCAAAAAAATTGGCAAAACATCATAAATACAAATCAAAACCAACCGAAACATTCCAAAAACCAGCCAAAATATTCTGAAATCCGGCCAAAACATCATAAAAACAAATCAAAACCAACCAAAACATTCCAAAAACCCGACAAAATAGTTTAGAACCCGCCAAAACTGATCAAAACATTCTGAAAAGATGCCAAAATACTAGAAAACCAGTCTGAAGTGATCGAAACTTTCAATAACTTGCCAAAACATAATCAAAACAAATGAAAGCAAACCAAAACATTCCAAATACCCGCCAAAAGATTTTAAAACCCGCCAAAAGGAATCCAAACATTCCAAAACCTGCCAAGACAAGATAAACAACACAAGAGAAAACAAAACATTCTAAAACACCACCAAAACATTCCGAAAACCCGCCAAAACATCATAAAAACAATTCAAAACCAACCAAAAAATAAGAGGAACACGGCAACATATTGGCAAGCAAGAGACGGAGAGTGCGGCACCTTCTAGGAGGCCAAGAAGGAAGCCGCACAACACCTGCACTGTGTCTGCAACTTTCAAACTGCTAGAAGCTAGTGGCTTGCCACTGGCCTGCCTCTTCAATTGCCATTAGCATTCCAATGGAAGCTATTCTTGGACAACTTTGCTCTGCTTGCTGCTAGTTCTGCCCCAGCCTACCATAGAGAACCTTGCTCTTGCCTTGAGGCTCTGAGATGCCAAGAACTTGTCAACTTCAAAGGGCGGGCCGGGCTACATCTACTCAGCTGCCACAGTTTCTCCTTGCTAGACCTAGTGGGAAAGCATTTTGCTGAGATGCAGAAGGCAAGAAACGCAGAATACGGAGACGCGGAGCTGTCCCAAGTGCCGCTGCCAGGCGTCTTTCCGCAGAAGGAGCGCCCCGGAGCGCACCGCAACCGGCACCGTCATCTCTGCGCGAAAAGCCAAAATATTTTCAAACCCTCCAAAACTAATCCAAAAATATTTTCAAACCCGCCAAAATAGAAAACCGGACGGAAGTGATGAATACATTCGAAAAAACCTGACAAAACATGATAAAGCCCACCAAAGCTAATCCAAACACACCAAAAACTGGGCTAAACAGAATCAAAACAAATCAAAACAAATCTAAACCTTCTAAAAACCCGCCAAAATATTTCAAAACCCGTCAAAACTAATCAAAACCTTCCGAATACCCGCCAAAACATTCCAAATACCCGCCAAAAGATTTTAAAACCCGCCAAAATGAATCCAAACATTCCAAAACCTGCCAACACAATAAAAACAACTCAAGAGAATACAAAACATTCTAAAACCCAACCAAAACATTCCGAAAACCCACCTAAACATCATAAAAACAAATCAAAACCAACCGAAACATTCTGAAAACCCGCCAAAATGATTTAGACCCGCAAAACTCATCAAAACATTCTGAAAAGATGCCAAAACATTAGAAAACCAGCCTGAACTGATCAAAACATTCAAAAAACTTGGCAAAACATCATAAAAAGAAATCAAAACCAACCGAAACATTCCAAAAACCAGCCAAAATATTCCGAAATCCGGCCAAAACATCATAAAAACAAATCAAAACCAACCGAAACATTCCAAAAACCTGACAAAATAGTTTAGAACCCGCCAAAACTGATCAAAACATTCTGAAAAGATGCCAAAATACTAGAAAACCAGTCTGAAGTGATCGAAACTTTCAATAACTTGCCAAAACATAATCAAAACAAATGAAAGCAAACCAAAACATTCCAAATACCCGCCAAAATATTCCAAATACCGGCCAAAAGGAATCCAAACATTCCAAAACCTGCCAAGACAATATAAACAACACAAGAGAAAACAAAACATTCTAAAACACCACCAAAACATTCCGAAAACCCGCCAAAACATCATCAAAACAATTCAAAACCAACCAAAAAATAAGAGGAACACGGCAACATATTGGCAAGCAAGAGACGGAGAGCGCGGCACCTTCTAGGAGGCCAAGAAGGAAGCCGCACAACACCTGCACTGTGTCTGCAACTTTCAAACTGCTAGAAGCTAGTGGCTTGCCACTGGCCTGCCTCTTCAATTGCCATTAGCATTCCAATGGAAGCTATTCTTGGACAACTTTGCTCTGCTTGCTGCTAGTTCTGCCCCAGCCTACCATAGAGAACCTTGCTCTTCCCTTGAGGCTCTGAGATGCCAAGAACTTGTCATCTTCAAAGGGCGGGCCGGGCTACATCTACTCAGCTGCCACAGTTTCTCCTTGCTAGACCTAGTGGGAAAGCATTTTCCTGAGATGCAGAAGGCAAGAAACGCACAATACGGAGACGCGGAGCTGTCCCAAGTGCCGCTGCCAGGCGTCTTTCCGCAGAAGGAGCGCCCCGGAGCGCACCGCAACCGGCACCGTCATCTCTGCGCAAAAAGCCAAAATATTTTCAAACCCACCAAAACTAATCCAAAAATATTTTCAAACCCGCCAAAATAGAAAACCTGACAGAAGTGATCAATACATTCGAAAAAACCTGACAAAACATGATAAAGCCCACCAAAGCTAATCCAAACACACCAAAAACTGGGCTAAACAGAATCAAAACAAATCAAAACAAATCTAAACCTTCTAAAAACCGGCCAAAATATTTCAAAACCCGTCAAAACTAATCAAAACCTTCCGAATACCCATTAAAAAACATTCCAAATACCCGCATAAAGATTTTAAAACCCGCCAAAAGGAATCCAAATATTCCGAAACTGCCAACACAATAAAAACAACTCAAGAGAATACAAAACATTCTAAAACCCAACCAAAACATTCCGAAAACCCACCTAAACATCATAAAAACAAATCAAAACCAACCGAAACATTCTGAAAACCCGCCAAAATGATTTAGACCCGCAAAACTCATCAAAACATTCTGAAAAGATGCCAAAACATTAGAAAACCAGCCTGAACTGATCAAAACATTCAAAAAAATTGGCAAAACATCATAAATACAAATCAAAACCAACCGAAACATTCCAAAAACCAGCCAAAATATTCTGAAATCCGGCCAAAACATCATAAAAACAAATCAAAACCAACCAAAACATTCCAAAAACCCGACAAAATAGTTTAGAACCCGCCAAAACTGATCAAAACATTCTGAAAAGATGCCAAAATACTAGAAAACCAGTCTGAAGTGATCGAAACTTTCAATAACTTGCCAAAACATAATCAAAACAAATGAAAGCAAACCAAAACATTCCAAATACCCGCCAAAAGATTTTAAAACCCGCCAAAAGGAATCCAAACATTCCAAAACCTGCCAAGACAAGATAAACAACACAAGAGAAAACAAAACATTCTAAAACACCACCAAAACATTCCGAAAACCCGCCAAAACATCATCAAAACAATTCAAAACCAACCAAAAAATAAGAGGAACACGGCAACATATTGGCAAGCAAGAGACGGAGAGTGCGGCACCTTCTAGGAGGCCAAGAAGGAAGCCGCACAACACCTGCACTGTGTCTGCAACTTTCAAACTGCTAGAAGCTAGTGGCTTGCCACTGGCCTGCCTCTTCAATTGCCATTAGCATTCCAATGGAAGCTATTCTTGGACAACTTTGCTCTGCTTGCTGCTAGTTCTGCCCCAGCCTACCATAGAGAACCTTGCTCTTGCCTTGAGGCTCTGAGATGCCAAGAACTTGTCAACTTCAAAGGGCGGGCCGGGCTACATCTACTCAGCTGCCACAGTTTCTCCTTGCTAGACCTAGTGGGAAAGCATTTTGCTGAGATGCAGAAGGCAAGAAACGCACAATACGGAGACGCGGAGCTGTCCCAAGTGCCTCTGCCAGGCGTCTTTCCGCAGAAGGAGCGCCCCGGAGCGCACCGCAACCGGCACCGTCATCTCTGCGCAAAAAGCCAAAATATTTTCAAACCCTCCAAAACTAATCCAAAAATATTTTCAAACCCGCCAAAATAGAAAACCGGACGGAAGTGATGAATACATTCGAAAAAACCTGACAAAACATGATAAAGCCCACCAAAGCTAATCCAAACACACCAAAAACTGGGCTAAACAGAATCAAAACAAATCAAAACAAATCTAAACCTTCTAAAAACCCGCCAAAATATTTCAAAACCCGTCAAAACTAATCAAAACCTTCCGAATACCCATTAAAAAACATTCCAAATACCCGCATAAAGATTTTAAAACCCGCCAAAATAAATCCAAACATTCCGAAACTGCCAACACAATAAAAACAACTCAAGAGAATACAAAACATTCTAAAACCCAACCAAAACATTCCGAAAACCCACCTAAACATCATAAAAACAAATCAAAACCAACCAAAACATTCTGAAAACCCGCCAAAATGATTTAGACCCGCAAAACTCATCAAAACATTCTGAAAAGATGCCAAAACATTAGAAAACCAGCCTGAACTGATCAAAACATTCAAAAAACTTGGCAAAACATCATAAATACAAATCAAAACCAACCGAAACATTCCAAAAACCAGCCAAAATATTCTGAAATCCGGCCAAAACATCATAAAAACAAATCAAAACCAACCGAAACATTCCAAAAACCCGACAAAATAGTTTAGAACCCGCCAAAACTGATCAAAACATTCTGAAAAGATGCCAAAATACTAGAAAACCAGTCTGAAGTGATCGAAACTTTCAATAACTTGCCAAAACATCATCAAAACAAATGAAAGCAAACCAAAACATTCCAAATACCCGCCAAAATATTTTAAAACCCGCCAAAAGGAATCCAAACATTCCAAAACCTGCCAAGACAATATAAACAACACAAGAGAAAACAAAACATTCTAAAACACCACCAAAACATTCCGAAAACCCGCCAAAACATCATCAAAACAATTCAAAACCAACCAAAAAATAAGAGGAACACGGCAACATATTGGCAAGCAAGAGACGGAGAACGCGGCACCTTCTAGGAGGCCAAGAAGGAAGCCGCACAACACCTGCACTGTGTCTGCAACTTTCAAACTGCTAGAAGCTAGTGGCTTGCCACTGGCCTGCCTCTTCAATTGCCATTAGCATTCCAATGGAAGCTATTCTTGGACAACTTTGCTCTGCTTGCTGCTAGTTCTGCCCCAGCCTACCATAGAGAACCTTGCTCTTGCCTTGAGGCTCTGAGATGCCAAGAACTTGTCAACTTCAAAGGGCGGGCCGGGCTACATCTACTCAGCTGCCACAGTTTCTCCTTGCTAGACCTAGTGGGAAAGCATTTTGCTGAGATGCAGAAGGCAAGAAACGCAGAATACGGAGACGCGGAGCTGTCCCAAGTGCCGCTGCCAGGCGTCTTTCCGCAGAAGGAGCGCCCCGGAGCGCACCGCAACCGGCACCGTCATCTCTGCGCAAAAAGCCAAAATATTTTCAAACCCGCCAAAACTAATCCAAAAATATTTTCAAACCCGCCAAAATAGAAAACCGGACGGAAGTGATCAATACATTCGAAAAAACCTGACAAAACATGATCAAGCCCACCAAAGCTAATCCAAACACACCAAAAACTGGGCTAAACAGAATCAAAACAAATCAAAACAAATCTAAACCTTCTAAAAACCCGCCAAAATATTTCAAAACCCGTCAAAACTAATCAAAACCTTCCGAATACCCATTAAAAAACATTCCAAATACCCGCCAAAAGATTTTAAAACCCGCCAAAAGGAATCCAAACATTCCAAAACCTGCCAACACAATAAAAACAACTCAAGAGAATACAAAACATTCTAAAACCCAACCAAAACATTCCGAAAACCCACCTAAACATCATAAAAACAAATCAAAACCAACCAAAACATTCTGAAAACCCGCCAAAATGATTTAGACCCGCAAAACTCATCAAAACATTCTGAAAAGATGCCAAAACATTAGAAAACCAGCCTGAACTGATCAAAACATTCAAAAAACTTGGCAAAACATCATAAAAACAAATCAAAACCAACCGAAACATTCCAAAAACCAGCCAAAATATTCCGAAATCCGGCCAAAACATCATAAAAACAAATCAAAACCAACCGAAACATTCCAAAAACCTGACAAAATAGTTTAGAACCCGCCAAAACTGATCAAAACATTCTGAAAAGATGCCAAAATACTAGAAAACCAGTCTGAAGTGATCGAAACTTTCAATAACTTGCCAAAACATAATCAAAACAAATGAAAGCAAACCAAAACATTCCAAATACCCGCCAAAATATTCCAAATACCGGCCAAAAGGAATGCAAACATTCCAAAACCTGCCAAGACAATATAAACAACACAAGAGAAAACAAAACATTCTAAAACACCACCAAAACATTCCGAAAACCCGCCAAAACATCATCAAAACAATTCAAAACCAACCAAAAAATAAGAGGAACACGGCAACATATTGGCAAGCAAGAGACGGAGAACGCGGCACCTTCTAGGAGGCCAAGAAGGAAGCCGCCCAACACCTGCACTGTGTCTGCAACTTTCAAACTGCTAGAAGCTAGTGGCTTGCCACTGGCCTGCCTCTTCAATTGCCATTAGCATTCCAATGGAAGCTATTCTTGGACAACTTTGCTCTGCTTGCTGCTAGTTCTGCCCCAGCCTACCATAGAGAACCTTGCTCTTGCCTTGAGGCTCTGAGATGCCAAGAACTTGTCAACTTCAAAGGGCGGGCCGGGCTACATCTACTCAGCTGCCACAGTTTCTCCTTGCTAGACCTAGTGGGAAAGCATTTTGCTGAGATGCAGAAGGCAAGAAACGCACAATACGGAGACGCGGAGCTGTCCCAAGTGCCGCTGCCAGGCGTCTTTCCGCAGAAGGAGCGCCCCGGAGCGCACCGCAACCGGCACCGTCATCTCTGCGCAAAAAGCCAAAATATTTTCAAACCCGCCAAAACTAATCCAAAAATATTTTCAAACCCGCCAAAATAGAAAACCTGACGGAAGTGATCAATACATTCGAAAAAACCTGACAAAACATGATCAAGCCCACCAAAGCTAATCCAAACACACCAAAACTGGGCTAAACAGAATCAAAACAAATCAAAACAAATCTAAACCTTCTAAAAACCCGCCAAAATATTTCAAAACCCGTCAAAACTAATCAAAACCTTCACAATACCCATTAAAAAAAATTGCAAATACCCGCCAAAAGATTTTAAAACCCGCCAAAAGGAATCCAAACATTCCAAAACCTGCCAAGAAAATATAAACAACTCAAGAGAATACAAAACATTCTAAAACCCAACCAAAACATTCCGAAAACCCACCTAAACATCATAAAAACAAGTCAAAACCAACCGAAACATTCCAAAAACCCGACAAAATAGTTTAGAACCCGCCAAAACTGATCAAAACATTCTGAAAAGATGCCAAAATACTAGAAAACCAGTCTGAAGTGATCGAAACTTTCAATAACTTGCCAAAACATCATCAAAACAAATGAAAGCAAACCAAAACATTCCAAATACCCGCCAAAATATTTTAAAACCCGCCAAAAGGAATCCAAACATTCCAAAACCTGCCAAGACAATATAAACAACACAAGAGAAAACAAAACATTCTAAAACACCACCAAAACATTCCGAAAACCCGCCAAAACATCATCAAAACAATTCAAAACCAACCAAAAAATAAGAGGAACACGGCAACATATTGGCAAGCAAGAGACGGAGAGTGCGGCACCTTCTAGGAGGCCAAGAAGGAAGCCGCACAACACCTGCACTGTGTCTGCAACTTTCAAACTGCTAGAAGCTAGTGGCTTGCCACTGGCCTGCCTCTTCAATTGCCATTAGCATTCCAATGGAAGCTATTCTTGGACAACTTTGCTCTGCTTGCTGCTAGTTCTGCCCCAGCCTACCATAGAGAACCTTGCTCTTGCCTTGAGGCTCTGAGATGCCAAGAACTTGTCAACTTCAAAGGGCGGGCCGGGCTACATCTACTCAGCTGCCACAGTTTCTCCTTGCTAGACCTAGTGGGAAAGCATTTTGCTGAGATGCAGAAGGCAAGAAACGCAGAATACGGAGACGCGGAGCTGTCCCAAGTGCCGCTGCCAGGCGTCTTTCCGCAGAAGGAGCGCCCCGGAGCGCACCGCAACCGGCACCGTCATCTCTGCGCAAAAAGCCAAAATATTTTCAAACCCGCCAAAACTAATCCAAAAATATTTTCAAACCCGCCAAAATAGAAAACTGGACGGAAGTGATCAATACATTCGAAAAAACCTGACAAAACATGATCAAGCCCACCAAAGCTAATCCAAACACACCAAAAACTGGGCTAAACAGAATCAAAACAAATCAAAACAAATCTAAACCTTCTAAAAACCCGCCAAAATATTTCAAAACCCGTCAAAACTAATCAAAACCTTCCGAATACCCGCCAAAACATTCCAAATACCCGCCAAAAGATTTTAAAACCCGCCAAAAGGAATCCAAACATTCCAAAACCTGCCAACACAATAAAAACAACTCAAGAGAATACAAAACATTCTAAAACCCAACCAAAACATTCCGAAAACCCACCTAAACATCATAAAAACAAATCAAAACCAACCGAAACATTCTGAAAACCCGCCAAAATGATTTAGACCCGCAAAACTCATCAAAACATTCTGAAAAGATGCAAAAACATTAGAAAATCAGCCTGAACTGATCAAAACATTCAAAAAACTTGGCAAAACATCATAAAAACAAATCAAAACCAACCGAAACATTCCAAAAACCAGCCAAAATATTCCGAAATCCGGCCAAAACATCATAAAAACAAATCAAAACCAACCGAAACATTCCAAAAACCCGACAAAATAGCTTAGAACCCGCCAAAACTGATCAAAACATTCTGAAAAGATGCCAAAATACTAGAAAACCAGTCTGAAGTGATCGAAACTTTCAATAACTTGCCAAAACATAATCAAAACAAATGAAAGCAAACCAAAACATTCCAAATACCCGCCAAAATATTCCAAATACCGGCCAAAAGGAATCCAAACATTCCAAAACCTGCCAAGACAATATAAACAACACAAGAGAAAACAAAACATTCTAAAACACCACCAAAACATTCCGAAAACCCGCCAAAACATCATCAAAACAATTCAAAACCAACCAAAAAATAAGAGGAACACGGCAACATATTGGCAAGCAAGAGACGGAGAGCGCGGCACCTTCTAGGAGGCCAAGAAGGAAGCCGCACAACACCTGCACTGTGTCTGCAACTTTCAAACTGCTAGAAGCTAGTGGCTTGCCACTGGCCTGCCTCTTCAATTGCCATTAGCATTCCAATGGAAGCTATTCTTGGACAACTTTGCTCTGCTTGCTGCTAGTTCTGCCCCAGCCTACCATAGAGAACCTTGCTCTTCCCTTGAGGCTCTGAGATGCCAAGAACTTGTCATCTTCAAAGGGCGGGCCGGGCTACATCTACTCAGCTGCCACAGTTTCTCCTTGCTAGACCTAGTGGGAAAGCATTTTGCTGAGATGCAGAAGGCAAGAAACGCAGAATACGGAGACGCGGAGCTGTCCCAAGTGCCGCTGCCAGCCGTCTTTCCGCAGAAGGAGCGCCCCGGAGCGCACCGCAACCGGCACCGTCATCTCTGCGCAAAAAGCCAAAATATTTTCAAACCCACCAAAACTAATCCAAAAATATTTTCAAACCCGCCAAAATAGAAAACCTGACAGAAGTGATGAATACATTCGAAAAAACCTGACAAAACATGATCAAGCCCACCAAAGCTAATCCAAACACACCAAAAACTGGGCTAAACAGAATCAAAACAAATCAAAACAAATCTAAACCTTCTAAAAACCCGCCAAAATATTTCAAAACCCGTCAAAACTAATCAAAACCTTCCGAATACCCGCCAAAACATTCCAAATACCCGCCAAAAGATTTTAAAACCCGCCAAAATGAATCCAAACATTCCAAAACCTGCCAACACAATAAAAACAACTCAAGAGAATACAAAACATTCTAAAACCCAACCAAAACATTCCGAAAACCCACCTAAACATCATAAAAACAAATCAAAACCAACCGAAACATTCTGAAAACCCGCCAAAATGATTTAGACCCGCAAAACTCATCAAAACATTCTGAAAAGATGCCAAAACATTAGAAAATCAGCCTGAACTGATCAAAACATTCAAAAAACTTGGCAAAACATCATAAAAAGAAATCAAAACCAACCGAAACATTCCAAAAACCAGCCAAAATATTCCGAAATCCGGCCAAAACATCATAAAAACAAATCAAAACCAACCGAAACATTCCAAAAACCCGACAAAATAGTTTAGAACCCGCCAAAACTGATCAAAACATTCTGAAAAGATGCCAAAATACTAGAAAACCAGTCTGAAGTGATCGAAACTTTCAATAACTTGCCAAAACATAATCAAAACAAATGAAAGCAAACCAAAACATTCCAAATACCCGCCAAAATATTCCAAATACCGGCCAAAAGGAATCCAAACATTCCAAAACCTGCCAAGACAATATAAACAACACAAGAGAAAACAAAACATTCTAAAACACCACCAAAACATTCCGAAAACCCGCCAAAACATCATCAAAACAATTCAAAACCAACCAAAAAATAAGAGGAACACGGCAACATATTGGCAAGCAAGAGACGGAGAACGCGGCACCTTCTAGGAGGCCAAGAAGGAAGCCGCACAACACCTGCACTGTGTCTGCAACTTTCAAACTGCTAGAAGCTAGTGGCTTGCCACTGGCCTGCCTCTTCAATTGCCATTAGCATTCCAATGGAAGCTATTCTTGGACAACTTTGCTCTGCTTGCTGCTAGTTCTGCCCCAGCCTACCATAGAGAACCTTGCTCTTCCCTTGAGGCTCTGAGATGCCAAGAACTTGTCAACTTCAAAGGGCGGGCCGGGCTACATCTACTCAGCTGCCACAGTTTCTCCTTGCTAGACCTAGTGGGAAAGCATTTTGCTGAGATGCAGAAGGCAAGAAACGCAGAATACGGAGACGCGGAGCTGTCCCAAGTGCCGCTGCCAGGCGTCTTTCCGCAGAAGGAGCGCCCCGGAGCGCACCGCAACCGGCACCGTCATCTCTGCGCAAAAAGCCAAAATATTTTCAAACCCACCAAAACTAATCCAAAAATATTTTCAAACCCGCCAAAATAGAAAACCTGACAGAAGTGATCAATACATTCGAAAAAACCTGACAAAACATGATCAAGCCCACCAAAGCTAATCCAAACACACCAAAAACTGGGCTAAACAGAATCAAAACAAATCAAAACAAATCTAAACCTTCTAAAAACCGGCCAAAATATTTCAAAACCCGTCAAAACTAATCAAAACCTTCCGAATACCTGCCAAAACATTCCAAATACCCGCCAAAAGATTTTAAAACCCGCCAAAATGAATCCAAACATTCCAAAACCTGCCAACACAATAAAAACAACTCAAGAGAATACAAAACACTCTAAAACCCAACCAAAACATTCCGAAAACCCACCTAAACATCATAAAAACAAATCAAAACCAACCGAAACATTCCAAAAACCCGACAAAATAGTTTAGAACCCGCCAAAACTGATCAAAACATTCTGAAAAGATGCCAAAATACTAGAAAACCAGTCAGAAGTGATCGAAACTTTCAATAACTTGCCAAAACATCATCAAAACAAATGAAAGCAAACCAAAACATTCCAAATACCCGCCAAAATATTTTAAAACCCGCCAAAAGGAATGCAAACATTCCAAAACCTGCCAAGACAATAAAAACAACACAAGAGAAAACAAAACATTCTAAAACACCACCAAAACATTCCGAAAACCCGCCAAAACATCATAAAAACAAATCAAAACCAACCAAAAAATAAGAGGAACACGGCAACATATTGGCAAGCAAGAGACGGAGAACGCGGCACCTTCTAGGAGGCCAAGAAGGAAGCCGCACAACACCTGCACTGTGTCTGCAACTTTCAAACTGCTAGAAGCTAGTGGCTTGCCACTGGCCTGCCTCTTCAATTGCCATTAGCATTCCAATGGAAGCTATTCTTGGACAACTTTGCTCTGCTTGCTGCTAGTTCTGCCCCAGCCTACCATAGAGAACCTTGCTCTTGCCTTGAGGCTCTGAGATGCCAAGAACTTGTCAACTTCAAAGGGCGGGCCGGGCTACATCTACTCAGCTGCCACAGTTTCTCCTTGCTAGACCTAGTGGGAAAGCATTTTGCTGAGATGCAGAAGGCAAGAAACGCAGAATACGGAGACGCGGAGCTGTCCCAAGTGCCGCTGCCAGGCGTCTTTCCGCAGAAGGAGCGCCCCGGAGCGCACCGCAACCGGCACCGTCATCTCTGCGCAAAAAGCCAAAATATTTTCAAACCCGCCAAAACTAATCCAAAAATATTTTCAAACCCGCCAAAATAGAAAACCGGACGGAAGTCATCAATACATTCGAAAAAACCTGACAAAACATGATAAAGCCCACCAAAGCTAATCCAAACACACCAAAACTGGGCTAAACAGAATCAAAACAAATCAAAACAAATCTAAACCTTCTAAAAACCCGCCAAAATATTTCAAAACCCGTCAAAACTAATCAAAACCTTCCGAATACCCGCCAAAACATTCCAAATACCCGCCAAAAGATTTTAAAACCCGCCAAAAGGAATCCAAACATTCCAAAACCTGCCAACACAATAAAAACAACTCAAGAGAATACAAAACATTCTAAAACCCAACCAAAACATTCCGAAAACCCACCTAAACATCATAAAAACAAATCAAAACCAACCGAAACATTCTGAAAACCCGCCAAAATGATTTAGACCCGCAAAACTCATCAAAACATTCTGAAAAGATGCCAAAACATTAGAAAATCAGCCTGAACTGATCAAAACATTCAAAAAACTTGGCAAAACATCATAAAAACAAATCAAAACCAACCGAAACATTCCAAAAACCAGCCAAAATATTCCGAAATCCGGCCAAAACATCATAAAAACAAATCAAAACCAACCGAAACATTCCAAAAACCCGACAAAATAGTTTAGAACCCGCCAAAACTGATCAAAACATTCTGAAAAGATGCCAAAATACTAGAAAACCAGTCTGAAGTGATCGAAACTTTCAATAACTTGCCAAAACATAATCAAAACAAATGAAAGCAAACCAAAACATTCCAAATACCCGCCAAAATATTCCAAATACCGGCCAAAAGGAATCCAAACATTCCAAAACCTGCCAAGACAATATAAACAACACAAGAGAAAACAAAACATTCTAAAACACCACCAAAACATTCCGAAAACCCGCCAAAACATCATCAAAACAATTCAAAACCAACCAAAAAATAAGAGGAACACGGCAACATATTGGCAAGCAAGAGACGGAGAGCGCGGCACCTTCTAGGAGGCCAAGAAGGAAGCCGCACAACACCTGCACTGTGTCTGCAACTTTCAAACTGCTAGAAGCTAGTGGCTTGCCACTGGCCTGCCTCTTCAATTGCCATTAGCATTCCAATGGAAGCTATTCTTGGACAACTTTGCTCTGCTTGCTGCTAGTTCTGCCCCAGCCTAGCATAGAGAACCTTGCTCTTGCCTTGAGGCTCTGAGATGCCAAGAACTTGTCATCTTCAAAGGGCGGGCCGGGCTACATCTACTCAGCTGCCACAGTTTCTCCTTGCTAGACCTAGTGGGAAAGCATTTTGCTGAGATGCAGAAGGCAAGAAACGCAGAATACGGAGACGCGGAGCTGTCCCAAGTGCCGCTGCCAGCCGTCTTTCCGCAGAAGGAGCGCCCCGGAGCGCACCGCAACCGGCACCGTCATCTCTGCGCAAAAAGCCAAAATATTTTCAAACCCACCAAAACTAATCCAAAAATATTTTCAAACCCGCCAAAATAGAAAACCTGACAGAAGTGATCAATACATTCGAAAAAACCTGACAAAACATGATCAAGCCCACCAAAGCTAATCCAAACACACCAAAAACTGGGCTAAACAGAATCAAAACAAATCAAAACAAATCTAAACCTTCTAAAAACCGGACAAAATATTTCAAAACCCGTCAAAACTAATCAAAACCTTCCGAATACCTGCCAAAACATTCCAAATACCCGCCAAAAGATTTTAAAACCCGCCAAAAGGAATCCAAACATTCCAAAACCTGCCAACACAATAAAAACAACTCAAGAGAATACAAAACATTCTAAAACCCAACCAAAACATTCCGAAAACCCACCTAAACATCATAAAAACAAATCAAAACCAACCGAAACATTCCAAAAACCCGACAAAATAGTTTAGAACCCGCCAAAACTGATCAAAACATTCTGAAAAGATGCCAAAATACTAGAAAACCAGTCTGAAGTGATCGAAACTTTCAATAACTTGCCAAAACATCATCAAAACAAATGAAAGCAAACCAAAACATTCCAAATACCCGCCAAAATATTCCAAATACCGGCCAAAAGGAATCCAAACATTCCAAAACCTGCCAAGACAATATAAACAACACAAGAGAAAACAAAACATTCTAAAACACCACCAAAACATTCCGAAAACCCGCCAAAACATCATCAAAACAATTCAAAACCAACCAAAAAATAAGAGGAACACGGCAACATATTGGCAAGCAAGAGACGGAGAACGCGGCACCTTCTAGGAGGCCAAGAAGGAAGCCGCACAACACCTGCACTGTGTCTGCAACTTTCAAACTGCTAGAAGCTAGTGGCTTGCCACTGGCCTGCCTCTTCAATTGCCATTAGCATTCCAATGGAAGCTATTCTTGGACAACTTTGCTCTGCTTGCTGCTAGTTCTGCCCCAGCCTACCATAGAGAACCTTGCTCTTCCCTTGAGGCTCTGAGATGCCAAGAACTTGTCAACTTCAAAGGGCGGGCCGGGCTACATCTACTCAGCTGCCACAGTTTCTCCTTGCTAGACCTAGTGGGAAAGCATTTTGCTGAGATGCAGAAGGCAAGAAACGCACAATACGGAGACGCGGAGCTGTCCCAAGTGCCGCTGCCAGGCGTCTTTCCGCAGAAGGAGCGCCCCGGAGCGCACCGCAACCGGCACCGTCATCTCTGCGCAAAAAGCCAAAATATTTTCAAACCCGCCAAAACTAATCCAAAAATATTTTCAAACCCGCCAAAATAGAAAACCTGACGGAAGTGATCAATACATTCGAAAAAACCTGACAAAACATGATCAAGCCCACCAAAGCTAATCCAAACACACCAAAACTGGGCTAAACAGAATCAAAACAAATCAAAACAAATCTAAACCTTCTAAAAACCCGCCAAAATATTTCAAAACCCGTCAAAACTAATCAAAACCTTCCGAATACCCATTAAAAAACATTCCAAATACACGCATAAAGATTTTAAAACCCGCCAAAATAAATCCAAACATTCCGAAACTGCCAACACAATAAAAACAACTCAAGAGAATACAAAACATTCTAAAACCCAACCAAAACATTCCGAAAACCCACCTAAACATCATAAAAACAAGTCAAAACCAACCGAAACATTCCAAAAACCCGACAAAATAGTTTAGAACCCGCCAAAACTGATCAAAACATTCTGAAAAGATGCCAAAATACTAGAAAACCAGTCTGAAGTGATCGAAACTTTCAATAACTTGCCAAAACATCATCAAAACAAATGAAAGCAAACCAAAACATTCCAAATACCCGCCAAAATATTTTAAAACCCGCCAAAAGGAATCCAAACATTCCAAAACCTGCCAAGACAATATAAACAACACAAGAGAAAACAAAACATTCTAAAACACCACCAAAACATTCCGAAAACCCGCCAAAACATCATCAAAACAATTCAAAACCAACCAAAAAATAAGAGGAACACGGCAACATATTGGCAAGCAAGAGACGGAGAACGCGGCACCTTCTAGGAGGCCAAGAAGGAAGCCGCACAACACCTGCACTGTGTCTGCAACTTTCAAACTGCTAGAAGCTAGTGGCTTGCCACTGGCCTGCCTCTTCAATTGCCATTAGCATTCCAATGGAAGCTATTCTTGGACAACTTTGCTCTGCTTGCTGCTAGTTCTGCCCCAGCCTACCATAGAGAACCTTGCTCTTCCCTTGAGGCTCTGAGATGCCAAGAACTTGTCAACTTCAAAGGGCGGGCCGGGCTACATCTACTCAGCTGCCACAGTTTCTCCTTGCTAGACCTAGTGGGAAAGCATTTTGCTGAGATGCAGAAGGCAAGAAACGCACAATACGGAGACGCGGAGCTGTCCCAAGTGCCGCTGCCAGGCGTCTTTCCGCAGAAGGAGCGCCCCGGAGCGCACCGCAACCGGCACCGTCATCTCTGCGCAAAAAGCCAAAATATTTTCAAACCCGCCAAAACTAATCCAAAAATATTTTCAAACCCGCCAAAATAGAAAACCTGACGGAAGTGATCAATACATTCGAAAAAACCTGACAAAACATGATCAAGCCCACCAAAGCTAATCCAAACACACCAAAACTGGGCTAAACAGAATCAAAACAAATCAAAACAAATCTAAACCTTCTAAAAACCCGCCAAAATATTTCAAAACCCGTCAAAACTAATCAAAACCTTCCGAATACCCATTAAAAAACATTCCAAATACACGCATAAAGATTTTAAAACCCGCCAAAATAAATCCAAACATTCCGAAACTGCCAACACAATAAAAACAACTCAAGAGAATACAAAACATTCTAAAACCCAACCAAAACATTCCGAAAACCCACCTAAACATCATAAAAACAAGTCAAAACCAACCGAAACATTCCAAAAACCCGACAAAATAGTTTAGAACCCGCCAAAACTGATCAAAACATTCTGAAAAGATGCCAAAATACTAGAAAACCAGTCTGAAGTGATCGAAACTTTCAATAACTTGCCAAAACATAATCAAAACAAATGAAAGCAAACCAAAACATTCCAAATACCCGCCAAAATATTTTAAAACCCGCCAAAAGGAATCCAAACATTCCAAAACCTGCCAAGACAATATAAACAACACAAGAGAAAACAAAACATTCTAAAACACCACCAAAACATTCCGAAAACCCGCCAAAACATCATCAAAACAATTCAAAACCAACCAAAAAATAAGAGGAACACGGCAACATATTGGCAAGCAAGAGACGGAGAACGCGGCACCTTCTAGGAGGCCAAGAAGGAAGCCGCACAACACCTGCACTGTGTCTGCAACTTTCAAACTGCTAGAAGCTAGTGGCTTGCCACTGGCCTGCCTCTTCAATTGCCATTAGCATTCCAATGGAAGCTATTCTTGGACAACTTTGCTCTGCTTGCTGCTAGTTCTGCCCCAGCCTACCATAGAGAACCTTGCTCTTCCCTTGAGGCTCTGAGATGCCAAGAACTTGTCAACTTCAAAGGGCGGGCCGGGCTACATCTACTCAGCTGCCACAGTTTCTCCTTGCTAGACCTAGTGGGAAAGCATTTTGCTGAGATGCAGAAGGCAAGAAACGCAGAATACGGAGACGCGGAGCTGTCCCAAGTGCCGCTGCCAGGCGTCTTTCCGCAGAAGGAGCGCCCCGGAGCGCACCGCAACCGGCACCGTCATCTCTGCGCAAAAAGCCAAAATATTTTCAAACCCGCCAAAACTAATCCAAAAATATTTTCAAACCCGCCAAAATAGAAAACCGGACGGAAGTGATCAATACATTCGAAAAAACCTGACAAAACATGATCAAGCCCACCAAAGCTAATCCAAACACACCAAAAACTGGGCTAAACAGAATCAAAACAAATCAAAACAAATCTAAACCTTCTAAAAACCCGCCAAAATATTTCAAAACCCGTCAAAACTAATCAAAACCTTCCGAATACCCATTAAAAAACACTCCAAATACCCGCCAAAAGATTTTAAAACCCGCCAAAAGGAATCCAAACATTCCAAAACCTGCCAACACAATAAAAACAACTCAAGAGAATACAAAACATTCTAAAACCCAACCAAAACATTCCGAAAACCCACCTAAACATCATAAAAACAAATCAAAACCAACCGAAACATTCTGAAAACCCGCCAAAATGATTTAGACCCGCAAAACTCATCAAAACATTCTGAAAAGATGCCAAAACATTAGAAAACCAGCCTGAACTGATCAAAACATTCAAAAAACTTGGCAAAACATCATAAAAACAAATCAAAACCAACCGAAACATTCCAAAAACCAGCCAAAATATTCCGAAATCCGGCCAAAACATCATAAAAACAAATCAAAACCAACCGAAACATTCCAAAAACCCGACAAAATAGTTTAGAACCCGCCAAAACTGATCAAAACATTCTGAAAAGATGCCAAAATACTAGAAAACCAGTCTGAAGTGATCGAAACTTTCAATAACTTGCCAAAACATCATCAAAACAAATGAAAGCAAACCAAAACATTCCAAATACCCGCCAAAATATTTTAAAACCCGCCAAAAGGAATCCAAACATTCCAAAACCTGCCAAGACAATATAAACAACACAAGAGAAAACAAAACATTCTAAAACACCACCAAAACATTCCGAAAACCCGCCAAAACATCATCAAAACAATTCAAAACCAACCAAAAAATAAGAGGAACACGGCAACATATTGGCAAGCAAGAGACGGAGAACGCGGCACCTTCTAGGAGGCCAAGAAGGAAGCCGCACAACACCTGCACTGTGTCTGCAACTTTCAAACTGCTAGAAGCTAGTGGCTTGCCACTGGCCTGCCTCTTCAATTGCCATTAGCATTCCAATGGAAGCTATTCTTGGACAACTTTGCTCTGCTTGCTGCTAGTTCTGCCCCAGCCTACCATAGAGAACCTTGCTCTTCCCTTGAGGCTCTGAGATGCCAAGAACTTGTCAACTTCAAAGGGCGGGCCGGGCTACATCTACTCAGCTGCCACAGTTTCTCCTTGCTAGACCTAGTGGGAAAGCATTTTGCTGAGATGCAGAAGGCAAGAAACGCACAATACGGAGACGCGGAGCTGTCCCAAGTGCCGCTGCCAGGCGTCTTTCCGCAGAAGGAGCGCCCCGGAGCGCACCGCAACCGGCACCGTCATCTCTGCGCAAAAAGCCAAAATATTTTCAAACCCGCCAAAACTAATCCAAAAATATTTTCAAACCCGCCAAAATAGAAAACCTGACGGAAGTGATCAATACATTCGAAAAAACCTGACAAAACATGATCAAGCCCACCAAAGCTAATCCAAACACACCAAAACTGGGCTAAACAGAATCAAAACAAATCAAAACAAATCTAAACCTTCTAAAAACCCGCCAAAATATTTCAAAACCCGTCAAAACTAATCAAAACCTTCCGAATACCCATTAAAAAACATTCCAAATACACGCATAAAGATTTTAAAACCCGCCAAAATAAATCCAAACATTCCGAAACTGCCAACACAATAAAAACAACTCAAGAGAATACAAAACATTCTAAAACCCAACCAAAACATTCCGAAAACCCACCTAAACATCATAAAAACAAGTCAAAACCAACCGAAACATTCCAAAAACCCGACAAAATAGTTTAGAACCCGCCAAAACTGATCAAAACATTCTGAAAAGATGCCAAAATACTAGAAAACCAGTCTGAAGTGATCGAAACTTTCAATAACTTGCCAAAACATCATCAAAACAAATGAAAGCAAACCAAAACATTCCAAATACCCGCCAAAATATTTTAAAACCCGCCAAAAGGAATCCAAACATTCCAAAACCTGCCAAGACAATATAAACAACACAAGAGAAAACAAAACATTCTAAAACACCACCAAAACATTCCGAAAACCCGCCAAAACATCATCAAAACAATTCAAAACCAACCAAAAAATAAGAGGAACACGGCAACATATTGGCAAGCAAGAGACGGAGAACGCGGCACCTTCTAGGAGGCCAAGAAGGAAGCCGCACAACACCTGCACTGTGTCTGCAACTTTCAAACTGCTAGAAGCTAGTGGCTTGCCACTGGCCTGCCTCTTCAATTGCCATTAGCATTCCAATGGAAGCTATTCTTGGACAACTTTGCTCTGCTTGCTGCTAGTTCTGCCCCAGCCTACCATAGAGAACCTTGCTCTTCCCTTGAGGCTCTGAGATGCCAAGAACTTGTCAACTTCAAAGGGCGGGCCGGGCTACATCTACTCAGCTGCCACAGTTTCTCCTTGCTAGACCTAGTGGGAAAGCATTTTGCTGAGATGCAGAAGGCAAGAAACGCAGAATACGGAGACGCGGAGCTGTCCCAAGTGCCGCTGCCAGGCGTCTTTCCGCAGAAGGAGCGCCCCGGAGCGCACCGCAACCGGCACCGTCATCTCTGCGCAAAAAGCCAAAATATTTTCAAACCCGCCAAAACTAATCCAAAAATATTTTCAAACCCGCCAAAATAGAAAACCGGACGGAAGTGATCAATACATTCGAAAAAACCTGACAAAACATGATCAAGCCCACCAAAGCTAATCCAAACACACCAAAAACTGGGCTAAACAGAATCAAAACAAATCAAAACAAATCTAAACCTTCTAAAAACCCGCCAAAATATTTCAAAACCCGTCAAAACTAATCAAAACCTTCCGAATACCCATTAAAAAACACTCCAAATACCCGCCAAAAGATTTTAAAACCCGCCAAAAGGAATCCAAACATTCCAAAACCTGCCAACACAATAAAAACAACTCAAGAGAATACAAAACATTCTAAAACCCAACCAAAACATTCCGAAAACCCACCTAAACATCATAAAAACAAATCAAAACCAACCGAAACATTCTGAAAACCCGCCAAAATGATTTAGACCCGCAAAACTCATCAAAACATTCTGAAAAGATGCCAAAACATTAGAAAACCAGCCTGAACTGATCAAAACATTCAAAAAACTTGGCAAAACATCATAAAAACAAATCAAAACCAACCGAAACATTCCAAAAACCAGCCAAAATATTCCGAAATCCGGCCAAAACATCATAAAAACAAATCAAAACCAACCGAAACATTCCAAAAACCCGACAAAATAGTTTAGAACCCGCCAAAACTGATCAAAACATTCTGAAAAGATGCCAAAATACTAGAAAACCAGTCTGAAGTGATCGAAACTTTCAATAACTTGCCAAAACATAATCAAAACAAATGAAAGCAAACCAAAACATTCCAAATACCCGCCAAAATATTCCAAATACCGGCCAAAAGGAATCCAAACATTCCAAAACCTGCCAAGACAATATAAACAACACAAGAGAAAACAAAACATTCTAAAACACCACCAAAACATTCCGAAAACCCGCCAAAACATCATCAAAACAATTCAAAACCAACCAAAAAATAAGAGGAACACGGCAACATATTGGCAAGCAAGAGACGGAGAACGCGGCACCTTCTAGGAGGCCAAGAAGGAAGCCGCACAACACCTGCACTGTGTCTGCAACTTTCAAACTGCTAGAAGCTAGTGGCTTGCCACTGGCCTGCCTCTTCAATTGCCATTAGCATTCCAATGGAAGCTATTCTTGGACAACTTTGCTCTGCTTGCTGCTAGTTCTGCCCCAGCCTACCATAGAGAACCTTGCTCTTCCCTTGAGGCTCTGAGATGCCAAGAACTTGTCAACTTCAAAGGGCGGGCCGGGCTACATCTACTCAGCTGCCACAGTTTCTCCTTGCTAGACCTAGTGGGAAAGCATTTTGCTGAGATGCAGAAGGCAAGAAACGCAGAATACGGAGACGCGGAGCTGTCCCAAGTGCCGCTGCCAGGCGTCTTTCCGCAGAAGGAGCGCCCCGGAGCGCACCGCAACCGGCACCGTCATCTCTGCGCAAAAAGCCAAAATATTTTCAAACCCGCCAAAACTAATCCAAAAATATTTTCAAACCCGCCAAAATAGAAAACCTGACGGAAGTGATCAATACATTCGAAAAAACCTGACAAAACATGATCAAGCCCACCAAAGCTAATCCAAACACACCAAAACTGGGCTAAACAGAATCAAAACAAATCAAAACAAATCTAAACCTTCTAAAAACCCGCCAAAATATTTCAAAACCCGTCAAAACTAATCAAAACCTTCCGAATACCCATTAAAAAACATTCCAAATACACGCATAAAGATTTTAAAACCCGCCAAAATAAATCCAAACATTCCGAAACTGCCAACACAATAAAAACAACTCAAGAGAATACAAAACATTCTAAAACCCAACCAAAACATTCCGAAAACCCACCTAAACATCATAAAAACAAGTCAAAACCAACCGAAACATTCCAAAAACCCGACAAAATAGTTTAGAACCCGCCAAAACTGATCAAAACATTCTGAAAAGATGCCAAAATACTAGAAAACCAGTCTGAAGTGATCGAAACTTTCAATAACTTGCCAAAACATCATCAAAACAAATGAAAGCAAACCAAAACATTCCAAATACCCGCCAAAATATTCCAAATACCGGCCAAAAGGAATCCAAACATTCCAAAACCTGCCAAGACAATATAAACAACACAAGAGAAAACAAAACATTCTAAAACACCACCAAAACATTCCGAAAACCCGCCAAAACATCATCAAAACAATTCAAAACCAACCAAAAAATAAGAGGAACACGGCAACATATTGGCAAGCAAGAGACGGAGAACGCGGCACCTTCTAGGAGGCCAAGAAGGAAGCCGCACAACACCTGCACTGTGTCTGCAACTTTCAAACTGCTAGAAGCTAGTGGCTTGCCACTGGCCTGCCTCTTCAATTGCCATTAGCATTCCAATGGAAGCTATTCTTGGACAACTTTGCTCTGCTTGCTGCTAGTTCTGCCCCAGCCTACCATAGAGAACCTTGCTCTTGCCTTGAGGCTCTGAGATGCCAAGAACTTGTCAACTTCAAAGGGCGGGCCGGGCTACATCTACTCAGCTGCCACAGTTTCTCCTTGCTAGACCTAGTGGGAAAGCATTTTGCTGAGATGCAGAAGGCAAGAAACGCAGAATACGGAGACGCGGAGCTGTCCCAAGTGCCGCTGCCAGGCGTCTTTCCGCAGAAGGAGCGCCCCGGAGCGCACCGCAACCGGCACCGTCATCTCTGCGCAAAAAGCCAAAATATTTTCAAACCCGCCAAAACTAATCCAAAAATATTTTCAAACCCGCCAAAATAGAAAACCGGACGGAAGTGATCAATACATTCGAAAAAACCTGACAAAACATGATCAAGCCCACCAAAGCTAATCCAAACACACCAAAAACTGGGCTAAACAGAATCAAAACAAATCAAAACAAATCTAAACCTTCTAAAAACCCGCCAAAATATTTCAAAACCCGTCAAAACTAATCAAAACCTTCCGAATACCCATTAAAAAACACTCCAAATACCCGCCAAAAGATTTTAAAACCCGCCAAAAGGAATCCAAACATTCCAAAACCTGCCAACACAATAAAAACAACTCAAGAGAATACAAAACATTCTAAAACCCAACCAAAACATTCCGAAAACCCACCTAAACATCATAAAAACAAATCAAAACCAACCGAAACATTCTGAAAACCCGCCAAAATGATCTAGACCCGCAAAACTCATCAAAACATTCTGAAAAGATGCCAAAACATTAGAAAACCAGCCTGAACTGATCAAAACATTCAAAAAACTTGGCAAAACATCATAAAAACAAATCAAAACCAACCGAAACATTCCAAAAACCAGCCAAAATATTCCGAAATCCGGCCAAAACATCATAAAAACAAATCAAAACCAACCGAAACATTCCAAAAACCCGACAAAATAGTTTAGAACCCGCCAAAACTGATCAAAACATTCTGAAAAGATGCCAAAATACTAGAAAACCAGTCTGAAGTGATCGAAACTTTCAATAACTTGCCAAAACATAATCAAAACAAATGAAAGCAAACCAAAACATTCCAAATACCCGCCAAAATATTCCAAATACCAGCCAAAAGGAATCCAAACATTCCAAAACCTGCCAAGACAATATAAACAACACAAGAGAAAACAAAACATTCTAAAACACCACCAAAACATTCCGAAAACCCGCCAAAACATCATAAAAACAAATCAAAACCAACCAAAAAATAAGAGGAACACGGCAACATATTGGCAAGCAAGAGACGGAGAACGCGGCACCTTCTAGGAGGCCAAGAAGGAAGCCGCACAACACCTGCACTGTGTCTGCAACTTTCAAACTGCTAGAAGCTAGTGGCTTGCCACTGGCCTGCCTCTTCAATTGCCATTAGCATTCCAATGGAAGCTATTCTTGGACAACTTTGCTCTGCTTGCTGCTAGTTCTGCCCCAGCCTACCATAGAGAACCTTGCTCTTGCCTTGAGGCTCTGAGATGCCAAGAACTTGTCAACTTCAAAGGGCGGGCCGGGCTACATCTACTCAGCTGCCACAGTTTCTCCTTGCTAGACCTAGTGGGAAAGCATTTTGCTGAGATGCAGAAGGCAAGAAACGCAGAATACGGAGACGCGGAGCTGTCCCAAGTGCCGCTGCCAGGCGTCTTTCCGCAGAAGGAGCGCCCCGGAGCGCACCGCAACCGGCACCGTCATCTCTGCGCAAAAAGCCAAAATATTTTCAAACCCGCCAAAACTAATCCAAAAATATTTTCAAACCCGCCAAAATAGAAAACCTGACGGAAGTGATCAATACATTCGAAAAAACCTGACAAAACATGATCAAGCCCACCAAAGCTAATCCAAACACACCAAAACTGGGCTAAACAGAATCAAAACAAATCAAAACAAATCTAAACCTTCTAAAAACCCGCCAAAATATTTCAAAACCCGTCAAAACTAATCAAAACCTTCAGAATACCCATTAAAAAACATTCCAAATACCCGCATAAAGATTTTAAAACCCGCCAAAATAAATCCAAACATTCCGAAACTGCCAACACAATAAAAACAACTCAAGAGAATACAAAACATTCTAAAACCCAACCAAAACATTCCGAAAACCCACCTAAACATCATAAAAACAAGTCAAAACCAACCGAAACATTCCAAAAACCCGACAAAATAGTTTAGAACCCGCCAAAACTGATCAAAACATTCTGAAAAGATGCCAAAATACTAGAAAACCAGTCTGAAGTGATCGAAACTTTCAATAACTTGCCAAAACATCATCAAAACAAATGAAAGCAAACCAAAACATTCCAAATACCCGCCAAAATATTTTAAAACCCGCCAAAAGGAATCCAAACATTCCAAAACCTGCCAAGACAATATAAACAACACAAGAGAAAACAAAACATTCTAAAACACCACCAAAACATTCCGAAAACCCGCCAAAACATCATCAAAACAATTCAAAACCAACCAAAAAATAAGAGGAACACGGCAACATATTGGCAAGCAAGAGACGGAGAACGCGGCACCTTCTAGGAGGCCAAGAAGGAAGCCGCACAACACCTGCACTGTGTCTGCAACTTTCAAACTGCTAGAAGCTAGTGGCTTGCCACTGGCCTGCCTCTTCAATTGCCATTAGCATTCCAATGGAAGCTATTCTTGGACAACTTTGCTCTGCTTGCTGCTAGTTCTGCCCCAGCCTACCATAGAGAACCTTGCTCTTGCCTTGAGGCTCTGAGATGCCAAGAACTTGTCAACTTCAAAGGGCGGGCCGGGCTACATCTACTCAGCTGCCACAGTTTCTCCTTGCTAGACCTAGTGGGAAAGCATTTTGCTGAGATGCAGAAGGCAAGAAACGCAGAATACGGAGACGCGGAGCTGTCCCAAGTGCCGCTGCCAGGCGTCTTTCCGCAGAAGGAGCGCCCCGGAGCGCACCGCAACCGGCACCGTCATCTCTGCGCAAAAAGCCAAAATATTTTCAAACCCGCCAAAACTAATCCAAAAATATTTTCAAACCCGCCAAAATAGAAAACCGGACGGAAGTGATCAATACTTTCGAAAAAACCTGACAAAACATGATCAAGCCCACCAAAGCTAATCCAAACACACCAAAAACTGGGCTAAACAGAATCAAAACAAATCAAAACAAATCTAAACCTTCTAAAAACCCGCCAAAATATTTCAAAACCCGTCAAAACTAATCAAAACCTTCCGAATACCCATTAAAAAACACTCCAAATACCCGCCAAAAGATTTTAAAACCCGCCAAAATGAATCCAAACATTCCAAAACCTGCCAACACAATAAAAACAACTCAAGAGAATACAAAACATTCTAAAACCCAACCAAAACATTCCGAAAACCCACCTAAACATCATAAAAACAAATCAAAACCAACCGAAACATTCTGAAAACCCGCCAAAATGATCTAGACCCGCAAAACTCATCAAAACATTCTGAAAAGATGCCAAAACATTAGAAAACCAGCCTGAACTGATCAAAACATTCAAAAAACTTGGCAAAACATCATAAAAACAAATCAAAACCAACCGAAACATTCCAAAAACCAGCCAAAATATTCCGAAATCCGGCCAAAACATCATAAAAACAAATCAAAACCAACCGAAACATTCCAAAAACCCGACAAAATAGTTTAGAACCCGCCAAAACTGATCAAAACATTCTGAAAAGATGCCAAAATACTAGAAAACCAGTCTGAAGTGATCGAAACTTTCAATAACTTGCCAAAACATCATCAAAACAAATGAAAGCAAACCAAAACATTCCAAATACCCGCCAAAATATTCCAAATACCGGCCAAAAGGAATCCAAACATTCCAAAACCTGCCAAGACAATATAAACAACACAAGAGAAAACAAAACATTCTAAAACACCACCAAAACATTCCGAAAACCTGCCAAAACATCATCAAAACAATTCAAAACCAACCAAAAAATAAGAGGAACACGGCAACATATTGGCAAGCAAGAGACGGAGAACGCGGCACCTTCTAGGAGGCCAAGAAGGAAGCCGCACAACACCTGCACTGTGTCTGCAACTTTCAAACTGCTAGAAGCTAGTGGCTTGCCACTGGCCTGCCTCTTCAATTGCCATTAGCATTCCAATGGAAGCTATTCTTGGACAACTTTGCTCTGCTTGCTGCTAGTTCTGCCCCAGCCTAGCATAGAGAACCTTGCTCTTGCCTTGAGGCTCTGAGATGCCAAGAACTTGTCAACTTCAAAGGGCGGGCCGGGCTACATCTACTCAGCTGCCACAGTTTCTCCTTGCTAGACCTAGTGGGAAAGCATTTTGCTGAGATGCAGAAGGCAAGAAACGCAGAATACGGAGACGCGGAGCTGTCCCAAGTGCCGCTGCCAGGCGTCTTTCCGCAGAAGGAGCGCCCCGGAGCGCACCGCAACCGGCACCGTCATCTCTGCGCAAAAAGCCAAAATATTTTCAAACCCGCCAAAACTAATCCAAAAATATTTTCAAACCCGCCAAAATAGAAAACCTGACGGAAGTGATCAATACATTCGAAAAAACCTGACAAAACATGATAAAGCCCACCAAAGCTAATCCAAACACACCAAAACTGGGCTAAACAGAATCAAAACAAATCAAAACAAATCGAAACCTTCTAAAAACCCGCCAAAATATTTCAAAACCCGTCAAAACTAATCAAAACCTTCCGAATACCCATTAAAAAACATTCCAAATACCCGCCAAAAGATTTTAAAACCCGCCAAAATAAATCCAAACATTCCGAAACTGCCAACACAATAAAAACAACTCAAGAGAATACAAAACATTCTAAAACCCAACCAAAACATTCCGAAAACCCACCTAAACATCATAAAAACAAATCAAAACCAACCAAAACATTCTGAAAACCCGCCAAAATGATTTAGACCCGCAAAACTCATCAAAACATTCTGAAAAGATGCCAAAACATTAGAAAACCAGCCTGAACTGATCAAAACATTCAAAAAACTTGGCAAAACATCATAAATACAAATCAAAACCAACCGAAACATTCCAAAAACCAGCCAAAATATTCTGAAATCCGGCCAAAACATCATAAAAACAAATCAAAACCAACCGAAACATTCCAAAAACCCGACAAAATAGTTTAGAACCCGCCAAAACTGATCAAAACATTCTGAAAAGATGCCAAAATACTAGAAAACCAGTCTGAAGTGATCGAAACTTTCAATAACTTGCCAAAACATCATCAAAACAAATGAAAGCAAACCAAAACATTCCAAATACCCGCCAAAATATTTTAAAACCCGCCAAAAGGAATCCAAACATTCCAAAACCTGCCAAGACAATATAAACAACACAAGAGAAAACAAAACATTCTAAAACACCACCAAAACATTCCGAAAACCCGCCAAAACATCATCAAAACAATTCAAAACCAACCAAAAAATAAGAGGAACACGGCAACATATTGGCAAGCAAGAGACGGAGAACGCGGCACCTTCTAGGAGGCCAAGAAGGAAGCCGCACAACACCTGCACTGTGTCTGCAACTTTCAAACTGCTAGAAGCTAGTGGCTTGCCACTGGCCTGCCTCTTCAATTGCCATTAGCATTCCAATGGAAGCTATTCTTGGACAACTTTGCTCTGCTTGCTGCTAGTTCTGCCCCAGCCTACCATAGAGAACCTTGCTCTTCCCTTGAGGCTCTGAGATGCCAAGAACTTGTCAACTTCAAAGGGCGGGCCGGGCTACATCTACTCAGCTGCCACAGTTTCTCCTTGCTAGACCTAGTGGGAAAGCATTTTGCTGAGATGCAGAAGGCAAGAAACGCAGAATACGGAGACGCGGAGCTGTCCCAAGTGCCGCTGCCAGGCGTCTTTCCGCAGAAGGAGCGCCCCGGAGCGCACCGCAACCGGCACCGTCATCTCTGCGCAAAAAGCCAAAATATTTTCAAACCCGCCAAAACTAATCCAAAAATATTTTCAAACTCGCCAAAATAGAAAACCTGACGGAAGTGATCAATACATTCGAAAAAACCTGACAAAACATGATCAAGCCCACCAAAGCTAATCCAAACACACCAAAACTGGGCTAAACAGAATCAAAACAAATCAAAACAAATCTAAACCTTCTAAAAACCCGCCAAAATATTTCAAAACCCGTCAAAACTAATCAAAACCTTCAGAATACCCATTAAAAAACATTCCAAATACCCGCATAAAGATTTTAAAACCCGCCAAAATAAATCCAAACATTCCGAAACTGCCAACACAATAAAAACAACTCAAGAGAATACAAAACATTCTAAAACCCAACCAAAACATTCCGAAAACCCACCTAAACATCATAAAAACAAGTCAAAACCAACCGAAACATTCCAAAAACCCGACAAAATAGTTTAGAACCCGCCAAAACTGATCAAAACATTCTGAAAAGATGCCAAAATACTAGAAAACCAGTCTGAAGTGATCGAAACTTTCAATAACTTGCCAAAACATCATCAAAACAAATGAAAGCAAACCAAAACATTCCAAATACCCGCCAAAATATTTTAAAACCCGCCAAAAGGAATCCAAACATTCCAAAACCTGCCAAGACAATATAAACAACACAAGAGAAAACAAAACATTCTAAAACACCACCAAAACATTCCGAAAACCCGCCAAAACATCATCAAAACAATTCAAAACCAACCAAAAAATAAGAGGAACACGGCAACATATTGGCAAGCAAGAGACGGAGAACGCGGCACCTTCTAGGAGGCCAAGAAGGAAGCCGCACAACACCTGCACTGTGTCTGCAACTTTCAAACTGCTAGAAGCTAGTGGCTTGCCACTGGCCTGCCTCTTCAATTGCCATTAGCATTCCAATGGAAGCTATTCTTGGACAACTTTGCTCTGCTTGCTGCTAGTTCTGCCCCAGCCTACCATAGAGAACCTTGCTCTTGCCTTGAGGCTCTGAGATGCCAAGAACTTGTCAACTTCAAAGGGCGGGCCGGGCTACATCTACTCAGCTGCCACAGTTTCTCCTTGCTAGACCTAGTGGGAAAGCATTTTGCTGAGATGCAGAAGGCAAGAAACGCAGAATACGGAGACGCGGAGCTGTCCCAAGTGCCGCTGCCAGGCGTCTTTCCGCAGAAGGAGCGCCCCGGAGCGCACCGCAACCGGCACCGTCATCTCTGCGCAAAAAGCCAAAATATTTTCAAACCCGCCAAAACTAATCCAAAAATATTTTCAAACCCGCCAAAATAGAAAACCGGACGGAAGTCATCAATACATTCGAAAAAACCTGACAAAACATGATAAAGCCCACCAAAGCTAATCCAAACACACCAAAACTGGGCTAAACAGAATCAAAACAAATCAAAACAAATCTAAACCTTCTAAAAACCCGCCAAAATATTTCAAAACCCGTCAAAACTAATCAAAACCTTCCGAATACCCATTAAAAAACACTCCAAATACCCGCCAAAAGATTTTAAAACCCGCCAAAATGAATCCAAACATTCCAAAACCTGCCAACACAATAAAAACAACTCAAGAGAATACAAAACATTCTAAAACCCAACCAAAACATTCCGAAAACCCACCTAAACATCATAAAAACAAATCAAAACCAACCGAAACATTCTGAAAACCCGCCAAAATGATCTAGACCCGCAAAACTCATCAAAACATTCTGAAAAGATGCCAAAACATTAGAAAACCAGCCTGAACTGATCAAAACATTCAAAAAACTTGGCAAAACATCATAAAAACAAATCAAAACCAACCGAAACATTCCAAAAACCAGCCAAAATATTCCGAAATCCGGCCAAAACATCATAAAAACAAATCAAAACCAACCGAAACATTCCAAAAACCCGACAAAATAGTTTAGAACCCGCCAAAACTGATCAAAACATTCTGAAAAGATGCCAAAATACTAGAAAACCAGTCTGAAGTGATCGAAACTTTCAATAACTTGCCAAAACATCATCAAAACAAATGAAAGCAAACCAAAACATTCCAAATACCCGCCAAAATATTCCAAATACCGGCCAAAAGGAATCCAAACATTCCAAAACCTGCCAAGACAATATAAACAACACAAGAGAAAACAAAACATTCTAAAACACCACCAAAACATTCCGAAAACCTGCCAAAACATCATCAAAACAATTCAAAACCAACCAAAAAATAAGAGGAACACGGCAACATATTGGCAAGCAAGAGACGGAGAACGCGGCACCTTCTAGGAGGCCAAGAAGGAAGCCGCACAACACCTGCACTGTGTCTGCAACTTTCAAACTGCTAGAAGCTAGTGGCTTGCCACTGGCCTGCCTCTTCAATTGCCATTAGCATTCCAATGGAAGCTATTCTTGGACAACTTTGCTCTGCTTGCTGCTAGTTCTGCCCCAGCCTACCATAGAGAACCTTGCTCTTGCCTTGAGGCTCTGAGATGCCAAGAACTTGTCAACTTCAAAGGGCGGGCCGGGCTACATCTACTCAGCTGCCACAGTTTCTCCTTGCTAGACCTAGTGGGAAAGCATTTTGCTGAGATGCAGAAGGCAAGAAACGCAGAATACGGAGACGCGGAGCTGTCCCAAGTGCCGCTGCCAGGCGTCTTTCCGCAGAAGGAGCGCCCCGGAGCGCACCGCAACCGGCACCGTCATCTCTGCGCAAAAAGCCAAAATATTTTAAAACCCGCCAAAACTAATCCAAAAATATTTTCAAACCCGCCAAAATAGAAAACCTGACGGAAGTGATCAATACATTCGAAAAAACCTGACAAAACATGATAAAGCCCACCAAAGCTAATCCAAACACACCAAAACTGGGCTAAACAGAATCAAAACAAATCAAAACAAATCTAAACCTTCTAAAAACCCGCCAAAATATTTCAAAACCCGTCAAAACTAATCAAAACCTTCCGAATACCCATTAAAAAACATTCCAAATACCCGCCAAAAGATTTTAAAACCCGCCAAAATAAATCCAAACATTCCGAAACTGCCAACACAATAAAAACAACTCAAGAGAATACAAAACATTCTAAAACCCAACCAAAACATTCCGAAAACCCACCTAAACATCATAAAAACAAATCAAAACCAACCAAAACATTCTGAAAACCCGCCAAAATGATTTAGACACGCAAAACTCATCAAAACATTCTGAAAAGATGCCAAAACATTAGAAAACCAGCCTGAACTGATCAAAACATTCAAAAAACTTGGCAAAACATCATAAATACAAATCAAAACCAACCGAAACATTCCAAAAACCAGCCAAAATATTCTGAAATCCGGCCAAAACATCATAAAAACAAATCAAAACCAACCGAAACATTCCAAAAACCCGACAAAATAGTTTAGAACCCGCCAAAACTGATCAAAACATTCTGAAAAGATGCCAAAATACTAGAAAACCAGTCTGAAGTGATCGAAACTTTCAATAACTTGCCAAAACATCATCAAAACAAATGAAAGCAAACCAAAACATTCCAAATACCCGCCAAAATATTTTAAAACCCGCCAAAAGGAATCCAAACATTCCAAAACCTGCCAAGACAATATAAACAACACAAGAGAAAACAAAACATTCTAAAACACCACCAAAACATTCCGAAAACCCGCCAAAACATCATCAAAACAATTCAAAACCAACCAAAAAATAAGAGGAACACGGCAACATATTGGCAAGCAAGAGACGGAGAACGCGGCACCTTCTAGGAGGCCAAGAAGGAAGCCGCACAACACCTGCACTGTGTCTGCAACTTTCAAACTGCTAGAAGCTAGTGGCTTGCCACTGGCCTGCCTCTTCAATTGCCATTAGCATTCCAATGGAAGCTATTCTTGGACAACTTTGCTCTGCTTGCTGCTAGTTCTGCCCCAGCCTACCATAGAGAACCTTGCTCTTCCCTTGAGGCTCTGAGATGCCAAGAACTTGTCAACTTCAAAGGGCGGGCCGGGCTACATCTACTCAGCTGCCACAGTTTCTCCTTGCTAGACCTAGTGGGAAAGCATTTTGCTGAGATGCAGAAGGCAAGAAACGCAGAATACGGAGACGCGGAGCTGTCCCAAGTGCCGCTGCCAGGCGTCTTTCCGCAGAAGGAGCGCCCCGGAGCGCACCGCAACCGGCACCGTCATCTCTGCGCAAAAAGCCAAAATATTTTCAAACCCGCCAAAACTAATCCAAAAATATTTTCAAACCCGCCAAAATAGAAAACCGGACGGAAGTGATCAATACATTCGAAAAAACCTGACAAAACATGATCAAGCCCACCAAAGCTAATCCAAACACACCAAAAACTGGGCTAAACAGAATCAAAACAAATCAAAACAAATCTAAACCTTCTAAAAACCCGCCAAAATATTTCAAAACCCGTCAAAACTAATCAAAACCTTCCGAATACCCATTAAAAAACACTCCAAATACCCGCCAAAAGATTTTAAAACCCGCCAAAAGGAATCCAAACATTCCAAAACCTGCCAACACAATAAAAACAACTCAAGAGAATACAAAACATTCTAAAACCCAACCAAAACATTCCGAAAACCCACCTAAACATCATAAAAACAAATCAAAACCAACCGAAACATTCTGAAAACCCGCCAAAATGATCTAGACCCGCAAAACTCATCAAAACATTCTGAAAAGATGCCAAAACATTAGAAAACCAGCCTGAACTGATCAAAACATTCAAAAAACTTGGCAAAACATCATAAAAACAAATCAAAACCAACCGAAACATTCCAAAAACCAGCCAAAATATTCCGAAATCCGGCCAAAACATCATAAAAACAAATCAAAACCAACCGAAACATTCCAAAAACCCGACAAAATAGTTTAGAACCCGCCAAAACTGATCAAAACATTCTGAAAAGATGCCAAAATACTAGAAAACCAGTCTGAAGTGATCGAAACTTTCAATAACTTGCCAAAACATAATCAAAACAAATGAAAGCAAACCAAAACATTCCAAATACCCGCCAAAATATTCCAAATACCGGCCAAAAGGAATCCAAACATTCCAAAACCTGCCAAGACAATATAAACAACACAAGAGAAAACAAAACATTCTAAAACACCACCAAAACATTCCGAAAACCCGCCAAAACATCATCAAAACAATTCAAAACCAACCAAAAAATAAGAGGAACACGGCAACATATTGGCAAGCAAGAGACGGAGAACGCGGCACCTTCTAGGAGGCCAAGAAGGAAGCCGCACAACACCTGCACTGTGTCTGCAACTTTCAAACTGCTAGAAGCTAGTGGCTTGCCACTGGCCTGCCTCTTCAATTGCCATTAGCATTCCAATGGAAGCTATTCTTGGACAACTTTGCTCTGCTTGCTGCTAGTTCTGCCCCAGCCTACCATAGAGAACCTTGCTCTTGCCTTGAGGCTCTGAGATGCCAAGAACTTGTCTATTTCAAAGGGCGGGCCGGGCTACATCTACTCAGCTGCCACAGTTTCTCCTTGCTAGACCTAGTGGGAAAGCATTTTGCTGAGATGCAGAAGGCAAGAAACGCAGAATACGGAGACGCGGAGCTGTCCCAAGTGCCGCTGCCAGGCGTCTTTCCGCAGAAGGAGCGCCCCGGAGCGCACCGCAACCGGCACCGTCATCTCTGCGCAAAAAGCCAAAATATTTTCAAACCCGCCAAAACTAATCCAAAAATATTTTCAAACCCGCCAAAACAGAAAACCGGACGGAAGTGATCAATACATTCGAAAAAACCTGACAAAACATGATCAAGCCCACCAAAGCTAATCCAAACACACCAAAAACTGGGCTAAACAGAATCAAAACAAATCAAAACAAATCTAAACCTTCTAAAAACCCGCCAAAATATTTCAAAACCCGTCAAAACTAATCAAAACCTTCCGAATACCCATTAAAAAACACTCCAAATACCCGCCAAAAGATTTTAAAACCCGCCAAAAGGAATCCAAACATTCCAAAACCTGCCAACACAATAAAAACAACTCAAGAGAATACAAAACATTCTAAAACCCAACCAAAACATTCCGAAAACCCACCTAAACATCATAAAAACAAATCAAAACCAACCGAAACATTCTGAAAACCCGCCAAAATGATCTAGACCCGCAAAACTCATCAAAACATTCTGAAAAGATGCCAAAACATTAGAAAACCAGCCTGAACTGATCAAAACATTCAAAAAACTTGGCAAAACATCATAAAAACAAATCAAAACCAACCGAAACATTCCAAAAACCAGCCAAAATATTCCGAAATCCGGCCAAAACATCATAAAAACAAATCAAAACCAACCGAAACATTCCAAAAACCCGACAAAATAGTTTAGAACCCGCCAAAACTGATCAAAACATTCTGAAAAGATGCCAAAATACTAGAAAACCAGTCTGAAGTGATCGAAACTTTCAATAACTTGCCAAAACATCATCAAAACAAATGAAAGCAAACCAAAACATTCCAAATACCCGCCAAAATATTTTAAAACCCGCCAAAAGGAATGCAAACATTCCAAAACCTGCCAAGACAATAAAAACAACACAAGAGAAAACAAAACATTCTAAAACACCACCAAAACATTCCGAAAACCCGCCAAAACATCATAAAAACAAATCAAAACCAACCAAAAAATAAGAGGAACACGGCAACATATTGGCAAGCAAGAGACGGAGAGTGCGGCACCTTCTAGGAGGCCAAGAAGGAAGCCGCACAACACCTGCACTGTGTCTGCAACTTTCAAACTGCTAGAAGCTAGTGGCTTGCCACTGGCCTGCCTCTTCAATTGCCATTAGCATTCCAATGGAAGCTATTCTTGGACAACTTTGCTCTGCTTGCTGCTAGTTCTGCCCCAGCCTAGCATAGAGAACCTTGCTCTTGCCTTGAGGCTCTGAGATGCCAAGAACTTGTCAACTTCAAAGGGCGGGCCGGGCTACATCTACTCAGCTGCCAGAGTTTCTCCTTGCTAGACCTAGTGGGAAAGCATTTTGCTGAGATGCAGAAGGCAAGAAACGCAGAATACGGAGACGCGGAGCTGTCCCAAGTGCCGCTGCCAGGCGTCTTTCCGCAGAAGGAGCGCCCCGGAGCGCACCGCAACCGGCACCGTCATCTCTGCGCAAAAAGCCAAAATATTTTCAAACCCGCCAAAACTAATCCAAAAATATTTTCAAACCCGCCAAAATAGAAAACCGGACAGAAGTGATCAATACATTCGAAAAAACCTGACAAAACATGATCAAGCCCACCAAAGCTAATCCAAACACACCAAAACTGGGCTAAACAGAATCAAAACAAATCAAAACAAATCTAAACCTTCTAAAAACCCGCCAAAATATTTCAAAACCCGTCAAAACTAATCAAAACCTTCCGAATACCCATTAAAAAACATTCCAAATACCCGCATAAAGATTTTAAAACCCGCCAAAATAAATCCAAACATTCCGAAACTGCCAACACAATAAAAACAACTCAAGAGAATACAAAACATTCTAAAACCCAACCAAAACATTCCGAAAACCCACCTAAACATCATAAAAACAAATCAAAACCAACCAAAACATTCTGAAAACCCGCCAAAATGATTTAGACCCGCAAAACTCATCAAAACATTCTGAAAAGATGCCAAAACATTAGAAAACCAGCCTGAACTGATCAAAACATTCAAAAAACTTGGCAAAACATCATAAATACAAATCAAAACCAACCGAAACATTCCAAAAACCAGCCAAAATATTCTGAAATCCGGCCAAAACATCATAAAAACAAATCAAAACCAACCGAAACATTCCAAAAACCCGACAAAATAGTTTAGAACCCGCCAAAACTGATCAAAACATTCTGAAAAGATGCCAAAATACTAGAAAACCAGTCTGAAGTGATCGAAACTTTCAATAACTTGCCAAAACATCATCAAAACAAATGAAAGCAAACCAAAACATTCCAAATACCCGCCAAAATATTTTAAAACCCGCCAAAAGGAATCCAAACATTCCAAAACCTGCCAAGACAATATAAACAACACAAGAGAAAACAAAACATTCTAAAACACCACCAAAACATTCCGAAAACCCGCCAAAACATCATCAAAACAATTCAAAACCAACCAAAAAATAAGAGGAACACGGCAACATATTGGCAAGCAAGAGACGGAGAACGCGGCACCTTCTAGGAGGCCAAGAAGGAAGCCGCACAACACCTGCACTGTGTCTGCAACTTTCAAACTGCTAGAAGCTAGTGGCTTGCCACTGGCCTGCCTCTTCAATTGCCATTAGCATTCCAATGGAAGCTATTCTTGGACAACTTTGCTCTGCTTGCTGCTAGTTCTGCCCCAGCCTAGCATAGAGAACCTTGCTCTTGCCTTGAGGCTCTGAGATGCCAAGAACTTGTCAACTTCAAAGGGCGGGCCGGGCTACATCTACTCAGCTGCCAGAGTTTCTCCTTGCTAGACCTAGTGGGAAAGCATTTTGCTGAGATGCAGAAGGCAAGAAACGCAGAATACGGAGACGCGGAGCTGTCCCAAGTGCCGCTGCCAGGCGTCTTTCCGCAGAAGGAGCGCCCCGGAGCGCACCGCAACCGGCACCGTCATCTCTGCGCAAAAAGCCAAAATATTTTCAAACCCGCCAAAACTAATCCAAAAATATTTTCAAACCCGCCAAAATAGAAAACCGGACGGAAGTCATCAATACATTCGAAAAAACCTGACAAAACATGATAAAGCCCACCAAAGCTAATCCAAACACACCAAAACTGGGCTAAACAGAATCAAAACAAATCAAAACAAATCTAAACCTTCTAAAAACCCGCCAAAATATTTCAAAACCCGTCAAAACTAATCAAAACCTTCCGAATACCCATTAAAAAACACTCCAAATACCCGCCAAAAGATTTTAAAACCCGCCAAAATGAATCCAAACATTCCAAAACCTGCCAACACAATAAAAACAACTCAAGAGAATACAAAACATTCTAAAACCCAACCAAAACATTCCGAAAACCCACCTAAACATCATAAAAACAAATCAAAACCAACCGAAACATTCTGAAAACCCGCCAAAATGATCTAGACCCGCAAAACTCATCAAAACATTCTGAAAAGATGCCAAAACATTAGAAAACCAGCCTGAACTGATCAAAACATTCAAAAAACTTGGCAAAACATCATAAAAACAAATCAAAACCAACCGAAACATTCCAAAAACCAGCCAAAATATTCCGAAATCCGGCCAAAACATCATAAAAACAAATCAAAACCAACCGAAACATTCCAAAAACCCGACAAAATAGTTTAGAACCCGCCAAAACTGATCAAAACATTCTGAAAAGATGCCAAAATACTAGAAAACCAGTCTGAAGTGATCGAAACTTTCAATAACTTGCCAAAACATCATCAAAACAAATGAAAGCAAACCAAAACATTCCAAATACCCGCCAAAATATTCCAAATACCGGCCAAAAGGAATCCAAACATTCCAAAACCTGCCAAGACAATATAAACAACACAAGAGAAAACAAAACATTCTAAAACACCACCAAAACATTCCGAAAACCTGCCAAAACATCATCAAAACAATTCAAAACCAACCAAAAAATAAGAGGAACACGGCAACATATTGGCAAGCAAGAGACGGAGAACGCGGCACCTTCTAGGAGGCCAAGAAGGAAGCCGCACAACACCTGCACTGTGTCTGCAACTTTCAAACTGCTAGAAGCTAGTGGCTTGCCACTGGCCTGCCTCTTCAATTGCCATTAGCATTCCAATGGAAGCTATTCTTGGACAACTTTGCTCTGCTTGCTGCTAGTTCTGCCCCAGCCTACCATAGAGAACCTTGCTCTTGCCTTGAGGCTCTGAGATGCCAAGAACTTGTCAACTTCAAAGGGCGGGCCGGGCTACATCTACTCAGCTGCCACAGTTTCTCCTTGCTAGACCTAGTGGGAAAGCATTTTGCTGAGATGCAGAAGGCAAGAAACGCAGAATACGGAGACGCGGAGCTGTCCCAAGTGCCGCTGCCAGGCGTCTTTCCGCAGAAGGAGCGCCCCGGAGCGCACCGCAACCGGCACCGTCATCTCTGCGCAAAAAGCCAAAATATTTTCAAACCCGCCAAAACTAATCCAAAAATATTTTCAAACCCGCCAAAATAGAAAACCTGACGGAAGTGATCAATACATTCGAAAAAACCTGACAAAACATGATCAAGCCCACCAAAGCTAATCCAAACACACCAAAACTGGGCTAAACAGAATCAAAACAAATCAAAACAAATCTAAACCTTCTAAAAACCCGCCAAAATATTTCAAAACCCGTCAAAACTAATCAAAACCTTCCGAATACCCATTAAAAAACATTCCAAATACCCGCCAAAAGATTTTAAAACCCGCCAAAATAAATCCAAACATTCCGAAACTGCCAACACAATAAAAACAACTCAAGAGAATACAAAACATTCTAAAACCCAACCAAAACATTCCGAAAACCCACCTAAACATCATAAAAACAAATCAAAACCAACCAAAACATTCTGAAAACCCGCCAAAATGATTTAGACCCGCAAAACTCATCAAAACATTCTGAAAAGATGCCAAAACATTAGAAAACCAGCCTGAACTGATCAAAACATTCAAAAAACTTGGCAAAACATCATAAATACAAATCAAAACCAACCGAAACATTCCAAAAACCAGCCAAAATATTCTGAAATCCGGCCAAAACATCATAAAAACAAATCAAAACCAACCGAAACATTCCAAAAACCCGACAAAATAGTTTAGAACCCGCCAAAACTGATCAAAACATTCTGAAAAGATGCCAAAATACTAGAAAACCAGTCTGAAGTGATCGAAACTTTCAATAACTTGCCAAAACATCATCAAAACAAATGAAAGCAAACCAAAACATTCCAAATACCCGCCAAAATATTTTAAAACCCGCCAAAAGGAATCCAAACATTCCAAAACCTGCCAAGACAATATAAACAACACAAGAGAAAACAAAACATTCTAAAACACCACCAAAACATTCCGAAAACCCGCCAAAACATCATCAAAACAATTCAAAACCAACCAAAAAATAAGAGGAACACGGCAACATATTGGCAAGCAAGAGACGGAGAACGCGGCACCTTCTAGGAGGCCAAGAAGGAAGCCGCACAACACCTGCACTGTGTCTGCAACTTTCAAACTGCTAGAAGCTAGTGGCTTGCCACTGGCCTGCCTCTTCAATTGCCATTAGCATTCCAATGGAAGCTATTCTTGGACAACTTTGCTCTGCTTGCTGCTAGTTCTGCCCCAGCCTACCATAGAGAACCTTGCTCTTCCCTTGAGGCTCTGAGATGCCAAGAACTTGTCAACTTCAAAGGGCGGGCCGGGCTACATCTACTCAGCTGCCACAGTTTCTCCTTGCTAGACCTAGTGGGAAAGCATTTTGCTGAGATGCAGAAGGCAAGAAACGCAGAATACGGAGACGCGGAGCTGTCCCAAGTGCCGCTGCCAGGCGTCTTTCCGCAGAAGGAGCGCCCCGGAGCGCACCGCAACCGGCACCGTCATCTCTGCGCAAAAAGCCAAAATATTTTCAAACCCGCCAAAACTAATCCAAAAATATTTTCAAACCCGCCAAAATAGAAAACCGGACGGAAGTGATCAATACATTCGAAAAAACCTGACAAAACATGATCAAGCCCACCAAAGCTAATCCAAACACACCAAAAACTGGGCTAAACAGAATCAAAACAAATCAAAACAAATCTAAACCTTCTAAAAACCCGCCAAAATATTTCAAAACCCGTCAAAACTAATCAAAACCTTCCGAATACCCATTAAAAAACACTCCAAATACCCGCCAAAAGATTTTAAAACCCGCCAAAAGGAATCCAAACATTCCAAAACCTGCCAACACAATAAAAACAACTCAAGAGAATACAAAACATTCTAAAACCCAACCAAAACATTCCGAAAACCCACCTAAACATCATAAAAACAAATCAAAACCAACCGAAACATTCTGAAAACCCGCCAAAATGATCTAGACCCGCAAAACTCATCAAAACATTCTGAAAAGATGCCAAAACATTAGAAAACCAGCCTGAACTGATCAAAACATTCAAAAAACTTGGCAAAACATCATAAAAACAAATCAAAACCAACCGAAACATTCCAAAAACCAGCCAAAATATTCCGAAATCCGGCCAAAACATCATAAAAACAAATCAAAACCAACCGAAACATTCCAAAAACCCGACAAAATAGTTTAGAACCCGCCAAAACTGATCAAAACATTCTGAAAAGATGCCAAAATACTAGAAAACCAGTCTGAAGTGATCGAAACTTTCAATAACTTGCCAAAACATCATCAAAACAAATGAAAGCAAACCAAAACATTCCAAATACCCGCCAAAATATTCCAAATACCGGCCAAAAGGAATGCAAACATTCCAAAACCTGCCAAGACAATATAAACAACACAAGAGAAAACAAAACATTCTAAAACACCACCAAAACATTCCGAAAACCCGCCAAAACATCATCAAAACAATTCAAAACCAACCAAAAAATAAGAGGAACACGGCAACATATTGGCAAGCAAGAGACGGAGAACGCGGCACCTTCTAGGAGGCCAAGAAGGAAGCCGCACAACACCTGCACTGTGTCTGCAACTTTCAAACTGCTAGAAGCTAGTGGCTTGCCACTGGCCTGCCTCTTCAATTGCCATTAGCATTCCAATGGAAGCTATTCTTGGACAACTTTGCTCTGCTTGCTGCTAGTTCTGCCCCAGCCTACCATAGAGAACCTTGCTCTTGCCTTGAGGCTCTGAGATGCCAAGAACTTGTCTATTTCAAAGGGCGGGCCGGGCTACATCTACTCAGCTGCCACAGTTTCTCCTTGCTAGACCTAGTGGGAAAGCATTTTGCTGAGATGCAGAAGGCAAGAAACGCAGAATACGGAGACGCGGAGCTGTCCCAAGTGCCGCTGCCAGGCGTCTTTCCGCAGAAGGAGCGCCCCGGAGCGCACCGCAACCGGCACCGTCATCTCTGCGCAAAAAGCCAAAATATTTTCAAACCCGCCAAAACTAATCCAAAAATATTTTCAAACCCGCCAAAACAGAAAACCGGACGGAAGTGATCAATACATTCGAAAAAACCTGACAAAACATGATCAAGCCCACCAAAGCTAATCCAAACACACCAAAAACTGGGCTAAACAGAATCAAAACAAATCAAAACAAATCTAAACCTTCTAAAAACCCGCCAAAATATTTCAAAACCCGTCAAAACTAATCAAAACCTTCCGAATACCCATTAAAAAACACTCCAAATACCCGCCAAAAGATTTTAAAACCCGCCAAAAGGAATCCAAACATTCCAAAACCTGCCAACACAATAAAAACAACTCAAGAGAATACAAAACATTCTAAAACCCAACCAAAACATTCCGAAAACCCACCTAAACATCATAAAAACAAATCAAAACCAACCGAAACATTCTGAAAACCCGCCAAAATGATCTAGACCCGCAAAACTCATCAAAACATTCTGAAAAGATGCCAAAACATTAGAAAACCAGCCTGAACTGATCAAAACATTCAAAAAACTTGGCAAAACATCATAAAAACAAATCAAAACCAACCGAAACATTCCAAAAACCAGCCAAAATATTCCGAAATCCGGCCAAAACATCATAAAAACAAATCAAAACCAACCGAAACATTCCAAAAACCCGACAAAATAGTTTAGAACCCGCCAAAACTGATCAAAACATTCTGAAAAGATGCCAAAATACTAGAAAACCAGTCTGAAGTGATCGAAACTTTCAATAACTTGCCAAAACATCATCAAAACAAATGAAAGCAAACCAAAACATTCCAAATACCCGCCAAAATATTTTAAAACCCGCCAAAAGGAATGCAAACATTCCAAAACCTGCCAAGACAATAAAAACAACACAAGAGAAAACAAAACATTCTAAAACACCACCAAAACATTCCGAAAACCCGCCAAAACATCATAAAAACAAATCAAAACCAACCAAAAAATAAGAGGAACACGGCAACATATTGGCAAGCAAGAGACGGAGAGTGCGGCACCTTCTAGGAGGCCAAGAAGGAAGCCGCACAACACCTGCACTGTGTCTGCAACTTTCAAACTGCTAGAAGCTAGTGGCTTGCCACTGGCCTGCCTCTTCAATTGCCATTAGCATTCCAATGGAAGCTATTCTTGGACAACTTTGCTCTGCTTGCTGCTAGTTCTGCCCCAGCCTAGCATAGAGAACCTTGCTCTTGCCTTGAGGCTCTGAGATGCCAAGAACTTGTCAACTTCAAAGGGCGGGCCGGGCTACATCTACTCAGCTGCCACAGTTTCTCCTTGCTAGACCTAGTGGGAAAGCATTTTGCTGAGATGCAGAAGGCAAGAAACGCAGAATACGGAGACGCGGAGCTGTCCCAAGTGCCGCTGCCAGGCGTCTTTCCGCAGAAGGAGCGCCCCGGAGCGCACCGCAACCGGCACCGTCATCTCTGCGCAAAAAGCCAAAATATTTTCAAACCCGCCAAAACTAATCCAAAAATATTTTCAAACCCGCCAAAATAGAAAACCGGACAGAAGTGATCAATACATTCGAAAAAACCTGACAAAACATGATCAAGCCCACCAAAGCTAATCCAAACACACCAAAACTGGGCTAAACAGAATCAAAACAAATCAAAACAAATCTAAACCTTCTAAAAACCCGCCAAAATATTTCAAAACCCGTCAAAACTAATCAAAACCTTCCGAATACCCATTAAAAAACATTCCAAATACCCGCATAAAGATTTTAAAACCCGCCAAAATAAATCCAAACATTCCGAAACTGCCAACACAATAAAAACAACTCAAGAGAATACAAAACATTCTAAAACCCAACCAAAACATTCCGAAAACCCACCTAAACATCATAAAAACAAATCAAAACCAACCAAAACATTCTGAAAACCCGCCAAAATGATTTAGACCCGCAAAACTCATCAAAACATTCTGAAAAGATGCCAAAACATTAGAAAACCAGCCTGAACTGATCAAAACATTCAAAAAACTTGGCAAAACATCATAAATACAAATCAAAACCAACCGAAACATTCCAAAAACCAGCCAAAATATTCTGAAATCCGGCCAAAACATCATAAAAACAAATCAAAACCAACCGAAACATTCCAAAAACCCGACAAAATAGTTTAGAACCCGCCAAAACTGATCAAAACATTCTGAAAAGATGCCAAAATACTAGAAAACCAGTCTGAAGTGATCGAAACTTTCAATAACTTGCCAAAACATAATCAAAACAAATGAAAGCAAACCAAAACATTCCAAATACCCGCCAAAATATTTTAAAACCCGCCAAAAGGAATCCAAACATTCCAAAACCTACCAAGACAATATAAACAACACAAGAGAAAACAAAACATTCTAAAACACCACCAAAACATTCCGAAAACCCGCCAAAACATCATCAAAACAATTCAAAACCAACCAAAAAATAAGAGGAACACGGCAACATATTGGCAAGCAAGAGACGGAGAACGCGGCACCTTCTAGGAGGCCAAGAAGGAAGCCGCACAACACCTGCACTGTGTCTGCAACTTTCAAACTGCTAGAAGCTAGTGGCTTGCCACTGGCCTGCCTCTTCAATTGCCATTAGCATTCCAATGGAAGCTATTCTTGGACAACTTTGCTCTGCTTGCTGCTAGTTCTGCCCCAGCCTAGCATAGAGAACCTTGCTCTTCCCTTGAGGCTCTGAGATGCCAAGAACTTGTCAACTTCAAAGGGCGGGCCGGGCTACATCTACTCAGCTGCCACAGTTTCTCCTTGCTAGACCTAGTGGGAAAGCATTTTGCTGAGATGCAGAAGGCAAGAAACGCAGAATACGGAGACGCGGAGCTGTCCCAAGTGCCGCTGCCAGGCGTCTTTCCGCAGAAGGAGCGCCCCGGAGCGCACCGCAACCGGCACCGTCATCTCTGCGCAAAAAGCCAAAATATTTTCAAACCCGCCAAAACTAATCCAAAAATATTTTCAAACCCGCCAAAATAGAAAACCTGACGGAAGTGATCAATACATTCGAAAAAACCTGACAAAACATGATAAAGCCCACCAAAGCTAATCCAAACACACCAAAACTGGGCTAAACAGAATCAAAACAAATCAAAACAAATCGAAACCTTCTAAAAACCCGCCAAAATATTTCAAAACCCGTCAAAACTAATCAAAACCTTCCGAATACCCATTAAAAAACATTCCAAATACCCGCATAAAGATTTTAAAACCCGCCAAAATAAATCCAAACATTCCGAAACTGCCAACACAATAAAGACAACTCAAGAGAATACAAAACATTCTAAAACCCAACCAAAACATTCCGAAAACCCACCTAAACATCATAAAAACAAATCAAAACCAACCAAAACATTCTGAAAACCCGCCAAAATGATTTAGACCCGCAAAACTCATCAAAACATTCTGAAAAGATGCCAAAACATTAGAAAACCAGCCTGAACTGATCAAAACATTCAAAAAACTTGGCAAAACATCATAAATACAAATCAAAACCAACCGAAACATTCCAAAAACCAGCCAAAATATTCTGAAATCCGGCCAAAACATCATAAAAACAAATCAAAACCAACCGAAACATTCCAAAAACCCGACAAAATAGTTTAGAACCCGCCAAAACTGATCAAAACATTCTGAAAAGATGCCAAAATACTAGAAAACCAGTCTGAAGTGATCGAAACTTTCAATAACTTGCCAAAACATAATCAAAACAAATGAAAGCAAACCAAAACATTCCAAATACCCGCCAAAAGATTTTAAAACCCGCCAAAAGGAATCCAAACATTCCAAAACCTGCCAAGACAATATAAACAACACAAGAGAAAACAAAACATTCTAAAACACCACCAAAACATTCCGAAAACCCGCCAAAACATCATCAAAACAATTCAAAACCAACCAAAAAATAAGAGGAACACGGCAACATATTGGCAAGCAAGAGACGGAGAACGCGGCACCTTCTAGGAGGCCAAGAAGGAAGCCGCACAACACCTGCACTGTGTCTGCAACTTTCAAACTGCTAGAAGCTAGTGGCTTGCCACTGGCCTGCCTCTTCAATTGCCATTAGCATTCCAATGGAAGCTATTCTTGGACAACTTTGCTCTGCTTGCTGCTAGTTCTGCCCCAGCCTACCATAGAGAACCTTGCTCTTGCCTTGAGGCTCTGAGATGCCAAGAACTTGTCAACTTCAAAGGGCGGGCCGGGCTACATCTACTCAGCTGCCACAGTTTCTCCTTGCTAGACCTAGTGGGAAAGCATTTTGCTGAGATGCAGAAGGCAAGAAACGCAGAATACGGAGACGCGGAGCTGTCCCAAGTGCCGCTGCCAGGCGTCTTTCCGCAGAAGGAGCGCCCCGGAGCGCACCGCAACCGGCACCGTCATCTCTGCGCAAAAAGCCAAAATATTTTCAAACCCGCCAAAACTAATCCAAAAATATTTTCAAACCCGCCAAAATAGAAAACCGGACGGAAGTGATCAATACATTCGAAAAAACCTGACAAAACATGATCAAGCCCACCAAAGCTAATCCAAACACACCAAAAACTGGGCTAAACAGAATCAAAACAAATCAAAACAAATCGAAACCTTCTAAAAACCCGCCAAAATATTTCAAAACCCGTCAAAACTAATCAAAACCTTCCGAATACCCATTAAAAAACACTCCAAATACCCGCCAAAAGATTTTAAAACCCGCCAAAAGGAATCCAAACATTCCAAAACCTGCCAACACAATAAAAACAACTCAAGAGAATACAAAACATTCTAAAACCCAACCAAAACATTCCGAAAACCCACCTAAACATCATAAAAACAAATCAAAACCAACCAAAACATTCTGAAAACCCGCCAAAATGATTTAGACCCGCAAAACTCATCAAAACATTCTGAAAAGATGCCAAAACATTAGAAAACCAGCCTGAACTGATCAAAACATTCAAAAAACTTGGCAAAACATCATAAAAACAAATCAAAACCAACCGAAACATTCCAAAAACCAGCCAAAATATTCCGAAATCCGGCCAAAACATCATAAAAACAAATCAAAACCAACCGAAACATTCCAAAAACCCGACAAAATAGTTTAGAACCCGCCAAAACTGATCAAAACATTCTGAAAAGATGCCAAAATACTAGAAAACCAGTCTGAAGTGATCGAAACTTTCAATAACTTGCCAAAACATAATCAAAACAAATGAAAGCAAACCAAAACATTCCAAATACCCGCCAAAATATTCCAAATACCGGCCAAAAGGAATCCAAACATTCCAAAACCTGCCAAGACAATATAAACAACACAAGAGAAAACAAAACATTCTAAAACACCACCAAAACATTCCGAAAACCCGCCAAAACATCATCAAAACAATTCAAAACCAACCAAAAAATAAGAGGAACACGGCAACATATTGGCAAGCAAGAGACGGAGAACGCGGCACCTTCTAGGAGGCCAAGAAGGAAGCCGCACAACACCTGCACTGTGTCTGCAACTTTCAAACTGCTAGAAGCTAGTGGCTTGCCACTGGCCTGCCTCTTCAATTGCCATTAGCATTCCAATGGAAGCTATTCTTGGACAACTTTGCTCTGCTTGCTGCTAGTTCTGCCCCAGCCTACCATAGAGAACCTTGCTCTTCCCTTGAGGCTCTGAGATGCCAAGAACTTGTCAACTTCAAAGGGCGGGCCGGGCTACATCTACTCAGCTGCCACAGTTTCTCCTTGCTAGACCTAGTGGGAAAGCATTTTGCTGAGATGCAGAAGGCAAGAAACGCACAATACGGAGACGCGGAGCTGTCCCAAGTGCCGCTGCCAGGCGTCTTTCCGCAGAAGGAGCGCCCCGGAGCGCACCGCAACCGGCACCGTCATCTCTGCGCAAAAAGCCAAAATATTTTCAAACCCACCAAAACTAATCCAAAAATATTTTCAAACCCGCCAAAATAGAAAACCGGACAGAAGTGATCAATACATTCGAAAAAACCTGACAAAACATGATAAAGCCCACCAAAGCTAATCCAAACACACCGAAAACTGGGCTAAACAGAATCAAAACAAATCAAAACAAATCCAAACCTTCTAAAAACCGGCCAAAATATTTAAAAACCCGTCAAAACTAATCAAAATCTTCCGAATACCCATTAAAAAACATTCCAAATACCCGCCAAAAGATTTTAAAACCCGCCAAAAGGAATCCAAACATTCCAAAACCTGCCAACACAATAAAAACAACTCAAGAGAATACAAAACATTCTAAAACCCAACCAAAACATTCCGAAAACCCACCTAAACATCATAAAAACAAGTCAAAACCAACCAAAACATTCCAAAAACCCGACAAAATAGTTTAGAACCCGCCAAAACTGATCAAAACATTCTGAAAAGATGCCAAAATACTAGAAAACCAGTCTGAAGTGATCGAAACTTTCAATAACTTGCCAAAACATAATCAAAACAAATGAAAGCAAACCAAAACATTCCAAATACCCGCCAAAATATTCCAAATACCGGCCAAAAGGAATCCAAACATTCCAAAACCTGCCAAGACAATATAAACAACACAAGAGAAAACAAAACATTCTAAAACACCACCAAAACATTCCGAAAACCCGCCAAAACATCATCAAAACAATTCAAAACCAACCAAAAAATAAGAGGAACACGGCAACATATTGGCAAGCAAGAGACGGAGAACGCGGCACCTTCTAGGAGGCCAAGAAGGAAGCCGCACAACACCTGCACTGTGTCTGCAACTTTCAAACTGCTAGAAGCTAGTGGCTTGCCACTGGCCTGCCTCTTCAATTGCCATTAGCATTCCAATGGAAGCTATTCTTGGACAACTTTGCTCTGCTTGCTGCTAGTTCTGCCCCAGCCTAGCATAGAGAACCTTGCTCTTGCCTTGAGGCTCTGAGATGCCAAGAACTTGTCAACTTCAAAGGGCGGGCCGGGCTACATCTACTCAGCTGCCAGAGTTTCTCCTTGCTAGACCTAGTGGGAAAGCATTTTGCTGAGATGCAGAAGGCAAGAAACGCAGAATACGGAGACGCGGAGCTGTCCCAAGTGCCGCTGCCAGGCGTCTTTCCGCAGAAGGAGCGCCCCGGAGCGCACCGCAACCGGCACCGTCATCTCTGCGCAAAAAGCCAAAATATTTTCAAACCCGCCAAAACTAATCCAAAAATATTTTCAAACCCGCCAAAATAGAAAACCGGACGGAAGTGATCAATACATTCGAAAAAACCTGACAAAACATGATCAAGCCCACCAAAGCTAATCCAAACACACCAAAAACTGGGCTAAACAGAATCAAAACAAATCAAAACAAATCGAAACCTTCTAAAAACCCGCCAAAATATTTCAAAACCCGTCAAAACTAATCAAAACCTTCCGAATACCCATTAAAAAACACTCCAAATACCCGCCAAAAGATTTTAAAACCCGCCAAAAGGAATCCAAACATTCCAAAACCTGCCAACACAATAAAAACAACTCAAGAGAATACAAAACATTCTAAAACCCAACCAAAACATTCCGAAAACCCACCTAAACATCATAAAAACAAATCAAAACCAACCGAAACATTCTGAAAACCCGCCAAAATGATCTAGACCCGCAAAACTCATCAAAACATTCTGAAAAGATGCCAAAACATTAGAAAACCAGCCTGAACTGATCAAAACATTCAAAAAACTTGGCAAAACATCATAAATACAAATCAAAACCAACCGAAACATTCCAAAAACCAGCCAAAATATTCCGAAATCCGGCCAAAACATCATAAAAACAAATCAAAACCAACCGAAACATTCCAAAAACCCGACAAAATAGTTTAGAACCCGCCAAAACTGATCAAAACATTCTGAAAAGATGCCAAAATACTAGAAAACCAGTCTGAAGTGATCGAAACTTTCAATAACTTGCCAAAACATCATCAAAACAAATGAAAGCAAACCAAAACATTCCAAATACCCGCCAAAATATTCCAAATACCGGCCAAAAGGAATCCAAACATTCCAAAACCTGCCAAGACAATATAAACAACACAAGAGAAAACAAAACATTCTAAAACACCACCAAAACATTCCGAAAACCCGCCAAAACATCATCAAAACAATTCAAAACCAACCAAAAAATAAGAGGAACACGGCAACATATTGGCAAGCAAGAGACGGAGAACGCGGCACCTTCTAGGAGGCCAAGAAGGAAGCCGCACAACACCTGCACTGTGTCTGCAACTTTCAAACTGCTAGAAGCTAGTGGCTTGCCACTGGCCTGCCTCTTCAATTGCCATTAGCATTCCAATGGAAGCTATTCTTGGACAACTTTGCTCTGCTTGCTGCTAGTTCTGCCCCAGCCTACCATAGAGAACCTTGCTCTTCCCTTGAGGCTCTGAGATGCCAAGAACTTGTCAACTTCAAAGGGCGGGCCGGGCTACATCTACTCAGCTGCCAGAGTTTCTCCTTGCTAGACCTAGTGGGAAAGCATTTTGCTGAGATGCAGAAGGCAAGAAACGCAGAATACGGAGACGCGGAGCTGTCCCAAGTGCCGCTGCCAGGCGTCTTTCCGCAGAAGGAGCGCCCCGGAGCGCACCGCAACCGGCACCGTCATCTCTGCGCAAAAAGCCAAAATATTTTCAAACCCGCCAAAACTAATCCAAAAATATTTTCAAACCCGCCAAAATAGAAAACCGGACGGAAGTGATCAATACATTCGAAAAAACCTGACAAAACATGATCAAGCCCACCAAAGCTAATCCAAACACACCAAAAACTGGGCTAAACAGAATCAAAACAAATCAAAACAAATCGAAACCTTCTAAAAACCCGCCAAAATATTTCAAAACCCGTCAAAACTAATCAAAACCTTCCGAATACCCATTAAAAAACACTCCAAATACCCGCCAAAAGATTTTAAAACCCGCCAAAAGGAATCCAAACATTCCAAAACCTGCCAACACAATAAAAACAACTCAAGAGAATACAAAACATTCTAAAACCCAACCAAAACATTCCGAAAACCCACCTAAACATCATAAAAACAAATCAAAACCAACCGAAACATTCTGAAAACCCGCCAAAATGATCTAGACCCGCAAAACTCATCAAAACATTCTGAAAAGATGCCAAAACATTAGAAAACCAGCCTGAACTGATCAAAACATTCAAAAAACTTGGCAAAACATCATAAATACAAATCAAAACCAACCGAAACATTCCAAAAACCAGCCAAAATATTCCGAAATCCGGCCAAAACATCATAAAAACAAATCAAAACCAACCGAAACATTCCAAAAACCCGACAAAATAGTTTAGAACCCGCCAAAACTGATCAAAACATTCTGAAAAGATGCCAAAATACTAGAAAACCAGTCTGAAGTGATCGAAACTTTCAATAACTTGCCAAAACATCATCAAAACAAATGAAAGCAAACCAAAACATTCCAAATACCCGCCAAAATATTCCAAATACCGGCCAAAAGGAATCCAAACATTCCAAAACCTGCCAAGACAATATAAACAACACAAGAGAAAACAAAACATTCTAAAACACCACCAAAACATTCCGAAAACCCGCCAAAACATCATCAAAACAATTCAAAACCAACCAAAAAATAAGAGGAACACGGCAACATATTGGCAAGCAAGAGACGGAGAACGCGGCACCTTCTAGGAGGCCAAGAAGGAAGCCGCACAACACCTGCACTGTGTCTGCAACTTTCAAACTGCTAGAAGCTAGTGGCTTGCCACTGGCCTGCCTCTTCAATTGCCATTAGCATTCCAATGGAAGCTATTCTTGGACAACTTTGCTCTGCTTGCTGCTAGTTCTGCCCCAGCCTACCATAGAGAACCTTGCTCTTCCCTTGAGGCTCTGAGATGCCAAGAACTTGTCAACTTCAAAGGGCGGGCCGGGCTACATCTACTCAGCTGCCACAGTTTCTCCTTGCTAGACCTAGTGGGAAAGCATTTTGCTGAGATGCAGAAGGCAAGAAACGCAGAATACGGAGACGCGGAGCTGTCCCAAGTGCCGCTGCCAGGCGTCTTTCCGCAGAAGGAGCGCCCCGGAGCGCACCGCAACCGGCACCGTCATCTCTGCGCAAAAAGCCAAAATATTTTCAAACCCGCCAAAACTAATCCAAAAATATTTTCAAACCCGCCAAAATAGAAAACCTGACGGAAGTGATCAATACATTCGAAAAAACCTGACAAAACATGATCAAGCCCACCAAAGCTAATCCAAACACACCAAAAACTGGGCTAAACAGAATCAAAACAAATCAAAACAAATCTAAACCTTCTAAAAACCCGCCAAAATATTTCAAAACCCGTCAAAACTAATGAAAACCTTCCGAATACCCATTAAAAAACATTCCAAATACCCGCATAAAGATTTTAAAACCCGCCAAAATAAATCCAAACATTCCGAAACTGCCAACACAATAAAAACAACTCAAGAGAATACAAAACATTCTAAAACCCAACCAAAACATTCCGAAAACCCACCTAAACATCATAAAAACAAATCAAAACCAACCGAAACATTCTGAAAACCCGCCAAAATGATCTAGACCCGCAAAACTCATCAAAACATTCTGAAAAGATGCCAAAACATTAGAAAACCAGCCTGAACTGATCAAAACATTCAAAAAACTTGGCAAAACATCATAAATACAAATCAAAACCAACCGAAACATTCCAAAAACCAGCCAAAATATTCTGAAATCCGGCCAAAACATCATAAAAACAAATCAAAACCAACCGAAACATTCCAAAAACCCGACAAAATAGTTTAGAACCCGCCAAAACTGATCAAAACATTCTGAAAAGATGCCAAAATACTAGAAAACCAGTCTGAAGTGATCGAAACTTTCAATAACTTGCCAAAACATCATCAAAACAAATGAAAGCAAACCAAAACATTCCAAATACCCGCCAAAATATTTTAAAACCCGCCAAAAGGAATCCAAACATTCCAAAACCTGCCAAGACAATATAAACAACACAAGAGAAAACAAAACATTCTAAAACACCACCAAAACATTCCGAAAACCCGCCAAAACATCATCAAAACAATTCAAAACCAACCAAAAAATAAGAGGAACACGGCAACATATTGGCAAGCAAGAGACGGAGAACGCGGCACCTTCTAGGAGGCCAAGAAGGAAGCCGCACAACACCTGCACTGTGTCTGCAACTTTCAAACTGCTAGAAGCTAGTGGCTTGCCACTGGCCTGCCTCTTCAATTGCCATTAGCATTCCAATGGAAGCTATTCTTGGACAACTTTGCTCTGCTTGCTGCTAGTTCTGCCCCAGCCTACCATAGAGAACCTTGCTCTTCCCTTGAGGCTCTGAGATGCCAAGAACTTGTCAACTTCAAAGGGCGGGCCGGGCTACATCTACTCAGCTGCCACAGTTTCTCCTTGCTAGACCTAGTGGGAAAGCATTTTGCTGAGATGCAGAAGGCAAGAAACGCAGAATACGGAGACGCGGAGCTGTCCCAAGTGCCGCTGCCAGGCGTCTTTCCGCAGAAGGAGCGCCCCGGAGCGCACCGCAACCGGCACCGTCATCTCTGCGCAAAAAGCCAAAATATTTTCAAACCCGCCAAAACTAATCCAAAAATATTTTCAAACCCGCCAAAATAGAAAACCGGACAGAAGTGATCAATACATTCGAAAAAACCTGACAAAACATGATCAAGCCCACCAAAGCTAATCCAAACACACCAAAACTGGGCTAAACAGAATCAAAACAAATCAAAACAAATCGAAACCTTCTAAAAACCCGCCAAAATATTTCAAAACCCGTCAAAACTAATCAAAACCTTCCGAATACCCATTAAAAAACATTCCAAATACCCGCATAAAGATTTTAAAACCCGCCAAAATAAATCCAAACATTCCGAAACTGCCAACACAATAAAAACAACTCAAGAGAATACAAAACATTCTAAAACCCAACCAAAACATTCCGAAAACCCACCTAAACATCATAAAAACAAATCAAAACCAACCGAAACATTCTGAAAACCCGCCAAAATGATTTAGACCTGCAAAACTCATCAAAACATTCTGAAAAGATGCCAAAACATTAGAAAACCAGCCTGAACTGATCAAAACATTCAAAAAACTTGGCAAAACATCATAAATACAAATCAAAACCAACCGAAACATTCCAAAAACCAGCCAAAATATTCCGAAATCCGGCCAAAACATCATAAAAACAAATCAAAACCAACCGAAACATTCCAAAAACCCGACAAAATAGTTTAGAACCCGCCAAAACTGATCAAAACATTCTGAAAAGATGCCAAAATACTAGAAAACCAGTCTGAAGTGATCGAAACTTTCAATAACTTGCCAAAACATAATCAAAACAAATGAAAGCAAACCAAAACATTCCAAATACCCGCCAAAATATTTTAAAACCCGCCAAAAGGAATCCAAACATTCCAAAACCTACCAAGACAATATAAACAACACAAGAGAAAACAAAACATTCTAAAACACCACCAAAACATTCCGAAAACCCGCCAAAACATCATCAAAACAATTCAAAACCAACCAAAAAATAAGAGGAACACGGCAACATATTGGCAAGCAAGAGACGGAGAACGCGGCACCTTCTAGGAGGCCAAGAAGGAAGCCGCACAACACCTGCACTGTGTCTGCAACTTTCAAACTGCTAGAAGCTAGTGGCTTGCCACTGGCCTGCCTCTTCAATTGCCATTAGCATTCCAATGGAAGCTATTCTTGGACAACTTTGCTCTGCTTGCTGCTAGTTCTGCCCCAGCCTAGCATAGAGAACCTTGCTCTTGCCTTGAGGCTCTGAGATGCCAAGAACTTGTCAACTTCAAAGGGCGGGCCGGGCTACATCTACTCAGCTGCCACAGTTTCTCCTTGCTAGACCTAGTGGGAAAGCATTTTGCTGAGATGCAGAAGGCAAGAAACGCACAATACGGAGACGCGGAGCTGTCCCAAGTGCCGCTGCCAGGCGTCTTTCCGCAGAAGGAGCGCCCCGGAGCGCACCGCAACCGGCACCGTCATCTCTGCGCAAAAAGCCAAAATATTTTCAAACCCGCCAAAACTAATCCAAAAATATTTTCAAACCCGCCAAAATAGAAAACCGGATGGAAGTGATCAATACATTCGAAAAAACCTGACAAAACATGATCAAGCCCACCAAAGCTAATCCAAACACACCAAAAACTGGGCTAAACAGAATCAAAACAAATCAAAACAAATCTAAACCTTCTAAAAACCCGCCAAAATATTTCAAAACCCGTCAAAACTAATCAAAACCTTCCGAATACCCATTAAAAAACACTCCAAATACCCGCCAAAAGATTTTAAAACCCGCCAAAAGGAATCCAAACATTCCAAAACCTGCCAACACAATAAAAACAACTCAAGAGAATACAAAACATTCTAAAACCCAACCAAAACATTCCGAAAACCCACCTAAACATCATAAAAACAAATCAAAACCAACCGAAACATTCTGAAAACCCGCCAAAATGATTTAGACCCGCAAAACTCATCAAAACATTCTGAAAAGATGCCAAAACATTAGAAAACCAGCCTGAACTGATCAAAACATTCAAAAAACTTGGCAAAACATCATAAAAACAAATCAAAACCAACCGAAACATTCCAAAAACCAGCCAAAATATTCCGAAATCCGGCCAAAACATCATAAAAACAAATCAAAACCAACCGAAACATTCCAAAAACCCGACAAAATAGTTTAGAACCCGCCAAAACTGATCAAAACATTCTGAAAAGATGCCAAAATACTAGAAAACCAGTCTGAAGTGATCGAAACTTTCAATAACTTGCCAAAACATCATCAAAACAAATGAAAGCAAACCAAAACATTCCAAATACCCGCCAAAATATTCCAAATACCGGCCAAAAGGAATCCAAACATTCCAAAACCTGCCAAGACAATATAAACAACACAAGAGAAAACAAAACATTCTAAAACACCACCAAAACATTCCGAAAACCCGCCAAAACATCATCAAAACAATTCAAAACCAACCAAAAAATAAGAGGAACACGGCAACATATTGGCAAGCAAGAGACGGAGAACGCGGCACCTTCTAGGAGGCCAAGAAGGAAGCCGCACAACACCTGCACTGTGTCTGCAACTTTCAAACTGCTAGAAGCTAGTGGCTTGCCACTGGCCTGCCTCTTCAATTGCCATTAGCATTCCAATGGAAGCTATTCTTGGACAACTTTGCTCTGCTTGCTGCTAGTTCTGCCCCAGCCTACCATAGAGAACCTTGCTCTTCCCTTGAGGCTCTGAGATGCCAAGAACTTGTCAACTTCAAAGGGCGGGCCGGGCTACATCTACTCAGCTGCCACAGTTTCTCCTTGCTAGACCTAGTGGGAAAGCATTTTGCTGAGATGCAGAAGGCAAGAAACGCAGAATACGGAGACGCGGAGCTGTCCCAAGTGCCGCTGCCAGGCGTCTTTCCGCAGAAGGAGCGCCCCGGAGCGCACCGCAACCGGCACCGTCATCTCTGCGCAAAAAGCCAAAATATTTTCAAACCCGCCAAAACTAATCCAAAAATATTTTCAAACCCGCCAAAATAGAAAACCTGACGGAAGTGATCAATACATTCGAAAAAACCTGACAAAACATGATAAAGCCCACCAAAGCTAATCCAAACACACCAAAACTGGGCTAAACAGAATCAAAACAAATCAAAACAAATCTAAACCTTCTAAAAACCCGCCAAAATATTTCAAAACCCGTCAAAACTAATCAAAACCTTCCGAATACCCATTAAAAAACATTCCAAATACCCACATAAAGATTTTAAAACCCGCCAAAATAAATCCAAACATTCCGAAACTGCCAACACAATAAAAACAACTCAAGAGAATACAAAACATTCTAAAACCCAACCAAAACATTCCGAAAACCCACCTAAACATCATAAAAACAAATCAAAACCAACCGAAACATTCTGAAAACCCGCCAAAATGATTTAGACCCGCAAAACTCATCAAAACATTCTGAAAAGATGCCAAAACATTAGAAAACCAGCCTGAACTGATCAAAACATTCAAAAAACTTGGCAAAACATCATAAATACAAATCAAAACCAACCGAAACATTCCAAAAACCAGCCAAAATATTCCGAAATCCGGCCAAAACATCATAAAAACAAATCAAAACCAACCGAAACATTCCAAAAACCCGACAAAATAGTTTAGAACCCGCCAAAACTGATCAAAACATTCTGAAAAGATGCCAAAATACTAGAAAACCAGTCTGAAGTGATCGAAACTTTCAATAACTTGCCAAAACATAATCAAAACAAATGAAAGCAAACCAAAACATTCCAAATACCCGCCAAAAGATTTTAAAACCCGCCAAAAGGAATCCAAACATTCCAAAACCTGCCAAGACAATATAAACAACACAAGAGAAAACAAAACATTCTAAAACACCACCAAAACATTCCGAAAACCCGCCAAAACATCATCAAAACAATTCAAAACCAACCAAAAAATAAGAGGAACACGGCAACATATTGGCAAGCAAGAGACGGAGAACGCGGCACCTTCTAGGAGGCCAAGAAGGAAGCCGCACAACACCTGCACTGTGTCTGCAACTTTCAAACTGCTAGAAGCTAGTGGCTTGCCACTGGCCTGCCTCTTCAATTGCCATTAGCATTCCAATGGAAGCTATTCTTGGACAACTTTGCTCTGCTTGCTGCTAGTTCTGCCCCAGCCTACCATAGAGAACCTTGCTCTTCCCTTGAGGCTCTGAGATGCCAAGAACTTGTCAACTTCAAAGGGCGGGCCGGGCTACATCTACTCAGCTGCCACAGTTTCTCCTTGCTAGACCTAGTGGGAAAGCATTTTGCTGAGATGCAGAAGGCAAGAAACGCAGAATACGGAGACGCGGAGCTGTCCCAAGTGCCGCTGCCAGGCGTCTTTCCGCAGAAGGAGCGCCCCGGAGCGCACCGCAACCGGCACCGTCATCTCTGCGCAAAAAGCCAAAATATTTTCAAACCCGCCAAAACTAATCCAAAAATATTTTCAAACCCGCCAAAATAGAAAACCGGACAGAAGTGATCAATACATTCGAAAAAACCTGACAAAACATGATCAAGCCCACCAAAGCTAATCCAAACACACCAAAACTGGGCTAAACAGAATCAAAACAAATCAAAACAAATCGAAACCTTCTAAAAACCCGCCAAAATATTTCAAAACCCGTCAAAACTAATCAAAACCTTCCGAATACCCATTAAAAAACATTCCAAATACCCGCATAAAGATTTTAAAACCCGCCAAAATAAATCCAAACATTCCGAAACTGCCAACACAATAAAAACAACTCAAGAGAATACAAAACATTCTAAAACCCAACCAAAACATTCCGAAAACCCACCTAAACATCATAAAAACAAATCAAAACCAACCAAAACATTCTGAAAACCCGCCAAAATGATTTAGACCCGCCAAAACTCATCAAAACATTCTGAAAAGATGCCAAAACATTAGAAAACCAGCCTGAACTGATCAAAACATTCAAAAAACTTGGCAAAACATCATAAATACAAATCAAAACCAACCGAAACATTCCAAAAACCAGCCAAAATATTCTGAAATCCGGCCAAAACATCATAAAAACAAATCAAAACCAACCGAAACATTCCAAAAACCCGACAAAATAGTTTAGAACCCGCCAAAACTGATCAAAACATTCTGAAAAGATGCCAAAATACTAGAAAACCAGTCAGAAGTGATCGAAACTTTCAATAACTTGCCAAAACATAATCAAAACAAATGAAAGCAAACCAAAACATTCCAAATACCCGCCAAAATATTTTAAAACCCGCCAAAAGGAATCCAAACATTCCAAAACCTACCAAGACAATATAAACAACACAAGAGAAAACAAAACATTCTAAAACACCACCAAAACATTCCGAAAACCCGCCAAAACATCATCAAAACAATTCAAAACCAACCAAAAAATAAGAGGAACACGGCAACATATTGGCAAGCAAGAGACGGAGAACGCGGCACCTTCTAGGAGGCCAAGAAGGAAGCCGCACAACACCTGCACTGTGTCTGCAACTTTCAAACTGCTAGAAGCTAGTGGCTTGCCACTGGCCTGCCTCTTCAATTGCCATTAGCATTCCAATGGAAGCTATTCTTGGACAACTTTGCTCTGCTTGCTGCTAGTTCTGCCCCAGCCTACCATAGAGAACCTTGCTCTTCCCTTGAGGCTCTGAGATGCCAAGAACTTGTCAACTTCAAAGGGCGGGCCGGGCTACATCTACTCAGCTGCCACAGTTTCTCCTTGCTAGACCTAGTGGGAAAGCATTTTGCTGAGATGCAGAAGGCAAGAAACGCAGAATACGGAGACGCGGAGCTGTCCCAAGTGCCGCTGCCAGGCGTCTTTCCGCAGAAGGAGCGCCCCGGAGCGCACCGCAACCGGCACCGTCATCTCTGCGCAAAAAGCCAAAATATTTTCAAACCCGCCAAAACTAATCCAAAAATATTTTCAAACCCGCCAAAATAGAAAACCTGACGGAAGTGATCAATACATTCGAAAAAACCTGACAAAACATGATAAAGCCCACCAAAGCTAATCCAAACACACCAAAACTGGGCTAAACAGAATCAAAACAAATCAAAACAAATCTAAACCTTCTAAAAACCCGCCAAAATATTTCAAAACCCGTCAAAACTAATCAAAACCTTCCGAATACCCATTAAAAAACATTCCAAATACCCACATAAAGATTTTAAAACCCGCCAAAATAAATCCAAACATTCCGAAACTGCCAACACAATAAAAACAACTCAAGAGAATACAAAACATTCTAAAACCCAACCAAAACATTCCGAAAACCCACCTAAACATCATAAAAACAAATCAAAACCAACCGAAACATTCTGAAAACCCGCCAAAATGATTTAGACCCGCAAAACTCATCAAAACATTCTGAAAAGATGCCAAAACATTAGAAAACCAGCCTGAACTGATCAAAACATTCAAAAAACTTGGCAAAACATCATAAATACAAATCAAAACCAACCGAAACATTCCAAAAACCAGCCAAAATATTCCGAAATCCGGCCAAAACATCATAAAAACAAATCAAAACCAACCGAAACATTCCAAAAACCCGACAAAATAGTTTAGAACCCGCCAAAACTGATCAAAACATTCTGAAAAGATGCCAAAATACTAGAAAACCAGTCTGAAGTGATCGAAACTTTCAATAACTTGCCAAAACATAATCAAAACAAATGAAAGCAAACCAAAACATTCCAAATACCCGCCAAAATATTTTAAAACCCGCCAAAAGGAATCCAAACATTCCAAAACCTGCCAAGACAATATAAACAACACAAGAGAAAACAAAACATTCTAAAACACCACCAAAACATTCCGAAAACCCGCCAAAACATCATCAAAACAATTCAAAACCAACCAAAAAATAAGAGGAACACGGCAACATATTGGCAAGCAAGAGACGGAGAACGCGGCACCTTCTAGGAGGCCAAGAAGGAAGCCGCACAACACCTGCACTGTGTCTGCAACTTTCAAACTGCTAGAAGCTAGTGGCTTGCCACTGGCCTGCCTCTTCAATTGCCATTAGCATTCCAATGGAAGCTATTCTTGGACAACTTTGCTCTGCTTGCTGCTAGTTCTGCCCCAGCCTACCATAGAGAACCTTGCTCTTCCCTTGAGGCTCTGAGATGCCAAGAACTTGTCAACTTCAAAGGGCGGGCCGGGCTACATCTACTCAGCTGCCACAGTTTCTCCTTGCTAGACCTAGTGGGAAAGCATTTTGCTGAGATGCAGAAGGCAAGAAACGCAGAATACGGAGACGCGGAGCTGTCCCAAGTGCCGCTGCCAGGCGTCTTTCCGCAGAAGGAGCGCCCCGGAGCGCACCGCAACCGGCACCGTCATCTCTGCGCAAAAAGCCAAAATATTTTCAAACCCGCCAAAACTAATCCAAAAATATTTTCAAACCCGCCAAAATAGAAAACCAGACAGAAGTCATCAATACATTCGAAAAAACCTGACAAAACATGATAAAGCCCACCAAAGCTAATCCAAACACACCAAAACTGGGCTAAACAGAATCAAAACAAATCAAAACAAATCTAAACCTTCTAAAAACCCGCCAAAATATTTCAAAACCCGTCAAAACTAATCAAAACCTTCCGAATACCCATTAAAAAACATTCCAAATACCTGCATAAAGATTTTAAAACCCGCCAAAAGGAATCCAAATATTCCGAAACCTGCCAACACAATAAAAACAACTCAAGAGAATACAAAACATTCTAAAACCCAACCAAAACATTCCGAAAACCCACCTAAACATCATAAAAACAAATCAAAACCAACCGAAACATTCTGAAAACCCGCCAAAATGATTTAGACCCGCAAAACTCATCAAAACATTCTGAAAAGATGCCAAAACATTAGAAAACCAGCCTGAACTGATCAAAACATTCAAAAAACTTGGCAAAACATCATAAATACAAATCAAAACCAACCGAAACATTCCAAAAACCAGCCAAAATATTCCGAAATCCGGCCAAAACATCATAAAAACAAATCAAAACCAACCGAAACATTCCAAAAACCCGACAAAATAGTTTAGAACCCGCCAAAACTGATCAAAACATTCTGAAAAGATGCCAAAATACTAGAAAACCAGTCTGAAGTGATCGAAACTTTCAATAACTTGCCAAAACATAATCAAAACAAATGAAAGCAAACCAAAACATTCCAAATACCCGCCAAAATATTTTAAAACCCGCCAAAAGGAATCCAAACATTCCAAAACCTGCCAAGACAATATAAACAACACAAGAGAAAACAAAACATTCTAAAACACCACCAAAACATTCCGAAAACCCGCCAAAACATCATCAAAACAATTCAAAACCAACCAAAAAATAAGAGGAACACGGCAACATATTGGCAAGCAAGAGACGGAGAACGCGGCACCTTCTAGGAGGCCAAGAAGGAAGCCGCACAACACCTGCACTGTGTCTGCAACTTTCAAACTGCTAGAAGCTAGTGGCTTGCCACTGGCCTGCCTCTTCAATTGCCATTAGCATTCCAATGGAAGCTATTCTTGGACAACTTTGCTCTGCTTGCTGCTAGTTCTGCCCCAGCCTACCATAGAGAACCTTGCTCTTCCCTTGAGGCTCTGAGATGCCAAGAACTTGTCAACTTCAAAGGGCGGGCCGGGCTACATCTACTCAGCTGCCACAGTTTCTCCTTGCTAGACCTAGTGGGAAAGCATTTTGCTGAGATGCAGAAGGCAAGAAACGCAGAATACGGAGACGCGGAGCTGTCCCAAGTGCCGCTGCCAGGCGTCTTTCCGCAGAAGGAGCGCCCCGGAGCGCACCGCAACCGGCACCGTCATCTCTGCGCAAAAAGCCAAAATATTTTCAAACCCGCCAAAACTAATCCAAAAATATTTTCAAACCCGCCAAAATAGAAAACCGGACGGAAGTGATCAATACATTCGAAAAAACCTGACAAAACATGATCAAGCCCACCAAAGCTAATCCAAACACACCAAAAACTGGGCTAAACAGAATCAAAACAAATCAAAACAAATCTAAACCTTCTAAAAACCCGCCAAAATATTTCAAAACCCGTCAAAACTAATCAAAACCTTCCGAATACCCATTAAAAAACACTCCAAATACCCGCCAAAAGATTTTAAAACCCGCCAAAAGGAATCCAAACATTCCAAAACCTGCCAACACAATAAAAACAACTCAAGAGAATACAAAACATTCTAAAACCCAACCAAAACATTCCGAAAACCCACCTAAACATCATAAAAACAAATCAAAACCAACCGAAACATTCTGAAAACCCGCCAAAATGATTTAGACCCGCAAAACTCATCAAAACATTCTGAAAAGATGCCAAAACATTAGAAAACCAGCCTGAACTGATCAAAACATTCAAAAAACTTGGCAAAACATCATAAAAACAAATCAAAACCAACCGAAACATTCCAAAAACCAGCCAAAATATTCCGAAATCCGGCCAAAACATCATAAAAACAAATCAAAACCAACCGAAACATTCCAAAAACCCGACAAAATAGTTTAGAACCCGCCAAAACTGATCAAAACATTCTGAAAAGATGCCAAAATACTAGAAAACCAGTCTGAAGTGATCGAAACTTTCAATAACTTGCCAAAACATAATCAAAACAAATGAAAGCAAACCAAAACATTCCAAATACCCGCCAAAATATTCCAAATACCGGCCAAAAGGAATCCAAACATTCCAAAACCTGCCAAGACAATATAAACAACACAAGAGAAAACAAAACATTCTAAAACACCACCAAAACATTCCGAAAACCCGCCAAAACATCATCAAAACAATTCAAAACCAACCAAAAAATAAGAGGAACACGGCAACATATTGGCAAGCAAGAGACGGAGAACGCGGCACCTTCTAGGAGGCCAAGAAGGAAGCCGCACAACACCTGCACTGTGTCTGCAACTTTCAAACTGCTAGAAGCTAGTGGCTTGCCACTGGCCTGCCTCTTCAATTGCCATTAGCATTCCAATGGAAGCTATTCTTGGACAACTTTGCTCTGCTTGCTGCTAGTTCTGCCCCAGCCTAGCATAGAGAACCTTGCTCTTGCCTTGAGGCTCTGAGATGCCAAGAACTTGTCAACTTCAAAGGGCGGGCCGGGCTACATCTACTCAGCTGCCACAGTTTCTCCTTGCTAGACCTAGTGGGAAAGCATTTTGCTGAGATGCAGAAGGCAAGAAACGCAGAATACGGAGACGCGGAGCTGTCCCAAGTGCCGCTGCCAGGCGTCTTTCCGCAGAAGGAGGGCCCCGGAGCGCACCGCAACCGGCACCGTCATCTCTGCGCAAAAAGCCAAAATATTTTCAAACCCGCCAAAACTAATCCAAAAATATTTTCAAACCCGCCAAAATAGAAAACCTGACGGAAGTGATCAATACATTCGAAAAAACCTGACAAAACATGATAAAGCCCACCAAAGCTAATCCAAACACACCAAAACTGGGCTAAACAGAATCAAAACAAATCAAAACAAATCTAAACCTTCTAAAAACCCGCCAAAATATTTCAAAACCCGTCAAAACTAATCAAAACCTTCCGAATACCCATTAAAAAACATTCCAAATACCCGCATAAAGATTTTAAAACCCGCCAAAATAAATCCAAACATTCCGAAACTGCCAACACAATAAAAACAACTCAAGAGAATACAAAACATTCTAAAACCCAACCAAAACATTCCGAAAACCCACCTAAACATCATAAAAACAAATCAAAACCAACCAAAACATTCTGAAAACCCGCCAAAATGATTTAGACCCGCAAAACTCATCAAAACATTCTGAAAAGATGCCAAAACATTAGAAAACCAGCCTGAACTGATCAAAACATACAAAAAACTTGGCAAAACATCATAAATACAAATCAAAACCAACCAAAACATTCCAAAAACCAGCCAAAATATTCTGAAATCCGGCCAAAACATCATAAAAACAAATCAAAACCAACCGAAACATTCCAAAAACCCGACAAAATAGTTTAGAACCCGCCAAAACTGATCAAAACATTCTGAAAAGATGCCAAAATACTAGAAAACCAGTCTGAAGTGATCGAAACTTTCAATAACTTGCCAAAACATCATCAAAACAAATGAAAGCAAACCAAAACATTCCAAATACCCGCCAAAATATTTTAAAACCCGCCAAAAGGAATCCAAACATTCCAAAACCTGCCAAGACAATATAAACAACACAAGAGAAAACAAAACATTCTAAAACACCACCAAAACATTCCGAAAACCCGCCAAAACATCATCAAAACAATTCAAAACCAACCAAAAAATAAGAGGAACACGGCAACATATTGGCAAGCAAGAGACGGAGAACGCGGCACCTTCTAGGAGGCCAAGAAGGAAGCCGCACAACACCTGCACTGTGTCTGCAACTTTCAAACTGCTAGAAGCTAGTGGCTTGCCACTGGCCTGCCTCTTCAATTGCCATTAGCATTCCAATGGAAGCTATTCTTGGACAACTTTGCTCTGCTTGCTGCTAGTTCTGCCCCAGCCTACCATAGAGAACCTTGCTCTTGCCTTGAGGCTCTGAGATGCCAAGAACTTGTCAACTTCAAAGGGCGGGCCGGGCTACATCTACTCAGCTGCCAGAGTTTCTCCTTGCTAGACCTAGTGGGAAAGCATTTTGCTGAGATGCAGAAGGCAAGAAACGCAGAATACGGAGACGCGGAGCTGTCCCAAGTGCCGCTGCCAGGCGTCTTTCCGCAGAAGGAGCGCCCCGGAGCGCACCGCAACCGGCACCGTCATCTCTGCGCAAAAAGCCAAAATATTTTCAAACCCGCCAAAACTAATCCAAAAATATTTTCAAACCCGCCAAAATAGAAAACCGGACGGAAGTGATCAATACATTCGAAAAAACCTGACAAAACATGATCAAGCCCACCAAAGCTAATCCAAACACACCAAAAACTGGGCTAAACAGAATCAAAACAAATCAAAACAAATCGAAACCTTCTAAAAACCCGCCAAAATATTTCAAAACCCGTCAAAACTAATCAAAACCTTCCGAATACCCATTAAAAAACACTCCAAATACCCGCCAAAAGATTTTAAAACCCGCCAAAAGGAATCCAAACATTCCAAAACCTGCCAACACAATAAAAACAACTCAAGAGAATACAAAACATTCTAAAACCCAACCAAAACATTCCGAAAACCCACCTAAACATCATAAAAACAAATCAAAACCAACCGAAACATTCTGAAAACCCGCCAAAATGATCTAGACCCGCAAAACTCATCAAAACATTCTGAAAAGATGCCAAAACATTAGAAAACCAGCCTGAACTGATCAAAACATTCAAAAAACTTGGCAAAACATCATAAAAACAAATCAAAACCAACCGAAACATTCCAAAAACCAGCCAAAATATTCCGAAATCCGGCCAAAACATCATAAAAACAAATCAAAACCAACCGAAACATTCCAAAAACCCGACAAAATAGTTTAGAACCCGCCAAAACTGATCAAAACATTCTGAAAAGATGCCAAAATACTAGAAAACCAGTCTGAAGTGATCGAAACTTTCAATAACTTGCCAAAACATCATCAAAACAAATGAAAGCAAACCAAAACATTCCAAATACCCGCCAAAATATTCCAAATACCGGCCAAAAGGAATCCAAACATTCCAAAACCTGCCAAGACAATATAAACAACACAAGAGAAAACAAAACATTCTAAAACACCACCAAAACATTCCGAAAACCCGCCAAAACATCATCAAAACAATTCAAAACCAACCAAAAAATAAGAGGAACACGGCAACATATTGGCAAGCAAGAGACGGAGAACGCGGCACCTTCTAGGAGGCCAAGAAGGAAGCCGCACAACACCTGCACTGTGTCTGCAACTTTCAAACTGCTAGAAGCTAGTGGCTTGCCACTGGCCTGCCTCTTCAATTGCCATTAGCATTCCAATGGAAGCTATTCTTGGACAACTTTGCTCTGCTTGCTGCTAGTTCTGCCCCAGCCTACCATAGAGAACCTTGCTCTTGCCTTGAGGCTCTGAGATGCCAAGAACTTGTCAACTTCAAAGGGCGGGCCGGGCTACATCTACTCAGCTGCCAGAGTTTCTCCTTGCTAGACCTAGTGGGAAAGCATTTTGCTGAGATGCAGAAGGCAAGAAACGCAGAATACGGAGACGCGGAGCTGTCCCAAGTGCCGCTGCCAGGCGTCTTTCCGCAGAAGGAGCGCCCCGGAGCGCACCGCAACCGGCACCGTCATCTCTGCGCAAAAAGCCAAAATATTTTCAAACCCGCCAAAACTAATCCAAAAATATTTTCAAACCCGCCAAAATAGAAAACCGGACGGAAGTGATCAATACATTCGAAAAAACCTGACAAAACATGATCAAGCCCACCAAAGCTAATCCAAACACACCAAAAACTGGGCTAAACAGAATCAAAACAAATCAAAACAAATCGAAACCTTCTAAAAACCCGCCAAAATATTTCAAAACCCGTCAAAACTAATCAAAACCTTCCGAATACCCATTAAAAAACACTCCAAATACCCGCCAAAAGATTTTAAAACCCGCCAAAAGGAATCCAAACATTCCAAAACCTGCCAACACAATAAAAACAACTCAAGAGAATACAAAACATTCTAAAACCCAACCAAAACATTCCGAAAACCCACCTAAACATCATAAAAACAAATCAAAACCAACCGAAACATTCTGAAAACCCGCCAAAATGATCTAGACCCGCAAAACTCATCAAAACATTCTGAAAAGATGCCAAAACATTAGAAAACCAGCCTGAACTGATCAAAACATTCAAAAAACTTGGCAAAACATCATAAAAACAAATCAAAACCAACCGAAACATTCCAAAAACCAGCCAAAATATTCCGAAATCCGGCCAAAACATCATAAAAACAAATCAAAACCAACCGAAACATTCCAAAAACCCGACAAAATAGTTTAGAACCCGCCAAAACTGATCAAAACATTCTGAAAAGATGCCAAAATACTAGAAAACCAGTCTGAAGTGATCGAAACTTTCAATAACTTGCCAAAACATCATCAAAACAAATGAAAGCAAACCAAAACATTCCAAATACCCGCCAAAATATTCCAAATACCGGCCAAAAGGAATCCAAACATTCCAAAACCTGCCAAGACAATATAAACAACACAAGAGAAAACAAAACATTCTAAAACACCACCAAAACATTCCGAAAACCCGCCAAAACATCATCAAAACAATTCAAAACCAACCAAAAAATAAGAGGAACACGGCAACATATTGGCAAGCAAGAGACGGAGAACGCGGCACCTTCTAGGAGGCCAAGAAGGAAGCCGCACAACACCTGCACTGTGTCTGCAACTTTCAAACTGCTAGAAGCTAGTGGCTTGCCACTGGCCTGCCTCTTCAATTGCCATTAGCATTCCAATGGAAGCTATTCTTGGACAACTTTGCTCTGCTTGCTGCTAGTTCTGCCCCAGCCTACCATAGAGAACCTTGCTCTTCCCTTGAGGCTCTGAGATGCCAAGAACTTGTCAACTTCAAAGGGCGGGCCGGGCTACATCTACTCAGCTGCCACAGTTTCTCCTTGCTAGACCTAGTGGGAAAGCATTTTGCTGAGATGCAGAAGGCAAGAAACGCAGAATACGGAGACGCGGAGCTGTCCCAAGTGCCGCTGCCAGGCGTCTTTCCGCAGAAGGAGCGCCCCGGAGCGCACCGCAACCGGCACCGTCATCTCTGCGCAAAAAGCCAAAATATTTTCAAACCCGCCAAAACTAATCCAAAAATATTTTCAAACCCGCCAAAACAGAAAACCGGACGGAAGTGATCAATACATTCGATAAAACCTGACAAAACATGATCAAGCCCACCAAAGCTAATCCAAACACACCAAAAACTGGGCTAAACAGAATCAAAACAAATCAAAACAAATCTAAACCTTCTAAAAACCCGCCAAAATATTTCAAAACCCGTCAAAACTAATCAAAACCTTCCGAATACCCATTAAAAAACACTCCAAATACCCGCCAAAAGATTTTAAAACCCGCCAAAAGGAATCCAAACATTCCAAAACCTGCCAACACAATAAAAACAACTCAAGAGAATACAAAACATTCTAAAACCCAACCAAAACATTCCGAAAACCCACCTAAACATCATAAAAACAAATCAAAACCAACCGAAACATTCTGAAAACCCGCCAAAATGATTTAGACCCGCAAAACTCATCAAAACATTCTGAAAAGATGCCAAAACATTAGAAAACCAGCCTGAACTGATCAAAACATTCAAAAAACTTGGCAAAACATCATAAAAACAAATCAAAACCAACCGAAACATTCCAAAAACCAGCCAAAATATTCCGAAATCCGGCCAAAACATCATAAAAACAAATCAAAACCAACCGAAACATTCCAAAAACCCGACAAAATAGTTTAGAACCCGCCAAAACTGATCAAAACATTCTGAAAAGATGCCAAAATACTAGAAAACCAGTCTGAAGTGATCGAAACTTTCAATAACTTGCCAAAACATCATCAAAACAAATGAAAGCAAACCAAAACATTCCAAATACCCGCCAAAATATTCCAAATACCGGCCAAAAGGAATCCAAACATTCCAAAACCTGCCAAGACAATATAAACAACACAAGAGAAAACAAAACATTCTAAAACACCACCAAAACATTCCGAAAACCCGCCAAAACATCATCAAAACAATTCAAAACCAACCAAAAAATAAGAGGAACACGGCAACATATTGGCAAGCAAGAGACGGAGAACGCGGCACCTTCTAGGAGGCCAAGAAGGAAGCCGCACAACACCTGCACTGTGTCTGCAACTTTCAAACTGCTAGAAGCTAGTGGCTTGCCACTGGCCTGCCTCTTCAATTGCCATTAGCATTCCAATGGAAGCTATTCTTGGACAACTTTGCTCTGCTTGCTGCTAGTTCTGCCCCAGCCTACCATAGAGAACCTTGCTCTTGCCTTGAGGCTCTGAGATGCCAAGAACTTGTCAACTTCAAAGGGCGGGCCGGGCTACATCTACTCAGCTGCCACAGTTTCTCCTTGCTAGACCTAGTGGGAAAGCATTTTGCTGAGATGCAGAAGGCAAGAAACGCAGAATACGGAGACGCGGAGCTGTCCCAAGTGCCGCTGCCAGGCGTCTTTCCGCAGAAGGAGCGCCCCGGAGCGCACCGCAACCGGCACCGTCATCTCTGCGCAAAAAGCCAAAATATTTTCAAACCCGCCAAAACTAATCCAAAAATATTTTCAAACCCGCCAAAATAGAAAACCTGACGGAAGTGATCAATACATTCGAAAAAACCTGACAAAACATGATAAAGCCCACCAAAGCTAATCCAAACACACCAAAACTGGGCTAAACAGAATCAAAACAAATCAAAACAAATCTAAACCTTCTAAAAACCCGCCAAAATATTTCAAAACCCGTCAAAACTAATCAAAACCTTCAGAATACCCATTAAAAAACATTCCAAATACCCGCATAAAGATTTTAAAACCCGCCAAAATAAATCCAAACATTCCGAAACTGCCAACACAATAAAAACAACTCAAGAGAATACAAAACATTCTAAAACCCAACCAAAACATTCCGAAAACCCACCTAAACATCATAAAAACAAGTCAAAACCAACCGAAACATTCCAAAAACCCGACAAAATAGTTTAGAACCCGCCAAAACTGATCAAAACATTCTGAAAAGATGCCAAAATACTAGAAAACCAGTCTGAAGTGATCGAAACTTTCAATAACTTGCCAAAACATCATCAAAACAAATGAAAGCAAACCAAAACATTCCAAATACCCGCCAAAATATTTTAAAACCCGCCAAAAGGAATCCAAACATTCCAAAACCTGCCAAGACAATATAAACAACACAAGAGAAAACAAAACATTCTAAAACACCACCAAAACATTCCGAAAACCCGCCAAAACATCATCAAAACAATTCAAAACCAACCAAAAAATAAGAGGAACACGGCAACATATTGGCAAGCAAGAGACGGAGAACGCGGCACCTTCTAGGAGGCCAAGAAGGAAGCCGCACAACACCTGCACTGTGTCTGCAACTTTCAAACTGCTAGAAGCTAGTGGCTTGCCACTGGCCTGCCTCTTCAATTGCCATTAGCATTCCAATGGAAGCTATTCTTGGACAACTTTGCTCTGCTTGCTGCTAGTTCTGCCCCAGCCTACCATAGAGAACCTTGCTCTTGCCTTGAGGCTCTGAGATGCCAAGAACTTGTCAACTTCAAAGGGCGGGCCGGGCTACATCTACTCAGCTGCCAGAGTTTCTCCTTGCTAGACCTAGTGGGAAAGCATTTTGCTGAGATGCAGAAGGCAAGAAACGCAGAATACGGAGACGCGGAGCTGTCCCAAGTGCCGCTGCCAGGCGTCTTTCCGCAGAAGGAGCGCCCCGGAGCGCACCGCAACCGGCACCGTCATCTCTGCGCAAAAAGCCAAAATATTTTCAAACCCGCCAAAACTAATCCAAAAATATTTTCAAACCCGCCAAAATAGAAAACCGGACGGAAGTGATCAATACATTCGAAAAAACCTGACAAAACATGATCAAGCCCACCAAAGCTAATCCAAACACACCAAAAACTGGGCTAAACAGAATCAAAACAAATCAAAACAAATCGAAACCTTCTAAAAACCCGCCAAAATATTTCAAAACCCGTCAAAACTAATCAAAACCTTCCGAATACCCATTAAAAAACACTCCAAATACCCGCCAAAAGATTTTAAAACCCGCCAAAAGGAATCCAAACATTCCAAAACCTGCCAACACAATAAAAACAACTCAAGAGAATACAAAACATTCTAAAACCCAACCAAAACATTCCGAAAACCCACCTAAACATCATAAAAACAAATCAAAACCAACCGAAACATTCTGAAAACCCGCCAAAATGATCTAGACCCGCAAAACTCATCAAAACATTCTGAAAAGATGCCAAAACATTAGAAAACCAGCCTGAACTGATCAAAACATTCAAAAAACTTGGCAAAACATCATAAAAACAAATCAAAACCAACCGAAACATTCCAAAAACCAGCCAAAATATTCCGAAATCCGGCCAAAACATCATAAAAACAAATCAAAACCAACCGAAACATTCCAAAAACCCGACAAAATAGTTTAGAACCCGCCAAAACTGATCAAAACATTCTGAAAAGATGCCAAAATACTAGAAAACCAGTCTGAAGTGATCGAAACTTTCAATAACTTGCCAAAACATCATCAAAACAAATGAAAGCAAACCAAAACATTCCAAATACCCGCCAAAATATTCCAAATACCGGCCAAAAGGAATCCAAACATTCCAAAACCTGCCAAGACAATATAAACAACACAAGAGAAAACAAAACATTCTAAAACACCACCAAAACATTCCGAAAACCCGCCAAAACATCATCAAAACAATTCAAAACCAACCAAAAAATAAGAGGAACACGGCAACATATTGGCAAGCAAGAGACGGAGAACGCGGCACCTTCTAGGAGGCCAAGAAGGAAGCCGCACAACACCTGCACTGTGTCTGCAACTTTCAAACTGCTAGAAGCTAGTGGCTTGCCACTGGCCTGCCTCTTCAATTGCCATTAGCATTCCAATGGAAGCTATTCTTGGACAACTTTGCTCTGCTTGCTGCTAGTTCTGCCCCAGCCTACCATAGAGAACCTTGCTCTTGCCTTGAGGCTCTGAGATGCCAAGAACTTGTCAACTTCAAAGGGCGGGCCGGGCTACATCTACTCAGCTGCCACAGTTTCTCCTTGCTAGACCTAGTGGGAAAGCATTTTGCTGAGATGCAGAAGGCAAGAAACGCAGAATACGGAGACGCGGAGCTGTCCCAAGTGCCGCTGCCAGGCGTCTTTCCGCAGAAGGAGCGCCCCGGAGCGCACCGCAACCGGCACCGTCATCTCTGCGCAAAAAGCCAAAATATTTTCAAACCCGCCAAAACTAATCCAAAAATATTTTCAAACCCGCCAAAATAGAAAACCTGACGGAAGTGATCAATACATTCGAAAAAACCTGACAAAACATGATCAAGCCCACCAAAGCTAATCCAAACACACCAAAACTGGGCTAAACAGAATCAAAACAAATCAAAACAAATCTAAACCTTCTAAAAACCCGCCAAAATATTTCAAAACCCGTCAAAACTAATCAAAACCTTCCGAATACCCATTAAAAAACATTCCAAATACCCGCATAAAGATTTTAAAACCCGCCAAAATAAATCCAAACATTCCGAAACTGCCAACACAATAAAAACAACTCAAGAGAATACAAAACATTCTAAAACCCAACCAAAACATTCCGAAAACCCACCTAAACATCATAAAAACAAATCAAAACCAACCGAAACATTCTGAAAACCCGCCAAAATGATCTAGACCCGCAAAACTCATCAAAACATTCTGAAAAGATGCCAAAACATTAGAAAACCAGCCTGAACTGATCAAAACATTCAAAAAACTTGGCAAAACATCATAAATACAAATCAAAACCAACCGAAACATTCCAAAAACCAGCCAAAATATTCTGAAATCCGGCCAAAACATCATAAAAACAAATCAAAACCAACCGAAACATTCCAAAAACCCGACAAAATAGTTTAGAACCCGCCAAAACTGATCAAAACATTCTGAAAAGATGCCAAAATACTAGAAAACCAGTCTGAAGTGATCGAAACTTTCAATAACTTGCCAAAACATCATCAAAACAAATGAAAGCAAACCAAAACATTCCAAATACCCGCCAAAATATTTTAAAACCCGCCAAAAGGAATCCAAACATTCCAAAACCTGCCAAGACAATATAAACAACACAAGAGAAAACAAAACATTCTAAAACACCACCAAAACATTCCGAAAACCCGCCAAAACATCATCAAAACAATTCAAAACCAACCAAAAAATAAGAGGAACACGGCAACATATTGGCAAGCAAGAGACGGAGAACGCGGCACCTTCTAGGAGGCCAAGAAGGAAGCCGCACAACACCTGCACTGTGTCTGCAACTTTCAAACTGCTAGAAGCTAGTGGCTTGCCACTGGCCTGCCTCTTCAATTGCCATTAGCATTCCAATGGAAGCTATTCTTGGACAACTTTGCTCTGCTTGCTGCTAGTTCTGCCCCAGCCTACCATAGAGAACCTTGCTCTTCCCTTGAGGCTCTGAGATGCCAAGAACTTGTCAACTTCAAAGGGCGGGCCGGGCTACATCTACTCAGCTGCCACAGTTTCTCCTTGCTAGACCTAGTGGGAAAGCATTTTGCTGAGATGCAGAAGGCAAGAAACGCAGAATACGGAGACGCGGAGCTGTCCCAAGTGCCGCTGCCAGGCGTCTTTCCGCAGAAGGAGCGCCCCGGAGCGCACCGCAACCGGCACCGTCATCTCTGCGCAAAAAGCCAAAATATTTTCAAACCCGCCAAAACTAATCCAAAAATATTTTCAAACCCGCCAAAATAGAAAACCGGACGGAAGTGATCAATACATTCGAAAAAACCTGACAAAACATGATCAAGCCCACCAAAGCTAATCCAAACACACCAAAAACTGGGCTAAACAGAATCAAAACAAATCAAAACAAATCTAAACCTTCTAAAAACCCGCCAAAATATTTCAAAACCCGTCAAAACTAATCAAAACCTTCCGAATACCCATTAAAAAACATTCCAAATACCCGCCAAAAGATTTTAAAACCCGCCAAAAGGAATCCAAACATTCCAAAACCTGCCAACACAATAAAAACAACTCAAGAGAATACAAAACATTCTAAAACCCAACCAAAACATTCCGAAAACCCACCTAAACATCATAAAAACAAATCAAAACCAACCGAAACATTCTGAAAACCCGCCAAAATGATCTAGACCCGCAAAACTCATCAAAACATTCTGAAAAGATGCCAAAACATTAGAAAACCAGCCTGAACTGATCAAAACATTCAAAAAACTTGGCAAAACATCATAAAAACAAATCAAAACCAACCGAAACATTCCAAAAACCAGCCAAAATATTCCGAAATCCGGCCAAAACATCATAAAAACAAATCAAAACCAACCGAAACATTCCAAAAACCCGACAAAATAGTTTAGAACCCGCCAAAACTGATCAAAACATTCTGAAAAGATGCCAAAATACTAGAAAACCAGTCTGAAGTGATCGAAACTTTCAATAACTTGCCAAAACATCATCAAAACAAATGAAAGCAAACCAAAACATTCCAAATACCCGCCAAAATATTCCAAATACCGGCCAAAAGGAATGCAAACATTCCAAAACCTGCCAAGACAATAAAAACAACACAAGAGAAAACAAAACATTCTAAAACACCACCAAAACATTCCGAAAACCCGCCAAAACATCATCAAAACAATTCAAAACCAACCAAAAAATAAGAGGAACACGGCAACATATTGGCAAGCAAGAGACGGAGAACGCGGCACCTTCTAGGAGGCCAAGAAGGAAGCCGCACAACACCTGCACTGTGTCTGCAACTTTCAAACTGCTAGAAGCTAGTGGCTTGCCACTGGCCTGCCTCTTCAATTGCCATTAGCATTCCAATGGAAGCTATTCTTGGACAACTTTGCTCTGCTTGCTGCTAGTTCTGCCCCAGCCTACCATAGAGAACCTTGCTCTTCCCTTGAGGCTCTGAGATGCAAAGAACTTGTCTATTTCAAAGGGCGGGCCGGGCTACATCTACTCAGCTGCCACAGTTTCTCCTTGCTAGACCTAGTGGGAAAGCATTTTGCTGAGATGCAGAAGGCAAGAAACGCAGAATACGGAGACGCGGAGCTGTCCCAAGTGCCGCTGCCAGGCGTCTTTCCGCAGAAGGAGCGCCCCGGAGCGCACCGCAACCGGCACCGTCATCTCTGCGCAAAGAGCCAAAATATTTTCAAACCCGCCAAAACTAATCCAAAAATATTTTCAAACGCGCCAAAATAGAAAACCAGACAGAAGTGATCAATACATTCGAAAAAACCTGACAAAACATGATCAAGCCCACCAAAGCTAATCCAAACACACCAAAAACTGGGCTAAACAGAATCAAAACAAATCAAAACAAATCTAAACCTTCTAAAAACCCGCCAAAATATTTCAAAACCCGTCAAAACTAATCAAAACCTTCCGAATACCCATTAAAAAACATTCCAAATACCCGCCAAAAGATTTTAAAACCCGCCAAAATGAATCCAAACATTCCAAAACCTGCCAACACAATAAAAACAACTCAAGAGAATACAAAACATTCTAAAACCCAACCAAAACATTCCGAAAACCCACCTAAACATCATAAAAACAAGTCAAAACCAACCGAAACATTCCAAAAACCCGACAAAATAGTTTAGAACCCGCCAAAACTGATCAAAACATTCTGAAAAGATGCCAAAATACTAGAAAACCAGTCTGAAATGATCGAAACTTTCAATAACTTGCCAAAACATCATCAAAACAAATGAAAGCAAACCAAAACATTCCAAATACCCGCCAAAATATTTTAAAACCCGCCAAAAGGAATGCAAACATTCCAAAACCTGCCAAGACAATAAAAACAACACAAGAGAAAACAAAACATTCTAAAACACCACCAAAACATTCCGAAAACCCGCCAAAACATCATAAAAACAAATCAAAACCAACCAAAAAATAAGAGGAACACGGCAACATATTGGCAAGCAAGAGACGGAGAGTGCGGCACCTTCTAGGAGGCCAAGAAGGAAGCCGCACAACACCTGCACTGTGTCTGCAACTTTCAAACTGCTAGAAGCTAGTGGCTTGCCACTGGCCTGCCTCTTCAATTGCCATTAGCATTCCAATGGAAGCTATTCTTGGACAACTTTGCTCTGCTTGCTGCTAGTTCTGCCCCAGCCTACCATAGAGAACCTTGCTCTTGCCTTGAGGCTCTGAGATGCCAAGAACTTGTCAACTTCAAAGGGCGGGCCGGGCTACATCTACTCAGCTGCCACAGTTTCTCCTTGCTAGACCTAGTGGGAAAGCATTTTGCTGAGATGCAGAAGGCAAGAAACGCAGAATACGGAGACGCGGAGCTGTCCCAAGTGCCGCTGCCAGGCGTCTTTCCGCAGAAGGAGCGCCCCGGAGCGCACCGCAACCGGCACCGTCATCTCTGCGCAAAAAGCCAAAATATTTTCAAACCCGCCAAAACTAATCCAAAAATATTTTCAAACCCGCCAAAATAGAAAACCGGACAGAAGTGATCAATACATTCGAAAAAACCTGACAAAACATGATCAAGCCCACCAAAGCTAATCCAAACACACCAAAACTGGGCTAAACAGAATCAAAACAAATCAAAACAAATCTAAACCTTCTAAAAACCCGCCAAAATATTTCAAAACCCGTCAAAACTAATCAAAACCTTCCGAATACCCATTAAAAAACATTCCAAATACCCGCATAAAGATTTTAAAACCCGCCAAAATAAATCCAAACATTCCGAAACTGCCAACACAATAAAAACAACTCAAGAGAATACAAAACATTCTAAAACCCAACCAAAACATTCCGAAAACCCACCTAAACATCATAAAAACAAATCAAAACCAACCAAAACATTCTGAAAACCCGCCAAAATGATTTAGACCCGCAAAACTCATCAAAACATTCTGAAAAGATGCCAAAACATTAGAAAACCAGCCTGAACTGATCAAAACATTCAAAAAACTTGGCAAAACATCATAAATACAAATCAAAACCAACCGAAACATTCCAAAAACCAGCCAAAATATTCTGAAATCCGGCCAAAACATCATAAAAACAAATCAAAACCAACCGAAACATTCCAAAAACCCGACAAAATAGTTTAGAACCCGCCAAAACTGATCAAAACATTCTGAAAAGATGCCAAAATACTAGAAAACCAGTCAGAAGTGATCGAAACTTTCAATAACTTGCCAAAACATCATCAAAACAAATGAAAGCAAACCAAAACATTCCAAATACCCGCCAAAATATTTTAAAACCCGCCAAAAGGAATCCAAACATTCCAAAACCTACCAAGACAATATAAACAACACAAGAGAAAACAAAACATTCTAAAACACCACCAAAACATTCCGAAAACCCGCCAAAACATCATCAAAACAATTCAAAACCAACCAAAAAATAAGAGGAACACGGCAACATATTGGCAAGCAAGAGACGGAGAACGCGGCACCTTCTAGGAGGCCAAGAAGGAAGCCGCACAACACCTGCACTGTGTCTGCAACTTTCAAACTGCTAGAAGCTAGTGGCTTGCCACTGGCCTGCCTCTTCAATTGCCATTAGCATTCCAATGGAAGCTATTCTTGGACAACTTTGCTCTGCTTGCTGCTAGTTCTGCCCCAGCCTACCATAGAGAACCTTGCTCTTCCCTTGAGGCTCTGAGATGCCAAGAACTTGTCAACTTCAAAGGGCGGGCCGGGCTACATCTACTCAGCTGCCACAGTTTCTCCTTGCTAGACCTAGTGGGAAAGCATTTTGCTGAGATGCAGAAGGCAAGAAACGCAGAATACGGAGACGCGGAGCTGTCCCAAGTGCCGCTGCCAGGCGTCTTTCCGCAGAAGGAGCGCCCCGGAGCGCACCGCAACCGGCACCGTCATCTCTGCGCAAAAAGCCAAAATATTTTCAAACCCGCCAAAACTAATCCAAAAATATTTTCAAACCCGCCAAAATAGAAAACCGGACGGAAGTGATCAATACATTCGAAAAAACCTGACAAAACATGATCAAGCCCACCAAAGCTAATCCAAACACACCAAAAACTGGGCTAAACAGAATCAAAACAAATCAAAACAAATCTAAACCTTCTAAAAACCCGCCAAAATATTTCAAAACCCGTCAAAACTAATCAAAACCTTCCGAATACCCATTAAAAAACATTCCAAATACCCGCCAAAAGATTTTAAAACCCGCCAAAAGGAATCCAAACATTCCAAAACCTGCCAACACAATAAAAACAACTCAAGAGAATACAAAACATTCTAAAACCCAACCAAAACATTCCGAAAACCCACCTAAACATCATAAAAACAAATCAAAACCAACCGAAACATTCTGAAAACCCGCCAAAATGATCTAGACCCGCAAAACTCATCAAAACATTCTGAAAAGATGCCAAAACATTAGAAAACCAGCCTGAACTGATCAAAACATTCAAAAAACTTGGCAAAACATCATAAAAACAAATCAAAACCAACCGAAACATTCCAAAAACCAGCCAAAATATTCCGAAATCCGGCCAAAACATCATAAAAACAAATCAAAACCAACCGAAACATTCCAAAAACCCGACAAAATAGTTTAGAACCCGCCAAAACTGATCAAAACATTCTGAAAAGATGCCAAAATACTAGAAAACCAGTCTGAAGTGATCGAAACTTTCAATAACTTGCCAAAACATCATCAAAACAAATGAAAGCAAACCAAAACATTCCAAATACCCGCCAAAATATTCCAAATACCGGCCAAAAGGAATGCAAACATTCCAAAACCTGCCAAGACAATAAAAACAACACAAGAGAAAACAAAACATTCTAAAACACCACCAAAACATTCCGAAAACCCGCCAAAACATCATCAAAACAATTCAAAACCAACCAAAAAATAAGAGGAACACGGCAACATATTGGCAAGCAAGAGACGGAGAACGCGGCACCTTCTAGGAGGCCAAGAAGGAAGCCGCACAACACCTGCACTGTGTCTGCAACTTTCAAACTGCTAGAAGCTAGTGGCTTGCCACTGGCCTGCCTCTTCAATTGCCATTAGCATTCCAATGGAAGCTATTCTTGGACAACTTTGCTCTGCTTGCTGCTAGTTCTGCCCCAGCCTACCATAGAGAACCTTGCTCTTCCCTTGAGGCTCTGAGATGCAAAGAACTTGTCTATTTCAAAGGGCGGGCCGGGCTACATCTACTCAGCTGCCACAGTTTCTCCTTGCTAGACCTAGTGGGAAAGCATTTTGCTGAGATGCAGAAGGCAAGAAACGCAGAATACGGAGACGCGGAGCTGTCCCAAGTGCCGCTGCCAGGCGTCTTTCCGCAGAAGGAGCGCCCCGGAGCGCACCGCAACCGGCACCGTCATCTCTGCGCAAAGAGCCAAAATATTTTCAAACCCGCCAAAACTAATCCAAAAATATTTTCAAACGCGCCAAAATAGAAAACCAGACAGAAGTGATCAATACATTCGAAAAAACCTGACAAAACATGATCAAGCCCACCAAAGCTAATCCAAACACACCAAAAACTGGGCTAAACAGAATCAAAACAAATCAAAACAAATCTAAACCTTCTAAAAACCCGCCAAAATATTTCAAAACCCGTCAAAACTAATCAAAACCTTCCGAATACCCATTAAAAAACATTCCAAATACCCGCCAAAAGATTTTAAAACCCGCCAAAATGAATCCAAACATTCCAAAACCTGCCAACACAATAAAAACAACTCAAGAGAATACAAAACATTCTAAAACCCAACCAAAACATTCCGAAAACCCACCTAAACATCATAAAAACAAGTCAAAACCAACCGAAACATTCCAAAAACCCGACAAAATAGTTTAGAACCCGCCAAAACTGATCAAAACATTCTGAAAAGATGCCAAAATACTAGAAAACCAGTCTGAAATGATCGAAACTTTCAATAACTTGCCAAAACATCATCAAAACAAATGAAAGCAAACCAAAACATTCCAAATACCCGCCAAAATATTTTAAAACCCGCCAAAAGGAATGCAAACATTCCAAAACCTGCCAAGACAATAAAAACAACACAAGAGAAAACAAAACATTCTAAAACACCACCAAAACATTCCGAAAACCCGCCAAAACATCATAAAAACAAATCAAAACCAACCAAAAAATAAGAGGAACACGGCAACATATTGGCAAGCAAGAGACGGAGAGTGCGGCACCTTCTAGGAGGCCAAGAAGGAAGCCGCACAACACCTGCACTGTGTCTGCAACTTTCAAACTGCTAGAAGCTAGTGGCTTGCCACTGGCCTGCCTCTTCAATTGCCATTAGCATTCCAATGGAAGCTATTCTTGGACAACTTTGCTCTGCTTGCTGCTAGTTCTGCCCCAGCCTACCATAGAGAACCTTGCTCTTGCCTTGAGGCTCTGAGATGCCAAGAACTTGTCAACTTCAAAGGGCGGGCCGGGCTACATCTACTCAGCTGCCACAGTTTCTCCTTGCTAGACCTAGTGGGAAAGCATTTTGCTGAGATGCAGAAGGCAAGAAACGCAGAATACGGAGACGCGGAGCTGTCCCAAGTGCCGCTGCCAGGCGTCTTTCCGCAGAAGGAGCGCCCCGGAGCGCACCGCAACCGGCACCGTCATCTCTGCGCAAAAAGCCAAAATATTTTCAAACCCGCCAAAACTAATCCAAAAATATTTTCAAACCCGCCAAAATAGAAAACCGGACAGAAGTGATCAATACATTCGAAAAAACCTGACAAAACATGATCAAGCCCACCAAAGCTAATCCAAACACACCAAAACTGGGCTAAACAGAATCAAAACAAATCAAAACAAATCTAAACCTTCTAAAAACCCGCCAAAATATTTCAAAACCCGTCAAAACTAATCAAAACCTTCCGAATACCCATTAAAAAACATTCCAAATACCCGCATAAAGATTTTAAAACCCGCCAAAATAAATCCAAACATTCCGAAACTGCCAACACAATAAAAACAACTCAAGAGAATACAAAACATTCTAAAACCCAACCAAAACATTCCGAAAACCCACCTAAACATCATAAAAACAAATCAAAACCAACCAAAACATTCTGAAAACCCGCCAAAATGATTTAGACCCGCAAAACTCATCAAAACATTCTGAAAAGATGCCAAAACATTAGAAAACCAGCCTGAACTGATCAAAACATTCAAAAAACTTGGCAAAACATCATAAATACAAATCAAAACCAACCGAAACATTCCAAAAACCAGCCAAAATATTCTGAAATCCGGCCAAAACATCATAAAAACAAATCAAAACCAACCGAAACATTCCAAAAACCCGACAAAATAGTTTAGAACCCGCCAAAACTGATCAAAACATTCTGAAAAGATGCCAAAATACTAGAAAACCAGTCAGAAGTGATCGAAACTTTCAATAACTTGCCAAAACATCATCAAAACAAATGAAAGCAAACCAAAACATTCCAAATACCCGCCAAAATATTTTAAAACCCGCCAAAAGGAATCCAAACATTCCAAAACCTACCAAGACAATATAAACAACACAAGAGAAAACAAAACATTCTAAAACACCACCAAAACATTCCGAAAACCCGCCAAAACATCATCAAAACAATTCAAAACCAACCAAAAAATAAGAGGAACACGGCAACATATTGGCAAGCAAGAGACGGAGAACGCGGCACCTTCTAGGAGGCCAAGAAGGAAGCCGCACAACACCTGCACTGTGTCTGCAACTTTCAAACTGCTAGAAGCTAGTGGCTTGCCACTGGCCTGCCTCTTCAATTGCCATTAGCATTCCAATGGAAGCTATTCTTGGACAACTTTGCTCTGCTTGCTGCTAGTTCTGCCCCAGCCTACCATAGAGAACCTTGCTCTTCCCTTGAGGCTCTGAGATGCCAAGAACTTGTCAACTTCAAAGGGCGGGCCGGGCTACATCTACTCAGCTGCCACAGTTTCTCCTTGCTAGACCTAGTGGGAAAGCATTTTGCTGAGATGCAGAAGGCAAGAAACGCAGAATACGGAGACGCGGAGCTGTCCCAAGTGCCGCTGCCAGGCGTCTTTCCGCAGAAGGAGCGCCCCGGAGCGCACCGCAACCGGCACCGTCATCTCTGCGCAAAAAGCCAAAATATTTTCAAACCCGCCAAAACTAATCCAAAAATATTTTCAAACCCGCCAAAATAGAAAACCGGACGGAAGTGATCAATACATTCGAAAAAACCTGACAAAACATGATCAAGCCCACCAAAGCTAATCCAAACACACCAAAAACTGGGCTAAACAGAATCAAAACAAATCAAAACAAATCGAAACCTTCTAAAAACCCGCCAAAATATTTCAAAACCCGTCAAAACTAATCAAAACCTTCCGAATACCCATTAAAAAACACTCCAAATACCCGCCAAAAGATTTTAAAACCCGCCAAAAGGAATCCAAACATTCCAAAACCTGCCAACACAATAAAAACAACTCAAGAGAATACAAAACATTCTAAAACCCAACCAAAACATTCCGAAAACCCACCTAAACATCATAAAAACAAATCAAAACCAACCGAAACATTCTGAAAACCCGCCAAAATGATCTAGACCCGCAAAACTCATCAAAACATTCTGAAAAGATGCCAAAACATTAGAAAACCAGCCTGAACTGATCAAAACATTCAAAAAACTTGGCAAAACATCATAAAAACAAATCAAAACCAACCGAAACATTCCAAAAACCCGACAAAATAGTTTAGAACCCGCCAAAACTGATCAAAACATTCTGAAAAGATGCCAAAATACTAGAAAACCAGTCTGAAGTGATCGAAACTTTCAATAACTTGCCAAAACATAATCAAAACAAATGAAAGCAAACCAAAACATTCCAAATACCCGCCAAAATATTCCAAATACCGGCCAAAAGGAATCCAAACATTCCAAAACCTGCCAAGACAATATAAACAACACAAGAGAAAACAAAACATTCTAAAACACCACCAAAACATTCCGAAAACCCGCCAAAACATCATCAAAACAATTCAAAACCAACCAAAAAATAAGAGGAACACGGCAACATATTGGCAAGCAAGAGACGGAGAACGCGGCACCTTCTAGGAGGCCAAGAAGGAAGCCGCACAACACCTGCACTGTGTCTGCAACTTTCAAACTGCTAGAAGCTAGTGGCTTGCCACTGGCCTGCCTCTTCAATTGCCATTAGCATTCCAATGGAAGCTATTCTTGGACAACTTTGCTCTGCTTGCTGCTAGTTCTGCCCCAGCCTACCATAGAGAACCTTGCTCTTGCCTTGAGGCTCTGAGATGCCAAGAACTTGTCAACTTCAAAGGGCGGGCCGGGCTACATCTACTCAGCTGCCACAGTTTCTCCTTGCTAGACCTAGTGGGAAAGCATTTTGCTGAGATGCAGAAGGCAAGAAACGCAGAATACGGAGACGCGGAGCTGTCCCAAGTGCCGCTGCCAGGCGTCTTTCCGCAGAAGGAGGGCCCCGGAGCGCACCGCAACCGGCACCGTCATCTCTGCGCAAAAAGCCAAAATATTTTCAAACCCGCCAAAACTAATCCAAAAATATTTTCAAACCCGCCAAAATAGAAAACCTGACGGAAGTGATCAATACATTCGAAAAAACCTGACAAAACATGATAAAGCCCACCAAAGCTAATCCAAACACACCAAAACTGGGCTAAACAGAATCAAAACAAATCAAAACAAATCTAAACCTTCTAAAAACCCGCCAAAATATTTCAAAACCCGTCAAAACTAATCAAAACCTTCCGAATACCCATTAAAAAACATTCCAAATACCCGCCAAAAGATTTTAAAACCCGCCAAAATGAATCCAAACATTCCAAAACCTGCCAACACAATAAAAACAACTCAAGAGAATACAAAACATTCTAAAACCCAACCAAAACATTCCGAAAACCCACCTAAACATCATAAAAACAAATCAAAACCAACCAAAACATTCCAAAAACCCGACAAAATACTTTAGAACCCGCCAAAACTGATCAAAACATTCTGAAAAGATGCCAAAATACTAGAAAACCAGTCTGAAGTGATCGAAACTTTCAATAACTTGCCAAAACATCATCAAAACAAATGAAAGCAAACCAAAACATTCCAAATACCCGCCAAAATATTTTAAAACCCGCCAAAAGGAATGCAAACATTCCAAAACCTGCCAAGACAATAAAAACAACACAAGAGAAAACAAAACATTCTAAAACACCACCAAAACATTCCGAAAACCCGCCAAAACATCATAAAAACAAATCAAAACCAACCAAAAAATAAGAGGAACGCGGCAACATATTGGCAAGCAAGAGACGGAGAGTGCGGCACCTTCTAGGAGGCCAAGAAGGAAGCCGCACAACACCTGCACTGTGTCTGCAACTTTCAAACTGCTAGAAGCTAGTGGCTTGCCACTGGCCTGCCTCTTCAATTGCCATTAGCATTCCAATGGAAGCTATTCTTGGACAACTTTGCTCTGCTTGCTGCTAGTTCTGCCCCAGCCTACCATAGAGAACCTTGCTCTTGCCTTGAGGCTCTGAGATGCCAAGAACTTGTCAACTTCAAAGGGCGGGCCGGGCTACATCTACTCAGCTGCCACAGTTTCTCCTTGCTAGACCTAGTGGGAAAGCATTTTGCTGAGATGCAGAAGGCAAGGAACGCACAATACGGAGACGCGGAGCTGTCCCAAGTGCCGCTGCCAGGCGTCTTTCCGCAGAAGGAGCGCCCCGGAGCGCACCGCAACCGGCACCGTCATCTCTGCGCAAAAAGCCAAAATATTTTCAAACCCGCCAAAACTAATCCAAAAATATTTTCAAACCCGCCAAAATAGAAAACCAGACAGAAGTGATCAATACATTCGAAAAAACCTGACAAAACATGATCAAGCCCACCAAAGCTAATCCAAACACACCAAAACTGGGCTAAACCGAATCAAAACAAATCAAAACAAATCTAAACCTTCTAAAAACCCGCCAAAATATTTCAAAACCCGTCAAAACTAATCAAAACCTTCCGAATACCCATTAAAAAACATTCCAAATACCCGCATAAAGATTTTAAAACCCGCCAAAATAAATCCAAACATTCCGAAACTGCCAACACAATAAAAACAACTCAAGAGAATACAAAACATTCTAAAACCCAACCAAAACATTCCGAAAACCCACCTAAACATCATAAAAACAAATCAAAACCAACCAAAACATTCTGAAAACCCGCCAAAATGATTTAGACCCGCAAAACTCATCAAAACATTCTGAAAAGATGCCAAAACATTAGAAAACCAGCCTGAACTGATCAAAACATTCAAAAAACTTGGCAAAACATCATAAATACAAATCAAAACCAACCGAAACATTCCAAAAACCAGCCAAAATATTCTGAAATCCGGCCAAAACATCATAAAAACAAATCAAAACCAACCGAAACATTCCAAAAACCCGACAAAATAGTTTAGAACCCGCCAAAACTGATCAAAACATTCTGAAAAGATGCCAAAATACTAGAAAACCAGTCAGAAGTGATCGAAACTTTCAATAACTTGCCAAAACATCATCAAAACAAATGAAAGCAAACCAAAACATTCCAAATACCCGCCAACATATTTTAAAACCCGCCAAAAGGAATCCAAACATTCCAAAACCTGCCAAGACAATATAAACAACACAAGAGAAAACAAAACATTCTAAAACACCACCAAAACATTCCGAAAACCCGCCAAAACATCATCAAAACAATTCAAAACCAACCAAAAAATAAGAGGAACACGGCAACATATTGGCAAGCAAGAGACGGAGAACGCGGCACCTTCTAGGAGGCCAAGAAGGAAGCCGCACAACACCTGCACTGTGTCTGCAACTTTCAAACTGCTAGAAGCTAGTGGCTTGCCACTGGCCTGCCTCTTCAATTGCCATTAGCATTCCAATGGAAGCTATTCTTGGACAACTTTGCTCTGCTTGCTGCTAGTTCTGCCCCAGCCTACCATAGAGAACCTTGCTCTTGCCTTGAGGCTCTGAGATGCCAAGAACTTGTCAACTTCAAAGGGCGGGCCGGGCTACATCTACTCAGCTGCCACAGTTTCTCCTTGCTAGACCTAGTGGGAAAGCATTTTGCTGAGATGCAGAAGGCAAGAAACGCAGAATACGGAGACGCGGAGCTGTCCCAAGTGCCGCTGCCAGGCGTCTTTCCGCAGAAGGAGCGCCCCGGAGCGCACCGCAACCGGCACCGTCATCTCTGCGCAAAAAGCCAAAATATTTTCAAACCCGCCAAAACTAATCCAAAAATATTTTCAAACCCGCCAAAATAGAAAACCGGACGGAAGTGATCAATACATTCGAAAAAACCTGACAAAACATGATCAAGCCCACCAAAGCTAATCCAAACACACCAAAAACTGGGCTAAACAGAATCAAAACAAATCAAAACAAATCGAAACCTTCTAAAAACCCGCCAAAATATTTCAAAACCCGTCAAAACTAATCAAAACCTTCCGAATACCCATTAAAAAACACTCCAAATACCCGCCAAAAGATTTTAAAACCCGCCAAAAGGAATCCAAACATTCCAAAACCTGCCAACACAATAAAAACAACTCAAGAGAATACAAAACATTCTAAAACCCAACCAAAACATTCCGAAAACCCACCTAAACATCATAAAAACAAATCAAAACCAACCGAAACATTCTGAAAACCCGCCAAAATGATCTAGACCCGCAAAACTCATCAAAACATTCTGAAAAGATGCCAAAACATTAGAAAACCAGCCTGAACTGATCAAAACATTCAAAAAACTTGGCAAAACATCATAAAAACAAATCAAAACCAACCGAAACATTCCAAAAACCCGACAAAATAGTTTAGAACCCGCCAAAACTGATCAAAACATTCTGAAAAGATGCCAAAATACTAGAAAACCAGTCTGAAGTGATCGAAACTTTCAATAACTTGCCAAAACATAATCAAAACAAATGAAAGCAAACCAAAACATTCCAAATACCCGCCAAAATATTCCAAATACCGGCCAAAAGGAATCCAAACATTCCAAAACCTGCCAAGACAATATAAACAACACAAGAGAAAACAAAACATTCTAAAACACCACCAAAACATTCCGAAAACCCGCCAAAACATCATCAAAACAATTCAAAACCAACCAAAAAATAAGAGGAACACGGCAACATATTGGCAAGCAAGAGACGGAGAACGCGGCACCTTCTAGGAGGCCAAGAAGGAAGCCGCACAACACCTGCACTGTGTCTGCAACTTTCAAACTGCTAGAAGCTAGTGGCTTGCCACTGGCCTGCCTCTTCAATTGCCATTAGCATTCCAATGGAAGCTATTCTTGGACAACTTTGCTCTGCTTGCTGCTAGTTCTGCCCCAGCCTACCATAGAGAACCTTGCTCTTGCCTTGAGGCTCTGAGATGCCAAGAACTTGTCAACTTCAAAGGGCGGGCCGGGCTACATCTACTCAGCTGCCACAGTTTCTCCTTGCTAGACCTAGTGGGAAAGCATTTTGCTGAGATGCAGAAGGCAAGAAACGCAGAATACGGAGACGCGGAGCTGTCCCAAGTGCCGCTGCCAGGCGTCTTTCCGCAGAAGGAGGGCCCCGGAGCGCACCGCAACCGGCACCGTCATCTCTGCGCAAAAAGCCAAAATATTTTCAAACCCGCCAAAACTAATCCAAAAATATTTTCAAACCCGCCAAAATAGAAAACCTGACGGAAGTGATCAATACATTCGAAAAAACCTGACAAAACATGATAAAGCCCACCAAAGCTAATCCAAACACACCAAAACTGGGCTAAACAGAATCAAAACAAATCAAAACAAATCTAAACCTTCTAAAAACCCGCCAAAATATTTCAAAACCCGTCAAAACTAATCAAAACCTTCCGAATACCCATTAAAAAACATTCCAAATACCCGCCAAAAGATTTTAAAACCCGCCAAAATGAATCCAAACATTCCAAAACCTGCCAACACAATAAAAACAACTCAAGAGAATACAAAACATTCTAAAACCCAACCAAAACATTCCGAAAACCCACCTAAACATCATAAAAACAAATCAAAACCAACCAAAACATTCCAAAAACCCGACAAAATACTTTAGAACCCGCCAAAACTGATCAAAACATTCTGAAAAGATGCCAAAATACTAGAAAACCAGTCTGAAGTGATCGAAACTTTCAATAACTTGCCAAAACATCATCAAAACAAATGAAAGCAAACCAAAACATTCCAAATACCCGCCAAAATATTTTAAAACCCGCCAAAAGGAATGCAAACATTCCAAAACCTGCCAAGACAATAAAAACAACACAAGAGAAAACAAAACATTCTAAAACACCACCAAAACATTCCGAAAACCCGCCAAAACATCATAAAAACAAATCAAAACCAACCAAAAAATAAGAGGAACGCGGCAACATATTGGCAAGCAAGAGACGGAGAGTGCGGCACCTTCTAGGAGGCCAAGAAGGAAGCCGCACAACACCTGCACTGTGTCTGCAACTTTCAAACTGCTAGAAGCTAGTGGCTTGCCACTGGCCTGCCTCTTCAATTGCCATTAGCATTCCAATGGAAGCTATTCTTGGACAACTTTGCTCTGCTTGCTGCTAGTTCTGCCCCAGCCTACCATAGAGAACCTTGCTCTTGCCTTGAGGCTCTGAGATGCCAAGAACTTGTCAACTTCAAAGGGCGGGCCGGGCTACATCTACTCAGCTGCCACAGTTTCTCCTTGCTAGACCTAGTGGGAAAGCATTTTGCTGAGATGCAGAAGGCAAGGAACGCACAATACGGAGACGCGGAGCTGTCCCAAGTGCCGCTGCCAGGCGTCTTTCCGCAGAAGGAGCGCCCCGGAGCGCACCGCAACCGGCACCGTCATCTCTGCGCAAAAAGCCAAAATATTTTCAAACCCGCCAAAACTAATCCAAAAATATTTTCAAACCCGCCAAAATAGAAAACCAGACAGAAGTGATCAATACATTCGAAAAAACCTGACAAAACATGATCAAGCCCACCAAAGCTAATCCAAACACACCAAAACTGGGCTAAACCGAATCAAAACAAATCAAAACAAATCTAAACCTTCTAAAAACCCGCCAAAATATTTCAAAACCCGTCAAAACTAATCAAAACCTTCCGAATACCCATTAAAAAACATTCCAAATACCCGCATAAAGATTTTAAAACCCGCCAAAATAAATCCAAACATTCCGAAACTGCCAACACAATAAAAACAACTCAAGAGAATACAAAACATTCTAAAACCCAACCAAAACATTCCGAAAACCCACCTAAACATCATAAAAACAAATCAAAACCAACCAAAACATTCTGAAAACCCGCCAAAATGATTTAGACCCGCAAAACTCATCAAAACATTCTGAAAAGATGCCAAAACATTAGAAAACCAGCCTGAACTGATCAAAACATTCAAAAAACTTGGCAAAACATCATAAATACAAATCAAAACCAACCGAAACATTCCAAAAACCAGCCAAAATATTCTGAAATCCGGCCAAAACATCATAAAAACAAATCAAAACCAACCGAAACATTCCAAAAACCCGACAAAATAGTTTAGAACCCGCCAAAACTGATCAAAACATTCTGAAAAGATGCCAAAATACTAGAAAACCAGTCAGAAGTGATCGAAACTTTCAATAACTTGCCAAAACATCATCAAAACAAATGAAAGCAAACCAAAACATTCCAAATACCCGCCAACATATTTTAAAACCCGCCAAAAGGAATCCAAACATTCCAAAACCTGCCAAGACAATATAAACAACACAAGAGAAAACAAAACATTCTAAAACACCACCAAAACATTCCGAAAACCCGCCAAAACATCATCAAAACAATTCAAAACCAACCAAAAAATAAGAGGAACACGGCAACATATTGGCAAGCAAGAGACGGAGAACGCGGCACCTTCTAGGAGGCCAAGAAGGAAGCCGCACAACACCTGCACTGTGTCTGCAACTTTCAAACTGCTAGAAGCTAGTGGCTTGCCACTGGCCTGCCTCTTCAATTGCCATTAGCATTCCAATGGAAGCTATTCTTGGACAACTTTGCTCTGCTTGCTGCTAGTTCTGCCCCAGCCTACCATAGAGAACCTTGCTCTTGCCTTGAGGCTCTGAGATGCCAAGAACTTGTCAACTTCAAAGGGCGGGCCGGGCTACATCTACTCAGCTGCCACAGTTTCTCCTTGCTAGACCTAGTGGGAAAGCATTTTGCTGAGATGCAGAAGGCAAGAAACGCAGAATACGGAGACGCGGAGCTGTCCCAAGTGCCGCTGCCAGGCGTCTTTCCGCAGAAGGAGGGCCCCGGAGCGCACCGCAACCGGCACCGTCATCTCTGCGCAAAAAGCCAAAATATTTTCAAACCCGCCAAAACTAATCCAAAAATATTTTCAAACCCGCCAAAATAGAAAACCTGACGGAAGTGATCAATACATTCGAAAAAACCTGACAAAACATGATCAAGCCCACCAAAGCTAATCCAAACACACCAAAAACTGGGCTAAACAGAATCAAAACAAATCAAAACAAATCGAAACCTTCTAAAAACCCGCCAAAATATTTCAAAACCCGTCAAAACTAATCAAAACCTTCCGAATACCCATTAAAAAACACTCCAAATACCCGCCAAAAGATTTTAAAACCCGCCAAAAGGAATCCACACATTCCAAAACCTGCCAACACAATAAAAACAACTCAAGAGAATACAAAACATTCTAAAACCCAACCAAAACATTCCGAAAACCCACCTAAACATCATAAAAACAAATCAAAACCAACCGAAACATTCCGAAAACCCGCCAAAATGATTTAGACCCGCAAAACTCATCAAAACATTCTGAAAAGATGCCAAAACATTAGAAAACCAGCCTGAACTGATCAAAACATTCAAAAAACTTGGCAAAACATCATAAAAACAAATCAAAACCAACCGAAACATTCCAAAAACCCGACAAAATAGTTTAGAACCCGCCAAAACTGATCAAAACATTCTGAAAAGATGCCAAAATACTAGAAAACCAGTCTGAAGTGATCGAAACTTTCAATAACTTGCCAAAACATAATCAAAACAAATGAAAGCAAACCAAAACATTCCAAATACCCGCCAAAATATTCCAAATACCGGCCAAAAGGAATCCAAACATTCCAAAACCTGCCAAGACAATATAAACAACACAAGAGAAAACAAAACATTCTAAAACACCACCAAAACATTCCGAAAACCCGCCAAAACATCATCAAAACAATTCAAAACCAACCAAAAAATAAGAGGAACACGGCAACATATTGGCAAGCAAGAGACGGAGAACGCGGCACCTTCTAGGAGGCCAAGAAGGAAGCCGCACAACACCTGCACTGTGTCTGCAACTTTCAAACTGCTAGAAGCTAGTGGCTTGCCACTGGCCTGCCTCTTCAATTGCCATTAGCATTCCAATGGAAGCTATTCTTGGACAACTTTGCTCTGCTTGCTGCTAGTTCTGCCCCAGCCTACCATAGAGAACCTTGCTCTTCCCTTGAGGCTCTGAGATGCCAAGAACTTGTCAACTTCAAAGGGCGGGCCGGGCTACATCTACTCAGCTGCCACAGTTTCTCCTTGCTAGACCTAGTGGGAAAGCATTTTGCTGAGATGCAGAAGGCAAGAAACGCAGAATACGGAGACGCGGAGCTGTCCCAAGTGCCGCTGCCAGGCGTCTTTCCGCAGAAGGAGCGCCCCGGAGCGCACCGCAACCGGCACCGTCATCTCTGCGCAAAAAGCCAAAATATTTTCAAACCCGCCAAAACTAATCCAAAAATATTTTCAAACCCGCCAAAATAGAAAACCGGACGGAAGTGATCAATACATTCGAAAAAACCTGACAAAACATGATCAAGCCCACCAAAGCTAATCCAAACACACCAAAAACTGGGCTAAACAGAATCAAAACAAATCAAAACAAATCTAAACCTTCTAAAAACCGGCCAAAATATTTCAAAACCCGTCAAAACTAATCAAAACCTTCCGAATACCCATTAAAAAACATTCCAAATACCCGCCAAAAGATTTTAAAACCCGCCAAAATGAATCCAAACATTCCAAAACCTGCCAACACAATAAAAACAACTCAAGAGAATACAAAACATTCTAAAACCCAACCAAAACATTCCGAAAACCCACCTAAACATCATAAAAACAAATCAAAACCAACCAAAACATTCCAAAAACCCGACAAAATACTTTAGAACCCGCCAAAACTGATCAAAACATTCTGAAAAGATGCCAAAATACTAGAAAACCAGTCTGAAGTGATCGAAACTTTCAATAACTTGCCAAAACATCATCAAAACAAATGAAAGCAAACCAAAACATTCCAAATACCCGCCAAAATATTCCAAATACCGGCCAAAAGGAATCCAAACATTCCAAAACCTGCCAAGACAATATAAACAACACAAGAGAAAACAAAACATTCTAAAACACCACCAAAACATTCCGAAAACCCGCCAAAACATCATCAAAACAATTCAAAACCAACCAAAAAATAAGAGGAACACGGCAACATATTGGCAAGCAAGAGACGGAGAACGCGGCACCTTCTAGGAGGCCAAGAAGGAAGCCGCACAACACCTGCACTGTGTCTGCAACTTTCAAACTGCTAGAAGCTAGTGGCTTGCCACTGGCCTGCCTCTTCAATTGCCATTAGCATTCCAATGGAAGCTATTCTTGGACAACTTTGCTCTGCTTGCTGCTAGTTCTGCCCCAGCCTACCATAGAGAACCTTGCTCTTGCCTTGAGGCTCTGAGATGCCAAGAACTTGTCAACTTCAAAGGGCGGGCCGGGCTACATCTACTCAGCTGCCACAGTTTCTCCTTGCTAGACCTAGTGGGAAAGCATTTTGCTGAGATGCAGAAGGCAAGAAACGCAGAATACGGAGACGCGGAGCTGTCCCAAGTGCCGCTGCCAGGCGTCTTTCCGCAGAAGGAGCGCCCCGGAGCGCACCGCAACCGGCACCGTCATCTCTGCGCAAAAAGCCAAAATATTTTCAAACCCGCCAAAACTAATCCAAAAATATTTTCAAACCCGCCAAAATAGAAAACCAGACAGAAGTCATCAATACATTCGAAAAAACCTGACAAAACATGATAAAGCCCACCAAAGCTAATCCAAACACACCAAAACTGGGCTAAACAGAATCAAAACAAATCAAAACAAATCTAAACCTTCTAAAAACCCGCCAAAATATTTCAAAACCCGTCAAAACTAATCAAAACCTTCCGAATACCCATTAAAAAACATTCCAAATACCTGCATAAAGATTTTAAAACCCGCCAAAAGGAATCCAAATATTCCGAAACCTGCCAACACAATAAAAACAACTCAAGAGAATACAAAACATTCTAAAACCCAACCAAAACATTCCGAAAACCCACCTAAACATCATAAAAACAAATCAAAACCAACCGAAACATTCTGAAAACCCGCCAAAATGATTTAGACCCGCAAAACTCATCAAAACATTCTGAAAAGATGCCAAAACATTAGAAAACCAGCCTGAACTGATCAAAACATTCAAAAAACTTGGCAAAACATCATAAAAACAAATCAAAACCAACCGAAACATTCCAAAAACCAGCCAAAATATTCTGAAATCCGGCCAAAACATCATAAAAACAAATCAAAACCAACCGAAACATTCCAAAAACCCGACAAAATAGTTTAGAACCCGCCAAAACTGATCAAAACATTCTGAAAAGATGCCAAAATACTAGAAAACCAGTCTGAAGTGATCGAAACTTTCAATAACTTGCCAAAACATAATCAAAACAAATGAAAGCAAACCAAAACATTCCAAATACCCGCCAAAATATTCCAAATACCGGCCAAAAGGAATCCAAACATTCCAAAACCTGCCAAGACAATATAAACAACACAAGAGAAAACAAAACATTCTAAAACACCACCAAAACATTCCGAAAACCCGCCAAAACATCATCAAAACAATTCAAAACCAACCAAAAAATAAGAGGAACACGGCAACATATTGGCAAGCAAGAGACGGAGAACGCGGCACCTTCTAGGAGGCCAAGAAGGAAGCCGCACAACACCTGCACTGTGTCTGCAACTTTCAAACTGCTAGAAGCTAGTGGCTTGCCACTGGCCTGCCTCTTCAATTGCCATTAGCATTCCAATGGAAGCTATTCTTGGACAACTTTGCTCTGCTTGCTGCTAGTTCTGCCCCAGCCTACCATAGAGAACCTTGCTCTTGCCTTGAGGCTCTGAGATGCCAAGAACTTGTCAACTTCAAAGGGCGGGCCGGGCTACATCTACTCAGCTGCCACAGTTTCTCCTTGCTAGACCTAGTGGGAAAGCATTTTGCTGAGATGCAGAAGGCAAGAAACGCAGAATACGGAGACGCGGAGCTGTCCCAAGTGCCGCTGCCAGGCGTCTTTCCGCAGAAGGAGCGCCCCGGAGCGCACCGCAACCGGCACCGTCATCTCTGCGCAAAAAGCCAAAATATTTTCAAACCCGCCAAAACTAATCCAAAAATATTTTCAAACCCGCCAAAATAGAAAACCAGACAGAAGTCATCAATACATTCGAAAAAACCTGACAAAACATGATAAAGCCCACCAAAGCTAATCCAAACACACCAAAACTGGGCTAAACAGAATCAAAACAAATCAAAACAAATCTAAACCTTCTAAAAACCCGCCAAAATATTTCAAAACCCGTCAAAACTAATCAAAACCTTCCGAATACCCATTAAAAAACATTCCAAATACCTGCATAAAGATTTTAAAACCCGCCAAAAGGAATCCAAATATTCCGAAACCTGCCAACACAATAAAAACAACTCAAGAGAATACAAAACATTCTAAAACCCAACCAAAACATTCCGAAAACCCACCTAAACATCATAAAAACAAATCAAAACCAACCGAAACATTCTGAAAACCCGCCAAAATGATTTAGACCCGCAAAACTCATCAAAACATTCTGAAAAGATGCCAAAACATTAGAAAACCAGCCTGAACTGATCAAAACATTCAAAAAACTTGGCAAAACATCATAAAAACAAATCAAAACCAACCGAAACATTCCAAAAACCAGCCAAAATATTCTGAAATCCGGCCAAAACATCATAAAAACAAATCAAAACCAACCGAAACATTCCAAAAACCCGACAAAATAGTTTAGAACCCGCCAAAACTGATCAAAACATTCTGAAAAGATGCCAAAATACTAGAAAACCAGTCTGAAGTGATCGAAACTTTCAATAACTTGCCAAAACATAATCAAAACAAATGAAAGCAAACCAAAACATTCCAAATACCCGCCAAAATATTCCAAATACCGGCCAAAAGGAATCCAAACATTCCAAAACCTGCCAAGACAATATAAACAACACAAGAGAAAACAAAACATTCTAAAACACCACCAAAACATTCCGAAAACCCGCCAAAACATCATCAAAACAATTCAAAACCAACCAAAAAACAAGTGGAACACGGCAACATATTGGCAAGCAAGAGACGGAGAACGCGGCACCTTCTAGGAGGCCAAGAAGGAAGCCGCACAACACCTGCACTGTGTCTGCAACTTTCAAACTGCTAGAAGCTAGTGGCTTGCCACTGGCCTGCCTCTTCAATTGCCATTAGCATTCCAATGGAAGCTATTCTTGGACAACTTTGCTCTGCTTGCTGCTAGTTCTGCCCCAGCCTACCATAGAGAACCTTGCTCTTGCCTTGAGGCTCTGAGATGCCAAGAACTTGTCAACTTCAAAGGGCGGGCCGGGCTACATCTACTCAGCTGCCACAGTTTCTCCTTGCTAGACCTAGTGGGAAAGCATTTTGCTGAGATGCAGAAGGCAAGAAACGCACAATACGGAGACGCGGAGCTGTCCCAAGTGCCGCTGCCAGGCGTCTTTCCGCAGAAGGAGCGCCCCGGAGCGCACCGCAACCAGCACCGTCATCTCTGCGCAAAAAGCCAAAATATTTTCAAACCCACCAAAACTAATCCAAAAATATTTTCAAACCCGCCAAAATAGAAAACCTGACAGAAGTGATCAATACATTCGAAAAAACCTGACAAAACATGATCAAGCCCACCAAAGCTAATCCAAACACACCAAAAACTGGGCTAAACAGAATCAAAACAAATCAAAACAAATCTAAACCTTCTAAAAACCCGCCAAAATATTTCAAAACCCGTCAAAACTAATCAAAACCTTCCGAATACCCATTAAAAAACATTCCAAATACCCGCCAAAAGATTTTAAAACCCGCCAAAATGAATCCAAACATTCCAAAACCTGCCAACACAATAAAAACAACTCAAGAGAATACAAAACATTCTAAAACCCAACCAAAACATTCCGAAAACCCACCTAAACATCATAAAAACAAGTCAAAACCAACCGAAACATTCCAAAAACCCGACAAAATAGTTTAGAACCCGCCAAAACTGATCAAAACATTCTGAAAAGATGCCAAAATACTAGAAAACCAGTCTGAAGTGATCGAAACTTTCAATAACTTGCCAAAACATCATCAAAACAAATGAAAGCAAACCAAAACATTCCAAATACCCGCCAAAATATTTTAAAACCCGCCAAAAGGAATGCAAACATTCCAAAACCTGCCAAGACAATAAAAACAACACAAGAGAAAACAAAACATTCTAAAACACCACCAAAACATTCCGAAAACCCGCCAAAACATCATCAAAACAATTCAAAACCAACCAAAAAATAAGAGGAACACGGCAACATATTGGCAAGCAAGAGACGGAGAGTGCGGCACCTTCTAGGAGGCCAAGAAGGAAGCCGCACAACACCTGCACTGTGTCTGCAACTTTCAAACTGCTAGAAGCTAGTGGCTTGCCACTGGCCTGCCTCTTCAATTGCCATTAGCATTCCAATGGAAGCTATTCTTGGACAACTTTGCTCTGCTTGCTGCTAGTTCTGCCCCAGCCTACCATAGAGAACCTTGCTCTTGCCTTGAGGCTCTGAGATGCAAAGAACTTGTCAACTTCAAAGGGCGGGCCGGGCTACATCTACTCAGCTGCCACAGTTTCTCCTTGCTAGACCTAGTGGGAAAGCATTTTGCTGAGATGCAGAAGGCAAGAAACGCAGAATACGGAGACGCGGAGCTGTCCCAAGTGCCGCTGCCAGGCGTCTTTCCGCAGAAGGAGCGCCCCGGAGCGCACCGCAACCGACACCGTCATCTCTGTGCAAAAAGCCAAAATATTTTCAAACCCGCCAAAACTAATCCAAAAATATTTTCAAACCCGCCAAAATAGAAAACCGGACAGAAGTGATCAATACATTCGAAAAAACCTGACAAAACATGATCAAGCCCACCAAAGCTAATCCAAACACACCAAAACTGGGCTAAACAGAATCAAAACAAATCAAAACAAATCTAAACCTTCTAAAAACCCGCCAAAATATTTCAAAACCCGTTAAAACTAATCAAAACCTTCCGAATACCCATTAAAAAACATTCCAAATACCCGCATAAAGATTTTAAAACCCGCCAAAATAAATCCAAACATTCCGAAACTGCCAACACAATAAAAACAACTCAAGAGAATACAAAACATTCTAAAACCCAACCAAAACATTCCGAAAACCCACCTAAACATCATAAAAACAAATCAAAACCAACCAAAACATTCTGAAAACCCGCCAAAATGATTTAGACCCGCAAAACTCATCAAAACATTCTGAAAAGATGCCAAAACATTAGAAAACCAGCCTGAACTGATCAAAACATTCAAAAAACTTGGCAAAACATCATAAATACAAATCAAAACCAACCGAAACATTCCAAAAACCAGCCAAAATATTCTGAAATCCGGCCAAAACATCATAAAAACAAATCAAAACCAACCGAAACATTCCAAAAACCCGACAAAATAGTTTAGAACCCGCCAAAACTGATCAAAACATTCTGAAAAGATGCCAAAATACTAGAAAACCAGTCTGAAGTGATCGAAACTTTCAATAACTTGCCAAAACATAATCAAAACAAATGAAAGCAAACCAAAACATTCCAAATACCCGCCAAAATATTTTAAAACCCGCCAAAAGGAATCCAAACAATCCAAAACCTGCCAAGACAATATAAACAACACAAGAGAAAACAAAACATTCTAAAACACCACCAAAACATTCCGAAAACCCGCCAAAACATCATCAAAACAATTCAAAACCAACCAAAAAATAAGAGGAACACGGCAACATATTGGCAAGCAAGAGACGGAGAACGCGGCACCTTCTAGGAGGCCAAGAAGGAAGCCGCACAACACCTGCACTGTGTCTGCAACTTTCAAACTGCTAGAAGCTAGTGGCTTGCCACTGGCCTGCCTCTTCAATTGCCATTAGCATTCCAATGGAAGCTATTCTTGGACAACTTTGCTCTGCTTGCTGCTAGTTCTGCCCCAGCCTACCATAGAGAACCTTGCTCTTGCCTTGAGGCTCTGAGATGCCAAGAACTTGTCAACTTCAAAGGGCGGGCCGGGCTACATCTACTCAGCTGCCACAGTTTCTCCTTGCTAGACCTAGTGGGAAAGCATTTTGCTGAGATGCAGAAGGCAAGAAACGCAGAATACGGAGACGCGGAGCTGTCCCAAGTGCCGCTGCCAGGCGTCTTTCCGCAGAAGGAGGGCCCCGGAGCGCACCGCAACCGGCACCGTCATCTCTGCGCAAAAAGCCAAAATATTTTCAAACCCGCCAAAACTAATCCAAAAATATTTTCAAACCCGCCAAAATAGAAAACCTGACGGAAGTGATCAATACATTCGAAAAAACCTGACAAAACATGATCAAGCCCACCAAAGCTAATCCAAACACACCAAAAACTGGGCTAAACAGAATCAAAACAAATCAAAACAAATCGAAACCTTCTAAAAACCCGCCAAAATATTTCAAAACCCGTCAAAACTAATCAAAACCTTCCGAATACCCATTAAAAAACACTCCAAATACCCGCCAAAAGATTTTAAAACCCGCCAAAAGGAATCCACACATTCCAAAACCTGCCAACACAATAAAAACAACTCAAGAGAATACAAAACATTCTAAAACCCAACCAAAACATTCCGAAAACCCACCTAAACATCATAAAAACAAATCAAAACCAACCGAAACATTCCGAAAACCCGCCAAAATGATTTAGACCCGCAAAACTCATCAAAACATTCTGAAAAGATGCCAAAACATTAGAAAACCAGCCTGAACTGATCAAAACATTCAAAAAACTTGGCAAAACATCATAAAAACAAATCAAAACCAACCGAAACATTCCAAAAACCCGACAAAATAGTTTAGAACCCGCCAAAACTGATCAAAACATTCTGAAAAGATGCCAAAATACTAGAAAACCAGTCTGAAGTGATCGAAACTTTCAATAACTTGCCAAAACATAATCAAAACAAATGAAAGCAAACCAAAACATTCCAAATACCCGCCAAAATATTCCAAATACCGGCCAAAAGGAATCCAAACATTCCAAAACCTGCCAAGACAATATAAACAACACAAGAGAAAACAAAACATTCTAAAACACCACCAAAACATTCCGAAAACCCGCCAAAACATCATCAAAACAATTCAAAACCAACCAAAAAATAAGAGGAACACGGCAACATATTGGCAAGCAAGAGACGGAGAACGCGGCACCTTCTAGGAGGCCAAGAAGGAAGCCGCACAACACCTGCACTGTGTCTGCAACTTTCAAACTGCTAGAAGCTAGTGGCTTGCCACTGGCCTGCCTCTTCAATTGCCATTAGCATTCCAATGGAAGCTATTCTTGGACAACTTTGCTCTGCTTGCTGCTAGTTCTGCCCCAGCCTACCATAGAGAACCTTGCTCTTCCCTTGAGGCTCTGAGATGCCAAGAACTTGTCAACTTCAAAGGGCGGGCCGGGCTACATCTACTCAGCTGCCACAGTTTCTCCTTGCTAGACCTAGTGGGAAAGCATTTTGCTGAGATGCAGAAGGCAAGAAACGCAGAATACGGAGACGCGGAGCTGTCCCAAGTGCCGCTGCCAGGCGTCTTTCCGCAGAAGGAGCGCCCCGGAGCGCACCGCAACCGGCACCGTCATCTCTGCGCAAAAAGCCAAAATATTTTCAAACCCGCCAAAACTAATCCAAAAATATTTTCAAACCCGCCAAAATAGAAAACCGGACGGAAGTGATCAATACATTCGAAAAAACCTGACAAAACATGATCAAGCCCACCAAAGCTAATCCAAACACACCAAAAACTGGGCTAAACAGAATCAAAACAAATCAAAACAAATCTAAACCTTCTAAAAACCGGCCAAAATATTTCAAAACCCGTCAAAACTAATCAAAACCTTCCGAATACCCATTAAAAAACATTCCAAATACCCGCCAAAAGATTTTAAAACCCGCCAAAATGAATCCAAACATTCCAAAACCTGCCAACACAATAAAAACAACTCAAGAGAATACAAAACATTCTAAAACCCAACCAAAACATTCCGAAAACCCACCTAAACATCATAAAAACAAATCAAAACCAACCAAAACATTCCAAAAACCCGACAAAATACTTTAGAACCCGCCAAAACTGATCAAAACATTCTGAAAAGATGCCAAAATACTAGAAAACCAGTCTGAAGTGATCGAAACTTTCAATAACTTGCCAAAACATCATCAAAACAAATGAAAGCAAACCAAAACATTCCAAATACCCGCCAAAATATTCCAAATACCGGCCAAAAGGAATCCAAACATTCCAAAACCTGCCAAGACAATATAAACAACACAAGAGAAAACAAAACATTCTAAAACACCACCAAAACATTCCGAAAACCCGCCAAAACATCATCAAAACAATTCAAAACCAACCAAAAAATAAGAGGAACACGGCAACATATTGGCAAGCAAGAGACGGAGAACGCGGCACCTTCTAGGAGGCCAAGAAGGAAGCCGCACAACACCTGCACTGTGTCTGCAACTTTCAAACTGCTAGAAGCTAGTGGCTTGCCACTGGCCTGCCTCTTCAATTGCCATTAGCATTCCAATGGAAGCTATTCTTGGACAACTTTGCTCTGCTTGCTGCTAGTTCTGCCCCAGCCTACCATAGAGAACCTTGCTCTTGCCTTGAGGCTCTGAGATGCCAAGAACTTGTCAACTTCAAAGGGCGGGCCGGGCTACATCTACTCAGCTGCCACAGTTTCTCCTTGCTAGACCTAGTGGGAAAGCATTTTGCTGAGATGCAGAAGGCAAGAAACGCAGAATACGGAGACGCGGAGCTGTCCCAAGTGCCGCTGCCAGGCGTCTTTCCGCAGAAGGAGCGCCCCGGAGCGCACCGCAACCGGCACCGTCATCTCTGCGCAAAAAGCCAAAATATTTTCAAACCCGCCAAAACTAATCCAAAAATATTTTCAAACCCGCCAAAATAGAAAACCAGACAGAAGTCATCAATACATTCGAAAAAACCTGACAAAACATGATAAAGCCCACCAAAGCTAATCCAAACACACCAAAACTGGGCTAAACAGAATCAAAACAAATCAAAACAAATCTAAACCTTCTAAAAACCCGCCAAAATATTTCAAAACCCGTCAAAACTAATCAAAACCTTCCGAATACCCATTAAAAAACATTCCAAATACCTGCATAAAGATTTTAAAACCCGCCAAAAGGAATCCAAATATTCCGAAACCTGCCAACACAATAAAAACAACTCAAGAGAATACAAAACATTCTAAAACCCAACCAAAACATTCCGAAAACCCACCTAAACATCATAAAAACAAATCAAAACCAACCGAAACATTCTGAAAACCCGCCAAAATGATTTAGACCCGCAAAACTCATCAAAACATTCTGAAAAGATGCCAAAACATTAGAAAACCAGCCTGAACTGATCAAAACATTCAAAAAACTTGGCAAAACATCATAAAAACAAATCAAAACCAACCGAAACATTCCAAAAACCAGCCAAAATATTCTGAAATCCGGCCAAAACATCATAAAAACAAATCAAAACCAACCGAAACATTCCAAAAACCCGACAAAATAGTTTAGAACCCGCCAAAACTGATCAAAACATTCTGAAAAGATGCCAAAATACTAGAAAACCAGTCTGAAGTGATCGAAACTTTCAATAACTTGCCAAAACATAATCAAAACAAATGAAAGCAAACCAAAACATTCCAAATACCCGCCAAAATATTCCAAATACCGGCCAAAAGGAATCCAAACATTCCAAAACCTGCCAAGACAATATAAACAACACAAGAGAAAACAAAACATTCTAAAACACCACCAAAACATTCCGAAAACCCGCCAAAACATCATCAAAACAATTCAAAACCAACCAAAAAATAAGAGGAACACGGCAACATATTGGCAAGCAAGAGACGGAGAACGCGGCACCTTCTAGGAGGCCAAGAAGGAAGCCGCACAACACCTGCACTGTGTCTGCAACTTTCAAACTGCTAGAAGCTAGTGGCTTGCCACTGGCCTGCCTCTTCAATTGCCATTAGCATTCCAATGGAAGCTATTCTTGGACAACTTTGCTCTGCTTGCTGCTAGTTCTGCCCCAGCCTACCATAGAGAACCTTGCTCTTGCCTTGAGGCTCTGAGATGCCAAGAACTTGTCAACTTCAAAGGGCGGGCCGGGCTACATCTACTCAGCTGCCACAGTTTCTCCTTGCTAGACCTAGTGGGAAAGCATTTTGCTGAGATGCAGAAGGCAAGAAACGCAGAATACGGAGACGCGGAGCTGTCCCAAGTGCCGCTGCCAGGCGTCTTTCCGCAGAAGGAGCGCCCCGGAGCGCACCGCAACCGGCACCGTCATCTCTGCGCAAAAAGCCAAAATATTTTCAAACCCGCCAAAACTAATCCAAAAATATTTTCAAACCCGCCAAAATAGAAAACCAGACAGAAGTCATCAATACATTCGAAAAAACCTGACAAAACATGATAAAGCCCACCAAAGCTAATCCAAACACACCAAAACTGGGCTAAACAGAATCAAAACAAATCAAAACAAATCTAAACCTTCTAAAAACCCGCCAAAATATTTCAAAACCCGTCAAAACTAATCAAAACCTTCCGAATACCCATTAAAAAACATTCCAAATACCTGCATAAAGATTTTAAAACCCGCCAAAAGGAATCCAAATATTCCGAAACCTGCCAACACAATAAAAACAACTCAAGAGAATACAAAACATTCTAAAACCCAACCAAAACATTCCGAAAACCCACCTAAACATCATAAAAACAAATCAAAACCAACCGAAACATTCTGAAAACCCGCCAAAATGATTTAGACCCGCAAAACTCATCAAAACATTCTGAAAAGATGCCAAAACATTAGAAAACCAGCCTGAACTGATCAAAACATTCAAAAAACTTGGCAAAACATCATAAAAACAAATCAAAACCAACCGAAACATTCCAAAAACCAGCCAAAATATTCTGAAATCCGGCCAAAACATCATAAAAACAAATCAAAACCAACCGAAACATTCCAAAAACCCGACAAAATAGTTTAGAACCCGCCAAAACTGATCAAAACATTCTGAAAAGATGCCAAAATACTAGAAAACCAGTCTGAAGTGATCGAAACTTTCAATAACTTGCCAAAACATAATCAAAACAAATGAAAGCAAACCAAAACATTCCAAATACCCGCCAAAATATTCCAAATACCGGCCAAAAGGAATCCAAACATTCCAAAACCTGCCAAGACAATATAAACAACACAAGAGAAAACAAAACATTCTAAAACACCACCAAAACATTCCGAAAACCCGCCAAAACATCATCAAAACAATTCAAAACCAACCAAAAAACAAGTGGAACACGGCAACATATTGGCAAGCAAGAGACGGAGAACGCGGCACCTTCTAGGAGGCCAAGAAGGAAGCCGCACAACACCTGCACTGTGTCTGCAACTTTCAAACTGCTAGAAGCTAGTGGCTTGCCACTGGCCTGCCTCTTCAATTGCCATTAGCATTCCAATGGAAGCTATTCTTGGACAACTTTGCTCTGCTTGCTGCTAGTTCTGCCCCAGCCTACCATAGAGAACCTTGCTCTTGCCTTGAGGCTCTGAGATGCCAAGAACTTGTCAACTTCAAAGGGCGGGCCGGGCTACATCTACTCAGCTGCCACAGTTTCTCCTTGCTAGACCTAGTGGGAAAGCATTTTGCTGAGATGCAGAAGGCAAGAAACGCACAATACGGAGACGCGGAGCTGTCCCAAGTGCCGCTGCCAGGCGTCTTTCCGCAGAAGGAGCGCCCCGGAGCGCACCGCAACCAGCACCGTCATCTCTGCGCAAAAAGCCAAAATATTTTCAAACCCACCAAAACTAATCCAAAAATATTTTCAAACCCGCCAAAATAGAAAACCTGACAGAAGTGATCAATACATTCGAAAAAACCTGACAAAACATGATCAAGCCCACCAAAGCTAATCCAAACACACCAAAAACTGGGCTAAACAGAATCAAAACAAATCAAAACAAATCTAAACCTTCTAAAAACCCGCCAAAATATTTCAAAACCCGTCAAAACTAATCAAAACCTTCCGAATACCCATTAAAAAACATTCCAAATACCCGCCAAAAGATTTTAAAACCCGCCAAAATGAATCCAAACATTCCAAAACCTGCCAACACAATAAAAACAACTCAAGAGAATACAAAACATTCTAAAACCCAACCAAAACATTCCGAAAACCCACCTAAACATCATAAAAACAAGTCAAAACCAACCGAAACATTCCAAAAACCCGACAAAATAGTTTAGAACCCGCCAAAACTGATCAAAACATTCTGAAAAGATGCCAAAATACTAGAAAACCAGTCTGAAGTGATCGAAACTTTCAATAACTTGCCAAAACATCATCAAAACAAATGAAAGCAAACCAAAACATTCCAAATACCCGCCAAAATATTTTAAAACCCGCCAAAAGGAATGCAAACATTCCAAAACCTGCCAAGACAATAAAAACAACACAAGAGAAAACAAAACATTCTAAAACACCACCAAAACATTCCGAAAACCCGCCAAAACATCATCAAAACAATTCAAAACCAACCAAAAAATAAGAGGAACACGGCAACATATTGGCAAGCAAGAGACGGAGAGTGCGGCACCTTCTAGGAGGCCAAGAAGGAAGCCGCACAACACCTGCACTGTGTCTGCAACTTTCAAACTGCTAGAAGCTAGTGGCTTGCCACTGGCCTGCCTCTTCAATTGCCATTAGCATTCCAATGGAAGCTATTCTTGGACAACTTTGCTCTGCTTGCTGCTAGTTCTGCCCCAGCCTACCATAGAGAACCTTGCTCTTGCCTTGAGGCTCTGAGATGCAAAGAACTTGTCAACTTCAAAGGGCGGGCCGGGCTACATCTACTCAGCTGCCACAGTTTCTCCTTGCTAGACCTAGTGGGAAAGCATTTTGCTGAGATGCAGAAGGCAAGAAACGCAGAATACGGAGACGCGGAGCTGTCCCAAGTGCCGCTGCCAGGCGTCTTTCCGCAGAAGGAGCGCCCCGGAGCGCACCGCAACCGACACCGTCATCTCTGTGCAAAAAGCCAAAATATTTTAAAACCCGCCAAAACTAATCCAAAAATATTTTCAAACCCGCCAAAATAGAAAACCGGACAGAAGTGATCAATACATTCGAAAAAACCTGACAAAACATGATCAAGCCCACCAAAGCTAATCCAAACACACCAAAACTGGGCTAAACAGAATCAAAACAAATCAAAACAAATCTAAACCTTCTAAAAACCCGCCAAAATATTTCAAAACCCGTTAAAACTAATCAAAACCTTCCGAATACCCATTAAAAAACATTCCAAATACCCGCATAAAGATTTTAAAACCCGCCAAAATAAATCCAAACATTCCGAAACTGCCAACACAATAAAAACAACTCAAGAGAATACAAAACATTCTAAAACCCAACCAAAACATTCCGAAAACCCACCTAAACATCATAAAAACAAATCAAAACCAACCAAAACATTCTGAAAACCCGCCAAAATGATTTAGACCCGCAAAACTCATCAAAACATTCTGAAAAGATGCCAAAACATTAGAAAACCAGCCTGAACTGATCAAAACATTCAAAAAACTTGGCAAAACATCATAAATACAAATCAAAACCAACCGAAACATTCCAAAAACCAGCCAAAATATTCTGAAATCCGGCCAAAACATCATAAAAACAAATCAAAACCAACCGAAACATTCCAAAAACCCGACAAAATAGTTTAGAACCCGCCAAAACTGATCAAAACATTCTGAAAAGATGCCAAAATACTAGAAAACCAGTCTGAAGTGATCGAAACTTTCAATAACTTGCCAAAACATAATCAAAACAAATGAAAGCAAACCAAAACATTCCAAATACCCGCCAAAATATTTTAAAACCCGCCAAAAGGAATCCAAACAATCCAAAACCTGCCAAGACAATATAAACAACACAAGAGAAAACAAAACATTCTAAAACACCACCAAAACATTCCGAAAACCCGCCAAAACATCATCAAAACAATTCAAAACCAACCAAAAAATAAGAGGAACACGGCAACATATTGGCAAGCAAGAGACGGAGAACGCGGCACCTTCTAGGAGGCCAAGAAGGAAGCCGCACAACACCTGCACTGTGTCTGCAACTTTCAAACTGCTAGAAGCTAGTGGCTTGCCACTGGCCTGCCTCTTCAATTGCCATTAGCATTCCAATGGAAGCTATTCTTGGACAACTTTGCTCTGCTTGCTGCTAGTTCTGCCCCAGCCTACCATAGAGAACCTTGCTCTTGCCTTGAGGCTCTGAGATGCCAAGAACTTGTCAACTTCAAAGGGCGGGCCGGGCTACATCTACTCAGCTGCCACAGTTTCTCCTTGCTAGACCTAGTGGGAAAGCATTTTGCTGAGATGCAGAAGGCAAGAAACGCAGAATACGGAGACGCGGAGCTGTCCCAAGTGCCGCTGCCAGGCGTCTTTCCGCAGAAGGAGCGCCCCGGAGCGCACCGCAACCGGCACCGTCATCTCTGCGCAAAAAGCCAAAATATTTTCAAACCCGCCAAAACTAATCCAAAAATATTTTCAAACCCGCCAAAATAGAAAACCTGACGGAAGTGATCAATACATTCGAAAAAACCTGACAAAACATGATCAAGCCCACCAAAGCTAATCCAAACACACCAAAAACTGGGCTAAACAGAATCAAAACAAATCAAAACAAATCCAAACCTTCTAAAAACCCGCCAAAATATTTCAAAACCCGTCAAAACTAATCAAAACCTTCCGAATACCCATTAAAAAACACTCCAAATACCCGCCAAAAGATTTTAAAACCCGCCAAAAGGAATCCAAACATTCCAAAACCTGCCAACACAATAAAAACAACTCAAGAGAATACAAAACATTCTAAAACCCAACCAAAACATTCCGAAAACCCACCTAAACATCATAAAAACAAATCAAAACCAACCGAAACATTCTGAAAACCCGCCAAAATGATTTAGACCCGCAAAACTCATCAAAACATTCTGAAAAGATGCCAAAACATTAGAAAACCAGCCTGAACTGATCAAAACATTCAAAAAACTTGGCAAAACATCATAAAAACAAATCAAAACCAACCGAAACATTCCAAAAACCCGACAAAATATTCCGAAATCCGGCCAAAACATCATAAAAACAAATCAAAACCAACCGAAACATTCCAAAAACCCGACAAAATAGTTTAGAACCCGCCAAAACTGATCAAAACATTCTGAAAAGATGCCAAAATACTAGAAAACCAGTCTGAAGTGATCGAAACTTTCAATAACTTGCCAAAACATCATCAAAACAAATGAAAGCAAACCAAAACATTCCAAATACCCGCCAAAATATTCCAAATACCGGCCAAAAGGAATCCAAACATTCCAAAACCTGCCAAGACAATATAAACAACACAAGAGAAAACAAAACATTCTAAAACACCACCAAAACATTCCGAAAACCCGCCAAAACATCATCAAAACAATTCAAAACCAACCAAAAAACAAGTGGAACACGGCAACATATTGGCAAGCAAGAGACGGAGAGCGCGGCACCTTCTAGGAGGCCAAGAAGGAAGCCGCACAACACCTGCACTGTGTCTGCAACTTTCAAACTGCTAGAAGCTAGTGGCTTGCCACTGGCCTGCCTCTTCAATTGCCATTAGCATTCCAATGGAAGCTATTCTTGGACAACTTTGCTCTGCTTGCTGCTAGCTCTGCCCCAGCCTACCATAGAGAACCTTGCTCTTCCCTTGAGGCTCTGAGATGCCAAGAACTTGTCATCTTCAAAGGGCGGGCCGGGCTACATCTACTCAGCTGCCACAGTTTCTCCTTGCTAGACCTAGTGGGAAAGCATTTTGCTGAGATGCAGAAGGCAAGAAACGCACAATACGGAGATGCGGAGCTGTCCCAAGTGCCGCTGCCTAGGCGTCTTTCCGCAGAAGGAGCGCCCCGGAGCGCACCGCAACCGGCACCGTCATCTCTGCGCAAAGAGCCAAAATATTTTCAAACCCGCCAAAACTAATCCAAAAATATTTTCAAACCCGCCAAAATAGAAAACCAGACAGAAGTGATCAATACATTCGAAAAAACCTGACAAAACATGATCAAGCCCACCAAAGCTAATCCAAACACACCAAAAACTGGGCTAAACAGAATCAAAACAAATCAAAACAAATCTAAAACTTCTAAAAACCGGCCAAAATATTTCAAAACCCGTCAAAACTAATCAAAACCTTCCGAATACCCATTAAAAAACATTCCAAATACCCGCCAAAAGATTTTAAAACCCGCCAAAATGAATCCAAACATTCCAAAACCTGCCAACACAATAAAAACAACTCAAGAGAATTCAAAACATTCTAAAACCCAACCAAAATATTCCGAAATCCGGCCAAAACATCATAAAAACAAATCAAAACCAACCAAAACATTGCAAAAACCCAACAAAATAGTTTAGAACCTGCCAAAACTGATCAAAACATTCTGAAAAGATGCCAAAATACTAGAAAACCAGTCAGAAGTGATCGAAACTTTCAATAACTTGCCAAAACATCATCAAAACAAATGAAAGCAAACCAAAACATTCCAAATACCCGCCAAAATATTCCAAATACCGGCCAAAAGGAATCCAAACATTCCAAAACCTGCCAAGAAAATATAAACAACACAAGAGAAAACAAAACATTCTAAAACACCACCAAAACATTCCGAAAACCCGCCAAAACATCATCAAAACAATTCAAAACCAACCAAAAAATAAGAGGAACACGGCAACATATTGGCAAGCAAGAGACGGAGAACGCGGCACCTTCTAGGAGGCCAAGAAGGAAGCCGCACAACACCTGCACTGTGTCTGCAACTTTCAAACTGCTAGAAGCTAGTGGCTTGCCACTGGCCTGCCTCTTCAATTGCCATTAGCATTCCAATGGAAGGTATTCTTGGACAACTTTGCTCTGCATGCTGCTAGTTCTGCCCCAGCCTACCATAGAGAACCTTGCTCTTCCCTTGAGGCTCTGAGATGCCAAGAACTTGTCATCTTCAAAGGGCGGGCCGGGCTACATCTACTCAGCTGCCACAGTTTCTCCTTGCTAGACCTAGTGGGAAAGCATTTTGCTGAGATGCAGAAGGCAAGAAACGCACAATACGGAGATGCGGAGCTGTCCCAAGTGCCGCTGCCTAGGCGTCTTTCCGCAGAAGGAGCGCCCCGGAGCGCACCGCAACCGGCACCGTCATCTCTGCGCAAAAAGCCAAAATATTTTCAAACCCGCCAAAACTAATCCAAAAATATTTTCAAACCCGCCAAAATAGAAAACCAGACAGAAGTGATCAATACATTCGAAAAAACCTGACAAAACATGATCAAGCCCACCAAAGCTAATCCAAACACACCAAAAACTGGGCTAAACAGAATCAAAACAAATCAAAACAAATCTAAAACTTCTAAAAACCCGCCAAAATATTTCAAAACCCGTCAAAACTAATCAAAACCTTCCGAATACCCATTAAAAAACATACCAAATACCCGCCAAAAGATTTTAAAACCCGCCAAAAGGAATCCAAACATTCCAAAACCTGCCAACACAATAAAAACAACTCAAGAGAATACAAAACATTCTAAAACCCAACCAAAACATTCCGAAAACCCACCTAAACATCATAAAAACAAATCAAAACCAACCAAAACATTCTGAAAACCCGCCAAAAAGATTTAGACCCGCAAAACTCATCAAAACATTCTGAAAAGATGCCAAAACATTAGAAAACCAGCCTGAACTGATCAAAACATTCAAAAAACTTGGCAAAACATCATAAAAACAAATCAAAACCAACCGAAACATTCCAAAAACCAGCCAAAATATTCCGAAATCCGGCCAAAACATCATAAAAACAAATCAAAACCAACCGAAACATTCCAAAAACCCGACAAAATAGTTTAGAACCCGCCAAAACTGATCAAAACATTCTGAAAAGATGCCAAAATACTAGAAAACCAGTAAGAAGTGATCGAAACTTTCAATAACTTGCCAAAACATCATCAAAACAAATGAAAGCAAACCAAAACATTCCAAATACCCGCCAAAATATTCCAAATACCGGCCAAAAGGAATCCAAACATTCCAAAACCTGCCAAGACAAGATAAACAACACAAGAGAAAACAAAACATTCTAAAACACCACCAAAACATTCCGAAAACCCGCCAAAACATCATCAAAACAATTCAAAACCAACCAAAAAATAAGAGGAACACGGCAACATATTGGCAAGCAAGAGACGGAGAACGCGGCACCTTCTAGGAGGCCAAGAAGGAAGCCGCACAACACCTGCACTGTGTCTGCAACTTTCAAACTGCTGGAAGCTAGTGGCTTGCCACTGGCCTGCCTCTTCAATTGCCATTAGCATTCCAATGGAAGCTATTCTTGGACAACTTTGCTCTGCTTGCTGCTAGTTCTGCCCCAGCCTACCATAGAGAACCTTGCTCTTGCCTTGAGGCTCTGAGATGCCAAGAACTTGTCAACTTCAAAGGGCGGGCCGGGCTACATCTACTCAGCTGCCACAGTTTCTCCTTGCTAGACCTAGTGGGAAAGCATTTTGCTGAGATGCAGAAGGCAAGAAACGCACAATACGGAGACGCGGAGCTGTCCCAAGTGCCGCTGCCAGGCGTCTTTCCGCAGAAGGAGCGCCCCGGAGCGCACCGCAACCGGCACCGTCATCTCTGCGCAAAGAGCCAAAATATTTTAAAACCCGCCAAAACTAATCCAAAAATATTTTCAAACCCGCCAAAATAGAAAACCAGACAGAAGTCATCAATACATTCGAAAAAACCTGACAAAACATGATAAAGCCCACCAAAGCTAATCCAAACACACCAAAAACTGGGCTAAACAGAATCAAAACAAATCAAAACAAATCTAAAACTTCTAAAAACCCGCCAAAATATTTCAAAACCCGTCAAAACTAATCAAAACCTTCCGAATACCCATTAAAAAACATACCAAATACCCGCCAAAAGATTTTAAAACCCGCCAAAAGGAATCCAAACATTCCAAAACCTGCCAACACAATAAAAACAACTCAAGAGAATACAAAACATTCTAAAACCCAACCAAAACATTCCGAAAACCCACCTAAACATCATAAAAACAAATCAAAACCAACCAAAACATTCTGAAAACCCGCCAAAAAGATTTAGACCCGCAAAACTCATCAAAACATTCTGAAAAGATGCCAAAACATTAGAAAACCAGCCTGAACTGATCAAAACATTCAAAAAACTTGGCAAAACATCATAAAAACAAATCAAAACCAACCGAAACATTCCAAAAACCAGCCAAAATATTCCGAAATCCGGCCAAAACATCATAAAAACAAATCAAAACCAACCGAAACATTCCAAAAACCCGACAAAATAGTTTAGAACCCGCCAAAACTGATCAAAACATTCTGAAAAGATGCCAAAATACTAGAAAACCAGTCTGAAGTGATCGAAACTTTCAATAACTTGCCAAAACATCATCAAAACAAATGAAAGCAAACCAAAACATTCCAAATACCCGCCAAAATATTCCAAATACCGGCCAAAAGGAATCCAAACATTCCAAAACCTGCCAAGACAAGATAAACAACACAAGAGAAAACAAAACATTCTAAAACACCACCAAAACATTCCGAAAACCCGCCAAAACATCATCAAAACAATTCAAAACCAACCAAAAAATAAGAGGAACACGGCAACATATTGGCAAGCAAGAGACGGAGAACGCGGCACCTTCTAGGAGGCCAAGAAGGAAGCCGCACAACACCTGCACTGTGTCTGCAACTTTCAAACTGCTAGAAGCTAGTGGCTTGCCACTGGCCTGCCTCTTCAATTGCCATTAGCATTCCAATGGAAGGTATTCTTGGACAACTTTGCTCTGCATGCTGCTAGTTCTGCCCCAGCCTACCATAGAGAACCTTGCTCTTCCCTTGAGGCTCTGAGATGCCAAGAACTTGTCATCTTCAAAGGGCGGGCCGGGCTACATCTACTCAGCTGCCACAGTTTCTCCTTGCTAGACCTAGTGGGAAAGCATTTTGCTGAGATGCAGAAGGCAAGAAACGCACAATACGGAGATGCGGAGCTGTCCCAAGTGCCGCTGCCTAGGCGTCTTTCCGCAGAAGGAGCGCCCCGGAGCGCACCGCAACCGGCACCGTCATCTCTGCGCAAAAAGCCAAAATATTTTCAAACCCGCCAAAACTAATCCAAAAATATTTTCAAACCCGCCAAAATAGAAAACCAGACAGAAGTGATCAATACATTCGAAAAAACCTGACAAAACATGATCAAGCCCACCAAAGCTAATCCAAACACACCAAAAACTGGGCTAAACAGAATCAAAACAAATCAAAACAAATCTAAAACTTCTAAAAACCGGCCAAAATATTTCAAAACCCGTCAAAACTAATCAAAACCTTCCGAATACCCATTAAAAAACATTCCAAATACCCGCCAAAAGATTTTAAAACCCGCCAAAATGAATCCAAACGTTCCAAAACCTGCCAACACAATAAAAACAACTCAAGAGAATTCAAAACATTCTAAAACCCAACCAAAACATTCCGAAAACCCACCTAAACATCATAAAAACAAATCAAAACCAACCAAAACATTGCAAAAACCCAACAAAATAGTTTAGAACCTGCCAAAACTGATCAAAACATTCTGAAAAGATGCCAAAATACTATCAAACCAGTCAGAAGTGATCGAAACTTTCAATAACTTGCCAAAACATCATCAAAACAAATGAAAGCAAACCAAAACATTCCAAATACCCGCCAAAAGATTTTAAAACCCGCCAAAATGAATCCAAATGTTCCAAAACCTGCCAAGAAAATATAAACAACACAAGAGAAAACAAAACATTCTAAAACACCACCAAAACATTCCGAAAACCCGCCAAAACATCATAAAAACAAATCAAAACCAACCAAAAAATAAGAGGAACACGGCAACATATTGGCAAGCAAGAGACGGAGAACGCGGCACCTCCTAGGAGGCCAAGAAGGAAGCCGCACAACACCTGCACTGTGTCTGCAACTTTCAAACTGCTAGAAGCTAGTGGCTTGCCACTGGCCTGCCTCTTCAATTGCCATTAGCATTCCAATGGAAGCTATTCTTGGACAACTTTGCTCTGCTTGCTGCTAGTTCTGCCCCAGCCTACCATAGAGAACCTTGCTCTTGCCTTGAGGCTCTGAGATGCCAAGAACTTGTCAACTTCAAAGGGCGGGCCGGGCTACATCTACTCAGCTGCCACAGTTTCTCCTTGCTAGACCTAGTGGGAAAGCATTTTGCTGAGATGCAGAAGGCAAGAAACGCAGAATACGGAGACGCGGAGCTGTCCCAAGTGCCGCTGCCAGGCGTCTTTCCGCAGAAGGAGCGCCCCGGAGCGCACCGCAACCGGCACCGTCATCTCTGCGCAAAGAGCCAAAATATTTTAAAACCCGCCAAAACTAATCCAAAAATATTTTCAAACCCGCCAAAATAGAAAACCAGACAGAAGTCATCAATACATTCGAAAAAACCTGACAAAACATGATCAAGCCCACCAAAGCTAATCCAAACACACCAAAAAGTGGGCTAAACAGAATCAAAACAAATCAAAACAAATCTAAACCTTCTAAAAACCCGCCAAAATATTTCAAAACCCGTCAAAACTAATCAAAACCTTCCGAATACCCATTAAAAAACATTCCAAATACCCGCCAAAAGATTTTAAAACCCGCCAAAAGGAATCCAAACATTCCAAAACCTGCCAACACAATAAAAACAACTCAAGAGAATACAAAACATTCTAAAACCCAACCAAAACATTCCGAAAACCCACCTAAACATCATAAAAACAAATCAAAACCAACCAAAACATTCTGAAAACCCGCCAAAAAGATTTAGACCCGCAAAACTCATCAAAATATTCTGAAAAGATGCCAAAACATTAGAAAACCAGCCTGAACTGATCAAAACATTCAAAAAACTTGGCAAAACATCATAAAAACAAATCAAAACCAACCAAAACATTGCAAAAACCCAACAAAATAGTTTAGAACCCGCCAAAACTGATCAAAACATTCTGAAAAGATGCCAAAATACTAGAAAACCAGTAAGAAGTGATCGAAACATTCAATAACTTGGCAAAACATAATCAAAACAAATGAAAGCAAACCAAAACATTCCAAATACCCGCCAAAATATTTTAAAACCCGCCAAAAGGAATCCAAACAATCCAAAACCTGCCAAGACAATATAAACAACACAAGAGAAAACAAAACATTCTAAAACACCACCAAAACATTCCGAAAACCCGCCAAAACATCATCAAAACAATTCAAAACCAACCAAAAAATAAGAGGAACACGGCAACATATTGGCAAGCAAGAGACGGAGAACGCGGCACCTTCTAGGAGGCCAAGAAGGAAGCCGCACAACACCTGCACTGTGTCTGCAACTTTCAAACTGCTGGAAGCTAGTGGCTTGCCACTGGCCTGCCTCTTCAATTGCCATTAGCATTCCAATGGAAGCTATTCTTGGACAACTTTGCTCTGCTTGCTGCTAGTTCTGCCCCAGCCTACCATAGATAACCTTGCCCTTCCCTTGAGGCTCTGAGATGCCAAGAACTTGTCAACTTCAAAGGGCGGGCCGGGCTACATCTACTCAGCTGCCACAGTTTCTCCTTGCTAGACCTAGTGGGAAAGCATTTTGCTGAGATGCAGAAGGCAAGAAACGCAGAATACGGAGACGCGGAGCTGTCCCAAGTGCCGCTGCCAGGCGTCTTTCCGCAGAAGGAGCGCCCCGGAGCGCACCGCAACCGGCACCGTCATCTCTGCGCAAAGAGCCAAAATATTTTCAAACCCGCCAAAACTCATCCAAAAATATTTTCAAACCCGCCAAAATAGAAAACCGGACGGAAGTGATCAATACGTTCGAAAAAACCGGACAAAACATGATCAAGCCCACCAAAGCTAATCCAAACACACCAAAAAACTGGGCTAAACAGAATCAAAACAAATCAAAACAAATCTAAACCTTCTAAAAACCCGCCAAAATATTTCAAAACCCGTCAAAACTAATCAAAACCTTCCGAATACCCGCCAAAACATTCCAAATACCCACCAAAAGATTTTAAAACCCGCCAAAAGGAATCCAAACATTCCAAAACCTGCCAACACAATAAAAACAACTCAAGAGAATACAAAACATTCTAAAACCCAACCAAAACATTCCGAAAACCCACCTAAACATCATAAAAACAAATCAAAACCAACCAAAACATTCTGAAAACCCGCCAAAATGATTTAGACCCGCAAAACTCATCAAAACATTCTGAAAAGATGCCAAAACATTAGAAAACCAGCCTGAACTGATCAAAACATTCAAAAAACTTGGCAAAACATCATAAAAACAAATCAAAACCAACCGAAACATTCCAAAAACCAGCCAAAATATTCCGAAATCCGGCCAAAACATCATAAAAACATATCAAAACCAACCGAAACATTCCAAAAACCCGACCAAATAGTTTAGAACCCGCCAAAACTGATCAAAACATTCTGAAAAGATGCCAAAATACTAGAAAACCAGTCAGAAGTGATCGAAACTTTCAATAACTTGCCAAAACATAATCAAAACAAATGAAAGCAAACCAAAACATTCCAAATACCCGCCAAAATATTCCAAATATCGGCCAAAAGGAATCCAAACAATCCAAAACCTGCCAAGAAAATATAAACAACACAAGAGAAAACAAAACATTCTAAAACACCACCAAAACATTCCGAAAACCCGCCAAAACATCATCAAAACAAATCAAAACCAACCAAAAAATAAGAGGAACACGGCAACATATTGGCAAGCAAGAGACGGAGAACGCGGCACCTTCTAGGAGGCCAAGAAGGAAGCCGCACAACACCTGCACTGTGTCTGCAACTTTCAAACTGCTAGAAGCTAGTGGCTTGCCACTGGCCTGCCTCTTCAATTGCCATTAGCATTCCAATGGAAGCTATTCTTGGACAACTTTGCTCTGCTTGCTGCTAGTTCTGCCCCAGCCTACCATAGAGAACCTTGCTCTTGCCTTGAGGCTCTGAGATGCCAAGAACTTGTCAACTTCAAAGGGCGGGCCGGGCTACATCTACTCAGCTGCCACAGTTTCTCCTTGCTAGACCTAGTGGGAAAGCATTTTGCTGAGATGCAGAAGGCAAGAAACGCAGAATACGGAGACGCGGAGCTGTCCCAAGTGCCGCTGCCAGGCGTCTTTCCGCAGAAGGAGCGCCCCGGAGCGCACCGCAACCGGCACCGTCATCTCTGCGCAAAAAGCCAAAATATTTTCAAACCCGCCAAAACTAATCCAAAAACATTTTCAAACCCGCCAAAATAGAAAACCGGACAGAAGTGATCAATACATTCGAAAAAACCGGACAAAACATGATCAAGCCTACCAAAGCTAATCCAAACACACCAAAAAACTGGGCTAAACAGAATCAAAACAAATCAAAACAAATCTAAACCTTCTAAAAACCCGCCAAAATATTTCAAAACCCGTCAAAACTAATCAAAACCTTCCGAATACCCATTAAAAAACATTCCAAATACCCGCCAAAAGATTTTAAAACCCGCCAAAAGGAATCCAAACATTCCAAAACCTGCCAACACAATAAAAACAACTCAAGAGAATACAAAACATTCTAAAACCCAACCAAAACATTCCGAAAACCCACCTAAACATCATCAAAACAAATCAAAACCAACCAAAACATTCTGAAAACCCACCAAAATGATTTAGACCCGCAAAACTCATCAAAACATTCTGAAAAGATGCCAAAACATTAGAAAACCAGCCTGAACTGATCAAAACATTCAAAAAACTTGGCAAAACATCATAAAAACAAATCAAAACCAACCGAAACATTCCAAAAACCAGCCAAAATATTCCGAAATCCGGCCAAAACATCATAAAAACATATCAAAACCAACCGAAACATTCCAAAAACCCGACAAAATAGTTTAGAACCCGCCAAAACTGATCAAAACATTCTGAAAAGATGCCAAAATACTAGAAAACCAGTCAGAACTGATCGAAACTTTCAATAACTTGCCAAAACATAATCAAAACAAATGAAAGCAAACCAAAACATTCCAAATACCCGCCAAAATATTCCAAATATCGGCCCAAAGGAATCCAAACAATCCAAAACCTGCCAAGAAAATATAAACAACACAAGAGAAAACAAAACATTCTAAAACACCACCAAAACATTCCGAAAACCCGCCAAAACATCATAAAACCAATTCAAAACCAACCAAAAAATAAGAGGAACATGGCAACATATTGGCAAGCAAGAGACGGAGAACGCGGCACCTTCTAGGAGGCCAAGAAGGAAGCCGCACAACACCTGCACTGTGTCTGCAACTTTCAAACTGCTAGAAGCTAGTGGCTTGCCACTGGCCTGCCTCTTCAATTGCCATTAGCATTCCAATGGAAGCTATTCTTGGACAACTTTGCTCTGCTTGCTGCTAGCTCTGCCCCAGCCTACCATAGAGAACCTTGCTCTTCCCTTGAGGCTCTGAGATGCCAAGAACTTGTCAACTTCAAAGGGCGGGCCGGGCTACATCTACTCAGCTGCCACAGTTTCTCCTTGCTAGACCTAGTGGGAAAGCATTTTGCTGAGATGCAGAAGGCAAGAAACGCAGAATACGGAGACGCGGAGCTGTCCCAAGTGCCGCTGCCAGGCGTCTTTCCGCAGAAGGAGCGCCCCGGAGCGCACCGCAACCGGCACCGTCATCTCTGCGCAAAAAGCCAAAATATTTTCAAACCCACCAAAACTAATCCAAAAACATTTTCAAACCCGCCAAAATAGAAAACCGGACAGAAGTGATCAATACATTCGAAAAAACCGGACAAAACATGATCAAGCCCACCAAAGCTAATCCAAACACACCAAAAAACTGGGCTAAACAGAATCAAAACAAATCAAAACAAATCGAAACCTTCTAAAAACCCGCCAAAATATTTCAAAACCCGTCAAAACTAATCAAAACCTTCCGAACACCCGCCAAAACATTCCAAATACCCGCCAAAAGGAATCCAAACATTCCAAAACTGCCAACACAATAAAAACAACTCAAGAGAATACAAAACATTCTAAAACCCAACCAAAACATTCCGAAAACCCACCAAAACATCATAAAAACAAATCAAAACCAACCAAAACATTCCGAAAACCCGCCAAAATGATTTAGACCCGCAAAACTCATCAAAACATTCTGAAAAGATGCCAAAACATTAGAAAACCAGCCTGAACTGATCAAAACATTCAAAAAACTTGGCAAAACATCATAAAAACAAATCAAAACCAACCGAAACATTCCAAAAACCAGCCAAAATATTCCGAAATCCGGCCAAAACACCATAAAAACAAATCAAAACCAACCAAAACATTGCAAAAACCCAACAAAATAGTTTAGAACCCGCCAAAACTGATCAAAACATTCTGAAAAGATGCCAAAATACTAGAAAACCAGTAAGAAGTGATCGAAGCATTCAATAACTTGCCAAAACATAATCAAAACAAATGAAAGCAAACCAAAACATTCCAAATACCCGCCAAAATATTTTAAAACCCGCCAAAAGGAATCCAAACAATCCAAAACCTGCCAAGACAATATAAACAACACAAGAGAAAACAAAACATTCTAAAACACCACCAAAACATTCCGAAAACCCGCCAAAACATCATCAAAACAATTCAAAACCAACCAAAAAATAAGAGGAACACGGCAACATATTGGCAAGCAAGAGACGGAGAACGCGGCACCTTCTAGGAGGCCAAGAAGGAAGCCGCACAACACCTGCACTGTGTCTGCAACTTTCAAACTGCTGGAAGCTAGTGGCTTGCCACTGGCCTGCCTCTTCAATTGCCATTAGCATTCCAATGGAAGCTATTCTTGGACAACTTTGCTCTGCTTGCTGCTAGTTCTGCCCCAGCCTACCATAGATAACCTTGCCCTTCCCTTGAGGCTCTGAGATGCCAAGAACTTGTCAACTTCAAAGGGCGGGCCGGGCTACATCTACTCAGCTGCCACAGTTTCTCCTTGCTAGACCTAGTGGGAAAGCATTTTGCTGAGATGCAGAAGGCAAGAAACGCAGAATACGGAGACGCGGAGCTGTCCCAAGTGCCGCTGCCAGGCATCTTTCCGCAGAAGGAGCGCCCCGGAGCGCACCGCAACCGGCACCGTCATCTCTGCGCAAAGAGCCAAAATATTTTCAAACCCGCCAAAACTAATCCAAAAATATTTTCAAACCCGCCAAAATAGAAAACCGGACGGAAGTGATCAATACGTTCGAAAAAACCTGACAAAACATGATAAAGCCCACCAAAGCTAATCCAAACACACCAAAAACTGGGCTAAACAGAATCAAAACAAATCAAAACAAATCTAAACCTTCTAAAAACCCGCCAAAATATTTCAAAACCCGTCAAAACTAATCAAAACCTTCCGAATACCCGCCAAAACATTCCAAATACCCACCAAAAGATTTTAAAACCCGCCAAAAGGAATCCAAACATTCCAAAACCTGCCAACACAATAAAAACAACTCAAGAGAATACAAAACATTCTAAAACCCAACCAAAACATTCCGAAAACCCACCTAAACATCATAAAAACAAATCAAAACCAACCGAAACATTCTGAAAACCCGCCAAAATGATTTAGACCCGCAAAACTCATCAAAACATTCTGAAAAGATGCCAAAACATTAGAAAACCAGCCTGAACTGATCAAAACATTCAAAAAACTTGGCAAAACATCATAAAAACAAATCAAAACCAACCGAAACATTCCAAAAACCAGCCAAAATATTCCGAAATCCGGCCAAAACATCATAAAAACATATCAAAACCAACCGAAACATTCCAAAAACCCGACAAAATAGTTTAGAACCCGCCAAAACTGATCAAAACATTCTGAAAAGATGCCAAAATACTAGAAAACCAGTCAGAACTGATCGAAACTTTCAATAACTTGCCAAAACATAATCAAAACAAATGAAAGCAAACCAAAACATTCCAAATACCCGCCAAAATATTCCAAATATCGGCCCAAAGGAATCCAAACAATCCAAAACCTGCCAAGAAAATATAAACAACACAAGAGAAAACAAAACATTCTAAAACACCACCAAAACATTCCGAAAACCCGCCAAAACATCATAAAACCAATTCAAAACCAACCAAAAAATAAGAGGAACATGGCAACATATTGGCAAGCAAGAGACGGAGAACGCGGCACCTTCTAGGAGGCCAAGAAGGAAGCCGCACAACACCTGCACTGTGTCTGCAACTTTCAAACTGCTAGAAGCTAGTGGCTTGCCACTGGCCTGCCTCTTCAATTGCCATTAGCATTCCAATGGAAGCTGTTCTTGGACAACTTTGCTCTGCTTGCTGCTAGTTCTGCCCCAGCCTACCATAGAGAACCTTGCTCTTGCCTTGAGGCTCTGAGATGCCAAGAACTTGTCAACTTCAAAGGGCGGGCCGGGCTACATCTACTCAGCTGCCACAGTTTCTCCTTGCTAGACCTAGTGGGAAAGCATTTTGCTGAGATGCAGAAGGCAAGAAACGCAGAATACGGAGACGCGGAGCTGTCCCAAGTGCCGCTGCCAGGCGTCTTTCCGCAGAAGGAGCGCCCCGGAGCGCACCGCAACCGGCACCGTCATCTCTGCGCAAAAAGCCAAAATATTTTCAAACCCACCAAAACTAATCCAAAAACATTTTCAAACCCGCCAAAATAGAAAACCGGACAGAAGTGATCAATACATTCGAAAAAACCAGACAAAACATGATCAAGCCCACCAAAGCTAATCCAAACACACCAAAAAACTGGGCTAAACAGAATCAAAACAAATCAAAACAAATCTAAACCTTCTAAAAACCCGCCAAAATATTTCAAAACCCGTCAAAACTAATCAAAACCTTCCGAATACCCATTAAAAAACATTCCAAATACCCGCCAAAGGATTTTAAAACCCGCCAAAAGCAATCCAAATATTCCAAAACTGCCAACACAATAAAAACAACTCAAGAGAATACAAAACATTCTAAAACCCAACCAAAACATTCCGAAAACCCACCTAAACATCATAAAAACAAATCAAAACCAACCGAAACATTCTGAAAACCCGCCAAAATGATTTAGACCCGCAAAACTCATCAAAACATTCTGAAAAGATGCCAAAACATTAGAAAACCAGCCTGAACTGATCAAAACATTCAAAAAACTTGGCAAAACATCATAAAAACAAATCAAAACCAACCGAAACATTCCAAAAACCAGCCAAAATATTCCGAAATCCGGCCAAAACACCATAAAAACAAATCAAAACCAACCAAAACATTCCAAAAACCCGACCAAATAGTTTAGAACCCGCCAAAACTGATCAAAACATTCTGAAAAGATGCCAAAATACTAGAAAACCAGTAAGAAGTGATCGAAACATTCAATAACTTGGCAAAACATAATCAAAACAAATGAAAGCAAACCAAAATATTCCAAATACCCGCCAAAATATTCCAAATATCGGCCAAAAGGAATCCAAACAATCCAAAACCTGCCAAGAAAATATAAACAACACAAGAGAAAACAAAACATTCTAAAACACCACCAAAACATTCCGAAAACCCGCCAAAACATCATAAAAACAAATCAAAACCAACCAAAAAATAAGAGGAACACGGCAACATATTGGCAAGCAAGAGACGGAGAACGCGGCACCTTCTAGGAGGCCAAGAAGGAAGCCGCACAACACCTGCACTGTGTCTGCAACTTTCAAACTGCTAGAAGCTAGTGGCTTGCCACTGGCCTGCCTCTTCAATTGCCATTAGCATTCCAATGGAAGCTATTCTTGGACAACTTCGCTCTGCTTGCTGCTAGTTCTGCCCCAGCCTACCATAGAGAACCTTGCTCTTCCCTTGAGGCTCTGAGATGCCAAGAACTTGTCAACTTCAAAGGGCGGGCCGGGCTACATCTACTCAGCTGCCACAGTTTCTCCTTGCTAGACCTAGTGGGAAAGCATTTTGCTGAGATGCAGAAGGCAAGAAACGCAGAATACGGAGACGCGGAGCTGTCCCAAGTGCCGCTGCCAGGCGTCTTTCCGCAGAAGGAGCGCCCTGGAGCGCACCGCAACCGGCACCGTCATCTCTGCGCAAAGAGCCAAAATATTTTCAAACCCGCCAAAACTAATCCAAAAATATTTCCAAACCCGCCAAAATAGAAAACCAGACAGAAGTCATCAATACATTCGAAAAAACCTGACAAAACATGATCAAGCCCACCAAAGCTAATCCAAACACACCAAAAACTGGGCTAAACAGAATCAAAACAAATCAAAACAAATCTAAACCTTCTAAAAACCCGCCAAAATATTTCAAAACCCGTCAAAACTAATCAAAACATTCCGAATACCCGCCAAAACTTTCCAAATACCCGCCAAAGGATTTTAAAACCCGCCAAAAGCAATCCAAACATTCCAAAACTGCCAACACAATAAAAACAACTCAAGAGAATACAAAACATTCTAAAACCCAACCAAAACATTCCGAAAACCCACCAAAACATCATAAAAACAAATCAAAACCAACCAAAATATTCCAAAAACCCGCCAAAATGATTTAGACCCGCAAAACTCATCAAAACATTATGAAAAGATGCCAAAACATTAGAAAACCAGCCTGAACTGATCAAAACATTCAAAAAACTTGGCAAAACATCATAAAAACAAATCAAAACCAACCGAAACATTCCAAAAACCAGCCAAAATATTCCGAAATCCGGCCAAAACACCATAAAAACAAATCAAAACCAGCCAAAACATTGCAAAAACCCAACAAAATAGTTTAGAACCCGCCAAAACTGATCAAAACATTCTGAAAAGATGCCAAAATACTAGAAAACCAGTAAGAAGTGATCGAAGCATTCAATAACTTGCCAAAACATAATCAAAACAAATGAAAGCAAACCAAAACATTCCAAATACCCGCCAAAATATTTTAAAACCCGCCAAAAGGAATCCAAACAATCCAAAACCTGCCAAGACAATATAAACAACACAAGAGAAAACAAAACATTCTAAAACACCACCAAAACATTCCGAAAACCCGCCAAAACATCATCAAAACAAATCAAAACCAACCAAAAAATAAGAGGAACACGGCAACATATTGGCAAGCAAGAGACGGAGAACGCGGCACCTTCTAGGAGGCCAAGAAGGAAGCCGCACAACACCTGCACTGTGTCTGCAACTTTCAAACTGCTAGAAGCTAGTGGCTTGCCACTGGCCTGCCTCTTCAATTGCCATTAGCATTCCAATGGAAGCTATTCTTGGACAACTTTGCTCTGCTTGCTGCTAGTTCTGCCCCAGCCTACCATAGAGAACCTTGCTCTTGCCTTGAGGCTCTGAGATGCCAAGAACATGTCAACTTCAAAGGGCGGGCCGGGCTACATCTACTCAGCTGCCACAGTTTCTCCTTGCTAGACCTAGTGGGAAAGCATTTTGCTGAGATGCAGAAGGCAAGAAACGCAGAATACGGAGACGCGGAGCTGTCCCAAGTGCCGCTGCCAGGCGTCTTTCCGCAGAAGGAGCGCCCCGGAGCGCACCGCAACCGGCACCGTCATCTCTGCGCAAAGAGACAAAATATTTTCAAACCCGCCAAAACTAATCCAAAAATATTTTCAAACCCACCAAAATAGAAAACCAGACAGAAGTGATCAATACGTTCGAAAAAACCGGACAAAACATGATAAAGCCAACCAAAGCTAATCCAAACACACCAAAAACTGGGCTAAACAGAATCAAAACAAATCAAAACAAATCTAAATCTTCTAAAAACAGGCCAAAATATTTCAAAACCCGTCAAAACTAATCAAAACCTTCCGAATACCCATTAAAAAACATTCCAAATACCCGCCAAAAGATTTTAAAACCCGCCAAAATGAATCCAAACATTCCAAAACCTGCCAACACAATAAAAACAACTCAAGAGAATACAAAACATTCTAAAACCCAACCAAAACATTCCGAAAACCCACCAAAACATCATAAAAACAAATCAAAACCAACCGAAACATTCCAAAAACCCGACAAAATAGTTTAGAACCCGCCAAAACTGATCAAAACATTCTGAAAAGATGCCAAAATACTAGAAAACCAGTCTGAAGTGATCGAAACTTTCAATAACTTGCCAAAACATCATCAAAACAAATGAAAGCAAACCAAAACATTCCAAATACCCGCCAAAAGATTTTAAAACCCGCCAAAAGGAATCCAAACATTCCAAAACCTGCCAAGACAATATAAACAACACAAGAGAAAACAAAACATTCTAAAACACCACCAAAACATTCCGAAAACCCGCCAAAACATCATCAAAACAATTCAAAACCAACCAAAAAATAAGAGGAACACGGCAACATATTGGCAAGCAAGAGACGGAGAACGCGGCACCTTCTAGGAGGCCAAGAAGGAAGCCGCACAACACCTGCACTGTGTCTGCAACTTTCAAACTGCTAGAAGCTAGTGGCTTGCCACTGGCCTGCCTCTTCAATTGCCATTAGCATTCCAATGGAAGCTATTCTTGGACAACTTTGCTCTGCTTGCTGCTAGTTCTGCCCCAGCCTACCATAGAGAACCTTGCTCTTGCCTTGAGGCTCTGAGATGCCAAGAACTTGTCAACTTCAAAGGGCGGGCCGGGCTACATCTACTCAGCTGCCACAGTTTCTCCTTGCTAGACCTAGTGGGAAAGCATTTTGCTGAGATGCAGAAGGCAAGAAACGCAGAATACGGAGACGCGGAGCTGTCCCAAGTGCCGCTGCCAGGCGTCTTTCCGCAGAAGGAGCGCCCCGGAGCGCACCGCAACCGGCACCGTCATCTCTGCGCAAAAAGCCAAAATATTTTAAAACCCGCCAAAACTAATCCAAAACTATTTTCAAACCCGCCAAAATAGAAAACCGGACGGAAGTGATCAATACGTTCGAAAAAACCTGACAAAACATGATCAAGCCAACCAAAGCTAATCCAAACACACCAAAAACTGGGCTAAACAGAATCAAAACAAATCAAAACAAATCGAAACCTTCTAAAAACCCGCCAAAATATTTCAAAACCCGTCAAAACTAATCAAAACCTTCCGAACACCCGCCAAAACATTCCAAATACCCGCCAAAGGATTTTAAAACCCGCCAAACTAATCCAAACATTCCAAAACTGCCAACACAATAAAAACAACTCAAGAGAATACAAAACATTCTAAAACCCAACCAAAACATTCCGAAAACCCACCAAAACATCATAAAAACAAATCAAAACCAACCAAAACATTCCGAAAACCCGCCAAAATGATTTAGACCCGCAAAACTCATCAAAACATTCTGAAAAGATGCCAAAACATTAGAAAACCAGCCTGAACTGATCAAAACATTCAAAAAACTTGGCAAAACATCATAAAAACAAATCAAAACCAACCGAAACATTCCAAAAACCAGCCAAAATATTCCGAAATCCGGCCAAAACACCATAAAAACAAATCAAAACCAACCAAAACATTGCAAAAACCCAACAAAATAGTTTAGAACCCGCCAAAACTGATCAAAACATTCTGAAAAGATGCCAAAATACTATCAAACCAGTAAGAAGTGATCGAAGCATTCAATAACTTGCCAAAACATAATCAAAACAAATGAAAGCAAACCAAAACATTCCAAATACCCGCCAAAATATTTTAAAACCCGCCAAAAGGAATCCAAACAATCCAAAACCTGCCAAGACAATATAAACAACACAAGAGAAAACAAAACATTCTAAAACACCACCAAAACATTCCGAAAACCCGCCAAAACATCATCAAAACAATTCAAAACCAACCAAAAAATAAGAGGAACACGGCAACATATTGGCAAGCAAGAGACGGAGAACGCGGCACATTCTAGGAGGCCAAGAAGGAAGCCGCACAACACCTGCACTGTGTCTGCAACTTTCAAACTGCTGGAAGCTAGTGGCTTGCCACTGGCCTGCCTCTTCAATTGCCATTAGCATTCCAATGGAAGCTATTCTTGGACAACTTTGCTCTGCTTGCTGCTAGTTCTGCCCCAGCCTACCATAGATAACCTTGCCCTTCCCTTGAGGCTCTGAGATGCCAAGAACTTGTCAACTTCAAAGGGCGGGCCGGGCTACATCTACTCAGCTGCCACAGTTTCTCCTTGCTAGACCTAGTGGGAAAGCATTTTGCTGAGATGCAGAAGGCAAGAAACGCAGAATACGGAGACGCGGAGCTGTCCCAAGTGCCGCTGCCAGGCATCTTTCCGCAGAAGGAGCGCCCCGGAGCGCACCGCAACCGGCACCGTCATCTCTGCGCAAAGAGCCAAAATATTTTCAAACCCGCCAAAACTAATCCAAAAATATTTTCAAACCCGCCAAAATAGAAAACCGGACGGAAGTGATCAATACGTTCGAAAAAACCGGACAAAACATGATAAAGCCCACCAAAGCTAATCCAAACACACCAAAAAACTGGGCTAAACAGAATCAAAACAAATCAAAACAAATCTAAACCTTCTAAAAACCCGCCAAAATATTTCAAAACCCGTCAAAACTAATCAAAACCTTCCGAATACCCGCCAAAACATTCCAAATACCCACCAAAAGATTTTAAAACCCGCCAAAAGGAATCCAAACATTCCAAAACCTGCCAAGACAATAAAAACAACTCAAGAGAATACAAAACATTCTAAAACCCAACCAAAACATTCCGAAAACCCACCTAAACATCATAAAAACAAATCAAAACCAACCAAAACATTCCGAAAACACGCCAAAATGATTTAGACCCGCAAAACTCATCAAAACATTCTGAAAAGATGCCAAAACATTAGAAAACCAGCCTGAACTGATCAAAACATTCAAAAAACTTGGCAAAACATCATAAAAACAAATCAAAACCAACCGAAACATTCCAAAAACCAGCCAAAATATTCCGAAATCCGGCCAAAACATCATAAAAACATATCAAAACCAACCGAAACATTCCAAAAACCCGACAAAATAGTTTAGAACCCGCCAAACCTGATCAAAACATTCTGAAAAGATGCCAAAATACTAGAAAACCAGTCAGAAGTGATCGAAACTTTCAATAACTTGCCAAAACATAATCAAAACAAATGAAAGCAAACCAAAACATTCCAAATACCCGCCAAAATATTCCAAGTATCGGCCAAAAGGAATCCAAACAATCCAAAACCTGCCAAGACAATATAAACAACACAAGAGAAAACAAAACATTCTAAAACACCACCAAAACATTCCGAAAACCCGCCAAAACATCATCAAAACAATTCAAAACCAACCAAAAAATAAGAGGAACACGGCAACATATTGGCAAGCAAGAGACGGAGAACGCGGCACCTTCTAGGAGGCCAAGAAGGAAGCCGCACAACACCTGCACTGTGTCTGCAACTTTCAAACTGCTGGAAGCTAGTGGCTTGCCACTGGCCTGCCTCTTCAATTGCCATTAGCATTCCAATGGAAGCTATTCTTGGACAACTTTGCTCTGCTTGCTGCTAGTTCTGCCCCAGCCTACCATAGATAACCTTGCCCTTCCCTTGAGGCTCTGAGATGCCAAGAACTTGTCAACTTCAAAGGGCGGGCCGGGCTACATCTACTCAGCTGCCACAGTTTCTCCTTGCTAGACCTAGTGGGAAAGCATTTTGCTGAGATGCAGAAGGCAAGAAACGCAGAATACGGAGACGCGGAGCTGTCCCAAGTGCCGCTGCCAGGCATCTTTCCGCAGAAGGAGCGCCCCGGAGCGCACCGCAACCGGCACCGTCATCTCTGCGCAAAGAGCCAAAATATTTTCAAACCCGCCAAAACTAATCCAAAAATATTTTCAAACCCGCCAAAACAGAAAACCGGACGGAAGTGATCAATACGTTCGAAAAAACCGGACAAAACATGATAAAGCCCACCAAAGCTAATCCAAACACACCAAAAAACTGGGCTAAACAGAATCAAAACAAATCAAAACAAATCTAAACCTTCTAAAAACCCGCCAAAATATTTCAAAACCCGTCAAAACTAATCAAAACCTTCCGAATACCCGCCAAAACATTCCAAATACCCACCAAAAGATTTTAAAACCCGCCAAAAGGAATCCAAACATTCCAAAACCTGCCAACACAATAAAAACAACTCAAGAGAATACAAAACATTCTAAAACCCAACCAAAACATTCCGAAAACCCACCTAAACATCATAAAAACAAATCAAAACCAACCAAAACATTCTGAAAACCCGCCAAAATGATTTAGACCCGCAAAACTCATCAAAACATTCTGAAAAGATGCCAAAACATTAGAAAACCAGCCTGAACTGATCAAAACATTCAAAAAACTTGGCAAAACATCATAAAAACAAATCAAAACCAACCGAAACATTCCAAAAACCAGCCAAAATATTCCGAAATCCGGCCAAAACATCATAAAAACATATCAAAACCAACCGAAACATTCCAAAAACCCGACAAAATAGTTTAGAACCCGCCAAAACTGATCAAAACATTCTGAAAAGATGCCAAAATACTAGAAAACCAGTCAGAAGTGATCGAAACTTTCAATAACTTGCCAAAACATAATCAAAACAAATGAAAGCAAACCAAAACATTCCAAATACCCGCCAAAATATTCCAAGTATCGGCCAAAAGGAATCCAAACAATCCAAAACCTGCCAAGACAATAAAAACAACACAAGAGAAAACAAAACATTCTAAAACACCACCAAAACATTCCGAAAACCCGCCAAAACATCATAAAAACAATTCAAAACCAACCAAAAAATAAGAGGAACACGGCAACATATTGGCAAGCAAGAGACGGAGAACGCGGCACCTTCTAGGAGGCCAAGAAGGAAGCCGCACAACACCTGCACTGTGTCTGCAACTTTCAAACTGCTAGAAGCTAGTGGCTTGCCACTGGCCTGCCTCTTCAATTGCCATTAGCATTCCAATGGAAGCTATTCTTGGACAACTTTGCTCTGCTTGCTGCTAGTTCTGCCCCAGCCTACCATAGAGAACCTTGCTCTTGCCTTGAGGCTCTGAGATGCCAAGAACTTGTCAACTTCAAAGGGCGGGCTGGGCTACATCTACTCAGCTGCCACAGTTTCTCCTTGCTAGACCTAGTGGGAAAGCATTTTGCTGAGATGCAGAAGGCAAGAAACGCAGAATACGGAGACGCGGAGCTGTCCCAAGTGCCGCTGCCAGGCGTCTTTCCGCAGAAGGAGCGCCCCGGAGCGCACCGCAACCGGCACCGTCATCTCTGCGCAAAGAGCCAAAATATTTTAAAACCCGCCAAAACTAATCCAAAAATATTTTCAAACCCGCCAAAATAGAAAACCGGACGGAAGTGATCAATACATTCGAAAAAACCGGACAAAACATGATCAAGCCCACCAAAGCTAATCCAAACACACCAAAAAACTGGGCTAAACAGAATCAAAACAAATCAAAACAAATAGAAACCTTCTAAAAACCCGCCAAAATATTTCAAAACCCGTCAAAACTAATCAAAACCTTCCGAATACCCATTAAAAAACATTCCAAATACCCGCCAAAGGATTTTAAAACCCGCCAAAAGCACTCCAAACATTCCAAAACTGCCAACACAATAAAAACAACTCAAGAGAATACAAAACATTCTAAAACCCAACCAAAACATTCCGAAAACCCACCTAAACATCATAAAAACAAATCAAAACCAACCAAAACATTCTGAAAACCCGCCAAAATGATTTAGACCCGCAAAACTCATCAAAACATTCTGAAAAGATGCCAAAACATTAGAAAACCAGCCTGAACTGATCAAAACATTCAAAAAACTTGGCAAAACATCATAAAAACAAATCAAAACCAACCGAAACATTCCAAAAACCAGCCAAAATATTCCGAAATCCAGCCAAAACACCATAAAAACAAATCAAAACCAACCAAAACATTCCAAAAACCCGACCAAATAGTTTAGAACCCGCCAAAACTGATCAAAACATTCTGAAAAGATGCCAAAATACTAGAAAACCAGTAAGAAGTGATCGAAACATTCAATAACTTGGCAAAACATAATCAAAACAAATGAAAGCAAACCAAAATATTCCAAATACCCGCCAAAATATTTCAAAACCCGCCAAAAGGAATCCAAACAATCCAAAACCTGCCAAGACAATATAAACAACACAAGAGAAAACAAAACATTCTAAAACACCACCAAAACATTCCGAAAACCCGCCAAAACATCATCAAAACAATTCAAAACCAACCAAAAAATAAGAGGAACACGGCAACATATTGGCAAGCAAGAGACGGAGAACGCGGCACCTTCTAGGAGGCCAAGAAGGAAGCCGCACAACACCTGCACTGTGTCTGCAACTTTCAAACTGCTAGAAGCTAGTGGCTTGCCACTGGCCTGCCTCTTCAATTGCCATTAGCATTCCAATGGAAGCTATTCTTGGACAACTTTGCTCTGCTTGCTGCTAGTTCTGCCCCAGCCTACCATAGAGAACCTTGCTCTTCCCTTGAGGCTCTGAGATGCCAAGAACTTGTCAACTTCAAAGGGCGGGCCGGGCTACATCTACTCAGCTGCCACAGTTTCTCCTTGCTAGACCTAGTGGGAAAGCATTTTGCTGAGATGCAGAAGGCAAGAAACGCAGAATACGGAGACGCGGAGCTGTCCCAAGTGCCGCTGCCAGGCGTCTTTCCGCAGAAGGAGCGCCCCGGAGCGCACCGCAACCGGCACCGTCATCTCTGCGCAAAAAGCCAAAATATTTTCAAACCCACCAAAACTAATCCAAAAACATTTTCAAACCCGCCAAAATAGAAAACCGGACAGAAGTGATCAATACATTCGAAAAAACCGGACAAAACATGATCAAGCCCACCAAAGCTAATCCAAACACACCAAAAAACTGGGCTAAACAGAATCAAAACAAATCAAAACAAATCGAAACCTTCTAAAAACCCGCCAAAATATTTCAAAACCCGTCAAAACTAATCAAAACCTTCCGAATACCCATTAAAAAACATTCCAAATACCCGCCAAAGGATTTTAAAACCCGCCAAAAGCAATCCAAATATTCCAAAACTGCCAACACAATAAAAACAACTCAAGAGAATACAAAACATTCTAAAACCCAACCAAAACATTCCGAAAACCCACCTAAACATCATAAAAACAAATCAAAACCAACCAAAACATTCTGAAAACCCGCCAAAATGATTTAGACCCGCAAAACTCATCAAAACATTCTGAAAAGATGCCAAAACATTAGAAAACCAGCCTGAACTGATCAAAACATTCAAAAAACTTGGCAAAACATCATAAAAACAAATCAAAACCAACCGAAACATTCCAAAAACCAGCCAAAATATTCCGAAATCCGGCCAAAACACCATAAAAACAAATCAAAACCAACCAAAACATTGCAAAAACCCAACAAAATAGTTTAGAACCCGCCAAAACTGATCAAAACATTCTGAAAAGATGCCAAAATACTATCAAACCAGTAAGAAGTGATCGAAGCATTCAATAACTTGCCAAAACATAATCAAAACAAATGAAAGCAAACCAAAACATTCCAAATACCCGCCAAAATATTTTAAAACCCGCCAAAAGGAATCCAAACAATCCAAAACCTGCCAAGACAATATAAACAACACAAGAGAAAACAAAACATTCTAAAACACCACCAAAACATTCCGAAAACCCGCCAAAACATCATCAAAACAAATCAAAACCAACCAAAAAATAAGAGGAACACGACAACATATTGGCAAGCAAGAGACGGAGAACGCGGCACCTTCTAGGAGGCCAAGAAGGAAGCCGCACAACACCTGCACTGTGTCTGCAACTTTCAAACTGCTGGAAGCTAGTGGCTTGCCACTGGCCTGCCTCTTCAATTGCCATTAGCATTCCAATGGAAGCTATTCTTGGACAACTTTGCTCTGCTTGCTGCTAGTTCTGCCCCAGCCTACCATAGAGAACCTTGCTCTTCCTTGAGGCTCTGAGATGCCAAGAACTTGTCAACTTCAAAGGGCGGGCCGGGCTACATCTACTCAGCTGCCACAGTTTCTCCTTGCTAGACCTAGTGGGAAAGCATTTTGCTGAGATGCAGAAGGCAAGAAACGCAGAATACGGAGACGCGGAGCTGTCCCAAGTGCCGCTGCCAGGCGTCTTTCCGCTGAAGGAGCGCCCCGGAGCGCACCGCAACCGGCACCGTCATCTCTGCGCAAAAAGCCAAAATATTTTAAAACCCTCCAAAACTAATCCAAAAATATTTTCAAACCCGCCAAAATAGAAAACCGGACGGAAGTGATCAATACATTCAAAAAAACCGGACAAAACATGATCAAGCCCACCAAAGCTAATCCAAACACACCAAAAACTGGGCTAAACAGAATCAAAACAAATCAAAACAAATCGAAACCTTCTAAAAACCCGCCAAAATATTTCAAAACCCGTCAAAACTAATCAAAACCTTCCGAATACCCGCCAAAACATTCCAAATACCCGCCAAAGGATTTTAAAACCCGCCAAAAGCAATCCAAACATTCCAAAACTGCCAACACAATAAAAACAACTCAAGAGAATACAAAACATTCTAAAACCCAACCAAAACATTCCGAAAACCCACCAAAACATCATAAAAACAAATCAAAACCAACCAAAACATTCTGAAAACCCGCCAAAATGATTTAGACCCGCAAAACTCATCAAAACCTTCTGAAAAGATGCCAAAACATTAGAAAACCAGCCTGAACGGATCAAAACATTCAAAAAACTTGGCAAAACATCATAAAAACAAATCAAAACCAACCGAAACATTCCAAAAACCAGCCAAAATATTCCGAAATCCGGCCAAAACACCATAAAAACCAATCAAAACCAACCGAAACATTCCAAAAACCCGACCAAATAGTTTAGAACCCGCCAAAACTGATCAAAACATTCTGAAAAGATGCCAAAATACTATCAAACCAGTAAGAAGTGATCGAAACATTCAATAACTTGGCAAAACATAATCAAAACAAATGAAAGCAAACCAAAACATTCCAAATACCCGCCAAAATATTTTAAAACCCGCCAAAAGGAATCCAAACAATCCAAAACCTGCCAACACAATATAAACAACACAAGAGAAAACAAAACATTCTAAAACACCACCAAAACATTCCGAAAACCCACCAAAACATCATAAAAACAAATCAAAACCAACCGAAACATTCTGAAAACCCGCCAAAATGATTTAGACCCGCAAAACTCATCAAAACCTTCTGAAAAGATGCCAAAACATTAGAAAACCAGCCTGAACTGATCAAAACATTCAAAAAACTTGGCAAAACATCATAAAAACAAATCAAAACCAACCGAAACATTCCAAAAACCAGCCAAAATATTCCGAAATCCAGCCAAAACACCATAAAAACAAATCAAAACCAACCAAAACATTCCAAAAACCCGACCAAATAGTTTAGAACCCGCCAAAACTGATCAAAACATTCTGAAAAGATGCCAAAATACTAGAAAACCAGTAAGAAGTGATCGAAACATTCAATAACTTGGCAAAACATAATCAAAACAAATGAAAGCAAACCAAAATATTCCAAATACCCGCCAAAATATTTCAAAACCCGCCAAAAGGAATCCAAACAATCCAAAACCTGCCAAGACAATATAAACAACACAAGAGAAAACAAAACATTCTAAAACACCACCAAAACATTCCGAAAACCCGCCAAAACATCATCAAAACAATTCAAAACCAACCAAAAAATAAGAGGAACACGGCAACATATTGGCAAGCAAGAGACGGAGAACGCGGCACCTTCTAGGAGGCCAAGAAGGAAGCCGCACAACACCTGCACTGTGTCTGCAACTTTCAAACTGCTAGAAGCTAGTGGCTTGCCACTGGCCTGCCTCTTCAATTGCCATTAGCATTCCAATGGAAGCTATTCTTGGACAACTTTGCTCTGCTTGCTGCTAGTTCTGCCCCAGCCTACCATAGAGAACCTTGCTCTTCCCTTGAGGCTCTGAGATGCCAAGAACTTGTCAACTTCAAAGGGCGGGCCGGGCTACATCTACTCAGCTGCCACAGTTTCTCCTTGCTAGACCTAGTGGGAAAGCATTTTGCTGAGATGCAGAAGGCAAGAAACGCAGAATACGGAGACGCGGAGCTGTCCCAAGTGCCGCTGCCAGGCGTCTTTCCGCAGAAGGAGCGCCCCGGAGCGCACCGCAACCGGCACCGTCATCTCTGCGCAAAAAGCCAAAATATTTTCAAACCCACCAAAACTAATCCAAAAACATTTTCAAACCCGCCAAAATAGAAAACCGGACAGAAGTGATCAATACATTCGAAAAAACCGGACAAAACATGATCAAGCCCACCAAAGCTAATCCAAACACACCAAAAAACTGGGCTAAACAGAATCAAAACAAATCAAAACAAATCGAAACCTTCTAAAAACCCGCCAAAATATTTCAAAACCCGTCAAAACTAATCAAAACCTTCCGAATACCCATTAAAAAACATTCCAAATACCCGCCAAAGGATTTTAAAACCCGCCAAAAGCAATCCAAATATTCCAAAACTGCCAACACAATAAAAACAACTCAAGAGAATACAAAACATTCTAAAACCCAACCAAAACATTCTGAAAACCCACCTAAACATCATAAAAACAAATCAAAACCAACCAAAACATTCTGAAAACCCGCCAAAATGATTTAGACCCGCAAAACTCATCAAAACATTCTGAAAAGATGCCAAAACATTAGAAAACCAGCCTGAACTGATCAAAACATTCAAAAAACTTGGCAAAACATCATAAAAACAAATCAAAACCAACCGAAACATTCCAAAAACCAGCCAAAATATTCCGAAATCCGGCCAAAACACCATAAAAACAAATCAAAACCAACCAAAACATTGCAAAAACCCAACAAAATAGTTTAGAACCCGCCAAAACTGATCAAAACATTCTGAAAAGATGCCAAAATACTATCAAACCAGTAAGAAGTGATCGAAGCATTCAATAACTTGCCAAAACATAATCAAAACAAATGAAAGCAAACCAAAACATTCCAAATACCCGCCAAAATATTTTAAAACCCGCCAAAAGGAATCCAAACAATCCAAAACCTGCCAAGACAATATAAACAACACAAGAGAAAACAAAACATTCTAAAACACCACCAAAACATTCCGAAAACCCGCCAAAACATCATCAAAACAAATCAAAACCAACCAAAAAATAAGAGGAACACGGCAACATATTGGCAAGCAAGAGACGGAGAACGCGGCACCTTCTAGGAGGCCAAGAAGGAAGCCGCACAACACCTGCACTGTGTCTGCAACTTTCAAACTGCTGGAAGCTAGTGGCTTGCCACTGGCCTGCCTCTTCAATTGCCATTAGCATTCCAATGGAAGCTATTCTTGGACAACTTTGCTCTGCTTGCTGCTAGTTCTGCCCCAGCCTACCATAGAGAACCTTGCTCTTCCTTGAGGCTCTGAGATGCCAAGAACTTGTCAACTTCAAAGGGCGGGCCGGGCTACATCTACTCAGCTGCCACAGTTTCTCCTTGCTAGACCTAGTGGGAAAGCATTTTGCTGAGATGCAGAAGGCAAGAAACGCAGAATACGGAGACGCGGAGCTGTCCCAAGTGCCGCTGCCAGGCGTCTTTCCGCTGAAGGAGCGCCCCGGAGCGCACCGCAACCGGCACCGTCATCTCTGCGCAAAAAGCCAAAATATTTTAAAACCCTCCAAAACTAATCCAAAAATATTTTCAAACCCGCCAAAATAGAAAACCGGACGGAAGTGATCAATACATTCAAAAAAACCGGACAAAACATGATCAAGCCCACCAAAGCTAATCCAAACACACCAAAAACTGGGCTAAACAGAATCAAAACAAATCAAAACAAATCGAAACCTTCTAAAAACCCGCCAAAATATTTCAAAACCCGTCAAAACTAATCAAAACCTTCCGAATACCCGCCAAAACATTCCAAATACCCGCCAAAGGATTTTAAAACCCGCCAAAAGCAATCCAAACATTCCAAAACTGCCAACACAATAAAAACAACTCAAGAGAATACAAAACATTCTAAAACCCAACCAAAACATTCCGAAAACCCACCAAAACATCATAAAAACAAATCAAAACCAACCAAAACATTCTGAAAACCCGCCAAAATGATTTAGACCCGCAAAACTCATCAAAACCTTCTGAAAAGATGCCAAAACATTAGAAAACCAGCCTGAACTGATCAAAACATTCAAAAAACTTGGCAAAACATCATAAAAACAAATCAAAACCAACCGAAACATTCCAAAAACCAGCCAAAATATTCCGAAATCCGGCCAAAACACCATAAAAACCAATCAAAACCAACCGAAACATTCCAAAAACCCGACCAAATAGTTTAGAACCCGCCAAAACTGATCAAAACATTCTGAAAAGATGCCAAAATACTATCAAACCAGTAAGAAGTGATCGAAACATTCAATAACTTGGCAAAACATAATCAAAACAAATGAAAGCAAACCAAAACATTCCAAATACCCGCCAAAATATTTTAAAACCCGCCAAAAGGAATCCAAACAATCCAAAACCTGCCAACACAATATAAACAACACAAGAGAAAACAAAACATTCTAAAACACCACCAAAACATTCCGAAAACCCACCAAAACATCATAAAAACAAATCAAAACCAACCGAAACATTCTGAAAACCCGCCAAAATGATTTAGACCCGCAAAACTCATCAAAACCTTCTGAAAAGATGCCAAAACATTAGAAAACCAGCCTGAACTGATCAAAACATTCAAAAAACTTGGCAAAACATCATAAAAACAAATCAAAACCAACCGAAACATTCCAAAAACCAGCCAAAATATTCCGAAATCCAGCCAAAACACCATAAAAACAAATCAAAACCAACCAAAACATTCCAAAAACCCGACCAAATAGTTTAGAACCCGCCAAAACTGATCAAAACATTCTGAAAAGATGCCAAAATACTAGAAAACCAGTAAGAAGTGATCGAAACATTCAATAACTTGGCAAAACATAATCAAAACAAATGAAAGCAAACCAAAATATTCCAAATACCCGCCAAAATATTTCAAAACCCGCCAAAAGGAATCCAAACAATCCAAAACCTGCCAAGACAATATAAACAACACAAGAGAAAACAAAACATTCTAAAACACCACCAAAACATTCCGAAAACCCGCCAAAACATCATCAAAACAATTCAAAACCAACCAAAAAATAAGAGGAACACGGCAACATATTGGCAAGCAAGAGACGGAGAACGCGGCACCTTCTAGGAGGCCAAGAAGGAAGCCGCACAACACCTGCACTGTGTCTGCAACTTTCAAACTGCTAGAAGCTAGTGGCTTGCCACTGGCCTGCCTCTTCAATTGCCATTAGCATTCCAATGGAAGCTATTCTTGGACAACTTTGCTCTGCTTGCTGCTAGTTCTGCCCCAGCCTACCATAGAGAACCTTGCTCTTCCCTTGAGGCTCTGAGATGCCAAGAACTTGTCAACTTCAAAGGGCGGGCCGGGCTACATCTACTCAGCTGCCACAGTTTCTCCTTGCTAGACCTAGTGGGAAAGCATTTTGCTGAGATGCAGAAGGCAAGAAACGCAGAATACGGAGACGCGGAGCTGTCCCAAGTGCCGCTGCCAGGCGTCTTTCCGCAGAAGGAGCGCCCCGGAGCGCACCGCAACCGGCACCGTCATCTCTGCGCAAAAAGCCAAAATATTTTCAAACCCACCAAAACTAATCCAAAAACATTTTCAAACCCGCCAAAATAGAAAACCGGACAGAAGTGATCAATACATTCGAAAAAACCGGACAAAACATGATCAAGCCCACCAAAGCTAATCCAAACACACCAAAAAACTGGGCTAAACAGAATCAAAACAAATCAAAACAAATCCAAACCTTCTAAAAACCCGCCAAAATATTTCAAAACCCGTCAAAACTAATCAAAACCTTCCGAATACCCATTAAAAAACATTCCAAATACCCGCCAAAGGATTTTAAAACCCGCCAAAAGCAATCCAAATATTCCAAAACTGCCAACACAATAAAAACAACTCAAGAGAATACAAAACATTCTAAAACCCAACCAAAACATTCTGAAAACCCACCTAAACATCATAAAAACAAATCAAAACCAACCAAAACATTCTGAAAACCCGCCAAAATGATTTAGACCCGCAAAACTCATCAAAACATTCTGAAAAGATGCCAAAACATTAGAAAACCAGCCTGAACTGATCAAAACATTCAAAAAACTTGGCAAAACATCATAAAAACAAATCAAAACCAACCGAAACATTCCAAAAACCAGCCAAAATATTCCGAAATCCGGCCAAAACACCATAAAAACAAATCAAAACCAACCAAAACATTGCAAAAACCCAACAAAATAGTTTAGAACCCGCCAAAACTGATCAAAACATTCTGAAAAGATGCCAAAATACTATCAAACCAGTAAGAAGTGATCGAAGCATTCAATAACTTGCCAAAACATAATCAAAACAAATGAAAGCAAACCAAAACATTCCAAATACCCGCCAAAATATTTTAAAACCCGCCAAAAGGAATCCAAACAATCCAAAACCTGCCAAGACAATATAAACAACACAAGAGAAAACAAAACATTCTAAAACACCACCAAAACATTCCGAAAACCCGCCAAAACATCATCAAAACAAATCAAAACCAACCAAAAAATAAGAGGAACACGGCAACATATTGGCAAGCAAGAGACGGAGAACGCGGCACCTTCTAGGAGGCCAAGAAGGAAGCCGCACAACACCTGCACTGTGTCTGCAACTTTCAAACTGCTGGAAGCTAGTGGCTTGCCACTGGCCTGCCTCTTCAATTGCCATTAGCATTCCAATGGAAGCTATTCTTGGACAACTTTGCTCTGCTTGCTGCTAGTTCTGCCCCAGCCTACCATAGAGAACCTTGCTCTTCCTTGAGGCTCTGAGATGCCAAGAACTTGTCAACTTCAAAGGGCGGGCCGGGCTACATCTACTCAGCTGCCACAGTTTCTCCTTGCTAGACCTAGTGGGAAAGCATTTTGCTGAGATGCAGAAGGCAAGAAACGCAGAATACGGAGACGCGGAGCTGTCCCAAGTGCCGCTGCCAGGCGTCTTTCCGCAGAAGGAGCGCCCCGGAGCGCACCGCAACCGGCACCGTCATCTCTGCGCAAAAAGCCAAAATATTTTAAAACCCTCCAAAACTAATCCAAAAATATTTTCAAACCCGCCAAAATAGAAAACCGGACGGAAGTGATCAATACATTCAAAAAAACCGGACAAAACATGATCAAGCCCACCAAAGCTAATCCAAACACACCAAAAACTGGGCTAAACAGAATCAAAACAAATCAAAACAAATCGAAACCTTCTAAAAACCCGCCAAAATATTTCAAAACCCGTCAAAACTAATCAAAACCTTCCGAATACCCGCCAAAACATTCCAAATACCCGCCAAAGGATTTTAAAACCCGCCAAAAGCAATCCAAACATTCCAAAACTGCCAACACAATAAAAACAACTCAAGAGAATACAAAACATTCTAAAACCCAACCAAAACATTCCGAAAACCCACCAAAACATCATAAAAACAAATCAAAACCAACCAAAACATTCTGAAAACCCGCCAAAATGATTTAGACCCGCAAAACTCATCAAAACCTTCTGAAAAGATGCCAAAACATTAGAAAACCAGCCTGAACTGATCAAAACATTCAAAAAACTTGGCAAAACATCATAAAAACAAATCAAAACCAACCGAAACATTCCAAAAACCAGCCAAAATATTCCGAAATCCGGCCAAAACACCATAAAAACCAATCAAAACCAACCGAAACATTCCAAAAACCCGACCAAATAGTTTAGAACCCGCCAAAACTGATCAAAACATTCTGAAAAGATGCCAAAATACTATCAAACCAGTAAGAAGTGATCGAAACATTCAATAACTTGGCAAAACATAATCAAAACAAATGAAAGCAAACCAAAATATTCCAAATACCCGCCAAAATATTTCAAAACCCGCCAAAAGGAATCCAAACAATCCAAAACCTGCCAAGACAATATAAACAACACAAGAGAAAACAAAACATTCTAAAACACCACCAAAACATTCCGAAAACCCACCAAAACATCATAAAAACAAATCAAAACCAACCGAAACATTCTGAAAACCCGCCAAAATGATTTAGACCCGCAAAACTCATCAAAACCTTCTGAAAAGATGCCAAAACATTAGAAAACCAGCCTGAACTGATCAAAACATTCAAAAAACTTGGCAAAACATCATAAAAACAAATCAAAACCAACCGAAACATTCCAAAAACCAGCCAAAATATTCCGAAATCTGGCCAAAACATCATAAAAACAAATCAAAACCAACCAAAACATTCCAAAAACCCGACAAAATAGTTTAGAACCTGCCAAACCTGATCAAAACATTCTGAAAAGGTGCCAAAATACTATCAAACCAGTAAGAAGTGATCGAAACATTCAATAACTTGCCAAAACATAATCAAAACAAATGAAAGCAAACCAAAATATTCCAAATACCCGCCAAAATATTTCAAAACCCGCCAAAAGGAATCCAAACAATCCAAAACCTGCCAAGACAATATAAACAACACAAGAGAAAACAAAACATTCTAAAACACCACCAAAACATTCCGAAAACCCGCCAAAACATCATCAAAACAAATCAAAACCAACCAAACAATAGGAGGAACACGGCAACATATTGGCAAGCAAGAGACGGAGAGCGCGGCACCTTCTAGGAGGCCAAGAAGGAAGCCGCACATCACCTGCACTGTGTCTGCAACTTTCAAACTGCTAGAAGCTAGTGGCTTGCCACTGGCCTGCCTCTTCAATTGCCATTAGCATTCCAATGGAAGCTATTCTTGGACAACTTTGCTCTGCTTGCTGCTAGTTCTGCCCCAGCCTACCATAGATAACCTTGCTCTTGCCTTGAGGCTCTGAGATGCCAAGAACTTGTCATCTTCAAAGGGCGGGCCGGGCTACATCTACTCAGCTGCCACAGTTTCTCCTTGCTAGACCTAGTGGGAAAGCATTTTGCTGAGATGCAGAAGGAAAGAAACGCACAATACGGAGACGCGGAGCTGTCCCAAGTGCCGCTGCCAGGCGTCTTTCCGCAGAAGGAGCGCCCCGGAGCGCACCGCAACCGGCACCGTCATCTCTGCGCAAAAAGCCAAAATATTTTCAAACCCACCAAAACTAATCCAAAAATATTTTCAAACCCGCCAAAATAGAAAACCGGACGGAAGTGATCAATACATTCGAAAAAACCGGACAAAACATGATCAAGCCCACCAAAGCTAATCCAAACACACCAAAAACTGGGCTAAACAGAATCAAAACAAATCAAAACAAATCTAAACCTTCTAAAAACCTGCCAAAATATTTCAAAACCCGTCAAAACTAATCAAAACCTTCCGAATACCTGCCAAAACATTCCAAATACCCGCCAAAAGATTTTAAAACCCGCCAAAAGGAATCCAAACATTCCAAAACCTGCCAACACAATAAAAACAACTCAAGAGAATACAAAACATTCTAAAACCCAACCAAGACATTCCGAAAACCCGCCAAAACATCATAAAAACAAATCAAAACCAACCAAAATATTCCAAAAACCCGCCAAAATGATTTAGACCCGCAAAACTCATCAAAACATTCTGAAAAGATGCCAAAACATTAGAAAACCAGCCTGAACTGATCAAAACATTCAAAAAACTTGGCAAATCATCATAACAACAAATCAAAACCAACCAAAAAATTCCTAAAAGCTGACAAAATAGTTTAGAACCTGCCAAACCTGATCAAAACATTCTGAAAAGATGCCAAAATACTAGAAAACCAGTCAGAAGTGATCGAAACTTTCAATAACTTGCCAAAACATAATCAAAACAAATGAAAGCAAACCAAAACATTCCAAACACCCGCCAAAAGATTTTAAAACCCGCCAAAAGGAATCCAAATGTTCCACAACCTGCCAAGACAATCAAAACAACACAAGAGAAAACAAAACATTCTGAAACACCACCAAAACATTCCGAAAACCTGCCAAAACATCATCAAAACAAATCAAAACAAACCAAACAATAGGAGGAACACGGCAACATATTGGCACGCAAGAGACGGAGAGCGCGGCACCTTCTAGGAGGCCAAGAAGGAAGCCGCACAACACCTGCACTGTGTCTGCAACTTTCAAACTGCTAGAAGCTAGTGGCTTGCCACTGGCCTGCCTCTTCAATTGCCATTAGCATTCCAATGGAAGCTATTCTTGGACAACTTTGCTCTGCTTGCTGCTAGTTCTGCCCCAGCCTACCATAGAGAACCTTGCTCTTGCCTTGAGGCTCTGAGATGCCAAGAACTTGTCAACTTCAAAGGGCGGGCCGGGCTACATCTACTCAGCTGCCACAGTTTCTCCTTGCTAGACCTAGTGGGAAAGCATTTTGCTGAGATGCAGAAGGCAAGAAACGCAGAATACGGAGACGCGGAGCTGTCCCAAGTGCCGCTGCCAGGCGTCTTTCCGCAGAAGGAGCGCCCCGGAGCGCACCGCAACCGGCACCGTCATCTCTGCGCAAAGAGCCAAAATATTTTCAAACCCGCCAAAACTAATCCAAAAATATTTTCAAACCCGCCAAAATAGAAAACCAGACAGAAGTCATCAATACATTTGAAAAAACCTGACAAAACATGATCAAGCCCACCAAAGCTAATCCAAACACACCAAAAACTGGGCTAAACAGAATCAAAACAAATCAAAACAAATCCAAACCTTCTAAAAACCCGCCAAAATATTTCAAAACCCGTCAAAACTAATCAAAACCTTCCGAATACCCGCCAAAACATTCCAAATATCCGCCAAAAGATTTTAAAACCCGCCAAAAAGTATCCAAACATTCCAAAACCTGCCAACACAATAAAAGCAACTCAAGAGAATACAAAACATTCTAAAACCCAACCAAGACATTCCGAAAACCCGCCAAAACATCATAAAAACAAATCAAAACCAACCAAAATATTCCAAAAACCCGCCAAAATGATTTAGACCCGCAAAACTCATCAAAACATTATGAAAAGATGCCAAAACATTAGAAAACCAGCCTGAACTGATCAAAACATTCAAAAAACTTGGCAAAACATCATAAAAACAAATCAAAACCAACCAAAACATTCCAAAAACCCGACAAAATAGTTTAGAACCTGCCAAACCCGATCAAAACATTCTGAAAAGATGCCAAAATACTATCAAACCAGTAAGAAGTGATCGAAACATTCAATAACTTGCCAAAACTTAATCAAAACAAATGAAAGCAAACCAAAACATTCCAAATACCCGCCAAAAGATTTTAAAACCTGCCAAAAGGAATCCAAACATTCCAAAACCTGCCAAGACAATATAAACAACACAAGAGAAAACAAAACATTCTAAAACACCACCAAAACATTCCGAAAACCCGCCAAAACATCATAAAAACAAATCAAAACCAACCAAAAAATAAGCGGAACACGGCAACATATTGGCAAGCAAGAGACGGAGAACGCGGCACCTTCTAGGAAGCCAAGAAGGAAGCCGCACAACACCTGCACTGTGTCTGCAACTTTCAAACTGCTAGAAGCTAGTGGCTTGCCACTGGCCTGCCTCTTCAATTGCCATTAGCATTCCAATGGAAGCTATTCTTGGACAACTTTGCTCTGCTTGCTGCTAGTTCTGCCCCAGCCTACCATAGAGAACCTTGCTCTTGCCTTGAGGCTCTGAGATGCCAAGAACTTGTCAACTTCAAAGGGCGGGCCGGGCTACATCTACTCAGCTGCCACAGTTTCTCCTTGCTAGACCTAGTGGGAAAGCATTTTGCTGAGATGCAGAAGGCAAGAAACGCAGAATACGGAGACGCGGAGCTGTCCCAAGTGCCGCTGCCAGGCGTCTTTCCGCAGAAGGAGCGCCCCGGAGCGCACCGCAACCGGCACCGTCATCTCTGCGCAAAGAGCCAAAATATTTTAAAACCTGCCAAAACTAATCCAAAAATATTTTCAAACCAGCCAAAATAGGAAACCAGACAGAAGTCATCAATACATTCGAAAAAACCTGACAAAACATGATCAAGCCCACCAAAGCTAATCCAAACACACCAAAAACTGGGCTAAACAGAATCAAAACAAATCAAAACAAATCAAAACCTTCTAAAAACCCGCCAAAATATTTCAAAACCCGTCAAAACTAATCAAAACCTTCCGAATACCTGCCAAAACATTCCAAATACCCGCCAAAAGATTTTAAAACCCGCCAAAAAGAATCCAAACATTCCAAAACCTGCCAACACAATAAAAACAACTCAAGAGAATACAAAACATTCTAAAACCCAACCAAGACATTCCGAAAACCCGCCAAAACATCATAAAAACAAATCAAAACCAACCAAAATATTCCAAAAACCCGCCAAAATCATTTAGACCCACAAAACTCATCAAAACATTCTGAAAAGATGCCAAAACATTAGAAAACCAGCCTGAACTGATCAAAACATTCAAAAAACTTGGCAAATCATCATAAAAACAAATCAAAACCAACCAAAAAATTCCTAAAACCTGACAAAATAGTTTAGAACCTGCCAAACCTGATCAAAACATTCTGAAAAGAAGCCAAAATACTAGAAAACCAGTCAGAAGTGATCGAAACATTCAATAACTTGCCAAAACATAATCAAAACAAATGAAAGCAAACCAAAACATTCCAAATACCCGCCAAAAGATTTTAAAACCCGCCAAAAGGAATCCAAACATTCCAAAACCTGCCAAGACAATCAAAACAACACAAGAGTAAACAAAACATTCTGAAACACCACCAAAACATTCCGAAAACCTGCCAAAACATCATCAAAACAATTCAAAACCAACCAAAAAATAAGCGGAACACGGCAACATATTGGCAAGCAAGAGACGGAGAACGTGACACCTTCTAGGAGGCCAAGAAGGAAGCCGCACAACACCTGCACTGTGTCTGCAACTTTCAAACTGCTAGAAGCTAGTGGCTTGCCACTGGCTTGCCTCTTCAATTGCCATTAGCATTCCAATGGAAGCTATTCTTGGACAACTTTGCTCTGCTTGCTGCTAGTTCTGCCCCAGCCTACCATAGAGAACCTTGCTCTTGCCTTGAGGCTCTGAGATGCCAAGAACTTGTCAACTTCAAAGGGCGGGCCGGGCTACATCTACTCAGCTGCCACAGTTTCTCCTTGCTAGACCTAGTGGGAAAGCATTTTGCTGAGATGCAGAAGGCAAGAAACGCAGAATACGGAGACGCGGAGCTGTCCCAAGTGCCGCTGCCAGGCGTCTTTCCGCAGAAGGAGCGCCCCGGAGCGCACCGCAACCGGCACCGTCATCTCTGCGCAAAGAGCCAAAATATTTTAAAACCCGCCAAAACTAATCCAAAAATATTTTCAAACCCGCCAAAATAGAAAACCAGACAGAAGTCATCAATACATTTGAAAAAACCTGACAAAACATGAGAAAGCACACCAAAGCTAATCCAAACACACCAAAAACTGGGCTAAACAGAATCAAAACAAATCAAAACAAATCCAAACCTTCTAAAAACCCGCCAAAATATTTCAAAACCCGTCAAAACTAATCAAAACCTTCCGAATACCCGCCAAAACATTCCAAATATCCGCCAAAAGATTTTAAAACCCGCCAAAAAGTATCCAAACATTCCAAAACCTGCCAACACAATAAAAGCAACTCAAGAGAATACAAAACATTCTAAAACCCAACCAAGACATTCCGAAAACCCGCCAAAACATCATAAAAACAAATCAAAACCAACCAAAATATTCCAAAAACCCGCCAAAATGATTTAGACCCGCAAAACTCATCAAAACATTCTGAAAAGATGCCAAAACATTAGAAAACCAGCCTGAACTGATCAAAACATTCAAAAAACTTGGCAAAACATCATAAAAACAAATCAAAACCAACCGAAACATTCCAAAAACCCGACAAAATAGTTTAGAACCTGCCAAACCCGATCAAAACATTCTGAAAAGATGCCAAAATACTATCAAACCAGTAAGAAGTGATCGAAACATTCAATAACTTGCCAAAACATAATCAAAACAAATGAAAGCAAACCAAAACATTCCAAATACCCGCCAAAAGATTTTAAAACCCGCCAAAAGGAATCCAAACATTCCAAAACCTGCCAAGACAATATAAACAACACAAGAGAAAACAAAACATTCTAAAACACCACCAAAACATTCCGAAAACCCGCCAAAACATCATAAAAACAAATCAAAACCAACCAAAAAATAAGCGGAACACGGCAACATATTGGCAAGCAAGAGACGGAGAACGCGGCACCTTCTAGGAAGCCAAGAAGGAAGCCGCACAACACCTGCACTGTGTCTGCAACTTTCAAACTGCTGGAAGCTAGTGGCTTGCCACTGGCCTGCCTCTTCAATTGCCATTAGCATTCCAATGGAAGCTATTCTTGGACAACTTTGCTCTGCTTGCTGCTAGTTCTGCCCCAGCCTACCATAGAGAACCTTGCTCTTTCCTTGAGGCTCTGAGATGCCAAGAACTTGTCAACTTCAAAGGGCGGGCCGGGCTACATCTACTCAGCTGCCACAGTTTCTCCTTGCTAGACCTAGTGGGAAATCATTTTGCTGAGATGCAGAAGGCAAGAAACGCAGAATACGGAGACGCGGAGCTGTCCCAAGTGCCGCTGCCAGGCGTCTTTCCGCAGAAGGAGCGCCCCGGAGAGCACCGCAACCGGCACCGTCATCTCTGCGCAAAGAGCCAAAATATTTTCAAACCCGCCAAAACTAATCCAAAAATATTTTCAAACCCGCCAAAATAGAAAACCAGACAGAAGTCATCAATACATTCGAAAAAACCTGACAAAACATGAGAAAGCCCACCAAAGCTAATCCAAACACACCAAAAACTGGGCTAAACAGAATCAAAACAAATCAAAACAAATCTAAACCTTCTAAAAACCCGCCAAAATATTTCAAAACCCGTCAAAACTAATCAAAACCTTCCGAATACCCGCCAAAACATTCCAAATACCCGCCAAAAGATTTTAAAACCCGCCAAAAAGAATCAAAACATTCCAAAACCTGCCAACACAATAAAAACAACTCAAGAGAATACAAAACATTCTAAAACCCAACCAAGACATTCCGAAAACCCGCCAAAACATCATAAAAACAAATCAAAACCAACCAAAATATTCCAAAAACCCGCCAAAATGATTTAGACCCACAAAACTCATCAAAACATTCTGAAAAGATGCCAAAACATTAGAAAACCAGCCTGAACTGATCAAAACATTCAAAAAACTTGGCAAATCATCATAACAACAAATCAAAACCAACCAAAAAATTCCTAAAAGCTGACAAAATAGTTTAGAACCTGCCAAACCTGATCAAAACATTCTTAAAAGATGCCAAAATACTAGAAAACCAGTCAGAAGTGATCGAAACTTTCAATAACTTGCCAAAACATAATCAAAACAAATGAAAGCAAACCAAAACATTCCAAATACCCGCCAAAAGATTTTAAAACCCGCCAAAAGGAATCCAAACATTCCAAAACCTGCCAAGACAATCAAAACAACACAAGAGTAAACAAAACATTCTGAAACACCACCAAAACATTCCGAAAACCTGCCAAAACATCATAAAAACAATTCAAAACCAACCAAAAAATAAGCGGAACACGGCAACATATTGGCAAGCAAGAGACGGAGAACGTGACACCTTCTAGGAGGCCAAGAAGGAAGCCGCACAACACCTGCACTGTGTCTGCAACTTTCAAACTGCTGGAAGCTAGTGGCTTGCCACTGGCCTGCCTCTTCAATTGCCATTAGCATTCCAATGGAAGCTATTCTTGGACAACTTTGCTCTGCTTGCTGCTAGTTCTGCCCCAGCCTACCATAGAGAACCTTGCTCTTTCCTTGAGGCTCTGAGATGCCAAGAACTTGTCAACTTCAAAGGGCGGGCCGGGCTACATCTACTCAGCTGCCACAGTTTCTCCTTGCTAGACCTAGTGGGAAATCATTTTGCTGAGATGCAGAAGGCAAGAAACGCAGAATACGGAGACGCGGAGCTGTCCCAAGTGCCGCTGCCAGGCGTCTTTCCGCAGAAGGAGCGCCCCGGAGAGCACCGCAACCGGCACCGTCATCTCTGCGCAAAGAGCCAAAATATTTTCAAACCCGCCAAAACTAATCCAAAAATATTTTCAAACCCGCCAAAATAGAAAACCAGACAGAAGTCATCAATACATTCGAAAAAACCTGACAAAACATGAGAAAGCCCACCAAAGCTAATCCAAACACACCAAAAACTGGGCTAAACAGAATCAAAACAAATCAAAACAAATCTAAACCTTCTAAAAACCCGCCAAAATATTTCAAAACCCGTCAAAACTAATCAAAACCTTCCGAATACCCGCCAAAACATTCCAAATACCCGCCAAAAGATTTTAAAACCCGCCAAAAAGAATCAAAACATTCCAAAACCTGCCAACACAATAAAAACAACTCAAGAGAATACAAAACATTCTAAAACCCAACCAAGACATTCCGAAAACCCGCCAAAACATCATAAAAACAAATCAAAACCAACCAAAATATTCCAAAAACCCGCCAAAATGATTTAGACCCACAAAACTCATCAAAACATTCTGAAAAGATGCCAAAACATTAGAAAACCAGCCTGAACTGATCAAAACATTCAAAAAACTTGGCAAATCATCATAACAACAAATCAAAACCAACCAAAAAATTCCTAAAAGCTGACAAAATAGTTTAGAACCTGCCAAACCTGATCAAAACATTCTTAAAAGATGCCAAAATACTAGAAAACCAGTCAGAAGTGATCGAAACTTTCAATAACTTGCCAAAACATAATCAAAACAAATGAAAGCAAACCAAAACATTCCAAATACCCGCCAAAAGATTTTAAAACCCGCCAAAAGGAATCCAAACATTCCAAAACCTGCCAAGACAATCAAAACAACACAAGAGTAAACAAAACATTCTGAAACACCACCAAAACATTCCGAAAACCTGCCAAAACATCATAAAAACAATTCAAAACCAACCAAAAAATAAGCGGAACACGGCAACATATTGGCAAGCAAGAGACGGAGAACGTGACACCTTCTAGGAGGCCAAGAAGGAAGCCGCACAACACCTGCACTGTGTCTGCAACTTTCAAACTGCTAGAAGCTAGTGGCTTGCCACTGGCTTGCCTCTTCAATTGCCATTAGCATTCCAATGGAAGCTATTCTTGGACAACTTTGCTCTGCTTGCTGCTAGTTCTGCCCCAGCCTACCATAGAGAACCTTGCTCTTCCCTTGAGGCTCTGAGATGCCAAGAACTTGTCAACTTCAAAGGGCGGGCCGGGCTACATCTACTCAGCTGCCACAGTTTCTCCTTGCTAGACCTAGTGGGAAAGCATTTTGCTGAGATGCAGAAGGCAAGAAACGCAGAATACGGAGACGCGGAGCTGTCCCAAGTGCCGCTGCCAGGCGTCTTTCCGCAGAAGGAGCGCCCCGGAGCGCACCGCAACCGGCACCGTCATCTCTGCGCAAAGAGCCAAAATATTTTAAAACCCGCCAAAACTAATCCAAAAATATTTTCAAACCCGCCAAAATAGAAAACCAGACAGAAGTCATCAATACATTTGAAAAAACCTGACAAAACATGAGAAAGCCCACCAAAGCTAATCCAAACACACCAAAAACTGGGCTAAACAGAATCAAAACAAATCAAAACAAATCCAAACCTTCTAAAAACCCGCCAAAATATTTCAAAACCCGTCAAAACTAATCAAAACCTTCCGAATACCCGCCAAAACATTCCAAATATCCGCCAAAAGATTTTAAAACCCGCCAAAAAGTATCCAAACATTCCAAAACCTGCCAACACAATAAAAGCAACTCAAGAGAATACAAAACATTCTAAAACCCAACCAAGACATTCCGAAAACCCGCCAAAACATCATAAAAACAAATCAAAACCAACCAAAATATTCCAAAAACCCGCCAAAATGATTTAGACCCGCAAAACTCATCAAAACATTCTGAAAAGATGCCAAAACATTAGAAAACCAGCCTGAACTGATCAAAACATTCAAAAAACTTGGCAAAACATCATAAAAACAAATCAAAACCAACCAAAACATTCCAAAAACCCGACAAAATAGTTTAGAATCTGCCAAACCCGATCAAAACATTCTGAAAAGATGCCAAAATACTATCAAACCAGTAAGAAGTGATCGAAACATTCAATAACTTGCCAAAACATAATCAAAACAAATGAAAGCAAACCAAAACATTCCAAATACCCGCCAAAAGATTTTAAAACCCGCCAAAAGGAATCCAAACATTCCAAAACCTGCCAAGACAATATAAACAACACAAGAGAAAACAAAACATTCTAAAACACCACCAAAACATTCCGAAAACCCGCCAAAACATCATAAAAACAAATCAAAACCAACCAAAAAATAAGCGGAACACGGCAACATATTGGCAAGCAAGAGACGGAGAACGCGGCACCTTCTAGGAAGCCAAGAAGGAAGCCGCACAACACCTGCACTGTGTCTGCAACTTTCAAACTGCTGGAAGCTAGTGGCTTGCCACTGGCCTGCCTCTTCAATTGCCATTAGCATTCCAATGGAAGCTATTCTTGGACAACTTTGCTCTGCTTGCTGCTAGTTCTGCCCCAGCCTACCATAGAGAACCTTGCTCTTTCCTTGAGGCTCTGAGATGCCAAGAACTTGTCAACTTCAAAGGGCGGGCCGGGCTACATCTACTCAGCTGCCACAGTTTCTCCTTGCTAGACCTAGTGGGAAATCATTTTGCTGAGATGCAGAAGGCAAGAAACGCAGAATACGGAGACGCGGAGCTGTCCCAAGTGCCGCTGCCAGGCGTCTTTCCGCAGAAGGAGCGCCCCGGAGAGCACCGCAACCGGCACCGTCATCTCTGCGCAAAGAGCCAAAATATTTTCAAACCCGCCAAAACTAATCCAAAAATATTTTCAAACCCGCCAAAATAGAAAACCAGACAGAAGTCATCAATACATTCGAAAAAACCTGACAAAACATGAGAAAGCCCACCAAAGCTAATCCAAACACACCAAAAACTGGGCTAAACAGAATCAAAACAAATCAAAACAAATCGAAACCTTCTAAAAACCGGCCAAAATATTTCAAAACCCGTCAAAACTAATCAAAACCTTCCGAATACCCGCCAAAACATTCCAAATACCCGCCAAAAGATTTTAAAACCCGCCAAAAAGAATCCAAACATTCCAAAACCTGCCAACACAATAAAAACAACTCAAGAGAATACAAAACATTCTAAAACCCAACCAAGACATTCCGAAAACCCGCCAAAACATCATAAAAACAAATCAAAACCAACCAAAATATTCCAAAAACCCGCCAAAATGATTTAGACCCGCAAAACTCATCAAAACATTCTGAAAAGATGCCAAAACATTAGAAAACCAGCCTGAACTGATCAAAACATTCAAAAAACTTGGCAAATCATCATAACAACAAATCAAAACCAACCAAAAAATTCCTAAAAGCTGACAAAATAGTTTAGAACCTGCCAAACCTGATCAAAACATTCTTAAAAGATGCCAAAATACTAGAAAACCAGTCAGAAGTGATCGAAACTTTCAATAACTTGCCAAAACATAATCAAAACAAATGAAAGCAAACCAAAACATTCCAAATACCCGCCAAAAGATTTTAAAACCCGCCAAAAGGAATCCAAACATTCCAAAACCTGCCAAGACAATCAAAACAACACAGGAGTAAACAAAACATTCTGAAACACCACCAAAACATTCCGAAAACCTGCCAAAACATCATAAAAACAATTCAAAACCAACCAAAAAATAAGCGGAACACGGCAACATATTGGCAAGCAAGAGACGGAGAACGTGACACCTTCTAGGAGGCCAAGAAGGAAGCCGCACAACACCTGCACTGTGTCTGCAACTTTCAAACTGCTAGAAGCTAGTGGCTTGCCACTGGCCTGCCTCTTCAATTGCCATTAGCATTCCAATGGAAGCTATTCTTGGACAACTTTGCTCTGCTTGCTGCTAGTTCTGCCCCAGCCTACCATAGATAACCTTGCTCTTCCCTTGAGGCTCTGAGATGCCAAGAACTTGTCAACTTCAAAGGGCGGGCCGGGCTACATCTACTCAGCTGCCACAGTTTCTCCTTGCTAGACCTAGTGGGAAAGCATTTTGCTGAGATGCAGAAGGCAAGAAACGCAGAATACGGAGATGCGGAGCTGTCCCAAGTGCCGCTGCCAGGCGTCTTTCCGCAGAAGGTGCGCCCCGGAGCGCCCCGCAACCGGCACCGTCATCTCTGCGCAAAGAGCCAAAATATTTTCAAACCGCCAAAACTCATCCAAAAATATTTTCAAACCCGCCAAAATAGAAAACCAGACAGAGGTGATCAATACATTCGAAAAAACCTGACAAAACATGATCAAGCCCACCAAAGCTAATCCAAACACACCAAAAACTGGGCTAAACAGAATCAAAACAAATCAAAACAAATCCAAACCTTCTAAAAACCCGCCAAAATATTTCAAAACCCGTCAAAACTAATCAAAACCTTCCGAATACCCGCCAAAACATTCCAAATACCCGCCAAAAGATTTTAAAACCTGCCAAAAAGAATCCAAACATTCCAAAACCTGCCAACACAATAAAAACAACTCAAGAGAATACAAAACATTCTAAAACCCAACCAAGACATTCCGAAAACCCGCCAAAACATCATAAAAACAAATCAAAACCAACCAAAACATTCCTAAAACCTGACAAAATAGTTTAGAACCTGCCAAACCTGATCAAAACATTCTGAAAAGATGCCAAAATACTAGAAAACCAGTCAGAAGTGATCGAAACTTTCAATAACTTGCCAAAACATAATCAAAACAAATGAAAGCAAACCAAAACATTCCAAACACCCGCCAAAAGATTTTAAAACCCGCCAAAAGGAATCCAAATGTTCCACAACCTGCCAAGACAATCAAAACAACACAAGAGTAAACAAAACATTCTGAAACACCACCAAAACATTCCGAAAACCCGCCAAAACATCATAAAAACAATTCAAAACCAACCAAAAAATAAGAGGAACACGGCAACATATTGGCAAGCAAGAGACGGAGAACGTGACACCTTCTAGGAGGCCAAGAAGGAAGCCGCACAACACCTGCACTGTGTCTGCAACTTTCAAACTGCTAGAAGCTAGTGGCTTGCCACTGGCCTGCCTCTTCAATTGCCATTAGCATTCCAATGGAAGCTATTCTTGGACAACTTTGCTCTGCTTGCTGCTAGTTCTGCCCCAGCCTACCATAGAGAACCTTGCTCTTGCCTTGAGGCTCTGAGATGCCAAGAACTTGTCAACTTCAAAGGGCGGGCCGGGCTACATCTACGCAGCTGCCACAGTTTCTCCTTGCTAGACCTAGTGGGAAAGCATTTTGCTGAGATGCAGAAGGCAAGAAACGCAGAATACGGAGATGCGGAGCTGTCCCAAGTGCCGCTGCCAGGCGTCTTTCCGCAGAAGGAGCGCCCCGGAGCGCCCCGCAACCGGCACCGTCATCTCTGCGCAAAGAGCCAAAATATTTTCAAACCCGCCAAAACTCATCCAAAAATATTTTCAAACCCGCCAAAATAGAAAAACAGACAGAGGTGATCAATACATTCGAAAAAACCTGACAAAACATGATCAAGCCCACCAAAGCTAATCCAAACACACCAAAAACTGGGCTAAACAGAATCAAAACAAATCAAAACAAATCCAAACCTTCTAAAAACCCGCCAAAATATTTCAAAACCCGTCAAAACTAATCAAAACATTCCGAATACCCGCCAAAACATTCCAAATACCCGCCAAAAGATTTTAAAACCCGCCAAAAAGTATCCAAACATTCCAAAACCTGCCAACACAATAAAAACAACTCAAGAGAATACAAAACATTCTAAAACCCAAACAAGACATTCTGAAAACCCGCCAAAACATCATAAAAACAAATCAAAACCAACCAAAACATTCCAAAAACCAGCCAAAATATTCCGAAATCTGGCCAAAACATCATAAAAAGAAATCAAAACCAACCAAAACATTCCAAAAACCCGACAAAATAGTTTAGAACCTGCCAAACCTGATCAAAACATTCTGAAAAGATGCCAAAATACAAGAAAACCAGTCAGAAGTGATCGAAACTTTCAATAGCTTGCCAAAACATAATCAAAACAAATGAAAGCAAACCAAAACATTCCAAATACCCACCAAAATATTTTAAAACCCGCCAAAAGGAATCCAAATGTTCCACAACCTGCCAAGACAATCAAAACAACACAAGAGAAAACAAAACATTCTGAAACACCACCAAAACATTCCGAAACACCACCAAAACATTCCGAAAACCCGCCAAAACATCATAAAAACAAATCAAAACCAACCAAAAAATAAGAGGAACATGGCAACATATTGGCAAGCAAGAGACGGAGAGTGCGGCACCTTCTAGGAGGCCAAGAAGGAAGCCGCACAACACCTGCACTGTGTCTGCAACTTTCAAACTGCTAGAAGCTAGTGGCTTGCCACTGGCCTGCCTCTTCAATTGCCATTAGCATTCCAATGGAAGCTATTCTTGGACAACTTTGCTCTGCTTGCTGCTAGTTCTGCCCCAGCCTACCATAGAGAACCTTGCTCTTCCCTTGAGGCTCTGAGATGCCAAGAACTTGTCAACTTCAAAGGGCGGGCCGGGCTACATCTACTCAGCTGCCACAGTTTCTCCTTGCTAGACCTAGTGGGAAAGCATTTTGCTGAGATGCAGAAGGCAAGAAACGCAGAATACGGAGATGCGGAGCTGTCCCAAGTGCCGCTGCCAGGCGTCTTTCCGCAGAAGGAGCGCCCCGGAGCGCCCGGCAACCGGCACCGTCATCTCTGCGCAAAGAGCCAAAATATTTTAAAACCCGCCAAAACTAATCCAAAAATATTTTCAAACCCGCCAAAATAGAAAACCAGACAGAGGTGATCAATACAGTCGAAAAAACCTGACAAAACATGATCAAGCCCACCAAAGCTAATCCAAACACACCAAAAACTGGGCTAAACAGAATCAAAACAAATCAAAACAAATCCAAACCTTCTAAAAACCCGCCAAAATATTTCAAAACCCGTCAAAACTAAACAAAACCTTCCGAATACCCGCCAAAACATTCCAAATACCCGCCAAAAGATTTTAAAACCCGCCAAAAAGAATCCAAACATTCCAAAACCTGCCAACACAATAAAAACAACTCAAGAGAATACAAAACATTCTAAAACCCAACCAAGACATTCCGAAAACCCGCCAAAACATCATAAAAACAAATCAAAACCAACCAAAATATTCCAAAAACCCGCCAAAATGATTTAGACCCACAAAACTCATCAAAACATTCTGAAAAGATGCCAAAACATTAGAAAACCAGCCTGAACTGATCAAAACATTCAAAAAACTTGGCAAATCATCATAAAAACAAATCAAAACCAACCAAAAAATTCCTAAAACCTGACAAAATAGTTTAGAACCTGCCAAACCTGATCAAAACATTCTGAAAAGATGCCAAAATACTAGAAAACCAGTCAGAAGTGATCGAAACATTCAATAACTTGCCAAAACATAATCAAAACAAATGAAAGCAAACCAAAACATTCCAAATACCCGCCAAAAGATTTTAAAACCCGCCAAAAGGAATCCAAACATTCCAAAACCTGCCAAGACAATCAAAACAACACAAGAGTAAACAAAACATTCTGAAACACCACCAAAACATTCCGAAAACCCGCCAAAACATCATAAAAACAATTCAAAACCAACCAAAAAATAAGAGGAACACGGCAACATATTGGCAAGCAAGAGACGGAGAACGTGACACCTTCTAGGAGGCCAAGAAGGAAGCCGCACAACACCTGCACTGTGTCTGCAACTTTCAAACTGCTGGAAGCTAGTGGCTTGCCACTGGCCTGCCTCTTCAATTGCCATTAGCATTCCAATGGAAGCTATTCTTGGACAACTTTGCTCTGCTTGCTGCTAGTTCTGCCCCAGCCTACCATAGATAACCTTGCTCTTGCCTTGAGGCTCTGAGATGCCAAGAACTTGTCAACTTCAAAGGGCGGGCCGGGCTACATCTACTCAGCTGCCACAGTTTCTCCTTGCTAGACCTAGTGGGAAAGCATTTTGCTGAGATGCAGAAGGCAAGAAACGCAGAATACGGAGATGCGGAGCTGTCCCAAGTGCCGCTGCCAGGCGTCTTTCCGCAGAAGGAGCGCCCCGGAGCGCCCCGCAACCGGCACCGTCATCTCTGCGCAAAGAGCCAAAATATTTTCAAACCCGCCAAAACTCATCCAAAAATATTTTCAAACCCGCCAAAATAGAAAAACAGACAGAGGTGATCAATACATTCGAAAAAACCTGACAAAACATGATCAAGCCCACCAAAGCTAATCCAAACACACCAAAAACTGGGCTAAACAGAATCAAAACAAATCAAAACAAATCCAAACCTTCTAAAAACCCGCCAAAATATTTCAAAACCCGTCAAAACTAATCAAAACATTCCGAATACCCGCCAAAACATTCCAAATACCCGCCAAAAGATTTTAAAACCCGCCAAAAAGTATCCAAACATTCCAAAACCTGCCAACACAATAAAAACAACTCAAGAGAATACAAAACATTCTAAAACCCAAACAAGACATTCTGAAAACCCGCCAAAACATCATAAAAACAAATCAAAACCAACCAAAACATTCCAAAAACCAGCCAAAATATTCCGAAATCTGGCCAAAACATCATAAAAAGAAATCAAAACCAACCAAAACATTCCAAAAACCCGACAAAATAGTTTAGAACCTGCCAAACCTGATCAAAACATTCTGAAAAGATGCCAAAATACAAGAAAACCAGTCAGAAGTGATCGAAACTTTCAATAGCTTGCCAAAATATAATCAAAACAAATGAAAGCAAACCAAAACATTCCAAATACCCACCAAAATATTTTAAAACCCGCCAAAAGGAATCCAAATGTTCCACAACCTGCCAAGACAATCAAAACAACACAAGAGAAAACAAAACATTCTGAAACACCACCAAAACATTCCGAAACACCACCAAAACATTCCGAAAACCCGCCAAAACATCATAAAAACAAATCAAAACCAACCAAAAAATAAGAGGAACACGGCAACATATTGGCAAGCAAGAGACGGAGAGTGCGGCACCTTCTAGGAGGCCAAGAAGGAAGCCGCACAACACCTGCACTGTGTCTGCAACTTTCAAACTGCTAGAAGCTAGTGGCTTGCCACTGGCCTGCCTCTTCAATTGCCATTAGCATTCCAATGGAAGCTATTCTTGGACAACTTTGCTCTGCTTGCTGCTAGTTCTGCCCCAGCCTACCATAGAGAACCTTGCTCTTGCCTTGAGGCTCTGAGATGCCAAGAACTTGTCAACTTCAAAGGGCGGGCCGGGCTACATCTACTCAGCTGCCACAGTTTCTCCTTGCTAGACCTAGTGGGAAAGCATTTTGCTGAGATGCAGAAGGCAAGAAACGCAGAATACGGAGATGCGGAGCTGTCCCAAGTGCCGCTGCCAGGCGTCTTTCCGCAGAAGGAGCGCCCCGGAGCGCCCGGCAACCGGCACCGTCATCTCTGCGCAAAGAGCCAAAATATTTTAAAACCCGCCAAAACTAATCCAAAAATATTTTCAAACCCGCCAAAATAGAAAACCAGACAGAGGTGATCAATACAGTCGAAAAAACCTGACAAAACATGATCAAGCCCACCAAAGCTAATCCAAACACACCAAAAACTGGGCTAAACAGAATCAAAACAAATCAAAACAAATCCAAACCTTCTAAAAACCCGCCAAAATATTTCAAAACCCGTCAAAACTAAACAAAACCTTCCGAATACCCGCCAAAACATTCCAAATACCCGCCAAAAGATTTTAAAACCTGCCAAAAAGAATCCAAACATTCCAAAACCTGCCAACACAATAAAAACAACTCAAGAGAATACAAAACATTCTAAAACCCAACCAAGACATTCCGAAAACCCGCCAAAACATCATAAAAACAAATCAAAACCAACCAAAACATTCCTAAAACCTGACAAAATAGTTTAGAACCTGCCAAACCTGATCAAAACATTCTGAAAAGATGCCAAAATACTAGAAAACCAGTCAGAAGTGATCGAAACTTTCAATAACTTGCCAAAACATAATCAAAACAAATGAAAGCAAACCAAAACATTCCAAACACCCGCCAAAAGATTTTAAAACCCGCCAAAAGGAATCCAAATGTTCCACAACCTGCCAAGACAATCAAAACAACACAAGAGTAAACAAAACATTCTGAAACACCACCAAAACATTCCGAAAACCCGCCAAAACATCATAAAAACAATTCAAAACCAACCAAAAAATAAGAGGAACACGGCAACATATTGGCAAGCAAGAGACGGAGAACGTGACACCTTCTAGGAGGCCAAGAAGGAAGCCGCACAACACCTGCACTGTGTCTGCAACTTTCAAACTGCTAGAAGCTAGTGGCTTGCCACTGGCCTGCCTCTTCAATTGCCATTAGCATTCCAATGGAAGCTATTCTTGGACAACTTTGCTCTGCTTGCTGCTAGTTCTGCCCCAGCCTACCATAGATAACCTTGCTCTTCCCTTGAGGCTCTGAGATGCCAAGAACTTGTCAACTTCAAAGGGCGGGCCGGGCTACATCTACTCAGCTGCCACAGTTTCTCCTTGCTAGACCTAGTGGGAAAGCATTTTGCTGAGATGCAGAAGGCAAGAAACGCAGAATACGGAGATGCGGAGCTGTCCCAAGTGCCGCTGCCAGGCGTCTTTCCGCAGAAGGTGCGCCCCGGAGCGCCCCGCAACCGGCACCGTCATCTCTGCGCAAAGAGCCAAAATATTTTCAAACCCGCCAAAACTCATCCAAAAATATTTTCAAACCCGCCAAAATAGAAAACCAGACAGAGGTGATCAATACATTCGAAAAAACCTGACAAAACATGATCAAGCCCACCAAAGCTAATCCAAACACACCAAAAACTGGGCTAAACAGAATCAAAACAAATCAAAACAAATCGAAACCTTCTAAAAACCCGCCAAAATATTTCAAAACCCGTCAAAACTAATCAAAACCTTCCGAATACCTGCCAAAACATTCCAAATACCCGCCAAAAGATTTTAAAACCCGCCAAAAAGAATCCAAACATTCCAAAACCTGCCAACACAATAAAAACAACTCAAGAGAATACAAAACATTCTAAAACCCAACCAAGACATTCCGAAAACCCGCCAAAACATCATAAAAACAAATCAAAACCAACCAAAATATTCCAAAAACCCGCCAAAATGATTTAGACCCACAAAACTCATCAAAACATTCTGAAAAGATGCCAAAACATTAGAAAACCAGCCTGAACTGATCAAAACATTCAAAAAACTTGGCAAATCATCATAAAAACAAATCAAAACCAACCAAAAAATTCCTAAAACCTGACAAAATAGTTTAGAACCTGCCAAACCTGATCAAAACATTCTGAAAAGATGCCAAAATACTAGAAAACCAGTCAGAAGTGATCAAAACATTCAATAACTTGCCAAAACATAATCAAAACAAATGAAAGCAAACCAAAACATTCCAAATACCCGCCAAAAGATTTTAAAACCCGCCAAAAGGAATCCAAACATTCCAAAACCTGCCAAGACAATCAAAACAACACAAGAGAAAACAAAACATTCTGAAACACCACCAAAACATTCCGAAAACCCGCCAAAACATCATAAAAACAAATCAAAACCAACCAAAAAATAAGAGGAACACGGCAACATATTGGCAAGCAAGAGACGGAGAACGTGACACCTTCTAGGAGGCCAAGAAGGAAGCCGCACAACACCTGCACTGTGTCTGCAACTTTCAAACTGCTAGAAGCTAGTGGCTTGCCACTGGCTTGCCTCTTCAATTGCCATTAGCATTCCAATGGAAGCTATTCTTGGACAACTTTGCTCTGCTTGCTGCTAGTTCTGCCCCAGCCTACCATAGAGAACCTTGCTCTTGCCTTGAGGCTCTGAGATGCCAAGAACTTGTCAACTTCAAAGGGCGGGCCGGGCTACATCTACTCAGCTGCCACAGTTTCTCCTTGCTAGACCTAGTGGGAAAGCATTTTGCTGAGATGCAGAAGGCAAGAAACGCAGAATACGGAGACGCGGAGCTGTCCCAAGTGCCGCTGCCAGGCGTCTTTCCGCAGAAGGAGCGCCCCGGAGCGCCCGGCAACCGGCACCGTCATCTCTGCGCAAAGAGCCAAAATATTTTAAAACCCGCCAAAACTAATCCAAAAATATTTTCAAACCCGCCAAAATAGAAAACCAGACAGAGGTGATCAATACAGTCGAAAAAACCTGACAAAACATGATCAAGCCCACCAAAGCTAATCCAAACACACCAAAAACTGGGCTAAACAGAATCAAAACAAATCAAAACAAATCCAAACCTTCTAAAAACCCGCCAAAATATTTCAAAACCCGTCAAAACTAAACAAAACCTTCCGAATACCCGCCAAAACATTCCAAATACCCGCCAAAAGATTTTAAAACCTGCCAAAAAGAATCCAAACATTCCAAAACCTGCCAACACAATAAAAACAACTCAAGAGAATACAAAACATTCTAAAACCCAACCAAGACATTCCGAAAACCCGCCAAAACATCATAAAAACAAATCAAAACCAACCAAAACATTCCTAAAACCTGACAAAATAGTTTAGAACCTGCCAAACCTGATCAAAACATTCTGAAAAGATGCCAAAATACTAGAAAACCAGTCAGAAGTGATCGAAACTTTCAATAACTTGCCAAAACATAATCAAAACAAATGAAAGCAAACCAAAACATTCCAAACACCCGCCAAAAGATTTTAAAACCCGCCAAAAGGAATCCAAATGTTCCACAACCTGCCAAGACAATCAAAACAACACAAGAGTAAACAAAACATTCTGAAACACCACCAAAACATTCCGAAAACCCGCCAAAACATCATAAAAACAATTCAAAACCAACCAAAAAATAAGAGGAACACGGCAACATATTGGCAAGCAAGAGACGGAGAACGTGACACCTTCTAGGAGGCCAAGAAGGAAGCCGCACAACACCTGCACTGTGTCTGCAACTTTCAAACTGCTAGAAGCTAGTGGCTTGCCACTGGCCTGCCTCTTCAATTGCCATTAGCATTCCAATGGAAGCTATTCTTGGACAACTTTGCTCTGCTTGCTGCTAGTTCTGCCCCAGCCTACCATAGATAACCTTGCTCTTCCCTTGAGGCTCTGAGATGCCAAGAACTTGTCAACTTCAAAGGGCGGGCCGGGCTACATCTACTCAGCTGCCACAGTTTCTCCTTGCTAGACCTAGTGGGAAAGCATTTTGCTGAGATGCAGAAGGCAAGAAACGCAGAATACGGAGATGCGGAGCTGTCCCAAGTGCCGCTGCCAGGCGTCTTTCCGCAGAAGGTGCGCCCCGGAGCGCCCCGCAACCGGCACCGTCATCTCTGCGCAAAGAGCCAAAATATTTTCAAACCCGCCAAAACTCATCCAAAAATATTTTCAAACCCGCCAAAATAGAAAACCAGACAGAGGTGATCAATACATTCGAAAAAACCTGACAAAACATGATCAAGCCCACCAAAGCTAATCCAAACACACCAAAAACTGGGCTAAACAGAATCAAAACAAATCAAAACAAATCGAAACCTTCTAAAAACCCGCCAAAATATTTCAAAACCCGTCAAAACTAATCAAAACCTTCCGAATACCTGCCAAAACATTCCAAATACCCGCCAAAAGATTTTAAAACCCGCCAAAAAGAATCCAAACATTCCAAAACCTGCCAACACAATAAAAACAACTCAAGAGAATACAAAACATTCTAAAACCCAACCAAGACATTCCGAAAACCCGCCAAAACATCATAAAAACAAATCAAAACCAACCAAAATATTCCAAAAACCCGCCAAAATGATTTAGACCCACAAAACTCATCAAAACATTCTGAAAAGATGCCAAAACATTAGAAAACCAGCCTGAACTGATCAAAACATTCAAAAAACTTGGCAAATCATCATAAAAACAAATCAAAACCAACCAAAAAATTCCTAAAACCTGACAAAATAGTTTAGAACCTGCCAAACCTGATCAAAACATTCTGAAAAGATGCCAAAATACTAGAAAACCAGTCAGAAGTGATCAAAACATTCAATAACTTGCCAAAACATAATCAAAACAAATGAAAGCAAACCAAAACATTCCAAATACCCGCCAAAAGATTTTAAAACCCGCCAAAAGGAATCCAAACATTCCAAAACCTGCCAAGACAATCAAAACAACACAAGAGAAAACAAAACATTCTGAAACACCACCAAAACATTCCGAAAACCCGCCAAAACATCATAAAAACAAATCAAAACCAACCAAAAAATAAGAGGAACACGGCAACATATTGGCAAGCAAGAGACGGAGAACGTGACACCTTCTAGGAGGCCAAGAAGGAAGCCGCACAACACCTGCACTGTGTCTGCAACTTTCAAACTGCTAGAAGCTAGTGGCTTGCCACTGGCTTGCCTCTTCAATTGCCATTAGCATTCCAATGGAAGCTATTCTTGGACAACTTTGCTCTGCTTGCTGCTAGTTCTGCCCCAGCCTACCATAGAGAACCTTGCTCTTGCCTTGAGGCTCTGAGATGCCAAGAACTTGTCAACTTCAAAGGGCGGGCCGGGCTACATCTACTCAGCTGCCACAGTTTCTCCTTGCTAGACCTAGTGGGAAAGCATTTTGCTGAGATGCAGAAGGCAAGAAACGCAGAATACGGAGACGCGGAGCTGTCCCAAGTGCCGCTGCCAGGCGTCTTTCCGCAGAAGGAGCGCCCTGGAGCGCACCGCAACCGGCACCGTCATCTCTGCGCAAAGAGCCAAAATATTTTAAAACCCACCAAAACTAATCAAAAAATATTTTCAAACCCGCCAAAATAGAAAACCAGACAGAAGTGATCAATACATTCGAAAAAACCTGACAAAACATGATCAAGCCCACCAAAGCTAATCCAAACACACCAAAAACTGGGCTAAACAGAATCAAAACAAATCAAAACAAATCCAAACCTTCTAAAAACCCGCCAAAATATTTCAAAACCCGTCAAAACTAATCAAAACATTCTGAATACCCGCCAAAACATTCCAAATACCAGCCAAAAGATTTTAAAACTCGCCAAAAAGTATCCAAACATTCCAAAACCTGCCAACACAATAAAAACAACTCAAGAGAATACAAAACATTCTAAAACCCAACCAAGACATTCCGAAAACCCGCCAAAACATCATAAAAACAAATCAAAACCAACCAAAATATTCCAAAAACCCGCCAAAATGATTTAGACCCGCAAAACTCATCAAAACATTCTGAAAAGATGCCAAAACATTAGAAAACCAGCCTGAACTGATCAAAACATTCAAAAAACTTGGCAAAACATCATAAAAACAAATCAAAACCAACCGAAACATTCCAAAAACCAGCCAAAATATTCCGAAATCCGGCCAAAACATCATAAAACCAAATCAAAACCAACCAAAACATTCCAAAAACCTGACAAAATAGTTTAGAACCCGCCAAAACTGATCAAAACATTCTGAAAAGATGCCAAAATACTAGAAAACCAGTCAGAAGTGATCAAAACATTCAATAGCTTGCCAAAACATAATCAAAACAAATGAAAGCAAACCAAAACATTCCAAATACCCGCCAAAAGATTTTAAAACCCGCCAAAAGGAATCCAAACATTCCAAAACCTGCCAACACAATAAAAACAACTCAAGAGAAAACAAAACATTCTAAAACCCAACCAAAACATTCCGAAAACCTGCCAAAACATCATAAAAACAAATCAAAACCAACCAAAAAATAAGAGGAACACGGCAACATATTGGCAAGCAAGAGACGGAGAACACGGCACCTTCTAGGGGGCCAAGAAGGAAGCCGCACAACACCTGCACTGTGTCTGCAACTTTCAAACTGCTAGAAGCTAGTGGCTTGCCACTGGCCTGCCTCTTCAATTGCCATTAGCATTCCAATGGAAGCTATTCTTGGACAACTTTGCTCTGCTTGCTGCTAGTTCTGCCCCAGCCTAGCATAGAGAACCTTGCTCTTGCCTTGAGGCTCTGAGATGCCAAGAACTTGTCAACTTCAAAGGGCGGGCCGGGCTACATCTACTCAGCTGCCACAGTTTCTCCTTGCTAGACCTAGTGGGAAAGCATTTTGCTGAGATGCAGAAGGCAAGAAACACAGAATACGGAGACGCGGAGCTGTCCCAAGTGCCGCTGCCAGGCGTCTTTCCGCAGAAGGAGCGCCCCGGAGCGCACCGCAACCGGCACCGTCATCTCTGCGCAAAAAGCCAAAATATTTTAAAACCCGCCAAAACTAATCCAAAAATATTTTTAAACCCGCCAAAATAGAAAACCAGACAGAGGTGATCAATACATTTGAAAAAACCTGACAAAACATGATCAAGCCCACCAAAGCTAATCCAAACACACCAAAAACTGGGCTAAACAGAATCAAAACAAATCAAAACAAATCCTAACCTTCTAAAAACCCGCCAAAATATTTCAAAACCCGTCAAAACTAATCAAAACCTTCCGAATACCTGCCAAAACATTCCAAATACCCGCCAAAAGATTTTAAAACCCGCCAAAAAGAATCCAAACATTCCAAAACCTGCCAACACAATAAAAACAACTCAAGAGAATACAAAACATTCTAAAACCCAACCAAGACATTCCGAAAACCCGCCAAAACATCATAAAAACAAATCAAAACCAACCATAATATTCCAAAAACCCGCCAAAATTATTTAGACCCACAAAACTCATCAAAACATTCTGAAAAGATGCCAAAACATTAGAAAACCAGCCTGAACTGATCAAAACATTCAAAAAACTTGGCAAATCATCATAAAAACAAATCAAAACCAACCAAAAAATTCCAAAAACCTGACAAAATAGTTTAGAACCCGCCAAAACTGATCAAAACATTCTGAAAAGATGCCAAAATACTAGAAAACCAGTCAGAAGTGATCGAAACATTCAATAACTTGCCAAAACATAATCAAAACAAATGAAAGCAAACCAAAACATTCCAAATACCCGCCAAAAGATTTTAAAACCCGCCAAAAGGAATCCAAACATTCCAAAACCTGCCAAGACAATCAAAACAACACAAGAGAAAACAAAACATTCTGAAACACCACAAAAACATTCCGAAAACCCGCCAAAACATCATCAAAACAATTCAAAACCAACCAAAAAATAAGAGGAACACGGCAACATATTGGCAAGCAAGAGACGGAGAACGTGACACCTTCTAGGAGGCCAAGAAGGAAGCCGCACAACACCTGCACTGTGTCTGCAACTTTCAAACTGCTAGAAGCTAGTGGCTTGCCACTGGCTTGCCTCTTCAATTGCCATTAGCATTCCAATGGAAGCTATTCTTGGACAACTTTGCTCTGCTTGCTGCTAGTTCTGCCCCAGCCTACCATAGAGAACCTTGCTCTTCCCTTGAGGCTCTGAGATGCCAAGAACTTGTCAATTTCAAAGGGCGGGCCGGGCTACATCTACTCAGCTGCCACAGTTTCTCCTTGCTAGACCTAGTGGGAAAGCATTTTGCTGAGATGCAGAAGGCAAGAAACGCAGAATACGGAGACGCGGAGCTGTCCCAAGTGCCGCTGCCAGGCGTCTTTCCGCAGAAGGAGCGCCCCGGAGCGCACCGCAACCGGCACCGTCATCTCTGCGCAAAGAGCCAAAATATTTTAAAACCCGCCAAAACTAATCCAAAAATATTTTCAAACCCGCCAAAATAGAAAACCAGACAGAAGTGATCAATACATTCGAAAAAACCTGACAAGACATGATAAAGCCCACCAAAGCCAATCCAAACACACCAAAAACTGGGCTAAACAGAATCAAAACAAATCAAAACAAATCGAAACCTTCTAAAAACCCGCCAAAATATTTCAAAACCCGTCAAATCTAATCAAAACCTTCCGAATACCCGCCAAAACATTCCAAATACCCGCCAAAAGATTTTAAAACCCGCCAAAAAGAATCCAAACATTCCAAAACTTGCCAACACAATAAAAACAACTCAAGAGAATACAAAACATTCTAAAACCCAACCAAGACATTCTGAAAACCCGCCAAAACATCATAAAAACAAATCAAAACCAACCAAAATATTCCGAAAACCCGCCAAAATGATTTAGACACGCAAAACTCATCAAAACATTCTGAAAAGATGCCAAAACATTAGAAAACCAGCCTGAACTGATCAAAACATTCAAAAAACTTGGCAAAACACCATAAAAACAAATAAAAACCAACCAAAAAATAAGCGGAACACGGCAACATATTGGCAAGCAAGAGACGGAGAACGTGACACCTTCTAGGAGGCCAAGAAGGAAGCCGCACAACACCTGCACTGTGTCTGCAACTTTCAAACTGCTAGAAGCTAGTGGCTTGCCACTGGCCTGCCTCTTCAATTGCCATTAGCATTCCAATGGAAGCTATTCTTGGGCAACTTTGCTCTGCTTGCTGCTAGTTCTGCCCCAGCCTACCATAGATAACCTTGCTCTTGCCTTGAGGCTCTGAGATGCCAAGAACTTGTCAACTTCAAAGGGCGGGCCGGGCTACATCTACTCAGCTGCCACAGTTTCTCCTTGCTAGACCTAGTGGGAAAGCATTTTGCTGAGATGCAGAAGGCAAGAAACGCAGAATACGGAGATGCGGAGCTGTCCCAAGTGCCGCTGCCAGGCGTCTTTCCGCAGAAGGTGCGCCCCGGAGCGCCCCGCAACCGGCACCGTCATCTCTGCGCAAAGAGCCAAAATATTTTCAAACCCGCCAAAACTCATCCAAAAATATTTTCAAACCCGCCAAAATAGAAAACCAGACAGAGGTGATCAATACATTCGAAAAAACCTGACAAAACATGATCAAGCCCACCAAAGCTAATCCAAACACACCAAAAACTGGGCTAAACAGAATCAAAACAAATCAAAACAAATCCAAACCTTCTAAAAACCCGCCAAAATATTTCAAAACCCGTCAAAACTAATCAAAACATTCTGAATACCCGCCAAAACATTCCAAATACCAGTCAAAAGATTTTAAAACTCGCCAAAAAGTATCCAAACATTCCAAAACCTGCCAACACAATAAAAACAACTCAAGAGAATACAAAACATTCTAAAACCCAACCAAGACATTCCGAAAACCCGCCAAAACATCATAAAAACAAATCAAAACCAACCAAAATATTCCAAAAACCCGCCAAAATGATTTAGACCCGCAAAACTCATCAAAACATTCTGAAAAGATGCCAAAACATTAGAAAACCAGCCTGAACTGATCAAAACATTGAAAAAACTTGGCAAAACATCATAAAAACAAATCAAAACCAACCGAAACATTCCAAAAACCAGCCAAAATATTCCGAAATCCGGCCAAAACATCATAAAACCAAATCAAAACCAACCAAAACATTCCAAAAACCTGACAAAATAGTTTAGAACCCGCCAAAACTGATCAAAACATTCTGAAAAGATGCCAAAATACTAGAAAACCAGTCAGAAGTGATCGAAACATTCAATAGCTTGCCAAAACATAATCAAAACAAATGAAAGCAAACCAAAACATTCCAAATACCCGCCAAAAGATTTTAAAACCCGCCAAAAGGAATCCAAACATTCCAAAACCTGCCAACACAATAAAAACAACTCAAGAGAAAACAAAACATTCTAAAACCCAACCAAAACATTCCGAAAACCTGCCAAAACATCATAAAAACAAATCAAAACCAACCAAAAAATAAGAGGAACACGGCAACATATTGGCAAGCAAGAGACGGAGAACACGGCACCTTCTAGGGGGCCAAGAAGGAAGCCGCACAACACCTGCACTGTGTCTGCAACTTTCAAACTGCTAGAAGCTAGTGGCTTGCCACTGGCTTGCCTCTTCAATTGCCATTAGCATTCCAATGGAAGCTATTCTTGGACAACTTTGCTCTGCTTGCTGCTAGTTCTGCCCCAGCCTACCATAGAGAACCTTGCTCTTGCCTTGAGGCTCTGAGATGCCAAGAACTTGTCAACTTCAAAGGGCGGGCCGGGCTACATCTACTCAGCTGCCACAGTTTCTCCTTGCTAGACCTAGTGGGAAAGCATTTTGCTGAGATGCAGAAGGCAAGAAACGCAGAATACGGAGACGCGGAGCTGTCCCAAGTGCCGCTGCCAGGCGTCTTTCCGCAGAAGGAGCGCCCCGGAGCGCACCGCAACCGGCACCGTCATCTCTGCGCAAAAAGCCAAAATATTTTAAAACCCGCCAAAACTAATCCAAAAATATTTTTAAACCCGCCAAAATAGAAAACCAGACAGAGGTGATCAATACATTTGAAAAAACCTGACAAAACATGATCAAGCCCACCAAAGCTCATCCAAACACACCAAAAACTGGGCTAAACAGAATCAAAACAAATCAAAACAAATCCAAACCTTCTAAAAACCCGCCAAAATATTTCAAAACCCGTCAAAACTAATCAAAACCTTCCGAATACCTGCCAAAACATTCCAAATACCCGCCAAAAGATTTTAAAACCCGCCAAAAAGAATCCAAACATTCCAAAACCTGCCAACACAATAAAAACAACTCAAGAGAATACAAAACATTCTAAAACCCAACCAAGACATTCCGAAAACCCGCCAAAACATCATAAAAACAAATCAAAACCAACCATAATATTCCAAAAACCCGCCAAAATGATTTAGACCCACAAAACTCATCAAAACATTCTGAAAAGATGCCAAAACATTAGAAAACCAGCCTGAACTGATCAAAACATTCAAAAAACTTGGCAAATCATCATAAAAACAAATCAAAACCAACCAAAAAATTCCAAAAACCTGACAAAATAGTTTAGAACCCGCCAAAACTGATCAAAACATTCTGAAAAGATGCCAAAATACTAGAAAACCAGTCAGAAGTGATCGAAACATTCAATAACTTGCCAAAACATAATCAAAACAAATGAAAGCAAACCAAAACATTCCAAATACCCGCCAAAAGATTTTAAAACCCGCCAAAAGGAATCCAAACATTCCAAAACCTGCCAAGACAATCAAAACAACACAAGAGAAAACAAAACATTCTGAAACACCACAAAAACATTCCAAAAACCCGCCAAAACATCATCAAAACAATTCAAAACCAACCAAAAAATAAGAGGAACACGGCAACATATTGGCAAGCAAGAGACGGAGAACGTGACACCTTCTAGGAGGCCAAGAAGGAAGCCGCACAACACCTGCACTGTGTCTGCAACTTTCAAACTGCTAGAAGCTAGTGGCTTGCCACTGGCTTGCCTCTTCAATTGCCATTAGCATTCCAATGGAAGCTATTCTTGGACAACTTTGCTCTGCTTGCTGCTAGTTCTGCCCCAGCCTACCATAGAGAACCTTGCTCTTCCCTTGAGGCTCTGAGATGCCAAGAACTTGTCAATTTCAAAGGGCGGGCCGGGCTACATCTACTCAGCTGCCACAGTTTCTCCTTGCTAGACCTAGTGGGAAAGCATTTTGCTGAGATGCAGAAGGCAAGAAACGCAGAATACGGAGACGCGGAGCTGTCCCAAGTGCCGCTGCCAGGCGTCTTTCCGCAGAAGGAGCGCCCCGGAGCGCACCGCAACCGGCACCGTCATCTCTGCGCAAAGAGCCAAAATATTTTAAAACCCGCCAAAACTAATCCAAAAATATTTTCAAACCCGCCAAAATAGAAAACCAGACAGAAGTGATCAATACATTCGAAAAAACCTGACAAGACATGATAAAGCCCACCAAAGCCAATCCAAACACACCAAAAACTGGGCTAAACAGAATCAAAACAAATCAAAACAAATCGAAACCTTCTAAAAACCCGCCAAAATATTTCAAAACCCGTCAAATCTAATCAAAACCTTCCGAATACCCGCCAAAACATTCCAAATACCCGCCAAAAGATTTTAAAACCCGCCAAAAAGAATCCAAACATTCCAAAACTTGCCAACACAATAAAAACAACTCAAGAGAATACAAAACATTCTAAAACCCAACCAAGACATTCTGAAAACCCGCCAAAACATCATAAAAACAAATCAAAACCAACCAAAATATTCCGAAAACCCGCCAAAATGATTTAGACACGCAAAACTCATCAAAACATTCTGAAAAGATGCCAAAACATTAGAAAACCAGCCTGAACTGATCAAAACATTCAAAAAACTTGGCAAAACACCATAAAAACAAATCAAAACCAACCAAAAAATAAGAGGAACACGGCAACATATTGGCAAGCAAGAGACGGAGAACGTGACACCTTCTAGGAGGCCAAGAAGGAAGCCGCACAACACCTGCACTGTGTCTGCAACTTTCAAACTGCTAGAAGCTAGTGGCTTGCCACTGGCCTGCCTCTTCAATTGCCATTAGCATTCCAATGGAAGCTATTCTTGGGCAACTTTGCTCTGCTTGCTGCTAGTTCTGCCCCAGCCTACCATAGATAACCTTGCTCTTGCCTTGAGGCTCTGAGATGCCAAGAACTTGTCAATTTCAAAGGGCGGGCCGGGCTACATCTACTCAGCTGCCACAGTTTCTCCTTGCTAGACCTAGTGGGAAAGCATTTTGCTGAGATGCAGAAGGCAAGAAACGCAGAATACGGAGATGCGGAGCTGTCCCAAGTGCCGCTGCCAGGCGTCTTTCCGCAGAAGGAGCGCCCCGGAGCGCACCGCAACCGGCACCGTCATCTCTGCGCAAAGAGCCAAAATATTTTCAAACCCGCCAAAACTCATCCAAAAATATTTTCAAACCCGCCAAAATAGAAAACCAGACAGAGGTGATCAATACATTCGAAAAAACCTGACAAAACATGATCAAGCCCACCAAAGCTAATCCAAACACACCAAAAACTGGGCTAAACAGAATCAAAACAAATCAAAACAAATCCAAACCTTCTAAAAACCCGCCAAAATATTTCAAAACCCGTCAAAACTAATCAAAACCTTCCGAATACCTGCCAAAACATTCCAAATACCCGCCAAAAGATTTTAAAACCCGCCAAAAAGAATCCAAACATTCCAAAACCTGCCAACACAATAAAAACAACTCAAGAGAATACAAAACATTCTAAAACCCAACCAAGACATTCCGAAAACCCGCCAAAACATCATAAAAACAAATCAAAACCAACCATAATATTCCAAAAACCCGCCAAAATGATTTAGACCCACAAAACTCATCAAAACATTCTGAAAAGATGCCAAAACATTAGAAAACCAGCCTGAACTGATCAAAACATTCAAAAAACTTGGCAAATCATCATAAAAACAAATCAAAACCAACCAAAAAATTCCTAAAACCTGACAAAATAGTTTAGAACCCGCCAAACCTGATCAAAACATTCTGAAAAGATGCCAAAATACTAGAAAACCAGTCAGAAGTGATCGAAACATTCAATAACTTGCCAAAACATAATCAAAACAAATGAAAGCAAACCAAAACATTCCAAATACCCGCCAAAAGATTTTAAAACCCGCCAAAAGGAATCCAAACATTCCAAAACCTGCCAAGACAATCAAAACAACACAAGAGAAAACAAAACATTCTGAAACACCACCAAAACATTCCAAAAACCCGCCAAAACATCATCAGAACAATTCAAAACCAACCAAAAAATAAGAGGAACACGGCAACATATTGGCAAGCAAGAGACGGAGAACGTGACACCTTCTAGGAGGCCAAGAAGGAAGCCGCACAACACCTGCACTGTGTCTGCAACTTTCAAACTGCTAGAAGCTAGTGGCTTGCCACTGGCTTGCCTCTTCAATTGCCATTAGCATTCCAATGGAAGCTATTCTTGGACAACTTTGCTCTGCTTGCTGCTAGTTCTGCCCCAGCCTACCATAGAGAACCTTGCTCTTCCCTTGAGGCTCTGAGATGCCAAGAACTTGTCAACTTCAAAGGGCGGGCCGGGCTACATCTACTCAGCTGCCACAGTTTCTCCTTGCTAGACCTAGTGGGAAAGCATTTTGCTGAGATGCAGAAGGCAAGAAACGCAGAATACGGAGACGCGGAGCTGTCCCAAGTGCCGCTGCCAGGCGTCTTTCCGCAGAAGGAGCGCCCCGGAGCGCACCGCAACCGGCACCGTCATCTCTGCGCAAAGAGCCAAAATATTTTAAAACCCGCCAAAACTAATCCAAAAATATTTTCAAACCCGCCAAAATAGAAAACCAGACAGAAGTGATCAATACATTCGAAAAAACCTGACAAGACATGATAAAGCCCACCAAAGCCAATCCAAACACACCAAAAACTGGGCTAAACAGAATCAAAACAAATCAAAACAAATCGAAACCTTCTAAAAACCCGCCAAAATATTTCAAAACCCGTCAAATCTAATCAAAACCTTCCGAATACCCGCCAAAAGATTCCAAATACCCGCCAAAAGATTTTAAAACCCGCCAAAAAGAATCCAAACATTCCAAAACCTGCCAAGACAATCAAAACAACACAAGAGAAAACAAAACATTCTGAAACACCACCAAAACATTCCAAAAACCCGCCAAAACATCATCAGAACAATTCAAAACCAACCAAAAAATAAGAGGAACACGGCAACATATTGGCAAGCAAGAGACGGAGAACGTGACACCTTCTAGGAGGCCAAGAAGGAAGCCGCACAACACCTGCACTGTGTCTGCAACTTTCAAACTGCTAGAAGCTAGTGGCTTGCCACTGGCTTGCCTCTTCAATTGCCATTAGCATTCCAATGGAAGCTATTCTTGGACAACTTTGCTCTGCTTGCTGCTAGTTCTGCCCCAGCCTACCATAGAGAACCTTGCTCTTCCCTTGAGGCTCTGAGATGCCAAGAACTTGTCAACTTCAAAGGGCGGGCCGGGCTACATCTACTCAGCTGCCACAGTTTCTCCTTGCTAGACCTAGTGGGAAAGCATTTTGCTGAGATGCAGAAGGCAAGAAACGCAGAATACGGAGACGCGGAGCTGTCCCAAGTGCCGCTGCCAGGCGTCTTTCCGCAGAAGGAGCGCCCCGGAGCGCACCGCAACCGGCACCGTCATCTCTGCGCAAAGAGCCAAAATATTTTAAAACCCGCCAAAACTAATCCAAAAATATTTTCAAACCCGCCAAAATAGAAAACCAGACAGAAGTGATCAATACATTCGAAAAAACCTGACAAGACATGATAAAGCCCACCAAAGCCAATCCAAACACACCAAAAACTGGGCTAAACAGAATCAAAACAAATCAAAACAAATCGAAACCTTCTAAAAACCCGCCAAAATATTTCAAAACCCGTCAAATCTAATCAAAACCTTCCGAATACCCGCCAAAAGATTCCAAATACCCGCCAAAAGATTTTAAAACCCGCCAAAAAGAATCCAAACATTCCAAAACTTGCCAACACAATAAAAACAACTCAAGAGAATACAAAACATTCTAAAACCCAACCAAGACATTCTGAAAACCCGCCAAAACATCATAAAAACAAATCAAAACCAACCAAAATATTCCGAAAACCCGCCAAAATGATTTAGACACGCAAAACTCATCAAAACATTCTGAAAAGATGCCAAAACATTAGAAAACCAGCCTGAACTAATCAAAACATTCAAAAAACTTGGCAAAACACCATAAAAACAAATCAAAACCAACCAAAAAATAAGAGGAACACGGCAACATATTGGCAAGCAAGAGACGGAGAACGCGGCACCTTCTAGGAGGCCAAGAAGGAAGCCGCACAACACCTGCACTGTGTCTGCAACTTTCAAACTGCTAGAAGCTAGTGGCTTGCCACTGGCCTGCCTCTTCAATTGCCATTAGCATTCCAATGGAAGCTATTCTTGGACAACTTTGCTCTGCTTGCTGCTAGTTCTGCCCCAGCCTACCATAGAGAACCTTGCTCTTCCCTTGAGGCTCTGAGATGCCAAGAACTTGTCAACTTCAAAGGGCGGGCTGGGCTACATCTACTCAGCTGCCACAGTTTCTCCTTGCTAGACCTAGTGGGAAAGCATTTTGCTGAGATGCAGAAGGCAAGAAACGCAGAATACGGAGACGCGGAGCTGTCCCAAGTGCCGCTGCCAGGCGTCTTTCCGCAGAAGGAGCGCCCCGGAGCGCACCGCAACCGGCACCGTCATCTCTGCGCAAAGAGCCAAAATATTTCAAACCCGCCAAAACTCATCCAAAAATATTTTTAAACCCGCCAAAATAGAAAACCAGACAGAAGTGATCAATACATTCGAAAAAACCTGACAAAACATGAGAAAGCCCACCAAAGCTAATCCAAACACACCAAAAACTGGGCTAAACAGAATCAAAACAAATCAAAACAAATCCAAACCTTCTAAAAACCCGCCAAAATATTTCAAAACCCGTCAAAACTAATCAAAACCTTCCGAATACCCGCCAAAACATTCCAAATACCCGCCAAAAGATTTTAAAACCCGCCAAAAAGAATCCAAACATTCCAAAACCTGCCAACACAATAAAAGCAACTCAAGAGAATACAAAACATTCTAAAACCCAACCAAGACATTCCGAAAACCCGCCAAAACATCATAAAAACAAATCAAAACCAACCAAAATATTCCAAAAACCCGCCAAAATGATTTAGACCCGCAAAACTCATCAAAACATTCTGAAAAGATGCCAAAACATTAGAAAACCAGCCTGAACTGATCAAAACATTCAAAAAACTTGGCAAAACATCATAAAAACAAATCAAAACCAACCGAAACATTCCAAAAACCAGCCAAAATATTCCGAAATCTGGCCAAAACATCATAAAAACAAATCAAAACCAACCAAAACATTCCAAAAACCTGACAAAATAGTTTAGAACCCGCCAAAACTGATCAAAACATTCTGAAAAGATGCCAAAATACTAGAAAACCAGTAAGAAGTGATTGAAACATTCAATAACTTGCCAAAACATAATCAAAACAAATGAAAGCAAACCAAAACATTCCAAATACCCGCCAAAAGATTTTAAAACCCGCCAAAAGGAATCCAAACATTCCAAAACCTGCCAACACAATATAAACAACACAAGAGAAAACAAAACATTCTAAAACACCACCAAAACATTCCGAAAACCCACCAAAACATCATAAAAACAAATCAAAACCAACCAAAATATTCCAAAAACCCGCCAAAATGATTTAGACCCGCAAAACATCAAAACATTCTGAAAAGATGCCAAAACATTAGAAAACCAGCCTGAACTGATCAAAACATTCAAAAAACTTGGCAAAACATCATAAAAACAAATCAAAACCAACCAAAACATTCCAAAAACCAGCCAAAATATTCCGAAATCTGGCCAAAACATCATAAAAACAAATCAAAACCAACCAAAACATTCCAAAAACCCGACAAAATAGTTTAGAACCCGCCAAAACTGATCAAAACATTCTGAAAAGATGCCAAAATACTATCAAACCAGTAAGAAGTGATCGAAACATTCAATAACTTGCCAAAACATAATCAAAACAAATGAAAGCAAACCAAAACATTCCAAATACCCGCCAAAAGATTTTAAAACCCGCCAAAAGGAATCCAAACATTCCAAAACCTGCCAACACAATAAAAACAACTCAAGAGAATACAAAACATTCTAAAACCCAACCAAAACATTCCGAAAACCCGCCAAAACATCATCAAAACAAATCAAAACCAACCAAAAAATAAGAGGAACACGGCAACATATTGGCAAGCAAGAGACGGAGAACGCGGCACCTTCTAGGAGGCCAAGAAGGAAGCCACACAACACCTGCACTGTGTCTGCAACTTTCAAACTGCTAGAAGCTAGTGGCTTGCCACTGGCCTGCCTCTTCAATTGCCATTAGCATTCCAATGGAAGCTATTCTTGGACAACTTTGCTCTGCTTGCTGCTAGTTCTGCCCCAGCCTACCATAGAGAACCTTGCTCTTCCCTTGAGGCTCTGAGATGCCAAGAACTTGTCAACTTCAAAGGGCGGGCCGGGCTACATCTACTCAGCTGCCACAGTTTCTCCTTGGTAGACCTAGTGGGAAAGCATTTTGCTGAGATGCAGAAGGCAAGAAACACAGAATACGGAGACGCGGAGCTGTCCCAAGTGCCGCTGCCAGGCGTCTTTCCGCAGAAGGAGCGCCCCGGAGCGCACCGCAACCGGCACCGTCATCTCTGCGCAAAGAGCCAAAATATTTTAAAACCCGCCAAAACTAATCCAAAAATATTTTCAAACCCGCCAAAATAGAAAACCAGACAGAGGTGATCAATACATTCGAAAAAACCTGACAAAACATGATCAAGCCCACCAAAGCTAATCCAAACACACCAAAAACTGGGCTAAACAGAATCAAAACAAATCAAAACCAATCCAAACCTTCTAAAAACCCGCCAAAATATTTCAAAACCCGTCAAAACTAATCAAAACCTTCCGAATACCCGCCAAAACATTCCAAATACCCGCCAAAAGATTTTAAAACCCGCCAAAATGAATCCAAACATTCCAAAACCTGCCAACACAATAAAAGCAACTCAAGAGAATACAAAACATTCTAAAACCCAACCAAGACATTCCGAAAACCCGCCAAAACATCATAAAAACAAATCAAAACCAACCATAATATTCCAAAAACCCGCCAAAATGATTTAGACCCGCAAAACTCATCAAAACATTCTGAAAAGATGCCAAAACATTAGAAAACCAGCCAGAACTGATCAAAACATTCAAAAAACTTGGCAAATCATCATAAAAACAAATCAAAACCAACCAAAAAATTCCTAAAACCTGACAAAATAGTTTAGAACCCGCCAAACCTGATCAAAACATTCTGAAAAGATGCCAAAATACTAGAAAACCAGTCAGAAGTGATCGAAACATTCAATAACTTGCCAAAACATAATCAAAACAAATGAAAGCAAACCAAAACATTCCAAATACCCGCCAAAAGATTTTAAAACCCGCCAAAAGGAATCCAAACATTCCAAAACCTGCCAAGACAATCAAAACAACACAAGAGAAAACAAAACATTCTGAAACACCACCAAAACATTCCAAAAACCCGCCAAAACATCATAAAAACAAATCAAAACCAACCAAAAAATAAGAGGAACACGGCAACATATTGGCAAGCAAGAGACGGAGAACGTGACACATTCTAGGAGGCCAAGAAGGAAGCCGCACAACACCTGCACTGTGTCTGCAACTTTCAAACTGCTAGAAGCTAGTGGCTTGCCACTGGCTTGCCTCTTCAATTGCCATTAGCATTCCAATGGAAGCTATTCTTGGACAACTTTGCTCTGCTTGCTGCTAGTTCTGCCCCAGCCTACCATAGAGAACCTTGCTCTTGCCTTGAGGCTCTGAGATGCCAAGAACTTGTCAACTTCAAAGGGCGGGCCGGGCTACATCTACTCAGCTGCCACAGTTTCTCCTTGCTAGACCTAGTGGGAAAGCATTTTGCTGAGATGCAGAAGGCAAGAAACGCAGAATACGGAGACGCGGAGCTGTCCCAAGTGCCGCTGCCAGGCGTCTTTCCGCAGAAGGAGCGCCCCGGAGCGCACCGCAACCGGCACCGTCATCTCTGCGCAAAGAGCCAAAATATTTTAAAACCCGCCAAAACTAATCCAAAAATATTTTCAAACCCGCCAAAATAGAAAACCAGACAGAAGTGATCAATACATTCGAAAAAACCTGACAAGACATGATAAAGCCCACCAAAGCCAATCCAAACACACCAAAAACTGGGCTAAACAGAATCAAAACAAATCAAAACAAATCGAAACCTTCTAAAAACCCGCCAAAATATTTCAAAACCCGTCAAATCTAATCAAAACCTTCCGAATACCCGCCAAAAGATTCCAAATACCCGCCAAAAGATTTTAAAACCCGCCAAAAAGAATCCAAACATTCCAAAACTTGCCAACACAATAAAAACAACTCAAGAGAATACAAAACATTCTAAAACCCAACCAAGACATTCTGAAAACCCGCCAAAACATCATAAAAACAAATCAAAACCAACCAAAATATTCCGAAAACCCGCCAAAATGATTTAGACACGCAAAACTCATCAAAACATTCTGAAAAGATGCCAAAACATTAGAAAACCAGCCTGAACTGATCAAAACATTCAAAAAACTTGGCAAAACACCATAAAAACAAATCAAAACCAACCAAAAAATAAGAGGAACACGGCAACATATTGGCAAGCAAGAGACGGAGAACGTGACACCTTCTAGGAGGCCAAGAAGGAAGCCGCACAACACCTGCACTGTGTCTGCAACTTTCAAACTGCTAGAAGCTAGTGGCTTGCCACTGGCCTGCCTCTTCAATTGCCATTAGCATTCCAATGGAAGCTATTCTTGGGCAACTTTGCTCTGCTTGCTGCTAGTTCTGCCCCAGCCTACCATAGATAACCTTGCTCTTGCCTTGAGGCTCTGAGATGCCAAGAACTTGTCAATTTCAAAGGGCGGGCCGGGCTACATCTACTCAGCTGCCACAGTTTCTCCTTGCTAGACCTAGTGGGAAAGCATTTTGCTGAGATGCAGAAGGCAAGAAACGCAGAATACGGAGATGCGGAGCTGTCCCAAGTGCCGCTGCCAGGCGTCTTTCCGCAGAAGGAGCGCCCCGGAGCGCACCGCAACCGGCACCGTCATCTCTGCGCAAAGAGCCAAAATATTTTCAAACCCGCCAAAACTCATCCAAAAATATTTTCAAACCCGCCAAAATAGAAAACCAGACAGAGGTGATCAATACATTCGAAAAAACCTGACAAAACATGATCAAGCCCACCAAAGCTAATCCAAACACACCAAAAACTGGGCTAAACAGAATCAAAACAAATCAAAACAAATCCAAACCTTCTAAAAACCCGCCAAAATATTTCAAAACCCGTCAAAACTAATCAAAACCTTCCGAATACCCGCCAAAACATTCCAAATACCCGCCAAAAGATTTTAAAACTCGCCAAAAAGTATCCAAACATTCCAAAACCTGCCAACACAATAAAAACAACTCAAGAGAATACAAAACATTCTAAAACCCAACCAAGACATTCCGAAAACCCGCCAAAACATCATAAAAACAAATCAAAACCAACCAAAATATTCCAAAAACCCGCCAAAATGATTTAGACCCGCAAAACTCATCAAAACATTCTGAAAAGATGCCAAAACATTAGAAAACCAGCCTGAACTGATCAAAACATTCAAAAAACTTGGCAAAACATCATAAAAACAAATCAAAACCAACCGAAACATTCCAAAAACCAGCCAAAATATTCCGAAATCTGGCCAAAACATCATAAAACCAAATCAAAACCAACCAAAACATTCCAAAAACCCGACAAAATAGTTTAGAACCCGTCAAAACTGATCAAAACATTCTGAAAAGATGCCAAAATACTATCAAACCAGTAAGAAGTGATCGAAACATTCAATAACTTGCCAAAACATAATCAAAACAAATGAAAGCAAACCAAAACATTCCAAATACCCGCCAAAAGATTTTAAAACCCGCCGAAAGGAATCCAAACATTCCAAAACCTGCCAAGACAATATAAACAACACAAGAGAAAACAAAACATTCTAAAACACCACCAAAACATTCCGAAAACCCACCAAAACATCATCAAAACAAATCAAAACCAACCAAAAAATAAGAGGAACACGGCAACATATTGGCAAGCAAGAGACGGAGAACGCGGCACCTTCTAGGAGGCCAAGAAGGAAGCCGCACAACACCTGCACTGTGTCTGCAACTTTCAAACTGCTAGAAGCTAGTGGCTTGCCACTGGCCTGCCTCTTCAATTGCCATTAGCATTCCAATGGAAGCTATTCTTGGACAACTTTGCTCTGCTTGCTGCTAGTTCTGCCCCAGCCTACCATAGAGAACCTTGCTCTTCCCTTGAGGCTCTGAGATGCCAAGAACTTGTCAACTTCAAAGGGCGGGCCGGGCTACATCTACTCAGCTGCCACAGTTTCTCCTTGCTAGACCTAGTGGGAAAGCATTTTGCTGAGATGCAGAAGGCAAGAAACGCAGAATACGGAGACGCGGAGCTGTCCCAAGTGCCGCTGCCAGGCGTCTTTCCGCAGAAGGAGCGCCCCGGAGCGCACCGCAACCGGCACCGTCATCTCTGCGCAAAGAGCCAAAATATTTCAAACCCGCCAAAACTCATCCAAAAATATTTTTAAACCCGCCAAAATAGAAAACCAGACAGAAGTGATCAATACATTCGAAAAAACCTGACAAAACATGAGAAAGCCCACCAAAGCTAATCCAAACACACCAAAAACTGGGCTAAACAGAATCAAAACAAATCAAAACAAATCCAAACCTTCTAAAAACCCGCCAAAATATTTCAAAACCCGTCAGAACTAATCAAAACCTTCCGAACACCCGCCAAAACATTCCAAATACCCGCCAAAAGATTTTAAAACCCGCCAAAAAGAATCCAAACATTCCAAAACCTGCCAACACAATAAAAGCAACTCAAGAGAATACAAAACATTCTAAAACCCAACCAAGACATTCCGAAAACCCGCCAAAACATCATAAAAACAAATCAAAACCAACCAAAATATTCCAAAAACCCGCCAAAATGATTTAGACCCGCAAAACTCATCAAAACATTCTGAAAAGATGCCAAAACATTAGAAAACCAGCCTGAACTGATCAAAACATTCAAAAAACTTGGCAAAACATCATAAAAACAAATCAAAACCAACCGAAACATTCCAAAAACCAGCCAAAATATTCCGAAATCTGGCCAAAACATCATAAAAACAAATCAAAACCAACCAAAACATTCCAAAAACCCGACAAAATAGTTTAGAACCCGCCAAAACTGATCAAAACATTCTGAAAAGATGCCAAAATACTAGAAAACCAGTAAGAAGTGATTGAAACATTCAATAACTTGCCAAAACATAATCAAAACAAATGAAAGCAAACCCAAACATTCCAAATACCCGCCAAAAGATTTTAAAACCCGCCAAAAGGAATCCAAACATTCCAAAACCTGCCAAGACAATATAAACAACACAAGAGAAAACAAAACATTCTAAAACACCACCAAAACATTCCGAAAACCCACCAAAACATCATAAAAACAAATCAAAACCAACCAAAATATTCCAAAAACCCGCCAAAATGATTTAGACCCGCAAAACATCAAAACATTCTGAAAAGATGCCAAAACATTAGAAAACCAGCCTGAACTGATCAAAACATTCAAAAAACTTGGCAAAACATCATAAAAACAAATCAAAACCAACCAAAACATTCCAAAAACCAGCCAAAATATTCCGAAATCTGGCCAAAACATCATAAAACCAAATCAAAACCAACCAAAACATTCCAAAAACCCGACAAAATAGTTTAGAACCCGCCAAAACTGATCAAAACATTCTGAAAAGATGCCAAAATACTATCAAACCAGTAAGAAGTGATCGAAACATTCAATAACTTGCCAAAACATAATCAAAACAAATGAAAGCAAACCAAAACATTCCAAATACCCGCCAAAAGATTTTAAAACCCGCCAAAAGGAATCCAAACATTCCAAAACCTGCCAACACAATAAAAACAACTCAAGAGAATACAAAACATTCTAAAACCCAACCAAAACATTCCGAAAACCCGCCAAAACATCATCAAAACAAATCAAAACCAACCAAAAAATAAGAGGAACACGGCAACATATTGGCAAGCAAGAGACGGAGAACGCGGCACCTTCTAGGAGGCCAAGAAGGAAGCCACACAACACCTGCACTGTGTCTGCAACTTTCAAACTGCTAGAAGCTAGTGGCTTGCCACTGGCCTGCCTCTTCAATTGCCATTAGCATTCCAATGGAAGCTATTCTTGGACAACTTTGCTCTGCTTGCTGCTAGTTCTGCCCCAGCCTAGCATAGAGAACCTTGCTCTTCCCTTGAGGCTCTGAGATGCCAAGAACTTGTCAACTTCAAAGGGCGGGCCGGGCTACATCTACTCAGCTGCCACAGTTTCTCCTTGCTAGACCTAGTGGGAAAGCATTTTGCTGAGATGCAGAAGGCAAGAAACGCAGAATACGGAGACGCGGAGCTGTCCCAAGTGCCGCTGCCAGGCGTCTTTCCGCAGAAGGAGCGCCCCGGAGCGCACCGCAACCGGCACCGTCATCTCTGCGCAAAGAGCCAAAATATTTTAAAACCCGCCAAAACTAATCCAAAAATATTTTCAAACCCGCCAAAATAGAAAACCAGACAGAGGTGATCAATACATTCGAAAAAACCTGACAAAACATGATCAAGGCCACCAAAGCTAATCCAAACACACCAAAAACTGGGCTAAACAGAATCAAAACAAATCAAAACCAATCCAAACCTTCTAAAAACCCGCCAAAATATTTCAAAACCCGTCAAAACTAATCAAAACCTTCCGAATACCCGCCAAAACATTCCAAATACCCGCCAAAAGATTTTAAAACCCGCCAAAATGAATCCAAACATTCCAAAACCTGCCAACACAATAAAAGCAACTCAAGAGAATACAAAACATTCTAAAACCCAACCAAGACATTCCGAAAACCCGCCAAAACATCATAAAAACAAATCAAAACCAACCAAAATATTCCAAAAACCCGCCAAAATGATTTAGACCCGCAAAACTCATCAAAACATTCTGAAAAGATGCCAAAACATTAGACAACCAGCCTGAACTGATCAAAACATTCAAAAAACTTGGCAAAACATCATAAAAACAAATCAAAACCAACCAAAAAATTCCAAAAACCTGACAAAATAGTTTAGAACCTGCCAAACCTGATCAAAACATTCTGAAAAGATGCCACAATACTAGAAAACCAGTCAGAAGTGATCGAAACATTCAATAACTTGCCAAAACATAATCAAAACAAATGAAAGCAAACCAAAACATTCCAAATACCCGCCAAAAGATTTTAAAACCCACCAAAAGGAATCCAAACATTCCAAAACCTGCCAAGACAATATAAACAACACAAGAGAAAACAAAACATTCTAAAACACCACCAAAACATTCCGAAAACCCGCCAAAACATCATAAAAACAAATCAAAACCAACCAAAAAATAAGAGGAACACGGCAACATATTGGCAAGCAAGAGACGGAGAGTGCGGCACCTTCTAGGAGGCCAAGAAGGAAGCCGCACAACACCTGCACTGTGTCTGCAACTTTCAAACTGCTAGAAGCTAGTGGCTTGCCACTGGCCTGCCTCTTCAATTGCCATTAGCATTCCAATGGAAGCTATTCTTGGACAACTTTGCTCTGCTTGCTGCTAGTTCTGCCCCAGCCTAGCATAGAGAACCTTGCTCTTGCCTTGAGGCTCTGAGATGCCAAGAACTTGTCAACTTCAAAGGGCGGGCCGGGCTACATCTACTCAGCTGCCACAGTTTCTCCTTGCTAGACCTAGTGGGAAAGCATTTTGCTGAGATGCAGAAGGCAAGAAACGCAGAATACGGAGATGCGGAGCTGTCCCAAGTGCCGCTGCCAGGCGTCTTTCCGCAGAAGGAGCGCCCCGGAGCGCACCGCAACCGGCACCGTCATCTCTGCGCAAAGAGCCAAAATATTTTCAAACCCGCCAAAACTCATCCAAAAATATTTTCAAACCCGCCAAAATAGAAAACCAGACAGAGGTGATCAATACATTCGAAAAAACCTGACAAAACATGATCAAGCCCACCAAAGCTAATCCAAACACACCAAAAACTGGGCTAAACAGAATCAAAACAAATCAAAACAAATCCAAACCTTCTAAAAACCCGCCAAAATATTTCAAAACCCGTCAAAACTAATCAAAACATTCTGAATACCCGCCAAAACATTCCAAATACCAGCCAAAAGATTTTAAAACTCGCCAAAAAGTATCCAAACATTCCAAAACCTGCCAACACAATAAAAACAACTCAAGAGAATACAAAACATTCTAAAACCCAACCAAGACATTCCGAAAACCCGCCAAAACATCATAAAAACAAATCAAAACCAACCAAAATATTCCAAAAACCCGCCAAAATGATTTAGACCCACAAAACTCATCAAAACATGCTGAAAAGATGCCAAAACATTAGAAAACCAGCCTGAACTGATCAAAACATTCAAAAAACTTGGCAAAACATCATAAAAACAAATCAAAACCAACCAAAACATTCCAAAAACCTGACAAAATAGTTTAGAACCTGCCAAAACTGATCAAAACATTCTGAAAAGATGCCAAAATACTAGAAAACCAGTCAGAAGTGATCGAAACTTTCAATAACTTGTCAAAACATAATCAAAACAAATGAAAGCAAACCAAAACATTCCAAATACCTGCCAAAAGATTTTAAAACCCGCCAAAAGGAATCCAAATGTTCCACAACCTGCCAAGACAATCAAAACAACACAAGAGAAAACAAAACATTCTAAAACACCACCAAAACATTCCAAAAACCCGCCAAAACATCATAAAAACAAATCAAAACCAACCAAAAATAAGAGGAACACGGCAACATATTGGCAAGCAAGAGACGGAGAAGGTGACACCTTCTAGGAGGCCAAGAAGGAAGCAGCACAACACCTGCACTGTGTCTGCAACTTTCAAACTGCTAGAAGCTAGTGGCTTGCCACTGGCCTGCCTCTTCAATTGCCATTAGCATTCCAATGGAAGCTATTCTTGGACAACTTTGCTCTGCTTGCTGCTAGTTCTGCCCCAGCCTACCATAGAGAACCTTGCTCTTCCCTTGAGGCTCTGAGATGCCAAGAACTTGTCAACTTCAAAGGGCGGGCCGGGCTACATCTACTCAGCTGCCACAGTTTCTCCTTGCTAGACCTAGTGGGAAAGCATTTTGCTGAGATGCAGAAGGCAAGAAACGCAGAATACGGAGACGCGGAGCTGTCCCAAGTGCCGCTGCCAGGCGTCTTTCCACAGAAGTAGCGCCCTGGAGCGCACCGCAACCGCCACCGTCATCTCTGCGCAAAGAGCCAAAATATTTTAAAACCCGCCAAAACTCATCCAAAAATATTTTCAAACCCGCCAAAATAGAAAACCAGACAGAAGTCATCAATACATTCGAAAAAACCTGACAAAACATGATAAAGACCACCAAAGCTAATCCAAACACACCAAAAACTGGGCTAAACAGAATCAAAACAAATCAAAACAAATCGAAACCTTCTAAAAACCCGCCAAAATATTTCAAAACCCGTCAAAACTAATCAAAACCTTCCGAATACCCGCCAAAACATTCCAAATACCCGCCAAAAGATTTTAAAACCCGCCAAAAAGTATCCAAACATTCCAAAACCTGCCAACACAATAAAAACAACTCAAGAGAATACAAAACATTCTAAAACCCAACCAAGACATTCTGAAAACCCGCCAAAACATCATAAAAACAAATCAAAACCAACCGAAACATTCCAAAAACCAGCCAAAATATTCCGAAATCTGGCCAAAACATCATAAAAAGAAATCAAAACCAACCAAAACATTCCAAAAACCCGACAAAATAGTTTAGAACCTGCCAAACCTGATCAAAACATTCTGAAAAGATGCCAAAATACTAGAAAACCAGTCAGAAGTGATCGAAACTTTCAATAGCTTGCCAAAACATAATCAAAACAAATGAAAGCAAACCAAAACATTCCAAATACCCACCAAAATATTTTAAAACCCGCCAAAAGGAATCCAAATGTTCCACAACCTGCCAAGACAATCAAAACAACACAAGAGAAAACAAAACATTCTGAAACACCACCAAAACATTCCGAAACAACACCAAAACATTCCGAAAACCCGCCAAAACATCATCAAAACAAATCAAAACCAACCAAAAAATAAGAGGAACACGGCAACATATTGGCAAGCAAGAGACGGAGAACGCGGCACCTTCTAGGAGGCCAAGAAGGAAGCCGCACAACACCTGCACTGTGTCTGCAACTTTCAAACTGCTAGAAGCTAGTGGCTTGCCACTGGCCTGCCTCTTCAATTGCCATTAGCATTCCAATGGAAGCTATTCTTGGACAACTTTGCTCTGCTTGCTGCTAGTTCTGCCCCAGCCTACCATAGAGAACCTTGCTCTTGCCTTGAGGCTCTGAGATGCCAAGAACTTGTCAACTTCAAAGGGCGGGCCGGGCTACATCTACTCAGCTGCCACAGTTTCTCCTTGCTAGACCTAGTGGGAAAGCATTTTGCTGAGATGCAGAAGGCAAGAAACGCAGAATACGGAGACGCGGAGCTGTCCCAAGTGCCGCTGCCAGGCGTCTTTCCGCAGAAGGAGCGCCCCGGAGCGCACCGCAACCGGCACCGTCATCTCTGCGCAAAGAGCCAAAATATTTTCAAACCTGCCAAAACTCATCCAAAAATATTTTCAAACCCGCCAAAATAGAAAACCAGACAGAGGTGATCAATACATTTGAAAAAACCTGACAAAACATGATCAAGCCCACCAAAGCTAATCCAAACACACCAAAAACTGGGCTAAACAGAATCAAAACAAATCAAAACAAATCCAAACCTTCTAAAAACCCGCCAAAATATTTCAAAACCCGTCAAAACTAATCAAAACCTTCCGAATACCCGCCAAAACATTCCAAATACCCGCCAAAAGATTTTAAAACCCGCCAAAAAGTATCCAAACATTCCAAAACCTGCCAACACAATAAAAACAACTCAAGAGAATACAAAACATTCTAAAACCCAACCAAGACATTCCGAAAACCCGCCAAAACATCATAAAAACAAATCAAAACCAACCAAAACATTCCAAAAACCAGCCAAAATATTCCGAAATCTGGCCAAAACATCATAAAAACAAATCAAAACCAACCAAAACATTCCAAAAACCCGACAAAATAGTTTAGAACCTGCCAAACCTGATCAAAACATTCTGAAAAGATGCCAAAATACTAGAAAACCAGTCAGAAGTGATCGAAACTTTCAATAACTTGCCAAAACATCATCAAAACAAATGAAAGCAAACCAAAACATTCCAAATACCCACCAAAAGATTTTAAAACCCGCCAAAAGGAATCCAAATGTTCCACAACCTGCCAAGACAATCAAAACAACACAAGAGAAAACAAAACATTCTGAAACACCACCAAAACATTCCGAAACACCACCAAAACATTCCGAAAACCCGCCAAAACATCATAAAAACAATTCAAAACCAACCAAAAAATAAGAGGAACACGGCAACATATTGGCAAGCAAGAGACGGAGAACGTGACACCTTCTAGGAGGCCAAGAAGGAAGCCGCACAACACCTGCACTGTGTCTGCAACTTTCAAACTGCTAGAAGCTAGTGGCTTGCCACTGGCCTGCCTCTTCAATTGCCATTAGCATTCCAATGGAAGCTATTCTTGGACAACTTTGCTCTGCTTGCTGCTAGTTCTGCCCCGGCCTACCATAGATAACCTTGCTCTTGCCTTGAGGCTCTGAGATGCCAAGAACTTGTCAACTTCAAAGGGCGGGCCGGGCTACATCTACTCAGCTGCCACAGTTTCTCCTTGCTAGACCTAGTGGGAAAGCATTTTGCTGAGATGCAGAAGGCAAGAAACGCAGAATACGGAGACACGGAGCTGTCCCAAGTGCCGCTGCCAGGCGTCTTTCCGCAGAAGTAGCGCCCCGGAGCGCACCGCAACCGGCACCGTCATCTCTGCGCAAAGAGCCAAAATATTTTAAAACCCACCAAAACTAATCCAAAAATATTTTCAAACCCGCCAAAATAGAAAACCAGACAGAAGTGATCAATACATTCGAAAAAACCTGACAAAACATGATCAAGCCCACCAAAGCTAATCCAAACACACCAAAAACTGGGCTAAACAGAATCAAAACAAATCAAAACAAATCCAAACCTTCTAAAAACCCGCCAAAATATTTCAAAACCCGTCAAAACTAATCAAAACCTTCCGAATACCCGCCAAAACATTCCAAATACCCGCCAAAAGATTTTAAAACCCGCCAAAAAGTATCCAAACATTCCAAAACCTGCCAACACAATAAAAACAACTCAAGAGAATACAAAACATTCTAAAACCCAACCAAGACATTCTGAAAACCCGCCAAAACATCATAAAAACAAATCAAAACCAACCAAAACATTCCAAAAACCAGCCAAAATATTCTGAAATCTGGCCAAAACATCATAAAAAGAAATCAAAACCAACCAAAACATTCCAAAAACCCGACAAAATAGTTTAGAACCTGCCAAACCTGATCAAAACATTCTGAAAAGATGCCAAAATACTAGAAAACCAGTCAGAAGTGATCGAAACTTTCAATAGCTTGCCAAAACATAATCAAAACAAATGAAAGCAAACCAAAACATTCCAAATACCCACCAAAATATTTTAAAACCCGCCAAAAGGAATCCAAATGTTCCACAACCTGCCAAGACAATCAAAACAACACAAGAGAAAACAAAACATTCTGAAACACCACCAAAACATTCCGAAACAACACCAAAACATTCCGAAAACCCGCCAAAACATCATCAAAACAAATCAAAACCAACCAAAAAATAAGAGGAACACGGCAACATATTGGCAAGCAAGAGACGGAGAACGCGGCACCTTCTAGGAGGCCAAGAAGGAAGCCGCACAACACCTGCACTGTGTCTGCAACTTTCAAACTGCTAGAAGCTAGTGGCTTGCCACTGGCCTGCCTCTTCAATTGCCATTAGCATTCCAATGGAAGCTATTCTTGGACAACTTTGCTCTGCTTGCTGCTAGTTCTGCCCCAGCCTACCATAGAGAACCTTGCTCTTGCCTTGAGGCTCTGAGATGCCAAGAACTTGTCAACTTCAAAGGGCGGGCCGGGCTACATCTACTCAGCTGCCACAGTTTCTCCTTGCTAGACCTAGTGGGAAAGCATTTTGCTGAGATGCAGAAGGCAAGAAACGCAGAATACGGAGACGCGGAGCTGTCCCAAGTGCCGCTGCCAGGCGTCTTTCCGCAGAAGGAGCGCCCCGGAGCGCACCGCAACCGGCACCGTCATCTCTGCGCAAAGAGCCAAAATATTTTCAAACCCGCCAAAACTCATCCAAAAATATTTTTAAACCCGCCAAAATAGAAAACCAGACAGAAGTGATCAATACATTCGAAAAAACCTGACAAAACATGAGAAAGCCCACCAAAGCTAATCCAAACACACCAAAAACTGGGCTAAACAGAATCAAAACAAATCAAAACAAATCCAAACCTTCTAAAAACCCGCCAAAATATTTCAAAACCCGTCAGAACTAATCAAAACCTTCCGAACACCCGCCAAAACATTCCAAATACCCGCCAAAAGATTTTAAAACCCGCCAAAAAGAATCCAAACATTCCAAAACCTGCCAACACAATAAAAGCAACTCAAGAGAATACAAAACATTCTAAAACCCAACCAAGACATTCCGAAAACCCGCCAAAACATCATAAAAACAAATCAAAACCAACCAAAATATTCCAAAAACCCGCCAAAATGATTTAGACCCGCAAAACTCATCAAAACATTCTGAAAAGATGCCAAAACATTAGAAAACCAGCCTGAACTGATCAAAACATTCAAAAAACTTGGCAAAACATCATAAAAACAAATCAAAACCAACCGAAACATTCCAAAAACCAGCCAAAATATTCCGAAATCTGGCCAAAACATCATAAAAACAAATCAAAACCAACCAAAACATTCCAAAAACCCGACAAAATAGTTTAGAACCCGCCAAAACTGATCAAAACATTCTGAAAAGATGCCAAAATACTAGAAAACCAGTAAGAAGTGATTGAAACATTCAATAACTTGCCAAAACATAATCAAAACAAATGAAAGCAAACCCAAACATTCCAAATACCCGCCAAAAGATTTTAAAACCCGCCAAAAGGAATCCAAACATTCCAAAACCTGCCAAGACAATATAAACAACACAAGAGAAAACAAAACATTCTAAAACACCACCAAAACATTCCGAAAACCCACCAAAACATCATAAAAACAAATCAAAACCAACCAAAATATTCCAAAAACCCGCCAAAATGATTTAGACCCGCAAAACATCAAAACATTCTGAAAAGATGCCAAAACATTAGAAAACCAGCCTGAACTGATCAAAACATTCAAAAAACTTGGCAAAACATCATAAAAACAAATCAAAACCAACCAAAACATTCCAAAAACCAGCCAAAATATTCCGAAATCTGGCCAAAACATCATAAAACCAAATCAAAACCAACCAAAACATTCCAAAAACCCGACAAAATAGTTTAGAACCCGCCAAAACTGATCAAAACATTCTGAAAAGATGCCAAAATACTATCAAACCAGTAAGAAGTGATCGAAACATTCAATAACTTGCCAAAACATAATCAAAACAAATGAAAGCAAACCAAAACATTCCAAATACCCGCCAAAAGATTTTAAAACCCGCCAAAAGGAATCCAAACATTCCAAAACCTGCCAACACAATAAAAACAACTCAAGAGAATACAAAACATTCTAAAACCCAACCAAAACATTCCGAAAACCCGCCAAAACATCATCAAAACAAATCAAAACCAACCAAAAAATAAGAGGAACACGGCAACATATTGGCAAGCAAGAGACGGAGAACGCGGCACCTTCTAGGAGGCCAAGAAGGAAGCCACACAACACCTGCACTGTGTCTGCAACTTTCAAACTGCTAGAAGCTAGTGGCTTGCCACTGGCCTGCCTCTTCAATTGCCATTAGCATTCCAATGGAAGCTATTCTTGGACAACTTTGCTCTGCTTGCTGCTAGTTCTGCCCCAGCCTAGCATAGAGAACCTTGCTCTTGCCTTGAGGCTCTGAGATGCCAAGAACTTGTCAACTTCAAAGGGCGGGCCGGGCTACATCTACTCAGCTGCCACAGTTTCTCCTTGCTAGACCTAGTGGGAAAGCATTTTGCTGAGATGCAGAAGGCAAGAAACACAGAATACGGAGACGCGGAGCTGTCCCAAGTGCCGCTGCCAGGCGTCTTTCCGCAGAAGGAGCGCCCCGGAGCGCACCGCAACCGGCACCGTCATCTCTGCGCAAAGAGCCAAAATATTTTAAAACCCGCCAAAACTAATCCAAAAATATTTTCAAACCCGCCAAAATAGAAAACCAGACAGAGGTGATCAATACATTCGAAAAAACCTGACAAAACATGATCAAGCCCACCAAAGCTAATCCAAACACACCAAAAACTGGGCTAAACAGAATCAAAACAAATCAAAACCAATCCAAACCTTCTAAAAACCCGCCAAAATATTTCAAAACCCGTCAAAACTAATCAAAACCTTCCGAATACCCGCCAAAACATTCCAAATACCCGCCAAAAGATTTTAAAACCCGCCAAAATGAATCCAAACATTCCAAAACCTGCCAACACAATAAAAGCAACTCAAGAGAATACAAAACATTCTAAAACCCAACCAAGACATTCCGAAAACCCGCCAAAACATCATAAAAACAAATCAAAACCAACCAAAATATTCCAAAAACCCGCCAAAATGATTTAGACCCGCAAAACTCATCAAAACATTCTGAAAAGATGCCAAAACATTAGACAACCAGCCTGAACTGATCAAAACATTCAAAAAACTTGGCAAAACATCATAAAAACAAATCAAAACCAACCAAAAAATTCCAAAAACCTGACAAAATAGTTTAGAACCTGCCAAACCTGATCAAAACATTCTGAAAAGATGCCACAATACTAGAAAACCAGTCAGAAGTGATCGAAACATTCAATAACTTGCCAAAACATAATCAAAACAAATGAAAGCAAACCAAAACATTCCAAATACCCGCCAAAAGATTTTAAAACCCACCAAAAGGAATCCAAACATTCCAAAACCTGCCAAGACAATATAAACAACACAAGAGAAAACAAAACATTCTAAAACACCACCAAAACATTCCGAAAACCCGCCAAAACATCATAAAAACAAATCAAAACCAACCAAAAAATAAGAGGAACACGGCAACATATTGGCAAGCAAGAGACGGAGAGCGCGGCACCTTCTAGGAGGCCAAGAAGGAAGCCGCACAACACCTGCACTGTGTCTGCAACTTTCAAACTGCTAGAAGCTAGTGGCTTGCCACTGGCCTGCCTCTTCAATTGCCATTAGCATTCCAATGGAAGCTATTCTTGGACAACTTTGCTCTGCTTGCTGCTAGTTCTGCCCCAGCCTAGCATAGAGAACCTTGCTCTTGCCTTGAGGCTCTGAGATGCCAAGAACTTGTCAACTTCAAAGGGCGGGCCGGGCTACATCTACTCAGCTGCCACAGTTTCTCCTTGCTAGACCTAGTGGGAAAGCATTTTGCTGAGATGCAGAAGGCAAGAAACGCAGAATACGGAGATGCGGAGCTGTCCCAAGTGCCGCTGCCAGGCGTCTTTCCGCAGAAGGAGCGCCCCGGAGCGCACCGCAACCGGCACCGTCATCTCTGCGCAAAGAGCCAAAATATTTTCAAACCCGCCAAAACTCATCCAAAAATATTTTCAAACCCGCCAAAATAGAAAACCAGACAGAGGTGATCAATACATTCGAAAAAACCTGACAAAACATGATCAAGCCCACCAAAGCTAATCCAAACACACCAAAAACTGGGCTAAACAGAATCAAAACAAATCAAAACAAATCCAAACCTTCTAAAAACCCGCCAAAATATTTCAAAACCCGTCAAAACTAATCAAAACATTCTGAATACCCGCCAAAACATTCCAAATACCAGCCAAAAGATTTTAAAACTCGCCAAAAAGTATCCAAACATTCCAAAACCTGCCAACACAATAAAAACAACTCAAGAGAATACAAAACATTCTAAAACCCAACCAAGACATTCCGAAAACCCGCCAAAACATCATAAAAACAAATCAAAACCAACCAAAATATTCCAAAAACCCGCCAAAATGATTTAGACCCACAAAACTCATCAAAACATGCTGAAAAGATGCCAAAACATTAGAAAACCAGCCTGAACTGATCAAAACATTCAAAAAACTTGGCAAAACATCATAAAAACAAATCAAAACCAACCAAAACATTCCAAAAACCTGACAAAATAGTTTAGAACCTGCCAAAACTGATCAAAACATTCTGAAAAGATGCCAAAATACTAGAAAACCAGTCAGAAGTGATCGAAACTTTCAATAACTTGTCAAAACATAATCAAAACAAATGAAAGCAAACCAAAACATTCCAAATACCTGCCAAAAGATTTTAAAACCCGCCAAAAGGAATCCAAATGTTCCACAACCTGCCAAGACAATCAAAACAACACAAGAGAAAACAAAACATTCTAAAACACCACCAAAACATTCCAAAAACCCGCCAAAACATCATCAAAACAAATCAAAACCAACCAAAAAATAAGAGGAACACGGCAACATATTGGCAAGCAAGAGACGGAGAACGCGGCACCTTCTAGGAGGCCAAGAAGGAAGCCGCACAACACCTGCACTGTGTCTGCAACTTTCAAACTGCTAGAAGCTAGTGGCTTGCCACTGGCCTGCCTCTTCAATTGCCATTAGCATTCCAATGGAAGCTATTCTTGGACAACTTTGCTCTGCTTGCTGCTAGTTCTGCCCCAGCCTACCATAGAGAACCTTGCTCTTGCCTTGAGGCTCTGAGATGCCAAGAACTTGTCAACTTCAAAGGGCGGGCCGGGCTACATCTACTCAGCTGCCACAGTTTCTCCTTGCTAGACCTAGTGGGAAAGCATTTTGCTGAGATGCAGAAGGCAAGAAACACAGAATACGGAGACGCGGAGCTGTCCCAAGTGCCGCTGCCAGGCGTCTTTCCGCAGAAGGAGCGCCCCGGAGCGCACCGCAACCGGCACCGTCATCTCTGCGCAAAGAGCCAAAATATTTTAAAACCCGCCAAAACTAATCCAAAAATATTTTCAAACCCGCCAAAATAGAAAACCAGACAGAGGTGATCAATACATTCGAAAAAACCTGACAAAACATGATCAAGCCCACCAAAGCTAATCCAAACACACCAAAAACTGGGCTAAACAGAATCAAAACAAATCAAAACCAATCCAAACCTTCTAAAAACCCGCCAAAATATTTCAAAACCCGTCAAAACTAATCAAAACCTTCCGAATACCCGCCAAAACATTCCAAATACCCGCCAAAAGATTTTAAAACCCGCCAAAATGAATCCAAACATTCCAAAACCTGCCAACACAATAAAAGCAACTCAAGAGAATACAAAACATTCTAAAACCCAACCAAGACATTCCGAAAACCCGCCAAAACATCATAAAAACAAATCAAAACCAACCAAAATATTCCAAAAACCCGCCAAAATGATTTAGACCCGCAAAACTCATCAAAACATTCTGAAAAGATGCCAAAACATTAGACAACCAGCCTGAACTGATCAAAACATTCAAAAAACTTGGCAAAACATCATAAAAACAAATCAAAACCAACCAAAAAATTCCAAAAACCTGACAAAATAGTTTAGAACCTGCCAAACCTGATCAAAACATTCTGAAAAGATGCCACAATACTAGAAAACCAGTCAGAAGTGATCGAAACATTCAATAACTTGCCAAAACATAATCAAAACAAATGAAAGCAAACCAAAACATTCCAAATACCCGCCAAAAGATTTTAAAACCCACCAAAAGGAATCCAAACATTCCAAAACCTGCCAAGACAATATAAACAACACAAGAGAAAACAAAACATTCTAAAACACCACCAAAACATTCCGAAAACCCGCCAAAACATCATAAAAACAAATCAAAACCAACCAAAAAATAAGAGGAACACGGCAACATATTGGCAAGCAAGAGACGGAGAGCGCGGCACCTTCTAGGAGGCCAAGAAGGAAGCCGCACAACACCTGCACTGTGTCTGCAACTTTCAAACTGCTAGAAGCTAGTGGCTTGCCACTGGCCTGCCTCTTCAATTGCCATTAGCATTCCAATGGAAGCTATTCTTGGACAACTTTGCTCTGCTTGCTGCTAGTTCTGCCCCAGCCTAGCATAGAGAACCTTGCTCTTGCCTTGAGGCTCTGAGATGCCAAGAACTTGTCAACTTCAAAGGGCGGGCCGGGCTACATCTACTCAGCTGCCACAGTTTCTCCTTGCTAGACCTAGTGGGAAAGCATTTTGCTGAGATGCAGAAGGCAAGAAACGCAGAATACGGAGATGCGGAGCTGTCCCAAGTGCCGCTGCCAGGCGTCTTTCCGCAGAAGGAGCGCCCCGGAGCGCACCGCAACCGGCACCGTCATCTCTGCGCAAAGAGCCAAAATATTTTCAAACCCGCCAAAACTCATCCAAAAATATTTTCAAACCCGCCAAAATAGAAAACCAGACAGAGGTGATCAATACATTCGAAAAAACCTGACAAAACATGATCAAGCCCACCAAAGCTAATCCAAACACACCAAAAACTGGGCTAAACAGAATCAAAACAAATCAAAACAAATCCAAACCTTCTAAAAACCCGCCAAAATATTTCAAAACCCGTCAAAACTAATCAAAACATTCTGAATACCCGCCAAAACATTCCAAATACCAGCCAAAAGATTTTAAAACTCGCCAAAAAGTATCCAAACATTCCAAAACCTGCCAACACAATAAAAACAACTCAAGAGAATACAAAACATTCTAAAACCCAACCAAGACATTCCGAAAACCCGCCAAAACATCATAAAAACAAATCAAAACCAACCAAAATATTCCAAAAACCCGCCAAAATGATTTAGACCCACAAAACTCATCAAAACATGCTGAAAAGATGCCAAAACATTAGAAAACCAGCCTGAACTGATCAAAACATTCAAAAAACTTGGCAAAACATCATAAAAACAAATCAAAACCAACCAAAACATTCCAAAAACCTGACAAAATAGTTTAGAACCTGCCAAAACTGATCAAAACATTCTGAAAAGATGCCAAAATACTAGAAAACCAGTCAGAAGTGATCGAAACTTTCAATAACTTGTCAAAACATAATCAAAACAAATGAAAGCAAACCAAAACATTCCAAATACCTGCCAAAAGATTTTAAAACCCGCCAAAAGGAATCCAAATGTTCCACAACCTGCCAAGACAATCAAAACAACACAAGAGAAAACAAAACATTCTAAAACACCACCAAAACATTCCAAAAACCCGCCAAAACATCATCAAAACAAATCAAAACCAACCAAAAAATAAGAGGAACACGGCAACATATTGGCAAGCAAGAGACGGAGAACGCGGCACCTTCTAGGAGGCCAAGAAGGAAGCCGCACAACACCTGCACTGTGTCTGCAACTTTCAAACTGCTAGAAGCTAGTGGCTTGCCACTGGCCTGCCTCTTCAATTGCCATTAGCATTCCAATGGAAGCTATTCTTGGACAACTTTGCTCTGCTTGCTGCTAGTTCTGCCCCAGCCTACCATAGAGAACCTTGCTCTTGCCTTGAGGCTCTGAGATGCCAAGAACTTGTCAACTTCAAAGGGCGGGCCGGGCTACATCTACTCAGCTGCCACAGTTTCTCCTTGCTAGACCTAGTGGGAAAGCATTTTGCTGAGATGCAGAAGGCAAGAAACACAGAATACGGAGACGCGGAGCTGTCCCAAGTGCCGCTGCCAGGCGTCTTTCCGCAGAAGGAGCGCCCCGGAGCGCACCGCAACCGGCACCGTCATCTCTGCGCAAAGAGCCAAAATATTTTAAAACCCGCCAAAACTCATCCAAAAATATTTTCAAACCCGCCAAAATAGAAAACCAGACAGAGGTGATCAATACATTCGAAAAAACCTGACAAAACATGATCAAGCCCACCAAAGCTAATCCAAACACACCAAAAACTGGGCTAAACAGAATCAAAACAAATCAAAACCAATCCAAACCTTCTAAAAACCCGCCAAAATATTTCAAAACCCGTCAAAACTAATCAAAACCTTCCGAATACCCGCCAAAACATTCCAAATACCCGCCAAAAGATTTTAAAACCCGCCAAAATGAATCCAAACATTCCAAAACCTGCCAACACAATAAAAGCAACTCAAGAGAATACAAAACATTCTAAAACCCAACCAAGACATTCCGAAAACCCGCCAAAACATCATAAAAACAAATCAAAACCAACCAAAACATTCCAAAAACCAGCCAAAATATTCCGAAATCTGGCCAAAACATCATAAAAACAAATCAAAACCAACCAAAACATTCCAAAAACCCGACAAAATGGTTTAGAACCTGCCAAACCTGATCAAAACATTCTGAAAAGATGCCAAAATACTAGAAAACCAGTCAGAAGTGATCGAAACTTTCAATAACTTGCCAAAACATCATCAAAACAAATGAAAGCAAACCAAAACATTCCAAATACCCACCAAAATATTTTAAAACCCGCCAAAAGGAATCCAAATGTTCCACAACCTGCCAAGACAATCAAAACAACACAAGAGAAAACAAAACATTCTGAAACACCACCAAAACATTCCGAAACACCACCAAAACATTCCGAAAACCCGCCAAAACATCATAAAAACAATTCAAAACCAACCAAAAAATAAGAGGAACACGGCAACATATTGGCAAGCAAGAGACGGAGAACGTGACACCTTCTAGGAGGCCAAGAAGGAAGCCGCACAACACCTGCACTGTGTCTGCAACTTTCAAACTGCTAGAAGCTAGTGGCTTGCCACTGGCCTGCCTCTTCAATTGCCATTAGCATTCCAATGGAAGCTATTCTTGGACAACTTTGCTCTGCTTGCTGCTAGTTCTGCCCCGGCCTACCATAGATAACCTTGCTCTTGCCTTGAGGCTCTGAGATGCCAAGAACTTGTCAACTTCAAAGGGCGGGCCGGGCTACATCTACTCAGCTGCCACAGTTTCTCCTTGCTAGACCTAGTGGGAAAGCATTTTGCTGAGATGCAGAAGGCAAGAAACGCAGAATACGGAGACACGGAGCTGTCCCAAGTGCCGCTGCCAGGCGTCTTTCCGCAGAAGTAGCGCCCCGGAGCGCACCGCAACCGGCACCGTCATCTCTGCGCAAAGAGCCAAAATATTTTAAAACCCACCAAAACTAATCCAAAAATATTTTCAAACCCGCCAAAATAGAAAACCAGACAGAAGTGATCAATACATTCGAAAAAACCTGACAAAACATGATCAAGCCCACCAAAGCTAATCCAAACACACCAAAAACTGGGCTAAACGGAATCAAAACAAATCAAAACAAATCCAAACCTTCTAAAAACCCGCCAAAATATTTCAAAACCCGTCAAAACTAATCAAAACCTTCCGAATACCCGCCAAAACATTCCAAATACCCGCCAAAAGATTTTAAAACCCGCCAAAAAGTATCCAAACATTCCAAAACCTGCCAACACAATAAAAACAACTCAAGAGAATACAAAACATTCTAAAACCCAACCAAGACATTCTGAAAACCCGCCAAAACATCATAAAAACAAATCAAAACCAACCAAAACATTCCAAAAACCAGCCAAAATATTCTGAAATCTGGCCAAAACATCATAAAAAGAAATCAAAACCAACCAAAACATTCCAAAAACCCGACAAAATAGTTTAGAACCTGCCAAACCTGATCAAAACATTCTGAAAAGATGCCAAAATACTAGAAAACCAGTCAGAAGTGATCGAAACTTTCAATAGCTTGCCAAAACATAATCAAAACAAATGAAAGCAAACCAAAACATTCCAAATACCCACCAAAATATTTTAAAACCCGCCAAAAGGAATCCAAATGTTCCACAACCTGCCAAGACAATCAAAACAACACAAGAGAAAACAAAACATTCTGAAACACCACCAAAACATTCCGAAACAACACCAAAACATTCCGAAAACCCGCCAAAACATCATCAAAACAAATCAAAACCAACCAAAAAATAAGAGGAACACGGCAACATATTGGCAAGCAAGAGACGGAGAACGCGGCACCTTCTAGGAGGCCAAGAAGGAAGCCGCACAACACCTGCACTGTGTCTGCAACTTTCAAACTGCTAGAAGCTAGTGGCTTGCCACTGGCCTGCCTCTTCAATTGCCATTAGCATTCCAATGGAAGCTATTCTTGGACAACTTTGCTCTGCTTGCTGCTAGTTCTGCCCCAGCCTACCATAGAGAACCTTGCTCTTGCCTTGAGGCTCTGAGATGCCAAGAACTTGTCAACTTCAAAGGGCGGGCCGGGCTACATCTACTCAGCTGCCACAGTTTCTCCTTGCTAGACCTAGTGGGAAAGCATTTTGCTGAGATGCAGAAGGCAAGAAACGCAGAATACGGAGACGCGGAGCTGTCCCAAGTGCCGCTGCCAGGCGTCTTTCCGCAGAAGGAGCGCCCCGGAGCGCACCGCAACCGGCACCGTCATCTCTGTGCAAAGAGCCAAAATATTTTCAAACCCGCCAAAACTCATCCAAAAATATTTTTAAACCCGCCAAAATAGAAAACCAGACAGAAGTGATCAATACATTCGAAAAAACCTGACAAAACATGATCAAGCCCACCAAAGCTAATCCAAACACACCAAAAACTGGGCTAAACAGAATCAAAACAAATCAAAACAAATCCAAACCTTCTAAAAACCCGCCAAAATATTTCAAAACCCGTCAAAACTAATCAAAACCTTCCGAATACCCGCCAAAACATTCCAAATACCCGCCAAAAGATTTTAAAACCCGCCAAAAAGTATCCAAACATTCCAAAACCTGCCAACACAATAAAAACAACTCAAGAGAATACAAAACATTCTAAAACCCAACCAAGACATTCCGAAAACCCGCCAAAACATCATAAAAACAAATCAAAACCAACCAAAACATTCCAAAAACCAGCCAAAATATTCCGAAATCTGGCCAAAACATCATAAAAACAAATCAAAACCAACCAAAACATTCCAAAAACCCGACAAAATAGTTTAGAACCTGCCAAACCTGATCAAAACATTCTGAAAAGATGCCAAAATACTAGAAAACCAGTCAGAAGTGATCGAAACTTTCAATAACTTGCCAAAACATCATCAAAACAAATGAAAGCAAACCAAAACATTCCAAATACCCACCAAAAGATTTTAAAACCCGCCAAAAGGAATCCAAATGTTCCACAACCTGCCAAGACAATCAAAACAACACAAGAGAAAACAAAACATTCTGAAACACCACCAAAACATTCCGAAACACCACCAAAACATTCCGAAAACCCGCCAAAACATCATAAAAACAATTCAAAACCAACCAAAAAATAAGAGGAACACGGCAACATATTGGCAAGCAAGAGACGGAGAACGTGACACCTTCTAGGAGGCCAAGAAGGAAGCCGCACAACACCTGCACTGTGTCTGCAACTTTCAAACTGCTAGAAGCTAGTGGCTTGCCACTGGCCTGCCTCTTCAATTGCCATTAGCATTCCAATGGAAGCTATTCTTGGACAACTTTGCTCTGCTTGCTGCTAGTTCTGCCCCGGCCTACCATAGATAACCTTGCTCTTGCCTTGAGGCTCTGAGATGCCAAGAACTTGTCAACTTCAAAGGGCGGGCCGGGCTACATCTACTCAGCTGCCACAGTTTCTCCTTGCTAGACCTAGTGGGAAAGCATTTTGCTGAGATGCAGAAGGCAAGAAACGCAGAATACGGAGACACGGAGCTGTCCCAAGTGCCGCTGCCAGGCGTCTTTCCGCAGAAGTAGCGCCCCGGAGCGCACCGCAACCGGCACCGTCATCTCTGCGCAAAGAGCCAAAATATTTTAAAACCCACCAAAACTAATCCAAAAATATTTTCAAACCCGCCAAAATAGAAAACCAGACAGAAGTGATCAATACATTCGAAAAAACCTGACAAAACATGATCAAGCCCACCAAAGCTAATCCAAACACACCAAAAACTGGGCTAAACAGAATCAAAACAAATCAAAACAAATCCAAACCTTCTAAAAACCCGCCAAAATATTTCAAAACCCGTCAAAACTAATCAAAACCTTCCGAATACCCGCCAAAACATTCCAAATACCCGCCAAAAGATTTTAAAACCCGCCAAAAAGTATCCAAACATTCCAAAACCTGCCAACACAATAAAAGCAACTCAAGAGAATACAAAACATTCTAAAACCCAACCAAGACATTCCGAAAACCCGCCAAAACATCATAAAAACAAATCAAAACCAACCAAAATATTCCAAAAACCCGCCAAAATGATTTAGACCCGCAAAACTCATCAAAACATTCTGAAAAGATGCCAAAACATTAGACAACCAGCCTGAACTGATCAAAACATTCAAAAAACTTGGCAAAACATCATAAAAACAAATCAAAACCAACCAAAAAATTCCAAAAACCTGACAAAATAGTTTAGAACCTGCCAAACCTGATCAAAACATTCTGAAAAGATGCCACAATACTAGAAAACCAGTCAGAAGTGATCGAAACATTCAATAACTTGCCAAAACATAATCAAAACAAATGAAAGCAAACCAAAACATTCCAAATACCCGCCAAAAGATTTTAAAACCCACCAAAAGGAATCCAAACATTCCAAAACCTGCCAAGACAATATAAACAACACAAGAGAAAACAAAACATTCTAAAACACCACCAAAACATTCCGAAAACCCGCCAAAACATCATAAAAACAAATCAAAACCAACCAAAAAATAAGAGGAACACGGCAACATATTGGCAAGCAAGAGACGGAGAGCGCGGCACCTTCTAGGAGGCCAAGAAGGAAGCCGCACAACACCTGCACTGTGTCTGCAACTTTCAAACTGCTAGAAGCTAGTGGCTTGCCACTGGCCTGCCTCTTCAATTGCCATTAGCATTCCAATGGAAGCTATTCTTGGACAACTTTGCTCTGCTTGCTGCTAGTTCTGCCCCAGCCTAGCATAGAGAACCTTGCTCTTGCCTTGAGGCTCTGAGATGCCAAGAACTTGTCAACTTCAAAGGGCGGGCCGGGCTACATCTACTCAGCTGCCACAGTTTCTCCTTGCTAGACCTAGTGGGAAAGCATTTTGCTGAGATGCAGAAGGCAAGAAACGCAGAATACGGAGATGCGGAGCTGTCCCAAGTGCCGCTGCCAGGCGTCTTTCCGCAGAAGGAGCGCCCCGGAGCGCCCCGCAACCGGCACCGTCATCTCTGCGCAAAGAGCCAAAATATTTTCAAACCCGCCAAAACTCATCCAAAAATATTTTCAAACCCGCCAAAATAGAAAACCAGACAGAGGTGATCAATACATTCGAAAAAACCTGACAAAACATGATCAAGCCCACCAAAGCTAATCCAAACACACCAAAAACTGGGCTAAACAGAATCAAAACAAATCAAAACAAATCCAAACCTTCTAAAAACCCGCCAAAATATTTCAAAACCCGTCAAAACTAATCAAAACATTCTGAATACCCGCCAAAACATTCCAAATACCAGCCAAAAGATTTTAAAACTCGCCAAAAAGTATCCAAACATTCCAAAACCTGCCAACACAATAAAAACAACTCAAGAGAATACAAAACATTCTAAAACCCAACCAAGACATTCCGAAAACCCGCCAAAACATCATAAAAACAAATCAAAACCAACCAAAATATTCCAAAAACCCGCCAAAATGATTTAGACCCACAAAACTCATCAAAACATGCTGAAAAGATGCCAAAACATTAGAAAACCAGCCTGAACTGATCAAAACATTCAAAAAACTTGGCAAAACATCATAAAAACAAATCAAAACCAACCAAAACATTCCAAAAACCTGACAAAATAGTTTAGAACCTGCCAAAACTGATCAAAACATTCTGAAAAGATGCCAAAATACTAGAAAACCAGTCAGAAGTGATCGAAACTTTCAATAACTTGTCAAAACATAATCAAAACAAATGAAAGCAAACCAAAACATTCCAAATACCTGCCAAAAGATTTTAAAACCCGCCAAAAGGAATCCAAATGTTCCACAACCTGCCAAGACAATCAAAACAACACAAGAGAAAACAAAACATTCTAAAACACCACCAAAACATTCCAAAAACCCGCCAAAACATCATCAAAACAAATCAAAACCAACCAAAAAATAAGAGGAACACGGCAACATATTGGCAAGCAAGAGACGGAGAACGCGGCACCTTCTAGGAGGCCAAGAAGGAAGCCGCACAACACCTGCACTGTGTCTGCAACTTTCAAACTGCTAGAAGCTAGTGGCTTGCCACTGGCCTGCCTCTTCAATTGCCATTAGCATTCCAATGGAAGCTATTCTTGGACAACTTTGCTCTGCTTGCTGCTAGTTCTGCCCCAGCCTAGCATAGAGAACCTTGCTCTTGCCTTGAGGCTCTGAGATGCCAAGAACTTGTCAACTTCAAAGGGCGGGCCGGGCTACATCTACTCAGCTGCCACAGTTTCTCCTTGCTAGACCTAGTGGGAAAGCATTTTGCTGAGATGCAGAAGGCAAGAAACGCAGAATACGGAGACGCGGAGCTGTCCCAAGTGCCGCTGCCAGGCGTCTTTCCGCAGAAGGAGCGCCCCGGAGCGCACCGCAACCGGCACCGTCATCTCTGCGCAAAGAGCCAAAATATTTTCAAACCCGCCAAAACTCATCCAAAAATATTTTTAAACCCGCCAAAATAGAAAACCAGACAGAAGTGATCAATACATTCGAAAAAACCTGACAAAACATGATCAAGCCCACCAAAGCTAATCCAAACACACCAAAAACTGGGCTAAACAGAATCAAAACAAATCAAAACAAATCCAAACCTTCTAAAAACCCGCCAAAATATTTCAAAACCCGTCAAAACTAATCAAAACCTTCCGAATACCCGCCAAAACATTCCAAATACCCGCCAAAAGATTTTAAAACCCGCCAAAAAGTATCCAAACATTCCAAAACCTGCCAACACAATAAAAACAACTCAAGAGAATACAAAACATTCTAAAACCCAACCAAGACATTCCGAAAACCCGCCAAAACATCATAAAAACAAATCAAAACCAACCAAAACATTCCAAAAACCAGCCAAAATATTCCGAAATCTGGCCAAAACATCATAAAAACAAATCAAAACCAACCAAAACATTCCAAAAACCCGACAAAATAGTTTAGAACCTGCCAAACCTGATCAAAACATTCTGAAAAGATGCCAAAATACTAGAAAACCAGTCAGAAGTGATCGAAACTTTCAATAACTTGCCAAAACATCATCAAAACAAATGAAAGCAAACCAAAACATTCCAAATACCCACCAAAATATTTTAAAACCCGCCAAAAGGAATCCAAATGTTCCACAACCTGCCAAGACAATCAAAACAACACAAGAGAAAACAAAACATTCTGAAACACCACCAAAACATTCCGAAACACCACCAAAACATTCCGAAAACCCGCCAAAACATCATAAAAACAATTCAAAACCAACCAAAAAATAAGAGGAACACGGCAACATATTGGCAAGCAAGAGACGGAGAACGTGACACCTTCTAGGAGGCCAAGAAGGAAGCCGCACAACACCTGCACTGTGTCTGCAACTTTCAAACTGCTAGAAGCTAGTGGCTTGCCACTGGCCTGCCTCTTCAATTGCCATTAGCATTCCAATGGAAGCTATTCTTGGACAACTTTGCTCTGCTTGCTGCTAGTTCTGCCCCGGCCTACCATAGATAACCTTGCTCTTGCCTTGAGGCTCTGAGATGCCAAGAACTTGTCAACTTCAAAGGGCGGGCCGGGCTACATCTACTCAGCTGCCACAGTTTCTCCTTGCTAGACCTAGTGGGAAAGCATTTTGCTGAGATGCAGAAGGCAAGAAACGCACAATACGGAGACGCGGAGCTGTCCCAATTGCCGCTGCCAGGCGTCTTTCCGCAGAAGGAGCGCCCCAGAGCGCACCGCAACCGGCACCGTCATCTCTGCGCAAAGAGCCAAAATATTTTCAAACCCGCCAAAACTAATCCAAAAATATTTTTAAACCCGCCAAAATAGAAAACCAGACAGAAGTGATCAATACATTCGAAAAAACCTGACAAAACATGATCAAGCCCACCAAAGCTAATCCAAACACACCAAAAACTGGGCTAAACAGAATCAAAACAAATCAAAACAAATCCAAACCTTCTAAAAACCCGCCAAAATATTTCAAAACCCTTCAAAACTAATCAAAACCTTCCGAATACCCGCCAAAACATTCCAAATACCCGCCAAAAGATTTTAAAACCCGCCAAAAAGTATCCAAACATTCCAAAACCTGCCAACACAATAAAAACAACTCAAGAGAATACAAAACATTCTAAAACCCAACCAAGACATTCCGAAAACCCGCCAAAACATCATAAAAACAAATCAAAACCAACCAAAACATTCCAAAAACCAGCCAAAATATTCCGAAATCTGGCCAAAACATCATAAAAACAAATCAAAACCAACCAAAACATTCCAAAAACCCGACAAAATAGTTTAGAACCTGCCAAACCTGATCAAAACATTCTGAAAAGATGCCAAAATACTAGAAAACCAGTCAGAAGTGATCGAAACTTTCAATAGCTTGCCAAAACATAATCAAAACAAATGAAAGCAAACCAAAACATTCCAAATACCCACCAAAATATTTTAAAACCCGCCAAAAGGAATCCAAATGTTCCACAACCTGCCAAGACAATCAAAACAACACAAGAGAAAACAAAACATTCTGAAACACCACCAAAATATTCTAAAACACCACCAAAACATTCCGAAAACCCGCCAAAACATCATCAAAACAAATCAAAACCAACCAAAAAATAAGAGGAACACGGCAACATATTGGCAAGCAAGAGACGGAGAACGCGGCACCTTCTAGGAGGCCAAGAAGGAAGCCGCACAACACCTGCACTGTGTCTGCAACTTTCAAACTGCTAGAAGCTAGTGGCTTGCCACTGGCCTGCCTCTTCAATTGCCATTAGCATTCCAATGGAAGCTATTCTTGGACAACTTTGCTCTGCTTGCTGCTAGTTCTGCCCCAGCCTACCATAGAGAACCTTGCTCTTGCCTTGAGGCTCTGAGATGCCAAGAACTTGTCAACTTCAAAGGGCGGGCCGGGCTACATCTACTCAGCTGCCACAGTTTCTCCTTGCTAGACCTAGTGGGAAAGCATTTTGCTGAGATGCAGAAGGCAAGAAACGCAGAATACGGAGACGCGGAGCTGTCCCAAGTGCCGCTGCCAGGCGTCTTTCCGCAGAAGGAGCGCCCCGGAGCGCACCGCAACCGGCACCGTCATCTCTGCGCAAAGAGCCAAAATATTTTCAAACCCGCCAAAACTCATCCAAAAATATTTTTAAACCCGCCAAAATAGAAAACCAGACAGAAGTGATCAATACATTCGAAAAAACCTGACAAAACATGATCAAGCCCACCAAAGCTAATCCAAACACACCAAAAACTGGGCTAAACAGAATCAAAACAAATCAAAACAAATCCAAACCTTCTAAAAACCCGCCAAAATATTTCAAAACCCGTCAAAACTAATCAAAACCTTCCGAATACCCGCCAAAACATTCCAAATACCCGCCAAAAGATTTTAAAACCCGCCAAAAAGTATCCAAACATTCCAAAACCTGCCAACACAATAAAAACAACTCAAGAGAATACAAAACATTCTAAAACCCAACCAAGACATTCCGAAAACCCGCCAAAACATCATAAAAACAAATCAAAACCAACCAAAACATTCCAAAAACCAGCCAAAATATTCCGAAATCTGGCCAAAACATCATAAAAACAAATCAAAACCAACCAAAACATTCCAAAAACCCGACAAAATAGTTTAGAACCTGCCAAACCTGATCAAAACATTCTGAAAAGATGCCAAAATACTAGAAAACCAGTCAGAAGTGATCGAAACTTTCAATAACTTGCCAAAACATCATCAAAACAAATGAAAGCAAACCAAAACATTCCAAATACCCACCAAAATATTTTAAAACCCGCCAAAAGGAATCCAAATGTTCCACAACCTGCCAAGACAATCAAAACAACACAAGAGAAAACAAAACATTCTGAAACACCACCAAAACATTCCGAAACACCACCAAAACATTCCGAAAACCCGCCAAAACATCATAAAAACAATTCAAAACCAACCAAAAAATAAGAGGAACACGGCAACATATTGGCAAGCAAGAGACGGAGAACGTGACACCTTCTAGGAGGCCAAGAAGGAAGCCGCACAACACCTGCACTGTGTCTGCAACTTTCAAACTGCTAGAAGCTAGTGGCTTGCCACTGGCCTGCCTCTTCAATTGCCATTAGCATTCCAATGGAAGCTATTCTTGGACAACTTTGCTCTGCTTGCTGCTAGTTCTGCCCCGGCCTACCATAGATAACCTTGCTCTTGCCTTGAGGCTCTGAGATGCCAAGAACTTGTCAACTTCAAAGGGCGGGCCGGGCTACATCTACTCAGCTGCCACAGTTTCTCCTTGCTAGACCTAGTGGGAAAGCATTTTGCTGAGATGCAGAAGGCAAGAAACGCAGAATACGGAGACACGGAGCTGTCCCAAGTGCCGCTGCCAGGCGTCTTTCCGCAGAAGTAGCGCCCCGGAGCGCACCGCAACCGGCACCGTCATCTCTGCGCAAAGAGCCAAAATATTTTAAAACCCACCAAAACTAATCCAAAAATATTTTCAAACCCGCCAAAATAGAAAACCAGACAGAAGTGATCAATACATTCGAAAAAACCTGACAAAACATGATCAAGCCCACCAAAGCTAATCCAAACACACCAAAAACTGGGCTAAACAGAATCAAAACAAATCAAAACAAATCCAAACCTTCTAAAAACCCGCCAAAATATTTCAAAACCCGTCAAAACTAATCAAAACCTTCCGAATACCCGCCAAAACATTCCAAATACCCGCCAAAAGATTTTAAAACCCGCCAAAAAGTATCCAAACATTCCAAAACCTGCCAACACAATAAAAACAACTCAAGAGAATACAAAACATTCTAAAACCCAACCAAGACATTCTGAAAACCCGCCAAAACATCATAAAAACAAATCAAAACCAACCAAAACATTCCAAAAACCAGTCAAAATATTCTGAAATCTGGCCAAAACATCATAAAAAGAAATCAAAACCAACCAAAACATTCCAAAAACCCGACAAAATAGTTTAGAACCTGCCAAACCTGATCAAAACATTCTGAAAAGATGCCAAAATACTAGAAAACCAGTCAGAAGTGATCGAAACTTTCAATAGCTTGCCAAAACATAATCAAAACAAATGAAAGCAAACCAAAACATTCCAAATACCCACCAAAATATTTTAAAACCCGCCAAAAGGAATCCAAATGTTCCACAACCTGCCAAGACAATCAAAACAACACAAGAGAAAACAAAACATTCTGAAACACCACCAAAACATTCCGAAACACCACCAAAACATTCCGAAAACCCGCCAAAACATCATCAAAACAAATCAAAACCAACCAAAAAATAAGAGGAACACGGCAACATATTGGCAAGCAAGAGACGGAGAACGCGGCACCTTCTAGGAGGCCAAGAAGGAAGCCGCACAACACCTGCACTGTGTCTGCAACTTTCAAACTGCTAGAAGCTAGTGGCTTGCCACTGGCCTGCCTCTTCAATTGCCATTAGCATTCCAATGGAAGCTATTCTTGGACAACTTTGCTCTGCTTGCTGCTAGTTCTGCCCCAGCCTACCATAGAGAACCTTGCTCTTGCCTTGAGGCTCTGAGATGCCAAGAACTTGTCAACTTCAAAGGGCGGGCCGGGCTACATCTACTCAGCTGCCACAGTTTCTCCTTGCTAGACCTAGTGGGAAAGCATTTTGCTGAGATGCAGAAGGCAAGAAACGCAGAATACGGAGACGCGGAGCTGTCCCAAGTGCCGCTGCCAGGCGTCTTTCCGCAGAAGGAGCGCCCCGGAGCGCACCGCAACCGGCACCGTCATCTCTGCGCAAAGAGCCAAAATATTTTCAAACCCGCCAAAACTCATCCAAAAATATTTTCAAACCCGCCAAAATAGAAAACCAGACAGAAGTGATCAATACATTCGAAAAAACCTGACAAAACATGATCAAGCCCACCAAAGCTAATCCAAACACACCAAAAACTGGGCTAAACAGAATCAAAACAAATCAAAACAAATCCAAACCTTCTAAAAACCCGCCAAAATATTTCAAAACCCGTCAAAACTAATCAAAACCTTCCGAATACCCGCCAAAACATTCCAAATACCCGCCAAAAGATTTTAAAACCCGCCAAAAAGTATCCAAACATTCCAAAACCTGCCAACACAATAAAAACAACTCAAGAGAATACAAAACATTCTAAAACCCAACCAAGACATTCTGAAAACCCGCCAAAACATCATAAAAACAAATCAAAACCAACCAAAACATTCCAAAAACCAGTCAAAATATTCTGAAATCTGGCCAAAACATCATAAAAAGAAATCAAAACCAACCAAAACATTCCAAAAACCCGACAAAATAGTTTAGAACCTGCCAAACCTGATCAAAACATTCTGAAAAGATGCCAAAATACTAGAAAACCAGTCAGAAGTGATCGAAACTTTCAATAGCTTGCCAAAACATAATCAAAACAAATGAAAGCAAACCAAAACATTCCAAATACCCACCAAAATATTTTAAAACCCGCCAAAAGGAATCCAAATGTTCCACAACCTGCCAAGACAATCAAAACAACACAAGAGAAAACAAAACATTCTGAAACACCACCAAAACATTCCGAAACACCACCAAAACATTCCGAAAACCCGCCAAAACATCATCAAAACAAATCAAAACCAACCAAAAAATAAGAGGAACACGGCAACATATTGGCAAGCAAGAGACGGAGAACGCGGCACCTTCTAGGAGGCCAAGAAGGAAGCCGCACAACACCTGCACTGTGTCTGCAACTTTCAAACTGCTAGAAGCTAGTGGCTTGCCACTGGCCTGCCTCTTCAATTGCCATTAGCATTCCAATGGAAGCTATTCTTGGACAACTTTGCTCTGCTTGCTGCTAGTTCTGCCCCAGCCTACCATAGAGAACCTTGCTCTTGCCTTGAGGCTCTGAGATGCCAAGAACTTGTCAACTTCAAAGGGCGGGCCGGGCTACATCTACTCAGCTGCCACAGTTTCTCCTTGCTAGACCTAGTGGGAAAGCATTTTGCTGAGATGCAGAAGGCAAGAAACGCAGAATACGGAGACGCGGAGCTGTCCCAAGTGCCGCTGCCAGGCGTCTTTCCGCAGAAGGAGCGCCCCGGAGCGCACCGCAACCGGCACCGTCATCTCTGCGCAAAGAGCCAAAATATTTTCAAACCCGCCAAAACTCATCCAAAAATATTTTTAAACCCGCCAAAATAGAAAACCAGACAGAAGTGATCAATACATTCGAAAAAACCTGACAAAACATGATCAAGCCCACCAAAGCTAATCCAAACACACCAAAAACTGGGCTAAACAGAATCAAAACAAATCAAAACAAATCCAAACCTTCTAAAAACCCGCCAAAATATTTCAAAACCCGTCAAAACTAATCAAAACCTTCCGAATACCCGCCAAAACATTCCAAATACCCGCCAAAAGATTTTAAAACCCGCCAAAAAGTATCCAAACATTCCAAAACCTGCCAACACAATAAAAACAACTCAAGAGAATACAAAACATTCTAAAACCCAACCAAGACATTCCGAAAACCCGCCAAAACATCATAAAAACAAATCAAAACCAACCAAAACATTCCAAAAACCAGCCAAAATATTCCGAAATCTGGCCAAAACATCATAAAAACAAATCAAAACCAACCAAAACATTCCAAAAACCCGACAAAATAGTTTAGAACCTGCCAAACCTGATCAAAACATTCTGAAAAGATGCCAAAATACTAGAAAACCAGTCAGAAGTGATCGAAACTTTCAATAACTTGCCAAAACATCATCAAAACAAATGAAAGCAAACCAAAACATTCCAAATACCCACCAAAATATTTTAAAACCCGCCAAAAGGAATCCAAATGTTCCACAACCTGCCAAGACAATCAAAACAACACAAGAGAAAACAAAACATTCTGAAACACCACCAAAACATTCCGAAACACCACCAAAACATTCCGAAAACCCGCCAAAACATCATAAAAACAATTCAAAACCAACCAAAAAATAAGAGGAACACGGCAACATATTGGCAAGCAAGAGACGGAGAACGTGACACCTTCTAGGAGGCCAAGAAGGAAGCCGCACAACACCTGCACTGTGTCTGCAACTTTCAAACTGCTAGAAGCTAGTGGCTTGCCACTGGCCTGCCTCTTCAATTGCCATTAGCATTCCAATGGAAGCTATTCTTGGACAACTTTGCTCTGCTTGCTGCTAGTTCTGCCCCGGCCTACCATAGATAACCTTGCTCTTGCCTTGAGGCTCTGAGATGCCAAGAACTTGTCAACTTCAAAGGGCGGGCCGGGCTACATCTACTCAGCTGCCACAGTTTCTCCTTGCTAGACCTAGTGGGAAAGCATTTTGCTGAGATGCAGAAGGCAAGAAACGCAGAATACGGAGACACGGAGCTGTCCCAAGTGCCGCTGCCAGGCGTCTTTCCGCAGAAGTAGCGCCCCGGAGCGCACCGCAACCGGCACCGTCATCTCTGCGCAAAGAGCCAAAATATTTTAAAACCCACCAAAACTAATCCAAAAATATTTTCAAACCCGCCAAAATAGAAAACCAGACAGAAGTGATCAATACATTCGAAAAAACCTGACAAAACATGATCAAGCCCACCAAAGCTAATCCAAACACACCAAAAACTGGGCTAAACAGAATCAAAACAAATCAAAACAAATCCAAACCTTCTAAAAACCCGCCAAAATATTTCAAAACCCGTCAAAACTAATCAAAACCTTCCGAATACCCGCCAAAACATTCCAAATACCCGCCAAAAGATTTTAAAACCCGCCAAAAAGTATCCAAACATTCCAAAACCTGCCAACACAATAAAAACAACTCAAGAGAATACAAAACATTCTAAAACCCAACCAAGACATTCTGAAAACCCGCCAAAACATCATAAAAACAAATCAAAACCAACCAAAACATTCCAAAAACCAGTCAAAATATTCTGAAATCTGGCCAAAACATCATAAAAAGAAATCAAAACCAACCAAAACATTCCAAAAACCCGACAAAATAGTTTAGAACCTGCCAAACCTGATCAAAACATTCTGAAAAGATGCCAAAATACTAGAAAACCAGTCAGAAGTGATCGAAACTTTCAATAGCTTGCCAAAACATAATCAAAACAAATGAAAGCAAACCAAAACATTCCAAATACCCACCAAAATATTTTAAAACCCGCCAAAAGGAATCCAAATGTTCCACAACCTGCCAAGACAATCAAAACAACACAAGAGAAAACAAAACATTCTGAAACACCACCAAAACATTCCGAAACAACACCAAAACATTCCGAAAACCCGCCAAAACATCATCAAAACAAATCAAAACCAACCAAAAAATAAGAGGAACACGGCAACATATTGGCAAGCAAGAGACGGAGAACGCGGCACCTTCTAGGAGGCCAAGAAGGAAGCCGCACAACACCTGCACTGTGTCTGCAACTTTCAAACTGCTAGAAGCTAGTGGCTTGCCACTGGCCTACCTCTTCAATTGCCATTAGCATTCCAATGGAAGCTATTCTTGGACAACTTTGCTCTGCTTGCTGCTAGTTCTGCCCCAGCCTAGCATAGAGAACCTTGCTCTTGCCTTGAGGCTCTGAGATGCCAAGAACTTGTCAACTTCAAAGGGCGGGCCGGGCTACATCTACTCAGCTGCCACAGTTTCTCCTTGCTAAACCTAGTGGGAAAGCATTTTGCTGAGATGCAGAAGGCAAGAAACGCACAATACGGAGACGCGGAGCTGTCCCAATTGCCGCTGCCAGGCGTCTTTCCGCAGAAGGAGCGCCCCAGAGCGCACCGCAACCGGCACCGTCATCTCTGCGCAAAGAGCCAAAATATTTTCAAACCCGCCAAAACTAATCCAAAAATATTTTTAAACCCGCCAAAATAGAAAACCAGACAGAAGTGATCAATACATTCGAAAAAACCTGACAAAACATGATCAAGCCCACCAAAGCTAATCCAAACACACCAAAAACTGGGCTAAACAGAATCAAAACAAATCAAAACAAATCCAAACCTTCTAAAAACCCGCCAAAATATTTCAAAACCCTTCAAAACTAATCAAAACCTTCCGAATACCCGCCAAAACATTCCAAATACCCGCCAAAAGATTTTAAAACCCGCCAAAAAGTATCCAAACATTCCAAAACCTGCCAACACAATAAAAACAACTCAAGAGAATACAAAACATTCTAAAACCCAACCAAGACATTCCAAAAACCCGCCAAAACATCATAAAAACAAATCAAAACCAACCAAAACATTCCAAAAACCAGCCAAAATATTCCGAAATCTGGCCAAAACATCATAAAAACAAATCAAAACCAACCAAAACATTCCAAAAACCCGACAAAATAGTTTAGAACCTGCCAAACCTGATCAAAACATTCTGAAAAGATGCCAAAATACTAGAAAACCAGTCAGAAGTGATCGAAACTTTCAATAACTTGCCAAAACATCATCAAAACAAATGAAAGCAAACCAAAACATTCCAAATACCCACCAAAATATTTTAAAACCCGCCAAAAGGAATCCAAATGTTCCACAACCTGCCAAGACAATCAAAACAACACAAGAGAAAACAAAACATTCTGAAACACCACCAAAATATTCTAAAACACCACCAAAACATTCCGAAAACCCGCCAAAACATCATCAAAACAAATCAAAACCAACCAAAAAATAAGAGGAACACGGCAACATATTGGCAAGCAAGAGACGGAGAACACGGCACCTTCTAGGAGGCCAAGAAGGAAGCCGCACAACACCTGCACTGTGTCTGCAACTTTCAAACTGCTAGAAGCTAGTGGCTTGCCACTGGCCTGCCTCTTCAATTGCCATTAGGATTCCAATGGAAGCTATTCTTGGACAACTTTGCTCTGCTTGCTGCTAGTTCTGCCCCAGCCTAGCATAGAGAACCTTGCTCTTGCCTTGAGGCTCTGAGATGCCAAGAACTTGTCAACTTCAAAGGGCGGGCCGGGCTACATCTACTCAGCTGCCACAGTTTCTCCTTGCTAGACCTAGTGGGAAAGCATTTTGCTGAGATGCAGAAGGCAAGAAACGCAGAATACGGAGACGCGGAGCTGTCCCAAGTGCCGCTGCCAGGCGTCTTTCCGCAGAAGGAGCGCCCCGGAGCGCACCGCAACCGGCACCGTCATCTCTGCGCAAAGAGCCAAAATATTTTCAAACCCGCCAAAACTAATCCAAAAATATTTTCAAACCCGCCAAAATAGAAAACCAGACAGAAGTCATCAATACATTCGAAAAAACCTGACAAAACATGATCAAGCCCACCAAAGCTAATCCAAACACACCAAAAACTGGGCTAAACAGAATCAAAACAAATCAAAACAAATCCAAACCTTCTAAAAACCCGCCAAAATATTTCAAAACCCGTCAAAACTAATCAAAACATTCTGAATACCCGCCAAAACATTCCAAATACCAGCCAAAAGATTTTAAAACTCGCCAAAAAGTATCCAAACATTCCAAAACCTGCCAACACAATAAAAACAACTCAAGAGAATACAAAACATTCTAAAACCCAACCAAGACATTCCGAAAACCCGCCAAAACATCATAAAAACAAATCAAAACCAACCAAAATATTCCAAAAACCCGCCAAAATGATTTAGACCCACAAAACTCATCAAAACATGCTGAAAAGATGCCAAAACATTAGAAAACCAGCCTGAACTGATCAAAACATTCAAAAAACTTGGCAAAACATCATAAAAACAAATCAAAACCAACCAAAACATTCCAAAAACCTGACAAAATAGTTTAGAACCTGCCAAAACTGATCAAAACATTCTGAAAAGATGCCAAAATACTAGAAAACCAGTCAGAAGTGATCGAAACTTTCAATAACTTGTCAAAACATAATCAAAACAAATGAAAGCAAACCAAAACATTCCAAATACCTGCCAAAAGATTTTAAAACCCGCCAAAAGGAATCCAAATGTTCCACAACCTGCCAAGACAATCAAAACAACACAAGAGAAAACAAAACATTCTAAAACACCACCAAAACATTCCAAAAACCCGCCAAAACATCATCAAAACAAATCAAAACCAACCAAAAAATAAGAGGAACACGGCAACATATTGGCAAGCAAGAGACGGAGAACGCGGCACCTTCTAGGAGGCCAAGAAGGAAGCCGCACAACACCTGCACTGTGTCTGCAACTTTCAAACTGCTAGAAGCTAGTGGCTTGCCACTGGCCTGCCTCTTCAATTGCCATTAGCATTCCAATGGAAGCTATTCTTGGACAACTTTGCTCTGCTTGCTGCTAGTTCTGCCCCAGCCTACCATAGAGAACCTTGCTCTTGCCTTGAGGCTCTGAGATGCCAAGAACTTGTCAACTTCAAAGGGCGGGCCGGGCTACATCTACTCAGCTGCCACAGTTTCTCCTTGCTAGACCTAGTGGGAAAGCATTTTGCTGAGATGCAGAAGGCAAGAAACGCAGAATACGGAGACGCGGAGCTGTCCCAAGTGCCGCTGCCAGGCGTCTTTCCGCAGAAGGAGCGCCCCGGAGCGCACCGCAACCGGCACCGTCATCTCTGCGCAAAGAGCCAAAATATTTTCAAACCCGCCAAAACTCATCCAAAAATATTTTTAAACCCGCCAAAATAGAAAACCAGACAGAAGTGATCAATACATTCGAAAAAACCTGACAAAACATGATCAAGCCCACCAAAGCTAATCCAAACACACCAAAAACTGGGCTAAACAGAATCAAAACAAATCAAAACAAATCCAAACCTTCTAAAAACCCGCCAAAATATTTCAAAACCCGTCAAAACTAATCAAAACCTTCCGAATACCCGCCAAAACATTCCAAATACCCGCCAAAAGATTTTAAAACCCGCCAAAAAGTATCCAAACATTCCAAAACCTGCCAACACAATAAAAACAACTCAAGAGAATACAAAACATTCTAAAACCCAACCAAGACATTCCGAAAACCCGCCAAAACATCATAAAAACAAATCAAAACCAACCAAAACATTCCAAAAACCAGCCAAAATATTCCGAAATCTGGCCAAAACATCATAAAAACAAATCAAAACCAACCAAAACATTCCAAAAACCCGACAAAATAGTTTAGAACCTGCCAAACCTGATCAAAACATTCTGAAAAGATGCCAAAATACTAGAAAACCAGTCAGAAGTGATCGAAACTTTCAATAACTTGCCAAAACATCATCAAAACAAATGAAAGCAAACCAAAACATTCCAAATACCCACCAAAATATTTTAAAACCCGCCAAAAGGAATCCAAATGTTCCACAACCTGCCAAGACAATCAAAACAACACAAGAGAAAACAAAACATTCTGAAACACCACCAAAACATTCCGAAACACCACCAAAACATTCCGAAAACCCGCCAAAACATCATAAAAACAATTCAAAACCAACCAAAAAATAAGAGGAACACGGCAACATATTGGCAAGCAAGAGACGGAGAACGTGACACCTTCTAGGAGGCCAAGAAGGAAGCCGCACAACACCTGCACTGTGTCTGCAACTTTCAAACTGCTAGAAGCTAGTGGCTTGCCACTGGCCTGCCTCTTCAATTGCCATTAGCATTCCAATGGAAGCTATTCTTGGACAACTTTGCTCTGCTTGCTGCTAGTTCTGCCCCGGCCTACCATAGATAACCTTGCTCTTGCCTTGAGGCTCTGAGATGCCAAGAACTTGTCAACTTCAAAGGGCGGGCCGGGCTACATCTACTCAGCTGCCACAGTTTCTCCTTGCTAGACCTAGTGGGAAAGCATTTTGCTGAGATGCAGAAGGCAAGAAACGCACAATACGGAGACGCGGAGCTGTCCCAATTGCCGCTGCCAGGCGTCTTTCCGCAGAAGGAGCGCCCCAGAGCGCACCGCAACCGGCACCGTCATCTCTGCGCAAAGAGCCAAAATATTTTCAAACCCGCCAAAACTAATCCAAAAATATTTTTAAACCCGCCAAAATAGAAAACCAGACAGAAGTGATCAATACATTCGAAAAAACCTGACAAAACATGATCAAGCCCACCAAAGCTAATCCAAACACACCAAAAACTGGGCTAAACAGAATCAAAACAAATCAAAACAAATCCAAACCTTCTAAAAACCCGCCAAAATATTTCAAAACCCTTCAAAACTAATCAAAACCTTCCGAATACCCGCCAAAACATTCCAAATACCCGCCAAAAGATTTTAAAACCCGCCAAAAAGTATCCAAACATTCCAAAACCTGCCAACACAATAAAAACAACTCAAGAGAATACAAAACATTCTAAAACCCAACCAAGACATTCCGAAAACCCGCCAAAACATCATAAAAACAAATCAAAACCAACCAAAACATTCCAAAAACCAGCCAAAATATTCCGAAATCTGGCCAAAACATCATAAAAACAAATCAAAACCAACCAAAACATTCCAAAAACCCGACAAAATAGTTTAGAACCTGCCAAACCTGATCAAAACATTCTGAAAAGATGCCAAAATACTAGAAAACCAGTCAGAAGTGATCGAAACTTTCAATAGCTTGCCAAAACATAATCAAAACAAATGAAAGCAAACCAAAACATTCCAAATACCCACCAAAATATTTTAAAACCCGCCAAAAGGAATCCAAATGTTCCACAACCTGCCAAGACAATCAAAACAACACAAGAGAAAACAAAACATTCTGAAACACCACCAAAATATTCTAAAACACCACCAAAACATTCCGAAAACCCGCCAAAACATCATCAAAACAAATCAAAACCAACCAAAAAATAAGAGGAACACGGCAACATATTGGCAAGCAAGAGACGGAGAACGCGGCACCTTCTAGGAGGCCAAGAAGGAAGCCGCACAACACCTGCACTGTGTCTGCAACTTTCAAACTGCTAGAAGCTAGTGGCTTGCCACTGGCCTGCCTCTTCAATTGCCATTAGCATTCCAATGGAAGCTATTCTTGGACAACTTTGCTCTGCTTGCTGCTAGTTCTGCCCCAGCCTACCATAGAGAACCTTGCTCTTGCCTTGAGGCTCTGAGATGCCAAGAACTTGTCAACTTCAAAGGGCGGGCCGGGCTACATCTACTCAGCTGCCACAGTTTCTCCTTGCTAGACCTAGTGGGAAAGCATTTTGCTGAGATGCAGAAGGCAAGAAACGCAGAATACGGAGACGCGGAGCTGTCCCAAGTGCCGCTGCCAGGCGTCTTTCCGCAGAAGGAGCGCCCCGGAGCGCACCGCAACCGGCACCGTCATCTCTGCGCAAAGAGCCAAAATATTTTCAAACCCGCCAAAACTCATCCAAAAATATTTTTAAACCCGCCAAAATAGAAAACCAGACAGAAGTGATCAATACATTCGAAAAAACCTGACAAAACATGATCAAGCCCACCAAAGCTAATCCAAACACACCAAAAACTGGGCTAAACAGAATCAAAACAAATCAAAACAAATCCAAACCTTCTAAAAACCCGCCAAAATATTTCAAAACCCGTCAAAACTAATCAAAACCTTCCGAATACCCGCCAAAACATTCCAAATACCCGCCAAAAGATTTTAAAACCCGCCAAAAAGTATCCAAACATTCCAAAACCTGCCAACACAATAAAAACAACTCAAGAGAATACAAAACATTCTAAAACCCAACCAAGACATTCCGAAAACCCGCCAAAACATCATAAAAACAAATCAAAACCAACCAAAACATTCCAAAAACCAGCCAAAATATTCCGAAATCTGGCCAAAACATCATAAAAACAAATCAAAACCAACCAAAACATTCCAAAAACCCGACAAAATAGTTTAGAACCTGCCAAACCTGATCAAAACATTCTGAAAAGATGCCAAAATACTAGAAAACCAGTCAGAAGTGATCGAAACTTTCAATAACTTGCCAAAACATCATCAAAACAAATGAAAGCAAACCAAAACATTCCAAATACCCACCAAAATATTTTAAAACCCGCCAAAAGGAATCCAAATGTTCCACAACCTGCCAAGACAATCAAAACAACACAAGAGAAAACAAAACATTCTGAAACACCACCAAAACATTCCGAAACACCACCAAAACATTCCGAAAACCCGCCAAAACATCATAAAAACAATTCAAAACCAACCAAAAAATAAGAGGAACACGGCAACATATTGGCAAGCAAGAGACGGAGAACGTGACACCTTCTAGGAGGCCAAGAAGGAAGCCGCACAACACCTGCACTGTGTCTGCAACTTTCAAACTGCTAGAAGCTAGTGGCTTGCCACTGGCCTGCCTCTTCAATTGCCATTAGCATTCCAATGGAAGCTATTCTTGGACAACTTTGCTCTGCTTGCTGCTAGTTCTGCCCCGGCCTACCATAGATAACCTTGCTCTTGCCTTGAGGCTCTGAGATGCCAAGAACTTGTCAACTTCAAAGGGCGGGCCGGGCTACATCTACTCAGCTGCCACAGTTTCTCCTTGCTAGACCTAGTGGGAAAGCATTTTGCTGAGATGCAGAAGGCAAGAAACGCAGAATACGGAGACACGGAGCTGTCCCAAGTGCCGCTGCCAGGCGTCTTTCCGCAGAAGTAGCGCCCCGGAGCGCACCGCAACCGGCACCGTCATCTCTGCGCAAAGAGCCAAAATATTTTAAAACCCACCAAAACTAATCCAAAAATATTTTCAAACCCGCCAAAATAGAAAACCAGACAGAAGTGATCAATACATTCGAAAAAACCTGACAAAACATGATCAAGCCCACCAAAGCTAATCCAAACACACCAAAAACTGGGCTAAACAGAATCAAAACAAATCAAAACAAATCCAAACCTTCTAAAAACCCGCCAAAATATTTCAAAACCCGTCAAAACTAATCAAAACCTTCCGAATACCCGCCAAAACATTCCAAATACCCGCCAAAAGATTTTAAAACCCGCCAAAAAGTATCCAAACATTCCAAAACCTGCCAACACAATAAAAACAACTCAAGAGAATACAAAACATTCTAAAACCCAACCAAGACATTCTGAAAACCCGCCAAAACATCATAAAAACAAATCAAAACCAACCAAAACATTCCAAAAACCAGTCAAAATATTCTGAAATCTGGCCAAAACATCATAAAAAGAAATCAAAACCAACCAAAACATTCCAAAAACCCGACAAAATAGTTTAGAACCTGCCAAACCTGATCAAAACATTCTGAAAAGATGCCAAAATACTAGAAAACCAGTCAGAAGTGATCGAAACTTTCAATAGCTTGCCAAAACATAATCAAAACAAATGAAAGCAAACCAAAACATTCCAAATACCCACCAAAATATTTTAAAACCCGCCAAAAGGAATCCAAATGTTCCACAACCTGCCAAGACAATCAAAACAACACAAGAGAAAACAAAACATTCTGAAACACCACCAAAACATTCCGAAACAACACCAAAACATTCCGAAAACCCGCCAAAACATCATCAAAACAAATCAAAACCAACCAAAAAATAAGAGGAACACGGCAACATATTGGCAAGCAAGAGACGGAGAACGCGGCACCTTCTAGGAGGCCAAGAAGGAAGCCGCACAACACCTGCACTGTGTCTGCAACTTTCAAACTGCTAGAAGCTAGTGGCTTGCCACTGGCCTACCTCTTCAATTGCCATTAGCATTCCAATGGAAGCTATTCTTGGACAACTTTGCTCTGCTTGCTGCTAGTTCTGCCCCAGCCTAGCATAGAGAACCTTGCTCTTGCCTTGAGGCTCTGAGATGCCAAGAACTTGTCAACTTCAAAGGGCGGGCCGGGCTACATCTACTCAGCTGCCACAGTTTCTCCTTGCTAAACCTAGTGGGAAAGCATTTTGCTGAGATGCAGAAGGCAAGAAACGCACAATACGGAGACGCGGAGCTGTCCCAATTGCCGCTGCCAGGCGTCTTTCCGCAGAAGGAGCGCCCCAGAGCGCACCGCAACCGGCACCGTCATCTCTGCGCAAAGAGCCAAAATATTTTCAAACCCGCCAAAACTAATCCAAAAATATTTTTAAACCCGCCAAAATAGAAAACCAGACAGAAGTGATCAATACATTCGAAAAAACCTGACAAAACATGATCAAGCTCACCAAAGCTAATCCAAACACACCAAAAACTGGGCTAAACAGAATCAAAACAAATCAAAACAAATCCAAACCTTCTAAAAACCCGCCAAAATATTTCAAAACCCTTCAAAACTAATCAAAACCTTCCGAATACCCGCCAAAACATTCCAAATACCCGCCAAAAGATTTTAAAACCCGCCAAAAAGTATCCAAACATTCCAAAACCTGCCAACACAATAAAAACAACTCAAGAGAATACAAAACATTCTAAAACCCAACCAAGACATTCCAAAAACCCGCCAAAACATCATAAAAACAAATCAAAACCAACCAAAACATTCCAAAAACCAGCCAAAATATTCCGAAATCTGGCCAAAACATCATAAAAACAAATCAAAACCAACCAAAACATTCCAAAAACCCGACAAAATAGTTTAGAACCTGCCAAACCTGATCAAAACATTCTGAAAAGATGCCAAAATACTAGAAAACCAGTCAGAAGTGATCGAAACTTTCAATAACTTGCCAAAACATCATCAAAACAAATGAAAGCAAACCAAAACATTCCAAATACCCACCAAAATATTTTAAAACCCGCCAAAAGGAATCCAAATGTTCCACAACCTGCCAAGACAATCAAAACAACACAAGAGAAAACAAAACATTCTGAAACACCACCAAAATATTCTAAAACACCACCAAAACATTCCGAAAACCCGCCAAAACATCATCAAAACAAATCAAAACCAACCAAAAAATAAGAGGAACACGGCAACATATTGGCAAGCAAGAGACGGAGAACACGGCACCTTCTAGGAGGCCAAGAAGGAAGCCGCACAACACCTGCACTGTGTCTGCAACTTTCAAACTGCTAGAAGCTAGTGGCTTGCCACTGGCCTGCCTCTTCAATTGCCATTAGCATTCCAATGGAAGCTATTCTTGGACAACTTTGCTCTGCTTGCTGCTAGTTCTGCCCCAGCCTAGCATAGAGAACCTTGCTCTTGCCTTGAGGCTCTGAGATGCCAAGAACTTGTCAACTTCAAAGGGCGGGCCGGGCTACATCTACTCAGCTGCCACAGTTTCTCCTTGCTAGACCTAGTGGGAAAGCATTTTGCTGAGATGCAGAAGGCAAGAAACGCAGAATACGGAGACGCGGAGCTGTCCCAAGTGCCGCTGCCAGGCGTCTTTCCGCAGAAGGAGCGCCCCGGAGCGCACCGCAACCGGCACCGTCATCTCTGCGCAAAGAGCCAAAATATTTTCAAACCCGCCAAAACTAATCCAAAAATATTTTCAAACCCGCCAAAATAGAAAACCAGACAGAAGTCATCAATACATTCGAAAAAACCTGACAAAACATGATCAAGCCCACCAAAGCTAATCCAAACACACCAAAAACTGGGCTAAACAGAATCAAAACAAATCAAAACAAATCCAAACCTTCTAAAAACCCGCCAAAATATTTCAAAACCCGTCAAAACTAATCAAAACATTCTGAATACCCGCCAAAACATTCCAAATACCAGCCAAAAGATTTTAAAACTCGCCAAAAAGTATCCAAACATTCCAAAACCTGCCAACACAATAAAAACAACTCAAGAGAATACAAAACATTCTAAAACCCAACCAAGACATTCCGAAAACCCGCCAAAACATCATAAAAACAAATCAAAACCAACCAAAATATTCCAAAAACCCGCCAAAATGATTTAGACCCACAAAACTCATCAAAACATGCTGAAAAGATGCCAAAACATTAGAAAACCAGCCTGAACTGATCAAAACATTCAAAAAACTTGGCAAAACATCATAAAAACAAATCAAAACCAACCAAAACATTCCAAAAACCTGACAAAATAGTTTAGAACCTGCCAAAACTGATCAAAACATTCTGAAAAGATGCCAAAATACTAGAAAACCAGTCAGAAGTGATCGAAACTTTCAATAACTTGTCAAAACATAATCAAAACAAATGAAAGCAAACCAAAACATTCCAAATACCTGCCAAAAGATTTTAAAACCCGCCAAAAGGAATCCAAATGTTCCACAACCTGCCAAGACAATCAAAACAACACAAGAGAAAACAAAACATTCTAAAACACCACCAAAACATTCCGAAAACCCGCCAAAACATCATCAAAACAAATCAAAACCAACCAAAAAATAAGAGGAACACGGCAACATATTGGCAAGCAAGAGACGGAGAACGCGGCACCTTCTAGGAGGCCAAGAAGGAAGCCGCACAACACCTGCACTGTGTCTGCAACTTTCAAACTGCTAGAAGCTAGTGGCTTGCCACTGGCCTACCTCTTCAATTGCCATTAGCATTCCAATGGAAGCTATTCTTGGACAACTTTGCTCTGCTTGCTGCTAGTTCTGCCCCAGCCTAGCATAGAGAACCTTGCTCTTGCCTTGAGGCTCTGAGATGCCAAGAACTTGTCAACTTCAAAGGGCGGGCCGGGCTACATCTACTCAGCTGCCACAGTTTCTCCTTGCTAAACCTAGTGGGAAAGCATTTTGCTGAGATGCAGAAGGCAAGAAACGCACAATACGGAGACGCGGAGCTGTCCCAATTGCCGCTGCCAGGCGTCTTTCCGCAGAAGGAGCGCCCCAGAGCGCACCGCAACCGGCACCGTCATCTCTGCGCAAAGAGCCAAAATATTTTCAAACCCGCCAAAACTAATCCAAAAATATTTTTAAACCCGCCAAAATAGAAAACCAGACAGAAGTGATCAATACATTCGAAAAAACCTGACAAAACATGATCAAGCCCACCAAAGCTAATCCAAACACACCAAAAACTGGGCTAAACAGAATCAAAACAAATCAAAACAAATCCAAACCTTCTAAAAACCCGCCAAAATATTTCAAAACCCTTCAAAACTAATCAAAACCTTCCGAATACCCGCCAAAACATTCCAAATACCCGCCAAAAGATTTTAAAACCCGCCAAAAAGTATCCAAACATTCCAAAACCTGCCAACACAATAAAAACAACTCAAGAGAATACAAAACATTCTAAAACCCAACCAAGACATTCCAAAAACCCGCCAAAACATCATAAAAACAAATCAAAACCAACCAAAACATTCCAAAAACCAGCCAAAATATTCCGAAATCTGGCCAAAACATCATAAAAAGAAATCAAAACCAACCAAAACATTCCAAAAACCCGACAAAATAGTTTAGAACCTGCCAAACCTGATCAAAACATTCTGAAAAGATGCCAAAATACTAGAAAACCAGTCAGAAGTGATCGAAACTTTCAATAACTTGCCAAAACATCATCAAAACAAATGAAAGCAAACCAAAACATTCCAAATACCCACCAAAATATTTTAAAACCCGCCAAAAGGAATCCAAATGTTCCACAACCTGCCAAGACAATCAAAACAACACAAGAGAAAACAAAACATTCTGAAACACCACCAAAATATTCTAAAACACCACCAAAACATTCCGAAAACCCGCCAAAACATCATCAAAACAAATCAAAACCAACCAAAAAATAAGAGGAACACGGCAACATATTGGCAAGCAAGAGACGGAGAACACGGCACCTTCTAGGAGGCCAAGAAGGAAGCCGCACAACACCTGCACTGTGTCTGCAACTTTCAAACTGCTAGAAGCTAGTGGCTTGCCACTGGCCTGCCTCTTCAATTGCCATTAGCATTCCAATGGAAGCTATTCTTGGACAACTTTGCTCTGCTTGCTGCTAGTTCTGCCCCAGCCTAGCATAGAGAACCTTGCTCTTGCCTTGAGGCTCTGAGATGCCAAGAACTTGTCAACTTCAAAGGGCGGGCCGGGCTACATCTACTCAGCTGCCACAGTTTCTCCTTGCTAGACCTAGTGGGAAAGCATTTTGCTGAGATGCAGAAGGCAAGAAACGCAGAATACGGAGACGCGGAGCTGTCCCAAGTGCCGCTGCCAGGCGTCTTTCCGCAGAAGGAGCGCCCCGGAGCGCACCGCAACCGGCACCGTCATCTCTGCGCAAAGAGCCAAAATATTTTCAAACCCGCCAAAACTAATCCAAAAATATTTTCAAACCCGCCAAAATAGAAAACCAGACAGAAGTGATCAATACATTCGAAAAAACCTGACAAAACATGATCAAGCCCACCAAAGCTAATCCAAACACACCAAAAACTGGGCTAAACAGAATCAAAACAAATCAAAACAAATCCAAACCTTCTAAAAACCCGCCAAAATATTTCAAAACCAGTCAAAACTAATCAAAACCTTCCGAATACCCGCCAAAACATTCCAAATACCCGCCAAAAGATTTTAAAACCCGCCAAAATGAATCCAAACATTCCAAAACCTGCCAACACAATAAAAACAACTCAAGAGAATACAAAACATTCTAAAACCCAACCAAGACATTCCGAAAACCCGCCAAGACATCATAAAAACAAATCAAAACCAACCAAAATATTCCAAAAACCCGCCAAAATGATTTAGACCCGCAAAACTCATCAAAAAATGCTGAAAAGATGCCAAAACATTAGAAAACCAGCCTGAACTGATCAAAACATTCAAAAAACTTGGCAAAACATCATAAAAACAAATCAAAACCAACCGAAACATTCCAAAAACCTGACAAAATAGTTTAGAACCTGCCAAACCTGATCAAAACATTCTGAAAAGATGCCAAAATACTAGAAAACCAGTCAGAAGTGATCGAAACTTTCAATAACTTGCCAAAACATCATCAAAACAAATGAAAGCAAACCAAAACATTCCAAATACCCACCAAAAGATTTTAAAACCCGCCAAAAGGAATCCAAATGTTCCACAACCTGCCAAGACAATCAAAACAACACAAGAGAAAACAAAACATTCTAAAACACCACCAAAACATTCCAAAAACCCGCCAAAACATCATAAAAACAAATCAAAACAAACCAAAAAATAAGAGGAAGACGGCAACATATTGGCAAGCAAGAGACGGAGAAGGTGGCACCTTCTAGGAGGCCAAGAAGGAAGCCGCACAACACCTGCAATGTGTCTGCAACCTTCAAACTGCTAGAAGCTAGTGGCTTGCCACTGGCCTGCCTCTTCAATTGCCATTAGCATTCCAATGGAAGCTATTCTTGGACAACTTTGCTCTGCTTGCTGCTAGTTCTGCCCCGGCCTACCATAGATAACCTTGCTCTTGCCTTGAGGCTCTGAGATGCCAAGAACTTGTCAACTTCAAAGGGCGGGCCGGGCTACATCTACTCAGCTGCCACAGTTTCTCCTTGCTAGACCTAGTGGGAAAGCATTTTGCTGAGATGCAGAAGGCAAGAAACGCAGAATACGGAGACGCGGAGCTGTCCCAAGTGCCGCTGCCAGGCGTCTTTCCGCAGAAGTAGCGCCCCGGAGCGCACCGCAACCGGCACCGTCATCTCTGCGCAAAGAGCCAAAATATTTTAAAACCCGCCAAAACTAATCCAAAAATATTTTCAAACCCGCCAAAATAGAAAACCAGACAGAAGTGATCAATACATTCGAAAAAACCTGACAAAACATGATCAAGCCCACCAAAGCTAATCCAAACACACCAAAAACTGGGCTAAACAGAATCAAAACAAATCAAAACAAATCTAAACCTTCTAAAAACCCGCCAAAATATTTCAAAACCCGTCAAAACTAATCAAAACCTTCCGAATACCCGCCAAAACATTCCAAATACCCGCCAAAAGATTTTAAAACCCGCCAAAATGAATCCAAACATTCCAAAACCTGCCAACACAATAAAAGCAACTCAAGAGAATACAAAACATTCTAAAACCCAACCAAGACATTCCGAAAACCCGCCAAAACATCATAAAAACAAATCAAAACCAACCAAAACATTCCAAAAACCAGCCAAAATATTCCGAAATCTGGCCAAAACATCATAAAAACAAATCAAAACCAACCAAAACATTCCAAAAACCCGCCAAAATGATTTAGACCCGCAAAACTCATCAAAACATTCTGAAAAGATGCCAAAACATTAGAAAACCAGCCTGAACTGATCAAAACATTCAAAAAACCCGCCAAAACATCATAAAAACAAATCAAAACCAACCAAAACATTCCAAAAACCAGCCAAAATATTCCGAAATCTGGCCAAAACATCATAAAAACAAATCAAAACCAACCAAAACATTCCAAAAACCAGCCAAAATATTCCGAAATCTGGCCAAAACATCATAAAAACAAATCAAAACCAACCAAAACATTCCAAAAACCCGACAAAATAGTTTAGAACCTGCCAAACCTGATCAAAACATTCTGAAAAGATGCCAAAATACTAGAAAACCAGTCAGAAGTGATCGAAACTTTCAATAACTTGCCAAAACATAATCAAAACAAATGAAAGCAAACCAAAACATTCCAAATACCCACCAAAATATTTTAAAACCCGCCAAAAGGAATCCAAATGTTCCACAACCTGCCAAGACAATCAAAACAACACAAGAGAAAACAAAACATTCTGAAACACCACCAAAACATTCCGAAACACCACCAAAACATTCCGAAAACCCGCCAAAACATCATAAAAACAATTCAAAACCAACCAAAAAATAAGAGGAACACGGCAACATATTGGCAAGCAAGAGACGGAGAACGTGACACCTTCTAGGAGGCCAAGAAGGAAGCCGCACAACACCTGCACTGTGTCTGCAACCTTCAAACTGCTAGAAGCTAGTGGCTTGCCACTGGCCTGCCTCTTCAATTGCCATTAGCATTCCAATGGAAGCTATTCTTGGACAACTTTGCTCTGCTTGCTGCTAGTTCTGCCCCAGCCTACCATAGATAACCTTGCTCTTCCCTTGAGGCTCTGAGATGCCAAGAACTTGTCAACTTCAAAGGGCGGGCCGGGCTACATCTACTCAGCTGCCAGTTTCTCCTTGCTAGACCTAGTGGGAAAGCATTTTGCTGAGATGCAGAAGGCAAGAAACGCAGAATACGGAGACGCGGAGCTGTCCCAAGTGCCGCTGCCAGGCGTCTTTACGCAGAAGGAGCGCCCCGGAGCGCACCGCAACCGGCACCGTCATCTCTGCGCAAAGAGCCAAAATATTTTAAAACCCGCCAAAACTAATCCAAAAATATTTTCAAACCCGCCAAAATAGAAAACCAGACAGAAGTCATCAATACATTCGAAAAAACCTGACAAAACATGATCAAGCCCACCAAAGCTAATCCAAACACACCAAAAACTGGGCTAAACAGAATCAAAACAAATCAAAACAAATCGAAACCTTCTAAAAACCCGCCAAAATATTTCAAAACCCGTCAAAACTAATCAAAACCTTCCGAATACCCGCCAAAACATTCCAAATACCCGCCAAAAGATTTTAAAACCCGCCAAAATGAATCCAAACATTCCAAAACCTGCCAACACAATAAAAACAACTCAAGAGAATACAAAACATTCTAAAACCCAACCAAGACATTCCGAAAACCCGCCAAAACATCATAAAAACAAATCAAAACCAACCAAAACATTCCAAAAACCAGCCAAAATATTCCGAAATCTGGCCAAAACATCATAAAAACAAATCAAAACCAACCAAAACATTCCAAAAACCCGCCAAAATGATTTAGACCCGCAAAACTCATCAAAACATTCTGAAAAGATGCCAAAACATTAGAAAACCAGCCTGAACTGATCAAAACATTCAAAAAACCCGCCAAAACATCATAAAAACAAATCAAAACCAACCAAAACATTCCAAAAACCAGCCAAAATATTCCGAAATCTGGCCAAAACATCATAAAAACAAATCAAAACCAACCAAAACATTCCAAAAACCAGCCAAAATATTCCGAAATCTGGCCAAAACATCATAAAAACAAATCAAAACCAACCAAAACATTCCAAAAACCTGACAAAATAGTTTAGAACCTGCCAAACCTGATCAAAACATTCTGAAAAGATGCCAAAATACTAGAAAACCAGTCAGAAGTGATCGAAACTTTCAATAACTTGCCAAAACATAATCAAAACAAATGAAAGCAAACCAAAACATTCCAAATACCCACCAAAATATTTTAAAACCCGCCAAAAGGAATCCAATTGTTCCACAACCTGCCAAGACAATCAAAACAACACAAGAGAAAACAAAACATTCTGAAACACCACCAAAACATTCCGAAACACCACCAAAACATTCCGAAAACCCGCCAAAACATCATAAAAACAATTCAAAACCAACCAAAAAATAAGAGGAACACGGCAACATATTGGCAAGCAAGAGACGGAGAACGTGACACCTTCTAGGAGGCCAAGAAGGAAGCCGCACAACACCTGCACTGTGTCTGCAACCTTCAAACTGCTAGAAGCTAGTGGCTTGCCACTGGCCTGCCTCTTCAATTGCCATTAGCATTCCAATGGAAGCTATTCTTGGACAACTTTGCTCTGCTTGCTGCTAGTTCTGCCCCAGCCTACCATAGAGAACCTTGCTCTTGCCTTGAGGCTCTGAGATGCCAAGAACTTGTCAACTTCAAAGGGCGGGCCGGGCTACATCTACTCAGCTGCCAGTTTCTCCTTGCTAGACCTAGTGGGAAAGCATTTTGCTGAGATGCAGAAGGCAAGAAACGCAGAATACGGAGACGCGGAGCTGTCCCAAGTGCCGCTGCCAGGCGTCTTTCCGCAGAAGGAGCGCCCCGGAGCGCACCGCAACCGGCACCGTCATCTCTGCGCAAAGAGCCAAAATATTTTAAAACCCGCCAAAACTAATCCAAAAATATTTTCAAACCCGCCAAAATAGAAAACCAGACAGAAGTCATCAATACATTCGAAAAAACCTGACAAAACATGATCAAGCCCACCAAAGCTAATCCAAACACACCAAAAACTGGGCTAAACAGAATCAAAACAAATCAAAACAAATCGAAACCTTCTAAAAACCCGCCAAAATATTTCAAAACCCGTCAAAACTAATCAAAACCTTCCGAATACCCGCCAAAACATTCCAAATACCGGCCAAAAGGAATCCAAACATTCCAAAACCTGCCAACACAATAAAAACAACTCAAGAGAATACAAAACATTCTAAAACCCAACCAAGACATTCCGAAAACCCGCCAAGACATCATAAAAACAAATCAAAACCAACCAAAATATTCCAAAAACCCGCCAAAATGATTTAGACCCGCAAAACTCATCAAAACATTCTGAAAAGATGCCAAAACATTAGAAAACCAGCCTGAACTGATCAAAACATTCAAAAAACTTGGCAAAACATCATAAAAACAAATCAAAACCAACCGAAACATTCCAAAAACCACCCAAAATATTCCGAAATCCGGCCAAAACATCATAAAAACAAATCAAAACCAACCGAAACATTCCAAAAACCTGACAAAATAGTTTAGAACCCGCCAAAACTGATCAAAACATTCTGAAAAGATGCCAAAATACTATCAAACCAGTCTGAAGTGATTGAAACTTTCAATAACTTGGCAAAACATAATCAAAACAAATGAAAGCAAACCAAAATATTCCAAATACCCGCCAAAATATTTTAAAACCCGCCAAAAGGAATCCAAACAATCCAAAACCTGCCAAGACAATATAAACAACACAAGAGAAAACAAAACATTCTAAAACACCACCAAAACATTCCGAAAACCCGCCAAAACATCATCAAAACAATTCAAAACCAACCAAAAAATAAGAGGAACACGGCAACATATTGGCAAGCAAGAGACGGAGAACGCGGCACCTTCTAGGAGGCCAAGAAGGAAGCCGCACAACACCTGCACTGTGTCTGCAACTTTCAAACTGCTAGAAGCTAGTGGCTTGCCACTGGCCTGCCTCTTCAATTGCCATTAGCATTCCAATGGAAGCTATTCTTGGACAACTTTGCTCTGCTTGCTGCTAGTTCTGCCCCAGCCTACCATAGAGAACCTTGCTCTTCCCTTGAGGCTCTGAGATGCCAAGAACTTGTCAACTTCAAAGGGCGGGCCGGGCTACATCTACTCAGCTGCCACAGTTTATCCTTGCTAGACCTAGTGGGAAAGCATTTTGCTGAGATGCAGAAGGCAAGAAACGCAGAATACGGAGACGCGGAGCTGTCCCAAGTGCCGCTGCCAGGCGTCTTTCCGCAGAAGGAGCGCCCCGGAGCGCACCGCAACCGGCACCGTCATCTCTGCGCAAAAAGCCAAAATATTTTCAAACCCGCCAAAACTAATCCAAAAGTATTTTCAAACCCGCCAAAATAGAAAACCGGACGGAAGTGATCAATACGTTCGAAAAAACCTGACAAAACATGATAAAGCCCACCAAAGCTAATCCAAACACACCAAAAAACTGGGCTAAACAGAATCAAAACAAATCAAAACAAATCTAAACCTTCTAAAAACCCACCAAAATATTTCAAAACCCGTCAAAACTAATCAAAACCTTCCGAATACCCATTAAAAAACATTCCAAATACCCACGAAAAGATTTTAAAACCCGCCAAAAGGAATCCAAACATTCCAAAACCTGCCAACACAATAAAAACAACTCAAGAGAATACAAAACATTCTAAAACCCAACCAAAACATTCCGAAAACCCACCTAAACATCATAAAAACAAATCAAAACCAACCAAAATATTCCAAAAACCCGCCAAAATGATTTAGACCCGCAAAACTCATCAAAACATTCTGAAAAGATGCCAAAACATTAGAAAACCAGCCTGAACTGATCAAAACATTCAAAAAAATTGGCAAAACATCATAAAAACAAATCAAAACCAACCGAAACATTCCAAAAACCACCCAAAATATTCCGAAATCCGGCCAAAACATCATAAAAACAAATCAAAACCAACCGAAACATTCCAAAAACCTGACAAAATAGTTTAGAACCCGCCAAAACTGATCAAAACATTCTGAAAAGATGCCAAAATACTATCAAACCAGTCTGAAGTGATTGAAACTTTCAATAACTTGGCAAAACATCATCAAAACAAATGAAAGCAAACCAAAATATTCCAAATACCCGCCAAAATATTTTAAAACCCGCCAAAAGGAATCCAAACAACCCAAAACCTGCCAAGACAATATAAACAACACAAGAGAAAACAAAACATTCTAAAACACCACCAAAACATTCCGAAAACCCGCCAAAACATCATCAAAACAATTCAAAACCAACCAAAAAATAAGAGGAACACGGCAACATATTGGCAAGCAAGAGACGGAGAACGCGGCACCTTCTAGGAGGCCAAGAAGGAAGCCGCACAACACCTGCACTGTGTCTGCAACTTTCAAACTGCTAGAAGCTAGTGGCTTGCCACTGGCCTGCCTCTTCAATTGCCATTAGCATTCCAATGGAAGCTATTCTTGGACAACTTTGCTCTGCTTGCTGCTAGTTCTGCCCCAGCCTACCATAGATAACCTTGCTCTTCCCTTGAGGCTCTGAGATGCCAAGAACTTGTCAACTTCAAAGGGCGGGCCAGGCTACATCTACTCAGCTGCCACAGTTTCTCCTTGCTAGACCTAGTGGGAAAGCATTTTGCTGAGATGCAGAAGGCAAGAAACGCAGAATACGGAGACGCGGAGCTGTCCCAAGTGCCGCTGCCAGGCGTCTTTCCGCAGAAGGAGCGCCCCGGAGCGCACCGCAACCGGCACCGTCATCTCTGCGCAAAAAGCCAAAATATTTTCAAACCCGCCAAAACTAATCCAAAACTATTTTCAAACCCGCCAAAATAGAAAACCAGACAGAAGTGATCAATACATTCGAAAAAACCTGACAAAACATGATAAAGCCCACCAAAGCTAATCCAAACACACCAAAAAACTGGGCTAAACAGAATCAAAACAAATCAAAACAAATCTAAACCTTCTAAAAACCCGCCAAAATATTTCAAAACCCGTCAAAACTTATCAAAACCTTCCGAATACCCGCCAAAACATTCCAAATACCGGCCAAAAGGAATCCAAACATTCCAAAACCGGCCAACACAATAAAAACAACTCAAGAGAATACAAAACATTCTAAAACCCAACCAAAACATTCCAAAAACCCACCTAAACATCATAAAAACAAATCAAAACCAACCAAAATATTCCAAAAACCCGCCAAAATGATTTAGACCCGCAAAACTCATCAAAACATTCTGAAAAGATGCCAAAACATTAGAAAACCAGCCTGAACTGACCAAAACATTCAAAAAACTTGGCAAAACATCATAAAAACAAATCAAAACCAACCGAAACATTCCAAAAACCAGCCAAAATATTCCGAAATCCGGCCAAAACACCATAAAAACAAATCAAAACCAACCGAAACATTCAAAAAACCCGACCAAATAGTTTAGAACCCGCCAAAACTGATCAAAACATTCTGAAAAGATGCCAAAATACTATCAAACCAGTAAGAAGTGATCGAAGCATTCAATAACTTGCCAAAACATAATCAAAACAAATGAAAGCAAACCAAAACATTCCAAATACCCGCCAAAATATTTTAAAACCCGCCAAAAGGAATCCAAACAATCCAAAACCTGCCAAGACAATATAAACAACACAAGAGAAAACAAAACATTCTAAAACACCACCAAAACATTCCGAAAACCCGCCAAAACATCATCAAAACAATTCAAAACCAACCAAAAAATAAGAGGAACACGGCAACATATTGGCAAGCAAGAGACGGAGAACGCGGCACCTTCTAGGAGGCCAAGAAGGAAGCCGCACAACACCTGCACTGTGTCTGCAACTTTCAAACTGCTAGAAGCTAGTGGCTTGCCACTGGCCTGCCTCTTCAATTGCCATTAGCATTCCAATGGAAGCTATTCTTGGACAACTTTGCTCTGCTTGCTGCTAGTTCTGCCCCGGCCTACCATAGATAACCTTGCTCTTGCCTTGAGGCTCTGAGATGCCAAGAACTTGTCATCTTCAAAGGGCGGGCCGGGCTACATCTACTCAGCTGCCACAGTTTCTCCTTGCTAGACCTAGTGGGAAAGCATTTTGCTGAGATGCAGAAGGCAAGAAACGCAGAATACGGAGACGCGGAGCTGTCCCAAGTGCCGCTGCCAGGCGTCTTTCCGCAGAAGGAGCGCCCCGGAGCGCACCGCAACCAGCACCGTCATCTCTGCGCAAAGAGCCAAAATATTTTCAAACCCGCCAAAACTAATCCAAAAGTATTTTCAAACCCGCCAAAATAGAAAACCGGACGGAAGTGATCAATACGTTCGAAAAAACCTGACAAAACATGATCAAGCCCACCAAAGCTAATCCAAACACACCAAAAACTGGGCTAAACAGAATCAAAACAAATCAAAACAAATCGAAACCTTCTAAAAACCCGCCAAAATATTTCAAAACCCGTCAAAACTAATCAAAACATTCCGAATACCCGCCAAAACATTCCAAATACCCGCCAAAGGATTTTAAAACCCGCCAAAAGCAATCCAAACCTTCCAAAAAATGCCAACACAATAAAAACAACTCAAGAGAATACAAAACATTCTAAAACCCAACCAAAACATTCCGAAAACCCACCTAAACATCATAAAAACAAATCAAAACCAACCAAAATATTCCAAAAACCCGCCAAAATGATTTAGACCCGCAAAACTCATCAAAACATTCTGAAAAGATGCCAAAACATTAGAAAACCAGACTGAACTGATCAAAACATTCAAAAAAATTGGCAAAACATCATAAAAACAAATCAAAACCAACCGAAACATTCCAAAAACCACCCAAAATATTCCGAAATCCGGCCAAAACATCATAAAAACAAATCAAAACCAACCGAAACATTCCAAAAACCTGACAAAATAGTTTAGAACCCGCCAAAACTGATCAAAACATTCTGAAAAGATGCCAAAATACTATCAAACCAGTCTGAAGTGATTGAAACTTTCAATAACTTGGCAAAACATAATCAAAACAAATGAAAGCAAACCAAAATATTCCAAATACCCGCCAAAATATTTTAAAACCCGCCAAAAGGAATCCAAACAATCCAAAACCTGCCAAGACAATATAAACAACACAAGAGAAAACAAAACATTCTAAAACACCACCAAAACATTCCGAAAACCCGCCAAAACATCATCAAAACAATTCAAAACCAACCAAACAATAAGAGTAACACGGCAACATATTGGCAAGCAAGAGACGGAGAACGCGGCACCTTCTAGGAGGCCAAGAAGGAAGCCGCACAACACCTGCACTGTGTCTGCAACTTTCAAACTGCTAGAAGCTAGTGGCTTGCCACTGGCCTGCCTCTTCAATTGCCATTAGCATTCCAATGGAAGCTATTCTTGGACAACTTTGCTCTGCTTGCTGCTAGTTCTGCCCCAGCCTACCATAGAGAACCTTGCTCTTCCCTTGAGGCTCTGAGATGCCAAGAACTTGTCAACTTCAAAGGGCGGGCCGGGCTACATCTACTCAGCTGCCACAGTTTATCCTTGCTAGACCTAGTGGGAAAGCATTTTGCTGAGATGCAGAAGGCAAGAAACGCAGAATACGGAGACGCGGAGCTGTCCCAAGTGCCGCTGCCAGGCGTCTTTCCGCAGAAGGAGCGCCCCGGAGCGCACCGCAACCGGCACCGTCATCTCTGCGCAAAAAGCCAAAATATTTTCAAACCCGCCAAAACTAATCCAAAAGTATTTTCAAACCCGCCAAAATAGAAAACCGGACGGAAGTGATCAATACGTTCGAAAAAACCTGACAAAACATGATAAAGCCCACCAAAGCTAATCCAAACACACCAAAAAACTGGGCTAAACAGAATCAAAACAAATCAAAACAAATCTAAACCTTCTAAAAACCCACCAAAATATTTCAAAACCCGTCAAAACTAATCAAAACCTTCCGAATACCCATTAAAAAACATTCCAAATACCCACGAAAAGATTTTAAAACCCGCCAAAAGGAATCCAAACATTCCAAAACCTGCCAACACAATAAAAACAACTCAAGAGAATACAAAACATTCTAAAACCCAACCAAAACATTCCGAAAACCCACCTAAACATCATAAAAACAAATCAAAACCAACCAAAATATTCCAAAAACCCGCCAAAATGATTTAGACCCGCAAAACTCATCAAAACATTCTGAAAAGATGCCAAAACATTAGAAAACCAGCCTGAACTGATCAAAACATTCAAAAAAATTGGCAAAACATCATAAAAACAAATCAAAACCAACCGAAACATTCCAAAAACCACCCAAAATATTCCGAAATCCGGCCAAAACATCATAAAAACAAATCAAAACCAACCGAAACATTCCAAAAACCTGACAAAATAGTTTAGAACCCGCCAAAACTGATCAAAACATTCTGAAAAGATGCCAAAATACTATCAAACCAGTCTGAAGTGATTGAAACTTTCAATAACTTGGCAAAACATCATCAAAACAAATGAAAGCAAACCAAAATATTCCAAATACCCGCCAAAATATTTTAAAACCCGCCAAAAGGAATCCAAACAATCCAAAACCTGCCAAGACAATATAAACAACACAAGAGAAAACAAAACATTCTAAAACACCACCAAAACATTCCGAAAACCCGCCAAAACATCATCAAAACAATTCAAAACCAACCAAAAAATAAGAGGAACACGGCAACATATTGGCAAGCAAGAGACGGAGAACGCGGCACCTTCTAGGAGGCCAAGAAGGAAGCCGCACAACACCTGCACTGTGTCTGCAACTTTCAAACTGCTAGAAGCTAGTGGCTTGCCACTGGCCTGCGTCTTCAATTGCCATTAGCATTCCAATGGAAGCTATTCTTGGACAACTTTGCTCTGCTTGCTGCTAGTTCTGCCCCAGCCTACCATAGATAAACTTGCTCTTCCCTTGAGGCTCTGAGATGCCAAGAACTTGTCAACTTCAAAGGGCGGGCCGGGCTACATCTACTCAGCTGCCACAGTTTCTCCTTGCTAGACCTAGTGGGAAAGCATTTTGCTGAGATGCAGAAGGCAAGAAACGCACAATACGGAGACGCGGAGCTGTCCCAAGTGCCGCTGCCAGGCGTCTTTCCGCAGAAGGAGCGCCCCGGAGCGCACCGCAACCGGCACCGTCATCTCTGCGCAAAAAGCCAAAATATTTTCAAACCCGCCAAAACTAATCCAAAACTATTTTCAAACCCGCCAAAATAGAAAACCAGACAGAAGTGATCAATACATTCGAAAAAACCTGACAAAACATGATCAAGCCCACCAAAGCTAATCCAAACACACCAAAAAACTGGGCTAAACAGAATCAAAACAAATCAAAACAAATCTAAACCTTCTAAAAACCCGCCAAAATATTTCAAAACCCGTCAAAACTTATCAAAACCTTCCGAATACCCGCCAAAACATTCCAAATACACGCCAAAAGGAATCCAAACATTCCAAAACCTGCCAACACAATAAAAACAACTCAAGAGAATACAAAACATTCTAAAACCCAACCAAAACATTCCGAAAACCCACCTAAACATCATAAAAACAAATCAAAACCAACCAAAATATTCCAAAAACCCGCCAAAATGATTTAGACCCGCAAAACTCATCAAAACATTCTGAAAAGATGCCAAAACATTAGAAAACCAGCCAGAACTGATCAAAACATTCAAAAAAATTGGCAAAACATCATAAAAACAAATCAAAACCAACCAAAACATTCCAAAAACCTGATAAAATAGTTTAGAACCCGCCAAAACTGATCAAAACATTCTGAAAAGCTGCCAAAATACTAGAAAACCAGTAAGAAGTGATCGAAACATTCAATAACTTGGCAAAACATAATCAAAACAAATGAAAGCAAACCAAAATATTCCAAATACCCGCCAAAATATTTCAAAACCCGCCAAAAGGAATCCAAACAATCCAAAACCTGCCAAGACAATATAAACAACACAAGAGAAAACAAAACATTCTAAAACACCACCAAAACATTCCGAAAACCCGCCAAAACATCATCAAAACAAATCAAAACCAACCAAACAATAGGAGGAACACGGCAACATATTGGCAAGCAAGAGACGGAGAGCGCGGCACCTTCTAGGAGGCCAAGAAGGAAGCCGCACAACACCTGCACTGTGTCTGCAACTTTCAAACTGCTAGAAGCTAGTGGCTTGCCACTGGCCTGCCTCTTCAATTGCCATTAGCATTCCAATGGAAGCTATTCTTGGACAACTTTGCTCTGCTTGCTGCTAGTTCTGCCCCAGCCTACCATAGATAACCTTGCTCTTGCCTTGAGGCTCTGAGATGCCAAGAACTTGTCAACTTCAAAGGGCGGGCCGGGCTACATCTACTCAGCTGCCACAGTTTCTCCTTGCTAGACCTAGTGGGAAAGCATTTTGCTGAGATGCAGAAGGCAAGAAACGCAGAATACGGAGACGCGGAGCTGTCCCAAGTGCCGCTGCCAGGCGTCTTTCCGCAGAAGGAGCGCCCCGGAGCGCACCGCAACCGGCACCGTCATCTCTGCGCAAAGAGCCAAAATATTTTCAAACCCGCCAAAACTAATCCAAAAATATTTTTAAACCCGCCAAAATAGAAAACCGGACGTAAGTGATCAATACATTCGAAAAAACCTGACAAAACATGATCAAGCCCACCAAAGCTAATCCAAACACACCAAAAACTGGGCTAAACAGAATCAAAACAAATCAAAACAAATCGAAACCTTCTAAAAACCCGCCGAAATATTTCAAAACCCGTCAAAACTAATCAAAACCTTCCGAATACCCATTAAAAAACATTCCAAATACCCACGAAAAGATTTTAAAACCCGCCAAAAGGAATCCAAACATTCCAAAACCTGCCAACACAATAAAAACAACTCAAGAGAATACAAAACATTCTAAAACCCAACCAAAACATTCCGAAAACCCACCTAAACATCATAAAAACAAATCAAAACCAACCAAAATATTCCAAAAACCCGCCAAAATGATTTAGACCCGCAAAACTCATCAAAACATTCTGAAAAGATGCCAAAACATTAGAAAACCAGCCTGAACTGATCAAAACATTCAAAAAAATTGGCAAAACATCATAAAAACAAATCAAAACCAACCGAAACATTCCAAAAACCACCCAAAATATTCCGAAATCCGGCCAAAACATCATAAAAACAAATCAAAACCAACCGAAACATTCCAAAAACCTGACAAAATAGTTTAGAACCCGCCAAAACTGATCAAAACATTCTGAAAAGATGCCAAAATACTAGAAAACCAGTAAGAAGTGATCGAAACATTCAATAACTTGGCAAAACATAATCAAAACAAATGAAAGCAAACCAAAATATTCCAAATACCCGCCAAAATATTTCAAAACCCGCCAAAAGGAATCCAAACAATCCAAAACCTGCCAAGACAATATAAACAACACAAGAGAAAACAAAACATTCTAAAACACCACCAAAACATTCCGAAAACCCGCCAAAACATCATCAAAACAAATCAAAACCAACCAAACAATAGGAGGAACACGGCAACATATTGGCAAGCAAGAGACGGAGAGCGCGGCACCTTCTAGGAGGCCAAGAAGGAAGCCGCACAACACCTGCACTGTGTCTGCAACTTTCAAACTGCTAGAAGCTAGTGGCTTGCCACTGGCCTGCCTCTTCAATTGCCATTAGCATTCCAATGGAAGCTATTCTTGGACAACTTTGCTCTGCTTGCTGCTAGTTCTGCCCCAGCCTACCATAGATAACCTTGCTCTTGCCTTGAGGCTCTGAGATGCCAAGAACTTGTCAACTTCAAAGGGCGGGCCGGGCTACATCTACTCAGCTGCCACAGTTTCTCCTTGCTAGACCTAGTGGGAAAGCATTTTGCTGAGATGCAGAAGGCAAGAAACGCAGAATACGGAGACGCGGAGCTGTCCCAAGTGCCGCTGCCAGGCGTCTTTCCGCAGAAGGAGCGCCCCGGAGCGCACCGCAACCGGCACCGTCATCTCTGCGCAAAAAGCCAAAATATTTTCAAACCCGCCAAAACTCATCCAAAAGTATTTTCAAACCCGCCAAAATAGAAAACCGGACGGAAGTGATCAATACGTTCGAAAAAACCTGACAAAACATGATCAAGCCCACCAAAGCTAATCCAAACACACCAAAAAACTGGGCTAAACAGAATCAAAACAAATCAAAACAAATCTAAACCTTCTAAAAACCCACCAAAATATTTCAAAACCCGTCAAAACTAATCAAAACCTTCCGAATACCCATTAAAAAACATTCCAAATACCCACGAAAAGATTTTAAAACCCGCCAAAAGGAATCCAAACATTCCAAAACCTGCCAACACAATAAAAACAACTCAAGAGAGTACAAAACATTCTAAAACCCAACCAAAACATTCCGAAAACCCACCTAAACATCATAAAAACAAATCAAAACCAACCAAAATATTCCAAAAACCCGCCAAAATGATTTAGACCCGCAAAACTCATCAAAACATTCTGAAAAGATGCCAAAACATTAGAAAACCAGCCTGAACTGATCAAAACATTCAAAAAAATTGGCAAAACATCATAAAAACAAATCAAAACCAACCGAAACATTCCAAAAACCACCCAAAATATTCCGAAATCCGGCCAAAACATCATAAAAACAAATCAAAACCAACCAAAACATTCCAAAAACCTGACAAAATAGTTTAGAACCCGCCAAAACTGATCAAAACATTCTGAAAAGATGCCAAAATACTATCAAACCAGTCTGAAGTGATTGAAACTTTCAATAACTTGGCAAAACATCATCAAAACAAATGAAAGCAAACCAAAATATTCCAAATACCCGCCAAAATATTTTAAAACCCGCCAAAAGGAATCCAAACAATCCAAAACCTGCCAAGACAATATAAACAACACAAGAGAAAACAAAACATTCTAAAACACCACCAAAACATTCCGAAAACCCGCCAAAACATCATCAAAACAAATCAAAACCAACCAAAAAATAAGAGGAACACGGCAACATATTGGCAAGCAAGAGACGGAGAACGCGGCACCTTCTAGGAGGCCAAGAAGGAAGCCGCACAACACCTGCACTGTGTCTGCAACTTTCAAACTGCTAGAAGCTAGTGGCTTGCCACTGGCCTGCCTCTTCAATTGCCATTAGCATTCCAATGGAAGCTATTCTTGGACAACTTTGCTCTGCTTGCTGCTAGTTCTGCCCCAGCCTACCATAGAGAACCTTGCTCTTGCCTTGAGGCTCTGAGATGCCAAGAACTTGTCATCTTCAAAGGGCGGGCCGGGCTACATCTACTCAGCTGCCACAGTTTATCCTTGCTAGACCTAGTGGGAAAGCATTTTGCTGAGATGCAGAAGGCAAGAAACGCAGAATACGGAGACGCGGAGCTGTCCCAAGTGCCGCTGCCAGGCGTCTTTCCGCAGAAGGAGCGCCCCGGAGCGCACCGCAACCGGCACCGTCATCTCTGCGCAAAAAGCCAAAATATTTTCAAACCCGCCAAAACTAATCCAAAAGTATTTTCAAACCCGCCAAAATAGAAAACCGGACGGAAGTGATCAATACGTTCGAAAAAACCTGACAAAACATGATAAAGCCCACCAAAGCTAATCCAAACACACCAAAAAACTGGGCTAAACAGAATCAAAACAAATCAAAACAAATCTAAACCTTCTAAAAACCCACCAAAATATTTCAAAACCCGTCAAAACTAATCAAAACATTCCGAATACCCATTAAAAAACATTCCAAATACCCACGAAAAGATTTTAAAACCCGCCAAAAGGAATCCAAACATTCCAAAACCTGCCAACACAATAAAAACAACTCAAGAGAATACAAAACATTCTAAAACCCAACCAAAACATTCCGAAAACCCACCTAAACATCATAAAAACAAATCAAAACCAACCAAAATATTCCAAAAACCCGCCAAAATGATTTAGACCCGCAAAACTCATCAAAACATTCTGAAAAGATGCCAAAACATTAGAAAACCAGCCTGAACTGATCAAAACATTCAAAAAAATTGGCAAAACATCATAAAAACAAATCAAAACCAACCGAAACATTCCAAAAACCACCCAAAATATTCCGAAATCCGGCCAAAACATCATAAAAACAAATCAAAACCAACCGAAACATTCCAAAAACCTGACAAAATAGTTTAGAACCCGCCAAAACTGATCAAAACATTCTGAAAAGATGCCAAAATATTATCGAACCAGTCTGAAGTGATTGAAACTTTCAATAACTTGGCAAAACATAATCAAAACAAATGAAAGCAAACCAAAATATTCCAAATACCCGCCAAAATATTTTAAAACCCGCCAAAAGGAATCCAAACAATCCAAAACCTGCCAAGACAATATAAACAACACAAGAGAAAACAAAACATTCTAAAACACCACCAAAACATTCCGAAAACCCGCCAAAACATCATCAAAACAATTCAAAACCAACCAAAAAATAAGAGGAACACGGCAACATATTGGCAAGCAAGAGACGGAGAACGCGGCACCTTCTAGGAGGCCAAGAAGGAAGCCGCACAACACCTGCACTGTGTCTGCAACTTTCAAACTGCTAGAAGCTAGTGGCTTGCCACTGGCCTGCGTCTTCAATTGCCATTAGCATTCCAATGGAAGCTATTCTTGGACAACTTTGCTCTGCTTGCTGCTAGTTCTGCCCCAGCCTACCATAGATAAACTTGCTCTTCCCTTGAGGCTCTGAGATGCCAAGAACTTGTCAACTTCAAAGGGCGGGCCGGGCTACATCTACTCAGCTGCCACAGTTTCTCCTTGCTAGACCTAGTGGGAAAGCATTTTGCTGAGATGCAGAAGGCAAGAAACGCAGAATACGGAGACGCGGAGCTGTCCCAAGTGCCGCTGCCAGGCGTCTTTCCGCAGAAGGAGCGCCCCGGAGCGCACCGCAACCGGCACCGTCATCTCTGCGCAAAAAGCCAAAATATTTTCAAACCCGCCAAAACTAATCCAAAAGTATTTTCAAACCCGCCAAAATAGAAAACCGGACGGAAGTGATCAATACGTTCGAAAAAACCTGACAAAACATGATCAAGCCCACCAAAGCTAATCCAAACACACCAAAAAACTGGGCTAAACAGAATCAAAACAAATCAAAACAAATCTAAACCTTCTAAAAACCCACCAAAATATTTCAAAACCCGTCAAAACTTATCAAAACCTTCCGAATACCCGCCAAAACATTCCAAATACCGGCCAAAAGGAATCCAAACATTCCAAAACCTGCCAACACAATAAAAACAACTCAAGAGAATACAAAACATTCTAAAACCCAACCAAAACATTCCGAAAACCCACCTAAACATCATAAAAACAAATCAAAACCAACCAAAATATTCCAAAAACCCGCCAAAATTATTTAGACCCGCAAAACTCATCAAAACATTCTGAAAAGATGCCAAAACATTAGAAAACCAGCCAGAACTGATCAAAACATTCAAAAAAATTGGCAAAACATCATAAAAACAAATCAAAACCAACCAAAACATTCCAAAAACCTGATAAAATAGTTTAGAACCCGCCAAAACTGATCAAAACATTCTGAAAAGATGCCAAAATACTAGAAAACCAGTAAGAAGTGATCGAAACATTCAATAACTTGGCAAAACATAATCAAAACAAATGAAAGCAAACCAAAATATTCCAAATACCCGCCAAAATATTTCAAAACCCGCCAAAAGGAATCCAAACAATCCAAAACCTGCCAAGACAATATAAACAACACAAGAGAAAACAAAACATTCTAAAACACCACCAAAACATTCCGAAAACCCGCCAAAACATCATCAAAACAAATCAAAACCAACCAAACAATAGGAGGAACACGGCAACATATTGGCAAGCAAGAGACGGAGAGCGCGGCACCTTCTAGGAGGCCAAGAAGGAAGCCGCACAACACCTGCACTGTGTCTGCAACTTTCAAACTGCTAGAAGCTAGTGGCTTGCCACTGGCCTGCCTCTTCAATTGCCATTAGCATTCCAATGGAAGCTATTCTTGGACAACTTTGCTCTGCTTGCTGCTAGTTCTGCCCCAGCCTACCATAGATAACCTTGCTCTTGCCTTGAGGCTCTGAGATGCCAAGAACTTGTCAACTTCAAAGGGCGGGCCGGGCTACATCTACTCAGCTGCCACAGTTTCTCCTTGCTAGACCTAGTGGGAAAGCATTTTGCTGAGATGCAGAAGGCAAGAAACGCAGAATACGGAGACGCGGAGCTGTCCCAAGTGCCGCTGCCAGGCGTCTTTCCGCAGAAGGAGCGCCCCGGAGCGCACCGCAACCGGCACCGTCATCTCTGCGCAAAGAGCCAAAATATTTTCAAACCCGCCAAAACTAATCCAAAAATATTTTCAAACCCGCCAAAATAGAAAACCGGACGTAAGTGATCAATACATTCGAAAAAACCTGACAAAACATGATCAAGCCCAACAAAGCTAATCCAAACACACCAAAAACTGGGCTAAACAGAATCAAAACAAATCAAAACAAATCGAAACCTTGTAAAAACCCGCCAAAATATTTCAAAACCCTTCAAAACTAATCAAAACCTTCCGAATACCCATTAAAAAACATTCCAAATACCCGCCAAAAGATTTTAAAACCCGCCAAAAGCAATCCAAACATTCCAAAACCTGCCAACACAATAAAAACAACTCAAGAGAATACAAAACATTCTAAAACCCAACCAAAACATTCCGAAAACCCACCTAAACATCATCAAAACAAATCAAAACCAACCAAAATATTCCAAAAACCCGCCAAAATGATTTAGACCCGCAAAACTCATCAAAACATTATGAAAAGATGCCAAAACATTAGAAAACCAGACTGAACTGATCAAAACATTCAAAAAAATTGGCAAAACATCATAAAAACAAATCAAAACCAACCGAAACATTCCAAAAACCACCCAAAATATTCCGAAATCCGGCCAAAACATCATAAAAACAAATCAAAACCAACCGAAACATTCCAAAAACCTGACAAAATAGTTTAGAACCCGCCAAAACTGATCAAAACATTCTGAAAAGATGCCAAAATACTATCAAACCAGTCTGAAGTGATTGAAACTTTCAATAACTTGCCAAAACATAATCAAAACAAATGAAAGCAAACCAAAATATTCCAAATACCCGCCAAAATATTTTAAAACCCGCCAAAAGGAATCCAAACAATCCAAAACCTGCCAAGACAATATAAACAACACAAGAGAAAACAAAACATTCTAAAACACCACCAAAACATTCCGAAAACCCGCCAAAACATCATCAAAACAATTCAAAACCAACCAAAAAATAAGAGGAACACGGCAACATATTGGCAAGCAAGAGACGGAGAACGCGGCACCTTCTAGGAGGCCAAGAAGGAAGCCGCACAACACCTGCACTGTGTCTGCAACTTTCAAACTGCTAGAAGCTAGTGGCTTGCCACTGGCCTGCCTCTTCAATTGCCATTAGCATTCCAATGGAAGCTATTCTTGGACAACTTTGCTCTGCTTGCTGCTAGTTCTGCCCCAGCCTACCATAGAGAACCTTGCTCTTCCCTTGAGGCTCTGAGATGCCAAGAACTTGTCAACTTCAAAGGGCGGGCCGGGCTACATCTACTCAGCTGCCACAGTTTCTCCTTGCTAGACCTAGTGGGAAAGCATTTTGCTGAGATGCAGAAGGCAAGAAACGCACAATACGGAGACGCGGAGCTGTCCCAAGTGCCGCTGCCAGGCGTCTTTCCGCAGAAGGAGCGCCCCGGAGCGCACCGCAACCGGCACCGTCATCTCTGCGCAAAGAGCCAAAATATTTTCAAACCCGCCAAAACTAATCCAAAACTATTTTCAAACCCGCCAAAATAGAAAACCAGACAGAAGTGATCAATACATTCGAAAAAACCTGACAAAACATGATCAAGCCCACCAAAGCTAATCCAAACACACCAAAAAACTGGGCTAAACAGAATCAAAACAAATCAAAACAAATCTAAACCTTCTAAAAACCCGCCAAAATATTTCAAAACCCGTCAAAACTTATCAAAACCATCCGAATACCCGCCAAAACATTCCAAATACCCGCCAAAAGGAATCCAAACATTCCAAAACCTGCCAACACAATAAAAACAACTCAAGAGAATACAAAACATTCTAAAACCCAACCAAAACATTCCGAAAACCCACCTAAACATCATAAAAACAAATCAAAACCAACCAAAATATTCCAAAAACCCGCCAAAATGATTTAGACCCGCAAAACTCATCAAAACATTATGAAAAGATGCCAAAACATTAGAAAACCAGCCTGAACTGATCAAAACATTCAAAAAAATTGGCAAAACATCATAAAAACAAATCAAAACCAACCAAAACATTGCAAAAACCCAACAAAATAGTTTAGAACCCGCCAAAACTGATCAAAACATTCTGAAAAGATGCCAAAATACTAGAAAACCAGTCAGAAGTGATCGAAACTTTCAATAACTTGGCAAAACATAATCAAAACAAATGAAAGCAAACCAAAATATTCCAAATACCCGCCAAAATATTTCAAAACCAGCCAAAAGGAATCCAAACAATCCAAAACCTGCCAAGACAATATAAACAACACAAGAGAAAACAAAACATTCTAAAACACCACCAAAACATTCCGAAAACCCGCCAAAACATCATCAAAACAAATCAAAACAAACCAAACAATAGGAGGAACACGGCAACATATTGGCAAGCAAGAGACGGAGAGCGCGGCACCTTCTAGGAGGCCAAGAAGGAAGCCGCACAACACCTGCACTGTGTCTGCAACTTTCAAACTGCTAGAAGCTAGTGGCTTGCCACTGGCCTGCCTCTTCAATTGCCATTAGCATTCCAATGGAAGGTATTCTTGGACAACTTTGCTCTGCTTGCTGCTAGTTCTGCCCCAGCCTACCATAGATAACCTTGCTCTTGCCTTGAGGCTCTGAGATGCCAAGAACTTGTCATCTTCAAAGGGCGGGCCGGGCTACATCTACTCAGCTGCCACAGTTTCTCCTTGCTAGACCTAGTGGGAAAGCATTTTGCTGAGATGCAGAAGGCAAGAAACGCAGAATACGGAGACGCGGAGCTGTCCCAAGTGCCGCTGCCAGGCGTCTTTCCGCAGAAGGAGCGCCCCGGAGCGCACCGCAACCGGCACCGTCATCTCTGCGCAAAGAGCCAAAATATTTTCAAACCCGCCAAAACTAATCCAAAAACATTTTCAAACCCGCCAAAATAGAAAACCGGACGGAAGTGATCAATACATTCGAAAAAACCTGACAAAACATGATCAAGCCCACCAAAGCTAATCCAAACACACCAAAAACTGGGCTAAACAGAATCAAAACAAATCAAAACAAATCTAAACCTTCTAAAAACCCGCCGAAATATTTCAAAACCCGTCAAAACCAATCAAAACATTCCGAATACCCGCCAAAACATTCCAAATACCCGCCAAAAGATTTTAAAACCCGCCAAAAGCAATCCAAACATACCAAAACCTGCCAACACAATAAAAACAACTCAAGAGAATACAAAACATTCTAAAACCCAACCAAAACATTCCGAAAACCCACCTAAACATCATAAAAACAAATCAAAACCAACCAAAATATTCCAAAAACCCGCCAAAATGATTTAGACCCGCAAAACTCATCAAAACATTCTGAAAAGATGCCAAAACATTAGAAAACCAGCCTGAACTGATCAAAACATTCAAAAAACTTGGCAAAACATCATAAAAACAAATCAAAACCAACCGAAACATTCCAAAAACCAGCCAAAATATTCCGAAATCCGGCCAAAACACCATAAAAACAAATCAAAACCAACCGAAACATTCCAAAAACCCGACCAAATTGTTTAGAACCTGCCAAAACTGATCAAAACATTCTGAAAAGATGCCAAAATACTATCAAACCAGTAAGAAGTGATCGAAGCATTCAGTAACTTGCCAAAACATAATCAAAACAAATGAAAGCAAACCAAAACATTCCAAATACCCGCCAAAATATTTCAAAACCCGCCAAAAGGAATCCAAACAATCCAAAACCTGCCAAGACAATATAAACAACACAAGAGAAAACAAAACATTCTAAAACACCACCAAAACATTCCGAAAACCCGCCAAAACATCATCAAAACAAATCAAAACCAACCAAACAATAGGAGGAACACGGCAACATATTGGCAAGCAAGAGACGGAGAGCGCGGCACCTTCTAGGAGGCCAAGAAGGAAGCCGCACAACACCTGCACTGTGTCTGCAACTTTCAAACTGCTAGAAGCTAGTGGCTTGCCACTGGCCTGCCTCTTCAATTGCCATTAGCATTCCAATGGAAGCTATTCTTGGACAACTTTGCTCTGCTTGCTGCTAGTTCTGCCCCAGCCTACCATAGATAACCTTGCTCTTGCCTTGAGGCTCTGAGATGCCAAGAACTTGTCAACTTCAAAGGGCGGGCCGGGCTACATCTACTCAGCTGCCACAGTTTCTCCTTGCTAGACCTAGTGGGAAAGCATTTTGCTGAGATGCAGAAGGCAAGAAACGCAGAATACGGAGACGCGGAGCTGTCCCAAGTGCCGCTGCCAGGCGTCTTTCCGCAGAAGGAGCGCCCCGGAGCGCACCGCAACCGGCACCGTCATCTCTGCGCAAAGAGCCAAAATATTTTCAAACCCGCCAAAACTAATCCAAAAATATTTTCAAACCCGCCAAAATAGAAAACCGGACGTAAGTGATCAATACATTCGAAAAAACCTGACAAAACATGATCAAGCCCAACAAAGCTAATCCAAACACACCAAAAACTGGGCTAAACAGAATCAAAACAAATCAAAACAAATCGAAACCTTGTAAAAACCCGCCAAAATATTTCAAAACCCGTCAAAACTAATCAAAACCTTCCGAATACCCATTAAAAAACATTCCAAATACCCGCCAAAAGATTTTAAAACCCGCCAAAAGCAATCCAAACATTCCAAAACCTGCCAACACAATAAAAACAACTCAAGAGAATACAAAACATTCTAAAACCCAACCAAAACATTCCGAAAACCCACCTAAACATCATCAAAACAAATCAAAACCAACCAAAATATTCCAAAAACCCGCCAAAATGATTTAGACCCGCAAAACTCATCAAAACATTCTGAAAAGATGCCAAAACATTAGAAAACCAGACTGAACTGATCAAAACATTCAAAAAAATTGGCAAAACATCATAAAAACAAATCAAAACCAACCGAAACATTCCAAAAACCACCCAAAATATTCCGAAATCCGGCCAAAACATCATAAAAACAAATCAAAACCAACCGAAACATTCCAAAAACCTGACAAAATAGTTTAGAACCCGCCAAAACTGATCAAAACATTCTGAAAAGATGCCAAAATACTATCAAACCAGTCTGAAGTGATTGAAACTTTCAATAACTTGCCAAAACATAATCAAAACAAATGAAAGCAAACCAAAATATTCCAAATACCCGCCAAAATATTTTAAAACCCGCCAAAAGGAATCCAAACAATCCAAAACCTGCCAAGACAATATAAACAACACAAGAGAAAACAAAACATTCTAAAACACCACCAAAACATTCCGAAAACCCGCCAAAACATCATCAAAACAATTCAAAACCAACCAAAAAATAAGAGGAACACGGCAACATATTGGCAAGCAAGAGACGGAGAACGCGGCACCTTCTAGGAGGCCAAGAAGGAAGCCGCACAACACCTGCACTGTGTCTGCAACTTTCAAACTGCTAGAAGCTAGTGGCTTGCCACTGGCCTGCCTCTTCAATTGCCATTAGCATTCCAATGGAAGCTATTCTTGGACAACTTTGCTCTGCTTGCTGCTAGTTCTGCCCCAGCCTACCATAGAGAACCTTGCTCTTCCCTTGAGGCTCTGAGATGCCAAGAACTTGTCAACTTCAAAGGGCGGGCCGGGCTACATCTACTCAGCTGCCACAGTTTCTCCTTGCTAGACCTAGTGGGAAAGCATTTTGCTGAGATGCAGAAGGCAAGAAACGCACAATACGGAGACGCGGAGCTGTCCCAAGTGCCGCTGCCAGGCGTCTTTCCGCAGAAGGAGCGCCCCGGAGCGCACCGCAACCGGCACCGTCATCTCTGCGCAAAGAGCCAAAATATTTTCAAACCCGCCAAAACTAATCCAAAACTATTTTCAAACCCGCCAAAATAGAAAACCAGACAGAAGTGATCAATACATTCGAAAAAACCTGACAAAACATGATCAAGCCCACCAAAGCTAATCCAAACACACCAAAAAACTGGGCTAAACAGAATCAAAACAAATCAAAACAAATCTAAACCTTCTAAAAACCCGCCAAAATATTTCAAAACCCGTCAAAACTTATCAAAACCATCCGAATACCCGCCAAAACATTCCAAATACCCGCCAAAAGGAATCCAAACATTCCAAAACCTGCCAACACAATAAAAACAACTCAAGAGAATACAAAACATTCTAAAACCCAACCAAAACATTCCGAAAACCCACCTAAACATCATAAAAACAAATCAAAACCAACCAAAATATTCCAAAAACCCGCCAAAATGATTTAGACCCGCAAAACTCATCAAAACATTATGAAAAGATGCCAAAACATTAGAAAACCAGCCTGAACTGATCAAAACATTCAAAAAAATTGGCAAAACATCATAAAAACAAATCAAAACCAACCAAAACATTGCAAAAACCCAACAAAATAGTTTAGAACCCGCCAAAACTGATCAAAACATTCTGAAAAGATGCCAAAATACTAGAAAACCAGTCAGAAGTGATCGAAACTTTCAATAACTTGCCAAAACATAATCAAAACAAATGAAAGCAAACCAAAATATTCCAAATACCCGCCAAAATATTTCAAAACCAGACAAAAGGAATCCAAACAATCCAAAACCTGCCAAGACAATATAAACAACACAAGAGAAAACAAAACATTCTAAAACACCACCAAAACATTCCGAAAACCCGCCAAAACATCATCAAAACAAATCAAAACAAACCAAACAATAGGAGGAACACGGCAACATATTGGCAAGCAAGAGACGGAGAGCGCGGCACCTTCTAGGAGGCCAAGAAGGAAGCCGCACAACACCTGCACTGTGTCTGCAACTTTCAAACTGCTAGAAGCTAGTGGCTTGCCACTGGCCTGCCTCTTCAATTGCCATTAGCATTCCAATGGAAGGTATTCTTGGACAACTTTGCTCTGCTTGCTGCTAGTTCTGCCCCAGCCTACCATAGGTAACCTTGCTCTTGCCTTGAGGCTCTGAGATGCCAAGAACTTGTCATCTTCAAAGGGCGGGCCGGGCTACATCTACTCAGCTGCCACAGTTTCTCCTTGCTAGACCTAGTGGGAAAGCATTTTGCTGAGATGCAGAAGGCAAGAAACGCAGAATACGGAGACGCGGAGCTGTCCCAAGTGCCGCTGCCAGGCGTCTTTCCGCAGAAGGAGCGCCCCGGAGCGCACCGCAACCGGCACCGTCATCTCTGCGCAAAGAGCCAAAATATTTTCAAACCCGCCAAAACTAATCCAAAAACATTTTCAAACCCGCCAAAATAGAAAACCGGACGGAAGTGATCAATACATTCGAAAAAACCTGACAAAACATGATCAAGCCCACCAAAGCTAATCCAAACACACCAAAAACTGGGCTAAACAGAATCAAAACAAATCAAAACAAATCTAAACCTTCTAAAAACCCGCCGAAATATTTCAAAACCCGTCAAAACCAATCAAAACATTCCGAATACCCGCCAAAACATTCCAAATACCCGCCAAAAGATTTTAAAACCCGCCAAAAGCAATCCAAACATACCAAAACCTGCCAACACAATAAAAACAACTCAAGAGAATACAAAACATTCTAAAACCCAACCAAAACATTCCGAAAACCCACCTAAACATCATAAAAACAAATCAAAACCAACCAAAATATTCCAAAAACCCGCCAAAATGATTTAGACCCGCAAAACTCATCAAAACATTCTGAAAAGATGCCAAAACATTAGAAAACCAGCCTGAACTGATCAAAACATTCAAAAAACTTGGCAAAACATCATAAAAACAAATCAAAACCAACCGAAACATTCCAAAAACCAGCCAAAATATTCCGAAATCCGGCCAAAACACCATAAAAACAAATCAAAACCAACCGAAACATTCCAAAAACCCGACCAAATTGTTTAGAACCTGCCAAAACTGATCAAAACATTCTGAAAAGATGCCAAAATACTATCAAACCAGTAAGAAGTGATCGAAGCATTCAGTAACTTGCCAAAACATAATCAAAACAAATGAAAGCAAACCAAAACATTCCAAATACCCGCCAAAATATTTTAAAACCCGCCAAAAGGAATCCAAACAATCCAAAACCTGCCAAGACAATATAAACAACACAAGAGAAAACAAAACATTCTAAAACACCACCAAAACATTCCGAAAACCCGCCAAAACATCATCAAAACAATTCAAAACCAACCAAAAAATAAGAGGAACACGGCAACATATTGGCAAGCAAGAGACGGAGAACGCGGCACCTTCTAGGAGGCCAAGAAGGAAGCCGCACAACACCTGCACTGTGTCTGCAACTTTCAAACTGCTAGAAGCTAGTGGCTTGCCACTGGCCTGCCTCTTCAATTGCCATTAGCATTCCAATGGAAGCTATTCTTGGACAACTTTGCTCTGCTTGCTGCTAGTTCTGCCCCAGCCTACCATAGATAACCTTGCCCTTGCCTTGAGGCTCTGAGATGCCAAGAACTTGTCAACTTCAAAGGGCGGGCCGGGCTACATCTACTCAGCTGCCACAGTTTCTCCTTGCTAGACCTAGTGGGAAAGCATTTTGCTGAGATGCAGAAGGCAAGAAACGCAGAATATGGAGACGCGGAGCTGTCCCAAGTGCCGCTGCCAGGCGTCTTTCCGCAGAAGGAGCGCCCCAGAGCGCACCGCAACCGGCACCGTCATCTCTGCGCAAAAAGCCAAAATATTTTAAAACCCGCCAAAACTAATCCAAAAATATTTTCAAACCCGCCAAAATAGAAAACCAGACAGAAGTGATCAATACATTCGAAAAAACCTGACAAAACATGATCAAGCCCACCAAAGCTAATCCAAACACACCAAAAACTGGGCTAAACAGAATCAAAACAAATCAAAACAAATCTAAATCTTCTAAAAACAGGCCAAAATATTTCAAAACCCGTCAAAACTAATCAAAACATTCCGAATACCCGCCAAAACACTCCAAATACCCGCCAAAAGATTTTAAAACCCGCCAAAAGGAATCCAAACATTCCAAAACCTGCCAACACAATAAAAACAACTCAAGAGAATACAAAACATTCTAAAACCCAACCAAAACATTCCGAAAACCCACCTAAACATCATAAAAACAAATCAAAACCAACCAAAACATTCCGAAAACACGCCAAAATGATTTAGACCCGCAAAACTCATCAAAACATTCTGAAAAGATGCCAAAACATTAGAAAACCAGCCTGAACTGATCAAAACATTCAAAAAACTTGGCAAAACATCGTAAAAACAAATCAAAACCAACCGAAACATTCCAAAAACCAGCCAAAATATTCCGAAATCCGGCCAAAACACCATAAAAACAAATCAAAACCAACCAAAACATTGCAAAAACCCAACAAAATAGTTTAGAACCCGCCAAAACTGATCAAAACATTCTGAAAAGATGCCAAAATACTAGAAAACCAGTAAGAAGTGATCGAAGCATTCAATAACTTGCCAAAACATAATCAAAACAAATGAAAGCAAACCAAAACATTCCAAATACCCGCCAAAATATTTTAAAACCCGCCAAAAGGAATCCAAACAATCCAAAACCGGCCAAGACAATATAAACAACACAAGAGAAAACAAAACATTCTAAAACACCACCAAAACATTCCGAAAACCCGCCAAAACATCATCAAAACAATTCAAAACCAACCAAAAAATAAGAGGAACACGGCAACATATTGGCAAGCAAGAGACGGAGAACGCGACACCTTCTAGGAGGCCAAGAAGGAAGCCGCACAACACCTGCACTGTGTCTGCAACTTTCAAACTGCTAGAAGCTAGTGGCTTGCCACTGGCCTGCCTCTTCAATTGCCATTAGCATTCCAATGGAAGCTATTCTTGGACAACTTTGCTCTGCTTGCTGCTAGTTCTGCCCCAGCCTACCATAGAGAACCTTGCTCTTCCCTTGAGGCTCTGAGATGCCAAGAACTTGTCAACTTCAAAGGGCGGGCCGGGCTACATCTACTCAGCTGCCACAGTTTCTCCTTGCTAGACCTAGTGGGAAAGCATTTTGCTGAGATGCAGAAGGCAAGAAACGCAGAATACGGAGACGCGGAGCTGTCCCAAGTGCCGCTGCCAGGCGTCTTTCCGCAGAAGGAGCGCCCCGGAGCGCACCGCAACCGGCACCGTCATCTCTGCGCAAAAAGCCAAAATATTTTAAAAACCGCCAAAACTAATCCAAAAATATTTTTAAACCCGCCAAAATAGAAAAACAGACAGAAGTGATCAATACATTCGAAAAAACCTGACAAAACATGATCAAGCCCACCAAAGCTAATCCAAACACACCAAAAACTGGGCTAAACAGAATCAAAACAAATCAAAACAAATCGAAACCTTCTAAAAACCCGCCAAAATATTTCAAAACCCGTCAAAACTAATCAAAACCTTCCGAATACCCGCCAAAACATTCCAAATACCCGCCAAAAGGAATCCAAACATTCCAAAACCTGCCAACACAATAAAAACAACTCAAGAGAATACAAAACATTCTAAAACCCAACCAAAACATTCCGAAAACCCACCTAAATATCATAAAAACAAATCAAAACCAACCAAAACATTCCGAAAACACGCCAAAATGATTTAGACCCGCAAAACTCATCAAAACATTCTGAAAAGATGCCAAAACATTAGAAAACCAGCCTGAACTGATCAAAACATTCAAAAAACTTGGCAAAACATCATAAAAACAAATCAAAACCAACCGAAACATTCCAAAAACCAGCCAAAATATTCCGAAATCCGGCCAAAACATCATAAAAACAAATCAAAACCAACCAAAACATTCCAAAAACCTGACAAAATAGTTTAGAACCCGCCAAAACTGATCAAAACATTCTGAAAAGATGCCAAAATACTAGAAAACCAGTAAGAAGTGATCGAAACATTCAATAACTTGGCAAAACATAATCAAAACAAATGAAAGCAAACCAAAATATTCCAAATACCCGCCAAAATATTTTAAAACCCGCCAAAAGGAATCCAAACAATCCAAAACCTGCCAAGACAATATAAACAACACAAGAGAAAACAAAACATTCTAAAACACCACCAAAACATTCCGAAAACCCGCCAAAACATCATCAAAACAATTCAAAACCAACCAAAAAATAAGAGGAACACGGCAACATATTGGCAAGCAAGAGACGGAGAACGCGGCACCTTCTAGGAGGCCAAGAAGGAAGCCGCACAACACCTGCACTGTGTCTGCAACTTTCAAACTGCTAGAAGCTAGTGGCTTGCCACTGGCCTGCCTCTTCAATTGCCATTAGCATTCCAATGGAAGCTATTCTTGGACAACTTTGCTCTGCTTGCTGCTAGTTCTGCCCCAGCCTACCATAGAGAACCTTGCTCTTGCCTTGAGGCTCTGAGATGCCAAGAACTTGTCAACTTCAAAGGGCGGGCCGGGCTACATCTACTCAGCTGCCACAGTTTCTCCTTGCTAGACCTAGTGGGAAAGCATTTTGCTGAGATGCAGAAGGCAAGAAACGCAGAATACGGAGACGCGGAGCTGTCCCAAGTGCCGCTGCCAGGCGTCTTTCCGCAGAAGGAGCGCCCCGGAGCGCACCGCAACCGGCACCGTCATCTCTGCGCAAAAAGCCAAAATATTTTAAAAACCGCCAAAACTAATCCAAAAATATTTTTAAACCCGCCAAAATAGAAAAACAGACAGAAGTGATCAATACATTCGAAAAAACCTGACAAAACATGATCAAGCCCACCAAAGCTAATCCAAACACACCAAAAACTGGGCTAAACAGAATCAAAACAAATCAAAACAAATCTAAACCTTCTAAAAACCCGCCAAAATATGTCAAAACCCGTCAAAACTAATCAAAACCTTCCGAATATCCGCCAAAACATTCCAAATACCCACCAAAAGATTCCGAAAACCCGCCAAAAGGAATCCAAACATTCCAAAACCTGCCAACACAATAAAAACAACTCAAGAGAATACAAAACATTCTAAAACCCAACCAAAACATTCCGAAAACCCGCCAAAACATCATAAAAACAAATCAAAACCAACCAAAACATTCTGAAAACCCGCCAAAATGATTTAGACCCGCAAAACTCATCAAAACATTCTGAAAAGATGCCAAAACATTAGAAAACCAGCCTGAACTGATCAAAACATTCAAAAAACTTGGCAAAACATCATAAAAACAAATCAAAACCAACCGAAACATTCCAAAAAACCCGACAAAATAGTTTAGAACCCGCCAAAACTGATCAAAACATTCTGAAAAGATGCCAAAATACTAGAAAACCAGTCAGAAGTGATCGAAACTTTCAATAACTTGCCAAAACATAATCAAAACAAATGAAAGCAAACCAAAACATTCCAAATACCCGCCAAAATATTCCAAATATCGGCCAAAAGGAATCCAAACAATCCAAAACCTGCCAAGAAAATATAAACAACACAAGAGAAAACAAAACATTCTAAAACACCACCAAAACATTCCGAAAACCCGCCAAAACATCATCAAAACAATTCAAAACCAACCAAAAAATAAGAGGAACACGGCAACATATTGGCAAGCAAGAGACGGAGAACGCGACACCTTCTAGGAGGCCAAGAAGGAAGCCGCACAACACCTGCACTGTGTCTGCAACTTTCAAACTGCTAGAAGCTAGTGGCTTGCCACTGGCCTGCCTCTTCAATTGCCATTAGCATTCCAATGGAAGCTATTCTTGGACAACTTTGCTCTGCTTGCTGCTAGTTCTGCCCCAGCCTACCATAGATAACCTTGCTCTTGCCTTGAGGCTCTGAGATGCCAAGAACTTGTCAACTTCAAAGGGCGGGCCGGGCTACATCTACTCAGCTGCCACAGTTTCTCCTTGCTAGACCTAGTGGGAAAGCATTTTGCTGAGATGCAGAAGGCAAGAAACGCAGAATACGGAGACGCGGAGCTGTCCCAAGTGCCGCTGCCAGGCGTCTTTCCGCAGAAGGAGCGCCCCGGAGCGCACCGCAACCGGCACCGTCATCTCTGCGCAAAAAGCCAAAATATTTTCAAACCCACCAAAACTAATCCAAAAACATTTTCAAACCCGCCAAAATAGAAAACCGGACAGAAGTGATCAATACATTCGAAAAAACCTGACAAAACATGATCAAGCCCACCAAAGCTAATCCAAACACACCAAAAAACTGGGCTAAACAGAATCAAAACAAATCAAAACAAATCGAAACCTTCTAAAAACCCGTCAAAACTAATCAAAACCTTCCGAATACCCGCCAAAACATTCCAAATACCCGCCAAAATGAATCCAAACATTCCAAAACCTGCCAACACAATAAAAACAACTCAAGAGAATACAAAACATTCTAAAACCCAACCAAAACATTCCGAAAACCCACCTAAACATCATAAAAACAAATCAAAACCAACCAAAACATTCCGAAAACACGCCAAAATGATTTAGACCCGCAAAACTCATCAAAACATTCTGAAAAGATGCCAAAACATTAGAAAACCAGCCTGAACTGATCAAAACATTCAAAAAACTTGGCAAAACATCATAAAAACAAATCAAAACCAACCGAAACATTCCAAAAACCAGCCAAAATATTCCGAAATCTGGCCAAAACATCATAAAAACAAATCAAAACCAACCAAAACATTCCAAAAACCTGACAAAATAGTTTAGAACCCGCCAAAACTGATCAAAACATTCTGAAAAGATGCCAAAATACTATCAAACCAGTAAGAAGTGATCGAAACATTCAATAACTTGGCAAAACATCATCAAAACAAATGAAAGCAAACCAAAACATTCCAAATACCCGCCAAAATATTTTAAAACCCGCCAAAAGGAATCCAAACAATCCAAAACCTGCCAAGACAATATAAACAACACAAGAGAAAACAAAACATTCTAAAACACCACCAAAACATTCCGAAAACCCGCCAAAACATCATCAAAACAAATCAAAACAAACCAAACAATAGGAGGAACACGGCAACATATTGGCAAGCAAGAGACGGAGAGCGCGGCACCTTCTAGGAGGCCAAGAAGGAAGCCGCACAACACCTGCACTGTGTCTGCAACTTTCAAACTGCTAGAAGCTAGTGGCTTGCCACTGGCCTGCCTCTTCAATTGCCATTAGCATTCCAATGGAAGCTATTCTTGGACAACTTTGCTCTGCTTGCTGCTAGTTCTGCCCCAGCCTACCATAGATAACCTTGCTCTTGCCTTGAGGCTCTGAGATGCCAAGAACTTGTCATCTTCAAAGGGCGGGCCGGGCTACATCTACTCAGCTGCCACAGTTTCTCCTTGCTAGACCTAGTGGGAAAGCATTTTGCTGAGATGCAGAAGGCAAGAAACGCAGAATACGGAGACGCGGAGCTGTCCCAAGTGCCGCTGCCAGGCGTCTTTCCGCAGAAGGAGCGCCCCGGAGCGCACCGCAACCGGCACCGTCATCTCTGCGCAAAAAGCCAAAATATTTTAAAACCCGCCAAAACTAATCCAAAAATATTTTCAAACCCGCCAAAATAGAAAACCGGACGGAAGTGATCAATACATTTGAAAAAACCGGACAAAACATGATCAAGCCCACCAAAGCTAATCCAAACACACCAAAAACTGGGCTAAACAGAATCAAAACAAATCAAAACAAATCTAAACCTTCTAAAAACCCGCCAAAATATTTCAAAACCCGTCAAAACTAATCAAAACCTTCCGAATACCCGCCAAAACATTCCAAATACCCGCCAAAAGGAATGCAAACATTCCAAAACCTGCCAACACAATAAAAACAACTCAAGAGAATACAAAACATTCTAAAACCCAACCAAAACATTCCGAAAACCCACCTAAACATCATCAAAACAAATCAAAACCAACCAAAACATTCTGAAAACACGCCAAAATGATTTAGACCCGCAAAACTCATCAAAACATTCTGAAAAGATGCCAAAACATTAGAAAACCAGCCTGAACTGATCAAAACATTCAAAAAACTTGGCAAAACATCATAAAAACAAATCAAAACCAACCGAAACATTCCAAAAACCAGCCAAAATATTCCGAAATCCGGCCAAAACACCATAAAAACAAATCAAAACCAACCAAAACATTGCAAAAACCCAACAAAATAGTTTAGAACCTGCCAAAACTGATCAAAACATTCTGAAAAGATGCCAAAATACTATCAAACCAGTAAGAAGTGATCGAAGCATTCAATAACTTGCCAAAACATCATCAAAACAAATGAAAGCAAACCAAAACATTCCAAATACCCGCCAAAATATTTTAAAACCCGCCAAAAGGAATCCAAACAATCCAAAACCTGCCAAGACAATATAAACAACACAAGAGAAAACAAAACATTCTAAAACACCACCAAAACATTCCGAAAACCCGCCAAAACATCATAAAAACAAATCAAAACCAACCAAAAAATAAGAGGAACACGGCAACATATTGGCAAGCAAGAGACGGAGAACGCGGCACCTTCTAGGAGGCCAAGAAGGAAGCCGCACAACACCTGCACTGTGTCTGCAACTTTCAAACTGCTAGAAGCTAGTGGCTTGCCACTGGCCTGCCTCTTCAATTGCCATTAGCATTCCAATGGAAGCTATTCTTGGACAACTTTGCTCTGCTTGCTGCTAGTTCTGCCCCAGCCTACCATAGATAACCTTGCTCTTGCCTTGAGGCTCTGAGATGCCAAGAACTTGTCAACTTCAAAGGGCGGGCCGGGCTACATCTACTCAGCTGCCACAGTTTCTCCTTGCTAGACCTAGTGGGAAAGCATTTTGCTGAGATGCAGAAGGCAAGAAACGCAGAATACGGAGACGCGGAGCTGTCCCAAGTGCCGCTGCCAGGCGTCTTTCCGCAGAAGGAGCGCCCCGGAGCGCACCGCAACCGGCACCGTCATCTCTGCGCAAAGAGCCAAAATATTTTCAAACCCGCCAAAACTAATCCAAAAATATTTTCAAACCCGCCAAAATAGAAAACCGGACAGAAGTGATCAATACATTCGAAAAAACCTGACAAAACATGATCAAGCCCACCAAAGCTAATCCAAACACACCAAAAACTGGGCTAAACAGAATCAAAACAAATCAAAACAAATCTAAACCTTCTAAAAACCCGCCAAAATATGTCAAAACCCGTCAAAACTAATCAAAACCTTCCGAATATCCGCCAAAACATTCCAAATACCCACCAAAAGATTCCGAAAACCCGCCAAAAGGAATCCAAACATTCCAAAACCTGCCAACACAATAAAAACAACTCAAGAGAATACAAAACATTCTAAAACCCAACCAAAACATTCCGAAAACCCGCCAAAACATCATAAAAACAAATCAAAACCAACCAAAACATTCTGAAAACCCGCCAAAATGATTTAGACCCGCAAAACTCATCAAAACATTCTGAAAAGATGCCAAAACATTAGAAAACCAGCCTGAACTGATCAAAACATTCAAAAAACTTGGCAAAACATCATAAAAACAAATCAAAACCAACCGAAACATTCCAAAAAACCCGACAAAATAGTTTAGAACCCGCCAAAACTGATCAAAACATTCTGAAAAGATGCCAAAATACTAGAAAACCAGTCAGAAGTGATCGAAACTTTCAATAACTTGCCAAAACATAATCAAAACAAATGAAAGCAAACCAAAACATTCCAAATACCCGCCAAAATATTCCAAATATCGGCCAAAAGGAATCCAAACAATCCAAAACCTGCCAAGAAAATATAAACAACACAAGAGAAAACAAAACATTCTAAAACACCACCAAAACATTCCGAAAACCCGCCAAAACATCATCAAAACAATTCAAAACCAACCAAAAAATAAGAGGAACACGGCAACATATTGGCAAGCAAGAGACGGAGAACGCGACACCTTCTAGGAGGCCAAGAAGGAAGCCGCACAACACCTGCACTGTGTCTGCAACTTTCAAACTGCTAGAAGCTAGTGGCTTGCCACTGGCCTGCCTCTTCAATTGCCATTAGCATTCCAATGGAAGCTATTCTTGGACAACTTTGCTCTGCTTGCTGCTAGTTCTGCCCCAGCCTACCATAGATAACCTTGCTCTTGCCTTGAGGCTCTGAGATGCCAAGAACTTGTCAACTTCAAAGGGCGGGCCGGGCTACATCTACTCAGCTGCCACAGTTTCTCCTTGCTAGACCTAGTGGGAAAGCATTTTGCTGAGATGCAGAAGGCAAGAAACGCAGAATACGGAGACGCGGAGCTGTCCCAAGTGCCGCTGCCAGGCGTCTTTCCGCAGAAGGAGCGCCCCGGAGCGCACCGCAACCGGCACCGTCATCTCTGCGCAAAAAGCCAAAATATTTTCAAACCCACCAAAACTAATCCAAAAACATTTTCAAACCCGCCAAAATAGAAAACCGGACAGAAGTGATCAATACATTCGAAAAAACCTGACAAAACATGATCAAGCCCACCAAAGCTAATCCAAACACACCAAAAAACTGGGCTAAACAGAATCAAAACAAATCAAAACAAATCGAAACCTTCTAAAAACCCGTCAAAACTAATCAAAACCTTCCGAATACCCGCCAAAACATTCCAAATACCCGCCAAAATGAATCCAAACATTCCAAAACCTGCCAACACAATAAAAACAACTCAAGAGAATACAAAACATTCTAAAACCCAACCAAAACATTCCGAAAACCCACCTAAACATCATAAAAACAAATCAAAACCAACCAAAACATTCCGAAAACACGCCAAAATGATTTAGACCCGCAAAACTCATCAAAACATTCTGAAAAGATGCCAAAACATTAGAAAACCAGCCTGAACTGATCAAAACATTCAAAAAACTTGGCAAAACATCATAAAAACAAATCAAAACCAACCGAAACATTCCAAAAACCAGCCAAAATATTCCGAAATCTGGCCAAAACATCATAAAAACAAATCAAAACCAACCAAAACATTCCAAAAACCTGACAAAATAGTTTAGAACCCGCCAAAACTGATCAAAACATTCTGAAAAGATGCCAAAATACTATCAAACCAGTAAGAAGTGATCGAAACATTCAATAACTTGGCAAAACATCATCAAAACAAATGAAAGCAAACCAAAACATTCCAAATACCCGCCAAAATATTTTAAAACCCGCCAAAAGGAATCCAAACAATCCAAAACCTGCCAAGACAATATAAACAACACAAGAGAAAACAAAACATTCTAAAACACCACCAAAACATTCCGAAAACCCGCCAAAACATCATCAAAACAAATCAAAACAAACCAAACAATAGGAGGAACACGGCAACATATTGGCAAGCAAGAGACGGAGAGCGCGGCACCTTCTAGGAGGCCAAGAAGGAAGCCGCACAACACCTGCACTGTGTCTGCAACTTTCAAACTGCTAGAAGCTAGTGGCTTGCCACTGGCCTGCCTCTTCAATTGCCATTAGCATTCCAATGGAAGCTATTCTTGGACAACTTTGCTCTGCTTGCTGCTAGTTCTGCCCCAGCCTACCATAGATAACCTTGCTCTTGCCTTGAGGCTCTGAGATGCCAAGAACTTGTCATCTTCAAAGGGCGGGCCGGGCTACATCTACTCAGCTGCCACAGTTTCTCCTTGCTAGACCTAGTGGGAAAGCATTTTGCTGAGATGCAGAAGGCAAGAAACGCAGAATACGGAGACGCGGAGCTGTCCCAAGTGCCGCTGCCAGGCGTCTTTCCGCAGAAGGAGCGCCCCGGAGCGCACCGCAACCGGCACCGTCATCTCTGCGCAAAAAGCCAAAATATTTTAAAACCCGCCAAAACTAATCCAAAAATATTTTCAAACCCGCCAAAATAGAAAACCGGACGGAAGTGATCAATACATTTGAAAAAACCGGACAAAACATGATCAAGCCCACCAAAGCTAATCCAAACACACCAAAAACTGGGCTAAACAGAATCAAAACAAATCAAAACAAATCTAAACCTTCTAAAAACCCGCCAAAATATTTCAAAACCCGTCAAAACTAATCAAAACCTTCCGAATACCCGCCAAAACATTCCAAATACCCGCCAAAAGGAATGCAAACATTCCAAAACCTGCCAACACAATAAAAACAACTCAAGAGAATACAAAACATTCTAAAACCCAACCAAAACATTCCGAAAACCCACCTAAACATCATCAAAACAAATCAAAACCAACCAAAACATTCTGAAAACACGCCAAAATGATTTAGACCCGCAAAACTCATCAAAACATTCTGAAAAGATGCCAAAACATTAGAAAACCAGCCTGAACTGATCAAAACATTCAAAAAACTTGGCAAAACATCATAAAAACAAATCAAAACCAACCGAAACATTCCAAAAACCAGCCAAAATATTCCGAAATCCGGCCAAAACACCATAAAAACAAATCAAAACCAACCAAAACATTGCAAAAACCCAACAAAATAGTTTAGAACCTGCCAAAACTGATCAAAACATTCTGAAAAGATGCCAAAATACTATCAAACCAGTAAGAAGTGATCGAAGCATTCAATAACTTGCCAAAACATCATCAAAACAAATGAAAGCAAACCAAAACATTCCAAATACCCGCCAAAATATTTTAAAACCCGCCAAAAGGAATCCAAACAATCCAAAACCTGCCAAGACAATATAAACAACACAAGAGAAAACAAAACATTCTAAAACACCACCAAAACATTCCGAAAACCCGCCAAAACATCATAAAAACAAATCAAAACCAACCAAAAAATAAGAGGAACACGGCAACATATTGGCAAGCAAGAGACGGAGAACGCGGCACCTTCTAGGAGGCCAAGAAGGAAGCCGCACAACACCTGCACTGTGTCTGCAACTTTCAAACTGCTAGAAGCTAGTGGCTTGCCACTGGCCTGCCTCTTCAATTGCCATTAGCATTCCAATGGAAGCTATTCTTGGACAACTTTGCTCTGCTTGCTGCTAGTTCTGCCCCAGCCTACCATAGATAACCTTGCTCTTGCCTTGAGGCTCTGAGATGCCAAGAACTTGTCAACTTCAAAGGGCGGGCCGGGCTACATCTACTCAGCTGCCACAGTTTCTCCTTGCTAGACCTAGTGGGAAAGCATTTTGCTGAGATGCAGAAGGCAAGAAACGCAGAATACGGAGACGCGGAGCTGTCCCAAGTGCCGCTGCCAGGCGTCTTTCCGCAGAAGGAGCGCCCCGGAGCGCACCGCAACCGGCACCGTCATCTCTGCGCAAAGAGCCAAAATATTTTCAAACCCGCCAAAACTAATCCAAAAATATTTTCAAACCCGCCAAAATAGAAAACCGGACAGAAGTGATCAATACATTCGAAAAAACCTGACAAAACATGATCAAGCCCACCAAAGCTAATCCAAACACACCAAAAACTGGGCTAAACAGAATCAAAACAAATCAAAACAAATCTAAACCTTCTAAAAACCCGCCAAAATATTTCAAAACCCGTCAAAACTAATCAAAACATTCCGAATACCCGCCAAAACATTCCAAATACCCGCCAAAGGATTTTAAAACCCGCCAAAAGCAATCCAAACATTCCAAAACTGCCAACACAATAAAAACAACTCAAGAGAATACAAAACATTCTGAAAACCCAACCAAAACATTCCGAAAACCCACCAAAACATCATAAAAACAAATCAAAACCAACCAAAATATTCCAAAAACCCGCCAAAATGATTTAGACCCGCAAAACTCATCAAAACATTATGAAAAGATGCCAAAACATTAGAAAACCAGCCTGAACTGATCAAAACATTCAAAAAACTTGGCAAAACATCATAAAAACAAATCAAAACCAACCGAAACATTCCAAAAACCAGCCAAAATATTCCGAAATCCGGCCAAAACACCATAAAAACAAATCAAAACCAGCCAAAACATTGCAAAAACCCAACAAAATAGTTTAGAACCCGCCAAAACTGATCAAAACATTCTGAAAAGATGCCAAAATACTAGAAAACCAGTCAGAAGTGATCGAAACTTTCAATAACTTGCCAAAACATAATCAAAACAAATGAAAGCAAACCAAAACATTCCAAATACCCGCCAAAATATTCCAAATACCGGCCAAAAGGAATCCAAACAATCCAAAACCTGCCAAGACAATATAAACAACACAAGAGAAAACAAAACATTCTAAAACACCACCAAAACATTCCGAAAACCCGCCAAAACATCATCAAAACAAATCAAAACAAACCAAACAATAGGAGGAACACGGCAACATATTGGCAAGCAAGAGACGGAGAGCGCGGCACCTTCTAGGAGGCCAAGAAGGAAGCCGCACAACACCTGCACTGTGTCTGCAACTTTCAAACTGCTAGAAGCTAGTGGCTTGCCACTGGCCTGCCTCTTCAATTGCCATTAGCATTCCAATGGAAGCTATTCTTGGACAACTTTGCTCTGCTTGCTGCTAGTTCTGCCCCAGCCTACCATAGATAACCTTGCTCTTGCCTTGAGGCTCTGAGATGCCAAGAACTTGTCATCTTCAAAGGGCGGGCCGGGCTACATCTACTCAGCTGCCACAGTTTCTCCTTGCTAGACCTAGTGGGAAAGCATTTTGCTGAGATGCAGAAGGCAAGAAACGCAGAATACGGAGACGCGGAGCTGTCCCAAGTGCCGCTGCCAGGCGTCTTTCCGCAGAAGGAGCGCCCCGGAGCGCACCGCAACCGGCACCGTCATCTCTGCGCAAAAAGCCAAAATATTTTAAAACCCGCCAAAACTAATCCAAAAATATTTTCAAACCCGCCAAAATAGAAAACCGGACGGAAGTGATCAATACATTCGAAAAAACCTGACAAAACATGATCAAGCCCACCAAAGCTAATCCAAACACACCAAAAACTGGGCTAAACAGAATCAAAACAAATCAAAACAAATCCAAACCTTCTAAAAACCCGCCAAAATATTTCAAAACCCGTCAAAACTAATCAAAACCTTCCGAATACCCGCCAAAACATTCCAAATAACCGCCAAAAGGAATGCAAACATTCCAAAACCTGCCAACACAATAAAAACAACTCAAGAGAATACAAAACATTCTAAAACCCAACCAAAACATTCCGAAAACCCACCTAAACATCATAAAAACAAATCAAAACCAACCAAAACATTCCGAAAACACGCCAAAATGATTTAGACCCGCAAAACTCATCAAAACATTCTGAAAAGATGCCAAAACATTAGAAAACCAGCCTGAACTGATCAAAACATTCAAAAAACTTGGCAAAACATCATAAAAACAAATCAAAACCAACCGAAACATTCCAAAAACCAGCCAAACTATTCCGAAATCTGGCCAAACATCATAAAAACAAATCAAAACCAACCAAAACATTCCAAAAACCTGACAAAATAGTTTAGAACCCGCCAAAACTGATCAAAACATTCTGAAAAGATGCCAAAATACTAGAAAACCAGTAAGAAGTGATCGAAACATTCAATAACTTGGCAAAACATCATCAAAACAAATGAAAGCAAACCAAAATATTCCAAATACCCGCCAAAATATTTTAAAACCCGCCAAAAGGAATCCAAACAATCCAAAACCTGCCAAGACAATATAAACAACACAAGAGAAAACAAAACATTCTAAAACACCACCAAAACATTCCGAAAACCCGCCAAAACATCATCAAAACAAATCAAAACAAACCAAACAATAGGAGGAACACGGCAACATATTGGCAAGCAAGAGACGGAGAGCGCGGCACCTTCTAGGAGGCCAAGAAGGAAGCCGCACAACACCTGCACTGTGTCTGCAACTTTCAAACTGCTAGAAGCTAGTGGCTTGCCACTGGCCTGCCTCTTCAATTGCCATTAGCATTCCAATGGAAGCTATTCTTGGACAACTTTGCTCTGCTTGCTGCTAGTTCTGCCCCAGCCTACCATAGATAACCTTGCTCTTGCCTTGAGGCTCTGAGATGCCAAGAACTTGTCATCTTCAAAGGGCGGGCCAGGCTACATCTACTCAGCTGCCACAGTTTCTCCTTGCTAGACCTAGTGGGAAAGCATTTTGCTGAGATGCAGAAGGCAAGAAACGCAGAATACGGAGACGTGGAGCTGTCCCAAGTGCCGCTGCCAGGCGTCTTTCCGCAGAAGGAGCGCCCCGGAGCGCACCGCAACCGGCACCGTCATCTCTGCGCAAAAAGCCAAAATATTTTAAAACCCGCCAAAACTAATCCAAAAATATTTTCAAACCCGCCAAAATAGAAAACCGGACAGAAGTGATCAATACATTCGAAAAAACCTGACAAAACATGATCAAGCCCACCAAAGCTAATCCAAACACACCAAAAACTGGGCTAAACAGAATCAAAACAAATCAAAACAAATCTAAACCTTCTAAAAACCCGCCAAAATATTTCAAAACCCGTCAAAACTAATCAAAACCTTCCGAATATCCGCCAAAACATTCCAAATACCCGCCAAAGGATTTTAAAACCCGCCAAAAGCAATCCAAACATTCCAAAACTGCCAACACAATAAAAACAACTCAAGAGAATACAAAACATTCTAAAACCCAACCAAAACATTCCGAAAACCCACCTAAACATCATCAAAACAAATCAAAACCAACCAAAACATTCTGAAAACCCGCCAAAATGATTTAGACCCGCAAAACTCATCAAAACATTATGAAAAGATGCCAAAACATTGGAAAACCAGCCTGAACTGATCAAAACATTCAAAAAACTTGGCAAAACATCATAAAAACAAATCAAAACCAACCGAAACATTCCAAAAACCAGCCAAAATATTCCGAAATCCGGCCAAAACACCATAAAAACAAATCAAAACCAACCAAAACATTGCAAAAACCCAACAAAATAGTTTAGAACCTGCCAAAACTGATCAAAACATTCTGAAAAGATGCCAAAATACTATCAAACCAGTAAGAAGTGATCGAAGCATTCAATAACTTGCCAAAACATAATCAAAACAAATGAAAGCAAACCAAAACATTCCAAATACCCGCCAAAATATTTTAAAACCCGCCAAAAGGAATCCAAACAATCCAAAACCTGCCAAGACAATATAAACAACACAAGAGAAAACAAAACATTCTAAAACACCACCAAAACATTCCGAAAACCCGCCAAAACATCATAAAAACAAATCAAAACCAACCAAAAAATAAGAGGAACACGGCAACATATTGGCAAGCAAGAGACGGAGAGCGCGGCACCTTCTAGGAGGCCAAGAAGGAAGCCGCACAACACCTGCACTGTGTCTGCAACTTTCAAACTGCTAGAAGCTAGTGGCTTGCCACTGGCCTGCCTCTTCAATTGCCATTAGCATTCCAATGGAAGCTATTCTTGGACAACTTTGCTCTGCTTGCTGCTAGTTCTGCCCCAGCCTACCATAGATAACCTTGCTCTTGCCTTGAGGCTCTGAGATGCCAAGAACTTGTCAACTTCAAAGGGCGGGCCGGGCTACATCTACTCAGCTGCCACAGTTTCTCCTTGCTAGACCTAGTGGGAAAGCATTTTGCTGAGATGCAGAAGGCAAGAAACGCAGAATACGGAGACGCGGAGCTGTCCCAAGTGCCGCTGCCAGGCGTCTTTCCGCAGAAGGAGCGCCCCGGAGCGCACCGCAACCGGCACCGTCATCTCTGCGCAAAAAGCCAAAATATTTTAAAACCCACCAAAACTAATCCAAAAACATTTTCAAACCCGCCAAAATAGAAAACCGGACAGAAGTGATCAATACATTCGAAAAAACCTGACAAAACATGATCAAGCCCACCAAAGCTAATCCAAACACACCAAAAACTGGGCTAAACAGAATCAAAACAAATCAAAACAAATCTAAACCTTCTAAAAACCCGCCAAAATATTTCAAAACCCGTCAAAACTAATCAAAACATTCCGAATACCCGCCAAAACATTCCAAATACCCGCCAAAGGATTTTAAAACCCGCCAAAAGCAATCCAAACATTCCAAAACTGCCAACACAATAAAAACAACTCAAGAGAATACAAAACATTCTAAAACCCAACCAAAACATTCCGAAAACCCACCAAAACATCATAAAAACAAATCAAAACCAACCAAAATATTCCAAAAACCCGCCAAAATGATTTAGACCCGCAAAACTCATCAAAACATTCTGAAAAGATGCCAAAACATTAGAAAACCAGCCTGAACTGATCAAAACATTCAAAAAACTTGGCAAAACATCATAAAAACAAATCAAAACCAACCGAAACATTCCAAAAACCAGCCAAAATATTCCGAAATCCGGCCAAAACACCATAAAAACAAATCAAAACCAGCCAAAACATTGCAAAAACCCAACAAAATAGTTTAGAACCCGCCAAAACTGATCAAAACATTCTGAAAAGATGCCAAAATACTAGAAAACCAGTCAGAAGTGATCGAAACTTTCAATAACTTGCCAAAACATAATCAAAACAAATGAAAGCAAACCAAAACATTCCAAATACCCGCCAAAATATTCCAAATACCGGCCAAAAGGAATCCAAACAATCCAAAACCTGCCAAGACAATATAAACAACACAAGAGAAAACAAAACATTCTAAAACACCACCAAAACATTCCGAAAACCCGCCAAAACATCATCAAAACAAATCAAAACAAACCAAACAATAGGAGGAACACGGCAACATATTGGCAAGCAAGAGACGGAGAACGCGGCACCTTCTAGGAGGCCAAGAAGGAAGCCGCACAACACCTGCACTGTGTCTGCAACTTTCAAACTGCTAGAAGCTAGTGGCTTGCCACTGGCCTGCCTCTTCAATTGCCATTAGCATTCCAATGGAAGCTATTCTTGGACAACTTTGCTCTGCTTGCTGCTAGTTCTGCCCCAGCCTACCATAGATAACCTTGCTCTTGCCTTGAGGCTCTGAGATGCCAAGAACTTGTCAACTTCAAAGGGCGGGCCGGGCTACATCTACTCAGCTGCCACAGTTTCTCCTTGCTAGACCTAGTGGGAAAGCATTTTGCTGAGATGCAGAAGGCAAGAAACGCAGAATACGGAGACGTGGAGCTGTCCCAAGTGCCGCTGCCAGGCGTCTTTCCGCAGAAGGAGCGCCCCGGAGCGCACCGCAACCGGCACCGTCATCTCTGCGCAAAAAGCCAAAATATTTTAAAACCCGCCAAAACTAATCCAAAAATATTTTCAAACCCGCCAAAATAGAAAACCGGACGGAAGTGATCAATACATTCGAAAAAACCGGACAAAACATGATCAAGCCCACCAAAGCTAATCCAAACACCAAAAACTGGGCTAAACAGAATCAAAACAAATCAAAACAAATCTAAACCTTCTAAAAACCCGCCAAAATATTTCAAAACCCGTCAAAACTAATCAAAACCTTCCGAATATCCGCCAAAACATTCCAAATACCCGCCAAAGGATTTTAAAACCCGCCAAAAGCAATCCAAACATTCCAAAACTGCCAACACAATAAAAACAACTCAAGAGAATACAAAACATTCTAAAACCCAACCAAAACATTCCGAAAACCCACCTAAACATCATCAAAACAAATCAAAACCAACCAAAACATTCTGAAAACCCGCCAAAATGATTTAGACCCGCAAAACTCATCAAAACATTATGAAAAGATGCCAAAACATTAGAAAACCAGCCTGAACTGATCAAAACATTCAAAAAACTTGGCAAAACATCATAAAAACAAATCAAAACCAACCGAAACATTCCAAAAACCAGCCAAAATATTCCGAAATCCGGCCAAAACACCATAAAAACAAATCAAAACCAACCAAAACATTGCAAAAACCCAACAAAATAGTTTAGAACCTGCCAAAACTGATCAAAACATTCTGAAAAGATGCCAAAATACTATCAAACCAGTAAGAAGTGATCGAAGCATTCAATAACTTGCCAAAACATAATCAAAACAAATGAAAGCAAACCAAAACATTCCAAATACCCGCCAAAATATTTTAAAACCCGCCAAAAGGAATCCAAACAATCCAAAACCTGCCAAGACAATATAAACAACACAAGAGAAAACAAAACATTCTAAAACACCACCAAAACATTCCGAAAACCCGCCAAAACATCATAAAAACAAATCAAAACCAACCAAAAAATAAGAGGAACACGGCAACATATTGGCAAGCAAGAGACGGAGAGCGCGGCACCTTCTAGGAGGCCAAGAAGGAAGCCGCACAACACCTGCACTGTGTCTGCAACTTTCAAACTGCTAGAAGCTAGTGGCTTGCCACTGGCCTGCCTCTTCAATTGCCATTAGCATTCCAATGGAAGCTATTCTTGGACAACTTTGCTCTGCTTGCTGCTAGTTCTGCCCCAGCCTACCATAGATAACCTTGCTCTTGCCTTGAGGCTCTGAGATGCCAAGAACTTGTCAACTTCAAAGGGCGGGCCGGGCTACATCTACTCAGCTGCCACAGTTTCTCCTTGCTAGACCTAGTGGGAAAGCATTTTGCTGAGATGCAGAAGGCAAGAAACGCAGAATACGGAGACGCGGAGCTGTCCCAAGTGCCGCTGCCAGGCGTCTTTCCGCAGAAGGAGCGCCCCGGAGCGCACCGCAACCGGCACCGTCATCTCTGCGCAAAAAGCCAAAATATTTTCAAACCCACCAAAACTAATCCAAAAACATTTTCAAACCCGCCAAAATAGAAAACCGGACAGAAGTGATCAATACATTCGAAAAAACCTGACAAAACATGATCAAGCCCACCAAAGCTAATCCAAACACACCAAAAACTGGGCTAAACAGAATCAAAACAAATCAAAACAAATCTAAACCTTCTAAAAACCCGCCAAAATATTTCAAAACCCGTCAAAACTAATCAAAACATTCCGAATACCCGCCAAAACATTCCAAATACCCGCCAAAGGATTTTAAAACCCGCCAAAAGCAATCCAAACATTCCAAAACTGCCAACACAATAAAAACAACTCAAGAGAATACAAAACATTCTAAAACCCAACCAAAACATTCCGAAAACCCACCAAAACATCATAAAAACAAATCGAAACCAACCAAAATATTCCAAAAACCCGCCAAAATGATTTAGACCCGCAAAACTCATCAAAACATTCTGAAAAGATGCCAAAACATTAGAAAACCAGCCTGAACTGATCAAAACATTCAAAAAACTTGGCAAAACATCATAAAAACAAATCAAAACCAACCGAAACATTCCAAAAACCAGCCAAAATATTCCGAAATCCGGCCAAAACACCATAAAAACAAATCAAAACCAGGCAAAACATTGCAAAAACCCAACAAAATAGTTTAGAACCCGCCAAAACTGATCAAAACATTCTGAAAAGATGCCAAAATACTAGAAAACCAGTCAGAAGTGATCGAAACTTTCAATAACTTGCCAAAACATCATCAAAACAAATGAAAGCAAACCAAAACATTCCAAATACCCGCCAAAATATTTGAAAACCCGCCAAAAGGAATGCAAACATTCCAAAACCTGCTAAGACAATATAAACAACACAAGAGAAAACAAAACATTCTAAAACACCACCAAAACATTCCGAAAACCCGCCAAAACATCATCAAAACAATTCAAAACCAACCAAAAAATAAGAGGAACACGGCAACATATTGGCAAGCAAGAGACGGAGAACGCGGCACCTTCTAGGAGGCCAAGAAGGAAGCCGCACAACACCTGCACTGTGTCTGCAACTTTCAAACTGCTAGAAGCTAGTGGCTTGCCACTGGCCTGCCTCTTCAATTGCCATTAGCATTCCAATGGAAGCTATTCTTGGACAACTTTGCTCTGCTTGCTGCTAGTTCTGCCCCAGCCTACCATAGAGAACCTTGCTCTTCCCTTGAGGCTCTGAGATGCCAAGAACTTGTCAACTTCAAAGGGCGGGCCGGGCTACATCTACTCAGCTGCCACAGTTTCTCCTTGCTAGACCTAGTGGGAAAGCATTTTGCTGAGATGCAGAAGGCAAGAAACGCAGAATACGGAGACGCGGAGCTGTCCCAAGTGCCGCTGCCAGGCGTCTTTCCGCAGAAGGAGCGCCCCGGAGCGCACCGCAACCGGCACCGTCATCTCTGCGCAAAAAGCCAAAATATTTTCAAACCCGCCAAAACTAATCCAAAACTATTTTCAAACCCGCCAAAATAGAAAACCGGACGGAAGTGATCAATACGTTCGAAAAAACCTGACAAAACACGATCAAGCCAACCAAAGCTAATCCAAACACACCAAAAACTGGGCTAAACAGAATCAAAACAAATCAAAACAAATCGAAACCTTCTAAAAACCCGCCAAAATATTTCAAAACCCGTCAAAACTAATCAAAACCTTCCGAACACCCGCCAAAACATTCCAAATACCCGCCAAAGGATTTTAAAACCCGCCAAAAGGAATCCAAACATTCCAAAACTGCCAACACAATAAAAACAACTCAAGAGAATACAAAACATTCTAAAACCCAACCAAAACATTCCGAAAACCCACCAAAACATCATAAAAACAAATCAAAACCAACCAAAACATTCCAAAAACCCGCCAAAATGATTTAGACCCGCAAAACTCATCAAAACATTCTGAAAAGATGCCAAAACATTAGAAAACCAGCCTGAACTGATCAAAACATTCAAAAAACTTGGCAAAACATCATAAAAACAAATCAAAACCAACCGAAACATTCCAAAAACCAGCCAAAATATTCCGAAATCCGGCCAAAACATCATAAAAACATATCAAAACCAACCGAAACATTCCAAAAACCCAACAAAATAGTTTAGAACCCGCCAAAACTGATCAAAACATTCTGAAAAGATGCCAAAATACTAGAAAACCAGTAAGAAGTGATCGAAGCATTCAATAACTTGCCAAAACATAATCAAAACAAATGAAAGCAAACCAAAACATTCCAAATACCCGCCAAAATATTTTAAAACCCGCCAAAAGGAATCCAAACAATCCAAAACCTGCCAAGACAATATAAACAACACAAGAGAAAACAAAACATTCTAAAACACCACCAAAACATTCCGAAAACCCGCCAAAACATCATCAAAACAATTCAAAACCAACCAAAAAATAAGAGGAACACGGCAACATATTGGCAAGCAAGAGACGGAGAACGCGGCACCTTCTAGGAGGCCAAGAAGGAAGCCGCACAACACCTGCACTGTGTCTGCAACTTTCAAACTGCTGGAAGCTAGTGGCTTGCCACTGGCCTGCCTCTTCAATTGCCATTAGCATTCCAATGGAAGCTATTCTTGGACAACTTTGCTCTGCTTGCTGCTAGTTCTGCCCCAGCCTACCATAGATAACCTTGCTCTTCCCTTGAGGCTCTGAGATGCCAAGAACTTGTCAACTTCAAAGGGCGGGCCGGGCTACATCTACTCAGCTGCCACAGTTTCTCCTTGCTAGACCTAGTGGGAAAGCATTTTGCTGAGATGCAGAAGGCAAGAAACACAGAATACGGAGACGCGGAGCTGTCCCAAGTGCCGCTGCCAGGCGTCTTTCCGCAGAAGGAGCGCCCCGGAGCGCACCGCAACCGGCACCGTCATTTCTGCGCAAAGAGCCAAAATATTTTCAAACCCGCCAAAACTAATCCAAAAATATTTTCAAACCCGCCAAAATAGAAAACCGGACGGAAGTGATCAATACGTTCGAAAAAACCGGACAAAACATGATAAAGCCCACCAAAGCTAATCCAAACACACCAAAAAACTGGGCTAAACAGAATCAAAACAAATCAAAACAAATCTAAACCTTCTAAAAACCCGCCAAAATATTTCAAAACCCGTCAAAACTAATCAAAACCTTCCGAATACCCGCCAAAACATTCCAAATACCCACCAAAAGATTTTAAAACCCGCCAAAAGGAATCCAAACATTCCAAAACCTGCCAACACAATAAAAACAACTCAAGAGAATACAAAACATTCTAAAACCCAACCAAAACATTCCGAAAACCCACCTAAACATCATAAAAACAAATCAAAACCAACCAAAACATTCTGAAAACCCGCCAAAATGATTTAGACCCGCAAAACTCATCAAAACATTCTGAAAAGATGCCAAAACATTAGAAAACCAGCCTGAACTGATCAAAACATTCAAAAAACTTGGCAAAACATCATAAAAACAAATCAAAACCAACCGAAACATTCCAAAAACCAGCCAAAATATTCCGAAATCCGGCCAAAACATCATAAAAACATATCAAAACCAACCGAAACATTCCAAAAACCCGACAAAATAGTTTAGAACCCGCCAAAACTGATCAAAACATTCTGAAAAGATGCCAAAATACTAGAAAACCAGTCAGAAGTGATCGAAACTTTCAATAACTTGCCAAAACATCATCAAAACAAATGAAAGCAAACCAAAACATTCCAAATACCCGCCAAAATATTCCAAATATCGGCCAAAAGGAATCCAAACAATCCAAAACCTGCCAAGAAAATATAAACAACACAAGAGAAAACAAAACATTCTAAAACACCACCAAAACATTCCGAAAACCCGCCAAAACATCATAAAAACAATTCAAAACCAACCAAAAAATAAGAGGAACACGGCAACATATTGGCAAGCAAGAGACGGAGAACGCGGCACCTTCTAGGAGGCCAAGAAGGAAGCCGCACAACACCTGCACTGTGTCTGCAACTTTCAAACTGCTAGAAGCTAGTGGCTTGCCACTGGCCTGCCTCTTCAATTGCCATTAGCATTCCAATGGAAGCTATTCTTGGACAACTTTGCTCTGCTTGCTGCTAGTTCTGCCCCAGCCTACCATAGAGAACCTTGCTCTTCCCTTGAGGCTCTGAGATGCCAAGAACTTGTCAACTTCAAAGGGCGGGCCGGGCTACATCTACTCAGCTGCCACAGTTTCTCCTTGCTAGACCTAGTGGGAAAGCATTTTGCTGAGACGCAGAAGGCAAGAAACGCAGAATACGGAGACGCGGAGCTGTCCCAAGTGCCGCTGCCAGGCGTCTTTCCGCAGAAGGAGCGCCCCGGAGCGCACCGCAACCGGCACCGTCATCTCTGCGCAAAGAGCCAAAATATTTTCAAACCCACCAAAACTAATCCAAAAACATTTTCAAACCCGCCAAAATAGAAAACCGGACAGAAGTGATCAATACATTTGAAAAAACCGGACAAAACATGATCAAGCCCACCAAAGCTAATCCAAACACACCAAAAAACTGGGCTAAACAGAATCAAAACAAATCAAAACAAATCTAAACCTTCTAAAAACCCGCCAAAATATTTCAAAACCCGTCAAAACTAATCAAAACCTTCCGAATACCCATTAAAAAACATTCCAAATACCCGCCAAAAGATTTTAAAACCCGCCAAAAGCAATCCAAACATTCCAAAACTGCCAACACAATAAAAACAACTCAAGAGAATACAAAACATTCTAAAACCCAACCAAAACATTCCGAAAACCAACCAAAACATCATAAAAACAAATCAAAACCAACCAAAACATTCCGAAAACACGCCAAAATGATTTAGACCCGCAAAACTCATCAAAACATTCTGAAAAGATGCCAAAACATTAGAAAACCAGCCTGAACTGATCAAAACATTCAAAAAACTTGGCAAAACATCATAAAAACAAATCAAAACCAACCGAAACATTCCAAAAACCAGCCAAAATATTCCGAAATCCGGCCAAAACACCATAAAAACAAATCAAAACCAACCAAAACATTCCAAAAACCCGACAAAATAGTTTAGAACCCGCCAAAACTGATCAAAACATTCTGAAAAGATGCCAAAATACTAGAAAACCAGTAAGAAGTGATCGAAACATTCAATAACTTGGCAAAACATAATCAAAACAAATGAAAGCAAACCAAAATATTCCAAATACCCGCCAAAATATTTCAAAACCCGCCAAAAGGAATCCAAACAATCCAAAACCTGCCAAGACAATATAAACAACACAAGAGAAAACAAAACATTCTAAAACACCACCAAAACATTCCGAAAACCCGCCAAAACATCATCAAAACAATTCAAAACCAACCAAAAAATAAGAGGAACACGGCAACATATTGGCAAGCAAGAGACGGAGAACGCGGCACCTTCTAGGAGGCCAAGAAGGAAGCCGCACAACACCTGCACTGTGTCTGCAACTTTCAAACTGCTAGAAGCTAGTGGCTTGCCACTGGCCTGCCTCTTCAATTGCCATTAGCATTCCAATGGAAGCTATTCTTGGACAACTTTGCTCTGCTTGCTGCTAGTTCTGCCCCAGCCTACCATAGAGAACCTTGCTCTTGCCTTGAGGCTCTGAGATGCCAAGAACTTGTCAACTTCAAAGGGCGGGCCGGGCTACATCTACTCAGCTGCCACAGTTTCTCCTTGCTAGACCTAGTGGGAAAGCATTTTGCTGAGATGCAGAAGGCAAGAAACGCAGAATACGGAGACGCGGAGCTGTCCCAAGTGCCGCTGCCAGGCGTCTTTCCGCAGAAGGAGCGCCCCGGAGCGCACCGCAACCGGCACCGTCATCTCTGCGCAAAAAGCCAAAATATTTTAAAACCCTCCAAAACTAATCCAAAAATATTTTCAAACCCGCCAAAATAGAAAACCGGACGGAAGTGATCAATACGTTCGAAAAAACCTGACAAAACATGATAAAGCCCACCAAAGCTAATCCAAACACACCAAAAAACTGGGCTAAACAGAATCAAAACAAATCAAAACAAATCTAAACCTTCTAAAAACCCGCCAAAATATTTCAAAACCCGTCAAAACTAATCAAAACCTTCCGAACACCCGCCAAAACATTCCAAATACCCACCAAAAGATTTTAAAACCCGCCAAAAGGAATCCAAACATTCCAAAACCTGCCAACACAATAAAAACAACTCAAGAGAATACAAAACATTCTAAAACCCAACCAAAACATTCCGAAAACCCACCAAAACATCATAAAAACAAATCAAAACCAACCAAAACATTCTGAAAACCCGCCAAAATGATTTAGACCCGCAAAACTCATCAAAACATTCTGAAAAGATGCCAAAACATTAGAAAACCAGCCTGAACTGATCAAAACATTCAAAAAACTTGGCAAAACATCATAAAAACAAATCAAAACCAACCGAAACATTCCAAAAACCAGCCAAAATATTCCGAAATCCGGCCAAAACATCATAAAAACATATCAAAACCAACCGAAACATTCCAAAAACCCAACAAAATAGTTTAGAACCCGCCAAAACTGATCAAAACATTCTGAAAAGATGCCAAAATACTAGAAAACCAGTCAGAAGTGATCGAAACTTTCAATAACTTGCCAAAACATCATCAAAACAAATGAAAGCAAACCAAAACATTCCAAATACCCGCCAAAATATTCCAAATATCGGCCAAAAGGAATCCAAACAATCCAAAACCTGCCAAGACAATATAAACAACACAAGAGAAAACAAAACATTCTAAAACACCACCAAAACATTCCGAAAACCCGCCAAAACATCATCAAAACAATTCAAAACCAACCAAAAAATAAGAGGAACACGGCAACATATTGGCAAGCAAGAGACGGAGAACGCAGCACCTTCTAGGAGGCCAAGAAGGAAGCCGCACAACACCTGCACTGTGTCTGCAACTTTCAAACTGCTAGAAGCTAGTGGCTTGCCACTGGCCTGCCTCTTCAATTGCCATTAGCATTCCAATGGAAGCTATTCTTGGACAACTTTGCTCTGCTTGCTGCTAGTTCTGCCCCAGCCTACCATAGAGAACCTTGCTCTTCCCTTGAGGCTCTGAGATGCCAAGAACTTGTCAACTTCAAAGGGCGGGCCGGGCTACATCTACTCAGCTGCCACAGTTTCTCCTTGCTAGACCTAGTGGGAAAGCATTTTGCTGAGATGCAGAAGGCAAGAAACGCAGAATACGGAGACGCGGAGCTGTCCCAAGTGCCGCTGCCAGGCGTCTTTCCGCAGAAGGAGCGCCCCGGAGCGCACCGCAACCGGCACCGTCATCTCTGCGCAAAAAGCCAAAATATTTTCAAACCCACCAAAACTAATCCAAAAACATTTTCAAACCCGCCAAAATAGAAAACCGGACAGAAGTGATCAATACATTCGAAAAAACCGGACAAAACATGATCAAGCCCACCAAAGCTAATCCAAACACACCAAAAAACTGGGCTAAACAGAATCAAAACAAATCAAAACAAATCTAAACCTTCTAAAAACCCGCCAAAATATTTCAAAACCCGTCAAAACTAATCAAAACCTTCCGAATACCCATTAAAAAACATTCCAAATACCCACCAAAAGATTTTAAAACCCGCCAAAAGGAATCCAAACATTCCAAAACCTGCCAACACAATAAAAACAACTCAAGAGAATACAAAACATTCTAAAACCCAACCAAAACATTCCGAAAACCCACCAAAACATCATAAAAACAAATCAAAACCAACCAAAACATTCTGAAAACCCGCCAAAATGATTTAGACCCGCAAAACTCATCAAAACATTCTGAAAAGATGCCAAAACATTAGAAAACCAGCCTGAACTGATCAAAACATTCAAAAAACTTGGCAAAACATCATAAAAACAAATCAAAACCAACCGAAACATTCCAAAAACCAGCCAAAATATTCCGAAATCCGGCCAAAACATCATAAAAACATATCAAAACCAACCGAAACATTCCAAAAACCCGACAAAATAGTTTAGAACCCGCCAAAACTGATCAAAACATTCTGAAAAGATGCCAAAATACTAGAAAACCAGTCAGAAGTGATCGAAACTTTCAATAACTTGCCAAAACATCATCAAAACAAATGAAAGCAAACCAAAACATTCCAAATACCCGCCAAAATATTCCAAATATCGGCCAAAAGGAATCCAAACAATCCAAAACCTGCCAAGAAAATATAAACAACACAAGAGAAAACAAAACATTCTAAAACACCACCAAAACATTCCGAAAACCCGCCAAAACATCATAAAAACAATTCAAAACCAACCAAAAAATAAGAGGAACACGGCAACATATTGGCAAGCAAGAGACGGAGAACGCGGCACCTTCTAGGAGGCCAAGAAGGAAGCCGCACAACACCTGCACTGTGTCTGCAACTTTCAAACTGCTAGAAGCTAGAGGCTTGCCACTGGCCTGCCTCTTCAATTGCCATTAGCATTCCAATGGAAGCTATTCTTGGACAACTTTGCTCTGCTTGCTGCTAGTTCTGCCCCAGCCTACCATAGAGAACCTTGCTCTTGCCTTGAGGCTCTGAGATGCCAAGAACTTGTCAACTTCAAAGGGCGGGCCGGGCTACATCTACTCAGCTGCCACAGTTTCTCCTTGCTAGACCTAGTGGGAAAGCATTTTGCTGAGACGCAGAAGGCAAGAAACGCAGAATACGGAGACGCGGAGCTGTCCCAAGTGCCGCTGCCAGGCGTCTTTCCGCAGAAGGAGCGCCCCGGAGCGCACCGCAACCGGCACCGTCATCTCTGCGCAAAAAGCCAAAATATTTTCAAACCCACCAAAACTAATCCAAAAACATTTTCAAACCCGCCAAAATAGAAAACCGGACAGAAGTGATCAATACATTTGAAAAAACCGGACAAAACATGATCAAGCCCACCAAAGCTAATCCAAACACACCAAAAAACTGGGCTAAACAGAATCAAAACAAATCAAAACAAATCTAAACCTTCTAAAAACCCGCCAAAATATTTCAAAACCCGTCAAAACTAATCAAAACCTTCCGAATACCCATTAAAAAACATTCCAAATACCCGCCAAAAGATTTTAAAACCCGCCAAAAGCAATCCAAACATTCCAAAGCTGCCAACACAATAAAAACAACTCAAGAGAATACAAAACATTCTAAAACCCAACCAAAACATTCCGAAAACCAACCAAAACATCATAAAAACAAATCAAAACCAACCAAAACATTCTGAAAACCCGCCAAAATGATTTAGACCCGCAAAACTCATCAAAACATTCTGAAAAGATGCCAAAACATTAGAAAACCAGCCTGAACTGATCAAAACATTCAAAAAACTTGGCAAAACATCATAAAAACAAATCAAAACCAACCGAAACATTCCAAAAACCAGCCAAAATATTCCGAAATCCGGCCAAAACACCATAAAAACAAATCAAAACCAACCAAAACATTCCAAAAACCCGACCAAATAGTTTAGAACCCGCCAAAACTGATCAAAACATTCTGAAAAGATGCCAAAATACTAGAAAACCAGTAAGAAGTGATCGAAACATTCAATAACTTGGCAAAACATAATCAAAACAAATGAAAGCAAACCAAAATATTCCAAATACCCGCCAAAATATTTCAAAACCCGCCAAAAGGAATCCAAACAATCCAAAACCTGCCAAGACAATATAAACAACACAAGAGAAAACAAAACATTCTAAAACACCACCAAAACATTCCGAAAACCCGCCAAAACATCATCAAAACAATTCAAAACCAACCAAAAAATAAGAGGAACACGGCAACATATTGGCAAGCAAGAGACGGAGAACGCGGCACCTTCTAGGAGGCCAAGAAGGAAGCCGCACAACACCTGCACTGTGTCTGCAACTTTCAAACTGCTAGAAGCTAGTGGCTTGCCACTGGCCTGCCTCTTCAATTGCCATTAGCATTCCAATGGAAGCTATTCTTGGACAACTTTGCTCTGCTTGCTGCTAGTTCTGCCCCAGCCTACCATAGAGAACCTTGCTCTTGCCTTGAGGCTCTGAGATGCCAAGAACTTGTCAACTTCAAAGGGCGGGCCGGGCTACATCTACTCAGCTGCCACAGTTTCTCCTTGCTAGACCTAGTGGGAAAGCATTTTGCTGAGATGCAGAAGGCAAGAAACGCAGAATACGGAGACGCGGAGCTGTCCCAAGTGCCGCTGCCAGGCGTCTTTCCGCAGAAGGAGCGCCCCGGAGCGCACCGCAACCGGCACCGTCATCTCTGCGCAAAAAGCCAAAATATTTTAAAACCCTCCAAAACTAATCCAAAAATATTTTCAAACCCGCCAAAATAGAAAACCGGACGGAAGTGATCAATACGTTCGAAAAAACCTGACAAAACATGATAAAGCCCACCAAAGCTAATCCAAACACACCAAAAAACTGGGCTAAACAGAATCAAAACAAATCAAAACAAATCTAAACCTTCTAAAAACCCACCAAAATATTTCAAAACCCGTCAAAACTAATCAAAACCTTCCGAACACCCGCCAAAACATTCCAAATACCCACCAAAAGATTTTAAAACCCGCCAAAAGGAATCCAAACATTCCAAAACCTGCCAACACAATAAAAACAACTCAAGAGAATACAAAACATTCTAAAACCCAACCAAAACATTCCGAAAACCCACCAAAACATCATAAAAACAAATCAAAACCAACCAAAACATTCTGAAAACCCGCCAAAATGATTTAGACCCGCAAAACTCATCAAAACATTCTGAAAAGATGCCAAAACATTAGAAAACCAGCCTGAACTGATCAAAACATTCAAAAAACTTGGCAAAACATCATAAAAACAAATCAAAACCAACCGAAACATTCCAAAAACCAGCCAAAATATTCCGAAATCCGGCCAAAACATCATAAAAACATATCAAAACCAACCGAAACATTCCAAAAACCCAACAAAATAGTTTAGAACCCGCCAAAACTGATCAAAACATTCTGAAAAGATGCCAAAATACTAGAAAACCAGTCAGAAGTGATCGAAACTTTCAATAACTTGCCAAAACATAATCAAAACAAATGAAAGCAAACCAAAACATTCCAAATACCCGCCAAAATATTCCAAATATCGGCCAAAAGGAATCCAAACAATCCAAAACCTGCCAAGACAATATAAACAACACAAGAGAAAACAAAACATTCTAAAACACCACCAAAACATTCCGAAAACCCGCCAAAACATCATCAAAACAATTCAAAACCAACCAAAAAATAAGAGGAACACGGCAACATATTGGCAAGCAAGAGACGGAGAACGCAGCACCTTCTAGGAGGCCAAGAAGGAAGCCGCACAACACCTGCACTGTGTCTGCAACTTTCAAACTGCTAGAAGCTAGTGGCTTGCCACTGGCCTGCCTCTTCAATTGCCATTAGCATTCCAATGGAAGCTATTCTTGGACAACTTTGCTCTGCTTGCTGCTAGTTCTGCCCCAGCCTACCATAGAGAACCTTGCTCTTCCCTTGAGGCTCTGAGATGCCAAGAACTTGTCAACTTCAAAGGGCGGGCCGGGCTACATCTACTCAGCTGCCACAGTTTCTCCTTGCTAGACCTAGTGGGAAAGCATTTTGCTGAGATGCAGAAGGCAAGAAACGCAGAATACGGAGACGCGGAGCTGTCCCAAGTGCCGCTGCCAGGCGTCTTTCCGCAGAAGGAGCGCCCCGGAGCGCACCGCAACCGGCACCGTCATCTCTGCGCAAAAAGCCAAAATATTTTCAAACCCACCAAAACTAATCCAAAAACATTTTCAAACCCGCCAAAATAGAAAACCGGACAGAAGTGATCAATACATTCGAAAAAACCGGACAAAACATGATCAAGCCCACCAAAGCTAATCCAAACACACCAAAAAACTGGGCTAAACAGAATCAAAACAAATCAAAACAAATCTAAACCTTCTAAAAACCCGCCAAAATATTTCAAAACCCGTCAAAACTAATCAAAACCTTCCGAATACCCATTAAAAAACATTCCAAATACCCACCAAAAGATTTTAAAACCCGCCAAAAGGAATCCAAACATTCCAAAACCTGCCAACACAATAAAAACAACTCAAGAGAATACAAAACATTCTAAAACCCAACCAAAACATTCCGAAAACCCACCAAAACATCATAAAAACAAATCAAAACCAACCAAAACATTCTGAAAACCCGCCAAAATGATTTAGACCCGCAAAACTCATCAAAACATTCTGAAAAGATGCCAAAACATTAGAAAACCAGCCTGAACTGATCAAAACATTCAAAAAACTTGGCAAAACATCATAAAAACAAATCAAAACCAACCGAAACATTCCAAAAACCAGCCAAAATATTCCGAAATCCGGCCAAAACATCATAAAAACATATCAAAACCAACCGAAACATTCCAAAAACCCGACAAAATAGTTTAGAACCCGCCAAAACTGATCAAAACATTCTGAAAAGATGCCAAAATACTAGAAAACCAGTCAGAAGTGATCGAAACTTTCAATAACTTGGCAAAACATAATCAAAACAAATGAAAGCAAACCAAAACATTCCAAATACCCGCCAAAATATTTTAAAACCCGCCAAAAGGAATCCAAACAATCCAAAACCTGCCAAGAAAATATAAACAACACAAGAGAAAACAAAACATTCTAAAACACCACCAAAACATTCCGAAAACCCGCCAAAACATCATCAAAACAATTCAAAACCAACCAAAAAATAAGAGGAACACGGCAACATATTGGCAAGCAAGAGACGGAGAACGCGGCACCTTCTAGGAGGCCAAGAAGGAAGCTGCACAACACCTGCACTGTGTCTGCAACTTTCAAACTGCTAGAAGCTAGTGGCTTGCCACTGGCCTGCCTCTTCAATTGCCATTAGCATTCCAATGGAAGCTATTCTTGGACAACTTTGCTCTGCTTGCTGCTAGTTCTGCCCCAGCCTACCATAGAGAACCTTGCTCTTGCCTTGAGGCTCTGAGATGCCAAGAACTTGTCAACTTCAAAGGGCGGGCCGGGCTACATCTACTCAGCTGCCACAGTTTCTCCTTGCTAGACCTAGTGGGAAAGCATTTTGCTGAGATGCAGAAGGCAAGAAACGCAGAATACGGAGACGCGGAGCTGTCCCAAGTGCCGCTGCCAGGCGTCTTTCCGCAGAAGGAGCGCCCCGGAGCGCACCGCAACCGGCACCGTCATCTCTGCGCAAAAAGCCAAAATATTTTCAAACCCACCAAAACTAATCCAAAAACATTTTCAAACCCGCCAAAATAGAAAACCGGACAGAAGTGATCAATACATTCGAAAAAACCGGACAAAACATGATCAAGCCCACCAAAGCTAATCCAAACACACCAAAAAACTGGGCTAAACAGAATCAAAACAAATCAAAACAAATCTAAACCTTCTAAAAACCCGCCAAAATATTTCAAAACCCGTCAAAACTAATCAAAACCTTCCGAATACCCATTAAAAAACATTCCAAATACCCGCCAAAGGATTTTAAAACCCGCCAAAAGCAATCCAAACATTCCAAAACTGCCAACACAATAAAAACAACTCAAGAGAATACAAAACATTCTAAAACCCAACCAAAACATTCCGAAAACCCACCAAAACATCATAAAAACAAATCAAAACCAACCAAAACATTCTGAAAACCCGCCAAAATGATTTAGACCCGCAAAACTCATCAAAACATTCTGAAAAGATGCCAAAACATTAGAAAACCAGCCTGAACTGATCAAAACATTCGAAAAACTTGGCAAAACATCATAAAAACAAATCAAAACCAACCGAAACATTCCAAAAACCAGCCAAAATATTCCGAAATCCAGCCAAAACACCATAAAAACAAATCAAAACCAACCAAAACATTCCAAAAACCCGACCAAATAGTTTAGAACCCGCCAAAACTGATCAAAACATTCTGAAAAGATGCCAAAATACTAGAAAACCAGTAAGAAGTGATCAAAACATTCAATAACTTGGCAAAACATAATCAAAACAAATGAAAGCAAACCAAAATATTCCAAATACCCGCCAAAATATTTCAAAACCCGCCAAAAGGAATCCAAACAATCCAAAACCTGCCAAGACAATATAAACAACACAAGAGAAAACAAAACATTCTAAAACACCACCAAAACATTCCGAAAACCCGCCAAAACATCATAAAAACAATTCAAAACCAACCAAAAAATAAGAGGAACACGGCAACATATTGGCAAGCAAGAGACGGAGAACGCGGCACCTTCTAGGAGGCCAAGAAGGAAGCCGCACAACACCTGCACTGTGTCTGCAACTTTCAAACTGCTAGAAGCTAGAGGCTTGCCACTGGCCTGCCTCTTCAATTGCCATTAGCATTCCAATGGAAGCTATTCTTGGACAACTTTGCTCTGCTTGCTGCTAGTTCTGCCCCAGCCTACCATAGAGAACCTTGCTCTTCCCTTGAGGCTCTGAGATGCCAAGAACTTGTCAACTTCAAAGGGCGGGCCGGGCTACATCTACTCAGCTGCCACAGTTTCTCCTTGCTAGACCTAGTGGGAAAGCATTTTGCTGAGATGCAGAAGGCAAGAAACGCAGAATACGGAGACGCGGAGCTGTCCCAAGTGCCGCTGCCAGGCGTCTTTCCGCAGAAGGAGCGCCCCGGAGCGCACCGCAACCGGCACCGTCATCTCTGCGCAAAAAGCCAAAATATTTTAAAACCCTCCAAAACTAATCCAAAAATATTTTCAAACCCGCCAAAATAGAAAACCGGACGGAAGTGATCAATACATTCGAAAAAACCGGACAAAACATGATCAAGCCCACCAAAGCTAATCCAAACACACCAAAAACTGGGCTAAACAGAATCAAAACAAATCAAAACAAATCTAAACCTTCTAAAAACCCGCCAAAATATTTCAAAACCCGTCAAAACTAATCAAAACCTTCCGAACACCCGCCAAAACATTCCAAATACCCGCCAAAGGATTTTAAAACCCGCCAAAAGGAATCCAAACATTCCAAAACTGCCAACACAATAAAAACAACTCAAGAGAATACAAAACATTCTAAAACCCAACCAAAACATTCCGAAAACCCACCAAAACATCATAAAAACAAATCAAAACCAACCAAAACATTCTGAAAACCCGCCAAAATGATTTAGACCCGCAAAACTCATCAAAACATTCTGAAAAGATGCCAAAACATTAGAAAACCAGCCTGAACTGATCAAAACATTCAAAAAACTTGGCAAAACATCATAAAAACAAATCAAAACCAACCGAAACATTCCAAAAACCAGCCAAAATATTCCGAAATCCGGCCAAAACACCATAAAAACAAATCAAAACCAACCGAAACATTCCAAAAACCCGACCAAATTGTTTAGAACCCGCCAAAACTGATCAAAACATTCTGAAAAGATGCCAAAATACTAGAAAACCAGTAAGAAGTGATCGAAGCATTCAATAACTTGCCAAAACATAATCAAAACAAATGAAAGCAAACCAAAACATTCCAAATACCCGCCAAAATATTTTAAAACCCGCCAAAAGGAATCCAAACAATCCAAAACCTGCCAAGACAATATAAACAACACAAGAGAAAACAAAACATTCTAAAACACCACCAAAACATTCCGAAAACCCGCCAAAACATCATCAAAACAATTCAAAACCAACCAAAAAATAAGAGGAACACGGCAACATATTGGCAAGCAAGAGACGGAGAACGCGGCACCTTCTAGGAGGCCAAGAAGGAAGCCGCACAACACCTGCACTGTGTCTGCAACTTTCAAACTGCTGGAAGCTAGTGGCTTGCCACTGGCCTGCCTCTTCAATTGCCATTAGCATTCCAATGGAAGCTATTCTTGGACAACTTTGCTCTGCTTGCTGCTAGTTCTGCCCCAGCCTACCATAGATAACCTTGCTCTTCCCTTGAGGCTCTGAGATGCCAAGAACTTGTCAACTTCAAAGGGCGGGCCGGGCTACATCTACTCAGCTGCCACAGTTTCTCCTTGCTAGACCTAGTGGGAAAGCATTTTGCTGAGATGCAGAAGGCAAGAAACACAGAATACGGAGACGCGGAGCTGTCCCAAGTGCCGCTGCCAGGCGTCTTTCCGCAGAAGGAGCGCCCCGGAGCGCACCGCAACCGGCACCGTCATTTCTGCGCAAAGAGCCAAAATATTTTCAAACCCGCCAAAACTAATCCAAAAATATTTTCAAACCCACCAAAATAGAAAACCGGACGGAAGTGATCAATACGTTCGAAAAAACCGGACAAAACATGATAAAGCCCACCAAAGCTAATCCAAACACACCAAAAAACTGGGCTAAACAGAATCAAAACAAATCAAAACAAATCTAAACCTTCTAAAAACCCGCCAAAATATTTCAAAACCCGTCAAAACTAATCAAAACCTTCCGAATACCCGCCAAAACATTCCAAATACCCACCAAAAGATTTTAAAACCCGCCAAAAGGAATCCAAACATTCCAAAACCTGCCAACACAATAAAAACAACTCAAGAGAATACAAAACATTCTAAAACCCAACCAAAACATTCCGAAAACCCACCTAAACATCATAAAAACAAATCAAAACCAACCAAAACATTCTGAAAACCCGCCAAAATGATTTAGACCCGCAAAACTCATCAAAACATTCTGAAAAGATGCCAAAACATTAGAAAACCAGCCTGAACTGATCAAAACATTCAAAAAACTTGGCAAAACATCATAAAAACAAATCAAAACCAACCGAAACATTCCAAAAACCAGCCAAAATATTCCGAAATCCGGCCAAAACATCATAAAAACATATCAAAACCAACCGAAACATTCCAAAAACCCGACAAAATAGTTTAGAACCCGCCAAAACTGATCAAAACATTCTGAAAAGATGCCAAAATACTAGAAAACCAGTCAGAAGTGATCGAAACTTTCAATAACTTGCCAAAACATCATCAAAACAAATGAAAGCAAACCAAAACATTCCAAATACCCGCCAAAATATTCCAAATATCGGCCAAAAGGAATCCAAACAATCCAAAACCTGCCAAGAAAATATAAACAACACAAGAGAAAACAAAACATTCTAAAACACCACCAAAACATTCCGAAAACCCGCCAAAACATCATAAAAACAATTCAAAACCAACCAAAAAATAAGAGGAACACGGCAACATATTGGCAAGCAAGAGACGGAGAACGCGGCACCTTCTAGGAGGCCAAGAAGGAAGCCGCACAACACCTGCACTGTGTCTGCAACTTTCAAACTGCTAGAAGCTAGTGGCTTGCCACTGGCCTGCCTCTTCAATTGCCATTAGCATTCCAATGGAAGCTATTCTTGGACAACTTTGCTCTGCTTGCTGCTAGTTCTGCCCCAGCCTACCATAGAGAACCTTGCTCTTCCCTTGAGGCTCTGAGATGCCAAGAACTTGTCAACTTCAAAGGGCGGGCCGGGCTACATCTACTCAGCTGCCACAGTTTCTCCTTGCTAGACCTAGTGGGAAAGCATTTTGCTGAGACGCAGAAGGCAAGAAACGCAGAATACGGAGACGCGGAGCTGTCCCAAGTGCCGCTGCCAGGCGTCTTTCCGCAGAAGGAGCGCCCCGGAGCGCACCGCAACCGGCACCGTCATCTCTGCGCAAAGAGCCAAAATATTTTCAAACCCACCAAAACTAATCCAAAAACATTTTCAAACCCGCCAAAATAGAAAACCGGACAGAAGTGATCAATACATTTGAAAAAACCGGACAAAACATGATCAAGCCCACCAAAGCTAATCCAAACACACCAAAAAACTGGGCTAAACAGAATCAAAACAAATCAAAACAAATCTAAACCTTCTAAAAACCCGCCAAAATATTTCAAAACCCGTCAAAACTAATCAAAACCTTCCGAATACCCATTAAAAAACATTCCAAATACCCGCCAAAAGATTTTAAAACCCGCCAAAAGCAATCCAAACATTCCAAAACTGCCAACACAATAAAAACAACTCAAGAGAATACAAAACATTCTAAAACCCAACCAAAACATTCCGAAAACCAACCAAAACATCATAAAAACAAATCAAAACCAACCAAAACATTCCGAAAACACGCCAAAATGATTTAGACCCGCAAAACTCATCAAAACATTCTGAAAAGATGCCAAAACATTAGAAAACCAGCCTGAACTGATCAAAACATTCAAAAAACTTGGCAAAACATCATAAAAACAAATCAAAACCAACCGAAACATTCCAAAAACCAGCCAAAATATTCCGAAATCCGGCCAAAACACCATAAAAACAAATCAAAACCAACCAAAACATTCCAAAAACCCGACCAAATAGTTTAGAACCCGCCAAAACTGATCAAAACATTCTGAAAAGATGCCAAAATACTAGAAAACCAGTAAGAAGTGATCGAAACATTCAATAACTTGGCAAAACATAATCAAAACAAATGAAAGCAAACCAAAATATTCCAAATACCCGCCAAAATATTTCAAAACCCGCCAAAAGGAATCCAAACAATCCAAAACCTGCCAAGACAATATAAACAACACAAGAGAAAACAAAACATTCTAAAACACCACCAAAACATTCCGAAAACCCGCCAAAACATCATCAAAACAATTCAAAACCAACCAAAAAATAAGAGGAACACGGCAACATATTGGCAAGCAAGAGACGGAGAACGCGGCACCTTCTAGGAGGCCAAGAAGGAAGCCGCACAACACCTGCACTGTGTCTGCAACTTTCAAACTGCTAGAAGCTAGTGGCTTGCCACTGGCCTGCCTCTTCAATTGCCATTAGCATTCCAATGGAAGCTATTCTTGGACAACTTTGCTCTGCTTGCTGCTAGTTCTGCCCCAGCCTACCATAGAGAACCTTGCTCTTCCCTTGAGGCTCTGAGATGCCAAGAACTTGTCAACTTCAAAGGGCGGGCCGGGCTACATCTACTCAGCTGCCACAGTTTCTCCTTGCTAGACCTAGTGGGAAAGCATTTTGCTGAGATGCAGAAGGCAAGAAACGCAGAATACGGAGACGCGGAGCTGTCCCAAGTGCCGCTGCCAGGCGTCTTTCCGCAGAAGGAGCGCCCCGGAGCGCACCGCAACCGGCACCGTCATCTCTGCGCAAAAAGCCAAAATATTTTAAAACCCTCCAAAACTAATCCAAAAATATTTTCAAACCCGCCAAAATAGAAAACCGGACGGAAGTGATCAATACGTTCGAAAAAACCTGACAAAACATGATAAAGCCCACCAAAGCTAATCCAAACACACCAAAAAACTGGGCTAAACAGAATCAAAACAAATCAAAACAAATCTAAACCTTCTAAAAACCCGCCAAAATATTTCAAAACCCGTCAAAACTAATCAAAACCTTCCGAACACCCGCCAAAACATTCCAAATACCCACCAAAAGATTTTAAAACCCGCCAAAAGGAATCCAAACATTCCAAAACCTGCCAACACAATAAAAACAACTCAAGAGAATACAAAACATTCTAAAACCCAACCAAAACATTCCGAAAACCCACCAAAACATCATAAAAACAAATCAAAACCAACCAAAACATTCTGAAAACCCGCCAAAATGATTTAGACCCGCAAAACTCATCAAAACATTCTGAAAAGATGCCAAAACATTAGAAAACCAGCCTGAACTGATCAAAACATTCAAAAAACTTGGCAAAACATCATAAAAACAAATCAAAACCAACCGAAACATTCCAAAAACCAGCCAAAATATTCCGAAATCCGGCCAAAACATCATAAAAACATATCAAAACCAACCGAAACATTCCAAAAACCCAACAAAATAGTTTAGAACCCGCCAAAACTGATCAAAACATTCTGAAAAGATGCCAAAATACTAGAAAACCAGTCAGAAGTGATCGAAACTTTCAATAACTTGCCAAAACATAATCAAAACAAATGAAAGCAAACCAAAACATTCCAAATACCCGCCAAAATATTCCAAATATCGGCCAAAAGGAATCCAAACAATCCAAAACCTGCCAAGACAATATAAACAACACAAGAGAAAACAAAACATTCTAAAACACCACCAAAACATTCCGAAAACCCGCCAAAACATCATCAAAACAATTCAAAACCAACCAAAAAATAAGAGGAACACGGCAACATATTGGCAAGCAAGAGACGGAGAACGCAGCACCTTCTAGGAGGCCAAGAAGGAAGCCGCACAACACCTGCACTGTGTCTGCAACTTTCAAACTGCTAGAAGCTAGTGGCTTGCCACTGGCCTGCCTCTTCAATTGCCATTAGCATTCCAATGGAAGCTATTCTTGGACAACTTTGCTCTGCTTGCTGCTAGTTCTGCCCCAGCCTACCATAGAGAACCTTGCTCTTCCCTTGAGGCTCTGAGATGCCAAGAACTTGTCAACTTCAAAGGGCGGGCCGGGCTACATCTACTCAGCTGCCACAGTTTCTCCTTGCTAGACCTAGTGGGAAAGCATTTTGCTGAGATGCAGAAGGCAAGAAACGCAGAATACGGAGACGCGGAGCTGTCCCAAGTGCCGCTGCCAGGCGTCTTTCCGCAGAAGGAGCGCCCCGGAGCGCACCGCAACCGGCACCGTCATCTCTGCGCAAAAAGCCAAAATATTTTCAAACCCACCAAAACTAATCCAAAAACATTTTCAAACCCGCCAAAATAGAAAACCGGACAGAAGTGATCAATACATTCGAAAAAACCGGACAAAACATGATCAAGCCCACCAAAGCTAATCCAAACACACCAAAAAACTGGGCTAAACAGAATCAAAACAAATCAAAACAAATCTAAACCTTCTAAAAACCCGCCAAAATATTTCAAAACCCGTCAAAACTAATCAAAACCTTCCGAATACCCATTAAAAAACATTCCAAATACCCACCAAAAGATTTTAAAACCCGCCAAAAGGAATCCAAACATTCCAAAACCTGCCAACACAATAAAAACAACTCAAGAGAATACAAAACATTCTAAAACCCAACCAAAACATTCCGAAAACCCACCAAAACATCATAAAAACAAATCAAAACCAACCAAAACATTCTGAAAACCCGCCAAAATGATTTAGACCCGCAAAACTCATCAAAACATTCTGAAAAGATGCCAAAACATTAGAAAACCAGCCTGAACTGATCAAAACATTCAAAAAACTTGGCAAAACATCATAAAAACAAATCAAAACCAACCGAAACATTCCAAAAACCAGCCAAAATATTCCGAAATCCGGCCAAAACATCATAAAAACATATCAAAACCAACCGAAACATTCCAAAAACCCGACAAAATAGTTTAGAACCCGCCAAAACTGATCAAAACATTCTGAAAAGATGCCAAAATACTAGAAAACCAGTCAGAAGTGATCGAAACTTTCAATAACTTGCCAAAACATAATCAAAACAAATGAAAGCAAACCAAAACATTCCAAATACCCGCCAAAATATTCCAAATATCGGCCAAAAGGAATCCAAACAATCCAAAACCTGCCAAGAAAATATAAACAACACAAGAGAAAACAAAACATTCTAAAACACCACCAAAACATTCCGAAAACCCGCCAAAACATCATCAAAACAATTCAAAACCAACCAAAAAATAAGAGGAACACGGCAACATATTGGCAAGCAAGAGACGGAGAACGCGGCACCTTCTAGGAGGCCAAGAAGGAAGCCGCACAACACCTGCACTGTGTCTGCAACTTTCAAACTGCTAGAAGCTAGAGGCTTGCCACTGGCCTGCCTCTTCAATTGCCATTAGCATTCCAATGGAAGCTATTCTTGGACAACTTTGCTCTGCTTGCTGCTAGTTCTGCCCCAGCCTACCATAGAGAACCTTGCTCTTGCCTTGAGGCTCTGAGATGCCAAGAACTTGTCAACTTCAAAGGGCGGGCCGGGCTACATCTACTCAGCTGCCACAGTTTCTCCTTGCTAGACCTAGTGGGAAAGCATTTTGCTGAGACGCAGAAGGCAAGAAACGCAGAATACGGAGACGCGGAGCTGTCCCAAGTGCCGCTGCCAGGCGTCTTTCCGCAGAAGGAGCGCCCCGGAGCGCACCGCAACCGGCACCGTCATCTCTGCGCAAAAAGCCAAAATATTTTCAAACCCACCAAAACTAATCCAAAAACATTTTCAAACCCGCCAAAATAGAAAACCGGACAGAAGTGATCAATACATTCGAAAAAACCGGACAAAACATGATCAAGCCCACCAAAGCTAATCCAAACACACCAAAAAACTGGGCTAAACAGAATCAAAACAAATCAAAACAAATCTAAACCTTCTAAAAACCCGCCAAAATATTTCAAAACCCGTCAAAACTAATCAAAACCTTCCGAATACCCATTAAAAAACATTCCAAATACCCGCCAAAAGATTTTAAAACCCGCCAAAAGCAATCCAAACATTCCAAAGCTGCCAACACAATAAAAACAACTCAAGAGAATACAAAACATTCTAAAACCCAACCAAAACATTCCGAAAACCAACCAAAACATCATAAAAACAAATCAAAACCAACCAAAACATTCTGAAAACCCGCCAAAATGATTTAGACCCGCAAAACTCATCAAAACATTCTGAAAAGATGCCAAAACATTAGAAAACCAGCCTGAACTGATCAAAACATTCAAAAAACTTGGCAAAACATCATAAAAACAAATCAAAACCAACCGAAACATTCCAAAAACCAGCCAAAATATTCCGAAATCCGGCCAAAACACCATAAAAACAAATCAAAACCAACCAAAACATTCCAAAAACCCGACCAAATAGTTTAGAACCCGCCAAAACTGATCAAAACATTCTGAAAAGATGCCAAAATACTAGAAAACCAGTAAGAAGTGATCAAAACATTCAATAACTTGGCAAAACATAATCAAAACAAATGAAAGCAAACCAAAATATTCCAAATACCCGCCAAAATATTTCAAAACCCGCCAAAAGGAATCCAAACAATCCAAAACCTGCCAAGACAATATAAACAACACAAGAGAAAACAAAACATTCTAAAACACCACCAAAACATTCCGAAAACCCGCCAAAACATCATAAAAACAAATCAAAACCAACCAAAAAATAAGAGGAACACGGCAACATATTGGCAAGCAAGAGACGGAGAACGCGGCACCTTCTAGGAGGCCAAGAAGGAAGCCGCACAACACCTGCACTGTGTCTGCAACTTTCAAACTGCTAGAAGCTAGTGGCTTGCCACTGGCCTGCCTCTTCAATTGCCATTAGCATTCCAATGGAAGCTATTCTTGGACAACTTTGCTCTGCTTGCTGCTAGTTCTGCCCCAGCCTACCATAGAGAACCTTGCTCTTCCCTTGAGGCTCTGAGATGCCAAGAACTTGTCAACTTCAAAGGGCGGGCCGGGCTACATCTACTCAGCTGCCACAGTTTCTCCTTGCTAGACCTAGTGGGAAAGCATTTTGCTGAGATGCAGAAGGCAAGAAACGCAGAATACGGAGACGCGGAGCTGTCCCAAGTGCCGCTGCCAGGCGTCTTTCCGCAGAAGGAGCGCCCCGGAGCGCACCGCAACCGGCACCGTCATCTCTGCGCAAAGAGCCAAAATATTTTAAAACCCTCCAAAACTAATCCAAAAATATTTTCAAACCCGCCAAAATAGAAAACCGGACAGAAGTGATCAATACATTTGAAAAAACCGGACAAAACATGATCAAGCCCACCAAAGCTAATCCAAACACACCAAAAAACTGGGCTAAACAGAACCAAAACAAATCAAAACAAATCTAAACCTTCTAAAAACCCGCCAAAATATTTCAAAACCCGTCAAAACTAATCAAAACCTTCCGAATACCCATTAAAAAACATTCCAAATACCCGCCAAAAGATTTTAAAACCCGCCAAAAGCAATCCAAACATTCCAAAACTGCCAACACAATAAAAACAACTCAAGAGAATACAAAACATTCTAAAACCCAACCAAAACATTCCGAAAACCAACCAAAACATCATAAAAACAAATCAAAACCAACCAAAACATTCCGAAAACACGCCAAAATGATTTAGACCCGCAAAACTCATCAAAACATTCTGAAAAGATGCCAAAACATTAGAAAACCAGCCTGAACTGATCAAAACATTCAAAAAACTTGGCAAAACATCATAAAAACAAATCAAAACCAACCGAAACATTCCAAAAACCAGCCAAAATATTCCGAAATCCGGCCAAAACACCATAAAAACAAATCAAAACCAACCAAAACATTCCAAAAACCCGACCAAATAGTTTAGAACCCGCCAAAACTGATCAAAACATTCTGAAAAGATGCCAAAATACTAGAAAACCAGTAAGAAGTGATCGAAACATTCAATAACTTGGCAAAACATAATCAAAACAAATGAAAGCAAACCAAAATATTCCAAATACCCGCCAAAATATTTCAAAACCCGCCAAAAGGAATCCAAACAATCCAAAACCTGCCAAGACAATATAAACAACACAAGAGAAAACAAAACATTCTAAAACACCACCAAAACATTCCGAAAACCCGCCAAAACATCATCAAAACAATTCAAAACAAACCAAACAATAGGAGGAACACGGCAACATATTGGCAAGCAAGAGACGGAGAACGCGGCACCTTCTAGGAGGCCAAGAAGGAAGCCGCACAACACCTGCACTGTGTCTGCAACTTTCAAACTGCTAGAAGCTAGTGGCTTGCCACTGGCCTGCCTCTTCAATTGCCATTAGCATTCCAATGGAAGCTATTCTTGGACAACTTTGCTCTGCTTGCTGCTAGTTCTGCCCCAGCCTACCATAGAGAACCTTGCTCTTCCCTTGAGGCTCTGAGATGCCAAGAACTTGTCAACTTCAAAGGGCGGGCCGGGCTACATCTACTCAGCTGCCACAGTTTCTCCTTGCTAGACCTAGTGGGAAAGCATTTTGCTGAGATGCAGAAGGCAAGAAACGCAGAATACGGAGACGCGGAGCTGTCCCAAGTGCCGCTGCCAGGCGTCTTTCCGCAGAAGGAGCGCCCCGGAGCGCACCGCAACCGGCACCGTCATCTCTGCGCAAAAAGCCAAAATATTTTAAAACCCTCCAAAACTAATCCAAAAATATTTTCAAACCCGCCAAAATAGAAAACCGGACGGAAGTGATCAATACGTTCGAAAAAACCTGACAAAACATGATAAAGCCCACCAAAGCTAATCCAAACACACCAAAAAACTGGGCTAAACAGAATCAAAACAAATCAAAACAAATCTAAACCTTCTAAAAACCCGCCAAAATATTTCAAAACCCGTCAAAACTAATCAAAACCTTCCGAACACCCGCCAAAACATTCCAAATACCCACCAAAAGATTTTAAAACCCGCCAAAAGGAATCCAAACATTCCAAAACCTGCCAACACAATAAAAACAACTCAAGAGAATACAAAACATTCTAAAACCCAACCAAAACATTCCGAAAACCCACCAAAACATCATAAAAACAAATCAAAACCAACCAAAACATTCTGAAAACCCGCCAAAATGATTTAGACCCGCAAAACTCATCAAAACATTCTGAAAAGATGCCAAAACATTAGAAAACCAGCCTGAACTGATCAAAACATTCAAAAAACTTGGCAAAACATCATAAAAACAAATCAAAACCAACCGAAACATTCCAAAAACCAGCCAAAATATTCCGAAATCCGGCCAAAACATCATAAAAACATATCAAAACCAACCGAAACATTCCAAAAACCCAACAAAATAGTTTAGAACCCGCCAAAACTGATCAAAACATTCTGAAAAGATGCCAAAATACTAGAAAACCAGTCAGAAGTGATCGAAACTTTCAATAACTTGCCAAAACATAATCAAAACAAATGAAAGCAAACCAAAACATTCCAAATACCCGCCAAAATATTCCAAATATCGGCCAAAAGGAATCCAAACAATCCAAAACCTGCCAAGACAATATAAACAACACAAGAGAAAACAAAACATTCTAAAACACCACCAAAACATTCCGAAAACCCGCCAAAACATCATCAAAACAATTCAAAACCAACCAAAAAATAAGAGGAACACGGCAACATATTGGCAAGCAAGAGACGGAGAACGCAGCACCTTCTAGGAGGCCAAGAAGGAAGCCGCACAACACCTGCACTGTGTCTGCAACTTTCAAACTGCTAGAAGCTAGTGGCTTGCCACTGGCCTGCCTCTTCAATTGCCATTAGCATTCCAATGGAAGCTATTCTTGGACAACTTTGCTCTGCTTGCTGCTAGTTCTGCCCCAGCCTACCATAGAGAACCTTGCTCTTCCCTTGAGGCTCTGAGATGCCAAGAACTTGTCAACTTCAAAGGGCGGGCCGGGCTACATCTACTCAGCTGCCACAGTTTCTCCTTGCTAGACCTAGTGGGAAAGCATTTTGCTGAGATGCAGAAGGCAAGAAACGCAGAATACGGAGACGCGGAGCTGTCCCAAGTGCCGCTGCCAGGCGTCTTTCCGCAGAAGGAGCGCCCCGGAGCGCACCGCAACCGGCACCGTCATCTCTGCGCAAAAAGCCAAAATATTTTCAAACCCACCAAAACTAATCCAAAAACATTTTCAAACCCGCCAAAATAGAAAACCGGACAGAAGTGATCAATACATTCGAAAAAACCGGACAAAACATGATCAAGCCCACCAAAGCTAATCCAAACACACCAAAAAACTGGGCTAAACAGAATCAAAACAAATCAAAACAAATCTAAACCTTCTAAAAACCCGCCAAAATATTTCAAAACCCGTCAAAACTAATCAAAACCTTCCGAATACCCATTAAAAAACATTCCAAATACCCACCAAAAGATTTTAAAACCCGCCAAAAGGAATCCAAACATTCCAAAACCTGCCAACACAATAAAAACAACTCAAGAGAATACAAAACATTCTAAAACCCAACCAAAACATTCCGAAAACCCACCAAAACATCATAAAAACAAATCAAAACCAACCAAAACATTCTGAAAACCCGCCAAAATGATTTAGACCCGCAAAACTCATCAAAACATTCTGAAAAGATGCCAAAACATTAGAAAACCAGCCTGAACTGATCAAAACATTCAAAAAACTTGGCAAAACATCATAAAAACAAATCAAAACCAACCGAAACATTCCAAAAACCAGCCAAAATATTCCGAAATCCGGCCAAAACATCATAAAAACATATCAAAACCAACCGAAACATTCCAAAAACCCGACAAAATAGTTTAGAACCCGCCAAAACTGATCAAAACATTCTGAAAAGATGCCAAAATACTAGAAAACCAGTCAGAAGTGATCGAAACTTTCAATAACTTGCCAAAACATAATCAAAACAAATGAAAGCAAACCAAAACATTCCAAATACCCGCCAAAATATTCCAAATATCGGCCAAAAGGAATCCAAACAATCCAAAACCTGCCAAGAAAATATAAACAACACAAGAGAAAACAAAACATTCTAAAACACCACCAAAACATTCCGAAAACCCGCCAAAACATCATAAAAACAATTCAAAACCAACCAAAAAATAAGAGGAACACGGCAACATATTGGCAAGCAAGAGACGGAGAACGCGGCACCTTCTAGGAGGCCAAGAAGGAAGCCGCACAACACCTGCACTGTGTCTGCAACTTTCAAACTGCTAGAAGCTAGAGGCTTGCCACTGGCCTGCCTCTTCAATTGCCATTAGCATTCCAATGGAAGCTATTCTTGGACAACTTTGCTCTGCTTGCTGCTAGTTCTGCCCCAGCCTACCATAGAGAACCTTGCTCTTGCCTTGAGGCTCTGAGATGCCAAGAACTTGTCAACTTCAAAGGGCGGGCCGGGCTACATCTACTCAGCTGCCACAGTTTCTCCTTGCTAGACCTAGTGGGAAAGCATTTTGCTGAGACGCAGAAGGCAAGAAACGCAGAATACGGAGACGCGGAGCTGTCCCAAGTGCCGCTGCCAGGCGTCTTTCCGCAGAAGGAGCGCCCCGGAGCGCACCGCAACCGGCACCGTCATCTCTGCGCAAAAAGCCAAAATATTTTCAAACCCACCAAAACTAATCCAAAAACATTTTCAAACCCGCCAAAATAGAAAACCGGACAGAAGTGATCAATACATTCGAAAAAACCGGACAAAACATGATCAAGCCCACCAAAGCTAATCCAAACACACCAAAAAACTGGGCTAAACAGAATCAAAACAAATCAAAACAAATCTAAACCTTCTAAAAACCCGCCAAAATATTTCAAAACCCGTCAAAACTAATCAAAACCTTCCGAATACCCATTAAAAAACATTCCAAATACCCGCCAAAAGATTTTAAAACCCGCCAAAAGCAATCCAAACATTCCAAAGCTGCCAACACAATAAAAACAACTCAAGAGAATACAAAACATTCTAAAACCCAACCAAAACATTCCGAAAACCAACCAAAACATCATAAAAACAAATCAAAACCAACCAAAACATTCTGAAAACCCGCCAAAATGATTTAGACCCGCAAAACTCATCAAAACATTCTGAAAAGATGCCAAAACATTAGAAAACCAGCCTGAACTGATCAAAACATTCAAAAAACTTGGCAAAACATCATAAAAACAAATCAAAACCAACCGAAACATTCCAAAAACCAGCCAAAATATTCCGAAATCCGGCCAAAACACCATAAAAACAAATCAAAACCAACCAAAACATTCCAAAAACCCGACCAAATAGTTTAGAACCCGCCAAAACTGATCAAAACATTCTGAAAAGATGCCAAAATACTAGAAAACCAGTAAGAAGTGATCGAAACATTCAATAACTTGGCAAAACATAATCAAAACAAATGAAAGCAAACCAAAATATTCCAAATACCCGCCAAAATATTTCAAAACCCGCCAAAAGGAATCCAAACAATCCAAAACCTGCCAAGACAATATAAACAACACAAGAGAAAACAAAACATTCTAAAACACCACCAAAACATTCCGAAAACCCGCCAAAACATCATCAAAACAATTCAAAACCAACCAAAAAATAAGAGGAACACGGCAACATATTGGCAAGCAAGAGACGGAGAACGCGGCACCTTCTAGGAGGCCAAGAAGGAAGCCGCACAACACCTGCACTGTGTCTGCAACTTTCAAACTGCTAGAAGCTAGTGGCTTGCCACTGGCCTGCCTCTTCAATTGCCATTAGCATTCCAATGGAAGCTATTCTTGGACAACTTTGCTCTGCTTGCTGCTAGTTCTGCCCCAGCCTACCATAGAGAACCTTGCTCTTCCCTTGAGGCTCTGAGATGCCAAGAACTTGTCAACTTCAAAGGGCGGGCCGGGCTACATCTACTCAGCTGCCACAGTTTCTCCTTGCTAGACCTAGTGGGAAAGCATTTTGCTGAGATGCAGAAGGCAAGAAACGCAGAATACGGAGACGCGGAGCTGTCCCAAGTGCCGCTGCCAGGCGTCTTTCCGCAGAAGGAGCGCCCCGGAGCGCACCGCAACCGGCACCGTCATCTCTGCGCAAAAAGCCAAAATATTTTAAAACCCTCCAAAACTAATCCAAAAATATTTTCAAACCCGCCAAAATAGAAAACCGGACGGAAGTGATCAATACGTTCGAAAAAACCTGACAAAACATGATAAAGCCCACCAAAGCTAATCCAAACACACCAAAAAACTGGGCTAAACAGAATCAAAACAAATCAAAACAAATCTAAACCTTCTAAAAACCCACCAAAATATTTCAAAACCCGTCAAAACTAATCAAAACCTTCCGAACACCCGCCAAAACATTCCAAATACCCACCAAAAGATTTTAAAACCCGCCAAAAGGAATCCAAACATTCCAAAACCTGCCAACACAATAAAAACAACTCAAGAGAATACAAAACATTCTAAAACCCAACCAAAACATTCCGAAAACCCACCAAAACATCATAAAAACAAATCAAAACCAACCAAAACATTCTGAAAACCCGCCAAAATGATTTAGACCCGCAAAACTCATCAAAACATTCTGAAAAGATGCCAAAACATTAGAAAACCAGCCTGAACTGATCAAAACATTCAAAAAACTTGGCAAAACATCATAAAAACAAATCAAAACCAACCGAAACATTCCAAAAACCAGCCAAAATATTCCGAAATCCGGCCAAAACATCATAAAAACATATCAAAACCAACCGAAACATTCCAAAAACCCAACAAAATAGTTTAGAACCCGCCAAAACTGATCAAAACATTCTGAAAAGATGCCAAAATACTAGAAAACCAGTCAGAAGTGATCGAAACTTTCAATAACTTGCCAAAACATAATCAAAACAAATGAAAGCAAACCAAAACATTCCAAATACCCGCCAAAATATTCCAAATATCGGCCAAAAGGAATCCAAACAATCCAAAACCTGCCAAGACAATATAAACAACACAAGAGAAAACAAAACATTCTAAAACACCACCAAAACATTCCGAAAACCCGCCAAAACATCATCAAAACAATTCAAAACCAACCAAAAAATAAGAGGAACACGGCAACATATTGGCAAGCAAGAGACGGAGAACGCAGCACCTTCTAGGAGGCCAAGAAGGAAGCCGCACAACACCTGCACTGTGTCTGCAACTTTCAAACTGCTAGAAGCTAGTGGCTTGCCACTGGCCTGCCTCTTCAATTGCCATTAGCATTCCAATGGAAGCTATTCTTGGACAACTTTGCTCTGCTTGCTGCTAGTTCTGCCCCAGCCTACCATAGAGAACCTTGCTCTTCCCTTGAGGCTCTGAGATGCCAAGAACTTGTCAACTTCAAAGGGCGGGCCGGGCTACATCTACTCAGCTGCCACAGTTTCTCCTTGCTAGACCTAGTGGGAAAGCATTTTGCTGAGATGCAGAAGGCAAGAAACGCAGAATACGGAGACGCGGAGCTGTCCCAAGTGCCGCTGCCAGGCGTCTTTCCGCAGAAGGAGCGCCCCGGAGCGCACCGCAACCGGCACCGTCATCTCTGCGCAAAAAGCCAAAATATTTTCAAACCCACCAAAACTAATCCAAAAACATTTTCAAACCCGCCAAAATAGAAAACCGGACAGAAGTGATCAATACATTCGAAAAAACCGGACAAAACATGATCAAGCCCACCAAAGCTAATCCAAACACACCAAAAAACTGGGCTAAACAGAATCAAAACAAATCAAAACAAATCTAAACCTTCTAAAAACCCGCCAAAATATTTCAAAACCCGTCAAAACTAATCAAAACCTTCCGAATACCCATTAAAAAACATTCCAAATACCCACCAAAAGATTTTAAAACCCGCCAAAAGGAATCCAAACATTCCAAAACCTGCCAACACAATAAAAACAACTCAAGAGAATACAAAACATTCTAAAACCCAACCAAAACATTCCGAAAACCCACCAAAACATCATAAAAACAAATCGAAACCAACCAAAACATTCTGAAAACCCGCCAAAATGATTTAGACCCGCAAAACTCATCAAAACATTCTGAAAAGATGCCAAAACATTAGAAAACCAGCCTGAACTGATCAAAACATTCAAAAAACTTGGCAAAACATCATAAAAACAAATCAAAACCAACCGAAACATTCCAAAAACCAGCCAAAATATTCCGAAATCCGGCCAAAACATCATAAAAACATATCAAAACCAACCGAAACATTCCAAAAACCCGACAAAATAGTTTAGAACCCGCCAAAACTGATCAAAACATTCTGAAAAGATGCCAAAATACTAGAAAACCAGTCAGAAGTGATCGAAACTTTCAATAACTTGCCAAAACATCATCAAAACAAATGAAAGCAAACCAAAACATTCCAAATACCCGCCAAAATATTCCAAATATCGGCCAAAAGGAATCCAAACAATCCAAAACCTGCCAAGAAAATATAAACAACACAAGAGAAAACAAAACATTCTAAAACACCACCAAAACATTCCGAAAACCCGCCAAAACATCATCAAAACAATTCAAAACCAACCAAAAAATAAGAGGAACACGGCAACATATTGGCAAGCAAGAGACGGAGAACGCGGCACCTTCTAGGAGGCCAAGAAGGAAGCCGCACAACACCTGCACTGTGTCTGCAACTTTCAAACTGCTAGAAGCTAGTGGCTTGCCACTGGCCTGCCTCTTCAATTGCCATTAGCATTCCAATGGAAGCTATTCTTGGACAACTTTGCTCTGCTTGCTGCTAGTTCTGCCCCAGCCTACCATAGAGAACCTTGCTCTTGCCTTGAGGCTCTGAGATGCCAAGAACTTGTCAACTTCAAAGGGCGGGCCGGGCTACATCTACTCAGCTGCCACAGTTTCTCCTTGCTAGACCTAGTGGGAAAGCATTTTGCTGAGACGCAGAAGGCAAGAAACGCAGAATACGGAGACGCGGAGCTGTCCCAAGTGCCGCTGCCAGGCGTCTTTCCGCAGAAGGAGCGCCCCGGAGCGCACCGCAACCGGCACCGTCATCTCTGCGCAAAAAGCCAAAATATTTTCAAACCCACCAAAACTAATCCAAAAACATTTTCAAACCCGCCAAAATAGAAAACCGGACAGAAGTGATCAATACATTCGAAAAAACCGGACAAAACATGATCAAGCCCACCAAAGCTAATCCAAACACACCAAAAAACTGGGCTAAACAGAATCAAAACAAATCAAAACAAATCTAAACCTTCTAAAAACCCGCCAAAATATTTCAAAACCCGTCAAAACTAATCAAAACCTTCCGAATACCCATTAAAAAACATTCCAAATACCCGCCAAAGGATTTTAAAACCCGCCAAAAGCAATCCAAACATTCCAAAACTGCCAACACAATAAAAACAACTCAAGAGAATACAAAACATTCTAAAACCCAACCAAAACATTCCGAAAACCAACCAAAACATCATAAAAACAAATCAAAACCAACCAAAACATTCTGAAAACCCGCCAAAATGATTTAGACCCGCAAAACTCATCAAAACATTCTGAAAAGATGCCAAAACATTAGAAAACCAGCCTGAACTGATCAAAACATTCGAAAAACTTGGCAAAACATCATAAAAACAAATCAAAACCAACCGAAACATTCCAAAAACCAGCCAAAATATTCCGAAATCCAGCCAAAACACCATAAAAACAAATCAAAACCAACCAAAACATTCCAAAAACCCGACCAAATAGTTTAGAACCCGCCAAAACTGATCAAAACATTCTGAAAAGATGCCAAAATACTAGAAAACCAGTAAGAAGTGATCAAAACATTCAATAACTTGGCAAAACATAATCAAAACAAATGAAAGCAAACCAAAATATTCCAAATACCCGCCAAAATATTTCAAAACCCGCCAAAAGGAATCCAAACAATCCAAAACCTGCCAAGACAATATAAACAACACAAGAGAAAACAAAACATTCTAAAACACCACCAAAACATTCCGAAAACCCGCCAAAACATCATCAAAACAATTCAAAACCAACCAAAAAATAAGAGGAACACGGCAACATATTGGCAAGCAAGAGACGGAGAACGCGGCACCTTCTAGGAGGCCAAGAAGGAAGCCGCACAACACCTGCACTGTGTCTGCAACTTTCAAACTGCTAGAAGCTAGTGGCTTGCCACTGGCCTGCCTCTTCAATTGCCATTAGCATTCCAATGGAAGCTATTCTTGGACAACTTTGCTCTGCTTGCTGCTAGTTCTGCCCCAGCCTACCATAGAGAACCTTGCTCTTCCCTTGAGGCTCTGAGATGCCAAGAACTTGTCAACTTCAAAGGGCGGGCCGGGCTACATCTACTCAGCTGCCACAGTTTCTCCTTGCTAGACCTAGTGGGAAAGCATTTTGCTGAGATGCAGAAGGCAAGAAACGCAGAATACGGAGACGCGGAGCTGTCCCAAGTGCCGCTGCCAGGCGTCTTTCCGCAGAAGGAGCGCCCCGGAGCGCACCGCAACCGGCACCGTCATCTCTGCGCAAAAAGCCAAAATATTTTAAAACCCTCCAAAACTAATCCAAAAATATTTTCAAACCCGCCAAAATAGAAAACCGGACGGAAGTGATCAATACATTCGAAAAAACCGGACAAAACATGATCAAGCCCACCAAAGCTAATCCAAACACACCAAAAACTGGGCTAAACAGAATCAAAACAAATCAAAACAAATCTAAACCTTCTAAAAACCCGCCAAAATATTTCAAAACCCGTCAAAACTAATCAAAACCTTCCGAACACCCGCCAAAACATTCCAAATACCCGCCAAAGGATTTTAAAACCCGCCAAAAGGAATCCAAACATTCCAAAACTGCCAACACAATAAAAACAACTCAAGAGAATACAAAACATTCTAAAACCCAACCAAAACATTCCGAAAACCCACCTAAACATCATAAAAACAAATCAAAACCAACCAAAACATTCTGAAAACCCGCCAAAATGATTTAGACCCGCAAAACTCATCAAAACATTCTGAAAAGATGCCAAAACATTAGAAAACCAGCCTGAACTGATCAAAACATTCAAAAAACTTGGCAAAACATCATAAAAACAAATCAAAACCAACCGAAACATTCCAAAAACCAGCCAAAATATTCCGAAATCCGGCCAAAACATCATAAAAACATATCAAAACCAACCGAAACATTCCAAAAACCCAACAAAATAGTTTAGAACCCGCCAAAACTGATCAAAACATTCTGAAAAGATGCCAAAATACTAGAAAACCAGTCAGAAGTGATCGAAACTTTCAATAACTTGCCAAAACATAATCAAAACAAATGAAAGCAAACCAAAACATTCCAAATACCCGCCAAAATATTCCAAATATCGGCCAAAAGGAATCCAAACAATCCAAAACCTGCCAAGACAATATAAACAACACAAGAGAAAACAAAACATTCTAAAACACCACCAAAACATTCCGAAAACCCGCCAAAACATCATCAAAACAATTCAAAACCAACCAAAAAATAAGAGGAACACGGCAACATATTGGCAAGCAAGAGACGGAGAACGCGGCACCTTCTAGGAGGCCAAGAAGGAAGCCGCACAACACCTGCACTGTGTCTGCAACTTTCAAACTGCTGGAAGCTAGTGGCTTGCCACTGGCCTGCCTCTTCAATTGCCATTAGCATTCCAATGGAAGCTATTCTTGGACAACTTTGCTCTGCTTGCTGCTAGTTCTGCCCCAGCCTACCATAGATAACCTTGCCCTTCCCTTGAGGCTCTGAGATGCCAAGAACTTGTCAACTTCAAAGGGCGGGCCGGGCTACATCTACTCAGCTGCCACAGTTTCTCCTTGCTAGACCTAGTGGGAAAGCATTTTGCTGAGATGCAGAAGGCAAGAAACGCAGAATACGGAGACGCGGAGCTGTCCCAAGTGCCGCTGCCAGGCGTCTTTCCGCAGAAGGAGCGCCCCGGAGCGCACCGCAACCGGCACCGTCATCTCTGCGCAAAAAGCCAAAATATTTTCAAACCCACCAAAACTAATCCAAAAACATTTTCAAACCCGCCAAAATAGAAAACCGGACAGAAGTGATCAATACATTCGAAAAAACCGGACAAAACATGATCAAGCCCACCAAAGCTAATCCAAACACACCAAAAAACTGGGCTAAACAGAATCAAAACAAATCAAAACAAATCTAAACCTTCTAAAAACCCGCCAAAATATTTCAAAACCCGTCAAAACTAATCAAAACCTTCCGAATACCCATTAAAAAACATTCCAAATACCCACCAAAAGATTTTAAAACCCGCCAAAAGGAATCCAAACATTCCAAAACCTGCCAACACAATAAAAACAACTCAAGAGAATACAAAACATTCTAAAACCCAACCAAAACATTCCGAAAACCCACCTAAACATCATAAAAACAAATCAAAACCAACCGAAACATTCTGAAAACCCGCCAAAATGATTTAGACCCGCAAAACTCATCAAAACATTCTGAAAAGATGCCAAAACATTAGAAAACCAGCCTGAACTGATCAAAACATTCAAAAAACTTGGCAAAACATCATAAAAACAAATCAAAACCAACCGAAACATTCCAAAAACCAGCCAAAATATTCCGAAATCCAGCCAAAACACCATAAAAACAAATCAAAACCAACCAAAACATTCCAAAAACCCGACCAAATAGTTTAGAACCCGCCAAAACTGATCAAAACATTCTGAAAAGATGCCAAAATACTAGAAAACCAGTAAGAAGTGATCGAAACATTCAATAACTTGGCAAAACATAATCAAAACAAATGAAAGCAAACCAAAATATTCCAAATACCCGCCAAAATATTTCAAAACCCGCCAAAAGGAATCCAAACAATCCAAAACCTGCCAAGACAATATAAACAACACAAGAGAAAACAAAACATTCTAAAACACCACCAAAACATTCCGAAAACCCGCCAAAACATCATAAAAACAATTCAAAACCAACCAAAAAATAAGAGGAACACGGCAACATATTGGCAAGCAAGAGACGGAGAACGCGGCACCTTCTAGGAGGCCAAGAAGGAAGCCGCACAACACCTGCACTGTGTCTGCAACTTTCAAACTGCTAGAAGCTAGTGGCTTGCCACTGGCCTGCCTCTTCAATTGCCATTAGCATTCCAATGGAAGCTATTCTTGGACAACTTTGCTCTGCTTGCTGCTAGTTCTGCCCCAGCCTACCATAGAGAACCTTGCTCTTCCCTTGAGGCTCTGAGATGCCAAGAACTTGTCAACTTCAAAGGGCGGGCCGGGCTACATCTACTCAGCTGCCACAGTTTCTCCTTGCTAGACCTAGTGGGAAAGCATTTTGCTGAGATGCAGAAGGCAAGAAACGCAGAATACGGAGACGCGGAGCTGTCCCAAGTGCCGCTGCCAGGCGTCTTTCCGCAGAAGGAGCGCCCCGGAGCGCACCGCAACCGGCACCGTCATCTCTGCGCAAAGAGCCAAAATATTTTCAAACCCGCCAAAACTAATCCAAAAATATTTTCAAACCCGCCAAAATAGAAAACCGGACGGAAGTGATCAATACGTTCGAAAAAACCTGACAAAACATGATCAAGCCCACCAAAGCTAATCCAAACACACCAAAAAACTGGGCTAAACAGAATCAAAACAAATCAAAACAAATCTAAACCTTCTAAAAACCCGCCAAAATATTTCAAAACCCGTCAAAACTAATCAAAACCTTCCGAATACCCGCCAAAACATTCCAAATACCCGCCAAAGGATTTTAAAACCCGCCAAAAGGAATCCAAACATTCCAAAACTGCCAACACAATAAAAACAACTCAAGAGAATACAAAACATTCTAAAACCCAACCAAAACATTCCGAAAACCCACCAAAACATCATAAAAACAAATCAAAACCAACCAAAACATTCCAAAAACCCGCCAAAATGATTTAGACCCGCAAAACTCATCAAAACATTGTGAAAAGATGCCAAAACATTAGAAAACCAGCCTGAACTGATCAAAACATTCAAAAAACTTGGCAAAACATCATAAAAACAAATCAAAACCAACCGAAACATTCCAAACACCAGCCAAAATATTCCGAAATCCGGCCAAAACACCATAAAAACAAATCAAAACCAACCAAAACATTGCAAAAACCCAACAAAATAGTTTAGAACCCGCCAAAACTGATCAAAACATTCTGAAAAGATGCCAAAATACTAGAAAACCAGTAAGAAGTGATCGAAACATTCAATAACTTGGCAAAACATAATCAAAACAAATGAAAGCAAACCAAAATATTCCAAATACCCGCCAAAATATTTCAAAACCCGCCAAAAGGAATCCAAACAATCCAAAACCTGCCAAGACAATATAAACAACACAAGAGAAAACAAAACATTCTAAAACACCACCAAAACATTCCGAAAACCCGCCAAAACATCATCAAAACAATTCAAAACCAACCAAAAAATAAGAGGAACACGGCAACATATTGGCAAGCAAGAGACGGAGAACGCGGCACCTTCTAGGAGGCCAAGAAGGAAGCCGCACAACACCTGCACTGTGTCTGCAACTTTCAAACTGCTAGAAGCTAGTGGCTTGCCACTGGCCTGCCTCTTCAATTGCCATTAGCATTCCAATGGAAGCTATTCTTGGACAACTTTGCTCTGCTTGCTGCTAGTTCTGCCCCAGCCTACCATAGAGAACCTTGCTCTTCCCTTGAGGCTCTGAGATGCCAAGAACTTGTCAACTTCAAAGGGCGGGCCGGGCTACATCTACTCAGCTGCCACAGTTTCTCCTTGCTAGACCTAGTGGGAAAGCATTTTGCTGAGATGCAGAAGGCAAGAAACGCAGAATACGGAGACGCGGAGCTGTCCCAAGTGCCGCTGCCAGGCGTCTTTCCGCAGAAGGAGCGCCCCGGAGCGCACCGCAACCGGCACCGTCATCTCTGCGCAAAAAGCCAAAATATTTTAAAACCCTCCAAAACTAATCCAAAAATATTTTCAAACCCGCCAAAATAGAAAACCGGACGGAAGTGATCAATACGTTCGAAAAAACCTGACAAAACATGATAAAGCCCACCAAAGCTAATCCAAACACACCAAAAAACTGGGCTAAACAGAATCAAAACAAATCAAAACAAATCTAAACCTTCTAAAAACCCGCCAAAATATTTCAAAACCCGTCAAAACTAATCAAAACCTTCCGAACACCCGCCAAAACATTCCAAATACCCACCAAAAGATTTTAAAACCCGCCAAAAGGAATCCAAACATTCCAAAACCTGCCAACACAATAAAAACAACTCAAGAGAATACAAAACATTCTAAAACCCAACCAAAACATTCCGAAAACCCACCAAAACATCATAAAAACAAATCAAAACCAACCAAAACATTCTGAAAACCCGCCAAAATGATTTAGACCCGCAAAACTCATCAAAACATTCTGAAAAGATGCCAAAACATTAGAAAACCAGCCTGAACTGATCAAAACATTCAAAAAACTTGGCAAAACATCATAAAAACAAATCAAAACCAACCGAAACATTCCAAAAACCAGCCAAAATATTCCGAAATCCGGCCAAAACATCATAAAAACATATCAAAACCAACCGAAACATTCCAAAAACCCAACAAAATAGTTTAGAACCCGCCAAAACTGATCAAAACATTCTGAAAAGATGCCAAAATACTAGAAAACCAGTCAGAAGTGATCGAAACTTTCAATAACTTGCCAAAACATAATCAAAACAAATGAAAGCAAACCAAAACATTCCAAATACCCGCCAAAATATTCCAAATATCGGCCAAAAGGAATCCAAACAATCCAAAACCTGCCAAGACAATATAAACAACACAAGAGAAAACAAAACATTCTAAAACACCACCAAAACATTCCGAAAACCCGCCAAAACATCATCAAAACAATTCAAAACCAACCAAAAAATAAGAGGAACACGGCAACATATTGGCAAGCAAGAGACGGAGAACGCAGCACCTTCTAGGAGGCCAAGAAGGAAGCCGCACAACACCTGCACTGTGTCTGCAACTTTCAAACTGCTAGAAGCTAGTGGCTTGCCACTGGCCTGCCTCTTCAATTGCCATTAGCATTCCAATGGAAGCTATTCTTGGACAACTTTGCTCTGCTTGCTGCTAGTTCTGCCCCAGCCTACCATAGAGAACCTTGCTCTTCCCTTGAGGCTCTGAGATGCCAAGAACTTGTCAACTTCAAAGGGCGGGCCGGGCTACATCTACTCAGCTGCCACAGTTTCTCCTTGCTAGACCTAGTGGGAAAGCATTTTGCTGAGATGCAGAAGGCAAGAAACGCAGAATACGGAGACGCGGAGCTGTCCCAAGTGCCGCTGCCAGGCGTCTTTCCGCAGAAGGAGCGCCCCGGAGCGCACCGCAACCGGCACCGTCATCTCTGCGCAAAAAGCCAAAATATTTTCAAACCCACCAAAACTAATCCAAAAACATTTTCAAACCCGCCAAAATAGAAAACCGGACAGAAGTGATCAATACATTCGAAAAAACCGGACAAAACATGATCAAGCCCACCAAAGCTAATCCAAACACACCAAAAAACTGGGCTAAACAGAATCAAAACAAATCAAAACAAATCTAAACCTTCTAAAAACCCGCCAAAATATTTCAAAACCCGTCAAAACTAATCAAAACCTTCCGAATACCCATTAAAAAACATTCCAAATACCCACCAAAAGATTTTAAAACCCGCCAAAAGGAATCCAAACATTCCAAAACCTGCCAACACAATAAAAACAACTCAAGAGAATACAAAACATTCTAAAACCCAACCAAAACATTCCGAAAACCCACCAAAACATCATAAAAACAAATCAAAACCAACCAAAACATTCTGAAAACCCGCCAAAATGATTTAGACCCGCAAAACTCATCAAAACATTCTGAAAAGATGCCAAAACATTAGAAAACCAGCCTGAACTGATCAAAACATTCAAAAAACTTGGCAAAACATCATAAAAACAAATCAAAACCAACCGAAACATTCCAAAAACCAGCCAAAATATTCCGAAATCCGGCCAAAACATCATAAAAACATATCAAAACCAACCGAAACATTCCAAAAACCCGACAAAATAGTTTAGAACCCGCCAAAACTGATCAAAACATTCTGAAAAGATGCCAAAATACTAGAAAACCAGTCAGAAGTGATCGAAACTTTCAATAACTTGCCAAAACATCATCAAAACAAATGAAAGCAAACCAAAACATTCCAAATACCCGCCAAAATATTCCAAATATCGGCCAAAAGGAATCCAAACAATCCAAAACCTGCCAAGAAAATATAAACAACACAAGAGAAAACAAAACATTCTAAAACACCACCAAAACATTCCGAAAACCCGCCAAAACATCATAAAAACAATTCAAAACCAACCAAAAAATAAGAGGAACACGGCAACATATTGGCAAGCAAGAGACGGAGAACGCGGCACCTTCTAGGAGGCCAAGAAGGAAGCCGCACAACACCTGCACTGTGTCTGCAACTTTCAAACTGCTAGAAGCTAGAGGCTTGCCACTGGCCTGCCTCTTCAATTGCCATTAGCATTCCAATGGAAGCTATTCTTGGACAACTTTGCTCTGCTTGCTGCTAGTTCTGCCCCAGCCTAGCATAGAGAACCTTGCTCTTGCCTTGAGGCTCTGAGATGCCAAGAACTTGTCAACTTCAAAGGGCGGGCCGGGCTACATCTACTCAGCTGCCACAGTTTCTCCTTGCTAGACCTAGTGGGAAAGCATTTTGCTGAGACGCAGAAGGCAAGAAACGCAGAATACGGAGACGCGGAGCTGTCCCAAGTGCCGCTGCCAGGCGTCTTTCCGCAGAAGGAGCGCCCCGGAGCGCACCGCAACCGGCACCGTCATCTCTGCGCAAAAAGCCAAAATATTTTCAAACCCACCAAAACTAATCCAAAAACATTTTCAAACCCGCCAAAATAGAAAACCGGACAGAAGTGATCAATACATTCGAAAAAACCGGACAAAACATGATCAAGCCCACCAAAGCTAATCCAAACACACCAAAAAACTGGGCTAAACAGAATCAAAACAAATCAAAACAAATCTAAACCTTCTAAAAACCCGCCAAAATATTTCAAAACCCGTCAAAACTAATCAAAACCTTCCGAATACCCATTAAAAAACATTCCAAATACCCGCCAAAAGATTTTAAAACCCGCCAAAAGCAATCCAAACATTCCAAAGCTGCCAACACAATAAAAACAACTCAAGAGAATACAAAACATTCTAAAACCCAACCAAAACATTCCGAAAACCAACCAAAACATCATAAAAACAAATCAAAACCAACCAAAACATTCTGAAAACCCGCCAAAATGATTTAGACCCGCAAAACTCATCAAAACATTCTGAAAAGATGCCAAAACATTAGAAAACCAGCCTGAACTGATCAAAACATTCAAAAAACTTGGCAAAACATCATAAAAACAAATCAAAACCAACCGAAACATTCCAAAAACCAGCCAAAATATTCCGAAATCCGGCCAAAACACCATAAAAACAAATCAAAACCAACCAAAACATTCCAAAAACCCGACCAAATAGTTTAGAACCCGCCAAAACTGATCAAAACATTCTGAAAAGATGCCAAAATACTAGAAAACCAGTAAGAAGTGATCGAAACATTCAATAACTTGGCAAAACATAATCAAAACAAATGAAAGCAAACCAAAATATTCCAAATACCCGCCAAAATATTTCAAAACCCGCCAAAAGGAATCCAAACAATCCAAAACCTGCCAAGACAATATAAACAACACAAGAGAAAACAAAACATTCTAAAACACCACCAAAACATTCCGAAAACCCGCCAAAACATCATCAAAACAATTCAAAACCAACCAAAAAATAAGAGGAACACGGCAACATATTGGCAAGCAAGAGACGGAGAACGCAGCACCTTCTAGGAGGCCAAGAAGGAAGCCGCACAACACCTGCACTGTGTCTGCAACTTTCAAACTGCTAGAAGCTAGTGGCTTGCCACTGGCCTGCCTCTTCAATTGCCATTAGCATTCCAATGGAAGCTATTCTTGGACAACTTTGCTCTGCTTGCTGCTAGTTCTGCCCCAGCCTACCATAGAGAACCTTGCTCTTCCCTTGAGGCTCTGAGATGCCAAGAACTTGTCAACTTCAAAGGGCGGGCCGGGCTACATCTACTCAGCTGCCACAGTTTCTCCTTGCTAGACCTAGTGGGAAAGCATTTTGCTGAGATGCAGAAGGCAAGAAACGCAGAATACGGAGACGCGGAGCTGTCCCAAGTGCCGCTGCCAGGCGTCTTTCCGCAGAAGGAGCGCCCCGGAGCGCACCGCAACCGGCACCGTCATCTCTGCGCAAAAAGCCAAAATATTTTCAAACCCACCAAAACTAATCCAAAAACATTTTCAAACCCGCCAAAATAGAAAACCGGACAGAAGTGATCAATACATTCGAAAAAACCGGACAAAACATGATCAAGCCCACCAAAGCTAATCCAAACACACCAAAAAACTGGGCTAAACAGAATCAAAACAAATCAAAACAAATCTAAACCTTCTAAAAACCCGCCAAAATATTTCAAAACCCGTCAAAACTAATCAAAACCTTCCGAATACCCATTAAAAAACATTCCAAATACCCACCAAAAGATTTTAAAACCCGCCAAAAGGAATCCAAACATTCCAAAACCTGCCAACACAATAAAAACAACTCAAGAGAATACAAAACATTCTAAAACCCAACCAAAACATTCCGAAAACCCACCAAAACATCATAAAAACAAATCAAAACCAACCAAAACATTCTGAAAACCCGCCAAAATGATTTAGACCCGCAAAACTCATCAAAACATTCTGAAAAGATGCCAAAACATTAGAAAACCAGCCTGAACTGATCAAAACATTCAAAAAACTTGGCAAAACATCATAAAAACAAATCAAAACCAACCGAAACATTCCAAAAACCAGCCAAAATATTCCGAAATCCGGCCAAAACATCATAAAAACATATCAAAACCAACCGAAACATTCCAAAAACCCGACAAAATAGTTTAGAACCCGCCAAAACTGATCAAAACATTCTGAAAAGATGCCAAAATACTAGAAAACCAGTCAGAAGTGATCGAAACTTTCAATAACTTGCCAAAACATCATCAAAACAAATGAAAGCAAACCAAAACATTCCAAATACCCGCCAAAATATTCCAAATATCGGCCAAAAGGAATCCAAACAATCCAAAACCTGCCAAGAAAATATAAACAACACAAGAGAAAACAAAACATTCTAAAACACCACCAAAACATTCCGAAAACCCGCCAAAACATCATCAAAACAATTCAAAACCAACCAAAAAATAAGAGGAACACGGCAACATATTGGCAAGCAAGAGACGGAGAACGCGGCACCTTCTAGGAGGCCAAGAAGGAAGCCGCACAACACCTGCACTGTGTCTGCAACTTTCAAACTGCTAGAAGCTAGAGGCTTGCCACTGGCCTGCCTCTTCAATTGCCATTAGCATTCCAATGGAAGCTATTCTTGGACAACTTTGCTCTGCTTGCTGCTAGTTCTGCCCCAGCCTAGCATAGAGAACCTTGCTCTTGCCTTGAGGCTCTGAGATGCCAAGAACTTGTCAACTTCAAAGGGCGGGCCGGGCTACATCTACTCAGCTGCCACAGTTTCTCCTTGCTAGACCTAGTGGGAAAGCATTTTGCTGAGATGCAGAAGGCAAGAAACGCAGAATACGGAGACGCGGAGCTGTCCCAAGTGCCGCTGCCAGGCGTCTTTCCGCAGAAGGAGCGCCCCGGAGCGCACCGCAACCGGCACCGTCATCTCTGCGCAAAAAGCCAAAATATTTTCAAACCCACCAAAACTAATCCAAAAACATTTTCAAACCCGCCAAAATAGAAAACCGGACAGAAGTGATCAATACATTCGAAAAAACCGGACAAAACATGATCAAGCCCACCAAAGCTAATCCAAACACACCAAAAAACTGGGCTAAACAGAATCAAAACAAATCAAAACAAATCTAAACCTTCTAAAAACCCGCCAAAATATTTCAAAACCCGTCAAAACTAATCAAAACCTTCCGAATACCCATTAAAAAACATTCCAAATACCCGCCAAAAGATTTTAAAACCCGCCAAAAGCAATCCAAACATTCCAAAGCTGCCAACACAATAAAAACAACTCAAGAGAATACAAAACATTCTAAAACCCAACCAAAACATTCCGAAAACCAACCAAAACATCATAAAAACAAATCAAAACCAACCAAAACATTCTGAAAACCCGCCAAAATGATTTAGACCCGCAAAACTCATCAAAACATTCTGAAAAGATGCCAAAACATTAGAAAACCAGCCTGAACTGATCAAAACATTCAAAAAACTTGGCAAAACATCATAAAAACAAATCAAAACCAACCGAAACATTCCAAAAACCAGCCAAAATATTCCGAAATCCGGCCAAAACACCATAAAAACAAATCAAAACCAACCAAAACATTCCAAAAACCCGACCAAATAGTTTAGAACCCGCCAAAACTGATCAAAACATTCTGAAAAGATGCCAAAATACTAGAAAACCAGTAAGAAGTGATCGAAACATTCAATAACTTGGCAAAACATAATCAAAACAAATGAAAGCAAACCAAAATATTCCAAATACCCGCCAAAATATTTCAAAACCCGCCAAAAGGAATCCAAACAATCCAAAACCTGCCAAGACAATATAAACAACACAAGAGAAAACAAAACATTCTAAAACACCACCAAAACATTCCGAAAACCCGCCAAAACATCATCAAAACAATTCAAAACCAACCAAAAAATAAGAGGAACACGGCAACATATTGGCAAGCAAGAGACGGAGAACGCAGCACCTTCTAGGAGGCCAAGAAGGAAGCCGCACAACACCTGCACTGTGTCTGCAACTTTCAAACTGCTAGAAGCTAGTGGCTTGCCACTGGCCTGCCTCTTCAATTGCCATTAGCATTCCAATGGAAGCTATTCTTGGACAACTTTGCTCTGCTTGCTGCTAGTTCTGCCCCAGCCTACCATAGAGAACCTTGCTCTTCCCTTGAGGCTCTGAGATGCCAAGAACTTGTCAACTTCAAAGGGCGGGCCGGGCTACATCTACTCAGCTGCCACAGTTTCTCCTTGCTAGACCTAGTGGGAAAGCATTTTGCTGAGATGCAGAAGGCAAGAAACGCAGAATACGGAGATGCGGAGCTGTCCCAAGTGCCGCTGCCAGGCGTCTTTCCGCAGAAGGAGCGCCCCGGAGCGCACCGCAACCGGCACCGTCATCTCTGCGCAAAAAGCCAAAATATTTTCAAACCCACCAAAACTAATCCAAAAACATTTTCAAACCCGCCAAAATAGAAAACCGGACAGAAGTGATCAATACATTCGAAAAAACCGGACAAAACATGATCAAGCCCACCAAAGCTAATCCAAACACACCAAAAAACTGGGCTAAACAGAATCAAAACAAATCAAAACAAATCTAAACCTTCTAAAAACCCGCCAAAATATTTCAAAACCCGTCAAAACTAATCAAAACCTTCCGAATACCCATTAAAAAACATTCCAAATACCCACCAAAAGATTTTAAAACCCGCCAAAAGGAATCCAAACATTCCAAAACCTGCCAACACAATAAAAACAACTCAAGAGAATACAAAACATTCTAAAACCCAACCAAAACATTCCGAAAACCCACCAAAACATCATAAAAACAAATCAAAACCAACCAAAACATTCTGAAAACCCGCCAAAATGATTTAGACCCGCAAAACTCATCAAAACATTCTGAAAAGATGCCAAAACATTAGAAAACCAGCCTGAACTGATCAAAACATTCAAAAAACTTGGCAAAACATCATAAAAACAAATCAAAACCAACCGAAACATTCCAAAAACCAGCCAAAATATTCCGAAATCCGGCCAAAACATCATAAAAACATATCAAAACCAACCGAAACATTCCAAAAACCCGACAAAATAGTTTAGAACCCGCCAAAACTGATCAAAACATTCTGAAAAGATGCCAAAATACTAGAAAACCAGTCAGAAGTGATCGAAACTTTCAATAACTTGCCAAAACATAATCAAAACAAATGAAAGCAAACCAAAACATTCCAAATACCCGCCAAAATATTCCAAATATCGGCCAAAAGGAATCCAAACAATCCAAAACCTGCCAAGAAAATATAAACAACACAAGAGAAAACAAAACATTCTAAAACACCACCAAAACATTCCGAAAACCCGCCAAAACATCATCAAAACAATTCAAAACCAACCAAAAAATAAGAGGAACACGGCAACATATTGGCAAGCAAGAGACGGAGAACGCGGCACCTTCTAGGAGGCCAAGAAGGAAGCCGCACAACACCTGCACTGTGTCTGCAACTTTCAAACTGCTAGAAGCTAGTGGCTTGCCACTGGCCTGCCTCTTCAATTGCCATTAGCATTCCAATGGAAGCTATTCTTGGACAACTTTGCTCTGCTTGCTGCTAGTTCTGCCCCAGCCTACCATAGAGAACCTTGCTCTTGCCTTGAGGCTCTGAGATGCCAAGAACTTGTCAACTTCAAAGGGCGGGCCGGGCTACATCTACTCAGCTGCCACAGTTTCTCCTTGCTAGACCTAGTGGGAAAGCATTTTGCTGAGACGCAGAAGGCAAGAAACGCAGAATACGGAGACGCGGAGCTGTCCCAAGTGCCGCTGCCAGGCGTCTTTCCGCAGAAGGAGCGCCCCGGAGCGCACCGCAACCGGCACCGTCATCTCTGCGCAAAAAGCCAAAATATTTTCAAACCCACCAAAACTAATCCAAAAACATTTTCAAACCCGCCAAAATAGAAAACCGGACAGAAGTGATCAATACATTCGAAAAAACCGGACAAAACATGATCAAGCCCACCAAAGCTAATCCAAACACACCAAAAACTGGGCTAAACAGAATCAAAACAAATCAAAACAAATCTAAACCTTCTAAAAACCCGCCAAAATATTTCAAAACCCGTCAAAACTAATCAAAACCTTCCGAATACCCATTAAAAAACATTCCAAATACCCGCCAAAGGATTTTAAAACCCGCCAAAAGCAATCCAAACATTCCAAAACTGCCAACACAATAAAAACAACTCAAGAGAATACAAAACATTCTAAAACCCAACCAAAACATTCCGAAAACCAACCAAAACATCATAAAAACAAATCAAAACCAACCAAAACATTCTGAAAACCCGCCAAAATGATTTAGACCCGCAAAACTCATCAAAACATTCTGAAAAGATGCCAAAACATTAGAAAACCAGCCTGAACTGATCAAAACATTCGAAAAACTTGGCAAAACATCATAAAAACAAATCAAAACCAACCGAAACATTCCAAAAACCAGCCAAAATATTCCGAAATCCAGCCAAAACACCATAAAAACAAATCAAAACCAACCAAAACATTCCAAAAACCCGACCAAATAGTTTAGAACCCGCCAAAACTGATCAAAACATTCTGAAAAGATGCCAAAATACTAGAAAACCAGTAAGAAGTGATCAAAACATTCAATAACTTGGCAAAACATAATCAAAACAAATGAAAGCAAACCAAAATATTCCAAATACCCGCCAAAATATTTCAAAACCCGCCAAAAGGAATCCAAACAATCCAAAACCTGCCAAGACAATATAAACAACACAAGAGAAAACAAAACATTCTAAAACACCACCAAAACATTCCGAAAACCCGCCAAAACATCATAAAAACAATTCAAAACCAACCAAAAAATAAGAGGAACACGGCAACATATTGGCAAGCAAGAGACGGAGAACGCGGCACCTTCTAGGAGGCCAAGAAGGAAGCCGCACAACACCTGCACTGTGTCTGCAACTTTCAAACTGCTAGAAGCTAGTGGCTTGCCACTGGCCTGCCTCTTCAATTGCCATTAGCATTCCAATGGAAGCTATTCTTGGACAACTTTGCTCTGCTTGCTGCTAGTTCTGCCCCAGCCTACCATAGAGAACCTTGCTCTTCCCTTGAGGCTCTGAGATGCCAAGAACTTGTCAACTTCAAAGGGCGGGCCGGGCTACATCTACTCAGCTGCCACAGTTTCTCCTTGCTAGACCTAGTGGGAAAGCATTTTGCTGAGATGCAGAAGGCAAGAAACGCAGAATACGGAGACGCGGAGCTGTCCCAAGTGCCGCTGCCAGGCGTCTTTCCGCAGAAGGAGCGCCCCGGAGCGCACCGCAACCGGCACCGTCATCTCTGCGCAAAAAGCCAAAATATTTTAAAACCCTCCAAAACTAATCCAAAAATATTTTCAAACCCGCCAAAATAGAAAACCGGACGGAAGTGATCAATACATTCGAAAAAACCGGACAAAACATGATCAAGCCCACCAAAGCTAATCCAAACACACCAAAAACTGGGCTAAACAGAATCAAAACAAATCAAAACAAATCTAAACCTTCTAAAAACCCGCCAAAATATTTCAAAACCCGTCAAAACTAATCAAAACCTTCCGAACACCCGCCAAAACATTCCAAATACCCGCCAAAGGATTTTAAAACCCGCCAAAAGGAATCCAAACATTCCAAAACTGCCAACACAATAAAAACAACTCAAGAGAATACAAAACATTCTAAAACCCAACCAAAACATTCCGAAAACCCACCAAAACATCATAAAAACAAATCAAAACCAACCAAAACATTCTGAAAACCCGCCAAAATGATTTAGACCCGCAAAACTCATCAAAACATTCTGAAAAGATGCCAAAACATTAGAAAACCAGCCTGAACTGATCAAAACATTCAAAAAACTTGGCAAAACATCATAAAAACAAATCAAAACCAACCGAAACATTCCAAAAACCAGCCAAAATATTCCGAAATCCGGCCAAAACACCATAAAAACAAATCAAAACCAACCAAAACATTGCAAAAACCCAACAAAATAGTTTAGAACCCGCCAAAACTGATCAAAACATTCTGAAAAGATGCCAAAATACTAGAAAACCAGTAAGAAGTGATCGAAGCATTCAATAACTTGCCAAAACATAATCAAAACAAATGAAAGCAAACCAAAACATTCCAAATACCCGCCAAAATATTTTAAAACCCGCCAAAAGGAATCCAAACAATCCAAAACCTGCCAAGACAATATAAACAACACAAGAGAAAACAAAACATTCTAAAACACCACCAAAACATTCCGAAAACCCGCCAAAACATCATCAAAACAATTCAAAACCAACCAAAAAATAAGAGGAACACGGCAACATATTGGCAAGCAAGAGACGGAGAACGCGGCACCTTCTAGGAGGCCAAGAAGGAAGCCGCACAACACCTGCACTGTGTCTGCAACTTTCAAACTGCTAGAAGCTAGTGGCTTGCCACTGGCCTGCCTCTTCAATTGCCATTAGCATTCCAATGGAAGCTATTCTTGGACAACTTTGCTCTGCTTGCTGCTAGTTCTGCCCCAGCCTACCATAGATAACCTTGCCCTTCCCTTGAGGCTCTGAGATGCCAAGAACTTGTCAACTTCAAAGGGCGGGCCGGGCTACATCTACTCAGCTGCCACAGTTTCTCCTTGCTAGACCTAGTGGGAAAGCATTTTGCTGAGATGCAGAAGGCAAGAAACGCAGAATACGGAGACGCGGAGCTGTCCCAAGTGCCGCTGCCAGGCGTCTTTCCGCAGAAGGAGCGCCCCGGAGCGCACCGCAACCGGCACCGTCATCTCTGCGCAAAGAGCCAAAATATTTTCAAACCCGCCAAAACTAATCCAAAAATATTTTCAAACCCGCCAAAATAGAAAACCGGACGGAAGTGATCAATACATTCGAAAAAACCAGACAAAACATGATAAAGCCCACCAAAGCTAATCCAAACACACCAAAAAACTGGGCTAAACAGAATCAAAACAAATCAAAACAAATCTAAACCTTCTAAAAACCCGCCAAAATATTTCAAAACCCGTCAAAACTAATCAAAACCTTCCGAATACCCGCCAAAACATTCCAAATACCCACCAAAAGTTTTTAACACCCGCCAAAAGGAATCCAAACATTCCAAAACCTGCCAACACAATAAAAACAACTCAAGAGAATACAAAACATTCTAAAACCCAACCAAAACATTCCGAAAACCCACCTAAACATCATAAAAACAAATCAAAACCAACCAAAACATTCTGAAAACCCGCCAAAATGATTTAGACCCGCAAAACTCATCAAAACATTCTGAAAAGATGCCAAAACATTAGAAAACCAGCCTGAACTGATCAAAACATTCAAAAAACTTGGCAAAACATCATAAAAACAAATCAAAACCAACCGAAACATTCCAAAAACCAGCCAAAATATTCCGAAATCCGGCCAAAACATCATAAAAACATATCAAAACCAACCGAAACATTCCAAAAACCCAACAAAATAGTTTAGAACCCGCCAAAACTGATCAAAACATTCTGAAAAGATGCCAAAATACTAGAAAACCAGTCAGAAGTGATCGAAACTTTCAATAACTTGCCAAAACATAATCAAAACAAATGAAAGCAAACCAAAACATTCCAAATACCCGCCAAAATATTCCAAATATCGGCCAAAAGGAATCCAAACAATCCAAAACCTGCCAAGACAATATAAACAACACAAGAGAAAACAAAACATTCTAAAACACCACCAAAACATTCCGAAAACCCGCCAAAACATCATCAAAACAATTCAAAACCAACCAAAAAATAAGAGGAACACGGCAACATATTGGCAAGCAAGAGACGGAGAACGCGGCACCTTCTAGGAGGCCAAGAAGGAAGCCGCACAACACCTGCACTGTGTCTGCAACTTTCAAACTGCTGGAAGCTAGTGGCTTGCCACTGGCCTGCCTCTTCAATTGCCATTAGCATTCCAATGGAAGCTATTCTTGGACAACTTTGCTCTGCTTGCTGCTAGTTCTGCCCCAGCCTACCATAGATAACCTTGCCCTTCCCTTGAGGCTCTGAGATGCCAAGAACTTGTCAACTTCAAAGGGCGGGCCGGGCTACATCTACTCAGCTGCCACAGTTTCTCCTTGCTAGACCTAGTGGGAAAGCATTTTGCTGAGATGCAGAAGGCAAGAAACGCAGAATACGGAGACGCGGAGCTGTCCCAAGTGCCGCTGCCAGGCGTCTTTCCGCAGAAGGAGCGCCCCGGAGCGCACCGCAACCGGCACCGTCATCTCTGCGCAAAAAGCCAAAATATTTTCAAACCCACCAAAACTAATCCAAAAACATTTTCAAACCCGCCAAAATAGAAAACCGGACAGAAGTGATCAATACATTCGAAAAAACCGGACAAAACATGATCAAGCCCACCAAAGCTAATCCAAACACACCAAAAAACTGGGCTAAACAGAATCAAAACAAATCAAAACAAATCTAAACCTTCTAAAAACCCGCCAAAATATTTCAAAACCCGTCAAAACTAATCAAAACCTTCCGAATACCCATTAAAAAACATTCCAAATACCCACCAAAAGATTTTAAAACCCGCCAAAAGGAATCCAAACATTCCAAAACCTGCCAACACAATAAAAACAACTCAAGAGAATACAAAACATTCTAAAACCCAACCAAAACATTCCGAAAACCCACCTAAACATCATAAAAACAAATCAAAACCAACCGAAACATTCTGAAAACCCGCCAAAATTATTTAGACCCGCAAAACTCATCAAAACATTCTGAAAAGATGCCAAAACATTAGAAAACCAGCCTGAACTGATCAAAACATTCAAAAAACTTGGCAAAACATCATAAAAACAAATCAAAACCAACCGAAACATTCCAAAAACCAGCCAAAATATTCCGAAATCCAGCCAAAACACCATAAAAACAAATCAAAACCAACCAAAACATTCCAAAAACCCGACCAAATAGTTTAGAACCCGCCAAAACTGATCAAAACATTCTGAAAAGATGCCAAAATACTAGAAAACCAGTAAGAAGTGATCAAAACATTCAATAACTTGGCAAAACATAATCAAAACAAATGAAAGCAAACCAAAATATTCCAAATACCCGCCAAAATATTTCAAAACCCGCCAAAAGGAATCCAAACAATCCAAAACCTGCCAAGACAATATAAACAACACAAGAGAAAACAAAACATTCTAAAACACCACCAAAACATTCCGAAAACCCGCCAAAACATCATAAAAACAATTCAAAACCAACCAAAAAATAAGAGGAACACGGCAACATATTGGCAAGCAAGAGACGGAGAACGCGGCACCTTCTAGGAGGCCAAGAAGGAAGCCGCACAACACCTGCACTGTGTCTGCAACTTTCAAACTGCTAGAAGCTAGTGGCTTGCCACTGGCCTGCCTCTTCAATTGCCATTAGCATTCCAATGGAAGCTATTCTTGGACAACTTTGCTCTGCTTGCTGCTAGTTCTGCCCCAGCCTACCATAGAGAACCTTGCTCTTCCCTTGAGGCTCTGAGATGCCAAGAACTTGTCAACTTCAAAGGGCGGGCCGGGCTACATCTACTCAGCTGCCACAGTTTCTCCTTGCTAGACCTAGTGGGAAAGCATTTTGCTGAGATGCAGAAGGCAAGAAACGCAGAATACGGAGACGCGGAGCTGTCCCAAGTGCCGCTGCCAGGCGTCTTTCCGCAGAAGGAGCGCCCCGGAGCGCACCGCAACCGGCACCGTCATCTCTGCGCAAAAAGCCAAAATATTTTAAAACCCTCCAAAACTAATCCAAAAATATTTTCAAACCCGCCAAAATAGAAAACCGGACGGAAGTGATCAATACATTCGAAAAAACCGGACAAAACATGATCAAGCCCACCAAAGCTAATCCAAACACACCAAAAACTGGGCTAAACAGAATCAAAACAAATCAAAACAAATCTAAACCTTCTAAAAACCCGCCAAAATATTTCAAAACCCGTCAAAACTAATCAAAACCTTCCGAACACCCGCCAAAACATTCCAAATACCCGCCAAAGGATTTTAAAACCCGCCAAAAGGAATCCAAACATTCCAAAACTGCCAACACAATAAAAACAACTCAAGAGAATACAAAACATTCTAAAACCCAACCAAAACATTCCGAAAACCCACCAAAACATCATAAAAACAAATCAAAACCAACCAAAACATTCCAAAAACCCGCCAAAATTATTTAGACCCGCAAAACTCATCAAAACATTGTGAAAAGATGCCAAAACATTAGAAAACCAGCCTGAACTGATCAAAACATTCAAAAAACTTGGCAAAACATCATAAAAACAAATCAAAACCAACCGAAACATTCCAAAAACCAGCCAAAATATTCCGAAATCCGGCCAAAACACCATAAAAACAAATCAAAACCAACCAAAACATTGCAAAAACCCAACAAAATAGTTTAGAACCCGCCAAAACTGATCAAAACATTCTGAAAAGATGCCAAAATACTAGAAAACCAGTAAGAAGTGATCGAAGCATTCAATAACTTGGCAAAACATAATCAAAACAAATGAAAGCAAACCAAAACATTCCAAATACCCGCCAAAATATTTTAAAACCCGCCAAAAGGAATCCAAACAATCCAAAACCTGCCAAGACAATATAAACAACACAAGAGAAAACAAAACATTCTAAAACACCACCAAAACATTCCGAAAACCCGCCAAAACATCATCAAAACAATTCAAAACCAACCAAAAAATAAGAGGAACACGGCAACATATTGGCAAGCAAGAGACGGAGAACGCGGCACCTTCTAGGAGGCCAAGAAGGAAGCCGCACAACACCTGCACTGTGTCTGCAACTTTCAAACTGCTGGAAGCTAGTGGCTTGCCACTGGCCTGCCTCTTCAATTGCCATTAGCATTCCAATGGAAGCTATTCTTGGACAACTTTGCTCTGCTTGCTGCTAGTTCTGCCCCAGCCTACCATAGATAACCTTGCCCTTCCCTTGAGGCTCTGAGATGCCAAGAACTTGTCAACTTCAAAGGGCGGGCCGGGCTACATCTACTCAGCTGCCACAGTTTCTCCTTGCTAGACCTAGTGGGAAAGCATTTTGCTGAGATGCAGAAGGCAAGAAACGCAGAATACGGAGACGCGGAGCTGTCCCAAGTGCCGCTGCCAGGCATCTTTCCGCAGAAGGAGCGCCCCGGAGCGCACCGCAACCGGCACCGTCATCTCTGCGCAAAGAGCCAAAATATTTTCAAACCCGCCAAAACTAATCCAAAAATATTTTCAAACCCGCCAAAATAGAAAACCGGACGGAAGTGATCAATACGTTCGAAAAAACCTGACAAAACATGATCAAGCCCACCAAAGCTAATCCAAACACACCAAAAAACTGGGCTAAACAGAATCAAAACAAATCAAAACAAATCTAAACCTTCTAAAAACCCGCCAAAATATTTCAAAACCCGTCAAAACTAATCAAAACCTTCCGAATACCCGCCAAAACATTCCAAATACCCACCAAAAGATTTTAAAACCCGCCAAAAGGAATCCAAACATTCCAAAACCTGCCAACACAATAAAAACAACTCAAGAGAATACAAAACATTCTAAAACCCAACCAAAACATTCCGAAAACCCACCTAAACATCATAAAAACAAATCAAAACCAACCAAAACATTCTGAAAACCCGCCAAAATGATTTAGACCCGCAAAACTCATCAAAACATTCTGAAAAGATGCCAAAACATTAGAAAACCAGCCTGAACTGATCAAAACATTCAAAAAACTTGGCAAAACATCATAAAAACAAATCAAAACCAACCGAAACATTCCAAAAACCAGCCAAAATATTCCGAAATCCGGCCAAAACATCATAAAAACATATCAAAACCAACCGAAACATTCCCAAAACCCGACAAAATAGTTTAGAACCTGCCAAAACTGATCAAAACATTCTGAAAAGATGCCAAAATACTAGAAAACCAGTCAGAACTGATCGAAACTTTCAATAACTTGCCAAAACATAATCAAAACAAATGAAAGCAAACCAAAACATTCCAAATACCCGCCAAAATATTCCAAATATCGGCCCAAAGGAATCCAAACAATCCAAAACCTGCCAAGACAATATAAACAACACAAGAGAAAACAAAACATTCTAAAACACCACCAAAACATTCCGAAAACCCGCCAAAACATCATAAAAACAAATCAAAACCAACCAAAAAATAAGAGGAACATGGCAACATATTGGCAAGCAAGAGACGGAGAACGCGGCACCTTCTAGGAGGCCAAGAAGGAAGCCGCACAACACCTGCACTGTGTCTGCAACTTTCAAACTGCTAGAAGCTAGTGGCTTGCCACTGGCCTGCCTCTTCAATTGCCATTAGCATTCCAATGGAAGCTATTCTTGGACAACTTTGCTCTGCTTGCTGCTAGTTCTGCCCCAGCCTACCATAGAGAACCTTGCTCTTCCCTTGAGGCTCTGAGATGCCAAGAACTTGTCAACTTCAAAGGGCGGGCCGGGCTACATCTACTCAGCTGCCACAGTTTCTCCTTGCTAGACCTAGTGGGAAAGCATTTTGCTGAGATGCAGAAGGCAAGAAACGCAGAATACGGAGACGCGGAGCTGTCCCAAGTGCCGCTGCCAGGCGTCTTTCCGCAGAAGGAGCGCCCCGGAGCGCACCGCAACCGGCACCGTCATCTCTGCGCAAAAAGCCAAAATATTTTAAAACCCTCCAAAACTAATCCAAAAATATTTTCAAACCCGCCAAAATAGAAAACCGGACGGAAGTGATCAATACATTCGAAAAAACCGGACAAAACATGATCAAGCCCACCAAAGCTAATCCAAACACACCAAAAACTGGGCTAAACAGAATCAAAACAAATCAAAACAAATCTAAACCTTCTAAAAACCCGCCAAAATATTTCAAAACCCGTCAAAACTAATCAAAACCTTCCGAACACCCGCCAAAACATTCCAAATACCCGCCAAAGGATTTTAAAACCCGCCAAAAGGAATCCAAACATTCCAAAACTGCCAACACAATAAAAACAACTCAAGAGAATACAAAACATTCTAAAACCCAACCAAAACATTCCGAAAACCCACCAAAACATCATAAAAACAAATCAAAACCAACCAAAACATTCCAAAAACCCGCCAAAATTATTTAGACCCGCAAAACTCATCAAAACATTGTGAAAAGATGCCAAAACATTAGAAAACCAGCCTGAACTGATCAAAACATTCAAAAAACTTGGCAAAACATCATAAAAACAAATCAAAACCAACCGAAACATTCCAAAAACCAGCCAAAATATTCCGAAATCCGGCCAAAACACCATAAAAACAAATCAAAACCAACCAAAACATTGCAAAAACCCAACAAAATAGTTTAGAACCCGCCAAAACTGATCAAAACATTCTGAAAAGATGCCAAAATACTAGAAAACCAGTAAGAAGTGATCGAAGCATTCAATAACTTGCCAAAACATAATCAAAACAAATGAAAGCAAACCAAAACATTCCAAATACCCGCCAAAATATTTTAAAACCCGCCAAAAGGAATCCAAACAATCCAAAACCTGCCAAGACAATATAAACAACACAAGAGAAAACAAAACATTCTAAAACACCACCAAAACATTCCGAAAACCCGCCAAAACATCATCAAAACAATTCAAAACCAACCAAAAAATAAGAGGAACACGGCAACATATTGGCAAGCAAGAGACGGAGAACGCGGCACCTTCTAGGAGGCCAAGAAGGAAGCCGCACAACACCTGCACTGTGTCTGCAACTTTCAAACTGCTGGAAGCTAGTGGCTTGCCACTGGCCTGCCTCTTCAATTGCCATTAGCATTCCAATGGAAGCTATTCTTGGACAACTTTGCTCTGCTTGCTGCTAGTTCTGCCCCAGCCTACCATAGATAACCTTGCCCTTCCCTTGAGGCTCTGAGATGCCAAGAACTTGTCAACTTCAAAGGGCGGGCCGGGCTACATCTACTCAGCTGCCACAGTTTCTCCTTGCTAGACCTAGTGGGAAAGCATTTTGCTGAGATGCAGAAGGCAAGAAACGCAGAATACGGAGACGCGGAGCTGTCCCAAGTGCCGCTGCCAGGCATCTTTCCGCAGAAGGAGCGCCCCGGAGCGCACCGCAACCGGCACCGTCATCTCTGCGCAAAGAGCCAAAATATTTTCAAACCCGCCAAAACTAATCCAAAAATATTTTCAAACCCGCCAAAATAGAAAACCGGACGGAAGTGATCAATACGTTCGAAAAAACCTGACAAAACATGATCAAGCCCACCAAAGCTAATCCAAACACACCAAAAAACTGGGCTAAACAGAATCAAAACAAATCAAAACAAATCTAAACCTTCTAAAAACCCGCCAAAATATTTCAAAACCCGTCAAAACTAATCAAAACCTTCCGAATACCCGCCAAAACATTCCAAATACCCACCAAAAGATTTTAAAACCCGCCAAAAGGAATCCAAACATTCCAAAACCTGCCAACACAATAAAAACAACTCAAGAGAATACAAAACATTCTAAAACCCAACCAAAACATTCCGAAAACCCACCTAAACATCATAAAAACAAATCAAAACCAACCAAAACATTCTGAAAACCCGCCAAAATGATTTAGACCCGCAAAACTCATCAAAACATTCTGAAAAGATGCCAAAACATTAGAAAACCAGCCTGAACTGATCAAAACATTCAAAAAACTTGGCAAAACATCATAAAAACAAATCAAAACCAACCGAAACATTCCAAAAACCAGCCAAAATATTCCGAAATCCGGCCAAAACATCATAAAAACATATCAAAACCAACCGAAACATTCCCAAAACCCGACAAAATAGTTTAGAACCTGCCAAAACTGATCAAAACATTCTGAAAAGATGCCAAAATACTAGAAAACCAGTCAGAACTGATCGAAACTTTCAATAACTTGCCAAAACATAATCAAAACAAATGAAAGCAAACCAAAACATTCCAAATACCCGCCAAAATATTCCAAATATCGGCCCAAAGGAATCCAAACAATCCAAAACCTGCCAAGACAATATAAACAACACAAGAGAAAACAAAACATTCTAAAACACCACCAAAACATTCCGAAAACCCGCCAAAACATCATAAAAACAAATCAAAACCAACCAAAAAATAAGAGGAACATGGCAACATATTGGCAAGCAAGAGACGGAGAACGCGGCACCTTCTAGGAGGCCAAGAAGGAAGCCGCACAACACCTGCACTGTGTCTGCAACTTTCAAACTGCTAGAAGCTAGTGGCTTGCCACTGGCCTGCCTCTTCAATTGCCATTAGCATTCCAATGGAAGCTATTCTTGGACAACTTTGCTCTGCTTGCTGCTAGTTCTGCCCCAGCCTACCATAGATAACCTTGCTCTTCCCTTGAGGCTCTGAGATGCCAAGAACTTGTCAACTTCAAAGGGCGGGCCGGGCTACATCTACTCAGCTGCCACAGTTTCTCCTTGCTAGACCTAGTGGGAAAGCATTTTGCTGAGATGCAGAAGGCAAGAAACGCAGAATACGGAGACGCGGAGCTGTCCCAAGTGCCGCTGCCAGGCGTCTTTCCGCAGAAGGAGCGCCCCGGAGCGCACCGCAACCGGCACCGTCATCTCTGCGCAAAAAGCCAAAATATTTTCAAACCCACCAAAACTAATCCAAAAACATTTTCAAACCCGCCAAAATAGAAAACCGGACAGAAGTGATCAATACATTCGAAAAAACCGGACAAAACATGATCAAGCCCACCAAAGCTAATCCAAACACACCAAAAAACTGGGCTAAACAGAATCAAAACAAATCAAAACAAATCTAAACCTTCTAAAAACCCGCCAAAATATTTCAAAACCCGTCAAAACTAATCAAAACATTCCGAATACCCGCCAAAACATTCCAAATACCCGCCAAAGGATTTTAAAACCCGCCAAAAGCAATCCAAACATTCCAAAACTGCCAACACAATAAAAACAACTCAAGAGAATACAAAACATTCTAAAACCCAACCAAAACATTCCGAAAACCCACCAAAACATCATAAAAACAAATCAAAACCAACCAAAATATTCCAAAAACCCGCCAAAATGATTTAGACCCGCAAAACTCATCAAAACATTCTGAAAAGATGCCAAAACATTAGAAAACCAGCCTGAACTGATCAAAACATTCAAAAAACTTGGCAAAACATCATAAAAACAAATCAAAACCAACCGAAACATTCCAAAAACCAGCCAAAATATTCCGAAATCCGGCCAAAACACCATAAAAACAAATCAAAACCAACCAAAACATTGCAAAAACCCAACAAAATAGTTTAGAACCCGCCAAAACTGATCAAAACATTCTGAAAAGATGCCAAAATACTAGAAAACCAGTAAGAAGTGATCGAAGCATTCAATAACTTGCCAAAACATAATCAAAACAAATGAAAGCAAACCAAAACATTCCAAATACCCGCCAAAATATTTTAAAACCCGCCAAAAGGAATCCAAACAATCCAAAACCTGCCAAGACAATATAAACAACACAAGAGAAAACAAAACATTCTAAAACACCACCAAAACATTCCAAAAACCCGCCAAAACATCATAAAAACAAATCAAAACCAACCAAAAAATAAGAGGAACACGGCAACATATTGGCAAGCAAGAGACGGAGAACGCGGCACCTTCTAGGAGGCCAAGAAGGAAGCCGCACAACACCTGCACTGTGTCTGCAACTTTCAAACTGCTAGAAGCTAGTGGCTTGCCACTGGCCTGCCTCTTCAATTGCCATTAGCATTCCAATGGAAGCTATTCTTGGACAACTTTGCTCTGCTTGCTGCTAGTTCTGCCCCAGCCTACCATAGAGAACCTTGCTCTTGCCTTGAGGCTCTGAGATGCCAAGAACATGTCAACTTCAAAGGGCGGGCCGGGCTACATCTACTCAGCTGCCACAGTTTCTCCTTGCTAGACCTAGTGGGAAAGCATTTTGCTGAGATGCAGAAGGCAAGAAACGCAGAATACGGAGACGCGGAGCTGTCCCAAGTGCCGCTGCCAGGCGTCTTTCCGCAGAAGGAGCGCCCCGGAGCGCACCGCAACCGGCACCGTCATCTCTGCGCAAAGAGCCAAAATATTTTCAAACCCGCCAAAACTAATCCAAAAATATTTTCAAACCCACCAAAATAGAAAACCAGACAGAAGTGATCAATACGTTCGAAAAAACCGGACAAAACATGATAAAGCCAACCAAAGCTAATCCAAACACACCAAAAACTGGGCTAAACAGAATCAAAACAAATCAAAACAAATCTAAATCTTCTAAAAACAGGCCAAAATATTTCAAAACCCGTCAAAACTAATCAAAACCTTCCGAATACCCATTAAAAAACATTCCAAATACCCGCCAAAAGATTTTAAAACCCGCCAAAATGAATCCAAACATTCCAAAACCTGCCAACACAATAAAAACAACTCAAGAGAATACAAAACATTCTAAAACCCAACCAAAACATTCCGAAAACCCACCAAAACATCATAAAAACAAATCAAAACCAACCGAAACATTCCAAAAACCCGACAAAATAGTTTAGAACCCGCCAAAACTGATCAAAACATTCTGAAAAGATGCCAAAATACTAGAAAACCAGTCTGAAGTGATCGAAACTTTCAATAACTTGCCAAAACATCATCAAAACAAATGAAAGCAAACCAAAACATTCCAAATACCCACCAAAAGATTTGAAAACCCGCCAAAAGGAATCCAAACAATCCAAAACCTGCTAAGACAATATAAACAACACAAGAGAAAACAAAACATTCTAAAACACCACCAAAACATTCCGAAAACCCGCCAAAACATCATCAAAACAATTCAAAACCAACCAAAAAATAAGAGGAACACGGCAACATATTGGCAAGCAAGAGACGGAGAACGCGGCACCTTCTAGGAGGCCAAGAAGGAAGCCGCACAACACCTGCACTGTGTCTGCAACTTTCAAACTGCTAGAAGCTAGTGGCTTGCCACTGGCCTGCCTCTTCAATTGCCATTAGCATTCCAATGGAAGCTATTCTTGGACAACTTTGCTCTGCTTGCTGCTAGTTCTGCCCCAGCCTACCATAGATAACCTTGCTCTTCCCTTGAGGCTCTGAGATGCCAAGAACTTGTCAACTTCAAAGGGCGGGCCGGGCTACATCTACTCAGCTGCCACAGTTTCTCCTTGCTAGACCTAGTGGGAAAGCATTTTGCTGAGATGCAGAAGGCAAGAAACGCAGAATACGGAGACGCGGAGCTGTCCCAAGTGCCGCTGCCAGGCGTCTTTCCGCAGAAGGAGCGCCCCGGAGCGCACCGCAACCGGCACCGTCATCTCTGCGCAAAAAGCCAAAATATTTTAAAACCCGCCAAAACTAATCCAAAACTATTTTCAAACCCGCCAAAATAGAAAACCGGACAGAAGTGATCAATACGTTCGAAAAAACCTGACAAAACATGATCAAGCCAACCAAAGCTAATCCAAACACACCAAAAACTGGGCTAAACAGAATCAAAACAAATCAAAACAAATCTAAACCTTCTAAAAACCCGCCAAAATATTTCAAAACCCGTCAAAACTAATCAAAACCTTCCGAACACCCGCCAAAACATTCCAAATACCCGCCAAAGGATTTTAAAACCCGCCAAACTAATCCAAACATTCCAAAACTGCCAACACAATAAAAACAACTCAAGAGAATACAAAACATTCTAAAACCCAACCAAAACATTCCGAAAACCCACCAAAACATCATAAAAACAAATCAAAACCAACCAAAACATTCCGAAAACCCGCCAAAATGATTTAGACCCGCAAAACTCATCAAAACATTCTGAAAAGATGCCAAAACATTAGAAAACCAGCCTGAACTGATCAAAACATTCAAAAAACTTGGCAAAACATCATAAAAACAAATCAAAACCAACCGAAACATTCCAAAAACCAGCCAAAATATTCCGAAATCCGGCCAAAACACCATAAAAACAAATCAAAACCAACCAAAACATTGCAAAAACCCAACAAAATAGTTTAGAACCCGCCAAAACTGATCAAAACATTCTGAAAAGATGCCAAAATACTAGAAAACCAGTAAGAAGTGATCGAAGCATTCAATAACTTGCCAAAACATAATCAAAACAAATGAAAGCAAACCAAAACATTCCAAATACCCGCCAAAAGATTTTAAAACCCGCCAAAAGGAATCCAAACATTCCAAAACCTGCCAACACAATAAAAACAACTCAAGAGAATACAAAACATTCTAAAACCCAACCAAAACATTCCGAAAACCCACCTAAACATCATAAAAACAAATCAAAACCAACCAAAACATTCTGAAAACCCGCCAAAATGATTTAGACCCGCAAAACTCATCAAAACATTCTGAAAAGATGCCAAAACATTAGAAAACCAGCCTGAACTGATCAAAACATTCAAAAAACTTGGCAAAACATCATAAAAACAAATCAAAACCAACCGAAACATTCCAAAAACCAGCCAAAATATTCCGAAATCCGGCCAAAACATCATAAAAACATATCAAAACCAACCGAAACATTCCAAAAACCCAACAAAATAGTTTAGAACCCGCCAAAACTGATCAAAACATTCTGAAAAGATGCCAAAATACTAGAAAACCAGTCAGAAGTGATCGAAACTTTCAATAACTTGCCAAAACATAATCAAAACAAATGAAAGCAAACCAAAACATTCCAAATACCCGCCAAAATATTTCAAAACCCGCCAAAAGGAATCCAAACAATCCAAAACCTGCCAAGAAAATATAAACAACACAAGAGAAAACAAAACATTCTAAAACACCACCAAAACATTCCGAAAACCCGCCAAAACATCATAAAAACAATTCAAAACCAACCAAAAAATAAGAGGAACACGGCAACATATTGGCAAGCAAGAGACGGAGAACGCGGCACCTTCTAGGAGGCCAAGAAGGAAGCCGCACAACACCTGCACTGTGTCTGCAACTTTCAAACTGCTAGAAGCTAGTGGCTTGCCACTGGCCTGCCTCTTCAATTGCCATTAGCATTCCAATGGAAGCTATTCTTGGACAACTTTGCTCTGCTTGCTGCTAGTTCTGCCCCAGCCTACCATAGAGAACCTTGCTCTTCCCTTGAGGCTCTGAGATGCCAAGAACTTGTCAACTTCAAAGGGCGGGCCGGGCTACATCTACTCAGCTGCCACAGTTTCTCCTTGCTAGACCTAGTGGGAAAGCATTTTGCTGAGATGCAGAAGGCAAGAAACGCAGAATACGGAGACGCGGAGCTGTCCCAAGTGCCGCTGCCAGGCGTCTTTCCGCAGAAGGAGCGCCCCGGAGCGCACCGCAACCGGCACCGTCATCTCTGCGCAAAAAGCCAAAATATTTTCAAACCCACCAAAACTAATCCAAAAACATTTTCAAACCCGCCAAAATAGAAAACCGGACAGAAGTGATCAATACATTCGAAAAAACCGGACAAAACATGATCAAGCCCACCAAAGCTAATCCAAACACACCAAAAAACTGGGCTAAACAGAATCAAAACAAATCTAAACCTTCTAAAAACCCGCCAAAATATTTCAAAACCCGTCAAAACTAATCAAAACCTTCCGAATACCCATTAAAAAACATTCCAAATACCCGCCAAAGGATTTTAAAACCCGCCAAAAGCAATCCAAATATTCCAAAACTGCCAACACAATAAAAACAACTCAAGAGAATACAAAACATTCTAAAACCCAACCAAAACATTCCGAAAACCCACCAAAACATCATAAAAACAAATCAAAACCAACCAAAACATTCTGAAAACCCGCCAAAATGATTTAGACCCGCAAAACTCATCAAAACATTCTGAAAAGATGCCAAAACATTAGAAAACCAGCCTGAACTGATCAAAACATTCAAAAAACTTGGCAAAACATCATAAAAACAAATCAAAACCAACCGAAACATTCCAAAAACCAGCCAAAATATTCCGAAATCCAGCCAAAACACCATAAAAACAAATCAAAACCAACCAAAACATTCCAAAAACCCGACCAAATAGTTTAGAACCCGCCAAAACTGATCAAAACATTCTGAAAAGATGCCAAAATACTAGAAAACCAGTAAGAAGTGATCGAAACATTCAATAACTTGGCAAAACATAATCAAAACAAATGAAAGCAAACCAAAATATTCCAAATACCCGCCAAAATATTTCAAAACCCGCCAAAAGGAATCCAAACAATCCAAAACCTGCCAAGACAATATAAACAACACAAGAGAAAACAAAACATTCTAAAACACCACCAAAACATTCCGAAAACCCGCCAAAACATCATCAAAACAAATCAAAACAAACCAAACAATAGGAGGAACACGGCAACATATTGGCAAGCAAGAGACGGAGAACGCGGCACCTTCTAGGAGGCCAAGAAGGAAGCCGCACAACACCTGCACTGTGTCTGCAACTTTCAAACTGCTGGAAGCTAGTGGCTTGCCACTGGCCTGCCTCTTCAATTGCCATTAGCATTCCAATGGAAGCTATTCTTGGACAACTTTGCTCTGCTTGCTGCTAGTTCTGCCCCAGCCTACCATAGAGAACCTTGCTCTTGCCTTGAGGCTCTGAGATGCCAAGAACTTGTCATCTTCAAAGGGCGGGCCGGGCTACATCTACTCAGCTGCCACAGTTTCTCCTTGCTAGACCTAGTGGGAAAGCATTTTGCTGAGATGCAGAAGGCAAGAAACGCAGAATACGGAGACGCGGAGTCGTCCCAAGTGCCGCTGCCAGGCGTCTTTCCGCAGAAGGAGCGCCCCGGAGCGCACCGCAACCGGCACCGTCATCTCTGCGCAAAAAGCCAAAATATTTTAAAACCCTCCAAAACTAATCCAAAAATATTTTCAAACCCGCCAAAATAGAAAACCGGACGGAAGTGATCAATACATTCGAAAAAACCGGACAAAACATGATCAAGCCCACCAAAGCTAATCCAAACACACCAAAAACTGGGCTAAACAGAATCAAAACAAATCAAAACAAATCTAAACCTTCTAAAAACCCGCCAAAATATTTCAAAACCCGTCAAAACTAATCAAAACCTTCCGAACACCCGCCAAAACATTCCAAATACCCGCCAAAGGATTTTAAAACCCGCCAAAAGGAATCCAAACATTCCAAAACTGCCAACACAATAAAAACAACTCAAGAGAATACAAAACATTCTAAAACCCAACCAAGACATTCCGAAAACCCGCCAAAACATCATAAAAACAAATCAAAACCAACCAAAATATTCCAAAAACCCGCCAAAATGATTTAGACCCGCAAAACTCATCAAAACATTCTGAAAAGATGCCAAAACATTAGAAAACCAGCCTGAACTGATCAAAACATTCAAAAAACTTGGCAAAACATCATAAAAACAAATCAAAACCAACCGAAACATTCCAAAAACCAGCCAAAATATTCCGAAATCCGGCCAAAACACCATAAAAACAAATCAAAACCAACCAAAACATTGCAAAAACCCAACAAAATAGTTTAGAACCCGCCAAAACTGATCAAAACATTCTGAAAAGATGCCAAAATACTAGAAAACCAGTAAGAAGTGATCGAAGCATTCAATAACTTGCCAAAACATAATCAAAACAAATGAAAGCAAACCAAAACATTCCAAATACCCGCCAAAATATTTTAAAACCCGCCAAAAGGAATCCAAACAATCCAAAACCTGCCAAGACAATATAAACAACACAAGAGAAAACAAAACATTCTAAAACACCACCAAAACATTCCGAAAACCCGCCAAAACATCATCAAAACAATTCAAAACCAACCAAAAAATAAGAGGAACACGGCAACATATTGGCAAGCAAGAGACGGAGAACGCGGCACCTTCTAGGAGGCCAAGAAGGAAGCCGCACAACACCTGCACTGTGTCTGCAACTTTCAAACTGCTGGAAGCTAGTGGCTTGCCACTGGCCTGCCTCTTCAATTGCCATTAGCATTCCAATGGAAGCTATTCTTGGACAACTTTGCTCTGCTTGCTGCTAGTTCTGCCCCAGCCTACCATAGAGAACCTTGCTCTTCCCTTGAGGCTCTGAGATGCCAAACTTGTCAACTTCAAAGGGCGGGCCGGGCTACATCTACTCAGCTGCCACAGTTTCTCCTTGCTAGACCTAGTGGGAAAGCATTTTGCTGAGATGCAGAAGGCAAGAAACGCAGAATACGGAGACGCGGAGCTGTCCCAAGTGCCGCTGCCAGGCGTCTTTCCGCAGAAGGAGCGCCCCGGAGCGCACCGCAACCGGCACCGTCATCTCTGCGCAAAAAGCCAAAATATTTTAAAACCCGCCAAAACTAATCCAAAAATATTTTCAAACCCGCCAAAATAGAAAACCGGACGGAAGTGATCAATACGTTCGAAAAAACCGGACAAAACATGATAAAGCCCACCAAAGCTAATCCAAACACACCAAAAAACTGGGCTAAACAGAATCAAAACAAATCAAAACAAATCTAAACCTTCTAAAAACCCGCCAAAATATTTCAAAACCCGTCAAAACTAATCAAAACCTTCCGAATACCCGCCAAAACATTCCAAATACCCACCAAAGGATTTTAAAACCCGCCAAAAGCAATCCAAATATTCCAAAACTGCCAACACAATAAAAACAACTCAAGAGAATACAAAACATTCTAAAACCCAACCAAAACATTCCGAAAACCAACCAAAACATCATAAAAACAAATCAAAACCAACCAAAACATTCTGAAAACCCGCCAAAATGATTTAGACCCGCAAAACTCATCAAAACATTCTGAAAAGATGCCAAAACATTAGAAAACCAGCCTGAACTGATCAAAACATTCAAAAAACTTGGCAAAACATCATAAAAACAAATCAAAACCAACCGAAACATTCCAAAAACCAGCCAAAATATTCCGAAATCCAGCCAAAACACCATAAAAACAAATCAAAACCAAACGAAACATTCCAAAAACCCGACCAAATAGTTTAGAACCCGCCAAAACTGATCAAAACATTCTGAAAAGATGCCAAAATACTAGAAAACCAGTAAGAAGTGATCGAAACATTCAATAACTTGGCAAAACATAATCAAAACAAATGAAAGCAAACCAAAATATTCCAAATACCCGCCAAAATATTTCAAAACCCGCCAAAAGGAATCCAAACAATCCAAAACCTGCCAAGACAATATAAACAACACAAGAGAAAACAAAACATTCTAAAACACCACCAAAACATTCCGAAAACCCGCCAAAACATCATCAAAACAAATCAAAACAAACCAAACAATAGGAGGAACACGGCAACATATTGGCAAGCAAGAGACGGAGAACGCGGCACCTTCTAGGAGGCCAAGAAGGAAGCCGCACAACACCTGCACTGTGTCTGCAACTTTCAAACTGCTGGAAGCTAGTGGCTTGCCACTGGCCTGCCTCTTCAATTGCCATTAGCATTCCAATGGAAGCTATTCTTGGACAACTTTGCTCTGCTTGCTGCTAGTTCTGCCCCAGCCTACCATAGAGAACCTTGCTCTTGCCTTGAGGCTCTGAGATGCCAAGAACTTGTCATCTTCAAAGGGCGGGCTGGGCTTCATCTACTCAGCTGCCACAGTTTCTCCTTGCTAGACCTAGTGGGAAAGCATTTTGCTGAGATGCAGAAGGCAAGAAACGCAGAATACGGAGACGCGGAGCTGTCCCAAGTGCCGCTGCCAGGCGTCTTTCCGCAGAAGGAGCGCCCCGGAGCGCACCGCAACCGGCACCGTCATCTCTGCGCAAAAAGCCAAAATATTTTAAAACCCTCCAAAACTAATCCAAAAATATTTTCAAACCCGCCAAAATAGAAAACCGGACGGAAGTGATCAATACATTCGAAAAAACCGGACAAAACATGATCAAGCCCACCAAAGCTAATCCAAACACACCAAAAACTGGGCTAAACAGAATCAAAACAAATCAAAACAAATCTAAACCTTCTAAAAACCCGCCAAAATATTTCAAAACCCGTCAAAACTAATCAAAACCTTCCGAACACCCGCCAAAACATTCCAAATACCCGCCAAAGGATTTTAAAACCCGCCAAAAGGAATCCAAACATTCCAAAACTGCCAACACAATAAAAACAACTCAAGAGAATACAAAACATTCTAAAACCCAACCAAGACATTCCGAAAACCCGCCAAAACATCATAAAAACAAATCAAAACCAACCAAAATATTCCAAAAACCCGCCAAAATGATTTAGACCCGCAAAACTCATCAAAACATTCTGAAAAGATGCCAAAACATTAGAAAACCAGCCTGAACTGATCAAAACATTCAAAAAACTTGGCAAAACATCATAAAAACAAATCAAAACCAACCGAAACATTCCAAAAACCAGCCAAAATATTCCGAAATCCGGCCAAAACACCATAAAAACAAATCAAAACCAACCGAAACATTGCAAAAACCCAACAAAATAGTTTAGAACCCGCCAAAACTGATCAAAACATTCTGAAAAGATGCCAAAATACTAGAAAACCAGTAAGAAGTGATCGAAGCATTCAATAACTTGCCAAAACATAATCAAAACAAATGAAAGCAAACCAAAACATTCCAAATACCCGCCAAAATATTTTAAAACCCGCCAAAAGGAATCCAAACAATCCAAAACCTGCCAAGACAATATAAACAACACAAGAGAAAACAAAACATTCTAAAACACCACCAAAACATTCCGAAAACCCGCCAAAACATCATCAAAACAATTCAAAACCAACCAAAAAATAAGAGGAACACGGCAACATATTGGCAAGCAAGAGACGGAGAACGCGGCACCTTCTAGGAGGCCAAGAAGGAAGCCGCACAACACCTGCACTGTGTCTGCAACTTTCAAACTGCTGGAAGCTAGTGGCTTGCCACTGGCCTGCCTCTTCAATTGCCATTAGCATTCCAATGGAAGCTATTCTTGGACAACTTTGCTCTGCTTGCTGCTAGTTCTGCCCCAGCCTACCATAGAGAACCTTGCTCTTGCCTTGAGGCTCTGAGATGCCAAGAACTTGTCATCTTCAAAGGGCGGGCTGGGCTACATCTACTCAGCTGCCACAGTTTCTCCTTGCTAGACCTAGTGGGAAAGCATTTTGCTGAGATGCAGAAGGCAAGAAACGCAGAATACGGAGACGCGGAGCTGTCCCAAGTGCCGCTGCCAGGCGTCTTTCCGCAGAAGGAGCGCCCCGGAGCGCACCGCAACCGGCACCGTCATCTCTGCGCAAAAAGCCAAAATATTTTAAAACCCTCCAAAACTAATCCAAAAATATTTTCAAACCCGCCAAAATAGAAAACCGGACGGAAGTGATCAATACATTCGAAAAAACCGGACAAAACATGATCAAGCCCACCAAAGCTAATCCAAACACACCAAAAACTGGGCTAAACAGAATCAAAACAAATCAAAACAAATCTAAACCTTCTAAAAACCCGCCAAAATATTTCAAAACCCGTCAAAACTAATCAAAACCTTCCGAACACCCGCCAAAACATTCCAAATACCCGCCAAAGGATTTTAAAACCCGCCAAAAGGAATCCAAACATTCCAAAACTGCCAACACAATAAAAACAACTCAAGAGAATACAAAACATTCTAAAACCCAACCAAGACATTCCGAAAACCCGCCAAAACATCATAAAAACAAATCAAAACCAACCAAAATATTCCAAAAACCCGCCAAAATGATTTAGACCCGCAAAACTCATCAAAACATTCTGAAAAGATGCCAAAACATTAGAAAACCAGCCTGAACTGATCAAAACATTCAAAAAACTTGGCAAAACATCATAAAAACAAATCAAAACCAACCGAAACATTCCAAAAACCAGCCAAAATATTCCGAAATCCGGCCAAAACACCATAAAAACAAATCAAAACCAACCGAAACATTGCAAAAACCCAACAAAATAGTTTAGAACCCGCCAAAACTGATCAAAACATTCTGAAAAGATGCCAAAATACTAGAAAACCAGTAAGAAGTGATCGAAGCATTCAATAACTTGCCAAAACATAATCAAAACAAATGAAAGCAAACCAAAACATTCCAAATACCCGCCAAAATATTTTAAAACCCGCCAAAAGGAATCCAAACAATCCAAAACCTGCCAAGACAATATAAACAACACAAGAGAAAACAAAACATTCTAAAACACCACCAAAACATTCCGAAAACCCGCCAAAACATCATCAAAACAATTCAAAACCAACCAAAAAATAAGAGGAACACGGCAACATATTGGCAAGCAAGAGACGGAGAACGCGGCACCTTCTAGGAGGCCAAGAAGGAAGCCGCACAACACCTGCACTGTGTCTGCAACTTTCAAACTGCTGGAAGCTAGTGGCTTGCCACTGGCCTGCCTCTTCAATTGCCATTAGCATTCCAATGGAAGCTATTCTTGGACAACTTTGCTCTGCTTGCTGCTAGTTCTGCCCCAGCCTACCATAGATAACCTTGCCCTTCCCTTGAGGCTCTGAGATGCCAAACTTGTCAACTTCAAAGGGCGGGCCGGGCTACATCTACTCAGCTGCCACAGTTTCTCCTTGCTAGACCTAGTGGGAAAGCATTTTGCTGAGATGCAGAAGGCAAGAAACGCAGAATACGGAGACGCGGAGCTGTCCCAAGTGCCGCTGCCAGGCGTCTTTCCGCAGAAGGAGCGCCCCGGAGCGCACCGCAACCGGCACCGTCATCTCTGCGCAAAGAGCCAAAATATTTTCAAACCCGCCAAAACTAATCCAAAAATATTTTCAAACCCGCCAAAATAGAAAACCGGACGGAAGTGATCAATACGTTCGAAAAAACCGGACAAAACATGATAAAGCCCACCAAAGCTAATCCAAACACACCAAAAAACTGGGCTAAACAGAATCAAAACAAATCAAAACAAATCTAAACCTTCTAAAAACCCGCCAAAATATTTCAAAACCCGTCAAAACTAATCAAAACCTTCCGAATACCCGCCAAAACATTCCAAATACCCACCAAAGGATTTTAAAACCCGCCAAAAGCAATCCAAATATTCCAAAACTGCCAACACAATAAAAACAACTCAAGAGAATACAAAACATTCTAAAACCCAACCAAAACATTCCGAAAACCCACCAAAACATCATAAAAACAAATCAAAACCAACCAAAACATTCTGAAAACCCGCCAAAATGATTTAGACCCGCAAAACTCATCAAAACATTCTGAAAAGATGCCAAAACATTAGAAAACCAGCCTGAACTGATCAAAACATTCAAAAAACTTGGCAAAACATCATAAAAACAAATCAAAACCAACCGAAACATTCCAAAAACCAGCCAAAATATTCCGAAGTCCAGCCAAAACACCATAAAAACAAATCAAAACCAAACGAAACATTCCAAAAACCCGACCAAATAGTTTAGAACCCGCCAAAACTGATCAAAACATTCTGAAAAGATGCCAAAATACTAGAAAACCAGTCAGAAGTGATCGAAACATTCAATAACTTGGCAAAACATAATCAAAACAAATGAAAGCAAACCAAAATATTCCAAATACCCGCCAAAATATTTCAAAACCCGCCAAAAGGAATCCAAACAATCCAAAACCTGCCAAGACAATATAAACAACACAAGAGAAAACAAAACATTCTAAAACACCACCAAAACATTCCGAAAACCCGCCAAAACATCATCAAAACAAATCAAAACAAACCAAACAATAGGAGGAACACGGCAACATATTGGCAAGCAAGAGACGGAGAACGCGGCACCTTCTAGGAGGCCAAGAAGGAAGCCGCACAACACCTGCACTGTGTCTGCAACTTTCAAACTGCTGGAAGCTAGTGGCTTGCCACTGGCCTGCCTCTTCAATTGCCATTAGCATTCCAATGGAAGCTATTCTTGGACAACTTTGCTCTGCTTGCTGCTAGTTCTGCCCCAGCCTACCATAGAGAACCTTGCTCTTGCCTTGAGGCTCTGAGATGCCAAGAACTTGTCAACTTCAAAGGGCGGGCCGGGCTACATCTACTCAGCTGCCACAGTTTCTCCTTGCTAGACCTAGTGGGAAAGCATTTTGCTGAGATGCAGAAGGCAAGAAACGCAGAATACGGAGACGCGGAGCTGTCCCAAGTGCCGCTGCCAGGCGTCTTTCCGCAGAAGGAGCGCCCCGGAGCGCACCGCAACCGGCACCGTCATCTCTGCGCAAAAAGCCAAAATATTTTAAAACCCTCCAAAACTAATCCAAAAATATTTTCAAACCCGCCAAAATAGAAAACCGGACGGAAGTGATCAATACATTCGAAAAAACCGGACAAAACATGATCAAGCCCACCAAAGCTAATCCAAACACACCAAAAACTGGGCTAAACAGAATCAAAACAAATCAAAACAAATCTAAACCTTCTAAAAACCCGCCAAAATATTTCAAAACCCGTCAAAACTAATCAAAACCTTCCGAACACCCGCCAAAACATTCCAAATACCCGCCAAAGGATTTTAAAACCCGCCAAAAGGAATCCAAACATTCCAAAACTGCCAACACAATAAAAACAACTCAAGAGAATACAAAACATTCTAAAACCCAACCAAGACATTCCGAAAACCCGCCAAAACATCATAAAAACAAATCAAAACCAACCAAAATATTCCAAAAACCCGCCAAAATGATTTAGACCCGCAAAACTCATCAAAACATTCTGAAAAGATGCCAAAACATTAGAAAACCAGCCTGAACTGATCAAAACATTCAAAAAACTTGGCAAAACATCATAAAAACAAATCAAAACCAACCGAAACATTCCAAAAACCAGCCAAAATATTCCGAAATCCGGCCAAAACACCATAAAAACAAATCAAAACCAACCAAAACATTGCAAAAACCCAACAAAATAGTTTAGAACCCGCCAAAACTGATCAAAACATTCTGAAAAGATGCCAAAATACTAGAAAACCAGTAAGAAGTGATCGAAGCATTCAATAACTTGCCAAAACATAATCAAAACAAATGAAAGCAAACCAAAACATTCCAAATACCCGCCAAAATATTTTAAAACCCGCCAAAAGGAATCCAAACAATCCAAAACCTGCCAAGACAATATAAACAACACAAGAGAAAACAAAACATTCTAAAACACCACCAAAACATTCCGAAAACCCGCCAAAACATCATCAAAACAATTCAAAACCAACCAAAAAATAAGAGGAACACGGCAACATATTGGCAAGCAAGAGACGGAGAACGCGGCACCTTCTAGGAGGCCAAGAAGGAAGCCGCACAACACCTGCACTGTGTCTGCAACTTTCAAACTGCTGGAAGCTAGTGGCTTGCCACTGGCCTGCCTCTTCAATTGCCATTAGCATTCCAATGGAAGCTATTCTTGGACAACTTTGCTCTGCTTGCTGCTAGTTCTGCCCCAGCCTACCATAGATAACCTTGCCCTTCCCTTGAGGCTCTGAGATGCCAAGAACTTGTCAACTTCAAAGGGCGGGCCGGGCTACATCTACTCAGCTGCCACAGTTTCTCCTTGCTAGACCTAGTGGGAAAGCATTTTGCTGAGATGCAGAAGGCAAGAAACGCAGAATACGGAGACGCGGAGCTGTCCCAAGTGCCGCTGCCAGGCATCTTTCCGCAGAAGGAGCGCCCCGGAGCGCACCGCAACCGGCACCGTCATCTCTGCGCAAAGAGCCAAAATATTTTCAAACCCGCCAAAACTAATCCAAAAATATTTTCAAACCCGCCAAAATAGAAAACCGGACGGAAGTGATCAATACGTTCGAAAAAACCGGACAAAACATGATAAAGCCCACCAAAGCTAATCCAAACACACCAAAAAACTGGGCTAAACAGAATCAAAACAAATCAAAACAAATCTAAACCTTCTAAAAACCCGCCAAAATATTTCAAAACCCGTCAAAACTAATCAAAACCTTCCGAATACCCGCCAAAACATTCCAAATACCCACCAAAGGATTTTAAAACCCGCCAAAAGCAATCCAAACATTCCAAAACTGCCAACACAATAAAAACAACTCAAGAGAATACAAAACATTCTAAAACCCAACCAAGACATTCCGAAAACCCACCAAAACATCATAAAAACAAATCAAAACCAACCAAAACATTCTGAAAACCCGCCAAAATGATTTAGACCCGCAAAACTCATCAAAACATTCTGAAAAGATGCCAAAACATTAGAAAACCAGCCTGAACTGATCAAAACATTCAAAAAACTTGGCAAAACATCATAAAAACAAATCAAAACCAACCGAAACATTCCAAAAACCAGCCAAAATATTCCGAAATCCAGCCAAAACACCATAAAAACAAATCAAAACCAACCAAAACATTCCAAAAACCCGACCAAATAGTTTAGAACCCGCCAAAACTGATCAAAACATTCTGAAAAGATGCCAAAATACTAGAAAACCAGTAAGAAGTGATCGAAACATTCAATAACTTGGCAAAACATAATCAAAACAAATGAAAGCAAACCAAAATATTCCAAATACCCGCCAAAATATTTCAAAACCCGCCAAAAGGAATCCAAACAATCCAAAACCTGCCAAGACAATATAAACAACACAAGAGAAAACAAAACATTCTAAAACACCACCAAAACATTCCGAAAACCCGCCAAAACATCATCAAAACAAATCAAAACAAACCAAACAATAGGAGGAACACGGCAACATATTGGCAAGCAAGAGACGGAGAACGCGGCACCTTCTAGGAGGCCAAGAAGGAAGCCGCACAACACCTGCACTGTGTCTGCAACTTTCAAACTGCTGGAAGCTAGTGGCTTGCCACTGGCCTGCCTCTTCAATTGCCATTAGCATTCCAATGGAAGCTATTCTTGGACAACTTTGCTCTGCTTGCTGCTAGTTCTGCCCCAGCCTACCATAGAGAACCTTGCTCTTGCCTTGAGGCTCTGAGATGCCAAGAACTTGTCATCTTCAAAGGGCGGGCTGGGCTACATCTACTCAGCTGCCACAGTTTCTCCTTGCTAGACCTAGTGGGAAAGCATTTTGCTGAGATGCAGAAGGCAAGAAACGCAGAATACGGAGACGCGGAGCTGTCCCAAGTGCCGCTGCCAGGCGTCTTTCCGCAGAAGGAGCGCCCCGGAGCGCACCGCAACCGGCACCGTCATCTCTGCGCAAAAAGCCAAAATATTTTAAAACCCTCCAAAACTAATCCAAAAATATTTTCAAACCCGCCAAAATAGAAAACCGGACGGAAGTGATCAATACATTCGAAAAAACCGGACAAAACATGATCAAGCCCACCAAAGCTAATCCAAACACACCAAAAACTGGGCTAAACAGAATCAAAACAAATCAAAACAAATCTAAACCTTCTAAAAACCCGCCAAAATATTTCAAAACCCGTCAAAACTAATCAAAACCTTCCGAACACCCGCCAAAACATTCCAAATACCCGCCAAAGGATTTTAAAACCCGCCAAAAGGAATCCAAACATTCCAAAACTGCCAACACAATAAAAACAACTCAAGAGAATACAAAACATTCTAAAACCCAACCAAGACATTCCGAAAACCCGCCAAAACATCATAAAAACAAATCAAAACCAACCAAAATATTCCAAAAACCCGCCAAAATGATTTAGACCCGCAAAACTCATCAAAACATTCTGAAAAGATGCCAAAACATTAGAAAACCAGCCTGAACTGATCAAAACATTCAAAAAACTTGGCAAAACATCATAAAAACAAATCAAAACCAACCGAAACATTCCAAAAACCAGCCAAAATATTCCGAAATCCGGCCAAAACACCATAAAAACAAATCAAAACCAACCAAAACATTGCAAAAACCCAACAAAATAGTTTAGAACCCGCCAAAACTGATCAAAACATTCTGAAAAGATGCCAAAATACTAGAAAACCAGTAAGAAGTGATCGAAGCATTCAATAACTTGCCAAAACATAATCAAAACAAATGAAAGCAAACCAAAACATTCCAAATACCCGCCAAAATATTTTAAAACCCGCCAAAAGGAATCCAAACAATCCAAAACCTGCCAAGACAATATAAACAACACAAGAGAAAACAAAACATTCTAAAACACCACCAAAACATTCCGAAAACCCGCCAAAACATCATCAAAACAATTCAAAACCAACCAAAAAATAAGAGGAACACGGCAACATATTGGCAAGCAAGAGACGGAGAACGCGGCACCTTCTAGGAGGCCAAGAAGGAAGCCGCACAACACCTGCACTGTGTCTGCAACTTTCAAACTGCTGGAAGCTAGTGGCTTGCCACTGGCCTGCCTCTTCAATTGCCATTAGCATTCCAATGGAAGCTATTCTTGGACAACTTTGCTCTGCTTGCTGCTAGTTCTGCCCCAGCCTAGCATAGAGAACCTTGCTCTTGCCTTGAGGCTCTGAGATGCCAAGAACTTGTCAACTTCAAAGGGCGGGCCGGGCTACATCTACTCAGCTGCCACAGTTTCTCCTTGCTAGACCTAGTGGGAAAGCATTTTGCTGAGATGCAGAAGGCAAGAAACGCACAATACGGAGACGCGGAGCTGTCCCAAGTGCCGCTGCCAGGCGTCTTTCCGCAGAAGGAGTGCCCCGGAGCGCACCGCAACCGGCACCGTCATCTCTGCGCAAAAAGCCAAAATATTTTAAAACCCTCCAAAACTAATCCAAAAATATTTTCAAACCCGCCAAAATAGAAAACCGGACGGAAGTGATCAATACGTTCGAAAAAACCGGACAAAACATGATCAAGCCCACCAAAGCTAATCCAAACACACCAAAAACTGGGCTAAACAGAATCAAAACAAATCAAAACAAATCTAAACCTTCTAAAAACCCGCCAAAATATTTCAAAACCCGTCAAAACTAATCAAAACCTTCCGAACACCCGCCAAAACATTCCAAATACCCGCCAAAGGATTTTAAAACCCGCCAAAAGGAATCCAAACATTCCAAAACTGCCAACACAATAAAAACAACTCAAGAGAATACAAAACATTCTAAAACCCAACCAAAACATTCCGAAAACCCACCTAAACATCATAAAAACAAATCAAAACCAACCAAAACATTCTGAAAACCCGCCAAAATGATTTAGACCCGCAAAACTCATCAAAACATTCTGAAAAGATGCCAAAACATTAGAAAACCAGCCTGAACTGATCAAAACATTCAAAAAACTTGGCAAAACATCATAAAAACAAATCAAAACCAACCGAAACATTCCAAAAACCAGCCAAAATATTCCGAAATCCAGCCAAAACACCATAAAAACAAATCAAAACCAACCAAAACATTCCAAAAACCCGACCAAATAGTTTAGAACCCGCCAAAACTGATCAAAACATTCTGAAAAGATGCCAAAATACTAGAAAACCAGTAAGAAGTGATCGAAACATTCAATAACTTGGCAAAACATAATCAAAACAAATGAAAGCAAACCAAAATATTCCAAATACCCGCCAAAATATTTCAAAACCCGCCAAAAGGAATCCAAACAATCCAAAACCTGCCAAGACAATATAAACAACACAAGAGAAAACAAAACATTCTAAAACACCACCAAAACATTCCGAAAACCCGCCAAAACATCATCAAAACAAATCAAAACAAACCAAACAATAGGAGGAACACGGCAACATATTGGCAAGCAAGAGACGGAGAACGCGGCACCTTCTAGGAGGCCAAGAAGGAAGCCGCACAACACCTGCACTGTGTCTGCAACTTTCAAACTGCTGGAAGCTAGTGGCTTGCCACTGGCCTGCCTCTTCAATTGCCATTAGCATTCCAATGGAAGCTATTCTTGGACAACTTTGCTCTGCTTGCTGCTAGTTCTGCCCCAGCCTACCATAGAGAACCTTGCTCTTGCCTTGAGGCTCTGAGATGCCAAGAACTTGTCATCTTCAAAGGGCGGGCTGGGCTACATCTACTCAGCTGCCACAGTTTCTCCTTGCTAGACCTAGTGGGAAAGCATTTTGCTGAGATGCAGAAGGCAAGAAACGCAGAATACGGAGACGCGGAGCTGTCCCAAGTGCCGCTGCCAGGCGTCTTTCCGCAGAAGGAGCGCCCCGGAGCGCACCGCAACCGGCACCGTCATCTCTGCGCAAAAAGCCAAAATATTTTAAAACCCTCCAAAACTAATCCAAAAATATTTTCAAACCCGCCAAAATAGAAAACCGGACGGAAGTGATCAATACATTCGAAAAAACCGGACAAAACATGATCAAGCCCACCAAAGCTAATCCAAACACACCAAAAACTGGGCTAAACAGAATCAAAACAAATCAAAACAAATCGAAACCTTCTAAAAACCGGCCAAACTATTTCAAAACCCGTCAAAACTAATCAAAACCTTCCGAACACCCGCCAAAACATTCCAAATACCCGCCAAAGGATTTTAAAACCCGCCAAAAGGAATCCAAACATTCCAAAACTGCCAACACAATAAAAACAACTCAAGAGAATACAAAACATTCTAAAACCCAACCAAGACATTCTGAAAACCCGCCAAAACATCATAAAAACAAATCAAAACCAACCAAAATATTCCAAAAACCCGCCAAAATTATTTAGACCCGCAAAACTCATCAAAACATTCTGAAAAGATGCCAAAACATTAGAAAACCAGCCTGAACTGATCAAAACATTCAAAAAACTTGGCAAAACATCATAAAAACAAATCAAAACCAACCGAAACATTCCAAAAACCAGCCAAAATATTCCGAAATCCGGCCAAAACACCATAAAAACAAATCAAAACCAACCAAAACATTGCAAAAACCCAACAAAATAGTTTAGAACCCGCCAAAACTGATCAAAACATTCTGAAAAGATGCCAAAATACTAGAAAACCAGTAAGAAGTGATCGAAGCATTCAATAACTTGCCAAAACATAATCAAAACAAATGAAAGCAAACCAAAACATTCCAAATACCCGCCAAAATATTTTAAAACCCGCCAAAAGGAATCCAAACAATCCAAAACCTGCCAAGACAATATAAACAACACAAGAGAAAACAAAACATTCTAAAACACCACCAAAACATTCCGAAAACCCGCCAAAACATCATAAAAACAATTCAAAACCAACCAAAAAATAAGAGGAACACGGCAACATATTGGCAAGCAAGAGACGGAGAACGCGGCACCTTCTAGGAGGCCAAGAAGGAAGCCGCACAACACCTGCACTGTGTCTGCAACTTTCAAACTGCTGGAAGCTAGTGGCTTGCCACTGGCCTGCCTCTTCAATTGCCATTAGCATTCCAATGGAAGCTATTCTTGGACAACTTTGCTCTGCTTGCTGCTAGTTCTGCCCCAGCCTACCATAGATAACCTAGCCCTTCCCTTGAGGCTCTGAGATGCCAAGAACTTGTCAACTTCAAAGGGCGGGCCGGGCTACATCTACTCAGCTGCCACAGTTTCTCCTTGCTAGACCTAGTGGGAAAGCATTTTGCTGAGATGCAGAAGGCAAGAAACGCAGAATACGGAGACGCGGAGCTGTCCCAAGTGCCGCTGCCAGGCGTCTTTCCGCAGAAGGAGCGCCCCGGAGCGCACCGCAACCGGCACCGTCATCTCTGCGCAAAAAGCCAAAATATTTTCAAACCCACCAAAACTAATCCAAAAATATTTTCAAACCCGCCAAAATAGAAAACCGGACAGAAGTGATCAATACATTCGAAAAAACCGGACAAAACATGATCAAGCCCACCAAAGCTAATCCAAACACACCAAAAAACTGGGCTAAACAGAATCAAAACAAATCAAAACAAATCTAAACCTTCTAAAAACCCGCCAAAATATTTCAAAACCCGTCAAAACTAATCAAAACCTTCCGAATACCCATTAAAAAACATTCCAAATACCCGCCAAAGGATTTTAAAACCCGCCAAAAGCAATCCAAATATTCCAAAACTGCCAACACAATAAAAACAACTCAAGAGAATACAAAACATTCTAAAACCCAACCAAAACATTCCGAAAACCAACCAAAACATCATAAAAACAAATCAAAACCAACCAAAACATTCTGAAAACCCGCCAAAATGATTTAGACCCGCAAAACTCATCAAAACATTCTGAAAAGATGCCAAAACATTAGAAAACCAGCCTGAACTGATCAAAACATTCAAAAAACTTGGCAAAACATCATAAAAACAAATCAAAACCAACCGAAACATTCCAAAAACCAGCCAAAATATTCCGAAATCCAGCCAAAACACCATAAAAACAAATCAAAACCAACCAAAACATTCCAAAAACCCGACCAAATAGTTTAGAACCCGCCAAAACTGATCAAAACATTCTGAAAAGATGCCAAAATACTAGAAAACCAGTAAGAAGTGATCGAAACATTCAATAACTTGGCAAAACATAATCAAAACAAATGAAAGCAAACCAAAATATTCCAAATACCCGCCAAAATATTTCAAAACCCGCCAAAAGGAATCCAAACAATCCAAAACCTGCCAAGACAATATAAACAACACAAGAGAAAACAAAACATTCTAAAACACCACCAAAACATTCCGAAAACCCGCCAAAACATCATCAAAACAATTCAAAACCAACCAAAAAATAAGAGGAACACGGCAACATATTGGCAAGCAAGAGACGGAGAACGCGGCACCTTCTAGGAGGCCAAGAAGGAAGCCGCACAACACCTGCACTGTGTCTGCAACTTTCAAACTGCTGGAAGCTAGTGGCTTGCCACTGGCCTGCCTCTTCAATTGCCATTAGCATTCCAATGGAAGCTATTCTTGGACAACTTTGCTCTGCTTGCTGCTAGTTCTGCCCCAGCCTACCATAGAGAACCTTGCCCTTCCCTTGAGGCTCTGAGATGCCAAGAACTTGTCATCTTCAAAGGGCGGGCCGGGCTACATCTACTCAGCTGCCACAGTTTCTCCTTGCTAGACCTAGTGGGAAAGCATTTTGCTGAGATGCAGAAGGCAAGAAACGCAGAATACGGAGACGCGGAGCTGTCCCAAGTGCCGCTGCCAGGCGTCTTTCCGCAGAAGGAGCGCCCTGGTGCGCACCGCAACCGGCACCGTCATCTCTGCGCAAAAAGCCAAAATATTTTAAAACCCTCCAAAACTAATCCAAAAATATTTTCAAACCCGCCAAAATAGAAAACCGGACGGAAGTGATCAATACATTCGAAAAAACCGGACAAAACATGATCAAGCCCACCAAAGCTAATCCAAACACACCAAAAACTGGGCTAAACAGAATCAAAACAAATCAAAACAAATCGAAACCTTCTAAAAACCCGCCAAAATATTTCAAAACCCGTCAAAACTAATCAAAACCTTCCGAATACCCGCCAAAACATTCCAAATACCCGCCAAAAGATTTTAAAACCCGCCAAAAGCAATCCAAACATTCCAAAACTGCCAACACAATAAAAACAACTCAAGAGAATACAAAACATTCTAAAACCCAACCAAAACATTCCGAAAACCCACCAAAACATCATAAAAACAAATCAAAACCAACCAAAATATTCCAAACACCCGCCAAAATGATTTAGACCCGCAAAACTCATCAAAACATTATGAAAAGATGCCAAAACATTAGAAAACCAGCCTGAACTGATCAAAACATTCAAAAAACTTGGCAAAACATCATAAAAACAAATCAAAACCAACCGAAACATTCCAAAAACCAGCCAAAATATTCCGAAATCCGGCCAAAACACCATAAAAACAAATCAAAACCAACCAAAACATTGCAAAAACCCAACAAAATAGTTTAGAACCCGCCAAAACTGATCAAAACATTCTGAAAAGATGCCAAAATACTATCAAACCAGTAAGAAGTGATCGAAACATTCAATAACTTGCCAAAACATAATCAAAACAAATGAAAGCAAACCAAAACATTCCAAATACCCGCCAAAATATTTCAAAACCCGCCAAAAGGAATCCAAACAATCCAAAACCTGCCAAGACAATATAAACAACACAAGAGAAAACAAAACATTCTAAAACACCACCAAAACATTCCGAAAACCCGCCAAAACATCATCAAAACAAATCAAAACAAACCAAACAATAGGAGGAACACGGCAACATATTGGCAAGCAAGAGACGGAGAGCGCAGCACCTTCTAGGAGGCCAAGAAGGAAGCCGCACAACACCTGCACTGTGTCTGCAACTTTCAAACTGCTAGAAGCTAGTGGCTTGCCACTGGCCTGCCTCTTCAATTGCCATTAGCATTCCAATGGAAGCTATTCTTGGACAACTTTGCTCTGCTTGCTGCTAGTTCTGCCCCAGCCTACCATAGAGAACCTTGCTCTTGCCTTGAGGCTCTGAGATGCCAAGAACTTGTCATCTTCAAAGGGTGGGCCGGGCTACATCTACTCAGCTGCCACAGTTTCTCCTTGCTAGACCTAGTGGGAAAGCATTTTGCTGAGATGCAGAAGGCAAGAAACGCAGAATACGGAGACGCGGAGCTGTCCCAAGTGCCGCTGCCAGGCGTCTTTCTGCAGAAGGAGCGCCCCGGAGCGCACCGCAACCGGCACCGTCATCTCTGCGCAAAAAGCCAAAATATTTTCAAACCCGCCAAAACTAATCCAAAAATATTTTCAAACCCGCCAAAATAGAAAACCGGACAGAAGTGATCAATACATTCGAAAAAACCGGACAAAACATGATCAAGCCCACCAAAGCTAATCCAAACACACCAAAAACTGGGCTAAACAGAATCAAAACAAATCAAAACAAATCCAAACCTTCTAAAAACCCGCCAAAATATTTCAAAACCCGTCAAAACTAATCAAAACCTTCCGAATACCCATTAAAAAACATTCCAAATACCCGCCAAAGGATTTTAAAACCCGCCAAAAGCAATCCAAATATTCCAAAACTGCCAACACAATAAAAACAACTCAAGAGAATACAAAACATTCTAAAACCCAACCAAAACATTCCGAAAACCAACCAAAACATCATAAAAACAAATCAAAACCAACCAAAACATTCTGAAAACCCGCCAAAATGATTTAGACCCGCAAAACTCATCAAAACATTCTGAAAAGATGCCAAAACATTAGAAAACCAGCCTGAACTGATCAAAACATTCAAAAAACTTGGCAAAACATCATAAAAACAAATCAAAACCAACCGAAACATTCCAAAAACCAGCCAAAATATTCCGAAATCCAGCCAAAACACCATAAAAACAAATCAAAACCAACCAAAACATTCCAAAAACCCGACCAAATAGTTTAGAACCCGCCAAAACTGATCAAAACATTCTGAAAAGATGCCAAAATACTATCAAACCAGTAAGAAGTGATCGAAACATTCAATAACTTGGCAAAACATAATCAAAACAAATGAAAGCAAACCAAAATATTCCAAATACCCGCCAAAATATTTCAAAACCCGCCAAAAGGAATCCAAACAATCCAAAACCTGCCAAGACAATATAAACAACACAAGAGAAAACAAAACATTCTAAAACACCACCAAAACATTCCGAAAACCCGCCAAAACATCATCAAAACAAATCAAAACAAACCAAACAATAGGAGGAACACGGCAACATATTGGCAAGCAAGAGACGGAGAACGCGGCACCTTCTAGGAGGCCAAGAAGGAAGCCGCACAACACCTGCACTGTGTCTGCAACTTTCAAACTGCTGGAAGCTAGTGGCTTGCCACTGGCCTGCCTCTTCAATTGCCATTAGCATTCCAATGGAAGCTATTCTTGGACAACTTTGCTCTGCTTGCTGCTAGTTCTGCCCCAGCCTACCATAGAGAACCTTGCTCTTGCCTTGAGGCTCTGAGATGCCAAGAACTTGTCATCTTCAAAGGGCGGGCTGGGCTACATCTACTCAGCTGCCACAGTTTCTCCTTGCTAGACCTAGTGGGAAAGCATTTTGCTGAGATGCAGAAGGCAAGAAACGCAGAATACGGAGACGCGGAGCTGTCCCAAGTGCCGCTGCCAGGCGTCTTTCCGCAGAAGGAGCGCCCCGGAGCGCACCGCAACCGGCACCGTCATCTCTGCGCAAAAAGCCAAAATATTTTCAAACCCGCCAAAACTAATCCAAAAATATTTTCAAACCCGCCAAAATAGAAAACCGGACGGAAGTGATCAATACGTTCGAAAAAACCGGACAAAACATGATAAAGCCCACCAAAGCTAATCCAAACACACCAAAAAACTGGGCTAAACAGAATCAAAACAAATCAAAACAAATCTAAACCTTCTAAAAACCCGCCAAAATATTTCAAAACCCGTCAAAACTAATCAAAACCTTCCGAATACCCGCCAAAACATTCCAAATACCCACCAAAAGATTTGAAAACCCGCCAAAAGGAATCCAAACATTCCAAAACCTGCCAACACAATAAAAACAACTCAAGAGAATACAAAACATTCTAAAACCCAACCAAAACATTCCGAAAACCCACCTAAACATCATAAAAACAAATCAAAACCAAACAAAACATTCCGAAAACACGCCAAAATGATTTAGACCCGCAAAACTCATCAAAACATTCTGAAAAGATGCCAAAACATTAGAAAACCAGCCTGAACTGATCAAAACATTCAAAAAACTTGGCAAAACATCATAAAAACAAATCAAAACCAACCGAAACATTCCAAAAACCAGCCAAAATATTCCGAAATCCGGCCAAAACATCATAAAAACATATCAAAACCAACCGAAACATTCCAAAAACCCGACAAAATAGTTTAGAACCCGCCAAAACTGATCAAAGCATTCTGAAAAGATGCCAAAATACTAGAAAACCAGTCAGAAGTGATCAAAACTTTCAATAACTTGCCAAAACATAATCAAAACAAATGAAAGCAAACCAAAACATTCCAAATACCCGCCAAAATATTCCAAGTATCGGCCAAAAGGAATCCAAACAATCCAAAACCTGCCAAGACAATAAAAACAACACAAGAGAAAACAAAACATTCTAAAACACCACCAAAACATTCCGAAAACCCGCCAAAACATCATAAAAACAATTCAAAACCAACCAAAAAATAAGAGGAACACGGCAACATATTGGCAAGCAAGAGACGGAGAACGCGGCACCTTCTAGGAGGCCAAGAAGGAAGCCGCACAACACCTGCACTGTGTCTGCAACTTTCAAACTGCTAGAAGCTAGTGGCTTGCCACTGGCCTGCCTCTTCAATTGCCATTAGCATTCCAATGGAAGCTATTCTTGGACAACTTTGCTCTGCTTGCTGCTAGTTCTGCCCCAGCCTACCATAGAGAACGTTGCTCTTGCCTTGAGGCTCTGAGATGCCAAGAACTTGTCAACTTCAAAGGGCGGGCCGGGCTACATCTACTCAGCTGCCACAGTTTCTCCTTGCTAGACCTAGTGGGAAAGCATTTTGCTGAGATGCAGAAGGCAAGAAACGCAGAATACGGAGACGCGGAGCTGTCCCAAGTGCCGCTGCCAGGCGTCTTTCCGCAGAAGGAGCGCCCCGGAGCGCACCGCAACCGGCACCGTCATCTCTGCGCAAAAAGCCAAAATATTTTCAAACCCACCAAAACTAATCCAAAAACATTTTCAAACCCGCCAAAATAGAAAACCGGACAGAAGTGATCAATACATTCGAAAAAACCGGACAAAACATGATCAAGCCCACCAAAGCTAATCCAAACACACCAAAAAACTGGGCTAAACAGAATCAAAACAAATCAAAACAAATCTAAACCTTCTAAAAACCCGCCAAAATATTTCAAAACCCGTCAAAACTAATCAAAACCTTCCGAATACCCATTAAAAAACATTCCAAATACCCGCCAAAGGATTTTAAAACCCGCCAAAAGCAATCCAAATATTCCAAAACTGCCAACACAATAAAAACAACTCAAGAGAATACAAAACATTCTAAAACCCAACCAAAACATTCCGAAAACCAACCAAAACATCATAAAAACAAATCAAAACCAACCAAAACATTCTGAAAACCCGCCAAAATGATTTAGACCCGCAAAACTCATCAAAACATTCTGAAAAGATGCCAAAACATTAGAAAACCAGCCTGAACTGATCAAAACATTCAAAAAACTTGGCAAAACATCATAAAAACAAATCAAAACCAACCGAAACATTCCAAAAACCAGCCAAAATATTCCGAAATCCAGCCAAAACACCATAAAAACAAATCAAAACCAACCAAAACATTCCAAAAACCCGACCAAATAGTTTAGAACCCGCCAAAACTGATCAAAACATTCTGAAAAGATGCCAAAATACTAGAAAACCAGTAAGAAGTGATCGAAACATTCAATAACTTGGCAAAACATAATCAAAACAAATGAAAGCAAACCAAAATATTCCAAATACCCGCCAAAATATTTCAAAACCCGCCAAAAGGAATCCAAACAATCCAAAACCTGCCAAGACAATATAAACAACACAAGAGAAAACAAAACATTCTAAAACACCACCAAAACATTCCGAAAACCCGCCAAAACATCATCAAAACAATTCAAAACCAACCAAAAAATAAGAGGAACACGGCAACATATTGGCAAGCAAGAGACGGAGAACGCGGCACCTTCTAGGAGGCCAAGAAGGAAGCCGCACAACACCTGCACTGTGTCTGCAACTTTCAAACTGCTGGAAGCTAGTGGCTTGCCACTGGCCTGCCTCTTCAATTGCCATTAGCATTCCAATGGAAGCTATTCTTGGACAACTTTGCTCTGCTTGCTGCTAGTTCTGCCCCAGCCTACCATAGAGAACCTTGCCCTTCCCTTGAGGCTCTGAGATGCCAAGAACTTGTCATCTTCAAAGGGCGGGCCGGGCTACATCTACTCAGCTGCCACAGTTTCTCCTTGCTAGACCTAGTGGGAAAGCATTTTGCTGAGATGCAGAAGGCAAGAAACGCAGAATACGGAGACGCGGAGCTGTCCCAAGTGCCGCTGCCAGGCGTCTTTCCGCAGAAGGAGCGCCCTGGTGCGCACCGCAACCGGCACCGTCATCTCTGCGCAAAAAGCCAAAATATTTTAAAACCCTCCAAAACTAATCCAAAAATATTTTCAAACCCGCCAAAATAGAAAACCGGACGGAAGTGATCAATACATTCGAAAAAACCGGACAAAACATGATCAAGCCCACCAAAGCTAATCCCAACACACCAAAAACTGGGCTAAACAGAATCAAAACAAATCAAAACAAATCGAAACCTTCTAAAAACCCGCCAAAATATTTCAAAACCCGTCAAAACTAATCAAAACCTTCCGAATACCCGCCAAAACATTCCAAATACCCGCCAAAAGATTTTAAAACCCGCCAAAAGCAATCCAAACATTCCAAAACTGCCAACACAATAAAAACAACTCAAGAGAATACAAAACATTCTAAAACCCATCCAAGACATTCCGAAAACCCGCCAAAACATCATAAAAACAAATCAAAACCAACCAAAATATTCCAAAAACCCGCCAAAATGATTTAGACCCGCAAAACTCATCAAAACATTATGAAAAGATGCCAAAACATTAGAAAACCAGCCTGAACTGATCAAAACATTCAAAAAACTTGGCAAAACATCATAAAAACAAATCAAAACCAACCGAAACATTCCAAAAACCAGCCAAAATATTCCGAAATCCGGCCAAAACACCATAAAAACAAATCTAAACCAACCAAAACATTGCAAAAACCCAACAAAATAGTTTAGAACCCGCCAAAACTGATCAAAACATTCTGAAAAGATGCCAAAATACTATCAAACCAGTAAGAAGTGATCGAAACATTCAATAACTTGCCAAAACATAATCAAAACAAATGAAAGCAAACCAAAACATTCCAAATACCCGCCAAAATATTTCAAAACCCGCCAAAAGGAATCCAAACAATCCAAAACCTGCCAAGACAATATAAACAACACAAGAGAAAACAAAACATTCTAAAACACCACCAAAACATTCCGAAAACCCGCCAAAACATCATCAAAACAAATCAAAACAAACCAAACAATAGGAGGAACACGGCAACATATTGGCAAGCAAGAGACGGAGAGCGCAGCACCTTCTAGGAGGCCAAGAAGGAAGCCGCACAACACCTGCACTGTGTCTGCAACTTTCAAACTGCTAGAAGCTAGTGGCTTGCCACTGGCCTGCCTCTTCAATTGCCATTAGCATTCCAATGGAAGCTATTCTTGGACAACTTTGCTCTGCTTGCTGCTAGTTCTGCCCCAGCCTACCATAGAGAACCTTGCTCTTGCCTTGAGGCTCTGAGATGCCAAGAACTTGTCATCTTCAAAGGGTGGGCCGGGCTACATCTACTCAGCTGCCACAGTTTCTCCTTGCTAGACCTAGTGGGAAAGCATTTTGCTGAGATGCAGAAGGCAAGAAACGCAGAATACGGAGACGCGGAGCTGTCCCAAGTGCCGCTGCCAGGCGTCTTTCTGCAGAAGGAGCGCCCCGGAGCGCACCGCAACCGGCACCGTCATCTCTGCGCAAAAAGCCAAAATATTTTCAAACCCGCCAAAACTAATCCAAAAATATTTTCAAACCCGCCAAAATAGAAAACCGGACAGAAGTGATCAATACATTCGAAAAAACCGGACAAAACATGATCAAGCCCACCAAAGCTAATCCAAACACACCAAAAACTGGGCTAAACAGAATCAAAACAAATCAAAACAAATCGAAACCTTCTAAAAACCCGCCAAAATATTTCAAAACCCGTCAAAACTAATCAAAACCTTCCGAACACCCGCCAAAACATTCCAAATACCCGCCAAAGGATTTTAAAACCCGCCAAAAGGAATCCAAACATTCCAAAACTGCCAACACAATAAAAACAACTCAAGAGAATACAAAACATTCTAAAACCCAACCAAGACATTCCGAAAACCCGCCAAAACATCATAAAAACAAATCAAAACCAACCAAAATATTCCAAAAACCCGCCAAAATGATTTAGACCCGCAAAACTCATCAAAACATTCTGAAAAGATGCCAAAACATTAGAAAACCAGCCTGAACTGATCAAAACATTCAAAAAACTTGGCAAAACATCATAAAAACAAATCAAAACCAACCGAAACATTCCAAAAACCAGCCAAAATATTCCGAAATCCGGCCAAAACACCATAAAAACAAATCAAAACCAACCAAAACATTGCAAAAACCCAACAAAATAGTTTAGAACCCGCCAAAACTGATCAAAACATTCTGAAAAGATGCCAAAATACTAGAAAACCAGTAAGAAGTGATCGAAGCATTCAATAACTTGCCAAAACATAATCAAAACAAATGAAAGCAAACCAAAACATTCCAAATACCCGCCAAAATATTTTAAAACCCGCCAAAAGGAATCCAAACAATCCAAAACCTGCCAAGACAATATAAACAACACAAGAGAAAACAAAACATTCTAAAACACCACCAAAACATTCCGAAAACCCGCCAAAACATCATCAAAACAATTCAAAACCAACCAAAAAATAAGAGGAACACGGCAACATATTGGCAAGCAAGAGACGGAGAACGCGGCACCTTCTAGGAGGCCAAGAAGGAAGCCGCACAACACCTGCACTGTGTCTGCAACTTTCAAACTGCTGGAAGCTAGTGGCTTGCCACTGGCTTGCCTCTTCAATTGCCATTAGCATTCCAATGGAAGCTATTCTTGGACAACTTTGCTCTGCTTGCTGCTAGTTCTGCCCCAGCCTACCATAGAGAACCTTGCTCTTCCCTTGAGGCTCTGAGATGCCAAGAACTTGTCAACTTCAAAGGGCGGGCCGGGCTACGTCTACTCAGCTGCCACAGTTTCTCCTTGCTAGACCTAGTGGGAAAGCATTTTGCTGAGATGCAGAAGGCAAGAAACGCAGAATACGGAGACGCGGAGCTGTCCCAAGTGCCGCTGCCAGGCGTCTTTCCGCAGAAGGAGCGCCCCGGAGCGCACCGCAACCGGCACCGTCATCTCTGCGCAAAGAGCCAAAATATTTTCAAACCCACCAAAACTAATCCAAAAATATTTTCAAACCCGCCAAAATAGAAAACCGGACGGAAGTGATCAATACGTTCGAAAAAACCGGACAAAACATGATAAAGCCCACCAAAGCTAATCCAAACACACCAAAAACTGGGCTAAACAGAATCAAAACAAATCAAAACAAATCTAAACCTTCTAAAAACCCGCCAAAATATTTCAAAACCCGTCAAAACTAATCAAAACCTTCCGAATACCCGCCAAAACATTCCAAATACCCACCAAAAGATTTTAAAACCCGCCAAAAGGAATCCAAACATTCCAAAACCTGCCAACACAATAAAAACAACTCAAGAGAATACAAAACATTCTAAAACCCAACCAAAACATTCCGAAAACCCACCTAAACATCATAAAAACAAATCAAAACCAACCAAAACATTCCGAAAACACGCCAAAATGATTTAGACCCGCAAAACTCATCAAAACATTCTGAAAAGATGCCAAAACATTAGAAAACCAGCCTGAACTGATCAAAACATTCAAAAAACTTGGCAAAACATCATAAAAACAAATCAAAACCAACCGAAACATTCCAAAAACCAGCCAAAATATTCCGAAATCCGGCCAAAACATCATAAAAACATATCAAAACCAACCGAAACATTCCAAAAACCCGACAAAATAGTTTAGAACCCGCCAAAACTGATCAAAACATTCTGAAAAGATGCCAAAATACTAGAAAACCAGTCAGAAGTGATCGAAACTTTCAATAACTTGCCAAAACATAATCAAAACAAATGAAAGCAAACCAAAACATTCCAAATACCCGCCAAAATATTCCAAGTATCGGCCAAAAGGAATCCAAACAATCCAAAACCTGCCAAGACAATAAAAACAACACAAGAGAAAACAAAACATTCTGAAACACCACCAAAACATTCCGAAAACCCACCAAAACATCATAAAAACAATTCAAAACCAACCAAAAAATAAGAGGAACACGGCAACATATTGGCAAGCAAGAGACGGAGAACGCGGCACCTTCTAGGAGGCCAAGAAGGAAGCCGCACAACACCTGCACTGTGTCTGCAACTTTCAAACTGCTGGAAGCTAGTGGCTTGCCACTGGCCTGCCTCTTCAATTGCCATTAGCATTCCAATGGAAGCTATTCTTGGACAACTTTGCTCTGCTTGCTGCTAGTTCTGCCCCAGCCTACCATAGAGAACCTTGCTCTTCCTTGAGGCTCTGAGATGCCAAGAACTTGTCAACTTCAAAGGGCGGGCCGGGCTACATCTACTCAGCTGCCACAGTTTCTCCTTGCTAGACCTAGTGGGAAAGCATTTTGCTGAGATGCAGAAGGCAAGAAACGCAGAATACGGAGACGCGGAGCTGTCCCAAGTGCCGCTGCCAGGCGTCTTTCCGCAGAAGGAGCGCCCCGGAGCGCACCGCAACCGGCACCGTCATCTCTGCGCAAAAAGCCAAAATATTTTAAAACCCTCCAAAACTAATCCAAAAATATTTTCAAACCCGCCAAAATAGAAAACCGGACGGAAGTGATCAATACATTCGAAAAAACCGGACAAAACATGATCAAGCCCACCAAAGCTAATCCAAACACACCAAAAACTGGGCTAAACAGAATCAAAACAAATCAAAACAAATCGAAACCTTCTAAAAACCCGCCAAAATATTTCAAAACCCGTCAAAACTAATCAAAACCTTCCGAATACCCGCCAAAACATTCCAAATACCCGCCAAAGGATTTTAAAACCCGCCAAAAGCAATCCAAACATTCCAAAACTGCCAACACAATAAAAACAACTCAAGAGAATACAAAACATTCTAAAACCCAACCAAAACATTCCGAAAACCAACCAAAACATCATAAAAACAAATCAAAACCAACCAAAACATTCTGAAAACCCGCCAAAATGATTTAGACCCGCAAAACTCATCAAAACATTCTGAAAAGATGCCAAAACATTAGAAAACCAGCCTGAACTGATCAAAACATTCAAAAAACTTGGCAAAACATCATAAAAACAAATCAAAACCAACCGAAACATTCCAAAAACCAGCCAAAATATTCCGAAATCCAGCCAAAACACCATAAAAACAAATCAAAACCAACCAAAACATTCCAAAAACCCGACCAAATAGTTTAGAACCCGCCAAAACTGATCAAAACATTCTGAAAAGATGCCAAAATACTATCAAACCAGTAAGAAGTGATCGAAACATTCAATAACTTGGCAAAACATAATCAAAACAAATGAAAGCAAACCAAAATATTCCAAATACCCGCCAAAATATTTCAAAACCCGCCAAAAGGAATCCAAACAATCCAAAACCTGCCAAGACAATATAAACAACACAAGAGAAAACAAAACATTCTAAAACACCACCAAAACATTCCGAAAACCCGCCAAAACATCATCAAAACAATTCAAAACCAACCAAAAAATAAGAGGAACACGGCAACATATTGGCAAGCAAGAGACGGAGAACGCGGCACCTTCTAGGAGGCCAAGAAGGAAGCCGCACAACACCTGCACTGTGTCTGCAACTTTCAAACTGCTAGAAGCTAGTGGCTTGCCACTGGCTTGCCTCTTCAATTGCCATTAGCATTCCAATGGAAGCTATTCTTGGACAACTTTGCTCTGCTTGCTGCTAGTTCTGCCCCAGCCTACCATAGAGAACCTTGCTCTTGCCTTGAGGCTCTGAGATGCCAAGAACTTGTCATCTTCAAAGGGCGGGCCGGGCTACATCTACTCAGCTGCCACAGTTTCTCCTTGCTAGACCTAGTGGGAAAGCATTTTGCTGAGATGCAGAAGGCAAGAAACGCAGAATACGGAGACGCGGAGCTGTCCCAAGTGCCGCTGCCAGGCGTCTTTCTGCAGAAGGAGCGCCCCGGAGCGCACCGCAACCGGCACCGTCATCTCTGCGCAAAAAGCCAAAATATTTTCAAACCCGCCAAAACTAATCCAAAAATATTTTCAAACCCGCCAAAATAGAAAACCGGACAGAAGTGATCAATACATTCGAAAAAACCGGACAAAACATGATCAAGCCCACCAAAGCTAATCCAAACACACCAAAAACTGGGCTAAACAGAATCAAAACAAATCAAAACAAATCTAAACCTTCTAAAAACCCGCCAAAATATTTCAAAACCCGTCAAAACTAATCAAAACCTTCCGAATACCCGCCAAAACATTCCAAATACCCGCCAAAGGATTTTAAAACCCGCCAAAAGGAATCCAAACATTCCAAAACTGCCAACACAATAAAAACAACTCAAGAGAATACAAAACATTCTAAAACCCAACCAAGACATTCCGAAAACCCGCCAAAACATCATAAAAACAAATCAAAACCAACCAAAATATTCCAAAAACCCGCCAAAATGATTTAGACCCGCAAAACTCATCAAAACATTCTGAAAAGATACCAAAACATTAGAAAACCAGCCTGAACTGATCAAAACATTCAAAAAACTTGGCAAAACATCATAAAAACAAATCAAAACCAACCGAAACATTCCAAAAACCAGCCAAAATATTCCGAAATCCGGCCAAAACACCATAAAAACAAATCAAAACCAACCAAAACATTGCAAAAACCCAACAAAATAGTTTAGAACCCGCCAAAACTGATCAAAACATTCTGAAAAGATGCCAAAATACTAGAAAACCAGTAAGAAGTGATCGAAGCATTCAATAACTTGCCAAAACATAATCAAAACAAATGAAAGCAAACCAAAACATTCCAAATACCCGCCAAAATATTTTAAAACCCGCCAAAAGGAATCCAAACAATCCAAAACCTGCCAAGACAATATAAACAACACAAGAGAAAACAAAACATTCTAAAACACCACCAAAACATTCCGAAAACCCGCCAAAACATCATCAAAACAATTCAAAACCAACCAAAAAATAAGAGGAACACGGCAACATATTGGCAAGCAAGAGACGGAGAACGCGGCACCTTCTAGGAGGCCAAGAAGGAAGCCGCACAACACCTGCACTGTGTCTGCAACTTTCAAACTGCTGGAAGCTAGTGGCTTGCCACTGGCCTGCCTCTTCAATTGCCATTAGCATTCCAATGGAAGCTATTCTTGGACAACTTTGCTCTGCTTGCTGCTAGTTCTGCCCCAGCCTACCATAGATAACCTTGCCCTTCCCTTGAGGCTCTGAGATGCCAAACTTGTCAACTTCAAAGGGCGGGCCGGGCTACATCTACTCAGCTGCCACAGTTTCTCCTTGCTAGACCTAGTGGGAAAGCATTTTGCTGAGATGCAGAAGGCAAGAAACGCAGAATACGGAGACGCGGAGCTGTCCCAAGTGCCGCTGCCAGGCGTCTTTCCGCAGAAGGAGCGCCCCGGAGCGCACCGCAACCGGCACCGTCATCTCTGCGCAAAGAGCCAAAATATTTTCAAACCCGCCAAAACTCATCCAAAAATATTTTCAAACCCGCCAAAATAGAAAACCGGACGGAAGTGATCAATACGTTCGAAAAAACCGGACAAAACATGATAAAGCCCACCAAAGCTAATCCAAACACACCAAAAACTGGGCTAAACAGAATCAAAACAAATCAAAACAAATCTAAACCTTCTAAAAACCCGCCAAAATATTTCAAAACCCGTCAAAACTAATCAAAACCTTCCGAATACCCGCCAAAACATTCCAAATACCCACCAAAAGATTTTAAAACCCGCCAAAAGGAATCCAAACATTCCAAAACCTGCCAACACAATAAAAACAACTCAAGAGAATACAAAACATTCTAAAACCCAACCAAAACATTCCGAAAACCCACCTAAACATCATAAAAACAAATCAAAACCAACCAAAACATTCCGAAAACACGCCAAAATGATTTAGACCCGCAAAACTCATCAAAACATTCTGAAAAGATGCCAAAACATTAGAAAACCAGCCTGAACTGATCAAAACATTCAAAAAACTTGGCAAAACATCATAAAAACAAATCAAAACCAACCGAAACATTCCAAAAACCAGCCAAAATATTCCGAAATCCGGCCAAAACATCATAAAAACATATCAAAACCAACCGAAACATTCCAAAAACCCGACCAAATAGTTTAGAACCCGCCAAAACTGATCAAAACATTCTGAAAAGATGCCAAAATACTAGAAAACCAGTCAGAAGTGATCGAAACTTTCAATAACTTGGCAAAACATAATCAAAACAAATGAAAGCAAACCAAAACATTCCAAATACCCGCCAAAATATTCCAAGTATCGGCCAAAAGGAATCCAAACAATCCAAAACCTGCCAAGACAATAAAAACAACACAAGAGAAAACAAAACATTCTAAAACACCACCAAAACATTCCGAAAACCCGCCAAAACATCATCAAAACAATTCAAAACCAACCAAAAAATAAGAGGAACACGGCAACATATTGGCAAGCAAGAGACGGAGAACGCGGCACCTTCTAGGAGGCCAAGAAGGAAGCCGCACAACACCTGCACTGTGTCTGCAACTTTCAAACTGCTGGAAGCTAGTGGCTTGCCACTGGCCTGCCTCTTCAATTGCCATTAGCATTCCAATGGAAGCTATTCTTGGACAACTTTGCTCTGCTTGCTGCTAGTTCTGCCCCAGCCTACCATAGAGAACCTTGCTCTTCCCTTGAGGCTCTGAGATGCCAAGAACTTGTCAACTTCAAAGGGCGGGCCGGGCTACGTCTACTCAGCTGCCACAGTTTCTCCTTGCTAGACCTAGTGGGAAAGCATTTTGCTGAGATGCAGAAGGCAAGAAACGCAGAATACGGAGACGCGGAGCTGTCCCAAGTGCCGCTGCCAGGCGTCTTTCCGCAGAAGGAGCGCCCCGGAGCGCACCGCAACCGGCACCGTCATCTCTGCGCAAAGAGCCAAAATATTTTCAAACCCGCCAAAACTAATCCAAAAATATTTTCAAACCCGCCAAAATAGAAAACCGGACGGAAGTGATCAATACGTTCGGAAAAACCGGACAAAACATGATAAAGCCCACCAAAGCTAATCCAAACACACCAAAAAACTGGGCTAAACAGAATCAAAACAAATCAAAACAAATCTAAACCTTCTAAAAACCCGCCAAAATATTTCAAAACCCGTCAAAACTAATCAAAACCTTCCGAATACCCGCCAAAACATTCCAAATACCCGCCAAAAGATTTTAAAACCCGCCAAAAGGAATCCAAACATTCCAAAACCTGCCAACACAATAAAAACAACTCAAGAGAATACAAAACATTCTAAAACCCAACCAAAACATTCCGAAAACCCACCTAAACATCATAAAAACAAATCAAAACCAACCAAAACATTCCGAAAACACGCCAAAATGATTTAGACCCGCAAAACTCATCAAAACATTCTGAAAAGATGCCAAAACATTAGAAAACCAGCCTGAACTGATCAAAACATTCAAAAAACTTGGCAAAACATCATAAAAACAAATCAAAACCAACCGAAACATTCCAAAAACCAGCCAAAATATTCCGAAATCCGGCCAAAACATCATAAAAACATATCAAAACCAACCGAAACATTCCAAAAACCCGACAAAATAGTTTAGAACCCGCCAAAACTGATCAAAACATTCTGAAAAGATGCCAAAATACTAGAAAACCAGTCAGAAGTGATCGAAACTTTCAATAACTTGCCAAAACATAATCAAAACAAATGAAAGCAAACCAAAACATTCCAAATACCCGCCAAAATATTCCAAGTATCGGCCAAAAGGAATCCAAACAATCCAAAACCTGCCAAGACAATAAAAACAACACAAGAGAAAACAAAACATTCTAAAACACCACCAAAACATTCCGAAAACCCGCCAAAACATCATAAAAACAATTCAAAACCAACCAAAAAATAAGAGGAACACGGCAACATATTGGCAAGCAAGAGACGGAGAACGCGGCACCTTCTAGGAGGCCAAGAAGGAAGCCGCACAACACCTGCACTGTGTCTGCAACTTTCAAACTGCTAGAAGCTAGTGGCTTGCCACTGGCCTGCCTCTTCAATTGCCATTAGCATTCCAATGGAAGCTATTCTTGGACAACTTTGCTCTGCTTGCTGCTAGTTCTGCCCCAGCCTACCATAGAGAACCTTGCTCTTGCCTTGAGGCTCTGAGATGCCAAGAACTTGTCATCTTCAAAGGGTGGGCCGGGCTACATCTACTCAGCTGCCACAGTTTCTCCTTGCTAGACCGAGTGGGAAAGCATTTTGCTGAGATGCAGAAGGCAAGAAACGCAGAATACGGAGACGCGGAGCTGTCCCAAGTGCCGCTGCCAGGCGTCTTTCTGCAGAAGGAGCGCCCCGGAGCGCACCGCAACCGGCACCGTCATCTCTGCGCAAAAAGCCAAAATATTTTCAAACCCGCCAAAACTAATCCAAAAATATTTTCAAACCCGCCAAAATAGAAAACCGGACGGAAGTGATCAATACATTCGAAAAAACCGGACAAAACATGATCAAGCCCACCAAAGCTAATCCAAACACACCAAAAACTGGGCTAAACAGAATCAAAACAAATCAAAACAAATCGAAACCTTCTAAAAACCCGCCAAAATATTTCAAAACCCGTCAAAACTAATCAAAACCTTCCGAACACCCGCCAAAACATTCCAAATACCCGCCAAAGGATTTTAAAACCCGCCAAAAGGAATCCAAACATTCCAAAACTGCCAACACAATAAAAACAACTCAAGAGAATACAAAACATTCTAAAACCCAACCAAGACATTCCGAAAACCCGCCAAAACATCATAAAAACAAATCAAAACCAACCAAAATATTCCAAAAACCCGCCAAAATGATTTAGACCCGCAAAACTCATCAAAACATTCTGAAAAGATGCCAAAACATTAGAAAACCAGCCTGAACTGATCAAAACATTCAAAAAACTTGGCAAAACATCATAAAAACAAATCAAAACCAACCGAAACATTCCAAAAACCAGCCAAAATATTCCGAAATCCGGCCAAAACACCATAAAAACAAATCAAAACCAACCAAAACATTGCAAAAACCCAACAAAATAGTTTAGAACCCGCCAAAACTGATCAAAACATTCTGAAAAGATGCCAAAATACTAGAAAACCAGTAAGAAGTGATCGAAGCATTCAATAACTTGCCAAAACATAATCAAAACAAATGAAAGCAAACCAAAACATTCCAAATACCCGCCAAAATATTTTAAAACCCGCCAAAAGGAATCCAAACAATCCAAAACCTGCCAAGACAATATAAACAACACAAGAGAAAACAAAACATTCTAAAACACCACCAAAACATTCCGAAAACCCGCCAAAACATCATCAAAACAATTCAAAACCAACCAAAAAATAAGAGGAACACGGCAACATATTGGCAAGCAAGAGACGGAGAACGCGGCACCTTCTAGGAGGCCAAGAAGGAAGCCGCACAACACCTGCACTGTGTCTGCAACTTTCAAACTGCTGGAAGCTAGTGGCTTGCCACTGGCCTGCCTCTTCAATTGCCATTAGCATTCCAATGGAAGCTATTCTTGGACAACTTTGCTCTGCTTGCTGCTAGTTCTGCCCCAGCCTACCATAGATAACCTTGCCCTTCCCTTGAGGCTCTGAGATGCCAAGAACTTGTCAACTTCAAAGGGCGGGCCGGGCTACATCTACTCAGCTGCCACAGTTTCTCCTTGCTAGACCTAGTGGGAAAGCATTTTGCTGAGATGCAGAAGGCAAGAAACGCAGAATACGGAGACGCGGAGCTGTCCCAAGTGCCGCTGCCAGGCATCTTTCCGCAGAAGGAGCGCCCCGGAGCGCACCGCAACCGGCACCGTCATCTCTGCGCAAAGAGCCAAAATATTTTCAAACCCGCCAAAACTAATCCAAAAATATTTTCAAACCCGCCAAAATAGAAAACCGGACGGAAGTGATCAATACGTTCGAAAAAACCGGACAAAACATGATAAAGCCCACCAAAGCTAATCCAAACACACCAAAAAACTGGGCTAAACAGAATCAAAACAAATCAAAACAAATCTAAACCTTCTAAAAACCCGCCAAAATATTTCAAAACCCGTCAAAACTAATCAAAACCTTCCGAATACCCGCCAAAACATTCCAAATACCCACCAAAAGATTTTAAAACCCGCCAAAAGGAATCCAAACATTCCAAAACCTGCCAACACAATAAAAACAACTCAAGAGAATACAAAACATTCTAAAACCCAACCAAAACATTCCGAAAACCCACCTAAACATCATAAAAACAAATCAAAACCAACCAAAACATTCCGAAAACACGCCAAAATGATTTAGACCCGCAAAACTCATCAAAACATTCTGAAAAGATGCCAAAACATTAGAAAACCAGCCTGAACTGATCAAAACATTCAAAAAACTTGGCAAAACATCATAAAAACAAATCAAAACCAACCGAAACATTCCAAAAACCAGCCAAAATATTCCGAAATCCGGCCAAAACATCATAAAAACAAATCAAAACCAACCGAAACATTCCAAAAACCCGACAAAATAGTTTAGAACCCGCCAAAACTGATCAAAACATTCTGAAAAGATGCCAAAATACTAGAAAACCAGTCAGAAGTGATCGAAACTTTCAATAACTTGCCAAAACATAATCAAAACAAATGAAAGCAAACCAAAACATTCCAAATACCCGCCAAAATATTCCAAGTATCGGCCAAAAGGAATCCAAACAATCCAAAACCTGCCAAGACAATATAAACAACACAAGAGAAAACAAAACATTCTAAAACACCACCAAAACATTCCGAAAACCCGCCAAAACATCATAAAAACAATTCAAAACCAACCAAAAAATAAGAGGAACACGGCAACATATTGGCAAGCAAGAGACGGAGAACGCGGCACCTTCTAGGAGGCCAAGAAGGAAGCCGCACAACACCTGCACTGTGTCTGCAACTTTCAAACTGCTAGAAGCTAGTGGCTTGCCACTGGCCTGCCTCTTCAATTGCCATTAGCATTCCAATGGAAGCTATTCTTGGACAACTTTGCTCTGCTTGCTGCTAGTTCTGCCCCAGCCTACCATAGAGAACCTTGCTCTTGCCTTGAGGCTCTGAGATGCCAAGAACTTGTCAACTTCAAAGGGCGGGCCGGGCTACATCTACTCAGCTGCCACAGTTTCTCCTTGCTAGACCTAGTGGGAAAGCATTTTGCTGAGATGCAGAAGGCAAGAAACGCAGAATACGGAGACGCGGAGCTGTCCCAAGTGCCGCTGCCAGGCGTCTTTCCGCAGAAGGAGCGCCCCGGAGCGCACCGCAACCGGCACCGTCATCTCTGCGCAAAAAGCCAAAATATTTTCAAACCCACCAAAACTAATCCAAAAACATTTTCAAACCCGCCAAAATAGAAAACCGGACAGAAGTGATCAATACATTCGAAAAAACCGGACAAAACATGATCAAGCCCACCAAAGCTAATCCAAACACACCAAAAAACTGGGCTAAACAGAATCAAAACAAATCAAAACAAATCTAAACCTTCTAAAAACCCGCCAAAATATTTCAAAACCCGTCAAAACTAATCAAAACCTTCCGAATACCCATTAAAAAACATTCCAAATACCCGCCAAAGGATTTTAAAACCCGCCAAAAGCAATCCAAACATTCCAAAACTGCCAACACAATAAAAACAACTCAAGAGAATACAAAACATTCTAAAACCCAACCAAAACATTCCGAAAACCAACCAAAACATCATAAAAACAAATCAAAACCAACCAAAACATTCTGAAAACCCGCCAAAATGATTTAGACCCGCAAAACTCATCAAAACATTCTGAAAAGATGCCAAAACATTAGAAAACCAGCCTGAACTGATCAAAACATTCAAAAAACTTGGCAAAACATCATAAAAACAAATCAAAACCAACCGAAACATTCCAAAAACCAGCCAAAATATTCCGAAATCCAGCCAAAACACCATAAAAACAAATCAAAACCAACCAAAACATTCCAAAAACCCGACCAAATAGTTTAGAACCCGCCAAAACTGATCAAAACATTCTGAAAAGATGCCAAAATACTAGAAAACCAGTAAGAAGTGATCGAAACATTCAATAACTTGGCAAAACATAATCAAAACAAATGAAAGCAAACCAAAATATTCCAAATACCCGCCAAAATATTTCAAAACCCGCCAAAAGGAATCCAAACAATCCAAAACCTGCCAAGACAATATAAACAACACAAGAGAAAACAAAACATTCTAAAACACCACCAAAACATTCCGAAAACCCGCCAAAACATCATCAAAACAATTCAAAACCAACCAAAAAATAAGAGGAACACGGCAACATATTGGCAAGCAAGAGACGGAGAACGCGGCACCTTCTAGGAGGCCAAGAAGGAAGCCGCACAACACCTGCACTGTGTCTGCAACTTTCAAACTGCTAGAAGCTAGTGGCTTGCCACTGGCCTGCCTCTTCAATTGCCATTAGCATTCCAATGGAAGCTATTCTTGGACAACTTTGCTCTGCTTGCTGCTAGTTCTGCCCCAGCCTACCATAGAGAACCTTGCTCTTGCCTTGAGGCTCTGAGATGCCAAGAACTTGTCATCTTCAAAGGGTGGGCCGGGCTACATCTACTCAGCTGCCACAGTTTCTCCTTGCTAGACCTAGTGGGAAAGCATTTTGCTGAGATGCAGAAGGCAAGAAACGCAGAATACGGAGACACGGAGCTGTCCCAAGTGCCGCTGCCAGGCGTCTTTCTGCAGAAGGAGCGCCCCGGAGCGCACCGCAACCGGCACCGTCATCTCTGCGCAAAAAGCCAAAATATTTTCAAACCCGCCAAAACTAATCCAAAAATATTTTCAAACCCGCCAAAATAGAAAACCGGACAGAAGTGATCAATACATTCGAAAAAACCGGACAAAACATGATCAAGCCCACCAAAGCTAATCCAAACACACCAAAAACTGGGCTAAACAGAATCAAAACAAATCAAAACAAATCGAAACCTTCTAAAAACCCGCCAAAATATTTCAAAACCCGTCAAAACTAATCAAAACCTTCCGAACACCCGCCAAAACATTCCAAATACCCGCCAAAGGATTTTAAAACCCGCCAAAAGGAATCCAAACATTCCAAAACTGCCAACACAATAAAAACAACTCAAGAGAATACAAAACATTCTAAAACCCAACCAAGACATTCCGAAAACCCGCCAAAACATCATAAAAACAAATCAAAACCAACCAAAATATTCCAAAAACCCGCCAAAATGATTTAGACCCGCAAAACTCATCAAAACATTCTGAAAAGATGCCAAAACATTAGAAAACCAGCCTGAACTGATCAAAACATTCAAAAAACTTGGCAAAACATCATAAAAACAAATCAAAACCAACCGAAACATTCCAAAAACCAGCCAAAATATTCCGAAATCTGGCCAAAACATCATAAAAACAAATCAAAACCAACCAAAACATTCCAAAAACCCGACAAAATAGTTTAGAACCCGCCAAAACTGATCAAAACATTCTGAAAAGATGCCAAAATACTAGAAAACCAGTCAGAAGTGATCGAAACTTTCAATAACTTGCCAAAACATAATCAAAACAAATGAAAGCAAACCAAAACATTCCAAATACCCGCCAAAATATTCCAAGTATCGGCCAAAAGGAATCCAAACAATCCAAAACCTGCCAAGACAATAAAAACAACACAAGAGAAAACAAAACATTCTAAAACACCACCAAAACATTCCGAAAACCCACCAAAACATCATAAAAACAATTCAAAACCAACCAAAAAATAAGAGGAACACGGCAACATATTGGCAAGCAAGAGACGGAGAACGCGGCACCTTCTAGGAGGCCAAGAAGGAAGCCGCACAACACCTGCACTGTGTCTGCAACTTTCAAACTGCTAGAAGCTAGTGGCTTGCCACTGGCCTGCCTCTTCAATTGCCATTAGCATTCCAATGGAAGCTATTCTTGGACAACTTTGCTCTGCTTGCTGCTAGTTCTGCCCCAGCCTACCATAGAGAACCTTGCTCTTGCCTTGAGGCTCTGAGATGCCAAGAACTTGTCAACTTCAAAGGGCGGGCCGGGCTACATCTACTCAGCTGCCACAGTTTCTCCTTGCTAGACCTAGTGGGAAAGCATTTTGCTGAGATGCAGAAGGCAAGAAACGCAGAATACGGAGACGCGGAGCTGTCCCAAGTGCCGCTGCCAGGCGTCTTTCCGCAGAAGGAGCGCCCCGGAGCGCACCGCAACCGGCACCGTCATCTCTGCGCAAAGAGCCAAAATATTTTCAAACCCGCCAAAACTAATCCAAAAACATTTTCAAACCCGCCAAAATAGAAAACCGGACAGAAGTGATCAATACATTCGAAAAAACCTGACAAGACATGATCAAGCCCACCAAAGCCAATCCAAACACACCAAAAACTGGGCTAAACAGAATCAAAACAAATCAAAACAAATCCAAACCTTCTAAAAACCCGCCAAAATATTTCAAAACCCGTCAAAACTAATCAAAACCTTCCGAATACCCGCCAAAACATTCCAAATACCCGCCAAAAGATTTTAAAACCTGCCAAAAAGAATCCAAACATTCCAAAACCTGCCAACACAATAAAAACAACTCAAGAGAATACAAAACATTCTAAAACCCAACCAAAACATTCCGAAAACCCGCCAAAACATCATAAAAACAAATCAAAACCAACCAAAATATTCCAAAAACCCGCCAAAATGATTTAGACCCGCAAAACTCATCAAAACATTATGAAAAGATGCCAAAACATTAGAAAACCAGCCTGAACTGATCAAAACATTCAAAAAAATTGGCAAAACATCATAAAAACAAATCAAAACCAACCGAAACATTCCAAAAACCAGCCAAAATATTCCGAAATCTGGCCAAAACATCATAAAACCAAATCAAAACCAACCAAAACATTCCACAAACCCGACAAAATAGTTTAGAACCCGCCAAAACTGATCAAAACATTCTGAAAAGATGCCAAAATACTATCAAACCAGTAAGAAGTGATCGAAACATTCAATAACTTGCCAAAACATAATCAAAACAAATGAAAGCAAACCAAAACATTCCAAATACCCGCCAAAAGATTTGAAAACCCGCCAAAAGGAATCCAAACATTCCAAAACCTGCCAACACAATAAAAACAACTCAAGAGAAAACAAAACATTCTAAAACCCAACCAAAACATTCCGAAAACCCACCAAAACATCATAAAAACAAATCAAAACCAACCAAAAAATAAGAGGAACACGGCAACATATTGGCAAGCAAGAGACGGAGAGCGCGGCACCTTCTAGGAGGCCAAGAAGGAAGCCGCACAACACCTGCACTGTGTCTGCAACTTTCAAACTGCTAGAAGCTAGTGGCTTGCCACTGGCCTGCCTCTTCAATTGCCATTAGCATTCCAATGGAAGCTATTCTTGGACAACTTTGCTCTGCTTGCTGCTAGTTCTGCCCCAGCCTACCATAGAGAACCTTGCTCTTCCCTTGAGGCTCTGAGATGCCAAGAACTTGTCAACTTCAAAGGGCGGGCCGGGCTACATCTACTCAGCTGCCACAGTTTCTCCTTGCTAGACCTAGTGGGAAAGCATTTTGCTGAGATGCAGAAGGCAAGAAACGCAGAATACGGAGACGCGGAGCTGTCCCAAGTGCCGCTGCCAGGCGTCTTTCCGCAGAAGGAGCGCCCCGGAGCGCACCGCAACCGGCACCGTCATCTCTGCGCAAAGAGCCAAAATATTTTCAAACCCACCAAAACTAATCCAAAAACATTTTCAAACCCGCCAAAATAGAAAACCGGACAGAAGTGATCAATACATTCGAAAAAACCGGACAAAACATGATCAAGCCCACCAAAGCTAATCCAAACACACCAAAAAACTGGGCTAAACAGAATCAAAACAAATCAAAACAAATCTAAACCTTCTAAAAACCCGCCAAAATATTTCAAAACCCGTCAAAACTAATCAAAACCTTCCGAATACCCATTAAAAAACATTCCAAATACCCGCCAAAGGATTTTAAAACCCGCCAAAAGCAATCCAAATATTCCAAAACTGCCAACACAATAAAAACAACTCAAGAGAATACAAAACATTCTAAAACCCAACCAAAACATTCCGAAAACCCGCCAAAACATCATAAAAACAAATCAAAACCAACCAAAATATTCCAAAAACCCGCCAAAATGATTTAGACCCGCAAAACTCATCAAAACATTATGAAAAGATGCCAAAACATTAGAAAACCAGCCTGAACTGATCAAAACATTCAAAAAAATTGGCAAAACATCATAAAAACAAATCAAAACCAACCGAAACATTCCAAAAACCAGCCAAAATATTCCGAAATCTGGCCAAAACATCATAAAACCAAATCAAAACCAACCAAAACATTCCACAAACCCGACAAAATAGTTTAGAACCCGCCAAAACTGATCAAAACATTCTGAAAAGATGCCAAAATACTATCAAACCAGTAAGAAGTGATCGAAACATTCAATAACTTGCCAAAACATCATCAAAACAAATGAAAGCAAACCAAAACATTCCAAATACCCGCCAAAAGATTTGAAAACCCGCCAAAAGGAATCCAAACATTCCAAAACCTGCCAACACAATAAAAACAACTCAAGAGAAAACAAAACATTCTAAAACCCAACCAAAACATTCCGAAAACCCACCAAAACATCATAAAAACAAATCAAAACCAACCAAAAAATAAGAGGAACACGGCAACATATTGGCAAGCAAGAGACGGAGAACGCGGCACCTTCTAGGAGGCCAAGAAGGAAGCCGCACAACACCTGCACTGTGTCTGCAACTTTCAAACTGCTAGAAGCTAGTGGCTTGCCACTGGCCTGCCTCTTCAATTGCCATTAGCATTCCAATGGAAGCTATTCTTGGACAACTTTGCTCTGCTTGCTGCTAGTTCTGCCCCAGCCTACCATAGAGAACCTTGCTCTTGCCTTGAGGCTCTGAGATGCCAAGAACTTGTCAACTTCAAAGGGCGGGCCGGGCTACATCTACTCAGCTGCCACAGTTTCTCCTTGCTAGACCTAGTGGGAAAGCATTTTGCTGAGATGCAGAAGGCAAGAAACGCAGAATACGGAGACGCGGAGCTGTCCCAAGTGCCGCTGCCAGGCGTCTTTCCGCAGAAGGAGCGCCCCGGAGCGCACCGCAACCGGCACCGTCATCTCTGCGCAAAGAGCCAAAATATTTTCAAACCCGCCAAAACTCATCCAAAAATATTTTCAAACCCGCCAAAATAGAAAACCAGACAGAAGTGATCAATACATTCGAAAAAACCTGACAAGACATGATCAAGCCCACCAAAGCCAATCCAAACACACCAAAAACTGGGCTAAACAGAATCAAAACAAATCAAAACAAATCCAAACCTTCTAAAAACCCGCCAAAATATTTCAAAACCCGTCAAAACTAATCAAAACCTTCCGAATACCCGCCAAAACATTCCAAATACCCGCCAAAAGATTTTAAAACCTGCCAAAAAGAATCCAAACATTCCAAAACCTGCCAACACAATAAAAACAACTCAAGAGAATACAAAACATTCTAAAACCCAACCAAGACATTCCGAAAACCCGCCAAAACATCATAAAAACAAATCAAAACCAACCAAAATATTCCAAAAACCCGCCAAAATGATTTAGACCCACAAAACTCATCAAAACATTCTGAAAAGATGCCAAAACATTAGAAAACCAGCCTGAACTGATCAAAACATTCAAAAAACTTGGCAAATCATCATAAAAACAAATCAAAACCAACCAAAAAATTCCTAAAACCTGACAAAATAGTTTAGAACCTGCCAAACCTGATCAAAACATTCTGAAAAGATGCCAAAATACTAGAAAACCAGTCAGAAGTGATCGAAACATTCAATAACTTGCCAAAACATAATCAAAACAAATGAAAGCAAACCAAAACATTCCAAATACCCGCCAAAAGATTTTAAAACCCGCCAAAAGGAATCCAAACATTCCAAAACCTGCCAAGACAATCAAAACAACACAAGAGAAAACAAAACATTCTGAAACACCACCAAAACATTCCGAAAACCCACCAAAACATCATAAAAACAATTCAAAACCAACCAAAAAATAAGAGGAACACGGCAACATATTGGCAAGCAAGAGACGGAGAACGTGACACCTTCTAGGAGGCCAAGAAGGAAGCCGCACAACACCTGCACTGTGTCTGCAACTTTCAAACTGCTAGAAGCTAGTGGCTTGCCACTGGCTTGCCTCTTCAATTGCCATTAGCATTCCAATGGAAGCTATTCTTGGACAACTTTGCTCTGCTTGCTGCTAGTTCTGCCCCAGCCTACCATAGATAACCTTGCTCTTCCCTTGAGGCTCTGAGATGCCAAGAACTTGACAACTTCAAAGGGCGGGCCGGGCTACATCTACTCAGCTGCCACAGTTTCTCCTTGCTAGACCTAGTGGGAAATCATTTTGCTGAGATGCAGAAGGCAAGAAACGCAGAATACGGAGACGCGGAGCTGTCCCAAGTGCCGCTGCCAGGGGTCTTTTCGCAGAAGGAGCGCCCTGGAGCGCACCGCAACCGGCACCGTCATCTCTGCGCAAAGAGCCAAAATATTTTCAAACCCGCCAAAACTAATCCAAAAATATTTTCAAACCAGCCAAAATAGAAAACCAGACAGAAGTGATCAATACATTCGAAAAAACCTGACAAAACATGATCAAGCCCACCAAAGCTAATCCAAACACACCAAAAACTGGGCTAAACAGAATCAAAACAAATCAAAACAAATCCAAACCTTCTAAAAACCCGCCAAAATATTTCAAAACCCGTCAAAACTAAACAAAACCTTCCGAATACCCGCCAAAACATTCCAAATACCCGCCAAAAGATTTTAAAACCTGCCAAAAAGAATCCAAACATTCCAAAACCTGCCAACACAATAAAAACAACTCAAGAGAATACAAAACATTCTAAAACCCAACCAAGACATTCCGAAAACCCGCCAAAACATCATAAAAACAAATCAAAACCAACCAAAACATTCCTAAAACCTGACAAAATAGTTTAGAACCTGCCAAACCTAATCAAAACATTCTGAAAAGATGCCAAAATACTAGAAAACCAGTCAGAAGTGATCGAAACTTTCAATAACTTGCCAAAACATAATCAAAACAAATGAAAGCAAACCAAAACATTCCAAACACCCGCCAAAAGATTTTAAAACCCGCCAAAAGGAATCCAAATGTTCCACAACCTGCCAAGACAATCAAAACAACACAAGAGTAAACAAAACATTCTGAAACACCACCAAAACATTCCGAAAACCTGCCAAAACATCATCAAAACAAATCAAAACAAACCAAACAATAGGAGGAACACGGCAACATATTGGCACGCAAGAGACGGAGAACGTGACACCTTCTAGGAGGCCAAGAAGGAAGCCGCACAACACCTGCACTGTGTCTGCAACTTTCAAACTGCTAGAAGCTAGTGGCTTGCCACTGGCCTGCCTCTTCAATTGCCATTAGCATTCCAATGGAAGCTATTCTTGGACAACTTTGCTCTGCTTGCTGCTAGTTCTGCCCCAGCCTACCATAGAGAACCTTGCTCTTGCCTTGAGGCTCTGAGATGCCAAGAACTTGTCATCTTCAAAGGGTGGGCCGGGCTACATCTACTCAGCTGCCACAGTTTCTCCTTGCTAGACCTAGTGGGAAAGCATTTTGCTGAGATGCAGAAGGAAAGAAACGCACAATACGGAGACGCGGAGCTGTCCCAAGTGCCGCTGCCAGGCGTCTTTCCGCAGAAGGAGCGCCCTGGAGCGCCCCGCAACCGGCACCGTCATCTCTGCGCAAAGAGCCAAAATATTTTCAAACCCGCCAAAACTCATCCAAAAATATTTTCAAACCCGCCAAAATAGAAAACCAGACAGAAGTGATCAATACATCTGAAAAAACCTGACAAAACATGATCAAGCCCACCAAAGCTAATCCAAACACACCAAAAACTGGGCTAAACAGAATCAAAACAAATCAAAACAAATCCAAACCTTCTAAAAACCCGCCAAAATATTTCAAAACCCGTCAAAACTAATCAAAACCTTCCGAATACCCGCCAAAACATTCCAAATATCCGCCAAAAGATTTTAAAACCCGCCAAAAAGTATCCAAACATTCCAAAACCTGCCAACACAATAAAAGCAACTCAAGAGAATACAAAACATTCTAAAACCCAACCAAGACATTCCGAAAACCCGCCAAAACATCATAAAAACAAATCAAAACCAACCAAAATATTCCAAAAACCCGCCAAAATGATTTAGACCCGCAAAACTCATCAAAACATTCTGAAAAGATGCCAAAACATTAGAAAACCAGCCTGAACTGATCAAAACATTCAAAAAACTTGGCAATACATCATAAAAACAAATCAAAACCAACCAAAACATTCCAAAAACCCGACAAAATAGTTTAGAACCTGCCAAACCCGATCAAAACATTCTGAAAAGATGCCAAAATACTATCAAACCAGTAAGAAGTGATCGAAACATTCAATAACTTGCCAAAACATAATCAAAACAAATGAAAGCAAACCAAAACATTCCAAATACCCACCAAAAGATTTTAAAACCCGCCAAAAGGAATCCAAACATTCCAAAACCTGCCAAGACAATATAAACAACACAAGAGAAAACAAAACATTCTAAAACACCACCAAAACATTCCGAAAACCCGCCAAAACATCATAAAAACAAATCAAAACCAACCAAAAAATAAGCGGAACACGGCAACATATTGGCAAGCAAGAGACGGAGAACGCGGCACCTTCTAGGAAGCCAAGAAGGAAGCCGCACAACACCTGCACTGTGTCTGCAACTTTCAAACTGCTAGAAGCTAGTGGCTTGCCACTGGCCTGCCTCTTCAATTGCCATTAGCATTCCAATGGAAGCTATTCTTGGACAACTTTGCTCTGCTTGCTGCTAGTTCTGCCCCAGCCTACCATAGAGAACCTTGCTCTTGCCTTGAGGCTCTGAGATGCCAAGAACTTGTCAACTTCAAAGGGCGGGCCGGGCTACATCTACTCAGCTGCCACAGTTTCTCCTTGCTAGACCTAGTGGGAAATCATTTTGCTGAGATGCAGAAGGCAAGAAACGCAGAATACGGAGACGCGGAGCTGTCCCAAGTGCCGCTGCCAGGCGTCTTTCCGCAGAAGGAGCGCCCCAGAGCGCACCGCAACCGGCACCGTCATCTCTGCGCAAAGAGCCAAAATATTTTAAAACCCGCCAAAACTCATCCAAAAATATTTTCAAACCCGCCAAAATAGAAAACCAGACAGAAGTGATCAATACATTCGAAAAAACCTGACAAAACATGAGAAAGCCCACCAAAGCTAATCCAAACACACCAAAAACTGGGCTAAACAGAATCAAAACAAATCAAAACAAATCGAAACCTTCTAAAAACCCGCCAAAATATTTCAAAACCCGTCAAAACTAATCAAAACCTTCCGAATACCTGCCAAAACATTCCAAATACCCGCCAAAAGATTTTAAAACCCGCCAAAAGCAATCCAAACATTCCAAAACCTGCCAACACAATAAAAACAACTCAAGAGAATACAAAACATTCTAAAACCCAACCAAGACATTCCGAAAACCCGCCAAAACATCATAAAAACAAATCAAAACCAACCAAAATATTCCAAAAACCCGCCAAAATGATTTAGACCCGCAAAACTCATCAAAACATTCTGAAAAGATGCCAAAACATTAGAAAACCAGCCTGAACTGATCAAAACATTCAAAAAACTTGGCAAATCATTATAACAACAAATCAAAACCAACCAAAACATTCCAAAAACCCGACAAAATAGTTTAGAACCTGCCAAACCCGATCAAAACATTCTGAAAAGATGCCAAAATACTATCAAACCAGTAAGAAGTGATCGAAACATTCAATAACTTGCCAAAACATAATCAAAACAAATGAAAGCAAACCAAAACATTCCAAATACCCGCCAAAAGATTTTAAAACCCGCCAAAAGGAATCCAAACATTCCAAAACCTGCCAAGACAATATAAACAACACAAGAGAAAACAAAACATTCTGAAACACCACCAAAACATTCCGAAAACCCGCCAAAACATCATCAAAACAAATCAAAACCAACCAAAAAATAAGCGGAACACGGCAACATATTGGCAAGCAAGAGACGGAGAACGCGGCACCTTCTAGGAAGCCAAGAAGGAAGCCGCACAACACCTGCACTGTGTCTGCAACTTTCAAACTGCTAGAAGCTAGTGGCTTGCCACTGGCCTGCCTCTTCAATTGCCATTAGCATTCCAATGGAAGCTATTCTTGGACAACTTTGCTCTGCTTGCTGCTAGTTCTGCCCCAGCCTACCATAGAGAACCTTGCTCTTGCCTTGAGGCTCTGAGATGCCAAGAACTTGTCAACTTCAAAGGGCGGGCCGGGCTACATCTACTCAGCTGCCACAGTTTCTCCTTGCTAGACCTAGTGGGAAATCATTTTGCTGAGATGCAGAAGGCAAGAAACGCAGAATACGGAGACGCGGAGCTGTCCCAAGTGCCGCTGCCAGGCGTCTTTCCGCAGAAGGAGCGCCCCGGAGCGCACCGCAACCGGCACCGTCATCTCTGCGCAAAGAGCCAAAATATTTTCAAACCCGCCAAAACTAATCCAAAAATATTTTCAAACCCGCCAAAATAGAAAACCAGACAGAAGTGATCAATACATTCGAAAAAACCTGACAAAACATGAGAAAGCCCACCAAAGCTAATCCAAACACACCAAAAACTGGGCTAAACAGAATCAAAACAAATCAAAACAAATCGAAACCTTCTAAAAACCCGCCAAAATATTTCAAAACCCGTCAAAACTAATCAAAACCTTCCGAATACCCGCCAAAACATTCCAAATACCCGCCAAAAGATTTTAAAACCCGCCAAAAGCAATCCCAACATTCCAAAACCTGCCAACACAATAAAAACAACTCAAGAGAATACAAAACATTCTAAAACCCAACCAAGACATTCCGAAAACCCGCCAAAACATCATAAAAACAAATCAAAACCAACCAAAATATTCCAAAAACCCGCCAAAATGATTTAGACCCGCAAAACTCATCAAAACATTCTGAAAAGATGCCAAAACATTAGAAAACCAGCCTGAACGGATCAAAACATTCAAAAAACTTGGCAAATCATCATAACAACAAATCAAAACCAACCAAAAAATTCCTAAAAGCTGACAAAATAGTTTAGAACCTGCCAAACCTGATCAAAACATTCTTAAAAGATGCCAAAATACTAGAAAACCAGTCAGAAGTGATCGAAACATTCAATAACTTGCCAAAACATAATCAAAACAAATGAAAGCAAACCAAAACATTCCAAATACCCGCCAAAAGATTTTAAAACCCGCCAAAAGGAATCCAAACATTCCAAAACCTGCCAAGACAATCAAAACAACACAAGAGTAAACAAAACATTCTGAAACACCACCAAAACATTCCGAAACACCTGCCAAAACATCATCAAAACAATTCAAAACCAACCAAAAAATAAGAGGAACACGGCAACATATTGGCAAGCAAGAGACGGAGAACGTGACACCTTCTAGGAGGCCAAGAAGGAAGCCGCACAACACCTGCACTGTGTCTGCAACTTTCAAACTGCTGGAAGCTAGTGGCTTGCCACTGGCTTGCCTCTTCAATTGCCATTAGCATTCCAATGGAAGCTATTCTTGGACAACTTTGCTCTGCTTGCTGCTAGTTCTGCCCCAGCCTACCATAGATAACCTTGCTCTTCCCTTGAGGCTCTGAGATGCCAAGAACTTGTCAACTTCAAAGGGCGGGCCGGGCTACATCTACTCAGCTGCCACAGTTTCTCCTTGCTAGACCTAGTGGGAAAGCATTTTGCTGAGATGCAGAAGGCAAGAAACGCAGAATACGGAGACGCGGAGCTGTCCCAAGTGCCGCTGCCAGGGGTCTTTCCGCAGAAGGAGCGCCCCGGAGCGCACCGCAACCGGCACCGTCATCTCTGCGCAAAGAGCCAAAATATTTTAAAACCTGCCAAAACTAATCCAAAAATATTTTCAAACCAGCCAAAATAGGAAACCAGACAGAAGTGATCAATACATTTGAAAAAACCTGACAAAACATGATCAAGCCCACCAAAGCTAATCCAAACACACCAAAAACTGGGCTAAACAGAATCAAAACAAATCAAAACAAATCCAAACCTTCTAAAAACCCGCCAAAATATTTCAAAACCCGTCAAAACTAATCAAAACCTTCCGAATACCCGCCAAAACATTCCAAATATCCGCCAAAAGATTTTAAAACCCGCCAAAAAGTATCCAAACATTCCAAAACCTGCCAACACAATAAAAGCAACTCAAGAGAATACAAAACATTCTAAAACCCAACCAAGACATTCCGAAAACCAGCCAAAACATCATAAAAACAAATCAAAACCAACCAAAATATTCCAAAAACCCGCCAAAATGATTTAGACCCGCAAAACTCATCAAAACATTCTGAAAAGATGCCAAAACATTAGAAAACCAGCCTGAACTGATCAAAACATTCAAAAAACTTGGCAAATCATCATAAAAACAAATCAAAACCAACCAAAACATTCCTAAAACCTGACAAAATAGTTTTGAACCTGCCAAACCTGATCAAAACATTCTGAAAAGATGCCAAAATACTATCAAACCAGTCAGAAGTGATCGAAACTTTAAATAACTTGCCAAAACATAATCAAAACAAATGAAAGCAAACCAAAACATTCCAAATACCCGCCAAAAGATTTTAAAACACGCCAAAAGGAATCCAAATGTTCCACAACCTGCCAAGACAATCAAAACAACACAAGAGTAAACAAAACATTCTGAAACACCACCAAAACATTCCAAAAACCCGCCAAAACATCATCAAAACAATTCAAAACCAACCAAAAAATAAGAGGAACACGGCAACATATTGGCAAGCAAGAGACGGAGAACGTGACACCTTCTAGGAGGCCAAGAAGGAAGCCGCACAACACCTGCACTGTGTCTGCAACTTTCAAACTGCTAGAAGCTAGTGGCTTGCCACTGGCCTGCCTCTTCAATTGCCATTAGCTTTCCAATGGAAGCTATTCTTGGACAACTTTGCTCTGCTTGCTGCTAGTTCTGCCCCAGCCTACCATAGATAACCTTGCTCTTCCCTTGAGGCTCTGAGATGCCAAGAACTTGTCAATTTCAAAGGGCGGGCCGGGCTACATCTACTCAGCTGCCACAGTTTCTCCTTGCTAGACCTAGTGGGAAAGCATTTTGCTGAGATGCAGAAGGCAAGAAACGCAGAATACGGAGATGCGGAGCTGTCCCAAGTGCCGCTGCCAGGCGTCTTTCCGCAGAAGGAGCGCCCCGGAGCGCCCCGCAACCGGCACCGTCATCTCTGCGCAAAGAGCCAAAATATTTTCAAACCCGCCAAAACTCATCCAAAAATATTTTCAAACCCGCCAAAATAGAAAACCAGACAGAGGTGATCAATACATTCGAAAAAACCTGACAAAACATGAGAAAGCCCAGCAAAGCTAATCCAAACACACCAAAAACTGGGCTAAACAGAATCAAAACAAATCAAAACAAATCGAAACCTTCTAAAAACCCGCCAAAATATTTCAAAACCCGTCAAAACTAATCAAAACCTTCTGAATACCCGCCAAAACATTCCAAATACCAGCCAAAAGATTTTAAAACCCGCCAAAAAGTATCCAAACATTCCAAAACCTGCCAACACAATAAAAACAACTCAAGAGAATACAAAACATTCTAAAACCCAACCAAGACATTCCGAAAACCCGCCAAAACATCATAAAAACAAATCAAAACCAACCAAAATATTCCAAAAACCCGCCAAAATGATTTAGACCCGCAAAACTCATCAAAACATTCTGAAAAGATGCCAAAACATTAGACAACCAGCCAGAACTGATCAAAACATTCAAAAAACTTGGCAAAACATCATAAAAACAAATCAAAACCAACCGAAACATTCCAAAAACCAGCCAAAATATTCCGAAATCTGGCCAAAACATCATAAAACCAAATCAAAACCAACCAAAACATTCCAAATACCCGACCAAAATAGTTTAGAACCTGCCAAACCTGATCAAAACATTCTGAAAAGATGCCAAATTACTAGAAAACCAGTCAGAAGTGATCGAAACTTTCAATAACTTGCCAAAACATAATCAAAACAAATGAAAGCAAACCAAAACATTCCAAATACCCGCCAAAAGATTTTAAAACCCGCCAAAAGGAATCCAAATGTTCCACAACCTGCCAAGACAATCAAAACAACACAAGAGTAAACAAAACATTCTGAAACACCACCAAAACATTCCAAAAACCCGCCAAAACATCATCAAAACAATTCAAAACCAACCAAAAAATAAGAGGAACACGGCAACATATTGGCAAGCAAGAGACGGAGAACGTGACACCTTCTAGGAGGCCAAGAAGGAAGCCGCACAACACCTGCACTGTGTCTGCAACTTTCAAACTGCTGGAAGCTAGTGGCTTGCCACTGGCCTGCCTCTTCAATTGCCATTAGCTTTCCAATGGAAGCTATTCTTGGACAACTTTGCTCTGCTTGCTGCTAGTTCTGCCCCAGCCTACCATAGATAACCTTGCTCTTCCCTTGAGGCTCTGAGATGCCAAGAACTTGTCAATTTCAAAGGGCGGGCCGGGCTACATCTACTCAGCTGCCACAGTTTCTCCTTGCTAGACCTAGTGGGAAAGCATTTTGCTGAGATGCAGAAGGCAAGAAACGCAGAATACGGAGATGCGGAGCTGTCCCAAGTGCCGCTGCCAGGCGTCTTTCCGCAGAAGGAGCGCCCCGGAGCGCCCCGCAACCGGCACCGTCATCTCTGCGCAAAGAGCCAAAATATTTTCAAACCCGCCAAAACTCATCCAAAAATATTTTCAAACCCGCCAAAATAGAAAACCAGACAGAGGTGATCAATACATTCGAAAAAACCTGACAAAACATGATCAAGCCCACCAAAGCTAATCCAAACACACCAAAAACTGGGCTAAACAGAATCAAAACAAATCAAAACAAATCCAAACCTTCTAAAAACCCGCCAAAATATTTCAAAACCCGTCAAAACTAATCAAAACCTTCTGAATACCCGCCAAAACATTCCAAATACCAGCCAAAAGATTTTAAAACCCGCCAAAAAGTATCCAAACATTCCAAAACCTGCCAACACAATAAAAACAACTCAAGAGAATACAAAACATTCTAAAACCCAACCAAGACATTCCGAAAACCCGCCAAAACATCATAAAAACAAATCAAAACCAACCAAAATATTCCAAAAACCCGCCAAAATGATTTAGACCCGCAAAACTCATCAAAACATTCTGAAAAGATGCCAAAACATTAGAAAACCAGCCTGAACTGATCAAAACATTCAAAAAACTTGGCAAAACATCATAAAAACAAATCAAAACCAACCAAAAAATTCCAAAAACCTGACAAAATAGTTTAGAACCTGCCAAACCTGATCAAAACATTCTGAAAAGATGCCAAAATACTATCAAACCAGTCAGAAGTGATCGAAACTTTCAATAACTTGCCAAAACATAATCAAAACAAATGAAAGCAAACCAAAACATTCCAAATACCCACCAAAAGATTTTAAAACCCGCCAAAAGGAATCCAAACATTCCAAAACCTGCCAAGACAATATAAACAACACAAGAGAAAACAAAACATTCTAAAACACCACCAAAACATTCCGAAAACCCGCCAAAACATCATAAAAACAATTCAAAACCAACCAAAAAATAAGAGGAACACGGCAACATATTGGCAAGCAAGAGACGGAGAACGTGACACCTTCTAGGAGGCCAAGAAGGAAGCCGCACAACACCTGCACTGTGTCTGCAACTTTCAAACTGCTAGAAGCTAGTGGCTTGCCACTGGCTTGCCTATTCAATTGCCATTAGCATTCCAATGGAAGCTATTCTTGGACAACTTTGCTCTGCTTGCTGCTAGTTCTGCCCCAGCCTACCATAGAGAACCTTGCTCTTGCCTTGAGGCTCTGAGATGCCAAGAACTTGTCAACTTCAAAGGGCGGGCCGGGCTACATCTACTCAGCTGCCACAGTTTCTCCTTGCTAGACCTAGTGGGAAAGCATTTTGCTGAGATGCAGAAGGCAAGAAACGCAGAATACGGAGACGCGGAGCTGTCCCAAGTGCCGCTGCCAGGCGTCTTTCCGCAGAAGGAGCGCCCCGGAGCGCCCCGCAACCGGCACCGTCATCTCTGCGCAAAGAGCCAAAATATTTTCAAACCCGCCAAAACTCATCCAAAAATATTTTCAAACCCGCCAAAATAGAAAACCAGACAGAGGTGATCAATACATTCGAAAAAACCTGACAAAACATGATCAAGCCCACCAAAGCTAATCCAAACACACCAAAAACTGGGCTAAACAGAATCAAAACAAATCAAAACAAATCCAAACCTTCTAAAAACCCGCCAAAATATTTCAAAACCCGTCAAAACTAATCAAAATATTCTGAATACCCGCCAAAACATTCCAAATACCAGCCAAAAGATTTTAAAACTCGCCAAAAAGTATCCAAACATTCCAAAACCTGCCAACACAATAAAAACAACTCAAGAGAATACAAAACATTCTAAAACCCAACCAAGACATTCCGAAAACCCGCCAAAACATCATAAAAACAAATCAAAACCAACCAAAATATTCCAAAAACCCGCCAAAATGATTTAGACCCGCAAAACTCATCAAAACATTCTGAAAAGATGCCAAAACATTAGAAAACCAGCCTGAACTGATCAAAACATTCAAAAAACTTGGCAAAACATCATAAAAACAAATCAAAACCAACCAAAACATTCCAAAAACCAGCCAAAATATTCCGAAATCTGGCCAAAACATCATAAAACCAAATCAAAACCAACCAAAACATTCCACAAACCCGACAAAATAGTTTAGAACCCGCCAAAACTGATCAAAACATTCTGAAAAGATGCCAAAATACTATCAAACCAGTAAGAAGTGATCGAAACATTCAATAACTTGCCAAAACATAATCAAAACAAATGAAAGCAAACCAAAACATTCCAAATACCCGCCAAAAGATTTGAAAACCCGCCAAAAGGAATCCAAACATTCCAAAACCTGCCAACACAATAAAAACAACTCAAGAGAAAACAAAACATTCTAAAACCCAACCAAAACATTCCGAAAACCCACCAAAACATCATAAAAACAAATCAAAACCAACCAAAAAATAAGAGGAACACGGCAACATATTGGCAAGCAAGAGACGGAGAACGCGGCACCTTCTAGGAGGCCAAGAAGGAAGCCGCACAACACCTGCACTGTGTCTGCAACTTTCAAACTGCTAGAAGCTAGTGGCTTGCCACTGGCCTGCCTCTTCAATTGCCATTAGCATTCCAATGGAAGCTATTCTTGGACAACTTTGCTCTGCTTGCTGCTAGTTCTGCCCCAGCCTACCATAGAGAACCTTGCTCTTGCCTTGAGGCTCTGAGATGCCAAGAACTTGTCAACTTCAAAGGGCGGGCCGGGCTACATCTACTCAGCTGCCACAGTTTCTCCTTGCTAGACCTAGTGGGAAAGCATTTTGCTGAGATGCAGAAGGCAAGAAACGCAGAATACGGAGACGCGGAGCTGTCCCAAGTGCCGCTGCCAGGCGTCTTTCCGCAGAAGGAGCGCCCCGGAGCGCACCGCAACCGGCACCGTCATCTCTGCGCAAAGAGCCAAAATATTTTCAAACCTGCCAAAACTCATCCAAAAATATTTTCAAACCCGCCAAAATAGAAAACCAGACAGAGGTGATCAATACATTTGAAAAAACCGGACAAAACATGATAAAGCCCACCAAAGCTAATCCAAACACACCAAAAACTGGGCTAAACAGAATCAAAACAAATCAAAACAAATCGAAACCTTCTAAAAACCGGCCAAAATATTTCAAAACCCGTCAAAACTAATCAAAACATTCCGAACACCCGCCAAAACATTCCGAACACCCGCCAAAAAGAATCCAAACATTCCAAAACCTGCCAACACAATAAAAACAACTCAAGAGAATACAAAACATTCTAAAACCCAACCAAGACATTCCGAAAACCCGCCAAAACATCATAAAAACAAATCAAAACCAACCAAAATATTCCAAAAACCCGCCAAAATGATTTAGACCCACAAAACTCATCAAAACATGCTGAAAAGATGCCAAAACATTAGAAAACCAGCCAGAACTGATCAAAACATTCAAAAAACTTGGCAAAACATCATAAAAACAAATCAAAACCAACCAAAACATTCCAAAAACCTGACAAAATAGTTTAGAACCTGCCAAAACTGATCAAAACATTCTGAAAAGATGCCAAAATACTAGAAAACCAGTCAGAAGTGATCGAAACTTTCAATAACTTGTCAAAACATAATCAAAACAAATGAAAGCAAACCAAAACATTCCAAATACCTGCCAAAAGATTTGAAAACCCGCCAAAAGGAATCCAAATGTTCCACAACCTGCCAAGACAATCAAAACAACACAAGAGAAAACAAAACATTCTGAAACACCACCAAAACATTCCGAAACACCACCAAAACATTCCGAAAACCCGCCAAAACATCATCAAAACAAATCAAAACCAACCAAAAAATAAGAGGAACACGGCAACATATTGGCAAGCAAGAGACGGAGAACGCGGCACCTTCTAGGAGGCCAAGAAGGAAGCCGCACAACACCTGCACTGTGTCTGCAACTTTCAAACTGCTAGAAGCTAGTGGCTTGCCACTGGCCTGCCTCTTCAATTGCCATTAGCATTCCAATGGAAGCTATTCTTGGACAACTTTGCTCTGCTTGCTGCTAGTTCTGCCCCAGCCTACCATAGAGAACCTTGCTCTTGCCTTGAGGCTCTGAGATGCCAAGAACTTGTAAACTTCAAAGGGCGGGCCAGGCTACATCTACTCAGCTGCCACAGTTTCTCCTTGCTAGATCTAGTGGGAAAGCATTTTGCTGAGATGCAGAAGGCAAGAAACGCAGAATACGGAGATGCGGAGCTGTCCCAAGTGCCGCTGCCAGGCGTCTTTCCGCAGAAGGAGCGCCCCGGAGCGCACCGCAACCGGCACCGTCATCTCTGCGCAAAGAGCCAAAATATTTTCAAACCCGCCAAAACTCATCCAAAAATATTTTCAAACCCGCCAAAATAGAAAACCAGACAGAGGTGATCAATACATTCGAAAAAACCTGACAAAACATGATCAAGCCCACCAAAGCTAATCCAAACACACCAAAAACTGGGCTAAACAGAATCAAAACAAATCAAAACAAATCCAAACCTTCTAAAAACCCGCCAAAATATTTCAAAACCCGTCAAAACTAAACAAAACCTTCCGAATACCTGCCAAAACATTCCGAATACCCGCCAAAAGATTTTAAAACCTGCCAAAAAGAATCCAAACATTCCAAAACCTGCCAACACAATAAAAACAACTCAAGAGAATACAAAACATTCTAAAACCCAACCAAGACATTCCGAAAACCCGCCAAAACATCATAAAAACAAATCAAAACCAACCAAAATATTCCAAAAACCCGCCAAAATGATTTAGACCCGCAAAACTCATCAAAACATTCTGAAAAGATGCCAAAACATTAGACAACCAGCCAGAACTGATCAAAACATTCAAAAAACTTGGCAAAACATCATAAAAACAAATCAAAACCAACCAAAACATTCCAAAAACCTGACAAAATAGTTTAGAACCTGCCAAACCTGATCAAAACATTCTGAAAAGATGCCAAAATACTAGAAAACCAGTCAGAAGTGATCGAAACTTTCAATAGCTTGCCAAAACATAATCAAAACAAATGAAAGCAAACCAAAACATTCCAAATACCCGCCAAAAGATTTTAAAACCCGCCAAAAGGAATCCAAATGTTCCACAACCTGCCAAGACAATCAAAACAACACAAGAGAAAACAAAACATTCTAAAACACCATCAAAACATTCCGAAAACCCGCCAAAACATCATAAAAACAAATCAAAACCAACCAAAAAATAAGAGGAACACGGCAACATATTGGCAAGCAAGAGACGGAGAACGCGGCACCTTCTAGGAGGCCAAGAAGGAAGCCGCACAACACCTGCACTGTGTCTGCAACTTTCAAACTGCTGGAAGCTAGTGGCTTGCCACTGGCCTGCCTCTTCAATTGCCATTAGCATTCCAATGGAAGCTATTCTTGGACAACTTTGCTCTGCTTGCTGCTAGTTCTGCCCCAGCCTACCATAGATAACCTTGCTCTTGCCTTGAGGCTCTGAGATGCCAAGAACTTGTCATCTTCAAAGGGCGGGCCGGGCTACATCTACTCAGCTGCCACAGTTTCTCCTTGCTAGACCTAGTGGGAAAGCATTTTGCTGAGATGCAGAAGGCAAGAAACGCAGAATACGGAGATGCGGAGCTGTCCCAAGTGCCGCTGCCAGGCGTCTTTCCGCAGAAGGAGCGCCCCGGAGCGCCCCGCAACCGGCACCGTCATCTCTGCGCAAAGAGCCAAAATATTTTCAAACCTGCCAAAACTCATCCAAAAATATTTTCAAACCCGCCAAAATAGAAAACCAGACAGAGGTGATCAATACATTCGAAAAAACCTGACAAAACATGATCAAGCCCACGAAAGCTAATCCAAACACACCAAAAACTGGGCTAAACAGAATCAAAACAAATCAAAACAAATCCAAACCTTCTAAAAACCCGCCAAAATATTTCAAAACCCGTCAAAACTAATCAAAATATTCTGAATACCCGCCAAAACATTCCAAATACCAGCCAAAAGATTTTAAAACTCGCCAAAAAGTATCCAAACATTCCAAAACCTGCCAACACAATAAAAACAACTCAAGAGAATACAAAACATTCTAAAACCCATCCAAGACATTCCGAAAACCCGCCAAAACATCATAAAAACAAATCAAAACCAACCAAAATATTCCAAAAACCCGCCAAAATGATTTAGACCCGCAAAACTCATCAAAACATTCTGAAAAGATGCCAAAACATTAGAAAACCAGCCTGAACTGATCAAAACATTCAAAAAACTTGGCAAAACATCATAAAAACAAATCAAAACCAACCAAAACATTCCTAAAACCTGACAAAATAGTTTAGAACCTGCCAAACCTGATCAAAACATTCTGAAAAGATGCCAAAATACTAGAAAACCAGTCAGAAGTGATCGAAACTTTCAATAACTTGCCAAAACATAATCAAAACAAATGAAAGCAAACCAAAACATTCCAAATACCCACCAAAAGATTTTAAAACCCGCCAAAAGGAATCCAAACATTCCAAAACCTGCCAAGACAATATAAACAACACAAGAGAAAACAAAACATTCTAAAACACCATCAAACCATTCCGAAAACCCGCCAAAACATCATAAAAACAATTCAAAACCAACCAAAAAATAAGAGGAACATGGCAACATATTGGCAAGCAAGAGACGGAGAACGTGACACCTTCTAGGAGGCCAAGAAGGAAGCCGCACAACACCTGCACTGTGTCTGCAACTTTCAAACTGCTAGAAGCTAGTGGCTTGCCACTGGCTTGCCTATTCAATTGCCATTAGCATTCCAATGGAAGCTATTCTTGGACAACTTTGCTCTGCTTGCTGCTAGTTCTGCCCCAGCCTACCATAGATAACCTTGCTCTTGCCTTGAGGCTCTGAGATGCCAAGAACTTGTCAACTTCAAAGGGCGGGCCGGGCTACATCTACTCAGCTGCCACAGTTTCTCCTTGCTAGACCTAGTGGGAAATCATTTTGCTGAGATGCAGAAGGCAAGAAACGCAGAATACGGAGACGCGGAGCTGTCCCAAGTGCCGCTGCCAGGCGTCTTTCCGCAGAAGGAGCGCCCCGGAGCGCCCCGCAACCGGCACCGTCATCTCTGCGCAAAGAGCCAAAATATTTTCAAACCCGCCAAAACTCATCCAAAAATATTTTCAAACCCACCAAAATAGAAAACCAGACAGAGGTGATCAATACATTCGAAAAAACCTGACAAAACATGATCAAGCCCACCAAAGCTAATCCAAACACACCAAAAACTGGGCTAAACAGAATCAAAACAAATCAAAACAAATCCAAACCTTCTAAAAACCCGCCAAAATATTTCAAAACCCGTCAAAACTAATCAAAATATTCTGAATACCCGCCAAAACATTCCAAATACCAGCCAAAAGATTTTAAAACTCGCCAAAAAGTATCCAAACATTCCAAAACCTGCCAACACAATAAAAACAACTCAAGAGAATACAAAACATTCTAAAACCCATCCAAGACATTCCGAAAACCCGCCAAAACATCATAAAAACAAATCAAAACCAACCAAAATATTCCAAAAACCCGCCAAAATGATTTAGACCCGCAAAACTCATCAAAACATTCTGAAAAGATGCCAAAACATTAGAAAACCAGCCTGAACTGATCAAAACATTCAAAAAACTTGGCAAAACATCATAAAAACAAATCAAAACCAACCAAAACATTCCTAAAACCTGACAAAATAGTTTAGAACCTGCCAAACCTGATCAAAACATTCTGAAAAGATGCCAAAATACTAGAAAACCAGTCAGAAGTGATCGAAACTTTCAATAACTTGCCAAAACATAATCAAAACAAATGAAAGCAAACCAAAACATTCCAAATACCCACCAAAAGATTTTAAAACCCGCCAAAAGGAATCCAAACATTCCAAAACCTGCCAAGACAATATAAACAACACAAGAGAAAACAAAACATTCTAAAACACCATCAAACCATTCCGAAAACCCGCCAAAACATCATAAAAACAATTCAAAACCAACCAAAAAATAAGAGGAACATGGCAACATATTGGCAAGCAAGAGACGGAGAACGTGACACCTTCTAGGAGGCCAAGAAGGAAGCCGCACAACACCTGCACTGTGTCTGCAACTTTCAAACTGCTAGAAGCTAGTGGCTTGCCACTGGCTTGCCTATTCAATTGCCATTAGCATTCCAATGGAAGCTATTCTTGGACAACTTTGCTCTGCTTGCTGCTAGTTCTGCCCCAGCCTACCATAGATAACCTTGCTCTTGCCTTGAGGCTCTGAGATGCCAAGAACTTGTCAACTTCAAAGGGCGGGCCGGGCTACATCTACTCAGCTGCCACAGTTTCTCCTTGCTAGACCTAGTGGGAAATCATTTTGCTGAGATGCAGAAGGCAAGAAACGCAGAATACGGAGACGCGGAGCTGTCCCAAGTGCCGCTGCCAGGCGTCTTTCCGCAGAAGGAGCGCCCCGGAGCGCCCCGCAACCGGCACCGTCATCTCTGCGCAAAGAGCCAAAATATTTTCAAACCCGCCAAAACTCATCCAAAAATATTTTCAAACCCGCCAAAATAGAAAACCAGACAGAGGTGATCAATACATTCGAAAAAACCTGACAAAACATGATCAAGCCCACCAAAGCTAATCCAAACACACCAAAAACTGGGCTAAACAGAATCAAAACAAATCAAAACAAATCCAAACCTTCTAAAAACCCGCCAAAATATTTCAAAACCCGTCAAAACTAAACAAAACCTTCCGAATACCCGCCAAAACATTCCAAATACCCGCCAAAAGATTTTAAAACCTGCCAAAAAGAATCCAAACATTCCAAAACCTGCCAACACAATAAAAACCACTCAAGAGAATACAAAACATTCTAAAACCCAACCAAGACATTCCGAAAACCCGCCAAAACATCATAAAAACAAATCAAAACCAACCAAAATATTCCAAAAACCCGCCAAAACGATTTAGACCCGCAAAACTCATCAAAACATTCTGAAAAGATGCCAAAACATTAGACATCCAGCCAGAACTGATCAAAACATTCAAAAAACTTGGCAAAACCTCATAAAAACAAATCAAAACCAACCAAAACATTCCAAAAACCTGACAAAATAGTTTAGAACCTGCCAAACCTGATCAAAACATTCTGAAAAGATGCCAAAATACTAGAAAACCAGTCAGAAGTGATCGAAACTTTCAATAACTTGCCAAAACATAATCAAAACAAATGAAAGCAAACCAAAACATTCCAAATACCCGCCAAAAGATTTTAAAACCCGCCAAAAGGAATCCAAATGTTCCACAACCTGCCAAGACAATCAAAACAACACAAGAGAAAACAAAACATTCTAAAACACCATCAAAACATTCCGAAAACCCGCCAAAACATCATAAAAACAAATCAAAACCAACCAAAAAATAAGAGGAACACGGCAACATATTGGCAAGCAAGAGACGGAGAAGGTGACACCTTCTAGGAGGCCAAGAAGGAAGCCGCACAACACCTGCACTGTGTCTGCAACTTTCAAACTGCTAGAAGCTAGTGGCTTGCCACTGGCCTGCCTCTTCAATTGCCATTAGCATTCCAATGGAAGCTATTCTTGGACAACTTTGCTCTGCTTGCTGCTAGTTCTGCCCCAGCCTACCATAGAGAACCTTGCTCTTGCCTTGAGGCTCTGAGATGCCAAGAACTTGTCAACTTCAAAGGGCGGGCCGGGCTACATCTACTCAGCTGCCACAGTTTCTCCTTGCTAGACCTAGTGGGAAAGCATTTTGCTGAGATGCAGAAGGCAAGAAACGCAGAATACGGAGATGCGGAGCTGTCCCAAGTGCCGCTGCCAGGCGTCTTTCCGCAGAAGGAGCGCCCCGGAGCGCCCCGCAACCGGCACCGTCATCTCTGCGCAAAGAGCCAAAATATTTTCAAACCCGCCAAAACTCATCCAAAAATATTTTCAAACCCGCCAAAATAGAAAACCAGACAGAGGTGATCAATACATTCGAAAAAACCTGACAAAACATGATCAAGCCCACCAAAGCTAATCCAAACACACCAAAAACTGGGCTAAACAGAATCAAAACAAATCAAAACAAATCCAAACCTTCTAAAAACCCGCCAAAATATTTCAAAACCCGTCAAAACTAATCAAAATATTCTGAATACCCGCCAAAACATTCCAAATACCAGCCAAAAGATTTTAAAACTCGCCAAAAAGTATCCAAACATTCCAAAACCTGCCAACACAATAAAAACAACTCAAGAGAATACAAAACATTCTAAAACCCATCCAAGACATTCCGAAAACCCGCCAAAACATCATAAAAACAAATCAAAACCAACCAAAATATTCCAAAAACCCGCCAAAATGATTTAGACCCGCAAAACTCATCAAAACATTCTGAAAAGATGCCAAAACATTAGAAAACCAGCCTGAACTGATCAAAACATTCAAAAAACTTGGCAAAACATCATAAAAACAAATCAAAACCAACCAAAACATTCCTAAAACCTGACAAAATAGTTTAGAACCTGCCAAACCTGATCAAAACATTCTGAAAAGATGCCAAAATACTAGAAAACCAGTAAGAAGTGATCGAAACTTTCAATAACTTGCCAAAACATAATCAAAACAAATGAAAGCAAACCAAAACATTCCAAATACCCACCAAAAGATTTTAAAACCCGCCAAAAGGAATCCAAACATTCCAAAACCTGCCAAGACAATATAAACAACACAAGAGAAAACAAAACATTCTAAAACACCATCAAACCATTCCGAAAACCCGCCAAAACATCATAAAAACAATTCAAAACCAACCAAAAAATAAGAGGAACATGGCAACATATTGGCAAGCAAGAGACGGAGAACGTGACACCTTCTAGGAGGCCAAGAAGGAAGCCGCACAACACCTGCACTGTGTCTGCAACTTTCAAACTGCTAGAAGCTAGTGGCTTGCCACTGGCTTGCCTATTCAATTGCCATTAGCATTCCAATGGAAGCTATTCTTGGACAACTTTGCTCTGCTTGCTGCTAGTTCTGCCCCAGCCTACCATAGATAACCTTGCTCTTGCCTTGAGGCTCTGAGATGCCAAGAACTTGTCAACTTCAAAGGGCGGGCCGGGCTACATCTACTCAGCTGCCACAGTTTCTCCTTGCTAGACCTAGTGGGAAATCATTTTGCTGAGATGCAGAAGGCAAGAAACGCAGAATACGGAGACGCGGAGCTGTCCCAAGTGCCGCTGCCAGGCGTCTTTCCGCAGAAGGAGCGCCCCGGAGCGCCCCGCAACCGGCACCGTCATCTCTGCGCAAAGAGCCAAAATATTTTCAAACCCGCCAAAACTCATCCAAAAATATTTTCAAACCCGCCAAAATAGAAAACCAGACAGAGGTGATCAATACATTCGAAAAAACCTGACAAAACATGATCAAGCCCACCAAAGCTAATCCAAACACACCAAAAACTGGGCTAAACAGAATCAAAACAAATCAAAACAAATCCAAACCTTCTAAACACCCGCCAAAATATTTCAAAACCCGTCAAAACTAAACAAAACCTTCCGAATACCCGCCAAAACATTCCAAATACCCGCCAAAAGATTTTAAAACCTGCCAAAAAGAATCCAAACATTCCAAAACCTGCCAACACAATAAAAACAACTCAAGAGAATACAAAACATTCTAAAACCCAACCAAGACATTCCGAAAACCCGCCAAAACATCATAAAAACAAATCAAAACCAACCAAAATATTCCAAAAACCCGCCAAAACGATTTAGACCCGCAAAACTCATCAAAACATTCTGAAAAGATGCCAAAACATTAGACATCCAGCCAGAACTGATCAAAACATTCAAAAAACTTGGCAAAACCTCATAAAAACAAATCAAAACCAACCAAAACATTCCAAAAACCTGACAAAATAGTTTAGAACCTGCCAAACCTGATCAAAACATTCTGAAAAGATGCCAAAATACTAGAAAACCAGTCAGAAGTGATCGAAACTTTCAATAACTTGCCAAAACATAATCAAAACAAATGAAAGCAAACCAAAACATTCCAAATACCCGCCAAAAGATTTTAAAACCCGCCAAAAGGAATCCAAATGTTCCACAACCTGCCAAGACAATCAAAACAACACAAGAGAAAACAAAACATTCTAAAACACCATCAAAACATTCCGAAAACCCGCCAAAACATCATAAAAACAAATCAAAACCAACCAAAAAATAAGAGGAACACGGCAACATATTGGCAAGCAAGAGACGGAGAAGGTGACACCTTCTAGGAGGCCAAGAAGGAAGCCGCACAACACCTGCACTGTGTCTGCAACTTTCAAACTGCTAGAAGCTAGTGGCTTGCCACTGGCCTGCCTCTTCAATTGCCATTAGCATTCCAATGGAAGCTATTCTTGGACAACTTTGCTCTGCTTGCTGCTAGTTCTGCCCCAGCCTACCATAGATAACCTTGCTCTTGCCTTGAGGCTCTGAGATGCCAAGAACTTGTCAACTTCAAAGGGCGGGCCGGGCTACATCTACTCAGCTGCCACAGTTTCTCCTTGCTAGACCTAGTGGGAAATCATTTTGCTGAGATGCAGAAGGCAAGAAACGCAGAATACGGAGATGCGGAGCTGTCCCAAGTGCCGCTGCCAGGCGTCTTTCCGCAGAAGGAGCGCCCCGGAGCGCCCCGCAACCGGCACCGTCATCTCTGCGCAAAGAGCCAAAATATTTTCAAACCCGCCAAAACTCATCCAAAAATATTTTCAAACCCGCCAAAATAGAAAACCAGACAGAGGTGATCAATACATTCGAAAAAACCGGACAAAACATGATCAAGCCCACCAAAGCTAATCCAAACACACCAAAAACTGGGCTAAACAGAATCAAAACAAATCAAAACAAATCCAAACCTTCTAAAAACCCGCCAAAATATTTCAAAACCCGTCAAAACTAATCAAAATATTCTGAATACCCGCCAAAACATTCCAAATACCAGCCAAAAGATTTTAAAACTCGCCAAAAAGTATCCAAACATTCCAAAACCTGCCAACACAATAAAAACAACTCAAGAGAATACAAAACATTCTAAAACCCATCCAAGACATTCCGAAAACCCGCCAAAACATCATAAAAACAAATCAAAACCAACCAAAATATTCCAAAAACCCGCCAAAATGATTTAGACCCGCAAAACTCATCAAAACATTCTGAAAAGATGCCAAAACATTAGAAAACCAGCCTGAACTGATCAAAACATTCAAAAAACTTGGCAAAACATCATAAAAACAAATCAAAACCAACCGAAACATTCCAAAAACCAGCCAAAATATTCCGAAATCTGGCCAAAACATCATAAAACCAAATCAAAACCAACCAAAACATTCCACAAACCCGACAAAATAGTTTAGAACCCGCCAAAACTGATCAAAACATTCTGAAAAGATGCCAAAATACTATCAAACCAGTAAGAAGTGATCGAAACATTCAATAACTTGCCAAAACATAATCAAAACAAATGAAAGCAAACCAAAACATTCCAAATACCCGCCAAAAGATTTGAAAACCCGCCAAAAGGAATCCAAACATTCCAAAACCTGCCAACACAATAAAAACAACTCAAGAGAAAACAAAACATTCTAAAACCCAACCAAAACATTCCGAAAACCCACCAAAACATCATAAAAACAAATCAAAACCAACCAAAAAATAAGAGGAACACGGCAACATATTGGCAAGCAAGAGACGGAGAACGCGGCACCTTCTAGGAGGCCAAGAAGGAAGCCGCACAACACCTGCACTGTGTCTGCAACTTTCAAACTGCTAGAAGCTAGTGGCTTGCCACTGGCCTGCCTCTTCAATTGCCATTAGCATTCCAATGGAAGCTATTCTTGGACAACTTTGCTCTGCTTGCTGCTAGTTCTGCCCCAGCCTACCATAGAGAACCTTGCTCTTGCCTTGAGGCTCTGAGATGCCAAGAACTTGTCAACTTCAAAGGGCGGGCCGGGCTACATCTACTCAGCTGCCACAGTTTCTCCTTGCTAGACCTAGTGGGAAAGCATTTTGCTGAGATGCAGAAGGCAAGAAACGCAGAATACGGAGACGCGGAGCTGTCCCAAGTGCCGCTGCCAGGCGTCTTTCCGCAGAAGGAGCGCCCCGGAGCGCACCGCAACCGGCACCGTCATCTCTGCGCAAAGAGCCAAAATATTTTCAAACCCGCCAAAACTAATCCAAAAATATTTTCAAACCCGCCAAAATAGAAAACCAGACAGAAGTGATCAATACATTCGAAAAAACCTGACAAGACATGATCAAGCCCACCAAAGCCAATCCAAACACACCAAAAACTGGGCTAAACAGAATCAAAACAAATCAAAACAAATCGAAACCTTCTAAAAACCCGCCAAAATATTTCAAAACCCGTCAAAACTAATCAAAACCTTCCGAATACCCGCCAAAAGATTCCAAATACCCGCCAAAAGATTTTAAAACCCGCCAAAAAGAATCCAAACATTCCAAAACCTGCCAACACAATAAAAACAACTCAAGAGAATACAAAACATTCTAAAACCCAACCAAGACATTCCGAAAACCCGCCAAAACATCATAAAAACAAATCAAAACCAACCAAAATATTCCGAAAACCCGCCAAAATGATTTAGACCCGCAAAACTCATCAAAACATTCTGAAAAGATGCCAAAACATTAGAAAACCAGCCTGAACTGATCAAAACATTCAAAAAACTTGGCAAAACATCATAAAAACAAATCAAAACCAACCAAAACATTCCTAAAACCCGACAAAATAGTTTAGAACCTGCCAAACCTGATCAAAACATTCTGAAAAGATGCCAAAATACTAGAAAACCAGTAAGAAGTGATCGAAACTTTCAATAACTTGCCAAAACATAATCAAAACAAATGAAAGCAAACCAAAACATTCCAAATACCCACCAAAAGATTTTAAAACCCGCCAAAAGGAATCCAAACATTCCAAAACCTGCCAAGACAATATAAACAACACAAGAGAAAACAAAACATTCTAAAACACCATCAAACCATTCCGAAAACCCGCCAAAACATCATAAAAACAAATCAAAACCAACCAAAAAATAAGAGGAACATGGCAACATATTGGCAAGCAAGAGACGGAGAACGTGACACCTTCTAGGAGGCCAAGAAGGAAGCCGCACAACACCTGCACTGTGTCTGCAACTTTCAAACTGCTAGAAGCTAGTGGCTTGCCACTGGCTTGCCTATTCAATTGCCATTAGCATTCCAATGGAAGCTATTCTTGGACAACTTTGCTCTGCTTGCTGCTAGTTCTGCCCCAGCCTACCATAGAGAACCTTGCTCTTGCCTTGAGGCTCTGAGATGCCAAGAACTTGTCAACTTCAAAGGGCGGGCCGGGCTACATCTACTCAGCTGCCACAGTTTCTCCTTGCTAGACCTAGTGGGAAAGCATTTTGCTGAGATGCAGAAGGCAAGAAACGCAGAATACGGAGACGCGGAGCTGTCCCAAGTGCCGCTGCCAGGCGTCTTTCCGCAGAAGGAGCGCCCTGGAGCGCACCGCAACCGGCACCGTCATCTCTGCGCAAAGAGCCAAAATATTTTAAAACCCGCCAAAACTAATCCAAAAATATTTTCAAACCCACCAAAATAGAAAACCAGACAGAAGTGATCAATACATTCGAAAAAACCTGACAAAACATGATCAAGCCCACCAAAGCTAATCCAAACACACCAAAAACTGGGCTAAACAGAATCAAAACAAATCAAAACAAATCCAAACCTTCTAAAAACCCGCCAAAATATTTCAAAACCCGTCAAAACTAATCAAAATATTCTGAATACCCGCCAAAACATTCCAAATACCAGCCAAAAGATTTTAAAACTCGCCAAAAAGTATCCAAACATTCCAAAACCTGCCAACACAATAAAAACAACTCAAGAGAATACAAAACATTCTAAAACCCATCCAAGACATTCCGAAAACCCGCCAAAACATCATAAAAACAAATCAAAACCAACCAAAATATTCCAAAAACCCGCCAAAATGATTTAGACCCGCAAAACTCATCAAAACATTCTGAAAAGATGCCAAAACATTAGAAAACCAGCCTGAACTGATCAAAACATTCAAAAAACTTGGCAAAACATCATAAAAACAAATCAAAACCAACCGAAACATTCCAAAAACCAGCCAAAATATTCCGAAATCTGGCCAAAACATCATAAAACCAAATCAAAACCAACCAAAACATTCCACAAACCCGACAAAATAGTTTAGAACCCGCCAAAACTGATCAAAACATTCTGAAAAGATGCCAAAATACTATCAAACCAGTAAGAAGTGATCGAAACATTCAATAACTTGCCAAAACATAATCAAAACAAATGAAAGCAAACCAAAACATTCCAAATACCCGCCAAAAGATTTGAAAACCCGCCAAAAGGAATCCAAACATTCCAAAACCTGCCAACACAATAAAAACAACTCAAGAGAAAACAAAACATTCTAAAACCCAACCAAAACATTCCGAAAACCCACCAAAACATCATAAAAACAAATCAAAACCAACCAAAAAATAAGAGGAACACGGCAACATATTGGCAAGCAAGAGACGGAGAACGCGGCACCTTCTAGGAGGCCAAGAAGGAAGCCGCACAACACCTGCACTGTGTCTGCAACTTTCAAACTGCTAGAAGCTAGTGGCTTGCCACTGGCCTGCCTCTTCAATTGCCATTAGCATTCCAATGGAAGCTATTCTTGGACAACTTTGCTCTGCTTGCTGCTAGTTCTGCCCCAGCCTACCATAGAGAACCTTGCTCTTGCCTTGAGGCTCTGAGATGCCAAGAACTTGTCAACTTCAAAGGGCGGGCCGGGCTACATCTACTCAGCTGCCACAGTTTCTCCTTGCTAGACCTAGTGGGAAAGCATTTTGCTGAGATGCAGAAGGCAAGAAACGCAGAATACGGAGACGCGGAGCTGTCCCAAGTGCCGCTGCCAGGCGTCTTTCCGCAGAAGGAGCGCCCCGGAGCGCACCGCAACCGGCACCGTCATCTCTGCGCAAAGAGCCAAAATATTTTCAAACCCGCCAAAACTAATCCAAAAATATTTTCAAACCCGCCAAAATAGAAAACCAGACAGAAGTGATCAATACATTCGAAAAAACCTGACAAGACATGATCAAGCCCACCAAAGCCAATCCAAACACACCAAAAACTGGGCTAAACAGAATCAAAACAAATCAAAACAAATCGAAACCTTCTAAAAACCCGCCAAAATATTTCAAAACCCGTCAAAACTAATCAAAACCTTCCGAATACCCGCCAAAAGATTCCAAATACCCGCCAAAAGATTTTAAAACCCGCCAAAAAGAATCCAAACATTCCAAAACCTGCCAACACAATAAAAACAACTCAAGAGAATACAAAACATTCTAAAACCCAACCAAGACATTCCGAAAACCCGCCAAAACATCATAAAAACAAATCAAAACCAACCAAAATATTCCGAAAACCCGCCAAAATGATTTAGACCTGCAAAACTCATCAAAACATTCTGAAAAGATGCCAAAACATTAGAAAACCAGCCTGAACTGATCAAAACATTCAAAAAACTTGGCAAAACATCATAAAAACAAATCAAAACCAACCAAAACATTCCTAAAACCCGACAAAATAGTTTAGAACCTGCCAAACCTGATCAAAACATTCTGAAAAGATGCCAAAATACTAGAAAACCAGTAAGAAGTGATCGAAACTTTCAATAACTTGCCAAAACATAATCAAAACAAATGAAAGCAAACCAAAACATTCCAAATACCCACCAAAAGATTTTAAAACACGCCAAAAGGAATCCAAACATTCCAACACCTTCCAAGACAATAAAAGCAACACAAGAGAAAACAAAACATTCTAAAACACCACCAAAACATTCCGAAAACCAACCAAAACATCATCAAAACAAATCAAAACCAACCAAAACATTCTGAAAACCCGCCAAAATGATTTAGACCCGCAAAACTCATCTAAACATTCTGAAAAGATGCCAAAACATTAGAAAACCAGCCTGAACTGATCAAAACATTCAAAAAACTTGGCAAAACATCATAAAAACAAATCAAAACCAACTGAAACATTCCAAAAACCAGCCAAAATATTCCGAAATCTGGCCAAAACATCATAAAAACAAATCAAAACCAACCAAAAAATAAGAGGAACACGGCAACATATTGGCAAGCAAGAGACGGAGAAGGTGACACCTTCTAGGAGGCCAAGAAGGAAGCCGCACAACACCTGCACTGTGTCTGCAACTTTCAAACTGCTAGAAGCTAGTGGCTTGCCACTGGCTTGCCTATTCAATTGCCATTAGCATTCCAATGGAAGCTATTCTTGGACAACTTTGCTCTGCTTGCTGCTAGTTCTGCCCCAGCCTACCATAGAGAACCTTGCTCTTGCCTTGAGGCTCTGAGATGCCAAGAACTTGTCAACTTCAAAGGGCGGGCCGGGCTACATCTACTCAGCTGCCACAGTTTCTCCTTGCTAGACCTAGTGGGAAAGCATTTTGCTGAGATGCAGAAGGCAAGAAACGCAGAATACGGAGACGCGGAGCTGTCCCAAGTGCCGCTGCCAGGCGTCTTTCCGCAGAAGGAGCGCCCCGGAGCGCCCCGCAACCGGCACCGTCATCTCTGCGCAAAGAGCCAAAATATTTTCAAACCCGCCAAAACTCATCCAAAAATATTTTCAAACCCGCCAAAATAGAAAACCAGACAGAGGTGATCAATACATTCGAAAAAACCTGACAAAACATGATCAAGCCCACCAAAGCTAATCCAAACACACCAAAAACTGGGCTAAACAGAATCAAAACAAATCAAAACAAATCCAAACCTTCTAAAAACCCGCCAAAATATTTCAAAACCCGTCAAAACTAATCAAAACCTTCCGAATACCCGCCAAAACATTCCAAATACCCGCCAAAAGATTTTAAAACCCGCCAAAAAGTATCCAAACATTCCAAAACCTGCCAACACAATAAAAACAACTCAAGAGAATACAAAACATTCTAAAACCCATCCAAGACATTCCGAAAACCCGCCAAAACATCATAAAAACAAATCAAAACCAACCAAAATATTCCAAAAACCCGCCAAAATGATTTAGACCCGCAAAACTCATCAAAACATTCTGAAAAGATGCCAAAACATTAGAAAACCAGCCTGAACTGATCAAAACATTCAAAAAACTTGGCAAAACATCATAAAAACAAATCAAAACCAACCGAAACATTCCAAAAACCAGCCAAAATATTCCGAAATCTGGCCAAAACATCATAAAACCAAATCAAAACCAACCAAAACATTCCACAAACCCGACAAAATAGTTTAGAACCCGCCAAAACTGATCAAAACATTCTGAAAAGATGCCAAAATACTATCAAACCAGTAAGAAGTGATCGAAACATTCAATAACTTGCCAAAACATAATCAAAACAAATGAAAGCAAACCAAAACATTCCAAATACCCGCCAAAAGATTTGAAAACCCGCCAAAAGGAATCCAAACATTCCAAAACCTGCCAACACAATAAAAACAACTCAAGAGAAAACAAAACATTCTAAAACCCAACCAAAACATTCCGAAAACCCACCAAAACATCATAAAAACAAATCAAAACCAACCAAAAAATAAGAGGAACACGGCAACATATTGGCAAGCAAGAGACGGAGAACGCGGCACCTTCTAGGAGGCCAAGAAGGAAGCCGCACAACACCTGCACTGTGTCTGCAACTTTCAAACTGCTAGAAGCTAGTGGCTTGCCACTGGCCTGCCTCTTCAATTGCCATTAGCATTCCAATGGAAGCTATTCTTGGACAACTTTGCTCTGCTTGCTGCTAGTTCTGCCCCAGCCTACCATAGAGAACCTTGCTCTTGCCTTGAGGCTCTGAGATGCCAAGAACTTGTCAACTTCAAAGGGCGGGCCGGGCTACATCTACTCAGCTGCCACAGTTTCTCCTTGCTAGACCTAGTGGGAAAGCATTTTGCTGAGATGCAGAAGGCAAGAAACGCAGAATACGGAGACGCGGAGCTGTCCCAAGTGCCGCTGCCAGGCGTCTTTCCGCAGAAGGAGCGCCCCGGAGCGCACCGCAACCGGCACCGTCATCTCTGCGCAAAGAGCCAAAATATTTTCAAACCCGCCAAAACTAATCCAAAAATATTTTCAAACCCGCCAAAATAGAAAACCAGACAGAAGTGATCAATACATTCGAAAAAACCTGACAAGACATGATCAAGCCCACCAAAGCCAATCCAAACACACCAAAAACTGGGCTAAACAGAATCAAAACAAATCAAAACAAATCGAAACCTTCTAAAAACCCGCCAAAATATTTCAAAACCCGTCAAAACTAATCAAAACCTTCCGAATACCCGCCAAAAGATTCCAAATACCCGCCAAAAGATTTTAAAACCCGCCAAAAAGAATCCAAACATTCCAAAACCTGCCAACACAATAAAAACAACTCAAGAGAATACAAAACATTCTAAAACCCAACCAAGACATTCCGAAAACCCGCCAAAACATCATAAAAACAAATCAAAACCAACCAAAATATTCCGAAAACCCGCCAAAATGATTTAGACCCGCAAAACTCATCAAAACATTCTGAAAAGATGCCAAAACATTAGAAAACCAGCCTGAACTGATCAAAACATTCAAAAAACTTGGCAAAACATCATAAAAACAAATCAAAACCAACCAAAACATTCCTAAAACCCGACAAAATAGTTTAGAACCTGCCAAACCTGATCAAAACATTCTGAAAAGATGCCAAAATACTAGAAAACCAGTAAGAAGTGATCGAAACTTTCAATAACTTGCCAAAACATAATCAAAACAAATGAAAGCAAACCAAAACATTCCAAATACCCACCAAAAGATTTTAAAACCCGCCAAAAGGAATCCAAACATTCCAAAACCTGCCAAGACAATATAAACAACACAAGAGAAAACAAAACATTCTAAAACACCATCAAACCATTCCGAAAACCCGCCAAAACATCATAAAAACAAATCAAAACCAACCAAAAAATAAGAGGAACATGGCAACATATTGGCAAGCAAGAGACGGAGAACGTGACACCTTCTAGGAGGCCAAGAAGGAAGCCGCACAACACCTGCACTGTGTCTGCAACTTTCAAACTGCTAGAAGCTAGTGGCTTGCCACTGGCTTGCCTATTCAATTGCCATTAGCATTCCAATGGAAGCTATTCTTGGACAACTTTGCTCTGCTTGCTGCTAGTTCTGCCCCAGCCTACCATAGAGAACCTTGCTCTTGCCTTGAGGCTCTGAGATGCCAAGAACTTGTCAACTTCAAAGGGCGGGCCGGGCTACATCTACTCAGCTGCCACAGTTTCTCCTTGCTAGACCTAGTGGGAAAGCATTTTGCTGAGATGCAGAAGGCAAGAAACGCAGAATACGGAGACGCGGAGCTGTCCCAAGTGCCGCTGCCAGGCGTCTTTCCGCAGAAGGAGCGCCCTGGAGCGCACCGCAACCGGCACCGTCATCTCTGCGCAAAGAGCCAAAATATTTTAAAACCCGCCAAAACTAATCCAAAAATATTTTCAAACCCACCAAAATAGAAAACCAGACAGAAGTGATCAATACATTCGAAAAAACCTGACAAAACATGATCAAGCCCACCAAAGCTAATCCAAACACACCAAAAACTGGGCTAAACAGAATCAAAACAAATCAAAACAAATCCAAACCTTCTAAAAACCCGCCAAAATATTTCAAAACCCGTCAAAACTAATCAAAATATTCTGAATACCCGCCAAAACATTCCAAATACCAGCCAAAAGATTTTAAAACTCGCCAAAAAGTATCCAAACATTCCAAAACCTGCCAACACAATAAAAACAACTCAAGAGAATACAAAACATTCTAAAACCCATCCAAGACATTCCGAAAACCCGCCAAAACATCATAAAAACAAATCAAAACCAACCAAAATATTCCAAAAACCCGCCAAAATGATTTAGACCCGCAAAACTCATCAAAACATTCTGAAAAGATGCCAAAACATTAGAAAACCAGCCTGAACTGATCAAAACATTCAAAAAACTTGGCAAAACATCATAAAAACAAATCAAAACCAACCGAAACATTCCAAAAACCAGCCAAAATATTCCGAAATCTGGCCAAAACATCATAAAACCAAATCAAAACCAACCAAAACATTCCACAAACCCGACAAAATAGTTTAGAACCCGCCAAAACTGATCAAAACATTCTGAAAAGATGCCAAAATACTATCAAACCAGTAAGAAGTGATCGAAACATTCAATAACTTGCCAAAACATAATCAAAACAAATGAAAGCAAACCAAAACATTCCAAATACCCGCCAAAAGATTTGAAAACCCGCCAAAAGGAATCCAAACATTCCAAAACCTGCCAACACAATAAAAACAACTCAAGAGAAAACAAAACATTCTAAAACCCAACCAAAACATTCCGAAAACCCACCAAAACATCATAAAAACAAATCAAAACCAACCAAAAAATAAGAGGAACACGGCAACATATTGGCAAGCAAGAGACGGAGAACGCGGCACCTTCTAGGAGGCCAAGAAGGAAGCCGCACAACACCTGCACTGTGTCTGCAACTTTCAAACTGCTAGAAGCTAGTGGCTTGCCACTGGCCTGCCTCTTCAATTGCCATTAGCATTCCAATGGAAGCTATTCTTGGACAACTTTGCTCTGCTTGCTGCTAGTTCTGCCCCAGCCTACCATAGAGAACCTTGCTCTTGCCTTGAGGCTCTGAGATGCCAAGAACTTGTCAACTTCAAAGGGCGGGCCGGGCTACATCTACTCAGCTGCCACAGTTTCTCCTTGCTAGACCTAGTGGGAAAGCATTTTGCTGAGATGCAGAAGGCAAGAAACGCAGAATACGGAGACGCGGAGCTGTCCCAAGTGCCGCTGCCAGGCGTCTTTCCGCAGAAGGAGCGCCCCGGAGCGCACCGCAACCGGCACCGTCATCTCTGCGCAAAGAGCCAAAATATTTTCAAACCCGCCAAAACTAATCCAAAAATATTTTCAAACCCGCCAAAATAGAAAACCAGACAGAAGTGATCAATACATTCGAAAAAACCTGACAAGACATGATCAAGCCCACCAAAGCCAATCCAAACACACCAAAAACTGGGCTAAACAGAATCAAAACAAATCAAAACAAATCGAAACCTTCTAAAAACCCGCCAAAATATTTCAAAACCCGTCAAAACTAATCAAAACCTTCCGAATACCCGCCAAAAGATTCCAAATACCCGCCAAAAGATTTTAAAACCCGCCAAAAAGAATCCAAACATTCCAAAACCTGCCAACACAATAAAAACAACTCAAGAGAATACAAAACATTCTAAAACCCAACCAAGACATTCCGAAAACCCGCCAAAACATCATAAAAACAAATCAAAACCAACCAAAATATTCCGAAAACCCGCCAAAATGATTTAGACCCGCAAAACTCATCAAAACATTCTGAAAAGATGCCAAAACATTAGAAAACCAGCCTGAACTGATCAAAACATTCAAAAAACTTGGCAAAACATCATAAAAACAAATCAAAACCAACCAAAACATTCCTAAAACCCGACAAAATAGTTTAGAACCTGCCAAACCTGATCAAAACATTCTGAAAAGATGCCAAAATACTAGAAAACCAGTAAGAAGTGATCGAAACTTTCAATAACTTGCCAAAACATAATCAAAACAAATGAAAGCAAACCAAAACATTCCAAATACCCACCAAAAGATTTTAAAACCCGCCAAAAGGAATCCAAACATTCCAACACCTTCCAAGACAATAAAAGCAACACAAGAGAAAACAAAACATTCTAAAACACCACCAAAACATTCCGAAAACCAACCAAAACATCATCAAAACAAATCAAAACCAACCAAAACATTCTGAAAACCCGCCAAAATGATTTAGACCCGCAAAACTCATCTAAACATTCTGAAAAGATGCCAAAACATTAGAAAACCAGCCTGAACTGATCAAAACATTCAAAAAACTTGGCAAAACATCATAAAAACAAATCAAAACCAACCGAAACATTCCAAAAACCAGCCAAAATATTCCGAAATCTGGCCAAAACATCATAAAAACAAATCAAAACCAACCAAAAAATAAGAGGAACACGGCAACATATTGGCAAGCAAGAGACGGAGAACGTGACACCTTCTAGGAGGCCAAGAAGGAAGCCGCACAACACCTGCACTGTGTCTGCAACTTTCAAACTGCTAGAAGCTAGTGGCTTGCCACTGGCTTGCCTATTCAATTGCCATTAGCATTCCAATGGAAGCTATTCTTGGACAACTTTGCTCTGCTTGCTGCTAGTTCTGCCCCAGCCTACCATAGAGAACCTTGCTCTTGCCTTGAGGCTCTGAGATGCCAAGAACTTGTCAACTTCAAAGGGCGGGCCGGGCTACATCTACTCAGCTGCCACAGTTTCTCCTTGCTAGACCTAGTGGGAAAGCATTTTGCTGAGATGCAGAAGGCAAGAAACGCAGAATACGGAGACGCGGAGCTGTCCCAAGTGCCGCTGCCAGGCGTCTTTCCGCAGAAGGAGCGCCCCGGAGCGCACCGCAACCGGCACCGTCATCTCTGCGCAAAGAGCCAAAATATTTTCAAACCCGCCAAAACTCATCCAAAAATATTTTCAAACCCGCCAAAATAGAAAACCAGACAGAGGTGATCAATACATTCGAAAAAACCTGACAAAACATGATCAAGCCCACCAAAGCTAATCCAAACACACCAAAAACTGGGCTAAACAGAATCAAAACAAATCAAAACAAATCCAAACCTTCTAAAAACCCGCCAAAATATTTCAAAACCCGTCAAAACTAATCAAAATATTCTGAATACCCGCCAAAACATTCCAAATACCAGCCAAAAGATTTTAAAACTCGCCAAAAAGTATCCAAACATTCCAAAACCTGCCAACACAATAAAAACAACTCAAGAGAATACAAAACATTCTAAAACCCATCCAAGACATTCCGAAAACCCGCCAAAACATCATAAAAACAAATCAAAACCAACCAAAATATTCCAAAAACCCGCCAAAATGATTTAGACCCGCAAAACTCATCAAAACATTCTGAAAAGATGCCAAAACATTAGAAAACCAGCCTGAACTGATCAAAACATTCAAAAAACTTGGCAAAACATCATAAAAACAAATCAAAACCAACCGAAACATTCCAAAAACCAGCCAAAATATTCCGAAATCTGGCCAAAACATCATAAAACCAAATCAAAACCAACCAAAACATTCCACAAACCCGACAAAATAGTTTAGAACCCGCCAAACCTGATCAAAACATTCTGAAAAGATGCCAAAATACTATCAAACCAGTAAGAAGTGATCGAAACATTCAATAACTTGCCAAAACATAATCAAAACAAATGAAAGCAAACCAAAACATTCCAAATACCCGCCAAAAGATTTGAAAACCCGCCAAAAGGAATCCAAACATTCCAAAACCTGCCAACACAATAAAAACAACTCAAGAGAAAACAAAACATTCTAAAACCCAACCAAAACATTCCGAAAACCCACCAAAACATCATAAAAACAAATCAAAACCAACCAAAAAATAAGAGGAACACGGCAACATATTGGCAAGCAAGAGACGGAGAACGCGGCACCTTCTAGGAGGCCAAGAAGGAAGCCGCACAACACCTGCACTGTGTCTGCAACTTTCAAACTGCTAGAAGCTAGTGGCTTGCCACTGGCCTGCCTCTTCAATTGCCATTAGCATTCCAATGGAAGCTATTCTTGGACAACTTTGCTCTGCTTGCTGCTAGTTCTGCCCCAGCCTACCATAGAGAACCTTGCTCTTGCCTTGAGGCTCTGAGATGCCAAGAACTTGTCAACTTCAAAGGGCGGGCCGGGCTACATCTACTCAGCTGCCACAGTTTCTCCTTGCTAGACCTAGTGGGAAAGCATTTTGCTGAGATGCAGAAGGCAAGAAACGCAGAATACGGAGACGCGGAGCTGTCCCAAGTGCCGCTGCCAGGCGTCTTTCCGCAGAAGGAGCGCCCCGGAGCGCACCGCAACCGGCACCGTCATCTCTGCGCAAAGAGCCAAAATATTTTCAAACCCGCCAAAACTAATCCAAAAATATTTTCAAACCCGCCAAAATAGAAAACCAGACAGAAGTGATCAATACATTCGAAAAAACCTGACAAGACATGATCAAGCCCACCAAAGCCAATCCAAACACACCAAAAACTGGGCTAAACAGAATCAAAACAAATCAAAACAAATCGAAACCTTCTAAAAACCCGCCAAAATATTTCAAAACCCGTCAAAACTAATCAAAACCTTCCGAATACCCGCCAAAAGATTCCAAATACCCGCCAAAAGATTTTAAAACCCGCCAAAAAGAATCCAAACATTCCAAAACCTGCCAACACAATAAAAACAACTCAAGAGAATACAAAACATTCTAAAACCCAACCAAGACATTCCGAAAACCCGCCAAAACATCATAAAAACAAATCAAAACCAACCAAAATATTCCGAAAACCCGCCAAAATGATTTAGACCCGCAAAACTCATCAAAACATTCTGAAAAGATGCCAAAACATTAGAAAACCAGCCTGAACTGATCAAAACATTCAAAAAACTTGGCAAAACATCATAAAAACAAATCAAAACCAACCAAAACATTCCTAAAACCCGACAAAATAGTTTAGAACCTGCCAAACCTGATCAAAACATTCTGAAAAGATGCCAAAATACTAGAAAACCAGTAAGAAGTGATCGAAACTTTCAATAACTTGCCAAAACATAATCAAAACAAATGAAAGCAAACCAAAACATTCCAAATACCCACCAAAAGATTTTAAAACCCGCCAAAAGGAATCCAAACATTCCAAAACCTGCCAAGACAATCAAAACAACACAAGAGAAAACAAAACATTCTAAAACACCATCAAACCATTCCGAAAACCGGCCAAAACATCATAAAAACAAATCAAAACCAACCAAAAAATAAGAGGAACATGGCAACATATTGGCAAGCAAGAGACGGAGAACGTGACACCTTCTAGGAGGCCAAGAAGGAAGCCGCACAACACCTGCACTGTGTCTGCAACTTTCAAACTGCTAGAAGCTAGTGGCTTGCCACTGGCTTGCCTATTCAATTGCCATTAGCATTCCAATGGAAGCTATTCTTGGACAACTTTGCTCTGCTTGCTGCTAGTTCTGCCCCAGCCTACCATAGAGAACCTTGCTCTTGCCTTGAGGCTCTGAGATGCCAAGAACTTGTCAACTTCAAAGGGCGGGCCGGGCTACATCTACTCAGCTGCCACAGTTTCTCCTTGCTAGACCTAGTGGGAAAGCATTTTGCTGAGATGCAGAAGGCAAGAAACGCAGAATACGGAGACGCGGAGCTGTCCCAAGTGCCGCTGCCAGGCGTCTTTCCGCAGAAGGAGCGCCCTGGAGCGCACCGCAACCGGCACCGTCATCTCTGCGCAAAGAGCCAAAATATTTTCAAACCCGCCAAAACTAATCCAAAAATATTTTCAAACCCACCAAAATAGAAAACCAGACAGAAGTGATCAATACATTCGAAAAAACCTGACAAAACATGATCAAGCCCACCAAAGCTAATCCAAACACACCAAAAACTGGGCTAAACAGAATCAAAACAAATCAAAACAAATCCAAACCTTCTAAAAACCCGCCAAAATATTTCAAAACCCGTCAAAACTAATCAAAATATTCTGAATACCCGCCAAAACATTCCAAATACCAGCCAAAAGATTTTAAAACTCGCCAAAAAGTATCCAAACATTCCAAAACCTGCCAACACAATAAAAACAACTCAAGAGAATACAAAACATTCTAAAACCCATCCAAGACATTCCGAAAACCCGCCAAAACATCATAAAAACAAATCAAAACCAACCAAAATATTCCAAAAACCCGCCAAAATGATTTAGACCCGCAAAACTCATCAAAACATTCTGAAAAGATGCCAAAACATTAGAAAACCAGCCTGAACTGATCAAAACATTCAAAAAACTTGGCAAAACATCATAAAAACAAATCAAAACCAACCGAAACATTCCAAAAACCAGCCAAAATATTCCGAAATCTGGCCAAAACATCATAAAACCAAATCAAAACCAACCAAAACATTCCACAAACCCGACAAAATAGTTTAGAACCCGCCAAAACTGATCAAAACATTCTGAAAAGATGCCAAAATACTATCAAACCAGTAAGAAGTGATCGAAACATTCAATAACTTGCCAAAACATAATCAAAACAAATGAAAGCAAACCAAAACATTCCAAATACCCGCCAAAAGATTTGAAAACCCGCCAAAAGGAATCCAAACATTCCAAAACCTGCCAACACAATAAAAACAACTCAAGAGAAAACAAAACATTCTAAAACCCAACCAAAACATTCCGAAAACCCACCAAAACATCATCAAAACAAATCAAAACCAACCAAAAAATAAGAGGAACACGGCAACATATTGGCAAGCAAGAGACGGAGAACGCGGCACCTTCTAGGAGGCCAAGAAGGAAGCCGCACAACACCTGCACTGTGTCTGCAACTTTCAAACTGCTAGAAGCTAGTGGCTTGCCACTGGCCTGCCTCTTCAATTGCCATTAGCATTCCAATGGAAGCTATTCTTGGACAACTTTGCTCTGCTTGCTGCTAGTTCTGCCCCAGCCTACCATAGAGAACCTTGCTCTTGCCTTGAGGCTCTGAGATGCCAAGAACTTGTCAACTTCAAAGGGCGGGCCGGGCTACATCTACTCAGCTGCCACAGTTTCTCCTTGCTAGACCTAGTGGGAAAGCATTTTGCTGAGATGCAGAAGGCAAGAAACGCAGAATACGGAGACGCGGAGCTGTCCCAAGTGCCGCTGCCAGGCGTCTTTCCGCAGAAGGAGCGCCCCGGAGCGCACCGCAACCGGCACCGTCATCTCTGCGCAAAGAGCCAAAATATTTTCAAACCCGCCAAAACTAATCCAAAAATATTTTCAAACCCGCCAAAATAGAAAACCAGACAGAAGTGATCAATACATTCGAAAAAACCTGACAAGACATGATCAAGCCCACCAAAGCCAATCCAAACACACCAAAAACTGGGCTAAACAGAATCAAAACAAATCAAAACAAATCGAAACCTTCTAAAAACCCGCCAAAATATTTCAAAACCCGTCAAAACTAATCAAAACCTTCCGAATACCCGCCAAAAGATTCCAAATACCCGCCAAAAGATTTTAAAACCCGCCAAAAAGAATCCAAACATTCCAAAACCTGCCAACACAATAAAAACAACTCAAGAGAATACAAAACATTCTAAAACCCAACCAAGACATTCCGAAAACCCGCCAAAACATCATAAAAACAAATCAAAACCAACCAAAATATTCCGAAAACCCGCCAAAATGATTTAGACCCGCAAAACTCATCAAAACATTCTGAAAAGATGCCAAAACATTAGAAAACCAGCCTGAACTGATCAAAACATTCAAAAAACTTGGCAAAACATCATAAAAACAAATCAAAACCAACCAAAACATTCCTAAAACCCGACAAAATAGTTTAGAACCTGCCAAACCTGATCAAAACATTCTGAAAAGATGCCAAAATACTAGAAAACCAGTAAGAAGTGATCGAAACTTTCAATAACTTGCCAAAACATAATCAAAACAAATGAAAGCAAACCAAAACATTCCAAATACCCACCAAAAGATTTTAAAACCCGCCAAAAGGAATCCAAACATTCCAACACCTTCCAAGACAATAAAAGCAACACAAGAGAAAACAAAACATTCTAAAACACCACCAAAACATTCCGAAAACCAACCAAAACATCATCAAAACAAATCAAAACCAACCAAAACATTCTGAAAACCCGCCAAAATGATTTAGACCCGCAAAACTCATCTAAACATTCTGAAAAGATGCCAAAACATTAGAAAACCAGCCTGAACTGATCAAAACATTCAAAAAACTTGGCAAAACATCATAAAAACAAATCAAAACCAACCGAAACATTCCAAAAACCAGCCAAAATATTCCGAAATCTGGCCAAAACATCATAAAAACAAATCAAAACCAACCAAAACATTCCAAAAACCTGACAAAATAGTTTAGAACCCGCCAAAACTGATCAAAACATTCTGAAAAGATGCCAAAATACTAGAAAACCAGTAAGAAGTGATCGAAACATTCAATAACTTCCCAAAACATAATCAAGACAAATGAAATCAAACCAAAACATTCCAAATACCCGCCAAAATATTTTAAAACTCGCCAAAAAGGAATCCAAACATTCCAAAACCTGCCAAGACAATCAAAACAACACAAGAGAAAACAAAACATTCTAAAACACCATCAAAACATTCCGAAAACCCGCCAAAACATCATCAAAACAAATCAAAACCAACCAAAAAATAAGAGGAACACGGCAACATATTGGCAAGCAAGAGACGGAGAAGGTGACACCTTCTAGGAGGCCAAGAAGGAAGCCGCACAACACCTGCACTGTGTCTGCAACTTTCAAACTGCTAGAAGCTAGTGGCTTGCCACTGGCCTGCCTCTTCAATTGCCATTAGCATTCCAATGGAAGCTATTCTTGGACAACTTTGCTCTGCTTGCTGCTAGTTCTGCCCCAGCCTACCATAGAGAACCTTGCTCTTGCCTTGAGGCTCTGAGATGCCAAGAACTTGTCAACTTCAAAGGGCGGGCCGGGCTACATCTACTCAGCTGCCACAGTTTCTCCTTGCTAGACCTAGTGGGAAAGCATTTTGCTGAGATGCAGAAGGCAAGAAACGCAGAATACGGAGATGCGGAGCTGTCCCAAGTGCCGCTGCCAGGCGTCTTTCCGCAGAAGGAGCGCCCCGGAGCGCCCCGCAACCGGCACCGTCATCTCTGCGCAAAGAGCCAAAATATTTTCAAACCCGCCAAAACTCATCCAAAAATATTTTCAAACCCGCCAAAATAGAAAACCAGACAGAGGTGATCAATACATTCGAAAAAACCTGACAAAACATGATCAAGCCCACCAAAGCTAATCCAAACACACCAAAAACTGGGCTAAACAGAATCAAAACAAATCAAAACAAATCCAAACCTTCTAAAAACCCGCCAAAATATTTCAAAACCCGTCAAAACTAATCAAAATATTCTGAATACCCGCCAAAACATTCCAAATACCAGCCAAAAGATTTTAAAACTCGCCAAAAAGTATCCAAACATTCCAAAACCTGCCAACACAATAAAAACAACTCAAGAGAATACAAAACATTCTAAAACCCATCCAAGACATTCCAAAAACCCGCCAAAACATCATAAAAACAAATCAAAACCAACCAAAATATTCCAAAAACCCGCCAAAATGATTTAGACCCGCAAAACTCATCAAAACATTCTGAAAAGATGCCAAAACATTAGAAAACCAGCCTGAACTGATCAAAACATTCAAAAAACTTGGCAAAACATCATAAAAACAAATCAAAACCAACCGAAACATTCCAAAAACCAGCCAAAATATTCCGAAATCTGGCCAAAACATCATAAAACCAAATCAAAACCAACCAAAACATTCCACAAACCCGACAAAATAGTTTAGAACCCGCCAAAACTGATCAAAACATTCTGAAAAGATGCCAAAATACTATCAAACCAGTAAGAAGTGATCGAAACATTCAATAACTTGCCAAAACATAATCAAAACAAATGAAAGCAAACCAAAACATTCCAAATACCCGCCAAAAGATTTGAAAACCCGCCAAAAGGAATCCAAACATTCCAAAACCTGCCAACACAATAAAAACAACTCAAGAGAAAACAAAACATTCTAAAACCCAACCAAAACATTCCGAAAACCCACCAAAACATCATCAAAACAAATCAAAACCAACCAAAAAATAAGAGGAACACGGCAACATATTGGCAAGCAAGAGACGGAGAACGCGGCACCTTCTAGGAGGCCAAGAAGGAAGCCGCACAACACCTGCACTGTGTCTGCAACTTTCAAACTGCTAGAAGCTAGTGGCTTGCCACTGGCCTGCCTCTTCAATTGCCATTAGCATTCCAATGGAAGCTATTCTTGGACAACTTTGCTCTGCTTGCTGCTAGTTCTGCCCCAGCCTACCATAGAGAACCTTGCTCTTGCCTTGAGGCTCTGAGATGCCAAGAACTTGTCAACTTCAAAGGGCGGGCCGGGCTACATCTACTCAGCTGCCACAGTTTCTCCTTGCTAGACCTAGTGGGAAAGCATTTTGCTGAGATGCAGAAGGCAAGAAACGCAGAATACGGAGATGCGGAGCTGTCCCAATTGCCGCTGCCAGGCGTCTTTCCGCAGAAGGAGCGCCCCGGAGCGCCCCGCAACCGGCACCGTCATCTCTGCGCAAAGAGCCAAAATATTTTCAAACCCGCCAAAACTCATCCAAAAATATTTTCAAACCCGCCAAAATAGAAAACCAGACAGAGGTGATCAATACATTCGAAAAAACCTGACAAAACATGATCAAGCCCACCAAAGCTAATCCAAACACACCAAAAACTGGGCTAAACAGAATCAAAACAAATCAAAACAAATCCAAACCTTCTAAAAACCCGCCAAAATATTTCAAAACCCGTCAAAACTAATCAAAATATTCTGAATACCCGCCAAAACATTCCAAATACCAGCCAAAAGATTTTAAAACTCGCCAAAAAGTATCCAAACATTCCAAAACCTGCCAACACAATAAAAACAACTCAAGAGAATACAAAACATTCTAAAACCCATCCAAGACATTCCGAAAACCCGCCAAAACATCATAAAAACAAATCAAAACCAACCAAAATATTCCAAAAACCCGCCAAAATGATTTAGACCCGCAAAACTCATCAAAACATTCTGAAAAGATGCCAAAACATTAGAAAACCAGCCTGAACTGATCAAAACATTCAAAAAACTTGGCAAAACATCATAAAAACAAATCAAAACCAACCGAAACATTCCAAAAACCAGCCAAAATATTCCGAAATCTGGCCAAAACATCATAAAACCAAATCAAAACCAACCAAAACATTCCACAAACCCGACAAAATAGTTTAGAACCCGCCAAAACTGATCAAAACATTCTGAAAAGATGCCAAAATACTATCAAACCAGTAAGAAGTGATCGAAACATTCAATAACTTGCCAAAACATAATCAAAACAAATGAAAGCAAACCAAAACATTCCAAATACCCGCCAAAAGATTTGAAAACCCGCCAAAAGGAATCCAAACATTCCAAAACCTGCCAACACAATAAAAACAACTCAAGAGAAAACAAAACATTCTAAAACCCAACCAAAACATTCCGAAAACCCACCAAAACATCATAAAAACAAATCAAAACCAACCAAAAAATAAGAGGAACACGGCAACATATTGGCAAGCAAGAGACGGAGAACGTGACACCTTCTAGGAGGCCAAGAAGGAAGCCGCACAACACCTGCACTGTGTCTGCAACTTTCAAACTGCTAGAAGCTAGTGGCTTGCCACTGGCTTGCCTATTCAATTGCCATTAGCATTCCAATGGAAGCTATTCTTGGACAACTTTGCTCTGCTTGCTGCTAGTTCTGCCCCAGCCTACCATAGATAACCTTGCTCTTGCCTTGAGGCTCTGAGATGCCAAGAACTTGTCAACTTCAAAGGGCGGGCCGGGCTACATCTACTCAGCTGCCACAGTTTCTCCTTGCTAGACCTAGTGGGAAATCATTTTGCTGAGATGCAGAAGGCAAGAAACGCAGAATACGGAGACGCGGAGCTGTCCCAAGTGCCGCTGCCAGGCGTCTTTCCGCAGAAGGAGCGCCCCGGAGCGCCCCGCAACCGGCACCGTCATCTCTGCGCAAAGAGCCAAAATATTTTCAAACCCGCCAAAACTCATCCAAAAATATTTTCAAACCCGCCAAAATAGAAAACCAGACAGAGGTGATCAATACATTCGAAAAAACCTGACAAAACATGATCAAGCCCACCAAAGCTAATCCAAACACACCAAAAACTGGGCTAAACAGAATCAAAACAAATCAAAACAAATCCAAACCTTCTAAAAACCCGCCAAAATATTTCAAAACCCGTCAAAACTAAACAAAACCTTCCGAATACCCGCCAAAACATTCCAAATACCCGCCAAAAGATTTTAAAACCTGCCAAAAAGAATCCAAACATTCCAAAACCTGCCAACACAATAAAAACAACTCAAGAGAATACAAAACATTCTAAAACCCAACCAAGACATTCCGAAAACCCGCCAAAACATCATAAAAACAAATCAAAACCAACCAAAATATTCCAAAAACCCGCCAAAACGATTTAGACCCGCAAAACTCATCAAAACATTCTGAAAAGATGCCAAAACATTAGACATCCAGCCAGAACTGATCAAAACATTCAAAAAACTTGGCAAAACCTCATAAAAACAAATCAAAACCAACCAAAACATTCCAAAAACCTGACAAAATAGTTTAGAACCTGCCAAACCTGATCAAAACATTCTGAAAAGATGCCAAAATACTAGAAAACCAGTCAGAAGTGATCGAAACTTTCAATAACTTGCCAAAACATAATCAAAACAAATGAAAGCAAACCAAAACATTCCAAATACCCACCAAAAGATTTTAAAACCCGCCAAAAGGAATCAAAATGTTCCACAACCTGCCAAGACAATCAAAACAACACAAGAGAAAACAAAACATTCTAAAACACCATCAAAACATTCCGAAAACCCGCCAAAACATCATCAAAACAAATCAAAACCAACCAAAAAATAAGAGGAACACGGCAACATATTGGCAAGCAAGAGACGGAGAAGGTGACACCTTCTAGGAGGCCAAGAAGGAAGCCGCACAACACCTGCACTGTGTCTGCAACTTTCAAACTGCTAGAAGCTAGTGGCTTGCCACTGGCCTGCCTCTTCAATTGCCATTAGCATTCCAATGGAAGCTATTCTTGGACAACTTTGCTCTGCTTGCTGCTAGTTCTGCCCCAGCCTACCATAGAGAACCTTGCTCTTGCCTTGAGGCTCTGAGATGCCAAGAACTTGTCAACTTCAAAGGGCGGGCCGGGCTACATCTACTCAGCTGCCACAGTTTCTCCTTGCTAGACCTAGTGGGAAAGCATTTTGCTGAGATGCAGAAGGCAAGAAACGCAGAATACGGAGATGCGGAGCTGTCCCAAGTGCCGCTGCCAGGCGTCTTTCCGCAGAAGGAGCGCCCCGGAGCGCCCCGCAACCGGCACCGTCATCTCTGCGCAAAGAGCCAAAATATTTTCAAACCCGCCAAAACTCATCCAAAAATATTTTCAAACCCGCCAAAATAGAAAACCAGACAGAGGTGATCAATACATTCGAAAAAACCTGACAAAACATGATCAAGCCCACCAAAGCTAATCCAAACACACCAAAAACTGGGCTAAACAGAATCAAAACAAATCAAAACAAATCCAAACCTTCTAAAAACCCGCCAAAATATTTCAAAACCCGTCAAAACTAATCAAAATATTCTGAATACCCGCCAAAACATTCCAAATACCAGCCAAAAGATTTTAAAACTCGCCAAAAAGTATCCAAACATTCCAAAACCTGCCAACACAATAAAAACAACTCAAGAGAATACAAAACATTCTAAAACCCATCCAAGACATTCCGAAAACCCGCCAAAACATCATAAAAACAAATCAAAACCAACCAAAATATTCCAAAAACCCGCCAAAATGATTTAGACCCGCAAAACTCATCAAAACATTCTGAAAAGATGCCAAAACATTAGAAAACCAGCCTGAACTGATCAAAACATTCAAAAAACTTGGCAAAACATCATAAAAACAAATCAAAACCAACCAAAACATTCCTAAAACCTGACAAAATAGTTTAGAACCTGCCAAACCTGATCAAAACATTCTGAAAAGATGCCAAAATACTAGAAAACCAGTAAGAAGTGATCGAAACTTTCAATAACTTGCCAAAACATAATCAAAACAAATGAAAGCAAACCAAAACATTCCAAATACCCACCAAAAGATTTTAAAACCCGCCAAAAGGAATCCAAACATTCCAAAACCTGCCAAGACAATATAAACAACACAAGAGAAAACAAAACATTCTAAAACACCATCAAAACATTCCGAAAACCCGCCAAAACATCATCAAAACAAATCAAAACCAACCAAAAAATAAGAGGAACACGGCAACATATTGGCAAGCAAGAGACGGAGAAGGTGACACCTTCTAGGAGGCCAAGAAGGAAGCCGCACAACACCTGCACTGTGTCTGCAACTTTCAAACTGCTAGAAGCTAGTGGCTTGCCACTGGCCTGCCTCTTCAATTGCCATTAGCATTCCAATGGAAGCTATTCTTGGACAACTTTGCTCTGCTTGCTGCTAGTTCTGCCCCAGCCTACCATAGAGAACCTTGCTCTTGCCTTGAGGCTCTGAGATGCCAAGAACTTGTCAACTTCAAAGGGCGGGCCGGGCTACATCTACTCAGCTGCCACAGTTTCTCCTTGCTAGACCTAGTGGGAAAGCATTTTGCTGAGATGCAGAAGGCAAGAAACGCAGAATACGGAGATGCGGAGCTGTCCCAAGTGCCGCTGCCAGGCGTCTTTCCGCAGAAGGAGCGCCCCGGAGCGCCCCGCAACCGGCACCGTCATCTCTGCGCAAAGAGCCAAAATATTTTCAAACCCGCCAAAACTCATCCAAAAATATTTTCAAACCCGCCAAAATAGAAAACCAGACAGAGGTGATCAATACATTCGAAAAAACCTGACAAAACATGATCAAGCCCACCAAAGCTAATCCAAACACACCAAAAACTGGGCTAAACAGAATCAAAACAAATCAAAACAAATCCAAACCTTCTAAAAACCCGCCAAAATATTTCAAAACCCGTCAAAACTAATCAAAATATTCTGAATACCCGCCAAAACATTCCAAATACCAGCCAAAAGATTTTAAAACTCGCCAAAAAGTATCCAAACATTCCAAAACCTGCCAACACAATAAAAACAACTCAAGAGAATACAAAACATTCTAAAACCCATCCAAGACATTCCGAAAACCCGCCAAAACATCATAAAAACAAATCAAAACCAACCAAAATATTCCAAAAACCCGCCAAAATGATTTAGACCCGCAAAACTCATCAAAACATTCTGAAAAGATGCCAAAACATTAGAAAACCAGCCTGAACTGATCAAAACATTCAAAAAACTTGGCAAAACATCATAAAAACAAATCAAAACCAACCAAAACATTCCTAAAACCTGACAAAATAGTTTAGAACCTGCCAAACCTGATCAAAACATTCTGAAAAGATGCCAAAATACTAGAAAACCAGTAAGAAGTGATCGAAACTTTCAATAACTTGCCAAAACATAATCAAAACAAATGAAAGCAAACCAAAACATTCCAAATACCCACCAAAAGATTTTAAAACCCGCCAAAAGGAATCCAAACATTCCAAAACCTGCCAAGACAATATAAACAACACAAGAGAAAACAAAACATTCTAAAACACCATCAAACCATTCCGAAAACCCGCCAAAACATCATAAAAACAATTCAAAACCAACCAAAAAATAAGAGGAACATGGCAACATATTGGCAAGCAAGAGACGGAGAACGTGACACCTTCTAGGAGGCCAAGAAGGAAGCCGCACAACACCTGCACTGTGTCTGCAACTTTCAAACTGCTAGAAGCTAGTGGCTTGCCACTGGCTTGCCTATTCAATTGCCATTAGCATTCCAATGGAAGCTATTCTTGGACAACTTTGCTCTGCTTGCTGCTAGTTCTGCCCCAGCCTACCATAGATAACCTTGCTCTTGCCTTGAGGCTCTGAGATGCCAAGAACTTGTCAACTTCAAAGGGCGGGCCGGGCTACATCTACTCAGCTGCCACAGTTTCTCCTTGCTAGACCTAGTGGGAAATCATTTTGCTGAGATGCAGAAGGCAAGAAACGCAGAATACGGAGACGCGGAGCTGTCCCAAGTGCCGCTGCCAGGCGTCTTTCCGCAGAAGGAGCGCCCCGGAGCGCCCCGCAACCGGCACCGTCATCTCTGCGCAAAGAGCCAAAATATTTTCAAACCCGCCAAAACTCATCCAAAAATATTTTCAAACCCGCCAAAATAGAAAACCAGACAGAGGTGATCAATACATTCGAAAAAACCTGACAAAACATGATCAAGCCCACCAAAGCTAATCCAAACACACCAAAAACTGGGCTAAACAGAATCAAAACAAATCAAAACAAATCCAAACCTTCTAAAAACCCGCCAAAATATTTCAAAACCCGTCAAAACTAAACAAAACCTTCCGAATACCCGCCAAAACATTCCAAATACCCGCCAAAAGATTTTAAAACCTGCCAAAAAGAATCCAAACATTCCAAAACCTGCCAACACAATAAAAACAACTCAAGAGAATACAAAACATTCTAAAACCCAACCAAGACATTCCGAAAACCCGCCAAAACATCATAAAAACAAATCAAAACCAACCAAAATATTCCAAAAACCCGCCAAAACGATTTAGACCCGCAAAACTCATCAAAACATTCTGAAAAGATGCCAAAACATTAGACATCCAGCCAGAACTGATCAAAACATTCAAAAAACTTGGCAAAACCTCATAAAAACAAATCAAAACCAACCAAAACATTCCAAAAACCTGACAAAATAGTTTAGAACCTGCCAAACCTGATCAAAACATTCTGAAAAGATGCCAAAATACTAGAAAACCAGTCAGAAGTGATCGAAACTTTCAATAACTTGCCAAAACATAATCAAAACAAATGAAAGCAAACCAAAACATTCCAAATACCCACCAAAAGATTTTAAAACCCGCCAAAAGGAATCCAAATGTTCCACAACCTGCCAAGACAATCAAAACAACACAAGAGAAAACAAAACATTCTAAAACACCATCAAAACATTCCGAAAACCCGCCAAAACATCATAAAAACAATTCAAAACCAACCAAAAAATAAGAGGAACACGGCAACATATTGGCAAGCAAGAGACGGAGAAGGTGACACCTTCTAGGAGGCCAAGAAGGAAGCCGCACAACACCTGCACTGTGTCTGCAACTTTCAAACTGCTAGAAGCTAGTGGCTTGCCACTGGCCTGCCTCTTCAATTGCCATTAGCATTCCAATGGAAGCTATTCTTGGACAACTTTGCTCTGCTTGCTGCTAGTTCTGCCCCAGCCTACCATAGAGAACCTTGCTCTTGCCTTGAGGCTCTGAGATGCCAAGAACTTGTCAACTTCAAAGGGCGGGCCGGGCTACATCTACTCAGCTGCCACAGTTTCTCCTTGCTAGACCTAGTGGGAAAGCATTTTGCTGAGATGCAGAAGGCAAGAAACGCAGAATACGGAGATGCGGAGCTGTCCCAAGTGCCGCTGCCAGGCGTCTTTCCGCAGAAGGAGCGCCCCGGAGCGCCCCGCAACCGGCACCATCATCTCTGCGCAAAGAGCCAAAATATTTTCAAACCCGCCAAAACTCATCCAAAAATATTTTCAAACCCGCCAAAATAGAAAACCAGACAGAGGTGATCAATACATTCGAAAAAACCTGACAAAACATGATCAAGCCCACCAAAGCTAATCCAAACACACCAAAAACTGGGCTAAACAGAATCAAAACAAATCAAAACAAATCCAAACCTTCTAAAAACCCGCCAAAATATTTCAAAACCCGTCAAAACTAATCAAAATATTCTGAATACCCGCCAAAACATTCCAAATACCCGCCAAAAGATTTTAAAACTCGCCAAAAAGTATCCAAACATTCCAAAACCTGCCAACACAATAAAAACAACTCAAGAGAATACAAAACATTCTAAAACCCATCCAAGACATTCCGAAAACCCGCCAAAACATCATAAAAACAAATCAAAACCAACCAAAATATTCCAAAAACCCGCCAAAATGATTTAGACCCGCAAAACTCATCAAAACATTCTGAAAAGATGCCAAAACATTAGAAAACCAGCCTGAACTGATCAAAACATTCAAAAAACTTGGCAAAACATCATAAAAACAAATCAAAACCAACCGAAACATTCCAAAAACCAGCCAAAATATTCCGAAATCTGGCCAAAACATCATAAAACCAAATCAAAACCAACCAAAACATTCCACAAACCCGACAAAATAGTTTAGAACCCGCCAAAACTGATCAAAACATTCTGAAAAGATGCCAAAATACTATCAAACCAGTAAGAAGTGATCGAAACATTCAATAACTTGCCAAAACATAATCAAAACAAATGAAAGCAAACCAAAACATTCCAAATACCCGCCAAAAGATTTGAAAACCCGCCAAAAGGAATCCAAACATTCCAAAACCTGCCAACACAATAAAAACAACTCAAGAGAAAACAAAACATTCTAAAACCCAACCAAAACATTCCGAAAACCCACCAAAACATCATAAAAACAAATCAAAACCAACCAAAAAATAAGAGGAACACGGCAACATATTGGCAAGCAAGAGACGGAGAACGCGGCACCTTCTAGGAGGCCAAGAAGGAAGCCGCACAACACCTGCACTGTGTCTGCAACTTTCAAACTGCTAGAAGCTAGTGGCTTGCCACTGGCCTGCCTCTTCAATTGCCATTAGCATTCCAATGGAAGCTATTCTTGGACAACTTTGCTCTGCTTGCTGCTAGTTCTGCCCCAGCCTACCATAGAGAACCTTGCTCTTGCCTTGAGGCTCTGAGATGCCAAGAACTTGTCAACTTCAAAGGGCGGGCCGGGCTACATCTACTCAGCTGCCACAGTTTCTCCTTGCTAGACCTAGTGGGAAAGCATTTTGCTGAGATGCAGAAGGCAAGAAACGCAGAATACGGAGACGCGGAGCTGTCCCAAGTGCCGCTGCCAGGCGTCTTTCCGCAGAAGGAGCGCCCCGGAGCGCACCGCAACCGGCACCGTCATCTCTGCGCAAAGAGCCAAAATATTTTCAAACCCGCCAAAACTAATCCAAAAATATTTTCAAACCCGCCAAAATAGAAAACCAGACAGAAGTGATCAATACATTCGAAAAAACCTGACAAGACATGATCAAGCCCACCAAAGCCAATCCAAACACACCAAAAACTGGGCTAAACAGAATCAAAACAAATCAAAACAAATCGAAACCTTCTAAAAACCCGCCAAAATATTTCAAAACCCGTCAAAACTAATCAAAACCTTCCGAATACCCGCCAAAAGATTCCAAATACCCGCCAAAAGATTTTAAAACCCGCCAAAAAGAATCCAAACATTCCAAAACCTGCCAACACAATAAAAACAACTCAAGAGAATACAAAACATTCTAAAACCCAACCAAGACATTCCGAAAACCCGCCAAAACATCATAAAAACAAATCAAAACCAACCAAAATATTCCGAAAACCCGCCAAAATGATTTAGACCCTCAAAACTCATCAAAACATTCTGAAAAGATGCCAAAACATTAGAAAACCAGCCAGAACTGATCAAAACATTCAAAAAACTTGGCAAAACATCATAAAAACAAATCAAAACCAACCAAAACATTCCTAAAACCCGACAAAATAGTTTAGAACCTGCCAAACCTGATCAAAACATTCTGAAAAGATGCCAAAATACTAGAAAACCAGTAAGAAGTGATCGAAACTTTCAATAACTTGCCAAAACATAATCAAAACAAATGAAAGCAAACCAAAACATTCCAAATACCCACCAAAAGATTTTAAAACCCGCCAAAAGGAATCCAAACATTCCAAAACCTGCCAAGACAATATAAACAACACAAGAGAAAACAAAACATTCTAAAACACCATCAAACCATTCCGAAAACCCGCCAAAACATCATAAAAACAAATCAAAACCAACCAAAAAATAAGAGGAACATGGCAACATATTGGCAAGCAAGAGACGGAGAACGTGACACCTTCTAGGAGGCCAAGAAGGAAGCCGCACAACACCTGCACTGTGTCTGCAACTTTCAAACTGCTAGAAGCTAGTGGCTTGCCACTGGCTTGCCTATTCAATTGCCATTAGCATTCCAATGGAAGCTATTCTTGGACAACTTTGCTCTGCTTGCTGCTAGTTCTGCCCCAGCCTACCATAGAGAACCTTGCTCTTGCCTTGAGGCTCTGAGATGCCAAGAACTTGTCAACTTCAAAGGGCGGGCCGGGCTACATCTACTCAGCTGCCACAGTTTCTCCTTGCTAGACCTAGTGGGAAAGCATTTTGCTGAGATGCAGAAGGCAAGAAACGCAGAATACGGAGACGCGGAGCTGTCCCAAGTGCCGCTGCCAGGCGTCTTTCCGCAGAAGGAGCGCCCTGGAGCGCACCGCAACCGGCACCGTCATCTCTGCGCAAAGAGCCAAAATATTTTAAAACCCGCCAAAACTAATCCAAAAATATTTTCAAACCCACCAAAATAGAAAACCAGACAGAAGTGATCAATACATTCGAAAAAACCTGACAAAACATGATCAAGCCCACCAAAGCTAATCCAAACACACCAAAAACTGGGCTAAACAGAATCAAAACAAATCAAAACAAATCCAAACCTTCTAAAAACCCGCCAAAATATTTCAAAACCCGTCAAAACTAATCAAAACCTTCCGAATACCCGCCAAAACATTCCAAATACCCGCCAAAAGATTTTAAAACTCGCCAAAAAGAATCCAAACATTCCAAAACCTGCCAACACAATAAAAACAACTCAAGAGAATACAAAACATTCTAAAACCCAACCAAGACATTCCGAAAACCCGCCAAAACATCATAAAAACAAATCAAAACCAACCAAAATATTCCAAAAACCCGCCAAAATGATTTAGACCCGCAAAACTCATCTAAACATTCTGAAAAGATGCCAAAACATTAGAAAACCAGCCTGAACTGATCAAAACATTCAAAAAACTTGGCAAAACATCATAAAAACAAATCAAAACCAACCGAAACATTCCAAAAACCAGCCAAAATATTCCGAAATCTGGCCAAAACATCATAAAAACAAATCAAAACCAACCAAAACATTCCAAAAACCTGACAAAATAGTTTAGAACCCGCCAAAACTGATCAAAACATTCTGAAAAGATGCCAAAATACTAGAAAACCAGTAAGAAGTGATCGAAACATTCAATAACTTCCCAAAACATAATCAAGACAAATGAAATCAAACCAAAACATTCCAAATACCCGCCAAAATATTTTAAAACTCGCCAAAAAGGAATCCAAACATTCCAAAACCTGCCAAGACAATCAAAACAACACAAGAGAAAACAAAACATTCTAAAACACCATCAAAACATTCCGAAAACCCGCCAAAACATCATCAAAACAAATCAAAACCAACCAAAAAATAAGAGGAACACGGCAACATATTGGCAAGCAAGAGACGGAGAAGGTGACACCTTCTAGGAGGCCAAGAAGGAAGCCGCACAACACCTGCACTGTGTCTGCAACTTTCAAACTGCTAGAAGCTAGTGGCTTGCCACTGGCCTGCCTCTTCAATTGCCATTAGCATTCCAATGGAAGCTATTCTTGGACAACTTTGCTCTGCTTGCTGCTAGTTCTGCCCCAGCCTACCATAGAGAACCTTGCTCTTGCCTTGAGGCTCTGAGATGCCAAGAACTTGTCAACTTCAAAGGGCGGGCCGGGCTACATCTACTCAGCTGCCACAGTTTCTCCTTGCTAGACCTAGTGGGAAAGCATTTTGCTGAGATGCAGAAGGCAAGAAACGCACAATACGGAGATGCGGAGCTGTCCCAAGTGCCGCTGCCAGGCGTCTTTCCGCAGAAGGAGCGCCCCGGAGCGCCCCGCAACCGGCACCGTCATCTCTGCGCAAAGAGCCAAAATATTTTCAAACCCGCCAAAACTCATCCAAAAATATTTTCAAACCCGCCAAAATAGAAAACCAGACAGAGGTGATCAATACATTCGAAAAAACCTGACAAAACATGATCAAGCCCACCAAAGCTAATCCAAACACACCAAAAACTGGGCTAAACAGAATCAAAACAAATCAAAACAAATCCAAACCTTCTAAAAACCCGCCAAAATATTTCAAAACCCGTCAAAACTAATCAAAATATTCTGAATACCCGCCAAAACATTCCAAATACCAGCCAAAAGATTTTAAAACTCGCCAAAAAGTATCCAAACATTCCAAAACCTGCCAACACAATAAAAACAACTCAAGAGAATACAAAACATTCTAAAACCCATCCAAGACATTCCGAAAACCCGCCAAAACATCATAAAAACAAATCAAAACCAACCAAAATATTCCAAAAACCCGCCAAAATGATTTAGACCCGCAAAACTCATCAAAACATTCTGAAAAGATGCCAAAACATTAGAAAACCAGCCTGAACTGATCAAAACATTCAAAAAACTTGGCAAAACATCATAAAAACAAATCAAAACCAACCGAAACATTCCAAAAACCAGCCAAAATATTCCGAAATCTGGCCAAAACATCATAAAACCAAATCAAAACCAACCAAAACATTCCACAAACCCGACAAAATAGTTTAGAACCCGCCAAAACTGATCAAAACATTCTGAAAAGATGCCAAAATACTATCAAACCAGTAAGAAGTGATCGAAACATTCAATAACTTGCCAAAACATAATCAAAACAAATGAAAGCAAACCAAAACATTCCAAATACCCGCCAAAAGATTTGAAAACCCACCAAAAGGAATCCAAACATTCCAAAACCTGCCAACACAATAAAAACAACTCAAGAGAAAACAAAACATTCTAAAACCCAACCAAAACATTCCGAAAACCCACCAAAACATCATAAAAACAAATCAAAACCAACCAAAAAATAAGAGGAACACGGCAACATATTGGCAAGCAAGAGACGGAGAACGCGGCACCTTCTAGGAGGCCAAGAAGGAAGCCGCACAACACCTGCACTGTGTCTGCAACTTTCAAACTGCTAGAAGCTAGTGGCTTGCCACTGGCCTGCCTCTTCAATTGCCATTAGCATTCCAATGGAAGCTATTCTTGGACAACTTTGCTCTGCTTGCTGCTAGTTCTGCCCCAGCCTACCATAGAGAACCTTGCTCTTGCCTTGAGGCTCTGAGATGCCAAGAACTTGTCAACTTCAAAGGGCAGGCCGGGCTACATCTACTCAGCTGCCACAGTTTCTCCTTGCTAGACCTAGTGGGAAAGCATTTTGCTGAGATGCAGAAGGCAAGAAACGCAGAATACGGAGACGCGGAGCTGTCCCAAGTGCCGCTGCCAGGCGTCTTTCCGCAGAAGGAGCGCCCCGGAGCGCACCGCAACCGGCACCGTCATCTCTGCGCAAAGAGCCAAAATATTTTCAAACCCGCCAAAACTAATCCAAAAATATTTTCAAACCCGCCAAAATAGAAAACCAGACAGAAGTGATCAATACATTCGAAAAAACCTGACAAGACATGATCAAGCCCACCAAAGCCAATCCAAACACACCAAAAACTGGGCTAAACAGAATCAAAACAAATCAAAACAAATCGAAACCTTCTAAAAACCCGCCAAAATATTTCAAAACCCGTCAAAACTAATCAAAACCTTCCGAATACCCGCCAAAAGATTCCAAATACCCGCCAAAAGATTTTAAAACCCGCCAAAAAGAATCCAAACATTCCAAAACCTGCCAACACAATAAAAACAACTCAAGAGAATACAAAACATTCTAAAACCCAACCAAGACATTCCGAAAACCCGCCAAAACATCATAAAAACAAATCAAAACCAACCAAAATATTCCGAAAACCCGCCAAAATGATTTAGACCCTCAAAACTCATCAAAACATTCTGAAAAGATGCCAAAACATTAGAAAACCAGCCAGAACTGATCAAAACATTCAAAAAACTTGGCAAAACATCATAAAAACAAATCAAAACCAACCAAAACATTCCTAAAACCCGACAAAATAGTTTAGAACCTGCCAAACCTGATCAAAACATTCTGAAAAGATGCCAAAATACTAGAAAACCAGTAAGAAGTGATCGAAACTTTCAATAACTTGCCAAAACATAATCAAAACAAATGAAAGCAAACCAAAACATTCCAAATACCCACCAAAAGATTTTAAAACCCGCCAAAAGGAATCCAAACATTCCAAAACCTGCCAAGACAATATAAACAACACAAGAGAAAACAAAACATTCTAAAACACCATCAAACCATTCCGAAAACCCGCCAAAACATCATAAAAACAAATCAAAACCAACCAAAAAATAAGAGGAACATGGCAACATATTGGCAAGCAAGAGACGGAGAACGTGACACCTTCTAGGAGGCCAAGAAGGAAGCCGCACAACACCTGCACTGTGTCTGCAACTTTCAAACTGCTAGAAGCTAGTGGCTTGCCACTGGCTTGCCTATTCAATTGCCATTAGCATTCCAATGGAAGCTATTCTTGGACAACTTTGCTCTGCTTGCTGCTAGTTCTGCCCCAGCCTACCATAGAGAACCTTGCTCTTGCCTTGAGGCTCTGAGATGCCAAGAACTTGTCAACTTCAAAGGGCGGGCCGGGCTACATCTACTCAGCTGCCACAGTTTCTCCTTGCTAGACCTAGTGGGAAAGCATTTTGCTGAGATGCAGAAGGCAAGAAACGCAGAATACGGAGACGCGGAGCTGTCCCAAGTGCCGCTGCCAGGCGTCTTTCCGCAGAAGGAGCGCCCTGGAGCGCACCGCAACCGGCACCGTCATCTCTGCGCAAAGAGCCAAAATATTTTAAAACCCGCCAAAACTAATCCAAAAATATTTTCAAACCCACCAAAATAGAAAACCAGACAGAAGTGATCAATACATTCGAAAAAACCTGACAAAACATGATCAAGCCCACCAAAGCTAATCCAAACACACCAAAAACTGGGCTAAACAGAATCAAAACAAATCAAAACAAATCCAAACCTTCTAAAAACCCGCCAAAATATTTCAAAACCCGTCAAAACTAATCAAAACCTTCCGAATACCCGCCAAAACATTCCAAATACCCGCCAAAAGATTTTAAAACTCGCCAAAAAGAATCCAAACATTCCAAAACCTGCCAACACAATAAAAACAACTCAAGAGAATACAAAACATTCTAAAACCCAACCAAGACATTCCGAAAACCCGCCAAAACATCATAAAAACAAATCAAAACCAACCAAAATATTCCAAAAACCCGCCAAAATGATTTAGACCCGCAAAACTCATCTAAACATTCTGAAAAGATGCCAAAACATTAGAAAACCAGCCTGAACTGATCAAAACATTCAAAAAACTTGGCAAAACATCATAAAAACAAATCAAAACCAACCGAAACATTCCAAAAACCAGCCAAAATATTCCGAAATCTGGCCAAAACATCATAAAAACAAATCAAAACCAACCAAAACATTCCAAAAACCTGACAAAATAGTTTAGAACCCGCCAAAACTGATCAAAACATTCTGAAAAGATGCCAAAATACTAGAAAACCAGTAAGAAGTGATCGAAACATTCAATAACTTCCCAAAACATAATCAAGACAAATGAAATCAAACCAAAACATTCCAAATACCCGCCAAAATATTTTAAAACTCGCCAAAAAGGAATCCAAACATTCCAAAACCTGCCAAGACAATCAAAACAACACAAGAGAAAACAAAACATTCTAAAACACCATCAAAACATTCCGAAAACCCGCCAAAACATCATCAAAACAAATCAAAACCAACCAAAAAATAAGAGGAACACGGCAACATATTGGCAAGCAAGAGACGGAGAAGGTGACACCTTCTAGGAGGCCAAGAAGGAAGCCGCACAACACCTGCACTGTGTCTGCAACTTTCAAACTGCTAGAAGCTAGTGGCTTGCCACTGGCCTGCCTCTTCAATTGCCATTAGCATTCCAATGGAAGCTATTCTTGGACAACTTTGCTCTGCTTGCTGCTAGTTCTGCCCCAGCCTACCATAGAGAACCTTGCTCTTGCCTTGAGGCTCTGAGATGCCAAGAACTTGTCAACTTCAAAGGGCGGGCCGGGCTACATCTACTCAGCTGCCACAGTTTCTCCTTGCTAGACCTAGTGGGAAAGCATTTTGCTGAGATGCAGAAGGCAAGAAACGCACAATACGGAGATGCGGAGCTGTCCCAAGTGCCGCTGCCAGGCGTCTTTCCGCAGAAGGAGCGCCCCGGAGCGCCCCGCAACCGGCACCGTCATCTCTGCGCAAAGAGCCAAAATATTTTCAAACCCGCCAAAACTCATCCAAAAATATTTTCAAACCCGCCAAAATAGAAAACCAGACAGAGGTGATCAATACATTCGAAAAAACCTGACAAAACATGATCAAGCCCACCAAAGCTAATCCAAACACACCAAAAACTGGGCTAAACAGAATCAAAACAAATCAAAACAAATCCAAACCTTCTAAAAACCCGCCAAAATATTTCAAAACCCGTCAAAACTAATCAAAATATTCTGAATACCCGCCAAAACATTCCAAATACCAGCCAAAAGATTTTAAAACTCGCCAAAAAGTATCCAAACATTCCAAAACCTGCCAACACAATAAAAACAACTCAAGAGAATACAAAACATTCTAAAACCCATCCAAGACATTCCGAAAACCCGCCAAAACATCATAAAAACAAATCAAAACCAACCAAAATATTCCAAAAACCCGCCAAAATGATTTAGACCCGCAAAACTCATCAAAACATTCTGAAAAGATGCCAAAACATTAGAAAACCAGCCTGAACTGATCAAAACATTCAAAAAACTTGGCAAAACATCATAAAAACAAATCAAAACCAACCGAAACATTCCAAAAACCAGCCAAAATATTCCGAAATCTGGCCAAAACATCATAAAACCAAATCAAAACCAACCAAAACATTCCACAAACCCGACAAAATAGTTTAGAACCCGCCAAAACTGATCAAAACATTCTGAAAAGATGCCAAAATACTATCAAACCAGTAAGAAGTGATCGAAACATTCAATAACTTGCCAAAACATAATCAAAACAAATGAAAGCAAACCAAAACATTCCAAATACCCGCCAAAAGATTTGAAAACCCACCAAAAGGAATCCAAACATTCCAAAACCTGCCAACACAATAAAAACAACTCAAGAGAAAACAAAACATTCTAAAACCCAACCAAAACATTCCGAAAACCCACCAAAACATCATAAAAACAAATCAAAACCAACCAAAAAATAAGAGGAACACGGCAACATATTGGCAAGCAAGAGACGGAGAACGCGGCACCTTCTAGGAGGCCAAGAAGGAAGCCGCACAACACCTGCACTGTGTCTGCAACTTTCAAACTGCTAGAAGCTAGTGGCTTGCCACTGGCCTGCCTCTTCAATTGCCATTAGCATTCCAATGGAAGCTATTCTTGGACAACTTTGCTCTGCTTGCTGCTAGTTCTGCCCCAGCCTACCATAGAGAACCTTGCTCTTGCCTTGAGGCTCTGAGATGCCAAGAACTTGTCAACTTCAAAGGGCAGGCCGGGCTACATCTACTCAGCTGCCACAGTTTCTCCTTGCTAGACCTAGTGGGAAAGCATTTTGCTGAGATGCAGAAGGCAAGAAACGCAGAATACGGAGACGCGGAGCTGTCCCAAGTGCCGCTGCCAGGCGTCTTTCCGCAGAAGGAGCGCCCCGGAGCGCACCGCAACCGGCACCGTCATCTCTGCGCAAAGAGCCAAAATATTTTCAAACCCGCCAAAACTAATCCAAAAATATTTTCAAACCCGCCAAAATAGAAAACCAGACAGAAGTGATCAATACATTCGAAAAAACCTGACAAAACATGATCAAGCCCACCAAAGCTAATCCAAACACACCAAAAACTGGGCTAAACAGAATCAAAACAAATCAAAACAAATCCAAACCTTCTAAAAACCCGCCAAAATATTTCAAAACCCGTCAAAACTAATCAAAACCTTCCGAATACCCGCCAAAACATTCCAAATACCAGCCAAAAGATTTTAAAACTCGCCAAAAAGAATCCAAACATTCCAAAACCTGCCAACACAATAAAAACAACTCAAGAGAATACAAAACATTCTAAAACCCAACCAAGACATTCCGAAAACCCGCCAAAACATCATAAAAACAAATCAAAACCAACCAAAATATTCCAAAAACCCGCCAAAATGATTTAGACCCGCAAAACTCATCTAAACATTCTGAAAAGATGCCAAAACATTAGAAAACCAGCCTGAACTGATCAAAACATTCAAAAAACTTGGCAAAACATCATAAAAACAAATCAAAACCAACCGAAACATTCCAAAAACCAGCCAAAATATTCCGAAATCTGGCCAAAACATCATAAAAACAAATCAAAACCAACCAAAACATTCCAAAAACCTGACAAAATAGTTTAGAACCCGCCAAAACTGATCAAAACATTCTGAAAAGATGCCAAAATACTAGAAAACCAGTAAGAAGTGATCGAAACATTCAATAACTTCCCAAAACATAATCAAGACAAATGAAATCAAACCAAAACATTCCAAATACCCGCCAAAATATTTTAAAACTCGCCAAAAAGGAATCCAAACATTCCAAAACCTGCCAAGACAATCAAAACAACACAAGAGAAAACAAAACATTCTAAAACACCATCAAAACATTCCGAAAACCCGCCAAAACATCATCAAAACAAATCAAAACCAACCAAAAAATAAGAGGAACACGGCAACATATTGGCAAGCAAGAGACGGAGAAGGTGACACCTTCTAGGAGGCCAAGAAGGAAGCCGCACAACACCTGCACTGTGTCTGCAACTTTCAAACTGCTAGAAGCTAGTGGCTTGCCACTGGCCTGCCTCTTCAATTGCCATTAGCATTCCAATGGAAGCTATTCTTGGACAACTTTGCTCTGCTTGCTGCTAGTTCTGCCCCAGCCTACCATAGAGAACCTTGCTCTTGCCTTGAGGCTCTGAGATGCCAAGAACTTGTCAACTTCAAAGGGCGGGCCGGGCTACATCTACTCAGCTGCCACAGTTTCTCCTTGCTAGACCTAGTGGGAAAGCATTTTGCTGAGATGCAGAAGGCAAGAAACGCAGAATACGGAGATGCGGAGCTGTCCCAAGTGCCGCTGCCAGGCGTCTTTCCGCAGAAGGAGCGCCCCGGAGCGCCCCGCAACCGGCACCGTCATCTCTGCGCAAAGAGCCAAAATATTTTCAAACCCGCCAAAACTCATCCAAAAATATTTTCAAACCCGCCAAAATAGAAAACCAGACAGAGGTGATCAATACATTCGAAAAAACCTGACAAAACATGATCAAGCCCACCAAAGCTAATCCAAACACACCAAAAACTGGGCTAAACAGAATCAAAACAAATCAAAACAAATCCAAACCTTCTAAAAACCCGCCAAAATATTTCAAAACCCGTCAAAACTAATCAAAATATTCTGAATACCCGCCAAAACATTCCAAATACCAGCCAAAAGATTTTAAAACTCGCCAAAAAGTATCCAAACATTCCAAAACCTGCCAACACAATAAAAACAACTCAAGAGAATACAAAACATTCTAAAACCCATCCAAGACATTCCGAAAACCCGCCAAAACATCATAAAAACAAATCAAAACCAACCAAAATATTCCAAAAACCCGCCAAAATGATTTAGACCCGCAAAACTCATCAAAACATTCTGAAAAGATGCCAAAACATTAGAAAACCAGCCTGAACTGATCAAAACATTCAAAAAACTTGGCAAAACATCATAAAAACAAATCAAAACCAACCGAAACATTCCAAAAACCAGCCAAAATATTCCGAAATCTGGCCAAAACATCATAAAACCAAATCAAAACCAACCAAAACATTCCACAAACCCGACAAAATAGTTTAGAACCCGCCAAAACTGATCAAAACATTCTGAAAAGATGCCAAAATACTATCAAACCAGTAAGAAGTGATCGAAACATTCAATAACTTGCCAAAACATAATCAAAACAAATGAAAGCAAACCAAAACATTCCAAATACCCGCCAAAAGATTTGAAAACCCGCCAAAAGGAATCCAAACATTCCAAAACCTGCCAACACAATAAAAACAACTCAAGAGAAAACAAAACATTCTAAAACCCAACCAAAACATTCCGAAAACCCACCAAAACATCATAAAAACAAATCAAAACCAACCAAAAAATAAGAGGAACACGGCAACATATTGGCAAGCAAGAGACGGAGAACGCGGCACCTTCTAGGAGGCCAAGAAGGAAGCCGCACAACACCTGCACTGTGTCTGCAACTTTCAAACTGCTAGAAGCTAGTGGCTTGCCACTGGCCTGCCTCTTCAATTGCCATTAGCATTCCAATGGAAGCTATTCTTGGACAACTTTGCTCTGCTTGCTGCTAGTTCTGCCCCAGCCTACCATAGAGAACCTTGCTCTTGCCTTGAGGCTCTGAGATGCCAAGAACTTGTCAACTTCAAAGGGCAGGCCGGGCTACATCTACTCAGCTGCCACAGTTTCTCCTTGCTAGACCTAGTGGGAAAGCATTTTGCTGAGATGCAGAAGGCAAGAAACGCAGAATACGGAGACGCGGAGCTGTCCCAAGTGCCGCTGCCAGGCGTCTTTCCGCAGAAGGAGCGCCCCGGAGCGCACCGCAACCGGCACCGTCATCTCTGCGCAAAGAGCCAAAATATTTTCAAACCCGCCAAAACTAATCCAAAAATATTTTCAAACCCGCCAAAATAGAAAACCAGACAGAAGTGATCAATACATTCGAAAAAACCTGACAAAACATGATCAAGCCCACCAAAGCTAATCCAAACACACCAAAAACTGGGCTAAACAGAATCAAAACAAATCAAAACAAATCCAAACCTTCTAAAAACCCGCCAAAATATTTCAAAACCCGTCAAAACTAATCAAAACCTTCCGAATACCCGCCAAAACATTCCAAATACCAGCCAAAAGATTTTAAAACTCGCCAAAAAGAATCCAAACATTCCAAAACCTGCCAACACAATAAAAACAACTCAAGAGAATACAAAACATTCTAAAACCCAACCAAGACATTCCGAAAACCCGCCAAAACATCATAAAAACAAATCAAAACCAACCAAAATATTCCAAAAACCCGCCAAAATGATTTAGACCCGCAAAACTCATCTAAACATTCTGAAAAGATGCCAAAACATTAGAAAACCAGCCTGAACTGATCAAAACATTCAAAAAACTTGGCAAAACATCATAAAAACAAATCAAAACCAACCGAAACATTCCAAAAACCAGCCAAAATATTCCGAAATCTGGCCAAAACATCATAAAAACAAATCAAAACCAACCAAAACATTCCAAAAACCTGACAAAATAGTTTAGAACCCGCCAAAACTGATCAAAACATTCTGAAAAGATGCCAAAATACTAGAAAACCAGTAAGAAGTGATCGAAACATTCAATAACTTCCCAAAACATAATCAAGACAAATGAAATCAAACCAAAACATTCCAAATACCCGCCAAAATATTTTAAAACTCGCCAAAAAGGAATCCAAACATTCCAAAACCTGCCAAGACAATCAAAACAACACAAGAGAAAACAAAACATTCTAAAACACCATCAAAACATTCCGAAAACCCGCCAAAACATCATCAAAACAAATCAAAACCAACCAAAAAATAAGAGGAACACGGCAACATATTGGCAAGCAAGAGACGGAGAAGGTGACACCTTCTAGGAGGCCAAGAAGGAAGCCGCACAACACCTGCACTGTGTCTGCAACTTTCAAACTGCTAGAAGCTAGTGGCTTGCCACTGGCCTGCCTCTTCAATTGCCATTAGCATTCCAATGGAAGCTATTCTTGGACAACTTTGCTCTGCTTGCTGCTAGTTCTGCCCCAGCCTACCATAGAGAACCTTGCTCTTGCCTTGAGGCTCTGAGATGCCAAGAACTTGTCAACTTCAAAGGGCGGGCCGGGCTACATCTACTCAGCTGCCACAGTTTCTCCTTGCTAGACCTAGTGGGAAAGCATTTTGCTGAGATGCAGAAGGCAAGAAACGCAGAATACGGAGATGCGGAGCTGTCCCAAGTGCCGCTGCCAGGCGTCTTTCCGCAGAAGGAGCGCCCCGGAGCGCCCCGCAACCGGCACCGTCATCTCTGCGCAAAGAGCCAAAATATTTTCAAACCCGCCAAAACTCATCCAAAAATATTTTCAAACCCGCCAAAATAGAAAACCAGACAGAGGTGATCAATACATTCGAAAAAACCTGACAAAACATGATCAAGCCCACCAAAGCTAATCCAAACACACCAAAAACTGGGCTAAACAGAATCAAAACAAATCAAAACAAATCCAAACCTTCTAAAAACCCGCCAAAATATTTCAAAACCCGTCAAAACTAATCAAAATATTCTGAATACCCGCCAAAACATTCCAAATACCAGCCAAAAGATTTTAAAACTCGCCAAAAAGTATCCAAACATTCCAAAACCTGCCAACACAATAAAAACAACTCAAGAGAATACAAAACATTCTAAAACCCATCCAAGACATTCCGAAAACCCGCCAAAACATCATAAAAACAAATCAAAACCAACCAAAATATTCCAAAAACCCGCCAAAATGATTTAGACCCGCAAAACTCATCAAAACATTCTGAAAAGATGCCAAAACATTAGAAAACCAGCCTGAACTGATCAAAACATTCAAAAAACTTGGCAAAACATCATAAAAACAAATCAAAACCAACCGAAACATTCCAAAAACCAGCCAAAATATTCCGAAATCTGGCCAAAACATCATAAAACCAAATCAAAACCAACCAAAACATTCCACAAACCCGACAAAATAGTTTAGAACCCGCCAAAACTGATCAAAACATTCTGAAAAGATGCCAAAATACTATCAAACCAGTAAGAAGTGATCGAAACATTCAATAACTTGCCAAAACATAATCAAAACAAATGAAAGCAAACCAAAACATTCCAAATACCCGCCAAAAGATTTGAAAACCCGCCAAAAGGAATCCAAACATTCCAAAACCTGCCAACACAATAAAAACAACTCAAGAGAAAACAAAACATTCTAAAACCCAACCAAAACATTCCGAAAACCCACCAAAACATCATAAAAACAAATCAAAACCAACCAAAAAATAAGAGGAACACGGCAACATATTGGCAAGCAAGAGACGGAGAACGCGGCACCTTCTAGGAGGCCAAGAAGGAAGCCGCACAACACCTGCACTGTGTCTGCAACTTTCAAACTGCTAGAAGCTAGTGGCTTGCCACTGGCCTGCCTCTTCAATTGCCATTAGCATTCCAATGGAAGCTATTCTTGGACAACTTTGCTCTGCTTGCTGCTAGTTCTGCCCCAGCCTACCATAGAGAACCTTGCTCTTGCCTTGAGGCTCTGAGATGCCAAGAACTTGTCAACTTCAAAGGGCAGGCCGGGCTACATCTACTCAGCTGCCACAGTTTCTCCTTGCTAGACCTAGTGGGAAAGCATTTTGCTGAGATGCAGAAGGCAAGAAACGCAGAATACGGAGACGCGGAGCTGTCCCAAGTGCCGCTGCCAGGCGTCTTTCCGCAGAAGGAGCGCCCCGGAGCGCACCGCAACCGGCACCGTCATCTCTGCGCAAAGAGCCAAAATATTTTCAAACCCGCCAAAACTAATCCAAAAATATTTTCAAACCCGCCAAAATAGAAAACCAGACAGAAGTGATCAATACATTCGAAAAAACCTGACAAAACATGATCAAGCCCACCAAAGCTAATCCAAACACACCAAAAACTGGGCTAAACAGAATCAAAACAAATCAAAACAAATCCAAACCTTCTAAAAACCCGCCAAAATATTTCAAAACCCGTCAAAACTAATCAAAACCTTCCGAATACCCGCCAAAACATTCCAAATACCAGCCAAAAGATTTTAAAACTCGCCAAAAAGAATCCAAACATTCCAAAACCTGCCAACACAATAAAAACAACTCAAGAGAATACAAAACATTCTAAAACCCAACCAAGACATTCCGAAAACCCGCCAAAACATCATAAAAACAAATCAAAACCAACCAAAATATTCCAAAAACCCGCCAAAATGATTTAGACCCGCAAAACTCATCTAAACATTCTGAAAAGATGCCAAAACATTAGAAAACCAGCCTGAACTGATCAAAACATTCAAAAAACTTGGCAAAACATCATAAAAACAAATCAAAACCAACCGAAACATTCCAAAAACCAGCCAAAATATTCCGAAATCTGGCCAAAACATCATAAAAACAAATCAAAACCAACCAAAACATTCCAAAAACCTGACAAAATAGTTTAGAACCCGCCAAAACTGATCAAAACATTCTGAAAAGATGCCAAAATACTAGAAAACCAGTAAGAAGTGATCGAAACATTCAATAACTTCCCAAAACATAATCAAGACAAATGAAATCAAACCAAAACATTCCAAATACCCGCCAAAATATTTTAAAACTCGCCAAAAAGGAATCCAAACATTCCAAAACCTGCCAAGACAATCAAAACAACACAAGAGAAAACAAAACATTCTAAAACACCATCAAAACATTCCGAAAACCCGCCAAAACATCATCAAAACAAATCAAAACCAACCAAAAAATAAGAGGAACACGGCAACATATTGGCAAGCAAGAGACGGAGAAGGTGACACCTTCTAGGAGGCCAAGAAGGAAGCCGCACAACACCTGCACTGTGTCTGCAACTTTCAAACTGCTAGAAGCTAGTGGCTTGCCACTGGCCTGCCTCTTCAATTGCCATTAGCATTCCAATGGAAGCTATTCTTGGACAACTTTGCTCTGCTTGCTGCTAGTTCTGCCCCAGCCTACCATAGAGAACCTTGCTCTTGCCTTGAGGCTCTGAGATGCCAAGAACTTGTCAACTTCAAAGGGCGGGCCGGGCTACATCTACTCAGCTGCCACAGTTTCTCCTTGCTAGACCTAGTGGGAAAGCATTTTGCTGAGATGCAGAAGGCAAGAAACGCAGAATACGGAGATGCGGAGCTGTCCCAAGTGCCGCTGCCAGGCGTCTTTCCGCAGAAGGAGCGCCCCGGAGCGCCCCGCAACCGGCACCGTCATCTCTGCGCAAAGAGCCAAAATATTTTCAAACCCGCCAAAACTCATCCAAAAATATTTTCAAACCCGCCAAAATAGAAAACCAGACAGAGGTGATCAATACATTCGAAAAAACCTGACAAAACATGATCAAGCCCACCAAAGCTAATCCAAACACACCAAAAACTGGGCTAAACAGAATCAAAACAAATCAAAACAAATCCAAACCTTCTAAAAACCCGCCAAAATATTTCAAAACCCGTCAAAACTAATCAAAATATTCTGAATACCCGCCAAAACATTCCAAATACCAGCCAAAAGATTTTAAAACTCGCCAAAAAGTATCCAAACATTCCAAAACCTGCCAACACAATAAAAACAACTCAAGAGAATACAAAACATTCTAAAACCCATCCAAGACATTCCGAAAACCCGCCAAAACATCATAAAAACAAATCAAAACCAACCAAAATATTCCAAAAACCCGCCAAAATGATTTAGACCCGCAAAACTCATCAAAACATTCTGAAAAGATGCCAAAACATTAGAAAACCAGCCTGAACTGATCAAAACATTCAAAAAACTTGGCAAAACATCATAAAAACAAATCAAAACCAACCGAAACATTCCAAAAACCAGCCAAAATATTCCGAAATCTGGCCAAAACATCATAAAACCAAATCAAAACCAACCAAAACATTCCACAAACCCGACAAAATAGTTTAGAACCCGCCAAAACTGATCAAAACATTCTGAAAAGATGCCAAAATACTATCAAACCAGTAAGAAGTGATCGAAACATTCAATAACTTGCCAAAACATAATCAAAACAAATGAAAGCAAACCAAAACATTCCAAATACCCGCCAAAAGATTTGAAAACCCGCCAAAAGGAATCCAAACATTCCAAAACCTGCCAACACAATAAAAACAACTCAAGAGAAAACAAAACATTCTAAAACCCAACCAAAACATTCCGAAAACCCACCAAAACATCATCAAAACAAATCAAAACCAACCAAAAAATAAGAGGAACACGGCAACATATTGGCAAGCAAGAGACGGAGAACGCGGCACCTTCTAGGAGGCCAAGAAGGAAGCCGCACAACACCTGCACTGTGTCTGCAACTTTCAAACTGCTAGAAGCTAGTGGCTTGCCACTGGCCTGCCTCTTCAATTGCCATTAGCATTCCAATGGAAGCTATTCTTGGACAACTTTGCTCTGCTTGCTGCTAGTTCTGCCCCAGCCTACCATAGAGAACCTTGCTCTTGCCTTGAGGCTCTGAGATGCCAAGAACTTGTCAACTTCAAAGGGCAGGCCGGGCTACATCTACTCAGCTGCCACAGTTTCTCCTTGCTAGACCTAGTGGGAAAGCATTTTGCTGAGATGCAGAAGGCAAGAAACGCAGAATACGGAGACGCGGAGCTGTCCCAAGTGCCGCTGCCAGGCGTCTTTCCGCAGAAGGAGCGCCCCGGAGCGCACCGCAACCGGCACCGTCATCTCTGCGCAAAGAGCCAAAATATTTTCAAACCCGCCAAAACTAATCCAAAAATATTTTCAAACCCGCCAAAATAGAAAACCAGACAGAAGTGATCAATACATTCGAAAAAACCTGACAAGACATGATCAAGCCCACCAAAGCCAATCCAAACACACCAAAAACTGGGCTAAACAGAATCAAAACAAATCAAAACAAATCGAAACCTTCTAAAAACCCGCCAAAATATTTCAAAACCCGTCAAAACTAATCAAAACCTTCCGAATACCCGCCAAAACATTCCAAATACCCGCCAAAAGATTTTAAAACCCGCCAAAAAGAATCCAAACATTCCAAAACCTGCCAACACAATAAAAACAACTCAAGAGAATACAAAACATTCTAAAACCCAACCAAGACATTCCGAAAACCCGCCAAAACATCATAAAAACAAATCAAAACCAACCAAAATATTCCGAAAACCCGCCAAAATGATTTAGACCCGCAAAACTCATCAAAACATTCTGAAAAGATGCCAAAACATTAGAAAACCAGCCTGAACTGATCAAAACATTCAAAAAACTTGGCAAAACATCATAAAAACAAATCAAAACCAACCAAAACATTCCTAAAACCTGACAAAATAGTTTAGAACCTGCCAAACCTGATCAAAACATTCTGAAAAGATGCCAAAATACTAGAAAACCAGTAAGAAGTGATCGAAACATTCAATAACTTGCCAAAACATAATCAAAACAAATGAAAGCAAACCAAAACATTCCAAATACGCACCAAAAGATTTTAAAACCCGCCAAAAGGAATCCAAACAATCCAAAACCTGCCAAGACAATATAAACAACACAAGAGAAAACAAAACATTCTAAAACACCATCAAACCATTCCGAAAACCCGCCAAAACATCATAAAAACAAATCAAAACCAACCAAAAAATAAGAGGAACATGGCAACATATTGGCAAGCAAGAGACGGAGAACGTGACACCTTCTAGGAGGCCAAGAAGGAAGCCGCACAACACCTGCACTGTGTCTGCAACTTTCAAACTGCTAGAAGCTAGTGGCTTGCCACTGGCTTGCCTATTCAATTGCCATTAGCATTCCAATGGAAGCTATTCTTGGACAACTTTGCTCTGCTTGCTGCTAGTTCTGCCCCAGCCTACCATAGAGAACCTTGCTCTTGCCTTGAGGCTCTGAGATGCCAAGAACTTGTCAACTTCAAAGGGCGGGCCGGGCTACATCTACTCAGCTGCCACAGTTTCTCCTTGCTAGACCTAGTGGGAAAGCATTTTGCTGAGATGCAGAAGGCAAGAAACGCAGAATACGGAGATGCGGAGCTGTCCCAAGTGCCGCTGCCAGGCGTCTTTCCGCAGAAGGAGCGCCCCGGAGCGCCCCGCAACCGGCACCGTCATCTCTGCGCAAAGAGCCAAAATATTTTCAAACCCGCCAAAACTCATCCAAAAATATTTTCAAACCCGCCAAAATAGAAAACCAGACAGAGGTGATCAATACATTCGAAAAAACCTGACAAAACATGATCAAGCCCACCAAAGCTAATCCAAACACACCAAAAACTGGGCTAAACAGAATCAAAACAAATCAAAACAAATCCAAACCTTCTAAAAACCCGCCAAAATATTTCAAAACCCGTCAAAACTAATCAAAATATTCTGAATACCCGCCAAAACATTCCAAATACCAGCCAAAAGATTTTAAAACTCGCCAAAAAGTATCCAAACATTCCAAAACCTGCCAACACAATAAAAACAACTCAAGAGAATACAAAACATTCTAAAACCCATCCAAGACATTCCGAAAACCCGCCAAAACATCATAAAAACAAATCAAAACCAACCAAAATATTCCAAAAACCCGCCAAAATGATTTAGACCCGCAAAACTCATCAAAACATTCTGAAAAGATGCCAAAACATTAGAAAACCAGCCTGAACTGATCAAAACATTCAAAAAACTTGGCAAAACATCATAAAAACAAATCAAAACCAACCGAAACATTCCAAAAACCAGCCAAAATATTCCGAAATCTGGCCAAAACATCATAAAACCAAATCAAAACCAACCAAAACATTCCACAAACCCGACAAAATAGTTTAGAACCCGCCAAAACTGATCAAAACATTCTGAAAAGATGCCAAAATACTATCAAACCAGTAAGAAGTGATCGAAACATTCAATAACTTGCCAAAACATAATCAAAACAAATGAAAGCAAACCAAAACATTCCAAATACCCGCCAAAAGATTTGAAAACCCGCCAAAAGGAATCCAAACATTCCAAAACCTGCCAACACAATAAAAACAACTCAAGAGAAAACAAAACATTCTAAAACCCAACCAAAACATTCCGAAAACCCACCAAAACATCATCAAAACAAATCAAAACCAACCAAAAAATAAGAGGAACACGGCAACATATTGGCAAGCAAGAGACGGAGAACGCGGCACCTTCTAGGAGGCCAAGAAGGAAGCCGCACAACACCTGCACTGTGTCTGCAACTTTCAAACTGCTAGAAGCTAGTGGCTTGCCACTGGCCTGCCTCTTCAATTGCCATTAGCATTCCAATGGAAGCTATTCTTGGACAACTTTGCTCTGCTTGCTGCTAGTTCTGCCCCAGCCTACCATAGAGAACCTTGCTCTTGCCTTGAGGCTCTGAGATGCCAAGAACTTGTCAACTTCAAAGGGCAGGCCGGGCTACATCTACTCAGCTGCCACAGTTTCTCCTTGCTAGACCTAGTGGGAAAGCATTTTGCTGAGATGCAGAAGGCAAGAAACGCAGAATACGGAGACGCGGAGCTGTCCCAAGTGCCGCTGCCAGGCGTCTTTCCGCAGAAGGAGCGCCCCGGAGCGCACCGCAACCGGCACCGTCATCTCTGCGCAAAGAGCCAAAATATTTTCAAACCCGCCAAAACTAATCCAAAAATATTTTCAAACCCGCCAAAATAGAAAACCAGACAGAAGTGATCAATACATTCGAAAAAACCTGACAAGACATGATCAAGCCCACCAAAGCCAATCCAAACACACCAAAAACTGGGCTAAACAGAATCAAAACAAATCAAAACAAATCGAAACCTTCTAAAAACCCGCCAAAATATTTCAAAACCCGTCAAAACTAATCAAAACCTTCCGAATACCCGCCAAAACATTCCAAATACCCGCCAAAAGATTTTAAAACCCGCCAAAAAGAATCCAAACATTCCAAAACCTGCCAACACAATAAAAACAACTCAAGAGAATACAAAACATTCTAAAACCCAACCAAGACATTCCGAAAACCCGCCAAAACATCATAAAAACAAATCAAAACCAACCAAAATATTCCGAAAACCCGCCAAAATGATTTAGACCCGCAAAACTCATCAAAACATTCTGAAAAGATGCCAAAACATTAGAAAACCAGCCTGAACTGATCAAAACATTCAAAAAACTTGGCAAAACATCATAAAAACAAATCAAAACCAACCAAAACATTCCTAAAACCTGACAAAATAGTTTAGAACCTGCCAAACCTGATCAAAACATTCTGAAAAGATGCCAAAATACTAGAAAACCAGTAAGAAGTGATCGAAACATTCAATAACTTGCCAAAACATAATCAAAACAAATGAAAGCAAACCAAAACATTCCAAATACGCACCAAAAGATTTTAAAACCCGCCAAAAGGAATCCAAACAATCCAAAACCTGCCAAGACAATATAAACAACACAAGAGAAAACAAAACATTCTAAAACACCATCAAACCATTCCGAAAACCCGCCAAAACATCATAAAAACAAATCAAAACCAACCAAAAAATAAGAGGAACATGGCAACATATTGGCAAGCAAGAGACGGAGAACGTGACACCTTCTAGGAGGCCAAGAAGGAAGCCGCACAACACCTGCACTGTGTCTGCAACTTTCAAACTGCTAGAAGCTAGTGGCTTGCCACTGGCTTGCCTATTCAATTGCCATTAGCATTCCAATGGAAGCTATTCTTGGACAACTTTGCTCTGCTTGCTGCTAGTTCTGCCCCAGCCTACCATAGAGAACCTTGCTCTTGCCTTGAGGCTCTGAGATGCCAAGAACTTGTCAACTTCAAAGGGCGGGCCGGGCTACATCTACTCAGCTGCCACAGTTTCTCCTTGCTAGACCTAGTGGGAAATCATTTTGCTGAGATGCAGAAGGCAAGAAACGCAGAATACGGAGACGCGGAGCTGTCCCAAGTGCCGCTGCCAGGCGTCTTTCCGCAGAAGGAGCGCCCTGGAGCGCACCGCAACCGGCACCGTCATCTCTGCGCAAAGAGCCAAAATATTTTAAAACCCGCCAAAACTAATCCAAAAATATTTTTAAACCCACCAAAATAGAAAACCAGACAGAAGTGATCAATACATTCGAAAAAACCTGACAAAACATGATCAAGCCCACCAAAGCTAATCCAAACACACCAAAAACTGGGCTAAACAGAATCAAAACAAATCAAAACAAATCCAAACCTTCTAAAAACCCGCCAAAATATTTCAAAACCCGTCAAAACTAATCAAAACCTTCCGAATACCCGCCAAAACATTCCAAATACCCGCCAAAAGATTTTAAAACCCGCCAAAAAGAATCCAAACATTCCAAAACCTGCCAACACAATAAAAACAACTCAAGAGAATACAAAACATTCTAAAACCCAACCAAAACATTCCGAAAACCCACCAAAACATCATAAAAACAAATCAAAACCAACCAAAATATTCTGAGAACCCGCCAAAATGATTTAGACCCGCAAAACTCATCAAAACATTCTGAAAAGATGCCAAAACATTAGAAAACCAGCCAGAACTGACCAAAACATTCAAAAAACTTGGCAAAACATCATAAAAACAAATCAAAACCAACCGAAACATTCCAAAAACCAGCCAAAATATTCCGAAATCTGGCCAAAACATCATAAAACCAAATCAAAACCAACCAAAACATTCCACAAACCCGACAAAATAGTTTAGAACCCGCCAAAACTGATCAAAACATTCTGAAAAGATGCCAAAATACTATCAAACCAGTAAGAAGTGATCGAAACATTCAATAACTTGCCAAAACATAATCAAAACAAATGAAAGCAAACCAAAACATTCCAAATACCCGCCAAAAGATTTGAAAACCCACCAAAAGGAATCCAAACATTCCAAAACCTGCCAACACAATAAAAACAACTCAAGAGAAAACAAAACATTCTAAAACCCAACCAAAACATTCCAAAAACCCACCAAAACATCATAAAAACAAATCAAAACCAACCAAAAAATAAGAGGAACACGGCAACATATTGGCAAGCAAGAGACGGAGAACGCGGCACCTTCTAGGAGGCCAAGAAGGAAGCCGCACAACACCTGCACTGTGTCTGCAACTTTCAAACTGCTAGAAGCTAGTGGCTTGCCACTGGCCTGCCTCTTCAATTGCCATTAGCATTCCAATGGAAGCTATTCTTGGACAACTTTGCTCTGCTTGCTGCTAGTTCTGCCCCAGCCTACCATAGAGAACCTTGCTCTTGCCTTGAGGCTCTGAGATGCCAAGAACTTGTCAACTTCAAAGGGCAGGCCGGGCTACATCTACTCAGCTGCCACAGTTTCTCCTTGCTAGACCTAGTGGGAAAGCATTTTGCTGAGATGCAGAAGGCAAGAAACGCAGAATACGGAGACGCGGAGCTGTCCCAAGTGCCGCTGCCAGGCGTCTTTCCGCAGAAGGAGCGCCCCGGAGCGCACCGCAACCGGCACCGTCATCTCTGCGCAAAGAGCCAAAATATTTTCAAACCCGCCAAAACTAATCCAAAAATATTTTCAAACCCGCCAAAATAGAAAACCAGACAGAAGTGATCAATACATTCGAAAAAACCTGACAAAACATGATCAAGCCCACCAAAGCTAATCCAAACACACCAAAAACTGGGCTAAACAGAATCAAAACAAATCAAAACAAATCCAAACCTTCTAAAAACCCGCCAAAATATTTCAAAACCCGTCAAAACTAATCAAAACCTTCCGAATACCCGCCAAAACATTCCAAATACCAGCCAAAAGATTTTAAAACTCGCCAAAAAGAATCCAAACATTCCAAAACCTGCCAACACAATAAAAACAACTCAAGAGAATACAAAACATTCTAAAACCCAACCAAGACATTCCGAAAACCCGCCAAAACATCATAAAAACAAATCAAAACCAACCAAAATATTCCAAAAACCCGCCAAAATGATTTAGACCCGCAAAACTCATCTAAACATTCTGAAAAGATGCCAAAACATTAGAAAACCAGCCTGAACTGATCAAAACATTCAAAAAACTTGGCAAAACATCATAAAAACAAATCAAAACCAACCGAAACATTCCAAAAACCAGCCAAAATATTCCGAAATCTGGCCAAAACATCATAAAAACAAATCAAAACCAACCAAAACATTCCAAAAACCTGACAAAATAGTTTAGAACCCGCCAAAACTGATCAAAACATTCTGAAAAGATGCCAAAATACTAGAAAACCAGTAAGAAGTGATCGAAACATTCAATAACTTCCCAAAACATAATCAAGACAAATGAAATCAAACCAAAACATTCCAAATACCCGCCAAAATATTTTAAAACTCGCCAAAAAGGAATCCAAACATTCCAAAACCTGCCAAGACAATCAAAACAACACAAGAGAAAACAAAACATTCTAAAACACCATCAAAACATTCCGAAAACCCGCCAAAACATCATCAAAACAAATCAAAACCAACCAAAAAATAAGAGGAACACGGCAACATATTGGCAAGCAAGAGACGGAGAAGGTGACACCTTCTAGGAGGCCAAGAAGGAAGCCGCACAACACCTGCACTGTGTCTGCAACTTTCAAACTGCTAGAAGCTAGTGGCTTGCCACTGGCCTGCCTCTTCAATTGCCATTAGCATTCCAATGGAAGCTATTCTTGGACAACTTTGCTCTGCTTGCTGCTAGTTCTGCCCCAGCCTACCATAGAGAACCTTGCTCTTGCCTTGAGGCTCTGAGATGCCAAGAACTTGTCAACTTCAAAGGGCGGGCCGGGCTACATCTACTCAGCTGCCACAGTTTCTCCTTGCTAGACCTAGTGGGAAAGCATTTTGCTGAGATGCAGAAGGCAAGAAACGCAGAATACGGAGATGCGGAGCTGTCCCAAGTGCCGCTGCCAGGCGTCTTTCCGCAGAAGGAGCGCCCCGGAGCGCCCCGCAACCGGCACCGTCATCTCTGCGCAAAGAGCCAAAATATTTTCAAACCCGCCAAAACTCATCCAAAAATATTTTCAAACCCGCCAAAATAGAAAACCAGACAGAGGTGATCAATACATTCGAAAAAACCTGACAAAACATGATCAAGCCCACCAAAGCTAATCCAAACACACCAAAAACTGGGCTAAACAGAATCAAAACAAATCAAAACAAATCCAAACCTTCTAAAAACCCGCCAAAATATTTCAAAACCCGTCAAAACTAATCAAAATATTCTGAATACCCGCCAAAACATTCCAAATACCAGCCAAAAGATTTTAAAACTCGCCAAAAAGTATCCAAACATTCCAAAACCTGCCAACACAATAAAAACAACTCAAGAGAATACAAAACATTCTAAAACCCATCCAAGACATTCCGAAAACCCGCCAAAACATCATAAAAACAAATCAAAACCAACCAAAATATTCCAAAAACCCGCCAAAATGATTTAGACCCGCAAAACTCATCAAAACATTCTGAAAAGATGCCAAAACATTAGAAAACCAGCCTGAACTGATCAAAACATTCAAAAAACTTGGCAAAACATCATAAAAACAAATCAAAACCAACCGAAACATTCCAAAAACCAGCCAAAATATTCCGAAATCTGGCCAAAACATCATAAAACCAAATCAAAACCAACCAAAACATTCCACAAACCCGACAAAATAGTTTAGAACCCGCCAAAACTGATCAAAACATTCTGAAAAGATGCCAAAATACTATCAAACCAGTAAGAAGTGATCGAAACATTCAATAACTTGCCAAAACATAATCAAAACAAATGAAAGCAAACCAAAACATTCCAAATACCCGCCAAAAGATTTGAAAACCCGCCAAAAGGAATCCAAACATTCCAAAACCTGCCAACACAATAAAAACAACTCAAGAGAAAACAAAACATTCTAAAACCCAACCAAAACATTCCGAAAACCCACCAAAACATCATAAAAACAAATCAAAACCAACCAAAAAATAAGAGGAACACGGCAACATATTGGCAAGCAAGAGACGGAGAACGCGGCACCTTCTAGGAGGCCAAGAAGGAAGCCGCACAACACCTGCACTGTGTCTGCAACTTTCAAACTGCTAGAAGCTAGTGGCTTGCCACTGGCCTGCCTCTTCAATTGCCATTAGCATTCCAATGGAAGCTATTCTTGGACAACTTTGCTCTGCTTGCTGCTAGTTCTGCCCCAGCCTACCATAGAGAACCTTGCTCTTGCCTTGAGGCTCTGAGATGCCAAGAACTTGTCAACTTCAAAGGGCAGGCCGGGCTACATCTACTCAGCTGCCACAGTTTCTCCTTGCTAGACCTAGTGGGAAAGCATTTTGCTGAGATGCAGAAGGCAAGAAACGCAGAATACGGAGACGCGGAGCTGTCCCAAGTGCCGCTGCCAGGCGTCTTTCCGCAGAAGGAGCGCCCCGGAGCGCACCGCAACCGGCACCGTCATCTCTGCGCAAAGAGCCAAAATATTTTCAAACCCGCCAAAACTAATCCAAAAATATTTTCAAACCCGCCAAAATAGAAAACCAGACAGAAGTGATCAATACATTCGAAAAAACCTGACAAAACATGATCAAGCCCACCAAAGCTAATCCAAACACACCAAAAACTGGGCTAAACAGAATCAAAACAAATCAAAACAAATCCAAACCTTCTAAAAACCCGCCAAAATATTTCAAAACCCGTCAAAACTAATCAAAACCTTCCGAATACCCGCCAAAACATTCCAAATACCAGCCAAAAGATTTTAAAACTCGCCAAAAAGAATCCAAACATTCCAAAACCTGCCAACACAATAAAAACAACTCAAGAGAATACAAAACATTCTAAAACCCAACCAAGACATTCCGAAAACCCGCCAAAACATCATAAAAACAAATCAAAACCAACCAAAATATTCCAAAAACCCGCCAAAATGATTTAGACCCGCAAAACTCATCTAAACATTCTGAAAAGATGCTAAAACATTAGAAAACCAGCCTGAACTGATCAAAACATTCAAAAAACTTGGCAAAACATCATAAAAACAAATCAAAACCAACCGAAACATTCCAAAAACCAGCCAAAATATTCCGAAATCTGGCCAAAACATCATAAAAACAAATCAAAACCAACCAAAACATTCCAAAAACCTGACAAAATAGTTTAGAACCCGCCAAAACTGATCAAAACATTCTGAAAAGATGCCAAAATACTAGAAAACCAGTAAGAAGTGATCGAAACATTCAATAACTTCCCAAAACATAATCAAGACAAATGAAATCAAACCAAAACATTCCAAATACCCGCCAAAATATTTTAAAACTCGCCAAAAAGGAATCCAAACATTCCAAAACCTGCCAAGACAATCAAAACAACACAAGAGAAAACAAAACATTCTAAAACACCATCAAAACATTCCGAAAACCCGCCAAAACATCATCAAAACAAATCAAAACCAACCAAAAAATAAGAGGAACACGGCAACATATTGGCAAGCAAGAGACGGAGAAGGTGACACCTTCTAGGAGGCCAAGAAGGAAGCCGCACAACACCTGCACTGTGTCTGCAACTTTCAAACTGCTAGAAGCTAGTGGCTTGCCACTGGCCTGCCTCTTCAATTGCCATTAGCATTCCAATGGAAGCTATTCTTGGACAACTTTGCTCTGCTTGCTGCTAGTTCTGCCCCAGCCTACCATAGAGAACCTTGCTCTTGCCTTGAGGCTCTGAGATGCCAAGAACTTGTCAACTTCAAAGGGCGGGCCGGGCTACATCTACTCAGCTGCCACAGTTTCTCCTTGCTAGACCTAGTGGGAAAGCATTTTGCTGAGATGCAGAAGGCAAGAAACGCAGAATACGGAGATGCGGAGCTGTCCCAAGTGCCGCTGCCAGGCGTCTTTCCGCAGAAGGAGCGCCCCGGAGCGCCCCGCAACCGGCACCGTCATCTCTGCGCAAAGAGCCAAAATATTTTCAAACCCGCCAAAACTCATCCAAAAATATTTTCAAACCCGCCAAAATAGAAAACCAGACAGAGGTGATCAATACATTCGAAAAAACCTGACAAAACATGATCAAGCCCACCAAAGCTAATCCAAACACACCAAAAACTGGGCTAAACAGAATCAAAACAAATCAAAACAAATCCAAACCTTCTAAAAACCCGCCAAAATATTTCAAAACCCGTCAAAACTAATCAAAATATTCTGAATACCCGCCAAAACATTCCAAATACCAGCCAAAAGATTTTAAAACTCGCCAAAAAGTATCCAAACATTCCAAAACCTGCCAACACAATAAAAACAACTCAAGAGAATACAAAACATTCTAAAACCCATCCAAGACATTCCGAAAACCCGCCAAAACATCATAAAAACAAATCAAAACCAACCAAAATATTCCAAAAACCCGCCAAAATGATTTAGACCCGCAAAACTCATCAAAACATTCTGAAAAGATGCCAAAACATTAGAAAACCAGCCTGAACTGATCAAAACATTCAAAAAACTTGGCAAAACATCATAAAAACAAATCAAAACCAACCGAAACATTCCAAAAACCAGCCAAAATATTCCGAAATCTGGCCAAAACATCATAAAACCAAATCAAAACCAACCAAAACATTCCACAAACCCGACAAAATAGTTTAGAACCCGCCAAAACTGATCAAAACATTCTGAAAAGATGCCAAAATACTATCAAACCAGTAAGAAGTGATCGAAACATTCAATAACTTGCCAAAACATAATCAAAACAAATGAAAGCAAACCAAAACATTCCAAATACCCGCCAAAAGATTTGAAAACCCGCCAAAAGGAATCCAAACATTCCAAAACCTGCCAACACAATAAAAACAACTCAAGAGAAAACAAAACATTCTAAAACCCAACCAAAACATTCCGAAAACCCACCAAAACATCATAAAAACAAATCAAAACCAACCAAAAAATAAGAGGAACACGGCAACATATTGGCAAGCAAGAGACGGAGAACGCGGCACCTTCTAGGAGGCCAAGAAGGAAGCCGCACAACACCTGCACTGTGTCTGCAACTTTCAAACTGCTAGAAGCTAGTGGCTTGCCACTGGCCTGCCTCTTCAATTGCCATTAGCATTCCAATGGAAGCTATTCTTGGACAACTTTGCTCTGCTTGCTGCTAGTTCTGCCCCAGCCTACCATAGAGAACCTTGCTCTTGCCTTGAGGCTCTGAGATGCCAAGAACTTGTCAACTTCAAAGGGCAGGCCGGGCTACATCTACTCAGCTGCCACAGTTTCTCCTTGCTAGACCTAGTGGGAAAGCATTTTGCTGAGATGCAGAAGGCAAGAAACGCAGAATACGGAGACGCGGAGCTGTCCCAAGTGCCGCTGCCAGGCGTCTTTCCGCAGAAGGAGCGCCCCGGAGCGCACCGCAACCGGCACCGTCATCTCTGCGCAAAGAGCCAAAATATTTTCAAACCCGCCAAAACTAATCCAAAAATATTTTCAAACCCGCCAAAATAGAAAACCAGACAGAAGTGATCAATACATTCGAAAAAACCTGACAAGACATGATCAAGCCCACCAAAGCCAATCCAAACACACCAAAAACTGGGCTAAACAGAATCAAAACAAATCAAAACAAATCGAAACCTTCTAAAAACCCGCCAAAATATTTCAAAACCCGTCAAAACTAATCAAAACCTTCCGAATACCCGCCAAAAGATTCCAAATACCCGCCAAAAGATTTTAAAACCCGCCAAAAAGAATCCAAACATTCCAAAACCTGCCAACACAATAAAAACAACTCAAGAGAATACAAAACATTCTAAAACCCAACCAAGACATTCCGAAAACCTGCCAAAACATCATAAAAACAAATCAAAACCAACCAAAATATTCCGAAAACACGCCAAAATTATTTAGACCCGCAAAACTCATCAAAACATTCTGAAAAGATGCCAAAACATTAGAAAACCAGCCTGAACTGATCAAAACATTCAAAAAACTTGGCAAAACATCATAAAAACAAATCAAAACCAACCAAAACATTCCTAAAACCTGACAAAATAGTTTAGAACCTGCCAAACCTGATCAAAACATTCTGAAAAGATGCCAAAATACTAGAAAACCTGTAAGAAGTGATCGAAACATTCAATAACTTGCCAAAACATAATCAAAACAAATGAAAGCAAACCAAAACATTCCAAATACCCACCAAAAGATTTTAAAACCCGCCAAAAGGAATCCAAACATTCCAAAACCTGCCAAGACAATATAAACAACACAAGAGAAAACAAAACATTCTAAAACACCATCAAACCATTCCGAAAACCCGCCAAAACATCATAAAAACAATTCAAAACCAACCAAAAAATAAGAGGAACATGGCAACATATTGGCAAGCAAGAGACGGAGAACGTGACACCTTCTAGGAGGCCAAGAAGGAAGCCGCACAACACCTGCACTGTGTCTGCAACTTTCAAACTGCTAGAAGCTAGTGGCTTGCCACTGGCTTGCCTATTCAATTGCCATTAGCATTCCAATGGAAGCTATTCTTGGACAACTTTGCTCTGCTTGCTGCTAGTTCTGCCCCAGCCTACCATAGATAACCTTGCTCTTGCCTTGAGGCTCTGAGATGCCAAGAACTTGTCAACTTCAAAGGGCGGGCCGGGCTACATCTACTCAGCTGCCACAGTTTCTCCTTGCTAGACCTAGTGGGAAATCATTTTGCTGAGATGCAGAAGGCAAGAAACGCAGAATACGGAGACGCGGAGCTGTCCCAAGTGCCGCTGCCAGGCGTCTTTCCGCAGAAGGAGCGCCCCGGAGCGCCCCGCAACCGGCACCGTCATCTCTGCGCAAAGAGCCAAAATATTTTCAAACCCGCCAAAACTCATCCAAAAATATTTTCAAACCCGCCAAAATAGAAAACCAGACAGAGGTGATCAATACATTCGAAAAAACCTGACAAAACATGATCAAGCCCACCAAAGCTAATCCAAACACACCAAAAACTGGGCTAAACAGAATCAAAACAAATCAAAACAAATCCAAACCTTCTAAAAACCCGCCAAAATATTTCAAAACCCGTCAAAACTAATCCAAAAATATTCTGAATACCCGCCAAAACATTCCAAATACCCGCCAAAAGATTTTAAAACTCGCCAAAAAGAATCCAAACATTCCAAAACCTGCCAACACAATAAAAACAACTCAAGAGAATACAAAACATTCTAAAACCCAACCAAGACATTCCGAAAACCCGCCAAAACATCATAAAAACAAATCAAAACCAACCAAAATATTCCAAAAACCCGCCAAAATGATTTAGACCCGCAAAACTCATCTAAACATTCTGAAAAGATGCCAAAACATTAGAAAACCAGCCTGAACTGATCAAAACATTCAAAAAACTTGGCAAAACATCATAAAAACAAATCAAAACCAACCGAAACATTCCAAAAACCAGCCAAAATATTCCGAAATCTGGCCAAAACATCATAAAAACAAATCAAAACCAACCAAAACATTCCAAAAACCTGACAAAATAGTTTAGAACCCGCCAAAACTGATCAAAACATTCTGAAAAGATGCCAAAATACTAGAAAACCAGTAAGAAGTGATCGAAACATTCAATAACTTCCCAAAACATAATCAAGACAAATGAAATCAAACCAAAACATTCCAAATACCCGCCAAAATATTTTAAAACTCGCCAAAAAGGAATCCAAACATTCCAAAACCTGCCAAGACAATCAAAACAACACAAGAGAAAACAAAACATTCTAAAACACCATCAAAACATTCCGAAAACCCGCCAAAACATCATCAAAACAAATCAAAACCAACCAAAAAATAAGAGGAACACGGCAACATATTGGCAAGCAAGAGACGGAGAAGGTGACACCTTCTAGGAGGCCAAGAAGGAAGCCGCACAACACCTGCACTGTGTCTGCAACTTTCAAACTGCTAGAAGCTAGTGGCTTGCCACTGGCCTGCCTCTTCAATTGCCATTAGCATTCCAATGGAAGCTATTCTTGGACAACTTTGCTCTGCTTGCTGCTAGTTCTGCCCCAGCCTACCATAGAGAACCTTGCTCTTGCCTTGAGGCTCTGAGATGCCAAGAACTTGTCAACTTCAAAGGGCGGGCCGGGCTACATCTACTCAGCTGCCACAGTTTCTCCTTGCTAGACCTAGTGGGAAAGCATTTTGCTGAGATGCAGAAGGCAAGAAACGCAGAATACGGAGATGCGGAGCTGTCCCAAGTGCCGCTGCCAGGCGTCTTTCCGCAGAAGGAGCGCCCCGGAGCGCCCCGCAACCGGCACCGTCATCTCTGCGCAAAGAGCCAAAATATTTTCAAACCCGCCAAAACTCATCCAAAAATATTTTCAAACCCGCCAAAATAGAAAACCAGACAGAGGTGATCAATACATTCGAAAAAACCTGACAAAACATGATCAAGCCCACCAAAGCTAATCCAAACACACCAAAAACTGGGCTAAACAGAATCAAAACAAATCAAAACAAATCCAAACCTTCTAAAAACCCGCCAAAATATTTCAAAACCCGTCAAAACTAATCAAAATATTCTGAATACCCGCCAAAACATTCCAAATACCAGCCAAAAGATTTTAAAACTCGCCAAAAAGTATCCAAACATTCCAAAACCTGCCAACACAATAAAAACAACTCAAGAGAATACAAAACATTCTAAAACCCATCCAAGACATTCCGAAAACCCGCCAAAACATCATAAAAACAAATCAAAACCAACCAAAATATTCCAAAAACCCGCCAAAATGATTTAGACCCGCAAAACTCATCAAAACATTCTGAAAAGATGCCAAAACATTAGAAAACCAGCCTGAACTGATCAAAACATTCAAAAAACTTGGCAAAACATCATAAAAACAAATCAAAACCAACCGAAACATTCCAAAAACCAGCCAAAATATTCCGAAATCTGGCCAAAACATCATAAAACCAAATCAAAACCAACCAAAACATTCCACAAACCCGACAAAATAGTTTAGAACCCGCCAAAACTGATCAAAACATTCTGAAAAGATGCCAAAATACTATCAAACCAGTAAGAAGTGATCGAAACATTCAATAACTTGCCAAAACATAATCAAAACAAATGAAAGCAAACCAAAACATTCCAAATACCCGCCAAAAGATTTGAAAACCCGCCAAAAGGAATCCAAACATTCCAAAACCTGCCAACACAATAAAAACAACTCAAGAGAAAACAAAACATTCTAAAACCCAACCAAAACATTCCGAAAACCCACCAAAACATCATAAAAACAAATCAAAACCAACCAAAAAATAAGAGGAACACGGCAACATATTGGCAAGCAAGAGACGGAGAACGCGGCACCTTCTAGGAGGCCAAGAAGGAAGCCGCACAACACCTGCACTGTGTCTGCAACTTTCAAACTGCTAGAAGCTAGTGGCTTGCCACTGGCCTGCCTCTTCAATTGCCATTAGCATTCCAATGGAAGCTATTCTTGGACAACTTTGCTCTGCTTGCTGCTAGTTCTGCCCCAGCCTACCATAGAGAACCTTGCTCTTGCCTTGAGGCTCTGAGATGCCAAGAACTTGTCAACTTCAAAGGGCGGGCCGGGCTACATCTACTCAGCTGCCACAGTTTCTCCTTGCTAGACCTAGTGGGAAAGCATTTTGCTGAGATGCAGAAGGCAAGAAACGCAGAATACGGAGACGCGGAGCTGTCCCAAGTGCCGCTGCCAGGCGTCTTTCCGCAGAAGGAGCGCCCCGGAGCGCACCGCAACCGGCACCGTCATCTCTGCGCAAAGAGCCAAAATATTTTCAAACCCGCCAAAACTAATCCAAAAATATTTTCAAACCCGCCAAAATAGAAAACCAGACAGAAGTGATCAATACATTCGAAAAAACCTGACAAGACATGATCAAGCCCACCAAAGCCAATCCAAACACACCAAAAACTGGGCTAAACAGAATCAAAACAAATCAAAACAAATCGAAACCTTCTAAAAACCCGCCAAAATATTTCAAAACCCGTCAAAACTAATCAAAACCTTCCGAATACCCGCCAAAACATTCCAAATACCCGCCAAAAGATTTTAAAACCCGCCAAAAAGAATCCAAACATTCCAAAACCTGCCAACACAATAAAAACAACTCAAGAGAATACAAAACATTCTAAAACCCAACCAAGACATTCCGAAAACCCGCCAAAACATCATAAAAACAAATCAAAACCAACCAAAATATTCCGAAAACCCGCCAAAATGATTTAGACCCGCAAAACTCATCAAAACATTCTGAAAAGATGCCAAAACATTAGAAAACCAGCCTGAACTGATCAAAACATTCAAAAAACTTGGCAAAACATCATAAAAACAAATCAAAACCAACCAAAACATTCCTAAAACCTGACAAAATAGTTTAGAACCTGCCAAACCTGATCAAAACATTCTGAAAAGATGCCAAAATACTAGAAAACCAGTAAGAAGTGATCGAAACATTCAATAACTTGCCAAAACATAATCAAAACAAATGAAAGCAAACCAAAACATTCCAAATACGCACCAAAAGATTTTAAAACCCGCCAAAAGGAATCCAAACAATCCAAAACCTGCCAAGACAATATAAACAACACAAGAGAAAACAAAACATTCTAAAACACCATCAAACCATTCCGAAAACCCGCCAAAACATCATAAAAACAAATCAAAACCAACCAAAAAATAAGAGGAACATGGCAACATATTGGCAAGCAAGAGACGGAGAACGTGACACCTTCTAGGAGGCCAAGAAGGAAGCCGCACAACACCTGCACTGTGTCTGCAACTTTCAAACTGCTAGAAGCTAGTGGCTTGCCACTGGCTTGCCTATTCAATTGCCATTAGCATTCCAATGGAAGCTATTCTTGGACAACTTTGCTCTGCTTGCTGCTAGTTCTGCCCCAGCCTACCATAGAGAACCTTGCTCTTGCCTTGAGGCTCTGAGATGCCAAGAACTTGTCAACTTCAAAGGGCGGGCCGGGCTACATCTACTCAGCTGCCACAGTTTCTCCTTGCTAGACCTAGTGGGAAATCATTTTGCTGAGATGCAGAAGGCAAGAAACGCAGAATACGGAGACGCGGAGCTGTCCCAAGTGCCGCTGCCAGGCGTCTTTCCGCAGAAGGAGCGCCCTGGAGCGCACCGCAACCGGCACCGTCATCTCTGCGCAAAGAGCCAAAATATTTTAAAACCCGCCAAAACTAATCCAAAAATATTTTTAAACCCACCAAAATAGAAAACCAGACAGAAGTGATCAATACATTCGAAAAAACCTGACAAAACATGATCAAGCCCACCAAAGCTAATCCAAACACACCAAAAACTGGGCTAAACAGAATCAAAACAAATCAAAACAAATCCAAACCTTCTAAAAACCCGCCAAAATATTTCAAAACCCGTCAAAACTAATCAAAACCTTCCGAATACCCGCCAAAACATTCCAAATACCCGCCAAAAGATTTTAAAACCCGCCAAAAAGAATCCAAACATTCCAAAACCTGCCAACACAATAAAAACAACTCAAGAGAATACAAAACATTCTAAAACCCAACCAAAACATTCCGAAAACCCACCAAAACATCATAAAAACAAATCAAAACCAACCAAAATATTCTGAGAACCCGCCAAAATGATTTAGACCCGCAAAACTCATCAAAACATTCTGAAAAGATGCCAAAACATTAGAAAACCAGCCAGAACTGACCAAAACATTCAAAAAACTTGGCAAAACATCATAAAAACAAATCAAAACCAACCAAAATATTCCAAAAACCCGCCAAAATATTCCGAAATCTGGCCAAAACATCATAAAAACAAATCAAAACCAACCAAAACATTCCAAAAACCCGACAAAATAGTTTAGAACCCGCCAAAATTGATCAAAACATTCTGAAAAGATGCCAAAATACTAGAAAACCAGTCAGAAGTGATCGAAACTTTCAATAACTTGCCAAAACATCATCAAAACAAATGAAAGCAAACCAAAACATTCCAAATACCTGCCAAAATATTTTAAAACCCGCCAAAAGGAATCCAAACATTCCAACACCTTCCAAGACAATAAAAGCAACACAAGAGAAAACAAAACATTCTAAAACACCACCAAAACATTCCGAAAACCCACCAAAACATCATCAAAACAAATCAAAACAAACCAAACAATAGGAGGAACACGGCAACATATTGGCAAGCAAGAGACGGAGAGCGCGGCACCTTCTAGGAGGCCAAGAAGGAAGCCGCACAACACCTGCACTGTGTCTGCAACTTTCAAACTGCTAGAAGCTAGTGGCTTGCCACTGGCCTGCCTCTTCAATTGCCATTAGCATTCCAATGGAAGCTATTCTTGGACAACTTTGCTCTGCTTGCTGCTAGTTCTGCCCCAGCCTACCATAGAGAACCTTGCTCTTGCCTTGAGGCTCTGAGATGCCAAGAACTTGTCAACTTCAAAGGGCGGGCCGGGCTACATCTACTCAGCTGCCACAGTTTCTCCTTGCTAGACCTAGTGGGAAAGCATTTTGCTGAGATGCAGAAGGCAAGAAACGCAGAATACGGAGACGCGGAGCTGTCCCAAGTGCCACTGCCAGGCGTCTTTCCGCAGAAGGAGCGCCCCGGAGCGCACCGCAACCGGCACCGTCATCTCTGCGCAAAGAGCCAAAATATTTTAAAACCCGCCAAAACTCATCCAAAAATATTTTCAAACCCGCCAAAATAGAAAACCAGACAGAGGTGATCAATACATTTGAAAAAACCGGACAAAACATGATAAAGCCCACCAAAGCTAATCCAAACACACCAAAAACTGGGCTAAACAGAATCAAAACAAATCAAAACAAATCGAAACCTTCTAAAAACCGGCCAAAATATTTCAAAACCCGTCAAAACTAGTCAAAACATTCCGAACACCCGCCAAAACATTCCGAACACCCGCCAAAAGGAATCCAAACATTCCAAAACCTGCCAACACAATAAAAACAACTCAAGAGAATACAAAACATTCTAAAACCCAACCAAAACATTCCGAAAACCCACCAAAACATCATAAAAACAAATCAAAACCAACCAAAATATTCCGAGAACCCGCCAAAATGATTTAGACCCGCAAAACTCATCAAAACATTCTGAAAAGATGCCAAAACATTAGAAAACCAGCCAGAACTGATCAAAACATTGAAAAAACTTGGCAAAACATCATAAAAACAAATCAAAACCAACCAAAACATTCCAAAATCCCGACAAAATAGTTTAGAACCCGCCAAAATTGATCAAAACATTCTGAAAAGATGCCAAAATACTAGAAAACCAGTCAGAAGTGATCGAAACTTTCAATAACTTGCCAAAACATCATCAAAACAAATGAAAGCAAACCAAAACATTCCAAATACCTGCCAAAAGATTTTAAAACCCGCCAAAAGGAATCCAAACATTCCAACACCTTCCAAGACAATAAAAGCAACACAAGAGAAAACAAAACATTCTAAAACACCACCAAAACATTCCGAAAACCCACCAAAACATCATCAAAACAAATCAAAACAAACCAAACAATAGGAGGAACACGGCAACATATTGGCAAGCAAGAGACGGAGAGCGCGGCACCTTCTAGGAGGCCAAGAAGGAAGCCGCACAACACCTGCACTGTGTCTGCAACTTTCAAACTGCTAGAAGCTAGTGGCTTGCCACTGGCCTGCCTCTTCAATTGCCATTAGCATTCCAATGGAAGCTATTCTTGGACAACTTTGCTCTGCTTGCTGCTAGTTCTGCCCCAGCCTACCATAGAGAACCTTGCTCTTGCCTTGAGGCTCTGAGATGCCAAGAACTTGTCAACTTCAAAGGGCGGGCCGGGCTACATCTACTCAGCTGCCACAGTTTCTCCTTGCTAGACCTAGTGGGAAAGCATTTTGCTGAGATGCAGAAGGCAAGAAACGCAGAATACGGAGACGCGGAGCTGTCCCAAGTGCCGCTGCCAGGCGTCTTTCCGCAGAAGGAGCGCCCCGGAGCGCACCGCAACCGGCACCGTCATCTCTGCGCAAAGAGCCAAAATATTTTCAAACCCGCCAAAACTCATCCAAAAATATTTTCAAACCCGCCAAAATAGAAAACCAGACAGAGGTGATCAATACATTCGAAAAAACCTGACAAAACATGATCAAGCCCACCAAAGCTAATCCAAACACACCAAAAACTGGGCTAAACAGAATCAAAACAAATCAAAACAAATCGAAACCTTCTAAAAACCGGCCAAACTATTTCAAAACCCGTCAAAACTAATCAAAACATTCCGAATACCCGCCAAAACATTCCGAACACCCGCCAAAAGGAATCCAAACATTCCAAAACCTGCCAACACAATAAAAACAACTCAAGAGAATACAAGACATTCTAAAACCCAACCAAAACATTCCGAAAACCCACCAAAACATCATAAAAACAAATCAAAACCAACCAAAATATTCCGAAAACCCGCCAAAATAATTTGGACCCGCAAAACTCATCAAAACATTCTGAAAATATGCCAAAACATTAGAAAACCAGCCAGAACTGACCAAAACATTCAAAAAACTTGGCAAAACATCATAAAAACAAATCAAAACCAACCAAAATATTCCAAAAACCCGCCAAAATATTCCGAAATCTGGCCAAAACATCATAAAAACAAATCAAAACCAACCAAAACATTCCAAAATCCCGACAAAATAGTTTAGAACCCGCCAAAATTGATCAAAACATTCTGAAAAGATGCCAAAATACTAGAAAACCAGTCAGAAGTGATCGAAACTTTCAATAACTTGCCAAAACATCATCAAAACAAATGAAAGCAAACCAAAACATTCCAAATACCTGCCAAAAGATTTTAAAACCCGCCAAAAGGAATCCAAACATTCCAACACCTTCCAAGACAATAAAAGCAACACAAGAGAAAACAAAACATTCTAAAACACCACCAAAACATTCCGAAAACCCACCAAAACATCATCAAAACAAATCAAAACAAACCAAACAATAGGAGGAACACGGCAACATATTGGCAAGCAAGAGACGGAGAGCGCGGCACCTTCTAGGAGGCCAAGAAGGAAGCCGCACAACACCTGCACTGTGTCTGCAACTTTCAAACTGCTAGAAGCTAGTGGCTTGCCACTGGCCTGCCTCTTCAATTGCCATTAGCATTCCAATGGAAGCTATTCTTGGACAACTTTGCTCTGCTTGCTGCTAGTTCTGCCCCAGCCTACCATAGAGAACCTTGCTCTTGCCTTGAGGCTCTGAGATGCCAAGAACTTGTCAACTTCAAAGGGCGGGCCGGGCTACATCTACTCAGCTGCCACAGTTTCTCCTTGCTAGACCTAGTGGGAAAGCATTTTGCTGAGATGCAGAAGGCAAGAAACGCAGAATACGGAGACGCGGAGCTGTCCCAAGTGCCGCTGCCAGGCGTCTTTCCGCAGAAGGAGCGCCCCGGAGCGCACCGCAACCGGCACCGTCATCTCTGCGCAAAGAGCCAAAATATTTTCAAACCCGCCAAAACTCATCCAAAAATATTTTCAAACCCGCCAAAATAGAAAACCAGACAGAGGTGATCAATACATTCGAAAAAACCTGACAAAACATGATCAAGCCCACCAAAGCTAATCCAAACACACCAAAAACTGGGCTAAACAGAATCAAAACAAATCAAAACAAATCTAAACCTTCTAAAAACCCGCCAAAATATTTCAAAACCCGTCAAAACTAATCAAAACCTTCCGAATACCCGCCAAAACATTCCAAATACCCGCCAAAAGATTTTAAAACCTGCCAAAAGGAATCCAAACATTCCAAAACCTGCCAAGACAATAAAAACAACTCAAGAGAATACAAAACATTCTAAAACCCAACCAAAACATTCCGAAAACCAGCCAAAACATCATAAAAACAAATCAAAACCAACCAAAATATTCTGAAAACCCGACAAAATAGTTTAGAACCCGCCAAAACTGATCAAAGCATTCTGAAAAGATGCCAAAATACTAGAAAACCAGTCAGAAGTGATCGAAACTTTCAATAACTTGCCAAAATATAATCAAAACAAATGAAAGCAAACCAAAACATTCGAAATACCCGCCAAAATATTTTAAAACCCGCCAAAATGAATCCAAATATTCCAAAACCTGCCAAGTCAATAAAAACTACACAAGAGAAAAAAAAACATTCTAAAACACCACCGAAACATTCCGAAAACCAGCTAAAAGATTCCAAAATCTGGCAAAAATTAATAAAAACAAAACTAAAGCAAAGAAAACATTCTTAAAACACACCAAGTATTTCAAAACCTGTCATAAGTCTTCAAAATATTCTAAAACCCAGTCAAACAAAAATAAAAACCTGCCAAAACATGACAAAGCCCACAAAAACTTATCCAAAAACACCAAAAACCCGCCAGAGTTTTAGAAAAACAAAACAAATCAAAACATTCTAAAAACCCAACAAGAACATTTTTAAACTTGCCCGAATGAATCAAAACATTCTAAAACCCACCATATCATATTAAAAACTTATCAAAATCAACCAAAACCTTCTGAAAAGACATCAAAACCTTCCAGAAACCCGCCATAATATTCTAGAATCCCCAAAAACTTATCAAAATATTGTGAGAACACGACACCACAGGAAAAATCTCAGCAAAACTAATCCAAACACATCAAAATATAATAAAGAACAATCTAAAAAATCGCGTGGGAAGCCATGATCTTGTAGCAGTTAGAAAGATGCGGACACTGTCCGGGTGTTGTGCGGCTTCACTCTTCGCATCGTAGAAGGTACCGCGCTCTCCGTCTCTCGGATGCGATCAAGCGGCTCTTCGCGCAGAGAGCACTGTGCCGGTCACTGTGCGCTGCGGAGCTCTCTTTCTGCCGAAAGACGCCTGGCAGCGGCACTTAACTTCGGAGAGCTCCGTATCTCCGTATTCTGCATTTCTTGTCTTCTGCGTCTCAGCAAAATGCTTTTCCACTGTGTCTAGCAAGGAGAAACTGTGCCAGCACAGTATACGTGCCCGGACTTGTGTTCTCAATTCCCGAGTTCTCGGCATCTCAAAAAATAATGGGAGGAGCAAGGTTATCGATGGTGGGCTGGGGCAAAACTAGACGCAAGCACAGCAAAGTTGCGCAAGAATACCTTCCATTTGGATGCTAATGGCAATTGAAGAGGCAGGCAAGTGGTAAGCGTTGAAATTCTAGCAGTTAGAAAGATGCAGACACAGTCCGGGTGTTGTGCGGCTTCACTCTTCTCATCGTGGGAAGGTACCGCGCTCTCCGTCTCTCGGATGCGATCAAGCGGCTCTTCGCGCAGAGAGCACTGTGCCGGTCACTGTGCGCTGCGGAGCTCTCTTTCTGCCGAAAGACGCCTGGCAGCGGCACATAACTTTGGAGAGCTCCGTATCTCCGTATTCTGCATTTCTTGTCTTCTGCCTCTCAGCAAAATGCTTTTCCACTGTGTCTAGCAAGGAGAAACTGTGCCAGCACAGTATACGTGCCCGGACTTGTGTTCTCAATTCCCGAGTTCTCGGCATCTCAAAAACTAACGGGAAGAGAAAGGTTATCTATGGTGTGCTGGGGCAGGACTAGACGCAAGCAGAGCAAAGTTGTCCAAGAATACCTTCCTTTCGGATGCTAATGGCAATTGAAGAGGCAGGCAAGTGGTAAGCCTTGAAATTCTAGCAGTTAGAAAGATGCAGACACAGTCCGGGTGTTGTGCGCTTCACTCTTCGCATCGTGGGAAGGTACCGCGCTCTCCGTCTCTCGGATGCGATCAAGCGGCTCTTCGCGCAGAGAGCACTGTGCCGGTCACTGTGCGCTGCGGAGCTCTCTTTCTGCCGAAAGACGCCTGGCAGCGGCACTTAACTTCGGAGAGCTCCGTATCTCCGTATTCTGCATTTCTTGTCTTCTGCGTCTCAGCAAAATGCTTTTCCACTGTGTCTAGCAAGGAGAAACTGTGCCAGCACAGTATACGTGCCCGGACTTGTGTTCTCAATTCCCGAGTTCTCGGCATCTCAAAAACTAAAGGGAAGAGCAAGGTTATCTATGGTGTGCTGGGGCAGAACTAGCAGCAAGCAGAGCAAAGTTGTGCAAGAATACCTTCCTTTCGGATGCTAATGGCAATTGAAGAGGCAGGCAAGTGGTAAGCCTTGAAATTCTAGCAGTTAGAAAGATGCAGACAAGGTCCGGGTGTTGTGCGGCTTCACTCTTCGCATCGTAGAAGGTACCGCGCTCTCCGTCTCTCGGATGCGATCAAGCGGCTCTTCGCGCAGAGAGCACTGTGCCGGTCACTGTGCGCTGCGGAGCTCTCTTTCTGCCGAAAGACGCCTGGCAGCGGCACTTAACTTCGGAGAGCTCCGTATCGCCGTATTCTGCATTTCTTGTCTTCTGCCTCTCAGCAAAATGCTTTTCCACTGTGTCTAGCAAGGAGAAACTGTGCCAGCACAGTATACGTGCCCGGACTTGTGTTCTCAATTCCCGAGTTCTCGGCATCTCAAAAACTAACGGGAAGAGCAAGATTATCTATGGTGGGCTTGGGCAGAACTAGACGCAAGCACAGCAAAGTTGTGCAAGAATACCTTCCTTACGGATGCTAATGGCAATTGAAGAGGCAGGCAAGTGGTAAGCCTTGAAATTCTAGCAGTTAGAAAGATGCGGACACAGTCCGGGTGTTGTGCGGCTTCACTCTTCGCATCGTGGAAGGTACCGCGCTCTCCGTCTCTCGGATGCGATCAAGCGGCTCTTCGCGCAGAGAGCACTGTGCCGGTCACTGTGCGCTGCGGAGCTCTCTTTCTGCCGAAAGACGCCTGGCAGCGGCACATAACTTTAGAGAGCTCCGTATCTCCGTATTCTGCATTTCTTGTCTTCTGCGTCTCAGCAAAATGCTTTTCCACTGTGTCTAGCAAGGAGAAACTGTGCCAGCACAGTATACGTGCCCGGACTTGTGTTCTCAATTCCCGAGTTCTCGGCATCTCAAAAACTAAAGGGAAGAGCAAGGTTATCTATGGTGGGCTGGGGCAGAACTAGACGCAAGCAGAGCAAAGTTGTCCAAGAATACCTTCCTTACGGATGCTAATGGCAATTGAAGAGGCAGGCAAGTGGTAAGCCTTGAAATTCTAGCAGTTAGAAAGATGCAGACACTGTCCGGGTGTTGTGCGGCTTCACTCTTCGCATCGTAGAAGGTACCGCGCTCTCCGTCTCTCGGATGCGATCAAGCGGCTCTTCGCGCAGAGAGCACTGTGCCGGTCACTGTGCGCTGCGGAGCTCTCTTTCTGCCGAAAGACGCCTGGCAGCGGCACATAACTTCGGAGAGCTCCGTATCTCCGTATTCTGCATTTCTTGTCTTCTGCGTCTCAGCAAAATGCTTTTCCACTGTGTCTAGCAAGGAGAAACTGTGCCAGCACAGTATACGTGCCCGGACTTGTGTTCTCAATTCCCGAGTTCTCGGCATCTCAAAATCTAAAGGGAAGAGCAAGGTTATCTATGGTAGGCTGGGGCAGAACTAGAAGCAAGCAGAGCAAAGTTGTGCAAGAATACCTTCCTTTCGGATGCTAATGGCAATTGAAGAGGCAGGCAAGTGCTAAGCCTTGAAATTCTAGCAGTTAGAAAGCTGCGGACAAGGTCCGGGTGTTGTGCGGCTTCACTCTTCGCATCGTGGAAGGTACCGCGCTCTCCGTCTCTCGGATGCGATCAAGCGGCTCTTCGCGCAGAGAGCACTGTGCCGGTCACTGTGCGCTGCGGAGCTTTCTTTCTGCCGAAAGACGCCTGGCAGCGGCACATAACTTCGGAGAGCTCCGTATCTCCGTATTCTGCATTTCTTGTCTTCTGCGTCTCAGCAAAATGCTTTTCCACTGTGTCTAGCAAGGAGAAACTGTGCCAACACAGTATACGTGCCCGGACTTGTGTTCTCAATTTCCGAGTTCTCGGCATCTCAAAAACTAACGGGAAGAGCAAGATTATCTATGGTGGGCTTGGGCAGAACTAGACGCAAGCACAGCAAAGTTGTGCAAGAATACCTTCCTTACGGATGCTAATGGCAATTGAAGAGGCAGGCAAGTGGTAAGCCTTGAAATTCTAGCAGTTAGAAAGCTGCGGACACAGTCCGGGTGTTGTGCGGCTTCACTCTTCGCATCGTGGAAGGTACCGCGCTCTCCGTCTCTCGGATGCGATCAAGCGGCTCTTCGCGCAGAGAGCACTGTGCCGGTCACTGTGCGCTGCGGATCTTTCTTTCTGCCGAAAGACGCCTGGCAGCGGCACATAACTTCGGAGAGCTCCGTATCTCCGTATTCTGCATTTCTTGTCTTCTGCGTCTCAGTAAAATGCTTTTCCACTGTGTCTAGCAAGGAGAAACTGTGCCAACACAGTATACGTGCCCGGACTTGTGTTCTCAATTTCCGAGTTCTCGGCATCTCAAAAACTAACGGGAAGAGCAAGATTATCTATGGTGGGCTTGGGCAGAACTAGACGCAAGCACAGCAAAGTTGTGCAAGAATACCTTCCTTACGGATGGTAATGGCAATTGAAGAGGCAGGCAAGTGGTAAGCCTTGAAATTCTAGCAGTTAGAAAGCTGCGGACACAGTCCGGGTGTTGTGCGGCTTCACTCTTCGCATCGTGGAAGGTACCGCGCTCTCCGTCTCTCGGATGCGATCAAGCGGCTCTTCGCGCAGAGAGCACTGTGCCGGTCACTGTGCGCTGCGGAGCTCTCTTTCTGCCGAAAGACGCCTGGCAGCGGCACTTAACTTCGGAGAGCTCCGTATCGCCGTATTCTGCATTTCTTGTCTTCTGCGTCTCAGCAAAATGCTTTTCCACTGTGTCTAGCAAGGAGAAACTGTGCCAGCACAGTATACGTGCCCGGACTTGTGTTCTCAATTCCCGAGTTCTCGGCATCTCAAAAACTAACGGGAAGAGCAAGGTTATCTATGGTGGGCTTGGGCAGAACTAGACGCAAGCACAGCAAAGTTGTGCAAGAATACCTTCCTTACGGATGCTAATGGCAATTGAAGAGGCAGGCAAGTGCTAAGCCTTGAAATTCTAGCAGTTAGAAAGCTGCGGACACAGTCCGGGTGTTGTGCGGCTTCACTCTTCGCATCGTGGAAGGTACCGCGCTCTCCGTCTCTCGGATGCGATCAAGCGGCTCTTCGCGCAGAGAGCACTCTGCCGGTCACTGTGCGCTGCGGAGCTCTCTTTCTGCCGAAAGACGCCTGGCAGCGGCACTTAACTTCGGAGAGCTCCGTATCGCCGTATTCTGCATTTCTTGTCTTCTGCGTCTCAGCAAAATGCTTTTCCACTGTGTCTAGCAAGGAGAAACTGTGCCAGCACAGTATACGTGCCCGGACTTGTGTTCTCAATTCCCGAGTTCTCGACATCGCAAAAACTAACGGGAAGAGCAAGGTTATCTATGGTGGGCTTGGGCAGAACTAGACGCAAGCACAGCAAAGTTGTGCAAGAATACCTTCCTTACGGATGGTAATGGCAATTGAAGAGGCAGGCAAGTGCTAAGCCTTGAAATTCTAGCAGTTAGAAAGATGCAGACAAGGTCCGGGTGTTGTGCGGCTTCACTCTTCGCATCGTGGAAGGTACCGCGCTCTCCGTCTCTCGGATGCGATCAAGCGGCTCTTCGCGCAGAGAGCACTGTGCCGGTCACTGTGCGCTGCGGAGCTCTCTTTCTGCCGAAAGACGCCTGGCAGCGGCACATAACTTTAGAGAGCTCCGTATCTCCGTATTCTGCATTTCTTGTCTTCTGCGTCTCAGCAAAATGCTTTTCCACTGTGTCTAGCAAGGAGAAACTGTGCCAGCACAGTATACGTGCCCGGACTTGTGTTCTCAATTCCCGAGTTCTCGGCATCTCAAAAACTAATGGGAGGAGCAAGGTTATCTATGGTGGGCTGGGGCAAAACTAGACGCAAGCACAGCAAAGTTGTCCAAGAATACCTTCCTTACGGATGCTAATGGCAATTGAAGAGGCAGGCAAGTGCTAAGCCTTGAAATTCTAGCAGTTAGAAAGATGCAGACAAGGTCCGGGTGTTGTGCGGCTTCACTCTTCGCATCGTGGAAGGTACCGCGCTCTCCGTCTCTCGGATGCGATCAAGCGGCTCTTCGCGCAGAGAGCACTGTGCCGGTCACTGTGCGCTGCGGAGCTCTCTTTCTGCCGAAAGACGCCTGGCAGCGGCACTTAACTTCGGAGAGCTCCGTATCGCCGTATTCTGCATTTCTTGTCTTCTGCGTCTCAGCAAAATGCTTTTCCACTGTGTCTAGCAAGGAGAAACTGTGCCAGCACAGTATACGTGCCCGGACTTGTGTTCTCAATTCCCGAGTTCTCGACATCGCAAAAACTAACGGGAAGAGCAAGGTTATCTATGGTGGGCTTGGGCAGAACTAGACGCAAGCACAGCAAAGTTGTGCAAGAATACCTTCCTTACGGATGCTAATGGCAATTGAAGAGGCAGGCAAGTGGTAAGCCTTGAAATTCTAGCAGTTAGAAAGATGCAGACAAGGTCCGGGTGTTGTGCGGCTTCACTCTTCGCATCGTGGAAGGTACCGCGCTCTCCGTCTCTCCGATGCGATCAAGCGGCTCTTCGCGCAGAGAGCACTGTGCCGGTCACTGTGCGCTGCGGAGCTCTCTTTCTGCCGAAAGACGCCTGGCAGCGGCACTTAACTTCGGAGAGCTCCGTATCGCCGTATTCTGCATTTCTTGTCTTCTGCGTCTCAGCAAAATGCTTTTCCACTGTGTCTAGCAAGGAGAAACTGTGCCAGCACAGTATACGTGCCCGGACTTGTGTTCTCAATTCCCGAGTTCTCGGCATCTCAAAATCTAAAGGGAAGAGCAAGGTTATCTATGGTAGGCTGGGGCAGAACTAGAAGCAAGCAGAGCAAAGTTGTGCAAGAATACCTTCCTTTCGGATGCTAATGGCAATTGAAGAGGCAGGCAAGTGCTAAGCCTTGAACTTCTAGCAGTTAGAAAGCTGCGGACAAGGTCCGGGTGTTGTGCGGCTTCACTCTTCGCATCGTGGAAGGTACCGCGCTCTCCGTCTCTCGGATGCGATCAAGCGGCTCTTCGCGCAGAGAGCACTGTGCCGGTCACTGTGCGCTGCGGAGCTCTCTTTCTGCCGAAAGACGCCTGGCAGCGGCACATAACTTCGGAGAGCTCCGTATCTCCGTATTCTGCATTTCTTGTCTTCTGCGTCTCAGCAAAATGCTTTTCCACTGTGTCTAGCAAGGAGAAACTGTGCCAGCACAGTATACGTGCCCGGACTTGTGTTCTCAATTCCCGAGTTCTCGGCATCTCAAAATCTAAAGGGAAGAGCAAGGTTATCTATGGTAGGCTGGGGCAGAACTAGAAGCAAGCAGAGCAAAGTTGTGCAAGAATACCTTCCTTTCGGATGCTAATGGCAATTGAAGAGGCAGGCAAGTGGTAAGCCTTGAACTTCTAGCAGTTAGAAAGCTGCGGAAACAGTGCAGGCGTTGTGCGGCTTCACTCTTCGCATCCTAGAACGTGGCGCGCTCTCCGTCTCTCGGATGCCATCTAGCGGGTGTTTGCGCAGAGAGCGCTGTGCTGATCGCGGTTCTAAATATTTTTCTGGGTTTTTGGGATGTTTTGGTTCGTTTTTGTGAAGTTTTGGAGAGTTTTGGAATATTTCGGTTCCTTTCGGCGGGTTTTGAAATATTTTGCCCGGATTTTTAAAATGTTTTTATTTGTTTTTATTATTTTTTGGTAAGTTTTTTTGTGTTTTGATAAGTCCTGGCTGGTTTTCTAGTATTTTGGCGTGTTTTCCGAATGTTTTGATCACTTTTGGCGGGTTCTAAAGTATTTCGTCTGGTGTTTGGATTGTTTTAATTTGTTTTGATTTGTTTTTCTTATGTTTTGGTGGGTTCTTGGAAAGGTTTGGTTCATTTTTGCGTATTTTAAAGTATTTTAGCGGGTTTTTGGAATGTTTTGATTTGCATTGATTTTCTTTCTAATGTTTTGACGGATTTTTTGTATGTTTTTTGCGTCTATTGGGAATGTTGTGATCAGTTTCGACGTGTGTATTAACATTTTGGCAGGTTTTTGGAATGTTTTAAGTGTTTTTTTACAATATTTCAGCTGGTTTGGGAAATTTTAATTACTTTTGATGTGTTTTACAATATTTTGCCTGGTGTTTGGAATTTCTTGGTTTGTTTTGATTTGTTTTTATAAAGTTTTTGGAAAATTTTGATTCTTTTTGGTGAGTTTTAAAATAGTTTGGCGGGCTTAAAATAATTTGGTGAGTTTTTACAATGTTTTAGCTGGTATTGATTTGTTTTTATTATGTTTTGGCAAGCTTTTTGAAATATTTGGATCAGTTCTGGCTGGTTTTCTAGTATTTTGGCATGTCTTCAGAATGTTTTGATCCGTTTTGGCGGGTTTTAATATATTTTGGCAGGTTTTTAGAACATTTTGTTTGGTTTTCCTATGTCTTTATTATGTTTTGGAGGGCTTTTAGAATGTTTAGATTACTTTGGGCGGGTTTTTAGGATTTTTTTGGTTGGTTTTGATTAGTTTATGTTATGTTTAGTCAGTTTTTTGGTGTGTTTGGATTAGTTTTATTGGGCTTTATCATGTTTTGGCGGTTTTTTTGAATGTTTTATTGACTTCTGACAAATTATATAATATTTTGGCAGGTTTTCAGTATGTTTTGATCAGTTTTTGGGGAGTTCTAAAATATTTTGTCAAGTTTTTGGAATTTTTTGGTTGGTTTTGATTTGTTTTTATGATGTTTTGCCAAGTTTTTTGAATGTTTTGATCAGTTCTGGCTGGTTTTCTAATGTTTTGGCATCTTTTCAGAATGTTTTGATGAGTTTTGCGGGTCCAAATTATTTTGGCGGGTTTTCGGAATATTTTGGTTGGTTTTGATTTGTTTTTATGATGTTTTGGCGGGTTTTCGGAATGTCTTGGTTGGGTTTTAGAATGTTTTGTATTCTCTTGAGTTGTTTTTATTGTGTTGGCAGGTTTTGGAATGTTTGGATTCTTTTTGGCGGGTGTTCGGAATGTTTTGGCGGGTGTTCGGAATGTTTTGATTAGTTTTGACGGGTTTTGAAATATTTTGGCCGGTTTTTAGAAGGTTTCGATTTGTTTTGATTTGTTTTGATTCTGTTTAGCCCAGTTTTTGGTGTGTTTGGATTAGCTTTGGTGGGCTTTATCATGTTTTGTCCGGTTTTTTCAAATGTATTGATCACCTCTGTCTGGTTTTCTATTTTGGCGGGTTTGAAAATATTTTTGGATGAGTTTTGGCGGGTTTGAAAATATTTTGGCTCTTTGCGCAGAGATGACGGTGCCGGTTGCGGTGCGCTCCGGGGCGCTCCTTCTGCGGAAAGACGCCTGGCAGCGGCACTTGGGACAGCTCCGCGTCTCCGTATTCTGCGTTTCTTGCCTTCTGCATCTCAGCAAAATGCTTTCCCACTAGGTCTAGCAAGGAGAAACTGTGGCAGCTGAGTAGATGTAGCCCGGCCCGCCCTTTGAAGTTGACAAGTTCTTGGCATCTCAGAGCCTCAAGGCAAGAGCAAGGTTCTCTATGGTAGGCTGGGGCAGAACTAGCAGCAAGCAGAGCAAAGTTGTCCAAGAATAGCTTCCATTGGAATGCTAATGGCAATTGAAGAGGCAGGCCAGTGGCAAGCCACTAGCTTCTAGCAGTTTGAAAGTTGCAGACACAGTGCAGGTGTTGTGCGGCTTCCTTCTTGGCCTCCTAGAAGGTGCCGCGCTCTCCGTCTCTTGCTTGCCAATATGTTGCCGTGTTCCTCCTATTGTTTGGGTTGTTTTGATTTGTTTTTATGATGTTTTGGCGGGTTTTCGAAATATTTTGGTGGTGTTTTAGAATGTTTTGTTTTCTCTTGTGTTGTTTTTATTGTCTTGGCAGGTTGTGGAACGTTTGGATTCCTTTTGGCGGGTTTGAAAATATTTTGGCTCTTTGCGCAGAGATGACGGTGCCGGTTGCGGTGCGCTCCGGGGCGCTCCTTCTGCGGGAAGACGCCTGGCAGCGGCACTTGGGACAGCTCCGCGTCTCCGTATTCTGCGTTTCTTGCCTTCTGCATCTCAGCAAAATGCTTTCCCACTAGGTCTAGCAAGGAGAAACTGTGGCAGCTGAGTAGATGTAGCCCGGCCCGCCCTTTGAAGTTGACAAGTTCTTGGCATCTCAGAGCCTCAAGGCAAGAGCAAGGTTCTCTATGGTAGGCTGGGGCAGAACTAGCAGCAAGCAGAGCAAAGTTGTCCAAGAATAGCTTCCATTGAAATGCTAATGGCAATTGAAGAGGCAGGCAAGTGGTAAGCCTTGAAATTCTAGCAGTTAGAAAGATGCAGACAAGGTCCGGGTGTTGTGCGGCTTCACTCTTCGCATCGTAGAAGGTACCGCGCTCTCCGTCTCTCGGATGCGATCAAGCGGCTCTTCGCGCAGAGAGCACTCTGCCGGTCACTGTGCGCTGCGGAGCTCTCTTTCTGCCGAAAGACGCCTGGCAGCGGCACTTAACTTCGGAGAGCTCCGTATCTCCGTATTCTGCATTTCTTGTCTTCTGCGTCTCAGCAAAATGCTTTTCCACTGTGTCTAGCAAGGAGAAACTGTGCCAGCACAGTATACGTGCCCGGACTTGTGTTCTCAATTCCCGAGTTCTCGGCATCTCAAAATCTAAAGGGAAGAGCAAGGTTATCTATGGTAGGCTGGGGCAGAACTAGAAGCAAGCAGAGCAAAGTTGTGCAAGAATACCTTCCTTTCGGATGCTAATGGCAATTGAAGAGGCAGGCAAGTGCTAAGCCTTGAACTTCTAGCAGTTAGAAAGCTGCGGAAACAGTGCAGGCGTTGTGCGGCTTCACTCTTCGCATCCTAGAATGTGGCGCGCTCTCCGTCTCTCGGATGCCATCTAGCGGGTGTTTGCGCAGAGAGCGCTGTGCTGATCGCGGTTCTAAATATTTTTCTGGGGTTTTGGGATGTTTTGGTTCGTTTTTGTGAAGTTTTGGAGAGTTTTGGAATATTTCGGTTCCTTTCGGCGGGTTTTGAAATATTTTGCCCGGATTTTTAAAATGTTTTTATTTGTTTTTATTATTTTTTGGTAAGTTTTTTGTGTTTTGATAAGTCCTGGCTGGTTTTCTAGTATTTTGGCGTGTTTTCCGAATGTTTTGATCACTTTTGGCGGGTTCTAAAGTATTTCGTCTGGTGTTTGGATTGTTTTAATTTGTTTTGATTTGTTTTTCTTATGTTTTGGTGGGTTCTTGGAAAGGTTTGGTTCATTTTTGCGTATTTTAAAGTATTTTAGCGGGTTTTTGGAATGTTTTGATTTGCATTGATTTTCTTTCTAATGTTTTGACGGATTTTTTGTATGTTTTTTGCGTCTATTGGGAATGTTGTGATCAGTTTCGACGTGTGTATTAACATTTTGGCAGGTTTTTGGAATGTTTTAAGTGTTTTTTTACAATATTTCAGCTGGTTTGGGAAATTTTAATTACTTTTGATGTGTTTTACAATATTTTGCCTGGTGTTTGGAATTTCTTGGTTTGTTTTGATTTGTTTTTATAAAGTTTTTGGAAAATTTTGATTCTTTTTGGTGAGTTTTAAAATAGTTTGGCGGGCTTAAAATAATTTGGTGAGTTTTTACAATGTTTTAGCTGGTATTGATTTGTTTTTATTATGTTTTGGCAAGCTTTTTGAAATATTTGGATCAGTTCTGGCTGGTTTTCTAGTATTTTGGCATGTCTTCAGAATGTTTTGATCCGTTTTGGCGGGTTTTAATATATTTTGGCAGGTTTTTAGAACATTTTGTTTGGTTTTCCTATGTCTTTATTATGTTTTGGAGGGCTTTTAGAATGTTTAGATTACTTTGGGCGGGTTTTTAGGATTTTTTTGGTTGGTTTTGATTAGTTTATGTTATGTTTAGTCAGTTTTTTGGTGTGTTTGGATTAGTTTTATTGGGCTTTATCATGTTTTGGCGGTTTTTTTGAATGTTTTATTGACTTCTGACAAATTATATAATATTTTGGCAGGTTTTCAGTATGTTTTGATCAGTTTTTGGGGAGTTCTAAAATATTTTGTCAAGTTTTTGGAATTTTTTGGTTGGTTTTGATTTGTTTTTATGATGTTTTGCCAAGTTTTTTGAATGTTTTGATCAGTTCTGGCTGGTTTTCTAATGTTTTGGCATCTTTTCAGAATGTTTTGATGAGTTTTGCGGGTCCAAATTATTTTGGCGGGTTTTCGGAATATTTTGGTTGGTTTTGATTTGTTTTTATGATGTTTTGGCGGGTTTTCGGAATGTCTTGGTTGGGTTTTAGAATGTTTTGTATTCTCTTGAGTTGTTTTTATTGTGTTGGCAGGTTTTGGAATGTTTGGATTCTTTTTGGCGGGTGTTCGGAATGTTTTGGCGGGTGTTCGGAATGTTTTGATTAGTTTTGACGGGTTTTGAAATATTTTGGCCGGTTTTTAGAAGGTTTCGATTTGTTTTGATTTGTTTTGATTCTGTTTAGCCCAGTTTTTGGTGTGTTTGGATTAGCTTTGGTGGGCTTTATCATGTTTTGTCCGGTTTTTTCAAATGTATTGATCACCTCTGTCTGGTTTTCTATTTTGGCGGGTTTGAAAATATTTTTGGATGAGTTTTGGCGGGTTTGAAAATATTTTGGCTCTTTGCGCAGAGATGACGGTGCCGGTTGCGGTGCGCTCCGGGGCGCTCCTTCTGCGGAAAGACGCCTGGCAGCGGCACTTGGGACAGCTCCGCGTCTCCGTATTCTGCGTTTCTTGCCTTCTGCATCTCAGCAAAATGCTTTCCCACTAGGTCTAGCAAGGAGAAACTGTGGCAGCTGAGTAGATGTAGCCCGGCCCGCCCTTTGAAGTTGACAAGTTCTTGGCATCTCAGAGCCTCAAGGCAAGAGCAAGGTTCTCTATGGTAGGCTGGGGCAGAACTAGCAGCAAGCAGAGCAAAGTTGTCCAAGAATAGCTTCCATTGGAATGCTAATGGCAATTGAAGAGGCAGGCCAGTGGCAAGCCACTAGCTTCTAGCAGTTTGAAAGTTGCAGACACAGTGCAGGTGTTGTGCGGCTTCCTTCTTGGCCTCCTAGAAGGTGCCGCGCTCTCCGTCTCTTGCTTGCCAATATGTTGCCGTGTTCCTCCTATTGTTTGGGTTGTTTTGATTTGTTTTTATGATGTTTTGGCGGGTTTTCGAAATATTTTGGTGGTGTTTTAGAATGTTTTGTTTTCTCTTGTGTTGTTTTTATTGTCTTGGCAGGTTGTGGAACGTTTGGATTCCTTTTGGCGGGTTTGAAAATATTTTGGCTCTTTGCGCAGAGATGACGGTGCCGGTTGCGGTGCGCTCCGGGGCGCTCCTTCTGCGGGAAGACGCCTGGCAGCGGCACTTGGGACAGCTCCGCGTCTCCGTATTCTGCGTTTCTTGCCTTCTGCATCTCAGCAAAATGCTTTCCCACTAGGTCTAGCAAGGAGAAACTGTGGCAGCTGAGTAGATGTAGCCCGGCCCGCCCTTTGAAGTTGACAAGTTCTTGGCATCTCAGAGCCTCAAGGCAAGAGCAAGGTTCTCTATGGTAGGCTGGGGCAGAACTAGCAGCAAGCAGAGCAAAGTTGTCCAAGAATAGCTTCCATTGAAATGCTAATGGCAATTGAAGAGGCAGGCAAGTGGTAAGCCTTGAAATTCTAGCAGTTAGAAAGATGCAGACAAGGTCCGGGTGTTGTGCGGCTTCACTCTTCGCATCGTAGAAGGTACCGCGCTCTCCGTCTCTCGGATGCGATCAAGCGGCTCTTCGCGCAGAGAGCACTCTGCCGGTCACTGTGCGCTGCGGAGCTCTCTTTCTGCCGAAAGACGCCTGGCAGCGGCACTTAACTTCGGAGAGCTCCGTATCTCCGTATTCTGCATTTCTTGTCTTCTGCGTCTCAGCAAAATGCTTTTCCACTGTGTCTAGCAAGGAGAAACTGTGCCAGCACAGTATACGTGCCCGGACTTGTGTTCTCAATTCCCGAGTTCTCGGCATCTCAAAATCTAAAGGGAAGAGCAAGGTTATCTATGGTAGGCTGGGGCAGAACTAGAAGCAAGCAGAGCAAAGTTGTGCAAGAATACCTTCCTTTCGGATGCTAATGGCAATTGAAGAGGCAGGCAAGTGCTAAGCCTTGAACTTCTAGCAGTTAGAAAGCTGCGGAAACAGTGCAGGCGTTGTGCGGCTTCACTCTTCGCATCCTAGAATGTGGCGCGCTCTCCGTCTCTCGGATGCCATCTAGCGGGTGTTTGCGCAGAGAGCGCTGTGCTGATCGCGGTTCTAAATATTTTTCTGGGGTTTTGGGATGTTTTGGTTCGTTTTTGTGAAGTTTTGGAGAGTTTTGGAATATTTCGGTTCATTTCGGCGGGTTTTGAAATATTTTGCCCGGATTTTTAAAATGTTTTTATTTGTTTTTATTATTTTTTGGTAAGTTTTTTGTGTTTTGATAAGTCCTGGCTGGTTTTCTAGTATTTTGGCGTGTTTTCCGAATGTTTTGATCACTTTTGGCGGGTTCTAAAGTATTTCGTCTGGTGTTTGGATTGTTTTAATTTGTTTTGATTTGTTTTTCTTATGTTTTGGTGGGTTCTTGGAAAGGTTTGGTTCATTTTTGCGTATTTTAAAGTATTTTAGCGGGTTTTTGGAATGTTTTGATTTGCATTGATTTTCTTTCTAATGTTTTGACGGATTTTTTGTATGTTTTTTGCGTCTATTGGGAATGTTGTGATCAGTTTCGACGTGTGTATTAACATTTTGGCAGGTTTTTGGAATGTTTTAATTGTTTTTTTACAATATTTCAGCTGGTTTGGGAAATTTTAATTACTTTTGATGTGTTTTACAATATTTTGCCTGGTGTTTGGAATTTCTTGGTTTGTTTTGATTTGTTTTTATAAAGTTTTTGGAAAATTTTGATTCTTTTTGGTGAGTTTTAAAATAGTTTGGCGGGCTTAAAATAATTTGGTGAGTTTTTACAATGTTTTAGCTGGTATTGATTTGTTTTTATTATGTTTTGGCAAGCTTTTTGAAATATTTGGATCAGTTCTGGCTGGTTTTCTAGTATTTTGGCATGTCTTCAGAATGTTTTGATCCGTTTTGGCAGGTTTTAATATATTTTGGCAGGTTTTTAGAATATTTTGTTTGGTTTTCCTATGTCTTTATTATGTTTTGGAGGGCTTTTAGAATGTTTAGATTACTTTGGGCGGGTTTTTAGGATTTTTTTGGTTGGTTTTGATTAGTTTATGTTATGTTTAGTCAGTTTTTTGGTGTGTTTGGATTAGTTTTATTGGGCTTTATCATGTTTTGGCGGTTTTTTTGAATGTTTTATTGACTTCTGACAAATTATATAATATTTTGGCAGGTTTTCAGTATGTTTTGATCAGTTTTTGGGGAGTTCTAAAATATTTTGTCAAGTTTTTGGAATTTTTTGGTTGGTTTTGATTTGTTTTTATGATGTTTTGCCAAGTTTTTTGAATGTTTTGATCAGTTCTGGCTGGTTTTCTAATGTTTTGGCATCTTTTCAGAATGTTTTGATGAGTTTTGCGGGTCCAAATTATTTTGGCGGGTTTTCGGAATATTTTGGTTGGTTTTGATTTGTTTTTATGATGTTTTGGCGGGTTTTCGGAATGTCTTGGTTGGGTTTTAGAATGTTTTGTATTCTCTTGAGTTGTTTTTATTGTGTTGGCAGGTTTTGGAATGTTTGGATTCTTTTTGGCGGGTGTTCGGAATGTTTTGGTGGGTGTTCGGAATGTTTTGATTAGTTTTGACGGGTTTTGAAATATTTTGGCCGGTTTTTAGAAGGTTTCGATTTGTTTTGATTTGTTTTGATTCTGTTTAGCCCAGTTTTTGGTGTGTTTGGATTAGCTTTGGTGGGCTTGATCATGTTTTGTCCGGTTTTTTCAAATGTATTGATCACCTCTGTCTGGTTTTCTATTTTGGCGGGTTTGAAAATATTTTTGGATGAGTTTTGGCGGGTTTTAAAATATTTTGGCTCTTTGCGCAGAGATGACGGTGCCGGTTGCGGTGCGCTCCGGGGCGCTCCTTCTGCGGAAAGACGCCTGGCAGCGGCACTTGGGACAGCTCCGCGTCTCCGTATTCTGCGTTTCTTGCCTTCTGCATCTCAGCAAAATGCTTTCCCACTAGGTCTAGCAAGGAGAAACTGTGGCAGCTGAGTAGATGTAGCCCGGCCCGCCCTTTGAAGTTGACAAGTTCTTGGCATCTCAGAGCCTCAAGGCAAGAGCAAGGTTCTCTATGGTAGGCTGGGGCAGAACTAGCAGCAAGCAGAGCAAAGTTGTCCAAGAATAGCTTCCATTGGAATGCTAATGGCAATTGAAGAGGCAGGCCAGTGGCAAGCCACTAGCTTCTAGCAGTTTGAAAGTTGCAGACACAGTGCAGGTGTTGTGCGGCTTCCTTCTTGGCCTCCTAGAAGGTGCCGCGCTCTCCGTCTCTTGCTTGCCAATATGTTGCCGTGTTCCTCCTATTGTTTGGGTTGTTTTGATTTGTTTTTATGATGTTTTGGCGGGTTTTCGAAATATTTTGGTGGTGTTTTAGAATGTTTTGTTTTCTCTTGTGTTGTTTTTATTGTCTTGGCAGGTTGTGGAACGTTTGGATTCCTTTTGGCGGGTTTTAAAATATTTTGGCGGGTATTTGGAATGTTTTGGTTTGCTTTCATTTGTTTTGATGATGTTTTGGCAAGTTATTGAAAGTTTCGATCACTTCTGCCTGGTTTTCTAGTATTTTGGCATCTTTTCAGAATGTTTTGATCAGTTTTGGCAGGTTCTAAACTATTTTGTCAAGTTTTTGGAATTTTTTGGTTGGTTTTGATTTGTTTTTATGATGTTTTGCCAAGTTTTTTGAATGTTTTGATCAGTTCAGGCTGGTTTTCTAATGTTTTGGCATCTTTTCAGAATGTTTTGATGAGTTTTGCGGGTCCAAATTATTTTGGCGGGTTTTCGGAATATTTTGGTTGGTTTTGATTTGTTTTTATGATGTTTTGGCGGGTTTTCGGAATGTCTTGGTTGGGTTTCAGAATGTCTTGTATTCTCTTGAGTTGTTTTTATTGTGTTGGCAGGTTTTGGAATGTTTGGATTCCTTTTGGCGGGTGTTCGGAATGTTTTGGCGGGTGTTCGGAATGTTTTGATTAGTTTTGACGGGTTTTGAAATATTTTGGCCGGTTTTTAGAAGGTTTCGATTTGTTTTGATTTGTTTTGATTCTGTTTAGCCCAGTTTTTGGTGTGTTTGGATTAGCTTTGGTGGGCTTTATCATGTTTTGTCCGGTTTTTTCAAATGTATTGATCACCTCTGTCTGGTTTTCTATTTTGGCGGGTTTGAAAATATTTTTGGATTAGTTTTGGCAGGTTTTAAAATATTTTGGCTCTTTGCGCAGAGATGACGGTGCCGGTTGCGGTGCGCTCCGGGGCGCTCCTTCTGCGGAAAGACGCCTGGCAGCGGCACTTGGGACAGCTCCGCGTCTCCGTATTCTGCGTTTCTTGCCTTCTGCATCTCAGCAAAATGCTTTCCCACTAGGTCTAGCAAGGAGAAACTGTGGCAGCTGAGTAGATGTAGCCCGGCCCGCCCTTTGAAGTTGACAAGTTCTTGGCATCTCAGAGCCTCAAGGCAAGAGCAAGGTTCTCTATGGTAGGCTGGGGCAGAACTAGCAGCAAGCAGAGCAAAGTTGTCCAAGAATAGCTTCCATTGGAATGCTAATGGCAATTGAAGAGGCAGGCAAGTGGTAAGCCTTGAAATTCTAGCAGTTAGAAAGATGCAGACAAGGTCCGGGTGTTGTGCGGCTTCACTCTTCGCATCGTAGAAGGTACCGCGCTCTCCGTCTCTCGGATGCGATCAAGCGGCTCTTCGCGCAGAGAGCACTGTGCCGGTCACTGTGCGCTGCGGAGCTCTCTTTCTGCCGAAAGACGCCTGGCAGCGGCACTTAACTTCGGAGAGCTCCGTATCTCCGTATTCTGCATTTCTTGTCTTCTGCGTCTCAGCAAAATGCTTTTCCACTGTGTCTAGCAAGGAGAAACTGTGCCAGCACAGTATACGTGCCCGGACTTGTGTTCTCAATTCCCGAGTTCTCGGCATCTCAAAATCTAAAGGGAAGAGCAAGGTTATCTATGGTAGGCTGGGGCAGAACTAGAAGCAAGCAGAGCAAAGTTGTGCAAGAATACCTTCCTTTCGGATGCTAATGGCAATTGAAGAGGCAGGCAAGTGCTAAGCCTTGAACTTCTAGCAGTTAGAAAGCTGCGGAAACAGTGCAGGCGTTGTGCGGCTTCACTCTTCGCATCCTAGAACGTGGCGCGCTCTCCGTCTCTCGGATGCCATCTAGCGGGTGTTTGCGCAGAGAGCGCTGTGCTGATCGCGGTTCTAAATATTTTTCTGGGGTTTTGGGATGTTTTGGTTCGTTTTTGTGAAGTTTTGGAGAGTTTTGGAATATTTCGGTTCCTTTTGGCGGGTTTTGAAATATTTTGCCCGGATTTTTAAAATGTTTTTATTTGTTTTTATTATTTTTTGGTAAGTTTTTTGTGTTTTGATAAGTCCTGGCTGGTTTTCTAGTATTTTGGCGTGTTTTCCGAATGTTTTGATCACTTTTGGCGGGTTCTAAAGTATTTCGTCTGGTGTTTGGATTGTTTTAATTTGTTTTGATTTGTTTTTCTTATGTTTTGGTGGGTTCTTGGAAAGGTTTGGTTCATTTTTGCGTATTTTAAAGTATTTTAGCGGGTTTTTGGAATGTTTTGATTTGCATTGATTTTCTTTCTAATGTTTTGACGGATTTTTTGTATGTTTTTTGCGTCTATTGGGAATGTTGTGATCAGTTTCGACGTGTGTATTAACATTTTGGCAGGTTTTTGGAATGTTTTAATTGTTTTTTTACAATATTTCAGCTGGTTTGGGAAATTTTAATTACTTTTGATGTGTTTTACAATATTTTGCCTGGTGTTTGGAATTTCTTGGTTTGTTTTGATTTGTTTTTATAAAGTTTTTGGAAAATTTTGATTCTTTTTGGTGAGTTTTAAAATAGTTTGGCGGGCTTAAAATAATTTGGTGAGTTTTTACAATGTTTTAGCTGGTATTGATTTGTTTTTATTATGTTTTGGCAAGCTTTTTGAAATATTTGGATCAGTTCTGGCTGGTTTTCTAGTATTTTGGCATGTCTTCAGAATGTTTTGATCCGTTTTGGCAGGTTTTAATATATTTTGGCAGGTTTTTAGAATATTTTGTTTGGTTTTCCTATGTCTTTATTATGTTTTGGAGGGCTTTTAGAATGTTTAGATTACTTTGGGCGGGTTTTTAGGATTTTTTTGGTTGGTTTTGATTAGTTTATGTTATGTTTAGTCAGTTTTTTGGTGTGTTTGGATTAGTTTTATTGGGCTTTATCATGTTTTGGCGGTTTTTTTGAATGTTTTATTGACTTCTGACAAATTATATAATATTTTGGCAGGTTTTCAGTATGTTTTGATCAGTTTTTGGGGAGTTCTAAAATATTTTGTCAAGTTTTTGGAATTTTTTGGTTGGTTTTGATTTGTTTTTATGATGTTTTGCCAAGTTTTTTGAATGTTTTGATCAGTTCTGGCTGGTTTTCTAATGTTTTGGCATCTTTTCAGAATGTTTTGATGAGTTTTGCGGGTCCAAATTATTTTGGCGGGTTTTCGGAATATTTTGGTTGGTTTTGATTTGTTTTTATGATGTTTTGGCGGGTTTTCGGAATGTCTTGGTTGGGTTTTAGAATGTTTTGTATTCTCTTGAGTTGTTTTTATTGTGTTGGCAGGTTTTGGAATGTTTGGATTCTTTTTGGCGGGTGTTCGGAATGTTTTGGCGGGTGTTCGGAATGTTTTGATTAGTTTTGACGGGTTTTGAAATATTTTGGCCGGTTTTTAGAAGGTTTCGATTTGTTTTGATTTGTTTTGATTCTGTTTAGCCCAGTTTTTGGTGTGTTTGGATTAGCTTTGGTGGGCTTGATCATGTTTTGTCCGGTTTTTTCAAATGTATTGATCACCTCTGTCTGGTTTTCTATTTTGGCGGGTTTGAAAATATTTTTGGATGAGTTTTGGCGGGTTTTAAAATATTTTGGCTCTTTGCGCAGAGATGACGGTGCCGGTTGCGGTGCGCTCCGGGGCGCTCCTTCTGCGGAAAGACGCCTGGCAGCCGCACTTGGGACAGCTCCGCGTCTCCGTATTCTGCGTTTCTTGCCTTCTGCATCTCAGCAAAATGCTTTCCCACTAGGTCTAGCAAGGAGAAACTGTGGCAGCTGAGTAGATGTAGCCCGGCCCGCCCTTTGAAGTTGACAAGTTCTTGGCATCTCAGAGCCTCAAGGCAAGAGCAAGTTTATCTATGGTAGGCTGGGGCAGAACTAGCAGCAAGCAGAGCAAAGTTGTCCAAGAATAGCTTCCATTGGAATGCTAATGGCAATTGAAGAGGCAGGCCAGTGGCAAGCCACTAGCTTCTAGCAGTTTGAAAGTTGCAGACACAGTGCAGGTGTTGTGCGGCTTCCTTCTTGGCCTCCTAGAAGGTGCCGCGCTCTCCGTCTCTTGCTTGCCAATATGTTGCCGTGTTCCTCCTATTGTTTGGTTTGTTTTGATTTGTTTTGATGATGTTTTGGCGGGTTTTCGAAATATTTTGGTGGTGTTTTAGAATGTTTTGTTTTCTCTTGTGTTGTTTTTATTGTCTTGGCAGGTTGTGGAACGTTTGGATTCCTTTTGGCGGGTTTTAAAATATTTTGGCGGGTATTTGGAATGTTTTGGTTTGCTTTCATTTGTTTTGATGATGTTTTGGCAAGTTATTGAAAGTTTCGATCACTTCTGCCTGGTTTTCTAGTATTTTGGCATCTTTTCAGAATGTTTTGATCAGTTTTGGCAGGTTCTAAACTATTTTGTCAAGTTTTTGGAATTTTTTGGTTGGTTTTGATTTGTTTTTATGATGTTTTGCCAAGTTTTTTGAATGTTTTGATCAGTTCTGGCTGGTTTTCTAATGTTTTGGCATCTTTTCAGAATGTTTTGATGAGTTTTGCGGGTCCAAATTATTTTGGCGGGTTTTCGGAATATTTTGGTTGGTTTTGATTTGTTTTTATGATGTTTTGGCGGGTTTTCGGAATGTCTTGGTTGGGTTTCAGAATGTCTTGTATTCTCTTGAGTTGTTTTTATTGTGTTGGCAGGTTTTGGAATGTTTGGATTCCTTTTGGCGGGTGTTCGGAATGTTTTGGCGGGTGTTCGGAATGTTTTGATTAGTTTTGACGGGTTTTGAAATATTTTGGCCGGTTTTTAGAAGGTTTCGATTTGTTTTGATTTGTTTTGATTCTGTTTAGCCCAGTTTTTGGTGTGTTTGGATTAGCTTTGGTGGGCTTTATCATGTTTTGTCCGGTTTTTTCAAATGTATTGATCACCTCTGTCTGGTTTTCTATTTTGGCGGGTTTGAAAATATTTTTGGATTAGTTTTGGCAGGTTTTAAAATATTTTGGCTCTTTGCGCAGAGATGACGGTGCCGGTTGCGGTGCGCTCCGGGGCGCTCCTTCTGCGGAAAGACGCCTGGCAGCGGCACTTGGGACAGCTCCGCGTCTCCGTATTCTGCGTTTCTTGCCTTCTGCATCTCAGCAAAATGCTTTCCCACTAGGTCTAGCAAGGAGAAACTGTGGCAGCTGAGTAGATGTAGCCCGGCCCGCCCTTTGAAGTTGACAAGTTCTTGGCATCTCAGAGCCTCAAGGCAAGAGCAAGGTTCTCTATGGTAGGCTGGGGCAGAACTAGCAGCAAGCAGAGCAAAGTTGTCCAAGAATAGCTTCCATTGGAATGCTAATGGCAATTGAAGAGGCAGGCAAGTGGTAAGCCTTGAAATTCTAGCAGTTAGAAAGATGCAGACAAGGTCCGGGTGTTGTGCGGCTTCACTCTTCGCATCGTAGAAGGTACCGCGCTCTCCGTCTCTCCGATGCGATCAAGCGGCTCTTCGCGCAGAGAGCACTGTGCCGGTCACTGTGCGCTGCGGAGCTCTCTTTCTGCCGAAAGACGCCTGGCAGCGGCACTTAACTTCGGAGAGCTCCGTATCTCTGTATTCTGCATTTCTTGTCTTCTGCGTCTCAGCAAAATGCTTTTCCACTGTGTCTAGCAAGGAGAAACTGTGCCAGCACAGTATACGTGCCCGGACTTGTGTTCTCAATTCCCGAGTTCTCGGCATCTCAAAATCTAAAGGGAAGAGCAAGGTTATCTATGGTAGGCTGGGGCAGAACTAGAAGCAAGCAGAGCAAAATTGTGCAAGAATACCTTCCTTTCGGATGCTAATGGCAATTGAAGAGGCAGGCAAGTGGTAAGCCTTGAAATTCTAGCAGTTAGAAAGCTGCGGACAAGGTCCGGGTGTTGTGCGGCTTCACTCTTCGCATCGTGGAAGGTACCGCGCTCTCCGTCTCTCGGATGCGATCAAGCGGCTCTTCGCGCAGAGAGCACTGTGCCGGTCACTGTGCGCTGCGGAGCTCTCTTTCTGCCGAAAGACGCCTGGCAGCGGCACATAACTTCGGAGAGCTCCGTATCTCCGTATTCTGCATTTCTTGTCTTCTGCGTCTCAGCAAAATGCTTTTCCACTGTGTCTAGCAAGGAGAAACTGTGCCAGCACAGTATACGTGCCCGGACTTGTGTTCTCAATTCCCGAGTTCTCGGCATCTCAAAATCTAAAGGGAAGAGCAAGGTTATCTATGGTAGGCTGGGGCAGAACTAGAAGCAAGCAGAGCAAAGTTGTGCAAGAATACCTTCCTTTCGGATGCTAATGGCAATTGAAGAGGCAGGCAAGTGCTAAGCCTTGAACTTCTAGCAGTTAGAAAGCTGCGGAAACAGTGCAGGCGTTGTGCGGCTTCACTCTTCGCATCCTAGAACGTGGCGCGCTCTCCGTCTCTCGGATGCCATCTAGCGGGTGTTTGCGCAGAGAGCGCTGTGCTGATCGCGGTTCTAAATATTTTTCTGGGTTTTTGGGATGTTTTGGTTCGTTTTTGTGAAGTTTTGGAGAGTTTTGGAATATTTCGGTTCCTTTCGGCGGGTTTTGAAATATTTTGCCCGGATTTTTAAAATGTTTTTATTTGTTTTTATTATTTTTTGGTAAGTTTTTTTGTGTTTTGATAAGTCCTGGCTGGTTTTCTAGTATTTTGGCGTGTTTTCCGAATGTTTTGATCACTTTTGGCGGGTTCTAAAGTATTTCGTCTGGTGTTTGGATTGTTTTAATTTGTTTTGATTTGTTTTTCTTATGTTTTGGTGGGTTCTTGGAAAGGTTTGGTTCATTTTTGCGTATTTTAAAGTATTTTAGCGGGTTTTTGGAATGTTTTGATTTGCATTGATTTTCTTTCTAATGTTTTGACGGATTTTTTGTATGTTTTTTGCGTCTATTGGGAATGTTGTGATCAGTTTCGACGTGTGTATTAACATTTTGGCAGGTTTTTGGAATGTTTTAATTGTTTTTTTACAATATTTCAGCTGGTTTGGGAAATTTTAATTACTTTTGATGTGTTTTACAATATTTTGCCTGGTGTTTGGAATTTCTTGGTTTGTTTTGATTTGTTTTTATAAAGTTTTTGGAAAATTTTGATTCTTTTTGGTGAGTTTTAAAATAGTTTGGCGGGCTTAAAATAATTTGGTGAGTTTTTACAATGTTTTAGCTGGTATTGATTTGTTTTTATTATGTTTTGGCAAGCTTTTTGAAATATTTGGATCAGTTCTGGCTGGTTTTCTAGTATTTTGGCATGTCTTCAGAATGTTTTGATCCGTTTTGGCGGGTTTTAATATATTTTGGCAGGTTTTTAGAACATTTTGTTTGGTTTTCCTATGTCTTTATTATGTTTTGGAGGGCTTTTAGAATGTTTAGATTACTTTGGGCGGGTTTTTAGGATTTTTTTGGTTGGTTTTGATTAGTTTATGTTATGTTTAGTCAGTTTTTTGGTGTGTTTGGATTAGTTTTATTGGGCTTTATCATGTTTTGGCGGTTTTTTTGAATGTTTTATTGACTTCTGACAAATTATATAATATTTTGGCAGGTTTTCAGTATGTTTTGATCAGTTTTTGGGGAGTTCTAAAATATTTTGTCAAGTTTTTGGAATTTTTTGGTTGGTTTTGATTTGTTTTTATGATGTTTTGCCAAGTTTTTTGAATGTTTTGATCAGTTCAGGCTGGTTTTCTAATGTTTTGGCATCTTTTCAGAATGTTTTGATGAGTTTTGCGGGTCCAAATTATTTTGGCGGGTTTTCGGAATATTTTGGTTGGTTTTGATTTGTTTTTATGATGTTTTGGCGGGTTTTCGGAATGTCTTGGTTGGGTTTTAGAATGTTTTGTATTCTCTTGAGTTGTTTTTATTGTGTTGGCAGGTTTTGGAATGTTTGGATTCTTTTTGGCGGGTGTTCGGAATGTTTTGGCGGGTGTTCGGAATGTTTTGATTAGTTTTGACGGGTTTTGAAATATTTTGGCCGGTTTTTAGAAGGTTTCGATTTGTTTTGATTTGTTTTGATTCTGTTTAGCCCAGTTTTTGGTGTGTTTGGATTAGCTTTGGTGGGCTTGATCATGTTTTGTCCGGTTTTTTCAAATGTATTGATCACCTCTGTCTGGTTTTCTATTTTGGCGGGTTTGAAAATATTTTTGGATGAGTTTTGGCGGGTTTGAAAATATTTTGGCTCTTTGCGCAGAGATGACGGTGCCGGTTGCGGTGCGCTCCGGGGCGCTCCTTCTGCGGAAAGACGCCTGGCAGCGGCACTTGGGACAGCTCCGCGTCTCCGTATTCTGCGTTTCTTGCCTTCTGCATCTCAGCAAAATGCTTTCCCACTAGGTCTAGCAAGGAGAAACTGTGGCAGCTGAGTAGATGTAGCCCGGCCCGCCCTTTGAAGTTGACAAGTTCTTGGCATCTCAGAGCCTCAAGGCAAGAGCAAGGTTCTCTATGGTAGGCTGGGGCAGAACTAGCAGCAAGCAGAGCAAAGTTGTCCAAGAATAGCTTCCATTGGAATGCTAATGGCAATTGAAGAGGCAGGCCAGTGGCAAGCCACTAGCTTCTAGCAGTTTGAAAGTTGCAGACACAGTGCAGGTGTTGTGCGGCTTCCTTCTTGGCCTCCTAGAAGGTGCCGCGCTCTCCGTCTCTTGCTTGCCAATATGTTGCCGTGTTCCTCCTATTGTTTGGGTTGTTTTGATTTGTTTTTATGATGTTTTGGCGGGTTTTCGAAATATTTTGGTGGTGTTTTAGAATGTTTTGTTTTCTCTTGTGTTGTTTTTATTGTCTTGGCAGGTTGTGGAACGTTTGGATTCCTTTTGGCGGGTTTGAAAATATTTTGGCTCTTTGCGCAGAGATGACGGTGCCGGTTGCGGTGCGCTCCGGGGCGCTCCTTCTGCGGGAAGACGCCTGGCAGCGGCACTTGGGACAGCTCCGCGTCTCCGTATTCTGCGTTTCTTGCCTTCTGCATCTCAGCAAAATGCTTTCCCACTAGGTCTAGCAAGGAGAAACTGTGGCAGCTGAGTAGATGTAGCCCGGCCCGCCCTTTGAAGTTGACAAGTTCTTGGCATCTCAGAGCCTCAAGGCAAGAGCAAGGTTCTCTATGGTAGGCTGGGGCAGAACTAGCAGCAAGCAGAGCAAAGTTGTCCAAGAATAGCTTCCATTGAAATGCTAATGGCAATTGAAGAGGCAGGCAAGTGGTAAGCCTTGAAATTCTAGCAGTTAGAAAGATGCAGACAAGGTCCGGGTGTTGTGCGGCTTCACTCTTCGCATCGTAGAAGGTACCGCGCTCTCCGTCTCTCGGATGCGATCAAGCGGCTCTTCGCGCAGACAGCACTGTGCCGGTCACTGTGCGCTGCGGAGCTCTCTTTCTGCCGAAAGACGCCTGGCAGCGGCACTTAACTTCGGAGAGCTCCGTATCTCCGTATTCTGCATTTCTTGTCTTCTGCGTCTCAGCAAAATGCTTTTCCACTGTGTCTAGCAAGGAGAAACTGTGCCAGCACAGTATACGTGCCCGGACTTGTGTTCTCAATTCCCGAGTTCTCGGCATCTCAAAATCTAAAGGGAAGAGCAAGGTTATCTATGGTAGGCTGGGGCAGAACTAGAAGCAAGCAGAGCAAAGTTGTGCAAGAATACCTTCCTTTCGGATGCTAATGGCAATTGAAGAGGCAGGCAAGTGCTAAGCCTTGAACTTCTAGCAGTTAGAAAGCTGCGGAAACAGTGCAGGCGTTGTGCGGCTTCACTCTTCGCATCCTAGAATGTGGCGCGCTCTCCGTCTCTCGGATGCCATCTAGCGGGTGTTTGCGCAGAGAGCGCTGTGCTGATCGCGGTTCTAAATATTTTTCTGGGGTTTTGGGATGTTTTGGTTCGTTTTTGTGAAGTTTTGGAGAGTTTTGGAATATTTCGGTTCCTTTCGGCGGGTTTTGAAATATTTTGCCCGGATTTTTAAAATGTTTTTATTTGTTTTTATTATTTTTTGGTAAGTTTTTTGTGTTTTGATAAGTCCTGGCTGGTTTTCTAGTATTTTGGCGTGTTTTCCGAATGTTTTGATCACTTTTGGCGGGTTCTAAAGTATTTCGTCTGGTGTTTGGATTGTTTTAATTTGTTTTGATTTGTTTTTCTTATGTTTTGGTGGGTTCTTGGAAAGGTTTGGTTCATTTTTGCGTATTTTAAAGTATTTTAGCGGGTTTTTGGAATGTTTTGATTTGCATTGATTTTCTTTCTAATGTTTTGACGGATTTTTTGTATGTTTTTTGCGTCTATTGGGAATGTTGTGATCAGTTTCGACGTGTGTATTAACATTTTGGCAGGTTTTTGGAATGTTTTAATTGTTTTTTTACAATATTTCAGCTGGTTTGGGAAATTTTAATTACTTTTGATGTGTTTTACAATATTTTGCCTGGTGTTTGGAATTTCTTGGTTTGTTTTGATTTGTTTTTATAAAGTTTTTGGAAAATTTTGATTCTTTTTGGTGAGTTTTAAAATAGTTTGGCGGGCTTAAAATAATTTGGTGAGTTTTTACAATGTTTTAGCTGGTATTGATTTGTTTTTATTATGTTTTGGCAAGCTTTTTGAAATATTTGGATCAGTTCTGGCTGGTTTTCTAGTATTTTGGCATGTCTTCAGAATGTTTTGATCCGTTTTGGCAGGTTTTAATATATTTTGGCAGGTTTTTAGAATATTTTGTTTGGTTTTCCTATGTCTTTATTATGTTTTGGAGGGCTTTTAGAATGTTTAGATTACTTTGGGCGGGTTTTTAGGATTTTTTTGGTTGGTTTTGATTAGTTTATGTTATGTTTAGTCAGTTTTTTGGTGTGTTTGGATTAGTTTTATTGGGCTTTATCATGTTTTGGCGGTTTTTTTGAATGTTTTATTGACTTCTGACAAATTATATAATATTTTGGCAGGTTTTCAGTATGTTTTGATCAGTTTTTGGGGAGTTCTAAAATATTTTGTCAAGTTTTTGGAATTTTTTGGTTGGTTTTGATTTGTTTTTATGATGTTTTGCCAAGTTTTTTGAATGTTTTGATCAGTTCTGGCTGGTTTTCTAATGTTTTGGCATCTTTTCAGAATGTTTTGATGAGTTTTGCGGGTCCAAATTATTTTGGCGGGTTTTCGGAATATTTTGGTTGGTTTTGATTTGTTTTTATGATGTTTTGGCGGGTTTTCGGAATGTCTTGGTTGGGTTTTAGAATGTTTTGTATTCTCTTGAGTTGTTTTTATTGTGTTGGCAGGTTTTGGAATGTTTGGATTCTTTTTGGCGGGTGTTCGGAATGTTTTGGCGGGTGTTCGGAATGTTTTGATTAGTTTTGACGGGTTTTGAAATATTTTGGCCGGTTTTTAGAAGGTTTCGATTTGTTTTGATTTGTTTTGATTCTGTTTAGCCCAGTTTTTGGTGTGTTTGGATTAGCTTTGGTGGGCTTGATCATGTTTTGTCCGGTTTTTTCAAATGTATTGATCACCTCTGTCTGGTTTTCTATTTTGGCGGGTTTGAAAATATTTTTGGATGAGTTTTGGCGGGTTTTAAAATATTTTGGCTCTTTGCGCAGAGATGACGGTGCCGGTTGCGGTGCGCTCCGGGGCGCTCCTTCTGCGGAAAGACGCCTGGCAGCGGCACTTGGGACAGCTCCGCGTCTCCGTATTCTGCGTTTCTTGCCTTCTGCATCTCAGCAAAATGCTTTCCCACTAGGTCTAGCAAGGAGAAACTGTGGCAGCTGAGTAGATGTAGCCCGGCCCGCCCTTTGAAGTTGACAAGTTCTTGGCATCTCAGAGCCTCAAGGCAAGAGCAAGTTTATCTATGGTAGGCTGGGGCAGAACTAGCAGCAAGCAGAGCAAAGTTGTCCAAGAATAGCTTCCATTGGAATGCTAATGGCAATTGAAGAGGCAGGCCAGTGGCAAGCCACTAGCTTCTAGCAGTTTGAAAGTTGCAGACACAGTGCAGGTGTTGTGCGGCTTCCTTCTTGGCCTCCTAGAAGGTGCCGCGCTCTCCGTCTCTTGCTTGCCAATATGTTGCCGTGTTCCTCCTATTGTTTGGTTTGTTTTGATTTGTTTTGATGATGTTTTGGCGGATTTTCGAAATATTTTGGTGGTGTTTTAGAATGTTTTGTTTTCTCTTGTGTTGTTTTTATTGTCTTGGCAGGTTGTGGAACGTTTGGATTCCTTTTGGCCGGTATTTGGAATATTTTGGCGGGTATTTGGAATGTTTTGGTTTGCTTTCATTTGTTTTGATGATGTTTTGGCAAGTTATTGAAAGTTTCGATCACTTCTGCCTGGTTTTCTAGTATTTTGGCATCTTTTCAGAATGTTTTGATCAGTTTTGGCAGGTTCTAAACTATTTTGTCAAGTTTTTGGAATTTTTTGGTTGGTTTTGATTTGTTTTTATGATGTTTTGCCAAGTTTTTTGAATGTTTTGATCAGTTCTGTCGGGTTTTCTAATGTTTTGGCATCTTTTCAGAATGTTTTGATGAGTTTTGCGGGTCCAAATTATTTTGGCGGGTTTTCGGAATATTTTGGTTGGTTTTGATTTGTTTTTATGATGTTTTGGCGGGTTTTCGGAATGTCTTGGTTGGGTTTCAGAATGTCTTGTATTCTCTTGAGTTGTTTTTATTGTGTTGGCAGGTTTTGGAATGTTTGGATTCCTTTTGGCGGGTGTTCGGAATGTTTTGGCGGGTGTTCGGAATGTTTTGATTAGTTTTGACGGGTTTTGAAATATTTTGGCCGGTTTTTAGAAGGTTTCGATTTGTTTTGATTTGTTTTGATTCTGTTTAGCCCAGTTTTTGGTGTGTTTGGATTAGCTTTGGTGGGCTTTATCATGTTTTGTCCGGTTTTTTCAAATGTATTGATCACCTCTGTCTGGTTTTCTATTTTGGCGGGTTTGAAAATATTTTTGGATTAGTTTTGGCAGGTTTTAAAATATTTTGGCTCTTTGCGCAGAGATGACGGTGCCGGTTGCGGTGCGCTCCGGGGCGCTCCTTCTGCGGAAAGACGCCTGGCAGCAGCACTTGGGACAGCTCCGCGTCTCCGTATTCTGCGTTTCTTGCCTTCTGCATCTCAGCAAAATGCTTTCCCACTAGGTCTAGCAAGGAGAAACTGTGGCAGCTGAGTAGATGTAGCCCGGCCCGCCCTTTGAAGTTGACAAGTTCTTGGCATCTCAGAGCCTCAAGGCAAGAGCAAGGTTCTCTATGGTAGGCTGGGGCAGAACTAGCAGCAAGCAGAGCAAAGTTGTCCAAGAATAGCTTCCATTGGAATGCTAATGGCAATTGAAGAGGCAGGCAAGTGGTAAGCCTTGAAATTCTAGCAGTTAGAAAGATGCAGACAAGGTCCGGGTGTTGTGCGGCTTCACTCTTCGCATCGTAGAAGGTACCGCGCTCTCCGTCTCTCGGATGCGATCAAGCGGCTCTTCGCGCAGAGAGCACTGTGCCGGTCACTGTGCGCTGCGGAGCTCTCTTTCTGCCGAAAGACGCCTGGCAGCGGCACTTAACTTCGGAGAGCTCCGTATCTCCGTATTCTGCATTTCTTGTCTTCTGCGTCTCAGCAAAATGCTTTTCCACTGTGTCTAGCAAGGAGAAACTGTGCCAGCACAGTATACGTGCCCGGACTTGTGTTCTCAATTCCCGAGTTCTCGGCATCTCAAAATCTAAAGGGAAGAGCAAGGTTATCTATGGTAGGCTGGGGCAGAACTAGAAGCAAGCAGAGCAAAGTTGTGCAAGAATACCTTCCTTTCGGATGCTAATGGCAATTGAAGAGGCAGGCAAGTGGTAAGCCTTGAACTTCTAGCAGTTAGAAAGCTGCGGAAACAGTGCAGGCGTTGTGCGGCTTCACTCTTCGCATCCTAGAACGTGGCGCGCTCTCCGTCTCTCGGATGCCATCTAGCGGGTGTTTGCGCAGAGAGCGCTGTGCTGATCGCGGTTCTAAATATTTTTCTGGGTTTTTGGGATGTTTTGGTTCGTTTTTGTGACGTTTTGGAGAGTTTTGGAATATTTCGGTTCCTTTCGGCGGGTTTTGAAATATTTTGCCCGGATTTTTAAAATGTTTTTATTTGTTTTTATTATTTTTTGGTAAGTTTTTTTGTGTTTTGATAAGTCCTGGCTGGTTTTCTAGTATTTTGGCGTGTTTTCCGAATGATTTGATCACTTTTGGCGGGTTCTAAAGTATTTCGTCTGGTGTTTGGATTGTTTTAATTTGTTTTGATTTGTTTTTCTTATGTTTTGGTGGGTTCTTGGAAAGGTTTGGTTCATTTTTGCGTATTTTAAAGTATTTTAGCGGGTTTTTGGAATGTTTTGATTTGCATTGATTTTCTTTCTAATGTTTTGACGGATTTTTTGTATGTTTTTTGCGTCTATTGGGAATGTTGTGATCAGTTTCGACGTGTGTATTAACATTTTGGCAGGTTTTTGGAATGTTTTAATTGTTTTTTTACAATATTTCAGCTGGTTTGGGAAATTTTAATTACTTTTGATGTGTTTTACAATATTTTGCCTGGTGTTTGGAATTTCTTGGTTTGTTTTGATTTGTTTTTATAAAGTTTTTGGAAAATTTTGATTCTTTTTGGTGAGTTTTAAAATAGTTTGGCGGGCTTAAAATAATTTGGTGAGTTTTTACAATGTTTTAGCTGGTATTGATTTGTTTTTATTATGTTTTGGCAAGCTTTTTGAAATATTTGGATCAGTTCTGGCTGGTTTTCTAGTATTTTGGCATGTCTTCAGAATGTTTTGATCCGTTTTGGCAGGTTTTAATATATTTTGGCAGGTTTTTAGAATATTTTGTTTGGTTTTCCTATGTCTTTATTATGTTTTGGAGGGCTTTTAGAATGTTTAGATTACTTTGGGCGGGTTTTTAGGATTTTTTTGGTTGGTTTTGATTAGTTTATGTTATGTTTAGTCAGTTTTTTGGTGTGTTTGGATTAGTTTTATTGGGCTTTATCATGTTTTGGCGGTTTTTTTGAATGTTTTATTGACTTCTGACAAATTATATAATATTTTGGCAGGTTTTCAGTATGTTTTGATCAGTTTTTGGGGAGTTCTAAAATATTTTGTCAAGTTTTTGGAATTTTTTGGTTGGTTTTGATTTGTTTTTATGATGTTTTGCCAAGTTTTTTGAATGTTTTGATCAGTTCTGGCTGGTTTTCTAATGTTTTGGCATCTTTTCAGAATGTTTTGATGAGTTTTGCGGGTCCAAATTATTTTGGCGGGTTTTCGGAATATTTTGGTTGGTTTTGATTTGTTTTTATGATGTTTTGGCGGGTTTTCGGAATGTCTTGGTTGGGTTTTAGAATGTTTTGTATTCTCTTGAGTTGTTTTTATTGTGTTGGCAGGTTTTGGAATGTTTGGATTCTTTTTGGCGGGTGTTCGGAATGTTTTGGCGGGTGTTCGGAATGTTTTGATTAGTTTTGACGGGTTTTGAAATATTTTGGCCGGTTTTTAGAAGGTTTCGATTTGTTTTGATTTGTTTTGATTCTGTTTAGCCCAGTTTTTGGTGTGTTTGGATTAGCTTTGGTGGGCTTGATCATGTTTTGTCCGGTTTTTTCAAATGTATTGATCACCTCTGTCTGGTTTTCTATTTTGGCGGGTTTGAAAATATTTTTGGATGAGTTTTGGCGGGTTTTAAAATATTTTGGCTCTTTGCGCAGAGATGACGGTGCCGGTTGCGGTGCGCTCCGGGGCGCTCCTTCTGCGGAAAGACGCCTGGCAGCGGCACTTGGGACAGCTCCGCGTCTCCGTATTCTGCGTTTCTTGCCTTCTGCATCTCAGCAAAATGCTTTCCCACTAGGTCTAGCAAGGAGAAACTGTGGCAGCTGAGTAGATGTAGCCCGGCCCGCCCTTTGAAGTTGACAAGTTCTTGGCATCTCAGAGCCTCAAGGCAAGAGCAAGTTTATCTATGGTAGGCTGGGGCAGAACTAGCAGCAAGCAGAGCAAAGTTGTCCAAGAATAGCTTCCATTGGAATGCTAATGGCAATTGAAGAGGCAGGCCAGTGGCAAGCCACTAGCTTCTAGCAGTTTGAAAGTTGCAGACACAGTGCAGGTGTTGTGCGGCTTCCTTCTTGGCCTCCTAGAAGGTGCCGCGCTCTCCGTCTCTTGCTTGCCAATATGTTGCCGTGTTCCTCCTATTGTTTGGTTTGTTTTGATTTGTTTTGATGATGTTTTGGCGGATTTTCGAAATATTTTGGTGGTGTTTTAGAATGTTTTGTTTTCTCTTGTGTTGTTTTTATTGTCTTGGCAGGTTGTGGAACGTTTGGATTCCTTTTGGCCGGTATTTGGAATATTTTGGCGGGTATTTGGAATGTTTTGGTTTGCTTTCATTTGTTTTGATGATGTTTTGGCAAGTTATTGAAAGTTTCGATCACTTCTGCCTGGTTTTCTAGTATTTTGGCATCTTTTCAGAATGTTTTGATCAGTTTTGGCAGGTTCTAAACTATTTTGTCAAGTTTTTGGAATTTTTTGGTTGGTTTTGATTTGTTTTTATGATGTTTTGCCAAGTTTTTTGAATGTTTTGATCAGTTCTGTCGGGTTTTCTAATGTTTTGGCATCTTTTCAGAATGTTTTGATGAGTTTTGCGGGTCCAAATTATTTTGGCGGGTTTTCGGAATATTTTGGTTGGTTTTGATTTGTTTTTATGATGTTTTGGCGGGTTTTCGGAATGTCTTGGTTGGGTTTCAGAATGTCTTGTATTCTCTTGAGTTGTTTTTATTGTGTTGGCAGGTTTTGGAATGTTTGGATTCCTTTTGGCGGGTGTTCGGAATGTTTTGGCGGGTGTTCGGAATGTTTTGATTAGTTTTGACGGGTTTTGAAATATTTTGGCCGGTTTTTAGAAGGTTTCGATTTGTTTTGATTTGTTTTGATTCTGTTTAGCCCAGTTTTTGGTGTGTTTGGATTAGCTTTGGTGGGCTTTATCATGTTTTGTCCGGTTTTTTCAAATGTATTGATCACCTCTGTCTGGTTTTCTATTTTGGCGGGTTTGAAAATATTTTTGGATTAGTTTTGGCAGGTTTTAAAATATTTTGGCTCTTTGCGCAGAGATGACGGTGCCGGTTGCGGTGCGCTCCGGGGCGCTCCTTCTGCGGAAAGACGCCTGGCAGCAGCACTTGGGACAGCTCCGCGTCTCCGTATTCTGCGTTTCTTGCCTTCTGCATCTCAGCAAAATGCTTTCCCACTAGGTCTAGCAAGGAGAAACTGTGGCAGCTGAGTAGATGTAGCCCGGCCCGCCCTTTGAAGTTGACAAGTTCTTGGCATCTCAGAGCCTCAAGGCAAGAGCAAGGTTCTCTATGGTAGGCTGGGGCAGAACTAGCAGCAAGCAGAGCAAAGTTGTCCAAGAATAGCTTCCATTGGAATGCTAATGGCAATTGAAGAGGCAGGCAAGTGGTAAGCCTTGAAATTCTAGCAGTTAGAAAGATGCAGACAAGGTCCGGGTGTTGTGCGGCTTCACTCTTCGCATCGTAGAAGGTACCGCGCTCTCCGTCTCTCGGATGCGATCAAGCGGCTCTTCGCGCAGAGAGCACTGTGCCGGTCACTGTGCGCTGCGGAGCTCTCTTTCTGCCGAAAGACGCCTGGCAGCGGCACTTAACTTCGGAGAGCTCCGTATCTCCGTATTCTGCATTTCTTGTCTTCTGCGTCTCAGCAAAATGCTTTTCCACTGTGTCTAGCAAGGAGAAACTGTGCCAGCACAGTATACGTGCCCGGACTTGTGTTCTCAATTCCCGAGTTCTCGGCATCTCAAAATCTAAAGGGAAGAGCAAGGTTATCTATGGTAGGCTGGGGCAGAACTAGAAGCAAGCAGAGCAAAGTTGTGCAAGAATACCTTCCTTTCGGATGCTAATGGCAATTGAAGAGGCAGGCAAGTGCTAAGCCTTGAAATTCTAGCAGTTAGAAAGCTGCGGACACAGTCCGGGTGTTGTGCGGCTTCACTCTTCGCATCGTGGAAGGTACCGCGCTCTCCGTCTCTCGGATGCGATCAAGCGGCTCTTCGCGCAGAGAGCACTGTGCCGGTCACTGTGCGCTGCGGAGCTCTCTTTCTGCCGAAAGACGCCTGGCAGCGGCACATAACTTCGGAGAGCTCCGTATCTCCGTATTCTGCATTTCTTGTCTTCTGCCTCTCAGCAAAATGCTTTTCCACTGTGTCTAGCAAGGAGAAACTGTGCCAGCACAGTATACGTGCCCGGACTTGTGTTCTCAATTCCCGAGTTCTCGGCATCTCAAAATCTAAAGGGAAGAGCAAGGTTATCTATGGTAGGCTGGGGCAGAACTAGAAGCAAGCAGAGCAAAGTTGTGCAAGAATACCTTCCTTTCGGATGCTAATGGCAATTGAAGAGGCAGGCAAGTGCTAAGCCTTGAACTTCTAGCAGTTAGAAAGCTGCGGAAACAGTGCAGGCGTTGTGCGGCTTCACTCTTCGCATCCTAGAACGTGGCGCGCTCTCCGTCTCTCGGATGCCATCTAGCGGGTGTTTGCGCAGAGAGCGCTGTGCTGATCGCGGTTCTAAATATTTTTCTGGGTTTTTGGGATGTTTTGGTTCGTTTTTGTGAAGTTTTGGAGAGTTTTGGAATATTTCGGTTCCTTTCGGCGGGTTTTGAAATATTTTGCCCGGATTTTTAAAATGTTTTTATTTGTTTTTATTATTTTTTGGTAAGTTTTTTTGTGTTTTGATAAGTCCTGGCTGGTTTTCTAGTATTTTGGCGTGTTTTCCGAATGTTTTGATCACTTTTGGCGGGTTCTAAAGTATTTCGTCTGGTGTTTGGATTGTTTTAATTTGTTTTGATTTGTTTTTCTTATGTTTTGGTGGGTTCTTGGAAAGGTTTGGTTCATTTTTGCGTATTTTAAAGTATTTTAGCGGGTTTTTGGAATGTTTTGATTTGCATTGATTTTCTTTCTAATGTTTTGACGGATTTTTTGTATGTTTTTTGCGTCTATTGGGAATGTTGTGATCAGTTTCGACGTGTGTATTAACATTTTGGCAGGTTTTTGGAATGTTTTAATTGTTTTTTTACAATATTTCAGCTGGTTTGGGAAATTTTAATTACTTTTGATGTGTTTTACAATATTTTGCCTGGTGTTTGGAATTTCTTGGTTTGTTTTGATTTGTTTTTATAAAGTTTTTGGAAAATTTTGATTCTTTTTGGTGAGTTTTAAAATAGTTTGGCGGGCTTAAAATAATTTGGTGAGTTTTTACAATGTTTTAGCTGGTATTGATTTGTTTTTATTATGTTTTGGCAAGCTTTTTGAAATATTTGGATCAGTTCTGGCTGGTTTTCTAGTATTTTGGCATGTCTTCAGAATGTTTTGATCCGTTTTGGCGGGTTTTAATATATTTTGGCAGGTTTTTAGAATATTTTGTTTGGTTTTCCTATGTCTTTATTATGTTTTGGAGGGCTTTTAGAATGTTTAGATTACTTTGGGCGGGTTTTTAGGATTTTTTTGGTTGGTTTTGATTAGTTTATGTTATGTTTAGTCAGTTTTTTGGTGTGTTTGGATTAGTTTTATTGGGCTTTATCATGTTTTGGCGGTTTTTTTGAATGTTTTATTGACTTCTGACAAATTATATAATATTTTGGCAGGTTTTCAGTATGTTTTGATCAGTTTTTGGGGAGTTCTAAAATATTTTGTCAAGTTTTTGGAATTTTTTGGTTGGTTTTGATTTGTTTTTATGATGTTTTGCCAAGTTTTTTGAATGTTTTGATCAGTTCTGGCTGGTTTTCTAATGTTTTGGCATCTTTTCAGAATGTTTTGATGAGTTTTGCGGGTCCAAATTATTTTGGCGGGTTTTCGGAATATTTTGGTTGGTTTTGATTTGTTTTTATGATGTTTTGGCGGGTTTTCGGAATGTCTTGGTTGGGTTTTAGAATGTTTTGTATTCTCTTGAGTTGTTTTTATTGTGTTGGCAGGTTTTGGAATGTTTGGATTCTTTTTGGCGGGTGTTCGGAATGTTTTGGCGGGTGTTCGGAATGTTTTGATTAGTTTTGACGGGTTTTGAAATATTTTGGCCGGTTTTTAGAAGGTTTCGATTTGTTTTGATTTGTTTTGATTCTGTTTAGCCCAGTTTTTGGTGTGTTTGGATTAGCTTTGGTGGGCTTTATCATGTTTGGTCCGGTTTTTTCAAATGTATTGATCACCTCTGTCTGGTTTTCTATTTTGGCGGGTTTGAAAATATTTTTGGATGAGTTTTGGCGGGTTTGAAAATATTTTGGCTCTTTGCGCAGAGATGACGGTGCCGGTTGCGGTGCGCTCCGGGGCGCTCCTTCTGCGGAAAGACGCCTGGCAGCGGCACTTGGGACAGCTCCGCGTCTCCGTATTCTGCGTTTCTTGCCTTCTGCATCTCAGCAAAATGCTTTCCCACTAGGTCTAGCAAGGAGAAACTGTGGCAGCTGAGTAGATGTAGCCCGGCCCGCCCTTTGAAGTTGACAAGTTCTTGGCATCTCAGAGCCTCAAGGCAAGAGCAAGGTTCTCTATGGTAGGCTGGGGCAGAACTAGCAGCAAGCAGAGCAAAGTTGTCCAAGAATAGCTTCCATTGGAATGCTAATGGCAATTGAAGAGGCAGGCCAGTGGCAAGCCACTAGCTTCTAGCAGTTTGAAAGTTGCAGACACAGTGCAGGTGTTGTGCGGCTTCCTTCTTGGCCTCCTAGAAGGTGCCGCGCTCTCCGTCTCTTGCTTGCCAATATGTTGCCGTGTTCCTCCTATTGTTTGGGTTGTTTTGATTTGTTTTTATGATGTTTTGGCGGGTTTTCGAAATATTTTGGTGGTGTTTTAGAATGTTTTGTTTTCTCTTGTGTTGTTTTTATTGTCTTGGCAGGTTGTGGAACGTTTGGATTCCTTTTGGCGGGTTTGAAAATATTTTGGCTCTTTGCGCAGAGATGACGGTGCCGGTTGCGGTGCGCTCCGGGGCGCTCCTTCTGCGGGAAGACGCCTGGCAGCGGCACTTGGGACAGCTCCGCGTCTCCGTATTCTGCGTTTCTTGCCTTCTGCATCTCAGCAAAATGCTTTCCCACTAGGTCTAGCAAGGAGAAACTGTGGCAGCTGAGTAGATGTAGCCCGGCCCGCCCTTTGAAGTTGACAAGTTCTTGGCATCTCAGAGCCTCAAGGCAAGAGCAAGGTTCTCTATGGTAGGCTGGGGCAGAACTAGCAGCAAGCAGAGCAAAGTTGTCCAAGAATAGCTTCCATTGAAATGCTAATGGCAATTGAAGAGGCAGGCAAGTGGTAAGCCTTGAAATTCTAGCAGTTAGAAAGATGCAGACAAGGTCCGGGTGTTGTGCGGCTTCACTCTTCGCATCGTAGAAGGTACCGCGCTCTCCGTCTCTCGGATGCGATCAAGCGGCTCTTCGCGCAGAGAGCACTGTGCCGGTCACTGTGCGCTGCGGAGCTCTCTTTCTGCCGAAAGACGCCTGGCAGCGGCACTTAACTTCGGAGAGCTCCGTATCTCCGTATTCTGCATTTCTTGTCTTCTGCGTCTCAGCAAAATGCTTTTCCACTGTGTCTAGCAAGGAGAAACTGTGCCAGCACAGTATACGTGCCCGGACTTGTGTTCTCAATTCCCGAGTTCTCGGCATCTCAAAATCTAAAGGGAAGAGCAAGGTTATCTATGGTAGGCTGGGGCAGAACTAGAAGCAAGCACAGCAAAGTTGTGCAAGAATACCTTCCTTTCGGATGCTAATGGCAATTGAAGAGGCAGGCAAGTGCTAAGCCTTGAAATTCTAGCAGTTAGAAAGCTGCGGACAAGGTCCGGGTGTTGTGCGGCTTCACTCTTCGCATCGTGGAAGGTACCGCGCTCTCCGTCTCTCGGATGCGATCAAGCGGCTCTTCGCGCAGAGAGCACTGTGCCGGTCACTGTGCGCTGCGGAGCTCTCTTTCTGCCGAAAGACGCCTGGCAGCGGCACATAACTTCGGAGAGCTCCGTATCTCCGTATTCTGCATTTCTTGTCTTCTGCGTCTCAGCAAAATGCTTTTCCACTGTGTCTAGCAAGGAGAAACTGTGCCAGCACAGTATACGTGCCCGGACTTGTGTTCTCAATTCCCGAGTTCTTGGCATCTCAAAATCTAAAGGGAAGAGCAAGGTTATCTATGGTAGGCTGGGGCAGAACTAGAAGCAAGCAGAGCAAAGTTGTGCAAGAATACCTTCCTTTCGGATGCTAATGGCAATTGAAGAGGCAGGCAAGTGGTAAGCCTTGAACTTCTAGCAGTTAGAAAGCTGCGGAAACAGTGCAGGCGTTGTGCGGCTTCACTCTTCGCATCCTAGAACGTGGCGCGCTCTCCGTCTCTCGGATGCCATCTAGCGGGTGTTTGCGCAGAGAGCGCTGTGCTGATCGCGGTTCTAAATATTTTTCTGGGTTTTTGGGATGTTTTGGTTCGTTTTTGTGAAGTTTTGGAGAGTTTTGGAATATTTCGGTTCCTTTCGGCGGGTTTTGAAATATTTTGCCCGGATTTTTAAAATGTTTTTATTTGTTTTTATTATTTTTTGGTAAGTTTTTTTGTGTTTTGATAAGTCCTGGCTGGTTTTCTAGTATTTTGGCGTGTTTTCCGAATGTTTTGATCACTTTTGGCGGGTTCTAAAGTATTTCGTCTGGTGTTTGGATTGTTTTAATTTGTTTTGATTTGTTTTTCTTATGTTTTGGTGGGTTCTTGGAAAGGTTTGGTTCATTTTTGCGTATTTTAAAGTATTTTAGCGGGTTTTTGGAATGTTTTGATTTGCATTGATTTTCTTTCTAATGTTTTGACGGATTTTTTGTATGTTTTTTGCGTCTATTGGGAATGTTGTGATCAGTTTCGACGTGTGTATTAACATTTTGGCAGGTTTTTGGAATGTTTTAATTGTTTTTTTACAATATTTCAGCTGGTTTGGGAAATTTTAATTACTTTTGATGTGTTTTACAATATTTTGCCTGGTGTTTGGAATTTCTTGGTTTGTTTTGATTTGTTTTTATAAAGTTTTTGGAAAATTTTGATTCTTTTTGGTGAGTTTTAAAATAGTTTGGCGGGCTTAAAATAATTTGGTGAGTTTTTACAATGTTTTAGCTGGTATTGATTTGTTTTTATTATGTTTTGGCAAGCTTTTTGAAATATTTGGATCAGTTCTGGCTGGTTTTCTAGTATTTTGGCATGTCTTCAGAATGTTTTGATCCGTTTTGGCGGGTTTTAATATATTTTGGCAGGTTTTTAGAATATTTTGTTTGGTTTTCCTATGTCTTTATTATGTTTTGGAGGGCTTTTAGAATGTTTAGATTACTTTGGGCGGGTTTTTAGGATTTTTTTGGTTGGTTTTGATTAGTTTATGTTATGTTTAGTCAGTTTTTTGGTGTGTTTGGATTAGTTTTATTGGGCTTTATCATGTTTTGGCGGTTTTTTTGAATGTTTTATTGACTTCTGACAAATTATATAATATTTTGGCAGGTTTTCAGTATGTTTTGATCAGTTTTTGGGGAGTTCTAAAATATTTTGTCAAGTTTTTGGAATTTTTTGGTTGGTTTTGATTTGTTTTTATGATGTTTTGCCAAGTTTTTTGAATGTTTTGATCAGTTCTGGCTGGTTTTCTAATGTTTTGGCATCTTTTCAGAATGTTTTGATGAGTTTTGCGGGTCCAAATTATTTTGGCGGGTTTTCGGAATATTTTGGTTGGTTTTGATTTGTTTTTATGATGTTTTGGCGGGTTTTCGGAATGTCTTGGTTGGGTTTTAGAATGTTTTGTATTCTCTTGAGTTGTTTTTATTGTGTTGGCAGGTTTTGGAATGTTTGGATTCTTTTTGGCGGGTGTTCGGAATGTTTTGGCGGGTGTTCGGAATGTTTTGATTAGTTTTGACGGGTTTTGAAATATTTTGGCCGGTTTTTAGAAGGTTTCGATTTGTTTTGATTTGTTTTGATTCTGTTTAGCCCAGTTTTTGGTGTGTTTGGATTAGCTTTGGTGGGCTTTATCATGTTTGGTCCGGTTTTTTCAAATGTATTGATCACCTCTGTCTGGTTTTCTATTTTGGCGGGTTTGAAAATATTTTTGGATGAGTTTTGGCGGGTTTGAAAATATTTTGGCTCTTTGCGCAGAGATGACGGTGCCGGTTGCGGTGCGCTCCGGGGCGCTCCTTCTGCGGAAAGACGCCTGGCAGCGGCACTTGGGACAGCTCCGCGTCTCCGTATTCTGCGTTTCTTGCCTTCTGCATCTCAGCAAAATGCTTTCCCACTAGGTCTAGCAAGGAGAAACTGTGGCAGCTGAGTAGATGTAGCCCGGCCCGCCCTTTGAAGTTGACAAGTTCTTGGCATCTCAGAGCCTCAAGGCAAGAGCAAGGTTCTCTATGCTAGGCTGGGGCAGAACTAGCAGCAAGCAGAGCAAAGTTGTCCAAGAATAGCTTCCATTGGAATGCTAATGGCAATTGAAGAGGCAGGCCAGTGGCAAGCCACTAGCTTCTAGCAGTTTGAAAGTTGCAGACACAGTGCAGGTGTTGTGCGGCTTCCTTCTTGGCCTCCTAGAAGGTGCCGCGCTCTCCGTCTCTTGCTTGCCAATATGTTGCCGTGTTCCTCCTATTGTTTGGGTTGTTTTGATTTGTTTTTATGATGTTTTGGCGGGTTTTCGAAATATTTTGGTGGTGTTTTAGAATGTTTTGTTTTCTCTTGTGTTGTTTTTATTGTCTTGGCAGGTTGTGGAACGTTTGGATTCCTTTTGGCGGGTTTGAAAATATTTTGGCTCTTTGCGCAGAGATGACGGTGCCGGTTGCGGTGCGCTCCGGGGCGCTCCTTCTGCGGGAAGACGCCTGGCAGCGGCACTTGGGACAGCTCCGCGTCTCCGTATTCTGCGTTTCTTGCCTTCTGCATCTCAGCAAAATGCTTTCCCACTAGGTCTAGCAAGGAGAAACTGTGGCAGCTGAGTAGATGTAGCCCGGCCCGCCCTTTGAAGTTGACAAGTTCTTGGCATCTCAGAGCCTCAAGGCAAGAGCAAGGTTCTCTATGGTAGGCTGGGGCAGAACTAGCAGCAAGCAGAGCAAAGTTGTCCAAGAATAGCTTCCATTGAAATGCTAATGGCAATTGAAGAGGCAGGCAAGTGGTAAGCCTTGAAATTCTAGCAGTTAGAAAGATGCAGACAAGGTCCGGGTGTTGTGCGGCTTCACTCTTCGCATCGTAGAAGGTACCGTGCTCTCCGTCTCTCGGATGCGATCAAGCGGCTCTTCGCGCAGAGAGCACTGTGCCGGTCACTGTGCGCTGCGGAGCTCTCTTTCTGCCGAAAGACGCCTGGCAGCGGCACTTAACTTCGGAGAGCTCCGTATCTCCGTATTCTGCATTTCTTGTCTTCTGCGTCTCAGCAAAATGCTTTTCCACTGTGTCTAGCAAGGAGAAACTGTGCCAGCACAGTATACGTGCCCGGACTTGTGTTCTCAATTCCCGAGTTCTCGGCATCTCAAAATCTAAAGGGAAGAGCAAGGTTATCTATGGTAGGCTGGGGCAGAACTAGAAGCAAGCACAGCAAAGTTGTGCAAGAATACCTTCCTTTCGGATGCTAATGGCAATTGAAGAGGCAGGCAAGTGCTAAGCCTTGAAATTCTAGCAGTTAGAAAGCTGCGGACAAGGTCCGGGTGTTGTGCGGCTTCACTCTTCGCATCGTGGAAGGTACCGCGCTCTCCGTCTCTCGGATGCGATCAAGCGGCTCTTCGCGCAGAGAGCACTGTGCCGGTCACTGTGCGCTGCGGAGCTCTCTTTCTGCCGAAAGACGCCTGGCAGCGGCACATAACTTCGGAGAGCTCCGTATCTCCGTATTCTGCATTTCTTGTCTTCTGCGTCTCAGCAAAATGCTTTTCCACTGTGTCTAGCAAGGAGAAACTGTGCCAGCACAGTATACGTGCCCGGACTTGTGTTCTCAATTCCCGAGTTCTCGGCATCTCAAAATCTAAAGGGAAGAGCAAGGTTATCTATGGTAGGCTGGGGCAGAACTAGAAGCAAGCAGAGCAAAGTTGTGCAAGAATACCTTCCTTTCGGATGCTAATGGCAATTGAAGAGGCAGGCAAGTGCTAAGCCTTGAACTTCTAGCAGTTAGAAAGCTGCGGAAACAGTGCAGGCGTTGTGCGGCTTCACTCTTCGCATCCTAGAACGTGGCGCGCTCTCCGTCTCTCGGATGCCATCTAGCGGGTGTTTGCGCAGAGAGCGCTGTGCTGATCGCGGTTCTAAATATTTTTCTGGGTTTTTGGGATGTTTTGGTTCGTTTTTGTGAAGTTTTGGAGAGTTTTGGAATATTTCGGTTCCTTTCGGCGGGTTTTGAAATATTTTGCCCGGATTTTTAAAATGTTTTTATTTGTTTTTATTATTTTTTGGTAAGTTTTTTTGTGTTTTGATAAGTCCTGGCTGGTTTTCTAGTATTTTGGCGTGTTTTCCGAATGTTTTGATCACTTTTGGCGGGTTCTAAAGTATTTCGTCTGGTGTTTGGATTGTTTTAATTTGTTTTGATTTGTTTTTCTTATGTTTTGGTGGGTTCTTGGAAAGGTTTGGTTCATTTTTGCGTATTTTAAAGTATTTTAGCGGGTTTTTGGAATGTTTTGATTTGCATTGATTTTCTTTCTAATGTTTTGACGGATTTTTTGTATGTTTTTTGCGTCTATTGGGAATGTTGTGATCAGTTTCGACGTGTGTATTAACATTTTGGCAGGTTTTTGGAATGTTTTAATTGTTTTTTTACAATATTTCAGCTGGTTTGGGAAATTTTAATTACTTTTGATGTGTTTTACAATATTTTGCCTGGTGTTTGGAATTTCTTGGTTTGTTTTGATTTGTTTTTATAAAGTTTTTGGAAAATTTTGATTCTTTTTGGTGAGTTTTAAAATAGTTTGGCGGGCTTAAAATAATTTGGTGAGTTTTTACAATGTTTTAGCTGGTATTGATTTGTTTTTATTATGTTTTGGCAAGCTTTTTGAAATATTTGGATCAGTTCTGGCTGGTTTTCTAGTATTTTGGCATGTCTTCAGAATGTTTTGATCCGTTTTGGCGGGTTTTAATATATTTTGGCAGGTTTTTAGAATATTTTGTTTGGTTTTCCTATGTCTTTATTATGTTTTGGAGGGCTTTTAGAATGTTTAGATTACTTTGGGCGGGTTTTTAGGATTTTTTTGGTTGGTTTTGATTAGTTTATGTTATGTTTAGTCAGTTTTTTGGTGTGTTTGGATTAGTTTTATTGGGCTTTATCATGTTTTGGCGGTTTTTTTGAATGTTTTATTGACTTCTGACAAATTATATAATATTTTGGCAGGTTTTCAGTATGTTTTGATCAGTTTTTGGGGAGTTCTAAAATATTTTGTCAAGTTTTTGGAATTTTTTGGTTGGTTTTGATTTGTTTTTATGATGTTTTGCCAAGTTTTTTGAATGTTTTGATCAGTTCTGGCTGGTTTTCTAATGTTTTGGCATCTTTTCAGAATGTTTTGATGAGTTTTGCGGGTCCAAATTATTTTGGCGGGTTTTCGGAATATTTTGGTTGGTTTTGATTTGTTTTTATGATGTTTTGGCGGGTTTTCGGAATGTCTTGGTTGGGTTTTAGAATGTTTTGTATTCTCTTGAGTTGTTTTTATTGTGTTGGCAGGTTTTGGAATGTTTGGATTCTTTTTGGCGGGTGTTCGGAATGTTTTGGCGGGTGTTCGGAATGTTTTGATTAGTTTTGACGGGTTTTGAAATATTTTGGCCGGTTTTTAGAAGGTTTCGATTTGTTTTGATTTGTTTTGATTCTGTTTAGCCCAGTTTTTGGTGTGTTTGGATTAGCTTTGGTGGGCTTTATCATGTTTGGTCCGGTTTTTCCAAATGTATTGATCACCTCTGTCTGGTTTTCTATTTTGGCGGGTTTGAAAATATTTTTGGATGAGTTTTGGCGGGTTTGAAAATATTTTGGCTCTTTGCGCAGAGATGACGGTGCCGGTTGCGGTGCGCTCCGGGGCGCTCCTTCTGCGGAAAGACGCCTGGCAGCGGCACTTGGGACAGCTCCGCGTCTCCGTATTCTGCGTTTCTTGCCTTCTGCATCTCAGCAAAATGCTTTCCCACTAGGTCTAGCAAGGAGAAACTGTGGCAGCTGAGTAGATGTAGCCCGGCCCGCCCTTTGAAGTTGACAAGTTCTTGGCATCTCAGAGCCTCAAGGCAAGAGCAAGGTTCTCTATGGTAGGCTGGGGCAGAACTAGCAGCAAGCAGAGCAAAGTTGTCCAAGAATAGCTTCCATTGGAATGCTAATGGCAATTGAAGAGGCAGGCCAGTGGCAAGCCACTAGCTTCTAGCAGTTTGAAAGTTGCAGACACAGTGCAGGTGTTGTGCGGCTTCCTTCTTGGCCTCCTAGAAGGTGCCGCGCTCTCCGTCTCTTGCTTGCCAATATGTTGCCGTGTTCCTCCTATTGTTTGGGTTGTTTTGATTTGTTTTTATGATGTTTTGGCGGGTTTTCGAAATATTTTGGTGGTGTTTTAGAATGTTTTGTTTTCTCTTGTGTTGTTTTTATTGTCTTGGCAGGTTGTGGAACGTTTGGATTCCTTTTGGCGGGTTTGAAAATATTTTGGCTCTTTGCGCAGAGATGACGGTGCCGGTTGCGGTGCGCTCCGGGGCGCTCCTTCTGCGGAAAGACGCCTGGCAGCGGCACTTGGGACAGCTCCGCGTCTCTGTATTCTGCCTTTCTTGCCTTCTGCATCTCAGCAAAATGCTTTCCCACTAGGTCTAGCAAGGAGAAACTGTGGCAGCTGAGTAGATGTAGCCCGGCCCGCCCTTTGAAGTTGACAAGTTCTTGGCATCTCAGAGCCTCAAGGGAAGAGCAAGGTTCTCTATGGTAGGCTGGGGCAGAACTAGCAGCAAGCAGAGCAAAGTTGTCCAAGAATAGCTTCCATTGAAATGCTAATGGCAATTGAAGAGGCAGGCAAGTGGTAAGCCTTGAAATTCTAGCAGTTAGAAAGATGCAGACAAGGTCCGGGTGTTGTGCGGCTTCACTCTTCGCATCGTAGAAGGTACCGCGCTCTCCGTCTCTCGGATGCGATCAAGCGGCTCTTCGCGCAGAGAGCACTGTGCCGGTCACTGTGCGCTGCGGAGCTCTCTTTCTGCCGAAAGACGCCTGGCAGCGGCACTTAACTTCGGAGAGCTCCGTATCTCCGTATTCTGCATTTCTTGTCTTCTGCGTCTCAGCAAAATGCTTTTCCACTGTGTCTAGCAAGGAGAAACTGTGCCAGCACAGTATACGTGCCCGGACTTGTGTTCTCAATTCCCGAGTTCTCGGCATCTCAAAATCTAAAGGGAAGAGCAAGGTTATCTATGGTAGGCTGGGGCAGAACTAGAAGCAAGCACAGCAAAGTTGTGCAAGAATACCTTCCTTTCGGATGCTAATGGCAATTGAAGAGGCAGGCAAGTGCTAAGCCTTGAAATTCTAGCAGTTAGAAAGCTGCGGACAAGGTCCGGGTGTTGTGCGGCTTCACTCTTCGCATCGTGGAAGGTACCGCGCTCTCCGTCTCTCGGATGCGATCAAGCGGCTCTTCGCGCAGAGAGCACTGTGCCGGTCACTGTGCGCTGCGGAGCTCTCTTTCTGCCGAAAGACGCCTGGCAGCGGCACATAACTTCGGAGAGCTCCGTATCTCCGTATTCTGCATTTCTTGTCTTCTGCGTCTCAGCAAAATGCTTTTCCACTGTGTCTAGCAAGGAGAAACTGTGCCAGCACAGTATACGTGCCCGGACTTGTGTTCTCAATTCCCGAGTTCTCGGCATCTCAAAATCTAAAGGGAAGAGCAAGGTTATCTATGGTAGGCTGGGGCAGAACTAGAAGCAAGCAGAGCAAAGTTGTGCAAGAATACCTTCCTTTCGGATGCTAATGGCAATTGAAGAGGCAGGCAAGTGCTAAGCCTTGAACTTCTAGCAGTTAGAAAGCTGCGGAAACAGTGCAGGCGTTGTGCGGCTTCACTCTTCGCATCCTAGAACGTGGCGCGCTCTCCGTCTCTCGGATGCCATCTAGCGGGTGTTTGCGCAGAGAGCGCTGTGCTGATCGCGGTTCTAAATATTTTTCTGGGTTTTTGGGATGTTTTGGTTCGTTTTTGTGAAGTTTTGGAGAGTTTTGGAATATTTCGGTTCCTTTCGGCGGGTTTTGAAATATTTTGCCCGGATTTTTAAAATGTTTTTATTTGTTTTTATTATTTTTTGGTAAGTTTTTTTGTGTTTTGATAAGTCCTGGCTGGTTTTCTAGTATTTTGGCGTGTTTTCCGAATGTTTTGATCACTTTTGGCGGGTTCTAAAGTATTTTGTCTGGTGTTTGGATTGTTTTAATTTGTTTTGATTTGTTTTTCTTATGTTTTGGTGGGTTCTTGGAAAGGTTTGGTTCATTTTTGCGTATTTTAAAGTATTTTAGCGGGTTTTTGGAATGTTTTGATTTGCATTGATTTTCTTTCTAATGTTTTGACGGATTTTTTGTATGTTTTTTGCGTCTATTGGGAATGTTGTGATCAGTTTCGACGTGTGTATTAACATTTTGGCAGGATTTTGGAATGTTTTAATTGTTTTTTTACAATATTTCAGCTGGTTTGGGAAATTTTAATTACTTTTGATGTGTTTTACAATATTTTGCCTGGTGTTTGGAATTTCTTGGTTTGTTTTGATTTGTTTTTATAAAGTTTTTGGAAAATTTTGATTCTTTTTGGTGAGTTTTAAAATAGTTTGGCGGGCTTAAAATAATTTGGTGAGTTTTTACAATGTTTTAGCTGGTATTGATTTGTTTTTATTATGTTTTGGCAAGCTTTTTGAAATATTTGGATCAGTTCTGGCTGGTTTTCTAGTATTTTGGCATGTCTTCAGAATGTTTTGATCCGTTTTGGCGGGTTTTAATATATTTTGGCAGGTTTTTAGAATATTTTGTTTGGTTTTCCTATGTCTTTATTATGTTTTGGAGGGCTTTTAGAATGTTTAGATTACTTTGGGCGGGTTTTTAGGATTTTTTTGGTTGGTTTTGATTAGTTTATGTTATGTTTAGTCAGTTTTTTGGTGTGTTTGGATTAGTTTTATTGGGCTTTATCATGTTTTGGCGGTTTTTTTGAATGTTTTATTGACTTCTGACAAATTATATAATATTTTGGCAGGTTTTCAGTATGTTTTGATCAGTTTTTGGGGAGTTCTAAAATATTTTGTCAAGTTTTTGGAATTTTTTGGTTGGTTTTGATTTGTTTTTATGATGTTTTGCCAAGTTTTTTGAATGTTTTGATCAGTTCTGGCTGGTTTTCTAATGTTTTGGCATCTTTTCAGAATGTTTTGATGAGTTTTGCGGGTCCAAATTATTTTGGCGGGTTTTCGGAATATTTTGGTTGGTTTTGATTTGTTTTTATGATGTTTTGGCGGGTTTTCGGAATGTCTTGGTTGGGTTTTAGAATGTTTTGTATTCTCTTGAGTTGTTTTTATTGTGTTGGCAGGTTTTGGAATGTTTGGATTCTTTTTGGCGGGTGTTCGGAATGTTTTGGCAGGTGTTCGGAATGTTTTGATTAGTTTTGACGGGTTTTGAAATATTTTGGCCGGTTTTTAGAAGGTTTCGATTTGTTTTGATTTGTTTTGATTCTGTTTAGCCCAGTTTTTGGTGTGTTTGGATTAGCTTTGGTGGGCTTTATCATGTTTGGTCCGGTTTTTTCAAATGTATTGATCACCTCTGTCTGGTTTTCTATTTTGGCGGGTTTGAAAATATTTTTGGATGAGTTTTGGCGGGTTTGAAAATATTTTGGCTCTTTGCGCAGAGATGACGGTGCCGGTTGCGGTGCGCTCCGGGGCGCTCCTTCTGCGGAAAGACGCCTGGCAGCGGCACTTGGGACAGCTCCGCGTCTCCGTATTCTGCGTTTCTTGCCTTCTGCATCTCAGCAAAATGCTTTCCCACTAGGTCTAGCAAGGAGAAACTGTGGCAGCTGAGTAGATGTAGCCCGGCCCGCCCTTTGAAGTTGACAAGTTCTTGGCATCTCAGAGCCTCAAGGCAAGAGCAAGGTTCTCTATGCTAGGCTGGGGCAGAACTAGCAGCAAGCAGAGCAAAGTTGTCCAAGAATAGCTTCCATTGGAATGCTAATGGCAATTGAAGAGGCAGGCCAGTGGCAAGCCACTAGCTTCTAGCAGTTTGAAAGTTGCAGACACAGTGCAGGTGTTGTGCGGCTTCCTTCTTGGCCTCCTAGAAGGTGCCGCGCTCTCCGTCTCTTGCTTGCCAATATGTTGCCGTGTTCCTCCTATTGTTTGGGTTGTTTTGATTTGTTTTTATGATGTTTTGGCGGGTTTTCGAAATATTTTGGTGGTGTTTTAGAATGTTTTGTTTTCTCTTGTGTTGTTTTTATTGTGTTGGCAGGTTGTGGAACGTTTGGATTCCTTTTGGCGGGTTTTAAAATATTTTGGCTCTTTGCGCAGAGATGACGGTGCCGGTTGCGGTGCGCTCCGGGGCGCTCCTTCTGCGGAAAGACGCCTGGCAGCGGCACTTGGGACAGCTCCGCGTCTCCGTATTCTGCCTTTCTTGCCTTCTGCATCTCAGCAAAATGCTTTCCCACTAGGTCTAGCAAGGAGAAACTGTGGCAGCTGAGTAGATGTAGCCCGGCCCGCCCTTTGAAGTTGACAAGTTCTTGGCATCTCAGAGCCTCAAGGCAAGAGCAAGGTTCTCTATGGTAGGCTGGGGCAGAACTAGCAGCAAGCAGAGCAAAGTTGTCCAAGAATAGCTTCCATTGAAATGCTAATGGCAATTGAAGAGGCAGGCAAGTGGTAAGCCTTGAAATTCTAGCAGTTAGAAAGATGCAGACAAGGTCCGGGTGTTGTGCGGCTTCACTCTTCGCATCGTAGAAGGTACCGCGCTCTCCGTCTCTCGGATGCGATCAAGCGGCTCTTCGCGCAGAGAGCACTGTGCCGGTCACTGTGCGCTGCGGAGCTCTCTTTCTGCCGAAAGACGCCTGGCAGCGGCACTTAACTTCGGAGAGCTCCGTATCTCCGTATTCTGCATTTCTTGTCTTCTGCGTCTCAGCAAAATGCTTTTCCACTGTGTCTAGCAAGGAGAAACTGTGCCAGCACAGTATACGTGCCCGGACTTGTGTTCTCAATTCCCGAGTTCTCGGCATCTCAAAATCTAAAGGGAAGAGCAAGGTTATCTATGGTAGGCTGGGGCAGAACTAGAAGCAAGCACAGCAAAGTTGTGCAAGAATACCTTCCTTTCGGATGCTAATGGCAATTGAAGAGGCAGGCAAGTGCTAAGCCTTGAAATTCTAGCAGTTAGAAAGCTGCGGACAAGGTCCGGGTGTTGTGCGGCTTCACTCTTCGCATCGTGGAAGGTACCGCGCTCTCCGTCTCTCGGATGCGATCAAGCGGCTCTTCGCGCAGAGAGCACTGTGCCGGTCACTGTGCGCTGCGGAGCTCTCTTTCTGCCGAAAGACGCCTGGCAGCGGCACATAACTTCGGAGAGCTCCATATCTCCGTATTCTGCATTTCTTGTCTTCTGCGTCTCAGCAAAATGCTTTTCCACTGTGTCTAGCAAGGAGAAACTGTGCCAGCACAGTATACGTGCCCGGACTTGTGTTCTCAATTCCCGAGTTCTCGGCATCTCAAAATCTAAAGGGAAGAGCAAGGTTATCTATGGTAGGCTGGGGCAGAACTAGAAGCAAGCAGAGCAAAGTTGTGCAAGAATACCTTCCTTTCGGATGCTAATGGCAATTGAAGAGGCAGGCAAGTGCTAAGCCTTGAACTTCTAGCAGTTAGAAAGCTGCGGAAACAGTGCAGGCGTTGTGCGGCTTCACTCTTCGCATCCTAGAACGTGGCGCGCTCTCCGTCTCTCGGATGCCATCTAGCGGGTGTTTGCGCAGAGAGCGCTGTGCTGATCGCGGTTCTAAATATTTTTCTGGGTTTTTGGGATGTTTTGGTTCGTTTTTGTGAAGTTTTGGAGAGTTTTGGAATATTTCGGTTCCTTTCGGCGGGTTTTGAAATATTTTGCCCGGATTTTTAAAATGTTTTTATTTGTTTTTATTATTTTTTGGTAAGTTTTTTTGTGTTTTGATAAGTCCTGGCTGGTTTTCTAGTATTTTGGCGTGTTTTCCGAATGTTTTGATCACTTTTGGCGGGTTCTAAAGTATTTCGTCTGGTGTTTGGATTGTTTTAATTTGTTTTGATTTGTTTTTCTTATGTTTTGGTGGGTTCTTGGAAAGGTTTGGTTCATTTTTGCGTATTTTAAAGTATTTTAGCGGGTTTTTGGAATGTTTTGATTTGCATTGATTTTCTTTCTAATGTTTTGACGGATTTTTTGTATGTTTTTTGCGTCTATTGGGAATGTTGTGATCAGTTTCGACGTGTGTATTAACATTTTGGCAGGTTTTTGGAATGTTTTAATTGTTTTTTTACAATATTTCAGCTGGTTTGGGAAATTTTAATTACTTTTGATGTGTTTTACAATATTTTGCCTGGTGTTTGGAATTTCTTGGTTTGTTTTGATTTGTTTTTATAAAGTTTTTGGAAAATTTTGATTCTTTTTGGTGAGTTTTAAAATAGTTTGGCGGGCTTAAAATAATTTGGTGAGTTTTTACAATGTTTTAGCTGGTATTGATTTGTTTTTATTATGTTTTGGCAAGCTTTTTGAAATATTTGGATCAGTTCTGGCTGGTTTTCTAGTATTTTGGCATGTCTTCAGAATGTTTTGATCCGTTTTGGCGGGTTTTAATATATTTTGGCAGGTTTTTAGAATATTTTGTTTGGTTTTCCTATGTCTTTATTATGTTTTGGAGGGCTTTTAGAATGTTTAGATTACTTTGGGCGGGTTTTTAGGATTTTTTTGGTTGGTTTTGATTAGTTTATGTTATGTTTAGTCAGTTTTTTGGTGTGTTTGGATTAGTTTTATTGGGCTTTATCATGTTTTGGCGGTTTTTTTGAATGTTTTATTGACTTCTGACAAATTATATAATATTTTGGCAGGTTTTCAGTATGTTTTGATCAGTTTTTGGGGAGTTCTAAAATATTTTGTCAAGTTTTTGGAATTTTTTGGTTGGTTTTGATTTGTTTTTATGATGTTTTGCCAAGTTTTTTGAATGTTTTGATCAGTTCTGGCTGGTTTTCTAATGTTTTGGCATCTTTTCAGAATGTTTTGATGAGTTTTGCGGGTCCAAATTATTTTGGCGGGTTTTCGGAATATTTTGGTTGGTTTTGATTTGTTTTTATGATGTTTTGGCGGGTTTTCGGAATGTCTTGGTTGGGTTTTAGAATGTTTTGTATTCTCTTGAGTTGTTTTTATTGTGTTGGCAGGTTTTGGAATGTTTGGATTCTTTTTGGCGGGTGTTCGGAATGTTTTGGCAGGTGTTCGGAATGTTTTGATTAGTTTTGACGGGTTTTGAAATATTTTGGCCGGTTTTTAGAAGGTTTCGATTTGTTTTGATTTGTTTTGATTCTGTTTAGCCCAGTTTTTGGTGTGTTTGGATTAGCTTTGGTGGGCTTGATCATGTTTTGTCAGGTTTTTTTAAATGTATTGATCACCTCTGTCTGGTTTTCTATTTTGGCGGGTTTGAAAATATTTTTGGATGAGTTTTGGCGGGTTTGAAAATATTTTGGCTCTTTGCGCAGAGATGACGGTGCCGGTTGCGGTGCGCTCCGGGGCGCTCCTTCTGCGGAAAGACGCCTGGCAGCGGCACTTGGGACAGCTCCGCGTCTCCGTATTCTGCGTTTCTTGCCTTCTGCATCTCAGCAAAATGCTTTCCCACTAGGTCTAGCAAGGAGAAACTGTGGCAGCTGAGTAGATGTAGCCCGGCCCGCCCTTTGAAGTTGACAAGTTCTTGGCATCTCAGAGCCTCAAGGCAAGAGCAAGGTTCTCTATGGTAGGCTGGGGCAGAACTAGCAGCAAGCAGAGCAAAGTTGTCCAAGAATAGCTTCCATTGGAATGCTAATGGCAATTGAAGAGGCAGGCCAGTGGCAAGCCACTAGCTTCTAGCAGTTTGAAAGTTGCAGACACAGTGCAGGTGTTGTGCGGCTTCCTTCTTGGCCTCCTAGAAGGTGCCACGCTCTCCGTCTCTTGCTTGCCAATATGTTGCCGTGTTCCTCCTATTGTTTGGGTTGTTTTGATTTGTTTTTATGATGTTTTGGCGGGTTTTCGAAATATTTTGGTGGTGTTTTAGAATGTTTTGTTTTCTCTTGTGTTGTTTTTATTGTCTTGGCAGGTTGTGGAACGTTTGGATTCCTTTTGGCGGGTTTTAAAATATTTTGGCTCTTTGCGCAGAGATGACGGTGCCGGTTGCGGTGCGCTCCGGGGCGCTCCTTCTGCGGAAAGACGCCTGGCAGCGGCACTTGGGACAGCTCCGCGTCTCTGTATTCTGCCTTTCTTGCCTTCTGCATCTCAGCAAAATGCTTTCCCACTAGGTCTAGCAAGGAGAAACTGTGGCAGCTGAGTAGATGTAGCCCGGCCCGCCCTTTGAAGTTGACAAGTTCTTGGCATCTCAGAGCCTCAAGGCAAGAGCAAGGTTCTCTATGGTAGGCTGGGGCAGAACTAGCAGCAAGCAGAGCAAAGTTGTCCAAGAATAGCTTCCATTGAAATGCTAATGGCAATTGAAGAGGCAGGCAAGTGGTAAGCCTTGAAATTCTAGCAGTTAGAAAGATGCAGACAAGGTCCGGGTGTTGTGCGGCTTCACTCTTCGCATCGTAGAAGGTACCGCGCTCTCCGTCTCTCGGATGCGATCAAGCGGCTCTTCGCGCAGAGAGCACTGTGCCGGTCACTGTGCGCTGCGGAGCTCTCTTTCTGCCGAAAGACGCCTGGCAGCGGCACTTAACTTCGGAGAGCTCCGTATCTCCGTATTCTGCATTTCTTGTCTTCTGCGTCTCAGCAAAATGCTTTTCCACTGTGTCTAGCAAGGAGAAACTGTGCCAGCACAGTATACGTGCCCGGACTTGTGTTCTCAATTCCCGAGTTCTCGGCATCTCAAAATCTAAAGGGAAGAGCAAGGTTATCTATGGTAGGCTGGGGCAGAACTAGAAGCAAGCAGAGCAAAGTTGTGCAAGAATACCTTCCTTTCGGATGCTAATGGCAATTGAAGAGGCAGGCAAGTGCTAAGCCTTGAAATTCTAGCAGTTAGAAAGCTGCGGACAAGGTCCGGGTGTTGTGCGGCTTCACTCTTCGCATCGTGGAAGGTACCGCGCTCTCCGTCTCTCGGATGCGATCAAGCGGCTCTTCGCGCAGAGAGCACTGTGCCGGTCACTGTGCGCTGCGGAGCTCTCTTTCTGCCGAAAGACGCCTGGCAGCGGCACATAACTTCGGAGAGCTCCGTATCTCCGTATTCTGCATTTCTTGTCTTCTGCGTCTCAGCAAAATGCTTTTCCACTGTGTCTAGCAAGGAGAAACTGTGCCAGCACAGTATACGTGCCCGGACTTGTGTTCTCAATTCCCGAGTTCTCGGCATCTCAAAATCTAAAGGGAAGAGCAAGGTTATCTATGGTAGGCTGGGGCAGAACTAGAAGCAAGCAGAGCAAAGTTGTGCAAGAATACCTTCCTTTCGGATGCTAATGGCAATTGAAGAGGCAGGCAAGTGGTAAGCCTTGAACTTCTAGCAGTTAGAAAGCTGCGGAAACAGTGCAGGCGTTGTGCGGCTTCACTCTTCGCATCCTAGAACGTGGCGCGCTCTCCGTCTCTCGGATGCCATCTAGCGGGTGTTTGCGCAGAGAGCGCTGTGCTGATCGCGGTTCTAAATATTTTTCTGGGTTTTTGGGATGTTTTGGTTCGTTTTTGTGAAGTTTTGGAGAGTTTTGGAATATTTCGGTTCCTTTCGGCGGGTTTTGAAATATTTTGCCCGGATTTTTAAAATGTTTTTATTTGTTTTTATTATTTTTTGGTAAGTTTTTTTGTGTTTTGATAAGTCCTGGCTGGTTTTCTAGTATTTTGGCGTGTTTTCCGAATGTTTTGATCACTTTTGGCGGGTTCTAAAGTATTTCGTCTGGTGTTTGGATTGTTTTAATTTGTTTTGATTTGTTTTTCTTATGTTTTGGTGGGTTCTTGGAAAGGTTTGGTTCATTTTTGCGTATTTTAAAGTATTTTAGCGGGTTTTTGGAATGTTTTGATTTGCATTGATTTTCTTTCTAATGTTTTGACGGATTTTTTGTATGTTTTTTGCGTCTATTGGGAATGTTGTGATCAGTTTCGACGTGTGTATTAACATTTTGGCAGGTTTTTGGAATGTTTTAATTGTTTTTTTACAATATTTCAGCTGGTTTGGGAAATTTTAATTACTTTTGATGTGTTTTACAATATTTTGCCTGGTGTTTGGAATTTCTTGGTTTGTTTTGATTTGTTTTTATAAAGTTTTTGGAAAATTTTGATTCTTTTTGGTGAGTTTTAAAATAGTTTGGCGGGCTTAAAATAATTTGGTGAGTTTTTACAATGTTTTAGCTGGTATTGATTTGTTTTTATTATGTTTTGGCAAGCTTTTTGAAATATTTGGATCAGTTCTGGCTGGTTTTCTAGTATTTTGGCATGTCTTCAGAATGTTTTGATCCGTTTTGGCGGGTTTTAATATATTTTGGCAGGTTTTTAGAATATTTTGTTTGGTTTTCCTATGTCTTTATTATGTTTTGGAGGGCTTTTAGAATGTTTAGATTACTTTGGGCGGGTTTTTAGGATTTTTTTGGTTGGTTTTGATTAGTTTATGTTATGTTTAGTCAGTTTTTTGGTGTGTTTGGATTAGTTTTATTGGACTTTATCATGTTTTGGCGGTTTTTTTGAATGTTTTATTGACTTCTGACAAATTATATAATATTTTGGCAGGTTTTCAGTATGTTTTGATCAGTTTTTGGGGAGTTCTAAAATATTTTGTCAAGTTTTTGGAATTTTTTGGTTGGTTTTGATTTGTTTTTATGATGTTTTGCCAAGTTTTTTGAATGTTTTGATCAGTTCTGGCTGGTTTTCTAATGTTTTGGCATCTTTTCAGAATGTTTTGATGAGTTTTGCGGGTCCAAATTATTTTGGCGGGTTTTCGGAATATTTTGGTTGGTTTTGATTTGTTTTTATGATGTTTTGGCGGGTTTTCGGAATGTCTTGGTTGGGTTTTAGAATGTTTTGTATTCTCTTGAGTTGTTTTTATTGTGTTGGCAGGTTTTGGAATGTTTGGATTCTTTTTGGCGGGTGTTCGGAATGTTTTGGCAGGTGTTCGGAATGTTTTGATTAGTTTTGACGGGTTTTGAAATATTTTGGCCGGTTTTTAGAAGGTTTCGATTTGTTTTGATTTGTTTTGATTCTGTTTAGCCCAGTTTTTGGTGTGTTTGGATTAGCTTTGGTGGGCTTGATCATGTTTGGTCCGGTTTTTTCAAATGTATTGATCACCTCTGTCTGGTTTTCTATTTTGGCGGGTTTGAAAATATTTTTGGATGAGTTTTGGCGGGTTTGAAAATATTTTGGCTCTTTGCGCAGAGATGACGGTGCCGGTTGCGGTGCGCTCCGGGGCGCTCCTTCTGCGGAAAGACGCCTGGCAGCGGCACTTGGGACAGCTCCGCGTCTCCGTATTCTGCGTTTCTTGCCTTCTGCATCTCAGCAAAATGCTTTCCCACTAGGTCTAGCAAGGAGAAACTGTGGCAGCTGAGTAGATGTAGCCCGGCCCGCCCTTTGAAGTTGACAAGTTCTTGGCATCTCAGAGCCTCAAGGCAAGAGCAAGGTTCTCTATGCTAGGCTGGGGCAGAACTAGCAGCAAGCAGAGCAAAGTTGTCCAAGAATAGCTTCCATTGGAATGCTAATGGCAATTGAAGAGGCAGGCCAGTGGCAAGCCACTAGCTTCTAGCAGTTTGAAAGTTGCAGACACAGTGCAGGTGTTGTGCGGCTTCCTTCTTGGCCTCCTAGAAGGTGCCGCGCTCTCCGTCTCTTGCTTGCCAATATGTTGCCGTGTTCCTCCTATTGTTTGGGTTGTTTTGATTTGTTTTTATGATGTTTTGGCGGGTTTTCGAAATATTTTGGTGGTGTTTTAGAATGTTTTGTTTTCTCTTGTGTTGTTTTTATTGTGTTGGCAGGTTGTGGAACGTTTGGATTCCTTTTGGCGGGTTTTAAAATATTTTGGCTCTTTGCGCAGAGATGACGGTGCCGGTTGCGGTGCGCTCCGGGGCGCTCCTTCTGCGGAAAGACGCCTGGCAGCGGCACTTGGGACAGCTCCGCGTCTCCGTATTCTGCCTTTCTTGCCTTCTGCATCTCAGCAAAATGCTTTCCCACTAGGTCTAGCAAGGAGAAACTGTGGCAGCTGAGTAGATGTAGCCCGGCCCGCCCTTTGAAGTTGACAAGTTCTTGGCATCTCAGAGCCTCAAGGCAAGAGCAAGGTTCTCTATGGTAGGCTGGGGCAGAACTAGCAGCAAGCAGAGCAAAGTTGTCCAAGAATAGCTTCCATTGAAATGCTAATGGCAATTGAAGAGGCAGGCAAGTGGTAAGCCTTGAAATTCTAGCAGTTAGAAAGATGCAGACAAGGTCCGGGTGTTGTGCGGCTTCACTCTTCGCATCGTAGAAGGTACCGCGCTCTCCGTCTCTCGGATGCGATCAAGCGGCTCTTCGCGCAGAGAGCACTGTGCCGGTCACTGTGCGCTGCGGAGCTCTCTTTCTGCCGAAAGACGCCTGGCAGCGGCACTTAACTTCGGAGAGCTCCGTATCTCCGTATTCTGCATTTCTTGTCTTCTGCGTCTCAGCAAAATGCTTTTCCACTGTGTCTAGCAAGGAGAAACTGTGCCAGCACAGTATACGTGCCCGGACTTGTGTTCTCAATTCCCGAGTTCTCGGCATCTCAAAATCTAAAGGGAAGAGCAAGGTTATCTATGGTAGGCTGGGGCAGAACTAGAAGCAAGCAGAGCAAAGTTGTGCAAGAATACCTTCCTTTCGGATGCTAATGGCAATTGAAGAGGCAGGCAAGTGCTAAGCCTTGAAATTCTAGCAGTTAGAAAGCTGCGGACAAGGTCCGGGTGTTGTGCGGCTTCACTCTTCGCATCGTGGAAGGTACCGCGCTCTCCGTCTCTCGGATGCGATCAAGCGGCTCTTCGCGCAGAGAGCACTGTGCCGGTCACTGTGCGCTGCGGAGCTCTCTTTCTGCCGAAAGACGCCTGGCAGCGGCACATAACTTCGGAGAGCTCCATATCTCCGTATTCTGCATTTCTTGTCTTCTGCGTCTCAGCAAAATGCTTTTCCACTGTGTCTAGCAAGGAGAAACTGTGCCAGCACAGTATACGTGCCCGGACTTGTGTTCTCAATTCCCGAGTTCTCGGCATCTCAAAATCTAAAGGGAAGAGCAAGGTTATCTATGGTAGGCTGGGGCAGAACTAGAAGCAAGCACAGCAAAGTTGTGCAAGAATACCTTCCTTTCGGATGCTAATGGCAATTGAAGAGGCAGGCAAGTGCTAAGCCTTGAACTTCTAGCAGTTAGAAAGCTGCGGAAACAGTGCAGGCGTTGTGCGGCTTCACTCTTCGCATCCTAGAACGTGGCGCGCTCTCCGTCTCTCGGATGCCATCTAGCGGGTGTTTGCGCAGAGAGCGCTGTGCTGATCGCGGTTCTAAATATTTTTCTGGGTTTTTGGGATGTTTTGGTTCGTTTTTGTGAAGTTTTGGAGAGTTTTGGAATATTTCGGTTCCTTTCGGCGGGTTTTGAAATATTTTGCCCGGATTTTTAAAATGTTTTTATTTGTTTTTATTATTTTTTGGTAAGTTTTTTTGTGTTTTGATAAGTCCTGGCTGGTTTTCTAGTATTTTGGCGTGTTTTCCGAATGTTTTGATCACTTTTGGCGGGTTCTAAAGTATTTCGTCTGGTGTTTGGATTGTTTTAATTTGTTTTGATTTGTTTTTCTTATGTTTTGGTGGGTTCTTGGAAAGGTTTGGTTCATTTTTGCGTATTTTAAAGTATTTTAGCGGGTTTTTGGAATGTTTTGATTTGCATTGATTTTCTTTCTAATGTTTTGACGGATTTTTTGTATGTTTTTTGCGTCTATTGGGAATGTTGTGATCAGTTTCGACGTGTGTATTAACATTTTGGCAGGTTTTTGGAATGTTTTAATTGTTTTTTTACAATATTTCAGCTGGTTTGGGAAATTTTAATTACTTTTGATGTGTTTTACAATATTTTGCCTGGTGTTTGGAATTTCTTGGTTTGTTTTGATTTGTTTTTATAAAGTTTTTGGAAAATTTTGATTCTTTTTGGTGAGTTTTAAAATAGTTTGGCGGGCTTAAAATAATTTGGTGAGTTTTTACAATGTTTTAGCTGGTATTGATTTGTTTTTATTATGTTTTGGCAAGCTTTTTGAAATATTTGGATCAGTTCTGGCTGGTTTTCTAGTATTTTGGCATGTCTTCAGAATGTTTTGATCCGTTTTGGCGGGTTTTAATATATTTTGGCAGGTTTTTAGAATATTTTGTTTGGTTTTCCTATGTCTTTATTATGTTTTGGAGGGCTTTTAGAATGTTTAGATTACTTTGGGCGGGTTTTTAGGATTTTTTTGGTTGGTTTTGATTAGTTTATGTTATGTTTAGTCAGTTTTTTGGTGTGTTTGGATTAGTTTTATTGGGCTTTATCATGTTTTGGCGGTTTTTTTGAATGTTTTATTGACTTCTGACAAATTATATAATATTTTGGCAGGTTTTCAGTATGTTTTGATCAGTTTTTGGGGAGTTCTAAAATATTTTGTCAAGTTTTTGGAATTTTTTGGTTGGTTTTGATTTGTTTTTATGATGTTTTGCCAAGTTTTTTGAATGTTTTGATCAGTTCTGGCTGGTTTTCTAATGTTTTGGCATCTTTTCAGAATGTTTTGATGAGTTTTGCGGGTCCAAATTATTTTGGCGGGTTTTCGGAATATTTTGGTTGGTTTTGATTTGTTTTTATGATGTTTTGGCGGGTTTTCGGAATGTCTTGGTTGGGTTTTAGAATGTTTTGTATTCTCTTGAGTTGTTTTTATTGTGTTGGCAGGTTTTGGAATGTTTGGATTCTTTTTGGCGGGTGTTCGGAATGTTTTGGCAGGTGTTCGGAATGTTTTGATTAGTTTTGACGGGTTTTGAAATATTTTGGCCGGTTTTTAGAAGGTTTCGATTTGTTTTGATTTGTTTTGATTCTGTTTAGCCCAGTTTTTGGTGTGTTTGGATTAGCTTTGGTGGGCTTTATCATGTTTGGTCCGGTTTTTTCAAATGTATTGATCACCTCTGTCTGGTTTTCTATTTTGGCGGGTTTGAAAATATTTTTGGATGAGTTTTGGCGGGTTTGAAAATATTTTGGCTCTTTGCGCAGAGATGACGGTGCCGGTTGCGGTGCGCTCCGGGGCGCTCCTTCTGCGGAAAGACGCCTGGCAGCGGCACTTGGGACAGCTCCGCGTCTCCGTATTCTGCGTTTCTTGCCTTCTGCATCTCAGCAAAATGCTTTCCCACTAGGTCTAGCAAGGAGAAACTGTGGCAGCTGAGTAGATGTAGCCCGGCCCGCCCTTTGAAGTTGACAAGTTCTTGGCATCTCAGAGCCTCAAGGCAAGAGCAAGGTTCTCTATGCTAGGCTGGGGCAGAACTAGCAGCAAGCAGAGCAAAGTTGTCCAAGAATAGCTTCCATTGGAATGCTAATGGCAATTGAAGAGGCAGGCCAGTGGCAAGCCACTAGCTTCTAGCAGTTTGAAAGTTGCAGACACAGTGCAGGTGTTGTGCGGCTTCCTTCTTGGCCTCCTAGAAGGTGCCGCGCTCTCCGTCTCTTGCTTGCCAATATGTTGCCGTGTTCCTCCTATTGTTTGGGTTGTTTTGATTTGTTTTTATGATGTTTTGGCGGGTTTTCGAAATATTTTGGTGGTGTTTTAGAATGTTTTGTTTTCTCTTGTGTTGTTTTTATTGTGTTGGCAGGTTGTGGAACGTTTGGATTCCTTTTGGCGGGTTTTAAAATATTTTGGCTCTTTGCGCAGAGATGACGGTGCCGGTTGCGGTGCGCTCCGGGGCGCTCCTTCTGCGGAAAGACGCCTGGCAGCGGCACTTGGGACAGCTCCGCGTCTCCGTATTCTGCCTTTCTTGCCTTCTGCATCTCAGCAAAATGCTTTCCCACTAGGTCTAGCAAGGAGAAACTGTGGCAGCTGAGTAGATGTAGCCCGGCCCGCCCTTTGAAGTTGACAAGTTCTTGGCATCTCAGAGCCTCAAGGCAAGAGCAAGGTTCTCTATGGTAGGCTGGGGCAGAACTAGCAGCAAGCAGAGCAAAGTTGTCCAAGAATAGCTTCCATTGAAATGCTAATGGCAATTGAAGAGGCAGGCAAGTGGTAAGCCTTGAAATTCTAGCAGTTAGAAAGATGCAGACAAGGTCCGGGTGTTGTGCGGCTTCACTCTTCGCATCGTAGAAGGTACCGCGCTCTCCGTCTCTCGGATGCGATCAAGCGGCTCTTCGCGCAGAGAGCACTGTGCCGGTCACTGTGCGCTGCGGAGCTCTCTTTCTGCCGAAAGACGCCTGGCAGCGGCACTTAACTTCGGAGAGCTCCGTATCTCCGTATTCTGCATTTCTTGTCTTCTGCGTCTCAGCAAAATGCTTTTCCACTGTGTCTAGCAAGGAGAAACTGTGCCAGCACAGTATACGTGCCCGGACTTGTGTTCTCAATTCCCGAGTTCTCGGCATCTCAAAATCTAAAGGGAAGAGCAAGGTTATCTATGGTAGGCTGGGGCAGAACTAGAAGCAAGCACAGCAAAGTTGTGCAAGAATACCTTCCTTTCGGATGCTAATGGCAATTGAAGAGGCAGGCAAGTGCTAAGCCTTGAAATTCTAGCAGTTAGAAAGCTGCGGACAAGGTCCGGGTGTTGTGCGGCTTCACTCTTCGCATCGTGGAAGGTACCGCGCTCTCCGTCTCTCGGATGCGATCAAGCGGCTCTTCGCGCAGAGAGCACTGTGCCGGTCACTGTGCGCTGCGGAGCTCTCTTTCTGCCGAAAGACGCCTGGCAGCGGCACATAACTTCGGAGAGCTCCGTATCTCCGTATTCTGCATTTCTTGTCTTCTGCGTCTCAGCAAAATGCTTTTCCACTGTGTCTAGCAAGGAGAAACTGTGCCAGCACAGTATACGTGCCCGGACTTGTGTTCTCAATTCCCGAGTTCTCGGCATCTCAAAATCTAAAGGGAAGAGCAAGGTTATCTATGGTAGGCTGGGGCAGAACTAGAAGCAAGCAGAGCAAAGTTGTGCAAGAATACCTTCCTTTCGGATGCTAATGGCAATTGAAGAGGCAGGCAAGTGCTAAGCCTTGAACTTCTAGCAGTTAGAAAGCTGCGGAAACAGTGCAGGCGTTGTGCGGCTTCACTCTTCGCATCCTAGAACGTGGCGCGCTCTCCGTCTCTCGGATGCCATCTAGCGGGTGTTTGCGCAGAGAGCGCTGTGCTGATCGCGGTTCTAAATATTTTTCTGGGTTTTTGGGATGTTTTGGTTCGTTTTTGTGAAGTTTTGGAGAGTTTTGGAATATTTCGGTTCCTTTCGGCGGGTTTTGAAATATTTTGCCCGGATTTTTAAAATGTTTTTATTTGTTTTTATTATTTTTTGGTAAGTTTTTTTGTGTTTTGATAAGTCCTGGCTGGTTTTCTAGTATTTTGGCGTGTTTTCCGAATGTTTTGATCACTTTTGGCGGGTTCTAAAGTATTTCGTCTGGTGTTTGGATTGTTTTAATTTGTTTTGATTTGTTTTTCTTATGTTTTGGTGGGTTCTTGGAAAGGTTTGGTTCATTTTTGCGTATTTTAAAGTATTTTAGCGGGTTTTTGGAATGTTTTGATTTGCATTGATTTTCTTTCTAATGTTTTGACGGATTTTTTGTATGTTTTTTGCGTCTATTGGGAATGTTGTGATCAGTTTCGACGTGTGTATTAACATTTTGGCAGGTTTTTGGAATGTTTTAATTGTTTTTTTACAATATTTCAGCTGGTTTGGGAAATTTTAATTACTTTTGATGTGTTTTACAATATTTTGCCTGGTGTTTGGAATTTCTTGGTTTGTTTTGATTTGTTTTTATAAAGTTTTTGGAAAATTTTGATTCTTTTTGGTGAGTTTTAAAATAGTTTGGCGGGCTTAAAATAATTTGGTGAGTTTTTACAATGTTTTAGCTGGTATTGATTTGTTTTTATTATGTTTTGGCAAGCTTTTTGAAATATTTGGATCAGTTCTGGCTGGTTTTCTAGTATTTTGGCATGTCTTCAGAATGTTTTGATCCGTTTTGGCGGGTTTTAATATATTTTGGCAGGTTTTTAGAATATTTTGTTTGGTTTTCCTATGTCTTTATTATGTTTTGGAGGGCTTTTAGAATGTTTAGATTACTTTGGGCGGGTTTTTAGGATTTTTTTGGTTGGTTTTGATTAGTTTATGTTATGTTTAGTCAGTTTTTTGGTGTGTTTGGATTAGTTTTATTGGGCTTTATCATGTTTTGGCGGTTTTTTTGAATGTTTTATTGACTTCTGACAAATTATATAATATTTTGGCAGGTTTTCAGTATGTTTTGATCAGTTTTTGGGGAGTTCTAAAATATTTTGTCAAGTTTTTGGAATTTTTTGGTTGGTTTTGATTTGTTTTTATGATGTTTTGCCAAGTTTTTTGAATGTTTTGATCAGTTCTGGCTGGTTTTCTAATGTTTTGGCATCTTTTCAGAATGTTTTGATGAGTTTTGCGGGTCCAAATTATTTTGGCGGGTTTTCGGAATATTTTGGTTGGTTTTGATTTGTTTTTATGATGTTTTGGCGGGTTTTCGGAATGTCTTGGTTGGGTTTTAGAATGTTTTGTATTCTCTTGAGTTGTTTTTATTGTGTTGGCAGGTTTTGGAATGTTTGGATTCTTTTTGGCGGGTGTTCGGAATGTTTTGGCAGGTGTTCGGAATGTTTTGATTAGTTTTGACGGGTTTTGAAATATTTTGGCCGGTTTTTAGAAGGTTTCGATTTGTTTTGATTTGTTTTGATTCTGTTTAGCCCAGTTTTTGGTGTGTTTGGATTAGCTTTGGTGGGCTTGATCATGTTTTGTCCGGTTTTTTCGAATGTATTGATCACCTCTGTCTGGTTTTCTATTTTGGCGGGTTTGAAAATATTTTTGGATGAGTTTTGGCGGGTTTGAAAATATTTTGGCTCTTTGCGCAGAGATGACGGTGCCGGTTGCGGTGCGCTCCGGGGCGCTCCTTCTGCGGAAAGACGCCTGGCAGCGGCACTTGGGACAGCTCCGCGTCTCCGTATTCTGCGTTTCTTGCCTTCTGCATCTCAGCAAAATGCTTTCCCACTAGGTCTAGCAAGGAGAAACTGTGGCAGCTGAGTAGATGTAGCCCGGCCCGCCCTTTGAAGTTGACAAGTTCTTGGCATCTCAGAGCCTCAAGGCAAGAGCAAGGTTCTCTATGCTAGGCTGGGGCAGAACTAGCAGCAAGCAGAGCAAAGTTGTCCAAGAATAGCTTCCATTGGAATGCTAATGGCAATTGAAGAGGCAGGCCAGTGGCAAGCCACTAGCTTCTAGCAGTTTGAAAGTTGCAGACACAGTGCAGGTGTTGTGCGGCTTCCTTCTTGGCCTCCTAGAAGGTGCCGCGCTCTCCGTCTCTTGCTTGCCAATATGTTGCCGTGTTCCTCCTATTGTTTGGGTTGTTTTGATTTGTTTTTATGATGTTTTGGCGGGTTTTCGAAATATTTTGGTGGTGTTTTAGAATGTTTTGTTTTCTCTTGTGTTGTTTTTATTGTGTTGGCAGGTTGTGGAACGTTTGGATTCCTTTTGGCGGGTTTTAAAATATTTTGGCTCTTTGCGCAGAGATGACGGTGCCGGTTGCGGTGCGCTCCGGGGCGCTCCTTCTGCGGAAAGACGCCTGGCAGCGGCACTTGGGACAGCTCCGCGTCTCCGTATTCTGCCTTTCTTGCCTTCTGCATCTCAGCAAAATGCTTTCCCACTAGGTCTAGCAAGGAGAAACTGTGGCAGCTGAGTAGATGTAGCCCGGCCCGCCCTTTGAAGTTGACAAGTTCTTGGCATCTCAGAGCCTCAAGGCAAGAGCAAGGTTCTCTATGGTAGGCTGGGGCAGAACTAGCAGCAAGCAGAGCAAAGTTGTCCAAGAATAGCTTCCATTGAAATGCTAATGGCAATTGAAGAGGCAGGCAAGTGGTAAGCCTTGAAATTCTAGCAGTTAGAAAGATGCAGACAAGGTCCGGGTGTTGTGCGGCTTCACTCTTCGCATCGTAGAAGGTACCGCGCTCTCCGTCTCTCGGATGCGATCAAGCGGCTCTTCGCGCAGAGAGCACTGTGCCGGTCACTGTGCGCTGCGGAGCTCTCTTTCTGCCGAAAGACGCCTGGCAGCGGCACTTAACTTCGGAGAGCTCCGTATCTCCGTATTCTGCATTTCTTGTCTTCTGCGTCTCAGCAAAATGCTTTTCCACTGTGTCTAGCAAGGAGAAACTGTGCCAGCACAGTATACGTGCCCGGACTTGTGTTCTCAATTCCCGAGTTCTCGGCATCTCAAAATCTAAAGGGAAGAGCAAGGTTATCTATGGTAGGCTGGGGCAGAACTAGAAGCAAGCACAGCAAAGTTGTGCAAGAATACCTTCCTTTCGGATGCTAATGGCAATTGAAGAGGCAGGCAAGTGCTAAGCCTTGAAATTCTAGCAGTTAGAAAGCTGCGGACAAGGTCCGGGTGTTGTGCGGCTTCACTCTTCGCATCGTGGAAGGTACCGCGCTCTCCGTCTCTCGGATGCGATCAAGCGGCTCTTCGCGCAGAGAGCACTGTGCCGGTCACTGTGCGCTGCGGAGCTCTCTTTCTGCCGAAAGACGCCTGGCAGCGGCACATAACTTCGGAGAGCTCCGTATCTCCGTATTCTGCATTTCTTGTCTTCTGCGTCTCAGCAAAATGCTTTTCCACTGTGTCTAGCAAGGAGAAACTGTGCCAGCACAGTATACGTGCCCGGACTTGTGTTCTCAATTCCCGAGTTCTCGGCATCTCAAAATCTAAAGGGAAGAGCAAGGTTATCTATGGTAGGCTGGGGCAGAACTAGAAGCAAGCAGAGCAAAGTTGTGCAAGAATACCTTCCTTTCGGATGCTAATGGCAATTGAAGAGGCAGGCAAGTGCTAAGCCTTGAACTTCTAGCAGTTAGAAAGCTGCGGAAACAGTGCAGGCGTTGTGCGGCTTCACTCTTCGCATCCTAGAACGTGGCGCGCTCTCCGTCTCTCGGATGCCATCTAGCGGGTGTTTGCGCAGAGAGCGCTGTGCTGATCGCGGTTCTAAATATTTTTCTGGGTTTTTGGGATGTTTTGGTTCGTTTTTGTGAAGTTTTGGAGAGTTTTGGAATATTTCGGTTCCTTTCGGCGGGTTTTGAAATATTTTGCCCGGATTTTTAAAATGTTTTTATTTGTTTTTATTATTTTTTGGTAAGTTTTTTTGTGTTTTGATAAGTCCTGGCTGGTTTTCTAGTATTTTGGCGTGTTTTCCGAATGTTTTGATCACTTTTGGCGGGTTCTAAAGTATTTCGTCTGGTGTTTGGATTGTTTTAATTTGTTTTGATTTGTTTTTCTTATGTTTTGGTGGGTTCTTGGAAAGGTTTGGTTCATTTTTGCGTATTTTAAAGTATTTTAGCGGGTTTTTGGAATGTTTTGATTTGCATTGATTTTCTTTCTAATGTTTTGACGGATTTTTTGTATGTTTTTTGCGTCTATTGGGAATGTTGTGATCAGTTTCGACGTGTGTATTAACATTTTGGCAGGTTTTTGGAATGTTTTAATTGTTTTTTTACAATATTTCAGCTGGTTTGGGAAATTTTAATTACTTTTGATGTGTTTTACAATATTTTGCCTGGTGTTTGGAATTTCTTGGTTTGTTTTGATTTGTTTTTATAAAGTTTTTGGAAAATTTTGATTCTTTTTGGTGAGTTTTAAAATAGTTTGGCGGGCTTAAAATAATTTGGTGAGTTTTTACAATGTTTTAGCTGGTATTGATTTGTTTTTATTATGTTTTGGCAAGCTTTTTGAAATATTTGGATCAGTTCTGGCTGGTTTTCTAGTATTTTGGCATGTCTTCAGAATGTTTTGATCCGTTTTGGCGGGTTTTAATATATTTTGGCAGGTTTTTAGAATATTTTGTTTGGTTTTCCTATGTCTTTATTATGTTTTGGAGGGCTTTTAGAATGTTTAGATTACTTTGGGCGGGTTTTTAGGATTTTTTTGGTTGGTTTTGATTAGTTTATGTTATGTTTAGTCAGTTTTTTGGTGTGTTTGGATTAGTTTTATTGGGCTTTATCATGTTTTGGCGGTTTTTTTGAATGTTTTATTGACTTCTGACAAATTATATAATATTTTGGCAGGTTTTCAGTATGTTTTGATCAGTTTTTGGGGAGTTCTAAAATATTTTGTCAAGTTTTTGGAATTTTTTGGTTGGTTTTGATTTGTTTTTATGATGTTTTGCCAAGTTTTTTGAATGTTTTGATCAGTTCTGGCTGGTTTTCTAATGTTTTGGCATCTTTTCAGAATGTTTTGATGAGTTTTGCGGGTCCAAATTATTTTGGCGGGTTTTCGGAATATTTTGGTTGGTTTTGATTTGTTTTTATGATGTTTTGGCGGGTTTTCGGAATGTCTTGGTTGGGTTTTAGAATGTTTTGTATTCTCTTGAGTTGTTTTTATTGTGTTGGCAGGTTTTGGAATGTTTGGATTCTTTTTGGCGGGTGTTCGGAATGTTTTGGCAGGTGTTCGGAATGTTTTGATTAGTTTTGACGGGTTTTGAAATATTTTGGCCGGTTTTTAGAAGGTTTCGATTTGTTTTGATTTGTTTTGATTCTGTTTAGCCCAGTTTTTGGTGTGTTTGGATTAGCTTTGGTGGGCTTGATCATGTTTTGTCCGGTTTTTTCAAATGTATTGATCACCTCTGTCTGGTTTTCTATTTTGGCGGGTTTGAAAATATTTTTGGATGAGTTTTGGCGGGTTTGAAAATATTTTGGCTCTTTGCGCAGAGATGACGGTGCCGGTTGCGGTGCGCTCCGGGGCGCTCCTTCTGCGGAAAGACGCCTGGCAGCGGCACTTGGGACAGCTCCGCGTCTCCGTATTCTGCGTTTCTTGCCTTCTGCATCTCAGCAAAATGCTTTCCCACTAGGTCTAGCAAGGAGAAACTGTGGCAGCTGAGTAGATGTAGCCCGGCCCGCCCTTTGAAGTTGACAAGTTCTTGGCATCTCAGAGCCTCAAGGCAAGAGCAAGGTTCTCTATGCTAGGCTGGGGCAGAACTAGCAGCAAGCAGAGCAAAGTTGTCCAAGAATAGCTTCCATTGGAATGCTAATGGCAATTGAAGAGGCAGGCCAGTGGCAAGCCACTAGCTTCTAGCAGTTTGAAAGTTGCAGACACAGTGCAGGTGTTGTGCGGCTTCCTTCTTGGCCTCCTAGAAGGTGCCGCGCTCTCCGTCTCTTGCTTGCCAATATGTTGCCGTGTTCCTCCTATTGTTTGGGTTGTTTTGATTTGTTTTTATGATGTTTTGGCGGGTTTTCGAAATATTTTGGTGGTGTTTTAGAATGTTTTGTTTTCTCTTGTGTTGTTTTTATTGTGTTGGCAGGTTGTGGAACGTTTGGATTCCTTTTGGCGGGTTTTAAAATATTTTGGCTCTTTGCGCAGAGATGACGGTGCCGGTTGCGGTGCGCTCCGGGGCGCTCCTTCTGCGGAAAGACGCCTGGCAGCGGCACTTGGGACAGCTCCGCGTCTCCGTATTCTGCGTTTCTTGCCTTCTGCATCTCAGCAAAATGCTTTCCCACTAGGTCTAGCAAGGAGAAACTGTGGCAGCTGAGTAGATGTAGCCCGGCCCGCCCTTTGAAGTTGACAAGTTCTTGGCATCTCAGAGCCTCAAGGCAAGAGCAAGGTTCTCTATGGTAGGCTGGGGCAGAACTAGCAGCAAGCAGAGCAAAGTTGTCCAAGAATAGCTTCCATTGAAATGCTAATGGCAATTGAAGAGGCAGGCAAGTGGTAAGCCTTGAAATTCTAGCAGTTAGAAAGATGCAGACAAGGTCCGGGTGTTGTGCGGCTTCACTCTTCGCATCGTAGAAGGTACCGCGCTCTCCGTCTCTCGGATGCGATCAAGCGGCTCTTCGCGCAGAGAGCACTGTGCCGGTCACTGTGCGCTGCGGAGCTCTCTTTCTGCCGAAAGACGCCTGGCAGCGGCACTTAACTTCGGAGAGCTCCGTATCTCCGTATTCTGCATTTCTTGTCTTCTGCGTCTCAGCAAAATGCTTTTCCACTGTGTCTAGCAAGGAGAAACTGTGCCAGCACAGTATACGTGCCCGGACTTGTGTTCTCAATTCCCGAGTTCTCGGCATCTCAAAATCTAAAGGGAAGAGCAAGGTTATCTATGGTAGGCTGGGGCAGAACTAGAAGCAAGCACAGCAAAGTTGTGCAAGAATACCTTCCTTTCGGATGCTAATGGCAATTGAAGAGGCAGGCAAGTGGTAAGCCTTGAAATTCTAGCAGTTAGAAAGCTGCGGACAAGGTCCGGGTGTTGTGCGGCTTCACTCTTCGCATCGTGGAAGGTACCGCGCTCTCCGTCTCTCGGATGCGATCAAGCGGCTCTTCGCGCAGAGAGCACTGTGCCGGTCACTGTGCGCTGCGGAGCTCTCTTTCTGCCGAAAGACGCCTGGCAGCGGCACATAACTTCGGAGAGCTCCATATCTCCGTATTCTGCATTTCTTGTCTTCTGCGTCTCAGCAAAATGCTTTTCCACTGTGTCTAGCAAGGAGAAACTGTGCCAGCACAGTATACGTGCCCGGACTTGTGTTCTCAATTCCCGAGTTCTCGGCATCTCAAAATCTAAAGGGAAGAGCAAGGTTATCTATGGTAGGCTGGGGCAGAACTAGAAGCAAGCAGAGCAAAGTTGTGCAAGAATACCTTCCTTTCGGATGCTAATGGCAATTGAAGAGGCAGGCAAGTGCTAAGCCTTGAACTTCTAGCAGTTAGAAAGCTGCGGAAACAGTGCAGGCGTTGTGCGGCTTCACTCTTCGCATCCTAGAACGTGGCGCGCTCTCCGTCTCTCGGATGCCATCTAGCGGGTGTTTGCGCAGAGAGCGCTGTGCTGATCGCGGTTCTAAATATTTTTCTGGGTTTTTGGGATGTTTTGGTTCGTTTTTGTGAAGTTTTGGAGAGTTTTGGAATATTTCGGTTCCTTTCGGCGGGTTTTGAAATATTTTGCCCGGATTTTTAAAATGTTTTTATTTGTTTTTATTATTTTTTGGTAAGTTTTTTTGTGTTTTGATAAGTCCTGGCTGGTTTTCTAGTATTTTGGCGTGTTTTCCGAATGTTTTGATCACTTTTGGCGGGTTCTAAAGTATTTCGTCTGGTGTTTGGATTGTTTTAATTTGTTTTGATTTGTTTTTCTTATGTTTTGGTGGGTTCTTGGAAAGGTTTGGTTCATTTTTGCGTATTTTAAAGTATTTTAGCGGGTTTTTGGAATGTTTTGATTTGCATTGATTTTCTTTCTAATGTTTTGACGGATTTTTTGTATGTTTTTTGCGTCTATTGGGAATGTTGTGATCAGTTTCGACGTGTGTATTAACATTTTGGCAGGTTTTTGGAATGTTTTAATTGTTTTTTTACAATATTTCAGCTGGTTTGGGAAATTTTAATTACTTTTGATGTGTTTTACAATATTTTGCCTGGTGTTTGGAATTTCTTGGTTTGTTTTGATTTGTTTTTATAAAGTTTTTGGAAAATTTTGATTCTTTTTGGTGAGTTTTAAAATAGTTTGGCGGGCTTAAAATAATTTGGTGAGTTTTTACAATGTTTTAGCTGGTATTGATTTGTTTTTATTATGTTTTGGCAAGCTTTTTGAAATATTTGGATCAGTTCTGGCTGGTTTTCTAGTATTTTGGCATGTCTTCAGAATGTTTTGATCCGTTTTGGCGGGTTTTAATATATTTTGGCAGGTTTTTAGAATATTTTGTTTGGTTTTCCTATGTCTTTATTATGTTTTGGAGGGCTTTTAGAATGTTTAGATTACTTTGGGCGGGTTTTTAGGATTTTTTTGGTTGGTTTTGATTAGTTTATGTTATGTTTAGTCAGTTTTTTGGTGTGTTTGGATTAGTTTTATTGGGCTTTATCATGTTTTGGCGGTTTTTTTGAATGTTTTATTGACTTCTGACAAATTATATAATATTTTGGCAGGTTTTCAGTATGTTTTGATCAGTTTTTGGGGAGTTCTAAAATATTTTGTCAAGTTTTTGGAATTTTTTGGTTGGTTTTGATTTGTTTTTATGATGTTTTGCCAAGTTTTTTGAATGTTTTGATCAGTTCTGGCTGGTTTTCTAATGTTTTGGCATCTTTTCAGAATGTTTTGATGAGTTTTGCGGGTCCAAATTATTTTGGCGGGTTTTCGGAATATTTTGGTTGGTTTTGATTTGTTTTTATGATGTTTTGGCGGGTTTTCGGAATGTCTTGGTTGGGTTTTAGAATGTTTTGTATTCTCTTGAGTTGTTTTTATTGTGTTGGCAGGTTTTGGAATGTTTGGATTCTTTTTGGCGGGTGTTCGGAATGTTTTGGCAGGTGTTCGGAATGTTTTGATTAGTTTTGACGGGTTTTGAAATATTTTGGCCGGTTTTTAGAAGGTTTCGATTTGTTTTGATTTGTTTTGATTCTGTTTAGCCCAGTTTTTGGTGTGTTTGGATTAGCTTTGGTGGGCTTGATCATGTTTTGTCCGGTTTTTTTAAATGTATTGATCACCTCTGTCTGGTTTTCTATTTTGGCGGGTTTGAAAATATTTTTGGATGAGTTTTGGCGGGTTTGAAAATATTTTGGCTCTTTGCGCAGAGATGACGGTGCCGGTTGCGGTGCGCTCCGGGGCGCTCCTTCTGCGGAAAGACGCCTGGCAGCGGCACTTGGGACAGCTCCGCGTCTCCGTATTCTGCGTTTCTTGCCTTCTGCATCTCAGCAAAATGCTTTCCCACTAGGTCTAGCAAGGAGAAACTGTGGCAGCTGAGTAGATGTAGCCCGGCCCGCCCTTTGAAGTTGACAAGTTCTTGGCATCTCAGAGCCTCAAGGCAAGAGCAAGGTTCTCTATGGTAGGCTGGGGCAGAACTAGCAGCAAGCAGAGCAAAGTTGTCCAAGAATAGCTTCCATTGGAATGCTAATGGCAATTGAAGAGGCAGGCCAGTGGCAAGCCACTAGCTTCTAGCAGTTTGAAAGTTGCAGACACAGTGCAGGTGTTGTGCGGCTTCCTTCTTGGCCTCCTAGAAGGTGCCACGCTCTCCGTCTCTTGCTTGCCAATATGTTGCCGTGTTCCTCCTATTGTTTGGGTTGTTTTGATTTGTTTTTATGATGTTTTGGCGGGTTTTCGAAATATTTTGGTGGTGTTTTAGAATGTTTTGTTTTCTCTTGTGTTGTTTTTATTGTCTTGGCAGGTTGTGGAACGTTTGGATTCCTTTTGGCGGGTTTTAAAATATTTTGGCTCTTTGCGCAGAGATGACGGTGCCGGTTGCGGTGCGCTCCGGGGCGCTCCTTCTGCGGAAAGACGCCTGGCAGCGGCACTTGGGACAGCTCCGCGTCTCTGTATTCTGCCTTTCTTGCCTTCTGCATCTCAGCAAAATGCTTTCCCACTAGGTCTAGCAAGGAGAAACTGTGGCAGCTGAGTAGATGTAGCCCGGCCCGCCCTTTGAAGTTGACAAGTTCTTGGCATCTCAGAGCCTCAAGGCAAGAGCAAGGTTCTCTATGGTAGGCTGGGGCAGAACTAGCAGCAAGCAGAGCAAAGTTGTCCAAGAATAGCTTCCATTGAAATGCTAATGGCAATTGAAGAGGCAGGCAAGTGGTAAGCCTTGAAATTCTAGCAGTTAGAAAGATGCAGACAAGGTCCGGGTGTTGTGCGGCTTCACTCTTCGCATCGTAGAAGGTACCGCGCTCTCCGTCTCTCGGATGCGATCAAGCGGCTCTTCGCGCAGAGAGCACTGTGCCGGTCACTGTGCGCTGCGGAGCTCTCTTTCTGCCGAAAGACGCCTGGCAGCGGCACTTAACTTCGGAGAGCTCCGTATCTCCGTATTCTGCATTTCTTGTCTTCTGCGTCTCAGCAAAATGCTTTTCCACTGTGTCTAGCAAGGAGAAACTGTGCCAGCACAGTATACGTGCCCGGACTTGTGTTCTCAATTCCCGAGTTCTCGGCATCTCAAAATCTAAAGGGAAGAGCAAGGTTATCTATGGTAGGCTGGGGCAGAACTAGAAGCAAGCACAGCAAAGTTGTGCAAGAATACCTTCCTTTCGGATGCTAATGGCAATTGAAGAGGCAGGCAAGTGGTAAGCCTTGAAATTCTAGCAGTTAGAAAGCTGCGGACAAGGTCCGGGTGTTGTGCGGCTTCACTCTTCGCATCGTGGAAGGTACCGCGCTCTCCGTCTCTCGGATGCGATCAAGCGGCTCTTCGCGCAGAGAGCACTGTGCCGGTCACTGTGCGCTGCGGAGCTCTCTTTCTGCCGAAAGACGCCTGGCAGCGGCACATAACTTCGGAGAGCTCCATATCTCCGTATTCTGCATTTCTTGTCTTCTGCGTCTCAGCAAAATGCTTTTCCACTGTGTCTAGCAAGGAGAAACTGTGCCAGCACAGTATACGTGCCCGGACTTGTGTTCTCAATTCCCGAGTTCTCGGCATCTCAAAATCTAAAGGGAAGAGCAAGGTTATCTATGGTAGGCTGGGGCAGAACTAGAAGCAAGCAGAGCAAAGTTGTGCAAGAATACCTTCCTTTCGGATGCTAATGGCAATTGAAGAGGCAGGCAAGTGCTAAGCCTTGAACTTCTAGCAGTTAGAAAGCTGCGGAAACAGTGCAGGCGTTGTGCGGCTTCACTCTTCGCATCCTAGAACGTGGCGCGCTCTCCGTCTCTCGGATGCCATCTAGCGGGTGTTTGCGCAGAGAGCGCTGTGCTGATCGCGGTTCTAAATATTTTTCTGGGTTTTTGGGATGTTTTGGTTCGTTTTTGTGAAGTTTTGGAGAGTTTTGGAATATTTCGGTTCCTTTCGGCGGGTTTTGAAATATTTTGCCCGGATTTTTAAAATGTTTTTATTTGTTTTTATTATTTTTTGGTAAGTTTTTTTGTGTTTTGATAAGTCCTGGCTGGTTTTCTAGTATTTTGGCGTGTTTTCCGAATGTTTTGATCACTTTTGGCGGGTTCTAAAGTATTTCGTCTGGTGTTTGGATTGTTTTAATTTGTTTTGATTTGTTTTTCTTATGTTTTGGTGGGTTCTTGGAAAGGTTTGGTTCATTTTTGCGTATTTTAAAGTATTTTAGCGGGTTTTTGGAATGTTTTGATTTGCATTGATTTTCTTTCTAATGTTTTGACGGATTTTTTGTATGTTTTTTGCGTCTATTGGGAATGTTGTGATCAGTTTCGACGTGTGTATTAACATTTTGGCAGGTTTTTGGAATGTTTTAATTGTTTTTTTACAATATTTCAGCTGGTTTGGGAAATTTTAATTACTTTTGATGTGTTTTACAATATTTTGCCTGGTGTTTGGAATTTCTTGGTTTGTTTTGATTTGTTTTTATAAAGTTTTTGGAAAATTTTGATTCTTTTTGGTGAGTTTTAAAATAGTTTGGCGGGCTTAAAATAATTTGGTGAGTTTTTACAATGTTTTAGCTGGTATTGATTTGTTTTTATTATGTTTTGGCAAGCTTTTTGAAATATTTGGATCAGTTCTGGCTGGTTTTCTAGTATTTTGGCATGTCTTCAGAATGTTTTGATCCGTTTTGGCGGGTTTTAATATATTTTGGCAGGTTTTTAGAATATTTTGTTTGGTTTTCCTATGTCTTTATTATGTTTTGGAGGGCTTTTAGAATGTTTAGATTACTTTGGGCGGGTTTTTAGGATTTTTTTGGTTGGTTTTGATTAGTTTATGTTATGTTTAGTCAGTTTTTTGGTGTGTTTGGATTAGTTTTATTGGGCTTTATCATGTTTTGGCGGTTTTTTTGAATGTTTTATTGACTTCTGACAAATTATATAATATTTTGGCAGGTTTTCAGTATGTTTTGATCAGTTTTTGGGGAGTTCTAAAATATTTTGTCAAGTTTTTGGAATTTTTTGGTTGGTTTTGATTTGTTTTTATGATGTTTTGCCAAGTTTTTTGAATGTTTTGATCAGTTCTGGCTGGTTTTCTAATGTTTTGGCATCTTTTCAGAATGTTTTGATGAGTTTTGCGGGTCCAAATTATTTTGGCGGGTTTTCGGAATATTTTGGTTGGTTTTGATTTGTTTTTATGATGTTTTGGCGGGTTTTCGGAATGTCTTGGTTGGGTTTTAGAATGTTTTGTATTCTCTTGAGTTGTTTTTATTGTGTTGGCAGGTTTTGGAATGTTTGGATTCTTTTTGGCGGGTGTTCGGAATGTTTTGGCAGGTGTTCGGAATGTTTTGATTAGTTTTGACGGGTTTTGAAATATTTTGGCCGGTTTTTAGAAGGTTTCGATTTGTTTTGATTTGTTTTGATTCTGTTTAGCCCAGTTTTTGGTGTGTTTGGATTAGCTTTGGTGGGCTTGATCATGTTTTGTCCGGTTTTTTTAAATGTATTGATCACCTCTGTCTGGTTTTCTATTTTGGCGGGTTTGAAAATATTTTTGGATGAGTTTTGGCGGGTTTGAAAATATTTTGGCTCTTTGCGCAGAGATGACGGTGCCGGTTGCGGTGCGCTCCGGGGCGCTCCTTCTGCGGAAAGACGCCTGGCAGCGGCACTTGGGACAGCTCCGCGTCTCCGTATTCTGCGTTTCTTGCCTTCTGCATCTCAGCAAAATGCTTTCCCACTAGGTCTAGCAAGGAGAAACTGTGGCAGCTGAGTAGATGTAGCCCGGCCCGCCCTTTGAAGTTGACAAGTTCTTGGCATCTCAGAGCCTCAAGGCAAGAGCAAGGTTCTCTATGGTAGGCTGGGGCAGAACTAGCAGCAAGCAGAGCAAAGTTGTCCAAGAATAGCTTCCATTGGAATGCTAATGGCAATTGAAGAGGCAGGCCAGTGGCAAGCCACTAGCTTCTAGCAGTTTGAAAGTTGCAGACACAGTGCAGGTGTTGTGCGGCTTCCTTCTTGGCCTCCTAGAAGGTGCCACGCTCTCCGTCTCTTGCTTGCCAATATGTTGCCGTGTTCCTCCTATTGTTTGGGTTGTTTTGATTTGTTTTTATGATGTTTTGGCGGGTTTTCGAAATATTTTGGTGGTGTTTTAGAATGTTTTGTTTTCTCTTGTGTTGTTTTTATTGTCTTGGCAGGTTGTGGAACGTTTGGATTCCTTTTGGCGGGTTTTAAAATATTTTGGCTCTTTGCGCAGAGATGACGGTGCCGGTTGCGGTGCGCTCCGGGGCGCTCCTTCTGCGGAAAGACGCCTGGCAGCGGCACTTGGGACAGCTCCGCGTCTCTGTATTCTGCCTTTCTTGCCTTCTGCATCTCAGCAAAATGCTTTCCCACTAGGTCTAGCAAGGAGAAACTGTGGCAGCTGAGTAGATGTAGCCCGGCCCGCCCTTTGAAGTTGACAAGTTCTTGGCATCTCAGAGCCTCAAGGCAAGAGCAAGGTTCTCTATGGTAGGCTGGGGCAGAACTAGCAGCAAGCAGAGCAAAGTTGTCCAAGAATAGCTTCCATTGAAATGCTAATGGCAATTGAAGAGGCAGGCAAGTGGTAAGCCTTGAAATTCTAGCAGTTAGAAAGATGCAGACAAGGTCCGGGTGTTGTGCGGCTTCACTCTTCGCATCGTAGAAGGTACCGCGCTCTCCGTCTCTCGGATGCGATCAAGCGGCTCTTCGCGCAGAGAGCACTGTGCCGGTCACTGTGCGCTGCGGAGCTCTCTTTCTGCCGAAAGACGCCTGGCAGCGGCACTTAACTTCGGAGAGCTCCGTATCTCCGTATTCTGCATTTCTTGTCTTCTGCGTCTCAGCAAAATGCTTTTCCACTGTGTCTAGCAAGGAGAAACTGTGCCAGCACAGTATACGTGCCCGGACTTGTGTTCTCAATTCCCGAGTTCTCGGCATCTCAAAATCTAAAGGGAAGAGCAAGGTTATCTATGGTAGGCTGGGGCAGAACTAGAAGCAAGCACAGCAAAGTTGTGCAAGAATACCTTCCTTTCGGATGCTAATGGCAATTGAAGAGGCAGGCAAGTGGTAAGCCTTGAAATTCTAGCAGTTAGAAAGCTGCGGACAAGGTCCGGGTGTTGTGCGGCTTCACTCTTCGCATCGTGGAAGGTACCGCGCTCTCCGTCTCTCGGATGCGATCAAGCGGCTCTTCGCGCAGAGAGCACTGTGCCGGTCACTGTGCGCTGCGGAGCTCTCTTTCTGCCGAAAGACGCCTGGCAGCGGCACATAACTTCGGAGAGCTCCGTATCTCCGTATTCTGCATTTCTTGTCTTCTGCGTCTCAGCAAAATGCTTTTCCACTGTGTCTAGCAAGGAGAAACTGTGCCAGCACAGTATACGTGCCCGGACTTGTGTTCTCAATTCCCGAGTTCTCGGCATCTCAAAATCTAAAGGGAAGAGCAAGGTTATCTATGGTAGGCTGGGGCAGAACTAGAAGCAAGCAGAGCAAAGTTGTGCAAGAATACCTTCCTTTCGGATGCTAATGGCAATTGAAGAGGCAGGCAAGTGCTAAGCCTTGAACTTCTAGCAGTTAGAAAGCTGCGGAAACAGTGCAGGCGTTGTGCGGCTTCACTCTTCGCATCCTAGAACGTGGCGCGCTCTCCGTCTCTCGGATGCCATCTAGCGGGTGTTTGCGCAGAGAGCGCTGTGCTGATCGCGGTTCTAAATATTTTTCTGGGTTTTTGGGATGTTTTGGTTCGTTTTTGTGAAGTTTTGGAGAGTTTTGGAATATTTCGGTTCCTTTCGGCGGGTTTTGAAATATTTTGCCCGGATTTTTAAAATGTTTTTATTTGTTTTTATTATTTTTTGGTAAGTTTTTTTGTGTTTTGATAAGTCCTGGCTGGTTTTCTAGTATTTTGGCGTGTTTTCCGAATGTTTTGATCACTTTTGGCGGGTTCTAAAGTATTTCGTCTGGTGTTTGGATTGTTTTAATTTGTTTTGATTTGTTTTTCTTATGTTTTGGTGGGTTCTTGGAAAGGTTTGGTTCATTTTTGCGTATTTTAAAGTATTTTAGCGGGTTTTTGGAATGTTTTGATTTGCATTGATTTTCTTTCTAATGTTTTGACGGATTTTTTGTATGTTTTTTGCGTCTATTGGGAATGTTGTGATCAGTTGCGACGTGTGTATTAACATTTTGGCAGGTTTTTGGAATGTTTTAATTGTTTTTTTACAATATTTCAGCTGGTTTGGGAAATTTTAATTACTTTTGATGTGTTTTACAATATTTTGCCTGGTGTTTGGAATTTCTTGGTTTGTTTTGATTTGTTTTTATAAAGTTTTTGGAAAATTTTGATTCTTTTTGGTGAGTTTTAAAATAGTTTGGCGGGCTTAAAATAATTTGGTGAGTTTTTACAATGTTTTAGCTGGTATTGATTTGTTTTTATTATGTTTTGGCAAGCTTTTTGAAATATTTGGATCAGTTCTGGCTGGTTTTCTAGTATTTTGGCATGTCTTCAGAATGTTTTGATCCGTTTTGGCGGGTTTTAATATATTTTGGCAGGTTTTTAGAATATTTTGTTTGGTTTTCCTATGTCTTTATTATGTTTTGGAGGGCTTTTAGAATGTTTAGATTACTTTGGGCGGGTTTTTAGGATTTTTTTGGTTGGTTTTGATTAGTTTATGTTATGTTTAGTCAGTTTTTTGGTGTGTTTGGATTAGTTTTATTGGGCTTTATCATGTTTTGGCGGTTTTTTTGAATGTTTTATTGACTTCTGACAAATTATATAATATTTTGGCAGGTTTTCAGTATGTTTTGATCAGTTTTTGGGGAGTTCTAAAATATTTTGTCAAGTTTTTGGAATTTTTTGGTTGGTTTTGATTTGTTTTTATGATGTTTTGCCAAGTTTTTTGAATGTTTTGATCAGTTCTGGCTGGTTTTCTAATGTTTTGGCATCTTTTCAGAATGTTTTGATGAGTTTTGCGGGTCCAAATTATTTTGGCGGGTTTTCGGAATATTTTGGTTGGTTTTGATTTGTTTTTATGATGTTTTGGCGGGTTTTCGGAATGTCTTGGTTGGGTTTTAGAATGTTTTGTATTCTCTTGAGTTGTTTTTATTGTGTTGGCAGGTTTTGGAATGTTTGGATTCTTTTTGGCGGGTGTTCGGAATGTTTTGGCGGGTGTTCGGAATGTTTTGATTAGTTTTGACGGGTTTTGAAATATTTTGGCCGGTTTTTAGAAGGTTTCGATTTGTTTTGATTTGTTTTGATTCTGTTTAGCCCAGTTTTTGGTGTGTTTGGATTAGCTTTGGTGGGCTTGATCATGTTTTGTCCGGTTTTTTCAAATGTATTGATCACCTCTGTCTGGTTTTCTATTTTGGCGGGTTTGAAAATATTTTTGGATGAGTTTTGGCGGGTTTGAAAATATTTTGGCTCTTTGCGCAGAGATGACGGTGCCGGTTGCGGTGCGCTCCGGGGCGCTCCTTCTGCGGAAAGACGCCTGGCAGCGGCACTTGGGACAGCTCCGCGTCTCCGTATTCTGCGTTTCTTGCCTTCTGCATCTCAGCAAAATGCTTTCCCACTAGGTCTAGCAAGGAGAAACTGTGGCAGCTGAGTAGATGTAGCCCGGCCCGCCCTTTGAAGTTGACAAGTTCTTGGCATCTCAGAGCCTCAAGGCAAGAGCAAGGTTATCTATGGTAGGCTGGGGCAGAACTAGAAGCAAGCACAGCAAAGTTGTGCAAGAATACCTTCCTTTCGGATGCTAATGGCAATTGAAGAGGCAGGCAAGTGCTAAGCCTTGAAATTCTAGCAGTTAGAAAGCTGCGGACAAGGTCCGGGTGTTGTGCGGCTTCACTCTTCGCATCGTGGAAGGTACCGCGCTCTCCGTCTCTCGGATGCGATCAAGCGGCTCTTCGCGCAGAGAGCACTGTGCCGGTCACTGTGCGCTGCGGAGCTCTCTTTCTGCCGAAAGACGCCTGGCAGCGGCACATAACTTCGGAGAGCTCCGTATCTCCGTATTCTGCATTTCTTGTCTTCTGCGTCTCAGCAAAATGCTTTTCCACTGTGTCTAGCAAGGAGAAACTGTGCCAGCACAGTATACGTGCCCGGACTTGTGTTCTCAATTCCCGAGTTCTCGGCATCTCAAAATCTAAAGGGAAGAGCAAGGTTATCTATGGTAGGCTGGGGCAGAACTAGAAGCAAGCAGAGCAAAGTTGTGCAAGAATACCTTCCTTTCGGATGCTAATGGCAATTGAAGAGGCAGGCAAGTGCTAAGCCTTGAAATTCTAGCAGTTAGAAAGCTGCGGACAAGGTCCGGGTGTTGTGCGGCTTCACTCTTCGCATCGTGGAAGGTACCGCGCTCTCCGTCTCTCGGATGCGATCAAGCGGCTCTTCGCGCAGAGAGCACTGTGCCGGTCACTGTGCGCTGCGGAGCTCTCTTTCTGCCGAAAGACGCCTGGCAGCGGCACATAACTTCGGAGAGCTCCGTATCTCCGTATTCTGCATTTCTTGTCTTCTGCGTCTCAGCAAAATGCTTTTCCACTGTGTCTAGCAAGGAGAAACTGTGCCAGCACAGTATACGTGCCCGGACTTGTGTTCTCAATTCCCGAGTTCTCGGCATCTCAAAATCTAAAGGGAAGAGCAAGGTTATCTATGGTAGGCTGGGGCAGAACTAGAAGCAAGCACAGCAAAGTTGTGCAAGAATACCTTCCTTTCGGATGCTAATGGCAATTGAAGAGGCAGGCAAGTGCTAAGCCTTGAACTTCTAGCAGTTAGAAAGCTGCGGAAACAGTGCAGGCGTTGTGCGGCTTCACTCTTCGCATCCTAGAACGTGGCGCGCTCTCCGTCTCTCGGATGCCATCTAGCGGGTGTTTGCGCAGAGAGCGCTGTGCTGATCGCGGTTCTAAATATTTTTCTGGGGTTTTGGGATGTTTTGGTTCGTTTTTGTGAAGTTTTGGAGAGTTTTGGAATATTTCGGTTCCTTTCGGCGGGTTTTGAAATATTTTGCCCGGATTTTTAAAATGTTTTTATTTGTTTTTATTATTTTTTGGTAAGTTTTTTGTGTTTTGATAAGTCCTGGCTGGTTTTCTAGTATTTTGGCGTGTTTTCCGAATGTTTTGATCACTTTTGGCGGGTTCTAAAGTATTTCGTCTGGTGTTTGGATTGTTTTAATTTGTTTTGATTTGTTTTTCTTATGTTTTGGTGGGTTCTTGGAAAGGTTTGGTTCATTTTTGCGTATTTTAAAGTATTTTAGCGGGTTTTTGGAATGTTTTGATTTGCATTGATTTTCTTTCTAATGTTTTGACGGATTTTTTGTATGTTTTTTGCGTCTATTGGGAATGTTGTGATCAGTTTCGACGTGTGTATTAACATTTTGGCAGGTTTTTGGAATGTTTTAATTGTTTTTTTACAATATTTCAGCTGGTTTGGGAAATTTTAATTACTTTTGATGTGTTTTACAATATTTTGCCTGGTGTTTGGAATTTCTTGGTTTGTTTTGATTTGTTTTTATAAAGTTTTTGGAAAATTTTGATTCTTTTTGGTGAATTTTAAAATAGTTTGGCGGGCTTAAAATAATTTGGTGAGTTTTTACAATGTTTTAGCTGGTATTGATTTGTTTTTATTATGTTTTGGCAAGCTTTTTGAAATATTTGGATCAGTTCTGGCTGGTTTTCTAGTATTTTGGCATGTCTTCAGAATGTTTTGATCCGTTTTGGCGGGTTTTAATATATTTTGGCAGGTTTTTAGAATATTTTGTTTGGTTTTCCTATGTCTTTATTATGTTTTGGAGGGCTTTTAGAATGTTTAGATTACTTTGGGCGGGTTTTTAGGATTTTTTTGGTTGGTTTTGATTAGTTTATGTTATGTTTAGTCAGTTTTTTGGTGTGTTTGGATTAGTTTTATTGGGCTTTATCATGTTTTGGCGGTTTTTTTGAATGTTTTATTGACTTCTGACAAATTATATAATATTTTGGCAGGTTTTCAGTATGTTTTGATCAGTTTTTGGGGAGTTCTAAAATATTTTGTCAAGTTTTTGGAATTTTTTGGTTGGTTTTGATTTGTTTTTATGATGTTTTGCCAAGTTTTTTGAATGTTTTGATCAGTTCTGGCTGGTTTTCTAATGTTTTGGCATCTTTTCAGAATGTTTTGATGAGTTTTGCGGGTCCAAATTATTTTGGCGGGTTTTCGGAATATTTTGGTTGGTTTTGATTTGTTTTTATGATGTTTTGGCGGGTTTTCGGAATGTCTTGGTTGGGTTTTAGAATGTTTTGTATTCTCTTGAGTTGTTTTTATTGTGTTGGCAGGTTTTGGAATGTTTGGATTCTTTTTGGCGGGTGTTCGGAATGTTTTGGCAGGTGTTCGGAATGTTTTGATTAGTTTTGACGGGTTTTGAAATATTTTGGCCGGTTTTTAGAAGGTTTCGATTTGTTTTGATTTGTTTTGATTCTGTTTAGCCCAGTTTTTGGTGTGTTTGGATTAGCTTTGGTGGGCTTTATCATGTTTGGTCCGGTTTTTTCAAATGTATTGATCACCTCTGTCTGGTTTTCTATTTTGGCGGGTTTGAAAATATTTTTGGATGAGTTTTGGCGGGTTTGAAAATATTTTGGCTCTTTGCGCAGAGATGACGGTGCCGGTTGCGGTGCGCTCCGGGGCGCTCCTTCTGCGGAAAGACGCCTGGCAGCGGCACTTGGGACAGCTCCGCGTCTCCGTATTCTGCGTTTCTTGCCTTCTGCATCTCAGCAAAATGCTTTCCCACTAGGTCTAGCAAGGAGAAACTGTGGCAGCTGAGTAGATGTAGCCCGGCCCGCCCTTTGAAGTTGACAAGTTCTTGGCATCTCAGAGCCTCAAGGCAAGAGCAAGGTTCTCTATGGTAGGCTGGGGCAGAACTAGCAGCAAGCAGAGCAAAGTTGTCCAAGAATAGCTTCCATTGGAATGCTAATGGCAATTGAAGAGGCAGGCCAGTGGCAAGCCACTAGCTTCTAGCAGTTTGAAAGTTGCAGACACAGTGCAGGTGTTGTGCGGCTTCCTTCTTGGCCTCCTAGAAGGTGCCGCGCTCTCCGTCTCTTGCTTGCCAATATGTTGCCGTGTTCCTCCTATTGTTTGGGTTGTTTTGATTTGTTTTTATGATGTTTTGGCGGGTTTTCGAAATATTTTGGTGGTGTTTTAGAATGTTTTGTTTTCTCTTGTGTTGTTTTTATTGTCTTGGCAGGTTGTGGAACGTTTGGATTCCTTTTGGCGGGTTTTAAAATATTTTGGCTCTTTGCGCAGAGATGACGGTGCCGGTTGCGGTGCGCTCCGGGGCGCTCCTTCTGCGGAAAGACGCCTGGCAGCGGCACTTGGGACAGCTCCGCGTCTCCGTATTCTGCCTTTCTTGCCTTCTGCATCTCAGCAAAATGCTTTCCCACTAGGTCTAGCAAGGAGAAACTGTGGCAGCTGAGTAGATGTAGCCCGGCCCGCCCTTTGAAGTTGACAAGTTCTTGGCATCTCAGAGCCTCAAGGCAAGAGCAAGGTTCTCTATGGTAGGCTGGGGCAGAACTAGCAGCAAGCAGAGCAAAGTTGTCCAAGAATAGCTTCCATTGAAATGCTAATGGCAATTGAAGAGGCAGGCAAGTGGTAAGCCTTGAAATTCTAGCAGTTAGAAAGATGCAGACAAGGTCCGGGTGTTGTGCGGCTTCACTCTTCGCATCGTAGAAGGTACCGCGCTCTCCGTCTCTCGGATGCGATCAAGCGGCTCTTCGCGCAGAGAGCACTGTGCCGGTCACTGTGCGCTGCGGAGCTCTCTTTCTGCCGAAAGACGCCTGGCAGCGGCACTTAACTTCGGAGAGCTCCGTATCTCCGTATTCTGCATTTCTTGTCTTCTGCGTCTCAGCAAAATGCTTTTCCACTGTGTCTAGCAAGGAGAAACTGTGCCAGCACAGTATACGTGCCCGGACTTGTGTTCTCAATTCCCGAGTTCTCGGCATCTCAAAATCTAAAGGGAAGAGCAAGGTTATCTATGGTAGGCTGGGGCAGAACTAGAAGCAAGCAGAGCAAAGTTGTGCAAGAATACCTTCCTTTCGGATGCTAATGGCAATTGAAGAGGCAGGCAAGTGGTAAGCCTTGAAATTCTAGCAGTTAGAAAGCTGCGGACAAGGTCCGGGTGTTGTGCGGCTTCACTCTTCGCATCGTGGAAGGTACCGCGCTCTCCGTCTCTCGGATGCGATCAAGCGGCTCTTCGCGCAGAGAGCACTGTGCCGGTCACTGTGCGCTGCGGAGCTCTCTTTCTGCCGAAAGACGCCTGGCAGCGGCACATAACTTCGGAGAGCTCCGTATCTCCGTATTCTGCATTTCTTGTCTTCTGCGTCTCAGCAAAATGCTTTTCCACTGTGTCTAGCAAGGAGAAACTGTGCCAGCACAGTATACGTGCCCGGACTTGTGTTCTCAATTCCCGAGTTCTCGGCATCTCAAAATCTAAAGGGAAGAGCAAGGTTATCTATGGTAGGCTGGGGCAGAACTAGAAGCAAGCAGAGCAAAGTTGTGCAAGAATACCTTCCTTTCGGATGCTAATGGCAATTGAAGAGGCAGGCAAGTGGTAAGCCTTGAACTTCTAGCAGTTAGAAAGCTGCGGAAACAGTGCAGGCGTTGTGCGGCTTCACTCTTCGCATCCTAGAACGTGGCGCGCTCTCCGTCTCTCGGATGCCATCTAGCGGGTGTTTGCGCAGAGAGCGCTGTGCTGATCGCGGTTCTAAATATTTTTCTGGGTTTTTGGGATGTTTTGGTTCGTTTTTGTGAAGTTTTGGAGAGTTTTGGAATATTTCGGTTCCTTTCGGCGGGTTTTGAAATATTTTGCCCGGATTTTTAAAATGTTTTTATTTGTTTTTATTATTTTTTGGTAAGTTTTTTTGTGTTTTGATAAGTCCTGGCTGGTTTTCTAGTATTTTGGCGTGTTTTCCGAATGTTTTGATCACTTTTGGCGGGTTCTAAAGTATTTCGTCTGGTGTTTGGATTGTTTTAATTTGTTTTGATTTGTTTTTCTTATGTTTTGGTGGGTTCTTGGAAAGGTTTGGTTCATTTTTGCGTATTTTAAAGTATTTTAGCGGGTTTTTGGAATGTTTTGATTTGCATTGATTTTCTTTCTAATGTTTTGACGGATTTTTTGTATGTTTTTTGCGTCTATTGGGAATGTTGTGATCAGTTTCGACGTGTGTATTAACATTTTGGCAGGTTTTTGGAATGTTTTAATTGTTTTTTTACAATATTTCAGCTGGTTTGGGAAATTTTAATTACTTTTGATGTGTTTTACAATATTTTGCCTGGTGTTTGGAATTTCTTGGTTTGTTTTGATTTGTTTTTATAAAGTTTTTGGAAAATTTTGATTCTTTTTGGTGAGTTTTAAAATAGTTTGGCGGGCTTAAAATAATTTGGTGAGTTTTTACAATGTTTTAGCTGGTATTGATTTGTTTTTATTATGTTTTGGCAAGCTTTTTGAAATATTTGGATCAGTTCTGGCTGGTTTTCTAGTATTTTGGCATGTCTTCAGAATGTTTTGATCCGTTTTGGCGGGTTTTAATATATTTTGGCAGGTTTTTAGAATATTTTGTTTGGTTTTCCTATGTCTTTATTATGTTTTGGAGGGCTTTTAGAATGTTTAGATTACTTTGGGCGGGTTTTTAGGATTTTTTTGGTTGGTTTTGATTAGTTTATGTTATGTTTAGTCAGTTTTTTGGTGTGTTTGGATTAGTTTTATTGGGCTTTATCATGTTTTGGCGGTTTTTTTGAATGTTTTATTGACTTCTGACAAATTATATAATATTTTGGCAGGTTTTCAGTATGTTTTGATCAGTTTTTGGGGAGTTCTAAAATATTTTGTCAAGTTTTTGGAATTTTTTGGTTGGTTTTGATTTGTTTTTATGATGTTTTGCCAAGTTTTTTGAATGTTTTGATCAGTTCTGGCTGGTTTTCTAATGTTTTGGCATCTTTTCAGAATGTTTTGATGAGTTTTGCGGGTCCAAATTATTTTGGCGGGTTTTCGGAATATTTTGGTTGGTTTTGATTTGTTTTTATGATGTTTTGGCGGGTTTTCGGAATGTCTTGGTTGGGTTTTAGAATGTTTTGTATTCTCTTGAGTTGTTTTTATTGTGTTGGCAGGTTTTGGAATGTTTGGATTCTTTTTGGCGGGTGTTCGGAATGTTTTGGCGGGTGTTCGGAATGTTTTGATTAGTTTTGACGGGTTTTGAAATATTTTGGCCGGTTTTTAGAAGGTTTCGATTTGTTTTGATTTGTTTTGATTCTGTTTAGCCCAGTTTTTGGTGTGTTTGGATTAGCTTTGGTGGGCTTTATCATGTTTTGTCCGGTTTTTTCAAATGTATTGATCACCTCTGTCTGGTTTTCTATTTTGGCGGGTTTGAAAATATTTTTGGATGAGTTTTGGCGGGTTTGAAAATATTTTGGCTCTTTGCGCAGAGATGACGGTGCCGGTTGCGGTGCGCTCCGGGGCGCTCCTTCTGCGGAAAGACGCCTGGCAGCGGCACTTGGGACAGCTCCGCGTCTCCGTATTCTGCGTTTCTTGCCTTCTGCATCTCAGCAAAATGCTTTCCCACTAGGTCTAGCAAGGAGAAACTGTGGCAGCTGAGTAGATGTAGCCCGGCCCGCCCTTTGAAGTTGACAAGTTCTTGGCATCTCAGAGCCTCAAGGCAAGAGCAAGGTTCTCTATGGTAGGCTGGGGCAGAACTAGCAGCAAGCAGAGCAAAGTTGTCCAAGAATAGCTTCCATTGGAATGCTAATGGCAATTGAAGAGGCAGGCCAGTGGCAAGCCACTAGCTTCTAGCAGTTTGAAAGTTGCAGACACAGTGCAGGTGTTGTGCGGCTTCCTTCTTGGCCTCCTAGAAGGTGCCGCGCTCTCCGTCTCTTGCTTGCCAATATGTTGCCGTGTTCCTCCTATTGTTTGGGTTGTTTTGATTTGTTTTTATGATGTTTTGGCGGGTTTTCGAAATATTTTGGTGGTGTTTTAGAATGTTTTGTTTTCTCTTGTGTTGTTTTTATTGTCTTGGCAGGTTGTGGAACGTTTGGATTCCTTTTGGCGGGTTTTAAAATATTTTGGCTCTTTGCGCAGAGATGACGGTGCCGGTTGCGGTGCGCTCCGGGGCGCTCCTTCTGCGGAAAGACGCCTGGCAGCGGCACTTGGGACAGCTCCGCGTCTCTGTATTCTGCCTTTCTTGCCTTCTGCATCTCAGCAAAATGCTTTCCCACTAGGTCTAGCAAGGAGAAACTGTGGCAGCTGAGTAGATGTAGCCCGGCCCGCCCTTTGAAGTTGACAAGTTCTTGGCATCTCAGAGCCTCAAGGCAAGAGCAAGGTTCTCTATGGTAGGCTGGGGCAGAACTAGCAGCAAGCAGAGCAAAGTTGTCCAAGAATAGCTTCCATTGAAATGCTAATGGCAATTGAAGAGGCAGGCAAGTGGTAAGCCTTGAAATTCTAGCAGTTAGAAAGATGCAGACAAGGTCCGGGTGTTGTGCGGCTTCACTCTTCGCATCGTAGAAGGTACCGCGCTCTCCGTCTCTCGGATGCGATCAAGCGGCTCTTCGCGCAGAGAGCACTGTGCCGGTCACTGTGCGCTGCGGAGCTCTCTTTCTGCCGAAAGACGCCTGGCAGCGGCACTTAACTTCGGAGAGCTCCGTATCTCCGTATTCTGCATTTCTTGTCTTCTGCGTCTCAGCAAAATGCTTTTCCACTGTGTCTAGCAAGGAGAAACTGTGCCAGCACAGTATACGTGCCCGGACTTGTGTTCTCAATTCCCGAGTTCTCGGCATCTCAAAATCTAAAGGGAAGAGCAAGGTTATCTATGGTAGGCTGGGGCAGAACTAGAAGCAAGCAGAGCAAAGTTGTGCAAGAATACCTTCCTTTCGGATGCTAATGGCAATTGAAGAGGCAGGCAAGTGGTAAGCCTTGAAATTCTAGCAGTTAGAAAGCTGCGGACAAGGTCCGGGTGTTGTGCGGCTTCACTCTTCGCATCGTGGAAGGTACCGCGCTCTCCGTCTCTCGGATGCGATCAAGCGGCTCTTCGCGCAGAGAGCACTGTGCCGGTCACTGTGCGCTGCGGAGCTCTCTTTCTGCCGAAAGACGCCTGGCAGCGGCACATAACTTCGGAGAGCTCCGTATCTCCGTATTCTGCATTTCTTGTCTTCTGCGTCTCAGCAAAATGCTTTTCCACTGTGTCTAGCAAGGAGAAACTGTGCCAGCACAGTATACGTGCCCGGACTTGTGTTCTCAATTCCCGAGTTCTCGGCATCTCAAAATCTAAAGGGAAGAGCAAGGTTATCTATGGTAGGCTGGGGCAGAACTAGAAGCAAGCAGAGCAAAGTTGTGCAAGAATACCTTCCTTTCGGATGCTAATGGCAATTGAAGAGGCAGGCAAGTGGTAAGCCTTGAACTTCTAGCAGTTAGAAAGCTGCGGAAACAGTGCAGGCGTTGTGCGGCTTCACTCTTCGCATCCTAGAACGTGGCGCGCTCTCCGTCTCTCGGATGCCATCTAGCGGGTGTTTGCGCAGAGAGCGCTGTGCTGATCGCGGTTCTAAATATTTTTCTGGGTTTTTGGGATGTTTTGGTTCGTTTTTGTGAAGTTTTGGAGAGTTTTGGAATATTTCGGTTCCTTTCGGCGGGTTTTGAAATATTTTGCCCGGATTTTTAAAATGTTTTTATTTGTTTTTATTATTTTTTGGTAAGTTTTTTTGTGTTTTGATAAGTCCTGGCTGGTTTTCTAGTATTTTGGCGTGTTTTCCGAATGTTTTGATCACTTTTGGCGGGTTCTAAAGTATTTCGTCTGGTGTTTGGATTGTTTTAATTTGTTTTGATTTGTTTTTCTTATGTTTTGGTGGGTTCTTGGAAAGGTTTGGTTCATTTTTGCGTATTTTAAAGTATTTTAGCGGGTTTTTGGAATGTTTTGATTTGCATTGATTTTCTTTCTAATGTTTTGACGGATTTTTTGTATGTTTTTTGCGTCTATTGGGAATGTTGTGATCAGTTTCGACGTGTGTATTAACATTTTGGCAGGTTTTTGGAATGTTTTAATTGTTTTTTTACAATATTTCAGCTGGTTTGGGAAATTTTAATTACTTTTGATGTGTTTTACAATATTTTGCCTGGTGTTTGGAATTTCTTGGTTTGTTTTGATTTGTTTTTATAAAGTTTTTGGAAAATTTTGATTCTTTTTGGTGAGTTTTAAAATAGTTTGGCGGGCTTAAAATAATTTGGTGAGTTTTTACAATGTTTTAGCTGGTATTGATTTGTTTTTATTATGTTTTGGCAAGCTTTTTGAAATATTTGGATCAGTTCTGGCTGGTTTTCTAGTATTTTGGCATGTCTTCAGAATGTTTTGATCCGTTTTGGCGGGTTTTAATATATTTTGGCAGGTTTTTAGAATATTTTGTTTGGTTTTCCTATGTCTTTATTATGTTTTGGAGGGCTTTTAGAATGTTTAGATTACTTTGGGCGGGTTTTTAGGATTTTTTTGGTTGGTTTTGATTAGTTTATGTTATGTTTAGTCAGTTTTTTGGTGTGTTTGGATTAGTTTTATTGGGCTTTATCATGTTTTGGCGGTTTTTTTGAATGTTTTATTGACTTCTGACAAATTATATAATATTTTGGCAGGTTTTCAGTATGTTTTGATCAGTTTTTGGGGAGTTCTAAAATATTTTGTCAAGTTTTTGGAATTTTTTGGTTGGTTTTGATTTGTTTTTATGATGTTTTGCCAAGTTTTTTGAATGTTTTGATCAGTTCTGGCTGGTTTTCTAATGTTTTGGCATCTTTTCAGAATGTTTTGATGAGTTTTGCGGGTCCAAATTATTTTGGCGGGTTTTCGGAATATTTTGGTTGGTTTTGATTTGTTTTTATGATGTTTTGGCGGGTTTTCGGAATGTCTTGGTTGGGTTTTAGAATGTTTTGTATTCTCTTGAGTTGTTTTTATTGTGTTGGCAGGTTTTGGAATGTTTGGATTCTTTTTGGCGGGTGTTCGGAATGTTTTGGCGGGTGTTCGGAATGTTTTGATTAGTTTTGACGGGTTTTGAAATATTTTGGCCGGTTTTTAGAAGGTTTCGATTTGTTTTGATTTGTTTTGATTCTGTTTAGCCCAGTTTTTGGTGTGTTTGGATTAGCTTTGGTGGGCTTTATCATGTTTTGTCCGGTTTTTTCAAATGTATTGATCACCTCTGTCTGGTTTTCTATTTTGGCGGGTTTGAAAATATTTTTGGATGAGTTTTGGCGGGTTTGAAAATATTTTGGCTCTTTGCGCAGAGATGACGGTGCCGGTTGCGGTGCGCTCCGGGGCGCTCCTTCTGCGGAAAGACGCCTGGCAGCGGCACTTGGGACAGCTCCGCGTCTCTGTATTCTGCCTTTCTTGCCTTCTGCATCTCAGCAAAATGCTTTCCCACTAGGTCTAGCAAGGAGAAACTGTGGCAGCTGAGTAGATGTAGCCCGGCCCGCCCTTTGAAGTTGACAAGTTCTTGGCATCTCAGAGCCTCAAGGCAAGAGCAAGGTTCTCTATGGTAGGCTGGGGCAGAACTAGCAGCAAGCAGAGCAAAGTTGTCCAAGAATAGCTTCCATTGGAATGCTAATGGCAATTGAAGAGGCAGGCCAGTGGCAAGCCACTAGCTTCTAGCAGTTTGAAAGTTGCAGACACAGTGCAGGTGTTGTGCGGCTTCCTTCTTGGCCTCCTAGAAGGTGCCGCGCTCTCCGTCTCTTGCTTGCCAATATGTTGCCGTGTTCCTCCTATTGTTTGGGTTGTTTTGATTTGTTTTTATGATGTTTTGGCGGGTTTTCGAAATATTTTGGTGGTGTTTTAGAATGTTTTGTTTTCTCTTGTGTTGTTTTTATTGTCTTGGCAGGTTGTGGAACGTTTGGATTCCTTTTGGCGGGTTTTAAAATATTTTGGCTCTTTGCGCAGAGATGACGGTGCCGGTTGCGGTGCGCTCCGGGGCGCTCCTTCTGCGGAAAGACGCCTGGCAGCGGCACTTGGGACAGCTCCGCGTCTCTGTATTCTGCCTTTCTTGCCTTCTGCATCTCAGCAAAATGCTTTCCCACTAGGTCTAGCAAGGAGAAACTGTGGCAGCTGAGTAGATGTAGCCCGGCCCGCCCTTTGAAGATGACAAGTTCTTGGCATCTCAGAGCCTCAAGGCAAGAGCAAGGTTCTCTATGGTAGGCTGGGGCAGAACTAGCAGCAAGCAGAGCAAAGTTGTCCAAGAATAGCTTCCATTGAAATGCTAATGGCAATTGAAGAGGCAGGCAAGTGGTAAGCCTTGAAATTCTAGCAGTTAGAAAGATGCAGACAAGGTCCGGGTGTTGTGCGGCTTCACTCTTCGCATCGTAGAAGGTACCGCGCTCTCCGTCTCTCGGATGCGATCAAGCGGCTCTTCGCGCAGAGAGCACTGTGCCGGTCACTGTGCGCTGCGGAGCTCTCTTTCTGCCGAAAGACGCCTGGCAGCGGCACTTAACTTCGGAGAGCTCCGTATCTCCGTATTCTGCATTTCTTGTCTTCTGCGTCTCAGCAAAATGCTTTTCCACTGTGTCTAGCAAGGAGAAACTGTGCCAGCACAGTATACGTGCCCGGACTTGTGTTCTCAATTCCCGAGTTCTCGGCATCTCAAAATCTAAAGGGAAGAGCAAGGTTATCTATGGTAGGCTGGGGCAGAACTAGAAGCAAGCAGAGCAAAGTTGTGCAAGAATACCTTCCTTTCGGATGCTAATGGCAATTGAAGAGGCAGGCAAGTGGTAAGCCTTGAAATTCTAGCAGTTAGAAAGCTGCGGACAAGGTCCGGGTGTTGTGCGGCTTCACTCTTCGCATCGTGGAAGGTACCGCGCTCTCCGTCTCTCGGATGCGATCAAGCGGCTCTTCGCGCAGAGAGCACTGTGCCGGTCACTGTGCGCTGCGGAGCTCTCTTTCTGCCGAAAGACGCCTGGCAGCGGCACATAACTTCGGAGAGCTCCGTATCTCCGTATTCTGCATTTCTTGTCTTCTGCGTCTCAGCAAAATGCTTTTCCACTGTGTCTAGCAAGGAGAAACTGTGCCAGCACAGTATACGTGCCCGGACTTGTGTTCTCAATTCCCGAGTTCTCGGCATCTCAAAATCTAAAGGGAAGAGCAAGGTTATCTATGGTAGGCTGGGGCAGAACTAGAAGCAAGCAGAGCAAAGTTGTGCAAGAATACCTTCCTTTCGGATGCTAATGGCAATTGAAGAGGCAGGCAAGTGGTAAGCCTTGAACTTCTAGCAGTTAGAAAGCTGCGGAAACAGTGCAGGCGTTGTGCGGCTTCACTCTTCGCATCCTAGAACGTGGCGCGCTCTCCGTCTCTCGGATGCCATCTAGCGGGTGTTTGCGCAGAGAGCGCTGTGCTGATCGCGGTTCTAAATATTTTTCTGGGTTTTTGGGATGTTTTGGTTCGTTTTTGTGAAGTTTTGGAGAGTTTTGGAATATTTCGGTTCCTTTCGGCGGGTTTTGAAATATTTTGCCCGGATTTTTAAAATGTTTTTATTTGTTTTTATTATTTTTTGGTAAGTTTTTTTGTGTTTTGATAAGTCCTGGCTGGTTTTCTAGTATTTTGGCGTGTTTTCCGAATGTTTTGATCACTTTTGGCGGGTTCTAAAGTATTTCGTCTGGTGTTTGGATTGTTTTAATTTGTTTTGATTTGTTTTTCTTATGTTTTGGTGGGTTCTTGGAAAGGTTTGGTTCATTTTTGCGTATTTTAAAGTATTTTAGCGGGTTTTTGGAATGTTTTGATTTGCATTGATTTTCTTTCTAATGTTTTGACGGATTTTTTGTATGTTTTTTGCGTCTATTGGGAATGTTGTGATCAGTTTCGACGTGTGTATTAACATTTTGGCAGGTTTTTGGAATGTTTTAATTGTTTTTTTACAATATTTCAGCTGGTTTGGGAAATTTTAATTACTTTTGATGTGTTTTACAATATTTTGCCTGGTGTTTGGAATTTCTTGGTTTGTTTTGATTTGTTTTTATAAAGTTTTTGGAAAATTTTGATTCTTTTTGGTGAGTTTTAAAATAGTTTGGCGGGCTTAAAATAATTTGGTGAGTTTTTACAATGTTTTAGCTGGTATTGATTTGTTTTTATTATGTTTTGGCAAGCTTTTTGAAATATTTGGATCAGTTCTGGCTGGTTTTCTAGTATTTTGGCATGTCTTCAGAATGTTTTGATCCGTTTTGGCGGGTTTTAATATATTTTGGCAGGTTTTTAGAATATTTTGTTTGGTTTTCCTATGTCTTTATTATGTTTTGGAGGGCTTTTAGAATGTTTAGATTACTTTGGGCGGGTTTTTAGGATTTTTTTGGTTGGTTTTGATTAGTTTATGTTATGTTTAGTCAGTTTTTTGGTGTGTTTGGATTAGTTTTATTGGGCTTTATCATGTTTTGGCGGTTTTTTTGAATGTTTTATTGACTTCTGACAAATTATATAATATTTTGGCAGGTTTTCAGTATGTTTTGATCAGTTTTTGGGGAGTTCTAAAATATTTTGTCAAGTTTTTGGAATTTTTTGGTTGGTTTTGATTTGTTTTTATGATGTTTTGCCAAGTTTTTTGAATGTTTTGATCAGTTCTGGCTGGTTTTCTAATGTTTTGGCATCTTTTCAGAATGTTTTGATGAGTTTTGCGGGTCCAAATTATTTTGGCGGGTTTTCGGAATATTTTGGTTGGTTTTGATTTGTTTTTATGATGTTTTGGCGGGTTTTCGGAATGTCTTGGTTGGGTTTTAGAATGTTTTGTATTCTCTTGAGTTGTTTTTATTGTGTTGGCAGGTTTTGGAATGTTTGGATTCTTTTTGGCGGGTGTTCGGAATGTTTTGGCGGGTGTTCGGAATGTTTTGATTAGTTTTGACGGGTTTTGAAATATTTTGGCCGGTTTTTAGAAGGTTTCGATTTGTTTTGATTTGTTTTGATTCTGTTTAGCCCAGTTTTTGGTGTGTTTGGATTAGCTTTGGTGGGCTTTATCATGTTTTGTCCGGTTTTTTCAAATGTATTGATCACCTCTGTCTGGTTTTCTATTTTGGCGGGTTTGAAAATATTTTTGGATGAGTTTTGGCGGGTTTGAAAATATTTTGGCTCTTTGCGCAGAGATGACGGTGCCGGTTGCGGTGCGCTCCGGGGCGCTCCTTCTGCGGAAAGACGCCTGGCAGCGGCACTTGGGACAGCTCCGCGTCTCCGTATTCTGCGTTTCTTGCCTTCTGCATCTCAGCAAAATGCTTTCCCACTAGGTCTAGCAAGGAGAAACTGTGGCAGCTGAGTAGATGTAGCCCGGCCCGCCCTTTGAAGTTGACAAGTTCTTGGCATCTCAGAGCCTCAAGGCAAGAGCAAGGTTCTCTATGCTAGGCTGGGGCAGAACTAGCAGCAAGCAGAGCAAAGTTGTCCAAGAATAGCTTCCATTGGAATGCTAATGGCAATTGAAGAGGCAGGCCAGTGGCAAGCCACTAGCTTCTAGCAGTTTGAAAGTTGCAGACACAGTGCAGGTGTTGTGCGGCTTCCTTCTTGGCCTCCTAGAAGGTGCCACGCTCTCCGTCTCTTGCTTGCCAATATGTTGCCGTGTTCCTCCTATTGTTTGGGTTGTTTTGATTTGTTTTTATGATGTTTTGGCGGGTTTTCGAAATATTTTGGTGGTGTTTTAGAATGTTTTGTTTTCTCTTGTGTTGTTTTTATTGTCTTGGCAGGTTGTGGAACGTTTGGATTCCTTTTGGCGGGTTTTAAAATATTTTGGCTCTTTGCGCAGAGATGACGGTGCCGGTTGCGGTGCGCTCCGGGGCGCTCCTTCTGCGGAAAGACGCCTGGCAGCGGCACTTGGGGCAGCTCCGCGTCTCTGTATTCTGCCTTTCTTGCCTTCTGCATCTCAGCAAAATGCTTTCCCACTAGGTCTAGCAAGGAGAAACTGTGGCAGCTGAGTAGATGTAGCCCGGCCCGCCCTTTGAAGTTGACAAGTTCTTGGCATCTCAGAGCCTCAAGGCAAGAGCAAGGTTCTCTATGGTAGGCTGGGGCAGAACTAGCAGCAAGCAGAGCAAAGTTGTCCAAGAATAGCTTCCATTGAAATGCTAATGGCAATTGAAGAGGCAGGCAAGTGGTAAGCCTTGAAATTCTAGCAGTTAGAAAGCTGCGGACAAGGTCCGGGTGTTGTGCGGCTTCACTCTTCGCATCGTGGAAGGTACCGCGCTCTCCGTCTCTCGGATGCGATCAAGCGGCTCTTCGCGCAGAGAGCACTGTGCCGGTCACTGTGCGCTGCGGAGCTCTCTTTCTGCCGAAAGACGCCTGGCAGCGGCACATAACTTCGGAGAGCTCCGTATCTCCGTATTCTGCATTTCTTGTCTTCTGCGTCTCAGCAAAATGCTTTTCCACTGTGTCTAGCAAGGAGAAACTGTGCCAGCACAGTATACGTGCCCGGACTTGTGTTCTCAATTCCCGAGTTCTCGGCATCTCAAAATCTAAAGGGAAGAGCAAGGTTATCTATGGTAGGCTGGGGCAGAACTAGAAGCAAGCAGAGCAAAGTTGTGCAAGAATACCTTCCTTTCGGATGCTAATGGCAATTGAAGAGGCAGGCAAGTGCTAAGCCTTGAACTTCTAGCAGTTAGAAAGCTGCGGAAACAGTGCAGGCGTTGTGCGGCTTCACTCTTCGCATCCTAGAACGTGGCGCGCTCTCCGTCTCTCGGATGCCATCTAGCGGGTGTTTGCGCAGAGAGCGCTGTGCTGATCGCGGTTCTAAATATTTTTCTGGGTTTTTGGGATGTTTTGGTTCGTTTTTGTGAAGTTTTGGAGAGTTTTGGAATATTTCGGTTCCTTTCGGCGGGTTTTGAAATATTTTGCCCGGATTTTTAAAATGTTTTTATTTGTTTTTATTATTTTTTGGTAAGTTTTTTGTGTTTTGATAAGTCCTGGCTGGTTTTCTAGTATTTTGGCGTGTTTTCCGAATGTTTTGATCACTTTTGGCGGGTTCTAAAGTATTTCGTCTGGTGTTTGGATTGTTTTAATTTGTTTTGATTTGTTTTTCTTATGTTTTGGTGGGTTCTTGGAAAGGTTTGGTTCATTTTTGCGTATTTTAAAGTATTTTAGCGGGTTTTTGGAATGTTTTGATTTGCATTGATTTTCTTTCTAATGTTTTGACGGATTTTTTGTATGTTTTTTGCGTCTATTGGGAATGTTGTGATCAGTTTCGACGTGTGTATTAACATTTTGGCAGGTTTTTGGAATGTTTTAATTGTTTTTTTACAATATTTCAGCTGGTTTGGGAAATTTTAATTACTTTTGATGTGTTTTACAATATTTTGCCTGGTGTTTGGAATTTCTTGGTTTGTTTTGATTTGTTTTTATAAAGTTTTTGGAAAATTTTGATTCTTTTTGGTGAGTTTTAAAATAGTTTGGCGGGCTTAAAATAATTTGGTGAGTTTTTACAATGTTTTAGCTGGTATTGATTTGTTTTTATTATGTTTTGGCAAGCTTTTTGAAATATTTGGATCAGTTCTGGCTGGTTTTCTAGTATTTTGGCATGTCTTCAGAATGTTTTGATCCGTTTTGGCGGGTTTTAATATATTTTGGCAGGTTTTTAGAATATTTTGTTTGGTTTTCCTATGTCTTTATTATGTTTTGGAGGGCTTTTAGAATGTTTAGATTACTTTGGGCGGGTTTTTAGGATTTTTTTGGTTGGTTTTGATTAGTTTATGTTATGTTTAGTCAGTTTTTTGGTGTGTTTGGATTAGTTTTATTGGGCTTTATCATGTTTTGGCGGTTTTTTTGAATGTTTTATTGACTTCTGACAAATTATATAATATTTTGGCAGGTTTTCAGTATGTTTTGATCAGTTTTTGGGGAGTTCTAAAATATTTTGTCAAGTTTTTGGAATTTTTTGGTTGGTTTTGATTTGTTTTTATGATGTTTTGCCAAGTTTTTTGAATGTTTTGATCAGTTCTGGCTGGTTTTCTAATGTTTTGGCATCTTTTCAGAATGTTTTGATGAGTTTTGCGGGTCCAAATTATTTTGGCGGGTTTTCGGAATATTTTGGTTGGTTTTGATTTGTTTTTATGATGTTTTGGCGGGTTTTCGGAATGTCTTGGTTGGGTTTTAGAATGTTTTGTATTCTCTTGAGTTGTTTTTATTGTGTTGGCAGGTTTTGGAATGTTTGGATTCTTTTTGGCGGGTGTTCGGAATGTTTTGGCGGGTGTTCGGAATGTTTTGATTAGTTTTGACGGGTTTTGAAATATTTTGGCCGGTTTTTAGAAGGTTTCGATTTGTTTTGATTTGTTTTGATTCTGTTTAGCCCAGTTTTTGGTGTGTTTGGATTAGCTTTGGTGGGCTTGATCATGTTTTGTCCGGTTTTTTCAAATGTATTGATCACCTCTGTCTGGTTTTCTATTTTGGCGGGTTTGAAAATATTTTTGGATGAGTTTTGGCGGGTTTGAAAATATTTTGGCTCTTTGCGCAGAGATGACGGTGCCGGTTGCGGTGCGCTCCGGGGCGCTCCTTCTGCGGAAAGACGCCTGGCAGCGGCACTTGGGACAGCTCCGCGTCTCCGTATTCTGCGTTTCTTGCCTTCTGCATCTCAGCAAAATGCTTTCCCACTAGGTCTAGCAAGGAGAAACTGTGGCAGCTGAGTAGATGTAGCCCGGCCCGCCCTTTGAAGTTGACAAGTTCTTGGCATCTCAGAGCCTCAAGGCAAGAGCAAGGTTCTCTATGGTAGGCTGGGGCAGAACTAGCAGCAAGCAGAGCAAAGTTGTCCAAGAATAGCTTCCATTGGAATGCTAATGGCAATTGAAGAGGCAGGCCAGTGGCAAGCCACTAGCTTCTAGCAGTTTGAAAGTTGCAGACACAGTGCAGGTGTTGTGCGGCTTCCTTCTTGGCCTCCTAGAAGGTGCCACGCTCTCCGTCTCTTGCTTGCCAATATGTTGCCGTGTTCCTCCTATTGTTTGGGTTGTTTTGATTTGTTTTTATGATGTTTTGGCGGGTTTTCGAAATATTTTGGTGGTGTTTTAGAATGTTTTGTTTTCTCTTGTGTTGTTTTTATTGTCTTGGCAGGTTGTGGAACGTTTGGATTCCTTTTGGCGGGTTTTAAAATATTTTGGCTCTTTGCGCAGAGATGACGGTGCCGGTTGCGGTGCGCTCCGGGGCGCTCCTTCTGCGGAAAGACGCCTGGCAGCGGCACTTGGGACAGCTCCGCGTCTCTGTATTCTGCCTTTCTTGCCTTCTGCATCTCAGCAAAATGCTTTCCCACTAGGTCTAGCAAGGAGAAACTGTGGCAGCTGAGTAGATGTAGCCCGGCCCGCCCTTTGAAGTTGACAAGTTCTTGGCATCTCAGAGCCTCAAGGCAAGAGCAAGGTTCTCTATGGTAGGCTGGGGCAGAACTAGCAGCAAGCAGAGCAAAGTTGTCCAAGAATAGCTTCCATTGAAATGCTAATGGCAATTGAAGAGGCAGGCAAGTGGTAAGCCTTGAAATTCTAGCAGTTAGAAAGATGCAGACAAGGTCCGGGTGTTGTGCGGCTTCACTCTTCGCATCGTAGAAGGTACCGCGCTCTCCGTCTCTCGGATGCGATCAAGCGGCTCTTCGCGCAGAGAGCACTGTGCCGGTCACTGTGCGCTGCGGAGCTCTCTTTCTGCCGAAAGACGCCTGGCAGCGGCACTTAACTTCGGAGAGCTCCGTATCTCCGTATTCTGCATTTCTTGTCTTCTGCGTCTCAGCAAAATGCTTTTCCACTGTGTCTAGCAAGGAGAAACTGTGCCAGCACAGTATACGTGCCCGGACTTGTGTTCTCAATTCCCGAGTTCTCGGCATCTCAAAATCTAAAGGGAAGAGCAAGGTTATCTATGGTAGGCTGGGGCAGAACTAGAAGCAAGCAGAGCAAAGTTGTGCAAGAATACCTTCCTTTCGGATGCTAATGGCAATTGAAGAGGCAGGCAAGTGGTAAGCCTTGAAATTCTAGCAGTTAGAAAGCTGCGGACAAGGTCCGGGTGTTGTGCGGCTTCACTCTTCGCATCGTGGAAGGTACCGCGCTCTCCGTCTCTCGGATGCGATCAAGCGGCTCTTCGCGCAGAGAGCACTGTGCCGGTCACTGTGCGCTGCGGAGCTCTCTTTCTGCCGAAAGACGCCTGGCAGCGGCACATAACTTCGGAGAGCTCCGTATCTCCGTATTCTGCATTTCTTGTCTTCTGCGTCTCAGCAAAATGCTTTTCCACTGTGTCTAGCAAGGAGAAACTGTGCCAGCACAGTATACGTGCCCGGACTTGTGTTCTCAATTCCCGAGTTCTCGGCATCTCAAAATCTAAAGGGAAGAGCAAGGTTATCTATGGTAGGCTGGGGCAGAACTAGAAGCAAGCAGAGCAAAGTTGTGCAAGAATACCTTCCTTTCGGATGCTAATGGCAATTGAAGAGGCAGGCAAGTGCTAAGCCTTGAACTTCTAGCAGTTAGAAAGCTGCGGAAACAGTGCAGGCGTTGTGCGGCTTCACTCTTCGCATCCTAGAACGTGGCGCGCTCTCCGTCTCTCGGATGCCATCTAGCGGGTGTTTGCGCAGAGAGCGCTGTGCTGATCGCGGTTCTAAATATTTTTCTGGGTTTTTGGGATGTTTTGGTTCGTTTTTGTGAAGTTTTGGAGAGTTTTGGAATATTTCGGTTCCTTTCGGCGGGTTTTGAAATATTTTGCCCGGATTTTTAAAATGTTTTTATTTGTTTTTATTATTTTTTGGTAAGTTTTTTGTGTTTTGATAAGTCCTGGCTGGTTTTCTAGTATTTTGGCGTGTTTTCCGAATGTTTTGATCACTTTTGGCGGGTTCTAAAGTATTTCGTCTGGTGTTTGGATTGTTTTAATTTGTTTTGATTTGTTTTTCTTATGTTTTGGTGGGTTCTTGGAAAGGTTTGGTTCATTTTTGCGTATTTTAAAGTATTTTAGCGGGTTTTTGGAATGTTTTGATTTGCATTGATTTTCTTTCTAATGTTTTGACGGATTTTTTGTATGTTTTTTGCGTCTATTGGGAATGTTGTGATCAGTTTCGACGTGTGTATTAACATTTTGGCAGGTTTTTGGAATGTTTTAATTGTTTTTTTACAATATTTCAGCTGGTTTGGGAAATTTTAATTACTTTTGATGTGTTTTACAATATTTTGCCTGGTGTTTGGAATTTCTTGGTTTGTTTTGATTTGTTTTTATAAAGTTTTTGGAAAATTTTGATTCTTTTTGGTGAGTTTTAAAATAGTTTGGCGGGCTTAAAATAATTTGGTGAGTTTTTACAATGTTTTAGCTGGTATTGATTTGTTTTTATTATGTTTTGGCAAGCTTTTTGAAATATTTGGATCAGTTCTGGCTGGTTTTCTAGTATTTTGGCATGTCTTCAGAATGTTTTGATCCGTTTTGGCGGGTTTTAATATATTTTGGCAGGTTTTTAGAATATTTTGTTTGGTTTTCCTATGTCTTTATTATGTTTTGGAGGGCTTTTAGAATGTTTAGATTACTTTGGGCGGGTTTTTAGGATTTTTTTGGTTGGTTTTGATTAGTTTATGTTATGTTTAGTCAGTTTTTTGGTGTGTTTGGATTAGTTTTATTGGGCTTTATCATGTTTTGGCGGTTTTTTTGAATGTTTTATTGACTTCTGACAAATTATATAATATTTTGGTAGGTTTTCAGTATGTTTTGATCAGTTTTTGGGGAGTTCTAAAATATTTTGTCAAGTTTTTGGAATTTTTTGGTTGGTTTTGATTTGTTTTTATGATGTTTTGCCAAGTTTTTTGAATGTTTTGATCAGTTCTGGCTGGTTTTCTAATGTTTTGGCATCTTTTCAGAATGTTTTGATGAGTTTTGCGGGTCCAAATTATTTTGGCGGGTTTTCGGAATATTTTGGTTGGTTTTGATTTGTTTTTATGATGTTTTGGCGGGTTTTCGGAATGTCTTGGTTGGGTTTTAGAATGTTTTGTATTCTCTTGAGTTGTTTTTATTGTGTTGGCAGGTTTTGGAATGTTTGGATTCTTTTTGGCGTGTGTTCGGAATGTTTTGGCAGGTGTTCGGAATGTTTTGATTAGTTTTGACGGGTTTTGAAATATTTTGGCCGGTTTTTAGAAGGTTTCGATTTGTTTTGATTTGTTTTGATTCTGTTTAGCCCAGTTTTTGGTGTGTTTGGATTAGCTTTGGTGGGCTTGATCATGTTTTGTCCGGTTTTTTCAAATGTATTGATCACCTCTGTCTGGTTTTCTATTTTGGCGGGTTTGAAAATATTTTTGGATGAGTTTTGGCGGGTTTGAAAATATTTTGGCTCTTTGCGCAGAGATGACGGTGCCGGTTGCGGTGCGCTCCGGGGCGCTCCTTCTGCGGAAAGACGCCTGGCAGCGGCACTTGGGACAGCTCCGCGTCTCCGTATTCTGCGTTTCTTGCCTTCTGCATCTCAGCAAAATGCTTTCCCACTAGGTCTAGCAAGGAGAAACTGTGGCAGCTGAGTAGATGTAGCCCGGCCCGCCCTTTGAAGTTGACAAGTTCTTGGCATCTCAGAGCCTCAAGGCAAGAGCAAGGTTCTCTATGGTAGGCTGGGGCAGAACTAGCAGCAAGCAGAGCAAAGTTGTCCAAGAATAGCTTCCATTGGAATGCTAATGGCAATTGAAGAGGCAGGCCAGTGGCAAGCCACTAGCTTCTAGCAGTTTGAAAGTTGCAGACACAGTGCAGGTGTTGTGCGGCTTCCTTCTTGGCCTCCTAGAAGGTGCCGCGCTCTCCGTCTCTTGCTTGCCAATATGTTGCCGTGTTCCTCCTATTGTTTGGGTTGTTTTGATTTGTTTTTATGATGTTTTGGCGGGTTTTCGAAATATTTTGGTGGTGTTTTAGAATGTTTTGTTTTCTCTTGTGTTGTTTTTATTGTCTTGGCAGGTTGTGGAACGTTTGGATTCCTTTTGGCGGGTTTGAAAATATTTTGGCTCTTTGCGCAGAGATGACGGTGCCGGTTGCGGTGCGCTCCGGGGCGCTCCTTCTGCGGAAAGACGCCTGGCAGCGGCACTTGGGACAGCTCCGCGTCTCTGTATTCTGCCTTTCTTGCCTTCTGCATCTCAGCAAAATGCTTTCCCACTAGGTCTAGCAAGGAGAAACTGTGGCAGCTGAGTAGATGTAGCCCGGCCCGCCCTTTGAAGTTGACAAGTTCTTGGCATCTCAGAGCCTCAAGGCAAGAGCAAGGTTCTCTATGGTAGGCTGGGGCAGAACTAGCAGCAAGCAGAGCAAAGTTGTCCAAGAATAGCTTCCATTGAAATGCTAATGGCAATTGAAGAGGCAGGCAAGTGGTAAGCCTTGAAATTCTAGCAGTTAGAAAGATGCAGACAAGGTCCGGGTGTTGTGCGGCTTCACTCTTCGCATCGTAGAAGGTACCGCGCTCTCCGTCTCTCGGATGCGATCAAGCGGCTCTTCGCGCAGAGAGCACTGTGCCGGTCACTGTGCGCTGCGGAGCTCTCTTTCTGCCGAAAGACGCCTGGCAGCGGCACTTAACTTCGGAGAGCTCCGTATCTCCGTATTCTGCATTTCTTGTCTTCTGCGTCTCAGCAAAATGCTTTTCCACTGTGTCTAGCAAGGAGAAACTGTGCCAGCACAGTATACGTGCCCGGACTTGTGTTCTCAATTCCCGAGTTCTCGGCATCTCAAAATCTAAAGGGAAGAGCAAGGTTATCTATGGTAGGCTGGGGCAGAACTAGAAGCAAGCAGAGCAAAGTTGTGCAAGAATACCTTCCTTTCGGATGCTAATGGCAATTGAAGAGGCAGGCAAGTGCTAAGCCTTGAAATTCTAGCAGTTAGAAAGCTGCGGACAAGGTCCGGGTGTTGTGCGGCTTCACTCTTCGCATCGTGGAAGGTACCGCGCTCTCCGTCTCTCGGATGCGATCAAGCGGCTCTTCGCGCAGAGAGCACTGTGCCGGTCACTGTGCGCTGCGGAGCTCTCTTTCTGCCGAAAGACGCCTGGCAGCGGCACATAACTTCGGAGAGCTCCGTATCTCCGTATTCTGCATTTCTTGTCTTCTGCGTCTCAGCAAAATGCTTTTCCACTGTGTCTAGCAAGGAGAAACTGTGCCAGCACAGTATACGTGCCCGGACTTGTGTTCTCAATTCCCGAGTTCTCGGCATCTCAAAATCTAAAGGGAAGAGCAAGGTTATCTATGGTAGGCTGGGGCAGAACTAGAAGCAAGCAGAGCAAAGTTGTGCAAGAATACCTTCCTTTCGGATGCTAATGGCAATTGAAGAGGCAGGCAAGTGCTAAGCCTTGAACTTCTAGCAGTTAGAAAGCTGCGGAAACAGTGCAGGCGTTGTGCGGCTTCACTCTTCGCATCCTAGAACGTGGCGCGCTCTCCGTCTCTCGGATGCCATCTAGCGGGTGTTTGCGCAGAGAGCGCTGTGCTGATCGCGGTTCTAAATATTTTTCTGGGGTTTTGGGATGTTTTGGTTCGTTTTTGTGAAGTTTTGGAGAGTTTTGGAATATTTCGGTTCCTTTCGGCGGGTTTTGAAATATTTTGCCCGGATTTTTAAAATGTTTTTATTTGTTTTTATTATTTTTTGGTAAGTTTTTTTGTGTTTTGATAAGTCCTGGCTGGTTTTCTAGTATTTTGGCGTGTTTTCCGAATGTTTTGATCACTTTTGGCGGGTTCTAAAGTATTTCGTCTGGTGTTTGGATTGTTTTAATTTGTTTTGATTTGTTTTTCTTATGTTTTGGTGGGTTCTTGGAAAGGTTTGGTTCATTTTTGCGTATTTTAAAGTATTTTAGCGGGTTTTTGGAATGTTTTGATTTGCATTGATTTTCTTTCTAATGTTGTGACGGATTTTTTGTATGTTTTTTGCGTCTATTGGGAATGTTGTGATCAGTTTCGACGTGTGTATTAACATTTTGGCAGGTTTTTGGAATGTTTTAATTGTTTTTTTACAATATTTCAGCTGGTTTGGGAAATTTTAATTACTTTTGATGTGTTTTACAATATTTTGCCTGGTGTTTGGAATTTCTTGGTTTGTTTTGATTTGTTTTTATAAAGTTTTTGGAAAATTTTGATTCTTTTTGGTGAGTTTTAAAATAGTTTGGCGGGCTTAAAATAATTTGGTGAGTTTTTACAATGTTTTAGCTGGTATTGATTTGTTTTTATTATGTTTTGGCAAGCTTTTTGAAATATTTGGATCAGTTCTGGCTGGTTTTCTAGTATTTTGGCATGTCTTCAGAATGTTTTGATCCGTTTTGGCGGGTTTTAATATATTTTGGCAGGTTTTTAGAATATTTTGTTTGGTTTTCCTATGTCTTTATTATGTTTTGGAGGGCTTTTAGAATGTTTAGATTACTTTGGGCGGGTTTTTAGGATTTTTTTGGTTGGTTTTGATTAGTTTATGTTATGTTTAGTCAGTTTTTTGGTGTGTTTGGATTAGTTTTATTGGGCTTTATCATGTTTTGGCGGTTTTTTTGAATGTTTTATTGACTTCTGACAAATTATATAATATTTTGGCAGGTTTTCAGTATGTTTTGATCAGTTTTTGGGGAGTTCTAAAATATTTTGTCAAGTTTTTGGAATTTTTTGGTTGGTTTTGATTTGTTTTTATGATGTTTTGCCAAGTTTTTTGAATGTTTTGATCAGTTCTGGCTGGTTTTCTAATGTTTTGGCATCTTTTCAGAATGTTTTGATGAGTTTTGCGGGTCCAAATTATTTTGGCGGGTTTTCGGAATATTTTGGTTGGTTTTGATTTGTTTTTATGATGTTTTGGCGGGTTTTCGGAATGTCTTGGTTGGGTTTTAGAATGTTTTGTATTCTCTTGAGTTGTTTTTATTGTGTTGGCAGGTTTTGGAATGTTTGGATTCTTTTTGGCGGGTGTTCGGAATGTTTTGGCGGGTGTTCGGAATGTTTTGATTAGTTTTGACGGGTTTTGAAATATTTTGGCCGGTTTTTAGAAGGTTTCGATTTGTTTTGATTTGTTTTGATTCTGTTTAGCCCAGTTTTTGGTGTGTTTGGATTAGCTTTGGTGGGCTTGATCATGTTTGGTCCGGTTTTTTCAAATGTATTGATCACCTCTGTCTGGTTTTCTATTTTGGCGGGTTTGAAAATATTTTTGGATGAGTTTTGGCGGGTTTGAAAATATTTTGGCTCTTTGCGCAGAGATGACGGTGCCGGTTGCGGTGCGCTCCGGGGCGCTCCTTCTGCGGAAAGACGCCTGGCAGCGGCACTTGGGACAGCTCCGCGTCTCCGTATTCTGCGTTTCTTGCCTTCTGCATCTCAGCAAAATGCTTTCCCACTAGGTCTAGCAAGGAGAAACTGTGGCAGCTGAGTAGATGTAGCCCGGCCCGCCCTTTGAAGTTGACAAGTTCTTGGCATCTCAGAGCCTCAAGGCAAGAGCAAGTTTATCTATGGTAGGCTGGGGCAGAACTAGCAGCAAGCAGAGCAAAGTTGTCCAAGAATAGCTTCCATTGGAATGCTAATGGCAATTGAAGAGGCAGGCCAGTGGCAAGCCACTAGCTTCTAGCAGTTTGAAAGTTGCAGACACAGTGCAGGTGTTGTGCGGCTTCCTTCTTGGCCTCCTAGAAGGTGCCGCGCTCTCCGTCTCTTGCTTGCCAATATGTTGCCGTGTTCCTCCTATTGTTTGGGTTGTTTTGATTTGTTTTTATGATGTTTTGGCGGGTTTTCGAAATATTTTGGTGGTGTTTTAGAATGTTTTGTTTTCTCTTGTGTTGTTTTTATTGTCTTGGCAGGTTGTGGAACGTTTGGATTCCTTTTGGCGGGTTTGAAAATATTTTGGCTCTTTGCGCAGAGATGACGGTGCCGGTTGCGGTGCGCTCCGGGGCGCTCCTTCTGCGGAAAGACGCCTGGCAGCGGCACTTGGGACAGCTCCGCGTCTCTGTATTCTGCCTTTCTTGCCTTCTGCATCTCAGCAAAATGCTTTCCCACTAGGTCTAGCAAGGAGAAACTGTGGCAGCTGAGTAGATGTAGCCCGGCCCGCCCTTTGAAGTTGACAAGTTCTTGGCATCTCAGAGCCTCAAGGCAAGAGCAAGGTTCTCTATGGTAGGCTGGGGCAGAACTAGCAGCAAGCAGAGCAAAGTTGTCCAAGAATAGCTTCCATTGAAATGCTAATGGCAATTGAAGAGGCAGGCAAGTGGTAAGCCTTGAAATTCTAGCAGTTAGAAAGATGCAGACAAGGTCCGGGTGTTGTGCGGCTTCACTCTTCGCATCGTAGAAGGTACCGCGCTCTCCGTCTCTCGGATGCGATCAAGCGGCTCTTCGCGCAGAGAGCACTGTGCCGGTCACTGTGCGCTGCGGAGCTCTCTTTCTGCCGAAAGACGCCTGGCAGCGGCACTTAACTTCGGAGAGCTCCGTATCTCCGTATTCTGCATTTCTTGTCTTCTGCGTCTCAGCAAAATGCTTTTCCACTGTGTCTAGCAAGGAGAAACTGTGCCAGCACAGTATACGTGCCCGGACTTGTGTTCTCAATTCCCGAGTTCTCGGCATCTCAAAATCTAAAGGGAAGAGCAAGGTTATCTATGGTAGGCTGGGGCAGAACTAGAAGCAAGCAGAGCAAAGTTGTGCAAGAATACCTTCCTTTCGGATGCTAATGGCAATTGAAGAGGCAGGCAAGTGCTAAGCCTTGAAATTCTAGCAGTTAGAAAGCTGCGGACAAGGTCCGGGTGTTGTGCGGCTTCACTCTTCGCATCGTGGAAGGTACCGCGCTCTCCGTCTCTCGGATGCGATCAAGCGGCTCTTCGCGCAGAGAGCACTGTGCCGGTCACTGTGCGCTGCGGAGCTCTCTTTCTGCCGAAAGACGCCTGGCAGCGGCACATAACTTCGGAGAGCTCCGTATCTCCGTATTCTGCATTTCTTGTCTTCTGCGTCTCAGCAAAATGCTTTTCCACTGTGTCTAGCAAGGAGAAACTGTGCCAGCACAGTATACGTGCCCGGACTTGTGTTCTCAATTCCCGAGTTCTCGGCATCTCAAAATCTAAAGGGAAGAGCAAGGTTATCTATGGTAGGCTGGGGCAGAACTAGAAGCAAGCAGAGCAAAGTTGTGCAAGAATACCTTCCTTTCGGATGCTAATGGCAATTGAAGAGGCAGGCAAGTGCTAAGCCTTGAACTTCTAGCAGTTAGAAAGCTGCGGAAACAGTGCAGGCGTTGTGCGGCTTCACTCTTCGCATCCTAGAACGTGGCGCGCTCTCCGTCTCTCGGATGCCATCTAGCGGGTGTTTGCGCAGAGAGCGCTGTGCTGATCGCGGTTCTAAATATTTTTCTGGGGTTTTGGGATGTTTTGGTTCGTTTTTGTGAAGTTTTGGAGAGTTTTGGAATATTTCGGTTCCTTTCGGCGGGTTTTGAAATATTTTGCCCGGATTTTTAAAATGTTTTTATTTGTTTTTATTATTTTTTGGTAAGTTTTTTTGTGTTTTGATAAGTCCTGGCTGGTTTTCTAGTATTTTGGCGTGTTTTCCGAATGTTTTGATCACTTTTGGCGGGTTCTAAAGTATTTCGTCTGGTGTTTGGATTGTTTTAATTTGTTTTGATTTGTTTTTCTTATGTTTTGGTGGGTTCTTGGAAAGGTTTGGTTCATTTTTGCGTATTTTAAAGTATTTTAGCGGGTTTTTGGAATGTTTTGATTTGCATTGATTTTCTTTCTAATGTTGTGACGGATTTTTTGTATGTTTTTTGCGTCTATTGGGAATGTTGTGATCAGTTTCGACGTGTGTATTAACATTTTGGCAGGTTTTTGGAATGTTTTAATTGTTTTTTTACAATATTTCAGCTGGTTTGGGAAATTTTAATTACTTTTGATGTGTTTTACAATATTTTGCCTGGTGTTTGGAATTTCTTGGTTTGTTTTGATTTGTTTTTATAAAGTTTTTGGAAAATTTTGATTCTTTTTGGTGAGTTTTAAAATAGTTTGGCGGGCTTAAAATAATTTGGTGAGTTTTTACAATGTTTTAGCTGGTATTGATTTGTTTTTATTATGTTTTGGCAAGCTTTTTGAAATATTTGGATCAGTTCTGGCTGGTTTTCTAGTATTTTGGCATGTCTTCAGAATGTTTTGATCCGTTTTGGCGGGTTTTAATATATTTTGGCAGGTTTTTAGAATATTTTGTTTGGTTTTCCTATGTCTTTATTATGTTTTGGAGGGCTTTTAGAATGTTTAGATTACTTTGGGCGGGTTTTTAGGATTTTTTTGGTTGGTTTTGATTAGTTTATGTTATGTTTAGTCAGTTTTTTGGTGTGTTTGGATTAGTTTTATTGGGCTTTATCATGTTTTGGCGGTTTTTTTGAATGTTTTATTGACTTCTGACAAATTATATAATATTTTGGCAGGTTTTCAGTATGTTTTGATCAGTTTTTGGGGAGTTCTAAAATATTTTGTCAAGTTTTTGGAATTTTTTGGTTGGTTTTGATTTGTTTTTATGATGTTTTGCCAAGTTTTTTGAATGTTTTGATCAGTTCTGGCTGGTTTTCTAATGTTTTGGCATCTTTTCAGAATGTTTTGATGAGTTTTGCGGGTCCAAATTATTTTGGCGGGTTTTCGGAATATTTTGGTTGGTTTTGATTTGTTTTTATGATGTTTTGGCGGGTTTTCGGAATGTCTTGGTTGGGTTTTAGAATGTTTTGTATTCTCTTGAGTTGTTTTTATTGTGTTGGCAGGTTTTGGAATGTTTGGATTCTTTTTGGCGGGTGTTCGGAATGTTTTGGCGGGTGTTCGGAATGTTTTGATTAGTTTTGACGGGTTTTGAAATATTTTGGCCGGTTTTTAGAAGGTTTCGATTTGTTTTGATTTGTTTTGATTCTGTTTAGCCCAGTTTTTGGTGTGTTTGGATTAGCTTTGGTGGGCTTGATCATGTTTGGTCCGGTTTTTTCAAATGTATTGATCACCTCTGTCTGGTTTTCTATTTTGGCGGGTTTGAAAATATTTTTGGATGAGTTTTGGCGGGTTTGAAAATATTTTGGCTCTTTGCGCAGAGATGACGGTGCCGGTTGCGGTGCGCTCCGGGGCGCTCCTTCTGCGGAAAGACGCCTGGCAGCGGCACTTGGGACAGCTCCGCGTCTCCGTATTCTGCGTTTCTTGCCTTCTGCATCTCAGCAAAATGCTTTCCCACTAGGTCTAGCAAGGAGAAACTGTGGCAGCTGAGTAGATGTAGCCCGGCCCGCCCTTTGAAGTTGACAAGTTCTTGGCATCTCAGAGCCTCAAGGCAAGAGCAAGTTTATCTATGGTAGGCTGGGGCAGAACTAGCAGCAAGCAGAGCAAAGTTGTCCAAGAATAGCTTCCATTGGAATGCTAATGGCAATTGAAGAGGCAGGCCAGTGGCAAGCCACTAGCTTCTAGCAGTTTGAAAGTTGCAGACACAGTGCAGGTGTTGTGCGGCTTCCTTCTTGGCCTCCTAGAAGGTGCCGCGCTCTCCGTCTCTTGCTTGCCAATATGTTGCCGTGTTCCTCCTATTGTTTGGGTTGTTTTGATTTGTTTTGATGATGTTTTGGCGGGTTTTCGAAATATTTTGGTGGTGTTTTAGAATGTTTTGTTTTCTCTTGTGTTGTTTTTATTGTCTTGGCAGGTTGTGGAACGTTTGGATTCCTTTTGGCGGGTTTTAAAATATTTTGGCGGGTATTTGGAATGTTTTGGTTTGCTTTCATTTGTTTTGATGATGTTTTGGCAAGTTATTGAAAGTTTCGATCACTTCTGCCTGGTTTTCTAGTATTTTGGCATCTTTTCAGAATGTTTTGATCAGTTTTGGCAGGTTCTAAACTATTTTGTCAAGTTTTTGGAATTTTTTGGTTGGTTTTGATTTGTTTTTATGATGTTTTGCCAAGTTTTTTGAATGTTTTGATCAGTTCTGTCGGGTTTTCTAATGTTTTGGCATCTTTTCAGAATGTTTTGATGAGTTTTGCGGGTCCAAATTATTTTGGCGGGTTTTCGGAATATTTTGGTTGGTTTTGATTTGTTTTTATGATGTTTTGGCGGGTTTTCGGAATGTCTTGGTTGGGTTTCAGAATGTCTTGTATTCTCTTGAGTTGTTTTTATTGTGTTGGCAGGTTTTGGAATGTTTGGATTCCTTTTGGCGGGTGTTCGGAATGTTTTGGCGGGTGTTCGGAATGTTTTGATTAGTTTTGACGGGTTTTGAAATATTTTGGCCGGTTTTTAGAAGGTTTCGATTTGTTTTGATTTGTTTTGATTCTGTTTAGCCCAGTTTTTGGTGTGTTTGGATTAGCTTTGGTGGGCTTTATCATGTTTTGTCCGGTTTTTTCAAATGTATTGATCACCTCTGTCTGGTTTTCTATTTTGGCGGGTTTGAAAATATTTTTGGATTAGTTTTGGCAGGTTTTAAAATATTTTGGCTCTTTGCGCAGAGATGACGGTGCCGGTTGCGGTGCGCTCCGGGGCGCTCCTTCTGCGGAAAGACGCCTGGCAGCAGCACTTGGGACAGCTCCGCGTCTCCGTATTCTGCGTTTCTTGCCTTCTGCATCTCAGCAAAATGCTTTCCCACTAGGTCTAGCAAGGAGAAACTGTGGCAGCTGAGTAGATGTAGCCCGGCCCGCCCTTTGAAGTTGACAAGTTCTTGGCATCTCAGAGCCTCAAGGCAAGAGCAAGGTTCTCTATGGTAGGCTGGGGCAGAACTAGCAGCAAGCAGAGCAAAGTTGTCCAAGAATAGCTTCCATTGGAATGCTAATGGCAATTGAAGAGGCAGGCAAGTGGTAAGCCTTGAAATTCTAGCAGTTAGAAAGATGCAGACAAGGTCCGGGTGTTGTGCGGCTTCACTCTTCGCATCGTAGAAGGTACCGCGCTCTCCGTCTCTCGGATGCGATCAAGCGGCTCTTCGCGCAGAGAGCACTGTGCCGGTCACTGTGCGCTGCGGAGCTCTCTTTCTGCCGAAAGACGCCTGGCAGCGGCACTTAACTTCGGAGAGCTCCGTATCTCCGTATTCTGCATTTCTTGTCTTCTGCGTCTCAGCAAAATGCTTTTCCACTGTGTCTAGCAAGGAGAAACTGTGCCAGCACAGTATACGTGCCCGGACTTGTGTTCTCAATTCCCGAGTTCTCGGCATCTCAAAATCTAAAGGGAAGAGCAAGGTTATCTATGGTAGGCTGGGGCAGAACTAGAAGCAAGCAGAGCAAAGTTGTGCAAGAATACCTTCCTTTCGGATGCTAATGGCAATTGAAGAGGCAGGCAAGTGCTAAGCCTTGAAATTCTAGCAGTTAGAAAGCTGCGGACAAGGTCCGGGTGTTGTGCGGCTTCACTCTTCGCATCGTGGAAGGTACCGCGCTCTCCGTCTCTCGGATGCGATCAAGTGGCTCTTCGCGCAGAGAGCACTGTGCCGGTCACTGTGCGCTGCGGAGCTCTCTTTCTGCCGAAAGACGCCTGGCAGCGGCACATAACTTCGGAGAGCTCCGTATCTCCGTATTCTGCATTTCTTGTCTTCTGCGTCTCAGCAAAATGCTTTTCCACTGTGTCTAGCAAGGAGAAACTGTGCCAGCACAGTATACGTGCCCGGACTTGTGTTCTCAATTCCCGAGTTCTCGGCATCTCAAAATCTAAAGGGAAGAGCAAGGTTATCTATGGTAGGCTGGGGCAGAACTAGAAGCAAGCAGAGCAAAGTTGTGCAAGAATACCTTCCTTTCGGATGCTAATGGCAATTGAAGAGGCAGGCAAGTGCTAAGCCTTGAACTTCTAGCAGTTAGAAAGCTGCGGAAACAGTGCAGGCGTTGTGCGGCTTCACTCTTCGCATCCTAGAACGTGGCGCGCTCTCCGTCTCTCGGATGCCATCTAGCGGGTGTTTGCGCAGAGAGCGCTGTGCTGATCGCGGTTCTAAATATTTTTCTGGGTTTTTGGGATGTTTTGGTTCGTTTTTGTGAAGTTTTGGAGAGTTTTGGAATATTTCGGTTCCTTTCGGCGGGTTTTGAAATATTTTGCCCGGATTTTTAAAATGTTTTTATTTGTTTTTATTATTTTTTGGTAAGTTTTTTTGTGTTTTGATAAGTCCTGGCTGGTTTTCTAGTATTTTGGCGTGTTTTCCGAATGTTTTGATCACTTTTGGCGGGTTCTAAAGTATTTAGTCTGGTGTTTGGATTGTTTTAATTTGTTTTGATTTGTTTTTCTTATGTTTTGGTGGGTTCTTGGAAAGGTTTGGTTCATTTTTGCGTATTTTAAAGTATTTTAGCGGGTTTTTGGAATGTTTTGATTTGCATTGATTTTCTTTCTAATGTTTTGACGGATTTTTTGTATGTTTTTTGCGTCTATTGGGAATGTTGTGATCAGTTTCGACGTGTGTATTAACATTTTGGCAGGTTTTTGGAATGTTTTAATTGTTTTTTTACAATATTTCAGCTGGTTTGGGAAATTTTAATTACTTTTGATGTGTTTTACAATATTTTGCCTGGTGTTTGGAATTTCTTGGTTTGTTTTGATTTGTTTTTATAAAGTTTTTGGAAAATTTTGATTCTTTTTGGTGAGTTTTAAAATAGTTTGGCGGGCTTAAAATAATTTGGTGAGTTTTTACAATGTTTTAGCTGGTATTGATTTGTTTTTATTATGTTTTGGCAAGCTTTTTGAAATATTTGGATCAGTTCTGGCTGGTTTTCTAGTATTTTGGCATGTCTTCAGAATGTTTTGATCCGTTTTGGCGGGTTTTAATATATTTTGGCAGGTTTTTAGAATATTTTGTTTGGTTTTCCTATGTCTTTATTATGTTTTGGAGGGCTTTTAGAATGTTTAGATTACTTTGGGCGGGTTTTTAGGATTTTTTTGGTTGGTTTTGATTAGTTTATGTTATGTTTAGTCAGTTTTTTGGTGTGTTTGGATTAGTTTTATTGGGCTTTATCATGTTTTGGCGGTTTTTTTGAATGTTTTATTGACTTCTGACAAATTATATAATATTTTGGCAGGTTTTCAGTATGTTTTGATCAGTTTTTGGGGAGTTCTAAAATATTTTGTCAAGTTTTTGGAATTTTTTGGTTGGTTTTGATTTGTTTTTATGATGTTTTGCCAAGTTTTTTGAATGTTTTGATCAGTTCAGGCTGGTTTTCTAAAGTTTTGGCATCTTTTCAGAATGTTTTGATGAGTTTTGCGGGTCCAAATTATTTTGGCGGGTTTTCGGAATATTTTGGTTGGTTTTGATTTGTTTTTATGATGTTTTGGCGGGTTTTCGGAATGTCTTGGTTGGGTTTTAGAATGTTTTGTATTCTCTTGAGTTGTTTTTATTGTGTTGGCAGGTTTTGGAATGTTTGGATTCTTTTTGGCGTGTGTTCGGAATGTTTTGGCGGGTGTTCGGAATGTTTTGATTAGTTTTGACGGGTTTTGAAATATTTTGGCCGGTTTTTAGAAGGTTTCGATTTGTTTTGATTTGTTTTGATTCTGTTTAGCCCAGTTTTTGGTGTGTTTGGATTAGCTTTGGTGGGCTTGATCATGTTTTGTCCGGTTTTTTCGAATGTATTGATCACCTCTGTCTGGTTTTCTATTTTGGCGGGTTTGAAAATATTTTTGGATGAGTTTTGGCGGGTTTTAAAATATTTTGGCTCTTTGCGCAGAGATGACGGTGCCGGTTGCGGTGCGCTCCGGGGCGCTCCTTCTGCGGAAAGACGCCTGGCAGCGGCACTTGGGACAGCTCCGCGTCTCTGTATTCTGCGTTTCTTGCCTTCTGCATCTCAGCAAAATGCTTTCCCACTAGGTCTAGCAAGGAGAAACTGTGGCAGCTGAGTAGATGTAGCCCGGCCCGCCCTTTGAAGTTGACAAGTTCTTGGCATCTCAGAGCCTCAAGGCAAGAGCAAGGTTCTCTATGGTAGGCTGGGGCAGAACTAGCAGCAAGCAGAGCAAAGTTGTCCAAGAATAGCTTCCATTGGAATGCTAATGGCAATTGAAGAGGCAGGCAAGTGGTAAGCCTTGAAATTCTAGCAGTTAGAAAGATGCAGACAAGGTCCGGGTGTTGTGCGGCTTCACTCTTCGCATCGTAGAAGGTACCGCGCTCTCCGTCTCTCGGATGCGATCAAGCGGCTCTTCGCGCAGAGAGCACTGTGCCGGTCACTGTGCGCTGCGGAGCTCTCTTTCTGCCGAAAGACGCCTGGCAGCGGCACTTAACTTCGGAGAGCTCCGTATCTCCGTATTCTGCATTTCTTGTCTTCTGCGTCTCAGCAAAATGCTTTTCCACTGTGTCTAGCAAGGAGAAACTGTGCCAGCACAGTATACGTGCCCGGACTTGTGTTCTCAATTCCCGAGTTCTCGGCATCTCAAAATCTAAAGGGAAGAGCAAGGTTATCTATGGTAGGCTGGGGCAGAACTAGAAGCAAGCAGAGCAAAGTTGTGCAAGAATACCTTCCTTTCGGATGCTAATGGCAATTGAAGAGGCAGGCAAGTGCTAAGCCTTGAAATTCTAGCAGTTAGAAAGCTGCGGACAAGGTCCGGGTGTTGTGCGGCTTCACTCTTCGCATCGTGGAAGGTACCGCGCTCTCCGTCTCTCGGATGCGATCAAGCGGCTCTTCGCGCAGAGAGCACTGTGCCGGTCACTGTGCGCTGCGGAGCTCTCTTTCTGCCGAAAGACGCCTGGCAGCGGCACATAACTTCGGAGAGCTCCGTATCTCCGTATTCTGCATTTCTTGTCTTCTGCGTCTCAGCAAAATGCTTTTCCACTGTGTCTAGCAAGGAGAAACTGTGCCAGCACAGTATACGTGCCCGGACTTGTGTTCTCAATTCCCGAGTTCTCGGCATCTCAAAATCTAAAGGGAAGAGCAAGGTTATCTATGGTAGGCTGGGGCAGAACTAGAAGCAAGCAGAGCAAAGTTGTGCAAGAATACCTTCCTTTCGGATGCTAATGGCAATTGAAGAGGCAGGCAAGTGGTAAGCCTTGAACTTCTAGCAGTTAGAAAGCTGCGGAAACAGTGCAGGCGTTGTGCGGCTTCACTCTTCGCATCCTAGAACGTGGCGCGCTCTCCGTCTCTCGGATGCCATCTAGCGGGTGTTTGCGCAGAGAGCGCTGTGCTGATCGCGGTTCTAAATATTTTTCTGGGTTTTTGGGATGTTTTGGTTCGTTTTTGTGAAGTTTTGGAGAGTTTTGGAATATTTCGGTTCCTTTCGGCGGGTTTTGAAATATTTTGCCCGGATTTTTAAAATGTTTTTATTTGTTTTTATTATTTTTTGGTAAGTTTTTTTGTGTTTTGATAAGTCCTGGCTGGTTTTCTAGTATTTTGGCATGTTTTCCGAATGTTTTGATCACTTTTGGCGGGTTCTAAAGTATTTCGTCTGGTGTTTGGATTGTTTTAATTTGTTTTGATTTGTTTTTCTTATGTTTTGGTGGGTTCTTGGAAAGGTTTGGTTCATTTTTGCGTATTTTAAAGTATTTTAGCGGGTTTTTGGAATGTTTTGATTTGCATTGATTTTCTTTCTAATGTTTTGACGGATTTTTTGTATGTTTTTTGCGTCTATTGGGAATGTTGTGATCAGTTTCGACGTGTGTATTAACATTTTGGCAGGTTTTTGGAATGTTTTAATTGTTTTTTTACAATATTTCAGCTGGTTTGGGAAATTTTAATTACTTTTGATGTGTTTTACAATATTTTGCCTGGTGTTTGGAATTTCTTGGTTTGTTTTGATTTGTTTTTATAAAGTTTTTGGAAAATTTTGATTCTTTTTGGTGAGTTTTAAAATAGTTTGGCGGGCTTAAAATAATTTGGTGAGTTTTTACAATGTTTTAGCTGGTATTGATTTGTTTTTATTATGTTTTGGCAAGCTTTTTGAAATATTTGGATCAGTTCTGGCTGGTTTTCTAGTATTTTGGCATGTCTTCAGAATGTTTTGATCCGTTTTGGCGGGTTTTAATATATTTTGGCAGGTTTTTAGAATATTTTGTTTGGTTTTCCTATGTCTTTATTATGTTTTGGAGGGCTTTTAGAATGTTTAGATTACTTTGGGCGGGTTTTTAGGATTTTTTTGGTTGGTTTTGATTAGTTTATGTTATGTTTAGTCAGTTTTTTGGTGTGTTTGGATTAGTTTTATTGGGCTTTATCATGTTTTGGCGGTTTTTTTGAATGTTTTATTGACTTCTGACAAATTATATAATATTTTGGCAGGTTTTCAGTATGTTTTGATCAGTTTTTGGGGAGTTCTAAAATATTTTGTCAAGTTTTTGGAATTTTTTGGTTGGTTTTGATTTGTTTTTATGATGTTTTGCCAAGTTTTTTGAATGTTTTGATCAGTTCTGGCTGGTTTTCTAATGTTTTGGCATCTTTTCAGAATGTTTTGATGAGTTTTGCGGGTCCAAATTATTTTGGCGGGTTTTCGGAATATTTTGGTTGGTTTTGATTTGTTTTTATGATGTTTTGGCGGGTTTTCGGAATGTCTTGGTTGGGTTTTAGAATGTTTTGTATTCTCTTGAGTTGTTTTTATTGTGTTGGCAGGTTTTGGAATGTTTGGATTCTTTTTGGCGGGTGTTCGGAATGTTTTGGCGGGTGTTCGGAATGTTTTGATTAGTTTTGACGGGTTTTGAAATATTTTGGCCGGTTTTTAGAAGGTTTCGATTTGTTTTGATTTGTTTTGATTCTGTTTAGCCCAGTTTTTGGTGTGTTTGGATTAGCTTTGGTGGGCTTGATCATGTTTTGTCCGGTTTTTTCAAATGTATTGATCACCTCTGTCTGGTTTTCTATTTTGGCGGGTTTGAAAATATTTTTGGATGAGTTTTGGCGGGTTTGAAAATATTTTGGCTCTTTGCGCAGAGATGACGGTGCCGGTTGCGGTGCGCTCCGGGGCGCTCCTTCTGCGGAAAGACGCCTGGCAGCGGCACTTGGGACAGCTCCGCGTCTCCGTATTCTGCGTTTCTTGCCTTCTGCATCTCAGCAAAATGCTTTCCCACTAGGTCTAGCAAGGAGAAACTGTGGCAGCTGAGTAGATGTAGCCCGGCCCGCCCTTTGAAGTTGACAAGTTCTTGGCATCTCAGAGCCTCAAGGCAAGAGCAAGGTTCTCTATGCTAGGCTGGGGCAGAACTAGCAGCAAGCAGAGCAAAGTTGTCCAAGAATAGCTTCCATTGGAATGCTAATGGCAATTGAAGAGGCAGGCCAGTGGCAAGCCACTAGCTTCTAGCAGTTTGAAAGTTGCAGACACAGTGCAGGTGTTGTGCGGCTTCCTTCTTGGCCTCCTAGAAGGTGCCGCGCTCTCCGTCTCTTGCTTGCCAATATGTTGCCGTGTTCCTCCTATTGTTTGGGTTGTTTTGATTTGTTTTTATGATGTTTTGGCGGGTTTTCGAAATATTTTGGTGGTGTTTTAGAATGTTTTGTTTTCTCTTGTGTTGTTTTTATTGTCTTGGCAGGTTGTGGAACGTTTGGATTCCTTTTGGCGGGTTTTAAAATATTTTGGCTCTTTGCGCAGAGATGACGGTGCCGGTTGCGGTGCGCTCCGGGGCGCTCCTTCTGCGGAAAGACGCCTGGCAGCGGCACTTGGGACAGCTCCGCGTCTCTGTATTCTGCGTTTCTTGCCTTCTGCATCTCAGCAAAATGCTTTCCCACTAGGTCTAGCAAGGAGAAACTGTGGCAGCTGAGTAGATGTAGCCCGGCCCGCCCTTTGAAGTTGACAAGTTCTTGGCATCTCAGAGCCTCAAGGCAAGAGCGAGGTTCTCTATGGTAGGCTGGGGCAGAACTAGCAGCAAGCAGAGCAAAGTTGTCCAAGAATAGCTTCCATTGAAATGCTAATGGCAATTGAAGAGGCAGGCAAGTGGTAAGCCTTGAAATTCTAGCAGTTAGAAAGATGCAGACAAGGTCCGGGTGTTGTGCGGCTTCACTCTTCGCATCGTAGAAGGTACCGCGCTCTCCGTCTCTCGGATGCGATCAAGCGGCTCTTCGCGCAGAGAGCACTGTGCCGGTCACTGTGCGCTGTGGAGCTCTCTTTCTGCCGAAAGACGCCTGGCAGCGGCACTTAACTTCGGAGAGCTCCGTATCTCCGTATTCTGCATTTCTTGTCTTCTGCGTCTCAGCAAAATGCTTTTCCACTGTGTCTAGCAAGGAGAAACTGTGCCAGCACAGTATACGTGCCCGGACTTGTGTTCTCAATTCCCGAGTTCTCGGCATCTCAAAATCTAAAGGGAAGAGCAAGGTTATCTATGGTAGGCTGGGGCAGAACTAGAAGCAAGCACAGCAAAGTTGTGCAAGAATACCTTCCTTTCGGATGCTAATGGCAATTGAAGAGGCAGGCAAGTGCTAAGCCTTGAAATTCTAGCAGTTAGAAAGCTGCGGACACAGTCCGGGTGTTGTGCGGCTTCACTCTTCGCATCGTGGAAGGTACCGCGCTCTCCGTCTCTCGGATGCGATCAAGCGGCTCTTCGCGCAGAGAGCACTGTGCCGGTCACTGTGCGCTGCGGAGCTCTCTTTCTGCCGAAAGACGCCTGGCAGCGGCACATAACTTCGGAGAGCTCCGTATCTCCGTATTCTGCATTTCTTGTCTTCTGCGTCTCAGCAAAATGCTTTTCCACTGTGTCTAGCAAGGAGAAACTGTGCCAGCACAGTATACGTGCCCGGACTTGTGTTCTCAATTCCCGAGTTCTCGGCATCTCAAAATCTAAAGGGAAGAGCAAGGTTATCTATGGTAGGCTGGGGCAGAACTAGAAGCAAGCAGAGCAAAGTTGTGCAAGAATACCTTCCTTTCGGATGCTAATGGCAATTGAAGAGGCAGGCAAGTGCTAAGCCTTGAACTTCTAGCAGTTAGAAAGCTGCGGAAACAGTGCAGGCGTTGTGCGGCTTCACTCTTCGCATCCTAGAACGTGGCGCGCTCTCCGTCTCTCGGATGCCATCTAGCGGGTGTTTGCGCAGAGAGCGCTGTGCTGATCGCGGTTCTAAATATTTTTCTGGGTTTTTGGGATGTTTTGGTTCGTTTTTGTGAAGTTTTGGAGAGTTTTGGAATATTTCGGTTCCTTTCGGCGGGTTTTGAAATATTTTGCCCGGATTTTTAAAATGTTTTTATTTGTTTTTATTATTTTTTGGTAAGTTTTTTTGTGTTTTGATAAGTCCTGGCTGGTTTTCTAGTATTTTGGCATGTTTTCCGAATGTTTTGATCACTTTTGGCGGGTTCTAAAGTATTTCGTCTGGTGTTTGGATTGTTTTAATTTGTTTTGATTTGTTTTTCTTATGTTTTGGTGGGTTCTTGGAAAGGTTTGGTTCATTTTTGCGTATTTTAAAGTATTTTAGCGGGTTTTTGGAATGTTTTGATTTGCATTGATTTTCTTTCTAATGTTTTGACGGATTTTTTGTATGTTTTTTGCGTCTATTGGGAATGTTGTGATCAGTTTCGACGTGTGTATTAACATTTTGGCAGGTTTTTGGAATGTTTTAATTGTTTTTTTACAATATTTCAGCTGGTTTGGGAAATTTTAATTACTTTTGATGTGTTTTACAATATTTTGCCTGGTGTTTGGAATTTCTTGGTTTGTTTTGATTTGTTTTTATAAAGTTTTTGGAAAATTTTGATTCTTTTTGGTGAGTTTTAAAATAGTTTGGCGGGCTTAAAATAATTTGGTGAGTTTTTACAATGTTTTAGCTGGTATTGATTTGTTTTTATTATATTTTGGCAAGCTTTTTGAAATATTTGGATCAGTTCTGGCTGGTTTTCTAGTATTTTGGCATGTCTTCAGAATGTTTTGATCCGTTTTGGCGGGTTTTAATATATTTTGGCAGGTTTTTAGAATATTTTGTTTGGTTTTCCTATGTCTTTATTATGTTTTGGAGGGCTTTTAGAATGTTTAGATTACTTTGGGCGGGTTTTTAGGATTTTTTTGGTTGGTTTTGATTAGTTTATGTTATGTTTAGTCAGTTTTTTGGTGTGTTTGGATTAGTTTTATTGGGCTTTATCATGTTTTGGCGGTTTTTTTGAATGTTTTATTGACTTCTGACAAATTATATAATATTTTGGCAGGTTTTCAGTATGTTTTGATCAGTTTTTGGGGAGTTCTAAAATATTTTGTCAAGTTTTTGGAATTTTTTGGTTGGTTTTGATTTGTTTTTATGATGTTTTGCCAAGTTTTTTGAATGTTTTGATCAGTTCTGGCTGGTTTTCTAATGTTTTGGCATCTTTTCAGAATGTTTTGATGAGTTTTGCGGGTCCAAATTATTTTGGCGGGTTTTCGGAATATTTTGGTTGGTTTTGATTTGTTTTTATGATGTTTTGGCGGGTTTTCGGAATGTCTTGGTTGGGTTTTAGAATGTTTTGTATTCTCTTGAGTTGTTTTTATTGTGTTGGCAGGTTTTGGAATGTTTGGATTCTTTTTGGCGGGTGTTCGGAATGTTTTGGCAGGTGTTCGGAATGTTTTGATTAGTTTTGACGGGTTTTGAAATATTTTGGCCGGTTTTTAGAAGGTTTCGATTTGTTTTGATTTGTTTTGATTCTGTTTAGCCCAGTTTTTGGTGTGTTTGGATTAGCTTTGGTGGGCTTTATCATGTTTGGTCCGGTTTTTTCAAATGTATTGATCACCTCTGTCTGGTTTTCTATTTTGGCGGGTTTGAAAATATTTTTGGATGAGTTTTGGCGGGTTTTAAAATATTTTGGCTCTTTGCGCAGAGATGACGGTGCCGGTTGCGGTGCGCTCCGGGGCGCTCCTTCTGCGGAAAGACGCCTGGCAGCGGCACTTGGGACAGCTCCGCGTCTCCGTATTCTGCGTTTCTTGCCTTCTGCATCTCAGCAAAATGCTTTCCCACTAGGTCTAGCAAGGAGAAACTGTGGCAGCTGAGTAGATGTAGCCCGGCCCGCCCTTTGAAGTTGACAAGTTCTTGGCATCTCAGAGCCTCAAGGCAAGAGCAAGGTTCTCTATGGTAGGCTGGGGCAGAACTAGCAGCAAGCAGAGCAAAGTTGTCCAAGAATAGCTTCCATTGGAATGCTAATGGCAATTGAAGAGGCAGGCCAGTGGCAAGCCACTAGCTTCTAGCAGTTTGAAAGTTGCAGACACAGTGCAGGTGTTGTGCGGCTTCCTTCTTGGCCTCCTAGAAGGTGCCGCGCTCTCCGTCTCTTGCTTGCCAATATGTTGCCGTGTTCCTCCTATTGTTTGGTTTGTTTTGCTTTGTTTTTATGATGTTTTGGTGGGTTTTCGGAATGTTTTGGTGGTGTTTTAGAATGTTTTGTTTTCTCTTGTGTTGCTTTTATTGTCTTGGAAGGTGTTGGAATGTTTGGATTCCTTTTGGCGGGTTTTAAAATCTTTTGGCGGGTATTTGGAATGTTTTGGTTTGCTTTCATTTGTTTTGATGATGTTTTGGCAAGTTATTGAAAGTTTCGATCACTTCAGACTGGTTTTCTAGTAATTTGGCATCTTTTCAGAATGTTTTGATCAGTTTTGGCAGGTTCTAAACTATTTTGTCAAGTTTTTGGAATTTTTTGGTTGGTTTTGATTTGTTTTTATGATGTTTTGCCAAGTTTTTTGAATGTTTTGATCAGTTCTGTCGGGTTTTCTAATGTTTTGGCATCTTTTCAGAATGTTTTGATGAGTTTTGCGGGTCCAAATTATTTTGGCGGGTTTTCGGAATATTTTGGTTGGTTTTGATTTGTTTTTATGATGTTTTGGCGGGTTTTCAGAATGTCTTGGTTGGGTTTCAGAATGTCTTGTATTCTCTTGAGTTGTTTTTATTGTGTTGGCAGGTTTTGGAATGTTTGGATTCCTTTTGGCGGGTGTTCGGAATGTTTTGGCGGGTGTTCGGAATGTTTTGATTAGTTTTGACGGGTTTTGAAATATTTTGGCCGGTTTTTAGAAGGTTTCGATTTGTTTTGATTTGTTTTGATTCTGTTTAGCCCAGTTTTTGGTGTGTTTGGATTAGCTTTGGTGGGCTTGATCATGTTTTGTCCGGTTTTTTCGAATGTATTGATCACCTCTGTCTGGTTTTCTATTTTGGCGGGTTTGAAAATATTTTTGGATTAGTTTTGGCAGGTTTTAAAATATTTTGGCTCTTTGCGCAGAGATGACGGTGCCGGTTGCGGTGCGCTCCGGGGCGCTCCTTCTGCGGAAAGACGCCTGGCAGCAGCACTTGGGACAGCTCCGCGTCTCCGTATTCTGCGTTTCTTGCCTTCTGCATCTCAGCAAAATGCTTTCCCACTAGGTCTAGCAAGGAGAAACTGTGGCAGCTGAGTAGATGTAGCCCGGCCCGCCCTTTGAAGTTGACAAGTTCTTGGCATCTCAGAGCCTCAAGGCAAGAGCAAGGTTCTCTATGGTAGGCTGGGGCAGAACTAGCAGCAAGCAGAGCAAAGTTGTCCAAGAATAGCTTCCATTGGAATGCTAATGGCAATTGAAGAGGCAGGCAAGTGGTAAGCCTTGAAATTCTAGCAGTTAGAAAGATGCAGACAAGGTCCGGGTGTTGTGCGGCTTCACTCTTCGCATCGTAGAAGGTACCGCGCTCTCCGTCTCTCCGATGCGATCAAGCGGCTCTTCGCGCAGAGAGCACTGTGCCGGTCACTGTGCGCTGCGGAGCTCTCTTTCTGCCGAAAGACGCCTGGCAGCGGCACTTAACTTCGGAGAGCTCCGTATCTCCGTATTCTGCATTTCTTGTCTTCTGCGTCTCAGCAAAATGCTTTTCCACTGTGTCTAGCAAGGAGAAACTGTGCCAGCACAGTATACGTGCCCGGACTTGTGTTCTCAATTCCCGAGTTCTCGGCATCTCAAAATCTAAAGGGAAGAGCAAGGTTATCTATGGTAGGCTGGGGCAGAACTAGAAGCAAGCAGAGCAAAGTTGTGCAAGAATACCTTCCTTTCGGATGCTAATGGCAATTGAAGAGGCAGGCAAGTGCTAAGCCTTGAAATTCTAGCAGTTAGAAAGCTGCGGACAAGGTCCGGGTGTTGTGCGGCTTCACTCTTCGCATCGTAGAAGGTACCGCGCTCTCCGTCTCTCCGATGCGATCAAGCGGCTCTTCGCGCAGAGAGCACTGTGCCGGTCACTGTGCGCTGCGGAGCTCTCTTTCTGCCGAAAGACGCCTGGCAGCGGCACTTAACTTCGGAGAGCTCCGTATCTCCGTATTCTGCATTTCTTGTCTTCTGCGTCTCAGCAAAATGCTTTTCCACTGTGTCTAGCAAGGAGAAACTGTGCCAGCACAGTATACGTGCCCGGACTTGTGTTCTCAATTCCCGAGTTCTCGGCATCTCAAAATCTAAAGGGAAGAGCAAGGTTATCTATGGTAGGCTGGGGCAGAACTAGAAGCAAGCAGAGCAAAGTTGTGCAAGAATACCTTCCTTTCGGATGCTAATGGCAATTGAAGAGGCAGGCAAGTGCTAAGCCTTGAACTTCTAGCAGTTAGAAAGCTGCGGAAACAGTGCAGGCGTTGTGCGGCTTCACTCTTCGCATCCTAGAACGTGGCGCGCTCTCCGTCTCTCGGATGCCATCTAGCGGGTGTTTGCGCAGAGAGCGCTGTGCTGATCGCGGTTCTAAATATTTTTCTGGGTTTTTGGGATGTTTTGGTTCGTTTTTGTGAAGTTTTGGAGAGTTTTGGAATATTTCGGTTCCTTTCGGCGGGTTTTGAAATATTTTGCCCGGATTTTTAAAATGTTTTTATTTGTTTTTATTATTTTTTGGTAAGTTTTTTTGTGTTTTGATAAGTCCTGGCTGGTTTTCTAGTATTTTGGCGTGTTTTCCGAATGTTTTGATCACTTTTGGCGGGTTCTAAAGTATTTAGTCTGGTGTTTGGATTGTTTTAATTTGTTTTGATTTGTTTTTCTTATGTTTTGGTGGGTTCTTGGAAAGGTTTGGTTCATTTTTGCGTATTTTAAAGTATTTTAGCGGGTTTTTGGAATGTTTTGATTTGCATTGATTTTCTTTCTAATGTTTTGACGGATTTTTTGTATGTTTTTTGCGTCTATTGGGAATGTTGTGATCAGTTTCGACGTGTGTATTAACATTTTGGCAGGTTTTTGGAATGTTTTAATTGTTTTTTTACAATATTTCAGCTGGTTTGGGAAATTTTAATTACTTTTGATGTGTTTTACAATATTTTGCCTGGTGTTTGGAATTTCTTGGTTTGTTTTGATTTGTTTTTATAAAGTTTTTGGAAAATTTTGATTCTTTTTGGTGAGTTTTAAAATAGTTTGGCGGGCTTAAAATAATTTGGTGAGTTTTTACAATGTTTTAGCTGGTATTGATTTGTTTTTATTATGTTTTGGCAAGCTTTTTGAAATATTTGGATCAGTTCTGGCTGGTTTTCTAGTATTTTGGCATGTCTTCAGAATGTTTTGATCCGTTTTGGCGGGTTTTAATATATTTTGGCAGGTTTTTAGAATATTTTGTTTGGTTTTCCTATGTCTTTATTATGTTTTGGAGGGCTTTTAGAATGTTTAGATTACTTTGGGCGGGTTTTTAGGATTTTTTTGGTTGGTTTTGATTAGTTTATGTTATGTTTAGTCAGTTTTTTGGTGTGTTTGGATTAGTTTTATTGGGCTTTATCATGTTTTGGCGGTTTTTTTGAATGTTTTATTGACTTCTGACAAATTATATAATATTTTGGCAGGTTTTCAGTATGTTTTGATCAGTTTTTGGGGAGTTCTAAAATATTTTGTCAAGTTTTTGGAATTTTTTGGTTGGTTTTGATTTGTTTTTATGATGTTTTGCCAAGTTTTTTGAATGTTTTGATCAGTTCAGGCTGGTTTTCTAAAGTTTTGGCATCTTTTCAGAATGTTTTGATGAGTTTTGCGGGTCCAAATTATTTTGGCGGGTTTTCGGAATATTTTGGTTGGTTTTGATTTGTTTTTATGATGTTTTGGCGGGTTTTCGGAATGTCTTGGTTGGGTTTTAGAATGTTTTGTATTCTCTTGAGTTGTTTTTATTGTGTTGGCAGGTTTTGGAATGTTTGGATTCTTTTTGGCGTGTGTTCGGAATGTTTTGGCGGGTGTTCGGAATGTTTTGATTAGTTTTGACGGGTTTTGAAATATTTTGGCCGGTTTTTAGAAGGTTTCGATTTGTTTTGATTTGTTTTGATTCTGTTTAGCCCAGTTTTTGGTGTGTTTGGATTAGCTTTGGTGGGCTTGATCATGTTTTGTCCGGTTTTTTCGAATGTATTGATCACCTCTGTCTGGTTTTCTATTTTGGCGGGTTTGAAAATATTTTTGGATGAGTTTTGGCGGGTTTTAAAATATTTTGGCTCTTTGCGCAGAGATGACGGTGCCGGTTGCGGTGCGCTCCGGGGCGCTCCTTCTGCGGAAAGACGCCTGGCAGCGGCACTTGGGACAGCTCCGCGTCTCTGTATTCTGCGTTTCTTGCCTTCTGCATCTCAGCAAAATGCTTTCCCACTAGGTCTAGCAAGGAGAAACTGTGGCAGCTGAGTAGATGTAGCCCGGCCCGCCCTTTGAAGTTGACAAGTTCTTGGCATCTCAGAGCCTCAAGGCAAGAGCAAGGTTCTCTATGGTAGGCTGGGGCAGAACTAGCAGCAAGCAGAGCAAAGTTGTCCAAGAATAGCTTCCATTGGAATGCTAATGGCAATTGAAGAGGCAGGCAAGTGGTAAGCCTTGAAATTCTAGCAGTTAGAAAGATGCAGACAAGGTCCGGGTGTTGTGCGGCTTCACTCTTCGCATCGTAGAAGGTACCGCGCTCTCCGTCTCTCGGATGCGATCAAGCGGCTCTTCGCGCAGAGAGCACTGTGCCGGTCACTGTGCGCTGCGGAGCTCTCTTTCTGCCGAAAGACGCCTGGCAGCGGCACTTAACTTCGGAGAGCTCCGTATCTCCGTATTCTGCATTTCTTGTCTTCTGCGTCTCAGCAAAATGCTTTTCCACTGTGTCTAGCAAGGAGAAACTGTGCCAGCACAGTATACGTGCCCGGACTTGTGTTCTCAATTCCCGAGTTCTCGGCATCTCAAAATCTAAAGGGAAGAGCAAGGTTATCTATGGTAGGCTGGGGCAGAACTAGAAGCAAGCAGAGCAAAGTTGTGCAAGAATACCTTCCTTTCGGATGCTAATGGCAATTGAAGAGGCAGGCAAGTGCTAAGCCTTGAAATTCTAGCAGTTAGAAAGCTGCGGACACAGTCCGGGTGTTGTGCGGCTTCACTCTTCGCATCGTGGAAGGTACCGCGCTCTCCGTCTCTCGGATGCGATCAAGCGGCTCTTCGCGCAGAGAGCACTGTGCCGGTCACTGTGCGCTGCGGAGCTCTCTTTCTGCCGAAAGACGCCTGGCAGCGGCACATAACTTCGGAGAGCTCCGTATCTCCGTATTCTGCATTTCTTGTCTTCTGCGTCTCAGCAAAATGCTTTTCCACTGTGTCTAGCAAGGAGAAACTGTGCCAGCACAGTATACGTGCCCGGACTTGTGTTCTCAATTCCCGAGTTCTCGGCATCTCAAAATCTAAAGGGAAGAGCAAGGTTATCTATGGTAGGCTGGGGCAGAACTAGAAGCAAGCAGAGCAAAGTTGTGCAAGAATACCTTCCTTTCGGATGCTAATGGCAATTGAAGAGGCAGGCAAGTGCTAAGCCTTGAACTTCTAGCAGTTAGAAAGCTGCGGAAACAGTGCAGGCGTTGTGCGGCTTCACTCTTCGCATCCTAGAACGTGGCGCGCTCTCCGTCTCTCGGATGCCATCTAGCGGGTGTTTGCGCAGAGAGCGCTGTGCTGATCGCGGTTCTAAATATTTTTCTGGGTTTTTGGGATGTTTTGGTTCGTTTTTGTGAAGTTTTGGAGAGTTTTGGAATATTTCGGTTCCTTTCGGCGGGTTTTGAAATATTTTGCCCGGATTTTTAAAATGTTTTTATTTGTTTTTATTATTTTTTAGTAAGTTTTTTTGTGTTTTGATAAGTCCTGGCTGGTTTTCTAGTATTTTGGCATGTTTTCCGAATGTTTTGATCACTTTTGGCGGGTTCTAAAGTATTTCGTCTGGTGTTTGGATTGTTTTAATTTGTTTTGATTTGTTTTTCTTATGTTTTGGTGGGTTCTTGGAAAGGTTTGGTTCATTTTTGCGTATTTTAAAGTATTTTAGCGGGTTTTTGGAATGTTTTGATTTGCATTGATTTTCTTTCTAATGTTTTGACGGATTTTTTGTATGTTTTTTGCGTCTATTGGGAATGTTGTGATCAGTTTCGACGTGTGTATTAACATTTTGGCAGGTTTTTGGAATGTTTTAATTGTTTTTTTACAATATTTCAGCTGGTTTGGGAAATTTTAATTACTTTTGATGTGTTTTACAATATTTTGCCTGGTGTTTGGAATTTCTTGGTTTGTTTTGATTTGTTTTTATAAAGTTTTTGGAAAATTTTGATTCTTTTTGGTGAGTTTTAAAATAGTTTGGCGGGCTTAAAATAATTTGGTGAGTTTTTACAATGTTTTAGCTGGTATTGATTTGTTTTTATTATGTTTTGGCAAGCTTTTTGAAATATTTGGATCAGTTCTGGCTGGTTTTCTAGTATTTTGGCATGTCTTCAGAATGTTTTGATCCGTTTTGGCGGGTTTTAATATATTTTGGCAGGTTTTTAGAATATTTTGTTTGGTTTTCCTATGTCTTTATTATGTTTTGGAGGGCTTTTAGAATGTTTAGATTACTTTGGGCGGGTTTTTAGGATTTTTTTGGTTGGTTTTGATTAGTTTATGTTATGTTTAGTCAGTTTTTTGGTGTGTTTGGATTAGTTTTATTGGGCTTTATCATGTTTTGGCGGTTTTTTTGAATGTTTTATTGACTTCTGACAAATTATATAATATTTTGGCAGGTTTTCAGTATGTTTTGATCAGTTTTTGGGGAGTTCTAAAATATTTTGTCAAGTTTTTGGAATTTTTTGGTTGGTTTTGATTTGTTTTTATGATGTTTTGCCAAGTTTTTTGAATGTTTTGATCAGTTCAGGCTGGTTTTCTAAAGTTTTGGCATCTTTTCAGAATGTTTTGATGAGTTTTGCGGGTCCAAATTATTTTGGCGGGTTTTCGGAATATTTTGGTTGGTTTTGATTTGTTTTTATGATGTTTTGGCGGGTTTTCGGAATGTCTTGGTTGGGTTTTAGAATGTTTTGTATTCTCTTGAGTTGTTTTTATTGTGTTGGCAGGTTTTGGAATGTTTGGATTCTTTTTGGCGGGTGTTCGGAATGTTTTGGCAGGTGTTCGGAATGTTTTGATTAGTTTTGACGGGTTTTGAAATATTTTGGCCGGTTTTTAGAAGGTTTCGATTTGTTTTGATTTGTTTTGATTCTGTTTAGCCCAGTTTTTGGTGTGTTTGGATTAGCTTTGGTGGGCTTTATCATGTTTGGTCCGGTTTTTTCAAATGTATTGATCACCTCTGTCTGGTTTTCTATTTTGGCGGGTTTGAAAATATTTTTGGATGAGTTTTGGCGGGTTTTAAAATATTTTGGCTCTTTGCGCAGAGATGACGGTGCCGGTTGCGGTGCGCTCCGGGGCGCTCCTTCTGCGGAAAGACGCCTGGCAGCGGCACTTGGGACAGCTCCGCGTCTCCGTATTCTGCGTTTCTTGCCTTCTGCATCTCAGCAAAATGCTTTCCCACTAGGTCTAGCAAGGAGAAACTGTGGCAGCTGAGTAGATGTAGCCCGGCCCGCCCTTTGAAGTTGACAAGTTCTTGGCATCTCAGAGCCTCAAGGCAAGAGCAAGGTTCTCTATGGTAGGCTGGGGCAGAACTAGCAGCAAGCAGAGCAAAGTTGTCCAAGAATAGCTTCCATTGGAATGCTAATGGCAATTGAAGAGGCAGGCCAGTGGCAAGCCACTAGCTTCTAGCAGTTTGAAAGTTGCAGACACAGTGCAGGTGTTGTGCGGCTTCCTTCTTGGCCTCCTAGAAGGTGCCGCGCTCTCCGTCTCTTGCTTGCCAATATGTTGCCGTGTTCCTCCTATTGTTTGGTTTGTTTTGCTTTGTTTTTATGATGTTTTGGTGGGTTTTCGGAATGTTTTGGTGGTGTTTTAGAATGTTTTGTTTTCTCTTGTGTTGCTTTTATTGTCTTGGAAGGTGTTGGAATGTTTGGATTCCTTTTGGCGGGTTTTAAAATCTTTTGGCGGGTATTTGGAATGTTTTGGTTTGCTTTCATTTGTTTTGATGATGTTTTGGCAAGTTATTGAAAGTTTCGATCACTTCAGACTGGTTTTCTAGTAATTTGGCATCTTTTCAGAATGTTTTGATCAGTTTTGGCAGGTTCTAAACTATTTTGTCAAGTTTTTGGAATTTTTTGGTTGGTTTTGATTTGTTTTTATGATGTTTTGCCAAGTTTTTTGAATGTTTTGATCAGTTCTGTCGGGTTTTCTAATGTTTTGGCATCTTTTCAGAATGTTTTGATGAGTTTTGCGGGTCCAAATTATTTTGGCGGGTTTTCGGAATATTTTGGTTGGTTTTGATTTGTTTTTATGATGTTTTGGCGGGTTTTCAGAATGTCTTGGTTGGGTTTCAGAATGTCTTGTATTCTCTTGAGTTGTTTTTATTGTGTTGGCAGGTTTTGGAATGTTTGGATTCCTTTTGGCGGGTGTTCGGAATGTTTTGGCGGGTGTTCGGAATGTTTTGATTAGTTTTGACGGGTTTTGAAATATTTTGGCCGGTTTTTAGAAGGTTTCGATTTGTTTTGATTTGTTTTGATTCTGTTTAGCCCAGTTTTTGGTGTGTTTGGATTAGCTTTGGTGGGCTTTATCATGTTTTGTCCGGTTTTTTCAAATGTATTGATCACCTCTGTCTGGTTTTCTATTTTGGCGGGTTTGAAAATATTTTTGGATTAGTTTTGGCAGGTTTTAAAATATTTTGGCTCTTTGCGCAGAGATGACGGTGCCGGTTGCGGTGCGCTCCGGGGCGCTCCTTCTGCGGAAAGACGCCTGGCAGCAGCACTTGGGACAGCTCCGCGTCTCCGTATTCTGCGTTTCTTGCCTTCTGCATCTCAGCAAAATGCTTTCCCACTAGGTCTAGCAAGGAGAAACTGTGGCAGCTGAGTAGATGTAGCCCGGCCCGCCCTTTGAAGTTGACAAGTTCTTGGCATCTCAGAGCCTCAAGGCAAGAGCAAGGTTCTCTATGGTAGGCTGGGGCAGAACTAGCAGCAAGCAGAGCAAAGTTGTCCAAGAATAGCTTCCATTGGAATGCTAATGGCAATTGAAGAGGCAGGCAAGTGGTAAGCCTTGAAATTCTAGCAGTTAGAAAGATGCAGACAAGGTCCGGGTGTTGTGCGGCTTCACTCTTCGCATCGTAGAAGGTACCGCGCTCTCCGTCTCTCCGATGCGATCAAGCGGCTCTTCGCGCAGAGAGCACTGTGCCGGTCACTGTGCGCTGCGGAGCTCTCTTTCTGCCGAAAGACGCCTGGCAGCGGCACTTAACTTCGGAGAGCTCCGTATCTCCGTATTCTGCATTTCTTGTCTTCTGCGTCTCAGCAAAATGCTTTTCCACTGTGTCTAGCAAGGAGAAACTGTGCCAGCACAGTATACGTGCCCGGACTTGTGTTCTCAATTCCCGAGTTCTCGGCATCTCAAAATCTAAAGGGAAGAGCAAGGTTATCTATGGTAGGCTGGGGCAGAACTAGAAGCAAGCAGAGCAAAGTTGTGCAAGAATACCTTCCTTTCGGATGCTAATGGCAATTGAAGAGGCAGGCAAGTGCTAAGCCTTGAACTTCTAGCAGTTAGAAAGCTGCGGAAACAGTGCAGGCGTTGTGCGGCTTCACTCTTCGCATCCTAGAACGTGGCGCGCTCTCCGTCTCTCGGATGCCATCTAGCGGGTGTTTGCGCAGAGAGCGCTGTGCTGATCGCGGTTCTAAATATTTTTCTGGGTTTTTGGGATGTTTTGGTTCGTTTTTGTGAAGTTTTGGAGAGTTTTGGAATATTTCGGTTCCTTTCGGCGGGTTTTGAAATATTTTGCCCGGATTTTTAAAATGTTTTTATTTGTTTTTATTATTTTTTGGTAAGTTTTTTTGTGTTTTGATAAGTCCTGGCTGGTTTTCTAGTATTTTGGCGTGTTTTCCGAATGTTTTGATCACTTTTGGCGGGTTCTAAAGTATTTAGTCTGGTGTTTGGATTGTTTTAATTTGTTTTGATTTGTTTTTCTTATGTTTTGGTGGGTTCTTGGAAAGGTTTGGTTCATTTTTGCGTATTTTAAAGTATTTTAGCGGGTTTTTGGAATGTTTTGATTTGCATTGATTTTCTTTCTAATGTTTTGACGGATTTTTTGTATGTTTTTTGCGTCTATTGGGAATGTTGTGATCAGTTTCGACGTGTGTATTAACATTTTGGCAGGTTTTTGGAATGTTTTAATTGTTTTTTTACAATATTTCAGCTGGTTTGGGAAATTTTAATTACTTTTGATGTGTTTTACAATATTTTGCCTGGTGTTTGGAATTTCTTGGTTTGTTTTGATTTGTTTTTATAAAGTTTTTGGAAAATTTTGATTCTTTTTGGTGAGTTTTAAAATAGTTTGGCGGGCTTAAAATAATTTGGTGAGTTTTTACAATGTTTTAGCTGGTATTGATTTGTTTTTATTATGTTTTGGCAAGCTTTTTGAAATATTTGGATCAGTTCTGGCTGGTTTTCTAGTATTTTGGCATGTCTTCAGAATGTTTTGATCCGTTTTGGCGGGTTTTAATATATTTTGGCAGGTTTTTAGAATATTTTGTTTGGTTTTCCTATGTCTTTATTATGTTTTGGAGGGCTTTTAGAATGTTTAGATTACTTTGGGCGGGTTTTTAGGATTTTTTTGGTTGGTTTTGATTAGTTTATGTTATGTTTAGTCAGTTTTTTGGTGTGTTTGGATTAGTTTTATTGGGCTTTATCATGTTTTGGCGGTTTTTTTGAATGTTTTATTGACTTCTGACAAATTATATAATATTTTGGCAGGTTTTCAGTATGTTTTGATCAGTTTTTGGGGAGTTCTAAAATATTTTGTCAAGTTTTTGGAATTTTTTGGTTGGTTTTGATTTGTTTTTATGATGTTTTGCCAAGTTTTTTGAATGTTTTGATCAGTTCAGGCTGGTTTTCTAATGTTTTGGCATCTTTTCAGAATGTTTTGATGAGTTTTGCGGGTCCAAATTATTTTGGCGGGTTTTCGGAATATTTTGGTTGGTTTTGATTTGTTTTTATGATGTTTTGGCGGGTTTTCGGAATGTCTTGGTTGGGTTTTAGAATGTTTTGTATTCTCTTGAGTTGTTTTTATTGTGTTGGCAGGTTTTGGAATGTTTGGATTCTTTTTGGCGTGTGTTCGGAATGTTTTGGCGGGTGTTCGGAATGTTTTGATTAGTTTTGACGGGTTTTGAAATATTTTGGCCGGTTTTTAGAAGGTTTCGATTTGTTTTGATTTGTTTTGATTCTGTTTAGCCCAGTTTTTGGTGTGTTTGGATTAGCTTTGGTGGGCTTGATCATGTTTTGTCCGGTTTTTTCGAATGTATTGATCACCTCTGTCTGGTTTTCTATTTTGGCGGGTTTGAAAATATTTTTGGATGAGTTTTGGCGGGTTTGAAAATATTTTGGCTCTTTGCGCAGAGATGACGGTGCCGGTTGCGGTGCGCTCCGGGGCGCTCCTTCTGCGGAAAGACGCCTGGCAGCGGCACTTGGGACAGCTCCGCGTCTCTGTATTCTGCGTTTCTTGCCTTCTGCATCTCAGCAAAATGCTTTCCCACTAGGTCTAGCAAGGAGAAACTGTGGCAGCTGAGTAGATGTAGCCCGGCCCGCCCTTTGAAGTTGACAAGTTCTTGGCATCTCAGAGCCTCAAGGCAAGAGCAAGGTTCTCTATGGTAGGCTGGGGCAGAACTAGCAGCAAGCAGAGCAAAGTTGTCCAAGAATAGCTTCCATTGGAATGCTAATGGCAATTGAAGAGGCAGGCAAGTGGTAAGCCTTGAAATTCTAGCAGTTAGAAAGATGCAGACAAGGTCCGGGTGTTGTGCGGCTTCACTCTTCGCATCGTAGAAGGTACCGCGCTCTCCGTCTCTCGGATGCGATCAAGCGGCTCTTCGCGCAGAGAGCACTGTGCCGGTCACTGTGCGCTGCGGAGCTCTCTTTCTGCCGAAAGACGCCTGGCAGCGGCACTTAACTTCGGAGAGCTCCGTATCTCCGTATTCTGCATTTCTTGTCTTCTGCGTCTCAGCAAAATGCTTTTCCACTGTGTCTAGCAAGGAGAAACTGTGCCAGCACAGTATACGTGCCCGGACTTGTGTTCTCAATTCCCGAGTTCTCGGCATCTCAAAATCTAAAGGGAAGAGCAAGGTTATCTATGGTAGGCTGGGGCAGAACTAGAAGCAAGCAGAGCAAAGTTGTGCAAGAATACCTTCCTTTCGGATGCTAATGGCAATTGAAGAGGCAGGCAAGTGCTAAGCCTTGAAATTCTAGCAGTTAGAAAGCTGCGGACAAGGTCCGGGTGTTGTGCGGCTTCACTCTTCGCATCGTAGAAGGTACCGCGCTCTCCGTCTCTCCGATGCGATCAAGCGGCTCTTCGCGCAGAGAGCACTGTGCCGGTCACTGTGCGCTGCGGAGCTCTCTTTCTGCCGAAAGACGCCTGGCAGCGGCACTTAACTTCGGAGAGCTCCGTATCTCCGTATTCTGCATTTCTTGTCTTCTGCGTCTCAGCAAAATGCTTTTCCACTGTGTCTAGCAAGGAGAAACTGTGCCAGCACAGTATACGTGCCCGGACTTGTGTTCTCAATTCCCGAGTTCTCGGCATCTCAAAATCTAAAGGGAAGAGCAAGGTTATCTATGGTAGGCTGGGGCAGAACTAGAAGCAAGCAGAGCAAAGTTGTGCAAGAATACCTTCCTTTCGGATGCTAATGGCAATTGAAGAGGCAGGCAAGTGCTAAGCCTTGAACTTCTAGCAGTTAGAAAGCTGCGGAAACAGTGCAGGCGTTGTGCGGCTTCACTCTTCGCATCCTAGAACGTGGCGCGCTCTCCGTCTCTCGGATGCCATCTAGCGGGTGTTTGCGCAGAGAGCGCTGTGCTGATCGCGGTTCTAAATATTTTTCTGGGTTTTTGGGATGTTTTGGTTCGTTTTTGTGAAGTTTTGGAGAGTTTTGGAATATTTCGGTTCCTTTCGGCGGGTTTTGAAATATTTTGCCCGGATTTTTAAAATGTTTTTATTTGTTTTTATTATTTTTTGGTAAGTTTTTTTGTGTTTTGATAAGTCCTGGCTGGTTTTCTAGTATTTTGGCGTGTTTTCCGAATGTTTTGATCACTTTTGGCGGGTTCTAAAGTATTTAGTCTGGTGTTTGGATTGTTTTAATTTGTTTTGATTTGTTTTTCTTATGTTTTGGTGGGTTCTTGGAAAGGTTTGGTTCATTTTTGCGTATTTTAAAGTATTTTAGCGGGTTTTTGGAATGTTTTGATTTGCATTGATTTTCTTTCTAATGTTTTGACGGATTTTTTGTATGTTTTTTGCGTCTATTGGGAATGTTGTGATCAGTTTCGACGTGTGTATTAACATTTTGGCAGGTTTTTGGAATGTTTTAATTGTTTTTTTACAATATTTCAGCTGGTTTGGGAAATTTTAATTACTTTTGATGTGTTTTACAATATTTTGCCTGGTGTTTGGAATTTCTTGGTTTGTTTTGATTTGTTTTTATAAAGTTTTTGGAAAATTTTGATTCTTTTTGGTGAGTTTTAAAATAGTTTGGCGGGCTTAAAATAATTTGGTGAGTTTTTACAATGTTTTAGCTGGTATTGATTTGTTTTTATTATGTTTTGGCAAGCTTTTTGAAATATTTGGATCAGTTCTGGCTGGTTTTCTAGTATTTTGGCATGTCTTCAGAATGTTTTGATCCGTTTTGGCGGGTTTTAATATATTTTGGCAGGTTTTTAGAATATTTTGTTTGGTTTTCCTATGTCTTTATTATGTTTTGGAGGGCTTTTAGAATGTTTAGATTACTTTGGGCGGGTTTTTAGGATTTTTTTGGTTGGTTTTGATTAGTTTATGTTATGTTTAGTCAGTTTTTTGGTGTGTTTGGATTAGTTTTATTGGGCTTTATCATGTTTTGGCGGTTTTTTTTGAATGTTTTATTGACTTCTGACAAATTATATAATATTTTGGCAGGTTTTCAGTATGTTTTGATCAGTTTTTGGGGAGTTCTAAAATATTTTGTCAAGTTTTTGGAATTTTTTGGTTGGTTTTGATTTGTTTTTATGATGTTTTGCCAAGTTTTTTGAATGTTTTGATCAGTTCAGGCTGGTTTTCTAATGTTTTGGCATCTTTTCAGAATGTTTTGATGAGTTTTGCGGGTCCAAATTATTTTGGCGGGTTTTCGGAATATTTTGGTTGGTTTTGATTTGTTTTTATGATGTTTTGGCGGGTTTTCGGAATGTCTTGGTTGGGTTTTAGAATGTTTTGTATTCTCTTGAGTTGTTTTTATTGTGTTGGCAGGTTTTGGAATGTTTGGATTCTTTTTGGCGTGTGTTCGGAATGTTTTGGCGGGTGTTCGGAATGTTTTGATTAGTTTTGACGGGTTTTGAAATATTTTGGCCGGTTTTTAGAAGGTTTCGATTTGTTTTGATTTGTTTTGATTCTGTTTAGCCCAGTTTTTGGTGTGTTTGGATTAGCTTTGGTGGGCTTGATCATGTTTTGTCCGGTTTTTTCGAATGTATTGATCACCTCTGTCTGGTTTTCTATTTTGGCGGGTTTGAAAATATTTTTGGATGAGTTTTGGCGGGTTTTAAAATATTTTGGCTCTTTGCGCAGAGATGACGGTGCCGGTTGCGGTGCGCTCCGGGGCGCTCCTTCTGCGGAAAGACGCCTGGCAGCGGCACTTGGGACAGCTCCGCGTCTCTGTATTCTGCGTTTCTTGCCTTCTGCATCTCAGCAAAATGCTTTCCCACTAGGTCTAGCAAGGAGAAACTGTGGCAGCTGAGTAGATGTAGCCCGGCCCGCCCTTTGAAGTTGACAAGTTCTTGGCATCTCAGAGCCTCAAGGCAAGAGCAAGGTTCTCTATGGTAGGCTGGGGCAGAACTAGCAGCAAGCAGAGCAAAGTTGTCCAAGAATAGCTTCCATTGGAATGCTAATGGCAATTGAAGAGGCAGGCAAGTGGTAAGCCTTGAAATTCTAGCAGTTAGAAAGATGCAGACAAGGTCCGGGTGTTGTGCGGCTTCACTCTTCGCATCGTAGAAGGTACCGCGCTCTCCGTCTCTCGGATGCGATCAAGCGGCTCTTCGCGCAGAGAGCACTGTGCCGGTCACTGTGCGCTGCGGAGCTCTCTTTCTGCCGAAAGACGCCTGGCAGCGGCACTTAACTTCGGAGAGCTCCGTATCTCCGTATTCTGCATTTCTTGTCTTCTGCGTCTCAGCAAAATGCTTTTCCACTGTGTCTAGCAAGGAGAAACTGTGCCAGCACAGTATACGTGCCCGGACTTGTGTTCTCAATTCCCGAGTTCTCGGCATCTCAAAATCTAAAGGGAAGAGCAAGGTTATCTATGGTAGGCTGGGGCAGAACTAGAAGCAAGCAGAGCAAAGTTGTGCAAGAATACCTTCCTTTCGGATGCTAATGGCAATTGAAGAGGCAGGCAAGTGCTAAGCCTTGAAATTCTAGCAGTTAGAAAGCTGCGGACACAGTCCGGGTGTTGTGCGGCTTCACTCTTCGCATCGTGGAAGGTACCGCGCTCTCCGTCTCTCGGATGCGATCAAGCGGCTCTTCGCGCAGAGAGCACTGTGCCGGTCACTGTGCGCTGCGGAGCTCTCTTTCTGCCGAAAGACGCCTGGCAGCGGCACATAACTTCGGAGAGCTCCGTATCTCCGTATTCTGCATTTCTTGTCTTCTGCGTCTCAGCAAAATGCTTTTCCACTGTGTCTAGCAAGGAGAAACTGTGCCAGCACAGTATACGTGCCCGGACTTGTGTTCTCAATTCCCGAGTTCTCGGCATCTCAAAATCTAAAGGGAAGAGCAAGGTTATCTATGGTAGGCTGGGGCAGAACTAGAAGCAAGCAGAGCAAAGTTGTGCAAGAATACCTTCCTTTCGGATGCTAATGGCAATTGAAGAGGCAGGCAAGTGCTAAGCCTTGAACTTCTAGCAGTTAGAAAGCTGCGGAAACAGTGCAGGCGTTGTGCGGCTTCACTCTTCGCATCCTAGAACGTGGCGCGCTCTCCGTCTCTCGGATGCCATCTAGCGGGTGTTTGCGCAGAGAGCGCTGTGCTGATCGCGGTTCTAAATATTTTTCTGGGTTTTTGGGATGTTTTGGTTCGTTTTTGTGAAGTTTTGGAGAGTTTTGGAATATTTCGGTTCCTTTCGGCGGGTTTTGAAATATTTTGCCCGGATTTTTAAAATGTTTTTATTTGTTTTTATTATTTTTTAGTAAGTTTTTTTGTGTTTTGATAAGTCCTGGCTGGTTTTCTAGTATTTTGGCATGTTTTCCGAATGTTTTGATCACTTTTGGCGGGTTCTAAAGTATTTCGTCTGGTGTTTGGATTGTTTTAATTTGTTTTGATTTGTTTTTCTTATGTTTTGGTGGGTTCTTGGAAAGGTTTGGTTCATTTTTGCGTATTTTAAAGTATTTTAGCGGGTTTTTGGAATGTTTTGATTTGCATTGATTTTCTTTCTAATGTTTTGACGGATTTTTTGTATGTTTTTTGCGTCTATTGGGAATGTTGTGATCAGTTTCGACGTGTGTATTAACATTTTGGCAGGTTTTTGGAATGTTTTAATTGTTTTTTTACAATATTTCAGCTGGTTTGGGAAATTTTAATTACTTTTGATGTGTTTTACAATATTTTGCCTGGTGTTTGGAATTTCTTGGTTTGTTTTGATTTGTTTTTATAAAGTTTTTGGAAAATTTTGATTCTTTTTGGTGAGTTTTAAAATAGTTTGGCGGGCTTAAAATAATTTGGTGAGTTTTTACAATGTTTTAGCTGGTATTGATTTGTTTTTATTATGTTTTGGCAAGCTTTTTGAAATATTTGGATCAGTTCTGGCTGGTTTTCTAGTATTTTGGCATGTCTTCAGAATGTTTTGATCCGTTTTGGCGGGTTTTAATATATTTTGGCAGGTTTTTAGAATATTTTGTTTGGTTTTCCTATGTCTTTATTATGTTTTGGAGGGCTTTTAGAATGTTTAGATTACTTTGGGCGGGTTTTTAGGATTTTTTTGGTTGGTTTTGATTAGTTTATGTTATGTTTAGTCAGTTTTTTGGTGTGTTTGGATTAGTTTTATTGGGCTTTATCATGTTTTGGCGGTTTTTTTTGAATGTTTTATTGACTTCTGACAAATTATATAATATTTTGGCAGGTTTTCAGTATGTTTTGATCAGTTTTTGGGGAGTTCTAAAATATTTTGTCAAGTTTTTGGAATTTTTTGGTTGGTTTTGATTTGTTTTTATGATGTTTTGCCAAGTTTTTTGAATGTTTTGATCAGTTCTGGCTGGTTTTCTAATGTTTTGGCATCTTTTCAGAATGTTTTGATGAGTTTTGCGGGTCCAAATTATTTTGGCGGGTTTTCGGAATATTTTGGTTGGTTTTGATTTGTTTTTATGATGTTTTGGCGGGTTTTCGGAATGTCTTGGTTGGGTTTTAGAATGTTTTGTATTCTCTTGAGTTGTTTTTATTGTGTTGGCAGGTTTTGGAATGTTTGGATTCTTTTTGGCGGGTGTTCGGAATGTTTTGGCGGGTGTTCGGAATGTTTTGATTAGTTTTGACGGGTTTTGAAATATTTTGGCCGGTTTTTAGAAGGTTTCGATTTGTTTTGATTTGTTTTGATTCTGTTTAGCCCAGTTTTTGGTGTGTTTGGATTAGCTTTGGTGGGCTTGATCATGTTTTGTCCGGTTTTTTCAAATGTATTGATCACCTCTGTCTGGTTTTCTATTTTGGCGGGTTTGAAAATATTTTTGGATGAGTTTTGGCGGGTTTGAAAATATTTTGGCTCTTTGCGCAGAGATGACGGTGCCGGTTGCGGTGCGCTCCGGGGCGCTCCTTCTGCGGAAAGACGCCTGGCAGCGGCACTTGGGACAGCTCCGCGTCTCCGTATTCTGCGTTTCTTGCCTTCTGCATCTCAGCAAAATGCTTTCCCACTAGGTCTAGCAAGGAGAAACTGTGGCAGCTGAGTAGATGTAGCCCGGCCCGCCCTTTGAAGTTGACAAGTTCTTGGCATCTCAGAGCCTCAAGGCAAGAGCAAGGTTCTCTATGGTAGGCTGGGGCAGAACTAGCAGCAAGCAGAGCAAAGTTGTCCAAGAATAGCTTCCATTGGAATGCTAATGGCAATTGAAGAGGCAGGCCAGTGGCAAGCCACTAGCTTCTAGCAGTTTGAAAGTTGCAGACACAGTGCAGGTGTTGTGCGGCTTCCTTCTTGGCCTCCTAGAAGGTGCCGCGCTCTCCGTCTCTTGCTTGCCAATATGTTGCCGTGTTCCTCCTATTGTTTGGGTTGTTTTGATTTGTTTTTATGATGTTTTGGCGGGTTTTCGAAATATTTTGGTGGTGTTTTAGAATGTTTTGTTTTCTCTTGTGTTGTTTTTATTGTCTTGGCAGGTTGTGGAACGTTTGGATTCCTTTTGGCGGGTTTGAAAATATTTTGGCTCTTTGCGCAGAGATGACGGTGCCGGTTGCGGTGCGCTCCGGGGCGCTCCTTCTGCGGAAAGACGCCTGGCAGCGGCACTTGGGACAGCTCCGCGTCTCTGTATTCTGCGTTTCTTGCCTTCTGCATCTCAGCAAAATGCTTTCCCACTAGGTCTAGCAAGGAGAAACTGTGGCAGCTGAGTAGATGTAGCCCGGCCCGCCCTTTGAAGTTGACAAGTTCTTGGCATCTCAGAGCCTCAAGGCAAGAGCGAGGTTCTCTATGGTAGGCTGGGGCAGAACTAGCAGCAAGCAGAGCAAAGTTGTCCAAGAATAGCTTCCATTGAAATGCTAATGGCAATTGAAGAGGCAGGCAAGTGGTAAGCCTTGAAATTCTAGCAGTTAGAAAGCTGCGGACAAGGTCCGGGTGTTGTGCGGCTTCACTCTTCGCATCGTAGAAGGTACCGCGCTCTCCGTCTCTCGGATGCGATCAAGCGGCTCTTCGCGCAGAGAGCACTGTGCCGGTCACTGTGCGCTGTGGAGCTCTCTTTCTGCCGAAAGACGCCTGGCAGCGGCACTTAACTTCGGAGAGCTCCGTATCTCCGTATTCTGCATTTCTTGTCTTCTGCGTCTCAGCAAAATGCTTTTCCACTGTGTCTAGCAAGGAGAAACTGTGCCAGCACAGTATACGTGCCCGGACTTGTGTTCTCAATTCCCGAGTTCTCGGCATCTCAAAATCTAAAGGGAAGAGCAAGGTTATCTATGGTAGGCTGGGGCAGAACTAGAAGCAAGCACAGCAAAGTTGTGCAAGAATACCTTCCTTTCGGATGCTAATGGCAATTGAAGAGGCAGGCAAGTGCTAAGCCTTGAAATTCTAGCAGTTAGAAAGCTGCGGACACAGTCCGGGTGTTGTGCGGCTTCACTCTTCGCATCGTGGAAGGTACCGCGCTCTCCGTCTCTCGGATGCGATCAAGCGGCTCTTCGCGCAGAGAGCACTGTGCCGGTCACTGTGCGCTGCGGAGCTCTCTTTCTGCCGAAAGACGCCTGGCAGCGGCACATAACTTCGGAGAGCTCCGTATCTCCGTATTCTGCATTTCTTGTCTTCTGCGTCTCAGCAAAATGCTTTTCCACTGTGTCTAGCAAGGAGAAACTGTGCCAGCACAGTATACGTGCCCGGACTTGTGTTCTCAATTCCCGAGTTCTCGGCATCTCAAAATCTAAAGGGAAGAGCAAGGTTATCTATGGTAGGCTGGGGCAGAACTAGAAGCAAGCAGAGCAAAGTTGTGCAAGAATACCTTCCTTTCGGATGCTAATGGCAATTGAAGAGGCAGGCAAGTGCTAAGCCTTGAACTTCTAGCAGTTAGAAAGCTGCGGAAACAGTGCAGGCGTTGTGCGGCTTCACTCTTCGCATCCTAGAACGTGGCGCGCTCTCCGTCTCTCGGATGCCATCTAGCGGGTGTTTGCGCAGAGAGCGCTGTGCTGATCGCGGTTCTAAATATTTTTCTGGGTTTTTGGGATGTTTTGGTTCGTTTTTGTGAAGTTTTGGAGAGTTTTGGAATATTTCGGTTCCTTTCGGCGGGTTTTGAAATATTTTGCCCGGATTTTTAAAATGTTTTTATTTGTTTTTATTATTTTTTGGTAAGTTTTTTTGTGTTTTGATAAGTCCTGGCTGGTTTTCTAGTATTTTGGCATGTTTTCCGAATGTTTTGATCACTTTTGGCGGGTTCTAAAGTATTTCGTCTGGTGTTTGGATTGTTTTAATTTGTTTTGATTTGTTTTTCTTATGTTTTGGTGGGTTCTTGGAAAGGTTTGGTTCATTTTTGCGTATTTTAAAGTATTTTAGCGGGTTTTTGGAATGTTTTGATTTGCATTGATTTTCTTTCTAATGTTTTGACGGATTTTTTGTATGTTTTTTGCATCTATTGGGAATGTTGTGATCAGTTTCGACGTGTGTATTAACATTTTGGCAGGTTTTTGGAATGTTTTAATTGTTTTTTTACAATATTTCAGCTGGTTTGGGAAATTTTAATTACTTTTGATGTGTTTTACAATATTTTGCCTGGTGTTTGGAATTTCTTGGTTTGTTTTGATTTGTTTTTATAAAGTTTTTGGAAAATTTTGATTCTTTTTGGTGAGTTTTAAAATAGTTTGGCGGGCTTAAAATAATTTGGTGAGTTTTTACAATGTTTTAGCTGGTATTGATTTGTTTTTATTATGTTTTGGCAAGCTTTTTGAAATATTTGGATCAGTTCTGGCTGGTTTTCTAGTATTTTGGCATGTCTTCAGAATGTTTTGATCCGTTTTGGCGGGTTTTAATATATTTTGGCAGGTTTTTAGAATATTTTGTTTGGTTTTCCTATGTCTTTATTATGTTTTGGAGGGCTTTTAGAATGTTTAGATTACTTTGGGCGGGTTTTTAGGATTTTTTTGGTTGGTTTTGATTAGTTTATGTTATGTTTAGTCAGTTTTTTGGTGTGTTTGGATTAGTTTTATTGGGCTTTATCATGTTTTGGCGGTTTTTTTGAATGTTTTATTGACTTCTGACAAATTATATAATATTTTGGCAGGTTTTCAGTATGTTTTGATCAGTTTTTGGGGAGTTCTAAAATATTTTGTCAAGTTTTTGGAATTTTTTGGTTGGTTTTGATTTGTTTTTATGATGTTTTGCCAAGTTTTTTGAATGTTTTGATCAGTTCTGGCTGGTTTTCTAATGTTTTGGCATCTTTTCAGAATGTTTTGATGAGTTTTGCGGGTCCAAATTATTTTGGCGGGTTTTCGGAATATTTTGGTTGGTTTTGATTTGTTTTTATGATGTTTTGGCGGGTTTTCGGAATGTCTTGGTTGGGTTTTAGAATGTTTTGTATTCTCTTGAGTTGTTTTTATTGTGTTGGCAGGTTTTGGAATGTTTGGATTCTTTTTGGCGGGTGTTCGGAATGTTTTGGCGGGTGTTCGGAATGTTTTGATTAGTTTTGACGGGTTTTGAAATATTTTGGCCGGTTTTTAGAAGGTTTCGATTTGTTTTGATTTGTTTTGATTCTGTTTAGCCCAGTTTTTGGTGTGTTTGGATTAGCTTTGGTGGGCTTGATCATGTTTTGTCCGGTTTTTTCAAATGTATTGATCACCTCTGTCTGGTTTTCTATTTTGGCGGGTTTGAAAATATTTTTGGATGAGTTTTGGCGGGTTTTAAAATATTTTGGCTCTTTGCGCAGAGATGACGGTGCCGGTTGCGGTGCGCTCCGGGGCGCTCCTTCTGCGGAAAGACGCCTGGCAGCGGCACTTGGGACAGCTCCGCGTCTCCGTATTCTGCGTTTCTTGCCTTCTGCATCTCAGCAAAATGCTTTCCCACTAGGTCTAGCAAGGAGAAACTGTGGCAGCTGAGTAGATGTAGCCCGGCCCGCCCTTTGAAGTTGACAAGTTCTTGGCATCTCAGAGCCTCAAGGCAAGAGCAAGGTTCTCTATGCTAGGCTGGGGCAGAACTAGCAGCAAGCAGAGCAAAGTTGTCCAAGAATAGCTTCCATTGGAATGCTAATGGCAATTGAAGAGGCAGGCCAGTGGCAAGCCACTAGCTTCTAGCAGTTTGAAAGTTGCAGACACAGTGCAGGTGTTGTGCGGCTTCCTTCTTGGCCTCCTAGAAGGTGCCGCGCTCTCCGTCTCTTGCTTGCCAATATGTTGCCGTGTTCCTCCTATTGTTTGGGTTGTTTTGATTTGTTTTTATGATGTTTTGGCGGGTTTTCGAAATATTTTGGTGGTGTTTTAGAATGTTTTGTTTTCTCTTGTGTTGTTTTTATTGTCTTGGCAGGTTGTGGAACGTTTGGATTCCTTTTGGCGGGTTTTAAAATATTTTGGCTCTTTGCGCAGAGATGACGGTGCCGGTTGCGGTGCGCTCCGGGGCGCTCCTTCTGCGGAAAGACGCCTGGCAGCGGCACTTGGGACAGCTCCGCGTCTCTGTATTCTGCGTTTCTTGCCTTCTGCATCTCAGCAAAATGCTTTCCCACTAGGTCTAGCAAGGAGAAACTGTGGCAGCTGAGTAGATGTAGCCCGGCCCGCCCTTTGAAGTTGACAAGTTCTTGGCATCTCAGAGCCTCAAGGCAAGAGCGAGGTTCTCTATGGTAGGCTGGGGCAGAACTAGCAGCAAGCAGAGCAAAGTTGTCCAAGAATAGCTTCCATTGAAATGCTAATGGCAATTGAAGAGGCAGGCAAGTGCTAAGCCTTGAAATTCTAGCAGTTAGAAAGCTGCGGACAAGGTCCGGGTGTTGTGCGGCTTCACTCTTCGCATCGTGGAAGGTACCGCGCTCTCCGTCTCTCGGATGCGATCAAGCGGCTCTTCGCGCAGAGAGCACTGTGCCGGTCACTGTGCGCTGCGGAGCTCTCTTTCTGCCGAAAGACGCCTGGCAGCGGCACATAACTTCGGAGAGCTCCGTATCTCCGTATTCTGCATTTCTTGTCTTCTGCGTCTCAGCAAAATGCTTTTCCACTGTGTCTAGCAAGGAGAAACTGTGCCAGCACAGTATACGTGCCCGGACTTGTGTTCTCAATTCCCGAGTTCTCGGCATCTCAAAATCTAAAGGGAAGAGCAAGGTTATCTATGGTAGGCTGGGGCAGAACTAGAAGCAAGCACAGCAAAGTTGTGCAAGAATACCTTCCTTTCGGATGCTAATGGCAATTGAAGAGGCAGGCAAGTGCTAAGCCTTGAACTTCTAGCAGTTAGAAAGCTGCGGAAACAGTGCAGGCGTTGTGCGGCTTCACTCTTCGCATCCTAGAACGTGGCGCGCTCTCCGTCTCTCGGATGCCATCTAGCGGGTGTTTGCGCAGAGAGCGCTGTGCTGATCGCGGTTCTAAATATTTTTCTGGGTTTTTGGGATGTTTTGGTTCGTTTTTGTGAAGTTTTGGAGAGTTTTGGAATATTTCGGTTCCTTTCGGCGGGTTTTGAAATATTTTGCCCGGATTTTTAAAATGTTTTTATTTGTTTTTATTATTTTTTGGTAAGTTTTTTTGTGTTTTGATAAGTCCTGGCTGGTTTTCTAGTATTTTGGCATGTTTTCCGAATGTTTTGATCACTTTTGGCGGGTTCTAAAGTATTTCGTCTGGTGTTTGGATTGTTTTAATTTGTTTTGATTTGTTTTTCTTATGTTTTGGTGGGTTCTTGGAAAGGTTTGGTTCATTTTTGCGTATTTTAAAGTATTTTAGCGGGTTTTTGGAATGTTTTGATTTGCATTGATTTTCTTTCTAATGTTTTGACGGATTTTTTGTATGTTTTTTGCATCTATTGGGAATGTTGTGATCAGTTTCGACGTGTGTATTAACATTTTGGCAGGTTTTTGGAATGTTTTAATTGTTTTTTTACAATATTTCAGCTGGTTTGGGAAATTTTAATTACTTTTGATGTGTTTTACAATATTTTGCCTGGTGTTTGGAATTTCTTGGTTTGTTTTGATTTGTTTTTATAAAGTTTTTGGAAAATTTTGATTCTTTTTGGTGAGTTTTAAAATAGTTTGGCGGGCTTAAAATAATTTGGTGAGTTTTTACAATGTTTTAGCTGGTATTGATTTGTTTTTATTATGTTTTGGCAAGCTTTTTGAAATATTTGGATCAGTTCTGGCTGGTTTTCTAGTATTTTGGCATGTCTTCAGAATGTTTTGATCCGTTTTGGCGGGTTTTAATATATTTTGGCAGGTTTTTAGAATATTTTGTTTGGTTTTCCTATGTCTTTATTATGTTTTGGAGGGCTTTTAGAATGTTTAGATTACTTTGGGCGGGTTTTTAGGATTTTTTTGGTTGGTTTTGATTAGTTTATGTTATGTTTAGTCAGTTTTTTGGTGTGTTTGGATTAGTTTTATTGGGCTTTATCATGTTTTGGCGGTTTTTTTGAATGTTTTATTGACTTCTGACAAATTATATAATATTTTGGCAGGTTTTCAGTATGTTTTGATCAGTTTTTGGGGAGTTCTAAAATATTTTGTCAAGTTTTTGGAATTTTTTGGTTGGTTTTGATTTGTTTTTATGATGTTTTGCCAAGTTTTTTGAATGTTTTGATCAGTTCTGGCTGGTTTTCTAATGTTTTGGCATCTTTTCAGAATGTTTTGATGAGTTTTGCGGGTCCAAATTATTTTGGCGGGTTTTCGGAATATTTTGGTTGGTTTTGATTTGTTTTTATGATGTTTTGGCGGGTTTTCGGAATGTCTTGGTTGGGTTTTAGAATGTTTTGTAGTCTCTTGAGTTGTTTTTATTGTGTTGGCAGGTTTTGGAATGTTTGGATTCTTTTTGGCGGGTGTTCGGAATGTTTTGGCGGGTGTTCGGAATGTTTTGATTAGTTTTGACGGGTTTTGAAATATTTTGGCCGGTTTTTAGAAGGTTTCGATTTGTTTTGATTTGTTTTGATTCTGTTTAGCCCAGTTTTTGGTGTGTTTGGATTAGCTTTGGTGGGCTTGATCATGTTTTGTCCGGTTTTTTCAAATGTATTGATCACCTCTGTCTGGTTTTCTATTTTGGCGGGTTTGAAAATATTTTTGGATTAGTTTTGGCGGGTTTGAAAATATTTTGGCTCTTTGCGCAGAGATGACGGTGCCGGTTGCGGTGCGCTCCGGGGCGCTCCTTCTGCGGAAAGACGCCTGGCAGCGGCACTTGGGACAGCTCCGCGTCTCCGTATTCTGCGTTTCTTGCCTTCTGCATCTCAGCAAAATGCTTTCCCACTAGGTCTAGCAAGGAGAAACTGTGGCAGCTGAGTAGATGTAGCCCGGCCCGCCCTTTGAAGTTGACAAGTTCTTGGCATCTCAGAGCCTCAAGGCAAGAGCAAGGTTCTCTATGCTAGGCTGGGGCAGAACTAGCAGCAAGCAGAGCAAAGTTGTCCAAGAATAGCTTCCATTGGAATGCTAATGGCAATTGAAGAGGCAGGCCAGTGGCAAGCCACTAGCTTCTAGCAGTTTGAAAGTTGCAGACACAGTGCAGGTGTTGTGCGGCTTCCTTCTTGGCCTCCTAGAAGGTGCCGCGCTCTCCGTCTCTTGCTTGCCAATATGTTGCCGTGTTCCTCCTATTGTTTGGGTTGTTTTGATTTGTTTTTATGATGTTTTGGCGGGTTTTCGAAATATTTTGGTGGTGTTTTAGAATGTTTTGTTTTCTCTTGTGTTGTTTTTATTGTCTTGGCAGGTTGTGGAACGTTTGGATTCCTTTTGGCGGGTTTTAAAATATTTTGGCTCTTTGCGCAGAGATGACGGTGCCGGTTGCGGTGCGCTCCGGGGCGCTCCTTCTGCGGAAAGACGCCTGGCAGCGGCACTTGGGACAGCTCCGCGTCTCTGTATTCTGCGTTTCTTGCCTTCTGCATCTCAGCAAAATGCTTTCCCACTAGGTCTAGCAAGGAGAAACTGTGGCAGCTGAGTAGATGTAGCCCGGCCCGCCCTTTGAAGTTGACAAGTTCTTGGCATCTCAGAGCCTCAAGGCAAGAGCGAGGTTCTCTATGGTAGGCTGGGGCAGAACTAGCAGCAAGCAGAGCAAAGTTGTCCAAGAATAGCTTCCATTGAAATGCTAATGGCAATTGAAGAGGCAGGCAAGTGGTAAGCCTTGAAATTCTAGCAGTTAGAAAGATGCAGACAAGGTCCGGGTGTTGTGCGGCTTCACTCTTCGCATCGTAGAAGGTACCGCGCTCTCCGTCTCTCGGATGCGATCAAGCGGCTCTTCGCGCAGAGAGCACTGTGCCGGTCACTGTGCGCTGTGGAGCTCTCTTTCTGCCGAAAGACGCCTGGCAGCGGCACTTAACTTCGGAGAGCTCCGTATCTCCGTATTCTGCATTTCTTGTCTTCTGCGTCTCAGCAAAATGCTTTTCCACTGTGTCTAGCAAGGAGAAACTGTGCCAGCACAGTATACGTGCCCGGACTTGTGTTCTCAATTCCCGAGTTCTCGGCATCTCAAAATCTAAAGGGAAGAGCAAGGTTATCTATGGTAGGCTGGGGCAGAACTAGAAGCAAGCACAGCAAAGTTGTGCAAGAATACCTTCCTTTCGGATGCTAATGGCAATTGAAGAGGCAGGCAAGTGCTAAGCCTTGAAATTCTAGCAGTTAGAAAGCTGCGGACACAGTCCGGGTGTTGTGCGGCTTCACTCTTCGCATCGTGGAAGGTACCGCGCTCTCCGTCTCTCGGATGCGATCAAGCGGCTCTTCGCGCAGAGAGCACTGTGCCGGTCACTGTGCGCTGCGGAGCTCTCTTTCTGCCGAAAGACGCCTGGCAGCGGCACATAACTTCGGAGAGCTCCGTATCTCCGTATTCTGCATTTCTTGTCTTCTGCGTCTCAGCAAAATGCTTTTCCACTGTGTCTAGCAAGGAGAAACTGTGCCAGCACAGTATACGTGCCCGGACTTGTGTTCTCAATTCCCGAGTTCTCGGCATCTCAAAATCTAAAGGGAAGAGCAAGGTTATCTATGGTAGGCTGGGGCAGAACTAGAAGCAAGCAGAGCAAAGTTGTGCAAGAATACCTTCCTTTCGGATGCTAATGGCAATTGAAGAGGCAGGCAAGTGGTAAGCCTTGAACTTCTAGCAGTTAGAAAGCTGCGGAAACAGTGCAGGCGTTGTGCGGCTTCACTCTTCGCATCCTAGAACGTGGCGCGCTCTCCGTCTCTCGGATGCCATCTAGCGGGTGTTTGCGCAGAGAGCGCTGTGCTGATCGCGGTTCTAAATATTTTTCTGGGTTTTTGGGATGTTTTGGTTCGTTTTTGTGAAGTTTTGGAGAGTTTTGGAATATTTCGGTTCCTTTCGGCGGGTTTTGAAATATTTTGCCCGGATTTTTAAAATGTTTTTATTTGTTTTTATTATTTTTTGGTAAGTTTTTTTGTGTTTTGATAAGTCCTGGCTGGTTTTCTAGTATTTTGGCGTGTTTTCCGAATGTTTTGATCACTTTTGGCGGGTTCTAAAGTATTTCGTCTGGTGTTTGGATTGTTTTAATTTGTTTTGATTTGTTTTTCTTATGTTTTGGTGGGTTCTTGGAAAGGTTTGGTTCATTTTTGCGTATTTTAAAGTATTTTAGCGGGTTTTTGGAATGTTTTGATTTGCATTGATTTTCTTTCTAATGTTTTGACGGATTTTTTGTATGTTTTTTGCGTCTATTGGGAATGTTGTGATCAGTTTCGACGTGTGTATTAACATTTTGGCAGGTTTTTGGAATGTTTTAATTGTTTTTTTACAATATTTCAGCTGGTTTGGGAAATTTTAATTACTTTTGATGTGTTTTACAATATTTTGCCTGGTGTTTGGAATTTCTTGGTTTGTTTTGATTTGTTTTTATAAAGTTTTTGGAAAATTTTGATTCTTTTTGGTGAGTTTTAAAATAGTTTGGCGGGCTTAAAATAATTTGGTGAGTTTTTACAATGTTTTAGCTGGTATTGATTTGTTTTTATTATGTTTTGGCAAGCTTTTTGAAATATTTGGATCAGTTCTGGCTGGTTTTCTAGTATTTTGGCATGTCTTCAGAATGTTTTGATCCGTTTTGGCGGGTTTTAATATATTTTGGCAGGTTTTTAGAATATTTTGTTTGGTTTTCCTATGTCTTTATTATGTTTTGGAGGGCTTTTAGAATGTTTAGATTACTTTGGGCGGGTTTTTAGGATTTTTTTGGTTGGTTTTGATTAGTTTATGTTATGTTTAGTCAGTTTTTTGGTGTGTTTGGATTAGTTTTATTGGGCTTTATCATGTTTTGGCGGTTTTTTTGAATGTTTTATTGACTTCTGACAAATTATATAATATTTTGGCAGGTTTTCAGTATGTTTTGATCAGTTTTTGGGGAGTTCTAAAATATTTTGTCAAGTTTTTGGAATTTTTTGGTTGGTTTTGATTTGTTTTTATGATGTTTTGCCAAGTTTTTTGAATGTTTTGATCAGTTCAGGCTGGTTTTCTAATGTTTTGGCATCTTTTCAGAATGTTTTGATGAGTTTTGCGGGTCCAAATTATTTTGGCGGGTTTTCGGAATATTTTGGTTGGTTTTGATTTGTTTTTATGATGTTTTGGCGGGTTTTCGGAATGTCTTGGTTGGGTTTTAGAATGTTTTGTATTCTCTTGAGTTGTTTTTATTGTGTTGGCAGGTTTTGGAATGTTTGGATTCTTTTTGGCGGGTGTTCGGAATGTTTTGGCGGGTGTTCGGAATGTTTTGATTAGTTTTGACGGGTTTTGAAATATTTTGGCCGGTTTTTAGAAGGTTTCGATTTGTTTTGATTTGTTTTGATTCTGTTTAGCCCAGTTTTTGGTGTGTTTGGATTAGCTTTGGTGGGCTTGATCATGTTTTGTCCGGTTTTTTCAAATGTATTGATCACCTCTGTCTGGTTTTCTATTTTGGCGGGTTTGAAAATATTTTTGGATGAGTTTTGGCAGGTTTGAAAATATTTTGGCTCTTTGCGCAGAGATGACGGTGCCGGTTGCGGTGCGCTCCGGGGCGCTCCTTCTGCGGAAAGACGCCTGGCAGCGGCACTTGGGACAGCTCCGCGTCTCCGTATTCTGCGTTTCTTGCCTTCTGCATCTCAGCAAAATGCTTTCCCACTAGGTCTAGCAAGGATAAACTGTGGCAGCTGAGTAGATGTAGCCCGGCCCGCCCTTTGAAGTTGACAAGTTCTTGGCATCTCAGAGCCTCAAGGCAAGAGCAAGGTTCTCTATGGTAGGCTGGGGCAGAACTAGCAGCAAGCAGAGCAAAGTTGTCCAAGAATAGCTTCCATTGGAATGCTAATGGCAATTGAAGAGGCAGGCCAGTGGCAAGCCACTAGCTTCTAGCAGTTTGAAAGTAGCAGACACAGTGCAGGTGTTGTGCGGCTTCCTTCTTGGCCTCCTAGAAGGTGCCGCGCTCTCCGTCTCTTGCTTGCCAATATGTTGCCGTGTTCCTCCTATTGTTTGGGTTGTTTTGATTTGTTTTTATGATGTTTTGGCGGGTTTTCGAAATATTTTGGTGGTGTTTTAGAATGTTTTGTTTTCTCTTGTGTTGTTTTTATTGTCTTGGCAGGTTGTGGAACGTTTGGATTCCTTTTGGCGGGTTTTAAAATATTTTGGCTCTTTGCGCAGAGATGACGGTGCCGGTTGCGGTGCGCTCCGGGGCGCTCCTTCTGCGGAAAGACGCCTGGCAGCGGCACTTGGGACAGCTCCGCGTCTCTGTATTCTGCGTTTCTTGCCTTCTGCATCTCAGCAAAATGCTTTCCCACTAGGTCTAGCAAGGAGAAACTGTGGCAGCTGAGTAGATGTAGCCCGGCCCGCCCTTTGAAGTTGACAAGTTCTTGGCATCTCAGAGCCTCAAGGCAAGAGCGAGGTTCTCTATGGTAGGCTGGGGCAGAACTAGCAGCAAGCAGAGCAAAGTTGTCCAAGAATAGCTTCCATTGGAATGCTAATGGCAATTGAAGAGGCAGGCAAGTGGTAAGCCTTGAAATTCTAGCAGTTAGAAAGATGCAGACAAGGTCCGGGTGTTGTGCGGCTTCACTCTTCGCATCGTAGAAGGTACCGCGCTCTCCGTCTCTCGGATGCGATCAAGCGGCTCTTCGCGCAGAGAGCACTGTGCCGGTCACTGTGCGCTGCGGAGCTCTCTTTCTGCCGAAAGACGCCTGGCAGCGGCACTTAACTTCGGAGAGCTCCGTATCTCCGTATTCTGCATTTCTTGTCTTCTGCGTCTCAGCAAAATGCTTTTCCACTGTGTCTAGCAAGGAGAAACTGTGCCAGCACAGTATACGCGCCCGGACTTGTGTTCTCAATTCCCGAGTTCTCGGCATCTCAAAATCTAAAGGGAAGAGCAAGGTTATCTATGGTAGGCTGGGGCAGAACTAGAAGCAAGCACAGCAAAGTTGTGCAAGAATACCTTCCTTTCGGATGCTAATGGCAATTGAAGAGGCAGGCAAGTGCTAAGCCTTGAAATTCTAGCAGTTAGAAAGCTGCGGACACAGTCCGGGTGTTGTGCGGCTTCACTCTTCGCATCGTGGAAGGTACCGCGCTCTCCGTCTCTCGGATGCGATCAAGCGGCTCTTCGCGCAGAGAGCACTGTGCCGGTCACTGTGCGCTGCGGAGCTCTCTTTCTGCCGAAAGACGCCTGGCAGCGGCACATAACTTCGGAGAGCTCCGTATCTCCGTATTCTGCATTTCTTGTCTTCTGCGTCTCAGCAAAATGCTTTTCCACTGTGTCTAGCAAGGAGAAACTGTGCCAGCACAGTATACGTGCCCGGACTTGTGTTCTCAATTCCCGAGTTCTCGGCATCTCAAAATCTAAAGGGAAGAGCAAGGTTATCTATGGTAGGCTGGGGCAGAACTAGAAGCAAGCAGAGCAAAGTTGTGCAAGAATACCTTCCTTTCGGATGCTAATGGCAATTGAAGAGGCAGGCAAGTGCTAAGCCTTGAACTTCTAGCAGTTAGAAAGCTGCGGAAACAGTGCAGGCGTTGTGCGGCTTCACTCTTCGCATCCTAGAACGTGGCGCGCTCTCCGTCTCTCGGATGCCATCTAGCGGGTGTTTGCGCAGAGAGCGCTGTGCTGATCGCGGTTCTAAATATTTTTCTGGGTTTTTGGGATGTTTTGGTTCGTTTTTGTGAAGTTTTGGAGAGTTTTGGAATATTTCGGTTCCTTTCGGCGGGTTTTGAAATATTTTGCCCGGATTTTTAAAATGTTTTTATTTGTTTTTATTATTTTTTGGTAAGTTTTTTTGTGTTTTGATAAGTCCTGGCTGGTTTTCTAGTATTTTGGCGTGTTTTCCGAATGTTTTGATCACTTTTGGCGGGTTCTAAAGTATTTCGTCTGGTGTTTGGATTGTTTTAATTTGTTTTGATTTGTTTTTCTTATGTTTTGGTGGGTTCTTGGAAAGGTTTGGTTCATTTTTGCGTATTTTAAAGTATTTTAGCGGGTTTTTGGAATGTTTTGATTTGCATTGATTTTCTTTCTAATGTTTTGACGGATTTTTTGTATGTTTTTTGCGTCTATTGGGAATGTTGTGATCAGTTTCGACGTGTGTATTAACATTTTGGCAGGTTTTTGGAATGTTTTAATTGTTTTTTTACAATATTTCAGCTGGTTTGGGAAATTTTAATTACTTTTGATGTGTTTTACAATATTTTGCCTGGTGTTTGGAATTTCTTGGTTTGTTTTGATTTGTTTTTATAAAGTTTTTGGAAAATTTTGATTCTTTTTGGTGAGTTTTAAAATAGTTTGGCGGGCTTAAAATAATTTGGTGAGTTTTTACAATGTTTTAGCTGGTATTGATTTGTTTTTATTATGTTTTGGCAAGCTTTTTGAAATATTTGGATCAGTTCTGGCTGGTTTTCTAGTATTTTGGCATGTCTTCAGAATGTTTTGATCCGTTTTGGCGGGTTTTAATATATTTTGGCAGGTTTTTAGAATATTTTGTTTGGTTTTCCTATGTCTTTATTATGTTTTGGAGGGCTTTTAGAATGTTTAGATTACTTTGGGCGGGTTTTTAGGATTTTTTTGGTTGGTTTTGATTAGTTTATGTTATGTTTAGTCAGTTTTTTGGTGTGTTTGGATTAGTTTTATTGGGCTTTATCATGTTTTGGCGGTTTTTTTGAATGTTTCATTGACTTCTGACAAATTATATAATATTTTGGCAGGTTTTCAGTATGTTTTGATCAGTTTTTGGGGAGTTCTAAAATATTTTGTCAAGTTTTTGGAATTTTTTGGTTGGTTTTGATTTGTTTTTATGATGTTTTGCCAAGTTTTTTGAATGTTTTGATCAGTTCTGGCTGGTTTTCTAATGTTTTGGCATCTTTTCAGAATGTTTTGATGAGTTTTGCGGGTCCAAATTATTTTGGCGGGTTTTCGGAATATTTTGGTTGGTTTTGATTTGTTTTTATGATGTTTTGGCGGGTTTTCGGAATGTCTTGGTTGGGTTTTAGAATGTTTTGTATTCTCTTGAGTTGTTTTTATTGTGTTGGCAGGTTTTGGAATGTTTGGATTCTTTTTGGCGGGTGTTCGGAATGTTTTGGCGGGTGTTCGGAATGTTTTGATTAGTTTTGACGGGTTTTGAAATATTTTGGCCGGTTTTTAGAAGGTTTCGATTTGTTTTGATTTGTTTTGATTCTGTTTAGCCCAGTTTTTGGTGTGTTTGGATTAGCTTTGGTGGGCTTTATCATGTTTTGTCCGGTTTTTTCAAATGTATTGATCACCTCTGTCTGGTTTTCTATTTTGGCGGGTTTGAAAATATTTTTGGATGAGTTTTGGCGGGTTTGAAAATATTTTGGCTTTTTGCGCAGAGATGACGGTGCCGGTTGCGGTGCGCTCCGGGGCGCTCCTTCTGCGGAAAGACGCCTGGCAGCGGCACTTGGGACAGCTCCGCGTCTCCGTATTCTGCGTTTCTTGCCTTCTGCATCTCAGCAAAATGCTTTCCCACTAGGTCTAGCAAGGAGAAACTGTGGCAGCTGAGTAGATGTAGCCCGGCCCGCCCTTTGAAGTTGACAAGTTCTTGGCATCTCAGAGCCTCAAGGCAAGAGCAAGGTTCTCTATGCTAGGCTGGGGCAGAACTAGCAGCAAGCAGAGCAAAGTTGTCCAAGAATAGCTTCCATTGGAATGCTAATGGCAATTGAAGAGGCAGGCCAGTGGCAAGCCACTAGCTTCTAGCAGTTTGAAAGTTGCAGACACAGTGCAGGTGTTGTGCGGCTTCCTTCTTGGCCTCCTAGAAGGTGCCGCGCTCTCCGTCTCTTGCTTGCCAATATGTTGCCGTGTTCCTCCTATTGTTTGGGTTGTTTTGATTTGTTTTTATGATGTTTTGGCGGGTTTTCGAAATATTTTGGTGGTGTTTTAGAATGTTTTGTTTTCTCTTGTGTTGTTTTTATTGTCTTGGCAGGTTGTGGAACGTTTGGATTCCTTTTGGCGGGTTTTAAAATATTTTGGCTCTTTGCGCAGAGATGACGGTGCCGGTTGCGGTGCGCTCCGGGGCGCTCCTTCTGTGGAAAGACGCCTGGCAGCGGCACTTGGGACAGCTCCGCGTCTCTGTATTCTGCGTTTCTTGCCTTCTGCATCTCAGCAAAATGCTTTCCCACTAGGTCTAGCAAGGAGAAACTGTGGCAGCTGAGTAGATGTAGCCCGGCCCGCCCTTTGAAGTTGACAAGTTCTTGGCATCTCAGAGCCTCAAGGCAAGAGCAAGGTTCTCTATGGTAGGCTGGGGCAGAACTAGCAGCAAGCAGAGCAAAGTTGTCCAAGAATAGCTTCCATTGAAATGCTAATGGCAATTGAAGAGGCAGGCAAGTGGTAAGCCTTGAAATTCTAGCAGTTAGAAAGATGCAGACAAGGTCCGGGTGTTGTGCGGCTTCACTCTTCGCATCGTAGAAGGTACCGCGCTCTCCGTCTCTCGGATGCGATCAAGCGGCTCTTCGCGCAGAGAGCACTGTGCCGGTCACTGTGCGCTGCGGAGCTCTCTTTCTGCCGAAAGACGCCTGGCAGCGGCACTTAACTTCGGAGAGCTCCGTATCTCCGTATTCTGCATTTCTTGTCTTCTGCGTCTCAGCAAAATGCTTTTCCACTGTGTCTAGCAAGGAGAAACTGTGCCAGCACAGTATACGTGCCCGGACTTGTGTTCTCAATTCCCGAGTTCTCGGCATCTCAAAATCTAAAGGGAAGAGCAAGGTTATCTATGGTAGGCTGGGGCAGAACTAGAAGCAAGCAGAGCAAAGTTGTGCAAGAATACCTTCCTTTCGGATGCTAATGGCAATTGAAGAGGCAGGCAAGTGCTAAGCCTTGAAATTCTAGCAGTTAGAAAGCTGCGGACAAGGTCCGGGTGTTGTGCGGCTTCACTCTTCGCATCGTGGAAGGTACCGCGCTCTCCGTCTCTCGGATGCGATCAAGCGGCTCTTCGCGCAGAGAGCACTGTGCCGGTCACTGTGCGCTGCGGAGCTCTCTTTCTGCCGAAAGACGCCTGGCAGCGGCACATAACTTCGGAGAGCTCCGTATCTCCGTATTCTGCATTTCTTGTCTTCTGCGTCTCAGCAAAATGCTTTTCCACTGTGTCTAGCAAGGAGAAACTGTGCCAGCACAGTATACGTGCCCGGACTTGTGTTCTCAATTCCCGAGTTCTCGGCATCTCAAAATCTAAAGGGAAGAGCAAGGTTATCTATGGTAGGCTGGGGCAGAACTAGAAGCAAGCAGAGCAAAGTTGTGCAAGAATACCTTCCTTTCGGATGCTAATGGCAATTGAAGAGGCAGGCAAGTGGTAAGCCTTGAACTTCTAGCAGTTAGAAAGCTGCGGAAACAGTGCAGGCGTTGTGCGGCTTCACTCTTCGCATCCTAGAACGTGGCGCGCTCTCCGTCTCTCGGATGCCATCTAGCGGGTGTTTGCGCAGAGAGCGCTGTGCTGATCGCGGTTCTAAATATTTTTCTGGGTTTTTGGGATGTTTTGGTTCGTTTTTGTGAAGTTTTGGAGAGTTTTGGAATATTTCGGTTCCTTTCGGCGGGTTTTGAAATATTTTGCCCGGATTTTTAAAATGTTTTTATTTGTTTTTATTATTTTTTGGTAAGTTTTTTTGTGTTTTGATAAGTCCTGGCTGGTTTTCTAGTATTTTGGCGTGTTTTCCGAATGTTTTGATCACTTTTGGCGGGTTCTAAAGTATTTCGTCTGGTGTTTGGATTGTTTTAATTTGTTTTGATTTGTTTTTCTTATGTTTTGGTGGGTTCTTGGAAAGGTTTGGTTCATTTTTGCGTATTTTAAAGTATTTTAGCGGGTTTTTGGAATGTTTTGATTTGCATTGATTTTCTTTCTAATGTTTTGACGGATTTTTTGTATGTTTTTTGCGTCTATTGGGAATGTTGTGATCAGTTTCGACGTGTGTATTAACATTTTGGCAGGTTTTTGGAATGTTTTAATTGTTTTTTTACAATATTTCAGCTGGTTTGGGAAATTTTAATTACTTTTGATGTGTTTTACAATATTTTGCCTGGTGTTTGGAATTTCTTGGTTTGTTTTGATTTGTTTTTATAAAGTTTTTGGAAAATTTTGATTCTTTTTGGTGAGTTTTAAAATAGTTTGGCGGGCTTAAAATAATTTGGTGAGTTTTTACAATGTTTTAGCTGGTATTGATTTGTTTTTATTATGTTTTGGCAAGCTTTTTGAAATATTTGGATCAGTTCTGGCTGGTTTTCTAGTATTTTGGCATGTCTTCAGAATGTTTTGATCCGTTTTGGCGGGTTTTAATATATTTTGGCAGGTTTTTAGAATATTTTGTTTGGTTTTCCTATGTCTTTATTATGTTTTGGAGGGCTTTTAGAATGTTTAGATTACTTTGGGCGGGTTTTTAGGATTTTTTTGGTTGGTTTTGATTAGTTTATGTTATGTTTAGTCAGTTTTTTGGTGTGTTTGGATTAGTTTTATTGGGCTTTATCATGTTTTGGCGGTTTTTTTGAATGTTTTATTGACTTCTGACAAATTATATAATATTTTGGCAGGTTTTCAGTATGTTTTGATCAGTTTTTGGGGAGTTCTAAAATATTTTGTCAAGTTTTTGGAATTTTTTGGTTGGTTTTGATTTGTTTTTATGATGTTTTGCCAAGTTTTTTGAATGTTTTGATCAGTTCTGGCTGGTTTTCTAATGTTTTGGCATCTTTTCAGAATGTTTTGATGAGTTTTGCGGGTCCAAATTATTTTGGCGGGTTTTCGGAATATTTTGGTTGGTTTTGATTTGTTTTTATGATGTTTAGGTGGGTTTTCGGAATGTCTTGGTTGGGTTTTAGAATGTTTTGTATTCTCTTGAGTTGTTTTTATTGTGTTGGCAGGTTTTGGAATGTTTGGATTCTTTTTGGCGGGTGTTCGGAATGTTTTGGCGGGTGTTCGGAATGTTTTGATTAGTTTTGACGGGTTTTGAAATATTTTGGCCGGTTTTTAGAAGGTTTGGATTTGTTTTGATTTGTTTTGATTCTGTTTAGCCCAGTTTTTGGTGTGTTTGGATTAGCTTTGGTGGGCTTGATCATGTTTTGTCCGGTTTTTTCAAATGTATTGATCACCTCTGTCTGGTTTTCTATTTTGGCGGGTTTGAAAATATTTTTGGATGAGTTTTGGCGGGTTTGAAAATATTTTGGCTCTTTGCGCAGAGATGACGGTGCCGGTTGCGGTGCGCTCCGGGGCGCTCCTTCTGCGGAAAGACGCCTGGCAGCGGCACTTGGGACAGCTCCGCGTCTCTGTATTCTGCGTTTCTTGCCTTCTGCATCTCAGCAAAATGCTTTCCCACTAGGTCTAGCAAGGAGAAACTGTGGCAGCTGAGTAGATGTAGCCCGGCCCGCCCTTTGAAGTTGACAAGTTCTTGGCATCTCAGAGCCTCAAGGCAAGAGCGAGGTTCTCTATGGTAGGCTGGGGCAGAACTAGCAGCAAGCAGAGCAAAGTTGTCCAAGAATAGCTTCCATTGAAATGCTAATGGCAATTGAAGAGGCAGGCAAGTGGTAAGCCTTGAAATTCTAGCAGTTAGAAAGATGCAGACAAGGTCCGGGTGTTGTGCGGCTTCACTCTTCGCATCGTAGAAGGTACCGCGCTCTCCGTCTCTCGGATGCGATCAAGCGGCTCTTCGCGCAGAGAGCACTGTGCCGGTCACTGTGCGCTGTGGAGCTCTCTTTCTGCCGAAAGACGCCTGGCAGCGGCACTTAACTTCGGAGAGCTCCGTATCTCCGTATTCTGCATTTCTTGTCTTCTGCGTCTCAGCAAAATGCTTTTCCACTGTGTCTAGCAAGGAGAAACTGTGCCAGCACAGTATACGTGCCCGGACTTGTGTTCTCAATTCCCGAGTTCTCGGCATCTCAAAATCTAAAGGGAAGAGCAAGGTTATCTATGGTAGGCTGGGGCAGAACTAGAAGCAAGCACAGCAAAGTTGTGCAAGAATACCTTCCTTTCGGATGCTAATGGCAATTGAAGAGGCAGGCAAGTGCTAAGCCTTGAAATTCTAGCAGTTAGAAAGCTGCGGACACAGTCCGGGTGTTGTGCGGCTTCACTCTTCGCATCGTGGAAGGTACCGCGCTCTCCGTCTCTCGGATGCGATCAAGCGGCTCTTCGCGCAGAGAGCACTGTGCCGGTCACTGTGCGCTGCGGAGCTCTCTTTCTGCCGAAAGACGCCTGGCAGCGGCACATAACTTCGGAGAGCTCCGTATCTCCGTATTCTGCATTTCTTGTCTTCTGCGTCTCAGCAAAATGCTTTTCCACTGTGTCTAGCAAGGAGAAACTGTGCCAGCACAGTATACGTGCCCGGACTTGTGTTCTCAATTCCCGAGTTCTCGGCATCTCAAAATCTAAAGGGAAGAGCAAGGTTATCTATGGTAGGCTGGGGCAGAACTAGAAGCAAGCAGAGCAAAGTTGTGCAAGAATACCTTCCTTTCGGATGCTAATGGCAATTGAAGAGGCAGGCAAGTGCTAAGCCTTGAACTTCTAGCAGTTAGAAAGCTGCGGAAACAGTGCAGGCGTTGTGCGGCTTCACTCTTCGCATCCTAGAACGTGGCGCGCTCTCCGTCTCTCGGATGCCATCTAGCGGGTGTTTGCGCAGAGAGCGCTGTGCTGATCGCGGTTCTAAATATTTTTCTGGGTTTTTGGGATGTTTTGGTTCGTTTTTGTGAAGTTTTGGAGAGTTTTGGAATATTTCGGTTCCTTTCGGCGGGTTTTGAAATATTTTGCCCGGATTTTTAAAATGTTTTTATTTGTTTTTATTATTTTTTGGTAAGTTTTTTTGTGTTTTGATAAGTCCTGGCTGGTTTTCTAGTATTTTGGCGTGTTTTCCGAATGTTTTGATCACTTTTGGCGGGTTCTAAAGTATTTCGTCTGGTGTTTGGATTGTTTTAATTTGTTTTGATTTGTTTTTCTTATGTTTTGGTGGGTTCTTGGAAAGGTTTGGTTCATTTTTGCGTATTTTAAAGTATTTTAGCGGGTTTTTGGAATGTTTTGATTTGCATTGATTTTCTTTCTAATGTTTTGACGGATTTTTTGTATGTTTTTTGCGTCTATTGGGAATGTTGTGATCAGTTTCGACGTGTGTATTAACATTTTGGCAGGTTTTTGGAATGTTTTAATTGTTTTTTTACAATATTTCAGCTGGTTTGGGAAATTTTAATTACTTTTGATGTGTTTTACAATATTTTGCCTGGTGTTTGGAATTTCTTGGTTTGTTTTGATTTGTTTTTATAAAGTTTTTGGAAAATTTTGATTCTTTTTGGTGAGTTTTAAAATAGTTTGGCGGGCTTAAAATAATTTGGTGAGTTTTTACAATGTTTTAGCTGGTATTGATTTGTTTTTATTATGTTTTGGCAAGCTTTTTGAAATATTTGGATCAGTTCTGGCTGGTTTTCTAGTATTTTGGCATGTCTTCAGAATGTTTTGATCCGTTTTGGCGGGTTTTAATATATTTTGGCAGGTTTTTAGAATATTTTGTTTGGTTTTCCTATGTCTTTATTATGTTTTGGAGGGCTTTTAGAATGTTTAGATTACTTTGGGCGGGTTTTTAGGATTTTTTTGGTTGGTTTTGATTAGTTTATGTTATGTTTAGTCAGTTTTTTGGTGTGTTTGGATTAGTTTTATTGGGCTTTATCATGTTTTGGCGGTTTTTTTGAATGTTTTATTGACTTCTGACAAATTATATAATATTTTGGCAGGTTTTCAGTATGTTTTGATCAGTTTTTGGGGAGTTCTAAAATATTTTGTCAAGTTTTTGGAATTTTTTGGTTGGTTTTGATTTGTTTTTATGATGTTTTGCCAAGTTTTTTGAATGTTTTGATCAGTTCAGGCTGGTTTTCTAATGTTTTGGCATCTTTTCAGAATGTTTTGATGAGTTTTGCGGGTCCAAATTATTTTGGCGGGTTTTCGGAATATTTTGGTTGGTTTTGATTTGTTTTTATGATGTTTTGGCGGGTTTTCGGAATGTCTTGGTTGGGTTTTAGAATGTTTTGTATTCTCTTGAGTTGTTTTTATTGTGTTGGCAGGTTTTGGAATGTTTGGATTCTTTTTGGCGGGTGTTCGGAATGTTTTGGCGGGTGTTCGGAATGTTTTGATTAGTTTTGACGGGTTTTGAAATATTTTGGCCGGTTTTTAGAAGGTTTCGATTTGTTTTGATTTGTTTTGATTCTGTTTAGCCCAGTTTTTGGTGTGTTTGGATTAGCTTTGGTGGGCTTGATCATGTTTTGTCCGGTTTTTTCAAATGTATTGATCACCTCTGTCTGGTTTTCTATTTTGGCGGGTTTGAAAATATTTTTGGATGAGTTTTGGCAGGTTTGAAAATATTTTGGCTCTTTGCGCAGAGATGACGGTGCCGGTTGCGGTGCGCTCCGGGGCGCTCCTTCTGCGGAAAGACGCCTGGCAGCGGCACTTGGGACAGCTCCGCGTCTCCGTATTCTGCGTTTCTTGCCTTCTGCATCTCAGCAAAATGCTTTCCCACTAGGTCTAGCAAGGAGAAACTGTGGCAGCTGAGTAGATGTAGCCCGGCCCGCCCTTTGAAGTTGACAAGTTCTTGGCATCTCAGAGCCTCAAGGCAAGAGCAAGGTTCTCTATGGTAGGCTGGGGCAGAACTAGCAGCAAGCAGAGCAAAGTTGTCCAAGAATAGCTTCCATTGGAATGCTAATGGCAATTGAAGAGGCAGGCCAGTGGCAAGCCACTAGCTTCTAGCAGTTTGAAAGTTGCAGACACAGTGCAGGTGTTGTGCGGCTTCCTTCTTGGCCTCCTAGAAGGTGCCGCGCTCTCCGTCTCTTGCTTGCCAATATGTTGCCGTGTTCCTCCTATTGTTTGGGTTGTTTTGATTTGTTTTTATGATGTTTTGGCGGGTTTTCGAAATATTTTGGTGGTGTTTTAGAATGTTTTGTTTTCTCTTGTGTTGTTTTTATTGTCTTGGCAGGTTGTGGAACGTTTGGATTCCTTTTGGCGGGTTTGAAAATATTTTGGCTCTTTGCGCAGAGATGACGGTGCCGGTTGCGGTGCGCTCCGGGGCGCTCCTTCTGCGGGAAGACGCCTGGCAGCGGCACTTGGGACAGCTCCGCGTCTCCGTATTCTGCGTTTCTTGCCTTCTGCATCTCAGCAAAATGCTTTCCCACTAGGTCTAGCAAGGAGAAACTGTGGCAGCTGAGTAGATGTAGCCCGGCCCGCCCTTTGAAGTTGACAAGTTCTTGGCATCTCAGAGCCTCAAGGCAAGAGCGAGGTTCTCTATGGTAGGCTGGGGCAGAACTAGCAGCAAGCAGAGCAAAGTTGTCCAAGAATAGCTTCCATTGAAATGCTAATGGCAATTGAAGAGGCAGGCAAGTGGTAAGCCTTGAAATTCTAGCAGTTAGAAAGATGCAGACAAGGTCCGGGTGTTGTGCGGCTTCACTCTTCGCATCGTAGAAGGTACCGCGCTCTCCGTCTCTCGGATGCGATCAAGCGGCTCTTCGCGCAGAGAGCACTGTGCCGGTCACTGTGCGCTGCGGAGCTCTCTTTCTGCCGAAAGACGCCTGGCAGCGGCACATAACTTCGGAGAGCTCCGTATCTCCGTATTCTGCATTTCTTGTCTTCTGCGTCTCAGCAAAATGCTTTTCCACTGTGTCTAGCAAGGAGAAACTGTGCCAGCACAGTATACGCGCCCGGACTTGTGTTCTCAATTCCCGAGTTCTCGGCATCTCAAAATCTAAAGGGAAGAGCAAGGTTATCTATGGTAGGCTGGGGCAGAACTAGAAGCAAGCACAGCAAAGTTGTGCAAGAATACCTTCCTTTCGGATGCTAATGGCAATTGAAGAGGCAGGCAAGTGCTAAGCCTTGAAATTCTAGCAGTTAGAAAGCTGCGGAAACAGTCCGGGTGTTGTGCGGCTTCACTCTTCGCATCGTGGAAGGTACCGCGCTCTCCGTCTCTCGGATGCGATCAAGCGGCTCTTCGCGCAGAGAGCACTGTGCCGGTCACTGTGCGCTGCGGAGCTCTCTTTCTGCCGAAAGACGCCTGGCAGCGGCACATAACTTCGGAGAGCTCCGTATCTCCGTATTCTGCATTTCTTGTCTTCTGCGTCTCAGCAAAATGCTTTTCCACTGTGTCTAGCAAGGAGAAACTGTGCCAGCACAGTATACGTGCCCGGACTTGTGTTCTCAATTCCCGAGTTCTCGGCATCTCAAAATCTAAAGGGAAGAGCAAGGTTATCTATGGTAGGCTGGGGCAGAACTAGAAGCAAGCAGAGCAAAGTTGTGCAAGAATACCTTCCTTTCGGATGCTAATGGCAATTGAAGAGGCAGGCAAGTGGTAAGCCTTGAACTTCTAGCAGTTAGAAAGCTGCGGAAACAGTGCAGGCGTTGTGCGGCTTCACTCTTCGCATCCTAGAACGTGGCGCGCTCTCCGTCTCTCGGATGCCATCTAGCGGGTGTTTGCGCAGAGAGCGCTGTGCTGATCGCGGTTCTAAATATTTTTCTGGGTTTTTGGGATGTTTTGGTTCGTTTTTGTGAAGTTTTGGAGAGTTTTGGAATATTTCGGTTCCTTTCGGCGGGTTTTGAAATATTTTGCCCGGATTTTTAAAATGTTTTTATTTGTTTTTATTATTTTTTGGTAAGTTTTTTTGTGTTTTGATAAGTCCTGGCTGGTTTTCTAGTATTTTGGCGTGTTTTCCGAATGTTTTGATCACTTTTGGCGGGTTCTAAAGTATTTCGTCTGGTGTTTGGATTGTTTTAATTTGTTTTGATTTGTTTTTCTTATGTTTTGGTGGGTTCTTGGAAAGGTTTGGTTCATTTTTGCGTATTTTAAAGTATTTTAGCGGGTTTTTGGAATGTTTTGATTTGCATTGATTTTCTTTCTAATGTTTTGACGGATTTTTTGTATGTTTTTTGCGTCTATTGGGAATGTTGTGATCAGTTTCGACGTGTGTATTAACATTTTGGCAGGTTTTTGGAATGTTTTAATTGTTTTTTTACAATATTTCAGCTGGTTTGGGAAATTTTAATTACTTTTGATGTGTTTTACAATATTTTGCCTGGTGTTTGGAATTTCTTGGTTTGTTTTGATTTGTTTTTATAAAGTTTTTGGAAAATTTTGATTCTTTTTGGTGAGTTTTAAAATAGTTTGGCGGGCTTAAAATAATTTGGTGAGTTTTTACAATGTTTTAGCTGGTATTGATTTGTTTTTATTATGTTTTGGCAAGCTTTTTGAAATATTTGGATCAGTTCTGGCTGGTTTTCTAGTATTTTGGCATGTCTTCAGAATGTTTTGATCCGTTTTGGCGGGTTTTAATATATTTTGGCAGGTTTTTAGAATATTTTGTTTGGTTTTCCTATGTCTTTATTATGTTTTGGAGGGCTTTTAGAATGTTTAGATTACTTTGGGCGGGTTTTTAGGATTTTTTTGGTTGGTTTTGATTAGTTTATGTTATGTTTAGTCAGTTTTTTGGTGTGTTTGGATTAGTTTTATTGGGCTTTATCATGTTTTGGCGGTTTTTTTGAATGTTTTATTGACTTCTGACAAATTATATAATATTTTGGCAGGTTTTCAGTATGTTTTGATCAGTTTTTGGGGAGTTCTAAAATATTTTGTCAAGTTTTTGGAATTTTTTGGTTGGTTTTGATTTGTTTTTATGATGTTTTGCCAAGTTTTTTGAATGTTTTGATCAGTTCTGGCTGGTTTTCTAATGTTTTGGCATCTTTTCAGAATGTTTTGATGAGTTTTGCGGGTCCAAATTATTTTGGCGGGTTTTCGGAATATTTTGGTTGGTTTTGATTTGTTTTTATGATGTTTTGGCGGGTTTTCGGAATGTCTTGGTTGGGTTTTAGAATGTTTTGTATTCTCTTGAGTTGTTTTTATTGTGTTGGCAGGTTTTGGAATGTTTGGATTCTTTTTGGCGGGTGTTCGGAATGTTTTGATTAGTTTTGACGGGTTTTGAAATATTTTGGCCGGTTTTTAGAAGGTTTCGATTTGTTTTGATTTGTTTTGATTCTGTTTAGCCCAGTTTTTGGTGTGTTTGGATTAGCTTTGGTGGGCTTTATCATGTTTTGTCCGGTTTTTTCAAATGTATTGATCACCTCTGTCTGGTTTTCTATTTTGGCGGGTTTGAAAATATTTTTGGATGAGTTTTGGCGGGTTTGAAAATATTTTGGCTCTTTGCGCAGAGATGATGGTGCCGGTTGCGGTGCGCTCCGGGGCGCTCCTTCTGCGGAAAGACGCCTGGCAGCGGCACTTGGGACAGCTCCGCGTCTCCGTATTCTGCGTTTCTTGCCTTCTGCATCTCAGCAAAATGCTTTCCCACTAGGTCTAGCAAGGAGAAACTGTGGCAGCTGAGTAGATGTAGCCCGGCCCGCCCTTTGAAGTTGACAAGTTCTTGGCATCTCAGAGCCTCAAGGCAAGAGCAAGGTTCTCTATGGTAGGCTGGGGCAGAACTAGCAGCAAGCAGAGCAAAGTTGTCCAAGAATAGCTTCCATTGGAATGCTAATGGCAATTGAAGAGGCAGGCCAGTGGCAAGCCACTAGCTTCTAGCAGTTTGAAAGTTGCAGACACAGTGCAGGTGTTGTGCGGCTTCCTTCTTGGCCTCCTAGAAGGTGCCGCGCTCTCCGTCTCTTGCTTGCCAATATGTTGCCGTGTTCCTCCTATTGTTTGGGTTGTTTTGATTTGTTTTTATGATGTTTTGGCGGGTTTTCGAAATATTTTGGTGGTGTTTTAGAATGTTTTGTTTTCTCTTGTGTTGTTTTTATTGTCTTGGCAGGTTGTGGAACGTTTGGATTCCTTTTGGCGGGTTTGAAAATATTTTGGCTCTTTGCGCAGAGATGACGGTGCCGGTTGCGGTGCGCTCCGGGGCGCTCCTTCTGCGGAAAGACGCCTGGCAGCGGCACTTGGGACAGCTCCGCGTCTCTGTATTCTGCGTTTCTTGCCTTCTGCATCTCAGCAAAATGCTTTCCCACTAGGTCTAGCAAGGAGAAACTGTGGCAGCTGAGTAGATGTAGCCCGGCCCGCCCTTTGAAGTTGACAAGTTCTTGGCATCTCAGAGCCTCAAGGCAAGAGCGAGGTTCTCTATGGTAGGCTGGGGCAGAACTAGCAGCAAGCAGAGCAAAGTTGTCCAAGAATAGCTTCCATTGAAATGCTAATGGCAATTGAAGAGGCAGGCAAGTGGTAAGCCTTGAAATTCTAGCAGTTAGAAAGATGCAGACAAGGTCCGGGTGTTGTGCGGCTTCACTCTTCGCATCGTAGAAGGTACCGCGCTCTCCGTCTCTCGGATGCGATCAAGCGGCTCTTCGCGCAGAGAGCACTGTGCCGGTCACTGTGCGCTGCGGAGCTCTCTTTCTGCCGAAAGACGCCTGGCAGCGGCACTTAACTTCGGAGAGCTCCGTATCTCCGTATTCTGCATTTCTTGTCTTCTGCGTCTCAGCAAAATGCTTTTCCACTGTGTCTAGCAAGGAGAAACTGTGCCAGCACAGTATACGTGCCCGGACTTGTGTTCTCAATTCCCGAGTTCTCGGCATCTCAAAATCTAAAGGGAAGAGCAAGGTTATCTATGGTAGGCTGGGGCAGAACTAGAAGCAAGCAGAGCAAAGTTGTGCAAGAATACCTTCCTTTCGGATGCTAATGGCAATTGAAGAGGCAGGCAAGTGCTAAGCCTTGAAATTCTAGCAGTTAGAAAGCTGCGGACACAGTCCGGGTGTTGTGCGGCTTCACTCTTCGCATCGTGGAAGGTACCGCGCTCTCCGTCTCTCGGATGCGATCAAGCGGCTCTTCGCGCAGAGAGCACTGTGCCGGTCACTGTGCGCTGCGGAGCTCTCTTTCTGCCGAAAGACGCCTGGCAGCGGCACATAACTTCGGAGAGCTCCGTATCTCCGTATTCTGCATTTCTTGTCTTCTGCGTCTCAGCAAAATGCTTTTCCACTGTGTCTAGCAAGGAGAAACTGTGCCAGCACAGTATACGTGCCCGGACTTGTGTTCTCAATTCCCGAGTTCTCGGCATCTCAAAATCTAAAGGGAAGAGCAAGGTTATCTATGGTAGGCTGGGGCAGAACTAGAAGCAAGCAGAGCAAAGTTGTGCAAGAATACCTTCCTTTCGGATGCTAATGGCAATTGAAGAGGCAGGCAAGTGGTAAGCCTTGAACTTCTAGCAGTTAGAAAGCTGCGGAAACAGTGCAGGCGTTGTGCGGCTTCACTCTTCGCATCGTGGAAGGTACCGCGCTCTCCGTCTCTCGGATGCGATCAAGCGGCTCTTCGCGCAGAGAGCACTGTGCCGGTCACTGTGCGCTGCGGAGCTCTCTTTCTGCCGAAAGACGCCTGGCAGCGGCACATAACTTCGGAGAGCTCCGTATCTCCGTATTCTGCATTTCTTGTCTTCTGCGTCTCAGCAAAATGCTTTTCCACTGTGTCTAGCAAGGAGAAACTGTGCCAGCACAGTATACGTGCCCGGACTTGTGTTCTCAATTCCCGAGTTCTCGGCATCTCAAAATCTAAAGGGAAGAGCAAGGTTATCTATGGTAGGCTGGGGCAGAACTAGAAGCAAGCAGAGCAAAGTTGTGCAAGAATACCTTCCTTTCGGATGCTAATGGCAATTGAAGAGGCAGGCAAGTGGTAAGCCTTGAACTTCTAGCAGTTAGAAAGCTGCGGAAACAGTGCAGGCGTTGTGCGGCTTCACTCTTCGCATCCTAGAACGTGGCGCGCTCTCCGTCTCTCGGATGCCATCTAGCGGGTGTTTGCGCAGAGAGCGCTGTGCTGATCGCGGTTCTAAATATTTTTCTGGGTTTTTGGGATGTTTTGGTTCGTTTTTGTGAAGTTTTGGAGAGTTTTGGAATATTTCGGTTCCTTTCGGCGGGTTTTGAAATATTTTGCCCGGATTTTTAAAATGTTTTTATTTGTTTTTATTATTTTTTGGTAAGTTTTTTTGTGTTTTGATAAGTCCTGGCTGGTTTTCTAGTATTTTGGCGTGTTTTCCGAATGTTTTGATCACTTTTGGCGGGTTCTAAAGTATTTCGTCTGGTGTTTGGATTGTTTTAATTTGTTTTGATTTGTTTTTCTTATGTTTTGGTGGGTTCTTGGAAAGGTTTGGTTCATTTTTGCGTATTTTAAAGTATTTTAGCGGGTTTTTGGAATGTTTTGATTTGCATTGATTTTCTTTCTAATGTTTTGACGGATTTTTTGTATGTTTTTTGCGTCTATTGGGAATGTTGTGATCAGTTTCGATGTGTGTATTAACATTTTGGCAGGTTTTTGGAATGTTTTAATTGTTTTTTTACAATATTTCAGCTGGTTTGGGAAATTTTAATTACTTTTGATGTGTTTTACAATATTTTGCCTGGTGTTTGGAATTTCTTGGTTTGTTTTGATTTGTTTTTATAAAGTTTTTGGAAAATTTTGATTCTTTTTGGTGAGTTTTAAAATAGTTTGGCGGGCTTAAAATAATTTGGTGAGTTTTTACAATGTTTTAGCTGGTATTGATTTGTTTTTATTATGTTTTGGCAAGCTTTTTGAAATATTTGGATCAGTTCTGGCTGGTTTTCTAGTATTTTGGCATGTCTTCAGAATGTTTTGATCCGTTTTGGCGGGTTTTAATATATTTTGGCAGGTTTTTAGAATATTTTGTTTGGTTTTCCTATGTCTTTATTATGTTTTGGAGGGCTTTTAGAATGTTTAGATTACTTTGGGCGGGTTTTTAGGATTTTTTTGGTTGGTTTTGATTAGTTTATGTTATGTTTAGTCAGTTTTTTGGTGTGTTTGGATTAGTTTTATTGGGCTTTATCATGTTTTGGCGGTTTTTTTGAATGTTTTATTGACTTCTGACAAATTATATAATATTTTGGCAGGTTTTCAGTATGTTTTGATCAGTTTTTGGGGAGTTCTAAAATATTTTGTCAAGTTTTTGGAATTTTTTGGTTGGTTTTGATTTGTTTTTATGATGTTTTGCCAAGTTTTTTGAATGTTTTGATCAGTTCTGGCTGGTTTTCTAATGTTTTGGCATCTTTTCAGAATGTTTTGATGAGTTTTGCGGGTCCAAATTATTTTGGCGGGTTTTCGGAATATTTTGGTTGGTTTTGATTTGTTTTTATGATGTTTTGGCGGGTTTTCGGAATGTCTTGGTTGGGTTTTAGAATGTTTTGTATTCTCTTGAGTTGTTTTTATTGTGTTGGCAGGTTTTGGAATGTTTGGATTCTTTTTGGCGGGTGTTCGGAATGTTTTGGCGGGTGTTCGGAATGTTTTGATTAGTTTTGACGGGTTTTGAAATATTTTGGCCGGTTTTTAGAAGGTTTCGATTTGTTTTGATTTGTTTTGATTCTGTTTAGCCCAGTTTTTGGTGTGTTTGGATTAGCTTTGGTGGGCTTTATCATGTTTTGTCCGGTTTTTTCAAATGTATTGATCACCTCTGTCTGGTTTTCTATTTTGGCGGGTTTGAAAATATTTTTGGATGAGTTTTGGCGGGTTTGAAAATATTTTGGCTCTTTGCGCAGAGATGACGGTGCCGGTTGCGGTGCGCTCCGGGGCGCTCCTTCTGCGGAAAGACGCCTGGCAGCGGCACTTGGGACAGCTCCGCGTCTCCGTATTCTGCGTTTCTTGCCTTCTGCATCTCAGCAAAATGCTTTCCCACTAGGTCTAGCAAGGAGAAACTGTGGCAGCTGAGTAGATGTAGCCCGGCCCGCCCTTTGAAGTTGACAAGTTCTTGGCATCTCAGAGCCTCAAGGCAAGAGCAAGGTTCTCTATGGTAGGCTGGGGCAGAACTAGCAGCAAGCAGAGCAAAGTTGTCCAAGAATAGCTTCCATTGGAATGCTAATGGCAATTGAAGAGGCAGGCCAGTGGCAAGCCACTAGCTTCTAGCAGTTTGAAAGTTGCAGACACAGTGCAGGTGTTGTGCGGCTTCCTTCTTGGCCTCCTAGAAGGTGCCGCGCTCTCCGTCTCTTGCTTGCCAATATGTTGCCGTGTTCCTCCTATTGTTTGGGTTGTTTTGATTTGTTTTTATGATGTTTTGTCGGGTTTTCGAAATATTTTGGTGGTGTTTTAGAATGTTTTGTTTTCTCTTGTGTTGTTTTTATTGTCTTGGCAGGTTGTGGAACGTTTGGATTCCTTTTGGCGGGTTTGAAAATATTTTGGCTCTTTGCGCAGAGATGACGGTGCCGGTTGCGGTGCGCTCCGGGGCGCTCCTTCTGCGGAAAGACGCCTGGCAGCGGCACTTGGGACAGCTCCGCGTCTCTGTATTCTGCGTTTCTTGCCTTCTGCATCTCAGCAAAATGCTTTCCCACTAGGTCTAGCAAGGAGAAACTGTGGCAGCTGAGTAGATGTAGCCCGGCCCGCCCTTTGAAGTTGACAAGTTCTTGGCATCTCAGAGCCTCAAGGCAAGAGCGAGGTTCTCTATGGTAGGCTGGGGCAGAACTAGCAGCAAGCAGAGCAAAGTTGTCCAAGAATAGCTTCCATTGAAATGCTAATGGCAATTGAAGAGGCAGGCAAGTGGTAAGCCTTGAAATTCTAGCAGTTAGAAAGATGCAGACAAGGTCCGGGTGTTGTGCGGCTTCACTCTTCGCATCGTAGAAGGTACCGCGCTCTCCGTCTCTCCGATGCGATCAAGCGGCTCTTCGCGCAGAGAGCACTGTGCCGGTCACTGTGCGCTGCGGAGCTCTCTTTCTGCCGAAAGACGCCTGGCAGCGGCACTTAACTTCGGAGAGCTCCGTATCTCCGTATTCTGCATTTCTTGTCTTCTGCGTCTCAGCAAAATGCTTTTCCACTGTGTCTAGCAAGGAGAAACTGTGCCAGCACAGTATACGTGCCCGGACTTGTGTTCTCAATTCCCGAGTTCTCGGCATCTCAAAATCTAAAGGGAAGAGCAAGGTTATCTATGGTAGGCTGGGGCAGAACTAGAAGCAAGCACAGCAAAGTTGTGCAAGAATACCTTCCTTTCGGATGCTAATGGCAATTGAAGAGGCAGGCAAGTGCTAAGCCTTGAAATTCTAGCAGTTAGAAAGCTGCGGACACAGTCCAGGTGTTGTGCGGCTTCACTCTTCGCATCGTGGAAGGTACCGCGCTCTCCGTCTCTCGGATGCGATCAAGCGGCTCTTCGCGCAGAGAGCACTGTGCCGGTCACTGTGCGCTGCGGAGCTCTCTTTCTGCCGAAAGACGCCTGGCAGCGGCACATAACTTCGGAGAGCTCCGTATCTCCGTATTCTGCATTTCTTGTCTTCTGCGTCTCAGCAAAATGCTTTTCCACTGTGTCTAGCAAGGAGAAACTGTGCCAGCACAGTATACGTGCCCGGACTTGTGTTCTCAATTCCCGAGTTCTCGGCATCTCAAAATCTAAAGGGAAGAGCAAGGTTATCTATGGTAGGCTGGGGCAGAACTAGAAGCAAGCAGAGCAAAGTTGTGCAAGAATACCTTCCTTTCGGATGCTAATGGCAATTGAAGAGGCAGGCAAGTGGTAAGCCTTGAACTTCTAGCAGTTAGAAAGCTGCGGAAACAGTGCAGGCGTTGTGCGGCTTCACTCTTCGCATCCTAGAACGTGGCGCGCTCTCCGTCTCTCGGATGCCATCTAGCGGGTGTTTGCGCAGAGAGCGCTGTGCTGATCGCGGTTCTAAATATTTTTCTGGGTTTTTGGGATGTTTTGGTTCGTTTTTGTGAAGTTTTGGAGAGTTTTGGAATATTTCGGTTCCTTTCGGCGGGTTTTGAAATATTTTGCCCGGATTTTTAAAATGTTTTTATTTGTTTTTATTATTTTTTGGTAAGTTTTTTTGTGTTTTGATAAGTCCTGGCTGGTTTTCTAGTATTTTGGCGTGTTTTCCGAATGTTTTGATCACTTTTGGCGGGTTCTAAAGTATTTCGTCTGGTGTTTGGATTGTTTTAATTTGTTTTGATTTGTTTTTCTTATGTTTTGGTGGGTTCTTGGAAAGGTTTGGTTCATTTTTGCGTATTTTAAAGTATTTTAGCGGGTTTTTGGAATGTTTTGATTTGCATTGATTTTCTTTCTAATGTTTTGACGGATTTTTTGTATGTTTTTTGCGTCTATTGGGAATGTTGTGATCAGTTTCGATGTGTGTATTAACATTTTGGCAGGTTTTTGGAATGTTTTAATTGTTTTTTTACAATATTTCAGCTGGTTTGGGAAATTTTAATTACTTTTGATGTGTTTTACAATATTTTGCCTGGTGTTTGGAATTTCTTGGTTTGTTTTGATTTGTTTTTATAAAGTTTTTGGAAAATTTTGATTCTTTTTGGTGAGTTTTAAAATAGTTTGGCGGGCTTAAAATAATTTGGTGAGTTTTTACAATGTTTTAGCTGGTATTGATTTGTTTTTATTATGTTTTGGCAAGCTTTTTGAAATATTTGGATCAGTTCTGGCTGGTTTTCTAGTATTTTGGCATGTCTTCAGAATGTTTTGATCCGTTTTGGCGGGTTTTAATATATTTTGGCAGGTTTTTAGAATATTTTGTTTGGTTTTCCTATGTCTTTATTATGTTTTGGAGGGCTTTTAGAATGTTTAGATTACTTTGGGCGGGTTTTTAGGATTTTTTTGGTTGGTTTTGATTAGTTTATGTTATGTTTAGTCAGTTTTTTGGTGTGTTTGGATTAGTTTTATTGGGCTTTATCATGTTTTGGCGGTTTTTTTGAATGTTTTATTGACTTCTGACAAATTATATAATATTTTGGCAGGTTTTCAGTATGTTTTGATCAGTTTTTGGGGAGTTCTAAAATATTTTGTCAAGTTTTTGGAATTTTTTGGTTGGTTTTGATTTGTTTTTATGATGTTTTGCCAAGTTTTTTGAATGTTTTGATCAGTTCTGGCTGGTTTTCTAATGTTTTGGCATCTTTTCAGAATGTTTTGATGAGTTTTGCGGGTCCAAATTATTTTGGCGGGTTTTTGGAATATTTTGGTTGGTTTTGATTTGTTTTTATGATGTTTTGGCGGGTTTTCGGAATGTCTTGGTTGGGTTTTAGAATGTTTTGTATTCTCTTGAGTTGTTTTTATTGTGTTGGCAGGTTTTGGAATGTTTGGATTCTTTTTGGCGGGTGTTCGGAATGTTTTGATTAGTTTTGACGGGTTTTGAAATATTTTGGCCGGTTTTTAGAAGGTTTCGATTTGTTTTGATTTGTTTTGATTCTGTTTAGCCCAGTTTTTGGTGTGTTTGGATTAGCTTTGGTGGGCTTTATCATGTTTTGTCCGGTTTTTTCAAATGTATTGATCACCTCTGTCTGGTTTTCTATTTTGGCGGGTTTGAAAATATTTTTGGATGAGTTTTGGCGGGTTTGAAAATATTTTGGCTCTTTGCGCAGAGATGATGGTGCCGGTTGCGGTGCGCTCCGGGGCGCTCCTTCTGCGGAAAGACGCCTGGCAGCGGCACTTGGGACAGCTCCGCGTCTCCGTATTCTGCGTTTCTTGCCTTCTGCATCTCAGCAAAATGCTTTCCCACTAGGTCTAGCAAGGAGAAACTGTGGCAGCTGAGTAGATGTAGCCCGGCCCGCCCTTTGAAGTTGACAAGTTCTTGGCATCTCAGAGCCTCAAGGCAAGAGCAAGGTTCTCTATGGTAGGCTGGGGCAGAACTAGCAGCAAGCAGAGCAAAGTTGTCCAAGAATAGCTTCCATTGGAATGCTAATGGCAATTGAAGAGGCAGGCCAGTGGCAAGCCACTAGCTTCTAGCAGTTTGAAAGTTGCAGACACAGTGCAGGTGTTGTGCGGCTTCCTTCTTGGCCTCCTAGAAGGTGCCGCGCTCTCCGTCTCTTGCTTGCCAATATGTTGCCGTGTTCCTCCTATTGTTTGGGTTGTTTTGATTTGTTTTTATGATGTTTTGGCGGGTTTTCGAAATATTTTGGTGGTGTTTTAGAATGTTTTGTTTTCTCTTGTGTTGTTTTTATTGTCTTGGCAGGTTGTGGAACGTTTGGATTCCTTTTGGCGGGTTTGAAAATATTTTGGCTCTTTGCGCAGAGATGACGGTGCCGGTTGCGGTGCGCTCCGGGGCGCTCCTTCTGCGGAAAGACGCCTGGCAGCGGCACTTGGGACAGCTCCGCGTCTCTGTATTCTGCGTTTCTTGCCTTCTGCATCTCAGCAAAATGCTTTCCCACTAGGTCTAGCAAGGAGAAACTGTGGCAGCTGAGTAGATGTAGCCCGGCCCGCCCTTTGAAGTTGACAAGTTCTTGGCATCTCAGAGCCTCAAGGCAAGAGCGAGGTTCTCTATGGTAGGCTGGGGCAGAACTAGCAGCAAGCAGAGCAAAGTTGTCCAAGAATAGCTTCCATTGAAATGCTAATGGCAATTGAAGAGGCAGGCAAGTGGTAAGCCTTGAAATTCTAGCAGTTAGAAAGATGCAGACAAGGTCCGGGTGTTGTGCGGCTTCACTCTTCGCATCGTAGAAGGTACCGCGCTCTCCGTCTCTCCGATGCGATCAAGCGGCTCTTCGCGCAGAGAGCACTGTGCCGGTCACTGTGCGCTGCGGAGCTCTCTTTCTGCCGAAAGACGCCTGGCAGCGGCACTTAACTTCGGAGAGCTCCGTATCTCCGTATTCTGCATTTCTTGTCTTCTGCGTCTCAGCAAAATGCTTTTCCACTGTGTCTAGCAAGGAGAAACTGTGCCAGCACAGTATACGTGCCCGGACTTGTGTTCTCAATTCCCGAGTTCTCGGCATCTCAAAATCTAAAGGGAAGAGCAAGGTTATCTATGGTAGGCTGGGGCAGAACTAGAAGCAAGCACAGCAAAGTTGTGCAAGAATACCTTCCTTTCGGATGCTAATGGCAATTGAAGAGGCAGGCAAGTGCTAAGCCTTGAAATTCTAGCAGTTAGAAAGCTGCGGACAAGGTCCGGGTGTTGTGCGGCTTCACTCTTCGCATCGTGGAAGGTACCGCGCTCTCCGTCTCTCGGATGCGATCAAGCGGCTCTTCGCGCAGAGAGCACTGTGCCGGTCACTGTGCGCTGCGGAGCTCTCTTTCTGCCGAAAGACGCCTGGCAGCGGCACTTAACTTCGGAGAGCTCCGTATCTCCGTATTCTGCATTTCTTGTCTTCTGCGTCTCAGCAAAATGCTTTTCCACTGTGTCTAGCAAGGAGAAACTGTGCCAGCACAGTATACGTGCCCGGACTTGTGTTCTCAATTCCCGAGTTCTCGGCATCTCAAAATCTAAAGGGAAGAGCAAGGTTATCTATGGTAGGCTGGGGCAGAACTAGAAGCAAGCAGAGCAAAGTTGTGCAAGAATACCTTCCTTTCGGATGCTAATGGCAATTGAAGAGGCAGGCAAGTGCTAAGCCTTGAAATTCTAGCAGTTAGAAAGCTGCGGACACAGTCCGGGTGTTGTGCGGCTTCACTCTTCGCATCGTGGAAGGTACCGCGCTCTCCGTCTCTCGGATGCGATCAAGCGGCTCTTCGCGCAGAGAGCACTGTGCCGGTCACTGTGCGCTGTGGAGCTCTCTTTCTGCCGAAAGACGCCTGGCAGCGGCACATAACTTCGGAGAGCTCCGTATCTCCGTATTCTGCATTTCTTGTCTTCTGCGTCTCAGCAAAATGCTTTTCCACTGTGTCTAGCAAGGAGAAACTGTGCCAGCACAGTATACGTGCCCGGACTTGTGTTCTCAATTCCCGAGTTCTCGGCATCTCAAAATCTAAAGGGAAGAGCAAGGTTATCTATGGTAGGCTGGGGCAGAACTAGAAGCAAGCAGAGCAAAGTTGTGCAAGAATACCTTCCTTTCGGATGCTAATGGCAATTGAAGAGGCAGGCAAGTGGTAAGCCTTGAACTTCTAGCAGTTAGAAAGCTGCGGAAACAGTGCAGGCGTTGTGCGGCTTCACTCTTCGCATCCTAGAACGTGGCGCGCTCTCCGTCTCTCGGATGCCATCTAGCGGGTGTTTGCGCAGAGAGCGCTGTGCTGATCGCGGTTCTAAATATTTTTCTGGGTTTTTGGGATGTTTTGGTTCGTTTTTGTGAAGTTTTGGAGAGTTTTGGAATATTTCGGTTCCTTTCGGCGGGTTTTGAAATATTTTGCCCGGATTTTTAAAATGTTTTTATTTGTTTTTATTATTTTTTGGTAAGTTTTTTTGTGTTTTGATAAGTCCTGGCTGGTTTTCTAGTATTTTGGCGTGTTTTCCGAATGTTTTGATCACTTTTGGCGGGTTCTAAAGTATTTCGTCTGGTGTTTGGATTGTTTTAATTTGTTTTGATTTGTTTTTCTTATGTTTTGGTGGGTTCTTGGAAAGGTTTGGTTCATTTTTGCGTATTTTAAAGTATTTTAGCGGGTTTTTGGAATGTTTTGATTTGCATTGATTTTCTTTCTAATGTTTTGACGGATTTTTTGTATGTTTTTTGCGTCTATTGGGAATGTTGTGATCAGTTTCGACGTGTGTATTAACATTTTGGCAGGTTTTTGGAATGTTTTAATTGTTTTTTTACAATATTTCAGCTGGTTTGGGAAATTTTAATTACTTTTGATGTGTTTTACAATATTTTGCCTGGTGTTTGGAATTTCTTGGTTTGTTTTGATTTGTTTTTATAAAGTTTTTGGAAAATTTTGATTCTTTTTGGTGAGTTTTAAAATAGTTTGGCGGGCTTAAAATAATTTGGTGAGTTTTTACAATGTTTTAGCTGGTATTGATTTGTTTTTATTATGTTTTGGCAAGCTTTTTGAAATATTTGGATCAGTTCTGGCTGGTTTTCTAGTATTTTGGCATGTCTTCAGAATGTTTTGATCCGTTTTGGCGGGTTTTAATATATTTTGGCAGGTTTTTAGAATATTTTGTTTGGTTTTCCTATGTCTTTATTATGTTTTGGAGGGCTTTTAGAATGTTTAGATTACTTTGGGCGGGTTTTTAGGATTTTTTTGGTTGGTTTTGATTAGTTTATGTTATGTTTAGTCAGTTTTTTGGTGTGTTTGGATTAGTTTTATTGGGCTTTATCATGTTTTGGCGGTTTTTTTGAATGTTTTATTGACTTCTGACAAATTATATAATATTTTGGCAGGTTTTCAGTATGTTTTGATCAGTTTTTGGGGAGTTCTAAAATATTTTGTCAAGTTTTTGGAATTTTTTGGTTGGTTTTGATTTGTTTTTATGATGTTTTGCCAAGTTTTTTGAATGTTTTGATCAGTTCTGGCTGGTTTTCTAATGTTTTGGCATCTTTTCAGAATGTTTTGATGAGTTTTGCGGGTCCAAATTATTTTGGCGGGTTTTCGGAATATTTTGGTTGGTTTTGATTTGTTTTTATGATGTTTTGGCGGGTTTTCGGAATGTCTTGGTTGGGTTTTAGAATGTTTTGTATTCTCTTGAGTTGTTTTTATTGTGTTGGCAGGTTTTGGAATGTTTGGATTCTTTTTGGCGGGTGTTCGGAATGTTTTGATTAGTTTTGACGGGTTTTGAAATATTTTGGCCGGTTTTTAGAAGGTTTCGATTTGTTTTGATTTGTTTTGATTCTGTTTAGCCCAGTTTTTGGTGTGTTTGGATTAGCTTTGGTGGGCTTTATCATGTTTTGTCCGGTTTTTTCAAATGTATTGATCACCTCTGTCTGGTTTTCTATTTTGGCGGGTTTGAAAATATTTTTGGATGAGTTTTGGCGGGTTTGAAAATATTTTGGCTCTTTGCGCAGAGATGATGGTGCCGGTTGCGGTGCGCTCCGGGGCGCTCCTTCTGCGGAAAGACGCCTGGCAGCGGCACTTGGGACAGCTCCGCGTCTCCGTATTCTGCGTTTCTTGCCTTCTGCATCTCAGCAAAATGCTTTCCCACTAGGTCTAGCAAGGAGAAACTGTGGCAGCTGAGTAGATGTAGCCCGGCCCGCCCTTTGAAGTTGACAAGTTCTTGGCATCTCAGAGCCTCAAGGCAAGAGCAAGGTTCTCTATGGTAGGCTGGGGCAGAACTAGCAGCAAGCAGAGCAAAGTTGTCCAAGAATAGCTTCCATTGGAATGCTAATGGCAATTGAAGAGGCAGGCCAGTGGCAAGCCACTAGCTTCTAGCAGTTTGAAAGTTGCAGACACAGTGCAGGTGTTGTGCGGCTTCCTTCTTGGCCTCCTAGAAGGTGCCGCGCTCTCCGTCTCTTGCTTGCCAATATGTTGCCGTGTTCCTCCTATTGTTTGGGTTGTTTTGATTTGTTTTTATGATGTTTTGGCGGGTTTTCGAAATATTTTGGTGGTGTTTTAGAATGTTTTGTTTTCTCTTGTGTTGTTTTTATTGTCTTGGCAGGTTGTGGAACGTTTGGATTCCTTTTGGCGGGTTTGAAAATATTTTGGCTCTTTGCGCAGAGATGACGGTGCCGGTTGCGGTGCGCTCCGGGGCGCTCCTTCTGCGGAAAGACGCCTGGCAGCGGCACTTGGGACAGCTCCGCGTCTCTGTATTCTGCGTTTCTTGCCTTCTGCATCTCAGCAAAATGCTTTCCCACTAGGTCTAGCAAGGAGAAACTGTGGCAGCTGAGTAGATGTAGCCCGGCCCGCCCTTTGAAGTTGACAAGTTCTTGGCATCTCAGAGCCTCAAGGCAAGAGCGAGGTTCTCTATGGTAGGCTGGGGCAGAACTAGCAGCAAGCAGAGCAAAGTTGTCCAAGAATAGCTTCCATTGAAATGCTAATGGCAATTGAAGAGGCAGGCAAGTGGTAAGCCTTGAAATTCTAGCAGTTAGAAAGATGCAGACAAGGTCCGGGTGTTGTGCGGCTTCACTCTTCGCATCGTAGAAGGTACCGCGCTCTCCGTCTCTCCGATGCGATCAAGCGGCTCTTCGCGCAGAGAGCACTGTGCCGGTCACTGTGCGCTGCGGAGCTCTCTTTCTGCCGAAAGACGCCTGGCAGCGGCACTTAACTTCGGAGAGCTCCGTATCTCCGTATTCTGCATTTCTTGTCTTCTGCGTCTCAGCAAAATGCTTTTCCACTGTGTCTAGCAAGGAGAAACTGTGCCAGCACAGTATACGTGCCCGGACTTGTGTTCTCAATTCCCGAGTTCTCGGCATCTCAAAATCTAAAGGGAAGAGCAAGGTTATCTATGGTAGGCTGGGGCAGAACTAGAAGCAAGCACAGCAAAGTTGTGCAAGAATACCTTCCTTTCGGATGCTAATGGCAATTGAAGAGGCAGGCAAGTGCTAAGCCTTGAAATTCTAGCAGTTAGAAAGCTGCGGACAAGGTCCGGGTGTTGTGCGGCTTCACTCTTCGCATCGTGGAAGGTACCGCGCTCTCCGTCTCTCGGATGCGATCAAGCGGCTCTTCGCGCAGAGAGCACTGTGCCGGTCACTGTGCGCTGCGGAGCTCTCTTTCTGCCGAAAGACGCCTGGCAGCGGCACTTAACTTCGGAGAGCTCCGTATCTCCGTATTCTGCATTTCTTGTCTTCTGCGTCTCAGCAAAATGCTTTTCCACTGTGTCTAGCAAGGAGAAACTGTGCCAGCACAGTATACGTGCCCGGACTTGTGTTCTCAATTCCCGAGTTCTCGGCATCTCAAAATCTAAAGGGAAGAGCAAGGTTATCTATGGTAGGCTGGGGCAGAACTAGAAGCAAGCAGAGCAAAGTTGTGCAAGAATACCTTCCTTTCGGATGCTAATGGCAATTGAAGAGGCAGGCAAGTGCTAAGCCTTGAAATTCTAGCAGTTAGAAAGCTGCGGACACAGTCCGGGTGTTGTGCGGCTTCACTCTTCGCATCGTGGAAGGTACCGCGCTCTCCGTCTCTCGGATGCGATCAAGCGGCTCTTCGCGCAGAGAGCACTGTGCCGGTCACTGTGCGCTGTGGAGCTCTCTTTCTGCCGAAAGACGCCTGGCAGCGGCACATAACTTCGGAGAGCTCCGTATCTCCGTATTCTGCATTTCTTGTCTTCTGCGTCTCAGCAAAATGCTTTTCCACTGTGTCTAGCAAGGAGAAACTGTGCCAGCACAGTATACGTGCCCGGACTTGTGTTCTCAATTCCCGAGTTCTCGGCATCTCAAAATCTAAAGGGAAGAGCAAGGTTATCTATGGTAGGCTGGGGCAGAACTAGAAGCAAGCAGAGCAAAGTTGTGCAAGAATACCTTCCTTTCGGATGCTAATGGCAATTGAAGAGGCAGGCAAGTGGTAAGCCTTGAACTTCTAGCAGTTAGAAAGCTGCGGAAACAGTGCAGGCGTTGTGCGGCTTCACTCTTCGCATCCTAGAACGTGGCGCGCTCTCCGTCTCTCGGATGCCATCTAGCGGGTGTTTGCGCAGAGAGCGCTGTGCTGATCGCGGTTCTAAATATTTTTCTGGGTTTTTGGGATGTTTTGGTTCGTTTTTGTGAAGTTTTGGAGAGTTTTGGAATATTTCGGTTCCTTTCGGCGGGTTTTGAAATATTTTGCCCGGATTTTTAAAATGTTTTTATTTGTTTTTATTATTTTTTGGTAAGTTTTTTTGTGTTTTGATAAGTCCTGGCTGGTTTTCTAGTATTTTGGCGTGTTTTCCGAATGTTTTGATCACTTTTGGCGGGTTCTAAAGTATTTCGTCTGGTGTTTGGATTGTTTTAATTTGTTTTGATTTGTTTTTCTTATGTTTTGGTGGGTTCTTGGAAAGGTTTGGTTCATTTTTGCGTATTTTAAAGTATTTTAGCGGGTTTTTGGAATGTTTTGATTTGCATTGATTTTCTTTCTAATGTTTTGACGGATTTTTTGTATGTTTTTTGCGTCTATTGGGAATGTTGTGATCAGTTTCGACGTGTGTATTAACATTTTGGCAGGTTTTTGGAATGTTTTAATTGTTTTTTTACAATATTTCAGCTGGTTTGGGAAATTTTAATTACTTTTGATGTGTTTTACAATATTTTGCCTGGTGTTTGGAATTTCTTGGTTTGTTTTGATTTGTTTTTATAAAGTTTTTGGAAAATTTTGATTCTTTTTGGTGAGTTTTAAAATAGTTTGGCGGGCTTAAAATAATTTGGTGAGTTTTTACAATGTTTTAGCTGGTATTGATTTGTTTTTATTATGTTTTGGCAAGCTTTTTGAAATATTTGGATCAGTTCTGGCTGGTTTTCTAGTATTTTGGCATGTCTTCAGAATGTTTTGATCCGTTTTGGCGGGTTTTAATATATTTTGGCAGGTTTTTAGAATATTTTGTTTGGTTTTCCTATGTCTTTATTATGTTTTGGAGGGCTTTTAGAATGTTTAGATTACTTTGGGCGGGTTTTTAGGATTTTTTTGGTTGGTTTTGATTAGTTTATGTTATGTTTAGTCAGTTTTTTGGTGTGTTTGGATTAGTTTTATTGGGCTTTATCATGTTTTGGCGGTTTTTTTGAATGTTTTATTGACTTCTGACAAATTATATAATATTTTGGCAGGTTTTCAGTATGTTTTGATCAGTTTTTGGGGAGTTCTAAAATATTTTGTCAAGTTTTTGGAATTTTTTGGTTGGTTTTGATTTGTTTTTATGATGTTTTGCCAAGTTTTTTGAATGTTTTGATCAGTTCTGGCTGGTTTTCTAATGTTTTGGCATCTTTTCAGAATGTTTTGATGAGTTTTGCGGGTCCAAATTATTTTGGCGGGTTTTCGGAATATTTTGGTTGGTTTTGATTTGTTTTTATGATGTTTTGGCGGGTTTTCGGAATGTCTTGGTTGGGTTTTAGAATGTTTTGTATTCTCTTGAGTTGTTTTTATTGTGTTGGCAGGTTTTGGAATGTTTGGATTCTTTTTGGCGGGTGTTCGGAATGTTTTGATTAGTTTTGACGGGTTTTGAAATATTTTGGCCGGTTTTTAGAAGGTTTCGATTTGTTTTGATTTGTTTTGATTCTGTTTAGCCCAGTTTTTGGTGTGTTTGGATTAGCTTTGGTGGGCTTTATCATGTTTTGTCCGGTTTTTTCAAATGTATTGATCACCTCTGTCTGGTTTTCTATTTTGGCGGGTTTGAAAATATTTTTGGATGAGTTTTGGCGGGTTTGAAAATATTTTGGCTCTTTGCGCAGAGATGATGGTGCCGGTTGCGGTGCGCTCCGGGGCGCTCCTTCTGCGGAAAGACGCCTGGCAGCGGCACTTGGGACAGCTCCGCGTCTCCGTATTCTGCGTTTCTTGCCTTCTGCATCTCAGCAAAATGCTTTCCCACTAGGTCTAGCAAGGAGAAACTGTGGCAGCTGAGTAGATGTAGCCCGGCCCGCCCTTTGAAGTTGACAAGTTCTTGGCATCTCAGAGCCTCAAGGCAAGAGCAAGGTTCTCTATGGTAGGCTGGGGCAGAACTAGCAGCAAGCAGAGCAAAGTTGTCCAAGAATAGCTTCCATTGGAATGCTAATGGCAATTGAAGAGGCAGGCCAGTGGCAAGCCACTAGCTTCTAGCAGTTTGAAAGTTGCAGACACAGTGCAGGTGTTGTGCGGCTTCCTTCTTGGCCTCCTAGAAGGTGCCGCGCTCTCCGTCTCTTGCTTGCCAATATGTTGCCGTGTTCCTCCTATTGTTTGGGTTGTTTTGATTTGTTTTTATGATGTTTTGGCGGGTTTTCGAAATATTTTGGTGGTGTTTTAGAATGTTTTGTTTTCTCTTGTGTTGTTTTTATTGTCTTGGCAGGTTGTGGAACGTTTGGATTCCTTTTGGCGGGTTTGAAAATATTTTGGCTCTTTGCGCAGAGATGACGGTGCCGGTTGCGGTGCGCTCCGGGGCGCTCCTTCTGCGGAAAGACGCCTGGCAGCGGCACTTGGGACAGCTCCGCGTCTCTGTATTCTGCGTTTCTTGCCTTCTGCATCTCAGCAAAATGCTTTCCCACTAGGTCTAGCAAGGAGAAACTGTGGCAGCTGAGTAGATGTAGCCCGGCCCGCCCTTTGAAGTTGACAAGTTCTTGGCATCTCAGAGCCTCAAGGCAAGAGCGAGGTTCTCTATGGTAGGCTGGGGCAGAACTAGCAGCAAGCAGAGCAAAGTTGTCCAAGAATAGCTTCCATTGAAATGCTAATGGCAATTGAAGAGGCAGGCAAGTGGTAAGCCTTGAAATTCTAGCAGTTAGAAAGATGCAGACAAGGTCCGGGTGTTGTGCGGCTTCACTCTTCGCATCGTAGAAGGTACCGCGCTCTCCGTCTCTCGGATGCGATCAAGCGGCTCTTCGCGCAGAGAGCACTGTGCCGGTCACTGTGCGCTGCGGAGCTCTCTTTCTGCCGAAAGACGCCTGGCAGCGGCACTTAACTTCGGAGAGCTCCGTATCTCCGTATTCTGCATTTCTTGTCTTCTGCGTCTCAGCAAAATGCTTTTCCACTGTGTCTAGCAAGGAGAAACTGTGCCAGCACAGTATACGTGCCCGGACTTGTGTTCTCAATTCCCGAGTTCTCGGCATCTCAAAATCTAAAGGGAAGAGCAAGGTTATCTATGGTAGGCTGGGGCAGAACTAGAAGCAAGCAGAGCAAAGTTTTGCAAGAATACCTTCCTTTCGGATGCTAATGGCAATTGAAGAGGCAGGCAAGTGGTAAGCCTTGAACTTCTAGCAGTTAGAAAGCTGCGGAAACAGTGCAGGCGTTGTGCGGCTTCACTCTTCGCATCCTAGAACGTGGCGCGCTCTCCGTCTCTCGGATGCCATCTAGCGGGTGTTTGCGCAGAGAGCGCTGTGCTGATCGCGGTTCTAAATATTTTTCTGGGTTTTTGGGATGTTTTGGTTCGTTTTTGTGAAGTTTTGGAGAGTTTTGGAATATTTCGGTTCCTTTCGGCGGGTTTTGAAATATTTTGCCCGGATTTTTAAAATGTTTTTATTTGTTTTTATTATTTTTTGGTAAGTTTTTTTGTGTTTTGATAAGTCCTGGCTGGTTTTCTAGTATTTTGGCGTGTTTTCCGAATGTTTTGATCACTTTTGGCGGGTTCTAAAGTATTTCGTCTGGTGTTTGGATTGTTTTAATTTGTTTTGATTTGTTTTTCTTATGTTTTGGTGGGTTCTTGGAAAGGTTTGGTTCATTTTTGCGTATTTTAAAGTATTTTAGCGGGTTTTTGGAATGTTTTGATTTGCATTGATTTTCTTTCTAATGTTTTGACGGATTTTTTGTATGTTTTTTGCGTCTATTGGGAATGTTGTGATCAGTTTCGACGTGTGTATTAACATTTTGGCAGGTTTTTGGAATGTTTTAATTGTTTTTTTACAATATTTCAGCTGGTTTGGGAAATTTTAATTACTTTTGATGTGTTTTACAATATTTTGCCTGGTGTTTGGAATTTCTTGGTTTGTTTTGATTTGTTTTTATAAAGTTTTTGGAAAATTTTGATTCTTTTTGGTGAGTTTTAAAATAGTTTGGCGGGCTTAAAATAATTTGGTGAGTTTTTACAATGTTTTAGCTGGTATTGATTTGTTTTTATTATGTTTTGGCAAGCTTTTTGAAATATTTGGATCAGTTCTGGCTGGTTTTCTAGTATTTTGGCATGTCTTCAGAATGTTTTGATCCGTTTTGGCGGGTTTTAATATATTTTGGCAGGTTTTTAGAATATTTTGTTTGGTTTTCCTATGTCTTTATTATGTTTTGGAGGGCTTTTAGAATGTTTAGATTACTTTGGGCGGGTTTTTAGGATTTTTTTGGTTGGTTTTGATTAGTTTATGTTATGTTTAGTCAGTTTTTTGGTGTGTTTGGATTAGTTTTATTGGGCTTTATCATGTTTTGGCGGTTTTTTTGAATGTTTTATTGACTTCTGACAAATTATATAATATTTTGGCAGGTTTTCAGTATGTTTTGATCAGTTTTTGGGGAGTTCTAAAATATTTTGTCAAGTTTTTGGAATTTTTTGGTTGGTTTTGATTTGTTTTTATGATGTTTTGCCAAGTTTTTTGAATGTTTTGATCAGTTCTGGCTGGTTTTCTAATGTTTTGGCATCTTTTCAGAATGTTTTGATGAGTTTTGCGGGTCCAAATTATTTTGGCGGGTTTTCGGAATATTTTGGTTGGTTTTGATTTGTTTTTATGATGTTTTGGCGGGTTTTCGGAATGTCTTGGTTGGGTTTTAGAATGTTTTGTATTCTCTTGAGTTGTTTTTATTGTGTTGGCAGGTTTTGGAATGTTTGGATTCTTTTTGGCGGGTGTTCGGAATGTTTTGATTAGTTTTGACGGGTTTTGAAATATTTTGGCCGGTTTTTAGAAGGTTTCGATTTGTTTTGATTTGTTTTGATTCTGTTTAGCCCAGTTTTTGGTGTGTTTGGATTAGCTTTGGTGGGCTTTATCATGTTTTGTCCGGTTTTTTCAAATGTATTGATCACCTCTGTCTGGTTTTCTATTTTGGCGGGTTTGAAAATATTTTTGGATGAGTTTTGGCGGGTTTGAAAATATTTTGGCTCTTTGCGCAGAGATGATGGTGCCGGTTGCGGTGCGCTCCGGGGCGCTCCTTCTGCGGAAAGACGCCTGGCAGCGGCACTTGGGACAGCTCCGCGTCTCCGTATTCTGCGTTTCTTGCCTTCTGCATCTCAGCAAAATGCTTTCCCACTAGGTCTAGCAAGGAGAAACTGTGGCAGCTGAGTAGATGTAGCCCGGCCCGCCCTTTGAAGTTGACAAGTTCTTGGCATCTCAGAGCCTCAAGGCAAGAGCAAGGTTCTCTATGGTAGGCTGGGGCAGAACTAGCAGCAAGCAGAGCAAAGTTGTCCAAGAATAGCTTCCATTGGAATGCTAATGGCAATTGAAGAGGCAGGCCAGTGGCAAGCCACTAGCTTCTAGCAGTTTGAAAGTTGCAGACACAGTGCAGGTGTTGTGCGGCTTCCTTCTTGGCCTCCTAGAAGGTGCCGCGCTCTCCGTCTCTTGCTTGCCAATATGTTGCCGTGTTCCTCCTATTGTTTGGGTTGTTTTGATTTGTTTTTATGATGTTTTGGCGGGTTTTCGAAATATTTTGGTGGTGTTTTAGAATGTTTTGTTTTCTCTTGTGTTGTTTTTATTGTCTTGGCAGGTTGTGGAACGTTTGGATTCCTTTTGGCGGGTTTGAAAATATTTTGGCTCTTTGCGCAGAGATGACGGTGCCGGTTGCGGTGCGCTCCGGGGCGCTCCTTCTGCGGAAAGACGCCTGGCAGCGGCACTTGGGACAGCTCCGCGTCTCTGTATTCTGCGTTTCTTGCCTTCTGCATCTCAGCAAAATGCTTTCCCACTAGGTCTAGCAAGGAGAAACTGTGGCAGCTGAGTAGATGTAGCCCGGCCCGCCCTTTGAAGTTGACAAGTTCTTGGCATCTCAGAGCCTCAAGGCAAGAGCGAGGTTCTCTATGGTAGGCTGGGGCAGAACTAGCAGCAAGCAGAGCAAAGTTGTCCAAGAATAGCTTCCATTGAAATGCTAATGGCAATTGAAGAGGCAGGCAAGTGGTAAGCCTTGAAATTCTAGCAGTTAGAAAGATGCAGACAAGGTCCGGGTGTTGTGCGGCTTCACTCTTCGCATCGTAGAAGGTACCGCGCTCTCCGTCTCTCGGATGCGATCAAGCGGCTCTTCGCGCAGAGAGCACTGTGCCGGTCACTGTGCGCTGCGGAGCTCTCTTTCTGCCGAAAGACGCCTGGCAGCGGCACTTAACTTCGGAGAGCTCCGTATCTCCGTATTCTGCATTTCTTGTCTTCTGCGTCTCAGCAAAATGCTTTTCCACTGTGTCTAGCAAGGAGAAACTGTGCCAGCACAGTATACGTGCCCGGACTTGTGTTCTCAATTCCCGAGTTCTCGGCATCTCAAAATCTAAAGGGAAGAGCAAGGTTATCTATGGTAGGCTGGGGCAGAACTAGAAGCAAGCACAGCAAAGTTGTGCAAGAATACCTTCCTTTCGGATGCTAATGGCAATTGAAGAGGCAGGCAAGTGGTAAGCCTTGAAATTCTAGCAGTTAGAAAGCTGCGGACACAGTCCGGGTGTTGTGCGGCTTCACTCTTCGCATCGTGGAAGGTACCGCGCTCTCCGTCTCTCGGATGCGATCAAGCGGCTCTTCGCGCAGAGAGCACTGTGCCGGTCACTGTGCGCTGCGGAGCTCTCTTTCTGCCGAAAGACGCCTGGCAGCGGCACTTAACTTCGGAGAGCTCCGTATCTCCGTATTCTGCATTTCTTGTCTTCTGCGTCTCAGCAAAATGCTTTTCCACTGTGTCTAGCAAGGAGAAACTGTGCCAGCACAGTATACGTGCCCGGACTTGTGTTCTCAATTCCCGAGTTCTCGGCATCTCAAAATCTAAAGGGAAGAGCAAGGTTATCTATGGTAGGCTGGGGCAGAACTAGAAGCAAGCACAGCAAAGTTGTGCAAGAATACCTTCCTTTCGGATGCTAATGGCAATTGAAGAGGCAGGCAAGTGGTAAGCCTTGAAATTCTAGCAGTTAGAAAGCTGCGGAAACAGTGCAGGCGTTGTGCGGCTTCACTCTTCGCATCCTAGAACGTGGCGCGCTCTCCGTCTCTCGGATGCCATCTAGCGGGTGTTTGCGCAGAGAGCGCTGTGCTGATCGCGGTTCTAAATATTTTTCTGGGTTTTTGGGATGTTTTGGTTCGTTTTTGTGAAGTTTTGGAGAGTTTTGGAATATTTCGGTTCCTTTCGGCGGGTTTTGAAATATTTTGCCCGGATTTTTAAAATGTTTTTATTTGTTTTTATTATTTTTTGGTAAGTTTTTTTGTGTTTTGATAAGTCCTGGCTGGTTTTCTAGTATTTTGGCGTGTTTTCCGAATGTTTTGATCACTTTTGGCGGGTTCTAAAGTATTTCGTCTGGTGTTTGGATTGTTTTAATTTGTTTTGATTTGTTTTTCTTATGTTTTGGTGGGTTCTTGGAAAGGTTTGGTTCATTTTTGCGTATTTTAAAGTATTTTAGCGGGTTTTTGGAATGTTTTGATTTGCATTGATTTTCTTTCTAATGTTTTGACGGATTTTTTGTATGTTTTTTGCGTCTATTGGGAATGTTGTGATCAGTTTCGATGTGTGTATTAACATTTTGGCAGGTTTTTGGAATGTTTTAATTGTTTTTTTACAATATTTCAGCTGGTTTGGGAAATTTTAATTACTTTTGATGTGTTTTACAATATTTTGCCTGGTGTTTGGAATTTCTTGGTTTGTTTTGATTTGTTTTTATAAAGTTTTTGGAAAATTTTGATTCTTTTTGGTGAGTTTTAAAATAGTTTGGCGGGCTTAAAATAATTTGGTGAGTTTTTACAATGTTTTAGCTGGTATTGATTTGTTTTTATTATGTTTTGGCAAGCTTTTTGAAATATTTGGATCAGTTCTGGCTGGTTTTCTAGTATTTTGGCATGTCTTCAGAATGTTTTGATCCGTTTTGGCGGGTTTTAATATATTTTGGCAGGTTTTTAGAATATTTTGTTTGGTTTTCCTATGTCTTTATTATGTTTTGGAGGGCTTTTAGAATGTTTAGATTACTTTGGGCGGGTTTTTAGGATTTTTTTGGTTGGTTTTGATTAGTTTATGTTATGTTTAGTCAGTTTTTTGGTGTGTTTGGATTAGTTTTATTGGGCTTTATCATGTTTTGGCGGTTTTTTTGAATGTTTTATTGACTTCTGACAAATTATATAATATTTTGGCAGGTTTTCAGTATGTTTTGATCAGTTTTTGGGGAGTTCTAAAATATTTTGTCAAGTTTTTGGAATTTTTTGGTTGGTTTTGATTTGTTTTTATGATGTTTTGCCAAGTTTTTTGAATGTTTTGATCAGTTCTGGCTGGTTTTCTAATGTTTTGGCATCTTTTCAGAATGTTTTGATGAGTTTTGCGGGTCCAAATTATTTTGGCGGGTTTTCGGAATATTTTGGTTGGTTTTGATTTGTTTTTATGATGTTTTGGCGGGTTTTCGGAATGTCTTGGTTGGGTTTTAGAATGTTTTGTATTCTCTTGAGTTGTTTTTATTGTGTTGGCAGGTTTTGGAATGTTTGGATTCTTTTTGGCGGGTGTTCGGAATGTTTTGGCGGGTGTTCGGAATGTTTTGATTAGTTTTGACGGGTTTTGAAATATTTTGGCCGGTTTTTAGAAGGTTTCGATTTGTTTTGATTTGTTTTGATTCTGTTTAGCCCAGTTTTTGGTGTGTTTGGATTAGCTTTGGTGGGCTTGATCATGTTTTGTCCGGTTTTTTCAAATGTATTGATCACCTCTGTCTGGTTTTCTATTTTGGCGGGTTTGAAAATATTTTTGGATGAGTTTTGGCGGGTTTGAAAATATTTTGGCTCTTTGCGCAGAGATGACGGTGCCGGTTGCGGTGCGCTCCGGGGCGCTCCTTCTGCGGAAAGACGCCTGGCAGCGGCACTTGGGACAGCTCCGCGTCTCCGTATTCTGCGTTTCTTGCCTTCTGCATCTCAGCAAAATGCTTTCCCACTAGGTCTAGCAAGGAGAAACTGTGGCAGCTGAGTAGATGTAGCCCGGCCCGCCCTTTGAAGTTGACAAGTTCTTGGCATCTCAGAGCCTCAAGGCAAGAGCAAGGTTCTCTATGGTAGGCTGGGGCAGAACTAGCAGCAAGCAGAGCAAAGTTGTCCAAGAATAGCTTCCATTGGAATGCTAATGGCAATTGAAGAGGCAGGCCAGTGGCAAGCCACTAGCTTCTAGCAGTTTGAAAGTTGCAGACACAGTGCAGGTGTTGTGCGGCTTCCTTCTTGGCCTCCTAGAAGGTGCCGCGCTCTCCGTCTCTTGCTTGCCAATATGTTGCCGTGTTCCTCCTATTGTTTGGGTTGTTTTGATTTGTTTTTATGATGTTTTGGCGGGTTTTCGAAATATTTTGGTGGTGTTTTAGAATGTTTTGTTTTCTCTTGTGTTGTTTTTATTGTCTTGGCAGGTTGTGGAACGTTTGGATTCCTTTTGGCGGGTTTGAAAATATTTTGGCTCTTTGCGCAGAGATGACGGTGCCGGTTGCGGTGCGCTCCGGGGCGCTCCTTCTGCGGAAAGACGCCTGGCAGCGGCACTTGGGACAGCTCCACGTCTCTGTATTCTGCGTTTCTTGCCTTCTGCATCTCAGCAAAATGCTTTCCCACTAGGTCTAGCAAGGAGAAACTGTGGCAGCTGAGTAGATGTAGCCCGGCCCGCCCTTTGAAGTTGACAAGTTCTTGGCATCTCAGAGCCTCAAGGCAAGAGCGAGGTTCTCTATGGTAGGCTGGGGCAGAACTAGCAGCAAGCAGAGCAAAGTTGTCCAAGAATAGCTTCCATTGAAATGCTAATGGCAATTGAAGAGGCAGGCAAGTGGTAAGCCTTGAAATTCTAGCAGTTAGAAAGATGCAGACAAGGTCCGGGTGTTGTGCGTCTTCACTCTTCGCATCGTAGAAGGTACCGCGCTCTCCGTCTCTCGGATGCGATCAAGCGGCTCTTCGCGCAGAGAGCACTGTGCCGGTCACTGTGCGCTGCGGAGCTCTCTTTCTGCCGAAAGACGCCTGGCAGCGGCACTTAACTTCGGAGAGCTCCGTATCTCCGTATTCTGCATTTCTTGTCTTCTGCGTCTCAGCAAAATGCTTTTCCACTGTGTCTAGCAAGGAGAAACTGTGCCAGCACAGTATACGTGCCCGGACTTGTGTTCTCAATTCCCGAGTTCTCGGCATCTCAAAATCTAAAGGGAAGAGCAAGGTTATCTATGGTAGGCTGGGGCAGAACTAGAAGCAAGCAGAGCAAAGTTGTGCAAGAATACCTTCCTTTCGGATGCTAATGGCAATTGAAGAGGCAGGCAAGTGCTAAGCCTTGAAATTCTAGCAGTTAGAAAGCTGCGGACACAGTCCGGGTGTTGTGCGGCTTCACTCTTCGCATCGTGGAAGGTACCGCGCTCTCCGTCTCTCGGATGCGATCAAGCGGCTCTTCGCGCAGAGAGCACTGTGCCGGTCACTGTGCGCTGCGGAGCTCTCTTTCTGCCGAAAGACGCCTGGCAGCGGCACATAACTTCGGAGAGCTCCGTATCTCCGTATTCTGCATTTCTTGTCTTCTGCGTCTCAGCAAAATGCTTTTCCACTGTGTCTAGCAAGGAGAAACTGTGCCAGCACAGTATACGTGCCCGGACTTGTGTTCTCAATTCCCGAGTTCTCGGCATCTCAAAATCTAAAGGGAAGAGCAAGGTTATCTATGGTAGGCTGGGGCAGAACTAGAAGCAAGCAGAGCAAAGTTGTGCAAGAATACCTTCCTTTCGGATGCTAATGGCAATTGAAGAGGCAGGCAAGTGGTAAGCCTTGAACTTCTAGCAGTTAGAAAGCTGCGGAAACAGTGCAGGCGTTGTGCGGCTTCACTCTTCGCATCCTAGAACGTGGCGCGCTCTCCGTCTCTCGGATGCCATCTAGCGGGTGTTTGCGCAGAGAGCGCTGTGCTGATCGCGGTTCTAAATATTTTTCTGGGTTTTTGGGATGTTTTGGTTCGTTTTTGTGAAGTTTTGGAGAGTTTTGGAATATTTCGGTTCCTTTCGGCGGGTTTTGAAATATTTTGCCCGGATTTTTAAAATGTTTTTATTTGTTTTTATTATTTTTTGGTAAGTTTTTTTGTGTTTTGATAAGTCCTGGCTGGTTTTCTAGTATTTTGGCGTGTTTTCCGAATGTTTTGATCACTTTTGGCGGGTTCTAAAGTATTTCGTCTGGTGTTTGGATTGTTTTAATTTGTTTTGATTTGTTTTTCTTATGTTTTGGTGGGTTCTTGGAAAGGTTTGGTTCATTTTTGCGTATTTTAAAGTATTTTAGCGGGTTTTTGGAATGTTTTGATTTGCATTGATTTTCTTTCTAATGTTTTGACGGATTTTTTGTATGTTTTTTGCGTCTATTGGGAATGTTGTGATCAGTTTCGATGTGTGTATTAACATTTTGGCAGGTTTTTGGAATGTTTTAATTGTTTTTTTACAATATTTCAGCTGGTTTGGGAAATTTTAATTACTTTTGATGTGTTTTACAATATTTTGCCTGGTGTTTGGAATTTCTTGGTTTGTTTTGATTTGTTTTTATAAAGTTTTTGGAAAATTTTGATTCTTTTTGGTGAGTTTTAAAATAGTTTGGCGGGCTTAAAATAATTTGGTGAGTTTTTACAATGTTTTAGCTGGTATTGATTTGTTTTTATTATGTTTTGGCAAGCTTTTTGAAATATTTGGATCAGTTCTGGCTGGTTTTCTAGTATTTTGGCATGTCTTCAGAATGTTTTGATCCGTTTTGGCGGGTTTTAATGTATTTTGGCAGGTTTTTAGAATATTTTGTTTGGTTTTCCTATGTCTTTATTATGTTTTGGAGGGCTTTTAGAATGTTTAGATTACTTTGGGCGGGTTTTTAGGATTTTTTTGGTTGGTTTTGATTAGTTTATGTTATGTTTAGTCAGTTTTTTGGTGTGTTTGGATTAGTTTTATTGGGCTTTATCATGTTTTGGCGGTTTTTTTGAATGTTTTATTGACTTCTGACAAATTATATAATATTTTGGCAGGTTTTCAGTATGTTTTGATCAGTTTTTGGGGAGTTCTAAAATATTTTGTCAAGTTTTTGGAATTTTTTGGTTGGTTTTGATTTGTTTTTATGATGTTTTGCCAAGTTTTTTGAATGTTTTGATCAGTTCTGGCTGGTTTTCTAATGTTTTGGCATCTTTTCAGAATGTTTTGATGAGTTTTGCGGGTCCAAATTATTTTGGCGGGTTTTCGGAATATTTTGGTTGGTTTTGATTTGTTTTTATGATGTTTTGGCGGGTTTTCGGAATGTCTTGGTTGGGTTTTAGAATGTTTTGTATTCTCTTGAGTTGTTTTTATTGTGTTGGCAGGTTTTGGAATGTTTGGATTCTTTTTGGCGGGTGTTCGGAATGTTTTGGCGGGTGTTCGGAATGTTTTGATTAGTTTTGACGGGTTTTGAAATATTTTGGCCGGTTTTTAGAAGGTTTCGATTTGTTTTGATTTGTTTTGATTCTGTTTAGCCCAGTTTTTGGTGTGTTTGGATTAGCTTTGGTGGGCTTGATCATGTTTTGTCCGGTTTTTTCAAATGTATTGATCACCTCTGTCTGGTTTTCTATTTTGGCGGGTTTGAAAATATTTTTGGATGAGTTTTGGCGGGTTTGAAAATATTTTGGCTCTTTGCGCAGAGATGACGGTGCCGGTTGCGGTGCGCTCCGGGGCGCTCCTTCTGCGGAAAGACGCCTGGCAGCGGCACTTGGGACAGCTCCGCGTCTCCGTATTCTGCGTTTCTTGCCTTCTGCATCTCAGCAAAATGCTTTCCCACTAGGTCTAGCAAGGAGAAACTGTGGCAGCTGAGTAGATGTAGCCCGGCCCGCCCTTTGAAGTTGACAAGTTCTTGGCATCTCAGAGCCTCAAGGCAAGAGCAAGGTTCTCTATGGTAGGCTGGGGCAGAACTAGCAGCAAGCAGAGCAAAGTTGTCCAAGAATAGCTTCCATTGGAATGCTAATGGCAATTGAAGAGGCAGGCCAGTGGCAAGCCACTAGCTTCTAGCAGTTTGAAAGTTGCAGACACAGTGCAGGTGTTGTGCGGCTTCCTTCTTGGCCTCCTAGAAGGTGCCGCGCTCTCCGTCTCTTGCTTGCCAATATGTTGCCGTGTTCCTCCTATTGTTTGGGTTGTTTTGATTTGTTTTTATGATGTTTTGGCGGGTTTTCGAAATATTTTGGTGGTGTTTTAGAATGTTTTGTTTTCTCTTGTGTTGTTTTTATTGTCTTGGCAGGTTGTGGAACGTTTGGATTCCTTTTGGCGGGTTTGAAAATATTTTGGCTCTTTGCGCAGAGATGACGGTGCCGGTTGCGGTGCGCTCCGGGGCGCTCCTTCTGCGGAAAGACGCCTGGCAGCGGCACTTGGGACAGCTCCACGTCTCTGTATTCTGCGTTTCTTGCCTTCTGCATCTCAGCAAAATGCTTTCCCACTAGGTCTAGCAAGGAGAAACTGTGGCAGCTGAGTAGATGTAGCCCGGCCCGCCCTTTGAAGTTGACAAGTTCTTGGCATCTCAGAGCCTCAAGGCAAGAGCGAGGTTCTCTATGGTAGGCTGGGGCAGAACTAGCAGCAAGCAGAGCAAAGTTGTCCAAGAATAGCTTCCATTGAAATGCTAATGGCAATTGAAGAGGCAGGCAAGTGGTAAGCCTTGAAATTCTAGCAGTTAGAAAGATGCAGACAAGGTCCGGGTGTTGTGCGGCTTCACTCTTCGCATCGTAGAAGGTACCGCGCTCTCCGTCTCTCGGATGCGATCAAGCGGCTCTTCGCGCAGAGAGCACTGTGCCGGTCACTGTGCGCTGCGGAGCTCTCTTTCTGCCGAAAGACGCCTGGCAGCGGCACTTAACTTCGGAGAGCTCCGTATCTCCGTATTCTGCATTTCTTGTCTTCTGCGTCTCAGCAAAATGCTTTTCCACTGTGTCTAGCAAGGAGAAACTGTGCCAGCACAGTATACGTGCCCGGACTTGTGTTCTCAATTCCCGAGTTCTCGGCATCTCAAAATCTAAAGGGAAGAGCAAGGTTATCTATGGTAGGCTGGGGCAGAACTAGAAGCAAGCACAGCAAAGTTGTGCAAGAATACCTTCCTTTCGGATGCTAATGGCAATTGAAGAGGCAGGCAAGTGCTAAGCCTTGAAATTCTAGCAGTTAGAAAGCTGCGGACACAGTCCAGGTGTTGTGCGGCTTCACTCTTCGCATCGTGGAAGGTACCGCGCTCTCCGTCTCTCGGATGCGATCAAGCGGCTCTTCGCGCAGAGAGCACTGTGCCGGTCACTGTGCGCTGCGGAGCTCTCTTTCTGCCGAAAGACGCCTGGCAGCGGCACATAACTTCGGAGAGCTCCGTATCTCCGTATTCTGCATTTCTTGTCTTCTGCGTCTCAGCAAAATGCTTTTCCACTGTGTCTAGCAAGGAGAAACTGTGCCAGCACAGTATACGTGCCCGGACTTGTGTTCTCAATTCCCGAGTTCTCGGCATCTCAAAATCTAAAGGGAAGAGCAAGGTTATCTATGGTAGGCTGGGGCAGAACTAGAAGCAAGCAGAGCAAAGTTGTGCAAGAATACCTTCCTTTCGGATGCTAATGGCAATTGAAGAGGCAGGCAAGTGCTAAGCCTTGAACTTCTAGCAGTTAGAAAGCTGCGGAAACAGTGCAGGCGTTGTGCGGCTTCACTCTTCGCATCCTAGAACGTGGCGCGCTCTCCGTCTCTCGGATGCCATCTAGCGGGTGTTTGCGCAGAGAGCGCTGTGCTGATCGCGGTTCTAAATATTTTTCTGGGTTTTTGGGATGTTTTGGTTCGTTTTTGTGAAGTTTTGGAGAGTTTTGGAATATTTCGGTTCCTTTCGGCGGGTTTTGAAATATTTTGCCCGGATTTTTAAAATGTTTTTATTTGTTTTTATTATTTTTTGGTAAGTTTTTTTGTGTTTTGATAAGTCCTGGCTGGTTTTCTAGTATTTTGGCGTGTTTTCCGAATGTTTTGATCACTTTTGGCGGGTTCTAAAGTATTTCGTCTGGTGTTTGGATTGTTTTAATTTGTTTTGATTTGTTTTTCTTATGTTTTGGTGGGTTCTTGGAAAGGTTTGGTTCATTTTTGCGTATTTTAAAGTATTTTAGCGGGTTTTTGGAATGTTTTGATTTGCATTGATTTTCTTTCTAATGTTTTGACGGATTTTTTGTATGTTTTTTGCGTCTATTGGGAATGTTGTGATCAGTTTCGACGTGTGTATTAACATTTTGGCAGGTTTTTGGAATGTTTTAATTGTTTTTTTACAATATTTCAGCTGGTTTGGGAAATTTTAATTACTTTTGATGTGTTTTACAATATTTTGCCTGGTGTTTGGAATTTCTTGGTTTGTTTTGATTTGTTTTTATAAAGTTTTTGGAAAATTTTGATTCTTTTTGGTGAGTTTTAAAATAGTTTGGCGGGCTTAAAATAATTTGGTGAGTTTTTACAATGTTTTAGCTGGTATTGATTTGTTTTTATTATGTTTTGGCAAGCTTTTTGAAATATTTGGATCAGTTCTGGCTGGTTTTCTAGTATTTTGGCATGTCTTCAGAATGTTTTGATCCGTTTTGGCGGGTTTTAATATATTTTGGCAGGTTTTTAGAATATTTTGTTTGGTTTTCCTATGTCTTTATTATGTTTTGGAGGGCTTTTAGAATGTTTAGATTACTTTGGGCGGGTTTTTAGGATTTTTTTGGTTGGTTTTGATTAGTTTATGTTATGTTTAGTCAGTTTTTTGGTGTGTTTGGATTAGTTTTATTGGGCTTTATCATGTTTTGGCGGTTTTTTTGAATGTTTTATTGACTTCTGACAAATTATATAATATTTTGGCAGGTTTTCAGTATGTTTTGATCAGTTTTTGGGGAGTTCTAAAATATTTTGTCAAGTTTTTGGAATTTTTTGGTTGGTTTTGATTTGTTTTTATGATGTTTTGCCAAGTTTTTTGAATGTTTTGATCAGTTCTGGCTGGTTTTCTAATGTTTTGGCATCTTTTCAGAATGTTTTGATGAGTTTTGCGGGTCCAAATTATTTTGGCGGGTTTTCGGAATATTTTGGTTGGTTTTGATTGGTTTTTATGATGTTTTGGCGGGTTTTCGGAATGTCTTGGTTGGGTTTTAGAATGTTTTGTATTCTCTTGAGTTGTTTTTATTGTGTTGGCAGGTTTTGGAATGTTTGGATTCTTTTTGGCGGGTGTTCGGAATGTTTTGGCGGGTGTTCGGAATGTTTTGATTAGTTTTGACGGGTTTTGAAATATTTTGGCCGGTTTTTAGAAGGTTTCGATTTGTTTTGATTTGTTTTGATTCTGTTTAGCCCAGTTTTTGGTGTGTTTGGATTAGCTTTGGTGGGCTTGATCATGTTTTGTCCGGTTTTTTCAAATGTATTGATCACCTCTGTCTGGTTTTCTATTTTGGCGGGTTTGAAAATATTTTTGGATGAGTTTTGGCGGGTTTGAAAATATTTTGGCTCTTTGCGCAGAGATGACGGTGCCGGTTGCGGTGCGCTCCGGGGCGCTCCTTCTGCGGAAAGACGCCTGGCAGCGGCACTTGGGACAGCTCCGCGTCTCCGTATTCTGCGTTTCTTGCCTTCTGCATCTCAGCAAAATGCTTTCCCACTAGGTCTAGCAAGGAGAAACTGTGGCAGCTGAGTAGATGTAGCCCGGCCCGCCCTTTGAAGTTGACAAGTTCTTGGCATCTCAGAGCCTCAAGGCAAGAGCAAGGTTCTCTATGGTAGGCTGGGGCAGAACTAGCAGCAAGCAGAGCAAAGTTGTCCAAGAATAGCTTCCATTGGAATGCTAATGGCAATTGAAGAGGCAGGCCAGTGGCAAGCCACTAGCTTCTAGCAGTTTGAAAGTTGCAGACACAGTGCAGGTGTTGTGCGGCTTCCTTCTTGGCCTCCTAGAAGGTGCCGCGCTCTCCGTCTCTTGCTTGCCAATATGTTGCCGTGTTCCTCCTATTGTTTGGGTTGTTTTGATTTGTTTTTATGATGTTTTGGCGGGTTTTCGAAATATTTTGGTGGTGTTTTAGAATGTTTTGTTTTCTCTTGTGTTGTTTTTATTGTCTTGGCAGGTTGTGGAACGTTTGGATTCCTTTTGGCGGGTTTGAAAATATTTTGGCTCTTTGCGCAGAGATGACGGTGCCGGTTGCGGTGCGCTCCGGGGCGCTCCTTCTGCGGAAAGACGCCTGGCAGCGGCACTTGGGACAGCTCCGCGTCTCTGTATTCTGCGTTTCTTGCCTTCTGCATCTCAGCAAAATGCTTTCCCACTAGGTCTAGCAAGGAGAAACTGTGGCAGCTGAGTAGATGTAGCCCGGCCCGCCCTTTGAAGTTGACAAGTTCTTGGCATCTCAGAGCCTCAAGGCAAGAGCAAGGTTCTCTATGGTAGGCTGGGGCAGAACTAGCAGCAAGCAGAGCAAAGTTGTCCAAGAATAGCTTCCATTGAAATGCTAATGGCAATTGAAGAGGCAGGCAAGTGGTAAGCCTTGAAATTCTAGCAGTTAGAAAGCTGCGGACAAGGTCCGGGTGTTGTGCGGCTTCACTCTTCGCATCGTGGAAGGTACCGCGCTCTCCGTCTCTCGGATGCGATCAAGCGGCTCTTCGCGCAGAGAGCACTGTGCCGGTCACTGTGCGCTGCGGAGCTCTCTTTCTGCCGAAAGACGCCTGGCAGCGGCACATAACTTCGGAGAGCTCCGTATCTCCGTATTCTGCATTTCTTGTCTTCTGCGTCTCAGCAAAATGCTTTTCCACTGTGTCTAGCAAGGAGAAACTGTGCCAGCACAGTATACGTGCCCGGACTTGTGTTCTCAATTCCCGAGTTCTCGGCATCTCAAAATCTAAAGGGAAGAGCAAGGTTATCTATGGTAGGCTGGGGCAGAACTAGAAGCAAGCAGAGCAAAGTTGTGCAAGAATACCTTCCTTTCGGATGCTAATGGCAATTGAAGAGGCAGGCAAGTGCTAAGCCTTGAACTTCTAGCAGTTAGAAAGCTGCGGAAACAGTGCAGGCGTTGTGCGGCTTCACTCTTCGCATCCTAGAACGTGGCGCGCTCTCCGTCTCTCGGATGCCATCTAGCGGGTGTTTGCGCAGAGAGCGCTGTGCTGATCGCGGTTCTAAATATTTTTCTGGGGTTTTGGGATGTTTTGGTTCGTTTTTGTGAAGTTTTGGAGAGTTTTGGAATATTTCGGTTCCTTTCGGCGGGTTTTGAAATATTTTGCCCGGATTTTTAAAATGTTTTTATTTGTTTTTATTATTTTTTGGTAAGTTTTTTTGTGTTTTGATAAGTCCTGGCTGGTTTTCTAGTATTTTGGCGTGTTTTCCGAATGTTTTGATCACTTTTGGCGGGTTCTAAAGTATTTCGTCTGGTGTTTGGATTGTTTTAATTTGTTTTGATTTGTTTTTCTTATGTTTTGGTGGGTTCTTGGAAAGGTTTGGTTCATTTTTGCGTATTTTAAAGTATTTTAGCGGGTTTTTGGAATGTTTTGATTTGCATTGATTTTCTTTCTAATGTTTTGACGGATTTTTTGTATGTTTTTTGCGTCTATTGGGAATGTTGTGATCAGTTTCGACGTGTGTATTAACATTTTGGCAGGTTTTTGGAATGTTTTAATTGTTTTTTTACAATATTTCAGCTGGTTTGGGAAATTTTAATTACTTTTGATGTGTTTTACAATATTTTGCCTGGTGTTTGGAATTTCTTGGTTTGTTTTGATTTGTTTTTATAAAGTTTTTGGAAAATTTTGATTCTTTTTGGTGAGTTTTAAAATAGTTTGGCGGGCTTAAAATAATTTGGTGAGTTTTTACAATGTTTTAGCTGGTATTGATTTGTTTTTATTATGTTTTGGCAAGCTTTTTGAAATATTTGGATCAGTTCTGGCTGGTTTTCTAGTATTTTGGCATGTCTTCAGAATGTTTTGATCCGTTTTGGCGGGTTTTAATATATTTTGGCAGGTTTTTAGAATATTTTGTTTGGTTTTCCTATGTCTTTATTATGTTTTGGAGGGCTTTTAGAATGTTTAGATTACTTTGGGCGGGTTTTTAGGATTTTTTTGGTTGGTTTTGATTAGTTTATGTTATGTTTAGTCAGTTTTTTGGTGTGTTTGGATTAGTTTTATTGGGCTTTATCATGTTTTGGCGGTTTTTTTGAATGTTTTATTGACTTCTGACAAATTATATAATATTTTGGCAGGTTTTCAGTATGTTTTGATCAGTTTTTGGGGAGTTCTAAAATATTTTGTCAAGTTTTTGGAATTTTTTGGTTGGTTTTGATTTGTTTTTATGATGTTTTGCCAAGTTTTTTGAATGTTTTGATCAGTTCTGGCTGGTTTTCTAATGTTTTGGCATCTTTTCAGAATGTTTTGATGAGTTTTGCGGGTCCAAATTATTTTGGCGGGTTTTCGGAATATTTTGGTTGGTTTTGATTGGTTTTTATGATGTTTTGGCGGGTTTTCGGAATGTCTTGGTTGGGTTTTAGAATGTTTTGTATTCTCTTGAGTTGTTTTTATTGTGTTGGCAGGTTTTGGAATGTTTGGATTCTTTTTGGCGGGTGTTCGGAATGTTTTGGCGGGTGTTCGGAATGTTTTGATTAGTTTTGACGGGTTTTGAAATATTTTGGCCGGTTTTTAGAAGGTTTCGATTTGTTTTGATTTGTTTTGATTCTGTTTAGCCCAGTTTTTGGTGTGTTTGGATTAGCTTTGGTGGGCTTGATCATGTTTTGTCCGGTTTTTTCAAATGTATTGATCACCTCTGTCTGGTTTTCTATTTTGGCGGGTTTGAAAATATTTTTGGATGAGTTTTGGCGGGTTTGAAAATATTTTGGCTCTTTGCGCAGAGATGACGGTGCCGGTTGCGGTGCGCTCCGGGGCGCTCCTTCTGCGGAAAGACGCCTGGCAGCGGCACTTGGGACAGCTCCGCGTCTCCGTATTCTGCGTTTCTTGCCTTCTGCATCTCAGCAAAATGCTTTCCCACTAGGTCTAGCAAGGAGAAACTGTGGCAGCTGAGTAGATGTAGCCCGGCCCGCCCTTTGAAGTTGACAAGTTCTTGGCATCTCAGAGCCTCAAGGCAAGAGCGAGGTTCTCTATGGTAGGCTGGGGCAGAACTAGCAGCAAGCAGAGCAAAGTTGTCCAAGAATAGCTTCCATTGGAATGCTAATGGCAATTGAAGAGGCAGGCCAGTGGCAAGCCACTAGCTTCTAGCAGTTTGAAAGTTGCAGACACAGTGCAGGTGTTGTGCGGCTTCCTTCTTGGCCTCCTAGAAGGTGCCGCGCTCTCCGTCTCTTGCTTGCCAATATGTTGCCGTGTTCCTCCTATTGTTTGGGTTGTTTTGATTTGTTTTTATGATGTTTTGGCGGGTTTTCGAAATATTTTGGTGGTGTTTTAGAATGTTTTGTTTTCTCTTGTGTTGTTTTTATTGTCTTGGCAGGTTGTGGAACGTTTGGATTCCTTTTGGCGGGTTTGAAAATATTTTGGCTCTTTGCGCAGAGATGACGGTGCCGGTTGCGGTGCGCTCCGGGGCGCTCCTTCTGCGGAAAGACGCCTGGCAGCGGCACTTGGGACAGCTCCGCGTCTCTGTATTCTGCGTTTCTTGCCTTCTGCATCTCAGCAAAATGCTTTCCCACTAGGTCTAGCAAGGAGAAACTGTGGCAGCTGAGTAGATGTAGCCCGGCCCGCCCTTTGAAGTTGACAAGTTCTTGGCATCTCAGAGCCTCAAGGCAAGAGCAAGGTTCTCTATGGTAGGCTGGGGCAGAACTAGCAGCAAGCAGAGCAAAGTTGTCCAAGAATAGCTTCCATTGAAATGCTAATGGCAATTGAAGAGGCAGGCAAGTGGTAAGCCTTGAAATTCTAGCAGTTAGAAAGCTGCGGACAAGGTCCGGGTGTTGTGCGGCTTCACTCTTCGCATCGTGGAAGGTACCGCGCTCTCCGTCTCTCGGATGCGATCAAGCGGCTCTTCGCGCAGAGAGCACTGTGCCGGTCACTGTGCGCTGCGGAGCTCTCTTTCTGCCGAAAGACGCCTGGCAGCGGCACTTAACTTCGGAGAGCTCCGTATCTCCGTATTCTGCATTTCTTGTCTTCTGCGTCTCAGCAAAATGCTTTTCCACTGTGTCTAGCAAGGAGAAACTGTGCCAGCACAGTATACGTGCCCGGACTTGTGTTCTCAATTCCCGAGTTCTCGGCATCTCAAAATCTAAAGGGAAGAGCAAGGTTATCTATGGTAGGCTGGGGCAGAACTAGAAGCAAGCAGAGCAAAGTTGTGCAAGAATACCTTCCTTTCGGATGCTAATGGCAATTGAAGAGGCAGGCAAGTGCTAAGCCTTGAACTTCTAGCAGTTAGAAAGCTGCGGAAACAGTGCAGGCGTTGTGCGGCTTCACTCTTCGCATCCTAGAACGTGGCGCGCTCTCCGTCTCTCGGATGCCATCTAGCGGGTGTTTGCGCAGAGAGCGCTGTGCTGATCGCGGTTCTAAATATTTTTCTGGGGTTTTGGGATGTTTTGGTTCGTTTTTGTGAAGTTTTGGAGAGTTTTGGAATATTTCGGTTCCTTTCGGCGGGTTTTGAAATATTTTGCCCGGATTTTTAAAATGTTTTTATTTGTTTTTATTATTTTTTGGTAAGTTTTTTTGTGTTTTGATAAGTCCTGGCTGGTTTTCTAGTATTTTGGCGTGTTTTCCGAATGTTTTGATCACTTTTGGCGGGTTCTAAAGTATTTCGTCTGGTGTTTGGATTGTTTTAATTTGTTTTGATTTGTTTTTCTTATGTTTTGGTGGGTTCTTGGAAAGGTTTGGTTCATTTTTGCGTATTTTAAAGTATTTTAGCGGGTTTTTGGAATGTTTTGATTTGCATTGATTTTCTTTCTAATGTTTTGACGGATTTTTTGTATGTTTTTTGCGTCTATTGGGAATGTTGTGATCAGTTTCGACGTGTGTATTAACATTTTGGCAGGTTTTTGGAATGTTTTAATTGTTTTTTTACAATATTTCAGCTGGTTTGGGAAATTTTAATTACTTTTGATGTGTTTTACAATATTTTGCCTGGTGTTTGGAATTTCTTGGTTTGTTTTGATTTGTTTTTATAAAGTTTTTGGAAAATTTTGATTCTTTTTGGTGAGTTTTAAAATAGTTTGGCGGGCTTAAAATAATTTGGTGAGTTTTTACAATGTTTTAGCTGGTATTGATTTGTTTTTATTATGTTTTGGCAAGCTTTTTGAAATATTTGGATCAGTTCTGGCTGGTTTTCTAGTATTTTGGCATGTCTTCAGAATGTTTTGATCCGTTTTGGCGGGTTTTAATATATTTTGGCAGGTTTTTAGAATATTTTGTTTGGTTTTCCTATGTCTTTATTATGTTTTGGAGGGCTTTTAGAATGTTTAGATTACTTTGGGCGGGTTTTTAGGATTTTTTTGGTTGGTTTTGATTAGTTTATGTTATGTTTAGTCAGTTTTTTGGTGTGTTTGGATTAGTTTTATTGGGCTTTATCATGTTTTGGCGGTTTTTTTGAATGTTTTATTGACTTCTGACAAATTATATAATATTTTGGCAGGTTTTCAGTATGTTTTGATCAGTTTTTGGGGAGTTCTAAAATATTTTGTCAAGTTTTTGGAATTTTTTGGTTGGTTTTGATTTGTTTTTATGATGTTTTGCCAAGTTTTTTGAATGTTTTGATCAGTTCTGGCTGGTTTTCTAATGTTTTGGCATCTTTTCAGAATGTTTTGATGAGTTTTGCGGGTCCAAATTATTTTGGCGGGTTTTCGGAATGTCTTGGTTGGGTTTTAGAATGTTTTGTATTCTCTTGAGTTGTTTTTATTGTGTTGGCAGGTTTTGGAATGTTTGGATTCTTTTTGGCGGGTGTTCGGAATGTTTTGGCGGGTGTTCGGAATGTTTTGATTAGTTTTGACGGGTTTTGAAATATTTTGGCCGGTTTTTAGAAGGTTTCGATTTGTTTTGATTTGTTTTGATTCTGTTTAGCCCAGTTTTTGGTGTGTTTGGATTAGCTTTGGTGGGCTTGATCATGTTTTGTCCGGTTTTTTCAAATGTATTGATCACCTCTGTCTGGTTTTCTATTTTGGCGGGTTTGAAAATATTTTTGGATTAGTTTTGGCGGGTTTGAAAATATTTTGGCTCTTTGCGCAGAGATGACGGTGCCGGTTGCGGTGCGCTCCGGGGCGCTCCTTCTGCGGAAAGACGCCTGGCAGCGGCACTTGGGACAGCTCCGCGTCTCCGTATTCTGCGTTTCTTGCCTTCTGCATCTCAGCAAAATGCTTTCCCACTAGGTCTAGCAAGGAGAAACTGTGGCAGCTGAGTAGATGTAGCCCGGCCCGCCCTTTGAAGTTGACAAGTTCTTGGCATCTCAGAGCCTCAAGGCAAGAGCGAGGTTCTCTATGGTAGGCTGGGGCAGAACTAGCAGCAAGCAGAGCAAAGTTGTCCAAGAATAGCTTCCATTGGAATGCTAATGGCAATTGAAGAGGCAGGCCAGTGGCAAGCCACTAGCTTCTAGCAGTTTGAAAGTTGCAGACACAGTGCAGGTGTTGTGCGGCTTCCTTCTTGGCCTCCTAGAAGGTGCCGCGCTCTCCGTCTCTTGCTTGCCAATATGTTGCCGTGTTCCTCCTATTGTTTGGGTTGTTTTGATTTGTTTTTATGATGTTTTGGTGGGTTTTCGAAATATTTTGGTGGTGTTTTAGAATGTTTTGTTTTCTCTTGTGTTGTTTTTATTGTCTTGGCAGGTTGTGGAACGTTTGGATTCCTTTTGGCGGGTTTGAAAATATTTTGGCTCTTTGCGCAGAGATGACGGTGCCGGTTGCGGTGCGCTCCGGGGCGCTCCTTCTGCGGAAAGACGCCTGGCAGCGGCACTTGGGACAGCTCCGCGTCTCCGTATTCTGCGTTTCTTGCCTTCTGCATCTCAGCAAAATGCTTTCCCACTAGGTCTAGCAAGGAGAAACTGTGGCAGCTGAGTAGATGTAGCCCGGCCCGCCCTTTGAAGTTGACAAGTTCTTGGCATCTCAGAGCCTCAAGGCAAGAGCGAGGTTCTCTATGGTAGGCTGGGGCAGAACTAGCAGCAAGCAGAGCAAAGTTGTCCAAGAATAGCTTCCATTGAAATGCTAATGGCAATTGAAGAGGCAGGCAAGTGGTAAGCTGTTGTAGCGACCTGGTTCTAAGGAAACGCAGCACGACGGCCCAATGCTCTTGGCCGCTCGGGCTAAGGACACGCAGACATCAATGTGATAGACGGTCCAAAGGCCCTTTATTGGTTTTCTCCTCGGTATATATACCCTTGGTCCTTCCCCTACCTTTGGGGTCTGACTTTTACCTTATATGGTTAGTAAGGGGACTGGGTGGAGGCCGTGTTAGTGGGGGGTTACAACATTCTTGAGGGGATTACAACATTCTTGGCCTCTTGTCCTGCGGCTATCCTTATCTCTGGGAGTCAGGTGAGGGAGGCCCTATCAGGTTTCCGTGACAGCCCGAAATCTTCCGACCGCCTGTCCCTATTCTCTCTGCCACATCTCCCCCCCCTTCTCCCACAAATGGATGAGGTAGTTGTCTACATGCTGATATGAGGTATCTAAGGTTGTCGCTTGACAAGGAAAGGGGATTTGGGGTTCCTGAGTTAGTTTTTCTGCCTGGCAAGTTCTTTCTCGGGTTCTTGCGTCCGGCAGCGTTCCCTGTTGAACTTCTTGTTGAATTCACAGCATCGGATGTCTGCCTAAGAGCAGGATGTTGGTCCGTTCCAAGCGGGTCCGGACGAATGAGACTAGCTTGTTCAGTAGGCACGGTCCGAACGTGACGGCTAGAAGCAGGATTGCTAACGGACCTATTAGGGAAGAAATTAGAGTGGTTAGCCATGGTGATTGATTGAACCAGGATTCGAACCAGCTTTGTTGGTCGTCTCTGTCTCTCTGTCTCTGAGCCAGTCTGTTTCGGAGTTCCGCCATGGAGTCTCTGACGACTCCTGTGTGGTCTGCGTAGAAACAGCATTCCTCCTTTAAGGCGGCGCACAGGCCTCCTTGTTGCATGAGTAGGAGGTCCAGTCCTCGCCTGTTCTGCAGGACCACCTCTGAAAGTGAGGAAACTGATTTCTCTAGAAAGGATATGGATTTCTCTATTCTCTGCAGATCCTCGTCGACGGTCCTCTGCAGCTGAGACAAACCTTGGTGATGGGTCGCCAAGGCCGCGACTCCCGTTGCTGTTCCTGCCGCTCCTAGGCCGAGCAACATTGCGATTGTTATGCCTGTTATTATTTCTCTCTTGTGGAGTCGGCTGGGTTCTCCGAGGAGTTGGTACACCTCCTCGTCTGAGTGATACAGGATCCTGGGAACGATCAAGACTTGGACACAGAAGTCTGTTGAGTCATTGAATTTGTCTAGGAACACACAGGGACTCACTCCGGATCTTTGGCAAACCCACATGCCCGATGCGGATGGGACTACCCACTTTTTTCTCCTGTCGGGTTTGACTACTTTGGTGCACACGTTGCCTTCCCGCCTAGCTAGGGCTGTATTTCCAAAGCATCTCCCCCTCCCCGTGACCTGACTCAGGGTGATTCCTTTGCGGGGAGTGTCCCATCTGCATTGGTGAGGGGCGTCTGCTGAGGAATATGTGAAAGGGGTATCTAAGGCGACTCCTTCGTAAAAGGGTGGTTTGACATCGTAACATAGCCAACAGGAATTGGTTAGGTTAGGGTTGGATTCGTTTAGGGATAGGAAGGTAGCTTCTAACATGCGAAGGATTGGGTCTGAATCCGACTTAGCTAAGCGATGTGTCTGAATGGTTCTCGCTAGGCCTGTCTGGGTATTCGCGACCCTTGTAGGTAAGGTTTTGGGGTAGGTCGTGTTTTTCCCTTTCTGCACGCTTTTGATTGCTTTGTTTGGTCCGACCGCTCGGGGTACTGACGGTATAAGCCTGATAATCTGCACGTTAACCCACTCGTTTGTCCCGTGAAGGACTACTGTCCACATTTTTCCGAAGGCCCAACTGGGGTCTCTGGGCTGCAAGACTGTCATGTTGTACCTAATACATTTCCGGATTTTTGGGAGTTTGTGGCTGTTTCGATAGGTGCTTTCGTGATGGAAGAGTGGTGTTTTGCAGCCTTTTGGCGCCCAAGTGAACTGTAAGAATCTGTCGGGTTCCTGTGGGTCCCACCCCGGCCCTGTCGGTCTGGTGTCTGTGACTATTGTTTCACAACCGTAGTGTCCGCAATATCCCCACCCCGGGCGATTACAGTAACTTTTTCCGGGGTTTGAGGCTGGGCACCAATAGGATAGGTATGTGTTTTTGGCGTATGGGGAATGAGGGTCTGGCTTTGGTCGTCCCGGGAACAGGTCTGTAATGCGAAGTATGAAGGATGGGGCGTCTGGTGTAATGACGTGTCTGAGCACTTTGTCATTGGTGAGGTGCCGTATGACCCACCTGAATGGCTGATGGGGATAGTGCTGTGAGCTGGCTTGCCCCCTGGCAACTAGCCCCAGCAGCAACATTACCCAGAGATACCCTTGATGACTGGATCTCGCCCGTGCCGGTCCTTCGGGTGCTGTCTGGCGGCTCGGTGGTCTGTCTCTCTCCTCCAGAACGCGGGTGTGCACGTCTCGCGGACGTCTCTTGATCATGTCCTGTAAACAGAGACTCGCCATTCTCATTAGCGTCACCCTGCTCCTTTTGGAGATCTGGTTTGATCGATTTAAGTGGACACCACCTGATTTCTCCGTCCTTTTTGACTGCTGCGTACCCTCGTCCCGTGAGCATTAACCTCCAACCCCGTTCCCATTCGCCTAGCTCGTTCCTTATTATTACTCGTGGACCCTCCTCCTGCATTCGAGTGGTCCAATGTTTTTGGATGGGACTGTTTGTCTCGTCCCCCCTGGGAAATTGATTGAGCGCTAACAAAGCTGTTGCTAGTATGCGTGCCTGCTCTCCCGGGGGAATGGAGTTGGCAAAGCCGTCTGCTTTTGCCAACACCTCTATTCTGGTTTTTAGGGTCTGATTTGCCCGCTCTACTATTGCCTGCCCGGTACTGTTGTAAGGGATACCTTGTACCAGGGTGATACCCCATTTTTTGGCGAATTCTTGCGCCTGCTTGGAAGTGAAATTCGACCCGTTATCTGTTTTGATTTGTTTGGGGACACCGAGCCATGCCATGGCTGTCAGCCAGTGCTGAATCGTGGCTTTTGAGTCTGTTTTGAGGTGCTGCGTGGCTACTATCGTTCCGCTGAAGGTGTCTACTGTCACTGCTAGCCACGCTCTTGGCTTCATCAGTTGGCACACGGTGAAGTCTGATTGCCAGATTTCTGAGGGCTTGAGGCCTCTTGGATTGACTCCGCTGGTCCACAGTGGTGACTTCTGGCAATGAGGACAGGTCGCCACTACGTGTTTCGCGTCTGCTGTCGAGATTCCGCATCTCTTTGCCAGTGCTTTTGCCCCGATGTGAAGCGATTCGTGCAGCTGACGCGCTTCTTGCAACGTCCAAACTCCTTTTGCTGCGGCGTCCGCTTTGTCGTTGCCGATCTGGAAGTAACCTTTGACTGGGTTGTGGCTGTTGATGTGTATGACGGATATGGTGCCCCGTCGTGAGGAGAGCGCTTCTTCTAGCATTTGGGCTGCTGCTGATGTTGACACCCCCGGTTCTGCCATGGCTAGGCAGAGTCTTGCCACGAATATGGAGTCTGTCACGATGTTGAGGTGTTCCTCTCGGAAGAGTCCGCACGCCAAGGCTACTGCCGCTGCCTCCAGTTGCTGCACTGACAGTGTTGGGTCACACGCTTTGATGCAATGCCATTGCTCTCCTGCCTGCCACACTGCCGTTGCGGTCGAGGTCATGGAGGAAGCGTCCGTGAAGACTGTTGGTCCTGGCTGCGGTCTGTCTCTGACCTTCGGTGGCATGTCTATGTCGACGATGGTCAGCAGCTGAGTCCAAGGCGGCTTGGCGGAGTAGGAGATTTCTCCCCCGAAGCCGGTGAGTGCAAGGGCTAGGTGCTCCGATATTGTTGTCGATTCTGTTGCCGGTTGCTTGCGAAGCGGAAGGTGGATCCTTGTTGGCTCCGTTCCTAGGTGTTTCAGGGCGAGTTTTCTGCCTTTTATGATGAGGTTCGCGATGCATTCTGTTCCTGGGGAGAACGCTCGAGCTGGTCTTCCGAGGACCACCCATTGGATCGGTCGGGACTTCTCGGTAGGTCCTTGGGCCAATGCTCCCACTCCTCCTTTCGGCGTGAAGTGGACGTACAAGTCCAGGGGCATAGCTGGGTTCCACCTGGCAAGTGTGCTAGTGGACATCCGGTGTTCGATGAAGTCGAGGGAGCTCTTTGCTTGCGGTGTCAGCTCTTTTGGTTCCCAGGGCTGCTTCCCTTTCAGGAGGTCGTGCAAAGGGTCCATGACCTCCGGAGGAACCAGGATGATGTTGCGAAGCCACTGCAGTGATCCTACCAGGCGCTGGACGTCGTGTAGTGTCTTGACGTCTTGGTTCACTCTCACCCTTGGAGGGGTCACGTAGGAGCTTGTGATCCCTACTCCCAGGAATGTCACGCAGGGTCCTTTCTTGATCTTGGCGGTCGCGATCTCGAAACCGTTGGCTCGCAGGGTTTCTGTGACTGTGGACACCAGGTGATCCACCTGGCTCGTTGATGGAGCTGCGATCAGGATGTCGTCCATGTATTGGATGATGGTTGCGGTGGGATAGGAGTGTCGAACTGGCGTCAGCGCTTTGTCCACGGAGATCTGGCATATAGTCGGACTGTCCACCAAACCTTGTGGTAGCACTCTCCACTGGAAGCGCAGATTTGGCCGCTTACCGTTCGGAAACACAACGGAAAAGGCGAATCGTTCTCTGTCCTCAGGGTGCAAGGGTATGGAAAAGAAACAGTCTTTGATGTCCAGCACTGCGCATGGCTGTCCCTCGGGTATGGCCGAGTTTGCGGGTATCAGGGTCTGAACTGGACCCTTGGGTTGAATTGTCTTATTCACTTCTCTTAGGTCGTGGATGAGGCGATAGCCTTCCCCTGACCTTTTGGGGATCACGAATACAGGGGTATTCCATGGGCTAGTGGTCGGTTCTATGTGACCCTTTTGTAACTCGCGATCGACCAATTCTAATAAGGCTGCCACTCGAGGCTCAGATAGGGGCCACTGCTCGACCCATATGGGGTCTGATGATTTCCAAGTTATTTTGATTGGCAGCGCTGGGTGTATGGCAGTGGCCCTCATTATAAATTTGTGATCCTGACTCCTAACATAGCAAGGACGTCCCTTCCCAACAGGGGTGGAGAATTCTGCAGGATGTATGGATAGACTGCTACTGTTTTTTCTGGCCCCTCTTTTGTGTGAAGCGTTATAGCTACCAGCTGGGTGCTCTTCCACGCTCGGGATTGTCCCCCCACTCCGTTCACTGGTGGGACTTCTTTAATTTGCCAATGTCTGGGCCAACTTGCTAGGGGAAAAACCGTGCAGTCTGACCCCGTGTCCGCCCAAAACTGAAGCCCTATGACGTGGGGGTCTAGGCTGTTATAAAGGCGACATGCCGCCCACACCTTTGAAGGCTCCTTCCCTATTTTCATGGCCAAGGCCACCCAGGGGCCCCGCTCTGGGGCACTCCCTGCTGGCCCTGCGGCATCGGCGTGGTTTGTGGCTGTGGCGGATGTGAAAGTACCGCTGGTGGTGCTGGGCAGCTCTGCCATTGTATTGCTGGCAGGGGTGTGGTATCGACTGCTCCCTGTGACGGCATAGGGTAAGAGGGTCCCCTGCCCCCCCGAGGATTGGCATAGGTGGGCCGTCTCATATTCATTGCGGGAGGAGGCCGAATATGGCCCGTGTGGCTCCTCCCTCTCCCGTTTCCCCGGGGCCTAGACCTGCAATCCCTGGCCATGTGACCCTTCCTCCCACAGCTCCAGCAAATCCCCCCTGTACGTGTCTGGAGCGATGGTGCTGCTAGAGGAGGTTGTGTCGGGTGAGGACAGCTTGCTGCTACATGGCCTGCCTGGCCACATTTAAAGCAAGCCATGACACTGGTTAGGGTATTGACGGCTGCCTGAATAGGTGTCAGCTGTTCCTCCCTTACTACGTGTTTTATCATTCCAGCTAGGTTGGTTCCGGCTGGCAGGGAACGCAGGATCTCTTTGGTGACTGAGTTACACTGCTGGCGAAGGCAGTCGGTCACCACTGATTCTATGGCTGCTACGGGTATTGTGGAGGAATCCAGGGCTGTTTTCAGCCGGTCTACGAAGTGTGTGAAGCTTTCACTCTCTCCCTGTTGGATGGTAGACCAAGGTGCTGGTCTGGTTACCACCCCAGAGGCTGCCTTTATAGCCTGTCTGGCTGCCCTAGTTGTTGCTCTGACCTCCTCAGCTCGTAGCTGCGCTGCTTGCTGCTGTGGTGTAGCTACGTCGTCATGCCTCCCCAGCAACCTGGCTAAACTCGAGCCATGAAGTTGTTGCCCCTCGCCCGATGCCTGGGCTAAAGCTGTTGTGCAATTGTCTGTCCATTCTTGTTTAAATACAATCATACCCGCCGCGTCAAATATCATACGAGCGATTTGTCTAATATCGAAGGGAAGTAAATCGTCATTGCTAAAAAGCCCGTCTATTAAAGTAGTAACCACTGCTGAGTTGATCCCTTTTTCTGAAATTGCTTTCGCTATTGTCTGAACCTCTTTTACGTTTATTGGTGTATACGTTCGCTGCTGATTTCCCTGGGCCCCTGTAACTCTGACTGGGTAAGTATGAACGCTGGTCATATCCACCCAGTCTGCACATGCTATCTTTATTTTGCCCCAGTCTGTAAGCTTATGTTGTGTTTGCTTCCCGGTTTTATTGAAAGCTTTATTCGGTTTCGCTTGAAACCGCGTTAATTCTGTCCTCTCGGCTTCCGAGTCACAGTCTGACTCGGTAAGCTCGGTTGAGCTGACTGAGGAGCTCTCACTTGTCTCCGAGCCGGAAGTTGAATGCCAGTACGCTTCCGGTCTGCTCCGCGTTTTCTCGCGGCTCCGCCCCCGCTCCTCCCCTCGGGGGTGGAGTCGCGCCTCCCCTCGCGAGCGGTGTCGCTCTCGTTCCTCCCCTCTGGAGCGGCCCCGCTCCTCCCCGCGCGGGCGGTGTCGCTCCGCCTCTCGGGGGGGGCGCCGCTCTCGCCCCCCGTGTGTTTCCTGCCCCCTGCGGGGCGGGGTCTCCCCCTTATACGGTGGCGCCGCTGGGCGCGGCTCCCGTTGGGGTGTCCGCCCCCCCGCACTGCCCCGCGCATGCGCGGTAGTGCTCCTTCTCGGCTCCGTGCCGTTCTCGCCGCTGGGCGGCTGGCCCCGCCCCTCTCCCGCGTGGCCCGCGCCATTTTCAAACCCGTACGGCGGCGGCGCGGCTCTGGCGCCGGGTCCGCCGGCCGCCGCCGGCACGGCGCCGCCGGACTCCGCGGCCGCGATACTCTCCGCGCGGCGCGCGTCCGCCATTAAACCTTCCCAGAACGAACGCGAGTCCTGTTCCGCCGTCAGCGTCCCCGAATCGGCGGTTCGCGGTGGGGGGAGGGGAGGGGGCAGCGGCTCCGCGACCCCGGCGGGCTCCTCGGGCGGGCCGGGGCCGGGCGCGCTCCGCGGGGGGTTCAAGGGGTCCCGCAAGGTGGGCTGTGGGGTCGGGGAGTCCCGCGGGCACTGCGGAGGGGTCAGGGGGTCCCCCCGGGGCGCCGGGTGGTCGCGACCCGGGCTCGCGTCCGCGCGCGGGTTCGGGCGGGGAACGCCCGCCTCCCGCGTGTTGCCCCCCCCCTCCGGGCCGTTTCCAGGGGCCGTTTGGGTCGCAGCCACGCTCCCGATTTTTGGGGTTGCTAACAGCATGGTGTTCGCTGCTTCCCATGCCTCCTGCTGTTCTGAGGCCTTTTTTAAAGCTTCCTCTGCTTTAGCCCATGCCTTAAGACATTTCCCACTGCCTGTAACCTTTAAATCCTCGGCTAAAGCGAGTGTACATCTCTCCCACACCTCTGAATTTAATATGTCTATGGGACGAGTTATCGTCCTTAGCTCTTGGAGCTTATTAATAGCAAGCTGAAAATGCTTGAAGTCACATCTAATACCCCATTGTAAATTAAAATAACTCACGACTCGGGCTACAGCTTCCATGAGGCTGAGGCGGTCCCCACGCGACTCGGGCCACGACTTCCGCGAGACTGGCGGTCCTACACGACTCTGGTCACAACTTCTGCAAGGTTGCGGCGGTCCTCGTAAAACTCAGGCCACAGCTTGTATGAGGCTATGGCGGTTCCAATTCAAACTCAGGCCACAGCTTCTATGAGGCTGTGGCGGTTTCCGGAGGCGTCCCTCCTCGCTGTGGTGGAGTCCAGGACCCCCCGCAGCCGCTGGCCTTGTCCAGGAGACTCCCGATCCCGGGTTCTGTTTCTTTTGTGTTCCCGGGTTTCGGCACCACTTGTTGTAGCGACCTGGTTCTAAGGAAACGCAGCACGACGGCCCAATGCTCTTGGCCGCTCGGGCTAAGGACACGCAGACATCAATGTGATAGACGGTCCAAAGGCCCTTTATTGGTTTTCTCCTCGGTATATATACCCTTGGTCCTTCCCCTACCTTTGGGGTCTGACTTTTACCTTATATGGTTAGTAAGGGGACTGGGTGGAGGCCGTGTTAGTGGGGGGTTACAACATTCTTGAGGGGATTACAACATTCTTGGCCTCTTGTCCTGCGGCTATCCTTATCTCTGGGAGTCAGGTGAGGGAGGCCCTATCAGGTTTCCGTGACAGCCCGAAATCTTCCGACCGCCTGTCCCTATTCTCTCTGCCACAGTAAGCCTTGAAATTCTAGCAGTTAGAAAGATGCAGACAAGGTCCGGGTGTTGTGCGGCTTCACTCTTCGCATCGTAGAAGGTACCGCGCTCTCCGTCTCTCGGATGCGATCAAGCGGCTCTTCGCGCAGAGAGCACTGTGCCGGTCACTGTGCGCTGCGGAGCTCTCTTTCTGCCGAAAGACGCCTGGCAGCGGCACTTAACTTCGGAGAGCTCCGTATCTCCGTATTCTGCATTTCTTGTCTTCTGCGTCTCAGCAAAATGCTTTTCCACTGTGTCTAGCAAGGAGAAACTGTGCCAGCACAGTATACGTGCCCGGACTTGTGTTCTCAATTCCCGAGTTCTCGGCATCTCAAAATCTAAAGGGAAGAGCAAGGTTATCTATGGTAGGCTGGGGCAGAACTAGAAGCAAGCACAGCAAAGTTGTGCAAGAATACCTTCCTTTCGGATGCTAATGGCAATTGAAGAGGCAGGCAAGTGCTAAGCCTTGAAATTCTAGCAGTTAGAAAGCTGCGGACACAGTCCGGGTGTTGTGCGGCTTCACTCTTCGCATCGTGGAAGGTACCGCGCTCTCCGTCTCTCGGATGCGATCAAGCGGCTCTTCGCGCAGAGAGCACTGTGCCGGTCACTGTGCGCTGCGGAGCTCTCTTTCTGCCGAAAGACGCCTGGCAGCGGCACTTAACTTCGGAGAGCTCCGTATCTCCGTATTCTGCATTTCTTGTCTTCTGCGTCTCAGCAAAATGCTTTTCCACTGTGTCTAGCAAGGAGAAACTGTGCCAGCACAGTATACGTGCCCGGACTTGTGTTCTCAATTCCCGAGTTCTCGGCATCTCAAAATCTAAAGGGAAGAGCAAGGTTATCTATGGTAGGCTGGGGCAGAACTAGAAGCAAGCAGAGCAAAGTTGTGCAAGAATACCTTCCTTTCGGATGCTAATGGCAATTGAAGAGGCAGGCAAGTGGTAAGCCTTGAACTTCTAGCAGTTAGAAAGCTGCGGAAACAGTGCAGGCGTTGTGCGGCTTCACTCTTCGCATCCTAGAACGTGGCGCGCTCTCCGTCTCTCGGATGCCATCTAGCGGGTGTTTGCGCAGAGAGCGCTGTGCTGATCGCGGTTCTAAATATTTTTCTGGGTTTTTGGGATGTTTTGGTTCGTTTTTGTGAAGTTTTGGAGAGTTTTGGAATATTTCGGTTCCTTTCGGCGGGTTTTGAAATATTTTGCCCGGATTTTTAAAATGTTTTTATTTGTTTTTATTATTTTTTGGTAAGTTTTTTTGTGTTTTGATAAGTCCTGGCTGGTTTTCTAGTATTTTGGCGTGTTTTCCGAATGTTTTGATCACTTTTGGCGGGTTCTAAAGTATTTCGTCTGGTGTTTGGATTGTTTTAATTTGTTTTGATTTGTTTTTCTTATGTTTTGGTGGGTTCTTGGAAAGGTTTGGTTCATTTTTGCGTATTTTAAAGTATTTTAGCGGGTTTTTGGAATGTTTTGATTTGCATTGATTTTCTTTCTAATGTTTTGACGGATTTTTTGTATGTTTTTTGCGTCTATTGGGAATGTTGTGATCAGTTTCGACGTGTGTATTAACATTTTGGCAGGTTTTTGGAATGTTTTAATTGTTTTTTTACAATATTTCAGCTGGTTTGGGAAATTTTAATTACTTTTGATGTGTTTTACAATATTTTGCCTGGTGTTTGGAATTTCTTGGTTTGTTTTGATTTGTTTTTATAAAGTTTTTGGAAAATTTTGATTCTTTTTGGTGAGTTTTAAAATAGTTTGGCGGGCTTAAAATAATTTGGTGAGTTTTTACAATGTTTTAGCTGGTATTGATTTGTTTTTATTATGTTTTGGCAAGCTTTTTGAAATATTTGGATCAGTTCTGGCTGGTTTTCTAGTATTTTGGCATGTCTTCAGAATGTTTTGATCCGTTTTGGCGGGTTTTAATATATTTTGGCAGGTTTTTAGAATATTTTGTTTGGTTTTCCTATGTCTTTATTATGTTTTGGAGGGCTTTTAGAATGTTTAGATTACTTTGGGCGGGTTTTTAGGATTTTTTTGGTTGGTTTTGATTAGTTTATGTTATGTTTAGTCAGTTTTTTGGTGTGTTTGGATTAGTTTTATTGGGCTTTATCATGTTTTGGCGGTTTTTTTGAATGTTTTATTGACTTCTGACAAATTATATAATATTTTGGCAGGTTTTCAGTATGTTTTGATCAGTTTTTGGGGAGTTCTAAAATATTTTGTCAAGTTTTTGGAATTTTTTGGTTGGTTTTGATTTGTTTTTATGATGTTTTGCCAAGTTTTTTGAATGTTTTGATCAGTTCTGGCTGGTTTTCTAATGTTTTGGCATCTTTTCAGAATGTTTTGATGAGTTTTGCGGGTCCAAATTATTTTGGCGGGTTTTCGGAATATTTTGGTTGGTTTTGATTGGTTTTTATGATGTTTTGGCGGGTTTTCGGAATGTCTTGGTTGGGTTTTAGAATGTTTTGTATTCTCTTGAGTTGTTTTTATTGTGTTGGCAGGTTTTGGAATGTTTGGATTCTTTTTGGCGGGTGTTCGGAATGTTTTGGCGGGTGTTCGGAATGTTTTGATTAGTTTTGACGGGTTTTGAAATATTTTGGCCGGTTTTTAGAAGGTTTTGATTTGTTTTGATTTGTTTTGATTCTGTTTAGCCCAGTTTTTGGTGTGTTTGGATTAGCTTTGGTGGGCTTGATCATGTTTTGTCCGGTTTTTTCAAATGTATTGATCACCTCTGTCTGGTTTTCTATTTTGGCGGGTTTGAAAATATTTTTGGATGAGTTTTGGCGGGTTTGAAAATATTTTGGCTCTTTGCGCAGAGATGACGGTGCCGGTTGCGGTGCGCTCCGGGGCGCTCCTTCTGCGGAAAGACGCCTGGCAGCGGCACTTGGGACAGCTCCGCGTCTCCGTATTCTGCGTTTCTTGCCTTCTGCATCTCAGCAAAATGCTTTCCCACTAGGTCTAGCAAGGAGAAACTGTGGCAGCTGAGTAGATGTAGCCCGGCCCGCCCTTTGAAGTTGACAAGTTCTTGGCATCTCAGAGCCTCAAGGCAAGAGCGAGGTTCTCTATGGTAGGCTGGGGCAGAACTAGCAGCAAGCAGAGCAAAGTTGTCCAAGAATAGCTTCCATTGGAATGCTAATGGCAATTGAAGAGGCAGGCCAGTGGCAAGCCACTAGCTTCTAGCAGTTTGAAAGTTGCAGACACAGTGCAGGTGTTGTGCGGCTTCCTTCTTGGCCTCCTAGAAGGTGCCGCGCTCTCCGTCTCTTGCTTGCCAATATGTTGCCGTGTTCCTCCTATTGTTTGGGTTGTTTTGATTTGTTTTTATGATGTTTTGGTGGGTTTTCGAAATATTTTGGTGGTGTTTTAGAATGTTTTGTTTTCTCTTGTGTTGTTTTTATTGTCTTGGCAGGTTGTGGAACGTTTGGATTCCTTTTGGCGGGTTTGAAAATATTTTGGCTCTTTGCGCAGAGATGACGGTGCCGGTTGCGGTGCGCTCCGGGGCGCTCCTTCTGCGGAAAGACGCCTGGCAGCGGCACTTGGGACAGCTCCGCGTCTCCGTATTCTGCGTTTCTTGCCTTCTGCATCTCAGCAAAATGCTTTCCCACTAGGTCTAGCAAGGAGAAACTGTGGCAGCTGAGTAGATGTAGCCCGGCCCGCCCTTTGAAGTTGACAAGTTCTTTGCATCTCAGAGCCTCAAGGCAAGAGCGAGGTTCTCTATGGTAGGCTGGGGCAGAACTAGCAGCAAGCAGAGCAAAGTTGTCCAAGAATAGCTTCCATTGAAATGCTAATGGCAATTGAAGAGGCAGGCAAGTGGTAAGCCTTGAAATTCTAGCAGTTAGAAAGATGCAGACAAGGTCCGGGTGTTGTGCGGCTTCACTCTTCGCATCGTAGAAGGTACCGCGCTCTCCGTCTCTCGGATGCGATCAAGCGGCTCTTCGCGCAGAGAGCACTGTGCCGGTCACTGTGCGCTGCGGAGCTCTCTTTCTGCCGAAAGACGCCTGGCAGCGGCACTTAACTTCGGAGAGCTCCGTATCTCCGTATTCTGCATTTCTTGTCTTCTGCGTCTCAGCAAAATGCTTTTCCACTGTGTCTAGCAAGGAGAAACTGTGCCAGCACAGTATACGTGCCCGGACTTGTGTTCTCAATTCCCGAGTTCTCGGCATCTCAAAATCTAAAGGGAAGAGCAAGGTTATCTATGGTAGGCTGGGGCAGAACTAGAAGCAAGCACAGCAAAGTTGTGCAAGAATACCTTCCTTTCGGATGCTAATGGCAATTGAAGAGGCAGGCAAGTGCTAAGCCTTGAAATTCTAGCAGTTAGAAAGCTGCGGACACAGTCCGGGTGTTGTGCGGCTTCACTCTTCGCATCGTGGAAGGTACCGCGCTCTCCGTCTCTCGGATGCGATCAAGCGGCTCTTCGCGCAGAGAGCACTGTGCCGGTCACTGTGCGCTGCGGAGCTCTCTTTCTGCCGAAAGACGCCTGGCAGCGGCACATAACTTCGGAGAGCTCCGTATCTCCGTATTCTGCATTTCTTGTCTTCTGCGTCTCAGCAAAATGCTTTTCCACTGTGTCTAGCAAGGAGAAACTGTGCCAGCACAGTATACGTGCCCGGACTTGTGTTCTCAATTCCCGAGTTCTCGGCATCTCAAAATCTAAAGGGAAGAGCAAGGTTATCTATGGTAGGCTGGGGCAGAACTAGAAGCAAGCAGAGCAAAGTTGTGCAAGAATACCTTCCTTTCGGATGCTAATGGCAATTGAAGAGGCAGGCAAGTGGTAAGCCTTGAACTTCTAGCAGTTAGAAAGCTGCGGAAACAGTGCAGGCGTTGTGCGGCTTCACTCTTCGCATCCTAGAACGTGGCGCGCTCTCCGTCTCTCGGATGCCATCTAGCGGGTGTTTGCGCAGAGAGCGCTGTGCTGATCGCGGTTCTAAATATTTTTCTGGGTTTTTGGGATGTTTTGGTTCGTTTTTGTGAAGTTTTGGAGAGTTTTGGAATATTTCGGTTCCTTTCGGCGGGTTTTGAAATATTTTGCCCGGATTTTTAAAATGTTTTTATTTGTTTTTATTATTTTTTGGTAAGTTTTTTTGTGTTTTGATAAGTCCTGGCTGGTTTTCTAGTATTTTGGCGTGTTTTCCGAATGTTTTGATCACTTTTGGCGGGTTCTAAAGTATTTCGTCTGGTGTTTGGATTGTTTTAATTTGTTTTGATTTGTTTTTCTTATGTTTTGGTGGGTTCTTGGAAAGGTTTGGTTCATTTTTGCGTATTTTAAAGTATTTTAGCGGGTTTTTGGAATGTTTTGATTTGCATTGATTTTCTTTCTAATGTTTTGACGGATTTTTTGTATGTTTTTTGCGTCTATTGGGAATGTTGTGATCAGTTTCGACGTGTGTATTAACATTTTGGCAGGTTTTTGGAATGTTTTAATTGTTTTTTTACAATATTTCAGCTGGTTTGGGAAATTTTAATTACTTTTGATGTGTTTTACAATATTTTGCCTGGTGTTTGGAATTTCTTGGTTTGTTTTGATTTGTTTTTATAAAGTTTTTGGAAAATTTTGATTCTTTTTGGTGAGTTTTAAAATAGTTTGGCGGGCTTAAAATAATTTGGTGAGTTTTTACAATGTTTTAGCTGGTATTGATTTGTTTTTATTATGTTTTGGCAAGCTTTTTGAAATATTTGGATCAGTTCTGGCTGGTTTTCTAGTATTTTGGCATGTCTTCAGAATGTTTTGATCCGTTTTGGCGGGTTTTAATATATTTTGGCAGGTTTTTAGAATATTTTGTTTGGTTTTCCTATGTCTTTATTATGTTTTGGAGGGCTTTTAGAATGTTTAGATTACTTTGGGCGGGTTTTTAGGATTTTTTTGGTTGGTTTTGATTAGTTTATGTTATGTTTAGTCAGTTTTTTGGTGTGTTTGGATTAGTTTTATTGGGCTTTATCATGTTTTGGCGGTTTTTTTGAATGTTTTATTGACTTCTGACAAATTATATAATATTTTGGCAGGTTTTCAGTATGTTTTGATCAGTTTTTGGGGAGTTCTAAAATATTTTGTCAAGTTTTTGGAATTTTTTGGTTGGTTTTGATTTGTTTTTATGATGTTTTGCCAAGTTTTTTGAATGTTTTGATCAGTTCTGGCTGGTTTTCTAATGTTTTGGCATCTTTTCAGAATGTTTTGATGAGTTTTGCGGGTCCAAATTATTTTGGCGGGTTTTCGGAATGTCTTGGTTGGGTTTTAGAATGTTTTGTATTCTCTTGAGTTGTTTTTATTGTGTTGGCAGGTTTTGGAATGTTTGGATTCTTTTTGGCGGGTGTTCGGAATGTTTTGGCGGGTGTTCGGAATGTTTTGATTAGTTTTGACGGGTTTTGAAATATTTTGGCCGGTTTTTAGAAGGTTTCGATTTGTTTTGATTTGTTTTGATTCTGTTTAGCCCAGTTTTTGGTGTGTTTGGATTAGCTTTGGTGGGCTTGATCATGTTTTGTCCGGTTTTTTCAAATGTATTGATCACCTCTGTCTGGTTTTCTATTTTGGCGGGTTTGAAAATATTTTTGGATGAGTTTTGGCGGGTTTGAAAATATTTTGGCTCTTTGCGCAGAGATGACGGTGCCGGTTGCGGTGCGCTCCGGGGCGCTCCTTCTGCGGAAAGACGCCTGGCAGCGGCACTTGGGACAGCTCCGCGTCTCCGTATTCTGCGTTTCTTGCCTTCTGCATCTCAGCAAAATGCTTTCCCACTAGGTCTAGCAAGGAGAAACTGTGGCAGCTGAGTAGATGTAGCCCGGCCCGCCCTTTGAAGTTGACAAGTTCTTGGCATCTCAGAGCCTCAAGGCAAGAGCGAGGTTCTCTATGGTAGGCTGGGGCAGAACTAGCAGCAAGCAGAGCAAAGTTGTCCAAGAATAGCTTCCATTGGAATGCTAATGGCAATTGAAGAGGCAGGCCAGTGGCAAGCCACTAGCTTCTAGCAGTTTGAAAGTTGCAGACACAGTGCAGGTGTTGTGCGGCTTCCTTCTTGGCCTCCTAGAAGGTGCCGCGCTCTCCGTCTCTTGCTTGCCAATATGTTGCCGTGTTCCTCCTATTGTTTGGGTTGTTTTGATTTGTTTTTATGATGTTTTGGTGGGTTTTCGAAATATTTTGGTGGTGTTTTAGAATGTTTTGTTTTCTCTTGTGTTGTTTTTATTGTCTTGGCAGGTTGTGGAACGTTTGGATTCCTTTTGGCGGGTTTGAAAATATTTTGGCTCTTTGCGCAGAGATGACGGTGCCGGTTGCGGTGCGCTCCGGGGCGCTCCTTCTGCGGAAAGACGCCTGGCAGCGGCACTTGGGACAGCTCCGCGTCTCCGTATTCTGCGTTTCTTGCCTTCTGCATCTCAGCAAAATGCTTTCCCACTAGGTCTAGCAAGGAGAAACTGTGGCAGCTGAGTAGATGTAGCCCGGCCCGCCCTTTGAAGTTGACAAGTTCTTTGCATCTCAGAGCCTCAAGGCAAGAGCGAGGTTCTCTATGGTAGGCTGGGGCAGAACTAGCAGCAAGCAGAGCAAAGTTGTCCAAGAATAGCTTCCATTGAAATGCTAATGGCAATTGAAGAGGCAGGCAAGTGGTAAGCCTTGAAATTCTAGCAGTTAGAAAGATGCAGACAAGGTCCGGGTGTTGTGCGGCTTCACTCTTCGCATCGTAGAAGGTACCGCGCTCTCCGTCTCTCGGATGCGATCAAGCGGCTCTTCGCGCAGAGAGCACTGTGCCGGTCACTGTGCGCTGCGGAGCTCTCTTTCTGCCGAAAGACGCCTGGCAGCGGCACTTAACTTCGGAGAGCTCCGTATCTCCGTATTCTGCATTTCTTGTCTTCTGCGTCTCAGCAAAATGCTTTTCCACTGTGTCTAGCAAGGAGAAACTGTGCCAGCACAGTATACGTGCCCGGACTTGTGTTCTCAATTCCCGAGTTCTCGGCATCTCAAAATCTAAAGGGAAGAGCAAGGTTATCTATGGTAGGCTGGGGCAGAACTAGAAGCAAGCACAGCAAAGTTGTGCAAGAATACCTTCCTTTCGGATGCTAATGGCAATTGAAGAGGCAGGCAAGTGCTAAGCCTTGAAATTCTAGCAGTTAGAAAGCTGCGGACACAGTCCGGGTGTTGTGCGGCTTCACTCTTCGCATCGTGGAAGGTACCGCGCTCTCCGTCTCTCGGATGCGATCAAGCGGCTCTTCGCGCAGAGAGCACTGTGCCGGTCACTGTGCGCTGCGGAGCTCTCTTTCTGCCGAAAGACGCCTGGCAGCGGCACATAACTTCGGAGAGCTCCGTATCTCCGTATTCTGCATTTCTTGTCTTCTGCGTCTCAGCAAAATGCTTTTCCACTGTGTCTAGCAAGGAGAAACTGTGCCAGCACAGTATACGTGCCCGGACTTGTGTTCTCAATTCCCGAGTTCTCGGCATCTCAAAATCTAAAGGGAAGAGCAAGGTTATCTATGGTAGGCTGGGGCAGAACTAGAAGCAAGCAGAGCAAAGTTGTGCAAGAATACCTTCCTTTCGGATGCTAATGGCAATTGAAGAGGCAGGCAAGTGGTAAGCCTTGAACTTCTAGCAGTTAGAAAGCTGCGGAAACAGTGCAGGCGTTGTGCGGCTTCACTCTTCGCATCCTAGAACGTGGCGCGCTCTCCGTCTCTCGGATGCCATCTAGCGGGTGTTTGCGCAGAGAGCGCTGTGCTGATCGCGGTTCTAAATATTTTTCTGGGTTTTTGGGATGTTTTGGTTCGTTTTTGTGAAGTTTTGGAGAGTTTTGGAATATTTCGGTTCCTTTCGGCGGGTTTTGAAATATTTTGCCCGGATTTTTAAAATGTTTTTATTTGTTTTTATTATTTTTTGGTAAGTTTTTTTGTGTTTTGATAAGTCCTGGCTGGTTTTCTAGTATTTTGGCGTGTTTTCCGAATGTTTTGATCACTTTTGGCGGGTTCTAAAGTATTTCGTCTGGTGTTTGGATTGTTTTAATTTGTTTTGATTTGTTTTTCTTATGTTTTGGTGGGTTCTTGGAAAGGTTTGGTTCATTTTTGCGTATTTTAAAGTATTTTAGCGGGTTTTTGGAATGTTTTGATTTGCATTGATTTTCTTTCTAATGTTTTGACGGATTTTTTGTATGTTTTTTGCGTCTATTGGGAATGTTGTGATCAGTTTCGACGTGTGTATTAACATTTTGGCAGGTTTTTGGAATGTTTTAATTGTTTTTTTACAATATTTCAGCTGGTTTGGGAAATTTTAATTACTTTTGATGTGTTTTACAATATTTTGCCTGGTGTTTGGAATTTCTTGGTTTGTTTTGATTTGTTTTTATAAAGTTTTTGGAAAATTTTGATTCTTTTTGGTGAGTTTTAAAATAGTTTGGCGGGCTTAAAATAATTTGGTGAGTTTTTACAATGTTTTAGCTGGTATTGATTTGTTTTTATTATGTTTTGGCAAGCTTTTTGAAATATTTGGATCAGTTCTGGCTGGTTTTCTAGTATTTTGGCATGTCTTCAGAATGTTTTGATCCGTTTTGGCGGGTTTTAATATATTTTGGCAGGTTTTTAGAATATTTTGTTTGGTTTTCCTATGTCTTTATTATGTTTTGGAGGGCTTTTAGAATGTTTAGATTACTTTGGGCGGGTTTTTAGGATTTTTTTGGTTGGTTTTGATTAGTTTATGTTATGTTTAGTCAGTTTTTTGGTGTGTTTGGATTAGTTTTATTGGGCTTTATCATGTTTTGGCGGTTTTTTTGAATGTTTTATTGACTTCTGACAAATTATATAATATTTTGGCAGGTTTTCAGTATGTTTTGATCAGTTTTTGGGGAGTTCTAAAATATTTTGTCAAGTTTTTGGAATTTTTTGGTTGGTTTTGATTTGTTTTTATGATGTTTTGCCAAGTTTTTTGAATGTTTTGATCAGTTCTGGCTGGTTTTCTAATGTTTTGGCATCTTTTCAGAATGTTTTGATGAGTTTTGCGGGTCCAAATTATTTTGGCGGGTTTTCGGAATGTCTTGGTTGGGTTTTAGAATGTTTTGTATTCTCTTGAGTTGTTTTTATTGTGTTGGCAGGTTTTGGAATGTTTGGATTCTTTTTGGCGGGTGTTCGGAATGTTTTGGCGGGTGTTCGGAATGTTTTGATTAGTTTTGACGGGTTTTGAAATATTTTGGCCGGTTTTTAGAAGGTTTCGATTTGTTTTGATTTGTTTTGATTCTGTTTAGCCCAGTTTTTGGTGTGTTTGGATTAGCTTTGGTGGGCTTGATCATGTTTTGTCCGGTTTTTTCAAATGTATTGATCACCTCTGTCTGGTTTTCTATTTTGGCGGGTTTGAAAATATTTTTGGATGAGTTTTGGCGGGTTTGAAAATATTTTGGCTCTTTGCGCAGAGATGACGGTGCCGGTTGCGGTGCGCTCCGGGGCGCTCCTTCTGCGGAAAGACGCCTGGCAGCGGCACTTGGGACAGCTCCGCGTCTCCGTATTCTGCGTTTCTTGCCTTCTGCATCTCAGCAAAATGCTTTCCCACTAGGTCTAGCAAGGAGAAACTGTGGCAGCTGAGTAGATGTAGCCCGGCCCGCCCTTTGAAGTTGACAAGTTCTTGGCATCTCAGAGCCTCAAGGCAAGAGCGAGGTTCTCTATGGTAGGCTGGGGCAGAACTAGCAGCAAGCAGAGCAAAGTTGTCCAAGAATAGCTTCCATTGGAATGCTAATGGCAATTGAAGAGGCAGGCCAGTGGCAAGCCACTAGCTTCTAGCAGTTTGAAAGTTGCAGACACAGTGCAGGTGTTGTGCGGCTTCCTTCTTGGCCTCCTAGAAGGTGCCGCGCTCTCCGTCTCTTGCTTGCCAATATGTTGCCGTGTTCCTCCTATTGTTTGGGTTGTTTTGATTTGTTTTTATGATGTTTTGGTGGGTTTTCGAAATATTTTGGTGGTGTTTTAGAATGTTTTGTTTTCTCTTGTGTTGTTTTTATTGTCTTGGCAGGTTGTGGAACGTTTGGATTCCTTTTGGCGGGTTTGAAAATATTTTGGCTCTTTGCGCAGAGATGACGGTGCCGGTTGCGGTGCGCTCCGGGGCGCTCCTTCTGCGGAAAGACGCCTGGCAGCGGCACTTGGGACAGCTCCGCGTCTCCGTATTCTGCGTTTCTTGCCTTCTGCATCTCAGCAAAATGCTTTCCCACTAGGTCTAGCAAGGAGAAACTGTGGCAGCTGAGTAGATGTAGCCCGGCCCGCCCTTTGAAGTTGACAAGTTCTTGGCATCTCAGAGCCTCAAGGCAAGAGCGAGGTTCTCTATGGTAGGCTGGGGCAGAACTAGCAGCAAGCAGAGCAAAGTTGTCCAAGAATAGCTTCCATTGAAATGCTAATGGCAATTGAAGAGGCAGGCAAGTGGTAAGCCTTGAAATTCTAGCAGTTAGAAAGATGCAGACAAGGTCCGGGTGTTGTGCGGCTTCACTCTTCGCATCGTAGAAGGTACCGCGCTCTCCGTCTCTCGGATGCGATCAAGCGGCTCTTCGCGCAGAGAGCACTGTGCCGGTCACTGTGCGCTGCGGAGCTCTCTTTCTGCCGAAAGACGCCTGGCAGCGGCACTTAACTTCGGAGAGCTCCGTATCTCCGTATTCTGCATTTCTTGTCTTCTGCGTCTCAGCAAAATGCTTTTCCACTGTGTCTAGCAAGGAGAAACTGTGCCAGCACAGTATACGTGCCCGGACTTGTGTTCTCAATTCCCGAGTTCTCGGCATCTCAAAATCTAAAGGGAAGAGCAAGGTTATCTATGGTAGGCTGGGGCAGAACTAGAAGCAAGCACAGCAAAGTTGTGCAAGAATACCTTCCTTTCGGATGCTAATGGCAATTGAAGAGGCAGGCAAGTGCTAAGCCTTGAAATTCTAGCAGTTAGAAAGCTGCGGACACAGTCCGGGTGTTGTGCGGCTTCACTCTTCGCATCGTGGAAGGTACCGCGCTCTCCGTCTCTCGGATGCGATCAAGCGGCTCTTCGCGCAGAGAGCACTGTGCCGGTCACTGTGCGCTGCGGAGCTCTCTTTCTGCCGAAAGACGCCTGGCAGCGGCACATAACTTCGGAGAGCTCCGTATCTCCGTATTCTGCATTTCTTGTCTTCTGCGTCTCAGCAAAATGCTTTTCCACTGTGTCTAGCAAGGAGAAACTGTGCCAGCACAGTATACGTGCCCGGACTTGTGTTCTCAATTCCCGAGTTCTCGGCATCTCAAAATCTAAAGGGAAGAGCAAGGTTATCTATGGTAGGCTGGGGCAGAACTAGAAGCAAGCAGAGCAAAGTTGTGCAAGAATACCTTCCTTTCGGATGCTAATGGCAATTGAAGAGGCAGGCAAGTGGTAAGCCTTGAACTTCTAGCAGTTAGAAAGCTGCGGAAACAGTGCAGGCGTTGTGCGGCTTCACTCTTCGCATCCTAGAACGTGGCGCGCTCTCCGTCTCTCGGATGCCATCTAGCGGGTGTTTGCGCAGAGAGCGCTGTGCTGATCGCGGTTCTAAATATTTTTCTGGGTTTTTGGGATGTTTTGGTTCGTTTTTGTGAAGTTTTGGAGAGTTTTGGAATATTTCGGTTCCTTTCGGCGGGTTTTGAAATATTTTGCCCGGATTTTTAAAATGTTTTTATTTGTTTTTATTATTTTTTGGTAAGTTTTTTTGTGTTTTGATAAGTCCTGGCTGGTTTTCTAGTATTTTGGCGTGTTTTCCGAATGTTTTGATCACTTTTGGCGGGTTCTAAAGTATTTCGTCTGGTGTTTGGATTGTTTTAATTTGTTTTGATTTGTTTTTCTTATGTTTTGGTGGGTTCTTGGAAAGGTTTGGTTCATTTTTGCGTATTTTAAAGTATTTTAGCGGGTTTTTGGAATGTTTTGATTTGCATTGATTTTCTTTCTAATGTTTTGACGGATTTTTTGTATGTTTTTTGCGTCTATTGGGAATGTTGTGATCAGTTTCGACGTGTGTATTAACATTTTGGCAGGTTTTTGGAATGTTTTAATTGTTTTTTTACAATATTTCAGCTGGTTTGGGAAATTTTAATTACTTTTGATGTGTTTTACAATATTTTGCCTGGTGTTTGGAATTTCTTGGTTTGTTTTGATTTGTTTTTATAAAGTTTTTGGAAAATTTTGATTCTTTTTGGTGAGTTTTAAAATAGTTTGGCGGGCTTAAAATAATTTGGTGAGTTTTTACAATGTTTTAGCTGGTATTGATTTGTTTTTATTATGTTTTGGCAAGCTTTTTGAAATATTTGGATCAGTTCTGGCTGGTTTTCTAGTATTTTGGCATGTCTTCAGAATGTTTTGATCCGTTTTGGCGGGTTTTAATATATTTTGGCAGGTTTTTAGAATATTTTGTTTGGTTTTCCTATGTCTTTATTATGTTTTGGAGGGCTTTTAGAATGTTTAGATTACTTTGGGCGGGTTTTTAGGATTTTTTTGGTTGGTTTTGATTAGTTTATGTTATGTTTAGTCAGTTTTTTGGTGTGTTTGGATTAGTTTTATTGGGCTTTATCATGTTTTGGCGGTTTTTTTGAATGTTTTATTGACTTCTGACAAATTATATAATATTTTGGCAGGTTTTCAGTATGTTTTGATCAGTTTTTGGGGAGTTCTAAAATATTTTGTCAAGTTTTTGGAATTTTTTGGTTGGTTTTGATTTGTTTTTATGATGTTTTGCCAAGTTTTTTGAATGTTTTGATCAGTTCTGGCTGGTTTTCTAATGTTTTGGCATCTTTTCAGAATGTTTTGATGAGTTTTGCGGGTCCAAATTATTTTGGCGGGTTTTCGGAATATTTTGGTTGGTTTTGATTGGTTTTTATGATGTTTTGGCGGGTTTTCGGAATGTCTTGGTTGGGTTTTAGAATGTTTTGTATTCTCTTGAGTTGTTTTTATTGTGTTGGCAGGTTTTGGAATGTTTGGATTCTTTTTGGCGGGTGTTCGGAATGTTTTGGCGGGTGTTCGGAATGTTTTGATTAGTTTTGACGGGTTTTGAAATATTTTGGCCGGTTTTTAGAAGGTTTTGATTTGTTTTGATTTGTTTTGATTCTGTTTAGCCCAGTTTTTGGTGTGTTTGGATTAGCTTTGGTGGGCTTGATCATGTTTTGTCCGGTTTTTTCAAATGTATTGATCACCTCTGTCTGGTTTTCTATTTTGGCGGGTTTGAAAATATTTTTGGATGAGTTTTGGCGGGTTTGAAAATATTTTGGCTCTTTGCGCAGAGATGACGGTGCCGGTTGCGGTGCGCTCCGGGGCGCTCCTTCTGCGGAAAGACGCCTGGCAGCGGCACTTGGGACAGCTCCGCGTCTCCGTATTCTGCGTTTCTTGCCTTCTGCATCTCAGCAAAATGCTTTCCCACTAGGTCTAGCAAGGAGAAACTGTGGCAGCTGAGTAGATGTAGCCCGGCCCGCCCTTTGAAGTTGACAAGTTCTTGGCATCTCAGAGCCTCAAGGCAAGAGCGAGGTTCTCTATGGTAGGCTGGGGCAGAACTAGCAGCAAGCAGAGCAAAGTTGTCCAAGAATAGCTTCCATTGGAATGCTAATGGCAATTGAAGAGGCAGGCCAGTGGCAAGCCACTAGCTTCTAGCAGTTTGAAAGTTGCAGACACAGTGCAGGTGTTGTGCGGCTTCCTTCTTGGCCTCCTAGAAGGTGCCGCGCTCTCCGTCTCTTGCTTGCCAATATGTTGCCGTGTTCCTCCTATTGTTTGGGTTGTTTTGATTTGTTTTTATGATGTTTTGGTGGGTTTTCGAAATATTTTGGTGGTGTTTTAGAATGTTTTGTTTTCTCTTGTGTTGTTTTTATTGTCTTGGCAGGTTGTGGAACGTTTGGATTCCTTTTGGCGGGTTTGAAAATATTTTGGCTCTTTGCGCAGAGATGACGGTGCCGGTTGCGGTGCGCTCCGGGGCGCTCCTTCTGCGGAAAGACGCCTGGCAGCGGCACTTGGGACAGCTCCGCGTCTCCGTATTCTGCGTTTCTTGCCTTCTGCATCTCAGCAAAATGCTTTCCCACTAGGTCTAGCAAGGAGAAACTGTGGCAGCTGAGTAGATGTAGCCCGGCCCGCCCTTTGAAGTTGACAAGTTCTTTGCATCTCAGAGCCTCAAGGCAAGAGCGAGGTTCTCTATGGTAGGCTGGGGCAGAACTAGCAGCAAGCAGAGCAAAGTTGTCCAAGAATAGCTTCCATTGAAATGCTAATGGCAATTGAAGAGGCAGGCAAGTGGTAAGCCTTGAAATTCTAGCAGTTAGAAAGATGCAGACAAGGTCCGGGTGTTGTGCGGCTTCACTCTTCGCATCGTAGAAGGTACCGCGCTCTCCGTCTCTCGGATGCGATCAAGCGGCTCTTCGCGCAGAGAGCACTGTGCCGGTCACTGTGCGCTGCGGAGCTCTCTTTCTGCCGAAAGACGCCTGGCAGCGGCACTTAACTTCGGAGAGCTCCGTATCTCCGTATTCTGCATTTCTTGTCTTCTGCGTCTCAGCAAAATGCTTTTCCACTGTGTCTAGCAAGGAGAAACTGTGCCAGCACAGTATACGTGCCCGGACTTGTGTTCTCAATTCCCGAGTTCTCGGCATCTCAAAATCTAAAGGGAAGAGCAAGGTTATCTATGGTAGGCTGGGGCAGAACTAGAAGCAAGCACAGCAAAGTTGTGCAAGAATACCTTCCTTTCGGATGCTAATGGCAATTGAAGAGGCAGGCAAGTGCTAAGCCTTGAAATTCTAGCAGTTAGAAAGCTGCGGACACAGTCCGGGTGTTGTGCGGCTTCACTCTTCGCATCGTGGAAGGTACCGCGCTCTCCGTCTCTCGGATGCGATCAAGCGGCTCTTCGCGCAGAGAGCACTGTGCCGGTCACTGTGCGCTGCGGAGCTCTCTTTCTGCCGAAAGACGCCTGGCAGCGGCACATAACTTCGGAGAGCTCCGTATCTCCGTATTCTGCATTTCTTGTCTTCTGCGTCTCAGCAAAATGCTTTTCCACTGTGTCTAGCAAGGAGAAACTGTGCCAGCACAGTATACGTGCCCGGACTTGTGTTCTCAATTCCCGAGTTCTCGGCATCTCAAAATCTAAAGGGAAGAGCAAGGTTATCTATGGTAGGCTGGGGCAGAACTAGAAGCAAGCAGAGCAAAGTTGTGCAAGAATACCTTCCTTTCGGATGCTAATGGCAATTGAAGAGGCAGGCAAGTGGTAAGCCTTGAACTTCTAGCAGTTAGAAAGCTGCGGAAACAGTGCAGGCGTTGTGCGGCTTCACTCTTCGCATCCTAGAACGTGGCGCGCTCTCCGTCTCTCGGATGCCATCTAGCGGGTGTTTGCGCAGAGAGCGCTGTGCTGATCGCGGTTCTAAATATTTTTCTGGGTTTTTGGGATGTTTTGGTTCGTTTTTGTGAAGTTTTGGAGAGTTTTGGAATATTTCGGTTCCTTTCGGCGGGTTTTGAAATATTTTGCCCGGATTTTTAAAATGTTTTTATTTGTTTTTATTATTTTTTGGTAAGTTTTTTTGTGTTTTGATAAGTCCTGGCTGGTTTTCTAGTATTTTGGCGTGTTTTCCGAATGTTTTGATCACTTTTGGCGGGTTCTAAAGTATTTCGTCTGGTGTTTGGATTGTTTTAATTTGTTTTGATTTGTTTTTCTTATGTTTTGGTGGGTTCTTGGAAAGGTTTGGTTCATTTTTGCGTATTTTAAAGTATTTTAGCGGGTTTTTGGAATGTTTTGATTTGCATTGATTTTCTTTCTAATGTTTTGACGGATTTTTTGTATGTTTTTTGCGTCTATTGGGAATGTTGTGATCAGTTTCGACGTGTGTATTAACATTTTGGCAGGTTTTTGGAATGTTTTAATTGTTTTTTTACAATATTTCAGCTGGTTTGGGAAATTTTAATTACTTTTGATGTGTTTTACAATATTTTGCCTGGTGTTTGGAATTTCTTGGTTTGTTTTGATTTGTTTTTATAAAGTTTTTGGAAAATTTTGATTCTTTTTGGTGAGTTTTAAAATAGTTTGGCGGGCTTAAAATAATTTGGTGAGTTTTTACAATGTTTTAGCTGGTATTGATTTGTTTTTATTATGTTTTGGCAAGCTTTTTGAAATATTTGGATCAGTTCTGGCTGGTTTTCTAGTATTTTGGCATGTCTTCAGAATGTTTTGATCCGTTTTGGCGGGTTTTAATATATTTTGGCAGGTTTTTAGAATATTTTGTTTGGTTTTCCTATGTCTTTATTATGTTTTGGAGGGCTTTTAGAATGTTTAGATTACTTTGGGCGGGTTTTTAGGATTTTTTTGGTTGGTTTTGATTAGTTTATGTTATGTTTAGTCAGTTTTTTGGTGTGTTTGGATTAGTTTTATTGGGCTTTATCATGTTTTGGCGGTTTTTTTGAATGTTTTATTGACTTCTGACAAATTATATAATATTTTGGCAGGTTTTCAGTATGTTTTGATCAGTTTTTGGGGAGTTCTAAAATATTTTGTCAAGTTTTTGGAATTTTTTGGTTGGTTTTGATTTGTTTTTATGATGTTTTGCCAAGTTTTTTGAATGTTTTGATCAGTTCTGGCTGGTTTTCTAATGTTTTGGCATCTTTTCAGAATGTTTTGATGAGTTTTGCGGGTCCAAATTATTTTGGCGGGTTTTCGGAATGTCTTGGTTGGGTTTTAGAATGTTTTGTATTCTCTTGAGTTGTTTTTATTGTGTTGGCAGGTTTTGGAATGTTTGGATTCTTTTTGGCGGGTGTTCGGAATGTTTTGGCGGGTGTTCGGAATGTTTTGATTAGTTTTGACGGGTTTTGAAATATTTTGGCCGGTTTTTAGAAGGTTTCGATTTGTTTTGATTTGTTTTGATTCTGTTTAGCCCAGTTTTTGGTGTGTTTGGATTAGCTTTGGTGGGCTTGATCATGTTTTGTCCGGTTTTTTCAAATGTATTGATCACCTCTGTCTGGTTTTCTATTTTGGCGGGTTTGAAAATATTTTTGGATGAGTTTTGGCGGGTTTGAAAATATTTTGGCTCTTTGCGCAGAGATGACGGTGCCGGTTGCGGTGCGCTCCGGGGCGCTCCTTCTGCGGAAAGACGCCTGGCAGCGGCACTTGGGACAGCTCCGCGTCTCCGTATTCTGCGTTTCTTGCCTTCTGCATCTCAGCAAAATGCTTTCCCACTAGGTCTAGCAAGGAGAAACTGTGGCAGCTGAGTAGATGTAGCCCGGCCCGCCCTTTGAAGTTGACAAGTTCTTGGCATCTCAGAGCCTCAAGGCAAGAGCGAGGTTCTCTATGGTAGGCTGGGGCAGAACTAGCAGCAAGCAGAGCAAAGTTGTCCAAGAATAGCTTCCATTGGAATGCTAATGGCAATTGAAGAGGCAGGCCAGTGGCAAGCCACTAGCTTCTAGCAGTTTGAAAGTTGCAGACACAGTGCAGGTGTTGTGCGGCTTCCTTCTTGGCCTCCTAGAAGGTGCCGCGCTCTCCGTCTCTTGCTTGCCAATATGTTGCCGTGTTCCTCCTATTGTTTGGGTTGTTTTGATTTGTTTTTATGATGTTTTGGTGGGTTTTCGAAATATTTTGGTGGTGTTTTAGAATGTTTTGTTTTCTCTTGTGTTGTTTTTATTGTCTTGGCAGGTTGTGGAACGTTTGGATTCCTTTTGGCGGGTTTGAAAATATTTTGGCTCTTTGCGCAGAGATGACGGTGCCGGTTGCGGTGCGCTCCGGGGCGCTCCTTCTGCGGAAAGACGCCTGGCAGCGGCACTTGGGACAGCTCCGCGTCTCCGTATTCTGCGTTTCTTGCCTTCTGCATCTCAGCAAAATGCTTTCCCACTAGGTCTAGCAAGGAGAAACTGTGGCAGCTGAGTAGATGTAGCCCGGCCCGCCCTTTGAAGTTGACAAGTTCTTTGCATCTCAGAGCCTCAAGGCAAGAGCGAGGTTCTCTATGGTAGGCTGGGGCAGAACTAGCAGCAAGCAGAGCAAAGTTGTCCAAGAATAGCTTCCATTGAAATGCTAATGGCAATTGAAGAGGCAGGCAAGTGGTAAGCCTTGAAATTCTAGCAGTTAGAAAGATGCAGACAAGGTCCGGGTGTTGTGCGGCTTCACTCTTCGCATCGTAGAAGGTACCGCGCTCTCCGTCTCTCGGATGCGATCAAGCGGCTCTTCGCGCAGAGAGCACTGTGCCGGTCACTGTGCGCTGCGGAGCTCTCTTTCTGCCGAAAGACGCCTGGCAGCGGCACTTAACTTCGGAGAGCTCCGTATCTCCGTATTCTGCATTTCTTGTCTTCTGCGTCTCAGCAAAATGCTTTTCCACTGTGTCTAGCAAGGAGAAACTGTGCCAGCACAGTATACGTGCCCGGACTTGTGTTCTCAATTCCCGAGTTCTCGGCATCTCAAAATCTAAAGGGAAGAGCAAGGTTATCTATGGTAGGCTGGGGCAGAACTAGAAGCAAGCACAGCAAAGTTGTGCAAGAATACCTTCCTTTCGGATGCTAATGGCAATTGAAGAGGCAGGCAAGTGCTAAGCCTTGAAATTCTAGCAGTTAGAAAGCTGCGGACACAGTCCGGGTGTTGTGCGGCTTCACTCTTCGCATCGTGGAAGGTACCGCGCTCTCCGTCTCTCGGATGCGATCAAGCGGCTCTTCGCGCAGAGAGCACTGTGCCGGTCACTGTGCGCTGCGGAGCTCTCTTTCTGCCGAAAGACGCCTGGCAGCGGCACATAACTTCGGAGAGCTCCGTATCTCCGTATTCTGCATTTCTTGTCTTCTGCGTCTCAGCAAAATGCTTTTCCACTGTGTCTAGCAAGGAGAAACTGTGCCAGCACAGTATACGTGCCCGGACTTGTGTTCTCAATTCCCGAGTTCTCGGCATCTCAAAATCTAAAGGGAAGAGCAAGGTTATCTATGGTAGGCTGGGGCAGAACTAGAAGCAAGCAGAGCAAAGTTGTGCAAGAATACCTTCCTTTCGGATGCTAATGGCAATTGAAGAGGCAGGCAAGTGGTAAGCCTTGAACTTCTAGCAGTTAGAAAGCTGCGGAAACAGTGCAGGCGTTGTGCGGCTTCACTCTTCGCATCCTAGAACGTGGCGCGCTCTCCGTCTCTCGGATGCCATCTAGCGGGTGTTTGCGCAGAGAGCGCTGTGCTGATCGCGGTTCTAAATATTTTTCTGGGTTTTTGGGATGTTTTGGTTCGTTTTTGTGAAGTTTTGGAGAGTTTTGGAATATTTCGGTTCCTTTCGGCGGGTTTTGAAATATTTTGCCCGGATTTTTAAAATGTTTTTATTTGTTTTTATTATTTTTTGGTAAGTTTTTTTGTGTTTTGATAAGTCCTGGCTGGTTTTCTAGTATTTTGGCGTGTTTTCCGAATGTTTTGATCACTTTTGGCGGGTTCTAAAGTATTTCGTCTGGTGTTTGGATTGTTTTAATTTGTTTTGATTTGTTTTTCTTATGTTTTGGTGGGTTCTTGGAAAGGTTTGGTTCATTTTTGCGTATTTTAAAGTATTTTAGCGGGTTTTTGGAATGTTTTGATTTGCATTGATTTTCTTTCTAATGTTTTGACGGATTTTTTGTATGTTTTTTGCGTCTATTGGGAATGTTGTGATCAGTTTCGACGTGTGTATTAACATTTTGGCAGGTTTTTGGAATGTTTTAATTGTTTTTTTACAATATTTCAGCTGGTTTGGGAAATTTTAATTACTTTTGATGTGTTTTACAATATTTTGCCTGGTGTTTGGAATTTCTTGGTTTGTTTTGATTTGTTTTTATAAAGTTTTTGGAAAATTTTGATTCTTTTTGGTGAGTTTTAAAATAGTTTGGCGGGCTTAAAATAATTTGGTGAGTTTTTACAATGTTTTAGCTGGTATTGATTTGTTTTTATTATGTTTTGGCAAGCTTTTTGAAATATTTGGATCAGTTCTGGCTGGTTTTCTAGTATTTTGGCATGTCTTCAGAATGTTTTGATCCGTTTTGGCGGGTTTTAATATATTTTGGCAGGTTTTTAGAATATTTTGTTTGGTTTTCCTATGTCTTTATTATGTTTTGGAGGGCTTTTAGAATGTTTAGATTACTTTGGGCGGGTTTTTAGGATTTTTTTGGTTGGTTTTGATTAGTTTATGTTATGTTTAGTCAGTTTTTTGGTGTGTTTGGATTAGTTTTATTGGGCTTTATCATGTTTTGGCGGTTTTTTTGAATGTTTTATTGACTTCTGACAAATTATATAATATTTTGGCAGGTTTTCAGTATGTTTTGATCAGTTTTTGGGGAGTTCTAAAATATTTTGTCAAGTTTTTGGAATTTTTTGGTTGGTTTTGATTTGTTTTTATGATGTTTTGCCAAGTTTTTTGAATGTTTTGATCAGTTCTGGCTGGTTTTCTAATGTTTTGGCATCTTTTCAGAATGTTTTGATGAGTTTTGCGGGTCCAAATTATTTTGGCGGGTTTTCGGAATGTCTTGGTTGGGTTTTAGAATGTTTTGTATTCTCTTGAGTTGTTTTTATTGTGTTGGCAGGTTTTGGAATGTTTGGATTCTTTTTGGCGGGTGTTCGGAATGTTTTGGCGGGTGTTCGGAATGTTTTGATTAGTTTTGACGGGTTTTGAAATATTTTGGCCGGTTTTTAGAAGGTTTCGATTTGTTTTGATTTGTTTTGATTCTGTTTAGCCCAGTTTTTGGTGTGTTTGGATTAGCTTTGGTGGGCTTGATCATGTTTTGTCCGGTTTTTTCAAATGTATTGATCACCTCTGTCTGGTTTTCTATTTTGGCGGGTTTGAAAATATTTTTGGATGAGTTTTGGCGGGTTTGAAAATATTTTGGCTCTTTGCGCAGAGATGACGGTGCCGGTTGCGGTGCGCTCCGGGGCGCTCCTTCTGCGGAAAGACGCCTGGCAGCGGCACTTGGGACAGCTCCGCGTCTCCGTATTCTGCGTTTCTTGCCTTCTGCATCTCAGCAAAATGCTTTCCCACTAGGTCTAGCAAGGAGAAACTGTGGCAGCTGAGTAGATGTAGCCCGGCCCGCCCTTTGAAGTTGACAAGTTCTTGGCATCTCAGAGCCTCAAGGCAAGAGCGAGGTTCTCTATGGTAGGCTGGGGCAGAACTAGCAGCAAGCAGAGCAAAGTTGTCCAAGAATAGCTTCCATTGGAATGCTAATGGCAATTGAAGAGGCAGGCCAGTGGCAAGCCACTAGCTTCTAGCAGTTTGAAAGTTGCAGACACAGTGCAGGTGTTGTGCGGCTTCCTTCTTGGCCTCCTAGAAGGTGCCGCGCTCTCCGTCTCTTGCTTGCCAATATGTTGCCGTGTTCCTCCTATTGTTTGGGTTGTTTTGATTTGTTTTTATGATGTTTTGGTGGGTTTTCGAAATATTTTGGTGGTGTTTTAGAATGTTTTGTTTTCTCTTGTGTTGTTTTTATTGTCTTGGCAGGTTGTGGAACGTTTGGATTCCTTTTGGCGGGTTTGAAAATATTTTGGCTCTTTGCGCAGAGATGACGGTGCCGGTTGCGGTGCGCTCCGGGGCGCTCCTTCTGCGGAAAGACGCCTGGCAGCGGCACTTGGGACAGCTCCGCGTCTCCGTATTCTGCGTTTCTTGCCTTCTGCATCTCAGCAAAATGCTTTCCCACTAGGTCTAGCAAGGAGAAACTGTGGCAGCTGAGTAGATGTAGCCCGGCCCGCCCTTTGAAGTTGACAAGTTCTTGGCATCTCAGAGCCTCAAGGCAAGAGCGAGGTTCTCTATGGTAGGCTGGGGCAGAACTAGCAGCAAGCAGAGCAAAGTTGTCCAAGAATAGCTTCCATTGAAATGCTAATGGCAATTGAAGAGGCAGGCAAGTGGTAAGCCTTGAAATTCTAGCAGTTAGAAAGATGCAGACAAGGTCCGGGTGTTGTGCGGCTTCACTCTTCGCATCGTAGAAGGTACCGCGCTCTCCGTCTCTCGGATGCGATCAAGCGGCTCTTCGCGCAGAGAGCACTGTGCCGGTCACTGTGCGCTGCGGAGCTCTCTTTCTGCCGAAAGACGCCTGGCAGCGGCACTTAACTTCGGAGAGCTCCGTATCTCCGTATTCTGCATTTCTTGTCTTCTGCGTCTCAGCAAAATGCTTTTCCACTGTGTCTAGCAAGGAGAAACTGTGCCAGCACAGTATACGTGCCCGGACTTGTGTTCTCAATTCCCGAGTTCTCGGCATCTCAAAATCTAAAGGGAAGAGCAAGGTTATCTATGGTAGGCTGGGGCAGAACTAGAAGCAAGCACAGCAAAGTTGTGCAAGAATACCTTCCTTTCGGATGCTAATGGCAATTGAAGAGGCAGGCAAGTGCTAAGCCTTGAAATTCTAGCAGTTAGAAAGCTGCGGACACAGTCCGGGTGTTGTGCGGCTTCACTCTTCGCATCGTGGAAGGTACCGCGCTCTCCGTCTCTCGGATGCGATCAAGCGGCTCTTCGCGCAGAGAGCACTGTGCCGGTCACTGTGCGCTGCGGAGCTCTCTTTCTGCCGAAAGACGCCTGGCAGCGGCACATAACTTCGGAGAGCTCCGTATCTCCGTATTCTGCATTTCTTGTCTTCTGCGTCTCAGCAAAATGCTTTTCCACTGTGTCTAGCAAGGAGAAACTGTGCCAGCACAGTATACGTGCCCGGACTTGTGTTCTCAATTCCCGAGTTCTCGGCATCTCAAAATCTAAAGGGAAGAGCAAGGTTATCTATGGTAGGCTGGGGCAGAACTAGAAGCAAGCAGAGCAAAGTTGTGCAAGAATACCTTCCTTTCGGATGCTAATGGCAATTGAAGAGGCAGGCAAGTGGTAAGCCTTGAACTTCTAGCAGTTAGAAAGCTGCGGAAACAGTGCAGGCGTTGTGCGGCTTCACTCTTCGCATCCTAGAACGTGGCGCGCTCTCCGTCTCTCGGATGCCATCTAGCGGGTGTTTGCGCAGAGAGCGCTGTGCTGATCGCGGTTCTAAATATTTTTCTGGGTTTTTGGGATGTTTTGGTTCGTTTTTGTGAAGTTTTGGAGAGTTTTGGAATATTTCGGTTCCTTTCGGCGGGTTTTGAAATATTTTGCCCGGATTTTTAAAATGTTTTTATTTGTTTTTATTATTTTTTGGTAAGTTTTTTTGTGTTTTGATAAGTCCTGGCTGGTTTTCTAGTATTTTGGCGTGTTTTCCGAATGTTTTGATCACTTTTGGCGGGTTCTAAAGTATTTCGTCTGGTGTTTGGATTGTTTTAATTTGTTTTGATTTGTTTTTCTTATGTTTTGGTGGGTTCTTGGAAAGGTTTGGTTCATTTTTGCGTATTTTAAAGTATTTTAGCGGGTTTTTGGAATGTTTTGATTTGCATTGATTTTCTTTCTAATGTTTTGACGGATTTTTTGTATGTTTTTTGCGTCTATTGGGAATGTTGTGATCAGTTTCGACGTGTGTATTAACATTTTGGCAGGTTTTTGGAATGTTTTAATTGTTTTTTTACAATATTTCAGCTGGTTTGGGAAATTTTAATTACTTTTGATGTGTTTTACAATATTTTGCCTGGTGTTTGGAATTTCTTGGTTTGTTTTGATTTGTTTTTATAAAGTTTTTGGAAAATTTTGATTCTTTTTGGTGAGTTTTAAAATAGTTTGGCGGGCTTAAAATAATTTGGTGAGTTTTTACAATGTTTTAGCTGGTATTGATTTGTTTTTATTATGTTTTGGCAAGCTTTTTGAAATATTTGGATCAGTTCTGGCTGGTTTTCTAGTATTTTGGCATGTCTTCAGAATGTTTTGATCCGTTTTGGCGGGTTTTAATATATTTTGGCAGGTTTTTAGAATATTTTGTTTGGTTTTCCTATGTCTTTATTATGTTTTGGAGGGCTTTTAGAATGTTTAGATTACTTTGGGCGGGTTTTTAGGATTTTTTTGGTTGGTTTTGATTAGTTTATGTTATGTTTAGTCAGTTTTTTGGTGTGTTTGGATTAGTTTTATTGGGCTTTATCATGTTTTGGCGGTTTTTTTGAATGTTTTATTGACTTCTGACAAATTATATAATATTTTGGCAGGTTTTCAGTATGTTTTGATCAGTTTTTGGGGAGTTCTAAAATATTTTGTCAAGTTTTTGGAATTTTTTGGTTGGTTTTGATTTGTTTTTATGATGTTTTGCCAAGTTTTTTGAATGTTTTGATCAGTTCTGGCTGGTTTTCTAATGTTTTGGCATCTTTTCAGAATGTTTTGATGAGTTTTGCGGGTCCAAATTATTTTGGCGGGTTTTCGGAATATTTTGGTTGGTTTTGATTTGTTTTTATGATGTTTTGGCGGGTTTTCGGAATGTTTTGGTTGGGTTTTAGAATGTTTTGTATTCTCTTGAGTTGTTTTTATTGTGTTGGCAGGTTTTGGAATGTTTGGATTCTTTTTGGCGGGTGTTCGGAATGTTTTGGCGGGTGTTCGGAATGTTTTGATTAGTTTTGACGGGTTTTGAAATATTTTGGCGGGTTTTTAGAAGGTTTCGATTTGTTTTGATTTGTTTTGATTCTGTTTAGCCCAGTTTTTGGTGTGTTTGGATTAGCTTTGGTGGGCTTGATCATGTTTTGTCCGGTTTTTTCAAATGTATTGATCACCTCTGTCTGGTTTTCTATTTTGGCGGGTTTGAAAATATTTTTGGATGAGTTTTGGCGGGTTTGAAAATATTTTGGCTCTTTGCGCAGAGATGACGGTGCCGGTTGCGGTGCGCTCCGGGGCGCTCCTTCTGCGGAAAGACGCCTGGCAGCGGCACTTGGGACAGCTCCGCGTCTCCGTATTCTGCGTTTCTTGCCTTCTGCATCTCAGCAAAATGCTTTCCCACTAGGTCTAGCAAGGAGAAACTGTGGCAGCTGAGTAGATGTAGCCCGGCCCGCCCTTTGAAGTTGACAAGTTCTTGGCATCTCAGAGCCTCAAGGGAAGAGCAAGGTTCTCTATGGTAGGCTGGGGCAGAACTAGCAGCAAGCAGAGCAAAGTTGTCCAAGAATAGCTTCCATTGAAATGCTAATGGCAATTGAAGAGGCAGGCAAGTGGTAAGCCTTGAAATTCTAGCAGTTAGAAAGATGCGGACACAGTGCAGGTGTTGTGCGGCTTCACTCTTCGCATCGTAGAAGGTACCGCGCTCTCCGTCTCTCGGATGCGATCAAGCGGCTCTTCGCGCAGAGAGCACTGTGCCGGTCACTGTGCGCTGCGGAGCTCTCTTTCTGCCGAAAGACGCCTGGCAGCGGCACTTAACTTCGGAGAGCTCCGTATCTCCGTATTCTGCATTTCTTGTCTTCTGCGTCTCAGCAAAATGCTTTTCCACTGTGTCTAGCAAGGAGAAACTGTGCCAGCACAGTATACGTGCCCGGACTTGTGTTCTCAATTCCCGAGTTCTCGGCATCTCAAAATCTAAAGGGAAGAGCAAGGTTATCTATGGTAGGCTGGGGCAGAACTAGAAGCAAGCACAGCAAAGTTGTGCAAGAATACCTTCCTTTCGGATGCTAATGGCAATTGAAGAGGCAGGCAAGTGCTAAGCCTTGAAATTCTAGCAGTTAGAAAGCTGCGGACAAGGTCCGGGTGTTGTGCGGCTTCACTCTTCGCATCGTGGAAGGTACCGCGCTCTCCGTCTCTCGGATGCGATCAAGCGGCTCTTCGCGCAGAGAGCACTGTGCCGGTCACTGTGCGCTGCGGAGCTCTCTTTCTGCCGAAAGACGCCTGGCAGCGGCACATAACTTCGGAGAGCTCCGTATCTCCGTATTCTGCATTTCTTGTCTTCTGCGTCTCAGCAAAATGCTTTTCCACTGTGTCTAGCAAGGAGAAACTGTGCCAGCACAGTATACGTGCCCGGACTTGTGTTCTCAATTCCCGAGTTCTCGGCATCTCAAAATCTAAAGGGAAGAGCAAGGTTATCTATGGTAGGCTGGGGCAGAACTAGAAGCAAGCAGAGCAAAGTTGTGCAAGAATACCTTCCTTTCGGATGCTAATGGCAATTGAAGAGACAGGCAAGTGGTAAGCCTTGAACTTCTAGCAGTTAGAAAGCTGCGGAAACAGTGCAGGCGTTGTGCGGCTTCACTCTTCGCATCCTAGAACGTGGCGCGCTCTCCGTCTCTCGGATGCCATCTAGCGGGTGTTTGCGCAGAGAGCGCTGTGCTGATCGCGGTTCTAAATATTTTTCTGGGTTTTTGGGATGTTTTGGTTCGTTTTTGTGAAGTTTTGGAGAGTTTTGGAATATTTCGGTTCCTTTCGGCGGGTTTTGAAATATTTTGCCCGGATTTTTAAAATGTTTTTATTTGTTTTTATTATTTTTTGGTAAGTTTTTTTGTGTTTTGATAAGTCCTGGCTGGTTTTCTAGTATTTTGGCGTGTTTTCCGAATGTTTTGATCACTTTTGGCGGGTTCTAAAGTATTTCGTCTGGTGTTTGGATTGTTTTAATTTGTTTTGATTTGTTTTTCTTATGTTTTGGTGGGTTCTTGGAAAGGTTTGGTTCATTTTTGCGTATTTTAAAGTATTTTAGCGGGTTTTTGGAATGTTTTGATTTGCATTGATTTTCTTTCTAATGTTTTGACGGATTTTTTGTATGTTTTTTGCGTCTATTGGGAATGTTGTGATCAGTTTCGACGTGTGTATTAACATTTTGGCAGGTTTTTGGAATGTTTTAATTGTTTTTTTACAATATTTCAGCTGGTTTGGGAAATTTTAATTACTTTTGATGTGTTTTACAATATTTTGCCTGGTGTTTGGAATTTCTTGGTTTGTTTTGATTTGTTTTTATAAAGTTTTTGGAAAATTTTGATTCTTTTTGGTGAGTTTTAAAATAGTTTGGCGGGCTTAAAATAATTTGGTGAGTTTTTACAATGTTTTAGCTGGTATTGATTTGTTTTTATTATGTTTTGGCAAGCTTTTTGAAATATTTGGATCAGTTCTGGCTGGTTTTCTAGTATTTTGGCATGTCTTCAGAATGTTTTGATCCGTTTTGGCGGGTTTTAATATATTTTGGCAGGTTTTTAGAATATTTTGTTTGGTTTTCCTATGTCTTTATTATGTTTTGGAGGGCTTTTAGAATGTTTAGATTACTTTGGGCGGGTTTTTAGGATTTTTTTGGTTGGTTTTGATTAGTTTATGTTATGTTTAGTCAGTTTTTTGGTGTGTTTGGATTAGTTTTATTGGGCTTTATCATGTTTTGGCGGTTTTTTTGAATGTTTTATTGACTTCTGACAAATTATATAATATTTTGGCAGGTTTTCAGTATGTTTTGATCAGTTTTTGGGGAGTTCTAAAATATTTTGTCAAGTTTTTGGAATTTTTTGGTTGGTTTTGATTTGTTTTTATGATGTTTTGCCAAGTTTTTTGAATGTTTTGATCAGTTCTGGCTGGTTTTCTAATGTTTTGGCATCTTTTCAGAATGTTTTGATGAGTTTTGCGGGTCCAAATTATTTTGGCGGGTTTTCGGAATATTTTGGTTGGTTTTGATTTGTTTTTATGATGTTTTGGCGGGTTTTCGGAATGTTTTGGTTGGGTTTTAGAATGTTTTGTATTCTCTTGAGTTGTTTTTATTGTGTTGGCAGGTTTTGGAATGTTTGGATTCTTTTTGGCGGGTGTTCGGAATGTTTTGGCGGGTGTTCGGAATGTTTTGATTAGTTTTGACGGGTTTTGAAATATTTTGGCGGGTTTTTAGAAGGTTTCGATTTGTTTTGATTTGTTTTGATTCTGTTTAGCCCAGTTTTTGGTGTGTTTGGATTAGCTTTGGTGGGCTTGATCATGTTTTGTCCGGTTTTTTCAAATGTATTGATCACCTCTGTCTGGTTTTCTATTTTGGCGGGTTTGAAAATATTTTTGGATGAGTTTTGGCGGGTTTGAAAATATTTTGGCTCTTTGCGCAGAGATGACGGTGCCGGTTGCGGTGCGCTCCGGGGCGCTCCTTCTGCGGAAAGACGCCTGGCAGCGGCACTTGGGACAGCTCCGCGTCTCCGTATTCTGCGTTTCTTGCCTTCTGCATCTCAGCAAAATGCTTTCCCACTAGGTCTAGCAAGGAGAAACTGTGGCAGCTGAGTAGATGTAGCCCGGCCCGCCCTTTGAAGTTGACAAGTTCTTGGCATCTCAGAGCCTCAAGGGAAGAGCAAGGTTCTCTATGGTAGGCTGGGGCAGAACTAGCAGCAAGCAGAGCAAAGTTGTCCAAGAATAGCTTCCATTGAAATGCTAATGGCAATTGAAGAGGCAGGCAAGTGGTAAGCCTTGAAATTCTAGCAGTTAGAAAGATGCGGACACAGTGCAGGTGTTGTGCGGCTTCACTCTTCGCATCGTAGAAGGTACCGCGCTCTCCGTCTCTCGGATGCGATCAAGCGGCTCTTCGCGCAGAGAGCACTGTGCCGGTCACTGTGCGCTGCGGAGCTCTCTTTCTGCCGAAAGACGCCTGGCAGCGGCACTTAACTTCGGAGAGCTCCGTATCTCCGTATTCTGCATTTCTTGTCTTCTGCGTCTCAGCAAAATGCTTTTCCACTGTGTCTAGCAAGGAGAAACTGTGCCAGCACAGTATACGTGCCCGGACTTGTGTTCTCAATTCCCGAGTTCTCGGCATCTCAAAATCTAAAGGGAAGAGCAAGGTTATCTATGGTAGGCTGGGGCAGAACTAGAAGCAAGCACAGCAAAGTTGTGCAAGAATACCTTCCTTTCGGATGCTAATGGCAATTGAAGAGGCAGGCAAGTGCTAAGCCTTGAAATTCTAGCAGTTAGAAAGCTGCGGACAAGGTCCGGGTGTTGTGCGGCTTCACTCTTCGCATCGTGGAAGGTACCGCGCTCTCCGTCTCTCGGATGCGATCAAGCGGCTCTTCGCGCAGAGAGCACTGTGCCGGTCACTGTGCGCTGCGGAGCTCTCTTTCTGCCGAAAGACGCCTGGCAGCGGCACATAACTTCGGAGAGCTCCGTATCTCCGTATTCTGCATTTCTTGTCTTCTGCGTCTCAGCAAAATGCTTTTCCACTGTGTCTAGCAAGGAGAAACTGTGCCAGCACAGTATACGTGCCCGGACTTGTGTTCTCAATTCCCGAGTTCTCGGCATCTCAAAATCTAAAGGGAAGAGCAAGGTTATCTATGGTAGGCTGGGGCAGAACTAGAAGCAAGCAGAGCAAAGTTGTGCAAGAATACCTTCCTTTCGGATGCTAATGGCAATTGAAGAGACAGGCAAGTGGTAAGCCTTGAACTTCTAGCAGTTAGAAAGCTGCGGAAACAGTGCAGGCGTTGTGCGGCTTCACTCTTCGCATCCTAGAACGTGGCGCGCTCTCCGTCTCTCGGATGCCATCTAGCGGGTGTTTGCGCAGAGAGCGCTGTGCTGATCGCGGTTCTAAATATTTTTCTGGGTTTTTGGGATGTTTTGGTTCGTTTTTGTGAAGTTTTGGAGAGTTTTGGAATATTTCGGTTCCTTTCGGCGGGTTTTGAAATATTTTGCCCGGATTTTTAAAATGTTTTTATTTGTTTTTATTATTTTTTGGTAAGTTTTTTTGTGTTTTGATAAGTCCTGGCTGGTTTTCTAGTATTTTGGCGTGTTTTCCGAATGTTTTGATCACTTTTGGCGGGTTCTAAAGTATTTCGTCTGGTGTTTGGATTGTTTTAATTTGTTTTGATTTGTTTTTCTTATGTTTTGGTGGGTTCTTGGAAAGGTTTGGTTCATTTTTGCGTATTTTAAAGTATTTTAGCGGGTTTTTGGAATGTTTTGATTTGCATTGATTTTCTTTCTAATGTTTTGACGGATTTTTTGTATGTTTTTTGCATCTATTGGGAATGTTGTGATCAGTTTCGACGTGTGTATTAACATTTTGGCAGGTTTTTGGAATGTTTTAATTGTTTTTTTACAATATTTCAGCTGGTTTGGGAAATTTTAATTACTTTTGATGTGTTTTACAATATTTTGCCTGGTGTTTGGAATTTCTTGGTTTGTTTTGATTTGTTTTTATAAAGTTTTTGGAAAATTTTGATTCTTTTTGGTGAGTTTTAAAATAGTTTGGCGGGCTTAAAATAATTTGGTGAGTTTTTACAATGTTTTAGCTGGTATTGATTTGTTTTTATTATGTTTTGGCAAGCTTTTTGAAATATTTGGATCAGTTCTGGCTGGTTTTCTAGTATTTTGGCATGTCTTCAGAATGTTTTGATCCGTTTTGGCGGGTTTTAATATATTTTGGCAGGTTTTTAGAATATTTTGTTTGGTTTTCCTATGTCTTTATTATGTTTTGGAGGGCTTTTAGAATGTTTAGATTACTTTGGGCGGGTTTTTAGGATTTTTTTGGTTGGTTTTGATTAGTTTATGTTATGTTTAGTCAGTTTTTTGGTGTGTTTGGATTAGTTTTATTGGGCTTTATCATGTTTTGGCGGTTTTTTTGAATGTTTTATTGACTTCTGACAAATTATATAATATTTTGGCAGGTTTTCAGTATGTTTTGATCAGTTTTTGGGGAGTTCTAAAATATTTTGTCAAGTTTTTGGAATTTTTTGGTTGGTTTTGATTTGTTTTTATGATGTTTTGCCAAGTTTTTTGAATGTTTTGATCAGTTCTGGCTGGTTTTCTAATGTTTTGGCATCTTTTCAGAATGTTTTGATGAGTTTTGCGGGTCCAAATTATTTTGGCGGGTTTTCGGAATATTTTGGTTGGTTTTGATTTGTTTTTATGATGTTTTGGCGGGTTTTCGGAATGTCTTGGTTGGGTTTTAGAATGTTTTGTATTCTCTTGAGTTGTTTTTATTGTGTTGGCAGGTTTTGGAATGTTTGGATTCTTTTTGGCGGGTGTTCGGAATGTTTTGGCGGGTGTTCGGAATGTTTTGATTAGTTTTGACGGGTTTTGAAATATTTTGGCCGGTTTTTAGAAGGTTTCGATTTGTTTTGATTTGTTTTGATTCTGTTTAGCCCAGTTTTTGGTGTGTTTGGATTAGCTTTGGTGGGCTTGATCATGTTTTGTCCGGTTTTTTCAAATGTATTGATCACCTCTGTCTGGTTTTCTATTTTGGCGGGTTTGAAAATATTTTTGGATGAGTTTTGGCGGGTTTGAAAATATTTTGGCTCTTTGCGCAGAGATGACGGTGCCGGTTGCGGTGCGCTCCGGGGCGCTCCTTCTGCGGAAAGACGCCTGGCAGCGGCACTTGGGACAGCTCCGCGTCTCCGTATTCTGCGTTTCTTGCCTTCTGCATCTCAGCAAAATGCTTTCCCACTAGGTCTAGCAAGGAGAAACTGTGGCAGCTGAGTAGATGTAGCCCGGCCCGCCCTTTGAAGTTGACAAGTTCTTGGCATCTCAGAGCCTCAAGGCAAGAGCAAGGTTCTCTATGGTAGGCTGGGGCAGAACTAGCAGCAAGCAGAGCAAAGTTGTCCAAGAATAGCTTCCATTGGAATGCTAATGGCAATTGAAGAGGCAGGCCAGTGGCAAGCCACTAGCTTCTAGCAGTTTGAAAGTTGCAGACACAGTGCAGGTGTTGTGCGGCTTCCTTCTTGGCCTCCTAGAAGGTGCCGCGCTCTCCGTCTCTTGCTTGCCAATATGTTGCCGTGTTCCTCCTATAATTTGGGTTGTTTTGATTTGTTTTGATGATGTTTTGGCGGGTTTTCGAAATATTTTGGTGGTGTTTTAGAATGTTTTGTTTTCTCTTGTGTTGTTTTTATTGTGTTGGCAGGTTGTGGAATATTTGGATTCATTTTGGCGGGTTTGAAAATATTTTGGCTCTTTGCGCAGAGATGACGGTGCCGGTTGCGGTGCGCTCCGGGGCGCTCCTTCTGCGGAAAGACGCCTGGCAGCGGCACTTGGGACAGCTCCGCGTCTCCGTATTCTGCGTTTCTTGCCTTCTGCATCTCAGCAAAATGCTTTCCCACTAGGTCTAGCAAGAAGAAACTGTGGCAGCTGAGTAGATGTAGCCCGGCCCGCCCTTTGAAGTTGACAAGTTCTTGGCATCTCAGAGCCTCAAGGCAAGAGCGAGGTTCTCTATGGTAGGCTGGGGCAGAACTAGCAGCAAGCAGAGCAAAGTTGTCCAAGAATAGCTTCCATTGAAATGCTAATGGCAATTGAAGAGGCAGGCAAGTGGTAAGCCTTGAAATTCTAGCAGTTAGAAAGATGCAGACAAGGTCCGGGTGTTGTGCGGCTTCACTCTTCGCATCGTAGAAGGTACCGCGCTCTCCGTCTCTCGGATGCGATCAAGCGGCTCTTCGCGCAGAGAGCACTGTGCCGGTCACTGTGCGCTGCGGAGCTCTCTTTCTGCCGAAAGACGCCTGGCAGCGGCACTTAACTTCGGAGAGCTCCGTATCTCCGTATTCTGCATTTCTTGTCTTCTGCGTCTCAGCAAAATGCTTTTCCACTGTGTCTAGCAAGGAGAAACTGTGCCAGCACAGTATACGTGCCCGGACTTGTGTTCTCAATTCCCGAGTTCTCGGCATCTCAAAATCTAAAGGGAAGAGCAAGGTTATCTATGGTAGGCTGGGGCAGAACTAGAAGCAAGCAGAGCAAAGTTGTGCAAGAATACCTTCCTTTCGGATGCTAATGGCAATTGAAGAGGCAGGCAAGTGCTAAGCCTTGAAATTCTAGCAGTTAGAAAGCTGCGGACACAGTCCGGGTGTTGTGCGGCTTCACTCTTCGCATCGTGGAAGGTACCGCGCTCTCCGTCTCTCGGATGCGATCAAGCGGCTCTTCGCGCAGAGAGCACTGTGCCGGTCACTGTGCGCTGCGGAGCTCTCTTTCTGCCGAAAGACGCCTGGCAGCGGCACATAACTTCGGAGAGCTCCGTATCTCCGTATTCTGCATTTCTTGTCTTCTGCGTCTCAGCAAAATGCTTTTCCACTGTGTCTAGCAAGGAGAAACTGTGCCAGCACAGTATACGTGCCCGGACTTGTGTTCTCAATTCCCGAGTTCTCGGCATCTCAAAATCTAAAGGGAAGAGCAAGGTTATCTATGGTAGGCTGGGGCAGAACTAGAAGCAAGCAGAGCAAAGTTGTGCAAGAATACCTTCCTTTCGGATGCTAATGGCAATTGAAGAGACAGGCAAGTGGTAAGCCTTGAACTTCTAGCAGTTAGAAAGCTGCGGAAACAGTGCAGGCGTTGTGTGGCTTCACTCTTCGCATCCTAGAACGTGGCGCGCTCTCCGTCTCTCGGATGCCATCTAGCGGGTGTTTGCGCAGAGAGCGCTGTGCTGATCGCGGTTCTAAATATTTTTCTGGGTTTTTGGGATGTTTTGGTTCGTTTTTGTGAAGTTTTGGAGAGTTTTGGAATATTTCGGTTCCTTTCGGCGGGTTTTGAAATATTTTGCCCGGATTTTTAAAATGTTTTTATTTGTTTTTATTATTTTTTGGTAAGTTTTTTTGTGTTTTGATAAGTCCTGGCTGGTTTTCTAGTATTTTGGCGTGTTTTCCGAATGTTTTGATCACTTTTGGCGGGTTCTAAAGTATTTCGTCTGGTGTTTGGATTGTTTTAATTTGTTTTGATTTGTTTTTCTTATGTTTTGGTGGGTTCTTGGAAAGGTTTGGTTCATTTTTGCGTATTTTAAAGTATTTTAGCGGGTTTTTGGAATGTTTTGATTTGCATTGATTTTCTTTCTAATGTTTTGACGGATTTTTTGTATGTTTTTTGCGTCTATTGGGAATGTTGTGATCAGTTTCGACGTGTGTATTAACATTTTGGCAGGTTTTTGGAATGTTTTAATTGTTTTTTTACAATATTTCAGCTGGTTTGGGAAATTTTAATTACTTTTGATGTGTTTTACAATATTTTGCCTGGTGTTTGGAATTTCTTGGTTTGTTTTGATTTGTTTTTATAAAGTTTTTGGAAAATTTTGATTCTTTTTGGTGAGTTTTAAAATAGTTTGGCGGGCTTAAAATAATTTGGTGAGTTTTTACAATGTTTTAGCTGGTATTGATTTGTTTTTATTATGTTTTGGCAAGCTTTTTGAAATATTTGGATCAGTTCTGGCTGGTTTTCTAGTATTTTGGCATGTCTTCAGAATGTTTTGATCCGTTTTGGCGGGTTTTAATATATTTTGGCAGGTTTTTAGAATATTTTGTTTGGTTTTCCTATGTCTTTATTATGTTTTGGAGGGCTTTTAGAATGTTTAGATTACTTTGGGCGGGTTTTTAGGATTTTTTTGGTTGGTTTTGATTAGTTTATGTTATGTTTAGTCAGTTTTTTGGTGTGTTTGGATTAGTTTTATTGGGCTTTATCATGTTTTGGCGGTTTTTTTGAATGTTTTATTGACTTCTGACAAATTATATAATATTTTGGCAGGTTTTCAGTATGTTTTGATCAGTTTTTGGGGAGTTCTAAAATATTTTGTCAAGTTTTTGGAATTTTTTGGTTGGTTTTGATTTGTTTTTATGATGTTTTGCCAAGTTTTTTGAATGTTTTGATCAGTTCTGGCTGGTTTTCTAATGTTTTGGCATCTTTTCAGAATGTTTTGATGAGTTTTGCGGGTCCAAATTATTTTGGCGGGTTTTCGGAATATTTTGGTTGGTTTTGATTTGTTTTTATGATGTTTTGGCGGGTTTTCGGAATGTCTTGGTTGGGTTTTAGAATGTTTTGTATTCTCTTGAGTTGTTTTTATTGTGTTGGCAGGTTTTGGAATGTTTGGATTCTTTTTGGCGGGTGTTCGGAATGTTTTGGCGGGTGTTCGGAATGTTTTGATTAGTTTTGACGGGTTTTGAAATATTTTGGCCGGTTTTTAGAAGGTTTCGATTTGTTTTGATTTGTTTTGATTCTGTTTAGCCCAGTTTTTGGTGTGTTTGGATTAGCTTTGGTGGGCTTGATCATGTTTTGTCCGGTTTTTTCAAATGTATTGATCACCTCTGTCTGGTTTTCTATTTTGGCGGGTTTGAAAATATTTTTGGATGAGTTTTGGCGGGTTTGAAAATATTTTGGCTCTTTGCGCAGAGATGACGGTGCCGGTTGCGGTGCGCTCCGGGGCGCTCCTTCTGCGGAAAGACGCCTGGCAGCGGCACTTGGGACAGCTCCGCGTCTCCGTATTCTGCGTTTCTTGCCTTCTGCATCTCAGCAAAATGCTTTCCCACTAGGTCTAGCAAGGAGAAACTGTGGCAGCTGAGTAGATGTAGCCCGGCCCGCCCTTTGAAGTTGACAAGTTCTTGGCATCTCAGAGCCTCAAGGCAAGAGCAAGGTTCTCTATGCTAGGCTGGGGCAGAACTAGCAGCAAGCAGAGCAAAGTTGTCCAAGAATAGCTTCCATTGGAATGCTAATGGCAATTGAAGAGGCAGGCCAGTGGCAAGCCACTAGCTTCTAGCAGTTTGAAAGTTGCAGACACAGTGCAGGTGTTGTGCGGCTTCCTTCTTGGCCTCCTAGAAGGTGCCGCGCTCTCCGTCTCTTGCTTGCCAATATGTTGCCGTGTTCCTCCTATAATTTGGGTTGTTTTGATTTGTTTTGATGATGTTTTGGCGGGTTTTCGAAATATTTTGGTGGTGTTTTAGAATGTTTTGTTTTCTCTTGTGTTGTTTTTATTGTGTTGGCAGGTTGTGGAATATTTGGATTCATTTTGGCGGGTTTGAAAATATTTTGGCTCTTTGCGCAGAGATGACGGTGCCGGTTGCGGTGCGCTCCGGGGCGCTCCTTCTGCGGAAAGACGCCTGGCAGCGGCACTTGGGACAGCTCCGCGTCTCTGTATTCTGCGTTTCTTGCCTTCTGCATCTCAGCAAAATGCTTTCCCACTAGGTCTAGCAAGGAGAAACTGTGGCAGCTGAGTAGATGTAGCCCGGCCCGCCCTTTGAAGTTGACAAGTTCTTGGCATCTCAGAGCCTCAAGGCAAGAGCAAGGTTCTCTATGGTAGGCTGGGGCAGAACTAGCAGCAAGCAGAGCAAAGTTGTCCAAGAATAGCTTCCATTGAAATGCTAATGGCAATTGAAGAGGCAGGCAAGTGGTAAGCCTTGAAATTCTAGCAGTTAGAAAGATGCAGACAAGGTCCGGGTGTTGTGCGGCTTCACTCTTCGCATCGTAGAAGGTACCGCGCTCTCCGTCTCTCGGATGCGATCAAGCGGCTCTTCGCGCAGAGAGCACTGTGCCGGTCACTGTGCGCTGCGGAGCTCTCTTTCTGCCGAAAGACGCCTGGCAGCGGCACTTAACTTCGGAGAGCTCCGTATCTCCGTATTCTGCATTTCTTGTCTTCTGCGTCTCAGCAAAATGCTTTTCCACTGTGTCTAGCAAGGAGAAACTGTGCCAGCACAGTATACGTGCCCGGACTTGTGTTCTCAATTCCCGAGTTCTCGGCATCTCAAAATCTAAAGGGAAGAGCAAGGTTATCTATGGTAGGCTGGGGCAGAACTAGAAGCAAGCACAGCAAAGTTGTGCAAGAATACCTTCCTTTCGGATGCTAATGGCAATTGAAGAGGCAGGCAAGTGCTAAGCCTTGAAATTCTAGCAGTTAGAAAGCTGCGGACAAGGTCCGGGTGTTGTGCGGCTTCACTCTTCGCATCGTGGAAGGTACCGCGCTCTCCGTCTCTCGGATGCGATCAAGCGGCTCTTCGCGCAGAGAGCACTGTGCCGGTCACTGTGCGCTGCGGAGCTCTCTTTCTGCCGAAAGACGCCTGGCAGCGGAAGCCGCACAACACCTGCACTGTGTCTGCAACTTTCAAACTGCTAGAAGCTAGTGGCTTGCCACTGGCCTGCCTCTTCAATTGCCATTAGCATTCCAATGGAAGCTATTCTTGGACAACTTTGCTCTGCTTGCTGCTAGTTCTGCCCCAGCCTACCATAGAGAACCTTGCTCTTCCCTTGAGGCTCTGAGATGCCAAGAACTTGTCAACTTCAAAGGGCGGGCCGGGCTACATCTACTCAGCTGCCACAGTTTCTCCTTGCTAGACCTAGTGGGAAAGCATTTTGCTGAGATGCAGAAGGCAAGAAACGCAGAATACGGAGACGCGGAGCTGTCCCAAGTGCCGCTGCCAGGCGTCTTTCCGCAGAAGGAGCGCCCCGGAGCGCACCGCAACCGGCACCGTCATCTCTGCGCAAAAAGCCAAAATATTTTCAAACCCGCCAAAACTAATCCAAAAATATTTTCAAACCCGCCAAAATAGAAAACCGGACAGAAGTGATCAATACATTCGAAAAAACCTGACAAAACATGATAAAGCCCACCAAAGCTAATCCAAACACACCAAAAACTGGGCTAAACAGAATCAAAACAAATCAAAACAAATCTAAAACTACTAAAAACCCGCCAAAATATTTCAAAACCCATCAAAACTAATCAAAACCTTCCGAATATCCATTAAAAAACATTCCAAATACCCGCCAAAATATTTTAAAACCCGCCAAAATGAATCCAAACATTCCAAAACCTGCCAACACAATAAAAACAACTCAAGAGAATACAAAACATTCTAAAACCCAACCAAAACATTCCGAAAACCCGCCAAAACATCATCAAAACAAATCAAAACCAACCGAAACATTCTGAAAACCCGCCAAAATGATTTAGACCCGCAAAACTCATCAAAACATTCTGAAAAGATGCCAAAACATTAGAAAACCAGCCTGAACGGATCAAAACATTCAAAAAACTTGGCAAAACATCATAAAAACAAATCAAAACCAACCAAAACATTCCAAAAACCAGCCAAAATATTCCGAAATCTGGCCAAAACATCATAAAAACAAATCAACACCAACCAAAACATTCTGAAAACGCGCCAAAATGATTTAGACCCGCAAAACTCATCAAAACATTCTGAAAAGATGCCAAAACATTAGAAAACCAGCCTGAACTGATCAAAACATTCAAAAAACTTGGCAATACATCATAAAAACAAATCAAAACCAACCGAAACATTCCAAAAACCCGACAAAATAGTTTAGAACCCGCCAAAACTGATCAAAACATTCTGAAAAGATGCCAAAATACTATCAAACCACTAAGAAGTGATCAAAAGATTCAATAACTTGCCAAAACATAATCAAAACAAATGAAAGCAAACCAAAACATTCCAAATACCCGCCAAAATATTTTAAAACCCGCCAAAAGGAATCCAAACATTCCAAAACCTGCCAAGACAATATAAACAACACAAGAGAAAACAAAACATTCTAAAACACCACCAAAACATTCCGAAAACCCGCCAAAACATCATCAAAACAATTCAAAACCAACCAAAAAATAAGAGGAACACGGCAACATATTGGCAAGCAAGAGACGGAGAACGCGGCACCTTCTAGGAGGCCAAGAAGGAAGCCGCACAACACCTGCACTGTGTCTGCAACTTTCAAACTGCTAGAAGCTAGTGGCTTGCCACTGGCCTGCCTCTTCAATTGCCATTAGCATTCCAATGGAAGCTATTCTTGGACAACTTTGCTCTGCTTGCTGCTAGTTCTGCCCCAGCCTACCATAGAGAACCTTGCTCTTCCCTTGAGGCTCTGAGATGCCAAGAACTTGTCAACTTCAAAGGGCGGGCCGGGCTACATCTACTCAGCTGCCACAGTTTCTCCTTGCTAGACCTAGTGGGAAAGCATTTTGCTGAGATGCAGAAGGCAAGAAACGCAGAATACGGAGACGCGGAGCTGTCCCAAGTGCTGCTGCCAGGCGTCTTTCCTCAGAAGGAGCGCCCCGGAGCGCACCGCAACCGGCACCGTCATCTCTGCGCAAAGAGCCAAAATATTTTAAAACCCGCCAAAACTAATCCAAAAATATTTTCAAACCCGCCAAAATAGAATACCGGACAGAAGTGATCAATACATTCGAAAAAACCTGACAAAACATGATAAAGCCCACCAAAGCTAATCCAAACACACCAAAAACTGGCCAAACAGAATCAAAACAAATCAAAACAAATCTAAACCTTCTAAAAACCCGCCAAAATATTTCAAAACCCGTCAAAACTAATCAAAACCTACCGAATACCCGCCAAAACATTCCAAATACCCGCCAAAAGATTTTAAAACCCGCCAAAAGGAATCCAAACATTCCAAAACCTGCCAACACAATAAAAACAACTCAAGAGAATACAAAACATTCTAAAACCCAACCAAAACATTCCGAAAACCAACCAAAACATCATCAAAACAAATCAAAACCAACCAAAACATTCTGAAAACCCGCCAAAATGATTTAGACCCGCAAAACTCATCAAAACATTCTGAAAAGATGCCAAAACATTAGAAAACCAGCCTGAACTGATCAAAACATTCAAAAAAATTGGCAAAACATCATAAAAACAAATCAAAACCAACCAAAACATTCCAAAAACCAGCCAAAATATTCTGAAATCCGGCCAAAACATCATAAAAACAAATCAAAACCAACCGAAACATTCCAAAAACCCGACAAAATAGTTTAGAACCCGCCAAAACTGATCAAAACATTCTGAAAAGATGCCAAAATACTATCAAACCAGTAAGAAGTGATCAAAACATTCAATAACTTGCCAAAACATAATCAAAACAAATGAAAGCAAACCAAAACATTCCAAATACCCGCCAAAAGATTTTAAAACCCGCCAAAAGGAATCCAAACATTCCAAAACCTGCCAAGAAAATATAAACAACACAAGAGAAAACAAAATGTTCTAAAACACCACCAAAACATTCCGAAAACCCGCCAAAACATCATCAAAACAATTCAAAACCAACCAAAAAATAAGAGGAACACGGCAACATATTGGCAAGCAAGAGACGGAGAACGCGGCACCTTCTAGGAGGCCAAGAAGGAAGCCGCACAACACCTGCACTGTGTCTGCAACTTTCAAACTGCTAGAAGCTAGTGGCTTGCCACTGGCCTGCCTCTTCAATTGCCATTAGCATTCCAATGGAAGCTATTCTTGGACAACTTTGCTCTGCTTGCTGCTAGTTCTGCCCCAGCCTACCATAGAGAACCTTGCTCTTCCCTTGAGGCTCTGAGATGCCAAGAACTTGTCAACTTCAAAGGGCGGGCCGGGCTACATCTACTCAGCTGCCACAGTTTCTCCTTGCTAGACCTAGTGGGAAAGCATTTTGCTGAGATGCAGAAGGCAAGAAACGCAGAATACGGAGACGCGGAGCTGTCCCAAGTGCCGCTGCCAGGCGTCTTTCCGCAGAAGGAGCGCCCCGGAGCGCACCGCAACCGGCACCGTCATCTCTGCGCAAAGAGCCAAAATATTTTAAAACCCGCCAAAACTAATCCAAAAATATTTTCAAACCCGCCAAAATAGAAAACCAGACAGAAGTGATCAATACATTCGAAAAAACCTGACAAAACATGATCAAGCCCACCAAAGCTAATCCAAAAACACCAAAAACTGGGCTAAACAGAATCAAAACAAATCAAAACAAATCGAAACCTTCTAAAAACCCGCCAAAATATTTCAAAACCCGTCAAAACTAATCAAAAACTTCCGAATACCCATTATAAAACATTCCAAATACCCGCCAAAAGATTTTAAAACCCGCCAAAAGGAATCCAAACATTCCAAAACCTGCCAACACAATAAAAACAACTCAAGAGAATACAAAACATTCTAAAACCCAACCAAAACATTCCGAAAACCCACCTAAACATCATAAAAACAAATCAAAACCAACCGAAACATTCTGAAAACCCGCCAAAATGATTTAGACCCGCAAAACTCATCAAAACATTCTGAAAAGATGCCAAAACATTAGAAAATCAGCCTGAACTGATCAAAACATTCAAAAAACTTGGCAAAACATCATAAAAACAAATCAAAACCAACCAAAACATTCCAAAAACCAGCCAAAATATTCCGAAATCCGGCCAAAACATCATAAAAACAAATCAAAACCAACCGAAACATTCCAAAAACCCGACAAAATAGTTTAGAACCCGCCAAAACTGATCAAAACATTCTGAAAAGATGCCAAAATACTAGAAAACCAGTCAGAAGTGATCGAAACTTTCAATAACTTGCCAAAACATAATCAAAACAAATGAAAGCAAACCAAAACATTCCAAATACCCGGCAAAATATTTTAAAACCCGCCAAAAGGAATCCAAATGTTCCAAAACCTGCCAAGAAAATATAAACAACACAAGAGAAAACAAAACATTCTAAAACACCACCAAAACATTCCGAAAACCCGCCAAAACATCATCAAAACAATTCAAAACCAACCAAAAAATAAGAGGAACACGGCAACATATTGTCAAGCAAGAGACGGAGAACGCGGCACCTTCTAGGAGGCCAAGAAGGAAGCCGCACAACACCTGCACTGTGTCTGCAACTTTCAAACTGCTAGAAGCTAGTGGCTTGCCACTGGCCTGCCTCTTCAATTGCCATTAGCATTCCAATGGAAGCTATTCTTGGACAACTTTGCTCTGCTTGCTGCTAGTTCTGCCCCAGCCTACCATAGAGAACCTTGCTCTTCCTTTGATGCTCTGAGATGCCAAGAACTTGTCAACTTCAAAGGGCGGGCCGGGCTACATCTACTCAGCTGCCACAGTTTCTCCTTGCTAGACCTAGTGGGAAAGCATTTTGCTGAGATGCAGAAGGCAAGAAACGCAGAATACGGAGACGCGGAGCTGTCCCAAGTGCCGCTGCCAGGCGTCTTTCCGCAGAAGGAGCGCCCCGGAGCGCACCGCAACCGGCACCGTCATCTCTGCGCAAAAAGCCAAAATATTTTAAAACCCGCCAAAACAAATCCAAAAATATTTTCAAACCCGCCAAAATAGAAAACCAGACAGAAGTGATCAATACATTCGAAAAAACCTGACAAAACATGATCAAGCCCACCAAAGCTAATCCAAACACACCAAAAACTGGGCTAAACAGAATCAAAACAAATCAAAACAAATCGAAACCTTCTAAAAACCCGCCAAAATATTTCAAAACCCGTCAAAACTAATCAAAACCTTCCGAATACCCGCCAAAACATTCCAAATACCCGCCAAAAGATTTTAAAACCCGCCAAAAGGAATCCAAACATTCCAAAACCTGCCAACACAATAAAAACAACTCAAGAGAATACAAAACATTCTAAAACCCAACCAAAACATTCCGAAAACCCACCAAAACATCATAAAAACAAATCAAAACCAACCGAAACATTCTGAAAACCCGCCAAAATGATTTAGACCCGCAAAACTCATCAAAACATTCTGAAAAGATGCCAAAACATTAGAAAACCAGCCTGAACTGATCAAAACATTCAAAAAACTTGGCAATACATCATAAAAACAAATCAAAACCAACCGAAACATTCCAAAAACCAGCCAAAATATTCCGAAATCTGGCCAAAACATCATAAAAATAAATCAAAACCAACCGAAACATTCCAAAAACCCGACAAAATAGTTTAGAACCCGCCAAAACTGATCAAAACATTCTGAAAAGATGCCAAAATACTATCAAACCAGTAAGAAGTGATCAAAACATTCAATAACTTGCCAAAACATAATCAAAACAAATGAAAGCAAACCAAAACATTCCAAATACCCGCCAAAATATTTTAAAACCCGCCAAAAGGAATCCAAACATTCCAAAACCTGCCAAGACAATATAAACAACACAAGAGAAAACAAAACATTCTAAAACACCACCAAAACATTCCGAAAACCGCCAAAACATCATCAAAACAATTCAAAACCAACCAAAAAATAAGAGGAACACGGCAACATATTGGCAAGCAAGAGACGGAGAACGCGGCACCTTCTAGGAGGCCAAGAAGGAAGCCGCACAACACCTGCACTGTGTCTGCAACTTTCAAACTGCTAGAAGCTAGTGGCTTGCCACTGGCCTGCCTCTTCAATTGCCATTAGCATTCCAATGGAAGCTATTCTTGGACAACTTTGCTCTGCTTGCTGCTAGTTCTGCCCCAGCCTAGCATAGAGAACCTTGCTCTTCCCTTGAGGCTCTGAGATGCCAAGAACTTGTCAACTTCAAAGGGCGGGCCGGGCTACATCTACTCAGCTGCCACAGTTTCTCCTTGCTAGACCTAGTGGGAAAGCATTTTGCTGAGATGCAGAAGGCAAGAAACGCAGAATACGGAGACGCGGAGCTGTCCCAAGTGCCGCTGCCAGGCGTCTTTCCGCAGAAGGAGCGCCCCGGAGCGCACCGCAACCGGCACCGTCATCTCTGCGCAAAGAGCCAAAATATTTTAAAACCCGCCAAAACTAATCCAAAAATATTTTCAAACCCGCCAAAATAGAAAACCAGACAGAAGTGATCAATACATTCGAAAAAACCTGACAAAACATGATCAAGCCCACCAAAGCTAATCCAAACACACCAAAAACTGGGCTAAACAGAATCAAAACAAATCAAAACAAATCTAAACCTTCTAAAAACCCGCCAAAATATTTCAAAACCCGTCAAAACTAATCAAAACCTTCCGAATACCCATTAAAAAAAATTCCAAATACCCGCCAAAATATTTTAAAACCCGCCAAAATGAATCCAAACATTCCAAAACCTGCCAAGAAAATATAAACAACTCAAGAGAATGCAAAACATTCTAAAACCCAACCAAAACATTCCGAAAACCCGCCAAAACATCATCAAAACAAATCAAAACCAACCAAAAAATAAGAGGAACACGGCAACATATTGGCAAGCAAGAGACGGAGAACGCGGCACCTTCTAGGAGGCCAAGAAGGAAGCCGCACAACACCTGCACTGTGTCTGCAACTTTCAAACTGCTAGAAGCTAGTGGCTTGCCACTGGCCTGCCTCTTCAATTGCCATTAGCATTCCAATGGAAGCTATTCTTGGACAACTTTGCTCTGCTTGCTGCTAGTTCTGCCCCAGCCTACCATAGAGAACCTTGCTCTTCCCTTGAGGCTCTGAGATGCCAAGAACTTGTCAACTTCAAAGGGCGGGCCGGGCTACATCTACTCAGCTGCCACAGTTTCTCCTTGCTAGACCTAGTGGGAAAGCATTTTGCTGAGATGCAGAAGGCAAGAAACGCAGAATACGGAGACGCGGAGCTGTCCCAAGTGCCGCTGCCAGGCGTCTTTCCGCAGAAGGAGCGCCCCGGAGCGCACCGCAACCGGCACCGTCATCTCTGCGCAAAGAGCCAAAATATTTTAAAACCCGCCAAAACTAATCCAAAAATATTTTCAAACCCGCCAAAATAGAAAACCAGACAGAAGTCATCAATACATTCGAAAAAACCTGACAAAACATGATCAAGCCCACCAAAGCTAATCCAAACACACCAAAAACTGGGCTAAACAGAATCAAAACAAATCAAAACAAATCGAAACCTTCTAAAAACCCGCCAAAATATTTCAAAACCCGTCAAAACTAATCAAAACCTTCCGAATACCCGCCAAAACATTCCAAATACCCGCCAAAAGATTTTAAAACCCGCCAAAAGGAATCCAAACATTCCAAAACCTGCCAACACAATAAAAACAACTCAAGAGAATACAAAACATTCTAAAACCCAACCAAAACATTCCGAAAACCCAACAAAACATCATAAAAACAAATCAAAACCAACCGAAACATTCTGAAAACCCGCCAAAATGATTTAGACCCGCAAAACTCATCAAAACATTCTGAAAAGATGCCAAAACATTAGAAAACCAGCCTGAACTGATCAAAACATTCAAAAAACTTGGCAATACATCATAAAAACAAATCAAAACCAACCGAAACATTCCAAAAACCAGCCAAAATATTCCGAAATCTGGCCAAAACATCATAAAAATAAATCAAAACCAACCGAAACATTCCAAAAACCCGACAAAATAGTTTAGAACCCGCCAAAACTGATCAAAACATTCTGAAAAGATGCCAAAATACTATCAAACCAGTAAGAAGTGATCAAAACATTCAATAACTTGCCAAAACATAATCAAAACAAATGAAAGCAAACCAAAACATTCCAAATACCCGCCAAAATATTTTAAAACCCGCCAAAAGGAATCCAAACATTCCAAAACCTGCCAAGACAATATAAACAACACAAGAGAAAACAAAACATTCTAAAACACCACCAAAACATTCCGAAAACCGCCAAAACATCATCAAAACAATTCAAAACCAACCAAAAAATAAGAGGAACACGGCAACATATTGGCAAGCAAGAGACGGAGAACGCGGCACCTTCTAGGAGGCCAAGAAGGAAGCCGCACAACACCTGCACTGTGTCTGCAACTTTCAAACTGCTAGAAGCTAGTGGCTTGCCACTGGCCTGCCTCTTCAATTGCCATTAGCATTCCAATGGAAGCTATTCTTGGACAACTTTGCTCTGCTTGCTGCTAGTTCTGCCCCAGCCTAGCATAGAGAACCTTGCTCTTCCCTTGAGGCTCTGAGATGCCAAGAACTTGTCAACTTCAAAGGGCGGGCCGGGCTACATCTACTCAGCTGCCACAGTTTCTCCTTGCTAGACCTAGTGGGAAAGCATTTTGCTGAGATGCAGAAGGCAAGAAACGCAGAATACGGAGACGCGGAGCTGTCCCAAGTGCCGCTGCCAGGCGTCTTTCCGCAGAAGGAGCGCCCCGGAGCGCACCGCAACCGGCACCGTCATCTCTGCGCAAAAAGCCAAAATATTTTAAAACCCGCCAAAACTAATCCAAAAATATTTTCAAACCCGCCAAAATAGAAAACCAGACAGAAGTGATCAATACATTCGAAAAAACCTGACAAAACATGATCAAGCCCACCAAAGCTAATCCAAACACACCAAAAACTGGGCTAAACAGAATCAAAACAAATAAAAACAAATCTAAATCTTCTAAAAACCCGCCAAAATATTTCAAAACCCGTCAAAACTAATCAAAACCTTCCGAATACCCATTAAAAAAAATTCCAAATACCCGCCAAAATATTTTAAAACCCGCCAAAATGAATCCAAACATTCCAAAACATGCCAAGAAAATATAAACAACTCAAGAGAATACAAAACATTCTAAAACCCAACCCAAACATTCCGAAAACCCGCCAAAACATCATCAAAACAAATCAAAACCAACCAAAAAATAAGAGGAACACGGCAACATATTGGCAAGCAAGAGACGGAGAGTGCGGAACCTTCTAGGAGGCCAAGAAGGAAGCCGCACAACACCTGCACTGTGTCTGCAACTTTCAAACTGCTAGAAGCTAGTGGCTTGCCACTGGCCTGCCTCTTCAATTGCCATTAGCATTCCAATGGAAGCTATTCTTGGACAACTTTGCTCTGCTTGCTGCTAGTTCTGCCCCAGCCTACCATAGAGAACCTTGCTCTTGCCTTGAGGCTCTGAGATGCCAAGAACTTGTCAACTTCAAAGGGCGGGCCGGGCTACATCTACTCAGCTGCCACAGTTTCTCCTTGCTAGACCTAGTGGGAAAGCATTTTGCTGAGATGCAGAAGGCAAGAAACACAGAATACGGAGACGCGGAGCTGTCCCAAGTGCTGCTGCCAGGCGTCTTTCCTCAGAAGGAGCGCCCCGGAGCGCACCGCAACCGGCACCGTCATCTCTGCGCAAAGAGCCAAAATATTTTAAAACCCGCCAAAACTAATCCAAAAATATTTTCAAACGCGCCAAAATAGAAAACCGGACAGAAGTGATCAATACATTCGAAAAAACCTGACAAAACATGATCAAGCCCACCAAAGCTAATCCAAACACACCAAAAACTGGCCAAACAGAATCAAAACAAATCAAAACAAATCTAAACCTTCTTAAAACCCGCCAAAATATTTCAAAACCCGTCAAAACTAATCAAAACCTACCGAATACCCGCCAAAACATTCCAAATACCCGCCAAAAGATTTAAAAACCCGCCAAAAGGAATCCAAATATTCCAAAACCTGCCAAGACAATAAAAACAACTCAAGAGAATACAAAACATTCTAAAACCCAACCAAAACATTCCGAAAACCCACCAAAACATCATAAAAACAAATCAAAACCAACCAAAACATTCTGAAAACCCGCCAAAATGATTTAGACCCGCAAAACTCATCAAAACATTCTGAAAAGATGCCAAAACATTAGAAAACCAGCCTGAACTGATCAAAACATTCAAAAAACTTGGCAAAACATCATAAAAACAAATCAAAACCAACCAAAACATTCCAAAAACCAGCCAAAATATTCTGAAATCCGGCCAAAACATCATAAAAACAAATCAAAACCAACCGAAACATTCCAAAAACCCGACAAAATAGTTTAGAACCCGCCAAAACTGATCAAAACATTCTGAAAAGATGCCAAAATACTATCAAACCAGTCAGAAGTGATCGAAACTTTCAATAACTTGCCAAAACATAATCAAAACAAATGAAAGCAAACCAAAACATTCCAAATACCCGCCAAAATATTTTAAAACCCGCCAAAAGGAATCCAAACATTCCAAAACCTGCCAAGACAATATAAACAACACAAGAGAAAACAAAACATTCTAAAACACCACCAAAACATTCCGAAAACCGCCAAAACATCATCAAAACAATTCAAAACCAACCAAAAAATAAGAGGAACACGGCAACATATTGGCAAGCAAGAGACGGAGAACGCGGCACCTTCTAGGAGGCCAAGAAGGAAGCCGCACAACACCTGCACTGTGTCTGCAACTTTCAAACTGCTAGAAGCTAGTGGCTTGCCACTGGCCTGCCTCTTCAATTGCCATTAGCATTCCAATGGAAGCTATTCTTGGACAACTTTGCTCTGCTTGCTGCTAGTTCTGCCCCAGCCTACCATAGAGAACCTTGCTCTTGCCTTGAGGCTCTGAGATGCCAAGAACTTTTCAACTTCAAAGGGCGGGCCGGGCTACATCTACTCAGCTGCCACAGTTTCTCCTTGCTAGACCTAGTGGGAAAGCATTTTGCTGAGATGCAGAAGGCAAGAAACGCAGAATACGGAGACACGGAGCTGTCCCAAGTGCCGCTGCCAGGCGTCTTTCCGCAGAAGGAGCGCCCCGGAGCGCACCGCAACCGGCACCGTCATCTCTGCGCAAAAAGCCAAAATATTTTAAAACCCGCCAAAACTAATCCAAAAATATTTTCAAACCCGCCAAAATAGAAAACCAGACAGAAGTGATCAATACATTCGAAAAAACCTGACAAAACATGATCAAGCCCACCAAAGCTAATCCAAACACACCAAAAACTGGGCTAAACAGAATCAAAACAAATCAAAACAAATCTAAAACTTCTAAAAACCCGCCAAAATATTTCAAAACCCGTCAAAACTAATCAAAACCTTCCGAATACCCATTAAAAAAAATTGCAAATACCCGCCAAAAGATTTTAAAACCCGCCAAAATGAATCCAAACATTCCAAAACCTGCCAAGAAAATATAAACAACTCAAGAGAATGCAAAACATTCTAAAACCCAACCAAAACATTCCGAAAACCCGCCAAAACATCATCAAAACAAATCAAAACCAACCAAAAAATAAGAGGAACACGGCAACATATTGGCAAGCAAGAGACGGAGAACGCGGCACCTTCTAGGAGGCCAAGAAGGAAGCCGCACAACACCTGCACTGTGTCTGCAACTTTCAAACTGCTAGAAGCTAGTGGCTTGCCACTGGCCTGCCTCTTCAATTGCCATTAGCATTCCAATGGAAGCTATTCTTGGACAACTTTGCTCTGCTTGCTGCTAGTTCTGCCCCAGCCTACCATAGAGAACCTTGCTCTTGCCTTGAGGCTCTGAGATGCCAAGAACTTGTCAACTTCAAAGGGCGGGCCGGGCTACATCTACTCAGCTGCCACAGTTTCTCCTTGCTAGACCTAGTGGGAAAGCATTTTGCTGAGATGCAGAAGGCAAGAAACGCAGAATACGGAGACGCGGAGCTGTCCCAAGTGCCGCTGCCAGGCGTCTTTCCGCAGAAGGAGCGCCCCGGAGCGCACCGCAACCGGCACCGTCATCTCTGCGCAAAGAGCCAAAATATTTTAAAACCCGCCAAAACTAATCCAAAAATATTTTCAAACCCGCCAAAATAGAAAACCAGACAGAAGTCATCAATACATTCGAAAAAACCTGACAAAACATGATCAAGCCCACCAAAGCTAATCCAAACACACCAAAAACTGGGCTAAACAGAATCAAAACAAATCAAAACAAATCGAAACCTTCTAAAAACCCGCCAAAATATTTCAAAACCCGTCAAAACTAATCAAAACCTTCCGAATACCCATTAAAAAACATTCCAAATACCCGCCAAAAGATTTTAAAACCCGCCAAAAGGAATCCAAACATTCCAAAACCTGCCAACACAATAAAAACAACTCAAGAGAATACAAAACATTCTAAAACCCAACCAAAACATTCCGAAAACCCACCTAAACATCATAAAAACAAATCAAAACCAACCGAAACATTCTGAAAACCCGCCAAAATGATTTAGACCCGCAAAACTCATCAAAACATTCTGAAAAGATGCCAAAACATTAGAAAACCAGCCTGAACTGATCAAAACATTCAAAAAACTTGGCAATACATCATAAAAACAAATCAAAACCAACCGAAACATTCCAAAAACCAGCCAAAATATTCCGAAATCTGGCCAAAACATCATAAAAATAAATCAAAACCAACCGAAACATTCCAAAAACCCGACAAAATAGTTTAGAACCCGCCAAAACTGATCAAAACATTCTGAAAAGATGCCAAAATACTATCAAACCAGTAAGAAGTGATCAAAACATTCAATAACTTGCCAAAACATAATCAAAACAAATGAAAGCAAACCAAAACATTCCAAATACCCGCCAAAATATTTTAAAACCCGCCAAAAGGAATCCAAACATTCCAAAACCTGCCAAGACAATATAAACAACACAAGAGAAAACAAAACATTCTAAAACACCACCAAAACATTCCGAAAACCGCCAAAACATCATCAAAACAATTCAAAACCAACCAAAAAATAAGAGGAACACGGCAACATATTGGCAAGCAAGAGACGGAGAACGCGGCACCTTCTAGGAGGCCAAGAAGGAAGCCGCACAACACCTGCACTGTGTCTGCAACTTTCAAACTGCTAGAAGCTAGTGGCTTGCCACTGGCCTGCCTCTTCAATTGCCATTAGCATTCCAATGGAAGCTATTCTTGGACAACTTTGCTCTGCTTGCTGCTAGTTCTGCCCCAGCCTAGCATAGAGAACCTTGCTCTTCCCTTGAGGCTCTGAGATGCCAAGAACTTGTCAACTTCAAAGGGCGGGCCGGGCTACATCTACTCAGCTGCCACAGTTTCTCCTTGCTAGACCTAGTGGGAAAGCATTTTGCTGAGATGCAGAAGGCAAGAAACGCAGAATACGGAGACGCGGAGCTGTCCCAAGTGCCGCTGCCAGGCGTCTTTCCGCAGAAGGAGCGCCCCGGAGCGCACCGCAACCGGCACCGTCATCTCTGCGCAAAAAGCCAAAATATTTTAAAACCCGCCAAAACTAATCCAAAAATATTTTCAAACCCGCCAAAATAGAAAACCAGACAGAAGTGATCAATACATTCGAAAAAACCTGACAAAACATGATCAAGCCCACCAAAGCTAATCCAAACACACCAAAAACTGGGCTAAACAGAATCAAAACAAATCAAAACAAATCTAAATCTTCTAAAAACCCGCCAAAATATTTCAAAACCCGTCAAAACTAATCAAAACCTTCCGAATACCCATTAAAAAAAATTCCAAATACCCGCCAAAATATTTTAAAACCCGCCAAAATGAATCCAAACATTCCAAAACATGCCAAGACAATATAAACAACACAAGAGAAAACAAAACATTCTAAAACACCACCAAAACATTCCGAAAACCCGCCAAAACATCATCAAAACAATTCAAAACCAACCAAAAAATAAGAGGAACACGGCAACATATTGGCAAGCAAGAGACGGAGAACGCGGCACCTTCTAGGAGGCCAAGAAGGAAGCCGCACAACACCTGCACTGTGTCTGCAACTTTCAAACTGCTAGAAGCTAGTGGCTTGCCACTGGCCTGCCTCTTCAATTGCCATTAGCATTCCAATGGAAGCTATTCTTGGACAACTTTGCTCTGCTTGCTGCTAGTTCTGCCCCAGCCTACCATAGAGAACCTTGCTCTTGCCTTGAGGCTCTGAGATGCCAAGAACTTGTCAAATTCAAAGGGCGGGCCGGGCTACATCTACTCAGCTGCCACAGTTTCTCCTTGCTAGACCTAGTGGGAAAGCATTTTGCTGAGATGCAGAAGGCAAGAAACGCAGAATACGGAGACGCGGAGCTGTCCCAAGTGCCGCTGCCAGGCGTCTTTCCGCAGAAGGAGCGCCCTGGAGCGCACCGCAACCGGCACCGTCATCTCTGCGCAAAGAGCCAAAATATTTTAAAACCCGCCAAAACTAATCCAAAAATATTTTCAAACCCGCCAAAATAGAAAACCAGACAGAAGTCATCAATACATTCGAAAAAACCTGACAAAACATGATCAAGCCCACCAAAGCTAATCCAAACACACCAAAAACTGGGCTAAACAGAATCAAAACAAATCAAAACAAATCGAAACCTTCTAAAAACCCGCCAAAATATTTCAAAACCCGTCAAAACTAATCAAAACCTTCCGAATACCCATTAAAAAACATTCCAAATACCCGCCAAAAGATTTTAAAACCCGCCAAAAGGAATCCAAACATTCCAAAACCTGCCAACACAATAAAAACAACTCAAGAGAATACAAAACATTCTAAAACCCAACCAAAACATTCCGAAAACCCACCTAAACATCATAAAAACAAATCAAAACCAACCAAAACATTCTGAAAACCCGCCAAAATGATTTAGACCCGCAAAACTCATCAAAACATTCTGAAAAGATGCCAAAACATTAGAAAACCAGCCTGAACTGATCAAAACATTCAAAAAACTTGGCAATACATCATAAAAACAAATCAAAACCAACCGAAACATTCCAAAAACCAGCCAAAATATTCCGAAATCTGGCCAAAACATCATAAAAATAAATCAAAACCAACCGAAACATTCCAAAAACCCGACAAAATAGTTTAGAACCCGCCAAAACTGATCAAAACATTCTGAAAAGATGCCAAAATACTATCAAACCAGTAAGAAGTGATCAAAACATTCAATAACTTGCCAAAACATAATCAAAACAAATGAAAGCAAACCAAAACATTCCAAATACCCGCCAAAATATTTTAAAACCCGCCAAAAGGAATCCAAACATTCCAAAACCTGCCAAGACAATATAAACAACACAAGAGAAAACAAAACATTCTAAAACACCACCAAAACATTCCGAAAACCGCCAAAACATCATCAAAACAATTCAAAACCAACCAAAAAATAAGAGGAACACGGCAACATATTGGCAAGCAAGAGACGGAGAACGCGGCACCTTCTAGGAGGCCAAGAAGGAAGCCGCACAACACCTGCACTGTGTCTGCAACTTTCAAACTGCTAGAAGCTAGTGGCTTGCCACTGGCCTGCCTCTTCAATTGCCATTAGCATTCCAATGGAAGCTATTCTTGGACAACTTTGCTCTGCTTGCTGCTAGTTCTGCCCCAGCCTAGCATAGAGAACCTTGCTCTTCCCTTGAGGCTCTGAGATGCCAAGAACTTGTCAACTTCAAAGGGCGGGCCGGGCTACATCTACTCAGCTGCCACAGTTTCTCCTTGCTAGACCTAGTGGGAAAGCATTTTGCTGAGATGCAGAAGGCAAGAAACGCAGAATACGGAGACGCGGAGCTGTCCCAAGTGCCGCTGCCAGGCGTCTTTCCGCAGAAGGAGCGCCCCGGAGCGCACCGCAACCGGCACCGTCATCTCTGCGCAAAAAGCCAAAATATTTTAAAACCCGCCAAAACTAATCCAAAAATATTTTCAAACCCGCCAAAATAGAAAACCAGACAGAAGTGATCAATACATTCGAAAAAACCTGACAAAACATGATCAAGCCCACCAAAGCTAATCCAAACACACCAAAAACTGGGCTAAACAGAATCAAAACAAATCAAAACAAATCTAAATCTTCTAAAAACCCGCCAAAATATTTCAAAACCCGTCAAAACTAATCAAAACCTTCCGAATACCCATTAAAAAAAATTCCAAATACCCGCCAAAATATTTTAAAACCCGCCAAAATGAATCCAAACATTCCAAAACATGCCAAGAAAATATAAACAACTCAAGAGAATACAAAACATTCTAAAACCCAACCAAAACATTCCGAAAACCCGCCAAAACATCATCAAAACAAATCAAAACCAACCAAAAAATAAGAGGAACACGGCAACATATTGGCAAGCAAGAGACGGAGAGTGCGGAACCTTCTAGGAGGCCAAGAAGGAAGCCGCACAACACCTGCACTGTGTCTGCAACTTTCAAACTGCTAGAAGCTAGTGGCTTGCCACTGGCCTGCCTCTTCAATTGCCATTAGCATTCCAATGGAAGCTATTCTTGGACAACTTTGCTCTGCTTGCTGCTAGTTCTGCCCCAGCCTACCATAGAGAACCTTGCTCTTGCCTTGAGGCTCTGAGATGCCAAGAACTTGTCAACTTCAAAGGGCGGGCCGGGCTACATCTACTCAGCTGCCACAGTTTCTCCTTGCTAGACCTAGTGGGAAAGCATTTTGCTGAGATGCAGAAGGCAAGAAACACAGAATACGGAGACGCGGAGCTGTCCCAAGTGCTGCTGCCAGGCGTCTTTCCTCAGAAGGAGCGCCCCGGAGCGCACCGCAACCGGCACCGTCATCTCTGCGCAAAGAGCCAAAATATTTTAAAACCCGCCAAAACTAATCCAAAAATATTTTCAAACGCGCCAAAATAGAAAACCGGACAGAAGTGATCAATACATTCGAAAAAACCTGACAAAACATGATCAAGCCCACCAAAGCTAATCCAAACACACCAAAAACTGGCCAAACAGAATCAAAACAAATCAAAACAAATCTAAACCTTCTTAAAACCCGCCAAAATATTTCAAAACCCGTCAAAACTAATCAAAACCTACCGAATACCCGCCAAAACATTCCAAATACCCGCCAAAAGATTTAAAAACCCGCCAAAAGGAATCCAAATATTCCAAAACCTGCCAACACAATAAAAACAACTCAAGAGAATACAAAACATTCTAAAACCCAACCAAAACATTCCGAAAACCCACCAAAACATCATAAAAACAAATCAAAACCAACCAAAACATTCTGAAAACCCGCCAAAATGATTTAGACCCGCAAAACTCATCAAAACATTCTGAAAAGATGCCAAAACATTAGAAAACCAGCCTGAACTGATCAAAACATTCAAAAAACTTGGCAAAACATCATAAAAACAAATCAAAACCAACCAAAACATTCCAAAAACCAGCCAAAATATTCTGAAATCCGGACAAAACATCATAAAAACAAATCAAAACCAACCGAAACATTCCAAAAACCCAACAAAATAGTTTAGAACCCGCCAAAACTGATCAAAACATTCTGAAAAGATGCCAAAATACTATCAAACCAGTCAGAAGTGATCGAAACTTTCAATAACTTGCCAAAACATAATCAAAACAAATGAAAGCAAACCAAAACATTCCAAATACCCGCCAAAATATTTTAAAACCCGCCAAAAGGAATCCAAACATTCCAAAACCTGCCAAGACAATATAAACAACACAAGAGAAAACAAAACATTCTAAAACACCACCAAAACATTCCGAAAACCCGCCAAAACATCATCAAAACAATTCAAAACCAACCAAAAAATAAGAGGAACACGGCAACATATTGGCAAGCAAGAGACGGAGAACGCGGCACCTTCTAGGAGGCCAAGAAGGAAGCCGCACAACACCTGCACTGTGTCTGCAACTTTCAAACTGCTAGAAGCTAGTGGCTTGCCACTGGCCTGCCTCTTCAATTGCCATTAGCATTCCAATGGAAGCTATTCTTGGACAACTTTGCTCTGCTTGCTGCTAGTTCTGCCCCAGCCTACCATAGAGAACCTTGCTCTTGCCTTGAGGCTCTGAGATGCCAAGAACTTTTCAACTTCAAAGGGCGGGCCGGGCTACATCTACTCAGCTGCCACAGTTTCTCCTTGCTAGACCTAGTGGGAAAGCATTTTGCTGAGATGCAGAAGGCAAGAAACGCAGAATACGGAGACACGGAGCTGTCCCAAGTGCCGCTGCCAGGCGTCTTTCCGCAGAAGGAGCGCCCCGGAGCGCACCGCAACCGGCACCGTCATCTCTGCGCAAAAAGCCAAAATATTTTAAAACCCGCCAAAACTAATCCAAAAATATTTTCAAACCCGCCAAAATAGAAAACCAGACAGAAGTGATCAATACATTCGAAAAAACCTGACAAAACATGATCAAGCCCACCAAAGCTAATCCAAACACACCAAAAACTGGGCTAAACAGAATCAAAACAAATCAAAACAAATCTAAAACTTCTAAAAACCCGCCAAAATATTTCAAAACCCGTCAAAACTAATCAAAACCTTCCGAATACCCATTAAAAAAAATTGCAAATACCCGCCAAAATATTTTAAAACCCGCCAAAATGAATCCAAACATTCCAAAACCTGCCAAGAAAATATAAACAACTCAAGAGAATACAAAACATTCTAAAACCCAACCCAAACATTCCGAAAACCCGCCAAAACATCATCAAAACAAATCAAAACCAACCAAAAAATAAGAGGAACACGGCAACATATTGGCAAGCAAGAGACGGAGAACGCGGCACCTTCTAGGAGGCCAAGAAGGAAGCCGCACAACACCTGCACTGTGTCTGCAACTTTCAAACTGCTAGAAGCTAGTGGCTTGCCACTGGCCTGCCTCTTCAATTGCCATTAGCATTCCAATGGAAGCTATTCTTGGACAACTTTGCTCTGCTTGCTGCTAGTTCTGCCCCAGCCTACCATAGAGAACCTTGCTCTTGCCTTGAGGCTCTGAGATGCCAAGAACTTGTCAAATTCAAAGGGCGGGCCGGGCTACATCTACTCAGCTGCCACAGTTTCTCCTTGCTAGACCTAGTGGGAAAGCATTTTGCTGAGATGCAGAAGGCAAGAAACGCAGAATACGGAGACGCGGAGCTGTCCCAAGTGCCGCTGCCAGGCGTCTTTCCGCAGAAGGAGCGCCCTGGAGCGCACCGCAACCGGCACCGTCATCTCTGCGCAAAGAGCCAAAATATTTTAAAACCCGCCAAAACTAATCCAAAAATATTTTCAAACCCGCCAAAATAGAAAACCAGACAGAAGTCATCAATACATTCGAAAAAACCTGACAAAACATGATCAAGCCCACCAAAGCTAATCCAAACACACCAAAAACTGGGCTAAACAGAATCAAAACAAATCAAAACAAATCGAAACCTTCTAAAAACCCGCCAAAATATTTCAAAACCCGTCAAAACTAATCAAAACCTTCCGAATACCCATTAAAAAACATTCCAAATACCCGCCAAAAGATTTTAAAACCCGCCAAAAGGAATCCAAACATTCCAAAACCTGCCAACACAATAAAAACAACTCAAGAGAATACAAAACATTCTAAAACCCAACCAAAACATTCCGAAAACCCACCTAAACATCATAAAAACAAATCAAAACCAACCGAAACATTCTGAAAACCCGCCAAAATGATTTAGACCCGCAAAACTCATCAAAACATTCTGAAAAGATGCCAAAACATTAGAAAACCAGCCTGAACTGATCAAAACATTCAAAAAACTTGGCAATACATCATAAAAACAAATCAAAACCAACCGAAACATTCCAAAAACCAGCCAAAATATTCTGAAATTTGGCCAAAACATCATAAAAATAAATCAAAACCAACCGAAACATTCCAAAAACCCGACAAAATAGTTTAGAACCCGCCAAAACTGATCAAAACATTCTGAAAAGATGCCAAAATACTATCAAACCAGTAAGAAGTGATCAAAACATTCAATAACTTGCCAAAACATAATCAAAACAAATGAAAGCAAACCAAAACATTCCAAATACCCGCCAAAAGATTTTAAAACCCGCCAAAAGGAATCCAAACATTCCAAAACCTGCCAAGACAATATAAACAACACAAGAGAAAACAAAACATTCTAAAACACCACCAAAACATTCCGAAAACCGCCAAAACATCATAAAAACAATTCAAAACCAACCAAAAAATAAGAGGAACACGGCAACATATTGGCAAGCAAGAGACGGAGAACGCGGCACCTTCTAGGAGGCCAAGAAGGAAGCCGCACAACACCTGCACTGTGTCTGCAACTTTCAAACTGCTAGAAGCTAGTGGCTTGCCACTGGCCTGCCTCTTCAATTGCCATTAGCATTCCAATGGAAGCTATTCTTGGACAACTTTGCTCTGCTTGCTGCTAGTTCTGCCCCAGCCTAGCATAGAGAACCTTGCTCTTCCCTTGAGGCTCTGAGATGCCAAGAACTTGTCAACTTCAAAGGGCGGGCCGGGCTACATCTACTCAGCTGCCACAGTTTCTCCTTGCTAGACCTAGTGGGAAAGCATTTTGCTGAGATGCAGAAGGCAAGAAACGCAGAATACGGAGACGCGGAGCTGTCCCAAGTGCCGCTGCCAGGCGTCTTTCCGCAGAAGGAGCGCCCCGGAGCGCACCGCAACCGGCACCGTCATCTCTGCGCAAAAAGCCAAAATATTTTAAAACCCGCCAAAACTAATCCAAAAATATTTTCAAACCCGCCAAAATAGAAAACCAGACAGAAGTGATCAATACATTCGAAAAAACCTGACAAAACATGATCAAGCCCACCAAAGCTAATCCAAACACACCAAAAACTGGGCTAAACAGAATCAAAACAAATCAAAACAAATCTAAACCTTCTAAAAACCCGCCAAAATATTTCAAAACCCGTCAAAACTAATCAAAACCTTCCGAATACCCATTAAAAAAAATTCCAAATACCCGCCAAAATATTTTAAAACCCGCCAAAATGAATCCAAACATTCCAAAACCTGCCAAGAAAATATAAACAACTCAAGAGAATGCAAAACATTCTAAAACCCAACCAAAACATTCCGAAAACCCGCCAAAACATCATCAAAACAAATCAAAACCAACCAAAAAATAAGAGGAACACGGCAACATATTGGCAAGCAAGAGACGGAGAACGCGGCACCTTCTAGGAGGCCAAGAAGGAAGCCGCACAACACCTGCACTGTGTCTGCAACTTTCAAACTGCTAGAAGCTAGTGGCTTGCCACTGGCCTGCCTCTTCAATTGCCATTAGCATTCCAATGGAAGCTATTCTTGGACAACTTTGCTCTGCTTGCTGCTAGTTCTGCCCCAGCCTACCATAGAGAACCTTGCTCTTGCCTTGAGGCTCTGAGATGCCAAGAACTTGTCAAATTCAAAGGGCGGGCCGGGCTACATCTACTCAGCTGCCACAGTTTCTCCTTGCTAGACCTAGTGGGAAAGCATTTTGCTGAGATGCAGAAGGCAAGAAACGCAGAATACGGAGACGCGGAGCTGTCCCAAGTGCCGCTGCCAGGCGTCTTTCCGCAGAAGGAGCGCCCTGGAGCGCACCGCAACCGGCACCGTCATCTCTGCGCAAAGAGCCAAAATATTTTAAAACCCGCCAAAACTAATCCAAAAATATTTTCAAACCCGCCAAAATAGAAAACCAGACAGAAGTCATCAATACATTCGAAAAAACCTGACAAAACATGATCAAGCCCACCAAAGCTAATCCAAACACACCAAAAACTGGGCTAAACAGAATCAAAACAAATCAAAACAAATCGAAACCTTCTAAAAACCCGCCAAAATATTTCAAAACCCGTCAAAACTAATCAAAACCTTCCGAATACCCGCCAAAACATTCCAAATACCCGCCAAAAGATTTTAAAACCCGCCAAAAGGAATCCAAACATTCCAAAACCTGCCAACACAATAAAAACAACTCAAGAGAATACAAAACATTCTAAAACCCAACCAAAACATTCCGAAAACCCACCTAAACATCATAAAAACAAATCAAAACCAACCGAAACATTCTGAAAACCCGCCAAAATGATTTAGACCCGCAAAACTCATCAAAACATTCTGAAAAGATGCCAAAACATTAGAAAACCAGCCTGAACTGATCAAAACATTCAAAAAACTTGGCAATACATCATAAAAACAAATCAAAACCAACCAAAACATTCCAAAAACCAGCCAAAATATTCCGAAATCTGGCCAAAACATCATAAAAATAAATCAAAACCAACCGAAACATTCCAAAAACCCGACAAAATAGTTTAGAACCCGCCAAAACTGATCAAAACATTCTGAAAAGATGCCAAAATACTATCAAACCAGTAAGAAGTGATCAAAACATTCAATAACTTGCCAAAACATAATCAAAACAAATGAAAGCAAACCAAAACATTCCAAATACCCGCCAAAATATTTTAAAACCCGCCAAAAGGAATCCAAACATTCCAAAACCTGCCAAGACAATATAAACAACACAAGAGAAAACAAAACGTTCTAAAACACCACCAAAACATTCCGAAAACCCGCCAAAACATCATCAAAACAATTCAAAACCAACCAAAAAATAAGAGGAACACGGCAACATATTGGCAAGCAAGAGACGGAGAACGCGGCACCTTCTAGGAGGCCAAGAAGGAAGCCGCACAACACCTGCACTGTGTCTGCAACTTTCAAACTGCTAGAAGCTAGTGGCTTGCCACTGGCCTGCCTCTTCAATTGCCATTAGCATTCCAATGGAAGCTATTCTTGGACAACTTTGCTCTGCTTGCTGCTAGTTCTGCCCCAGCCTAGCATAGAGAACCTTGCTCTTCCCTTGAGGCTCTGAGATGCCAAGAACTTGTCAACTTCAAAGGGCGGGCCGGGCTACATCTACTCAGCTGCCACAGTTTCTCCTTGCTAGACCTAGTGGGAAAGCATTTTGCTGAGATGCAGAAGGCAAGAAACGCAGAATACGGAGACGCGGAGCTGTCCCAAGTGCCGCTGCCAGGCGTCTTTCCGCAGAAGGAGCGCCCCGGAGCGCACCGCAACCGGCACCGTCATCTCTGCGCAAAAAGCCAAAATATTTTAAAACCCGCCAAAACTAATCCAAAAATATTTTCAAACCCGCCAAAATAGAAAACCAGACAGAAGTGATCAATACATTCGAAAAAACCTGACAAAACATGATCAAGCCCACCAAAGCTAATCCAAACACACCAAAAACTGGGCTAAACAGAATCAAAACAAATCAAAACAAATCTAAATCTTCTAAAAACCCGCCAAAATATTTCAAAACCCGTCAAAACTAATCAAAACCTTCCGAATACCCATTAAAAAAAATTCCAAATACCCGCCAAAATATTTTAAAACCCGCCAAAATGAATCCAAACATTCCAAAACATGCCAAGAAAATATAAACAACTCAAGAGAATACAAAACATTCTAAAACCCAACCAAAACATTCCGAAAACCCGCCAAAACATCATCAAAACAAATCAAAACCAACCAAAAAATAAGAGGAACACGGCAACATATTGGCAAGCAAGAGACGGAGAGTGCGGCACCTTCTAGGAGGCCAAGAAGGAAGCCGCACAACACCTGCACTGTGTCTGCAACTTTCAAACTGCTAGAAGCTAGTGGCTTGCCACTGGCCTGCCTCTTCAATTGCCATTAGCATTCCAATGGAAGCTATTCTTGGACAACTTTGCTCTGCTTGCTGCTAGTTCTGCCCCAGCCTACCATAGAGAACCTTGCTCTTGCCTTGAGGCTCTGAGATGCCAAGAACTTGTCAACTTCAAAGGGCGGGCCGGGCTACATCTACTCAGCTGCCACAGTTTCTCCTTGCTAGACCTAGTGGGAAAGCATTTTGCTGAGATGCAGAAGGCAAGAAACACAGAATACGGAGACGCGGAGCTGTCCCAAGTGCTGCTGCCAGGCGTCTTTCCTCAGAAGGAGCGCCCCGGAGCGCACCGCAACCGGCACCGTCATCTCTGCGCAAAGAGCCAAAATATTTTAAAACCCGCCAAAACTAATCCAAAAATATTTTCAAACGCGCCAAAATAGAAAACCGGACAGAAGTGATCAATACATTCGAAAAAACCTGACAAAACATGATCAAGCCCACCAAAGCTAATCCAAACACACCAAAAACTGGCCAAACAGAATCAAAACAAATCAAAACAAATCTAAACCTTCTTAAAACCCGCCAAAATATTTCAAAACCCGTCAAAACTAATCAAAACCTACCGAATACCCGCCAAAACATTCCAAATACCCGCCAAAAGATTTAAAAACCCGCCAAAAGGAATCCAAATATTCCAAAACCTGCCAACACAATAAAAACAACTCAAGAGAATACAAAACATTCTAAAACCCAACCAAAACATTCCGAAAACCCACCAAAACATCATAAAAACAAATCAAAACCAACCAAAACATTCTGAAAACCCGCCAAAATGATTTAGACCCGCAAAACTCATCAAAACATTCTGAAAAGATGCCAAAACATTAGAAAACCAGCCTGAACTGATCAAAACATTCAAAAAACTTGGCAAAACATCATAAAAACAAATCAAAACCAACCAAAACATTCCAAAAACCAGCCAAAATATTCTGAAATCCGGCCAAAACATCATAAAAACAAATCAAAACCAACCGAAACATTCCAAAAACCCAACAAAATAGTTTAGAACCCGCCAAAACTGATCAAAACATTCTGAAAAGATGCCAAAATACTATCAAACCAGTAAGAAGTGATCAAAACATTCAATAACTTGCCAAAACATAATCAAAACAAATGAAAGCAAACCAAAACATTCCAAATACCCGCCAAAATATTTTAAAACCCGCCAAAAGGAATCCAAACATTCCAAAACCTGCCAAGAAAATATAAACAACACAAGAGAAAACAAAACGTTCTAAAACACCACCAAAACATTCCGAAAACCCGCCAAAACATCATCAAAACAATTCAAAACCAACCAAAAAATAAGAGGAACACGGCAACATATTGGCAAGCAAGAGACGGAGAACGCGGCACCTTCTAGGAGGCCAAGAAGGAAGCCGCACAACACCTGCACTGTGTCTGCAACTTTCAAACTGCTAGAAGCTAGTGGCTTGCCACTGGCCTGCCTCTTCAATTGCCATTAGCATTCCAATGGAAGCTATTCTTGGACAACTTTGCTCTGCTTGCTGCTAGTTCTGCCCCAGCCTACCATAGAGAACCTTGCTCTTGCCTTGAGGCTCTGAGATGCCAAGAACTTTTCAACTTCAAAGGGCGGGCCGGGCTACATCTACTCAGCTGCCACAGTTTCTCCTTGCTAGACCTAGTGGGAAAGCATTTTGCTGAGATGCAGAAGGCAAGAAACGCAGAATACGGAGACACGGAGCTGTCCCAAGTGCCGCTGCCAGGCGTCTTTCCGCAGAAGGAGCGCCCCGGAGCGCACCGCAACCGGCACCGTCATCTCTGCGCAAAAAGCCAAAATATTTTAAAACCCGCCAAAACTAATCCAAAAATATTTTCAAACCCGCCAAAATAGAAAACCAGACAGAAGTGATCAATACATTCGAAAAAACCTGACAAAACATGATCAAGCCCACCAAAGCTAATCCAAACACACCAAAAACTGGGCTAAACAGAATCAAAACAAATCAAAACAAATCTAAAACTTCTAAAAACCCGCCAAAATATTTCAAAACCCGTCAAAACTAATCAAAACCTTCCGAATACCCATTAAAAAAAATTGCAAATACCCGCCAAAATATTTTAAAACCCGCCAAAATGAATCCAAACATTCCAAAACCTGCCAACACAATATAAACAACTCAAGAGAATACAAAACATTCTAAAACCCAACCCAAACATTCCGAAAACCCGCCAAAACATCATCAAAACAAATCAAAACCAACCAAAAAATAAGAGGAACACGGCAACATATTGGCAAGCAAGAGACGGAGAACGCGGCACCTTCTAGGAGGCCAAGAAGGAAGCCGCACAACACCTGCACTGTGTCTGCAACTTTCAAACTGCTAGAAGCTAGTGGCTTGCCACTGGCCTGCCTCTTCAATTGCCATTAGCATTCCAATGGAAGCTATTCTTGGACAACTTTGCTCTGCTTGCTGCTAGTTCTGCCCCAGCCTACCATAGAGAACCTTGCTCTTGCCTTGAGGCTCTGAGATGCCAAGAACTTGTCAACTTCAAAGGGCGGGCCGGGCTACATCTACTCAGCTGCCACAGTTTCTCCTTGCTAGACCTAGTGGGAAAGCATTTTGCTGAGATGCAGAAGGCAAGAAACGCAGAATACGGAGACGCGGAGCTGTCCCAAGTGCCGCTGCCAGGCGTCTTTCCGCAGAAGGAGCGCCCCGGAGCGCACCGCAACCGGCACCGTCATCTCTGCGCAAAGAGCCAAAATATTTTAAAACCCGCCAAAACTAATCCAAAAATATTTTCAAACCCGCCAAAATAGAAAACCAGACAGAAGTCATCAATACATTCGAAAAAACCTGACAAAACATGATCAAGCCCACCAAAGCTAATCCAAACACACCAAAAACTGGGCTAAACAGAATCAAAACAAATCAAAACAAATCGAAACCTTCTAAAAACCCGCCAAAATATTTCAAAACCCGTCAAAACTAATCAAAACCTTCCGAATACCCATTAAAAAACATTCCAAATACCCGCCAAAAGATTTTAAAACCCGCCAAAAGGAATCCAAACATTCCAAAACCTGCCAACACAATAAAAACAACTCAAGAGAATACAAAACATTCTAAAACCCAACCAAAACATTCCGAAAACCCACCTAAACATCATAAAAACAAATCAAAACCAACCAAAAAATAAGAGGAACACGGCAACATATTGGCAAGCAAGAGACGGAGAACGCGGCACCTTCTAGGAGGCCAAGAAGGAAGCCGCACAACACCTGCACTGTGTCTGCAACTTTCAAACTGCTAGAAGCTAGTGGCTTGCCACTGGCCTGCCTCTTCAATTGCCATTAGCATTCCAATGGAAGCTATTCTTGGACAACTTTGCTCTGCTTGCTGCTAGTTCTGCCCCAGCCTACCATAGAGAACCTTGCTCTTGCCTTGAGGCTCTGAGATGCCAAGAACTTGTCAACTTCAAAGGGCGGGCCGGGCTACATCTACTCAGCTGCCACAGTTTCTCCTTGCTAGACCTAGTGGGAAAGCATTTTGCTGAGATGCAGAAGGCAAGAAAGGCAGAATACGGAGACGCGGAGCTGTCCCAAGTGCCGCTGCCAGGCGTCTTTCCGCAGAAGGAGCGCCCTGGAGCGCACCGCAACCGGCACCGTCATCTCTGCGCAAAGAGCCAAAATATTTTAAAACCCGCCAAAACTAATCCAAAAATATTTTCAAACCCGCCAAAATAGAAAACCAGACAGAAGTCATCAATACATTCGAAAAAACCTGACAAAACATGATCAAGCCCACCAAAGCTAATCCAAACACACCAAAAACTGGGCTAAACAGAATCAAAACAAATCAAAACAAATCGAAACCTTCTAAAAACCCGCCAAAATATTTCAAAACCCGTCAAAACTAATCAAAACCTTCCGAATACCCATTAAAAAACATTCCAAATACCCGCCAAAAGATTTTAAAACCCGCCAAAAGGAATCCAAACATTCCAAAACCTGCCAACACAATAAAAACAACTCAAGAGAATACAAAACATTCTAAAACCCAACCAAAACATTCCGAAAACCCACCTAAACATCATAAAAACAAATCAAAACCAACCGAAACATTCTGAAAACCCGCCAAAATGATTTAGACCCGCAAAACTCATCAAAACATTCTGAAAAGATGCCAAAACATTAGAAAACCAGCCTGAACTGATCAAAACATTCAAAAAACTTGGCAATACATCATAAAAACAAATCAAAACCAACCGAAACATTCCAAAAACCAGCCAAAATATTCTGAAATTTGGCCAAAACATCATAAAAATAAATCAAAACCAACCGAAACATTCCAAAAACCCGACAAAATAGTTTAGAACCCGCCAAAACTGATCAAAACATTCTGAAAAGATGCCAAAATACTATCAAACCAGTAAGAAGTGATCAAAACATTCAATAACTTGCCAAAACATAATCAAAACAAATGAAAGCAAACCAAAACATTCCAAATACCCGCCAAAATATTTTAAAACCCGCCAAAAGGAATCCAAACATTCCAAAACCTGCCAAGACAATATAAACAACACAAGAGAAAACAAAACATTCTAAAACACCACCAAAACATTCCGAAAACCCGCCAAAACATCATCAAAACAATTCAAAACCAACCAAAAAATAAGAGGAACACGGCAACATATTGGCAAGCAAGAGACGGAGAACGCGGCACCTTCTAGGAGGCCAAGAAGGAAGCCGCACAACACCTGCACTGTGTCTGCAACTTTCAAACTGCTAGAAGCTAGTGGCTTGCCACTGGCCTGCCTCTTCAATTGCCATTAGCATTCCAATGGAAGCTATTCTTGGACAACTTTGCTCTGCTTGCTGCTAGTTCTGCCCCAGCCTAGCATAGAGAACCTTGCTCTTGCCTTGAGGCTCTGAGATGCCAAGAACTTGTCAACTTCAAAGGGCGGGCCGGGCTACATCTACTCAGCTGCCACAGTTTCTCCTTGCTAGACCTAGTGGGAAAGCATTTTGCTGAGATGCAGAAGGCAAGAAACGCAGAATACGGAGACGCGGAGCTGTCCCAAGTGCCGCTGCCAGGCGTCTTTCCGCAGAAGGAGCGCCCCGGAGCGCACCGCAACCGGCACCGTCATCTCTGCGCAAAAAGCCAAAATATTTTAAAACCCGCCAAAACTAATCCAAAAATATTTTCAAACCCGCCAAAATAGAAAACCAGACAGAAGTGATCAATACATTCGAAAAAACCTGACAAAACATGATCAAGCCCACCAAAGCTAATCCAAACACACCAAAAACTGGGCTAAACAGAATCAAAACAAATCAAAACAAATCTAAATCTTCTAAAAACCCGCCAAAATATTTCAAAACCCGTCAAAACTAATCAAAACCTTCCGAATACCCATTAAAAAAAATTCCAAATACCCGCCAAAATATTTTAAAACCCGCCAAAATGAATCCAAACATTCCAAAACATGCCAAGAAAATATAAACAACTCAAGAGAATACAAAACATTCTAAAACCCAACCAAAACATTCCGAAAACCCGCCAAAACATCATCAAAACAAATCAAAACCAACCAAAAAATAAGAGGAACACGGCAACATATTGGCAAGCAAGAGACGGAGAGTGCGGCACCTTCTAGGAGGCCAAGAAGGAAGCCGCACAACACCTGCACTGTGTCTGCAACTTTCAAACTGCTAGAAGCTAGTGGCTTGCCACTGGCCTGCCTCTTCAATTGCCATTAGCATTCCAATGGAAGCTATTCTTGGACAACTTTGCTCTGCTTGCTGCTAGTTCTGCCCCAGCCTACCATAGAGAACCTTGCTCTTGCCTTGAGGCTCTGAGATGCCAAGAACTTGTCAACTTCAAAGGGCGGGCCGGGCTACATCTACTCAGCTGCCACAGTTTCTCCTTGCTAGACCTAGTGGGAAAGCATTTTGCTGAGATGCAGAAGGCAAGAAACACAGAATACGGAGACGCGGAGCTGTCCCAAGTGCTGCTGCCAGGCGTCTTTCCTCAGAAGGAGCGCCCCGGAGCGCACCGCAACCGGCACCGTCATCTCTGCGCAAAGAGCCAAAATATTTTAAAACCCGCCAAAACTAATCCAAAAATATTTTCAAACGCGCCAAAATAGAAAACCGGACAGAAGTGATCAATACATTCGAAAAAACCTGACAAAACATGATCAAGCCCACCAAAGCTAATCCAAACACACCAAAAACTGGCCAAACAGAATCAAAACAAATCAAAACAAATCTAAACCTTCTTAAAACCCGCCAAAATATTTCAAAACCCGTCAAAACTAATCAAAACCTACCGAATACCCGCCAAAACATTCCAAATACCCGCCAAAAGATTTAAAAACCCGCCAAAAGGAATCCAAATATTCCAAAACCTGCCAACACAATAAAAACAACTCAAGAGAATACAAAACATTCTAAAACCCAACCAAAACATTCCGAAAACCCACCAAAACATCATAAAAACAAATCAAAACCAACCAAAACATTCTGAAAACCCGCCAAAATGATTTAGACCCGCAAAACTCATCAAAACATTCTGAAAAGATGCCAAAACATTAGAAAACCAGCCTGAACTGATCAAAACATTCAAAAAACTTGGCAAAACATCATAAAAACAAATCAAAACCAACCAAAACATTCCAAAAACCAGCCAAAATATTCTGAAATCCGGCCAAAACATCATAAAAACAAATCAAAACCAACCGAAACATTCCAAAAACCCAACAAAATAGTTTAGAACCCGCCAAAACTGATCAAAACATTCTGAAAAGATGCCAAAATACTATCAAACCAGTAAGAAGTGATCAAAACATTCAATAACTTGCCAAAACATAATCAAAACAAATGAAAGCAAACCAAAACATTCCAAATACCCGCCAAAATATTTTAAAACCCGCCAAAAGGAATCCAAACATTCCAAAACCTGCCAAGAAAATATAAACAACACAAGAGAAAACAAAACGTTCTAAAACACCACCAAAACATTCCGAAAACCCGCCAAAACATCATCAAAACAATTCAAAACCAACCAAAAAATAAGAGGAACACGGCAACATATTGGCAAGCAAGAGACGGAGAACGCGGCACCTTCTAGGAGGCCAAGAAGGAAGCCGCACAACACCTGCACTGTGTCTGCAACTTTCAAACTGCTAGAAGCTAGTGGCTTGCCACTGGCCTGCCTCTTCAATTGCCATTAGCATTCCAATGGAAGCTATTCTTGGACAACTTTGCTCTGCTTGCTGCTAGTTCTGCCCCAGCCTACCATAGAGAACCTTGCTCTTGCCTTGAGGCTCTGAGATGCCAAGAACTTTTCAACTTCAAAGGGCGGGCCGGGCTACATCTACTCAGCTGCCACAGTTTCTCCTTGCTAGACCTAGTGGGAAAGCATTTTGCTGAGATGCAGAAGGCAAGAAACGCAGAATACGGAGACACGGAGCTGTCCCAAGTGCCGCTGCCAGGCGTCTTTCCGCAGAAGGAGCGCCCCGGAGCGCACCGCAACCGGCACCGTCATCTCTGCGCAAAAAGCCAAAATATTTTAAAACCCGCCAAAACTAATCCAAAAATATTTTCAAACCCGCCAAAATAGAAAACCAGACAGAAGTGATCAATACATTCGAAAAAACCTGACAAAACATGATCAAGCCCACCAAAGCTAATCCAAACACACCAAAAACTGGGCTAAACAGAATCAAAACAAATCAAAACAAATCTAAAACTTCTAAAAACCCGCCAAAATATTTCAAAACCCGTCAAAACTAATCAAAACCTTCCGAATACCCATTAAAAAAAATTGCAAATACCCGCCAAAATATTTTAAAACCCGCCAAAATGAATCCAAACATTCCAAAACCTGCCAACACAATATAAACAACTCAAGAGAATACAAAACATTCTAAAACCCAACCCAAACATTCCGAAAACCCGCCAAAACATCATCAAAACAAATCAAAACCAACCAAAAAATAAGAGGAACACGGCAACATATTGGCAAGCAAGAGACGGAGAACGCGGCACCTTCTAGGAGGCCAAGAAGGAAGCCGCACAACACCTGCACTGTGTCTGCAACTTTCAAACTGCTAGAAGCTAGTGGCTTGCCACTGGCCTGCCTCTTCAATTGCCATTAGCATTCCAATGGAAGCTATTCTTGGACAACTTTGCTCTGCTTGCTGCTAGTTCTGCCCCAGCCTACCATAGAGAACCTTGCTCTTGCCTTGAGGCTCTGAGATGCCAAGAACTTGTCAACTTCAAAGGGCGGGCCGGGCTACATCTACTCAGCTGCCACAGTTTCTCCTTGCTAGACCTAGTGGGAAAGCATTTTGCTGAGATGCAGAAGGCAAGAAACGCAGAATACGGAGACGCGGAGCTGTCCCAAGTGCCGCTGCCAGGCGTCTTTCCGCAGAAGGAGCGCCCCGGAGCGCACCGCAACCGGCACCGTCATCTCTGCGCAAAGAGCCAAAATATTTTAAAACCCGCCAAAACTAATCCAAAAATATTTTCAAACCCGCCAAAATAGAAAACCAGACAGAAGTCATCAATACATTCGAAAAAACCTGACAAAACATGATCAAGCCCACCAAAGCTAATCCAAACACACCAAAAACTGGGCTAAACAGAATCAAAACAAATCAAAACAAATCGAAACCTTCTAAAAACCCGCCAAAATATTTCAAAACCCGTCAAAACTAATCAAAACCTTCCGAATACCCATTAAAAAACATTCCAAATACCCGCCAAAAGATTTTAAAACCCGCCAAAAGGAATCCAAACATTCCAAAACCTGCCAACACAATAAAAACAACTCAAGAGAATACAAAACATTCTAAAACCCAACCAAAACATTCCGAAAACCCACCTAAACATCATAAAAACAAATCAAAACCAACCAAAAAATAAGAGGAACACGGCAACATATTGGCAAGCAAGAGACGGAGAACGCGGCACCTTCTAGGAGGCCAAGAAGGAAGCCGCACAACACCTGCACTGTGTCTGCAACTTTCAAACTGCTAGAAGCTAGTGGCTTGCCACTGGCCTGCCTCTTCAATTGCCATTAGCATTCCAATGGAAGCTATTCTTGGACAACTTTGCTCTGCTTGCTGCTAGTTCTGCCCCAGCCTACCATAGAGAACCTTGCTCTTGCCTTGAGGCTCTGAGATGCCAAGAACTTGTCAACTTCAAAGGGCGGGCCGGGCTACATCTACTCAGCTGCCACAGTTTCTCCTTGCTAGACCTAGTGGGAAAGCATTTTGCTGAGATGCAGAAGGCAAGAAACGCAGAATACGGAGACGCGGAGCTGTCCCAAGTGCCGCTGCCAGGCGTCTTTCCGCAGAAGGAGCGCCCTGGAGCGCACCGCAACCGGCACCGTCATCTCTGCGCAAAGAGCCAAAATATTTTAAAACCCGCCAAAACTAATCCAAAAATATTTTCAAACCCGCCAAAATAGAAAACCAGACAGAAGTCATCAATACATTCGAAAAAACCTGACAAAACATGATCAAGCCCACCAAAGCTAATCCAAACACACCAAAAACTGGGCTAAACAGAATCAAAACAAATCAAAACAAATCGAAACCTTCTAAAAACCCGCCAAAATATTTCAAAACCCGTCAAAACTAATCAAAACCTTCCGAATACCCATTAAAAAACATTCCAAATACCCGCCAAAAGATTTTAAAACCCGCCAAAAGGAATCCAAACATTCCAAAACCTGCCAACACAATAAAAACAACTCAAGAGAATACAAAACATTCTAAAACCCAACCAAAACATTCCGAAAACCCACCTAAACATCATAAAAACAAATCAAAACCAACCGAAACATTCTGAAAACCCGCCAAAATGATTTAGACCCGCAAAACTCATCAAAACATTCTGAAAAGATGCCAAAACATTAGAAAACCAGCCTGAACTGATCAAAACATTCAAAAAACTTGGCAATACATCATAAAAACAAATCAAAACCAACCGAAACATTCCAAAAACCAGCCAAAATATTCTGAAATTTGGCCAAAACATCATAAAAATAAATCAAAACCAACCGAAACATTCCAAAAACCCGACAAAATAGTTTAGAACCCGCCAAAACTGATCAAAACATTCTGAAAAGATGCCAAAATACTATCAAACCAGTAAGAAGTGATCAAAACATTCAATAACTTGCCAAAACATAATCAAAACAAATGAAAGCAAACCAAAACATTCCAAATACCCGCCAAAATATTTTAAAACCCGCCAAAAGGAATCCAAACATTCCAAAACCTGCCAAGACAATATAAACAACACAAGAGAAAACAAAACATTCTAAAACACCACCAAAACATTCCGAAAACCCGCCAAAACATCATCAAAACAATTCAAAACCAACCAAAAAATAAGAGGAACACGGCAACATATTGGCAAGCAAGAGACGGAGAACGCGGCACCTTCTAGGAGGCCAAGAAGGAAGCCGCACAACACCTGCACTGTGTCTGCAACTTTCAAACTGCTAGAAGCTAGTGGCTTGCCACTGGCCTGCCTCTTCAATTGCCATTAGCATTCCAATGGAAGCTATTCTTGGACAACTTTGCTCTGCTTGCTGCTAGTTCTGCCCCAGCCTAGCATAGAGAACCTTGCTCTTGCCTTGAGGCTCTGAGATGCCAAGAACTTGTCAACTTCAAAGGGCGGGCCGGGCTACATCTACTCAGCTGCCACAGTTTCTCCTTGCTAGACCTAGTGGGAAAGCATTTTGCTGAGATGCAGAAGGCAAGAAACGCAGAATACGGAGACGCGGAGCTGTCCCAAGTGCCGCTGCCAGGCGTCTTTCCGCAGAAGGAGCGCCCCGGAGCGCACCGCAACCGGCACCGTCATCTCTGCGCAAAAAGCCAAAATATTTTAAAACCCGCCAAAACTAATCCAAAAATATTTTCAAACCCGCCAAAATAGAAAACCAGACAGAAGTGATCAATACATTCGAAAAAACCTGACAAAACATGATCAAGCCCACCAAAGCTAATCCAAACACACCAAAAACTGGGCTAAACAGAATCAAAACAAATCAAAACAAATCTAAATCTTCTAAAAACCCGCCAAAATATTTCAAAACCCGTCAAAACTAATCAAAACCTTCCGAATACCCATTAAAAAAAATTCCAAATACCCGCCAAAATATTTTAAAACCCGCCAAAATGAATCCAAACATTCCAAAACATGCCAAGAAAATATAAACAACTCAAGAGAATACAAAACATTCTAAAACCCAACCAAAACATTCCGAAAACCCGCCAAAACATCATCAAAACAAATCAAAACCAACCAAAAAATAAGAGGAACACGGCAACATATTGGCAAGCAAGAGACGGAGAGTGCGGCACCTTCTAGGAGGCCAAGAAGGAAGCCGCACAACACCTGCACTGTGTCTGCAACTTTCAAACTGCTAGAAGCTAGTGGCTTGCCACTGGCCTGCCTCTTCAATTGCCATTAGCATTCCAATGGAAGCTATTCTTGGACAACTTTGCTCTGCTTGCTGCTAGTTCTGCCCCAGCCTACCATAGAGAACCTTGCTCTTGCCTTGAGGCTCTGAGATGCCAAGAACTTGTCAACTTCAAAGGGCGGGCCGGGCTACATCTACTCAGCTGCCACAGTTTCTCCTTGCTAGACCTAGTGGGAAAGCATTTTGCTGAGATGCAGAAGGCAAGAAACACAGAATACGGAGACGCGGAGCTGTCCCAAGTGCTGCTGCCAGGCGTCTTTCCTCAGAAGGAGCGCCCCGGAGCGCACCGCAACCGGCACCGTCATCTCTGCGCAAAGAGCCAAAATATTTTAAAACCCGCCAAAACTAATCCAAAAATATTTTCAAACGCGCCAAAATAGAAAACCGGACAGAAGTGATCAATACATTCGAAAAAACCTGACAAAACATGATCAAGCCCACCAAAGCTAATCCAAACACACCAAAAACTGGCCAAACAGAATCCAAACAAATCAAAACAAATCTAAACCTTCTAAAAACCCGCCAAAATATTTCAAAACCCGTCAAAACTAATCAAAACCTACCGAATACCCGCCAAAACATTCCAAATACCCGCCAAAATATTTAAAAACCCGCCAAAAGGAATCCAAATATTCCAAAACCTGCCAACACAATAAAAACAACTCAAGAGAATACAAAACATTCTAAAACCCAACCAAAACATTCCGAAAACCCACCAAAACATCATAAAAACAAATCAAAACCAACCAAAACATTCTGAAAACCCGCCAAAATGATTTAGACCCGCAAAACTCATCAAAACATTCTGAAAAGATGCCAAAACATTAGAAAACCAGCCTGAACTGATCAAAACATTCAAAAAACTTGGCAAAACATCATAAAAACAAATCAAAACCAACCAAAACATTCCAAAAACCAGCCAAAATATTCTGAAATCCGGCCAAAACATCATAAAAACAAATCAAAACCAACCGAAACATTCCAAAAACCCAACAAAATAGTTTAGAACCCGCCAAAACTGATCAAAACATTCTGAAAAGATGCCAAAATACTATCAAACCAGTAAGAAGTGATCAAAACATTCAATAACTTGCCAAAACATAATCAAAACAAATGAAAGCAAACCAAAACATTCCAAATACCCGCCAAAAGATTTTAAAACCCGCCAAAAGGAATCCAAACATTCCAAAACCTGCCAAGAAAATATAAACAACACAAGAGAAAACAAAACGTTCTAAAACACCACCAAAACATTCCGAAAACCCGCCAAAACATCATCAAAACAATTCAAAACCAACCAAAAAATAAGAGGAACACGGCAACATATTGGCAAGCAAGAGACGGAGAACGCGGCACCTTCTAGGAGGCCAAGAAGGAAGCCGCACAACACCTGCACTGTGTCTGCAACTTTCAAACTGCTAGAAGCTAGTGGCTTGCCACTGGCCTGCCTCTTCAATTGCCATTAGCATTCCAATGGAAGCTATTCTTGGACAACTTTGCTCTGCTTGCTGCTAGTTCTGCCCCAGCCTACCATAGAGAACCTTGCTCTTGCCTTGAGGCTCTGAGATGCCAAGAACTTTTCAACTTCAAAGGGCGGGCCGGGCTACATCTACTCAGCTGCCACAGTTTCTCCTTGCTAGACCTAGTGGGAAAGCATTTTGCTGAGATGCAGAAGGCAAGAAACGCAGAATACGGAGACACGGAGCTGTCCCAAGTGCCGCTGCCAGGCGTCTTTCCGCAGAAGGAGCGCCCCGGAGCGCACCGCAACCGGCACCGTCATCTCTGCGCAAAGAGCCAAAATATTTTAAAACCCGCCAAAACTAATCCAAAAATATTTTCAAACCCGCCAAAATAGAAAACCAGACAGAAGTGATCAATACATTCGAAAAAACCTGACAAAACATGATCAAGCCCACCAAAGCTAATCCAAACACACCAAAAACTGGGCTAAACAGAATCAAAACAAATCAAAACAAATCGAAACCTTCTAAAAACCCGCCAAAATATTTCAAAACCCGTCAAAACTAATCAAAACCTTCCGAATACCCATTAAAAAAAATTGCAAATACCCGCCAAAATATTTTAAAACCCGCCAAAATGAATCCAAACATTCCAAAACCTGCCAAGAAAATATAAACAACTCAAGAGAATACAAAACATTCTAAAACCCAACCAAAACATTCCGAAAACCCGCCAAAACATCATCAAAACAAATCAAAACCAACCAAAAAATAAGAGGAACACGGCAACATATTGGCAAGCAAGAGACGGAGAGTGCGGCACCTTCTAGGAGGCCAAGAAGGAAGCCGCACAACACCTGCACTGTGTCTGCAACTTTCAAACTGCTAGAAGCTAGTGGCTTGCCACTGGCCTGCCTCTTCAATTGCCATTAGCATTCCAATGGAAGCTATTCTTGGACAACTTTGCTCTGCTTGCTGCTAGTTCTGCCCCAGCCTACCATAGAGAACCTTGCTCTTGCCTTGAGGCTCTGAGATGCCAAGAACTTGTCAACTTCAAAGGGCGGGCCGGGCTACATCTACTCAGCTGCCACAGTTTCTCCTTGCTAGACCTAGTGGGAAAGCATTTTGCTGAGATGCAGAAGGCAAGAAACACAGAATACGGAGACGCGGAGCTGTCCCAAGTGCTGCTGCCAGGCGTCTTTCCTCAGAAGGAGCGCCCCGGAGCGCACCGCAACCGGCACCGTCATCTCTGCGCAAAGAGCCAAAATATTTTAAAACCCGCCAAAACTAATCCAAAAATATTTTCAAACGCGCCAAAATAGAAAACCGGACAGAAGTGATCAATACATTCGAAAAAACCTGACAAAACATGATCAAGCCCACCAAAGCTAATCCAAACACACCAAAAACTGGCCAAACAGAATCAAAACAAATCAAAACAAATCTAAACCTTCTTAAAACCCGCCAAAATATTTCAAAACCCGTCAAAACTAATCAAAACCTACCGAATACCCGCCAAAACATTCCAAATACCCGCCAAAAGATTTAAAAACCCGCCAAAAGGAATCCAAATATTCCAAAACCTGCCAACACAATAAAAACAACTCAAGAGAATACAAAACATTCTAAAACCCAACCAAAACATTCCGAAAACCCACCAAAACATCATAAAAACAAATCAAAACCAACCAAAACATTCTGAAAACCCGCCAAAATGATTTAGACCCGCAAAACTCATCAAAACATTCTGAAAAGATGCCAAAACATTAGAAAACCAGCCTGAACTGATCAAAACATTCAAAAAACTTGGCAAAACATCATAAAAACAAATCAAAACCAACCAAAACATTCCAAAAACCAGCCAAAATATTCTGAAATCCGGCCAAAACATCATAAAAACAAATCAAAACCAACCGAAACATTCCAAAAACCCAACAAAATAGTTTAGAACCCGCCAAAACTGATCAAAACATTCTGAAAAGATGCCAAAATACTATCAAACCAGTAAGAAGTGATCAAAACATTCAATAACTTGCCAAAACATAATCAAAACAAATGAAAGCAAACCAAAACATTCCAAATACCCGCCAAAATATTTTAAAACCCGCCAAAAGGAATCCAAACATTCCAAAACCTGCCAAGAAAATATAAACAACACAAGAGAAAACAAAACGTTCTAAAACACCACCAAAACATTCCGAAAACCCGCCAAAACATCATCAAAACAATTCAAAACCAACCAAAAAATAAGAGGAACACGGCAACATATTGGCAAGCAAGAGACGGAGAACGCGGCACCTTCTAGGAGGCCAAGAAGGAAGCCGCACAACACCTGCACTGTGTCTGCAACTTTCAAACTGCTAGAAGCTAGTGGCTTGCCACTGGCCTGCCTCTTCAATTGCCATTAGCATTCCAATGGAAGCTATTCTTGGACAACTTTGCTCTGCTTGCTGCTAGTTCTGCCCCAGCCTACCATAGAGAACCTTGCTCTTGCCTTGAGGCTCTGAGATGCCAAGAACTTTTCAACTTCAAAGGGCGGGCCGGGCTACATCTACTCAGCTGCCACAGTTTCTCCTTGCTAGACCTAGTGGGAAAGCATTTTGCTGAGATGCAGAAGGCAAGAAACGCAGAATACGGAGACACGGAGCTGTCCCAAGTGCCGCTGCCAGGCGTCTTTCCGCAGAAGGAGCGCCCCGGAGCGCACCGCAACCGGCACCGTCATCTCTGCGCAAAAAGCCAAAATATTTTAAAACCCGCCAAAACTAATCCAAAAATATTTTCAAACCCGCCAAAATAGAAAACCAGACAGAAGTGATCAATACATTCGAAAAAACCTGACAAAACATGATCAAGCCCACCAAAGCTAATCCAAACACACCAAAAACTGGGCTAAACAGAATCAAAACAAATCAAAACAAATCTAAAACTTCTAAAAACCCGCCAAAATATTTCAAAACCCGTCAAAACTAATCAAAACCTTCCGAATACCCATTAAAAAAAATTGCAAATACCCGCCAAAATATTTTAAAACCCGCCAAAATGAATCCAAACATTCCAAAACCTGCCAACACAATATAAACAACTCAAGAGAATACAAAACATTCTAAAACCCAACCCAAACATTCCGAAAACCCGCCAAAACATCATCAAAACAAATCAAAACCAACCAAAAAATAAGAGGAACACGGCAACATATTGGCAAGCAAGAGACGGAGAACGCGGCACCTTCTAGGAGGCCAAGAAGGAAGCCGCACAACACCTGCACTGTGTCTGCAACTTTCAAACTGCTAGAAGCTAGTGGCTTGCCACTGGCCTGCCTCTTCAATTGCCATTAGCATTCCAATGGAAGCTATTCTTGGACAACTTTGCTCTGCTTGCTGCTAGTTCTGCCCCAGCCTACCATAGAGAACCTTGCTCTTGCCTTGAGGCTCTGAGATGCCAAGAACTTGTCAACTTCAAAGGGCGGGCCGGGCTACATCTACTCAGCTGCCACAGTTTCTCCTTGCTAGACCTAGTGGGAAAGCATTTTGCTGAGATGCAGAAGGCAAGAAACGCAGAATACGGAGACGCGGAGCTGTCCCAAGTGCCGCTGCCAGGCGTCTTTCCGCAGAAGGAGCGCCCCGGAGCGCACCGCAACCGGCACCGTCATCTCTGCGCAAAGAGCCAAAATATTTTAAAACCCGCCAAAACTAATCCAAAAATATTTTCAAACCCGCCAAAATAGAAAACCAGACAGAAGTCATCAATACATTCGAAAAAACCTGACAAAACATGATCAAGCCCACCAAAGCTAATCCAAACACACCAAAAACTGGGCTAAACAGAATCAAAACAAATCAAAACAAATCGAAACCTTCTAAAAACCCGCCAAAATATTTCAAAACCCGTCAAAACTAATCAAAACCTTCCGAATACCCATTAAAAAACATTCCAAATACCCGCCAAAAGATTTTAAAACCCGCCAAAAGGAATCCAAACATTCCAAAACCTGCCAACACAATAAAAACAACTCAAGAGAATACAAAACATTCTAAAACCCAACCAAAACATTCCGAAAACCCACCTAAACATCATAAAAACAAATCAAAACCAACCAAAAAATAAGAGGAACACGGCAACATATTGGCAAGCAAGAGACGGAGAACGCGGCACCTTCTAGGAGGCCAAGAAGGAAGCCGCACAACACCTGCACTGTGTCTGCAACTTTCAAACTGCTAGAAGCTAGTGGCTTGCCACTGGCCTGCCTCTTCAATTGCCATTAGCATTCCAATGGAAGCTATTCTTGGACAACTTTGCTCTGCTTGCTGCTAGTTCTGCCCCAGCCTACCATAGAGAACCTTGCTCTTGCCTTGAGGCTCTGAGATGCCAAGAACTTGTCAACTTCAAAGGGCGGGCCGGGCTACATCTACTCAGCTGCCACAGTTTCTCCTTGCTAGACCTAGTGGGAAAGCATTTTGCTGAGATGCAGAAGGCAAGAAACGCAGAATACGGAGACGCGGAGCTGTCCCAAGTGCCGCTGCCAGGCGTCTTTCCGCAGAAGGAGCGCCCTGGAGCGCACCGCAACCGGCACCGTCATCTCTGCGCAAAGAGCCAAAATATTTTAAAACCCGCCAAAACTAATCCAAAAATATTTTCAAACCCGCCAAAATAGAAAACCAGACAGAAGTCATCAATACATTCGAAAAAACCTGACAAAACATGATCAAGCCCACCAAAGCTAATCCAAACACACCAAAAACTGGGCTAAACAGAATCAAAACAAATCAAAACAAATCGAAACCTTCTAAAAACCCGCCAAAATATTTCAAAACCCGTCAAAACTAATCAAAACCTTCCGAATACCCATTAAAAAACATTCCAAATACCCGCCAAAAGATTTTAAAACCCGCCAAAAGGAATCCAAACATTCCAAAACCTGCCAACACAATAAAAACAACTCAAGAGAATACAAAACATTCTAAAACCCAACCAAAACATTCCGAAAACCCACCTAAACATCATAAAAACAAATCAAAACCAACCGAAACATTCTGAAAACCCGCCAAAATGATTTAGACCCGCAAAACTCATCAAAACATTCTGAAAAGATGCCAAAACATTAGAAAACCAGCCTGAACTGATCAAAACATTCAAAAAACTTGGCAATACATCATAAAAACAAATCAAAACCAACCGAAACATTCCAAAAACCAGCCAAAATATTCTGAAATTTGGCCAAAACATCATAAAAATAAATCAAAACCAACCGAAACATTCCAAAAACCCGACAAAATAGTTTAGAACCCGCCAAAACTGATCAAAACATTCTGAAAAGATGCCAAAATACTATCAAACCAGTAAGAAGTGATCAAAACATTCAATAACTTGCCAAAACATAATCAAAACAAATGAAAGCAAACCAAAACATTCCAAATACCCGCCAAAATATTTTAAAACCCGCCAAAAGGAATCCAAACATTCCAAAACCTGCCAAGACAATATAAACAACACAAGAGAAAACAAAACATTCTAAAACACCACCAAAACATTCCGAAAACCCGCCAAAACATCATCAAAACAATTCAAAACCAACCAAAAAATAAGAGGAACACGGCAACATATTGGCAAGCAAGAGACGGAGAACGCGGCACCTTCTAGGAGGCCAAGAAGGAAGCCGCACAACACCTGCACTGTGTCTGCAACTTTCAAACTGCTAGAAGCTAGTGGCTTGCCACTGGCCTGCCTCTTCAATTGCCATTAGCATTCCAATGGAAGCTATTCTTGGACAACTTTGCTCTGCTTGCTGCTAGTTCTGCCCCAGCCTAGCATAGAGAACCTTGCTCTTGCCTTGAGGCTCTGAGATGCCAAGAACTTGTCAACTTCAAAGGGCGGGCCGGGCTACATCTACTCAGCTGCCACAGTTTCTCCTTGCTAGACCTAGTGGGAAAGCATTTTGCTGAGATGCAGAAGGCAAGAAACGCAGAATACGGAGACGCGGAGCTGTCCCAAGTGCCGCTGCCAGGCGTCTTTCCGCAGAAGGAGCGCCCCGGAGCGCACCGCAACCGGCACCGTCATCTCTGCGCAAAAAGCCAAAATATTTTAAAACCCGCCAAAACTAATCCAAAAATATTTTCAAACCCGCCAAAATAGAAAACCAGACAGAAGTGATCAATACATTCGAAAAAACCTGACAAAACATGATCAAGCCCACCAAAGCTAATCCAAACACACCAAAAACTGGGCTAAACAGAATCAAAACAAATCAAAACAAATCTAAATCTTCTAAAAACCCGCCAAAATATTTCAAAACCCGTCAAAACTAATCAAAACCTTCCGAATACCCATTAAAAAAAATTCCAAATACCCGCCAAAATATTTTAAAACCCGCCAAAATGAATCCAAACATTCCAAAACATGCCAAGAAAATATAAACAACTCAAGAGAATACAAAACATTCTAAAACCCAACCAAAACATTCCGAAAACCCGCCAAAACATCATCAAAACAAATCAAAACCAACCAAAAAATAAGAGGAACACGGCAACATATTGGCAAGCAAGAGACGGAGAGTGCGGCACCTTCTAGGAGGCCAAGAAGGAAGCCGCACAACACCTGCACTGTGTCTGCAACTTTCAAACTGCTAGAAGCTAGTGGCTTGCCACTGGCCTGCCTCTTCAATTGCCATTAGCATTCCAATGGAAGCTATTCTTGGACAACTTTGCTCTGCTTGCTGCTAGTTCTGCCCCAGCCTACCATAGAGAACCTTGCTCTTGCCTTGAGGCTCTGAGATGCCAAGAACTTGTCAACTTCAAAGGGCGGGCCGGGCTACATCTACTCAGCTGCCACAGTTTCTCCTTGCTAGACCTAGTGGGAAAGCATTTTGCTGAGATGCAGAAGGCAAGAAACACAGAATACGGAGACGCGGAGCTGTCCCAAGTGCTGCTGCCAGGCGTCTTTCCTCAGAAGGAGCGCCCCGGAGCGCACCGCAACCGGCACCGTCATCTCTGCGCAAAGAGCCAAAATATTTTAAAACCCGCCAAAACTAATCCAAAAATATTTTCAAACGCGCCAAAATAGAAAACCGGACAGAAGTGATCAATACATTCGAAAAAACCTGACAAAACATGATCAAGCCCACCAAAGCTAATCCAAACACACCAAAAACTGGCCAAACAGAATCCAAACAAATCAAAACAAATCTAAACCTTCTAAAAACCCGCCAAAATATTTCAAAACCCGTCAAAACTAATCAAAACCTACCGAATACCCGCCAAAACATTCCAAATACCCGCCAAAATATTTAAAAACCCGCCAAAAGGAATCCAAATATTCCAAAACCTGCCAACACAATAAAAACAACTCAAGAGAATACAAAACATTCTAAAACCCAACCAAAACATTCCGAAAACCCACCAAAACATCATAAAAACAAATCAAAACCAACCAAAACATTCTGAAAACCCGCCAAAATGATTTAGACCCGCAAAACTCATCAAAACATTCTGAAAAGATGCCAAAACATTAGAAAACCAGCCTGAACTGATCAAAACATTCAAAAAACTTGGCAAAACATCATAAAAACAAATCAAAACCAACCAAAACATTCCAAAAACCAGCCAAAATATTCTGAAATCCGGCCAAAACATCATAAAAACAAATCAAAACCAACCGAAACATTCCAAAAACCCAACAAAATAGTTTAGAACCCGCCAAAACTGATCAAAACATTCTGAAAAGATGCCAAAATACTATCAAACCAGTAAGAAGTGATCAAAACATTCAATAACTTGCCAAAACATAATCAAAACAAATGAAAGCAAACCAAAACATTCCAAATACCCGCCAAAAGATTTTAAAACCCGCCAAAAGGAATCCAAACATTCCAAAACCTGCCAAGAAAATATAAACAACACAAGAGAAAACAAAACGTTCTAAAACACCACCAAAACATTCCGAAAACCCGCCAAAACATCATCAAAACAATTCAAAACCAACCAAAAAATAAGAGGAACACGGCAACATATTGGCAAGCAAGAGACGGAGAACGCGGCACCTTCTAGGAGGCCAAGAAGGAAGCCGCACAACACCTGCACTGTGTCTGCAACTTTCAAACTGCTAGAAGCTAGTGGCTTGCCACTGGCCTGCCTCTTCAATTGCCATTAGCATTCCAATGGAAGCTATTCTTGGACAACTTTGCTCTGCTTGCTGCTAGTTCTGCCCCAGCCTACCATAGAGAACCTTGCTCTTGCCTTGAGGCTCTGAGATGCCAAGAACTTTTCAACTTCAAAGGGCGGGCCGGGCTACATCTACTCAGCTGCCACAGTTTCTCCTTGCTAGACCTAGTGGGAAAGCATTTTGCTGAGATGCAGAAGGCAAGAAACGCAGAATACGGAGACACGGAGCTGTCCCAAGTGCCGCTGCCAGGCGTCTTTCCGCAGAAGGAGCGCCCCGGAGCGCACCGCAACCGGCACCGTCATCTCTGCGCAAAGAGCCAAAATATTTTAAAACCCGCCAAAACTAATCCAAAAATATTTTCAAACCCGCCAAAATAGAAAACCAGACAGAAGTGATCAATACATTCGAAAAAACCTGACAAAACATGATCAAGCCCACCAAAGCTAATCCAAACACACCAAAAACTGGGCTAAACAGAATCAAAACAAATCAAAACAAATCGAAACCTTCTAAAAACCCGCCAAAATATTTCAAAACCCGTCAAAACTAATCAAAACCTTCCGAATACCCATTAAAAAAAATTGCAAATACCCGCCAAAATATTTTAAAACCCGCCAAAATGAATCCAAACATTCCAAAACCTGCCAAGAAAATATAAACAACTCAAGAGAATGCAAAACATTCTAAAACCCAACCAAAACATTCCGAAAACCCGCCAAAACATCATCAAAACAAATCAAAACCAACCAAAAAATAAGAGGAACACGGCAACATATTGGCAAGCAAGAGACGGAGAACGCGGCACCTTCTAGGAGGCCAAGAAGGAAGCCGCACAACACCTGCACTGTGTCTGCAACTTTCAAACTGCTAGAAGCTAGTGGCTTGCCACTGGCCTGCCTCTTCAATTGCCATTAGCATTCCAATGGAAGCTATTCTTGGACAACTTTGCTCTGCTTGCTGCTAGTTCTGCCCCAGCCTACCATAGAGAACCTTGCTCTTGCCTTGAGGCTCTGAGATGCCAAGAACTTGTCAACTTCAAAGGGCGGGCCGGGCTACATCTACTCAGCTGCCACAGTTTCTCCTTGCTAGACCTAGTGGGAAAGCATTTTGCTGAGATGCAGAAGGCAAGAAACGCAGAATACGGAGACGCGGAGCTGTCCCAAGTGCCGCTGCCAGGCGTCTTTCCGCAGAAGGAGCGCCCTGGAGCGCACCGCAACCGGCACCGTCATCTCTGCGCAAAGAGCCAAAATATTTTAAAACCCGCCAAAACTAATCCAAAAATATTTTCAAACCCGCCAAAATAGAAAACCAGACAGAAGTCATCAATACATTCGAAAAAACCTGACAAAACATGATCAAGCCCACCAAAGCTAATCCAAACACACCAAAAACTGGGCTAAACAGAATCAAAACAAATCAAAACAAATCGAAACCTTCTAAAAACCCGCCAAAATATTTCAAAACCCGTCAAAACTAATCAAAACCTTCCGAATACCCATTAAAAAACATTCCAAATACCCGCCAAAAGATTTTAAAACCCGCCAAAAGGAATCCAAACATTCCAAAACCTGCCAACACAATAAAAACAACTCAAGAGAATACAAAACATTCTAAAACCCAACCAAAACATTCCGAAAACCCACCTAAACATCATAAAAACAAATCAAAACCAACCAAAACATTCTGAAAACCCGCCAAAATGATTTAGACCCGCAAAACTCATCAAAACATTCTGAAAAGATGCCAAAACATTAGAAAACCAGCCTGAACTGATCAAAACATTCAAAAAACTTGGCAATACATCATAAAAACAAATCAAAACCAACCGAAACATTCCAAAAACCAGCCAAAATATTCTGAAATTTGGCCAAAACATCATAAAAATAAATCAAAACCAACCGAAACATTCCAAAAACCCGACAAAATAGTTTAGAACCCGCCAAAACTGATCAAAACATTCTGAAAAGATGCCAAAATACTATCAAACCAGTAAGAAGTGATCAAAACATTCAATAACTTGCCAAAACATAATCAAAACAAATGAAAGCAAACCAAAACATTCCAAATACCCGCCAAAATATTTTAAAACCCGCCAAAAGGAATCCAAACATTCCAAAACCTGCCAAGACAATATAAACAACACAAGAGAAAACAAAACATTCTAAAACACCACCAAAACATTCCGAAAACCCGCCAAAACATCATCAAAACAATTCAAAACCAACCAAAAAATAAGAGGAACACGGCAACATATTGGCAAGCAAGAGACGGAGAACGCGGCACCTTCTAGGAGGCCAAGAAGGAAGCCGCACAACACCTGCACTGTGTCTGCAACTTTCAAACTGCTAGAAGCTAGTGGCTTGCCACTGGCCTGCCTCTTCAATTGCCATTAGCATTCCAATGGAAGCTATTCTTGGACAACTTTGCTCTGCTTGCTGCTAGTTCTGCCCCAGCCTAGCATAGAGAACCTCGCTCTTCCCTTGAGGCTCTGAGATGCCAAGAACTTGTCAACTTCAAAGGGCGGGCCGGGCTACATCTACTCAGCTGCCACAGTTTCTCCTTGCTAGACCTAGTGGGAAAGCATTTTGCTGAGATGCAGAAGGCAAGAAACGCAGAATACGGAGACGCGGAGCTGTCCCAAGTGCCGCTGCCAGGCGTCTTTCCGCAGAAGGAGCGCCCCGGAGCGCACCGCAACCGGCACCGTCATCTCTGCGCAAAAAGCCAAAATATTTTAAAACCCGCCAAAACTAATCCAAAAATATTTTCAAACCCGCCAAAATAGAAAACCAGACAGAAGTGATCAATACATTCGAAAAAACCTGACAAAACATGATCAAGCCCACCAAAGCTAATCCAAACACACCAAAAACTGGGCTAAACAGAATCAAAACAAATCAAAACAAATCTAAAACTTCTAAAAACCCGCCAAAATATTTCAAAACCCGTCAAAACTAATCAAAACCTTCCGAATACCCATTAAAAAAAATTGCAAATACCCGCCAAAATATTTTAAAACCCGCCAAAAGGAATCCAAACATTCCAAAACCTGCCAAGAAAATATAAACAACTCAAGAGAATACAAAACATTCTAAAACCCAACCCAAACATTCCGAAAACCCGCCAAAACATCATCAAAACAAATCAAAACCAACCAAAAAATAAGAGGAACACGGCAACATATTGGCAAGCAAGAGACGGAGAACGCGGCACCTTCTAGGAGGCCAAGAAGGAAGCCGCACAACACCTGCACTGTGTCTGCAACTTTCAAACTGCTAGAAGCTAGTGGCTTGCCACTGGCCTGCCTCTTCAATTGCCATTAGCATTCCAATGGAAGCTATTCTTGGACAACTTTGCTCTGCTTGCTGCTAGTTCTGCCCCAGCCTACCATAGAGAACCTTGCTCTTGCCTTGAGGCTCTGAGATGCCAAGAACTTGTCAAATTCAAAGGGCGGGCCGGGCTACATCTACTCAGCTGGCACAGTTTCTCCTTGCTAGACCTAGTGGGAAAGCATTTTGCTGAGATGCAGAAGGCAAGAAACGCAGAATACGGAGACGCGGAGCTGTCCCAAGTGCCGCTGCCAGGCGTCTTTCCGCAGAAGGAGCGCCCCGGAGCGCACCGCAACCGGCACCGTCATCTCTGCGCAAAGAGCCAAAATATTTTAAAACCCGCCAAAACTAATCCAAAAATATTTTCAAACCCGCCAAAATAGAAAACCGGACAGAAGTGATCAATACATTCGAAAAAACCTGACAAAACATGATCAAGCCCACCAAAGCTAATCCAAACACACCAAAAACTGGGCTAAACAGAATCAAAACAAATCAAAACAAATCTAAACCTTCTAAAAACCCGCCAAAATATTTCAAAACCCGTCAAAACTAATCAAAACCTTCCGAATACCCATTAAAAAACATTCCAAATACCCGCCAAAATATTTTAAAACCCGCCAAAAGGAATCCAAACATTCCAAAACCTGCCAACACAATAAAAACAACTCAAGAGAATACAAAACATTCTAAAACCCAACCAAAACATTCCGAAAACCCACCTAAACATCATAAAAACAAATCAAAACCAACCGAAACATTCTGAAAACCCGCCAAAATGATTTAGACCCGCAAAACTCATCAAAACATTCTGAAAAGATGCCAAAACATTAGAAAACCAGCCTGAACTGATCAAAACATTCAAAAAACTTGGCAAAACATCATAAAAACAAATCAAAACCAACCGAAACATTCCAAAAACCAGCCAAAATATTCTGAAATTTGGCCAAAACATCATAAAAATAAATCAAAACCAACCGAAACATTCCAAAAACCCGACAAAATAGTTTAGAACCCGCCAAAACTGATCAAAACATTCTGAAAAGATGCCAAAATACTATCAAACCAGTAAGAAGTGATCAAAACATTCAATAACTTGCCAAAACATAATCAAAACAAATGAAAGCAAACCAAAACATTCCAAATACCCGCCAAAATATTTTAAAACCCGCCAAAAGGAATCCAAACATTCCAAAACCTGCCAAGACAATATAAACAACACAAGAGAAAACAAAACATTCTAAAACACCACCAAAACATTCCGAAAACCCGCCAAAACATCATCAAAACAATTCAAAACCAACCAAAAAATAAGAGGAACACAGCAACATATTGGCAAGCAAGAGACGGAGAACGCGGCACCTTCTAGGAGGCCAAGAAGGAAGCCGCACAACACCTGCACTGTGTCTGCAACTTTCAAACTGCTAGAAGCTAGTGGCTTGCCACTGGCCTGCCTCTTCAATTGCCATTAGCATTCCAATGGAAGCTATTCTTGGACAACTTTGCTCTGCTTGCTGCTAGTTCTGCCCCAGCCTACCATAGAGAACCTTGCTCTTCCCTTGAGGCTCTGAGATGCCAAGAACTTGTCAACTTCAAAGGGCGGGCCGGGCTACATCTACTCAGCTGCCACAGTTTCTCCTTGCTAGACCTAGTGGGAAAGCATTTTGCTGAGATGCAGAAGGCAAGAAACGCAGAATACGGAGACGCGGAGCTGTCCCAAGTGCCGCTGCCAGGCGTCTTTCCGCAGAAGGAGCGCCCCGGAGCGCACCGCAACCGGCACCGTCATCTCTGCGCAAAAAGCCAAAATATTTTAAAACCCGCCAAAACTAATCCAAAAATATTTTCAAACCCGCCAAAATAGAAAACCAGACAGAAGTCATCAATACATTCGAAAAAACCTGACAAAACATGATAAAGCCCACCAAAGCTAATCCAAACACACCAAAAACTGGCCAAACAGAATCAAAACAAATCAAAACAAATCTAAATCTTCTAAAAACCCGCCAAAATATTTCAAAACCCGTCAAAACTAATCAAAACCTTCCGAATACCCATTAAAAAAAATTCCAAATACCCGCCAAAATATTTTAAAACCCGCCAAAATGAATCCAAACATTCCAAAACATGCCAAGAAAATATAAACAACTCAAGAGAATACAAAACATTCTAAAACCCAACCAAAACATTCCGAAAACCCGCCAAAACATCATCAAAACAAATCAAAACCAACCAAAAAATAAGAGGAACACGGCAACATATTGGCAAGCAAGAGACGGAGAGTGCGGCACCTTCTAGGAGGCCAAGAAGGAAGCCGCACAACACCTGCACTGTGTCTGCAACTTTCAAACTGCTAGAAGCTAGTGGCTTGCCACTGGCCTGCCTCTTCAATTGCCATTAGCATTCCAATGGAAGCTATTCTTGGACAACTTTGCTCTGCTTGCTGCTAGTTCTGCCCCAGCCTACCATAGAGAACCTTGCTCTTGCCTTGAGGCTCTGAGATGCCAAGAACTTGTCAACTTCAAAGGGCGGGCCGGGCTACATCTACTCAGCTGCCACAGTTTCTCCTTGCTAGACCTAGTGGGAAAGCATTTTGCTGAGATGCAGAAGGCAAGAAACGCAGAATACGGAGACGCGGAGCTGTCCCAAGTGCTGCTGCCAGGCGTCTTTCCTCAGAAGGAGCGCCCCGGAGCGCACCGCAACCGGCACCGTCATCTCTGCGCAAAGAGCCAAAATATTTTAAAACCCGCCAAAACTAATCCAAAAATATTTTCAAACGCGCCAAAATAGAAAACCGGACAGAAGTGATCAATACATTCGAAAAAACCTGACAAAACATGATCAAGCCCACCAAAGCTAATCCAAACACACCAAAAACTGGCCAAACAGAATCAAAACAAATCAAAACAAATCTAAACCTTCTTAAAACCCGCCAAAATATTTCAAAACCCGTCAAAACTAATCAAAACCTACCGAATACCCGCCAAAACATTCCAAATACCCGCCAAAAGATTTAAAAACCCGCCAAAAGGAATCCAAATATTCCAAAACCTGCCAACACAATAAAAACAACTCAAGAGAATACAAAACATTCTAAAACCCAACCAAAACATTCCGAAAACCCACCAAAACATCATAAAAACAAATCAAAACCAACCAAAACATTCTGAAAACCCGCCAAAATGATTTAGACCCGCAAAACTCATCAAAACATTCTGAAAAGATGCCAAAACATTAGAAAACCAGCCTGAACTGATCAAAACATTCAAAAAACTTGGCAAAACATCATAAAAACAAATCAAAACCAACCAAAACATTCCAAAAACCAGCCAAAATATTCTGAAATCCGGCCAAAACATCATAAAAACAAATCAAAACCAACCGAAACATTCCAAAAACCCAACAAAATAGTTTAGAACCCGCCAAAACTGATCAAAACATTCTGAAAAGATGCCAAAATACTATCAAACCAGTAAGAAGTGATCAAAACATTCAATAACTTGCCAAAACATAATCAAAACAAATGAAAGCAAACCAAAACATTCCAAATACCCGCCAAAAGATTTTAAAACCCGCCAAAAGGAATCCAAACATTCCAAAACATGCCAAGAAAATATAAACAACACAAGAGAAAACAAAACGTTCTAAAACACCACCAAAACATTCCGAAAACCCGCCAAAACATCATCAAAACAATTCAAAACCAACCAAAAAATAAGAGGAACACGGCAACATATTGGCAAGCAAGAGACGGAGAACGCGGCACCTTCTAGGAGGCCAAGAAGGAAGCCGCACAACACCTGCACTGTGTCTGCAACTTTCAAACTGCTAGAAGCTAGTGGCTTGCCACTGGCCTGCCTCTTCAACTGCCATTAGCATTCCAATGGATGCTATTCTTGGACAACTTTGCTCTGCTTGCTGCTAGTTCTGCCCCAGCCTACCATAGATAACCTTGCTCTTCCCTTGAGGCTCTGAGATGCCAAGAACTTGTCATCTTCAAAGGGCGGGCCGGGCTACATCTACTCAGCTGCCACAGTTTCTCCTTGCTAGACCTAGTGGGAAAGCATTTTGCTGAGATGCAGAAGGCAAGAAACGCAGAATACGGAGACGCGGAGCTGTCCCAAGTGCCGCTGCCAGGCGTCTTTCCGCAGAAGGAGCGCCCCGGAGCGCACCGCAACCGGCACCGTCATCTCTGCGCAAAAAGCCAAAATATTTTCAAACCCGCCAAAACTAATCCAAAAATATTTTCAAACCCGCCAAAATAGAAAACCAGACAGAAGTGATCAATACATTCGAAAAAACCTGACAAAACATGATCAAGCCCACCAAAGCTAATCCAAACACACCAAAAACTGGGCTAAACAGAATCAAAACAAATCAAAACAAATTTAAATCTTCTAAAAACCCGCCAAAATATTTCAAAACCCGTCAAAACTAATCAAAACCTTCCGAATACCCATTAAAAAAAATTGCAAATACCCGCCAAAATATTTTAAAACCCGCCAAAATGAATCCAAACATTCCAAAACCTGCCAAGAAAATATAAACAACTCAAGAGAATACAAAACATTCTAAAACCCAACCAAAACATTCCGAAAACCCGCCAAAACATCATAAAAACAAATCAAAACCAACCAAAAAATAAGAGGAACACAGCAACATATTGGCAAGCAAGAGACGGAGAGTGCGGCACCTTCTAGGAGGCCAAGAAGGAAGCCGCACAACACCTGCACTGTGTCTGCAACTTTCAAACTGCTAGAAGCTAGTGGCTTGCCACTGGCCTGCCTCTTCAATTGCCATTAGCATTCCAATGGAAGCTATTCTTGGACAACTTTGCTCTGCTTGCTGCTAGTTCTGCCCCAGCCTAGCATAGAGAACCTTGCTCTTGCCTTGAGGCTCTGAGATGCCAAGAACTTGTCAACTTCAAAGGGCGGGCCGGGCTACATCTACTCAGCTGCCACAGTTTCTCCTTGCTAGACCTAGTGGGAAAGCATTTTGCTGAGATGCAGAAGGCAAGAAACGCAGAATACGGAGACGCGGAGCTGTCCCAAGTGCCGCTGCCAGGCGTCTTTCCGCAGAAGGAGCGCCCCGGAGCGCACCGCAACCGGCACCGTCATCTCTGCGCAAAAAGCCAAAATATTTTCAAACCCGCCAAAACTAATCCAAAAATATTTTCAAACCCGCCAAAATAGAAAACCAGACAGAAGTGATCAATACATTCGAAAAAACCTGACAAAACATGATCAAGCCCACCAAAGCTAATCCAAACACACCAAAAACTGGGCTAAACAGAATCAAAACAAATCAAAACAAATTTAAATCTTCTAAAAACCCGCCAAAATATTTCAAAACCCGTCAAAACTAATCAAAACCTTCCGAATACCCATTAAAAAAAATTGCAAATACCCGCCAAAATATTTTAAAACCCGCCAAAATGAATCCAAACATTCCAAAACCTGCCAAGAAAATATAAACAACTCAAGAGAATACAAAACATTCTAAAACCCAACCAAAACATTCCGAAAACCCGCCAAAACATCATAAAAACAAATCAAAACCAACCAAAAAATAAGAGGAACACAGCAACATATTGGCAAGCAAGAGACGGAGAGTGCGGCACCTTCTAGGAGGCCAAGAAGGAAGCCGCACAACACCTGCACTGTGTCTGCAACTTTCAAACTGCTAGAAGCTAGTGGCTTGCCACTGGCCTGCCTCTTCAATTGCCATTAGCATTCCAATGGAAGCTATTCTTGGACAACTTTGCTCTGCTTGCTGCTAGTTCTGCCCCAGCCTAGCATAGAGAACCTTGCTCTTGCCTTGAGGCTCTGAGATGCCAAGAACTTGTCAACTTCAAAGGGCGGGCCGGGCTACATCTACTCAGCTGCCACAGTTTCTCCTTGCTAGACCTAGTGGGAAAGCATTTTGCTGAGATGCAGAAGGCAAGAAACGCAGAATACGGAGACGCGGAGCTGTCCCAAGTGCCGCTGCCAGGCGTCTTTCCGCAGAAGGAGCGCCCCGGAGCGCACCGCAACCGGCACCGTCATCTCTGCGCAAAGAGCCAAAATATTTTAAAACCCGCCAAAACTAATCCAAAAATATTTTCAAACCCGCCAAAATAGAATACCGGACAGAAGTGATCAATACATTCGAAAAAACCTGACAAAACATGATAAAGCCCACCAAAGCTAATCCAAACACACCAAAAACTGGCCAAACAGAATCAAAACAAATCAAAACAAATCTAAACCTTCTAAAAACCCGCCAAAATATTTCAAAACCCGTCAAAACTAATCAAAACATTCCGAATACCCATTAAAAAACATTCCAAATACCCGCCAAAAGATTTTAAAACCCGCCAAAAGGAATCCAAACATTCCAAAACCTGCCAACACAATAAAAACAACTCAAGAGAATACAAAACATTCTAAAACCCAACCAAAACATTCCGAAAACCCACCTAAACATCATCAAAACAAATCAAAACCAACCAAAACATTCTGAAAACCCGCCAAAATGATTTAGACCCGCAAAACACATCAAAACATTCTGAAAAGATGCCAAAACATTAGAAAACCAGCCTGAACTGATCAAAACATTCAAAAAACTTGGCAATACATCATAAAAACAAATCAAAACCAACCGAAACATTCCAAAAACCCAACAAAATAGTTTAGAACCCGCCAAAACTGATCAAAACATTCTGAAAAGATGCCAAAATACTAGAAAACCAGTCTGAAGTGATCGAAACTTTCAATAAGTTGCCAAAACATAATCAAAACAAATGAAAGCAAACAAAAACATTCCAAATACCCGCCAAAATATTTTAAAACCCGCCAAAATGAATCCAAACATTCCAAAACATGCCAAGAAAATATAAACAACTCAAGAGAATACAAAACATTCTAAAACCCAACCAAAACATTCCGAAAACCCGCCAAAACATCATCAAAACAAATCAAAACCAACCAAAAAATAAGAGGAACACGGCAACATATTGGCAAGCAAGAGACGGAGAGTGCGGCACCTTCTAGGAGGCCAAGAAGGAAGCCGCACAACACCTGCACTGTGTCTGCAACTTTCAAACTGCTAGAAGCTAGTGGCTTGCCACTGGCCTGCCTCTTCAATTGCCATTAGCATTCCAATGGAAGCTATTCTTGGACAACTTTGCTCTGCTTGCTGCTAGTTCTGCCCCAGCCTACCATAGAGAACCTTGCTCTTGCCTTGAGGCTCTGAGATGCCAAGAACTTGTCAACTTCAAAGGGCGGGCCGGGCTACATCTACTCAGCTGCCACAGTTTCTCCTTGCTAGACCTAGTGGGAAAGCATTTTGCTGAGATGCAGAAGGCAAGAAACACAGAATACGGAGACGCGGAGCTGTCCCAAGTGCTGCTGCCAGGCGTCTTTCCTCAGAAGGAGCGCCCCGGAGCGCACCGCAACCGGCACCGTCATCTCTGCGCAAAGAGCCAAAATATTTTAAAACCCGCCAAAACTCATCCAAAAATATTTTCAAACCCGCCAAAATAGAAAACCAGACAGAAGTGATCAATACATTCGAAAAAACCTGACAAAACATGATCAAGCCCACCAAAGCTAATCCAAACACACCAAAAACTGGCCAAACAGAATCAAAACAAATCAAAACAAATCTAAACCTTCTAAAAACCCGCCAAAATATTTCAAAACCCGTCAAAACTAATCAAAACCTACCGAATACCCGCCAAAACATTCCAAATACCCGCCAAAAGATTTAAAAACCCGCCAAAAGGAATCCAAATATTCCAAAACCTGCCAACACAATAAAAACAACTCAAGAGAATACAAAACATTCTAAAACCCAACCAAAACATTCCGAAAACCCACCAAAACATCATAAAAACAAATCAAAACCAACCAAAACATTCTGAAAACCCGCCAAAATGATTTAGACCCGCAAAACTCATCAAAACATTCTGAAAAGATGCCAAAACATTAGAAAACCAGCCTGAACTGATCAAAACATTCAAAATACTTGGCAAAACATCATAAAAACAAATCAAAACCAACCAAAACATTCCAAAAACCAGCCAAAATATTCTGAAATCCGGCCAAAACATCATAAAAACAAATCAAAACCAACCGAAACATTCCAAAAACCCAACAAAATAGTTTAGAACCCGCCAAAACTGATCAAAACATTCTGAAAAGATGCCAAAATACTATCAAACCAGTAAGAAGTGATCAAAACATTCAATAACTTGCCAAAACATAATCAAAACAAATGAAAGCAAACCAAAACATTCCAAATACCCGCCAAAATATTTTAAAACCCGCCAAAAGGAATCCAAACATTCCAAAACCTGCCAAGAAAATATAAACAACACAAGAGAAAACAAAACGTTCTAAAACACCACCAAAACATTCCGAAAACCCGCCAAAACATCATCAAAACAATTCAAAACCAACCAAAAAATAAGAGGAACACGGCAACATATTGGCAAGCAAGAGACGGAGAACGCGGCACCTTCTAGGAGGCCAAGAAGGAAGCCGCACAACACCTGCACTGTGTCTGCAACTTTCAAACTGCTAGAAGCTAGTGGCTTGCCACTGGCCTGCCTCTTCAATTGCCATTAGCATTCCAATGGATGCTATTCTTGGACAACTTTGCTCTGCTTGCTGCTAGTTCTGCCCCAGCCTACCATAGATAACCTTGCTCTTCCCTTGAGTCTCTGAGATGCCAAGAACTTGTCATCTTCAAAGGGCGGGCCAGGCTACATCTACTCAGCTGCCACAGTTTCTCCTTGCTAGACCTAGTGGGAAAGCATTTTGCTGAGATGCAGAAGGCAAGAAACGCAGAATACGGAGACGCGGAGCTGTCCCAAGTGCCGCTGCCAGGCGTCTTTCCGCAGAAGGAGCGCCCCGGAGCGCACCGCAACCGGCACCGTCATCTCTGCGCAAAGAGCCAAAATATTTTAAAACCCGCCAAAACTAATCCAAAAATATTTTCAAACCCGCCAAAATAGAAAACCAGACAGAAGTGATCAATACATTCGAAAAAACCTGACAAAACATGATCAAGCCCACCAAAGCTAATCCAAACACACCAAAAACTGGGCTAAACAGAATCAAAACAAATCAAAACAAATTTAAATCTTCTAAAAAACCGCCAAAATATTTCAAAACCCGTCAAAACTAATCAAAACCTTCCGAATACCCATTAAAAAAAATTGCAAATACCCGCCAAAATATTTTAAAACCCGCCAAAATGAATCCAAACATTCCAAAACCTGCCAAGAAAATATAAACAACTCAAGAGAATACAAAACATTCTAAAACCCAACCAAAACATTCCGAAAACCCGCCAAAACATCATAAAAACAAATCAAAACCAACCAAAAAATAAGAGGAACACGGCAACATATTGGCAAGCAAGAGACGGAGAGTGCGGCACCTTCTAGGAGGCCAAGAAGGAAGCCGCACAACACCTGCACTGTGTCTGCAACTTTCAAACTGCTAGAAGCTAGTGGCTTGCCACTGGCCTGCCTCTTCAATTGCCATTAGCATTCCAATGGAAGCTATTCTTGGACAACTTTGCTCTGCTTGCTGCTAGTTCTGCCCCAGCCTAGCATAGAGAACCTTGCTCTTCCCTTGAGGCTCTGAGATGCCAAGAACTTGTCAACTTCAAAGGGCGGGCCGGGCTACATCTACTCAGCTGCCACAGTTTCTCCTTGCTAGACCTAGTGGGAAAGCATTTTGCTGAGATGCAGAAGGCAAGAAACGCAGAATACGGAGACGCGGAGCTGTCCCAAGTGCCGCTGCCAGGCGTCTTTCCGCAGAAGGAGCGCCCCGGAGCGCACCGCAACCGGCACCGTCATCTCTGCGCAAAGAGCCAAAATATTTTAAAACCCGCCAAAACTAATCCAAAAATATTTTCAAACCCGCCAAAATAGAAAACCGGACAGAAGTGATCAATACATTCGAAAAAACCTGACAAAACATGATAAAGCCCACCAAAGCTAATCCAAACACACCAAAAACTGGCCAAACAGAATCAAAACAAATCAAAACAAATCTAAACCTTCTAAAAACCCGCCAAAATATTTCAAAACCCGTCAAAACTAATCAAAACATTCCGAATACCCATTAAAAAACATTCCAAATACCCGCCAAAAGATTTTAAAACCCGCCAAAAGGAATCCAAACATTCCAAAACCTGCCAACACAATCAAAACAACTCAAGAGAATACAAAACATTCTAAAACCCAACCAAAACATTCCGAAAACCCACCTAAACATCATAAAAACAAATCAAAACCAACCAAAACATTCTGAAAACCCGCCAAAATGATTTAGACCCGCAAAACACATCAAAACATTCTGAAAAGATGCCAAAACATTAGAAAACCAGCCTGAACTGATCAAAACATTCAAAAAACTTGGCAATACATCATAAAAACAAATCAAAACCAACCGAAACATTCCAAAAACCCAACAAAATAGTTTAGAACCCGCCAAAACTGATCAAAACATTCTGAAAAGATGCCAAAATACTAGAAAACCAGTCTGAAGTGATCGAAACTTTCAATAACTTGCCAAAACATCATCAAAACAAATGAAAGCAAACCAAAACATTCCAAATACCCGCCAAAATATTTTAAAACCCGCCAAAAGGAATCCAAATGTTCCAAAACCTGCCAAGACAATATAAACAACACAAGAGAAAACAAAACATTCTAAAACACCACCAAAACATTCCGAAAACCCGCCAAAACATCATCAAAACAATTCAAAACCAACCAAAAAATAAGAGGAACACGGCAACATATTGGCAAGCAAGAGACGGAGAACGCGGCACCTTCTAGGAGGCCAAGAAGGAAGCCGCACAACACCTGCACTGTGTCTGCAACTTTCAAACTGCTAGAAGCTAGTGGCTTGCCACTGGCCTGCCTCTTCAATTGCCATTAGCATTCCAATGGAAGCTATTCTTGGACAACTTTGCTCTGCTTGCTGCTAGTTCTGCCCCAGCCTAGCATAGAGAACCTTGCTCTTCCCTTGAGGCTCTGAGATGCCAAGAACTTGTCAACTTCAAAGGGCGGGCCGGGCTACATCTACTCAGCTGCCACAGTTTCTCCTTGCTAGACCTAGTGGGAAAGCATTTTGCTGAGATGCAGAAGGCAAGAAACGCAGAATACGGAGACGCGGAGCTGTCCCAAGTGCCGCTGCCAGGCGTCTTTCCGCAGAAGGAGCGCCCCGGAGCGCACCGCAACCGGCACCGTCATCTCTGCGCAAAGAGCCAAAATATTTTAAAACCCGCCAAAACTAATCCAAAAATATTTTCAAACCCGCCAAAATAGAATACCGGACAGAAGTGATCAATACATTCGAAAAAACCTGACAAAACATGATAAAGCCCACCAAAGCTAATCCAAACACTCCAAAATCTGGCCAAACAGAATCAAAACAAATCAAAACAAATCTAAACCTTCTAAAAACCCGCCAAAATATTTCAAAACCCGTCAAAACTAATCAAAACATTCCGAATACCCATTAAAAAACATTCCAAATACCCGCCAAAAGATTTTAAAACCCGCCAAAAGGAATCCAAACATTCCAAAACCTGCCAACACAATCAAAACAACTCAAGAGAATACAAAACATTCTAAAACCCAACCAAAACATTCCGAAAACCCACCTAAACATCATAAAAACAAATCAAAACCAACCAAAACATTCTGAAAACCCGCCAAAATGATTTAGACCCGCAAAACTCATCAAAACATTCTGAAAAGATGCCAAAACATTAGGAAATCAGCCTGAACTGATCAAAACATTCAAAAAACTTGGCAAAACATCATAAAAACAAATCAAAACCAACCGAAACATTCCAAAAACCCGACAAAATAGTTTAGAACCCGCCAAAACTGATCAAAACATTCTGAAAAGATGCCAAAATACTAGAAAACCAGTCTGAAGTGATCGAAACTTTCAATAACTTGCCAAAACATCATCAAAACAAATGAAAGCAAACCAAAACATTCCAAATACCCGCCAAAAGATTTTAAAACCCGCCAAAATGAATCCAAACATTCCACAACCTGCCAACACAATAAAAACAACTCAAGAGAATACAAAACATTCTAAAACTCAACCAAAACATTCTGAAAACCCGCCAAAACATCATAAAAACAAATCAAAACCAACCAAAAAATAAGAGGAACACGGCAACATATTGGCAAGCAAGAGACGGAGAGTGCGGCACCTTCTAGGAGGCCAAGAAGGAAGCCGCACAACACCTGCACTGTGTCTGCAACTTTCAAACTGCTAGAAGCTAGTGGCTTGCCACTGGCCTGCCTCTTCAATTGCCATTAGCATTCCAATGGAAGCTATTCTTGGACAACTTTGCTCTGCTTGCTGCTAGTTCTGCCCCAGCCTACCATAGATAACCTTGCTCTTCCCTTGAGGCTCTGAGATGCCAAGAACTTGTCATCTTCAAAGGGCGGGCCGGGCTACATCTACTCAGCTGCCACAGTTTCTCCTTGCTAGACCTAGTGGGAAAGCATTTTGCTGAGATGCAGAAGGCAAGAAACGCACAATACGGAGACGCGGAGCTGTCCCAAGTGCCGCTGCCAGGCGTCTTTCCGCAGAAGGAGCGCCCCGGAGCGCACCGCAACCGGCACCGTCATCTCTGCGCAAAGAGCCAAAATATTTTCAAACCCGCCAAAACTAATCCAAAAATATTTTCAAACCCGCCAAAATAGAAAACCAGATAGAAGTGATCAATACATTCGAAAAAACCTGACAAAACATGATCAAGCCCACCAAAGCTAATCCAAACACACCAAAAACTGGGCTAAACAGAATCAAAACAAATCAAAACAAATCCAAACCTCCTAAAAACCCGCCAAAATATTTCAAAACCCGTCAAAACTAATCAAAACCTTCCGAATACCCATTAAAAAACATTCCAAATACCCGCCAAAAGATTTTAAAACCCGCCAAAATGAATCCAAACATTCCAAAACCTGCCAACACAATAAAAACAACTCAAGAGAATACAAAACATTCTAAAACCCAACCAAAACATTCCGAAAACCCACCTAAACATCATAAAAACAAATCAAAACCAACCGAAACATTCTGAAAACCCGCCAAAATGATTTAGACCCGCAAAACTCATCAAAACATTCTGAAAAGATGCCAAAACATTAGAAAATCAGCCTGAACTGATCAAAACATTCAAAAAACTTGGCAAAACATCATAAAAACAAATCAAAACCAACCGAAACATTCCAAAAACCAGCCAAAATATTCTGAAATCCGGCCAAAACATCATAAAAACAAATCAAAACCAACCGAAACATTCCAAAAACCCAACAAAATAGTTTAGAACCCGCCAAAACTGATCAAAACATTCTGAAAAGATGCCAAAATACTAGAAAACCAGTCTGAAGTGATCGAAACTTTCAATAACTTGCCAAAACATCATCAAAACAAATGAAAGCAAACCAAAACATTCCAAATACCCGCCAAAATATTTGAAAACCCGCCAAAAGGAATCCAAACATTCCAAAACCTGCCAAGACAAGATAAACAACACAAGAGAAAACAAAACATTCTAAAACACCACCAAAACATTCCGAAAACCCGCCAAAACATCATCAAAACAATTCAAAACCAACCAAAAAATAAGAGGAACACGGCAACATATTGGCAAGCAAGAGACGGAGAACGTGACACCTTCTAGGAGGCCAAGAAGGAAGCCGCACAACACCTGCACTGTGTCTGCAACCTTCAAACTGCTTGAAGCTAGTGGCTTGCCACTGGCCTGCCTCTTCAATTGCCATTAGCATTCCAATGGAAGCTATTCTTGGACAACTTTGCTCTGCTTGCTGCTAGTTCTGCCCCAGCCTACCATAGAGAACCTTGCTCTTCCCTTGAGGCTCTGAGATGCAAAGAACTTGTCAACTTCAAAGGGCGGGCCGGGCTACATCTACTCAGCTGCCACAGTTTCTCCTTGCTAGACCTAGTGGGAAAGCATTTTGCTGAGATGCAGAAGGCAAGAAACGCAGAATACGGAGACGCGGAGCTGTCCCAAGTGCCGCTGCCAGGCGTCTTTCCGCAGAAGGAGCGCCCCGGAGCGCACCGCAACCGGCACCGTCATCTCTGCGCAAAGAGCCAAAATATTTTAAAACCCGCCAAAACTAATCCAAAAATATTTTCAAACCCGCCAAAATAGAAAACCAGACAGAAGTCATCAATACATTCGAAAAAACCTGACAAAACATGATCAAGCCCACCAAAGCTAATCCAAACACACCAAAAACTGGGCTAAACAGAATCAAAACAAATCAAAACAAATCTAAAACTTCTAAAAACCCGCCAAAATATTTCAAAACCCGTCAAAACTAATCAAAACCTTCCGAATACCCATTAAAAAACATTCCAAATACCCGCCAAAAGATTTTAAAACCCGCCAAAAGGAATCCAAACATTCCAAAACCTGCCAACACAATAAAAACAACTCAAGAGAATACAAAACATTCTAAAACCCAACCAAAACATTCCGAAAACCCACCAAAACATCATCAAAACAAATCAAAACCAACCAAAACATTCTGAAAACCCGCCAAAATGATTTAGACCCGCAAAACTCATCAAAACATTCTGAAAAGATGCCAAAACATTAGAAAACCAGCCTGAACTGATCAAAACATTCAAAAAACTTGGCAAAACATCATAAAAACAAATCAAAACCAACCGAAACATTCCAAAAACCAGCCAAAATATTCTGAAATCCGGCCAAAACATAATAAAAACAAATCAAAACCAACCGAAACATTCCAAAAACCCAACAAAATAGTTTAGAACCCGCCAAAACTGATCAAAACATTCTGAAAAGATGCCAAAATACTAGAAAACCAGTCTGAAGTGATCGAAACTTTCAATAACTTGCCAAAACATCATCAAAACAAATGAAAGCAAACCAAAACATTCCAAATACCCGCCAAAATATTCCGAAAACCCGCCAAAAGGAATCCAAACATTCCAAAACCTGCCAAGACAAGATAAACAGCACAAGAGAAAACAAAACATTCTAAAACACCACCAAAACATTCCGAAAACCCGCCAAAACATCATCAAAACAATTCAAAACCAACCAAAAAATAAGAGGAACGCGGCAACATATTGGCAAGCAAGAGACGGAGAACGCGGCACCTTCTAGGAGGCCAAGAAGGAAGCCGCACAACACCTGCACTGTGTCTGCAACTTTCAAACTGCTAGAAGCTAGTGGCTTGCCACTGGCCTGCCTCTTCAATTGCCATTAGCATTCCAATGGAAGCTATTCTTGGACAACTTTGCTCTGCTTGCTGCTAGTTCTGCCCCAGCCTACCATAGAGAACCTTGCTCTTGCCTTGAGGCTCTGAGATGCAAAGAACTTGTCAACTTCAAAGGGCGGGCCGGGCTACATCTACTCAGCTGCCACAGTTTCTCCTTGCTAGACCTAGTGGGAAAGCATTTTGCTGAGATGCAGAAGGCAAGAAACGCAGAATACGGAGACGCGGAGCTGTCCCAAGTGCCGCTGCCAGGCGTCTTTCCGCAGAAGGAGCGCCCCGGAGCGCACCGCAACCGGCACCGTCATCTCTGCGCAAAGAGCCAAAATATTTTAAAACCCGCCAAAACTCATCCAAAAATATTTTCAAACCCGCCAAAATAGAAAACCAGACAGAAGTCATCAATACATTCGAAAAAACCTGACAAAACATGATCAAGCCCACCAAAGCTAATCCAAACACACCAAAAACTGGGCTAAACAGAATCAAAACAAATCAAAACAAATCTAAAACTTCTAAAAACCCGCCAAAATATTTCAAAACCCGTCAAAACTAATCAAAACATTCCGAATACCCATTAAAAAACATTCCAAATACCCGCCAAAAGATTTTAAAACCCGCCAAAAGGAATGCAAACATTCCAAAACCTGCCAACACAATAAAAACAACTCAAGAGAATACAAAACATTCTAAAACCCAACCAAAACATTCCGAAAACCCACCTAAACATCATAAAAACAAATCAAAACCAACCAAAACATTCTGAAAACCCGCCAAAATGATTTAGACCCGCAAAACTCATCAAAACATTCTGAAAAGATGCCAAAACATTAGAAAACCAGCCTGAACTGATCAAAACATTCAAAAAACTTGGCAAAACATCATAAAAACAAATCAAAACCAACCGAAACATTCCAAAAACCAGCCAAAATATTCTGAAATCCGGCCAAAACATAATAAAAACAAATCAAAACCAACCGAAACATTCCAAAAACCCGACAAAATAGTTTAGAACCCGCCAAAACTGATCAAAACATTCTGAAAAGATGCCAAAATACTAGAAAACCAGTCTGAAGTGATCGAAACTTTCAATAACTTGCCAAAACATCATCAAAACAAATGAAAGCAAACCAAAACATTCCAAATACCCGCCAAAAGATTTTAAAACCCGCCAAAATGAATCCAAACATTCCACAACCTGCCAACACAATAAAAACAACTCAAGAGAATACAAAACATTCTAAAACTCAACCAAAACATTCTGAAAACCCGCCAAAACATCATAAAAACAAATCAAAACCAACCAAAAAATAAGAGGAACACGGCAACATATTGGCAAGCAAGAGACGGAGAGTGCGGCACCTTCTAGGAGGCCAAGAAGGAAGCCGCACAACACCTGCACTGTGTCTGCAACTTTCAAACTGCTAGAAGCTAGTGGCTTGCCACTGGCCTGCCTCTTCAATTGCCATTAGCATTCCAATGGAAGCTATTCTTGGACAACTTTGCTCTGCTTGCTGCTAGTTCTGCCCCAGCCTAGCATAGAGAACCTTGCTCTTCCCTTGAGGCTCTGAGATGCCAAGAACTTGTCATCTTCAAAGGGCGGGCCGGGCTACATCTACTCAGCTGCCACAGTTTCTCCTTGCTAGACCTAGTGGGAAAGCATTTTGCTGAGATGCAGAAGGCAAGAAACGCAGAATACGGAGACGCGGAGCTGTCCCAAGTGCCGCTGCCAGGCGTCTTTCCGCAGAAGGAGCGCCCCGGAGCGCACCGCAACCGGCACCGTCATCTCTGCGCAAAGAGCCAAAATATTTTAAAACCCGCCAAAACTAATCCAAAAATATTTTCAAACCCGCCAAAATAGAAAACCAGACAGAAGTCATCAATACATTCGAAAAAACCTGACAAAACATGATCAAGCCCACCAAAGCTAATCCAAACACACCAAAAACTGGGCTAAACAGAATCAAAACAAATCAAAACAAATCTAAAACTTCTAAAAACCCGCCAAAATATTTCAAAACCCGTCAAAACTAATCAAAACATTCCGAATACCCATTAAAAAACATTCCAAATACCCGCATAAAGATTTTAAAACCTGCCAAAAGGAATCCAAACATTCCAAAACCTGCCAACACAATAAAAACAACTCAAGAGAATACAAAACATTCTAAAACCCAACCAAAACATTCCGAAAACCCACCTAAACATCATAAAAACAAATCAAAACCAACCAAAACATTCTGAAAACCCGCCAAAATGATTTAGACCCGCAAAACACATCAAAACATTCTGAAAAGATGCCAAAACATTAGAAAACCAGCCTGAACTGATCAAAACATTCAAAAAACTTGGCAAAACATCATAAAAACAAATCAAAACCAACCGAAACATTCCAAAAACCCAACAAAATAGTTTAGAACCCGCCAAAACTGATCAAAACATTCTGAAAAGATGCCAAAATACTAGAAAACCAGTCTGAAGTGATCGAAACTTTCAATAACTTGGCAAAACATAATCAAAACAAATGAAAGCAAACAAAAACATTCCAAATACCCGCCAAAATATTTTAAAACCCGCCAAAAGGAATCCAAATGTTCCAAAACCTGCCAAGAAAATATAAACAACACAAGAGAAAACAAAACATTCCAAAACACCACCAAAACATTCCAAAAACCCGCCAAAACATCATCAAAACAATTCAAAACCAACCAAAAAATAAGAGGAACACGGCAACATATTGGCAAGCAAGAGACGGAGAACGCGGCACCTTCTAGGAGGCCAAGAAGGAAGCCGCACAACACCTGCACTGTGTCTGCAACTTTCAAACTGCTAGAAGCTAGTGGCTTGCCACTGGCCTGCCTCTTCAATTGCCATTAGCATTCCAATGGAAGCTATTCTTGGACAACTTTGCTCTGCTTGCTGCTAGTTCTGCCCCAGCCTACCATAGAGAACCTTGCTCTTGCCTTGAGGCTCTGAGATGCAAAGAACTTGTCAACTTCAAAGGGCGGGCCGGGCTACATCTACTCAGCTGCCACAGTTTCTCCTTGCTAGACCTAGTGGGAAAGCATTTTGCTGAGATGCAGAAGGCAAGAAACGCAGAATACGGAGACGCGAAGCTGTCCCAAGTGCCGCTGCCAGGCGTCTTTCCGCAGAAGGAGCGCCCCGGAGCGCACCGCAACCGGCACCGTCATCTCTGCGCAAAGAGCCAAAATATTTTCAAACCCGCCAAAACTAATCCAAAAATATTTTCAAACCCGCCAAAATAGAAAACCAGATAGAAGTGATCAATACATTCGAAAAAACCTGACAAAACATGATCAAGCCCACCAAAGCTAATCCAAACACACCAAAAACTGGGCTAAACAGAATCAAAACAAATCAAAACAAATCTAAACCTTCTAAAAACCCGCCAAAATATTTCAAAACCCGTCAAAACTAATCAAAACCTTCCGAATACCCATTAAAAAACATTCCAAATACCCGCCAAAAGATTTTAAAACCCGCCAAAAGGAATCCAAACATTCCAAAACCTGCCAACACAATAAAAACAACTCAAGAGAATACAAAACATTCTAAAACCCAACCAAAACATTCCGAAAACCCACCAAAACATCATCAAAACAAATCAAAACCAACCAAAACATTCTGAAAACCCGCCAAAATGATTTAGACCCGCAAAACTCATCAAAACATTCTGAAAAGATGCCAAAACATTAGAAAACCAGCCTGAACTGATCAAAACATTCAAAAAACTTGGCAAAACATCATAAAAACAAATCAAAACCAACCGAAACATTCCAAAAACCAGCCAAAATATTCTGAAATCCGGCCAAAACATAATAAAAACAAATCAAAACCAACCGAAACATTCCAAAAACCCAACAAAATAGATTAGAACCCGCCAAAACTGATCAAAACATTCTGAAAAGATGCCAAAATACTAGAAAACCAGTCTGAAGTGATCGAAACTTTCAATAACTTGCCAAAACATCATCAAAACAAATGAAAGCAAACCAAAACATTCCAAATACCCGCCAAAATATTCCGAAAACCCGCCAAAAGGAATCCAAACATTCCAAAACCTGCCAAGACAAGATAAACAACACAAGAGAAAACAAAACATTCTAAAACACCACCAAAACATTCCGAAAACCCGCCAAAACATCATCAAAACAATTCAAAACCAACCAAAAAATAAGAGGAACGCGGCAACATATTGGCAAGCAAGAGACGGAGAACGCGGCACCTTCTAGGAGGCCAAGAAGGAAGCCGCACAACACCTGCACTGTGTCTGCAACTTTCAAACTGCTAGAAGCTAGTGGCTTGCCACTGGCCTGCCTCTTCAATTGCCATTAGCATTCCAATGGAAGCTATTCTTGGACAACTTTGCTCTGCTTGCTGCTAGTTCTGCCCCAGCCTACCATAGAGAACCTTGCTCTTGCCTTGAGGCTCTGAGATGCAAAGAACTTGTCAACTTCAAAGGGCGGGCCGGGCTACATCTACTCAGCTGCCACAGTTTCTCCTTGCTAGACCTAGTGGGAAAGCATTTTGCTGAGATGCAGAAGGCAAGAAACGCAGAATACGGAGACGCGGAGCTGTCCCAAGTGCCGCTGCCAGGCGTCTTTCCGCAGAAGGAGCGCCCCGGAGCGCACCGCAACCGGCACCGTCATCTCTGCGCAAAGAGCCAAAATATTTTAAAACCCGCCAAAACTCATCCAAAAATATTTTCAAACCCGCCAAAATAGAAAACCAGACAGAAGTCATCAATACATTCGAAAAAACCTGACAAAACATGATCAAGCCCACCAAAGCTAATCCAAACACACCAAAAACTGGGCTAAACAGAATCAAAACAAATCAAAACAAATCTAAAACTTCTAAAAACCCGCCAAAATATTTCAAAACCCGTCAAAACTAATCAAAACATTCCGAATACCCATTAAAAAACATTCCAAATACCCGCCAAAAGATTTTAAAACCCGCCAAAAGGAATGCAAACATTCCAAAACCTGCCAACACAATAAAAACAACTCAAGAGAATACAAAACATTCTAAAACCCAACCAAAACATTCCGAAAACCCACCTAAACATCATAAAAACAAATCAAAACCAACCAAAACATTCTGAAAACCCGCCAAAATGATTTAGACCCGCAAAACTCATCAAAACATTCTGAAAAGATGCCAAAACATTAGAAAACCAGCCTGAACTGATCAAAACATTCAAAAAACTTGGCAAAACATCATAAAAACAAATCAAAACCAACCAAAACATTCCAAAAACCAGCCAAAATATTCTGAAATCCGGCCAAAACATAATAAAAACAAATCAAAACCAACCGAAACATTCCAAAAACCCGACAAAATAGTTTAGAACCCGCCAAAACTGATCAAAACATTCTGAAAAGATGCCAAAATACTAGAAAACCAGTCTGAAGTGATCGAAACTTTCAATAACTTGGCAAAACATAATCAAAACAAATGAAAGCAAACCAAAACATTCCAAATACCCGCCAAAAGATTTTAAAACCCGCCAAAATGAATCCAAACATTCCACAACCTGCCAACACAATAAAAACAACTCAAGAGAATACAAAACATTCTAAAACTCAACCAAAACATTCTGAAAACCCGCCAAAACATCATAAAAACAAATCAAAACCAACCAAAAAATAAGAGGAACACGGCAACATATTGGCAAGCAAGAGACGGAGAGTGCGGCACCTTCTAGGAGGCCAAGAAGGAAGCCGCACAACACCTGCACTGTGTCTGCAACTTTCAAACTGCTAGAAGCTAGTGGCTTGCCACTGGCCTGCCTCTTCAATTGCCATTAGCATTCCAATGGAAGCTATTCTTGGACAACTTTGCTCTGCTTGCTGCTAGTTCTGCCCCAGCCTAGCATAGAGAACCTTGCTCTTCCCTTGAGGCTCTGAGATGCCAAGAACTTGTCATCTTCAAAGGGCGGGCCGGGCTACATCTACTCAGCTGCCACAGTTTCTCCTTGCTAGACCTAGTGGGAAAGCATTTTGCTGAGATGCAGAAGGCAAGAAACGCACAATACGGAGACGCGGAGCTGTCCCAAGTGCCGCTGCCAGGCGTCTTTCCGCAGAAGGAGCGCCCCGGAGCGCACCGCAACCGGCACCGTCATCTCTGCGCAAAGAGCCAAAATATTTTCAAACCCGCCAAAACTAATCCAAAAATATTTTCAAACCCGCCAAAATAGAAAACCAGACAGAAGTCATCAATACATTCGAAAAAACCTGACAAAACATGATCAAGCCCACCAAAGCTAATCCAAACACACCAAAAACTAGGCTAAACAGAATCAAAACAAATCAAAACAAATCTAAACCTTCTAAAAACCCGCCAAAATATTTCAAAACCCGTCAAAACTAATCAAAACATTCCGAATACCCATTAAAAAACATTCCAAATACCCGCCAAAAGATTTTAAAACCCGCCAAAAGGAATCCAAACATTCCAAAACCTGCCAACACAATAAAAACAACTCAAGAGAATACAAAACATTCTAAAACCCAACCAAAACATTCCAAAAACCCACCTAAACATCATAAAAACAAATCAAAACCAACCAAAATATTCCAAAAACCCGCCAAAATGATTTAGACCCGCAAAACTCATCAAAACATTCTGAAAAGATGCCAAAACATTAGAAAACCAGCCTGAATTGATCAAAACATTCAAAAAAATTGGCAAAACATCATAAAAACAAATCAAAACCAACCGAAACATTCCAAATACCCGCCAAAAGATTTTAAAACCCGCCAAAAGGAATCCAAACATTCCAAAACCTGCCAAGACAGTATAAACAACACAAGAGAAAACAAAACATTCTAAAACACCACCAAAACATTCCGAAAACCCGCCAAAACATCATCAAAACAAATCAAAACCAACCAAAAAATAAGAGGAACACGGCAACATATTGGCAAGCAAGAGACGGAGAACGCGGCACCTTCTAGGAGGCCAAGAAGGAAGCCGCACAACACCTGCACTGTGTCTGCAACTTTCAAACTGCTAGAAGCTAGTGGCTTGCCACTGGCCTGCCTCTTCAATTGCCATTAGCATTCCAATGGAAGCTATTCTTGGACAACTTTGCTCTGCTTGCTGCTAGTTCTGCCCCAGCCTACCATAGATAACCTTGCTCTTGCCTTGAGGCTCTGAGATGCCAAGAACTTGTCATCTTCAAAGGGCGGGCCGGGCTACATCTACTCAGCTGCCACAGTTTCTCCTTGCTAGACCTAGTGGGAAAGCATTTTGCTGAGATGCAGAAGGCAAGAAACGCAGAATACGGAGACGCGGAGCTGTCCCAAGTGCCGCTGCCAGGCGTCTTTCCGCAGAAGGAGCGCCCCGGAGCGCACCGCAACCGGCACCGTCATCTCTGCGCAAAAAGCCAAAATATTTTCAAACCCGCCAAAACTAATCCAAAAATATTTTCAAACCTGCCAAAATAGAAAACCTGACAGAAGTGATCAATACATTTGAAAAAACCTGACAAAACATGATCAAGCCCACCAAAGCTAATCCAAACACACCAAAAACTGGGCTAAACAGAATCAAAACAAATCAAAACAAATCTAAACCTCCTAAAAACCCGCCAAAATATTTCAAAACCCGTCAAAACTAATCAAAACCTTCCGAATACCCATTAAAAAACATTCCAAATACCCACCAAAAGATTTTAAAACCCGCCAAAATGAATCCAAACATTCCAAAACCTGCCAACACAATAAAAACAACTCAAGAGAATACAAAACATTCTAAAACCCAACCAAAACATTCTGAAAACCCACCAAAACATCATAAAAACAAATCAAAACCAACCGAAACATTCCAAAAACCCGACAAAATAGTTTAGAACCCGCCAAAACTGATCAAAACTTTCTGAAAAGATGCCAAAATACTAGAAAACCAGTCTGAAGTGATCGAAACTTTCAATAACTTGCCAAAACATAATCAAAACAAATGAAAGCAAACCAAAACATTCCAAATACCCGCCAAAATATTTTAAAACCCGCCAAAAGGAATGCAAACATTCCAAAACCTGCCAAGACAATAAAAACAACACAAGAGAAAACAAAACATTCTAAAACACCACCAAAACATTCCGAAAACCTGCCAAAACATCATAAAAACAAATCAAAACCAACCAAAAAATAAGAGGAACACGGCAACATATTGGCAAGCAAGAGACGGAGAGTGCGGCACCTTCTAGGAGGCCAAGAAGGAAGCCGCACAACACCTGCACTGTGTCTGCAACTTTCAAACTGCTAGAAGCTAGTGGCTTGCCACTGGCCTGCCTCTTCAATTGCCATTAGCATTCCAATGGAAGCTATTCTTGGACAACTTTGCTCTGCTTGCTGCTAGTTCTGCCCCAGACTACCATAGATAACCTTGCTCTTCCTTTGAGGCTCTGAGATGCCAAGAACTTGTCATCTTCAAAGGGCGGGCCGGGCTACATCTACTCAGCTGCCACAGTTTCTCCTTGCTAGACCTAGTGGAAAAGCATTTTGCTGAGATGCAGAAGGCAAGAAAAGCACAATACGGAGACGCGGAGCTGTCCCAAGTGCCGCTGCCAGGCGTCTTTCCGCAGAAGGAGCGCCCCGGAGCGCACCGCAACCGGCACCGTCATCTCTGCGCAAAAAGCCAAAATATTTTCAAACCCGCCAAAACTCATCCAAAAATATTTTCAAACCCGCCAAAATAGAAAACCAGACAGAGGTGATCAATACATTCAAAAAAACCTGACAAAACATGATCAAGCCCACCAAAGCTAATCCAAACACACCAAAAACTGGGCTAAACAGAATCAAAACAAATCAAAACAAATCGAAACCTTCTAAAAACCCGCCAAAATATTTCAAAACCCGTCAAAACTAATCAAAACCTTCCGAATACCCATTAAAAAACATTCCAAATACCCGCCAAAAGATTTTAAAACCCGCCAAAATGAATCCAAACATTCCAAAACCTGCCAACACAATAAAAACAACTCAAGAGAATACAAAACATTCTAAAACCCAACCAAAACATTCTGAAAACCCACCAAAACATAATAGAAACAAATCAAAACCAACCGAAACATTCCAAAAACCCGACAAAATAGTTTAGAACCCGCCAAAACTGATCAAAACATTCTGAAAAGATGCCAAAATACTAGAAAACCAGTCTGAAGTGATCGAAACTTTCAATAACTTGCCAAAACATAATCAAAACAAATGAAAGCAAACCAAAACATTCCAAATACCCGCCAAAAGATTTTAAAACCCGCCAAAAGGAATCCAAACATTCCAAAACCTGCCAAGACAATATAAACAACACAAGAGAAAACAAAACATTCTAAAACACCACCAAAACATTCCGAAAACCCGCCAAAACATCATAAAAACAAATCAAAACCAACCAAAAAATAAGAGGAACACGGCAACATATTGGCAAGCAAGAGACGGAGAGTGCGGCACCTTCTAGGAGGCCAAGAAGGAAGCCGCACAACACCTGCACTGTGTCTGCAACTTTCAAACTGCTAGAAGCTAGTGGCTTGCCACTGGCCTGCCTCTTCAATTGCCATTAGCATTCCAATGGAAGCTATTCTTGGACAACTTTGCTCTGCTTGCTGCTAGTTCTGCCCCAGCCTACCATAGAGAACCTTGCTCTTCCCTTGAGGCTCTGAGATGCAAAGAACTTGTCAACTTCAAAGGGCGGGCCGGGCTACATCTACTCAGCTGCCACAGTTTCTCCTTGCTAGATCTAGTGGGAAAGCATTTTGCTGAGATGCAGAAGGCAAGAAACGCACAATACGGAGACGCGGAGCTGTCCCAAGTGCCGCTGCCAGGCGTCTTTCCGCAGAAGGAGCGCCCCGGAGCGCACCGCAACCGGCACCGTCATCTCTGCGCAAAGAGCCAAAATATTTTAAAACCCGCCAAAACTAATCCAAAAATATTTTCAAACCCGCCAAAATAGAAAACCAGACAGAAGTCATCAATACATTCGAAAAAACCTGACAAAACATGATCAAGCCCACCAAAGCTAATCCAAACACACCAAAAACTGGGCTAAACAGAATCAAAACAAATCAAAACAAATCTAAAACTTCTAAAAACCCGCCAAAATATTTCAAAACCCGTCAAAACTAATCAAAACCTTCCGAATACCCATTAAAAAACATTCCAAATACCCGCCAAAAGATTTTAAAACCCGCCAAAAGGAATCCAAACATTCCAAAACCTGCCAACACAATAAAAACAACTCAAGAGAATACAAAACATTCTAAAACCCAACCAAAACATTCCGAAAACCCACCTAAACATCATAAAAACAAATCAAAACCAACCGAAACATTCTGAAAACCCGCCAAAATGATTTACACCCGCAAAACTCATCAAAACATTCTGAAAAGATGCCAAAACATTAGAAAATCAGCCTGAACTGATCAAAACATTCAAAAAACTTGGCAAAACATCATAAAAACAAATCAAAACCAACCGAAACATTCCAAAAACCAGCCAAAATATTCTGAAATCCGGCCAAAACATAATAAAAACAAATCAAAACCAACCGAAACATTCCAAAAACCCAACAAAATAGTTTAGAACCCGCCAAAACTGATCAAAACATTCTGAAAAGATGCCAAAATACTAGAAAACCAGTCTGAAGTGATCGAAACTTTCAATAACTTGCCAAAACATCATCAAAACAAATGAAAGCAAACCAAAACATTCCAAATACCCGCCAAAATATTCCAAATACCGGCCAAAAGGAATCCAAACATTCCAAAACCTGCCAAGACAATATAAACAACACAAGAGAAAACAAAACATTCTAAAACACCACCAAAACATTCCGAAAACCCGCCAAAACATCATCAAAACAATTCAAAACCAACCAAAAAATAAGAGGAACACGGCAACATATTGGCAAGCAAGAGACGGAGAACGCGGCACCTTCTAGGAGGCCAAGAAGGAAGCCGCACAACACCTGCACTGTGTCTGCAACTTTCAAACTGCTAGAAGCTAGTGGCTTGCCACTGGCCTGCCTCTTCAATTGCCATTAGCATTCCAATGGAAGCTATTCTTGGACAACTTTGCTCTGCTTGCTGCTAGTTCTGCCCCAGCCTACCATAGATAACCTTGCTCTTGCCTTGAGGCTCTGAGATGCCAAGAACTTGTCATCTTCAAAGGGCGGGCCGGGCTACATCTACTCAGCTGCCACAGTTTCTCCTTGCTAGACCTAGTGGGAAAGCATTTTGCTGAGATGCAGAAGGCAAGAAACGCAGAATACGGAGACGCGGAGCTGTCCCAAGTGCCGCTGCCAGGCGTCTTTCCGCAGAAGGAGCGCCCCGGAGCGCACCGCAACCGGCACCGTCATCTCTGCGCAAAAAGCCAAAATATTTTCAAACCCACCAAAACTAATCCAAAAATATTTTCAAACCCGCCAAACTAGAAAACCAGACAGAAGTGATCAATACATTCGAAAAAACCTGACAAAACATGATCAAGCCCACCAAAGCTAATCCAAACACACCAAAAAACTGGGATAAACAGAATCAAAACAAATCAAAACAAATCTAAACCTTCTAAAAACCCGCCAAAATATTTCAAAACCCGTCTAAAGTAATCAAAACCTTCCGAATACCCGCCAAAACATTCCAAATACCCGCCAAAAGGAATCCAAACATTCCAAAACCTGCCAACACAATAAAAACAACTCAAGAGAATACAAAACATTCTAAAACCCAACCAAAACATTCCAAAAACCCACCTAAACATCATAAAAACAAATCAAAACCAACCAAAATATTCCAAAAACCCGCCAAAATGATTTAGACCCGCAAAACTCATCAAAACATTCTGAAAAGATGCCAAAACATTAGAAAACCAGCCTGAACTGATCAAAACATTCAAAAAAATTGGCAAAACATCATAAAAACAAATCAAAACCAACCGAAACATTCCAAAAACCAGCCAAAATATTCCGAAATCCGGCCAAAACATCATAAAAACAAATCAAAACCAACCGAAACATTCCAAAAACCCAACAAAATAGTTTAGAACCCGCCAAAACTGATCAAAACATTCTGAAAAGATGCCAAAATACTATCAAACCACTAAGAAGTGATCAAAACATTCAATAACTTGCCAAAACATAATCAAAACAAATGAAAGCAAACCAAAACATTCCAAATACCCGCCAAAATATTCCAAATACCGGCCAAAAGGAATCCAAACATTCCAAAACCTGCCAAGACAATATAAACAACACAAGAGAAAACAAAACATTCTAAAACACCACCAAAACATTCCGAAAACCCGCCAAAACATCATCAAAACAATTCAAAACCAACCAAAAAATAAGAGGAACACGGCAACATATTGGCAAGCAAGAGACGGAGAACGCGGCACCTTCTAGGAGGCCAAGAAGGAAGCCGCACAACACCTGCACTGTGTCTGCAACTTTCAAACTGCTAGAAGCTAGTGGCTTGCCACTGGCCTGCCTCTTCAATTGCCATTAGCATTCCAATGGAAGCTATTCTTGGACAACTTTGCTCTGCTTGCTGCTAGTTCTGCCCCAGCCTACCATAGAGAACCTTGCTCTTGCCTTGAGGCTCTGAGATGCCAAGAACTTGTCAACTTCAAAGGGCGGGCCGGGCTACATCTACTCAGCTGCCACAGTTTCTCCTTGCTAGACCTAGTGGGAAAGCATTTTGCTGAGATGCAGAAGGCAAGAAACGCAGAATACGGAGACGCGGAGCTGTCCCAAGTGCCGCTGCCAGGCGTCTTTCCGCAGAAGGAGCGCCCCGGAGCGCACCGCAACCGGCACCGTCATCTCTGCGCAAAGAGCCAAAATATTTTAAAACCCGCCAAAACTAATCCAAAAATATTTTCAAACCCGCCAAAATAGAAAACCAGACAGAATTCATCAATACATTCGAAAAAACCTGACAAAACATGATCAAGCCCACCAAAGCTAATCCAAACACACCAAAAACTGGGCTAAACAGAATCAAAACAAATCAAAACAAATCTAAAACTTCTAAAAACCCGCCAAAATATTTCAAAACCCGTCAAAACTAATCAAAACCTTCCGAATACCCATTAAAAAACATTCCAAATACCCGCCAAAAGATTTTAAAACCCGCCAAAAGGAATCCAAACATTCCAAAACCTGCCAACACAATAAAAACAACTCAAGAGAATACAAAACATTCTAAAACCCAACCAAAACATTCCGAAAACCCACCTAAACATCATAAAAACAAATCAAAACCAACCAAAACATTCTGAAAACCCGCCAAAATGATTTAGACCCGCAAAACTCATCAAAACATTCTGAAAAGATGCCAAAACATTAGAAAATCAGCCTGAACTGATCAAAACATTCAAAAAACTTGGCAAAACATCATAAAAACAAATCAAAACCAACCGAAACATTCCAAAAACCAGCCAAAATATTCTGAAATCCGGCCAAAACATAATAAAAACAAATCAAAACCAACCGAAACATTCCAAAAACCCAACAAAATAGTTTAGAACCCGCCAAAACTGATCAAAACATTCTGAAAAGATGCCAAAATACTAGAAAACCAGTCTGAAGTGATCGAAACTTTCAATAACTTGCCAAAACATCATCAAAACAAATGAAAGCAAACCAAAACATTCCAAATACCCGCCAAAATATTCCAAATACCGGCCAAAAGGAATCCAAACATTCCAAAACCTGCCAAGACAATATAAACAACACAAGAGAAAACAAAACATTCTAAAACACCACCAAAACATTCCGAAAACCCGCCAAAACATCATCAAAACAATTCAAAACCAACCAAAAAATAAGAGGAACACGGCAACATATTGGCAAGCAAGAGACGGAGAACGCGGCACCTTCTAGGAGGCCAAGAAGGAAGCCGCACAACACCTGCACTGTGTCTGCAACTTTCAAACTGCTAGAAGCTAGTGGCTTGCCACTGGCCTGCCTCTTCAATTGCCATTAGCATTCCAATGGAAGCTATTCTTGGACAACTTTGCTCTGCTTGCTGCTAGTTCTGCCCCAGCCTACCATAGAGAACCTTGCTCTTGCCTTGAGGCTCTGAGATGCCAAGAACTTGTCAACTTCAAAGGGCGGGCCGGGCTACATCTACTCAGCTGCCACAGTTTCTCCTTGCTAGACCTAGTGGGAAAGCATTTTGCTGAGATGCAGAAGGCAAGAAACGCACAATACGGAGACGCGGAGCTGTCCCAAGTGCCGCTGCCAGGCATCTTTCCGCAGAAGGAGCGCCCCGGAGCGCACCGCAACCGGCACCGTCATCTCTGCGCAAAAAGCCAAAATATTTTCAAACCCACCAAAACTAATCCAAAAATATTTTCAAACCCGCCAAACTAGAAAACCAGACAGAAGTGATCAATACATTCGAAAAAACCTGACAAAACATGATCAAGCCCACCAAAGCTAATCCAAACACACCAAAAAACTGGGATAAACAGAATCAAAACAAATCAAAACAAATCTAAACCTTCTAAAAACCCGCCAAAATATTTCAAAACCCGTCTAAAGTAATCAAAACCTTCCGAATACCCGCCAAAACATTCCAAATACCCGCCAAAAGGAATCCAAACATTCCAAAACCTGCCAACACAATAAAAACAACTCAAGAGAATACAAAACATTCTAAAACCCAACCAAAACATTCCAAAAACCCACCTAAACATCATAAAAACAAATCAAAACCAACCAAAATATTCCAAAAACCCGCCAAAATGATTTAGACCCGCAAAACTCATCAAAACATTCTGAAAAGATGCCAAAACATTAGAAAACCAGCCTGAACGGATCAAAACATTCAAAAAACTTGGCAAAACATCATAAAAACAAATCAAAACCAACCGAAACATTCCAAAAACCAGCCAAAATATTCCGAAATCCGGCCAAAACATCATAAAAACAAATCAAAACCAACCGAAACATTCCAAAAACCCGACAAAATAGTTTAGAACCCGCCAAAACTGATCAAAACATTCTGAAAAGATGCCAAAATACTATCAAACCACTAAGAAGTGATCAAAACATTCAATAACTTGCCAAAACATAATCAAAACAAATGAAAGCAAACCAAAACATTCCAAATACCCGCCAAAAGATTTTAAAACCCGCCAAAAGGAATCCAAACATTCCAAAACCTGCCAACACAATAAAAACAACTCAAGAGAATACAAAACATTCTAAAACCCAACCAAAACATTCCGAAAACCCACCTAAACATCATAAAAACAAATCAAAACCAACCGAAACATTCCGAAAACCCGCCAAAATGATTTAGACCCGCAAAACTCATCAAAACATTCTGAAAAGATGCCAAAACATTAGAAAATCAGCCTGAACTGATCAAAACATTCAAAAAACTTGGCAAAACATCATAAAAACAAATCAAAACCAACCGAAACATTCCAAAAACCCGACAAAATAGTTTAGAACCCGCCAAAACTGATCAAAACATTCTGAAAAGATGCCAAAATACTAGAAAACCAGTCTGAAGTGATCGAAACTTTCAATAACTTGCCAAAACATCATCAAAACAAATGAAAGCAAACCAAAACATTCCAAATACCCGCCAAAATATTTGAAAACCCGCCAAAAGGAATCCAAACATTCCACAACCGGCCAACACAATAAAAACAACTCAAGAGAATACAAAACATTCTAAAACTCAACCAAAACATTCTGAAAACCCGCCAAAACATCATAAAAACAAATCAAAACCAACCAAAAAATAAGAGGAACACGGCAACATATTGGCAAGCAAGAGACGGAGAGTGCGGCACCTTCTAGGAGGCCAAGAAGGAAGCCGCACAACACCTGCACTGTGTCTGCAACTTTCAAACTGCTAGAAGCTAGTGGCTTGCCACTGGCCTGCCTCTTCAATTGCCATTAGCATTCCAATGGAAGCTATTCTTGGACAACTTTGCTCTGCTTGCTGCTAGTTCTGCCCCAGCCTACCATAGAGAACCTTGCTCTTCCTTTGAGGATCTGAGATGCCAAGAACTTGTCATCTTCAAAGGGCGGGCCGGGCTACATCTACTCAGCTGCCACAGTTTCTCCTTGCTAGACCTAGTGGGAAAGCATTTTGCTGAGATGCAGAAGGCAAGAAACGCAGAATACGGAGACGCGGAGCTGTCCCAAGTGCCGCTGCCAGGCGTCTTTCCGCAGAAGGAGCGCCCCGGAGCGCACCGCAACCGGCACCGTCATCTCTGCGCAAAGAGCCAAAATATTTTCAAACCCGCCAAAACTAATCCAAAAATATTTTCAAACCCGCCAAAATAGAAAACCAGACAGAATTGATCAATACATTCGAAAAAACCTGACAAAACATGATCAAGCCCACCAAAGCTAATCCAAACACACCAAAAACTGGGCTAAACAGAATCAAAACAAATCAAAACAAATCCAAACCTCCTAAAAACCCGCCAAAATATTTCAAAACCCGTCAAAACTAATCAAAACCTTCCGAATACCCATTAAAAAACATTCCAAATACCCGCCAAAAGATTTTAACACCCGCCAAAAGGAATCCAAACATTCCAAAACCTGCCAACACAATAAAAACAACTCAAGAGAATACAAAACATTCTAAAACCCAACCAAAACATTCCGAAAACCCACCTAAACATCATAAAAACAAATCAAAACCAACCGAAACATTCTGAAAACCCGCCAAAATGATTTAGACCCGCAAAACTCATCAAAACATTCTGAAAAGATGCCAAAACATTAGAAAATCAGCCTGAACTGATCAAAACATTCAAAAAACTTGGCAAAACATCATAAAAACAAATCAAAACCAACCGAAACATTCAAAAAACCCGACAAAATAGTTTAGAACCCGCCAAAACTGATCAAAACATTCTGAAAAGATGCCAAAATACTAGAAAACCAGTCTGAAGTGATCGAAACTTTCAATAACTTGCCAAAACATCATCAAAACAAATGAAAGCAAACCAAAACATTCCAAATACCCGCCAAAATATTTGAAAACCCGCCAAAAGGAATCCAAACATTCCACAACCTGCCAACACAATAAAAACAACTCAAGAGAATACAAAACATTCTAAAACTCAACCAAAACATTCCGAAAACCCGCCAAAACATCATAAAAACAAATCAAAACCAACCAAAAAATAAGAGGAACACGGCAACATATTGGCAAGCAAGAGACGGAGAGTGCGGCACCTTCTAGGAGGCCAAGAAGGAAGCCGCACAACACCTGCACTGTGTCTGCAACTTTCAAACTGCTAGAAGCTAGTGGCTTGCCACTGGCCTGCCTCTTCAATTGCCATTAGCATTCCAATGGAAGCTATTCTTGGACAACTTTGCTCTGCTTGCTGCTAGTTCTGCCCCAGCCTACCATAGATAACCTTGCTCTTCCTTTGAGGCTCTGAGATGCCAAGAACTTGTCATCTTCAAAGGGCGGGCCAGGCTACATCTACTCAGCTGCCACAGTTTCTCCTTGCTAGACCTAGTGGGAAAGCATTTTGCTGAGATGCAGAAGGCAAGAAACGCACAATACGGAGACGCGGAGCTGTCCCAAGTGCCGCTGCCAGGCGTCTTTCCGCAGAAGGAGCGCCCCGGAGCGCACCGCAACCGGCACCGTCATCTCTGCGCAAAAAGCCAAAATATTTTAAAACCCGCCAAAACTAATCCAAAAATATTTTCAAACCCGCCAAAATAGAAAACCAGATAGAAGTCATTAATACATTCGAAAAAACCTGACAAAACATGATCAAGCCCACCAAAGCTAATCCAAACACACCAAAAACTGGGCTAAACAGAATCAAAACAAATCAAAACAAATCCAAACCTCCTAAAAACCCGCCAAAATATTTCAAAACCCGTCAAAACTAATCAAAACCTTCCGAATACCCATTAAAAAACATTCCAAATACCCGCCAAAAGATTTTAAAACCCGCCAAAATGAATCCAAACATTCCAAAACCTGCCAACACAATAAAAACAACTCAAGAGAATACAAAACATTCCGAAAACCCAACCAAAACATTCCGAAAACCCACCTAAACATCATAAAAACAAATCAAAACCAACCGAAACATTCTGAAAACCCGCCAAAATGATTTAGACCCGCAAAACTCATCAAAACATTCTGAAAAGATGCCAAAACATTAGAAAATCAGCCTGAACTGATCAAAACATTCAAAAAACTTGGCAAAACATCATAAAAACAAATCAAAACCAACCAAAACATTCCAAAAACCAGCCAAAATATTCCGAAATCCGGCCAAAACATCATAAAAACAAATCAAAACCAACCGAAACATTCCAAAAACCCAACAAAATAGTTTAGAACCCGCCACAACTGATCAAAACATTCTGAAAAGATGCCAAAATACTAGAAAACCAGTCTGAAGTGATCGAAACTTTCAATAACTTGCCAAAACATAATCAAAACAAATGAAAGCAAACCAAAACATTCCAAATACCCGCCAAAATATTCCAAATACCGGCCAAAAGGAATCCAAACATTCCAAAACCTGCCAAGACAATATAAACAACACAAGAGAAAACAAAACATTCTAAAACACCACCAAAACATTCCGAAAACCCGCCAAAACATCATCAAAACAATTCAAAACCAACCAAAAAATAAGAGGAACACGGCAACATATTGGCAAGCAAGAGACGGAGAACGCGGCACCTTCTAGGAGGCCAAGAAGGAAGCCGCACAACACCTGCACTGTGTCTGCAACTTTCAAACTGCTAGAAGCTAGTGGCTTGCCACTGGCCTGCCTCTTCAATTGCCATTAGCATTCCAATGGAAGCTATTCTTGGACAACTTTGCTCTGCTTGCTGCTAGTTCTGCCCCAGCCTACCATAGAGAACCTTGCTCTTGCCTTGAGGCTCTGAGATGCCAAGAACTTGTCATCTTCAAAGGGCGGGCCGGGCTACATCTACTCAGCTGCCACAGTTTCTCCTTGCTAGACCTAGTGGGAAAGCATTTTGCTGAGATGCAGAAGGCAAGAAACGCAGAATACGGAGACGCGGAGCTGTCCCAAGTGCCGCTGCCAGGCGTCTTTCCGCAGAAGGAGCGCCCCGGAGCGCACCGCAACCGGCACCGTCATCTCTGCGCAAAAAGCCAAAATATTTTCAAACCCGCCAAAACTAATCCAAAAATATTTTCAAACCTGCCAAAATAGAAAACCTGACAGAAGTGATCAATACATTCGAAAAAACCTGACAAAACATGATCAAGCCCACCAAAGCTAATCCAAACACACCAAAAACTGGGCTAAACAGAATCAAAACAAATCAAAACAAATCTAAACCTCCTAAAAACCCGCCAAAATATTTCAAAACCCGTCAAAACTAATCAAAACCTTCCGAATACCCATTAAAAAACATTCCAAATACCCGCCAAAAGATTTGAAAACCCGCCAAAAGGAATCCAAACATTCCAAAACTGCCAACACAATAAAAACAACTCAAGAGAATACAAAACATTCTAAAACCCAACCAAAACATTCCGAAAACCCACCTAAACATCATAAAAACAAATCAAAACCAACCGAAACATTCCAAAAACCTGACAAAATAGTTTAGAACCCGCCAAAACTGATCATAACATTCTGAAAAGATGCCAAAATACTAGAAAACCAGTCTGAAGTGATCGAAACTTTCAATAACTTGCCAAAACATAATCAAAACAAATGAAAGCAAACCAAAACATTCCAAATACCCGCCAAAATATTTTAAAACCCACCAAAAGGAATGCAAACATTCCAAAACCTGCCAAGACAATAAAAACAACACAAGAGAAAACAAAACATTCTAAAACACCACCAAAACATTCCGAAAACCTGCCAAAACATCATAAAAACAAATCAAAACCAACCAAAAAATAAGAGGAACACGGCAACATATTGGCAAGCAAGAGACGGAGAACGCGGCACCTTCTAGGAGGCCAAGAAGGAAGCCGCAAAACACCTGCACTGTGTCTGCAACTTTCAAACTGCTAGAAGCTAGTGGCTTGCCACTGGCCTGCCTCTTCAATTGCCATTAGCATTCCAATGGAAGCTATTCTTGGACAACTTTGCTCTGCTTGCTGCTAGTTCTGCCCCAGCCTACCATAGAGAACCTTGCTCTTGCCTTGAGGCTCTGAGATGCCAAGAACTTGTCAACTTCAAAGGGCGGGCCGGGCTACATCTACTCAGCTGCCACAGTTTCTCCTTGCTAGACCTAGTGGGAAAGCATTTTGCTGAGATGCAGAAGGCAAGAAACGCACAATACGGAGACGCGGAGCTGTCCCAAGTGCCGCTGCCAGGCGTCTTTCCGCAGAAGGAGCGCCCCGGAGCGCACCGCAACCGGCACCGTCATCTCTGCGCAAAAAGCCAAAATATTTTCAAACCCACCAAAACTAATCCAAAAATATTTTCAAACCCGCCAAACTAGAAAACCAGACAGAAGTGATCAATACATTCGAAAAAACCTGACAAAACATGATAAAGCCCACCAAAGCTAATCCAAACACACCAAAAAACTGGGATAAACAGAATCAAAACAAATCAAAACAAATCTAAAACTTATAAAAACCCGCCAAACTATTTCAAAACCCGTCAAAACTAATCAAAACCTTCCGAATACCCGCCAAAACATTCCAAATACCCGCCAAAAGGAATCCAAACATTCCAAAACCTGCCAACACAATAAAAACAACTCAAGAGAATACAAAACATTCTAAAACCCAACCAAAACATTCCAAAAACCCACCTAAACATCATAAAAACAAATCAAAACCAACCAAAATATTCCAAAAACCCGCCAAAATGATTTAGACCCGCAAAACTCATCAAAACATTCTGAAAAGATGCCAAAACATTAGAAAACCAGCCTGAACTGATCAAAACATTCAAAAAAATTGGCAAAACATCATAAAAACAAATCAAAACCAACCGAAACATTCCAAATACCCGCCAAAAGATTTTAAAACCCGCCAAAAGGAATCCAAACATTCCAAAACCTGCCAAGACAATATAAACAACACAAGAGAAAACAAAACATTCTAAAACACCACCAAAACATTCCGAAAACCCGCCAAAACATCATCAAAACAATTCAAAACCAACCAAAAAATAAGAGGAACACGGCAACATATTGGCAAGCAAGAGACGGAGAACGCGGCACCTTCTAGGAGGCCAAGAAGGAAGCCGCACAACACCTGCACTGTGTCTGCAACTTTCAAACTGCTAGAAGCTAGTGGCTTGCCACTGGCCTGCCTCTTCAATTGCCATTAGCATTCCAATGGAAGCTATTCTTGGACAACTTTGCTCTGCTTGCTGCTAGTTCTGCCCCAGCCTACCATAGAGAACCTTGCTCTTGCCTTGAGGCTCTGAGATGCCAAGAACTTGTCATCTTCAAAGGGCGGGCCGGGCTACATCTACTCAGCTGCCACAGTTTCTCCTTGCTAGACCTAGTGGGAAAGCATTTTGCTGAGATGCAGAAGGCAAGAAACGCAGAATACGGAGACGCGGAGCTGTCCCAAGTGCCGCTGCCAGGCGTCTTTCCGCAGAAGGAGCGCCCCGGAGCGCACCGCAACCGGCACCGTCATCTCTGCGCAAAAAGCCAAAATATTTTCAAACCCGCCAAAACTAATCCAAAAATATTTTCAAACCTGCCAAAATAGAAAACCTGACAGAAGTGATCAATACATTCGAAAAAACCTGACAAAACATGATCAAGCCCACCAAAGCTAATCCAAACACACCAAAAACTGGGCTAAACAGAATCAAAACAAATCAAAACAAATCTAAACCTCCTAAAAACCCGCCAAAATATTTCAAAACCCGTCAAAACTAATCAAAACCTTCCGAATACCCATTAAAAAACATTCCAAATACCCGCCAAAAGATTTGAAAACCCGCCAAAAGGAATCCAAACATTCCAAAACTGCCAACACAATAAAAACAACTCAAGAGAATACAAAACATTCTAAAACCCAACCAAAACATTCCGAAAACCCACCTAAACATCATCAAAACAAATCAAAACCAACCAAAACATTCTGAAAACCCGCCAAAATGATTTAGACCCGCAAAACTCATCAAAACATTCTGAAAAGATGCCAAAACATTAGAAAACCAGCCTGAACGGATCAAAACATTCAAAAAAATTGGCAAAACATCATAAAAACAAATCAAAACCAACCAAAACATTCCAAAAACCAGCCAAAATATTCCGAAATCCGGCCAAAACATCATAAAAACAAATCAAAACCAACCAAAACATTCCAAAAACCCGACAAAATAGTTTAGAACCCGCCAAAACTGATCAAAACATTCTGAAAAGATGCCAAAATACTAGAAAACCAGTCTGAAGTGATCGAAACATTCAATAACTTGCCAAAACATAATCAAAACAAATGAAAGCAAACCAAAACATTCCAAATACCCGCCAAAAGATTTTAAAACCCGCCAAAAGGAATGCAAACATTCCAAAACCTGCCAAGACAATATAAACAACACAAGAGAAAACAAAACATTCTAAAACACCACCAAAACATTCCGAAAACCCGCCAAAACATCATCAAAACAATTCAAAACCAACCAAAAAATAAGAGGAACACGGCAACATATTGGCAAGCAAGAGACGGAGAACGCGGCACCTTCTAGGAGGCCAAGAAGGAAGCCGCACAACACCTGCACTGTGTCTGCAACTTTCAAACTGCTAGAAGCTAGTGGCTTGCCACTGGCCTGCCTCTTCAATTGCCATTAGCATTCCAATGGAAGCTATTCTTGGACAACTTTGCTCTGCTTGCTGCTAGTTCTGCCCCAGCCTACCATAGATAACCTTGCTCTTGCCTTGAGGCTCTGAGATGCCAAGAACTTGTCAACTTCAAAGGGCGGGCCGGGCTACATCTACTCAGCTGCCACAGTTTCTCCTTGCTAGACCTAGTGGGAAAGCATTTTGCTGAGATGCAGAAGGCAAGAAACGCAGAATACGGAGACGCGGAGCTGTCCCAAGTGCCGCTGCCAGGCGTCTTTCCGCAGAAGGAGCGCCCCGGAGCGCACCGCAACCGGCACCGTCATCTCTGCGCAAAGAGCCAAAATATTTTAAAACCCGCCAAAACTAATCCAAAAATATTTTCAAACCCGGCAAAATAGAAAACCAGACAGAAGTGATCAATACATTCGAAAAAACCTGACAAAACATGATCAAGCCCACCAAAGCTAATCCAAACACACCAAAAACTGGGCTAAACAGAATCAAAACAAATCAAAACAAATCTAAACCTTCTAAAAACCCGCCAAAATATTTCAAAACTCGTCAAAACTAATCAAAACCTTCCGAATACCCATTAAAAAACATTCCAAATACCCGCCAAAAGATTTTAAAACCCGCCAAAATGAATCCAAATATTCCAAAACCTGCCAACACAATAAAAACAACTCAAGAGAATACAAAACATTCTAAAACCCAACCAAAACATTCCGAAAACCCACCAAAACATCATAAAAACAAATCAAAACCAACCAAAACATTCTGAAAACCCGCCAAAATGATTTAGACCCGCAAAACTCATCAAAACATTCTGAAAAGATGCCAAAACATTAGAAAACCAGCCTGAACTGATCAAAACATTCAAAAAAATTGGCAAAACATCATAAAAACAAATCAAAACCAACCGAAACATTCCAAATACCCGCCAAAAGATTTTAAAACCCGCCAAAAGGAATCCAAACATTCCAAAACCTGCCAAGACAATATAAACAACACAAGAGAAAACAAAACATTCTAAAACACCACCAAAACATTCCGAAAACCCGCCAAAACATCATCAAAACAATTCAAAACCAACCAAAAAATAAGAGGAACACGGCAACATATTGGCAAGCAAGAGACGGAGAACGCGGCACCTTCTAGGAGGCCAAGAAGGAAGCCGCACAACACCTGCACTGTGTCTGCAACTTTCAAACTGCTAGAAGCTAGTGGCTTGCCACTGGCCTGCCTCTTCAATTGCCATTAGCATTCCAATGGAAGCTATTCTTGGACAACTTTGCTCTGCTTGCTGCTAGTTCTGCCCCAGCCTACCATAGAGAACCTTGCTCTTGCCTTGAGGCTCTGAGATGCCAAGAACTTGTCATCTTCAAAGGGCGGGCCGGGCTACATCTACTCAGCTGCCACAGTTTCTCCTTGCTAGACCTAGTGGGAAAGCATTTTGCTGAGATGCAGAAGGCAAGAAACGCAGAATACGGAGACGCGGAGCTGTCCCAAGTGCCGCTGCCAGGCGTCTTTCCGCAGAAGGAGCGCCCCGGAGCGCACCGCAACCGGCACCGTCATCTCTGCGCAAAAAGCCAAAATATTTTCAAACCCGCCAAAACTAATCCAAAAATATTTTCAAACCTGCCAAAATAGAAAACCTGACAGAAGTGATCAATACATTCGAAAAAACCTGACAAAACATGATCAAGCCCACCAAAGCTAATCCAAACACACCAAAAACTGGGCTAAACAGAATCAAAACAAATCAAAACAAATCTAAACCTCCTAAAAACCCGCCAAAATATTTCAAAACCCGTCAAAACTAATCAAAACCTTCCGAATACCCATTAAAAAACATTCCAAATACCCGCCAAAAGATTTGAAAACCCGCCAAAAGGAATCCAAACATTCCAAAACTGCCAACACAATAAAAACAACTCAAGAGAATACAAAACATTCTAAAACCCAAACAAAACATTCCGAAAACCCACCTAAACATCATAAAAACAAATCAAAACCAACCGAAACATTCCAAAAACCTGACAAAATAGTTTAGAACCCGCCAAAACTGATCATAACATTCTGAAAAGATGCCAAAATACTAGAAAACCAGTCTGAAGTGATCGAAACTTTCAATAACTTGCCAAAACATAATCAAAACAAATGAAAGCAAACCAAAACATTCCAAATACCCGCCAAAATATTTTAAAACCCGCCAAAAGGAATGCAAACATTCCAAAACCTGCCAAGACAATAAAAACAACACAAGAGAAAACAAAACATTCTAAAACACCACCAAAACATTCCGAAAACCTGCCAAAACATCATAAAAACAAATCAAAACCAACCAAAAAATAAGAGGAACACGGCAACATATTGGCAAGCAAGAGACGGAGAGTGCGGCACCTTCTAGGAGGCCAAGAAGGAAGCCGCACAACACCTGCACTGTGTCTGCAACTTTCAAACTGCTAGAAGCTAGTGGCTTGCCACTGGCCTGCCTCTTCAATTGCCATTAGCATTCCAATGGAAGCTATTCTTGGACAACTTTGCTCTGCTTGCTGCTAGTTCTGCCCCAGACTACCATAGATAACCTTGCTCTTCCCTTGAGGCTCTGAGATGCCAAGAACTTGTCATCTTCAAAGGGCGGGCCGGGCTACATCTACTCAGCTGCCACAGTTTCTCCTTGCTAGACCTAGTGGAAAAGCATTTTGCTGAGATGCAGAAGGCAAGAAAAGCACAATACGGAGATGTGGAGCTGTCCCAAGTGCCGCTGCCAGGCGTCTTTCCGCAGAAGGAGCGCCCCGGAGCGCACCGCAACCGGCACCGTCATCTCTGCGCAAAAAGCCAAAATATTTTCAAACCCGCCAAAACTAATCCAAAAATATTTTCAAACCTGCCAAAATAGAAAACCTGACAGAAGTGATCAATACATTCGAAAAAACCTGACAAAACATGATCAAGCCCACCAAAGCTAATCCAAACACACCAAAAACTGGGCTAAACAGAATCAAAACAAATCAAAACAAATCTAAACCTTCTAAAAACCCGCCAAAATATTTCAAAACCCGTCAAAACTAATCAAAACCTTCCGAATACCCATTAAAAAACATTCCAAATACCCGCCAAAAGATTTTAAAACCCGCCAAAATGAATCCAAACATTCCAAAACCTGCCAACACAATAAAAACAACTCAAGAGAATACAAAACATTCTAAAACCCAACCAAAACATTCCGAAAACCCACCAAAACATCATAAAAACAAATCAAAACCAACCGAAACATTCCAAAAACCCGACAAAATAGTTTAGAACCCGCCAAAACTGATCACAACATTCTGAAAAGATGCCAAAATACTAGAAAACCAGTCTGAAGTGATCGAAACTTTCAATAACTTGCCAAAACATCATCAAAACAAATGAAAGCAAACCAAAACATTCCAAATACCCGCCAAAATATTTGAAAACCCGCCAAAAGGAATGCAAACATTCCAAAACCTGCCAAGACAATATAAACAACACAAGAGAAAACAAAACATTCTAAAACACCACCAAAACATTCCGAAAACCCGCCAAAACATCATCAAAACAATTCAAAACCAACCAAAAAATAAGAGGAACACGGCAACATATTGGCAAGCAAGAGATGGAGAACGTGGCACCTTCTAGGAGGCCAAGAAGGAAGCCGCACAACACCTGCACTGTGTCTGCAACTTTCAAACTGCTAGAAGCTAGTGGCTTGCCACTGGCCTGCCTCTTCAATTGCCATTAGCATTCCAATGGAAGCTATTCTTGGACAACTTTGCTCTGCTTGCTGCTAGTTCTGCCCCAGCCTACCATAGAGAACCTTGCTCTTCCCTTGAGGCTCTGAGATGCCAAGAACTTGTCATCTTCAAAGGGCGGGCCGGGCTACATCTACTCAGCTGCCACAGTTTCTCCTTGCTAGACCTAGTGGGAAAGCATTTTGCTGAGATGCAGAAGGCAAGAAACGCAGAATACGGAGACGCGGAGCTGTCCCAAGTGCCGTTGCCAGGCGTCTTTCCGCAGAAGGAGCGCCCCGGAGCGCACCGCAACCGGCACCGTCATCTCTGCGCAAAAAGCCAAAATATTTTCAAACCCGCCAAAACTAATCCAAAAATATTTTCAAACCCGCCAAAATAGAAAACCAGACAGAAGTGATCAATACATTCGAAAAAACCTGACAAAACATGATCAAGCCCACCAAAGCTAATCCAAACACACCAAAAACTGGGCTAAACAGAATCAAAACAAATCAAAACAAATCCAAACCTCCTAAAAACCGGCCAAAATATTTCAAAACCCGTCAAAACTAATCAAAACCTTCCGAATACCCATTAAAAAACATTCCAAATACCCGCCAAAAGATTTTAAAACCCGCCAAAATGAATCCAAACATTCCAAAACCTGCCAACACAATAAAAACAACTCAAGAGAATACAAAACATTCTAAAACCCAACCAAAACATTCCGAAAACCCACCTAAACATCATCAAAACAAATCAAAACCAACCAAAACATTCTGAAAACCCGCCAAAATGATTTAGACCCGCAAAACTCATCAAAACATTCTGAAAAGATGCCAAAACATTAGAAAACCAGCCTGAACGGATCAAAACATTCAAAAAAATTGGCAAAACATCATAAAAACAAATCAAAACCAACCAAAACATTCCAAAAACCAGCCAAAATATTCCGAAATCCGGCCAAAACATCATAAAAACAAATCAAAACCAACCAAAACATTCCAAAAACCCGACAAAATAGTTTAGAACCCGCCAAAACTGATCAAAACATTCTGAAAAGATGCCAAAATACTAGAAAACCAGTCTGAAGTGATCGAAACATTCAATAACTTGCCAAAACATAATCAAAACAAATGAAAGCAAACCAAAACATTCCAAATACCCGCCAAAATATTCCAAATACCGGCCAAAAGGAATCCAAACATTCCAAAACCTGCCAAGACAATATAAACAACACAAGAGAAAACAAAACATTCTAAAACACCACCAAAACATTCCGAAAACCCGCCAAAACATCATCAAAACAATTCAAAACCAACCAAAAAATAAGAGGAACACGGCAACATATTGGCAAGCAAGAGACGGAGAACGCGGCACCTTCTAGGAGGCCAAGAAGGAAGCCGCACAACACCTGCACTGTGTCTGCAACTTTCAAACTGCTAGAAGCTAGTGGCTTGCCACTGGCCTGCCTCTTCAATTGCCATTAGCATTCCAATGGAAGCTATTCTTGGACAACTTTGCTCTGCTTGCTGCTAGTTCTGCCCCAGCCTACCATAGATAACCTTGCTCTTGCCTTGAGGCTCTGAGATGCCAAGAACTTGTCAACTTCAAAGGGCGGGCCGGGCTACATCTACTCAGCTGCCACAGTTTCTCCTTGCTAGACCTAGTGGGAAAGCATTTTGCTGAGATGCAGAAGGCAAGAAACGCAGAATACGGAGACGCGGAGCTGTCCCAAGTGCCGCTGCCAGGCGTCTTTCCGCAGAAGGAGCGCCCCGGAGCGCACCGCAACCGGCACCGTCATCTCTGCGCAAAGAGCCAAAATATTTTAAAACCCGCCAAAACTAATCCAAAAATATTTTCAAACCCGGCAAAATAGAAAACCAGACAGAAGTGATCAATACATTCGAAAAAACCTGACAAAACATGATCAAGCCCACCAAAGCTAATCCAAACACACCAAAAACTGGGCTAAACAGAATCAAAACAAATCAAAACAAATCTAAACCTTCTAAAAACCCGCCAAAATATTTCAAAACCCGTCAAAACTAATCAAAACCTTCCGAATACCCATTAAAAAACATTCCAAATACCCGCCAAAAGATTTTAAAACCCGCCAAAATGAATCCAAACATTCCAAAACCTGCCAACACAATAAAAACAACTCAAGAAAATACAAAACATTCTAAAACCCAACCAAAACATTCCGAAAACCCACCTAAACATCATCAAAACAAATCAAAACCAACCAAAACATTCTGAAAACCCGCCAAAATGATTTAGACCTGCAAAACTGATCAAAACATTCTGAAAAGATGCCAAAACATTAGAAAACCAGCCTGAACGGATCAAAACATTCAAAAAAATTGGCAAAACATCATAAAAACAAATCAAAACCAACCGAAACATTCCAAAAACCCGACAAAATAGTTTAGAACCCGCCAAAACTGATCAAAACATTCTGAAAAGATGCCAAAATACTAGAAAACCAGTCTGAAGTGATCGAAACTTTCAATAACTTGCCAAAACATCATCAAAACAAATGAAAGCAAACCAAAACATTCCAAATACCCGCCAAAATATTTGAAAACCCGCCAAAAGGAATGCAAACATTCCAAAACCTGCCAAGACAATATAAACAACACAAGAGAAAACAAAACATTCTAAAACACCACCAAAACATTCCGAAAACCCGCCAAAACATCATCAAAACAATTCAAAACCAACCAAAAAATAAGAGGAACACGGCAACATATTGGCAAGCAAGAGACGGAGAACCTTCTAGGAGGCCAAGAAGGAAGCCGCCCAACACCTGCACTGTGTCTGCAACTTTCAAACTGCTAGAAGCTAGTGGCTTGCCACTGGCCTGCCTCTTCAATTGCCATTAGCATTCCAATGGAAGCTATTCTTGGACAACTTTGCTCTGCTTGCTGCTAGTTCTGCCCCAGCCTACCATAGAGAACCTTGCTCTTGCCTTGAGGCTCTGAGATGCCAAGAACTTGTCATCTTCAAAGGGCGGGCCGGGCTACATCTACTCAGCTGCCACAGTTTCTCCTTGCTAGACCTAGTGGGAAAGCATTTTGCTGAGATGCAGAAGGCAAGAAACGCACAATACGGAGACGCGGAGCTGTCCCAAGTGCCGCTGCCAGGCGTCTTTCCGCAGAAGGAGCGCCCCAGAGCGCACCGCAACCGGCACCGTCATCTCTGCGCAAAAAGCCAAAATATTTTAAAACCCGCCAAAACTAATCCAAAAATATTTTCAAACCCGCCAAAATAGAAAACCTGACAGAAGTGATCAATACATTCGAAAAAACCTGACAAAACATGATAAAGCCCACCAAAGCTAATCCAAACACACCAAAAACTGGGCTAAACAGAATCAAAACAAATCAAAACAAATCTAAACCTTCTAAAAACCCGCCAAAATATTTCAAAACCCGTCAAAACTAATCAAAACCTTCCGAATACCCATTAAAAAACATTCCAAATACCTGCCAAAAGATTTTAAAACCCGCCAAAATGAATCCAAACATTCCAAAACCTGCCAACACAATAAAAACAACTCAAGAGAATACAAAACATTCTAAAACCCAACCAAAACATTCCGAAAACCCACCAAAACATCATCAAAACAAATCAAAACCAACCAAAACATTCTGAAAACCCGCCAAAATGATTTAGACCCGCAAAACTGATCAAAACATTCTGAAAAGATGCCAAAACATTAGAAAACCAGCCTGAACGGATCAAAACATTCAAAAAAATTGGCAAAACATCATAAAAACAAATCAAAACCAACCAAAACATTCCAAAAACCAGCCAAAATATTCCGAAATCCGGCCAAAACATCATAAAAACAAATCAAAACCAACCAAAACATTCCAAAAACCCAACAAAATAGTTTAGAACCCGCCAAAACTGATCAAAACATTCTGAAAAGATGCCAAAATACTAGAAAACCAGTCTGAAGTGATCGAAACTTTCAATAACTTGCCAAAACATCATCAAAACAAATGAAAGCAAACCAAAACATTCCAAATACCCGCCAAAAGATTTTAAAACCCGCCAAAAGGAATCCAAACATTCCAAAACCTGCCAACACAATAAAAACAACTCAAGAGAATACAAAACATTCTAAAACCCAACCAAAACATTCCGAAAACCCACCTAAACATCATAAAAACAAATCAAAACCAACCAAAACATTCTGAAAACCCGCCAAAATGATTTAGACCCGCAAAACTCATCAAAACATTCTGAAAAGATGCCAAAACATTAGAAAATCAGCCTGAACTGATCAAAACATTCAAAAAACTTGGCAAAACATCATAAAAACAAATCAAAACCAACCGAAACATTCCAAAAACCAGCCAAAATATTCTGAAATCCGGCCAAAACATCATAAAAACAAATCAAAACCAACCCAAACATTCCAAAAACCCAACAAAATAGTTTAGAACCCGCCAAAACTGATCAAAACATTCTGAAAAGATGCCAAAATACTAGAAAACCAGTCTGAAGTGATCGAAACTTTCAATAACTTGCCAAAACATCATCAAAACAAATGAAAGCAAACCAAAACATTCCAAATACCCGCCAAAATATTCCAAATACCGGCCAAAAGGAATCCAAACATTCCAAAACCTGCCAAGACAATATAAACAACACAAGAGAAAACAAAACATTCTAAAACACCACCAAAACATTCCGAAAACCCGCCAAAACATCATCAAAACAATTCAAAACCAACCAAAAAATAAGAGGAACACGGCAACATATTGGCAAGCAAGAGACGGAGAACGCGGCACCTTCTAGGAGGCCAAGAAGGAAGCCGCACAACACCTGCACTGTGTCTGCAACTTTCAAACTGCTAGAAGCTAGTGGCTTGCCACTGGCCTGCCTCTTCAATTGCAATTAGCATTCCAATGGAAGCTATTCTTGGACAACTTTGCTCTGCTTGCTGCTAGTTCTGCCCCAGCCTACCATAGAGAACCTTGCTCTTGCCTTGAGGCTCTGAGATGCCAAGAACTTGTCAACTTCAAAGGGCGGGCCGGGCTACATCTACTCAGCTGCCACAGTTTCTCCTTGCTAGACCTAGTGGGAAAGCATTTTGCTGAGATGCAGAAGGCAAGAAACGCAGAATACGGAGACGCGGAGCTGTCCCAAGTGCCGTTGCCAGGCGTCTTTCCGCAGAAGGAGCGCCCCGGAGCGCACCGCAACCGGCACCGTCATCTCTGCGCAAAAAGCCAAAATATTTTCAAACCCGCCAAAACTAATCCAAAAATATTTTCAAACCCGCCAAAATAGAAAACCAGACAGAAGTGATCAATACATTCGAAAAAACCTGACAAAACATGATCAAGCCCACCAAAGCTAATCCAAACACACCAAAAACTGGGCTAAACAGAATCAAAACAAATCAAAACAAATCCAAACCTCCTAAAAACCGGCCAAAATATTTCAAAACCCGTCAAAACTAATCAAAACCTTCCGAATACCCATTAAAAAACATTCCAAATACCCGCCAAAAGATTTTAAAACCCGCCAAAATGAATCCAAACATTCCAAAACCTGCCAACACAATAAAAACAACTCAAGAGAATACAAAACATTCTAAAACCCAACCAAAACATTCCGAAAACCCACCTAAACATCATCAAAACAAATCAAAACCAACCAAAACATTCTGAAAACCCGCCAAAATGATTTAGACCCGCAAAACTCATCAAAACATTCTGAAAAGATGCCAAAACATTAGAAAACCAGCCTGAACGGATCAAAACATTCAAAAAAATTGGCAAAACATCATAAAAACAAATCAAAACCAACCAAAACATTCCAAAAACCAGCCAAAATATTCCGAAATCCGGCCAAAACATCATAAAAACAAATCAAAACCAACCAAAACATTCCAAAAACCCGACAAAATAGTTTAGAACCCGCCAAAACTGATCAAAACATTCTGAAAAGATGCCAAAATACTAGAAAACCAGTCTGAAGTGATCGAAACATTCAATAACTTGCCAAAACATAATCAAAACAAATGAAAGCAAACCAAAACATTCCAAATACCCGCCAAAAGATTTTAAAACCCGCCAAAAGGAATGCAAACATTCCAAAACCTGCCAAGACAATATAAACAACACAAGAGAAAACAAAACATTCTAAAACACCACCAAAACATTCCGAAAACCCGCCAAAACATCATCAAAACAATTCAAAACCAACCAAAAAATAAGAGGAACACGGCAACATATTGGCAAGCAAGAGACGGAGAACGCGGCACCTTCTAGGAGGCCAAGAAGGAAGCCGCACAACACCTGCACTGTGTCTGCAACTTTCAAACTGCTAGAAGCTAGTGGCTTGCCACTGGCCTGCCTCTTCAATTGCCATTAGCATTCCAATGGAAGCTATTCTTGGACAACTTTGCTCTGCTTGCTGCTAGTTCTGCCCCAGCCTACCATAGAGAACCTTGCTCTTGCCTTGAGGCTCTGAGATGCCAAGAACTTGTCAACTTCAAAGGGCGGGCCGGGCTACATCTACTCAGCTGCCACAGTTTCTCCTTGCTAGACCTAGTGGGAAAGCATTTTGCTGAGATGCAGAAGGCAAGAAACGCAGAATACGGAGACGCGGAGCTGTCCCAAGTGCCGCTGCCAGGCGTCTTTCCGCAGAAGGAGCGCCCCGGAGCGCACCGCAACCGGCACCGTCATCTCTGCGCAAAGAGCCAAAATATTTTAAAACCCGCCAAAACTAATCCAAAAATATTTTCAAACCCGGCAAAATAGAAAACCAGACAGAAGTGATCAATACATTCGAAAAAACCTGACAAAACATGATCAAGCCCACCAAAGCTAATCCAAACACACCAAAAACTGGGCTAAACAGAATCAAAACAAATCAAAACAAATCTAAACCTTCTAAAAACCCGCCAAAATATTTCAAAACCCGTCAAAACTAATCAAAACCTTCCGAATACCCATTAAAAAACATTCCAAATACCCGCCAAAAGATTTTAAAACCCGCCAAAAGGAATCCAAACATTCCAAAACCTGCCAACACAATAAAAACAACTCAAGAGAGTACAAAACATTCTAAAACCCAACCAAAACATTCCGAAAACCCACCTAAACATCATAAAAACAAATCAAAACCAACCGAAACATTCTGAAAACCCGCCAAAATGATTTAGACCCGCAAAACTCATCAAAACATTCTGAAAAGATGCCAAAACATTAGAAAACCAGCCTGAACGGATCAAAACATTCAAAAAAATTGGCAAAACATCATAAAAACAAATCAAAACCAACCAAAACATTCCAAAAACCAGCCAAAATATTCCGAAATCCGGCCAAAACATCATAAAAACAAATCAAAACCAACCGAAACATTCCAAAAACCCGACAAAATAGTTTAGAACCCGCCAAAACTGATCAAAACATTCTGAAAAGATGCCAAAATACTAGAAAACCAGTCTGAAGTGATCGAAACTTTCAATAACTTGCCAAAACATCATCAAAACAAATGAAAGCAAACCAAAACATTCCAAATACCTGCCAAAATATTTGAAAACCCGCCAAAAGGAATGCAAACATTCCAAAACCTGCCAAGACAATATAAACAACACAAGAGAAAACAAAACATTCTAAAACACCACCAAAACATTCCGAAAACCCGCCAAAACATCATCAAAACAATTCAAAACCAACCAAAAAATAAGAGGAACACGGCAACATATTGGCAAGCAAGAGACGGAGAACGCGGCACCTTCTAGGAGGCCAAGAAGGAAGCCGCACAACACCTGCACTGTGTCTGCAACTTTCAAACTGCTAGAAGCTAGTGGCTTGCCACTGGCCTGCCTCTTCAATTGCCATTAGCATTCCAATGGAAGCTATTCTTGGACAACTTTGCTCTGCTTGCTGCTAGTTCTGCCCCAGCCTACCATAGAGAACCTTGCTCTTGCCTTGAGGCTCTGAGATGCCAAGAATTTGTCATCTTCAAAGGGCGGGCCGGGCTACATCTACTCAGCTGCCACAGTTTCTCCTTGCTAGACCTAGTGGGAAAGCATTTTGCTGAGATGCAGAAGGCAAGAAACGCAGAATACGGAGACGCGGAGCTGTCCCAAGTGCCGCTGCCAGGCGTCTTTCCGCAGAAGGAGCGCCCCGGAGCGCACCGCAACCGGCACCGTCATCTCTGCGCAAAAAGCCAAAATATTTTAAAACCCGCCAAAACTAATCCAAAAATGTTTTCAAAGCCGCCAAAATAGAAAACCAGACAGAAGTGATCAATACATTCGAAAAAACCTGACAAAACATGATCAAGCCCACCAAAGCTAATCCAAACACACCAAAAACTGGGCTAAACAGAATCAAAACAAATCAAAACAAATCTAAACCTTCTAAAAACCCGCCAAAATATTTCAAAACCCGTCAAAACTAATCAAAACCTTCCGAATACCCATTAAAAAACATTCCAAATACCCGCCAAAAGATTTTAAAACCCGCCAAAATGAATCCAAACATTCCAAAACCTGCCAACACAATAAAAACAACTCAAGAAAATACAAAACATTCTAAAACCCAACCAAAACATTCCGAAAACCCACCTAAACATCATCAAAACAAATCAAAACCAACCAAAACATTCTGAAAACCCGCCAAAATGATTTAGACCTGCAAAACTGATCAAAACATTCTGAAAAGATGCCAAAACATTAGAAAACCAGCCTGAACGGATCAAAACATTCAAAAAAATTGGCAAAACATCATAAAAACAAATCAAAACCAACCGAAACATTCCAAAAACCAGCCAAAATATTCTGAAATCCGGCCAAAACATCATAAAAACAAATCAAAACCAACCGAAACATTCCAAAAACCCGACAAAATAGTTTAGAACCCGCCAAAACTGATCAAAACATTCTGAAAAGATGCCAAAATACTAGAAAACCAGTCTGAAGTGATCGAAACTTTCAATAACTTGCCAAAACATCATCAAAACAAATGAAAGCAAACCAAAACATTCCAAATACCCGCCAAAATATTTGAAAACCCGCCAAAAGGAATGCAAACATTCCAAAACCTGCCAAGACAATATAAACAACACAAGAGAAAACAAAACATTCTAAAACACCACCAAAACATTCCGAAAACCCGCCAAAACATCATCAAAACAATTCAAAACCAACCAAAAAATAAGAGGAACACGGCAACATATTGGCAAGCAAGAGACGGAGAACCTTCTAGGAGGCCAAGAAGGAAGCCGCCCAACACCTGCACTGTGTCTGCAACTTTCAAACTGCTAGAAGCTAGTGGCTTGCCACTGGCCTGCCTCTTCAATTGCCATTAGCATTCCAATGGAAGCTATTCTTGGACAACTTTGCTCTGCTTGCTGCTAGTTCTGCCCCAGCCTACCATAGAGAACCTTGCTCTTGCCTTGAGGCTCTGAGATGCCAAGAACTTGTCAACTTCAAAGGGCGGGCCGGGCTACATCTACTCAGCTGCCACAGTTTCTCCTTGCTAGACCTAGTGGGAAAGCATTTTGCTGAGATGCAGAAGGCAAGAAACGCAGAATACGGAGACGCGGAGCTGTCCCAAGTGCCGCTGCCAGGCGTCTTTCCGCAGAAGGAGCGCCCCGGAGCGCACCGCAACCGGCACCGTCATCACTGCGCAAAGAGCCAAAATATTTTCAAACCCGCCAAAACTAATCCAAAAATATTTTCAAACGCGTCAAAATAGAAAACCAGACAGAAGTGATCAATACATTCGAAAAAACCTGACAAAACATGATCAAGCCCACCAAAGCTAATCCAAACACACCAAAAACTGGGCTAAACAGAATCAAAACAAATCAAAACAAATCCAAACCTCCTAAAAACCCGCCAAAATATTTCAAAACCCGTCAAAACTAATCAAAACCTTCCGAATACCCATTAAAAAACATTCCAAATACCCGCCAAAAGATTTGAAAACCCGCCAAAAGGAATCCAAACATTCCAAAACCTGCCAACACAATAAAAACAACTCAAGAGAATACAAAACATTCTAAAACCCAACCAAAACATTCCGAAAACCCACCTAAACATCATAAAAACAAATCAAAACCAACCAAAACATTCTGAAAACCCGCCAAAATGATTTAGACCCGCAAAACTCATCAAAACATTCTGAAAAGATGCCAAAACATTAGAAAATCAGCCTGAACTGATCAAAACATTCAAAAAACTTGGCAAAACATCATAAAAACAAATCAAAACCAACCGAAACATTCCAAAAACCAGCCAAAATATTCTGAAATCCGGCCAAAACATCATAAAAACAAATCAAAACCAACCGAAACATTCCAAAAACCCAACAAAATAGTTTAGAACCCGCCAAAACTGATCAAAACATTCTGAAAAGATGCCAAAATACTAGAAAACCAGTCTGAAGTGATCGAAACTTTCAATAACTTGCCAAAACATCATCAAAACAAATGAAAGCAAACCAAAACATTCCAAATACCCGCCAAAATATTCCAAATACCGGCCAAAAGGAATCCAAACATTCCAAAACCTGCCAAGACAATATAAACAACACAAGAGAAAACAAAACATTCTAAAACACCACCAAAACATTCCGAAAACCCGCCAAAACATCATCAAAACAATTCAAAACCAACCAAAAAATAAGAGGAACACGGCAACATATTGGCAAGCAAGAGACGGAGAACGCGGCACCTTCTAGGAGGCCAAGAAGGAAGCCGCACAACACCTGCACTGTGTCTGCAACTTTCAAACTGCTAGAAGCTAGTGGCTTGCCACTGGCCTGCCTCTTCAATTGCAATTAGCATTCCAATGGAAGCTATTCTTGGACAACTTTGCTCTGCTTGCTGCTAGTTCTGCCCCAGCCTACCATAGAGAACCTTGCTCTTGCCTTGAGGCTCTGAGATGCCAAGAACTTGTCAACTTCAAAGGGCGGGCCGGGCTACATCTACTCAGCTGCCACAGTTTCTCCTTGCTAGACCTAGTGGGAAAGCATTTTGCTGAGATGCAGAAGGCAAGAAACGCAGAATACGGAGACGCGGAGCTGTCCCAAGTGCCGCTGCCAGGCGTCTTTCCGCAGAAGGAGCGCCCCGGAGCGCACCGCAACCGGCACTGTCATCTCTGCGCAAAAAGCCAAAATATTTTCAAACCCGCCAAAACTAATCCAAAAATATTTTCAAACCCGCCAAAATAGAAAACCGGACGGAAGTGATCAATACATTCGAAAAAACCTGACAAAACATGATAAAGCCCACCAAAGCTAATCCAAACACACCAAAACTGGGCTAAACAGAATCAAAACAAATCAAAACAAATCTAAACCTTCTAAAAACCCGCCAAAATATTTCAAAACCCGTCAAAACTAATCAAAACCTTCCGAATACCCATTAAAAAACATTCCAAATACCCGCATAAAGATTTTAAAACCCGCCAAAAGGAATCCAAACATTCCAAAACTGCCAACACAATAAAAACAACTCAAGAGAATACAAAACATTCCAAAACCCAACCAAAACATTCCGAAAACCCACCTAAACATCATTAAAAAAAATCAAAACCAACCGAAACATTCCAAAAACCCGACAAAATAGTTTAGAACCCGCCAAAACTGATCAAAACATTCTGAAAAGATGCCAAAATACTAGAAAACCAGTCAGAAGTGATCGAAACTTTCAATAACTTGCCAAAACATCATCAAAACAAATGAAAGCAAACCAAAACATTCCAAATACCCGCCAAAATATTCCAAATACCGGCCAAAAGGAATCCAAACATTCCAAAACCTGCCAAGACAATATAAACAACACAAGAGAAAACAAAACATTCTAAAACACCACCAAAACATTCCGAAAACCCGCCAAAACATCATCAAAACAATTCAAAACCAACCAAAAAATAAGAGGAACACGGCAACATATTGGCAAGCAAGAGACGGAGAACGCGGCACCTTCTAGGAGGCCAAGAAGGAAGCCGCACAACACCTGCACTGTGTCTGCAACTTTCAAACTGCTAGAAGCTAGTGGCTTGCCACTGGCCTGCCTCTTCAATTGCCATTAGCATTCCAATGGAAGCTATTCTTGGACAACTTTGCTCTGCTTGCTGCTAGTTCTGCCCCAGCCTACCATAGAGAACCTTGCTCTTGCCTTGAGGCTCTGAGATGCAAAGAACTTGTCAACTTCAAAGGGCGGGCCGGGCTACATCTACTCAGCTGCCACAGTTTCTCCTTGCTAGACCTAGTGGGAAAGCATTTTGCTGAGATGCAGAAGGCAAGAAACGCAGAATACGGAGACGCGGAGCTGTCCCAAGTGCCGCTGCCAGGCGTCTTTCCGCAGAAGGAGCGCCCCGGAGCGCACCGCAACCGGCACCGTCATCTCTGCGCAAAGAGCCAAAATATTTTCAAACCCGCCAAAACTAATCCAAAAATATTTTCAAACGCGCCAAAATAGAAAACCAGACAGAAGTGATCAATACATTCGAAAAAACCTGACAAAACATGATCAAGCCCACCAAAGCTAATCCAAACACACCAAAAACTGGGCTAAACAGAATCAAAACAAATCAAAACAAATCCAAACCTCCTAAAAACCCGCCAAAATATTTCAAAACCCGTCAAAACTAATCAAAACCTTCCGAATACCCATTAAAAAACATTCCAAATACCCGCCAAAAGATTTGAAAACCCGCCAAAAGGAATCCAAACATTCCAAAACCTGCCAACACAATAAAAACAACTCAAGAGAATACAAAACATTCTAAAACCCAACCAAAACATTCCGAAAACCCACCTAAACATCATAAAAACAAATCAAAACCAACCGAAACATTCTGAAAACCCGCCAAAATGATTTAGACCCGCAAAACTCATCAAAACATTCTGAAAAGATGCCAAAACATTAGAAAATCAGCCTGAACTGATCAAAACATTCAAAAAACTTGGCAAAACATCATAAAAACAAATCAAAACCAACCGAAACATTCCAAAAACCAGCCAAAATATTCTGAAATCCGGCCAAAACATAATAAAAACAAATCAAAACCAACCGAAACATTCCAAAAACCCAACAAAATAGTTTAGAACCCGCCAAAACTGATCAAAACATTCTGAAAAGATGCCAAAATACTAGAAAACCAGTCTGAAGTGATCGAAACTTTCAATAACTTGCCAAAACATAATCAAAACAAATGAAAGCAAACCAAAACATTCCAAATACCCGCCAAAATATTTTAAAACCCGCCAAAAGGAATCCAAACATTCCAAAACCTGCCAAGACAATATAAACAACACAAGAGAAAACAAAACATTCTAAAACACCACCAAAACATTCCGAAAACCCGCCAAAACATCATAAAAACAATTCAAAACCAACCAAAAAATAAGAGGAACACGGCAACATATTGGCAAGCAAGAGACGGAGAGTGCGGCACCTTCTAGGAGGCCAAGAAGGAAGCCGCACAACACCTGCACTGTGTCTGCAACTTTCAAACTGCTAGAAGCTAGTGGCTTGCCACTGGCCTGCCTCTTCAATTGCCATTAGCATTCCAATGGAAGCTATTCTTGGACAACTTTGCTCTGCTTGCTGCTAGTTCTGCCCCAGCCTACCATAGAGAACCTTGCTCTTGCCTTGAGGCTCTGAGATGCCAAGAACTTGTCATCTTCAAAGGGCGGGCCGGGCTACATCTACTCAGCTGCCACAGTTTCTCCTTGCTAGACCTAGTGGGAAAGCATTTTGCTGAGATGCAGAAGGCAAGAAACGCAGAATACGGAGACGCGGAGCTGTCCCAAGTGCCGCTGCCAGGCGTCTTTCCGCAGAAGGAGCGCCCCGGAGCGCACCGCAACCGGCACCGTCATCTCTGCGCAAAGAGCCAAAATATTTTCAAACCCGCCAAAACTAATCCAAAAATATTTTCAAACCCGCCAAAATAGAAAACCGGACAGAAGTGATCAATACATTCGAAAAAACCTGACAAAACATGATAAAGCCCACCAAAGCTAATCCAAACACACCAAAAACTGGGCTAAACAGAATCAAAACAAATCAAAACAAATCTAAACCTTCTAAAAACCCGCCAAAATATTTCAAAACCCGTCAAAACTAATCAAAACCTTCCGAATACCCATTAAAAAACATTCCAAATACCCGCCAAAAGATTTTAAAACCCGCCAAAATGAATCCAAACATTCCAAAACCTGCCAACACAATAAAAACAACTCAAGAGAATACAAAACATTCTAAAACCCAACCAAAACATTCCGAAAACCCACCTAAACATCATAAAAACAAATCAAAACCAACCGAAACATTCCAAAAACCCGACAAAATAGTTTAGAACCCGCCAAAACTGATCAAAACATTCTGAAAAGATGCCAAAATACTAGAAAACCAGTCTGAAGTGATCGAAACTTTCAATAACTTGCCAAAACATCATCAAAACAAATGAAAGCAAACCAAAACATTCCAAATACCCGCCAAAATATTCCAAATACCGGCCAAAAGGAATCCAAACATTCCAAAACCTGCCAAGACAATATAAACAACACAAGAGAAAACAAAACATTCTAAAACACCACCAAAACATTCCGAAAACCCGCCAAAACATCATCAAAACAATTCAAAACCAACCAAAAAATAAGAGGAACACGGCAACATATTGGCAAGCAAGAGACGGAGAACGCGGCACCTTCTAGGAGGCCAAGAAGGAAGCCGCACAACACCTGCACTGTGTCTGCAACTTTCAAACTGCTAGAAGCTAGTGGCTTGCCACTGGCCTGCCTCTTCAATTGCCATTAGCATTCCAATGGAAGCTATTCTTGGACAACTTTGCTCTGCTTGCTGCTAGTTCTGCCCCAGCCTACCATAGATAACCTTGCTCTTCCCTTGAGGCTCTGAGATGCCAAGAACTTGTCATCTTCAAAGGGCGGGCCGGGCTACATCTACTCAGCTGCCACAGTTTCTCCTTGCTAGACCTAGTGGGAAAGCATTTTGCTGAGATGCAGAAGGCAAGAAACGCACAATACGGAGACGCGGAGCTGTCCCAAGTGCCGCTGCCAGGCGTCTTTCCACAGAAGGAGCGCCCCGGAGCGCACCGCAACCGGCACCGTCATCTCTGCGCGAAAAGCCAAAATATTTTCAAACCCACCAAAACTAATCCAAAAATATTTTCAAACCCGCCAAAATAGAAAACCTGACAGAAGTGATCAATACATTCGAAAAAACCTGACAAAACATGATCAAGCCCACCAAAGCTAATCCAAACACACCAAAAACTGGGCTAAACAGAATCAAAACAAATCAAAACAAATCTAAACCTTCTAAAAACCCGCCAAAATATTTCAAAACCCGTCAAAACTAATCAAAACCTTCCGAATACCTGCCAAAACATTCCAAATACCCGCCAAAAGATTTTAAAACCCGCCAAAATGAATCCAAACATTCCAAAACCTGCCAACACAATAAAACCAACTCAAGAGAATACAAAACATTCTAAAACCCAACCAAAACATTCCGAAAACCCACCTAAACATCATAAAAAAAATCAAAACCAACCGAAACATTCCAGAAACCCGACAAAATAGTTTAGAACCCGCCAAAACTGATCAAAACATTCTGAAAAGATGCCAAAATACTAGAAAACCAGTCTGAAGTGATCGAAACTTTCAATAACTTGCCAAAACATCATCAAAACAAATGAAAGCAAACCAAAACATTCCAAATACCCGCCAAAATATTCCAAATACCGGCCAAAAGGAATCCAAACATTCCAAAACCTGCCAAGACAATATAAACAACACAAGAGAAAACAAAACATTCTAAAACACCACCAAAACATTCCGAAAACCCACCAAAACATCATCAAAACAATTCAAAACCAACCAAAAAATAAGAGGAACACGGCAACATATTGGCAAGCAAGAGACGGAGAACGCGGCACCTTCTAGGAGGCCAAGAAGGAAGCCGCACAACACCTGCACTGTGTCTGCAACTTTCAAACTGCTAGAAGCTAGTGGCTTGCCACTGGCCTGCCTCTTCAATTGCCATTAGCATTCCAATGGAAGCTATTCTTGGACAACTTTGCTCTGCTTGCTGCTAGTTCTGCCCCAGCCTACCATAGAGAACCTTGCTCTTGCCTTGAGGCTCTGAGATGCAAAGAACTTGTCAACTTCAAAGGGCGGGCCGGGCTACATCTACTCAGCTGCCACAGTTTCTCCTTGCTAGACCTAGTGGGAAAGCATTTTGCTGAGATGCAGAAGGCAAGAAACGCAGAATACGGAGACGCGGAGCTGTCCCAAGTGCCGCTGCCAGGCGTCTTTCCGCAGAAGGAGCGCCCCGGAGCGCACCGCAACCGGCACCGTCATCTCTGCGCAAAAAGCCAAAATATTTTCAAACCCGCCAAAACTAATCCAAAAATATTTTCAAACCCGCCAAAATAGAAAACCTGACGGAAGTGATCAATACATTCGAAAAAACCTGACAAAACATGATAAAGCCCACCAAAGCTAATCCAAACACACCAAAACTGGGCTAAACAGAATCAAAACAAATCAAAACAAATCTAAACCTTCTAAAAACCCGCCAAAATATTTCAAAACCCGTCAAAACTAATCAAAACCTTCCGAATACCCGCCAAAACATTCCAAATACCCGCATAAAGATTTTAAAACCCGCCAAAAGGAATCCAAATATTCCGAAACTGCCAACACAATAAAAACAACTCAAGAGAATACAAAACATTCTAAAACCCAACCAAAACATTCCGAAAACCCACCTAAACATCATAAAAACAAATCAAAACCAACCGAAACATTCTGAAAACCCGCCAAAATGATTTAGACCCGCAAAACTCATCAAAACATTCTGAAAAGATGCCAAAACATTAGAAAACCAGCCTGAACTGATCAAAACATTCAAAAAACTTGGCAAAACATCATAAAAACAAATCAAAACCAACCGAAACATTCCAAAAACCAGCCAAAATATTCCGAAATCCGGCCAAAACATCATAAAAACAAATCAAAACCAACCGAAACATTCCAAAAACCCGACAAAATAGTTTAGAACCCGCCAAAACTGATCAAAACATTCTGAAAAGATGCCAAAATACTAGAAAACCAGTCTGAAGTGATCGAAACTTTCAATAACTTGCCAAAACATAATCAAAACAAATGAAAGCAAACCAAAACATTCCAAATACCCGCCAAAATATTCCAAATACCGGCCAAAAGGAATCCAAACATTCCAAAACCTGCCAAGACAATATAAACAACACAAGAGAAAACAAAACATTCTAAAACACCACCAAAACATTCCGAAAACCCGCCAAAACATCATCAAAACAATTCAAAACCAACCAAAAAATAAGAGGAACACGGCAACATATTGGCAAGCAAGAGACGGAGAACGCGGCACCTTCTAGGAGGCCAAGAAGGAAGCCGCACAACACCTGCACTGTGTCTGCAACTTTCAAACTGCTAGAAGCTAGTGGCTTGCCACTGGCCTGCCTCTTCAATTGCAATTAGCATTCCAATGGAAGCTATTCTTGGACAACTTTGCTCTGCTTGCTGCTAGTTCTGCCCCAGCCTACCATAGAGAACCTTGCTCTTGCCTTGAGGCTCTGAGATGCCAAGAACTTGTCAACTTCAAAGGGCGGGCCGGGCTACATCTACTCAGCTGCCACAGTTTCTCCTTGCTAGACCTAGTGGGAAAGCATTTTGCTGAGATGCAGAAGGCAAGAAACGCAGAATACGGAGACGCGGAGCTGTCCCAAGTGCCGCTGCCAGGCGTCTTTCCGCAGAAGGAGCGCCCCGGAGCGCACCGCAACCGGCACTGTCATCTCTGCGCAAAAAGCCAAAATATTTTCAAACCCGCCAAAACTAATCCAAAAATATTTTCAAACCCGCCAAAATAGAAAACCGGACGGAAGTGATCAATACATTCGAAAAAACCTGACAAAACATGATAAAGCCCACCAAAGCTAATCCAAACACACCAAAACTGGGCTAAACAGAATCAAAACAAATCAAAACAAATCTAAACCTTCTAAAAACCCGCCAAAATATTTCAAAACCCGTCAAAACTAATCAAAACCTTCCGAATACCCATTAAAAAACATTCCAAATACCCGCATAAAGATTTTAAAACCCGCCAAAAGGAATCCAAACATTCCAAAACTGCCAACACAATAAAAACAACTCAAGAGAATACAAAACATTCCAAAACCCAACCAAAACATTCCGAAAACCCACCTAAACATCATTAAAAAAAATCAAAACCAACCGAAACATTCCAAAAACCCGACAAAATAGTTTAGAACCCGCCAAAACTGATCAAAACATTCTGAAAAGATGCCAAAATACTAGAAAACCAGTCTGAAGTGATCGAAACTTTCAATAACTTGCCAAAACATCATCAAAACAAATGAAAGCAAACCAAAACATTCCAAATACCCGCCAAAATATTCCAAATACCGGCCAAAAGGAATCCAAACATTCCAAAACCTGCCAAGACAATATAAACAACACAAGAGAAAACAAAACATTCTAAAACACCACCAAAACATTCCGAAAACCCGCCAAAACATCATCAAAACAATTCAAAACCAACCAAAAAATAAGAGGAACACGGCAACATATTGGCAAGCAAGAGACGGAGAACGCGGCACCTTCTAGGAGGCCAAGAAGGAAGCCGCACAACACCTGCACTGTGTCTGCAACTTTCAAACTGCTAGAAGCTAGTGGCTTGCCACTGGCCTGCCTCTTCAATTGCCATTAGCATTCCAATGGAAGCTATTCTTGGACAACTTTGCTCTGCTTGCTGCTAGTTCTGCCCCAGCCTACCATAGAGAACCTTGCTCTTGCCTTGAGGCTCTGAGATGCAAAGAACTTGTCAACTTCAAAGGGCGGGCCGGGCTACATCTACTCAGCTGCCACAGTTTCTCCTTGCTAGACCTAGTGGGAAAGCATTTTGCTGAGATGCAGAAGGCAAGAAACGCAGAATACGGAGACGCGGAGCTGTCCCAAGTGCCGCTGCCAGGCGTCTTTCCGCAGAAGGAGCGCCCCGGAGCGCACCGCAACCGGCACCGTCATCTCTGCGCAAAGAGCCAAAATATTTTCAAACCCGCCAAAACTAATCCAAAAATATTTTCAAACGCGCCAAAATAGAAAACCAGACAGAAGTGATCAATACATTCGAAAAAACCTGACAAAACATGATCAAGCCCACCAAAGCTAATCCAAACACACCAAAAACTGGGCTAAACAGAATCAAAACAAATCAAAACAAATCCAAACCTCCTAAAAACCCGCCAAAATATTTCAAAACCCGTCAAAACTAATCAAAACCTTCCGAATACCCATTAAAAAACATTCCAAATACCCGCCAAAAGATTTTAAAACCCGCCAAAAGGAATCCAAACATTCCAAAACCTGCCAACACAATAAAAACAACTCAAGAGAATACAAAACATTCTAAAACCCAACCAAAACATTCCGAAAACCCACCTAAACATCATAAAAACAAATCAAAACCAACCGAAACATTCTGAAAACCCGCCAAAATGATTTAGACCCGCAAAACTCATCAAAACATTCTGAAAAGATGCCAAAACATTAGAAAATCAGCCTGAACTGATCAAAACATTCAAAAAACTTGGCAAAACATCATAAAAACAAATCAAAACCAACCGAAACATTCCAAAAACCAGCCAAAATATTCTGAAATCCGGCCAAAACATCATAAAAACAAATCAAAACCAACCGAAACATTCCAAAAACCCAACAAAATAGTTTAGAACCCGCCAAAACTGATCAAAACATTCTGAAAAGATGCCAAAATACTAGAAAACCAGTCTGAAGTGATCGAAACTTTCAATAACTTGCCAAAACATCATCAAAACAAATGAAAGCAAACCAAAACATTCCAAATACCCGCCAAAATATTCCAAATACCGGCCAAAAGGAATCCAAACATTCCAAAACCTGCCAAGACAATATAAACAACACAAGAGAAAACAAAACATTCTAAAACACCACCAAAACATTCCGAAAACCCGCCAAAACATCATAAAAACAATTCAAAACCAACCAAAAAATAAGAGGAACACGGCAACATATTGGCAAGCAAGAGACGGAGAGTGCGGCACCTTCTAGGAGGCCAAGAAGGAAGCCGCACAACACCTGCACTGTGTCTGCAACTTTCAAACTGCTAGAAGCTAGTGGCTTGCCACTGGCCTGCCTCTTCAATTGCAATTAGCATTCCAATGGAAGCTATTCTTGGACAACTTTGCTCTGCTTGCTGCTAGTTCTGCCCCAGCCTACCATAGAGAACCTTGCTCTTGCCTTGAGGCTCTGAGATGCCAAGAACTTGTCAACTTCAAAGGGCGGGCCGGGCTACATCTACTCAGCTGCCACAGTTTCTCCTTGCTAGACCTAGTGGGAAAGCATTTTGCTGAGATGCAGAAGGCAAGAAACGCAGAATACGGAGACGCGGAGCTGTCCCAAGTGCCGCTGCCAGGCGTCTTTCCGCAGAAGGAGCGCCCCGGAGCGCACCGCAACCGGCACTGTCATCTCTGCGCAAAAAGCCAAAATATTTTCAAACCCGCCAAAACTAATCCAAAAATATTTTCAAACCCGCCAAAATAGAAAACCGGACGGAAGTGATCAATACATTCGAAAAAACCTGACAAAACATGATAAAGCCCACCAAAGCTAATCCAAACACACCAAAACTGGGCTAAACAGAATCAAAACAAATCAAAACAAATCTAAACCTTCTAAAAACCCGCCAAAATATTTCAAAACCCGTCAAAACTAATCAAAACCTTCCGAATACCCATTAAAAAACATTCCAAATACCCGCATAAAGATTTTAAAACCCGCCAAAAGGAATCCAAACATTCCAAAACTGCCAACACAATAAAAACAACTCAAGAGAATACAAAACATTCCAAAACCCAACCAAAACATTCCGAAAACCCACCTAAACATCATTAAAAAAAATCAAAACCAACCGAAACATTCCAAAAACCCGACAAAATAGTTTAGAACCCGCCAAAACTGATCAAAACATTCTGAAAAGATGCCAAAATACTAGAAAACCAGTCTGAAGTGATCGAAACTTTCAATAACTTGCCAAAACATCATCAAAACAAATGAAAGCAAACCAAAACATTCCAAATACCCGCCAAAATATTCCAAATACCGGCCAAAAGGAATCCAAACATTCCAAAACCTGCCAAGACAATATAAACAACACAAGAGAAAACAAAACATTCTAAAACACCACCAAAACATTCCGAAAACCCGCCAAAACATCATCAAAACAATTCAAAACCAACCAAAAAATAAGAGGAACGCGGCAACATATTGGCAAGCAAGAGACGGAGAACGCGGCACCTTCTAGGAGGCCAAGAAGGAAGCCGCACAACACCTGCACTGTGTCTGCAACTTTCAAACTGCTAGAAGCTAGTGGCTTGCCACTGGCCTGCCTCTTCAATTGCCATTAGCATTCCAATGGAAGCTATTCTTGGACAACTTTGCTCTGCTTGCTGCTAGTTCTGCCCCAGCCTACCATAGAGAACCTTGCTCTTGCCTTGAGGCTCTGAGATGCAAAGAACTTGTCAACTTCAAAGGGCGGGCCGGGCTACATCTACTCAGCTGCCACAGTTTCTCCTTGCTAGACCTAGTGGGAAAGCATTTTGCTGAGATGCAGAAGGCAAGAAACGCAGAATACGGAGACGCGGAGCTGTCCCAAGTGCCGCTGCCAGGCGTCTTTCCGCAGAAGGAGCGCCCCGGAGCGCACCGCAACCGGCACCGTCATCTCTGCGCAAAGAGCCAAAATATTTTAAAACCCGCCAAAACTAATCCAAAAATATTTTCAAACCCGGCAAAATAGAAAAAACCAGACAGAAGTGATCAATACATTCGAAAAAACCTGACAAAACATGATCAAGCCCACCAAAGCTAATCCAAACACACCAAAAACTGGGCTAAACAGAATCAAAACAAATCAAAACAAATCCAAACCTCCTAAAAACCCGCCAAAATATTTCAAAACCCGTCAAAACTAATCAAAACCTTCCGAATACCCATTAAAAAACATTCCAAATACCCGCCAAAAGATTTTAAAACCCGCCAAAAGGAATCCAAACATTCCAAAACCTGCCAATACAATAAAAACAACTCAAGAGAATACAAAACATTCTAAAACCCAACCAAAACATTCCGAAAACCCACCTAAACATCATAAAAACAAATCAAAACCAACCGAAACATTCTGAAAACCCGCCAAAATGATTTAGACCCGCAAAACTCATCAAAACATTCTGAAAAGATGCCAAAACATTAGAAAATCAGCCTGAACTGATCAAAACATTCAAAAAACTTGGCAAAACATCATAAAAACAAATCAAAACCAACCGAAACATTCCAAAAACCAGCCAAAATATTCTGAAATCCGGCCAAAACATAATAAAAACAAATCAAAACCAACCGAAACATTCCAAAAACCCAACAAAATAGTTTAGAACCCGCCAAAACTGATCAAAACATTCTGAAAAGATGCCAAAATACTAGAAAACCAGTCAGAAGTGATCGAAACTTTCAATAACTTGCCAAAACATCATCAAAACAAATGAAAGCAAACCAAAACATTCCAAATACCCGCCAAAATATTCCAAATACCGGCCAAAAGGAATCCAAACATTCCAAAACCTGCCAAGACAATATAAACAACACAAGAGAAAACAAAACATTCTAAAACACCACCAAAACATTCCGAAAACCCGCCAAAACATCATCAAAACAATTCAAAACCAACCAAAAAATAAGAGGAACACGGCAACATATTGGCAAGCAAGAGACGGAGAACGCGGCACCTTCTAGGAGGCCAAGAAGGAAGCCGCACAACACCTGCACTGTGTCTGCAACTTTCAAACTGCTAGAAGCTAGTGGCTTGCCACTGGCCTGCCTCTTCAATTGCCATTAGCATTCCAATGGAAGCTATTCTTGGACAACTTTGCTCTGCTTGCTGCTAGTTCTGCCCCAGCCTACCATAGATAACCTTGCTCTTCCCTTGAGGCTCTGAGATGCCAAGAACTTGTCATCTTCAAAGGGCGGGCCGGGCTACATCTACTCAGCTGCCACAGTTTCTCCTTGCTAGACCTAGTGGGAAAGCATTTTGCTGAGATGCAGAAGGCAAGAAACGCAGAATACGGAGACGCGGAGCTGTCCCAAGTGCCGCTGCCAGGCGTCTTTCCACAGAAGGAGCGCCCCGGAGCGCACCGCAACCGGCACCGTCATCTCTGCGCGAAAAGCCAAAATATTTTCAAACCCACCAAAACTAATCCAAAAATATTTTCAAACCCGCCAAAATAGAAAACCTGACAGAAGTGATCAATACATTCGAAAAAACCTGACAAAACATGATCAAGCCCACCAAAGCTAATCCAAACACACCAAAAACTGGGCTAAACAGAATCAAAACAAATCAAAACAAATCTAAACCTTCTAAAAACCCGCCAAAATATTTCAAAACCCGTCAAAACTAATCAAAACCTTCCGAATACCTGCCAAAACATTCCAAATACCCGCCAAAAGATTTTAAAACCCGCCAAAATGAATCCAAACATTCCAAAACCTGCCAACACAATAAAACCAACTCAAGAGAATACAAAACATTCTAAAACCCAACCAAAACATTCCGAAAACCCACCTAAACATCATAAAAAAAATCAAAACCAACCGAAACATTCCAGAAACCCGACAAAATAGTTTAGAACCCGCCAAAACTGATCAAAACATTCTGAAAAGATGCCAAAATACTAGAAAACCAGTCTGAAGTGATCGAAACTTTCAATAACTTGCCAAAACATCATCAAAACAAATGAAAGCAAACCAAAACATTCCAAATACCCGCCAAAATATTCCAAATACCGGCCAAAAGGAATCCAAACATTCCAAAACCTGCCAAGACAATATAAACAACACAAGAGAAAACAAAACATTCTAAAACACCACCAAAACATTCCGAAAACCCACCAAAACATCATCAAAACAATTCAAAACCAACCAAAAAATAAGAGGAACACGGCAACATATTGGCAAGCAAGAGACGGAGAACGCGGCACCTTCTAGGAGGCCAAGAAGGAAGCCGCACAACACCTGCACTGTGTCTGCAACTTTCAAACTGCTAGAAGCTAGTGGCTTGCCACTGGCCTGCCTCTTCAATTGCCATTAGCATTCCAATGGAAGCTATTCTTGGACAACTTTGCTCTGCTTGCTGCTAGTTCTGCCCCAGCCTACCATAGAGAACCTTGCTCTTGCCTTGAGGCTCTGAGATGCAAAGAACTTGTCAACTTCAAAGGGCGGGCCGGGCTACATCTACTCAGCTGCCACAGTTTCTCCTTGCTAGACCTAGTGGGAAAGCATTTTGCTGAGATGCAGAAGGCAAGAAACGCAGAATACGGAGACGCGGAGCTGTCCCAAGTGCCGCTGCCAGGCGTCTTTCCGCAGAAGGAGCGCCCCGGAGCGCACCGCAACCGGCACCGTCATCTCTGCGCAAAAAGCCAAAATATTTTCAAACCCGCCAAAACTAATCCAAAAATATTTTCAAACCCGCCAAAATAGAAAACCTGACGGAAGTGATCAATACATTCGAAAAAACCTGACAAAACATGATAAAGCCCACCAAAGCTAATCCAAACACACCAAAACTGGGCTAAACAGAATCAAAACAAATCAAAACAAATCGAAACCTTCTAAAAACCCGCCAAAATATTTCAAAACCCGTCAAAACTAATCAAAACCTTCCGAATACCCGCCAAAACATTCCAAATACCCGCATAAAGATTTTAAAACCCGCCAAAAGGAATCCAAATATTCCGAAACTGCCAACACAATAAAAACAACTCAAGAGAATACAAAACATTCTAAAACCCAACCAAAACATTCCGAAAACCCACCTAAACATCATAAAAACAAATCAAAACCAACCGAAACATTCTGAAAACCCGCCAAAATGATTTAGACCCGCAAAACTCATCAAAACATTCTGAAAAGATGCCAAAACATTAGAAAACCAGCCTGAACTGATCAAAACATTCAAAAAACTTGGCAAAACATCATAAAAACAAATCAAAACCAACCGAAACATTCCAAAAACCAGCCAAAATATTCCGAAATCCGGCCAAAACATCATAAAAACAAATCAAAACCAACCGAAACATTCCAAAAACCCGACAAAATAGTTTAGAACCCGCCAAAACTGATCAAAACATTTTGAAAAGATGCCAAAATACTAGAAAACCAGTCTGAAGTGATCGAAACTTTCAATAACTTGCCAAAACATAATCAAAACAAATGAAAGCAAACCAAAACATTCCAAATACCCGCCAAAATATTCCAAATACCGGCCAAAAGGAATCCAAACATTCCAAAACCTGCCAAGACAATATAAACAACACAAGAGAAAACAAAACATTCTAAAACACCACCAAAACATTCCGAAAACCCGCCAAAACATCATAAAAACAATTCAAAACCAACCAAAAAATAAGAGGAACACGGCAACATATTGGCAAGCAAGAGACGGAGAGTGTGGCACCTTCTAGGAGGCCAAGAAGGAAGCCGCACAACACCTGCACTGTGTCTGCAACTTTCAAACTGCTAGAAGCTAGTGGCTTGCCACTGGCCTGCCTCTTCAATTGCCATTAGCATTCCAATGGAAGCTATTCTTGGACAACTTTGCTCTGCTTGCTGCTAGTTCTGCCCCAGCCTACCATAGAGAACCTTGCTCTTGCCTTGAGGCTCTGAGATGCCAAGAACTTGTCAACTTCAAAGGGCGGGCCGGGCTACATCTACTCAGCTGCCACAGTTTCTCCTTGCTAGACCTAGTGGGAAAGCATTTTGCTGAGATGCAGAAGGCAAGAAACGCAGAATACGGAGACGCGGAGCTGTCCCAAGTGCCGCTGCCAGGCGTCTTTCCGCAGAAGGAGCGCCCCGGAGCGCACCGCAACCGGCACCGTCATCTCTGCGCAAAGAGCCAAAATATTTTCAAACCCGCCAAAACTAATCCAAAAATATTTTCAAACGCGTCAAAATAGAAAACCAGACAGAAGTGATCAATACATTCGAAAAAACCTGACAAAACATGATCAAGCCCACCAAAGCTAATCCAAACACACCAAAAACTGGGCTAAACAGAATCAAAACAAATCAAAACAAATCCAAACCTCCTAAAAACCCGCCAAAATATTTCAAAACCCGTCAAAACTAATCAAAACCTTCCGAATACCCATTAAAAAACATTCCAAATACCCGCCAAAAGATTTCAAAACCCGCCAAAAGGAATCCAAACATTCCAAAACCTGCCAACACAATAAAAACAACTCAAGAGAATACAAAACATTCTAAAACCCAACCAAAACATTCCGAAAACCCACCTAAACATCATAAAAACAAATCAAAACCAACCAAAACATTCTGAAAACCCGCCAAAATTATTTAGACCCGCAAAACTCATCAAAACATTCTGAAAAGATGCCAAAACATTAGAAAATCAGCCTGAACTGATCAAAACATTCAAAAAACTTGGCAAAACATCATAAAAACAAATCAAAACCAACCGAAACATTCCAAAAACCAGCCAAAATATTCTGAAATCCGGCCAAAACATCATAAAAACAAATCAAAACCAACCGAAACATTCCAAAAACCCAACAAAATAGTTTAGAACCCGCCAAAACTGATCAAAACATTCTGAAAAGATGCCAAAATACTAGAAAACCAGTCTGAAGTGATCGAAACTTTCAATAACTTGCCAAAACATCATCAAAACAAATGAAAGCAAACCAAAACATTCCAAATACCCGCCAAAATATTCCAAATACCGGCCAAAAGGAATCCAAACATTCCAAAACCTGCCAAGACAACATAAACAACACAAGAGAAAACAAAACATTCTAAAACACCACCAAAACATTCCGAAAACCCGCCAAAACATCATCAAAACAATTCAAAACCAACCAAAAAATAAGAGGAACACGGCAACATATTGGCAAGCAAGAGACGGAGAACGCGGCACCTTCTAGGAGGCCAAGAAGGAAGCCGCACAACACCTGCACTGTGTCTGCAACTTTCAAACTGCTAGAAGCTAGTGGCTTGCCACTGGCCTGCCTCTTCAATTGCCATTAGCATTCCAATGGAAGCTATTCTTGGACAACTTTGCTCTGCTTGCTGCTAGTTCTGCCCCAGCCTACCATAGAGAACCTTGCTCTTGCCTTGAGGCTCTGAGATGCAAAGAACTTGTCAACTTCAAAGGGCGGGCCGGGCTACATCTACTCAGCTGCCACAGTTTCTCCTTGCTAGACCTAGTGGGAAAGCATTTTGCTGAGATGCAGAAGGCAAGAAACGCAGAATACGGAGACGCGGAGCTGTCCCAAGTGCCGCTGCCAGGCGTCTTTCCGCAGAAGGAGCGCCCCGGAGCGCACCGCAACCGGCACCGTCATCTCTGCGCAAAGAGCCAAAATATTTTCAAACCCGCCAAAACTAATCCAAAAATATTTTCAAACGCGCCAAAATAGAAAACCAGACAGAAGTGATCAATACATTCGAAAAAACCTGACAAAACATGATCAAGCCCACCAAAGCTAATCCAAACACACCAAAAACTGGGCTAAACAGAATCAAAACAAATCAAAACAAATCCAAACCTCCTAAAAACCCGCCAAAATATTTCAAAACCCGTCAAAACTAATCAAAACCTTCCGAATACCCATTAAAAAACATTCCAAATACCCGCCAAAAGATTTTAAAACCCGCCAAAAGGAATCCAAACATTCCAAAACCTGCCAACACAATAAAAACAACTCAAGAGAATACAAAACATTCTAAAACCCAACCAAAACATTCCGAAAACCCACCTAAACATCATAAAAACAAATCAAAACCAACCGAAACATTCTGAAAACCCGCCAAAATGATTTAGACCCGCAAAACTCATCAAAACATTCTGAAAAGATGCCAAAACATTAGAAAATCAGCCTGAACTGATCAAAACATTCAAAAAACTTGGCAAAACATCATAAAAACAAATCAAAACCAACCGAAACATTCCAAAAACCAGCCAAAATATTCTGAAATCCGGCCAAAACATCATAAAAACAAATCAAAACCAACCGAAACATTCCAAAAACCCAACAAAATAGTTTAGAACCCGCCAAAACTGATCAAAACATTCTGAAAAGATGCCAAAATACTAGAAAACCAGTCTGAAGTGATCGAAACTTTCAATAACTTGCCAAAACATAATCAAAACAAATGAAAGCAAACCAAAACATTCCAAATACCCGCCAAAATATTCCAAATACCGGCCAAAAGGAATCCAAACATTCCAAAACCTGCCAAGACAATATAAACAACACAAGAGAAAACAAAACATTCTAAAACACCACCAAAACATTCCGAAAACCCGCCAAAACATCATCAAAACAATTCAAAACCAACCAAAAAATAAGAGGAACACGGCAACATATTGGCAAGCAAGAGACGGAGAACGCGGCACCTTCTAGGAGGCCAAGAAGGAAGCCGCACAACACCTGCACTGTGTCTGCAACTTTCAAACTGCTAGAAGCTAGTGGCTTGCCACTGGCCTGCCTCTTCAATTGCAATTAGCATTCCAATGGAAGCTATTCTTGGACAACTTTGCTCTGCTTGCTGCTAGTTCTGCCCCAGCCTACCATAGAGAACCTTGCTCTTGCCTTGAGGCTCTGAGATGCCAAGAACTTGTCAACTTCAAAGGGCGGGCCGGGCTACATCTACTCAGCTGCCACAGTTTCTCCTTGCTAGACCTAGTGGGAAAGCATTTTGCTGAGATGCAGAAGGCAAGAAACGCAGAATACGGAGACGCGGAGCTGTCCCAAGTGCCGCTGCCAGGCGTCTTTCCGCAGAAGGAGCGCCCCGGAGCGCACCGCAACCGGCACCGTCATCTCTGCGCAAAAAGCCAAAATATTTTCAAACCCGCCAAAACTAATCCAAAAATATTTTCAAACCCGCCAAAATAGAAAACCGGACGGAAGTGATCAATACATTCGAAAAAACCTGACAAAACATGATAAAGCCCACCAAAGCTAATCCAAACACACCAAAACTGGGCTAAACAGAATCAAAACAAATCAAAACAAATCTAAACCTTCTAAAAACCCGCCAAAATATTTCAAAACCCGTCAAAACTAATCAAAACCTTCCGAATACCCATTAAAAAACATTCCAAATACCCGCATAAAGATTTTAAAACCCGCCAAAATAAATCCAAACATTCCAAAACTGCCAACACAATAAAAACAACTCAAGAGAATACAAAACATTCTAAAACCCAACCAAAACATTCCGAAAACCCACCTAAACATCATAAAAACAAGTCAAAACCAACCGAAACATTCCAAAAACCCGACAAAATAGTTTAGAACCCGCCAAAACTGATCAAAACATTCTGAAAAGATGCCAAAATACTAGAAAACCAGTCTGAAGTGATCGAAACTTTCAATAACTTGCCAAAACATAATCAAAACAAATGAAAGCAAACCAAAACATTCCAAATACCCGCCAAAATATTTGAAAACCCGCCAAAAGGAATCCAAACATTCCAAAACCTGCCAAGACAATATAAACAACACAAGAGAAAACAAAACATTCTAAAACACCACCAAAACATTCCGAAAACCCGCCAAAACATCATCAAAACAATTCAAAACCAACCAAAAAATAAGAGGAACACGGCAACATATTGGCAAGCAAGAGACGGAGAACGCGGCACCTTCTAGGAGGCCAAGAAGGAAGCCGCACAACACCTGCACTGTGTCTGCAACTTTCAAACTGCTAGAAGCTAGTGGCTTGCCACTGGCCTGCCTCTTCAATTGCCATTAGCATTCCAATGGAAGCTATTCTTGGACAACTTTGCTCTGCTTGCTGCTAGTTCTGCCCCAGCCTACCATAGAGAACCTTGCTCTTGCCTTGAGGCTCTGAGATGCAAAGAACTTGTCAACTTCAAAGGGCGGGCCGGGCTACATCTCCTCAGCTGCCACAGTTTCTCCTTGCTAGACCTAGTGGGAAAGCATTTTGCTGAGATGCAGAAGGCAAGAAACGCAGAATACGGAGACGCGGAGCTGTCCCAAGTGCCGCTGCCAGGCGTCTTTCCGCAGAAGGAGCGCCCCGGAGCGCACCGCAACCGGCACCGTCATCTCTGCGCAAAAAGCCAAAATATTTTCAAACCCGCCAAAACTAATCCAAAAATATTTTCAAACCCGCCAAAATAGAAAACCTGACGGAAGTGATCAATACATTCGAAAAAACCTGACAAAACATGATCAAGCCCACCAAAGCTAATCCAAACACACCAAAAACTGGGCTAAACAGAATCAAAACAAATCAAAACAAATCTAAACCTTCTAAAAACCCGCCAAAATATTTCAAAACCCGTCAAAACTAATCAAAACCTTCCGAATACCCATTAAAAAACACTCCAAATACCCGCCAAAAGATTTTAAAACCCGCCAAAAGGAATCCAAACATTCCAAAACCTGCCAACACAATAAAAACAACTCAAGAGAATACAAAACATTCTAAAACCCAACCAAAACATTCCGAAAACCCACCTAAACATCATAAAAACAAATCAAAACCAACCGAAACATTCTGAAAACCCGCCAAAATGATTTAGACCCGCAAAACTCATCAAAACATTCTGAAAAGATGCCAAAACATTAGAAAACCAGCCTGAACTGATCAAAACATTCAAAAAACTTGGCAAAACATCATAAAAACAAATCAAAACCAACCGAAACATTCCAAAAACCAGCCAAAATATTCCGAAATCCGGCCAAAACATCATAAAAACAAATCAAAACCAACCGAAACATTCCAAAAACCTGACAAAATAGTTTAGAACCCGCCAAAACTGATCAAAACATTCTGAAAAGATGCCAAAATACTAGAAAACCAGTCTGAAGTGATCGAAACTTTCAATAACTTGCCAAAACATAATCAAAACAAATGAAAGCAAACCAAAACATTCCAAATACCCGCCAAAATATTCCAAATACCGGCCAAAAGGAATCCAAACATTCCAAAACCTGCCAAGACAATATAAACAACACAAGAGAAAACAAAACATTCTAAAACACCACCAAAACATTCCAAAAACCCGCCAAAACATCATCAAAACAATTCAAAACCAACCAAAAAATAAGAGGAACACGGCAACATATTGGCAAGCAAGAGACGGAGAACGCGGCACCTTCTAGGAGGCCAAGAAGGAAGCCGCACAACACCTGCACTGTGTCTGCAACTTTCAAACTGCTAGAAGCTAGTGGCTTGCCACTGGCCTGCCTCTTCAATTGCCATTAGCATTCCAATGGAAGCTATTCTTGGACAACTTTGCTCTGCTTGCTGCTAGTTCTGCCCCAGCCTACCATAGAGAACCTTGCTCTTGCCTTGAGGCTCTGAGATGCCAAGAACTTGTCAACTTCAAAGGGCGGGCCGGGCTACATCTACTCAGCTGCCACAGTTTCTCCTTGCTAGACCTAGTGGGAAAGCATTTTGCTGAGATGCAGAAGGCAAGAAACGCAGAATACGGAGACGCGGAGCTGTCCCAAGTGCCGCTGCCAGGCGTCTTTCCGCAGAAGGAGCGCCCCGGAGCGCACTGCAACCGGCACCGTCATCTCTGCGCAAAAAGCCAAAATATTTTCAAACCCACCAAAACTAATCCAAAAATATTTTCAAACCCGCCAAAATAGAAAACCGGACAGAAGTGATCAATACATTCGAAAAAACCTGACAAAACATGATAAAGCCCACCAAAGCTAATCCAAACACACCAAAACTGGGCTAAACAGAATCAAAACAAATCAAAACAAATCTAAACCTTCTAAAAACCCGCCAAAATATTTCAAAACCCGTCAAAACTAATCAAAACCTTCCGAATACCCATTAAAAAACATTCCAAATACCCGCATAAAGATTTTAAAACCCGCCAAAATAAATCCAAACATTCCGAAACTGCCAACACAATAAAAACAACTCAAGAGAATACAAAACATTCTAAAACCCAACCAAAACATTCCGAAAACCCACCTAAACATCATAAAAACAAGTCAAAACCAACCGAAACATTCCAAAAACCCGACAAAATAGTTTAGAACCCGCCAAAACTGATCAAAACATTCTGAAAAGATGCCAAAATACTAGAAAACCAGTCTGAAGTGATCGAAACTTTCAATAACTTGCCAAAACATAATCAAAACAAATGAAAGCAAACCAAAACATTCCAAATACCCGCCAAAAGATTTTAAAACCCGCCAAAAGGAATCCAAACATTCCAAAACCTGCCAAGACAATATAAACAACACAAGAGAAAACAAAACATTCTAAAACACCACCAAAACATTCCGAAAACCCGCCAAAACATCATCAAAACAATTCAAAACCAACCAAAAAATAAGAGGAACACGGCAACATATTGGCAAGCAAGAGACGGAGAACGCGGCACCTTCTAGGAGGCCAAGAAGGAAGCCGCACAACACCTGCACTGTGTCTGCAACTTTCAAACTGCTAGAAGCTAGTGGCTTGCCACTGGCCTGCCTCTTCAATTGCCATTAGCATTCCAATGGAAGCTATTCTTGGACAACTTTGCTCTGCTTGCTGCTAGTTCTGCCCCAGCCTACCATAGAGAACCTTGCTCTTGCCTTGAGGCTCTGAGATGCAAAGAACTTGTCAACTTCAAAGGGCGGGCCGGGCTACATCTACTCAGCTGCCACAGTTTCTCCTTGCTAGACCTAGTGGGAAAGCATTTTGCTGAGATGCAGAAGGCAAGAAACGCAGAATACGGAGACGCGGAGCTGTCCCAAGTGCCGCTGCCAGGCGTCTTTCCGCAGAAGGAGCGCCCCGGAGCGCACCGCAACCGGCACCGTCATCTCTGCGCAAAAAGCCAAAATATTTTCAAACCCGCCAAAACTAATCCAAAAATATTTTCAAACCCGCCAAAATAGAAAACCGGACAGAAGTGATCAATACATTCGAAAAAACCTGACAAAACATGATCAAGCCCACCAAAGCTAATCCAAACACACCAAAACTGGGCTAAACAGAATCAAAACAAATCAAAACAAATCGAAACCTTCTAAAAACCCGCCAAAATATTTCAAAACCCGTCAAAACTAATCAAAACCTTCCGAATACCCATTAAAAAACATTCCAAATACCCGCATAAAGATTTTAAAACCCGCCAAAATAAATCCAAACATTCCGAAACTGCCAACACAATAAAAACAACTCAAGAGAATACAAAACATTCTAAAACCCAACCAAAACATTCCGAAAACCCACCTAAACATCATAAAAACAAATCAAAACCAACCAAAACATTCTGAAAACCCGCCAAAATGATTTAGACCCGCAAAACTCATCAAAACATTCTGAAAAGATGCCAAAACATTAGAAAACCAGCCTGAACTGATCAAAACATTCAAAAAACTTGGCAAAACATCATAAAAACAAATCAAAACCAACCGAAACATTCCAAAAACCAGCCAAAATATTCTGAAATCCGGCCAAAACATCATAAAAACAAATCAAAACCAACCGAAACATTCCAAAAACCCGACAAAATAGTTTAGAACCCGCCAAAACTGATCAAAACATTCTGAAAAGATGCCAAAATACTATCAAACCTGTCAGAAGTGATCGAAACTTTCAATAACTTGCCAAAACATAATCAAAACAAATGAAAGCAAACCAAAACATTCCAAATACCCGCCAAAATATTTTAAAACCCGCCAAAAGGAATCCAAACATTCCAAAACCTGCCAAGACAATATAAACAACACAAGAGAAAACAAAACATTCTAAAACACCACCAAAACATTCCGAAAACCCGCCAAAACATCATCAAAACAATTCAAAACCAACCAAAAAATAAGAGGAACACGGCAACATATTGGCAAGCAAGAGACGGAGAACACGGCACCTTCTAGGAGGCCAAGAAGGAAGCCGCACAACACCTGCACTGTGTCTGCAACTTTCAAACTGCTAGAAGCTAGTGGCTTGCCACTGGCCTGCCTCTTCAATTGCCATTAGCATTCCAATGGAAGCTATTCTTGGACAACTTTGCTCTGCTTGCTGCTAGTTCTGCCCCAGCCTACCATAGAGAACCTTGCTCTTGCCTTGAGGCTCTGAGATGCCAAGAACTTGTCAACTTCAAAGGGCGGGCCGGGCTACATCTACTCAGCTGCCACAGTTTCTCCTTGCTAGACCTAGTGGGAAAGCATTTTGCTGAGATGCAGAAGGCAAGAAACGCAGAATACGGAGACGCGGAGCTGTCCCAAGTGCCGCTGCCAGGCGTCTTTCCGCAGAAGGAGCGCCCCGGAGCGCACCGCAACCGGCACTGTCATCTCTGCGCAAAAAGCCAAAATATTTTCAAACCCGCCAAAACTAATCCAAAAATATTTTCAAACCCGCCAAAATAGAAAACCGGACGGAAGTGATCAATACATTCGAAAAAACCTGACAAAACATGATAAAGCCCACCAAAGCTAATCCAAACACACCAAAACTGGGCTAAACAGAATCAAAACAAATCAAAACAAATCTAAACCTTCTAAAAACCCGCCAAAATATTTCAAAACCCGTCAAAACTAATCAAAACCTTCCGAATACCCATTAAAAAACACTCCAAATACCCGCCAAAAGATTTTAAAACCCGCCAAAAGGAATCCAAACATTCCAAAACCTGCCAACACAATAAAAACAACTCAAGAGAATACAAAACATTCTAAAACCCAACCAAAACATTCCGAAAACCCACCTAAACATCATAAAAACAAATCAAAACCAACCGAAACATTCTGAAAACCCGCCAAAATGATTTAGACCCGCAAAACTCATCAAAACATTCTGAAAAGATGCCAAAACATTAGAAAACCAGCCTGAACTGATCAAAACATTCAAAAAACTTGGCAAAACATCATAAAAACAAATCAAAACCAACCGAAACATTCCAAAAACCAGCCAAAATATTCCGAAATCCGGCCAAAACATCATAAAAACAAATCAAAACCAACCGAAACATTCCAAAAACCCGACAAAATAGTTTAGAACCCGCCAAAACTGATCAAAACATTCTGAAAAGATGCCAAAATACTAGAAAACCAGTCTGAAGTGATCGAAACTTTCAATAACTTGCCAAAACATAATCAAAACAAATGAAAGCAAACCAAAACATTCCAAATACCCGCCAAAATATTCCAAATACCGGCCAAAAGGAATGCAAACATTCCAAAACCTGCCAAGACAATATAAACAACACAAGAGAAAACAAAACATTCTAAAACACCACCAAAACATTCCGAAAACCCGCCAAAACACCACCAAAACAATTCAAAACCAACCAAAAAATAAGAGGAACACGGCAACATATTGGCAAGCAAGAGACGGAGAACGCGGCACCTTCTAGGAGGCCAAGAAGGACGCCGCACAACACCTGCACTGTGTCTGCAACTTTCAAACTGCTAGAAGCTAGTGGCTTGCCACTGGCCTGCCTCTTCAATTGCCATTAGCATTCCAATGGAAGCTATTCTTGGACAACTTTGCTCTGCTTGCTGCTAGTTCTGCCCCAGCCTACCATAGAGAACCTTGCTCTTGCCTTGAGGCTCTGAGATGCCAAGAACTTGTCAACTTCAAAGGGCGGGCCGGGCTACATCTACTCAGCTGCCACAGTTTCTCCTTGCTAGACCTAGTGGGAAAGCATTTTGCTGAGATGCAGAAGGCAAGAAACGCAGAATACGGAGACGCGGAGCTGTCCCAAGTGCCGCTGCCAGGCGTCTTTCCGCAGAAGGAGCGCCCCGGAGCGCACCGCAACCGGCACCGTCATCTCTGCGCAAAAAGCCAAAATATTTTCAAACCCGCCAAAACTAATCCAAAAATATTTTCAAACCCACCAAAATAGAAAACCGGACAGAAGTGATCAATACATTCGAAAAAACCTGACAAAACATGATAAAGCCCACCAAAGCTAATCCAAACACACCAAAACTGGGCTAAACAGAATCAAAACAAATCAAAACAAATCTAAACCTTCTAAAAACCCGCCAAAATATTTCAAAACCCGTCAAAACTAATCAAAACCTTCCGAATACCCATTAAAAAACATTCCAAATACCCGCATAAAGATTTTAAAACCCGCCAAAATAAATCCAAACATTCCGAAACTGCCAACACAATAAAAACAACTCAAGAGAATACAAAACATTCTAAAACCCAACCAAAACATTCCGAAAACCCACCTAAACATCATAAAAACAAGTCAAAACCAACCGAAACATTCCAAAAACCCGACAAAATAGTTTAGAACCCGCCAAAACTGATCAAAACATTCTGAAAAGATGCCAAAATACTAGAAAACCAGTCTGAAGTGATCGAAACTTTCAATAACTTGCCAAAACATAATCAAAACAAATGAAAGCAAACCAAAACATTCCAAATACCCGCCAAAATATTTGAAAACCCGCCAAAAGGAATCCAAACATTCCAAAACCTGCCAAGACAATATAAACAACACAAGAGAAAACAAAACATTCTAAAACACCACCAAAACATTCCGAAAACCCGCCAAAACATCATCAAAACAATTCAAAACCAACCAAAAAATAAGAGGAACACGGCAACATATTGGCAAGCAAGAGACGGAGAACGCGGCACCTTCTAGGAGGCCAAGAAGGAAGCCGCACAACACCTGCACTGTGTCTGCAACTTTCAAACTGCTAGAAGCTAGTGGCTTGCCACTGGCCTGCCTCTTCAATTGCCATTAGCATTCCAATGGAAGCTATTCTTGGACAACTTTGCTCTGCTTGCTGCTAGTTCTGCCCCAGCCTACCATAGAGAACCTTGCTCTTGCCTTGAGGCTCTGAGATGCCAAGAACTTGTCAACTTCAAAGGGCGGGCCGGGCTACATCTACTCAGCTGCCACAGTTTCTCCTTGCTAGACCTAGTGGGAAAGCATTTTGCTGAGATGCAGAAGGCAAGAAACGCAGAATACGGAGACGCGGAGCTGTCCCAAGTGCCGCTGCCAGGCGTCTTTCCGCAGAAGGAGCGCCCCGGAGCGCACCGCAACCGGCACCGTCATCTCTGCGCAAAAAGCCAAAATATTTTCAAACCCGCCAAAACTAATCCAAAAATATTTTCAAACCCGCCAAAATAGAAAACCGGACAGAAGTGATCAATACATTCGAAAAAACCTGACAAAACATGATCAAGCCCACCAAAGCTAATCCAAACACACCAAAACTGGGCTAAACAGAATCAAAACAAATCAAAACAAATCGAAACCTTCTAAAAACCCGCCAAAATATTTCAAAACCCGTCAAAACTAATCAAAACCTTCCGAATACCCATTAAAAAACATTCCAAATACCCGCATAAAGATTTTAAAACCCGCCAAAATAAATCCAAACATTCCGAAACTGCCAACACAATAAAAACAACTCAAGAGAATACAAAACATTCTAAAACCCAACCAAAGCATTCCGAAAACCCACCTAAACATCATAAAAACAAATCAAAACCAACCAAAACATTCTGAAAACCCGCCAAAATGATTTAGACCCGCAAAACTCATCAAAACATTCTGAAAAGATGCCAAAACATTAGAAAACCAGCCTGAACTGATCAAAACATTCAAAAAACTTGGCAAAACATCATAAATACAAATCAAAACCAACCGAAACATTACAAAAACCAGCCAAAATATTCTGAAATCCGGCCAAAACATCATAAAAACAAATCAAAACCAACCGAAACATTCCAAAAACCCGACAAAATAGTTTAGAACCCGCCAAAACTGATCAAAACATTCTGAAAAGATGCCAAAATACTATCAAACCAGTCAGAAGTGATCGAAACTTTCAATAACTTGCCAAAACATAATCAAAACAAATGAAAGCAAACCAAAACATTCCAAATACCCGCCAAAATATTTTAAAACCCGCCAAAAGGAATCCAAACATTCCAAAACCTGCCAAGACAATATAAACAACACAAGAGAAAACAAAACATTCTAAAACACCACCAAAACATTCCGAAAACCCGCCAAAACATCATCAAAACAATTCAAAACCAACCAAAAAATAAGAGGAACACGGCAACATATTGGCAAGCAAGAGACGGAGAACGCGGCACCTTCTAGGAGGCCAAGAAGGAAGCCGCACAACACCTGCACTGTGTCTGCAACTTTCAAACTGCTAGAAGCTAGTGGCTTGCCACTGGCCTGCCTCTTCAATTGCCATTAGCATTCCAATGGAAGCTATTCTTGGACAACTTTGCTCTGCTTGCTGCTAGTTCTGCCCCAGCCTACCATAGAGAACCTTGCTCTTGCCTTGAGGCTCTGAGATGCCAAGAACTTGTCAACTTCAAAGGGCGGGCCGGGCTACATCTACTCAGCTGCCACAGTTTCTCCTTGCTAGACCTAGTGGGAAAGCATTTTGCTGAGATGCAGAAGGCAAGAAACGCAGAATACGGAGACGCGGAGCTGTCCCAAGTGCCGCTGCCAGGCGTCTTTCCGCAGAAGGAGCGCCCCGGAGCGCACCGCAACCGGCACCGTCATCTCTGCGCAAAAAGCCAAAATATTTTCAAACCCGCCAAAACTAATCCAAAAATATTTTCAAACCCGCCAAAATAGAAAACCGGACGGAAGTGATCAATACATTCGAAAAAACCTGACAAAACATGATCAAGCCCACCAAAGCTAATCCAAACACACCAAAAACTGGGCTAAACAGAATCAAAACAAATCAAAACAAATCTAAACCTTCTAAAAACCCGCCAAAATATTTCAAAACCCGTCAAAACTAATCAAAACCTTCCGAATACCCATTAAAAAACACTCCAAATACCCGCCAAAAGATTTTAAAACCCGCCAAAAGGAATCCAAACATTCCAAAACCTGCCAACACAATAAAAACAACTCAAGAGAATACAAAACATTCTAAAACCCAACCAAAACATTCCGAAAACCCACCTAAACATCATAAAAACAAATCAAAACCAACCGAAACATTCTGAAAACCCGCCAAAATGATTTAGACCCGCAAAACTCATCAAAACATTCTGAAAAGATGCCAAAACATTAGAAAACCAGCCTGAACTGATCAAAACATTCAAAAAACTTGGCAAAACATCATAAAAACAAATCAAAACCAACCGAAACATTCCAAAAACCAGCCAAAATATTCCGAAATCCGGCCAAAACATCATAAAAACAAATCAAAACCAACCGAAACATTCCAAAAACCCGACAAAATAGTTTAGAACCCGCCAAAACTGATCAAAACATTCTGAAAAGATGCCAAAATACTAGAAAACCAGTCTGAAGTGATCGAAACTTTCAATAACTTGCCAAAACATAATCAAAACAAATGAAAGCAAACCAAAACATTCCAAATACCCGCCAAAATATTTGAAAACCCGCCAAAAGGAATCCAAACATTCCAAAACCTGCCAAGACAATATAAACAACACAAGAGAAAACAAAACATTCTAAAACACCACCAAAACATTCCGAAAACCCGCCAAAACATCATCAAAACAATTCAAAACCAACCAAAAAATAAGAGGAACACGGCAACATATTGGCAAGCAAGAGACGGAGAACGCGGCACCTTCTAGGAGGCCAAGAAGGAAGCCGCACAACACCTGCACTGTGTCTGCAACTTTCAAACTGCTAGAAGCTAGTGGCTTGCCACTGGCCTGCCTCTTCAATTGCCATTAGCATTCCAATGGAAGCTATTCTTGGACAACTTTGCTCTGCTTGCTGCTAGTTCTGCCCCAGCCTACCATAGAGAACCTTGCTCTTGCCTTGAGGCTCTGAGATGCCAAGAACTTGTCAACTTCAAAGGGCGGGCCGGGCTACATCTACTCAGCTGCCACAGTTTCTCCTTGCTAGACCTAGTGGGAAAGCATTTTGCTGAGATGCAGAAGGCAAGAAACGCAGAATACGGAGACGCGGAGCTGTCCCAAGTGCCGCTGCCAGGCGTCTTTCCGCAGAAGGAGCGCCCCGGAGCGCACCGCAACCGGCACCGTCATCTCTGCGCAAAAAGCCAAAATATTTTCAAACCCGCCAAAACTAATCCAAAAATATTTTCAAACCCGCCAAAATAGAAAACCGGACAGAAGTGATCAATACATTCGAAAAAACCTGACAAAACATGATCAAGCCCACCAAAGCTAATCCAAACACACCAAAACTGGGCTAAACAGAATCAAAACAAATCAAAACAAATCTAAACCTTCTAAAAACCCGCCAAAATATTTCAAAACCCGTCAAAACTAATCAAAACCTTCCGAATACCCATTAAAAAACACTCCAAATACCCGCCAAAAGATTTTAAAACCCGCCAAAAGGAATCCAAACATTCCAAAACCTGCCAACACAATAAAAACAACTCAAGAGAATACAAAACATTCTAAAACCCAACCAAAACATTCCGAAAACCCACCTAAACATCATAAAAACAAATCAAAACCAACCGAAACATTCTGAAAACCCGCCAAAATGATTTAGACCCGCAAAACTCATCAAAACATTCTGAAAAGATGCCAAAACATTAGAAAACCAGCCTGAACTGATCAAAACATTCAAAAAACTTGGCAAAACATCATAAAAACAAATCAAAACCAACCGAAACATTCCAAAAACCAGCCAAAATATTCCGAAATCCGGCCAAAACATCATAAAAACAAATCAAAACCAACCGAAACATTCCAAAAACCCGACAAAATAGTTTAGAACCCGCCAAAACTGATCAAAACATTCTGAAAAGATGCCAAAATACTAGAAAACCAGTCTGAAGTGATCGAAACTTTCAATAACTTGCCAAAACATAATCAAAACAAATGAAAGCAAACCAAAACATTCCAAATACCCGCCAAAATATTTGAAAACCCGCCAAAAGGAATCCAAACATTCCAAAACCTGCCAAGACAATATAAACAACACAAGAGAAAACAAAACATTCTAAAACACCACCAAAACATTCCGAAAACCCGCCAAAACATCATCAAAACAATTCAAAACCAACCAAAAAATAAGAGGAACACGGCAACATATTGGCAAGCAAGAGACGGAGAACGCGGCACCTTCTAGGAGGCCAAGAAGGAAGCCGCACAACACCTGCACTGTGTCTGCAACTTTCAAACTGCTAGAAGCTAGTGGCTTGCCACTGGCCTGCCTCTTCAATTGCCATTAGCATTCCAATGGAAGCTATTCTTGGACAACTTTGCTCTGCTTGCTGCTAGTTCTGCCCCAGCCTACCATAGAGAACCTTGCTCTTGCCTTGAGGCTCTGAGATGCCAAGAACTTGTCAACTTCAAAGGGCGGGCCGGGCTACATCTACTCAGCTGCCACAGTTTCTCCTTGCTAGACCTAGTGGGAAAGCATTTTGCTGAGATGCAGAAGGCAAGAAACGCAGAATACGGAGACGCGGAGCTGTCCCAAGTGCCGCTGCCAGGCGTCTTTCCGCAGAAGGAGCGCCCCGGAGCGCACCGCAACCGGCACCGTCATCTCTGCGCAAAAAGCCAAAATATTTTCAAACCCGCCAAAACTAATCCAAAAATATTTTCAAACCCGCCAAAATAGAAAACCGGACAGAAGTGATCAATACATTCGAAAAAACCTGACAAAACATGATCAAGCCCACCAAAGCTAATCCAAACACACCAAAACTGGGCTAAACAGAATCAAAACAAATCAAAACAAATCGAAACCTTCTAAAAACCCGCCAAAATATTTCAAAACCCGTCAAAACTAATCAAAACCTTCCGAATACCCATTAAAAAACATTCCAAATACCCGCATAAAGATTTTAAAACCCGCCAAAATAAATCCAAACATTCCGAAACTGCCAACACAATAAAAACAACTCAAGAGAATACAAAACATTCTAAAACCCAACCAAAACATTCCGAAAACCCACCTAAACATCATAAAAACAAGTCAAAACCAACCGAAACATTCCAAAAACCCGACAAAATAGTTTAGAACCCGCCAAAACTGATCAAAACATTCTGAAAAGATGCCAAAATACTAGAAAACCAGTCTGAAGTGATCGAAACTTTCAATAACTTGCCAAAACATCATCAAAACAAATGAAAGCAAACCAAAACATTCCAAATACCCGCCAAAATATTTGAAAACCCGCCAAAAGGAATCCAAACATTCCAAAACCTGCCAAGACAATATAAACAACACAAGAGAAAACAAAACATTCTAAAACACCACCAAAACATTCCGAAAACCCGCCAAAACATCATCAAAACAATTCAAAACCAACCAAAAAATAAGAGGAACACGGCAACATATTGGCAAGCAAGAGACGGAGAACGCGGCACCTTCTAGGAGGCCAAGAAGGAAGCCGCACAACACCTGCACTGTGTCTGCAACTTTCAAACTGCTAGAAGCTAGTGGCTTGCCACTGGCCTGCCTCTTCAATTGCCATTAGCATTCCAATGGAAGCTATTCTTGGACAACTTTGCTCTGCTTGCTGCTAGTTCTGCCCCAGCCTACCATAGAGAACCTTGCTCTTGCCTTGAGGCTCTGAGATGCCAAGAACTTGTCAACTTCAAAGGGCGGGCCGGGCTACATCTACTCAGCTGCCACAGTTTCTCCTTGCTAGACCTAGTGGGAAAGCATTTTGCTGAGATGCAGAAGGCAAGAAACGCAGAATACGGAGACGCGGAGCTGTCCCAAGTGCCGCTGCCAGGCGTCTTTCCGCAGAAGGAGCGCCCCGGAGCGCACCGCAACCGGCACCGTCATCTCTGCGCAAAAAGCCAAAATATTTTCAAACCCGCCAAAACTAATCCAAAAATATTTTCAAACCCGCCAAAATAGAAAACCTGACGGAAGTGATCAATACATTCGAAAAAACCTGACAAAACATGATCAAGCCCACCAAAGCTAATCCAAACACACCAAAACTGGGCTAAACAGAATCAAAACAAATCAAAACAAATCTAAACCTTCTAAAAACCCGCCAAAATATTTCAAAACCCGTCAAAACTAATCAAAACCTTCCGAATACCCATTAAAAAACACTCCAAATACCCGCCAAAAGATTTTAAAACCCGCAAAAAGGAATCCAAACATTCCAAAACCTGCCAACACAATAAAAACAACTCAAGAGAATACAAAACATTCTAAAACCCAACCAAAACATTCCGAAAACCCACCTAAACATCATAAAAACAAATCAAAACCAACCGAAACATTCTGAAAACCCGCCAAAATGATTTAGACCCGCAAAACTCATCAAAACATTCTGAAAAGATGCCAAAACATTAGAAAACCAGCCTGAACTGATCAAAACATTCAAAAAACTTGGCAAAACATCATAAAAACAAATCAAAACCAACCGAAACATTCCAAAAACCAGCCAAAATATTCCGAAATCCGGCCAAAACATCATAAAAACAAATCAAAACCAACCGAAACATTCCAAAAACCCGACAAAATAGTTTAGAACCCGCCAAAACTGATCAAAACATTCTGAAAAGATGCCAAAATACTAGAAAACCAGTCTGAAGTGATCGAAACTTTCAATAACTTGCCAAAACATAATCAAAACAAATGAAAGCAAACCAAAACATTCCAAATACCCGCCAAAATATTCCAAATACCGGCCAAAAGGAATCCAAACATTCCAAAACCTGCCAAGAAAATATAAACAACACAAGAGAAAACAAAACATTCTAAAACACCACCAAAACATTCCGAAAACCCGCCAAAACATCATCAAAACAATTCAAAACCAACCAAAAAATAAGAGGAACACGGCAACATATTGGCAAGCAAGAGACGGAGAACGCGGCACCTTCTAGGAGGCCAAGAAGGAAGCCGCACAACACCTGCACTGTGTCTGCAACTTTCAAACTGCTAGAAGCTAGTGGCTTGCCACTGGCCTGCCTCTTCAATTGCCATTAGCATTCCAATGGAAGCTATTCTTGGACAACTTTGCTCTGCTTGCTGCTAGTTCTGCCCCAGCCTAGCATAGAGAACCTTGCTCTTGCCTTGAGGCTCTGAGATGCCAAGAACTTGTCAACTTCAAAGGGCGGGCCGGGCTACATCTACTCAGCTGCCACAGTTTCTCCTTGCTAGACCTAGTGGGAAAGCATTTTGCTGAGATGCAGAAGGCAAGAAACGCAGAATACGGAGATGCGGAGCTGTCCCAAGTGCCGCTGCCAGGCGTCTTTCCGCAGAAGGAGCGCCCCGGAGCGCACCGCAACCGGCACCGTCATCTCTGCGCAAAAAGCCAAAATATTTTCAAACCCGCCAAAACTAATCCAAAAATATTTTCAAACCCGCCAAAATAGAAAACCGGACGGAAGTGATCAATACATTCGAAAAAACCGGACAAAACATGATCAAGCCCACCAAAGCTAATCCAAACACACCAAAAACTGGGCTAAACAGAATCAAAACAAATCAAAACAAATCTAAACCTTCTAAAAACCCGCCAAAATATTTCAAAACCCGTCAAAACTAATCAAAACCTTCCGAATACCCATTAAAAAACACTCCAAATACCCGCCAAAAGATTTTAAAACCCGCCAAAAGGAATCCAAACATTCCAAAACCTGCCGACACAATAAAAACAACTCAAGAGAATACAAAACATTCTAAAACCCAACCAAAACATTCCGAAAACCCACCTAAACATCATAAAAACAAATCAAAACCAACCGAAACATTCTGAAAACCCGCCAAAATGATTTAGACCCGCAAAACTCATCAAAACATTCTGAAAAGATGCCAAAACATTAGAAAACCAGCCTGAACTGATCAAAACATTCAAAAAACTTGGCAAAACATCATAAAAACAAATCAAAACCAACCGAAACATTCCAAAAACCAGCCAAAATATTCCGAAATCCGGCCAAAACATCATAAAAACAAATCAAAACCAACCGAAACATTCCAAAAACCCGACAAAATAGTTTAGAACCCGCCAAAACTGATCAAAACATTCTGAAAAGATGCCAAAATACTAGAAAACCAGTCTGAAGTGATCGAAACTTTCAATAACTTGCCAAAACATCATCAAAACAAATGAAAGCAAACCAAAACATTCCAAATACCCGCCAAAATATTTTAAAACCCGCCAAAAGGAATGCAAACATTCCAAAACCTGCCAAGACAATAAAAACAACACAAGAGAAAACAAAACATTCTAAAACACCACCAAAACATTCCGAAAACCCGCCAAAACATCATAAAAACAAATCAAAACCAACCAAAAAATAAGAGGAACACGGCAACATATTGGCAAGCAAGAGACGGAGAACGCGGCACCTTCTAGGAGGCCAAGAAGGAAGCCGCACAACACCTGCACTGTGTCTGCAACTTTCAAACTGCTAGAAGCTAGTGGCTTGCCACTGGCCTGCCTCTTCAATTGCCATTAGCATTCCAATGGAAGCTATTCTTGGACAACTTTGCTCTGCTTGCTGCTAGTTCTGCCCCAGCCTACCATAGAGAACCTTGCTCTTGCCTTGAGGCTCTGAGATGCCAAGAACTTGTCAACTTCAAAGGGCGGGCCGGGCTACATCTACTCAGCTGCCACAGTTTCTCCTTGCTAGACCTAGTGGGAAAGCATTTTGCTGAGATGCAGAAGGCAAGAAACGCAGAATACGGAGATGCGGAGCTGTCCCAAGTGCCGCTGCCAGGCGTCTTTCCGCAGAAGGAGCGCCCCGGAGCGCACCGCAACCGGCACCGTCATCTCTGCGCAAAAAGCCAAAATATTTTCAAACCCGCCAAAACTAATCCAAAAATATTTTCAAACCCGCCAAAATAGAAAACCGGACAGAAGTGATCAATACATTCGAAAAAACCTGACAAAACATGATCAAGCCCACCAAAGCTAATCCAAACACACCAAAACTGGGCTAAACAGAATCAAAACAAATCAAAACAAATCGAAACCTTCTAAAAACCCGCCAAAATATTTCAAAACCCGTCAAAACTAATCAAAACCTTCCGAATACCCATTAAAAAACATTCCAAATACCCGCATAAAGATTTTAAAACCCGCCAAAATAAATCCAAACATTCCGAAACTGCCAACACAATAAAAACAACTCAAGAGAATACAAAACATTCTAAAACCCAAACAAAACATTCCGAAAACCCACCTAAACATCATAAAAACAAATCAAAACCAACCAAAACATTCTGAAAACCCGCCAAAATGATTTAGACCCGCAAAACTCATCAAAACATTCTGAAAAGATGCCAAAACATTAGAAAATCAGCCTGAACTGATCAAAACATTCAAAAAACTTGGCAAAACATCATAAATACAAATCAAAACCAACCGAAACATTCCAAAAACCAGCCAAAATATTCTGAAATCCGGCCAAAACATCATAAAAACAAATCAAAACCAACCGAAACATTCCAAAAACCCGACAAAATAGTTTAGAACCCGCCAAAACTGATCAAAACATTCTGAAAAGATGCCAAAATACTAGAAAACCAGTCTGAAGTGATCGAAACTTTCAATAACTTGCCAAAACATAATCAAAACAAATGAAAGCAAACCAAAACATTCCAAATACCCGCCAAAATATTCCAAATACCGGCCAAAAGGAATCCAAACATTCCAAAACCTGCCAAGACAATATAAACAACACAAGAGAAAACAAAACATTCTAAAACACCACCAAAACATTCCGAAAACCCGCCAAAACATCATCAAAACAATTCAAAACCAACCAAAAAATAAGAGGAACACGGCAACATATTGGCAAGCAAGAGACGGAGAACGCGGCACCTTCTAGGAGGCCAAGAAGGAAGCCGCACAACACCTGCACTGTGTCTGCAACTTTCAAACTGCTAGAAGCTAGTGGCTTGCCACTGGCCTGCCTCTTCAATTGCCATTAGCATTCCAATGGAAGCTATTCTTGGACAACTTTGCTCTGCTTGCTGCTAGTTCTGCCCCAGCCTACCATAGAGAACCTTGCTCTTGCCTTGAGGCTCTGAGATGCCAAGAACTTGTCAACTTCAAAGGGCGGGCCGGGCTACATCTACTCAGCTGCCACAGTTTCTCCTTGCTAGACCTAGTGGGAAAGCATTTTGCTGAGATGCAGAAGGCAAGAAACGCAGAATACGGAGACGCGGAGCTGTCCCAAGTGCCGCTGCCAGGCGTCTTTCCGCAGAAGGAGCGCCCCGGAGCGCACCGCAACCGGCACCGTCATCTCTGCGCAAAAAGCCAAAATATTTTCAAACCCGCCAAAACTAATCCAAAAATATTTTCAAACCCGCCAAAATAGAAAACCTGACGGAAGTGATCAATACATTCGAAAAAACCTGACAAAACATGATAAAGCCCACCAAAGCTAATCCAAACACACCAAAACTGGGCTAAACAGAATCAAAACAAATCAAAACAAATCTAAACCTTCTAAAAACCCGCCAAAATATTTCAAAACCCGTCAAAACTAATCAAAACCTTCCGAATACCCATTAAAAAACATTCCAAATACCCGCCAAAAGATTTTAAAACCCGCCAAAATAAATCCAAACATTCCGAAACTGCCAACACAATAAAAACAACTCAAGAGAATACAAAACATTCTAAAACCCAACCAAAACATTCCGAAAACCCACCTAAACATCATAAAAACAAATCAAAACCAACCGAAACATTCTGAAAACCCGCCAAAATGATTTAGACCCGCAAAACTCATCAAAAAATTCTGAAAAGATGCCAAAACATTAGAAAATCAGCCTGAACTGATCAAAACATTCAAAAAACTTGGCAAAACATCATAAAAACAAATCAAAACCAACCGAAACATTCCAAAAACCAGCCAAAATATTCCGAAATCTGGCCAAAACATCATAAAACCAAATCAAAACCAACCAAAACATTCCAAAAACCCGACAAAATAGTTTAGAACCCGCCAAAACTGATCAAAACATTCTGAAAAGATGCCAAAATACTATCAAACCAGTCAGAAGTGATCAAAACTTTCAATAACTTGCCAAAACATAATCAAAACAAATGAAAGCAAACCAAAACATTCCAAATACCCGCCAAAATATTTTAAAACCCGCCAAAAGGAATCCAAACATTCCAAAACCTGCCAAGACAATATAAACAACACAAGAGAAAACAAAACATTCTAAAACACCACCAAAACATTCCGAAAACCCGCCAAAACATCATCAAAACAATTCAAAACCAACCAAAAAATAAGAGGAACACGGCAACATATTGGCAAGCAAGAGACGGAGAACGCGGCACCTTCTAGGAGGCCAAGAAGGAAGCCGCACAACACCTGCACTGTGTCTGCAACTTTCAAACTGCTAGAAGCTAGTGGCTTGCCACTGGCCTGCCTCTTCAATTGCCATTAGCATTCCAATGGAAGCTATTCTTGGACAACTTTGCTCTGCTTGCTGCTAGTTCTGCCCCAGCCTACCATAGAGAACCTTGCTCTTGCCTTGAGGCTCTGAGATGCCAAGAACTTGTCAACTTCAAAGGGCGGGCCGGGCTACATCTACTCAGCTGCCACAGTTTCTCCTTGCTAGACCTAGTGGGAAAGCATTTTGCTGAGATGCAGAAGGCAAGAAACGCAGAATACGGAGACGCGGAGCTGTCCCAAGTGCCGCTGCCAGGCGTCTTTCCGCAGAAGGAGCGCCCCGGAGCGCACCGCAACCGGCACCGTCATCTCTGCGCAAAAAGCCAAAATATTTTCAAACCCGCCAAAACTAATCCAAAAATATTTTCAAACCCGCCAAAATAGAAAACCGGACGGAAGTGATCAATACATTCGAAAAAACCTGACAAAACATGATCAAGCCCACCAAAGCTAATCCAAACACACCAAAAACTGGGCTAAACAGAATCAAAACAAATCAAAACAAATCCAAACCTTCTAAAAACCCGCCAAAATATTTCAAAACCCGTCAAAACTAATCAAAACCTTCCGAATACCCATTAAAAAACACTCCAAATACCCGCCAAAAGATTTTAAAACCCGCCAAAAGGAATCCAAACATTCCAAAACCTGCCAACACAATAAAAACAACTCAAGAGAATACAAAACATTCTAAAACCCAACCAAAACATTCCGAAAACCCACCTAAACATCATAAAAACAAGTCAAAACCAACCGAAACATTCCAAAAACCCGACAAAATAGTTTAGAACCCGCCAAAACTGATCAAAACATTCTGAAAAGATGCCAAAATACTAGAAAACCAGTCTGAAGTGATCGAAACTTTCAATAACTTGCCAAAACATCATCAAAACAAATGAAAGCAAACCAAAACATTCCAAATACCCGCCAAAATATTTTAAAACCCGCCAAAAGGAATGCAAACATTCCAAAACCTGCCAAGACAATAAAAACAACACAAGAGAAAACAAAACATTCTAAAACACCACCAAAACATTCCGAAAACCCGCCAAAACATCATCAAAACAATTCAAAACCAACCAAAAAATAAGAGGAACACGGCAACATATTGGCAAGCAAGAGACGGAGAGTGCGGCACCTTCTAGGAGGCCAAGAAGGAAGCCGCACAACACCTGCACTGTGTCTGCAACTTTCAAACTGCTAGAAGCTAGTGGCTTGCCACTGGCCTGCCTCTTCAATTGCCATTAGCATTCCAATGGAAGCTATTCTTGGACAACTTTGCTCTGCTTGCTGCTAGTTCTGCCCCAGCCTACCATAGAGAACCTTGCTCTTGCCTTGAGGCTCTGAGATGCAAAGAACTTGTCAACTTCAAAGGGCGGGCCGGGCTACATCTACTCAGCTGCCACAGTTTCTCCTTGCTAGACCTAGTGGGAAAGCATTTTGCTGAGATGCAGAAGGCAAGAAACGCAGAATACGGAGACGCGGAGCTGTCCCAAGTGCCGCTGCCAGGCGTCTTTCCGCAGAAGGAGCGCCCCGGAGCGCACCGCAACCGGCACCGTCATCTCTGCGCAAAAAGCCAAAATATTTTCAAACCCGCCAAAACTAATCCAAAAATATTTTCAAACCCGCCAAAATAGAAAACCGGACAGAAGTGATCAATACATTCGAAAAAACCTGACAAAACATGATCAAGCCCACCAAAGCTAATCCAAACACACCAAAACTGGGCTAAACAGAATCAAAACAAATCAAAACAAATCTAAACCTTCTAAAAACCCGCCAAAATATTTCAAAACCCGTCAAAACTAATCAAAACCTTCCGAATACCCATTAAAAATCATTCCAAATACCCGCATAAAGATTTTAAAACCCGCCAAAATAAATCCAAACATTCCGAAACTGCCAACACAATAAAAACAACTCAAGAGAATACAAAACATTCTAAAACCCAACCAAAACATTCCGAAAACCCACCTAAACATCATAAAAACAAATCAAAACCAACCAAAACATTCTGAAAACCCGCCAAAATGATTTAGACCCGCAAAACTCATCAAAACATTCTGAAAATATGCCAAAACATTAGAAAATCAGCCTGAACTGATCAAAACATTCAAAAAACTTGGCAAAACATCATAAATACAAATCAAAACCAACCGAAACATTCCAAAAACCAGCCAAAATATTCTGAAATCCGGCCAAAACATCATAAAAACAAATCAAAACCAACCGAAACATTCCAAAAACCCGACAAAATAGTTTAGAACCCGCCAAAACTGATCAAAACATTCTGAAAAGATGCCAAAATACTATCAAACCAGTCAGAAGTGATCGAAACTTTCAATAACTTGCCAAAACATAATCAAAACAAATGAAAGCAAACCAAAACATTCCAAATACCCGCCAAAAGATTTTAAAACCCGCCAAAAGGAATCCAAACATTCCAAAACCTGCCAAGACAATATAAACAACACAAGAGAAAACAAAACATTCTAAAACACCACCAAAACATTCCGAAAACCCGCCAAAACATCATCAAAACAATTCAAAACCAACCAAAAAATAAGAGGAACACGGCAACATATTGGCAAGCAAGAGACGGAGAGTGCGGCACCTTCTAGGAGGCCAAGAAGGAAGCCGCACAACACCTGCACTGTGTCTGCAACTTTCAAACTGCTAGAAGCTAGTGGCTTGCCACTGGCCTGCCTCTTCAATTGCCATTAGCATTCCAATGGAAGCTATTCTTGGACAACTTTGCTCTGCTTGCTGCTAGTTCTGCCCCAGCCTACCATAGAGAACCTTGCTCTTGCCTTGAGGCTCTGAGATGCAAAGAACTTGTCAACTTCAAAGGGCGGGCCGGGCTACATCTACTCAGCTGCCACAGTTTCTCCTTGCTAGACCTAGTGGGAAAGCATTTTGCTGAGATGCAGAAGGCAAGAAACGCAGAATACGGAGACGCGGAGCTGTCCCAAGTGCCGCTGCCAGGCGTCTTTCCGCAGAAGGAGCGCCCCGGAGCGCACCGCAACCGTCACCGTCATCTCTGCGCAAAAAGCCAAAATATTTTCAAACCCGCCAAAACTAATCCAAAAATATTTTCAAACCCGCCAAAATAGAAAACCGGACGGAAGTGATCAATACATTCGAAAAAACCTGACAAAACATGATAAAGCCCACCAAAGCTAATCCAAACACACCAAAACTGGGCTAAACAGAATCAAAACAAATCAAAACAAATCTAAACCTTCTAAAAACCCGCCAAAATATTTCAAAACCCGTCAAAACTAATCAAAACCTTCCGAATACCCATTAAAAAACATTCCAAATACCCGCATAAAGATTTTAAAACCCGCCAAAATAAATCCAAACATTCCGAAACTGCCAACACAATAAAAACAACTCAAGAGAATACAAAACATTCTAAAACCCAACCAAAACATTCCGAAAACCCACCTAAACATCATAAAAACAAGTCAAAACCAACCGAAACATTCCAAAAACCCGACAAAATAGTTTAGAACCCGCCAAAACTGATCAAAACATTCTGAAAAGATGCCAAAATACTAGAAAACCAGTCTGAAGTGATCGAAACTTTCAATAACTTGCCAAAACATCATCAAAACAAATGAAAGCAAACCAAAACATTCCAAATACCCGCCAAAAGATTTTAAAACCCGCCAAAAGGAATCCAAACATTCCAAAACCTGCCAACACAATAAAAACAACTCAAGAGAATACAAAACATTCTAAAACCCAACCAAAACATTCCGAAAACCCACCTAAACATCATAAAAACAAATCAAAACCAACCGAAACATTCTGAAAACCCGCCAAAATGATTTAGACCCGCAAAACTCATCAAAACATTCTGAAAAGATGCCAAAACATTAGAAAATCAGCCTGAACTGATCAAAACATTCAAAAAACTTGGCAAAACATCATAAAAACAAATCAAAACCAACCGAAACATTCCAAAAACCAGCCAAAATATTCCGAAATCCGGCCAAAACATCATAAAAACAAATCAAAACCAACCGAAACATTCCAAAAACCCGACAAAATAGTTTAGAACCCGCCAAAACTGATCAAAACATTCTGAAAAGATGCCAAAATACTAGAAAACCAGTCTGAAGTGATCGAAACTTTCAATAACTTGCCAAAACATCATCAAAACAAATGAAAGCAAACCAAAACATTCCAAATACCCGCCAAAATATTTTAAAACCCGCCAAAAGGAATGCAAACATTCCAAAACCTGCCAAGACAATAAAAACAACACAAGAGAAAACAAAACATTCTAAAACACCACCAAAACATTCCGAAAACCCGCCAAAACATCATCAAAACAAATCAAAACCAACCAAAAAATAAGAGGAACACGGCAACATATTGGCAAGCAAGAGACGGAGAGTGCGGCACCTTCTAGGAGGCCAAGAAGGAAGCCGCACAACACCTGCACTGTGTCTGCAACTTTCAAACTGCTAGAAGCTAGTGGCTTGCCACTGGCCTGCCTCTTCAATTGCCATTAGCATTCCAATGGAAGCTATTCTTGGACAACTTTGCTCTGCTTGCTGCTAGTTCTGCCCCAGCCTACCATAGAGAACCTTGCTCTTGCCTTGAGGCTCTGAGATGCCAAGAACTTGTCATCTTCAAAGGGCGGGCCGGGCTACATCTACTCAGCTGCCACAGTTTCTCCTTGCTAGACCTAGTGGGAAAGCATTTTGCTGAGATGCAGAAGGCAAGAAACGCAGAATACGGAGACGCGGAGCTGTCCCAAGTGCCGCTGCCAGGCGTCTTTCCGCAGAAGGAGCACCCCGGAGCGCACCGCAACCGGCACCGTCATCTCTGCGCAAAAAGCCAAAATATTTTCAAACCCGCCAAAACTAATCCAAAAATATTTTCAAACCCGCCAAAATAGAAAACCGGACAGAAGTGATCAATACATTCGAAAAAACCTGACAAAACATGATCAAGCCCACCAAAGCTAATCCAAACACACCAAAACTGGGCTAAACAGAATCAAAACAAATCAAAACAAATCGAAACCTTCTAAAAACCCGCCAAAATATTTCAAAACCCGTCAAAACTAATCAAAACCTTCCGAATACCCATTAAAAAACATTCCAAATACCCGCATAAAGATTTTAAAACCCGCCAAAATAAATCCAAACATTCCGAAACTGCCAACACAATAAAAACAACTCAAGAGAATACAAAACATTCTAAAACCCAACCAAAACATTCCGAAAACCCACCTAAACATCATAAAAACAAATCAAAACCAACCAAAACATTCTGAAAACCCGCCAAAATGATTTAGACCCGCAAAACTCATCAAAACATTCTGAAAAGATGCCAAAACATTAGAAAATCAGCCTGAACTGATCAAAACATTCAAAAAACTTGGCAAAACATCATAAATACAAATCAAAACCAACCGAAACATTCCAAAAACCAGCCAAAATATTCTGAAATCCGGCCAAAACATCATAAAAACAAATCAAAACCAACCGAAACATTCCAAAAACCCGACAAAATAGTTTAGAACCCGCCAAAACTGATCAAAACATTCTGAAAAGATGCCAAAATACTATCAAACCAGTCAGAAGTGATCGAAACTTTCAATAACTTGCCAAAACATAATCAAAACAAATGAAAGCAAACCAAAACATTCCAAATACCCGCCAAAATATTTTAAAACCCGCCAAAAGGAATGCAAACATTCCAAAACCTGCCAAGACAATAAAAACAACACAAGAGAAAACAAAACATTCTAAAACACCACCAAAACATTCCGAAAACCCGCCAAAACATCATCAAAACAATTCAAAACCAACCAAAAAATAAGAGGAACACGGCAACATATTGGCAAGCAAGAGACGGAGAACGCGGCACCTTCTAGGAGGCCAAGAAGGAAGCCGCACAACACCTGCACTGTGTCTGCAACTTTCAAACTGCTAGAAGCTAGTGGCTTGCCACTGGCCTGCCTCTTCAATTGCCATTAGCATTCCAATGGAAGCTATTCTTGGACAACTTTGCTCTGCTTGCTGCTAGTTCTGCCCCAGCCTACCATAGAGAACCTTGCTCTTGCCTTGAGGCTCTGAGATGCCAAGAACTTGTCATCTTCAAAGGGCGGGCCGGGCTACATCTACTCAGCTGCCACAGTTTCTCCTTGCTAGACCTAGTGGGAAAGCATTTTGCTGAGATGCAGAAGGCAAGAAACGCAGAATACGGAGACGCGGAGCTGTCCCAAGTGCCGCTGCCAGGCATCTTTCCGCAGAAGGAGCGCCCCGGAGCGCACCGCAACCGGCACCGTCATCTCTGCGCAAAGAGCCAAAATATTTTCAAACCCGCCAAAACTAATCCAAAAATATTTTCAAACCCGCCAAAATAGAAAACCGGACAGAAGTGATCAATACATTCGAAAAAACCTGACAAAACATGATCAAGCCCACCAAAGCTAATCCAAACACACCAAAACTGGGCTAAACAGAATCAAAACAAATCAAAACAAATCGAAACCTTCTAAAAACCCGCCAAAATATTTCAAAACCCGTCAAAACTAATCAAAACCTTCCGAATACCCATTAAAAAACATTCCAAATACCCGCATAAAGATTTTAAAACCCGCCAAAATAAATCCAAACATTCCGAAACTGCCAACACAATAAAAACAACTCAAGAGAATACAAAACATTCTAAAACCCAACCAAAACATTCCGAAAACCCACCTAAACATCATAAAAACAAATCAAAACCAACCAAAACATTCTGAAAACCCGCCAAAATGATTTAGACCCGCAAAACTCATCAAAACATTCTGAAAAGATGCCAAAACATTAGAAAATCAGCCTGAACTGATCAAAACATTCAAAAAACTTGGCAAAACATCATAAATACAAATCAAAACCAACCGAAACATTCCAAAAACCAGCCAAAATATTCTGAAATCCGGCCAAAACATCATAAAAACAAATCAAAACCAACCGAAACATTCCAAAAACCCGACAAAATAGTTTAGAACCCGCCAAAACTGATCAAAACATTCTGAAAAGATGCCAAAATACTATCAAACCAGTCAGAAGTGATCGAAACTTTCAATAACTTGCCAAAACATCATCAAAACAAATGAAAGCAAACCAAAACATTCCAAATACCCGCCAAAATATTTTAAAACCCGCCAAAAGGAATCCAAACATTCCAAAACCTGCCAAGACAATATAAACAACACAAGAGAAAACAAAACATTCTAAAACACCACCAAAACATTCCGAAAACCCGCCAAAACATCATCAAAACAATTCAAAACCAACCAAAAAATAAGAGGAACACGGCAACATATTGGCAAGCAAGAGACGGAGAACGCGGCACCTTCTAGGAGGCCAAGAAGGAAGCCGCACAACACCTGCACTGTGTCTGCAACTTTCAAACTGCTAGAAGCTAGTGGCTTGCCACTGGCCTGCCTCTTCAATTGCCATTAGCATTCCAATGGAAGCTATTCTTGGACAACTTTGCTCTGCTTGCTGCTAGTTCTGCCCCAGCCTACCATAGAGAACCTTGCTCTTGCCTTGAGGCTCTGAGATGCCAAGAACTTGTCAACTTCAAAGGGCGGGCCGGGCTACATCTACTCAGCTGCCACAGTTTCTCCTTGCTAGACCTAGTGGGAAAGCATTTTGCTGAGATGCAGAAGGCAAGAAACGCAGAATACGGAGACGCGGAGCTGTCCCAAGTGCCGCTGCCAGGCGTCTTTCCGCAGAAGGAGCGCCCCGGAGCGCACCGCAACCGGCACCGTCATCTCTGCGCAAAAAGCCAAAATATTTTCAAACCCGCCAAAACTAATCCAAAAATATTTTCAAACCCGCCAAAATAGAAAACCGGACGGAAGTGATCAATACATTCGAAAAAACCTGACAAAACATGATCAAGCCCACCAAAGCTAATCCAAACACACCAAAACTGGGCTAAACAGAATCAAAACAAATCAAAACAAATCGAAACCTTCTAAAAACCCGCCAAAATATTTCAAAACCCGTCAAAACTAATCAAAACCTTCCGAATACCCATTAAAAAACATTCCAAATACCCGCATAAAGATTTTAAAACCCGCCAAAATAAATCCAAACATTCCGAAACTGCCAACACAATAAAAACAACTCAAGAGAATACAAAACATTCTAAAACCCAACCAAAACATTCCGAAAACCCACCTAAACATCATAAAAACAAATCAAAACCAACCAAAACATTCTGAAAACCCGCCAAAATGATTTAGACCCGCAAAACTCATCAAAACATTCTGAAAAGATGCCAAAACATTAGAAAACCAGCCTGAACTGATCAAAACATTCAAAAAACTTGGCAAAACATCATAAATACAAATCAAAACCAACCGAAACATTCCAAAAACCAGCCAAAATATTCTGAAATCCGGCCAAAACATCATAAAAACAAATCAAAACCAACCGAAACATTCCAAAAACCCGACAAAATAGTTTAGAACCCGCCAAAACTGATCAAAACATTCTGAAAAGATGCCAAAATACTAGAAAACCAGTCTGAAGTGATCGAAACTTTCAATAACTTGCCAAAACATCATCAAAACAAATGAAAGCAAACCAAAACATTCCAAATACCCGCCAAAATATTTTAAAACCCGCCAAAAGGAATCCAAACATTCCAAAACCTGCCAAGACAATATAAACAACACAAGAGAAAACAAAACATTCTAAAACACCACCAAAACATTCCGAAAACCCGCCAAAACATCATAAAAACAATTCAAAACCAACCAAAAAATAAGAGGAACACGGCAACATATTGGCAAGCAAGAGACGGAGAACGCGGCACCTTCTAGGAGGCCAAGAAGGAAGCCGCACAACACCTGCACTGTGTCTGCAACTTTCAAACTGCTAGAAGCTAGTGGCTTGCCACTGGCCTGCCTCTTCAATTGCCATTAGCATTCCAATGGAAGCTATTCTTGGACAACTTTGCTCTGCTTGCTGCTAGTTCTGCCCCAGCCTACCATAGAGAACCTTGCTCTTGCCTTGAGGCTCTGAGATGCCAAGAACTTGTCAACTTCAAAGGGCGGGCCGGGCTACATCTACTCAGCTGCCACAGTTTCTCCTTGCTAGACCTAGTGGGAAAGCATTTTGCTGAGATGCAGAAGGCAAGAAACGCAGAATACGGAGACGCGGAGCTGTCCCAAGTGCCGCTGCCAGGCGTCTTTCCGCAGAAGGAGCGCCCCGGAGTGCACCGCAACCGGCACCGTCATCTCTGCGCAAAAAGCCAAAATATTTTCAAACCCGCCAAAACTAATCCAAAAATATTTTCAAACCCGCCAAAATAGAAAACCGGACGGAAGTGATCAATACATTCGAAAAAACCTGACAAAACATGATCAAGCCCACCAAAGCTAATCCAAACACACCAAAAACTGGGCTAAACAGAATCAAAACAAATCAAAACAAATCTAAACCTTCTAAAAACCCGCCAAAATATTTCAAAACCTGTCAAAACTAATCAAAACCTTCCGAATACCCATTAAAAAACACTCCAAATACCCGCCAAAAGATTTTAAAACCCGCCAAAAGGAATCCAAACATTCCAAAACCTGCCAACACAATAAAAACAACTCAAGAGAATACAAAACATTCTAAAACCCAACCAAAACATTCCGAAAACCCACCTAAACATCATAAAAACAAATCAAAACCAACCGAAACATTCTGAAAACCCGCCAAAATGATTTAGACCCGCAAAACTCATCAAAACATTCTGAAAAGATGCCAAAACATTAGAAAACCAGCCAGAACTGATCAAAACATTCAAAAAACTTGGCAAAACATCATAAAAACAAATCAAAACCAACCGAAACATTCCAAAAACCAGCCAAAATATTCCGAAATCCGGCCAAAACATCATAAAAACAAATCAAAACCAACCGAAACATTCCAAAAACCCGACAAAATAGTTTAGAACCCGCCAAAACTGATCAAAACATTCTGAAAAGATGCCAAAATACTAGAAAACCAGTCAGAAGTGATCGAAACTTTCAATAACTTGCCAAAACATAATCAAAACAAATGAAAGCAAACCAAAACATTCCAAATACCCGCCAAAATATTTTAAAACCCGCCAAAAGGAATCCAAACATTCCAAAACCTGCCAAGACAATATAAACAACACAAGAGAAAACAAAACATTCTAAAACACCACCAAAACATTCCGAAAACCCGCCAAAACATCATCAAAACAATTCAAAACCAACCAAAAAATAAGAGGAACACGGCAACATATTGGCAAGCAAGAGACGGAGAACGCGGCACCTTCTAGGAGGCCAAGAAGGAAGCCGCACAACACCTGCACTGTGTCTGCAACTTTCAAACTGCTAGAAGCTAGTGGCTTGCCACTGGCCTGCCTCTTCAATTGCCATTAGCATTCCAATGGAAGCTATTCTTGGACAACTTTGCTCTGCTTGCTGCTAGTTCTGCCCCAGCCTACCATAGAGAACCTTGCTCTTGCCTTGAGGCTCTGAGATGCCAAGAACTTGTCAACTTCAAAGGGCGGGCTGGGCTACATCTACTCAGCTGCCACAGTTTCTCCTTGCTAGACCTAGTGGGAAAGCATTTTGCTGAGATGCAGAAGGCAAGAAACGCAGAATACGGAGACGCGGAGCTGTCCCAAGTGCCGCTGCCAGGCGTCTTTCCGCAGAAGGAGCGCCCCGGAGCGCACCGCAACCGGCACCGTCATCTCTGCGCAAAAAGCCAAAATATTTTCAAACCCGCCAAAACTAATCCAAAAATATTTTCAAACCCGCCAAAATAGAAAACCTGACGGAAGTGATCAATACATTCGAAAAAACCTGACAAAACATGATCAAGCCCACCAAAGCTAATCCAAACACACCAAAACTGGGCTAAACAGAATCAAAACAAATCAAAACAAATCTAAACCTTCTAAAAACCCGCCAAAATATTTCAAAACCCGTCAAAACTAATCAAAACCTTCCGAATACCCATTAAAAAACATTCCAAATACCCGCATAAAGATTTTAAAACCCGCCAAAATAAATCCAAACATTCCGAAACTGCCAACACAATAAAAACAACTCAAGAGAATACAAAACATTCTAAAACCCAACCAAAACATTCCGAAAACCCACCTAAACATCATAAAAACAAATCAAAACCAACCAAAACATTCTGAAAACCCGCCAAAATGATTTAGACCCGCAAAACTCACCAAAACATTCTGAAAAGATGCCAAAACATTAGAAAACCAGCCTGAACTGATCAAAACATTCAAAAAACTTGGCAAAACATCATAAATACAAATCAAAACCAACCGAAACATTCCAAAAACCAGCCAAAATATTCTGAAATCCGGCCAAAACATCATAAAAACAAATCAAAACCAACCGAAACATTCCAAAAACCCGACAAAATAGTTTAGAACCCGCCAAAACTGATCAAAACATTCTGAAAAGATGCCAAAATACTAGAAAACCAGTCTGAAGTGATCGAAACTTTCAATAACTTGCCAAAACATAATCAAAACAAATGAAAGCAAACCAAAACATTCCAAATACCCGCCAAAATATTCCAAATACCGGCCAAAAGGAATCCAAACATTCCAAAACCTGCCAAGACAATATAAACAACACAAGAGAAAACAAAACATTCTAAAACACCACCAAAACATTCCGAAAACCCGCCAAAACATCATCAAAACAATTCAAAACCAACCAAAAAATAAGAGGAACACGGCAACATATTGGCAAGCAAGAGACGGAGAACGCGGCACCTTCTAGGAGGCCAAGAAGGAAGCCGCACAACACCTGCACTGTGTCTGCAACTTTCAAACTGCTAGAAGCTAGTGGCTTGCCACTGGCCTGCCTCTTCAATTGCCATTAGCATTCCAATGGAAGCTATTCTTGGACAACTTTGCTCTGCTTGCTGCTAGTTCTGCCCCAGCCTACCATAGAGAACCTTGCTCTTCCCTTGAGGCTCTGAGATGCCAAGAACTTGTCAACTTCAAAGGGCGGGCCGGGCTACATCTACTCAGCTGCCACAGTTTCTCCTTGCTAGACCTAGTGGGAAAGCATTTTGCTGAGATGCAGAAGGCAAGAAACGCAGAATACGGAGACGCGGAGCTGTCCCAAGTGCCGCTGCCAGGCGTCTTTCCGCAGAAGGAGCGCCCCGGAGCGCACCGCAACCGGCACCGTCATCTCTGCGCAAAAAGCCAAAATATTTTCAAACCCGCCAAAACTAATCCAAAAATATTTTCAAACCCGCCAAAATAGAAAACCGGACGGAAGTGATCAATACATTCGAAAAAACCTGACAAAACATGATCAAGCCCACCAAAGCTAATCCAAACACACCAAAAACTGGGCTAAACAGAATCAAAACAAATCAAAACAAATCTAAACCTTCTAAAAACCCGCCAAAATATTTCAAAACCCGTCAAAACTAATCAAAACCTTCCGAATACCCATTAAAAAACATTCCAAATACCCGCCAAAAGATTTTAAAACCCGCCAAAAGGAATCCAAACATTCCAAAACCTGCCAACACAATAAAAACAACTCAAGAGAATACAAAACATTCTAAAACCCAACCAAAACATTCCGAAAACCCACCTAAACATCATAAAAACAAATCAAAACCAACCGAAACATTCTGAAAACCCGCCAAAATGATTTAGACCCGCAAAACTCATCAAAACATTCTGAAAAGATGCCAAAACATTAGAAAACCAGCCTGAACTGATCAAAACATTCAAAAAACTTGGCAAAACATCATAAAAACAAATCAAAACCAACCGAAACATTCCAAAAACCAGCCAAAATATTCCGAAATCCGGCCAAAACATCATAAAAACAAATCAAAACCAACCGAAACATTCCAAAAACCCGACAAAATAGTTTAGAACCCGCCAAAACTGATCAAAACATTCTGAAAAGATGCCAAAATACTAGAAAACCAGTCTGAAGTGATCGAAACTTTCAATAACTTGCCAAAACATAATCAAAACAAATGAAAGCAAACCAAAACATTCCAAATACCCGCCAAAATATTCCAAATATCGGCCAAAAGGAATCCAAACAATCCAAAACCTGCCAAGACAATATAAACAACACAAGAGAAAACAAAACATTCTAAAACACCACCAAAACATTCCGAAAACCCGCCAAAACATCATCAAAACAATTCAAAACCAACCAAAAAATAAGAGGAACACGGCAACATATTGGCAAGCAAGAGACGGAGAACGCGGCACCTTCTAGGAGGCCAAGAAGGAAGCCGCACAACACCTGCACTGTGTCTGCAACTTTCAAACTGCTGGAAGCTAGTGGCTTGCCACTGGCCTGCCTCTTCAATTGCCATTAGCATTCCAATGGAAGCTATTCTTGGACAACTTTGCTCTGCTTGCTGCTAGTTCTGCCCCAGCCTACCATAGATAACCTTGCCCTTCCCTTGAGGCTCTGAGATGCCAAGAACTTGTCAACTTCAAAGGGCGGGCCGGGCTACATCTACTCAGCTGCCACAGTTTCTCCTTGCTAGACCTAGTGGGAAAGCATTTTGCTGAGATGCAGAAGGCAAGAAACGCAGAATACGGAGACGCGGAGCTGTCCCAAGTGCCGCTGCCAGGCGTCTTTCCGCAGAAGGAGCGCCCCGGAGCGCACCGCAACCGGCACCGTCATCTCTGCGCAAAAAGCCAAAATATTTTCAAACCCACCAAAACTAATCCAAAAACATTTTCAAACCCGCCAAAATAGAAAACCGGACAGAAGTGATCAATACATTCGAAAAAACCGGACAAAACATGATCAAGCCCACCAAAGCTAATCCAAACACACCAAAAAACTGGGCTAAACAGAATCAAAACAAATCAAAACAAATCTAAACCTTCTAAAAACCCGCCAAAATATTTCAAAACCCGTCAAAACTAATCAAAACCTTCCGAATACCCATTAAAAAACATTCCAAATACCCACCAAAAGATTTTAAAACCCGCCAAAAGGAATCCAAACATTCCAAAACCTGCCAACACAATAAAAACAACTCAAGAGAATACAAAACATTCTAAAACCCAACCAAAACATTCCAAAAACCCACCTAAACATCATAAAAACAAATCAAAACCAACCGAAACATTCTGAAAACCCGCCAAAATGATTTAGACCCGCAAAACTCATCAAAACATTCTGAAAAGATGCCAAAACATTAGAAAACCAGCCTGAACTGATCAAAACATTCAAAAAACTTGGCAAAACATCATAAAAACAAATCAAAACCAACCGAAACATTCCAAAAACCAGCCAAAATATTCCGAAATCCGGCCAAAACATCATAAAAACATATCAAAACCAACCGAAACATTCCAAAAACCCGACAAAATAGTTTAGAACCCGCCAAAACTGATCAAAACATTCTGAAAAGATGCCAAAATACTAGAAAACCAGTCAGAAGTGATCGAAACTTTCAATAACTTGCCAAAACATAATCAAAACAAATGAAAGCAAACCAAAACATTCCAAATACCCGCCAAAATATTCCAAATATCGGCCAAAAGGAATCCAAACAATCCAAAACCTGCCAAGAAAATATAAACAACACAAGAGAAAACAAAACATTCTAAAACACCACCAAAACATTCCGAAAACCCGCCAAAACATCATCAAAACAATTCAAAACCAACCAAAAAATAAGAGGAACACGGCAACATATTGGCAAGCAAGAGACGGAGAACGCGGCACCTTCTAGGAGGCCAAGAAGGAAGCCGCACAACACCTGCACTGTGTCTGCAACTTTCAAACTGCTAGAAGCTAGTGGCTTGCCACTGGCCTGCCTCTTCAATTGCCATTAGCATTCCAATGGAAGCTATTCTTGGACAACTTTGCTCTGCTTGCTGCTAGTTCTGCCCCAGCCTACCATAGATAACCTTGCTCTTCCCTTGAGGCTCTGAGATGCCAAGAACTTGTCAACTTCAAAGGGCGGGCCGGGCTACATCTACTCAGCTGCCACAGTTTCTCCTTGCTAGACCTAGTGGGAAAGCATTTTGCTGAGACGCAGAAGGCAAGAAACGCAGAATACGGAGACGCGGAGCTGTCCCAAGTGCCGCTGCCAGGCGTCTTTCCGCAGAAGGAGCGCCCCGGAGCGCACCGCAACCGGCACCGTCATCTCTGCGCAAAAAGCCAAAATATTTTCAAACCCACCAAAACTAATCCAAAAACATTTTCAAACCCGCCAAAATAGAAAACCGGACAGAAGTGATCAATACATTCGAAAAAACCGGACAAAACATGATCAAGCCCACCAAAGCTAATCCAAACACACCAAAAAACTGGGCTAAACAGAATCAAAACAAATCAAAACAAATCTAAACCTTCTAAAAACCCGCCAAAATATTTCAAAACCCGTCAAAACTAATCAAAACCTTCCGAATACCCATTAAAAAACATTCCAAATACCCGCCAAAGGATTTTAAAACCCGCCAAAAGCAATCCAAACATTCCAAAACTGCCAACACAATAAAAACAACTCAAGAGAATACAAAACATTCTAAAACCCAACCAAAACATTCCGAAAACCAACCAAAACATCATAAAAACAAATCAAAACCAACCAAAACATTCTGAAAACCCGCCAAAATGATTTAGACCCGCAAAACTCATCAAAACATTCTGAAAAGATGCCAAAACATTAGAAAACCAGCCTGAACTGATCAAAACATTCAAAAAACTTGGCAAAACATCATAAAAACAAATCAAAACCAACCGAAACATTCCAAAAACCAGCCAAAATATTCCGAAATCCAGCCAAAACACCATAAAAACAAATCAAAACCAACCAAAACATTCCAAAAACCCGACCAAATAGTTTAGAACCCGCCAAAACTGATCAAAACATTCTGAAAAGATGCCAAAATACTAGAAAACCAGTAAGAAGTGATCGAAACATTCAATAACTTGGCAAAACATAATCAAAACAAATGAAAGCAAACCAAAATATTCCAAATACCCGCCAAAATATTTCAAAACCCGCCAAAAGGAATCCAAACTATCCAAAACCTGCCAAGACAATATAAACAACACAAGAGAAAACAAAACATTCTAAAACACCACCAAAACATTCCGAAAACCCGCCAAAACATCATCAAAACAATTCAAAACCAACCAAAAAATAAGAGGAACACGGCAACATATTGGCAAGCAAGAGACGGAGAACGCGGCACCTTCTAGGAGGCCAAGAAGGAAGCCGCACAACACCTGCACTGTGTCTGCAACTTTCAAACTGCTAGAAGCTAGTGGCTTGCCACTGGCCTGCCTCTTCAATTGCCATTAGCATTCCAATGGAAGCTATTCTTGGACAACTTTGCTCTGCTTGCTGCTAGTTCTGCCCCAGCCTACCATAGATAACCTTGCTCTTCCCTTGAGGCTCTGAGATGCCAAGAACTTGTCAACTTCAAAGGGCGGGCCGGGCTACATCTACTCAGCTGCCACAGTTTCTCCTTGCTAGACCTAGTGGGAAAGCATTTTGCTGAGACGCAGAAGGCAAGAAACGCAGAATACGGAGACGCGGAGCTGTCCCAAGTGCCGCTGCCAGGCGTCTTTCCGCAGAAGGAGCGCCCCGGAGCGCACCGCAACCGGCACCGTCATCTCTGCGCAAAAAGCCAAAATATTTTCAAACCCACCAAAACTAATCCAAAAACATTTTCAAACCCGCCAAAATAGAAAACCGGACAGAAGTGATCAATACATTCGAAAAAACCGGACAAAACATGATCAAGCCCACCAAAGCTAATCCAAACACACCAAAAAACTGGGCTAAACAGAATCAAAACAAATCAAAACAAATCTAAACCTTCTAAAAACCCGCCAAAATATTTCAAAACCCGTCAAAACTAATCAAAACCTTCCGAATACCCATTAAAAAACATTCCAAATACCCGCCAAAGGATTTTAAAACCCGCCAAAAGCAATCCAAACATTCCAAAACTGCCAACACAATAAAAACAACTCAAGAGAATACAAAACATTCTAAAACCCAACCAAAACATTCCGAAAACCAACCAAAACATCATAAAAACAAATCAAAACCAACCAAAACATTCTGAAAACCCGCCAAAATGATTTAGACCCGCAAAACTCATCAAAACATTCTGAAAAGATGCCAAAACATTAGAAAACCAGCCTGAACTGATCAAAACATTCAAAAAACTTGGCAAAACATCATAAAAACAAATCAAAACCAACCGAAACATTCCAAAAACCCGACAAAATAGTTTAGAACCCGCCAAAACTGATCAAAACATTCTGAAAAGATGCCAAAATACTAGAAAACCAGTCTGAAGTGATCGAAACTTTCAATAACTTGCCAAAACATCATCAAAACAAATGAAAGCAAACCAAAACATTCCAAATACCCGCCAAAATATTTTAAAACCCGCCAAAAGGAATCCAAACATTCCAAAACCTGCCAAGACAATATAAACAACACAAGAGAAAACAAAACATTCTAAAACACCACCAAAACATTCCGAAAACCCGCCAAAACATCATAAAAACAATTCAAAACCAACCAAAAAATAAGAGGAACACGGCAACATATTGGCAAGCAAGAGACGGAGAACGCGGCACCTTCTAGGAGGCCAAGAAGGAAGCCGCACAACACCTGCACTGTGTCTGCAACTTTCAAACTGCTAGAAGCTAGTGGCTTGCCACTGGCCTGCCTCTTCAATTGCCATTAGCATTCCAATGGAAGCTATTCTTGGACAACTTTGCTCTGCTTGCTGCTAGTTCTGCCCCAGCCTACCATAGAGAACCTTGCTCTTGCCTTGAGGCTCTGAGATGCCAAGAACTTGTCAACTTCAAAGGGCGGGCCGGGCTACATCTACTCAGCTGCCACAGTTTCTCCTTGCTAGACCTAGTGGGAAAGCATTTTGCTGAGATGCAGAAGGCAAGAAACGCAGAATACGGAGACGCGGAGCTGTCCCAAGTGCCGCTGCCAGGCGTCTTTCCGCAGAAGGAGCGCCCCGGAGTGCACCGCAACCGGCACCGTCATCTCTGCGCAAAAAGCCAAAATATTTTCAAACCCGCCAAAACTAATCCAAAAATATTTTCAAACCCGCCAAAATAGAAAACCGGACGGAAGTGATCAATACATTCGAAAAAACCTGACAAAACATGATCAAGCCCACCAAAGCTAATCCAAACACACCAAAAACTGGGCTAAACAGAATCAAAACAAATCAAAACAAATCTAAACCTTCTAAAAACCCGCCAAAATATTTCAAAACCTGTCAAAACTAATCAAAACCTTCCGAATACCCATTAAAAAACACTCCAAATACCCGCCAAAAGATTTTAAAACCCGCCAAAAGGAATCCAAACATTCCAAAACCTGCCAACACAATAAAAACAACTCAAGAGAATACAAAACATTCTAAAACCCAACCAAAACATTCCGAAAACCCACCTAAACATCATAAAAACAAATCAAAACCAACCGAAACATTCTGAAAACCCGCCAAAATGATTTAGACCCGCAAAACTCATCAAAACATTCTGAAAAGATGCCAAAACATTAGAAAACCAGCCAGAACTGATCAAAACATTCAAAAAACTTGGCAAAACATCATAAAAACAAATCAAAACCAACCGAAACATTCCAAAAACCAGCCAAAATATTCCGAAATCCGGCCAAAACATCATAAAAACAAATCAAAACCAACCGAAACATTCCAAAAACCCGACAAAATAGTTTAGAACCCGCCAAAACTGATCAAAACATTCTGAAAAGATGCCAAAATACTAGAAAACCAGTCAGAAGTGATCGAAACTTTCAATAACTTGCCAAAACATAATCAAAACAAATGAAAGCAAACCAAAACATTCCAAATACCCGCCAAAATATTTTAAAACCCGCCAAAAGGAATCCAAACATTCCAAAACCTGCCAAGACAATATAAACAACACAAGAGAAAACAAAACATTCTAAAACACCACCAAAACATTCCGAAAACCCGCCAAAACATCATCAAAACAATTCAAAACCAACCAAAAAATAAGAGGAACACGGCAACATATTGGCAAGCAAGAGACGGAGAACGCGGCACCTTCTAGGAGGCCAAGAAGGAAGCCGCACAACACCTGCACTGTGTCTGCAACTTTCAAACTGCTAGAAGCTAGTGGCTTGCCACTGGCCTGCCTCTTCAATTGCCATTAGCATTCCAATGGAAGCTATTCTTGGACAACTTTGCTCTGCTTGCTGCTAGTTCTGCCCCAGCCTACCATAGAGAACCTTGCTCTTGCCTTGAGGCTCTGAGATGCCAAGAACTTGTCAACTTCAAAGGGCGGGCTGGGCTACATCTACTCAGCTGCCACAGTTTCTCCTTGCTAGACCTAGTGGGAAAGCATTTTGCTGAGATGCAGAAGGCAAGAAACGCAGAATACGGAGACGCGGAGCTGTCCCAAGTGCCGCTGCCAGGCGTCTTTCCGCAGAAGGAGCGCCCCGGAGCGCACCGCAACCGGCACCGTCATCTCTGCGCAAAAAGCCAAAATATTTTCAAACCCGCCAAAACTAATCCAAAAATATTTTCAAACCCGCCAAAATAGAAAACCTGACGGAAGTGATCAATACATTCGAAAAAACCTGACAAAACATGATCAAGCCCACCAAAGCTAATCCAAACACACCAAAACTGGGCTAAACAGAATCAAAACAAATCAAAACAAATCTAAACCTTCTAAAAACCCGCCAAAATATTTCAAAACCCGTCAAAACTAATCAAAACCTTCCGAATACCCATTAAAAAACATTCCAAATACCCGCATAAAGATTTTAAAACCCGCCAAAATAAATCCAAACATTCCGAAACTGCCAACACAATAAAAACAACTCAAGAGAATACAAAACATTCTAAAACCCAACCAAAACATTCCGAAAACCCACCTAAACATCATAAAAACAAATCAAAACCAACCAAAACATTCTGAAAACCCGCCAAAATGATTTAGACCCGCAAAACTCACCAAAACATTCTGAAAAGATGCCAAAACATTAGAAAACCAGCCTGAACTGATCAAAACATTCAAAAAACTTGGCAAAACATCATAAATACAAATCAAAACCAACCGAAACATTCCAAAAACCAGCCAAAATATTCTGAAATCCGGCCAAAACATCATAAAAACAAATCAAAACCAACCGAAACATTCCAAAAACCCGACAAAATAGTTTAGAACCCGCCAAAACTGATCAAAACATTCTGAAAAGATGCCAAAATACTAGAAAACCAGTCTGAAGTGATCGAAACTTTCAATAACTTGCCAAAACATAATCAAAACAAATGAAAGCAAACCAAAACATTCCAAATACCCGCCAAAATATTCCAAATACCGGCCAAAAGGAATCCAAACATTCCAAAACCTGCCAAGACAATATAAACAACACAAGAGAAAACAAAACATTCTAAAACACCACCAAAACATTCCGAAAACCCGCCAAAACATCATCAAAACAATTCAAAACCAACCAAAAAATAAGAGGAACACGGCAACATATTGGCAAGCAAGAGACGGAGAACGCGGCACCTTCTAGGAGGCCAAGAAGGAAGCCGCACAACACCTGCACTGTGTCTGCAACTTTCAAACTGCTAGAAGCTAGTGGCTTGCCACTGGCCTGCCTCTTCAATTGCCATTAGCATTCCAATGGAAGCTATTCTTGGACAACTTTGCTCTGCTTGCTGCTAGTTCTGCCCCAGCCTACCATAGAGAACCTTGCTCTTCCCTTGAGGCTCTGAGATGCCAAGAACTTGTCAACTTCAAAGGGCGGGCCGGGCTACATCTACTCAGCTGCCACAGTTTCTCCTTGCTAGACCTAGTGGGAAAGCATTTTGCTGAGATGCAGAAGGCAAGAAACGCAGAATACGGAGACGCGGAGCTGTCCCAAGTGCCGCTGCCAGGCGTCTTTCCGCAGAAGGAGCGCCCCGGAGCGCACCGCAACCGGCACCGTCATCTCTGCGCAAAAAGCCAAAATATTTTCAAACCCGCCAAAACTAATCCAAAAATATTTTCAAACCCGCCAAAATAGAAAACCGGACGGAAGTGATCAATACATTCGAAAAAACCTGACAAAACATGATCAAGCCCACCAAAGCTAATCCAAACACACCAAAAACTGGGCTAAACAGAATCAAAACAAATCAAAACAAATCTAAACCTTCTAAAAACCCGCCAAAATATTTCAAAACCCGTCAAAACTAATCAAAACCTTCCGAATACCCATTAAAAAACATTCCAAATACCCGCCAAAAGATTTTAAAACCCGCCAAAAGGAATCCAAACATTCCAAAACCTGCCAACACAATAAAAACAACTCAAGAGAATACAAAACATTCTAAAACCCAACCAAAACATTCCGAAAACCCACCTAAACATCATAAAAACAAATCAAAACCAACCGAAACATTCTGAAAACCCGCCAAAATGATTTAGACCCGCAAAACTCATCAAAACATTCTGAAAAGATGCCAAAACATTAGAAAACCAGCCTGAACTGATCAAAACATTCAAAAAACTTGGCAAAACATCATAAAAACAAATCAAAACCAACCGAAACATTCCAAAAACCAGCCAAAATATTCCGAAATCCGGCCAAAACATCATAAAAACAAATCAAAACCAACCGAAACATTCCAAAAACCCGACAAAATAGTTTAGAACCCGCCAAAACTGATCAAAACATTCTGAAAAGATGCCAAAATACTAGAAAACCAGTCTGAAGTGATCGAAACTTTCAATAACTTGCCAAAACATAATCAAAACAAATGAAAGCAAACCAAAACATTCCAAATACCCGCCAAAATATTCCAAATATCGGCCAAAAGGAATCCAAACAATCCAAAACCTGCCAAGACAATATAAACAACACAAGAGAAAACAAAACATTCTAAAACACCACCAAAACATTCCGAAAACCCGCCAAAACATCATCAAAACAATTCAAAACCAACCAAAAAATAAGAGGAACACGGCAACATATTGGCAAGCAAGAGACGGAGAACGCGGCACCTTCTAGGAGGCCAAGAAGGAAGCCGCACAACACCTGCACTGTGTCTGCAACTTTCAAACTGCTGGAAGCTAGTGGCTTGCCACTGGCCTGCCTCTTCAATTGCCATTAGCATTCCAATGGAAGCTATTCTTGGACAACTTTGCTCTGCTTGCTGCTAGTTCTGCCCCAGCCTACCATAGATAACCTTGCCCTTCCCTTGAGGCTCTGAGATGCCAAGAACTTGTCAACTTCAAAGGGCGGGCCGGGCTACATCTACTCAGCTGCCACAGTTTCTCCTTGCTAGACCTAGTGGGAAAGCATTTTGCTGAGATGCAGAAGGCAAGAAACGCAGAATACGGAGACGCGGAGCTGTCCCAAGTGCCGCTGCCAGGCGTCTTTCCGCAGAAGGAGCGCCCCGGAGCGCACCGCAACCGGCACCGTCATCTCTGCGCAAAAAGCCAAAATATTTTCAAACCCACCAAAACTAATCCAAAAACATTTTCAAACCCGCCAAAATAGAAAACCGGACAGAAGTGATCAATACATTCGAAAAAACCGGACAAAACATGATCAAGCCCACCAAAGCTAATCCAAACACACCAAAAAACTGGGCTAAACAGAATCAAAACAAATCAAAACAAATCTAAACCTTCTAAAAACCCGCCAAAATATTTCAAAACCCGTCAAAACTAATCAAAACCTTCCGAATACCCATTAAAAAACATTCCAAATACCCACCAAAAGATTTTAAAACCCGCCAAAAGGAATCCAAACATTCCAAAACCTGCCAACACAATAAAAACAACTCAAGAGAATACAAAACATTCTAAAACCCAACCAAAACATTCCAAAAACCCACCTAAACATCATAAAAACAAATCAAAACCAACCGAAACATTCTGAAAACCCGCCAAAATGATTTAGACCCGCAAAACTCATCAAAACATTCTGAAAAGATGCCAAAACATTAGAAAACCAGCCTGAACTGATCAAAACATTCAAAAAACTTGGCAAAACATCATAAAAACAAATCAAAACCAACCGAAACATTCCAAAAACCAGCCAAAATATTCCGAAATCCGGCCAAAACATCATAAAAACATATCAAAACCAACCGAAACATTCCAAAAACCCGACAAAATAGTTTAGAACCCGCCAAAACTGATCAAAACATTCTGAAAAGATGCCAAAATACTAGAAAACCAGTCAGAAGTGATCGAAACTTTCAATAACTTGCCAAAACATAATCAAAACAAATGAAAGCAAACCAAAACATTCCAAATACCCGCCAAAATATTCCAAATATCGGCCAAAAGGAATCCAAACAATCCAAAACCTGCCAAGAAAATATAAACAACACAAGAGAAAACAAAACATTCTAAAACACCACCAAAACATTCCGAAAACCCGCCAAAACATCATCAAAACAATTCAAAACCAACCAAAAAATAAGAGGAACACGGCAACATATTGGCAAGCAAGAGACGGAGAACGCGGCACCTTCTAGGAGGCCAAGAAGGAAGCCGCACAACACCTGCACTGTGTCTGCAACTTTCAAACTGCTAGAAGCTAGTGGCTTGCCACTGGCCTGCCTCTTCAATTGCCATTAGCATTCCAATGGAAGCTATTCTTGGACAACTTTGCTCTGCTTGCTGCTAGTTCTGCCCCAGCCTACCATAGATAACCTTGCTCTTCCCTTGAGGCTCTGAGATGCCAAGAACTTGTCAACTTCAAAGGGCGGGCCGGGCTACATCTACTCAGCTGCCACAGTTTCTCCTTGCTAGACCTAGTGGGAAAGCATTTTGCTGAGACGCAGAAGGCAAGAAACGCAGAATACGGAGACGCGGAGCTGTCCCAAGTGCCGCTGCCAGGCGTCTTTCCGCAGAAGGAGCGCCCCGGAGCGCACCGCAACCGGCACCGTCATCTCTGCGCAAAAAGCCAAAATATTTTCAAACCCACCAAAACTAATCCAAAAACATTTTCAAACCCGCCAAAATAGAAAACCGGACAGAAGTGATCAATACATTCGAAAAAACCGGACAAAACATGATCAAGCCCACCAAAGCTAATCCAAACACACCAAAAAACTGGGCTAAACAGAATCAAAACAAATCAAAACAAATCTAAACCTTCTAAAAACCCGCCAAAATATTTCAAAACCCGTCAAAACTAATCAAAACCTTCCGAATACCCATTAAAAAACATTCCAAATACCCGCCAAAGGATTTTAAAACCCGCCAAAAGCAATCCAAACATTCCAAAACTGCCAACACAATAAAAACAACTCAAGAGAATACAAAACATTCTAAAACCCAACCAAAACATTCCGAAAACCAACCAAAACATCATAAAAACAAATCAAAACCAACCAAAACATTCTGAAAACCCGCCAAAATGATTTAGACCCGCAAAACTCATCAAAACATTCTGAAAAGATGCCAAAACATTAGAAAACCAGCCTGAACTGATCAAAACATTCAAAAAACTTGGCAAAACATCATAAAAACAAATCAAAACCAACCGAAACATTCCAAAAACCAGCCAAAATATTCCGAAATCCAGCCAAAACACCATAAAAACAAATCAAAACCAACCAAAACATTCCAAAAACCCGACCAAATAGTTTAGAACCCGCCAAAACTGATCAAAACATTCTGAAAAGATGCCAAAATACTAGAAAACCAGTAAGAAGTGATCGAAACATTCAATAACTTGGCAAAACATAATCAAAACAAATGAAAGCAAACCAAAATATTCCAAATACCCGCCAAAATATTTCAAAACCCGCCAAAAGGAATCCAAACTATCCAAAACCTGCCAAGACAATATAAACAACACAAGAGAAAACAAAACATTCTAAAACACCACCAAAACATTCCGAAAACCCGCCAAAACATCATCAAAACAATTCAAAACCAACCAAAAAATAAGAGGAACACGGCAACATATTGGCAAGCAAGAGACGGAGAACGCGGCACCTTCTAGGAGGCCAAGAAGGAAGCCGCACAACACCTGCACTGTGTCTGCAACTTTCAAACTGCTAGAAGCTAGTGGCTTGCCACTGGCCTGCCTCTTCAATTGCCATTAGCATTCCAATGGAAGCTATTCTTGGACAACTTTGCTCTGCTTGCTGCTAGTTCTGCCCCAGCCTACCATAGATAACCTTGCTCTTCCCTTGAGGCTCTGAGATGCCAAGAACTTGTCAACTTCAAAGGGCGGGCCGGGCTACATCTACTCAGCTGCCACAGTTTCTCCTTGCTAGACCTAGTGGGAAAGCATTTTGCTGAGACGCAGAAGGCAAGAAACGCAGAATACGGAGACGCGGAGCTGTCCCAAGTGCCGCTGCCAGGCGTCTTTCCGCAGAAGGAGCGCCCCGGAGCGCACCGCAACCGGCACCGTCATCTCTGCGCAAAAAGCCAAAATATTTTCAAACCCACCAAAACTAATCCAAAAACATTTTCAAACCCGCCAAAATAGAAAACCGGACAGAAGTGATCAATACATTCGAAAAAACCGGACAAAACATGATCAAGCCCACCAAAGCTAATCCAAACACACCAAAAAACTGGGCTAAACAGAATCAAAACAAATCAAAACAAATCTAAACCTTCTAAAAACCCGCCAAAATATTTCAAAACCCGTCAAAACTAATCAAAACCTTCCGAATACCCATTAAAAAACATTCCAAATACCCGCCAAAGGATTTTAAAACCCGCCAAAAGCAATCCAAACATTCCAAAACTGCCAACACAATAAAAACAACTCAAGAGAATACAAAACATTCTAAAACCCAACCAAAACATTCCGAAAACCAACCAAAACATCATAAAAACAAATCAAAACCAACCAAAACATTCTGAAAACCCGCCAAAATGATTTAGACCCGCAAAACTCATCAAAACATTCTGAAAAGATGCCAAAACATTAGAAAACCAGCCTGAACTGATCAAAACATTCAAAAAACTTGGCAAAACATCATAAAAACAAATCAAAACCAACCGAAACATTCCAAAAACCAGCCAAAATATTCCGAAATCCAGCCAAAACACCATAAAAACAAATCAAAACCAACCAAAACATTCCAAAAACCCGACCAAATAGTTTAGAACCCGCCAAAACTGATCAAAACATTCTGAAAAGATGCCAAAATACTAGAAAACCAGTAAGAAGTGATCGAAACATTCAATAACTTGGCAAAACATAATCAAAACAAATGAAAGCAAACCAAAATATTCCAAATACCCGCCAAAATATTTCAAAACCCGCCAAAAGGAATCCAAACTATCCAAAACCTGCCAAGACAATATAAACAACACAAGAGAAAACAAAACATTCTAAAACACCACCAAAACATTCCGAAAACCCGCCAAAACATCATCAAAACAATTCAAAACCAACCAAAAAATAAGAGGAACACGGCAACATATTGGCAAGCAAGAGACGGAGAACGCGGCACCTTCTAGGAGGCCAAGAAGGAAGCCGCACAACACCTGCACTGTGTCTGCAACTTTCAAACTGCTAGAAGCTAGTGGCTTGCCACTGGCCTGCCTCTTCAATTGCCATTAGCATTCCAATGGAAGCTATTCTTGGACAACTTTGCTCTGCTTGCTGCTAGTTCTGCCCCAGCCTACCATAGAGAACCTTGCTCTTCCCTTGAGGCTCTGAGATGCCAAGAACTTGTCAACTTCAAAGGGCGGGCCGGGCTACATCTACTCAGCTGCCACAGTTTCTCCTTGCTAGACCTAGTGGGAAAGCATTTTGCTGAGATGCAGAAGGCAAGAAACGCAGAATACGGAGACGCGGAGCTGTCCCAAGTGCCGCTGCCAGGCGTCTTTCCGCAGAAGGAGCGCCCCGGAGCGCACCGCAACCGGCACCGTCATCTCTGCGCAAAAAGCCAAAATATTTTCAAACCCGCCAAAACTAATCCAAAAATATTTTCAAACCCGCCAAAATAGAAAACCTGACGGAAGTGATCAATACATTCGAAAAAACCTGACAAAACATGATAAAGCCCACCAAAGCTAATCCAAACACACCAAAACTGGGCTAAACAGAATCAAAACAAATCAAAACAAATCTAAACCTTCTAAAAACCCGCCAAAATATTTCAAAACCCGTCAAAACTAATCAAAACCTTCCGAATACCCATTAAAAAACATTCCAAATACCCGCATAAAGATTTTAAAACCCGCCAAAATAAATCCAAACATTCCGAAACTGCCAACACAATAAAAACAACTCAAGAGAATACAAAACATTCTAAAACCCAACCAAAACATTCCGAAAACCCACCTAAACATCATAAAAACAAATCAAAACCAACCAAAACATTCTGAAAACCCGCCAAAATGATTTAGACCCGCAAAACTCACCAAAACATTCTGAAAAGATGCCAAAACATTAGAAAACCAGCCTGAACTGATCAAAACATTCAAAAAACTTGGCAAAACATCATAAATACAAATCAAAACCAACCGAAACATTCCAAAAACCAGCCAAAATATTCTGAAATCCGGCCAAAACATCATAAAAACAAATCAAAACCAACCGAAACATTCCAAAAACCCGACAAAATAGTTTAGAACCCGCCAAAACTGATCAAAACATTCTGAAAAGATGCCAAAATACTAGAAAACCAGTCTGAAGTGATCGAAACTTTCAATAACTTGCCAAAACATAATCAAAACAAATGAAAGCAAACCAAAACATTCCAAATACCCGCCAAAATATTCCAAATACCGGCCAAAAGGAATCCAAACATTCCAAAACCTGCCAAGACAATATAAACAACACAAGAGAAAACAAAACATTCTAAAACACCACCAAAACATTCCGAAAACCTGCCAAAACATCATCAAAACAATTCAAAACCAACCAAAAAATAAGAGGAACACGGCAACATATTGGCAAGCAAGAGACGGAGAACGCGGCACCTTCTAGGAGGCCAAGAAGGAAGCCGCACAACACCTGCACTGTGTCTGCAACTTTCAAACTGCTAGAAGCTAGTGGCTTGCCACTGGCCTGCCTCTTCAATTGCCATTAGCATTCCAATGGAAGCTATTCTTGGACAACTTTGCTCTGCTTGCTGCTAGTTCTGCCCCAGCCTACCATAGAGAACCTTGCTCTTCCCTTGAGGCTCTGAGATGCCAAGAACTTGTCAACTTCAAAGGGCGGGCCGGGCTACATCTACTCAGCTGCCACAGTTTCTCCTTGCTAGACCTAGTGGGAAAGCATTTTGCTGAGATGCAGAAGGCAAGAAACGCAGAATACGGAGACGCGGAGCTGTCCCAAGTGCCGCTGCCAGGCGTCTTTCCGCAGAAGGAGCGCCCCGGAGCGCACCGCAACCGGCACCGTCATCTCTGCGCAAAAAGCCAAAATATTTTCAAACCCGCCAAAACTAATCCAAAAATATTTTCAAACCCGCCAAAATAGAAAACCGGACGGAAGTGATCAATACATTCGAAAAAACCTGACAAAACATGATCAAGCCCACCAAAGCTAATCCAAACACACCAAAAACTGGGCTAAACAGAATCAAAACAAATCAAAACAAATCTAAACCTTCTAAAAACCCGCCAAAATATTTCAAAACCCGTCAAAACTAATCAAAACCTTCCGAATACCCATTAAAAAACATTCCAAATACCCGCCAAAAGATTTTAAAACCCGCCAAAAGGAATCCAAACATTCCAAAACCTGCCAACACAATAAAAACAACTCAAGAGAATACAAAACATTCTAAAACCCAACCAAAACATTCCGAAAACCCACCTAAACATCATAAAAACAAATCAAAACCAACCGAAACATTCTGAAAACCCGCCAAAATGATTTAGACCCGCAAAACTCATCAAAACATTCTGAAAAGATGCCAAAACATTAGAAAACCAGCCTGAACTGATCAAAACATTCAAAAAACTTGGCAAAACATCATAAATACAAATCAAAACCAACCGAAACATTCCAAAAACCAGCCAAAATATTCTGAAATCCGGCCAAAACATCATAAAAACAAATCAAAACCAACCGAAACATTCCAAAAACCCGACAAAATAGTTTAGAACCCGCCAAAACTGATCAAAACATTCTGAAAAGATGCCAAAATACTAGAAAACCAGTCTGAAGTGATCGAAACTTTCAATAACTTGCCAAAACATCATCAAAACAAATGAAAGCAAACCAAAACATTCCAAATACCCGCCAAAATATTTTAAAACCCGCCAAAAGGAATCCAAACATTCCAAAACCTGCCAAGACAATATAAACAACACAAGAGAAAACAAAACATTCTAAAACACCACCAAAACATTCCGAAAACCCGCCAAAACATCATCAAAACAATTCAAAACCAACCAAAAAATAAGAGGAACACGGCAACATATTGGCAAGCAAGAGACGGAGAACGCGGCACCTTCTAGGAGGCCAAGAAGGAAGCCGCACAACACCTGCACTGTGTCTGCAACTTTCAAACTGCTGGAAGCTAGTGGCTTGCCACTGGCCTGCCTCTTCAATTGCCATTAGCATTCCAATGGAAGCTATTCTTGGACAACTTTGCTCTGCTTGCTGCTAGTTCTGCCCCAGCCTACCATAGATAACCTTGCCCTTCCCTTGAGGCTCTGAGATGCCAAGAACTTGTCAACTTCAAAGGGCGGGCCGGGCTACATCTACTCAGCTGCCACAGTTTCTCCTTGCTAGACCTAGTGGGAAAGCATTTTGCTGAGATGCAGAAGGCAAGAAACGCAGAATACGGAGACGCGGAGCTGTCCCAAGTGCCGCTGCCAGGCGTCTTTCCGCAGAAGGAGCGCCCCGGAGCGCACCGCAACCGGCACCGTCATCTCTGCGCAAAGAGCCAAAATATTTTCAAACCCGCCAAAACTAATCCAAAAATATTTTCAAACCCGCCAAAATAGAAAACCGGACAGAAGTGATCAATACGTTCGAAAAAACCTGACAAAACATGATAAAGCCCACCAAAGCTAATCCAAACACACCAAAAACTGGGCTAAACAGAATCAAAACAAATCAAAACAAATCTAAACCTTCTAAAAACCCGCCAAAATATTTCAAAACCCGTCAAAACTAATCAAAACCTTCCGAATACCCGCCAAAACATTCCAAATACCCACCAAAAGATTTTAAAACCCGCCAAAAGGAATCCAAACATTCCAAAACCTGCCAACACAATAAAAACAACTCAAGAGAATACAAAACATTCTAAAACCCAACCAAAACATTCCGAAAACCCACCTAAACATCATAAAAACAAATCAAAACCAACCAAAACATTCTGAAAACCCGCCAAAATGATTTAGACCCGCAAAACTCATCAAAACATTCTGAAAAGATGCCAAAACATTAGAAAACCAGCCTGAACTGATCAAAACATTCAAAAAACTTGGCAAAACATCATAAAAACAAATCAAAACCAACCGAAACATTCCAAAAACCAGCCAAAATATTCCGAAATCCGGCCAAAACATCATAAAAACATATCAAAACCAACCGAAACATTCCAAAAACCCAACAAAATAGTTTAGAACCCGCCAAAACTGATCAAAACATTCTGAAAAGATGCCAAAATACTAGAAAACCAGTCAGAAGTGATCGAAACTTTCAATAACTTGCCAAAACATAATCAAAACAAATGAAAGCAAACCAAAACATTCCAAATACCCGCCAAAATATTCCAAATATCGGCCAAAAGGAATCCAAACAATCCAAAACCTGCCAAGACAATATAAACAACACAAGAGAAAACAAAACATTCTAAAACACCACCAAAACATTCCGAAAACCCGCCAAAACATCATCAAAACAATTCAAAACCAACCAAAAAATAAGAGGAACACGGCAACATATTGGCAAGCAAGAGACGGAGAACGCGGCACCTTCTAGGAGGCCAAGAAGGAAGCCGCACAACACCTGCACTGTGTCTGCAACTTTCAAACTGCTGGAAGCTAGTGGCTTGCCACTGGCCTGCCTCTTCAATTGCCATTAGCATTCCAATGGAAGCTATTCTTGGACAACTTTGCTCTGCTTGCTGCTAGTTCTGCCCCAGCCTACCATAGATAACCTTGCCCTTCCCTTGAGGCTCTGAGATGCCAAGAACTTGTCAACTTCAAAGGGCGGGCCGGGCTACATCTACTCAGCTGCCACAGTTTCTCCTTGCTAGACCTAGTGGGAAAGCATTTTGCTGAGATGCAGAAGGCAAGAAACGCAGAATACGGAGACGCGGAGCTGTCCCAAGTGCCGCTGCCAGGCGTCTTTCCGCAGAAGGAGCGCCCCGGAGCGCACCGCAACCGGCACCGTCATCTCTGCGCAAAAAGCCAAAATATTTTCAAACCCACCAAAACTAATCCAAAAACATTTTCAAACCCGCCAAAATAGAAAACCGGACAGAAGTGATCAATACATTCGAAAAAACCGGACAAAACATGATCAAGCCCACCAAAGCTAATCCAAACACACCAAAAAACTGGGCTAAACAGAATCAAAACAAATCAAAACAAATCTAAACCTTCTAAAAACCCGCCAAAATATTTCAAAACCCGTCAAAACTAATCAAAACCTTCCGAATACCCATTAAAAAACATTCCAAATACCCACCAAAAGATTTTAAAACCCGCCAAAAGGAATCCAAACATTCCAAAACCTGCCAACACAATAAAAACAACTCAAGAGAATACAAAACATTCTAAAACCCAACCAAAACATTCCAAAAACCCACCTAAACATCATAAAAACAAATCAAAACCAACCGAAACATTCTGAAAACCCGCCAAAATGATTTAGACCCGCAAAACTCATCAAAACATTCTGAAAAGATGCCAAAACATTAGAAAACCAGCCTGAACTGATCAAAACATTCAAAAAACTTGGCAAAACATCATAAAAACAAATCAAAACCAACCGAAACATTCCAAAAACCAGCCAAAATATTCCGAAATCCGGCCAAAACATCATAAAAACATATCAAAACCAACCGAAACATTCCAAAAACCCGACAAAATAGTTTAGAACCCGCCAAAACTGATCAAAACATTCTGAAAAGATGCCAAAATACTAGAAAACCAGTCAGAAGTGATCGAAACTTTCAATAACTTGCCAAAACATAATCAAAACAAATGAAAGCAAACCAAAACATTCCAAATACCCGCCAAAATATTCCAAATATCGGCCAAAAGGAATCCAAACAATCCAAAACCTGCCAAGAAAATATAAACAACACAAGAGAAAACAAAACATTCTAAAACACCACCAAAACATTCCGAAAACCCGCCAAAACATCATCAAAACAATTCAAAACCAACCAAAAAATAAGAGGAACACGGCAACATATTGGCAAGCAAGAGACGGAGAACGCGGCACCTTCTAGGAGGCCAAGAAGGAAGCCGCACAACACCTGCACTGTGTCTGCAACTTTCAAACTGCTAGAAGCTAGTGGCTTGCCACTGGCCTGCCTCTTCAATTGCCATTAGCATTCCAATGGAAGCTATTCTTGGACAACTTTGCTCTGCTTGCTGCTAGTTCTGCCCCAGCCTACCATAGATAACCTTGCTCTTCCCTTGAGGCTCTGAGATGCCAAGAACTTGTCAACTTCAAAGGGCGGGCCGGGCTACATCTACTCAGCTGCCACAGTTTCTCCTTGCTAGACCTAGTGGGAAAGCATTTTGCTGAGACGCAGAAGGCAAGAAACGCAGAATACGGAGACGCGGAGCTGTCCCAAGTGCCGCTGCCAGGCGTCTTTCCGCAGAAGGAGCGCCCCGGAGCGCACCGCAACCGGCACCGTCATCTCTGCGCAAAAAGCCAAAATATTTTCAAACCCACCAAAACTAATCCAAAAACATTTTCAAACCCGCCAAAATAGAAAACCGGACAGAAGTGATCAATACATTCGAAAAAACCGGACAAAACATGATCAAGCCCACCAAAGCTAATCCAAACACACCAAAAAACTGGGCTAAACAGAATCAAAACAAATCAAAACAAATCTAAACCTTCTAAAAACCCGCCAAAATATTTCAAAACCCGTCAAAACTAATCAAAACCTTCCGAATACCCATTAAAAAACATTCCAAATACCCGCCAAAGGATTTTAAAACCCGCCAAAAGCAATCCAAACATTCCAAAACTGCCAACACAATAAAAACAACTCAAGAGAATACAAAACATTCTAAAACCCAACCAAAACATTCCGAAAACCAACCAAAACATCATAAAAACAAATCAAAACCAACCAAAACATTCTGAAAACCCGCCAAAATGATTTAGACCCGCAAAACTCATCAAAACATTCTGAAAAGATGCCAAAACATTAGAAAACCAGCCTGAACTGATCAAAACATTCAAAAAACTTGGCAAAACATCATAAAAACAAATCAAAACCAACCGAAACATTCCAAAAACCAGCCAAAATATTCCGAAATCCGGCCAAAACACCATAAAAACAAATCAAAACCAACCAAAACATTCCAAAAACCCAACAAAATAGTTTAGAACCCGCCAAAACTGATCAAAACATTCTGAAAAGATGCCAAAATACTAGAAAACCAGTAAGAAGTGATCGAAGCATTCAATAACTTGCCAAAACATAATCAAAACAAATGAAAGCAAACCAAAACATTCCAAATACCCGCCAAAATATTTTAAAACCCGCCAAAAGGAATCCAAACAATCCAAAACCTGCCAAGACAATATAAACAACACAAGAGAAAACAAAACATTCTAAAACACCACCAAAACATTCCGAAAACCCGCCAAAACATCATCAAAACAATTCAAAACCAACCAAAAAATAAGAGGAACACGGCAACATATTGGCAAGCAAGAGACGGAGAACGCGGCACCTTCTAGGAGGCCAAGAAGGAAGCCGCACAACACCTGCACTGTGTCTGCAACTTTCAAACTGCTGGAAGCTAGTGGCTTGCCACTGGCCTGCCTCTTCAATTGCCATTAGCATTCCAATGGAAGCTATTCTTGGACAACTTTGCTCTGCTTGCTGCTAGTTCTGCCCCAGCCTACCATAGATAACCTTGCCCTTCCCTTGAGGCTCTGAGATGCCAAGAACTTGTCAACTTCAAAGGGCGGGCCGGGCTACATCTACTCAGCTGCCACAGTTTCTCCTTGCTAGACCTAGTGGGAAAGCATTTTGCTGAGATGCAGAAGGCAAGAAACGCAGAATACGGAGACGCGGAGCTGTCCCAAGTGCCGCTGCCAGGCATCTTTCCGCAGAAGGAGCGCCCCGGAGCGCACCGCAACCGGCACCGTCATCTCTGCGCAAAGAGCCAAAATATTTTCAAACCCGCCAAAACTAATCCAAAAATATTTTCAAACCCGCCAAAATAGAAAACCGGACGGAAGTGATCAATACGTTCGAAAAAACCTGACAAAACATGATCAAGCCCACCAAAGCTAATCCAAACACACCAAAAAACTGGGCTAAACAGAATCAAAACAAATCAAAACAAATCTAAACCTTCTAAAAACCCGCCAAAATATTTCAAAACCCGTCAAAACTAATCAAAACCTTCCGAATACCCGCCAAAACATTCCAAATACCCACCAAAAGATTTTAAAACCCGCCAAAAGGAATCCAAACATTCCAAAACCTGCCAACACAATAAAAACAACTCAAGAGAATACAAAACATTCTAAAACCCAACCAAAACATTCCGAAAACCCACCTAAACATCATAAAAACAAATCAAAACCAACCAAAACATTCTGAAAACCCGCCAAAATGATTTAGACCCGCAAAACTCATCAAAACATTCTGAAAAGATGCCAAAACATTAGAAAACCAGCCTGAACTGATCAAAACATTCAAAAAACTTGGCAAAACATCATAAAAACAAATCAAAACCAACCGAAACATTCCAAAAACCAGCCAAAATATTCCGAAATCCGGCCAAAACATCATAAAAACATATCAAAACCAACCGAAACATTCCAAAAACCCGACAAAATAGTTTAGAACCCGCCAAAACTGATCAAAACATTCTGAAAAGATGCCAAAATACTAGAAAACCAGTCAGAAGTGATCGAAACTTTCAATAACTTGCCAAAACATAATCAAAACAAATGAAAGCAAACCAAAACATTCCAAATACCCGCCAAAATATTCCAAATATCGGCCAAAAGGAATCCAAACAATCCAAAACCTGCCAAGACAATATAAACAACACAAGAGAAAACAAAACATTCTAAAACACCACCAAAACATTCCGAAAACCCGCCAAAACATCATAAAAACAATTCAAAACCAACCAAAAAATAAGAGGAACACGGCAACATATTGGCAAGCAAGAGACGGAGAACGCGGCACCTTCTAGGAGGCCAAGAAGGAAGCCGCACAACACCTGCACTGTGTCTGCAACTTTCAAACTGCTAGAAGCTAGTGGCTTGCCACTGGCCTGCCTCTTCAATTGCCATTAGCATTCCAATGGAAGCTATTCTTGGACAACTTTGCTCTGCTTGCTGCTAGTTCTGCCCCAGCCTACCATAGAGAACCTTGCTCTTCCCTTGAGGCTCTGAGATGCCAAGAACTTGTCAACTTCAAAGGGCGGGCCGGGCTACATCTACTCAGCTGCCACAGTTTCTCCTTGCTAGACCTAGTGGGAAAGCATTTTGCTGAGATGCAGAAGGCAAGAAACGCAGAATACGGAGACGCGGAGCTGTCCCAAGTGCCGCTGCCAGGCGTCTTTCTGCAGAAGGAGCGCCCCGGAGCGCACCGCAACCGGCACCGTCATCTCTGCGCAAAGAGACAAAATATTTTCAAACCCGCCAAAACTAATCCAAAAATATTTTCAAACCCACCAAAATAGAAAACCAGACAGAAGTGATCAATACGTTCGAAAAAACCGGACAAAACATGATAAAGCCAACCAAAGCTAATCCAAACACACCAAAAACTGGGCTAAACAGAATCAAAACAAATCAAAACAAATCTAAATCTTCTAAAAACAGGCCAAAATATTTCAAAACCCGTCAAAACTAATCAAAACCTTCCGAATACCCATTAAAAAACATTCCAAATACCCGCCAAAAGATTTTAAAACCCGCCAAAATGAATCCAAACATTCCAAAACCTGCCAACACAATAAAAACAACTCAAGAGAATACAAAACATTCTAAAACCCAACCAAAACATTCCGAAAACCCACCAAAACATCATAAAAACAAATCAAAACCAACCGAAACATTCCAAAAACCCGACAAAATAGTTTAGAACCCGCCAAAACTGATCAAAACATTCTGAAAAGATGCCAAAATACTAGAAAACCAGTCTGAAGTGATCGAAACTTTCAATAACTTGCCAAAACATCATCAAAACAAATGAAAGCAAACCAAAACATTCCAAATACCCGCCAAAAGATTTGAAAACCCGCCAAAAGGAATCCAAACATTCCAAAACCTGCTAAGACAATATAAACAACACAAGAGAAAACAAAACATTCTAAAACACCACCAAAACATTCCGAAAACCCGCCAAAACATCATCAAAACAATTCAAAACCAACCAAAAAATAAGAGGAACACGGCAACATATTGGCAAGCAAGAGACGGAGAACGCGGCACCTTCTAGGAGGCCAAGAAGGAAGCCGCACAACACCTGCACTGTGTCTGCAACTTTCAAACTGCTAGAAGCTAGTGGCTTGCCACTGGCCTGCCTCTTCAATTGCCATTAGCATTCCAATGGAAGCTATTCTTGGACAACTTTGCTCTGCTTGCTGCTAGTTCTGCCCCAGCCTACCATAGATAACCTTGCTCTTGCCTTGAGGCTCTGAGATGCCAAGAACTTGTCAACTTCAAAGGGCGGGCCGGGCTACATCTACTCAGCTGCCACAGTTTCTCCTTGCTAGACCTAGTGGGAAAGCATTTTGCTGAGATGCAGAAGGCAAGAAACGCAGAATACGGAGACGCGGAGCTGTCCCAAGTGCCGCTGCCAGGCGTCTTTCCGCAGAAGGAGCGCCCCGGAGCGCACCGCAACCGGCACCGTCATCTCTGCGCAAAAAGCCAAAATATTTTAAAACCCGCCAAAACTAATCCAAAACTATTTTCAAACCCGCCAAAATAGAAAACCGGACAGAAGTGATCAATACGTTCGAAAAAACCTGACAAAACATGATCAAGCCAACCAAAGCTAATCCAAACACACCAAAAACTGGGCTAAACAGAATCAAAACAAATCAAAACAAATCGAAACCTTCTAAAAACCCGCCAAAATATTTCAAAACCCGTCAAAACTAATCAAAACCTTCCGAACACCCGCCAAAACATTCCAAATACCCGCCAAAGGATTTTAAAACCCGCCAAACTAATCCAAACATTCCAAAACTGCCAACACAATAAAAACAACTCAAGAGAATACAAAACATTCTAAAACCCAACCAAAACATTCCGAAAACCCACCAAAACATCATAAAAACAAATCAAAACCAACCAAAATATTCCAAAAACCCGCCAAAATGATTTAGACCCGCAAAACTCATCAAAACATTCTGAAAAGATGCCAAAATATTAGAAAACCAGCCTGAACTGATCAAAACATTCAAAAAACTTGGCAAAACATCATAAAAACAAATCAAAACCAACCGAAACATTCCAAAAACCAGCCAAAATATTCCGAAATCCGGCCAAAACATCATAAAAACATATCAAAACCAACCGAAACATTCCAAAAACCCGACAAAATAGTTTAGAACCCGCCAAAACTGATCAAAACATTCTGAAAAGATGCCAAAATACTATCAAACCAGTCAGAAGTGATCGAAACTTTCAATAACTCGCCAAAACATAATCAAAACAAATGAAAGCAAACCAAAACATTCCAAATACCCGCCAAAATATTCCAAATATCGGCCAAAAGGAATCCAAACAATCCAAAACCTGCCAAGAAAATATAAACAACACAAGAGAAAACAAAACATTCTAAAACACCACCAAAACATTCCGAAAACCCGCCAAAACATCATAAAAACAATTCAAAACCAACCAAAAAATAAGAGGAACACGGCAACATATTGGCAAGCAAGAGACGGAGAACGCGGCACCTTCTAGGAGGCCAAGAAGGAAGCCGCACAACACCTGCACTGTGTCTGCAACTTTCAAACTGCTAGAAGCTAGTGGCTTGCCACTGGCCTGCCTCTTCAATTGCCATTAGCATTCCAATGGAAGCTATTCTTGGACAACTTTGCTCTGCTTGCTGCTAGTTCTGCCCCAGCCTACCATAGAGAACCTTGCTCTTCCCTTGAGGCTCTGAGATGCCAAGAACTTGTCAACTTCAAAGGGCGGGCCGGGCTACATCTACTCAGCTGCCACAGTTTCTCCTTGCTAGACCTAGTGGGAAAGCATTTTGCTGAGATGCAGAAGGCAAGAAACGCAGAATACGGAGACGCGGAGCTGTCCCAAGTGCCGCTGCCAGGCGTCTTTCCGCAGAAGGAGCGCCCCGGAGCGCACCGCAACCGGCACCGTCATCTCTGCGCAAAAAGCCAAAATATTTTCAAACCCACCAAAACTAATCCAAAAACATTTTCAAACCCGCCAAAATAGAAAACCGGACAGAAGTGATCAATACATTCGAAAAAACCGGACAAAACATGATCAAGCCCACCAAAGCTAATCCAAACACACCAAAAAACTGGGCTAAACAGAATCAAAACAAATCTAAACCTTCTAAAAACCCGCCAAAATATTTCAAAACCCGTCAAAACTAATCAAAACCTTCCGAATACCCATTAAAAAACATTCCAAATACCCGCCAAAGGATTTTAAAACCCGCCAAAAGCAATCCAAACATTCCAAAACTGCCAACACAATAAAAACAACTCAAGAGAATACAAAACATTCTAAAACCCAACCAAAACATTCCGAAAACCCACCAAAACATCATAAAAACAAATCAAAACCAACCAAAACATTCTGAAAACCCGCCAAAATGATTTAGACCCGCAAAACTCATCAAAACATTCTGAAAAGATGCCAAAACATTAGAAAACCAGCCTGAACTGATCAAAACATTCAAAAAACTTGGCAAAACATCATAAAAACAAATCAAAACCAACCGAAACATTCCAAAAACCAGCCAAAATATTCCGAAATCCAGCCAAAACACCATAAAAACAAATCAAAACCAACCAAAACATTCCAAAAACCCGACCAAATAGTTTAGAACCCGCCAAAACTGATCAAAACATTCTGAAAAGATGCCAAAATACTAGAAAACCAGTAAGAAGTGATCGAAACATTCAATAACTTGGCAAAACATAATCAAAACAAATGAAAGCAAACCAAAATATTCCAAATACCCGCCAAAATATTTCAAAACCCGCCAAAAGGAATCCAAACAATCCAAAACCTGCCAAGACAATATAAACAACACAAGAGAAAACAAAACATTCTAAAACACCACCAAAACATTCCGAAAACCCGCCAAAACATCATCAAAACAAATCAAAACAAACCAAACAATAGGAGGAACACGGCAACATATTGGCAAGCAAGAGACGGAGAACGCGGCACCTTCTAGGAGGCCAAGAAGGAAGCCGCACAACACCTGCACTGTGTCTGCAACTTTCAAACTGCTGGAAGCTAGTGGCTTGCCACTGGCCTGCCTCTTCAATTGCCATTAGCATTCCAATGGAAGCTATTCTTGGACAACTTTGCTCTGCTTGCTGCTAGTTCTGCCCCAGCCTACCATAGAGAACCTTGCTCTTGCCTTGAGGCTCTGAGATGCCAAGAACTTGTCATCTTCAAAGGGCGGGCCGGGCTACATCTACTCAGCTGCCACAGTTTCTCCTTGCTAGACCTAGTGGGAAAGCATTTTGCTGAGATGCAGAAGGCAAGAAACGCAGAATACGGAGACGCGGAGCTGTCCCAAGTGCCGCTGCCAGGCGTCTTTCCGCAGAAGGAGCGCCCCGGAGCGCACCGCAACCGGCACCGTCATCTCTGCGCAAAAAGCCAAAATATTTTAAAACCCTCCAAAACTAATCCAAAAATATTTTCAAACCCGCCAAAATAGAAAACCGGACGGAAGTGATCAATACATTCGAAAAAACCGGACAAAACATGATCAAGCCCACCAAAGCTAATCCAAACACACCAAAAACTGGGCTAAACAGAATCAAAACAAATCAAAACAAATCGAAACCTTCTAAAAACCCGCCAAAATATTTCAAAACCCGTCAAAACTAATCAAAACCTTCCGAACACCCGCCAAAACATTCCAAATACCCGCCAAAGGATTTTAAAACCCGCCAAAAGGAATCCAAACATTCCAAAACTGCCAACACAATAAAAACAACTCAAGAGAATACAAAACATTCTAAAACCCAACCAAAACATTCCGAAAACCCACCAAAACATCATAAAAACAAATCAAAACCAACCAAAACATTCTGAAAACCCGCCAAAATGATTTAGACCCGCAAAACTCATCAAAACATTCTGAAAAGATGCCAAAACATTAGAAAACCAGCCTGAACTGATCAAAACATTCAAAAAACTTGGCAAAACATCATAAAAACAAATCAAAACCAACCGAAACATTCCAAAAACCAGCCAAAATATTCCGAAATCCGGCCAAAACACCATAAAAACAAATCAAAACCAACCAAAACATTGCAAAAACCCAACAAAATAGTTTAGACCCCGCCAAAACTGATCAAAACATTCTGAAAAGATGCCAAAATACTAGAAAACCAGTAAGAAGTGATCGAAGCATTCAATAACTTGCCAAAACATAATCAAAACAAATGAAAGCAAACCAAAACATTCCAAATACCCGCCAAAAGATTTTAAAACCCGCCAAAAGGAATCCAAACATTCCAAAACCTGCCAACACAATAAAAACAACTCAAGAGAATACAAAACATTCTAAAACACCACCAAAACATTCCGAAAACCCACCAAAACATCATCAAAACAAATCAAAACCAACCAAAACATTCTGAAAACCCGCCAAAATGATTTAGACCCGCAAAACTCATCAAAACATTCTGAAAAGATGCCAAAACATTAGAAAACCAGCCTGAACTGATCAAAACATTCAAAAAACTTGGCAAAACATCATAAAAACAAATCAAAACCAACCGAAACATTCCAAAAACCAGCCAAAATATTCCGAAATCCGGCCAAAACATCATAAAAACATATCAAAACCAACCGAAACATTCCAAAAACCCGACAAAATAGTTTAGAACCCGCCAAAACTGATCAAAACATTCTGAAAAGATGCCAAAATACTAGAAAACCAGTCAGAAGTGATCGAAACTTTCAATAACTTGCCAAAACATAATCAAAACAAATGAAAGCAAACCAAAATATTCCAAATACCCGCCAAAATATTTCAAAACCCGCCAAAAGGAATCCAAACAATCCAAAACCTGCCAAGACAATATAAACAACACAAGAGAAAACAAAACATTCTAAAACACCACCAAAACATTCCGAAAACCCGCCAAAACATCATCAAAACAAATCAAAACAAACCAAACAATAGGAGGAACACGGCAACATATTGGCAAGCAAGAGACGGAGAACGCGGCACCTTCTAGGAGGCCAAGAAGGAAGCCGCACAACACCTGCACTGTGTCTGCAACTTTCAAACTGCTAGAAGCTAGTGGCTTGCCACTGGCCTGCCTCTTCAATTGCCATTAGCATTCCAATGGAAGCTATTCTTGGACAACTTTGCTCTGCTTGCTGCTAGTTCTGCCCCAGCCTACCATAGAGAACCTTGCTCTTGCCTTGAGGCTCTGAGATGCCAAGAACTTGTCATCTTCAAAGGGCGGGCCGGGCTGCATCTACTCAGCTGCCACAGTTTCTCCTTGCTAGACCTAGTGGGAAAGCATTTTGCTGAGATGCAGAAGGCAAGAAACGCAGAATACGGAGACGCGGAGCTGTCCCAAGTGCCGCTGCCAGGCGTCTTTCCGCAGAAGGAGCGCCCCGGAGCGCACCGCAACCGGCACCGTCATCTCTGCGCAAAAAGCCAAAATATTTTAAAACCCTCCAAAACTAATCCAAAAATATTTTCAAACCCGCCAAAATAGAAAACCGGACGGAAGTGATCAATACATTCGAAAAAACCGGACAAAACATGATCAAGCCCACCAAAGCTAATTCAAACACACCAAAAACTGGGCTAAACATAATCAAAACAAATCAAAACAAATCTAAACCTTCTAAAAACCCGCCAAAATATTTCAAAACCCGTCAAAACTAATCAAAACCTTCCGAACACCCGCCAAAACATTCCAAATACCCGCCAAAGGATTTTAAAACCCGCCAAAAGGAATCCAAACATTCCAAAACTGCCAACACAATAAAAACAACTCAAGAGAATACAAAACATTCTAAAACCCAACCAAGACATTCCGAAAACCCGCCAAAACATCATAAAAACAAATCAAAACCAACCAAAACATTCTGAAAACCCGCCAAAATGATTTAGACCCGCAAAACTCATCAAAACATTCTGAAAAGATGCCAAAACATTAGAAAACCAGCCTGAACTGATCAAAACATTCAAAAAACTTGGCAAAACATCATAAAAACAAATCAAAACCAACCGAAACATTCCAAAAACCAGCCAAAATATTCCGAAATCCAGCCAAAACACCATAAAAACAAATCAAAACCAACCGAAACATTCCAAAAACCCGACAAAATAGTTTAGAACCCGCCAAAACTGATCAAAACATTCTGAAAAGATGCCAAAATACTAGAAAACCAGTAAGAAGTGATCGAAGCATTCAATAACTTGCCAAAACATAATCAAAACAAATGAAAGCAAACCAAAACATTCCAAATACCCGCCAAAATATTTTAAAACCCGCCAAAAGGAATCCAAACAATCCAAAACCTGCCAAGACAATATAAACAACACAAGAGAAAACAAAACATTCTAAAACACCACCAAAACATTCCGAAAACCCGCCAAAACATCATCAAAACAATTCAAAACCAACCAAAAAATAAGAGGAACACGGCAACATATTGGCAAGCAAGAGACGGAGAACGCGGCACCTTCTAGGAGGCCAAGAAGGAAGCCGCACAACACCTGCACTGTGTCTGCAACTTTCAAACTGCTGGAAGCTAGTGGCTTGCCACTGGCCTGCCTCTTCAATTTCCATTAGCATTCCAATGGAAGCTATTCTTGGACAACTTTGCTCTGCTTGCTGCTAGTTCTGCCCCAGCCTACCATAGAGAACCTTGCTCTTCCCTTGAGGCTCTGAGATGCCAAACTTGTCAACTTCAAAGGGCGGGCCGGGCTACATCTACTCAGCTGCCACAGTTTCTCCTTGCTAGACCTAGTGGGAAAGCATTTTGCTGAGATGCAGAAGGCAAGAAACGCAGAATACGGAGACGCGGAGCTGTCCCAAGTGCCGCTGCCAGGCGTCTTTCCGCAGAAGGAGCGCCCCGGAGCGCACCGCAACCGGCACCGTCATCTCTGCGCAAAGAGCCAAAATATTTTCAAACCCGCCAAAACTAATCCAAAAATATTTTCAAACCCGCCAAAATAGAAAACCGGACGGAAGTGATCAATACGTTCGAAAAAACCGGACAAAACATGATAAAGCCCACCAAAGCTAATCCAAACACACCAAAAAACTGGGCTAAACAGAATCAAAACAAATCAAAACAAATCTAAACCTTCTAAAAACCCGCCAAAATATTTCAAAACCCGTCAAAACTAATCAAAACCTTCCGAATACCCGCCAAAACATTCCAAATACCCACCAAAGGATTTTAAAACCCGCCAAAAGCAATCCAAATATTCCAAAACTGCCAACACAATAAAAACAACTCAAGAGAATACAAAACATTCTAAAACCCAACCAAAACATTCCGAAAACCCACCAAAACATCATAAAAACAAATCAAAACCAACCAAAACATTCTGAAAACCCGCCAAAATGATTTAGACCCGCAAAACTCATCAAAACATTCTGAAAAGATGCCAAAACATTAGAAAACCAGCCTGAACTGATCAAAACATTCAAAAAACTTGGCAAAACATCATAAAAATAAATCAAAACCAACCGAAACATTCCAAAAACCAGCCAAAATATTCCGAAATCCAGCCAAAACACCATAAAAACAAATCAAAACCAAACGAAACATTCCAAAAACCCGACCAAATAGTTTAGAACCCGCCAAAACTGATCAAAACATTCTGAAAAGATGCCAAAATACTAGAAAACCAGTAAGAAGTGATCGAAACATTCAATAACTTGGCAAAACATAATCAAAACAAATGAAAGCAAACCAAAATATTCCAAATACCCGCCAAAATATTTCAAAACCCGCCAAAAGGAATCCAAACAATCCAAAACCTGCCAAGACAATATAAACAACACAAGAGAAAACAAAACATTCTAAAACACCACCAAAACATTCCGAAAACCCGCCAAAACATCATCAAAACAAATCAAAACAAACCAAACAATAGGAGGAACACGGCAACATATTGGCAAGCAAGAGACGGAGAACGCGGCACCTTCTAGGAGGCCAAGAAGGAAGCCGCACAACACCTGCACTGTGTCTGCAACTTTCAAACTGCTGGAAGCTAGTGGCTTGCCACTGGCCTGCCTCTTCAATTGCCATTAGCATTCCAATGGAAGCTATTCTTGGACAACTTTGCTCTGCTTGCTGCTAGTTCTGCCCCAGCCTACCATAGAGAACCTTGCTCTTGCCTTGAGGCTCTGAGATGCCAAGAACTTGTCAACTTCAAAGGGCGGGCCGGGCTACATCTACTCAGCTGCCACAGTTTCTCCTTGCTAGACCTAGTGGGAAAGCATTTTGCTGAGATGCAGAAGGCAAGAAACGCAGAATACGGAGACGCGGAGCTGTCCCAAGTGACGCTGCCAGGCGTCTTTCTGCAGAAGGAGCGCCCCGGAGCGCACCGCAACCGGCACCGTCATCTCTGCGCAAAAAGCCAAAATATTTTAAAACCCTCCAAAACTAATCCAAAAATATTTTCAAACCCGCCAAAATAGAAAACCGGACGGAAGTGATCAATACATTCGAAAAAACCGGACAAAACATGATCAAGCCCACCAAAGCTAATCCAAACACACCAAAAACTGGGCTAAACAGAATCAAAACAAATCAAAACAAATCTAAACCTTCTAAAAACCCGCCAAAATATTTCAAAACCCGTCAAAACTAATCAAAACCTTCCGAACACCCGCCAAAACATTCCAAATACCCGCCAAAGGATTTTAAAACCCGCCAAAAGGAATCCAAACATTCCAAAACTGCCAACACAATAAAAACAACTCAAGAGAATACAAAACATTCTAAAACCCAACCAAGACATTCCGAAAACCCGCCAAAACATCATAAAAACAAATCAAAACCAACCAAAATATTCCAAAAACCCGCCAAAATGATTTAGACCCGCAAAACTCATCAAAACATTCTGAAAAGATGCCAAAACATTAGAAAACCAGCCTGAACTGATCAAAACATTCAAAAAACTTGGCAAAACATCATAAAAACAAATCAAAACCAACCGAAACATTCCAAAGACCAGCCAAAATATTCCGAAATCCGGCCAAAACACCATAAAAACAAATCAAAACCAACCAAAACATTGCAAAAACCCAACAAAATAGTTTAGAACCCGCCAAAACTGATCAAAACATTCTGAAAAGATGCCAAAATACTAGAAAACCAGTAAGAAGTGATCGAAGCATTCAATAACTTGCCAAAACATAATCAAAACAAATGAAAGCAAACCAAAACATTCCAAATACCCGCCAAAATATTTTAAAACCCGCCAAAAGGAATCCAAACAATCCAAAACCTGCCAAGACAATATAAACAACACAAGAGAAAACAAAACATTCTAAAACACCACCAAAACATTCCGAAAACCCGCCAAAACATCATCAAAACAAATCAAAACCAACCAAAAAATAAGAGGAACACGGCAACATATTGGCAAGCAAGAGACGGAGAACGCGGCACCTTCTAGGAGGCCAAGAAGGAAGCCGCACAACACCTGCACTGTGTCTGCAACTTTCAAACTGCTGGAAGCTAGTGGCTTGCCACTGGCCTGCCTCTTCAATTGCCATTAGCATTCCAATGGAAGCTATTCTTGGACAACTTTGCTCTGCTTGCTGCTAGTTCTGCCCCAGCCTACCATAGATAACCTTGCCCTTCCCTTGAGGCTCTGAGATGCCAAGAACTTGTCAACTTCAAAGGGCGGGCCGGGCTACATCTACTCAGCTGCCACAGTTTCTCCTTGCTAGACCTAGTGGGAAAGCATTTTGCTGAGATGCAGAAGGCAAGAAACGCAGAATACGGAGACGCGGAGCTGTCCCAAGTGCCGCTGCCAGGCATCTTTCCGCAGAAGGAGCGCCCCGGAGCGCACCGCAACCGGCACCGTCATCTCTGCGCAAAGAGCCAAAATATTTTCAAACCCGCCAAAACTAATCCAAAAATATTTTCAAACCCGCCAAAATAGAAAACCGGACGGAAGTGATCAATACGTTCGAAAAAACCGGACAAAACATGATAAAGCCCACCAAAGCTAATCCAAACACACCAAAAAACTGGGCTAAACAGAATCAAAACAAATCAAAACAAATCTAAACCTTCTAAAAACCCGCCAAAATATTTCAAAACCCGTCAAAACTAATCAAAACCTTCCGAATACCCGCCAAAACATTCCAAATACCCACCAAAGGATTTTAAAACCCGCCAAAAGCAATCCAAATATTCCAAAACTGCCAACACAATAAAAACAACTCAAGAGAATACAAAACATTCTAAAACCCAACCAAGACATTCCGAAAACCCACCAAAACATCATAAAAACAAATCAAAACCAACCAAAACATTCTGAAAACCCGCCAAAATGATTTAGACCCGCAAAACTCATCAAAACATTCTGAAAAGATGCCAAAACATTAGAAAACCAGCCTGAACTGATCAAAACATTCAAAAAACTTGGCAAAACATCATAAAAACAAATCAAAACCAACCGAAACATTCCAAAAACCAGCCAAAATATTCCGAAATCCAGCCAAAACACCATAAAAACAAATCAAAACCAAACGAAACATTCCAAAAACCCGACCAAATAGTTTAGAACCCGCCAAAACTGATCAAAACATTCTGAAAAGATGCCAAAATACTAGAAAACCAGTAAGAAGTGATCGAAACATTCAATAACTTGGCAAAACATAATCAAAACAAATGAAAGCAAACCAAAATATTCCAAATACCCGCCAAAATATTTCAAAACCCGCCAAAAGGAATCCAAACAATCCAAAACCTGCCAAGACAATATAAACAACACAAGAGAAAACAAAACATTCTAAAACACCACCAAAACATTCCGAAAACCCGCCAAAACATCATCAAAACAAATCAAAACAAACCAAACAATAGGAGGAACACGGCAACATATTGGCAAGCAAGAGACGGAGAACGCGGCACCTTCTAGGAGGCCAAGAAGGAAGCCGCACAACACCTGCACTGTGTCTGCAACTTTCAAACTGCTGGAAGCTAGTGGCTTGCCACTGGCCTGCCTCTTCAATTGCCATTAGCATTCCAATGGAAGCTATTCTTGGACAACTTTGCTCTGCTTGCTGCTAGTTCTGCCCCAGCCTACCATAGAGAACCTTGCTCTTGCCTTGAGGCTCTGAGATGCCAAGAACTTGTCATCTTCAAAGGGCGGGCTGGGCTACATCTACTCAGCTGCCACAGTTTCTCCTTGCTAGACCTAGTGGGAAAGCATTTTGCTGAGATGCAGAAGGCAAGAAACGCAGAATACGGAGACGCGGAGCTGTCCCAAGTGCCGCTGCCAGGCGTCTTTCCGCAGAAGGAGCGCCCCGGAGCGCACCGCAACCGGCACCGTCATCTCTGCGCAAAAAGCCAAAATATTTTAAAACCCTCCAAAACTAATCCAAAAATATTTTCAAACCCGCCAAAATAGAAAACCGGACGGAAGTGATCAATACATTCGAAAAAACCGGACAAAACATGATCAAGCCCACCAAAGCTAATCCAAACACACCAAAAACTGGGCTAAACAGAATCAAAACAAATCAAAACAAATCTAAACCTTCTAAAAACCCGCCAAAATATTTCAAAACCCGTCAAAACTAATCAAAACCTTCCGAACACCCGCCAAAACATTCCAAATACCCGCCAAAGGATTTTAAAACCCGCCAAAAGGAATCCAAACATTCCAAAACTGCCAACACAATAAAAACAACTCAAGAGAATACAAAACATTCTAAAACCCAACCAAGACATTCCGAAAACCCGCCAAAACATCATAAAAACAAATCAAAACCAACCAAAATATTCCAAAAACCCGCCAAAATGATTTAGACCCGCAAAACTCATCAAAACATTCTGAAAAGATGCCAAAACATTAGAAAACCAGCCTGAACTGATCAAAACATTCAAAAAACTTGGCAAAACATCATAAAAACAAATCAAAACCAACCGAAACATTCCAAAAACCAGCCAAAATATTCCGAAATCCGGCCAAAACACCATAAAAACAAATCAAAACCAACCAAAACATTGCAAAAACCCAACAAAATAGTTTAGAACCCGCCAAAACTGATCAAAACATTCTGAAAAGATGCCAAAATACTAGAAAACCAGTAAGAAGTGATCGAAGCATTCAATAACTTGCCAAAACATAATCAAAACAAATGAAAGCAAACCAAAACATTCCAAATACCCGCCAAAATATTTTAAAACCCGCCAAAAGGAATCCAAACAATCCAAAACCTGCCAAGACAATATAAACAACACAAGAGAAAACAAAACATTCTAAAACACCACCAAAACATTCCGAAAACCCGCCAAAACATCATCAAAACAATTCAAAACCAACCAAAAAATAAGAGGAACACGGCAACATATTGGCAAGCAAGAGACGGAGAACGCGGCACCTTCTAGGAGGCCAAGAAGGAAGCCGCACAACACCTGCACTGTGTCTGCAACTTTCAAACTGCTGGAAGCTAGTGGCTTGCCACTGGCCTGCCTCTTCAATTGCCATTAGCATTCCAATGGAAGCTATTCTTGGACAACTTTGCTCTGCTTGCTGCTAGTTCTGCCCCAGCCTACCATAGATAACCTTGCCCTTCCCTTGAGGCTCTGAGATGCCAAGAACTTGTCAACTTCAAAGGGCGGGCCGGGCTACATCTACTCAGCTGCCACAGTTTCTCCTTGCTAGACCTAGTGGGAAAGCATTTTGCTGAGATGCAGAAGGCAAGAAACGCAGAATACGGAGACGCGGAGCTGTCCCAAGTGCCGCTGCCAGGCGTCTTTCCGCAGAAGGAGCGCCCCGGAGCGCACCGCAACCGGCACCGTCATCTCTGCGCAAAGAGCCAAAATATTTTCAAACCCGCCAAAACTAATCCAAAAATATTTTCAAACCCGCCAAAATAGAAAACCGGACGGAAGTGATCAATACGTTCGAAAAAACCGGACAAAACATGATAAAGCCCACCAAAGCTAATCCAAACACACCAAAAAACTGGGCTAAACAGAATCAAAACAAATCAAAACAAATCTAAACCTTCTAAAAACCCGCCAAAATATTTCAAAACCCGTCAAAACTAATCAAAACCTTCCGAATACCCGCCAAAACATCCCAAATACCCACCAAAGGATTTTAAAACCCGCCAAAAGCAATCCAAATATTCCAAAACTGCCAACACAATAAAAACAACTCAAGAGAATACAAAACATTCTAAAACCCAACCAAAACATTCCGAAAACCCACCTAAACATCATAAAAACAAATCAAAACCAACCAAAACATTCTGAAAACCCGCCAAAATGATTTAGACCCGCAAAACTCATCAAAACATTCTGAAAAGATGCCAAAACATTAGAAAACCAGCCTGAACTGATCAAAACATTCAAAAAACTTGGCAAAACATCATAAAAACAAATCAAAACCAACCGAAACATTCCAAAAACCAGCCAAAATATTCCGAAATCCAGCCAAAACACCATAAAAACAAATCAAAACCAAACGAAACATTCCAAAAACCCGACCAAATAGTTTAGAACCCGCCAAAACTGATCAAAACATTCTGAAAAGATGCCAAAATACTAGAAAACCAGTAAGAAGTGATCGAAACATTCAATAACTTGGCAAAACATAATCAAAACAAATGAAAGCAAACCAAAATATTCCAAATACCCGCCAAAATATTTCAAAACCCGCCAAAAGGAATCCAAACAATCCAAAACCTGCCAAGACAATATAAACAACACAAGAGAAAACAAAACATTCTAAAACACCATCAAAACATTCCGAAAACCCGCCAAAACATCATCAAAACAAATCAAAACAAACCAAACAATAGGAGGAACACGGCAACATATTGGCAAGCAAGAGACGGAGAACGCGGCACCTTCTAGGAGGCCAAGAAGGAAGCCGCACAACACCTGCACTGTGTCTGCAACTTTCAAACTGCTGGAAGCTAGTGGCTTGCCACTGGCCTGCCTCTTCAATTGCCATTAGCATTCCAATGGAAGCTATTCTTGGACAACTTTGCTCTGCTTGCTGCTAGTTCTGCCCCAGCCTACCATAGAGAACCTTGCTCTTGCCTTGAGGCTCTGAGATGCCAAGAACTTGTCATCTTCAAAGGGCGGGCTGGGCTACATCTACTCAGCTGCCACAGTTTCTCCTTGCTAGACCTAGTGGGAAAGCATTTTGCTGAGATGCAGAAGGCAAGAAACGCAGAATACGGAGACGCGGAGCTGTCCCAAGTGCCGCTGCCAGGCGTCTTTCCGCAGAAGGAGCGCCCCGGAGCGCACCGCAACCGGCACCGTCATCTCTGCGCAAAAAGCCAAAATATTTTAAAACCCTCCAAAACTAATCCAAAAATATTTTCAAACCCGCCAAAATAGAAAACCGGACGGAAGTGATCAATACATTCGAAAAAACCGGACAAAACATGATCAAGCCCACCAAAGCTAATCCAAACACACCAAAAACTGGGCTAAACAGAATCAAAACAAATCAAAACAAATCTAAACCTTCTAAAAACCCGCCAAAATATTTCAAAACCCGTCAAAACTAATCAAAACCTTCCGAACACCCGCCAAAACATTCCAAATACCCGCCAAAGGATTTTAAAACCCGCCAAAAGGAATCCAAACATTCCAAAACTGCCAACACAATAAAAACAACTCAAGAGAATACAAAACATTCTAAAACCCAACCAAGACATTCCGAAAACCCGCCAAAACATCATAAAAACAAATCAAAACCAACCAAAATATTCCAAAAACCCGCCAAAATGATTTAGACCCGCAAAACTCATCAAAACATTCTGAAAAGATGCCAAAACATTAGAAAACCAGCCTGAACTGATCAAAACATTCAAAAAACTTGGCAAAACATCATAAAAACAAATCAAAACCAACCGAAACATTCCAAAAACCAGCCAAAATATTCCGAAATCCGGCCAAAACACCATAAAAACAAATCAAAACCAACCAAAACATTGCAAAAACCCAACAAAATAGTTTAGAACCCGCCAAAACTGATCAAAACATTCTGAAAAGATGCCAAAATACTAGAAAACCAGTAAGAAGTGATCGAAGCATTCAATAACTTGGCAAAACATAATCAAAACAAATGAAAGCAAACCAAAACATTCCAAATACCCGCCAAAATATTTTAAAACCCGCCAAAAGGAATCCAAACAATCCAAAACCTGCCAAGACAATATAAACAACACAAGAGAAAACAAAACATTCTAAAACACCACCAAAACATTCCGAAAACCCGCCAAAACATCATAAAAACAATTCAAAACCAACCAAAAAATAAGAGGAACACGGCAACATATTGGCAAGCAAGAGACGGAGAACGCGGCACCTTCTAGGAGGCCAAGAAGGAAGCCGCACAACACCTGCACTGTGTCTGCAACTTTCAAACTGCTGGAAGCTAGTGGCTTGCCACTGGCTTGCCTCTTCAATTGCCATTAGCATTCCAATGGAAGCTATTCTTGGACAACTTTGCTCTGCTTGCTGCTAGTTCTGCCCCAGCCTACCATAGAGAACCTTGCTCTTCCCTTGAGGCTCTGAGATGCCAAGAACTTGTCAACTTCAAAGGGCGGGCCGGGCTACATCTACTCAGCTGCCACAGTTTCTCCTTGCTAGACCTAGTGGGAAAGCATTTTGCTGAGATGCAGAAGGCAAGAAACGCAGAATACGGAGACGCGGAGCTGTCCCAAGTGCCGCTGCCAGGCGTCTTTCCGCAGAAGGAGCGCCCCGGAGCGCACCGCAACCGGCACCGTCATCTCTGCGCAAAGAGCCAAAATATTTTCAAACCCGCCAAAACTAATCCAAAAATATTTTCAAACCCGCCAAAATAGAAAACCGGACGGAAGTGATCAATACGTTCGAAAAAACCGGACAAAACATGATAAAGCCCACCAAAGCTAATCCAAACACACCAAAAAACTGGGCTAAACAGAATCAAAACAAATCAAAACAAATCTAAACCTTCTAAAAACCCGCCAAAATATTTCAAAACCCGTCAAAACTAATCAAAACCTTCCGAATACCCGCCAAAACATTCCAAATACCCACCAAAAGATTTTAAAACCCGCCAAAAGGAATCCAAACATTCCAAAACTGCCAACACAATAAAAACAACTCAAGAGAATACAAAACATTCTAAAACCCAACCAAGACATTCCGAAAACCCGCCAAAACATCATAAAAACAAATCAAAACCAACCAAAATATTCCAAAAACCCGCCAAAATGATTTAGACGCGCAAAACTCATCAAAACATTCTGAAAAGATGCCAAAACATTAGAAAACCAGCCTGAACTGATCAAAACATTCAAAAAACTTGGCAAAACATCATAAAAACAAATCAAAACCAACCGAAACATTCCAAAAACCAGCCAAAATATTCCGAAATCCGTCCAAAACACCATAAAAACAAATCAAAACCAACCAAAACATTGCAAAAACCCAACAAAATAGTTTAGAACCCGCCAAAACTGATCAAAACATTCTGAAAAGATGCCAAAATACTAGAAAACCAGTCAGAAGTGATCGAAGCATTCAATAACTTGCCAAAACATAATCAAAACAAATGAAAGCAAACCAAAACATTCCAAATACCCGCCAAAATATTTTAAAACCCGCCAAAAGGAATCCAAACAATCCAAAACCTGCCAAGACAATATAAACAACACAAGAGAAAACAAAACATTCTAAAACACCACCAAAACATTCCGAAAACCCGCCAAAACATCATCAAAACAATTCAAAACCAACCAAAAAATAAGAGGAACACGGCAACATATTGGCAAGCAAGAGACGGAGAACGCGGCACCTTCTAGGAGGCCAAGAAGGAAGCCGCACAACACCTGCACTGTGTCTGCAACTTTCAAACTGCTGGAAGCTAGTGGCTTGCCACTGGCCTGCCTCTTCAATTGCCATTAGCATTCCAATGGAAGCTATTCTTGGACAACTTTGCTCTGCTTGCTGCTAGTTCTGCCCCAGCCTACCATAGATAACCTTGCCCTTCCCTTGAGGCTCTGAGATGCCAAGAACTTGTCAACTTCAAAGGGCGGGCCGGGCTACATCTACTCAGCTGCCACAGTTTCTCCTTGCTAGACCTAGTGGGAAAGCATTTTGCTGAGATGCAGAAGGCAAGAAACGCAGAATACGGAGACGCGGAGCTGTCCCAAGTGCCGCTGCCAGGCATCTTTCCGCAGAAGGAGCGCCCCGGAGCGCACCGCAACCGGCACCGTCATCTCTGCGCAAAGAGCCAAAATATTTTCAAACCCGCCAAAACTAATCCAAAAATATTTTCAAACCCGCCAAAATAGAAAACCGGACGGAAGTGATCAATACGTTCGAAAAAACCGGACAAAACATGATAAAGCCCACCAAAGCTAATCCAAACACACCAAAAAACTGGGCTAAACAGAATCAAAACAAATCAAAACAAATCTAAACCTTCTAAAAACCCGCCAAAATATTTCAAAACCCGTCAAAACTAATCAAAACCTTCCGAATACCCGCCAAAACATTCCAAATACCCACCAAAAGATTTTAAAACCCGCCAAAAGGAATCCAAACATTCCAAAACCTGCCAACACAATAAAAACAACTCAAGAGAATACAAAACATTCTAAAACCCAACCAAAACATTCCGAAAACCCACCTAAACATCATAAAAACAAATCAAAACCAACCGAAACATTCCGAAAACACGCCAAAATGATTTAGACCCGCAAAACTCATCAAAACATTCTGAAAAGATGCCAAAACATTAGAAAACCAGCCTGAACTGATCAAAACATTCAAAAAACTTGGCAAAACATCATAAAAACAAATCAAAACCAACCGAAACATTCCAAAAACCAGCCAAAATATTCCGAAATCCGGCCAAAACATCATAAAAACAAATCAAAACCAACCGAAACATTCCAAAAACCCGACAAAATAGTTTAGAACCCGCCAAAACTGATCAAAACATTCTGAAAAGATGCCAAAATACTAGAAAACCAGTCAGAAGTGATCGAAACTTTCAATAACTTGCCAAAACATAATCAAAACAAATGAAAGCAAACCAAAACATTCCAAATACCCGCCAAAATATTCCAAGTATCGGCCAAAAGGAATCCAAACAATCCAAAACCTGCCAAGACAATAAAAACAACACAAGAGAAAACAAAACATTCTAAAACACCACCAAAACATTCCGAAAACCCGCCAAAACATCATAAAAACAATTCAAAACCAACCAAAAAATAAGAGGAACACGGCAACATATTGGCAAGCAAGAGACGGAGAACGCGGCACCTTCTAGGAGGCCAAGAAGGAAGCCGCACAACACCTGCACTGTGTCTGCAACTTTCAAACTGCTAGAAGCTAGTGGCTTGCCACTGGCCTGCCTCTTCAATTGCCATTAGCATTCCAATGGAAGCTATTCTTGGACAACTTTGCTCTGCTTGCTGCTAGTTCTGCCCCAGCCTACCATAGAGAACCTTGCTCTTGCCTTGAGGCTCTGAGATGCCAAGAACTTGTCAACTTCAAAGGGCGGGCCGGGCTACATCTACTCAGCTGCCACAGTTTCTCCTTGCTAGACCTAGTGGGAAAGCATTTTGCTGAGATGCAGAAGGCAAGAAACGCAGAATACGGAGACGCGGAGCTGTCCCAAGTGCCGCTGCCAGGCGTCTTTCCGCAGAAGGAGCGCCCCGGAGCGCACCGCAACCGGCACCGTCATCTCTGCGCAAAAAGCCAAAATATTTTCAAACCCACCAAAACTAATCCAAAAACATTTTCAAACCCGCCAAAATAGAAAACCGGACAGAAGTGATCAATACATTCGAAAAAACCGGACAAAACATGATCAAGCCCACCAAAGCTAATCCAAACACACCAAAAAACTGGGCTAAACAGAATCAAAACAAATCAAAACAAATCGAAACCTTCTAAAAACCCGCCAAAATATTTCAAAACCCGTCAAAACTAATCAAAACCTTCCGAATACCCATTAAAAAACATTCCAAATACCCGCCAAAGGATTTTAAAACCCGCCAAAAGCAATCCAAATATTCCAAAACTGCCAACACAATAAAAACAACTCAAGAGAATACAAAACATTCTAAAACCCAACCAAAACATTCCGAAAACCAACCAAAACATCATAAAAACAAATCAAAACCAACCAAAACATTCTGAAAACCCGCCAAAATGATTTAGACCCGCAAAACTCATCAAAACATTCTGAAAAGATGCCAAAACATTAGAAAACCAGCCTGAACTGATCAAAACATTCAAAAAACTTGGCAAAACATCATAAAAACAAATCAAAACCAACCGAAACATTCCAAAAACCAGCCAAAATATTCCGAAATCCAGCCAAAACACCATAAAAACAAATCAAAACCAACCAAAACATTCCAAAAACCCGACCAAATAGTTTAGAACCCGCCAAAACTGATCAAAACATTCTGAAAAGATGCCAAAAGATATCAAACCAGTAAGAAGTGATCGAAACATTCAATAACTTGGCAAAACATAATCAAAACAAATGAAAGCAAACCAAAATATTCCAAATACCCGCCAAAATATTTCAAAACCCGCCAAAAGGAATCCAAACAATCCAAAACCTGCCAAGACAATATAAACAACACAAGAGAAAACAAAACATTCTAAAACACCACCAAAACATTCCGAAAACCCGCCAAAACATCATCAAAACAATTCAAAACCAACCAAAAAATAAGAGGAACACGGCAACATATTGGCAAGCAAGAGACGGAGAACGCGGCACCTTCTAGGAGGCCAAGAAGGAAGCCGCACAACACCTGCACTGTGTCTGCAACTTTCAAACTGCTGGAAGCTAGTGGCTTGCCACTGGCTTGCCTCTTCAATTGCCATTAGCATTCCAATGGAAGCTATTCTTGGACAACTTTGCTCTGCTTGCTGCTAGTTCTGCCCCAGCCTACCATAGAGAACCTTGCTCTTCCCTTGAGACTCTGAGATGCCAAGAACTTGTCAACTTCAAAGGGCGGGCCGGGCTACGTCTACTCAGCTGCCACAGTTTCTCCTTGCTAGACCTAGTGGGAAAGCATTTTGCTGAGATGCAGAAGGCAAGAAACGCAGAATACGGAGACGCGGAGCTGTCCCAAGTGCCGCTGCCAGGCGTCTTTCCGCAGAAGGAGCGCCCCGGAGCGCACCGCAACCGGCACCGTCATCTCTGCGCAAAGAGCCAAAATATTTTCAAACCCGCCAAAACTAATCCAAAAATATTTTCAAACCCGCCAAAATAGAAAACCGGACGGAAGTGATCAATACGTTCGAAAAAACCGGACAAAACATGATAAAGCCCACCAAAGCTAATCCAAACACACCAAAAAACTGGGCTAAACAGAATCAAAACAAATCAAAACAAATCTAAACCTTCTAAAAACCCGCCAAAATATTTCAAAACCCGTCAAAACTAATCAAAACCTTCCGAATACCCGCCAAAACATTCCAAATACCCACCAAAAGATTTTAAAACCCGCCAAAAGGAATCCAAACATTCCAAAACCTGCCAACACAATAAAAACAACTCAAGAGAATACAAAACATTCTAAAACCCAACCAAAACATTCCGAAAACCCACCTAAACATCATAAAAACAAATCAAAACCAACCAAAACATTCCGAAAACACGCCAAAATGATTTAGACCCGCAAAACTCATCAAAACATTCTGAAAAGATGCCAAAACATTAGAAAACCAGCCTGAACTGATCAAAACATTCAAAAAACTTGGCAAAACATCATAAAAACAAATCAAAACCAACCGAAACATTCCAAAAACCAGCCAAAATATTCCGAAATCCGGCCAAAACACCATAAAAACAAATCAAAACCAACCAAAACATTGCAAAAACCCAACAAAATAGTTTAGAACCCGCCAAAACTGATCAAAACATTCTGAAAAGATGCCAAAATACTATCAAACCAGTAAGAAGTGATCGAAGCATTCAATAACTTGCCAAAACATAATCAAAACAAATGAAAGCAAACCAAAACATTCCAAATACCCGCCAAAATATTTTAAAACCCGCCAAAAGGAATCCAAACAATCCAAAACCTGCCAAGACAATATAAACAACACAAGAGAAAACAAAACATTCTAAAACACCACCAAAACATTCCGAAAACCCGCCAAAACATCATAAAAACAATTCAAAACCAACCAAAAAATAAGAGGAACACGGCAACATATTGGCAAGCAAGAGACGGAGAACGCGGCACCTTCTAGGAGGCCAAGAAGGAAGCCGCACAACACCTGCACTGTGTCTGCAACTTTCAAACTGCTGGAAGCTAGTGGCTTGCCACTGGCTTGCCTCTTCAATTGCCATTAGCATTCCAATGGAAGCTATTCTTGGACAACTTTGCTCTGCTTGCTGCTAGTTCTGCCCCAGCCTACCATAGAGAACCTTGCTCTTCCCTTGAGACTCTGAGATGCCAAGAACTTGTCAACTTCAAAGGGCGGGCCGGGCTACGTCTACTCAGCTGCCACAGTTTCTCCTTGCTAGACCTAGTGGGAAAGCATTTTGCTGAGATGCAGAAGGCAAGAAACGCAGAATACGGAGACGCGGAGCTGTCCCAAGTGCCGCTGCCAGGCGTCTTTCCGCAGAAGGAGCGCCCCGGAGCGCACCGCAACCGGCACCGTCATCTCTGCGCAAAGAGCCAAAATATTTTCAAACCCGCCAAAACTAATCCAAAAATATTTTCAAACCCGCCAAAATAGAAAACCGGACGGAAGTGATCAATACGTTCGAAAAAACCGGACAAAACATGATAAAGCCCACCAAAGCTAATCCAAACACACCAAAAAACTGGGCTAAACAGAATCAAAACAAATCAAAACAAATCTAAACCTTCTAAAAACCCGCCAAAATATTTCAAAACCCGTCAAAACTAATCAAAACCTTCCGAATACCCGCCAAAACATTCCAAATACCCACCAAAAGATTTTAAAACCCGCCAAAAGGAATCCAAACATTCCAAAACCTGCCAACACAATAAAAACAACTCAAGAGAATACAAAACATTCTAAAACCCAACCAAAACATTCCGAAAACCCACCTAAACATCATAAAAACAAATCAAAACCAACCAAAACATTCCGAAAACACGCCAAAATGATTTAGACCCGCAAAACTCATCAAAACATTCTGAAAAGATGCCAAAACATTAGAAAACCAGCCTGAACTGATCAAAACATTCAAAAAACTTGGCAAAACATCATAAAAACAAATCAAAACCAACCGAAACATTCCAAAAACCAGCCAAAATATTCCGAAATCCGGCCAAAACATCATAAAAACATATCAAAACCAACCGAAACATTCCAAAAACCCGACAAAATAGTTTAGAACCCGCCAAAACTGATCAAAACATTCTGAAAAGATGCCAAAATACTAGAAAACCAGTCAGAAGTGATCGAAACTTTCAATAACTTGCCAAAACATAATCAAAACAAATGAAAGCAAACCAAAACATTCCAAATACCCGCCAAAATATTCCAAGTATCGGCCAAAAGGAATCCAAACAATCCAAAACCTGCCAAGACAATAAAAACAACACAAGAGAAAACAAAACATTCTAAAACACCACCAAAACATTCCGAAAACCCGCCAAAACATCATAAAAACAATTCAAAACCAACCAAAAAATAAGAGGAACACGGCAACATATTGGCAAGCAAGAGACGGAGAACGCGGCACCTTCTAGGAGGCCAAGAAGGAAGCCGCACAACACCTGCACTGTGTCTGCAACTTTCAAACTGCTGGAAGCTAGTGGCTTGCCACTGGCCTGCCTCTTCAATTGCCATTAGCATTCCAATGGAAGCTATTCTTGGACAACTTTGCTCTGCTTGCTGCTAGTTCTGCCCCAGCCTACCATAGAGAACCTTGCTCTTCCTTGAGGCTCTGAGATGCCAAGAACTTGTCAACTTCAAAGGGCGGGCCGGGCTACATCTACTCAGCTGCCACAGTTTCTCCTTGCTAGACCTAGTGGGAAAGCATTTTGCTGAGATGCAGAAGGCAAGAAACGCAGAATACGGAGACGCGGAGCTGTCCCAAGTGCCGCTGCCAGGCGTCTTTCCGCAGAAGGAGCGCCCCGGAGCGCACCGCAACCGGCACCGTCATCTCTGCGCAAAAAGCCAAAATATTTTAAAACCCTCCAAAACTAATCCAAAAATATTTTCAAACCCGCCAAAATAGAAAACCGGACGGAAGTGATCAATACATTCGAAAAAACCGGACAAAACATGATCAAGCCCACCAAAGCTAATCCAAACACACCAAAAACTGGGCTAAACAGAATCAAAACAAATCAAAACAAATCCAAACCTTCTAAAAACCCGCCAAAATATTTCAAAACCCGTCAAAACTAATCAAAACCTTCCGAATACCCGCCAAAACATTCCAAATACCCGCCAAAGGATTTTAAAACCCGCCAAAAGCAATCCAAACATTCCAAAACTGCCAACACAATAAAAACAACTCAAGAGAATACAAAACATTCTAAAACCCAACCAAAACATTCCGAAAACCAACCAAAACATCATAAAAACAAATCAAAACCAACCAAAACATTCTGAAAACCCGCCAAAATGATTTAGACCCGCAAAACTCATCAAAACATTCTGAAAAGATGCCAAAACATTAGAAAACCAGCCTGAACTGATCAAAACATTCAAAAAACTTGGCAAAACATCATAAAAACAAATCAAAACCAACCGAAACATTCCAAAAACCAGCCAAAATATTCCGAAATCCAGCCAAAACACCATAAAAACAAATCAAAACCAACCAAAACATTCCAAAAACCCGACCAAATAGTTTAGAACCCGCCAAAACTGATCAAAACATTCTGAAAAGATGCCAAAATACTATCAAACCAGTAAGAAGTGATCGAAACATTCAATAACTTGGCAAAACATAATCAAAACAAATGAAAGCAAACCAAAATATTCCAAATACCCGCCAAAATATTTCAAAACCCGCCAAAAGGAATCCAAACAATCCAAAACCTGCCAAGACAATATAAACAACACAAGAGAAAACAAAACATTCTAAAACACCACCAAAACATTCCGAAAACCCGCCAAAACATCATCAAAACAATTCAAAACCAACCAAAAAATAAGAGGAACACGGCAACATATTGGCAAGCAAGAGACGGAGAACGCGGCACCTTCTAGGAGGCCAAGAAGGAAGCCGCACAACACCTGCACTGTGTCTGCAACTTTCAAACTGCTAGAAGCTAGTGGCCTGCCACTGGCTTGCCTCTTCAATTGCCATTAGCATTCCAATGGAAGCTATTCTTGGACAACTTTGCTCTGCTTGCTGCTAGTTCTGCCCCAGCCTACCATAGAGAACCTTGCTCTTGCCTTGAGGCTCTGAGATGCCAAGAACTTGTCATCTTCAAAGGGTGGGCCGGGCTACATCTACTCAGCTGCCACAGTTTCTCCTTGCTAGACCTAGTGGGAAAGCATTTTGCTGAGATGCAGAAGGCAAGAAACGCAGAATACGGAGACGCGGAGCTGTCCCAAGTGCCGCTGCCAGGCGTCTTTCTGCAGAAGGAGCGCCCCGGAGCGCACCGCAACCGGCACCGTCATCTCTGCGCAAAAAGCCAAAATATTTTCAAACCCGCCAAAACTAATCCAAAAATATTTTCAAACCCGCCAAAATAGAAAACCGGACAGAAGTGATCAATACATTCGAAAAAACCGGACAAAACATGATCAAGCCCACCAAAGCTAATCCAAACACACCAAAAACTGGGCTAAACAGAATCAAAACAAATCAAAACAAATCGAAACCTTCTAAAAACCCGCCAAAATATTTCAAAACCCGTCAAAACTAATCAAAACCTTCCGAACACCCGCCAAAACATTCCAAATACCCGCCAAAGGATTTTAAAACCCGCCAAAAGGAATCCAAACATTCCAAAACTGCCAACACAATAAAAACAACTCAAGAGAATACAAAACATTCTAAAACCCAACCAAGACATTCCGAAAACCCGCCAAAACATCATAAAAACAAATCAAAACCAACCAAAATATTCCAAAAACCCGCCAAAATGATTTAGACCCGCAAAACTCATCAAAACATTCTGAAAAGATGCCAAAACATTAGAAAACCAGCCTGAACTGATCAAAACATTCAAAAAACTTGGCAAAACATCATAAAAACAAATCAAAACCAACCGAAACATTCCAAAAACCAGCCAAAATATTCCGAAATCCGGCCAAAACACCATAAAAACAAATCAAAACCAACCAAAACATTGCAAAAACCCAACAAAATAGTTTAGAACCCGCCAAAACTGATCAAAACATTCTGAAAAGATGCCAAAATACTAGAAAACCAGTAAGAAGTGATCGAAGCATTCAATAACTTGCCAAAACATAATCAAAACAAATGAAAGCAAACCAAAACATTCCAAATACCCGCCAAAATATTTTAAAACCCGCCAAAAGGAATCCAAACAATCCAAAACCTGCCAAGACAATATAATCAACACAAGAGAAAACAAAACATTCTAAAACACCACCAAAACATTCCGAAAACCCGCCAAAACATCATAAAAACAATTCAAAACCAACCAAAAAATAAGAGGAACACGGCAACATATTGGCAAGCAAGAGACGGAGAACGCGGCACCTTCTAGGAGGCCAAGAAGGAAGCCGCACAACACCTGCACTGTGTCTGCAACTTTCAAACTGCTGGAAGCTAGTGGCTTGCCACTGGCCTGCCTCTTCAATTGCCATTAGCATTCCAATGGAAGCTATTCTTGGACAACTTTGCTCTGCTTGCTGCTAGTTCTGCCCCAGCCTACCATAGATAACCTTGCCCTTCCCTTGAGGCTCTGAGATGCCAAGAACTTGTCAACTTCAAAGGGCGGGCCGGGCTACATCTACTCAGCTGCCACAGTTTCTCCTTGCTAGACCTAGTGGGAAAGCATTTTGCTGAGATGCAGAAGGCAAGAAACGCAGAATACGGAGACGCGGAGCTGTCCCAAGTGCCGCTGCCAGGCATCTTTCCGCAGAAGGAGCGCCCCGGAGCGCACCGCAACCGGCACCGTCATCTCTGCGCAAAGAGCCAAAATATTTTCAAACCCGCCAAAACTAATCCAAAAATATTTTCAAACCCGCCAAAATAGAAAACCGGACGGAAGTGATCAATACGTTCGAAAAAACCGGACAAAACATGATAAAGCCCACCAAAGCTAATCCAAACACACCAAAAAACTGGGCTAAACAGAATCAAAACAATCAAAACAAATCTAAACCTTCTAAAAACCCGCCAAAATATTTCAAAACCCGTCAAAACTAATCAAAACCTTCCGAATACCCATTAAAAAACATTCCAAATACCCGCCAAAGGATTTTAAAACCCGCCAAAAGCAATCCAAATATTCCAAAACTGCCAACACAATAAAAACAACTCAAGAGAATACAAAACATTCTAAAACCCAACCAAAACATTCCGAAAACCAACCAAAACATCATAAAAACAAATCAAAACCAACCAAAACATTCTGAAAACCCGCCAAAATGATTTAGACCCGCAAAACTCATCAAAACATTCTGAAAAGATGCCAAAACATTAGAAAACCAGCCTGAACTGATCAAAACATTCAAAAAACTTGGCAAAACATCATAAAAACAAATCAAAACCAACCGAAACATTCCAAAAACCAGCCAAAATATTCCGAAATCCAGCCAAAACACCATAAAAACAAATCAAAACCAACCAAAACATTCCAAAAACCCGACCAAATAGTTTAGAACCCGCCAAAACTGATCAAAACATTCTGAAAAGATGCCAAAATACTATCAAACCAGTAAGAAGTGATCGAAACATTCAATAACTTGGCAAAACATAATCAAAACAAATGAAAGCAAACCAAAATATTCCAAATACCCGCCAAAAGATTTTAAAACCCGCCAAAAGGAATCCAAACAATCCAAAACCTGCCAAGACAATATAAACAACACAAGAGAAAACAAAACATTCTAAAACACCACCAAAACATTCCGAAAACCCGCCAAAACATCATCAAAACAATTCAAAACCAACCAAAAAATAAGAGGAACACGGCAACATATTGGCAAGCAAGAGACGGAGAATGTGACACCTTCTAGGAGGCCAAGAAGGAAGCCGCACAACACCTGCACTGTGTCTGCAACTTTCAAACTGCTGGAAGCTAGTGGCTTGCCACTGGCCTGCCTCTTCAATTGCCATTAGCATTCCAATGGAAGCTATTCTTGGACAACTTTGCTCTGCTTGCTGCTAGTTCTGCCCCAGCCTACCATAGATAACCTTGCTCTTCCCTTGAGGCTCTGAGATGCCAAGAACTTGTCAACTTCAAAGGGCGGGCCGGGCTACGTCTACTCAGCTGCCACAGTTTCTCCTTGCTAGACCTAGTGGGAAAGCATTTTGCTGAGATGCAGAAGGCAAGAAACGCAGAATACGGAGACGCGGAGCTGTCCCAAGTGCCGCTGCCAGGCGTCTTTCCGCAGAAGGAGCGCCCCGGAGCGCACCGCAACCGGCACCGTCATCTCTGCGCAAAGAGCCAAAATATTTTCAAACCCGCCAAAACTAATCCAAAAATATTTTCAAACCCGCCAAAATAGAAAACCGGACGGAAGTGATCAATACGTTCGAAAAAACCGGACTAAACATGATAAAGCCCACCAAAGCTAATCCAAACACACCAAAAAACTGGGCTAAACAGAATCAAAACAAATCAAAACAAATCTAAACCTTCTAAAAACCGGCCAAAATATTTCAAAACCCGTCAAAACTAATCAAAACCTTCCGAATACCCGCCAAAACATTCCAAATACCCACCAAAAGATTTTAAAACCCGCCAAAAGGAATCCAAACATTCCAAAACCTGCCAACACAATAAAAACAACTCAAGAGAATACAAAACATTCTAAAACCCAACCAAAACATTCCGAAAACCCACCTAAACATCATAAAAACAAATCAAAACCAACCAAAACATTCCGAAAACACGCCAAAATGATTTAGACCCGCAAAACTCATCAAAACATTCTGAAAAGATGCCAAAACATTAGAAAACCAGCCTGAACTGATCAAAACATTCAAAAAACTTGGCAAAACATCATAAAAACAAATCAAAACCAACCGAAACATTCCAAAAACCAGCCAAAATATTCCGAAATCCGGCCAAAACACCATAAAAACAAATCAAAACCAACCAAAACATTGCAAAAACCCAACAAAATCGTTTAGAACCCGCCAAAACTGATCAAAACATTCTGAAAAGATGCCAAAATACTAGAAAACCAGTAAGAAGTGATCGAAGCATTCAATAACTTGCCAAAACATAATCAAAACAAATGAAAGCAAACCAAAACATTCCAAATACCCGCCAAAATATTTTAAAACCCGCCAAAAGGAATCCAAACAATCCAAAACCTGCCAAGACAATATAAACAACACAAGAGAAAACAAAACATTCTAAAACACCACCAAAACATTCCGAAAACCCGCCAAAACATCATAAAAACAATTCAAAACCAACCAAAAAATAAGAGGAACACGGCAACATATTGGCAAGCAAGAGACGGAGAACGCGGCACCTTCTAGGAGGCCAAGAAGGAAGCCGCACAACACCTGCACTGTGTCTGCAACTTTCAAACTGCTGGAAGCTAGTGGCTTGCCACTGGCCTGCCTCTTCAATTGCCATTAGCATTCCAATGGAAGCTATTCTTGGACAACTTTGCTCTGCTTGCTGCTAGTTCTGCCCCAGCCTACCATAGATAACCTTGCCCTTCCCTTGAGGCTCTGAGATGCCAAGAACTTGTCAACTTCAAAGGGCGGGCCGGGCTACATCTACTCAGCTGCCACAGTTTCTCCTTGCTAGACCTAGTGGGAAAGCATTTTGCTGAGATGCAGAAGGCAAGAAACGCAGAATACGGAGACGCGGAGCTGTCCCAAGTGCCGCTGCCAGGCATCTTTCCGCAGAAGGAGCGCCCCGGAGCGCACCGCAACCGGCACCGTCATCTCTGCGCAAAGAGCCAAAATATTTTCAAACCCGCCAAAACTAATCCAAAAATATTTTCAAACCCGCCAAAATAGAAAACCGGACAGAAGTGATCAATACATTCGAAAAAACCGGACAAAACATGATCAAGCCCACCAAAGCTAATCCAAACACACCAAAAACTGGGCTAAACAGAATCAAAACAAATCAAAACAAATCTAAACCTTCTAAAAACCCGCCAAAATATTTCAAAACCCGTCAAAACTAATCAAAACCTTCCGAATACCCATTAAAAAACATTCCAAATACCCGCCAAAGGATTTTAAAACCCGCCAAAAGCAATCCAAATATTCCAAAACTGCCAACACAATAAAAACAACTCAAGAGAATACAAAACATTCTAAAACCCAACCAAAACATTCCGAAAACCAACCAAAACATCATAAAAACAAATCAAAACCAACCAAAACATTCTGAAAACCCGCCAAAATGATTTAGACCCGCAAAACTCATCAAAACATTCTGAAAAGATGCCAAAACATTAGAAAACCAGCCTGAACTGATCAAAACATTCAAAAAACTTGGCAAAACATCATAAAAACAAATCAAAACCAACCGAAACATTCCAAAAACCAGCCAAAATATTCCGAAATCCAGCCAAAACACCATAAAAACAAATCAAAACCAACCAAAACGTTCCAAAAACCCGACCAAATAGTTTAGAACCCGCCAAAACTGATCAAAACATTCTGAAAAGATGCCAAAATACTATCAAACCAGTAAGAAGTGATCGAAACATTCAATAACTTGGCAAAACATAATCAAAACAAATGAAAGCAAACCAAAATATTCCAAATACCCGCCAAAATATTTCAAAACCCGCCAAAAGGAATCCAAACAATCCAAAACCTGCCAAGACAATATAAACAACACAAGAGAAAACAAAACATTCTAAAACACCACCAAAACATTCCGAAAACCCGCCAAAACATCATCAAAACAATTCAAAACCAACCAAAAAATAAGAGGAACACGGCAACATATTGGCAAGCAAGAGACGGAGAACGCGGCACCTTCTAGGAGGCCAAGAAGGAAGCCGCACAACACCTGCACTGTGTCTGCAACTTTCAAACTGCTGGAAGCTAGTGGCTTGCCACTGGCCTGCCTCTTCAATTGCCATTAGCATTCCAATGGAAGCTATTCTTGGACAACTTTGCTCTGCTTGCTGCTAGTTCTGCCCCAGCCTACCATAGAGAACCTTGCCCTTCCCTTGAGGCTCTGAGATGCCAAGAACTTGTCATCTTCAAAGGGCGGGCCGGGCTACATCTACTCAGCTGCCACAGTTTCTCCTTGCTAGACCTAGTGGGAAAGCATTTTGCTGAGATGCAGAAGGCAAGAAACGCAGAATACGGAGACGCGGAGCTGTCCCAAGTGCCGCTGCCAGGCGTCTTTCCGCAGAAGGAGCGCCCTGGAGCGCACCGCAACCGGCACCGTCATCTCTGCGCAAAAAGCCAAAATATTTTAAAACCCTCCAAAACTAATCCAAAAATATTTTCAAACCCGCCAAAATAGAAAACCGGACGGAAGTGATCAATACATTCGAAAAAACCGGACAAAACATGATCAAGCCCACCAAAGCTAATCCAAACACACCAAAAACTGGGCTAAACAGAATCAAAACAAATCAAAACAAATCGAAACCTTCTAAAAACCCGCCAAAATATTTCAAAACCCGTCAAAAACATAATCAAAACCTTCCGAATACACGCCAAAACATTCCAAATACCCGCCAAAAGATTTTAAAACCCGCCAAAAGCAATCCAAACATTCCAAAACTGCCAACACAATAAAAACAACTCAAGAGAATACAAAACATTCTAAAACCCAACCAAAACATTCCGAAAACCCACCTAAACATCATAAAAACAAATCAAAACCAACCAAAATATTCCAAAAACCCGCCAAAATGATTTAGACCCGCAAAACTCATCAAAACATTATGAAAAGATGCCAAAACATTAGAAAACCAGCCTGAACTGATCAAAACATTCAAAAAACTTGGCAAAACATCATAAAAACAAATCAAAACCAACCGAAACATTCCAAAAACCAGCCAAAATATTCCGAAATCCGGCCAAAACACCATAAAAACAAATCAAAACCAACCAAAACATTGCAAAAACCCAACAAAATAGTTTAGAACCCGCCAAAACTGATCAAAACATTCTGAAAAGATGCCAAAATACTATCAAACCAGTAAGAAGTGATCGAAGCATTCAATAACTTGCCAAAACATAATCAAAACAAATGAAAGCAAACCAAAACATTCCAAATACCCGCCAAAATATTTTAAAACCCGCCAAAAGGAATCCAAACAATCCAAAACCTGCCAAGACAATATAAACAACACAAGAGAAAACAAAACATTCTAAAACACCACCAAAACATTCCGAAAACCCGCCAAAACATCATCAAAACAAATCAAAACCAACCAAAAAATAAGAGGAACACGGCAACATATTGGCAAGCAAGAGACGGAGAACGCGGCACCTTCTAGGAGGCCAAGAAGGAAGCCGCACAACACCTGCACTGTGTCTGCAACTTTCAAACTGCTGGAAGCTAGTGGCTTGCCACTGGCCTGCCTCTTCAATTGCCATTAGCATTCCAATGGAAGCTATTCTTGGACAACTTTGCTCTGCTTGCTGCTAGTTCTGCCCCAGCCTACCATAGAGAACCTTGCTCTTCCTTGAGGCTCTGAGATGCCAAGAACTTGTCAACTTCAAAGGGCGGGCCGGGCTACATCTACTCAGCTGCCACAGTTTCTCCTTGCTAGACCTAGTGGGAAAGCATTTTGCTGAGATGCAGAAGGCAAGAAACGCAGAATACGGAGACGCGGAGCTGTCCCAAGTGCCGCTGCCAGGCGTCTTTCCGCAGAAGGAGCGCCCCGGAGCGCACCGCAACCGGCACCGTCATCTCTGCGCAAAAAGCCAAAATATTTTAAAACCCTCCAAAACTAATCCAAAAATATTTTCAAACCCGCCAAAATAGAAAACCGGACGGAAGTGATCAATACATTCGAAAAAACCGGACAAAACATGATCAAGCCCACCAAAGCTAATCCAAACACACCAAAAACTGGGCTAAACAGAATCAAAACAAATCAAAACAAATCGAAACCTTCTAAAAACCCGCCAAAATATTTCAAAACCCGTCAAAACTAATCAAAACCTTCCGAATACCCGCCAAAACATTCCAAATACCCGCCAAAGGATTTTAAAACCCGCCAAAAGCAATCCAAACATTCCAAAACCTGCCAACACAATAAAAACAACTCAAGAGAATACAAAACATTCTAAAACACCACCAAAACATTCCGAAAACCCACCAAAACATCATAAAAACAAATCAAAACCAACCGAAACATTCTGAAAACCCGCCAAAATGATTTAGACCCGCAAAACTCATCAAAACATTATGAAAAGATGCCAAAACATTAGAAAACCAGCCTGAACTGATCAAAACATTCAAAAAACTTGGCAAAACATCATAAAAACAAATCAAAACCAACCGAAACATTCCAAAAACCAGCCAAAATATTCCGAAATCCGGCCAAAACACCATAAAAACAAATCAAAACCAACCAAAACATTGCAAAAACCCGACAAAATAGTTTAGAACCCGCCAAAACTGATCAAAACATTCTGAAAAGATGCCAAAATACTAGAAAACCAGTAAGAAGTGATCGAAGCATTCAATAACTTGCCAAAACATAATCAAAACAAATGAAAGCAAACCAAAACATTCCAAATACCCGCCAAAAGATTTTAAAACCCGCCAAAAGGAATCCAAACAATCCAAAACCTGCCAAGACAATATAAACAACACAAGAGAAAACAAAACATTCTAAAACACCACCAAAACATTCCGAAAACCCGCCAAAACATCATCAAAACAATTCAAAACCAACCAAAAAATAAGAGGAACACGGCAACATATTGGCAAGCAAGAGACGGAGAACGCAGCACCTTCTAGGAGGCCAAGAAGGAAGCCGCACAACACCTGCACTGTGTCTGCAACTTTCAAACTGCTGGAAGCTAGTGGCTTGCCACTGGCCTGCCTCTTCAATTGCCATTAGCATTCCAATGGAAGCTATTCTTGGACAACTTTGCTCTGCTTGCTGCTAGTTCTGCCCCAGCCTACCATAGAGAACCTTGCTCTTCCCTTGAGGCTCTGAGATGCCAAGAACTTGTCAACTTCAAAGGGCGGGCCGGGCTACGTCTACTCAGCTGCCACAGTTTCTCCTTGCTAGACCTAGTGGGAAAGCATTTTGCTGAGATGCAGAAGGCAAGAAACGCAGAATACGGAGACGCGGAGCTGTCCCAAGTGCCGCTGCCAGGCGTCTTTCCGCAGAAGGAGCGCCCCGGAGCGCACCGCAACCGGCACCGTCATCTCTGCGCAAAGAGCCAAAATATTTTCAAACCCGCCAAAACTAATCCAAAAATATTTTCAAACCCGCCAAAATAGAAAACCGGACGGAAGTGATCAATACGTTCGAAAAAACCGGACAAAACATGATCAAGCCCACCAAAGCTAATCCAAACACACCAAAAAACTGGGCTAAACAGAATCAAAACAAATCAAAACAAATCGAAACCTTCTAAAAACCCGCCAAAATATTTCAAAACCCGTCAAAACTAATCAAAACCTTCCGAATACCCGCCAAAACATTCCAAATACCCACCAAAAGATTTTAAAACCCGCCAAAAGGAATCCAAACATTCCAAAACCTGCCAACACAATAAAAACAACTCAAGAGAATACAAAACATTCTAAAACCCAACCAAAACATTCCGAAAACCCACCTAAACATCATAAAAACAAATCAAAACCAACCAAAACATTTCGAAAACACGCCAAAATGATTTAGACCCGCAAAACTCATCAAAACATTCTGAAAAGATGCCAAAACATTAGAAAACCAGCCTGAACTGATCAAAACATTCAAAAAACTTGGCAAAACATCATAAAAACAAATCAAAACCAACCGAAACATTCCAAAAACCAGCCAAAATATTCCGAAATCCGGCCAAAACATCATAAAAACATATCAAAACCAACCGAAACATTCCAAAAACCCGACAAAATAGTTTAGAACCCGCCAAAACTGATCAAAACATTCTGAAAAGATGCCAAAATACTAGAAAACCAGTCAGAAGTGATCGAAACTTTCAATAACTTGCCAAAACATAATCAAAACAAATGAAAGCAAACCAAAACATTCCAAATACCCGCCAAAATATTCCAAGTATCGGCCAAAAGGAATCCAAACAATCCAAAACCTGCCAAGACAATAAAAACAACACAAGAGAAAACAAAACATTCTAAAACACCACCAAAACATTCCGAAAACCCGCCAAAACATCATCAAAACAATTCAAAACCAACCAAAAAATAAGAGGAACACGGCAACATATTGGCAAGCAAGAGACGGAGAACGCGGCACCTTCTAGGAGGCCAAGAAGGAAGCCGCACAACACCTGCACTGTGTCTGCAACTTTCAAACTGCTGGAAGCTAGTGGCTTGCCACTGGCCTGCCTCTTCAATTGCCATTAGCATTCCAATGGAAGCTATTCTTGGACAACTTTGCTCTGCTTGCTGCTAGTTCTGCCCCAGCCTACCATAGAGAACCTTGCTCTTCCTTGAGACTCTGAGATGCCAAGAACTTGTCAACTTCAAAGGGCGGGCCGGGCTACATCTACTCAGCTGCCACAGTTTCTCCTTGCTAGACCTAGTGGGAAAGCATTTTGCTGAGATGCAGAAGGCAAGAAACGCAGAATACGGAGACGCGGAGCTGTCCCAAGTGCCGCTGCCAGGCGTCTTTCCGCAGAAGGAGCGCCCCGGAGCGCACCGCAACCGGCACCGTCATCTCTGCGCAAAAAGCCAAAATATTTTAAAACCCTCCAAAACTAATCCAAAAATATTTTCAAACCCGCCAAAATAGAAAACCGGACGGAAGTGATCAATACATTCGAAAAAACCGGACAAAACATGATCAAGCCCACCAAAGCTAATCCAAACACACCAAAAACTGGGCTAAACAGAATCAAAACAAATCAAAACAAATCCAAACCTTCTAAAAACCCGCCAAAATATTTCAAAACCCGTCAAAACTAATCAAAACCTTCCGAATACCCGCCAAAACATTCCAAATACCCGCCAAAGGATTTTAAAACCCGCCAAAAGCAATCCAAACATTCCAAAACTGCCAACACAATAAAAACAACTCAAGAGAATACAAAACATTCTAAAACCCAACCAAAACATTCCGAAAACCCACCAAAACATCATAAAAACAAATCAAAACCAACCAAAACATTCTGAAAACCCGCCAAAATGATTTAGACCCGCAAAACTCATCAAAACCTTCTGAAAAGATGCCAAAACATTAGAAAACCAGCCTGAACTGATCAAAACATTCAAAAAACTTGGCAAAACATCATAAAAACAAATCAAAACCAACCGAAACATTCCAAAAACCAGCCAAAATATTCCGAAATCCGGCCAAAACACCATAAAAACAAATCAAAACCAACCGAAACATTCCAAAAACCCGACCAAATAGTTTAGAACCCGCCAAAACTGATCAAAACATTCTGAAAAGATGCCAAAATACTATCAAACCAGTAAGAAGTGATCGAAACATTCAATAACTTGCCAAAACATAATCAAAACAAATGAAAGCAAACCAAAATATTCCAAATACCCGCCAAAATATTTCAAAACCCGCCAAAAGGAATCCAAACAATCCAAAACCTGCCAAGACAATATAAACAACACAAGAGAAAACAAAACATTCTAAAACACCACCAAAACATTCCGAAAACCCGCCAAAACATCATCAAAACAAATCAAAACAAACCAAACAATAGGAGGAACACGGCAACATATTGGCAAGCAAGAGACGGAGAGCGCGGCACCTTCTAGGAGGCCAAGAAGGAAGCCGCACAACACCTGCACTGTGTCTGCAACTTTCAAACTGCTAGAAGCTAGTGGCTTGCCACTGGCCTGCCTCTTCAATTGCCATTAGCATTCCAATGGAAGCTATTCTTGGACAACTTTGCTCTGCTTGCTGCTAGTTCTGCCCCAGCCTACCATAGATAACCTTGCTCTTGCCTTGAGGCTCTGAGATGCCAAGAACTTGTCATCTTCAAAGGGTGGGCCGGGCTACATCTACTCAGCTGCCACAGTTTCTCCTTGCTAGACCTAGTGGGAAAGCATTTTGCTGAGATGCAGAAGGCAAGAAACGCAGAATACGGAGACGCGGAGCTGTCCCAAGTGCCGCTGCCAGGCGTCTTTCTGCAGAAGGAGCGCCCCGGAGCGCACCGCAACCGGCACCGTCATCTCTGCGCAAAAAGCCAAAATATTTTCAAACCCGCCAAAACTAATCCAAAAATATTTTCAAACCCGCCAAAATAGAAAACCGGACAGAAGTGATCAATACATTCGAAAAAACCGGACAAAACATGATCAAGCCCACCAAAGCTAATCCAAACACACCAAAAACTGGGCTAAACAGAATCAAAACAAATCAAAACAAATCGAAACCTTCTAAAAACCCGCCAAAATATTTCAAAACCCGTCAAAACTAATCAAAACCTTCCGAATACCCGCCAAAACATTCCAAATACCCGCCAAAGGATTTTAAAACCCGCCAAAAGCAATCCAAACATTCCAAAACTGCCAACACAATAAAAAAAACTCAAGAGAATACAAAACATTCTAAAACCCAACCAAAACATTCCGAAAACCCACCTAAACATCATAAAAACAAATCAAAACCAACCAAAACATTCTGAAAACCCGCCAAAATGATTTAGACCCGCAAAACTCATCAAAACATTATGAAAAGATGCCAAAACATTAGAAAACCAGCCTGAACTGATCAAAACATTCAAAAAAATTGGCAAAACATCATAAAAACAAATCAAAACCAACCGAAACATTCCAAAAACCAGCCAAAATATTCCGAAATCCGGCCAAAACACCATAAAAACAAATCAAAACCAACCAAAACATTCCAAAAACCCGACAAAATAGTTTAGAACCCGCCAAAACTGATCAAAACATTCTGAAAAGATGCCAAAATACTAGAAAACCAGTCAGAAGTGATCGAAACTTTCAATAACTTGCCAAAACATAATCAAAACAAATGAAAGCAAACCAAAACATTCCAAATACCCGCCAAAATATTCCAAAACCCGCCAAAAGGAATCCAAACAATCCAAAACCTGCCAAGACAATATAAACAACACAAGAGAAAACAAAACATTCTAAAACACCACCAAAACATTCCGAAAACCCGCCAAAACATCATCAAAACAAATCAAAACAAACCAAACAATAGGAGGAACACGGCAACATATTGGCAAGCAAGAGACGGAGAGCGCGGCACCTTCTAGGAGGCCAAGAAGGAAGCCGCACAACACCTGCACTGTGTCTGCAACTTTCAAACTGCTAGAAGCTAGTGGCTTGCCACTGGCCTGCCTCTTCAATTGCCATTAGCATTCCAATGGAAGCTATTCTTGGACAACTTTGCTCTGCTTGCTGCTAGTTCTGCCCCAGCCTACCATAGATAACCTTGCTCTTGCCTTGAGGCTCTGAGATGCCAAGAACTTGTCATCTTCAAAGGGTGGGCCGGGCTACATCTACTCAGCTGCCACAGTTTCTCCTTGCTAGACCTAGTGGGAAAGCATTTTGCTGAGATGCAGAAGGCAAGAAACGCAGAATACGGAGACGCGGAGCTGTCCCAAGTGCCGCTGCCAGGCGTCTTTCTGCAGAAGGAGCGCCCCGGAGCGCACCGCAACCGGCACCGTCATCTCTGCGCAAAAAGCCAAAATATTTTCAAACCCGCCAAAACTAATCCAAAAATATTTTCAAACCCGCCAAAATAGAAAACCGGACAGAAGTGATCAATACATTCGAAAAAACCGGACAAAACATGATCAAGCCCACCAAAGCTAATCCAAACACACCAAAAACTGGGCTAAACAGAATCAAAACAAATCAAAACAAATCGAAACCTTCTAAAAACCCGCCAAAATATTTCAAAACCCGTCAAAACTAATCAAAACCTTCCGAATACCCGCCAAAACATTCCAAATACCCGCCAAAGGATTTTAAAACCCGCCAAAAGCAATCCAAACATTCCAAAACTGCCAACACAATAAAAAAAACTCAAGAGAATACAAAACATTCTAAAACCCAACCAAAACATTCCGAAAACCCACCTAAACATCATAAAAACAAATCAAAACCAACCAAAACATTCTGAAAACCCGCCAAAATGATTTAGACCCGCAAAACTCATCAAAACATTATGAAAAGATGCCAAAACATTAGAAAACCAGCCTGAACTGATCAAAACATTCAAAAAAATTGGCAAAACATCATAAAAACAAATCAAAACCAACCGAAACATTCCAAAAACCAGCCAAAATATTCCGAAATCCGGCCAAAACACCATAAAAACAAATCAAAACCAACCAAAACATTCCAAAAACCCGACAAAATAGTTTAGAACCCGCCAAAACTGATCAAAACATTCTGAAAAGATGCCAAAATACTAGAAAACCAGTCAGAAGTGATCGAAACTTTCAATAACTTGCCAAAACATAATCAAAACAAATGAAAGCAAACCAAAACATTCCAAATACCCGCCAAAAGATTTTAAAACCCGCCAAAAGGAATCCAAACATTCCAAAACCTGCCAAGACAATATAAACAACACAAGAGAAAACAAAACATTCTAAAACACCACCAAAACATTCCGAAAACCCACCAAAACATCATAAAAACAAATCAAAACCAACCGAAACATTCTGAAAACCCGCCAAAATGATTTAGACCCGCAAAACTCATCAAAACCTTCTGAAAAGATGCCAAAACATTAGAAAACCAGCCTGAACTGATCAAAACATTCAAAAAACTTGGCAAAACATCATAAAAACAAATCAAAACCAACCGAAACATTCCAAAAACCAGCCAAAATATTCCGAAATCCGGCCAAAACACCATAAAAACAAATCAAAACCAACCAAAACATTGCAAAAACCCGACAAAATAGTTTAGAACCCGCCAAAACTGATCAAAACATTCTGAAAAGATGCCAAAATACTAGAAAACCAGTAAGAAGTGATCGAAGCATTCAATAACTTGCCAAAACATAATCAAAACAAATGAAAGCAAACCAAAACATTCCAAATACCCGCCAAAAGATTTTAAAACCCGCCAAAAGGAATCCAAACAATCCAAAACCTGCCAAGACAATAAAAACAACACAAGAGAAAACAAAACATTCTAAAACACCACCAAAACATTCCGAAAACCCGCCAAAACATCATCAAAACAATTCAAAACCAACCAAAAAATAAGAGGAACACGGCAACATATTGGCAAGCAAGAGACGGAGAACGCGGCACCTTCTAGGAGGCCAAGAAGGAAGCCGCACAACACCTGCACTGTGTCTGCAACTTTCAAACTGCTAGAAGCTAGTGGCTTGCCACTGGCCTGCCTCTTCAATTGCCATTAGCATTCCAATGGAAGCTATTCTTGGACAACTTTGCTCTGCTTGCTGCTAGTTCTGCCCCAGCCTACCATAGAGAACCTTGCTCTTCCCTTGAGGCTCTGAGATGCCAAGAACTTGTCAACTTCAAAGGGCGGGCCGGGCTACATCTACTCAGCTGCCACAGTTTCTCCTTGCTAGACCTAGTGGGAAAGCATTTTGCTGAGATGCAGAAGGCATGAAACGCAGAATACGGAGACGCGGAGCTGTCCCAAGTGCCGCTGCCAGGCGTCTTTCCGCAGAAGGAGCGCCCCGGAGCGCACCGCAACCGGCACCGTCATCTCTGCGCAAAAAGCCAAAATATTTTAAAACCCTCCAAAACTAATCCAAAAATATTTTCAAACCCGCCAAAATAGAAAACCGGACGGAAGTGATCAATACATTCGAAAAAACCGGACAAAACATGATCAAGCCCACCAAAGCTAATCCAAACACACCAAAAACTGGGCTAAACAGAATCAAAACAAATCAAAACAAATCGAAACCTTCTAAAAACCCGCCAAAATATTTCAAAACCCGTCAAAACTAATCAAAACCTTCCGAATACCCGCCAAAACATTCCAAATACCCGCCAAAGGATTTTAAAACCCGCCAAAAGCAATCCAAACATTCCAAAACTGCCAACACAATAAAAACAACTCAAGAGAATACAAAACATTCTAAAACCCAACCAAAACATTCCGAAAACCCACCAAAACATCATAAAAACAAATCAAAACCAACCAAAATATTCCAAAATCCCGTCAAAATGATTTAGACCCGCAAAACTCATCAAAACATTATGAAAAGATGCCAAAACATTAGAAAATCAGCCTGAACTGATCAAAACATTCAAAAAACTTGGCAAAACATCATAAAAACAAATCAAAACCAACTGAAACATTCCAAAAACCAGCCAAAATATTCCGAAATCCGGCCAAAACACCATAAAAACAAATCAAAACCAACCGAAACATTCCAAAAACCCGACCAAATAGTTTAGAACCCACCAAAACTGATCAAAACATTCTGAAAAGATGCCAAAATACTATCAAACCAGTAAGAAGTGATCGAAACATTCAATAACTTGCCAAAACATAATCAAAACAAATGAAAGCAAACCAAAATATTCCAAATACCCGCCAAAATATTTCAAAACCCGCCAAAAGGAATCCAAACAATCCAAAACCTGCCAAGACAATATAAACAACACAAGAGAAAACAAAACATTCTAAAACACCACCAAAACATTCCGAAAACCCGCCAAAACATCATAAAAACAAATCAAAACCAACCAAAAAATAAGCGGAACACGGCAACATATTGGCAAGCAAGAGACGGAGAACGCGGCACCTTCTAGGAAGCCAAGAAGGAAGCCGCACAACACCGGCACTGTGTCTGGAACTTTCAAACTGCTAGAAGCTAGTGGCTTGCCACTGGCCTGCCTCTTCAATTGCCATTAGCATTCCAATGGAAGCTATTCTTGGACAACTTTGCTCTGCTTGCTGCTAGTTCTGCCCCAGCCTACCATAGAGAACCTTGCTCTTCCCTTGAGGCTCTGAGATGCCAAGAACTTGTCATCTTCAAAGGGCGGGCCGGGCTACATCTACTCAGCTGCCACAGTTTCTCCTTGCTAGACCTAGTGGGAAAGCATTTTGCTGAGATGCAGAAGGCAAGCAACGCAGAATACGGAGACGCGGAGCTGTCCCAAGTGCCGCTGCCAGGCGTCTTTCCGCAGAAGGAGCGCCCCGGAGCGCACCGCAACCGGCACCGTCATCTCTGCGCAAAAAGCCAAAATATTTTAAAACCCGCCAAAACTAATCCAAAAATATTTTCAAACCCGCCAAAATAGAAAACCGGACGGAAGTGATCAATACATTCGAAAAAACCGGACAAAACATGATCAAGCCCACCAAAGCTAATCCAAACACACCAAAAACTGGGCTAAACAGAATCAAAACAAATCAAAACAAATCGAAACCTTCTAAAAACCCGCCAAAATATTTCAAAACCCGTCAAAACTAATCAAAACCTTCCGAATACCCGCCAAAACATTCCAAATACCCGCCAAAGGATTTTAAAACCCGCCAAAAAGAATCCAAACATTCCAAAACCTGCCAACACAATAAAAACAACTCAAGAGAATACAAAACATTCTAAAACCCAACCAAGACATTCCGAAAACCCGCCAAAACATCATAAAAACAAATCAAAACCAACCAAAATATTCCAAAAACCCGCCAAAATGATTTAGACCCACAAAACTCATCAAAACATTCTGAAAAGATGCCAAAACATTAGAAAACCAGCCTGAACTGATCAAAACATTCAAAAAACTTGGCAAAACATCATAAAAACAAATCAAAACCAACTGAAACATTCCAAAAACCAGCCAAAATATTCCGAAATCTGGCCAAAACATCATAAAAACAAATCAAAACCAACCAAAACATTCCAAAAACCCGACAAAATAGTTTAGAACCCGCCAAACCTGATCAAAACATTCTGAAAAGATGCCAAAATACTAGAAAACCAGTCAGAAGTGATCGAAACATTCAATAACTTGCCAAAACATAATCAAAACAAATGAAAGCAAACCAAAACATTCCAAATACCCGCCAAAAGATTTTAAAACCCGCCAAAAGGAATCCAAATGTTCCAAAACCTGCCAAGACAATATAAACAACACAAGAGAAAACAAAACATTCTAAAACACCACCAAAACATTCCGAAAACCCGCCAAAACATCATCAAAACAATTCAAAACCAACCAAAAAATAAGAGGAACACGGCAACATATTGGCAAGCAAGAGACGGAGAACGTGACACCTTCTAGGAGGCCAAGAAGGAAGCCGCACAACACCTGCACTGTGTCTGCAACTTTCAAACTGCTAGAAGCTAGTGGCTTGCCACTGGCTTGCCTCTTCAATTGCCATTAGCATTCCAATGGAAGGTATTCTTGGACAACTTTGCTCTGCTTGCTGCTAGTTCTGCCCCAGCCTACCATAGAGAACCTTGCTCTTCCCTTGAGGCTCTGAGATGCCAAGAACTTGTCAACTTCAAAGGGCGGGCCGGGCTACATCTACTCAGCTGCCACAGTTTCTCCTTGCTAGACCTAGTGGGAAAGCATTTTGCTGAGATGCAGAAGGCAAGAAACGCAGAATACGGAGACGCGGAGCTGTCCCAAGTGCCGCTGCCAGGCGTCTTTCCGCAGAAGGAGCGCCCCGGAGCGCACCGCAACCGGCACCGTCATCTCTGCGCAAAAAGCCAAAATATTTTAAAACCCGCCAAAACTAATCCAAAAATATTTTTAAACCCGCCAAAATAGAAAACCAGACAGAAGTGATCAATACATTCGAAAAAACCTGACAAAACATGAGAAAGCCCACCAAAGCTAATCGAAACACACCAAAAACTGGGCTAAACAGAATCAAAACAAATCAAAACAAATCTAAACCTTCTAAAAACCCGCCAAAATATTTCAAAACCCGTCAAAACTAATCAAAACCTTCCGAATAACCATTAAAAAACAATCCAAATACCCGCCAAAAGACTTTAAAACCCGCCAAAATGAATCCACACATTCCAAAACCTGCCAACACAATAAAAACAACTCAAGAGAATACAAAACATTCTAAAACCCAACCAAAACATTCCGAAAACCCACCAAAACAACATAAAAACGAATCAAAACCAACCAAAAAATAAGAGGAACACGGCAACATATTGGCAAGCAAGAGACGGAGAACGCGGCACCTTCTAGGAGGCCAAGAAGGAAGCCGCACAACACCTGCACTGTGTCTGCAACTTTCAAACTGCTAGAAGCTAGTGGCTTGCCACTGGCCTGCCTCTTCAATTGCCATTAGCATTCCAATGGAAGCTATTCTTGGACAACTTTGCTCTGCTTGCTGCTAGTTCTGCCCCAGCCTACCATAGATAACCTTGCTCTTGCCTTGAGGCTCTGAGATGCCAAGAACTTGTCATCTTCAAAGGGCGGGCCGGGCTACATCTACTCAGCTGCCACAGTTTCTCCTTGCTAGACCTAGTGGGAAAGCATTTTGCTGAGATGCAGAAGGCAAGCAACGCAGAATACGGAGACGCGGAGCTGTCCCAAGTGCCGCTGCCAGGCGTCTTTCCGCAGAAGGAGCGCCCCGGAGCGCACCGCAACCGGCACCGTCATCTCTGCGCAAAAAGCCAAAATATTTTAAAACCCACCAAAACTAATCCAAAAATATTTTCAAACCCGCCAAAATAGAAAACCGGATGGAAGTGATCAATACATTCGAAAAAACCGGACAAAACATGATCAAGCCCACCAAAGCTAATCCAAACACACCAAAAACTGGGCTAAACAGAATCAAAACAAATCAAAACAAATCTAAACCTTCTAAAAACCTGCCAAAATATTTCAAAACCCGTCAAAACTAATCAAAACCTTCCGAATACCTGCCAAAACATTCCAAATACCCGCCAAAAGATTTTAAAACCCGCCAAAAAGAATCCAAACACTCCAAAACCTGCCAACACAATAAAAACAACTCAAGAGAATACAAAACATTCTAAAACCCAACCAAGACATTCCAAAAACCCGCCAAAACATCATAAAAACAAATCAAAACCAACCAAAATATTCCAAAAACCCGCCAAAATGATTTAGACCCACAAAACTCATCAAAACATTCTGAAAAGATGCCAAAACATTAGAAAACCAGCCTGAACTGATCAAAACATTCAAAAAACTTGGCAAAACATCATAAAAACAAATCAAAACCAACCAAAAAATTCCAAAAACCCAACAAAATAGTTTAGAACCTGCCAAACCCGATCAAAACATTCTGAAAAGATGCCAAAATACTAGAAAACCAGTCAGAAGTGAACGAAGCATTCAATAACTTGCCAAAACATAATCAAAACAAATGAAAGCAAACCAAAACATTGCAAATACCCGCCAAAAGATTTTAAAACCCGCCAAAAAGAATCCAAACATTCCAAAACCTGCCAACACAATAAAAACAACTCAAGAGAATACAAAACATTCTAAAACCCAACCAAGACATTCCGAAAACCCGCCAAAACATCATAAAAACAATTCAAAACCAACCAAAAAATAAGAGGAACACGGCAACATATTGGCAAGCAAGAGACGGAGAACGCGACACCTTCTAGGAGGCCAAGAAGGAAGCCGCACAACACCTGCACTGTGTCTGCAACTTTCAAACTGCTAGAAGCTAGTGGCTTGCCACTGGCCTGCCTCTTCAATTGCCATTAGCATTCCAATGGAAGCTATTCTTGGACAACTTTGCTCTGCTTGCTGCTAGTTCTGCCCCGGCCTACCATAGAGAACCTTGCTCTTGCCTTGAGGCTCTGAGATGCCAAGAACTTGTCAACTTCAAAGGGCGGGCCGGGCTACATCTACTCAGCTGCCACAGTTTCTCCTTGCTAGACCTAGTGGGAAAGCATTTTGCTGAGATGCAGAAGGCAAGAAACGCAGAATACGGAGACGCGGAGCTGTCCCAAGTGCCGCTGCCAGGCGTCTTTCCGCAGAAGGAGCGCCCCGGAGCGCACCGCAACCGGCACCGTCATCTCTGCGCAAAGAGCCAAAATATTTTAAAACCCGCCAAAACTAATCCAAAAATATTTTCAAACCCGCCAAAATAGAAAACCAGACAGAAGTGATCAATACATTTGAAAAAACCTGACAAAACATGATCAAGCCCACCAAAGCTAATCCAAACACACCAAAAACTGGGCTAAACAGAATCAAAACAAATCAAAACAAATCCAAACCTTCTAAAAACCCGCCAAAATATTTCAAAACCCGTCAAAACTAATCAAAACCTTCCGAATACCTGCCAAAACATTCCAAATACCCGCCAAAAGATTTTAAAACCCGCCAAAAAGAATCCAAACATTCCAAAACCTGCCAACACAATAAAAACAACTCAAGAGAATACAAAACATTCTAAAACCCAACCAAGACATTCCGAAAACCCGCCAAAACATCATAAAAACAAATCAAAACCAACCAAAATATTCCAAAAACCCGCCAAAATGATTTAGACCCGCAAAACTCATCAAAACATTCTGAAAAGATGCCAAAACATTAGAAAACCAGCCTGAACTGATCAAAACATTCAAAAAACTTGGCAAATCATCATAAAAACAAATCAAAACCAACCAAAAAATTCCAAGAACCTGACAAAATAGTTTAGAACCTGCCAAACCTGATCAAAACATTCTGAAAAGATGCCAAAATACTAGAAAACCAGTCAGAAGTGATCGAAACTTTCAATAACTTGCCAAAACATAATCAAAACAAATGAAAGCAAACCAAAACATTCCAAATACCCGCCAAAAGATTTTAAAACCCGCCAAAAGGAATCCAAACATTCCAAAACCTGCCAAGACAATATAAACAACACAAGAGAAAACAAAACATTCTGAAACACCACCAAAACATTCCGAAAACCCGCCAAAACATCATAAAAACAATTCAAAACCAACCAAAAAATAAGAGGAACACGGCAACATATTGGCAAGCAAGAGACGGAGAACGTGACACCTTCTAGGAGGCCAAGAAGGAAGCCGCACAACACCTGCACTGTGTCTGCAACTTTCAAACTGCTAGAAGCTAGTGGCTTGCCACTGGCTTGCCTATTCAATTGCCATTAGCATTCCAATGGAAGCTATTCTTGGACAACTTTGCTCTGCTTGCTGCTAGTTCTGCCCCAGCCTACCATAGAGAACCTTGCTCTTGCCTTGAGGCTCTGAGATGCCAAGAACTTGTCAACTTCAAAGGGCGGGCCGGGCTACATCTACTCAGCTGCCACAGTTTCTCCTTGCTAGACCTAGTGGGAAAGCATTTTGCTGAGATGCAGAAGGCAAGAAACGCAGAATACGGAGACGCGGAGCTGTCCCAAGTGCCGCTGCCAGGCGTCTTTCCGCAGAAGGAGCGCCCCGGAGCGCACCGCAACCGGCACCGTCATCTCTGCGCAAAGAGCCAAAATATTTTCAAACCCGCCAAAACTAATCCAAAAATATTTTCAAACCCGCCAAAATAGAAAACCAGACAGAAGTGATCAATACATTCGAAAAAACCTGACAAAACATGAGAAAGCCCACCAAAGCTAATCCAAACACACCAAAAACTGGGCTAAACAGAATCAAAACAAATCAAAACAAATCGAAACCTTCTAAAAACCCGCCAAAATATTTCAAAACCCATCAAAACTAATCAAAACCTTCCGAATACCCGCCAAAAGATTCCAAATACCCGCCAAAAGATTTTAAAACCCGCCAAAATAAATCCAAACATTCCAAAACCTGCCAACACAATAAAAACAACTCAAGAGAATACAAAACATTCTAAAACCCAACCAAGACATTCCGAAAACCCGCCAAAGCATCATAAAAACAAATCAAAACCAACGAAAATATTCCAAAAACCCGCCAAAATGATTTAGACCCACAAAATTCATCAAAACATTCTGAAAAGATGCCAAAACATTAGAAAACCAGCCTGAACTGATCAAAACATTCAAAAAACTTGGCAAAACATCATAAAAACAAATCAAAACCAACCGAAACATTCCAAAAACCAGCCAAAATATTCCGAAATCTGGCCAAAACATCATAAAAACAAATCAAAACCAACCAAAACATTCCAAAAACCCGACAAAATAGTTTAGAACCTGCCAAACCCGATCAAAACATTCTGAAAAGATGCCAAAATACTAGAAAACCAGTCAGAAGTGAACGAAGCATTCAATAACTTGCCAAAACATAATCAAAACAAATGAAAGCAAACCAAAACATTGCAAATACCCGCCAAAAGATTTTAAAACCCGCCAAAAAGAATCCAAACATTCCAAAACCTGCCAACACAATAAAAACAACTCAAGAGAATACAAAACATTCTAAAACCCAACCAAGACATTCCGAAAACCCGCCAAAACATCATAAAAACAATTCAAAACCAACCAAAAAATAAGAGGAACACGGCAACATATTGGCAAGCAAGAGACGGAGAACGCGACACCTTCTAGGAGGCCAAGAAGGAAGCCGCACAACACCTGCACTGTGTCTGCAACTTTCAAACTGCTAGAAGCTAGTGGCTTGCCACTGGCCTGCCTCTTCAATTGCCATTAGCATTCCAATGGAAGCTATTCTTGGACAACTTTGCTCTGCTTGCTGCTAGTTCTGCCCCGGCCTACCATAGAGAACCTTGCTCTTGCCTTGAGGCTCTGAGATGCCAAGAACTTGTCAACTTCAAAGGGCGGGCCGGGCTACATCTACTCAGCTGCCACAGTTTCTCCTTGCTAGACCTAGTGGGAAAGCATTTTGCTGAGATGCAGAAGGCAAGAAACGCAGAATACGGAGACGCGGAGCTGTCCCAAGTGCCGCTGCCAGGCGTCTTTCCGCAGAAGGAGCGCCCCGGAGCGCACCGCAACCGGCACCGTCATCTCTGCGCAAAGAGCCAAAATATTTTAAAACCCGCCAAAACTAATCCAAAAATATTTTCAAACCCGCCAAAATAGAAAACCAGACAGAAGTGATCAATACATTTGAAAAAACCTGACAAAACATGATCAAGCCCACCAAAGCTAATCCAAACACACCAAAAACTGGGCTAAACAGAATCAAAACAAATCAAAACAAATCCAAACCTTCTAAAAACCCGCCAAAATATTTCAAAACCCGTCAAAACTAATCAAAACCTTCCGAATACCTGCCAAAACATTCCAAATACCCGCCAAAAGATTTTAAAACCCGCCAAAAAGAATCCAAACATTCCAAAACCTGCCAACACAATAAAAACAACTCAAGAGAATACAAAACATTCTAAAACCCAACCAAGACATTCCGAAAACCCGCCAAAACATCATAAAAACAAATCAAAACCAACCAAAATATTCCAAAAACCCGCCAAAATGATTTAGACCCGCAAAACTCATCAAAACATTCTGAAAAGATGCCAAAACATTAGAAAACCAGCCTGAACTGATCAAAACATTCAAAAAACTTGGCAAATCATCATAACAACAAATCAAAACCAACCAAAAAATTCCTAAAAGCTGACAAAATAGTTTAGAACCTGCCAAACCTGATCAAAACATTCTTAAAAGATGCCAAAATACTAGAAAACCAGTCAGAAGTGATCGAAACATTCAATAACTTGCCAAAACATAATCAAAAAAATGAAAGCAAACCAAAACATTCCAAATACCCGCCAAAAGATTTTAAAACCCGCCAAAAGGAATCCAAACATTCCAAAACCTGCCAAGACAATCAAAACAACACAAGAGTAAACAAAACATTCTGAAACACCACCAAAACATTCCGAAAACCTGCCAAAACATCATCAAAACAATTCAAAACCAACCAAAAAATAAGCGGAACACGGCAACATATTGGCAAGCAAGAGACGGAGAACGTGACACCTTCTAGGAGGCCAAGAAGGAAGCCGCACAACACCTGCACTGTGTCTGCAACTTTCAAACTGCTAGAAGCTAGTGGCTTGCCACTGGCTTGCCTCTTCAATTGCCGTTAGCATTCCAATGGAAGCTATTCTTGGACAACTTTGCTCTGCTTGCTGCTAGTTCTGCCCCAGCCTACCATAGATAACCTTGCTCTTCCCTTGAGGCTCTGAGATGCCAAGAACTTGTCAACTTCAAAGGGCGGGCCGGGCTACATCTACTCAGCTGCCACAGTTTCTCCTTGCTAGACCTAGTGGGAAAGCATTTTGCTGAGATGCAGAAGGCAAGAAACGCAGAATACGGAGACGCGGAGCTGTCCCAAGTGCCGCTGCCAGGCGTCTTTCCGCAGAAGGAGCGCCCCGGAGCGCACCGCAACCGGCACCGTCATCTCTGCGCAAAGAGCCAAAATATTTTAAAACCCGCCAAAACTAATCCAAAAATATTTTCAAACCCGCCAAAATAGAAAACCAGACAGAAGTCATCAATACATTCGAAAAAACCTGACAAAACATGATCAAGCCCACCAAAGCTAATCCAAACACACCAAAAACTGGGCTAAACAGAATCAAAACAAATCAAAACAAATCGAAACCTTCTAAAAACCCGCCAAAATATTTCAAAACCCGTCAAAACTAATCAAAACCTTCCGAATACCCGCCAAAAGATTCCAAATACCCGCCAAAGGATTTTAAAACCCGCCAAAAAGAATCCAAACATTCCAAAACCTGCCAACACAATAAAAACAACTCAAGAGAATACAAAACATTCTAAAACCCAACCAAGACATTCCGAAAACCCGCCAAAGCATCATAAAAACAAATCAAAACCAACCAAAATATTCCAAAAACCCGCCAAAATGATTTAGACCCACAAAACTCATCAAAACATTCTGAAAAGATGCCAAAACATTAGAAAACCAGCCTGAACTGATCAAAACATTCAAAAAACTTGGCAAAACATCATAAAAACAAATCAAAACCAACCGAAACATTCCAAAAACCAGCCAAAATATTCCGAAATCTGGCCAAAACATCATAAAAACAAATCAAAACCAACCAAAACATTCCAAAAACCCGACAAAATAGTTTAGAACCTGCCAAACCTGATCAAAACATTCTGAAAAGATGCCAAAATACTAGAAAACCAGTCAGAAGTGATCGAAACTTTCAATAACTTGCCAAAACATAATCAAAACAAATGAAAGCAAACCAAAACATTCCAAATACCCGCCAAAAGATTTTAAAACCCGCCAAAAGGAATCCAAACATTCCAAAACCTGCCAAGACAATATAAACAACACAAGAGAAAACAAAACATTCTAAAACACCACCAAAACATTCCGAAAACCCGCCAAAACATCATCAAAACAATTCAAAACCAACCAAAAAATAAGAGGAACACGTCAACATATTGGCAAGCAAGAGACGGAGAACGCGGCACCTTCTAGGAAGCCGAGAAGGAAGCCGCAAAACACCTGCACTGTGTCTGCAACTTTCAAACTGCTAGAAGCTAGTGGCTTGCCACTGGCCTGCCTCTTCAATTGCCATTAGCATTCCAATGGAAGCTATTCTTGGACAACTTTGCTCTGCTTGCTGCTAGTTCTGCCCCAGCCTACCATAGAGAACCTTGCTCTTGCCTTGAGGCTCTGAGATGCCAAGAACTTGTCAACTTCAAAGGGCGGGCCGGGCTACATCTACTCAGCTGCCACAGTTTCTCCTTGCTAGACCTAGTGGGAAAGCATTTTGCTGAGATGCAGAAGGCAAGAAACGCAGAATACGGAGACGCGGAGCTGTCCCAAGTGCCGCTGCCAGGCGTCTTTCTGCAGAAGGAGCGCCCCGGAGCGCACCGCAACCGGCACCGTCATCTCTGCGCAAAGAGCCAAAATATTTTCAAACCCGCCAAAACTAATCCAAAAATATTTTCAAACCCGCCAAAATAGAAAACCAGACAGAAGTGATCAATACATTCGAAAAAACCTGACAAAACATGATCAAGCCCACCAAAGCTAATCCAAACACACCAAAAACTGGGCTAAACAGAATCAAAACAAATCAAAACAAATCCAAACCTTCTAAAAACCCGCCAAAATATTTCAAAACCCGTCAAAACTAATCAAAACCTTCCGAATACCCGCCAAAACATTCCAAATATCCGCCAAAAGATTTTAAAACCCGCCAAAAAGTATCCAAACATTCCAAAACCTGCCAACACAATAAAAGCAACCCAAGAGAATACAAAACATTCTAAAACCCAACCAAGACATTCCGAAAACCCGCCAAAACATCATAAAAACAAATCAAAACCAACCAAAATATTCCAAAAACCCGCCAAAATGATTTAGACCCGCAAAACTCATCAAAACATTCTGAAAAGATGCCAAAACATTAGAAAACCAGCCTGAACTGATCAAAACATTCAAAAAACTTGGCAAATCATCATAAAAACAAATCAAAACCAACCAAAAAATTCCAAGAACCTGACAAAATAGTTTAGAACCTGCCAAAACTGATCAAAACATTCTTAAAAGATGCCAAAATACTAGAAAACCAGTCAGAAGTGATCGAAACTTTCAATAACTTGCCAAAACATAATCAAAACAAATGAAAGCAAACCAAAACATTCCAAATACCCGCCAAAAGATTTTAAAACCCGCCAAAAGGAATCCAAACATTCCAAAACCTGCCAAGACAATCAAAACAACACAAGAGTAAACAAAACATTCTGAAACACCACCAAAACATTCCGAAAACCCGCCAAAACATCATAAAAACAATTCAAAACCAACCAAAAAATAAGAGGAACACGGCAACATATTGGCAAGCAAGAGACGGAGAACGTGACACCTTCTAGGAGGCCAAGAAGGAAGCCGCACAACACCTGCACTGTGTCTGCAACTTTCAAACTGCTAGAAGCTAGTGGCTTGCCACTGGCTTGCCTCTTCAATTGCCATTAGCATTCCAATGGAAGCTATTCTTGGACAACTTTGCTCTGCTTGCTGCTAGTTCTGCCCCAGCCTACCATAGATAACCTTGCTCTTCCCTTGAGGCTCTGAGATGCCAAGAACTTGTCAACTTCAAAGGGCGGGCCGGGCTACATCTACTCAGCTGCCACAGTTTCTCCTTGCTAGACCTAGTGGGAAATCATTTTGCTGAGATGCAGAAGGCAAGAAACGCAGAATACGGAGACGCGGAGCTGTCCCAAGTGCCGCTGCCAGGGGTCTTTCCGCAGAAGGAGCGCCCCGGAGCGCACCGCAACCGGCACCGTCATCTCTGCGCAAAGAGCCAAAATATTTTAAAACCCGCCAAAACTAATCCAAAAATATTTTCAAACCCGCCAAAATAGAAAACCAGACAGAAGTGATCAATACATTCAAAAAAACCTGACAAAACATGATCAAGCCCACCAAAGCTAATCCAAACACACCAAAAACTGGGCTAAACAGAATCAAAACAAATCAAAACAAATCCAAACCTTCTAAAAACCCGCCAAAATATTTCAAAACCCGTCAAAACTAATCAAAACCTTCCGAATACCCGCCAAAACATTCCAAATACCCGCCAAAAGATTTTAAAACCTGCCAAAAAGAAGCCAAACATTCCAAAACCTGCCAACAAAATAAGAACAACTCAAGAGAATACAAAACATTCTAAAACCCAACCAAGACATTCCGAAAACCCGCCAAAACATCATAAAAACAAATCAAAACCAACCAAAACATTCCTAAAACCTGACAAAATAGTTTAGAACCTGCCAAACCTGATCAAAACATTCTGAAAAGATGCCAAAATACTAGAAAACCAGTCTGAAGTGATCGAAACTTTCAATAACTTGCCAAAACATAATCAAAACAAATGAAAGCAAACCAAAACATTCCAAACACCCGCCAAAAGATTTTAAAACCCGCCAAAAGGAATCCAAATGTTCCACAACCTGCCAAGACAATCAAAACAACACAAGAGAAAACAAAACATTCTGAAACACCACCAAAACATTCCGAAAACCTGCCAAAACATCATCAAAACAAATCAAAACAAACCAAACAATAGGAGGAACACGGCAACATATTGGCACGCAAGAGACGGAGAGCGCGGCACCTTCTAGGAGGCCAAGAAGGAAGCCGCAAAACACCTGCACTGTGTCTGCAACTTTCAAACTGCTAGAAGCTAGTGGCTTGCCACTGGCCTGCCTCTTCAATTGCCATTAGCATTCCAATGGAAGCTATTCTTGGACAACTTTGCTCTGCTTGCTGCTAGTTCTGCCCCAGCCTACCATAGAGAACCTTGCTCTTGCCTTGAGGCTCTGAGATGCCAAGAACTTGTCAACTTCAAAGGGCGGGCCGGGCTACATCTACTCAGCTGCCACAGTTTCTCCTTGCTAGACCTAGTGGGAAAGCATTTTGCTGAGATGCAGAAGGCAAGAAACGCAGAATACGGAGATGCGGAGCTGTCCCAAGTGCCGCTGCCAGGCGTCTTTCCGCAGAAGGAGCGCCCCGGAGCGCACCGCAACCGGCACCGTCATCTCTGCGCAAAGAGCCAAAATATTTTCAAACCCGCCAAAACTAATCCAAAAATATTTTCAAACCCGCCAAAATAGAAAACCAGACAGAAGTCATCAATACATTTGAAAAAACCTGACAAAACATGATCAAGCCCACCAAAGCTAATCCAAACACACCAAAAACTGGGCTAAACAGAATCAAAACAAATCAAAACAAATCCAAACCTTCTAAAAACCCGCCAAAATATTTCAAAACCCGTCAAAACTAATCAAAACCTTCCGAATACCCGCCAAAACATTCCAAATATCCGCCAAAAGATTTTAAAACCCGCCAAAAAGTATCCAAACATTCCAAAACCTGCCAACACAATAAAAGCAACTCAAGAGAATACAAAACATTCTAAAACCCAACCAAGACATTCCGAAAACCCGCCAAAACATCATAAAAACAAATCAAAACCAACCAAAATATTCCAAAAACCCGCCAAAATGATTTAGACCCGCAAAACTCATCAAAACATTCTGAAAAGATGCCAAAACATTAGAAAACCAGCCTGAACTGATCAAAACATTCAAAAAACTTGGCAAATCATCATAACAACAAATCAAAACCAACCAAAAAATTCCTAAAAGCTGACAAAATAGTTTAGAACCTGCCAAACCTGATCAAAACATTCTTAAAAGATGCCAAAATACTAGAAAACCAGTCAGAAGTGATCGAAACATTCAATAACTTGCCAAAACATAATCAAAAAAATGAAAGCAAACCAAAACATTCCAAATACCCGCCAAAAGATTTTAAAACCCGCCAAAAGGAATCCAAACATTCCAAAACCTGCCAAGACAATCAAAACAACACAAGAGTAAACAAAACATTCTGAAACACCACCAAAACATTCCGAAAACCTGCCAAAACATCATCAAAACAATTCAAAACCAACCAAAAAATAAGCGGAACACGGCAACATATTGGCAAGCAAGAGACGGAGAACGTGACACCTTCTAGGAGGCCAAGAAGGAAGCCGCACAACACCTGCACTGTGTCTGCAACTTTCAAACTGCTAGAAGCTAGTGGCTTGCCACTGGCTTGCCTCTTCAATTGCCGTTAGCATTCCAATGGAAGCTATTCTTGGACAACTTTGCTCTGCTTGCTGCTAGTTCTGCCCCAGCCTACCATAGATAACCTTGCTCTTCCCTTGAGGCTCTGAGATGCCAAGAACTTGTCAACTTCAAAGGGCGGGCCGGGCTACATCTACTCAGCTGCCACAGTTTCTCCTTGCTAGACCTAGTGGGAAAGCATTTTGCTGAGATGCAGAAGGCAAGAAACGCAGAATACGGAGACGCGGAGCTGTCCCAAGTGCCGCTGCCAGGCGTCTTTCCGCAGAAGGAGCGCCCCGGAGCGCACCGCAACCGGCACCGTCATCTCTGCGCAAAGAGCCAAAATATTTTAAAACCTGCCAAAACTAATCCAAAAATATTTTCAAACCAGCCAAAATAGGAAACCAGACAGAAGTCATCAATACATTCGAAAAAACCTGACAAAACATGATCAAGCCCACCAAAGCTAATCCAAACACACCAAAAACTGGGCTAAACAGAATCAAAACAAATCAAAACAAATCGAAACCTTCTAAAAACCCGCCAAAATATTTCAAAACCCGTCAAAACTAATCAAAACCTTCCGAATACCTGCCAAAACATTCCAAATACCCGCCAAAAGATTTTAAAACCCGCCAAAAAGAATCCAAACATTCCAAAACCTGCCAACACAATAAAAACAACTCAAGAGAATACAAAACATTCTAAAACCCAACCAAGACATTCCGAAAACCCGCCAAAACATCATAAAAACAAATCAAAACCAACCAAAATATTCCAAAAACCCGCCAAAATGATTTAGACCCACAAAACTCATCAAAACATTCTGAAAAGATGCCAAAACATTAGAAAACCAGCCTGAACTGATCAAAACATTCAAAAAACTTGGCAAAACATCATAAAAACAAATCAAAACCAACCAAAAAATTCCTAAAACCTGACAAAATAGTTTAGAACCTGCCAAACCTGATCAAAACATTCTGAAAAGATGCCAAAATACTAGAAAACCAGTCAGAAGTGATCGAAACATTCAATAACTTGCCAAAACATAATCAAAACAAATGAAAGCAAACCAAAACATTCCAAATACCCGCCAAAATATTTTAAAACCCGCCAAAAGGAATCCAAACATTCCAAAACCTGCCAAGACAATCAAAACAACACAAGAGTAAACAAAACATTCTGAAACACCACCAAAACATTCCGAAAACCTGCCAAAACATCATCAAAACAATTCAAAACCAACCAAAAAATAAGCGGAACACGGCAACATATTGGCAAGCAAGAGACGGAGAACGTGACACCTTCTAGGAGGCCAAGAAGGAAGCCGCACAACACCTGCACTGTGTCTGCAACTTTCAAACTGCTAGAAGCTAGTGGCTTGCCACTGGCTTGCCTATTCAATTGCCATTAGCATTCCAATGGAAGCTATTCTTGGACAACTTTGCTCTGCTTGCTGCTAGTTCTGCCCCAGCCTACCATAGAGAACCTTGCTCTTCCCTTGAGGCTCTGAGATGCCAAGAACTTGTCAACTTCAAAGGGCGGGCCGGGCTACATCTACTCAGCTGCCACAGTTTCTCCTTGCTAGACCTAGTGGGAAAGCATTTTGCTGAGATGCAGAAGGCAAGAAACGCAGAATACGGAGACGCGGAGCTGTCCCAAGTGCCGCTGCCAGGCGTCTTTCCGCAGAAGGAGCGCCCCGGAGCGCACCGCAACCGGCACCGTCATCTCTGCGCAAAGAGCCAAAATATTTTAAAACCCGCCAAAACTAATCCAAAAATATTTTCAAACCCGCCAAAATAGAAAACCAGACAGAAGTCATCAATACATTCGAAAAAACCTGACAAAACATGAGAAAGCCCACCAAAGCTAATCCAAACACACCAAAAACTGGGCTAAACAGAATCAAAACAAATCAAAACAAATCGAAACCTTCTAAAAACCCGCCAAAATATTTCAAAACCCGTCAAAACTAATCAAAACCTTCCGAATACCCGCCAAAAGATTCCAAATACCCGCCAAAGGATTTTAAAACCCGCCAAAAAGAATCCAAACATTCCAAAACCTGCCAACACAATAAAAACAACTCAAGAGAATACAAAACATTCTAAAACCCAACCAAGACATTCCGAAAACCCGCCAAAGCATCATAAAAACAAATCAAAACCAACCAAAATATTCCAAAAACCAGCCAAAATGATTTAGACCCACAAAACTCATCAAAACATTCTGAAAAGATGCCAAAACATTAGAAAACCAGCCTGAACTGATCAAAACATTCAAAAAACTTGGCAAAACATCATAAAAACAAATCAAAACCAACCGAAACATTCCAAAAACCAGCCAAAATATTCCGAAATCTGGCCAAAACATCATAAAAACAAATCAAAACCAACCAAAACATTCCAAAAACCCGACAAAATAGTTTAGAACCTGCCAAACCTGATCAAAACATTCTGAAAAGATGCCAAAATACTAGAAAACCAGTCAGAAGTGATCGAAACTTTCAATAACTTGCCAAAACATAATCAAAACAAATGAAAGCAAACCAAAACATTCCAAATACCCGCCAAAAGATTTTAAAACCCGCCAAAAGGAATCCAAACATTCCAAAACCTGCCAAGACAATATAAACAACACAAGAGAAAACAAAACATTCTAAAACACCACCAAAACATTCCGAAAACCCGCCAAAACATCATCAAAACAATTCAAAACCAACCAAAAAATAAGAGGAACACGTCAACATATTGGCAAGCAAGAGACGGAGAACGCGGCACCTTCTAGGAAGCCGAGAAGGAAGCCGCAAAACACCTGCACTGTGTCTGCAACTTTCAAACTGCTAGAAGCTAGTGGCTTGCCACTGGCCTGCCTCTTCAATTGCCATTAGCATTCCAATGGAAGCTATTCTTGGACAACTTTGCTCTGCTTGCTGCTAGTTCTGCCCCAGCCTACCATAGAGAACCTTGCTCTTGCCTTGAGGCTCTGAGATGCCAAGAACTTGTCAACTTCAAAGGGCGGGCCGGGCTACATCTACTCAGCTGCCACAGTTTCTCCTTGCTAGACCTAGTGGGAAAGCATTTTGCTGAGATGCAGAAGGCAAGAAACGCAGAATACGGAGACGCAGAGCTGTCCCAAGTGCCGCTGCCAGGCGTCTTTCTGCAGAAGGAGCGCCCCGGAGCGCACCGCAACCGGCACCGTCATCTCTGCGCAAAGAGCCAAAATATTTTCAAACCCGCCAAAACTAATCCAAAAATATTTTCAAACCCGCCAAAATAGAAAACCAGACAGAAGTGATCAATACATTCGAAAAAACCTGACAAAACATGATCAAGCCCACCAAAGCTAATCCAAACACACCAAAAACTGGGCTAAACAGAATCAAAACAAATCAAAACAAATCCAAACCTTCTAAAAACCCGCCAAAATATTTCAAAACCCGTCAAAACTAATCAAAACCTTCCGAATACCCGCCAAAACATTCCAAATATCCGCCAAAAGATTTTAAAACCCGCCAAAAAGTATCCAAACATTCCAAAACATGCCAACACAATAAAAGCAACCCAAGAGAATACAAAACATTCTAAAACCCAACCAAGACATTCCGAAAACCCGCCAAAACATCATAAAAACAAATCAAAACCAACCAAAATATTCCAAAAACCCGCCAAAATGATTTAGACCCGCAAAACTCATCAAAACATTCTGAAAAGATGCCAAAACATTAGAAAACCAGCCTGAACTGATCAAAACATTCAAAAAACTTGGCAAATCATCATAAAAACAAATCAAAACCAACCAAAAAATTCCAAGAACCTGACAAAATAGTTTAGAACCTGCCAAAACTGATCAAAACATTCTTAAAAGATGCCAAAATACTAGAAAACCAGTCAGAAGTGATCGAAACTTTCAATAACTTGCCAAAACATAATCAAAACAAATGAAAGCAAACCAAAACATTCCAAATACCCGCCAAAAGATTTTAAAACCCGCCAAAAGGAATCCAAACATTCCAAAACCTGCCAAGACAATCAAAACAACACAAGAGTAAACAAAACATTCTGAAACACCACCAAAACATTCCGAAAACCCGCCAAAACATCATAAAAACAATTCAAAACCAACCAAAAAATAAGAGGAACACGGCAACATATTGGCAAGCAAGAGACGGAGAACGTGACACCTTCTAGGAGGCCAAGAAGGAAGCCGCACAACACCTGCACTGTGTCTGCAACTTTCAAACTGCTAGAAGCTAGTGGCTTGCCACTGGCTTGCCTCTTCAATTGCCATTAGCATTCCAATGGAAGCTATTCTTGGACAACTTTGCTCTGCTTGCTGCTAGTTCTGCCCCAGCCTACCATAGATAACCTTGCTCTTCCCTTGAGGCTCTGAGATGCCAAGAACTTGTCAACTTCAAAGGGCGGGCCGGGCTACATCTACTCAGCTGCCACAGTTTCTCCTTGCTAGACCTAGTGGGAAATCATTTTGCTGAGATGCAGAAGGCAAGAAACGCAGAATACGGAGACGCGGAGCTGTCCCAAGTGCCGCTGCCAGGGGTCTTTCCGCAGAAGGAGCGCCCCGGAGCGCACCGCAACCGGCACCGTCATCTCTGCGCAAAGAGCCAAAATATTTTAAAACCCGCCAAAACTAATCCAAAAATATTTTCAAACCAGCCAAAATAGAAAACCAGACAGAAGTGATCAATACATTCAAAAAAACCTGACAAAACATGATCAAGCCCACCAAAGCTAATCCAAACACACCAAAAACTGGGCTAAACAGAATCAAAACAAATCAAAACAAATCCAAACCTTCTAAAAACCCGCCAAAATATTTCAAAACCCGTCAAAACTAAACAAAACCTTCCGAATACCCGCCAAAACATTCCAAATACCCGCCAAAAGATTTTAAAACCTGCCAAAAAGAAGCCAAACATTCCAAAACCTGCCAACAAAATAAGAACAACTCAAGAGAATACAAAACATTCTAAAACCCAACCAAGACATTCCGAAAACCCGCCAAAACATCATAAAAACAAATCAAAACCAACCAAAACATTCCTAAAACCTGACAAAATAGTTTAGAACCTGCCAAACCTGATCAAAACATTCTGAAAAGATGCCAAAATACTAGAAAACCAGTCTGAAGTGATCGAAACTTTCAATAACTTGCCAAAACATAATCAAAACAAATGAAAGCAAACCAAAACATTCCAAACACCCGCCAAAAGATTTTAAAACCCGCCAAAAGGAATCCAAATGTTCCACAACCTGCCAAGACAATCAAAACAACACAAGAGAAAACAAAACATTCTGAAACACCACCAAAACATTCCGAAAACCCGCCAAAACATCATCAAAACAAATCAAAACAAACCAAACAATAGGAGGAACACGGCAACATATTGGCACGCAAGAGACGGAGAGCGCGGCACCTTCTAGGAGGCCAAGAAGGAAGCCGCAAAACACCTGCACTGTGTCTGCAACTTTCAAACTGCTAGAAGCTAGTGGCTTGCCACTGGCCTGCCTCTTCAATTGCCATTAGCATTCCAATGGAAGCTATTCTTGGACAACTTTGCTCTGCTTGCTGCTAGTTCTGCCCCAGCCTACCATAGAGAACCTTGCTCTTGCCTTGAGGCTCTGAGATGCCAAGAACTTGTCAACTTCAAAGGGCGGGCCGGGCTACATCTACTCAGCTGCCACAGTTTCTCCTTGCTAGACCTAGTGGGAAAGCATTTTGCTGAGATGCAGAAGGCAAGAAACGCAGAATACGGAGACGCGGAGCTGTCCCAAGTGCCGCTGCCAGGCGTCTTTCCGCAGAAGGAGCGCCCCGGAGCGCACCGCAACCGGCACCGTCATCTCTGCGCAAAGAGCCAAAATATTTTCAAACCCGCCAAAACTAATCCAAAAATATTTTCAAACCCGCCAAAATAGAAAACCAGACAGAAGTCATCAATACATTTGAAAAAACCTGACAAAACATGATCAAGCCCACCAAAGCTAATCCAAACACACCAAAAACTGGGCTAAACAGAATCAAAACAAATCAAAACAAATCCAAACCTTCTAAAAACCCGCCAAAATATTTCAAAACCCGTCAAAACTAATCAAAACCTTCCGAATACCCGCCAAAACATTCCAAATATCCGCCAAAAGATTTTAAAACCCGCCAAAAAGTATCCAAACATTCCAAAACCTGCCAACACAATAAAAGCAACTCAAGAGAATACAAAACATTCTAAAACCCAACCAAGACATTCCGAAAACCCGCCAAAACATCATAAAAACAAATCAAAACCAACCAAAATATTCCAAAAACCCGCCAAAATGATTTAGACCCGCAAAACTCATCAAAACATTCTGAAAAGATGCCAAAACATTAGAAAACCAGCCTGAACTGATCAAAACATTCAAAAAACTTGGCAAAACATCATAAAAACAAATCAAAACCAACCAAAACATTCCAAAAACCCGACAAAATAGTTTAGAACCTGCCAAACCCGATCAAAACATTCTGAAAAGATGCCAAAATACTATCAAACCAGTAAGAAGTGATCGAAACATTCAATAACTTGCCAAAACATAATCAAAACAAATGAAAGCAAACCAAAACATTCCAAATACCCGCCAAAAGATTTTAAAACCCGCCAAAAGGAATCCAAACATTCCAAAACCTGCCAAGACAATCAAAACAACACAAGAGTAAACAAAACATTCTGAAACACCACCAAAACATTCCGAAAACCTGCCAAAACATCATCAAAACAATTCAAAACCAACCAAAAAATAAGCGGAACACGGCAACATATTGGCAAGCAAGAGACGGAGAACGTGACACCTTCTAGGAGGCCAAGAAGGAAGCCGCACAACACCTGCACTGTGTCTGCAACTTTCAAACTGCTAGAAGCTAGTGGCTTGCCACTGGCTTGCCTCTTCAATTGCCATTAGCATTCCAATGGAAGCTATTCTTGGACAACTTTGCTCTGCTTGCTGCTAGTTCTGCCCCAGCCTACCATAGAGAACCTTGCTCTTGCCTTGAGGCTCTGAGATGCCAAGAACTTGTCAACTTCAAAGGGCGGGCCGGGCTACATCTACTCAGCTGCCACAGTTTCTCCTTGCTAGACCTAGTGGGAAAGCATTTTGCTGAGATGCAGAAGGCAAGAAACGCAGAATACGGAGACGCGGAGCTGTCCCAAGTGCCGCTGCCAGGCGTCTTTCCGCAGAAGGAGCGCCCCGGAGCGCACCTCAACCGGCACCGTCATCTCTGCGCAAAGAGCCTAAATATTTTAAAACCCACCAAAACTAATCCAAAAATATTTTCAAACCCGCCAAAATAGAAAACCAGACAGAAGTGATCAATACATTTGAAAAAACCTGACAAAACATGATCAAGCCCACCAAAGCTAATCCAAACACACCAAAAACTGGGCTAAACAGAATCAAAACAAATCAAAACAAATCCAAACCTTCTAAAAACCCGCCAAAATATTTCAAAACCCGTCAAAACTAATCAAAACCTTCCGAATACCCGCCAAAACATTCCAAATATCCGCCAAAAGATTTTAAAACCCGCCAAAAAGTATCCAAACATTCCAAAACCTGCCAACACAATAAAAGCAACTCAAGAGAATACAAAACATTCTAAAACCCAACCAAGACATTCCGAAAACCCGCCAAAACATCATAAAAACAAATCAAAACCAACCAAAATATTCCAAAAACCCGCCAAAATGATTTAGACCCGCAAAACTCATCAAAACATTCTGAAAAGATGCCAAAACATTAGAAAACCAGCCTGAACTGATCAAAACATTCAAAAAACTTGGCAAAACATCATAAAAACAAATCAAAACCAACCAAAACATTCCAAAAACCCGACAAAATAGTTTAGAACCTGCCAAACCCGATCAAAACATTCTGAAAAGATGCCAAAATACTATCAAACCAGTAAGAAGTGATCGAAACATTCAATAACTTGCCAAAACATAATCAAAACAAATGAAAGCAAACCAAAACATTCCAAATACCCGCCAAAAGATTTTAAAACCCGCCAAAAGGAATCCAAACATTCCAAAACCTGCCAAGACAATATAAACAACACAAGAGTAAACAAAACATTCTAAAACACCACCAAAACATTCCGAAAACCCGCCAAAACATCATAAAAACAAATCAAAACCAACCAAAAAATAAGCGGAACACGGCAACATATTGGCAAGCAAGAGACGGAGAACGCGGCACCTTCTAGGAAGCCAAGAAGGAAGCCGCACAACACCTGCACTGTGTCTGCAACTTTCAAACTGCTGGAAGCTAGTGGCTTGCCACTGGCCTGCCTCTTCAATTGCCATTAGCATTCCAATGGAAGCTATTCTTGGACAACTTTGCTCTGCTTGCTGCTAGTTCTGCCCCAGCCTACCATAGAGAACCTTGCTCTTGCCTTGAGGCTCTGAGATGCCAAGAACTTGTCAACTTCAAAGGGCGGGCCGGGCTACATCTACTCAGCTGCCACAGTTTCTCCTTGCTAGACCTAGTGGGAAATCATTTTGCTGAGATGCAGAAGGCAAGAAACGCAGAATACGGAGACGCGGAGCTGTCCCAAGTGCCGCTGCCAGGCGTCTTTCCGCAGAAGGAGCGCCCCGGAGAGCACCGCAACCGGCACCGTCATCTCTGCGCAAAGAGCCAAAATATTTTCAAACCCGCCAAAACTAATCCAAAAATATTTTCAAACCCGCCAAAATAGAAAACCAGACAGAAGTCATCAATACATTCGAAAAAACCTGACAAAACATGAGAAAGCCCACCAAAGCTAATCCAAACACACCAAAAACTGGGCTAAACAGAATCAAAACAAATCAAAACAAATCTAAACCTTCTAAAAACCCGCCAAAATATTTCAAAACCCGTCAAAACTAATCAAAACCTTCCGAATACCCGCCAAAACATTCCAAATACCCGCCAAAAGATTTTAAAACCCGCCAAAAAGAATCCAAACATTCCAAAACCTGCCAACACAATAAAAACAACTCAAGAGAATACAAAACATTCTAAAACCCAACCAAGACATTCCGAAAACCCGCCAAAACATCATAAAAACAAATCAAAACCAACCAAAATATTCCAAAAACCCGCCAAAATGATTTAGACCCGCAAAACTCATCAAAACATTCTGAAAAGATGCCAAAACATTAGAAAACCAGCCTGAACTGATCAAAACATTCAAAAAACTTGGCAAATCATCATAACAACAAATCAAAACCAACCAAAAAATTCCTAAAAGCTGACAAAATAGTTTAGAACCTGCCAAACCTGATCAAAACATTCTGAAAAGATGCCAAAATACTAGAAAACCAGTCAGAAGTGATCGAAACATTCAATAACTTGCCAAAACATAATCAAAACAAATGAAAGCAAACCAAAACATTCCAAATACCCGCCAAAATATTTTAAAACCCGCCAAAAGGAATCCAAACATTCCAAAACCTGCCAAGACAATCAAAACAACACAAGAGTAAACAAAACATTCTGAAACACCACCAAAACATTCCGAAAACCTGCCAAAACATCATAAAAACAATTCAAAACCAACCAAAAAATAAGCGGAACACGGCAACATATTGGCAAGCAAGAGACGGAGAACGTGACACCTTCTAGGAGGCCAAGAAGGAAGCCGCACAACACCTGCACTGTGTCTGCAACTTTCAAACTGCTAGAAGCTAGTGGCTTGCCACTGGCTTGCCTCTTCAATTGCCATTAGCATTCCAATGGAAGCTATTCTTGGACAACTTTGCTCTGCTTGCTGCTAGTTCTGCCCCAGCCTACCATAGATAACCTTGCTCTTGCCTTGAGGCTCTGAGATGCCAAGAACATGTCAACTTCAAAGGGCGGGCCGGGCTACATCTACTCAGCTGCCACAGTTTCTCCTTGCTAGACCTAGTGGGAAAGCATTTTGCTGAGATGCAGAAGGCAAGAAACGCAGAATACGGAGACGCGGAGCTGTCCCAAGTGCCGCTGCCAGGCGTCTTTCCGCAGAAGGAGCGCCCCGGAGCGCACCGCAACCGGCACCGTCATCTCTGCGCAAAGAGCCAAAATATTATAAAACCTGCCAAAACTAATCCAAAAATATTTTCAAACCAGCCAAAATAGGAAACCAGACAGAAGTCATCAATACATTCGAAAAAACCTGACAAAACATGATCAAGCCCACCAAAGCTAATCCAAACACACCAAAAACTGGGCTAAACAGAATCAAAACAAATCAAAACAAATCGAAACCTTCTAAAAACCCGCCAAAATATTTCAAAACCCGTCAAAACTAATCAAAACCTTCCGAATACCTGCCAAAACATTCCAAATACCCGCCAAAAGATTTTAAAACCCGCCAAAAAGAATCCAAACATTCCAAAACCTGCCAACACAATAAAAACAACTCAAGAGAATACAAAACATTCTAAAACCCAACCAAGACATTCCGAAAACCCGCCAAAACATCATAAAAACAAATCAAAACCAACCAAAATATTCCAAAAACCCGCCAAAATGATTTAGACCCACAAAACTCATCAAAACATTCTGAAAAGATGCCAAAACATTAGAAAACCAGCCTGAACTGATCAAAACATTCAAAAAACTTGGCAAATCATCATAAAAACAAATCAAAACCAACCAAAAAATTCCTAAAAGCTGACAAAATAGTTTAGAACCTGCCAAACCTGATCAAAACATTCTGAAAAGATGCCAAAATACTAGAAAACCAGTCAGAAGTGATCGAAACATTCAATAACTTGCCAAAACATAATCAAAACAAATGAAAGCAAACCAAAACATTCCAAATACCCGCCAAAAGATTTTAAAACCCGCCAAAAGGAATCCAAACATTCCAAAACCTGCCAAGACAATCAAAACAACACAAGAGTAAACAAAACATTCTGAAACACCACCAAAACATTCCGAAAACCTGCCAAAACATCATCAAAACAATTCAAAACCAACCAAAAAATAAGCGGAACACGGCAACATATTGGCAAGCAAGAGACGGAGAACGTGACACCTTCTAGGAGGCCAAGAAGGAAGCCGCACAACACCTGCACTGTGTCTGCAACTTTCAAACTGCTAGAAGCTAGTGGCTTGCCACTGGCTTGCCTCTTCAATTGCCATTAGCATTCCAATGGAAGCTATTCTTGGACAACTTTGCTCTGCTTGCTGCTAGTTCTGCCCCAGCCTACCATAGAGAACCTTGCTCTTTCCTTGAGGCTCTGAGATGCCAAGAACTTGTCAACTTCAAAGGGCGGGCCGGGCTACATCTACTCAGCTGCCACAGTTTCTCCTTGCTAGACCTAGTGGGAAAGCATTTTGCTGAGATGCAGAAGGCAAGAAACGCAGAATACGGAGACGCGGAGCTGTCCCAAGTGCCGCTGCCAGGCGTCTTTCCGCAGAAGGAGCGCCCCGGAGCGCACCGCAACCGGCACCGTCATCTCTGCGCAAAGAGCCAAAATATTTTAAAACCCGCCAAAACTAATCCAAAAATATTTTCAAACCCGCCAAAATAGAAAACCAGACAGAAGTCATCAATACATTTGAAAAAACCTGACAAAACATGATCAAGCCCACCAAAGCTAATCCAAACACACCAAAAACTGGGCTAAACAGAATCAAAACAAATCAAAACAAATCCAAACCTTCTAAAAACCCGCCAAAATATTTCAAAACCCGTCAAAACTAATCAAAACCTTCCGAATACCCGCCAAAACATTCCAAATATCCGCCAAAAGATTTTAAAACCCGCCAAAAAGTATCCAAACATTCCAAAACCTGCCAACACAATAAAAGCAACTCAAGAGAATACAAAACATTCTAAAACCCAACCAAGACATTCCGAAAACCCGCCAAAACATCATAAAAACAAATCAAAACCAACCAAAATATTCCAAAAACCCGCCAAAATGATTTAGACCCGCAAAACTCATCAAAACATTCTGAAAAGATGCCAAAACATTAGAAAACCAGCCTGAACTGATCAAAACATTCAAAAAACTTGGCAAAACATCATAAAAACAAATCAAAACCAACCAAAACATTCCAAAAACCCGACAAAATAGTTTAGAACCTGCCAAACCCGATCAAAACATTCTGAAAAGATGCCAAAATACTATCAAACCAGTAAGAAGTGATCGAAACATTCAATAACTTGCCAAAACATAATCAAAACAAATGAAAGCAAACCAAAACATTCCAAATACCTGCCAAAAGATTTTAAAACCCGCCAAAAGGAATCCAAACATTCCAAAACCTGCCAAGACAATATAAACAACACAAGAGAAAACAAAACATTCTAAAACACCACCAAAACATTCCGAAAACCCGCCAAAACATCATAAAAACAAATCAAAACCAACCAAAAAATAAGCGGAACACGGCAACATATTGGCAAGCAAGAGACGGAGAACGCGGCACCTTCTAGGAAGCCAAGAAGGAAGCCGCACAACACCTGCACTGTGTCTGCATCTTTCAAACTGCTGGAAGCTAGTGGCTTGCCACTGGCCTGCCTCTTCAATTGCCATTAGCATTCCAATGGAAGCTATTCTTGGACAACTTTGCTCTGCTTGCTGCTAGTTCTGCCCCAGCCTACCATAGAGAACCTTGCTCTTTCCTTGAGGCTCTGAGATGCCAAGAACTTGTCAACTTCAAAGGGCGGGCCGGGCTACATCTACTCAGCTGCCACAGTTTCTCCTTGCTAGACCTAGTGGGAAATCATTTTGCTGAGATGCAGAAGGCAAGAAACGCAGAATACGGAGACGCGGAGCTGTCCCAAGTGCCGCTGCCAGGCGTCTTTCCGCAGAAGGAGCGCCCCGGAGAGCACCGCAACCGGCACCGTCATCTCTGCGCAAAGAGCCAAAATATTTTCAAACCCGCCAAAACTAATCCAAAAATATTTTCAAACCCGCCAAAATAGAAAACCAGACAGAAGTGATCAATACATTCGAAAAAACCGGACAAAACATGATCAAGCCCACCAAAGCTAATCCAAACACACCAAAAACTGGGCTAAACAGAATCAAAACAAATCAAAACAAATCTAAACCTTCTAAAAACCCGCCAAAATATTTCAAAACCCGTCAAAACTAATCAAAACCTTCCGAATACCCGCCAAAACATTCCAAATACCCGCCAAAAGATTTTAAAACCCGCCAAAAAGAATCCAAACATTCCAAAACCTGCCAACACAATAAAAACAACTCAAGAGAATACAAAACATTCTAAAACCCAACCAAGACATTCCGAAAACCCGCCAAAACATCATAAAAACAAATCAAAACCAACCAAAATATTCCAAAAACCCGCCAAAATGATTTAGACCCGCAAAACTCATCAAAACATTCTGAAAAGATGCCAAAACATTAGAAAACCAGCCAGAACTGATCAAAACATTCAAAAAACTTGGCAAATCATCATAAAAACAAATCAAAACCAACCAAAAAATTCCTAAAACCTGACAAAATAGTTTAGAACCTGCCAAACCTGATCAAAACATTCTGAAAAGATGCCAAAATACTAGAAAACCAGTCAGAAGTGATCGAAACATTCAATAACTTGCCAAAACATAATCAAAACAAATGAAAGCAAACCAAAACATTCCAAATACCCGCCAAAAGATTTTAAAACCCGCCAAAAGGAATCCAAACATTCCAAAACCTGCCAAGACAATCAAAACAACACAAGAGTAAACAAAACATTCTGAAACACCACCAAAACATTCCGAAAACCTGCCAAAACATCATAAAAACAATTCAAAACCAACCAAAAAATAAGCGGAACACGGCAACATATTGGCAAGCAAGAGACGGAGAACGTGACACCTTCTAGGAGGCCAAGAAGGAAGCCGCACAACACCTGCACTGTGTCTGCAACTTTCAAACTGCTAGAAGCTAGTGGCTTGCCACTGGCTTGCCTCTTCAATTGCCATTAGCATTCCAATGGAAGCTATTCTTGGACAACTTTGCTCTGCTTGCTGCTAGTTCTGCCCCAGCCTACCATAGATAACCTTGCTCTTCCCTTGAGGCTCTGAGATGCCAAGAACTTGTCAACTTCAAAGGGCGGGCCGGGCTACATCTACTCAGCTGCCACAGTTTCTCCTTGCTAGACCTAGTGGGAAATCATTTTGCTGAGATGCAGAAGGCAAGAAACGCAGAATACGGAGACGCGGAGCTGTCCCAAGTGCCGCTGCCAGGGGTCTTTCCGCAGAAGGAGCGCCCCGGAGCGCACCGCAACCGGCACCGTCATCTCTGCGCAAAGAGCCAAAATATTTTAAAACCCGCCAAAACTAATCCAAAAATATTTTCAAACCAGCCAAAATAGAAAACCAGACAGAAGTGATCAATACATTCGAAAAAACCTGACAAAACATGATCAAGCCCACCAAAGCTAATCCAAACACACCAAAAACTTGGGCTAAACAGAATCAAAACAAATCAAAACAAATCCAAACCTTCTAAAAACCCGCCAAAATATTTCAAAACCCGTCAAAACTAAACAAAACCTTCCGAATACCCGCCAAAACATTCCAAATACCCGCCAAAAGATTTTAAAACCTGCCAAAAAGAATCCAAACATTCCAAAACCTGCCAACACAATAAAAACAACTCAAGAGAATACAAAACATTCTAAAACCCAACCAAGACATTCCGAAAACCCGCCAAAACATCATAAAAACAAATCAAACCCAACCAAAACATTCCTAAAACCTGACAAAATAGTTTAGAACCTGCCAAACCTAATCAAAACATTCTGAAAAGATGCCAAAATACTAGAAAACCAGTCAGAAGTGATCGAAACTTTCAATAACTTGCCAAAACATAATCAAAACAAATGAAAGCAAACCAAAACATTCCAAACACCCGCCAAAAGATTTTAAAACCCGCCAAAAGGAATCCAAATGTTCCACAACCTGCCAAGACAATCAAAACAACACAAGAGTAAACAAAACATTCTGAAACACCACCAAAACATTCCGAAAACCTGCCAAAACATCATCAAAACAAATCAAAACAAACCAAACAATAGGAGGAACACGGCAACATATTGGCACGCAAGAGACGGAGAACGTGACACCTTCTAGGAGGCCAAGAAGGAAGCCGCACAACACCTGCACTGTGTCTGCAACTTTCAAACTGCTAGAAGCTAGTGGCTTGCCACTGGCCTGCCTCTTCAATTGCCATTAGCATTCCAATGGAAGCTATTCTTGGACAACTTTGCTCTGCTTGCTGCTAGTTCTGCCCCAGCCTACCATAGAGAACCTTGCTCTTGCCTTGAGGCTCTGAGATGCCAAGAACTTGTCAACTTCAAAGGGCGGGCCGGGCTACATCTACTCAGCTGCCACAGTTTCTCCTTGCTAGACCTAGTGGGAAAGCATTTTGCTGAGATGCAGAAGGCAAGAAACGCAGAATACGGAGACGCGGAGCTGTCCCAAGTGCCGCTGCCAGGCGTCTTTCTGCAGAAGGAGCGCCCCGGAGCGCACCGCAACCGGCACCGTCATCTCTGCGCAAAGAGCCAAAATATTTTCAAACCCGCCAAAACTAATCCAAAAATATTTTCAAACCCGCCAAAATAGAAAACCAGACAGAAGTCATCAATACATTTGAAAAAACCTGACAAAACATGATCAAGCCCACCAAAGCTAATCCAAACACACCAAAAACTGGGCTAAACAGAATCAAAACAAATCAAAACAAATCGAAACCTTCTAAAAACCCGCCAAAATATTTCAAAACCCGTCAAAACTAATCAAAACCTTCCGAATACCCGCCAAAACATTCCAAATATCCGCCAAAAGATTTTAAAACCCGCCAAAAAGTATCCAAACATTCCAAAACCTGCCAACACAATAAAAGCAACTCAAGAGAATACAAAACATTCTAAAACCCAACCAAGACATTCCGAAAACCCGCCAAAACATCATAAAAACAAATCAAAACCAACCAAAATATTCCAAAAACCCGCCAAAATGATTTAGACCCGCAAAACTCATCAAAACATTCTGAAAAGATGCCAAAACATTAGAAAACCAGCCTGAACTGATCAAAACATTCAAAAAACTTGGCAATACATCATAAAAACAAATCAAAACCAACCAAAACATTCCAAAAACCCAACAAAATAGTTTAGAACCTGCCAAACCCGATCAAAACATTCTGAAAAGATGCCAAAATACTATCAAACCAGTAAGAAGTGATCGAAACATTCAATAACTTGCCAAAACATAATCAAAACAAATGAAAGCAAACCAAAACATTCCAAATACCCGCCAAAAGATTTTAAAACCCGCCAAAAGGAATCCAAACATTCCAAAACCTGCCAAGACAATATAAACAACACAAGAGAAAACAAAACATTCTAAAACACCACCAAAACATTCCGAAAACCCGCCAAAACATCATAAAAACAAATCAAAACCAACCAAAAAATAAGCGGAACACGGCAACATATTGGCAAGCAAGAGACGGAGAACGCGGCACCTTCTAGGAAGCCAAGAAGGAAGCCGCACAACACCTGCACTGTGTCTGCAACTTTCAAACTGCTAGAAGCTAGTGGCTTGCCACTGGCCTGCCTCTTCAATTGCCATTAGCATTCCAATGGAAGCTATTCTTGGACAACTTTGCTCTGCTTGCTGCTAGTTCTGCCCCAGCCTACCATAGATAACCTTGCTCTTCCCTTGAGGCTCTGAGATGCCAAGAACTTGTCAACTTCAAAGGGCGGGCCGGGCTACATCTACTCAGCTGCCACAGTTTCTCCTTGCTAGACCTAGTGGGAAAGCATTTTGCTGAGATGCAGAAGGCAAGCAACGCAGAATACGGAGACGCGGAGCTGTCCCAAGTGCCGCTGCCAGGCGTCTTTCCGCAGAAGGAGCGCCCCGGAGCGCACCGCAACCGGCACCGTCATCTCTGCGCAAAAAGCCAAAATATTTTAAAACCCACCAAAACTAATCCAAAAATATTTTCAAACCCGCCAAAATAGAAAACCGGACGGAAGTGATCAATACATTCGAAAAAACCGGACAAAACATGATCAAGCCCACCAAAGCTAATCCAAACACACCAAAAACTGGGCTAAACAGAATCAAAACAAATCAAAACAAATCTAAACCTTCTAAAAACCTGCCAAAATATTTCAAAACCCGTCAAAACTAATCAAAACCTTCCGAATACCTGCCAAAACATTCCAAATACCCGCCAAAAGATTTTAAAACCCGCCAAAAAGAATCCAAACACTCCAAAACCTGCCAACACAATAAAAACAACTCAAGAGAATACAAAACATTCTAAAACCCAACCAAGACATTCCGAAAACCCACCAAAACATCATAAAAACAAATCAAAACCAACCAAAATATTCCAAAAACCCGCCAAAATGATTTAGACCCACAAAACTCATCAAAACATTCTGAAAAGATGCCAAAACATTAGAAAACCAGCCTGAACTGATCAAAACATTCAAAAAACTTGGCAAAACATCATAAAAACAAATCAAAACCAACCAAAAAATTCCAAAAACCCAACAAAATAGTTTAGAACCTGCCAAACCCGATCAAAACATTCTGAAAAGATGCCAAAATACTAGAAAACCAGTCAGAAGTGAACGAAGCATTCAATAACTTGCCAAAACATAATCAAAACAAATGAAAGCAAACCAAAACATTGCAAATACCCCCCAAAAGATTTTAAAACCCGCCAAAAGGAATCCAAACATTCCAAAACCTGCCAAGACAATATAAACAACACAAGAGAAATCAAAACATTCTAAAACCCAACCAAGACATTCCGAAAACCCGCCAAAACATCATAAAAACAAATCAAAACCAACCAAAAAATAAGAGGAACACGGCAACATATTGGCAAGCAAGAGACGGAGAACGCGACACCTTCTAGGAGGCCAAGAAGGAAGCCGCACAACACCTGCACTGTGTCTGCAACTTTCAAACTGCTAGAAGCTAGTGGCTTGCCACTGGCCTGCCTCTTCAATTGCCATTAGCATTCCAATGGAAGCTATTCTTGGACAACTTTGCTCTGCTTGCTGCTAGTTCTGCCCCGGCCTACCATAGAGAACCTTGCTCTTGCCTTGAGGCTCTGAGATGCCAAGAACTTGTCAACTTCAAAGGGCGGGCCGGGCTACATCTACTCAGCTGCCACAGTTTCTCCTTGCTAGACCTAGTGGGAAAGCATTTTGCTGAGATGCAGAAGGCAAGAAACGCAGAATACGGAGACGCGGAGCTGTCCCAAGTGCCGCTGCCAGGCGTCTTTCCGCAGAAGGAGCGCCCCGGAGCGCACCGCAACCGGCACCGTCATCTCTGCGCAAAGAGCCAAAATATTTTAAAACCCGCCAAAACTAATCCAAAAATATTTTCAAACCCGCCAAAATAGAAAACCAGACAGAAGTGATCAATACATTCGAAAAAACCTGACAAAACATGATCAAGCCCACCAAAGCTAATCCAAACACACCAAAATCTGGGCTAAACAGAATCAAAACAAATCCAAACCTTCTAAAAACCCGCCAAAATATTTCAAAACCCGTCAAAACTAATCAAAACCTTCCGAATACCTGCCAAAACATTCCAAATACCCGCCAAAAGATTTTAAAACCCGCCAAAAAGAATCCAAACATTCCAAAACCTGCCAACACAATAAAAACAACTCAAGAGAATACAAAACATTCTAAAACCCAACCAAGACATTCCGAAAACCCGCCAAAACATCATAAAAACAAATCAAAACCAACCAAAATATTCCAAAAACCCGCCAAAATGATTTAGACCCGCAAAACTCATCAAAACATTCTGAAAAGATGCCAAAACATTAGAAAACCAGCCTGAACTGATCAAAACATTCAAAAAACTTGGCAAATCATCATAACAACAAATCAAAACCAACCAAAAAATTCCAAGAACCTGACAAAATAGTTTAGAACCTGCCAAACCTGATCAAAACATTCTGAAAAGATGCCAAAATACTAGAAAACCAGTCAGAAGTGATCGAAACTTTCAATAACTTGCCAAAACATAATCAAAACAAATGAAAGCAAACCAAAACATTCCAAATACCCGCCAAAAGATTTTAAAACACGCCAAAAGGAATCCAAATGTTCCACAACCTGCCAAGACAATCAAAACAACACAAGAGAAAACAAAACATTCTGAAACACCACCAAAACATTCCGAAAACCTGCCAAAACATCATCAAAACAAATCAAAACAAACCAAACAATAGGAGGAACACGGCAACATATTGGCACGCAAGAGACGGAGAGCGCGGCACCTTCTAGGAGGCCAAGAAGGAAGCCGCACAACACCTGCACTGTGTCTGCAACTTTCAAACTGCTAGAAGCTAGTGGCTTGCCACTGGCCTGCCTCTTCAATTGCCATTAGCATTCCAATGGAAGCTATTCTTGGACAACTTTGCTCTGCTTGCTGCTAGTTCTGCCCCAGCCTACCATAGAGAACCTTGCTCTTGCCTTGAGGCTCTGAGATGCCAAGAACTTGTCAACTTCAAAGGGCGGGCCGGGCTACATCTACTCAGCTGCCACAGTTTCTCCTTGCTAGACCTAGTGGGAAAGCATTTTGCTGAGATGCAGAAGGCAAGAAACGCAGAATACGGAGACGCGGAGCTGTCCCAAGTGCCGCTGCCAGGCGTCTTTCCGCAGAAGGAGCGCCCCGGAGCGCACCGCAACCGGCACCGTCATCTCTGCGCAAAGAGCCAAAATATTTTAAAACCCGCCAAAACTAATCCAAAAAATATTTTCAAACCCGCCAAAATAGAAAACCAGACAGAAGTCATCAATACATTTGAAAAAACCTGACAAAACATGATCAAGCCCACCAAAGCTAATCCAAACACACCAAAAACTGGGCTAAACAGAATCAAAACAAATCAAAACAAATCCAAACCTTCTAAAAACCCGCCAAAATATTTCAAAACCCGTCAAAACTAATCAAAACCTTCCGAATACCCGCCAAAACATTCCAAATATCCGCCAAAAGATTTTAAAACCCGCCAAAAAGTATCCAAACATTCCAAAACCTGCCAACACAATAAAAGCAACTCAAGAGAATACAAAACATTCTAAAACCCAACCAAGACATTCCGAAAACCCGCCAAAACATCATAAAAACAAATCAAAACCAACCAAAATATTCCAAAAACCCGCCAAAATGATTTAGACCCGCAAAACTCATCAAAACATTCTGAAAAGATGCCAAAACATCAGAAAACCAGCCTGAACTGATCAAAACATTCAAAAAACTTGGCAAAACATCATAAAAACAAATCAAAACCAACCAAAACATTCCAAAAACCCGACAAAATAGTTTAGAACCTGCCAAACCCGATCAAAACATTCTGAAAAGATGCCAAAATACTATCAAACCAGTAAGAAGTGATCGAAACATTCAATAACTTGCCAAAACATAATCAAAACAAATGAAAGCAAACCAAAACATTCCAAATACCCGCCAAAAGATTTTAAAACCCGCCAAAAGGAATCCAAACATTCCAAAACCTGCCAAGACAATATAAACAACACAAGAGAAAACAAAACATTCTAAAACACCACCAAAACATTCCGAAAACCCGCCAAAACATCATAAAAACAAATCAAAACCAACCAAAAAATAAGCGGAACACGGCAACATATTGGCAAGCAAGAGACGGAGAACGCGGCACCTTCTAGGAAGCCAAGAAGGAAGCCGCACAACACCTGCACTGTGTCTGCAACTTTCAAACTGCTGGAAGCTAGTGGCTTGCCACTGGCCTGCCTCTTCAATTGCCATTAGCATTCCAATGGAAGCTATTCTTGGACAACTTTGCTCTGCTTGCTGCTAGTTCTGCCCCAGCCTACCATAGAGAACCTTGCTCTTTCCTTGAGGCTCTGAGATGCCAAGAACTTGTCAACTTCAAAGGGCGGGCCGGGCTACATCTACTCAGCTGCCACAGTTTCTCCTTGCTAGACCTAGTGGGAAAGCATTTTGCTGAGATGCAGAAGGCAAGAAACGCAGAATACGGAGACGCGGAGCTGTCCCAAGTGCCGCTGCCAGGCGTCTTTCTGCAGAAGGAGCGCCCCGGAGCGCACCGCAACCGGCACCGTCATCTCTGCGCAAAGAGCCAAAATATTTTAAAACCCGCCAAAACTAATCCAAAAATATTTTCAAACCCGCCAAAATAGAAAACCAGACAGAAGTGATCAATACATTTGAAAAAACCTGACAAAACATGATCAAGCCCACCAAAGCTAATCCAAACACACCAAAAACTGGGCTAAACAAAATCAAAACAAATCAAAAAAAAATCCAAACCTTCTAAAAACCCGCCAAAATATTTCAAAACCCATCAAAACTAATCAAAACCTTCCGAATACCCGCCAAAACATTCCAAATATCCGCCAAAAGATTTTAAAACCCGCCAAAAAGTATCCAAACATTCCAAAACCTGCCAACACAATAAAAGCAACCCAAGAGAATACAAAACATTCTAAAACCCAACCAAGACATTCCGAAAACCCGCCAAAACATCATAAAAACAAATCAAAACCAACCAAAACATTCCTAAAACCTGACAAAATAGTTTAGAACCTGCCAAACCTGATCAAAACATTCTGAAAAGATGCCAAAATACTAGAAAACCAGTCTGAAGTGATCGAAACTTTCAATAACTTGCCAAAACATAATCAAAACAAATGAAAGCAAACCAAAACATTCCAAATACCCGCCAAAAGATTTTAAAACCCGCCAAAAGGAATCCAAACATTCCAAAACCTGCCAAGACAATATAAACAACACAAGAGAAAACAAAACATTCTAAAACACCACCAAAACATTCCGAAAACCCGCCAAAACATCATAAAAACAAATCAAAACCAACCAAAAAATAAGCGGAACACGGCAACATATTGGCAAGCAAGAGACGGAGAACGCGGCACCTTCTAGGAAGCCAAGAAGGAAGCCGCACAACACCTGCACTGTGTCTGCAACTTTCAAACTGCTGGAAGCTAGTGGCTTGCCACTGGCCTGCCTCTTCAATTGCCATTAGCATTCCAATGGAAGCTATTCTTGGACAACTTTGCTCTGCTTGCTGCTAGTTCTGCCCCAGCCTACCATAGAGAACCTTGCTCTTTCCTTGAGGCTCTGAGATGCCAAGAACTTGTCAACTTCAAAGGGCGGGCCGGGCTACATCTACTCAGCTGCCACAGTTTCTCCTTGCTAGACCTAGTGGGAAAGCATTTTGCTGAGATGCAGAAGGCAAGAAACGCAGAATACGGAGACGCGGAGCTGTCCCAAGTGCCGCTGCCAGGCGTCTTTCCGCAGAAGGAGCGCCCCGGAGCGCACCGCAACCGGCACCGTCATCTCTGCGCAAAGAGCCAAAATATTTTAAAACCCGCCAAAACTAATCCAAAAAATATTTTCAAACCCGCCAAAATAGAAAACCAGACAGAAGTCATCAATACATTTGAAAAAACCTGACAAAACATGATCAAGCCCACCAAAGCTAATCCAAACACACCAAAAACTGGGCTAAACAGAATCAAAACAAATCAAAACAAATCCAAACCTTCTAAAAACCCGCCAAAATATTTCAAAACCCGTCAAAACTAATCAAAACCTTCCGAATACCCGCCAAAACATTCCAAATATCCGCCAAAAGATTTTAAAACCCGCCAAAAAGTATCCAAACATTCCAAAACCTGCCAACACAATAAAAGCAACTCAAGAGAATACAAAACATTCTAAAACCCAACCAAGACATTCCGAAAACCCGCCAAAACATCATAAAAACAAATCAAAACCAACCAAAATATTCCAAAAACCCGCCAAAATGATTTAGACCCGCAAAACTCATCAAAACATTCTGAAAAGATGCCAAAACATCAGAAAACCAGCCTGAACTGATCAAAACATTCAAAAAACTTGGCAAAACATCATAAAAACAAATCAAAACCAACCAAAACATTCCAAAAACCCGACAAAATAGTTTAGAACCTGCCAAACCTGATCAAAACATTCTGAAAAGATGCCAAAATACTAGAAAACCAGTCTGAAGTGATCGAAACTTTCAATAACTTGCCAAAACATAATCAAAACAAATGAAAGCAAACCAAAACATTCCAAACACCCGCCAAAAGATTTTAAAACCCGCCAAAAGGAATCCAAATGTTCCACAACCTGCCAAGACAATCAAAACAACACAAGAGAAAACAAAACATTCTGAAACACCACCAAAACATTCCGAAAACCTGCCAAAACATCATCAAAACAATTCAAAACCAACCAAAAAATAAGAGGAACACGGCAACATATTGGCAAGCAAGAGACGGAGAACGCGGCACCTTCTAGGAGGCCAAGAAGGAAGCCGCACAACACCTGCACTGTGTCTGCAACTTTCAAACTGCTAGAAGCTAGTGGCTTGCCACTGGCCTGCCTCTTCAATTGCCATTAGCATTCCAATGGAAGCTATTCTTGGACAACTTTGCTCTGCTTGCTGCTAGTTCTGCCCCAGCCTACCATAGAGAACCTTGCTCTTGCCTTGAGGCTCTGAGATGCCAAGAACTTGTCAACTTCAAAGGGCGGGCCGGGCTACATCTACTCAGCTGCCACAGTTTCTCCTTGCTAGACCTAGTGGGAAAGCATTTTGCTGAGATGCAGAAGGCAAGAAACGCAGAATACGGAGACGCGGAGCTGTCCCAAGTGCCGCTGCCAGGCGTCTTTCCGCAGAAGGAGCGCCCCGGAGCGCACCGCAACCGGCACCGTCATCTCTGCGCAAAGAGCCAAAATATTTTAAAACCCGCCAAAACTAATCCAAAAATATTTTCAAACCCGCCAAAATAGAAAACCAGACAGAAGTCATCAATACATTTGAAAAAACCTGACAAAACATGATCAAGCCCACCAAAGCTAATCCAAACACACCAAAAACTGGGCTAAACAGAATCAAAACAAATCAAAACAAATCCAAACCTTCTAAAAACCCGCCAAAATATTTCAAAACCCGTCAAAACTAATCAAAACCTTCCGAATACCCGCCAAAACATTCCAAATATCCGCCAAAAGATTTTAAAACCCGCCAAAAAGTATCCAAACATTCCAAAACCTGCCAACACAATAAAAGCAACTCAAGAGAATACAAAACATTCTAAAACCCAACCAAGACATTCCGAAAACCCGCCAAAACATCATAAAAACAAATCAAAACCAACCAAAATATTCCAAAAACCCGCCAAAATGATTTAGACCCGCAAAACTCATCAAAACATTCTGAAAAGATGCCAAAACATCAGAAAACCAGCCTGAACTGATCAAAACATTCAAAAAACTTGGCAAAACATCATAAAAACAAATCAAAACCAACCAAAACATTCCAAAAACCCGACAAAATAGTTTAGAACCTGCCAAACCCGATCAAAACATTCTGAAAAGATGCCAAAATACTATCAAACCAGTAAGAAGTGATCGAAACATTCAATAACTTGCCAAAACATAATCAAAACAAATGAAAGCAAACCAAAACATTCCAAAAACCCGCCAAAAGATTTTAAAACCCGCCAAAAGGAATCCAAACATTCCAAAACCTGCCAAGACAATATAAACAACACAAGAGAAAACAAAACATTCTAAAACACCACCAAAACATTCCGAAAACCCGCCAAAACATCATCAAAACAAATCAAAACAAACCAAAAAATAAGCGGAACACGGCAACATATTGGCAAGCAAGAGACGGAGAACGCGGCACCTTCTAGGAAGCCAAGAAGGAAGCCGCACAACACCTGCACTGTGTCTGCAACTTTCAAACTGCTGGAAGCTAGTGGCTTGCCACTGGCCTGCCTCTTCAATTGCCATTAGCATTCCAATGGAAGCTATTCTTGGACAACTTTGCTCTGCTTGCTGCTAGTTCTGCCCCAGCCTACCATAGAGAACCTTGCTCTTTCCTTGAGGCTCTGAGATGCCAAGAACTTGTCAACTTCAAAGGGCGGGCCGGGCTACATCTACTCAGCTGCCACAGTTTCTCCTTGCTAGACCTAGTGGGAAATCATTTTGCTGAGATGCAGAAGGCAAGAAACGCAGAATACGGAGACGCGGAGCTGTCCCAAGTGCCGCTGCCAGGCGTCTTTCCGCAGAAGGAGCGCCCCGGAGAGCACCGCAACCGGCACCGTCATCTCTGCGCAAAGAGCCAAAATATTTTCAAACCCGCCAAAACTAATCCAAAAATATTTTCAAACCCGCCAAAATAGAAAACCAGACAGAAGTCATTAATACATTCGAAAAAACCTGACAAAACATGAGAAAGCCCACCAAAGCTAATCCAAACACACCAAAAACTGGGCTAAACAGAATCAAAACAAATCAAAACAAATCTAAACCTTCTAAAAACCCGCCAAAATATTTCAAAACCCGTCAAAACTAATCAAAACCTTCCGAATACCCGCCAAAACATTCCAAATACCAGCCAAAAGATTTTAAAACCCGCCAAAAAGTATCCAAACATTCCAAAACCTGCCAACACAATAAAAACAACTCAAGAGAATACAAAACATTCTAAAACCCAACCAAGACATTCCGAAAACCCGCCAAAACATCATAAAAACAAATCAAAACCAACCAAAATATTCCAAAAACCCGCCAAAATGATTTAGACCCGCAAAACTCATCAAAACATTCTGAAAAGATGCCAAAACATTAGAAAACCAGCCTGAACTGATCAAAACATTCAAAAAACTTGGCAAATCATCATAACAACAAATCAAAACCAACCAAAAAATTCCTAAAAGCTGACAAAATAGTTTAGAACCTGCCAAACCTGATCAAAACATTCTTAAAAGATGCCAAAATACTAGAAAACCAGTCAGAAGTGATCGAAACATTCAATAACTTGCCAAAACATAATCAAAACAAATGAAAGCAAACCAAAACATTCCAAATACCCGCCAAAAGATTTTAAAACCCGCCAAAAGGAATCCAAACATTCCAAAACCTGCCAAGACAATCAAAACAACACAAGAGTAAACAAAACATTCTGAAACACCACCAAAACATTCCGAAAACCTGCCAAAACATCATAAAAACAATTCAAAACCAACCAAAAAATAAGCGGAACACGGCAACATATTGGCAAGCAAGAGACGGAGAACGTGACACCTTCTAGGAGGCCAAGAAGGAAGCCGCACAACACCTGCACTGTGTCTGCAACTTTCAAACTGCTAGAAGCTAGTGGCTTGCCACTGGCTTGCCTCTTCAATTGCCATTAGCATTCCAATGGAAGCTATTCTTGGACAACTTTGCTCTGCTTGCTGCTAGTTCTGCCCCAGCCTACCATAGATAACCTTGCTCTTGCCTTGAGGCTCTGAGATGCCAAGAACTTGTCAACTTCAAAGGGCGGGCCGGGCTACATCTACTCAGCTGCCACAGTTTCTCCTTGCTAGACCTAGTGGGAAAGCATTTTGCTGAGATGCAGAAGGCAAGCAACGCAGAATACGGAGACGCGGAGCTGTCCCAAGTGCCGCTGCCAGGCGTCTTTCCGCAGAAGGAGCGCCCCGGAGCGCACCGCAACCGGCACCGTCATCTCTGCGCAAAGAGCCAAAATATTTTAAAACCTGCCAAAACTAATCCAAAAATATTTTCAAACCCGCCAAAATAGGAAACCAGACAGAAGTCATCAATACATTCGAAAAAACCTGACAAAACATGATCAAGCCCACCAAAGCTAATCCAAACACACCAAAAACTGGGCTAAACAGAATCAAAACAAATCAAAACAAATCTAAACCTTCTAAAAACCTGCCAAAATATTTCAAAACCCGTCAAAACTAATCAAAACCTTCCGAATACCTGCCAAAACATTCCAAATACCCGCCAAAAGATTTTAAAACCCGCCAAAAAGAATCCAAACACTCCAAAACCTGCCAACACAATAAAAACAACTCAAGAGAATACAAAACATTCTAAAACCCAACCAAGACATTCCGAAAACCCACCAAAACATCATAAAAACAAATCAAAACCAACCAAAATATTCCAAAAACCCGCCAAAATGATTTAGACCCACAAAACTCATCAAAACATTCTGAAAAGATGCCAAAACATTAGAAAACCAGCCTGAACTGATCAAAACATTCAAAAAACTTGGCAAAACATCATAAAAACAAATCAAAACCAACCAAAAAATTCCAAAAACACAACAAAATAGTTTAGAACCTGCCAAACCCGATCAAAACATTCTGAAAAGAAACCAAAATACTAGAAAACCAGTCAGAAGTGAACGAAGCATTCAATAACTTGCCAAAACATAATCAAAACAAATGAAAGCAAACCAAAACATTGCAAATACCCGCCAAAAGATTTTAAAACCCGCCAAAAGGAATCCAAACATTCCAAAACCTGCCAACACAATAAAAACAACTCAAGAGAATACAAAACATTCTAAAACCCAACCAAGACATTCCGAAAACCCACCAAAACATCATAAAAACAATTCAAAACCAACCAAAAAATAAGAGGAACACGGCAACATATTGGCAAGCAAGAGACGGAGAACGCGACACCTTCTAGGAGGCCAAGAAGGAAGCCGCACAACACCTGCACTGTGTCTGCAACTTTCAAACTGCTAGAAGCTAGTGGCTTGCCACTGGCCTGCCTCTTCAATTGCCATTAGCATTCCAATGGAAGCTATTCTTGGACAACTTTGCTCTGCTTGCTGCTAGTTCTGCCCCGGCCTACCATAGAGAACCTTGCTCTTGCCTTGAGGCTCTGAGATGCCAAGAACTTGTCAACTTCAAAGGGCGGGCCGGGCTACATCTACTCAGCTGCCACAGTTTCTCCTTGCTAGACCTAGTGGGAAAGCATTTTGCTGAGATGCAGAAGGCAAGAAACGCAGAATACGGAGACGCGGAGCTGTCCCAAGTGCCGCTGCCAGGCGTCTTTCCGCAGAAGGAGCGCCCCGGAGCGCACCGCAACCGGCACCGTCATCTCTGCGCAAAGAGCCAAAATATTTTAAAACCCGCCAAAACTAATCCAAAAATATTTTCAAACCCGCCAAAATAGAAAACCAGACAGAAGTGATCAATACATTCGAAAAAACCTGACAAAACATGAGAAAGCCCACCAAAGCTAATCCAAACACACCAAAAACTGGGCTAAACAGAATCAAAACAAATCAAAACAAATCCAAACCTTCTAAAAACCCACCAAAATATTTCAAAACCCGTCAAAACTAATCAAAACCTTCCGAATATCTGCCAAAACATTCCAAATACCCGCCAAAAGATTTTAAAACCCGCCAAAAAGAATCCAAACATTCCAAAACCTGCCAACACAATAAAAACAACTCAAGAGAATACAAAACATTCTAAAACCCAACCAAGACATTCCGAAAACCCGCCAAAACATCATAAAAACAAATCAAAACCAACCAAAATATTCCAAAAACCCGCCAAAATGATTTAGACCCGCAAAACTCATCAAAACATTCTGAAAAGATGCCAAAACATTAGAAAACCAGCCTGAACTGATCAAAACATTCAAAAAACTTGGCAAATCATCATAAAAACAAATCAAAACCAACCAAAAAATTCCAAGAACCTGACAAAATAGTTTAGAACCTGCCAAACCTGATCAAAACATTCTGAAAAGATGCCAAAATACTAGAAAACCAGTCAGAAGTGATCGAAACTTTCAATAACTTGCCAAAACATAATCAAAACAAATGAAAGCAAACCAAAACATTCCAAATACCCGCCAAAAGATTTTAAAACCCGCCAAAAGGAATCCAAACATTCCAAAACCTGCCAAGACAATCAAAACAACACAAGAGAAAACAAAACATTCTGAAACACCACCAAAACATTCCGAAAACCCGCCAAAACATCATAAAAACAATTCAAAACCAACCAAAAAATAAGAGGAACACGGCAACATATTGGCAAGCAAGAGACGGAGAACGTGACACCTTCTAGGAGGCCAAGAAGGAAGCCGCACAACACCTGCACTGTGTCTGCAACTTTCAAACTGCTAGAAGCTAGTGGCTTGCCACTGGCTTGCCTATTCAATTGCCATTAGCATTCCAATGGAAGCTATTCTTGGACAACTTTGCTCTGCTTGCTGCTAGTTCTGCCCCAGCCTACCATAGAGAACCTTGCTCTTGCCTTGAGGCTCTGAGATGCCAAGAACTTGTCAACTTCAAAGGGCGGGCCGGGCTACATCTACTCAGCTGCCACAGTTTCTCCTTGCTAGACCTAGTGGGAAAGCATTTTGCTGAGATGCAGAAGGCAAGAAACGCAGAATACGGAGACGCGGAGCTGTCCCAAGTGCCGCTGCCAGGCGTCTTTCCGCAGAAGGAGCGCCCCGGAGCGCACCGCAACCGGCACCGTCATCTCTGCGCAAAGAGCCAAAATATTTTAAAACCCGCCAAAACTAATCCAAAAATATTTTCAAACCCGCCAAAATAGAAAACCAGACAGAAGTGATCAATACATTCGAAAAAACCTGACAAAACATGATCAAGCCCACCAAAGCTAATCCAAACACACCAAAAACTGGGCTAAACAGAATCAAAACAAATCAAAACAAATCGAAACCTTCTAAAAACCCGCCAAAATATTTCAAAACCCGTCAAAACTAATCAAAACCTTCCGAACACCCGCCAAAACATTCCAAATACCCGCCAAAGGATTTTAAAACCGGCCAAAAGGAATCCAAACATTCCAAAACCTGCCAACACAATAAAAACAACTCAAGAGAATACAAAACATTCTAAAACCCAACCAAGACATTCCGAAAACCCGCCAAAACATCATAAAAACAAATCAAAACCAACCAAAATATTCCAAAAACCCGCCAAAATGATTTAGACCCACAAAACTCATCAAAACATTCTGAAAAGATGCCAAAACATTAGAAAACCAGCCTGAACTGATCAAAACATTCAAAAAACTTGGCAAAACATCATAAAAACAAATCAAAACCAACCGAAACATTCCAAAAACCAGCCAAAATATTCCGAAATCTGGCCAAAACATCATAAAAACAAATCAAAACCAACCAAAACATTCCAAAAACCCGACAAAATAGTTTAGAACCTGCCAAACCTGATCAAAACATTCTGAAAAGATGCCAAAATACTAGAAAACCAGTCAGAAGTGATCGAAACTTTCAATAACTTGCCAAAACATAATCAAAACAAATGAAAGCAAACCAAAACATTCCAAATACCCGCCAAAAGATTTTAAAACCCGCCAAAAGGAATCCAAACATTCCAAAACCTGCCAAGACAATATAAACAACACAAGAGAAAACAAAACATTCTAAAACACCACCAAAACATTCCGAAAACCCGCCAAAACATCATAAAAACAATTCAAAACCAACCAAAAAATAAGAGGAACACGTCAACATATTGGCAAGCAAGAGACGGAGAACGCGGCACCTTCTAGGAAGCCGAGAAGGAAGCCGCAAAACACCTGCACTGTGTCTGCAACTTTCAAACTGCTAGAAGCTAGTGGCTTGCCACTGGCCTGCCTCTTCAATTGCCATTAGCATTCCAATGGAAGCTATTCTTGGACAACTTTGCTCTGCTTGCTGCTAGTTCTGCCCCAGCCTACCATAGAGAACCTTGCTCTTGCCTTGAGGCTCTGAGATGCCAAGAACTTGTCAACTTCAAAGGGCGGGCCGGGCTACATCTACTCAGCTGCCACAGTTTCTCCTTGCTAGACCTAGTGGGAAATCATTTTGCTGAGATGCAGAAGGCAAGAAACGCAGAATACGGAGACGCGGAGCTGTCCCAAGTGCCGCTGCCAGGGGTCTTTCCGCAGAAGGAGCGCCCCGGAGCGCACCGCAACCGGCACCGTCATCTCTGCGCAAAGAGCCAAAATATTTTAAAACCCGCCAAAACTAATCCAAAAATATTTTCAAACCCGCCAAAATAGAAAACCAGACAGAAGTGATCAATACATTCAAAAAAACCTGACAAAACATGATCAAGCCCACCAAAGCTAATCCAAACACACCAAAAACTGGGCTAAACAGAATCAAAACAAATCAAAACAAATCCAAACCTTCTAAAAACCCGCCAAAATATTTCAAAATCCGTCAAAACTAAACAAAACCTTCCGAATACCCGCCAAAGCATTCCAAATACCCGCCAAAAGATTTTAAAACCCGCCAAAAAGAAGCCAAACATTCCAAAACCTGCCAACAAAATAAAAACAACTCAAGAGAATACAAAACATTCTAAAACCCAACCAAGACATTCCGAAAACCAGCCAAAACATCATAAAAACAAATCAAAACCAACCAAAACATTCCTAAAACCTGACAAAATAGTTTAGAACCTGCCAAACCTGATCAAAACATTCTGAAAAGATGCCAAAATACTAGAAAACCAGTCTGAAGTGATCGAAACTTTCAATAACTTGCCAAAACATAATCAAAACAAATGAAAGCAAACCAAAACATTCCAAACACCCGCCAAAAGATTTTAAAACCCGCCAAAAGGAATCCAAATGTTCCACAACCTGCCAAGACAATCAAAACAACACAAGAGAAAACAAAACATTCTGAAACACCACCAAAACATTCCGAAAACCTGCCAAAACATCATCAAAACAAATCAAAACAAACCAAACAATAGGAGGAACACGGCAACATATTGGCACGCAAGAGACGGAGAGCGCGGCACCTTCTAGGAGGCCAAGAAGGAAGCCGCACAACACCTGCACTGTGTCTGCAACTTTCAAACTGCTAGAAGCTAGTGGCTTGCCACTGGCCTGCCTCTTCAATTGCCATTAGCATTCCAATGGAAGCTATTCTTGGACAACTTTGCTCTGCTTGCTGCTAGTTCTGCCCCAGCCTACCATAGAGAACCTTGCTCTTGCCTTGAGGCTCTGAGATGCCAAGAACTTGTCAACTTCAAAGGGCGGGCCGGGCTACATCTACTCAGCTGCCACAGTTTCTCCTTGCTAGACCTAGTGGGAAAGCATTTTGCTGAGATGCAGAAGGCAAGAAACGCAGAATACGGAGACGCGGAGCTGTCCCAAGTGCCGCTGCCAGGCGTCTTTCCGCAGAAGGAGCGCCCCGGAGCGCACCGCAACCGGCACCGTCATCTCTGCGCAAAGAGCCAAAATATTTTAAAACCCGCCAAAACTAATCCAAAAATATTTTCAAACCCGCCAAAATAGAAAACCAGACAGAAGTCATCAATACATTTGAAAAAACCTGACAAAACATGATCAAGCCCACCAAAGCTAATCCAAACACACCAAAAACTGGGCTAAACAGAATCAAAACAAATCAAAACAAATCCAAACCTTCTAAAAACCCGCCAAAATATTTCAAAACCCGTCAAAACTAATCAAAACCTTCCGAATACCCGCCAAAACATTCCAAATATCCGCCAAAAGATTTTAAAACCCGCCAAAAAGTATCCAAACATTCCAAAACCTGCCAACACAATAAAAGCAACTCAAGAGAATACAAAACATTCTAAAACCCAACCAAGACATTCCGAAAACCCGCCAAAACATCATAAAAACAAATCAAAACCAACCAAAATATTCCAAAAACCCGCCAAAATGATTTAGACCCGCAAAACTCATCAAAACATTCTGAAAAGATGCCAAAACATTAGAAAACCAGCCTGAACTGATCAAAACATTCAAAAAACTTGGCAAATCATCATAAAAACAAATCAAAACCAACCAAAACATTCCAAAAACCCGACAAAATAGTTTAGAACCTGCCAAACCCGATCAAAACATTCTGAAAAGATGCCAAAATACTATCAAACCAGTAAGAAGTGATCGAAACATTCAATAACTTGCCAAAACATAATCAAAACAAATGAAAGCAAACCAAAACATTCCAAATACCCGCCAAAAGATTTTAAAACCCGCCAAAAGGAATCCAAACATTCCAAAACCTGCCAAGACAATATAAACAACACAAGAGAAAACAAAACATTCTAAAACACCACCAAAACATTCCGAAAACCCGCCAAAACATCATAAAAACAAATCAAAACCAACCAAAAAATAAGCGGAACACGGCAACATATTGGCAAGCAAGAGACGGAGAACGCGGCACCTTCTAGGAAGCCAAGAAGGAAGCCGCACAACACCTGCACTGTGTCTGCAACTTTCAAACTGCTGGAAGCTAGTGGCTTGCCACTGGCCTGCCTCTTCAATTGCCATTAGCATTCCAATGGAAGCTATTCTTGGACAACTTTGCTCTGCTTGCTGCTAGTTCTGCCCCAGCCTACCATAGAGAACCTTGCTCTTTCCTTGAGGCTCTGAGATGCCAAGAACTTGTCAACTTCAAAGGGCGGGCCGGGCTACATCTACTCAGCTGCCACAGTTTCTCCTTGCTAGACCTAGTGGGAAATCATTTTGCTGAGATGCAGAAGGCAAGAAACGCAGAATACGGAGACGCGGAGCTGTCCCAAGTGCCGCTGCCAGGCGTCTTTCCGCAGAAGGAGCGCCCCGGAGAGCACCGCAACCGGCACCGTCATCTCTGCGCAAAGAGCCAAAATATTTTCAAACCCGCCAAAACTCATCCAAAAATATTTTCAAACCCGCCAAAATAGAAAACCAGACAGAAGTGATCAATACATTCGAAAAAACCTGACAAAACATGATCAAGCCCACCAAAGCTAATCCAAACACACCAAAAACTGGGCTAAACAGAATCAAAACAAATCAAAACAAATCGAAACCTTCTAAAAACCCGCCAAAATATTTCAAAACCCGTCAAAACTAATCAAAACCTTCCGAATACCTGCCAAAACATTCCAAATACCAGCCAAAAGATTTTAAAACCCGCCAAAAAGTATCCAAACATTCCAAAACCTGCCAACACAATAAAAGCAACTCAAGAGAATACAAAACATTCTAAAACCCAACCAAGACATTCCGAAAACCCGCCAAAACATCATAAAAACAAATCAAAACCAACCAAAATATTCCAAAAACCCGCCAAAATGATTTAGACCCGCAAAACTCATCAAAACATTCTGAAAAGATGCCAAAACATTAGAAAACCAGCCTGAACTGATCAAAACATTCAAAAAACTTGGCAAATCATCATAACAACAAATCAAAACCAACCAAAAAATTCCTAAAAGCTGACAAAATAGTTTAGAACCTGCCAAAGCTGATCAAAACATTCTTAAGAGATGCCAAAATACTAGAAAACCAGTCAGAAGTGATCGAAACATTCAATAACTTGCCAAAACATAATCAAAACAAATGAAAGCAAACCAAAACATTCCAAATACCCGCCAAAAGATTTTAAAACCCGCCAAAAGGAATCCAAACATTCCAAAACCTGCCAAGACAATCAAAACAACACAAGAGAAAACAAAACATTCTGAAACACCACCAAAACATTCCGAAAACCCGCCAAAACATCATAAAAACAATTCAAAACCAACCAAAAAATAAGAGGAACACGGCAACATATTGGCAAGCAAGAGACGGAGAACGTGACACCTTCTAGGAGGCCAAGAAGGAAGCCGCACAACACCTGCACTGTGTCTGCAACTTTCAAACTGCTAGAAGCTAGTGGCTTGCCACTGGCTTGCCTCTTCAATTGCCATTAGCATTCCAATGGAAGCTATTCTTGGACAACTTTGCTCTGCTTGCTGCTAGTTCTGCCCCAGCCTACCATAGATAACCTTGCTCTTGCCTTGAGGCTCTGAGATGCCAAGAACTTGTCAACTTCAAAGGGCGGGCCGGGCTACATCTACTCAGCTGCCACATTTTCTCCTTGCTAGACCTAGTGGGAAATCATTTTGCTGAGATGCAGAAGGCAAGAAACGCAGAATACGGAGACGCGGAGCTGTCCCAAGTGCCGCTGCCAGGGGTCTTTCCGCAGAAGGAGCGCCCCGGAGCGCACCGCAACCGGCACCGTCATCTCTGCGCAAAGAGCCAAAATATTTTAAAACCCGCCAAAACTAATCCAAAAATATTTTCAAACCCGCCAAAATAGAAAACCAGACAGAAGTGATCAATACATTCAAAAAAACCTGACAAAACATGATCAAGCCCACCAAAGCTAATCCAAACACACCAAAAACTGGGCTAAACAGAATCAAAACAAATCAAAACAAATCCAAACCTTCTAAAAACCCGCCAAAATATTTCAAAACCCGTCAAAACTAAACAAAACCTTCCGAATACCCGCCAAAACATTCCAAATACCAGCCAAAAGATTTTAAAACCCGCCAAAAAGAATCCAAACATTCCAAAACATGCCAACACAATAAAAACAACTCAAGAGAATACAAAACATTCTAAAACCCAACCAAGACATTCCGAAAACCCGCCAAAACATCATAAAAACAAATCAAAACCAACCAAAACATTCCTAAAACCTGACAAAATAGTTTAGAACCTGCCAAACCTGATCAAAACATTCTGAAAAGATGCCAAAATACTAGAAAACCAGTCAGAAGTGATCGAAACTTTCAATAACTTGCCAAAACATAATCAAAACAAATGAAAGCAAACCAAAACATTCCAAACACCCGCCAAAAGATTTTAAAACCCGCCAAAAGGAATCCAAATGTTCCACAACCTGCCAAGACAATCAAAACAAAACAAGAGAAAACAAAACATTCTGAAACACCACCAAAACATTCCGAAAACCTGCCAAAACATCATCAAAACAAATCAAAACAAACCAAACAATAGGAGGAACACGGCAACATATTGGCACGCAAGAGACGGAGAGCGCGGCACCTTCTAGGAGGCCAAGAAGGAAGCCGCACAACACCTGCACTGTGTCTGCAACTTTCAAACTGCTAGAAGCTAGTGGCTTGCCACTGGCCTGCCTCTTCAATTGCCATTAGCATTCCAATGGAAGCTATTCTTGGACAACTTTGCTCTGCTTGCTGCTAGTTCTGCCCCAGCCTACCATAGAGAACCTTGCTCTTGCCTTGAGGCTCTGAGATGCCAAGAACTTGTCAACTTCAAAGGGCGGGCCGGGCTACATCTACTCAGCTGCCACAGTTTCTCCTTGCTAGACCTAGTGGGAAAGCATTTTGCTGAGATGCAGAAGGCAAGAAACGCAGAATACGGAGACGCGGAGCTGTCCCAAGTGCCGCTGCCAGGCGTCTTTCCGCAGAAGGAGCGCCCCGGAGCGCACCGCAACCGGCACCGTCATCTCTGCGCAAAGAGCCAAAATATTTTAAAACCCGCCAAAACTAATCCAAAAATATTTTCAAACCCGCCAAAATAGAAAACCAGACAGAAGTGATCAATACATTTGAAAAAACCTGACAAAACATGATCAAGCCCACCAAAGCTAATCCAAACACACCAAAAACTGGGCTAAACAGAATCAAAACAAATCAAAACAAATCGAAACCTTCTAAAAACCCGCCAAAATATTTCAAAACCCGTCAAAACTAATCAAAACCTTCCGAATACCCGCCAAAACATTCCAAATATCCGCCAAAAGATTTTAAAACCCGCCAAAAAGTATCCAAACATTCCAAAACCTGCCAACACAATAAAAGCAACTCAAGAGAATACAAAACATTCTAAAACCCAACCAAGACATTCCGAAAACCCGCCAAAACATCATAAAAACAAATCAAAACCAACCAAAATATTCCAAAAACCCGCCAAAATGATTTAGACCCGCAAAACTCATCAAAACATTCTGAAAAGATGCCAAAACATTAGAAAACCAGCCTGAACTGATCAAAACATTCAAAAAACTTGGCAAAACATCATAAAAACAAATCAAAACCAACCAAAACATTCCAAAAACCCGACAAAATAGTTTAGAACCTGCCAAACCCGATCAAAACATTCTGAAAAGATGCCAAAATACTATCAAACCAGTAAGAAGTGATCGAAACATTCAATAACTTGCCAAAACATAATCAAAACAAATGAAAGCAAACCAAAACATTCCAAATACCCACCAAAAGATTTTAAAACCCGCCAAAAGGAATCCAAACATTCCAAAACCTGCCAAGACAATATAAACAACACAAGAGAAAACAAAACATTCTAAAACACCACCAAAACATTCCGAAAACCCGCCAAAACATCATAAAAACAAATCAAAACCAACCAAAAAATAAGCGGAACACGGCAACATATTGGCAAGCAAGAGACGGAGAACGCGGCACCTTCTAGGAAGCCAAGAAGGAAGCCGCACAACACCTGCACTGTGTCTGCAACTTTCAAACTGCTGGAAGCTAGTGGCTTGCCACTGGCCTGCCTCTTCAATTGCCATTAGCATTCCAATGGAAGCTATTCTTGGACAACTTTGCTCTGCTTGCTGCTAGTTCTGCCCCAGCCTACCATAGAGAACCTTGCTCTTTCCTTGAGGCTCTGAGATGCCAAGAACTTGTCAACTTCAAAGGGCGGGCCGGGCTACATCTACTCAGCTGCCACAGTTTCTCCTTGCTAGACCTAGTGGGAAATCATTTTGCTGAGATGCAGAAGGCAAGAAACGCAGAATACGGAGACGCGGAGCTGTCCCAAGTGCCGCTGCCAGGCGTCTTTCCGCAGAAGGAGCGCCCCGGAGAGCACCGCAACCGGCACCGTCATCTCTGCGCAAAGAGCCAAAATATTTTCAAACCCGCCAAAACTAATCCAAAAATATTTTCAAACCCGCCAAAATAGAAAACCGGACGGAAGTGATCAATACATTCGAAAAAACCGGACAAAACATGATCAAGCCCACCAAAGCTAATCCAAACACACCAAAAACTGGGCTAAACAGAATCAAAACAAATCAAAACAAATCTAAACCTTCTAAAAACCCACCAAAATATTTCAAAACCCGTCAAAACTAATCAAAACCTTCCGAATACCCGCCAAAACATTCCAAATACCAGCCAAAAGATTTTAAAACCCGCCAAAAAGTATCCAAACATTCCAAAACCTGCCAACACAATAAAAACAACTCAAGAGAATACAAAACATTCTAAAACCCAACCAAGACATTCCGAAAACCCGCCAAAACATCATAAAAACAAATCAAAACCAACCAAAATATTCCAAAAACCCGCCAAAATGATTTAGACCCGCAAAACTCATCAAAACATTCTGAAAAGATGCCAAAACATTAGAAAACCAGCCTGAACTGATCAAAACATTCAAAAAACTTGGCAAATCATCATAACAACAAATCAAAACCAACCAAAAAATTCCTAAAAGCTGACAAAATAGTTTAGAACCTGCCAAACCTGATCAAAACATTCTGAAAAGATGCCAAAATACTAGAAAACCAGTCAGAAGTGATCGAAACATTCAATAACTTGCCAAAACATAATCAAAACAAATGAAAGCAAACCAAAACATTCCAAATACCCGCCAAAAGATTTTAAAACCCGCCAAAAGGAATCCAAACATTCCAAAACCTGCCAAGACAATCAAAACAACACAAGAGTAAACAAAACATTCTGAAACACCACCAAAACATTCCGAAAACCTGCCAAAACATCATAAAAACAATTCAAAACCAACCAAAAAATAAGCGGAACACGGCAACATATTGGCAAGCAAGAGACGGAGAACGTGACACCTTCTAGGAGGCCAAGAAGGAAGCCGCACAACACCTGCACTGTGTCTGCAACTTTCAAACTGCTAGAAGCTAGTGGCTTGCCACTGGCTTGCCTCTTCAATTGCCATTAGCATTCCAATGGAAGCTATTCTTGGACAACTTTGCTCTGCTTGCTGCTAGTTCTGCCCCAGCCTACCATAGATAACCTTGCTCTTCCCTTGAGGCTCTGAGATGCCAAGAACTTGTCAACTTCAAAGGGCGGGCCGGGCTACATCTACTCAGCTGCCACAGTTTCTCCTTGCTAGACCTAGTGGGAAAGCATTTTGCTGAGATGCAGAAGGCAAGAAACGCAGAATACGGAGACGCGGAGCTGTCCCAAGTGCCGCTGCCAGGCGTCTTTCCGCAGAAGGAGCGCCCCGGAGCGCACCGCAACCGGCACCGTCATCTCTGCGCAAAGAGCCAAAATATTTTAAAACCTGCCAAAACTAATCCAAAAATATTTTCAAACCAGCCAAAATAGGAAACCAGACAGAAGTCATCAATACATTCGAAAAAACCTGACAAAACATGATCAAGCCCACCAAAGCTAATCCAAACACACCAAAAACTGGGCTAAACAGAATCAAAACAAATCAAAACAAATCCAAACCTTCTAAAAACCCGCCAAAATATTTCAAAACCCGTCAAAACTAATCAAAACCTTCCGAATACCTGCCAAAACATTCCAAATACCCGCCAAAAGATTTTAAAACCCGCCAAAAAGAATCCAAACATTCCAAAACCTGCCAACACAATAAAAACAACTCAAGAGAATACAAAACATTCTAAAACCCAACCAAGACATTCCGAAAACCCGCCAAAACATCATAAAAACAAATCAAAACCAACCAAAATATTCCAAAAACCCGCCAAAATGATTTAGACCCACAAAACTCATCAAAACATTCTGAAAAGATGCCAAAACATTAGAAAACCAGCCTGAACTGATCAAAACATTCAAAAAACTTGGCAAATCATCATAAAAACAAATCAAAACCAACCAAAAAATTCCTAAAACCTGACAAAATAGTTTAGAACCTGCCAAACCTGATCAAAACATTCTGAAAAGATGCCAAAATACTATCAAACCAGTCAGAAGTGATCGAAACATTCAATAACTTGCCAAAACATAATCAAAACAAATGAAAGCAAACCAAAACATTCCAAATACCCGCCAAAAGATTTTAAAACCCGCCAAAAGGAATCCAAACATTCCAAAACCTGCCAAGACAATCAAAACAACACAAGAGTAAACAAAACATTCTGAAACACCACCAAAACATTCCGAAAACCTGCCAAAACATCATAAAAACAATTCAAAACCAACCAAAAAATAAGCGGAACACGGCAACATATTGGCAAGCAAGAGACGGAGAACGTGACACCTTCTAGGAGGCCAAGAAGGAAGCCGCACAACACCTGCACTGTGTCTGCAACTTTCAAACTGCTAGAAGCTAGTGGCTTGCCACTGGCTTGCCTCTTCAATTGCCATTAGCATTCCAATGGAAGCTATTCTTGGACAACTTTGCTCTGCTTGCTGCTAGTTCTGCCCCAGCCTACCATAGATAACCTTGCTCTTGCCTTGAGGCTCTGAGATGCCAAGAACTTGTCAACTTCAAAGGGCGGGCCGGGCTACATCTACTCAGCTGCCACAGTTTCTCCTTGCTAGACCTAGTGGGAAATCATTTTGCTGAGATGCAGAAGGCAAGAAACGCAGAATACGGAGACGCGGAGCTGTCCCAAGTGCCGCTGCCAGGCGTCTTTCCGCAGAAGGAGCGCCCCGGAGCGCACCGCAACCGGCACCGTCATCTCTGCGCAAAGAGCCAAAATATTTTAAAACCCGCCAAAACTAATCCAAAAATATTTTCAAACCAGCCAAAATAGAAAACCAGACAGAAGTGATCAATACATTCGAAAAAACCTGACAAAACATGATCAAGCCCACCAAAGCTAATCCAAACACACCAAAAACTGGGCTAAACAGAATCAAAACAAATCAAAACAAATCCAAACCTTCTAAAAACCCGCCAAAATATTTCAAAACCCGTCAAAACTAAACAAAACCTTCCGAATACCCGCCAAAACATTCCAAATACCCGCCAAAAGATTTTAAAACCTGCCAAAAAGAATCCAAACATTCCAAAACCTGCCAACACAATAAAAACAACTCAAGAGAATACAAAACATTCTAAAACCCAACCAAGACATTCCGAAAACCCGCCAAAACATCATAAAAACAAATCAAAACCAACCAAAACATTCCTAAAACCTGACAAAATAGTTTAGAACCTGCCAAACCTAATCAAAACATTCTGAAAAGATGCCAAAATACTATCAAACCAGTCAGAAGTGATCGAAACTTTCAATAACTTGCCAAAACATAATCAAAACAAATGAAAGCAAACCAAAACATTCCAAACACCCGCCAAAAGATTTTAAAACCCGCCAAAAGGAATCCAAATGTTCCACAACCTGCCAAGACAATCAAAACAACACAAGAGTAAACAAAACATTCTGAAACACCACCAAAACATTCCGAAAACCTGCCAAAACATCATCAAAACAAATAAAAACAAACCAAACAATAGGAGGAACACGGCAACATATTGGCACGCAAGAGACGGAGAAGGTGACACCTTCTAGGAGGCCAAGAAGGAAGCCGCACAACACCTGCACTGTGTCTGCAACTTTCAAACTGCTAGAAGCTAGTGGCTTGCCACTGGCCTGCCTCTTCAATTGCCATTAGCATTCCAATGGAAGCTATTCTTGGACAACTTTGCTCTGCTTGCTGCTAGTTCTGCCCCAGCCTACCATAGAGAACCTTGCTCTTCCCTTGAGGCTCTGAGATGCCAAGAACTTGTCAACTTCAAAGGGCGGGCCGGGCTACATCTACTCAGCTGCCACAGTTTCTCCTTGCTAGACCTAGTGGGAAATCATTTTGCTGAGATGCAGAAGGCAAGAAACGCAGAATACGGAGACGCGGAGCTGTCCCAAGTGCCGCTGCCAGGCGTCTTTCCGCAGAAGGAGCGCCCCGGAGCGCACCGCAACCGGCACCGTCATCTCTGCGCAAAGAGCCAAAATATTTTCAAACCCGCCAAAACTAATCCAAAAATATTTTCAAACCCGCCAAAATAGAAAACCAGACAGAAGTCATCAATACATTCGAAAAAACCTGACAAAACATGAGAAAGCCCACCAAAGCTAATCCAAACACACCAAAAACTGGGCTAAACAGAATCAAAACAAATCAAAACAAATCTAAACCTTCTAAAAACCCGCCAAAATATTTCAAAACCCGTCAAAACTAATCAAAACCTTCCGAATACCCGCCAAAACATTCCAAATACCAGCCAAAAGATTTTAAAACCCGCCAAAAAGTATCCAAACATTCCAAAACCTGCCAACACAATAAAAACAACTCAAGAGAATACAAAACATTCTAAAACCCAACCAAGACATTCCGAAAACCAGCCAAAACATCATAAAAACAAATCAAAACCAACCAAAATATTCCAAAAACCCGCCAAAATGATTTAGACCCGCAAAACTCATCAAAACATTCTGAAAAGATGCCAAAACATTAGAAAACCAGCCTGAACTGATCAAAACATTCAAAAAACTTGGCAAATCATCATAACAACAAATCAAAACCAACCAAAAAATTCCTAAAAGCTGACAAAATAGTTTAGAACCTGCCAAACCTGATCAAAACATTCTTAAAAGATGCCAAAATACTAGAAAACCAGTCAGAAGTGATCGAAACATTCAATAACTTGCCAAAACATAATCAAAACAAATGAAAGCAAACCAAAACATTCCAAATACCCGCCAAAAGATTTTAAAACCCGCCAAAAGGAATCCAAACATTCCAAAACCTGCCAAGACAATCAAAACAACACAAGAGTAAACAAAACATTCTGAAACACCACCAAAACATTCCGAAAACCTGCCAAAACATCATAAAAACAATTCAAAACCAACCAAAAAATAAGAGGAACACGGCAACATATTGGCAAGCAAGAGACGGAGAACGTGACACCTTCTAGGAGGCCAAGAAGGAAGCCGCACAACACCTGCACTGTGTCTGCAACTTTCAAACTGCTAGAAGCTAGTGGCTTGCCACTGGCTTGCCTCTTCAATTGCCATTAGCATTCCAATGGAAGCTATTCTTGGACAACTTTGCTCTGCTTGCTGCTAGTTCTGCCCCAGCCTACCATAGATAACCTTGCTCTTCCCTTGAGGCTCTGAGATGCCAAGAACTTGTCAACTTCAAAGGGCGGGCCGGGCTACATCTACTCAGCTGCCACAGTTTCTCCTTGCTAGACCTAGTGGGAAAGCATTTTGCTGAGATGCAGAAGGCAAGAAACGCAGAATACGGAGACGCGGAGCTGTCCCAAGTGCCGCTGCCAGGCGTCTTTCCGCAGAAGGAGCGCCCCGGAGCGCACCGCAACCGGCACCGTCATCTCTGCGCAAAGAGCCAAAATATTTTAAAACCTGCCAAAACTAATCCAAAAATATTTTCAAACCAGCCAAAATAGGAAACCAGACAGAAGTCATCAATACATTCGAAAAAACCTGACAAAACATGATCAAGCCCACCAAAGCTAATCCAAACACACCAAAAACTGGGCTAAACAGAATCAAAACAAATCAAAACAAATCCAAACCTTCTAAAAACCCGCCAAAATATTTCAAAACCCGTCAAAACTAATCAAAACCTTCCGAATACCTGCCAAAACATTCCAAATACCCGCCAAAAGATTTTAAAACCCGCCAAAAAGAATCCAAACATTCCAAAACCTGCCAACACAATAAAAACAACTCAAGAGAATACAAAACATTCTAAAACCCAACCAAGACATTCCGAAAACCCGCCAAAACATCATAAAAACAAATCAAAACCAACCAAAATATTCCAAAAACCCGCCAAAATGATTTAGACCCACAAAACTCATCAAAACATTCTGAAAAGATGCCAAAACATTAGAAAACCAGCCTGAACTGATCAAAACATTCAAAAAACTTGGCAAATCATCATAAAAACAAATCAAAACCAACCAAAAAATTCCTGAAACCTGACAAAATAGTTTAGAACCTGCCAAACCTGATCAAAACATTCTGAAAAGATGCCAAAATACTAGAAAACCAGTCAGAAGTGATCGAAACATTCAATAACTTGCCAAAACATAATCAAAACAAATGAAAGCAAACCAAAACATTCCAAATACCCGCCAAAAGATTTTAAAACCCGCCAAAAGGAATCCAAACATTCCAAAACCTGCCAAGACAATCAAAACAACACAAGAGTAAACAAAACATTCTGAAACACCACCAAAACATTCCGAAAACCTGCCAAAACATCATAAAAACAATTCAAAACCAACCAAAAAATAAGCGGAACACGGCAACATATTGGCAAGCAAGAGACGGAGAACGTGACACCTTCTAGGAGGCCAAGAAGGAAGCCGCACAACACCTGCACTGTGTCTGCAACTTTCAAACTGCTAGAAGCTAGTGGCTTGCCACTGGCTTGCCTCTTCAATTGCCATTAGCATTCCAATGGAAGCTATTCTTGGACAACTTTGCTCTGCTTGCTGCTAGTTCTGCCCCAGCCTACCATAGATAACCTTGCTCTTCCCTTGAGGCTCTGAGATGCCAAGAACTTGTCAACTTCAAAGGGCGGGCCGGGCTACATCTACTCAGCTGCCACAGTTTCTCCTTGCTAGACCTAGTGGGAAAGCATTTTGCTGAGATGCAGAAGGCAAGAAACGCAGAATACGGAGACGCGGAGCTGTCCCAAGTGCCGCTGCCAGGCGTCTTTCCGCAGAAGGAGCGCCCCGGAGCGCACCGCAACCGGCACCGTCATCTCTGCGCAAAGAGCCAAAATATTTTAAAACCCGCCAAAACTAATCCAAAAATATTTTCAAACCAGCCAAAATAGAAAACCAGACAGAAGTGATCAATACATTCGAAAAAACCTGACAAAACATGATCAAGCCCACCAAAGCTAATCCAAACACACCAAAAACTGGGCTAAACAGAATCAAAACAAATCCAAACCTTCTAAAAACCCGCCAAAATATTTCAAAACCCGTCAAAACTAAACAAAACCTTCCGAATACCCGCCAAAACATTCCAAATACCCGCCAAAAGATTTTAAAACCTGCCAAAAAGAATCCAAACATTCCAAAACCTGCCAACACAATAAAAACAACTCAAGAGAATACAAAACATTCTAAAACCCAACCAAGACATTCCGAAAACCCGCCAAAACATCATAAAAACAAATCAAAACCAACCAAAACATTCCAAAAACCTGACAAAATAGTTTAGAACCTGCCAAACCTAATCAAAACATTCTGAAAAGATGCCAAAATACTAGAAAACCAGTCAGAAGTGATCGAAACTTTCAATAACTTGCCAAAACATAATCAAAACAAATGAAAGCAAACCAAAACATTCCAAACACCCGCCAAAAGATTTTAAAACCCGCCAAAAGGAATCCAAATGTTCCACAACCTGCCAAGACAATCAAAACAACACAAGAGTAAACAAAACATTCTGAAACACCACCAAAACATTCCGAAAACCTGCCAAAACATCATCAAAACAAATAAAAACAAACCAAACAATAGGAGGAACACGGCAACATATTGGCACGCAAGAGACGGAGAAGGTGACACCTTCTAGGAGGCCAAGAAGGAAGCCGCACAACACCTGCACTGTGTCTGCAACTTTCAAACTGCTAGAAGCTAGTGGCTTGCCACTGGCCTGCCTCTTCAATTGCCATTAGCATTCCAATGGAAGCTATTCTTGGACAACTTTGCTCTGCTTGCTGCTAGTTCTGCCCCAGCCTACCATAGAGAACCTTGCTCTTGCCTTGAGGCTCTGAGATGCCAAGAACTTGTCAACTTCAAAGGGCGGGCCGGGCTACATCTACTCAGCTGCCACAGTTTCTCCTTGCTAGACCTAGTGGGAAAGCATTTTGCTGAGATGCAGAAGGCAAGAAACGCAGAATACGGAGACGCGGAGCTGTCCCAAGTGCCGCTGCCAGGCGTCTTTCTGCAGAAGGAGCGCCCGGAGCGCACCGCAACCGGCACCGTCATCTCTGCGCAAAGAGCCAAAATATTTTCAAACCCGCCAAAACTAATCCAAAAATATTTTCAAACCCGCCAAAATAGAAAACCAGACAGAAGTCATCAATACATTTGAAAAAACCTGACAAAACATGATCAAGCCCACCAAAGCTAATCCAAACACACCAAAAACTGGGCTAAACAGAATCAAAACAAATCAAAACAAATCCAAACCTTCTAAAAACCCGCCAAAATATTTCAAAACCCGTCAAAACTAAACAAAACCTTCCGAATACCCGCCAAAACATTCCAAATACCCGCCAAAAGATTTTAAAACCTGCCAAAAAGAATCCAAACATTCCAAAACCTGCCAACACAATAAAAACAACTCAAGAGAATACAAAACATTCTAAAACCCAACCAAGACATTCCGAAAACCCGCCAAAACATCATAAAAACAAATCAAAACCAACCAAAATATTCCAAAAACCTGACAAAATAGTTTAGAACCTGCCAAACCTAATCAAAACATTCTGAAAAGATGCCAAAATACTAGAAAACCAGTCAGAAGTGATCGAAACTTTCAATAACTTGCCAAAACATAATCAAAACAAATGAAAGCAAACCAAAACATTCCAAACACCCGCCAAAAGATTTTAAAACCCGCCAAAAGGAATCCAAATGTTCCAAAACCTGCCAAGACAATCAAAACAACACAAGAGTAAACAAAACATTCTGAAACACCACCAAAACATTCCGAAAACCTGCCAAAACATCATCAAAACAAATAAAAACAAACCAAACAATAGGAGGAACACGGCAACATATTGGCACGCAAGAGACGGAGAAGGTGACACCTTCTAGGAAGCCAAGAAGGAAGCCGCACAACACCTGCACTGTGTCTGCAACTTTCAAACTGCTAGAAGCTAGTGGCTTGCCACTGGCCTGCCTCTTCAATTGCCATTAGCATTCCAATGGAAGCTATTCTTGGACAACTTTGCTCTGCTTGCTGCTAGTTCTGCCCCAGCCTACCATAGAGAACCTTGCTCTTCCCTTGAGGCTCTGAGATGCCAAGAACTTGTCAACTTCAAAGGGCGGGCCGGGCTACATCTACTCAGCTGCCACAGTTTCTCCTTGCTAGACCTAGTGGGAAATCATTTTGCTGAGATGCAGAAGGCAAGAAACGCAGAATACGGAGACGCGGAGCCGTCCCAAGTGCCGCTGCCAGGCGTCTTTCCGCAGAAGGAGCGCCCCGGAGCGCACCGCAACCGGCACCGTCATCTCTGCGCAAAGAGCCAAAATATTTTAAAACCCGCCAAAACTAATCCAAAAATATTTTCAAACCCGCCAAAATAGAAAACCAGACAGAAGTGATCAATACATTCGAAAAAACCTGACAAAACATGAGAAAGCCCACCAAAGCTAATCCAAACACACCAAAAACTGGGCTAAACAGAATCAAAACAAATCAAAACAAATCCAAACCTTCTAAAAACCCGCCAAAATATTTCAAAACCCGTCAAAACTAATCAAAACCTTCCGAATACCCGCCAAAACATTCCAAATACCCGCCAAAAGATTTTAAAACCCGCCAAAAGCAATCCCAACATTCCAAAACCTGCCAACACAATAAAAACAACTCAAGAGAATACAAAACATTCTAAAACCCAACCAAGACATTGCGAAAACCCGCCAAAACATCATAAAAACAAATCAAAACCAACCAAAATATTCCAAAAACCCGCCAAAATGATTTAGACCCGCAAAACTCATCAAAACATTCTGAAAAGATGCCAAAACATTAGAAAACCAGCCTGAACTGATCAAAACATTCAAAAAACTTGGCAAATCATCATAAAAACAAATCAAAACCAACCAAAAAATTCCTAAAACCTGACAAAATAGTTTAGAACCTGCCAAACCTGATCAAAACATTCTGAAAAGATGCCAAAATACTAGAAAACCAGTCAGAAGTGATCGAAACATTCAATAACTTGCCAAAACATAATCAAAACAAATGAAAGCAAACCAAAACATTCCAAATACCCGCCAAAAGATTTTAAAACCCGCCAAAAGGAATCCAAACATTCCAAAACCTGCCAAGACAATCAAAACAACACAAGAGTAAACAAAACATTCTGAAACACCACCAAAACATTCCGAAAACCTGCCAAAACATCATAAAAACAATTCAAAACCAACCAAAAAATAAGAGGAACACGGCAACATATTGGCAAGCAAGAGACGGAGAACGTGACACCTTCTAGGAGGCCAAGAAGGAAGCCGCACAACACCTGCACTGTGTCTGCAACTTTCAAACTGCTAGAAGCTAGTGGCTTGCCACTGGCTGGCCTCTTCAATTGCCATTAGCATTCCAATGGAAGCTATTCTTGGACAACTTTGCTCTGCTTGCTGCTAGTTCTGCCCCAGCCTACCATAGATAACCTTGCTCTTGCCTTGAGGCTCTGAGATGCCAAGAACTTGTCAACTTCAAAGGGCGGGCCGGGCTACATCTACTCAGCTGCCACAGTTTCTCCTTGCTAGACCTAGTGGGAAAGCATTTTGCTGAGATGCAGAAGGCAAGAAACGCAGAATACGGAGACGCGGAGCTGTCCCAAGTGCCGCTGCCAGGCGTCTTTCCGCAGAAGGAGCGCCCCGGAGCGCACCGCAACCGGCACCGTCATCTCTGCGCAGAGAGCCAAAATATTTTAAAACCTGCCAAAACTAATCCAAAAATATTTTCAAACCAGCCAAAATAGGAAACCAGACAGAAGTCATCAATACATTCGAAAAAACCTGACAAAACATGATCAAGCCCACCAAAGCTAATCCAAACACACCAAAAACTGGGCTAAACAGAATCAAAACAAATCAAAACAAATCCAAACCTTCTAAAAACCCGCCAAAATATTTCAAAACCCGTCAAAACTAATCAAAACCTTCCGAATACCTGCCAAAACATTCCAAATACCCGCCAAAAGATTTTAAAACCCGCCAAAAAGAATCCAAACATTCCAAAACCTGCCAACACAATAAAAACAACTCAAGAGAATACAAAACATTCTAAAACCCAACCAAGACATTCCGAAAACCCGCCAAAACATCATAAAAACAAATCAAAACCAACCAAAACATTCCTAAAACCTGACAAAATAGTTTAGAACCTGCCAAACCTAATCAAAACATTCTGAAAAGATGCCAAAATACTATCAAACCAGTCAGAAGTGATCGAAACTTTCAATAACTTGCCAAAACATAATCAAAACAAATGAAAGCAAACCAAAACATTCCAAACACCCGCCAAAAGATTTTAAAACCCGCCAAAAGGAATCCAAATGTTCCACAACCTGCCAAGACAATCAAAACAACACAAGAGTAAACAAAACATTCTGAAACACCACCAAAACATTCCGAAAACCTGCCAAAACATCATCAAAACAAATCAAAACAAACCAAACAATAGGAGGAACACGGCAACATATTGGCACGCAAGAGACGGAGAACGTGACACCTTCTAGGAGGCCAAGAAGGAAGCCGCACAACACCTGCACTGTGTCTGCAACTTTCAAACTGCTAGAAGCTAGTGGCTTGCCACTGGCCTGCCTCTTCAATTGCCATTAGCATTCCAATGGAAGCTATTCTTGGACAACTTTGCTCTGCTTGCTGCTAGTTCTGCCCCAGCCTACCATAGAGAACCTTGCTCTTGCCTTGAGGCTCTGAGATGCCAAGAACTTGTCAACTTCAAAGGGCGGGCCGGGCTACATCTACTCAGCTGCCACAGTTTCTCCTTGCTAGACCTAGTGGGAAAGCATTTTGCTGAGATGCAGAAGGCAAGAAACGCAGAATACGGAGACGCGGAGCTGTCCCAAGTGCCGCTGCCAGGCGTCTTTCTGCAGAAGGAGCGCCCCGGAGCGCACCGCAACCGGCACCGTCATCTCTGCGCAAAGAGCCAAAATATTTTCAAACCCGCCAAAACTAATCCAAAAATATTTTCAAACCCGCCAAAATAGAAAACCAGACAGAAGTCATCAATACATTTGAAAAAACCTGACAAAACATGATCAAGCCCACCAAAGCTAATCCAAACACACCAAAAACTGGGCTAAACAGAATCAAAACAAATCAAAACAAATCCAAACCTTCTAAAAGCCCGCCAAAATATTTCAAAACCCGTCAAAACTAATCAAAACCTTCCGAATACCCGCCAAAACATTCCAAATATCCGCCAAAAGATTTTAAAACCCGCCAAAAAGTATCCAAACATTCCAAAACCTGACAACACAATAAAAGCAACTCAAGAGAATACAAAACATTCTAAAACCCAACCAAGACATTCCGAAAACCCGCCAAAACATCATAAAAACAAATCAAAACCAACCAAAATATTCCAAAAACCCGCCAAAATGATTTAGACCCGCAAAACTCATCAAAACATTCTGAAAAGATGCCAAAACATTAGAAAACCAGCCTGAACTGATCAAAACATTCAAAAAACTTGGCAATACATCATAAAAACAAATCAAAACCAACCAAAACATTCCAAAAACCCGACAAAATAGTTTAGAACCTGCCAAACCCGATCAAAACATTCTGAAAAGATGCCAAAATACTATCAAACCAGTAAGAAGTGATCGAAACATTCAATAACTTGCCAAAACATAATCAAAACAAATGAAAGCAAACCAAAACATTCCAAATACCCGCCAAAAGATTTTAAAACCCGCCAAAAGGAATCCAAACATTCCAAAACCTGCCAAGACAATCAAAACAACACAAGAGTAAACAAAACATTCTGAAACACCACCAAAACATTCCGAAAACCTGCCAAAACATCATAAAAACAATTCAAAACCAACCAAAAAATAAGAGGAACACGGCAACATATTGGCAAGCAAGAGACGGAGAACGTGACACCTTCTAGGAGGCCAAGAAGGAAGCCGCACAACACCTGCACTGTGTCTGCAACTTTCAAACTGCTAGAAGCTAGTGGCTTGCCACTGGCTTGCCTCTTCAATTGCCATTAGCATTCCAATGGAAGCTATTCTTGGACAACTTTGCTCTGCTTGCTGCTAGTTCTGCCCCAGCCTACCATAGATAACCTTGCTCTTCCCTTGAGGCTCTGAGATGCCAAGAACTTGTCAACTTCAAAGGGCGGGCCGGGCTACATCTACTCAGCTGCCACAGTTTCTCCTTGCTAGACCTAGTGGGAAAGCATTTTGCTGAGATGCAGAAGGCAAGAAACGCAGAATACGGAGACGCGGAGCTGTCCCAAGTGCCGCTGCCAGGCGTCTTTCCGCAGAAGGAGCGCCCCGGAGCGCACCGCAACCGGCACCGTCATCTCTGCGCAAAGAGCCAAAATATTTTAAAACCTGCCAAAACTAATCCAAAAATATTTTCAAACCAGCCAAAATAGGAAACCAGACAGAAGTCATCAATACATTCGAAAAAACCTGACAAAACATGATCAAGCCCACCAAAGCTAATCCAAACACACCAAAAACTGGGCTAAACAGAATCAAAACAAATCAAAACAAATCCAAACCTTCTAAAAACCCGCCAAAATATTTCAAAACCCGTCAAAACTAATCAAAACCTTCCGAATACCTGCCAAAACATTCCAAATACCCGCCAAAAGATTTTAAAACCCGCCAAAAAGAATCCAAACATTCCAAAACCTGCCAACACAATAAAAACAACTCAAGAGAATACAAAACATTCTAAAACCCAACCAAGACATTCCGAAAACCCGCCAAAACATCATAAAAACAAATCAAAACCAACCAAAATATTCCAAAAACCCGCCAAAATGATTTAGACCCACAAAACTCATCAAAACATTCTGAAAAGATGCCAAAACATTAGAAAACCAGCCTGAACTGATCAAAACATTCAAAAAACTTGGCAAATCATCATAAAAACAAATCAAAACCAACCAAAAAATTCCTAAAACCTGACAAAATAGTTTAGAACCTGCCAAACCTGATCAAAACATTCTGAAAAGATGCCAAAATACTAGAAAACCAGTCAGAAGTGATCGAAACATTCAATAACTTGCCAAAACATAATCAAAACAAATGAAAGCAAACCAAAACATTCCAAATACCCGCCAAAAGATTTTAAAACCCGCCAAAAGGAATCCAAACATTCCAAAACCTGCCAAGACAATCAAAACAACACAAGAGTAAACAAAACATTCTGAAACACCACCAAAACATTCCGAAAACCTGCCAAAACATCATAAAAACAATTCAAAACCAACCAAAAAATAAGCGGAACACGGCAACATATTGGCAAGCAAGAGACGGAGAACGTGACACCTTCTAGGAGGCCAAGAAGGAAGCCGCACAACACCTGCACTGTGTCTGCAACTTTCAAACTGCTAGAAGCTAGTGGCTTGCCACTGGCTTGCCTCTTCAATTGCCATTAGCATTCCAATGGAAGCTATTCTTGGACAACTTTGCTCTGCTTGCTGCTAGTTCTGCCCCAGCCTACCATAGATAACCTTGCTCTTCCCTTGAGGCTCTGAGATGCCAAGAACTTGTCAACTTCAAAGGGCGGGCCGGGCTACATCTACTCAGCTGCCACAGTTTCTCCTTGCTAGACCTAGTGGGAAAGCATTTTGCTGAGATGCAGAAGGCAAGAAACGCAGAATACGGAGACGCGGAGCTGTCCCAAGTGCCGCTGCCAGGGGTCTTTCCGCAGAAGGAGCGCCCCGCAGCGCACCGCAACCGGCACCGTCATCTCTGCGCAAAGAGCCAAAATATTTTAAAACCCGCCAAAACTAATCCAAAAATATTTTTAAACCAGCCAAAATAGAAAACCAGACAGAAGTGATCAATACATTCGAAAAAACCTGACAAAACATGATCAAGCCCACCAAAGCTAATCCAAACACACCAAAAACTGGGCTAAACAGAATCAAAACAAATCAAAACAAATCCAAACCTTCTAAAAACCCGCCAAAATATTTCAAAACCCGTCAAAACTAAACAAAACCTTCCGAATACCCGCCAAAACATTCCAAATACCCGCCAAAAGATTTTAAAACCTGCCAAAAAGAATCCAAACATTCCAAAACCTGCCAACACAATAAAAACAACTCAAGAGAATACAAAACATTCTAAAACCCAACCAAGACATTCCGAAAACCCGCCAAAACATCATAAAAACAAATCAAAACCAACCAAAACATTCCTAAAACCTGACAAAATAGTTTAGAACCTGCCAAACCTAATCAAAACATTCTGAAAAGATGCCAAAATACTATCAAACCAGTCAGAAGTGATCGAAACTTTCAATAACTTGCCAAAACATAATCAAAACAAATGAAAGCAAACCAAAACATTCCAAACACCCGCCAAAAGATTTTAAAACCCGCCAAAAGGAATCCAAATGTTCCACAACCTGCCAAGACAATCAAAACAACACAAGAGTAAACAAAACATTCTGAAACACCACCAAAACATTCCGAAAACCTGCCAAAACATCATCAAAACAAATCAAAACAAACCAAACAATAGGAGGAACACGGCAACATATTGGCACGCAAGAGACGGAGAACGTGACACCTTCTAGGAGGCCAAGAAGGAAGCCGCACAACACCTGCACTGTGTCTGCAACTTTCAAACTGCTAGAAGCTAGTGGCTTGCCACTGGCCTGCCTCTTCAATTGCCATTAGCATTCCAATGGAAGCTATTCTTGGACAACTTTGCTCTGCTTGCTGCTAGTTCTGCCCCAGCCTACCATAGAGAACCTTGCTCTTGCCTTGAGGCTCTGAGATGCCAAGAACTTGTCAACTTCAAAGGGCGGGCCGGGCTACATCTACTCAGCTGCCACAGTTTCTCCTTGCTAGACCTAGTGGGAAAGCATTTTGCTGAGATGCAGAAGGCAAGAAACGCAGAATACGGAGACGCGGAGCTGTCCCAAGTGCCGCTGCCAGGCGTCTTTCTGCAGAAGGAGCGCCCCGCAGCGCACCGCAACCGGCACCGTCATCTCTGCGCAAAGAGCCAAAATATTTTCAAACCCGCCAAAACTAATCCAAAAATATTTTCAAACCCGCCAAAATAGAAAACCAGACAGAAGTCATCAATACATTTGAAAAAACCTGACAAAACATGATCAAGCCCACCAAAGCTAATCCAAACACACCAAAAACTGGGCTAAACAGAATCAAAACAAATCAAAACAAATCCAAACCTTCTAAAAACCCGCCAAAATATTTCAAAACCCGTCAAAACTAATCAAAACCTTCCGAATACCCGCCAAAACATTCCAAATATCCGCCAAAAGATTTTAAAACCCGCCAAAAAGTATCCAAACATTCCAAAACCTGCCAACACAATAAAAGCAACTCAAGAGAATACAAAACATTCTAAAACCCAACCAAGACATTCCGAAAACCCGCCAAAACATCATAAAAACAAATCAAAACCAACCAAAATATTCCAAAAACCCGCCAAAATGATTTAGACCCGCAAAACTCATCAAAACATTCTGAAAAGATGCCAAAACATTAGAAAACCAGCCTGAACTGATCAAAACATTCAAAAAACTTGGCAATACATCATAAAAACAAATCAAAACCAACCAAAACATTCCAAAAACCCGACAAAATAGTTTAGAACCTGCCAAACCCGATCAAAACATTCTGAAAAGATGCCAAAATACTATCAAACCAGTAAGAAGTGATCGAAACATTCAATAACTTGCCAAAACATAATCAAAACAAATGAAAGCAAACCAAAACATTCCAAATACCCGCCAAAAGATTTTAAAACCCGCCAAAAGGAATCCAAACATTCCAAAACCTGCCAAGACAATCAAAACAACACAAGAGTAAACAAAACATTCTGAAACACCACCAAAACATTCCGAAAACCTGCCAAAACATCATAAAAACAATTCAAAACCAACCAAAAAATAAGACGAACACGGCAACATATTGGCAAGCAAGAGACGGAGAACGTGACACCTTCTAGGAGGCCAAGAAGGAAGCCGCACAACACCTGCACTGTGTCTGCAACTTTCAAACTGCTAGAAGCTAGTGGCTTGCCACTGGCTTGCCTCTTCAATTGCCATTAGCATTCCAATGGAAGCTATTCTTGGACAACTTTGCTCTGCTTGCTGCTAGTTCTGCCCCAGCCTACCATAGATAACCTTGCTCTTCCCTTGAGGCTCTGAGATGCCAAGAACTTGTCAACTTCAAAGGGCGGGCCGGGCTACATCTACTCAGCTGCCACAGTTTCTCCTTGCTAGACCTAGTGGGAAAGCATTTTGCTGAGATGCAGAAGGCAAGAAACGCAGAATACGGAGACGCGGAGCTGTCCCAAGTGCCGCTGCCAGGCGTCTTTCCGCAGAAGGAGCGCCCCGGAGCGCACCGCAACCGGCACCGTCATCTCTGCGCAAAGAGCCAAAATATTTTAAAACCTGCCAAAACTAATCCAAAAATATTTTCAAACCAGCCAAAATAGGAAACCAGACAGAAGTCATCAATACATTCGAAAAAACCTGACAAAACATGATCAAGCCCACCAAAGCTAATCCAAACACACCAAAAACTGGGCTAAACAGAATCAAAACAAATCAAAACAAATCCAAACCTTCTAAAAACCCGCCAAAATATTTCAAAACCCGTCAAAACTAATCAAAACCTTCCGAATACCTGCCAAAACATTCCAAATACCCGCCAAAAGATTTTAAAACCCGCCAAAAAGAATCCAAACATTCCAAAACCTGCCAACACAATAAAAGCAACTCAAGAGAATACAAAACATTCTAAAACCCAACCAAGACATTCCGAAAACCCGCCAAAACATCATAAAAACAAATCAAAACCAACCAAAATATTCCAAAAACCCGCCAAAATGATTTAGACCCACAAAACTCATCAAAACATTCTGAAAAGATGCCAAAACATTAGAAAACCAGCCTGAACTGATCAAAACATTCAAAAAACTTGGCAAATCATCATAAAAACAAATCAAAACCAACCAAAAAATTCCTAAAACCTGACAAAATAGTTTAGAACCTGCCAAACCTGATCAAAACATTCTGAAAAGATGCCAAAATACTAGAAAACCAGTCAGAAGTGATCGAAACATTCAATAACTTGCCAAAACATAATCAAAACAAATGAAAGCAAACCAAAACATTCCAAATACCCGCCAAAAGATTTTAAAACCCGCCAAAAGGAATCCAAACATTCCAAAACCTGCCAAGACAATCAAAACAACACAAGAGTAAACAAAACATTCTGAAACACCACCAAAACATTCCGAAAACCTGCCAAAACATCATAAAAACAATTCAAAACCAACCAAAAAATAAGCGGAACACGGCAACATATTGGCAAGCAAGAGACGGAGAACGTGACACCTTCTAGGAGGCCAAGAAGGAAGCCGCACAACACCTGCACTGTGTCTGCAACTTTCAAACTGCTAGAAGCTAGTGGCTTGCCACTGGCTTGCCTCTTCAATTGCCATTAGCATTCCAATGGAAGCTATTCTTGGACAACTTTGCTCTGCTTGCTGCTAGTTCTGCCCCAGCCTACCATAGATAACCTTGCTCTTCCCTTGAGGCTCTGAGATGCCAAGAACTTGTCAACTTCAAAGGGCGGGCCGGGCTACATCTACTCAGCTGCCACAGTTTCTCCTTGCTAGACCTAGTGGGAAAGCATTTTGCTGAGATGCAGAAGGCAAGAAACGCAGAATACGGAGACGCGGAGCTGTCCCAAGTGCCGCTGCCAGGGGTCTTTCCGCAGAAGGAGCGCCCCGCAGCGCACCGCAACCGGCACCGTCATCTCTGCGCAAAGAGCCAAAATATTTTAAAACCCGCCAAAACTAATCCAAAAATATTTTTAAACCAGCCAAAATAGAAAACCAGACAGAAGTGATCAATACATTCGAAAAAACCTGACAAAACATGATCAAGCCCACCAAAGCTAATCCAAACACACCAAAAACTGGGCTAAACAGAATCAAAACAAATCAAAACAAATCCAAACCTTCTAAAAACCCGCCAAAATATTTCAAAACCCGTCAAAACTAAACAAAACCTTCCGAATACCCGCCAAAACATTCCAAATACCCGCCAAAAGATTTTAAAACCTGCCAAAAAGAATCCAAACATTCCAAAACCTGCCAACACAATAAAAACAACTCAAGAGAATACAAAACATTCTAAAACCCAACCAAGACATTCCGAAAACCCGCCAAAACATCATAAAAACAAATCAAAACCAACCAAAATATTCCAAAAACCCGCCAAAATGATTTAGACCCACAAAACTCATCAAAACATTCTGAAAAGATGCCAAAACATTAGAAAACCAGCCTGAACTGATCAAAACATTCAAAAAACTTGGCAAATCATCATAAAAACAAATCAAAACCAACCAAAAAATTCCTAAAACCTGACAAAATAGTTTAGAACCTGCCAAACCTGATCAAAACATTCTGAAAAGATGCCAAAATACTAGAAAACCAGTCAGAAGTGATCGAAACATTCAATAACTTGCCAAAACATAATCAAAACAAATGAAAGCAAACCAAAACATTCCAAATACCCGCCAAAAGATTTTAAAACCCGCCAAAAGGAATCCAAACATTCCAAAACCTGCCAAGACAATCAAAACAACACAAGAGAAAACAAAACATTCTGAAACACCACCAAAACATTCCGAAAACCCACCAAAACATCATAAAAACAATTCAAAACCAACCAAAAAATAAGAGGAACACGGCAACATATTGGCAAGCAAGAGACGGAGAACGTGACACCTTCTAGGAGGCCAAGAAGGAAGCCGCACAACACCTGCACTGTGTCTGCAACTTTCAAACTGCTAGAAGCTAGTGGCTTGCCACTGGCTTGCCTCTTCAATTGCCATTAGCATTCCAATGGAAGCTATTCTTGGACAACTTTGCTCTGCTTGCTGCTAGTTCTGCCCCAGCCTACCATAGATAACCTTGCTCTTCCCTTGAGGCTCTGAGATGCCAAGAACTTGTCAACTTCAAAGGGCGGGCCGGGCTACATCTACTCAGCTGCCACAGTTTCTCCTTGCTAGACCTAGTGGGAAAGCATTTTGCTGAGATGCAGAAGGCAAGAAACGCAGAATACGGAGACGCGGAGCTGTCCCAAGTGCCGCTGCCAGGGGTCTTTCCGCAGAAGGAGCGCCCCGCAGCGCACCGCAACCGGCACCGTCATCTCTGCGCAAAGAGCCAAAATATTTTAAAACCCGCCAAAACTAATCCAAAAATATTTTTAAACCAGCCAAAATAGAAAACCAGACAGAAGTGATCAATACATTCGAAAAAACCTGACAAAACATGATCAAGCCCACCAAAGCTAATCCAAACACACCAAAAACTGGGCTAAACAGAATCAAAACAAATCAAAACAAATCCAAACCTTCTAAAAACCCGCCAAAATATTTCAAAACCCGTCAAAACTAAACAAAACCTTCCGAATACCCGCCAAAACATTCCAAATACCCGCCAAAAGATTTTAAAACCTGCCAAAAAGAATCCAAACATTCCAAAACCTGCCAACACAATAAAAACAACTCAAGAGAATACAAAACATTCTAAAACCCAACCAAGACATTCCGAAAACCCGCCAAAACATCATAAAAACAAATCAAAACCAACCAAAATATTCCAAAAACCCGCCAAAATGATTTAGACCCACAAAACTCATCAAAACATTCTGAAAAGATGCCAAAACATTAGAAAACCAGCCTGAACTGATCAAAACATTCAAAAAACTTGGCAAATCATCATAAAAACAAATCAAAACCAACCAAAAAATTCCTAAAACCTGACAAAATAGTTTAGAACCTGCCAAACCTGATCAAAACATTCTGAAAAGATGCCAAAATACTAGAAAACCAGTCAGAAGTGATCGAAACATTCAATAACTTGCCAAAACATAATCAAAACAAATGAAAGCAAACCAAAACATTCCAAATACCCGCCAAAAGATTTTAAAACCCGCCAAAAGGAATCCAAACATTCCAAAACCTGCCAAGACAATCAAAACAACACAAGAGAAAACAAAACATTCTGAAACACCACCAAAACATTCCGAAAACCCACCAAAACATCATAAAAACAATTCAAAACCAACCAAAAAATAAGAGGAACACGGCAACATATTGGCAAGCAAGAGACGGAGAACGTGACACCTTCTAGGAGGCCAAGAAGGAAGCCGCACAACACCTGCACTGTGTCTGCAACTTTCAAACTGCTAGAAGCTAGTGGCTTGCCACTAGCTTGCCTCTTCAATTGCCATTAGCATTCCAATGGAAGCTATTCTTGGACAACTTTGCTCTGCTTGCTGCTAGTTCTGCCCCAGCCTACCATAGATAACCTTGCTCTTCCCTTGAGGCTCTGAGATGCCAAGAACTTGTCAACTTCAAAGGGCGGGCCGGGCTACATCTACTCAGCTGCCACAGTTTCTCCTTGCTAGACCTAGTGGGAAATCATTTTGCTGAGATGCAGAAGGCAAGAAACGCAGAATACGGAGACGCGGAGCTGTCCCAAGTGCCGCTGCCAGGGGTCTTTCCGCAGAAGGAGCGCCCCGGAGCGCACCGCAACCGGCACCGTCATCTCTGCGCAAAGAGCCAAAATATTTTAAAACCCGCCAAAACTAATCCAAAAATATTTTCAAACCAGCCAAAATAGAAAACCAGACAGAAGTGATCAATACATTCGAAAAAACCTGACAAAACATGATCAAGCCCACCAAAGCTAATCCAAACACACCAAAAACTGGGCTAAACAGAATCAAAACAAATCAAAACAAATCCAAACCTTCTAAAAACCCGCCAAAATATTTCAAAACCCGTCAAAACTAAACAAAACCTTCCGAATACCCGCCAAAACATTCCAAATACCCGCCAAAAGATTTTAAAACCTGCCAAAAAGAATCCAAACATTCCAAAACCTGCCAACACAATAAAAACAACTCAAGAGAATACAAAACATTCTAAAACCCAACCAAGACATTCCGAAAACCCGCCAAAACATCATAAAAACAAATCAAAACCAACCAAAACATTCCTAAAACCTGACAAAATAGTTTAGAACCTGCCAAACCTAATCAAAACATTCTGAAAAGATGCCAAAATACTAGAAAACCAGTCAGAAGTGATCGAAACTTTCAATAACTTGCCAAAACATAATCAAAACAAATGAAAGCAAACCAAAACATTCCAAATACCCGCCAAAAGATTTTAAAACCCGCCAAAAGGAATCCAAACATTCCAAAACCTGCCAAGACAATCAAAACAACACAAGAGAAAACAAAACACTCTGAAACACCACCAAAACATTCCGAAAACCCACCAAAACATCATAAAAACAATTCAAAACCAACCAAAAAATAAGAGGAACACGGCAACATATTGGCAAGCAAGAGACGGAGAACGTGACACCTTCTAGGAGGCCAAGAAGGAAGCCGCACAACACCTGCACTGTGTCTGCAACTTTCAAACTGCTAGAAGCTAGTGGCTTGCCACTGGCTTGCCTCTTCAATTGCCATTAGCATTCCAATGGAAGCTATTCTTGGACAACTTTGCTCTGCTTGCTGCTAGTTCTGCCCCAGCCTACCATAGATAACCTTGCTCTTCCCTTGAGGCTCTGAGATGCCAAGAACTTGTCAACTTCAAAGGGCGGGCCGGGCTACATCTACTCAGCTGCCACAGTTTCTCCTTGCTAGACCTAGTGGGAAATCATTTTGCTGAGATGCAGAAGGCAAGAAACGCAGAATACGGAGACGCGGAGCTGTCCCAAGTGCCGCTGCCAGGGGTCTTTCCGCAGAAGGAGCGCCCCGGAGCGCACCGCAACCGGCACCGTCATCTCTGCGCAAAGAGCCAAAATATTTTAAAACCCGCCAAAACTAATCCAAAAATATTTTCAAACCAGCCAAAATAGAAAACCAGACAGAAGTGATCAATACATTTGAAAAAACCTGACAAAACATGATCAAGCCCACCAAAGCTAATCCAAACACACCAAAAACTGGGCTAAACAGAATCAAAACAAATCAAAACAAATCCAAACCTTCTAAAAACCCGCCAAAATATTTCAAAACCCGTCAAAACTAAACAAAACCTTCCGAATACCCGCCAAAACATTCCAAATACCCGCCAAAAGATTTTAAAACCTGCCAAAAAGAATCCAAACATTCCAAAACCTGCCAACACAATAAAAACAACTCAAGAGAATACAAAACATTCTAAAACCCAACCAAGACATTCCGAAAACCCGCCAAAACATCATAAAAACAAATCAAAACCAACCAAAACATTCCTAAAACCTGACAAAATAGTTTAGAACCTGCCAAACCTAATCAAAACATTCTGAAAAGATGCCAAAATACTAGAAAACCAGTCAGAAGTGATCGAAACTTTCAATAACTTGCCAAAACATAATCAAAACAAATGAAAGCAAACCAAAACATTCCAAACACCCGCCAAAAGATTTTAAAACCCGCCAAAAGGAATCCAAATGTTCCACAACCTGCCAAGACAATCAAAACAACACAAGAGTAAACAAAACATTCTGAAACACCACCAAAACATTCCGAAAACCTGCCAAAACATCATCAAAACAAATCAAAACAAACCAAACAATAGGAGGAACACGGCAACATATTGGCACGCAAGAGACGGAGAACGTGACACCTTCTAGGAGGCCAAGAAGGAAGCCGCACAACACCTGCACTGTGTCTGCAACTTTCAAACTGCTAGAAGCTAGTGGCTTGCCACTGGCCTGCCTCTTCAATTGCCATTAGCATTCCAATGGAAGCTATTCTTGGACAACTTTGCTCTGCTTGCTGCTAGTTCTGCCCCAGCCTACCATAGAGAACCTTGCTCTTGCCTTGAGGCTCTGAGATGCCAAGAACTTGTCAACTTCAAAGGGCGGGCCGGGCTACATCTACTCAGCTGCCACAGTTTCTCCTTGCTAGACCTAGTGGGAAAGCATTTTGCTGAGATGCAGAAGGAAAGAAACGCAGAATACGGAGACGCGGAGCTGTCCCAAGTGCCGCTGCCAGGCGTCTTTCCGCAGAAGGAGCGCCCCGCAGCGCACCGCAACCGGCACCGTCATCTCTGCGCAAAGAGCCAAAATATTTTCAAACCCGCCAAAACTCATCCAAAAATATTTTCAAACCCGCCAAAATAGAAAACCAGACAGAAGTGATCAATACATTTGAAAAAACCTGACAAAACATGATCAAGCCCACCAAAGCTAATCCAAACACACCAAAAACTGGGCTAAACAGAATCAAAACAAATCAAAACAAATCCAAACCTTCTAAAAACCCGCCAAAATATTTCAAAACCCGTCAAAACTAATCAAAACCTTCCGAATACCCGCCAAAACATTCCAAATATCCGCCAAAAGATTTTAAAACCCGCCAAAAAGTATCCAAACATTCCAAAACCTGCCAACACAATAAAAGCAACTCAAGAGAATAGAAAACATTCTAAAACCCAACCAAGACATTCCGAAAACCCGCCAAAACATCATAAAAACAAATCAAAACCAACCAAAATATTCCAAAAACCCGCCAAAATGATTTAGACCCGCAAAACTCATCAAAACATTCTGAAAAGATGCCAAAACATTAGAAAACCAGCCTGAACTGATCAAAACATTCAAAAAACTTGGCAAATCATCATAAAAACAAATCAAAACCAACCAAAACATTCCAAAAACCCGACAAAATAGTTTAGAACCTGCCAAACCCGATCAAAACATTCTGAAAAGATGCCAAAATACTATCAAACCAGTAAGAAGTGATCGAAACATTCAATAACTTGCCAAAACATAATCAAAACAAATGAAAGCAAACCAAAACATTGCAAATACCCACCAAAAGATTTTAAAACCCGCCAAAAGGAATCCAAACATTCCAAAACCTGCCAAGACAATATAAACAACACAAGAGAAAACAAAACATTCTAAAACACCACCAAAACATTCCGAAAACCCGCCAAAACATCATAAAAACAAATCAAAACCAACCAAAAAATAAGCGGAACACGGCAACATATTGGCAAGCAAGAGACGGAGAACGCGGCACCTTCTAGGAAGCCAAGAAGGAAGCCGCACAACACCTGCACTGTGTCTGCAACTTTCAAACTGCTAGAAGCTAGTGGCTTGCCACTGGCCTGCCTCTTCAATTGCCATTAGCATTCCAATGGAAGCTATTCTTGGACAACTTTGCTCTGCTTGCTGCTAGTTCTGCCCCAGCCTACCATAGAGAACCTTGCTCTTGCCTTGAGGCTCTGAGATGCCAAGAACTTGTCAACTTCAAAGGGCGGGCCGGGCTACATCTACTCAGCTGCCACAGTTTCTCCTTGCTAGACCTAGTGGGAAAGCATTTTGCTGAGATGCAGAAGGCAAGAAACGCAGAATACGGAGACGCGGAGCTGTCCCAAGTGCCGCTGCCAGGCGTCTTTCCGCAGAAGGAGCGCCCCGCAGCGCACCGCAACCGGCACCGTCATCTCTGCGCAAAGAGCCAAAATATTTTCAAACCCGCCAAAACTAATCCAAAAATATTTTCAAACCAGCCAAAATAGAAAACCAGACAGAAGTGATCAATACATTCGAAAAAACCTGACAAAACATGATCAAGCCCACCAAAGCTAATCCAAACACACCAAAAACTGGGCTAAACAGAATCAAAACAAATCAAAACAAATCCAAACCTTCTAAAAACCCGCCAAAATATTTCAAAACCCGTCAAAACTAAACAAAACCTTCCGAATACCCGCCAAAACATTCCAAATACCCGCCAAAAGATTTTAAAAACTGCCAAAAAGAATCCAAACATTCCAAAACCTGCCAACACAATAAAAACAACTCAAGAGAATACAAAACATTCTAAAACCCAACCAAGACATTCCGAAAACCCGCCAAAACATCATAAAAACAAATCAAAACCAACCAAAACATTCCTAAAACCTGACAAAATAGTTTAGAACCTGCCAAACCTAATCAAAACATTCTGAAAAGATGCCAAAATACTAGAAAACCAGTCAGAAGTGATCGAAACTTTCAATAACTTGCCAAAACATAATCAAAACAAATGAAAGCAAACCAAAACATTCCAAACACCCGCCAAAAGATTTTAAAACCCGCCAAAAGGAATCCAAATGTTCCACAACCTGCCAAGACAATCAAAACAACACAAGAGTAAACAAAACATTCTGAAACACCACCAAAACATTCCGAAAACCTGCCAAAACATCATCAAAACAAATCAAAACAAACCAAACAATAGGAGGAACACGGCAACATATTGGCACGCAAGAGACGGAGAACGTGACACCTTCTAGGAGGCCAAGAAGGAAGCCGCACAACACCTGCACTGTGTCTGCAACTTTCAAACTGCTAGAAGCTAGTGGCTTGCCACTGGCCTGCCTCTTCAATTGCCATTAGCATTCCAATGGAAGCTATTCTTGGACAACTTTGCTCTGCTTGCTGCTAGTTCTGCCCCAGCCTACCATAGAGAACCTTGCTCTTGCCTTGAGGCTCTGAGATGCCAAGAACTTGTCAACTTCAAAGGGCGGGCCGGGCTACATCTACTCAGCTGCCACAGTTTCTCCTTGCTAGACCTAGTGGGAAAGCATTTTGCTGAGATGCAGAAGGCAAGAAACGCAGAATACGGAGACGCGGAGCTGTCCCAAGTGCCGCTGCCAGGGGTCTTTCCGCAGAAGGAGCGCCCCGCAGCGCACCGCAACCGGCACCGTCATCTCTGCGCAAAGAGCCAAAATATTTTCAAACCCGCCAAAACTCATCCAAAAATATTTTCAAACCCGCCAAAATAGAAAACCAGACAGAAGTGATCAATACATTCGAAAAAACCTGACAAAACATGATCAAGCCCACCAAAGCTAATCCAAACACACCAAAAACTGGGCTAAACAGAATCAAAACAAATCAAAACAAATCCAAACCTTCTAAAAACCCGCCAAAATATTTCAAAACCCGTCAAAACTAATCAAAACCTTCCGAATACCCGCCAAAACATTCCAAATATCCGCCAAAAGATTTTAAAACCCGCCAAAAAGTATCCAAACATTCCAAAACCTGCCAACACAATAAAAGCAACTCAAGAGAATACAAAACATTCTAAAACCCAACCAAGACATTCCGAAAACCCGCCAAAACATCATAAAAACAAATCAAAACCAACCAAAATATTCCAAAAACCCGCCAAAATGATTTAGACCCGCAAAACTCATCAAAACATTCTGAAAAGATGCCAAAACATTAGAAAACCAGCCTGAACTGATCAAAACATTCAAAAAACTTGGCAAATCATCATAAAAACAAATCAAAACCAACCAAAACATTCCAAAAACCCGACAAAATAGTTTAGAACCTGCCAAACCCGATCAAAACATTCTGAAAAGATGCCAAAATACTATCAAACCAGTAAGAAGTGATCGAAACATTCAATAACTTGCCAAAACATAATCAAAACAAATGAAAGCAAACCAAAACATTCCAAATACCCGCCAAAAGATTTTAAAACCCGCCAAAAGGAATCCAAACATTCCAAAACCTGCCAAGACAATATAAACAACACAAGAGAAAACAAAACATTCTAAAACACCACCAAAACATTCCGAAAACCCGCCAAAACATCATAAAAACAAATCAAAACCAACCAAAAAATAAGCGGAACACGGCAACATATTGGCAAGCAAGAGACGGAGAACGCGGCACCTTCTAGGAAGACAAGAAGGAAGCCGCACAACACCTGCACTGTGTCTGCAACTTTCAAACTGCTAGAAGCTAGTGGCTTGCCACTGGCCTGCCTCTTCAAATGCCATTAGCATTCCAATGGAAGCTATTCTTGGACAACTTTGCTCTGCTTGCTGCTAGTTCTGCCCCAGCCTACCATAGAGAACCTTGCTCTTGCCTTGAGGCTCTGAGATGCCAAGAACTTGTCAACTTCAAAGGGCGGGCCGGGCTACATCTACTCAGCTGCCACAGTTTCTCCTTGCTAGACCTAGTGGGAAAGCATTTTGCTGAGATGCAGAAGGCAAGAAACGCAGAATACGGAGACGCGGAGCTGTCCCAAGTGCCGCTGCCAGGCGTCTTTCCGCAGAAGGAGCGCCCCGGAGCGCACCGCAACCGGCACCGTCATCTCTGCGCAAAGAGCCAAAATATTTTCAAACCCGCCAAAACTCATCCAAAAATATTTTCAAACCAGCCAAAATAGAAAACCAGACAGAAGTCATCAATACATTTGAAAAAACCTGACAAAACATGATCAAGCCCACCAAAGCTAATCCAAACACACCAAAAACTGGGCTAAACAGAATCAAAACAAATCAAAACAAATCCAAACCTTCTAAAAACCCGCCAAAATATTTCAAAACCCGTCAAAACTAATCAAAACCTTCCGAATACCCGCCAAAACATTCCAAATATCCGCCAAAAGATTTTAAAACCCGCCAAAAAGTATCCAAACATTCCAAAACCTGCCAACACAATAAAAGCAACTCAAGAGAATACAAAACATTCTAAAACCCAACCAAGACATTCCGAAAACCCGCCAAAACATCATAAAAACAAATCAAAACCAACCAAAATATTCCAAAAACCCGCCAAAATGATTTAGACCCGCAAAACTCATCAAAACATTCTGAAAAGATGCCAAAACATTAGAAAACCAGCCTGAACTGATCAAAACATTCAAAAAACTTGGCAATACATCATAAAAACAAATCAAAACCAACCAAAACATTCCAAAAACCCGACAAAATAGTTTAGAACCTGCCAAACCCGATCAAAACATTCTGAAAAGATGCCAAAATACTAGAAAACCAGTAAGAAGTGATCGAAACATTCAATAACATGCCAAAACATAATCAAAACAAATGAAAGCAAACCAAAACATTCCAAATACCCGCCAAAAGATTTTAAAACCCGCCAAAAGGAATCCAAACATTCCAAAACCTGCCAAGACAATCAAAACAACACAAGAGTAAACAAAACATTCTGAAACACCACCAAAACATTCCGAAAACCTGCCAAAACATCATAAAAACAATTCAAAACCAACCAAAAAATAAGAGGAACACGGCAACATATTGGCAAGCAAGAGACGGAGAACGTGACACCTTCTAGGAGGCCAAGAAGGAAGCCGCACAACACCTGCACTGTGTCTGCAACTTTCAAACTGCTAGAAGCTAGTGGCTTGCCACTGGCTTGCCTCTTCAATTGCCATTAGCATTCCAATGGGAGCTATTCTTGGACAACTTTGCTCTGCTTGCTGCTAGTTCTGCCCCAGCCTACCATAGATAACCTTGCTCTTCCCTTGAGGCTCTGAGATGCCAAGAACTTGTCAACTTCAAAGGGCGGGCCGGGCTACATCTACTCAGCTGCCACAGTTTCTCCTTGCTAGACCTAGTGGGAAAGCATTTTGCTGAGATGCAGAAGGCAAGAAACGCAGAATACGGAGACGCGGAGCTGTCCCAAGTGCCGCTGCCAGGGGTCTTTCCGCAGAAGGAGCGCCCCGGAGCGCACCGCAACCGGCACCGTCATCTCTGCGCAAAGAGCCAAAATATTTTCAAACCTGCCAAAACTAATCCAAAAATATTTTCAAACCAGCCAAAATAGGAAACCAGACAGAAGTCATCAATACATTCGAAAAAACCTGACAAAACATGATCAAGCCCAGCAAAGCTAATCCAAACACACCAAAAACTGGGCTAAACAGAATCAAAACAAATCAAAACAAATCCAAACCTTCTAAAAACCCGCCAAAATATTTCAAAACCCGTCAAAACTAATCAAAACCTTCCGAATACCCGCCAAAACATTCCAAATACCCGCCAAAAGATTTTAAAACCTGCCAAAAAGAATCCAAACATTCCAAAACCTGCCAACACAATAAAAACAACTCAAGAGAATACAAAACATTCTAAAACCCAACCAAGACATTCCGAAAACCCGCCAAAACATCATAAAAACAAATCAAAACCAACCAAAACATTCCTAAAACCTGACAAAATAGTTTAGAACCTGCCAAACCTAATCAAAACATTCTGAAAAGATGCCAAAATACTAGAAAACCAGTCAGAAGTGATCGAAACTTTCAATAACTTGCCAAAACATAATCAAAACAAATGAAAGCAAACCAAAACATTCCAAACACCCGCCAAAAGATTTTAAAACCCGCCAAAAGGAATCCAAATGTTCCACAACCTGCCAAGACAATCAAAACAACACAAGAGTAAACAAAACATTCTGAAACACCACCAAAACATTCCGAAAACCTGCCAAAACATCATCAAAACAAATCAAAACAAACCAAACAATAGGAGGAACACGGCAACATATTGGCACGCAAGAGACGGAGAACGTGACACCTTCTAGGAGGCCAAGAAGGAAGCCGCACAACACCTGCACTGTGTCTGCAACTTTCAAACTGCTAGAAGCTAGTGGCTTGCCACTGGCCTGCCTCTTCAATTGCCATTAGCATTCCAATGGAAGCTATTCTTGGACAACTTTGCTCTGCTTGCTGCTAGTTCTGCCCCAGCCTACCATAGAGAACCTTGCTCTTGCCTTGAGGCTCTGAGATGCCAAGAACTTGTCAACTTCAAAGGGCGGGCCGGGCTACATCTACTCAGCTGCCACAGTTTCTCCTTGCTAGACCTAGTGGGAAAGCATTTTGCTGAGATGCAGAAGGAAAGAAACGCACAATACGGAGACGCGGAGCTGTCCCAAGTGCCGCTGCCAGGCGTCTTTCCGCAGAAGGAGCGCCCCGGAGCGCACCGCAACCGGCACCGTCATCTCTGCGCAAAGAGCCAAAATATTTTCAAACCCGCCAAAACTCATCCAAAAATATTTTCAAACCCGCCAAAATAGAAAACCAGACAGAAGTGATCAATACATTTGAAAAAACCTGACAAAACATGATCAAGCCCACCAAAGCTAATCCAAACACACCAAAAACTGGGCTAAACAGAATCAAAACAAATCAAAACAAATCCAAACCTTCTAAAAACCCGCCAAAATATTTCAAAACCCGTCAAAACTAATCAAAACCTTCCGAATACCCGCCAAAACATTCCAAATATCCGCCAAAAGATTTTAAAACCCGCCAAAAAGTATCCAAACATTCCAAAACCTGCCAACACAATAAAAGCAACTCAAGAGAATACAAAACATTCTAAAACCCAACCAAGACATTCCGAAAACCCGCCAAAACATCATAAAAACAAATCAAAACCAACCAAAATATTCCAAAAACCCGCCAAAATGATTTAGACCCGCAAAACTCATCAAAACATTCTGAAAAGATGCCAAAACATTAGAAAACCAGCCTGAACTGATCAAAACATTCAAAAAACTTGGCAAATCATCATAAAAACAAATCAAAACCAACCAAAACATTCCAAAAACCCGACAAAATAGTTTAGAACCTGCCAAACCCGATCAAAACATTCTGAAAAGATGCCAAAATACTATCAAACCAGTAAGAAGTGATCGAAACATTCAATAACTTGCCAAAACATAATCAAAACAAATGAAAGCAAACCAAAACATTCCAAATACCCGCCAAAAGATTTTAAAACCCGCCAAAAGGAATCCAAACATTCCAAAACCTGCCAAGACAATATAAACAACACAAGAGAAAACAAAACATTCTAAAACACCACCAAAACATTCCGAAAACCCGCCAAAACATCATAAAAACAAATCAAAACCAACCAAAAAATAAGCGGAACACGGCAACATATTGGCAAGCAAGAGACGGAGAACGCGGCACCTTCTAGGAAGACAAGAAGGAAGCCGCACAACACCTGCACTGTGTCTGCAACTTTCAAACTGCTAGAAGCTAGTGGCTTGCCACTGGCCTGCCTCTTCAAATGCCATTAGCATTCCAATGGAAGCTATTCTTGGACAACTTTGCTCTGCTTGCTGCTAGTTCTGCCCCAGCCTACCATAGAGAACCTTGCTCTTGCCTTGAGGCTCTGAGATGCCAAGAACTTGTCAACTTCAAAGGGCGGGCCGGGCTACATCTACTCAGCTGCCACAGTTTCTCCTTGCTAGACCTAGTGGGAAAGCATTTTGCTGAGATGCAGAAGGCAAGAAACGCAGAATACGGAGACGCGGAGCTGTCCCAAGTGCCGCTGCCAGGCGTCTTTCCGCAGAAGGAGCGCCCCGGAGCGCACCGCAACCGGCACCGTCATCTCTGCGCAAAGAGCCAAAATATTTTCAAACCCGCCAAAACTCATCCAAAAATATTTTCAAACCAGCCAAAATAGAAAACCAGACAGAAGTCATCAATACATTTGAAAAAACCTGACAAAACATGATCAAGCCCACCAAAGCTAATCCAAACACACCAAAAACTGGGCTAAACAGAATCAAAACAAATCAAAACAAATCCAAACCTTCTAAAAACCCGCCAAAATATTTCAAAACCCGTCAAAACTAATCAAAACCTTCCGAATACCCGCCAAAACATTCCAAATATCCGCCAAAAGATTTTAAAACCCGCCAAAAAGTATCCAAACATTCCAAAACCTGCCAACACAATAAAAGCAACTCAAGAGAATACAAAACATTCTAAAACCCAACCAAGACATTCCGAAAACCCGCCAAAACATCATAAAAACAAATCAAAACCAACCAAAATATTCCAAAAACCCGCCAAAATGATTTAGACCCGCAAAACTCATCAAAACATTCTGAAAAGATGCCAAAACATTAGAAAACCAGCCTGAACTGATCAAAACATTCAAAAAACTTGGCAATACATCATAAAAACAAATCAAAACCAACCAAAACATTCCAAAAACCCGACAAAATAGTTTAGAACCTGCCAAACCCGATCAAAACATTCTGAAAAGATGCCAAAATACTAGAAAACCAGTAAGAAGTGATCGAAACATTCAATAACATGCCAAAACATAATCAAAACAAATGAAAGCAAACCAAAACATTCCAAATACCCGCCAAAAGATTTTAAAACCCGCCAAAAGGAATCCAAACATTCCAAAACCTGCCAAGACAATCAAAACAACACAAGAGTAAACAAAACATTCTGAAACACCACCAAAACATTCCGAAAACCTGCCAAAACATCATAAAAACAATTCAAAACCAACCAAAAAATAAGAGGAACACGGCAACATATTGGCAAGCAAGAGACGGAGAACGTGACACCTTCTAGGAGGCCAAGAAGGAAGCCGCACAACACCTGCACTGTGTCTGCAACTTTCAAACTGCTAGAAGCTAGTGGCTTGCCACTGGCTTGCCTCTTCAATTGCCATTAGCATTCCAATGGGAGCTATTCTTGGACAACTTTGCTCTGCTTGCTGCTAGTTCTGCCCCAGCCTACCATAGATAACCTTGCTCTTCCCTTGAGGCTCTGAGATGCCAAGAACTTGTCAACTTCAAAGGGCGGGCCGGGCTACATCTACTCAGCTGCCACAGTTTCTCCTTGCTAGACCTAGTGGGAAAGCATTTTGCTGAGATGCAGAAGGCAAGAAACGCAGAATACGGAGACGCGGAGCTGTCCCAAGTGCCGCTGCCAGGGGTCTTTCCGCAGAAGGAGCGCCCCGGAGCGCACCGCAACCGGCACCGTCATCTCTGCGCAAAGAGCCAAAATATTTTCAAACCTGCCAAAACTAATCCAAAAATATTTTCAAACCAGCCAAAATAGGAAACCAGACAGAAGTCATCAATACATTCGAAAAAACCTGACAAAACATGATCAAGCCCAGCAAAGCTAATCCAAACACACCAAAAACTGGGCTAAACAGAATCAAAACAAATCAAAACAAATCCAAACCTTCTAAAAACCCGCCAAAATATTTCAAAACCCGTCAAAACTAATCAAAACCTTCCGAATACCCGCCAAAACATTCCAAATACCCGCCAAAAGATTTTAAAACCTGCCAAAAAGAATCCAAACATTCCAAAACCTGCCAACACAATAAAAACAACTCAAGAGAATACAAAACATTCTAAAACCCAACCAAGACATTCCGAAAACCCGCCAAAACATCATAAAAACAAATCAAAACCAACCAAAACATTCCTAAAACCTGACAAAATAGTTTAGAACCTGCCAAACCTAATCAAAACATTCTGAAAAGATGCCAAAATACTAGAAAACCAGTCAGAAGTGATCGAAACTTTCAATAACTTGCCAAAACATAATCAAAACAAATGAAAGCAAACCAAAACATTCCAAACACCCGCCAAAAGATTTTAAAACCCGCCAAAAGGAATCCAAATGTTCCACAACCTGCCAAGACAATCAAAACAACACAAGAGTAAACAAAACATTCTGAAACACCACCAAAACATTCCGAAAACCTGCCAAAACATCATCAAAACAAATCAAAACAAACCAAACAATAGGAGGAACACGGCAACATATTGGCACGCAAGAGACGGAGAACGTGACACCTTCTAGGAGGCCAAGAAGGAAGCCGCACAACACCTGCACTGTGTCTGCAACTTTCAAACTGCTAGAAGCTAGTGGCTTGCCACTGGCCTGCCTCTTCAATTGCCATTAGCATTCCAATGGAAGCTATTCTTGGACAACTTTGCTCTGCTTGCTGCTAGTTCTGCCCCAGCCTACCATAGAGAACCTTGCTCTTGCCTTGAGGCTCTGAGATGCCAAGAACTTGTCAACTTCAAAGGGCGGGCCGGGCTACATCTACTCAGCTGCCACAGTTTCTCCTTGCTAGACCTAGTGGGAAAGCATTTTGCTGAGATGCAGAAGGAAAGAAACGCACAATACGGAGACGCGGAGCTGTCCCAAGTGCCGCTGCCAGGCGTCTTTCCGCAGAAGGAGCGCCCCGCAGCGCACCGCAACCGGCACCGTCATCTCTGCGCAAAGAGCCAAAATATTTTCAAACCCGCCAAAACTCATCCAAAAATATTTTCAAACCCGCCAAAATAGAAAACCAGACAGAAGTGATCAATACATTTGAAAAAACCTGACAAAACATGATCAAGCCCACCAAAGCTAATCCAAACACACCAAAAACTGGGCTAAACAGAATCAAAACAAATCAAAACAAATCCAAACCTTCTAAAAACCCGCCAAAATATTTCAAAACCCGTCAAAACTAATCAAAACCTTCCGAATACCCGCCAAAACATTCCAAATATCCGCCAAAAGATTTTAAAACCCGCCAAAAAGTATCCAAACATTCCAAAACCTGCCAACACAATAAAAGCAACTCAAGAGAATACAAAACATTCTAAAACCCAACCAAGACATTCCGAAAACCCGCCAAAACATCATAAAAACAAATCAAAACCAACCAAAATATTCCAAAAACCCGCCAAAATGATTTAGACCCGCAAAACTCATCAAAACATTCTGAAAAGATGCCAAAACATTAGAAAACCAGCCTGAACTGATCAAAACATTCAAAAAACTTGGCAATACATCATAAAAACAAATCAAAACCAACCAAAACATTCCAAAAACCCGACAAAATAGTTTAGAACCTGCCAAACCCGATCAAAACATTCTGAAAAGATGCCAAAATACTAGAAAACCAGTAAGAAGTGATCGAAACATTCAATAACTTGCCAAAACATAATCAAAACAAATGAAAGCAAACCAAAACATTCCAAATACCCGCCAAAAGATTTTAAAACCCGCCAAAAGGAATCCAAACATTCCAAAACCTGCCAAGACAATATAAACAACACAAGAGAAAACAAAACATTCTAAAACACCACCAAAACATTCCGAAAACCCGCCAAAACATCATAAAAACAAATCAAAACCAACCAAAAAATAAGCGGAACACGGCAACATATTGGCAAGCAAGAGACGGAGAACGCGGCACCTTCTAGGAAGCCAAGAAGGAAGCCACACAACACCTGCACTGTGTCTGCAACTTTCAAACTGCTAGAAGCTAGTGGCTTGCCACTGGCCTGCCTCTTCAATTGCCATTAGCATTCCAATGGAAGCTATTCTTGGACAACTTTGCTCTGCTTGCTGCTAGTTCTGCCCCAGCCTACCATAGATAACCTTGCTCTTGCCTTGAGGCTCTGAGATGCCAAGAACTTGTCAACTTCAAAGGGCGGGCCGGGCTACATCTACTCAGCTGCCACAGTTTCTCCTTGCTACACCTAGTGGGAAATCATTTTGCTGAGATGCAGAAGGCAAGAAACGCAGAATACGGAGACGCGGAGCTGTCCCAAGTGCCGCTGCCAGGCGTCTTTCCGCAGAAGGAGCGCCCCGGAGCGCACCGCAACCGGCACCGTCATCTCTGCGCAAAGAGCCAAAATATTTTAAAACCCGCCAAAACTCATCCAAAAATATTTTCAAACCCGCCAAAATAGAAAACCAGACAGAAGTGATCAATACATTTGAAAAAACCTGACAAAACATGAGAAAGCCCACCAAAGCTAATCCAAACACACCAAAAACTGGGCTAAACAGAATCAAAACAAATCAAAACAAATCGAAACCTTCTAAAAACCCGCCAAAATATTTCAAAACCCGTCAAAACTAATCAAAACCTTCCGAATACCCGCCAAAACATTCCAAATACCCGCCAAAAGATTTTAAAACCCGCCAAAAGCAATCCCAACATTCCAAAACCTGCCAACACAATAAAAACAACTCAAGAGAATACAAAACATTCTAAAACCCAACCAAGACATTCCGAAAACCCGCCAAAACATCATAAAAACAAATCAAAACCAACCAAAATATTGCAAAAACCCGCCAAAATGATTTAGACCCGCAAAACTCATCAAAACATTCTGAAAAGATGCCAAAACATTAGAAAACCAGCCTGAACTGATCAAAACATTCAAAAAACTTGGCAAATCATCATAACAACAAATCAAAACCAACCAAAACATTCCTAAAAGCTGACAAAATAGTTTAGAACCTGCCAAACCTGATCAAAACATTCTTAAAAGATGCCAAAATACTAGAAAACCAGTCAGAAGTGATCGAAACATTCAATAACTTGCCAAAACATAATCAAAACAAATGAAAGCAAACCAAAACATTCCAAATACCCGCCAAAAGATTTTAAAACCCGCCAAAAGGAATCCAAACATTCCAAAACCTGCCAAGACAATCAAAACAACACAAGAGTAAACAAAACATTCTGAAACACCACCAAAACATTCCGAAACACCTGCCAAAACATCATCAAAACAATTCAAAACCAACCAAAAAATAAGAGGAACACGGCAACATATTGGCAAGCAAGAGACGGAGAACGTGACACCTTCTAGGAGGCCAAGAAGGAAGCCGCACAACACCTGCACTGTGTCTGCAACTTTCAAACTGCTAGAAGCTAGTGGCTTGCCACTGGCCTGCCTCTTCAATTGCCATTAGCATTCCAATGGAAGCTATTCTTGGACAACTTTGCTCTGCTTGCTGCTAGTTCTGCCCCAGCCTACCATAGAGAACCTTGCTCTTCCCTTGAGGCTCTGAGATGCCAAGAACTTGTCAACTTCAAAGGGCGGGCCGGGCTACATCTACTCAGCTGCCACAGTTTCTCCTTGCTAGACCTAGTGGGAAAGCATTTTGCTGAGATGCAGAAGGCAAGAAACGCAGAATACGGAGACGCGGAGCTGTCCCAAGTGCCGCTGCCAGGGGTCTTTCCGCAGAAGGAGCGCCCCGGAGCGCACCGCAACCGGCACCGTCATCTCTGCGCAAAGAGCCAAAATATTTTAAAACCTGCCAAAACTAATCCAAAAATATTTTCAAACCAGCCAAAATAGGAAACCAGACAGAAGTCATCAATACATTCGAAAAAACCTGACAAAACATGATCAAGCCCACCAAAGCTAATCCAAACACACCAAAAACTGGGCTAAACAGAATCAAAACAAATCAAAACAAATCCAAACCATCTAAAAACCCGCCAAAATATTTCAAAACCCGTCAAAACTAATCAAAACCTTCCGAATACCCGCCAAAACATTCCAAATATCCGCCAAAAGATTTTAAAACCCGCCAAAAAGTATCCAAACATTCCAAAACCTGCCAACACAATAAAAGCAACTCAAGAGAATACAAAACATTCTAAAACCCAACCAAGACATTCCGAAAACCAGCCAAAACATCATAAAAACAAATCAAAACCAACCAAAATATTCCAAAAACCCGCCAAAATGATTTAGACCCGCAAAACTCATCAAAACATTCTGAAAAGATGCCAAAACATTAGAAAACCAGCCTGAACTGATCAAAACATTAAAAAAACTTGGCAAATCATCATAAAAACAAATCAAAACCAACCAAAACATTCCTAAAACCTGACAAAATAGTTTAGAACCTGCCAAACCTGATCAAAACATTCTGAAAAGATGCCAAATTACTAGAAAACCAGTCAGAAGTGATCGAAACTTTCAATAACTTGCCAAAACATAATCAAAACAAATGAAAGCAAACCAAAACATTCCAAATACCCGCCAAAAGATTTTAAAACCCGCCAAAAGGAATCCAAATGTTCCACAACCTGCCAAGACAATCAAAACAACACAAGAGTAAACAAAACATTCTGAAACACCACCAAAACATTCCGAAAACCCGCCAAAACATCATCAAAACAATTCAAAACCAACCAAAAAATAAGAGGAACACGGCAACATATTGGCAAGCAAGAGACGGAGAACGTGACACCTTCTAGGAGGCCAAGAAGGAAGCCGCACAACACCTGCACTGTGTCTGCAACTTTCAAACTGCTAGAAGCTAGTGGCTTGCCACTGGCCTGCCTCTTCAATTGCCATTAGCTTTCCAATGGAAGCTATTCTTGGACAACTTTGCTCTGCTTGCTGCTAGTTCTGCCCCAGCCTACCATAGATAACCTTGCTCTTCCCTTGAGGCTCTGAGATGCCAAGAACTTGTCAATTTCAAAGGGCGGGCCGGGCTACATCTACTCAGCTGCCACAGTTTCTCCTTGCTAGACCTAGTGGGAAAGCATTTTGCTGAGATGCAGAAGGCAAGAAACGCAGAATACGGAGATGCGGAGCTGTCCCAAGTGCCGCTGCCAGGCGTCTTTCCGCAGAAGGAGCGCCCCGGAGCGCCCCGCAACCGGCACCGTCATCTCTGCGCAAAGAGCCAAAATATTTTCAAACCCGCCAAAACTCATCCAAAAATATTTTCAAACCCGCCAAAATAGAAAACCAGACAGAGGTTATCAATACATTTGAAAAAACCTGACAAAACATGAGAAAGCCCAGCAAAGCTAATCCAAACACACCAAAAACTGGGCTAAACAGAATCAAAACAAATCAAAACAAATCGAAACCTTCTAAAAACCCGCCAAAATATTTCAAAACCCGTCAAAACTAATCAAAACCTTCCGAATACCCGCCAAAACATTCCAAATATCCGCCAAAAGATTTTAAAACCCGCCAAAAAGTATCCAAACATTCCAAAACCTGCCAACACAATAAAAGCAACTCAAGAGAATACAAAACATTCTAAAACCCAACCAAGACATTCCGAAAACCCGCCAAAACATCATAAAAACAAATCAAAACCAACCAAAATATTCCAAAAACCCGCCAAAATGATTTAGACCCGCAAAACTCATCAAAACATTCTGAAAAGATGCCAAAACATTAGAAAACCAGCCTGAACTGATCAAAACATTAAAAAAACTTGGCAAATCATCATAAAAACAAATCAAAACCAACCAAAACATTCCTAAAACCTGACAAAATAGTTTAGAACCTGCCAAACCTGATCAAAACATTCTGAAAAGATGCCAAATTACTAGAAAACCAGTCAGAAGTGATCGAAACTTTCAATAACTTGCCAAAACATAATCAAAACAAATGAAAGCAAACCAAAACATTCCAAATACCCGCCAAAAGATTTTAAAACCCGCCAAAAGGAATCCAAATGTTCCACAACCTGCCAAGACAATCAAAACAACACAAGAGTAAACAAAACATTCTGAAACACCACCAAAACATTCCGAAAACCCGCCAAAACATCATCAAAACAATTCAAAACCAACCAAAAAATAAGAGGAACACGGCAACATATTGGCAAGCAAGAGACGGAGAACGTGACACCTTCTAGGAGGCCAAGAAGGAAGCCGCACAACACCTGCACTGTGTCTGCAACTTTCAAACTGCTAGAAGCTAGTGGCTTGCCACTGGCCTGCCTCTTCAATTGCCATTAGCTTTCCAATGGAAGCTATTCTTGGACAACTTTGCTCTGCTTGCTGCTAGTTCTGCCCCAGCCTACCATAGATAACCTTGCTCTTCCCTTGAGGCTCTGAGATGCCAAGAACTTGTCAATTTCAAAGGGCGGGCCGGGCTACATCTACTCAGCTGCCACAGTTTCTCCTTGCTAGACCTAGTGGGAAAGCATTTTGCTGAGATGCAGAAGGCAAGAAACGCAGAATACGGAGATGCGGAGCTGTCCCAAGTGCCGCTGCCAGGCGTCTTTCCGCAGAAGGAGCGCCCCGGAGCGCCCCGCAACCGGCACCGTCATCTCTGCGCAAAGAGCCAAAATATTTTCAAACCCGCCAAAACTCATCCAAAAATATTTTCAAACCCGCCAAAATAGAAAACCAGACAGAGGTTATCAATACATTTGAAAAAACCTGACAAAACATGAGAAAGCCCAGCAAAGCTAATCCAAACACACCAAAAACTGGGCTAAACAGAATCAAAACAAATCAAAACAAATCGAAACCTTCTAAAAACCCGCCAAAATATTTCAAAACCCGTCAAAACTAATCAAAACCTTCCGAATACCCGCCAAAACATTCCAAATATCCGCCAAAAGATTTTAAAACCCGCCAAAAAGTATCCAAACATTCCAAAACCTGCCAACACAATAAAAGCAACTCAAGAGAATACAAAACATTCTAAAACCCAACCAAGACATTCCGAAAACCCGCCAAAACATCATAAAAACAAATCAAAACCAACCAAAATATTCCAAAAACCCGCCAAAATGATTTAGACCCGCAAAACTCATCAAAACATTCTGAAAAGATGCCAAAACATTAGAAAACCAGCCTGAACTGATCAAAACATTCAAAAAACTTGGCAATACATCATAAAAACAAATCAAAACCAACCAAAACATTCCTAAAAGCTGACAAAATAGTTTAGAACCTGCCAAACCTGATCAAAACATTCTTAAAAGATGCCAAAATACTAGAAAACCAGTCAGAAGTGATCGAAACATTCAATAACTTGCCAAAACATAATCAAAACAAATGAAAGCAAACCAAAACATTCCAAATACCCGCCAAAAGATTTTAAAACCCGCCAAAAGGAATCCAAACATTCCAAAACCTGCCAAGACAATCAAAACAACACAAGAGTAAACAAAACATTCTGAAACACCACCAAAACATTCCGAAACACCTGCCAAAACATCATCAAAACAATTCAAAACCAACCAAAAAATAAGAGGAACACGGCAACATATTGGCAAGCAAGAGACGGAGAACGTGACACCTTCTAGGAGGCCAAGAAGGAAGCCGCACAACACCTGCACTGTGTCTGCAACTTTCAAACTGCTAGAAGCTAGTGGCTTGCCACTGGCTTGCCTCTTCAATTGCCATTAGCATTCCAATGGAAGCTATTCTTGGACAACTTTGCTCTGCTTGCTGCTAGTTCTGCCCCAGCCTACCATAGATAACCTTGCTCTTCCCTTGAGGCTCTGAGATGCCAAGAACTTGTCAACTTCAAAGGGCGGGCCGGGCTACATCTACTCAGCTGCCACAGTTTCTCCTTGCTAGACCTAGTGGGAAAGCATTTTGCTGAGATGCAGAAGGCAAGAAACGCAGAATACGGAGACGCGGAGCTGTCCCAAGTGCCGCTGCCAGGGGTCTTTCCGCAGAAGGAGCGCCCCGGAGCGCACCGCAACCGGCACCGTCATCTCTGCGCAAAGAGCCAAAATATTTTAAAACCTGCCAAAACTAATCCAAAAATATTTTCAAACCAGCCAAAATAGGAAACCAGACAGAAGTCATCAATACATTCGAAAAAACCTGACAAAACATGATCAAGCCCACCAAAGCTAATCCAAACACACCAAAAACTGGGCTAAACAGAATCAAAACAAATCAAAACAAATCCAAACCTTCTAAAAACCCGCCAAAATATTTCAAAACCCGTCAAAACTAATCAAAACCTTCCGAATACCCGCCAAAACATTCCAAATATCCGCCAAAAGATTTTAAAACCCGCCAAAAAGTATCCAAACATTCCAAAACCTGCCAACACAATAAAAGCAACTCAAGAGAATACAAAACATTCTAAAACCCAACCAAGACATTCCGAAAACCAGCCAAAACATCATAAAAACAAATCAAAACCAACCAAAATATTCCAAAAACCCGCCAAAATGATTTAGACCCGCAAAACTCATCAAAACATTCTGAAAAGATGCCAAAACATTAGAAAACCAGCCTGAACTGATCAAAACATTCAAAAAACTTGGCAAATCATCATAAAAACAAATCAAAACCAACCAAAACATTCCTAAAACCTGACAAAATAGTTTAGAACCTGCCAAACCTGATCAAAACATTCTGAAAAGATGCCAAATTACTAGAAAACCAGTCAGAAGTGATCGAAACTTTCAATAACTTGCCAAAACATAATCAAAACAAATGAAAGCAAACCAAAACATTCCAAATACCCGCCAAAAGATTTTAAAACCCGCCAAAAGGAATCCAAACATTCCAAAACCTGCCAAGACAATCAAAACAACACAAGAGTAAACAAAACATTCTGAAACACCACCAAAACATTCCGAAACACCTGCCAAAACATCATAAAAACAATTCAAAACCAACCAAAAAATAAGAGGAACACGGCAACATATTGGCAAGCAAGAGACGGAGAACGTGACACCTTCTAGGAGGCCAAGAAGGAAGCCGCACAACACCTGCACTGTGTCTGCAACTTTCAAACTGCTAGAAGCTAGTGGCTTGCCACTGGCTTGCCTCTTCAATTGCCATTAGCATTCCAATGGAAGCTATTCTTGGACAACTTTGCTCTGCTTGCTGCTAGTTCTGCCCCAGCCTACCATAGATAACCTTGCTCTTCCCTTGAGGCTCTGAGATGCCAAGAACTTGTCAACTTCAAAGGGCGGGCCGGGCTACATCTACTCAGCTGCCACAGTTTCTCCTTGCTAGACCTAGTGGGAAAGCATTTTGCTGAGATGCAGAAGGCAAGAAACGCAGAATACGGAGACGCGGAGCTGTCCCAAGTGCCGCTGCCAGGGGTCTTTCCGCAGAAGGAGCGCCCCGGAGCGCACCGCAACCGGCACCGTCATCTCTGCGCAAAGAGCCAAAATATTTTAAAACCTGCCAAAACTAATCCAAAAATATTTTCAAACCAGCCAAAATAGGAAACCAGACAGAAGTCATCAATACATTCGAAAAAACCTGACAAAACATGATCAAGCCCACCAAAGCTAATCCAAACACACCAAAAACTGGGCTAAACAGAATCAAAACAAATCAAAACAAATCCAAACCTTCTAAAAACCCGCCAAAATATTTCAAAACCCGTCAAAACTAATCAAAACCTTCCGAATACCCGCCAAAACATTCCAAATATCCGCCAAAAGATTTTAAAACCCGCCAAAAAGTATCCAAACATTCCAAAACCTGCCAACACAATAAAAGCAACTCAAGAGAATACAAAACATTCTAAAACCCAACCAAGACATTCCGAAAACCCGCCAAAACATCATAAAAACAAATCAAAACCAACCAAAATATTCCAAAAACCCGCCAAAATGATTTAGACCCGCAAAACTCATCAAAACATTCTGAAAAGATGCCAAAACATTAGAAAACCAGCCTGAACTGATCAAAACATTCAAAAAACTTGGCAATACATCATAAAAACAAATCAAAACCAACCAAAACATTCCAAAAACCCGACAAAATAGTTTAGAACCTGCCAAACCCGATCAAAACATTCTGAAAAGATGCCAAAATACTAGAAAACCAGTAAGAAGTGATCGAAACATTCAATAACTTGCCAAAACATAATCAAAACAAATGAAAGCAAACCAAAACATTCCAAATACCCGCCAAAAGATTTTAAAACCCGCCAAAAGGAATCCAAACATTCCAAAACCTGCCAAGACAATATAAACAACACAAGAGAAAACAAAACATTCTAAAACACCACCAAAACATTCCGAAAACCCGCCAAAACATCATAAAAACAAATCAAAACCAACCAAAAAATAAGCGGAACACGGCAACATATTGGCAAGCAAGAGACGGAGAACGCGGCACCTTCTAGGAAGCCAAGAAGGAAGCCGCACAACACCTGCACTGTGTCTGCAACTTTCAAACTGCTAGAAGCTAGTGGCTTGCCACTGGCCTGCCTCTTCAATTGCCATTAGCATTCCAATGGAAGCTATTCTTGGACAACTTTGCTCTGCTTGCTGCTAGTTCTGCCCCAGCCTACCATAGAGAACCTTGCTCTTGCCTTGAGGCTCTGAGATGCCAAGAACTTGTCAACTTCAAAGGGCGGGCCGGGCTACATCTACTCAGCTGCCACAGTTTCTCCTTGCTAGACCTAGTGGGAAAGCATTTTGCTGAGATGCAGAAGGCAAGAAACGCAGAATACGGAGACGCGGAGCTGTCCCAAGTGCCGCTGCCAGGCGTCTTTCTGCAGAAGGAGCGCCCCGCAGCGCACCGCAACCGGCACCGTCATCTCTGCGCAAAGAGCCAAAATATTTTCAAACCCGCCAAAACTAATCCAAAAATATTTTCAAACCCGCCAAAATAGAAAACCAGACAGAAGTCATCAATACATTTGAAAAAACCTGACAAAACATGATCAAGCCCACCAAAGCTAATCCAAACACACCAAAAACTGGGCTAAACAGAATCAAAACAAATCAAAACAAATCCAAACCATCTAAAAACCCGCCAAAATATTTCAAAACCCGTCAAAACTAATCAAAACCTTCCGAATACCCGCCAAAACATTCCAAATATCCGCCAAAAGATTTTAAAACCCGCCAAAAAGTATCCAAACATTCCAAAACCTGCCAACACAATAAAAGCAACTCAAGAGAATACAAAACATTCTAAAACCCAACCAAGACATTCCGAAAACCCGCCAAAACATCATAAAAACAAATCAAAACCAACCAAAATATTCCAAAAACCCGCCAAAATGATTTAGACCCGCAAAACTCATCAAAACATTCTGAAAAGATGCCAAAACATTAGAAAACCAGCCTGAACTGATCAAAACATTCAAAAAACTTGGCAATACATCATAAAAACAAATCAAAACCAACCAAAACATTCCAAAAACCCGACAAAATAGTTTAGAACCTGCCAAACCCGATCAAAACATTCTGAAAAGATGCCAAAATACTAGAAAACCAGTAAGAAGTGATCGAAACATTCAATAACTTGCCAAAACATAATCAAAACAAATGAAAGCAAACCAAAACATTCCAAATACCCGCCAAAAGATTTTAAAACCCGCCAAAAGGAATCCAAACATTCCAAAACCTGCCAAGACAATCAAAACAACACAAGAGTAAACAAAACATTCTGAAACACCACCAAAACATTCCGAAACACCTGCCAAAACATCATAAAAACAATTCAAAACCAACCAAAAAATAAGAGGAACACGGCAACATATTGGCAAGCAAGAGACGGAGAACGTGACACCTTCTAGGAGGCCAAGAAGGAAGCCGCACAACACCTGCACTGTGTCTGCAACTTTCAAACTGCTAGAAGCTAGTGGCTTGCCACTGGCTTGCCTCTTCAATTGCCATTAGCATTCCAATGGGAGCTATTCTTGGACAACTTTGCTCTGCTTGCTGCTAGTTCTGCCCCAGCCTACCATAGATAACCTTGCTCTTCCCTTGAGGCTCTGAGATGCCAAGAACTTGTCAACTTCAAAGGGCGGGCCGGGCTACATCTACTCAGCTGCCACAGTTTCTCCTTGCTAGACCTAGTGGGAAAGCATTTTGCTGAGATGCAGAAGGCAAGAAACGCAGAATACGGAGACGCGGAGCTGTCCCAAGTGCCGCTGCCAGGGGTCTTTCCGCAGAAGGAGCGCCCCGGAGCGCACCGCAACCGGCACCGTCATCTCTGCGCAAAGAGCCAAAATATTTTCAAACCTGCCAAAACTAATCCAAAAATATTTTCAAACCAGCCAAAATAGGAAACCAGACAGAAGTCATCAATACATTCGAAAAAACCTGACAAAACATGATCAAGCCCACCAAAGCTAATCCAAACACACCAAAAACTGGGCTAAACAGAATCAAAACAAATCAAAACAAATCCAAACCTTCTAAAAACCCGCCAAAATATTTCAAAACCCGTCAAAACTAATCAAAACCTTCCGAATACCCGCCAAAACATTCCAAATACCCGCCAAAAGATTTTAAAACCTGCCAAAAAGAATCCAAACATTCCAAAACCTGCCAACACAATAAAAACAACTCAAGAGAATACAAAACATTCTAAAACCCAACCAAGACATTCCGAAAACCCGCCAAAACATCATAAAAACAAATCAAAACCAACCAAAACATTCCTAAAACCTGACAAAATAGTTTAGAACCTGCCAAACCTAATCAAAACATTCTGAAAAGATGCCAAAATACTAGAAAACCAGTCAGAAGTGATCGAAACTTTCAATAACTTGCCAAAACATAATCAAAACAAATGAAAGCAAACCAAAACATTCCAAACACCCGCCAAAAGATTTTAAAACCCGCCAAAAGGAATCCAAATGTTCCACAACCTGCCAAGACAATCAAAACAACACAAGAGTAAACAAATCATTCTGAAACACCACCAAAACATTCCGAAAACCTGCCAAAACATCATCAAAACAAATCAAAACAAACCAAACAATAGGAGGAACACGGCAACATATTGGCACGCAAGAGACGGAGAACGTGACACCTTCTAGGAGGCCAAGAAGGAAGCCGCACAACACCTGCACTGTGTCTGCAACTTTCAAACTGCTAGAAGCTAGTGGCTTGCCACTGGCCTGCCTCTTCAATTGCCATTAGCATTCCAATGGAAGCTATTCTTGGACAACTTTGCTCTGCTTGCTGCTAGTTCTGCCCCAGCCTACCATAGAGAACCTTGCTCTTGCCTTGAGGCTCTGAGATGCCAAGAACTTGTCAACTTCAAAGGGCGGGCCGGGCTACATCTACTCAGCTGCCACAGTTTCTCCTTGCTAGACCTAGTGGGAAAGCATTTTGCTGAGATGCAGAAGGAAAGAAACGCACAATACGGAGACGCGGAGCTGTCCCAAGTGCCGCTGCCAGGCGTCTTTCCGCAGAAGGAGCGCCCCGCAGCGCACCGCAACCGGCACCGTCATCTCTGCGCAAAGAGCCAAAATATTTTAAAACCCGCCAAAACTCATCCAAAAATATTTTCAAACCCGCCAAAATAGAAAACCAGACAGAAGTGATCAATACATTTGAAAAAACCTGACAAAACATGAGAAAGCCCACCAAAGCTAATCCAAACACACCAAAAACTGGGCTAAACAGAATCAAAACAAATCAAAACAAATCCAAACCTTCTAAAAACCCGCCAAAATATTTCAAAACCCGTCAAAACTAATCAAAACCTTCCGAATACCCGCCAAAACATTCCAAATATCCGCCAAAAGATTTTAAAACCCGCCAAAAAGTATCCAAACATTCCAAAACCTGCCAACACAATAAAAGCAACTCAAGAGAATACAAAACATTCTAAAACCCAACCAAGACATTCCGAAAACCCGCCAAAACATCATAAAAACAAATCAAAACCAACCAAAATATTCCAAAAACCCGCCAAAATGATTTAGACCCGCAAAACTCATCAAAACATTCTGAAAAGATGCCAAAACATTAGAAAACCAGCCTGAACTGATCAAAACATTCAAAAAACTTGGCAATACATCATAAAAACAAATCAAAACCAACCAAAACATTCCAAAAACCCGACAAAATAGTTTAGAACCTGCCAAACCCGATCAAAACATTCTGAAAAGATGCCAAAATACTAGAAAACCAGTAAGAAGTGATCGAAACATTCAATAACTTGCCAAAACATAATCAAAACAAATGAAAGCAAACCAAAACATTCCAAATACCCGCCAAAAGATTTTAAAACCCGCCAAAAGGAATCCAAACATTCCAAAACCTGCCAAGACAATATAAACAACACAAGAGAAAACAAAACATTCTAAAACACCACCAAAACATTCCGAAAACCCGCCAAAACATCATAAAAACAAATCAAAACCAACCAAAAAATAAGCGGAACACGGCAACATATTGGCAAGCAAGAGACGGAGAACGCGGCACCTTCTAGGAAGCCAAGAAGGAAGCCGCACAACACCTGCACTGTGTCTGCAACTTTCAAACTGCTAGAAGCTAGTGGCTTGCCACTGGCCTGCCTCTTCAATTGCCATTAGCATTCCAATGGAAGCTATTCTTGGACAACTTTGCTCTGCTTGCTGCTAGTTCTGCCCCAGCCTACCATAGAGAACCTTGCTCTTGCCTTGAGGCTCTGAGATGCCAAGAACTTGTCAACTTCAAAGGGCGGGCCGGGCTACATCTACTCAGCTGCCACAGTTTCTCCTTGCTACACCTAGTGGGAAATCATTTTGCTGAGATGCAGAAGGCAAGAAACGCAGAATACGGAGACGCGGAGCTGTCCCAAGTGCCGCTGCCAGGCGTCTTTCCGCAGAAGGAGCGCCCCGGAGCGCACCGCAACCGGCACCGTCATCTCTGCGCAAAGAGCCAAAATATTTTAAAACCCGCCAAAACTCATCCAAAAATATTTTCAAACCCGCCAAAATAGAAAACCAGACAGAAGTGATCAATACATTCGAAAAAACCTGACAAAACATGAGAAAGCCCACCAAAGCTAATCCAAACACACCAAAAACTGGGCTAAACAGAATCAAAACAAATCAAAACAAATCGAAACCTTCTAAAAACCCGCCAAAATATTTCAAAACCCGTCAAAACTAATCAAAACCTTCCGAATACCCGCCAAAACATTCCAAATACCCGCCAAAAGATTTTAAAACCCGCCAAAAGCAATCCCAACATTCCAAAACCTGCCAACACAATAAAAACAACTCAAGAGAATACAAAACATTCTAAAACCCAACCAAGACATTCCGAAAACCCGCCAAAACATCATAAAAACAAATCAAAACCAACCAAAATATTGCAAAAACCCGCCAAAATGATTTAGACCCGCAAAACTCATCAAAACATTCTGAAAAGATGCCAAAACATTAGAAAACCAGCCTGAACTGATCAAAACATTCAAAAAACTTGGCAAATCATCATAACAACAAATCAAAACCAACCAAAAAATTCCTAAAAGCTGACAAAATAGTTTAGAACCTGCCAAACCTGATCAAAACATTCTTAAAAGATGCCAAAATACTAGAAAACCAGTCAGAAGTGATCGAAACATTCAATAACTTGCCAAAACATAATCAAAACAAATGAAAGCAAACCAAAACATTCCAAATACCCGCCAAAAGATTTTAAAACCCGCCAAAAGGAATCCAAACATTCCAAAACCTGCCAAGACAATCAAAACAACACAAGAGTAAACAAAACATTCTGAAACACCACCAAAACATTCCGAAACACCTGCCAAAACATCATCAAAACAATTCAAAACCAACCAAAAAATAAGAGGAACACGGCAACATATTGGCAAGCAAGAGACGGAGAACGTGACACCTTCTAGGAGGCCAAGAAGGAAGCCGCACAACACCTGCACTGTGTCTGCAACTTTCAAACTGCTAGAAGCTAGTGGCTTGCCACTGGCTTGCCTCTTCAATTGCCATTAGCATTCCAATGGAAGCTATTCTTGGACAACTTTGCTCTGCTTGCTGCTAGTTCTGCCCCAGCCTACCATAGATAACCTTGCTCTTCCCTTGAGGCTCTGAGATGCCAAGAACTTGTCAACTTCAAAGGGCGGGCCGGGCTACATCTACGCAGCTGCCACAGTTTCTCCTTGCTAGACCTAGTGGGAAAGCATTTTGCTGAGATGCAGAAGGCAAGAAACGCAGAATACGGAGACGCGGAGCTGTCCCAAGTGCCGCTGCCAGGGGTCTTTCCGCAGAAGGAGCGCCCCGGAGCGCACCGCAACCGGCACCGTCATCTCTGCGCAAAGAGCCAAAATATTTTAAAACCTGCCAAAACTAATCCAAAAATATTTTCAAACCAGCCAAAATAGGAAACCAGACAGAAGTCATCAATACATTCGAAAAAACCTGACAAAACATGATCAAGCCCACCAAAGCTAATCCAAACACACCAAAAACTGGGCTAAACAGAATCAAAACAAATCAAAACAAATCCAAACCATCTAAAAACCCGCCAAAATATTTCAAAACCCGTCAAAACTAATCAAAACCTTCAGAATACCCGCCAAAACATTCCAAATATCCGCCAAAAGATTTTAAAACCCGCCAAAAAGTATCCAAACATTCCAAAACCTGCCAACACAATAAAAGCAACTCAAGAGAATACAAAACATTCTAAAACCCAACCAAGACATTCCGAAAACCCGCCAAAACATCATAAAAACAAATCAAAACCAACCAAAATATTCCAAAAACCCGCCAAAATGATTTAGACCCGCAAAACTCATCAAAACATTCTGAAAAGATGCCAAAACATTAGAAAACCAGCCTGAACTGATCAAAACATTAAAAAAACTTGGCAAATCATCATAAAAACAAATCAAAACCAACCAAAACATTCCTAAAACCTGACAAAATAGTTTAGAACCTGCCAAACCTGATCAAAACATTCTGAAAAGATGCCAAATTACTAGAAAACCAGTCAGAAGTGATCGAAACTTTCAATAACTTGCCAAAACATAATCAAAACAAATGAAAGCAAACCAAAACATTCCAAATACCCGCCAAAAGATTTTAAAACCCGCCAAAAGGAATCCAAATGTTCCACAACCTGCCAAGACAATCAAAACAACACAAGAGTAAACAAAACATTCTGAAACACCACCAAAACATTCCGAAAACCCGCCAAAACATCATCAAAACAATTCAAAACCAACCAAAAAATAAGAGGAACACGGCAACATATTGGCAAGCAAGAGACGGAGAACGTGACACCTTCTAGGAGGCCAAGAAGGAAGCCGCACAACACCTGCACTGTGTCTGCAACTTTCAAACTGCTAGAAGCTAGTGGCTTGCCACTGGCCTGCCTCTTCAATTGCCATTAGCTTTCCAATGGAAGCTATTCTTGGACAACTTTGCTCTGCTTGCTGCTAGTTCTGCCCCAGCCTACCATAGATAACCTTGCTCTTCCCTTGAGGCTCTGAGATGCCAAGAACTTGTCAATTTCAAAGGGCGGGCCGGGCTACATCTACTCAGCTGCCACAGTTTCTCCTTGCTAGACCTAGTGGGAAAGCATTTTGCTGAGATGCAGAAGGCAAGAAACGCAGAATACGGAGATGCGGAGCTGTCCCAAGTGCCGCTGCCAGGCGTCTTTCCGCAGAAGGAGCGCCCCGGAGCGCCCCGCAACCGGCACCGTCATCTCTGCGCAAAGAGCCAAAATATTTTCAAACCCGCCAAAACTCATCCAAAAATATTTTCAAACCCGCCAAAATAGAAAACCAGACAGAGGTTATCAATACATTTGAAAAAACCTGACAAAACATGAGAAAGCCCACCAAAGCTAATCCAAACACACCAAAAACTGGGCTAAACAGAATCAAAACAAATCAAAACAAATCCAAACCTTCTAAAAACCCGCCAAAATATTTCAAAACCCGTCAAAACTAATCAAAACCTTCCGAATACCCGCCAAAACATTCCAAATATCCGCCAAAAGATTTTAAAACCCGCCAAAAAGTATCCAAACATTCCAAAACCTGCCAACACAATAAAAACAACTCAAGAGAATACAAAACATTCTAAAACCCAACCAAGACATTCCGAAAACCCGCCAAAACATCATAAAAACAAATCAAAACCAACCAAAATATTCCAAAAACCCGCCAAAATGATTTAGACCCGCAAAACTCATCAAAACATTCTGAAAAGATGCCAAAACATTAGAAAACCAGCCTGAACTGATCAAAACATTCAAAAAACTTGGCAATACATCATAAAAACAAATCAAAACCAACCAAAACATTCCTAAAAGCTGACAAAATAGTTTAGAACCTGCCAAACCTGATCAAAACATTCTTAAAAGATGCCAAAATACTAGAAAACCAGTCAGAAGTGATCGAAACATTCAATAACTTGCCAAAACATAATCAAAACAAATGAAAGCAAACCAAAACATTCCAAATACCCGCCAAAAGATTTTAAAACCCGCCAAAAGGAATCCAAACATTCCAAAACCTGCCAAGACAATCAAAACAACACAAGAGTAAACAAAACATTCTGAAACACCACCAAAACATTCCGAAACACCTGCCAAAACATCATCAAAACAATTCAAAACCAACCAAAAAATAAGAGGAACACGGCAACATATTGGCAAGCAAGAGACGGAGAACGTGACACCTTCTAGGAGGCCAAGAAGGAAGCCGCACAACACCTGCACTGTGTCTGCAACTTTCAAACTGCTAGAAGCTAGTGGCTTGCCACTGGCTTGCCTCTTCAATTGCCATTAGCATTCCAATGGAAGCTATTCTTGGACAACTTTGCTCTGCTTGCTGCTAGTTCTGCCCCAGCCTACCATAGAGAACCTTGCTCTTGCCTTGAGGCTCTGAGATGCCAAGAACTTGTCAACTTCAAAGGGCGGGCCGGGCTACATCTACTCAGCTGCCACAGTTTCTCCTTGCTAGACCTAGTGGGAAAGCATTTTGCTGAGATGCAGAAGGCAAGAAACGCAGAATACGGAGACGCGGAGCTGTCCCAAGTGCCGCTGCCAGGGGTCTTTCCGCAGAAGGAGCGCCCCGGAGCGCACCGCAACCGGCACCGTCATCTCTGCGCAAAGAGCCAAAATATTTTAAAACCTGCCAAAACTAATCCAAAAATATTTTCAAACCAGCCAAAATAGGAAACCAGACAGAAGTCATCAATACATTCGAAAAAACCTGACAAAACATGATCAAGCCCACCAAAGCTAATCCAAACACACCAAAAACTGGGCTAAACAGAATCAAAACAAATCAAAACAAATCCAAACCATCTAAAAACCCGCCAAAATATTTCAAAACCCGTCAAAACTAATCAAAACCTTCAGAATACCCGCCAAAACATTCCAAATATCCGCCAAAAGATTTTAAAACCCGCCAAAAAGTATCCAAACATTCCAAAACCTGCCAACACAATAAAAGCAACTCAAGAGAATACAAAACATTCTAAAACCCAACCAAGACATTCCGAAAACCCGCCAAAACATCATAAAAACAAATCAAAACCAACCAAAATATTCCAAAAACCCGCCAAAATGATTTAGACCCGCAAAACTCATCAAAACATTCTGAAAAGATGCCAAAACATTAGAAAACCAGCCTGAACTGATCAAAACATTAAAAAAACTTGGCAAATCATCATAAAAACAAATCAAAACCAACCAAAACATTCCTAAAACCTGACAAAATAGTTTAGAACCTGCCAAACCTGATCAAAACATTCTGAAAAGATGCCAAATTACTAGAAAACCAGTCAGAAGTGATCGAAACTTTCAATAACTTGCCAAAACATAATCAAAACAAATGAAAGCAAACCAAAACATTCCAAATACCCGCCAAAAGATTTTAAAACCCGCCAAAAGGAATCCAAATGTTCCACAACCTGCCAAGACAATCAAAACAACACAAGAGTAAACAAAACATTCTGAAACACCACCAAAACATTCCGAAAACCCGCCAAAACATCATCAAAACAATTCAAAACCAACCAAAAAATAAGAGGAACACGGCAACATATTGGCAAGCAAGAGACGGAGAACGTGACACCTTCTAGGAGGCCAAGAAGGAAGCCGCACAACACCTGCACTGTGTCTGCAACTTTCAAACTGCTAGAAGCTAGTGGCTTGCCACTGGCCTGCCTCTTCAATTGCCATTAGCTTTCCAATGGAAGCTATTCTTGGACAACTTTGCTCTGCTTGCTGCTAGTTCTGCCCCAGCCTACCATAGATAACCTTGCTCTTCCCTTGAGGCTCTGAGATGCCAAGAACTTGTCAATTTCAAAGGGCGGGCCGGGCTACATCTACTCAGCTGCCACAGTTTCTCCTTGCTAGACCTAGTGGGAAAGCATTTTGCTGAGATGCAGAAGGCAAGAAACGCAGAATACGGAGATGCGGAGCTGTCCCAAGTGCCGCTGCCAGGCGTCTTTCCGCAGAAGGAGGGCCCCGGAGCGCCCCGCAACCGGCACCGTCATCTCTGCGCAAAGAGCCAAAATATTTTCAAACCCGCCAAAACTCATCCAAAAATATTTTCAAACCCGCCAAAATAGAAAACCAGACAGAGGTTATCAATACATTTGAAAAAACCTGACAAAACATGAGAAAGCCCACCAAAGCTAATCCAAACACACCAAAAACTGGGCTAAACAGAATCAAAACAAATCAAAACAAATCCAAACCTTCTAAAAACCCGCCAAAATATTTCAAAACCCGTCAAAACTAATCAAAACCTTCCGAATACCCGCCAAAACATTCCAAATATCCGCCAAAAGATTTTAAAACCCGCCAAAAAGTATCCAAACATTCCAAAACCTGCCAACACAATAAAAACAACTCAAGAGAATACAAAACATTCTAAAACCCAACCAAGACATTCCGAAAACCCGCCAAAACATCATAAAAACAAATCAAAACCAACCAAAATATTCCAAAAACCCGCCAAAATGATTTAGACCCGCAAAACTCATCAAAACATTCTGAAAAGATGCCAAAACATTAGAAAACCAGCCTGAACTGATCAAAACATTCAAAAAACTTGGCAATACATCATAAAAACAAATCAAAACCAACCAAAACATTCCTAAAAGCTGACAAAATAGTTTAGAACCTGCCAAACCTGATCAAAACATTCTTAAAAGATGCCAAAATACTAGAAAACCAGTCAGAAGTGATCGAAACATTCAATAACTTGCCAAAACATAATCAAAACAAATGAAAGCAAACCAAAACATTCCAAATACCCGCCAAAAGATTTTAAAACCCGCCAAAAGGAATCCAAACATTCCAAAACCTGCCAAGACAATCAAAACAACACAAGAGTAAACAAAACATTCTGAAACACCACCAAAACATTCCGAAACACCTGCCAAAACATCATCAAAACAATTCAAAACCAACCAAAAAATAAGAGGAACACGGCAACATATTGGCAAGCAAGAGACGGAGAACGTGACACCTTCTAGGAGGCCAAGAAGGAAGCCGCACAACACCTGCACTGTGTCTGCAACTTTCAAACTGCTAGAAGCTAGTGGCTTGCCACTGGCTTGCCTCTTCAATTGCCATTAGCATTCCAATGGAAGCTATTCTTGGACAACTTTGCTCTGCTTGCTGCTAGTTCTGCCCCAGCCTACCATAGATAACCTTGCTCTTCCCTTGAGGCTCTGAGATGCCAAGAACTTGTCAACTTCAAAGGGCGGGCCGGGCTACATCTACTCAGCTGCCACAGTTTCTCCTTGCTAGACCTAGTGGGAAAGCATTTTGCTGAGATGCAGAAGGCAAGAAACGCAGAATACGGAGACGCGGAGCTGTCCCAAGTGCCGCTGCCAGGGGTCTTTCCGCAGAAGGAGCGCCCCGGAGCGCACCGCAACCGGCACCGTCATCTCTGCGCAAAGAGCCAAAATATTTTAAAACCTGCCAAAACTAATCCAAAAATATTTTCAAACCAGCCAAAATAGGAAACCAGACAGAAGTCATCAATACATTCGAAAAAACCTGACAAAACATGATCAAGCCCACCAAAGCTAATCCAAACACACCAAAAACTGGGCTAAACAGAATCAAAACAAATCAAAACAAATCCAAACCTTCTAAAAACCCGCCAAAATATTTCAAAACCCGTCAAAACTAATCAAAACCTTCCGAATACCCGCCAAAACATTCCAAATATCCGCCAAAAGATTTTAAAACCCGCCAAAAAGTATCCAAACATTCCAAAACCTGCCAACACAATAAAAGCAACTCAAGAGAATACAAAACATTCTAAAACCCAACCAAGACATTCCGAAAACCCGCCAAAACATCATAAAAACAAATCAAAACCAACCAAAATATTCCAAAAACCCGCCAAAATGATTTAGACCCGCAAAACTCATCAAAACATTCTGAAAAGATGCCAAAACATTAGAAAACCAGCCTGAACTGATCAAAACATTCAAAAAACTTGGCAATACATCATAAAAACAAATCAAAACCAACCAAAACATTCCTAAAAGCTGACAAAATAGTTTAGAACCTGCCAAACCTGATCAAAACATTCTTAAAAGATGCCAAAATACTAGAAAACCAGTCAGAAGTGATCGAAACATTCAATAACTTGCCAAAACATAATCAAAACAAATGAAAGCAAACCAAAACATTCCAAATACCCGCCAAAAGATTTTAAAACCCGCCAAAAGGAATCCAAACATTCCAAAACCTGCCAAGACAATCAAAACAACACAAGAGTAAACAAAACATTCTGAAACACCACCAAAACATTCCGAAACACCTGCCAAAACATCATCAAAACAATTCAAAACCAACCAAAAAATAAGAGGAACACGGCAACATATTGGCAAGCAAGAGACGGAGAACGTGACACCTTCTAGGAGGCCAAGAAGGAAGCCGCACAACACCTGCACTGTGTCTGCAACTTTCAAACTGCTAGAAGCTAGTGGCTTGCCACTGGCTTGCCTCTTCAATTGCCATTAGCATTCCAATGGAAGCTATTCTTGGACAACTTTGCTCTGCTTGCTGCTAGTTCTGCCCCAGCCTACCATAGATAACCTTGCTCTTCCCTTGAGGCTCTGAGATGCCAAGAACTTGTCAACTTCAAAGGGCGGGCCGGGCTACATCTACTCAGCTGCCACAGTTTCTCCTTGCTAGACCTAGTGGGAAAGCATTTTGCTGAGATGCAGAAGGCAAGAAACGCAGAATACGGAGACGCGGAGCTGTCCCAAGTGCGGCTGCCAGGGGTCTTTCCGCAGAAGGAGCGCCCCGGAGCGCACCGCAACAGGCACCGTCATCTCTGCGCAAAGAGCCAAAATATTTTAAAACCTGCCAAAACTAATCCAAAAATATTTTCAAACCAGCCAAAATAGGAAACCAGACAGAAGTCATCAATACATTCGAAAAAACCTGACAAAACATGATCAAGCCCACCAAAGCTAATCCAAACACACCAAAAACTGGGCTAAACAGAATCAAAACAAATCAAAACAAATCCAAACCTTCTAAAAACCCGCCAAAATATTTCAAAACCCGTCAAAACTAATCAAAACCTTCCGAATACCCGCCAAAACATTCCAAATATCCGCCAAAAGATTTTAAAACCCGCCAAAAAGTATCCAAACATTCCAAAACCTGCCAACACAATAAAAGCAACTCAAGAGAATACAAAACATTCTAAAACCCAACCAAGACATTCCGAAAACCAGCCAAAACATCATAAAAACAAATCAAAACCAACCAAAATATTCCAAAAACCCGCCAAAATGATTTAGACCCGCAAAACTCATCAAAACATTCTGAAAAGATGCCAAAACATTAGAAAACCAGCCTGAACTGATCAAAACATTCAAAAAACTTGGCAAATCATCATAAAAACAAATCAAAACCAACCAAAACATTCCTAAAACCTGACAAAATAGTTTAGAACCTGCCAAACCTGATCAAAACATTCTGAAAAGATGCCAAATTACTAGAAAACCAGTCAGAAGTGATCGAAACTTTCAATAACTTGCCAAAACATAATCAAAACAAATGAAAGCAAACCAAAACATTCCAAATACCCGCCAAAAGATTTTAAAACCCGCCAAAAGGAATCCAAACATTCCAAAACCTGCCAAGACAATCAAAACAACACAAGAGTAAACAAAACATTCTGAAACACCACCAAAACATTCCGAAAACCCGCCAAAACATCATCAAAACAATTCAAAACCAACCAAAAAATAAGAGGAACACGGCAACATATTGGCAAGCAAGAGACGGAGAACGTGACACCTTCTAGGAGGCCAAGAAGGAAGCCGCACAACACCTGCACTGTGTCTGCAACTTTCAAACTGCTAGAAGCTAGTGGCTTGCCACTGGCTTGCCTCTTCAATTGCCATTAGCATTCCAATGGAAGCTATTCTTGGACAACTTTGCTCTGCTTGCTGCTAGTTCTGCCCCAGCCTACCATAGAGAACCTTGCTCTTGCCTTGAGGCTCTGAGATGCCAAGAACTTGTCAACTTCAAAGGGCGGGCCGGGCTACATCTACTCAGCTGCCACAGTTTCTCCTTGCTAGACCTAGTGGGAAAGCATTTTGCTGAGATGCAGAAGGCAAGAAACGCAGAATACGGAGACGCGGAGCTGTCCCAAGTGCCGCTGCCAGGGGTCTTTCCGCAGAAGGAGCGCCCCGGAGCGCACCGCAACCGGCACCGTCATCTCTGCGCAAAGAGCCAAAATATTTTAAAACCTGCCAAAACTAATCCAAAAATATTTTCAAACCAGCCAAAATAGGAAACCAGACAGAAGTCATCAATACATTCGAAAAAACCTGACAAAACATGATCAAGCCCACCAAAGCTAATCCAAACACACCAAAAACTGGGCTAAACAGAATCAAAACAAATCAAAACAAATCCAAACCTTCTAAAAACCCGCCAAAATATTTCAAAACCCGTCAAAACTAATCAAAACCTTCCGAATACCCGCCAAAACATTCCAAATATCCGCCAAAAGATTTTAAAACCCGCCAAAAAGTATCCAAACATTCCAAAACCTGCCAACACAATAAAAGCAACTCAAGAGAATACAAAACATTCTAAAACCCAACCAAGACATTCCGAAAACCAGCCAAAACATCATAAAAACAAATCAAAACCAACCAAAATATTCCAAAAACCCGCCAAAATGATTTAGACCCGCAAAACTCATCAAAACATTCTGAAAAGATGCCAAAACATTAGAAAACCAGCCTGAACTGATCAAAACATTCAAAAAACTTGGCAAATCATCATAAAAACAAATCAAAACCAACCAAAACATTCCTAAAACCTGACAAAATAGTTTAGAACCTGCCAAACCTGATCAAAACATTCTGAAAAGATGCCAAATTACTAGAAAACCAGTCAGAAGTGATCGAAACTTTCAATAACTTGCCAAAACATAATCAAAACAAATGAAAGCAAACCAAAACATTCCAAATACCCGCCAAAAGATTTTAAAACCCGCCAAAAGGAATCCAAATGTTCCACAACCTGCCAAGACAATCAAAACAACACAAGAGTAAACAAAACATTCTGAAACACCACCAAAACATTCCAAAAACCCGCCAAAACATCATCAAAACAATTCAAAACCAACCAAAAAATAAGAGGAACACGGCAACATATTGGCAAGCAAGAGTCGGAGAACGTGACACCTTCTAGGAGGCCAAGAAGGAAGCCGCACAACACCTGCACTGTGTCTGCAACTTTCAAACTGCTAGAAGCTAGTGGCTTGCCACTGGCCTGCCTCTTCAATTGCCATTAGCATTCCAATGGAAGCTATTCTTGGACAACTTTGCTCTGCTTGCTGCTAGTTCTGCCCCAGCCTACCATAGATAACCTTGCTCTTCCCTTGAGGCTCTGAGATGCCAAGAACTTGTCAATTTCAAAGGGCGGGCCGGGCTACATCTACTCAGCTGCCACAGTTTCTCCTTGCTAGACCTAGTGGGAAAGCATTTTGCTGAGATGCAGAAGGCAAGAAACGCAGAATACGGAGATGAGGAGCTGTCCCAAGTGCCGCTGCCAGGCGTCTTTCCGCAGAAGGAGCGCCCCGGAGCGCCCCGCAACCGGCACCGTCATCTCTGCGCAAAGAGCCAAAATATTTTCAAACCCGCCAAAACTCATCCAAAAATATTTTCAAACCCGCCAAAATAGAAAACCAGACAGAGGTGATCAATACATTCGAAAAAACCTGACAAAACATGAGAAAGCCCAGCAAAGCTAATCCAAACACACCAAAAACTGGGCTAAACAGAATCAAAACAAATCAAAACAAATCGAAACCTTCTAAAAACCCGCCAAAATATTTCAAAACCCGTCAAAACTAATCAAAACCTTCCGAATACCCGCCAAAACATTCCAAATATCCGCCAAAAGATTTTAAAACCCGCCAAAAAGTATCCAAACATTCCAAAACCTGCCAACACAATAAAAGCAACTCAAGAGAATACAAAACATTCTAAAACCCAACCAAGACATTCCGAAAACCCGCCAAAACATCATAAAAACAAATCAAAACCAACCAAAATATTCCAAAAACCCGCCAAAATGATTTAGACCCGCAAAACTCATCAAAACATTCTGAAAAGATGCCAAAACATTAGAAAACCAGCCTGAACTGATCAAAACATTCAAAAAACTTGGCAATACATCATAAAAACAAATCAAAACCAACCAAAACATTCCAAAAACCCGACAAAATAGTTTAGAACCTGCCAAACCCGATCAAAACATTCTGAAAAGATGCCAAAATACTATCAAACCAGTCAGAAGTGATCGAAACATTCAATAACTTGCCAAAACATAATCAAAACAAATGAAAGCAAACCAAAACATTCCAAATACCCGCCAAAAGATTTTAAAACCCGCCAAAAGGAATCCAAATGTTCCACAACCTGCCAAGACAATCAAAACAACACAAGAGTAAACAAAACATTCTGAAACACCACCAAAACATTCCAAAAACCCGCCAAAACATCATCAAAACAATTCAAAACCAACCAAAAAATAAGAGGAACACGGCAACATATTGGCAAGCAAGAGACGGAGAACGTGACACCTTCTAGGAGGCCAAGAAGGAAGCCGCACAACACCTGCACTGTGTCTGCAACTTTCAAACTGCTAGAAGCTAGTGGCTTGCCACTGGCCTGCCTCTTCAATTGCCATTAGCTTTCCAATGGAAGCTATTCTTGGACAACTTTGCTCTGCTTGCTGCTAGTTCTGCCCCAGCCTACCATAGATAACCTTGCTCTTCCCTTGAGGCTCTGAGATGCCAAGAACTTGTCAATTTCAAAGGGCGGGCCGGGCTACATCTACTCAGCTGCCACAGTTTCTCCTTGCTAGACCTAGTGGGAAAGCATTTTGCTGAGATGCAGAAGGCAAGAAACGCAGAATACGGAGACGCGGAGCTGTCCCAAGTGCCGCTGCCAGGGGTCTTTCCGCAGAAGGAGCGCCCCGGAGCGCACCGCAACCGGCACCGTCATCTCTGCGCAAAGAGCCAAAATATTTTAAAACCTGCCAAAACTAATCCAAAAATATTTTCTAACCAGCCAAAATAGGAAACCAGACAGAAGTCATCAATACATTCGAAAAAACCTGACAAAACATGATCAAGCCCACCAAAGCTAATCCAAACACACCAAAAACTGGGCTAAACAGAATCAAAACAAATCAAAACAAATCCAAACCTTCTAAAAACCCGCCAAAATATTTCAAAACCCGTCAAAACTAATCAAAACCTTCCGAATACCCGCCAAAACATTCCAAATATCCGCCAAAAGATTTTAAAACCCGCCAAAAAGTATCCAAACATTCCAAAACCTGCCAACACAATAAAAGCAACTCAAGAGAATACAAAACATTCTAAAACCCAACCAAGACATTCCGAAAACCAGCCAAAACATCATAAAAACAAATCAAAACCAACCAAAATATTCCAAAAACCCGCCAAAATGATTTAGACCCGCAAAACTCATCAAAACATTCTGAAAAGATGCCAAAACATTAGAAAACCAGCCTGAACTGATCAAAACATTCAAAAAACTTGGCAAATCATCATAAAAACAAATCAAAACCAACCAAAACATTCCTAAAACCTGACAAAATAGTTTAGAACCTGCCAAACCTGATCAAAACATTCTGAAAAGATGCCAAATTACTAGAAAACCAGTCAGAAGTGATCGAAACTTTCAATAACTTGCCAAAACATAATCAAAACAAATGAAAGCAAACCAAAACATTCCAAATACCCGCCAAAAGATTTTAAAACCCGCCAAAAGGAATCCAAATGTTCCACAACCTGCCAAGACAATCAAAACAACACAAGAGTAAACAAAACATTCTGAAACACCACCAAAACATTCCAAAAACCCGCCAAAACATCATCAAAACAATTCAAAACCAACCAAAAAATAAGAGGAACACGGCAACATATTGGCAAGCAAGAGACGGAGAACGTGACACCTTCTAGGAGGCCAAGAAGGAAGCCGCACAACACCTGCACTGTGTCTGCAACTTTCAAACTGCTAGAAGCTAGTGGCTTGCCACTGGCCTGCCTCTTCAATTGCCATTAGCTTTCCAATGGAAGCTATTCTTGGACAACTTTGCTCTGCTTGCTGCTAGTTCTGCCCCAGCCTACCATAGATAACCTTGCTCTTCCCTTGAGGCTCTGAGATGCCAAGAACTTGTCAATTTCAAAGGGCGGGCCGGGCTACATCTACTCAGCTGCCACAGTTTCTCCTTGCTAGACCTAGTGGGAAAGCATTTTGCTGAGATGCAGAAGGCAAGAAACGCAGAATACGGAGATGCGGAGCTGTCCCAAGTGCCGCTGCCAGGCGTCTTTCCGCAGAAGGAGCGCCCCGGAGCGCCCCGCAACCGGCACCGTCATCTCTGCGCAAAGAGCCAAAATATTTTCAAACCCGCCAAAACTCATCCAAAAATATTTTCAAACCCGCCAAAATAGAAAACCAGACAGAGGTGATCAATACATTCGAAAAAACCTGACAAAACATGAGAAAGCCCAGCAAAGCTAATCCAAACACACCAAAAACTGGGCTAAACAGAATCAAAACAAATCAAAACAAATCGAAACCTTCTAAAAACCCGCCAAAATATTTCAAAACCCGTCAAAACTAATCAAAACCTTCCGAATACCCGCCAAAACATTCCAAATATCCGCCAAAAGATTTTAAAACCCGCCAAAAAGTATCCAAACATTCCAAAACCTGCCAACACAATAAAAGCAACTCAAGAGAATACAAAACATTCTAAAACCCAACCAAGACATTCCGAAAACCCGCCAAAACATCATAAAAACAAATCAAAACCAACCAAAATATTCCAAAAACCCGCCAAAATGATTTAGACCCGCAAAACTCATCAAAACATTCTGAAAAGATGCCAAAACATTAGAAAACCAGCCTGAACTGATCAAAACATTCAAAAAACTTGGCAATACATCATAAAAACAAATCAAAACCAACCAAAACATTCCAAAAACCCGACAAAATAGTTTAGAACCTGCCAAACCCGATCAAAACATTCTGAAAAGATGCCAAAATACTATCAAACCAGTCAGAAGTGATCGAAACATTCAATAACTTGCCAAAACATAATCAAAACAAATGAAAGCAAACCAAAACATTCCAAATACCCGCCAAAAGATTTTAAAACCCGCCAAAAGGAATCCAAATGTTCCACAACCTGCCAAGACAATCAAAACAACACAAGAGTAAACAAAACATTCTGAAACACCACCAAAACATTCCAAAAACCCGCCAAAACATCATCAAAACAATTCAAAACCAACCAAAAAATAAGAGGAACACGGCAACATATTGGCAAGCAAGAGACGGAGAACGTGACACCTTCTAGGAGGCCAAGAAGGAAGCCGCACAACACCTGCACTGTGTCTGCAACTTTCAAACTGCTAGAAGCTAGTGGCTTGCCACTGGCCTGCCTCTTCAATTGCCATTAGCATTCCAATGGAAGCTATTCTTGGACAACTTTGCTCTGCTTGCTGCTAGTTCTGCCCCAGCCTACCATAGATAACCTTGCTCTTCCCTTGAGGCTCTGAGATGCCAAGAACTTGTCAATTTCAAAGGGCGGGCCGGGCTACATCTACTCAGCTGCCACAGTTTCTCCTTGCTAGACCTAGTGGGAAAGCATTTTGCTGAGATGCAGAAGGCAAGAAACGCAGAATACGGAGATGCGGAGCTGTCCCAAGTGCCGCTGCCAGGCGTCTTTCCGCAGAAGGAGCGCCCCGGAGCGCCCCGCAACCGGCACCGTCATCTCTGCGCAAAGAGCCAAAATATTTTCAAACCCGCCAAAACTCATCCAAAAATATTTTCAAACCCGCCAAAATAGAAAACCAGACAGAGGTGATCAATACATTCGAAAAAACCTGACAAAACATGAGAAAGCCCAGCAAAGCTAATCCAAACACACCAAAAACTGGGCTAAACAGAATCAAAACAAATCAAAACAAATCCAAACCTTCTAAAAACCCGCCAAAATATTTCAAAACCCGTCAAAACTAATCAAAACCTTCCGAATACCCGCCAAAACATTCCAAATATCCGCCAAAAGATTTTAAAACCCGCCAAAAAGTATCCAAACATTCCAAAACCTGCCAACACAATAAAAGCAACTCAAGAGAATACAAAACATTCTAAAACCCAACCAAGACATTCCGAAAACCCGCCAAAACATCATAAAAACAAATCAAAACCAACCAAAATATTCCAAAAACCCGCCAAAATGATTTAGACCCGCAAAACTCATCAAAACATTCTGAAAAGATGCCAAAACATTAGAAAACCAGCCTGAACTGATCAAAACATTCAAAAAACTTGGCAATACATCATAAAAACAAATCAAAACCAACCAAAACATTCCAAAAACCCGACAAAATAGTTTAGAACCTGCCAAACCCGATCAAAACATTCTGAAAAGATGCCAAAATACTATCAAACCAGTCAGAAGTGATCGAAACATTCAATAACTTGCCAAAACATAATCAAAACAAATGAAAGCAAACCAAAACATTCCAAATACCCGCCAAAAGATTTTAAAACCCGCCAAAAGGAATCCAAACATTCCACAACCTGCCAAGACAATCAAAACAACACAAGAGTAAACAAAACATTCTGAAACACCACCAAAACATTCCAAAAACCCGCCAAAACATCATCAAAACAATTCAAAACCAACCAAAAAATAAGAGGAACACGGCAACATATTGGCAAGCAAGAGACGGAGAACGTGACACCTTCTAGGAGGCCAAGAAGGAAGCCGCACAACACCTGCACTCTGTCTGCAACCTTCAAACTGCTAGAAGCTAGTGGCTTGCCACTGGCCTGCCTCTTCAATTGCCATTAGCTTTCCAATGGAAGCTATTCTTGGACAACTTTGCTCTGCTTGCTGCTAGTTCTGCCCCAGCCTACCATAGATAACCTTGCTCTTCCCTTGAGGCTCTGAGATGCCAAGAACTTGTCAATTTCAAAGGGCGGGCCGGGCTACATCTACTCAGCTGCCACAGTTTCTCCTTGCTAGACCTAGTGGGAAAGCATTTTGCTGAGATGCAGAAGGCAAGAAACGCAGAATACGGAGATGCGGAGCTGTCCCAAGTGCCGCTGCCAGGCGTCTTTCCGCAGAAGGAGCGCCCTGGAGCGCCCCGCAACCGGCACCGTCATCTCTGCGCAAAGAGCCAAAATATTTTCAAACCCGCCAAAACTCATCCAAAAATATTTTCAAACCCGCCAAAATAGAAAACCAGACAGAGGTGATCAATACATTCGAAAAAACCTGACAAAACATGAGAAAGCCCAGCAAAGCTAATCCAAACACACCAAAAACTGGGCTAAACAGAATCAAAACAAATCAAAACAAATCCAAACCTTCTAAAAACCCGCCAAAATATTTCAAAACCCGTCAAAACTAATCAAAACCTTCCGAATACCCGCCAAAACATTCCAAATATCCGCCAAAAGATTTTAAAACCCGCCAAAAAGTATCCAAACATTCCAAAACCTGCCAACACAATAAAAGCAACTCAAGAGAATACAAAACATTCTAAAACCCAACCAAGACATTCCGAAAACCCGCCAAAACATCATAAAAACAAATCAAAACCAACCAAAATATTCCAAAAACCCGCCAAAATGATTTAGACCCGCAAAACTCATCAAAACATTCTGAAAAGATGCCAAAACATTAGAAAACCAGCCTGAACTGATCAAAACATTCAAAAAACTTGGCAATACATCATAAAAACAAATCAAAACCAACCAAAACATTCCAAAAACCCGACAAAATAGTTTAGAACCTGCCAAACCCGATCAAAACATTCTGAAAAGATGCCAAAATACTATCAAACCAGTAAGAAGTGATCGAAACATTCAATAACTTGCCAAAACATAATCAAAACAAATGAAAGCAAACCAAAACATTCCAAATACCCGCCAAAAGATTTTAAAACCCGCCAAAAGGAATCCAAACATTCCAAAACCTGCCAAGACAATATAAACAACACAAGAGAAAACAAAACATTCTAAAACACCACCAAAACATTCCGAAAACCCGCCAAAACATCATAAAAACAAATCAAAACCAACCAAAAAATAAGAGGAACACGGCAACATATTGGCAAGCAAGAGACGGAGAACGTGACACCTTCTAGGAGGCCAAGAAGGAAGCCGCACAACACCTGCACTGTGTCTGCAACTTTCAAACTGCTAGAAGCTAGTGGCTTGCCACTGGCTTGCCTCTTCAATTGCCATTAGCATTCCAATGGAAGCTATTCTTGGACAACTTTGCTCTGCTTGCTGCTAGTTCTGCCCCAGCCTACCATAGAGAACCTTGCTCTTCCCTTGAGGCTCTGAGATGCCAAGAACTTGTCAACTTCAAAGGGCGGGCCGGGCTACATCTACTCAGCTGCCACAGTTTCTCCTTGCTAGACCTAGTGGGAAAGCATTTTGCTGAGATGCAGAAGGCAAGAAACGCAGAATACGGAGACGCGGAGCTGTCCCAAGTGCCGCTGCCAGGGGTCTTTCCGCAGAAGGAGCGCCCCGGAGCGCACCGCAACCGGCACCGTCATCTCTGCGCAAAGAGCCAAAATATTTTAAAACCTGCCAAAACTAATCCAAAAATATTTTCAAACCAGCCAAAATAGGAAACCAGACAGAAGTCATCAATACATTCGAAAAAACCTGACAAAACATGATCAAGCCCACCAAAGCTAATCCAAACACACCAAAAACTGGGCTAAACAGAATCAAAACAAATCAAAACAAATCGAAACCATCTAAAAACCCGCCAAAATATTTCAAAACCCGTCAAAACTAATCAAAACCTTCCGAATACCTGCCAAAACATTCCAAATACCCGCCAAAAGATTTTAAAACCTGCCAAAAAGAATCCAAACATTCCAAAACCTGCCAACACAATAAAAACAACTCAAGAGAATACAAAACATTCTAAAACCCAACCAAGACATTCCGAAAACCCGCCAAAACATCATAAAAACAAATCAAAACCAACCAAAATATTCCAAAAACCCGCCAAAATGATTTAGACCCGCAAAACTCATCAAAACATTCTGAAAAGATGCCAAAACATTAGAAAACCAGCCTGAACTGATCAAAACATTCAAAAAACTTGGCAAATCATCATAAAAACAAATCAAAACCAACCAAAAATTTCCTAAAACCTGACAAAATAGTTTAGAACCTGCCAAACCTGATCAAAACATTCTGAAAAGATGCCAAAATACTAGAAAACCAGTCAGAAGTGATCGAAACATTCAATAACTTGCCAAAACATAATCAAAACAAATGAAAGCAAACCAAAACATTCCAAATACCCGCCAAAAGATTTTAAAACCCGCCAAAAGGAATCCAAACATTCCAAAACCTGCCAAGACAATCAAAACAACACAAGAGAAAACAAAACATTCTGAAACACCACCAAAACATTCCGAAAACCCACCAAAACATCATAAAAACAATTCAAAACCAACCAAAAAATAAGAGGAACACGGCAACATATTGGCAAGCAAGAGACGGAGAACGTGACACCTTCTAGGAGGCCAAGAAGGAAGCCGCACAACACCTGCACTGTGTCTGCAACTTTCAAACTGCTAGAAGCTAGTGGCTTGCCACTGGCCTGCCTCTTCAATTGCCATTAGCATTCCAATGGAAGCTATTCTTGGACAACTTTGCTCTGCTTGCTGCTAGTTCTGCCCCAGCCTACCATAGATAACCTTGCTCTTGCCTTGAGGCTCTGAGATGCCAAGAACTTGTCAACTTCAAAGGGCGGGCCGGGCTACATCTACTCAGCTGCCACAGTTTCTCCTTGCTAGACCTAGTGGGAAATCATTTTGCTGAGATGCAGAAGGCAAGAAACGCAGAATACGGAGACGCGGAGCTGTCCCAAGTGCCGCTGCCAGGGGTCTTTCCGCAGAAGGAGCGCCCCGGAGCGCACCGCAACCGGCACCGTCATCTCTGCGCAAAGAGCCAAAATATTTTCAAACCCGCCAAAACTAATCCAAAAATATTTTCAAACCAGCCAAAATAGAAAACCAGACAGAAGTGATCAATACATTCGAAAAAACCTGACAAAACATGATCAAGCCCACCAAAGCTAATCCAAACACACCAAAAACTGGGCTAAACAGAATCAAAACAAATCAAAACAAATCCAAACCTTCTAAAAACCCGCCAAAATATTTCAAAACCCGTCAAAACTAAACAAAACCTTCCGAATACCCGCCAAAACATTCCAAATACCCGCCAAAAGATTTTAAAACCTGCCAAAAAGAATCCAAACATTCCAAAACCTGCCAACACAATAAAAACAACTCAAGAGAATACAAAACATTCTAAAACCCAACCAAGACATTCCGAAAACCCGCCAAAACATCATAAAAACAAATCAAAACCAACCAAAACATTCCTAAAACCTGACAAAATAGTTTAGAACCTGCCAAACCTAATCAAAACATTCTGAAAAGATGCCAAAATACTAGAAAACCAGTCAGAAGTGATCGAAACTTTCAATAACTTGCCAAAACATAATCAAAACAAATGAAAGCAAACCAAAACATTCCAAATACCCGCCAAAAGATTTTAAAACCCGCCAAAAGGAATCCAAATGTTCCACAACCTGCCAAGACAATCAAAACAACACAAGAGTAAACAAAACATTCTGAAACACCACCAAAACATTCCGAAAACCTGCCAAAACATCATCAAAACAAATCAAAACAAACCAAACAATAGGAGGAACACGGCAACATATTGGCACGCAAGAGACGGAGAACGTGACACCTTCTAGGAGGCCAAGAAGGAAGCCGCACAACACCTGCACTGTGTCTGCAACTTTCAAACTGCTAGAAGCTAGTGGCTTGCCACTGGCCTGCCTCTTCAATTGCCATTAGCATTCCAATGGAAGCTATTCTTGGACAACTTTGCTCTGCTTGCTGCTAGTTCTGCCCCAGCCTACCATAGAGAACCTTGCTCTTGCCTTGAGGCTCTGAGATGCCAAGAACTTGTCAACTTCAAAGGGCGGGCCGGGCTACATCTACTCAGCTGCCACAGTTTCTCCTTGCTAGACCTAGTGGGAAAGCATTTTGCTGAGATGCAGAAGGAAAGAAACGCACAATACGGAGACGCGGAGCTGTCCCAAGTGCCACTGCCAGGCGTCTTTCCGCAGAAGGAGCGCCCCGGAGCGCACCGCAACCGGCACCGTCATCTCTGCGCAAAGAGCCAAAATATTTTCAAACCCGCCAAAACTAATCCAAAAATATTTTCAAACCCGCCAAAATAGAAAACCAGACAGAAGTGATCAATACATTTGAAAAAACCTGACAAAACATGATCAAGCCCACCAAAGCTAATCCAAACACACCAAAAACTGGGCTAAACAGAATCAAAACAAATCAAAACAAATCCAAACCTTCTAAAAACCCGCCAAAATATTTCAAAACCCGTCAAAACTAATCAAAACCTTCCGAATACCCGCCAAAACATTCCAAATATCCGCCAAAAGATTTTAAAACCCGCCAAAAAGTATCCAAACATTCCAAAACCTGCCAACACAATAAAAGCAACTCAAGAGAATACAAAACATTCTAAAACCCAACCAAGACATTCCGAAAACCCGCCAAAACATCATAAAAACAAATCAAAACCAACCAAAATATTCCAAAAACCCGCCAAAATGATTTAGACCCGCAAAACTCATCAAAACATTCTGAAAAGATGCCAAAACATTAGAAAACCAGCCTGAACTGATCAAAACATTCAAAAAACTTGGCAATACATCATAAAAACAAATCAAAACCAACCAAAACATTCCAAAAACCCGACAAAATAGTTTAGAACCTGCCAAACCCGATCAAAACATTCTGAAAAGATGCCAAAATACTATCAAACCAGTAAGAAGTGATCGAAACATTCAATAACTTGCCAAAACATAATCAAAACAAATGAAAGCAAACCAAAACATTCCAAATACCCACCAAAAGATTTTAAAACCCGCCAAAAGGAATCCAAACATTCCAAAACCTGCCAAGACAATATAAACAACACAAGAGAAAACAAAACATTCTGAAACACCACCAAAACATTCCGAAAACCCGCCAAAACATCATAAAAACAAATCAAAACCAACCAAAAAATAAGCGGAACACGGCAACATATTGGCAAGCAAGAGACGGAGAACGCGGCACCTTCTAGGAAGCCAAGAAGGAAGCCGCACAACACCTGCACTGTGTCTGCAACTTTCAAACTGCTAGAAGCTAGTGGCTTGCCACTGGCCTGCCTCTTCAATTGCCATTAGCATTCCAATGGAAGCTATTCTTGGACAACTTTGCTCTGCTTGCTGCTAGTTCTGCCCCAGCCTACCATAGAGAACCTTGCTCTTGCCTTGAGGCTCTGAGATGCCAAGAACTTGTCAACTTCAAAGGGCGGGCCGGGCTACATCTACTCAGCTGCCACAGTTTCTCCTTGCTAGACCTAGTGGGAAAGCATTTTGCTGAGATGCAGAAGGCAAGAAACGCAGAATACGGAGACGCGGAGCTGTCCCAAGTGCCGCTGCCAGGCGTCTTTCCGCAGAAGGAGCGCCCCGGAGCGCACCGCAACCGGCACCGTCATCTCTGCGCAAAGAGCCAAAATATTTTAAAACCCGCCAAAACTCATCCAAAAATATTTTCAAACCCGCCAAAATAGAAAACCAGACAGAAGTGATCAATACATTCGAAAAAACCTGACAAAACATGAGAAAGCCCACCAAAGCTAATCCAAACACACCAAAAACTGGGCTAAACAGAATCAAAACAAATCAAAACAAATCGAAACCTTCTAAAAACCCGCCAAAATATTTCAAAACCCGTCAAAACTAATCAAAACCTTCCGAATACCTGCCAAAACATTCCAAATACCCGCCAAAAGATTTTAAAACCCGCCAAAAGCAATCCCAACATTCCAAAACCTGCCAACACAATAAAAACAACTCAAGAGAATACAAAACATTCTAAAACCCAACCAAGACATTCCGAAAACCCGCCAAAACATCATAAAAACAAATCAAAACCAACCAAAATATTCCAAAAACCCGCCAAAATGATTTAGACCCGCAAAACTCATCAAAACATTCTGAAAAGATGCCAAAACATTAGAAAACCAGCCTGAACTGATCAAAACATTCAAAAAACTTGGCAAATCATCATAACAACAAATCAAAACCAACCAAAACATTCCAAAAACCCGACAAAATAGTTTAGAACCTGCCAAACCCGATCAAAACATTCTGAAAAGATGCCAAAATACTATCAAACCAGTAAGAAGTGATCGAAACATTCAATAACTTGCCAAAACATAATCAAAACAAATGAAAGCAAACCAAAACATTCCAAATACCCGCCAAAAGATTTTAAAACCCGCCAAAAGGAATCCAAACATTCCAAAACCTGCCAAGACAATATAAACAACACAAGAGTAAACAAAACATTCTAAAACACCACCAAAACATTCCGAAAACCCGCCAAAACATCATAAAAACAAATCAAAACCAACCAAAAAATAAGCGGAACACGGCAACATATTGGCAAGCAAGAGACGGAGAACGCGGCACCTTCTAGGAAGCCAAGAAGGAAGCCGCACAACACCTGCACTGTGTCTGCAACTTTCAAACTGCTAGAAGCTAGTGGCTTGCCACTGGCCTGCCTCTTCAATTGCCATTAGCATTCCAATGGAAGCTATTCTTGGACAACTTTGCTCTGCTTGCTGCTAGTTCTGCCCCAGCCTACCATAGAGAACCTTGCTCTTGCCTTGAGGCTCTGAGATGCCAAGAACTTGTCAACTTCAAAGGGCGGGCCGGGCTACATCTACTCAGCTGCCACAGTTTCTCCTTGCTAGACCTAGTGGGAAATCATTTTGCTGAGATGCAGAAGGCAAGAAACGCAGAATACGGAGACGCGGAGCTGTCCCAAGTGCCGCTGCCAGGCGTCTTTCCGCAGAAGGAGCGCCCCGGAGCGCACCGCAACCGGCACCGTCATCTCTGCGCAAAGAGCCAAAATATTTTAAAACCTGCCAAAACTCATCCAAAAATATTTTCAAACCCGCCAAAATAGAAAACCAGACAGAAGTGATCAATACATTCGAAAAAACCTGACAAAACATGATCAAGCCCACCAAAGCTAATCCAAACACACCAAAAACTGGGCTAAACAGAATCAAAACAAATCAAAACAAATCGAAACCTTCTAAAAACCCGCCAAAATATTTCAAAACCCGTCAAAACTAATCAAAACCTTCCGAATACCCGCCAAAACATTCCAAATACCCGCCAAAAGATTTTAAAACCCGCCAAAAGCAATCCCAACATTCCAAAACCTGCCAACACAATAAAAACAACTCAAGAGAATACAAAACATTCTAAAACCCAACCAAGACATTCCGAAAACCAGCCAAAACATCATAAAAACAAATCAAAACCAACCAAAATATTCCAAAAACCCGCCAAAATGATTTAGACCCGCAAAACTCATCAAAACATTCTGAAAAGATGCCAAAACATTAGAAAACCAGCCTGAACTGATCAAAACATTCAAAAAACTTGGCAAAACATCATAAAAACAAATCAAAACCAACCGAAACATTCCAAAAACCAGCCAAAATATTCCGAAATCTGGCCAAAACATCATAAAAACAAATCAAAACCAACCAAAACATTGCAAAAACCCGACAAAATAGTTTAGAACCCGCCAAAACTGATCAAAACATTCTGAAAAGATGCCAAAATACTATCAAACCAGTCAGAAGTGATCGAAACATTCAATAACTTGCCAAAACATAATCAAAACAAATGAAAGCAAACCAAAACATTCCAAATACCCGCCAAAAGATTTTAAAACCCGCCAAAAGGAATCCAAATGTTCCACAACCTGCCAACACAATAAAAACAACTCAAGAGAATACAAAACATTCTAAAACCCAAACAAAACATTCCGAAAACCCACCAAAACATCATAAAAACAAATCAAAACCAACCAAAAAATAAGAGGAACACGGCAACATATTGGCAAGCAAGAGACGGAGAACGCGGCACCTTCTAGGAGGCCAAGAAGGAAGCCGCACAACACCTGCACTGTGTCTGCAACTTTCAAACTGCTAGAAGCTAGTGGCTTGCCACTGGCTTGCCTATTCAATTGCCATTAGCATTCCAATGGAAGCTATTCTTGGACAACTTTGCTCTGCTTGCTGCTAGTTCTGCCCCAGCCTACCATAGAGAACCTTGCTCTTGCCTTGAGGCTCTGAGATGCCAAGAACTTGTCAACTTCAAAGGGCGGGCCAGGCTACATCTACTCAGCTGCCACAGTTTCTCCTTGCTAGATCTAGTGGGAAAGCATTTTGCTGAGATGCAGAAGGCAAGAAACGCAGAATACGGAGACGCGGAGCTGTCCCAAGTGCCGCTGCCAGGCGTCTTTCCGCAGAAGGAGCGCCCCGGAGCGCCCCGCAACCGGCACCGTCATCTCTGCGCAAAGAGCCAAAATATTTTCAAACCCGCCAAAACTCATCCAAAAATATTTTCAAACCCGCCAAAATAGAAAAACAGACAGAGGTAATCAATACATTCGAAAAAACCTGACAAAACATGATCAAGCCCACCAAAGCTAATCCAAACACACCAAAAACTGGGCTAAACAGAATCAAAACAAATCAAAACAAATCCAAACCTTCTAAAAACCCGCCAAAATATTTCAAAACCCGTCAAAACTAATCAAAACATTCTGAATACCCGCCAAAACATTCCAAATACCAGCCAAAAGATTTTAAAACTCGCCAAAAAGTATCCAAACATTCCAAAACCTGCCAACACAATAAAAACAACTCAAGAGAATACAAAACATTCTAAAACCCAACCAAGACATTCCGAAAACCCGCCAAAACATCATAAAAACAAATCAAAACCAACCAAAATATTCCAAAAACCCGCCAAAATGATTTAGACCCACAAAACTCATCAAAACATGCTGAAAAGATGCCAAAACATTAGAAAACCAGCCTGAACTGATCAAAACATTCAAAAAACTTGGCAAAACATCATAAAAACAAATCAAAACCAACCAAAACATTCCAAAAACCTGACAAAATAGTTTAGAACCTGCCAAAACTGATCAAAACATTCTGAAAAGATGCCAAAATACTAGAAAACCAGTCAGAAGTGATCGAAACTTTCAATAACTTGTCAAAACATAATCAAAACAAATGAAAGCAAACCAAAACATTCCAAATACCTGCCAAAAGATTTGAAAACCCGCCAAAAGGAATCCAAATGTTCCACAACCTGCCAAGACAATCAAAACAACACAAGAGAAAACAAAACATTCTAAAACACCACCAAAACATTCCAAAAACCCGCCAAAACATCATAAAAACAAATCAAAACCAACCAAAAAATAAGAGGAACACGGCAACATATTGGCAAGCAAGAGACGGAGAGTGCGACACCTTCTAGGAGGCCAAGAAGGAAGCCAGCCGCACAACACCTGCACTGTGTCTGCAACTTTCAAACTGCTAGAAGCTAGTGGCTTGCCACTGGCCTGCCTCTTCAATTGCCATTAGCATTCCAATGGAAGCTATTCTTGGACAACTTTGCTCTGCTTGCTGCTAGTTCTGCCCCAGCCTACCATAGATAACCTTGCTCTTGCCTTGAGGCTCTGAGATGCCAAGAACTTGTCAACTTCAAAGGGCGGGCCGGGCTACATCTACTCAGCTGCCACAGTTTCTCCTTGCTAGACCTAGTGGGAAAGCATTTTGCTGAGATGCAGAAGGCAAGAAACGCAGAATACGGAGACGCGGAGCTGTCCCAAGTGCCGCTGCCAGGCGTCTTTCCGCAGAAGTAGCGCCCTGGAGCGCACCGCAACCGGCACCGTCATCTCTGCGCAAAGAGCCAAAATATTTTAAAACCCGCCAAAACTCATCCAAAAATATTTTCAAACCCGCCAAAATAGAAAACCAGACAGAAGTGATCAATACATTCGAAAAAACCTGACAAAACATGATCAAGCCCACCAAAGCTAATCCAAACACACCAAAAACTGGGCTAAACAGAATCAAAACAAATCAAAACAAATCCAAACATTCTAAAAACCCGCCAAAATATTTCAAAACCCGTCAAAACTAATCAAAACCTTCCGAATACCCGCCAAAACATTCCAAATACCCGCCAAAAGATTTTAAAACCCGCCAAAAAGAATCCAAACATTCCAAAACCTGCCAACACAATAAAAACAACTCAAGAGAATACAAAACATTCTAAAACCCAACCAAGACATTCTGAAAACCCGCCAAAACATCATAAAAACAAATCAAAACCAACCAAAACATTCCAAAAACCAGCCAAAATATTCCGAAATCTGGCCAAAACATCATAAAAACAAATCAAAACCAACCAAAACATTCCAAAAACCCGACAAAATAGTTTAGAACCTGCCAAACCTGATCAAAACATTCTGAAAAGATGCCAAAATACTAGAAAACCAGTCAGAAGTGATCGAAACTTTCAATAGCTTGCCAAAACATAATCAAAACAAATGAAAGCAAACCAAAACATTCCAAATACCCACCAAAGTATTTTAAAACCCGCCAAAAGGAATCCAAATGTTCCACAACCTGCCAAGACAATCAAAACAACACAAGAGAAAACAAAACATTCTGAAACAGCACCAAAACATTCCGAAACACCACCAAAACATTCCGAAAACCCGCCAAAACATCATCAAAACAAATCAAAACCAACCAAAAAATAAGAGGAACACGGCAACATATTGGCAAGCAAGAGACGGAGAACGCGGCACCTTCTAGGAGGCCAAGAAGGAAGCCGCACAACACCTGCACTGTGTCTGCAACTTTCAAACTGCTAGAAGCTAGTGGCTTGCCACTGGCCTGCCTCTTCAATTGCCATTAGCATTCCAATGGAAGCTATTCTTGGACAACTTTGCTCTGCTTGCTGCTAGTTCTGCCCCAGCCTACCATAGAGAACCTTGCTCTTGCCTTGAGGCTCTGAGATGCCAAGAACTTGTCAACTTCAAAGGGCGGGCCAGGCTACATCTACTCAGCTGCCACAGTTTCTCCTTGCTAGATCTAGTGGGAAAGCATTTTGCTGAGATGCAGAAGGCAAGAAACGCAGAATACGGAGATGCGGAGCTGTCCCAAGTGCCGCTGCCAGGCGTCTTTCCGCAGAAGGAGCGCCCCGGAGCGCCCCGCAACCGGCACCGTCATCTCTGCGCAAAGAGCCAAAATATTTTCAAACCCGCCAAAACTCATCCAAAAATATTTTCAAACCCGCCAAAATAGAAAACCAGACAGAGGTGATCAATACATTCGAAAAAACCTGACAAAACATGATCAAGCCCACCAAAGCTAATCCAAACACACCAAAAACTGGGCTAAACAGAATCAAAACAAATCAAAACAAATCCAAACCTTCTAAAAACCCGCCAAAATATTTCAAAACCCGTCAAAACTAAACAAAACCTTCCGAATACCCGCCAAAACATTCCAAATACCCGACAAAAGATTTTAAAACCTGCCAAAAAGAATCCAAACATTCCAAAACCTGCCAACACAATAAAAACAACTCAAGAGAATACAAAACATTCTAAAACCCAACCAAGACATTCCGAAAACCCGCCAAAACATCATAAAAACAAATCAAAACCAACCAAAATATTCCAAAAACCCGCCAAAACGATTTAGACCCGCAAAACTCATCAAAACATTCTGAAAAGATGCCAAAACATTAGACAACCAGCCAGAACTGATCAAAACATTCAAAAAACTTGGCAAAACATCATAAAAACAAATCAAAACCAACCAAAACATTCCAAAAACCTGACAAAATAGTTTAGAACCTGCCAAACCTGATCAAAACATTCTGAAAAGATGCCAAAATACTAGAAAACCAGTCAGAAGTGATCGAAACTTTCAATAGCTTGCCAAAACATAATCAAAACAAATGAAAGCAAACCAAAACATTCCAAATACCCGCCAAAAGATTTTAAAACCCGCCAAAAGGAATCCAAATGTTCCACAACCTGCCAAGACAATCAAAACAACACAAGAGAAAACAAAACATTCTAAAACACCACCAAAACATTCCGAAAACCCGCCAAAACATCATAAAAACAAATCAAAACCAACCAAAAAATAAGAGGAACACGGCAACATATTGGCAAGCAAGAGACGGAGAAGGTGACACCTTCTAGGAGGCCAAGAAGGAAGCCGCACAACACCTGCACTGTGTCTGCAACTTTCAAACTGCTAGAAGCTAGTGGCTTGCCACTGGCCTGCCTCTTCAATTGCCATTAGCATTCCAATGGAAGCTATTCTTGGACAACTTTGCTCTGCTTGCTGCTAGTTCTGCCCCAGCCTACCATAGAGAACCTTGCTCTTGCCTTGAGGCTCTGAGATGCCAAGAACTTGTCAACTTCAAAGGGCGGGCCGGGCTACATCTACTCAGCTGCCACAGTTTCTCCTTGCTAGATCTAGTGGGAAAGCATTTTGCTGAGATGCAGAAGGCAAGAAACGCAGAATACGGAGACGCGGAGCTGTCCCAAGTGCCGCTGCCAGGCGTCTTTCCGCAGAAGGAGCGCCCCGGAGCGCCCCGCAACCGGCACCGTCATCTCTGCGCAAAGAGCCAAAATATTTTCAAACCCGCCAAAACTCATCCAAAAATATTTTCAAACCCGCCAAAATAGAAAAACAGACAGAGGTAATCAATACATTCGAAAAAACCTGACAAAACATGATCAAGCCCACCAAAGCTAATCCAAACACACCAAAAACTGGGCTAAACAGAATCAAAACAAATCAAAACAAATCGAAACCTTCTAAAAACCCGCCAAAATATTTCAAAACCCGTCAAAACTAATCAAAACATTCTGAATACCCGCCAAAACATTCCAAATACCAGCCAAAAGATTTTAAAACTCGCCAAAAAGTATCCAAACATTCCAAAACCTGCCAACACAATAAAAACAACTCAAGAGAATACAAAACATTCTAAAACCCAACCAAGACATTCCGAAAACCCGCCAAAACATCATAAAAACAAATCAAAACCAACCAAAATATTCCAAAAACCCGCCAAAATGATTTAGACCCACAAAACTCATCAAAACATGCTGAAAAGATGCCAAAACATTAGAAAACCAGCCAGAACTGATCAAAACATTCAAAAAACTTGGCAAAACATCATAAAAACAAATCAAAACCAACCAAAACATTCCAAAAACCTGACAAAATAGTTTAGAACCTGCCAAAACTGATCAAAACATTCTGAAAAGATGCCAAAATACTAGAAAACCAGTCAGAAGTGATCGAAACTTTCAATAACTTGTCAAAACATAATCAAAACAAATGAAAGCAAACCAAAACATTCCAAATACCTGCCAAAAGATTTGAAAACCCGCCAAAAGGAATCCAAATGTTCCACAACCTGCCAAGACAATCAAAACAACACAAGAGAAAACAAAACATTCTAAAACACCACCAAAACATTCCAAAAACCCGCCAAAACATCATAAAAACAAATCAAAACCAACCAAAAAATAAGAGGAACACGGCAACATATTGGCAAGCAAGAGACGGAGAGTGCGACACCTTCTAGGAGGCCAAGAAGGAAGCCAGCCGCACAACACCTGCACTGTGTCTGCAACTTTCAAACTGCTAGAAGCTAGTGGCTTGCCACTGGCCTGCCTCTTCAATTGCCATTAGCATTCCAATGGAAGCTATTCTTGGACAACTTTGCTCTGCTTGCTGCTAGTTCTGCCCCAGCCTACCATAGATAACCTTGCTCTTGCCTTGAGGCTCTGAGATGCCAAGAACTTGTCAACTTCAAAGGGCGGGCCGGGCTACATCTACTCAGCTGCCACAGTTTCTCCTTGCTAGACCTAGTGGGAAAGCATTTTGCTGAGATGCAGAAGGCAAGAAACGCAGAATACGGAGACGCGGAGCTGTCCCAAGTGCCGCTGCCAGGCGTCTTTCCGCAGAAGTAGCGCCCCGGAGCGCACCGCAACCGGCACCGTCATCTCTGCGCAAAGAGCCAAAATATTTTAAAACCCGCCAAAACTCATCCAAAAATATTTTCAAACCCGCCAAAATAGAAAACCAGACAGAAGTGATCAATACATTCGAAAAAACCTGACAAAACATGATCAAGCCCACCAAAGCTAATCCAAACACACCAAAAACTGGGCTAAACAGAATCAAAACAAATCAAAACAAATCCAAACATTCTAAAAACCCGCCAAAATATTTCAAAACCCGTCAAAACTAATCAAAACCTTCCGAATACCCGCCAAAACATTCCAAATACCCGCCAAAAGATTTTAAAACCCGCCAAAAAGTATCCAAACATTCCAAAACCTGCCAAGACAATAAAAACAACTCAAGAGAATACAAAACATTCTAAAACCCAACCAAGACATTCTGAAAACCCGCCAAAACATCATAAAAACAAATCAAAACCAACCAAAATATTCCAAAAACCCGCCAAAATGATTTAGACCCGCAAAACTCATCAAAACATTCTGAAAAGATGCCAAAACATTAGAAAACCAGCCTGAACTGATCAAAACATTCAAAAAACTTGGCAATACATCATAAAAACAAATCAAAACCAACCAAAACATTCCAAAAACCCGACAAAATAGTTTAGAACCTGCCAAACCCGATCAAAACATTCTGAAAAGATGCCAAAATACTATCAAACCAGTCAGAAGTGATCGAAACATTCAATAACTTGCCAAAACATAATCAAAACAAATGAAAGCAAACCAAAACATTCCAAATACCCGCCAAAAGATTTTAAAACCCGCCAAAAGGAATCCAAATGTTCCACAACCTGCCAAGACAATCAAAACAACACAAGAGTAAACAAAACATTCTGAAACACCACCAAAACATTCCAAAAACCCGCCAAAACATCATCAAAACAATTCAAAACCAACCAAAAAATAAGAGGAACACGGCAACATATTGGCAAGCAAGAGACGGAGAACGTGACACCTTCTAGGAGGCCAAGAAGGAAGCCGCACAACACCTGCACTGTGTCTGCAACTTTCAAACTGCTAGAAGCTAGTGGCTTGCCACTGGCCTGCCTCTTCAATTGCCATTAGCTTTCCAATGGAAGCTATTCTTGGACAACTTTGCTCTGCTTGCTGCTAGTTCTGCCCCAGCCTACCATAGATAACCTTGCTCTTCCCTTGAGGCTCTGAGATGCCAAGAACTTGTCAATTTCAAAGGGCGGGCCGGGCTACATCTACTCAGCTGCCACAGTTTCTCCTTGCTAGACCTAGTGGGAAAGCATTTTGCTGAGATGCAGAAGGCAAGAAACGCAGAATACGGAGACGCGGAGCTGTCCCAAGTGCCGCTGCCAGGGGTCTTTCCGCAGAAGGAGCGCCCCGGAGCGCACCGCAACCGGCACCGTCATCTCTGCGCAAAGAGCCAAAATATTTTAAAACCTGCCAAAACTAATCCAAAAATATTTTCTAACCAGCCAAAATAGGAAACCAGACAGAAGTCATCAATACATTCGAAAAAACCTGACAAAACATGATCAAGCCCACCAAAGCTAATCCAAACACACCAAAAACTGGGCTAAACAGAATCAAAACAAATCAAAACAAATCCAAACCTTCTAAAAACCCGCCAAAATATTTCAAAACCCGTCAAAACTAATCAAAACCTTCCGAATACCCGCCAAAACATTCCAAATATCCGCCAAAAGATTTTAAAACCCGCCAAAAAGTATCCAAACATTCCAAAACCTGCCAACACAATAAAAGCAACTCAAGAGAATACAAAACATTCTAAAACCCAACCAAGACATTCCGAAAACCAGCCAAAACATCATAAAAACAAATCAAAACCAACCAAAATATTCCAAAAACCCGCCAAAATGATTTAGACCCGCAAAACTCATCAAAACATTCTGAAAAGATGCCAAAACATTAGAAAACCAGCCTGAACTGATCAAAACATTCAAAAAACTTGGCAAATCATCATAAAAACAAATCAAAACCAACCAAAACATTCCTAAAACCTGACAAAATAGTTTAGAACCTGCCAAACCTGATCAAAACATTCTGAAAAGATGCCAAATTACTAGAAAACCAGTCAGAAGTGATCGAAACTTTCAATAACTTGCCAAAACATAATCAAAACAAATGAAAGCAAACCAAAACATTCCAAATACCCGCCAAAAGATTTTAAAACCCGCCAAAAGGAATCCAAATGTTCCACAACCTGCCAAGACAATCAAAACAACACAAGAGTAAACAAAACATTCTGAAACACCACCAAAACATTCCAAAAACCCGCCAAAACATCATCAAAACAATTCAAAACCAACCAAAAAATAAGAGGAACACGGCAACATATTGGCAAGCAAGAGACGGAGAACGTGACACCTTCTAGGAGGCCAAGAAGGAAGCCGCACAACACCTGCACTGTGTCTGCAACTTTCAAACTGCTAGAAGCTAGTGGCTTGCCACTGGCCTGCCTCTTCAATTGCCATTAGCTTTCCAATGGAAGCTATTCTTGGACAACTTTGCTCTGCTTGCTGCTAGTTCTGCCCCAGCCTACCATAGATAACCTTGCTCTTCCCTTGAGGCTCTGAGATGCCAAGAACTTGTCAATTTCAAAGGGCGGGCCGGGCTACATCTACTCAGCTGCCACAGTTTCTCCTTGCTAGACCTAGTGGGAAAGCATTTTGCTGAGATGCAGAAGGCAAGAAACGCAGAATACGGAGATGCGGAGCTGTCCCAAGTGCCGCTGCCAGGCGTCTTTCCGCAGAAGGAGCGCCCCGGAGCGCCCCGCAACCGGCACCGTCATCTCTGCGCAAAGAGCCAAAATATTTTCAAACCCGCCAAAACTCATCCAAAAATATTTTCAAACCCGCCAAAATAGAAAACCAGACAGAGGTGATCAATACATTCGAAAAAACCTGACAAAACATGAGAAAGCCCAGCAAAGCTAATCCAAACACACCAAAAACTGGGCTAAACAGAATCAAAACAAATCAAAACAAATCCAAACCTTCTAAAAACCCGCCAAAATATTTCAAAACCCGTCAAAACTAATCAAAACCTTCCGAATACCCGCCAAAACATTCCAAATATCCGCCAAAAGATTTTAAAACCCGCCAAAAAGTATCCAAACATTCCAAAACCTGCCAACACAATAAAAGCAACTCAAGAGAATACAAAACATTCTAAAACCCAACCAAGACATTCCGAAAACCCGCCAAAACATCATAAAAACAAATCAAAACCAACCAAAATATTCCAAAAACCCGCCAAAATGATTTAGACCCGCAAAACTCATCAAAACATTCTGAAAAGATGCCAAAACATTAGAAAACCAGCCTGAACTGATCAAAACATTCAAAAAACTTGGCAATACATCATAAAAACAAATCAAAACCAACCAAAACATTCCAAAAACCCGACAAAATAGTTTAGAACCTGCCAAACCCGATCAAAACATTCTGAAAAGATGCCAAAATACTATCAAACCAGTCAGAAGTGATCGAAACATTCAATAACTTGCCAAAACATAATCAAAACAAATGAAAGCAAACCAAAACATTCCAAATACCCGCCAAAAGATTTTAAAACCCGCCAAAAGGAATCCAAATGTTCCACAACCTGCCAAGACAATCAAAACAACACAAGAGTAAACAAAACATTCTGAAACACCACCAAAACATTCCAAAAACCCGCCAAAACATCATCAAAACAATTCAAAACCAACCAAAAAATAAGAGGAACACGGCAACATATTGGCAAGCAAGAGACGGAGAACGTGACACCTTCTAGGAGGCCAAGAAGGAAGCCGCACAACACCTGCACTGTGTCTGCAACTTTCAAACTGCTAGAAGCTAGTGGCTTGCCACTGGCCTGCCTCTTCAATTGCCATTAGCATTCCAATGGAAGCTATTCTTGGACAACTTTGCTCTGCTTGCTGCTAGTTCTGCCCCAGCCTACCATAGAGAACCTTGCTCTTCCCTTGAGGCTCTGAGATGCCAAGAACTTGTCAATTTCAAAGGGCGGGCCGGGCTACATCTACTCAGCTGCCACAGTTTCTCCTTGCTAGACCTAGTGGGAAAGCATTTTGCTGAGATGCAGAAGGCAAGAAACGCAGAATACGGAGATGCGGAGCTGTCCCAAGTGCCGCTGCCAGGCGTCTTTCCGCAGAAGGAGCGCCCCGGAGCGCCCCGCAACCGGCACCGTCATCTCTGCGCAAAGAGCCAAAATATTTTCAAACCCGCCAAAACTCATCCAAAAATATTTTCAAACCCGCCAAAATAGAAAACCAGACAGAGGTGATCAATACATTCGAAAAAACCTGACAAAACATGAGAAAGCCCAGCAAAGCTAATCCAAACACACCAAAAACTGGGCTAAACAGAATCAAAACAAATCAAAACAAATCCAAACCTTCTAAAAACCCGCCAAAATATTTCAAAACCCGTCAAAACTAATCAAAACCTTCCGAATACCCGCCAAAACATTCCAAATATCCGCCAAAAGATTTTAAAACCCGCCAAAAAGTATCCAAACATTCCAAAACCTGCCAACACAATAAAAGCAACTCAAGAGAATACAAAACATTCTAAAACCCAACCAAGACATTCCGAAAACCCGCCAAAACATCATAAAAACAAATCAAAACCAACCAAAATATTCCAAAAACCCGCCAAAATGATTTAGACCCGCAAAACTCATCAAAACATTCTGAAAAGATGCCAAAACATTAGAAAACCAGCCTGAACTGATCAAAACATTCAAAAAACTTGGCAATACATCATAAAAACAAATCAAAACCAACCAAAACATTCCAAAAACCCGACAAAATAGTTTAGAACCTGCCAAACCCGATCAAAACATTCTGAAAAGATGCCAAAATACTATCAAACCAGTCAGAAGTGATCGAAACATTCAATAACTTGCCAAAACATAATCAAAACAAATGAAAGCAAACCAAAACATTCCAAATACCCGCCAAAAGATTTTAAAACCCGCCAAAAGGAATCCAAACATTCCACAACCTGCCAAGACAATCAAAACAACACAAGAGTAAACAAAACATTCTGAAACACCACCAAAACATTCCAAAAACCCGCCAAAACATCATCAAAACAATTCAAAACCAACCAAAAAATAAGAGGAACACGGCAACATATTGGCAAGCAAGAGACGGAGAACGTGACACCTTCTAGGAGGCCAAGAAGGAAGCCGCACAACACCTGCACTGTGTCTGCAACTTTCAAACTGCTAGAAGCTAGTGGCTTGCCACTGGCCTGCCTCTTCAATTGCCATTAGCATTCCAATGGAAGCTATTCTTGGACAACTTTGCTCTGCTTGCTGCTAGTTCTGCCCCAGCCTACCATAGATAACCTTGCTCTTGCCTTGAGGCTCTGAGATGCCAAGAACTTGTCAACTTCAAAGGGCGGGCCGGGCTACATCTACTCAGCTGCCACAGTTTCTCCTTGCTAGACCTAGTGGGAAAGCATTTTGCTGAGATGCAGAAGGCAAGAAACGCAGAATACGGAGACGCGGAGCTGTCCCAAGTGCCGCTGCCAGGCGTCTTTCCGCAGAAGTAGCGCCCTGGAGCGCACCGCAACCGGCACCGTCATCTCTGCGCAAAGAGCCAAAATATTTTAAAACCCGCCAAAACTCATCCAAAAATATTTTCAAACCCGCCAAAATAGAAAACCAGACAGAAGTGATCAATACATTCGAAAAAACCTGACAAAACATGATCAAGCCCACCAAAGCTAATCCAAACACACCAAAAACTGGGCTAAACAGAATCAAAACAAATCAAAACAAATCCAAACATTCTAAAAACCCGCCAAAATATTTCAAAACCCGTCAAAACTAATCAAAACCTTCCGAATACCCGCCAAAACATTCCAAATACCCGCCAAAAGATTTTAAAACCCGCCAAAAAGAATCCAAACATTCCAAAACCTGCCAACACAATAAAAACAACTCAAGAGAATACAAAACATTCTAAAACCCAACCAAGACATTCTGAAAACCCGCCAAAACATCATAAAAACAAATCAAAACCAACCAAAACATTCCAAAAACCAGCCAAAATATTCCGAAATCTGGCCAAAACATCATAAAAAGAAATCAAAACCAACCAAAACATTCCAAAAACCCGACAAAATAGTTTAGAACCTGCCAAACCTGATCAAAACATTCTGAAAAGATGCCAAAATACTAGAAAACCAGTCAGAAGTGATCGAAACTTTCAATAGCTTGCCAAAACATAATCAAAACAAATGAAAGCAAACCAAAACATTCCAAATACCCACCAAAGTATTTTAAAACCCGCCAAAAGGAATCCAAATGTTCCACAACCTGCCAAGACAATCAAAACAACACAAGAGAAAACAAAACATTCTGAAACAGCACCAAAACATTCCGAAACACCACCAAAACATTCCGAAAACCCGCCAAAACATCATCAAAACAAATCAAAACCAACCAAAAAATAAGAGGAACACGGCAACATATTGGCAAGCAAGAGACGGAGAACGCGGCACCTTCTAGGAGGCCAAGAAGGAAGCCGCACAACACCTGCACTGTGTCTGCAACTTTCAAACTGCTAGAAGCTAGTGGCTTGCCACTGGCCTGCCTCTTCAATTGCCATTAGCATTCCAATGGAAGCTATTCTTGGACAACTTTGCTCTGCTTGCTGCTAGTTCTGCCCCAGCCTACCATAGAGAACCTTGCTCTTGCCTTGAGGCTCTGAGATGCCAAGAACTTGTCAACTTCAAAGGGCGGGCCAGGCTACATCTACTCAGCTGCCACAGTTTCTCCTTGCTAGATCTAGTGGGAAAGCATTTTGCTGAGATGCAGAAGGCAAGAAACGCAGAATACGGAGATGCGGAGCTGTCCCAAGTGCCGCTGCCAGGCGTCTTTCCGCAGAAGGAGCGCCCCGGAGCGCCCCGCAACCGGCACCGTCATCTCTGCGCAAAGAGCCAAAATATTTTCAAACCCGCCAAAACTCATCCAAAAATATTTTCAAACCCGCCAAAATAGAAAACCAGACAGAGGTGATCAATACATTCGAAAAAACCTGACAAAACATGATCAAGCCCACCAAAGCTAATCCAAACACACCAAAAACTGGGCTAAACAGAATCAAAACAAATCAAAACAAATCCAAACCTTCTAAAAACCCGCCAAAATATTTCAAAACCCGTCAAAACTAAACAAAACCTTCCGAATACCCGCCAAAACATTCCAAATACCCGACAAAAGATTTTAAAACCTGCCAAAAAGAATCCAAACATTCCAAAACCTGCCAACACAATAAAAACAACTCAAGAGAATACAAAACATTCTAAAACCCAACCAAGACATTCCGAAAACCCGCCAAAACATCATAAAAACAAATCAAAACCAACCAAAATATTCCAAAAACCCGCCAAAACGATTTAGACCCGCAAAACTCATCAAAACATTCTGAAAAGATGCCAAAACATTAGACAACCAGCCAGAACTGATCAAAACATTCAAAAAACTTGGCAAAACATCATAAAAACAAATCAAAACCAACCAAAACATTCCAAAAACCTGACAAAATAGTTTAGAACCTGCCAAACCTGATCAAAACATTCTGAAAAGATGCCAAAATACTAGAAAACCAGTCAGAAGTGATCGAAACTTTCAATAGCTTGCCAAAACATAATCAAAACAAATGAAAGCAAACCAAAACATTCCAAATACCCGCCAAAAGATTTTAAAACCCGCCAAAAGGAATCCAAATGTTCCACAACCTGCCAAGACAATCAAAACAACACAAGAGAAAACAAAACATTCTAAAACACCACCAAAACATTCCGAAAACCCGCCAAAACATCATAAAAACAAATCAAAACCAACCAAAAAATAAGAGGAACACGGCAACATATTGGCAAGCAAGAGACGGAGAAGGTGACACCTTCTAGGAGGCCAAGAAGGAAGCCGCACAACACCTGCACTGTGTCTGCAACTTTCAAACTGCTAGAAGCTAGTGGCTTGCCACTGGCCTGCCTCTTCAATTGCCATTAGCATTCCAATGGAAGCTATTCTTGGACAACTTTGCTCTGCTTGCTGCTAGTTCTGCCCCAGCCTACCATAGAGAACCTTGCTCTTGCCTTGAGGCTCTGAGATGCCAAGAACTTGTCAACTTCAAAGGGCGGGCCGGGCTACATCTACTCAGCTGCCACAGTTTCTCCTTGCTAGATCTAGTGGGAAAGCATTTTGCTGAGATGCAGAAGGCAAGAAACGCAGAATACGGAGACGCGGAGCTGTCCCAAGTGCCGCTGCCAGGCGTCTTTCCGCAGAAGGAGCGCCCCGGAGCGCCCCGCAACCGGCACCGTCATCTCTGCGCAAAGAGCCAAAATATTTTCAAACCCGCCAAAACTCATCCAAAAATATTTTCAAACCCGCCAAAATAGAAAAACAGACAGAGGTAATCAATACATTCGAAAAAACCTGACAAAACATGATCAAGCCCACCAAAGCTAATCCAAACACACCAAAAACTGGGCTAAACAGAATCAAAACAAATCAAAACAAATCGAAACCTTCTAAAAACCCGCCAAAATATTTCAAAACCCGTCAAAACTAATCAAAACATTCTGAATACCCGCCAAAACATTCCAAATACCAGCCAAAAGATTTTAAAACTCGCCAAAAAGTATCCAAACATTCCAAAACCTGCCAACACAATAAAAACAACTCAAGAGAATACAAAACATTCTAAAACCCAACCAAGACATTCCGAAAACCCGCCAAAACATCATAAAAACAAATCAAAACCAACCAAAATATTCCAAAAACCCGCCAAAATGATTTAGACCCACAAAACTCATCAAAACATGCTGAAAAGATGCCAAAACATTAGAAAACCAGCCAGAACTGATCAAAACATTCAAAAAACTTGGCAAAACATCATAAAAACAAATCAAAACCAACCAAAACATTCCAAAAACCTGACAAAATAGTTTAGAACCTGCCAAAACTGATCAAAACATTCTGAAAAGATGCCAAAATACTAGAAAACCAGTCAGAAGTGATCGAAACTTTCAATAACTTGTCAAAACATAATCAAAACAAATGAAAGCAAACCAAAACATTCCAAATACCTGCCAAAAGATTTGAAAACCCGCCAAAAGGAATCCAAATGTTCCACAACCTGCCAAGACAATCAAAACAACACAAGAGAAAACAAAACATTCTAAAACACCACCAAAACATTCCAAAAACCCGCCAAAACATCATAAAAACAAATCAAAACCAACCAAAAAATAAGAGGAACACGGCAACATATTGGCAAGCAAGAGACGGAGAGTGCGACACCTTCTAGGAGGCCAAGAAGGAAGCCAGCCGCACAACACCTGCACTGTGTCTGCAACTTTCAAACTGCTAGAAGCTAGTGGCTTGCCACTGGCCTGCCTCTTCAATTGCCATTAGCATTCCAATGGAAGCTATTCTTGGACAACTTTGCTCTGCTTGCTGCTAGTTCTGCCCCAGCCTACCATAGATAACCTTGCTCTTGCCTTGAGGCTCTGAGATGCCAAGAACTTGTCAACTTCAAAGGGCGGGCCGGGCTACATCTACTCAGCTGCCACAGTTTCTCCTTGCTAGACCTAGTGGGAAAGCATTTTGCTGAGATGCAGAAGGCAAGAAACGCAGAATACGGAGACGCGGAGCTGTCCCAAGTGCCGCTGCCAGGCGTCTTTCCGCAGAAGTAGCGCCCCGGAGCGCACCGCAACCGGCACCGTCATCTCTGCGCAAAGAGCCAAAATATTTTAAAACCCGCCAAAACTCATCCAAAAATATTTTCAAACCCGCCAAAATAGAAAACCAGACAGAAGTGATCAATACATTCGAAAAAACCTGACAAAACATGATCAAGCCCACCAAAGCTAATCCAAACACACCAAAAACTGGGCTAAACAGAATCAAAACAAATCAAAACAAATCCAAACATTCTAAAAACCCGCCAAAATATTTCAAAACCCGTCAAAACTAATCAAAACCTTCCGAATACCCGCCAAAACATTCCAAATACCCGCCAAAAGATTTTAAAACCCGCCAAAAAGTATCCAAACATTCCAAAACCTGCCAAGACAATAAAAACAACTCAAGAGAATACAAAACATTCTAAAACCCAACCAAGACATTCTGAAAACCCGCCAAAACATCATAAAAACAAATCAAAACCAACCAAAATATTCCAAAAACCCGCCAAAATGATTTAGACCCGCAAAACTCATCAAAACATTCTGAAAAGATGCCAAAACATTAGAAAACCAGCCTGAACTGATCAAAACATTCAAAAAACTTGGCAATACATCATAAAAACAAATCAAAACCAACCAAAACATTCCAAAAACCCGACAAAATAGTTTAGAACCTGCCAAACCCGATCAAAACATTCTGAAAAGATGCCAAAATACTATCAAACCAGTCAGAAGTGATCGAAACATTCAATAACTTGCCAAAACATAATCAAAACAAATGAAAGCAAACCAAAACATTCCAAATACCCGCCAAAAGATTTTAAAACCCGCCAAAAGGAATCCAAATGTTCCACAACCTGCCAAGACAATCAAAACAACACAAGAGTAAACAAAACATTCTGAAACACCACCAAAACATTCCAAAAACCCGCCAAAACATCATCAAAACAATTCAAAACCAACCAAAAAATAAGAGGAACACGGCAACATATTGGCAAGCAAGAGACGGAGAACGTGACACCTTCTAGGAGGCCAAGAAGGAAGCCGCACAACACCTGCACTGTGTCTGCAACTTTCAAACTGCTAGAAGCTAGTGGCTTGCCACTGGCCTGCCTCTTCAATTGCCATTAGCTTTCCAATGGAAGCTATTCTTGGACAACTTTGCTCTGCTTGCTGCTAGTTCTGCCCCAGCCTACCATAGATAACCTTGCTCTTCCCTTGAGGCTCTGAGATGCCAAGAACTTGTCAATTTCAAAGGGCGGGCCGGGCTACATCTACTCAGCTGCCACAGTTTCTCCTTGCTAGACCTAGTGGGAAAGCATTTTGCTGAGATGCAGAAGGCAAGAAACGCAGAATACGGAGACGCGGAGCTGTCCCAAGTGCCGCTGCCAGGGGTCTTTCCGCAGAAGGAGCGCCCCGGAGCGCACCGCAACCGGCACCGTCATCTCTGCGCAAAGAGCCAAAATATTTTAAAACCTGCCAAAACTAATCCAAAAATATTTTCTAACCAGCCAAAATAGGAAACCAGACAGAAGTCATCAATACATTCGAAAAAACCTGACAAAACATGATCAAGCCCACCAAAGCTAATCCAAACACACCAAAAACTGGGCTAAACAGAATCAAAACAAATCAAAACAAATCCAAACCTTCTAAAAACCCGCCAAAATATTTCAAAACCCGTCAAAACTAATCAAAACCTTCCGAATACCCGCCAAAACATTCCAAATATCCGCCAAAAGATTTTAAAACCCGCCAAAAAGTATCCAAACATTCCAAAACCTGCCAACACAATAAAAGCAACTCAAGAGAATACAAAACATTCTAAAACCCAACCAAGACATTCCGAAAACCAGCCAAAACATCATAAAAACAAATCAAAACCAACCAAAATATTCCAAAAACCCGCCAAAATGATTTAGACCCGCAAAACTCATCAAAACATTCTGAAAAGATGCCAAAACATTAGAAAACCAGCCTGAACTGATCAAAACATTCAAAAAACTTGGCAAATCATCATAAAAACAAATCAAAACCAACCAAAACATTCCTAAAACCTGACAAAATAGTTTAGAACCTGCCAAACCTGATCAAAACATTCTGAAAAGATGCCAAATTACTAGAAAACCAGTCAGAAGTGATCGAAACTTTCAATAACTTGCCAAAACATAATCAAAACAAATGAAAGCAAACCAAAACATTCCAAATACCCGCCAAAAGATTTTAAAACCCGCCAAAAGGAATCCAAATGTTCCACAACCTGCCAAGACAATCAAAACAACACAAGAGTAAACAAAACATTCTGAAACACCACCAAAACATTCCAAAAACCCGCCAAAACATCATCAAAACAATTCAAAACCAACCAAAAAATAAGAGGAACACGGCAACATATTGGCAAGCAAGAGACGGAGAACGTGACACCTTCTAGGAGGCCAAGAAGGAAGCCGCACAACACCTGCACTGTGTCTGCAACTTTCAAACTGCTAGAAGCTAGTGGCTTGCCACTGGCCTGCCTCTTCAATTGCCATTAGCTTTCCAATGGAAGCTATTCTTGGACAACTTTGCTCTGCTTGCTGCTAGTTCTGCCCCAGCCTACCATAGATAACCTTGCTCTTCCCTTGAGGCTCTGAGATGCCAAGAACTTGTCAATTTCAAAGGGCGGGCCGGGCTACATCTACTCAGCTGCCACAGTTTCTCCTTGCTAGACCTAGTGGGAAAGCATTTTGCTGAGATGCAGAAGGCAAGAAACGCAGAATACGGAGATGCGGAGCTGTCCCAAGTGCCGCTGCCAGGCGTCTTTCCGCAGAAGGAGCGCCCCGGAGCGCCCCGCAACCGGCACCGTCATCTCTGCGCAAAGAGCCAAAATATTTTCAAACCCGCCAAAACTCATCCAAAAATATTTTCAAACCCGCCAAAATAGAAAACCAGACAGAGGTGATCAATACATTCGAAAAAACCTGACAAAACATGAGAAAGCCCAGCAAAGCTAATCCAAACACACCAAAAACTGGGCTAAACAGAATCAAAACAAATCAAAACAAATCCAAACCTTCTAAAAACCCGCCAAAATATTTCAAAACCCGTCAAAACTAATCAAAACCTTCCGAATACCCGCCAAAACATTCCAAATATCCGCCAAAAGATTTTAAAACCCGCCAAAAAGTATCCAAACATTCCAAAACCTGCCAACACAATAAAAGCAACTCAAGAGAATACAAAACATTCTAAAACCCAACCAAGACATTCCGAAAACCCGCCAAAACATCATAAAAACAAATCAAAACCAACCAAAATATTCCAAAAACCCGCCAAAATGATTTAGACCCGCAAAACTCATCAAAACATTCTGAAAAGATGCCAAAACATTAGAAAACCAGCCTGAACTGATCAAAACATTCAAAAAACTTGGCAATACATCATAAAAACAAATCAAAACCAACCAAAACATTCCAAAAACCCGACAAAATAGTTTAGAACCTGCCAAACCCGATCAAAACATTCTGAAAAGATGCCAAAATACTATCAAACCAGTCAGAAGTGATCGAAACATTCAATAACTTGCCAAAACATAATCAAAACAAATGAAAGCAAACCAAAACATTCCAAATACCCGCCAAAAGATTTTAAAACCCGCCAAAAGGAATCCAAATGTTCCACAACCTGCCAAGACAATCAAAACAACACAAGAGTAAACAAAACATTCTGAAACACCACCAAAACATTCCAAAAACCCGCCAAAACATCATCAAAACAATTCAAAACCAACCAAAAAATAAGAGGAACACGGCAACATATTGGCAAGCAAGAGACGGAGAACGTGACACCTTCTAGGAGGCCAAGAAGGAAGCCGCACAACACCTGCACTGTGTCTGCAACTTTCAAACTGCTAGAAGCTAGTGGCTTGCCACTGGCCTGCCTCTTCAATTGCCATTAGCATTCCAATGGAAGCTATTCTTGGACAACTTTGCTCTGCTTGCTGCTAGTTCTGCCCCAGCCTACCATAGAGAACCTTGCTCTTCCCTTGAGGCTCTGAGATGCCAAGAACTTGTCAATTTCAAAGGGCGGGCCGGGCTACATCTACTCAGCTGCCACAGTTTCTCCTTGCTAGACCTAGTGGGAAAGCATTTTGCTGAGATGCAGAAGGCAAGAAACGCAGAATACGGAGATGCGGAGCTGTCCCAAGTGCCGCTGCCAGGCGTCTTTCCGCAGAAGGAGCGCCCCGGAGCGCCCCGCAACCGGCACCGTCATCTCTGCGCAAAGAGCCAAAATATTTTCAAACCCGCCAAAACTCATCCAAAAATATTTTCAAACCCGCCAAAATAGAAAACCAGACAGAGGTGATCAATACATTCGAAAAAACCTGACAAAACATGAGAAAGCCCAGCAAAGCTAATCCAAACACACCAAAAACTGGGCTAAACAGAATCAAAACAAATCAAAACAAATCCAAACCTTCTAAAAACCCGCCAAAATATTTCAAAACCCGTCAAAACTAATCAAAACCTTCCGAATACCCGCCAAAACATTCCAAATATCCGCCAAAAGATTTTAAAACCCGCCAAAAAGTATCCAAACATTCCAAAACCTGCCAACACAATAAAAGCAACTCAAGAGAATACAAAACATTCTAAAACCCAACCAAGACATTCCGAAAACCCGCCAAAACATCATAAAAACAAATCAAAACCAACCAAAATATTCCAAAAACCCGCCAAAATGATTTAGACCCGCAAAACTCATCAAAACATTCTGAAAAGATGCCAAAACATTAGAAAACCAGCCTGAACTGATCAAAACATTCAAAAAACTTGGCAATACATCATAAAAACAAATCAAAACCAACCAAAACATTCCAAAAACCCGACAAAATAGTTTAGAACCTGCCAAACCCGATCAAAACATTCTGAAAAGATGCCAAAATACTATCAAACCAGTCAGAAGTGATCGAAACATTCAATAACTTGCCAAAACATAATCAAAACAAATGAAAGCAAACCAAAACATTCCAAATACCCGCCAAAAGATTTTAAAACCCGCCAAAAGGAATCCAAACATTCCACAACCTGCCAAGACAATCAAAACAACACAAGAGTAAACAAAACATTCTGAAACACCACCAAAACATTCCAAAAACCCGCCAAAACATCATCAAAACAATTCAAAACCAACCAAAAAATAAGAGGAACACGGCAACATATTGGCAAGCAAGAGACGGAGAACGTGACACCTTCTAGGAGGCCAAGAAGGAAGCCGCACAACACCTGCACTCTGTCTGCAACCTTCAAACTGCTAGAAGCTAGTGGCTTGCCACTGGCCTGCCTCTTCAATTGCCATTAGCTTTCCAATGGAAGCTATTCTTGGACAACTTTGCTCTGCTTGCTGCTAGTTCTGCCCCAGCCTACCATAGATAACCTTGCTCTTCCCTTGAGGCTCTGAGATGCCAAGAACTTGTCAATTTCAAAGGGCGGGCCGGGCTACATCTACTCAGCTGCCACAGTTTCTCCTTGCTAGACCTAGTGGGAAAGCATTTTGCTGAGATGCAGAAGGCAAGAAACGCAGAATACGGAGATGCGGAGCTGTCCCAAGTGCCGCTGCCAGGCGTCTTTCCGCAGAAGGAGCGCCCTGGAGCGCCCCGCAACCGGCACCGTCATCTCTGCGCAAAGAGCCAAAATATTTTCAAACCCGCCAAAACTCATCCAAAAATATTTTCAAACCCGCCAAAATAGAAAACCAGACAGAGGTGATCAATACATTCGAAAAAACCTGACAAAACATGAGAAAGCCCAGCAAAGCTAATCCAAACACACCAAAAACTGGGCTAAACAGAATCAAAACAAATCAAAACAAATCCAAACCTTCTAAAAACCCGCCAAAATATTTCAAAACCCGTCAAAACTAATCAAAACCTTCCGAATACCCGCCAAAACATTCCAAATATCCGCCAAAAGATTTTAAAACCCGCCAAAAAGTATCCAAACATTCCAAAACCTGCCAACACAATAAAAGCAACTCAAGAGAATACAAAACATTCTAAAACCCAACCAAGACATTCCGAAAACCCGCCAAAACATCATAAAAACAAATCAAAACCAACCAAAATATTCCAAAAACCCGCCAAAATGATTTAGACCCGCAAAACTCATCAAAACATTCTGAAAAGATGCCAAAACATTAGAAAACCAGCCTGAACTGATCAAAACATTCAAAAAACTTGGCAATACATCATAAAAACAAATCAAAACCAACCAAAACATTCCAAAAACCCGACAAAATAGTTTAGAACCTGCCAAACCCGATCAAAACATTCTGAAAAGATGCCAAAATACTATCAAACCAGTAAGAAGTGATCGAAACATTCAATAACTTGCCAAAACATAATCAAAACAAATGAAAGCAAACCAAAACATTCCAAATACCCGCCAAAAGATTTTAAAACCCGCCAAAAGGAATCCAAACATTCCAAAACCTGCCAAGACAATATAAACAACACAAGAGAAAACAAAACATTCTAAAACACCACCAAAACATTCCGAAAACCCGCCAAAACATCATAAAAACAAATCAAAACCAACCAAAAAATAAGAGGAACACGGCAACATATTGGCAAGCAAGAGACGGAGAACGTGACACCTTCTAGGAGGCCAAGAAGGAAGCCGCACAACACCTGCACTGTGTCTGCAACTTTCAAACTGCTAGAAGCTAGTGGCTTGCCACTGGCTTGCCTCTTCAATTGCCATTAGCATTCCAATGGAAGCTATTCTTGGACAACTTTGCTCTGCTTGCTGCTAGTTCTGCCCCAGCCTACCATAGAGAACCTTGCTCTTCCCTTGAGGCTCTGAGATGCCAAGAACTTGTCAACTTCAAAGGGCGGGCCGGGCTACATCTACTCAGCTGCCACAGTTTCTCCTTGCTAGACCTAGTGGGAAAGCATTTTGCTGAGATGCAGAAGGCAAGAAACGCAGAATACGGAGACGCGGAGCTGTCCCAAGTGCCGCTGCCAGGGGTCTTTCCGCAGAAGGAGCGCCCCGGAGCGCACCGCAACCGGCACCGTCATCTCTGCGCAAAGAGCCAAAATATTTTAAAACCTGCCAAAACTAATCCAAAAATATTTTCAAACCAGCCAAAATAGGAAACCAGACAGAAGTCATCAATACATTCGAAAAAACCTGACAAAACATGATCAAGCCCACCAAAGCTAATCCAAACACACCAAAAACTGGGCTAAACAGAATCAAAACAAATCAAAACAAATCGAAACCTTCTAAAAACCCGCCAAAATATTTCAAAACCCGTCAAAACTAATCAAAACCTTCCGAATACCTGCCAAAACATTCCAAATACCCGCCAAAAGATTTTAAAACCTGCCAAAAAGAATCCAAACATTCCAAAACCTGCCAACACAATAAAAACAACTCAAGAGAATACAAAACATTCTAAAACCCAACCAAGACATTCCGAAAACCCGCCAAAACATCATAAAAACAAATCAAAACCAACCAAAATATTCCAAAAACCCGCCAAAATGATTTAGACCCACAAAACTCATCAAAACATTCTGAAAAGATGCCAAAACATTAGAAAACCAGCCTGAACTGATCAAAACATTCAAAAAACTTGGCAAATCATCATAAAAACAAATCAAAACCAACCAAAAATTTCCTAAAACCTGACAAAATAGTTTAGAACCTGCCAAACCTGATCAAAACATTCTGAAAAGATGCCAAAATACTAGAAAACCAGTCAGAAGTGATCGAAACATTCAATAACTTGCCAAAACATAATCAAAACAAATGAAAGCAAACCAAAACATTCCAAATACCCGCCAAAAGATTTTAAAACCCGCCAAAAGGAATCCAAACATTCCAAAACCTGCCAAGACAATCAAAACAACACAAGAGAAAACAAAACATTCTGAAACACCACCAAAACATTCCGAAAACCCACCAAAACATCATAAAAACAATTCAAAACCAACCAAAAAATAAGAGGAACACGGCAACATATTGGCAAGCAAGAGACGGCGAACGTGACACCTTCTAGGAGGCCAAGAAGGAAGCCGCACAACACCTGCACTGTGTCTGCAACTTTCAAACTGCTAGAAGCTAGTGGCTTGCCACTGGCCTGCCTCTTCAATTGCCATTAGCATTCCAATGGAAGCTATTCTTGGACAACTTTGCTCTGCTTGCTGCTAGTTCTGCCCCAGCCTACCATAGATAACCTTGCTCTTGCCTTGAGGCTCTGAGATGCCAAGAACTTGTCAACTTCAAAGGGCGGGCCGGGCTACATCTACTCAGCTGCCACAGTTTCTCCTTGCTAGACCTAGTGGGAAATCATTTTGCTGAGATGCAGAAGGCAAGAAACGCAGAATACGGAGACGCGGAGCTGTCCCAAGTGCCGCTGCCAGGGGTCTTTCCGCAGAAGGAGCGCCCCGGAGCGCACCGCAACCGGCACCGTCATCTCTGCGCAAAGAGCCAAAATATTTTCAAACCCGCCAAAACTAATCCAAAAATATTTTCAAACCAGCCAAAATAGAAAACCAGACAGAAGTGATCAATACATTCGAAAAAACCTGACAAAACATGATCAAGCCCACCAAAGCTAATCCAAACACACCAAAAACTGGGCTAAACAGAATCAAAACAAATCAAAACAAATCCAAACCTTCTAAAAACCCGCCAAAATATTTCAAAACCCGTCAAAACTAAACAAAACCTTCCGAATACCCGCCAAAACATTCCAAATACCCGCCAAAAGATTTTAAAACCTGCCAAAAAGAATCCAAACATTCCAAAACCTGCCAACACAATAAAAACAACTCAAGAGAATACAAAACATTCTAAAACCCAACCAAGACATTCCGAAAACCCGCCAAAACATCATAAAAACAAATCAAAACCAACCAAAACATTCCTAAAACCTGACAAAATAGTTTAGAACCTGCCAAACCTAATCAAAACATTCTGAAAAGATGCCAAAATACTAGAAAACCAGTCAGAAGTGATCGAAACTTTCAATAACTTGCCAAAACATAATCAAAACAAATGAAAGCAAACCAAAACATTCCAAATACCCGCCAAAAGATTTTAAAACCCGCCAAAAGGAATCCAAATGTTCCACAACCTGCCAAGACAATCAAAACAACACAAGAGTAAACAAAACATTCTGAAACACCACCAAAACATTCCGAAAACCTGCCAAAACATCATCAAAACAAATCAAAACAAACCAAACAATAGGAGGAACACGGCAACATATTGGCACGCAAGAGACGGAGAACGTGACACCTTCTAGGAGGCCAAGAAGGAAGCCGCACAACACCTGCACTGTGTCTGCAACTTTCAAACTGCTAGAAGCTAGTGGCTTGCCACTGGCCTGCCTCTTCAATTGCCATTAGCATTCCAATGGAAGCTATTCTTGGACAACTTTGCTCTGCTTGCTGCTAGTTCTGCCCCAGCCTACCATAGAGAACCTTGCTCTTGCCTTGAGGCTCTGAGATGCCAAGAACTTGTCAACTTCAAAGGGCGGGCCGGGCTACATCTACTCAGCTGCCACAGTTTCTCCTTGCTAGACCTAGTGGGAAAGCATTTTGCTGAGATGCAGAAGGCAAGAAACGCAGAATACGGAGACGCGGAGCTGTCCCAAGTGCCGCTGCCAGGCGTCTTTCTGCAGAAGGAGCGCCCGGAGCGCACCGCAACCGGCACCGTCATCTCTGCGCAAAGAGCCAAAATATTTTCAAACCCGCCAAAACTAATCCAAAAATATTTTCAAACCCGCCAAAATAGAAAACCAGACAGAAGTGATCAATACATTTGAAAAAACCTGACAAAACATGATCAAGCCCACCAAAGCTAATCCAAACACACCAAAAACTGGGCTAAACAGAATCAAAACAAATCAAAACAAATCCAAACCTTCTAAAAACCCGCCAAAATATTTCAAAACCCGTCAAAACTAATCAAAACCTTCCGAATACCCGCCAAAACATTCCAAATATCCGCCAAAAGATTTTAAAACCCGCCAAAAAGTATCCAAACATTCCAAAACCTGCCAACACAATAAAAGCAACTCAAGAGAATACAAAACATTCTAAAACCCAACCAAGACATTCCGAAAACCCGCCAAAACATCATAAAAACAAATCAAAACCAACCAAAATATTCCAAAAACCCGCCAAAATGATTTAGACCCGCAAAACTCATCAAAACATTCTGAAAAGATGCCAAAACATTAGAAAACCAGCCTGAACTGATCAAAACATTCAAAAAACTTGGCAATACATCATAAAAACAAATCAAAACCAACCAAAACATTCCAAAAACCCGACAAAATAGTTTAGAACCTGCCAAACCCGATCAAAACATTCTGAAAAGATGCCAAAATACTATCAAACCAGTAAGAAGTGATCGAAACATTCAATAACTTGCCAAAACATAATCAAAACAAATGAAAGCAAACCAAAACATTCCAAATACCCACCAAAAGATTTTAAAACCCGCCAAAAGGAATCCAAACATTCCAAAACCTGCCAAGACAATATAAACAACACAAGAGAAAACAAAACATTCTGAAACACCACCAAAACATTCCGAAAACCCGCCAAAACATCATAAAAACAAATCAAAACCAACCAAAAAATAAGCGGAACACGGCAACATATTGGCAAGCAAGAGACGGAGAACGCGGCACCTTCTAGGAAGCCAAGAAGGAAGCCGCACAACACCTGCACTGTGTCTGCAACTTTCAAACTGCTAGAAGCTAGTGGCTTGCCACTGGCCTGCCTCTTCAATTGCCATTAGCATTCCAATGGAAGCTATTCTTGGACAACTTTGCTCTGCTTGCTGCTAGTTCTGCCCCAGCCTACCATAGAGAACCTTGCTCTTGCCTTGAGGCTCTGAGATGCCAAGAACTTGTCAACTTCAAAGGGCGGGCCGGGCTACATCTACTCAGCTGCCACAGTTTCTCCTTGCTAGACCTAGTGGGAAAGCATTTTGCTGAGATGCAGAAGGCAAGAAACGCAGAATACGGAGACGCGGAGCTGTCCCAAGTGCCGCTGCCAGGCGTCTTTCCGCAGAAGGAGCGCCCCGGAGCGCACCGCAACCGGCACCGTCATCTCTGCGCAAAGAGCCAAAATATTTTAAAACCCGCCAAAACTCATCCAAAAATATTTTCAAACCCGCCAAAATAGAAAACCAGACAGAAGTGATCAATACATTCGAAAAAACCTGACAAAACATGAGAAAGCCCACCAAAGCTAATCCAAACACACCAAAAACTGGGCTAAACAGAATCAAAACAAATCAAAACAAATCCAAACCTTCTAAAAACCCGCCAAAATATTTCAAAACCCGTCAAAACTAAACAAAACCTTCCGAATACCCGCCAAAACATTCCAAATACCCGCCAAAAGATTTTAAAACCTGCCAAAAAGAATCCAAACATTCCAAAACCTGCCAACACAATAAAAACAACTCAAGAGAATACAAAACATTCTAAAACCCAACCAAGACATTCCGAAAACCCGCCAAAACATCATAAAAACAAATCAAAACCAACCAAAACATTCCTAAAACCTGACAAAATAGTTTAGAACCTGCCAAACCTAATCAAAACATTCTGAAAAGATGCCAAAATACTAGAAAACCAGTCAGAAGTGATCGAAACTTTCAATAACTTGCCAAAACATAATCAAAACAAATGAAAGCAAACCAAAACATTCCAAATACCCGCCAAAAGATTTTAAAACCCGCCAAAAGGAATCCAAATGTTCCACAACCTGCCAAGACAATCAAAACAACACAAGAGTAAACAAAACATTCTGAAACACCACCAAAACATTCCGAAAACCTGCCAAAACATCATCAAAACAAATCAAAACAAACCAAACAATAGGAGGAACACGGCAACATATTGGCACGCAAGAGACGGAGAACGTGACACCTTCTAGGAGGCCAAGAAGGAAGCCGCACAACACCTGCACTGTGTCTGCAACTTTCAAACTGCTAGAAGCTAGTGGCTTGCCACTGGCCTGCCTCTTCAATTGCCATTAGCATTCCAATGGAAGCTATTCTTGGACAACTTTGCTCTGCTTGCTGCTAGTTCTGCCCCAGCCTACCATAGAGAACCTTGCTCTTGCCTTGAGGCTCTGAGATGCCAAGAACTTGTCAACTTCAAAGGGCGGGCCGGGCTACATCTACTCAGCTGCCACAGTTTCTCCTTGCTAGACCTAGTGGGAAAGCATTTTGCTGAGATGCAGAAGGAAAGAAACGCACAATACGGAGACGCGGAGCTGTCCCAAGTGCCACTGCCAGGCGTCTTTCCGCAGAAGGAGCGCCCCGGAGCGCACCGCAACCGGCACCGTCATCTCTGCGCAAAGAGCCAAAATATTTTCAAACCCGCCAAAACTAATCCAAAAATATTTTCAAACCCGCCAAAATAGAAAACCAGACAGAAGTGATCAATACATTTGAAAAAACCTGACAAAACATGATCAAGCCCACCAAAGCTAATCCAAACACACCAAAAACTGGGCTAAACAGAATCAAAACAAATCAAAACAAATCCAAACCTTCTAAAAACCCGCCAAAATATTTCAAAACCCGTCAAAACTAATCAAAACCTTCCGAATACCCGCCAAAACATTCCAAATATCCGCCAAAAGATTTTAAAACCCGCCAAAAAGTATCCAAACATTCCAAAACCTGCCAACACAATAAAAGCAACTCAAGAGAATACAAAACATTCTAAAACCCAACCAAGACATTCCGAAAACCCGCCAAAACATCATAAAAACAAATCAAAACCAACCAAAATATTCCAAAAACCCGCCAAAATGATTTAGACCCGCAAAACTCATCAAAACATTCTGAAAAGATGCCAAAACATTAGAAAACCAGCCTGAACTGATCAAAACATTCAAAAAACTTGGCAATACATCATAAAAACAAATCAAAACCAACCAAAACATTGCAAAAACCCGACAAAATAGTTTAGAACCCGCCAAAACTGATCAAAACATTCTGAAAAGATGCCAAAATACTATCAAACCAGTCAGAAGTGATCGAAACATTCAATAACTTGCCAAAACATAATCAAAACAAATGAAAGCAAACCAAAACATTCCAAATACCCGCCAAAAGATTTTAAAACCCGCCAAAAGGAATCCAAATGTTCCACAACCTGCCAACACAATAAAAACAACTCAAGAGAATACAAAACATTCTAAAACCCAAACAAAACATTCCGAAAACCCACCAAAACATCATAAAAACAAATCAAAACCAACCAAAAAATAAGAGGAACACGGCAACATATTGGCAAGCAAGAGACGGAGAACGCGGCACCTTCTAGGAGGCCAAGAAGGAAGCCGCACAACACCTGCACTGTGTCTGCAACTTTCAAACTGCTAGAAGCTAGTGGCTTGCCACTGGCTTGCCTATTCAATTGCCATTAGCATTCCAATGGAAGCTATTCTTGGACAACTTTGCTCTGCTTGCTGCTAGTTCTGCCCCAGCCTACCATAGAGAACCTTGCTCTTGCCTTGAGGCTCTGAGATGCCAAGAACTTGTCAACTTCAAAGGGCGGGCCAGGCTACATCTACTCAGCTGCCACAGTTTCTCCTTGCTAGATCTAGTGGGAAAGCATTTTGCTGAGATGCAGAAGGCAAGAAACGCAGAATACGGAGACGCGGAGCTGTCCCAAGTGCCGCTGCCAGGCGTCTTTCCGCAGAAGGAGCGCCCCGGAGCGCCCCGCAACCGGCACCGTCATCTCTGCGCAAAGAGCCAAAATATTTTCAAACCCGCCAAAACTCATCCAAAAATATTTTCAAACCCGCCAAAATAGAAAAACAGACAGAGGTAATCAATACATTCGAAAAAACCTGACAAAACATGATCAAGCCCACCAAAGCTAATCCAAACACACCAAAAACTGGGCTAAACAGAATCAAAACAAATCAAAACAAATCCAAACCTTCTAAAAACCCGCCAAAATATTTCAAAACCCGTCAAAACTAATCAAAACATTCTGAATACCCGCCAAAACATTCCAAATACCAGCCAAAAGATTTTAAAACTCGCCAAAAAGTATCCAAACATTCCAAAACCTGCCAACACAATAAAAACAACTCAAGAGAATACAAAACATTCTAAAACCCAACCAAGACATTCCGAAAACCCGCCAAAACATCATAAAAACAAATCAAAACCAACCAAAATATTCCAAAAACCCGCCAAAATGATTTAGACCCACAAAACTCATCAAAACATGCTGAAAAGATGCCAAAACATTAGAAAACCAGCCTGAACTGATCAAAACATTCAAAAAACTTGGCAAAACATCATAAAAACAAATCAAAACCAACCAAAACATTCCAAAAACCTGACAAAATAGTTTAGAACCTGCCAAAACTGATCAAAACATTCTGAAAAGATGCCAAAATACTAGAAAACCAGTCAGAAGTGATCGAAACTTTCAATAACTTGTCAAAACATAATCAAAACAAATGAAAGCAAACCAAAACATTCCAAATACCTGCCAAAAGATTTGAAAACCCGCCAAAAGGAATCCAAATGTTCCACAACCTGCCAAGACAATCAAAACAACACAAGAGAAAACAAAACATTCTAAAACACCACCAAAACATTCCAAAAACCCGCCAAAACATCATAAAAACAAATCAAAACCAACCAAAAAATAAGAGGAACACGGCAACATATTGGCAAGCAAGAGACGGAGAGTGCGACACCTTCTAGGAGGCCAAGAAGGAAGCCAGCCGCACAACACCTGCACTGTGTCTGCAACTTTCAAACTGCTAGAAGCTAGTGGCTTGCCACTGGCCTGCCTCTTCAATTGCCATTAGCATTCCAATGGAAGCTATTCTTGGACAACTTTGCTCTGCTTGCTGCTAGTTCTGCCCCAGCCTACCATAGATAACCTTGCTCTTGCCTTGAGGCTCTGAGATGCCAAGAACTTGTCAACTTCAAAGGGCGGGCCGGGCTACATCTACTCAGCTGCCACAGTTTCTCCTTGCTAGACCTAGTGGGAAAGCATTTTGCTGAGATGCAGAAGGCAAGAAACGCAGAATACGGAGACGCGGAGCTGTCCCAAGTGCCGCTGCCAGGCGTCTTTCCGCAGAAGTAGCGCCCTGGAGCGCACCGCAACCGGCACCGTCATCTCTGCGCAAAGAGCCAAAATATTTTAAAACCCGCCAAAACTCATCCAAAAATATTTTCAAACCCGCCAAAATAGAAAACCAGACAGAAGTGATCAATACATTCGAAAAAACCTGACAAAACATGATCAAGCCCACCAAAGCTAATCCAAACACACCAAAAACTGGGCTAAACAGAATCAAAACAAATCAAAACAAATCCAAACATTCTAAAAACCCGCCAAAATATTTCAAAACCCGTCAAAACTAATCAAAACCTTCCGAATACCCGCCAAAACATTCCAAATACCCGCCAAAAGATTTTAAAACCCGCCAAAAAGAATCCAAACATTCCAAAACCTGCCAACACAATAAAAACAACTCAAGAGAATACAAAACATTCTAAAACCCAACCAAGACATTCTGAAAACCCGCCAAAACATCATAAAAACAAATCAAAACCAACCAAAACATTCCAAAAACCAGCCAAAATATTCCGAAATCTGGCCAAAACATCATAAAAAGAAATCAAAACCAACCAAAACATTCCAAAAACCCGACAAAATAGTTTAGAACCTGCCAAACCTGATCAAAACATTCTGAAAAGATGCCAAAATACTAGAAAACCAGTCAGAAGTGATCGAAACTTTCAATAGCTTGCCAAAACATAATCAAAACAAATGAAAGCAAACCAAAACATTCCAAATACCCACCAAAGTATTTTAAAACCCGCCAAAAGGAATCCAAATGTTCCACAACCTGCCAAGACAATCAAAACAACACAAGAGAAAACAAAACATTCTGAAACAGCACCAAAACATTCCGAAACACCACCAAAACATTCCGAAAACCCGCCAAAACATCATCAAAACAAATCAAAACCAACCAAAAAATAAGAGGAACACGGCAACATATTGGCAAGCAAGAGACGGAGAACGCGGCACCTTCTAGGAGGCCAAGAAGGAAGCCGCACAACACCTGCACTGTGTCTGCAACTTTCAAACTGCTAGAAGCTAGTGGCTTGCCACTGGCCTGCCTCTTCAATTGCCATTAGCATTCCAATGGAAGCTATTCTTGGACAACTTTGCTCTGCTTGCTGCTAGTTCTGCCCCAGCCTACCATAGAGAACCTTGCTCTTGCCTTGAGGCTCTGAGATGCCAAGAACTTGTCAACTTCAAAGGGCGGGCCAGGCTACATCTACTCAGCTGCCACAGTTTCTCCTTGCTAGATCTAGTGGGAAAGCATTTTGCTGAGATGCAGAAGGCAAGAAACGCAGAATACGGAGATGCGGAGCTGTCCCAAGTGCCGCTGCCAGGCGTCTTTCCGCAGAAGGAGCGCCCCGGAGCGCCCCGCAACCGGCACCGTCATCTCTGCGCAAAGAGCCAAAATATTTTCAAACCCGCCAAAACTCATCCAAAAATATTTTCAAACCCGCCAAAATAGAAAACCAGACAGAGGTGATCAATACATTCGAAAAAACCTGACAAAACATGATCAAGCCCACCAAAGCTAATCCAAACACACCAAAAACTGGGCTAAACAGAATCAAAACAAATCAAAACAAATCCAAACCTTCTAAAAACCCGCCAAAATATTTCAAAACCCGTCAAAACTAAACAAAACCTTCCGAATACCCGCCAAAACATTCCAAATACCCGACAAAAGATTTTAAAACCTGCCAAAAAGAATCCAAACATTCCAAAACCTGCCAACACAATAAAAACAACTCAAGAGAATACAAAACATTCTAAAACCCAACCAAGACATTCCGAAAACCCGCCAAAACATCATAAAAACAAATCAAAACCAACCAAAATATTCCAAAAACCCGCCAAAACGATTTAGACCCGCAAAACTCATCAAAACATTCTGAAAAGATGCCAAAACATTAGACAACCAGCCAGAACTGATCAAAACATTCAAAAAACTTGGCAAAACATCATAAAAACAAATCAAAACCAACCAAAACATTCCAAAAACCTGACAAAATAGTTTAGAACCTGCCAAACCTGATCAAAACATTCTGAAAAGATGCCAAAATACTAGAAAACCAGTCAGAAGTGATCGAAACTTTCAATAGCTTGCCAAAACATAATCAAAACAAATGAAAGCAAACCAAAACATTCCAAATACCCGCCAAAAGATTTTAAAACCCGCCAAAAGGAATCCAAATGTTCCACAACCTGCCAAGACAATCAAAACAACACAAGAGAAAACAAAACATTCTAAAACACCACCAAAACATTCCGAAAACCCGCCAAAACATCATAAAAACAAATCAAAACCAACCAAAAAATAAGAGGAACACGGCAACATATTGGCAAGCAAGAGACGGAGAAGGTGACACCTTCTAGGAGGCCAAGAAGGAAGCCGCACAACACCTGCACTGTGTCTGCAACTTTCAAACTGCTAGAAGCTAGTGGCTTGCCACTGGCCTGCCTCTTCAATTGCCATTAGCATTCCAATGGAAGCTATTCTTGGACAACTTTGCTCTGCTTGCTGCTAGTTCTGCCCCAGCCTACCATAGAGAACCTTGCTCTTGCCTTGAGGCTCTGAGATGCCAAGAACTTGTCAACTTCAAAGGGCGGGCCGGGCTACATCTACTCAGCTGCCACAGTTTCTCCTTGCTAGATCTAGTGGGAAAGCATTTTGCTGAGATGCAGAAGGCAAGAAACGCAGAATACGGAGACGCGGAGCTGTCCCAAGTGCCGCTGCCAGGCGTCTTTCCGCAGAAGGAGCGCCCCGGAGCGCCCCGCAACCGGCACCGTCATCTCTGCGCAAAGAGCCAAAATATTTTCAAACCCGCCAAAACTCATCCAAAAATATTTTCAAACCCGCCAAAATAGAAAAACAGACAGAGGTAATCAATACATTCGAAAAAACCTGACAAAACATGATCAAGCCCACCAAAGCTAATCCAAACACACCAAAAACTGGGCTAAACAGAATCAAAACAAATCAAAACAAATCGAAACCTTCTAAAAACCCGCCAAAATATTTCAAAACCCGTCAAAACTAATCAAAACATTCTGAATACCCGCCAAAACATTCCAAATACCAGCCAAAAGATTTTAAAACTCGCCAAAAAGTATCCAAACATTCCAAAACCTGCCAACACAATAAAAACAACTCAAGAGAATACAAAACATTCTAAAACCCAACCAAGACATTCCGAAAACCCGCCAAAACATCATAAAAACAAATCAAAACCAACCAAAATATTCCAAAAACCCGCCAAAATGATTTAGACCCACAAAACTCATCAAAACATGCTGAAAAGATGCCAAAACATTAGAAAACCAGCCAGAACTGATCAAAACATTCAAAAAACTTGGCAAAACATCATAAAAACAAATCAAAACCAACCAAAACATTCCAAAAACCTGACAAAATAGTTTAGAACCTGCCAAAACTGATCAAAACATTCTGAAAAGATGCCAAAATACTAGAAAACCAGTCAGAAGTGATCGAAACTTTCAATAACTTGTCAAAACATAATCAAAACAAATGAAAGCAAACCAAAACATTCCAAATACCTGCCAAAAGATTTGAAAACCCGCCAAAAGGAATCCAAATGTTCCACAACCTGCCAAGACAATCAAAACAACACAAGAGAAAACAAAACATTCTAAAACACCACCAAAACATTCCAAAAACCCGCCAAAACATCATAAAAACAAATCAAAACCAACCAAAAAATAAGAGGAACACGGCAACATATTGGCAAGCAAGAGACGGAGAGTGCGACACCTTCTAGGAGGCCAAGAAGGAAGCCAGCCGCACAACACCTGCACTGTGTCTGCAACTTTCAAACTGCTAGAAGCTAGTGGCTTGCCACTGGCCTGCCTCTTCAATTGCCATTAGCATTCCAATGGAAGCTATTCTTGGACAACTTTGCTCTGCTTGCTGCTAGTTCTGCCCCAGCCTACCATAGATAACCTTGCTCTTGCCTTGAGGCTCTGAGATGCCAAGAACTTGTCAACTTCAAAGGGCGGGCCGGGCTACATCTACTCAGCTGCCACAGTTTCTCCTTGCTAGACCTAGTGGGAAAGCATTTTGCTGAGATGCAGAAGGCAAGAAACGCAGAATACGGAGACGCGGAGCTGTCCCAAGTGCCGCTGCCAGGCGTCTTTCCGCAGAAGTAGCGCCCTGGAGCGCACCGCAACCGGCACCGTCATCTCTGCGCAAAGAGCCAAAATATTTTAAAACCCGCCAAAACTCATCCAAAAATATTTTCAAACCCGCCAAAATAGAAAACCAGACAGAAGTGATCAATACATTCGAAAAAACCTGACAAAACATGATCAAGCCCACCAAAGCTAATCCAAACACACCAAAAACTGGGCTAAACAGAATCAAAACAAATCAAAACAAATCCAAACATTCTAAAAACCCGCCAAAATATTTCAAAACCCGTCAAAACTAATCAAAACCTTCCGAATACCCGCCAAAACATTCCAAATACCCGCCAAAAGATTTTAAAACCCGCCAAAAAGTATCCAAACATTCCAAAACCTGCCAAGACAATAAAAACAACTCAAGAGAATACAAAACATTCTAAAACCCAACCAAGACATTCTGAAAACCCGCCAAAACATCATAAAAACAAATCAAAACCAACCAAAACATTCCAAAAACCCGCCAAAATATTCCGAAATCTGGCCAAAACATCATAAAAAGAAATCAAAACCAACCAAAACATTCCAAAAACCCGACAAAATAGTTTAGAACCTGCCAAACCTGATCAAAACATTCTGAAAAGATGCCAAAATACTAGAAAACCAGTCAGAAGTGATCGAAACTTTCAATAGCTTGCCAAAATATAATCAAAACAAATGAAAGCAAACCAAAACATTCCAAATACCCACCAAAGTATTTTAAAACCCGCCAAAAGGAATCCAAATGTTCCACAACCTGCCAAGACAATCAAAACAACACAAGAGAAAACAAAACATTCTGAAACACCACCAAAACATTCCGAAACACCACCAAAACATTCCGAAAACCCGCCAAAACATCATCAAAACAAATCAAAACCAACCAAAAAATAAGAGGAACACGGCAACATATTGGCAAGCAAGAGACGGAGAACGCGGCACCTTCTAGGAGGCCAAGAAGGAAGCCGCACAACACCTGCACTGTGTCTGCAACTTTCAAACTGCTAGAAGCTAGTGGCTTGCCACTGGCCTGCCTCTTCAATTGCCATTAGCATTCCAATGGAAGCTATTCTTGGACAACTTTGCTCTGCTTGCTGCTAGTTCTGCCCCAGCCTACCATAGAGAACCTTGCTCTTGCCTTGAGGCTCTGAGATGCCAAGAACTTGTCAACTTCAAAGGGCGGGCCGGGCTACATCTACTCAGCTGCCACAGTTTCTCCTTGCTAGATCTAGTGGGAAAGCATTTTGCTGAGATGCAGAAGGCAAGAAACGCAGAATACGGAGATGCGGAGCTGTCCCAAGTGCCGCTGCCAGGCGTCTTTCCGCAGAAGGAGCGCCCCGGAGCGCCCCGCAACCGGCACCGTCATCTCTGCGCAAAGAGCCAAAATATTTTCAAACCCGCCAAAACTCATCCAAAAATATTTTCAAACCCGCCAAAATAGAAAACCAGACAGAGGTGATCAATACATTCGAAAAAACCTGACAAAACATGATCAAGCCCACCAAAGCTAATCCAAACACACCAAAAACTGGGCTAAACAGAATCAAAACAAATCAAAACAAATCCAAACCTTCTAAAAACCCGCCAAAATATTTCAAAACCCGTCAAAACTAAACAAAACCTTCCGAATACCCGCCAAAACATTCCGAATACCCGCCAAAAGATTTTAAAACCCGCCAAAAAGAATCCAAACATTCCAAAACCTGCCAACACAATAAAAACAACTCAAGAGAATACAAAACATTCTAAAACCCAACCAAGACATTCCGAAAACCCGCCAAAACATCATAAAAACAAATCAAAACCAACCAAAATATTCCAAAAACCCGCCAAAACGATTTAGACCCGCAAAACTCATCAAAACATTCTGAAAAGATGCCAAAACATTAGACAACCAGCCAGAACTGATCAAAACATTCAAAAAACTTGGCAAAACATCATAAAAACAAATCAAAACCAACCGAAACATTCCAAAAACCTGACAAAATAGTTTAGAACCTGCCAAACCTGATCAAAACATTCTGAAAAGATGCCAAAATACTAGAAAACCAGTCAGAAGTGATCGAAACTTTCAATAGCTTGCCAAAACATAATCAAAACAAATGAAAGCAAACCAAAACATTCCAAATACCCGCCAAAAGATTTTAAAACCCGCCAAAAGGAATCCAAATGTTCCACAACCTGCCAAGACAATCAAAACAACACAAGAGAAAACAAAACATTCTAAAACACCATCAAAACATTCCGAAAACCCGCCAAAACATCATAAAAACAAATCAAAACCAACCAAAAAATAAGAGGAACACGGCAACATATTGGCAAGCAAGAGACGGAGAAGGTGACACCTTCTAGGAGGCCAAGAAGGAAGCCGCACAACACCTGCACTGTGTCTGCAACTTTCAAACTGCTAGAAGCTAGTGGCTTGCCACTGGCCTGCCTCTTCAATTGCCATTAGCATTCCAATGGAAGCTATTCTTGGACAACTTTGCTCTGCTTGCTGCTAGTTCTGCCCCAGCCTACCATAGAGAACCTTGCTCTTGCCTTGAGGCTCTGAGATGCCAAGAACTTGTCAACTTCAAAGGGCGGGCCGGGCTACATCTACTCAGCTGCCACAGTTTCTCCTTGCTAGACCTAGTGGGAAAGCATTTTGCTGAGATGCAGAAGGCAAGAAACGCAGAATACGGAGATGCGGAGCTGTCCCAAGTGCCGCTGCCAGGCGTCTTTCCGCAGAAGGAGCGCCCCGGAGCGCCCCGCAACCGGCACCGTCATCTCTGCGCAAAGAGCCAAAATATTTTAAAACCCGCCAAAACTCATCCAAAAATATTTTCAAACCCGCCAAAATAGAAAACCAGACAGAGGTGATCAATACATTCGAAAAAACCTGACAAAACATGATCAAGCCCACCAAAGCTAATCCAAACACACCAAAAACTGGGCTAAACAGAATCAAAACAAATCAAAACAAATCCAAACCTTCTAAAAACCCGCCAAAATATTTCAAAACCCGTCAAAACTAATCAAAATATTCTGAATACCCGCCAAAACATTCCAAATACCAGCCAAAAGATTTTAAAACTCGCCAAAAAGTATCCAAACATTCCAAAACCTGCCAACACAATAAAAGCAACTCAAGAGAATACAAAACATTCTAAAACCCAACCAAGACATTCCGAAAACCCGCCAAAACATCATAAAAACAAATCAAAACCAACCAAAATATTCCAAAAACCCGCCAAAATGATTTAGACCCGCAAAACTCATCAAAACATTCTGAAAAGATGCCAAAACATTAGAAAACCAGCCTGAACTGATCAAAACATTCAAAAAACTTGGCAAAACATCATAAAACCAAATCAAAACCAACCAAAACATTCCACAAACCCGACAAAATAGTTTAGAACCCGCCAAAACTGATCAAAACATTCTGAAAAGATGCCAAAATACTATCAAACCAGTAAGAAGTGATCGAAACATTCAATAACTTGCCAAAACATAATCAAAACAAATGAAAGCAAACCAAAACATTCCAAATACCCGCCAAAAGATTTGAAAACCCGCCAAAAGGAATCCAAACATTCCAAAACCTGCCAACACAATAAAAACAACTCAAGAGAAAACAAAACATTCTAAAACCCAACCAAAACATTCCAAAAACCCACCAAAACATCATAAAAACAAATCAAAACCAACCAAAAAATAAGAGGAACACGGCAACATATTGGCAAGCAAGAGACGGAGAACGCGGCACCTTCTAGGAGGCCAAGAAGGAAGCCGCACAACACCTGCACTGTGTCTGCAACTTTCAAACTGCTAGAAGCTAGTGGCTTGCCACTGGCCTGCCTCTTCAATTGCCATTAGCATTCCAATGGAAGCTATTCTTGGACAACTTTGCTCTGCTTGCTGCTAGTTCTGCCCCAGCCTACCATAGAGAACCTTGCTCTTGCCTTGAGGCTCTGAGATGCCAAGAACTTGTCAACTTCAAAGGGCGGGCCGGGCTACATCTACTCAGCTGCCACAGTTTCTCCTTGCTAGACCTAGTGGGAAAGCATTTTGCTGAGATGCAGAAGGCAAGAAACGCAGAATACGGAGACGCGGAGCTGTCCCAAGTGCCGCTGCCAGGCATCTTTCCGCAGAAGGAGCGCCCCGGAGCGCACCGCAACCGGCACCGTCATCTCTGCGCAAAGAGCCAAAATATTTTCAAACCCGCCAAAACTAATCCAAAAATATTTTCAAACCCGCCAAAATAGAAAACCAGACAGAAGTGATCAATACATTCGAAAAAACCTGACAAGACATGATCAAGCCCACCAAAGCCAATCCAAACACACCAAAAACTGGGCTAAACAGAATCAAAACAAATCAAAACAAATCGAAACCTTCTAAAAACCCGCCAAAATATTTCAAAACCCGTCAAAACTAATCAAAACATTCTGAATACCCGCCAAAACATTCCAAATACCAGCCAAAAGATTTTAAAACTCGCCAAAAAGTATCCAAACATTCCAAAACCTGCCAACACAATAAAAACAACTCAAGAGAATACAAAACATTCTAAAACCCAACCAAGACATTCCGAAAACCCGCCAAAACATCATAAAAACAAATCAAAACCAACCAAAATATTCCAAAAACCCGCCAAAATGATTTAGACCCACAAAACTCATCAAAACATGCTGAAAAGATGCCAAAACATTAGAAAACCAGCCTGAACTGATCAAAACATTCAAAAAACTTGGCAAAACATCATAAAAACAAATCAAAACCAACCAAAACATTCCAAAAACCTGACAAAATAGTTTAGAACCTGCCAAAACTGATCAAAACATTCTGAAAAGATGCCAAAATACTAGAAAACCAGTCAGAAGTGATCGAAACTTTCAATAACTTGTCAAAACATAATCAAAACAAATGAAAGCAAACCAAAACATTCCAAATACCTGCCAAAAGATTTGAAAACCCGCCAAAAGGAATCCAAATGTTCCACAACCTGCCAAGACAATCAAAACAACACAAGAGAAAACAAAACATTCTGAAACACCACCAAAATATTCCGAAACACCACCAAAACATTCCGAAAACCCGCCAAAACATCATCAAAACAAATCAAAACCAACCAAAAAATAAGAGGAACACGGCAACATATTGGCAAGCAAGAGACGGAGAACGCGGCACCTTCTAGGAGGCCAAGAAGGAAGCCGCACAACACCTGCACTGTGTCTGCAACTTTCAAACTGCTAGAAGCTAGTGGCTTGCCACTGGCCTGCCTCTTCAATTGCCATTAGCATTCCAATGGAAGCTATTCTTGGACAACTTTGCTCTGCTTGCTGCTAGTTCTGCCCCAGCCTACCATAGAGAACCTTGCTCTTGCCTTGAGGCTCTGAGATGCCAAGAACTTGTCAACTTCAAAGGGCGGGCCAGGCTACATCTACTCAGCTGCCACAGTTTCTCCTTGCTAGATCTAGTGGGAAAGCATTTTGCTGAGATGCAGAAGGCAAGAAACGCAGAATACGGAGATGCGGAGCTGTCCCAAGTGCCGCTGCCAGGCGTCTTTCCGCAGAAGGAGCGCCCCGGAGCGCACCGCAACCGGCACCGTCATCTCTGCGCAAAGAGCCAAAATATTTTCAAACCCGCCAAAACTCATCCAAAAATATTTTCAAACCCGACAAAATAGAAAACCAGACAGAGGTGATCAATACATTCGAAAAAACCTGACAAAACATGATCAAGCCCACCAAAGCTAATCCAAACACACCAAAAACTGGGCTAAACAGAATCAAAACAAATCAAAACAAATCCAAACCTTCTAAAAACCCGCCAAAATATTTCAAAACCCGTCAAAACTAAACAAAACCTTCCGAATACCCGCCAAAACATTCCGAATACCCGCCAAAAGATTTTAAAACCTGCCAAAAAGAATCCAAACATTCCAAAACCTGCCAACACAATAAAAACAACTCAAGAGAATACAAAACATTCTAAAACCCAACCAAGACATTCCGAAAACCCGCCAAAACATCATAAAAACAAATCAAAACCAACCAAAATATTCCAAAAACCCGCCAAAACTATTTAGACCCGCAAAACTCATCAAAACATTCTGAAAAGATGCCAAAACATTAGACAACCAGCCAGAACTGATCAAAACATTCAAAAAACTTGGCAAAACATCATAAAAACAAATCAAAACCAACCAAAACATTCCAAAAACCTGACAAAATAGTTTAGAACCTGCCAAACCTGATCAAAACATTCTGAAAAGATGCCAAAATACTAGAAAACCAGTCAGAAGTGATCGAAACTTTCAATAGCTTGCCAAAACATAATCAAAACAAATGAAAGCAAACCAAAACATTCCAAATACCCGCCAAAAGATTTTAAAACCCGCCAAAAGGAATCCAAATGTTCCACAACCTGCCAAGACAATCAAAACAACACAAGAGAAAACAAAACATTCTAAAACACCATCAAAACATTCCGAAAACCCGCCAAAACATCATAAAAACAAATCAAAACCAACCAAAAAATAAGAGGAACACGGCAACATATTGGCAAGCAAGAGACGGAGAACGCGGCACCTTCTAGGAGGCCAAGAAGGAAGCCGCACAACACCTGCACTGTGTCTGCAACTTTCAAACTGCTAGAAGCTAGTGGCTTGCCACTGGCCTGCCTCTTCAATTGCCATTAGCATTCCAATGGAAGCTATTCTTGGACAACTTTGCTCTGCTTGCTGCTAGTTCTGCCCCAGCCTACCATAGATAACCTTGCTCTTGCCTTGAGGATCTGAGATGCCAAGAACTTGTCAACTTCAAAGGGTGGGCCGGGCTACATCTACTCAGCTGCCACAGTTTCTCCTTGCTAGACCTAGTGGGAAAGCATTTTGCTGAGATGCAGAAGGCAAGAAACGCAGAATACGGAGATGCGGAGCTGTCCCAAGTGCCACTGCCAGGCGTCTTTCCGCAGAAGGAGCGCCCCGGAGCGCCCCGCAACCGGCACCGTCATCTCTGCGCAAAGAGCCAAAATATTTTCAAACCCGCCAAAACTCATCCAAAAATATTTTCAAACCCGCCAAAATAGAAAAACAGACAGAGGTGATCAATACATTCGAAAAAACCTGACAAAACATGATCAAGCCCACCAAAGCTAATCCAAACACACCAAAAACTGGGCTAAACAGAATCAAAACAAATCAAAACAAATCCAAACCTTCTAAAAACCCGCCAAAATATTTCAAAACCCGTCAAAACTAAACAAAACCTTCCGAATACCCGCCAAAACATTCCGAATACCCGCCAAAAGATTTTAAAACCTGCCAAAAAGAATCCAAACATTCCAAAACCTGCCAACACAATAAAAACAACTCAAGAGAATACAAAACATTCTAAAACCCATCCAAGACATTCCGAAAACCCGCCAAAACATCATAAAAACAAATCAAAACCAACCAAAATATTCCAAAAACCCGCCAAAACGATTTAGACCCGCAAAACTCATCAAAACATTCTGAAAAGATGCCAAAACATTAGACAACCAGCCAGAACTGATCAAAACATTCAAAAAACTTGGCAAAACATCATAAAAACAAATCAAAACCAACCAAAACATTCCAAAAACCTGACAAAATAGTTTAGAACCTGCCAAACCTGATCAAAACATTCTGAAAAGATGCCAAAATACTAGAAAACCAGTCAGAAGTGATCGAAACTTTCAATAGCTTGCCAAAACATAATCAAAACAAATGAAAGCAAACCAAAACATTCCAAATACCCGCCAAAAGATTTTAAAACCCGCCAAAAGGAATCCAAATGTTCCACAACCTGCCAAGACAATCAAAACAACACAAGAGAAAACAAAACATTCTAAAACACCATCAAAACATTCCGAAAACCCGCCAAAACATCATAAAAACAAATCAAAACCAACCAAAAAATAAGAGGAACACGGCAACATATTGGCAAGCAAGAGACGGAGAAGGTGACACCTTCTAGGAGGCCAAGAAGGAAGCCGCACAACACCTGCACTGTGTCTGCAACTTTCAAACTGCTAGAAGCTAGTGGCTTGCCACTGGCCTGCCTCTTCAATTGCCATTAGCATTCCAATGGAAGCTATTCTTGGACAACTTTGCTCTGCTTGCTGCTAGTTCTGCCCCAGCCTACCATAGATAACCTTGCTCTTGCCTTGAGGCTCTGAGATGCCAAGAACTTGTCAACTTCAAAGGGTGGGCCGGGCTACATCTACTCAGCTGCCACAGTTTCTCCTTGCTAGACCTAGTGGGAAAGCATTTTGCTGAGATGCAGAAGGCAAGAAACGCAGAATACGGTGACGCGGAGCTGTCCCAAGTGCCGCTGCCAGGCGTCTTTCCGCAGAAGGAGCGCCCCGGAGCGCCCCGCAACCGGCACCGTCATCTCTGCGCAAAGAGCCAAAATATTTTCAAACCCGCCAAAACTAATCCAAAAATATTTTCAAACCCGCCAAAATAGAAAACCAGACAGAAGTGATCAATACATTCGAAAAAACCTGACAAGACATGATCAAGCCCACCAAAGCCAATCCAAACACACCAAAAACTGGGCTAAACAGAATCAAAACAAATCAAAACAAATCGAAACCTTCTAAAAACCCGCCAAAATATTTCAAAACCCGTCAAAACTAATCAAAACATTCTGAATACCCGCCAAAACATTCCAAATACCAGCCAAAAGATTTTAAAACTCGCCAAAAAGTATCCAAACATTCCAAAACCTGCCAACACAATAAAAACAACTCAAGAGAATACAAAACATTCTAAAACCCAACCAAGACATTCCGAAAACCCGCCAAAACATCATAAAAACAAATCAAAACCAACCAAAATATTCCAAAAACCCGCCAAAATGATTTAGACCCACAAAACTCATCAAAACATGCTGAAAAGATGCCAAAACATTAGAAAACCAGCCTGAACTGATCAAAACATTCAAAAAACTTGGCAAAACATCATAAAAACAAATCAAAACCAACCAAAACATTCCAAAAACCTGACAAAATAGTTTAGAACCTGCCAAAACTGATCAAAACATTCTGAAAAGATGCCAAAATACTAGAAAACCAGTCAGAAGTGATCGAAACTTTCAATAACTTGTCAAAACATAATCAAAACAAATGAAAGCAAACCAAAACATTCCAAATACCTGCCAAAAGATTTGAAAACCCGCCAAAAGGAATCCAAATGTTCCACAACCTGCCAAGACAATCAAAACAACACAAGAGAAAACAAAACATTCTGAAACACCACCAAAATATTCCGAAACACCACCAAAACATTCCGAAAACCCGCCAAAACATCATCAAAACAAATCAAAACCAACCAAAAAATAAGAGGAACACGGCAACATATTGGCAAGCAAGAGACGGAGAACGCGGCACCTTCTAGGAGGCCAAGAAGGAAGCCGCACAACACCTGCACTGTGTCTGCAACTTTCAAACTGCTAGAAGCTAGTGGCTTGCCACTGGCCTGCCTCTTCAATTGCCATTAGCATTCCAATGGAAGCTATTCTTGGACAACTTTGCTCTGCTTGCTGCTAGTTCTGCCCCAGCCTACCATAGAGAACCTTGCTCTTGCCTTGAGGCTCTGAGATGCCAAGAACTTGTCAACTTCAAAGGGCGGGCCAGGCTACATCTACTCAGCTGCCACAGTTTCTCCTTGCTAGATCTAGTGGGAAAGCATTTTGCTGAGATGCAGAAGGCAAGAAACGCAGAATACGGAGATGCGGAGCTGTCCCAAGTGCCGCTGCCAGGCGTCTTTCCGCAGAAGGAGCGCCCCGGAGCGCACCGCAACCGGCACCGTCATCTCTGCGCAAAGAGCCAAAATATTTTCAAACCCGCCAAAACTCATCCAAAAATATTTTCAAACCCGACAAAATAGAAAACCAGACAGAGGTGATCAATACATTCGAAAAAACCTGACAAAACATGATCAAGCCCACCAAAGCTAATCCAAACACACCAAAAACTGGGCTAAACAGAATCAAAACAAATCAAAACAAATCCAAACCTTCTAAAAACCCGCCAAAATATTTCAAAACCCGTCAAAACTAAACAAAACCTTCCGAATACCCGCCAAAACATTCCGAATACCCGCCAAAAGATTTTAAAACCTGCCAAAAAGAATCCAAACATTCCAAAACCTGCCAACACAATAAAAACAACTCAAGAGAATACAAAACATTCTAAAACCCAACCAAGACATTCCGAAAACCCGCCAAAACATCATAAAAACAAATCAAAACCAACCAAAATATTCCAAAAACCCGCCAAAACTATTTAGACCCGCAAAACTCATCAAAACATTCTGAAAAGATGCCAAAACATTAGACAACCAGCCAGAACTGATCAAAACATTCAAAAAACTTGGCAAAACATCATAAAAACAAATCAAAACCAACCAAAACATTCCAAAAACCTGACAAAATAGTTTAGAACCTGCCAAACCTGATCAAAACATTCTGAAAAGATGCCAAAATACTAGAAAACCAGTCAGAAGTGATCGAAACTTTCAATAGCTTGCCAAAACATAATCAAAACAAATGAAAGCAAACCAAAACATTCCAAATACCCGCCAAAAGATTTTAAAACCCGCCAAAAGGAATCCAAATGTTCCACAACCTGCCAAGACAATCAAAACAACACAAGAGAAAACAAAACATTCTAAAACACCATCAAAACATTCCGAAAACCCGCCAAAACATCATAAAAACAAATCAAAACCAACCAAAAAATAAGAGGAACACGGCAACATATTGGCAAGCAAGAGACGGAGAACGCGGCACCTTCTAGGAGGCCAAGAAGGAAGCCGCACAACACCTGCACTGTGTCTGCAACTTTCAAACTGCTAGAAGCTAGTGGCTTGCCACTGGCCTGCCTCTTCAATTGCCATTAGCATTCCAATGGAAGCTATTCTTGGACAACTTTGCTCTGCTTGCTGCTAGTTCTGCCCCAGCCTACCATAGATAACCTTGCTCTTGCCTTGAGGATCTGAGATGCCAAGAACTTGTCAACTTCAAAGGGTGGGCCGGGCTACATCTACTCAGCTGCCACAGTTTCTCCTTGCTAGACCTAGTGGGAAAGCATTTTGCTGAGATGCAGAAGGCAAGAAACGCAGAATACGGAGATGCGGAGCTGTCCCAAGTGCCACTGCCAGGCGTCTTTCCGCAGAAGGAGCGCCCCGGAGCGCCCCGCAACCGGCACCGTCATCTCTGCGCAAAGAGCCAAAATATTTTCAAACCCGCCAAAACTCATCCAAAAATATTTTCAAACCCGCCAAAATAGAAAAACAGACAGAGGTGATCAATACATTCGAAAAAACCTGACAAAACATGATCAAGCCCACCAAAGCTAATCCAAACACACCAAAAACTGGGCTAAACAGAATCAAAACAAATCAAAACAAATCCAAACCTTCTAAAAACCCGCCAAAATATTTCAAAACCCGTCAAAACTAAACAAAACCTTCCGAATACCCGCCAAAACATTCCGAATACCCGCCAAAAGATTTTAAAACCTGCCAAAAAGAATCCAAACATTCCAAAACCTGCCAACACAATAAAAACAACTCAAGAGAATACAAAACATTCTAAAACCCATCCAAGACATTCCGAAAACCCGCCAAAACATCATAAAAACAAATCAAAACCAACCAAAATATTCCAAAAACCCGCCAAAACGATTTAGACCCGCAAAACTCATCAAAACATTCTGAAAAGATGCCAAAACATTAGACAACCAGCCAGAACTGATCAAAACATTCAAAAAACTTGGCAAAACATCATAAAAACAAATCAAAACCAACCAAAACATTCCAAAAACCTGACAAAATAGTTTAGAACCTGCCAAACCTGATCAAAACATTCTGAAAAGATGCCAAAATACTAGAAAACCAGTCAGAAGTGATCGAAACTTTCAATAGCTTGCCAAAACATAATCAAAACAAATGAAAGCAAACCAAAACATTCCAAATACCCGCCAAAAGATTTTAAAACCCGCCAAAAGGAATCCAAATGTTCCACAACCTGCCAAGACAATCAAAACAACACAAGAGAAAACAAAACATTCTAAAACACCATCAAAACATTCCGAAAACCCGCCAAAACATCATAAAAACAAATCAAAACCAACCAAAAAATAAGAGGAACACGGCAACATATTGGCAAGCAAGAGACGGAGAAGGTGACACCTTCTAGGAGGCCAAGAAGGAAGCCGCACAACACCTGCACTGTGTCTGCAACTTTCAAACTGCTAGAAGCTAGTGGCTTGCCACTGGCCTGCCTCTTCAATTGCCATTAGCATTCCAATGGAAGCTATTCTTGGACAACTTTGCTCTGCTTGCTGCTAGTTCTGCCCCAGCCTACCATAGATAACCTTGCTCTTGCCTTGAGGCTCTGAGATGCCAAGAACTTGTCAACTTCAAAGGGTGGGCCGGGCTACATCTACTCAGCTGCCACAGTTTCTCCTTGCTAGACCTAGTGGGAAAGCATTTTGCTGAGATGCAGAAGGCAAGAAACGCAGAATACGGTGACGCGGAGCTGTCCCAAGTGCCGCTGCCAGGCGTCTTTCCGCAGAAGGAGCGCCCCGGAGCGCCCCGCAACCGGCACCGTCATCTCTGCGCAAAGAGCCAAAATATTTTCAAACCCGCCAAAACTCATCCAAAAATATTTTCAAACCCGCCAAAATAGAAAACCAGACAGAGGTGATCAATACATTCGAAAAAACCTGACAAAACATGATCAAGCCCACCAAAGCTAATCCAAACACACCAAAAACTGGGCTAAACAGAATCAAAACAAATCAAAACAAATCCAAACCTTCTAAAAACCCGCCAAAATATTTCAAAACCCGTCAAAACTAATCAAAATATTCTGAATACCCGCCAAAACATTCCAAATACCAGCCAAAAGATTTTAAAACTCGCCAAAAAGTATCCAAACATTCCAAAACCTGCCAACACAATAAAAACAACTCAAGAGAATACAAAACATTCTAAAACCCAACCAAGACATTCCGAAAACCCGCCAAAACATCATAAAAACAAATCAAAACCAACCAAAATATTCCAAAAACCCGCCAAAATGATTTAGACCCGCAAAACTCATCAAAACATTCTGAAAAGATGCCAAAACATTAGAAAACCAGCCTGAACTGATCAAAACATTCAAAAAACTTGGCAAAACATCATAAAAACAAATCAAAACCAACCAAAACATTCCAAAAACCTGACAAAATAGTTTAGAACCTGCCAAAACTGATCAAAACATTCTGAAAAGATGCCAAAATACTAGAAAACCAGTCAGAAGTGATCGAAACTTTCAATAACTTGTCAAAACATAATCAAAACAAATGAAAGCAAACCAAAACATTCCAAATACCTGCCAAAAGATTTGAAAACCCGCCAAAAGGAATCCAAATGTTCCACAACCTGCCAAGACAATCAAAACAACACAAGAGAAAACAAAACATTCTGAAACACCACCAAAACATTCCGAAACACCACCAAAACATTCCGAAAACCCGCCAAAACATCATCAAAACAAATCAAAACCAACCAAAAAATAAGAGGAACACGGCAACATATTGGCAAGCAAGAGACGGAGAACGCGGCACCTTCTAGGAGGCCAAGAAGGAAGCCGCACAACACCTGCACTGTGTCTGCAACTTTCAAACTGCTAGAAGCTAGTGGCTTGCCACTGGCCTGCCTCTTCAATTGCCATTAGCATTCCAATGGAAGCTATTCTTGGACAACTTTGCTCTGCTTGCTGCTAGTTCTGCCCCAGCCTACCATAGAGAACCTTGCTCTTGCCTTGAGGCTCTGAGATGCCAAGAACTTGTCAACTTCAAAGGGCGGGCCAGGCTACATCTACTCAGCTGCCACAGTTTCTCCTTGCTAGATCTAGTGGGAAAGCATTTTGCTGAGATGCAGAAGGCAAGAAACGCAGAATACGGAGATGCGGAGCTGTCCCAAGTGCCGCTGCCAGGCGTCTTTCCGCAGAAGGAGCGCCCCGGAGCGCACCGCAACCGGCACCGTCATCTCTGCGCAAAGAGCCAAAATATTTTCAAACCCGCCAAAACTCATCCAAAAATATTTTCAAACCCGCCAAAATAGAAAACCAGACAGAGGTGATCAATACATTCGAAAAAACCTGACAAAACATGATCAAGCCCACCAAAGCTAATCCAAACACACCAAAAACTGGGCTAAACAGAATCAAAACAAATCAAAACAAATCCAAACCTTCTAAAAACCCGCCAAAATATTTCAAAACCCGTCAAAACTAAACAAAACCTTCCGAATACCCGCCAAAACATTCCGAATACCCGCCAAAAGATTTTAAAACCTGCCAAAAAGAATCCAAACATTCCAAAACCTGCCAACACAATAAAAACAACTCAAGAGAATACAAAACATTCTAAAACCCAACCAAGACATTCCGAAAACCCGCCAAAACATCATAAAAACAAATCAAAACCAACCAAAATATTCCAAAAACCCGCCAAAACGATTTAGACCCGCAAAACTCATCAAAACATTCTGAAAAGATGCCAAAACATTAGACAACCAGCCAGAACTGATCAAAACATTCAAAAAACTTGGCAAAACATCATAAAAACAAATCAAAACCAACCAAAACATTCCAAAAACCTGACAAAATAGTTTAGAACCTGCCAAACCTGATCAAAACATTCTGAAAAGATGCCAAAATACTAGAAAACCAGTCAGAAGTGATCGAAACTTTCAATAGCTTGCCAAAACATAATCAAAACAAATGAAAGCAAACCAAAACATTCCAAATACCCGCCAAAAGATTTTAAAACCCGCCAAAAGGAATCCAAATGTTCCACAACCTGCCAAGACAATCAAAACAACACAAGAGAAAACAAAACATTCTAAAACACCATCAAAACATTCCGAAAACCCGCCAAAACATCATAAAAACAAATCAAAACCAACCAAAAAATAAGAGGAACACGGCAACATATTGGCAAGCAAGAGACGGAGAACGCGGCACCTTCTAGGAGGCCAAGAAGGAAGCCGCACAACACCTGCACTGTGTCTGCAACTTTCAAACTGCTAGAAGCTAGTGGCTTGCCACTGGCCTGCCTCTTCAATTGCCATTAGCATTCCAATGGAAGCTATTCTTGGACAACTTTGCTCTGCTTGCTGCTAGTTCTGCCCCAGCCTACCATAGATAACCTTGCTCTTGCCTTGAGGCTCTGAGATGCCAAGAACTTGTCAACTTCAAAGGGTGGGCCGGGCTACATCTACTCAGCTGCCACAGTTTCTCCTTGCTAGACCTAGTGGGAAAGCATTTTGCTGAGATGCAGAAGGCAAGAAACGCAGAATACGGAGATGCGGAGCTGTCCCAAGTGCCACTGCCAGGCGTCTTTCCGCAGAAGGAGCGCCCCGGAGCGCCCCGCAACCGGCACCGTCATCTCTGCGCAAAGAGCCAAAATATTTTCAAACCCGCCAAAACTCATCCAAAAATATTTTCAAACCCGCCAAAATAGAAAAACAGACAGAGGTGATCAATACATTCGAAAAAACCTGACAAAACATGATCAAGCCCACCAAAGCTAATCCAAACACACCAAAAACTGGGCTAAACAGAATCAAAACAAATCAAAACAAATCCAAACCTTCTAAAAACCCGCCAAAATATTTCAAAACCCGTCAAAACTAAACAAAACCTTCCGAATACCCGCCAAAACATTCCGAATACCCCCCAAAAGATTTTAAAACCTGCCAAAAAGAATCCAAACATTCCAAAACCTGCCAACACAATAAAAACAACTCAAGAGAATACAAAACATTCTAAAACCCAACCAAGACATTCCGAAAACCCGCCAAAACATCATAAAAACAAATCAAAACCAACCAAAATATTCCAAAAACCCGCCAAAACGATTTAGACCCGCAAAACTCATCAAAACATTCTGAAAAGATGCCAAAACATTAGACAACCAGCCAGATCTGATCAAAACATTCAAAAAACTTGGCAAAACATCATAAAAACAAATCAAAACCAACCAAAACATTCCAAAAACCTGACAAAATAGTTTAGAACCTGCCAAACCTGATCAAAACATTCTGAAAAGATGCCAAAATACTAGAAAACCAGTCAGAAGTGATCGAAACTTTCAATAACTTGCCAAAACATAATCAAAACAAATGAAAGCAAACCAAAACATTCCAAATACCCGCCAAAAGATTTTAAAACCCGCCAAAAGGAATCCAAATGTTCCACAACCTGCCAAGACAATCAAAACAACACAAGAGAAAACAAAACATTCTAAAACACCATCAAAACATTCCGAAAACCCGCCAAAACATCATAAAAACAAATCAAAACCAACCAAAAAATAAGAGGAACACGGCAACATATTGGCAAGCAAGAGACGGAGAAGGTGACACCTTCTAGGAGGCCAAGAAGGAAGCCGCACAACACCTGCACTGTGTCTGCAACTTTCAAACTGCTAGAAGCTAGTGGCTTGCCACTGGCCTGCCTCTTCAATTGCCATTAGCATTCCAATGGAAGCTATTCTTGGACAACTTTGCTCTGCTTGCTGCTAGTTCTGCCCCAGCCTACCATAGAGAACCTTGCTCTTGCCTTGAGGCTCTGAGATGCCAAGAACTTGTCAACTTCAAAGGGCGGGCCGGGCTACATCTACTCAGCTGCCACAGTTTCTCCTTGCTAGACCTAGTGGGAAAGCATTTTGCTGAGATGCAGAAGGCAAGAAACGCAGAATACGGAGATGCGGAGCTGTCCCAAGTGCCGCTGCCAGGCGTCTTTCCGCAGAAGGAGCGCCCCGGAGCGCCCCGCAACCGGCACCGTCATCTCTGCGCAAAGAGCCAAAATATTTTCAAACCCGCCAAAACTCATCCAAAAATATTTTCAAACCCGCCAAAATAGAAAACCAGACAGAGGTGATCAATACATTCGAAAAAACCTGACAAAACATGATCAAGCCCACCAAAGCTAATCCAAACACACCAAAAACTGGGCTAAACAGAATCAAAACAAATCAAAACAAATCCAAACATTCTAAAAACCCGCCAAAATATTTCAAAACCCGTCAAAACTAATCAAAATATTCTGAATACCCGCCAAAACATTCCAAATACCAGCCAAAAGATTTTAAAACTCGCCAAAAAGTATCCAAACATTCCAAAACCTGCCAACACAATAAAAACAACTCAAGAGAATACAAAACATTCTAAAACCCAACCAAGACATTCCGAAAACCCGCCAAAACATCATAAAAACAAATCAAAACCAACCAAAATATTCCAAAAACCCGCCAAAATGATTTAGACCCGCAAAACTCATCAAAACATTCTGAAAAGATGCCAAAACATTAGAAAACCAGCCTGAACTGATCAAAACATTCAAAAAACTTGGCAAAACATCATAAAAACAAATCAAAACCAACCGAAACATTCCAAAAACCAGCCAAAATATTCCGAAATCTGGCCAAAACATCATAAAACCAAATCAAAACCAACCAAAACATTCCACAAACCCGACAAAATAGTTTAGAACCCGCCAAAACTGATCAAAACATTCTGAAAAGATGCCAAAATACTATCAAACCAGTAAGAAGTGATCGAAACATTCAATAACTTGCCAAAACATAATCAAAACAAATGAAAGCAAACCAAAACATTCCAAATACCCGCCAAAAGATTTGAAAACCCGCCAAAAGGAATCCAAACATTCCAAAACCTGCCAACACAATAAAAACAACTCAAGAGAAAACAAAACATTCTAAAACCCAACCAAAACATTCCGAAAACCCACCAAAACATCATAAAAACAAATCAAAACCAACCAAAAAATAAGAGGAACACGGCAACATATTGGCAAGCAAGAGACGGAGAACGCGGCACCTTCTAGGAGGCCAAGAAGGAAGCCGCACAACACCTGCACTGTGTCTGCAACTTTCAAACTGCTAGAAGCTAGTGGCTTGCCACTGGCCTGCCTCTTCAATTGCCATTAGCATTCCAATGGAAGCTATTCTTGGACAACTTTGCTCTGCTTGCTGCTAGTTCTGCCCCAGCCTACCATAGATAACCTTGCTCTTCCCTTGAGGCTCTGAGATGCCAAGAACTTGTCAACTTCAAAGGGCGGGCCGGGCTACATCTACTCAGCTGCCACAGTTTCTCCTTGCTAGACCTAGTGGGAAAGCATTTTGCTGAGATGCAGAAGGCAAGAAACGCAGAATACGGAGACGCGGAGCTGTCCCAAGTGCCGCTGCCAGGCGTCTTTCCGCAGAAGGAGCGCCCCGGAGCGCACCGCAACCGGCACCGTCATCTCTGCGCAAAGAGCCAAAATATTTTCAAACCCGCCAAAACTAATCCAAAAATATTTTCAAACCCGCCAAAATAGAAAACCAGACAGAAGTGATCAATACATTCGAAAAAACCTGACAAGACATGATCAAGCCCACCAAAGCCAATCCAAACACACCAAAAACTGGGCTAAACAGAATCAAAACAAATCAAAACAAATCGAAACCTTCTAAAAACCCGCCAAAATATTTCAAAACCCGTCAAAACTAATCAAAACCATCCGAATACCTGCCAAAACATTCCAAATACCCGCCAAAAGATTTTAAAACCTGCCAAAAAGAATCCAAACATTCCAAAACCTGCCAACACAATAAAAACAACTCAAGAGAATACAAAACATTCTAAAACCCAACCAAGACATTCCGAAAACCCGCCAAAACATCATAAAAACAAATCAAAACCAACCAAAATATTCCAAAAACCCGCCAAAATGATTTAGACCCACAAAACTCATCAAAACATTCTGAAAAGATGCCAAAACATTAGAAAACCAGCCTGAACTGATCAAAACATTCAAAAAACTTGGCAAATCATCATAAAAACAAATCAAAACCAACCAAAACATTCCTAAAACCTGACAAAATAGTTTAGAACCTGCCAAACCTGATCAAAACATTCTGAAAAGATGCCAAAATACTAGAAAACCAGTCAGAAGTGATCGAAACATTCAATAACTTGCCAAAACATAATCAAAACAAATGAAAGCAAACCAAAACATTCCAAATACCCGCCAAAAGATTTTAAAACCCGCCAAAAGGAATCCAAACATTCCAAAACCTGCCAAGACAATCAAAACAACACAAGAGTAAACAAAACATTCTGAAACACCACCAAAACATTCCGAAAACCCACCAAAACAACATAAAAACAATTCAAAACCAACCAAAAAATAAGAGGAACACGGCAACATATTGGCAAGCAAGAGACGGAGAACGTGACACCTTCTAGGAGGCCAAGAAGGAAGCCGCACAACACCTGCACTGTGTCTGCAACTTTCAAACTGCTAGAAGCTAGTGGCTTGCCACTGGCTTGCCTCTTCAATTGCCATTAGCATTCCAATGGAAGCTATTCTTGGACAACTTTGCTCTGCTTGCTGCTAGTTCTGCCCCAGCCTACCATAGATAACCTTGCTCTTCCCTTGAGGCTCTGAGATGCCAAGAACTTGTCAACTTCAAAGGGCGGGCCGGGCTACATCTACTCAGCTGCCACAGTTTCTCCTTGCTAGACCTAGTGGGAAATCATTTTGCTGAGATGCAGAAGGCAAGAAACGCAGAATACGGAGACGCGGAGCTGTCCCAAGTGCCGCTGCCAGGGGTCTTTTCGCAGAAGGAGCGCCCTGGAGCGCACCGCAACCGGCACCGTCATCTCTGCGCAAAGAGCCAAAATATTTTCAAACCCGCCAAAACTAATCCAAAAATATTTTCAAACCAGCCAAAATAGAAAACCAGACAGAAGTGATCAATACATTCGAAAAAACCTGACAAAACATGATCAAGCCCACCAAAGCTAATCCAAACACACCAAAAACTGGGCTAAACAGAATCAAAACAAATCAAAACAAATCCAAACCTTCTAAAAACCCGCCAAAATATTTCAAAACCCGTCAAAACTAAACAAAACCTTCCGAATACCCGCCAAAACATTCCAAATACCCGCCAAAAGATTTTAAAACCTGCCAAAAAGAATCCAAACATTCCAAAACCTGCCAACACAATAAAAACAACTCAAGAGAATACAAAACATTCTAAAACCCAACCAAGACATTCCGAAAACCCGCCAAAACATCATAAAAACAAATCAAAACCAACCAAAACATTCCTAAAACCTGACAAAATAGTTTAGAACCTGCCAAACCTAATCAAAACATTCTGAAAAGATGCCAAAATACTAGAAAACCAGTCAGAAGTGATCGAAACTTTCAATAACTTGCCAAAACATAATCAAAACAAATGAAAGCAAACCAAAACATTCCAAATACCCACCAAAAGATTTTAAAACCCGCCAAAAGGAATCCAAACATTCCAAAACCTGCCAAGACAATATAAACAACACAAGAGAAAACAAAACATTCTAAAACACCACCAAAACATTCCGAAAACCCGCCAAAACATCATAAAAACAAATCAAAACCAACCAAAAAATAAGCGGAACACGGCAACATATTGGCAAGCAAGAGACGGAGAACGCGGCACCTTCTAGGAAGCCAAGAAGGAAGCCGCACAACACCTGCACTGTGTCTGCAACTTTCAAACTGCTAGAAGCTAGTGGCATGCCACTGGCCTGCCTCTTCAATTGCCATTAGCATTCCAATGGAAGCTATTCTTGGACAACTTTGCTCTGCTTGCTGCTAGTTCTGCCCCAGCCTACCATAGAGAACCTTGCTCTTGCCTTGAGGCTCTGAGATGCCAAGAACTTGTCAACTTCAAAGGGCGGGCCGGGCTACATCTACTCAGCTGCCACAGTTTCTCCTTGCTAGACCTAGTGGGAAATCATTTTGCTGAGATGCAGAAGGCAAGAAACGCAGAATACGGAGACGCGGAGCTGTCCCAAGTGCCGCTGCCAGGCGTCTTTCCGCAGAAGGAGCGCCCCGGAGCGCACCGCAACCGGCACCGTCATCTCTGCGCAAAGAGCCAAAATATTTTAAAACCCGCCAAAACTCATCCAAAAATATTTTCAAACCCGCCAAAATAGAAAACCAGACAGAAGTGATCAATACATTCGAAAAAACCTGACAAAACATGAGAAAGCCCACCAAAGCTAATCCAAACACACCAAAAACTGGGCTAAACAGAATCAAAACAAATCAAAACAAATCGAAACCTTCTAAAAACCCGCCAAAATATTTCAAAACCCGTCAAAACTAATCAAAACCTTCCGAATACCTGCCAAAACATTCCAAATACCCGCCAAAAGATTTTAAAACCCGCCAAAAGCAATCCCAACATTCCAAAACCTGCCAACACAATAAAAACAACTCAAGAGAATACAAAACATTCTAAAACCCAACCAAGACATTCCGAAAACCCGCCAAAACATCATAAAAACAAATCAAAACCAACCAAAATATTCCAAAAACCCGCCAAAATGATTTAGACCCGCAAAACTCATCAAAACATTCTGAAAAGATGCCAAAACATTAGAAAACCAGCCTGAACTGATCAAAACATTCAAAAAACTTGGCAAATCATCATAACAACAAATCAAAACCAACCAAAACATTCCAAAAACCCGACAAAATAGTTTAGAACCTGCCAAACCCGATCAAAACATTCTGAAAAGATGCCAAAATACTATCAAACCAGTAAGAAGTGATCGAAACATTCAATAACTTGCCAAAACATAATCAAAACAAATGAAAGCAAACCAAAACATTCCAAATACCCGCCAAAAGATTTTAAAACCCGCCAAAAGGAATCCAAATGTTCCACAACCTGCCAAGACAATCAAAACAACACAAGAGAAAACAAAACATTCTAAAACACCATCAAAACATTCCGAAAACCCGCCAAAACATCATAAAAACAAATCAAAACAAACCAAAAAATAAGAGGAACACGGCAACATATTGGCAAGCAAGAGACGGAGAAGGTGACACCTTCTAGGAGGCCAAGAAGGAAGCCGCACAACACCTGCACTGTGTCTGCAACTTTCAAACTGCTAGAAGCTAGTGGCTTGCCACTGGCCTGCCTCTTCAATTGCCATTAGCATTCCAATGGAAGCTATTCTTGGACAACTTTGCTCTGCTTGCTGCTAGTTCTGCCCCAGCCTACCATAGAGAACCTTGCTCTTGCCTTGAGGCTCTGAGATGCCAAGAACTTGTCAACTTCAAAGGGCGGGCCGGGCTACATCTACTCAGCTGCCACAGTTTCTCCTTGCTAGACCTAGTGGGAAAGCATTTTGCTGAGATGCAGAAGGCAAGAAACGCAGAATACGGAGATGCGGAGCTGTCCCAAGTGCCGCTGCCAGGCGTCTTTCCGCAGAAGGAGCGCCCCGGAGCGCCCCGCAACCGGCACCGTCATCTCTGCGCAAAGAGCCAAAATATTTTCAAACCCGCCAAAACTCATCCAAAAATATTTTCAAACCCGCCAAAATAGAAAACCAGACAGAGGTGATCAATACATTCGAAAAAACCTGACAAAACATGAGAAAGCCCACCAAAGCTAATCCAAACACACCAAAAACTGGGCTAAACAGAATCAAAACAAATCAAAACAAATCCAAACCTTCTAAAAACCCGCCAAAATATTTCAAAACCCGTCAAAACTAATCAAAATATTCTGAATACCCGCCAAAACATTCCAAATACCAGCCAAAAGATTTTAAAACTCGCCAAAAAGAATCCAAACATTCCAAAACCTGCCAACACAATAAAAACAACTCAAGAGAATACAAAACATTCTAAAACCCATCCAAGACATTCCGAAAACCCGCCAAAACATCATAAAAACAAATCAAAACCAACCAAAATATTCCAAAAACCCGCCAAAATGATTTAGACCCGCAAAACTCATCAAAACATTCTGAAAAGATGCCAAAACATTAGAAAACCAGCCTGAACTGATCAAAACATTCAAAAAACTTGGCAAAACATCATAAAAACAAATCAAAACCAACCGAAACATTCCAAAAACCAGCCAAAATATTCCGAAATCTGGCCAAAACATCATAAAACCAAATCAAAACCAACCAAAACATTCCACAAACCCGACAAAATAGTTTAGAACCCGCCAAAACTGATCAAAACATTCTGAAAAGATGCCAAAATACTATCAAACCAGTAAGAAGTGATCGAAACATTCAATAACTTGCCAAAACATAATCAAAACAAATGAAAGCAAACCAAAACATTCCAAATACCCGCCAAAAGATTTGAAAACCCGCCAAAAGGAATCCAAACATTCCAAAACCTGCCAACACAATAAAAACAACTCAAGAGAAAACAAAACATTCTAAAACCCAACCAAAACATTCCGAAAACCCACCAAAACATCATAAAAACAAATCAAAACCAACCAAAAAATAAGAGGAACACGGCAACATATTGGCAAGCAAGAGACGGAGAACGCGGCACCTTCTAGGAGGCCAAGAAGGAAGCCGCACAACACCTGCACTGTGTCTGCAACTTTCAAACTGCTAGAAGCTAGTGGCTTGCCACTGGCCTGCCTCTTCAATTGCCATTAGCATTCCAATGGAAGCTATTCTTGGACAACTTTGCTCTGCTTGCTGCTAGTTCTGCCCCAGCCTACCATAGATAACCTTGCTCTTCCCTTGAGGCTCTGAGATGCCAAGAACTTGTCAACTTCAAAGGGCGGGCCGGGCTACATCTACTCAGCTGCCACAGTTTCTCCTTGCTAGACCTAGTGGGAAAGCATTTTGCTGAGATGCAGAAGGCAAGAAACGCAGAATACGGAGACGCGGAGCTGTCCCAAGTGCCGCTGCCAGGCGTCTTTCCGCAGAAGGAGCGCCCCGGAGCGCACCGCAACCGGCACCGTCATCTCTGCGCAAAGAGCCAAAATATTTTCAAACCCGCCAAAACTCATCCAAAAATATTTTCAAACCCGCCAAAATAGAAAACCAGACAGAAGTGATCAATACATTCGAAAAAACCTGACAAGACATGATCAAGCCCACCAAAGCCAATCCAAACACACCAAAAACTGGGCTAAACAGAATCAAAACAAATCAAAACAAATCGAAACCTTCTAAAAACCCGCCAAAATATTTCAAAACCCGTCAAAACTAATCAAAACCATCCGAATACCTGCCAAAACATTCCAAATACCCGCCAAAAGATTTTAAAACCTGCCAAAAAGAATCCAAACATTCCAAAACCTGCCAACACAATAAAAACAACTCAAGAGAATACAAAACATTCTAAAACCCAACCAAGACATTCCGAAAACCCGCCAAAACATCATAAAAACAAATCAAAACCAACCAAAATATTCCAAAAACCCGCCAAAATGATTTAGACCCACAAAACTCATCAAAACATTCTGAAAAGATGCCAAAACATTAGAAAACCAGCCTGAACTGATCAAAACATTCAAAAAACTTGGCAAATCATCATAAAAACAAATCAAAACCAACCAAAACATTCCTAAAACCTGACAAAATAGTTTAGAACCTGCCAAACCTGATCAAAACATTCTGAAAAGATGCCAAAATACTAGAAAACCAGTCAGAAGTGATCGAAACATTCAATAACTTGCCAAAACATAATCAAAACAAATGAAAGCAAACCAAAACATTCCAAATACCCGCCAAAAGATTTTAAAACCCGCCAAAAGGAATCCAAACATTCCAAAACCTGCCAAGACAATCAAAACAACACAAGAGTAAACAAAACATTCTGAAACACCACCAAAACATTCCGAAAACCCACCAAAACAACATAAAAACAATTCAAAACCAACCAAAAAATAAGAGGAACACGGCAACATATTGGCAAGCAAGAGACGGAGAACGTGACACCTTCTAGGAGGCCAAGAAGGAAGCCGCACAACACCTGCACTGTGTCTGCAACTTTCAAACTGCTAGAAGCTAGTGGCTTGCCACTGGCTTGCCTCTTCAATTGCCATTAGCATTCCAATGGAAGCTATTCTTGGACAACTTTGCTCTGCTTGCTGCTAGTTCTGCCCCAGCCTACCATAGATAACCTTGCTCTTCCCTTGAGGCTCTGAGATGCCAAGAACTTGTCAACTTCAAAGGGCGGGCCGGGCTACATCTACTCAGCTGCCACAGTTTCTCCTTGCTAGACCTAGTGGGAAATCATTTTGCTGAGATGCAGAAGGCAAGAAACGCAGAATACGGAGACGCGGAGCTGTCCCAAGTGCCGCTGCCAGGGGTCTTTTCGCAGAAGGAGCGCCCTGGAGCGCACCGCAACCGGCACCGTCATCTCTGCGCAAAGAGCCAAAATATTTTCAAACCCGCCAAAACTAATCCAAAAATATTTTCAAACCAGCCAAAATAGAAAACCAGACAGAAGTGATCAATACATTCGAAAAAACCTGACAAAACATGATCAAGCCCACCAAAGCTAATCCAAACACACCAAAAACTGGGCTAAACAGAATCAAAACAAATCAAAACAAATCCAAACCTTCTAAAAACCCGCCAAAATATTTCAAAACCCGTCAAAACTAAACAAAACCTTCCGAATACCCGCCAAAACATTCCAAATACCCGCCAAAAGATTTTAAAACCTGCCAAAAAGAATCCAAACATTCCAAAACCTGCCAACACAATAAAAACAACTCAAGAGAATACAAAACATTCTAAAACCCAACCAAGACATTCCGAAAACCCGCCAAAACATCATAAAAACAAATCAAAACCAACCAAAACATTCCTAAAACCTGACAAAATAGTTTAGAACCTGCCAAACCTAATCAAAACATTCTGAAAAGATGCCAAAATACTAGAAAACCAGTCAGAAGTGATCGAAACTTTCAATAACTTGCCAAAACATAATCAAAACAAATGAAAGCAAACCAAAACATTCCAAATACCCACCAAAAGATTTTAAAACCCGCCAAAAGGAATCCAAACATTCCAAAACCTGCCAAGACAATATAAACAACACAAGAGAAAACAAAACATTCTAAAACACCACCAAAACATTCCGAAAACCCGCCAAAACATCATAAAAACAAATCAAAACCAACCAAAAAATAAGCGGAACACGGCAACATATTGGCAAGCAAGAGACGGAGAACGCGGCACCTTCTAGGAAGCCAAGAAGGAAGCCGCACAACACCTGCACTGTGTCTGCAACTTTCAAACTGCTAGAAGCTAGTGGCTTGCCACTGGCCTGCCTCTTCAATTGCCATTAGCATTCCAATGGAAGCTATTCTTGGACAACTTTGCTCTGCTTGCTGCTAGTTCTGCCCCAGCCTACCATAGAGAACCTTGCTCTTGCCTTGAGGCTCTGAGATGCCAAGAACTTGTCAACTTCAAAGGGCGGGCCGGGCTACATCTACTCAGCTGCCACAGTTTCTCCTTGCTAGACCTAGTGGGAAATCATTTTGCTGAGATGCAGAAGGCAAGAAACGCAGAATACGGAGACGCGGAGCTGTCCCAAGTGCCGCTGCCAGGCGTCTTTCCGCAGAAGGAGCGCCCCGGAGCGCACCGCAACCGGCACCGTCATCTCTGCGCAAAGAGCCAAAATATTTTAAAACCCGCCAAAACTCATCCAAAAATATTTTCAAACCCGCCAAAATAGAAAACCAGACAGAAGTGATCAATACATTCGAAAAAACCTGACAAAACATGAGAAAGCCCACCAAAGCTAATCCAAACACACCAAAAACTGGGCTAAACAGAATCAAAACAAATCAAAACAAATCGAAACCTTCTAAAAACCCGCCAAAATATTTCAAAACCCGTCAAAACTAATCAAAACCTTCCGAATACCTGCCAAAACATTCCAAATACCCGCCAAAAGATTTTAAAACCCGCCAAAAGCAATCCCAACATTCCAAAACCTGCCAACACAATAAAAACAACTCAAGAGAATACAAAACATTCTAAAACCCAACCAAGACATTCCGAAAACCCGCCAAAACATCATAAAAACAAATCAAAACCAACCAAAATATTCCAAAAACCCGCCAAAATGATTTAGACCCGCAAAACTCATCAAAACATTCTGAAAAGATGCCAAAACATTAGAAAACCAGCCTGAACTGATCAAAACATTCAAAAAACTTGGCAAATCATCATAACAACAAATCAAAACCAACCAAAACATTCCAAAAACCCGACAAAATAGTTTAGAACCTGCCAAACCCGATCAAAACATTCTGAAAAGATGCCAAAATACTATCAAACCAGTAAGAAGTGATCGAAACATTCAATAACTTGCCAAAACATAATCAAAACAAATGAAAGCAAACCAAAACATTCCAAATACCCGCCAAAAGATTTTAAAACCCGCCAAAAGGAATCCAAATGTTCCACAACCTGCCAAGACAATCAAAACAACACAAGAGAAAACAAAACATTCTAAAACACCATCAAAACATTCCGAAAACCCGCCAAAACATCATAAAAACAAATCAAAACAAACCAAAAAATAAGAGGAACACGGCAACATATTGGCAAGCAAGAGACGGAGAAGGTGACACCTTCTAGGAGGCCAAGAAGGAAGCCGCACAACACCTGCACTGTGTCTGCAACTTTCAAACTGCTAGAAGCTAGTGGCTTGCCACTGGCCTGCCTCTTCAATTGCCATTAGCATTCCAATGGAAGCTATTCTTGGACAACTTTGCTCTGCTTGCTGCTAGTTCTGCCCCAGCCTACCATAGAGAACCTTGCTCTTGCCTTGAGGCTCTGAGATGCCAAGAACTTGTCAACTTCAAAGGGCGGGCCGGGCTACATCTACTCAGCTGCCACAGTTTCTCCTTGCTAGACCTAGTGGGAAAGCATTTTGCTGAGATGCAGAAGGCAAGAAACGCAGAATACGGAGATGCGGAGCTGTCCCAAGTGCCGCTGCCAGGCGTCTTTCCGCAGAAGGAGCGCCCCGGAGCGCCCCGCAACCGGCACCGTCATCTCTGCGCAAAGAGCCAAAATATTTTCAAACCCGCCAAAACTCATCCAAAAATATTTTCAAACCCGCCAAAATAGAAAACCAGACAGAGGTGATCAATACATTCGAAAAAACCTGACAAAACATGAGAAAGCCCACCAAAGCTAATCCAAACACACCAAAAACTGGGCTAAACAGAATCAAAACAAATCAAAACAAATCCAAACCTTCTAAAAACCCGCCAAAATATTTCAAAACCCGTCAAAACTAATCAAAATATTCTGAATACCCGCCAAAACATTCCAAATACCAGCCAAAAGATTTTAAAACTCGCCAAAAAGAATCCAAACATTCCAAAACCTGCCAACACAATAAAAACAACTCAAGAGAATACAAAACATTCTAAAACCCATCCAAGACATTCCGAAAACCCGCCAAAACATCATAAAAACAAATCAAAACCAACCAAAATATTCCAAAAACCCGCCAAAATGATTTAGACCCGCAAAACTCATCAAAACATTCTGAAAAGATGCCAAAACATTAGAAAACCAGCCTGAACTGATCAAAACATTCAAAAAACTTGGCAAAACATCATAAAAACAAATCAAAACCAACCGAAACATTCCAAAAACCAGCCAAAATATTCCGAAATCTGGCCAAAACATCATAAAACCAAATCAAAACCAACCAAAACATTCCACAAACCCGACAAAATAGTTTAGAACCCGCCAAAACTGATCAAAACATTCTGAAAAGATGCCAAAATACTATCAAACCAGTAAGAAGTGATCGAAACATTCAATAACTTGCCAAAACATAATCAAAACAAATGAAAGCAAACCAAAACATTCCAAATACCCGCCAAAAGATTTGAAAACCCGCCAAAAGGAATCCAAACATTCCAAAACCTGCCAACACAATAAAAACAACTCAAGAGAAAACAAAACATTCTAAAACCCAACCAAAACATTCCGAAAACCCACCAAAACATCATAAAAACAAATCAAAACCAACCAAAAAATAAGAGGAACACGGCAACATATTGGCAAGCAAGAGACGGAGAACGCGGCACCTTCTAGGAGGCCAAGAAGGAAGCCGCACAACACCTGCACTGTGTCTGCAACTTTCAAACTGCTAGAAGCTAGTGGCTTGCCACTGGCCTGCCTCTTCAATTGCCATTAGCATTCCAATGGAAGCTATTCTTGGACAACTTTGCTCTGCTTGCTGCTAGTTCTGCCCCAGCCTACCATAGATAACCTTGCTCTTCCCTTGAGGCTCTGAGATGCCAAGAACTTGTCAACTTCAAAGGGCGGGCCGGGCTACATCTACTCAGCTGCCACAGTTTCTCCTTGCTAGACCTAGTGGGAAAGCATTTTGCTGAGATGCAGAAGGCAAGAAACGCAGAATACGGAGACGCGGAGCTGTCCCAAGTGCCGCTGCCAGGCGTCTTTCCGCAGAAGGAGCGCCCCGGAGCGCACCGCAACCGGCACCGTCATCTCTGCGCAAAGAGCCAAAATATTTTCAAACCCGCCAAAACTCATCCAAAAATATTTTCAAACCCGCCAAAATAGAAAACCAGACAGAAGTGATCAATACATTCGAAAAAACCTGACAAGACATGATCAAGCCCACCAAAGCCAATCCAAACACACCAAAAACTGGGCTAAACAGAATCAAAACAAATCAAAACAAATCGAAACCTTCTAAAAACCCGCCAAAATATTTCAAAACCCGTCAAAACTAATCAAAACCATCCGAATACCTGCCAAAACATTCCAAATACCCGCCAAAAGATTTTAAAACCTGCCAAAAAGAATCCAAACATTCCAAAACCTGCCAACACAATAAAAACAACTCAAGAGAATACAAAACATTCTAAAACCCAACCAAGACATTCCGAAAACCCGCCAAAACATCATAAAAACAAATCAAAACCAACCAAAATATTCCAAAAACCCGCCAAAATGATTTAGACCCACAAAACTCATCAAAACATTCTGAAAAGATGCCAAAACATTAGAAAACCAGCCTGAACTGATCAAAACATTCAAAAAACTTGGCAAATCATCATAAAAACAAATCAAAACCAACCAAAAAATTCCTAAAACCTGACAAAATAGTTTAGAACCTGCCAAACCTGATCAAAACATTCTGAAAAGATGCCAAAATACTAGAAAACCAGTCAGAAGTGATCGAAACATTCAATAACTTGCCAAAACATAATCAAAACAAATGAAAGCAAACCAAAACATTCCAAATACCCGCCAAAAGATTTTAAAACCCGCCAAAAGGAATCCAAATGTTCCACAACCTGCCAAGACAATCAAAACAACACAAGAGAAAACAAAACATTCTGAAACACCACCAAAACATTCCGAAAACCCACCAAAACATCATAAAAACAATTCAAAACCAACCAAAAAATAAGAGGAACACGGCAACATATTGGCAAGCAAGAGACGGAGAACGTGACACCTTCTAGGAGGCCAAGAAGGAAGCCGCACAACACCTGCACTGTGTCTGCAACTTTCAAACTGCTAGAAGCTAGTGGCTTGCCACTGGCTTGCCTCTTCAATTGCCATTAGCATTCCAATGGAAGCTATTCTTGGACAACTTTGCTCTGCTTGCTGCTAGTTCTGCCCCAGCCTACCATAGATAACCTTGCTCTTCCCTTGAGGCTCTGAGATGCCAAGAACTTGTCAACTTCAAAGGGCGGGCCGGGCTACATCTACTCAGCTGCCACAGTTTCTCCTTGCTAGACCTAGTGGGAAATCATTTTGCTGAGATGCAGAAGGCAAGAAACGCAGAATACGGAGACGCGGAGCTGTCCCAAGTGCCGCTGCCAGGGGTCTTTTCGCAGAAGGAGCGCCCTGGAGCGCACCGCAACCGGCACCGTCATCTCTGCGCAAAGAGCCAAAATATTTTCAAACCCGCCAAAACTAATCCAAAAATATTTTCAAACCAGCCAAAATAGAAAACCAGACAGAAGTGATCAATACATTCGAAAAAACCTGACAAAACATGATCAAGCCCACCAAAGCTAATCCAAACACACCAAAAACTGGGCTAAACAGAATCAAAACAAATCAAAACAAATCCAAACCTTCTAAAAACCCGCCAAAATATTTCAAAACCCGTCAAAACTAAACAAAACCTTCCGAATACCCGCCAAAACATTCCAAATACCCGCCAAAAGATTTTAAAACCTGCCAAAAAGAATCCAAACATTCCAAAACCTGCCAACACAATAAAAGCAACTCAAGAGAATACAAAACATTCTAAAACCCAACCAAGACATTCTGAAAACCCGCCAAAACATCATAAAAACAAATCAAAACCAACCAAAACATTCCTAAAACCTGACAAAATAGTTTAGAACCTGCCAAACCTAATCAAAACATTCTGAAAAGATGCCAAAATACTAGAAAACCAGTCAGAAGTGATCGAAACTTTCAATAACTTGCCAAAACATAATCAAAACAAATGAAAGCAAACCAAAACATTCCAAACACCCGCCAAAAGATTTTAAAACCCGCCAAAAGGAATCCAAATGTTCCACAACCTGCCAAGACAATCAAAACAACACAAGAGTAAACAAAACATTCTGAAACACCACCAAAACATTCCGAAAACCTGCCAAAACATCATCAAAACAAATCAAAACAAACCAAACAATAGGAGGAACACGGCAACATATTGGCACGCAAGAGACGGAGAACGTGACACCTTCTAGGAGGCCAAGAAGGAAGCCGCACAACACCTGCACTGTGTCTGCAACTTTCAAACTGCTAGAAGCTAGTGGCTTGCCACTGGCCTGCCTCTTCAATTGCCATTAGCATTCCAATGGAAGCTATTCTTGGACAACTTTGCTCTGCTTGCTGCTAGTTCTGCCCCAGCCTACCATAGAGAACCTTGCTCTTGCCTTGAGGCTCTGAGATGCCAAGAACTTGTCAACTTCAAAGGGCGGGCCGGGCTACATCTACTCAGCTGCCACAGTTTCTCCTTGCTAGACCTAGTGGGAAAGCATTTTGCTGAGATGCAGAAGGAAAGAAACGCAGAATACGGAGACGCGGAGCTGTCCCAAGTGCCGCTGCCAGGCGTCTTTCCGCAGAAGGAGCGCCCCGCAGCGCACCGCAACCGGCACCGTCATCTCTGCGCAAAGAGCCAAAATATTTTCAAACCCGCCAAAACTAATCCAAAAATATTTTCAAACCCGCCAAAATAGAAAACCAGACAGAAGTGATCAATACATCTGAAAAAACCTGACAAAACATGATCAAGCCCACCAAAGCTAATCCAAACACACCAAAAACTGGGCTAAACAGAATCAAAACAAATCAAAACAAATCCAAACCTTCTAAAAACCCGCCAAAATATTTCAAAACCCGTCAAAACTAATCAAAACCTTCCGAATACCCGCCAAAACATTCCAAATATCCGCCAAAAGATTTTAAAACCCGCCAAAAAGTATCCAAACATTCCAAAACCTGCCAACACAATAAAAGCAACTCAATAGAATACAAAACATTCTAAAACCCAACCAAGACATTCCGAAAACCCGCCAAAACATCATAAAAACAAATCAAAACCAACCAAAATATTCCAAAAACCCGCCAAAATGATTTAGACCCGCAAAACTCATCAAAACATTCTGAAAAGATGCCAAAACATTAGAAAACCAGCCTGAACTGATCAAAACATTCAAAAAACTTGGCAATACATCATAAAAACAAATCAAAACCAACCAAAACATTCCAAAAACCCGACAAAATAGTTTAGAACCTGACAAACCCGATCAAAACATTCTGAAAAGATGCCAAAATACTATCAAACCAGTAAGAAGTGATCGAAACATTCAATAACTTGCCAAAACATAATCAAAACAAATGAAAGCAAACCAAAACATTCCAAATACCCACCAAAAGATTTTAAAACCCGCCAAAAGGAATCCAAACATTCCAAAACCTGCCAAGACAATATAAACAACACAAGAGAAAACAAAACATTCTAAAACACCACCAAAACATTCCGAAAACCCGCCAAAACATCATAAAAACAAATCAAAACCAACCAAAAAATAAGCGGAACACGGCAACATATTGGCAAGCAAGAGACGGAGAACGCGGCACCTTCTAGGAAGCCAAGAAGGAAGCCGCACAACACCTGCACTGTGTCTGCAACTTTCAAACTGCTAGAAGCTAGTGGCTTGCCACTGGCCTGCCTCTTCAATTGCCATTAGCATTCCAATGGAAGCTATTCTTGGACAACTTTGCTCTGCTTGCTGCTAGTTCTGCCCCAGCCTACCATAGAGAACCTTGCTCTTGCCTTGAGGCTCTGAGATGCCAAGAACTTGTCAACTTCAAAGGGCGGGCCGGGCTACATCTACTCAGCTGCCACAGTTTCTCCTTGCTAGACCTAGTGGGAAATCATTTTGCTGAGATGCAGAAGGCAAGAAACGCAGAATACGGAGACGCGGAGCTGTCCCAAGTGCCGCTGCCAGGCGTCTTTCCGCAGAAGGAGCGCCCCGGAGCGCACCGCAACCGGCACCGTCATCTCTGCGCAAAGAGCCAAAATATTTTAAAACCCGCCAAAACTCATCCAAAAATATTTTCAAACCCGCCAAAATAGAAAACCAGACAGAAGTGATCAATACATTCGAAAAAACCTGACAAAACATGAGAAAGCCCACCAAAGCTAATCCAAACACACCAAAAACTGGGCTAAACAGAATCAAAACAAATCAAAACCAATCCAAACCTTCTAAAAACCCGCCAAAATATTTCAAAACCCGTCAAAACTAATCAAAACCTTCCGAATACCTGCCAAAACATTCCAAATACCCGCCAAAAGATTTTAAAACCCGCCAAAAGCAATCCCAACATTCCAAAACCTGCCAACACAATAAAAACAACTCAAGAGAATACAAAACATTCTAAAACCCAACCAAGACATTCCGAAAACCCGCCAAAACATCATAAAAACAAATCAAAACCAACCAAAATATTCCAAAAACCCGCCAAAATGATTTAGACCCGCAAAACTCATCAAAACATTCTGAAAAGATGCCAAAACATTAGAAAACCAGCCTGAACTGATCAAAACATTCAAAAAACTTGGCAATACATCATAAAAACAAATCAAAACCAACCAAAACATTCCAAAAACCCGACAAAATAGTTTAGAACCTGCCAAACCCGATCAAAACATTCTGAAAAGATGCCAAAATACTAGAAAACCAGTAAGAAGTGATCGAAACATTCAATAACTTGCCAAAACATAATCAAAACAAATGAAAGCAAACCAAAACATTCCAAATACCCACCAAAAGATTTTAAAACCCGCCAAAAGGAATCCAAACATTCCAAAACCTGCCAAGACAATATAAACAACACAAGAGAAAACAAAACATTCTGAAACACCACCAAAACATTCCGAAAACCCGCCAAAACATCATAAAAACAAATCAAAACCAACCAAAAAATAAGCGGAACACGGCAACATATTGGCAAGCAAGAGACGGAGAACGCGGCACCTTCTAGGAAGCCAAGAAGGAAGCCGCACAACACCTGCACTGTGTCTGCAACTTTCAAACTGCTAGAAGCTAGTGGCTTGCCACTGGCCTGCCTCTTCAATTGCCATTAGCATTCCAATGGAAGCTATTCTTGGACAACTTTGCTCTGCTTGCTGCTAGTTCTGCCCCAGCCTACCATAGAGAACCTTGCTCTTGCCTTGAGGCTCTGAGATGCCAAGAACTTGTCAACTTCAAAGGGCGGGCCGGGCTACATCTACTCAGCTGCCACAGTTTCTCCTTGCTAGACCTAGTGGGAAATCATTTTGCTGAGATGCAGAAGGCAAGAAACGCAGAATACGGAGACGCGGAGCTGTCCCAAGTGCCGCTGCCAGGCGTCTTTCCGCAGAAGGAGCGCCCCGGAGCGCACCGCAACCGGCACCGTCATCTCTGCGCAAAGAGCCAAAATATTTTAAAACCCGCCAAAACTCATCCAAAAATATTTTCAAACCCGCCAAAATAGAAAACCAGACAGAAGTGATCAATACATTCGAAAAAACCTGACAAAACATGAGAAAGCCCACCAAAGCTAATCCAAACACACCAAAAACTGGGCTAAACAGAATCAAAACAAATCAAAACAAATCGAAACCTTCTAAAAACCCGCCAAAATATTTCAAAACCCGTCAAAACTAATCAAAACCTTCCGAATACCCGCCAAAACATTCCAAATACCCGCCAAAAGATTTTAAAACCCGCCAAAAAGAATCCAAACATTCCAAAACCTGCCAACACAATAAAAACAACTCAAGAGAATACAAAACATTCTAAAACCCAACCAAGACATTCCGAAAACCCGCCAAAACATCATAAAAACAAATCAAAACCAACCAAAATATTCCAAAAACCCGCCAAAATGATTTAGACCCGCAAAACTCATCAAAACATTCTGAAAAGATGCCAAAACATTAGAAAACCAGCCTGAACTGATCAAAACATTCAAAAAACTTGGCAAATCATCATAACAACAAATCAAAACCAACCAAAAAATTCCTAAAAGCTGACAAAATAGTTTAGAACCTGCCAAACCTGATCAAAACATTCTTAAAAGATGCCAAAATACTAGAAAACCAGTCAGAAGTGATCGAAACATTCAATAACTTGCCAAAACATAATCAAAACAAATGAAAGCAAACCAAAACATTCCAAATACCCGCCAAAAGATTTTAAAACCCGCCAAAAGGAATCCAAACATTCCAAAACCTGCCAAGACAATCAAAACAACACAAGAGTAAACAAAACATTCTGAAACACCACCAAAACATTCCGAAAACCTGCCAAAACATCATCAAAACAATTCAAAACCAACCAAAAAATAAGAGGAACACGGCAACATATTGGCAAGCAAGAGACGGAGAACGTGACACCTTCTAGGAGGCCAAGAAGGAAGCCGCACAACACCTGCACTGTGTCTGCAACTTTCAAACTGCTAGAAGCTAGTGGCTTGCCACTGGCTTGCCTCTTCAATTGCCATTAGCATTCCAATGGAAGCTATTCTTGGACAACTTTGCTCTGCTTGCTGCTAGTTCTGCCCCAGCCTACCATAGATAACCTTGCTCTTCCCTTGAGGCTCTGAGATGCCAAGAACTTGTCAACTTCAAAGGGCGGGCCGGGCTACATCTACTCAGCTGCCACAGTTTCTCCTTGCTAGACCTAGTGGGAAAGCATTTTGCTGAGATGCAGAAGGCAAGAAACGCAGAATACGGAGACGCGGAGCTGTCCCAAGTGCCGCTGCCAGGGGTCTTTCCGCAGAAGGAGCGCCCCGGAGCGCACCGCAACCGGCACCGTCATCTCTGCGCAAAGAGCCAAAATATTTTAAAACCTGCCAAAACTAATCCAAAAATATTTTCAAACCAGCCAAAATAGGAAACCAGACAGAAGTGATCAATACATTTGAAAAAACCTGACAAAACATGATCAAGCCCACCAAAGCTAATCCAAACACACCAAAAACTGGGCTAAACAGTATCAAAACAAATCAAAACAAATCCAAACCTTCTAAAAACCCGCCAAAATATTTCAAAACCCGTCAAAACTAATCAAAACCTTCCGAATACCCGCCAAAACATTCCAAATATCCGCCAAAAGATTTTAAAACCCGCCAAAAAGTATCCAAACATTCCAAAACCTGCCAACACAATAAAAGCAACTCAAGAGAATACAAAACATTCTAAAACCCAACCAAGACATTCCGAAAACCCGCCAAAACATCATAAAAACAAATCAAAACCAACCAAAATATTCCAAAAACCCGCCAAAATGATTTAGACCCGCAAAACTCATCAAAACATTCTGAAAAGATGCCAAAACATTAGAAAACCAGCCTGAACTGATCAAAACATTCAAAAAACTTGGCAAATCATCATAAAAACAAATCAAAACCAACCAAAACATTCCTAAAACCTGACAAAATAGTTTAGAACCTGCCAAACCTGATCAAAACATTCTGAAAAGATGCCAAATTACTAGAAAACCAGTCAGAAGTGATCGAAACTTTCAATAACTTGCCAAAACATAATCAAAACAAATGAAAGCAAACCAAAACATTCCAAATACCCACCAAAGTATTTTAAAACCCGCCAAAAGGAATCCAAATGTTCCACAACCTGCCAAGACAATCAAAACAACACAAGAGAAAACAAAACATTCTGAAACACCACCAAAACATTCCGAAACACCACCAAAACATTCCGAAAACCCGCCAAAACATCATCAAAACAAATCAAAACCAACCAAAAAATAAGAGGAACACGGCAACATATTGGCAAGCAAGAGACGGAGAACGCGGCACCTTCTAGGAGGCCAAGAAGGAAGCCGCACAACACCTGCACTGTGTCTGCAACTTTCAAACTGCTAGAAGCTAGTGGCTTGCCACTGGCCTGCCTCTTCAATTGCCATTAGCATTCCAATGGAAGCTATTCTTGGACAACTTTGCTCTGCTTGCTGCTAGTTCTGCCCCAGCCTACCATAGAGAACCTTGCTCTTGCCTTGAGGCTCTGAGATGCCAAGAACTTGTCAACTTCAAAGGGCGGGCCGGGCTACATCTACTCAGCTGCCACAGTTTCTCCTTGCTAGACCTAGTGGGAAAGCATTTTGCTGAGATGCAGAAGGCAAGAAACGCAGAATACGGAGACGCGGAGCTGTCCCAAGTGCCGCTGCCAGGCGTCTTTCCGCAGAAGGAGCGCCCCGGAGCGCACCGCAACCGGCACCGTCATCTCTGCGCAAAGAGCCAAAATATTTTCAAACCCGCCAAAACTCATCCAAAAATATTTTCAAACCCGCCAAAATAGAAAACCAGACAGAGGTGATCAATACATTTGAAAAAACCGGACAAAACATGATCAAGCCCACCAAAGCTAATCCAAACACACCAAAAACTGGGCTAAACAGAATCAAAACAAATCAAAACAAATCAAAACCTTCTAAAAACCGGCCAAAATATTTCAAAACCCGTCAAAACTAATCAAAACATTCCGAACACCCGCCAAAACATTCCGAACACCCGCCAAAAAGAATCCAAACATTCCAAAACCTGCCAACACAATAAAAACAACTCAAGAGAATACAAAACATTCTAAAACCCAACCAAGACATTCCGAAAACCCGCCAAAACATCATAAAAACAAATCAAAACCAACCAAAATATTCCAAAAACCCGCCAAAATGATTTAGACCCACAAAACTCATCAAAACATGCTGAAAAGATGCCAAAACATTAGAAAACCAGCCAGAACTGATCAAAACATTCAAAAAACTTGGCAAAACATCATAAAAACAAATCAAAACCAACCAAAACATTCCAAAAACCTGACAAAATAGTTTAGAACCTGCCAAAACTGATCAAAACATTCTGAAAAGATGCCAAAATACTAGAAAACCAGTCAGAAGTGATCGAAACTTTCAATAACTTGTCAAAACATAATCAAAACAAATGAAAGCAAACCAAAACATTCCAAATACCTGCCAAAAGATTTGAAAACCCGCCAAAAGGAATCCAAATGTTCCACAACCTGCCAAGACAATCAAAACAACACAAGAGAAAACAAAACATTCTGAAACACCACCAAAATATTCCGAAACACCACCAAAACATTCCGAAAACCCGCCAAAACATCATCAAAACAAATCAAAACCAACCAAAAAATAAGAGGAACACGGCAACATATTGGCAAGCAAGAGACGGAGAACGCGGCACCTTCTAGGAGGCCAAGAAGGAAGCCGCACAACACCTGCACTGTGTCTGCAACTTTCAAACTGCTAGAAGCTAGTGGCTTGCCACTGGCCTGCCTCTTCAATTGCCATTAGCATTCCAATGGAAGCTATTCTTGGACAACTTTGCTCTGCTTGCTGCTAGTTCTGCCCCAGCCTACCATAGAGAACCTTGCTCTTGCCTTGAGGCTCTGAGATGCCAAGAACTTGTAACTTCAAAGGGCGGGCCAGGCTACATCTACTCAGCTGCCACAGTTTCTCCTTGCTAGATCTAGTGGGAAAGCATTTTGCTGAGATGCAGAAGGCAAGAAACGCAGAATACGGAGATGCGGAGCTGTCCCAAGTGCCTCTGCCAGGCGTCTTTCCGCAGAAGGAGCGCCCCGGAGCGCACCGCAACCGGCACCGTCATCTCTGCGCAAAGAGCCAAAATATTTTCAAACCCGCCAAAACTCATCCAAAAATATTTTCAAACCCGCCAAAATAGAAAACCAGACAGAGGTGATCAATACATTCGAAAAAACCTGACAAAACATGATCAAGCCCACCAAAGCTAATCCAAACACACCAAAAACTGGGCTAAACAGAATCAAAACAAATCAAAACAAATCCAAACCTTCTAAAAACCCGCCAAAATATTTCAAAACCCGTCAAAACTAAACAAAACCTTCCGAATACCCGCCAAAACATTCCAAATACCCGCCAAAAGATTTTAAAACCTGCCAAAAAGAATCCAAACATTCCAAAACCTGCCAACACAATAAAAACAACTCAAGAGAATACAAAACATTCTAAAACCCAACCAAGACATTCCGAAAACCCGCCAAAACATCATAAAAACAAATCAAAACCAACCAAAATATTCCAAAAACCCGCCAAAACGATTTAGACCCGCAAAACTCATCAAAACATTCTGAAAAGATGCCAAAACATTAGACAACCAGCCAGAACTGATCAAAACATTCAAAAAACTTGGCAAAACATCATAAAAACAAATCAAAACCAACCAAAACATTCCAAAAACCTGACAAAATAGTTTAGAACCTGCCAAACCTGATCAAAACATTCTGAAAAGATGCCAAAATACTAGAAAACCAGTCAGAAGTGATCGAAACTTTCAATAGCTTGCCAAAACATAATCAAAACAAATGAAAGCAAACCAAAACATTCCAAATACCCGCCAAAAGATTTTAAAACCCGCCAAAAGGAATCCAAATGTTCCACAACCTGCCAAGACAATCAAAACAACACAAGAGAAAACAAAACATTCTAAAACACCATCAAAACATTCCGAAAACCCGCCAAAACATCATAAAAACAAATCAAAACCAACCAAAAAATAAGAGGAACACGGCAACATATTGGCAAGCAAGAGACGGAGAACGCGGCACCTTCTAGGAGGCCAAGAAGGAAGCCGCACAACACCTGCACTGTGTCTGCAACTTTCAAACTGCTAGAAGCTAGTGGCTTGCCACTGGCCTGCCTCTTCAATTGCCATTAGCATTCCAATGGAAGCTATTCTTGGACAACTTTGCTCTGCTTGCTGCTAGTTCTGCCCCAGCCTACCATAGAGAACCTTGCTCTTGCCTTGAGGCTCTGAGATGCCAAGAACTTGTCATCTTCAAAGGGCGGGCCGGGCTACATCTACTCAGCTGCCACAGTTTCTCCTTGCTAGACCTAGTGGGAAAGCATTTTGCTGAGATGCAGAAGGCAAGAAACGCAGAATACGGAGATGCGGAGCTGTCCCAAGTGCCGCTGCCAGGCGTCTTTCCGCAGAAGGAGCGCCCCGGAGCGCCCCGCAACCGGCACCGTCATCTCTGCGCAAAGAGCCAAAATATTTTCAAACCCGCCAAAACTCATCCAAAAATATTTTCAAACCCGCCAAAATAGAAAACCAGACAGAGGTGATCAATACATTCGAAAAAACCTGACAAAACATGATCAAGCCCACCAAAGCTAATCCAAACACACCAAAAACTGGGCTAAACAGAATCAAAACAAATCAAAACAAATCCAAACCTTCTAAAAACCCGCCAAAATATTTCAAAACCCGTCAAAACTAAACAAAACCTTCCGAATACCCGCCAAAACATTCCAAATACCCGCCAAAAGATTTTAAAACCTGCCAAAAAGAATCCAAACATTCCAAAACCTGCCAACACAATAAAAACAACTCAAGAGAATACAAAACATTCTAAAACCCAACCAAGACATTCCGAAAACCCGCCAAAACATCATAAAAACAAATCAAAACCAACCAAAATATTCCAAAAACCCGCCAAAACGATTTAGACCCGCAAAACTCATCAAAACATTATGAAAAGATGCCAAAACATTAGACAACCAGCCAGAACTGATCAAAACATTCAAAAAACTTGGCAAAACATCATAAAAACAAATCAAAACCAACCAAAACATTCCAAAAACCTGACAAAATAGTTTAGAACCTGCCAAACCTGATCAAAACATTCTGAAAAGATGCCAAAATACTAGAAAACCAGTCAGAAGTGATCGAAACTTTCAATAGCTTGCCAAAACATAATCAAAACAAATGAAAGCAAACCAAAACATTCCAAATACCCACCAAAAGATTTTAAAACCCGCCAAAAGGAATCCAAACATTCCAAAACCTGCCAAGACAATATAAACAACACAAGAGAAAACAAAACATTCTAAAACACCATCAAACCATTCCGAAAACCCGCCAAAACATCATAAAAACAATTCAAAACCAACCAAAAAATAAGAGGAACATGGCAACATATTGGCAAGCAAGAGACGGAGAACGTGACACCTTCTAGGAGGCCAAGAAGGAAGCCGCACAACACCTGCACTGTGTCTGCAACTTTCAAACTGCTAGAAGCTAGTGGCTTGCCACTGGCTTGCCTATTCAATTGCCATTAGCATTCCAATGGAAGCTATTCTTGGACAACTTTGCTCTGCTTGCTGCTAGTTCTGCCCCAGCCTACCATAGATAACCTTGCTCTTGCCTTGAGGCTCTGAGATGCCAAGAACTTGTCAACTTCAAAGGGCGGGCCGGGCTACATCTACTCAGCTGCCACAGTTTCTCCTTGCTAGACCTAGTGGGAAATCATTTTGCTGAGATGCAGAAGGCAAGAAACGCAGAATACGGAGACGCGGAGCTGTCCCAAGTGCCGCTGCCAGGCGTCTTTCCGCAGAAGGAGCGCCCCGGAGCGCCCCGCAACCGGCACCGTCATCTCTGCGCAAAGAGCCAAAATATTTTCAAACCCGCCAAAACTCATCCAAAAATATTTTCAAACCCGCCAAAATAGAAAACCAGACAGAGGTGATCAATACATTCGAAAAAACCTGACAAAACATGATCAAGCCCACCAAAGCTAATCCAAACACACCAAAAACTGGGCTAAACAGAATCAAAACAAATCAAAACAAATCCAAACCTTCTAAAAACCCGCCAAAATATTTCAAAACCCGTCAAAACTAAACAAAACCTTCCGAATACCCGCCAAAACATTCCAAATACCCGCCAAAAGATTTTAAAACCTGCCAAAAAGAATCCAAACATTCCAAAACCTGCCAACACAATAAAAACAACTCAAGAGAATACAAAACATTCTAAAACCCAACCAAGACATTCCGAAAACCCGCCAAAACATCATAAAAACAAATCAAAACCAACCAAAATATTCCAAAAACCCGCCAAAACGATTTAGACCCGCAAAACTCATCAAAACATTCTGAAAAGATGCCAAAACATTAGACATCCAGCCAGAACTGATCAAAACATTCAAAAAACTTGGCAAAACCTCATAAAAACAAATCAAAACCAACCAAAACATTCCAAAAACCTGACAAAATAGTTTAGAACCTGCCAAACCTGATCAAAACATTCTGAAAAGATGCCAAAATACTAGAAAACCAGTCAGAAGTGATGGAAACTTTCAATAACTTGCCAAAACATAATCAAAACAAATGAAAGCAAACCAAAACATTCCAAATACCCGCCAAAAGATTTTAAAACCCGCCAAAAGGAATCCAAATGTTCCACAACCTGCCAAGACAATCAAAACAACACAAGAGAAAACAAAACATTCTAAAACACCATCAAAACATTCCGAAAACCCGCCAAAACATCATAAAAACAAATCAAAACCAACCAAAAAATAAGAGGAACACGGCAACATATTGGCAAGCAAGAGACGGAGAAGGTGACACCTTCTAGGAGGCCAAGAAGGAAGCCGCACAACACCTGCACTGTGTCTGCAACTTTCAAACTGCTAGAAGCTAGTGGCTTGCCACTGGCTTGCCTCTTCAATTGCCATTAGCTTTCCAATGGAAGCTATTCTTGGACAACTTTGCTCTGCTTGCTGCTAGTTCTGCCCCAGCCTACCATAGAGAACCTTGCTCTTGCCTTGAGGCTCTGAGATGCCAAGAACTTGTCAACTTCAAAGGGCGGGCCGGGCTACATCTACTCAGCTGCCACAGTTTCTCCTTGCTAGACCTAGTGGGAAAGCATTTTGCTGAGATGCAGAAGGCAAGAAACGCAGAATACGGAGATGCGGAGCTGTCCCAAGTGCCGCTGCCAGGCGTCTTTCCGCAGAAGGAGCGCCCCGGAGCGCCCCGCAACCGGCACCGTCATCTCTGCGCAAAGAGCCAAAATATTTTCAAACCCGCCAAAACTCATCCAAAAATATTTTCAAACCCGCCAAAATAGAAAACCAGACAGAGGTGATCAATACATTCGAAAAAACCTGACAAAACATGATCAAGCCCACCAAAGCTAATCCAAACACACCAAAAACTGGGCTAAACAGAATCAAAACAAATCAAAACAAATCCAAACCTTCTAAAAACCCGCCAAAATATTTCAAAACCCGTCAAAACTAATCAAAATATTCTGAATACCCGCCAAAACATTCCAAATACCAGCCAAAAGATTTTAAAACTCGCCAAAAAGTATCCAAACATTCCAAAACCTGCCAACACAATAAAAACAACTCAAGAGAATACAAAACATTCTAAAACCCATCCAAGACATTCCGAAAACCCGCCAAAACATCATAAAAACAAATCAAAACCAACCAAAATATTCCAAAAACCCGCCAAAATGATTTAGACCCGCAAAACTCATCAAAACATTCTGAAAAGATGCCAAAACATTAGAAAACCAGCCTGAACTGATCAAAACATTCAAAAAACTTGGCAAAACATCATAAAAACAAATCAAAACCAACCGAAACATTCCAAAAACCAGCCAAAATATTCCGAAATCTGGCCAAAACATCATAAAACCAAATCAAAACCAACCAAAACATTCCACAAACCCGACAAAATAGTTTAGAACCCGCCAAAACTGATCAAAACATTCTGAAAAGATGCCAAAATACTATCAAACCAGTAAGAAGTGATCGAAACATTCAATAACTTGCCAAAACATAATCAAAACAAATGAAAGCAAACCAAAACATTCCAAATACCCGCCAAAAGATTTGAAAACCCGCCAAAAGGAATCCAAACATTCCAAAACCTGCCAACACAATAAAAACAACTCAAGAGAAAACAAAACATTCTAAAACCCAACCAAAACATTCCGAAAACCCACCAAAACATCATCAAAACAAATCAAAACCAACCAAAAAATAAGAGGAACACGGCAACATATTGGCAAGCAAGAGACGGAGAGCGCGGCACCTTCTAGGAGGCCAAGAAGGAAGCCGCACAACACCTGCACTGTGTCTGCAACTTTCAAACTGCTAGAAGCTAGTGGCTTGCCACTGGCCTGCCTCTTCAATTGCCATTAGCATTCCAATGGAAGCTATTCTTGGACAACTTTGCTCTGCTTGCTGCTAGTTCTGCCCCAGCCTACCATAGAGAACCTTGCTCTTGCCTTGAGGCTCTGAGATGCCAAGAACTTGTCAACTTCAAAGGGCGGGCCGGGCTACATCTACTCAGCTGCCACAGTTTCTCCTTGCTAGACCTAGTGGGAAAGCATTTTGCTGAGATGCAGAAGGCAAGAAACGCAGAATACGGAGACGCGGAGCTGTCCCAAGTGCCGCTGCCAGGCGTCTTTCCGCAGAAGGAGCGCCCCGGAGCGCACCGCAACCGGCACCGTCATCTCTGCGCAAAGAGCCAAAATATTTTCAAACCCGCCAAAACTAATCCAAAAATATTTTCAAACCCGCCAAAATAGAAAACCAGACAGAAGTGATCAATACATTCGAAAAAACCTGACAAGACATGATCAAGCCCACCAAAGCCAATCCAAACACACCAAAAACTGGGCTAAACAGAATCAAAACAAATCAAAACAAATCCAAACCTTCTAAAAACCCGCCAAAATATTTCAAAACCCGTCAAAACTAAACAAAACCTTCCGAATACCCGCCAAAACATTCCGAATACCCGCCAAAAGATTTTAAAACCTGCCAAAAAGAATCCAAACATTCCAAAACCTGCCAACACAATAAAAACAACTCAAGAGAATACAAAACATTCTAAAACCCAACCAAGACATTCCGAAAACCCGCCAAAACATCATAAAAACAAATCAAAACCAACCAAAATATTCCAAAAACCCGCCAAAACGATTTAGACCCGCAAAACTCATCAAAACATTCTGAAAAGATGCCAAAATATTAGACATCCAGCCAGAACTGATCAAAACATTCAAAAAACTTGGCAAAACATCATAAAAACAAATCAAAACCAACCAAAACATTCCAAAAACCTGACAAAATAGTTTAGAACCTGCCAAACCTGATCAAAACATTCTGAAAAGATGCCAAAATACTAGAAAACCAGTCAGAAGTGATCGAAACTTTCAATAGCTTGCCAAAACATAATCAAAACAAATGAAAGCAAACCAAAACATTCCAAATACCCGCCAAAAGATTTTAAAACCCGCCAAAAGGAATCCAAATGTTCCACAACCTGCCAAGACAATCAAAACAACACAAGAGAAAACAAAACATTCTAAAACACCATCAAAACATTCCGAAAACCCGCCAAAACATCATAAAAACAAATCAAAACCAACCAAAAAATAAGAGGAACACGGCAACATATTGGCAAGCAAGAGACGGAGAAGGTGACACCTTCTAGGAGGCCAAGAAGGAAGCCGCACAACACCTGCACTGTGTCTGCAACTTTCAAACTGCTAGAAGCTAGTGGCTTGCCACTGGCCTGCCTCTTCAATTGCCATTAGCATTCCAATGGAAGCTATTCTTGGACAACTTTGCTCTGCTTGCTGCTAGTTCTGCCCCAGCCTACCATAGATAACCTTGCTCTTGCCTTGAGGCTCTGAGATGCCAAGAACTTGTCAACTTCAAAGGGTGGGCCGGGCTACATCTACTCAGCTGCCACAGTTTCTCCTTGCTAGACCTAGTGGGAAAGCATTTTGCTGAGATGCAGAAGGCAAGAAACGCAGAATACGGAGATGCGGAGCTGTCCCAAGTGCCGCTGCCAGGCGTCTTTCCGCAGAAGGAGCGCCCCGGAGCGCCCCGCAACCGGCACCGTCATCTCTGCGCAAAGAGCCAAAATATTTTCAAACCCGCCAAAACTCATCCAAAAATATTTTCAAACCCGCCAAAATAGAAAACCAGACAGAGGTGATCAATACATTCGAAAAAACCTGACAAAACATGATCAAGCCCACCAAAGCTAATCCAAACACACCAAAAACTGGGCTAAACAGAATCAAAACAAATCAAAACAAATCCAAACCTTCTAAAAACCCGCCAAAATATTTCAAAACCCGTCAAAACTAATCAAAATATTCTGAATACCCGCCAAAACATTCCAAATACCAGCCAAAAGATTTTAAAACTCGCCAAAAAGTATCCAAACATTCCAAAACCTGCCAACACAATAAAAACAACTCAAGAGAATACAAAACATTCTAAAACCCATCCAAGACATTCCGAAAACCCGCCAAAACATCATAAAAACAAATCAAAACCAACCAAAATATTCCAAAAACCCGCCAAAATGATTTAGACCCGCAAAACTCATCAAAACATTCTGAAAAGATGCCAAAACATTAGAAAACCAGCCTGAACTGATCAAAACATTCAAAAAACTTGGCAAAACATCATAAAAACAAATCAAAACCAACCAAAACATTCCTAAAACCTGACAAAATAGTTTAGAACCTGCCAAACCTGATCAAAACATTCTGAAAAGATGCCAAAATACTAGAAAACCAGTAAGAAGTGATCGAAACTTTCAATAACTTGCCAAAACATAATCAAAACAAATGAAAGCAAACCAAAACATTCCAAATACCCACCAAAAGATTTTAAAACCCGCCAAAAGGAATCCAAACATTCCAAAACCTGCCAAGACAATATAAACAACACAAGAGAAAACAAAACATTCTAAAACACCATCAAACCATTCCGAAAACCCGCCAAAACATCATAAAAACAATTCAAAACCAACCAAAAAATAAGAGGAACATGGCAACATATTGGCAAGCAAGAGACGGAGAAGGTGACACCTTCTAGGAGGCCAAGAAGGAAGCCGCACAACACCTGCACTGTGTCTGCAACTTTCAAACTGCTAGAAGCTAGTGGCTTGCCACTGGCTTGCCTATTCAATTGCCATTAGCATTCCAATGGAAGCTATTCTTGGACAACTTTGCTCTGCTTGCTGCTAGTTCTGCCCCAGCCTACCATAGATAACCTTGCTCTTGCCTTGAGGCTCTGAGATGCCAAGAACTTGTCAACTTCAAAGGGCGGGCCGGGCTACATCTACTCAGCTGCCACAGTTTCTCCTTGCTAGACCTAGTGGGAAATCATTTTGCTGAGATGCAGAAGGCAAGAAACGCAGAATACGGAGACGCGGAGCTGTCCCAAGTGCCGCTGCCAGGCGTCTTTCCGCAGAAGGAGCGCCCCGGAGCGCCCCGCAACCGGCACCGTCATCTCTGCGCAAAGAGCCAAAATATTTTCAAACCCGCCAAAACTCATCCAAAAATATTTTCAAACCCGCCAAAATAGAAAACCAGACAGAGGTGATCAATACATTCGAAAAAACCTGACAAAACATGATCAAGCCCACCAAAGCTAATCCAAACACACCAAAAACTGGGCTAAACAGAATCAAAACAAATCAAAACAAATCCAAACCTTCTAAAAACCCGCCAAAATATTTCAAAACCCGTCAAAACTAAACAAAACCTTCCGAATACCCGCCAAAACATTCCAAATACCCGCCAAAAGATTTTAAAACCTGCCAAAAAGAATCCAAACATTCCAAAACCTGCCAACACAATAAAAACAACTCAAGAGAATACAAAACATTCTAAAACCCAACCAAGACATTCCGAAAACCCGCCAAAACATCATAAAAACAAATCAAAACCAACCAAAATATTCCAAAAACCCGCCAAAACGATTTAGACCCGCAAAACTCATCAAAACATTCTGAAAAGATGCCAAAACATTAGACATCCAGCCAGAACTGATCAAAACATTCAAAAAACTTGGCAAAACCTCATAAAAACAAATCAAAACCAACCAAAACATTCCAAAAACCTGACAAAATAGTTTAGAACCTGCCAAACCTGATCAAAACATTCTGAAAAGATGCCAAAATACTAGAAAACCAGTCAGAAGTGATCGAAAATTTCAATAACTTGCCAAAACATAATCAAAACAAATGAAAGCAAACCAAAACATTCCAAATACCCGCCAAAAGATTTTAAAACCCGCCAAAAGGAATCCAAATGTTCCACAACCTGCCAAGACAATCAAAACAACACAAGAGAAAACAAAACATTCTAAAACACCATCAAAACATTCCGAAAACCCGCCAAAACATCATAAAAACAAATCAAAACCAACCAAAAAATAAGAGGAACACGGCAACATATTGGCAAGCAAGAGACGGAGAAGGTGACACCTTCTAGGAGGCCAAGAAGGAAGCCGCACAACACCTGCACTGTGTCTGCAACTTTCAAACTGCTAGAAGCTAGTGGCTTGCCACTGGCCTGCCTCTTCAATTGCCATTAGCATTCCAATGGAAGCTATTCTTGGACAACTTTGCTCTGCTTGCTGCTAGTTCTGCCCCAGCCTACCATAGAGAACCTTGCTCTTGCCTTGAGGCTCTGAGATGCCAAGAACTTGTCAACTTCAAAGGGCGGGCCGGGCTACATCTACTCAGCTGCCACAGTTTCTCCTTGCTAGACCTAGTGGGAAAGCATTTTGCTGAGATGCAGAAGGCAAGAAACGCAGAATACGGAGATGCGGAGCTGTCCCAAGTGCCGCTGCCAGGCGTCTTTCCGCAGAAGGAGCGCCCCGGAGCGCCCCGCAACCGGCACCGTCATCTCTGCGCAAAGAGCCAAAATATTTTCAAACCCGCCAAAACTCATCCAAAAATATTTTCAAACCCGCCAAAATAGAAAACCAGACAGAGGTGATCAATACATTCGAAAAAACCTGACAAAACATGATCAAGCCCACCAAAGCTAATCCAAACACACCAAAAACTGGGCTAAACAGAATCAAAACAAATCAAAACAAATCCAAACCTTCTAAAAACCCGCCAAAATATTTCAAAACCCGTCAAAACTAATCAAAATATTCTGAATACCCGCCAAAACATTCCAAATACCAGCCAAAAGATTTTAAAACTCGCCAAAAAGTATCCAAACATTCCAAAACCTGCCAACACAATAAAAACAACTCAAGAGAATACAAAACATTCTAAAACCCATCCAAGACATTCCGAAAACCCGCCAAAACATCATAAAAACAAATCAAAACCAACCAAAATATTCCAAAAACCCGCCAAAATGATTTAGACCCGCAAAACTCATCAAAACATTCTGAAAAGATGCCAAAACATTAGAAAACCAGCCTGAACTGATCAAAACATTCAAAAAACTTGGCAAAACATCATAAAAACAAATCAAAACCAACCGAAACATTCCAAAAACCAGCCAAAATATTCCGAAATCTGGCCAAAACATCATAAAAACAAATCAAAACCAACCAAAACATTCCACAAACCCGACAAAATAGTTTAGAACCCGCCAAAACTGATCAAAACATTCTGAAAAGATGCCAAAATACTATCAAACCAGTAAGAAGTGATCGAAACATTCAATAACTTGCCAAAACATAATCAAAACAAATGAAAGCAAACCAAAACATTCCAAATACCCGCCAAAAGATTTGAAAACCCGCCAAAAGGAATCCAAACATTCCAAAACCTGCCAACACAATAAAAACAACTCAAGAGAAAACAAAACATTCTAAAACCCAACCAAACCTTCCGAAAACCCACCAAAACATCATAAAAACAAATCAAAACCAACCAAAAAATAAGAGGAACACGGCAACATATTGGCAAGCAAGAGACGGAGAACGCGGCACCTTCTAGGAGGCCAAGAAGGAAGCCGCACAACACCTGCACTGTGTCTGCAACTTTCAAACTGCTAGAAGCTAGTGGCTTGCCACTGGCCTGCCTCTTCAATTGCCATTAGCATTCCAATGGAAGCTATTCTTGGACAACTTTGCTCTGCTTGCTGCTAGTTCTGCCCCAGCCTACCATAGAGAACCTTGCTCTTGCCTTGAGGCTCTGAGATGCCAAGAACTTGTCAACTTCAAAGGGCGGGCCAGGCTACATCTACTCAGCTGCCACAGTTTCTCCTTGCTAGACCTAGTGGGAAAGCATTTTGCTGAGATGCAGAAGGCAAGAAACGCAGAATACGGAGACGCGGAGCTGTCCCAAGTGCCGCTGCCAGGCGTCTTTCCGCAGAAGGAGCGCCCCGGAGCGCACCGCAACCGGCACCGTCATCTCTGCGCAAAGAGCCAAAATATTTTCAAACCCGCCAAAACTAATCCAAAAATATTTTCAAACCCGCCAAAATAGAAAACCAGACAGAAGTGATCAATACATTCGAAAAAACCTGACAAGACATGATCAAGCCCACCAAAGCCAATCCAAACACACCAAAAACTGGGCTAAACAGAATCAAAACAAATCAAAACAAATCCAAACCTTCTAAAAACCCGCCAAAATATTTCAAAACCCGTCAAAACTAAACAAAACCTTCCGAATACCCGCCAAAACATTCCGAATACCCGCCAAAAGATTTTAAAACCTGCCAAAAAGAATCCAAACATTCCAAAACCTGCCAACACAATAAAAACAACTCAAGAGAATACAAAACATTCTAAAACCCAACCAAGACATTCCGAAAACCCGCCAAAACATCATAAAAACAAATCAAAACCAACCAAAATATTCCAAAAACCCGCCAAAACGATTTAGACCCGCAAAACTCATCAAAACATTCTGAAAAGATGCCAAAACATTAGACAACCAGCCAGAACTGATCAAAACATTCAAAAAACTTGGCAAAACATCATAAAAACAAATCAAAACCAACCAAAACATTCCAAAAACCTGACAAAATAGTTTAGAACCTGCCAAACCTGATCAAAACATTCTGAAAAGATGCCAAAATACTAGAAAACCAGTCAGAAGTGATCGAAACTTTCAATAGCTTGCCAAAACATAATCAAAACAAATGAAAGCAAACCAAAACATTCCAAATACCCACCAAAAGATTTTAAAACCCGCCAAAAGGAATCCAAATGTTCCACAACCTGCCAAGACAATCAAAACAACACAAGAGAAAACAAAACATTCTAAAACACCATCAAAACATTCCGAAAACCCGCCAAAACATCATAAAAACAAATCAAAACCAACCAAAAAATAATAGGAACACGGCAACATATTGGCAAGCAAGAGACGGAGAAGGTGACACCTTCTAGGAGGCCAAGAAGGAAGCCGCACAACACCTGCACTGTGTCTGCAACTTTCAAACTGCTAGAAGCTAGTGGCTTGCCACTGGCCTGCCTCTTCAATTGCCATTAGCATTCCAATGGAAGCTATTCTTGGACAACTTTGCTCTGCTTGCTGCTAGTTCTGCCCCAGCCTACCATAGATAACCTTGCTCTTGCCTTGAGGCTCTGAGATGCCAAGAACTTGTCAACTTCAAAGGGTGGGCCGGGCTACATCTACTCAGCTGCCACAGTTTCTCCTTGCTAGACCTAGTGGGAAAGCATTTTGCTGAGATGCAGAAGGCAAGAAACGCAGAATACGGAGATGCGGAGCTGTCCCAAGTGCCGCTGCCAGGCGTCTTTCCGCAGAAGGAGCGCCCCGGAGCGCCCCGCAACCGGCACCGTCATCTCTGCGCAAAGAGCCAAAATATTTTCAAACCCGCCAAAACTCATCCAAAAATATTTTCAAACCCGCCAAAATAGAAAACCAGACAGAGGTGATCAATACATTCGAAAAAACCTGACAAAACATGATCAAGCCCACCAAAGCTAATCCAAACACACCAAAAACTGGGCTAAACAGAATCAAAACAAATCAAAACAAATCCAAACCTTCTAAAAACCCGCCAAAATATTTCAAAACCCGTCAAAACTAATCAAAATATTCTGAATACCCGCCAAAACATTCCAAATACCAGCCAAAAGATTTTAAAACTCGCCAAAAAGTATCCAAACATTCCAAAACCTGCCAACACAATAAAAACAACTCAAGAGAATACAAAACATTCTAAAACCCATCCAAGACATTCCGAAAACCCGCCAAAACATCATAAAAACAAATCAAAACCAACCAAAATATTCCAAAAACCCGCCAAAATGATTTAGACCCGCAAAACTCATCAAAACATTCTGAAAAGATGCCAAAACATTAGAAAACCAGCCTGAACTGATCAAAACATTCAAAAAACTTGGCAAAACATCATAAAAACAAATCAAAACCAACCAAAACATTCCTAAAACCTGACAAAATAGTTTAGAACCTGCCAAACCTGATCAAAACATTCTGAAAAGATGCCAAAATACTATCAAACCAGTAAGAAGTGATCGAAACTTTCAATAACTTGCCAAAACATAATCAAAACAAATGAAAGCAAACCAAAACATTCCAAATACCCACCAAAAGATTTTAAAACCCGCCAAAAGGAATCCAAACATTCCAAAACCTGCCAAGACAATATAAACAACACAAGAGAAAACAAAACATTCTAAAACACCATCAAACCATTCCGAAAACCCGCCAAAACATCATAAAAACAATTCAAAACCAACCAAAAAATAAGAGGAACATGGCAACATATTGGCAAGCAAGAGACGGAGAACGTGACACCTTCTAGGAGGCCAAGAAGGAAGCCGCACAACACCTGCACTGTGTCTGCAACTTTCAAACTGCTAGAAGCTAGTGGCTTGCCACTGGCTTGCCTATTCAATTGCCATTAGCATTCCAATGGAAGCTATTCTTGGACAACTTTGCTCTGCTTGCTGCTAGTTCTGCCCCAGCCTACCATAGAGAACCTTGCTCTTGCCTTGAGGCTCTGAGATGCCAAGAACTTGTCAACTTCAAAGGGCGGGCCGGGCTACATCTACTCAGCTGCCACAGTTTCTCCTTGCTAGACCTAGTGGGAAAGCATTTTGCTGAGATGCAGAAGGCAAGAAACGCAGAATACGGAGACGCGGAGCTGTCCCAAGTGCCGCTGCCAGGCGTCTTTCCGCAGAAGGAGCGCCCCGGAGCGCCCCGCAACCGGCACCGTCATCTCTGCGCAAAGAGCCAAAATATTTTCAAACCCGCCAAAACTCATCCAAAAATATTTTCAAACCCGCCAAAATAGAAAACCAGACAGAGGTGATCAATACATTCGAAAAAACCTGACAAAACATGATCAAGCCCACCAAAGCTAATCCAAACACACCAAAAACTGGGCTAAACAGAATCAAAACAAATCAAAACAAATCCAAACCTTCTAAAAACCCGCCAAAATATTTCAAAACCCGTCAAAACTAAACAAAACCTTCCGAATACCCGCCAAAACATTCCAAATATCCGCCAAAAGATTTTAAAACCTGCCAAAAAGAATCCAAACATTCCAAAACCTGCCAACACAATAAAAACAACTCAAGAGAATACAAAACATTCTAAAACCCATCCAAGACATTCCGAAAACCCGCCAAAACATCATAAAAACAAATCAAAACCAACCAAAATATTCCAAAAACCCGCCAAAATGATTTAGACCCGCAAAACTCATCAAAACATTCTGAAAAGATGCCAAAACATTAGAAAACCAGCCTGAACTGATCAAAACATTCAAAAAACTTGGCAAAACATCATAAAAACAAATCAAAACCAACCGAAACATTCCAAAAACCAGCCAAAATATTCCGAAATCTGGCCAAAACATCATAAAACCAAATCAAAACCAACCAAAACATTCCACAAACCCGACAAAATAGTTTAGAACCCGCCAAAACTGATCAAAACATTCTGAAAAGATGCCAAAATACTATCAAACCAGTAAGAAGTGATCGAAACATTCAATAACTTGCCAAAACATAATCAAAACAAATGAAAGCAAACCAAAACATTCCAAATACCCGCCAAAAGATTTGAAAACCCGCCAAAAGGAATCCAAACATTCCAAAACCTGCCAACACAATATAAACAACACAAGAGAAAACAAAACATTCTAAAACACCATCAAACCATTCCGAAAACCCGCCAAAACATCATAAAAACAGTTCAAAACCAACCAAAAAATAAGAGGAACATGGCAACATATTGGCAAGCAAGAGACGGAGAAGGTGACACCTTCTAGGAGGCCAAGAAGGAAGCCGCACAACACCTGCACTGTGTCTGCAACTTTCAAACTGCTAGAAGCTAGTGGCTTGCCACTGGCTTGCCTATTCAATTGCCATTAGCATTCCAATGGAAGCTATTCTTGGACAACTTTGCTCTGCTTGCTGCTAGTTCTGCCCCAGCCTACCATAGATAACCTTGCTCTTGCCTTGAGGCTCTGAGATGCCAAGAACTTGTCAACTTCAAAGGGCGGGCCGGGCTACATCTACTCAGCTGCCACAGTTTCTCCTTGCTAGACCTAGTGGGAAATCATTTTGCTGAGATGCAGAAGGCAAGAAACGCAGAATACGGAGACGCGGAGCTGTCCCAAGTGCCGCTGCCAGGCGTCTTTCCGCAGAAGGAGCGCCCCGGAGCGCCCCGCAACCGGCACCGTCATCTCTGCGCAAAGAGCCAAAATATTTTCAAACCCGCCAAAACTCATCCAAAAATATTTTCAAACCCGCCAAAATAGAAAACCAGACAGAGGTGATCAATACATTCGAAAAAACCTGACAAAACATGATCAAGCCCACCAAAGCTAATCCAAACACACCAAAAACTGGGCTAAACAGAATCAAAACAAATCAAAACAAATCCAAACCTTCTAAAAACCCGCCAAAATATTTCAAAACCCGTCAAAACTAAACAAAACCTTCCGAATACCCGCCAAAACATTCCAAATACCCGCCAAAAGATTTTAAAACCTGCCAAAAAGAATCCAAACATTCCAAAACCTGCCAACACAATAAAAACAACTCAAGAGAATACAAAACATTCTAAAACCCAACCAAGACATTCCGAAAACCCGCCAAAACATCATAAAAACAAATCAAAACCAACCAAAATATTCCAAAAACCCGCCAAAACGATTTAGACCCGCAAAACTCATCAAAACATTATGAAAAGATGCCAAAACATTAGACAACCAGCCAGAACTGATCAAAACATTCAAAAAACTTGGCAAAACATCATAAAAACAAATCAAAACCAACCAAAACATTCCAAAAACCTGACAAAATAGTTTAGAACCCGCCAAACCTGATCAAAACATTCTGAAAAGATGCCAAAATACTAGAAAACCAGTCAGAAGTGATCGAAACTTTCAATAGCTTGCCAAAACATAATCAAAACAAATGAAATCAAACCAAAACATTCCAAATACCCGCCAAAAGATTTTAAAACCCGCCAAAAGGAATCCAAATGTTCCACAACCTGCCAAGACAATCAAAACAACACAAGAGAAAACAAAACATTCTAAAACACCATCAAAACATTCCGAAAACCCGCCAAAACATCATAAAAACAAATCAAAACCAACCAAAAAATAAGAGGAACACGGCAACATATTGGCAAGCAAGAGACGGAGAAGGTGACACCTTCTAGGAGGCCAAGAAGGAAGCCGCACAACACCTGCACTGTGTCTGCAACTTTCAAACTGCTAGAAGCTAGTGGCTTGCCACTGGCCTGCCTCTTCAATTGCCATTAGCATTCCAATGGAAGCTATTCTTGGACAACTTTGCTCTGCTTGCTGCTAGTTCTGCCCCAGCCTACCATAGAGAACCTTGCTCTTGCCTTGAGGCTCTGAGATGCCAAGAACTTGTCAACTTCAAAGGGCGGGCCGGGCTACATCTACTCAGCTGCCACAGTTTCTCCTTGCTAGACCTAGTGGGAAAGCATTTTGCTGAGATGCAGAAGGCAAGAAACGCAGAATACGGAGATGCGGAGCTGTCCCAAGTGCCGCTGCCAGGCGTCTTTCCGCAGAAGGAGCGCCCCGGAGCGCCCCGCAACCGGCACCGTCATCTCTGCGCAAAGAGCCAAAATATTTTAAAACCCGCCAAAACTCATCCAAAAATATTTTCAAACCCGCCAAAATAGAAAACCAGACAGAGGTGATCAATACATTTGAAAAAACCTGACAAAACATGATCAAGCCCACCAAAGCTAATCCAAACACACCAAAAACTGGGCTAAACAGAATCAAAACAAATCAAAACAAATCCAAACCTTCTAAAAACCCGCCAAAATATTTCAAAACCCGTCAAAACTAATCAAAATATTCTGAATACCCGCCAAAACATTCCAAATACCAGCCAAAAGATTTTAAAACTCGCCAAAAAGTATCCAAACATTCCAAAACCTGCCAACACAATAAAAACAACTCAAGAGAATACAAAACATTCTAAAACCCATCCAAGACATTCCGAAAACCCGCCAAAACATCATAAAAACAAATCAAAACCAACCAAAATATTCCAAAAACCCGCCAAAATGATTTAGACCCGCAAAACTCATCAAAACATTCTGAAAAGATGCCAAAACATTAGAAAACCAGCCTGAACTGATCAAAACATTCAAAAAACTTGGCAAAACATCATAAAAACAAATCAAAACCAACCGAAACATTCCAAAAACCAGCCAAAATATTCCGAAATCTGGCCAAAACATCATAAAACCAAATCAAAACCAACCAAAACATTCCACAAACCCGACAAAATAGTTTAGAACCCGCCAAAACTGATCAAAACATTCTGAAAAGATGCCAAAATACTATCAAACCAGTAAGAAGTGATCGAAACATTCAATAACTTGCCAAAACATAATCAAAACAAATGAAAGCAAACCAAAACATTCCAAATACCCGCCAAAAGATTTGAAAACCCGCCAAAAGGAATCCAAACATTCCAAAACCTGCCAACACAATAAAAACAACTCAAGAGAAAACAAAACATTCTAAAACCCAACCAAAACATTCCGAAAACCCACCAAAACATCATAAAAACAAATCAAAACCAACCAAAAAATAAGAGGAACACGGCAACATATTGGCAAGCAAGAGACGGAGAACGCGGCACCTTCTAGGAGGCCAAGAAGGAAGCCGCACAACACCTGCACTGTGTCTGCAACTTTCAAACTGCTAGAAGCTAGTGGCTTGCCACTGGCCTGCCTCTTCAATTGCCATTAGCATTCCAATGGAAGCTATTCTTGGACAACTTTGCTCTGCTTGCTGCTAGTTCTGCCCCAGCCTACCATAGAGAACCTTGCTCTTGCCTTGAGGCTCTGAGATGCCAAGAACTTGTCAACTTCAAAGGGCGGGCCGGGCTACATCTACTCAGCTGCCACAGTTTCTCCTTGCTAGACCTAGTGGGAAAGCATTTTGCTGAGATGCAGAAGGCAAGAAACGCAGAATACGGAGACGCGGAGCTGTCCCAAGTGCCGCTGCCAGGGGTCTTTCCGCAGAAGGAGCGCCCCGGAGCGCACCGCAACCGGCACCGTCATCTCTGCGCAAAGAGCCAAAATATTTTCAAACCCGCCAAAACTAATCCAAAAATATTTTCAAACCCGCCAAAATAGAAAACCAGACAGAAGTGATCAATACATTCGAAAAAACCTGACAAGACATGATCAAGCCCACCAAAGCCAATCCAAACACACCAAAAACTGGGCTAAACAGAATCAAAACAAATCAAAACAAATCGAAACCTTCTAAAAACCCGCCAAAATATTTCAAAACCCGTCAAAACTAATCAAAACCTTCCGAATACCCGCCAAAAGATTCCAAATACCCGCCAAAAGATTTTAAAACCCGCCAAAAAGAATCCAAACATTCCAAAACCTGCCAACACAATAAAAACAACTCAAGAGAATACAAAACATTCTAAAACCCAACCAAGACATTCCGAAAACCCGCCAAAACATCATAAAAACAAATCAAAACCAACCAAAATATTCCGAAAACCCGCCAAAATGATTTAGACCCGCAAAACTCATCAAAACATTCTGAAAAGATGCCAAAACATTAGAAAACCAGCCTGAACTGATCAAAACATTCAAAAAACTTGGCAAAACATCATAAAAACAAATCAAAACCAACCAAAACATTCCTAAAACCTGACAAAATAGTTTAGAACCTGCCAAACCTAATCAAAACATTCTGAAAAGATGCCAAAATACTAGAAAACCAGTAAGAAGTGATCGAAACTTTCAATAACTTGCCAAAACATAATCAAAACAAATGAAAGCAAACCAAAACATTCCAAATACCCGCCAAAAGATTTGAAAACCCGCCAAAAGGAATCCAAACATTCCAAAACCTGCCAAGACAATATAAACAACACAAGAGAAAACAAAACATTCTAAAACACCATCAAACCATTCCGAAAACCCGCCAAAACATCATAAAAACAAATCAAAACCAACCAAAAAATAAGAGGAACATGGCAACATATTGGCAAGCAAGAGACGGAGAACGTGACACCTTCTAGGAGGCCAAGAAGGAAGCCGCACAACACCTGCACTGTGTCTGCAACTTTCAAACTGCTAGAAGCTAGTGGCTTGCCACTGGCTTGCCTATTCAATTGCCATTAGCATTCCAATGGAAGCTATTCTTGGACAACTTTGCTCTGCTTGCTGCTAGATCTGCCCCAGCCTACCATAGAGAACCTTGCTCTTGCCTTGAGGCTCTGAGATGCCAAGAACTTGTCAACTTCAAAGGGCGGGCCGGGCTACATCTACTCAGCTGCCACAGTTTCTCCTTGCTAGACCTAGTGGGAAAGCATTTTGCTGAGATGCAGAAGGCAAGAAACGCAGAATACGGAGACGCGGAGCTGTCCCAAGTGCCGCTGCCAGGCGTCTTTCCGCAGAAGGAGCGCCCCGGAGCGCACCGCAACCGGCACCGTCATCTCTGCGCAAAGAGCCAAAATATTTTCAAACCCGCCAAAACTAATCCAAAAATATTTTCAAACCCGCCAAAATAGAAAACCAGACAGAAGTGATCAATACATTCGAAAAAACCTGACAAGACATGATCAAGCCCACCAAAGCCAATCCAAACACACCAAAAACTGGGCTAAACAGAATCAAAACAAATCAAAACAAATCGAAACCTTCTAAAAACCCGCCAAAATATTTCAAAACCCGTCAAAACTAATCAAAACCTTCCGAATACCCGCCAAAACATTCCAAATACCCGCCAAAAGATTTTAAAACCCGCCAAAAAGAATCCAAACATTCCAAAACCTGCCAACACAATAAAAACAACTCAAGAGAATACAAAACATTCTAAAACCCAACCAAGACATTCCGAAAACCCGCCAAAACATCATAAAAACAAATCAAAACCAACCAAAATATTCCGAAAACCCGCCAAAATGATTTAGACCCGCAAAACTCATCAAAACATTCTGAAAAGATGCCAAAACATTAGAAAACCAGCCTGAACTGATCAAAACATTCAAAAAACTTGGCAAAACATCATAAAAACAAATCAAAACCAACCGAAACATTCCAAAAACCAGCCAAAATATTCCGAAATCTGGCCAAAACATCATAAAAACAAATCAAAACCAACCAAAACATTCCAAAAACCTGACAAAATAGTTTAGAACCTGCCAAAACTGATCAAAACATTCTGAAAAGATGCCAAAATACTAGAAAACCAGTAAGAAGTGATCGAAACATTCAATAACTTCCCAAAACATAATCAAGACAAATGAAAGCAAACCAAAACATTCCAAATACCCGCCAAAATATTTTAAAACTCGCCAAAAAGGAATCCAAACATTCCAAAACCTGCCAAGACAATCAAAACAACACAAGAGAAAACAAAACATTCTAAAACACCATCAAAACATTCCGAAAACCCGCCAAAACATCATAAAAACAAATCAAAACCAACCAAAAAATAAGAGGAACACGGCAACATATTGGCAAGCAAGAGACGGAGAAGGTGACACCTTCTAGGAGGCCAAGAAGGAAGCCGCACAACACCTGCACTGTGTCTGCAACTTTCAAACTGCTAGAAGCTAGTGGCTTGCCACTGGCCTGCCTCTTCAATTGCCATTAGCATTCCAATGGAAGCTATTCTTGGACAACTTTGCTCTGCTTGCTGCTAGTTCTGCCCCAGCCTACCATAGATAACCTTGCTCTTGCCTTGAGGCTCTGAGATGCCAAGAACTTGTCAACTTCAAAGGGCGGGCCGGGCTACATCTACTCAGCTGCCACAGTTTCTCCTTGCTAGACCTAGTGGGAAAGCATTTTGCTGAGATGCAGAAGGCAAGAAACGCAGAATACGGAGATGCGGAGCTGTCCCAAGTGCCGCTGCCAGGCGTCTTTCCGCAGAAGGAGCGCCCCGGAGCGCCCCGCAACCGGCACCGTCATCTCTGCGCAAAGAGCCAAAATATTTTCAAACCCGCCAAAACTCATCCAAAAATATTTTCAAACCCGCCAAAATAGAAAACCAGACAGAGGTGATCAATACATTCGAAAAAACCTGACAAAACATGATCAAGCCCACCAAAGCTAATCCAAACACACCAAAAACTGGGCTAAACAGAATCAAAACAAATCAAAACAAATCCAAACCTTCTAAAAACCCGCCAAAATATTTCAAAACCCGTCAAAACTAATCAAAATATTCTGAATACCCGCCAAAACATTCCAAATACCAGCCAAAAGATTTTAAAACTCGCCAAAAAGTATCCAAACATTCCAAAACCTGCCAACACAATAAAAACAACTCAAGAGAATACAAAACATTCTAAAACCCAACCAAGACATTCCGAAAACCCGCCAAAACATCATAAAAACAAATCAAAACCAACCAAAATATTCCAAAAACCCGCCAAAATGATTTAGACCCGCAAAACTCATCAAAACATTCTGAAAAGATGCCAAAACATTAGAAAACCAGCCTGAACTGATCAAAACATTCAAAAAACTTGGCAAAACATCATAAAAACAAATCAAAACCAACCGAAACATTCCAAAAACCAGCCAAAATATTCCGAAATCTGGCCAAAACATCATAAAAACAAATCAAAACCAACCAAAACATTCCACAAACCCGACAAAATAGTTTAGAACCCGCCAAAACTGATCAAAACATTCTGAAAAGATGCCAAAATACTAGAAAACCAGTAAGAAGTGATCGAAACATTCAATAACTTGCCAAAACATAATCAAAACAAATGAAAGCAAACCAAAACATTCCAAATACCCGCCAAAAGATTTGAAAACCCGCCAAAAGGAATCCAAACATTCCAAAACCTGCCAACACAATAAAAACAACTCAAGAGAAAACAAAACATTCTAAAACCCAACCAAAACATTCCGAAAACCCACCAAAACATCATAAAAACAAATCAAAACCAACCAAAAAATAAGAGGAACACGGCAACATATTGGCAAGCAAGAGACGGAGAACGCGGCACCTTCTAGGAGGCCAAGAAGGAAGCCGCACAACACCTGCACTGTGTCTGCAACTTTCAAACTGCTAGAAGCTAGTGGCTTGCCACTGGCCTGCCTCTTCAATTGCCATTAGCATTCCAATGGAAGCTATTCTTGGACAACTTTGCTCTGCTTGCTGCTAGTTCTGCCCCAGCCTACCATAGAGAACCTTGCTCTTGCCTTGAGGCTCTGAGATGCCAAGAACTTGTCAACTTCAAAGGGCGGGCCGGGCTACATCTACTCAGCTGCCACAGTTTCTCCTTGCTAGACCTAGTGGGAAAGCATTTTGCTGAGATGCAGAAGGCAAGAAACGCAGAATACGGAGACGCGGAGCTGTCCCAAGTGCCGCTGCCAGGCTTCTTTCCGCAGAAGGAGCGCCCCGGAGCGCACCGCAACCGGCACCGTCATCTCTGCGCAAAGAGCCAAAATATTTTCAAACCCGCCAAAACTAATCCAAAAATATTTTCAAACCCGCCAAAATAGAAAACCAGACAGAAGTGATCAATACATTCGAAAAAACCTGACAAGACATGATCAAGCCCACCAAAGCCAATCCAAACACACCAAAAACTGGGCTAAACAGAATCAAAACAAATCAAAACAAATCGAAACCTTCTAAAAACCCGCCAAAATATTTCAAAACCCGTCAAAACTAATCAAAACCTTCCGAATACCCGCCAAAACATTCCAAATACCCGCCAAAAGATTTTAAAACCCGCCAAAAAGAATCCAAACATTCCAAAACCTGCCAACACAATAAAAACAACTCAAGAGAATACAAAACATTCTAAAACCCAACCAAGACATTCCGAAAACCCGCCAAAACATCATAAAAACAAATCAAAACCAACCAAAATATTCCGAAAACCCGCCAAAATGATTTAGACCCGCAAAACTCATCAAAACATTCTGAAAAGATGCCAAAACATTAGAAAACCAGCCTGAACTGATCAAAACATTCAAAAAACTTGGCAAAACATCATGAAAACAAATCAAAACCAACCAAAACATTCCTAAAACCTGACAAAATAGTTTAGAACCTGCCAAACCTGATCAAAACATTCTGAAAAGATGCCAAAATACTAGAAAACCAGTAAGAAGTGATCGAAACATTCAATAACTTGCCAAAACATAATCAAAACAAATGAAAGCAAACCAAAACATTCCAAATACGCACCAAAAGATTTTAAAACCCGCCAAAAGGAATCCAAACATTCCAAAACCTGCCAAGACAATATAAACAACACAAGAGAAAACAAAACATTCTAAAACACCATCAAACCATTCCGAAAACCCGCCAAAACATCATAAAAACAAATCAAAACCAACCAAAAAATAAGAGGAACATGGCAACATATTGGCAAGCAAGAGACGGAGAACGTGACACCTTCTAGGAGGCCAAGAAGGAAGCCGCACAACACCTGCACTGTGTCTGCAACTTTCAAACTGCTAGAAGCTAGTGGTTTGCCACTGGCTTGCCTATTCAATTGCCATTAGCATTCCAATGGAAGCTATTCTTGGACAACTTTGCTCTGCTTGCTGCTAGTTCTGCCCCAGCCTACCATAGAGAACCTTGCTCTTGCCTTGAGGCTCTGAGATGCCAAGAACTTGTCAACTTCAAAGGGCGGGCCGGGCTACATCTACTCAGCTGCCACAGTTTCTCCTTGCTAGACCTAGTGGGAAATCATTTTGCTGAGATGCAGAAGGCAAGAAACGCAGAATACGGAGACGCGGAGCTGTCCCAAGTGCCGCTGCCAGGCGTCTTTCCGCAGAAGGAGCGCCCTGGAGCGCACCGCAACCGGCACCGTCATCTCTGCGCAAAGAGCCAAAATATTTTCAAACCCGCCAAAACTCATCCAAAAATATTTTCAAACCCGCCAAAATAGAAAACCAGACAGAGGTGATCAATACATTCGAAAAAACCTGACAAAACATGATCAAGCCCACCAAAGCTAATCCAAACACACCAAAAACTGGGCTAAACAGAATCAAAACAAATCAAAACAAATCCAAACCTTCTAAAAACCCGCCAAAATATTTCAAAACCCGTCAAAACTAATCAAAATATTCTGAATACCCGCCAAAACATTCCAAATACCAGCCAAAAGATTTTAAAACTCGCCAAAAAGTATCCAAACATTCCAAAACCTGCCAACACAATAAAAACAACTCAAGAGAATACAAAACATTCTAAAACCCAACCAAGACATTCCGAAAACCCGCCAAAACATCATAAAAACAAATCAAAACCAACCAAAATATTCCAAAAACCCGCCAAAATGATTTAGACCCGCAAAACTCATCAAAACATTCTGAAAAGATGCCAAAACATTAGAAAACCAGCCTGAACTGATCAAAACATTCAAAAAACTTGGCAAAACATCATAAAAACAAATCAAAACCAACCGAAACATTCCAAAAACCAGCCAAAATATTCCGAAATCTGGCCAAAACATCATAAAACCAAATCAAAACCAACCAAAACATTCCACAAACCCGACAAAATAGTTTAGAACCCGCCAAAACTGATCAAAACATTCTGAAAAGATGCCAAAATACTAGAAAACCAGTAAGAAGTGATCGAAACATTCAATAACTTGCCAAAACATAATCAAAACAAATGAAAGCAAACCAAAACATTCCAAATACCCGCCAAAAGATTTGAAAACCCGCCAAAAGGAATCCAAACATTCCAAAACCTGCCAACACAATAAAAACAACTCAAGAGAAAACAAAACATTCTAAAACCCAACCAAAACATTCCGAAAACCCACCAAAACATCATAAAAACAAATCAAAACCAACCAAAAAATAAGAGGAACACGGCAACATATTGGCAAGCAAGAGACGGAGAACGCGGCACCTTCTAGGAGGCCAAGAAGGAAGCCGCACAACACCTGCACTGTGTCTGCAACTTTCAAACTGCTAGAAGCTAGTGGCTTGCCACTGGCCTGCCTCTTCAATTGCCATTAGCATTCCAATGGAAGCTATTCTTGGACAACTTTGCTCTGCTTGCTGCTAGTTCTGCCCCAGCCTACCATAGAGAACCTTGCTCTTGCCTTGAGGCTCTGAGATGCCAAGAACTTGTCAACTTCAAAGGGCGGGCCGGGCTACATCTACTCAGCTGCCACAGTTTCTCCTTGCTAGACCTAGTGGGAAAGCATTTTGCTGAGATGCAGAAGGCAAGAAACGCACAATACGGAGACGCGGAGCTGTCCCAAGTGCCGCTGCCAGGCGTCTTTCCGCAGAAGGAGCGCCCCGGAGCGCACCGCAACCGGCACCGTCATCTCTGCGCAAAGAGCCAAAATATTTTCAAACCCGCCAAAACTAATCCAAAAATATTTTCAAACCCGCCAAAATAGAAAACCAGACAGAAGTGATCAATACATTCGAAAAAACCTGACAAGACATGATCAAGCCCACCAAAGCCAATCCAAACACACCAAAAACTGGGCTAAACAGAATCAAAACAAATCAAAACAAATCGAAACCTTCTAAAAACCCGCCAAAATATTTCAAAACCCGTCAAAACTAATCAAAACATTCTGAATACCCGCCAAAACATTCCAAATACCAGCCAAAAGATTTTAAAACTCGCCAAAAAGTATCCAAACATTCCAAAACCTGCCAACACAATAAAAACAACTCAAGAGAATACAAAACATTCTAAAACCCAACCAAGACATTCCGAAAACCCGCCAAAACATCATAAAAACAAATCAAAACCAACCAAAATATTCCAAAAACCCGCCAAAATGATTTAGACCCACAAAACTCATCAAAACATGCTGAAAAGATGCCAAAACATTAGAAAACCAGCCTGAACTGATCAAAACATTCAAAAAACTTGGCAAAACATCATAAAAACAAATCAAAACCAACCAAAACATTCCAAAAACCTGACAAAATAGTTTAGAACCTGCCAAAACTGATCAAAACATTCTGAAAAGATGCCAAAATACTAGAAAACCAGTCAGAAGTGATCGAAACTTTCAATAACTTGTCAAAACATCATCAAAACAAATGAGAGCAAACCAAAACATTCCAAATACCTGCCAAAAGATTTTAAAACCCGCCAAAAGGAATCCAAATGTTCCACAACCTGCCAAGACAATCAAAACAACACAAGAGAAAACAAAACATTCTAAAACACCACCAAAACATTCCAAAAACCCGCCAAAACATCATAAAAACAAATCAAAACCACCCAAAAAATAAGAGGAACACGGCAACATATTGGCAAGCAAGAGACGGAGAAGGTGACACCTTCTAGGAGGCCAAGAAGGAAGCCAGCCGCACAACACCTGCACTGTGTCTGCAACTTTCAAACTGCTAGAAGCTAGTGGCTTGCCACTGGCCTGCCTCTTCAATTGCCATTAGCATTCCAATGGAAGCTATTCTTGGACAACTTTGCTCTGCTTGCTGCTAGTTCTGCCCCAGCCTACCATAGATAACCTTGCTCTTGCCTTGAGGCTCTGAGATGCCAAGAACTTGTCAACTTCAAAGGGCGGGCCGGGCTACATCTACTCAGCTGCCACAGTTTCTCCTTGCTAGACCTAGTGGGAAAGCATTTTGCTGAGATGCAGAAGGCAAGAAACGCAGAATACGGAGACGCGGAGCTGTCCCAAGTGCCGCTGCCAGGCATCTTTCCGCAGAAGTAGCGCCCTGGAGCGCACCGCAACCGGCACCGTCATCTCTGCGCAAAGAGCCAAAATATTTTAAAACCCGCCAAAACTCATCCAAAAATATTTTCAAACCCGCCAAAATAGAAAACCAGACAGAAGTGATCAATACATTCGAAAAAACCTGACAAAACATGATCAAGCCCACCAAAGCTAATCCAAACACACCAAAAACTGGGCTAAACAGAATCAAAACAAATCAAAACAAATCCAAACCTTCTAAAAACCCGCCAAAATATTTCAAAACCCGTCAAAACTAATCAAAACCTTCCGAATACCCGCCAAAACATTCCAAATACCCGCCAAAAGATTTTAAAACCCGCCAAAAAGTATCCAAACATTCCAAAACCTGCCAACACAATAAAAACAACTCAAGAGAATACAAAACATTCTAAAACCCAACCAAGACATTCTGAAAACCCGCCAAAACATCATAAAAACAAATCAAAACCAACCAAAACATTCCAAAAACCAGCCAAAATATTCCGAAATCTGGCCAAAACATCATAAAAACAAATCAAAACCAAACAAAACATTCCACAAACCCGACAAAATAGTTTAGAACCTGCCAAACCTGATCAAAACATTCTGAAAAGATGCCAAAATACTAGAAAACCAGTCAGAAGTGATCGAAACTTTCAATAGCTTGCCAAAACATAATCAAAACAAATGAAAGCAAACCAAAACATTCCAAATACCCACCAAAATATTTTAAAACCCGCCAAAAGGAATCCAAATGTTCCACAACCTGCCAAGACAATCAAAACAACACAAGAGAAAACAAAACATTCTGAAACACCACCAAAACATTCCGAAACACCACCAAAACATTCCGAAAACCCGCCAAAACATCATCAAAACAAATCAAAACCAACCAAAAAATAAGAGGAACACGGCAACATATTGGCAAGCAAGAGACGGAGAACGCGGCACCTTCTAGGAGGCCAAGAAGGAAGCCGCACAACACCTGCACTGTGTCTGCAACTTTCAAACTGCTAGAAGCTAGTGGCTTGCCACTGGCCTGCCTCTTCAATTGCCATTAGCATTCCAATGGAAGCTATTCTTGGACAACTTTGCTCTGCTTGCTGCTAGTTCTGCCCCAGCCTACCATAGAGAACCTTGCTCTTGCCTTGAGGCTCTGAGATGCCAAGAACTTGTCAACTTCAAAGGGCGGGCCAGGCTACATCTACTCAGCTGCCACAGTTTCTCCTTGCTAGATCTAGTGGGAAAGCATTTTGCTGAGATGCAGAAGGCAAGAAACGCAGAATACGGAGATGCGGAGCTGTCCCAAGTGCCGCTGCCAGGCGTCTTTCCGCAGAAGGAGCGCCCCGGAGCGCCCCGCAACCGGCACCGTCATCTCTGCGCAAAGAGCCAAAATATTTTCAAACCCGCCAAAACTCATCCAAAAATATTTTCAAACCCGCCAAAATAGAAAACCAGACAGAGGTGATCAATACATTCGAAAAAACCTGACAAAACATGATCAAGCCCACCAAAGCTAATCCAAACACACCAAAAACTGGGCTAAACAGAATCAAAACAAATCAAAACAAATCCAAACCTTCTAAAAACCCGCCAAACTATTTCAAAACCCGTCAAAACTAAACAAAACCTTCCGAATACCCGCCAAAACATTCCAAATACCCGCCAAAAGATTTTAAAACCTGCCAAAAAGAATCCAAACATTCCAAAACCTGCCAACACAATAAAAACAACTCAAGAGAATACAAAACATTCTAAAACCCAACCAAGACATTCCGAAAACCCGCCAAAACATCATAAAAACAAATCAAAACCAACCAAAATATTCCAAAAACCCGCCAAAATGATTTAGACCCGCAAAACTCATCAAAACATTCTGAAAAGATGCCAAAACATTAGACAACCAGCCTGAACTGATCAAAACATTCAAAAAACTTGGCAAAACATCATAAAAACAAATCAAAACCAACCAAAACATTCCAAAAACCTGACAAAATAGTTTAGAACCTGCCAAACCTGATCAAAACATTCTGAAAAGATGCCAAAATACTAGAAAACCAGTCAGAAGTGATCGAAACTTTCAATAGCTTGCCAAAACATAATCAAAACAAATGAAAGCAAACCAAAACATTCCAAATACCCGCCAAAAGATTTTAAAACCCGCCAAAAGGAATCCAAATGTTCCACAACCTGCCAAGACAATCAAAACAACACAAGAGAAAACAAAACATTCTAAAACACCATCAAAACATTCCGAAAACCCGCCAAAACATCATAAAAACAAATCAAAACCAACCAAAAAATAAGAGGAACACGGCAACATATTGGCAAGCAAGAGACGGAGAAGGTGACACCTTCTAGGAGGCCAAGAAGGAAGCCGCACAACACCTGCACTGTGTCTGCAACTTTCAAACTGCTAGAAGCTAGTGGCTTGCCACTGGCCTGCCTCTTCAATTGCCATTAGCATTCCAATGGAAGCTATTCTTGGACAACTTTGCTCTGCTTGCTGCTAGTTCTGCCCCAGCCTACCATAGAGAACCTTGCTCTTGCCTTGAGGCTCTGAGATGCCAAGAACTTGTCAACTTCAAAGGGCGGGCCGGGCTACATCTACTCAGCTGCCACAGTTTCTCCTTGCTAGACCTAGTGGGAAAGCATTTTGCTGAGATGCAGAAGGCAAGAAACGCAGAATACGGAGACGCGGAGCTGTCCCAAGTGCCGCTGCCAGGGGTCTTTCCGCAGAAGGAGCGCCCCGGAGCGCCCCGCAACCGGCACCGTCATCTCTGCGCAAAGAGCCAAAATATTTTAAAACCTGCCAAAACTCATCCAAAAATATTTTCAAACCAGCCAAAATAGGAAACCAGACAGAAGTCATCAATACATTCGAAAAAACCTGACAAAACATGATCAAGCCCACCAAAGCTAATCCAAACACACCAAAAACTGGGCTAAACAGAATCAAAACAAATCAAAACAAATCCAAACCTTCTAAAAACCCGCCAAAATATTTCAAAACCCGTCAAAACTAATCAAAACCTTCCGAATACCTGCCAAAACATTCCAAATACCCGCCAAAAGATTTTAAAACCCGCCAAAAAGAATCCAAACATTCCAAAACCTGCCAACACAATAAAAACAACTCAAGAGAATACAAAACATTCTAAAACCCAACCAAGACATTCCGAAAACCCGCCAAAACATCATAAAAACAAATCAAAACCAACCAAAATATTCCAAAAACCCGCCAAAATGATTTAGACCCACAAAACTCATCAAAACATTCTGAAAAGATGCCAAAACATTAGAAAACCAGCCTGAACTGATCAAAACATTCAAAAAACTTGGCAAATCATCATAAAAACAAATCAAAACCAAACAAAAAATTCCTAAAACCTGACAAAATAGTTTAGAACCTGCCAAACCTGATCAAAACATTCTGAAAAGATGCCAAAATACTAGAAAACCAGTCAGAAGTGATCGAAACTTTCAATAGCTTGCCAAAACATAATCAAAACAAATGAAAGCAAACCAAAACATTCCAAATACCCGCCAAAAGATTTTAAAACCCGCCAAAAGGAATCCAAACATTCCAAAACCTGCCAAGACAATCAAAACAACACAAGAGAAAACAAAACATTCTGAAACACCACCAAAACATTCCGAAAACCCGCCAAAACATCATAAAAACAATTCAAAACCAACCAAAAATTAAGAGGAACACGGCAACATATTGGCAAGCAAGAGACGGAGAACGTGACACCTTCTAGGAGGCCAAGAAGGAAGCCGCACAACACCTGCACTGTGTCTGCAACTTTCAAACTGCTAGAAGCTAGTGGCTTGCCACTGGCTTGCCTCTTCAATTGCCATTAGCATTCCAATGGAAGCTATTCTTGGACAACTTTGCTCTGCTTGCTGCTAGTTCTGCCCCAGCCTACCATAGAGAACCTTGCTCTTGCCTTGAGGCTCTGAGATGCCAAGAACTTGTCAACTTCAAAGGGCGGGCCGGGCTACATCTACTCAGCTGCCACAGTTTCTCCTTGCTAGACCTAGTGGGAAAGCATTTTGCTGAGATGCAGAAGGCAAGAAACGCACAATACGGAGACGCGGAGCTGTCCCAAGTGCCGCTGCCAGGGGTCTTTCCGCAGAAGGAGCGCCCCGGAGCGCACCGCAACCGGCACCGTCATCTCTGCGCAAAGAGCCAAAATATTTTCAAACCCGCCAAAACTCATCCAAAAATATTTTCAAACCCGCCAAAATAGAAAACCAGACAGAAGTGATCAATACATTCGAAAAAACCTGACAAAACATGAGAAAGCCCACCAAAGCTAATCCAAACACACCAAAAACTGGGCTAAACAGAATCAAAACAAATCAAAACAAATCCAAACCTTCTAAAAACCCGCCAAAATATTTCAAAACCCGTCAAAACTAAACAAAACCTTCCGAATACCCGCCAAAACATTCCAAATACCCGCCAAAAGATTTTAAAACCTGCCAAAAAGAATCCAAACATTCCAAAACCTGCCAACACAATAAAAACAACTCAAGAGAATACAAAACATTCTAAAACCCAACCAAGACATTCCGAAAACCCGCCAAAACATCATAAAAACAAATCAAAACCAACCAAAATATTCCAAAAACCCGCCAAAATGATTTAGACCCGCAAAACTCATCAAAACATTCTGAAAAGATGCCAAAACATTAGAAAACCAGCCTGAACTGATCAAAACATTCAAAAAACTTGGCAAAACATCATAAAAACAAATCAAAACCAACCAAAACATTCCAAAAACCCGACAAAATAGTTTAGAACCTGCCAAACCCGATCAAAACATTCTGAAAAGATGCCAAAATACTATCAAACCAGTAAGAAGTGATCGAAACTTTCAATAACTTGTCAAAACATCATCAAAACAAATGAGAGCAAACCAAAACATTCCAAATACCTGCCAAAAGATTTTAAAACCCGCCAAAAGGAATCCAAATGTTCCACAACCTGCCAAGACAATCAAAACAACACAAGAGAAAACAAAACATTCTAAAACACCACCAAAACATTCCAAAAACCCGCCAAAACATCATAAAAACAAATCAAAACCACCCAAAAAATAAGAGGAACACGGCAACATATTGGCAAGCAAGAGACGGAGAAGGTGACACCTTCTAGGAGGCCAAGAAGGAAGCCAGCCGCACAACACCTGCACTGTGTCTGCAACTTTCAAACTGCTAGAAGCTAGTGGCTTGCCACTGGCCTGCCTCTTCAATTGCCATTAGCATTCCAATGGAAGCTATTCTTGGACAACTTTGCTCTGCTTGCTGCTAGTTCTGCCCCAGCCTACCATAGATAACCTTGCTCTTGCCTTGAGGCTCTGAGATGCCAAGAACTTGTCAACTTCAAAGGGCGGGCCGGGCTACATCTACTCAGCTGCCACAGTTTCTCCTTGCTAGACCTAGTGGGAAAGCATTTTGCTGAGATGCAGAAGGCAAGAAACGCAGAATACGGAGACGCGGAGCTGTCCCAAGTGCCGCTGCCAGGCATCTTTCCGCAGAAGTAGCGCCCTGGAGCGCACCGCAACCGGCACCGTCATCTCTGCGCAAAGAGCCAAAATATTTTAAAACCCGCCAAAACTAATCCAAAAATATTTTCAAACCCGCCAAAATAGAAAACCAGACAGAAGTGATCAATACATTCGAAAAAACCTGACAAAACATGATCAAGCCCACCAAAGCTAATCCAAACACACCAAAAACTGGGCTAAACAGAATCAAAACAAATCAAAACAAATCCAAACCTTCTAAAAACCCGCCAAAATATTTCAAAACCCGTCAAAACTAATCAAAACCTTCCGAATACCCGCCAAAACATTCCAAATACCCGCCAAAAGATTTTAAAACCCGCCAAAAAGTATCCAAACATTCCAAAACCTGCCAACACAATAAAAACAACTCAAGAGAATACAAAACATTCTAAAACCCAACCAAGACATTCTGAAAACCCGCCAAAACATCATAAAAACAAATCAAAACCAACCAAAACATTCCAAAAACCAGCCAAAATATTCCGAAATCTGGCCAAAACATCATAAAAACAAATCAAAACCAAACAAAACATTCCACAAACCCGACAAAATAGTTTAGAACCTGCCAAACCTGATCAAAACATTCTGAAAAGATGCCAAAATACTAGAAAACCAGTCAGAAGTGATCGAAACTTTCAATAGCTTGCCAAAACATAATCAAAACAAATGAAAGCAAACCAAAACATTCCAAATACCCACCAAAATATTTTAAAACCCGCCAAAAGGAATCCAAATGTTCCACAACCTGCCAAGACAATCAAAACAACACAAGAGAAAACAAAACATTCTGAAACACCACCAAAACATTCCGAAACACCACCAAAACATTCCGAAAACCCGCCAAAACATCATCAAAACAAATCAAAACCAACCAAAAAATAAGAGGAACACGGCAACATATTGGCAAGCAAGAGACGGAGAACGCGGCACCTTCTAGGAGGCCAAGAAGGAAGCCGCACAACACCTGCACTGTGTCTGCAACTTTCAAACTGCTAGAAGCTAGTGGCTTGCCACTGGCCTGCCTCTTCAATTGCCATTAGCATTCCAATGGAAGCTATTCTTGGACAACTTTGCTCTGCTTGCTGCTAGTTCTGCCCCAGCCTACCATAGAGAACCTTGCTCTTGCCTTGAGGCTCTGAGATGCCAAGAACTTGTCAACTTCAAAGGGCGGGCCAGGCTACATCTACTCAGCTGCCACAGTTTCTCCTTGCTAGATCTAGTGGGAAAGCATTTTGCTGAGATGCAGAAGGCAAGAAACGCAGAATACGGAGATGCGGAGCTGTCCCAAGTGCCGCTGCCAGGCGTCTTTCCGCAGAAGGAGCGCCCCGGAGCGCCCCGCAACCGGCACCGTCATCTCTGCGCAAAGAGCCAAAATATTTTCAAACCCGCCAAAACTCATCCAAAAATATTTTCAAACCCGCCAAAATAGAAAACCAGACAGAGGTGATCAATACATTCGAAAAAACCTGACAAAACATGATCAAGCCCACCAAAGCTAATCCAAACACACCAAAAACTGGGCTAAACAGAATCAAAACAAATCAAAACAAATCCAAACCTTCTAAAAACCCGCCAAACTATTTCAAAACCCGTCAAAACTAAACAAAACCTTCCGAATACCCGCCAAAACATTCCAAATACCCGCCAAAAGATTTTAAAACCTGCCAAAAAGAATCCAAACATTCCAAAACCTGCCAACACAATAAAAACAACTCAAGAGAATACAAAACATTCTAAAACCCAACCAAGACATTCCGAAAACCCGCCAAAACATCATAAAAACAAATCAAAACCAACCAAAATATTCCAAAAACCCGCCAAAATGATTTAGACCCGCAAAACTCATCAAAACATTCTGAAAAGATGCCAAAACATTAGACAACCAGCCTGAACTGATCAAAACATTCAAAAAACTTGGCAAAACATCATAAAAACAAATCAAAACCAACCAAAACATTCCAAAAACCTGACAAAATAGTTTAGAACCTGCCAAACCTGATCAAAACATTCTGAAAAGATGCCAAAATACTAGAAAACCAGTCAGAAGTGATCGAAACTTTCAATAGCTTGCCAAAACATAATCAAAACAAATGAAAGCAAACCAAAACATTCCAAATACCCGCCAAAAGATTTTAAAACCCGCCAAAAGGAATCCAAATGTTCCACAACCTGCCAAGACAATCAAAACAACACAAGAGAAAACAAAACATTCTAAAACACCATCAAAACATTCCGAAAACCCGCCAAAACATCATAAAAACAAATCAAAACCAACCAAAAAATAAGAGGAACACGGCAACATATTGGCAAGCAAGAGACGGAGAAGGTGACACCTTCTAGGAGGCCAAGAAGGAAGCCGCACAACACCTGCACTGTGTCTGCAACTTTCAAACTGCTAGAAGCTAGTGGCTTGCCACTGGCCTGCCTCTTCAATTGCCATTAGCATTCCAATGGAAGCTATTCTTGGACAACTTTGCTCTGCTTGCTGCTAGTTCTGCCCCAGCCTACCATAGAGAACCTTGCTCTTGCCTTGAGGCTCTGAGATGCCAAGAACTTGTCAACTTCAAAGGGCGGGCCGGGCTACATCTACTCAGCTGCCACAGTTTCTCCTTGCTAGACCTAGTGGGAAAGCATTTTGCTGAGATGCAGAAGGCAAGAAACGCAGAATACGGAGACGCGGAGCTGTCCCAAGTGCCGCTGCCAGGGGTCTTTCCGCAGAAGGAGCGCCCCGGAGCGCCCCGCAACCGGCACCGTCATCTCTGCGCAAAGAGCCAAAATATTTTAAAACCTGCCAAAACTCATCCAAAAATATTTTCAAACCAGCCAAAATAGGAAACCAGACAGAAGTCATCAATACATTCGAAAAAACCTGACAAAACATGATCAAGCCCACCAAAGCTAATCCAAACACACCAAAAACTGGGCTAAACAGAATCAAAACAAATCAAAACAAATCCAAACCTTCTAAAAACCCGCCAAAATATTTCAAAACCCGTCAAAACTAATCAAAACCTTCCGAATACCTGCCAAAACATTCCAAATACCCGCCAAAAGATTTTAAAACCCGCCAAAAAGAATCCAAACATTCCAAAACCTGCCAACACAATAAAAACAACTCAAGAGAATACAAAACATTCTAAAACCCAACCAAGACATTCCGAAAACCCGCCAAAACATCATAAAAACAAATCAAAACCAACCAAAATATTCCAAAAACCCGCCAAAATGATTTAGACCCACAAAACTCATCAAAACATTCTGAAAAGATGCCAAAACATTAGAAAACCAGCCTGAACTGATCAAAACATTCAAAAAACTTGGCAAATCATCATAAAAACAAATCAAAACCAAACAAAAAATTCCTAAAACCTGACAAAATAGTTTAGAACCTGCCAAACCTGATCAAAACATTCTGAAAAGATGCCAAAATACTAGAAAACCAGTCAGAAGTGATCGAAACTTTCAATAGCTTGCCAAAACATAATCAAAACAAATGAAAGCAAACCAAAACATTCCAAATACCCGCCAAAAGATTTTAAAACCCGCCAAAAGGAATCCAAACATTCCAAAACCTGCCAAGACAATCAAAACAACACAAGAGAAAACAAAACATTCTGAAACACCACCAAAACATTCCGAAAACCCGCCAAAACATCATAAAAACAATTCAAAACCAACCAAAAATTAAGAGGAACACGGCAACATATTGGCAAGCAAGAGACGGAGAACGTGACACCTTCTAGGAGGCCAAGAAGGAAGCCGCACAACACCTGCACTGTGTCTGCAACTTTCAAACTGCTAGAAGCTAGTGGCTTGCCACTGGCTTGCCTCTTCAATTGCCATTAGCATTCCAATGGAAGCTATTCTTGGACAACTTTGCTCTGCTTGCTGCTAGTTCTGCCCCAGCCTACCATAGAGAACCTTGCTCTTGCCTTGAGGCTCTGAGATGCCAAGAACTTGTCAACTTCAAAGGGCGGGCCGGGCTACATCTACTCAGCTGCCACAGTTTCTCCTTGCTAGACCTAGTGGGAAAGCATTTTGCTGAGATGCAGAAGGCAAGAAACGCACAATACGGAGACGCGGAGCTGTCCCAAGTGCCGCTGCCAGGGGTCTTTCCGCAGAAGGAGCGCCCCGGAGCGCACCGCAACCGGCACCGTCATCTCTGCGCAAAGAGCCAAAATATTTTCAAACCCGCCAAAACTCATCCAAAAATATTTTCAAACCCGCCAAAATAGAAAACCAGACAGAAGTGATCAATACATTCGAAAAAACCTGACAAAACATGAGAAAGCCCACCAAAGCTAATCCAAACACACCAAAAACTGGGCTAAACAGAATCAAAACAAATCAAAACAAATCCAAACCTTCTAAAAACCCGCCAAAATATTTCAAAACCCGTCAAAACTAAACAAAACCTTCCGAATACCCGCCAAAACATTCCAAATACCCGCCAAAAGATTTTAAAACCTGCCAAAAAGAATCCAAACATTCCAAAACCTGCCAACACAATAAAAACAACTCAAGAGAATACAAAACATTCTAAAACCCAACCAAGACATTCCGAAAACCCGCCAAAACATCATAAAAACAAATCAAAACCAACCAAAATATTCCAAAAACCCGCCAAAATGATTTAGACCCGCAAAACTCATCAAAACATTCTGAAAAGATGCCAAAACATTAGAAAACCAGCCTGAACTGATCAAAACATTCAAAAAACTTGGCAAAACATCATAAAAACAAATCAAAACCAACCAAAACATTCCAAAAACCCGACAAAATAGTTTAGAACCTGCCAAACCCGATCAAAACATTCTGAAAAGATGCCAAAATACTATCAAACCAGTAAGAAGTGATCGAAACTTTCAATAACTTGTCAAAACATCATCAAAACAAATGAGAGCAAACCAAAACATTCCAAATACCTGCCAAAAGATTTTAAAACCCGCCAAAAGGAATCCAAATGTTCCACAACCTGCCAAGACAATCAAAACAACACAAGAGAAAACAAAACATTCTAAAACACCACCAAAACATTCCAAAAACCCGCCAAAACATCATAAAAACAAATCAAAACCACCCAAAAAATAAGAGGAACACGGCAACATATTGGCAAGCAAGAGACGGAGAAGGTGACACCTTCTAGGAGGCCAAGAAGGAAGCCAGCCGCACAACACCTGCACTGTGTCTGCAACTTTCAAACTGCTAGAAGCTAGTGGCTTGCCACTGGCCTGCCTCTTCAATTGCCATTAGCATTCCAATGGAAGCTATTCTTGGACAACTTTGCTCTGCTTGCTGCTAGTTCTGCCCCAGCCTACCATAGATAACCTTGCTCTTGCCTTGAGGCTCTGAGATGCCAAGAACTTGTCAACTTCAAAGGGCGGGCCGGGCTACATCTACTCAGCTGCCACAGTTTCTCCTTGCTAGACCTAGTGGGAAAGCATTTTGCTGAGATGCAGAAGGCAAGAAACGCAGAATACGGAGACGCGGAGCTGTCCCAAGTGCCGCTGCCAGGCATCTTTCCGCAGAAGTAGCGCCCTGGAGCGCACCGCAACCGGCACCGTCATCTCTGCGCAAAGAGCCAAAATATTTTAAAACCCGCCAAAACTAATCCAAAAATATTTTCAAACCCGCCAAAATAGAAAACCAGACAGAAGTGATCAATACATTCGAAAAAACCTGACAAAACATGATCAAGCCCACCAAAGCTAATCCAAACACACCAAAAACTGGGCTAAACAGAATCAAAACAAATCAAAACAAATCCAAACCTTCTAAAAACCCGCCAAAATATTTCAAAACCCGTCAAAACTAATCAAAACCTTCCGAATACCCGCCAAAACATTCCAAATACCCGCCAAAAGATTTTAAAACCCGCCAAAAAGTATCCAAACATTCCAAAACCTGCCAACACAATAAAAACAACTCAAGAGAATACAAAACATTCTAAAACCCAACCAAGACATTCTGAAAACCCGCCAAAACATCATAAAAACAAATCAAAACCAACCAAAACATTCCAAAAACCAGCCAAAATATTCCGAAATCTGGCCAAAACATCATAAAAACAAATCAAAACCAAACAAAACATTCCACAAACCCGACAAAATAGTTTAGAACCTGCCAAACCTGATCAAAACATTCTGAAAAGATGCCAAAATACTAGAAAACCAGTCAGAAGTGATCGAAACTTTCAATAGCTTGCCAAAACATAATCAAAACAAATGAAAGCAAACCAAAACATTCCAAATACCCACCAAAATATTTTAAAACCCGCCAAAAGGAATCCAAATGTTCCACAACCTGCCAAGACAATCAAAACAACACAAGAGAAAACAAAACATTCTGAAACACCACCAAAACATTCCGAAACACCACCAAAACATTCCGAAAACCCGCCAAAACATCATCAAAACAAATCAAAACCAACCAAAAAATAAGAGGAACACGGCAACATATTGGCAAGCAAGAGACGGAGAACGCGGCACCTTCTAGGAGGCCAAGAAGGAAGCCGCACAACACCTGCACTGTGTCTGCAACTTTCAAACTGCTAGAAGCTAGTGGCTTGCCACTGGCCTGCCTCTTCAATTGCCATTAGCATTCCAATGGAAGCTATTCTTGGACAACTTTGCTCTGCTTGCTGCTAGTTCTGCCCCAGCCTACCATAGAGAACCTTGCTCTTGCCTTGAGGCTCTGAGATGCCAAGAACTTGTCAACTTCAAAGGGCGGGCCAGGCTACATCTACTCAGCTGCCACAGTTTCTCCTTGCTAGATCTAGTGGGAAAGCATTTTGCTGAGATGCAGAAGGCAAGAAACGCAGAATACGGAGATGCGGAGCTGTCCCAAGTGCCGCTGCCAGGCGTCTTTCCGCAGAAGGAGCGCCCCGGAGCGCCCCGCAACCGGCACCGTCATCTCTGCGCAAAGAGCCAAAATATTTTCAAACCCGCCAAAACTCATCCAAAAATATTTTCAAACCCGCCAAAATAGAAAACCAGACAGAGGTGATCAATACATTCGAAAAAACCGGACAAAACATGATCAAGCCCACCAAAGCTAATCCAAACACACCAAAAACTGGGCTAAACAGAATCAAAACAAATCAAAACAAATCCAAACCTTCTAAAAACCCGCCAAACTATTTAAAAACCCGTCAAAACTAAACAAAACCTTCCGAATACCCGCCAAAACATTCCAAATACCCGCCAAAAGATTTTAAAACCTGCCAAAAAGAATCCAAACATTCCAAAACCTGCCAACACAATAAAAACAACTCAAGAGAATACAAAACATTCTAAAACCCAACCAAGACATTCCGAAAACCCGCCAAAACATCATAAAAACAAATCAAAACCAACCAAAATATTCCAAAAACCCGCCAAAATGATTTAGACCCGCAAAACTCATCAAAACATTCTGAAAAGATGCCAAAACATTAGACAACCAGCCTGAACTGATCAAAACATTCAAAAAACTTGGCAAAACATCATAAAAACAAATCAAAACCAACCAAAACATTCCAAAAACCTGACAAAATAGTTTAGAACCTGCCAAACCTGATCAAAACATTCTGAAAAGATGCCAAAATACTAGAAAACCAGTCAGAAGTGATCGAAACTTTCAATAGCTTGCCAAAACATAATCAAAACAAATGAAAGCAAACCAAAACATTCCAAATACCCGCCAAAAGATTTTAAAACCCGCCAAAAGGAATCCAAATGTTCCACAACCTGCCAAGACAATCAAAACAACACAAGAGAAAACAAAACATTCTAAAACACCATCAAAACATTCCGAAAACCCGCCAAAACATCATAAAAACAAATCAAAACCAACCAAAAAATAAGAGGAACACGGCAACATATTGGCAAGCAAGAGACGGAGAAGGTGACACCTTCTAGGAGGCCAAGAAGGAAGCCGCACAACACCTGCACTGTGTCTGCAACTTTCAAACTGCTAGAAGCTAGTGGCTTGCCACTGGCCTGCCTCTTCAATTGCCATTAGCATTCCAATGGAAGCTATTCTTGGACAACTTTGCTCTGCTTGCTGCTAGTTCTGCCCCAGCCTACCATAGAGAACCTTGCTCTTGCCTTGAGGCTCTGAGATGCCAAGAACTTGTCAACTTCAAAGGGCGGGCCGGGCTACATCTACTCAGCTGCCACAGTTTCTCCTTGCTAGACCTAGTGGGAAAGCATTTTGCTGAGATGCAGAAGGCAAGAAACGCAGAATACGGAGACGCGGAGCTGTCCCAAGTGCCGCTGCCAGGGGTCTTTCCGCAGAAGGAGCGCCCCGGAGCGCCCCGCAACCGGCACCGTCATCTCTGCGCAAAGAGCCAAAATATTTTAAAACCTGCCAAAACTCATCCAAAAATATTTTCAAACCAGCCAAAATAGGAAACCAGACAGAAGTCATCAATACATTCGAAAAAACCTGACAAAACATGATCAAGCCCACCAAAGCTAATCCAAACACACCAAAAACTGGGCTAAACAGAATCAAAACAAATCAAAACAAATCCAAACCTTCTAAAAACCCGCCAAAATATTTCAAAACCCGTCAAAACTAATCAAAACCTTCCGAATACCTGCCAAAACATTCCAAATACCCGCCAAAAGATTTTAAAACCCGCCAAAAAGAATCCAAACATTCCAAAACCTGCCAACACAATAAAAACAACTCAAGAGAATACAAAACATTCTAAAACCCAACCAAGACATTCCGAAAACCCGCCAAAACATCATAAAAACAAATCAAAACCAACCAAAATATTCCAAAAACCCGCCAAAATGATTTAGACCCACAAAACTCATCAAAACATTCTGAAAAGATGCCAAAACATTAGAAAACCAGCCTGAACTGATCAAAACATTCAAAAAACTTGGCAAATCATCATAAAAACAAATCAAAACCAAACAAAAAATTCCTAAAACCTGACAAAATAGTTTAGAACCTGCCAAACCTGATCAAAACATTCTGAAAAGATGCCAAAATACTAGAAAACCAGTCAGAAGTGATCGAAACATTCAATAACTTGCCAAAACATCATCAAAACAAATGAAAGCAAACCAAAACATTCCAAATACCCGCCAAAAGATTTTAAAACCCGCCAAAAGGAATCCAAACATTCCAAAACCTGCCAAGACAATCAAAACAACACAAGAGAAAACAAAACATTCTGAAACACCACCAAAACATTCCGAAAACCCGCCAAAACATCATAAAAACAATTCAAAACCAACCAAAAATTAAGAGGAACACGGCAACATATTGGCAAGCAAGAGACGGAGAAGGTGACACCTTCTAGGAGGCCAAGAAGGAAGCCGCACAACACCTGCACTGTGTCTGCAACTTTCAAACTGCTAGAAGCTAGTGGCTTGCCACTGGCTTGCCTCTTCAATTGCCATTAGCATTCCAATGGAAGCTATTCTTGGACAACTTTGCTCTGCTTGCTGCTAGTTCTGCCCCAGCCTACCATAGAGAACCTTGCTCTTGCCTTGAGGCTCTGAGATGCCAAGAACTTGTCAACTTCAAAGGGCGGGCCGGGCTACATCTACTCAGCTGCCACAGTTTCTCCTTGCTAGACCTAGTGGGAAAGCATTTTGCTGAGATGCAGAAGGCAAGAAACGCACAATACGGAGACGCGGAGCTGTCCCAAGTGCCGCTGCCAGGGGTCTTTCCGCAGAAGGAGCGCCCCGGAGCGCACCGCAACCGGCACCGTCATCTCTGCGCAAAGAGCCAAAATATTTTCAAACCCGCCAAAACTCATCCAAAAATATTTTCAAACCCGCCAAAATAGAAAACCAGACAGAAGTGATCAATACATTCGAAAAAACCTGACAAAACATGAGAAAGCCCACCAAAGCTAATCCAAACACACCAAAAACTGGGCTAAACAGAATCAAAACAAATCAAAACAAATCCAAACCTTCTAAAAACCCGCCAAAATATTTCAAAACCCGTCAAAACTAAACAAAACCTTCCGAATACCCGCCAAAACATTCCAAATACCCGCCAAAAGATTTTAAAACCTGCCAAAAAGAATCCAAACATTCCAAAACCTGCCAACACAATAAAAACAACTCAAGAGAATACAAAACATTCTAAAACCCAACCAAGACATTCCGAAAACCCGCCAAAACATCATAAAAACAAATCAAAACCAACCAAAATATTCCAAAAACCCGCCAAAATGATTTAGACCCGCAAAACTCATCAAAACATTCTGAAAAGATGCCAAAACATTAGAAAACCAGCCTGAACTGATCAAAACATTCAAAAAACTTGGCAAAACATCATAAAAACAAATCAAAACCAACCAAAACATTCCAAAAACCCGACAAAATAGTTTAGAACCTGCCAAACCCGATCAAAACATTCTGAAAAGATGCCAAAATACTATCAAACCAGTAAGAAGTGATCGAAACATTCAATAACTTGCCAAAACATAATCAAAACAAATGAAAGCAAACCAAAACATTCCAAATACCCGCCAAAAGATTTTAAAACCCGCCAAAAGGAATCCAAACATTCCAAAACCTGCCAAGACAATATAAACAACACAAGAGAAAACAAAACATTCTAAAACACCACCAAAACATTCCGAAAACCCGCCAAAACATCATAAAAACAAATCAAAACCAACCAAAAAATAAGCGGAACACGGCAACATATTGGCAAGCAAGAGACGGAGAACGCGGCACCTTCTAGGAAGCCAAGAAGGAAGCCGCACAACACCTGCACTGTGTCTGCAACTTTCAAACTGCTAGAAGCTAGTGGCTTGCCACTGGCCTGCCTCTTCAATTGCCATTAGCATTCCAATGGAAGCTATTCTTGGACAACTTTGCTCTGCTTGCTGCTAGTTCTGCCCCAGCCTACCATAGAGAACCTTGCTCTTGCCTTGAGGCTCTGAGATGCCAAGAACTTGTCAACTTCAAAGGGCGGGCCGGGCTACATCTACTCAGCTGCCACAGTTTCTCCTTGCTAGACCTAGTGGGAAAGCATTTTGCTGAGATGCAGAAGGCAAGAAACGCACAATACGGAGACGCGGAGCTGTCCCAAGTGCCGCTGCCAGGCGTCTTTCCGCAGAAGGAGCGCCCCGGAGCGCACCGCAACCGGCACCGTCATCTCTGCGCAAAGAGCCAAAATATTTTAAAACCCGCCAAAACTAATCCAAAAATATTTTCAAACCCGCCAAAATAGAAAACCAGACAGAAGTGATCAATACATTCGAAAAAACCTGACAAAACATGAGAAAGCCCACCAAAGCTAATCCAAACACACCAAAAACTGGGCTAAACAGAATCAAAACAAATCAAAACAAATCCAAACCTTCTAAAAACCCGCCAAAATATTTCAAAACCCGTCAAAACTAAACAAAACCTTCCGAATACCCGCCAAAACATTCCAAATACCCGCCAAAAGATTTTAAAACCCGCCAAAAAGAATCCAAACATTCCAAAACCTGCCAACACAATAAAAACAACTCAAGAGAATACAAAACATTCTAAAACCCAACCAAGACATTCCGAAAACCCGCCAAAACATCATAAAAACAAATCAAAACCAACCAAAATATTCCAAAAACCCGCCAAAATGATTTAGACCCGCAAAACTCATCAAAACATTCTGAAAAGATGCCAAAACATTAGAAAACCAGCCTGAACTGATCAAAACATTCAAAAAACTTGGCAAATCATCATAACAACAAATCAAAACCAACCAAAAAATTCCTAAAAGCTGACAAAATAGTTTAGAACCTGCCAAACCTGATCAAAACATTCTTAAAAGATGCCAAAATACTAGAAAACCAGTCAGAAGTGATCGAAACATTCAATAACTTGCCAAAACATAATGAAAACAAATGAAAGCAAACCAAAACATTCCAAATACCCGCCAAAAGATTTTAAAACCCGCCAAAAGGAATCCAAACATTCCAAAACCTGCCAACACAATAAAAACAACTCAAGAGAATACAAAACATTCTAAAACCCAACCAAGACATTCCGAAAACCCGCCAAAACATCATAAAAACAAATCAAAACCAACCAAAACATTCCTAAAACCTGACAAAATAGTTTAGAACCTGCCAAACCTGATCAAAACATTCTGAAAGATGCCAAAATACTAGAAAACCAGTCAGAAGTGATCGAAACTTTCAATAACTTGCCAAAACATCATCAAAACAAATGAAAGCAAACCAAAACATTCCAAATACCTGCCAAAAGATTTTAAAACCCGCCAAAAGGAATCCAAACATTCCAAAACCTGCCAAGACAATCAAAACAACACAAGAGTAAACAAAACATTCTGAAACACCATCAAAACATTCCGAAAACCTGCCAAAACATCATAAAAACAATTCAAAACCAACCAAAAAATAAGAGGAACACGGCAACATATTGGCAAGCAAGAGACGGAGAACGTGACACCTTCTAGGAGGCCAAGAAGGAAGCCGCACAACACCTGCACTGTGTCTGCAACTTTCAAACTGCTAGAAGCTAGTGGCTTGCCACTGGCTTGCCTCTTCAATTGCCATTAGCATTCCAATGGAAGCTATTCTTGGACAACTTTGCTCTGCTTGCTGCTAGTTCTGCCCCAGCCTACCATAGATAACCTTGCTCTTGCCTTGAGGCTCTGAGATGCCAAGAACTTGTCAACTTCAAAGGGCGGGCCGGGCTACATCTACTCAGCTGCCACTGTTTCTCCTTGCTAGACCTAGTGGGAAAGCATTTTGCTGAGATGCAGAAGGCAAGAAACGCAGAATACGGAGACGCGGAGCTGTCCCAAGTGCCGCTGCCAGGCGTCTTTCCGCAGAAGGAGCGCCCCGCAGCGCACCGCAACCGGCACCGTCATCTCTGCGCAAAGAGCCAAAATAGTTTAAAACCCGCCAAAACTAATCCAAAAATATTTTCAAACCAGCCAAAATAGGAAACCAGACAGAAGTCATCAATACATTCGAAAAAACCTGACAAAACATGATCAAGCCCACCAAAGCTAATCCAAACACACCAAAAACTGGGCTAAACAGAATCAAAACAAATCAAAACAAATCGAAACCTTCTAAAAACCCGCCAAAATATTTCAAAACCCGTCAAAACTAATCAAAACCTTCCGAATACCTGCCAAAACATTCCAAATACCCGCCAAAAGATTTTAAAACCCGCCAAAAAGAATCCAAACATTCCAAAACCTGCCAACACAATAAAAACAACTCAAGAGAATACAAAACATTCTAAAACCCAACCAAGACATTCCGAAAACCCGCCAAAATATCATAAAAACAAATCAAAACCAACCAAAATATTCCAAAAACCCGCCAAAATGATTTAGACCCGCAAAACTCATCAAAACATTCTGAAAAGATGCCAAAACATTAGAAAACCAGCCTGAACTGATCAAAACATTCAAAAAACTTGGCAAAACATCATAAAAACAAATCAAAACCAACCAAAACATTCCAAAAACCTGACAAAATAGTTTAGAACCTGCCAAACCTGATCAAAACATTCTGAAAAGATGCCAAAATACTAGAAAACCAGTCAGAAGTGATCGAAACTTTCAATAACTTGCCAAAACATAATCAAAACAAATGAAAGCAAACCAAAACATTCCAAATACCCGCCAAAAGATTTTAAAACCCGCCAAAAGGAATCCAAACATTCCAAAACCTGCCAAGACAATCAAAACAACACAAGAGTAAACAAAACATTCTGAAACACCACCAAAACATTCCGAAAACCCACCAAAACATCATCAAAACAAATCAAAACCAACCAAAAAATAAGAGGAACACGGCAACATATTGGCAAGCAAGAGACGGAGAGCGCGGCACCTTCTAGGAGGCCAAGAAGGAAGCCGCACAACACCTGCACTGTGTCTGCAACTTTCAAACTGCTAGAAGCTAGTGGCTTGCCACTGGCCTGCCTCTTCAATTGCCATTAGCATTCCAATGGAAGCTATTCTTGGACAACTTTGCTCTGCTTGCTGCTAGTTCTGCCCCAGCCTACCATAGAGAACCTTGCTCTTCCCTTGAGGCTCTGAGATGCCAAGAACTTGTCAACTTCAAAGGGCGGGCCAGGCTACATCTACTCAGCTGCCACAGTTTCTCCTTGCTAGATCTAGTGGGAAAGCATTTTGCTGAGATGCAGAAGGCAAGAAACGCAGAATACGGAGATGCGGAGCTGTCCCAAGTGCCGCTGCCAGGCGTCTTTCCGCAGAAGGAGCGCCCCGGAGCGCCCCGCAACCGGCACCGTCATCTCTGCGCAAAGAGCCAAAATATTTTAAAACCCGCCAAAACTCATCCAAAAATATTTTCAAACCCGCCAAAATAGAAAACCAGACAGAGGTGATCAATACATTCGAAAAAACCTGACAAAACATGAGAAAGCCCAGCAAAGCTAATCCAAACACACCAAAAACTGGGCTAAACAGAATCAAAACAAATCAAAACAAATCCAAACCTTCTAAAAACCCGCCAAAATATTTCAAAACCCGTCAAAACTAAACAAAACATTCCGAATACCCGCCAAAACATTCCAAATACCCGCCAAAAGATTTTAAAACCCGCCAAAAAGTATCCAAACATTCCAAAACCTGCCAACACAATAAAAACAACTCAAGAGAATACAAAACATTCTAAAACCCAAACAAGACATTCCGAAAACCCGCCAAAACATCATAAAAACAAATCAAAACCAACCAAAACATTCCAAAAACCAGCCAAAATATTCCGAAATCTGGCCAAAACATCATAAAAAGAAATCAAAACCAACCAAAACATTCCAAAACCCCGACAAAATAGTTTAGAACCTGCCAAACCTGATCAAAACATTCTGAAAAGATGCCAAAATACTAGAAAACCAGTCAGAAGTGATCGAAACTTTCAATAGCTTGCCAAAACATAATCAAAACAAATGAAAGCAAACCAAAACATTCCAAATACCCACCAAAATATTTTAAAACCCGCCAAAAGGAATCCAAATGTTCCACAACCTGCCAAGACAATCAAAACAACACAAGAGAAAACAAAACATTCTGAAACACCACCAAAACATTCTAAAACACCACCAAAACATTCCGAAAACCCGCCAAAACATCATAAAAACAAATCAAAACCAACCAAAAAATAAGAGGAACACGGCAACATATTGGCAAGCAAGAGACGGAGAACGCGGCACCTTCTAGGAGGCCAAGAAGGAAGCCGCACAACACCTGCACTGTGTCTGCAACTTTCAAACTGCTAGAAGCTAGTGGCTTGCCACTGGCCTGCCTCTTCAATTGCCATTAGCATTCCAATGGAAGCTATTCTTGGACAACTTTGCTCTGCTTGCTGCTAGTTCTGCCCCAGCCTACCATAGAGAACCTTGCTCTTGCCTTGAGGCTCTGAGATGCCAAGAACTTGTCAACTTCAAAGGGCGGGCCGGGCTACATCTACTCAGCTGCCACAGTTTCTCCTTGCTAGACCTAGTGGGAAAGCATTTTGCTGAGATGCAGAAGGCAAGAAACGCAGAATACGGAGATGCGGAGCTGTCCCAAGTGCCGCTGCCAGGCGTCTTTCCGCAGAAGGAGCGCCCCGGAGCGCCCCGCAACCGGCACCGTCATCTCTGCGCAAAGAGCCAAAATAATTTCAAACCCGCCAAAACTCATCCAAAAATATTTTCAAACCCGCCAAAATAGAAAACCAGACAGAGGTGATCAATACATTCGAAAAAACCTGACAAAACATGATCAAGCCCACCAAAGCTAATCCAAACACACCAAAAACTGGGCTAAACAGAATCAAAACAAATCAAAACAAATCCAAACCTTCTAAAAACCCGCCAAAATATTTCAAAACCCGTCAAAACTAAACAAAACCTTCCGAATACCCGCCAAAACATTCCAAATACCCGCCAAAAGATTTTAAAACCTGCCAAAAAGAATCCAAACATTCCAAAACCTGCCAACACAATAAAAACAACTCAAGAGAATACAAAACATTCTAAAACCCAACCAAGACATTCCGAAAACCCGCCAAAACATCATAAAAACAAATCAAAACCAACCAAAATATTCCAAAAACCCGCCAAAATGATTTAGACCCGCAAAACTCATCAAAACATTCTGAAAAGATGCCAAAACATTAGAAAACCAGCCTGAACTGATCAAAACATTCAAAAAACTTGGCAAAACATCATAAAAACAAATCAAAACCAACCGAAACATTCCAAAAACCAGCCAAAATATTCCGAAATCTGGCCAAAACATCATAAAACCAAATCAAAACCAACCAAAACATTCCAAAAACCCGACAAAATAGTTTAGAACCCGCCAAAACTGATCAAAACATTCTGAAAAGATGCCAAAATACTAGAAAACCAGTCAGAAGTGATCGAAACATTCAATAGCTTGCCAAAACATAATCAAAACAAATGAAAGCAAACCAAAACATTCCAAATACCCGCCAAAAGATTTTAAAACCCGCCAAAAGGAATCCAAACATTCCAAAACCTGCCAACACAATAAAAACAACTCAAGAGAAAACAAAACATTCTAAAACCCAACCAAAACATACCGAAAACCTGCCAAAACATCATAAAAACAAATCAAAACCAACCAAAAAATAAGAGGAACACGGCAACATATTGGCAAGCAAGAGACGGAGAACACGGCACCTTCTAGGAGGCCAAGAAGGAAGCCGCACAACACCTGCACTGTGTCTGCAACTTTCAAACTGCTAGAAGCTAGTGGCTTGCCACTGGCCTGCCTCTTCAATTGCCATTAGCATTCCAATGGAAGCTATTCTTGGACAACTTTGCTCTGCTTGCTGCTAGTTCTGCCCCAGCCTACCATAGAGAACCTTGCTCTTGCCTTGAGGCTCTGAGATGCCAAGAACTTGTCAACTTCAAAGGGCGGGCCGGGCTACATCTACTCAGCTGCCACAGTTTCTCCTTGCTAGACCTAGTGGGAAAGCATTTTGCTGAGATGCAGAAGGCAAGAAACACAGAATACGGAGACGCGGAGCTGTCCCAAGTGCCGCTGCCAGGCGTCTTTCCGCAGAAGGAGCGCCCCGGAGCGCACCGCAACCGGCACCGTCATCTCTGCGCAAAAAGCCAAAATATTTTAAAACCCGCCAAAACTAATCCAAAAATATTTTTAAACCCGCCAAAATAGAAAACCAGACAGAAGTGATCAATACATTTGAAAAAACCTGACAAAACATGATCAAGCCCACCAAAGCTAATCCAAACACACCAAAAACTGGGCTAAACAGAATCAAAACAAATCAAAACAAATCCAAACCTTCTAAAAACCCGCCAAAATATTTCAAAACCCGTCAAAACTAATCAAAACCTTCCGAATACCCGCCAAAACATTCCAAATACCCGCCAAAAGATTTTAAAACCCGCCAAAAAGAATCCAAACATTCCAAAACCTGCCAACACAATAAAAACAACTCAAGAGAATACAAAACATTCTAAAACCCAACCAAGACATTCCGAAAACCCGCCAAAACATAATAAAAACAAATCAAAACCAACCAAAATATTCCGAAAACCCGCCAAAATGATTTAGACCCGCAAAACTCATCAAAACATTCTGAAAAGATGCCAAAACATTAGAAAACCAGCCTGAACTGATCAAAACATTCAAAAAACTTGGCAAAACATCATAAAAACAAATCAAAACCAACCAAAACATTCCTAAAACCTGACAAAATAGTTTAGAACCTGCCAAACCTGATCAAAACATTCTGAAAAGATGCCAAAATACTAGAAAACCAGTAAGAAGTGATCGAAACATTCAATAACTTGCCAAAACATAATCAAAACAAATGAAAGCAAACCAAAACATTCCAAATACGCACCAAAAGATTTTAAAACCCGCCAAAAGGAATCCAAACATTCCAAAACCTGCCAAGACAATATAAACAACACAAGAGAAAACAAAACATTCTAAAACACCATCAAACCATTCCGAAAACCCGCCAAAACATCATAAAAACAAATCAAAACCAACCAAAAAATAAGAGGAACATGGCAACATATTGGCAAGCAAGAGACGGAGAATGTGACACCTTCTAGGAGGCCAAGAAGGAAGCCGCACAACACCTGCACTGTGTCTGCAACTTTCAAACTGCTAGAAGCTAGTGGCTTGCCACTGGCTTGCCTATTCAATTGCCATTAGCATTCCAATGGAAGCTATTCTTGGACAACTTTGCTCTGCTTGCTGCTAGTTCTGCCCCAGCCTACCATAGAGAACCTTGCTCTTGCCTTGAGGCTCTGAGATGCCAAGAACTTGTCAACTTCAAAGGGCGGGCCGGGCTACATCTACTCAGCTGCCACAGTTTCTCCTTGCTAGACCTAGTGGGAAATCATTTTGCTGAGATGCAGAAGGCAAGAAACGCAGAATACGGAGATGCGGAGCTGTCCCAAGTGCCGCTGCCAGGCGTCTTTCCGCAGAAGGAGCGCCCTGGAGCGCACCGCAACCGGCACCGTCATCTCTGCGCAAAGAGCCAAAATATTTTAAAACCCGCCAAAACTAATCCAAAAATATTTTTAAACCCACCAAAATAGAAAACCAGACAGAAGTGATCAATACATTCGAAAAAACCTGACAAAACATGATCAAGCCCACCAAAGCTAATCCAAACACACCAAAAACTGGGCTAAACAGAATCAAAACAAATCAAAACAAATCCAAACCTTCTAAAAACCTGCCAAAATATTTCAAAACCCGTCAAAACTAATCAAAACCTTCCGAATACCCGCCAAAACATTCCAAATACCCGCCAAAAGATTTTAAAACCCGCCAAAATGAATCCAAACATTCCAAAACCTGCCAACACAATAAAAACAACTCAAGAGAATACAAAACATTCTAAAACCCAACCAAGACATTCCGAAAACCCGCCAAAACATCATAAAAACAAATCAAAACCAACCAAAATATTCCAAAAACCCGCCAAAATGATTTAGACCCGCAAAACTCATCTAAACATTCTGAAAAGATGCCAAAACATTAGAAAACCAGCCTGAACTGATCAAAACATTCAAAAAACTTGGCAAAACATCATAAAAACAAATCAAAACCAACCGAAACATTCCAAAAACCAGCCAAAATATTCCGAAATCTGGCCAAAACATCATAAAAACAAATCAAAACCAACCAAAACATTCCAAAAACCTGACAAAATAGTTTAGAACCCGCCAAAACTGATCAAAACATTCTGAAAAGATGCCAAAATACTAGAAAACCAGTAAGAAGTGATCGAAACATTCAATAACTTCCCAAAACATAATCAAGACAAATGAAAGCAAACCAAAACATTCCAAATACCCGCCAAAATATTTTAAAACTCGCCAAAAAGGAATCCAAACATTCCAAAACCTGCCAAGACAATAAAAACAACACAAGAGAAAACAAAACATTCTAAAACACCATCAAAACATTCCGAAAACCCGCCAAAACATCATAAAAACAAATCAAAACCAACCAAAAAATAAGAGGAACACGGCAACATATTGGCAAGCAAGAGACGGAGAAGGTGACACCTTCTAGGAGGCCAAGAAGGAAGCCGCACAACACCTGCACTGTGTCTGCAACTTTCAAACTGCTAGAAGCTAGTGGCTTGCCACTGGCCTGCCTCTTCAATTGCCATTAGCATTCCAATGGAAGCTATTCTTGGACAACTTTGCTCTGCTTGCTGCTAGTTCTGCCCCAGCCTACCATAGATAACCTTGCTCTTGCCTTGAGGCTCTGAGATGCCAAGAACTTGTCAACTTCAAAGGGCGGGCCGGGCTACATCTACTCAGCTGCCACAGTTTCTCCTTGCTAGACCTAGTGGGAAAGCATTTTGCTGAGATGCAGAAGGCAAGAAACGCAGAATACGGAGATGCGGAGCTGTCCCAAGTGCCGCTGCCAGGCGTCTTTCCGCAGAAGGAGCGCCCCGGAGCGCCCCGCAACCGGCACCGTCATCTCTGCGCAAAGAGCCAAAATATTTTCAAACCCGCCAAAACTCATCCAAAAATATTTTCAAACCCGCCAAAATAGAAAACCAGACAGAGGTGATCAATACATTCGAAAAAACCTGACAAAACATGATCAAGCCCACCAAAGCTAATCCAAACACACCAAAAACTGGGCTAAACAGAATCAAAACAAATCAAAACAAATCCAAACCTTCTAAAAACCCGCCAAAATATTTCAAAACCCGTCAAAACTAATCAAAATATTCTGAATACCCGCCAAAACATTCCAAATACCAGCCAAAAGATTTTAAAACTCGCCAAAAAGTATCCAAATATTCCAAAACCTGCCAACACAATAAAAACAACTCAAGAGAATACAAAACATTCTAAAACCCAACCAAGACATTCCGAAAACCCGCCAAAACATCATAAAAACAAATCAAAACCAACCAAAATATTCCAAAAACCCGCCAAAATGATTTAGACCCGCAAAACTCATCAAAACATTCTGAAAAGATGCCAAAACATTAGAAAACCAGCCTGAACTGATCAAAACATTCAAAAAACTTGGCAAAACATCATAAAAACAAATCAAAACCAACCGAAACATTCCGAAAACCAGCCAAAATATTCCGAAATCTGGCCAAAACATCATAAAACCAAATCAAAACCAACCAAAACATTCCACAAACCCGACAAAATAGTTTAGAACCCGCCAAAACTGATCAAAACATTCTGAAAAGATGCCAAAATACTATCAAACCAGTAAGAAGTGATCGAAACATTCAATAACTTGCCAAAACATAATCAAAACAAATGAAAGCAAACCAAAACATTCCAAATACCCGCCAAAAGATTTGAAAACCCGCCAAAAGGAATCCAAACATTCCAAAACCTGCCAACACAATAAAAACAACTCAAGAGAAAACAAAACATTCTAAAACCCAACCAAAACATTCCGAAAACCCACCAAAACATCATAAAAACAAATCAAAACCAACCAAAAAATAAGAGGAACACGGCAACATATTGGCAAGCAAGAGACGGAGAACGCGGCACCTTCTAGGAGGCCAAGAAGGAAGCCGCACAACACCTGCACTGTGTCTGCAACTTTCAAACTGCTAGAAGCTAGTGGCTTGCCACTGGCCTGCCTCTTCAATTGCCATTAGCATTCCAATGGAAGCTATTCTTGGACAACTTTGCTCTGCTTGCTGCTAGTTCTGCCCCAGCCTACCATAGAGAACCTTGCTCTTGCCTTGAGGCTCTGAGATGCCAAGAACTTGTCAACTTCAAAGGGCGGGCCGGGCTACATCTACTCAGCTGCCACAATTTCTCCTTGCTAGACCTAGTGGGAAAGCATTTTGCTGAGATGCAGAAGGCAAGAAACGCAGAATACGGAGACGCGGAGCTGTCCCAAGTGCCGCTGCCAGGCGTCTTTCCGCAGAAGGAGCGCCCCGGAGCGCACCGCAACCGGCACCGTCATCTCTGCGCAAAGAGCCAAAATATTTTCAAACCCGCCAAAACTCATCCAAAAATATTTTCAAACCCGCCAAAATAGAAAACCAGACAGAAGTGATCAATACATTCGAAAAAACCTGACAAGACATGATCAAGCCCACCAAAGCCAATCCAAACACACCAAAAACTGGGCTAAACAGAATCAAAACAAATCAAAACAAATCCAAACCTTCTAAAAACCCGCCAAAATATTTCAAAACCCGTCAAAACTAATCAAAACATTCTGAATACCCGCCAAAACATTCCAAATACCAGCCAAAAGATTTTAAAACTCGCCAAAAAGTATCCAAACATTCCAAAACCTGCCAACACAATAAAAACAACTCAAGAGAATACAAAACATTCTAAAACCCAACCAAGACATTCCGAAAACCCGCCAAAACATCATAAAAACAAATCAAAACCAACCAAAATATTCCAAAAACCCGCCAAAATGATTTAGACCCACAAAACTCATCAAAACATGCTGAAAAGATGCCAAAACATTAGAAAACCAGCCTGAACTGATCAAAACATTCAAAAAACTTGGCAAAACATCATAAAAACAAATCAAAACCAACCAAAACATTCCAAAAACCTGACAAAATAGTTTAGAACCTGCCAAAACTGATCAAAACATTCTGAAAAGATGCCAAAATACTAGAAAACCAGTCAGAAGTGATCGAAACTTTCAATAACTTGTCAAAACATCATCAAAACAAATGAGAGCAAACCAAAACATTCCAAATACCTGCCAAAAGATTTTAAAACCCGCCAAAAGGAATCCAAATGTTCCACAACCTGCCAAGACAATCAAAACAACACAAGAGAAAACAAAACATTCTAAAACACCACCAAAACATTCCAAAAACCCGCCAAAACATCATAAAAACAAATCAAAACCACCCAAAAAATAAGAGGAACACGGCAACATATTGGCAAGCAAGAGACGGAGAAGGTGACACCTTCTAGGAGGCCAAGAAGGAAGCCAGCCGCACAACACCTGCACTGTGTCTGCAACTTTCAAACTGCTAGAAGCTAGTGGCTTGCCACTGGCCTGCCTCTTCAATTGCCATTAGCATTCCAATGGAAGCTATTCTTGGACAACTTTGCTCTGCTTGCTGCTAGTTCTGCCCCAGCCTACCATAGATAACCTTGCTCTTGCCTTGAGGCTCTGAGATGCCAAGAACTTGTCAACTTCAAAGGGCGGGCCGGGCTACATCTACTCAGCTGCCACAGTTTCTCCTTGCTAGACCTAGTGGGAAAGCATTTTGCTGAGATGCAGAAGGCAAGAAACGCAGAATACGGAGACGCGGAGCTGTCCCAAGTGCCGCTGCCAGGCATCTTTCCGCAGAAGTAGCGCCCTGGAGCGCACCGCAACCGGCACCGTCATCTCTGCGCAAAGAGCCAAAATATTTTAAAACCCGCCAAAACTCATCCAAAAATATTTTCAAACCCGCCAAAATAGAAAACCAGACAGAAGTGATCAATACATTCGAAAAAACCTGACAAAACATGATCAAGCCCACCAAAGCTAATCCAAACACACCAAAAACTGGGCTAAACAGAATCAAAACAAATCAAAACAAATCCAAACCTTCTAAAAACCCGCCAAAATATTTCAAAACCCGTCAAAACTAATCAAAACCTTCCGAATACCCGCCAAAACATTCCAAATACCCGCCAAAAGATTTTAAAACCCGCCAAAAAGTATCCAAACATTCCAAAACCTGCCAACACAATAAAAACAACTCAAGAGAATACAAAACATTCTAAAACCCAACCAAGACATTCTGAAAACCCGCCAAAACATCATAAAAACAAATCAAAACCAACCAAAACATTCCAAAAACCAGCCAAAATATTCCGAAATCTGGCCAAAACATCATAAAAACAAATCAAAACCAACCAAAACATTCCAAAAACCTGACAAAATAGTTTAGAACCTGCCAAACCTGATCAAAACATTCTGAAAAGATGCCAAAATACTAGAAAACCAGTCAGAAGTGATCGAAACTTTCAATAGCTTGCCAAAACATAATCAAAACAAATGAAAGCAAACCAAAACATTCCAAATACCCACCAAAATATTTTAAAACCCGCCAAAAGGAATCCAAATGTTCCACAACCTGCCAAGACAATCAAAACAACACAAGAGAAAACAAAACATTCTGAAACACCACCAAAACATTCCGAAACACCACCAAAACATTCCGAAAACCCGCCAAAACATCATCAAAACAAATCAAAACCAACCAAAAAATAAGAGGAACACGGCAACATATTGGCAAGCAAGAGACGGAGAACGCGGCACCTTCTAGGAGGCCAAGAAGGAAGCCGCACAACACCTGCACTGTGTCTGCAACTTTCAAACTGCTAGAAGCTAGTGGCTTGCCACTGGCCTGCCTCTTCAATTGCCATTAGCATTCCAATGGAAGCTATTCTTGGACAACTTTGCTCTGCTTGCTGCTAGTTCTGCCCCAGCCTACCATAGAGAACCTTGCTCTTGCCTTGAGGCTCTGAGATGCCAAGAACTTGTCAACTTCAAAGGGCGGGCCGGGCTACATCTACTCAGCTGCCACAGTTTCTCCTTGCTAGACCTAGTGGGAAAGCATTTTGCTGAGATGCAGAAGGCAAGAAACGCAGAATACGGAGACGCGGAGCTGTCCCAAGTGCCGCTGCCAGGCGTCTTTCCGCAGAAGGAGCGCCCCGGAGCGCCCCGCAACCGGCACCGTCATCTCTGCGCAAAGAGCCAAAATATTTTCAAACCCGCCAAAACTCATCCAAAAATATTTTCAAACCCGCCAAAATAGAAAACCAGACAGAGGTGATCAATACATTCGAAAAAACCTGACAAAACATGATCAAGCCCACCAAAGCTAATCCAAACACACCAAAAACTGGGCTAAACAGAATCAAAACAAATCAAAACAAATCCAAACCTTCTAAAAACCCGCCAAAATATTTCAAAACCCGTCAAAACTAAACAAAACCTTCCGAATACCCGCCAAAACATTCCAAATACCCGCCAAAAGATTTTAAAACCTGCCAAAAAGAATCCAAACATTCCAAAACCTGCCAACACAATAAAAACAACTCAAGAGAATACAAAACATTCTAAAACCCAACCAAGACATTCCGAAAACCCGCCAAAACATCATAAAAACAAATCAAAACCAACCAAAATATTCCAAAAACCCGCCAAAATGATTTAGACCCGCAAAACTCATCAAAACATTCTGAAAAGATGCCAAAACATTAGACAACCAGCCTGAACTGATCAAAACATTCAAAAAACTTGGCAAAACATCATAAAAACAAATCAAAACCAACCAAAACATTCCAAAAACCTGACAAAATAGTTTAGAACCTGCCAAACCTGATCAAAACATTCTGAAAAGATGCCAAAATACTAGAAAACCAGTCAGAAGTGATCGAAACTTTCAATAGCTTGCCAAAACATAATCAAAACAAATGAAAGCAAACCAAAACATTCCAAATACCCGCCAAAAGATTTTAAAACCCGCCAAAAGGAATCCAAATGTTCCACAACCTGCCAAGACAATCAAAACAACACAAGAGAAAACAAAACATTCTAAAACACCATCAAAACATTCCGAAAACCCGCCAAAACATCATAAAAACAAATCAAAACCAACCAAAAAATAAGAGGAACACGGCAACATATTGGCAAGCAAGAGACGGAGAAGGTGACACCTTCTAGGAGGCCAAGAAGGAAGCCGCACAACACCTGCACTGTGTCTGCAACTTTCAAACTGCTAGAAGCTAGTGGCTTGCCACTGGCCTGCCTCTTCAATTGCCATTAGCATTCCAATGGAAGCTATTCTTGGACAACTTTGCGCTGCTTGCTGCTAGTTCTGCCCCAGCCTACCATAGATAACCTTGCTCTTGCCTTGAGGCTCTGAGATGCCAAGAACTTGTCAACTTCAAAGGGCGGGCCGGGCTACATCTACTCAGCTGCCACAGTTTCTCCTTGCTAGACCTAGTGGGAAAGCATTTTGCTGAGATGCAGAAGGCAAGAAACGCAGAATACGGAGACGCGGAGCTGTCCCAAGTGCCGCTGCCAGGGGTCTTTCCGCAGAAGGAGCGCCCCGGAGCGCACCGCAACCGGCACCGTCATCTCTGCGCAAAGAGCCAAAATATTTTAAAACCTGCCAAAACTCATCCAAAAATATTTTCAAACCAGCCAAAATAGGAAACCAGACAGAAGTCATCAATACATTCGAAAAAACCTGACAAAACATGATCAAGCCCACCAAAGCTAATCCAAACACACCAAAAACTGGGCTAAACAGAATCAAAACAAATCAAAACAAATCCAAACCTTCTAAAAACCCGCCAAAATATTTCAAAACCCGTCAAAACTAATCAAAACCTTCCGAATACCTGCCAAAACATTCCAAATACCCGCCAAAAGATTTTAAAACCCGCCAAAAAGAATCCAAACATTCCAAAACCTGCCAACACAATAAAAACAACTCAAGAGAATACAAAACATTCTAAAACCCAACCAAGACATTTCGAAAACCCGCCAAAACATCATAAAAACAAATCAAAACCAACCAAAATATTCCAAAAACCCGCCAAAATGATTTAGACCCACAAAACTCATCAAAACATTCTGAAAAGATGCCAAAACATTAGAAAACCAGCCTGAACTGATCAAAACATTCAAAAAACTTGGCAAATCATCATAAAAACAAATCAAAACCAAACAAAAAATTCCTAAAACCTGACAAAATAGTTTAGAACCTGCCAAACCTGATCAAAACATTCTGAAAAGATGCCAAAATACTAGAAAACCAGTCAGAAGTGATCGAAACATTCAATAACTTGCCAAAACATAATCAAAACAAATGAAAGCAAACCAAAACATTCCAAATACCCGCCAAAAGATTTTAAAACCCGCCAAAAGGAATCCAAACATTCCAAAACCTGCCAAGACAATCAAAACAACACAAGAGAAAACAAAACATTCTGAAACACCACCAAAACATTCCGAAAACCCGCCAAAACATCATAAAAACAATTCAAAACCAACCAAAAATTAAGAGGAACACGGCAACATATTGGCAAGCAAGAGACGGAGAAGGTGACACCTTCTAGGAGGCCAAGAAGGAAGCCGCACAACACCTGCACTGTGTCTGCAACTTTCAAACTGCTAGAAGCTAGTGGCTTGCCACTGGCTTGCCTCTTCAATTGCCATTAGCATTCCAATGGAAGCTATTCTTGGACAACTTTGCTCTGCTTGCTGCTAGTTCTGCCCCAGCCTACCATAGAGAACCTTGCTCTTGCCTTGAGGCTCTGAGATGCCAAGAACTTGTCAACTTCAAAGGGCGGGCCGGGCTACATCTACTCAGCTGCCACAGTTTCTCCTTGCTAGACCTAGTGGGAAAGCATTTTGCTGAGATGCAGAAGGCAAGAAACGCACAATACGGAGACGCGGAGCTGTCCCAAGTGCCGCTGCCAGGGGTCTTTCCGCAGAAGGAGCGCCCCGGAGCGCACCGCAACCGGCACCGTCATCTCTGCGCAAAGAGCCAAAATATTTTCAAACCCGCCAAAACTCATCCAAAAATATTTTCAAACCCGCCAAAATAGAAAACCAGACAGAAGTGATCAATACATTCGAAAAAACCTGACAAAACATGATCAAGCCCACCAAAGCTAATCCAAACACACCAAAAACTGGGCTAAACAGAATCAAAACAAATCAAAACAAATCCAAACCTTCTAAAAACCCGCCAAAATATTTCAAAACCCGTCAAAACTAAACAAAACCTTCCGAATACCCGCCAAAACATTCCAAATACCCGCCAAAAGATTTTAAAACCTGCCAAAAAGAATCCAAACATTCCAAAACCTGCCAACACAATAAAAACAACTCAAGAGAATACAAAACATTCTAAAACCCAACCAAGACATTCCGAAAACCCGCCAAAACATCATAAAAACAAATCAAAACCAACCAAAATATTCCAAAAACCCGCCAAAATGATTTAGACCCGCAAAACTCATCAAAACATTCTGAAAAGATGCCAAAACATTAGAAAACCAGCCTGAACTGATCAAAACATTCAAAAAACTTGGCAAAACATCATAAAAACAAATCAAAACCAACCAAAACATTCCAAAAACCCGACAAAATAGTTTAGAACCTGCCAAACCCGATCAAAACATTCTGAAAAGATGCCAAAATACTATCAAACCAGTAAGAAGTGATCGAAACATTCAATAACTTGCCAAAACATAATCAAAACAAATGAAAGCAAACCAAAACATTCCAAATACCCGCCAAAAGATTTTAAAACCCGCCAAAAGGAATCCAAACATTCCAAAACCTGCCATGACAATATAAACAACACAAGAGAAAACAAAACATTCTAAAACACCACCAAAACATTCCGAAAACCCGCCAAAACATCATAAAAACAAATCAAAACCAACCAAAAAATAAGCGGAACACGGCAACATATTGGCAAGCAAGAGACGGAGAACGCGGCACCTTCTAGGAAGCCAAGAAGGAAGCCGCACAACACCTGCACTGTGTCTGCAACTTTCAAACTGCTAGAAGCTAGTGGCTTGCCACTGGCCTGCCTCTTCAATTGCCATTAGCATTCCAATGGAAGCTATTCTTGGACAACTTTGCTCTGCTTGCTGCTAGTTCTGCCCCAGCCTACCATAGAGAACCTTGCTCTTGCCTTGAGGCTCTGAGATGCCAAGAACTTGTCAACTTCAAAGGGCGGGCCGGGCTACATCTACTCAGCTGCCACAGTTTCTCCTTGCTAGACCTAGTGGGAAAGCATTTTGCTGAGATGCAGAAGGCAAGAAACGCACAATACGGAGACGCGGAGCTGTCCCAAGTGCCGCTGCCAGGCGTCTTTCCGCAGAAGGAGCGCCCCGGAGCGCACCGCAACCGGCACCGTCATCTCTGCGCAAAGAGCCAAAATATTTTAAAACCCGCCAAAACTAATCCAAAAATATTTTCAAACCCGCCAAAATAGAAAACCAGACAGAAGTGATCAATACATTCGAAAAAACCTGACAAAACATGAGAAAGCCCACCAAAGCTAATCCAAACACACCAAAAACTGGGCTAAACAGAATCAAAACAAATCAAAACAAATCCAAACCTTCTAAAAACCCGCCAAAATATTTCAAAACCCGTCAAAACTAAACAAAACCTTCCGAATACCCGCCAAAACATTCCAAATACCCGCCAAAAGATTTTAAAACCCGCCAAAAAGAATCCAAACATTCCAAAACCTGCCAACACAATAAAAACAACTCAAGAGAATACAAAACATTCTAAAACCCAACCAAGACATTCCGAAAACCCGCCAAAACATCATAAAAACAAATCAAAACCAACCAAAATATTCCAAAAACCCGCCAAAATGATTTAGACCCGCAAAACTCATCTAAACATTCTGAAAAGATGCCAAAACATTAGAAAACCAGCCTGAACTGATCAAAACATTCAAAAAACTTGGCAAATCATCATAACAACAAATCAAAACCAACCAAAACATTCCTAAAACCTGACAAAATAGTTTAGAACCTGCCAAACCTGATCAAAACATTCTGAAAAGATGCCAAAATACTAGAAAACCAGTCAGAAGTGATCGAAACTTTCAATAACTTGCCAAAACATCATCAAAACAAATGAAAGCAAACCAAAACATTCCAAATACCTGCCAAAAGATTTTAAAACCCGCCAAAAGGAATCCAAACATTCCAAAACCTGCCAAGACAATCAAAACAACACAAGAGTAAACAAAACATTCTGAAACACCATCAAAACATTCCGAAAACCTGCCAAAACATCATAAAAACAATTCAAAACCAACCAAAAAATAAGAGGAACACGGCAACATATTGGCAAGCAAGAGACGGAGAACGTGACACCTTCTAGGAGGCCAAGAAGGAAGCCGCACAACACCTGCACTGTGTCTGCAACTTTCAAACTGCTAGAAGCTAGTGGCTTGCCACTGGCTTGCCTCTTCAATTGCCATTAGCATTCCAATGGAAGCTATTCTTGGACAACTTTGCTCTGCTTGCTGCTAGTTCTGCCCCAGCCTACCATAGATAACCTTGCTCTTGCCTTGAGGCTCTGAGATGCCAAGAACTTGTCAACTTCAAAGGGCGGGCCGGGCTACATCTACTCAGCTGCCACTGTTTCTCCTTGCTAGACCTAGTGGGAAAGCATTTTGCTGAGATGCAGAAGGCAAGAAACGCAGAATACGGAGACGCGGAGCTGTCCCAAGTGCCGCTGCCAGGCGTCTTTCCGCAGAAGGAGCGCCCCGCAGCGCACCGCAACCGGCACCGTCATCTCTGCGCAAAGAGCCAAAATAGTTTAAAACCCGCCAAAACTAATCCAAAAATATTTTCAAACCAGCCAAAATAGGAAACCAGACAGAAGTCATCAATACATTCGAAAAAACCTGACAAAACATGATCAAGCCCACCAAAGCTAATCCAAACACACCAAAAACTGGGCTAAACAGAATCAAAACAAATCAAAACAAATCGAAACCTTCTAAAAACCCGCCAAAATATTTCAAAACCCGTCAAAACTAATCAAAACCTTCCGAATACCTGCCAAAACATTCCAAATACCCGCCAAAAGATTTTAAAACCCGCCAAAAAGAATCCAAACATTCCAAAACCTGCCAACACAATAAAAACAACTCAAGAGAATACAAAACATTCTAAAACCCAACCAAGACATTCCGAAAACCCGCCAAAATATCATAAAAACAAATCAAAACCAACCAAAATATTCCAAAAACCCGCCAAAATGATTTAGACCCGCAAAACTCATCAAAACATTCTGAAAAGATGCCAAAACATTAGAAAACCAGCCTGAACTGATCAAAACATTCAAAAAACTTGGCAAAACATCATAAAAACAAATCAAAACCAACCAAAACATTCCAAAAACCTGACAAAATAGTTTAGAACCTGCCAAACCTGATCAAAACATTCTGAAAAGATGCCAAAATACTAGAAAACCAGTCAGAAGTGATCGAAACTTTCAATAACTTGCCAAAACATAATCAAAACAAATGAAAGCAAACCAAAACATTCCAAATACCCGCCAAAAGATTTTAAAACCCGCCAAAAGGAATCCAAACATTCCAAAACCTGCCAAGACAATCAAAACAACACAAGAGTAAACAAAACATTCTGAAACACCACCAAAACATTCCGAAAACCCACCAAAACATCATCAAAACAAATCAAAACCAACCAAAAAATAAGAGGAACACGGCAACATATTGGCAAGCAAGAGACGGAGAGCGCGGCACCTTCTAGGAGGCCAAGAAGGAAGCCGCACAACACCTGCACTGTGTCTGCAACTTTCAAACTGCTAGAAGCTAGTGGCTTGCCACTGGCCTGCCTCTTCAATTGCCATTAGCATTCCAATGGAAGCTATTCTTGGACAACTTTGCTCTGCTTGCTGCTAGTTCTGCCCCAGCCTACCATAGAGAACCTTGCTCTTCCCTTGAGGCTCTGAGATGCCAAGAACTTGTCAACTTCAAAGGGCGGGCCGGGCTACATCTACTCAGCTGCCACTGTTTCTCCTTGCTAGACCTAGTGGGAAAGCATTTTGCTGAGATGCAGAAGGCAAGAAACGCAGAATACGGAGACGCGGAGCTGTCCCAAGTGCCGCTGCCAGGCGTCTTTCCGCAGAAGGAGCGCCCCGCAGCGCACCGCAACCGGCACCGTCATCTCTGCGCAAAGAGCCAAAATAGTTTAAAACCCGCCAAAACTAATCCAAAAATATTTTCAAACCAGCCAAAATAGGAAACCAGACAGAAGTCATCAATACATTCGAAAAAACCTGACAAAACATGAGAAAGCCCAGCAAAGCTAATCCAAACACACCAAAAACTGGGCTAAACAGAATCAAAACAAATCAAAACAAATCGAAACCTTCTAAAAACCCGCCAAAATATTTCAAAACCCGTCAAAACTAATCAAAACATTCCGAATACCTGCCAAAACATTCCAAATACCCGCCAAAAGATTTTAAAACCCGCCAAAAAGAATCCAAACATTCCAAAACCTGCCAACACAATAAAAACAACTCAAGAGAATACAAAACATTCTAAAACCCAACCAAGACATTCCGAAAACCCGCCAAAATATCATAAAAACAAATCAAAACCAACCAAAATATTCCAAAAACCCGCCAAAATGATTTAGACCCGCAAAACTCATCAAAACATTCTGAAAAGATGCCAAAACATTAGAAAACCAGCCTGAACTGATCAAAACATTCAAAAAACTTGGCAAAACATCATAAAAACAAATCAAAACCAACCAAAACATTCCAAAAACCTGACAAAATAGTTTAGAACCTGCCAAACCTGATCAAAACATTCTGAAAAGATGCCAAAATACTAGAAAACCAGTCAGAAGTGATCGAAACTTTCAATAACTTGCCAAAACATAATCAAAACAAATGAAAGCAAACCAAAACATTCCAAATACCCGCCAAAAGATTTTAAAACCCGCCAAAAGGAATCCAAACATTCCAAAACCTGCCAAGACAATCAAAACAACACAAGAGTAAACAAAACATTCTGAAACACCACCAAAACATTCCGAAAACCCACCAAAACATCATCAAAACAAATCAAAACCAACCAAAAAATAAGAGGAACACGGCAACATATTGGCAAGCAAGAGACGGAGAGCGCGGCACCTTCTAGGAGGCCAAGAAGGAAGCCGCACAACACCTGCACTGTGTCTGCAACTTTCAAACTGCTAGAAGCTAGTGGCTTGCCACTGGCCTGCCTCTTCAATTGCCATTAGCATTCCAATGGAAGCTATTCTTGGACAACTTTGCTCTGCTTGCTGCTAGTTCTGCCCCAGCCTACCATAGAGAACCTTGCTCTTCCCTTGAGGCTCTGAGATGCCAAGAACTTGTCAACTTCAAAGGGCGGGCCAGGCTACATCTACTCAGCTGCCACAGTTTCTCCTTGCTAGATCTAGTGGGAAAGCATTTTGCTGAGATGCAGAAGGCAAGAAACGCAGAATACGGAGATGCGGAGCTGTCCCAAGTGCCGCTGCCAGGCGTCTTTCCGCAGAAGGAGCGCCCCGGAGCGCCCCGCAACCAGCACCGTCATCTCTGCGCAAAGAGCCAAAATATTTTAAAACCCGCCAAAACTCATCCAAAAATATTTTCAAACCCGCCAAAATAGAAAACCAGACAGAGGTGATCAATACATTCGAAAAAACCTGACAAAACATGAGAAAGCCCAGCAAAGCTAATCCAAACACACCAAAAACTGGGCTAAACAGAATCAAAACAAATCAAAACAAATCCAAACCTTCTAAAAACCCGCCAAAATATTTCAAAACCCGTCAAAACTAATCAAAACATTCCGAATACCCGCCAAAACATTCCAAATACCCGCCAAAAGATTTTAAAACCCGCCAAAAAGTATCCAAACATTCCAAAACCTGCCAACACAATAAAAACAACTCAAGAGAATACAAAACATTCTAAAACCCAAACAAGACATTCCGAAAACCCGCCAAAACATCATAAAAACAAATCAAAACCAACCAAAACATTCCAAAAACCAGCCAAAATATTCCGAAATCTGGCCAAAACATCATAAAAAGAAATCAAAACCAACCAAAACATTCCAAAAACCCGACAAAATAGTTTAGAACCTGCCAAACCTGATCAAAACATTCTGAAAAGATGCCAAAATACTAGAAAACCAGTCAGAAGTGATCGAAACTTTCAATAGCTTGCCAAAACATAATCAAAACAAATGAAAGCAAACCAAAACATTCCAAATACCCACCAAAATATTTTAAAACCCGCCAAAAGGAATCCAAATGTTCCACAACCTGCCAAGACAATCAAAACAACACAAGAGAAAACAAAACATTCTGAAACACCACCAAAACATTCTAAAACACCACCAAAACATTCCGAAAACCCGCCAAAACATCATAAAAACAAATCAAAACCAACCAAAAAATAAGAGGAACACGGCAACATATTGGCAAGCAAGAGACGGAGAACGCGGCACCTTCTAGGAGGCCAAGAAGGAAGCCGCACAACACCTGCACTGTGTCTGCAACTTTCAAACTGCTAGAAGCTAGTGGCTTGCCACTGGCCTGCCTCTTCAATTGCCATTAGCATTCCAATGGAAGCTATTCTTGGACAACTTTGCTCTGCTTGCTGCTAGTTCTGCCCCAGCCTACCATAGAGAACCTTGCTCTTGCCTTGAGGCTCTGAGATGCCAAGAACTTGTCAACTTCAAAGGGCGGGCCGGGCTACATCTACTCAGCTGCCACAGTTTCTCCTTGCTAGACCTAGTGGGAAAGCATTTTGCTGAGATGCAGAAGGCAAGAAACGCAGAATACGGAGATGCGGAGCTGTCCCAAGTGCCGCTGCCAGGCGTCTTTCCGCAGAAGGAGCGCCCCGGAGCGCCCCGCAACCGGCACCGTCATCTCTGCGCAAAGAGCCAAAATAATTTCAAACCCGCCAAAACTCATCCAAAAATATTTTCAAACCCGCCAAAATAGAAAACCAGACAGAAGTGATCAATACATTCGAAAAAACCTGACAAAACATGAGAAAGCCCACCAAAGCTAATCCAAACACACCAAAAACTGGGCTAAACAGAATCAAAACAAATCAAAACAAATCCAAACCTTCTAAAAACCCGCCAAAATATTTCAAAACCCGTCAAAACTAAACAAAACCTTCCGAATACCCGCCAAAACATTCCAAATACCCGCCAAAAGATTTTAAAACCTGCCAAAAAGAATCCAAACATTCCAAAACCTGCCAACACAATAAAAACAACTCAAGAGAATACAAAACATTCTAAAACCCAACCAAGACATTCCGAAAACCCGCCAAAACATCATAAAAACAAATCAAAACCAACCAAAATATTCCAAAAACCCGCCAAAATGATTTAGACCCGCAAAACTCATCAAAACATTCTGAAAAGATGCCAAAACATTAGAAAACCAGCCTGAACTGATCAAAACATTCAAAAAACTTGGCAAAACATCATAAAAACAAATCAAAACCAACCAAAACATTCCAAAAACCAGCCAAAATATTCCGAAATCTGGCCAAAACATCATAAAACCAAATCAAAACCAACCAAAACATTCCAAAAACCTGACAAAATAGTTTAGAACCCGCCAAAACTGATCAAAACATTCTGAAAAGATGCCAAAATACTAGAAAACCAGTCAGAAGTGATCGAAACATTCAATAGCTTGCCAAAACATAATCAAAACAAATGAAAGCAAACCAAAACATTCCAAATACCCGCCAAAAGATTTTAAAACCCGCCAAAAGGAATCCAAACATTCCAAAACCTGCCAACACAATAAAAACAACACAAGAGAAAACAAAACATTCTAAAACCCAACCAAAACATTCCGAAAACCTGCCAAAACATCATAAAAACAAATCAAAACCAACCAAAAAATAAGAGGAACACGGCAACATATTGGCAAGCAAGAGACGGAGAACACGGCACCTTCTAGGAGGCCAAGAAGGAAGCCGCACAACACCTGCACTGTGTCTGCAACTTTCAAACTGCTAGAAGCTAGTGGCTTGCCACTGGCCTGCCTCTTCAATTGCCATTAGCATTCCAATGGAAGCTATTCTTGGACAACTTTGCTCTGCTTGCTGCTAGTTCTGCCCCAGCCTACCATAGAGAACCTTGCTCTTGCCTTGAGGCTCTGAGATGCCAAGAACTTGTCAACTTCAAAGGGCGGGCCGGGCTACATCTACTCAGCTGCCACAGTTTCTCCTTGCTAGACCTAGTGGGAAAGCATTTTGCTGAGATGCAGAAGGCAAGAAACACAGAATACGGAGACGCGGAGCTGTCCCAAGTGCCGCTGCCAGGCGTCTTTCCGCAGAAGGAGCGCCCCGGAGCGCACCGCAACCGGCACTGTCATCTCTGCGCAAAAAGCCAAAATATTTTAAAACCCGCCAAAACTAATCCAAAAATATTTTTAAACCCGCCAAAATAGAAAACCAGACAGAAGTGATCAATACATTTGAAAAAACCTGACAAAACATGATCAAGCCCACCAAAGCTAATCCAAACACACCAAAAACTGGGCTAAACAGAATCAAAACAAATCAAAACAAATCCAAACCTTCTAAAAACCCGCCAAAATATTTCAAAACCCGTCAAAACTAATCAAAACCTTCCGAATACCCGCCAAAACATTCCAAATACCCGCCAAAAGATTTTAAAACCCGCCAAAAAGAATCCAAACATTCCAAAACCTGCCAACACAATAAAAACAACTCAAGAGAATACAAAACATTCTAAAACCCAACCAAGACATTCCGAAAACCCGCCAAAACATCATAAAAACAAATCAAAACCAACCATAATATTCCAAAAACCCGCCAAAATGATTTAGACCCACAAAACTCATCAAAACATTCTGAAAAGATGCCAAAACATTAGAAAACCAGCCAGAACTGATCAAAACATTCAAAAAACTTGGCAAAACACCATAAAAACAAATCAAAACCAACCAAAAAATAAGAGGAACACGGCAACATATTGGCAAGCAAGAGACGGAGAACGTGACACCTTCTAGGAGGCCAAGAAGGAAGCCGCACAACACCTGCACTGTGTCTGCAACTTTCAAACTGCTAGAAGCTAGTGGCTTGCCACTGGCCTGCCTCTTCAATTGCCATTAGCATTCCAATGGAAGCTATTCTTGGACAACTTTGCTCTGCTTGCTGCTAGTTCTGCCCCAGCCTACCATAGATAACCTTGCTCTTGCCTTGAGGCTCTGAGATGCCAAGAACTTGTCAACTTCAAAGGGCGGGCCGGGCTACATCTACTCAGCTGCCACAGTTTCTCCTTGCTAGACCTAGTGGGAAAGCATTTTGCTGAGATGCAGAAGGCAAGAAACGCAGAATACGGAGATGCGGAGCTGTCCCAAGTGCCGCTGCCAGGCGTCTTTCCGCAGAAGGAGCGCCCCGGAGCGCACCGCAACCGGCACCGTCATCTCTGCGCAAAGAGCCAAAATATTTTAAAACCCGCCAAAACTCATCCAAAAATATTTTCAAACCCGCCAAAATAGAAAACCAGACAGAGGTGATCAATACATTCGAAAAAACCTGACAAAACATGATCAAGCCCACCAAAGCTAATCCAAACACACCAAAAACTGGGCTAAACAGAATCAAAACAAATCAAAACAAATCCAAACCTTCTAAAAACCCGCCAAAATATTTCAAAACCCGTCAAAACTAATCAAAATATTCTGAATACCCGCCAAAACATTCCAAATACCAGCCAAAAGATTTTAAAACTCGCCAAAAAGTATCCAAATATTCCAAAACCTGCCAACACAATAAAAACAACTCAAGAGAATACAAAACATTCTAAAACCCAACCAAGACATTCCGAAAACCCGCCAAAACATCATAAAAACAAATCAAAACCAACCAAAATATTCCAAAAACCCGCCAAAATGATTTAGACCCGCAAAACTCATCAAAACATTCTGAAAAGATGCCAAAACATTAGAAAACCAGCCTGAACTGATCAAAACATTCAAAAAACTTGGCAAAACATCATAAAAACAAATCAAAACCAACCGAAACATTCCGAAAACCAGCCAAAATATTCCGAAATCTGGCCAAAACATCATAAAACCAAATCAAAACCAACCAAAACATTCCACAAACCCGACAAAATAGTTTAGAACCCGCCAAAACTGATCAAAACATTCTGAAAAGATGCCAAAATACTATCAAACCAGTAAGAAGTGATCGAAACATTCAATAACTTGCCAAAACATAATCAAAACAAATGAAAGCAAACCAAAACATTCCAAATACCCGCCAAAAGATTTGAAAACCCGCCAAAAGGAATCCAAACATTCCAAAACCTGCCAACACAATAAAAACAACTCAAGAGAAAACAAAACATTCTAAAACCCAACCAAAACATTCCGAAAACCCACCAAAACATCATAAAAACAAATCAAAACCAACCAAAAAATAAGAGGAACACGGCAACATATTGGCAAGCAAGAGACGGAGAACGCGGCACCTTCTAGGAGGCCAAGAAGGAAGCCGCACAACACCTGCACTGTGTCTGCAACTTTCAAACTGCTAGAAGCTAGTGGCTTGCCACTGGCCTGCCTCTTCAATTGCCATTAGCATTCCAATGGAAGCTATTCTTGGACAACTTTGCTCTGCTTGCTGCTAGTTCTGCCCCAGCCTACCATAGAGAACCTTGCTCTTGCCTTGAGGCTCTGAGATGCCAAGAACTTGTCAACTTCAAAGGGCGGGCCGGGCTACATCTACTCAGCTGCCACAATTTCTCCTTGCTAGACCTAGTGGGAAAGCATTTTGCTGAGATGCAGAAGGCAAGAAACGCAGAATACGGAGACGCGGAGCTGTCCCAAGTGCCGCTGCCAGGCGTCTTTCCGCAGAAGGAGCGCCCCGGAGCGCACCGCAACCGGCACCGTCATCTCTGCGCAAAGAGCCAAAATATTTTCAAACCCGCCAAAACTAATCCAAAAATATTTTCAAACCCGCCAAAATAGAAAACCAGACAGAAGTGATCAATACATTCGAAAAAACCTGGCAAGACATGATCAAGCCCACCAAAGCCAATCCAAACACACCAAAAAATTGGGCTAAACAGAATCAAAACAAATCAAAACAAATCGAAACCTTCTAAAAACCCGCCAAAATATTTCAAAACCCGTCAAAACTAATCAAAACATTCTGAATACCCGCCAAAACATTCCAAATACCAGCCAAAAGATTGTAAAACTCGCCAAAAAGTATCCAAACATTCCAAAACCTGCCAACACAATAAAAACAACTCAAGAGAATACAAAACATTCTAAAACCCAACCAAGACATTCCGAAAACCCGCCAAAACATCATAAAAACAAATCAAAACCAACCAAAATATTCCAAAAACCCGCCAAAATGATTTAGACCCACAAAACTCATCAAAACATGCTGAAAAGATGCCAAAACATTAGAAAACCAGCCTGAACTGATCAAAACATTCAAAAAACTTGGCAAAACATCATAAAAACAAATCAAAACCAACCAAAACATTCCAAAAACCTGACAAAATAGTTTAGAACCTGCCAAAACTGATCAAAACATTCTGAAAAGATGCCAAAATACTAGAAAACCAGTCAGAAGTGATCGAAACTTTCAATAACTTGTCAAAACATCATCAAAACAAATGAGAGCAAACCAAAACATTCCAAATACCTGCCAAAAGATTTTAAAACCCGCCAAAAGGAATCCAAATGTTCCACAACCTGCCAAGACAATCAAAACAACACAAGAGAAAACAAAACATTCTAAAACACCACCAAAACATTCCAAAAACCCGCCAAAACATCATAAAAACAAATCAAAACCACCCAAAAAATAAGAGGAACACGGCAACATATTGGCAAGCAAGAGACGGAGAACGCGGCACCTTCTAGGAGGCCAAGAAGGAAGCCGCACAACACCTGCACTGTGTCTGCAACTTTCAAACTGCTAGAAGCTAGTGGCTTGCCACTGGCCTGCCTCTTCAATTGCCATTAGCATTCCAATGGAAGCTATTCTTGGACAACTTTGCTCTGCTTGCTGCTAGTTCTGCCCCAGCCTACCATAGAGAACCTTGCTCTTGCCTTGAGGCTCTGAGATGCCAAGAACTTGTCAACTTCAAAGGGCGGGCCAGGCTACATCTACTCAGCTGCCACAGTTTCTCCTTGCTAGATCTAGTGGGAAAGCATTTTGCTGAGATGCAGAAGGCAAGAAACGCAGAATACGGAGATGCGGAGCTGTCCCAAGTGCCGCTGCCAGGCGTCTTTCCGCAGAAGGAGCGCCCCGGAGCGCCCCGCAACCGGCACCGTCATCTCTGCGCAAAGAGCCAAAATATTTTCAAACCCGCCAAAACTCATCCAAAAATATTTTCAAACCCGCCAAAATAGAAAACCAGACAGAGGTGATCAATACATTCGAAAAAACCTGACAAAACATGATCAAGCCCACCAAAGCTAATCCAAACACACCAAAAACTGGGCTAAACAGAATCAAAACAAATCAAAACAAATCCAAACCTTCTAAAAACCCGCCAAACTATTTCAAAACCCGTCAAAACTAAACAAAACCTTCCGAATACCCGCCAAAACATTCCAAATACCCGCCAAAAGATTTTAAAACCTGCCAAAAAGAATCCAAACATTCCAAAACCTGCCAACACAATAAAAACAACTCAAGAGAATACAAAACATTCTAAAACCCAACCAAGACATTCCGAAAACCCGCCAAAACATCATAAAAACAAATCAAAACCAACCAAAATATTCCAAAAACCCGCCAAAATGATTTAGACCCGCAAAACTCATCAAAACATTCTGAAAAGATGCCAAAACATTAGACAACCAGCCTGAACTGATCAAAACATTCAAAAAACTTGGCAAAACATCATAAAAACAAATCAAAACCAACCAAAACATTCCAAAAACCTGACAAAATAGTTTAGAACCTGCCAAACCTGATCAAAACATTCTGAAAAGATGCCAAAATACTAGAAAACCAGTCAGAAGTGATCGAAACTTTCAATAGCTTGCCAAAACATAATCAAAACAAATGAAAGCAAACCAAAACATTCCAAATACCCGCCAAAAGATTTTAAAACCCGCCAAAAGGAATCCAAATGTTCCACAACCTGCCAAGACAATCAAAACAACACAAGAGAAAACAAAACATTCTAAAACACCATCAAAACATTCCGAAAACCCGCCAAAACATCATAAAAACAAATCAAAACCAACCAAAAAATAAGAGGAACACGGCAACATATTGGCAAGCAAGAGACGGAGAAGGTGACACCTTCTAGGAGGCCAAGAAGGAAGCCGCACAACACCTGCACTGTGTCTGCAACTTTCAAACTGCTAGAAGCTAGTGGCTTGCCACTGGCCTGCCTCTTCAATTGCCATTAGCATTCCAATGGAAGCTATTCTTGGACAACTTTGCTCTGCTTGCTGCTAGTTCTGCCCCAGCCTACCATAGATAACCTTGCTCTTGCCTTGAGGCTCTGAGATGCCAAGAACTTGTCAACTTCAAAGGGCGGGCCGGGCTACATCTACTCAGCTGCCACAGTTTCTCCTTGCTAGACCTAGTGGGAAAGCATTTTGCTGAGATGCAGAAGGCAAGAAACGCAGAATACGGAGACGCGGAGCTGTCCCAAGTGCCGCTGCCAGGGGTCTTTCCGCAGAAGGAGCGCCCCGGAGCGCCCCGCAACCGGCACCGTCATCTCTGCGCAAAGAGCCAAAATATTTTAAAACCTGCCAAAACTCATCCAAAAATATTTTCAAACCAGCCAAAATAGGAAACCAGACAGAAGTCATCAATACATTCGAAAAAACCTGACAAAACATGATCAAGCCCACCAAAGCTAATCCAAACACACCAAAAACTGGGCTAAACAGAATCAAAACAAATCAAAACAAATCCAAACCTTCTAAAAACCCGCCAAAATATTTCAAAACCCGTCAAAACTAATCAAAACCTTCCGAATACCTGCCAAAACATTCCAAATACCCGCCAAAAGATTTTAAAACCCGCCAAAAAGAATCCAAACATTCCAAAACCTGCCAACACAATAAAAACAACTCAAGAGAATACAAAACATTCTAAAACCCAACCAAGACATTCCGAAAACCCGCCAAAACATCATAAAAACAAATCAAAACCAACCAAAATATTCCAAAAACCAGCCAAAATATTCCGAAATCTGGCCAAAACATCATAAAAACAAATCAAAACCAACCAAAACATTCCAAAAACCCGACAAAATAGTTTAGAACCTGCCAAACCTGATCAAAACATTCTGAAAAGATGCCAAAATACTAGAAAACCAGTCAGAAGTGATCGAAACTTTCAATAGCTTGCCAAAACATAATCAAAACAAATGAAAGCAAACCAAAACATTCCAAATACCCACCAAAATATTTTAAAACCCGCCAAAAGGAATCCAAATGTTCCACAACCTGCCAAGACAATCAAAACAACACAAGAGAAAACAAAACATTCTGAAACACCACCAAAACATTCCGAAACACCACCAAAACATTCCGAAAACCCGCCAAAACATCATCAAAACAAATCAAAACCAACCAAAAAATAAGAGGAACACGGCAACATATTGGCAAGCAAGAGACGGAGAACGCGGCACCTTCTAGGAGGCCAAGAAGGAAGCCGCACAACACCTGCACTGTGTCTGCAACTTTCAAACTGCTAGAAGCTAGTGGCTTGCCACTGGCCTGCCTCTTCAATTGCCATTAGCATTCCAATGGAAGCTATTCTTGGACAACTTTGCTCTGCTTGCTGCTAGTTCTGCCCCAGCCTACCATAGAGAACCTTGCTCTTGCCTTGAGGCTCTGAGATGCCAAGAACTTGTCAACTTCAAAGGGCGGGCCAGGCTACATCTACTCAGCTGCCACAGTTTCTCCTTGCTAGATCTAGTGGGAAAGCATTTTGCTGAGATGCAGAAGGCAAGAAACGCAGAATACGGAGATGCGGAGCTGTCCCAAGTGCCGCTGCCAGGCGTCTTTCCGCAGAAGGAGCGCCCCGGAGCGCCCCGCAACCGGCACCGTCATCTCTGCGCAAAGAGCCAAAATATTTTCAAACCCGCCAAAACTCATCCAAAAATATTTTCAAACCCGCCAAAATAGAAAACCAGACAGAGGTGATCAATACATTCGAAAAAACCTGACAAAACATGATCAAGCCCACCAAAGCTAATCCAAACACACCAAAAACTGGGCTAAACAGAATCAAAACAAATCAAAACAAATCCAAACCTTCTAAAAACCCGCCAAACTATTTCAAAACCCGTCAAAACTAAACAAAACCTTCCGAATACCCGCCAAAACATTCCAAATACCCGCCAAAAGATTTTAAAACCTGCCAAAAAGAATCCAAACATTCCAAAACCTGCCAACACAATAAAAACAACTCAAGAGAATACAAAACATTCTAAAACCCAACCAAGACATTCCGAAAACCCGCCAAAACATCATAAAAACAAATCAAAACCAACCAAAATATTCCAAAAACCCGCCAAAATGATTTAGACCCGCAAAACTCATCAAAACATTCTGAAAAGATGCCAAAACATTAGACAACCAGCCTGAACTGATCAAAACATTCAAAAAACTTGGCAAAACATCATAAAAACAAATCAAAACCAACCAAAACATTCCAAAAACCTGACAAAATAGTTTAGAACCTGCCAAACCTGATCAAAACATTCTGAAAAGATGCCAAAATACTAGAAAACCAGTCAGAAGTGATCGAAACTTTCAATAGCTTGCCAAAACATAATCAAAACAAATGAAAGCAAACCAAAACATTCCAAATACCCGCCAAAAGATTTTAAAACCCGCCAAAAGGAATCCAAATGTTCCACAACCTGCCAAGACAATCAAAACAACACAAGAGAAAACAAAACATTCTAAAACACCATCAAAACATTCCGAAAACCCGCCAAAACATCATAAAAACAAATCAAAACCAACCAAAAAATAAGAGGAACACGGCAACATATTGGCAAGCAAGAGACGGAGAAGGTGACACCTTCTAGGAGGCCAAGAAGGAAGCCACACAACACCTGCACTGTGTCTGCAACTTTCAAACTGCTAGAAGCTAGTGGCTTGCCACTGGCCTGCCTCTTCAATTGCCATTAGCATTCCAATGGAAGCTATTCTTGGACAACTTTGCTCTGCTTGCTGCTAGTTCTGCCCCAGCCTACCATAGATAACCTTGCTCTTGCCTTGAGGCTCTGAGATGCCAAGAACTTGTCAACTTCAAAGGGCGGGCCGGGCTACATCTACTCAGCTGCCACAGTTTCTCCTTGCTAGACCTAGTGGGAAAGCATTTTGCTGAGATGCAGAAGGCAAGAAACGCAGAATACGGAGACGCGGAGCTGTCCCAAGTGCCGCTGCCAGGGGTCTTTCCGCAGAAGGAGCGCCCCGGAGCGCCCCGCAACCGGCACCGTCATCTCTGCGCAAAGAGCCAAAATATTTTAAAACCTGCCAAAACTCATCCAAAAATATTTTCAAACCAGCCAAAATAGGAAACCAGACAGAAGTCATCAATACATTCGAAAAAACCTGACAAAACATGATCAAGCCCACCAAAGCTAATCCAAACACACCAAAAACTGGGCTAAACAGAATCAAAACAAATCAAAACAAATCCAAACCTTCTAAAAACCCGCCAAAATATTTCAAAACCCGTCAAAACTAATCAAAACCTTCCGAATACCTGCCAAAACATTCCAAATACCCGCCAAAAGATTTTAAAACCCGCCAAAAAGAATCCAAACATTCCAAAACCTGCCAACACAATAAAAACAACTCAAGAGAATACAAAACATTCTAAAACCCAACCAAGACATTCCGAAAACCCGCCAAAACATCATAAAAACAAATCAAAACCAACCAAAATATTCCAAAAACCCGCCAAAATGATTTAGACCCACAAAACTCATCAAAACATTCTGAAAAGATGCCAAAACATTAGAAAACCAGCCTGAACTGATCAAAACATTCAAAAAACTTGGCAAATCATCATAAAAACAAATCAAAACCAAACAAAAAATTCCTAAAACCTGATAAAATAGTTTAGAACCTGCCAAACCCGATCAAAACATTCTGAAAAGATGCCAAAATACTATCAAACCAGTAAGAAGTGATCGAAACATTCAATAACTTGCCAAAACATAATCAAAACAAATGAAAGCATACCAAAACATTCCAAATACCCGCCAAAAGATTTTAAAACCCGCCAAAAGGAATCCAAACATTCCAAAACCTGCCAAGACAATATAAACAACACAAGAGAAAACAAAACATTCTAAAACACCACCAAAACATTCCGAAAACCCGCCAAAACATCATAAAAACAAATCAAAACCAACCAAAAAATAAGCGGAACACGGCAACATATTGGCAAGCAAGAGACGGAGAACGCGGCACCTTCTAGGAAGCCAAGAAGGAAGCCGCACAACACCTGCACTGTGTCTGCAACTTTCAAACTGCTAGAAGCTAGTGGCTTGCCACTGGCCTGCCTCTTCAATTGCCATTAGCATTCCAATGGAAGCTATTCTTGGACAACTTTGCTCTGCTTGCTGCTAGTTCTGCCCCAGCCTACCATAGAGAACCTTGCTCTTGCCTTGAGGCTCTGAGATGCCAAGAACTTGTCAACTTCAAAGGGCGGGCCGGGCTACATCTACTCAGCTGCCACAGTTTCTCCTTGCTAGACCTAGTGGGAAAGCATTTTGCTGAGATGCAGAAGGCAAGAAACGCAGAATACGGAGACGCGGAGCTGTCCCAAGTGCCGCTGCCAGGCGTCTTTCCGCAGAAGGAGCGCCCCGGAGCGCACCGCAACCGGCACCGTCATCTCTGCGCAAAGAGCCAAAATATTTTAAAACCCGCCAAAACTAATCCAAAAATATTTTCAAACCCGCCAAAATAGAAAACCAGACAGAAGTCATCAATACATTCGAAAAAACCTGACAAAACATGAGAAAGCCCACCAAAGCTAATCCAAACACACCAAAAACTGGGCTAAACAGAATCAAAACAAATCAAAACAAATCCAAACCTTCTAAAAACCCGCCAAAATATTTCAAAACCCGTCAAAACTAAACAAAACCTTCCGAATACCCGCCAAAACATTCCAAATACCCGCCAAAAGATTTTAAAACCCGCCAAAAAGAATCCAAACATTCCAAAACCTGCCAACACAATAAAAACAACTCAAGAGAATACAAAACATTCTAAAACCCAACCAAGACATTCCGAAAACCCGCCAAAACATCATAAAAACAAATCAAAACCAACCAAAATATTCCAAAAACCCGCCAAAATGATTTAGACCCGCAAAACTCATCAAAACATTCTGAAAAGATGCCAAAACATTAGAAAACCAGCCTGAACTGATCAAAACATTCAAAAAACTTGGCAAATCATCATAACAACAAATCAAAACCAACCAAAACATTCCTAAAACCTGACAAAATAGTTTAGAACCTGCCAAACCTGATCAAAACATTCTTAAAAGATGCCAAAATACTAGAAAACCAGTCAGAAGTGATCGAAACATTCAATAACTTGCCAAAACATAATGAAAACAAATGAAAGCAAACCAAAACATTCCAAATACCCGCCAAAAGATTTTAAAACCCGCCAAAAGGAATCCAAACATTCCAAAACCTGCCAACACAATAAAAACAACTCAAGAGAATACAAAACATTCTAAAACCCAACCAAGACATTCCGAAAACCCGCCAAAACATCATAAAAACAAATCAAAACCAACCAAAACATTCCTAAAACCTGACAAAATAGTTTAGAACCTGCCAAACCTGATCAAAACATTCTGAAAAGATGCCAAAATACTAGAAAACCAGTCAGAAGTGATCGAAACTTTCAATAACTTGCCAAAACATCATCAAAACAAATGAAAGCAAACCAAAACATTCCAAATACCTGCCAAAAGATTTTAAAACCCGCCAAAAGGAATCCAAACATTCCAAAACCTGCCAAGACAATCAAAACAACACAAGAGTAAACAAAACATTCTGAAACACCATCAAAACATTCCGAAAACCTGCCAAAACATCATAAAAACAATTCAAAACCAACCAAAAAATAAGAGGAACACGGCAACATATTGGCAAGCAAGAGACGGAGAAGGTGACACCTTCTAGGAGGCCAAGAAGGAAGCCGCACAACACCTGCACTGTGTCTGCAACTTTCAAACTGCTAGAAGCTAGTGGCTTGCCACTGGCTTGCCTCTTCAATTGCCATTAGCATTCCAATGGAAGCTATTCTTGGACAACTTTGCTCTGCTTGCTGCTAGTTCTGCCCCAGCCTACCATAGATAACCTTGCTCTTGCCTTGAGGCTCTGAGATGCCAAGAACTTGTCAACTTCAAAGGGCGGGCCGGGCTACATCTACTCAGCTGCCACTGTTTCTCCTTGCTAGACCTAGTGGGAAAGCATTTTGCTGAGATGCAGAAGGCAAGAAACGCAGAATACGGAGACGCGGAGCTGTCCCAAGTGCCGCTGCCAGGCGTCTTTCCGCAGAAGGAGCGCCCCGCAGCGCACCGCAACCGGCACCGTCATCTCTGCGCAAAGAGCCAAAATAGTTTAAAACCCGCCAAAACTAATCCAAAAATATTTTCAAACCAGCCAAAATAGGAAACCAGACAGAAGTCATCAATACATTCGAAAAAACCTGACAAAACATGATCAAGCCCACCAAAGCTAATCCAAACACACCAAAAACTGGGCTAAACAGAATCAAAACAAATCAAAACAAATCGAAACCTTCTAAAAACCCGCCAAACTATTTCAAAACCCGTCAAAACTAAACAAAACCTTCCGAATACCTGCCAAAACATTCCAAATACCCGCCAAAAGATTTTAAAACCCGCCAAAAAGAATCCAAACATTCCAAAACCTGCCAACACAATAAAAACAACTCAAGAGAATACAAAACATTCTAAAACCCAACCAAGACATTCCGAAAACCCGCCAAAATATCATAAAAACAAATCAAAACCAACCAAAATATTCCAAAAACCCGCCAAAATGATTTAGACCCGCAAAACTCATCAAAACATTCTGAAAAGATGCCAAAACATTAGAAAACCAGCCTGAACTGATCAAAACATTCAAAAAACTTGGCAAAACATCATAAAAACAAATCAAAACCAACCAAAACATTCCAAAAACCTGACAAAATAGTTTAGAACCTGCCAAACCTGATCAAAACATTCTGAAAAGATGCCAAAATACTAGAAAACCAGTCAGAAGTGATCGAAACTTTCAATAACTTGCCAAAACATAATCAAAACAAATGAAAGCAAACCAAAACATTCCAAATACCCGCCAAAAGATTTTAAAACCCGCCAAAAGGAATCCAAACATTCCAAAACCTGCCAAGACAATCAAAACAACACAAGAGTAAACAAAACATTCTGAAACACCACCAAAACATTCCGAAAACCCACCAAAACATCATCAAAACAAATCAAAACCAACCAAAAAATAAGAGGAACACGGCAACATATTGGCAAGCAAGAGACGGAGAGCGCGGCACCTTCTAGGAGGCCAAGAAGGAAGCCGCACAACACCTGCACTGTGTCTGCAACTTTCAAACTGCTAGAAGCTAGTGGCTTGCCACTGGCCTGCCTCTTCAATTGCCATTAGCATTCCAATGGAAGCTATTCTTGGACAACTTTGCTCTGCTTGCTGCTAGTTCTGCCCCAGCCTACCATAGAGAACCTTGCTCTTGCCTTGAGGCTCTGAGATGCCAAGAACTTGTCAACTTCAAAGGGCGGGCCAGGCTACATCTACTCAGCTGCCACAGTTTCTCCTTGCTAGATCTAGTGGGAAAGCATTTTGCTGAGATGCAGAAGGCAAGAAACGCAGAATACGGAGATGCGGAGCTGTCCCAAGTGCCGCTGCCAGGCGTCTTTCCGCAGAAGGAGCGCCCCGGAGCGCCCCGCAACCGGCACCGTCATCTCTGCGCAAAGAGCCAAAATATTTTAAAACCCGCCAAAACTCATCCAAAAATATTTTCAAACCCGCCAAAATAGAAAACCAGACAGAGGTGATCAATACATTCGAAAAAACCTGACAAAACATGAGAAAGCCCAGCAAAGCTAATCCAAACACACCAAAAACTGGGCTAAACAGAATCAAAACAAATCAAAACAAATCCAAACCTTCTAAAAACCCGCCAAAATATTTCAAAACCCGTCAAAACTAATCAAAACATTCCGAATACCCGCCAAAACATTCCAAATACCCGCCAAAAGATTTTAAAACCCGCCAAAAAGTATCCAAACATTCCAAAACCTGCCAACACAATAAAAACAACTCAAGAGAATACAAAACATTCTAAAACCCAAACAAGACATTCCGAAAACCCGCCAAAACATCATAAAAACAAATCAAAACCAACCAAAACATTCCAAAAACCAGCCAAAATATTCCGAAATCTGGCCAAAACATCATAAAAAGAAATCAAAACCAACCAAAACATTCCAAAAACCCGACAAAATAGTTTAGAACCTGCCAAACCTGATCAAAACATTCTGAAAAGATGCCAAAATACTAGAAAACCAGTCAGAAGTGATCGAAACTTTCAATAGCTTGCCAAAACATAATCAAAACAAATGAAAGCAAACCAAAACATTCCAAATACCCACCAAAATATTTTAAAACCCGCCAAAAGGAATCCAAATGTTCCACAACCTGCCAAGACAATCAAAACAACACAAGAGAAAACAAAACATTCTGAAACACCACCAAAACATTCTAAAACACCACCAAAACATTCCGAAAACCCGCCAAAACATCATAAAAACAATTCAAAACCAACCAAAAAATAAGAGGAACACGGCAACATATTGGCAAGCAAGAGACGGAGAACGCGGCACCTTCTAGGAGGCCAAGAAGGAAGCCGCACAACACCTGCACTGTGTCTGCAACTTTCAAACTGCTAGAAGCTAGTGGCTTGCCACTGGCTTGCCTCTTCAATTGCCATTAGCATTCCAATGGAAGCTATTCTTGGACAACTTTGCTCTGCTTGCTGCTAGTTCTGCCCCAGCCTACCATAGAGAACCTTGCTCTTGCCTTGAGGCTCTGAGATGCCAAGAACTTGTCAACTTCAAAGGGCGGGCCGGGCTACATCTACTCAGCTGCCACAGTTTCTCCTTGCTAGACCTAGTGGGAAAGCATTTTGCTGAGATGCAGAAGGCAAGAAACGCAGAATACGGAGATGCGGAGCTGTCCCAAGTGCCGCTGCCAGGCGTCTTTCCGCAGAAGGAGCGCCCCGGAGCGCCCCGCAACCGGCACCGTCATCTCTGCGCAAAGAGCCAAAATAATTTCAAACCCGCCAAAACTCATCCAAAAATATTTTCAAACCCGCCAAAATAGAAAACCAGACAGAGGTGATCAATACATTCGAAAAAACCTGACAAAACATGATCAAGCCCACCAAAGCTAATCCAAACACACCAAAAACTGGGCTAAACAGAATCAAAACAAATCAAAACAAATCCAAACCTTCTAAAAACCCGCCAAAATATTTCAAAACCCGTCAAAACTAAACAAAACCTTCCGAATACCCGCCAAAACATTCCAAATACCCGCCAAAAGATTTTAAAACCTGCCAAAAAGAATCCAAACATTCCAAAACCTGCCAACACAATAAAAACAACTCAAGAGAATACAAAACATTCTAAAACCCAACCAAGACATTCCGAAAACCCGCCAAAACATCATAAAAACAAATCAAAACCAACCAAAATATTCCAAAAACCCGCCAAAATGATTTAGACCCGCAAAACTCATCAAAACATTCTGAAAAGATGCCAAAACATTAGAAAACCAGCCTGAACTGATCAAAACATTCAAAAAACTTGGCAAAACATCATAAAAACAAATCAAAACCAACCAAAACATTCCAAAAACCAGCCAAAATATTCCGAAATCCGGCCAAAACATCATAAAACCAAATCAAAACCAACCAAAACATTCCAAAAACCTGACAAAATAGTTTAGAACCCGCCAAAACTGATCAAAACATTCTGAAAAGATGCCAAAATACTAGAAAACCAGTCAGAAGTGATCGAAACATTCAATAGCTTGCCAAAACATAATCAAAACAAATGAAAGCAAACCAAAACATTCCAAATACCCGCCAAAAGATTTTAAAACCCGCCAAAAGGAATCCAAACATTCCAAAACCTGCCAACACAATAAAAACAACTCAAGAGAAAACAAAACATTCTAAAACCCAACCAAAACATTCCGAAAACCTGCCAAAACATCATAAAAACAAATCAAAACCAACCAAAAAATAAGAGGAACACGGCAACATATTGGCAAGCAAGAGACGGAGAACGTGACACCTTCTAGGAGGCCAAGAAGGAAGCCGCACAACACCTGCACTGTGTCTGCAACTTTCAAACTGCTAGAAGCTAGTGGCTTGCCACTGGCCTGCCTCTTCAATTGCCATTAGCATTCCAATGGAAGCTATTCTTGGGCAACTTTGCTCTGCTTGCTGCTAGTTCTGCCCCAGCCTACCATAGAGAACCTTGCTCTTGCCTTGAGGCTCTGAGATGCCAAGAACTTGTCAATTTCAAAGGGCGGGCCGGGCTACATCTACTCAGCTGCCACAGTTTCTCCTTGCTAGACCTAGTGGGAAAGCATTTTGCTGAGATGCAGAAGGCAAGAAACGCAGAATACGGAGATGCGGAGCTGTCCCAAGTGCCGCTGCCAGGCGTCTTTCCGCAGAAGGAGCGCCCCGGAGCGCACCGCAACCGGCACCGTCATCTCTGCGCAAAGAGCCAAAATATTTTCAAACCCGCCAAAAGGAATCCAAAAATATTTTCAAACCCGCCAAAATAGAAAACCAGACAGAGGTGATCAATACATTCGAAAAAACCTGACAAAACATGATCAAGCCCACCAAAGCTAATCCAAACACACCAAAAACTGGGCTAAACAGAATCAAAACAAATCAAAACAAATCCAAACCTTCTAAAAACCCGCCAAACTATTTCAAAACCCGTCAAAACTAAACAAAACCTTCCGAATACCCGCCAAAACATTCCAAATACCCGCCAAAAGATTTTAAAACCTGCCAAAAAGAATCCAAACATTCCAAAACCTGCCAACACAATAAAAACAACTCAAGAGAATACAAAACATTCTAAAACCCAACCAAGACATTCCGAAAACCCGCCAAAACATCATAAAAACAAATCAAAACCAACCAAAATATTCCAAAAACCCGCCAAAATGATTTAGACCCGCAAAACTCATCAAAACATTCTGAAAAGATGCCAAAACATTAGAAAACCAGCCTGAACTGATCAAAACATTCAAAAAACTTGGCAAAACATCATAAAAACAAATCAAAACCAACCAAAACATTCCAAAAACCAGCCAAAATATTCCGAAATCCGGCCAAAACATCATAAAACCAAATCAAAACCAACCAAAACATTCCAAAAACCTGACAAAATAGTTTAGAACCCGCCAAAACTGATCAAAACATTCTGAAAAGATGCCAAAATACTAGAAAACCAGTCAGAAGTGATCGAAACATTCAATAGCTTGCCAAAACATAATCAAAACAAATGAAAGCAAACCAAAACATTCCAAATACCCGCCAAAAGATTTTAAAACCCGCCAAAAGGAATCCAAACATTCCAAAACCTGCCAACACAATAAAAACAACTCAAGAGAAAACAAAACATTCTAAAACCCAACCAAAACATTCCGAAAACCTGCCAAAACATCATAAAAACAAATCAAAACCAACCAAAAAATAAGAGGAACACGGCAACATATTGGCAAGCAAGAGACGGAGAACACGGCACCTTCTAGGAGGCCAAGAAGGAAGCCGCACAACACCTGCACTGTGTCTGCAACTTTCAAACTGCTAGAAGCTAGTGGCTTGCCACTGGCCTGCCTCTTCAATTGCCATTAGCATTCCAATGGAAGCTATTCTTGGACAACTTTGCTCTGCTTGCTGCTAGTTCTGCCCCAGCCTACCATAGAGAACCTTGCTCTTCCCTTGAGGCTCTGAGATGCCAAGAACTTGTCAACTTCAAAGGGCGGGCCGGGCTACATCTACTCAGCTGCCACAGTTTCTCCTTGCTAGACCTAGTGGGAAAGCATTTTGCTGAGATGCAGAAGGCAAGAAACACAGAATACGGAGACGCGGAGCTGTCCCAAGTGCCGCTGCCAGGCGTCTTTCCGCAGAAGGAGCGCCCCGGAGCGCACCGCAACCGGCACCGTCATCTCTGCGCAAAAAGCCAAAATATTTTAAAACCCGCCAAAACTAATCCAAAAATATTTTTAAACCCGCCAAAATAGAAAACCAGACAGAAGTGATCAATACATTTGAAAAAACCTGACAAAACATGATCAAGCCCACCAAAGCTAATCCAAACACACCAAAAACTGGGCTAAACAGAATCAAAACAAATCAAAACAAATCGAAACCTTCTAAAAACCCGCCAAAATATTTCAAAACCCGTCAAAACTAATCAAAACCTTCCGAATACCCGCCAAAACATTCCAAATACCCGCCAAAAGATTTTAAAACCCGCCAAAAAGAATCCAAACATTCCAAAACCTGCCAACACAATAAAAACAACTCAAGAGAATACAAAACATTCTAAAACCCAACCAAGACATTCCGAAAACCCGCCAAAACATCATAAAAACAAATCAAAACCAACCAAAATATTCCAAAAACCCGCCAAAATGATTTAGACCCGCAAAACTCATCAAAACATTCTGAAAAGATGCCAAAACATTAGAAAACCAGCCTGAACTGATCAAAACATTCAAAAAACTTGGCAAAACATCATAAAAACAAATCAAAACCAACCAAAACATTCCAAAAACCCGACAAAATAGTTTAGAACCTGCCAAACCCGATCAAAACATTCTGAAAAGATGCCAAAATACTATCAAACCAGTAAGAAGTGATCGAAACATTCAATAACTTGCCAAAACATAATCAAAACAAATGAAAGCATACCAAAACATTCCAAATACCCGCCAAAAGATTTTAAAACCCGCCAAAAGGAATCCAAACATTCCAAAACCTGCCAAGACAATATAAACAACACAAGAGAAAACAAAACATTCTAAAACACCACCAAAACATTCCGAAAACCCGCCAAAACATCATAAAAACAAATCAAAACCAACCAAAAAATAAGCGGAACACGGCAACATATTGGCAAGCAAGAGACGGAGAACGCGGCACCTTCTAGGAAGCCAAGAAGGAAGCCGCACAACACCTGCACTGTGTCTGCAACTTTCAAACTGCTAGAAGCTAGTGGCTTGCCACTGGCCTGCCTCTTCAATTGCCATTAGCATTCCAATGGAAGCTATTCTTGGACAACTTTGCTCTGCTTGCTGCTAGTTCTGCCCCAGCCTACCATAGAGAACCTTGCTCTTGCCTTGAGGCTCTGAGATGCCAAGAACTTGTCAACTTCAAAGGGCGGGCCGGGCTACATCTACTCAGCTGCCACAGTTTCTCCTTGCTAGACCTAGTGGGAAAGCATTTTGCTGAGATGCAGAAGGCAAGAAACGCAGAATACGGAGACGCGGAGCTGTCCCAAGTGCCGCTGCCAGGCGTCTTTCCGCAGAAGGAGCGCCCCGGAGCGCACCGCAACCGGCACCGTCATCTCTGCGCAAAGAGCCAAAATATTTTAAAACCCGCCAAAACTAATCCAAAAATATTTTCAAACCCGCCAAAATAGAAAACCAGACAGAAGTCATCAATACATTCGAAAAAACCTGACAAAACATGAGAAAGCCCACCAAAGCTAATCCAAACACACCAAAAACTGGGCTAAACAGAATCAAAACAAATCAAAACAAATCCAAACCTTCTAAAAACCCGCCAAAATATTTCAAAACCCGTCAAAACTAAACAAAACCTTCCGAATACCCGCCAAAACATTCCAAATACCCGCCAAAAGATTTTAAAACCCGCCAAAAAGAATCCAAACATTCCAAAACCTGCCAACACAATAAAAACAACTCAAGAGAATACAAAACATTCTAAAACCCAACCAAGACATTCCGAAAACCCGCCAAAACATCATAAAAACAAATCAAAACCAACCAAAATATTCCAAAAACCCGCCAAAATGATTTAGACCCGCAAAACTCATCAAAACATTCTGAAAAGATGCCAAAACATTAGAAAACCAGCCTGAACTGATCAAAACATTCAAAAAACTTGGCAAATCATCATAACAACAAATCAAAACCAACCAAAACATTCCTAAAACCTGACAAAATAGTTTAGAACCTGCCAAACCTGATCAAAACATTCTTAAAAGATGCCAAAATACTAGAAAACCAGTCAGAAGTGATCGAAACATTCAATAACTTGCCAAAACATAATGAAAACAAATGAAAGCAAACCAAAACATTCCAAATACCCGCCAAAAGATTTTAAAACCCGCCAAAAGGAATCCAAACATTCCAAAACCTGCCAACACAATAAAAACAACTCAAGAGAATACAAAACATTCTAAAACCCAACCAAGACATTCCGAAAACCCGCCAAAACATCATAAAAACAAATCAAAACCAACCAAAACATTCCTAAAACCTGACAAAATAGTTTAGAACCTGCCAAACCTGATCAAAACATTCTGAAAAGATGCCAAAATACTAGAAAACCAGTCAGAAGTGATCGAAACTTTCAATAACTTGCCAAAACATCATCAAAACAAATGAAAGCAAACCAAAACATTCCAAATACCTGCCAAAAGATTTTAAAACCCGCCAAAAGGAATCCAAACATTCCAAAACCTGCCAAGACAATCAAAACAACACAAGAGTAAACAAAACATTCTGAAACACCATCAAAACATTCCGAAAACCTGCCAAAACATCATAAAAACAATTCAAAACCAACCAAAAAATAAGAGGAACACGGCAACATATTGGCAAGCAAGAGACGGAGAAGGTGACACCTTCTAGGAGGCCAAGAAGGAAGCCGCACAACACCTGCACTGTGTCTGCAACTTTCAAACTGCTAGAAGCTAGTGGCTTGCCACTGGCTTGCCTCTTCAATTGCCATTAGCATTCCAATGGAAGCTATTCTTGGACAACTTTGCTCTGCTTGCTGCTAGTTCTGCCCCAGCCTACCATAGATAACCTTGCTCTTGCCTTGAGGCTCTGAGATGCCAAGAACTTGTCAACTTCAAAGGGCGGGCCGGGCTACATCTACTCAGCTGCCACTGTTTCTCCTTGCTAGACCTAGTGGGAAAGCATTTTGCTGAGATGCAGAAGGCAAGAAACGCAGAATACGGAGACGCGGAGCTGTCCCAAGTGCCGCTGCCAGGCGTCTTTCCGCAGAAGGAGCGCCCCGCAGCGCACCGCAACCGGCACCGTCATCTCTGCGCAAAGAGCCAAAATAGTTTAAAACCCGCCAAAACTAATCCAAAAATATTTTCAAACCAGCCAAAATAGGAAACCAGACAGAAGTCATCAATACATTCGAAAAAACCTGACAAAACATGATCAAGCCCACCAAAGCTAATCCAAACACACCAAAAACTGGGCTAAACAGAATCAAAACAAATCAAAACAAATCGAAACCTTCTAAAAACCCGCCAAAATATTTCAAAACCCGTCAAAACTAATCAAAACCTTCCGAATACCTGCCAAAACATTCCAAATACCCGCCAAAAGATTTTAAAACCCGCCAAAAAGAATCCAAACATTCCAAAACCTGCCAACACAATAAAAACAACTCAAGAGAATACAAAACATTCTAAAACCCAACCAAGACATTCCGAAAACCCGCCAAAATATCATAAAAACAAATCAAAACCAACCAAAATATTCCAAAAACCCGCCAAAATGATTTAGACCCGCAAAACTCATCAAAACATTCTGAAAAGATGCCAAAACATTAGAAAACCAGCCTGAACTGATCAAAACATTCAAAAAACTTGGCAAAACATCATAAAAACAAATCAAAACCAACCAAAACATTCCAAAAACCTGACAAAATAGTTTAGAACCTGCCAAACCTGATCAAAACATTCTGAAAAGATGCCAAAATACTAGAAAACCAGTCAGAAGTGATCGAAACTTTCAATAACTTGCCAAAACATAATCAAAACAAATGAAAGCAAACCAAAACATTCCAAATACCCGCCAAAAGATTTTAAAACCCGCCAAAAGGAATCCAAACATTCCAAAACCTGCCAAGACAATCAAAACAACACAAGAGTAAACAAAACATTCTGAAACACCACCAAAACATTCCGAAAACCCACCAAAACATCATCAAAACAAATCAAAACCAACCAAAAAATAAGAGGAACACGGCAACATATTGGCAAGCAAGAGACGGAGAGCGCGGCACCTTCTAGGAGGCCAAGAAGGAAGCCGCACAACACCTGCACTGTGTCTGCAACTTTCAAACTGCTAGAAGCTAGTGGCTTGCCACTGGCCTGCCTCTTCAATTGCCATTAGCATTCCAATGGAAGCTATTCTTGGACAACTTTGCTCTGCTTGCTGCTAGTTCTGCCCCAGCCTACCATAGAGAACCTTGCTCTTCCCTTGAGGCTCTGAGATGCCAAGAACTTGTCAACTTCAAAGGGCGGGCCAGGCTACATCTACTCAGCTGCCACAGTTTCTCCTTGCTAGATCTAGTGGGAAAGCATTTTGCTGAGATGCAGAAGGCAAGAAACGCAGAATACGGAGATGCGGAGCTGTCCCAAGTGCCGCTGCCAGGCGTCTTTCCGCAGAAGGAGCGCCCCGGAGCGCCCCGCAACCGGCACCGTCATCTCTGCGCAAAGAGCCAAAATATTTTAAAACCCGCCAAAACTCATCCAAAAATATTTTCAAACCCGCCAAAATAGAAAACCAGACAGAGGTGATCAATACATTCGAAAAAACCTGACAAAACATGAGAAAGCCCAGCAAAGCTAATCCAAACACACCAAAAACTGGGCTAAACAGAATCAAAACAAATCAAAACAAATCCAAACCTTCTAAAAACCCGCCAAAATATTTCAAAACCCGTCAAAACTAATCAAAACATTCCGAATACCCGCCAAAACATTCCAAATACCCGCCAAAAGATTTTAAAACCCGCCAAAAAGTATCCAAACATTCCAAAACCTGCCAACACAATAAAAACAACTCAAGAGAATACAAAACATTCTAAAACCCAAACAAGACATTCCGAAAACCCGCCAAAACATCATAAAAACAAATCAAAACCAACCAAAACATTCCAAAAACCAGCCAAAATATTCCGAAATCTGGCCAAAACATCATAAAAAGAAATCAAAACCAACCAAAACATTCCAAAAACCCGACAAAATAGTTTAGAACCTGCCAAACCTGATCAAAACATTCTGAAAAGATGCCAAAATACTAGAAAACCAGTCAGAAGTGATCGAAACTTTCAATAGCTTGCCAAAACATAATCAAAACAAATGAAAGCAAACCAAAACATTCCAAATACCCACCAAAATATTTTAAAACCCGCCAAAAGGAATCCAAATGTTCCACAACCTGCCAAGACAATCAAAACAACACAAGAGAAAACAAAACATTCTGAAACACCACCAAAACATTCTAAAACACCACCAAAACATTCCGAAAACCCGCCAAAACATCATAAAAACAATTCAAAACCAACCAAAAAATAAGAGGAACACGGCAACATATTGGCAAGCAAGAGACGGAGAACGCGGCACCTTCTAGGAGGCCAAGAAGGAAGCCGCACAACACCTGCACTGTGTCTGCAACTTTCAAACTGCTAGAAGCTAGTGGCTTGCCACTGGCTTGCCTCTTCAATTGCCATTAGCATTCCAATGGAAGCTATTCTTGGACAACTTTGCTCTGCTTGCTGCTAGTTCTGCCCCAGCCTACCATAGAGAACCTTGCTCTTGCCTTGAGGCTCTGAGATGCCAAGAACTTGTCAACTTCAAAGGGCGGGCCGGGCTACATCTACTCAGCTGCCACAGTTTCTCCTTGCTAGACCTAGTGGGAAAGCATTTTGCTGAGATGCAGAAGGCAAGAAACGCAGAATACGGAGATGCGGAGCTGTCCCAAGTGCCGCTGCCAGGCGTCTTTCCGCAGAAGGAGCGCCCCGGAGCGCCCCGCAACCGGCACCGTCATCTCTGCGCAAAGAGCCAAAATAATTTCAAACCCGCCAAAACTCATCCAAAAATATTTTCAAACCCGCCAAAATAGAAAACCAGACAGAGGTGATCAATACATTCGAAAAAACCTGACAAAACATGATCAAGCCCACCAAAGCTAATCCAAACACACCAAAAACTGGGCTAAACAGAATCAAAACAAATCAAAACAAATCCAAACCTTCTAAAAACCCGCCAAAATATTTCAAAACCCGTCAAAACTAAACAAAACCTTCCGAATACCCGCCAAAACATTCCAAATACCCGCCAAAAGATTTTAAAACCTGCCAAAAAGAATCCAAACATTCCAAAACCTGCCAACACAATAAAAACAACTCAAGAGAATACAAAACATTCTAAAACCCAACCAAGACATTCCGAAAACCCGCCAAAACATCATAAAAACAAATCAAAACCAACCAAAATATTCCAAAAACCCGCCAAAATGATTTAGACCCGCAAAACTCATCAAAACATTCTGAAAAGATGCCAAAACATTAGAAAACCAGCCTGAACTGATCAAAACATTCAAAAAACTTGGCAAAACATCATAAAAACAAATCAAAACCAACCAAAACATTCCAAAAACCAGCCAAAATATTCCGAAATCCGGCCAAAACATCATAAAACCAAATCAAAACCAACCAAAACATTCCAAAAACCTGACAAAATAGTTTAGAACCCGCCAAAACTGATCAAAACATTCTGAAAAGATGCCAAAATACTAGAAAACCAGTCAGAAGTGATCGAAACATTCAATAGCTTGCCAAAACATAATCAAAACAAATGAAAGCAAACCAAAACATTCCAAATACCCGCCAAAAGATTTTAAAACCCGCCAAAAGGAATCCAAACATTCCAAAACCTGCCAACACAATAAAAACAACTCAAGAGAAAACAAAACATTCTAAAACCCAACCAAAACATTCCGAAAACCTGCCAAAACATCATAAAAACAAATCAAAACCAACCAAAAAATAAGAGGAACACGGCAACATATTGGCAAGCAAGAGACGGAGAACGTGACACCTTCTAGGAGGCCAAGAAGGAAGCCGCACAACACCTGCACTGTGTCTGCAACTTTCAAACTGCTAGAAGCTAGTGGCTTGCCACTGGCCTGCCTCTTCAATTGCCATTAGCATTCCAATGGAAGCTATTCTTGGGCAACTTTGCTCTGCTTGCTGCTAGTTCTGCCCCAGCCTACCATAGAGAACCTTGCTCTTGCCTTGAGGCTCTGAGATGCCAAGAACTTGTCAATTTCAAAGGGCGGGCCGGGCTACATCTACTCAGCTGCCACAGTTTCTCCTTGCTAGACCTAGTGGGAAAGCATTTTGCTGAGATGCAGAAGGCAAGAAACGCAGAATACGGAGATGCGGAGCTGTCCCAAGTGCCGCTGCCAGGCGTCTTTCCGCAGAAGGAGCGCCCCGGAGCGCACCGCAACCGGCACCGTCATCTCTGCGCAAAGAGCCAAAATATTTTCAAACCCGCCAAAAGGAATCCAAAAATATTTTCAAACCCGCCAAAATAGAAAACCAGACAGAGGTGATCAATACATTCGAAAAAACCTGACAAAACATGATCAAGCCCACCAAAGCTAATCCAAACACACCAAAAACTGGGCTAAACAGAATCAAAACAAATCAAAACAAATCCAAACCTTCTAAAAACCCGCCAAACTATTTCAAAACCCGTCAAAACTAAACAAAACCTTCCGAATACCCGCCAAAACATTCCAAATACCCGCCAAAAGATTTTAAAACCTGCCAAAAAGAATCCAAACATTCCAAAACCTGCCAACACAATAAAAACAACTCAAGAGAATACAAAACATTCTAAAACCCAACCAAGACATTCCGAAAACCCGCCAAAACATCATAAAAACAAATCAAAACCAACCAAAATATTCCAAAAACCCGCCAAAATGATTTAGACCCGCAAAACTCATCAAAACATTCTGAAAAGATGCCAAAACATTAGAAAACCAGCCTGAACTGATCAAAACATTCAAAAAACTTGGCAAAACATCATAAAAACAAATCAAAACCAACCAAAACATTCCAAAAACCAGCCAAAATATTCCGAAATCCGGCCAAAACATCATAAAACCAAATCAAAACCAACCAAAACATTCCAAAAACCTGACAAAATAGTTTAGAACCCGCCAAAACTGATCAAAACATTCTGAAAAGATGCCAAAATACTAGAAAACCAGTCAGAAGTGATCGAAACATTCAATAGCTTGCCAAAACATAATCAAAACAAATGAAAGCAAACCAAAACATTCCAAATACCCGCCAAAAGATTTTAAAACCCGCCAAAAGGAATCCAAACATTCCAAAACCTGCCAACACAATAAAAACAACTCAAGAGAAAACAAAACATTCTAAAACCCAACCAAAACATTCCGAAAACCTGCCAAAACATCATAAAAACAAATCAAAACCAACCAAAAAATAAGAGGAACACGGCAACATATTGGCAAGCAAGAGACGGAGAACACGGCACCTTCTAGGAGGCCAAGAAGGAAGCCGCACAACACCTGCACTGTGTCTGCAACTTTCAAACTGCTAGAAGCTAGTGGCTTGCCACTGGCCTGCCTCTTCAATTGCCATTAGCATTCCAATGGAAGCTATTCTTGGACAACTTTGCTCTGCTTGCTGCTAGTTCTGCCCCAGCCTACCATAGAGAACCTTGCTCTTCCCTTGAGGCTCTGAGATGCCAAGAACTTGTCAACTTCAAAGGGCGGGCCGGGCTACATCTACTCAGCTGCCACAGTTTCTCCTTGCTAGACCTAGTGGGAAAGCATTTTGCTGAGATGCAGAAGGCAAGAAACACAGAATACGGAGACGCGGAGCTGTCCCAAGTGCCGCTGCCAGGCGTCTTTCCGCAGAAGGAGCGCCCCGGAGCGCACCGCAACCGGCACCGTCATCTCTGCGCAAAAAGCCAAAATATTTTAAAACCCGCCAAAACTAATCCAAAAATATTTTTAAACCCGCCAAAATAGAAAACCAGACAGAAGTGATCAATACATTTGAAAAAACCTGACAAAACATGATCAAGCCCACCAAAGCTAATCCAAACACACCAAAAACTGGGCTAAACAGAATCAAAACAAATCAAAACAAATCCAAACCTTCTAAAAACCCGCCAAAATATTTCAAAACCCGTCAAAACTAATCAAAACCTTCCGAATACCCGCCAAAACATTCCAAATACCCGCCAAAAGATTTTAAAACCCGCCAAAAAGAATCCAAACATTCCAAAACCTGCCAACACAATAAAAACAACTCAAGAGAATACAAAACATTCTAAAACCCAACCAAGACATTCCGAAAACCCGCCAAAACATCATAAAAACAAATCAAAACCAACCATAATATTCCAAAAACCCGCCAAAATGATTTAGACCCACAAAACTCATCAAAACATTCTGAAAAGATGCCAAAACATTAGAAAACCAGCCAGAACTGATCAAAACATTCAAAAAACTTGGCAAAACACCATAAAAACAAATCAAAACCAACCAAAAAATAAGAGGAACACGGCAACATATTGGCAAGCAAGAGACGGAGAACGTGACACCTTCTAGGAGGCCAAGAAGGAAGCCGCACAACACCTGCACTGTGTCTGCAACTTTCAAACTGCTAGAAGCTAGTGGCTTGCCACTGGCCTGCCTCTTCAATTGCCATTAGCATTCCAATGGAAGCTATTCTTGGGCAACTTTGCTCTGCTTGCTGCTAGTTCTGCCCCAGCCTACCATAGATAACCTTGCTCTTGCCTTGAGGCTCTGAGATGCCAAGAACTTGTCAATTTCAAAGGGCGGGCCGGGCTACATCTACTCAGCTGCCACAGTTTCTCCTTGCTAGACCTAGTGGGAAAGCATTTTGCTGAGATGCAGAAGGCAAGAAACGCAGAATACGGAGATGCGGAGCTGTCCCAAGTGCCGCTGCCAGGCGTCTTTCCGCAGAAGGAGCGCCCCGGAGCGCACCGCAACCGGCACCGTCATCTCTGCGCAAAGAGCCAAAATATTTTCAAACCCGCCAAAACTCATCCAAAAATATTTTCAAACCCGCCAAAATAGAAAACCAGACAGAGGTGATCAATACATTCGAAAAAACCTGACAAAACATGATCAAGCCCACCAAAGCTAATCCAAACACACCAAAAACTGGGCTAAACAGAATCAAAACAAATCAAAACAAATCCAAACCTTCTAAAAACCCGCCAAAATATTTCAAAACCCGTCAAAACTAATCAAAACATTCTGAATACCCGCCAAAACATTCCAAATATCAGCCAAAAGATTTTAAAACTCGCCAAAAAGTATCCAAACATTCCAAAACCTGCCAACACAATAAAAACAACTCAAGAGAATACAAAACATTCTAAAACCCAACCAAGACATTCCGAAAACCCGCCAAAACATCATAAAAACAAATCAAAACCAACCAAAATATTCCAAAAACCCGCCAAAATGATTTAGACCCGCAAAACTCATCAAAACATTCTGAAAAGATGCCAAAACATTAGAAAACCAGCCTGAACTGATCAAAACATTCAAAAAACTTGGCAAAACATCATAAAAACAAATCAAAACCAACCGAAACATTCCAAAAACCAGCCAAAATATTCCGAAATCTGGCCAAAACATCATAAAACCAAATCAAAACCAACCAAAACATTCCAAAAACCCGACAAAATAGTTTAGAACCCGCCAAAACTGATCAAAACATTCTGAAAAGATGCCAAAATACTATCAAACCAGTAAGAAGTGATCGAAACATTCAATAACTTGCCAAAACATAATCAAAACAAATGAAAGCAAACCAAAACATTCCAAATACCCGCCAAAAGATTTTAAAACCCGCCAAAAGGAATCCAAACGTTCCAAAACCTGCCAAGACAATATAAACAACACAAGAGAAAACAAAACATTCTAAAACACCACCAAAACATTCCGAAAACCCGCCAAAACATCATCAAAACAAATCAAAACCAACCAAAAAATAAGAGGAACACGGCAACATATTGGCAAGCAAGAGACGGAGAACGCGGCACCTTCTAGGAGGCCAAGAAGGAAGCCGCACAACACCTGCACTGTGTCTGCAACTTTCAAACTGCTAGAAGCTAGTGGCTTGCCACTGGCCTGCCTCTTCAATTGCCATTAGCATTCCAATGGAAGCTATTCTTGGACAACTTTGCTCTGCTTGCTGCTAGTTCTGCCCCAGCCTACCATAGAGAACCTTGCTCTTCCCTTGAGGCTCTGAGATGCCAAGAACTTGTCAACTTCAAAGGGCGGGCCGGGCTACATCTACTCAGCTGCCACAGTTTCTCCTTGCTAGACCTAGTGGGAAAGCATTTTGCTGAGATGCAGAAGGCAAGAAACACAGAATACGGAGACGCGGAGCTGTCCCAAGTGCCGCTGCCAGGCGTCTTTCCGCAGAAGGAGCGCCCCGGAGCGCACCGCAACCGGCACCGTCATCTCTGCGCAAAAAGCCAAAATATTTTAAAACCCGCCAAAACTAATCCAAAAATATTTTTAAACCCGCCAAAATAGAAAACCAGACAGAAGTGATCAATACATTTGAAAAAACCTGACAAAACATGATCAAGCCCACCAAAGCTAATCCAAACACACCAAAAACTGGGCTAAACAGAATCAAAACAAATCAAAACAAATCCAAACCTTCTAAAAACCCGCCAAAATATTTCAAAACCCGTCAAAACTAAACAAAACCTTCCGAATACCCGCCAAAACATTCCAAATACCCGCCAAAAGATTTTAAAACCCGCCAAAAAGAATCCAAACATTCCAAAACCTGCCAACACAATAAAAACAACTCAAGAGAATACAAAACATTCTAAAACCCAACCAAGACATTCCGAAAACCCGCCAAAACATCATAAAAACAAATCAAAACCAACCAAAATATTCCAAAAACCCGCCAAAATGATTTAGACCCGCAAAACTCATCAAAACATTCTGAAAAGATGCCAAAACATTAGAAAACCAGCCTGAACTGATCAAAACATTCAAAAAACTTGGCAAAACATCATAAAAACGAATCAAAACCAACCGAAACATTCCAAAAACCAGCCAAAATATTCCGAAATCCGGCCAAAACATCATAAAACCAAATCAAAACCAACCAAAACATTCCAAAAACCTGACAAAATAGTTTAGAACCCGCCAAAACTGATCAAAACATTCTGAAAAGATGCCAAAATACTAGAAAACCAGTCAGAAGTGATCGAAACATTCAATAGCTTGCCAAAACATAATCAAAACAAATGAAAGCAAACCAAAACATTCCAAATACCCGCCAAAAGATTTTAAAACCCGCCAAAAGGAATCCAAATGTTCCACAACCTGCCAAGACAATCAAAACAACACAAGAGAAAACAAAACATTCTAAAACACCATCAAAACATTCCGAAAACCCGCCAAAACATCATAAAAACAAATCAAAACCAACCAAAAAATAAGAGGAACACGGCAACATATTGGCAAGCAAGAGACGGAGAAGGTGACACCTTCTAGGAGGCCAAGAAGGAAGCCGCACAACACCTGCACTGTGTCTGCAACTTTCAAACTGCTAGAAGCTAGTGGCTTGCCACTGGCCTGCCTCTTCAATTGCCATTAGCATTCCAATGGAAGCTATTCTTGGACAACTTTGCTCTGCTTGCTGCTAGTTCTGCCCCAGCCTACCATAGATAACCTTGCTCTTGCCTTGAGGCTCTGAGATGCCAAGAACTTGTCAACTTCAAAGGGCGGGCCGGGCTACATCTACTCAGCTGCCACAGTTTCTCCTTGCTAGACCTAGTGGGAAAGCATTTTGCTGAGATGCAGAAGGCAAGAAACGCAGAATACGGAGACGCGGAGCTGTCCCAAGTGCCGCTGCCAGGGGTCTTTCCGCAGAAGGAGCGCCCCGGAGCGCCCCGCAACCGGCACCGTCATCTCTGCGCAAAGAGCCAAAATATTTTAAAACCTGCCAAAACTCATCCAAAAATATTTTCAAACCAGCCAAAATAGGAAACCAGACAGAAGTCATCAATACATTCGAAAAAACCTGACAAAACATGATCAAGCCCACCAAAGCTAATCCAAACACACCAAAAACTGGGCTAAACAGAATCAAAACAAATCAAAACAAATCCAAACCTTCTAAAAACCCGCCAAAATATTTCAAAACCCGTCAAAACTAATCAAAACCTTCCGAATACCTGCCAAAACATTCCAAATACCCGCCAAAAGATTTTAAAACCCGCCAAAAAGAATCCAAACATTCCAAAACCTGCCAACACAATAAAAACAACTCAAGAGAATACAAAACATTCTAAAACCCAACCAAGACATTCCGAAAACCCGCCAAAACATCATAAAAACAAATCAAAACCAACCAAAACATTCCAAAAACCAGCCAAAATATTCCGAAATCTGGCCAAAACATCATAAAAACAAATCAAAACCAACCAAAACATTCCAAAAACCCGACAAAATAGTTTAGAACCTGCCAAACCTGATCAAAACATTCTGAAAAGATGCCAAAATACTAGAAAACCAGTCAGAAGTGATCGAAACTTTCAATAGCTTGCCAAAACATAATCAAAACAAATGAAAGCAAACCAAAACATTCCAAATACCCACCAAAATATTTTAAAACCCGCCAAAAGGAATCCAAATGTTCCACAACCTGCCAAGACAATCAAAACAACACAAGAGAAAACAAAACATTCTGAAACACCACCAAAACATTCCGAAACACCACCAAAACATTCCGAAAACCCGCCAAAACATCATCAAAACAAATCAAAACCAACCAAAAAATAAGAGGAACACGGCAACATATTGGCAAGCAAGAGACGGAGAACGCGGCACCTTCTAGGAGGCCAAGAAGGAAGCCGCACAACACCTGCACTGTGTCTGCAACTTTCAAACTGCTAGAAGCTAGTGGCTTGCCACTGGCCTGCCTCTTCAATTGCCATTAGCATTCCAATGGAAGCTATTCTTGGACAACTTTGCTCTGCTTGCTGCTAGTTCTGCCCCAGCCTACCATAGAGAACCTTGCTCTTGCCTTGAGGCTCTGAGATGCCAAGAACTTGTCAACTTCAAAGGGCGGGCCAGGCTACATCTACTCAGCTGCCACAGTTTCTCCTTGCTAGATCTAGTGGGAAAGCATTTTGCTGAGATGCAGAAGGCAAGAAACGCAGAATACGGAGATGCGGAGCTGTCCCAAGTGCCGCTGCCAGGCGTCTTTCCGCAGAAGGAGCGCCCCGGAGCGCCCCGCAACCGGCACCGTCATCTCTGCGCAAAGAGCCAAAATATTTTCAAACCCGCCAAAACTCATCCAAAAATATTTTCAAACCCGCCAAAATAGAAAACCAGACAGAGGTGATCAATACATTCGAAAAAACCTGACAAAACATGATCAAGCCCACCAAAGCTAATCCAAACACACCAAAAACTGGGCTAAACAGAATCAAAACAAATCAAAACAAATCCAAACCTTCTAAAAACCCGCCAAACTATTTCAAAACCCGTCAAAACTAAACAAAACCTTCCGAATACCCGCCAAAACATTCCAAATACCCGCCAAAAGATTTTAAAACCTGCCAAAAAGAATCCAAACATTCCAAAACCTGCCAACACAATAAAAACAACTCAAGAGAATACAAAACATTCTAAAACCCAACCAAGACATTCCGAAAACCCGCCAAAACATCATAAAAACAAATCAAAACCAACCAAAATATTCCAAAAACCCGCCAAAATGATTTAGACCCGCAAAACTCATCAAAACATTCTGAAAAGATGCCAAAACATTAGACAACCAGCCTGAACTGATCAAAACATTCAAAAAACTTGGCAAAACATCATAAAAACAAATCAAAACCAACCAAAACATTCCAAAAACCTGACAAAATAGTTTAGAACCTGCCAAACCTGATCAAAACATTCTGAAAAGATGCCAAAATACTAGAAAACCAGTCAGAAGTGATCGAAACTTTCAATAGCTTGCCAAAACATAATCAAAACAAATGAAAGCAAACCAAAACATTCCAAATACCCGCCAAAAGATTTTAAAACCCGCCAAAAGGAATCCAAATGTTCCACAACCTGCCAAGACAATCAAAACAACACAAGAGAAAACAAAACATTCTAAAACACCATCAAAACATTCCGAAAACCCGCCAAAACATCATAAAAACAAATCAAAACCAACCAAAAAATAAGAGGAACACGGCAACATATTGGCAAGCAAGAGACGGAGAAGGTGACACCTTCTAGGAGGCCAAGAAGGAAGCCACACAACACCTGCACTGTGTCTGCAACTTTCAAACTGCTAGAAGCTAGTGGCTTGCCACTGGCCTGCCTCTTCAATTGCCATTAGCATTCCAATGGAAGCTATTCTTGGACAACTTTGCTCTGCTTGCTGCTAGTTCTGCCCCAGCCTACCATAGATAACCTTGCTCTTGCCTTGAGGCTCTGAGATGCCAAGAACTTGTCAACTTCAAAGGGCGGGCCGGGCTACATCTACTCAGCTGCCACAGTTTCTCCTTGCTAGACCTAGTGGGAAAGCATTTTGCTGAGATGCAGAAGGCAAGAAACGCAGAATACGGAGACGCGGAGCTGTCCCAAGTGCCGCTGCCAGGGGTCTTTCCGCAGAAGGAGCGCCCCGGAGCGCCCCGCAACCGGCACCGTCATCTCTGCGCAAAGAGCCAAAATATTTTAAAACCTGCCAAAACTCATCCAAAAATATTTTCAAACCAGCCAAAATAGGAAACCAGACAGAAGTCATCAATACATTCGAAAAAACCTGACAAAACATGATCAAGCCCACCAAAGCTAATCCAAACACACCAAAAACTGGGCTAAACAGAATCAAAACAAATCAAAACAAATCCAAACCTTCTAAAAACCCGCCAAAATATTTCAAAACCCGTCAAAACTAATCAAAACCTTCCGAATACCTGCCAAAACATTCCAAATACCCGCCAAAAGATTTTAAAACCCGCCAAAAAGAATCCAAACATTCCAAAACCTGCCAACACAATAAAAACAACTCAAGAGAATACAAAACATTCTAAAACCCAACCAAGACATTCCGAAAACCCGCCAAAACATCATAAAAACAAATCAAAACCAACCAAAATATTCCAAAAACCCGCCAAAATGATTTAGACCCACAAAACTCATCAAAACATTCTGAAAAGATGCCAAAACATTAGAAAACCAGCCTGAACTGATCAAAACATTCAAAAAACTTGGCAAATCATCATAAAAACAAATCAAAACCAAACAAAAAATTCCTAAAACCTGACAAAATAGTTTAGAACCTGCCAAACCTGATCAAAACATTCTGAAAAGATGCCAAAATACTAGAAAACCAGTCAGAAGTGATCGAAACATTCAATAACTTGCCAAAACATAATCAAAACAAATGAAAGCAAACCAAAACATTCCAAATACCCGCCAAAAGATTTTAAAACCCGCCAAAAGGAATCCAAACATTCCAAAACCTGCCAAGACAATCAAAACAACACAAGAGAAAACAAAACATTCTGAAACACCACCAAAACATTCCGAAAACCCGCCAAAACATCATAAAAACAATTCAAAACCAACCAAAAATTAAGAGGAACACGGCAACATATTGGCAAGCAAGAGACGGAGAACGTGACACCTTCTAGGAGGCCAAGAAGGAAGCCGCACAACACCTGCACTGTGTCTGCAACTTTCAAACTGCTAGAAGCTAGTGGCTTGCCACTGGCTTGCCTCTTCAATTGCCATTAGCATTCCAATGGAAGCTATTCTTGGACAACTTTGCTCTGCTTGCTGCTAGTTCTGCCCCAGCCTACCATAGAGAACCTTGCTCTTGCCTTGAGGCTCTGAGATGCCAAGAACTTGTCAACTTCAAAGGGCGGGCCGGGCTACATCTACTCAGCTGCCACAGTTTCTCCTTGCTAGACCTAGTGGGAAAGCATTTTGCTGAGATGCAGAAGGCAAGAAACGCACAATACGGAGACGCGGAGCTGTCCCAAGTGCCGCTGCCAGGGGTCTTTCCGCAGAAGGAGCGCCCCGGAGCGCACCGCAACCGGCACCGTCATCTCTGCGCAAAGAGCCAAAATATTTTCAAACCCGCCAAAACTCATCCAAAAATATTTTCAAACCCGCCAAAATAGAAAACCAGACAGAAGTGATCAATACATTCGAAAAAACCTGACAAAACATGAGAAAGCCCACCAAAGCTAATCCAAACACACCAAAAACTGGGCTAAACAGAATCAAAACAAATCAAAACAAATCCAAACCTTCTAAAAACCCGCCAAAATATTTCAAAACCCGTCAAAACTAAACAAAACCTTCCGAATACCCGCCAAAACATTCCAAATACCCGCCAAAAGATTTTAAAACCTGCCAAAAAGAATCCAAACATTCCAAAACCTGCCAACACAATAAAAACAACTCAAGAGAATACAAAACATTCTAAAACCCAACCAAGACATTCCGAAAACCCGCCAAAACATCATAAAAACAAATCAAAACCAACCAAAATATTCCAAAAACCCGCCAAAATGATTTAGACCCGCAAAACTCATCAAAACATTCTGAAAAGATGCCAAAACATTAGAAAACCAGCCTGAACTGATCAAAACATTCAAAAAACTTGGCAAAACATCATAAAAACAAATCAAAACCAACCAAAACATTCCAAAAACCCGACAAAATAGTTTAGAACCTGCCAAACCCGATCAAAACATTCTGAAAAGATGCCAAAATACTATCAAACCAGTAAGAAGTGATCGAAACATTCAATAACTTGCCAAAACATAATCAAAACAAATGAAAGCATACCAAAACATTCCAAATACCCGCCAAAAGATTTTAAAACCCGCCAAAAGGAATCCAAACATTCCAAAACCTGCCAAGACAATATAAACAACACAAGAGAAAACAAAACATTCTAAAACACCACCAAAACATTCCGAAAACCCGCCAAAACATCATAAAAACAAATCAAAACCAACCAAAAAATAAGCGGAACACGGCAACATATTGGCAAGCAAGAGACGGAGAACGCGGCACCTTCTAGGAAGCCAAGAAGGAAGCCGCACAACACCTGCACTGTGTCTGCAACTTTCAAACTGCTAGAAGCTAGTGGCTTGCCACTGGCCTGCCTCTTCAATTGCCATTAGCATTCCAATGGAAGCTATTCTTGGACAACTTTGCTCTGCTTGCTGCTAGTTCTGCCCCAGCCTACCATAGAGAACCTTGCTCTTGCCTTGAGGCTCTGAGATGCCAAGAACTTGTCAACTTCAAAGGGCGGGCCGGGCTACATCTACTCAGCTGCCACAGTTTCTCCTTGCTAGACCTAGTGGGAAAGCATTTTGCTGAGATGCAGAAGGCAAGAAACGCAGAATACGGAGACGCGGAGCTGTCCCAAGTGCCGCTGCCAGGCGTCTTTCCGCAGAAGGAGCGCCCCGGAGCGCACCGCAACCGGCACCGTCATCTCTGCGCAAAGAGCCAAAATATTTTAAAACCCGCCAAAACTAATCCAAAAATATTTTCAAACCCGCCAAAATAGAAAACCAGACAGAAGTGATCAATACATTCGAAAAAACCTGACAAAACATGAGAAAGCCCACCAAAGCTAATCCAAACACACCAAAAACTGGGCTAAACAGAATCAAAACAAATCAAAACAAATCCAAACCTTCTAAAAACCCGCCAAAATATTTCAAAACCCGTCAAAACTAAACAAAACCTTCCGAATACCCGCCAAAACATTCCAAATACCCGCCAAAAGATTTTAAAACCCGCCAAAAAGAATCCAAACATTCCAAAACCTGCCAACACAATAAAAACAACTCAAGAGAATACAAAACATTCTAAAACCCAACCAAGACATTCCGAAAACCCGCCAAAACATCATAAAAACAAATCAAAACCAACCAAAATATTCCAAAAACCCGCCAAAATGATTTAGACCCGCAAAACTCATCAAAACATTCTGAAAAGATGCCAAAACATTAGAAAACCAGCCTGAACTGATCAAAACATTCAAAAAACTTGGCAAATCATCATAACAACAAATCAAAACCAACCAAAACATTCCTAAAACCTGACAAAATAGTTTAGAACCTGCCAAACCTGATCAAAACATTCTTAAAAGATGCCAAAATACTAGAAAACCAGTCAGAAGTGATCGAAACATTCAATAACTTGCCAAAACATAATGAAAACAAATGAAAGCAAACCAAAACATTCCAAATACCCGCCAAAAGATTTTAAAACCCGCCAAAAGGAATCCAAACATTCCAAAACCTGCCAACACAATAAAAACAACTCAAGAGAATACAAAACATTCTAAAACCCAACCAAGACATTCCGAAAACCCGCCAAAACATCATAAAAACAAATCAAAACCAACCAAAACATTCCTAAAACCTGACAAAATAGTTTAGAACCTGCCAAACCTGATCAAAACATTCTGAAAAGATGCCAAAATACTAGAAAACCAGTCAGAAGTGATCGAAACTTTCAATAACTTGCCAAAACATCATCAAAACAAATGAAAGCAAACCAAAACATTCCAAATACCTGCCAAAAGATTTTAAAACCCGCCAAAAGGAATCCAAACATTCCAAAACCTGCCAAGACAATCAAAACAACACAAGAGTAAACAAAACATTCTGAAACACCATCAAAACATTCCGAAAACCTGCCAAAACATCATAAAAACAATTCAAAACCAACCAAAAAATAAGAGGAACACGGCAACATATTGGCAAGCAAGAGACGGAGAAGGTGACACCTTCTAGGAGGCCAAGAAGGAAGCCGCACAACACCTGCACTGTGTCTGCAACTTTCAAACTGCTAGAAGCTAGTGGCTTGCCACTGGCTTGCCTCTTCAATTGCCATTAGCATTCCAATGGAAGCTATTCTTGGACAACTTTGCTCTGCTTGCTGCTAGTTCTGCCCCAGCCTACCATAGATAACCTTGCTCTTGCCTTGAGGCTCTGAGATGCCAAGAACTTGTCAACTTCAAAGGGCGGGCCGGGCTACATCTACTCAGCTGCCACTGTTTCTCCTTGCTAGACCTAGTGGGAAAGCATTTTGCTGAGATGCAGAAGGCAAGAAACGCAGAATACGGAGACGCGGAGCTGTCCCAAGTGCCGCTGCCAGGCGTCTTTCCGCAGAAGGAGCGCCCCGCAGCGCACCGCAACCGGCACCGTCATCTCTGCGCAAAGAGCCAAAATAGTTTAAAACCCGCCAAAACTAATCCAAAAATATTTTCAAACCAGCCAAAATAGGAAACCAGACAGAAGTCATCAATACATTCGAAAAAACCTGACAAAACATGATCAAGCCCACCAAAGCTAATCCAAACACACCAAAAACTGGGCTAAACAGAATCAAAACAAATCAAAACAAATCGAAACCTTCTAAAAACCCGCCAAAATATTTCAAAACCCGTCAAAACTAATCAAAACCTTCCGAATACCTGCCAAAACATTCCAAATACCCGCCAAAAGATTTTAAAACCCGCCAAAAAGAATCCAAACATTCCAAAACCTGCCAACACAATAAAAACAACTCAAGAGAATACAAAACATTCTAAAACCCAACCAAGACATTCCGAAAACCCGCCAAAATATCATAAAAACAAATCAAAACCAACCAAAATATTCCAAAAACCCGCCAAAATGATTTAGACCCGCAAAACTCATCAAAACATTCTGAAAAGATGCCAAAACATTAGAAAACCAGCCTGAACTGATCAAAACATTCAAAAAACTTGGCAAAACATCATAAAAACAAATCAAAACCAACCAAAACATTCCAAAAACCTGACAAAATAGTTTAGAACCTGCCAAACCTGATCAAAACATTCTGAAAAGATGCCAAAATACTAGAAAACCAGTCAGAAGTGATCGAAACTTTCAATAACTTGCCAAAACATAATCAAAACAAATGAAAGCAAACCAAAACATTCCAAATACCCGCCAAAAGATTTTAAAACCCGCCAAAAGGAATCCAAACATTCCAAAACCTGCCAAGACAATCAAAACAACACAAGAGTAAACAAAACATTCTGAAACACCACCAAAACATTCCGAAAACCCACCAAAACATCATCAAAACAAATCAAAACCAACCAAAAAATAAGAGGAACACGGCAACATATTGGCAAGCAAGAGACGGAGAGCGCGGCACCTTCTAGGAGGCCAAGAAGGAAGCCGCACAACACCTGCACTGTGTCTGCAACTTTCAAACTGCTAGAAGCTAGTGGCTTGCCACTGGCCTGCCTCTTCAATTGCCATTAGCATTCCAATGGAAGCTATTCTTGGACAACTTTGCTCTGCTTGCTGCTAGTTCTGCCCCAGCCTACCATAGAGAACCTTGCTCTTCCCTTGAGGCTCTGAGATGCCAAGAACTTGTCAACTTCAAAGGGCGGGCCAGGCTACATCTACTCAGCTGCCACAGTTTCTCCTTGCTAGATCTAGTGGGAAAGCATTTTGCTGAGATGCAGAAGGCAAGAAACGCAGAATACGGAGATGCGGAGCTGTCCCAAGTGCCGCTGCCAGGCGTCTTTCCGCAGAAGGAGCGCCCCGGAGCGCCCCGCAACCGGCACCGTCATCTCTGCGCAAAGAGCCAAAATATTTTAAAACCCGCCAAAACTCATCCAAAAATATTTTCAAACCCGCCAAAATAGAAAACCAGACAGAGGTGATCAATACATTCGAAAAAACCTGACAAAACATGAGAAAGCCCAGCAAAGCTAATCCAAACACACCAAAAACTGGGCTAAACAGAATCAAAACAAATCAAAACAAATCCAAACCTTCTAAAAACCCGCCAAAATATTTCAAAACCCGTCAAAACTAATCAAAACATTCCGAATACCCGCCAAAACATTCCAAATACCCGCCAAAAGATTTTAAAACCCGCCAAAAAGTATCCAAACATTCCAAAACCTGCCAACACAATAAAAACAACTCAAGAGAATACAAAACATTCTAAAACCCAAACAAGACATTCCGAAAACCCGCCAAAACATCATAAAAACAAATCAAAACCAACCAAAACATTCCAAAAACCAGCCAAAATATTCCGAAATCTGGCCAAAACATCATAAAAAGAAATCAAAACCAACCAAAACATTCCAAAAACCCGACAAAATAGTTTAGAACCTGCCAAACCTGATCAAAACATTCTGAAAAGATGCCAAAATACTAGAAAACCAGTCAGAAGTGATCGAAACTTTCAATAGCTTGCCAAAACATAATCAAAACAAATGAAAGCAAACCAAAACATTCCAAATACCCACCAAAATATTTTAAAACCCGCCAAAAGGAATCCAAATGTTCCACAACCTGCCAAGACAATCAAAACAACACAAGAGAAAACAAAACATTCTGAAACACCACCAAAACATTCTAAAACACCACCAAAACATTCCGAAAACCCGCCAAAACATCATAAAAACAAATCAAAACCAACCAAAAAATAAGAGGAACACGGCAACATATTGGCAAGCAAGAGACGGAGAACGCGGCACCTTCTAGGAGGCCAAGAAGGAAGCCGCACAACACCTGCACTGTGTCTGCAACTTTCAAACTGCTAGAAGCTAGTGGCTTGCCACTGGCTTGCCTCTTCAATTGCCATTAGCATTCCAATGGAAGCTATTCTTGGACAACTTTGCTCTGCTTGCTGCTAGTTCTGCCCCAGCCTACCATAGAGAACCTTGCTCTTGCCTTGAGGCTCTGAGATGCCAAGAACTTGTCAACTTCAAAGGGCGGGCCGGGCTACATCTACTCAGCTGCCACAGTTTCTCCTTGCTAGACCTAGTGGGAAAGCATTTTGCTGAGATGCAGAAGGCAAGAAACGCAGAATACGGAGATGCGGAGCTGTCCCAAGTGCCGCTGCCAGGCGTCTTTCCGCAGAAGGAGCGCCCCGGAGCGCCCCGCAACCGGCACCGTCATCTCTGCGCAAAGAGCCAAAATAATTTCAAACCCGCCAAAACTCATCCAAAAATATTTTCAAACCCGCCAAAATAGAAAACCAGACAGAGGTGATCAATACATTCGAAAAAACCTGACAAAACATGATCAAGCCCACCAAAGCTAATCCAAACACACCAAAAACTGGGCTAAACAGAATCAAAACAAATCAAAACAAATCCAAACCTTCTAAAAACCCGCCAAAATATTTCAAAACCCGTCAAAACTAAACAAAACCTTCCGAATACCCGCCAAAACATTCCAAATACCCGCCAAAAGATTTTAAAACCTGCCAAAAAGAATCCAAACATTCCAAAACCTGCCAACACAATAAAAACAACTCAAGAGAATACAAAACATTCTAAAACCCAACCAAGACATTCCGAAAACCCGCCAAAACATCATAAAAACAAATCAAAACCAACCAAAATATTCCAAAAACCCGCCAAAATGATTTAGACCCGCAAAACTCATCAAAACATTCTGAAAAGATGCCAAAACATTAGAAAACCAGCCTGAACTGATCAAAACATTCAAAAAACTTGGCAAAACATCATAAAAACAAATCAAAACCAACCAAAACATTCCAAAAACCAGCCAAAATATTCCGAAATCCGGCCAAAACATCATAAAACCAAATCAAAACCAACCAAAACATTCCAAAAACCTGACAAAATAGTTTAGAACCCGCCAAAACTGATCAAAACATTCTGAAAAGATGCCAAAATACTAGAAAACCAGTCAGAAGTGATCGAAACATTCAATAGCTTGCCAAAACATAATCAAAACAAATGAAAGCAAACCAAAACATTCCAAATACCCGCCAAAAGATTTTAAAACCCGCCAAAAGGAATCCAAACATTCCAAAACCTGCCAACACAATAAAAACAACTCAAGAGAAAACAAAACATTCTAAAACCCAACCAAAACATTCCGAAAACCTGCCAAAACATCATAAAAACAAATCAAAACCAACCAAAAAATAAGAGGAACACGGCAACATATTGGCAAGCAAGAGACGGAGAACGTGACACCTTCTAGGAGGCCAAGAAGGAAGCCGCACAACACCTGCACTGTGTCTGCAACTTTCAAACTGCTAGAAGCTAGTGGCTTGCCACTGGCCTGCCTCTTCAATTGCCATTAGCATTCCAATGGAAGCTATTCTTGGGCAACTTTGCTCTGCTTGCTGCTAGTTCTGCCCCAGCCTACCATAGAGAACCTTGCTCTTGCCTTGAGGCTCTGAGATGCCAAGAACTTGTCAATTTCAAAGGGCGGGCCGGGCTACATCTACTCAGCTGCCACAGTTTCTCCTTGCTAGACCTAGTGGGAAAGCATTTTGCTGAGATGCAGAAGGCAAGAAACGCAGAATACGGAGATGCGGAGCTGTCCCAAGTGCCGCTGCCAGGCGTCTTTCCGCAGAAGGAGCGCCCCGGAGCGCACCGCAACCGGCACCGTCATCTCTGCGCAAAGAGCCAAAATATTTTCAAACCCGCCAAAAGGAATCCAAAAATATTTTCAAACCCGCCAAAATAGAAAACCAGACAGAGGTGATCAATACATTCGAAAAAACCTGACAAAACATGATCAAGCCCACCAAAGCTAATCCAAACACACCAAAAACTGGGCTAAACAGAATCAAAACAAATCAAAACAAATCCAAACCTTCTAAAAACCCGCCAAACTATTTCAAAACCCGTCAAAACTAAACAAAACCTTCCGAATACCCGCCAAAACATTCCAAATACCCGCCAAAAGATTTTAAAACCTGCCAAAAAGAATCCAAACATTCCAAAACCTGCCAACACAATAAAAACAACTCAAGAGAATACAAAACATTCTAAAACCCAACCAAGACATTCCGAAAACCCGCCAAAACATCATAAAAACAAATCAAAACCAACCAAAATATTCCAAAAACCCGCCAAAATGATTTAGACCCGCAAAACTCATCAAAACATTCTGAAAAGATGCCAAAACATTAGAAAACCAGCCTGAACTGATCAAAACATTCAAAAAACTTGGCAAAACATCATAAAAACAAATCAAAACCAACCAAAACATTCCAAAAACCAGCCAAAATATTCCGAAATCCGGCCAAAACATCATAAAACCAAATCAAAACCAACCAAAACATTCCAAAAACCTGACAAAATAGTTTAGAACCCGCCAAAACTGATCAAAACATTCTGAAAAGATGCCAAAATACTAGAAAACCAGTCAGAAGTGATCGAAACATTCAATAGCTTGCCAAAACATAATCAAAACAAATGAAAGCAAACCAAAACATTCCAAATACCCGCCAAAAGATTTTAAAACCCGCCAAAAGGAATCCAAACATTCCAAAACCTGCCAACACAATAAAAACAACTCAAGAGAAAACAAAACATTCTAAAACCCAACCAAAACATTCCGAAAACCTGCCAAAACATCATAAAAACAAATCAAAACCAACCAAAAAATAAGAGGAACACGGCAACATATTGGCAAGCAAGAGACGGAGAACACGGCACCTTCTAGGAGGCCAAGAAGGAAGCCGCACAACACCTGCACTGTGTCTGCAACTTTCAAACTGCTAGAAGCTAGTGGCTTGCCACTGGCCTGCCTCTTCAATTGCCATTAGCATTCCAATGGAAGCTATTCTTGGACAACTTTGCTCTGCTTGCTGCTAGTTCTGCCCCAGCCTACCATAGAGAACCTTGCTCTTCCCTTGAGGCTCTGAGATGCCAAGAACTTGTCAACTTCAAAGGGCGGGCCGGGCTACATCTACTCAGCTGCCACAGTTTCTCCTTGCTAGACCTAGTGGGAAAGCATTTTGCTGAGATGCAGAAGGCAAGAAACACAGAATACGGAGACGCGGAGCTGTCCCAAGTGCCGCTGCCAGGCGTCTTTCCGCAGAAGGAGCGCCCCGGAGCGCACCGCAACCGGCACCGTCATCTCTGCGCAAAAAGCCAAAATATTTTAAAACCCGCCAAAACTAATCCAAAAATATTTTTAAACCCGCCAAAATAGAAAACCAGACAGAAGTGATCAATACATTTGAAAAAACCTGACAAAACATGATCAAGCCCACCAAAGCTAATCCAAACACACCAAAAACTGGGCTAAACAGAATCAAAACAAATCAAAACAAATCCAAACCTTCTAAAAACCCGCCAAAATATTTCAAAACCCGTCAAAACTAATCAAAACCTTCCGAATACCCGCCAAAACATTCCAAATACCCGCCAAAAGATTTTAAAACCCGCCAAAAAGAATCCAAACATTCCAAAACCTGCCAACACAATAAAAACAACTCAAGAGAATACAAAACATTCTAAAACCCAACCAAGACATTCCGAAAACCCGCCAAAACATCATAAAAACAAATCAAAACCAACCATAATATTCCAAAAACCCGCCAAAATGATTTAGACCCACAAAACTCATCAAAACATTCTGAAAAGATGCCAAAACATTAGAAAACCAGCCAGAACTGATCAAAACATTCAAAAAACTTGGCAAAACACCATAAAAACAAATCAAAACCAACCAAAAAATAAGAGGAACACGGCAACATATTGGCAAGCAAGAGACGGAGAACGTGACACCTTCTAGGAGGCCAAGAAGGAAGCCGCACAACACCTGCACTGTGTCTGCAACTTTCAAACTGCTAGAAGCTAGTGGCTTGCCACTGGCCTGCCTCTTCAATTGCCATTAGCATTCCAATGGAAGCTATTCTTGGGCAACTTTGCTCTGCTTGCTGCTAGTTCTGCCCCAGCCTACCATAGATAACCTTGCTCTTGCCTTGAGGCTCTGAGATGCCAAGAACTTGTCAATTTCAAAGGGCGGGCCGGGCTACATCTACTCAGCTGCCACAGTTTCTCCTTGCTAGACCTAGTGGGAAAGCATTTTGCTGAGATGCAGAAGGCAAGAAACGCAGAATACGGAGATGCGGAGCTGTCCCAAGTGCCGCTGCCAGGCGTCTTTCCGCAGAAGGAGCGCCCCGGAGCGCACCGCAACCGGCACCGTCATCTCTGCGCAAAGAGCCAAAATATTTTCAAACCCGCCAAAACTCATCCAAAAATATTTTCAAACCCGCCAAAATAGAAAACCAGACAGAGGTGATCAATACATTCGAAAAAACCTGACAAAACATGATCAAGCCCACCAAAGCTAATCCAAACACACCAAAAACTGGGCTAAACAGAATCAAAACAAATCAAAACAAATCCAAACCTTCTAAAAACCCGCCAAAATATTTCAAAACCCGTCAAAACTAATCAAAACATTCTGAATACCCGCCAAAACATTCCAAATATCAGCCAAAAGATTTTAAAACTCGCCAAAAAGTATCCAAACATTCCAAAACCTGCCAACACAATAAAAACAACTCAAGAGAATACAAAACATTCTAAAACCCAACCAAGACATTCCGAAAACCCGCCAAAACATCATAAAAACAAATCAAAACCAACCAAAATATTCCAAAAACCCGCCAAAATGATTTAGACCCGCAAAACTCATCAAAACATTCTGAAAAGATGCCAAAACATTAGAAAACCAGCCTGAACTGATCAAAACATTCAAAAAACTTGGCAAAACATCATAAAAACAAATCAAAACCAACCGAAACATTCCAAAAACCAGCCAAAATATTCCGAAATCTGGCCAAAACATCATAAAACCAAATCAAAACCAACCAAAACATTCCAAAAACCCGACAAAATAGTTTAGAACCCGCCAAAACTGATCAAAACATTCTGAAAAGATGCCAAAATACTATCAAACCAGTAAGAAGTGATCGAAACATTCAATAACTTGCCAAAACATAATCAAAACAAATGAAAGCAAACCAAAACATTCCAAATACCCGCCAAAAGATTTTAAAACCCGCCAAAAGGAATCCAAACGTTCCAAAACCTGCCAAGACAATATAAACAACACAAGAGAAAACAAAACATTCTAAAACACCACCAAAACATTCCGAAAACCCGCCAAAACATCATCAAAACAAATCAAAACCAACCAAAAAATAAGAGGAACACGGCAACATATTGGCAAGCAAGAGACGGAGAACGCGGCACCTTCTAGGAGGCCAAGAAGGAAGCCGCACAACACCTGCACTGTGTCTGCAACTTTCAAACTGCTAGAAGCTAGTGGCTTGCCACTGGCCTGCCTCTTCAATTGCCATTAGCATTCCAATGGAAGCTATTCTTGGACAACTTTGCTCTGCTTGCTGCTAGTTCTGCCCCAGCCTACCATAGAGAACCTTGCTCTTCCCTTGAGGCTCTGAGATGCCAAGAACTTGTCAACTTCAAAGGGCGGGCCGGGCTACATCTACTCAGCTGCCACAGTTTCTCCTTGCTAGACCTAGTGGGAAAGCATTTTGCTGAGATGCAGAAGGCAAGAAACACAGAATACGGAGACGCGGAGCTGTCCCAAGTGCCGCTGCCAGGCGTCTTTCCGCAGAAGGAGCGCCCCGGAGCGCACCGCAACCGGCACCGTCATCTCTGCGCAAAAAGCCAAAATATTTTAAAACCCGCCAAAACTAATCCAAAAATATTTTTAAACCCGCCAAAATAGAAAACCAGACAGAAGTGATCAATACATTTGAAAAAACCTGACAAAACATGATCAAGCCCACCAAAGCTAATCCAAACACACCAAAAACTGGGCTAAACAGAATCAAAACAAATCAAAACAAATCCAAACCTTCTAAAAACCCGCCAAAATATTTCAAAACCCGTCAAAACTAAACAAAACCTTCCGAATACCCGCCAAAACATTCCAAATACCCGCCAAAAGATTTTAAAACCCGCCAAAAAGAATCCAAACATTCCAAAACCTGCCAACACAATAAAAACAACTCAAGAGAATACAAAACATTCTAAAACCCAACCAAGACATTCCGAAAACCCGCCAAAACATCATAAAAACAAATCAAAACCAACCAAAATATTCCAAAAACCCGCCAAAATGATTTAGACCCGCAAAACTCATCAAAACATTCTGAAAAGATGCCAAAACATTAGAAAACCAGCCTGAACTGATCAAAACATTCAAAAAACTTGGCAAAACATCATAAAAACGAATCAAAACCAACCGAAACATTCCAAAAACCAGCCAAAATATTCCGAAATCCGGCCAAAACATCATAAAACCAAATCAAAACCAACCAAAACATTCCAAAAACCTGACAAAATAGTTTAGAACCCGCCAAAACTGATCAAAACATTCTGAAAAGATGCCAAAATACTAGAAAACCAGTCAGAAGTGATCGAAACATTCAATAGCTTGCCAAAACATAATCAAAACAAATGAAAGCAAACCAAAACATTCCAAATACCCGCCAAAAGATTTTAAAACCCGCCAAAAGGAATCCAAACATTCCAAAACCTGCCAACACAATAAAAACAACTCAAGAGAAAACAAAACATTCTAAAACCCAACCAAAACATTCCGAAAACCTGCCAAAACATCATAAAAACAAATCAAAACCAACCAAAAAATAAGAGGAACACGGCAACATATTGGCAAGCAAGAGACGGAGAACACGGCACCTTCTAGGAGGCCAAGAAGGAAGCCGCACAACACCTGCACTGTGTCTGCAACTTTCAAACTGCTAGAAGCTAGTGGCTTGCCACTGGCCTGCCTCTTCAATTGCCATTAGCATTCCAATGGAAGCTATTCTTGGACAACTTTGCTCTGCTTGCTGCTAGTTCTGCCCCAGCCTACCATAGAGAACCTTGCTCTTGCCTTGAGGCTCTGAGATGCCAAGAACTTGTCAACTTCAAAGGGCGGGCCGGGCTACATCTACTCAGCTGCCACAGTTTCTCCTTGCTAGACCTAGTGGGAAAGCATTTTGCTGAGATGCAGAAGGCAAGAAACACAGAATACGGAGACGCGGAGCTGTCCCAAGTGCCGCTGCCAGGCGTCTTTCCGCAGAAGGAGCGCCCCGGAGCGCACCGCAACCGGCACCGTCATCTCTGCGCAAAAAGCCAAAATATTTTAAAACCCGCCAAAACTAATCCAAAAATATTTTTAAACCCGCCAAAATAGAAAACCAGACAGAAGTCATCAATACATTTGAAAAAACCTGACAAAACATGATCAAGCCCACCAAAGCTAATCCAAACACACCAAAAACTGGGCTAAACAGAATCAAAACAAATCAAAACAAATCCAAACCTTCTAAAAACCCGCCAAAATATTTCAAAACCCGTCAAAACTAATCAAAACCTTCCGAATACCCGCCAAAAGATTCAAAATACCCGCCAAAAGATTTTAAAACCCGCCAAAAAGAATCCAAACATTCCAAAACCTGCCAACACAATAAAAACAACTCAAGAGAATACAAAACATTCTAAAACCCAACCAAGACATTCCGAAAACCCGCCAAAACATCATAAAAACAAATCAAAACCAACCATAATATTCCAAAAACCCGCCAAAATGATTTAGACCCACAAAACTCATCAAAACATTCTGAAAAGATGCCAAAACATTAGAAAACCAGCCAGAACTGATCAAAACATTCAAAAAACTTGGCAAAACACCATAAAAACAAATCAAAACCAACCAAAAAATAAGAGGAACACGGCAACATATTGGCAAGCAAGAGACGGAGAACGTGACACCTTCTAGGAGGCCAAGAAGGAAGCCGCACAACACCTGCACTGTGTCTGCAACTTTCAAACTGCTAGAAGCTAGTGGCTTGCCACTGGCCTGCCTCTTCAATTGCCATTAGCATTCCAATGGAAGCTATTCTTGGGCAACTTTGCTCTGCTTGCTGCTAGTTCTGCCCCAGCCTACCATAGATAACCTTGCTCTTGCCTTGAGGCTCTGAGATGCCAAGAACTTGTCAATTTCAAAGGGCGGGCCGGGCTACATCTACTCAGCTGCCACAGTTTCTCCTTGCTAGACCTAGTGGGAAAGCATTTTGCTGAGATGCAGAAGGCAAGAAACGCAGAATACGGAGATGCGGAGCTGTCCCAAGTGCCGCTGCCAGGCGTCTTTCCGCAGAAGGAGCGCCCCGGAGCGCACCGCAACCGGCACCGTCATCTCTGCGCAAAGAGCCAAAATATTTTCAAACCCGCCAAAACTCATCCAAAAATATTTTCAAACCCGCCAAAATAGAAAACCAGACAGAGGTGATCAATACATTCGAAAAAACCTGACAAAACATGATCAAGCCCACCAAAGCTAATCCAAACACACCAAAAACTGGGCTAAACAGAATCAAAACAAATCAAAACAAATCCAAACCTTCTAAAAACCCGCCAAAATATTTCAAAACCCGTCAAAACTAATCAAAACATTCTGAATACCCGCCAAAACATTCCAAATATCAGCCAAAAGATTTTAAAACTCGCCAAAAAGTATCCAAACATTCCAAAACCTGCCAACACAATAAAAACAACTCAAGAGAATACAAAACATTCTAAAACCCAACCAAGACATTCCGAAAACCCGCCAAAACATCATAAAAACAAATCAAAACCAACCAAAATATTCCAAAAACCCGCCAAAATGATTTAGACCCGCAAAACTCATCAAAACATTCTGAAAAGATGCCAAAACATTAGAAAACCAGCCTGAACTGATCAAAACATTCAAAAAACTTGGCAAAACATCATAAAAACAAATCAAAACCAACCGAAACATTCCAAAAACCAGCCAAAATATTCCGAAATCTGGCCAAAACATCATAAAACCAAATCAAAACCAACCAAAACATTCCAAAAACCCGACAAAATAGTTTAGAACCCGCCAAAACTGATCAAAACATTCTGAAAAGATGCCAAAATTCTATCAAACCAGTAAGAAGTGATCGAAACATTCAATAACTTGCCAAAACATAATCAAAACAAATGAAAGCAAACCAAAACATTCCAAATACCCGCCAAAAGATTTTAAAACCCGCCAAAAGGAATCCAAACGTTCCAAAACCTGCCAAGACAATATAAACAACACAAGAGAAAACAAAACATTCTAAAACACCACCAAAACATTCCGAAAACCCACCAAAACATCATCAAAACAAATCAAAACCAACCAAAAAATAAGAGGAACACGGCAACATATTGGCAAGCAAGAGACGGAGAACGCGGCACCTTCTAGGAGGCCAAGAAGGAAGCCGCACAACACCTGCACTGTGTCTGCAACTTTCAAACTGCTAGAAGCTAGTGGCTTGCCACTGGCCTGCCTCTTCAATTGCCATTAGCATTCCAATGGAAGCTATTCTTGGACAACTTTGCTCTGCTTGCTGCTAGTTCTGCCCCAGCCTACCATAGAGAACCTTGCTCTTCCCTTGAGGCTCTGAGATGCCAAGAACTTGTCAACTTCAAAGGGCGGGCTGGGCTACATCTACTCAGCTGCCACAGTTTCTCCTTGCTAGACCTAGTGGGAAAGCATTTTGCTGAGATGCAGAAGGCAAGAAACGCAGAATACGGAGACGCGGAGCTGTCCCAAGTGCCGCTGCCAGGCGTCTTTCCGCAGAAGGAGCGCCCCGGAGCGCACCGCAACCGGCACCGTCATCTCTGCGCAAAGAGCCAAAATATTTTCAAACCCGCCAAAACTCATCCAAAAATATTTTTAAACCCGCCAAAATAGAAAACCAGACAGAAGTGATCAATACATTCGAAAAAACCTGACAAAACATGAGAAAGCCCACCAAAGCTAATCCAAACACACCAAAAACTGGGCTAAACAGAATCAAAACAAATCAAAACAAATCCAAACCTTCTAAAAACCCGCCAAAATATTTCAAAACCCGTCAAAACTAATCAAAACCTTCCGAATACCCGCCAAAACATTCCAAATACCCGCCAAAAGATTTTAAAACACGCCAAAAAGAATCCAAACATTCCAAAACCTGCCAACACAATAAAAGCAACTCAAGAGAATACAAAACATTCTAAAACCCAACCAAGACATTCCGAAAACCCGCCAAAACATCATAAAAACAAATCAAAACCAACCAAAATATTCCAAAAACCCGCCAAAATGATTTAGACCCGCAAAACTCATCAAAACATTCTGAAAAGATGCCAAAACATTAGAAAACCAGCCTGAACTGATCAAAACATTCAAAAAACTTGGCAAAACATCATAAAAACAAATCAAAACCAACCGAAGCATTCCAAAAACCAGCCAAAATATTCCGAAATCTGGCCAAAACATCATAAAAACAAATCAAAACCAACCAAAACATTCCAAAAACCTGACAAAATAGTTTAGAACCCGCCAAAACTGATCAAAACATTCTGAAAAGATGCCAAAATACTAGAAAACCAGTAAGAAGTGATTGAAACATTCAATAACTTGCCAAAACATAATCAAGACAAATGAAAGCAAACCCAAACATTCCAAATACCCGCCAAAAGATTTTAAAACCCGCCAAAAGGAATCCAAACATTCCAAAACCTGCCAAGACAATATAAACAACACAAGAGAAAACAAAACATTCTAAAACACCACCAAAACATTCCGAAAACCCACCAAAACATCATAAAAACAAATCAAAACCAACCAAAATATTCCAAAAACCCGCCAAAATGATTTAGACCCGCAAAACATCAAAACATTCTGAAAAGATGCCAAAACATTAGAAAACCAGCCTGAACTGATCAAAACATTCAAAAAAATTGGCAAAACATCATAAAAACAAATCAAAACCAACCAAAACATTCCAAAAACCAGCCAAAATATTCCGAAATCTGGCCAAAACATCATAAAACCAAATCAAAACCAACCAAAACATTGCAAAAACCCGACCAAATAGTTTAGAACCCGCCAAAACGGATCAAAACATTCTGAAAAGATGCCAAAATACTATCAAACCAGTAAGAAGTGATCGAAACATTCAATAACTTGCCAAAACATAATCAAAACAAATGAAAGCAAACCAAAACATTCCAAATACCCGCCAAAAGATTTTAAAACCCGCCAAAAGGAATCCAAACATTCCAAAACCTGCCAACACAATAAAAACAACTCAAGAGAATACAAAACATTCTAAAACCCAACCAAAACATTCCGAAAACCCACCAAAACATCATCAAAACAAATCAAAACCAACCAAAAAATAAGAGGAACACGGCAACATATTGGCAAGCAAGAGACGGAGAACGCGGCACCTTCTAGGAGGCCAAGAAGGAAGCCGCACAACACCTGCACTGTGTCTGCAACTTTCAAACTGCTAGAAGCTAGTGGCTTGCCACTGGCCTGCCTCTTCAATTGCCATTAGCATTCCAATGGAAGCTATTCTTGGACAACTTTGCTCTGCTTGCTGCTAGTTCTGCCCCAGCCTACCATAGAGAACCTTGCTCTTGCCTTGAGGCTCTGAGATGCCAAGAACTTGTCAACTTCAAAGGGCGGGCCGGGCTACATCTACTCAGCTGCCACAGTTTCTCCTTGCTAGACCTAGTGGGAAAGCATTTTGCTGAGATGCAGAAGGCAAGAAACGCAGAATACGGAGACGCGGAGCTGTCCCAAGTGCCGCTGCCAGGCGTCTTTCCGCAGAAGGAGCGCCCCGGAGCGCACCGCAACCGGCACCGTCATCTCTGCGCAAAGAGCCAAAATATTTTAAAACCCGCCAAAACTAATCCAAAAATATTTTCAAACCCGCCAAAATAGAAAACCAGACAGAGGTGATCAATACATTCGAAAAAACCTGACAAAACATGATCAAGCCCACCAAAGCTAATCCAAACACACCAAAAACTGGGCTAAACAGAATCAAAAAAATCAAAACCAATCCAAACCTTCTAAAAACCCGCCAAAATATTTCAAAACCCGTCAAAACTAATCAAAACCTTCCGAATACCCGCCAAAACATTCCAAATACCCGCCAAAAGATTTTAAAACCCGCCAAAATGAATCCAAACATTCCAAAACCTGCCAACACAATAAAAGCAACTCAAGAGAATACAAAACATTCTAAAACCCAACCAAGACATTCCGAAAACCCGCCAAAACATCATAAAAACAAATCAAAACCAACCAAAATATTCCAAAAACCCGCCAAAATGATTTAGACCCGCAAAACTCATCAAAACATTCTGAAAAGATGCCAAAACATTAGACAACCAGCCTGAACTGATCAAAACATTCAAAAAACTTGGCAAAACATCATAAAAACAAATCAAAACCAACCAAAAAATTCCAAAAACCTGACAAAATAGTTTAGAACCTGCCAAACCTGATCAAAACATTCTGAAAAGATGCCAAAATACTAGAAAACCAGTCAGAAGTGATCGAAACATTCAATAACTTGCCAAAACATAATCAAAACAAATGAAAGCAAACCAAAACATTCCAAATACCCGCCAAAAGATTTTAAAACCCACCAAAAGGAATCCAAACATTCCAAAACCTGCCAAGACAATATAAACAACACAAGAGAAAACAAAACATTCTAAAACACCACCAAAACATTCCGAAAACCCGCCAAAACATCATCAAAACAAATCAAAACCAACCAAAAAATAAGAGGAACACGGCAACATATTGGCAAGCAAGAGACGGAGAACGCGGCACCTTCTAGGAGGCCAAGAAGGAAGCCGCACAACACCTGCACTGTGTCTGCAACTTTCAAACTGCTAGAAGCTAGTGGCTTGCCACTGGCCTGCCTCTTCAATTGCCATTAGCATTCCAATGGAAGCTATTCTTGGACAACTTTGCTCTGCTTGCTGCTAGTTCTGCCCCAGCCTACCATAGAGAACCTTGCTCTTGCCTTGAGGCTCTGAGATGCCAAGAACTTGTCAACTTCAAAGGGCGGGCCGGGCTACATCTACTCAGCTGCCACAGTTTCTCCTTGCTAGACCTAGTGGGAAAGCATTTTGCTGAGATGCAGAAGGCAAGAAACGCAGAATACGGAGACGCGGAGCTGTCCCAAGTGCCGCTGCCAGGCGTCTTTCCGCAGAAGGAGCGCCCCGGAGCGCACCGCAACCGGCACCGTCATCTCTGCGCAAAGAGCCAAAATATTTTCAAACCCGCCAAAACTCATCCAAAAATATTTTTAAACCCGCCAAAATAGAAAACCAGACAGAAGTGATCAATACATTCGAAAAAACCTGACAAAACATGATCAAGCCCACCAAAGCTAATCCAAACACACCAAAAACTGGGCTAAACAGAATCAAAACAAATCAAAACAAATCCAAACCTTCTAAAAACCCGCCAAAATATTTCAAAACCCGTCAAAACTAATCAAAACCTTCCGAATACCCGCCAAAACATTCCAAATACCCGCCAAAAGATTTTAAAACCCGCCAAAAAGTATCCAAACATTCCAAAACCTGCCAACACAATAAAAACAACTCAAGAGAATACAAAACATTCTAAAACCCAACCAAGACATTCCGAAAACCCGCCAAAACATCATAAAAACAAATCAAAACCAACCAAAACATTCCAAAAACCAGCCAAAATATTCCGAAATCTGGCCAAAACATCATAAAAACAAATCAAAACCAACCAAAACATTCCAAAAACCCGACAAAATAGTTTAGAACCTGCCAAACCTGATCAAAACATTCTGAAAAGATGCCAAAATACTAGAAAACCAGTCAGAAGTGATCGAAACTTTCAATAACTTGCCAAAACATCATCAAAACAAATGAAAGCAAACTAAAACATTCCAAATACCCACCAAAATATTTTAAAACCCGCCAAAAGGAATCCAAATGTTCCACAACCTGCCAAGACAATCAAAACAACACAAGAGAAAACAAAACATTCTGAAACACCACCAAAACATTCCGAAACACCACCAAAACATTCCGAAAACCCGCCAAAACATCATAAAAACAATTCAAAACCAACCAAAAAATAAGAGGAACACGGCAACATATTGGCAAGCAAGAGACGGAGAACGTGACACCTTCTAGGAGGCCAAGAAGGAAGCCGCACAACACCTGCACTGTGTCTGCAACTTTCAAACTGCTAGAAGCTAGTGGCTTGCCACTGGCCTGCCTCTTCAATTGCCATTAGCATTCCAATGGAAGCTATTCTTGGACAACTTTGCTCTGCTTGCTGCTAGTTCTGCCCCGGCCTACCATAGATAACCTTGCTCTTGCCTTGAGGCTCTGAGATGCCAAGAACTTGTCAACTTCAAAGGGCGGGCCGGGCTACATCTACTCAGCTGCCACAGTTTCTCCTTGCTAGACCTAGTGGGAAAGCATTTTGCTGAGATGCAGAAGGCAAGAAACGCAGAATACGGAGACACGGAGCTGTCCCAAGTGTCGCTGCCAGGCGTCTTTCCGCAGAAGTAGCGCCCCGGAGCGCACCGCAACCGGCACCGTCATCTCTGCGCAAAGAGCCAAAATATTTTAAAACCCACCAAAACTAATCCAAAAATATTTTCAAACCCGCCAAAATAGAAAACCAGACAGAAGTGATCAATACATTCGAAAAAACCTGACAAAACATGATCAAGCCCACCAAAGCTAATCCAAACACACCAAAAACTGGGCTAAACAGAATCAAAACAAATCAAAACAAATCCAAACCTTCTCAAAACCCGCCAAAATATTTCAAAACCCGTCAAAACTAATCAAAACCTTCCGAATACCCGCCAAAACATTCCAAATACCCGCCAAAAGATTTTAAAACCCGCCAAAAAGTATCCAAACATTCCAAAACCTGCCAACACAATAAAAACAACTCAAGAGAATACAAAACATTCTAAAACCCAACCAAGACATTCTGAAAACCCGCCAAAACATCATAAAAACAAATCAAAACCAACCAAAACATTCCAAAAACCAGCCAAAATATTCCGAAATCTGGCCAAAACATCATAAAAACAAATCAAAACCAACCAAAACATTCCAAAAACCCGACAAAATAGTTTAGAACCTGCCAAACCTGATCAAAACATTCTGAAAAGATGCCAAAATACTAGAAAACCAGTCAGAAGTGATCAAAACTTTCAATAGCTTGCCAAAACATAATCAAAACAAATGAAAGCAAACCAAAACATTCCAAATACCCACCAAAATATTTTAAAACCCGCCAAAAGGAATCCAAATGTTCCACAACCTGCCAAGACAATCAAAACAACACAAGAGAAAACAAAACATTCTGAAACACCACCAAAACATTCCGAAACACCACCAAAACATTCCGAAAACCCGCCAAAACATCATCAAAACAAATCAAAACCAACCAAAAAATAAGAGGAACACGGCAACATATTGGCAAGCAAGAGACGGAGAACGCGGCACCTTCTAGGAGGCCAAGAAGGAAGCCGCACAACACCTGCACTGTGTCTGCAACTTTCAAACTGCTAGAAGCTAGTGGCTTGCCACTGGCCTGCCTCTTCAATTGCCATTAGCATTCCAATGGAAGCTATTCTTGGACAACTTTGCTCTGCTTGCTGCTAGTTCTGCCCCAGCCTAGCATAGAGAACCTTGCTCTTGCCTTGAGGCTCTGAGATGCCAAGAACTTGTCAACTTCAAAGGGCGGGCCGGGCTACATCTACTCAGCTGCCACAGTTTCTCCTTGCTAGACCTAGTGGGAAAGCATTTTGCTGAGATGCAGAAGGCAAGAAACGCAGAATACGGAGACGCGGAGCTGTCCCAATTGCCGCTGCCAGGCGTCTTTCCGCAGAAGGAGCGCCCCAGAGCGCACCGCAACCGGCACCGTCATCTCTGCGCAAAGAGCCAAAATATTTTCAAACCCGCCAAAACTAATCCAAAAATATTTTTAAACCCGCCAAAATAGAAAACCAGACAGAAGTGATCAATACATTCGAAAAAACCTGACAAAACATGATCAAGCCCACCAAAGCTAATCCAAACACACCAAAAACTGGGCTAAACAGAATCAAAACAAATCAAAACAAATCGAAACCCTCTAAAAACCCGCCAAAATATTTCAAAACCCGTCAAAACTAATCAAAACCTTCCGAATACCCGCCAAAACATTCCAAATACCCGCCAAAAGATTTTAAAACCCGCCAAAATGAATCCAAACATTCCAAAACCTGCCAACACAATAAAAACAACTCAAGAGAATACAAAACATTCTAAAACCCAACCAAGACATTCCGAAAACCCGCCAAAACATCATAAAAACAAATCAAAACCAACCAAAACATTCCAAAAACCAGCCAAAATATTCCGAAATCTGGCCAAAACATCATAAAAACAAATCAAAACCAACCAAAACATTCCAAAAACCCGACAAAATAGTTTAGAACCTGCCAAACCTGATCAAAACATTCTGAAAAGATGCCAAAATACTAGAAAACCAGTCAGAAGTGATCGAAACTTTCAATAACTTGCCAAAACATCATCAAAACAAATGAAAGCAAACCAAAACATTCCAAATACCCACCAAAATATTTTAAAACCCGCCAAAAGGAATCCAAATGTTCCACAACCTGCCAAGACAATCAAAACAACACAAGAGAAAACAAAACATTCTGAAACACCACCAAAACATTCCGAAACACCACCAAAACATTCCGAAAACCCGCCAAAACATCATCAAAACAAATCAAAACCAACCAAAAAATAAGAGGAACACGGCAACATATTGGCAAGCAAGAGACGGAGAACGCGGCACCTTCTAGGAGGCCAAGAAGGAAGCCGCACAACACCTGCACTGTGTCTGCAACTTTCAAACTGCTAGAAGCTAGTGGCTTGCCACTGGCCTGCCTCTTCAATTGCCATTAGCATTCCAATGGAAGCTATTCTTGGACAACTTTGCTCTGCTTGCTGCTAGTTCTGCCCCAGCCTACCATAGAGAACCTTGCTCTTGCCTTGAGGCTCTGAGATGCCAAGAACTTGTCAACTTCAAAGGGCGGGCCGGGCTACATCTACTCAGCTGCCACAGTTTCTCCTTGCTAGACCTAGTGGGAAAGCATTTTGCTGAGATGCAGAAGGCAAGAAACGCAGAATACGGAGACGCGGAGCTGTCCCAAGTGCCGCTGCCAGGCGTCTTTCCGCAGAAGGAGCGCCCCGGAGCGCACCGCAACCGGCACCGTCATCTCTGCGCAAAGAGCCAAAATATTTTAAAACCCGCCAAAACTAATCCAAAAATATTTTCAAACCCGCCAAAATAGAAAACCAGACAGAAGTGATCAATACATTCGAAAAAACCTGACAAAACATGATCAAGCCCACCAAAGCTAATCCAAACACACCAAAAACTGGGCTAAACAGAATCAAAACAAATCAAAACAAATCGAAACCTTCTAAAAACCCGCCAAAATATTTCAAAACCCGTCAAAACTAATCAAAACCTTCCGAATACCCGCCAAAACATTCCAAATACCCGCCAAAAGATTTTAAAACCCGCCAAAATGAATCCAAACATTCCAAAACCTGCCAACACAATAAAAACAACTCAAGAGAATACAAAACATTCTAAAACCCAACCAAGACATTCCGAAAACCCGCAAAAACATCATAAAAACAAATCAAAACCAACCAAAACATTCCAAAAACCAGCCAAAATATTCCGAAATCTGGCCAAAACATCATAAAAACAAATCAAAACCAACCAAAACATTCCAAAAACCCGACAAAATAGTTTAGAACCTGCCAAACCTGATCAAAACATTCTGAAAAGATGCCAAAATACTAGAAAACCAGTCAGAAGTGATCGAAACTTTCAATAACTTGCCAAAACATCATCAAAACAAATGAAAGCAAACCAAAACATTCCAAATACCCACCAAAATATTTTAAAACCCGCCAAAAGGAATCCAAATGTTCCACAACCTGCCAAGACAATCAAAACAACACAAGAGAAAACAAAACATTCTGAAACACCACCAAAACATTCTAAAACACCACCAAAACATTCCGAAAACCCGCCAAAACATCATCAAAACAAATCAAAACCAACCAAAAAATAAGAGGAACACGGCAACATATTGGCAAGCAAGAGACGGAGAACACGGCACCTTCTAGGAGGCCAAGAAGGAAGCCGCACAACACCTGCACTGTGTCTGCAACTTTCAAACTGCTAGAAGCTAGTGGCTTGCCACTGGCCTGCCTCTTCAATTGCCATTAGCATTCCAATGGAAGCTATTCTTGGACAACTTTGCTCTGCTTGCTGCTAGTTCTGCCCCAGCCTACCATAGAGAACCTTGCTCTTGCCTTGAGGCTCTGAGATGCCAAGAACTTGTCAACTTCAAAGGGCGGGCCGGGCTACATCTACTCAGCTGCCACAGTTTCTCCTTGCTAGACCTAGTGGGAAAGCATTTTGCTGAGATGCAGAAGGCAAGAAACGCAGAATACGGAGACGCGGAGCTGTCCCAAGTGCCGCTGCCAGGCGTCTTTCCGCAGAAGGAGCGCCCCGGAGCGCACCGCAACCGGCACCGTCATCTCTGCGCAAAGAGCCAAAATATTTTAAAACCCGCCAAAACTAATCCAAAAATATTTTCAAACCCGCCAAAATAGAAAACCAGACAGAAGTGATCAATACATTCGAAAAAACCTGACAAAACATGATCAAGCCCACCAAAGCTAATCCAAACACACCAAAAACTGGGCTAAACAGAATCAAAACAAATCAAAACAAATCCAAACCTTCTAAAAACCCGCCAAAATATTTCAAAACCCGTCAAAACTAATCAAAACCTTCCGAATACCCGCCAAAACATTCCAAATACCCGCCAAAAGATTTTAAAACCCGCCAAAATGAATCCAAACATTCCAAAACCTGCCAACACAATAAAAACAACTCAAGAGAATACAAAACATTCTAAAACCCAACCAAGACATTCCGAAAACCCGCCAAAACATCATAAAAACAAATCAAAACCAACCAAAATATTCCAAAAACCCGCCAAAATGATTTAGACCCGCAAAACTCATCAAAAAATGCTGAAAAGATGCCAAAACATTAGAAAACCAGCCTGAACTGATCAAAACATTCAAAAAACTTGGCAAAACATCATAAAAACAAATCAAAACCAACCAAAACATTCCAAAAACCTGACAAAATAGTTTAGAACCTGCCAAACCTGATCAAAACATTCTGAAAAGTTGCCAAAATACTAGAAAACCAGTCAGAAGTGATCGAAACTTTCAATAACTTGCCAAAACATCATCAAAACAAATGAAAGCAAACCAAAACATTCCAAATACCCGCCAAAAGATTTTAAAACCCGCCAAAAGGAATCCAAATGTTCCACAACCTGCCAAGACAATCAAAACAACACAAGAGAAAACAAAACATTCTAAAACACCACCAAAACATTCCAAAAACCTGCCAAAACATCATAAAAACAAATCAAAACAAACCAAAAAATAAGAGGAAGACGGCAACATATTGGCAAGCAAGAGACGGAGAAGGTGACTCCTTCTAGGAGGCCAAGAAGGAAGCCGCACAACACCTGCACTGTGTCTGCAACCTTCAAACTGCTAGAAGCTAGTGGCTTGCCACTGGCCTGCCTCTTCAATTGCCATTAGCATTCCAATGGAAGCTATTCTTGGACAACTTTGCTCTGCTTGCTGCTAGTTCTGCCCCGGCCTACCATAGATAACCTTGCTCTTGCCTTGAGGCTCTGAGATGCCAAGAACTTGTCAACTTCAAAGGGCGGGCCGGGCTACATCTACTCAGCTGCCACAGTTTCTCCTTGCTAGACCTAGTGGGAAAGCATTTTGCTGAGATGCAGAAGGCAAGAAACGCAGAATACGGAGACGCGGAGCTGTCCCAAGTGCCGCTGCCAGGCGTCTTTCCGCAGAAGGAGCGCCCTGGAGCGCACCACAACCGCCACCGTCATCTCTGCGCAAAGAGCCAAAATATTTTCAAACCCGCCAAAACTAATCCAAAAATATTTTCAAACCCGCCAAAATAGAAAACCAGACAGAAGTGATCAATACATTCGAAAAAACCTGACAAAACATGATCAAGCCCAGCAAAGCTAATCCAAACACACCAAAAACTGGGCTAAACAGAATCAAAACAAATCAAAACAAATCTAAACCTTCTAAAAACCCGCCAAACTATTTCAAAACCCGTCAAAACTAATCAAAACCTTCCGAATACCCGCCAAAACATTCCAAATACCCGCCAAAAGATTTTAAAACCCGCCAAAATGAATCCAAACATTCCAAAACCTGCCAACACAATAAAAACAACTCAAGAGAATACAAAACATTCTAAAACCCAACCAAGACATTCCGAAAACCCGCCAAAACATCATAAAAACAAATCAAAACCAACCAAAACATTCCAAAAACCAGCCAAAATATTCCGAAATCTGGCCAAAACATCATAAAAACAAATCAAAACCAACCAAAACATTCCAAAAACCCGCCAAAATGATTTAGACCCGCAAAACTCATCAAAACATTCTGAAAAGATGCCAAAACATTAGAAAACCAGCCTGAACTGATCAAAACATTCAAAAAACCCGCCAAAACATCATAAAAACAAATCAAAACCAACCAAAACATTCCAAAAACCAGCCAAAATATTCCGAAATCTGGCCAAAACATCATAAAAACAAATCAAAACCAACCAAAACATTCCAAAAACCAGCCAAAATATTCCGAAATCTGGCCAAAACATCATAAAAACAAATCAAAACCAACCAAAACATTCCAAAAACCCGACAAAATAGTTTAGAACCTGCCAAACCTGATCAAAACATTCTGAAAAGATGCCAAAATACTAGAAAACCAGTCAGAAGTGATCGAAACTTTCAATAACTTGCCAAAACATCATCAAAACAAATGAAAGCAAACCAAAACATTCCAAATACCCACCAAAATATTTTAAAACCCGCCAAAAGGAATCCAAATGTTCCACAACCTGCCAAGACAATCAAAACAACACAAGAGAAAACAAAACATTCTGAAACACCACCAAAACATTCCGAAACACCACCAAAACATTCCGAAAACCCGCCAAAACATCATAAAAACAATTCAAAACCAACCAAAAAATAAGAGGAACACGGCAACATATTGGCAAGCAAGAGACGGAGAACGTGACACCTTCTAGGAGGCCAAGAAGGAAGCCGCACAACACCTGCACTGTGTCTGCAACCTTCAAACTGCTAGAAGCTAGTGGCTTGCCACTGGCCTGCCTCTTCAATTGCCATTAGCATTCCAATGGAAGCTATTCTTGGACAACTTTGCTCTGCTTGCTGCTAGTTCTGCCCCAGCCTACCATAGATAACCTTGCTCTTGCCTTGAGGCTCTGAGATGCCAAGAACTTGTCAACTTCAAAGGGCGGGCCGGGCTACATCTACTCAGCTGCCAGTTTCTCCTTGCTAGACCTAGTGGGAAAGCATTTTGCTGAGATGCAGAAGGCAAGAAACGCAGAATACGGAGACGCGGAGCTGTCCCAAGTGCCGCTGCCAGGCGTCTTTCCGCAGAAGGAGCGCCCCGGAGCGCACCGCAACCGGCACCGTCATCTCTGCGCAAAGAGCCAAAATATTTTAAAACCCGCCAAAACTCATCCAAAAATATTTTCAAACCCGCCAAAATAGAAAACCAGACAGAAGTCATCAATACATTCGAAAAAACCTGACAAAACATGATCAAGCCCACCAAAGCTAATCCAAACACACCAAAAACTGGGCTAAACAGAATCAAAACAAATCAAAACAAATCCAAACCTTCTAAAAACCGGCCAAAATATTTCAAAACCCGTCAAAACTAATCAAAACCTTCCGAATACCCGCCAAAACATTCCAAATACCCGCCAAAATATTTCAAAACCCGCCAAAAAGTATCCAAACATTCCAAAACCTCCCAACACAATAAAAACAACTCAAGAGAATACAAAACATTCTAAAACCCAACCAAGACATTCCGAAAACCCGCCAAAACATCATAAAAACAAATCAAAACCAACCAAAATATTCCAAAAACCCGCCAAAATGATTTAGACCCGCAAAACTCATCAAAACATTCTGAAAAGATGCCAAAACATTAGAAAACCAGCCTGAACTGATCAAAACATTCAAAAAACTTGGCAAAACATCATAAAAACAAATCAAAACCAACCAAAAAATTTCAAAAACCCGACAAAATAGTTTAGAACCCGCCAAAACTGATCAAAACATTCTGAAAAGATGCCAAAATACTAGAAAACCAGTCAGAAGTGATCGAAACTTTCAATAACTTGCCAAAACATCATCAAAACAAATGAAAGCAAACCAAAACATTCCAAATACCCACCAAAATATTTTAAAACCCGCCAAAAGGAATCCAAATGTTCCACAACCTGCCAAGACAATCAAAACAACACAAGAGAAAACAAAACATTCTGAAACACCACCAAAACATTCCGAAACACCACCAAAACATTCCGAAAACCCGCCAAAACATCATAAAAACAATTCAAAACCAACCAAAAAATAAGAGGAACACGGCAACATATTGGCAAGCAAGAGACGGAGAATGTGACACCTTCTAGGAGGCCAAGAAGGAAGCCGCACAACACCTGCACTGTGTCTGCAACTTTCAAACTGCTAGAAGCTAGTGGCTTGCCACTGGCCAGCCTCTTCAATTGCCATTAGCATTCCAATGGAAGCTATTCTTGGACAACTTTGCTCTGCTTGCTGCTAGTTCTGCCCCAGCCTACCATAGATAACCTTGCTCTTGCCTTGAGGCTCTGAGATGCCAAGAACTTGTCAACTTTAAAGGGCGGGCCGGGCTACATCTACTCAGCTGCCACAGTTTCTCCTTGCTAGACCTAGTGGGAAAGCATTTTGCTGAGATGCAGAAGGCAAGAAACGCACAATACGGAGACGCGGAGCTGTCCCAAGTGCCGCTGCCAGGCGTCTTTCCGCAGAAGTAGCGCCCTGGAGCGCACCGCAACCGCCACCGTCATCTCTGCGCAAAGAGCCAAAATATTTTCAAACCCGCCAAAACTCATCCAAAAATATTTTCAAACCCGCCAAAATATAAAACCCGACAGAAGTCATCAATACATTCGAAAAAACCTGACAAAACATGATCAAGCCCACCAAAGCTAATCCAAACACACCAAAAACTGGGCTAAACAGAATCAAAACAAATCAAAACAAATCGAAACCTTCTAAAAACCCGCCAAACTATTTCAAAACCCGTCAAAACTAATCAAAACCTTCCGAATACCCGCCAAAACATTCCAAATACCCGCCAAAAGATTTTAAAACCCGCCAAAATGAATCCAAACATTCCAAAACCTGCCAACACAATAAAAACAACTCAAGAGAATACAAAACATTCTAAAACCCAACCAAGACATTCCGAAAACCCGCCAAAACATCATAAAAACAAATCAAAACCAACCAAAATATTCCAAAAACCCGCCAAAATGATTTAGACCCGCAAAACTCATCAAAACATTCTGAAAAGATGCCAAAACATTAGAAAACCAGCCTGAACTGATCAAAACATTCAAAAAACTTGGCAAAACATCATAAAAACAAATCAAAACCAACCAAAAAATTTCAAAAACCCGACAAAATAGTTTAGAACCCGCCAAAACTGATCAAAACATTCTGAAAAGATGCCAAAATACTAGAAAACCAGTCAGAAGTGATCGAAACATTCAATAACTTGCCAAAACATAATCAAAACAAATGAAAGCAAACCAAAACATTCCAAATACCCGCCAAAAGATTTTAAAACCCGCCAAAAGGAATCCAAACATTCCACAACCAGCCAAGACAATATAAACAACACAAGAGAAAACAAAACATTCTAAAACACCACCAAAACATTCCGAAAACCCACCAAAACATCATCAAAACAAATCAAAACCAACCAAAAAATAAGAGGAACACGGCAACATATTGGCAAGCAAGAGACGGAGAGCGCGGCACCTTCTAGGAGGCCAAGAAGGAAGCCGCACAACACCTGCACTGTGTCTGCAACTTTCAAACTGCTAGAAGCTAGTGGCTTGCCACTGGCCTGCCTCTTCAATTGCCATTAGCATTCCAATGGAAGCTATTCTTGGACAACTTTGCTCTGCTTGCTGCTAGTTCTGCCCCAGCCTACCATAGATAACCTTGCTCTTGCCTTGAGGCTCTGAGATGCCAAGAACTTGTCAACTTTAAAGGGCGGGCCGGGCTACATCTACTCAGCTGCCACAGTTTCTCCTTGCTAGACCTAGTGGGAAAGCATTTTGCTGAGATGCAGAAGGCAAGAAACGCACAATACGGAGACGCGGAGCTGTCCCAAGTGCCGCTGCCAGGCGTCTTTCCGCAGAAGGAGCGCCCCGGAGCGCACCGCAACCGGCACCGTCATCTCTGCGCAAAGAGCCAAAATATTTTAAAACCCGCCAAAACTCATCCAAAAATATTTTCAAACCCGCCAAAATAGAAAACCAGACAGAAGTCATCAATACATTCGAAAAAACCTGACAAAACATGATCAAGCCCACCAAAGCTAATCCAAACACACCAAAAACTGGGCTAAACAGAATCAAAACAAATCAAAACAAATCCAAACCTTCTAAAAACCCGCCAAAATATTTCAAAACCCGTCAAAACTAATCAAAACCTTCCGAATACCCGCCAAAACATTCCAAATACCCGCCAAAAGATTTTAAAACCCGCCAAAATGAATCCAAACATTCCAAAACCTGCCAACACAATAAAAACAACTCAAGAGAATACAAAACATTATAAAACCCAACCAAGACATTCCGAAAACCCGCCAAAACATCATAAAAACAAATCAAAACCAACCAAAACATTCCAAAAACCAGCCAAAATATTCCGAAATCTGGCCAAAACATCATAAAAACAAATCAAAACCAACCAAAACATTCCAAAACCCTGACAAAATAGTTTAGAACCTGCCAAACCTGATCAAAACATTCTGAAAAGATGCCAAAATACTAGAAAACCAGTCAGAAGTGATCGAAACTTTCAATAACTTGCCAAAACATCATCAAAACAAATGAAAGCAAACCAAAACATTCCAAATACCCACCAAAATATTTTAAAACCCGCCAAAAGGAATCCAAATGTTCCACAACCTGCCAAGACAATCAAAACAACACAAGAGAAAACAAAACATTCTGAAACACCACCAAAACATTCCGAAACACCACCAAAACATTCCGAAAACCCGCCAAAACATCATCAAAACAATTCAAAACCAACCAAAAAATAAGAGGAACACGGCAACATATTGGCAAGCAAGAGACGGAGAATGTGACACCTTCTAGGAGGCCAAGAAGGAAGCCGCACAACACCTGCACTGTGTCTGCAACCTTCAAACTGCTAGAAGCTAGTGGCTTGCCACTGGCCTGCCTCTTCAATTGCCATTAGCATTCCAATGGAAGGTATTCTTGGACAACTTTGCTCTGCTTGCTGCTAGTTCTGCCCCAGCCTACCATAGATAACCTTGCTCTTGCCTTGAGGCTCTGAGATGCCAAGAACTTGTCAACTTTAAAGGGCGGGCCGGGCTACATCTACTCAGCTGCCACAGTTTCTCCTTGCTAGACCTAGTGGGAAAGCATTTTGCTGAGATGCAGAAGGCAAGAAACGCACAATACGGAGACGCGGAGCTGTCCCAAGTGCCGCTGCCAGGCGTCTTTCCGCAGAAGTAGCGCCCTGGAGCGCACCGCAACCGGCACCGTCATCTCTGCGCAAAGAGCCAAAATATTTTCAAACCCGCCAAAACTCATCCAAAAATATTTTCAAACCCGCCAAAATAGAAAACCCGACAGAAGTCATCAATACATTCGAAAAAACCTGACAAAACATGATCAAGCCCACCAAAGCTAATCCAAACACACCAAAAACTGGGCTAAACAGAATCAAAACAAATCAAAACAAATCGAAACCTTCTAAAAACCCGCCAAACTATTTCAAAACCCGTCAAAACTAATCAAAACCTTCCGAATACCCGCCAAAACATTCCAAATACCCGCCAAAAGATTTTAAAACCCGCCAAAATGAATCCAAACATTCCAAAACCTGCCAACACAATAAAAACAACTCAAGAGAATACAAAACATTCTAAAACCCAACCAAGACATTCCGAAAACCCGCCAAAACATCATAAAAACAAATCAAAACCAACCAAAACATTCCAAAAACCAGCCAAAATATTCCGAAATCTGGCCAAAACATCATAAAAACAAATCAAAACCAACCAAAACATTCCAAAAACCCGACAAAATAGTTTAGAACCTGCCAAACCTGATCAAAACATTCTGAAAAGATGCCAAAATACTAGAAAACCAGTCAGAACTGATCGAAACTTTCAATAACTTGCCAAAACATCATCAAAACAAATGAAAGCAAACCAAAACATTCCAAATACCCACCAAAATATTTTAAAACCCGCCAAAAGGAATCCAAATGTTCCACAACCTGCCAAGACAATCAAAACAACACAAGAGAAAACAAAACATTCTGAAACACCACCAAAACATTCCGAAACACCACCAAAACATTCCGAAAACCCGCCAAAACATCATAAAAACAAATCAAAACCAACCAAAAAATAAGAGGAACACGGCAACATATTGGCAAGCAAGAGACGGAGAACGTGACACCTTCTAGGAGGCCAAGAAGGAAGCCGCACAACACCTGCACTCTGTCTGCAACCTTCAAACTGCTAGAAGCTAGTGGCTTGCCACTGGCCTGCCTCTTCAATTGCCATTAGCATTCCAATGGAAGCTATTCTTGGACAACTTTGCTCTGCTTGCTGCTAGTTCTGCCCCAGCCTAGCATAGAGAACCTTGCTCTTCCCTTGAGGCTCTGAGATGCCAAGAACTTGTCAACTTCAAAGGGCGGGCCGGGCTACATCTACTCAGCTGCCACAGTTTCTCCTTGCTAGACCTAGTGGGAAAGCATTTTGCTGAGATGCAGAAGGCAAGAAACGCACAATACGGAGACGCGGAGCTGTCCCAAGTGCCGCTGCCAGGCGTCTTTCCGCAGAAGGAGCGCCCCGGAGCGCACCGCAACCGGCACCGTCATCTCTGCGCAAAGAGCCAAAATATTTTCAAACCCGCCAAAACTCATCCAAAAATATTTTTAAACCCGCCAAAATAGAAAACCAGACAGAAGTCATCAATACATTCGAAAAAACCTGACAAAACATGATAAAGCCCACCAAAGCTAATCCAAACACACCAAAAACTGGGCTAAACAGAATCAAAACAAATCAAAACAAATCGAAACCTTCTCAAAACCCGCCAAAATATTTCAAAACCCGTCAAAACTAATCAAAACCTTCCGAATACCCGCCAAAACATTCCAAATACCCGCCAAAAGATTTTAAAACCCGCCAAAATGAATCCAAACATTGCAAAACCTGCCAACACAATAAAAACAACTCAAGAGAATATAAAACATTCTAAAACCCAACCAAGACATTCCAAAAACCCGCCAAAACATCATAAAAACAAATCAAAACCAACCAAAACATTCCAAAAACCAGCCAAAATATTCCGAAATCTGGCCAAAACATCATAAAAACAAATCAAAACCAACCAAAACATTCCAAAAACCCGACAAAATAGTTTAGAACCTGCCAAACCTGATCAAAACATTCTGAAAAGATGCCAAAATACTAGAAAACCAGTCAGAAGTGATCGAAACTTTCAATAACTTGCTAAAGCATAATAAAAAAAAATGAAAGCAAACCAAAACATTCCAAATACCCACCAAAAGATTTTAAAACCCGCCAAAAGGAATCCAAATGTTCCACAACCTGCCAAGACAATCAAAACAACACAAGAGAAAACAAAACATTCCGAAACACCACCAAAACATTCCGAAAACCCGCCAAAACATCATCAAAACAATTCAAAACCAACCAAAAAATAAGAGGAACACGGCAACATATTGGCAAGCAAGAGACGGAGAATGTGACACCTTCTAGGAGGCCAAGAAGGAAGCCGCACAACACCTGCACTGTGTCTGCAACCTTCAAACTGCTAGAAGCTAGTGGCTTGCTACTGGCCTGCCTCTTCAATTGCCATTAGCATTCCAATGGAAGCTATTCTTGGACAACTTTGCTCTGCTTGCTGCTAGTTCTGCCCCAGCCTACCATAGATAACCTTGCTCTTGCCTTGAGGCTCTGAGATGCCAAGAACTTGTCAACTTTAAAGGGCGGGCCGGGCTACATCTACTCAGCTGCCACAGTTTCTCCTTGCTAGACCTAGTGGGAAAGCATTTTGCTGAGATGCAGAAGGCAAGAAACGCAGAATACGGAGACGTGGAGCTGTCCCAAGTGCCGCTGCCAGGCGTCTTTCCGCAGAAGGAGCGCCCTGGAGCGCACCGCAACCGGCACCGTCATCTCTGCGCAAAGAGCCAAAATATTTTAAAACCCGCCAAAACTAATCCAAAAATATTTTCAAACCCGCCAAAATAGAAAACCAGACAGAGGTGATCAATACATTCGAAAAAACCTGACAAAACATGATCAAGCCCACCAAAGCTAATCCAAACACACCAAAAACTGGGCTAAACAGAATCAAAACAAATCAAAACAAATCCAAACCTTCTAAAAACCCGCCAAAATATTTCAAAACCCGTCAAAACTAATCAAAACCTTCCGAATACCCGCCAAAACATTCCAAATACCCGCCAAAAGATTTTAAAACCCGCCAAAATGAATCCAAACATTCCAAAACCTGCCAACACAATAAAAACAACTCAAGAGAATACAAAACATTCTAAAACCCAACCAAGACATTCCGAAAACCCGCCAAAACATCATAAAAACAAATCAAAACCAACCAAAATATTCCAAAAACCCGCCAAAATGATTTAGACCCGCAAAACTCATCAAAACATTCTGAAAAGATGCCAAAACATTAGAAAACCAGCCAGAACTGATCAAAACATTCAAAAAAATTGGCAAAACATCATAAAAACAAATCAAAACCAACCAAAAAATTTCAAAAACCCGACAAAATAGTTTAGAACCCGCCAAAACTGATCAAAACATTCTGAAAAGATGCCAAAATACTAGAAAACCAGTCAGAAGTGATCGAAACATTCAATAACTTGCCAAAACATAATCAAAACAAATGAAAGCAAACCAAAACATTCCAAATACCCGCCAAAAGATTTTAAAACCCGCCAAAAGGAATCCAAACATTCCACAACCAGCCAAGACAATATAAACAACACAAGAGAAAACAAAACATTCTAAAACACCACCAAAACATTCCAAAAACCCACCAAAACATCATCAAAACAAATCAAAACCAACCAAAAAATAAGAGGAACACGGCAACATATTGGCAAGCAAGAGACGGAGAGCGCGGCACCTTCTAGGAGGCCAAGAAGGAAGCCGCACAACACCTGCACTGTGTCTGCAACTTTCAAACTGCTAGAAGCTAGTGGCTTGCCACTGGCCTGCCTCTTCAATTGCCATTAGCATTCCAATGGAAGCTATTCTTGGACAACTTTGCTCTGCTTGCTGCTAGTTCTGCCCCAGCCTACCATAGATAACCTTGCTCTTGCCTTGAGGCTCTGAGATGCCAAGAACTTGTCAACTTCAAAGGGCGGGCCGGGCTACATCTACTCAGCTGCCACAGTTTCTCCTTGCTAGACCTAGTGGGAAAGCATTTTGCTGAGATGCAGAAGGCAAGAAACGCAGAATACGGAGACGTGGAGCTGTCCCAAGTGCCGCTGCCAGGCGTCTTTCCGCAGAAGGAGCGCCCTGGAGCGCACCGCAACCGGCACCGTCATCTCTGCGCAAAGAGCCAAAATATTTTCAAACCCGCCAAAACTCATCCAAAAATATTTTCAAACCCGCCAAAATAGAAAACCAGACAGAAGTCATCAATACATTCGAAAAAACCTGACAAAACATGATCAAGCCCACCAAAGCTAATCCAAACACACCAAAAACTGGGCTAAACAGAATCAAAACAAATCAAAACAAATCCAAACCTTCTAAAAACCCGCCAAAATATTTCAAAACCCGTCAAAACTAATCAAAACCTTCCGAATACCCGCCAAAACATTCCAAATACCCGCCAAAAGATTTTAAAACCCGCCAAAAAGTATCCAAACATTCCAAAACCTGCCAACACAATAAAAACAACTCAAGAGAATACAAAACATTCTAAAACCCAACCAAGACATTCCGAAAACCCGCCAAAACATCATAAAAACAAATCAAAACCAACCAAAACATTCCAAAAACCAGCCAAAATATTCCGAAATCTGGCCAAAACATCATAAAAACAAATCAAAACCAACCAAAACATTCCAAAAACCTGACAAAATAGTTTAGAACCTGCCAAACCTGATCAAAACATTCTGAAAAGATGCCAAAATACTAGAAAACCAGTCAGAAGTGATCGAAACTTTCAATAACTTGCCAAAACATCATCAAAACAAATGAAAGCAAACCAAAACATTCCAAATACCCACCAAAAGATTTTAAAACCCGCCAAAAGGAATCCAAATGTTCCACAACCTGCCAAGACAATCAAAACAACACAAGAGAAAACAAAACATTCTGAAACACCACCAAAACATTCCGAAACACCACCAAAACATTCCGAAAACCCGCCAAAACATCATCAAAACAATTCAAAACCAACCAAAAAATAAGAGGAACACGGCAACATATTGGCAAGCAAGAGACGGAGAATGTGACACCTTCTAGGAGGCCAAGAAGGAAGCCGCACAACACCTGCACTGTGTCTGCAACCTTCAAACTGCTAGAAGCTAGTGGCTTGCCACTGGCCTGCCTCTTCAATTGCCATTAGCATTCCAATGGAAGCTATTCTTGGACAACTTTGCTCTGCTTGCTGCTAGTTCTGCCCCAGCCTACCATAGATAACCTTGCTCTTGCCTTGAGGCTCTGAGATGCCAAGAACTTGTCAACTTTAAAGGGCGGGCCGGGCTACATCTACTCAGCTGCCACAGTTTCTCCTTGCTAGACCTAGTGGGAAAGCATTTTGCTGAGATGCAGAAGGCAAGAAACGCAGAATACGGAGACGTGGAGCTGTCCCAAGTGCCGCTGCCAGGCGTCTTTCCGCAGAAGGAGCGCCCTGGAGCGCACCGCAACCGGCACCGTCATCTCTGCGCAAAGAGCCAAAATATTTTAAAACCCGCCAAAACTAATCCAAAAATATTTTCAAACCCGCCAAAATAGAAAACCAGACAGAGGTGATCAATACATTCGAAAAAACCTGACAAAACATGATCAAGCCCACCAAAGCTAATCCAAACACACCAAAAACTGGGCTAAACAGAATCAAAACAAATCAAAACAAATCCAAACCTTCTAAAAACCCGCCAAAATATTTCAAAACCCGTCAAAACTAATCAAAACCTTCCGAATACCCGCCAAAACATTCCAAATACCCGCCAAAAGATTTTAAAACCCGCCAAAATGAATCCAAACATTCCAAAACCTGCCAACACAATAAAAACAACTCAAGAGAATACAAAACATTCTAAAACCCAACCAAGACATTCCGAAAACCCGCCAAAACATCATAAAAACAAATCAAAACCAACCAAAATATTCCAAAAACCCGCCAAAATGATTTAGACCCGCAAAACTCATCAAAACATTCTGAAAAGATGCCAAAACATTAGAAAACCAGCCAGAACTGATCAAAACATTCAAAAAACTTGGCAAAACATCATAAAAACAAATCAAAACCAACCAAAAAATTTCAAAAACCCGACAAAATAGTTTAGAACCCGCCAAAACTGATCAAAACATTCTGAAAAGATGCCAAAATACTAGAAAACCAGTCAGAAGTGATCGAAACATTCAATAACTTGCCAAAACATAATCAAAACAAATGAAAGCAAACCAAAACATTCCAAATACCCGCCAAAAGATTTTAAAACCCGCCAAAAGGAATCCAAACATTCCACAACCAGCCAAGACAATATAAACAACACAAGAGAAAACAAAACATTCTAAAACACCACCAAAACATTCCAAAAACCCACCAAAACATCATCAAAACAAATCAAAACCAACCAAAAAATAAGAGGAACACGGCAACATATTGGCAAGCAAGAGACGGAGAGCGCGGCACCTTCTAGGAGGCCAAGAAGGAAGCCGCACAACACCTGCACTGTGTCTGCAACTTTCAAACTGCTAGAAGCTAGTGGCTTGCCACTGGCCTGCCTCTTCAATTGCCATTAGCATTCCAATGGAAGCTATTCTTGGACAACTTTGCTCTGCTTGCTGCTAGTTCTGCCCCAGCCTACCATAGATAACCTTGCTCTTGCCTTGAGGCTCTGAGATGCCAAGAACTTGTCAACTTCAAAGGGCGGGCCGGGCTACATCTACTCAGCTGCCACAGTTTCTCCTTGCTAGACCTAGTGGGAAAGCATTTTGCTGAGATGCAGAAGGCAAGAAACGCAGAATACGGAGACGCGGAGCTGTCCCAAGTGCCGCTGCCAGGCGTCTTTCCGCAGAAGGAGCGCCCCGGAGCGCACCGCAACCGGCACCGTCATCTCTGCGCAAAGAGCCAAAATATTTTCAAACCCGCCAAAACTCATCCAAAAATATTTTCAAACCCGCCAAAATAGAAAACCAGACAGAAGTCATCAATACATTCGAAAAAACCTGACAAAACATGATCAAGCCCACCAAAGCTAATCCAAACACACCAAAAACTGGGCTAAACAGAATCAAAACAAATCAAAACAAATCCAAACCTTCTAAAAACCCGCCAAAATATTTCAAAACCCGTCAAAACTAATCAAAACCTTCCGAATACCCGCCAAAACATTCCAAATACCCGCCAAAAGATTTTAAAACCCGCCAAAAAGTATCCAAACATTCCAAAACCTGCCAACACAATAAAAACAACTCAAGAGAATACAAAACATTCTAAAACCCAACCAAGACATTCCGAAAACCCGCCAAAACATCATAAAAACAAATCAAAACCAACCAAAACATTCCAAAAACCAGCCAAAATATTCCGAAATCTGGCCAAAACATCATAAAAACAAATCAAAACCAACCAAAACATTCCAAAAACCTGACAAAATAGTTTAGAACCTGCCAAACCTGATCAAAACATTCTGAAAAGATGCCAAAATACTAGAAAACCAGTCAGAAGTGATCGAAACTTTCAATAACTTGCCAAAACATCATCAAAACAAATGAAAGCAAACCAAAACATTCCAAATACCCACCAAAAGATTTTAAAACCCGCCAAAAGGAATCCAAATGTTCCACAACCTGCCAAGACAATCAAAACAACACAAGAGAAAACAAAACATTCTGAAACACCACCAAAACATTCCGAAACACCACCAAAACATTCCGAAAACCCGCCAAAACATCATCAAAACAATTCAAAACCAACCAAAAAATAAGAGGAACACGGCAACATATTGGCAAGCAAGAGACGGAGAATGTGACACCTTCTAGGAGGCCAAGAAGGAAGCCGCACAACACCTGCACTGTGTCTGCAACCTTCAAACTGCTAGAAGCTAGTGGCTTGCCACTGGCCTGCCTCTTCAATTGCCATTAGCATTCCAATGGAAGCTATTCTTGGACAACTTTGCTCTGCTTGCTGCTAGTTCTGCCCCAGCCTACCATAGATAACCTTGCTCTTGCCTTGAGGCTCTGAGATGCCAAGAACTTGTCAACTTTAAAGGGCGGGCCGGGCTACATCTACTCAGCTGCCACAGTTTCTCCTTGCTAGACCTAGTGGGAAAGCATTTTGCTGAGATGCAGAAGGCAAGAAACGCAGAATACGGAGACGTGGAGCTGTCCCAAGTGCCGCTGCCAGGCGTCTTTCCGCAGAAGGAGCGCCCTGGAGCGCACCGCAACCGGCACCGTCATCTCTGCGCAAAGAGCCAAAATATTTTAAAACCCGCCAAAACTAATCCAAAAATATTTTCAAACCCGCCAAAATAGAAAACCAGACAGAGGTGATCAATACATTCGAAAAAACCTGACAAAACATGATCAAGCCCACCAAAGCTAATCCAAACACACCAAAAACTGGGCTAAACAGAATCAAAACAAATCAAAACAAATCCAAACCTTCTAAAAACCCGCCAAAATATTTCAAAACCCGTCAAAACTAATCAAAACCTTCCGAATACCCGCCAAAACATTCCAAATACCCGCCAAAAGATTTTAAAACCCGCCAAAATGAATCCAAACATTCCAAAACCTGCCAACACAATAAAAACAACTCAAGAGAATACAAAACATTCTAAAACCCAACCAAGACATTCCGAAAACCCGCCAAAACATCATAAAAACAAATCAAAACCAACCAAAATATTCCAAAAACCCGCCAAAATGATTTAGACCCGCAAAACTCATCAAAACATTCTGAAAAGATGCCAAAACATTAGAAAACCAGCCTGAACTGATCAAAACATTCAAAAAACCCGCCAAAACATCATAAAAACAAATCAAAACCAACCAAAACATTCCAAAAGCCAGCCAAAATATTCCGAAATCTGGCCAAAACATCATAAAAACAAATCAAAACCAACCAAAACATTCCAAAAACCAGCCAAAATATTCCGAAATCTGGCCAAAACATCATAAAAACAAATCAAAACCAACCAAAACATTCCAAAAACCTGACAAAATAGTTTAGAACCTGCCAAACCTGATCAAAACATTCTGAAAAGATGCCAAAATACTAGAAAACCAGTCAGAAGTGATCGAAACTTTCAATAACTTGCCAAAACATCATCAAAACAAATGAAAGCAAACCAAAACATTCCAAATACCCACCAAAATATTTTAAAACCCGCCAAAAGGAATCCAAATGTTCCACAACCTGCCAAGACAATCAAAACAACACAAGAGAAAACAAAACATTCTGAAACACCACCAAAACATTCCGAAACACCACCAAAACATTCCGAAAACCCGCCAAAACATCATAAAAACAATTCAAAACCAACCAAAAAATAAGAGGAACACGGCAACATATTGGCAAGCAAGAGACGGAGAACGTGACACCTTCTAGGAGGCCAAGAAGGAAGCCGCACAACACCTGCACTGTGTCTGCAACTTTCAAACTGCTAGAAGCTAGTGGCTTGCCACTGGCCTGCCTCTTCAATTGCCATTAGCATTCCAATGGAAGCTATTCTTGGACAACTTTGCTCTGCTTGCTGCTAGTTCTGCCCCAGCCTACCATAGAGAACCTTGCTCTTGCCTTGAGGCTCTGAGATGCCAAGAACTTGTCAACTTCAAAGGGCGGGCCGGGCTACATCTACTCAGCTGCCACAGTTTCTCCTTGCTAGACCTAGTGGGAAAGCATTTTGCTGAGATGCAGAAGGCAAGAAACGCAGAATACGGAGACGCGGAGCTGTCCCAAGTGCCGCTGCCAGGCGTCTTTCCGCAGAAGGAGCGCCCTGGAGCGCACCGCAACCGGCACCGTCATCTCTGCGCAAAGAGCCAAAATATTTTAAAACCCGCCAAAACTCATCCAAAAATATTTTCAAACCCGCCAAAATAGAAAACCAGACAGAAGTCATCAATACATTCGAAAAAACCTGACAAAACATGATCAAGCCCACCAAAGCTAATCCAAACACACCAAAAACTGGGCTAAACAGAATCAAAACAAATCAAAACAAATCCAAACCTTCTAAAAGCCCGCCAAAATATTTCAAAACCCGTCAAAACTAATCAAAACCTTCCGAATACCCGCCAAAACATTCCAAATACCCGCCAAAAGATTTTAAAACCCGCCAAAAAGTATCCAAACATTCCAAAACCTGCCAACACAATAAAAACAACTCAAGAGAATACAAAACATTCTAAAACCCAACCAAGACATTCCGAAAACCCGCCAAAACATCATAAAAACAAATCAAAACCAACCAAAATATTCCAAAAACCCGCCAAAATGATTTAGACCCACAAAACTCATCAAAAAATTCTGAAAAGATGCCAAAACATTAGAAAACCAGCCTGAACTGATCAAAACATTCAAAAAACTTGGCAAAACATCATAAAAACAAATCAAAACCAACCAAAAAATTCCAAAAACCCGACAAAATAGTTTAGAACCCGCCAAAACTGATCAAAACATTCTGAAAAGATGCCAAAATACTAGAAAACCAGTCAGAAGTGATCGAAACATTCAATAACTTGCCAAAACATAATCAAAACAAATGAAAGCAAACCAAAACATTCCAAATACCCGCCAAAAGATTTTAAAACCCGCCAAAAGGAATCCAAACATTCCACAACCAGCCAAGACAATATAAACAACACAAGAGAAAACAAAACATTCTAAAACACCACCAAAACATTCCGAAAACCCACCAAAACATCATCAAAACAAATCAAAACCAACCAAAAAATAAGAGGAACACGGCAACATATTGGCAAGCAAGAGACGGAGAGCGCGGCACCTTCTAGGTGGCCAAGAAGGAAGCCGCACAACACCTGCACTGTGTCTGCAACCTTCAAACTGCTAGAAGCTAGTGGCTTGCCACTGGCCTGCCTCTTCAATTGCCATTAGCATTCCAATGGAAGCTATTCTTGGACAACTTTGCTCTGCTTGCTGCTAGTTCTGCCCCAGCCTACCATAGAGAACCTTGCTCTTGCCTTGAGGCTCTGAGATGCCAAGAACTTGTCAACTTCAAAGGGCGGGCCGGGCTACATCTACTCAGCTGCCACAGTTTCTCCTTGCTAGACCTAGTGGGAAAGCATTTTGCTGAGATGCAGAAGGCAAGAAACGCAGAATACGGAGACGCGGAGCTGTCCCAAGTGCCGCTGCCAGGCGTCTTTCCGCAGAAGGAGCGCCCCGGAGCGCACCGCAACCGGCACCGTCATCTCTGCGCAAAGAGCCAAAATATTTTCAAACCCGCCAAAACTCATCCAAAAATATTTTCAAACCCGCCAAAATAGAAAACCAGACAGAAGTCATCAATACATTCGAAAAAACCTGACAAAACATGATCAAGCCCACCAAAGCTAATCCAAACACACCAAAAACTGGGCTAAACAGAATCAAAACAAATCAAAACAAATCCAAACCTTCTAAAAACCCGCCAAAATATTTCAAAACCCGTCAAAACTAATCAAAACCTTCCGAATACCCGCCAAAACATTCCAAATACCCGCCAAAAGATTTTAAAACCCGCCAAAATGAATCCAAACATTCCAAAACCTGCCAACACAATAAAAACAACTCAAGAGAATACAAAACATTCTAAAACCCAACCAAGACATTCCGAAAACCCGCCAAAACATCATAAAAACAAATCAAAACCAACCAAAACATTCCAAAAACCAGCCAAAATATTCCGAAATCTGGCCAAAACATCATAAAAACAAATCAAAACCAACCAAAACATTCCAAAAACCTGACAAAATAGTTTAGAACCTGCCAAACCTGATCAAAACATTCTGAAAAGATGCCAAAATACTAGAAAACCAGTCAGAAGTGATCGAAACTTTCAATAACTTGCCAAAACATCATCAAAACAAATGAAAGCAAACCAAAACATTCCAAATACCCACCAAAAGATTTTAAAACCCGCCAAAAGGAATCCAAATGTTCCACAACCTGCCAAGACAATCAAAACAACACAAGAGAAAACAAAACATTCCGAAACACCACCAAAACATTCCGAAAACCCGCCAAAACATCATCAAAACAATTCAAAACCAACCAAAAAATAAGAGGAACACGGCAACATATTGGCAAGCAAGAGACGGAGAATGTGACACCTTCTAGGAGGCCAAGAAGGAAGCCGCACAACACCTGCACTGTGTCTGCAACCTTCAAACTGCTAGAAGCTAGTGGCTTGCCACTGGCCTGCCTCTTCAATTGCCATTAGCATTCCAATGGAAGCTATTCTTGGACAACTTTGCTCTGCTTGCTGCTAGTTCTGCCCCAGCCTACCATAGATAACCTTGCTCTTGCCTTGAGGCTCTGAGATGCCAAGAACTTGTCAACTTTAAAGGGCGGGCCGGGCTACATCTACTCAGCTGCCACAGTTTCTCCTTGCTAGACCTAGTGGGAAAGCATTTTGCTGAGATGCAGAAGGCAAGAAACGCAGAATACGGAGACGTGGAGCTGTCCCAAGTGCCGCTGCCAGGCGTCTTTCCGCAGAAGGAGCGCCCTGGAGCGCACCGCAACCGGCACCGTCATCTCTGCGCAAAGAGCCAAAATATTTTAAAACCCGCCAAAACTAATCCAAAAATATTTTCAAACCCGCCAAAATAGAAAACCAGACAGAGGTGATCAATACATTCGAAAAAACCTGACAAAACATGATCAAGCCCACCAAAGCTAATCCAAACACACCAAAAACTGGGCTAAACAGAATCAAAACAAATCAAAACAAATCCAAACCTTCTAAAAACCCGCCAAAATATTTCAAAACCCGTCAAAACTAATCAAAACCTTCCGAATACCCGCCAAAACATTCCAAATACCCGCCAAAAGATTTTAAAACCCGCCAAAATGAATCCAAACATTCCAAAACCTGCCAACACAATAAAAACAACTCAAGAGAATACAAAACATTCTAAAACCCAACCAAGACATTCCGAAAACCCGCCAAAACATCATAAAAACAAATCAAAACCAACCAAAATATTCCAAAAACCCGCCAAAATGATTTAGACCCGCAAAACTCATCAAAACATTCTGAAAAGATGCCAAAACATTAGAAAACCAGCCAGAACTGATCAAAACATTCAAAAAAATTGGCAAAACATCATAAAAACAAATCAAAACCAACCAAAAAATTTCAAAAACCCGACAAAATAGTTTAGAACCCGCCAAAACTGATCAAAACATTCTGAAAAGATGCCAAAATACTAGAAAACCAGTCAGAAGTGATCGAAACATTCAATAACTTGCCAAAACATAATCAAAACAAATGAAAGCAAACCAAAACATTCCAAATACCCGCCAAAAGATTTTAAAACCCGCCAAAAGGAATCCAAACATTCCACAACCAGCCAAGACAATATAAACAACACAAGAGAAAACAAAACATTCTAAAACACCACCAAAACATTCCAAAAACCCACCAAAACATCATCAAAACAAATCAAAACCAACCAAAAAATAAGAGGAACACGGCAACATATTGGCAAGCAAGAGACGGAGAGCGCGGCACCTTCTAGGAGGCCAAGAAGGAAGCCGCACAACACCTGCACTGTGTCTGCAACTTTCAAACTGCTAGAAGCTAGTGGCTTGCCACTGGCCTGCCTCTTCAATTGCCATTAGCATTCCAATGGAAGCTATTCTTGGACAACTTTGCTCTGCTTGCTGCTAGTTCTGCCCCAGCCTACCATAGATAACCTTGCTCTTGCCTTGAGGCTCTGAGATGCCAAGAACTTGTCAACTTCAAAGGGCGGGCCGGGCTACATCTACTCAGCTGCCACAGTTTCTCCTTGCTAGACCTAGTGGGAAAGCATTTTGCTGAGATGCAGAAGGCAAGAAACGCAGAATACGGAGACGCGGAGCTGTCCCAAGTGCCGCTGCCAGGCGTCTTTCCGCAGAAGGAGCGCCCCGGAGCGCACCGCAACCGGCACCGTCATCTCTGCGCAAAGAGCCAAAATATTTTCAAACCCGCCAAAACTCATCCAAAAATATTTTCAAACCCGCCAAAATAGAAAACCAGACAGAAGTCATCAATACATTCGAAAAAACCTGACAAAACATGATCAAGCCCACCAAAGCTAATCCAAACACACCAAAAACTGGGCTAAACAGAATCAAAACAAATCAAAACAAATCCAAACCTTCTAAAAACCCGCCAAAATATTTCAAAACCCGTCAAAACTAATCAAAACCTTCCGAATACCCGCCAAAACATTCCAAATACCCGCCAAAAGATTTTAAAACCCGCCAAAAAGTATCCAAACATTCCAAAACCTGCCAACACAATAAAAACAACTCAAGAGAATACAAAACATTCTAAAACCCAACCAAGACATTCCGAAAACCCGCCAAAACATCATAAAAACAAATCAAAACCAACCAAAACATTCCAAAAACCAGCCAAAATATTCCGAAATCTGGCCAAAACATCATAAAAACAAATCAAAACCAACCAAAACATTCCAAAAACCTGACAAAATAGTTTAGAACCTGCCAAACCTGATCAAAACATTCTGAAAAGATGCCAAAATACTAGAAAACCAGTCAGAAGTGATCGAAACTTTCAATAACTTGCCAAAACATCATCAAAACAAATGAAAGCAAACCAAAACATTCCAAATACCCACCAAAAGATTTTAAAACCCGCCAAAAGGAATCCAAATGTTCCACAACCTGCCAAGACAATCAAAACAACACAAGAGAAAACAAAACATTCTGAAACACCACCAAAACATTCCGAAACACCACCAAAACATTCCGAAAACCCGCCAAAACATCATCAAAACAATTCAAAACCAACCAAAAAATAAGAGGAACACGGCAACATATTGGCAAGCAAGAGACGGAGAATGTGACACCTTCTAGGAGGCCAAGAAGGAAGCCGCACAACACCTGCACTGTGTCTGCAACCTTCAAACTGCTAGAAGCTAGTGGCTTGCCACTGGCCTGCCTCTTCAATTGCCATTAGCATTCCAATGGAAGCTATTCTTGGACAACTTTGCTCTGCTTGCTGCTAGTTCTGCCCCAGCCTACCATAGATAACCTTGCTCTTGCCTTGAGGCTCTGAGATGCCAAGAACTTGTCAACTTTAAAGGGCGGGCCGGGCTACATCTACTCAGCTGCCACAGTTTCTCCTTGCTAGACCTAGTGGGAAAGCATTTTGCTGAGATGCAGAAGGCAAGAAACGCAGAATACGGAGACGTGGAGCTGTCCCAAGTGCCGCTGCCAGGCGTCTTTCCGCAGAAGGAGCGCCCTGGAGCGCACCGCAACCGGCACCGTCATCTCTGCGCAAAGAGCCAAAATATTTTAAAACCCGCCAAAACTAATCCAAAAATATTTTCAAACCCGCCAAAATAGAAAACCAGACAGAGGTGATCAATACATTCGAAAAAACCTGACAAAACATGATCAAGCCCACCAAAGCTAATCCAAACACACCAAAAACTGGGCTAAACAGAATCAAAACAAATCAAAACAAATCCAAACCTTCTAAAAACCCGCCAAAATATTTCAAAACCCGTCAAAACTAATCAAAACCTTCCGAATACCCGCCAAAACATTCCAAATACCCGCCAAAAGATTTTAAAACCCGCCAAAATGAATCCAAACATTCCAAAACCTGCCAACACAATAAAAACAACTCAAGAGAATACAAAACATTCTAAAACCCAACCAAGACATTCCGAAAACCCGCCAAAACATCATAAAAACAAATCAAAACCAACCAAAATATTCCAAAAACCCGCCAAAATGATTTAGACCCGCAAAACTCATCAAAACATTCTGAAAAGATGCCAAAACATTAGAAAACCAGCCTGAACTGATCAAAACATTCAAAAAACCCGCCAAAACATCATAAAAACAAATCAAAACCAACCAAAACATTCCAAAAACCAGCCAAAATATTCCGAAATCTGGCCAAAACATCATAAAAACAAATCAAAACCAACCAAAACATTCCAAAAACCAGCCAAAATATTCCGAAATCTGGCCAAAACATCATAAAAACAAATCAAAACCAACCAAAACATTCCAAAAACCTGACAAAATAGTTTAGAACCTGCCAAACCTGATCAAAACATTCTGAAAAGATGCCAAAATACTAGAAAACCAGTCAGAAGTGATCGAAACTTTCAATAACTTGCCAAAACATCATCAAAACAAATGAAAGCAAACCAAAACATTCCAAATACCCACCAAAATATTTTAAAACCCGCCAAAAGGAATCCAAATGTTCCACAACCTGCCAAGACAATCAAAACAACACAAGAGAAAACAAAACATTCTGAAACACCACCAAAACATTCCGAAACACCACCAAAACATTCCGAAAACCCGCCAAAACATCATAAAAACAATTCAAAACCAACCAAAAAATAAGAGGAACACGGCAACATATTGGCAAGCAAGAGACGGAGAACGCGGCACCTTCTAGGAGGCCAAGAAGGAAGCCGCACAACACCTGCACTGTGTCTGCAACTTTCAAACTGCTAGAAGCTAGTGGCTTGCCACTGGCCTGCCTCTTCAATTGCCATTAGCATTCCAATGGAAGCTATTCTTGGACAACTTTGCTCTGCTTGCTGCTAGTTCTGCCCCAGCCTACCATAGAGAACCTTGCTCTTGCCTTGAGGCTCTGAGATGCCAAGAACTTGTCAACTTCAAAGGGCGGGCCGGGCTACATCTACTCAGCTGCCACAGTTTCTCCTTGCTAGACCTAGTGGGAAAGCATTTTGCTGAGATGCAGAAGGCAAGAAACGCAGAATACGGAGACGCGGAGCTGTCCCAAGTGCCGCTGCCAGGCGTCTTTCCGCAGAAGGAGCGCCCTGGAGCGCACCGCAACCGGCACCGTCATCTCTGCGCAAAGAGCCAAAATATTTTCAAACCCGCCAAAACTCATCCAAAAATATTTTCAAAGCCGCCAAAATAGAAAACCAGACAGAAGTCATCAATACATTCGAAAAAACCTGACAAAACATGATCAAGCCCACCAAAGCTAATCCAAACACACCAAAAACTGGGCTAAACAGAATCAAAACAAATCAAAACAAATCCAAACCTTCTAAAAGCCCGCCAAAATATTTCAAAACCCGTCAAAACTAATCAAAACCTTCCGAATACCCGCCAAAACATTCCAAATACCCGCCAAAAGATTTTAAAACCCGCCAAAAAGTATCCAAACATTCCAAAACCTGCCAACACAATAAAAACAACTCAAGAGAATACAAAACATTCTAAAACCCAACCAAGACATTCCGAAAACCCGCCAAAACATCATAAAAACAAATCAAAACCAACCAAAATATTCCAAAAACCCGCCAAAATGATTTAGACCCACAAAACTCATCAAAAAATTCTGAAAAGATGCCAAAACATTAGAAAACCAGCCTGAACTGATCAAAACATTCAAAAAACTTGGCAAAACATCATAAAAACAAATCAAAACCAACCAAAAAATTCCAAAAACCCGACAAAATAGTTTAGAACCCGCCAAAACTGATCAAAACATTCTGAAAAGATGCCAAAATACTAGAAAACCAGTCAGAAGTGATCGAAACATTCAATAACTTGCCAAAACATAATCAAAACAAATGAAAGCAAACCAAAACATTCCAAATACCCGCCAAAAGATTTTAAAACCCGCCAAAAGGAATCCAAACATTCCACAACCAGCCAAGACAATATAAACAACACAAGAGAAAACAAAACATTCTAAAACACCACCAAAACATTCCGAAAACCCACCAAAACATCATCAAAACAAATCAAAACCAACCAAAAAATAAGAGGAACACGGCAACATATTGGCAAGCAAGAGACGGAGAGCGCGGCACCTTCTAGGAGGCCAAGAAGGAAGCCGCACAACACCTGCACTGTGTCTGCAACCTTCAAACTGCTAGAAGCTAGTGGCTTGCCACTGGCCTGCCTCTTCAATTGCCATTAGCATTCCAATGGAAGCTATTCTTGGACAACTTTGCTCTGCTTGCTGCTAGTTCTGCCCCAGCCTACCATAGAGAACCTTGCTCTTGCCTTGAGGCTCTGAGATGCCAAGAACTTGTCAACTTTAAAGGGCGGGCCGGGCTACATCTACTCAGCTGCCACAGTTTCTCCTTGCTAGACCTAGTGGGAAAGCATTTTGCTGAGATGCAGAAGGCAAGAAACGCAGAATACGGAGACGCGGAGCTGTCCCAAGTGCCACTGCCAGGCGTCTTTCCGCAGAAGGAGCGCCCTGGAGCGCACCGCAACCGGCACCGTCATCTCTGCGCAAAGAGCCAAAATATTTTAAAACCCGCCAAAACTAATCCAAAAATATTTTCAAACCCGCCAAAATAGAAAACCAGACAGAGGTGATCAATACATTCGAAAAAACCTGACAAAACATGATCAAGCCCACCAAAGCTAATCCAAACACACCAAAAACTGGGCTAAACAGAATCAAAACAAATCAAAACAAATCCAAACCTTCTAAAAACCCACCAAAATATTTCAAAACCCGTCAAAACTAAACAAAACCTTCCGAATACCCGCCAAAACATTCCAAATACCCGCCAAAAGATTTTAAAACCCGCCAAAATGAATCCAAACATTCCAAAACCTGCCAACACAATAAAAACAACTCAAGAGAATACAAAACATTCTAAAACCCAACCAAGACATTCCGAAAACCCGCCAAAACATCATAAAAACAAATCAAAACCAACCAAAATATTCCAAAAACCCGCCAAAATGATTTAGACCCGCAAAACTCATCAAAACATTCTGAAAAGATGCCAAAACATTAGAAAACCAGCCTGAACTGATCAAAACATTCAAAAAACCCGCCAAAACATCATAAAAACAAATCAAAACCAACCAAAACATTCCAAAAACCAGCCAAAATATTCCGAAATCTGGCCAAAACATCATAAAAACAAATCAAAACCAACCAAAACATTCCAAAACCCAGCCAAAATATTCCGAAATCTGGCCAAAACATCATAAAAACAAATCAAAACCAACCAAAACATTCCAAAAACCTGACAAAATAGTTTAGAACCTGCCAAACCTGATCAAAACATTCTGAAAAGATGCCAAAATACTAGAAAACCAGTCAGAAGTGATCGAAACTTTCAATAACTTGCCAAAACATCATCAAAACAAATGAAAGCAAACCAAAACATTCCAAATACCCACCAAAAGATTTTAAAACCCGCCAAAAGGAATCCAAATGTTCCACAACCTGCCAAGACAATCAAAACAACACAAGAGAAAACAAAACATTCTGAAACACCACCAAAACATTCCGAAACACCACCAAAACATTCCGAAAACCCGCCAAAACATCATCAAAACAATTCAAAACCAACCAAAAAATAAGAGGAACACGGCAACATATTGGCAAGCAAGAGACGGAGAACGTGACACCTTCTAGGAGGCCAAGAAGGAAGCCGCACAACACCTGCACTGTGTCTGCAACTTTCAAACTGCTAGAAGCTAGTGGCTTGCCACTGGCCTGCCTCTTCAATTGCCATTAGCATTCCAATGGAAGCTATTCTTGGACAACTTTGCTCTGCTTGCTGCTAGTTCTGCCCCAGCCTACCATAGAGAACCTTGCTCTTGCCTTGAGGCTCTGAGATGCCAAGAACTTGTCAACTTCAAAGGGCGGGCCGGGCTACATCTACTCAGCTGCCACAGTTTCTCCTTGCTAGACCTAGTGGGAAAGCATTTTGCTGAGATGCAGAAGGCAAGAAACGCAGAATACGGAGACGCGGAGCTGTCCCAAGTGCCGCTGCCAGGCGTCTTTCCGCAGAAGGAGCGCCCTGGAGCGCACCGCAACCGGCACCGTCATCTCTGCGCAAAGAGCCAAAATATTTTCAAACCCGCCAAAACTAATCCAAAAATATTTTCAAACCCGCCAAAATAGAAAACCAGACAGAAGTCATCAATACATTCGAAAAAACCTGACAAAACATGATCAAGCCCACCAAAGCTAATCCAAACACACCAAAAACTGGGCTAAACAGAATCAAAACAAATCAAAACAAATCCAAACCTTCTAAAAGCCCGCCAAAATATTTCAAAACCCGTCAAAACTAATCAAAACCTTCCGAATACCCGCCAAAACATTCCAAATACCCGCCAAAAGATTTTAAAACCCGCCAAAAAGTATCCAAACATTCCAAAACCTGCCAACACAATAAAAACAACTCAAGAGAATACAAAACATTCTAAAACCCAACCAAGACATTCCGAAAACCCGCCAAAACATCATAAAAACAAATCAAAACCAACCAAAATATTCCAAAAACCCGCCAAAATGATTTAGACCCACAAAACTCATCAAAAAATTCTGAAAAGATGCCAAAACATTAGAAAACCAGCCTGAACTGATCAAAACATTCAAAAAACTTGGCAAAACATCATAAAAACAAATCAAAACCAACCAAAAAATTCCAAAAACCCGACAAAATAGTTTAGAACCCGCCAAAACTGATCAAAACATTCTGAAAAGATGCCAAAATACTAGAAAACCAGTCAGAAGTGATCGAAACTTTCAATAACTTGCCAAAACATAATCAAAACAAATGAAAGCAAACCAAAACATTCCAAATACCCGCCAAAAGATTTTAAAACCCGCCAAAAGGAATCCAAACATTCCACAACCAGCCAAGACAATATAAACAACACAAGAGAAAACAAAACATTCTAAAACACCACCAAAACATTCCGAAAACCCACCAAAACATCATCAAAACAAATCAAAACCAACCAAAAAATAAGAGGAACACGGCAACATATTGGCAAGCAAGAGACGGAGAGCGCGGCACCTTCTAGGAGGCCAAGAAGGAAGCCGCACAACACCTGCACTGTGTCTGCAACCTTCAAACTGCTAGAAGCTAGTGGCTTGCCACTGGCCTGCCTCTTCAATTGCCATTAGCATTCCAATGGAAGCTATTCTTGGACAACTTTGCTCTGCTTGCTGCTAGTTCTGCCCCAGCCTACCATAGATAACCTTGCTCTTGCCTTGAGGCTCTGAGATGCCAAGAACTTGTCAACTTTAAAGGGCGGGCCGGGCTACATCTACTCAGCTGCCACAGTTTCTCCTTGCTAGACCTAGTGGGAAAGCATTTTGCTGAGATGCAGAAGGCAAGAAACGCAGAATACGGAGACGCGGAGCTGTCCCAAGTGCCGCTGCCAGGCGTCTTTCCGCAGAAGGAGCGCCCTGGAGCGCACCGCAACCGGCACCGTCATCTCTGCGCAAAGAGCCAAAATATTTTAAAACCCGCCAAAACTAATCCAAAAATATTTTCAAACCCGCCAAAATAGAAAACCAGACAGAGGTGATCAATACATTCGAAAAAACCTGACAAAACATGATCAAGCCCACCAAAGCTAATCCAAACACACCAAAAACTGGGCTAAACAGAATCAAAACAAATCAAAACAAATCCAAACCTTCTAAAAACCCGCCAAAATATTTCAAAACCCGTCAAAACTAATCAAAACCTTCCGAATACCCGCCAAAACATTCCAAATACCCGCCAAAAGATTTTAAAACCCGCCAAAATGAATCCAAACATTCCAAAACCTGCCAACACAATAAAAACAACTCAAGAGAATACAAAACATTCTAAAACCCAACCAAGACATTCCGAAAACCCGCCAAAACATCATAAAAACAAATCAAAACCAACCAAAATATTCCAAAAACCCGCCAAAATGATTTAGACCCGCAAAACTCATCAAAACATTCTGAAAAGATGCCAAAACATTAGAAAACCAGCCTGAACTGATCAAAACATTCAAAAAACCCGCCAAAACATCATAAAAACAAATCAAAACCAACCAAAACATTCCAAAAACCAGCCAAAATATTCCGAAATCTGGCCAAAACATCATAAAAACAAATCAAAACCAACCAAAACATTCCAAAAACCAGCCAAAATATTCCGAAATCTGGCCAAAACATCATAAAAACAAATCAAAACCAACCAAAACATTCCAAAAACCTGACAAAATAGTTTAGAACCTGCCAAACCTGATCAAAACATTCTGAAAAGATGCCAAAATACTAGAAAACCAGTCAGAAGTGATCGAAACTTTCAATAACTTGCCAAAACATCATCAAAACAAATGAAAGCAAACCAAAACATTCCAAATACCCACCAAAATATTTTAAAACCCGCCAAAAGGAATCCAAATGTTCCACAACCTGCCAAGACAATCAAAACAACACAAGAGAAAACAAAACATTCTGAAACACCACCAAAACATTCCGAAACACCACCAAAACATTCCGAAAACCCGCCAAAACATCATCAAAACAATTCAAAACCAACCAAAAAATAAGAGGAACACGGCAACATATTGGCAAGCAAGAGACGGAGAACGTGACACCTTCTAGGAGGCCAAGAAGGAAGCCGCACAACACCTGCACTGTGTCTGCAACTTTCAAACTGCTAGAAGCTAGTGGCTTGCCACTGGCCTGCCTCTTCAATTGCCATTAGCATTCCAATGGAAGCTATTCTTGGACAACTTTGCTCTGCTTGCTGCTAGTTCTGCCCCAGCCTACCATAGAGAACCTTGCTCTTGCCTTGAGGCTCTGAGATGCCAAGAACTTGTCAACTTCAAAGGGCGGGCCGGGCTACATCTACTCAGCTGCCACAGTTTCTCCTTGCTAGACCTAGTGGGAAAGCATTTTGCTGAGATGCAGAAGGCAAGAAACGCAGAATACGGAGACGCGGAGCTGTCCCAAGTGCCGCTGCCAGGCGTCTTTCCGCAGAAGGAGCGCCCTGGAGCGCACCGCAACCGGCACCGTCATCTCTGCGCAAAGAGCCAAAATATTTTAAAACCCGCCAAAACTCATCCAAAAATATTTTCAAACCCGCCAAAATAGAAAACCAGACAGAAGTCATCAATACATTCGAAAAAACCTGACAAAACATGATCAAGCCCACCAAAGCTAATCCAAACACACCAAAAACTGGGCTAAACAGAATCAAAACAAATCAAAACAAATCCAAACCTTCTAAAAGCCCGCCAAAATATTTCAAAACCCGTCAAAACTAATCAAAACCTTCCGAATACCCGCCAAAACATTCCAAATACCCGCCAAAAGATTTTAAAACCCGCCAAAAAGTATCCAAACATTCCAAAACCTGCCAACACAATAAAAACAACTCAAGAGAATACAAAACATTCTAAAACCCAACCAAGACATTCCGAAAACCCGCCAAAACATCATAAAAACAAATCAAAACCAACCAAAATATTCCAAAAACCCGCCAAAATGATTTAGACCCACAAAACTCATCAAAAAATTCTGAAAAGATGCCAAAACATTAGAAAACCAGCCTGAACTGATCAAAACATTCAAAAAACTTGGCAAAACATCATAAAAACAAATCAAAACCAACCAAAAAATTCCAAAAACCCGACAAAATAGTTTAGAACCCGCCAAAACTGATCAAAACATTCTGAAAAGATGCCAAAATACTAGAAAACCAGTCAGAAGTGATCGAAACATTCAATAACTTGCCAAAACATAATCAAAACAAATGAAAGCAAACCAAAACATTCCAAATACCCGCCAAAAGATTTTAAAACCCGCCAAAAGGAATCCAAACATTCCACAACCAGCCAAGACAATATAAACAACACAAGAGAAAACAAAACATTCTAAAACACCACCAAAACATTCCGAAAACCCACCAAAACATCATCAAAACAAATCAAAACCAACCAAAAAATAAGAGGAACACGGCAACATATTGGCAAGCAAGAGACGGAGAGCGCGGCACCTTCTAGGAGGCCAAGAAGGAAGCCGCACAACACCTGCACTGTGTCTGCAACCTTCAAACTGCTTGAAGCTAGTGGCTTGCCACTGGCCTGCCTCTTCAATTGCCATTAGCATTCCAATGGAAGCTATTCTTGGACAACTTTGCTCTGCTTGCTGCTAGTTCTGCCCCAGCCTACCATAGATAACCTTGCTCTTCCCTTGAGGCTCTGAGATGCCAAGAACTTGTCAACTTCAAAGGGCGGGCCGGGCTACATCTACTCAGCTGCCACAGTTTCTCCTTGCTAGACCTAGTGGGAAAGTATTTTGCTGAGATGCAGAAGGCAAGAAACGCAGAATACGGAGACGCGGAGCTGTCCCAAGTGCCGCAGCCAGGCGTCTTTCCGCAGAAGGAGCGCCCTGGAGCGCACCGCAACCGGCACCGTCATCTCTGCGCAAAGAGCCAAAATATTTTAAAACCCGCCAAAACTCATCCAAAAATATTTTCAAACCCGCCAAAATAGAAAACCAGACAGAAGTGATCAATACATTCGAAAAAACCTGACAAAACATGATCAAGCCCACCAAAGCTAATCCAAACACACCAAAAACTGGGCTAAACAGAATCAAAACAAATCAAAACAAATCCAAACCTTCTAAAAACCCGCCAAAATATTTCAAAACCCGTCAAAACTAATCAAAACCTTCCGAATACCCGCCAAAACATTCCAAATACCCGCCAAAAGATTTTAAAACCCGCCAAAAAGTATCCAAACATTCCAAAACCTGCCAACACAATAAAAACAACTCAAGAGAATACAAAACATTCTAAAACCCAACCAAGACATTCCGAAAACCCGCCAAAACATCATAAAAACAAATCAAAACCAACCAAAATATTCCAAAAACCCGCCAAAATTATTTAGACCCGCAAAACTCATCAAAACATTCTGAAAAGATGCCAAAACATTAGAAAACCAGCCAGAACTGATCAAAACATTCAAAAAACTTGGCAAAACATCATAAAAACAAATCAAAACCAACCAAAAAATTCCAAAAACCCGACAAAATAGTTTAGAACCCGCCAAAACTGATCAAAACATTCTGAAAAGATGCCAAAATACTAGAAAACCAGTCAGAAGTGATCGAAACATTCAATAACTTGCCAAAACATAATCAAAACAAATGAAAGCAAACCAAAACATTCCAAATACCCGCCAAAAGATTTTAAAACCCGCCAAAAGGAATCCAAACATTCCACAACCAGCCAAGACAATATAAACAACACAAGAGAAAACAAAACATTCTAAAACACCACCAAAACATTCCGAAAACCCACCAAAACATCATCAAAACAAATCAAAACCAACCAAAAAATAAGAGGAACACGGCAACATATTGGCAAGCAAGAGACGGAGAGCGCGGCACCTTCTAGGAGGCCAAGAAGGAAGCCGCACAACACCTGCACTGTGTCTGCAACTTTCAAACTGCTAGAAGCTAGTGGCTTGCCACTGGCCTGCCTCTTCAATTGCCATTAGCATTCCAATGGAAGCTATTCTTGGACAACTTTGCTCTGCTTGCTGCTAGTTCTGCCCCAGCCTACCATAGAGAACCTTGCTCTTGCCTTGAGGCTCTGAGATGCCAAGAACTTGTCAACTTCAAAGGGCGGGCCGGGCTACATCTACTCAGCTGCCACAGTTTCTCCTTGCTAGACCTAGTGGGAAAGCATTTTGCTGAGATGCAGAAGGCAAGAAACGCAGAATACGGAGACGCGGAGCTGTCCCAAGTGCCGCTGCCAGGCGTCTTTCCGCAGAAGGAGCGCCCCGGAGCGCACCGCAACCGGCACCGTCATCTCTGCGCAAAGAGCCAAAATATTTTCAAACCCGCCAAAACTCATCCAAAAATATTTTCAAACCCGCCAAAATAGAAAACCAGACAGAAGTCATCAATACATTCGAAAAAACCTGACAAAACATGATCAAGCCCACCAAAGCTAATCCAAACACACCAAAAACTGGGCTAAACAGAATCAAAACAAATCAAAACAAATCCAAACCTTCTAAAAGCCCGCCAAAATATTTCAAAACCCGTCAAAACTAATCAAAACCTTCCGAATACCCGCCAAAACATTCCAAATACCCGCCAAAAGATTTTAAAACCCGCCAAAAAGTATCCAAACATTCCAAAACCTGCCAACACAATAAAAACAACTCAAGAGAATACAAAACATTCTAAAACCCAACCAAGACATTCCGAAAACCCGCCAAAACATCATAAAAACAAATCAAAACCAACCAAAACATTCCAAAAACCCGCCAAAATGATTTAGACCCGCAAAACTCATCAAAAAATTCTGAAAAGATGCCAAAACATTAGAAAACCAGCCTGAACTGATCAAAACATTCAAAAAACCCGCCAAAACATCATAAAAACAAATCAAAACCAACCAAAACATTCCAAAAACCAGCCAAAATATTCCGAAATCTGGCCAAAACATCATAAAAACAAATCAAAATCAACCAAAACATTCCAAAAACCAGCCAAAATATTCCGAAATCTGGCCAAAACATCATAAAAACAAATCAAAACCAACCAAAACATTCCAAAAACCTGACAAAATAGTTTAGAACCTGCCAAACCTGATCAAAACATTCTGAAAAGATGCCAAAATACTAGAAAACCAGTCAGAAGTGATCGAAACTTTCAATAACTTGCCAAAACATCATCAAAACAAATGAAAGCAAACCAAAACATTCCAAATACCCACCAAAATATTTTAAAACCCGCCAAAAGGAATCCAAATGTTCCACAACCTGCCAAGACAATCAAAACAACACAAGAGAAAACAAAACATTCTGAAACACCACCAAAACATTCCGAAACACCACCAAAACATTCCGAAAACCCGCCAAAACATCATAAAAACAATTCAAAACCAACCAAAAAATAAGAGGAACACGGCAACATATTGGCAAGCAAGAGACGGAGAACGTGACACCTTCTAGGAGGCCAAGAAGGAAGCCGCACAACACCTGCACTGTGTCTGCAACCTTCAAACTGCTTGAAGCTAGTGGCTTGCCACTGGCCTGCCTCTTCAATTGCCATTAGCATTCCAATGGAAGCTATTCTTGGACAACTTTGCTCTGCTTGCTGCTAGTTCTGCCCCAGCCTACCATAGATAACCTTGCTCTTGCCTTGAGGCTCTGAGATGCCAAGAACTTGTCAACTTCAAAGGGCGGGCCGGGCTACATCTACTCAGCTGCCACAGTTTCTCCTTGCTAGACCTAGTGGGAAAGCATTTTGCTGAGATGCAGAAGGCAAGAAACGCAGAATACGGAGACGCGGAGCTGTCCCAAGTGCCGCAGCCAGGCGTCTTTCCGCAGAAGGAGCGCCCTGGAGCGCACCGCAACCGGCACCGTCATCTCTGCGCAAAGAGCCAAAATATTTTCAAACCCGCCAAAACTAATCCAAAAATATTTTCAAACCCGCCAAAATAGAAAACCAGACAGAAGTCATCAATACATTCGAAAAAACCTGACAAAACATGATCAAGCCCACCAAAGCTAATCCAAACACACCAAAAACTGGGCTAAACAGAATCAAAACAAATCAAAACAAATCGAAACCTTCTAAAAACCCGCCAAAATATTTCAAAACCCGTCAAAACTAATCAAAACCTTCCGAATACCCGCCAAAACATTCCAAATACCCGCCAAAAGATTTTAAAACCCGCCAAAAAGTATCCAAACATTCCAAAACCTGCCAACACAATAAAAACAACTCAAGAGAATACAAAACATTCTAAAACCCAACCAAGACATTCCGAAAACCCGCCAAAACATCATAAAAACAAATCAAAACCAACCAAAACATTCCAAAAACCAGCCAAAATATTCCGAAATCTGGCCAAAACATCATAAAAACAAATCAAAACCAACCAAAACATTCCAAAAACCTGACAAAATAGTTTAGAACCTGCCAAACCTGATCAAAACATTCTGAAAAGATGCCAAAATACTAGAAAACCAGTCAGAAGTGATCGAAACTTTCAATAACTTGCCAAAACATCATCAAAACAAATGAAAGCAAACCAAAACATTCCAAATACCCACCAAAAGATTTTAAAACCCGCCAAAAGGAATCCAAATGTTCCACAACCTGCCAAGACAATCAAAACAACACAAGAGAAAACAAAACATTCTGAAACACCACCAAAACATTCCGAAACACCACCAAAACATTCCGAAAACCCGCCAAAACATCATAAAAACAATTCAAAACCAACCAAAAAATAAGAGGAACACGGCAACATATTGGCAAGCAAGAGACGGAGAACGTGACACCTTCTAGGAGGCCAAGAAGGAAGCCGCACAACACCTGCACTGTGTCTGCAACCTTCAAACTGCTAGAAGCTAGTGGCTTGCCACTGGCCTGCCTCTTCAATTGCCATTAGCATTCCAATGGAAGCTATTCTTGGACAACTTTGCTCTGCTTGCTGCTAGTTCTGCCCCAGCCTACCATAGATAACCTTGCTCTTCCCTTGAGGCTCTGAGATGCCAAGAACTTGTCAACTTCAAAGGGCGGGCCGGGCTACATCTACTCAGCTGCCACAGTTTCTCCTTGCTAGACCTAGTGGGAAAGCATTTTGCTGAGATGCAGAAGGCAAGAAACGCAGAATACGGAGACGCGGAGCTGTCCCAAGTGCCGCTGCCAGGCGTCTTTCCGCAGAAGGAGCGCCCTGGAGCGCACCGCAACCGGCACCGTCATCTCTGCGCAAAGAGCCAAAATATTTTAAAACCCGCCAAAACTCATCCAAAAATATTTTCAAACCCGCCAAAATAGAAAACCAGACAGAAGTCATCAATACATTCGAAAAAACCTGACAAAACATGATCAAGCCCACCAAAGCTAATCCAAACACACCAAAAACTGGGCTAAACAGAATCAAAACAAATCAAAACAAATCGAAACCTTCTAAAAACCCTCCAAAATATTTCAAAACCCGTCAAAACTAATCAAAACCTTCCGAATACCCGCCAAAACATTCCAAATACCCGCCAAAAGATTTTAAAACCCGCCAGAAAGTATCCAAACATTCCAAAACCTGCCAACACAATAAAAACAACTCAAGAGAATACAAAACATTCTAAAACCCAACCAAGACATTCCGAAAACCCGCCAAAACATCATAAAAACAAATCAAAACCAACCAAAATATTCCGAAAACCCGCCAAAATGATTTAGACCCGCAAAACTCATCAAAACATTCTGAAAAGATGCCAAAACATTAGAAAACCAGCCTGAACTGATCAAAACATTCAAAAAACTTGGCAAAACATCATAAAAACAAATCAAAACCAACCAAAACATTCCAAAAACCCGACCAAATAATTTAGAACCTGCCAAAACTGATCAAAACATTCTGAAAAGATGCCAAAATACTAGAAAACCAGTCAGAAGTGATCGAAACATTCAATAACTTGCCAAAACATAATCAAAACAAATGAAAGCAAACCAAAACATTCCAAATACCCGCCAAAAGATTTTAAAACCCGCCAAAAGGAATCCAAACATTCCAAAACCTGCCAAGACAATATAAACAACACAAGAGAAAACAAAACATTCTAAAACACCACCAAAACATTCCGAAAACCCGCCAAAACATCATCAAAACAAATCAAAACCAACCAAAAAATAAGAGGAACACGGCAACATATTGGCAAGCAAGAGACGGAGAGCGCGGCACCTTCTAGGAGGCCAAGAAGGAAGCCGCACAACACCTGCACTGTGTCTGCAACTTTCAAACTGCTAGAAGCTAGTGGCTTGCCACTGGCCTGCCTCTTCAATTGCCATTAGCATTCCAATGGAAGCTATTCTTGGACAACTTTGCTCTGCTTGCTGCTAGTTCTGCCCCAGCCCACCATAGATAACCTTGCTCTTGCCTTGAGGCTCTGAGATGCCAAGAACTTGTCAACTTCAAAGGGCGGGCCGGGCTACATCTACTCAGCTGCCACAGTTTCTCCTTGCTAGACCTAGTGGGAAAGCATTTTGCTGAGATGCAGAAGGCAAGAAACGCAGAATACGGAGACGCGGAGCTGTCCCAAGTGCCGCTGCCAGGCGTCTTTCCGCAGAAGGAGCGCCCCGGAGCGCACCGCAACCGGCACCGTCATCTCTGCGCAAAGAGCCAAAATATTTTAAAACCCGCCAAAACTAATCCAAAAATATTTTTCAACCCGCCAAAATAGAAAACCAGACAGAAGTGATCAATACATTCGAAAAAACCTGATAAAACATGATCAAGCCCACCAAAGCTAATCCAAACACACCAAAAACTGGGCTAAACAGAATCAAAACAAATCAAAACAAATCCAAACCTTCTAAAAACCCGCCAAAATATTTCAAAACCCGTCAAAACTAATCAAAACCTTCCGAATACCCGCCAAAACATTCCAAATACCCGCCAAAAGATTTTAAAACCCGCCAAAATAAATCCAAACATTCCAAAACCTGCCAACACAATAAAAACAACTCAAGAGAATACAAAACATTCTAAAACCCAACCAAGACATTCCGAAAACCCGCCAAAACATCATAAAAACAAATCAAAACCAACCAAAATATTCCAAAAACCCGCCAAAATGATTTAGACCCGCAAAACTCATCAAAACATTCTGAAAAGATGCCAAAACATTAGAAAACCAGCCTGAACTGATCAAAACATTCAAAAAACTTGGCAAAACATCATAAAAACAAATCAAAACCAACCGAAACATTCCAAAAACCAGCCAAAATATTCCGAAATCTGGCCAAAACATCATAAAAACAAATCAAAACCAACCAAAACATTCCAAAAACCCGACAAAATAGTTTAGAACCCGCCAAAACTGATCAAAACATTCTGAAAAGATGCCAAAATACTATCAAACCAGTAAGAAGTGATCGAAACATTCAATAACTTGCCAAAACATAATCAAAACAAATGAAAGCAAACCAAAACATTCCAAATACCCGCCAAAAGATTTTAAAACCTGCCAAAAGGAATCCAAACATTCCAAAACCTGCCAAGACAATATAAACAACACAAGAGAAAACAAAACATTCTGAAACACCACCAAAACATTCCGAAAACCCGCCAAAACATCATCAAAACAAATCAAAACCAACCAAAAAATAAGAGGAACACGGCAACATATTGGCAAGCAAGAGACGGAGAACGAGGCACCTTCTAGGAGGCCAAGAAGGAAGCCGCACAACACCTGCACTGTGTCTGCAACTTTCAAACTGCTAGAAGCTAGTGGCTTGCCACTGGCTTGCCTCTTCAATTGCCATTAGCATTCCAATGGAAGCTATTCTTGGACAACTTTGCTCTGCTTGCTGCTAGTTCTGCCCCAGCCTACCATAGATAACCTTGCTCTTGCCTTGAGGCTCTGAGATGCCAAGAACTTGTCAACTTCAAAGGGCGGGCCGGGCTACATCTACTCAGCTGCCACAGTTTCTCCTTGCTAGACCTAGTGGGAAAGCATTTTGCTGAGATGCAGAAGGCAAGAAACGCAGAATACGGAGACGCGGAGCTGTCCCAAGTGCCGCTGCCAGGCGTCTTTCCGCAGAAGGAGCGCCCCCGAGCGCACCGCAACCAGCACCGTCATCTCTGCGCAAAGAGCCAAAATATTTTCAAACCCGCCAAAACTAATCCAAAAATATTTTCAAACCCGCCAAAATAGAAAACCAGACAGAGGTGATCAATACATTCGAAAAAACCTGACAAAACATGATCAAGCCCACCAGGCTAATACAAACACACCAAAAACTGGGCTAAACAGAATCAAAACAAATCAAAACAAATCGAAACCTTCTAAAAACCCGCCAAAATATTTCAAAACCCGTCAAAACTAATCAAAACCTTCCGAATACCCGCCAAAACATTCCAAATACCCGCCAAAAGATTTTAAAACCCGCCAGAAAGTATCCAAACATTCCAAAACCTGCCAACACAATAAAAACAACTCAAGAGAATACAAAACATTCTAAAACCCAACCAAGACATTCCGAAAACCCGCCAAAACTTCATAAAAACAAATCAAAACCAACCAAAATATTCCGAAAACCCGCCAAAATGATTTAGACCCGCAAAACTCATCAAAACATTCCGAAAAGATGCCAAAACATTAGAAAACCAGCCTGAACTGATCAAAACATTCAAAAAACTTGGCAAAACATCATAAAAACAAATCAAAACCAACCGAAACATTCCAAAAACCAGCCAAAATATTCCGAAATCTGGCCAAAACATCATAAAAACAAATCAAAACCAACCAAAACATTCCAAAAACCTGACAAAATAGTTTAGAACCCGCCAAAACTGATCAAAACATTCTGAAAAGATGCCAAAATACTATCAAACCAGTAAGAAGTGATCGAAACATTCAATAACTTGCCAAAACATCATCAAAACAAATGAAAGCAAACCAAAACATTCCAAATACCCGCCAAAAGATTTTAAAACCCGCCAAAAGGAATCCAAACATTCCAAAACCTGCCAAGACAATATAAACAACACAAGAGAAAACAAAACATTCTGAAACACCACCAAAACATTCCGAAAACCCACCAAAACATCATCAAAACAAATCAAAACCAACCAAAAAATAAGAGGAACACGGCAACATATTGGCAAGCAAGAGACGGAGAACGCGGCACCTTCTAGGAGGCCAAGAAGGAAGCCGCACAACACCTGCACTGTGTCTGCAACTTTCAAACTGCTAGAAGCTAGTGGCTTGCCACTGGCCTGCCTCTTCAATTGCCATTAGCATTCCAATGGAAGCTATTCTTGGACAACTTTGCTCTGCTTGCTGCTAGTTCTGCCCCAGCCTACCATAGAGAACCTTGCTCTTGCCTTGAGGCTCTGAGATGCCAAGAACTTGTCAACTTCAAAGGGCGGGCCGGGCTACATCTACTCAGCTGCCACAGTTTCTCCTTGCTAGACCTAGTGGGAAAGCATTTTGCTGAGATGCAGAAGGCAAGAAACGCAGAATACGGAGACGCGGAGCTGTCCCAAGTGCCGCTGCCAGGCGTCTTTCCGCAGAAGGAGCGCCCCGGAGCGCACCGCAACCGGCACCGTCATCTCTGCGCAAAGAGCCAAAATATTTTAAAACCCGCCAAAACTAATCCAAAAATATTTTCAAACCCGCCAAAATAGAAAACCAGACAGAAGTGATCAATACATTCGAAAAAACCTGACAAAACATGATCAAGCCCACCAAAGCTAATCCAAACACACCAAAAACTGGGCTAAACAGAATCAAAACAAATCAAAACAAATCCAAACCTTCTAAAAACCCGCCAAAATATTTCAAAACCCGTCAAAACTAATCAAAACCTTCCGAATACCCGCCAAAACATTCCAAATACCCGCCAAAAGATTTTAAAACCCGCCAAAATAAATCCAAACATTCCAAAACCTGCCAACACAATAAAAACAACTCAAGAGAATACAAAACATTCTAAAACCCAACCAAGACATTCCGAAAACCCGCCAAAACCTCATAAAAACAAATCAAAACCAACCAAAATATTCCAAAAACCCGCCAAAATGATTTAGACCCGCAAAACTCATCAAAACATTCTGAAAAGATACCAAAACATTAGAAAACCAGCCAGAACTGATCAAAACATTCAAAAAACTTGGCAAAACATCATAAAAACAAATCAAAACCAACCGAAACATTCCAAAAACCAGCCAAAATATTCCGAAATCTGGCCAAAACATCATAAAAACAAATCAAAACCAACCAAAACATTCCAAAAACCCGACAAAATAGTTTAGAACCCGCCAAAACTGATCAAAACATTCTGAAAAGATGCCAAAATACTATCAAACCAGTAAGAAGTGATCGAAACATTCAATAACTTGCCAAAACATAATCAAAACAAATGAAAGCAAACCAAAACATTCCAAATACCCGCCAAAAGATTTTAAAACCTGCCAAAAGGAATCCAAACATTCCAAAACCTGCCAAGACAATATAAACAACACAAGAGAAAACAAAACATTCTGAAACACCACCAAAACATTCCGAAAACCCGCCAAAACATCATCAAAACAAATCAAAACCAACCAAAAAATAAGAGGAACACGGCAACATATTGGCAAGCAAGAGACGGAGAACGAGGCACCTTCTAGGAGGCCAAGAAGGAAGCCGCACAACACCTGCACTGTGTCTGCAACTTTCAAACTGCTAGAAGCTAGTGGCTTGCCACTGGCTTGCCTCTTCAATTGCCATTAGCATTCCAATGGAAGCTATTCTTGGACAACTTTGCTCTGCTTGCTGCTAGTTCTGCCCCAGCCTACCATAGATAACCTTGCTCTTGCCTTGAGGCTCTGAGATGCCAAGAACTTGTCAACTTCAAAGGGCGGGCCGGGCTACATCTACTCAGCTGCCACAGTTTCTCCTTGCTAGACCTAGTGGGAAAGCATTTTGCTGAGATGCAGAAGGCAAGAAACGCAGAATACGGAGACGCGGAGCTGTCCCAAGTGCCGCTGCCAGGCGTCTTTCCGCAGAAGGAGCGCCCCCGAGCGCACCGCAACCAGCACCGTCATCTCTGCGCAAAGAGCCAAAATATTTTCAAACCCGCCAAAACTAATCCAAAAATATTTTCAAACCCGCCAAAATAGAAAACCAGACAGAGGTGATCAATACATTCGAAAAAACCTGACAAAACATGATCAAGCCCACCAGGCTAATACAAACACACCAAAAACTGGGCTAAACAGAATCAAAACAAATCAAAACAAATCGAAACCTTCTAAAAACCCGCCAAAATATTTCAAAACCCGTCAAAACTAATCAAAACCTTCCGAATACCCGCCAAAACATTCCAAATACCCGCCAAAAGATTTTAAAACCCGCCAGAAAGTATCCAAACATTCCAAAACCTGCCAACACAATAAAAACAACTCAAGAGAATACAAAACATTCTAAAACCCAACCAAGACATTCCGAAAACCCGCCAAAACTTCATAAAAACAAATCAAAACCAACCAAAATATTCCGAAAACCCGCCAAAATGATTTAGACCCGCAAAACTCATCAAAACATTCCGAAAAGATGCCAAAACATTAGAAAACCAGCCTGAACTGATCAAAACATTCAAAAAACTTGGCAAAACATCATAAAAACAAATCAAAACCAACCGAAACATTCCAAAAACCAGCCAAAATATTCCGAAATCTGGCCAAAACATCATAAAAACAAATCAAAACCAACCAAAACATTCCAAAAACCTGACAAAATAGTTTAGAACCCGCCAAAACTGATCAAAACATTCTGAAAAGATGCCAAAATACTATCAAACCAGTAAGAAGTGATCGAAACATTCAATAACTTGCCAAAACATCATCAAAACAAATGAAAGCAAACCAAAACATTCCAAATACCCGCCAAAAGATTTTAAAACCCGCCAAAAGGAATCCAAACATTCCAAAACCTGCCAAGACAATATAAACAACACAAGAGAAAACAAAACATTCTGAAACACCACCAAAACATTCCGAAAACCCACCAAAACATCATCAAAACAAATCAAAACCAACCAAAAAATAAGAGGAACACGGCAACATATTGGCAAGCAAGAGACGGAGAACGCGGCACCTTCTAGGAGGCCAAGAAGGAAGCCGCACAACACCTGCACTGTGTCTGCAACTTTCAAACTGCTAGAAGCTAGTGGCTTGCCACTGGCCTGCCTCTTCAATTGCCATTAGCATTCCAATGGAAGCTATTCTTGGACAACTTTGCTCTGCTTGCTGCTAGTTCTGCCCCAGCCTACCATAGAGAACCTTGCTCTTGCCTTGAGGCTCTGAGATGCCAAGAACTTGTCAACTTCAAAGGGCGGGCCGGGCTACATCTACTCAGCTGCCACAGTTTCTCCTTGCTAGACCTAGTGGGAAAGCATTTTGCTGAGATGCAGAAGGCAAGAAACGCAGAATACGGAGACGCGGAGCTGTCCCAAGTGCCGCTGCCAGGCGTCTTTCCGCAGAAGGAGCGCCCCGGAGCGCACCGCAACCGGCACCGTCATCTCTGCGCAAAGAGCCAAAATATTTTAAAACCCGCCAAAACTAATCCAAAAATATTTTCAAACCCGCCAAAATAGAAAACCAGACAGAAGTGATCAATACATTCGAAAAAACCTGACAAAACATGATCAAGCCCACCAAAGCTAATCCAAACACACCAAAAACTGGGCTAAACAGAATCAAAACAAATCAAAACAAATCCAAACCTTCTAAAAACCCGCCAAAATATTTCAAAACCCGTCAAAACTAATCAAAACCTTCCGAATACCCGCCAAAACATTCCAAATACCCGCCAAAAGATTTTAAAACCCGCCAAAATAAATCCAAACATTCCAAAACCTGCCAACACAATAAAAACAACTCAAGAGAATACAAAACATTCTAAAACCCAACCAAGACATTCCGAAAACCCGCCAAAACCTCATAAAAACAAATCAAAACCAACCAAAATATTCCAAAAACCCGCCAAAATGATTTAGACCCGCAAAACTCATCAAAACATTCTGAAAAGATACCAAAACATTAGAAAACCAGCCAGAACTGATCAAAACATTCAAAAAACTTGGCAAAACATCATAAAAACAAATCAAAACCAACCGAAACATTCCAAAAACCAGCCAAAATATTCCGAAATCTGGCCAAAACATCATAAAAACAAATCAAAACCAACCAAAACATTCCAAAAACCCGACAAAATAGTTTAGAACCCGCCAAAACTGATCAAAACATTCTGAAAAGATGCCAAAATACTATCAAACCAGTAAGAAGTGATCGAAACATTCAATAACTTGCCAAAACATCATCAAAACATATGAAAGCAAACCAAAACATTCCAAATACCCGCCAAAAGATTTTAAAACCCGCCAAAAGGAATCCAAACATTCCAAAACCTGCCAAGACAATATAAACAACACAAGAGAAAACAAAACATTCTGAAACACCACCAAAACATTCCGAAAACCCGCCAAAACATCATCAAAAATAAATCAAAACCAACCAAAAAATAAGAGGAACACGGCAACATATTGGCAAGCAAGAGACGGAGAACGCGGCACCTTCTAGGAGGCCAAGAAGGAAGCCGCACAACACCTGCACTGTGTCTGCAACTTTCAAACTGCTAGAAGCTAGTGGCTTGCCACTGGCCTGCCTCTTCAATTGCCATTAGCATTCCAATGGAAGCTATTCTTGGACAACTTTGCTCTGCTTGCTGCTAGTTCTGCCCCAGCCTACCATAGAGAACCTTGCTCTTGCCTTGAGGCTCTGAGATGCCAAGAACTTGTCAACTTCAAAGGGCAGGCCGGGCTACATCTACTCAGCTGCCACAGTTTCTCCTTGCTAGACCTAGTGGGAAAGCATTTTGCTGAGATGCAGAAGGCAAGAAACGCAGAATACGGAGACACGGAGCTGTCCCAAGTGCCGCTGCCAGGCGTCTTTCCGCAGAAGGAGCGCCCCGGAGTGCACCGCAACCGGCACCGTCATCTCTGCGCAAAGAGCCAAAATATTTTCAAACCCGCCAAAACTAATCCAAAAATATTTTCAAACCCGCCAAAATAGAAAACCGGACGGAAGTCATCAATACATTCGAAAAAACCTGACAAAACATGATCAAGCCCACCAAAGCTAATCCAAACACACCAAAAACTGGGCTAAACAGAATCAAAACAAATCAAAAGAAATCCAAACCTTCTAAAAACCCGCCAAAATATTTCAAAACCCGTCAAAACTAATCAAAACCTTCCGAATACCCGCCAAAACATTCCAAATACCCGCCAAAAGATTTTAAAACCCGCCAAAATAAATCCAAACATTCCAAAACCTGCCAACACAATAAAAACAACTCAAGAGAATACAAAACATTCTAAAACCCAACCAAGACATTCCGAAAACCCGCCAAAACATCATAAAAACAAATCAAAACCAACCAAAATATTCCGAAAACCCGCCAAAATGATTTAGACCCACAAAACTCATCAAAACATTCCGAAAAGATGCCAAAAAATTAGAAAACCAGCCTGAACTGATCAAAACATTCAAAAAACTTGGCAAAACATCATAAAAACAAATCAAAACCAACCGAAACATTCCAAAAACCAGCCAAAATATTCCGAAATCTGGCCAAAACATCATAAAAACAAATCAAAACCAACCAAAACATTCAAAAAACCTGACAAAATAGTTTAGAACCCGCCAAAACTGATCAAAACATTCTGAAAAGATGCCAAAATACTATCAAACCAGTAAGAAGTGATCGAAACATTCAATAACTTGCCAAAACATAATCAAAACAAATGAAAGCAAACCAAAACATTCCAAATACCCGCCAAAAGATTTTAAAACCCGCCAAAAGGAATCCAAACATTCCAAAACCTGCCAAGACAATATAAACAACACAAGAGAAAACAAAACATTCTGAAACACCACCAAAACATTCCGAAAACCCGCCAAAACATCATCAAAACAAATCAAAACCAACCAAAAAATAAGAGGAACACGGCAACATATTGGCAAGCAAGAGACGGAGAACGCGGCACCTTCTAGGAGGCCAAGAAGGAAGCCGCACAACACCTGCACTGTGTCTGCAACTTTCAAACTGCTAGAAGCTAGTGGCTTGCCACTGGCCTGCCTCTTCAATTGCCATTAGCATTCCAATGGAAGCTATTCTTGGACAACTTTGCTCTGCTTGCTGCTAGTTCTGCCCCAGCCTACCATAGATAACCTTGCTCTTGCCTTGAGGCTCTGAGATGCCAAGAACTTGTCAATTTCAAAGGGCGGGCCGGGCTACATCTACTCAGCTGCCACAGTTTCTCCTTGCTAGACCTAGTGGGAAAGCATTTTGCTGAGATGCAGAAGGCAAGAAACGCAGAATACGGAGACGCGGAGCTGTCCCAAGTGCCGCTGCCAGGCGTCTTTCCGCAGAAGGAGCGCCCCGGAGCGCACCGCAACCGGCACAGTCATCTCTGCGCAAAGAGCCAAAATATTTTCAAACCCGCCAAAACTCATCCAAAAATATTTTCAAACCCGCCAAAATAGAAAACCAGACAGAAGTCATCAATACATTCGAAAAAACCTGACAAAACATGATCAAGCCCACCAAAGCTAATCCAAACACACCAAAAACTGGGCTAAACAGAATCAAAACAAATCAAAACAAATCCAAACCTTCTAAAAACCCGCCAAAATATTTCAAAACCCGTCAAAACTAATCAAAACCTTCCGAATACCCGCCAAAACATTCCAAATACCCGCCAAAAGATTTTAAAACCCGCCAAAATGAATCCAAACATTCCAAAACCTGCCAACACAATAAAAACAACTCAAGAGAATACAAAACATTCTAAAACCCAACCAAAACATTCCGAAAACCCGCCAAAACATCATAAAAACAAATCAAAACCAACCAAAATATTCCGAAAACCCGCCAAAATGATTTAGACCCGCAAAACTCATCAAAACATTCTGAAAAGATGCCAAAACATTAGAAAACCAGCCTGAACTGATCAAAACATTCAAAAAACTTGGCAAAACATCAGAAAAACAAATCAAAACCAACCGAAACATTCCAAAAACCAGCCAAAATATTCCGAAATCTGGCCAAAACATCATAAAAACAAATCAAAACCAACCAAAACATTCCAAAAACCCGACAAAATAGTTTAGAACCCGCCAAAACTGATCAAAACATTCTGAAAAGTTGCCAAAATACTATCAAACCAGTAAGAAGTGATCGAAACATTCAATAACTTGCCAAAACATCATCAAAACAAATGAAAGCAAACCAAACCATTCCAAATACCCGCCAAAAGATTTTAAAACCCGCCAAAAGGAATCCAAACATTCCAAAACCTGCCAAGACAATATAAACAACACAAGAGAAAACAAAACATTCTGAAACACCACCAAAACATTCCGAAAACCCGCCAAAACATCATCAAAACAAATCAAAACCAACCAAAAAATAAGAGGAACACGGCAACATATTGGCAAGCAAGAGACGGAGAGTGCGGCACCTTCTAGGAGGCCAAGAAGGAAGCCGCACAACACCTGCACTGTGTCTGCAACTTTCAAACTGCTAGAAGCTAGTGGCTTGCCACTGGCCTGCCTCTTCAATTGCCATTAGCATTCCAATGGAAGCTATTCTTGGACAACTTTGCTCTGCTTGCTGCTAGTTCTGCCCCAGCCTACCATAGAGAACCTTGCTCTTGCCTTGAGGCTCTGAGATGCCAAGAACTTGTCAACTTCAAAGGGCAGGCCGGGCTACATCTACTCAGCTGCCACAGTTTCTCCTTGCTAGACCTAGTGGGAAAGCATTTTGCTGAGATGCAGAAGGCAAGAAACGCAGAATACGGAGATGCGGAGCTGTCCCAAGTGCCGCTGCCAGGCGTCTTTCCGCAGAAGGAGCGCCCCCGAGCGCACCGCAACCAGCACCGTCATCTCTGCGCAAAGAGCCAAAATATTTTAAAACCCGCCAAAACTAATCCAAAAATATTTTCAAACCCGCCAAAATAGAAAACCAGACAGAGGTGATCAATACATTCGAAAAAACCTGACAAAACATGATCAAGCCCACCAAAGCTAATCCAAACACACCAAAAACTGGGCTAAACAGAATCAAAACAAATCAAAACAAATCCAAACCTTCTAAAAACCCGCCAAAATATTTCAAAACCCGTCAAAACTAATCAAAACCTTCCGAATACCCGCCAAAACATTCCAAATACCCGCCAAAAGATTTTAAAACCCGCCAGAAAGTATCCAAACATTCCAAAACCTGCCAACACAATAAAAACAACTCAAGAGAATACAAAACATTCTAAAACCCAACCAAGACATTCCGAAAACCCGCCAAAACATCATAAAAACAAATCAAAACCAACCAAAATATTCCGAAAACCCGCCAAAATGATTTAGACCCGCAAAACTCATCAAAACATTCTGAAAAGATGCCAAAACATTAGAAAACCAGCCTGAACTGATCAAAACATTCAAAACACTTGGCAAAACATCATAAAAACGAATCAAAACCAACCGAAACATTCCAAAAACCAGCCAAAATATTCCGAAATCTGGCCAAAACATCATAAAAACAAATCAAAACCAACCGAAACATTCCAAAAACCCGACAAAATAGTTTAGAACCCGCCAAAACTGATCAAAACATTCTGAAAAGATGCCAAAATACTATCAAACCAGTAAGAAGTGATCGAAACATTCAATAACTTGCCAAAACATAATCAAAACAAATGAAAGCAAACCAAAACATTCCAAATACCCGCCAAAAGATTTTAAAACCCGCCAAAAGGAATCCAAACATTCCAAAACCTGCCAAGACAATATAAACAACACAAGAGAAAACAAAACATTCTGAAACACCACCAAAACATTCTGAAAACCCGCCAAAACATCATCAAAAATAAATCAAAACCAACCAAAAAATAAGAGGAACACGGCAACATATTGGCAAGCAAGAGACGGAGAACGCGGCACCTTCTAGGAGGCCAAGAAGGAAGCCGCACAACACCTGCACTGTGTCTGCAACTTTCAAACTGCTAGAAGCTAGTGGCTTGCCACTGGCCTGCCTCTTCAATTGCCATTAGCATTCCAATGGAAGCTATTCTTGGACAACTTTGCTCTGCTTGCTGCTAGTTCTGCCCCAGCCTACCATAGATAACCTTGCTCTTGCCTTGAGGCTCTGAGATGCCAAGAACTTGTCAACTTCAAAGGGCAGGCCGGGCTACATCTACTCAGCTGCCACAGTTTCTCCTTGCTAGACCTAGTGGGAAAGCATTTTGCTGAGATGCAGAAGGCAAGAAACGCACAATACGGAGACGCGGAGCTGTCCCAAGTGCCGCTGCCAGGCGTCTTTCCGCAGAAGGAGCGCCCCGGAGTGCACCGCAACCGGCACCGTCATCTCTGCGCAAAGAGCCAAAATATTTTAAAACCCGCCAAAACTAATCCAAAAATATTTTCAAGCCCGCCAAAATAGAAAACCGGACGGAAGTCATCAATACATTCGAAAAAACCTGACAAAACATGATCAAGCCCACCAAAGCTAATCCAAACACACCAAAAACTGGGCTAAACAGAATCAAAACAAATCAAAACAAATCGAAACCTTCTAAAAACCGGCCAAAATATTTCAAAACCCGTCAAAACTAATCAAAACCTTCCGAATACCCGCCAAAACATTCCAAATACCCGCCAAAAGATTTTAAAACCCGCCAAAATGAATCCAAACATTCCAAAACCTGCCAACACAATAAAAACAACTCAAGAGAATACAAAACATTCTAAAACCCAACCAAGACATTCCGAAAACCCGCCAAAACATCATAAAAACAAATCAAAACCAACCAAAATATTCCGAAAACCCGCCAAAATGATTTAGACCCACAAAACTCATCAAAACATTCCGAAAAGATGCCAAAACATTAGAAAACCAGCCTGAACTGATCAAAACATTCAAAAAACTTGGCAAAACATCATAAAAACAAATCAAAACCAACCGAAACATTCCAAAAACCAGCCAAAATATTCCGAAATCTGGCCAAAACATCATAAAAACAAATCAAAACCAACCAAAACATTCCAAAAACCCGACAAAATAGTTTAGAACCCGCCAAAACTGATCAAAACATTCTGAAAAGATGCCAAAATACTATCAAACCAGTAAGAAGTGATCGAAACATTCAATAACTTGCCAAAACATCATCAAAACAAATGAAAGCAAACCAAAACATTCCAAATACCCGCCAAAAGATTTTAAAACCCGCCAAAAGGAATCCAAACATTCCAAAACCTGCCAAGACAATATAAACAACACAAGAGAAAACAAAACATTCTGAAACACCACCAAAACATTCCGAAAACCCACCAAAACATCATCAAAACAAATCAAAACCAACCAAAAAATAAGAGGAACACGGCAACATATTGGCAAGCAAGAGACGGAGAACGCGGCACCTTCTAGGAGGCCAAGAAGGAAGCCGCACAACACCTGCACTGTGTCTGCAACTTTCAAACTGCTAGAAGCTAGTGGCTTGCCACTGGCCTGCCTCTTCAATTGCCATTAGCATTCCAATGGAAGCTATTCTTGGACAACTTTGCTCTGCTTGCTGCTAGTTCTGCCCCAGCCTACCATAGAGAACCTTGCTCTTCCCTTGAGGCTCTGAGATGCCAAGAACTTGTCAACTTCAAAGGGCGGGCCGGGCTACATCTACTCAGCTGCCACAGTTTCTCCTTGCTAGACCTAGTGGGAAAGCATTTTGCTGAGATGCAGAAGGCAAGAAACGCACAATACGGAGACGCGGAGCTGTCCCAAGTGCCGCTGCCAGGCGTCTTTCCGCAGAAGGAGCGCCCCGGAGTGCACCGCGACCGGCACCGTCATCTCTGCGCAAAGAGCCAAAATATTTTCAAACCCGCCAAAACTAATCCAAAAATATTTTCAAAGCCGCCAAAATAGAAAACCAGACAGAAGTCATCAATACATTCGAAAAAACCTGACAAAACATGATCAAGCCCACCAAAGCTAATCCAAACACACCAAAAACTGGGCTAAACAGAATCAAAACAAATCAAAACAAATCCAAACCTTCTAAAAACCCGCCAAAATATTTCAAAACCCGTCAAAACTAATCAAAACCTTCCGAATACCCGCCAAAACATTCCGAACACCCGCCAAAAGGAATCCAAACATTCCAAAACCTGCCAACACAATAAAAACAACTCAAGAGAATACAAAACATTCTAAAACCCAACCAAGACATTCCGAAAACCCGCCAAAACATCATAAAAACAAATCAAAACCAACCAAAATATTCCGAAAACCCGCCAAAATGATTTAGACCCGCAAAACTCATCAAAACATTCTGAAAAGATGCCAAAACATTAGAAAACCAGCCTGAACTGATCAAAACATTCAAAACACTTGGCAAAACATCATAAAAACGAATCAAAACCAACCGAAACATTCCAAAAACCAGCCAAAATATTCCGAAATCTGGCCAAAACATCATAAAAACAAATCAAAACCAACCGAAACATTCCAAAAACCCGACAAAATAGTTTAGAACCCGCCAAAACTGATCAAAACATTCTGAAAAGATGCCAAAATACTATCAAACCAGTAAGAAGTGATCGAAACATTCAATAACTTGCCAAAACATAATCAAAACAAATGAAAGCAAACCAAAACATTCCAAATACCCGCCAAAAGATTTTAAAACCCGCCAAAAGGAATCCAAACATTCCAAAACCTGCCAAGACAATATAAACAACACAAGAGAAAACAAAACATTCTGAAACACCACCAAAACATTCCGAAAACCCGCCAAAACATCATCAAAACAAATCAAAACCAACCAAAAAATAAGAGGAACACGGCAACATATTGGCAAGCAAGAGACGGAGAGCGCGGCATCTTCTAGGAGGCCAAGAAGGAAGCTGCACAACACCTGCACTGTGTCTGCAACTTTCAAACTGCTAGAAGATAGTGGCTTGCCACTGGCTTGCCTCTTCAATTGCCATTAGCATTCCAATGGAAGCTATTCTTGGACAACTTTGCTCTGCTTGCTGCTAGTTCTGCCCCAGCCTACCATAGAGAACCTTGCTCTTCCCTTGAGGCTCTGAGATGCCAAGAACTTGTCAACTTCAAAGGGCGGGCCGGGCTACATCTACTCAGCTGCCACAGTTTCTCCTTGCTAGACCTAGTGGGAAAGCATTTTGCTGAGATGCAGAAGGCAAGAAACGCAGAATACGGAGATGCGGAGCTGTACCAAGTGCCGCTGCCAGGCGTCTTTCCGCAGAAGGAGCAGCCCCGAGCGCACCGCAACCAGCACCGTCATCTCTGCACAAAGAGCCAAAATATTTTCAAACCCGCCAAAACTAATCCAAAAATATTTTCAAACCCGCCAAAATAGAAAACCAGACAGAGGTGATCAATACATTCGAAAAAACCTGACAAAACATGATCAAGCCCACCAAAGCTAATCCAAACACACCAAAAACTGGGCTAAACAGAATCAAAACAAATCAAAACAAATCCAAACCTTCTAAAAACCCGCCAAAATATTTCAAAACCCGTCAAAACTAATCAAAACATTCCGAATACCCGCCAAAACATTCCAAATACCCGCCAAAAGATTTTAAAACCCGCCAGAAAGTATCCAAACATTCCAAAACCTGCCAACACAATAAAAACAACTCAAGAGAATACAAAACATTCTAAAACCCAACCAAGACATTCCGAAAACCCGCCAAAACATCATAAAAACAAATCAAAACCAACCAAAATATTCCAAAAACCCGCCAAAATGATTTAGACCCGCAAAACTCATCAAAACATTCTGAAAAGATGCCAAAACATTAGAAAACCAGCCTGAACTGATCAAAACATTCAAAACACTTGGCAAAACATCATAAAAACGAATCAAAACCAACCGAAACATTCCAAAAACCAGCCAAAATATTCCGAAATCTGGCCAAAACATCATAAAAACAAATCAAAACCAACCAAAACATTCCAAAAACCTGACAAAATAGTTTAGAACCCGCCAAAACTGATCAAAACATTCTGAAAAGATGCCAAAATACTAGAAAACCAGTAAGAAGTGATCGAAACATTCAATAACTTGCCAAAACATCATCAAAACAAATGAAAGCAAACCAAAACATTCCAAATACCCGCCAAAAGATTTTAAAACCCGCCAAAAGGAATCCAAACATTCCAAAACCTGCCAAGACAATATAAACAACACAAGAGAAAACAAAACATTCTGAAACACCACCAAAACATTCCGAAAACCCGCCAAAACATCATCAAAACAAATCAAAACCAACCAAAAAATAAGAGGAACACGGCAACATATTGGCAAGCAAGAGACGGAGAACGAGGCACCTTCTAGGAGGCCAAGAAGGAAGCCGCACAACACCTGCACTGTGTCTGCAACTTTCAAACTGCTAGAAGCTAGTGGCTTGCCACTGGCCTGCCTCTTCAATTGCCATTAGCATTCCAATGGAAGCTATTCTTGGACAACTTTGCTCTGCTTGCTGCTAGTTCTGCCCCAGCCTACCATAGATAACCTTGCTCTTGCCTTGAGGCTCTGAGATGCCAAGAACTTGTCAACTTCAAAGGGCGGGCCGGGCTACATCTACTCAGCTGCCACAGTTTCTCCTTGCTAGACCTAGTGGGAAAGCATTTTGCTGAGATGCAGAAGGCAAGAAACGCACAATACGGAGACGCGGAGCTGTCCCAAGTGCCGCTGCCAGGCGTCTTTCCGCAGAAGGAGCGCCCCCGAGCGCACCGCAACCAGCACCGTCATCTCTGCGCAAAGAGCCAAAATATTTTCAAACCCGCCAAAACTAATCCAAAAATATTTTCAAACCCGCCAAAATAGAAAACCAGACAGAGGTGATCAATACATTCGAAAAAACCTGACAAAACATGATCAAGCCCACCAGGCTAATCCAAACACACCAAAAACTGGGCTAAACAGAATCAAAACAAATCAAAACAAATCGAAACCTTCTAAAAACCCGCCAAAATATTTCAAAACCCGTCAAAACTAATCAAAACCTTCCGAATACCCGCCAAAACATTCCAAATACCCGCCAAAAGATTTTAAAACCCGCCAAAATAAATCCAAACATTCCAAAACCTGCCAACACAATAAAAACAACTCAAGAGAATACAAAACATTCTAAAACCCAACCAAGACATTCCGAAAACCCGCCAAAACATCATAAAAACAAATCAAAACCAACCAAAATATTCCGAAAACCCGCCAAAATGATTTAGACCCGCAAAACTCATCAAAACATTCCGAAAAGATGCCAAAACATTAGAAAACCAGCCTGAACTGATCAAAACATTCAAAAAACTTGGCAAAACATCATAAAAACAAATCAAAACCAACCGAAACATTCCAAAAACCAGCCAAAATATTCCGAAATCTGGCCAAAACATCATAAAAACAAATCAAAACCAACCAAAACATTCCAAAAACCCGACAAAATAGTTTAGAACCCGCCAAAACTGATCAAAACATTCTGAAAAGATGCCAAAATACTATCAAACCAGTAAGAAGTGATCGAAACATTCAATAACTTGCCAAAACATCATCAAAACAAATGAAAGCAAACCAAAACATTCCAAATACCCGCCAAAAGATTTTAAAACCCGCCAAAAGGAATCCAAACATTCCAAAACCTGCCAAGACAATATAAACAACACAAGAGAAAACAAAACATTCTGAAACACCACCAAAACATTCCGAAAACCCGCCAAAACATCATCAAAACAAATCAAAACCAACCAAAAAATAAGAGGAACACGGCAACATATTGGCAAGCAAGAGACGGAGAACGCGGCACCTTCTAGGAGGCCAAGAAGGAAGCCGCACAACACCTGCACTGTGTCTGCAACTTTCAAACTGCTAGAAGCTAGTGGCTTGCCACTGGCCTGCCTCTTCAATTGCCATTAGCATTCCAATGGAAGGTATTCTTGGACAACTTTGCTCTGCTTGCTGCTAGTTCTGCCCCAGCCTACCATAGAGAACCTTGCTCTTGCCTTGAGGCTCTGAGATGCCAAGAACTTGTCAACTTCAAAGGGCGGGCCGGGCTACATCTACTCAGCTGCCACAGTTTCTCCTTGCTAGACCTAGTGGGAAAGCATTTTGCTGAGATGCAGAAGGCAAGAAACGCACAATACGGAGACGCGGAGCTGTCCCAAGTGCCGCTGCCAGGCGTCTTTCCGCAGAAGGATCGCCCCGGAGCGCACCGCAACCGGCACCGTCATCTCTGCGCAAAGAGCCAAAATATTTTAAAACCCGCCAAAACTCATCCAAAAATATTTTCAAACCCGCCAAAATAGAAAACCAGACAGAAGTGATCAATACATTCGAAAAAACCTGACAAAACATGATCAAGCCCACCAAAGCTAATCCAAACACACCAAAAACTGGGCTAAACAGAATCAAAACAAATCAAAACAAATCCAAACCTTCTAAAAACCCGCCAAAATATTTCAAAACCCGTCAAAACTAATCAAAACCTTCCGAATACCCGCCAAAACATTCCAAATATCCGCCAAAAGATTTTAAAACCCGCCAAAAAGAATCCAAACATTCCAAAACCTGCCAACACAATAAAAACAACTCAAGAGAATACAAAACATTCTAAAACCCAACCAAGACATTCCGAAAACCCGCCAAAACCTCATAAAAACAAATCAAAACCAACCAAAATATTCCAAAAACCCGCCAAAATGATTTAGACCCGCAAAACTCATCAAAACATTCTGAAAAGATACCAAAACATTAGAAAACCAGCCAGAACTGATCAAAACATTCAAAAAACTTGGCAAAACATCATAAAAACAAATCAAAACCAACCAAAACATTCCAAAAACCAGCCAAAATATTCCGAAATCTGGCCAAAACATCATAAAAACAAATCAAAACCAACCAAAACATTCCAAAAACCTGACAAAATAGTTTAGAACCCGCCAAAACTGATCAAAACATTCTGAAAAGATGCCAAAATACTATCAAACCAGTAAGAAGTGATCGAAACATTCAATAACTTGCCAAAACATCATCAAAACAAATGAAAGCAAACCAAAACATTCCAAATACCCGCCAAAAGATTTTAAAACCCGCCAAAAGGAATCCAAACATTCCAAAACCTGCCAAGACAATATAAACAACACAAGAGAAAACAAAACATTCTGAAACACCACCAAAACATTCCGAAAACCCACCAAAACATCATCAAAACAAATCAAAACCAACCAAAAAATAAGAGGAACACGGCAACATATTGGCAAGCAAGAGACGGAGAACGCGGCACCTTCTAGGAGGCCAAGAAGGAAGCCGCACAACACCTGCACTGTGTCTGCAACTTTCAAACTGCTAGAAGCTAGTGGCTTGCCACTGGCCTGCCTCTTCAATTGCCATTAGCATTCCAATGGAAGCTATTCTTGGACAACTTTGCTCTGCTTGCTGCTAGTTCTGCCCCAGCCTACCATAGAGAACCTTGCTCTTGCCTTGAGGCTCTGAGATGCCAAGAACTTGTCAACTTCAAAGGGCGGGCCGGGCTACATCTACTCAGCTGCCACAGTTTCTCCTTGCTAGACCTAGTGGGAAAGCATTTTGCTGAGATGCAGAAGGCAAGAAACGCAGAATACGGAGACGCGGAGCTGTCCCAAGTGCCGCTGCCAGGCGTCTTTCCGCAGAAGGAGCGCCCCGGAGTGCACCGCAACCGGCACCGTCATCTCTGCGCAAAGAGCCAAAATATTTTCAAACCCGCCAAAACTAATCCAAAAATATTTTCAAACCCGCCAAAATAGAAAACCGGACGGAAGTCATCAATACATTCGAAAAAACCTGACAAAACATGATCAAGCCCACCAAAGCTAATCCAAACACACCAAAAACTGGGCTAAACAGAATCAAAACAAATCAAAAGAAATCCAAACCTTCTAAAAACCCGCCAAAATATTTCAAAACCCGTCAAAACTAATCAAAACCTTCCGAATACCCGCCAAAACATTCCAAATATCCGCCAAAAGATTTTAAAACCCGCCAAAATAAATCCAAACATTCCAAAACCTGCCAACACAATAAAAACAACTCAAGAGAATGCAAAACATTCTAAAACCCAACCAAGACATTCCGAAAACCCGCCAAAACATCATAAAAACAAATCAAAACCAACCAAAATATTCCGAAAACCCGCCAAAATGATTTAGACCCGCAAAACTCATCAAAACATTCTGAAAAGATACCAAAACATTAGAAAACCAGCCTGAACTGATCAAAACATTCAAAAAACTTGGCAAAACATCATAAAAACAAATCAAAACCAACCGAAACATTCCAAAAAGCAGCCAAAATATTCCGGAATCTGGCCAAAACATCATAAAAACAAATCAAAACCAACCAAAACATTGCAAAAACCCGACAAAATAGTTTAGAACCCGCCAAAACTGATCAAAACATTCTGAAAAGATGCCAAAATACTATCAAACCAGTCAGAAGTGATCGAAACTTTCAATAACTTGCCAAAACATCATCAAAACAAATGAAAGCAAACCAAAACATTACAAACACCCGCCAAAAGATTTTAAAACCCGCCAAAAGGAACCCAAACATTCCAAAACCTGCCAACACAATAAAAACAACACAAGAGAAAACAAAACATTCTAAAACACCACCAAAATATTTCGAAAACCCGCCAAAACATCATAAAAACAAATCAAAACAAACCAAACAATAGGAGGAACACGGCAACATATTGGCAAGCAAGAGACGGAGAGCGCGGCACCTTCTAGGAGGCCAAGAAGGAAGCCGCACAACACCTGCACTGTGTCTGCAACTTTCAAACTGCTAGAAGCTAGTGGCTTGCCACTGGCCTGCCTCTTCAATTGCCATTAGCATTCCAATGGAAGCTATTCTTGGACAACTTTGCTCTGCTTGCTGCTAGTTCTGCCCCAGCCTACCATAGAGAACCTTGCTCTTGCCTTGAGGCTCTGAGATGCCAAGAACTTGTCAACTTCAAAGGGCGGGCCGGGCTACATCTACTCAGCTGCCACAGTTTCTCCTTGCTAGACCTAGTGGGAAAGCATTTTGCTGAGATGCAGAAGGCAAGAAACGCACAATACGGAGACGCGGAGCTGTCCCAAGTGCCGCTGCCAGGCGTCTTTCCGCAGAAGGAGCGCCCCGGAGCGCACCGCAACCGGCACCGTCATCTCTGCGCAAAGAGCTAAAATATTTTAAAACCCGCCAAAACTAATCCAAAAATATTTTCAAACCCGCCAAAATAGAAAACCAGACAGAGGTGATCAATACATTTGAAAAAACCGGACAAAACATGATAAAGCCCACCAAAGCTAATCCAAACACACCAAAAACTGGGCTAAACAGAATCAAAACAAATCAAAACAAATCGAAACCTTCTAAAAACCGGCCAAACTATTTCAAAACCCGTCAAAACTAATCAAAACATTCCGAATACCCGCCAAAACATTCCGAACACCCGCCAAAAGGAATCCAAACATTCCAAAACCTGCCAACACAATAAAAACAACTCAAGAGAATACAAAACATTCTAAAACCCAACCAAAACATTCCGAAAACCCGCCAAAACATCATAAAAACAAATCAAAACCAACCAAAAAATTCCAAAAACTTAACAAAATAGTTTAGAACCTGCCAAAACTGATCAAAACATTCTGAAAAGATGCCAAATTACTAGAAAACCAGTCTGAAGTGATCGAAACTTTCAATAACTTGCAAAAACATCATCAAAACAAATGAAAGCAAACCAAAACATTCCAAATACCCGCCAAAAGATTTTAAAACCCGCCAAAAGGAATCCAAACATTCCAACACCTTCCAAGACAATAAAAGCAACACAAGAGAAAACAAAACATTCTAAAACACCACCAAAACATTCCGAAAACCCACCAAAACATCATCAAAACAAAGCAAAACAAACCAAACAATAGGAGGAACACGGCAACATATTGGCAAGCAAGAGACGGAGAGCGCGGCACCTTCTAGGAGGCCAAGAAGGAAGCCGCACAACACCTGCACTGTGTCTGCAACTTTCAAACTGCTAGAAGCTAGTGGCTTGCCACTGGCCTGCCTCTTCAATTGCCATTAGCATTCCAATGGAAGCTATTCTTGGACAACTTTGCTCTGCTTGCTGCTAGTTCTGCCCCAGCCTACCATAGAGAACCTTGCTCTTGCCTTGAGGCTCTGAGATGCCAAGAACTTGTCAACTTCAAAGGGCGGGCCGGGCTACATCTACTCAGCTGCCACAGTTTCTCCTTGCTAGACCTAGTGGGAAAGCATTTTGCTGAGATGCAGAAGGCAAGAAACGCAGAATACGGAGACGCGGAGCTGTCCCAAGTGCCTCTGCCAGGCGTCTTTCCGCAGAAGGAGGGCCCCGGAGCGCACCGCAACCGGCACCGTCATCTCTGCGCAAAGAGCCAAAATATTTTCAAACCCGCCAAAACTCATCCAAAAATATTTTCAAACCCGCCAAAATAGAAAACCAGACAGAGGTGATCAATACATTCGAAAAAACCGGACAAAACATGATCAAGCCCACCAAAGCTAATCCAAACACACCAAAAACTGGGCTAAACAGAATCAAAACAAATCAAAACAAATCCAAACCTTCTAAAAACCGGCCAAACTATTTCAAAACCCGTCAAAACTAATCAAAACATTCCGAATACCCGCCAAAACATTCCGAACACCCGCCAAAAGGAATCCAAACATTCCAAAACCTGCCAACACAATAAAAACAACTCAAGAGAATACAAGACATTCTAAAACCCAACCAAAACATTCCGAAAACCCGCCAAAACATCATAAAAACAAATCAAAACCAACCAAAATATTCCGAAAACCCGCCAAAATGATTTAGACCCGCAAAACTCATCAAAACATTCCAAAAAGATGCCAAAACATTAGAAAACCAGCCTGAACTGATCAAAACATTCAAAAAACTTGGCAAAACATCATAAAAACAAATCAAAACCAACCGAAACATTCCAAAAACCAGCCAAAATATTCCGAAATCTGGCCAAAACATCATAAAAACAAATCAAAACCAACCAAAACATTCCAAAAACCCGACAAAATAGTTTAGAACCCGCCAAAACTGATCAAAACATTCTGAAAAGATGCCAAAATACTATCAAACCAGTAAGAAGTGATCGATACATTCAATAACTTGCCAAAACATAATCAAAACAAATGAAAGCAAACCAAAACATTCCAAATACCCGCCAAAAGATTTTAAAACCCGCCAAAAGGAATCCAAACATTCCAAAACCTGCCAAGACAATATAAACAACACAAGAGAAAACAAAACATTCTGAAACACCACCAAAACATTCCGAAAACCCACCAAAACATCATCAAAACAAATCAAAACCAACCAAAAAATAAGAGGAACACGGCAACATATTGGCAAGCAAGAGACGGAGAACGCGGCACCTTCTAGGAGGCCAAGAAGGAAGCCGCACAACAACTGCACTGTGTCTGCAACTTTCAAACTGCTAGAAGCTAGTGGCTTGCCACTGGCCTGCCTCTTCAATTGCCATTAGCATTCCAATGGAAGCTATTCTTGGACAACTTTGCTCTGCTTGCTGCTAGTTCTGCCCCAGCCTACCATAGAGAACCTTGCTCTTGCCTTGAGGCTCTGTAATGCCAAGAACTTGTCAACTTCAAAGGGCGGGCCGGGCTACATCTACTCAGCTGCCACAGTTTCTCCTTGCTAGACCTAGTGGGAAAGCATTTTGCTGAGATGCAGAAGGCAAGAAACGCAGAATACGGAGACGCGGAGCTGTCCCAAGTGCCGCTGCCAGGCGTCTTTCCGCAGAAGGAGCGCCCCGGAGTGCACCGCAACCGGCACCGTCATCTCTGCGCAAAGAGCCAAAATATTTTCAAACCCGCCAAAACTAATCCAAAAATATTTTCAAAGCCGCCAAAATAGAAAACCAGACAGAAGTCATCAATACATTCGAAAAAACCGGACAAAACATGATCAAGCCCACCAAAGCTAATCCAAACACACCAAAAACTGGGCTAAACAGAATCAAAACAAATCAAAACAAATCGAAACCTTCTAAAAACCCGCCAAAATATTTCAAAACCCGTCAAAACTAATCAAAACCTTCCGAATACCCGCCAAAACATTCCAAATACCCGCCAAAAGATTTTAAAACCCGCCAAAATAAATCCAAACATTCCAAAACCTGCCAACACAATAAAAACAACTCAAGAGAATACAAAACATTCTAAAACCCAACCAAGACATTCCGAAAACCCGCCAAAACATCATAAAAACAAATCAAAACCAACCAAAATATTCCGAAAACCCGCCAAAATGATTTAGACCCGCAAAACTCATCAAAACATTCTGAAAAGATGCCAAAACATTAGAAAACCAGCCTGAACTGATCAAAACATTCAAAAAACTTGGCAAAACATCATAAAAACAAATCAAAACCAACCGAAACATTCCAAAAAGCAGCCAAAATATTCCGGAATCTGGCCAAAACATCATAAAAACAAATCAAAACCAACCAAAACATTGCAAAAACCCGACAAAATAGTTTAGAACCCGCCAAAACTGATCAAAACATTCTGAAAAGATGCCAAAATACTATCAAACCAGTCAGAAGTGATCGAAACTTTCAATAACTTGCCAAAACATCATCAAAACAAATGAAAGCAAACCAAAACATTACAAACACCCGCCAAAAGATTTTAAAACCCGCCAAAAGGAACCCAAACATTCCAAAACCTGCCAACACAATAAAAACAACACAAGAGAAAACAAAACATTCTAAAACACCACCAAAATATTTCGAAAACCCGCCAAAACATCATAAAAATAAATCAAAACAAACCAAACAATAGGAGGAACACGGCAACATATTGGCAAGCAAGAGACGGAGAGCGCGGCACCTTCTAGGAGGCCAAGAAGGAAGCCGCACAACACCTGCACTGTGTCTGCAACTTTCAAACTGCTAGAAGCTAGTGGCTTGCCACTGGCCTGCCTCTTCAATTGCCATTAGCATTCCAATGGAAGCTATTCTTGGACAACTTTGCTCTGCTTGCTGCTAGTTCTGCCCCAGCCTACCATAGAGAACCTTGCTCTTGCCTTGAGGCTCTGAGATGCCAAGAACTTGTCAACTTCAAAGGGCGGGCCGGGCTACATCTACTCAGCTGCCACAGTTTCTCCTTGCTAGACCTAGTGGGAAAGCATTTTGCTGAGATGCAGAAGGCAAGAAACGCACAATACGGAGACGCGGAGCTGTCCCAAGTGCCGCTGCCAGGCGTCTTTCCGCAGAAGGAGCGCCCCGGAGCGCACCGCAACCGGCACCGTCATCTCTGCGCAAAGAGCTAAAATATTTTAAAACCCGCCAAAACTAATCCAAAAATATTTTCAAACCCGCCAAAATAGAAAACCAGACAGAGGTGATCAATACATTTGAAAAAACCGGACAAAACATGATAAAGCCCACCAAAGCTAATCCAAACACACCAAAAACTGGGCTAAACAGAATCAAAACAAATCAAAACAAATCGAAACCTTCTAAAAACCGGCCAAACTATTTCAAAACCCGTCAAAACTAATCAAAACATTCCGAATACCCGCCAAAACATTCCGAACACCCGCCAAAAGGAATCCAAACATTCCAAAACCTGCCAACACAATAAAAACAACTCAAGAGAATACAAGACATTCTAAAACCCAACCAAAACATTCCGAAAACCCGCCAAAACATCATAAAAACAAATCAAAACCAACCAAAAAATTCCAAAAACTTGACAAAATAGTTTAGAACCTGCCAAAACTGATCAAAACATTCTGAAAAGATGCCAAATTACTAGAAAACCAGTCTGAAGTGATCGAAACTTTCAATAACTTGCAAAAACATCATCAAAACAAATGAAAGCAAACCAAAACATTCCAAATACCCGCCAAAAGATTTTAAAACCCGCCAAAAGGAATCCAAACATTCCAACACCTTCCAAGACAATAAAAGCAACACAAGAGAAAACAAAACATTCTAAAACACCACCAAAACATTCCGAAAACCCACCAAAACATCATCAAAACAAAGCAAAACAAACCAAACAATAGGAGGAACACGGCAACATATTGGCAAGCAAGAGACGGAGAGCGCGGCACCTTCTAGGAGGCCAAGAAGGAAGCCGCACAACACCTGCACTGTGTCTGCAACTTTCAAACTGCTAGAAGCTAGTGGCTTGCCACTGGCCTGCCTCTTCAATTGCCATTAGCATTCCAATGGAAGCTATTCTTGGACAACTTTGCTCTGCTTGCTGCTAGTTCTGCCCCAGCCTACCATAGAGAACCTTGCTCTTGCCTTGAGGCTCTGAGATGCCAAGAACTTGTCAACTTCAAAGGGCGGGCCGGGCTACATCTACTCAGCTGCCACAGTTTCTCCTTGCTAGACCTAGTGGGAAAGCATTTTGCTGAGATGCAGAAGGCAAGAAACGCAGAATACGGAGACGCGGAGCTGTCCCAAGTGCCTCTGCCAGGCGTCTTTCCGCAGAAGGAGGGCCCCGGAGCGCACCGCAACCGGCACCGTCATCTCTGCGCAAAGAGCCAAAATATTTTAAAACCCGCCAAAACTCATCCAAAAATATTTTCAAACCCGCCAAAATAGAAAACCAGACAGAGGTGATCAATACATTCGAAAAAACCGGACAAAACATGATCAAGCCCACCAAAGCTAATCCAAACACACCAAAAACTGGGCTAAACAGAATCAAAACAAATCAAAACAAATCCAAACCTTCTAAAAACCGGCCAAACTATTTCAAAACCCGTCAAAACTAATCAAAACATTCCGAATACCCGCCAAAACATTCCGAACACCCGCCAAAAGGAATCCAAACATTCCAAAACCTGCCAACACAATAAAAACAACTCAAGAGAATACAAGACATTCTAAAACCCAACCAAAACATTCCGAAAACCCGCCAAAACATCATAAAAACAAATCAAAACCAACCAAAATATTCCGAAAACCCGCCAAAATGATTTAGACCCGCAAAACTCATCAAAACATTCCAAAAAGATGCCAAAACATTAGAAAACCAGCCTGAACTGATCAAAACATTCAAAAAACTTGGCAAAACATCATAAAAACAAATCAAAACCAACCGAAACATTCCAAAAACCAGCCAAAATATTCCGAAATCTGGCCAAAACATCATAAAAACAAATCAAAACCAACCAAAACATTCCAAAAACCCGACAAAATAGTTTAGAACCCGCCAAAACTGATCAAAACATTCTGAAAAGATGCCAAAATACTATCAAACCAGTAAGAAGTGATCGATACATTCAATAACTTGCCAAAACATAATCAAAACAAATGAAAGCAAACCAAAACATTCCAAATACCCGCCAAAAGATTTTAAAACCCGCCAAAAGGAATCCAAACATTCCAAAACCTGCCAAGACAATATAAACAACACAAGAGAAAACAAAACATTCTGAAACACCACCAAAACATTCCGAAAACCCACCAAAACATCATCAAAACAAATCAAAACCAACCAAAAAATAAGAGGAACACGGCAACATATTGGCAAGCAAGAGACGGAGAACGCGGCACCTTCTAGGAGGCCAAGAAGGAAGCCGCACAACAACTGCACTGTGTCTGCAACTTTCAAACTGCTAGAAGCTAGTGGCTTGCCACTGGCCTGCCTCTTCAATTGCCATTAGCATTCCAATGGAAGCTATTCTTGGACAACTTTGCTCTGCTTGCTGCTAGTTCTGCCCCAGCCTACCATAGAGAACCTTGCTCTTGCCTTGAGGCTCTGTAATGCCAAGAACTTGTCAACTTCAAAGGGCGGGCCGGGCTACATCTACTCAGCTGCCACAGTTTCTCCTTGCTAGACCTAGTGGGAAAGCATTTTGCTGAGATGCAGAAGGCAAGAAACGCAGAATACGGAGACGCGGAGCTGTCCCAAGTGCCGCTGCCAGGCGTCTTTCCGCAGAAGGAGCGCCCCGGAGCGCACCGCAACCGGCACCGTCATCTCTGCGCAAAGAGCCAAAATATTTTCAAACCCGCCAAAACTAATCCAAAAATATTTTCAAAGCCGCCAAAATAGAAAACCAGACAGAAGTCATCAATACATTCGAAAAAACCGGACAAAACATGATCAAGCCCACCAAAGCTAATCCAAACACACCAAAAACTGGGCTAAACAGAATCAAAACAAATCAAAACAAATCGAAACCTTCTAAAAACCCGCCAAAATATTTCAAAACCCGTCAAAACTAATCAAAACCTTCCGAATACCCGCCAAAACATTCCAAATACCCGCCAAAAGATTTTAAAACCCGCCAAAATAAATCCAAACATTCCAAAACCTGCCAACACAATAAAAACAACTCAAGAGAATACAAAACATTCTAAAACCCAACCAAGACATTCCGAAAACCCGCCAAAACATCATAAAAACAAATCAAAACCAACCAAAATATTCCGAAAACCCGCCAAAATGATTTAGACCCGCAAAACTCATCAAAACATTCTGAAAAGATGCCAAAACATTAGAAAACCAGCCTGAACTGATCAAAACATTCAAAAAACTTGGCAAAACATCATAAAAACAAATCAAAACCAACCGAAACATTCCAAAAAGCAGCCAAAATATTCCGGAATCTGGCCAAAACATCATAAAAACAAATCAAAACCAACCAAAACATTGCAAAAACCCGACAAAATAGTTTAGAACCCGCCAAAACTGATCAAAACATTCTGAAAAGATGCCAAAATACTATCAAACCAGTCAGAAGTGATCGAAACTTTCAATAACTTGCCAAAACATCATCAAAACAAATGAAAGCAAACCAAAACATTACAAACACCCGCCAAAAGATTTTAAAACCCGCCAAAAGGAACCCAAACATTCCAAAACCTGCCAACACAATAAAAACAACACAAGAGAAAACAAAACATTCTAAAACACCACCAAAATATTTCGAAAACCCGCCAAAACATCATAAAAATAAATCAAAACAAACCAAACAATAGGAGGAACACGGCAACATATTGGCAAGCAAGAGACGGAGAGCGCGGCACCTTCTAGGAGGCCAAGAAGGAAGCCGCACAACACCTGCACTGTGTCTGCAACTTTCAAACTGCTAGAAGATAGTGGCTTGCCACTGGCCTGCCTCTTCAATTGCCATTAGCATTCCAATGGAAGCTATTCTTGGACAACTTTGCTCTGCTTGCTGCTAGTTCTGCCCCAGCCTAGCATAGAGAACCTTGCTCTTGCCTTGAGGCTCTGAGATGCCAAGAACTTGTCAACTTCAAAGGGCGGGCCGGGCTACATCTACTCAGCTGCCACAGTTTCTCCTTGCTAGACCTAGTGGGAAAGCATTTTGCTGAGATGCAGAAGGCAAGAAACGCAGAATACGGAGACGCGGAGCTGTCCCAAGTGCCGCTGCCAGGCGTCTTTCCGCAGAAGGAGCGCCCCGGAGCGCACCGCAACCGGCACCGTCATCTCTGCGCAAAGAGCTAAAATATTTTAAAACCCGCCAAAACTAATCCAAAAATATTTTCAAACCCGCCAAAATAGAAAACCAGACAGAGGTGATCAATACATTTGAAAAAACCGGACAAAACATGATAAAGCCCACCAAAGCTAATCCAAACACACCAAAAACTGGGCTAAACAGAATCAAAACAAATCAAAACAAATCGAAACCTTCTAAAAACCGGCCAAACTATTTCAAAACCCGTCAAAACTAATCAAAACATTCCGAATACCCGCCAAAACATTCCGAACACCCGCCAAAAGGAATCCAAACATTCCAAAACCTGCCAACACAATAAAAACAACTCAAGAGAATACAAGACATTCTAAAACCCAACCAAAACATTCCGAAAACCCGCCAAAACATCATAAAAACAAATCAAAACCAACCAAAATATTCCGAAAAACCGCCAAAATAATTTGGACCCGCAAAACTCATCAAAACATTCTGAAAAGATGCCAAAACATTAGAAAACCAGCCAGAACTGATCAAAACATTCAAAAAACTTGGCAAAACATCATAAAAACAAATCAAAACCAACCAAAAAATTCCAAAAACTTGACAAAATAGTTTAGAACCTGCCAAAACTGATCAAAACATTCTGAAAAGATGCCAAATTACTAGAAAACCAGTCTGAAGTGATCGAAACTTTCAATAACTTGCAAAAACATCATCAAAACAAATGAAAGCAAACCAAAACATTCCAAATACCCGCCAAAAGATTTTAAAACCCGCCAAAAGGAATCCAAACATTCCAACACCTTCCAAGACAATAAAAGCAACACAAGAGAAAACAAAACATTCTAAAACACCACCAAAACATTCCGAAAACCCACCAAAACATCATAAAAACAAAGCAAAACAAACCAAACAATAGGAGGAACACGGCAACATATTGGCAAGCAAGAGACAGAGAGCGCGGCACCTTCTAGGAGGCCAAGAAGGAAGCCGCACAACACCTGCACTGTGTCTGCAACTTTCAAACTGCTAGAAGCTAGTGGCTTGCCACTGGCCTGCCTCTTCAATTGCCATTAGCATTCCAATGGAAGCTATTCTTGGACAACTTTGCTCTGCTTGCTGCTAGTTCTGCCCCAGCCTACCATAGAGAACCTTGCTCTTGCCTTGAGGCTCTGTAATGCCAAGAACTTGTCAACTTCAAAGGGCGGGCCGGGCTACATCTACTCAGCTGCCACAGTTTCTCCTTGCTAGACCTAGTGGGAAAGCATTTTGCTGAGATGCAGAAGGCAAGAAACGCAGAATACGGAGACGCGGAGCTGTCCCAAGTGCCGCTGCCAGGCGTCTTTCCGCAGAAGGAGCGCCCCGGAGTGCACCGCAACCGGCACCGTCATCTCTGCGCAAAGAGCCAAAATATTTTCAAACCCGCCAAAACTAATCCAAAAATATTTTCAAAGCCGCCAAAATAGAAAACCAGACAGAAGTCATCAATACATTCGAAAAAACCGGACAAAACATGATCAAGCCCACCAAAGCTAATCCAAACACACCAAAAACTGGGCTAAACAGAATCAAAACAAATCAAAACAAATCGAAACCTTCTAAAAACCCGCCAAAATATTTCAAAACCCGTCAAAACTAATCAAAACCTTCCGAATACCCGCCAAAACATTCCAAATACCCGCCAAAAGATTTTAAAACCCGCCAAAATAAATCCAAACATTCCAAAACCTGCCAACACAATAAAAACAACTCAAGAGAATACAAAACATTCTAAAACCCAACCAAGACATTCCGAAAACCCGCCAAAACATCATAAAAACAAATCAAAACCAACCAAAATATTCCGAAAACCCGCCAAAATGATTTAGACCCGCAAAACTCATCAAAACATTCTGAAAAGATGCCAAAACATTAGAAAACCAGCCTGAACTGATCAAAACATTCAAAAAACTTGGCAAAACATCATAAAAACAAATCAAAACCAACCGAAACATTCCAAAAAGCAGCCAAAATATTCCGGAATCTGGCCAAAACATCATAAAAACAAATCAAAACCAACCAAAACATTGCAAAAACCCGACAAAATAGTTTAGAACCCGCCAAAACTGATCAAAACATTCTGAAAAGATGCCAAAATACTATCAAACCAGTCAGAAGTGATCGAAACTTTCAATAACTTGCCAAAACATCATCAAAACAAATGAAAGCAAACCAAAACATTACAAACACCCGCCAAAAGATTTTAAAACCCGCCAAAAGGAACCCAAACATTCCAAAACCTGCCAACACAATAAAAACAACACAAGAGAAAACAAAACATTCTAAAACACCACCAAAATATTTCGAAAACCCGCCAAAACATCATAAAAATAAATCAAAACAAACCAAACAATAGGAGGAACACGGCAACATATTGGCAAGCAAGAGACGGAGAGCGCGGCACCTTCTAGGAGGCCAAGAAGGAAGCCGCACAACACCTGCACTGTGTCTGCAACTTTCAAACTGCTAGAAGCTAGTGGCTTGCCACTGGCCTGCCTCTTCAATTGCCATTAGCATTCCAATGGAAGCTATTCTTGGACAACTTTGCTCTGCTTGCTGCTAGTTCTGCCCCAGCCTACCATAGAGAACCTTGCTCTTGCCTTGAGGCTCTGAGATGCCAAGAACTTGTCAACTTCAAAGGGCGGGCCGGGCTACATCTACTCAGCTGCCACAGTTTCTCCTTGCTAGACCTAGTGGGAAAGCATTTTGCTGAGATGCAGAAGGCAAGAAACGCACAATACGGAGACGCGGAGCTGTCCCAAGTGCCGCTGCCAGGCGTCTTTCCGCAGAAGGAGCGCCCCGGAGCGCACCGCAACCGGCACCGTCATCTCTGCGCAAAGAGCTAAAATATTTTAAAACCCGCCAAAACTAATCCAAAAATATTTTCAAACCCGCCAAAATAGAAAACCAGACAGAGGTGATCAATACATTTGAAAAAACCGGACAAAACATGATAAAGCCCACCAAAGCTAATCCAAACACACCAAAAACTGGGCTAAACAGAATCAAAACAAATCAAAACAAATCGAAACCTTCTAAAAACCGGCCAAACTATTTCAAAACCCGTCAAAACTAATCAAAACATTCCGAATACCCGCCAAAACATTCCGAACACCCGCCAAAAGGAATCCAAACATTCCAAAACCTGCCAACACAATAAAAACAACTCAAGAGAATACAAGACATTCTAAAACCCAACCAAAACATTCCGAAAACCCGCCAAAACATCATAAAAACAAATCAAAACCAACCAAAAAATTCCAAAAACTTGACAAAATAGTTTAGAACCTGCCAAAACTGATCAAAACATTCTGAAAAGATGCCAAATTACTAGAAAACCAGTCTGAAGTGATCGAAACTTTCAATAACTTGCAAAAACATCATCAAAACAAATGAAAGCAAACCAAAACATTCCAAATACCCGCCAAAAGATTTTAAAACCCGCCAAAAGGAATCCAAACATTCCAACACCTTCCAAGACAATAAAAGCAACACAAGAGAAAACAAAACATTCTAAAACACCACCAAAACATTCCGAAAACCCACCAAAACATCATCAAAACAAAGCAAAACAAACCAAACAATAGGAGGAACACGGCAACATATTGGCAAGCAAGAGACGGAGAGCGCGGCACCTTCTAGGAGGCCAAGAAGGAAGCCGCACAACACCTGCACTGTGTCTGCAACTTTCAAACTGCTAGAAGCTAGTGGCTTGCCACTGGCCTGCCTCTTCAATTGCCATTAGCATTCCAATGGAAGCTATTCTTGGACAACTTTGCTCTGCTTGCTGCTAGTTCTGCCCCAGCCTACCATAGAGAACCTTGCTCTTGCCTTGAGGCTCTGAGATGCCAAGAACTTGTCAACTTCAAAGGGCGGGCCGGGCTACATCTACTCAGCTGCCACAGTTTCTCCTTGCTAGACCTAGTGGGAAAGCATTTTGCTGAGATGCAGAAGGCAAGAAACGCAGAATACGGAGACGCGGAGCTGTCCCAAGTGCCTCTGCCAGGCGTCTTTCCGCAGAAGGAGGGCCCCGGAGCGCACCGCAACCGGCACCGTCATCTCTGCGCAAAGAGCCAAAATATTTTAAAACCCGCCAAAACTCATCCAAAAATATTTTCAAACCCGCCAAAATAGAAAACCAGACAGAGGTGATCAATACATTCGAAAAAACCGGACAAAACATGATCAAGCCCACCAAAGCTAATCCAAACACACCAAAAACTGGGCTAAACAGAATCAAAACAAATCAAAACAAATCCAAACCTTCTAAAAACCGGCCAAACTATTTCAAAACCCGTCAAAACTAATCAAAACATTCCGAATACCCGCCAAAACATTCCGAACACCCGCCAAAAGGAATCCAAACATTCCAAAACCTGCCAACACAATAAAAACAACTCAAGAGAATACAAGACATTCTAAAACCCAACCAAAACATTCCGAAAACCCGCCAAAACATCATAAAAACAAATCAAAACCAACCAAAATATTCCGAAAACCCGCCAAAATGATTTAGACCCGCAAAACTCATCAAAACATTCCAAAAAGATGCCAAAACATTAGAAAACCAGCCTGAACTGATCAAAACATTCAAAAAACTTGGCAAAACATCATAAAAACAAATCAAAACCAACCGAAACATTCCAAAAACCAGCCAAAATATTCCGAAATCTGGCCAAAACATCATAAAAACAAATCAAAACCAACCAAAACATTCCAAAAACCCGACAAAATAGTTTAGAACCCGCCAAAACTGATCAAAACATTCTGAAAAGATGCCAAAATACTATCAAACCAGTAAGAAGTGATCGATACATTCAATAACTTGCCAAAACATAATCAAAACAAATGAAAGCAAACCAAAACATTCCAAATACCCGCCAAAAGATTTTAAAACCCGCCAAAAGGAATCCAAACATTCCAAAACCTGCCAAGACAATATAAACAACACAAGAGAAAACAAAACATTCTGAAACACCACCAAAACATTCCGAAAACCCACCAAAACATCATCAAAACAAATCAAAACCAACCAAAAAATAAGAGGAACACGGCAACATATTGGCAAGCAAGAGACGGAGAACGCGGCACCTTCTAGGAGGCCAAGAAGGAAGCCGCACAACAACTGCACTGTGTCTGCAACTTTCAAACTGCTAGAAGCTAGTGGCTTGCCACTGGCCTGCCTCTTCAATTGCCATTAGCATTCCAATGGAAGCTATTCTTGGACAACTTTGCTCTGCTTGCTGCTAGTTCTGCCCCAGCCTACCATAGAGAACCTTGCTCTTGCCTTGAGGCTCTGTAATGCCAAGAACTTGTCAACTTCAAAGGGCGGGCCGGGCTACATCTACTCAGCTGCCACAGTTTCTCCTTGCTAGACCTAGTGGGAAAGCATTTTGCTGAGATGCAGAAGGCAAGAAACGCAGAATACGGAGACGCGGAGCTGTCCCAAGTGCCGCTGCCAGGCGTCTTTCCGCAGAAGGAGCGCCCCGGAGTGCACCGCAACCGGCACCGTCATCTCTGCGCAAAGAGCCAAAATATTTTCAAACCCGCCAAAACTAATCCAAAAATATTTTCAAAGCCGCCAAAATAGAAAACCAGACAGAAGTCATCAATACATTCGAAAAAACCGGACAAAACATGATCAAGCCCACCAAAGCTAATCCAAACACACCAAAAACTGGGCTAAACAGAATCAAAACAAATCAAAACAAATCGAAACCTTCTAAAAACCCGCCAAAATATTTCAAAACCCGTCAAAACTAATCAAAACCTTCCGAATACCCGCCAAAACATTCCAAATACCCGCCAAAAGATTTTAAAACCCGCCAAAATAAATCCAAACATTCCAAAACCTGCCAACACAATAAAAACAACTCAAGAGAATACAAAACATTCTAAAACCCAACCAAGACATTCCGAAAACCCGCCAAAACATCATAAAAACAAATCAAAACCAACCAAAATATTCCGAAAACCCGCCAAAATGATTTAGACCCGCAAAACTCATCAAAACATTCTGAAAAGATGCCAAAACATTAGAAAACCAGCCTGAACTGATCAAAACATTCAAAAAACTTGGCAAAACATCATAAAAACAAATCAAAACCAACCGAAACATTCCAAAAAGCAGCCAAAATATTCCGGAATCTGGCCAAAACATCATAAAAACAAATCAAAACCAACCAAAACATTGCAAAAACCCGACAAAATAGTTTAGAACCCGCCAAAACTGATCAAAACATTCTGAAAAGATGCCAAAATACTATCAAACCAGTCAGAAGTGATCGAAACTTTCAATAACTTGCCAAAACATCATCAAAACAAATGAAAGCAAACCAAAACATTACAAACACCCGCCAAAAGATTTTAAAACCCGCCAAAAGGAACCCAAACATTCCAAAACCTGCCAACACAATAAAAACAACACAAGAGAAAACAAAACATTCTAAAACACCACCAAAATATTTCGAAAACCCGCCAAAACATCATAAAAATAAATCAAAACAAACCAAACAATAGGAGGAACACGGCAACATATTGGCAAGCAAGAGACGGAGAGCGCGGCACCTTCTAGGAGGCCAAGAAGGAAGCCGCACAACACCTGCACTGTGTCTGCAACTTTCAAACTGCTAGAAGCTAGTGGCTTGCCACTGGCCTGCCTCTTCAATTGCCATTAGCATTCCAATGGAAGCTATTCTTGGACAACTTTGCTCTGCTTGCTGCTAGTTCTGCCCCAGCCTACCATAGAGAACCTTGCTCTTGCCTTGAGGCTCTGAGATGCCAAGAACTTGTCAACTTCAAAGGGCGGGCCGGGCTACATCTACTCAGCTGCCACAGTTTCTCCTTGCTAGACCTAGTGGGAAAGCATTTTGCTGAGATGCAGAAGGCAAGAAACGCAGAATACGGAGACGCGGAGCTGTCCCAAGTGCCGCTGCCAGGCGTCTTTCCGCAGAAGGAGCGCCCCGGAGCGCACCGCAACCGGCACCGTCATCTCTGCGCAAAGAGCTAAAATATTTTAAAACCCGCCAAAACTAATCCAAAAATATTTTCAAACCCGCCAAAATAGAAAACCAGACAGAGGTGATCAATACATTTGAAAAAACCGGACAAAACATGATAAAGCCCACCAAAGCTAATCCAAACACACCAAAAACTGGGCTAAACAGAATCAAAACAAATCAAAACAAATCGAAACCTTCTAAAAACCGGCCAAACTATTTCAAAACCCGTCAAAACTAATCAAAACATTCCGAATACCCGCCAAAACATTCCGAACACCCGCCAAAAGGAATCCAAACATTCCAAAACCTGCCAACACAATAAAAACAACTCAAGAGAATACAAGACATTCTAAAACCCAACCAAAACATTCCGAAAACCCGCCAAAACATCATAAAAACAAATCAAAACCAACCAAAATATTCCGAAAAACCGCCAAAATAATTTGGACCCGCAAAACTCATCAAAACATTCTGAAAAGATGCCAAAACATTAGAAAACCAGCCAGAACTGATCAAAACATTCAAAAAACTTGGCAAAACATCATAAAAACAAATCAAAACCAACCAAAAAATTCCAAAAACTTGACAAAATAGTTTAGAACCTGCCAAAACTGATCAAAACATTCTGAAAAGATGCCAAATTACTAGAAAACCAGTCTGAAGTGATCGAAACTTTCAATAACTTGCCAAAACATCATCAAAACAAATGAAAGCAAACCAAAACATTCCAAATACCCGCCAAAAGATTTTAAAACCCGCCAAAAGGAATCCAAACATTCCAACACCTTCCAAGACAATAAAAGCAACACAAGAGAAAACAAAACATTCTAAAACACCACCAAAACATTCCGAAAACCCACCAAAACATCATAAAAACAAAGCAAAACAAACCAAACAATAGGAGGAACACGGCAACATATTGGCAAGCAAGAGACAGAGAGCGCGGCACCTTCTAGGAGGCCAAGAAGGAAGCCGCACAACACCTGCACTGTGTCTGCAACTTTCAAACTGCTAGAAGATAGTGGCTTGCCACTGGCCTGCCTCATCAATTGCCATTAGCATTCCAATGGAAGCTATTCTTGGACAACTTTGCTCTGCTTGCTGCTAGTTCTGCCCCAGCCTACCATAGATAACCTTGCTCTTGCCTTGAGGCTCTGAGATGCCAAGAACTTGTCAACTTCAAAGGGCGGGCCGGGCTACATCTACTCAGCTGCCACAGTTTCTCCTTGCTAGACCTAGTGGGAAAGCATTTTGCTGAGGTGCAGAAGGCAAGAAACGCAGAATACGGAGACGCGGAGCTGTCCCAAGTGCCTCTGCCAGGCGTCTTTCCGCAGAAGGAGCGCCCCGGAGCGCACCGCAACCGGCACCGTCATCTCTGCGCAAAGAGCCAAAATATTTTAAAACCCGCCAAAACTCATCCAAAAATATTTTCAAACCCGCCAAAATAGAAAACCAGACAGAGGTGATCAATACATTCGAAAAAACCGGACAAAACATGATCAAGCCCACCAAAGCTAATCCAAACACACCAAAAACTGGGCTAAACAGAATCAAAACAAATCAAAACAAATCCAAACCTTCTAAAAACCGGCCAAACTATTTCAAAACCCGTCAAAACTAATCAAAACATTCCGAATACCCGCCAAAACATTCCGAACACCCGCCAAAAGGAATCCAAACATTCCAAAACCTGCCAACACAATAAAAACAACTCAAGAGAATACAAAACATTCTAAAACCCAACCAAAACATTCCGAAAACCCGCCAAAACATCATAAAAACAAATCAAAACCAACCAAAATATTCCGAAAAACCGCCAAAATAATTTGGACCCGCAAAACTCATCAAAACATTCTGAAAAGATGCCAAAACATTAGAAAACCAGCCTGAACTGATCAAAACATTCAAAAAACTTGGCAAAACATCATAAAAACAAATCAAAACCAACCAAAAAATTCCAAAAACTTGACAAAATAGTTTAGAACCTGCCAAAACTGATCAAAACATTCTGAAAAGATGCCAAATTACTAGAAAACCAGTCAGAAGTGATCGAAACTTTCAATAACTTGCCAAAACATCATCAAAACAAATGAAAGCAAACCAAAACATTCCAAATACCCGCCAAAAGATTTTAAAACCCGCCAAAAGGAATCCAAACATTCCAACACCTTCCAAGACAATAAAAGCAACACAAGAGAAAACAAAACATTCTAAAACACCACCAAAACATTCCGAAAACCCACCAAAACATCATAAAAACAAAGCAAAACAAACCAAACAATAGGAGGAACACGGCAACATATTGGCCCGCAAGAGACGGAGAGCGCGGCACCTTCTAGGAGGCCAAGAAGGGAGCCGCACAACACCTGCACTGTGTCTGCAACTTTCAAACTGCTAGAAGCTAGTGGCTTGCCACTGGCCTGCCTCTTCAATTGCCATTAGCATTCCAATGGAAGGTATTCTTGGACAACTTTGCTCTGCTTGCTGCTAGTTCTGCCCCAGCCTACCATAGATAACCTTGCTCTTGCCTTGAGGCTCTGAGATGCCAAGAACTTGTCAACTTCAAAGGGCGGGCCGGGCTACATCTACTCAGCTGCCACAGTTTCTCCTTGCTAGACCTAGTGGGAAAGCATTTTGCTGAGATGCAGAAGGCAAGAAACGCAGAATACGGAGACGCGGAGCTGTCCCAAGTGCCTCTGCCAGGCGTCTTTCCGCAGAAGGAGCGCCCCGGAGCGCACCGCAACCGGCACCGTCATCTCTGCGCAAAGAGCCAAAATATTTTCAAACCCGCCAAAACTCATCCAAAAATATTTTCAAACCCGCCAAAATAGAAAACCAGACAGAGGTGATCAATACATTCGAAAAAACCGGACAAAACATGATCAAGCCCACCAAAGCTAATCCAAACACACCAAAAACTGGGCTAAACAGAATCAAAACAAATCAAAACAAATCGAAACCTTCTAAAAACCGGCCAAACTATTTCAAAACCCGTCAAAACTAATCAAAACATTCCGAATACCCGCCAAAACATTCCGAACACCCGCCAAAAGGAATCCAAACATTCCAAAACCTGCTAACACAATAAAAACAACTCAAGAGAATACAAGACATTCTAAAACCCAACCAAAACATTCCGAAAACCCGCCAAAACATCATAAAAACAAATCAAAACCAACCAAAATATTCCGAAAAACCGCCAAAATAATTTGGACCCGCAAAACTCATCAAAACATTCTGAAAAGATGCCAAAACATTAGAAAACCAGCCTGAACTGATCAAAACATTCAAAAAACTTGGCAAAACATCATAAAAACAAATCAAAACCAACCAAAAAATTCCAAAAACTTGACAAAATAGTTTAGAACCTGCCAAAACTGATCAAAACATTCTGAAAAGATGCCAAAATACTAGAAAACCAGTCAGAAGTGATCGAAACTTTCAATAACTTGCCAAAACATCATCAAAACAAATGAAAGCAAACCAAAACATTCCAAATACCTGCCAAAAGATTTTAAAACCCGCCAAAAGGAATCCAAACATTCCAACACCTTCCAAGACAATAAAAGCAACACAAGAGAAAACAAAACATTCTAAAACACCACCAAAACATTCCGAAAACCCACCAAAACATCATCAAAACAAATCAAAACAAACCAAACAATAGGAGGAACACGGCAACATATTGGCAAGCAAGAGACGGAGAGCGCGGCACCTTCTAGGAGGCCAAGAAGGAAGCCGCACAACACCTGCACTGTGTCTGCAACTTTCAAACTGCTAGAAGCTAGTGGCTTGCCACTGGCCTGCCTCTTCAATTGCCATTAGCATTCCAATGGAAGCTATTCTTGGACAACTTTGCTCTGCTTGCTGCTAGTTCTGCCCCAGCCTACCATAGAGAACCTTGCTCTTGCCTTGAGTCTCTGAGATGCCAAGAACTTGTCAACTTCAAAGGGCGGGCCGGGCTACATCTACTCAGCTGCCACAGTTTCTCCTTGCTAGACCTAGTGGGAAAGCATTTTGCTGAGATGCAGAAGGCAAGAAACGCAGAATACGGAGACGCGGAGCTGTCCCAAGTGCCTCTGCCAGGCGTCTTTCCGCAGAAGGAGGGCCCCGGAGCGCACCGCAACCGGCACCGTCATCTCTGCGCAAAGAGCCAAAATATTTTAAAACCCGCCAAAACTCATCCAAAAATATTTTCAAACCCGCCAAAATAGAAAACCAGACAGAGGTGATCAATACATTCGAAAAAACCGGACAAAACATGATCAAGCCCACCAAAGCTAATCCAAACACACCAAAAACTGGGCTAAACAGAATCAAAACAAATCAAAACAAATCCAAACCTTCTAAAAACCGGCCAAACTATTTCAAAACCCGTCAAAACTAATCAAAACATTCCGAATACCCGCCAAAACATTCCGAACACCCGCCAAAAGGAATCCAAACATTCCAAAACCTGCCAACACAATAAAAACAACTCAAGAGAATACAAAACATTCTAAAACCCAACCAAAACATTCCGAAAACCCGCCAAAACATCATAAAAACAAATCAAAACCAACCAAAATATTCCGAAAAACCGCCAAAATAATTTGGACCCGCAAAACTCATCAAAACATTCTGAAAAGATGCCAAAACATTAGAAAACCAGCCTGAACTGATCAAAACATTCAAAAAACTTGGCAAAACATCATAAAAACAAATCAAAACCAACCAAAAAATTCCAAAAACTTGACAAAATAGTTTAGAACCTGCCAAAACTGATCAAAACATTCTGAAAAGATGCCAAATTACTAGAAAACCAGTCAGAAGTGATCGAAACTTTCAATAACTTGCCAAAACATCATCAAAACAAATGAAAGCAAACCAAAACATTCCAAATACCCGCCAAAAGATTTTAAAACCCGCCAAAAGGAATCCAAACATTCCAACACCTTCCAAGACAATAAAAGCAACACAAGAGAAAACAAAACATTCTAAAACACCACCAAAACATTCCGAAAACCCACCAAAACATCATCAAAACAAAGCAAAACAAACCAAACAATAGGAGGAACACGGCAACATATTGGCAAGCAAGAGACGGAGAGCGCGGCACCTTCTAGGAGGCCAAGAAGGAAGCCGCACAACACCTGCACTGTGTCTGCAACTTTCAAACTGCTAGAAGCTAGTGGCTTGCCACTGGCCTGCCTCTTCAATTGCCATTAGCATTCCAATGGAAGCTATTCTTGGACAACTTTGCTCTGCTTGCTGCTAGTTCTGCCCCAGCCTACCATAGAGAACCTTGCTCTTGCCTTGAGGCTCTGAGATGCCAAGAACTTGTCAACTTCAAAGGGCGGGCCGGGCTACATCTACTCAGCTGCCACAGTTTCTCCTTGCTAGACCTAGTGGGAAAGCATTTTGCTGAGATGCAGAAGGCAAGAAACGCAGAATACAGAGACGCGGAGCTGTCCCAAGTGCCTCTGCCAGGCGTCTTTCCGCAGAAGGAGCGCCCCGGAGCGCACCGCAACCGGCACCGTCATCTCTGCGCAAAGAGCCAAAATATTTTCAAACCCGCCAAAACTCATCCAAAAATATTTTCAAACCCGCCAAAATAGAAAACCAGACAGAGGTGATCAATACATTCGAAAAAACCGGACAAAACATGATCAAGCCCACCAAAGCTAATCCAAACACACCAAAAACTGGGCTAAACAGAATCAAAACAAATCAAAACAAATCCAAACCTTCTAAAAACCGGCCAAACTATTTCAAAACCCGTCAAAACTAATCAAAACATTCCGAATACCCGCCAAAACATTCCGAACACCCGCCAAAAGGAATCCAAACATTCCAAAACCTGCCAACACAATAAAAACAACTCAAGAGAATACAAGACATTCTAAAACCCAACCAAAACATTCCGAAAACCCGCCAAAACATCATAAAAACAAATCAAAACCAACCAAAATATTCCGAAAAACCGCCAAAATAATTTGGACCCGCAAAACTCATCAAAACATTCTGAAAAGATGCCAAAACATTAGAAAACCAGCCTGAACTGATCAAAACATTCAAAAAACTTGGCAAAACATCATAAAAACAAATCAAAACCAACCAAAAAATTCCAAAAACTTGACAAAATAGTTTAGAACCTGCCAAAACTGATCAAAACATTCTGAAAAGATGCCAAAATACTAGAAAACCAGTCAGAAGTGATCGAAACTTTCAATAACTTGCCAAAACATCATCAAAACAAATGAAAGCAAACCAAAACATTCCAAATACCTGCCAAAAGATTTTAAAACCCGCCAAAAGGAATCCAAACATTCCAACACCTTCCAAGACAATAAAAGCAACACAAGAGAAAACAAAACATTCTAAAACACCACCAAAACATTCTGAAAACCCGACAAAACATCATAAAAACAAAGCAAAACAAACCAAACAATAGGAGGAACACGGCAACATATTGGCAAGCAAGAGACGGAGAGCGCGGCACCTTCTAGGAGGCCAAGAAGGAAGCCGCACAACAACTGCACTGTGTCTGCAACTTTCAAACTGCTAGAAGCTAGTGGCTTGCCACTGGCCTGCCTCTTCAATTGCCATTAGCATTCCAATGGAAGCTATTCTTGGACAACTTTGCTCTGCTTGCTGCTAGTTCTGCCCCAGCCTACCATAGATAACCTTGCTCTTGCCTTGAGGCTCTGAGATGCCAAGAACTTGTCAACTTCAAAGGGCGGGCCGGGCTACATCTACTCAGCTGCCACAGTTTCTCCTTGCTAGACCTAGTGGGAAAGCATTTTGCTGAGATGCAGAAGGCAAGAAACGCAGAATACGGAGACGCGGAGCTGTCCCAAGTGCCTCTGCCAGGCGTCTTTCCGCAGAAGGAGGGCCCCGGAGCGCACCGCAACCGGCACCGTCATCTCTGCGCAAAGAGCCAAAATATTTTCAAACCCGCCAAAACTCATCCAAAAATATTTTCAAACCCGCCAAAATAGAAAACCAGACAGAGGTGATCAATACATTCGAAAAAACCGGACAAAACATGATCAAGCCCACCAAAGCTAATCCAAACACACCAAAAACTGGGCTAAACAGAATCAAAACAAATCAAAACAAATCCAAACCTTCTAAAAACCGGCCAAACTATTTCAAAACCCGTCAAAACTAATCAAAACATTCCGAATACCCGCCAAAACATTCCGAACACCCGCCAAAAGGAATCCAAACATTCCAAAACCTGCCAACACAATAAAAACAACTCAAGAGAATACAAGACATTCTAAAACCCAACCAAAACATTCCGAAAACCCGCCAAAACATCATAAAAACAAATCAAAACCAACCAAAATATTCCGAAAAACCGCCAAAATAATTTGGACCCGCAAAACTCATCAAAACATTCTGAAAAGATGCCAAAACATTAGAAAACCAGCCTGAACTGATCAAAACATTCAAAAAACTTGGCAAAACATCATAAAAACAAATCAAAACCAACCAAAAAATTCCAAAAACTTGACAAAATAGTTTAGAACCTGCCAAAACTGATCAAAACATTCTGAAAAGATGCCAAAATACTAGAAAACCAGTCTGAAGTGATCGAAACTTTCAATAACTTGCCAAAACATCATCAAAACAAATGAAAGCAAACCAAAACATTCCAAATACCTGCCAAAAGATTTTAAAACCCGCCAAAAGGAATCCAAACATTCCAACACCTTCCAAGACAATAAAAGCAACACAAGAGAAAACAAAACATTCTAAAACACCACCAAAACATTCTGAAAACCCGACAAAACATCATAAAAACAAAGCAAAACAAACCAAACAATAGGAGGAACACGGCAACATATTGGCAAGCAAGAGACGGAGAGCGCGGCACCTTCTAGGAGGCCAAGAAGGAAGCCGCACAACAACTGCACTGTGTCTGCAACTTTCAAACTGCTAGAAGCTAGTGGCTTGCCACTGGCCTGCCTCTTCAATTGCCATTAGCATTCCAATGGAAGCTATTCTTGGACAACTTTGCTCTGCTTGCTGCTAGTTCTGCCCCAGCCTACCATAGATAACCTTGCTCTTGCCTTGAGGCTCTGAGATGCCAAGAACTTGTCAACTTCAAAGGGCGGGCCGGGCTACATCTACTCAGCTGCCACAGTTTCTCCTTGCTAGACCTAGTGGGAAAGCATTTTGCTGAGATGCAGAAGGCAAGAAACGCAGAATACGGAGACGCGGAGCTGTCCCAAGTGCCTCTGCCAGGCGTCTTTCCGCAGAAGGAGGGCCCCGGAGCGCACCGCAACCGGCACCGTCATCTCTGCGCAAAGAGCCAAAATATTTTAAAACCCGCCAAAACTCATCCAAAAATATTTTCAAACCCGCCAAAATAGAAAACCAGACAGAGGTGATCAATACATTCGAAAAAACCGGACAAAACATGATCAAGCCCACCAAAGCTAATCCAAACACACCAAAAACTGGGCTAAACAGAATCAAAACAAATCAAAACAAATCCAAACCTTCTAAAAACCGGCCAAACTATTTCAAAACCCGTCAAAACTAATCAAAACATTCCGAATACCCGCCAAAACATTCCGAACACCCGCCAAAAGGAATCCAAACATTCCAAAACCTGCCAACACAATAAAAACAACTCAAGAGAATACAAGACATTCTAAAACCCAACCAAAACATTCCGAAAACCCGCCAAAACATCATAAAAACAAATCAAAACCAACCAAAATATTCCGAAAAACCGCCAAAATAATTTGGACCCGCAAAACTCATCAAAACATTCTGAAAAGATGCCAAAACATTAGAAAACCAGCCTGAACTGATCAAAACATTCAAAAAACTTGGCAAAACATCATAAAAACAAATCAAAACCAACCAAAAAATTCCAAAAACTTGACAAAATAGTTTAGAACCTGCCAAAACTGATCAAAACATTCTGAAAAGATGCCAAAATACTAGAAAACCAGTCTGAAGTGATCGAAACTTTCAATAACTTGCCAAAACATCATCAAAACAAATGAAAGCAAACCAAAACATTCCAAATACCTGCCAAAAGATTTTAAAACCCGCCAAAAGGAATCCAAACATTCCAACACCTTCCAAGACAATAAAAGCAACACAAGAGAAAACAAAACATTCTAAAACACCACCAAAACATTCCGAAAACCCGACAAAACATCATAAAAACAAAGCAAAACAAACCAAACAATAGGAGGAACACGGCAACATATTGGCAAGCAAGAGACGGAGAGCGCGGCACCTTCTAGGAGGCCAAGAAGGAAGCCGCACAACAACTGCACTGTGTCTGCAACTTTCAAACTGCTAGAAGCTAGTGGCTTGCCACTGGCCTGCCTCTTCAATTGCCATTAGCATTCCAATGGAAGCTATTCTTGGACAACTTTGCTCTGCTTGCTGCTAGTTCTGCCCCAGCCTACCATAGATAACCTTGCTCTTCCCTTGAGGCTCTGAGATGCCAAGAACTTGTCAACTTCAAAGGGCGGGCCGGGCTACATCTACTCAGCTGCCACAGTTTCTCCTTGCTAGACCTAGTGGGAAAGCATTTTGCTGAGATGCAGAAGGCAAGAAACGCAGAATACGGAGACGCGGAGCTGTCCCAAGTGCCTCTGCCAGGCGTCTTTCCGCAGAAGGAGGGCCCCGGAGCGCACCGCAACCGGCACCGTCATCTCTGCGCAAAGAGCCAAAATATTTTCAAACCCGCCAAAACTCATCCAAAAATATTTTCAAACCCGCCAAAATAGAAAACCAGACAGAGGTGATCAATACATTTGAAAAAACCGGACAAAACATGATCAAGCCCACCAAAGCTAATCCAAACACACCAAAAACTGGGCTAAACAGAATCAAAACAAATCAAAACAAATCGAAACCTTCTAAAAACCGGCCAAACTATTTCAAAACCCGTCAAAACTAATCAAAACATTCCGAATACCCGCCAAAACATTCCGAACACCCGCCAAAAGGAATCCAAACATTCCAAAACCTGCCAACACAATAAAAACAACTCAAGAGAATACAAAACATTCTAAAACCCAACCAAAACATTCCGAAAACCCGCCAAAACATCATAAAAACAAATCAAAACCAACCAAAATATTCCGAAAAACCGCCAAAATAATTTGGACCCGCAAAACTCATCAAAACATTCTGAAAAGATGCCAAAACATTAGAAAACCAGCCAGAACTGATCAAAACATTCAAAAAACTTGGCAAAACATCATAAAAACAAATCAAAACCAACCAAAAAATTCCAAAAACTTGACAAAATAGTTTAGAACCTGCCAAAACTGATCAAAACATTCTGAAAAGATGCCAAAATACTAGAAAACCAGTCAGAAGTGATCGAAACTTTCAATAACTTGCCAAAACATCATCAAAACAAATGAAAGCAAACCAAAACATTCCAAATACCTGCCAAAAGATTTTAAAACCCGCCAAAAGGAATCCAAACATTCCAACACCTTCCAAGACAATAAAAGCAACACAAGAGAAAACAAAACATTCTAAAACACCACCAAAACATTCCGAAAACCCACCAAAACATCATCAAAACAAATCAAAACAAACCAAACAATAGGAGGAACACGGCAACATATTGGCAAGCAAGAGACGGAGAGCGCGGCACCTTCTAGGAGGCCAAGAAGGAAGCCACACAACACCTGCACTGTGTCTGCAACTTTCAAACTGCTAGAAGCTAGTGGCTTGCCACTGGCCTGCCTCTTCAATTGCCATTAGCATTCCAATGGAAGCTATTCTTGGACAACTTTGCTCTGCTTGCTGCTAGTTCTGCCCCAGCCTACCATAGAGAACCTTGCTCTTCCCTTGAGGCTCTGAGATGCCAAGAACTTGTCAACTTCAAAGGGCGGGCCGGGCTACATCTACTCAGCTGCCACAGTTTCTCCTTGCTAGACCTAGTGGGAAAGCATTTTGCTGAGATGCAGAAGGCAAGAAACGCAGAATACGGAGACGCGGAGCTGTCCCAAGTGCCGCTGCCAGGCGTCTTTCCGCAGAAGGAGCGCCCCCGAGCGCACCGCAACCGGCACCGTCATCTCTGCGCAAAGAGCCAAAATATTTTAAAACCCGCCAAAACTCATCCAAAAATATTTTCAAACCCGCCAAAATAGAAAACCAGACAGAGGTGATCAATACATTCGAAAAAACCGGACAAAACATGATCAAGCCCACCAAAGCTAATCCAAACACACCAAAAACTGGGCTAAACAGAATCAAAACAAATCAAAACAAATCGAAACCTTCTAAAAACCGGCCAAACTATTTCAAAACCCGTCAAAACTAATCAAAACATTCCGAATACCCGCCAAAACATTCCGAACACCCGCCAAAAGGAATCCAAACATTCCAAAACCTGCCAACACAATAAAAACAACTCAAGAGAATACAAGACATTCTAAAACCCAACCAAAACATTCCGAAAACCCGCCAAAACATCATAAAAACAAATCAAAACCAACCAAAATATTCCGAAAAACCGCCAAAATAATTTGGACCCGCAAAACTCATCAAAACATTCTGAAAAGATGCCAAAACATTAGAAAACCAGCCTGAACTGATCAAAACATTCAAAAAACTTGGCAAAACATCATAAAAACAAATCAAAACCAACCAAAAAATTCCAAAAACTTGACAAAATAGTTTAGAACCTGCCAAAACTGATCAAAACATTCTGAAAAGATGCCAAATTACTAGAAAACCAGTCTGAAGTGATCGAAACTTTCAATAACTTGCAAAAACATCATCAAAACAAATGAAAGCAAACCAAAACATTCCAAATACCCGCCAAAAGATTTTAAAACCCGCCAAAAGGAATCCAAACATTCCAACACCTTCCAAGACAATAAAAGCAACACAAGAGAAAACAAAACATTCTAAAACACCACCAAAACATTCCGAAAACCCACCAAAACATCATAAAAACAAAGCAAAACAAACCAAACAATAGGAGGAACACGGCAACATATTGGCGCGCAAGAGACGGAGAGCGCGGCACCTTCTAGGAGGCCAAGAAGGAAGCCGCACAACACCTGCACTGTGTCTGCAACTTTCAAACTGCTAGAAGCTAGTGGCTTGCCACTGGCCTGCCTCTTCAATTGCCATTAGCATTCCAATGGAAGCTATTCTTGGACAACTTTGCTCTGCTTGCTGCTAGTTCTGCCCCAGCCTACCATAGAGAACCTTGCTCTTGCCTTGAGGCTCTGAGATGCCAAGAACTTGTCAACTTCAAAGGGCGGGCCGGGCTACATCTACTCAGCTGCCACAGTTTCTCCTTGCTAGACCTAGTGGGAAAGCATTTTGCTGAGATGCAGAAGGCAAGAAACGCAGAATACAGAGACGCGGAGCTGTCCCAAGTGCCTCTGCCAGGCGTCTTTCCGCAGAAGGAGGGCCCCGGAGCGCACCGCAACCGGCACCGTCATCTCTGCGCAAAGAGCCAAAATATTTTAAAACCCGCCAAAACTCATCCAAAAATATTTTCAAACCCGCCAAAATAGAAAACCAGACAGAGGTGATCAATACATTCGAAAAAACCGGACAAAACATGATAAAGCCCACCAAAGCTAATCCAAACACACCAAAAACTGGGCTAAACAGAATCAAAACAAATCAAAACAAATCCAAACCTTCTAAAAACCGGCCAAACTATTTCAAAACCCGTCAAAACTAATCAAAACATTCCGAATACCCGCCAAAACATTCCGAACACCCGCCAAAAGGAATCCAAACATTCCAAAACCTGCCAACACAATAAAAACAACTCAAGAGAATACAAAACATTCTAAAACCCAACCAAAACATTCCGAAAACCCGCCAAAACATCATAAAAACAAATCAAAACCAACCAAAATATTCCGAAAACCCGCCAAAATAATTTGGACCCGCAAAACTCATCAAAACATTCTGAAAAGATGCCAAAACATTAGAAAACCAGCCAGAACTGATCAAAACATTCAAAAAACTTGGCAAAACATCATAAAAACAAATCAAAACCAACCAAAAAATTCCAAAAACTTGACAAAATAGTTTAGAACCTGCCAAAACTGATCAAAACATTCTGAAAAGATGCCAAATTACTAGAAAACCAGTCAGAAGTGATCGAAACTTTCAATAACTTGCCAAAACATCATCAAAACAAATGAAAGCAAACCAAAACATTCCAAATACCCGCCAAAAGATTTTAAAACCCGCCAAAAGGAATCCAAACATTCCAACACCTTCCAAGACAATAAAAGCAACACAAGAGAAAACAAAACATTCTAAAACACCACCAAAACATTCCGAAAACCCACCAAAACATCATAAAAACAAAGCAAAACAAACCAAACAATAGGAGGAACACGGCAACATATTGGCCCGCAAGAGACGGAGAGCGCGGCACCTTCTAGGAGGCCAAGAAGGGAGCCGCACAACACCTGCACTGTGTCTGCAACTTTCAAACTGCTAGAAGCTAGTGGCTTGCCACTGGCCTGCCTCTTCAATTGCCATTAGCATTCCAATGGAAGGTATTCTTGGACAACTTTGCTCTGCTTGCTGCTAGTTCTGCCCCAGCCTACCATAGATAACCTTGCTCTTGCCTTGAGGCTCTGAGATGCCAAGAACTTGTCAACTTCAAAGGGCGGGCCGGGCTACATCTACTCAGCTGCCACAGTTTCTCCTTGCTAGACCTAGTGGGAAAGCATTTTGCTGAGATGCAGAAGGCAAGAAACGCAGAATACGGAGACGCGGAGCTGTCCCAAGTGCCTCTGCCAGGCGTCTTTCCGCAGAAGGAGCGCCCCGGAGCGCACCGCAACCGGCACCGTCATCTCTGCGCAAAGAGCCAAAATATTTTCAAACCCGCCAAAACTCATCCAAAAATATTTTCAAACCCGCCAAAATAGAAAACCAGACAGAGGTGATCAATACATTCGAAAAAACCGGACAAAACATGATCAAGCCCACCAAAGCTAATCCAAACACACCAAAAACTGGGCTAAACAGAATCAAAACAAATCAAAACAAATCGAAACCTTCTAAAAACCGGCCAAACTATTTCAAAACCCGTCAAAACTAATCAAAACATTCCGAATACCCGCCAAAACATTCCGAACACCCGCCAAAAGGAATCCAAACATTCCAAAACCTGCTAACACAATAAAAACAACTCAAGAGAATACAAGACATTCTAAAACCCAACCAAAACATTCCGAAAACCCGCCAAAACATCATAAAAACAAATCAAAACCAACCAAAATATTCCGAAAAACCGCCAAAATAATTTGGACCCGCAAAACTCATCAAAACATTCTGAAAAGATGCCAAAACATTAGAAAACCAGCCTGAACTGATCAAAACATTCAAAAAACTTGGCAAAACATCATAAAAACAAATCAAAACCAACCAAAAAATTCCAAAAACTTGACAAAATAGTTTAGAACCTGCCAAAACTGATCAAAACATTCTGAAAAGATGCCAAAATACTAGAAAACCAGTCAGAAGTGATCGAAACTTTCAATAACTTGCCAAAACATCATCAAAACAAATGAAAGCAAACCAAAACATTCCAAATACCTGCCAAAAGATTTTAAAACCCGCCAAAAGGAATCCAAACATTCCAACACCTTCCAAGACAATAAAAGCAACACAAGAGAAAACAAAACATTCTAAAACACCACCAAAACATTCCGAAAACCCACCAAAACATCATCAAAACAAATCAAAACAAACCAAACAATAGGAGGAACACGGCAACATATTGGCAAGCAAGAGACGGAGAGCGCGGCACCTTCTAGGAGGCCAAGAAGGAAGCCGCACAACACCTGCACTGTGTCTGCAACTTTCAAACTGCTAGAAGCTAGTGGCTTGCCACTGGCCTGCCTCTTCAATTGCCATTAGCATTCCAATGGAAGCTATTCTTGGACAACTTTGCTCTGCTTGCTGCTAGTTCTGCCCCAGCCTACCATAGAGAACCTTGCTCTTGCCTTGAGTCTCTGAGATGCCAAGAACTTGTCAACTTCAAAGGGCGGGCCGGGCTACATCTACTCAGCTGCCACAGTTTCTCCTTGCTAGACCTAGTGGGAAAGCATTTTGCTGAGATGCAGAAGGCAAGAAACGCAGAATACGGAGACGCGGAGCTGTCCCAAGTGCCGCTGCCAGGCGTCTTTCCGCAGAAGGAGGGCCCCGGAGCGCACCGCAACCGGCACCGTCATCTCTGCGCAAAGAGCCAAAATATTTTAAAACCCGCCAAAACTCATCCAAAAATATTTTCAAACCCGCCAAAATAGAAAACCAGACAGAGGTGATCAATACATTCGAAAAAACCGGACAAAACATGATCAAGCCCACCAAAGCTAATCCAAACACACCAAAAACTGGGCTAAACAGAATCAAAACAAATCAAAACAAATCCAAACCTTCTAAAAACCGGCCAAACTATTTCAAAACCCGTCAAAACTAATCAAAACATTCCGAATACCCGCCAAAACATTCCGAACACCCGCCAAAAGGAATCCAAACATTCCGAAACCTGCCAACACAATAAAAACAACTCAAGAGAATACAAAACATTCTAAAACCCAACCAAAACATTCCGAAAACCCGCCAAAACATCATAAAAACAAATCAAAACCAACCAAAATATTCCGAAAAACCGCCAAAATAATTTGGACCCGCAAAACTCATCAAAACATTCTGAAAAGATGCCAAAACATTAGAAAACCAGCCTGAACTGATCAAAACATTCAAAAAACTTGGCAAAACATCATAAAAACAAATCAAAACCAACCAAAAAATTCCAAAAACTTGACAAAATAGTTTAGAACCTGCCAAAACTGATCAAAACATTCTGAAAAGATGCCAAATTACTAGAAAACCAGTCAGAAGTGATCGAAACTTTCAATAACTTGCCAAAACATCATCAAAACAAATGAAAGCAAACCAAAACATTCCAAATACCCGCCAAAAGATTTTAAAACCCGCCAAAAGGAATCCAAACATTCCAACACCTTCCAAGACAATAAAAGCAACACAAGAGAAAACAAAACATTCTAAAACACCACCAAAACATTCCGAAAACCCACCAAAACATCATAAAAACAAAGCAAAACAAACCAAACAATAGGAGGAACACGGCAACATATTGGCAAGCAAGAGACGGAGAGCGCGGCACCTTCTAGGAGGCCAAGAAGGAAGCCGCACAACACCTGCACTGTGTCTGCAACTTTCAAACTGCTAGAAGCTAGTGGCTTGCCACTGGCCTGCCTCTTCAATTGCCATTAGCATTCCAATGGAAGCTATTCTTGGACAACTTTGCTCTGCTTGCTGCTAGTTCTGCCCCAGCCTACCATAGATAACCTTGCTCTTGCCTTGAGGCTCTGAGATGCCAAGAACTTGTCAACTTCAAAGGGCGGGCCGGGCTACATCTACTCAGCTGCCACAGTTTCTCCTTGCTAGACCTAGTGGGAAAGCATTTTGCTGAGATGCAGAAGGCAAGAAACGCAGAATACAGAGACGCGGAGCTGTCCCAAGTGCCTCTGCCAGGCGTCTTTCCGCAGAAGGAGCGCCCCGGAGCGCACCGCAACCGGCACCGTCATCTCTGCGCAAAGAGCCAAAATATTTTCAAACCCGCCAAAACTCATCCAAAAATATTTTCAAACCCGCCAAAATAGAAAACCAGACAGAGGTGATCAATACATTCGAAAAAACCGGACAAAACATGATCAAGCCCACCAAAGCTAATCCAAACACACCAAAAACTGGGCTAAACAGAATCAAAACAAATCAAAACAAATCCAAACCTTCTAAAAACCGGCCAAACTATTTCAAAACCCGTCAAAACTAATCAAAACATTCCGAATACCCGCCAAAACATTCCGAACACCCGCCAAAAGGAATCCAAACATTCCAAAACCTGCCAACACAATAAAAACAACTCAAGAGAATACAAGACATTCTAAAACCCAACCAAAACATTCCGAAAACCCGCCAAAACATCATAAAAACAAATCAAAACCAACCAAAATATTCCGAAAAACCGCCAAAATAATTTGGACCCGCAAAACTCATCAAAACATTCTGAAAAGATGCCAAAACATTAGAAAACCAGCCTGAACTGATCAAAACATTCAAAAAACTTGGCAAAACATCATAAAAACAAATCAAAACCAACCAAAAAATTCCAAAAACTTGACAAAATAGTTTAGAACCTGCCAAAACTGATCAAAACATTCTGAAAAGATGCCAAAATACTAGAAAACCAGTCAGAAGTGATCGAAACTTTCAATAACTTGCCAAAACATCATCAAAACAAATGAAAGCAAACCAAAACATTCCAAATACCTGCCAAAAGATTTTAAAACCCGCCAAAAGGAATCCAAACATTCCAACACCTTCCAAGACAATAAAAGCAACACAAGAGAAAACAAAACATTCTAAAACACCACCAAAACATTCTGAAAACCCGACAAAACATCATAAAAACAAAGCAAAACAAACCAAACAATAGGAGGAACACGGCAACATATTGGCAAGCAAGAGACGGAGAGCGCGGCACCTTCTAGGAGGCCAAGAAGGAAGCCGCACAACAACTGCACTGTGTCTGCAACTTTCAAACTGCTAGAAGCTAGTGGCTTGCCACTGGCCTGCCTCTTCAATTGCCATTAGCATTCCAATGGAAGCTATTCTTGGACAACTTTGCTCTGCTTGCTGCTAGTTCTGCCCCAGCCTACCATAGATAACCTTGCTCTTCCCTTGAGGCTCTGAGATGCCAAGAACTTGTCAACTTCAAAGGGCGGGCCGGGCTACATCTACTCAGCTGCCACAGTTTCTCCTTGCTAGACCTAGTGGGAAAGCATTTTGCTGAGATGCAGAAGGCAAGAAACGCAGAATACGGAGACGCGGAGCTGTCCCAAGTGCCTCTGCCAGGCGTCTTTCCGCAGAAGGAGGGCCCCGGAGCGCACCGCAACCGGCACCGTCATCTCTGCGCAAAGAGCCAAAATATTTTAAAACCCGCCAAAACTCATCCAAAAATATTTTCAAACCCGCCAAAATAGAAAACCAGACAGAGGTGATCAATACATTCGAAAAAACCGGACAAAACATGATCAAGCCCACCAAAGCTAATCCAAACACACCAAAAACTGGGCTAAACAGAATCAAAACAAATCAAAACAAATCCAAACCTTCTAAAAACCGGCCAAACTATTTCAAAACCCGTCAAAACTAATCAAAACATTCCGAATACCCGCCAAAACATTCCGAACACCCGCCAAAAGGAATCCAAACATTCCAAAACCTGCCAACACAATAAAAACAACTCAAGAGAATACAAGACATTCTAAAACCCAACCAAAACATTCCGAAAACCCGCCAAAACATCATAAAAACAAATCAAAACCAACCAAAATATTCCGAAAAACCGCCAAAATAATTTGGACCCGCAAAACTCATCAAAACATTCTGAAAAGATGCCAAAACATTAGAAAACCAGCCAGAACTGATCAAAACATTCAAAAAACTTGGCAAAACATCATAAAAACAAATCAAAACCAACCAAAACATTCCAAAAACTTGACAAAATAGTTTAGAACCTGCCAAAACTGATCAAAACATTCTGAAAAGATGCCAAATTACTAGAAAACCAGTCAGAAGTGATCGAAACTTTCAATAACTTGCCAAAACATCATCAAAACAAATGAAAGCAAACCAAAACATTCCAAATACCCGCCAAAAGATTTTAAAACCCGCCAAAAGGAATCCAAACATTCCAACACCTTCCAAGACAATAAAAGCAACACAAGAGAAAACAAAACATTCTAAAACACCACCAAAACATTCCGAAAACCCACCAAAACATCATAAAAACAAAGCAAAACAAACCAAACAATAGGAGGAACACGGCAACATATTGGCCCGCAAGAGACGGAGAGCGCGGCACCTTCTAGGAGGCCAAGAAGGAAGCCGCACAACACCTGCACTGTGTCTGCAACTTTCAAACTGCTAGAAGCTAGTGGCTTGCCACTGGCCTGCCTCTTCAATTGCCATTAGCATTCCAATGGAAGCTATTCTTGGACAACTTTGCTCTGCTTGCTGCTAGTTCTGCCCCAGCCTACCATAGATAACCTTGCTCTTGCCTTGAGGCTCTGAGATGCCAAGAACTTGTCAACTTCAAAGGGCGGGCCGGGCTACATCTACTCAGCTGCCACAGTTTCTCCTTGCTAGACCTAGTGGGAAAGCATTTTGCTGAGATGCAGAAGGCAAGAAACGCAGAATACAGAGACGCGGAGCTGTCCCAAGTGCCTCTGCCAGGCGTCTTTCCGCAGAAGGAGCGCCCCGGAGCGCACCGCAACCGGCACCGTCATCTCTGCGCAAAGAGCCAAAATATTTTCAAACCCGCCAAAACTCATCCAAAAATATTTTCAAACCCGCCAAAATAGAAAACCAGACAGAGGTGATCAATACATTCGAAAAAACCGGACAAAACATGATCAAGCCCACCAAAGCTAATCCAAACACACCAAAAACTGGGCTAAACAGAATCAAAACAAATCAAAACAAATCGAAACCTTCTAAAAACCGGCCAAACTATTTCAAAACCCGTCAAAACTAATCAAAACATTCCGAATACCCGCCAAAACATTCCGAACACCCGCCAAAAGGAATCCAAACATTCCAAAACCTGCCAACACAATAAAAACAACTCAAGAGAATACAAGACATTCTAAAACCCAACCAAAACATTCCGAAAACCCGCCAAAACATCATAAAAACAAATCAAAACCAACCAAAATATTCCGAAAAACCGCCAAAATAATTTGGACCCGCAAAACTCATCAAAACATTCTGAAAAGATGCCAAAACATTAGAAAACCAGCCTGAACTGATCAAAACATTCAAAAAACTTGGCAAAACATCATAAAAACAAATCAAAACCAACCAAAAAATTCCAAAAACTTGACAAAATAGTTTAGAACCTGCCAAAACTGATCAAAACATTCTGAAAAGATGCCAAAATACTAGAAAACCAGTCAGAAGTGATCGAAACTTTCAATAACTTGCCAAAACATCATCAAAACAAATGAAAGCAAACCAAAACATTCCAAATACCTGCCAAAAGATTTTAAAACCCGCCAAAAGGAATCCAAACATTCCAACACCTTCCAAGACAATAAAAGCAACACAAGAGAAAACAAAACATTCTAAAACACCACCAAAACATTCTGAAAACCCGACAAAACATCATAAAAACAAAGCAAAACAAACCAAACAATAGGAGGAACACGGCAACATATTGGCAAGCAAGAGACGGAGAGCGCGGCACCTTCTAGGAGGCCAAGAAGGAAGCCGCACAACAACTGCACTGTGTCTGCAACTTTCAAACTGCTAGAAGCTAGTGGCTTGCCACTGGCCTGCCTCTTCAATTGCCATTAGCATTCCAATGGAAGCTATTCTTGGACAACTTTGCTCTGCTTGCTGCTAGTTCTGCCCCAGCCTACCATAGATAACCTTGCTCTTCCCTTGAGGCTCTGAGATGCCAAGAACTTGTCAACTTCAAAGGGCGGGCCGGGCTACATCTACTCAGCTGCCACAGTTTCTCCTTGCTAGACCTAGTGGGAAAGCATTTTGCTGAGATGCAGAAGGCAAGAAACGCAGAATACGGAGACGCGGAGCTGTCCCAAGTGCCTCTGCCAGGCGTCTTTCCGCAGAAGGAGGGCCCCGGAGCGCACCGCAACCGGCACCGTCATCTCTGCGCAAAGAGCCAAAATATTTTCAAACCCGCCAAAACTCATCCAAAAATATTTTCAAACCCGCCAAAATAGAAAACCAGACAGAGGTGATCAATACATTCGAAAAAACCGGACAAAACATGATCAAGCCCACCAAAGCTAATCCAAACACACCAAAAACTGGGCTAAACAGAATCAAAACAAATCAAAACAAATCCAAACCTTCTAAAAACCGGCCAAACTATTTCAAAACCCGTCAAAACTAATCAAAACATTCCGAATACCCGCCAAAACATTCCGAACACCCGCCAAAAGGAATCCAAACATTCCAAAACCTGCCAACACAATAAAAACAACTCAAGAGAATACAAGACATTCTAAAACCCAACCAAAACATTCCGAAAACCCGCCAAAACATCATAAAAACAAATCAAAACCAACCAAAATATTCCGAAAAACCGCCAAAATAATTTGGACCCGCAAAACTCATCAAAACATTCTGAAAAGATGCCAAAACATTAGAAAACCAGCCAGAACTGATCAAAACATTCAAAAAACTTGGCAAAACATCATAAAAACAAATCAAAACCAACCAAAAAATTCCAAAAACTTGACAAAATAGTTTAGAACCTGCCAAAACTGATCAAAACATTCTGAAAAGATGCCAAAATACTAGAAAACCAGTCAGAAGTGATCGAAACTTTCAATAACTTGCCAAAACATCATCAAAACAAATGAAAGCAAACCAAAACATTCCAAATACCTGCCAAAATATTTTAAAACCCGCCAAAAGGAATCCAAACATTCCAACACCTTCCAAGACAATAAAAGCAACACAAGAGAAAACAAAACATTCTAAAACACCACCAAAACATTCCGAAAACCCACCAAAACATCATCAAAACAAATCAAAACAAACCAAACAATAGGAGGAACACGGCAACATATTGGCAAGCAAGAGACGGAGAGCGCAGCACCTTCTAGGAGGCCAAGAAGGAAGCCGCACAACACCTGCACTGTGTCTGCAACTTTCAAACTGCTAGAAGCTAGTGGCTTGCCACTGGCCTGCCTCTTCAATTGCCATTAGCATTCCAATGGAAGCTATTCTTGGACAACTTTGCTCTGCTTGCTGCTAGTTCTGCCCCAGCCTACCATAGAGAACCTTGCTCTTCCCTTGAGGCTCTGAGATGCCAAGAACTTGTCAACTTCAAAGGGCGGGCCGGGCTACGTCTACTCAGCTGCCACATTTTCTCCTTGCTAGACCTAGTGGGAAAGCATTTTGCTGAGATGCAGAAGGCAAGAAACGCAGAATACGGAGACGCGGAGCTGTCCCAAGTGCCTCTGCCAGGCGTCTTTCCGCAGAAGGAGGGCCCCGGAGCGCACCGCAACCGGCACCGTCATCTCTGCGCAAAGAGCCAAAATATTTTAAAACCCGCCAAAACTCATCCAAAAATATTTTCAAACCCGCCAAAATAGAAAACCAGACAGAGGTGATCAATACATTCGAAAAAACTGGACAAAACATGATAAAGCCCACCAAAGCTAATCCAAACACACCAAAAACTGGGCTAAACAGAATCAAAACAAATCAAAACAAATCGAAACCTTCTAAAAACCGGCCAAACTATTTCAAAACCCGTCAAAACTAATCAAAACATTCCGAATACCCGCCAAAACATTCCGAACACCCGCCAAAAGGAATCCAAACATTCCAAAACCTGCCAACACAATAAAAACAACTCAAGAGAATGCAAAACATTCTAAAACCCAACCAAAACATTCCGAAAACCCGCCAAAACATCATAAAAACAAATCAAAACCAACCAAAATATTCCGAAAACCCGCCAAAATAATTTGGACCCGCAAAACTCATCAAAACATTCTGAAAAGATGCCAAAACATTAGAAAACCAGCCTGAACTGATCAAAACATTCAAAAAACTTGGCAAAACATCATAAAAACAAATCAAAACCAACCAAAAAATTCCAAAAACTTGACAAAATAGTTTAGAACCTGCCAAAACTGATCAAAACATTCTGAAAAGATGCCAAATTACTAGAAAACCAGTCAGAAGTGATCGAAACTTTCAATAACTTGCCAAAACATCATCAAAACAAATGAAAGCAAACCAAAACATTCCAAATACGCGCCAAAAGATTTTAAAACCCGCCAAAAGGAATCCAAACATTCCAACACCTTCCAAGACAATAAAAGCAACACAAGAGAAAACAAAACATTCTAAAACACCACCAAAACATTCCGAAAACCCACCAAAACATCATAAAAACAAAGCAAAACAAACCAAACAATAGGAGGAACACGGCAACATATTGGCGCGCAAGAGACGGAGAGCACGGCACCTTCTAGGAGGCCAAGAAGGAAGCCGCACAACACCTGCACTGTGTCTGCAACTTTCAAACTGCTAGAAGCTAGTGGCTTGCCACTGGCCTGCCTCTTCAATTGCCATTAGCATTCCAATGGAGCTATTCTTGGACAACTTTGCTCTGCTTGCTGCTAGTTCTGCCCCAGCCTACCATAGATAACCTTGCTCTTGCCTTGAGGCTCTGAGATGCCAAGAACTTGTCAACTTCAAAGGGCGGGCCGGGCTACATCTACTCAGCTGCCACAGTTTCTCCTTGCTAGACCTAGTGGGAAAGCATTTTGCTGAGATGCAGAAGGCAAGAAACGCAGAATACGGAGACGCGGAGCTGTCCCAAGTGCCGCTGCCAGGCGTCTTTCCGCAGAAGTAGCGCCCCCGAGCGCACCGCAACCGGCACCGTCATCTCTGCGCAAAGAGCCAAAATATTTTAAAACCCGCCAAAACTCATCCAAAAATATTTTCAAACCCGCCAAAATAGAAAACCAGACAGAGGTGATCAATACATTTGAAAAAACCGGACAAAACATGATCAAGCCCACCAAAGCTAATCCAAACACACCAAAAACTGGGCTAAACAGAATCAAAACAAATCAAAACAAATCGAAACCTTCTAAAAACCGGCCAAACTATTTCAAAACCCGTCAAAACTAATCAAAACATTCCGAATACCCGCCAAAACATTCCGAACACCCGCCAAAAGGAATCCAAACATTCCAAAACCTGCCAACACAATAAAAACAACTCAAGAGAATACAAAACATTCTAAAACCCAACCAAGACATTCCGAAAACCCGCCAAAACATCATAAAAACAAATCAAAACCAACCAAAATATTCCGAAAACCCGCCAAAATAATTTGGACCCGCAAAACTCATCAAAACATTCTGAAAAGATGCCAAAACATTAGAAAACCAGCCAGAACTGATCAAAACATTCAAAAAACTTGGCAAAACATCATAAAAACAAATCAAAACCAACCAAAAAATTCCAAAAACTTGACAAAATAGTTTAGAACCTGCCAAAACTGATCAAAACATTCTGAAAAGATGCCAAAATACTAGAAAACCAGTCAGAAGTGATCGAAACTTTCAATAACTTGCCAAAACATCATCAAAACAAATGAAAGCAAACCAAAACATTCCAAATACCTGCCAAAAGATTTTAAAACCCGCCAAAAGGAATCCAAACATTCCAACACCTTCCAAGACAATAAAAGCAACACAAGAGAAAACAAAACATTCTAAAACACCACCAAAACATTCCGAAAACCCACCAAAACATCATAAAAACAAAGCAAAACAAACCAAACAATAGGAGGAACACGGCAACATATTGGCGCGCAAGAGACGGAGAGCGCGGCACCTTCTAGGAGGCCAAGAAGGAAGCCGCACAACACCTGCACTGTGTCTGCAACTTTCAAACTGCTAGAAGCTAGTGGCTTGCCACTGGCCTGCCTCTTCAATTGCCATTAGCATTCCAATGGAAGCTATTCTTGGACAACTTTGCTCTGCTTGCTGCTAGTTCTGCCCCAGCCTACCATAGATAACCTTGCTCTTGCCTTGAGGCTCTGAGATGCCAAGAACTTGTCAACTTCAAAGGGCGGGCCGGGCTACATCTACTCAGCTGCCACAGTTTCTCCTTGCTAGACCTAGTGGGAAAGCATTTTGCTGAGATGCAGAAGGCAAGAAACGCAGAATACGGAGACGCGGAGCTGTCCCAAGTGCCTCTGCCAGGCGTCTTTCCGCAGAAGGAGCGCCCCGGAGCGCACCGCAACCGGCACCGTCATCTCTGCGCAAAGAGCCAAAATATTTTCAAACCCGCCAAAACTCATCCAAAAATATTTTCAAACCCGCCAAAATAGAAAACCAGACAGAGGTGATCAATACATTCGAAAAAACCTGACAAAACATGATAAAGCCCACCAAAGCTAATCCAAACACACCAAAAACTGGGCTAAACAGAATCAAAACAAATCAAAACAAATCGAAACCTTCTAAAAACCGGCCAAACTATTTCAAAACCCGTCAAAACTAATCAAAACATTCCGAATACCCGCCAAAACATTCCGAACACCCGCCAAAAGGAATCCAAACATTCCAAAACCTGCCAACACAATAAAAACAACTCAAGAGAATGCAAAACATTCTAAAACCCAACCAAAACATTCCGAAAACCCGCCAAAACATCATAAAAACAAATCAAAACCAACCAAAATATTCCGAAAACCCGCCAAAATAATTTGGACCCGCAAAACTCATCAAAACATTCTGAAAAGATGCCAAAACATTAGAAAACCAGCCTGAACTGATCAAAACATTCAAAAAACTTGGCAAAACATCATAAAAACAAATCAAAACCAACCAAAAAATTCCAAAAACTTGACAAAATAGTTTAGAACCTGCCAAAACTGATCAAAACATTCTGAAAAGATGCCAAATTACTAGAAAACCAGTCTGAAGTGATCGAAACTTTCAATAACTTGCCAAAACATCATCAAAACAAATGAAAGCAAACCAAAACATTCCAAATACCCGCCAAAAGATTTTAAAACCCGCCAAAAGGAATCCAAACATTCCAACACCTTCCAAGACAATAAAAGCAACACAAGAGAAAACAAAACATTCTAAAACACCACCAAAACATTCCGAAAACCCACCAAAACATCATAAAAACAAAGCAAAACAAACCAAACAATAGGAGGAACACGGCAACATATTGGCAAGCAAGAGACGGAGAGCGCGGCACCTTCTAGGAGGCCAAGAAGGAAGCCGCACAACACCTGCACTGTGTCTGCAACTTTCAAACTGCTAGAAGCTAGTGGCTTGCCACTGGCCTGCCTCTTCAATTGCCATTAGCATTCCAATGGAGCTATTCTTGGACAACTTTGCTCTGCTTGCTGCTAGTTCTGCCCCAGCCTACCATAGATAACCTTGCTCTTGCCTTGAGGCTCTGAGATGCCAAGAACTTGTCAACTTCAAAGGGCGGGCCGGGCTACATCTACTCAGCTGCCACAGTTTCTCCTTGCTAGACCTAGTGGGAAAGCATTTTGCTGAGATGCAGAAGGCAAGAAACGCAGAATACAGAGACGCGGAGCTGTCCCAAGTGCCTCTGCCAGGCGTCTTTCCGCAGAAGGAGCGCCCCGGAGCGCACCGCAACCGGCACCGTCATCTCTGCGCAAAGAGCCAAAATATTTTAAAACCCGCCAAAACTCATCCAAAAATATTTTCAAACCCGCCAAAATAGAAAACCAGACAGAGGTGATCAATACATTCGAAAAAACCGGACAAAACATGATCAAGCCCACCAAAGCTAATCCAAACACACCAAAAACTGGGCTAAACAGAATCAAAACAAATCAAAACAAATCGAAACCTTCTAAAAACCGGCCAAACTATTTCAAAACCCGTCAAAACTAATCAAAACATTCCGAACACCCGCCAAAAGGAATCCAAACATTCCAAAACCTGCCAACACAATAAAAACAACTCAAGAGAATACAAGACATTCTAAAACCCAACCAAAACATTCCGAAAACCCGCCAAAACATCATAAAAACAAATCAAAACCAACCAAAATATTCCGAAAAACCGCCAAAATAATTTGGACCCGCAAAACTCATCAAAACATTCTGAAAAGATGCCAAAACATTAGAAAACCAGCCAGAACTGATCAAAACATTCAAAAAACTTGGCAAAACATCATAAAAACAAATCAAAACCAACCAAAAAATTCCAAAAACTTGACAAAATAGTTTAGAACCTGCCAAAACTGATCAAAACATTCTGAAAAGATGCCAAAATACTAGAAAACCAGTCAGAAGTGATCGAAACTTTCAATAACTTGCCAAAACATCATCAAAACAAATGAAAGCAAACCAAAACATTCCAAATACCCGCCAAAAGATTTTAAAACCCGCCAAAAGGAATCCAAACATTCCAACACCTTCCAAGACAATAAAAGCAACACAAGAGAAAACAAAACATTCTAAAACACCACCAAAACATTCCGAAAACCCGACAAAACATCATAAAAACAAAGCAAAACAAACCAAACAACAGGAGGAACACGGCAACATATTGGCGCGCAAGAGACGGAGAGCGCGGCACCTTCTAGGAGGCCAAGAAGGAAGCCGCACAACACCTGCACTGTGTCTGCAACTTTCAAACTGCTAGAAGCTAGTGGCTTGCCACTGGCCTGCCTCTTCAATTGCCATTAGCATTCCAATGGAAGCTATTCTTGGACAACTTTGCTCTGCTTGCTGCTAGTTCTGCCCCAGCCTACCATAGAGAACCTTGCTCTTGCCTTGAGGCTCTGAGATGCCAAGAACTTGTCAACTTCAAAGGGCGGGCCGGGCTACATCTACTCAGCTGCCACAGTTTCTCCTTGCTAGACCTAGTGGGAAAGCATTTTGCTGAGATGCAGAAGGCAAGAAACGCAGAATACGGAGACGCGGAGCTGTCCCAAGTGCCTCTGCCAGGCGTCTTTCCGCAGAAGGAGGGCTCGGAGCGCACCGCAACCGGCACCGTCATCTCTGCGCAAAGAGCCAAAATATTTTCAAACCCGCCAAAACTCATCCAAAAATATTTTCAAACCCGCCAAAATAGAAAACCAGACAGAGGTGATCAATACATTCGAAAAAACCGGACAAAACATGATAAAGCCCACCAAAGCTAATCCAAACACACCAAAAACTGGGCTAAACAGAATCAAAACAAATCAAAACAAATCGAAACCTTCTAAAAACCGGCCAAACTATTTCAAAACCCGTCAAAACTAATCAAAACATTCCGAATACCCGCCAAAACATTCCGAACACCCGCCAAAAGGAATCCAAACATTCCAAAACCTGCCAACACAATAAAAACAACTCAAGAGAATACAAAACATTCTAAAACCCAACCAAAACATTCCGAAAACCCGCCAAAATAATTTGGACCCGCAAAACTCATCAAAACATTCTGAAAAGATGCCAAAACATTAGAAAACCAGCCTGAACTGATCAAAACATTCAAAAAACTTGGCAAAACATCATAAAAACAAATCAAAACCAACCGAAACATTCCAAAAACCAGCCAAAATATTCCGAAATCTGGCCAAAACATCATAAAAACAAATCAAAACCAACCAAAAAATTCCAAAAACTTGACAAAATAGTTTAGAACCTGCCAAAACTGATCAAAACATTCTGAAAAGATGCCAAAATACTAGAAAACCAGTCAGAAGTGATCGAAACTTTCAATAACTTGCCAAAACATCATCAAAACAAATGAAAGCAAACCAAAACATTCCAAATACGCGCCAAAAGATTTTAAAACCCGCCAAAAGGAATCCAAACATTCCAACACCTTCCAAGACAATAAAAGCAACACAAGAGAAAACAAAACATTCTAAAACACCACCAAAACATTCCGAAAACCCACCAAAACATCATAAAAACAAAGCAAAACCAACCAAACAATAGGAGGAACACGGCAACATATTGGCGCGCAATAGACGGAGAGCGCGGCACCTTCTAGGAGGCCAAGAAGGAAGCCGCACAACACCTGCACTGTGTCTGCAACTTTCAAACTGCTAGAAGCTAGTGGCTTGCCACTGGCCTGCCTCTTCAATTGCCATTAGCATTCCAATGGAAGCTATTCTTGGACAACTTTGCTCTGCTTGCTGCTAGTTCTGCCCCAGCCTACCATAGAGAACCTTGCTCTTGCCTTGAGGCTCTGAGATGCCAAGAACTTGTCAACTTCAAAGGGCGGGCCGGGCTACATCTACTCAGCTGCCACAGTTTCTCCTTGCTAGACCTAGTGGGAAAGCATTTTGCTGAGATGCAGAAGGCAAGAAACGCAGAATACGGAGACGCGGAGCTGTCCCAAGTGCCTCTGCCAGGCGTCTTTCCGCAGAAGGAGCGCCCCGGAGCGCACCGCAACCGGCACCGTCATCTCTGCGCAAAGAGCCAAAATATTTTAAAACCCGCCAAAACTCATCCAAAAATATTTTCAAACCCGCCAAAATAGAAAACCAGACAGAGGTGATCAATACATTCGAAAAAACCGGACAAAACATGATAAAGCCCACCAAAGCTAATCCAAACACACCAAAAACTGGGCTAAACAGAATCAAAACAAATCAAAACAAATCGAAACCTTCTAAAAACCGGCCAAACTATTTCAAAACCCGTCAAAACTAATCAAAACATTCCGAATACCCGCCAAAACATTCCGAACACCCGCCAAAAGGAATCCAAACATTCCAATACCTGCCAACACAATAAAAACAACTCAAGAGAATACAAAACATTCTAAAACCCAACCAAGACATTCCGAAAACCCGCCAAAACATCATAAAAACAAATCAAAACCAACCAAAATATTCCGAAAACCCGCCAAAATAATTTGGACCCGCAAAACTCATCAAAACATTCTGAAAAGATGCCAAAACATTAGAAAACCAGCCTGAACTGATCAAAACATTCAAAAAACTTGGCAAAACATCATAAAAACAAATCAAAACCAACCAAAAAATTCCAAAAACTTGACAAAATAGTTTAGAACCTGCCAAAACTGATCAAAACATTCTGAAAAGATGCCAAATTACTAGAAAACCAGTCTGAAGTGATCGAAACTTTCAATAACTTGCCAAAACATCATCAAAACAAATGAAAGCAAACCAAAACATTCCAAATACCCGCCAAAAGATTTTAAAACCCGCCAAAAGGAATCCAAACATTCCAACACCTTCCAAGACAATAAAAGCAACACAAGAGAAAACAAAACATTCTAAAACACCACCAAAACATTCCGAAAACCCGACAAAACATCATAAAAACAAAGCAAAACAAACCAAACAACAGGAGGAACACGGCAACATATTGGCGCGCAAGAGACGGAGAGCGCGGCACCTTCTAGGAGGCCAAGAAGGAAGCCGCACAACACCTGCACTGTGTCTGCAACTTTCAAACTGCTAGAAGCTAGTGGCTTGCCACTGGCCTGCCTCTTCAATTGCCATTAGCATTCCAATGGAAGCTATTCTTGGACAACTTTGCTCTGCTTGCTGCTAGTTCTGCCCCAGCCTACCATAGATAACCTTGCTCTTGCCTTGAGGCTCTGAGATGCCAAGAACTTGTCAACTTCAAAGGGCGGGCCGGGCTACATCTACTCAGCTGCCACAGTTTCTCCTTGCTAGACCTAGTGGGAAAGCATTTTGCTGAGATGCAGAAGGCAAGAAACGCAGAATACAGAGACGCGGAGCTGTCCCAAGTGCCTCTGCCAGGCGTCTTTCCGCAGAAGGAGCGCCCCGGAGCGCACCGCAACCGGCACCGTCATCTCTGCGCAAAGAGCCAAAATATTTTAAAACCCGCCAAAACTCATCCAAAAATATTTTCAAACCCGCCAAAATAGAAAACCAGACAGAGGTGATCAATACATTTGAAAAAACCGGACAAAACATGATAAAGCCCACCAAAGCTAATCCAAACACACCAAAAACTGGGCTAAACAGAATCAAAACAAATCAAAACAAATCGAAACCTTCTAAAAACCGGCCAAACTATTTCAAAACCCGTCAAAACTAATCAAAACATTCCGAATACCCGCCAAAACATTCCGAACACCCGCCAAAAGGAATCCAAACATTCCAAAACCTGCCAACACAATAAAAACAACTCAAGAGAATACAAAACATTCTAAAACCCAACCAAGACATTCCGAAAACCCGCCAAAACATCATAAAAACAAATCAAAACCAACCAAAATATTCCGAAAACCCGCCAAAATAATTTGGACCCGCAAAACTCATCAAAACATTCTGAAAAGATGCCAAAACATTAGAAAACCAGCCTGAACTGATCAAAACATTCAAAAAACTTGGCAAAACATCATAAAAACAAATCAAAACCAACCAAAAAATTCCAAAAACTTGACAAAATAGTTTAGAACCTGCCAAAACTGATCAAAACATTCTGAAAAGATGCCAAATTACTAGAAAACCAGTCTGAAGTGATCGAAACTTTCAATAACTTGCCAAAACATCATCAAAACAAATGAAAGCAAACCAAAACATTCCAAATACCCGCCAAAAGATTTTAAAACCCGCCAAAAGGAATCCAAACATTCCAACACCTTCCAAGACAATAAAAGCAACACAAGAGAAAACAAAACATTCTAAAACACCACCAAAACATTCCGAAAACCCACCAAAACATCATAAAAACAAAGCAAAACAAACCAAACAATAGGAGGAACACGGCAACATATTGGCGCGCAAGAGACGGAGAGCGCGGCACCTTCTAGGAGGCCAAGAAGGAAGCCGCACAACACCTGCACTGTGTCTGCAACTTTCAAACTGCTAGAAGCTAGTGGCTTGCCACTGGCCTGCCTCTTCAATTGCCATTAGCATTCCAATGGAAGCTATTCTTGGACAACTTTGCTCTGCTTGCTGCTAGTTCTGCCCCAGCCTACCATAGAGAACCTTGCTCTTGCCTTGAGGCTCTGAGATGCCAAGAACTTGTCAACTTCAAAGGGCGGGCCGGGCTACATCTACTCAGCTGCCACAGTTTCTCCTTGCTAGACCTAGTGGGAAAGCATTTTGCTGAGATGCAGAAGGCAAGAAACGCAGAATACAGAGACGCGGAGCTGTCCCAAGTGCCTCTGCCAGGCGTCTTTCCGCAGAAGGAGCGCCCCGGAGCGCACCGCAACCGGCACCGTCATCTCTGCGCAAAGAGCCAAAATATTTTCAAACCCGCCAAAACTCATCCAAAAATATTTTCAAACCCGCCAAAATAGAAAACCAGACAGAGGTGATCAATACATTCGAAAAAACCGGACAAAACATGATCAAGCCCACCAAAGCTAATCCAAACACACCAAAAACTGGGCTAAACAGAATCAAAACAAATCAAAACAAATCGAAACCTTCTAAAAACCGGCCAAACTATTTCAAAACCCGTCAAAACTAATCAAAACATTCCGAATACCCGCCAAAACATTCCGAACACCCGCCAAAAGGAATCCAAACATTCCAAAACCTGCCAACACAATAAAAACAACTCAAGAGAATACAAAACATTCTAAAACCCAACCAAAACATTCCGAAAACCCGCCAAAATAATTTGGACCCGCAAAACTCATCAAAACATTCTGAAAAGATGCCAAAACATTAGAAAACCAGCCTGAACTGATCAAAACATTCAAAAAACTTGGCAAAACATCATAAAAACAAATCAAAACCAACCAAAAAATTCCAAAAACTTGACAAAATAGTTTAGAACCTCCCAAATCTGATCAAAACATTCTGAAAAGATGCCAAAATACTAGAAAACCAGTCAGAAGTGATCGAAACTTTCAATAACTTGCCAAAACATCATCAAAACAAATGAAAGCAAACCAAAACATTCCAAATACCCGCCAAAAGATTTTAAAACCCGCCAAAAGGAATCCAAACGTTCCACAACCTGCCAAGACAATAATAACAACACAAGAGAAAACAAAACATTCTAAAACACCACCAAAATATTTCGAAAATCCGCCAAAACATCATAAAAACAAATCAAAACAAACCAAACAATAGGAGGAACACGGCAACATATTGGCAAGCAAGAGACGGAGAGCGCGGCACCTTCTAGGAGGCCAAGAAGGAAGCCGCACAACACCTGCACTGTGTCTGCAACTTTCAAACTGCTAGAAGCTAGTGGCTTGCCACTGGCCTGCCTCTTCAATTGCCATTAGCATTCCAATGGAAGCTATTCTTGGACAACTTTGCTCTGCTTGCTGCTAGTTCTGCCCCAGCCTACCATAGAGAACCTTGCTCTTGCCTTGAGGCTCTGAGATGCCAAGAACTTGTCAACTTCAAAGGGCGGGCCGGGCTACATCTACTCAGCTGCCACAGTTTCTCCTTGCTAGACCTAGTGGGAAAGCATTTTGCTGAGATGCAGAAGGCAAGAAACGCAGAATACGGAGACGCGGAGCTGTCCCAAGTGCCGCTGCCAGGCGTCTTTCCGCAGAAGGAGCGCCCCGGAGCGCACCGCAACCGGCACCGTCATCTCTGCGCAAAGAGCCAAAATATTTTCAAACCCGCCAAAACTCATCCAAAAATATTTTCAAACCCGCCAAAATAGAAAACCAGACAGAGGTGATCAATACATTTGAAAAAACCGGACAAAACATGATCAAGCCCACCAAAGCTAATCCAAACACACCAAAAACTGGGCTAAACAGAATCAAAACAAATCAAAACAAATCGAAACCTTCTAAAAACCGGCCAAAATATTTCAAAACCCGTCAAAACTAGTCAAAACATTCCGAACACCCGCCAAAACATTCCGAACACCCGCCAAAAAGAATCCAAACATTCCAAAACCTGCCAACACAATAAAAACAACTCAAGAGAATACAAAACATTCTAAAACCCAACCAAAACATTCCGAAAACCCACCAAAACATCATAAAAACAAATCAAAACCAACCAAAATATTCCGAGAACCCGCCAAAATGATTTAGACCCGCAAAACTCATCAAAACATTCTGAAAAGATGCCAAAACATTAGAAAACCAGCCAGAACTGATCAAAACATTCAAAAAACTTGGCAAAACATCATAAAAACAAATCAAAACCAACCAAAAAATTCGAAAAACTTGACAAAATAGTTTAGAACCTCCCAAATCTGATCAAAACATTCTGAAAAGATGCCAAAATACTAGAAAACCAGTCAGAAGTGATCGAAACTTTCAATAACTTGCCAAAACATCATCAAAACAAATGAAAGCAAACCAAAACATTCCAAATACCCGCCAAAAGATTTTAAAACCCGCCAAAAGGAATCCAAACGTTCCACAACCTGCCAAGACAATAAAAACAACACAAGAGAAAACAAAACATTCTAAAACACCACCAAAATATTTCGAAAATCCGCCAAAACATCATAAAAACAAATCAAAACAAACCAAACAATAGGAGGAACACGGCAACATATTGGCAAGCAAGAGACGGAGAGCGCGGCACCTTCTAGGAGGCCAAGAAGGAAGCCGCACAACACCTGCACTGTGTCTGCAACTTTCAAACTGCTAGAAGCTAGTGGCTTGCCACTGGCCTGCCTCTTCAATTGCCATTAGCATTCCAATGGAAGCTATTCTTGGACAACTTTGCTCTGCTTGCTGCTAGTTCTGCCCCAGCCTACCATAGAGAACCTTGCTCTTGCCTTGAGGCTCTGAGATGCCAAGAACTTGTCAACTTCAAAGGGCGGGCCGGGCTACATCTACTCAGCTGCCACAGTTTCTCCTTGCTAGACCTAGTGGGAAAGCATTTTGCTGAGATGCAGAAGGCAAGAAACGCAGAATACAGAGACGCGGAGCTGTCCCAAGTGCCGCTGCCAGGCGTCTTTCCGCAGAAGGAGCGCCCCGGAGCGCACCGCAACCGGCACCGTCATCTCTGCGCAAAGAGCTAAAATATTTTCAAACCCGCCAAAACTCATCCAAAAATATTTTCAAACCCGCCAAAATAGAAAACCAGACAGAGGTGATCAATACATTCGAAAAAACCTGACAAAACATGATCAAGCCCACCAAAGCTAATCCAAACACACCAAAAACTGGGCTAAACAGAATCAAAACAAATCAAAACAAATCGAAACCTTCTAAAAACCGGCCAAAATATTTCAAAACCCGTCAAAACTAATCAAAACCTTCCGAATACCCGCCAAAACATTCCAAATACCCGCCAAAAGATTTTAAAACCCGCCAAAAGGAATCCAAACATTCCAAAACCTGCCAACACAATAAAAACAACTCAAGAGAATACAAAACATTCTAAAACCCAACCAAAACATTCCGAAAACCAGCCAAAACATCATAAAAACAAATCAAAACCAACCAAAATATTCTGAAAACCCGACAAAATAGTTTAGAACCCGCCAAAACTGATCAAAACATTCTGAAAAGATGCCAAAATACTAGAAAACCAGTCAGAAGTGATCGAAACTTTCAATAACTTGCCAAAATATAATCAAAACTAATGAAAGCAAACCAAAACATTCGAAATACCCGCCAAAATATTTTAAAACCCGCCAAAATGAATCCAAATATTCCAAAACCTGCCAAGTCAATAAAAACTACACAAGAGAAAAAAAAACATTCTAAAACACCACCGAAACATTCCGAAAACCAGCTAAAAGATTCCAAAATCTGGCAAAAATTAATAAAAACAAAACTAAGGCAAAGAAAACATTCTTAAAACACACCAAGTATTTCAAAACCTGTCATAAGTCTTCAAAATATTCTAAAACCCAGTCAAACAAAAATAAAAACCTGCCAAAACCTGACAAAGCCCACAAAAACTTATCCAAAAACACCAAAAACCCGCCAGAGTTTTAGAAAAACAAAACAAATCAAAACATTCTAAAAACCCAACAAGAACATTTTTAAACTTGCCCGAATGAATCAAAACATTCTAAAACCCACCATATCATATTAAAAACTTATCAAAATCAACCAAAACCTTCTGAAAAGACATCAAAACCTTCCAGAAACCCGCCATAATATTCTAGAATCCCCATAAACTGATCAAAATATTGTGAGAACACGACACCACAGGAAAAATCTCAGCAAAACTAATCCAAACACATCAAAATATAATAAAGAACAATCTAAAAAATCGCGTGGGAAGCCATGATCTTGTAGCAGTTAGAAAGATGCGGACACTGTCCGGGTGTTGTGCGGCTTCACTCTTCGCATCGTAGAAGGTACCGCGCTCTCCGTCTCTCGGATGCGATCAAGCGGCTCTTCGCGCAGAGAGCACTGTGCCGGTCACTGTGCGCTGCGGAGCTCTCTTTCTGCCGAAAGACGCCTGGCAGCGGCACTTAACTTCGGAGAGCTCCGTATCTCCGTATTCTGCATTTCTTGTCTTCTGCGTCTCAGCAAAATGCTTTTCCACTGTGTCTAGCAAGGAGAAACTGTGCCAGCACAGTATACGTGCCCGGACTTGTGTTCTCAATTCCCGAGTTCTCGGCATCTCAAAAACTAATGGGAGGAGCAAGGTTATCTATGGTGGGCTGGGGCAAAACTAGAAGCAAGCACAGCAAAGTTGTGCAAGAATACCTTCCTTACGGATGCTAATGGCAATTGAAGAGGCAGGCAAGTGCTAAGCCTTGAAATTCTAGCAGTTAGAAAGATGCAGACACAGTCCGGGTGTTGTGCGGCTTCACTCTTCTCATCGTGGGAAGGTACCGCGCTCTCCGTCTCTCCGATGCGATCAAGCGGCTCTTCGCGCAGAGAGCACTGTGCCGGTCACTGTGCGCTGCGGAGCTCTCTTTCTGCCGAAAGACGCCTGGCAGCGGCACATAACTTTGGAGAGCTCCGTATCTCCGTATTCTGCATTTCTTGTCTTCTGCCTCTCAGCAAAATGCTTTTCCACTGTGTCTAGCAAGGAGAAACTGTGCCAGCACAGTATACGTGCCCGGACTTGTGTTCTCAATTCCCGAGTTCTCGGCATCTCAAAAACTAACGGGAAGAGAAAGGTTATCTATGGTGTGCTGGGGCAGGACTAGACGCAAGCAGAGCAAAGTTGTCCAAGAATACCTTCCTTACGGATGCTAATGGCAATTGAAGAGGCAGACAAGTGGTAAGCCTTGAAATTCTAGCAGTTAGAAAGATGCGGACACAGTCCGGGTGTTGTGCGGCTTCACTCTTCGCATCGTAGAAGGTACCGCGCTCTCCGTCTCTCGGATGCGATCAAGCGGCTCTTCGCGCAGAGAGCACTGTGCCGGTCACTGTGCGCTGCGGAGCTCTCTTTCTGCCGAAAGACGCCTGGCAGCGGCACTTAACTTCGGAGAGCTCCGTATCTCCGTATTCTGCATTTCTTGTCTTCTGCGTCTCAGCAAAATGCTTTTCCACTGTGTCTAGCAAGGAGAAACTGTGCCAGCACAGTATACGTGCCCGGACTTGTGTTCTCAATTCCCGAGTTCTCGGCATCTCAAAAACTAAAGGGAAGAGCAAGGTTATCTATGGTGTGCTGGGGCAAAACTAGACGCAAGCAGAGCAAATTTGCGCAAGAATACCTTCCTTTCGGATGCTAATGGCAATTGAAGAGGCAGGCAAGTGGTAAGCCTTGAAATTCTAGCAGTTAGAAAGATGCAGACAAGGTCCGGGTGTTGTGCGGCTTCACTCTTCGCATCGTAGAAGGTACCGCGCTCTCCGTCTGTCGGATGCGATCAAGCGGCTCTTCGCGCAGAGAGCACTGTGCCGGTCACTGTGCGCTGCGGAGCTCTCTTTCTGCCGAAAGACGCCTGGCAGCGACACATAACTTTAGAGAGCTCCGTATCTCCGTATTCTGCATTTCTTGTCTTCTGCGTCTCAGCAAAATGCTTTTCCACTGTGTCTAGCAAGGAGAAACTGTGCCAACACAGTATACGTGCCCGGACTTGTGTTCTCAATTCCCGAGTTCTCGGCATCTCAAAAACTAATGGGAGGAGCAAGGTTATCTATGGTGGGCTGGGGCAAAACTAGACGCAAGCAGAGTAAAGTTGTGCAAGAATACCTTCCTTTTGGATGCTAATGGCAATTGAAGAGGCAGGCAAGTGCTAAGCCTTGAAATTCTAGCAGTTAGAAAGCTGCGGACACAGTCCGGGTGTTGTGCGGCTTCACTCTTCGCATCGTGGAAGGTACCGCGCTCTCCGTCTCTCGGATGCGATCAAGCGGCTCTTCGCGCAGAGAGCACTGTGCCGGTCACTGTGCGCTGCGGAGCTCTCTTTCTGCCGAAAGACGCCTGGCAGCGGCACATAACTTCGGAGAGCTCCGTATCTCCGTATTCTGCATTTCTTGTCTTCTGCGTCTCAGCAAAATGCTTTTCCACTGTGTCTAGCAAGGAGAAACTGTGCCAGCACAGTATACGTGCCCGGACTTGTGTTCTCAATTCCCGAGTTCTCGGCATCTCAAAATCTAAAGGGAAGAGCAAGGTTATCTATGGTAGGCTGGGGCAGAACTAGAAGCAAGCAGAGCAAAGTTGTGCAAGAATACCTTCCTTACGGATGCTAATGGCAATTGAAGAGGCAGGCAAGTGCTAAGCCTTGAAATTCTAGCAGTTAGAAAGCTGCGGACAAGGTCCGGGTGTTGTGCGGCTTCACTCTTCGCATCGTGGAAGGTACCGCGCTCTCCGTCTCTCGGATGCGATCAAGCGGCTCTTCGCGCAGAGAGCACTGTGCCGGTCACTGTGCGCTGCGGAGCTCTCTTTCTGCCGAAAGACGCCTGGCAGCGGCACATAACTTCGGAGAGCTCCGTATCTCCGTATTCTGCATTTCTTGTCTTCTGCGTCTCAGCAAAATGCTTTTCCACTGTGTCTAGCAAGGAGAAACTGTGCCAGCACAGTATACGTGCCCGGACTTGTGTTCTCAATTCCCGAGTTCTCGGCATCTCAAAAACTAAAGGGAAGAGTAAGATTATCTATGGTGGGCTTGGGTAGAACTAGACGCAAGCACAGCAAAGTTGTGCAAGAATACCTTCCTTACGGATGCTAATGGCAATTGAAGAGGCAGGCAAGTGGTAAGCCTTGAAATTCTAGCAGTTAGAAAGCTGCGGACACAGTCCGGGTGTTGTGCGGCTTCACTCTTCGCATCGTGGAAGGTACCGCGCTCTCCGTCTCTCCGATGCGATCAAGCGGCTCTTCGCGCAGAGAGCACTGTGCCGGTCACTGTGCGCTGCGGAGCTCTCTTTCTGCCGAAAGACGCCTGGCAGCGGCACATAACTTTAGAGAGCTCCGTATCTCCGTATTCTGCATTTCTTGTCTTCTGCGTCTCAGCAAAATGCTTTTCCACTGTGTCTAGCAAGGAGAAACTGCGCCAGCACAGTATACGTGCCCGGACTTGTGTTCTCAATTCCCGAGTTCTCGGCATCTCAAAAACTAACGGGAAGAGAAAGGTTATCTATGGTGTGCTGGGGCAGGACTAGACGCAAGCAGAGCAAAGTTGTCCAAGAATACCTTCCTTACGGATGCTAATGGCAATTGAAGAGGCAGGCAAGTGCTAAGCCTTGAAATTCTAGCAGTTAGAAAGCTGCGGACAAGGTCCGGGTGTTGTGCGGCTTCACTCTTCTCATCGTGGGAAGGTACCGCGCTCTCCGTCTCTCGGATGCGATCAAGCGGCTCTTCGCGCAGAGAGCACTGTGCCGGTCACTGTGCGCTGCGGAGCTCTCTTTCTGCCGAAAGACGCCTGGCAGCGGCACTTAACTTCGGAGACCTCCGTATCTCCGTATTCTGCATTTCTTGTCTTCTGCGTCTCAGCAAAATGCTTTTCCACTGTGTCTAGCAAGGAGAAACTGTGCCAGCACAGTATACGTGCCCGGACTTGTGTTCTCAATTCCCGAGTTCTCGGCATCTCAAAATCTAAAGGGAAGAGCAAGGTTATCTATGGTAGGCTGGGGCAGAACTAGAAGCAAGCAGAGCAAAGTTGTGCAAGAATACCTTCCTTTCGGATGCTAATGGCAATTGAAGAGGCAGGCAAGTGCTAAGCCTTGAACTTCTAGCAGTTAGAAAGCAGCGGACAAGGTCCGGGTGTTGTGCGGCTTCACTCTTCTCATCGTGGGAAGGTACCGCGCTCTCCGTCTCTCGGATGCGATCAAGCGGCTCTTCGCGCAGAGAGCACTGTGCCGGTCACTGTGCGCTGCGGAGCTCTCTTTCTGCCGAAAGACGCCTGGCAGCGGCACTTAACTTCGGAGAGCTCCGTATCTCCGTATTCTGCATTTCTTGTCTTCTGCGTCTCAGCAAAATGCTTTTCCACTGTGTCTAGCAAGGAGAAACTGTGCCAGCACAGTATACGTGCCCGGACTTGTGTTCTCAATTCCCGAGTTCTCGGCATCTCAAAAACTAACGGGAAGAGCAAGATTATCTATGGTGGGCTTGGGCAGAACTAGACGCAAGCACAGCAAAGTTGTGCAAGAATACCTTCCTTACGGATGCTAATGGCAATTGAAGAGGCAGGCAAGTGCTAAGCCTTGAAATTCTAGCAGTTAGAAAGCTGCGGACACAGTCCGGGTGTTGTGCGGCTTCACTCTTCGCATCGTGGAAGGTACCGCGCTCTCCGTCTCTCCGATGCGATCAAGCGGCTCTTCGCGCAGAGAGCACTGTGCCGGTCACTGTGCGCTGCGGAGCTCTCTTTCTGCCGAAAGACGCCTGGCAGCGGCACATAACTTTAGAGAGCTCCGTATCTCTGTGTTCTGCATTTCTTGTCTTCTGCGTCTCAGCAAAATGCTTATCCACTGTGTCTAGCAAGGAGAAACTGTGCCAGCACAGTATACGTGCCCGGACTTGTGTTCTCAATTCCCGAGTTCTCGGCATCTCAAAAACTAATGGGAGGAGCAAGGTTATCTATGGTGGGCTGGGGCAAAACTAGACGCAAGCACAGCAAAGTTGTCCAAGAATACCTTCCTTTAGGATGCTAATGGCAATTGAAGAGGCAGGCAAGTGGTAAGCCTTGAAATTCTAGCAGTTAGAAAGATGCGGACACAGTCCGGGTGTTGTGCGGCTTCACTCTTCGCATCGTAGAAGGTACCGCGCTCTCCGTCTGTCGGATGCGATCAAGCGGCTCTTCGCGCAGAGAGCACTGTGCCGGTCACTGTGCGCTGCGGAGCTCTCTTTCTGCCGAAAGACGCCTGGCAGCGGCACATAACTTTGGAGAGCTCCGTATCTCCGTATTCTGCATTTCTTGTCTTCTGCCTCTCAGCAAAATGCTTTTCCACTGTGTCTAGCAAGGAGAAACTGTGCCAGCACAGTATACGTGCCCGGACTTGTGTTCTCAATTCCCGAGTTCTCGGCATCTCAAAAACTAACGGGAAGAGAAAGGTTATCTATGGTGTGCTGGGGCAGGACTAGACGCTAGCAGAGCAAAGTTGTCCAAGAATACCTTCCTTACGGATGCTAATGGCAATTGAAGAGGCAGACAAGTGGTAAGCCTTGAAATTCTAGCAGTTAGAAAGATGCGGACACAGTCCGGGTGTTGTGCGGCTTCACTCTTCGCATCGTAGAAGGTACCGCGCTCTCCGTCTCTCGGATGCGATCAAGCGGCTCTTCGCGCAGAGAGCACTGTGCCGGTCACTGTGCGCTGCGGAGCTCTCTTTCTGCCGAAAGACGCCTGGCAGCGGCACTTAACTTCGGAGAGCTCCGTATCTCCGTATTCTGCATTTCTTGTCTTCTGCGTCTCAGCAAAATGCTTTTCCACTGTGTCTAGCAAGGAGAAACTGTGCCAGCACAGTATACGTGCCCGGATTTGTGTTCTCAATTCCCGAGTTCTCGGCATCTCAAAAACTAAAGGGAAGAGCAAGGTTATCTATGGTGTGCTGGGGCAAAACTAGACGCAAGCAGAGCAAAGTTGCGCAAGAATACCTTCCTTTCGGATGCTAATGGCAATTGAAGAGGCAGGCAAGTGGTAAGCCTTGAAATTCTAGCAGTTAGAAAGATGCAGGCAAGGTCCGGGTGTTGTGCGGCTTCACTCTTCGCATCGTAGAAGGTACCGCGCTCTCCGTCTGTCGGATGCGATCAAGCGGCTCTTCGCGCAGAGAGCACTGTGCCGGTCACTGTGCGCTGCGGAGCTCTCTTTCTGCCGAAAGACGCCTGGCAGCGGCACTTAACTTCGGAGAGCTCCGTATCTCCGTATTCTGCATTTCTTGTCTTCTGCGTCTCAGCAAAATGCTTTTCCACTGTGTCTAGCAAGGAGAAACTGTGCCAGCACAGTATACGTGCCCGGACTTGTGTTCTCAATTCCCGAGTTCTCGGCATCTCAAAAACTAATGGGAGGAGCAAGGTTATCGATGGTGGGCTGGGGCAAAACTAGAAGCAAGCACAGCAAAGTTGCGCAAGAATACCTTCCATTTGGATGCTAATGGCAATTGAAGAGGCAGGCAAGTGGTAAGCCTTGAAATTCTAGCAGTTAGAAAGATGCAGACACAGTCCGGGTGTTGTGCGGCTTCACTCTTCTCATCGTGGGAAGGTACCGCGCTCTCCGTCTCTCCGATGCGATCAAGCGGCTCTTCGCGCAGAGAGCACTGTGCCGGTCACTGTGCGCTGCGGAGCTCTCTTTCTGCCGAAAGACGCCTGGCAGCGGCACATAACTTCGGAGAGCTCCGTATCTCTGTATTCTGCATTTCTTGTCTTCTGCGTCTCAGCAAAATGCTTTTCCACTGTGTCTAGCAAGGAGAAACTGCGCCAGCACAGTATACGTGCCCGGACTTGTGTTCTCAATTCCCGAGTTCTCGGCATCTCAAAAACTAACGGGAAGAGAAAGGTTATCTATGGTGTGCTGGGGCAGGACTAGACGCAAGCAGAGCAAAGTTGTCCAAGAATACCTTCCTTACGGATGCTAATGGCAATTGAAGAGGCAGGCAAGTGCTAAGCCTTGAAATTCTAGCAGTTAGAAAGCTGCGGACAAGGTCCGGGTGTTGTGCGGCTTCACTCTTCTCATCGTGGGAAGGTACCGCGCTCTCCGTCTCTCGGATGCGATCAAGCGGCTCTTCGCGCAGAGAGCACTGTGCCGGTCACTGTGCGCTGCGGAGCTCTCTTTCTGCCGAAAGACGCCTGGCAGCGGCACTTAACTTTGGAGAGCTCCGTATCTCCGTATTCTGCATTTCTTGTCTTCTGCGTCTCAGCAAAATGCTTTTCCACTGTGTCTAGCAAGGAGAAACTGTGCCAGCACAGTATACGTGCCCGGACTTGTGTTCTCAATTCCCGAGTTCTCGGCATCTCAAAAACTAACGGGAAGAGCAAGATTATCTATGGTGGGCTTGGGCAGAACTAGACACAAGCACAGCAAAGTTGTGCAAGAATACCTTCCTTACGGATGCTAATGGCAATTGAAGAGGCAGGCAAGTGCTAAGCCTTGAAATTCTAGCAGTTAGAAAGCTGCGGACACAGTCCGGGTGTTGTGCGGCTTCACTCTTCGCATCGTGGAAGGTACCGCGCTCTCCGTCTCTCCGATGCGATCAAGCGGCTCTTCGCGCAGAGAGCACTGTGCCGGTCACTGTGCGCTGCGGAGCTCTCTTTCTGCCGAAAGACGCCTGGCAGCGGCACATAACTTTAGAGAGCTCCGTATCTCTGTGTTCTGCATTTCTTGTCTTCTGCGTCTCAGCAAAATGCTTTTCCACTGTGTCTAGCAAGGAGAAACTGTGCCAGCACAGTATACGTGCCCGGACTTGTGTTCTCAATTCCCGAGTTCTCGGCATCTCAAAAACTAATGGGAGGAGCAAGGTTATCTATGGTGGGCTGGGGCAAAACTAGACGCAAGCACAGCAAAGTTGTCCAAGAATACCTTCCTTTAGGATGCTAATGGCAATTGAAGAGGCAGGCAAGTGGTAAGCCTTGAAATTCTAGCAGTTAGAAAGATGCGGACACAGTCCGGGTGTTGTGCGGCTTCACTCTTCGCATCGTAGAAGGTACCGCGCTCTCCGTCTGTCGGATGCGATCAAGCGGCTCTTCGCGCAGAGAGCACTGTGCCGGTCACTGTGCGCTGCGGAGCTCTCTTTCTGCCGAAAGACGCCTGGCAGCGGCACATAACTTCGGAGAGCTCCGTATCTCCGTATTCTGCATTTCTTGTCTTCTGCCTCTCAGCAAAATGCTTTTCCACTGTGTCTAGCAAGGAGAAACTGTGCCAGCACAGTATACGTGCCCGGACTTGTGTTCTCAATTCCCGAGTTCTCGGCATCTCAAAAACTAACGGGAAGAGAAAGGTTATCTATGGTGTGCTGGGGCAGGACTAGACGCTAGCAGAGCAAAGTTGTCCAAGAATACCTTCCTTACGGATGCTAATGGCAATTGAAGAGGCAGACAAGTGGTAAGCCTTGAAATTCTAGCAGTTAGAAAGATGCGGACACAGTCCGGGTGTTGTGCGGCTTCACTCTTCGCATCCTAGAAGGTACCGCGCTCTCCGTCTCTCGGATGCGATCAAGCGGCTCTTCGCGCAGAGAGCACTGTGCCGGTCACTGTGCGCTGCGGAGCTCTCTTTCTGCCGAAAGACGCCTGGCAGCGGCACTTAACTTCGGAGAGCTCCGTATCTCCGTATTCTGCATTTCTTGTCTTCTGCGTCTCAGCAAAATGCTTTTCCACTGTGTCTAGCAAGGAGAAACTGTGCCAGCACAGTATACGTGCCCGGATTTGTGTTCTCAATTCCCGAGTTCTCGGCATCTCAAAAACTAAAGGGAAGAGCAAGGTTATCTATGGTGTGCTGGGGCAAAACTAGACGCAAGCAGAGCAAAGTTGCGCAAGAATACCTTCCTTTCGGATGCTAATGGCAATTGAAGAGGCAGGCAAGTGGTAAGCCTTGAAATTCTAGCAGTTAGAAAGATGCAGGCAAGGTCCGGGTGTTGTGCGGCTTCACTCTTCGCATCGTAGAAGGTACCGCGCTCTCCGTCTGTCGGATGCGATCAAGCGGCTCTTCGCGCAGAGAGCACTGTGCCGGTCACTGTGCGCTGCGGAGCTCTCTTTCTGCCGAAAGACGCCTGGCAGCGGCACTTAAAACTTCGGAGAGCTCCGTATCGCCGTATTCTGCATTTCTTGTCTTCTGCGTCTCAGCAAAATGCTTTTCCACTGTGTCTAGCAAGGAGAAACTGTGCCAGCACAGTATACGTGCCCGGACTTGTGTTCTCAATTCCCGAGTTCTCGGCATCTCAAAAACTAATGGGAGGAGCAAGGTTATCGATGGTGGGCTGGGGCAAAACTAGAAGCAAGCACAGCAAAGTTGCGCAAGAATACCTTCCATTTGGATGCTAATGGCAATTGAAGAGGCAGGCAAGTGGTAAGCCTTGAAATTCTAGCAGTTAGAAAGATGCAGACACAGTCCGGGTGTTGTGCGGCTTCACTCTTCTCATCGTGGGAAGGTACCGCGCTCTCCGTCTCTCGGATGCGATCAAGCGGCTCTTCGCGCAGAGAGCACTGTGCCGGTCACTGTGCGCTGCGGAGCTCTCTTTCTGCCGAAAGACGCCTGGCAGCGGCACATAACTTTGGAGAGCTCCGTATCTCCGTATTCTGCATTTCTTGTCTTCTGCCTCTCAGCAAAATGCTTTTCCACTGTGTCTAGCAAGGAGAAACTGTGCCAGCACAGTATACGTGCCCGGACTTGTGTTCTCAATTCCCGAGTTCTCGGCATCTCAAATACTAACGGGAAGAGAAAGGTTATCTATGGTGTGCTGGGGCAGGACTAGACGCAAGCAGAGCAAAGTTGTCCAAGAATACCTTCCTTTCGGATGCTAATGGCAATTGAAGAGGCAGGCAAGTGCTAAGCCTTGAAATTCTAGCAGTTAGAAAGATGCGGACACAGTCCGGGTGTTGTGCGGCTTCACTCTTCGCATCGTAGAAGGTACCGCGCTCTCCGTCTCTCGGATGCGATCAAGCGGCTCTTCGCGCAGAGAGCACTGTGCCGGTCACTGTGCGCTGCGGAGCTCTCTTTCTGCCGAAAGACGCCTGGCAGCGGCACTTAACTTCGGAGAGCTCCGTATCTCCGTATTCTGCATTTCTTGTCTTCTGCGTCTCAGCAAAATGCTTTTCCACTGTGTCTAGCAAGGAGAAACTGTGCCAGCACAGTATACGTGCCCGGATTTGTGTTCTCAATTCCCGAGTTCTCGGCATCTCAAAATCTAAAGGGAAGAGCAAGGTTATCTATGGTAGGCTGGGGCAGAACTAGAAGCAAGCAGAGCAAAGTTGTGCAAGAATACCTTCCTTTCGGATGCTAATGGCAATTGAAGAGGCAGGCAAGTGGTAAGCCTTGAACTTCTAGCAGTTAGAAAGCTGCGGAAACAGTGCAGGCGTTGTGCGGCTTCACTCTTCGCATCCTAGAACGTGGCGCGCTCTCCGTCTCTCGGATGCCATCTAGCGGGTGTTTGCGCAGAGAGCGCTGTGCTGATCGCGGTTCTAAATATTTTTCTGGGTTTTTGGGATGTTTTGGTTCGTTTTTGTGAAGTTTTGGAGAGTTTTGGAATATTTCGGTTCCTTTCGGCGGGTTTTGAAATATTTTGCCCGGATTTTTAAAATGTTTTTATTTGTTTTTATTATTTTTTGGTAAGTTTTTTTGTGTTTTGATAAGTCCTGGCTGGTTTTCTAGTATTTTGGCGTGTTTTCCGAATGTTTTGATCACTTTTGGCGGGTTCTAAAGTATTTCGTCTGGTGTTTGGATTGTTTTAATTTGTTTTGATTTGTTTTTCTTATGTTTTGGTGGGTTCTTGGAAAGGTTTGGTTCATTTTTGCGTATTTTAAAGTATTTTAGCGGGTTTTTGGAATGTTTTGATTTGCATTGATTTTCTTTCTAATGTTTTGACGGATTTTTTGTATGTTTTTTGCGTCTATTGGGAATGTTGTGATCAGTTTCGACGTGTGTATTAACATTTTGGCAGGTTTTTGGAATGTTTTAATTGTTTTTTTACAATATTTCAGCTGGTTTGGGAAATTTTAATTACTTTTGATGTGTTTTACAATATTTTGCCTGGTGTTTGGAATTTCTTGGTTTGTTTTGATTTGTTTTTATAAAGTTTTTGGAAAATTTTGATTCTTTTTGGTGAGTTTTAAAATAGTTTGGCGGGCTTAAAATAATTTGGTGAGTTTTTACAATGTTTTAGCTGGTATTGATTTGTTTTTATTATGTTTTGGCAAGCTTTTTGAAATATTTGGATCAGTTCTGGCTGGTTTTCTAGTATTTTGGCATGTCTTCAGAATGTTTTGATCCGTTTTGGCGGGTTTTAATATATTTTGGCAGGTTTTTAGAATATTTTGTTTGGTTTTCCTATGTCTTTATTATGTTTTGGAGGGCTTTTAGAATGTTTAGATTACTTTGGGCGGGTTTTTAGGATTTTTTTGGTTGGTTTTGATTAGTTTATGTTATGTTTAGTCAGTTTTTTGGTGTGTTTGGATTAGTTTTATTGGGCTTTATCATGTTTTGGCGGTTTTTTTGAATGTTTTATTGACTTCTGACAAATTATATAATATTTTGGCAGGTTTTCAGTATGTTTTGATCAGTTTTTGGGGAGTTCTAAAATATTTTGTCAAGTTTTTGGAATTTTTTGGTTGGTTTTGATTTGTTTTTATGATGTTTTGCCAAGTTTTTTGAATGTTTTGATCAGTTCTGGCTGGTTTTCTAATGTTTTGGCATCTTTTCAGAATGTTTTGATGAGTTTTGCGGGTCCAAATTATTTTGGCGGGTTTTCGGAATATTTTGGTTGGTTTTGATTTGTTTTTATGATGTTTTGGCGGGTTTTCGGAATGTCTTGGTTGGGTTTTAGAATGTTTTGTATTCTCTTGAGTTGTTTTTATTGTGTTGGCAGGTTTTGGAATGTTTGGATTCTTTTTGGCGGGTGTTCGGAATGTTTTGGCGGGTGTTCGGAATGTTTTGATTAGTTTTGACGGGTTTTGAAATATTTTGGCCGGTTTTTAGAAGGTTTCGATTTGTTTTGATTTGTTTTGATTCTGTTTAGCCCAGTTTTTGGTGTGTTTGGATTAGCTTTGGTGGGCTTTATCATGTTTTGTCCGGTTTTTTCAAATGTATTGATCACCTCTGTCTGGTTTTCTATTTTGGCGGGTTTGAAAATATTTTTGGATGAGTTTTGGCGGGTTTGAAAATATTTTGGCTCTTTGCGCAGAGATGACGGTGCCGGTTGCGGTGCGCTCCGGGGCGCTCCTTCTGCGGAAAGACGCCTGGCAGCGGCACTTGGGACAGCTCCGCGTCTCCGTATTCTGCGTTTCTTGCCTTCTGCATCTCAGCAAAATGCTTTCCCACTAGGTCTAGCAAGGAGAAACTGTGGCAGCTGAGTAGATGTAGCCCGGCCCGCCCTTTGAAGTTGACAAGTTCTTGGCATCTCAGAGCCTCAAGGCAAGAGCAAGGTTCTCTATGGTAGGCTGGGGCAGAACTAGCAGCAAGCAGAGCAAAGTTGTCCAAGAATAGCTTCCATTGGAATGCTAATGGCAATTGAAGAGGCAGGCCAGTGGCAAGCCACTAGCTTCTAGCAGTTTGAAAGTTGCAGACACAGTGCAGGTGTTGTGCGGCTTCCTTCTTGGCCTCCTAGAAGGTGCCGCGCTCTCCGTCTCTTGCTTGCCAATATGTTGCCGTGTTCCTCCTATTGTTTGGGTTGTTTTGATTTGTTTTTATGATGTTTTGGCGGGTTTTCGAAATATTTTGGTGGTGTTTTAGAATGTTTTGTTTTCTCTTGTGTTGTTTTTATTGTCTTGGCAGGTTGTGGAACGTTTGGATTCCTTTTGGCGGGTTTGAAAATATTTTGGCTCTTTGCGCAGAGATGACGGTGCCGGTTGCGGTGCGCTCCGGGGCGCTCCTTCTGCGGAAAGACGCCTGGCAGCGGCACTTGGGACAGCTCCGCGTCTCTGTATTCTGCGTTTCTTGCCTTCTGCATCTCAGCAAAATGCTTTCCCACTAGGTCTAGCAAGGAGAAACTGTGGCAGCTGAGTAGATGTAGCCCGGCCCGCCCTTTGAAGTTGACAAGTTCTTGGCATCTCAGAGCCTCAAGGCAAGAGCGAGGTTCTCTATGGTAGGCTGGGGCAGAACTAGCAGCAAGCAGAGCAAAGTTGTCCAAGAATAGCTTCCATTGAAATGCTAATGGCAATTGAAGAGGCAGGCAAGTGGTAAGCCTTGAAATTCTAGCAGTTAGAAAGATGCAGACAAGGTCCGGGTGTTGTGCGGCTTCACTCTTCGCATCGTAGAAGGTACCGCGCTCTCCGTCTCTCCGATGCGATCAAGCGGCTCTTCGCGCAGAGAGCACTGTGCCGGTCACTGTGCGCTGCGGAGCTCTCTTTCTGCCGAAAGACGCCTGGCAGCGGCACTTAACTTCGGAGAGCTCCGTATCTCCGTATTCTGCATTTCTTGTCTTCTGCGTCTCAGCAAAATGCTTTTCCACTGTGTCTAGCAAGGAGAAACTGTGCCAGCACAGTATACGTGCCCGGACTTGTGTTCTCAATTCCCGAGTTCTCGGCATCTCAAAATCTAAAGGGAAGAGCAAGGTTATCTATGGTAGGCTGGGGCAGAACTAGAAGCAAGCAGAGCAAAGTTGTGCAAGAATACCTTCCTTTCGGATGCTAATGGCAATTGAAGAGGCAGGCAAGTGGTAAGCCTTGAACTTCTAGCAGTTAGAAAGCTGCGGAAACAGTGCAGGCGTTGTGCGGCTTCACTCTTCGCATCCTAGAACGTGGCGCGCTCTCCGTCTCTCGGATGCCATCTAGCGGGTGTTTGCGCAGAGAGCGCTGTGCTGATCGCGGTTCTAAATATTTTTCTGGGTTTTTGGGATGTTTTGGTTCGTTTTTGTGAAGTTTTGGAGAGTTTTGGAATATTTCGGTTCCTTTCGGCGGGTTTTGAAATATTTTGCCCGGATTTTTAAAATGTTTTTATTTGTTTTTATTATTTTTTGGTAAGTTTTTTTGTGTTTTGATAAGTCCTGGCTGGTTTTCTAGTATTTTGGCGTGTTTTCCGAATGTTTTGATCACTTTTGGCGGGTTCTAAAGTATTTCGTCTGGTGTTTGGATTGTTTTAATTTGTTTTGATTTGTTTTTCTTATGTTTTGGTGGGTTCTTGGAAAGGTTTGGTTCATTTTTGCGTATTTTAAAGTATTTTAGCGGGTTTTTGGAATGTTTTGATTTGCATTGATTTTCTTTCTAATGTTTTGACGGATTTTTTGTATGTTTTTTGCGTCTATTGGGAATGTTGTGATCAGTTTCGACGTGTGTATTAACATTTTGGCAGGTTTTTGGAATGTTTTAATTGTTTTTTTACAATATTTCAGCTGGTTTGGGAAATTTTAATTACTTTTGATGTGTTTTACAATATTTTGCCTGGTGTTTGGAATTTCTTGGTTTGTTTTGATTTGTTTTTATAAAGTTTTTGGAAAATTTTGATTCTTTTTGGTGAGTTTTAAAATAGTTTGGCGGGCTTAAAATAATTTGGTGAGTTTTTACAATGTTTTAGCTGGTATTGATTTGTTTTTATTATGTTTTGGCAAGCTTTTTGAAATATTTGGATCAGTTCTGGCTGGTTTTCTAGTATTTTGGCATGTCTTCAGAATGTTTTGATCCGTTTTGGCGGGTTTTAATATATTTTGGCAGGTTTTTAGAATATTTTGTTTGGTTTTCCTATGTCTTTATTATGTTTTGGAGGGCTTTTAGAATGTTTAGATTACTTTGGGCGGGTTTTTAGGATTTTTTTGGTTGGTTTTGATTAGTTTATGTTATGTTTAGTCAGTTTTTTGGTGTGTTTGGATTAGTTTTATTGGGCTTTATCATGTTTTGGCGGTTTTTTTGAATGTTTTATTGACTTCTGACAAATTATATAATATTTTGGCAGGTTTTCAGTATGTTTTGATCAGTTTTTGGGGAGTTCTAAAATATTTTGTCAAGTTTTTGGAATTTTTTGGTTGGTTTTGATTTGTTTTTATGATGTTTTGCCAAGTTTTTTGAATGTTTTGATCAGTTCTGGCTGGTTTTCTAATGTTTTGGCATCTTTTCAGAATGTTTTGATGAGTTTTGCGGGTCCAAATTATTTTGGCGGGTTTTCGGAATATTTTGGTTGGTTTTGATTTGTTTTTATGATGTTTTGGCGGGTTTTCGGAATGTCTTGGTTGGGTTTTAGAATGTTTTGTATTCTCTTGAGTTGTTTTTATTGTGTTGGCAGGTTTTGGAATGTTTGGATTCTTTTTGGCGGGTGTTCGGAATGTTTTGGCGGGTGTTCGGAATGTTTTGATTAGTTTTGACGGGTTTTGAAATATTTTGGCCGGTTTTTAGAAGGTTTCGATTTGTTTTGATTTGTTTTGATTCTGTTTAGCCCAGTTTTTGGTGTGTTTGGATTAGCTTTGGTGGGCTTTATCATGTTTTGTCCGGTTTTTTCAAATGTATTGATCACCTCTGTCTGGTTTTCTATTTTGGCGGGTTTGAAAATATTTTTGGATGAGTTTTGGCGGGTTTGAAAATATTTTGGCTCTTTGCGCAGAGATGACGGTGCCGGTTGCGGTGCGCTCCGGGGCGCTCCTTCTGCGGAAAGACGCCTGGCAGCGGCACTTGGGACAGCTCCGCGTCTCCGTATTCTGCGTTTCTTGCCTTCTGCATCTCAGCAAAATGCTTTCCCACTAGGTCTAGCAAGGAGAAACTGTGGCAGCTGAGTAGATGTAGCCCGGCCCGCCCTTTGAAGTTGACAAGTTCTTGGCATCTCAGAGCCTCAAGGCAAGAGCAAGGTTCTCTATGCTAGGCTGGGGCAGAACTAGCAGCAAGCAGAGCAAAGTTGTCCAAGAATAGCTTCCATTGGAATGCTAATGGCAATTGAAGAGGCAGGCCAGTGGCAAGCCACTAGCTTCTAGCAGTTTGAAAGTTGCAGACACAGTGCAGGTGTTGTGCGGCTTCCTTCTTGGCCTCCTAGAAGGTGCCGCGCTCTCCGTCTCTTGCTTGCCAATATGTTGCCGTGTTCCTCCTATTGTTTGGGTTGTTTTGATTTGTTTTTATGATGTTTTGGCGGGTTTTCGAAATATTTTGGTGGTGTTTTAGAATGTTTTGTTTTCTCTTGTGTTGTTTTTATTGTCTTGGCAGGTTGTGGAACGTTTGGATTCCTTTTGGCGGGTTTGAAAATATTTTGGCTCTTTGCGCAGAGATGACGGTGCCGGTTGCGGTGCGCTCCGGGGCGCTCCTTCTGCGGAAAGACGCCTGGCAGCGGCACTTGGGACAGCTCCGCGTCTCTGTATTCTGCGTTTCTTGCCTTCTGCATCTCAGCAAAATGCTTTCCCACTAGGTCTAGCAAGGAGAAACTGTGGCAGCTGAGTAGATGTAGCCCGGCCCGCCCTTTGAAGTTGACAAGTTCTTGGCATCTCAGAGCCTCAAGGCAAGAGCAAGGTTCTCTATGGTAGGCTGGGGCAGAACTAGCAGCAAGCAGAGCAAAGTTGTCCAAGAATAGCTTCCATTGAAATGCTAATGGCAATTGAAGAGGCAGGCAAGTGGTAAGCCTTGAAATTCTAGCAGTTAGAAAGATGCAGACAAGGTCCGGGTGTTGTGCGGCTTCACTCTTCGCATCGTAGAAGGTACCGCGCTCTCCGTCTCTCCGATGCGATCAAGCGGCTCTTCGCGCAGAGAGCACTGTGCCGGTCACTGTGCGCTGCGGAGCTCTCTTTCTGCCGAAAGACGCCTGGCAGCGGCACTTAACTTCGGAGAGCTCCGTATCTCCGTATTCTGCATTTCTTGTCTTCTGCGTCTCAGCAAAATGCTTTTCCACTGTGTCTAGCAAGGAGAAACTGTGCCAGCACAGTATACGTGCCTGGACTTGTGTTCTCAATTCCCGAGTTCTCGGCATCTCAAAAACTAACGGGAAGAGAAAGGTTATCTATGGTGTGCTGGGGCAGGACTAGACGCAAGCAGAGCAAAGATGTCCAAGAATACCTTCCTTACGGATGCTAATGGCAATTGAAGAGGCAGGCAAGTGGTAAGCCTTGAAATTCTAGCAGTTAGAAAGCTGCGGACACAGTCCGGGTGTTGTGCGGCTTCACTCTTCGCATCGTGGAAGGTACCGCGCTCTCCGTCTCTCGGATGCGATCAAGCGGCTCTTCGCGCAGAGAGCACTGTGCCGGTCACTGTGCGCTGCGGAGCTCTCTTTCTGCCGAAAGACGCCTGGCAGCGGCACATAACTTCGGAGAGCTCCGTATCTCCGTATTCTGCATTTCTTGTCTTCTGCGTCTCAGCAAAATGCTTTTCCACTGTGTCTAGCAAGGAGAAACTGTGCCAGCACAGTATACGTGCCCGGACTTGTGTTCTCAATTCCCGAGTTCTCGGCATCTCAAAATCTAAAGGGAAGAGCAAGGTTATCTATGGTAGGCTGGGGCAGAACTAGAAGCAAGCAGAGCAAAGTTGTGCAAGAATACCTTCCTTTCGGATGCTAATGGCAATTGAAGAGGCAGGCAAGTGGTAAGCCTTGAACTTCTAGCAGTTAGAAAGCTGCGGAAACAGTGCAGGCGTTGTGCGGCTTCACTCTTCGCATCCTAGAACGTGGCGCGCTCTCCGTCTCTCGGATGCCATCTAGCGGGTGTTTGCGCAGAGAGCGCTGTGCTGATCGCGGTTCTAAATATTTTTCTGGGTTTTTGGGATGTTTTGGTTCGTTTTTGTGACGTTTTGGAGAGTTTTGGAATATTTCGGTTCCTTTCGGCGGGTTTTGAAATATTTTGCCCGGATTTTTAAAATGTTTTTATTTGTTTTTATTATTTTTTGGTAAGTTTTTTTGTGTTTTGATAAGTCCTGGCTGGTTTTCTAGTATTTTGGCGTGTTTTCCGAATGTTTTGATCACTTTTGGCGGGTTCTAAAGTATTTCGTCTGGTGTTTGGATTGTTTTAATTTGTTTTGATTTGTTTTTCTTATGTTTTGGTGGGTTCTTGGAAAGGTTTGGTTCATTTTTGCGTATTTTAAAGTATTTTAGCGGGTTTTTGGAATGTTTTGATTTGCATTGATTTTCTTTCTAATGTTTTGACGGATTTTTTGTATGTTTTTTGCGTCTATTGGGAATGTTGTGATCAGTTTCGACGTGTGTATTAACATTTTGGCAGGTTTTTGGAATGTTTTAATTGTTTTTTTACAATATTTCAGCTGGTTTGGGAAATTTTAATTACTTTTGATGTGTTTTACAATATTTTGCCTGGTGTTTGGAATTTCTTGGTTTGTTTTGATTTGTTTTTATAAAGTTTTTGGAAAATTTTGATTCTTTTTGGTGAGTTTTAAAATAGTTTGGCGGGCTTAAAATAATTTGGTGAGTTTTTACAATGTTTTAGCTGGTATTGATTTGTTTTTATTATGTTTTGGCAAGCTTTTTGAAATATTTGGATCAGTTCTGGCTGGTTTTCTAGTATTTTGGCATGTCTTCAGAATGTTTTGATCCGTTTTGGCGGGTTTTAATATATTTTGGCAGGTTTTTAGAATATTTTGTTTGGTTTTCCTATGTCTTTATTATGTTTTGGAGGGCTTTTAGAATGTTTAGATTACTTTGGGCGGGTTTTTAGGATTTTTTTGGTTGGTTTTGATTAGTTTATGTTATGTTTAGTCAGTTTTTTGGTGTGTTTGGATTAGTTTTATTGGGCTTTATCATGTTTTGGCGGTTTTTTTGAATGTTTTATTGACTTCTGACAAATTATATAATATTTTGGCAGGTTTTCAGTATGTTTTGATCAGTTTTTGGGGAGTTCTAAAATATTTTGTCAAGTTTTTGGAATTTTTTGGTTGGTTTTGATTTGTTTTTATGATGTATTGCCAAGTTTTTTGAATGTTTTGATCAGTTCTGGCTGGTTTTCTAATGTTTTGGCATCTTTTCAGAATGTTTTGATGAGTTTTGCGGGTCCAAATTATTTTGGCGGGTTTTCGGAATATTTTGGTTGGTTTTGATTTGTTTTTATGATGTTTTGGCGGGTTTTCGGAATGTCTTGGTTGGGTTTTAGAATGTTTTGTATTCTCTTGAGTTGTTTTTATTGTGTTGGCAGGTTTTGGAATGTTTGGATTCTTTTTGGCGGGTGTTCGGAATGTTTTGGCGGGTGTTCGGAATGTTTTGATTAGTTTTGACGGGTTTTGAAATAGTTTGGCCGGTTTTTAGAAGGTTTCGATTTGTTTTGATTTGTTTTGATTCTGTTTAGCCCAGTTTTTGGTGTGTTTGGATTAGCTTTGGTGGGCTTGATCATGTTTTGTCCGGTTTTTTCAAATGTATTGATCACCTCTGTCTGGTTTTCTATTTTGGCGGGTTTGAAAATATTTTTGGATGAGTTTTGGCGGGTTTGAAAATATTTTGGCTCTTTGCGCAGAGATGACGGTGCCGGTTGCGGTGCGCTCCGGGGCGCTCCTTCTGCGGAAAGACGCCTGGCAGCGGCACTTGGGACAGCTCCGCGTCTCCGTATTCTGCGTTTCTTGCCTTCTGCATCTCAGCAAAATGCTTTCCCACTAGGTCTAGCAAGGAGAAACTGTGGCAGCTGAGTAGATGTAGCCCGGCCCGCCCTTTGAAGTTGACAAGTTCTTGGCATCTCAGAGCCTCAAGGCAAGAGCAAGGTTCTCTATGCTAGGCTGGGGCAGAACTAGCAGCAAGCAGAGCAAAGTTGTCCAAGAATAGCTTCCATTGGAATGCTAATGGCAATTGAAGAGGCAGGCCAGTGGCAAGCCACTAGCTTCTAGCAGTTTGAAAGTTGCAGACACAGTGCAGGTGTTGTGCGGCTTCCTTCTTGGCCTCCTAGAAGGTGCCGCGCTCTCCGTCTCTTGCTTGCCAATATGTTGCCGTGTTCCTCCTATTGTTTGGGTTGTTTTGATTTGTTTTTATGATGTTTTGGCGGGTTTTCGAAATATTTTGGTGGTGTTTTAGAATGTTTTGTTTTCTCTTGTGTTGTTTTTATTGTCTTGGCAGGTTGTGGAACGTTTGGATTCCTTTTGGCGGGTTTGAAAATATTTTGGCTCTTTGCGCAGAGATGACGGTGCCGGTTGCGGTGCGCTCCGGGGCGCTCCTTCTGCGGAAAGACGCCTGGCAGCGGCACTTGGGACAGCTCCGCGTCTCTGTATTCTGCGTTTCTTGCCTTCTGCATCTCAGCAAAATGCTTTCCCACTAGGTCTAGCAAGGAGAAACTGTGGCAGCTGAGTAGATGTAGCCCGGCCCGCCCTTTGAAGTTGACAAGTTCTTGGCATCTCAGAGCCTCAAGGCAAGAGCGAGGTTCTCTATGGTAGGCTGGGGCAGAACTAGCAGCAAGCAGAGCAAAGTTGTCCAAGAATAGCTTCCATTGAAATGCTAATGGCAATTGAAGAGGCAGGCAAGTGGTAAGCCTTGAAATTCTAGCAGTTAGAAAGATGCAGACAAGGTCCGGGTGTTGTGCGGCTTCACTCTTCGCATCGTAGAAGGTACCGCGCTCTCCGTCTCTCGGATGCGATCAAGCGGCTCTTCGCGCAGAGAGCACTGTGCCGGTCACTGTGCGCTGCGGAGCTCTCTTTCTGCCGAAAGACGCCTGGCAGCGGCACTTAACTTCGGAGAGCTCCGTATCTCCGTATTCTGCATTTCTTGTCTTCTGCGTCTCAGCAAAATGCTTTTCCACTGTGTCTAGCAAGGAGAAACTGTGCCAGCACAGTATACGTGCCCGGACTTGTGTTCTCAATTCCCGAGTTCTCGGCATCTCAAAATCTAAAGGGAAGAGCAAGGTTATCTATGGTAGGCTGGGGCAGAACTAGAAGCAAGCAGAGCAAAGTTGTGCAAGAATACCTTCCTTTCGGATGCTAATGGCAATTGAAGAGGCAGGCAAGTGGTAAGCCTTGAACTTCTAGCAGTTAGAAAGCTGCGGAAACAGTGCAGGCGTTGTGCGGCTTCACTCTTCGCATCCTAGAACGTGGCGCGCTCTCCGTCTCTCGGATGCCATCTAGCGGGTGTTTGCGCAGAGAGCGCTGTGCTGATCGCGGTTCTAAATATTTTTCTGGGTTTTTGGGATGTTTTGGTTCGTTTTTGTGAAGTTTTGGAGAGTTTTGGAATATTTCGGTTCCTTTCGGCGGGTTTTGAAATATTTTGCCCGGATTTTTAAAATGTTTTTATTTGTTTTTATTATTTTTTGGTAAGTTTTTTTGTGTTTTGATAAGTCCTGGCTGGTTTTCTAGTATTTTGGCGTGTTTTCCGAATGTTTTGATCACTTTTGGCGGGTTCTAAAGTATTTCGTCTGGTGTTTGGATTGTTTTAATTTGTTTTGATTTGTTTTTCTTATGTTTTGGTGGGTTCTTGGAAAGGTTTGGTTCATTTTTGCGTATTTTAAAGTATTTTAGCGGGTTTTTGGAATGTTTTGATTTGCATTGATTTTCTTTCTAATGTTTTGACGGATTTTTTGTATGTTTTTTGCGTCTATTGGGAATGTTGTGATCAGTTTCGACGTGTGTATTAACATTTTGGCAGGTTTTTGGAATGTTTTAATTGTTTTTTTACAATATTTCAGCTGGTTTGGGAAATTTTAATTACTTTTGATGTGTTTTACAATATTTTGCCTGGTGTTTGGAATTTCTTGGTTTGTTTTGATTTGTTTTTATAAAGTTTTTGGAAAATTTTGATTCTTTTTGGTGAGTTTTAAAATAGTTTGGCGGGCTTAAAATAATTTGGTGAGTTTTTACAATGTTTTAGCTGGTATTGATTTGTTTTTATTATGTTTTGGCAAGCTTTTTGAAATATTTGGATCAGTTCTGGCTGGTTTTCTAGTATTTTGGCATGTCTTCAGAATGTTTTGATCCGTTTTGGCGGGTTTTAATATATTTTGGCAGGTTTTTAGAATATTTTGTTTGGTTTTCCTATGTCTTTATTATGTTTTGGAGGGCTTTTAGAATGTTTAGATTACTTTGGGCGGGTTTTTAGGATTTTTTTGGTTGGTTTTGATTAGTTTATGTTATGTTTAGTCAGTTTTTTGGTGTGTTTGGATTAGTTTTATTGGGCTTTATCATGTTTTGGCGGTTTTTTTGAATGTTTTATTGACTTCTGACAAATTATATAATATTTTGGCAGGTTTTCAGTATGTTTTGATCAGTTTTTGGGGAGTTCTAAAATATTTTGTCAAGTTTTTGGAATTTTTTGGTTGGTTTTGATTTGTTTTTATGATGTATTGCCAAGTTTTTTGAATGTTTTGATCAGTTCTGGCTGGTTTTCTAATGTTTTGGCATCTTTTCAGAATGTTTTGATGAGTTTTGCGGGTCCAAATTATTTTGGCGGGTTTTCGGAATATTTTGGTTGGTTTTGATTTGTTTTTATGATGTTTTGGCGGGTTTTCGGAATGTCTTGGTTGGGTTTTAGAATGTTTTGTATTCTCTTGAGTTGTTTTTATTGTGTTGGCAGGTTTTGGAATGTTTGGATTCTTTTTGGCGGGTGTTCGGAATGTTTTGGCGGGTGTTCGGAATGTTTTGATTAGTTTTGACGGGTTTTGAAATATTTTGGCCGGTTTTTAGAAGGTTTCGATTTGTTTTGATTTGTTTTGATTCTGTTTAGCCCAGTTTTTGGTGTGTTTGGATTAGCTTTGGTGGGCTTTATCATGTTTTGTCCGGTTTTTTCAAATGTATTGATCACCTCTGTCTGGTTTTCTATTTTGGCGGGTTTGAAAATATTTTTGGATGAGTTTTGGCGGGTTTGAAAATATTTTGGCTCTTTGCGCAGAGATGACGGTGCCGGTTGCGGTGCGCTCCGGGGCGCTCCTTCTGCGGAAAGACGCCTGGCAGCGGCACTTGGGACAGCTCCGCGTCTCCGTATTCTGCGTTTCTTGCCTTCTGCATCTCAGCAAAATGCTTTCCCACTAGGTCTAGCAAGGAGAAACTGTGGCAGCTGAGTAGATGTAGCCCGGCCCGCCCTTTGAAGTTGACAAGTTCTTGGCATCTCAGAGCCTCAAGGCAAGAGCAAGGTTCTCTATGCTAGGCTGGGGCAGAACTAGCAGCAAGCAGAGCAAAGTTGTCCAAGAATAGCTTCCATTGGAATGCTAATGGCAATTGAAGAGGCAGGCCAGTGGCAAGCCACTAGCTTCTAGCAGTTTGAAAGTTGCAGACACAGTGCAGGTGTTGTGCGGCTTCCTTCTTGGCCTCCTAGAAGGTGCCGCGCTCTCCGTCTCTTGCTTGCCAATATGTTGCCGTGTTCCTCCTATTGTTTGGGTTGTTTTGATTTGTTTTGATGATGTTTTGGCGGGTTTTCGAAATATTTTGGTGGTGTTTTAGAATGTTTTGTTTTCTCTTGTGTTGTTTTTATTGTCTTGGCAGGTTGTGGAACGTTTGGATTCCTTTTGGCGGGTTTGAAAATATTTTGGCTCTTTGCGCAGAGATGACGGTGCCGGTTGCGGTGCGCTCCGGGGCGCTCCTTCTGCGGAAAGACGCCTGGCAGCGGCACTTGGGACAGCTCCGCGTCTCTGTATTCTGCGTTTCTTGCCTTCTGCATCTCAGCAAAATGCTTTCCCACTAGGTCTAGCAAGGAGAAACTGTGGCAGCTGAGTAGATGTAGCCCGGCCCGCCCTTTGAAGTTGACAAGTTCTTGGCATCTCAGAGCCTCAAGGCAAGAGCGAGGTTCTCTATGGTAGGCTGGGGCAGAACTAGCAGCAAGCAGAGCAAAGTTGTCCAAGAATAGCTTCCATTGAAATGCTAATGGCAATTGAAGAGGCAGGCAAGTGGTAAGCCTTGAAATTCTAGCAGTTAGAAAGATGCAGACAAGGTCCGGGTGTTGTGCGGCTTCACTCTTCGCATCGTAGAAGGTACCGCGCTCTCCGTCTCTCGGATGCGATCAAGCGGCTCTTCGCGCAGAGAGCACTGTGCCGGTCACTGTGCGCTGCGGAGCTCTCTTTCTGCCGAAAGACGCCTGGCAGCGGCACTTAACTTCGGAGAGCTCCGTATCTCCGTATTCTGCATTTCTTGTCTTCTGCGTCTCAGCAAAATGCTTTTCCACTGTGTCTAGCAAGGAGAAACTGTGCCAGCACAGTATACGTGCCCGGACTTGTGTTCTCAATTCCCGAGTTCTCGGCATCTCAAAATCTAAAGGGAAGAGCAAGGTTATCTATGGTAGGCTGGGGCAGAACTAGAAGCAAGCAGAGCAAAGTTGTGCAAGAATACCTTCCTTTCGGATGCTAATGGCAATTGAAGAGGCAGGCAAGTGGTAAGCCTTGAACTTCTAGCAGTTAGAAAGCTGCGGAAACAGTGCAGGCGTTGTGCGGCTTCACTCTTCGCATCCTAGAACGTGGCGCGCTCTCCGTCTCTCGGATGCCATCTAGCGGGTGTTTGCGCAGAGAGCGCTGTGCTGATCGCGGTTCTAAATATTTTTCTGGGTTTTTGGGATGTTTTGGTTCGTTTTTGTGAAGTTTTGGAGAGTTTTGGAATATTTCGGTTCCTTTCGGCGGGTTTTGAAATATTTTGCCCGGATTTTTAAAATGTTTTTATTTGTTTTTATTATTTTTTGGTAAGTTTTTTTGTGTTTTGATAAGTCCTGGCTGGTTTTCTAGTATTTTGGCGTGTTTTCCGAATGTTTTGATCACTTTTGGCGGGTTCTAAAGTATTTCGTCTGGTGTTTGGATTGTTTTAATTTGTTTTGATTTGTTTTTCTTATGTTTTGGTGGGTTCTTGGAAAGGTTTGGTTCATTTTTGCGTATTTTAAAGTATTTTAGCGGGTTTTTGGAATGTTTTGATTTGCATTGATTTTCTTTCTAATGTTTTGACGGATTTTTTGTATGTTTTTTGCGTCTATTGGGAATGTTGTGATCAGTTTCGACGTGTGTATTAACATTTTGGCAGGTTTTTGGAATGTTTTAATTGTTTTTTTACAATATTTCAGCTGGTTTGGGAAATTTTAATTACTTTTGATGTGTTTTACAATATTTTGCCTGGTGTTTGGAATTTCTTGGTTTGTTTTGATTTGTTTTTATAAAGTTTTTGGAAAATTTTGATTCTTTTTGGTGAGTTTTAAAATAGTTTGGCGGGCTTAAAATAATTTGGTGAGTTTTTACAATGTTTTAGCTGGTATTGATTTGTTTTTATTATGTTTTGGCAAGCTTTTTGAAATATTTGGATCAGTTCTGGCTGGTTTTCTAGTATTTTGGCATGTCTTCAGAATGTTTTGATCCGTTTTGGCGGGTTTTAATATATTTTGGCAGGTTTTTAGAATATTTTGTTTGGTTTTCCTATGTCTTTATTATGTTTTGGAGGGCTTTTAGAATGTTTAGATTACTTTGGGCGGGTTTTTAGGATTTTTTTGGTTGGTTTTGATTAGTTTATGTTATGTTTAGTCAGTTTTTTGGTGTGTTTGGATTAGTTTTATTGGGCTTTATCATGTTTTGGCGGTTTTTTTGAATGTTTTATTGACTTCTGACAAATTATATAATATTTTGGCAGGTTTTCAGTATGTTTTGATCAGTTTTTGGGGAGTTCTAAAATATTTTGTCAAGTTTTTGGAATTTTTTGGTTGGTTTTGATTTGTTTTTATGATGTTTTGCCAAGTTTTTTGAATGTTTTGATCAGTTCTGGCTGGTTTTCTAATGTTTTGGCATCTTTTCAGAATGTTTTGATGAGTTTTGCGGGTCCAAATTATTTTGGCGGGTTTTCGGAATATTTTGGTTGGTTTTGATTTGTTTTTATGATGTTTTGGCGGGTTTTCGGAATGTCTTGGTTGGGTTTTAGAATGTTTTGTATTCTCTTGAGTTGTTTTTATTGTGTTGGCAGGTTTTGGAATGTTTGGATTCTTTTTGGCGGGTGTTCGGAATGTTTTGGCGGGTGTTCGGAATGTTTTGATTAGTTTTGACGGGTTTTGAAATATTTTGGCCGGTTTTTAGAAGGTTTCGATTTGTTTTGATTTGTTTTGATTCTGTTTAGCCCAGTTTTTGGTGTGTTTGGATTAGCTTTGGTGGGCTTGATCATGTTTTGTCCGGTTTTTTCAAATGTATTGATCACCTCTGTCTGGTTTTCTATTTTGGCGGGTTTGAAAATATTTTTGGATGAGTTTTGGCGGGTTTTAAAATATTTTGGCTCTTTGCGCAGAGATGACGGTGCCGGTTGCGGTGCGCTCCGGGGCGCTCCTTCTGCGGAAAGACACCTGGCAGCGGCACTTGGGACAGCTCCGCGTCTCCGTATTCTGCGTTTCTTGCCTTCTGCATCTCAGCAAAATGCTTTCCCACTAGGTCTAGCAAGGAGAAACTGTGGCAGCTGAGTAGATGTAGCCCGGCCCGCCCTTTGAAGTTGACAAGTTCTTGGCATCTCAGAGCCTCAAGGCAAGAGCAAGGTTCTCTATGGTAGGCTGGGGCAGAACTAGCAGCAAGCAGAGCAAAGTTGTCCAAGAATAGCTTCCATTGGAATGCTAATGGCAATTGAAGAGGCAGGCCAGTGGCAAGCCACTAGCTTCTAGCAGTTTGAAAGTTGCAGACACAGTGCAGGTGTTGTGCGGCTTCCTTCTTGGCCTCCTAGAAGGTGCCGCGCTCTCCGTCTCTTGCTTGCCAATATGTTGCCGTGTTCCTCCTATTGTTTGGGTTGTTTTGATTTGTTTTTATGATGTTTTGGCGGGTTTTCGAAATATTTTGGTGGTGTTTTAGAATGTTTTGTTTTCTCTTGTGTTGTTTTTATTGTCTTGGCAGGTTGTGGAACGTTTGGATTCCTTTTGGCGGGTTTGAAAATATTTTGGCTCTTTGCGCAGAGATGACGGTGCCGGTTGCGGTGCGCTCCGGGGCGCTCCTTCTGCGGAAAGACGCCTGGCAGCGGCACTTGGGACAGCTCCGCGTCTCTGTATTCTGCGTTTCTTGCCTTCTGCATCTCAGCAAAATGCTTTCCCACTAGGTCTAGCAAGGAGAAACTGTGGCAGCTGAGTAGATGTAGCCCGGCCCGCCCTTTGAAGTTGACAAGTTCTTGGCATCTCAGAGCCTCAAGGCAAGAGCGAGGTTCTCTATGGTAGGCTGGGGCAGAACTAGCAGCAAGCAGAGCAAAGTTGTCCAAGAATAGCTTCCATTGAAATGCTAATGGCAATTGAAGAGGCAGGCAAGTGGTAAGCCTTGAAATTCTAGCAGTTAGAAAGATGCAGACAAGGTCCGGGTGTTGTGCGGCTTCACTCTTCGCATCGTAGAAGGTACCGCGCTCTCCGTCTCTCGGATGCGATCAAGCGGCTCTTCGCGCAGAGAGCACTGTGCCGGTCACTGTGCGCTGCGGAGCTCTCTTTCTGCCGAAAGACGCCTGGCAGCGGCACTTAACTTCGGAGAGCTCCGTATCTCCGTATTCTGCATTTCTTGTCTTCTGCGTCTCAGCAAAATGCTTTTCCACTGTGTCTAGCAAGGAGAAACTGTGCCAGCACAGTATACGTGCCCGGACTTGTGTTCTCAATTCCCGAGTTCTCGGCATCTCAAAATCTAAAGGGAAGAGCAAGGTTATCTATGGTAGGCTGGGGCAAAACTAGAAGCAAGCAGAGCAAAGTTGTGCAAGAATACCTTCCTTTCGGATGCTAATGGCAATTGAAGAGGCAGGCAAGTGCTAAGCCTTGAAATTCTAGCAGTTAGAAAGCTGCGGACACAGTCCGGGTGTTGTGCGGCTTCACTCTTCGCATCGTGGAAGGTACCGCGCTCTCCGTCTCTCGGATGCGATCAAGCGGCTCTTCGCGCAGAGAGCACTGTGCCGGTCACTGTGCGCTGCGGAGCTCTCTTTCTGCCGAAAGACGCCTGGCAGCGGCACATAACTTCGGAGAGCTCCGTATCTCCGTATTCTGCATTTCTTGTCTTCTGCGTCTCAGCAAAATGCTTTTCCACTGTGTCTAGCAAGGAGAAACTGTGCCAGCACAGTATACGTGCCCGGACTTGTGTTCTCAATTCCCGAGTTCTCGGCATCTCAAAATCTAAAGGGAAGAGCAAGGTTATCTATGGTAGGCTGGGGCAGAACTAGAAGCAAGCAGAGCAAAGTTGTGCAAGAATACCTTCCTTTCGGATGCTAATGGCAATTGAAGAGGCAGGCAAGTGCTAAGCCTTGAACTTCTAGCAGTTAGAAAGCTGCGGAAACAGTGCAGGCGTTGTGCGGCTTCACTCTTCGCATCCTAGAACGTGGCGCGCTCTCCGTCTCTCGGATGCCATCTAGCGGGTGTTTGCGCAGAGAGCGCTGTGCTGATCGCGGTTCTAAATATTTTTCTGGGTTTTTGGGATGTTTTGGTTCGTTTTTGTGAAGTTTTGGAGAGTTTTGGAATATTTCGGTTCCTTTCGGCGGGTTTTGAAATATTTTGCCCGGATTTTTAAAATGTTTTTATTTGTTTTTATTATTTTTTGGTAAGTTTTTTTGTGTTTTGATAAGTCCTGGCTGGTTTTCTAGTATTTTGGCGTGTTTTCCGAATGTTTTGATCACTTTTGGCGGGTTCTAAAGTATTTCGTCTGGTGTTTGGATTGTTTTAATTTGTTTTGATTTGTTTTTCTTATGTTTTGGTGGGTTCTTGGAAAGGTTTGGTTCATTTTTGCGTATTTTAAAGTATTTTAGCGGGTTTTTGGAATGTTTTGATTTGCATTGATTTTCTTTCTAATGTTTTGACGGATTTTTTGTATGTTTTTTGCGTCTATTGGGAATGTTGTGATCAGTTTCGACGTGTGTATTAACATTTTGGCAGGTTTTTGGAATGTTTTAATTGTTTTTTTACAATATTTCAGCTGGTTTGGGAAATTTTAATTACTTTTGATGTGTTTTACAATATTTTGCCTGGTGTTTGGAATTTCTTGGTTTGTTTTGATTTGTTTTTATAAAGTTTTTGGAAAATTTTGATTCTTTTTGGTGAGTTTTAAAATAGTTTGGCGGGCTTAAAATAATTTGGTGAGTTTTTACAATGTTTTAGCTGGTATTGATTTGTTTTTATTATGTTTTGGCAAGCTTTTTGAAATATTTGGATCAGTTCTGGCTGGTTTTCTAGTATTTTGGCATGTCTTCAGAATGTTTTGATCCGTTTTGGCGGGTTTTAATATATTTTGGCAGGTTTTTAGAATATTTTGTTTGGTTTTCCTATGTCTTTATTATGTTTTGGAGGGCTTTTAGAATGTTTAGATTACTTTGGGCGGGTTTTTAGGATTTTTTTGGTTGGTTTTGATTAGTTTATGTTATGTTTAGTCAGTTTTTTGGTGTGTTTGGATTAGTTTTATTGGGCTTTATCATGTTTTGGCGGTTTTTTTGAATGTTTTATTGACTTCTGACAAATTATATAATATTTTGGCAGGTTTTCAGTATGTTTTGATCAGTTTTTGGGGAGTTCTAAAATATTTTGTCAAGTTTTTGGAATTTTTTGGTTGGTTTTGATTTGTTTTTATGATGTTTTGCCAAGTTTTTTGAATGTTTTGATCAGTTCTGGCTGGTTTTCTAATGTTTTGGCATCTTTTCAGAATGTTTTGATGAGTTTTGCGGGTCCAAATTATTTTGGCGGGTTTTCGGAATATTTTGGTTGGTTTTGATTTGTTTTTATGATGTTTTGGCGGGTTTTCGGAATGTCTTGGTTGGGTTTTAGAATGTTTTGTATTCTCTTGAGTTGTTTTTATTGTGTTGGCAGGTTTTGGAATGTTTGGATTCTTTTTGGCGGGTGTTCGGAATGTTTTGGCGGGTGTTCGGAATGTTTTGATTAGTTTTGACGGGTTTTGAAATATTTTGGCCGGTTTTTAGAAGGTTTCGATTTGTTTTGATTTGTTTTGATTCTGTTTAGCCCAGTTTTTGGTGTGTTTGGATTAGCTTTGGTGGGCTTGATCATGTTTTGTCCGGTTTTTTCGAATGTATTGATCACCTCTGTCTGGTTTTCTATTTTGGCGGGTTTGAAAATATTTTTGGATGAGTTTTGGCGGGTTTGAAAATATTTTGGCTCTTTGCGCAGAGATGACGGTGCCGGTTGCGGTGCGCTCCGGGGCGCTCCTTCTGCGGAAAGACGCCTGGCAGCGGCACTTGGGACAGCTCCGCGTCTCCGTATTCTGCGTTTCTTGCCTTCTGCATCTCAGCAAAATGCTTTCCCACTAGGTCTAGCAAGGAGAAACTGTGGCAGCTGAGTAGATGTAGCCCGGCCCGCCCTTTGAAGTTGACAAGTTCTTGGCATCTCAGAGCCTCAAGGCAAGAGCAAGGTTCTCTATGGTAGGCTGGGGCAGAACTAGCAGCAAGCAGAGCAAAGTTGTCCAAGAATAGCTTCCATTGGAATGCTAATGGCAATTGAAGAGGCAGGCCAGTGGCAAGCCACTAGCTTCTAGCAGTTTGAAAGTTGCAGACACAGTGCAGGTGTTGTGCGGCTTCCTTCTTGGCCTCCTAGAAGGTGCCGCGCTCTCCGTCTCTTGCTTGCCAATATGTTGCCGTGTTCCTCCTATTGTTTGGGTTGTTTTGATTTGTTTTTATGATGTTTTGGCGGGTTTTCGAAATATTTTGGTGGTGTTTTAGAATGTTTTGTTTTCTCTTGTGTTGTTTTTATTGTCTTGGCAGGTTGTGGAACGTTTGGATTCCTTTTGGCGGGTTTGAAAATATTTTGGCTCTTTGCGCAGAGATGACGGTGCCGGTTGCGGTGCGCTCCGGGGCGCTCCTTCTGCGGAAAGACGCCTGGCAGCGGCACTTGGGACAGCTCCGCGTCTCTGTATTCTGCGTTTCTTGCCTTCTGCATCTCAGCAAAATGCTTTCCCACTAGGTCTAGCAAGGAGAAACTGTGGCAGCTGAGTAGATGTAGCCCGGCCCGCCCTTTGAAGTTGACAAGTTCTTGGCATCTCAGAGCCTCAAGGCAAGAGCGAGGTTCTCTATGGTAGGCTGGGGCAGAACTAGCAGCAAGCAGAGCAAAGTTGTCCAAGAATAGCTTCCATTGAAATGCTAATGGCAATTGAAGAGGCAGGCAAGTGGTAAGCCTTGAAATTCTAGCAGTTAGAAAGATGCAGACAAGGTCCGGGTGTTGTGCGGCTTCACTCTTCGCATCGTAGAAGGTACCGCGCTCTCCGTCTCTCGGATGCGATCAAGCGGCTCTTCGCGCAGAGAGCACTGTGCCGGTCACTGTGCGCTGCGGAGCTCTCTTTCTGCCGAAAGACGCCTGGCAGCGGCACTTAACTTCGGAGAGCTCCGTATCTCCGTATTCTGCATTTCTTGTCTTCTGCGTCTCAGCAAAATGCTTTTCCACTGTGTCTAGCAAGGAGAAACTGTGCCAGCACAGTATACGTGCCCGGACTTGTGTTCTCAATTCCCGAGTTCTCGGCATCTCAAAATCTAAAGGGAAGAGCAAGGTTATCTATGGTAGGCTGGGGCAGAACTAGAAGCAAGCAGAGCAAAGTTGTGCAAGAATACCTTCCTTTCGGATGCTAATGGCAATTGAAGAGGCAGGCAAGTGCTAAGCCTTGAAATTCTAGCAGTTAGAAAGCTGCGGACACAGTCCGGGTGTTGTGCGGCTTCACTCTTCGCATCGTGGAAGGTACCGCGCTCTCCGTCTCTCGGATGCGATCAAGCGGCTCTTCGCGCAGAGAGCACTGTGCCGGTCACTGTGCGCTGCGGAGCTCTCTTTCTGCCGAAAGACGCCTGGCAGCGGCACATAACTTCGGAGAGCTCCGTATCTCCGTATTCTGCATTTCTTGTCTTCTGCGTCTCAGCAAAATGCTTTTCCACTGTGTCTAGCAAGGAGAAACTGTGCCAGCACAGTATACGTGCCCGGACTTGTGTTCTCAATTCCCGAGTTCTCGGCATCTCAAAATCTAAAGGGAAGAGCAAGGTTATCTATGGTAGGCTGGGGCAGAACTAGAAGCAAGCAGAGCAAAGTTGTGCAAGAATACCTTCCTTTCGGATGCTAATGGCAATTGAAGAGGCAGGCAAGTGGTAAGCCTTGAACTTCTAGCAGTTAGAAAGCTGCGGAAACAGTGCAGGCGTTGTGCGGCTTCACTCTTCGCATCCTAGAACGTGGCGCGCTCTCCGTCTCTCGGATGCCATCTAGCGGGTGTTTGCGCAGAGAGCGCTGTGCTGATCGCGGTTCTAAATATTTTTCTGGGTTTTTGGGATGTTTTGGTTCGTTTTTGTGAAGTTTTGGAGAGTTTTGGAATATTTCGGTTCCTTTCGGCGGGTTTTGAAATATTTTGCCCGGATTTTTAAAATGTTTTTATTTGTTTTTATTATTTTTTGGTAAGTTTTTTTGTGTTTTGATAAGTCCTGGCTGGTTTTCTAGTATTTTGGCGTGTTTTCCGAATGTTTTGATCACTTTTGGCGGGTTCTAAAGTATTTCGTCTGGTGTTTGGATTGTTTTAATTTGTTTTGATTTGTTTTTCTTATGTTTTGGTGGGTTCTTGGAAAGGTTTGGTTCATTTTTGCGTATTTTAAAGTATTTTAGCGGGTTTTTGGAATGTTTTGATTTGCATTGATTTTCTTTCTAATGTTTTGACGGATTTTTTGTATGTTTTTTGCGTCTATTGGGAATGTTGTGATCAGTTTCGACGTGTGTATTAACATTTTGGCAGGTTTTTGGAATGTTTTAATTGTTTTTTTACAATATTTCAGCTGGTTTGGGAAATTTTAATTACTTTTGATGTGTTTTACAATATTTTGCCTGGTGTTTGGAATTTCTTGGTTTGTTTTGATTTGTTTTTATAAAGTTTTTGGAAAATTTTGATTCTTTTTGGTGAGTTTTAAAATAGTTTGGCGGGCTTAAAATAATTTGGTGAGTTTTTACAATGTTTTAGCTGGTATTGATTTGTTTTTATTATGTTTTGGCAAGCTTTTTGAAATATTTGGATCAGTTCTGGCTGGTTTTCTAGTATTTTGGCATGTCTTCAGAATGTTTTGATCCGTTTTGGCGGGTTTTAATATATTTTGGCAGGTTTTTAGAATATTTTGTTTGGTTTTCCTATGTCTTTATTATGTTTTGGAGGGCTTTTAGAATGTTTAGATTACTTTGGGCGGGTTTTTAGGATTTTTTTGGTTGGTTTTGATTAGTTTATGTTATGTTTAGTCAGTTTTTTGGTGTGTTTGGATTAGTTTTATTGGGCTTTATCATGTTTTGGCGGTTTTTTTGAATGTTTTATTGACTTCTGACAAATTATATAATATTTTGGCAGGTTTTCAGTATGTTTTGATCAGTTTTTGGGGAGTTCTAAAATATTTTGTCAAGTTTTTGGAATTTTTTGGTTGGTTTTGATTTGTTTTTATGATGTTTTGCCAAGTTTTTTGAATGTTTTGATCAGTTCTGGCTGGTTTTCTAATGTTTTGGCATCTTTTCAGAATGTTTTGATGAGTTTTGCGGGTCCAAATTATTTTGGCGGGTTTTCGGAATATTTTGGTTGGTTTTGATTTGTTTTTATGATGTTTTGGCGGGTTTTCGGAATGTCTTGGTTGGGTTTTAGAATGTTTTGTATTCTCTTGAGTTGTTTTTATTGTGTTGGCAGGTTTTGGAATGTTTGGATTCTTTTTGGCGGGTGTTCGGAATGTTTTGGCGGGTGTTCGGAATGTTTTGATTAGTTTTGACGGGTTTTGAAATATTTTGGCCGGTTTTTAGAAGGTTTGGATTTGTTTTGATTTGTTTTGATTCTGTTTAGCCCAGTTTTTGGTGTGTTTGGATTAGCTTTGGTGGGCTTGATCATGTTTTGTCCGGTTTTTTCGAATGTATTGATCACCTCTGTCTGGTTTTCTATTTTGGCGGGTTTGAAAATATTTTTGGATGAGTTTTGGCGGGTTTGAAAATATTTTGGCTCTTTGCGCAGAGATGACGGTGCCGGTTGCGGTGCGCTCCGGGGCGCTCCTTCTGCGGAAAGACGCCTGGCAGCGGCACTTGGGACAGCTCCGCGTCTCCGTATTCTGCGTTTCTTGCCTTCTGCATCTCAGCAAAATGCTTTCCCACTAGGTCTAGCAAGGAGAAACTGTGGCAGCTGAGTAGATGTAGCCCGGCCCGCCCTTTGAAGTTGACAAGTTCTTGGCATCTCAGAGCCTCAAGGCAAGAGCAAGGTTCTCTATGCTAGGCTGGGGCAGAACTAGCAGCAAGCAGAGCAAAGTTGTCCAAGAATAGCTTCCATTGGAATGCTAATGGCAATTGAAGAGGCAGGCCAGTGGCAAGCCACTAGCTTCTAGCAGTTTGAAAGTTGCAGACACAGTGCAGGTGTTGTGCGGCTTCCTTCTTGGCCTCCTAGAAGGTGCCGCGCTCTCCGTCTCTTGCTTGCCAATATGTTGCCGTGTTCCTCCTATTGTTTGGGTTGTTTTGATTTGTTTTGATGATGTTTTGGCGGGTTTTCGAAATATTTTGGTGGTGTTTTAGAATGTTTTGTTTTCTCTTGTGTTGTTTTTATTGTCTTGGCAGGTTGTGGAACGTTTGGATTCCTTTTGGCGGGTTTGAAAATATTTTGGCTCTTTGCGCAGAGATGACGGTGCCGGTTGCGGTGCGCTCCGGGGCGCTCCTTCTGCGGAAAGACGCCTGGCAGCGGCACTTGGGACAGCTCCGCGTCTCTGTATTCTGCGTTTCTTGCCTTCTGCATCTCAGCAAAATGCTTTCCCACTAGGTCTAGCAAGGAGAAACTGTGGCAGCTGAGTAGATGTAGCCCGGCCCGCCCTTTGAAGTTGACAAGTTCTTGGCATCTCAGAGCCTCAAGGCAAGAGCGAGGTTCTCTATGGTAGGCTGGGGCAGAACTAGCAGCAAGCAGAGCAAAGTTGTCCAAGAATAGCTTCCATTGAAATGCTAATGGCAATTGAAGAGGCAGGCAAGTGGTAAGCCTTGAAATTCTAGCAGTTAGAAAGATGCAGACAAGGTCCGGGTGTTGTGCGGCTTCACTCTTCGCATCGTAGAAGGTACCGCGCTCTCCGTCTCTCGGATGCGATCAAGCGGCTCTTCGCGCAGAGAGCACTGTGCCGGTCACTGTGCGCTGCGGAGCTCTCTTTCTGCCGAAAGACGCCTGGCAGCGGCACTTAACTTCGGAGAGCTCCGTATCTCCGTATTCTGCATTTCTTGTCTTCTGCGTCTCAGCAAAATGCTTTTCCACTGTGTCTAGCAAGGAGAAACTGTGCCAGCACAGTATACGTGCCCGGACTTGTGTTCTCAATTCCCGAGTTCTCGGCATCTCAAAATCTAAAGGGAAGAGCAAGGTTATCTATGGTAGGCTGGGGCAGAACTAGAAGCAAGCACAGCAAAGTTGTGCAAGAATACCTTCCTTTCGGATGCTAATGGCAATTGAAGAGGCAGGCAAGTGCTAAGCCTTGAAATTCTAGCAGTTAGAAAGCTGCGGACACAGTCCGGGTGTTGTGCGGCTTCACTCTTCGCATCGTGGAAGGTACCGCGCTCTCCGTCTCTCCGATGCGATCAAGCGGCTCTTCGCGCAGAGAGCACTGTGCCGGTCACTGTGCGCTGCGGAGCTCTCTTTCTGCCGAAAGACGCCTGGCAGCGGCACATAACTTCGGAGAGCTCCGTATCTCCGTATTCTGCATTTCTTGTCTTCTGCGTCTCAGCAAAATGCTTTTCCACTGTGTCTAGCAAGGAGAAACTGTGCCAGCACAGTATACGTGCCCGGACTTGTGTTCTCAATTCCCGAGTTCTCGGCATCTCAAAATCTAAAGGGAAGAGCAAGGTTATCTATGGTAGGCTGGGGCAGAACTAGAAGCAAGCAGAGCAAAGTTGTGCAAGAATACCTTCCTTTCGGATGCTAATGGCAATTGAAGAGGCAGGCAAGTGGTAAGCCTTGAACTTCTAGCAGTTAGAAAGCTGCGGAAACAGTGCAGGCGTTGTGCGGCTTCACTCTTCGCATCCTAGAACGTGGCGCGCTCTCCGTCTCTCGGATGCCATCTAGCGGGTGTTTGCGCAGAGAGCGCTGTGCTGATCGCGGTTCTAAATATTTTTCTGGGTTTTTGGGATGTTTTGGTTCGTTTTTGTGAAGTTTTGGAGAGTTTTGGAATATTTCGGTTCCTTTCGGCGGGTTTTGAAATATTTTGCCCGGATTTTTAAAATGTTTTTATTTGTTTTTATTATTTTTTGGTAAGTTTTTTTGTGTTTTGATAAGTCCTGGCTGGTTTTCTAGTATTTTGGCGTGTTTTCCGAATGTTTTGATCACTTTTGGCGGGTTCTAAAGTATTTCGTCTGGTGTTTGGATTGTTTTAATTTGTTTTGATTTGTTTTTCTTATGTTTTGGTGGGTTCTTGGAAAGGTTTGGTTCATTTTTGCGTATTTTAAAGTATTTTAGCGGGTTTTTGGAATGTTTTGATTTGCATTGATTTTCTTTCTAATGTTTTGACGGATTTTTTGTATGTTTTTTGCGTCTATTGGGAATGTTGTGATCAGTTTCGACGTGTGTATTAACATTTTGGCAGGTTTTTGGAATGTTTTAATTGTTTTTTTACAATATTTCAGCTGGTTTGGGAAATTTTAATTACTTTTGATGTGTTTTACAATATTTTGCCTGGTGTTTGGAATTTCTTGGTTTGTTTTGATTTGTTTTTATAAAGTTTTTGGAAAATTTTGATTCTTTTTGGTGAGTTTTAAAATAGTTTGGCGGGCTTAAAATAATTTGGTGAGTTTTTACAATGTTTTAGCTGGTATTGATTTGTTTTTATTATGTTTTGGCAAGCTTTTTGAAATATTTGGATCAGTTCTGGCTGGTTTTCTAGTATTTTGGCATGTCTTCAGAATGTTTTGATCCGTTTTGGCGGGTTTTAATATATTTTGGCAGGTTTTTAGAATATTTTGTTTGGTTTTCCTATGTCTTTATTATGTTTTGGAGGGCTTTTAGAATGTTTAGATTACTTTGGGCGGGTTTTTAGGATTTTTTTGGTTGGTTTTGATTAGTTTATGTTATGTTTAGTCAGTTTTTTGGTGTGTTTGGATTAGTTTTATTGGGCTTTATCATGTTTTGGCGGTTTTTTTGAATGTTTTATTGACTTCTGACAAATTATATAATATTTTGGCAGGTTTTCAGTATGTTTTGATCAGTTTTTGGGGAGTTCTAAAATATTTTGTCAAGTTTTTGGAATTTTTTGGTTGGTTTTGATTTGTTTTTATGATGTTTTGCCAAGTTTTTTGAATGTTTTGATCAGTTCTGGCTGGTTTTCTAATGTTTTGGCATCTTTTCAGAATGTTTTGATGAGTTTTGCGGGTCCAAATTATTTTGGCGGGTTTTCGGAATATTTTGGTTGGTTTTGATTTGTTTTTATGATGTTTTGGCGGGTTTTCGGAATGTCTTGGTTGGGTTTTAGAATGTTTTGTATTCTCTTGAGTTGTTTTTATTGTGTTGGCAGGTTTTGGAATGTTTGGATTCTTTTTGGCGGGTGTTCGGAATGTTTTGGCGGGTGTTCGGAATGTTTTGATTAGTTTTGACGGGTTTTGAAATATTTTGGCCGGTTTTTAGAAGGTTTGGATTTGTTTTGATTTGTTTTGATTCTGTTTAGCCCAGTTTTTGGTGTGTTTGGATTAGCTTTGGTGGGCTTGATCATGTTTTGTCCGGTTTTTTCGAATGTATTGATCACCTCTGTCTGGTTTTCTATTTTGGCGGGTTTGAAAATATTTTTGGATGAGTTTTGGCGGGTTTGAAAATATTTTGGCTCTTTGCGCAGAGATGACGGTGCCGGTTGCGGTGCGCTCCGGGGCGCTCCTTCTGCGGAAAGACGCCTGGCAGCGGCACTTGGGACAGCTCCGCGTCTCCGTATTCTGCGTTTCTTGCCTTCTGCATCTCAGCAAAATGCTTTCCCACTAGGTCTAGCAAGGAGAAACTGTGGCAGCTGAGTAGATGTAGCCCGGCCCGCCCTTTGAAGTTGACAAGTTCTTGGCATCTCAGAGCCTCAAGGCAAGAGCAAGGTTCTCTATGCTAGGCTGGGGCAGAACTAGCAGCAAGCAGAGCAAAGTTGTCCAAGAATAGCTTCCATTGGAATGCTAATGGCAATTGAAGAGGCAGGCCAGTGGCAAGCCACTAGCTTCTAGCAGTTTGAAAGTTGCAGACACAGTGCAGGTGTTGTGCGGCTTCCTTCTTGGCCTCCTAGAAGGTGCCGCGCTCTCCGTCTCTTGCTTGCCAATATGTTGCCGTGTTCCTCCTATTGTTTGGGTTGTTTTGATTTGTTTTTATGATGTTTTGGCGGGTTTTCGAAATATTTTGGTGGTGTTTTAGAATGTTTTGTTTTCTCTTGTGTTGTTTTTATTGTCTTGGCAGGTTGTGGAACGTTTGGATTCCTTTTGGCGGGTTTGAAAATATTTTGGCTCTTTGCGCAGAGATGACGGTGCCGGTTGCGGTGCGCTCCGGGGCGCTCCTTCTGCGGAAAGACGCCTGGCAGCGGCACTTGGGACAGCTCCGCGTCTCTGTATTCTGCGTTTCTTGCCTTCTGCATCTCAGCAAAATGCTTTCCCACTAGGTCTAGCAAGGAGAAACTGTGGCAGCTGAGTAGATGTAGCCCGGCCCGCCCTTTGAAGTTGACAAGTTCTTGGCATCTCAGAGCCTCAAGGCAAGAGCGAGGTTCTCTATGGTAGGCTGGGGCAGAACTAGCAGCAAGCAGAGCAAAGTTGTCCAAGAATAGCTTCCATTGAAATGCTAATGGCAATTGAAGAGGCAGGCAAGTGGTAAGCCTTGAAATTCTAGCAGTTAGAAAGATGCAGACAAGGTCCGGGTGTTGTGCGGCTTCACTCTTCGCATCGTAGAAGGTACCGCGCTCTCCGTCTCTCGGATGCGATCAAGCGGCTCTTCGCGCAGAGAGCACTGTGCCGGTCACTGTGCGCTGCGGAGCTCTCTTTCTGCCGAAAGACGCCTGGCAGCGGCACTTAACTTCGGAGAGCTCCGTATCTCCGTATTCTGCATTTCTTGTCTTCTGCGTCTCAGCAAAATGCTTTTCCACTGTGTCTAGCAAGGAGAAACTGTGCCAGCACAGTATACGTGCCCGGACTTGTGTTCTCAATTCCCGAGTTCTCGGCATCTCAAAATCTAAAGGGAAGAGCAAGGTTATCTATGGTAGGCTGGGGCAGAACTAGAAGCAAGCACAGCAAAGTTGTGCAAGAATACCTTCCTTTCGGATGCTAATGGCAATTGAAGAGGCAGGCAAGTGCTAAGCCTTGAAATTCTAGCAGTTAGAAAGCTGCGGACACAGTCCGGGTGTTGTGCGGCTTCACTCTTCGCATCGTGGAAGGTACCGCGCTCTCCGTCTCTCCGATGCGATCAAGCGGCTCTTCGCGCAGAGAGCACTGTGCCGGTCACTGTGCGCTGCGGAGCTCTCTTTCTGCCGAAAGACGCCTGGCAGCGGCACATAACTTCGGAGAGCTCCGTATCTCCGTATTCTGCATTTCTTGTCTTCTGCGTCTCAGCAAAATGCTTTTCCACTGTGTCTAGCAAGGAGAAACTGTGCCAGCACAGTATACGTGCCCGGACTTGTGTTCTCAATTCCCGAGTTCTCGGCATCTCAAAATCTAAAGGGAAGAGCAAGGTTATCTATGGTAGGCTGGGGCAGAACTAGAAGCAAGCAGAGCAAAGTTGTGCAAGAATACCTTCCTTTCGGATGCTAATGGCAATTGAAGAGGCAGGCAAGTGGTAAGCCTTGAACTTCTAGCAGTTAGAAAGCTGCGGAAACAGTGCAGGCGTTGTGCGGCTTCACTCTTCGCATCCTAGAACGTGGCGCGCTCTCCGTCTCTCGGATGCCATCTAGCGGGTGTTTGCGCAGAGAGCGCTGTGCTGATCGCGGTTCTAAATATTTTTCTGGGTTTTTGGGATGTTTTGGTTCGTTTTTGTGAAGTTTTGGAGAGTTTTGGAATATTTCGGTTCCTTTCGGCGGGTTTTGAAATATTTTGCCCGGATTTTTAAAATGTTTTTATTTGTTTTTATTATTTTTTGGTAAGTTTTTTTGTGTTTTGATAAGTCCTGGCTGGTTTTCTAGTATTTTGGCGTGTTTTCCGAATGTTTTGATCACTTTTGGCGGGTTCTAAAGTATTTCGTCTGGTGTTTGGATTGTTTTAATTTGTTTTGATTTGTTTTTCTTATGTTTTGGTGGGTTCTTGGAAAGGTTTGGTTCATTTTTGCGTATTTTAAAGTATTTTAGCGGGTTTTTGGAATGTTTTGATTTGCATTGATTTTCTTTCTAATGTTTTGACGGATTTTTTGTATGTTTTTTGCGTCTATTGGGAATGTTGTGATCAGTTTCGACGTGTGTATTAACATTTTGGCAGGATTTTGGAATGTTTTAATTGTTTTTTTACAATATTTCAGCTGGTTTGGGAAATTTTAATTACTTTTGATGTGTTTTACAATATTTTGCCTGGTGTTTGGAATTTCTTGGTTTGTTTTGATTTGTTTTTATAAAGTTTTTGGAAAATTTTGATTCTTTTTGGTGAGTTTTAAAATAGTTTGGCGGGCTTAAAATAATTTGGTGAGTTTTTACAATGTTTTAGCTGGTATTGATTTGTTTTTATTATGTTTTGGCAAGCTTTTTGAAATATTTGGATCAGTTCTGGCTGGTTTTCTAGTATTTTGGCATGTCTTCAGAATGTTTTGATCCGTTTTGGCGGGTTTTAATATATTTTGGCAGGTTTTTAGAATATTTTGTTTGGTTTTCCTATGTCTTTATTATGTTTTGGAGGGCTTTTAGAATGTTTAGATTACTTTGGGCGGGTTTTTAGGATTTTTTTGGTTGGTTTTGATTAGTTTATGTTATGTTTAGTCAGTTTTTTGGTGTGTTTGGATTAGTTTTATTGGGCTTTATCATGTTTTGGCGGTTTTTTTGAATGTTTTATTGACTTCTGACAAATTATATAATATTTTGGCAGGTTTTCAGTATGTTTTGATCAGTTTTTGGGGAGTTCTAAAATATTTTGTCAAGTTTTTGGAATTTTTTGGTTGGTTTTGATTTGTTTTTATGATGTTTTGCCAAGTTTTTTGAATGTTTTGATCAGTTCTGGCTGGTTTTCTAATGTTTTGGCATCTTTTCAGAATGTTTTGATGAGTTTTGCGGGTCCAAATTATTTTGGCGGGTTTTCGGAATATTTTGGTTGGTTTTGATTTGTTTTTATGATGTTTTGGCGGGTTTTCGGAATGTCTTGGTTGGGTTTTAGAATGTTTTGTATTCTCTTGAGTTGTTTTTATTGTGTTGGCAGGTTTTGGAATGTTTGGATTCTTTTTGGCGGGTGTTCGGAATGTTTTGGCGGGTGTTCGGAATGTTTTGATTAGTTTTGACGGGTTTTGAAATATTTTGGCCGGTTTTTAGAAGGTTTCAATTTGTTTTGATTTGTTTTGATTCTGTTTAGCCCAGTTTTTGGTGTGTTTGGATTAGCTTTGGTGGGCTTGATCATGTTTTGTCCGGTTTTTTCGAATGTATTGATCACCTCTGTCTGGTTTTCTATTTTGGCGGGTTTGAAAATATTTTTGGATGAGTTTTGGCGGGTTTGAAAATATTTTGGCTCTTTGCGCAGAGATGACGGTGCCGGTTGCGGTGCGCTCCGGGGCGCTCCTTCTGCGGAAAGACGCCTGGCAGCGGCACTTGGGACAGCTCCGCGTCTCCGTATTCTGCGTTTCTTGCCTTCTGCATCTCAGCAAAATGCTTTCCCACTAGGTCTAGCAAGGAGAAACTGTGGCAGCTGAGTAGATGTAGCCCGGCCCGCCCTTTGAAGTTGACAAGTTCTTGGCATCTCAGAGCCTCAAGGCAAGAGCAAGGTTCTCTATGCTAGGCTGGGGCAGAACTAGCAGCAAGCAGAGCAAAGTTGTCCAAGAATAGCTTCCATTGGAATGCTAATGGCAATTGAAGAGGCAGGCCAGTGGCAAGCCACTAGCTTCTAGCAGTTTGAAAGTTGCAGACACAGTGCAGGTGTTGTGCGGCTTCCTTCTTGGCCTCCTAGAAGGTGCCGCGTTCTCCGTCTCTTGCTTGCCAATATGTTGCCGTGTTCCTCCTATTGTTTGGGTTGTTTTGATTTGTTTTTATGATGTTTTGGCGGGTTTTCGAAATATTTTGGTGGTGTTTTAGAATGTTTTGTTTTCTCTTGTGTTGTTTTTATTGTCTTGGCAGGTTGTGGAACGTTTGGATTCCTTTTGGCGGGTTTGAAAATATTTTGGCTCTTTGCGCAGAGATGACGGTGCCGGTTGCGGTGCGCTCCGGGGCGCTCCTTCTGCGGAAAGACGCCTGGCAGCGGCACTTGGGACAGCTCCGCGTCTCTGTATTCTGCGTTTCTTGCCTTCTGCATCTCAGCAAAATGCTTTCCCACTAGGTCTAGCAAGGAGAAACTGTGGCAGCTGAGTAGATGTAGCCCGGCCCGCCCTTTGAAGTTGACAAGTTCTTGGCATCTCAGAGCCTCAAGGCAAGAGCGAGGTTCTCTATGGTAGGCTGGGGCAGAACTAGCAGCAAGCAGAGCAAAGTTGTCCAAGAATAGCTTCCATTGAAATGCTAATGGCAATTGAAGAGGCAGGCAAGTGGTAAGCCTTGAAATTCTAGCAGTTAGAAAGATGCAGACAAGGTCCGGGTGTTGTGCGGCTTCACTCTTCGCATCGTAGAAGGTACCGCGCTCTCCGTCTCTCGGATGCGATCAAGCGGCTCTTCGCGCAGAGAGCACTGTGCCGGTCACTGTGCGCTGCGGAGCTCTCTTTCTGCCGAAAGACGCCTGGCAGCGGCACTTAACTTCGGAGAGCTCCGTATCTCCGTATTCTGCATTTCTTGTCTTCTGCGTCTCAGCAAAATGCTTTTCCACTGTGTCTAGCAAGGAGAAACTGTGCCAGCACAGTATACGTGCCCGGACTTGTGTTCTCAATTCCCGAGTTCTCGGCATCTCAAAATCTAAAGGGAAGAGCAAGGTTATCTATGGTAGGCTGGGGCAGAACTAGAAGCAAGCAGAGCAAAGTTGTGCAAGAATACCTTCCTTTCGGATGCTAATGGCAATTGAAGAGGCAGGCAAGTGCTAAGCCTTGAAATTCTAGCAGTTAGAAAGCTGCGGACAAGGTCCGGGTGTTGTGCGGCTTCACTCTTCGCATCGTGGAAGGTACCGCGCTCTCCGTCTCTCGGATGCGATCAAGCGGCTCTTCGCGCAGAGAGCACTGTGCCGGTCACTGTGCGCTGCGGAGCTCTCTTTCTGCCGAAAGACGCCTGGCAGCGGCACATAACTTCGGAGAGCTCCGTATCTCCGTATTCTGCATTTCTTGTCTTCTGCGTCTCAGCAAAATGCTTTTCCACTGTGTCTAGCAAGGAGAAACTGTGCCAGCACAGTATACGTGCCCGGACTTGTGTTCTCAATTCCCGAGTTCTCGGCATCTCAAAATCTAAAGGGAAGAGCAAGGTTATCTATGGTAGGCTGGGGCAGAACTAGAAGCAAGCAGAGCAAAGTTGTGCAAGAATACCTTCCTTTCGGATGCTAATGGCAATTGAAGAGGCAGGCAAGTGGTAAGCCTTGAACTTCTAGCAGTTAGAAAGCTGCGGAAACAGTGCAGGCGTTGTGCGGCTTCACTCTTCGCATCCTAGAACGTGGCGCGCTCTCCGTCTCTCGGATGCCATCTAGCGGGTGTTTGCGCAGAGAGCGCTGTGCTGATCGCGGTTCTAAATATTTTTCTGGGTTTTTGGGATGTTTTGGTTCGTTTTTGTGAAGTTTTGGAGAGTTTTGGAATATTTCGGTTCCTTTCGGCGGGTTTTGAAATATTTTGCCCGGATTTTTAAAATGTTTTTATTTGTTTTTATTATTTTTTGGTAAGTTTTTTTGTGTTTTGATAAGTCCTGGCTGGTTTTCTAGTATTTTGGCGTGTTTTCCGAATGTTTTGATCACTTTTGGCGGGTTCTAAAGTATTTCGTCTGGTGTTTGGATTGTTTTAATTTGTTTTGATTTGTTTTTCTTATGTTTTGGTGGGTTCTTGGAAAGGTTTGGTTCATTTTTGCGTATTTTAAAGTATTTTAGCGGGTTTTTGGAATGTTTTGATTTGCATTGATTTTCTTTCTAATGTTTTGACGGATTTTTTGTATGTTTTTTGCGTCTATTGGGAATGTTGTGATCAGTTTCGACGTGTGTATTAACATTTTGGCAGGTTTTTGGAATGTTTTAATTGTTTTTTTACAATATTTCAGCTGGTTTGGGAAATTTTAATTACTTTTGATGTGTTTTACAATATTTTGCCTGGTGTTTGGAATTTCTTGGTTTGTTTTGATTTGTTTTTATAAAGTTTTTGGAAAATTTTGATTCTTTTTGGTGAGTTTTAAAATAGTTTGGCGGGCTTAAAATAATTTGGTGAGTTTTTACAATGTTTTAGCTGGTATTGATTTGTTTTTATTATGTTTTGGCAAGCTTTTTGAAATATTTGGATCAGTTCTGGCTGGTTTTCTAGTATTTTGGCATGTCTTCAGAATGTTTTGATCCGTTTTGGCGGGTTTTAATATATTTTGGCAGGTTTTTAGAATATTTTGATTGGTTTTCCTATGTCTTTATTATGTTTTGGAGGGCTTTTAGAATGTTTAGATTACTTTGGGCGGGTTTTTAGGATTTTTTTGGTTGGTTTTGATTAGTTTATGTTATGTTTAGTCAGTTTTTTGGTGTGTTTGGATTAGTTTTATTGGGCTTTATCATGTTTTGGCGGTTTTTTTGAATGTTTTATTGACTTCTGACAAATTATATAATATTTTGGCAGGTTTTCAGTATGTTTTGATCAGTTTTTGGGGAGTTCTAAAATATTTTGTCAAGTTTTTGGAATTTTTTGGTTGGTTTTGATTTGTTTTTATGATGTTTTGCCAAGTTTTTTGAATGTTTTGATCAGTTCTGGCTGGTTTTCTAATGTTTTGGCATCTTTTCAGAATGTTTTGATGAGTTTTGCGGGTCCAAATTATTTTGGCGGGTTTTCGGAATATTTTGGTTGGTTTTGATTTGTTTTTATGATGTTTTGGCGGGTTTTCGGAATGTCTTGGTTGGGTTTTAGAATTTTTGTATTCTCTTGAGTTGTTTTTATTGTGTTGGCAGGTTTTGGAATGTTTGGATTCTTTTTGGCGGGTGTTCGGAATGTTTTGGCGGGTGTTCGGAATGTTTTGATTAGTTTTGACGGGTTTTGAAATATTTTGGCCGGTTTTTAGAAGGTTTCGATTTGTTTTGATTTGTTTTGATTCTGTTTAGCCCAGTTTTTGGTGTGTTTGGATTAGCTTTGGTGGGCTTGATCATGTTTTGTCCGGTTTTTTCGAATGTATTGATCACCTCTGTCTGGTTTTCTATTTTGGCGGGTTTGAAAATATTTTTGGATGAGTTTTGGCGGGTTTGAAAATATTTTGGCTCTTTGCGCAGAGATGACGGTGCCGGTTGCGGTGCGCTCCGGGGCGCTCCTTCTGCGGAAAGACGCCTGGCAGCGGCACTTGGGACAGCTCCGCGTCTCCGTATTCTGCGTTTCTTGCCTTCTGCATCTCAGCAAAATGCTTTCCCACTAGGTCTAGCAAGGAGAAACTGTGGCAGCTGAGTAGATGTAGCCCGGCCCGCCCTTTGAAGTTGACAAGTTCTTGGCATCTCAGAGCCTCAAGGCAAGAGCAAGGTTCTCTATGCTAGGCTGGGGCAGAACTAGCAGCAAGCAGAGCAAAGTTGTCCAAGAATAGCTTCCATTGGAATGCTAATGGCAATTGAAGAGGCAGGCCAGTGGCAAGCCACTAGCTTCTAGCAGTTTGAAAGTTGCAGACACAGTGCAGGTGTTGTGCGGCTTCCTTCTTGGCCTCCTAGAAGGTGCCGCGTTCTCCGTCTCTTGCTTGCCAATATGTTGCCGTGTTCCTCCTATTGTTTGGGTTGTTTTGATTTGTTTTTATGATGTTTTGGCGGGTTTTCGAAATATTTTGGTGGTGTTTTAGAATGTTTTGTTTTCTCTTGTGTTGTTTTTATTGTCTTGGCAGGTTGTGGAACGTTTGGATTCCTTTTGGCGGGTTTGAAAATATTTTGGCTCTTTGCGCAGAGATGACGGTGCCGGTTGCGGTGCGCTCCGGGGCGCTCCTTCTGCGGAAAGACGCCTGGCAGCGGCACTTGGGACAGCTCCGCGTCTCTGTATTCTGCGTTTCTTGCCTTCTGCATCTCAGCAAAATGCTTTCCCACTAGGTCTAGCAAGGAGAAACTGTGGCAGCTGAGTAGATGTAGCCCGGCCCGCCCTTTGAAGTTGACAAGTTCTTGGCATCTCAGAGCCTCAAGGCAAGAGCGAGGTTCTCTATGGTAGGCTGGGGCAGAACTAGCAGCAAGCAGAGCAAAGTTGTCCAAGAATAGCTTCCATTGAAATGCTAATGGCAATTGAAGAGGCAGGCAAGTGGTAAGCCTTGAAATTCTAGCAGTTAGAAAGATGCAGACAAGGTCCGGGTGTTGTGCGGCTTCACTCTTCGCATCGTAGAAGGTACCGCGCTCTCCGTCTCTCGGATGCGATCAAGCGGCTCTTCGCGCAGAGAGCACTGTGCCGGTCACTGTGCGCTGCGGAGCTCTCTTTCTGCCGAAAGACGCCTGGCAGCGGCACTTAACTTCGGAGAGCTCCGTATCTCCGTATTCTGCATTTCTTGTCTTCTGCGTCTCAGCAAAATGCTTTTCCACTGTGTCTAGCAAGGAGAAACTGTGCCAGCACAGTATACGTGCCCGGACTTGTGTTCTCAATTCCCGAGTTCTCGGCATCTCAAAATCTAAAGGGAAGAGCAAGGTTATCTATGGTAGGCTGGGGCAGAACTAGAAGCAAGCACAGCAAAGTTGTGCAAGAATACCTTCCTTTCGGATGCTAATGGCAATTGAAGAGGCAGGCAAGTGCTAAGCCTTGAAATTCTAGCAGTTAGAAAGCTGCGGACACAGTCCGGGTGTTGTGCGGCTTCACTCTTCGCATCGTGGAAGGTACCGCGCTCTCCGTCTCTCCGATGCGATCAAGCGGCTCTTCGCGCAGAGAGCACTGTGCCGGTCACTGTGCGCTGCGGAGCTCTCTTTCTGCCGAAAGACGCCTGGCAGCGGCACATAACTTCGGAGAGCTCCGTATCTCCGTATTCTGCATTTCTTGTCTTCTGCGTCTCAGCAAAATGCTTTTCCACTGTGTCTAGCAAGGAGAAACTGTGCCAGCACAGTATACGTGCCCGGACTTGTGTTCTCAATTCCCGAGTTCTCGGCATCTCAAAATCTAAAGGGAAGAGCAAGGTTATCTATGGTAGGCTGGGGCAGAACTAGAAGCAAGCAGAGCAAAGTTGTGCAAGAATACCTTCCTTTCGGATGCTAATGGCAATTGAAGAGGCAGGCAAGTGGTAAGCCTTGAACTTCTAGCAGTTAGAAAGCTGCGGAAACAGTGCAGGCGTTGTGCGGCTTCACTCTTCGCATCCTAGAACGTGGCGCGCTCTCCGTCTCTCGGATGCCATCTAGCGGGTGTTTGCGCAGAGAGCGCTGTGCTGATCGCGGTTCTAAATATTTTTCTGGGTTTTTGGGATGTTTTGGTTCGTTTTTGTGAAGTTTTGGAGAGTTTTGGAATATTTCGGTTCCTTTCGGCGGGTTTTGAAATATTTTGCCCGGATTTTTAAAATGTTTTTATTTGTTTTTATTATTTTTTGGTAAGTTTTTTTGTGTTTTGATAAGTCCTGGCTGGTTTTCTAGTATTTTGGCGTGTTTTCCGAATGTTTTGATCACTTTTGGCGGGTTCTAAAGTATTTCGTCTGGTGTTTGGATTGTTTTAATTTGTTTTGATTTGTTTTTCTTATGTTTTGGTGGGTTCTTGGAAAGGTTTGGTTCATTTTTGCGTATTTTAAAGTATTTTAGCGGGTTTTTGGAATGTTTTGATTTGCATTGATTTTCTTTCTAATGTTTTGACGGATTTTTTGTATGTTTTTTGCGTCTATTGGGAATGTTGTGATCAGTTTCGACGTGTGTATTAACATTTTGGCAGGTTTTTGGAATGTTTTAATTGTTTTTTTACAATATTTCAGCTGGTTTGGGAAATTTTAATTACTTTTGATGTGTTTTACAATATTTTGCCTGGTGTTTGGAATTTCTTGGTTTGTTTTGATTTGTTTTTATAAAGTTTTTGGAAAATTTTGATTCTTTTTGGTGAGTTTTAAAATAGTTTGGCGGGCTTAAAATAATTTGGTGAGTTTTTACAATGTTTTAGCTGGTATTGATTTGTTTTTATTATGTTTTGGCAAGCTTTTTGAAATATTTGGATCAGTTCTGGCTGGTTTTCTAGTATTTTGGCATGTCTTCAGAATGTTTTGATCCGTTTTGGCGGGTTTTAATATATTTTGGCAGGTTTTTAGAATATTTTGTTTGGTTTTCCTATGTCTTTATTATGTTTTGGAGGGCTTTTAGAATGTTTAGATTACTTTGGGCGGGTTTTTAGGATTTTTTTGGTTGGTTTTGATTAGTTTATGTTATGTTTAGTCAGTTTTTTGGTGTGTTTGGATTAGTTTTATTGGGCTTTATCATGTTTTGGCGGTTTTTTTGAATGTTTTATTGACTTCTGACAAATTATATAATATTTTGGCAGGTTTTCAGTATGTTTTGATCAGTTTTTGGGGAGTTCTAAAATATTTTGTCAAGTTTTTGGAATTTTTTGGTTGGTTTTGATTTGTTTTTATGATGTTTTGCCAAGTTTTTTGAATGTTTTGATCAGTTCTGGCTGGTTTTCTAATGTTTTGGCATCTTTTCAGAATGTTTTGATGAGTTTTGCGGGTCCAAATTATTTTGGCGGGTTTTCGGAATATTTTGGTTGGTTTTGATTTGTTTTTATGATGTTTTGGCGGGTTTTCGGAATGTCTTGGTTGGGTTTTAGAATGTTTTGTATTCTCTTGAGTTGTTTTTATTGTGTTGGCAGGTTTTGGAATGTTTGGATTCTTTTTGGCGGGTGTTTGGAATGTTTTGGCGGGTGTTCGGAATGTTTTGATTAGTTTTGACGGGTTTTGAAATATTTTGGCCGGTTTTTAGAAGGTTTCGATTTGTTTTGATTTGTTTTGATTCTGTTTAGCCCAGTTTTTGGTGTGTTTGGATTAGCTTTGGTGGGCTTGATCATGTTTTGTCCGGTTTTTTCAAATGTATTGATCACCTCTGTCTGGTTTTCTATTTTGGCGGGTTTGAAAATATTTTTGGATGAGTTTTGGCGGGTTTGAAAATATTTTGGCTCTTTGCGCAGAGATGACGGTGCCGGTTGCGGTGCGCTCCGGGGCGCTCCTTCTGCGGAAAGACGCCTGGCAGCGGCACTTGGGACAGCTCCGCGTCTCCGTATTCTGCGTTTCTTGCCTTCTGCATCTCAGCAAAATGCTTTCCCACTAGGTCTAGCAAGGAGAAACTGTGGCAGCTGAGTAGATGTAGCCCGGCCCGCCCTTTGAAGTTGACAAGTTCTTGGCATCTCAGAGCCTCAAGGCAAGAGCAAGGTTCTCTATGCTAGGCTGGGGCAGAACTAGCAGCAAGCAGAGCAAAGTTGTCCAAGAATAGCTTCCATTGGAATGCTAATGGCAATTGAAGAGGCAGGCCAGTGGCAAGCCACTAGCTTCTAGCAGTTTGAAAGTTGCAGACACAGTGCAGGTGTTGTGCGGCTTCCTTCTTGGCCTCCTAGAAGGTGCCGCGCTCTCCGTCTCTTGCTTGCCAATATGTTGCCGTGTTCCTCCTATTGTTTGGGTTGTTTTGATTTGTTTTTATGATGTTTTGGCGGGTTTTCGAAATATTTTGGTGGTGTTTTAGAATGTTTTGTTTTCTCTTGTGTTGTTTTTATTGTCTTGGCAGGTTGTGGAACGTTTGGATTCCTTTTGGCGGGTTTGAAAATATTTTGGCTCTTTGCGCAGAGATGACGGTGCCGGTTGCGGTGCGCTCCGGGGCGCTCCTTCTGCGGAAAGACGCCTGGCAGCGGCACTTGGGACAGCTCCGCGTCTCTGTATTCTGCGTTTCTTGCCTTCTGCATCTCAGCAAAATGCTTTCCCACTAGGTCTAGCAAGGAGAAACTGTGGCAGCTGAGTAGATGTAGCCCGGCCCGCCCTTTGAAGTTGACAAGTTCTTGGCATCTCAGAGCCTCAAGGCAAGAGCGAGGTTCTCTATGGTAGGCTGGGGCAGAACTAGCAGCAAGCAGAGCAAAGTTGTCCAAGAATAGCTTCCATTGAAATGCTAATGGCAATTGAAGAGGCAGGCAAGTGGTAAGCCTTGAAATTCTAGCAGTTAGAAAGATGCAGACAAGGTCCGGGTGTTGTGCGGCTTCACTCTTCGCATCGTAGAAGGTACCGCGCTCTCCGTCTCTCGGATGCGATCAAGCGGCTCTTCGCGCAGAGGGCACTGTGCCGGTCACTGTGCGCTGCGGAGCTCTCTTTCTGCCGAAAGACGCCTGGCAGCGGCACTTAACTTCGGAGAGCTCCGTATCTCCGTATTCTGCATTTCTTGTCTTCTGCGTCTCAGCAAAATGCTTTTCCACTGTGTCTAGCAAGGAGAAACTGTGCCAGCACAGTATACGTGCCCGGACTTGTGTTCTCAATTCCCGAGTTCTCGGCATCTCAAAATCTAAAGGGAAGAGCAAGGTTATCTATGGTAGGCTGGGGCAGAACTAGAAGCAAGCAGAGCAAAGTTGTGCAAGAATACCTTCCTTTCGGATGCTAATGGCAATTGAAGAGGCAGGCAAGTGCTAAGCCTTGAAATTCTAGCAGTTAGAAAGCTGCGGACACAGTCCGGGTGTTGTGCGGCTTCACTCTTCGCATCGTGGAAGGTACCGCGCTCTCCGTCTCTCGGATGCGATCAAGCGGCTCTTCGCGCAGAGAGCACTGTGCCGGTCACTGTGCGCTGCGGAGCTCTCTTTCTGCCGAAAGACGCCTGGCAGCGGCACATAACTTCGGAGAGCTCCGTATCTCCGTATTCTGCATTTCTTGTCTTCTGCGTCTCAGCAAAATGCTTTTCCACTGTGTCTAGCAAGGAGAAACTGTGCCAGCACAGTATACGTGCCCGGACTTGTGTTCTCAATTCCCGAGTTCTCGGCATCTCAAAATCTAAAGGGAAGAGCAAGGTTATCTATGGTAGGCTGGGGCAGAACTAGAAGCAAGCAGAGCAAAGTTGTGCAAGAATACCTTCCTTTCGGATGCTAATGGCAATTGAAGAGGCAGGCAAGTGGTAAGCCTTGAACTTCTAGCAGTTAGAAAGCTGCGGAAACAGTGCAGGCGTTGTGCGGCTTCACTCTTCGCATCCTAGAACGTGGCGCGCTCTCCGTCTCTCGGATGCCATCTAGCGGGTGTTTGCGCAGAGAGCGCTGTGCTGATCGCGGTTCTAAATATTTTTCTGGGTTTTTGGGATGTTTTGGTTCGTTTTTGTGAAGTTTTGGAGAGTTTTGGAATATTTCGGTTCCTTTCGGCGGGTTTTGAAATATTTTGCCCGGATTTTTAAAATGTTTTTATTTGTTTTTATTATTTTTTGGTAAGTTTTTTTGTGTTTTGATAAGTCCTGGCTGGTTTTCTAGTATTTTGGCGTGTTTTCCGAATGTTTTGATCACTTTTGGCGGGTTCTAAAGTATTTCGTCTGGTGTTTGGATTGTTTTAATTTGTTTTGATTTGTTTTTCTTATGTTTTGGTGGGTTCTTGGAAAGGTTTGGTTCATTTTTGCGTATTTTAAAGTATTTTAGCGGGTTTTTGGAATGTTTTGATTTGCATTGATTTTCTTTCTAATGTTTTGACGGATTTTTTGTATGTTTTTTGCGTCTATTGGGAATGTTGTGATCAGTTTCGACGTGTGTATTAACATTTTGGCAGGTTTTTGGAATGTTTTAATTGTTTTTTTACAATATTTCAGCTGGTTTGGGAAATTTTAATTACTTTTGATGTGTTTTACAATATTTTGCCTGGTGTTTGGAATTTCTTGGTTTGTTTTGATTTGTTTTTATAAAGTTTTTGGAAAATTTTGATTCTTTTTGGTGAGTTTTAAAATAGTTTGGCGGGCTTAAAATAATTTGGTGAGTTTTTACAATGTTTTAGCTGGTATTGATTTGTTTTTATTATGTTTTGGCAAGCTTTTTGAAATATTTGGATCAGTTCTGGCTGGTTTTCTAGTATTTTGGCATGTCTTCAGAATGTTTTGATCCGTTTTGGCGGGTTTTAATATATTTTGGCAGGTTTTTAGAATATTTTGTTTGGTTTTCCTATGTCTTTATTATGTTTTGGAGGGCTTTTAGAATGTTTAGATTACTTTGGGCGGGTTTTTAGGATTTTTTTGGTTGGTTTTGATTAGTTTATGTTATGTTTAGTCAGTTTTTTGGTGTGTTTGGATTAGTTTTATTGGGCTTTATCATGTTTTGGCGGTTTTTTTGAATGTTTTATTGACTTCTGACAAATTATATAATATTTTGGCAGGTTTTCAGTATGTTTTGATCAGTTTTTGGGGAGTTCTAAAATATTTTGTCAAGTTTTTGGAATTTTTTGGTTGGTTTTGATTTGTTTTTATGATGTTTTGCCAAGTTTTTTGAATGTTTTGATCAGTTCTGGCTGGTTTTCTAATGTTTTGGCATCTTTTCAGAATGTTTTGATGAGTTTTGCGGGTCCAAATTATTTTGGCGGGTTTTCGGAATATTTTGGTTGGTTTTGATTTGTTTTTATGATGTTTAGGTGGGTTTTCGGAATGTCTTGGTTGGGTTTTAGAATGTTTTGTATTCTCTTGAGTTGTTTTTATTGTGTTGGCAGGTTTTGGAATGTTTGGATTCTTTTTGGCGGGTGTTCGGAATGTTTTGGCGGGTGTTCGGAATGTTTTGATTAGTTTTGACGGGTTTTGAAATATTTTGGCCGGTTTTTAGAAGGTTTGGATTTGTTTTGATTTGTTTTGATTCTGTTTAGCCCAGTTTTTGGTGTGTTTGGATTAGCTTTGGTGGGCTTGATCATGTTTTGTCCGGTTTTTTCAAATGTATTGATCACCTCTGTCTGGTTTTCTATTTTGGCGGGTTTGAAAATATTTTTGGATGAGTTTTGGCGGGTTTGAAAATATTTTGGCTCTTTGCGCAGAGATGACGGTGCCGGTTGCGGTGCGCTCCGGGGCGCTCCTTCTGCGGAAAGACGCCTGGCAGCGGCACTTGGGACAGCTCCGCGTCTCCGTATTCTGCGTTTCTTGCCTTCTGCATCTCAGCAAAATGCTTTCCCACTAGGTCTAGCAAGGAGAAACTGTGGCAGCTGAGTAGATGTAGCCCGGCCCGCCCTTTGAAGTTGACAAGTTCTTGGCATCTCAGAGCCTCAAGGCAAGAGCAAGGTTCTCTATGGTAGGCTGGGGCAGAACTAGCAGCAAGCAGAGCAAAGTTGTCCAAGAATAGCTTCCATTGGAATGCTAATGGCAATTGAAGAGGCAGGCCAGTGGCAAGCCACTAGCTTCTAGCAGTTTGAAAGTTGCAGACACAGTGCAGGTGTTGTGCGGCTTCCTTCTTGGCCTCCTAGAAGGTGCCGCGTTCTCCGTCTCTTGCTTGCCAATATGTTGCCGTGTTCCTCCTATTGTTTGGGTTGTTTTGATTTGTTTTTATGATGTTTTGGCGGGTTTTCGAAATATTTTGGTGGTGTTTTAGAATGTTTTGTTTTCTCTTGTGTTGTTTTTATTGTCTTGGCAGGTTGTGGAACGTTTGGATTCCTTTTGGCGGGTTTGAAAATATTTTGGCTCTTTGCGCAGAGATGACGGTGCCGGTTGCGGTGCGCTCCGGGGCGCTCCTTCTGCGGAAAGACGCCTGGCAGCGGCACTTGGGACAGCTCCGCGTCTCTGTATTCTGCGTTTCTTGCCTTCTGCATCTCAGCAAAATGCTTTCCCACTAGGTCTAGCAAGGAGAAACTGTGGCAGCTGAGTAGATGTAGCCCGGCCCGCCCTTTGAAGTTGACAAGTTCTTGGCATCTCAGAGCCTCAAGGCAAGAGCGAGGTTCTCTATGGTAGGCTGGGGCAGAACTAGCAGCAAGCAGAGCAAAGTTGTCCAAGAATAGCTTCCATTGAAATGCTAATGGCAATTGAAGAGGCAGGCAAGTGGTAAGCCTTGAAATTCTAGCAGTTAGAAAGATGCAGACAAGGTCCGGGTGTTGTGCGGCTTCACTCTTCGCATCGTAGAAGGTACCGCGCTCTCCGTCTCTCGGATGCGATCAAGCGGCTCTTCGCGCAGAGAGCACTGTGCCGGTCACTGTGCGCTGCGGAGCTCTCTTTCTGCCGAAAGACGCCTGGCAGCGGCACTTAACTTCGGAGAGCTCCGTATCTCCGTATTCTGCATTTCTTGTCTTCTGCGTCTCAGCAAAATGCTTTTCCACTGTGTCTAGCAAGGAGAAACTGTGCCAGCACAGTATACGTGCCCGGACTTGTGTTCTCAATTCCCGAGTTCTCGGCATCTCAAAATCTAAAGGGAAGAGCAAGGTTATCTATGGTAGGCTGGGGCAGAACTAGAAGCAAGCAGAGCAAAGTTGTGCAAGAATACCTTCCTTTCGGATGCTAATGGCAATTGAAGAGGCAGGCAAGTGCTAAGCCTTGAAATTCTAGCAGTTAGAAAGCTGCGGACACAGTCCGGGTGTTGTGCGGCTTCACTCTTCGCATCGTGGAAGGTACCGCGCTCTCCGTCTCTCGGATGCGATCAAGCGGCTCTTCGCGCAGAGAGCACTGTGCCGGTCACTGTGCGCTGCGGAGCTCTCTTTCTGCCGAAAGACGCCTGGCAGCGGCACATAACTTCGGAGAGCTCCGTATCTCCGTATTCTGCATTTCTTGTCTTCTGCGTCTCAGCAAAATGCTTTTCCACTGTGTCTAGCAAGGAGAAACTGTGCCAGCACAGTATACGTGCCCGGACTTGTGTTCTCAATTCCCGAGTTCTCGGCATCTCAAAATCTAAAGGGAAGAGCAAGGTTATCTATGGTAGGCTGGGGCAGAACTAGAAGCAAGCAGAGCAAAGTTGTGCAAGAATACCTTCCTTTCGGATGCTAATGGCAATTGAAGAGGCAGGCAAGTGGTAAGCCTTGAACTTCTAGCAGTTAGAAAGCTGCGGAAACAGTGCAGGCGTTGTGCGGCTTCACTCTTCGCATCCTAGAACGTGGCGCGCTCTCCGTCTCTCGGATGCCATCTAGCGGGTGTTTGCGCAGAGAGCGCTGTGCTGATCGCGGTTCTAAATATTTTTCTGGGTTTTTGGGATGTTTTGGTTCGTTTTTGTGAAGTTTTGGAGAGTTTTGGAATATTTCGGTTCCTTTCGGCGGGTTTTGAAATATTTTGCCCGGATTTTTAAAATGTTTTTATTTGTTTTTATTATTTTTTGGTAAGTTTTTTTGTGTTTTGATAAGTCCTGGCTGGTTTTCTAGTATTTTGGCGTGTTTTCCGAATGTTTTGATCACTTTTGGCGGGTTCTAAAGTATTTCGTCTGGTGTTTGGATTGTTTTAATTTGTTTTGATTTGTTTTTCTTATGTTTTGGTGGGTTCTTGGAAAGGTTTGGTTCATTTTTGCGTATTTTAAAGTATTTTAGCGGGTTTTTGGAATGTTTTGATTTGCATTGATTTTCTTTCTAATGTTTTGACGGATTTTTTGTATGTTTTTTGCGTCTATTGGGAATGTTGTGATCAGTTTCGACGTGTGTATTAACATTTTGGCAGGTTTTTGGAATGTTTTAATTGTTTTTTTACAATATTTCAGCTGGTTTGGGAAATTTTAATTACTTTTGATGTGTTTTACAATATTTTGCCTGGTGTTTGGAATTTCTTGGTTTGTTTTGATTTGTTTTTATAAAGTTTTTGGAAAATTTTGATTCTTTTTGGTGAGTTTTAAAATAGTTTGGCGGGCTTAAAATAATTTGGTGAGTTTTTACAATGTTTTAGCTGGTATTGATTTGTTTTTATTATGTTTTGGCAAGCTTTTTGAAATATTTGGATCAGTTCTGGCTGGTTTTCTAGTATTTTGGCATGTCTTCAGAATGTTTTGATCCGTTTTGGCGGGTTTTAATATATTTTGGCAGGTTTTTAGAATATTTTGTTTGGTTTTCCTATGTCTTTATTATGTTTTGGAGGGCTTTTAGAATGTTTAGATTACTTTGGGCGGGTTTTTAGGATTTTTTTGGTTGGTTTTGATTAGTTTATGTTATGTTTAGTCAGTTTTTTGGTGTGTTTGGATTAGTTTTATTGGGCTTTATCATGTTTTGGCGGTTTTTTTGAATGTTTTATTGACTTCTGACAAATTATATAATATTTTGGCAGGTTTTCAGTATGTTTTGATCAGTTTTTGGGGAGTTCTAAAATATTTTGTCAAGTTTTTGGAATTTTTTGGTTGGTTTTGATTTGTTTTTATGATGTTTTGCCAAGTTTTTTGAATGTTTTGATCAGTTCTGGCTGGTTTTCTAATGTTTTGGCATCTTTTCAGAATGTTTTGATGAGTTTTGCGGGTCCAAATTATTTTGGCGGGTTTTCGGAATATTTTGGTTGGTTTTGATTTGTTTTTATGATGTTTTGGCGGGTTTTCGGAATGTCTTGGTTGGGTTTTAGAATGTTTTGTATTCTCTTGAGTTGTTTTTATTGTGTTGGCAGGTTTTGGAATGTTTGGATTCTTTTTGGCGGGTGTTCGGAATGTTTTGGCGGGTGTTCGGAATGTTTTGATTAGTTTTGACGGGTTTTGAAATAGTTTGGCCGGTTTTTAGAAGGTTTCGATTTGTTTTGATTTGTTTTGATTCTGTTTAGCCCAGTTTTTGGTGTGTTTGGATTAGCTTTGGTGGGCTTGATCATGTTTTGTCCGGTTTTTTCAAATGTATTGATCACCTCTGTCTGGTTTTCTATTTTGGCGGGTTTGAAAATATTTTTGGATGAGTTTTGGCGGGTTTGAAAATATTTTGGCTCTTTGCGCAGAGATGACGGTGCCGGTTGCGGTGCGCTCCGGGGCGCTCCTTCTGCGGAAAGACGCCTGGCAGCGGCACTTGGGACAGCTCCGCGTCTCCGTATTCTGCGTTTCTTGCCTTCTGCATCTCAGCAAAATGCTTTCCCACTAGGTCTAGCAAGGAGAAACTGTGGCAGCTGAGTAGATGTAGCCCGGCCCGCCCTTTGAAGTTGACAAGTTCTTGGCATCTCAGAGCCTCAAGGCAAGAGCAAGGTTCTCTATGCTAGGCTGGGGCAGAACTAGCAGCAAGCAGAGCAAAGTTGTCCAAGAATAGCTTCCATTGGAATGCTAATGGCAATTGAAGAGGCAGGCCAGTGGCAAGCCACTAGCTTCTAGCAGTTTGAAAGTTGCAGACACAGTGCAGGTGTTGTGCGGCTTCCTTCTTGGCCTCCTAGAAGGTGCCGCGCTCTCCGTCTCTTGCTTGCCAATATGTTGCCGTGTTCCTCCTATTGTTTGGGTTGTTTTGATTTGTTTTTATGATGTTTTGGCGGGTTTTCGAAATATTTTGGTGGTGTTTTAGAATGTTTTGTTTTCTCTTGTGTTGTTTTTATTGTCTTGGCAGGTTGTGGAACGTTTGGATTCCTTTTGGCGGGTTTGAAAATATTTTGGCTCTTTGCGCAGAGATGACGGTGCCGGTTGCGGTGCGCTCCGGGGCGCTCCTTCTGCGGAAAGACGCCTGGCAGCGGCACTTGGGACAGCTCCGCGTCTCTGTATTCTGCGTTTCTTGCCTTCTGCATCTCAGCAAAATGCTTTCCCACTAGGTCTAGCAAGGAGAAACTGTGGCAGCTGAGTAGATGTAGCCCGGCCCGCCCTTTGAAGTTGACAAGTTCTTGGCATCTCAGAGCCTCAAGGCAAGAGCGAGGTTCTCTATGGTAGGCTGGGGCAGAACTAGCAGCAAGCAGAGCAAAGTTGTCCAAGAATAGCTTCCATTGAAATGCTAATGGCAATTGAAGAGGCAGGCAAGTGGTAAGCCTTGAAATTCTAGCAGTTAGAAAGATGCAGACAAGGTCCGGGTGTTGTGCGGCTTCACTCTTCGCATCGTAGAAGGTACCGCGCTCTCCGTCTCTCGGATGCGATCAAGCGGCTCTTCGCGCAGAGAGCACTGTGCCGGTCACTGTGCGCTGCGGAGCTCTCTTTCTGCCGAAAGACGCCTGGCAGCGGCACTTAACTTCGGAGAGCTCCGTATCTCCGTATTCTGCATTTCTTGTCTTCTGCGTCTCAGCAAAATGCTTTTCCACTGTGTCTAGCAAGGAGAAACTGTGCCAGCACAGTATACGTGCCCGGACTTGTGTTCTCAATTCCCGAGTTCTCGGCATCTCAAAATCTAAAGGGAAGAGCAAGGTTATCTATGGTAGGCTGGGGCAGAACTAGAAGCAAGCAGAGCAAAGTTGTGCAAGAATACCTTCCTTTCGGATGCTAATGGCAATTGAAGAGGCAGGCAAGTGCTAAGCCTTGAAATTCTAGCAGTTAGAAAGCTGCGGACACAGTCCGGGTGTTGTGCGGCTTCACTCTTCGCATCGTGGAAGGTACCGCGCTCTCCGTCTCTCGGATGCGATCAAGCGGCTCTTCGCGCAGAGAGCACTGTGCCGGTCACTGTGCGCTGCGGAGCTCTCTTTCTGCCGAAAGACGCCTGGCAGCGGCACATAACTTCGGAGAGCTCCGTATCTCCGTATTCTGCATTTCTTGTCTTCTGCGTCTCAGCAAAATGCTTTTCCACTGTGTCTAGCAAGGAGAAACTGTGCCAGCACAGTATACGTGCCCGGACTTGTGTTCTCAATTCCCGAGTTCTCGGCATCTCAAAATCTAAAGGGAAGAGCAAGGTTATCTATGGTAGGCTGGGGCAGAACTAGAAGCAAGCAGAGCAAAGTTGTGCAAGAATACCTTCCTTTCGGATGCTAATGGCAATTGAAGAGGCAGGCAAGTGGTAAGCCTTGAACTTCTAGCAGTTAGAAAGCTGCGGAAACAGTGCAGGCGTTGTGCGGCTTCACTCTTCGCATCCTAGAACGTGGCGCGCTCTCCGTCTCTCGGATGCCATCTAGCGGGTGTTTGCGCAGAGAGCGCTGTGCTGATCGCGGTTCTAAATATTTTTCTGGGTTTTTGGGATGTTTTGGTTCGTTTTTGTGAAGTTTTGGAGAGTTTTGGAATATTTCGGTTCCTTTCGGCGGGTTTTGAAATATTTTGCCCGGATTTTTAAAATGTTTTTATTTGTTTTTATTATTTTTTGGTAAGTTTTTTTGTGTTTTGATAAGTCCTGGCTGGTTTTCTAGTATTTTGGCGTGTTTTCCGAATGTTTTGATCACTTTTGGCGGGTTCTAAAGTATTTCGTCTGGTGTTTGGATTGTTTTAATTTGTTTTGATTTGTTTTTCTTATGTTTTGGTGGGTTCTTGGAAAGGTTTGGTTCATTTTTGCGTATTTTAAAGTATTTTAGCGGGTTTTTGGAATGTTTTGATTTGCATTGATTTTCTTTCTAATGTTTTGACGGATTTTTTGTATGTTTTTTGCGTCTATTGGGAATGTTGTGATCAGTTTCGACGTGTGTATTAACATTTTGGCAGGTTTTTGGAATGTTTTAATTGTTTTTTTACAATATTTCAGCTGGTTTGGGAAATTTTAATTACTTTTGATGTGTTTTACAATATTTTGCCTGGTGTTTGGAATTTCTTGGTTTGTTTTGATTTGTTTTTATAAAGTTTTTGGAAAATTTTGATTCTTTTTGGTGAGTTTTAAAATAGTTTGGCGGGCTTAAAATAATTTGGTGAGTTTTTACAATGTTTTAGCTGGTATTGATTTGTTTTTATTATGTTTTGGCAAGCTTTTTGAAATATTTGGATCAGTTCTGGCTGGTTTTCTAGTATTTTGGCATGTCTTCAGAATGTTTTGATCCGTTTTGGCGGGTTTTAATATATTTTGGCAGGTTTTTAGAATATTTTGTTTGGTTTTCCTATGTCTTTATTATGTTTTGGAGGGCTTTTAGAATGTTTAGATTACTTTGGGCGGGTTTTTAGGATTTTTTTGGTTGGTTTTGATTAGTTTATGTTATGTTTAGTCAGTTTTTTGGTGTGTTTGGATTAGTTTTATTGGGCTTTATCATGTTTTGGCGGTTTTTTTGAATGTTTTATTGACTTCTGACAAATTATATAATATTTTGGCAGGTTTTCAGTATGTTTTGATCAGTTTTTGGGGAGTTCTAAAATATTTTGTCAAGTTTTTGGAATTTTTTGGTTGGTTTTGATTTGTTTTTATGATGTTTTGCCAAGTTTTTTGAATGTTTTGATCAGTTCTGGCTGGTTTTCTAATGTTTTGGCATCTTTTCAGAATGTTTTGATGAGTTTTGCGGGTCCAAATTATTTTGGCGGGTTTTCGGAATATTTTGGTTGGTTTTGATTTGTTTTTATGATGTTTTGGCGGGTTTTCGGAATGTCTTGGTTGGGTTTTAGAATGTTTTGTATTCTCTTGAGTTGTTTTTATTGTGTTGGCAGGTTTTGGAATGTTTGGATTCTTTTTGGCGGGTGTTCGGAATGTTTTGGCGGGTGTTCGGAATGTTTTGATTAGTTTTGACGGGTTTTGAAATATTTTGGCCGGTTTTTAGAAGGTTTGGATTTGTTTTGATTTGTTTTGATTCTGTTTAGCCCAGTTTTTGGTGTGTTTGGATTAGCTTTGGTGGGCTTGATCATGTTTTGTCCGGTTTTTTCAAATGTATTGATCACCTCTGTCTGGTTTTCTATTTTGGCGGGTTTGAAAATATTTTTGGATGAGTTTTGGCGGGTTTGAAAATATTTTGGCTCTTTGCGCAGAGATGACGGTGCCGGTTGCGGTGCGCTCCGGGGCGCTCCTTCTGCGGAAAGACGCCTGGCAGCGGCACTTGGGACAGCTCCGCGTCTCCGTATTCTGCGTTTCTTGCCTTCTGCATCTCAGCAAAATGCTTTCCCACTAGGTCTAGCAAGGAGAAACTGTGGCAGCTGAGTAGATGTAGCCCGGCCCGCCCTTTGAAGTTGACAAGTTCTTGGCATCTCAGAGCCTCAAGGCAAGAGCAAGGTTCTCTATGCTAGGCTGGGGCAGAACTAGCAGCAAGCAGAGCAAAGTTGTCCAAGAATAGCTTCCATTGGAATGCTAATGGCAATTGAAGAGGCAGGCCAGTGGCAAGCCACTAGCTTCTAGCAGTTTGAAAGTTGCAGACACAGTGCAGGTGTTGTGCGGCTTCCTTCTTGGCCTCCTAGAAGGTGCCGCGCTCTCCGTCTCTTGCTTGCCAATATGTTGCCGTGTTCCTCCTATTGTTTGGGTTGTTTTGATTTGTTTTTATGATGTTTTGGCGGGTTTTCGAAATATTTTGGTGGTGTTTTAGAATGTTTTGTTTTCTCTTGTGTTGTTTTTATTGTCTTGGCAGGTTGTGGAACGTTTGGATTCCTTTTGGCGGGTTTGAAAATATTTTGGCTCTTTGCGCAGAGATGACGGTGCCGGTTGCGGTGCGCTCCGGGGCGCTCCTTCTGCGGAAAGACGCCTGGCAGCGGCACTTGGGACAGCTCCGCGTCTCTGTATTCTGCGTTTCTTGCCTTCTGCATCTCAGCAAAATGCTTTCCCACTAGGTCTAGCAAGGAGAAACTGTGGCAGCTGAGTAGATGTAGCCCGGCCCGCCCTTTGAAGTTGACAAGTTCTTGGCATCTCAGAGCCTCAAGGCAAGAGCGAGGTTCTCTATGGTAGGCTGGGGCAGAACTAGCAGCAAGCAGAGCAAAGTTGTCCAAGAATAGCTTCCATTGAAATGCTAATGGCAATTGAAGAGGCAGGCAAGTGGTAAGCCTTGAAATTCTAGCAGTTAGAAAGATGCAGACAAGGTCCGGGTGTTGTGCGGCTTCACTCTTCGCATCGTAGAAGGTACCGCGCTCTCCGTCTCTCGGATGCGATCAAGCGGCTCTTCGCGCAGAGAGCACTGTGCCGGTCACTGTGCGCTGCGGAGCTCTCTTTCTGCTGAAAGACGCCTGGCAGCGGCACTTAACTTCGGAGAGCTCCATATCTCCGTATTCTGCATTTCTTGTCTTCTGCGTCTCAGCAAAATGCTTTTCCACTGTGTCTAGCAAGGAGAAACTGTGCCAGCACAGTATACGTGCCCGGACTTGTGTTCTCAATTCCCGAGTTCTCGGCATCTCAAAATCTAAAGGGAAGAGCAAGGTTATCTATGGTAGGCTGGGGCAGAACTAGAAGCAAGCAGAGCAAAGTTGTGCAAGAATACCTTCCTTTCGGATGCTAATGGCAATTGAAGAGGCAGGCAAGTGCTAAGCCTTGAAATTCTAGCAGTTAGAAAGCTGCGGACACAGTCCGGGTGTTGTGCGGCTTCACTCTTCGCATCCTAGAACGTGGCGCGCTCTCCGTCTCTCGGATGCCATCTAGCGGGTGTTTGCGCAGAGAGCGCTGTGCTGATCGCGGTTCTAAATATTTTTCTGGGTTTTTGGGATGTTTTGGTTCGTTTTTGTGAAGTTTTGGAGAGTTTTGGAATATTTCGGTTCCTTTCGGCGGGTTTTGAAATATTTTGCCCGGATTTTTAAAATGTTTTTATTTGTTTTTATTATTTTTTGGTAAGTTTTTTTGTGTTTTGATAAGTCCTGGCTGGTTTTCTAGTATTTTGGCGTGTTTTCCGAATGTTTTGATCACTTTTGGCGGGTTCTAAAGTATTTCGTCTGGTGTTTGGATTGTTTTAATTTGTTTTGATTTGTTTTTCTTATGTTTTGGTGGGTTCTTGGAAAGGTTTGGTTCATTTTTGCGTATTTTAAAGTATTTTAGCGGGTTTTTGGAATGTTTTGATTTGCATTGATTTTCTTTCTAATGTTTTGACGGATTTTTTGTATGTTTTTTGCGTCTATTGGGAATGTTGTGATCAGTTTCGACGTGTGTATTAACATTTTGGCAGGTTTTTGGAATGTTTTAATTGTTTTTTTACAATATTTCAGCTGGTTTGGGAAATTTTAATTACTTTTGATGTGTTTTACAATATTTTGCCTGGTGTTTGGAATTTCTTGGTTTGTTTTGATTTGTTTTTATAAAGTTTTTGGAAAATTTTGATTCTTTTTGGTGAGTTTTAAAATAGTTTGGCGGGCTTAAAATAATTTGGTGAGTTTTTACAATGTTTTAGCTGGTATTGATTTGTTTTTATTATGTTTTGGCAAGCTTTTTGAAATATTTGGATCAGTTCTGGCTGGTTTTCTAGTATTTTGGCATGTCTTCAGAATGTTTTGATCCGTTTTGGCGGGTTTTAATATATTTTGGCAGGTTTTTAGAATATTTTGTTTGGTTTTCCTATGTCTTTATTATGTTTTGGAGGGCTTTTAGAATGTTTAGATTACTTTGGGCGGGTTTTTAGGATTTTTTTGGTTGGTTTTGATTAGTTTATGTTATGTTTAGTCAGTTTTTTGGTGTGTTTGGATTAGTTTTATTGGGCTTTATCATGTTTTGGCGGTTTTTTTGAATGTTTTATTGACTTCTGACAAATTATATAATATTTTGGCAGGTTTTCAGTATGTTTTGATCAGTTTTTGGGGAGTTCTAAAATATTTTGTCAAGTTTTTGGAATTTTTTGGTTGGTTTTGATTTGTTTTTATGATGTTTTGCCAAGTTTTTTGAATGTTTTGATCAGTTCTGGCTGGTTTTCTAATGTTTTGGCATCTTTTCAGAATGTTTTGATGAGTTTTGCGGGTCCAAATTATTTTGGCGGGTTTTCGGAATATTTTGGTTGGTTTTGATTTGTTTTTATGATGTTTTGGCGGGTTTTCGGAATGTCTTGGTTGGGTTTTAGAATGTTTTGTATTCTCTTGAGTTGTTTTTATTGTGTTGGCAGGTTTTGGAATGTTTGGATTCTTTTTGGCGGGTGTTCGGAATGTTTTGGCGGGTGTTCGGAATGTTTTGATTAGTTTTGACGGGTTTTGAAATATTTTGGCCGGTTTTTAGAAGGTTTGGATTTGTTTTGATTTGTTTTGATTCTGTTTAGCCCAGTTTTTGGTGTGTTTGGATTAGCTTTGGTGGGCTTGATCATGTTTTGTCCGGTTTTTTCAAATGTATTGATCACCTCTGTCTGGTTTTCTATTTTGGCGGGTTTGAAAATATTTTTGGATGAGTTTTGGCGGGTTTGAAAATATTTTGGCTCTTTGCGCAGAGATGACGGTGCCGGTTGCGGTGCGCTCCGGGGCGCTCCTTCTGCGGAAAGACGCCTGGCAGCGGCACTTGGGACAGCTCCGCGTCTCCGTATTCTGCGTTTCTTGCCTTCTGCATCTCAGCAAAATGCTTTCCCACTAGGTCTAGCAAGGAGAAACTGTGGCAGCTGAGTAGATGTAGCCCGGCCCGCCCTTTGAAGTTGACAAGTTCTTGGCATCTCAGAGCCTCAAGGCAAGAGCAAGGTTCTCTATGGTAGGCTGGGGCAGAACTAGCAGCAAGCAGAGCAAAGTTGTCCAAGAATAGCTTCCATTGGAATGCTAATGGCAATTGAAGAGGCAGGCCAGTGGCAAGCCACTAGCTTCTAGCAGTTTGAAAGTTGCAGACACAGTGCAGGTGTTGTGCGGCTTCCTTCTTGGCCTCCTAGAAGGTGCCGCGCTCTCCGTCTCTTGCTTGCCAATATGTTGCCGTGTTCCTCCTATTGTTTGGGTTGTTTTGATTTGTTTTTATGATGTTTTGGCGGGTTTTCGAAATATTTTGGTGGTGTTTTAGAATGTTTTGTTTTCTCTTGTGTTGTTTTTATTGTCTTGGCAGGTTGTGGAACGTTTGGATTCCTTTTGGCGGGTTTGAAAATATTTTGGCTCTTTGCGCAGAGATGACGGTGCCGGTTGCGGTGCGCTCCGGGGCGCTCCTTCTGCGGAAAGACGCCTGGCAGCGGCACTTGGGACAGCTCCGCGTCTCTGTATTCTGCGTTTCTTGCCTTCTGCATCTCAGCAAAATGCTTTCCCACTAGGTCTAGCAAGGAGAAACTGTGGCAGCTGAGTAGATGTAGCCCGGCCCGCCCTTTGAAGTTGACAAGTTCTTGGCATCTCAGAGCCTCAAGGCAAGAGCGAGGTTCTCTATGGTAGGCTGGGGCAGAACTAGCAGCAAGCAGAGCAAAGTTGTCCAAGAATAGCTTCCATTGAAATGCTAATGGCAATTGAAGAGGCAGGCAAGTGGTAAGCCTTGAAATTCTAGCAGTTAGAAAGATGCAGACAAGGTCCGGGTGTTGTGCGGCTTCACTCTTCGCATCGTAGAAGGTACCGCGCTCTCCGTCTCTCGGATGCGATCAAGCGGCTCTTCGCGCAGAGAGCACTGTGCCGGTCACTGTGCGCTGCGGAGCTCTCTTTCTGCCGAAAGACGCCTGGCAGCGGCACTTAACTTCGGAGAGCTCCGTATCTCCGTATTCTGCATTTCTTGTCTTCTGCGTCTCAGCAAAATGCTTTTCCACTGTGTCTAGCAAGGAGAAACTGTGCCAGCACAGTATACGTGCCCGGACTTGTGTTCTCAATTCCCGAGTTCTCGGCATCTCAAAATCTAAAGGGAAGAGCAAGGTTATCTATGGTAGGCTGGGGCAGAACTAGAAGCAAGCAGAGCAAAGTTGTGCAAGAATACCTTCCTTTCGGATGCTAATGGCAATTGAAGAGGCAGGCAAGTGCTAAGCCTTGAACTTCTAGCAGTTAGAAAGCTGCGGACACAGTCCGGGTGTTGTGCGGCTTCACTCTTCGCATCGTGGAAGGTACCGCGCTCTCCGTCTCTCGGATGCGATCAAGTGGCTCTTCGCGCAGAGAGCACTGTGCCGGTCACTGTGCGCTGCGGAGCTCTCTTTCTGCCGAAAGACGCCTGGCAGCGGCACATAACTTCGGAGAGCTCCGTATCTCCGTATTCTGCATTTCTTGTCTTCTGCGTCTCAGCAAAATGCTTTTCCACTGTGTCTAGCAAGGAGAAACTGTGCCAGCACAGTATACGTGCCCGGACTTGTGTTCTCAATTCCCGAGTTCTCGGCATCTCAAAATCTAAAGGGAAGAGCAAGGTTATCTATGGTAGGCTGGGGCAGAACTAGAAGCAAGCAGAGCAAAGTTGTGCAAGAATACCTTCCTTTCGGATGCTAATGGCAATTGAAGAGGCAGGCAAGTGGTAAGCCTTGAACTTCTAGCAGTTAGAAAGCTGCGGAAACAGTGCAGGCGTTGTGCGGCTTCACTCTTCGCATCCTAGAACGTGGCGCGCTCTCCGTCTCTCGGATGCCATCTAGCGGGTGTTTGCGCAGAGAGCGCTGTGCTGATCGCGGTTCTAAATATTTTTCTGGGTTTTTGGGATGTTTTGGTTCGTTTTTGTGAAGTTTTGGAGAGTTTTGGAATATTTCGGTTCCTTTCGGCGGGTTTTGAAATATTTTGCCCGGATTTTTAAAATGTTTTTATTTGTTTTTATTATTTTTTGGTAAGTTTTTTTGTGTTTTGATAAGTCCTGGCTGGTTTTCTAGTATTTTGGCGTGTTTTCCGAATGTTTTGATCACTTTTGGCGGGTTCTAAAGTATTTCGTCTGGTGTTTGGATTGTTTTAATTTGTTTTGATTTGTTTTTCTTATGTTTTGGTGGGTTCTTGGAAAGGTTTGGTTCATTTTTGCGTATTTTAAAGTATTTTAGCGGGTTTTTGGAATGTTTTGATTTGCATTGATTTTCTTTCTAATGTTTTGACGGATTTTTTGTATGTTTTTTGCGTCTATTGGGAATGTTGTGATCAGTTTCGACGTGTGTATTAACATTTTGGCAGGTTTTTGGAATGTTTTAATTGTTTTTTTACAATATTTCAGCTGGTTTGGGAAATTTTAATTACTTTTGATGTGTTTTACAATATTTTGCCTGGTGTTTGGAATTTCTTGGTTTGTTTTGATTTGTTTTTATAAAGTTTTTGGAAAATTTTGATTCTTTTTGGTGAGTTTTAAAATAGTTTGGCGGGCTTAAAATAATTTGGTGAGTTTTTACAATGTTTTAGCTGGTATTGATTTGTTTTTATTATGTTTTGGCAAGCTTTTTGAAATATTTGGATCAGTTCTGGCTGGTTTTCTAGTATTTTGGCATGTCTTCAGAATGTTTTGATCCGTTTTGGCGGGTTTTAATATATTTTGGCAGGTTTTTAGAATATTTTGTTTGGTTTTCCTATGTCTTTATTATGTTTTGGAGGGCTTTTAGAATGTTTAGATTACTTTGGGCGGGTTTTTAGGATTTTTTTGGTTGGTTTTGATTAGTTTATGTTATGTTTAGTCAGTTTTTTGGTGTGTTTGGATTAGTTTTATTGGGCTTTATCATGTTTTGGCGGTTTTTTTGAATGTTTTATTGACTTCTGACAAATTATATAATATTTTGGCAGGTTTTCAGTATGTTTTGATCAGTTTTTGGGGAGTTCTAAAATATTTTGTCAAGTTTTTGGAATTTTTTGGTTGGTTTTGATTTGTTTTTATGATGTTTTGCCAAGTTTTTTGAATGTTTTGATCAGTTCTGGCTGGTTTTCTAATGTTTTGGCATCTTTTCAGAATGTTTTGATGAGTTTTGCGGGTCCAAATTATTTTGGCGGGTTTTCGGAATATTTTGGTTGGTTTTGATTTGTTTTTATGATGTTTTGGCGGGTTTTCGGAATGTCTTGGTTGGGTTTTAGAATGTTTTGTATTCTCTTGAGTTGTTTTTATTGTGTTGGCAGGTTTTGGAATGTTTGGATTCTTTTTGGCGGGTGTTCGGAATGTTTTGGCGGGTGTTCGGAATGTTTTGATTAGTTTTGACGGGTTTTGAAATATTTTGGCCGGTTTTTAGAAGGTTTCGATTTGTTTTGATTTGTTTTGATTCTGTTTAGCCCAGTTTTTGGTGTGTTTGGATTAGCTTTGGTGGGCTTGATCATGTTTTGTCCGGTTTTTTCAAATGTATTGATCACCTCTGTCTGGTTTTCTATTTTGGCGGGTTTGAAAATATTTTTGGATGAGTTTTGGCGGGTTTTAAAATATTTTGGCTCTTTGCGCAGAGATGACGGTGCCGGTTGCGGTGCGCTCCGGGGCGCTCCTTCTGCGGAAAGACGCCTGGCAGCGGCACTTGGGACAGCTCCGCGTCTCCGTATTCTGCGTTTCTTGCCTTCTGCATCTCAGCAAAATGCTTTCCCACTAGGTCTAGCAAGGAGAAACTGTGGCAGCTGAGTAGATGTAGCCCGGCCCGCCCTTTGAAGTTGACAAGTTCTTGGCATCTCAGAGCCTCAAGGCAAGAGCAAGGTTCTCTATGGTAGGCTGGGGCAGAACTAGCAGCAAGCAGAGCAAAGTTGTCCAAGAATAGCTTCCATTGGAATGCTAATGGCAATTGAAGAGGCAGGCCAGTGGCAAGCCACTAGCTTCTAGCAGTTTGAAAGTTGCAGACACAGTGCAGGTGTTGTGCGGCTTCCTTCTTGGCCTCCTAGAAGGTGCCGCGCTCTCCGTCTCTTGCTTGCCAATATGTTGCCGTGTTCCTCCTATTGTTTGGGTTGTTTTGATTTGTTTTTATGATGTTTTGGCGGGTTTTCGAAATATTTTGGTGGTGTTTTAGAATGTTTTGTTTTCTCTTGTGTTGTTTTTATTGTCTTGGCAGGTTGTGGAACGTTTGGATTCCTTTTGGCGGGTTTGAAAATATTTTGGCTCTTTGCGCAGAGATGACGGTGCCGGTTGCGGTGCGCTCCGGGGCGCTCCTTCTGCGGAAAGACGCCTGGCAGCGGCACTTGGGACAGCTCCGCGTCTCTGTATTCTGCGTTTCTTGCCTTCTGCATCTCAGCAAAATGCTTTCCCACTAGGTCTAGCAAGGAGAAACTGTGGCAGCTGAGTAGATGTAGCCCGGCCCGCCCTTTGAAGTTGACAAGTTCTTGGCATCTCAGAGCCTCAAGGCAAGAGCGAGGTTCTCTATGGTAGGCTGGGGCAGAACTAGCAGCAAGCAGAGCAAAGTTGTCCAAGAATAGCTTCCATTGAAATGCTAATGGCAATTGAAGAGGCAGGCAAGTGGTAAGCCTTGAAATTCTAGCAGTTAGAAAGATGCAGACAAGGTCCGGGTGTTGTGCGGCTTCACTCTTCGCATCGTAGAAGGTACCGCGCTCTCCGTCTCTCGGATGCGATCAAGCGGCTCTTCGCGCAGAGAGCACTGTGCCGGTCACTGTGCGCTGCGGAGCTCTCTTTCTGCCGAAAGACGCCTGGCAGCGGCACTTAACTTCGGAGAGCTCCGTATCTCCGTATTCTGCATTTCTTGTCTTCTGCGTCTCAGCAAAATGCTTTTCCACTGTGTCTAGCAAGGAGAAACTGTGCCAGCACAGTATACGTGCCCGGACTTGTGTTCTCAATTCCCGAGTTCTCGGCATCTCAAAATCTAAAGGGAAGAGCAAGGTTATCTATGGTAGGCTGGGGCAGAACTAGAAGCAAGCAGAGCAAAGTTGTGCAAGAATACCTTCCTTTCGGATGCTAATGGCAATTGAAGAGGCAGGCAAGTGCTAAGCCTTGAAATTCTAGCAGTTAGAAAGCTGCGGACACAGTCCGGGTGTTGTGCGGCTTCACTCTTCGCATCGTGGAAGGTACCGCGCTCTCCGTCTCTCGGATGCGATCAAGCGGCTCTTCGCGCAGAGAGCACTGTGCCGGTCACTGTGCGCTGCGGAGCTCTCTTTCTGCCGAAAGACGCCTGGCAGCGGCACATAACTTCGGAGAGCTCCGTATCTCCGTATTCTGCATTTCTTGTCTTCTGCGTCTCAGCAAAATGCTTTTCCACTGTGTCTAGCAAGGAGAAACTGTGCCAGCACAGTATACGTGCCCGGACTTGTGTTCTCAATTCCCGAGTTCTCGGCATCTCAAAATCTAAAGGGAAGAGCAAGGTTATCTATGGTAGGCTGGGGCAGAACTAGAAGCAAGCAGAGCAAAGTTGTGCAAGAATACCTTCCTTTCGGATGCTAATGGCAATTGAAGAGGCAGGCAAGTGGTAAGCCTTGAACTTCTAGCAGTTAGAAAGCTGCGGAAACAGTGCAGGCGTTGTGCGGCTTCACTCTTCGCATCCTAGAACGTGGCGCGCTCTCCGTCTCTCGGATGCCATCTAGCGGGTGTTTGCGCAGAGAGCGCTGTGCTGATCGCGGTTCTAAATATTTTTCTGGGTTTTTGGGATGTTTTGGTTCGTTTTTGTGAAGTTTTGGAGAGTTTTGGAATATTTCGGTTCCTTTCGGCGGGTTTTGAAATATTTTGCCCGGATTTTTAAAATGTTTTTATTTGTTTTTATTATTTTTTGGTAAGTTTTTTTGTGTTTTGATAAGTCCTGGCTGGTTTTCTAGTATTTTGGCGTGTTTTCCGAATGTTTTGATCACTTTTGGCGGGTTCTAAAGTATTTCGTCTGGTGTTTGGATTGTTTTAATTTGTTTTGATTTGTTTTTCTTATGTTTTGGTGGGTTCTTGGAAAGGTTTGGTTCATTTTTGCGTATTTTAAAGTATTTTAGCGGGTTTTTGGAATGTTTTGATTTGCATTGATTTTCTTTCTAATGTTTTGACGGATTTTTTGTATGTTTTTTGCGTCTATTGGGAATGTTGTGATCAGTTTCGACGTGTGTATTAACATTTTGGCAGGTTTTTGGAATGTTTTAATTGTTTTTTTACAATATTTCAGCTGGTTTGGGAAATTTTAATTACTTTTGATGTGTTTTACAATATTTTGCCTGGTGTTTGGAATTTCTTGGTTTGTTTTGATTTGTTTTTATAAAGTTTTTGGAAAATTTTGATTCTTTTTGGTGAGTTTTAAAATAGTTTGGCGGGCTTAAAATAATTTGGTGAGTTTTTACAATGTTTTAGCTGGTATTGATTTGTTTTTATTATGTTTTGGCAAGCTTTTTGAAATATTTGGATCAGTTCTGGCTGGTTTTCTAGTATTTTGGCATGTCTTCAGAATGTTTTGATCCGTTTTGGTGGGTTTTAATATATTTTGGCAGGTTTTTAGAATATTTTGTTTGGTTTTCCTATGTCTTTATTATGTTTTGGAGGGCTTTTAGAATGTTTAGATTACTTTGGGCGGGTTTTTAGGATTTTTTTGGTTGGTTTTGATTAGTTTATGTTATGTTTAGTCAGTTTTTTGGTGTGTTTGGATTAGTTTTATTGGGCTTTATCATGTTTTGGCGGTTTTTTTGAATGTTTTATTGACTTCTGACAAATTATATAATATTTTGGCAGGTTTTCAGTATGTTTTGATCAGTTTTTGGGGAGTTCTAAAATATTTTGTCAAGTTTTTGGAATTTTTTGGTTGGTTTTGATTTGTTTTTATGATGTTTTGCCAAGTTTTTTGAATGTTTTGATCAGTTCTGGCTGGTTTTCTAATGTTTTGGCATCTTTTCAGAATGTTTTGATGAGTTTTGCGGGTCCAAATTATTTTGGCGGGTTTTCGGAATATTTTGGTTGGTTTTGATTTGTTTTTATGATGTTTTGGCGGGTTTTCGGAATGTCTTGGTTGGGTTTTAGAATGTTTTGTATTCTCTTGAGTTGTTTTTATTGTGTTGGCAGGTTTTGGAATGTTTGGATTCTTTTTGGCGGGTGTTCGGAATGTTTTGGCGGGTGTTCGGAATGTTTTGATTAGTTTTGACGGGTTTTGAAATATTTTGGCCGGTTTTTAGAAGGTTTCGATTTGTTTTGATTTGTTTTGATTCTGTTTAGCCCAGTTTTTGGTGTGTTTGGATTAGCTTTGGTGGGCTTGATCATGTTTTGTCCGGTTTTTTCAAATGTATTGATCACCTCTGTCTGGTTTTCTATTTTGGCGGGTTTGAAAATATTTTTGGATGAGTTTTGGCGGGTTTTAAAATATTTTGGCTCTTTGCGCAGAGATGACGGTGCCGGTTGCGGTGCGCTCCGGGGCGCTCCTTCTGCGGAAAGACGCCTGGCAGCGGCACTTGGGACAGCTCCGCGTCTCTGTATTCTGCGTTTCTTGCCTTCTGCATCTCAGCAAAATGCTTTCCCACTAGGTCTAGCAAGGAGAAACTGTGGCAGCTGAGTAGATGTAGCCCGGCCCGCCCTTTGAAGTTGACAAGTTCTTGGCATCTCAGAGCCTCAAGGCAAGAGCGAGGTTCTCTATGGTAGGCTGGGGCAGAACTAGCAGCAAGCAGAGCAAAGTTGTCCAAGAATAGCTTCCATTGAAATGCTAATGGCAATTGAAGAGGCAGGCAAGTGGTAAGCCTTGAAATTCTAGCAGTTAGAAAGATGCAGACAAGGTCCGGGTGTTGTGCGGCTTCACTCTTCGCATCGTAGAAGGTACCGCGCTCTCCGTCTCTCGGATGCGATCAAGCGGCTCTTCGCGCAGAGAGCACTGTGCCGGTCACTGTGCGCTGCGGAGCTCTCTTTCTGCCGAAAGACGCCTGGCAGCGGCACTTAACTTCGGAGAGCTCCGTATCTCCGTATTCTGCATTTCTTGTCTTCTGCGTCTCAGCAAAATGCTTTTCCACTGTGTCTAGCAAGGAGAAACTGTGCCAGCACAGTATACGTGCCCGGACTTGTGTTCTCAATTCCCGAGTTCTCGGCATCTCAAAATCTAAAGGGAAGAGCAAGGTTATCTATGGTAGGCTGGGGCAGAACTAGAAGCAAGCAGAGCAAAGTTGTGCAAGAATACCTTCCTTTCGGATGCTAATGGCAATTGAAGAGGCAGGCAAGTGCTAAGCCTTGAAATTCTAGCAGTTAGAAAGCTGCGGACACAGTCCGGGTGTTGTGCGGCTTCACTCTTCGCATCGTGGAAGGTACCGCGCTCTCCGTCTCTCGGATGCGATCAAGCGGCTCTTCGCGCAGAGAGCACTGTGCCGGTCACTGTGCGCTGCGGAGCTCTCTTTCTGCCGAAAGACGCCTGGCAGCGGCACATAACTTCGGAGAGCTCCGTATCTCCGTATTCTGCATTTCTTGTCTTCTGCGTCTCAGCAAAATGCTTTTCCACTGTGTCTAGCAAGGAGAAACTGTGCCAGCACAGTATACGTGCCCGGACTTGTGTTCTCAATTCCCGAGTTCTCGGCATCTCAAAATCTAAAGGGAAGAGCAAGGTTATCTATGGTAGGCTGGGGCAGAACTAGAAGCAAGCAGAGCAAAGTTGTGCAAGAATACCTTCCTTTCGGATGCTAATGGCAATTGAAGAGGCAGGCAAGTGCTAAGCCTTGAACTTCTAGCAGTTAGAAAGCTGCGGAAACAGTGCAGGCGTTGTGCGGCTTCACTCTTCGCATCCTAGAACGTGGCGCGCTCTCCGTCTCTCGGATGCCATCTAGCGGGTGTTTGCGCAGAGAGCGCTGTGCTGATCGCGGTTCTAAATATTTTTCTGGGTTTTTGGGATGTTTTGGTTCGTTTTTGTGAAGTTTTGGAGAGTTTTGGAATATTTCGGTTCCTTTCGGCGGGTTTTGAAATATTTTGCCCGGATTTTTAAAATGTTTTTATTTGTTTTTATTATTTTTTGGTAAGTTTTTTTGTGTTTTGATAAGTCCTGGCTGGTTTTCTAGTATTTTGGCGTGTTTTCCGAATGTTTTGATCACTTTTGTCGGGTTCTAAAGTATTTCGTCTGGTGTTTGGATTGTTTTAATTTGTTTTGATTTGTTTTTCTTATGTTTTGGTGGGTTCTTGGAAAGGTTTGGTTCATTTTTGCGTATTTTAAAGTATTTTAGCGGGTTTTTGGAATGTTTTGATTTGCATTGATTTTCTTTCTAATGTTTTGACGGATTTTTTGTATGTTTTTTGCGTCTATTGGGAATGTTGTGATCAGTTTCGACGTGTGTATTAACATTTTGGCAGGTTTTTGGAATGTTTTAATTGTTTTTTTACAATATTTCAGCTGGTTTGGGAAATTTTAATTACTTTTGATGTGTTTTACAATATTTTGCCTGGTGTTTGGAATTTCTTGGTTTGTTTTGATTTGTTTTTATAAAGTTTTTGGAAAATTTTGATTCTTTTTGGTGAGTTTTAAAATAGTTTGGCGGGCTTAAAATAATTTGGTGAGTTTTTACAATGTTTTAGCTGGTATTGATTTGTTTTTATTATGTTTTGGCAAGCTTTTTGAAATATTTGGATCAGTTCTGGCTGGTTTTCTAGTATTTTGGCATGTCTTCAGAATGTTTTGATCCGTTTTGGCGGGTTTTAATATATTTTGGCAGGTTTTTAGAATATTTTGTTTGGTTTTCCTATGTCTTTATTATGTTTTGGAGGGCTTTTAGAATGTTTAGATTACTTTGGGCGGGTTTTTAGGATTTTTTTGGTTGGTTTTGATTAGTTTATGTTATGTTTAGTCAGTTTTTTGGTGTGTTTGGATTAGTTTTATTGGGCTTTATCATGTTTTGGCGGTTTTTTTGAATGTTTTATTGACTTCTGACAAATTATATAATATTTTGGCAGGTTTTCAGTATGTTTTGATCAGTTTTTGGGGAGTTCTAAAATATTTTGTCAAGTTTTTGGAATTTTTTGGTTGGTTTTGATTTGTTTTTATGATGTTTTGCCAAGTTTTTTGAATGTTTTGATCAGTTCTGGCTGGTTTTCTAATGTTTTGGCATCTTTTCAGAATGTTTTGATGAGTTTTGCGGGTCCAAATTATTTTGGCGGGTTTTCGGAATATTTTGGTTGGTTTTGATTTGTTTTTATGATGTTTTGGCGGGTTTTCGGAATGTCTTGGTTGGGTTTTAGAATGTTTTGTATTCTCTTGAGTTGTTTTTATTGTGTTGGCAGGTTTTGGAATGTTTGGATTCTTTTTGGCGGGTGTTCGGAATGTTTTGGCGGGTGTTCGGAATGTTTTGATTAGTTTTGACGGGTTTTGAAATATTTTGGCCGGTTTTTAGAAGGTTTGGATTTGTTTTGATTTGTTTTGATTCTGTTTAGCCCAGTTTTTGGTGTGTTTGGATTAGCTTTGGTGGGCTTGATCATGTTTTGTCCGGTTTTTTCAAATGTATTGATCACCTCTGTCTGGTTTTCTATTTTGGCGGGTTTGAAAATATTTTTGGATGAGTTTTGGCGGGTTTGAAAATATTTTGGCTCTTTGCGCAGAGATGACGGTGCCGGTTGCGGTGCGCTCCGGGGCACTCCTTCTGCGGAAAGACGCCTGGCAGCGGCACTTGGGACAGCTCCGCGTCTCTGTATTCTGCGTTTCTTGCCTTCTGCATCTCAGCAAAATGCTTTCCCACTAGGTCTAGCAAGGAGAAACTGTGGCAGCTGAGTAGATGTAGCCCGGCCCGCCCTTTGAAGTTGACAAGTTCTTGGCATCTCAGAGCCTCAAGGCAAGAGCGAGGTTCTCTATGGTAGGCTGGGGCAGAACTAGCAGCAAGCAGAGCAAAGTTGTCCAAGAATAGCTTCCATTGGAATGCTAATGGCAATTGAAGAGGCAGGCAAGTGGTAAGCCTTGAAATTCTAGCAGTTAGAAAGATGCAGACAAGGTCCGGGTGTTGTGCGGCTTCACTCTTCGCATCATAGAAGGTACCGCGCTCTCCGTCTCTCGGATGCGATCAAGCGGCTCTTCGCGCAGAGAGCACTGTGCCGGTCACTGTGCGCTGCGGAGCTCTCTTTCTGCCGAAAGACGCCTGGCAGCGGCACTTAACTTCGGAGAGCTCCGTATCTCCGTATTCTGCATTTCTTGTCTTCTGCGTCTCAGCAAAATGCTTTTCCACTGTGTCTAGCAAGGAGAAACTGTGCCAGCACAGTATACGTGCCCGGACTTGTGTTCTCAATTCCCGAGTTCTCGGCATCTCAAAATCTAAAGGGAAGAGCAAGGTTATCTATGGTAGGCTGGGGCAGAACTAGAAGCAAGCAGAGCAAAGTTGTGCAAGAATACCTTCCTTTCGGATGCTAATGGCAATTGAAGAGGCAGGCAAGTGCTAAGCCTTGAAATTCTAGCAGTTAGAAAGCTGCGGACACAGTCCGGGTGTTGTGCGGCTTCACTCTTCGCATCGTGGAAGGTACCGCGCTCTCCGTCTCTCGGATGCGATCAAGCGGCTCTTCGCGCAGAGAGCACTGTGCCGGTCACTGTGCGCTGCGGAGCTCTCTTTCTGCCGAAAGACGCCTGGCAGCGGCACATAACTTCGGAGAGCTCCGTATCTCCGTATTCTGCATTTCTTGTCTTCTGCGTCTCAGCAAAATGCTTTTCCACTGTGTCTAGCAAGGAGAAACTGTGCCAGCACAGTATACGTGCCCGGACTTGTGTTCTCAATTCCCGAGTTCTCGGCATCTCAAAATCTAAAGGGAAGAGCAAGGTTATCTATGGTAGGCTGGGGCAGAACTAGAAGCAAGCAGAGCAAAGTTGTGCAAGAATACCTTCCTTTCGGATGCTAATGGCAATTGAAGAGGCAGGCAAGTGGTAAGCCTTGAACTTCTAGCAGTTAGAAAGCTGCGGAAACAGTGCAGGCGTTGTGCGGCTTCACTCTTCGCATCCTAGAACGTGGCGCGCTCTCCGTCTCTCGGATGCCATCTAGCGGGTGTTTGCGCAGAGAGCGCTGTGCTGATCGCGGTTCTAAATATTTTTCTGGGTTTTTGGGATGTTTTGGTTCGTTTTTGTGAAGTTTTGGAGAGTTTTGGAATATTTCGGTTCCTTTCGGCGGGTTTTGAAATATTTTGCCCGGATTTTTAAAATGTTTTTATTTGTTTTTATTATTTTTTGGTAAGTTTTTTTGTGTTTTGATAAGTCCTGGCTGGTTTTCTAGTATTTTGGCGTGTTTTCCGAATGTTTTGATCACTTTTGGCGGGTTCTAAAGTATTTCGTCTGGTGTTTGGATTGTTTTAATTTGTTTTGATTTGTTTTTCTTATGTTTTGGTGGGTTCTTGGAAAGGTTTGGTTCATTTTTGCGTATTTTAAAGTATTTTAGCGGGTTTTTGGAATGTTTTGATTTGCATTGATTTTCTTTCTAATGTTTTGACGGATTTTTTGTATGTTTTTTGCGTCTATTGGGAATGTTGTGATCAGTTTCGACGTGTGTATTAACATTTTGGCAGGTTTTTGGAATGTTTTAATTGTTTTTTTACAATATTTCAGCTGGTTTGGGAAATTTTAATTACTTTTGATGTGTTTTACAATATTTTGCCTGGTGTTTGGAATTTCTTGGTTTGTTTTGATTTGTTTTTATAAAGTTTTTGGAAAATTTTGATTCTTTTTGGTGAGTTTTAAAATAGTTTGGCGGGCTTAAAATAATTTGGTGAGTTTTTACAATGTTTTAGCTGGTATTGATTTGTTTTTATTATGTTTTGGCAAGCTTTTTGAAATATTTGGATCAGTTCTGGCTGGTTTTCTAGTATTTTGGCATGTCTTCAGAATGTTTTGATCCGTTTTGGCGGGTTTTAATATATTTTGGCAGGTTTTTAGAATATTTTGTTTGGTTTTCCTATGTCTTTATTATGTTTTGGAGGGCTTTTAGAATGTTTAGATTACTTTGGGCGGGTTTTTAGGATTTTTTTGGTTGGTTTTGATTAGTTTATGTTATGTTTAGTCAGTTTTTTGGTGTGTTTGGATTAGTTTTATTGGGCTTTATCATGTTTTGGCGGTTTTTTTGAATGTTTTATTGACTTCTGACAAATTATATAATATTTTGGCAGGTTTTCAGTATGTTTTGATCAGTTTTTGGGGAGTTCTAAAATATTTTGTCAAGTTTTTGGAATTTTTTGGTTGGTTTTGATTTGTTTTTATGATGTTTTGCCAAGTTTTTTGAATGTTTTGATCAGTTCTGGCTGGTTTTCTAATGTTTTGGCATCTTTTCAGAATGTTTTGATGAGTTTTGCGGGTCCAAATTATTTTGGCGGGTTTTCGGAATATTTTGGTTGGTTTTGATTTGTTTTTATGATGTTTTGGCGGGTTTTCGGAATGTCTTGGTTGGGTTTTAGAATGTTTTGTATTCTCTTGAGTTGTTTTTATTGTGTTGGCAGGTTTTGGAATGTTTGGATTCTTTTTGGCGGGTGTTCGGAATGTTTTGGCGGGTGTTCGGAATGTTTTGATTAGTTTTGACGGGTTTTGAAATATTTTGGCCGGTTTTTAGAAGGTTTCGATTTGTTTTGATTTGTTTTGATTCTGTTTAGCCCAGTTTTTGGTGTGTTTGGATTAGCTTTGGTGGGCTTGATCATGTTTTGTCCGGTTTTTTCAAATGTATTGATCACCTCTGTCTGGTTTTCTATTTTGGCGGGTTTGAAAATATTTTTGGATGAGTTTTGGCGGGTTTGAAAATATTTTGGCTCTTTGCGCAGAGATGACGGTGCCGGTTGCGGTGCGCTCCGGGGCGCTCCTTCTGCGGAAAGACGCCTGGCAGCGGCACTTGGGACAGCTCCGCGTCTCTGTATTCTGCGTTTCTTGCCTTCTGCATCTCAGCAAAATGCTTTCCCACTAGGTCTAGCAAGGAGAAACTGTGGCAGCTGAGTAGATGTAGCCCGGCCCGCCCTTTGAAGTTGACAAGTTCTTGGCATCTCAGAGCCTCAAGGCAAGAGCAAGGTTCTCTATGGTAGGCTGGGGCAGAACTAGCAGCAAGCAGAGCAAAGTTGTCCAAGAATAGCTTCCATTGGAATGCTAATGGCAATTGAAGAGGCAGGCCAGTGGCAAGCCACTAGCTTCTAGCAGTTTGAAAGTTGCAGACACAGTGCAGGTGTTGTGCGGCTTCCTTCTTGGCCTCCTAGAAGGTGCCGCGCTCTCCGTCTCTTGCTTGCCAATATGTTGCCGTGTTCCTCCTATTGTTTGGGTTGTTTTGATTTGTTTTTATGATGTTTTGGCGGGTTTTCGAAATATTTTGGTGGTGTTTTAGAATGTTTTGTTTTCTCTTGTGTTGTTTTTATTGTCTTGGCAGGTTGTGGAACGTTTGGATTCCTTTTGGCGGGTTTGAAAATATTTTGGCTCTTTGCGCAGAGATGACGGTGCCGGTTGCGGTGCGCTCCGGGGCGCTCCTTCTGCGGAAAGACGCCTGGCAGCGGCACTTGGGACAGCTCCGCGTCTCTGTATTCTGCGTTTCTTGCCTTCTGCATCTCAGCAAAATGCTTTCCCACTAGGTCTAGCAAGGAGAAACTGTGGCAGCTGAGTAGATGTAGCCCGGCCCGCCCTTTGAAGTTGACAAGTTCTTGGCATCTCAGAGCCTCAAGGCAAGAGCGAGGTTCTCTATGGTAGGCTGGGGCAGAACTAGCAGCAAGCAGAGCAAAGTTGTCCAAGAATAGCTTCCATTGAAATGCTAATGGCAATTGAAGAGGCAGGCAAGTGGTAAGCCTTGAAATTCTAGCAGTTAGAAAGATGCAGACAAGGTCCGGGTGTTGTGCGGCTTCACTCTTCGCATCGTAGAAGGTACCGCGCTCTCCGTCTCTCCGATGCGATCAAGCGGCTCTTCGCGCAGAGAGCACTGTGCCGGTCACTGTGCGCTGCGGAGCTCTCTTTCTGCCGAAAGACGCCTGGCAGCGGCACTTAACTTCGGAGAGCTCCGTATCTCCGTATTCTGCATTTCTTGTCTTCTGCGTCTCAGCAAAATGCTTTTCCACTGTGTCTAGCAAGGAGAAACTGTGCCAGCACAGTATACGTGCCCGGACTTGTGTTCTCAATTCCCGAGTTCTCGGCATCTCAAAATCTAAAGGGAAGAGCAAGGTTATCTATGGTAGGCTGGGGCAGAACTAGAAGCAAGCAGAGCAAAGTTGTGCAAGAATACCTTCCTTTCGGATGCTAATGGCAATTGAAGAGGCAGGCAAGTGGTAAGCCTTGAACTTCTAGCAGTTAGAAAGCTGCGGAAACAGTGCAGGCGTTGTGCGGCTTCACTCTTCGCATCCTAGAACGTGGCGCGCTCTCCGTCTCTCGGATGCCATCTAGCGGGTGTTTGCGCAGAGAGCGCTGTGCTGATCGCGGTTCTAAATATTTTTCTGGGTTTTTGGGATGTTTTGGTTCGTTTTTGTGAAGTTTTGGAGAGTTTTGGAATATTTCGGTTCCTTTCGGCGGGTTTTGAAATATTTTGCCCGGATTTTTAAAATGTTTTTATTTGTTTTTATTATTTTTTGGTAAGTTTTTTTGTGTTTTGATAAGTCCTGGCTGGTTTTCTAGTATTTTGGCGTGTTTTCCGAATGTTTTGATCACTTTTGGCGGGTTCTAAAGTATTTCGTCTGGTGTTTGGATTGTTTTAATTTGTTTTGATTTGTTTTTCTTATGTTTTGGTGGGTTCTTGGAAAGGTTTGGTTCATTTTTGCGTATTTTAAAGTATTTTAGCGGGTTTTTGGAATGTTTTGATTTGCATTGATTTTCTTTCTAATGTTTTGACGGATTTTTTGTATGTTTTTTGCGTCTATTGGGAATGTTGTGATCAGTTTCGACGTGTGTATTAACATTTTGGCAGGTTTTTGGAATGTTTTAATTGTTTTTTTACAATATTTCAGCTGGTTTGGGAAATTTTAATTACTTTTGATGTGTTTTACAATATTTTGCCTGGTGTTTGGAATTTCTTGGTTTGTTTTGATTTGTTTTTATAAAGTTTTTGGAAAATTTTGATTCTTTTTGGTGAGTTTTAAAATAGTTTGGCGGGCTTAAAATAATTTGGTGAGTTTTTACAATGTTTTAGCTGGTATTGATTTGTTTTTATTATGTTTTGGCAAGCTTTTTGAAATATTTGGATCAGTTCTGGCTGGTTTTCTAGTATTTTGGCATGTCTTCAGAATGTTTTGATCCGTTTTGGCGGGTTTTAATATATTTTGGCAGGTTTTTAGAATATTTTGTTTGGTTTTCCTATGTCTTTATTATGTTTTGGAGGGCTTTTAGAATGTTTAGATTACTTTGGGCGGGTTTTTAGGATTTTTTTGGTTGGTTTTGATTAGTTTATGTTATGTTTAGTCAGTTTTTTGGTGTGTTTGGATTAGTTTTATTGGGCTTTATCATGTTTTGGCGGTTTTTTTGAATGTTTTATTGACTTCTGACAAATTATATAATATTTTGGCAGGTTTTCAGTATGTTTTGATCAGTTTTTGGGGAGTTCTAAAATATTTTGTCAAGTTTTTGGAATTTTTTGGTTGGTTTTGATTTGTTTTTATGATGTTTTGCCAAGTTTTTTGAATGTTTTGATCAGTTCTGGCTGGTTTTCTAATGTTTTGGCATCTTTTCAGAATGTTTTGATGAGTTTTGCGGGTCCAAATTATTTTGGCGGGTTTTCGGAATATTTTGGTTGGTTTTGATTGGTTTTTATGATGTTTTGGCGGGTTTTCGGAATGTCTTGGTTGGGTTTTAGAATGTTTTGTATTCTCTTGAGTTGTTTTTATTGTGTTGGCAGGTTTTGGAATGTTTGGATTCTTTTTGGCGGGTGTTCGGAATGTTTTGGCGGGTGTTCGGAATGTTTTGATTAGTTTTGACGGGTTTTGAAATATTTTGGCCGGTTTTTAGAAGGTTTGGATTTGTTTTGATTTGTTTTGATTCTGTTTAGCCCAGTTTTTGGTGTGTTTGGATTAGCTTTGGTGGGCTTGATCATGTTTTGTCCGGTTTTTTCAAATGTATTGATCACCTCTGTCTGGTTTTCTATTTTGGCGGGTTTGAAAATATTTTTGGATGAGTTTTGGCGGGTTTGAAAATATTTTGGCTCTTTGCGCAGAGATGACGGTGCCGGTTGCGGTGCGCTCCGGGGCGCTCCTTCTGCGGAAAGACGCCTGGCAGCGGCACTTGGGACAGCTCCGCGTCTCCGTATTCTGCGTTTCTTGCCTTCTGCATCTCAGCAAAATGCTTTCCCACTAGGTCTAGCAAGGAGAAACTGTGGCAGCTGAGTAGATGTAGCCCGGCCCGCCCTTTGAAGTTGACAAGTTCTTGGCATCTCAGAGCCTCAAGGCAAGAGCAAGGTTCTCTATGGTAGGCTGGGGCAGAACTAGCAGCAAGCAGAGCAAAGTTGTCCAAGAATAGCTTCCATTGGAATGCTAATGGCAATTGAAGAGGCAGGCCAGTGGCAAGCCACTAGCTTCTAGCAGTTTGAAGGTTGCAGACACAGTGCAGGTGTTGTGCGGCTTCCTTCTTGGCCTCCTAGAAGGTGCCGCGCTCTCCGTCTCTTGCTTGCCAATATGTTGCCGTGTTCCTCCTATTGTTTGGGTTGTTTTGATTTGTTTTTATGATGTTTTGGCGGGTTTTCGAAATATTTTGGTGGTGTTTTAGAATGTTTTGTTTTCTCTTGTGTTGTTTTTATTGTCTTGGCAGGTTGTGGAACGTTTGGATTCCTTTTGGCGGGTTTGAAAATATTTTGGCTCTTTGCGCAGAGATGACGGTGCCGGTTGCGGTGCGCTCCGGGGCGCTCCTTCTGCGGAAAGACGCCTGGCAGCGGCACTTGGGACAGCTCCGCGTCTCTGTATTCTGCGTTTCTTGCCTTCTGCATCTCAGCAAAATGCTTTCCCACTAGGTCTAGCAAGGAGAAACTGTGGCAGCTGAGTAGATGTAGCCCGGCCCGCCCTTTGAAGTTGACAAGTTCTTGGCATCTCAGAGCCTCAAGGCAAGAGCGAGGTTCTCTATGGTAGGCTGGGGCAGAACTAGCAGCAAGCAGAGCAAAGTTGTCCAAGAATAGCTTCCATTGAAATGCTAATGGCAATTGAAGAGGCAGGCAAGTGGTAAGCCTTGAAATTCTAGCAGTTAGAAAGATGCAGACAAGGTCCGGGTGTTGTGCGGCTTCACTCTTCGCATCGTAGAAGGTACCGCGCTCTCCGTCTCTCGGATGCGATCAAGCGGCTCTTCGCGCAGAGAGCACTGTGCCGGTCACTGTGTGCTGCGGAGCTCTCTTTCTGCCGAAAGACGCCTGGCAGCGGCACTTAACTTCGGAGAGCTCCGTATCTCCGTATTCTGCATTTCTTGTCTTCTGCGTCTCAGCAAAATGCTTTTCCACTGTGTCTAGCAAGGAGAAACTGTGCCAGCACAGTATACGTGCCCGGACTTGTGTTCTCAATTCCCGAGTTCTCGGCATCTCAAAATCTAAAGGGAAGAGCAAGGTTATCTATGGTAGGCTGGGGCAGAACTAGAAGCAAGCAGAGCAAAGTTGTGCAAGAATACCTTCCTTTCGGATGCTAATGGCAATTGAAGAGGCAGGCAAGTGCTAAGCCTTGAACTTCTAGCAGTTAGAAAGCTGCGGAAACAGTGCAGGCGTTGTGCGGCTTCACTCTTCGCATCCTAGAACGTGGCGCGCTCTCCGTCTCTCGGATGCCATCTAGCGGGTGTTTGCGCAGAGAGCGCTGTGCTGATCGCGGTTCTAAATATTTTTCTGGGTTTTTGGGATGTTTTGGTTCGTTTTTGTGAAGTTTTGGAGAGTTTTGGAATATTTCGGTTCCTTTCGGCGGGTTTTGAAATATTTTGCCCGGATTTTTAAAATGTTTTTATTTGTTTTTATTATTTTTTGGTAAGTTTTTTTGTGTTTTGATAAGTCCTGGCTGGTTTTCTAGTATTTTGGCGTGTTTTCCGAATGTTTTGATCACTTTTGGCGGGTTCTAAAGTATTTCGTCTGGTGTTTGGATTGTTTTAATTTGTTTTGATTTGTTTTTCTTATGTTTTGGTGGGTTCTTGGAAAGGTTTGGTTCATTTTTGCGTATTTTAAAGTATTTTAGCGGGTTTTTGGAATGTTTTGATTTGCATTGATTTTCTTTCTAATGTTTTGACGGATTTTTTGTATGTTTTTTGCGTCTATTGGGAATGTTGTGATCAGTTTCGACGTGTGTATTAACATTTTGGCAGGTTTTTGGAATGTTTTAATTGTTTTTTTACAATATTTCAGCTGGTTTGGGAAATTTTAATTACTTTTGATGTGTTTTACAATATTTTGCCTGGTGTTTGGAATTTCTTGGTTTGTTTTGATTTGTTTTTATAAAGTTTTTGGAAAATTTTGATTCTTTTTGGTGAGTTTTAAAATAGTTTGGCGGGCTTAAAATAATTTGGTGAGTTTTTACAATGTTTTAGCTGGTATTGATTTGTTTTTATTATGTTTTGGCAAGCTTTTTGAAATATTTGGATCAGTTCTGGCTGGTTTTCTAGTATTTTGGCATGTCTTCAGAATGTTTTGATCCGTTTTGGCGGGTTTTAATATATTTTGGCAGGTTTTTAGAATATTTTGTTTGGTTTTCCTATGTCTTTATTATGTTTTGGAGGGCTTTTAGAATGTTTAGATTACTTTGGGCGGGTTTTTAGGATTTTTTTGGTTGGTTTTGATTAGTTTATGTTATGTTTAGTCAGTTTTTTGGTGTGTTTGGATTAGTTTTATTGGGCTTTATCATGTTTTGGCGGTTTTTTTGAATGTTTTATTGACTTCTGACAAATTATATAATATTTTGGCAGGTTTTCAGTATGTTTTGACCAGTTTTTGGGGAGTTCTAAAATATTTTGTCAAGTTTTTGGAATTTTTTGGTTGGTTTTGATTTGTTTTTATGATGTTTTGCCAAGTTTTTTGAATGTTTTGATCAGTTCTGGCTGGTTTTCTAATGTTTTGGCATCTTTTCAGAATGTTTTGATGAGTTTTGCGGGTCCAAATTATTTTGGCGGGTTTTCGGAATATTTTGGTTGGTTTTGATTTGTTTTTATGATGTTTTGGCGGGTTTTCGGAATGTCTTGGTTGGGTTTTAGAATGTTTTGTATTCTCTTGAGTTGTTTTTATTGTGTTGGCAGGTTTTGGAATGTTTGGATTCTTTTTGGCGGGTGTTCGGAATGTTTTGGCGGGTGTTCGGAATGTTTTGATTAGTTTTGACGGGTTTTGAAATATTTTGGCCGGTTTTTAGAAGGTTTCGATTTGTTTTGATTTGTTTTGATTCTGTTTAGCCCAGTTTTTGGTGTGTTTGGATTAGCTTTGGTGGGCTTGATCATGTTTTGTCCGGTTTTTTCAAATGTATTGATCACCTCTGTCTGGTTTTCTATTTTGGCGGGTTTGAAAATATTTTTGGATGAGTTTTGGCGGGTTTGAAAATATTTTGGCTCTTTGCGCAGAGATGACGGTGCCGGTTGCGGTGCGCTCCGGGGCGCTCCTTCTGCGGAAAGACGCCTGGCAGCGGCACTTGGGACAGCTCCGCGTCTCCGTATTCTGCGTTTCTTGCCTTCTGCATCTCAGCAAAATGCTTTCCCACTAGGTCTAGCAAGGAGAAACTGTGGCAGCTGAGTAGATGTAGCCCGGCCCGCCCTTTGAAGTTGACAAGTTCTTGGCATCTCAGAGCCTCAAGGCAAGAGCAAGGTTCTCTATGGTAGGCTGGGGCAGAACTAGCAGCAAGCAGAGCAAAGTTGTCCAAGAATAGCTTCCATTGGAATGCTAATGGCAATTGAAGAGGCAGGCCAGTGGCAAGCCACTAGCTTCTAGCAGTTTGAAAGTTGCAGACACAGTGCAGGTGTTGTGCGGCTTCCTTCTTGGCCTCCTAGAAGGTGCCGCGCTCTCCGTCTCTTGCTTGCCAATATGTTGCCGTGTTCCTCCTATTGTTTGGGTTGTTTTGATTTGTTTTTATGATGTTTTGGCGGGTTTTCGAAATATTTTGGTGGTGTTTTAGAATGTTTTGTTTTCTCTTGTGTTGTTTTTATTGTCTTGGCAGGTTGTGGAACGTTTGGATTCCTTTTGGCGGGTTTGAAAATATTTTGGCTCTTTGCGCAGAGATGACGGTGCCGGTTGCGGTGCGCTCCGGGGCGCTCCTTCTGCGGAAAGACGCCTGGCAGCGGCACTTGGGACAGCTCCGCGTCTCTGTATTCTGCGTTTCTTGCCTTCTGCATCTCAGCAAAATGCTTTCCCACTAGGTCTAGCAAGGAGAAACTGTGGCAGCTGAGTAGATGTAGCCCGGCCCGCCCTTTGAAGTTGACAAGTTCTTGGCATCTCAGAGCCTCAAGGCAAGAGCAAGGTTCTCTATGGTAGGCTGGGGCAGAACTAGCAGCAAGCAGAGCAAAGTTGTCCAAGAATAGCTTCCATTGAAATGCTAATGGCAATTGAAGAGGCAGGCAAGTGGTAAGCCTTGAAATTCTAGCAGTTAGAAAGATGCAGACAAGGTCCGGGTGTTGTGCGGCTTCACTCTTCGCATCGTAGAAGGTACCGCGCTCTCCGTCTCTCGGATGCGATCAAGCGGCTCTTCGCGCAGAGAGCACTGTGCCGGTCACTGTGCGCTGCGGAGCTCTCTTTCTGCCGAAAGACGCCTGGCAGCGGCACTTAACTTCGGAGAGCTCCGTATCTCCGTATTCTGCATTTCTTGTCTTCTGCGTCTCAGCAAAATGCTTTTCCACTGTGTCTAGCAAGGAGAAACTGTGCCAGCACAGTATACGTGCCCGGACTTGTGTTCTCAATTCCCGAGTTCTCGGCATCTCAAAATCTAAAGGGAAGAGCAAGGTTATCTATGGTAGGCTGGGGCAGAACTAGAAGCAAGCAGAGCAAAGTTGTGCAAGAATACCTTCCTTTCGGATGCTAATGGCAATTGAAGAGGCAGGCAAGTGCTAAGCCTTGAAATTCTAGCAGTTAGAAAGCTGCGGACACAGTCCGGGTGTTGTGCGGCTTCACTCTTCGCATCGTGGAAGGTACCGCGCTCTCCGTCTCTCGGATGCGATCAAGCGGCTCTTCGCGCAGAGAGCACTGTGCCGGTCACTGTGCGCTGCGGAGCTCTCTTTCTGCCGAAAGACGCCTGGCAGCGGCACATAACTTCGGAGAGCTCCGTATCTCCGTATTCTGCATTTCTTGTCTTCTGCGTCTCAGCAAAATGCTTTTCCACTGTGTCTAGCAAGGAGAAACTGTGCCAGCACAGTATACGTGCCCGGACTTGTGTTCTCAATTCCCGAGTTCTCGGCATCTCAAAATCTAAAGGGAAGAGCAAGGTTATCTATGGTAGGCTGGGGCAGAACTAGAAGCAAGCAGAGCAAAGTTGTGCAAGAATACCTTCCTTTCGGATGCTAATGGCAATTGAAGAGGCAGGCAAGTGGTAAGCCTTGAACTTCTAGCAGTTAGAAAGCTGCGGAAACAGTGCAGGCGTTGTGCGGCTTCACTCTTCGCATCCTAGAACGTGGCGCGCTCTCCGTCTCTCGGATGCCATCTAGCGGGTGTTTGCGCAGAGAGCGCTGTGCTGATCGCGGTTCTAAATATTTTTCTGGGTTTTTGGGATGTTTTGGTTCGTTTTTGTGAAGTTTTGGAGAGTTTTGGAATATTTCGGTTCCTTTCGGCGGGTTTTGAAATATTTTGCCCGGATTTTTAAAATGTTTTTATTTGTTTTTATTATTTTTTGGTAAGTTTTTTTGTGTTTTGATAAGTCCTGGCTGGTTTTCTAGTATTTTGGCGTGTTTTCCGAATGTTTTGATCACTTTTGGCGGGTTCTAAAGTATTTCGTCTGGTGTTTGGATTGTTTTAATTTGTTTTGATTTGTTTTTCTTATGTTTTGGTGGGTTCTTGGAAAGGTTTGGTTCATTTTTGCGTATTTTAAAGTATTTTAGCGGGTTTTTGGAATGTTTTGATTTGCATTGATTTTCTTTCTAATGTTTTGACGGATTTTTTGTATGTTTTTTGCGTCTATTGGGAATGTTGTGATCAGTTTCGACGTGTGTATTAACATTTTGGCAGGTTTTTGGAATGTTTTAATTGTTTTTTTACAATATTTCAGCTGGTTTGGGAAATTTTAATTACTTTTGATGTGTTTTACAATATTTTGCCTGGTGTTTGGAATTTCTTGGTTTGTTTTGATTTGTTTTTATAAAGTTTTTGGAAAATTTTGATTCTTTTTGGTGAGTTTTAAAATAGTTTGGCGGGCTTAAAATAATTTGGTGAGTTTTTACAATGTTTTAGCTGGTATTGATTTGTTTTTATTATGTTTTGGCAAGCTTTTTGAAATATTTGGAATCAGTTCTGGCTGGTTTTCTAGTATTTTGGCATGTCTTCAGAATGTTTTGATCCGTTTTGGCGGGTTTTAATATATTTTGGCAGGTTTTTAGAATATTTTGTTTGGTTTTCCTATGTCTTTATTATGTTTTGGAGGGCTTTTAGAATGTTTAGATTACTTTGGGCGGGTTTTTAGGATTTTTTTGGTTGGTTTTGATTAGTTTATGTTATGTTTAGTCAGTTTTTTGGTGTGTTTGGATTAGTTTTATTGGGCTTTATCATGTTTTGGCGGTTTTTTTGAATGTTTTATTGACTTCTGACAAATTATATAATATTTTGGCAGGTTTTCAGTATGTTTTGATCAGTTTTTGGGGAGTTCTAAAATATTTTGTCAAGTTTTTGGAATTTTTTGGTTGGTTTTGATTTGTTTTTATGATGTTTTGCCAAGTTTTTTGAATGTTTTGATCAGTTCTGGCTGGTTTTCTAATGTTTTGGCATCTTTTCAGAATGTTTTGATGAGTTTTGCGGGTCCAAATTATTTTGGCGGGTTTTCGGAATATTTTGGTTGGTTTTGATTTGTTTTTATGATGTTTTGGCGGGTTTTCGGAATGTCTTGGTTGGGTTTTAGAATGTTTTGTATTCTCTTGAGTTGTTTTTATTGTGTTGGCAGGTTTTGGAATGTTTGGATTCTTTTTGGCGGGTGTTCGGAATGTTTTGGCGGGTGTTCGGAATGTTTTGATTAGTTTTGACGGGTTTTGAAATATTTTGGCCGGTTTTTAGAAGGTTTCGATTTGTTTTGATTTGTTTTGATTCTGTTTAGCCCAGTTTTTGGTGTGTTTGGATTAGCTTTGGTGGGCTTGATCATGTTTTGTCCGGTTTTTTCAAATGTATTGATCACCTCTGTCTGGTTTTCTATTTTGGCGGGTTTGAAAATATTTTTGGATGAGTTTTGGCGGGTTTGAAAATATTTTGGCTCTTTGCGCAGAGATGACGGTGCCGGTTGCGGTGCGCTCCGGGGCGCTCCTTCTGCGGAAAGACGCCTGGCAGCGGCACTTGGGACAGCTCCGCGTCTCTGTATTCTGCGTTTCTTGCCTTCTGCATCTCAGCAAAATGCTTTCCCACTAGGTCTAGCAAGGAGAAACTGTGGCAGCTGAGTAGATGTAGCCCGGCCCGCCCTTTGAAGTTGACAAGTTCTTGGCATCTCAGAGCCTCAAGGCAAGAGCAAGGTTCTCTATGGTAGGCTGGGGCAGAACTAGCAGCAAGCAGAGCAAAGTTGTCCAAGAATAGCTTCCATTGGAATGCTAATGGCAATTGAAGAGGCAGGCCAGTGGCAAGCCACTAGCTTCTAGCAGTTTGAAAGTTGCAGACACAGTGCAGGTGTTGTGCGGCTTCCTTCTTGGCCTCCTAGAAGGTGCCGCGCTCTCCGTCTCTTGCTTGCCAATATGTTGCCGTGTTCCTCCTATTGTTTGGGTTGTTTTGATTTGTTTTTATGATGTTTTGGCGGGTTTTCGAAATATTTTGGTGGTGTTTTAGAATGTTTTGTTTTCTCTTGTGTTGTTTTTATTGTCTTGGCAGGTTGTGGAACGTTTGGATTCCTTTTGGCGGGTTTGAAAATATTTTGGCTCTTTGCGCAGAGATGACGGTGCCGGTTGCGGTGCGCTCCGGGGCGCTCCTTCTGCGGAAAGACGCCTGGCAGCGGCACTTGGGACAGCTCCGCGTCTCTGTATTCTGCGTTTCTTGCCTTCTGCATCTCAGCAAAATGCTTTCCCACTAGGTCTAGCAAGGAGAAACTGTGGCAGCTGAGTAGATGTAGCCCGGCCCGCCCTTTGAAGTTGACAAGTTCTTGGCATCTCAGAGCCTCAAGGCAAGAGCGAGGTTCTCTATGGTAGGCTGGGGCAGAACTAGCAGCAAGCAGAGCAAAGTTGTCCAAGAATAGCTTCCATTGAAATGCTAATGGCAATTGAAGAGGCAGGCAAGTGGTAAGCCTTGAAATTCTAGCAGTTAGAAAGATGCAGACAAGGTCCGGGTGTTGTGCGGCTTCACTCTTCGCATCGTAGAAGGTACCGCGCTCTCCGTCTCTCCGATGCGATCAAGCGGCTCTTCGCGCAGAGAGCACTGTGCCGGTCACTGTGCGCTGCGGAGCTCTCTTTCTGCCGAAAGACGCCTGGCAGCGGCACTTAACTTCGGAGAGCTCCGTATCTCCGTATTCTGCATTTCTTGTCTTCTGCGTCTCAGCAAAATGCTTTTCCACTGTGTCTAGCAAGGAGAAACTGTGCCAGCACAGTATACGTGCCCGGACTTGTGTTCTCAATTCCCGAGTTCTCGGCATCTCAAAATCTAAAGGGAAGAGCAAGGTTATCTATGGTAGGCTGGGGCAGAACTAGAAGCAAGCAGAGCAAAGTTGTGCAAGAATACCTTCCTTTCGGATGCTAATGGCAATTGAAGAGGCAGGCAAGTGGTAAGCCTTGAACTTCTAGCAGTTAGAAAGCTGCGGAAACAGTGCAGGCGTTGTGCGGCTTCACTCTTCGCATCCTAGAACGTGGCGCGCTCTCCGTCTCTCGGATGCCATCTAGCGGGTGTTTGCGCAGAGAGCGCTGTGCTGATCGCGGTTCTAAATATTTTTCTGGGTTTTTGGGATGTTTTGGTTCGTTTTTGTGAAGTTTTGGAGAGTTTTGGAATATTTCGGTTCCTTTCGGCGGGTTTTGAAATATTTTGCCCGGATTTTTAAAATGTTTTTATTTGTTTTTATTATTTTTTGGTAAGTTTTTTTGTGTTTTGATAAGTCCTGGCTGGTTTTCTAGTATTTTGGCGTGTTTTCCGAATGTTTTGATCACTTTTGGCGGGTTCTAAAGTATTTCGTCTGGTGTTTGGATTGTTTTAATTTGTTTTGATTTGTTTTTCTTATGTTTTGGTGGGTTCTTGGAAAGGTTTGGTTCATTTTTGCGTATTTTAAAGTATTTTAGCGGGTTTTTGGAATGTTTTGATTTGCATTGATTTTCTTTCTAATGTTTTGACGGATTTTTTGTATGTTTTTTGCGTCTATTGGGAATGTTGTGATCAGTTTCGACGTGTGTATTAACATTTTGGCAGGTTTTTGGAATGTTTTAATTGTTTTTTTACAATATTTCAGCTGGTTTGGGAAATTTTAATTACTTTTGATGTGTTTTACAATATTTTGCCTGGTGTTTGGAATTTCTTGGTTTGTTTTGATTTGTTTTTATAAAGTTTTTGGAAAATTTTGATTCTTTTTGGTGAGTTTTAAAATAGTTTGGCGGGCTTAAAATAATTTGGTGAGTTTTTACAATGTTTTAGCTGGTATTGATTTGTTTTTATTATGTTTTGGCAAGCTTTTTGAAATATTTGGATCAGTTCTGGCTGGTTTTCTAGTATTTTGGCATGTCTTCAGAATGTTTTGATCCGTTTTGGCGGGTTTTAATATATTTTGGCAGGTTTTTAGAATATTTTGTTTGGTTTTCCTATGTCTTTATTATGTTTTGGAGGGCTTTTAGAATGTTTAGATTACTTTGGGCGGGTTTTTAGGATTTTTTTGGTTGGTTTTGATTAGTTTATGTTATGTTTAGTCAGTTTTTTGGTGTGTTTGGATTAGTTTTATTGGGCTTTATCATGTTTTGGCGGTTTTTTTGAATGTTTTATTGACTTCTGACAAATTATATAATATTTTGGCAGGTTTTCAGTATGTTTTGATCAGTTTTTGGGGAGTTCTAAAATATTTTGTCAAGTTTTTGGAATTTTTTGGTTGGTTTTGATTTGTTTTTATGATGTTTTGCCAAGTTTTTTGAATGTTTTGATCAGTTCTGGCTGGTTTTCTAATGTTTTGGCATCTTTTCAGAATGTTTTGATGAGTTTTGCGGGTCCAAATTATTTTGGCGGGTTTTCGGAATATTTTGGTTGGTTTTGATTGGTTTTTATGATGTTTTGGCGGGTTTTCGGAATGTCTTGGTTGGGTTTTAGAATGTTTTGTATTCTCTTGAGTTGTTTTTATTGTGTTGGCAGGTTTTGGAATGTTTGGATTCTTTTTGGCGGGTGTTCGGAATGTTTTGGCGGGTGTTCGGAATGTTTTGATTAGTTTTGACGGGTTTTGAAATATTTTGGCCGGTTTTTAGAAGGTTTGGATTTGTTTTGATTTGTTTTGATTCTGTTTAGCCCAGTTTTTGGTGTGTTTGGATTAGCTTTGGTGGGCTTGATCATGTTTTGTCCGGTTTTTTCAAATGTATTGATCACCTCTGTCTGGTTTTCTATTTTGGCGGGTTTGAAAATATTTTTGGATGAGTTTTGGCGGGTTTGAAAATATTTTGGCTCTTTGCGCAGAGATGACGGTGCCGGTTGCGGTGCGCTCCGGGGCGCTCCTTCTGCGGAAAGACGCCTGGCAGCGGCACTTGGGACAGCTCCGCGTCTCCGTATTCTGCGTTTCTTGCCTTCTGCATCTCAGCAAAATGCTTTCCCACTAGGTCTAGCAAGGAGAAACTGTGGCAGCTGAGTAGATGTAGCCCGGCCCGCCCTTTGAAGTTGACAAGTTCTTGGCATCTCAGAGCCTCAAGGCAAGAGCAAGGTTCTCTATGGTAGGCTGGGGCAGAACTAGCAGCAAGCAGAGCAAAGTTGTCCAAGAATAGCTTCCATTGGAATGCTAATGGCAATTGAAGAGGCAGGCCAGTGGCAAGCCACTAGCTTCTAGCAGTTTGAAGGTTGCAGACACAGTGCAGGTGTTGTGCGGCTTCCTTCTTGGCCTCCTAGAAGGTGCCGCGCTCTCCGTCTCTTGCTTGCCAATATGTTGCCGTGTTCCTCCTATTGTTTGGGTTGTTTTGATTTGTTTTTATGATGTTTTGGCGGGTTTTCGAAATATTTTGGTGGTGTTTTAGAATGTTTTGTTTTCTCTTGTGTTGTTTTTATTGTCTTGGCAGGTTGTGGAACGTTTGGATTCCTTTTGGCGGGTTTGAAAATATTTTGGCTCTTTGCGCAGAGATGACGGTGCCGGTTGCGGTGCGCTCCGGGGCGCTCCTTCTGCGGAAAGACGCCTGGCAGCGGCACTTGGGACAGCTCCGCGTCTCTGTATTCTGCGTTTCTTGCCTTCTGCATCTCAGCAAAATGCTTTCCCACTAGGTCTAGCAAGGAGAAACTGTGGCAGCTGAGTAGATGTAGCCCGGCCCGCCCTTTGAAGTTGACAAGTTCTTGGCATCTCAGAGCCTCAAGGCAAGAGCGAGGTTCTCTATGGTAGGCTGGGGCAGAACTAGCAGCAAGCAGAGCAAAGTTGTCCAAGAATAGCTTCCATTGAAATGCTAATGGCAATTGAAGAGGCAGGCAAGTGGTAAGCCTTGAAATTCTAGCAGTTAGAAAGATGCAGACAAGGTCCGGGTGTTGTGCGGCTTCACTCTTCGCATCGTAGAAGGTACCGCGCTCTCCGTCTCTCGGATGCGATCAAGCGGCTCTTCGCGCAGAGAGCACTGTGCCGGTCACTGTGTGCTGCGGAGCTCTCTTTCTGCCGAAAGACGCCTGGCAGCGGCACTTAACTTCGGAGAGCTCCGTATCTCCGTATTCTGCATTTCTTGTCTTCTGCGTCTCAGCAAAATGCTTTTCCACTGTGTCTAGCAAGGAGAAACTGTGCCAGCACAGTATACGTGCCCGGACTTGTGTTCTCAATTCCCGAGTTCTCGGCATCTCAAAATCTAAAGGGAAGAGCAAGGTTATCTATGGTAGGCTGGGGCAGAACTAGAAGCAAGCAGAGCAAAGTTGTGCAAGAATACCTTCCTTTCGGATGCTAATGGCAATTGAAGAGGCAGGCAAGTGGTAAGCCTTGAACTTCTAGCAGTTAGAAAGCTGCGGAAACAGTGCAGGCGTTGTGCGGCTTCACTCTTCGCATCCTAGAACGTGGCGCGCTCTCCGTCTCTCGGATGCCATCTAGCGGGTGTTTGCGCAGAGAGCGCTGTGCTGATCGCGGTTCTAAATATTTTTCTGGGTTTTTGGGATGTTTTGGTTCGTTTTTGTGAAGTTTTGGAGAGTTTTGGAATATTTCGGTTCCTTTCGGCGGGTTTTGAAATATTTTGCCCGGATTTTTAAAATGTTTTTATTTGTTTTTATTATTTTTTGGTAAGTTTTTTTGTGTTTTGATAAGTCCTGGCTGGTTTTCTAGTATTTTGGCGTGTTTTCCGAATGTTTTGATCACTTTTGGCGGGTTCTAAAGTATTTCGTCTGGTGTTTGGATTGTTTTAATTTGTTTTGATTTGTTTTTCTTATGTTTTGGTGGGTTCTTGGAAAGGTTTGGTTCATTTTTGCGTATTTTAAAGTATTTTAGCGGGTTTTTGGAATGTTTTGATTTGCATTGATTTTCTTTCTAATGTTTTGACGGATTTTTTGTATGTTTTTTGCGTCTATTGGGAATGTTGTGATCAGTTTCGACGTGTGTATTAACATTTTGGCAGGTTTTTGGAATGTTTTAATTGTTTTTTTACAATATTTCAGCTGGTTTGGGAAATTTTAATTACTTTTGATGTGTTTTACAATATTTTGCCTGGTGTTTGGAATTTCTTGGTTTGTTTTGATTTGTTTTTATAAAGTTTTTGGAAAATTTTGATTCTTTTTGGTGAGTTTTAAAATAGTTTGGCGGGCTTAAAATAATTTGGTGAGTTTTTACAATGTTTTAGCTGGTATTGATTTGTTTTTATTATGTTTTGGCAAGCTTTTTGAAATATTTGGATCAGTTCTGGCTGGTTTTCTAGTATTTTGGCATGTCTTCAGAATGTTTTGATCCGTTTTGGCGGGTTTTAATATATTTTGGCAGGTTTTTAGAATATTTTGTTTGGTTTTCCTATGTCTTTATTATGTTTTGGAGGGCTTTTAGAATGTTTAGATTACTTTGGGCGGGTTTTTAGGATTTTTTTGGTTGGTTTTGATTAGTTTATGTTATGTTTAGTCAGTTTTTTGGTGTGTTTGGATTAGTTTTATTGGGCTTTATCATGTTTTGGCGGTTTTTTTGAATGTTTTATTGACTTCTGACAAATTATATAATATTTTGGCAGGTTTTCAGTATGTTTTGATCAGTTTTTGGGGAGTTCTAAAATATTTTGTCAAGTTTTTGGAATTTTTTGGTTGGTTTTGATTTGTTTTTATGATGTTTTGCCAAGTTTTTTGAATGTTTTGATCAGTTCTGGCTGGTTTTCTAATGTTTTGGCATCTTTTCAGAATGTTTTGATGAGTTTTGCGGGTCCAAATTATTTTGGCGGGTTTTCGGAATATTTTGGTTGGTTTTGATTGGTTTTTATGATGTTTTGGCGGGTTTTCGGAATGTCTTGGTTGGGTTTTAGAATGTTTTGTATTCTCTTGAGTTGTTTTTATTGTGTTGGCAGGTTTTGGAATGTTTGGATTCTTTTTGGCGGGTGTTCGGAATGTTTTGGCGGGTGTTCGGAATGTTTTGATTAGTTTTGACGGGTTTTGAAATATTTTGGCCGGTTTTTAGAAGGTTTGGATTTGTTTTGATTTGTTTTGATTCTGTTTAGCCCAGTTTTTGGTGTGTTTGGATTAGCTTTGGTGGGCTTGATCATGTTTTGTCCGGTTTTTTCAAATGTATTGATCACCTCTGTCTGGTTTTCTATTTTGGCGGGTTTGAAAATATTTTTGGATGAGTTTTGGCGGGTTTGAAAATATTTTGGCTCTTTGCGCAGAGATGACGGTGCCGGTTGCGGTGCGCTCCGGGGCGCTCCTTCTGCGGAAAGACGCCTGGCAGCGGCACTTGGGACAGCTCCGCGTCTCCGTATTCTGCGTTTCTTGCCTTCTGCATCTCAGCAAAATGCTTTCCCACTAGGTCTAGCAAGGAGAAACTGTGGCAGCTGAGTAGATGTAGCCCGGCCCGCCCTTTGAAGTTGACAAGTTCTTGGCATCTCAGAGCCTCAAGGCAAGAGCAAGGTTCTCTATGGTAGGCTGGGGCAGAACTAGCAGCAAGCAGAGCAAAGTTGTCCAAGAATAGCTTCCATTGGAATGCTAATGGCAATTGAAGAGGCAGGCCAGTGGCAAGCCACTAGCTTCTAGCAGTTTGAAGGTTGCAGACACAGTGCAGGTGTTGTGCGGCTTCCTTCTTGGCCTCCTAGAAGGTGCCGCGCTCTCCGTCTCTTGCTTGCCAATATGTTGCCGTGTTCCTCCTATTGTTTGGGTTGTTTTGATTTGTTTTTATGATGTTTTGGCGGGTTTTCGAAATATTTTGGTGGTGTTTTAGAATGTTTTGTTTTCTCTTGTGTTGTTTTTATTGTCTTGGCAGGTTGTGGAACGTTTGGATTCCTTTTGGCGGGTTTGAAAATATTTTGGCTCTTTGCGCAGAGATGACGGTGCCGGTTGCGGTGCGCTCCGGGGCGCTCCTTCTGCGGAAAGACGCCTGGCAGCGGCACTTGGGACAGCTCCGCGTCTCTGTATTCTGCGTTTCTTGCCTTCTGCATCTCAGCAAAATGCTTTCCCACTAGGTCTAGCAAGGAGAAACTGTGGCAGCTGAGTAGATGTAGCCCGGCCCGCCCTTTGAAGTTGACAAGTTCTTGGCATCTCAGAGCCTCAAGGCAAGAGCGAGGTTCTCTATGGTAGGCTGGGGCAGAACTAGCAGCAAGCAGAGCAAAGTTGTCCAAGAATAGCTTCCATTGAAATGCTAATGGCAATTGAAGAGGCAGGCAAGTGGTAAGCCTTGAAATTCTAGCAGTTAGAAAGATGCAGACAAGGTCCGGGTGTTGTGCGGCTTCACTCTTCGCATCGTAGAAGGTACCGCGCTCTCCGTCTCTCGGATGCGATCAAGCGGCTCTTCGCGCAGAGAGCACTGTGCCGGTCACTGTGTGCTGCGGAGCTCTCTTTCTGCCGAAAGACGCCTGGCAGCGGCACTTAACTTCGGAGAGCTCCGTATCTCCGTATTCTGCATTTCTTGTCTTCTGCGTCTCAGCAAAATGCTTTTCCACTGTGTCTAGCAAGGAGAAACTGTGCCAGCACAGTATACGTGCCCGGACTTGTGTTCTCAATTCCCGAGTTCTCGGCATCTCAAAATCTAAAGGGAAGAGCAAGGTTATCTATGGTAGGCTGGGGCAGAACTAGAAGCAAGCAGAGCAAAGTTGTGCAAGAATACCTTCCTTTCGGATGCTAATGGCAATTGAAGAGGCAGGCAAGTGCTAAGCCTTGAACTTCTAGCAGTTAGAAAGCTGCGGAAACAGTGCAGGCGTTGTGCGGCTTCACTCTTCGCATCCTAGAACGTGGCGCGCTCTCCGTCTCTCGGATGCCATCTAGCGGGTGTTTGCGCAGAGAGCGCTGTGCTGATCGCGGTTCTAAATATTTTTCTGGGTTTTTGGGATGTTTTGGTTCGTTTTTGTGAAGTTTTGGAGAGTTTTGGAATATTTCGGTTCCTTTCGGCGGGTTTTGAAATATTTTGCCCGGATTTTTAAAATGTTTTTATTTGTTTTTATTATTTTTTGGTAAGTTTTTTTGTGTTTTGATAAGTCCTGGCTGGTTTTCTAGTATTTTGGCGTGTTTTCCGAATGTTTTGATCACTTTTGGCGGGTTCTAAAGTATTTCGTCTGGTGTTTGGATTGTTTTAATTTGTTTTGATTTGTTTTTCTTATGTTTTGGTGGGTTCTTGGAAAGGTTTGGTTCATTTTTGCGTATTTTAAAGTATTTTAGCGGGTTTTTGGAATGTTTTGATTTGCATTGATTTTCTTTCTAATGTTTTGACGGATTTTTTGTATGTTTTTTGCGTCTATTGGGAATGTTGTGATCAGTTTCGACGTGTGTATTAACATTTTGGCAGGTTTTTGGAATGTTTTAATTGTTTTTTTACAATATTTCAGCTGGTTTGGGAAATTTTAATTACTTTTGATGTGTTTTACAATATTTTGCCTGGTGTTTGGAATTTCTTGGTTTGTTTTGATTTGTTTTTATAAAGTTTTTGGAAAATTTTGATTCTTTTTGGTGAGTTTTAAAATAGTTTGGCGGGCTTAAAATAATTTGGTGAGTTTTTACAATGTTTTAGCTGGTATTGATTTGTTTTTATTATGTTTTGGCAAGCTTTTTGAAATATTTGGATCAGTTCTGGCTGGTTTTCTAGTATTTTGGCATGTCTTCAGAATGTTTTGATCCGTTTTGGCGGGTTTTAATATATTTTGGCAGGTTTTTAGAATATTTTGTTTGGTTTTCCTATGTCTTTATTATGTTTTGGAGGGCTTTTAGAATGTTTAGATTACTTTGGGCGGGTTTTTAGGATTTTTTTGGTTGGTTTTGATTAGTTTATGTTATGTTTAGTCAGTTTTTTGGTGTGTTTGGATTAGTTTTATTGGGCTTTATCATGTTTTGGCGGTTTTTTTGAATGTTTTATTGACTTCTGACAAATTATATAATATTTTGGCAGGTTTTCAGTATGTTTTGACCAGTTTTTGGGGAGTTCTAAAATATTTTGTCAAGTTTTTGGAATTTTTTGGTTGGTTTTGATTTGTTTTTATGATGTTTTGCCAAGTTTTTTGAATGTTTTGATCAGTTCTGGCTGGTTTTCTAATGTTTTGGCATCTTTTCAGAATGTTTTGATGAGTTTTGCGGGTCCAAATTATTTTGGCGGGTTTTCGGAATATTTTGGTTGGTTTTGATTTGTTTTTATGATGTTTTGGCGGGTTTTCGGAATGTCTTGGTTGGGTTTTAGAATGTTTTGTATTCTCTTGAGTTGTTTTTATTGTGTTGGCAGGTTTTGGAATGTTTGGATTCTTTTTGGCGGGTGTTCGGAATGTTTTGGCGGGTGTTCGGAATGTTTTGATTAGTTTTGACGGGTTTTGAAATATTTTGGCCGGTTTTTAGAAGGTTTCGATTTGTTTTGATTTGTTTTGATTCTGTTTAGCCCAGTTTTTGGTGTGTTTGGATTAGCTTTGGTGGGCTTGATCATGTTTTGTCCGGTTTTTTCAAATGTATTGATCACCTCTGTCTGGTTTTCTATTTTGGCGGGTTTGAAAATATTTTTGGATGAGTTTTGGCGGGTTTGAAAATATTTTGGCTCTTTGCGCAGAGATGACGGTGCCGGTTGCGGTGCGCTCCGGGGCGCTCCTTCTGCGGAAAGACGCCTGGCAGCGGCACTTGGGACAGCTCCGCGTCTCCGTATTCTGCGTTTCTTGCCTTCTGCATCTCAGCAAAATGCTTTCCCACTAGGTCTAGCAAGGAGAAACTGTGGCAGCTGAGTAGATGTAGCCCGGCCCGCCCTTTGAAGTTGACAAGTTCTTGGCATCTCAGAGCCTCAAGGCAAGAGCAAGGTTCTCTATGGTAGGCTGGGGCAGAACTAGCAGCAAGCAGAGCAAAGTTGTCCAAGAATAGCTTCCATTGGAATGCTAATGGCAATTGAAGAGGCAGGCCAGTGGCAAGCCACTAGCTTCTAGCAGTTTGAAAGTTGCAGACACAGTGCAGGTGTTGTGCGGCTTCCTTCTTGGCCTCCTAGAAGGTGCCGCGCTCTCCGTCTCTTGCTTGCCAATATGTTGCCGTGTTCCTCCTATTGTTTGGGTTGTTTTGATTTGTTTTTATGATGTTTTGGCGGGTTTTCGAAATATTTTGGTGGTGTTTTAGAATGTTTTGTTTTCTCTTGTGTTGTTTTTATTGTCTTGGCAGGTTGTGGAACGTTTGGATTCCTTTTGGCGGGTTTGAAAATATTTTGGCTCTTTGCGCAGAGATGACGGTGCCGGTTGCGGTGCGCTCCGGGGCGCTCCTTCTGCGGAAAGACGCCTGGCAGCGGCACTTGGGACAGCTCCGCGTCTCTGTATTCTGCGTTTCTTGCCTTCTGCATCTCAGCAAAATGCTTTCCCACTAGGTCTAGCAAGGAGAAACTGTGGCAGCTGAGTAGATGTAGCCCGGCCCGCCCTTTGAAGTTGACAAGTTCTTGGCATCTCAGAGCCTCAAGGCAAGAGCGAGGTTCTCTATGGTAGGCTGGGGCAGAACTAGCAGCAAGCAGAGCAAAGTTGTCCAAGAATAGCTTCCATTGAAATGCTAATGGCAATTGAAGAGGCAGGCAAGTGGTAAGCCTTGAAATTCTAGCAGTTAGAAAGATGCAGACAAGGTCCGGGTGTTGTGCGGCTTCACTCTTCGCATCGTAGAAGGTACCGCGCTCTCCGTCTCTCCGATGCGATCAAGCGGCTCTTCGCGCAGAGAGCACTGTGCCGGTCACTGTGCGCTGCGGAGCTCTCTTTCTGCCGAAAGACGCCTGGCAGCGGCACTTAACTTCGGAGAGCTCCGTATCTCCGTATTCTGCATTTCTTGTCTTCTGCGTCTCAGCAAAATGCTTTTCCACTGTGTCTAGCAAGGAGAAACTGTGCCAGCACAGTATACGTGCCCGGACTTGTGTTCTCAATTCCCGAGTTCTCGGCATCTCAAAATCTAAAGGGAAGAGCAAGGTTATCTATGGTAGGCTGGGGCAGAACTAGAAGCAAGCAGAGCAAAGTTGTGCAAGAATACCTTCCTTTCGGATGCTAATGGCAATTGAAGAGGCAGGCAAGTGGTAAGCCTTGAACTTCTAGCAGTTAGAAAGCTGCGGAAACAGTGCAGGCGTTGTGCGGCTTCACTCTTCGCATCCTAGAACGTGGCGCGCTCTCCGTCTCTCGGATGCCATCTAGCGGGTGTTTGCGCAGAGAGCGCTGTGCTGATCGCGGTTCTAAATATTTTTCTGGGTTTTTGGGATGTTTTGGTTCGTTTTTGTGAAGTTTTGGAGAGTTTTGGAATATTTCGGTTCCTTTCGGCGGGTTTTGAAATATTTTGCCCGGATTTTTAAAATGTTTTTATTTGTTTTTATTATTTTTTGGTAAGTTTTTTTGTGTTTTGATAAGTCCTGGCTGGTTTTCTAGTATTTTGGCGTGTTTTCCGAATGTTTTGATCACTTTTGGCGGGTTCTAAAGTATTTCGTCTGGTGTTTGGATTGTTTTAATTTGTTTTGATTTGTTTTTCTTATGTTTTGGTGGGTTCTTGGAAAGGTTTGGTTCATTTTTGCGTATTTTAAAGTATTTTAGCGGGTTTTTGGAATGTTTTGATTTGCATTGATTTTCTTTCTAATGTTTTGACGGATTTTTTGTATGTTTTTTGCGTCTATTGGGAATGTTGTGATCAGTTTCGACGTGTGTATTAACATTTTGGCAGGTTTTTGGAATGTTTTAATTGTTTTTTTACAATATTTCAGCTGGTTTGGGAAATTTTAATTACTTTTGATGTGTTTTACAATATTTTGCCTGGTGTTTGGAATTTCTTGGTTTGTTTTGATTTGTTTTTATAAAGTTTTTGGAAAATTTTGATTCTTTTTGGTGAGTTTTAAAATAGTTTGGCGGGCTTAAAATAATTTGGTGAGTTTTTACAATGTTTTAGCTGGTATTGATTTGTTTTTATTATGTTTTGGCAAGCTTTTTGAAATATTTGGATCAGTTCTGGCTGGTTTTCTAGTATTTTGGCATGTCTTCAGAATGTTTTGATCCGTTTTGGCGGGTTTTAATATATTTTGGCAGGTTTTTAGAATATTTTGTTTGGTTTTCCTATGTCTTTATTATGTTTTGGAGGGCTTTTAGAATGTTTATATTACTTTGGGCGGGTTTTTAGGATTTTTTTGGTTGGTTTTGATTAGTTTATGTTATGTTTAGTCAGTTTTTTGGTGTGTTTGGATTAGTTTTATTGGGCTTTATCATGTTTTGGCGGTTTTTTTGAATGTTTTATTGACTTCTGACAAATTATATAATATTTTGGCAGGTTTTCAGTATGTTTTGATCAGTTTTTGGGGAGTTCTAAAATATTTTGTCAAGTTTTTGGAATTTTTTGGTTGGTTTTGATTTGTTTTTATGATGTTTTGCCAAGTTTTTTGAATGTTTTGATCAGTTCTGGCTGGTTTTCTAATGTTTTGGCATCTTTTCAGAATGTTTTGATGAGTTTTGCGGGTCCAAATTATTTTGGCGGGTTTTCGGAATATTTTGGTTGGTTTTGATTTGTTTTTATGATGTTTTGGCGGGTTTTCGGAATGTCTTGGTTGGGTTTTAGAATGTTTTGTATTCTCTTGAGTTGTTTTTATTGTGTTGGCAGGTTTTGGAATGTTTGGATTCTTTTTGGCGGGTGTTCGGAATGTTTTGGCGGGTGTTCGGAATGTTTTGATTAGTTTTGACGGGTTTTGAAATATTTTGGCCGGTTTTTAGAAGGTTTGGATTTGTTTTGATTTGTTTTGATTCTGTTTAGCCCAGTTTTTGGTGTGTTTGGATTAGCTTTGGTGGGCTTGATCATGTTTTGTCCGGTTTTTTCAAATGTATTGATCACCTCTGTCTGGTTTTCTATTTTGGCGGGTTTGAAAATATTTTTGGATGAGTTTTGGCGGGTTTGAAAATATTTTGGCTCTTTGCGCAGAGATGACGGTGCCGGTTGCGGTGCGCTCCGGGGCGCTCCTTCTGCGGAAAGACGCCTGGCAGCGGCACTTGGGACAGCTCCGCGTCTCCGTATTCTGCGTTTCTTGCCTTCTGCATCTCAGCAAAATGCTTTCCCACTAGGTCTAGCAAGGAGAAACTGTGGCAGCTGAGTAGATGTAGCCCGGCCCGCCCTTTGAAGTTGACAAGTTCTTGGCATCTCAGAGCCTCAAGGCAAGAGCAAGGTTCTCTATGGTAGGCTGGGGCAGAACTAGCAGCAAGCAGAGCAAAGTTGTCCAAGAATAGCTTCCATTGGAATGCTAATGGCAATTGAAGAGGCAGGCCAGTGGCAAGCCACTAGCTTCTAGCAGTTTGAAAGTTGCAGACACAGTGCAGGTGTTGTGCGGCTTCCTTCTTGGCCTCCTAGAAGGTGCCGCGCTCTCCGTCTCTTGCTTGCCAATATGTTGCCGTGTTCCTCCTATTGTTTGGGTTGTTTTGATTTGTTTTTATGATGTTTTGGCGGGTTTTCGAAATATTTTGGTGGTGTTTTAGAATGTTTTGTTTTCTCTTGTGTTGTTTTTATTGTCTTGGCAGGTTGTGGAACGTTTGGATTCCTTTTGGCGGGTTTGAAAATATTTTGGCTCTTTGCGCAGAGATGACGGTGCCGGTTGCGGTGCGCTCCGGGGCGCTCCTTCTGCGGAAAGACGCCTGGCAGCGGCACTTGGGACAGCTCCGCGTCTCTGTATTCTGCGTTTCTTGCCTTCTGCATCTCAGCAAAATGCTTTCCCACTAGGTCTAGCAAGGAGAAACTGTGGCAGCTGAGTAGATGTAGCCCGGCCCGCCCTTTGAAGTTGACAAGTTCTTGGCATCTCAGAGCCTCAAGGCAAGAGCAAGGTTCTCTATGGTAGGCTGGGGCAGAACTAGCAGCAAGCAGAGCAAAGTTGTCCAAGAATAGCTTCCATTGAAATGCTAATGGCAATTGAAGAGGCAGGCAAGTGGTAAGCCTTGAAATTCTAGCAGTTAGAAAGATGCAGACAAGGTCCGGGTGTTGTGCGGCTTCACTCTTCGCATCGTAGAAGGTACCGCGCTCTCCGTCTCTCCGATGCGATCAAGCGGCTCTTCGCGCAGAGAGCACTGTGCCGGTCACTGTGCGCTGCGGAGCTCTCTTTCTGCCGAAAGACGCCTGGCAGCGGCACTTAACTTCGGAGAGCTCCGTATCTCCGTATTCTGCATTTCTTGTCTTCTGCGTCTCAGCAAAATGCTTTTCCACTGTGTCTAGCAAGGAGAAACTGTGCCAGCACAGTATACGTCCCCGGACTTGTGTTCTCAATTCCCGAGTTCTCGGCATCTCAAAATCTAAAGGGAAGAGCAAGGTTATCTATGGTAGGCTGGGGCAGAACTAGAAGCAAGCACAGCAAAGTTGTGCAAGAATACCTTCCTTTCGGATGCTAATGGCAATTGAAGAGGCAGGCAAGTGCTAAGCCTTGAAATTCTAGCAGTTAGAAAGCTGCGGACAAGGTCCGGGTGTTGTGCGGCTTCACTCTTCGCATCGTGGAAGGTACCGCGCTCTCCGTCTCTCGGATGCGATCAAGCGGCTCTTCGCGCAGAGAGCACTGTGCCGGTCACTGTGCGCTGCGGAGCTCTCTTTCTGCCGAAAGACGCCTGGCAGCGGCACATAACTTCGGAGAGCTCCGTATCTCCGTATTCTGCATTTCTTGTCTTCTGCGTCTCAGCAAAATGCTTTTCCACTGTGTCTAGCAAGGAGAAACTGTGCCAGCACAGTATACGTGCCCGGACTTGTGTTCTCAATTCCCGAGTTCTCGGCATCTCAAAATCTAAAGGGAAGAGCAAGGTTATCTATGGTAGGCTGGGGCAGAACTAGAAGCAAGCAGAGCAAAGTTGTGCAAGAATACCTTCCTTTCGGATGCTAATGGCAATTGAAGAGGCAGGCAAGTGCTAAGCCTTGAACTTCTAGCAGTTAGAAAGCTGCGGAAACAGTGCAGGCGTTGTGCGGCTTCACTCTTCGCATCCTAGAACGTGGCGCGCTCTCCGTCTCTCGGATGCCATCTAGCGGGTGTTTGCGCAGAGAGCGCTGTGCTGATCGCGGTTCTAAATATTTTTCTGGGTTTTTGGGATGTTTTGGTTCGTTTTTGTGAAGTTTTGGAGAGTTTTGGAATATTTCGGTTCCTTTCGGCGGGTTTTGAAATATTTTGCCCGGATTTTTAAAATGTTTTTATTTGTTTTTATTATTTTTTGGTAAGTTTTTTTGTGTTTTGATAAGTCCTGGCTGGTTTTCTAGTATTTTGGCGTGTTTTCCGAATGTTTTGATCACTTTTGGCGGGTTCTAAAGTATTTCGTCTGGTGTTTGGATTGTTTTAATTTGTTTTGATTTGTTTTTCTTATGTTTTGGTGGGTTCTTGGAAAGGTTTGGTTCATTTTTGCGTATTTTAAAGTATTTTAGCGGGTTTTTGGAATGTTTTGATTTGCATTGATTTTCTTTCTAATGTTTTGACGGATTTTTTGTATGTTTTTTGCGTCTATTGGGAATGTTGTGATCAGTTTCGACGTGTGTATTAACATTTTGGCAGGTTTTTGGAATGTTTTAATTGTTTTTTTACAATATTTCAGCTGGTTTGGGAAATTTTAATTACTTTTGATGTGTTTTACAATATTTTGCCTGGTGTTTGGAATTTCTTGGTTTGTTTTGATTTGTTTTTATAAAGTTTTTGGAAAATTTTGATTCTTTTTGGTGAGTTTTAAAATAGTTTGGCGGGCTTAAAATAATTTGGTGAGTTTTTACAATGTTTTAGCTGGTATTGATTTGTTTTTATTATGTTTTGGCAAGCTTTTTGAAATATTTGGATCAGTTCTGGCTGGTTTTCTAGTATTTTGGCATGTCTTCAGAATGTTTTGATCCGTTTTGGCGGGTTTTAATATATTTTGGCAGGTTTTTAGAATATTTTGTTTGGTTTTCCTATGTCTTTATTATGTTTTGGAGGGCTTTTAGAATGTTTAGATTACTTTGGGCGGGTTTTTAGGATTTTTTTGGTTGGTTTTGATTAGTTTATGTTATGTTTAGTCAGTTTTTTGGTGTGTTTGGATTAGTTTTATTGGGCTTTATCATGTTTTGGCGGTTTTTTTGAATGTTTTATTGACTTCTGACAAATTATATAATATTTTGGCAGGTTTTCAGTATGTTTTGATCAGTTTTTGGGGAGTTCTAAAATATTTTGTCAAGTTTTTGGAATTTTTTGGTTGGTTTTGATTTGTTTTTATGATGTTTTGCCAAGTTTTTTGAATGTTTTGATCAGTTCTGGCTGGTTTTCTAATGTTTTGGCATCTTTTCAGAATGTTTTGATGAGTTTTGCGGGTCCAAATTATTTTGGCGGGTTTTCGGAATATTTTGGTTGGTTTTGATTTGTTTTTATGATGTTTTGGCGGGTTTTCGGAATGTCTTGGTTGGGTTTTAGAATGTTTTGTATTCTCTTGAGTTGTTTTTATTGTGTTGGCAGGTTTTGGAATGTTTGGATTCTTTTTGGCGGGTGTTCGGAATGTTTTGGCGGGTGTTCGGAATGTTTTGATTAGTTTTGACGGGTTTTGAAATATTTTGGCCGGTTTTTAGAAGGTTTCGATTTGTTTTGATTTGTTTTGATTCTGTTTAGCCCAGTTTTTGGTGTGTTTGGATTAGCTTTGGTGGGCTTGATCATGTTTTGTCCGGTTTTTTCAAATGTATTGATCACCTCTGTCTGGTTTTCTATTTTGGCGGGTTTGAAAATATTTTTGGATGAGTTTTGGCGGGTTTGAAAATATTTTGGCTCTTTGCGCAGAGATGACGGTGCCGGTTGCGGTGCGCTCCGGGGCGCTCCTTCTGCGGAAAGACGCCTGGCAGCGGCACTTGGGACAGCTCCGCGTCTCCGTATTCTGCGTTTCTTGCCTTCTGCATCTCAGCAAAATGCTTTCCCACTAGGTCTAGCAAGGAGAAACTGTGGCAGCTGAGTAGATGTAGCCCGGCCCGCCCTTTGAAGTTGACAAGTTCTTGGCATCTCAGAGCCTCAAGGCAAGAGCAAGGTTCTCTATGGTAGGCTGGGGCAGAACTAGCAGCAAGCAGAGCAAAGTTGTCCAAGAATAGCTTCCATTGGAATGCTAATGGCAATTGAAGAGGCAGGCCAGTGGCAAGCCACTAGCTTCTAGCAGTTTGAAAGTTGCAGACACAGTGCAGGTGTTGTGCGGCTTCCTTCTTGGCCTCCTAGAAGGTGCCGCGCTCTCCGTCTCTTGCTTGCCAATATGTTGCCGTGTTCCTCCTATTGTTTGGGTTGTTTTGATTTGTTTTTATGATGTTTTGGCGGGTTTTCGAAATATTTTGGTGGTGTTTTAGAATGTTTTGTTTTCTCTTGTGTTGTTTTTATTGTCTTGGCAGGTTGTGGAACGTTTGGATTCCTTTTGGCGGGTTTGAAAATATTTTGGCTCTTTGCGCAGAGATGACGGTGCCGGTTGCGGTGCGCTCCGGGGCGCTCCTTCTGCGGAAAGACGCCTGGCAGCGGCACTTGGGACAGCTCCGCGTCTCTGTATTCTGCGTTTCTTGCCTTCTGCATCTCAGCAAAATGCTTTCCCACTAGGTCTAGCAAGGAGAAACTGTGGCAGCTGAGTAGATGTAGCCCGGCCCGCCCTTTGAAGTTGACAAGTTCTTGGCATCTCAGAGCCTCAAGGCAAGAGCGAGGTTCTCTATGGTAGGCTGGGGCAGAACTAGCAGCAAGCAGAGCAAAGTTGTCCAAGAATAGCTTCCATTGAAATGCTAATGGCAATTGAAGAGGCAGGCAAGTGGTAAGCCTTGAAATTCTAGCAGTTAGAAAGATGCAGACAAGGTCCGGGTGTTGTGCGGCTTCACTCTTCGCATCGTAGAAGGTACCGCGCTCTCCGTCTCTCGGATGCGATCAAGCGGCTCTTCGCGCAGAGAGCACTGTGCCGGTCACTGTGCGCTGCGGAGCTCTCTTTCTGCCGAAAGACGCCTGGCAGCGGCACTTAACTTCGGAGAGCTCCGTATCTCCGTATTCTGCATTTCTTGTCTTCTGCGTCTCAGCAAAATGCTTTTCCACTGTGTCTAGCAAGGAGAAACTGTGCCAGCACAGTATACGTGCCCGGACTTGTGTTCTCAATTCCCGAGTTCTCGGCATCTCAAAATCTAAAGGGAAGAGCAAGGTTATCTATGGTAGGCTGGGGCAGAACTAGAAGCAAGCAGAGCAAAGTTGTGCAAGAATACCTTCCTTTCGGATGCTAATGGCAATTGAAGAGGCAGGCAAGTGGTAAGCCTTGAACTTCTAGCAGTTAGAAAGCTGCGGAAACAGTGCAGGCGTTGTGCGGCTTCACTCTTCGCATCCTAGAACGTGGCGCGCTCTCCGTCTCTCGGATGCCATCTAGCGGGTGTTTGCGCAGAGAGCGCTGTGCTGATCGCGGTTCTAAATATTTTTCTGGGTTTTTGGGATGTTTTGGTTCGTTTTTGTGAAGTTTTGGAGAGTTTTGGAATATTTCGGTTCCTTTCGGCGGGTTTTGAAATATTTTGCCCGGATTTTTAAAATGTTTTTATTTGTTTTTATTATTTTTTGGTAAGTTTTTTTGTGTTTTGATAAGTCCTGGCTGGTTTTCTAGTATTTTGGCGTGTTTTCCGAATGTTTTGATCACTTTTGGCGGGTTCTAAAGTATTTCGTCTGGTGTTTGGATTGTTTTAATTTGTTTTGATTTGTTTTTCTTATGTTTTGGTGGGTTCTTGGAAAGGTTTGGTTCATTTTTGCGTATTTTAAAGTATTTTAGCGGGTTTTTGGAATGTTTTGATTTGCATTGATTTTCTTTCTAATGTTTTGACGGATTTTTTGTATGTTTTTTGCGTCTATTGGGAATGTTGTGATCAGTTTCGACGTGTGTATTAACATTTTGGCAGGTTTTTGGAATGTTTTAATTGTTTTTTTACAATATTTCAGCTGGTTTGGGAAATTTTAATTACTTTTGATGTGTTTTACAATATTTTGCCTGGTGTTTGGAATTTCTTGGTTTGTTTTGATTTGTTTTTATAAAGTTTTTGGAAAATTTTGATTCTTTTTGGTGAGTTTTAAAATAGTTTGGCGGGCTTAAAATAATTTGGTGAGTTTTTACAATGTTTTAGCTGGTATTGATTTGTTTTTATTATGTTTTGGCAAGCTTTTTGAAATATTTGGATCAGTTCTGGCTGGTTTTCTAGTATTTTGGCATGTCTTCAGAATGTTTTGATCCGTTTTGGCGGGTTTTAATATATTTTGGCAGGTTTTTAGAATATTTTGTTTGGTTTTCCTATGTCTTTATTATGTTTTGGAGGGCTTTTAGAATGTTTATATTACTTTGGGCGGGTTTTTAGGATTTTTTTGGTTGGTTTTGATTAGTTTATGTTATGTTTAGTCAGTTTTTTGGTGTGTTTGGATTAGTTTTATTGGGCTTTATCATGTTTTGGCGGTTTTTTTGAATGTTTTATTGACTTCTGACAAATTATATAATATTTTGGCAGGTTTTCAGTATGTTTTGATCAGTTTTTGGGGAGTTCTAAAATATTTTGTCAAGTTTTTGGAATTTTTTGGTTGGTTTTGATTTGTTTTTATGATGTTTTGCCAAGTTTTTTGAATGTTTTGATCAGTTCTGGCTGGTTTTCTAATGTTTTGGCATCTTTTCAGAATGTTTTGATGAGTTTTGCGGGTCCAAATTATTTTGGCGGGTTTTCGGAATATTTTGGTTGGTTTTGATTTGTTTTTATGATGTTTTGGCGGGTTTTCGGAATGTCTTGGTTGGGTTTTAGAATGTTTTGTATTCTCTTGAGTTGTTTTTATTGTGTTGGCAGGTTTTGGAATGTTTGGATTCTTTTTGGCGGGTGTTCGGAATGTTTTGGCGGGTGTTCGGAATGTTTTGATTAGTTTTGACGGGTTTTGAAATATTTTGGCCGGTTTTTAGAAGGTTTGGATTTGTTTTGATTTGTTTTGATTCTGTTTAGCCCAGTTTTTGGTGTGTTTGGATTAGCTTTGGTGGGCTTGATCATGTTTTGTCCGGTTTTTTCAAATGTATTGATCACCTCTGTCTGGTTTTCTATTTTGGCGGGTTTGAAAATATTTTTGGATGAGTTTTGGCGGGTTTGAAAATATTTTGGCTCTTTGCGCAGAGATGACGGTGCCGGTTGCGGTGCGCTCCGGGGCGCTCCTTCTGCGGAAAGACGCCTGGCAGCGGCACTTGGGACAGCTCCGCGTCTCCGTATTCTGCGTTTCTTGCCTTCTGCATCTCAGCAAAATGCTTTCCCACTAGGTCTAGCAAGGAGAAACTGTGGCAGCTGAGTAGATGTAGCCCGGCCCGCCCTTTGAAGTTGACAAGTTCTTGGCATCTCAGAGCCTCAAGGCAAGAGCAAGGTTCTCTATGGTAGGCTGGGGCAGAACTAGCAGCAAGCAGAGCAAAGTTGTCCAAGAATAGCTTCCATTGGAATGCTAATGGCAATTGAAGAGGCAGGCCAGTGGCAAGCCACTAGCTTCTAGCAGTTTGAAAGTTGCAGACACAGTGCAGGTGTTGTGCGGCTTCCTTCTTGGCCTCCTAGAAGGTGCCGCGCTCTCCGTCTCTTGCTTGCCAATATGTTGCCGTGTTCCTCCTATTGTTTGGGTTGTTTTGATTTGTTTTTATGATGTTTTGGCGGGTTTTCGAAATATTTTGGTGGTGTTTTAGAATGTTTTGTTTTCTCTTGTGTTGTTTTTATTGTCTTGGCAGGTTGTGGAACGTTTGGATTCCTTTTGGCGGGTTTGAAAATATTTTGGCTCTTTGCGCAGAGATGACGGTGCCGGTTGCGGTGCGCTCCGGGGCGCTCCTTCTGCGGAAAGACGCCTGGCAGCGGCACTTGGGACAGCTCCGCGTCTCTGTATTCTGCGTTTCTTGCCTTCTGCATCTCAGCAAAATGCTTTCCCACTAGGTCTAGCAAGGAGAAACTGTGGCAGCTGAGTAGATGTAGCCCGGCCCGCCCTTTGAAGTTGACAAGTTCTTGGCATCTCAGAGCCTCAAGGCAAGAGCAAGGTTCTCTATGGTAGGCTGGGGCAGAACTAGCAGCAAGCAGAGCAAAGTTGTCCAAGAATAGCTTCCATTGAAATGCTAATGGCAATTGAAGAGGCAGGCAAGTGGTAAGCCTTGAAATTCTAGCAGTTAGAAAGATGCAGACAAGGTCCGGGTGTTGTGCGGCTTCACTCTTCGCATCGTAGAAGGTACCGCGCTCTCCGTCTCTCCGATGCGATCAAGCGGCTCTTCGCGCAGAGAGCACTGTGCCGGTCACTGTGCGCTGCGGAGCTCTCTTTCTGCCGAAAGACGCCTGGCAGCGGCACTTAACTTCGGAGAGCTCCGTATCTCCGTATTCTGCATTTCTTGTCTTCTGCGTCTCAGCAAAATGCTTTTCCACTGTGTCTAGCAAGGAGAAACTGTGCCAGCACAGTATACGTCCCCGGACTTGTGTTCTCAATTCCCGAGTTCTCGGCATCTCAAAATCTAAAGGGAAGAGCAAGGTTATCTATGGTAGGCTGGGGCAGAACTAGAAGCAAGCACAGCAAAGTTGTGCAAGAATACCTTCCTTTCGGATGCTAATGGCAATTGAAGAGGCAGGCAAGTGCTAAGCCTTGAAATTCTAGCAGTTAGAAAGCTGCGGACAAGGTCCGGGTGTTGTGCGGCTTCACTCTTCGCATCGTGGAAGGTACCGCGCTCTCCGTCTCTCGGATGCGATCAAGCGGCTCTTCGCGCAGAGAGCACTGTGCCGGTCACTGTGCGCTGCGGAGCTCTCTTTCTGCCGAAAGACGCCTGGCAGCGGCACATAACTTCGGAGAGCTCCGTATCTCCGTATTCTGCATTTCTTGTCTTCTGCGTCTCAGCAAAATGCTTTTCCACTGTGTCTAGCAAGGAGAAACTGTGCCAGCACAGTATACGTGCCCGGACTTGTGTTCTCAATTCCCGAGTTCTCGGCATCTCAAAATCTAAAGGGAAGAGCAAGGTTATCTATGGTAGGCTGGGGCAGAACTAGAAGCAAGCAGAGCAAAGTTGTGCAAGAATACCTTCCTTTCGGATGCTAATGGCAATTGAAGAGGCAGGCAAGTGCTAAGCCTTGAACTTCTAGCAGTTAGAAAGCTGCGGAAACAGTGCAGGCGTTGTGCGGCTTCACTCTTCGCATCCTAGAACGTGGCGCGCTCTCCGTCTCTCGGATGCCATCTAGCGGGTGTTTGCGCAGAGAGCGCTGTGCTGATCGCGGTTCTAAATATTTTTCTGGGTTTTTGGGATGTTTTGGTTCGTTTTTGTGAAGTTTTGGAGAGTTTTGGAATATTTCGGTTCCTTTCGGCGGGTTTTGAAATATTTTGCCCGGATTTTTAAAATGTTTTTATTTGTTTTTATTATTTTTTGGTAAGTTTTTTTGTGTTTTGATAAGTCCTGGCTGGTTTTCTAGTATTTTGGCGTGTTTTCCGAATGTTTTGATCACTTTTGGTGGGTTCTAAAGTATTTCGTCTGGTGTTTGGATTGTTTTAATTTGTTTTGATTTGTTTTTCTTATGTTTTGGTGGGTTCTTGGAAAGGTTTGGTTCATTTTTGCGTATTTTAAAGTATTTTAGCGGGTTTTTGGAATGTTTTGATTTGCATTGATTTTCTTTCTAATGTTTTGACGGATTTTTTGTATGTTTTTTGCGTCTATTGGGAATGTTGTGATCAATTTCGACGTGTGTATTAACATTTTGGCAGGTTTTTGGAATGTTTTAATTGTTTTTTTACAATATTTCAGCTGGTTTGGGAAATTTTAATTACTTTTGATGTGTTTTACAATATTTTGCCTGGTGTTTGGAATTTCTTGGTTTGTTTTGATTTGTTTTTATAAAGTTTTTGGAAAATTTTGATTCTTTTTGGTGAGTTTTAAAATAGTTTGGCGGGCTTAAAATAATTTGGTGAGTTTTTACAATGTTTTAGCTGGTATTGATTTGTTTTTATTATGTTTTGGCAAGCTTTTTGAAATATTTGGATCAGTTCTGGCTGGTTTTCTAGTATTTTGGCATGTCTTCAGAATGTTTTGATCCGTTTTGGCGGGTTTTAATATATTTTGGCAGGTTTTTAGAATATTTTGTTTGGTTTTCCTATGTCTTTATTATGTTTTGGAGGGCTTTTAGAATGTTTAGATTACTTTGGGCGGGTTTTTAGGATTTTTTTGGTTGGTTTTGATTAGTTTATGTTATGTTTAGTCAGTTTTTTGGTGTGTTTGGATTAGTTTTATTGGGCTTTATCATGTTTTGGCGGTTTTTTTGAATGTTTTATTGACTTCTGACAAATTATATAATATTTTGGCAGGTTTTCAGTATGTTTTGATCAGTTTTTGGGGAGTTCTAAAATATTTTGTCAAGTTTTTGGAATTTTTTGGTTGGTTTTGATTTGTTTTTATGATGTTTTGCCAAGTTTTTTGAATGTTTTGATCAGTTCTGGCTGGTTTTCTAATGTTTTGGCATCTTTTCAGAATGTTTTGATGAGTTTTGCGGGTCCAAATTATTTTGGCGGGTTTTCGGAATATTTTGGTTGGTTTTGATTTGTTTTTATGATGTTTTGGCGGGTTTTCGGAATGTCTTGGTTGGGTTTTAGAATGTTTTGTATTCTCTTGAGTTGTTTTTATTGTGTTGGCAGGTTTTGGAATGTTTGGATTCTTTTTGGCGGGTGTTCGGAATGTTTTGGCGGGTGTTCGGAATGTTTTGATTAGTTTTGACGGGTTTTGAAATATTTTGGCCGGTTTTTAGAAGGTTTCGATTTGTTTTGATTTGTTTTGATTCTGTTTAGCCCAGTTTTTGGTGTGTTTGGATTAGCTTTGGTGGGCTTGATCATGTTTTGTCCGGTTTTTTCAAATGTATTGATCACCTCTGTCTGGTTTTCTATTTTGGCGGGTTTGAAAATATTTTTGGATGAGTTTTGGCGGGTTTGAAAATATTTTGGCTCTTTGCGCAGAGATGACGGTGCTGGTTGCGGTGCGCTCCGGGGCGCTCCTTCTGCGGAAAGACGCCTGGCAGCGGCACTTGGGACAGCTCCGCGTCTCCGTATTCTGCGTTTCTTGCCTTCTGCATCTCAGCAAAATGCTTTCCCACTAGGTCTAGCAAGGAGAAACTGTGGCAGCTGAGTAGATGTAGCCCGGCCCGCCCTTTGAAGTTGACAAGTTCTTGGCATCTCAGAGCCTCAAGGCAAGAGCAAGGTTCTCTATGCTAGGCTGGGGCAGAACTAGCAGCAAGCAGAGCAAAGTTGTCCAAGAATAGCTTCCATTGGAATGCTAATGGCAATTGAAGAGGCAGGCCAGTGGCAAGCCACTAGCTTCTAGCAGTTTGAAAGTTGCAGACACAGTGCAGGTGTTGTGCGGCTTCCTTCTTGGCCTCCTAGAAGGTGCCGCGCTCTCCGTCTCTTGCTTGCCAATATGTTGCCGTGTTCCTCCTATTGTTTGGGTTGTTTTGATTTGTTTTTATGATGTTTTGGCGGGTTTTCGAAATATTTTGGTGGTGTTTTAGAATGTTTTGTTTTCTCTTGTGTTGTTTTTATTGTCTTGGCAGGTTGTGGAACGTTTGGATTCCTTTTGGCGGGTTTTAAAATATTTTGGCTCTTTGCGCAGAGATGACGGTGCCGGTTGCGGTGCGCTCCGGGGCGCTCCTTCTGCGGAAAGACGCCTGGCAGCGGCACTTGGGACAGCTCCGCGTCTCTGTATTCTGCGTTTCTTGCCTTCTGCATCTCAGCAAAATGCTTTCCCACTAGGTCTAGCAAGGAGAAACTGTGGCAGCTGAGTAGATGTAGCCCGGCCCGCCCTTTGAAGTTGACAAGTTCTTGGCATCTCAGAGCCTCAAGGCAAGAGCAAGGTTCTCTATGGTAGGCTGGGGCAGAACTAGCAGCAAGCAGAGCAAAGTTGTCCAAGAATAGCTTCCATTGAAATGCTAATGGCAATTGAAGAGGCAGGCAAGTGGTAAGCCTTGAAATTCTAGCAGTTAGAAAGATGCAGACAAGGTCCGGGTGTTGTGCGGCTTCACTCTTCGCATCGTAGAAGGTACCGCGCTCTCCGTCTCTCGGATGCGATCAAGCGGCTCTTCGCGCAGAGAGCACTGTGCCGGTCACTGTGCGCTGCGGAGCTCTCTTTCTGCCGAAAGACGCCTGGCAGCGGCACTTAACTTCGGAGAGCTCCGTATCTCCGTATTCTGCATTTCTTGTCTTCTGCGTCTCAGCAAAATGCTTTTCCACTGTGTCTAGCAAGGAGAAACTGTGCCAGCACAGTATACGTGCCCGGACTTGTGTTCTCAATTCCCGAGTTCTCGGCATCTCAAAATCTAAAGGGAAGAGCAAGGTTATCTATGGTAGGCTGGGGCAGAACTAGAAGCAAGCAGAGCAAAGTTGTGCAAGAATACCTTCCTTTCGGATGCTAATGGCAATTGAAGAGGCAGGCAAGTGGTAAGCCTTGAACTTCTAGCAGTTAGAAAGCTGCGGAAACAGTGCAGGCGTTGTGCGGCTTCACTCTTCGCATCCTAGAACGTGGCGCGCTCTCCGTCTCTCGGATGCCATCTAGCGGGTGTTTGCGCAGAGAGCGCTGTGCTGATCGCGGTTCTAAATATTTTTCTGGGTTTTTGGGATGTTTTGGTTCGTTTTTGTGAAGTTTTGGAGAGTTTTGGAATATTTCGGTTCCTTTCGGCGGGTTTTGAAATATTTTGCCCGGATTTTTAAAATGTTTTTATTTGTTTTTATTATTTTTTGGTAAGTTTTTTTGTGTTTTGATAAGTCCTGGCTGGTTTTCTAGTATTTTGGCGTGTTTTCCGAATGTTTTGATCACTTTTGGCGGGTTCTAAAGTATTTCGTCTGGTGTTTGGATTGTTTTAATTTGTTTTGATTTGTTTTTCTTATGTTTTGGTGGGTTCTTGGAAAGGTTTGGTTCATTTTTGCATATTTTAAAGTATTTTAGCGGGTTTTTGGAATGTTTTGATTTGCATTGATTTTCTTTCTAATGTTTTGACGGATTTTTTGTATGTTTTTTGCGTCTATTGGGAATGTTGTGATCAGTTTCGACGTGTGTATTAACATTTTGGCAGGTTTTTGGAATGTTTTAATTGTTTTTTTACAATATTTCAGCTGGTTTGGGAAATTTTAATTACTTTTGATGTGTTTTACAATATTTTGCCTGGTGTTTGGAATTTCTTGGTTTGTTTTGATTTGTTTTTATAAAGTTTTTGGAAAATTTTGATTCTTTTTGGTGAGTTTTAAAATAGTTTGGCGGGCTTAAAATAATTTGGTGAGTTTTTACAATGTTTTAGCTGGTATTGATTTGTTTTTATTATGTTTTGGCAAGCTTTTTGAAATATTTGGATCAGTTCTGGCTGGTTTTCTAGTATTTTGGCATGTCTTCAGAATGTTTTGATCCGTTTTGGCGGGTTTTAATATATTTTGGCAGGTTTTTAGAATATTTTGTTTGGTTTTCCTATGTCTTTATTATGTTTTGGAGGGCTTTTAGAATGTTTAGATTACTTTGGGCGGGTTTTTAGGATTTTTTTGGTTGGTTTTGATTAGTTTATGTTATGTTTAGTCAGTTTTTTGGTGTGTTTGGATTAGTTTTATTGGGCTTTATCATGTTTTGGCGGTTTTTTTGAATGTTTTATTGACTTCTGACAAATTATATAATATTTTGGCAGGTTTTCAGTATGTTTTGATCAGTTTTTGGGGAGTTCTAAAATATTTTGTCAAGTTTTTGGAATTTTTTGGTTGGTTTTGATTTGTTTTTATGATGTTTTGCCAAGTTTTTTGAATGTTTTGATCAGTTCTGGCTGGTTTTCTAATGTTTTGGCATCTTTTCAGAATGTTTTGATGAGTTTTGCGGGTCCAAATTATTTTGGCGGGTTTTCGGAATATTTTGGTTGGTTTTGATTTGTTTTTATGATGTTTTGGCGGGTTTTCGGAATGTCTTGGTTGGGTTTTAGAATGTTTTGTATTCTCTTGAGTTGTTTTTATTGTGTTGGCAGGTTTTGGAATGTTTGGATTCTTTTTGGCGGGTGTTCGGAATGTTTTGGCGGGTGTTCGGAATGTTTTGATTAGTTTTGACGGGTTTTGAAATATTTTGGCCGGTTTTTAGAAGGTTTCGATTTGTTTTGATTTGTTTTGATTCTGTTTAGCCCAGTTTTTGGTGTGTTTGGATTAGCTTTGGTGGGCTTGATCATGTTTTGTCCGGTTTTTTCAAATGTATTGATCACCTCTGTCTGGTTTTCTATTTTGGCGGGTTTGAAAATATTTTTGGATGAGTTTTGGCGGGTTTGAAAATATTTTGGCTCTTTGCGCAGAGATGACGGTGCCGGTTGCGGTGCGCTCCGGGGCGCTCCTTCTGCGGAAAGACGCCTGGCAGCGGCACTTGGGACAGCTCCGCGTCTCTGTATTCTGCGTTTCTTGCCTTCTGCATCTCAGCAAAATGCTTTCCCACTAGGTCTAGCAAGGAGAAACTGTGGCAGCTGAGTAGATGTAGCCCGGCCCGCCCTTTGAAGTTGACAAGTTCTTGGCATCTCAGAGCCTCAAGGCAAGAGCAAGGTTCTCTATGGTAGGCTGGGGCAGAACTAGCAGCAAGCAGAGCAAAGTTGTCCAAGAATAGCTTCCATTGAAATGCTAATGGCAATTGAAGAGGCAGGCAAGTGGTAAGCCTTGAAATTCTAGCAGTTAGAAAGATGCAGACAAGGTCCGGGTGTTGTGCGGCTTCACTCTTCGCATCGTAGAAGGTACCGCGCTCTCCGTCTCTCCGATGCGATCAAGCGGCTCTTCGCGCAGAGAGCACTGTGCCGGTCACTGTGCGCTGCGGAGCTCTCTTTCTGCCGAAAGACGCCTGGCAGCGGCACTTAACTTCGGAGAGCTCCGTATCTCCGTATTCTGCATTTCTTGTCTTCTGCGTCTCAGCAAAATGCTTTTCCACTGTGTCTAGCAAGGAGAAACTGTGCCAGCACAGTATACGTGCCCGGACTTGTGTTCTCAATTCCCGAGTTCTCGGCATCTCAAAATCTAAAGGGAAGAGCAAGGTTATCTATGGTAGGCTGGGGCAGAACTAGAAGCAAGCAGAGCAAAGTTGTGCAAGAATACCTTCCTTTCGGATGCCAATGGCAATTGAAGAGGCAGGCAAGTGCTAAGCCTTGAAATTCTAGCAGTTAGAAAGCTGCGGACAAGGTCCGGGTGTTGTGCGGCTTCACTCTTCGCATCGTGGAAGGTACCGCGCTCTCCGTCTCTCGGATGCGATCAAGCGGCTCTTCGCGCAGAGAGCACTGTGCCGGTCACTGTGCGCTGCGGAGCTCTCTTTCTGCCGAAAGACGCCTGGCAGCGGCACATAACTTCGGAGAGCTCCGTATCTCCGTATTCTGCATTTCTTGTCTTCTGCGTCTCAGCAAAATGCTTTTCCACTGTGTCTAGCAAGGAGAAACTGTGCCAGCACAGTATACGTGCCCGGACTTGTGTTCTCAATTCCCGAGTTCTCGGCATCTCAAAATCTAAAGGGAAGAGCAAGGTTATCTATGGTAGGCTGGGGCAGAACTAGAAGCAAGCAGAGCAAAGTTGTGCAAGAATACCTTCCTTTCGGATGCTAATGGCAATTGAAGAGGCAGGCAAGTGGTAAGCCTTGAACTTCTAGCAGTTAGAAAGCTGCGGAAACAGTGCAGGCGTTGTGCGGCTTCACTCTTCGCATCCTAGAACGTGGCGCGCTCTCCGTCTCTCGGATGCCATCTAGCGGGTGTTTGCGCAGAGAGCGCTGTGCTGATCGCGGTTCTAAATATTTTTCTGGGTTTTTGGGATGTTTTGGTTCGTTTTTGTGAAGTTTTGGAGAGTTTTGGAATATTTCGGTTCCTTTCGGCGGGTTTTGAAATATTTTGCCCGGATTTTTAAAATGTTTTTATTTGTTTTTATTATTTTTTGGTAAGTTTTTTTGTGTTTTGATAAGTCCTGGCTGGTTTTCTAGTATTTTGGCGTGTTTTCCGAATGTTTTGATCACTTTTGGTGGGTTCTAAAGTATTTCGTCTGGTGTTTGGATTGTTTTAATTTGTTTTGATTTGTTTTTCTTATGTTTTGGTGGGTTCTTGGAAAGGTTTGGTTCATTTTTGCGTATTTTAAAGTATTTTAGCGGGTTTTTGGAATGTTTTGATTTGCATTGATTTTCTTTCTAATGTTTTGACGGATTTTTTGTATGTTTTTTGCGTCTATTGGGAATGTTGTGATCAATTTCGACGTGTGTATTAACATTTTGGCAGGTTTTTGGAATGTTTTAATTGTTTTTTTACAATATTTCAGCTGGTTTGGGAAATTTTAATTACTTTTGATGTGTTTTACAATATTTTGCCTGGTGTTTGGAATTTCTTGGTTTGTTTTGATTTGTTTTTATAAAGTTTTTGGAAAATTTTGATTCTTTTTGGTGAGTTTTAAAATAGTTTGGCGGGCTTAAAATAATTTGGTGAGTTTTTACAATGTTTTAGCTGGTATTGATTTGTTTTTATTATGTTTTGGCAAGCTTTTTGAAATATTTGGATCAGTTCTGGCTGGTTTTCTAGTATTTTGGCATGTCTTCAGAATGTTTTGATCCGTTTTGGCGGGTTTTAATATATTTTGGCAGGTTTTTAGAATATTTTGTTTGGTTTTCCTATGTCTTTATTATGTTTTGGAGGGCTTTTAGAATGTTTAGATTACTTTGGGCGGGTTTTTAGGATTTTTTTGGTTGGTTTTGATTAGTTTATGTTATGTTTAGTCAGTTTTTTGGTGTGTTTGGATTAGTTTTATTGGGCTTTATCATGTTTTGGCGGTTTTTTTGAATGTTTTATTGACTTCTGACAAATTATATAATATTTTGGCAGGTTTTCAGTATGTTTTGATCAGTTTTTGGGGAGTTCTAAAATATTTTGTCAAGTTTTTGGAATTTTTTGGTTGGTTTTGATTTGTTTTTATGATGTTTTGCCAAGTTTTTTGAATGTTTTGATCAGTTCTGGCTGGTTTTCTAATGTTTTGGCATCTTTTCAGAATGTTTTGATGAGTTTTGCGGGTCCAAATTATTTTGGCGGGTTTTCGGAATATTTTGGTTGGTTTTGATTTGTTTTTATGATGTTTTGGCGGGTTTTCGGAATGTCTTGGTTGGGTTTTAGAATGTTTTGTATTCTCTTGAGTTGTTTTTATTGTGTTGGCAGGTTTTGGAATGTTTGGATTCTTTTTGGCGGGTGTTCGGAATGTTTTGGCGGGTGTTCGGAATGTTTTGATTAGTTTTGACGGGTTTTGAAATATTTTGGCCGGTTTTTAGAAGGTTTCGATTTGTTTTGATTTGTTTTGATTCTGTTTAGCCCAGTTTTTGGTGTGTTTGGATTAGCTTTGGTGGGCTTGATCATGTTTTGTCCGGTTTTTTCAAATGTATTGATCACCTCTGTCTGGTTTTCTATTTTGGCGGGTTTGAAAATATTTTTGGATGAGTTTTGGCGGGTTTGAAAATATTTTGGCTCTTTGCGCAGAGATGACGGTGCCGGTTGCGGTGCGCTCCGGGGCGCTCCTTCTGCGGAAAGACGCCTGGCAGCGGCACTTGGGACAGCTCCGCGTCTCCGTATTCTGCGTTTCTTGCCTTCTGCATCTCAGCAAAATGCTTTCCCACTAGGTCTAGCAAGGAGAAACTGTGGCAGCTGAGTAGATGTAGCCCGGCCCGCCCTTTGAAGTTGACAAGTTCTTGGCATCTCAGAGCCTCAAGGCAAGAGCAAGGTTCTCTATGGTAGGCTGGGGCAGAACTAGCAGCAAGCAGAGCAAAGTTGTCCAAGAATAGCTTCCATTGGAATGCTAATGGCAATTGAAGAGGCAGGCCAGTGGCAAGCCACTAGCTTCTAGCAGTTTGAAAGTTGCAGACACAGTGCAGGTGTTGTGCGGCTTCCTTCTTGGCCTCCTAGAAGGTGCCGCGCTCTCCGTCTCTTGCTTGCCAATATGTTGCCGTGTTCCTCCTATTGTTTGGGTTGTTTTGATTTGTTTTTATGATGTTTTGGCGGGTTTTCGAAATATTTTGGTGGTGTTTTAGAATGTTTTGTTTTCTCTTGTGTTGTTTTTATTGTCTTGGCAGGTTGTGGAACGTTTGGATTCATTTTGGCGGGTTTGAAAATATTTTGGCTCTTTGCGCAGAGATGACGGTGCCGGTTGCGGTGCGCTCCGGGGCGCTCCTTCTGCGGAAAGACGCCTGGCAGCGGCACTTGGGACAGCTCCGCGTCTCTGTATTCTGCGTTTCTTGCCTTCTGCATCTCAGCAAAATGCTTTCCCACTAGGTCTAGCAAGGAGAAACTGTGGCAGCTGAGTAGATGTAGCCCGGCCCGCCCTTTGAAGTTGACAAGTTCTTGGCATCTCAGAGCCTCAAGGCAAGAGCAAGGTTCTCTATGGTAGGCTGGGGCAGAACTAGCAGCAAGCAGAGCAAAGTTGTCCAAGAATAGCTTCCATTGAAATGCTAATGGCAATTGAAGAGGCAGGCAAGTGGTAAGCCTTGAAATTCTAGCAGTTAGAAAGATGCAGACAAGGTCCGGGTGTTGTGCGGCTTCACTCTTCGCATCGTAGAAGGTACCGCGCTCTCCGTCTCTCGGATGCGATCAAGCGGCTCTTCGCGCAGAGAGCACTGTGCCGGTCACTGTGCGCTGCGGAGCTCTCTTTCTGCCGAAAGACGCCTGGCAGCGGCACTTAACTTCGGAGAGCTCCGTATCTCCGTATTCTGCATTTCTTGTCTTCTGCGTCTCAGCAAAATGCTTTTCCACTGTGTCTAGCAAGGAGAAACTGTGCCAGCACAGTATACGTGCCCGGACTTGTGTTCTCAATTCCCGAGTTCTCGGCATCTCAAAATCTAAAGGGAAGAGCAAGGTTATCTATGGTAGGCTGGGGCAGAACTAGAAGCAAGCAGAGCAAAGTTGTGCAAGAATACCTTCCTTTCGGATGCTAATGGCAATTGAAGAGGCAGGCAAGTGGTAAGCCTTGAACTTCTAGCAGTTAGAAAGCTGCGGAAACAGTGCAGGCGTTGTGCGGCTTCACTCTTCGCATCCTAGAACGTGGCGCGCTCTCCGTCTCTCGGATGCCATCTAGCGGGTGTTTGCGCAGAGAGCGCTGTGCTGATCGCGGTTCTAAATATTTTTCTGGGTTTTTGGGATGTTTTGGTTCGTTTTTGTGAAGTTTTGGAGAGTTTTGGAATATTTCGGTTCCTTTCGGCGGGTTTTGAAATATTTTGCCCGGATTTTTAAAATGTTTTTATTTGTTTTTATTATTTTTTGGTAAGTTTTTTTGTGTTTTGATAAGTCCTGGCTGGTTTTCTAGTATTTTGGCGTGTTTTCCGAATGTTTTGATCACTTTTGGCGGGTTCTAAAGTATTTCGTCTGGTGTTTGGATTGTTTTAATTTGTTTTGATTTGTTTTTCTTATGTTTTGGTGGGTTCTTGGAAAGGTTTGGTTCATTTTTGCGTATTTTAAAGTATTTTAGCGGGTTTTTGGAATGTTTTGATTTGCATTGATTTTCTTTCTAATGTTTTGACGGATTTTTTGTATGTTTTTTGCGTCTATTGGGAATGTTGTGATCAGTTTCGACGTGTGTATTAACATTTTGGCAGGTTTTTGGAATGTTTTAATTGTTTTTTTACAATATTTCAGCTGGTTTGGGAAATTTTAATTACTTTTGATGTGTTTTACAATATTTTGCCTGGTGTTTGGAATTTCTTGGTTTGTTTTGATTTGTTTTTATAAAGTTTTTGGAAAATTTTGATTCTTTTTGGTGAGTTTTAAAATAGTTTGGCGGGCTTAAAATAATTTGGTGAGTTTTTACAATGTTTTAGCTGGTATTGATTTGTTTTTATTATGTTTTGGCAAGCTTTTTGAAATATTTGGATCAGTTCTGGCTGGTTTTCTAGTATTTTGGCATGTCTTCAGAATGTTTTGATCCGTTTTGGCGGGTTTTAATATATTTTGGCAGGTTTTTAGAATATTTTGTTTGGTTTTCCTATGTCTTTATTATGTTTTGGAGGGCTTTTAGAATGTTTAGATTACTTTGGGCGGGTTTTTAGGATTTTTTTGGTTGGTTTTGATTAGTTTATGTTATGTTTAGTCAGTTTTTTGGTGTGTTTGGATTAGTTTTATTGGGCTTTATCATGTTTTGGCGGTTTTTTTGAATGTTTTATTGACTTCTGACAAATTATATAATATTTTGGCAGGTTTTCAGTATGTTTTGATCAGTTTTTGGGGAGTTCTAAAATATTTTGTCAAGTTTTTGGAATTTTTTGGTTGGTTTTGATTTGTTTTTATGATGTTTTGCCAAGTTTTTTGAATGTTTTGATCAGTTCTGGCTGGTTTTCTAATGTTTTGGCATCTTTTCAGAATGTTTTGATGAGTTTTGCGGGTCCAAATTATTTTGGCGGGTTTTCGGAATATTTTGGTTGGTTTTGATTTGTTTTTATGATGTTTTGGCGGGTTTTCGGAATGTCTTGGTTGGGTTTTAGAATGTTTTGTATTCTCTTGAGTTGTTTTTATTGTGTTGGCAGGTTTTGGAATGTTTGGATTCTTTTTGGCGGGTGTTCGGAATGTTTTGGCGGGTGTTCGGAATGTTTTGATTAGTTTTGACGGGTTTTGAAATATTTTGGCCGGTTTTTAGAAGGTTTGGATTTGTTTTGATTTGTTTTGATTCTGTTTAGCCCAGTTTTTGGTGTGTTTGGATTAGCTTTGGTGGGCTTGATCATGTTTTGTCCGGTTTTTTCAAATGTATTGATCACCTCTGTCTGGTTTTCTATTTTGGCGGGTTTGAAAATATTTTTGGATGAGTTTTGGCGGGTTTGAAAATATTTTGGCTCTTTGCGCAGAGATGACGGTGCCGGTTGCGGTGCGCTCCGGGGCGCTCCTTCTGCGGAAAGACGCCTGGCAGCGGCACTTGGGACAGCTCCGCGTCTCCGTATTCTGCGTTTCTTGCCTTCTGCATCTCAGCAAAATGCTTTCCCACTAGGTCTAGCAAGGAGAAACTGTGGCAGCTGAGTAGATGTAGCCCGGCCCGCCCTTTGAAGTTGACAAGTTCTTGGCATCTCAGAGCCTCAAGGCAAGAGCAAGGTTCTCTATGGTAGGCTGGGGCAGAACTAGCAGCAAGCAGAGCAAAGTTGTCCAAGAATAGCTTCCATTGGAATGCTAATGGCAATTGAAGAGGCAGGCCAGTGGCAAGCCACTAGCTTCTAGCAGTTTGAAAGTTGCAGACACAGTGCAGGTGTTGTGCGGCTTCCTTCTTGGCCTCCTAGAAGGTGCCGCGCTCTCCGTCTCTTGCTTGCCAATATGTTGCCGTGTTCCTCCTATTGTTTGGGTTGTTTTGATTTGTTTTTATGATGTTTTGGCGGGTTTTCGAAATATTTTGGTGGTGTTTTAGAATGTTTTGTTTTCTCTTGTGTTGTTTTTATTGTCTTGGCAGGTTGTGGAACGTTTGGATTCCTTTTGGCGGGTTTGAAAATATTTTGGCTCTTTGCGCAGAGATGACGGTGCCGGTTGCGGTGCGCTCCGGGGCGCTCCTTCTGCGGAAAGACGCCTGGCAGCGGCACTTGGGACAGCTCCGCGTCTCTGTATTCTGCGTTTCTTGCCTTCTGCATCTCAGCAAAATGCTTTCCCACTAGGTCTAGCAAGGAGAAACTGTGGCAGCTGAGTAGATGTAGCCCGGCCCGCCCTTTGAAGTTGACAAGTTCTTGGCATCTCAGAGCCTCAAGGCAAGAGCAAGGTTCTCTATGGTAGGCTGGGGCAGAACTAGCAGCAAGCAGAGCAAAGTTGTCCAAGAATAGCTTCCATTGAAATGCTAATGGCAATTGAAGAGGCAGGCAAGTGGTAAGCCTTGAAATTCTAGCAGTTAGAAAGATGCAGACAAGGTCCGGGTGTTGTGCGGCTTCACTCTTCGCATCGTAGAAGGTACCGCGCTCTCCGTCTCTCGGATGCGATCAAGCGGCTCTTCGCGCAGAGAGCACTGTGCCGGTCACTGTGCGCTGCGGAGCTCTCTTTCTGCCGAAAGACGCCTGGCAGCGGCACTTAACTTCGGAGAGCTCCGTATCTCCGTATTCTGCATTTCTTGTCTTCTGCGTCTCAGCAAAATGCTTTTCCACTGTGTCTAGCAAGGAGAAACTGTGCCAGCACAGTATACGTGCCCGGACTTGTGTTCTCAATTCCCGAGTTCTCGGCATCTCAAAATCTAAAGGGAAGAGCAAGGTTATCTATGGTAGGCTGGGGCAGAACTAGAAGCAAGCAGAGCAAAGTTGTGCAAGAATACCTTCCTTTCGGATGCTAATGGCAATTGAAGAGGCAGGCAAGTGGTAAGCCTTGAACTTCTAGCAGTTAGAAAGCTGCGGAAACAGTGCAGGCGTTGTGCGGCTTCACTCTTCGCATCCTAGAACGTGGCGCGCTCTCCGTCTCTCGGATGCCATCTAGCGGGTGTTTGCGCAGAGAGCGCTGTGCTGATCGCGGTTCTAAATATTTTTCTGGGTTTTTGGGATGTTTTGGTTCGTTTTTGTGAAGTTTTGGAGAGTTTTGGAATATTTCGGTTCCTTTCGGCGGGTTTTGAAATATTTTGCCCGGATTTTTAAAATGTTTTTATTTGTTTTTATTATTTTTTGGTAAGTTTTTTTGTGTTTTGATAAGTCCTGGCTGGTTTTCTAGTATTTTGGCGTGTTTTCCGAATGTTTTGATCACTTTTGGCGGGTTCTAAAGTATTTCGTCTGGTGTTTGGATTGTTTTAATTTGTTTTGATTTGTTTTTCTTATGTTTTGGTGGGTTCTTGGAAAGGTTTGGTTCATTTTTGCGTATTTTAAAGTATTTTAGCGGGTTTTTGGAATGTTTTGATTTGCATTGATTTTCTTTCTAATGTTTTGACGGATTTTTTGTATGTTTTTTGCGTCTATTGGGAATGTTGTGATCAGTTTCGACGTGTGTATTAACATTTTGGCAGGTTTTTGGAATGTTTTAATTGTTTTTTTACAATATTTCAGCTGGTTTGGGAAATTTTAATTACTTTTGATGTGTTTTACAATATTTTGCCTGGTGTTTGGAATTTCTTGGTTTGTTTTGATTTGTTTTTATAAAGTTTTTGGAAAATTTTGATTCTTTTTGGTGAGTTTTAAAATAGTTTGGCGGGCTTAAAATAATTTGGTGAGTTTTTACAATGTTTTAGCTGGTATTGATTTGTTTTTATTATGTTTTGGCAAGCTTTTTGAAATATTTGGATCAGTTCTGGCTGGTTTTCTAGTATTTTGGCATGTCTTCAGAATGTTTTGATCCGTTTTGGCGGGTTTTAATATATTTTGGCAGGTTTTTAGAATATTTTGTTTGGTTTTCCTATGTCTTTATTATGTTTTGGAGGGCTTTTAGAATGTTTAGATTACTTTGGGCGGGTTTTTAGGATTTTTTTGGTTGGTTTTGATTAGTTTATGTTATGTTTAGTCAGTTTTTTGGTGTGTTTGGATTAGTTTTATTGGGCTTTATCATGTTTTGGCGGTTTTTTTGAATGTTTTATTGACTTCTGACAAATTATATAATATTTTGGCAGGTTTTCAGTATGTTTTGATCAGTTTTTGGGGAGTTCTAAAATATTTTGTCAAGTTTTTGGAATTTTTTGGTTGGTTTTGATTTGTTTTTATGATGTTTTGCCAAGTTTTTTGAATGTTTTGATCAGTTCTGGCTGGTTTTCTAATGTTTTGGCATCTTTTCAGAATGTTTTGATGAGTTTTGCGGGTCCAAATTATTTTGGCGGGTTTTCGGAATATTTTGGTTGGTTTTGATTTGTTTTTATGATGTTTTGGCGGGTTTTCGGAATGTCTTGGTTGGGTTTTAGAATGTTTTGTATTCTCTTGAGTTGTTTTTATTGTGTTGGCAGGTTTTGGAATGTTTGGATTCTTTTTGGCGGGTGTTCGGAATGTTTTGGCGGGTGTTCGGAATGTTTTGATTAGTTTTGACGGGTTTTGAAATATTTTGGCCGGTTTTTAGAAGGTTTCGATTTGTTTTGATTTGTTTTGATTCTGTTTAGCCCAGTTTTTGGTGTGTTTGGATTAGCTTTGGTGGGCTTTATCATGTTTTGTCCGGTTTTTTCAAATGTATTGATCACCTCTGTCTGGTTTTCTATTTTGGCGGGTTTGAAAATATTTTTGGATGAGTTTTGGCGGGTTTGAAAATATTTTGGCTTTTTGCGCAGAGATGATGGTGCCGGTTGCGGTGCGCTCCGGGGCGCTCCTTCTGCGGAAAGACGCCTGGCAGCGGCACTTGGGACAGCTCCGCGTCTCCGTATTCTGCGTTTCTTGCCTTCTGCATCTCAGCAAAATGCTTTCCCACTAGGTCTAGCAAGGAGAAACTGTGGCAGCTGAGTAGATGTAGCCCGGCCCGCCCTTTGAAGTTGACAAGTTCTTGGCATCTCAGAGCCTCAAGGCAAGAGCAAGGTTCTCTATGGTAGGCTGGGGCAGAACTAGCAGCAAGCAGAGCAAAGTTGTCCAAGAATAGCTTCCATTGGAATGCTAATGGCAATTGAAGAGGCAGGCCAGTGGCAAGCCACTAGCTTCTAGCAGTTTGAAAGTTGCAGACACAGTGCAGGTGTTGTGCGGCTTCCTTCTTGGCCTCCTAGAAGGTGCCGCGCTCTCCGTCTCTTGCTTGCCAATATGTTGCCGTGTTCCTCCTATTGTTTGGGTTGTTTTGATTTGTTTTTATGATGTTTTGGCGGGTTTTCGAAATATTTTGGTGGTGTTTTAGAATGTTTTGTTTTCTCTTGTGTTGTTTTTATTGTCTTGGCAGGTTGTGGAACGTTTGGATTCCTTTTGGCGGGTTTGAAAATATTTTGGCTCTTTGCGCAGAGATGACGGTGCCGGTTGCGGTGCGCTCCGGGGCGCTCCTTCTGCGGAAAGACGCCTGGCAGCGGCACTTGGGACAGCTCCGCGTCTCTGTATTCTGCGTTTCTTGCCTTCTGCATCTCAGCAAAATGCTTTCCCACTAGGTCTAGCAAGGAGAAACTGTGGCAGCTGAGTAGATGTAGCCCGGCCCGCCCTTTGAAGTTGACAAGTTCTTGGCATCTCAGAGCCTCAAGGCAAGAGCGAGGTTCTCTATGGTAGGCTGGGGCAGAACTAGCAGCAAGCAGAGCAAAGTTGTCCAAGAATAGCTTCCATTGAAATGCTAATGGCAATTGAAGAGGCAGGCAAGTGGTAAGCCTTGAAATTCTAGCAGTTAGAAAGATGCAGACAAGGTCCGGGTGTTGTGCGGCTTCACTCTTCGCATCGTAGAAGGTACCGCGCTCTCCGTCTCTCGGATGCGATCAAGCGGCTCTTCGCGCAGAGAGCACTGTGCCGGTCACTGTGCGCTGCGGAGCTCTCTTTCTGCCGAAAGACGCCTGGCAGCGGCACTTAACTTCGGAGAGCTCCGTATCTCCGTATTCTGCATTTCTTGTCTTCTGCGTCTCAGCAAAATGCTTTTCCACTGTGTCTAGCAAGGAGAAACTGTGCCAGCACAGTATACGTGCCCGGACTTGTGTTCTCAATTCCCGAGTTCTCGGCATCTCAAAATCTAAAGGGAAGAGCAAGGTTATCTATGGTAGGCTGGGGCAGAACTAGAAGCAAGCAGAGCAAAGTTGTGCAAGAATACCTTCCTTTCGGATGCTAATGGCAATTGAAGAGGCAGGCAAGTGCTAAGCCTTGAAATTCTAGCAGTTAGAAAGCTGCGGACACGGTCCGGGTGTTGTGCGGCTTCACTCTTCGCATCGTGGAAGGTACCGCGCTCTCCGTCTCTCGGATGCGATCAAGCGGCTCTTCGCGCAGAGAGCACTGTGCCGGTCACTGTGCGCTGCGGAGCTCTCTTTCTGCCGAAAGACGCCTGGCAGCGGCACTTAACTTCGGAGAGCTCCGTATCTCCGTATTCTGCATTTCTTGTCTTCTGCGTCTCAGCAAAATGCTTTTCCACTGTGTCTAGCAAGGAGAAACTGTGCCAGCACAGTATACGTGCCCGGACTTGTGTTCTCAATTCCCGAGTTCTCGGCATCTCAAAATCTAAAGGGAAGAGCAAGGTTATCTATGGTAGGCTGGGGCAGAACTAGAAGCAAGCAGAGCAAAGTTGTGCAAGAATACCTTCCTTTCGGATGCTAATGGCAATTGAAGAGGCAGGCAAGTGGTAAGCCTTGAACTTCTAGCAGTTAGAAAGCTGCGGAAACAGTGCAGGCGTTGTGCGGCTTCACTCTTCGCATCCTAGAACGTGGCGCGCTCTCCGTCTCTCGGATGCCATCTAGCGGGTGTTTGCGCAGAGAGCGCTGTGCTGATCGCGGTTCTAAATATTTTTCTGGGTTTTTGGGATGTTTTGGTTCGTTTTTGTGAAGTTTTGGAGAGTTTTGGAATATTTCGGTTCCTTTCGGCGGGTTTTGAAATATTTTGCCCGGATTTTTAAAATGTTTTTATTTGTTTTTATTATTTTTTGGTAAGTTTTTTTGTGTTTTGATAAGTCCTGGCTGGTTTTCTAGTATTTTGGCGTGTTTTCCGAATGTTTTGATCACTTTTGGCGGGTTCTAAAGTATTTCGTCTGGTGTTTGGATTGTTTTAATTTGTTTTGATTTGTTTTTCTTATGTTTTGGTGGGTTCTTGGAAAGGTTTGGTTCATTTTTGCGTATTTTAAAGTATTTTAGCGGGTTTTTGGAATGTTTTGATTTGCATTGATTTTCTTTCTAATGTTTTGACGGATTTTTTGTATGTTTTTTGCGTCTATTGGGAATGTTGTGATCAGTTTCGACGTGTGTATTAACATTTTGGCAGGTTTTTGGAATGTTTTAATTGTTTTTTTACAATATTTCAGCTGGTTTGGGAAATTTTAATTACTTTTGATGTGTTTTACAATATTTTGCCTGGTGTTTGGAATTTCTTGGTTTGTTTTGATTTGTTTTTATAAAGTTTTTGGAAAATTTTGATTCTTTTTGGTGAGTTTTAAAATAGTTTGGCGGGCTTAAAATAATTTGGTGAGTTTTTACAATGTTTTAGCTGGTATTGATTTGTTTTTATTATGTTTTGGCAAGCTTTTTGAAATATTTGGATCAGTTCTGGCTGGTTTTCTAGTATTTTGGCATGTCTTCAGAATGTTTTGATCCGTTTTGGCGGGTTTTAATATATTTTGGCAGGTTTTTAGAATATTTTGTTTGGTTTTCCTATGTCTTTATTATGTTTTGGAGGGCTTTTAGAATGTTTAGATTACTTTGGGCGGGTTTTTAGGATTTTTTTGGTTGGTTTTGATTAGTTTATGTTATGTTTAGTCAGTTTTTTGGTGTGTTTGGATTAGTTTTATTGGGCTTTATCATGTTTTGGCGGTTTTTTTGAATGTTTTATTGACTTCTGACAAATTATATAATATTTTGGCAGGTTTTCAGTATGTTTTGATCAGTTTTTGGGGAGTTCTAAAATATTTTGTCAAGTTTTTGGAATTTTTTGGTTGGTTTTGATTTGTTTTTATGATGTTTTGCCAAGTTTTTTGAATGTTTTGATCAGTTCTGGCTGGTTTTCTAATGTTTTGGCATCTTTTCAGAATGTTTTGATGAGTTTTGCGGGTCCAAATTATTTTGGCGGGTTTTCGGAATATTTTGGTTGGTTTTGATTTGTTTTTATGATGTTTTGGCGGGTTTTCGGAATGTCTTGGTTGGGTTTTAGAATGTTTTGTATTCTCTTGAGTTGTTTTTATTGTGTTGGCAGGTTTTGGAATGTTTGGATTCTTTTTGGCGGGTGTTCGGAATGTTTTGGCGGGTGTTCGGAATGTTTTGATTAGTTTTGACGGGTTTTGAAATATTTTGGCCGGTTTTTAGAAGGTTTGGATTTGTTTTGATTTGTTTTGATTCTGTTTAGCCCAGTTTTTGGTGTGTTTGGATTAGCTTTGGTGGGCTTGATCATGTTTTGTCCGGTTTTTTCAAATGTATTGATCACCTCTGTCTGGTTTTCTATTTTGGCGGGTTTGAAAATATTTTTGGATGAGTTTTGGCGGGTTTGAAAATATTTTGGCTCTTTGCGCAGAGATGACGGTGCCGGTTGCGGTGCGCTCCGGGGCGCTCCTTCTGCGGAAAGACGCCTGGCAGCGGCACTTGGGACAGCTCCGCGTCTCCGTATTCTGCGTTTCTTGCCTTCTGCATCTCAGCAAAATGCTTTCCCACTAGGTCTAGCAAGGAGAAACTGTGGCAGCTGAGTAGATGTAGCCCGGCCCGCCCTTTGAAGTTGACAAGTTCTTGGCATCTCAGAGCCTCAAGGCAAGAGCAAGGTTCTCTATGGTAGGCTGGGGCAGAACTAGCAGCAAGCAGAGCAAAGTTGTCCAAGAATAGCTTCCATTGGAATGCTAATGGCAATTGAAGAGGCAGGCCAGTGGCAAGCCACTAGCTTCTAGCAGTTTGAAAGTTGCAGACACAGTGCAGGTGTTGTGCGGCTTCCTTCTTGGCCTCCTAGAAGGTGCCGCGCTCTCCGTCTCTTGCTTGCCAATATGTTGCCGTGTTCCTCCTATTGTTTGGGTTGTTTTGATTTGTTTTTATGATGTTTTGGCGGGTTTTCGAAATATTTTGGTGGTGTTTTAGAATGTTTTGTTTTCTCTTGTGTTGTTTTTATTGTCTTGGCAGGTTGTGGAACGTTTGGATTCCTTTTGGCGGGTTTGAAAATATTTTGGCTCTTTGCGCAGAGATGACGGTGCCGGTTGCGGTGCGCTCCGGGGCGCTCCTTCTGCGGAAAGACGCCTGGCAGCGGCACTTGGGACAGCTCCGCGTCTCTGTATTCTGCGTTTCTTGCCTTCTGCATCTCAGCAAAATGCTTTCCCACTAGGTCTAGCAAGGAGAAACTGTGGCAGCTGAGTAGATGTAGCCCGGCCCGCCCTTTGAAGTTGACAAGTTCTTGGCATCTCAGAGCCTCAAGGCAAGAGCAAGGTTCTCTATGGTAGGCTGGGGCAGAACTAGCAGCAAGCAGAGCAAAGTTGTCCAAGAATAGCTTCCATTGAAATGCTAATGGCAATTGAAGAGGCAGGCAAGTGGTAAGCCTTGAAATTCTAGCAGTTAGAAAGATGCAGACAAGGTCCGGGTGTTGTGCGGCTTCACTCTTCGCATCGTGGAAGGTACCGCGCTCTCCGTCTCTCGGATGCGATCAAGCGGCTCTTCGCGCAGAGAGCACTGTGCCGGTCACTGTGCGCTGCGGAGCTCTCTTTCTGCCGAAAGACGCCTGGCAGCGGCACATAACTTCGGAGAGCTCCGTATCTCCGTATTCTGCATTTCTTGTCTTCTGCGTCTCAGCAAAATGCTTTTCCACTGTGTCTAGCAAGGAGAAACTGTGCCAGCACAGTATACGTGCCCGGACTTGTGTTCTCAATTCCCGAGTTCTCGGCATCTCAAAATCTAAAGGGAAGAGCAAGGTTATCTATGGTAGGCTGGGGCAGAACTAGAAGCAAGCAGAGCAAAGTTGTGCAAGAATACCTTCCTTTCGGATGCTAATGGCAATTGAAGAGGCAGGCAAGTGCTAAGCCTTGAACTTCTAGCAGTTAGAAAGCTGCGGAAACAGTGCAGGCGTTGTGCGGCTTCACTCTTCGCATCCTAGAACGTGGCGCGCTCTCCGTCTCTCGGATGCCATCTAGCGGGTGTTTGCGCAGAGAGCGCTGTGCTGATCGCGGTTCTAAATATTTTTCTGGGTTTTTGGGATGTTTTGGTTCGTTTTTGTGAAGTTTTGGAGAGTTTTGGAATATTTCGGTTCCTTTCGGCGGGTTTTGAAATATTTTGCCCGGATTTTTAAAATGTTTTTATTTGTTTTTATTATTTTTTGGTAAGTTTTTTTTGTGTTTTGATAAGTCCTGGCTGGTTTTCTAGTATTTTGGCGTGTTTTCCGAATGTTTTGATCACTTTTGGCGGGTTCTAAAGTATTTCGTCTGGTGTTTGGATTGTTTTAATTTGTTTTGATTTGTTTTTCTTATGTTTTGGTGGGTTCTTGGAAAGGTTTGGTTCATTTTTGCGTATTTTAAAGTATTTTAGCGGGTTTTTGGAATGTTTTGATTTGCATTGATTTTCTTTCTAATGTTTTGACGGATTTTTTGTATGTTTTTTGCGTCTATTGGGAATGTTGTGATCAGTTTCGACGTGTGTATTAACATTTTGGCAGGTTTTTGGAATGTTTTAATTGTTTTTTTACAATATTTCAGCTGGTTTGGGAAATTTTAATTACTTTTGATGTGTTTTACAATATTTTGCCTGGTGTTTGGAATTTCTTGGTTTGTTTTGATTTGTTTTTATAAAGTTTTTGGAAAATTTTGATTCTTTTTGGTGAGTTTTAAAATAGTTTGGCGGGCTTAAAATAATTTGGTGAGTTTTTACAATGTTTTAGCTGGTATTGATTTGTTTTTATTATGTTTTGGCAAGCTTTTTGAAATATTTGGATCAGTTCTGGCTGGTTTTCTAGTATTTTGGCATGTCTTCAGAATGTTTTGATCCGTTTTGGCGGGTTTTAATATATTTTGGCAGGTTTTTAGAATATTTTGTTTGGTTTTCCTATGTCTTTATTATGTTTTGGAGGGCTTTTAGAATGTTTAGATTACTTTGGGCGGGTTTTTAGGATTTTTTTGGTTGGTTTTGATTAGTTTATGTTATGTTTAGTCAGTTTTTTGGTGTGTTTGGATTAGTTTTATTGGGCTTTATCATGTTTTGGCGGTTTTTTTGAATGTTTTATTGACTTCTGACAAATTATATAATATTTTGGCAGGTTTTCAGTATGTTTTGATCAGTTTTTGGGGAGTTCTAAAATATTTTGTCAAGTTTTTGGAATTTTTTGGTTGGTTTTGATTTGTTTTTATGATGTTTTGCCAAGTTTTTTGAATGTTTTGATCAGTTCTGGCTGGTTTTCTAATGTTTTGGCATCTTTTCAGAATGTTTTGATGAGTTTTGCGGGTCCAAATTATTTTGGCGGGTTTTCGGAATATTTTGGTTGGTTTTGATTTGTTTTTATGATGTTTTGGCGGGTTTTCGGAATGTCTTGGTTGGGTTTTAGAATGTTTTGTATTCTCTTGAGTTGTTTTTATTGTGTTGGCAGGTTTTGGAATGTTTGGATTCTTTTTGGCGGGTGTTCGGAATGTTTTGGCGGGTGTTCGGAATGTTTTGATTAGTTTTGACGGGTTTTGAAATATTTTGGCCGGTTTTTAGAAGGTTTCGATTTGTTTTGATTTGTTTTGATTCTGTTTAGCCCAGTTTTTGGTGTGTTTGGATTAGCTTTGGTGGGCTTGATCATGTTTTGTCCGGTTTTTTCAAATGTATTGATCACCTCTGTCTGGTTTTCTATTTTGGCGGGTTTGAAAATATTTTTGGATGAGTTTTGGCGGGTTTGAAAATATTTTGGCTCTTTGCGCAGAGATGACGGTGCCGGTTGCGGTGCGCTCCGGGGCGCTCCTTCTGCGGAAAGACGCCTGGCAGCGGCACTTGGGACAGCTCCGCGTCTCCGTATTCTGCGTTTCTTGCCTTCTGCATCTCAGCAAAATGCTTTCCCACTAGGTCTAGCAAGGAGAAACTGTGGCAGCTGAGTAGATGTAGCCCAGCCCGCCCTTTGAAGTTGACAAGTTCTTGGTATCTCAGAGCCTCAAGGCAAGAGCAAGGTTCTCTATGGTAGGCTGGGGCAGAACTAGCAGCAAGCAGAGCAAAGTTGTCCAAGAATAGCTTCCATTGGAATGCTAATGGCAATTGAAGAGGCAGGCCAGTGGCAAGCCACTAGCTTCTAGCAGTTTGAAAGTTGCAGACACAGTGCAGGTGTTGTGCGGCTTCCTTCTTGGCCTCCTAGAAGGTGCCGCGCTCTCCGTCTCTTGCTTGCCAATATGTTGCCGTGTTCCTCCTATTGTTTGGGTTGTTTTGATTTGTTTTTATGATGTTTTGGCGGGTTTTCGAAATATTTTGGTGGTGTTTTAGAATGTTTTGTTTTCTCTTGTGTTGTTTTTATTGTCTTGGCAGGTTGTGGAACGTTTGGATTCCTTTTGGCGGGTTTTAAAATATTTTGGCTCTTTGCGCAGAGATGACGGTGCCGGTTGCGGTGCGCTCCGGGGCGCTCCTTCTGCGGAAAGACGCCTGGCAGCGGCACTTGGGACAGCTCCGCGTCTCTGTATTCTGCGTTTCTTGCCTTCTGCATCTCAGCAAAATGCTTTCCCACTAGGTCTAGCAAGGAGAAACTGTGGCAGCTGAGTAGATGTAGCCCGGCCCGCCCTTTGAAGTTGACAAGTTCTTGGCATCTCAGAGCCTCAAGGCAAGAGCAAGGTTCTCTATGGTAGGCTGGGGCAGAACTAGCAGCAAGCAGAGCAAAGTTGTCCAAGAATAGCTTCCATTGAAATGCTAATGGCAATTGAAGAGGCAGGCAAGTGGTAAGCCTTGAAATTCTAGCAGTTAGAAAGATGCAGACAAGGTCCGGGTGTTGTGCGGCTTCACTCTTCGCATCGTAGAAGGTACCGCGCTCTCCGTCTCTCGGATGCGATCAAGCGGCTCTTCGCGCAGAGAGCACTGTGCCGGTCACTGTGCGCTGCGGAGCTCTCTTTCTGCCGAAAGACGCCTGGCAGCGGCACTTAACTTCGGAGAGCTCCGTATCTCCGTATTCTGCATTTCTTGTCTTCTGCGTCTCAGCAAAATGCTTTTCCACTGTGTCTAGCAAGGAGAAACTGTGCCAGCACAGTATACGTGCCCGGACTTGTGTTCTCAATTCCCGAGTTCTCGGCATCTCAAAATCTAAAGGGAAGAGCAAGGTTATCTATGGTAGGCTGGGGCAGAACTAGAAGCAAGCAGAGCAAAGTTGTGCAAGAATACCTTCCTTTCGGATGCTAATGGCAATTGAAGAGGCAGGCAAGTGGTAAGCCTTGAACTTCTAGCAGTTAGAAAGCTGCGGAAACAGTGCAGGCGTTGTGCGGCTTCACTCTTCGCATCCTAGAACGTGGCGCGCTCTCCGTCTCTCGGATGCCATCTAGCGGGTGTTTGCGCAGAGAGCGCTGTGCTGATCGCGGTTCTAAATATTTTTCTGGGTTTTTGGGATGTTTTGGTTCGTTTTTGTGAAGTTTTGGAGAGTTTTGGAATATTTCGGTTCCTTTCGGCGGGTTTTGAAATATTTTGCCCGGATTTTTAAAATGTTTTTATTTGTTTTTATTATTTTTTGGTAAGTTTTTTTTGTGTTTTGATAAGTCCTGGCTGGTTTTCTAGTATTTTGGCGTGTTTTCCGAATGTTTTGATCACTTTTGGCGGGTTCTAAAGTATTTCGTCTGGTGTTTGGATTGTTTTAATTTGTTTTGATTTGTTTTTCTTATGTTTTGGTGGGTTCTTGGAAAGGTTTGGTTCATTTTTGCGTATTTTAAAGTATTTTAGCGGGTTTTTGGAATGTTTTGATTTGCATTGATTTTCTTTCTAATGTTTTGACGGATTTTTTGTATGTTTTTTGCGTCTATTGGGAATGTTGTGATCAGTTTCGACGTGTGTATTAACATTTTGGCAGGTTTTTGGAATGTTTTAATTGTTTTTTTACAATATTTCAGCTGGTTTGGGAAATTTTAATTACTTTTGATGTGTTTTACAATATTTTGCCTGGTGTTTGGAATTTCTTGGTTTGTTTTGATTTGTTTTTATAAAGTTTTTGGAAAATTTTGATTCTTTTTGGTGAGTTTTAAAATAGTTTGGCGGGCTTAAAATAATTTGGTGAGTTTTTACAATGTTTTAGCTGGTATTGATTTGTTTTTATTATGTTTTGGCAAGCTTTTTGAAATATTTGGATCAGTTCTGGCTGGTTTTCTAGTATTTTGGCATGTCTTCAGAATGTTTTGATCCGTTTTGGCGGGTTTTAATATATTTTGGCAGGTTTTTAGAATATTTTGTTTGGTTTTCCTATGTCTTTATTATGTTTTGGAGGGCTTTTAGAATGTTTAGATTACTTTGGGCGGGTTTTTAGGATTTTTTTGGTTGGTTTTGATTAGTTTATGTTATGTTTAGTCAGTTTTTTGGTGTGTTTGGATTAGTTTTATTGGGCTTTATCATGTTTTGGCGGTTTTTTTGAATGTTTTATTGACTTCTGACAAATTATATAATATTTTGGCAGGTTTTCAGTATGTTTTGATCAGTTTTTGGGGAGTTCTAAAATATTTTGTCAAGTTTTTGGAATTTTTTGGTTGGTTTTGATTTGTTTTTATGATGTTTTGCCAAGTTTTTTGAATGTTTTGATCAGTTCTGGCTGGTTTTCTAATGTTTTGGCATCTTTTCAGAATGTTTTGATGAGTTTTGCGGGTCCAAATTATTTTGGCGGGTTTTCGGAATATTTTGGTTGGTTTTGATTTGTTTTTATGATGTTTTGGCGGGTTTTCGGAATGTCTTGGTTGGGTTTTAGAATGTTTTGTATTCTCTTGAGTTGTTTTTATTGTGTTGGCAGGTTTTGGAATGTTTGGATTCTTTTTGGCGGGTGTTCGGAATGTTTTGGCGGGTGTTCGGAATGTTTTGATTAGTTTTGACGGGTTTTGAAATATTTTGGCCGGTTTTTAGAAGGTTTCGATTTGTTTTGATTTGTTTTGATTCTGTTTAGCCCAGTTTTTGGTGTGTTTGGATTAGCTTTGGTGGGCTTTATCATGTTTTGTCCGGTTTTTTCAAATGTATTGATCACCTCTGTCTGGTTTTCTATTTTGGCGGGTTTGAAAATATTTTTGGATGAGTTTTGGCGGGTTTGAAAATATTTTGGCTCTTTGCGCAGAGATGACGGTGCCGGTTGCGGTGCGCTCCGGGGCGCTCCTTCTGCGGAAAGACGCCTGGCAGCGGCACTTGGGACAGCTCCGCGTCTCCGTATTCTGCGTTTCTTGCCTTCTGCATCTCAGCAAAATGCTTTCCCACTAGGTCTAGCAAGGAGAAACTGTGGCAGCTGAGTAGATGTAGCCCGGCCCGCCCTTTGAAGTTGACAAGTTCTTGGCATCTCAGAGCCTCAAGGCAAGAGCAAGGTTCTCTATGGTAGGCTGGGGCAGAACTAGCAGCAAGCAGAGCAAAGTTGTCCAAGAATAGCTTCCATTGGAATGCTAATGGCAATTGAAGAGGCAGGCCAGTGGCAAGCCACTAGCTTCTAGCAGTTTGAAAGTTGCAGACACAGTGCAGGTGTTGTGCGGCTTCCTTCTTGGCCTCCTAGAAGGTGCCGCGCTCTCCGTCTCTTGCTTGCCAATATGTTGCCGTGTTCCTCCTATTGTTTGGGTTGTTTTGATTTGTTTTTATGATGTTTTGGCGGGTTTTCGAAATATTTTGGTGGTGTTTTAGAATGTTTTGTTTTCTCTTGTGTTGTTTTTATTGTCTTGGCAGGTTGTGGAACGTTTGGATTCCTTTTGGCGGGTTTGAAAATATTTTGGCTCTTTGCGCAGAGATGACGGTGCCGGTTGCGGTGCGCTCCGGGGCGCTCCTTCTGCGGAAAGACGCCTGGCAGCGGCACTTGGGACAGCTCCGCGTCTCTGTATTCTGCGTTTCTTGCCTTCTGCATCTCAGCAAAATGCTTTCCCACTAGGTCTAGCAAGGAGAAACTGTGGCAGCTGAGTAGATGTAGCCCGGCCCGCCCTTTGAAGTTGACAAGTTCTTGGCATCTCAGAGCCTCAAGGCAAGAGCGAGGTTCTCTATGGTAGGCTGGGGCAGAACTAGCAGCAAGCAGAGCAAAGTTGTCCAAGAATAGCTTCCATTGAAATGCTAATGGCAATTGAAGAGGCAGGCAAGTGGTAAGCCTTGAAATTCTAGCAGTTAGAAAGATGCAGACAAGGTCCGGGTGTTGTGCGGCTTCACTCTTCGCATCGTAGAAGGTACCGCGCTCTCCGTCTCTCGGATGCGATCAAGCGGCTCTTCGCGCAGAGAGCACTGTGCCGGTCACTGTGCGCTGCGGAGCTCTCTTTCTGCCGAAAGACGCCTGGCAGCGGCACTTAACTTCGGAGAGCTCCGTATCTCCGTATTCTGCATTTCTTGTCTTCTGCGTCTCAGCAAAATGCTTTTCCACTGTGTCTAGCAAGGAGAAACTGTGCCAGCACAGTATACGTGCCCGGACTTGTGTTCTCAATTCCCGAGTTCTCGGCATCTCAAAATCTAAAGGGAAGAGCAAGGTTATCTATGGTAGGCTGGGGCAGAACTAGAAGCAAGCAGAGCAAAGTTGTGCAAGAATACCTTCCTTTCGGATGCTAATGGCAATTGAAGAGGCAGGCAAGTGGTAAGCCTTGAAATTCTAGCAGTTAGAAAGCTGCGGAAACAGTGCAGGCGTTGTGCGGCTTCACTCTTCGCATCCTAGAACGTGGCGCGCTCTCCGTCTCTCGGATGCCATCTAGCGGGTGTTTGCGCAGAGAGCGCTGTGCTGATCGCGGTTCTAAATATTTTTCTGGGTTTTTGGGATGTTTTGGTTCGTTTTTGTGAAGTTTTGGAGAGTTTTGGAATATTTCGGTTCCTTTCGGCGGGTTTTGAAATATTTTGCCCGGATTTTTAAAATGTTTTTATTTGTTTTTATTATTTTTTGGTAAGTTTTTTTTGTGTTTTGATAAGTCCTGGCTGGTTTTCTAGTATTTTGGCGTGTTTTCCGAATGTTTTGATCACTTTTGGCGGGTTCTAAAGTATTTCGTCTGGTGTTTGGATTGTTTTAATTTGTTTTGATTTGTTTTTCTTATGTTTTGGTGGGTTCTTGGAAAGGTTTGGTTCATTTTTGCGTATTTTAAAGTATTTTAGCGGGTTTTTGGAATGTTTTGATTTGCATTGATTTTCTTTCTAATGTTTTGACGGATTTTTTGTATGTTTTTTGCGTCTATTGGGAATGTTGTGATCAGTTTCGACGTGTGTATTAACATTTTGGCAGGTTTTTGGAATGTTTTAATTGTTTTTTTACAATATTTCAGCTGGTTTGGGAAATTTTAATTACTTTTGATGTGTTTTACAATATTTTGCCTGGTGTTTGGAATTTCTTGGTTTGTTTTGATTTGTTTTTATAAAGTTTTTGGAAAATTTTGATTCTTTTTGGTGAGTTTTAAAATAGTTTGGCGGGCTTAAAATAATTTGGTGAGTTTTTACAATGTTTTAGCTGGTATTGATTTGTTTTTATTATGTTTTGGCAAGCTTTTTGAAATATTTGGATCAGTTCTGGCTGGTTTTCTAGTATTTTGGCATGTCTTCAGAATGTTTTGATCCGTTTTGGCGGGTTTTAATATATTTTGGCAGGTTTTTAGAATATTTTGTTTGGTTTTCCTATGTCTTTATTATGTTTTGGAGGGCTTTTAGAATGTTTAGATTACTTTGGGCGGGTTTTTAGGATTTTTTTGGTTGGTTTTGATTAGTTTATGTTATGTTTAGTCAGTTTTTTGGTGTGTTTGGATTAGTTTTATTGGGCTTTATCATGTTTTGGCGGTTTTTTTGAATGTTTTATTGACTTCTGACAAATTATATAATATTTTGGCAGGTTTTCAGTATGTTTTGATCAGTTTTTGGGGAGTTCTAAAATATTTTGTCAAGTTTTTGGAATTTTTTGGTTGGTTTTGATTTGTTTTTATGATGTTTTGCCAAGTTTTTTGAATGTTTTGATCAGTTCTGGCTGGTTTTCTAATGTTTTGGCATCTTTTCAGAATGTTTTGATGAGTTTTGCGGGTCCAAATTATTTTGGCGGGTTTTCGGAATATTTTGGTTGGTTTTGATTTGTTTTTATGATGTTTTGGCGGGTTTTCGGAATGTCTTGGTTGGGTTTTAGAATGTTTTGTATTCTCTTGAGTTGTTTTTATTGTGTTGGCAGGTTTTGGAATGTTTGGATTCTTTTTGGCGGGTGTTCGGAATGTTTTGGCGGGTGTTCGGAATGTTTTGATTAGTTTTGACGGGTTTTGAAATATTTTGGCGGGTTTTTAGAAGGTTTCGATTTGTTTTGATTTGTTTTGATTCTGTTTAGCCCAGTTTTTGGTGTGTTTGGATTAGCTTTGGTGGGCTTGATCATGTTTTGTCCGGTTTTTTCAAATGTATTGATCACCTCTGTCTGGTTTTCTATTTTGGCGGGTTTGAAAATATTTTTGGATGAGTTTTGGCGGGTTTGAAAATATTTTGGCTCTTTGCGCAGAGATGACGGTGCCGGTTGCGGTGCGCTCCGGGGCGCTCCTTCTGCGGAAAGACGCCTGGCAGCGGCACTTGGGACAGCTCCGCGTCTCCGTATTCTGCGTTTCTTGCCTTCTGCATCTCAGCAAAATGCTTTCCCACTAGGTCTAGCAAGGAGAAACTGTGGCAGCTGAGTAGATGTAGCCCGGCCCGCCCTTTGAAGTTGACAAGTTCTTGGCATCTCAGAGCCTCAAGGCAAGAGCAAGGTTCTCTATGGTAGGCTGGGGCAGAACTAGCAGCAAGCAGAGCAAAGTTGTCCAAGAATAGCTTCCATTGAAATGCTAATGGCAATTGAAGAGGCAGGCAAGTGGTAAGCCTTGAAATTCTAGCAGTTAGAAAGATGCAGACAAGGTCCGGGTGTTGTGCGGCTTCACTCTTCGCATCGTAGAAGGTACCGCGCTCTCCGTCTCTCGGATGCGATCAAGCGGCTCTTCGCGCAGAGAGCACTGTGCCGGTCACTGTGCGCTGCGGAGCTCTCTTTCTGCCGAAAGACGCCTGGCAGCGGCACTTAACTTCGGAGAGCTCCGTATCTCCGTATTCTGCATTTCTTGTCTTCTGCGTCTCAGCAAAATGCTTTTCCACTGTGTCTAGCAAGGAGAAACTGTGCCAGCACAGTATACGTGCCCGGACTTGTGTTCTCAATTCCCGAGTTCTCGGCATCTCAAAATCTAAAGGGAAGAGCAAGGTTATCTATGGTAGGCTGGGGCAGAACTAGAAGCAAGCAGAGCAAAGTTGTGCAAGAATACCTTCCTTTCGGATGCTAATGGCAATTGAAGAGGCAGGCAAGTGCTAAGCCTTGAAATTCTAGCAGTTAGAAAGCTGCGGACACAGTCCGGGTGTTGTGCGGCTTCACTCTTCGCATCGTGGAAGGTACCGCGCTCTCCGTCTCTCGGATGCGATCAAGCGGCTCTTCGCGCAGAGAGCACTGTGCCGGTCACTGTGCGCTGCGGAGCTCTCTTTCTGCCGAAAGACGCCTGGCAGCGGCACATAACTTCGGAGAGCTCCGTATCTCCGTATTCTGCATTTCTTGTCTTCTGCGTCTCAGCAAAATGCTTTTCCACTGTGTCTAGCAAGGAGAAACTGTGCCAGCACAGTATACGTGCCCGGACTTGTGTTCTCAATTCCCGAGTTCTCGGCATCTCAAAATCTAAAGGGAAGAGCAAGGTTATCTATGGTAGGCTGGGGCAGAACTAGAAGCAAGCAGAGCAAAGTTGTGCAAGAATACCTTCCTTTCGGATGCTAATGGCAATTGAAGAGGCAGGCAAGTGGTAAGCCTTGAACTTCTAGCAGTTAGAAAGCTGCGGAAACAGTGCAGGCGTTGTGCGGCTTCACTCTTCGCATCCTAGAACGTGGCGCGCTCTCCGTCTCTCGGATGCCATCTAGCGGGTGTTTGCGCAGAGAGCGCTGTGCTGATCGCGGTTCTAAATATTTTTCTGGGTTTTTGGGATGTTTTGGTTCGTTTTTGTGAAGTTTTGGAGAGTTTTGGAATATTTCGGTTCCTTTCGGCGGGTTTTGAAATATTTTGCCCGGATTTTTAAAATGTTTTTATTTGTTTTTATTATTTTTTGGTAAGTTTTTTTGTGTTTTGATAAGTCCTGGCTGGTTTTCTAGTATTTTGGCGTGTTTTCCGAATGTTTTGATCACTTTTGGCGGGTTCTAAAGTATTTCGTCTGGTGTTTGGATTGTTTTAATTTGTTTTGATTTGTTTTTCTTATGTTTTGGTGGGTTCTTGGAAAGGTTTGGTTCATTTTTGCGTATTTTAAAGTATTTTAGCGGGTTTTTGGAATGTTTTGATTTGCATTGATTTTCTTTCTAATGTTTTGACGGATTTTTTGTATGTTTTTTGCGTCTATTGGGAATGTTGTGATCAATTTCGACGTGTGTATTAACATTTTGGCAGGTTTTTGGAATGTTTTAATTGTTTTTTTACAATATTTCAGCTGGTTTGGGAAATTTTAATTACTTTTGATGTGTTTTACAATATTTTGCCTGGTGTTTGGAATTTCTTGGTTTGTTTTGATTTGTTTTTATAAAGTTTTTGGAAAATTTTGATTCTTTTTGGTGAGTTTTAAAATAGTTTGGCGGGCTTAAAATAATTTGGTGAGTTTTTACAATGTTTTAGCTGGTATTGATTTGTTTTTATTATGTTTTGGCAAGCTTTTTGAAATATTTGGATCAGTTCTGGCTGGTTTTCTAGTATTTTGGCATGTCTTCAGAATGTTTTGATCCGTTTTGGCGGGTTTTAATATATTTTGGCAGGTTTTTAGAATATTTTGTTTGGTTTTCCTATGTCTTTATTATGTTTTGGAGGGCTTTTAGAATGTTTAGATTACTTTGGGCGGGTTTTTAGGATTTTTTTGGTTGGTTTTGATTAGTTTATGTTATGTTTAGTCAGTTTTTTGGTGTGTTTGGATTAGTTTTATTGGGCTTTATCATGTTTTGGCGGTTTTTTTGAATGTTTTATTGACTTCTGACAAATTATATAATATTTTGGCAGGTTTTCAGTATGTTTTGATCAGTTTTTGGGGAGTTCTAAAATATTTTGTCAAGTTTTTGGAATTTTTTGGTTGGTTTTGATTTGTTTTTATGATGTTTTGCCAAGTTTTTTGAATGTTTTGATCAGTTCTGGCTGGTTTTCTAATGTTTTGGCATCTTTTCAGAATGTTTTGATGAGTTTTGCGGGTCCAAATTATTTTGGCGGGTTTTCGGAATATTTTGGTTGGTTTTGATTTGTTTTTATGATGTTTTGGCGGGTTTTCGGAATGTCTTGGTTGGGTTTTAGAATGTTTTGTATTCTCTTGAGTTGTTTTTATTGTGTTGGCAGGTTTTGGAATGTTTGGATTCTTTTTGGCGGGTGTTCGGAATGTTTTGGCGGGTGTTCGGAATGTTTTGATTAGTTTTGACGGGTTTTGAAATATTTTGGCCGGTTTTTAGAAGGTTTCGATTTGTTTTGATTTGTTTTGATTCTGTTTAGCCCAGTTTTTGGTGTGTTTGGATTAGCTTTGGTGGGCTTGATCATGTTTTGTCCGGTTTTTTCAAATGTATTGATCACCTCTGTCTGGTTTTCTATTTTGGCGGGTTTGAAAATATTTTTGGATGAGTTTTGGCGGGTTTGAAAATATTTTGGCTCTTTGCGCAGAGATGACGGTGCCGGTTGCGGTGCGCTCCAGGGCGCTCCTTCTGCGGAAAGACGCCTGGCAGCGGCACTTGGGACAGCTCCGCGTCTCCGTATTCTGCGTTTCTTGCCTTCTGCATCTCAGCAAAATGCTTTCCCACTAGGTCTAGCAAGGAGAAACTGTGGCAGCTGAGTAGATGTAGCCCGGCCCGCCCTTTGAAGTTGACAAGTTCTTGGCATCTCAGAGCCTCAAGGGAAGAGCAAGGTTCTCTATGGTAGGCTGGGGCAGAACTAGCAGCAAGCAGAGCAAAGTTGTCCAAGAATAGCTTCCATTGGAATGCTAATGGCAATTGAAGAGGCAGGCCAGTGGCAAGCCACTAGCTTCTAGCAGTTTGAAAGTTGCAGACACAGTGCAGGTGTTGTGCGGCTTCCTTCTTGGCCTCCTAGAAGGTGCCGCGCTCTCCGTCTCTTGCTTGCCAATATGTTGCCGTGTTCCTCCTATTGTTTGGGTTGTTTTGATTTGTTTTTATGATGTTTTGGCGGGTTTTCGAAATATTTTGGTGGTGTTTTAGAATGTTTTGTTTTCTCTTGTGTTGTTTTTATTGTCTTGGCAGGTTGTGGAACGTTTGGATTCCTTTTGGCGGGTTTGAAAATATTTTGGCTCTTTGCGCAGAGATGACGGTGCCGGTTGCGGTGCGCTCCGGGGCGCTCCTTCTGCGGAAAGACGCCTGGCAGCGGCACTTGGGACAGCTCCGCGTCTCTGTATTCTGCGTTTCTTGCCTTCTGCATCTCAGCAAAATGCTTTCCCACTAGGTCTAGCAAGGAGAAACTGTGGCAGCTGAGTAGATGTAGCCCGGCCCGCCCTTTGAAGTTGACAAGTTCTTGGCATCTCAGAGCCTCAAGGCAAGAGCGAGGTTCTCTATGGTAGGCTGGGGCAGAACTAGCAGCAAGCAGAGCAAAGTTGTCCAAGAATAGCTTCCATTGAAATGCTAATGGCAATTGAAGAGGCAGGCAAGTGGTAAGCCTTGAAATTCTAGCAGTTAGAAAGATGCAGACAAGGTCCGGGTGTTGTGCGGCTTCACTCTTCGCATCGTAGAAGGTACCGCGCTCTCCGTCTCTCGGATGCGATCAAGCGGCTCTTCGCGCAGAGAGCACTGTGCCGGTCACTGTGCGCTGCGGAGCTCTCTTTCTGCCGAAAGACGCCTGGCAGCGGCACTTAACTTCGGAGAGCTCCGTATCTCCGTATTCTGCATTTCTTGTCTTCTGCGTCTCAGCAAAATGCTTTTCCACTGTGTCTAGCAAGGAGAAACTGTGCCAGCACAGTATACGTGCCCGGACTTGTGTTCTCAATTCCCGAGTTCTCGGCATCTCAAAATCTAAAGGGAAGAGCAAGGTTATCTATGGTAGGCTGGGGCAGAACTAGAAGCAAGCAGAGCAAAGTTGTGCAAGAATACCTTCCTTTCGGATGCTAATGGCAATTGAAGAGGCAGGCAAGTGCTAAGCCTTGAAATTCTAGCAGTTAGAAAGCTGCGGACACAGTCCGGGTGTTGTGCGGCTTCACTCTTCGCATCGTGGAAGGTACCGCGCTCTCCGTCTCTCGGATGCGATCAAGCGGCTCTTCGCGCAGAGAGCACTGTGCCGGTCACTGTGCGCTGCGGAGCTCTCTTTCTGCCGAAAGACGCCTGGCAGCGGCACATAACTTCGGAGAGCTCCGTATCTCTGTATTCTGCATTTCTTGTCTTCTGCGTCTCAGCAAAATGCTTTTCCACTGTGTCTAGCAAGGAGAAACTGTGCCAGCACAGTATACGTGCCCGGACTTGTGTTCTCAATTCCCGAGTTCTCGGCATCTCAAAATCTAAAGGGAAGAGCAAGGTTATCTATGGTAGGCTGGGGCAGAACTAGAAGCAAGCAGAGCAAAGTTGTGCAAGAATACCTTCCTTTCGGATGCTAATGGCAATTGAAGAGGCAGGCAAGTGGTAAGCCTTGAACTTCTAGCAGTTAGAAAGCTGCGGAAACAGTGCAGGCGTTGTGCGGCTTCACTCTTCGCATCCTAGAACGTGGCGCGCTCTCCGTCTCTCGGATGCCATCTAGCGGGTGTTTGCGCAGAGAGCGCTGTGCTGATCGCGGTTCTAAATATTTTTCTGGGTTTTTGGGATGTTTTGGTTCGTTTTTGTGAAGTTTTGGAGAGTTTTGGAATATTTCGGTTCCTTTCGGCGGGTTTTGAAATATTTTGCCCGGATTTTTAAAATGTTTTTATTTGTTTTTATTATTTTTTGGTAAGTTTTTTTGTGTTTTGATAAGTCCTGGCTGGTTTTCTAGTATTTTGGCGTGTTTTCCGAATGTTTTGATCACTTTTGGCGGGTTCTAAAGTATTTCGTCTGGTGTTTGGATTGTTTTAATTTGTTTTGATTTGTTTTTCTTATGTTTTGGTGGGTTCTTGGAAAGGTTTGGTTCATTTTTGCGTATTTTAAAGTATTTTAGCGGGTTTTTGGAATGTTTTGATTTGCATTGATTTTCTTTCTAATGTTTTGACGGATTTTTTGTATGTTTTTTGCGTCTATTGGGAATGTTGTGATCAATTTCGACGTGTGTATTAACATTTTGGCAGGTTTTTGGAATGTTTTAATTGTTTTTTTACAATATTTCAGCTGGTTTGGGAAATTTTAATTACTTTTGATGTGTTTTACAATATTTTGCCTGGTGTTTGGAATTTCTTGGTTTGTTTTGATTTGTTTTTATAAAGTTTTTGGAAAATTTTGATTCTTTTTGGTGAGTTTTAAAATAGTTTGGCGGGCTTAAAATAATTTGGTGAGTTTTTACAATGTTTTAGCTGGTATTGATTTGTTTTTATTATGTTTTGGCAAGCTTTTTGAAATATTTGGATCAGTTCTGGCTGGTTTTCTAGTATTTTGGCATGTCTTCAGAATGTTTTGATCCGTTTTGGCGGGTTTTAATATATTTTGGCAGGTTTTTAGAATATTTTGTTTGGTTTTCCTATGTCTTTATTATGTTTTGGAGGGCTTTTAGAATGTTTAGATTACTTTGGGCGGGTTTTTAGGATTTTTTTGGTTGGTTTTGATTAGTTTATGTTATGTTTAGTCAGTTTTTTGGTGTGTTTGGATTAGTTTTATTGGGCTTTATCATGTTTTGGCGGTTTTTTTGAATGTTTTATTGACTTCTGACAAATTATATAATATTTTGGCAGGTTTTCAGTATGTTTTGATCAGTTTTTGGGGAGTTCTAAAATATTTTGTCAAGTTTTTGGAATTTTTTGGTTGGTTTTGATTTGTTTTTATGATGTTTTGCCAAGTTTTTTGAATGTTTTGATCAGTTCTGGCTGGTTTTCTAATGTTTTGGCATCTTTTCAGAATGTTTTGATGAGTTTTGCGGGTCCAAATTATTTTGGCGGGTTTTCGGAATATTTTGGTTGGTTTTGATTTGTTTTTATGATGTTTTGGCGGGTTTTCGGAATGTCTTGGTTGGGTTTTAGAATGTTTTGTATTCTCTTGAGTTGTTTTTATTGTGTTGGCAGGTTTTGGAATGTTTGGATTCTTTTTGGCGGGTGTTCGGAATGTTTTGGCGGGTGTTCGGAATGTTTTGATTAGTTTTGACGGGTTTTGAAATATTTTGGCCGGTTTTTAGAAGGTTTCGATTTGTTTTGATTTGTTTTGATTCTGTTTAGCCCAGTTTTTGGTGTGTTTGGATTAGCTTTGGTGGGCTTGATCATGTTTTGTCCGGTTTTTTCAAATGTATTGATCACCTCTGTCTGGTTTTCTATTTTGGCGGGTTTGAAAATATTTTTGGATGAGTTTTGGCGGGTTTGAAAATATTTTGGCTCTTTGCGCAGAGATGACGGTGCCGGTTGCGGTGCGCTCCAGGGCGCTCCTTCTGCGGAAAGACGCCTGGCAGCGGCACTTGGGACAGCTCCGCGTCTCCGTATTCTGCGTTTCTTGCCTTCTGCATCTCAGCAAAATGCTTTCCCACTAGGTCTAGCAAGGAGAAACTGTGGCAGCTGAGTAGATGTAGCCCGGCCCGCCCTTTGAAGTTGACAAGTTCTTGGCATCTCAGAGCCTCAAGGGAAGAGCAAGGTTCTCTATGGTAGGCTGGGGCAGAACTAGCAGCAAGCAGAGCAAAGTTGTCCAAGAATAGCTTCCATTGGAATGCTAATGGCAATTGAAGAGGCAGGCCAGTGGCAAGCCACTAGCTTCTAGCAGTTTGAAAGTTGCAGACACAGTGCAGGTGTTGTGCGGCTTCCTTCTTGGCCTCCTAGAAGGTGCCGCGCTCTCCGTCTCTTGCTTGCCAATATGTTGCCGTGTTCCTCCTATTGTTTGGGTTGTTTTGATTTGTTTTTATGATGTTTTGGCGGGTTTTCGAAATATTTTGGTGGTGTTTTAGAATGTTTTGTTTTCTCTTGTGTTGTTTTTATTGTCTTGGCAGGTTGTGGAACGTTTGGATTCCTTTTGGCGGGTTTGAAAATATTTTGGCTCTTTGCGCAGAGATGACGGTGCCGGTTGCGGTGCGCTCCGGGGCGCTCCTTCTGCGGAAAGACGCCTGGCAGCGGCACTTGGGACAGCTCCGCGTCTCTGTATTCTGCGTTTCTTGCCTTCTGCATCTCAGCAAAATGCTTTCCCACTAGGTCTAGCAAGGAGAAACTGTGGCAGCTGAGTAGATGTAGCCCGGCCCGCCCTTTGAAGTTGACAAGTTCTTGGCATCTCAGAGCCTCAAGGCAAGAGCGAGGTTCTCTATGGTAGGCTGGGGCAGAACTAGCAGCAAGCAGAGCAAAGTTGTCCAAGAATAGCTTCCATTGAAATGCTAATGGCAATTGAAGAGGCAGGCAAGTGGTAAGCCTTGAAATTCTAGCAGTTAGAAAGATGCAGACAAGGTCCGGGTGTTGTGCGGCTTCACTCTTCGCATCGTAGAAGGTACCGCGCTCTCCGTCTCTCGGATGCGATCAAGCGGCTCTTCGCGCAGAGAGCACTGTGCCGGTCACTGTGCGCTGCGGAGCTCTCTTTCTGCCGAAAGACGCCTGGCAGCGGCACTTAACTTCGGAGAGCTCCGTATCTCCGTATTCTGCATTTCTTGTCTTCTGCGTCTCAGCAAAATGCTTTTCCACTGTGTCTAGCAAGGAGAAACTGTGCCAGCACAGTATACGTGCCCGGACTTGTGTTCTCAATTCCCGAGTTCTCGGCATCTCAAAATCTAAAGGGAAGAGCAAGGTTATCTATGGTAGGCTGGGGCAGAACTAGAAGCAAGCAGAGCAAAGTTGTGCAAGAATACCTTCCTTTCGGATGCTAATGGCAATTGAAGAGGCAGGCAAGTGCTAAGCCTTGAAATTCTAGCAGTTAGAAAGCTGCGGACACAGTCCGGGTGTTGTGCGGCTTCACTCTTCGCATCGTGGAAGGTACCGCGCTCTCCGTCTCTCGGATGCGATCAAGCGGCTCTTCGCGCAGAGAGCACTGTGCCGGTCACTGTGCGCTGCGGAGCTCTCTTTCTGCCGAAAGACGCCTGGCAGCGGCACATAACTTCGGAGAGCTCCGTATCTCCGTATTCTGCATTTCTTGTCTTCTGCGTCTCAGCAAAATGCTTTTCCACTGTGTCTAGCAAGGAGAAACTGTGCCAGCACAGTATACGTGCCCGGACTTGTGTTCTCAATTCCCGAGTTCTCGGCATCTCAAAATCTAAAGGGAAGAGCAAGGTTATCTATGGTAGGCTGGGGCAGAACTAGAAGCAAGCAGAGCAAAGTTGTGCAAGAATACCTTCCTTTCGGATGCTAATGGCAATTGAAGAGGCAGGCAAGTGGTAAGCCTTGAACTTCTAGCAGTTAGAAAGCTGCGGAAACAGTGCAGGCGTTGTGCGGCTTCACTCTTCGCATCCTAGAACGTGGCGCGCTCTCCGTCTCTCGGATGCCATCTAGCGGGTGTTTGCGCAGAGAGCGCTGTGCTGATCGCGGTTCTAAATATTTTTCTGGGTTTTTGGGATGTTTTGGTTCGTTTTTGTGAAGTTTTGGAGAGTTTTGGAATATTTCGGTTCCTTTCGGCGGGTTTTGAAATATTTTGCCCGGATTTTTAAAATGTTTTTATTTGTTTTTATTATTTTTTGGTAAGTTTTTTTGTGTTTTGATAAGTCCTGGCTGGTTTTCTAGTATTTTGGCGTGTTTTCCGAATGTTTTGATCACTTTTGGCGGGTTCTAAAGTATTTCGTCTGGTGTTTGGATTGTTTTAATTTGTTTTGATTTGTTTTTCTTATGTTTTGGTGGGTTCTTGGAAAGGTTTGGTTCATTTTTGCGTATTTTAAAGTATTTTAGCGGGTTTTTGGAATGTTTTGATTTGCATTGATTTTCTTTCTAATGTTTTGACGGATTTTTTGTATGTTTTTTGCGTCTATTGGGAATGTTGTGATCAATTTCGACGTGTGTATTAACATTTTGGCAGGTTTTTGGAATGTTTTAATTGTTTTTTTACAATATTTCAGCTGGTTTGGGAAATTTTAATTACTTTTGATGTGTTTTACAATATTTTGCCTGGTGTTTGGAATTTCTTGGTTTGTTTTGATTTGTTTTTATAAAGTTTTTGGAAAATTTTGATTCTTTTTGGTGAGTTTTAAAATAGTTTGGCGGGCTTAAAATAATTTGGTGAGTTTTTACAATGTTTTAGCTGGTATTGATTTGTTTTTATTATGTTTTGGCAAGCTTTTTGAAATATTTGGATCAGTTCTGGCTGGTTTTCTAGTATTTTGGCATGTCTTCAGAATGTTTTGATCCGTTTTGGCGGGTTTTAATATATTTTGGCAGGTTTTTAGAATATTTTGTTTGGTTTTCCTATGTCTTTATTATGTTTTGGAGGGCTTTTAGAATGTTTAGATTACTTTGGGCGGGTTTTTAGGATTTTTTTGGTTGGTTTTGATTAGTTTATGTTATGTTTAGTCAGTTTTTTGGTGTGTTTGGATTAGTTTTATTGGGCTTTATCATGTTTTGGCGGTTTTTTTGAATGTTTTATTGACTTCTGACAAATTATATAATATTTTGGCAGGTTTTCAGTATGTTTTGATCAGTTTTTGGGGAGTTCTAAAATATTTTGTCAAGTTTTTGGAATTTTTTGGTTGGTTTTGATTTGTTTTTATGATGTTTTGCCAAGTTTTTTGAATGTTTTGATCAGTTCTGGCTGGTTTTCTAATGTTTTGGCATCTTTTCAGAATGTTTTGATGAGTTTTGCGGGTCCAAATTATTTTGGCGGGTTTTCGGAATATTTTGGTTGGTTTTGATTTGTTTTTATGATGTTTTGGCGGGTTTTCGGAATGTCTTGGTTGGGTTTTAGAATGTTTTGTATTCTCTTGAGTTGTTTTTATTGTGTTGGCAGGTTTTGGAATGTTTGGATTCTTTTTGGCGGGTGTTCGGAATGTTTTGGCGTGTGTTCGGAATGTTTTGATTAGTTTTGACGGGTTTTGAAATAGTTTGGCCGGTTTTTAGAAGGTTTCGATTTGTTTTGATTTGTTTTGATTCTGTTTAGCCCAGTTTTTGGTGTGTTTGGATTAGCTTTGGTGGGCTTGATCATGTTTTGTCCGGTTTTTTCAAATGTATTGATCACCTCTGTCTGGTTTTCTATTTTGGCGGGTTTGAAAATATTTTTGGATGAGTTTTGGCGGGTTTTAAAATATTTTGGCTCTTTGCGCAGAGATGACGGTGCCGGTTGCGGTGCGCTCCGGGGCGCTCCTTCTGCGGAAAGACGCCTGGCAGCGGCACTTGGGACAGCTCCGCGTCTCCGTATTCTGCGTTTCTTGCCTTCTGCATCTCAGCAAAATGCTTTCCCACTAGGTCTAGCAAGGAGAAACTGTGGCAGCTGAGTAGATGTAGCCCGGCCCGCCCTTTGAAGTTGACAAGTTCTTGGCATCTCAGAGCCTCAAGGCAAGAGCAAGGTTCTCTATGGTAGGCTGGGGCAGAACTAGCAGCAAGCAGAGCAAAGTTGTCCAAGAATAGCTTCCATTGGAATGCTAATGGCAATTGAAGAGGCAGGCCAGTGGCAAGCCACTAGCTTCTAGCAGTTTGAAAGTTGCAGACACAGTGCAGGTGTTGTGCGGCTTCCTTCTTGGCCTCCTAGAAGGTGCCGCGCTCTCCGTCTCTTGCTTGCCAATATGTTGCCGTGTTCCTCCTATTGTTTGGGTTGTTTTGATTTGTTTTGATGATGTTTTGGCGGGTTTTCGAAATATTTTGGTGGTGTTTTAGAATGTTTTGTTTTCTCTTGTGTTGTTTTTATTGTCTTGGCAGGTTGTGGAATATTTGGATTCATTTTGGCGGGTTTGAAAATATTTTGGCTCTTTGCGCAGAGATGACGGTGCCGGTTGCGGTGCGCTCCGGGGCGCTCCTTCTGCGGAAAGACGCCTGGCAGCGGCACTTGGGACAGCTCCGCGTCTCTGTATTCTGCGTTTCTTGCCTTCTGCATCTCAGCAAAATGCTTTCCCACTAGGTCTAGCAAGGAGAAACTGTGGCAGCTGAGTAGATGTAGCCCGGCCCACCCTTTGAAGTTGACAAGTTCTTGGCATCTCAGAGCCTCAAGGCAAGAGCAAGGTTCTCTATGGTAGGCTGGGGCAGAACTAGCAGCAAGCAGAGCAAAGTTGTCCAAGAATAGCTTCCATTGGAATGCTAATGGCAATTGAAGAGGCAGGCAAGTGGTAAGCCTTGAAATTCTAGCAGTTAGAAAGATGCAGACAAGGTCCGGGTGTTGTGCGGCTTCACTCTTCGCATCGTAGAAGGTACCGCGCTCTCCGTCTCTCGGATGCGATCAAGCGGCTCTTCGCGCAGAGAGCACTGTGCCGGTCACTGTGCGCTGCGGAGCTCTCTTTCTGCCGAAAGACGCCTGGCAGCGGCACTTAACTTCGGAGAGCTCCGTATCTCCGTATTCTGCATTTCTTGTCTTCTGCGTCTCAGCAAAATGCTTTTCCACTGTGTCTAGCAAGGAGAAACTGTGCCAGCACAGTATACGTGCCCGGACTTGTGTTCTCAATTCCCGAGTTCTCGGCATCTCAAAATCTAAAGGGAAGAGCAAGGTTATCTATGGTAGGCTGGGGCAGAACTAGAAGCAAGCACAGCAAAGTTGTGCAAGAATACCTTCCTTTCGGATGCTAATGGCAATTGAAGAGGCAGGCAAGTGCTAAGCCTTGAAATTCTAGCAGTTAGAAAGCTGCGGACACAGTCCGGGTGTTGTGCGGCTTCACTCTTCGCATCGTGGAAGGTACCGCGCTCTCCGTCTCTCGGATGCGATCAAGCGGCTCTTCGCGCAGAGAGCACTGTGCCGGTCACTGTGCGCTGCGGAGCTCTCTTTCTGCCGAAAGACGCCTGGCAGCGGCACATAACTTCGGAGAGCTCCGTATCTCCGTATTCTGCATTTCTTGTCTTCTGCGTCTCAGCAAAATGCTTTTCCACTGTGTCTAGCAAGGAGAAACTGTGCCAGCACAGTATACGTGCCCGGACTTGTGTTCTCAATTCCCGAGTTCTCGGCATCTCAAAATCTAAAGGGAAGAGCAAGGTTATCTATGGTAGGCTGGGGCAGAACTAGAAGCAAGCAGAGCAAAGTTGTGCAAGAATACCTTCCTTTCGGATGCTAATGGCAATTGAAGAGGCAGGCAAGTGGTAAGCCTTGAACTTCTAGCAGTTAGAAAGCTGCGGAAACAGTGCAGGCGTTGTGCGGCTTCACTCTTCGCATCCTAGAACGTGGCGCGCTCTCCGTCTCTCGGATGCCATCTAGCGGGTGTTTGCGCAGAGAGCGCTGTGCTGATCGCGGTTCTAAATATTTTTCTGGGTTTTTGGGATGTTTTGGTTCGTTTTTGTGAAGTTTTGGAGAGTTTTGGAATATTTCGGTTCCTTTCGGCGGGTTTTGAAATATTTTGCCCGGATTTTTAAAATGTTTTTATTTGTTTTTATTATTTTTTGGTAAGTTTTTTTGTGTTTTGATAAGTCCTGGCTGGTTTTCTAGTATTTTGGCGTGTTTTCCGAATGTTTTGATCACTTTTGGCGGGTTCTAAAGTATTTCGTCTGGTGTTTGGATTGTTTTAATTTGTTTTGATTTGTTTTTCTTATGTTTTGGTGGGTTCTTGGAAAGGTTTGGTTCATTTTTGCGTATTTTAAAGTATTTTAGCGGGTTTTTGGAATGTTTTGATTTGCATTGATTTTCTTTCTAATGTTTTGACGGATTTTTTGTATGTTTTTTGCGTCTATTGGGAATGTTGTGATCAGTTTCGACGTGTGTATTAACATTTTGGCAGGTTTTTGGAATGTTTTAATTGTTTTTTTACAATATTTCAGCTGGTTTGGGAAATTTTAATTACTTTTGATGTGTTTTACAATATTTTGCCTGGTGTTTGGAATTTCTTGGTTTGTTTTGATTTGTTTTTATAAAGTTTTTGGAAAATTTTGATTCTTTTTGGTGAGTTTTAAAATAGTTTGGCGGGCTTAAAATAATTTGGTGAGTTTTTACAATGTTTTAGCTGGTATTGATTTGTTTTTATTATGTTTTGGCAAGCTTTTTGAAATATTTGGATCAGTTCTGGCTGGTTTTCTAGTATTTTGGCATGTCTTCAGAATGTTTTGATCCGTTTTGGCGGGTTTTAATATATTTTGGCAGGTTTTTAGAATATTTTGTTTGGTTTTCCTATGTCTTTATTATGTTTTGGAGGGCTTTTAGAATGTTTAGATTACTTTGGGCGGGTTTTTAGGATTTTTTTGGTTGGTTTTGATTAGTTTATGTTATGTTTAGTCAGTTTTTTGGTGTGTTTGGATTAGTTTTATTGGGCTTTATCATGTTTTGGCGGTTTTTTTGAATGTTTTATTGACTTCTGACAAATTATATAATATTTTGGCAGGTTTTCAGTATGTTTTGATCAGTTTTTGGGGAGTTCTAAAATATTTTGTCAAGTTTTTGGAATTTTTTGGTTGGTTTTGATTTGTTTTTATGATGTTTTGCCAAGTTTTTTGAATGTTTTGATCAGTTCTGGCTGGTTTTCTAATGTTTTGGCATCTTTTCAGAATGTTTTGATGAGTTTTGCGGGTCCAAATTATTTTGGCGGGTTTTCGGAATATTTTGGTTGGTTTTGATTTGTTTTTATGATGTTTTGGCGGGTTTTCGGAATGTCTTGGTTGGGTTTTAGAATGTTTTGTATTCTCTTGAGTTGTTTTTATTGTGTTGGCAGGTTTTGGAATGTTTGGATTCTTTTTGGCGGGTGTTCGGAATGTTTTGGCGGGTGTTCGGAATGTTTTGATTAGTTTTGACGGGTTTTGAAATATTTTGGCCGGTTTTTAGAAGGTTTCGATTTGTTTTGATTTGTTTTGATTCTGTTTAGCCCAGTTTTTGGTGTGTTTGGATTAGCTTTGGTGGGCTTGATCATGTTTTGTCCGGTTTTTTCAAATGTATTGATCACCTCTGTCTGGTTTTCTATTTTGGCGGGTTTGAAAATATTTTTGGATGAGTTTTGGCGGGTTTGAAAATATTTTGGCTCTTTGCGCAGAGATGACGGTGCCGGTTGCGGTGCGCTCCGGGGCGCTCCTTCTGCGGAAAGACGCCTGGCAGCGGCACTTGGGACAGCTCCGCGTCTCCGTATTCTGCGTTTCTTGCCTTCTGCATCTCAGCAAAATGCTTTCCCACTAGGTCTAGCAAGGAGAAACTGTGGCAGCTGAGTAGATGTAGCCCGGCCCGCCCTTTGAAGTTGACAAGTTCTTGGCATCTCAGAGCCTCAAGGCAAGAGCAAGGTTCTCTATGGTAGGCTGGGGCAGAACTAGCAGCAAGCAGAGCAAAGTTGTCCAAGAATAGCTTCCATTGGAATGCTAATGGCAATTGAAGAGGCAGGCCAGTGGCAAGCCACTAGCTTCTAGCAGTTTGAAAGTTGCAGACACAGTGCAGGTGTTGTGCGGCTTCCTTCTTGGCCTCCTAGAAGGTGCCGCGCTCTCCGTCTCTTGCTTGCCAATATGTTGCCGTGTTCCTCCTATTGTTTGGGTTGTTTTGATTTGTTTTGATGATGTTTTGGCGGGTTTTCGAAATATTTTGGTGGTGTTTTAGAATGTTTTGTTTTCTCTTGTGTTGTTTTTATTGTCTTGGCAGGTTGTGGAACGTTTGGATTCCTTTTGGCGGGTTTGAAAATATTTTGGCTCTTTGCGCAGAGATGACGGTGCCGGTTGCGGTGCGCTCCGGGGCGCTCCTTCTGCGGAAAGACGCCTGGCAGCGGCACTTGGGACAGCTCCGCGTCTCTGTATTCTGCGTTTCTTGCCTTCTGCATCTCAGCAAAATGCTTTCCCACTAGGTCTAGCAAGGAGAAACTGTGGCAGCTGAGTAGATGTAGCCCGGCCCGCCCTTTGAAGTTGACAAGTTCTTGGCATCTCAGAGCCTCAAGGCAAGAGCGAGGTTCTCTATGGTAGGCTGGGGCAGAACTAGCAGCAAGCAGAGCAAAGTTGTCCAAGAATAGCTTCCATTGAAATGCTAATGGCAATTGAAGAGGCAGGCAAGTGGTAAGCCTTGAAATTCTAGCAGTTAGAAAGATGCAGACAAGGTCCGGGTGTTGTGCGGCTTCACTCTTCGCATCGTAGAAGGTACCGCGCTCTCCGTCTCTCGGATGCGATCAAGCGGCTCTTCGCGCAGAGAGCACTGTGCCGGTCACTGTGCGCTGCGGAGCTCTCTTTCTGCCGAAAGACGCCTGGCAGCGGCACTTAACTTCGGAGAGCTCCGTATCTCCGTATTCTGCATTTCTTGTCTTCTGCGTCTCAGCAAAATGCTTTTCCACTGTGTCTAGCAAGGAGAAACTGTGCCAGCACAGTATACGTGCCCGGACTTGTGTTCTCAATTCCCGAGTTCTCGGCATCTCAAAATCTAAAGGGAAGAGCAAGGTTATCTATGGTAGGCTGGGGCAGAACTAGAAGCAAGCAGAGCAAAGTTGTGCAAGAATACCTTCCTTTCGGATGCTAATGGCAATTGAAGAGGCAGGCAAGTGCTAAGCCTTGAAATTCTAGCAGTTAGAAAGCTGCGGACACAGTCCGGGTGTTGTGCGGCTTCACTCTTCGCATCGTGGAAGGTACCGCGCTCTCCGTCTCTCGGATGCGATCAAGCGGCTCTTCGCGCAGAGAGCACTGTGCCGGTCACTGTGCGCTGCGGAGCTCTCTTTCTGCCGAAAGACGCCTGGCAGCGGCACATAACTTCGGAGAGCTCCGTATCTCCGTATTCTGCATTTCTTGTCTTCTGCATCTCAGCAAAATGCTTTTCCACTGTGTCTAGCAAGGAGAAACTGTGCCAGCACAGTATACGTGCCCGGACTTGTGTTCTCAATTCCCGAGTTCTCGGCATCTCAAAATCTAAAGGGAAGAGCAAGGTTATCTATGGTAGGCTGGGGCAGAACTAGAAGCAAGCAGAGCAAAGTTGTGCAAGAATACCTTCCTTTCGGATGCTAATGGCAATTGAAGAGGCAGGCAAGTGGTAAGCCTTGAACTTCTAGCAGTTAGAAAGCTGCGGAAACAGTGCAGGCGTTGTGCGGCTTCACTCTTCGCATCCTAGAACGTGGCGCGCTCTCCGTCTCTCGGATGCCATCTAGCGGGTGTTTGCGCAGAGAGCGCTGTGCTGATCGCGGTTCTAAATATTTTTCTGGGTTTTCGGGATGTTTTGGTTCGTTTTTGTGAAGTTTTGGAGAGTTTTGGAATATTTCGGTTCCTTTCGGCGGGTTTTGAAATATTTTGCCCGGATTTTTAAAATGTTTTTATTTGTTTTTATTATTTTTTGGTAAGTTTTTTTGTGTTTTGATAAGTCCTGGCTGGTTTTCTAGTATTTTGGCGTGTTTTCCGAATGTTTTGATCACTTTTGGCGGGTTCTAAAGTATTTCGTCTGGTGTTTGGATTGTTTTAATTTGTTTTGATTTGTTTTTCTTATGTTTTGGTGGGTTCTTGGAAAGGTTTGGTTCATTTTTGCGTATTTTAAAGTATTTTAGCGGGTTTTTGGAATGTTTTGATTTGCATTGATTTTCTTTCTAATGTTTTGACGGATTTTTTGTATGTTTTTTGCGTCTATTGGGAATGTTGTGATCAGTTTCGACGTGTGTATTAACATTTTGGCAGGTTTTTGGAATGTTTTAATTGTTTTTTTACAATATTTCAGCTGGTTTGGGAAATTTTAATTACTTTTGATGTGTTTTACAATATTTTGCCTGGTGTTTGGAATTTCTTGGTTTGTTTTGATTTGTTTTTATAAAGTTTTTGGAAAATTTTGATTCTTTTTGGTGAGTTTTAAAATAGTTTGGCGGGCTTAAAATAATTTGGTGAGTTTTTACAATGTTTTAGCTGGTATTGATTTGTTTTTATTATGTTTTGGCAAGCTTTTTGAAATATTTGGATCAGTTCTGGCTGGTTTTCTAGTATTTTGGCATGTCTTCAGAATGTTTTGATCCGTTTTGGCGGGTTTTAATATATTTTGGCAGGTTTTTAGAATATTTTGTTTGGTTTTCCTATGTCTTTATTATGTTTTGGAGGGCTTTTAGAATGTTTAGATTACTTTGGGCGGGTTTTTAGGATTTTTTTGGTTGGTTTTGATTAGTTTATGTTATGTTTAGTCAGTTTTTTGGTGTGTTTGGATTAGTTTTATTGGGCTTTATCATGTTTTGGCGGTTTTTTTGAATGTTTTATTGACTTCTGACAAATTATATAATATTTTGGCAGGTTTTCAGTATGTTTTGATCAGTTTTTGGGGAGTTCTAAAATATTTTGTCAAGTTTTTGGAATTTTTTGGTTGGTTTTGATTTGTTTTTATGATGTTTTGCCAAGTTTTTTGAATGTTTTGATCAGTTCTGGCTGGTTTTCTAATGTTTTGGCATCTTTTCAGAATGTTTTGATGAGTTTTGCGGGTCCAAATTATTTTGGCGGGTTTTCGGAATATTTTGGTTGGTTTTGATTTGTTTTTATGATGTTTTGGCGGGTTTTCGGAATGTCTTGGTTGGGTTTTAGAATGTTTTGTATTCTCTTGAGTTGTTTTTATTGTGTTGGCAGGTTTTGGAATGTTTGGATTCTTTTTGGCGGGTGTTCGGAATGTTTTGGCGGGTGTTCGGAATGTTTTGATTAGTTTTGACGGGTTTTGAAATATTTTGGCCGGTTTTTAGAAGGTTTCGATTTGTTTTGATTTGTTTTGATTCTGTTTAGCCCAGTTTTTGGTGTGTTTGGATTAGCTTTGGTGGGCTTTATCATGTTTTGTCCGGTTTTTTCAAATGTATTGATCACCTCTGTCTGGTTTTCTATTTTGGCGGGTTTGAAAATATTTTTGGATGAGTTTTGGCGGGTTTGAAAATATTTTGGCTCTTTGCGCAGAGATGACGGTGCCGGTTGCGGTGCGCTCCGGGGCGCTCCTTCTGCGGAAAGACGCCTGGCAGCGGCACTTGGGACAGCTCCGCGTCTCCGTATTCTGCGTTTCTTGCCTTCTGCATCTCAGCAAAATGCTTTCCCACTAGGTCTAGCAAGGAGAAACTGTGGCAGCTGAGTAGATGTAGCCCGGCCCGCCCTTTGAAGTTGACAAGTTCTTGGCATCTCAGAGCCTCAAGGGAAGAGCAAGGTTCTCTATGGTAGGCTGGGGCAGAACTAGCAGCAAGCAGAGCAAAGTTGTCCAAGAATAGCTTCCATTGGAATGCTAATGGCAATTGAAGAGGCAGGCCAGTGGCAAGCCACTAGCTTCTAGCAGTTTGAAAGTTGCAGACACAGTGCAGGTGTTGTGCGGCTTCCTTCTTGGCCTCCTAGAAGGTGCCGCGCTCTCCGTCTCTTGCTTGCCAATATGTTGCCGTGTTCCTCCTATTGTTTGGGTTGTTTTGATTTGTTTTTATGATGTTTTGGCGGGTTTTCGAAATATTTTGGTGGTGTTTTAGAATGTTTTGTTTTCTCTTGTGTTGTTTTTATTGTCTTGGCAGGTTGTGGAACGTTTGGATTCCTTTTGGCGGGTTTGAAAATATTTTGGCTCTTTGCGCAGAGATGACGGTGCCGGTTGCGGTGCGCTCCGGGGCGCTCCTTCTGCGGAAAGACGCCTGGCAGCGGCACTTGGGACAGCTCCGCGTCTCTGTATTCTGCGTTTCTTGCCTTCTGCATCTCAGCAAAATGCTTTCCCACTAGGTCTAGCAAGGAGAAACTGTGGCAGCTGAGTAGATGTAGCCCGGCCCGCCCTTTGAAGTTGACAAGTTCTTGGCATCTCAGAGCCTCAAGGCAAGAGCGAGGTTCTCTATGGTAGGCTGGGGCAGAACTAGCAGCAAGCAGAGCAAAGTTGTCCAAGAATAGCTTCCATTGAAATGCTAATGGCAATTGAAGAGGCAGGCAAGTGGTAAGCCTTGAAATTCTAGCAGTTAGAAAGATGCAGACAAGGTCCGGGTGTTGTGCGGCTTCACTCTTCGCATCGTAGAAGGTACCGCGCTCTCCGTCTCTCGGATGCGATCAAGCGGCTCTTCGCGCAGAGAGCACTGTGCCGGTCACTGTGCGCTGCGGAGCTCTCTTTCTGCCGAAAGACGCCTGGCAGCGGCACTTAACTTCGGAGAGCTCCGTATCTCCGTATTCTGCATTTCTTGTCTTCTGCGTCTCAGCAAAATGCTTTTCCACTGTGTCTAGCAAGGAGAAACTGTGCCAGCACAGTATACGTGCCCGGACTTGTGTTCTCAATTCCCGAGTTCTCGGCATCTCAAAATCTAAAGGGAAGAGCAAGGTTATCTATGGTAGGCTGGGGCAGAACTAGAAGCAAGCAGAGCAAAGTTGTGCAAGAATACCTTCCTTTCGGATGCTAATGGCAATTGAAGAGGCAGGCAAGTGGTAAGCCTTGAACTTCTAGCAGTTAGAAAGCTGCGGAAACAGTGCAGGCGTTGTGCGGCTTCACTCTTCGCATCCTAGAACGTGGCGCGCTCTCCGTCTCTCAGATGCCATCTAGCGGGTGTTTGCGCAGAGAGCGCTGTGCTGATCGCGGTTCTAAATATTTTTCTGGGTTTTTGGGATGTTTTGGTTCGTTTTTGTGAAGTTTTGGAGAGTTTTGGAATATTTCGGTTCCTTTCGGCGGGTTTTGAAATATTTTGCCCGGATTTTTAAAATGTTTTTATTTGTTTTTATTATTTTTTGGTAAGTTTTTTTGTGTTTTGATAAGTCCTGGCTGGTTTTCTAGTATTTTGGCGTGTTTTCCGAATGTTTTGATCACTTTTGGCGGGTTCTAAAGTATTTCGTCTGGTGTTTGGATTGTTTTAATTTGTTTTGATTTGTTTTTCTTATGTTTTGGTGGGTTCTTGGAAAGGTTTGGTTCATTTTTGCGTATTTTAAAGTATTTTAGCGGGTTTTTGGAATGTTTTGATTTGCATTGATTTTCTTTCTAATGTTTTGACGGATTTTTTGTATGTTTTTTGCGTCTATTGGGAATGTTGTGATCAGTTTCGACGTGTGTATTAACATTTTGGCAGGTTTTTGGAATGTTTTAATTGTTTTTTTACAATATTTCAGCTGGTTTGGGAAATTTTAATTACTTTTGATGTGTTTTACAATATTTTGCCTGGTGTTTGGAATTTCTTGGTTTGTTTTGATTTGTTTTTATAAAGTTTTTGGAAAATTTTGATTCTTTTTGGTGAGTTTTAAAATAGTTTGGCGGGCTTAAAATAATTTGGTGAGTTTTTACAATGTTTTAGCTGGTATTGATTTGTTTTTATTATGTTTTGGCAAGCTTTTTGAAATATTTGGATCAGTTCTGGCTGGTTTTCTAGTATTTTGGCATGTCTTCAGAATGTTTTGATCCGTTTTGGCGGGTTTTAATATATTTTGGCAGGTTTTTAGAATATTTTGTTTGGTTTTCCTATGTCTTTATTATGTTTTGGAGGGCTTTTAGAATGTTTAGATTACTTTGGGCGGGTTTTTAGGATTTTTTTGGTTGGTTTTGATTAGTTTATGTTATGTTTAGTCAGTTTTTTGGTGTGTTTGGATTAGTTTTATTGGGCTTTATCATGTTTTGGCGGTTTTTTTGAATGTTTTATTGACTTCTGACAAATTATATAATATTTTGGCAGGTTTTCAGTATGTTTTGATCAGTTTTTGGGGAGTTCTAAAATATTTTGTCAAGTTTTTGGAATTTTTTGGTTGGTTTTGATTTGTTTTTATGATGTTTTGCCAAGTTTTTTGAATGTTTTGATCAGTTCTGGCTGGTTTTCTAATGTTTTGGCATCTTTTCAGAATGTTTTGATGAGTTTTGCGGGTCCAAATTATTTTGGCGGGTTTTCGGAATATTTTGGTTGGTTTTGATTTGTTTTTATGATGTTTTGGCGGGTTTTCGGAATGTCTTGGTTGGGTTTTAGAATGTTTTGTATTCTCTTGAGTTGTTTTTATTGTGTTGGCAGGTTTTGGAATGTTTGGATTCTTTTTGGCGGGTGTTCGGAATGTTTTGGCGGGTGTTCGGAATGTTTTGATTAGTTTTGACGGGTTTTGAAATATTTTGGCCGGTTTTTAGAAGGTTTCGATTTGTTTTGATTTGTTTTGATTCTGTTTAGCCCAGTTTTTGGTGTGTTTGGATTAGCTTTGGTGGGCTTTATCATGTTTTGTCCGGTTTTTTCAAATGTATTGATCACCTCTGTCTGGTTTTCTATTTTGGCGGGTTTGAAAATATTTTTGGATGAGTTTTGGCGGGTTTGAAAATATTTTGGCTCTTTGCGCAGAGATGACGGTGCCGGTTGCGGTGCGCTCCGGGGCGCTCCTTCTGCGGAAAGACGCCTGGCAGCGGCACTTGGGACAGCTCCGCGTCTCCGTATTCTGCGTTTCTTGCCTTCTGCATCTCAGCAAAATGCTTTCCCACTAGGTCTAGCAAGGAGAAACTGTGGCAGCTGAGTAGATGTAGCCCGGCCCGCCCTTTGAAGTTGACAAGTTCTTGGCATCTCAGAGCCTCAAGGGAAGAGCAAGGTTCTCTATGGTAGGCTGGGGCAGAACTAGCAGCAAGCAGAGCAAAGTTGTCCAAGAATAGCTTCCATTGGAATGCTAATGGCAATTGAAGAGGCAGGCCAGTGGCAAGCCACTAGCTTCTAGCAGTTTGAAAGTTGCAGACACAGTGCAGGTGTTGTGCGGCTTCCTTCTTGGCCTCCTAGAAGGTGCCGCGCTCTCCGTCTCTTGCTTGCCAATATGTTGCCGTGTTCCTCCTATTGTTTGGGTTGTTTTGATTTGTTTTTATGATGTTTTGGCGGGTTTTCGAAATATTTTGGTGGTGTTTTAGAATGTTTTGTTTTCTCTTGTGTTGTTTTTATTGTCTTGGCAGGTTGTGGAACGTTTGGATTCCTTTTGGCGGGTTTGAAAATATTTTGGCTCTTTGCGCAGAGATGACGGTGCCGGTTGCGGTGCGCTCCGGGGCGCTCCTTCTGCGGAAAGACGCCTGGCAGCGGCACTTGGGACAGCTCCGCGTCTCTGTATTCTGCGTTTCTTGCCTTCTGCATCTCAGCAAAATGCTTTCCCACTAGGTCTAGCAAGGAGAAACTGTGGCAGCTGAGTAGATGTAGCCCGGCCCGCCCTTTGAAGTTGACAAGTTCTTGGCATCTCAGAGCCTCAAGGCAAGAGCAAGGTTCTCTATGGTAGGCTGGGGCAGAACTAGCAGCAAGCAGAGCAAAGTTGTCCAAGAATAGCTTCCATTGGAATGCTAATGGCAATTGAAGAGGCAGGCAAGTGGTAAGCCTTGAAATTCTAGCAGTTAGAAAGATGCAGACAAGGTCCGGGTGTTGTGCGGCTTCACTCTTCGCATCGTAGAAGGTACCGCGCTCTCCGTCTCTCGGATGCGATCAAGCGGCTCTTCGCGCAGAGAGCACTGTGCCGGTCACTGTGCGCTGCGGAGCTCTCTTTCTGCCGAAAGACGCCTGGCAGCGGCACTTAACTTCGGAGAGCTCCGTATCTCCGTATTCTGCATTTCTTGTCTTCTGCGTCTCAGCAAAATGCTTTTCCACTGTGTCTAGCAAGGAGAAACTGTGCCAGCACAGTATACGTGCCCGGACTTGTGTTCTCAATTCCCGAGTTCTCGGCATCTCAAAATCTAAAGGGAAGAGCAAGGTTATCTATGGTAGGCTGGGGCAGAACTAGAAGCAAGCACAGCAAAGTTGTGCAAGAATACCTTCCTTTCGGATGCTAATGGCAATTGAAGAGGCAGGCAAGTGCTAAGCCTTGAAATTCTAGCAGTTAGAAAGCTGCGGACAAGGTCCGGGTGTTGTGCGGCTTCACTCTTCGCATCGTGGAAGGTACCGCGCTCTCCGTCTCTCGGATGCGATCAAGCGGCTCTTCGCGCAGAGAGCACTGTGCCGGTCACTGTGCGCTGCGGAGCTCTCTTTCTGCCGAAAGACGCCTGGCAGCGGCACTTAACTTCGGAGAGCTCCGTATCTCCGTATTCTGCATTTCTTGTCTTCTGCGTCTCAGCAAAATGCTTTTCCACTGTGTCTAGCAAGGAGAAACTGTGCCAGCACAGTATACGTGCCCGGACTTGTGTTCTCAATTCCCGAGTTCTCGGCATCTCAAAATCTAAAGGGAAGAGCAAGGTTATCTATGGTAGGCTGGGGCAGAACTAGAAGCAAGCAGAGCAAAGTTGTGCAAGAATACCTTCCTTTCGGATGCTAATGGCAATTGAAGAGGCAGGCAAGTGGTAAGCCTTGAACTTCTAGCAGTTAGAAAGCTGCGGAAACAGTGCAGGCGTTGTGCGGCTTCACTCTTCGCATCCTAGAACGTGGCGCGCTCTCCGTCTCTCGGATGCCATCTAGCGGGTGTTTGCGCAGAGAGCGCTGTGCTGATCGCGGTTCTAAATATTTTTCTGGGTTTTTGGGATGTTTTGGTTCGTTTTTGTGAAGTTTTGGAGAGTTTTGGAATATTTCGGTTCCTTTCGGCGGGTTTTGAAATATTTTGCCCGGATTTTTAAAATGTTTTTATTTGTTTTTATTATTTTTTGGTAAGTTTTTTTGTGTTTTGATAAGTCCTGGCTGGTTTTCTAGTATTTTGGCGTGTTTTCCGAATGTTTTGATCACTTTTGGCGGGTTCTAAAGTATTTCGTCTGGTGTTTGGATTGTTTTAATTTGTTTTGATTTGTTTTTCTTATGTTTTGGTGGGTTCTTGGAAAGGTTTGGTTCATTTTTGCGTATTTTAAAGTATTTTAGCGGGTTTTTGGAATGTTTTGATTTGCATTGATTTTCTTTCTAATGTTTTGACGGATTTTTTGTATGTTTTTTGCGTCTATTGGGAATGTTGTGATCAGTTTCGACGTGTGTATTAACATTTTGGCAGGTTTTTGGAATGTTTTAATTGTTTTTTTACAATATTTCAGCTGGTTTGGGAAATTTTAATTACTTTTGATGTGTTTTACAATATTTTGCCTGGTGTTTGGAATTTCTTGGTTTGTTTTGATTTGTTTTTATAAAGTTTTTGGAAAATTTTGATTCTTTTTGGTGAGTTTTAAAATAGTTTGGCGGGCTTAAAATAATTTGGTGAGTTTTTACAATGTTTTAGCTGGTATTGATTTGTTTTTATTATGTTTTGGCAAGCTTTTTGAAATATTTGGATCAGTTCTGGCTGGTTTTCTAGTATTTTGGCATGTCTTCAGAATGTTTTGATCCGTTTTGGCGGGTTTTAATATATTTTGGCAGGTTTTTAGAATATTTTGTTTGGTTTTCCTATGTCTTTATTATGTTTTGGAGGGCTTTTAGAATGTTTAGATTACTTTGGGCGGGTTTTTAGGATTTTTTTGGTTGGTTTTGATTAGTTTATGTTATGTTTAGTCAGTTTTTTGGTGTGTTTGGATTAGTTTTATTGGGCTTTATCATGTTTTGGCGGTTTTTTTGAATGTTTTATTGACTTCTGACAAATTATATAATATTTTGGCAGGTTTTCAGTATGTTTTGATCAGTTTTTGGGGAGTTCTAAAATATTTTGTCAAGTTTTTGGAATTTTTTGGTTGGTTTTGATTTGTTTTTATGATGTTTTGCCAAGTTTTTTGAATGTTTTGATCAGTTCTGGCTGGTTTTCTAATGTTTTGGCATCTTTTCAGAATGTTTTGATGAGTTTTGCGGGTCCAAATTATTTTGGCGGGTTTTCGGAATATTTTGGTTGGTTTTGATTTGTTTTTATGATGTTTTGGCGGGTTTTCGGAATGTCTTGGTTGGGTTTTAGAATGTTTTGTATTCTCTTGAGTTGTTTTTATTGTGTTGGCAGGTTTTGGAATGTTTGGATTCTTTTTGGCGGGTGTTCGGAATGTTTTGGCGGGTGTTCGGAATGTTTTGATTAGTTTTGATGGGTTTTGAAATATTTTGGCCGGTTTTTAGAAGGTTTGGATTTGTTTTGATTTGTTTTGATTCTGTTTAGCCCAGTTTTTGGTGTGTTTGGATTAGCTTTGGTGGGCTTGATCATGTTTTGTCCGGTTTTTTCAAATGTATTGATCACCTCTGTCTGGTTTTCTATTTTGGCGGGTTTGAAAATATTTTTGGATGAGTTTTGGCGGGTTTGAAAATATTTTGGCTCTTTGCGCAGAGATGACGGTGCCGGTTGCGGTGCGCTCCGGGGCGCTCCTTCTGCGGAAAGACGCCTGGCAGCGGCACTTGGGACAGCTCCGCGTCTCCGTATTCTGCGTTTCTTGCCTTCTGCATCTCAGCAAAATGCTTTCCCACTAGGTCTAGCAAGGAGAAACTGTGGCAGCTGAGTAGATGTAGCCCGGCCCGCCCTTTGAAGTTGACAAGTTCTTGGCATCTCAGAGCCTCAAGGCAAGAGCAAGGTTCTCTATGGTAGGCTGGGGCAGAACTAGCAGCAAGCAGAGCAAAGTTGTCCAAGAATAGCTTCCATTGAAATGCTAATGGCAATTGAAGAGGCAGGCAAGTGGTAAGCCTTGAAATTCTAGCAGTTAGAAAGATGCAGACAAGGTCCGGGTGTTGTGCGGCTTCACTCTTCGCATCGTAGAAGGTACCGCGCTCTCCGTCTCTCGGATGCGATCAAGCGGCTCTTCGCGCAGAGAGCACTGTGCCGGTCACTGTGCGCTGCGGAGCTCTCTTTCTGCCGAAAGACGCCTGGCAGCGGCACATAACTTCGGAGAGCTCCGTATCTCCGTATTCTGCATTTCTTGTCTTCTGCGTCTCAGCAAAATGCTTTTCCACTGTGTCTAGCAAGGAGAAACTGTGCCAGCACAGTATACGTGCCCGGACTTGTGTTCTCAATTCCCGAGTTCTCGGCATCTCAAAATCTAAAGGGAAGAGCAAGGTTATCTATGGTAGGCTGGGGCAGAACTAGAAGCAAGCAGAGCAAAGTTGTGCAAGAATACCTTCCTTTCGGATGCTAATGGCAATTGAAGAGGCAGGCAAGTGGTAAGCCTTGAACTTCTAGCAGTTAGAAAGCTGCGGAAACAGTGCAGGCGTTGTGCGGCTTCACTCTTCGCATCCTAGAACGTGGCGCGCTCTCCGTCTCTCGGATGCCATCTAGCGGGTGTTTGCGCAGAGAGCGCTGTGCTGATCGCGGTTCTAAATATTTTTCTGGGTTTTTGGGATGTTTTGGTTCGTTTTTGTGAAGTTTTGGAGAGTTTTGGAATATTTCGGTTCCTTTCGGCGGGTTTTGAAATATTTTGCCCGGATTTTTAAAATGTTTTTATTTGTTTTTATTATTTTTTGGTAAGTTTTTTTGTGTTTTGATAAGTCCTGGCTGGTTTTCTAGTATTTTGGCGTGTTTTCCGAATGTTTTGATCACTTTTGGCGGGTTCTAAAGTATTTCGTCTGGTGTTTGGATTGTTTTAATTTGTTTTGATTTGTTTTTCTTATGTTTTGGTGGGTTCTTGGAAAGGTTTGGTTCATTTTTGCGTATTTTAAAGTATTTTAGCGGGTTTTTGGAATGTTTTGATTTGCATTGATTTTCTTTCTAATGTTTTGACGGATTTTTTGTATGTTTTTTGCGTCTATTGGGAATGTTGTGATCAGTTTCGACGTGTGTATTAACATTTTGGCAGGTTTTTGGAATGTTTTAATTGTTTTTTTACAATATTTCAGCTGGTTTGGGAAATTTTAATTACTTTTGATGTGTTTTACAATATTTTGCCTGGTGTTTGGAATTTCTTGGTTTGTTTTGATTTGTTTTTATAAAGTTTTTGGAAAATTTTGATTCTTTTTGGTGAGTTTTAAAATAGTTTGGCGGGCTTAAAATAATTTGGTGAGTTTTTACAATGTTTTAGCTGGTATTGATTTGTTTTTATTATGTTTTGGCAAGCTTTTTGAAATATTTGGATCAGTTCTGGCTGGTTTTCTAGTATTTTGGCATGTCTTCAGAATGTTTTGATCCGTTTTGGCGGGTTTTAATATATTTTGGCAGGTTTTTAGAATATTTTGTTTGGTTTTCCTATGTCTTTATTATGTTTTGGAGGGCTTTTAGAATGTTTAGATTACTTTGGGCGGGTTTTTAGGATTTTTTTGGTTGGTTTTGATTAGTTTATGTTATGTTTAGTCAGTTTTTTGGTGTGTTTGGATTAGTTTTATTGGGCTTTATCATGTTTTGGCGGTTTTTTTGAATGTTTTATTGACTTCTGACAAATTATATAATATTTTGGCAGGTTTTCAGTATGTTTTGATCAGTTTTTGGGGAGTTCTAAAATATTTTGTCAAGTTTTTGGAATTTTTTGGTTGGTTTTGATTTGTTTTTATGATGTTTTGCCAAGTTTTTTGAATGTTTTGATCAGTTCTGGCTGGTTTTCTAATGTTTTGGCATCTTTTCAGAATGTTTTGATGAGTTTTGCGGGTCCAAATTATTTTGGCGGGTTTTCGGAATATTTTGGTTGGTTTTGATTTGTTTTTATGATGTTTTGGCGGGTTTTCGGAATGTCTTGGTTGGGTTTTAGAATGTTTTGTATTCTCTTGAGTTGTTTTTATTGTGTTGGCAGGTTTTGGAATGTTTGGATTCTTTTTGGCGGGTGTTCGGAATGTTTTGGCGGGTGTTCGGAATGTTTTGATTAGTTTTGATGGGTTTTGAAATATTTTGGCCGGTTTTTAGAAGGTTTGGATTTGTTTTGATTTGTTTTGATTCTGTTTAGCCCAGTTTTTGGTGTGTTTGGATTAGCTTTGGTGGGCTTTATCATGTTTTGTCCGGTTTTTTCAAATGTATTGATCACCTCTGTCTGGTTTTCTATTTTGGCGGGTTTGAAAATATTTTTGGATGAGTTTTGGCGGGTTTGAAAATATTTTGGCTCTTTGCGCAGAGATGACGGTGCCGGTTGCGGTGCGCTCCGGGGCGCTCCTTCTGCGGAAAGACGCCTGGCAGCGGCACTTGGGACAGCTCCGCGTCTCCGTATTCTGCGTTTCTTGCCTTCTGCATCTCAGCAAAATGCTTTCCCACTAGGTCTAGCAAGGAGAAACTGTGGCAGCTGAGTAGATGTAGCCCGGCCCGCCCTTTGAAGTTGACAAGTTCTTGGCATCTCAGAGCCTCAAGGCAAGAGCAAGGTTCTCTATGGTAGGCTGGGGCAGAACTAGCAGCAAGCAGAGCAAAGTTGTCCAAGAATAGCTTCCATTGAAATGCTAATGGCAATTGAAGAGGCAGGCAAGTGGTAAGCCTTGAAATTCTAGCAGTTAGAAAGATGCAGACAAGGTCCGGGTGTTGTGCGGCTTCACTCTTCGCATCGTAGAAGGTACCGCGCTCTCCGTCTCTCGGATGCGATCAAGCGGCTCTTCGCGCAGAGAGCACTGTGCCGGTCACTGTGCGCTGCGGAGCTCTCTTTCTGCCGAAAGACGCCTGGCAGCGGCACATAACTTCGGAGAGCTCCGTATCTCCGTATTCTGCATTTCTTGTCTTCTGCGTCTCAGCAAAATGCTTTTCCACTGTGTCTAGCAAGGAGAAACTGTGCCAGCACAGTATACGTGCCCGGACTTGTGTTCTCAATTCCCGAGTTCTCGGCATCTCAAAATCTAAAGGGAAGAGCAAGGTTATCTATGGTAGGCTGGGGCAGAACTAGAAGCAAGCAGAGCAAAGTTGTGCAAGAATACCTTCCTTTCGGATGCTAATGGCAATTGAAGAGGCAGGCAAGTGGTAAGCCTTGAACTTCTAGCAGTTAGAAAGCTGCGGAAACAGTGCAGGCGTTGTGCGGCTTCACTCTTCGCATCCTAGAACGTGGCGCGCTCTCCGTCTCTCGGATGCCATCTAGCGGGTGTTTGCGCAGAGAGCGCTGTGCTGATCGCGGTTCTAAATATTTTTCTGGGTTTTTGGGATGTTTTGGTTCGTTTTTGTGAAGTTTTGGAGAGTTTTGGAATATTTCGGTTCCTTTCGGCGGGTTTTGAAATATTTTGCCCGGATTTTTAAAATGTTTTTATTTGTTTTTATTATTTTTTGGTAAGTTTTTTTGTGTTTTGATAAGTCCTGGCTGGTTTTCTAGTATTTTGGCGTGTTTTCCGAATGTTTTGATCACTTTTGGTGGGTTCTAAAGTATTTCGTCTGGTGTTTGGATTGTTTTAATTTGTTTTGATTTGTTTTTCTTATGTTTTGGTGGGTTCTTGGAAAGGTTTGGTTCATTTTTGCGTATTTTAAAGTATTTTAGCGGGTTTTTGGAATGTTTTGATTTGCATTGATTTTCTTTCTAATGTTTTGACGGATTTTTTGTATGTTTTTTGCGTCTATTGGGAATGTTGTGATCAGTTTCGACGTGTGTATTAACATTTTGGCAGGTTTTTGGAATGTTTTAATTGTTTTTTTACAATATTTCAGCTGGTTTGGGAAATTTTAATTACTTTTGATGTGTTTTACAATATTTTGCCTGGTGTTTGGAATTTCTTGGTTTGTTTTGATTTGTTTTTATAAAGTTTTTGGAAAATTTTGATTCTTTTTGGTGAGTTTTAAAATAGTTTGGCGGGCTTAAAATAATTTGGTGAGTTTTTACAATGTTTTAGCTGGTATTGATTTGTTTTTATTATGTTTTGGCAAGCTTTTTGAAATATTTGGATCAGTTCTGGCTGGTTTTCTAGTATTTTGGCATGTCTTCAGAATGTTTTGATCCGTTTTGGCGGGTTTTAATATATTTTGGCAGGTTTTTAGAATATTTTGTTTGGTTTTCCTATGTCTTTATTATGTTTTGGAGGGCTTTTAGAATGTTTAGATTACTTTGGGCGGGTTTTTAGGATTTTTTTGGTTGGTTTTGATTAGTTTATGTTATGTTTAGTCAGTTTTTTGGTGTGTTTGGATTAGTTTTATTGGGCTTTATCATGTTTTGGCGGTTTTTTTGAATGTTTTATTGACTTCTGACAAATTATATAATATTTTGGCAGGTTTTCAGTATGTTTTGATCAGTTTTTGGGGAGTTCTAAAATATTTTGTCAAGTTTTTGGAATTTTTTGGTTGGTTTTGATTTGTTTTTATGATGTTTTGCCAAGTTTTTTGAATGTTTTGATCAGTTCTGGCTGGTTTTCTAATGTTTTGGCATCTTTTCAGAATGTTTTGATGAGTTTTGCGGGTCCAAATTATTTTGGCGGGTTTTCGGAATATTTTGGTTGGTTTTGATTTGTTTTTATGATGTTTTGGCGGGTTTTCGGAATGTCTTGGTTGGGTTTTAGAATGTTTTGTATTCTCTTGAGTTGTTTTTATTGTGTTGGCAGGTTTTGGAATGTTTGGATTCTTTTTGGCGGGTGTTCGGAATGTTTTGGCGGGTGTTCGGAATGTTTTGATTAGTTTTGACGGGTTTTGAAATATTTTGGCCGGTTTTTAGAAGGTTTCGATTTGTTTTGATTTGTTTTGATTCTGTTTAGCCCAGTTTTTGGTGTGTTTGGATTAGCTTTGGTGGGCTTGATCATGTTTTGTCCGGTTTTTTCAAATGTATTGATCACCTCTGTCTGGTTTTCTATTTTGGCGGGTTTGAAAATATTTTTGGATGAGTTTTGGCGGGTTTGAAAATATTTTGGCTCTTTGCGCAGAGATGACGGTGCCGGTTGCGGTGCGCTCCGGGGCGCTCCTTCTGCGGAAAGACGCCTGGCAGCGGCACTTGGGACAGCTCCGCGTCTCCGTATTCTGCGTTTCTTGCCTTCTGCATCTCAGCAAAATGCTTTCCCACTAGGTCTAGCAAGGAGAAACTGTGGCAGCTGAGTAGATGTAGCCCGGCCCGCCCTTTGAAGTTGACAAGTTCTTGGCATCTCAGAGCCTCAAGGCAAGAGCAAGGTTCTCTATGGTAGGCTGGGGCAGAACTAGCAGCAAGCAGAGCAAAGTTGTCCAAGAATAGCTTCCATTGGAATGCTAATGGCAATTGAAGAGGCAGGCCAGTGGCAAGCCACTAGCTTCTAGCAGTTTGAAAGTTGCAGACACAGTGCAGGTGTTGTGCGGCTTCCTTCTTGGCCTCCTAGAAGGTGCCGCGCTCTCCGTCTCTTGCTTGCCAATATGTTGCCGTGTTCCTCCTATAGTTTGGGTTGTTTTGATTTGTTTTGATGATGTTTTGGCGGGTTTTCGAAATATTTTGGTGGTGTTTTAGAATGTTTTGTTTTCTCTTGTGTTGTTTTTATTGTGTTGGCAGGTTGTGGAATGTTTGGATGAGTTTTGGCGGGTTTGAAAATATTTTGGCTCTTTGCGCAGAGATGACGGTGCCGGTTGCGGTGCGCTCCGGGGCGCTCCTTCTGCGGAAAGACGCCTGGCAGCGGCACTTGGGACAGCTCCGCGTCTCTGTATTCTGCGTTTCTTGCCTTCTGCATCTCAGCAAAATGCTTTCCCACTAGGTCTAGCAAGGAGAAACTGTGGCAGCTGAGTAGATGTAGCCCGGCCCGCCCTTTGAAGTTGACAAGTTCTTGGCATCTCAGAGCCTCAAGGCAAGAGCAAGGTTCTCTATGGTAGGCTGGGGCAGAACTAGCAGCAAGCAGAGCAAAGTTGTCCAAGAATAGCTTCCATTGGAATGCTAATGGCAATTGAAGAGGCAGGCAAGTGGTAAGCCTTGAAATTCTAGCAGTTAGAAAGATGCAGACAAGGTCCGGGTGTTGTGCGGCTTCACTCTTCGCATCGTAGAAGGTACCGTGCTCTCCGTCTCTCGGATGCGATCAAGCGGCTCTTCGCGCAGAGAGCACTGTGCCGGTCACTGTGCGCTGCGGAGCTCTCTTTCTGCCGAAAGACGCCTGGCAGCGGCACTTAACTTCGGAGAGCTCCGTATCTCCGTATTCTGCATTTCTTGTCTTCTGCGTCTCAGCAAAATGCTTTTCCACTGTGTCTAGCAAGGAGAAACTGTGCCAGCACAGTATACGTGCCCGGACTTGTGTTCTCAATTCCCGAGTTCTCGGCATCTCAAAATCTAAAGGGAAGAGCAAGGTTATCTATGGTAGGCTGGGGCAGAACTAGAAGCAAGCAGAGCAAAGTTGTGCAAGAATACCTTCCTTTCGGATGCTAATGGCAATTGAAGAGGCAGGCAAGTGCTAAGCCTTGAAATTCTAGCAGTTAGAAAGCTGCGGACAAGGTCCGGGTGTTGTGCGGCTTCACTCTTCGCATCGTGGAAGGTACCGCGCTCTCCGTCTCTCGGATGCGATCAAGCGGCTCTTCGCGCAGAGAGCACTGTGCCGGTCACTGTGCGCTGCGGAGCTCTCTTTCTGCCGAAAGACGCCTGGCAGCGGCACATAACTTCGGAGAGCTCCGTATCTCCGTATTCTGCATTTCTTGTCTTCTGCGTCTCAGCAAAATGCTTTTCCACTGTGTCTAGCAAGGAGAAACTGTGCCAGCACAGTATACGTGCCCGGACTTGTGTTCTCAATTCCCGAGTTCTCGGCATCTCAAAATCTAAAGGGAAGAGCAAGGTTATCTATGGTAGGCTGGGGCAGAACTAGAAGCAAGCAGAGCAAAGTTGTGCAAGAATACCTTCCTTTCGGATGCTAATGGCAATTGAAGAGGCAGGCAAGTGGTAAGCCTTGAACTTCTAGCAGTTAGAAAGCTGCGGAAACAGTGCAGGCGTTGTGCGGCTTCACTCTTCGCATCCTAGAACGTGGCGCGCTCTCCGTCTCTCGGATGCCATCTAGCGGGTGTTTGCGCAGAGAGCGCTGTGCTGATCGCGGTTCTAAATATTTTTCTGGGTTTTTGGGATGTTTTGGTTCGTTTTTGTGAAGTTTTGGAGAGTTTTGGAATATTTCGGTTCCTTTCGGCGGGTTTTGAAATATTTTGCCCGGATTTTTAAAATGTTTTTATTTGTTTTTATTATTTTTTGGTAAGTTTTTTTGTGTTTTGATAAGTCCTGGCTGGTTTTCTAGTATTTTGGCGTGTTTTCCGAATGTTTTGATCACTTTTGGCGGGTTCTAAAGTATTTCGTCTGGTGTTTGGATTGTTTTAATTTGTTTTGATTTGTTTTTCTTATGTTTTGGTGGGTTCTTGGAAAGGTTTGGTTCATTTTTGCGTATTTTAAAGTATTTTAGCGGGTTTTTGGAATGTTTTGATTTGCATTGATTTTCTTTCTAATGTTTTGACGGATTTTTTGTATGTTTTTTGCGTCTATTGGGAATGTTGTGATCAGTTTCGACGTGTGTATTAACATTTTGGCAGGTTTTTGGAATGTTTTAATTGTTTTTTTACAATATTTCAGCTGGTTTGGGAAATTTTAATTACTTTTGATGTGTTTTACAATATTTTGCCTGGTGTTTGGAATTTCTTGGTTTGTTTTGATTTGTTTTTATAAAGTTTTTGGAAAATTTTGATTCTTTTTGGTGAGTTTTAAAATAGTTTGGCGGGCTTAAAATAATTTGGTGAGTTTTTACAATGTTTTAGCTGGTATTGATTTGTTTTTATTATGTTTTGGCAAGCTTTTTGAAATATTTGGATCAGTTCTGGCTGGTTTTCTAGTATTTTGGCATGTCTTCAGAATGTTTTGATCCGTTTTGGCGGGTTTTAATATATTTTGGCAGGTTTTTAGAATATTTTGTTTGGTTTTCCTATGTCTTTATTATGTTTTGGAGGGCTTTTAGAATGTTTAGATTACTTTGGGCGGGTTTTTAGGATTTTTTTGGTTGGTTTTGATTAGTTTATGTTATGTTTAGTCAGTTTTTTGGTGTGTTTGGATTAGTTTTATTGGGCTTTATCATGTTTTGGCGGTTTTTTTGAATGTTTTATTGACTTCTGACAAATTATATAATATTTTGGCAGGTTTTCAGTATGTTTTGATCAGTTTTTGGGGAGTTCTAAAATATTTTGTCAAGTTTTTGGAATTTTTTGGTTGGTTTTGATTTGTTTTTATGATGTTTTGCCAAGTTTTTTGAATGTTTTGATCAGTTCTGGCTGGTTTTCTAATGTTTTGGCATCTTTTCAGAATGTTTTGATGAGTTTTGCGGGTCCAAATTATTTTGGCGGGTTTTCGGAATATTTTGGTTGGTTTTGATTTGTTTTTATGATGTTTTGGCGGGTTTTCGGAATGTCTTGGTTGGGTTTTAGAATGTTTTGTATTCTCTTGAGTTGTTTTTATTGTGTTGGCAGGTTTTGGAATGTTTGGATTCTTTTTGGCGGGTGTTCGGAATGTTTTGGCGGGTGTTCGGAATGTTTTGATTAGTTTTGACGGGTTTTGAAATATTTTGGCCGGTTTTTAGAAGGTTTGGATTTGTTTTGATTTGTTTTGATTCTGTTTAGCCCAGTTTTTGGTGTGTTTGGATTAGCTTTGGTGGGCTTGATCATGTTTTGTCCGGTTTTTTCAAATGTATTGATCACCTCTGTCTGGTTTTCTATTTTGGCGGGTTTGAAAATATTTTTGGATGAGTTTTGGCGGGTTTGAAAATATTTTGGCTCTTTGCGCAGAGATGACGGTGCCGGTTGCGGTGCGCTCCGGGGCGCTCCTTCTGCGGAAAGACGCCTGGCAGCGGCACTTGGGACAGCTCCGCGTCTCCGTATTCTGCGTTTCTTGCCTTCTGCATCTCAGCAAAATGCTTTCCCACTAGGTCTAGCAAGGAGAAACTGTGGCAGCTGAGTAGATGTAGCCCGGCCCGCCCTTTGAAGTTGACAAGTTCTTGGCATCTCAGAGCCTCAAGGCAAGAGCAAGGTTCTCTATGGTAGGCTGGGGCAGAACTAGCAGCAAGCAGAGCAAAGTTGTCCAAGAATAGCTTCCATTGGAATGCTAATGGCAATTGAAGAGGCAGGCCAGTGGCAAGCCACTAGCTTCTAGCAGTTTGAAAGTTGCAGACACAGTGCAGGTGTTGTGCGGCTTCCTTCTTGGCCTCCTAGAAGGTGCCGCGCTCTCCGTCTCTTGCTTGCCAATATGTTGCCGTGTTCCTCCTATTGTTTGGGTTGTTTTGATTTGTTTTTATGATGTTTTGGCGGGTTTTCGAAATATTTTGGTGGTGTTTTAGAATGTTTTGTTTTCTCTTGTGTTGTTTTTATTGTCTTGGCAGGTTGTGGAACGTTTGGATTCCTTTTGGCGGGTTTGAAAATATTTTGGCTCTTTGCGCAGAGATGACGGTGCCGGTTGCGGTGCGCTCCGGGGCGCTCCTTCTGCGGAAAGACGCCTGGCAGCGGCACTTGGGACAGCTCCGCGTCTCTGTATTCTGCGTTTCTTGCCTTCTGCATCTCAGCAAAATGCTTTCCCACTAGGTCTAGCAAGGAGAAACTGTGGCAGCTGAGTAGATGTAGCCCGGCCCGCCCTTTGAAGTTGACAAGTTCTTGGCATCTCAGAGCCTCAAGGCAAGAGCAAGGTTCTCTATGGTAGGCTGGGGCAGAACTAGCAGCAAGCAGAGCAAAGTTGTCCAAGAATAGCTTCCATTGGAATGCTAATGGCAATTGAAGAGGCAGGCAAGTGGTAAGCCTTGAAATTCTAGCAGTTAGAAAGATGCAGACAAGGTCCGGGTGTTGTGCGGCTTCACTCTTCGCATCGTAGAAGGTACCGCGCTCTCCGTCTCTCGGATGCGATCAAGCGGCTCTTCGCGCAGAGAGCACTGTGCCGGTCACTGTGCGCTGCGGAGCTTTCTTTCTGCCGAAAGACGCCTGGCAGCGGCACTTAACTTCGGAGAGCTCCGTATCTCCGTATTCTGCATTTCTTGTCTTCTGCGTCTCAGCAAAATGCTTTTCCACTGTGTCTAGCAAGGAGAAACTGTGCCAGCACAGTATACGTGCCCGGACTTGTGTTCTCAATTCCCGAGTTCTCGGCATCTCAAAATCTAAAGGGAAGAGCAAGGTTATCTATGGTAGGCTGGGGCAGAACTAGAAGCAAGCACAGCAAAGTTGTGCAAGAATACCTTCCTTTCGGATGCTAATGGCAATTGAAGAGGCAGGCAAGTGCTAAGCCTTGAAATTCTAGCAGTTAGAAAGCTGCGGACACAGTCCGGGTGTTGTGCGGCTTCACTCTTCGCATCGTGGAAGGTACCGCGCTCTCCGTCTCTCGGATGCGATCAAGCGGCTCTTCGCGCAGAGAGCACTGTGCCGGTCACTGTGCGCTGCGGAGCTCTCTTTCTGCCGAAAGACGCCTGGCAGCGGCACATAACTTCGGAGAGCTCCGTATCTCCGTATTCTGCATTTCTTGTCTTCTGCGTCTCAGCAAAATGCTTTTCCACTGTGTCTAGCAAGGAGAAACTGTGCCAGCACAGTATACGTGCCCGGACTTGTGTTCTCAATTCCCGAGTTCTCGGCATCTCAAAATCTAAAGGGAAGAGCAAGGTTATCTATGGTAGGCTGGGGCAGAACTAGAAGCAAGCAGAGCAAAGTTGTGCAAGAATACCTTCCTTTCGGATGCTAATGGCAATTGAAGAGGCAGGCAAGTGGTAAGCCTTGAACTTCTAGCAGTTAGAAAGCTGCGGAAACAGTGCAGGCGTTGTGCGGCTTCACTCTTCGCATCCTAGAACGTGGCGCGCTCTCCGTCTCTCGGATGCCATCTAGCGGGTGTTTGCGCAGAGAGCGCTGTGCTGATCGCGGTTCTAAATATTTTTCTGGGTTTTTGGGATGTTTTGGTTCGTTTTTGTGAAGTTTTGGAGAGTTTTGGAATATTTCGGTTCCTTTCGGCGGGTTTTGAAATATTTTGCCCGGATTTTTAAAATGTTTTTATTTGTTTTTATTATTTTTTGGTAAGTTTTTTTGTGTTTTGATAAGTCCTGGCTGGTTTTCTAGTATTTTGGCGTGTTTTCCGAATGTTTTGATCACTTTTGGCGGGTTCTAAAGTATTTCGTCTGGTGTTTGGATTGTTTTAATTTGTTTTGATTTGTTTTTCTTATGTTTTGGTGGGTTCTTGGAAAGGTTTGGTTCATTTTTGCGTATTTTAAAGTATTTTAGCGGGTTTTTGGAATGTTTTGATTTGCATTGATTTTCTTTCTAATGTTTTGACGGATTTTTTGTATGTTTTTTGCGTCTATTGGGAATGTTGTGATCAGTTTCGACGTGTGTATTAACATTTTGGCAGGTTTTTGGAATGTTTTAATTGTTTTTTTACAATATTTCAGCTGGTTTGGGAAATTTTAATTACTTTTGATGTGTTTTACAATATTTTGCCTGGTGTTTGGAATTTCTTGGTTTGTTTTGATTTGTTTTTATAAAGTTTTTGGAAAATTTTGATTCTTTTTGGTGAGTTTTAAAATAGTTTGGCGGGCTTAAAATAATTTGGTGAGTTTTTACAATGTTTTAGCTGGTATTGATTTGTTTTTATTATGTTTTGGCAAGCTTTTTGAAATATTTGGATCAGTTCTGGCTGGTTTTCTAGTATTTTGGCATGTCTTCAGAATGTTTTGATCCGTTTTGGCGGGTTTTAATATATTTTGGCAGGTTTTTAGAATATTTTGTTTGGTTTTCCTATGTCTTTATTATGTTTTGGAGGGCTTTTAGAATGTTTAGATTACTTTGGGCGGGTTTTTAGGATTTTTTTGGTTGGTTTTGATTAGTTTATGTTATGTTTAGTCAGTTTTTTGGTGTGTTTGGATTAGTTTTATTGGGCTTTATCATGTTTTGGCGGTTTTTTTGAATGTTTTATTGACTTCTGACAAATTATATAATATTTTGGCAGGTTTTCAGTATGTTTTGATCAGTTTTTGGGGAGTTCTAAAATATTTTGTCAAGTTTTTGGAATTTTTTGGTTGGTTTTGATTTGTTTTTATGATGTTTTGCCAAGTTTTTTGAATGTTTTGATCAGTTCTGGCTGGTTTTCTAATGTTTTGGCATCTTTTCAGAATGTTTTGATGAGTTTTGCGGGTCCAAATTATTTTGGCGGGTTTTCGGAATATTTTGGTTGGTTTTGATTTGTTTTTATGATGTTTTGGCGGGTTTTCGGAATGTCTTGGTTGGGTTTTAGAATGTTTTGTATTCTCTTGAGTTGTTTTTATTGTGTTGGCAGGTTTTGGAATGTTTGGATTCTTTTTGGCGGGTGTTCGGAATGTTTTGGCGGGTGTTCGGAATGTTTTGATTAGTTTTGACGGGTTTTGAAATAGTTTGGCCGGTTTTTAGAAGGTTTCGATTTGTTTTGATTTGTTTTGATTCTGTTTAGCCCAGTTTTTGGTGTGTTTGGATTAGCTTTGGTGGGCTTGATCATGTTTTGTCCGGTTTTTTCAAATGTATTGATCACCTCTGTCTGGTTTTCTATTTTGGCGGGTTTGAAAATATTTTTGGATGAGTTTTGGCGGGTTTGAAAATATTTTGGCTCTTTGCGCAGAGATGACGGTGCCGGTTGCGGTGCGCTCCGGGGCGCTCCTTCTGCGGAAAGACGCCTGGCAGCGGCACTTGGGACAGCTCCGCGTCTCCGTATTCTGCGTTTCTTGCCTTCTGCATCTCAGCAAAATGCTTTCCCACTAGGTCTAGCAAGGAGAAACTGTGGCAGCTGAGTAGATGTAGCCCGGCCCGCCCTTTGAAGTTGACAAGTTCTTGGCATCTCAGAGCCTCAAGGCAAGAGCAAGGTTCTCTATGGTAGGCTGGGGCAGAACTAGCAGCAAGCAGAGCAAAGTTGTCCAAGAATAGCTTCCATTGGAATGCTAATGGCAATTGAAGAGGCAGGCCAGTGGCAAGCCACTAGCTTCTAGCAGTTTGAAAGTTGCAGACACAGTGCAGGTGTTGTGCGGCTTCCTTCTTGGCCTCCTAGAAGGTGCCGCGCTCTCCGTCTCTTGCTTGCCAATATGTTGCCGTGTTCCTCCTATAGTTTGGGTTGTTTTGATTTGTTTTGATGATGTTTTGGCGGGTTTTCGAAATATTTTGGTGGTGTTTTAGAATGTTTTGTTTTCTCTTGTGTTGTTTTTATTGTGTTGGCAGGTTGTGGAATATTTGGATGAGTTTTGGCGGGTTTGAAAATATTTTGGCTCTTTGCGCAGAGATGACGGTGCCGGTTGCGGTGCGCTCCGGGGCGCTCCTTCTGCGGAAAGACGCCTGGCAGCGGCACTTGGGACAGCTCCGCGTCTCTGTATTCTGCGTTTCTTGCCTTCTGCATCTCAGCAAAATGCTTTCCCACTAGGTCTAGCAAGGAGAAACTGTGGCAGCTGAGTAGATGTAGCCCGGCCCGCCCTTTGAAGTTGACAAGTTCTTGGCATCTCAGAGCCTCAAGGCAAGAGCAAGGTTCTCTATGGTAGGCTGGGGCAGAACTAGCAGCAAGCAGAGCAAAGTTGTCCAAGAATAGCTTCCATTGGAATGCTAATGGCAATTGAAGAGGCAGGCAAGTGGTAAGCCTTGAAATTCTAGCAGTTAGAAAGATGCAGACAAGGTCCGGGTGTTGTGCGGCTTCACTCTTCGCATCGTAGAAGGTACCGCGCTCTCCGTCTCTCGGATGCGATCAAGCGGCTCTTCGCGCAGAGAGCACTGTGCCGGTCACTGTGCGCTGCGGAGCTCTCTTTCTGCCGAAAGACGCCTGGCAGCGGCACTTAACTTCGGAGAGCTCCGTATCTCCGTATTCTGCATTTCTTGTCTTCTGCGTCTCAGCAAAATGCTTTTCCACTGTGTCTAGCAAGGAGAAACTGTGCCAGCACAGTATACGTGCCCGGACTTGTGTTCTCAATTCCCGAGTTCTCGGCATCTCAAAATCTAAAGGGAAGAGCAAGGTTATCTATGGTAGGCTGGGGCAGAACTAGAAGCAAGCAGAGCAAAGTTGTGCAAGAATACCTTCCTTTCGGATGCTAATGGCAATTGAAGAGGCAGGCAAGTGGTAAGCCTTGAACTTCTAGCAGTTAGAAAGCTGCGGAAACAGTGCAGGCGTTGTGCGGCTTCACTCTTCGCATCCTAGAACGTGGCGCGCTCTCCGTCTCTCGGATGCCATCTAGCGGGTGTTTGCGCAGAGAGCGCTGTGCTGATCGCGGTTCTAAATATTTTTCTGGGTTTTTGGGATGTTTTGGTTCATTTTTGTGAAGTTTTGGAGAGTTTTGGAATATTTCGGTTCCTTTCGGCGGGTTTTGAAATATTTTGCCCGGATTTTTAAAATGTTTTTATTTGTTTTTATTATTTTTTGGTAAGTTTTTTTGTGTTTTGATAAGTCCTGGCTGGTTTTCTAGTATTTTGGCGTGTTTTCCGAATGTTTTGATCACTTTTGGCGGGTTCTAAAGTATTTCGTCTGGTGTTTGGATTGTTTTAATTTGTTTTGATTTGTTTTTCTTATGTTTTGGTGGGTTCTTGGAAAGGTTTGGTTCATTTTTGCGTATTTTAAAGTATTTTAGCGGGTTTTTGGAATGTTTTGATTTGCATTGATTTTCTTTCTAATGTTTTGACGGATTTTTTGTATGTTTTTTGCGTCTATTGGGAATGTTGTGATCAGTTTCGACGTGTGTATTAACATTTTGGCAGGTTTTTGGAATGTTTTAATTGTTTTTTTACAATATTTCAGCTGGTTTGGGAAATTTTAATTACTTTTGATGTGTTTTACAATATTTTGCCTGGTGTTTGGAATTTCTTGGTTTGTTTTGATTTGTTTTTATAAAGTTTTTGGAAAATTTTGATTCTTTTTGGTGAGTTTTAAAATAGTTTGGCGGGCTTAAAATAATTTGGTGAGTTTTTACAATGTTTTAGCTGGTATTGATTTGTTTTTATTATGTTTTGGCAAGCTTTTTGAAATATTTGGATCAGTTCTGGCTGGTTTTCTAGTATTTTGGCATGTCTTCAGAATGTTTTGATCCGTTTTGGCGGGTTTTAATATATTTTGGCAGGTTTTTAGAATATTTTGTTTGGTTTTCCTATGTCTTTATTATGTTTTGGAGGGCTTTTAGAATGTTTAGATTACTTTGGGCGGGTTTTTAGGATTTTTTTGGTTGGTTTTGATTAGTTTATGTTATGTTTAGTCAGTTTTTTGGTGTGTTTGGATTAGTTTTATTGGGCTTTATCATGTTTTGGCGGTTTTTTTTGAATGTTTTATTGACTTCTGACAAATTATATAATATTTTGGCAGGTTTTCAGTATGTTTTGATCAGTTTTTGGGGAGTTCTAAAATATTTTGTCAAGTTTTTGGAATTTTTTGGTTGGTTTTGATTTGTTTTTATGATGTTTTGCCAAGTTTTTTGAATGTTTTGATCAGTTCTGGCTGGTTTTCTAATGTTTTGGCATCTTTTCAGAATGTTTTGATGAGTTTTGCGGGTCCAAATTATTTTGGCGGGTTTTCGGAATATTTTGGTTGGTTTTGATTTGTTTTTATGATGTTTTGGCGGGTTTTCGGAATGTCTTGGTTGGGTTTTAGAATGTTTTGTATTCTCTTGAGTTGTTTTTATTGTGTTGGCAGGTTTTGGAATGTTTGGATTCTTTTTGGCGGGTGTTCGGAATGTTTTGATTAGTTTTGACGGGTTTTGAAATATTTTGGCCGGTTTTTAGAAGGTTTCAATTTGTTTTGATTTGTTTTGATTCTGTTTAGCCCAGTTTTTGGTGTGTTTGGATTAGCTTTGGTGGGCTTGATCATGTTTTGTCCGGTTTTTTCAAATGTATTGATCACCTCTGTCTGGTTTTCTATTTTGGCGGGTTTGAAAATATTTTTGGATGAGTTTTGGCGGGTTTGAAAATATTTTGGCTCTTTGCGCAGAGATGACGGTGCCGGTTGCGGTGCGCTCCGGGGCGCTCCTTCTGCGGAAAGACGCCTGGCAGCGGCACTTGGGACAGCTCCGCGTCTCCGTATTCTGCGTTTCTTGCCTTCTGCATCTCAGCAAAATGCTTTCCCACTAGGTCTAGCAAGGAGAAACTGTGGCAGCTGAGTAGATGTAGCCCGGCCCGCCCTTTGAAGTTGACAAGTTCTTGGCATCTCAGAGCCTCAAGGCAAGAGCAAGGTTATCTATGGTAGGCTGGGGCAGAACTAGCAGCAAGCAGAGCAAAGTTGTCCAAGAATAGCTTCCATTGGAATGCTAATGGCAATTGAAGAGGCAGGCCAGTGGCAAGCCACTAGCTTCTAGCAGTTTGAAAGTTGCAACACAGTGCAGGTGTTGTGCGGCTTCCTTCTTGGCCTCCTAGAAGGTGCCGCGCTCTCCGTCTCTTGCTTGCCAATATGTTGCCGTGTTCCTCCTATTGTTTGGGTTGTTTTGATTTGTTTTTATGATGTTTTGGCGGGTTTTCGAAATATTTTGGTGGTGTTTTAGAATGTTTTGTTTTCTCTTGTGTTGTTTTTATTGTCTTGGCAGGTTGTGGAACGTTTGGATTCCTTTTGGCGGGTTTGAAAATATTTTGGCTCTTTGCGCAGAGATGACGGTGCCGGTTGCGGTGCGCTCCGGGGCGCTCCTTCTGCGGAAAGACGCCTGGCAGCGGCACTTGGGACAGCTCCGCGTCTCTGTATTCTGCGTTTCTTGCCTTCTGCATCTCAGCAAAATGCTTTCCCACTAGGTCTAGCAAGGAGAAACTGTGGCAGCTGAGTAGATGTAGCCCGGCCCGCCCTTTGAAGTTGACAAGTTCTTGGCATCTCAGAGCCTCAAGGCAAGAGCGAGGTTCTCTATGGTAGGCTGGGGCAGAACTAGCAGCAAGCAGAGCAAAGTTGTCCAAGAATAGCTTCCATTGAAATGCTAATGGCAATTGAAGAGGCAGGCAAGTGGTAAGCCTTGAAATTCTAGCAGTTAGAAAGATGCAGACAAGGTCCGGGTGTTGTGCGGCTTCACTCTTCGCATCGTAGAAGGTACCGCGCTCTCCGTCTCTCGGATGCGATCAAGCGGCTCTTCGCGCAGAGAGCACTGTGCCGGTCACTGTGCGCTGCGGAGCTCTCTTTCTGCCGAAAGACGCCTGGCAGCGGCACTTAACTTCGGAGAGCTCCGTATCTCCGTATTCTGCATTTCTTGTCTTCTGCGTCTCAGCAAAATGCTTTTCCACTGTGTCTAGCAAGGAGAAACTGTGCCAGCACAGTATACGTGCCCGGACTTGTGTTCTCAATTCCCGAGTTCTCGGCATCTCAAAATCTAAAGGGAAGAGCAAGGTTATCTATGGTAGGCTGGGGCAGAACTAGAAGCAAGCAGAGCAAAGTTGTGCAAGAATACCTTCCTTTCGGATGCTAATGGCAATTGAAGAGGCAGGCAAGTGCTAAGCCTTGAAATTCTAGCAGTTAGAAAGCTGCGGACACAGTCCGGGTGTTGTGCGGCTTCACTCTTCGCATCGTGGAAGGTACCGCGCTCTCCGTCTCTCGGATGCGATCAAGCGGCTCTTCGCGCAGAGAGCACTGTGCCGGTCACTGTGCGCTGCGGAGCTCTCTTTCTGCCGAAAGACGCCTGGCAGCGGCACATAACTTCGGAGAGCTCCGTATCTCCGTATTCTGCATTTCTTGTCTTCTGCGTCTCAGCAAAATGCTTTTCCACTGTGTCTAGCAAGGAGAAACTGTGCCAGCACAGTATACGTGCCCGGACTTGTGTTCTCAATTCCCGAGTTCTCGGCATCTCAAAATCTAAAGGGAAGAGCAAGGTTATCTATGGTAGGCTGGGGCAGAACTAGAAGCAAGCAGAGCAAAGTTGTGCAAGAATACCTTCCTTTCGGATGCTAATGGCAATTGAAGAGGCAGGCAAGTGGTAAGCCTTGAACTTCTAGCAGTTAGAAAGCTGCGGAAACAGTGCAGGCGTTGTGCGGCTTCACTCTTCGCATCCTAGAACGTGGCGCGCTCTCCGTCTCTCGGATGCCATCTAGCGGGTGTTTGCGCAGAGAGCGCTGTGCTGATCGCGGTTCTAAATATTTTTCTGGGTTTTTGGGATGTTTTGGTTCGTTTTTGTGAAGTTTTGGAGAGTTTTGGAATATTTCGGTTCCTTTCGGCGGGTTTTGAAATATTTTGCCCGGATTTTTAAAATGTTTTTATTTGTTTTTATTATTTTTTGGTAAGTTTTTTTGTGTTTTGATAAGTCCTGGCTGGTTTTCTAGTATTTTGGCGTGTTTTCCGAATGTTTTGATCACTTTTGGCGGGTTCTAAAGTATTTCGTCTGGTGTTTGGATTGTTTTAATTTGTTTTGATTTGTTTTTCTTATGTTTTGGTGGGTTCTTGGAAAGGTTTGGTTCATTTTTGCGTATTTTAAAGTATTTTAGCGGGTTTTTGGAATGTTTTGATTTGCATTGATTTTCTTTCTAATGTTTTGACGGATTTTTTGTATGTTTTTTGCGTCTATTGGGAATGTTGTGATCAGTTTCGACGTGTGTATTAACATTTTGGCAGGTTTTTGGAATGTTTTAATTGTTTTTTTACAATATTTCAGCTGGTTTGGGAAATTTTAATTACTTTTGATGTGTTTTACAATATTTTGCCTGGTGTTTGGAATTTCTTGGTTTGTTTTGATTTGTTTTTATAAAGTTTTTGGAAAATTTTGATTCTTTTTGGTGAGTTTTAAAATAGTTTGGCGGGCTTAAAATAATTTGGTGAGTTTTTACAATGTTTTAGCTGGTATTGATTTGTTTTTATTATGTTTTGGCAAGCTTTTTGAAATATTTGGATCAGTTCTGGCTGGTTTTCTAGTATTTTGGCATGTCTTCAGAATGTTTTGATCCGTTTTGGCGGGTTTTAATATATTTTGGCAGGTTTTTAGAATATTTTGTTTGGTTTTCCTATGTCTTTATTATGTTTTGGAGGGCTTTTAGAATGTTTAGATTACTTTGGGCGGGTTTTTAGGATTTTTTTGGTTGGTTTTGATTAGTTTATGTTATGTTTAGTCAGTTTTTTGGTGTGTTTGGATTAGTTTTATTGGGCTTTATCATGTTTTGGCGGTTTTTTTGAATGTTTTATTGACTTCTGACAAATTATATAATATTTTGGCAGGTTTTCAGTATGTTTTGATCAGTTTTTGGGGAGTTCTAAAATATTTTGTCAAGTTTTTGGAATTTTTTGGTTGGTTTTGATTTGTTTTTATGATGTTTTGCCAAGTTTTTTGAATGTTTTGATCAGTTCTGGCTGGTTTTCTAATGTTTTGGCATCTTTTCAGAATGTTTTGATGAGTTTTGCGGGTCCAAATTATTTTGGCGGGTTTTCGGAATATTTTGGTTGGTTTTGATTTGTTTTTATGATGTTTTGGCGGGTTTTCGGAATGTCTTGGTTGGGTTTTAGAATGTTTTGTATTCTCTTGAGTTGTTTTTATTGTGTTGGCAGGTTTTGGAATGTTTGGATTCTTTTTGGCGGGTGTTCGGAATGTTTTGGCGGGTGTTCGGAATGTTTTGATTAGTTTTGACGGGTTTTGAAATAGTTTGGCCGGTTTTTAGAAGGTTTCGATTTGTTTTGATTTGTTTTGATTCTGTTTAGCCCAGTTTTTGGTGTGTTTGGATTAGCTTTGGTGGGCTTGATCATGTTTTGTCAGGTTTTTTCAAATGTATTGATCACCTCTGTCTGGTTTTCTATTTTGGCGGGTTTGAAAATATTTTTGGATGAGTTTTGGCGGGTTTGAAAATATTTTGGCTCTTTGCGCAGAGATGACGGTGCCGGTTGCGGTGCGCTCCGGGGCGCTCCTTCTGCGGAAAGACGCCTGGCAGCGGCACTTGGGACAGATCCGCGTCTCCGTATTCTGCCTTTCTTGCCTTCTGCATCTCAGCAAAATGCTTTCCCACTAGGTCTAGCAAGGAGAAACTGTGGCAGCTGAGTAGATGTAGCCCGGCCCGCCCTTTGAAGTTGACAAGTTCTTGGCATCTCAGAGCCTCAAGGCAAGAGCAAGGTTCTCTATGGTAGGCTGGGGCAGAACTAGCAGCAAGCAGAGCAAAGTTGTCCAAGAATAGCTTCCATTGGAATGCTAATGGCAATTGAAGAGGCAGGCCAGTGGCAAGCCACTAGCTTCTAGCAGTTTGAAAGTTGCAGACACAGTGCAGGTGTTGTGCGGCTTCCTTCTTGGCCTCCTAGAAGGTGCCGCGTTCTCCGTCTCTTGCTTGCCAATATGTTGCCGTGTTCCTCCTATTGTTTGGGTTGTTTTGATTTGTTTTTATGATGTTTTGGCGGGTTTTCGAAATATTTTGGTGGTGTTTTAGAATGTTTTGTTTTCTCTTGTGTTGTTTTTATTGTCTTGGCAGGTTGTGGAACGTTTGGATTCCATTTGGCGGGTTTTAAAATATTTTGGCTCTTTGCGCAGAGATGACGGTGCCGGTTGCGGTGCGCTCCGGGGCGCTCCTTCTGCGGAAAGACGCCTGGCAGCGGCACTTGGGACAGCTCCGCGTCTCCGTATTCTGCGTTTCTTGCCTTCTGCATCTCAGCAAAATGCTTTCCCACTAGGTCTAGCAAGGAGAAACTGTGGCAGCTGAGTAGATGTAGCCCGGCCCGCCCTTTGAAGTTGACAAGTTCTTGGCATCTCAGAGCCTCAAGGCAAGAGCAAGGTTCTCTATGGTAGGCTGGGGCAGAACTAGCAGCAAGCAGAGCAAAGTTGTCCAAGAATAGCTTCCATTGGAATGCTAATGGCAATTGAAGAGGCAGGCCAGTGGCAAGCCACTAGCTTCTAGCAGTTTGAAAGTTGCAGACACAGTGCAGGTGTTGTGCGGCTTCCTTCTTGGCCTCCTAGAAGGTGCCGCGCTCTCCGTCTCTTGCTTGCCAATATGTTGCCGTGTTCCTCCTATTGTTTGGGTTGTTTTGATTTGTTTTGATGATGTTTTGGCGGGTTTTCGAAATATTTTGGTGGTGTTTTAGAATGTTTTGTTTTCTCTTGTGTTGTTTTTATTGTCTTGGCAGGTTGTGGAACATTTGGATTCGTTTTGGCGGGTTTGAAAATATTTTGGCTCTTTGCGCAGAGATGACGGTGCCGGTTGCGGTGCGCTCCGGGGCGCTCCTTCTGCGGAAAGACGCCTGGCAGCGGCACTTGGGACAGCTCCGCGTCTCTGTATTCTGCGTTTCTTGCCTTCTGCATCTCAGCAAAATGCTTTCCCACTAGGTCTAGCAAGGAGAAACTGTGGCAGCTGAGTAGATGTAGCCCGGCCCGCCCTTTGAAGTTGACAAGTTCTTGGCATCTCAGAGCCTCAAGGCAAGAGCAAGGTTCTCTATGGTAGGCTGGGGCAGAACTAGCAGCAAGCAGAGCAAAGTTGTCCAAGAATAGCTTCCATTGAAATGCTAATGGCAATTGAAGAGGCAGGCAAGTGGTAAGCCTTGAAATTCTAGCAGTTAGAAAGATGCAGACAAGGTCCGGGTGTTGTGCGGCTTCACTCTTCGCATCGTAGAAGGTACCGCGCTCTCCGTCTCTCGGATGCGATCAAGCGGCTCTTCGCGCAGAGAGCACTGTGCCGGTCACTGTGCGCTGCGGAGCTCTCTTTCTGCCGAAAGACGCCTGGCAGCGGCACTTAACTTCGGAGAGCTCCGTATCTCCGTATTCTGCATTTCTTGTCTTCTGCGTCTCAGCAAAATGCTTTTCCACTGTGTCTAGCAAGGAGAAACTGTGCCAGCACAGTATACGTGCCCGGACTTGTGTTCTCAATTCCCGAGTTCTCGGCATCTCAAAATCTAAAGGGAAGAGCAAGGTTATCTATGGTAGGCTGGGGCAGAACTAGAAGCAAGCAGAGCAAAGTTGTGCAAGAATACCTTCCTTTCGGATACTAATGGCAATTGAAGAGGCAGGCAAGTGCTAAGCCTTGAAATTCTAGCAGTTAGAAAGCTGCGGACACAGTCCGGGTGTTGTGCGGCTTCACTCTTCGCATCGTGGAAGGTACCGCGCTCTCCGTCTCTCGGATGCGATCAAGCGGCTCTTCGCGCAGAGAGCACTGTGCCGGTCACTGTGCGCTGCGGAGCTCTCTTTCTGCCGAAAGACGCCTGGCAGCGGCACATAACTTCGGAGAGCTCCGTATCTCCGTATTCTGCATTTCTTGTCTTCTGCGTCTCAGCAAAATGCTTTTCCACTGTGTCTAGCAAGGAGAAACTGTGCCAGCACAGTATACGTGCCCGGACTTGTGTTCTCAATTCCCGAGTTCTCGGCATCTCAAAATCTAAAGGGAAGAGCAAGGTTATCTATGGTAGGCTGGGGCAGAACTAGAAGCAAGCAGAGCAAAGTTGTGCAAGAATACCTTCCTTTCGGATGCTAATGGCAATTGAAGAGGCAGGCAAGTGGTAAGCCTTGAACTTCTAGCAGTTAGAAAGCTGCGGAAACAGTGCAGGCGTTGTGCGGCTTCACTCTTCGCATCCTAGAACGTGGCGCGCTCTCCGTCTCTCGGATGCCATCTAGCGGGTGTTTGCGCAGAGAGCGCTGTGCTGATCGCGGTTCTAAATATTTTTCTGGGTTTTTGGGATGTTTTGGTTCGTTTTTGTGAAGTTTTGGAGAGTTTTGGAATATTTCGGTTCCTTTCGGCGGGTTTTGAAATATTTTGCCCGGATTTTTAAAATGTTTTTATTTGTTTTTATTATTTTTTGGTAAGTTTTTTTGTGTTTTGATAAGTCCTGGCTGGTTTTCTAGTATTTTGGCGTGTTTTCCGAATGTTTTGATCACTTTTGGCGGGTTCTAAAGTATTTCGTCTGGTGTTTGGATTGTTTTAATTTGTTTTGATTTGTTTTTCTTATGTTTTGGTGGGTTCTTGGAAAGGTTTGGTTCATTTTTGCGTATTTTAAAGTATTTTAGCGGGTTTTTGGAATGTTTTGATTTGCATTGATTTTCTTTCTAATGTTTTGACGGATTTTTTGTATGTTTTTTGCGTCTATTGGGAATGTTGTGATCAGTTTCGACGTGTGTATTAACATTTTGGCAGGTTTTTGGAATGTTTTAATTGTTTTTTTACAATATTTCAGCTGGTTTGGGAAATTTTAATTACTTTTGATGTGTTTTACAATATTTTGCCTGGTGTTTGGAATTTCTTGGTTTGTTTTGATTTGTTTTTATAAAGTTTTTGGAAAATTTTGATTCTTTTTGGTGAGTTTTAAAATAGTTTGGCGGGCTTAAAATAATTTGGTGAGTTTTTACAATGTTTTAGCTGGTATTGATTTGTTTTTATTATGTTTTGGCAAGCTTTTTGAAATATTTGGATCAGTTCTGGCTGGTTTTCTAGTATTTTGGCATGTCTTCAGAATGTTTTGATCCGTTTTGGCGGGTTTTAATATATTTTGGCAGGTTTTTAGAATATTTTGTTTGGTTTTCCTATGTCTTTATTATGTTTTGGAGGGCTTTTAGAATGTTTAGATTACTTTGGGCGGGTTTTTAGGATTTTTTTGGTTGGTTTTGATTAGTTTATGTTATGTTTAGTCAGTTTTTTGGTGTGTTTGGATTAGTTTTATTGGGCTTTATCATGTTTTGGCGGTTTTTTTGAATGTTTTATTGACTTCTGACAAATTATATAATATTTTGGCAGGTTTTCAGTATGTTTTGATCAGTTTTTGGGGAGTTCTAAAATATTTTGTCAAGTTTTTGGAATTTTTTGGTTGGTTTTGATTTGTTTTTATGATGTTTTGCCAAGTTTTTTGAATGTTTTGATCAGTTCTGGCTGGTTTTCTAATGTTTTGGCATCTTTTCAGAATGTTTTGATGAGTTTTGCGGGTCCAAATTATTTTGGCGGGTTTTCGGAATATTTTGGTTGGTTTTGATTTGTTTTTATGATGTTTTGGCGGGTTTTCGGAATGTCTTGGTTGGGTTTTAGAATGTTTTGTATTCTCTTGAGTTGTTTTTATTGTGTTGGCAGGTTTTGGAATGTTTGGATTCTTTTTGGCGGGTGTTCGGAATGTTTTGGCGGGTGTTCGGAATGTTTTGATTAGTTTTGACGGGTTTTGAAATATTTTGGCCGGTTTTTAGAAGGTTTCGATTTGTTTTGATTTGTTTTGATTCTGTTTAGCCCAGTTTTTGGTGTGTTTGGATTAGCTTTGGTGGGCTTGATCATGTTTTGTCAGGTTTTTTCAAATGTATTGATCACCTCTGTCTGGTTTTCTATTTTGGCGGGTTTGAAAATATTTTTGGATGAGTTTTGGCGGGTTTGAAAATATTTTGGCTCTTTGCGCAGAGATGACGGTGCCGGTTGCGGTGCGCTCCGGGGCGCTCCTTCTGCGGAAAGACGCCTGGCAGCGGCACTTGGGACAGCTCCGCGTCTCCGTATTCTGCCTTTCTTGCCTTCTGCATCTCAGCAAAATGCTTTCCCACTAGGTCTAGCAAGGAGAAACTGTGGCAGCTGAGTAGATGTAGCCCGGCCCGCCCTTTGAAGTTGACAAGTTCTTGGCATCTCAGAGCCTCAAGGCAAGAGCAAGGTTCTCTATGGTAGGCTGGGGCAGAACTAGCAGCAAGCAGAGCAAAGTTGTCCAAGAATAGCTTCCATTGGAATGCTAATGGCAATTGAAGAGGCAGGCCAGTGGCAAGCCACTAGCTTCTAGCAGTTTGAAAGTTGCAGACACAGTGCAGGTGTTGTGCGGCTTCCTTCTTGGCCTCCTAGAAGGTGCCGCGTTCTCCGTCTCTTGCTTGCCAATATGTTGCCGTGTTCCTCCTATTGTTTGGGTTGTTTTGATTTGTTTTTATGATGTTTTGGCGGGTTTTCGAAATATTTTGGTGGTGTTTTAGAATGTTTTGTTTTCTCTTGTGTTGTTTTTATTGTCTTGGCAGGTTGTGGAACGTTTGGATTCCATTTGGCGGGTTTTAAAATATTTTGGCTCTTTGCGCAGAGATGACGGTGCCGGTTGCGGTGCGCTCCGGGGCGCTCCTTCTGCGGAACGACGCCTGGCAGCGGCACTTGGGACAGCTCCGCGTCTCCGTATTCTGCGTTTCTTGCCTTCTGCATCTCAGCAAAATGCTTTCCCACTAGGTCTAGCAAGGAGAAACTGTGGCAGCTGAGTAGATGTAGCCCGGCCCGCCCTTTGAAGTTGACAAGTTCTTGGCATCTCAGAGCCTCAAGGCAAGAGCAAGGTTCTCTATGGTAGGCTGGGGCAGAACTAGCAGCAAGCAGAGCAAAGTTGTCCAAGAATAGCTTCCATTGGAATGCTAATGGCAATTGAAGAGGCAGGCCAGTGGCAAGCCACTAGCTTCTAGCAGTTTGAAAGTTGCAGACACAGTGCAGGTGTTGTGCGGCTTCCTTCTTGGCCTCCTAGAAGGTGCCGCGTTCTCCGTCTCTTGCTTGCCAATATGTTGCCGTGTTCCTCCTATTGTTTGGGTTGTTTTGATTTGTTTTTATGATGTTTTGGCGGGTTTTCGAAATATTTTGGTGGTGTTTTAGAATGTTTTGTTTTCTCTTGTGTTGTTTTTATTGTCTTGGCAGGTTGTGGAACGTTTGGATTCCTTTTGGCGGGTTTGAAAATATTTTGGCTCTTTGCGCAGAGATGACGGTGCCGGTTGCGGTGCGCTCCGGGGCGCTCCTTCTGCGGAAAGACGCCTGGCAGCGGCACTTGGGACAGCTCCGCGTCTCTGTATTCTGCGTTTCTTGCCTTCTGCATCTCAGCAAAATGCTTTCCCACTAGGTCTAGCAAGGAGAAACTGTGGCAGCTGAGTAGATGTAGCCCGGCCCGCCCTTTGAAGTTGACAAGTTCTTGGCATCTCAGAGCCTCAAGGCAAGAGCAAGGTTCTCTATGGTAGGCTGGGGCAGAACTAGCAGCAAGCAGAGCAAAGTTGTCCAAGAATAGCTTTCATTGGAATGCTAATGGCAATTGAAGAGGCAGGCCAGTGGCAAGCCACTAGCTTCTAGCAGTTTGAAAGTTGCAGACACAGTGCAGGTGTTGTGCGGCTTCCTTCTTGGCCTCCTAGAAGGTGCCGCGCTCTCCGTCTCTTGCTTGCCAATATGTTGCCGTGTTCCTCCTATAGTTTGGGTTGTTTTGATTTGTTTTGATGATGTTTTGGCGGGTTTTCGAAATATTTTGGTGGTGTTTTAGAATGTTTTGTTTTCTCTTGTGTTGTTTTTATTGTGTTGGCAGGTTGTGGAATATTTGGATTCATTTTGGCGGGTTTGAAAATATTTTGGCTCTTTGCGCAGAGATGACGGTGCCGGTTGCGGTGCGCTCCGGGGCGCTCCTTCTGCGGAAAGACGCCTGGCAGCGGCACTTGGGACAGCTCCGCGTCTCTGTATTCTGCGTTTCTTGCCTTCTGCATCTCAGCAAAATGCTTTCCCACTAGGTCTAGCAAGGAGAAACTGTGGCAGCTGAGTAGATGTAGCCCGGCCCGCCCTTTGAAGTTGACAAGTTCTTGGCATCTCAGAGCCTCAAGGCAAGAGCAAGGTTCTCTATGGTAGGCTGGGGCAGAACTAGCAGCAAGCAGAGCAAAGTTGTCCAAGAATAGCTTCCATTGAAATGCTAATGGCAATTGAAGAGGCAGGCAAGTGGTAAGCCTTGAAATTCTAGCAGTTAGAAAGATTCAGACAAGGTCCGGGTGTTGTGCGGCTTCACTCTTCGCATCGTAGAAGGTACCGCGCTCTCCGTCTCTCGGATGCGATCAAGCGGCTCTTCGCGCAGAGAGCACTGTGCCGGTCACGGTGCGCTGCGGAGCTCTCTTTCTGCCGAAAGACGCCTGGCAGCGGCACTTAACTTCGGAGAGCTCCGTATCTCCGTATTCTGCATTTCTTGTCTTCTGCGTCTCAGCAAAATGCTTTTCCACTGTGTCTAGCAAGGAGAAACTGTGCCAGCACAGTATACGTGCCCGGACTTGTGTTCTCAATTCCCGAGTTCTCGGCATCTCAAAATCTAAAGGGAAGAGCAAGGTTATCTATGGTAGGCTGGGGCAGAACTAGAAGCAAGCAGAGCAAAGTTGTGCAAGAATACCTTCCTTTCGGATGCTAATGGCAATTGAAGAGGCAGGCAAGTGCTAAGCCTTGAAATTCTAGCAGTTAGAAAGCTGCGGACAAGGTCCGGGTGTTGTGCGGCTTCACTCTTCGCATCGTAGAAGGTACCGCGCTCTCCGTCTCTCGGATGCGATCAAGCGGCTCTTCGCGCAGAGAGCACTGTGCCGGTCACTGTGCGCTGCGGAGCTCTCTTTCTGCCGAAAGACGCCTGGCAGCGGAAGCCGCACAACACCTGCACTGTGTCTGCAACTTTCAAACTGCTAGAAGCTAGTGGCTTGCCACTGGCCTGCCTCTTCAATTGCCATTAGCATTCCAATGGAAGCTATTCTTGGACAACTTTGCTCTGCTTGCTGCTAGTTCTGCCCCAGCCTACCATAGAGAACCTTGCTCTTCCCTTGAGGCTCGGAGATGCCAAGAACTTGTCAACTTCAAAGGGCGGGCCGGGCTACATCTACTCAGCTGCCACAGTTTCTCCTTGCTAGACCTAGTGGGAAAGCATTTTGCTGAGATGCAGAAGGCAAGAAACGCACAATACGGAGACGCGGAGCTGTCCCAAGTGCCGCTGCCAGGCGTCTTTCCGCAGAAGGAGCGCCCCGGAGCGCACCGCAACTGGCACCGTCATCTCTGCGCAAAAAGCCAAAATATTTTAAAACCCGCCAAAACTAATCCAAAAATATTTTCAAACCCGCCAAAATAGAAAACCGGACAGAAGTGATCAATACATTCGAAAAAACCGGACAAAACATGATAAAGCCCACCAAAGCTAATCCAAACACACCAAAAACTGGGCTAAACAGAATCAAAACAAATCAAAACAAATCTAAAACTACTAAAAACCCGCCAAAATATTTCAAAACCCATCAAAACTAATCAAAACCTTCCGAATACCCATTAAAAAACATTCCAAATACCCGCCAAAGGATTTTAAAACCCGCCAAAATGAATCCAAACATTCCAAAACCTGCCAACACAATAAAAACAACTCAAGAGAATACAAAACATTCTAAAACCCAACCAAAACATTCCGAAAACCCACCAAAACATCATCAAAACAAATCAAAACCAACCGAAACATTCTGAAAACCCGCCAAAATGATTTAGACCCGCAAAACTCATCAAAACATTCTGAAAAGATGCCAAAACATTAGAAAACCAGCCAGAACTGATCAAAACATTCAAAAAACTTGGCAAAACATCATAAAAACAAATCAAAACCAACCGAAACATTCCAAAACCAGCCAAAATATTCCGAAATCCGGCCAAAACATCATAAAAACAAATCAAAACCAACCGAAACATTCCAAAAACCCGACAAAATAGTTTAGAACCCGCCAAAACTGATCAAAACATTCTGAAAAGATGCCAAAATACTATCAATCCAGTAAGAAGTGATCGAAACATTCAATAACTTGCCAAAACATAATCAAAACAAATGAAAGCAAACCAAAACATTCCAAATACCCACCAAAAGATTTTAAAACCCACCAAAAGGAATCCAAACATTCCAAAACCTGCCAAGACAATATAAACAACACAAGAGAAAACAAAACATTCTAAAACACCACCAAAACATTCCGAAAACCCGCCAAAACATCATCAAAACAATTCAAAACCAACCAAAAAACAAGTGGAACACGGCAACATATTGGCAAGCAAGAGACGGAGAGCGCGGCACCTTCTAGGAGGCCAAGAAGGAAGCCGCACAACACCTGCACTGTGTCTGCAACTTTCAAACTGCTAGAAGCTAGTGGCTTGCCACTGGCCTGCCTCTTCAATTGCCATTAGCATTCCAATGGAAGCTATTCTTGGACAACTTTGCTCTGCTTGCTGCTAGTTCTGCCCCAGCCTAGCATAGAGAACCTTGCTCTTGCCTTGAGGCTCTGAGATGCCAAGAACTTGTCAACTTCAAAGGGCGGGCCGGGCTACATCTACTCAGCTGCCACAGTTTCTCCTTGCTAGACCTAGTGGGAAAGCATTTTGCTGAGATGCAGAAGGCAAGAAACGCAGAATACGGAGACGCGGAGCTGTCCCAAGTGCCGCTGCCAGGCGTCTTTCCGCAGAAGGAGCGCCCTGGAGCGCACCGCAACCGGCACCGTCATCTCTGCGCAAAAAGCCAAAATATTTTCAAACCCGCCAAAACTAATCCAAAAATATTTTCAAACCCGCCAAAATAGAAAACCGGACGGAAGTGATCAATACATTCGAAAAAACCTGACAAAACATGATCAAGCCCACCAAAGCTAATCCAAACACACCAAAAACTGGGCTAAACAGAATCAAAACAAATCAAAACAAATCGAAACCTTCTAAAAACCCGCCAAAATATTTCAAAACCCGTCAAAACTAATCAAAACCTTCCGAATACCCATTAAAAAACATTCCAAATACCCGCCAAAAGATTTTAAAACCCGCCAAAAGGAATCCAAACATTCCAAAACCTGCCAACACAATAAAAACAAATCAAGAGAATACAAAACATTCTAAAACCCAACCAAAACATTCCGAAAACCCACCTAAACATCATAAAAACAAATCAAAACCAACCAAAACATTCTGAAAACCCGCCAAAATGATTTAGACCCGCAAAACTCATCAAAACATTCTGAAAAGATGCCAAAACATTAGAAAACCAGCCTGAACGGATCAAAACATTCAAAAAAATTGGCAAAACATCATAAAAACAAATCAAAACCAACCAAAACATTCCAAAAACCAGCCAAAATATTCCGAAATCTGGCCAAAACATCATAAAAACAAATCAAAACCAACCAAAACATTCTGAAAACGCGCCAAAATGATTTAGACCCGCAAAACTCATCAAAACATTCTGAAAAGATGCCAAAACATTAGAAAACCAGCCTGAACTGATCAAAATATTCAAAAAACTTGGCAATACATCATAAAAACAAATCAAAACCAACCGAAACATTCCAAAAACCCGACAAAATAGTTTAGAACCCGCCAAAACTGATCAAAACATTCTGAAAAGATGCCAAAATACTATCAAACCAGTCTGAAGTGATTGAAACTTTCAATAACTTGCCAAAACATAATCAAAACAAATGAAAGCAAACCAAAACATTCCAAATACCCGCCAAAATATTTTAAAACCCGCCAAAAGGAATCCAAACATTCCAAAACCTGCCAAGACAATATAAACAACACAAGAGAAAACAAAACATTCTAAAACACCACCAAAACATTCCGAAAACCCGCCAAAACATCATCAAAACAATTCAAAACCAACCAAAAAACAAGTGGAACACGGCAACATATTGGCAAGCAAGAGACGGAGAGCGCGGCACCTTCTAGGAGGCCAAGAAGGAAGCCGCACAACACCTGCACTGTGTCTGCAACTTTCAAACTGCTAGAAGCTAGTGGCTTGCCACTGGCCTGCCTCTTCAATTGCCATTAGCATTCCAATGGAAGCTATTCTTGGACAACTTTGCTCTGCTTGCTGCTAGTTCTGCCCCAGCCTACCATAGAGAACCTTGCTCTTGCCTTGAGGCTCTGAGATGCCAAGAACTTGTCAACTTCAAAGGGCGGGCCGGGCTACATCTACTCAGCTGCCACAGTTTCTCCTTGCTAGACCTAGTGGGAAAGCATTTTGCTGAGATGCAGAAGGCAAGAAACGCAGAATACGGAGACGCGGAGCTGTCCCAAGTGCCGCTGCCAGGCGTCTTTCCGCAGAAGGAGCGCCCCGGAGCGCACCGCAACCGGCACCGTCATCTCTGCGCAAAAAGCCAAAATATTTTCAAACCCGCCAAAACTAATCCAAAAATATTTTCAAACCCGCCAAAATAGAAAACCGGACGGAAGTGATCAATACATTCGAAAAAACCTGACAAAACATGATCAAGCCCACCAAAGCTAATCCAAACACACCAAAAACTGGGCTAAACAGAATCAAAACAAATCAAAACAAATCTAAAACTACTAAAAACCCGCCAAAATATTTCAAAACCCATCAAAACTAATCAAAACCTTCCGAATACCCATTAAAAAACATTCCAAATACCCGCCAAAATATTTTAAAACCCGCCAAAATGAATCCAAACATTCCAAAACCTGCCAACACAATAAAAACAACTCAAGAGAATACAAAACATTCTAAAACCCAACCAAAACATTCCGAAAACCCACCAAAACATCATCAAAACAAATCAAAACCAACCAAAACATTCTGAAAACCCGCCAAAATGATTTAGACCCGCAAAACTCATCAAAACATTCTGAAAAGATGCAAAAACATTAGAAAACCAGCCTGAACTGATCAAAACATTCAAAAAAATTGGCAAAACATCGTAAAAACAAATCAAAACCAACCAAAACATTCCAAAAACCAGCCAAAATATTCCGAAATCCGGCCAAAACATCATAAAAACAAATCAAAACCAACCGAAACATTCCAAAAACCCGACAAAATAGTTTAGAATCCGCCAAAACTGATCAAAACATTCTGAAAAGATGCCAAAATACTATCAAACCAGTCTGAAGTGATTGAAACATTCAATAACTTGGCAAAACATAATCAAAACAAATGAAAGCAAACCAAAACATTCCAAATACCCGCCAAAATATTTTAAAACCCGCCAAAAGGAATCCAAACAATCCAAAACCTGCCAAGACAATATAAACAACACAAGAGAAAACAAAACATTCTAAAACACCACCAAAACATTCCGAAAACCCGCCAAAACATCATCAAAACAAATCAAAATCAACCATAAAACAAGTGGAACACGGCAACATATTGTCAAGCAAGAGACGGAGAACGCGGCACCTTCTAGGAGGCCAAGAAGGAAGCCGCACAACACCTGCACTGTGTCTGCAACTTTCAAACTGCTAGAAGCTAGTGGCTTGCCACTGGCCTGCCTCTTCAATTGCCATTAGCATTCCAATGGAAGCTATTCTTGGACAACTTTGCTCTGCTTGCTGCTAGTTCTGCCCCAGCCTACCATAGAGAACCTTGCTCTTGCCTTGAGGCTCTGAGATGCCAAGAACTTGTCAACTTCAAAGGGCGGGCCGGGCTACATCTACTCAGCTGCCACAGTTTCTCCTTGCTAGACCTAGTGGGAAAGCATTTTGCTGAGATGCAGAAGGCAAGAAAGGCAGAATACGGAGACGCGGAGCTGTCCCAAGTGCCGCTGCCAGGCGTCTTTCCGCAGAAGGAGCGCCCCGGAGCGCACCGCAACCGGCACCGTCATCTCTGCGCAAAAAGCCAAAATATTTTCAAACCCGCCAAAACTAATCCAAAAATATTTTCAAACCCGCCAAAATAGAAAACCAGACAGAAGTGATCAATACATTCGAAAAAACCTGACAAAACATGATCAAGCCCACCAAAGCTAATCCAAACACACCAAAAACTGGGCTAAACAGAATCAAAACAAATCAAAACAAATCAAAACCTTCTAAAAACCCGCCAAAATATTTCAAAACCCGTCAAAACTAATCAAAACCTTCCGAACACCCGCCAAAACATTCCAAATACCCGCCAAAATATTTTAAAACCCGCCAAAATGAATCCAAACATTCCAAAACCTGCCAACACAATAAAAACAACTCAAGAGAATACAAAGCATTCTAAAACACCACCAAAACATTCCGAAAACCCGCCAAAACATCATCAAAACAATTCAAAACCAACCAAAAAATAAGAGGAACACGGCAACATATTGGCAAGCAAGAGACGGAGAACGCGGCAACTTCTAGGAGGCCAAGAAGGAAGCCGCACAACACCTGCACTGTGTCTGCAACTTTCAAACTGCTAGAAGCTAGTGGCTTGCCACTGGCCTGCCTCTTCAATTGCCATTAGCATTCCAATGGAAGCTATTCTTGGACAACTTTGCTCTGCTTGCTGCTAGTTCTGCCCCAGCCTACCATAGAGAACCTTGCTCTTCCCTTGAGGCTCTGAGATGCCAAGAACTTGTCAACTTCAAAGGGCGGGCCGGGCTACATCTACTCAGCTGCCACAGTTTCTCCTTGCTAGACCTAGTGGGAAAGCATTTTGCTGAGATGCAGAAGGCAAGAAACGCAGAATACGGAGACGCGGAGCTGTCCCAAGTGCCGCTGCCAGGCGTCTTTCCGCAGAAGGAGCGCCCCGGAGCGCACCGCAACCGGCACCGTCATCTCTGCGCAAAAAGCCAAAATATTTTCAAACCCGCCAAAACTAATCCAAAAATATTTTCAAACCCGCCAAAATAGAAAACCGGACGGAAGTGATCAATACATTCGAAAAAACCTGACAAAACATGATCAAGCCCACCAAAGCTAATCCAAACACACCAAAAACTGGGCTAAACAGAATCAAAACAAATCTAAACCTTCTAAAAACCTGCCAAAATATTTCAAAACCCGTCAAAACTAATCAAAACCTTCCGAATACCCGCCAAAACATTCCAAATACCCGCCAAAAGATTTTAAAACCCGCCAAAAGGAATCCAAACGTTCCAAAACTGCCAACACAATAAAAACAACTCAAGAGAATACAAAACATTCTAAAACCCAACCAAAACATTCCGAAAACCCACCTAAACATCATAAAAACAAATCAAAACCAACCAAAACATTCTGAAAACCCGCCAAAATGATTTAGACCCACAAAACTCATCAAAACATTCTGAAAAGATGCCAAAACATTAGAAAATCAGCCTGAACTGATCAGAACATTCAAAAAATTTGGCAAAACATCATAAAAACAAATCAAAACCAACCAAAACATTCCAAAAACCAGCCAAAATATTCCGAAATCCGGCCAAAACATCATAAAAACAAATCAAAACCAACCGAAACATTCCAAAAACCCGACAAAATAGATTAGAACCCGCCAAAACAGTTTAGAACCCGCCAAAACTGATCAAAACATTCTGAAAAGATGCCAAAATACTAGAAAACCAGTCTGAAGTGATCAAAACATTCAATAACTTGCCAAAACATAATCAAAACAAATGAAAGCAAACCAAAACATTCCAAATATCCGCCAAAAGATTTTAAAACCCGCCAAAATGAATCCAAACATTCCAAAACTTGCCAACACAATAAAAACAAGTCAAGAGAATACAAAACATTCTAAAACCCAACCAAACCATTCCGAAAACCCACCAAAACATCATAAAAACAAATCAAAACCAACCGAAACATTCCAAAAACCCGACAAAATAGTTTAGAACCCGCCAAAACTGATCAAATCATTCTGAAAAGATGCCAAAATACTAGAAAACCAGTCAGAAGTGATCGAAACATTCAATAACTTGCCAAAACATAATCAAAACAAATGAAAGCAAACCAAAACATTCCAAATACCCGCCAAAATATTTTAAAACCCGCCAAAAGGAATCCAAATGTTCCAAAACCTGCCAAGAAAATATAAACAACACAAGAGAAAACAAAACATTCTAAAACACCACCAAAACATTCCGAAAACCCGCCAAAACATCATCAAAACAAATCAAAACAACCCAAACAATAGGAGGAACACGGCAACATATTGGCAAGCAAGAGACGGAGAGCGCGGCACCTTCTAGGAGGCCAAGAAGGAAGCCGCACAACACCTGCACTGTGTCTGCAACTTTCAAACTGCTAGAAGCTAGTGGCTTGCCACTGGCCTGCCTCTTCAATTGCCATTAGCATTCCAATGGAAGCTATTCTTGGACAACTTTGCTCTGCTTGCTGCTAGTTCTGCCCCAGCCTACCATAGAGAACCTTGCTCTTGCCTTGAGGCTCTGAGATGCCAAGAACTTGTCAACTTCAAAGGGCGGGCCGGGCTACATCTACTCAGCTGCCACAGTTTCTCCTTGCTAGACCTAGTGGGAAAGCATTTTGCTGAGATGCAGAAGGCAAGAAACGCAGAATACGGAGACGCGGAGCTGTCCCAAGTGCCGCTGCCAGGCGTCTTTCCGCAGAAGGAGCGCCCCGGAGCGCACCGCAACCGGCACCGTCATCTCTGCGCAAAGAGCCAAAATATTTTCAAACCCGCCAAAACTAATCCAAAAATATTTTCAAACGCACCAAAATAGAAAACCGGACAGAAGTGATCAATACATTCGAAAAAACCTGACAAAACATGATCAAGCCCACCAAAGCTAATCCAAACACACCAAAAACTGGGCTAAACAGAATCAAAACAAATCAAAACAAATCTAAAACTTCTAAAAACCCGCCAAAATATTTCAAAACCCGTCAAAACTAATCAAAACATTCCGAATACCCATTAAAAAACATTCCAAATACCCGCCAAAAGATTTTAAAACCCGCCAAAAGGAATCCAAACATTCCAAAACCTGCCAACACAATAAAAACAACTCAAGAGAATACAAAACATTCTAAAACCCAACCAAAACATTCCGAAAACCCACCTAAACATCATAAAAACAAATCAAAACCAACCAAAACATTCTGAAAACCCGCCAAAATGATTTAGACCCGCAAAACTCATCAAAACATTCTGAAAAGATGCCAAAACATTAGAAAACCAGCCTGAACTGATCAAAACATTCAAAAAACTTGGCAAAACATCATAAAAACAAATCAAAACCAACCGAAACATTCCAAAAACCCGACAAAATAGTTTAGAACCCGCCAAAACTGATCAAAACATTCTGAAAAGATGCCAAAATACTAGAAAACCAGTCTGAAGTGATCGAAACTTTCAATAACTTGCCAAAACATAATCAAAACAAATGAAAGCAAACCAAAACATTCCAAATACCCACCAAAATATTTTAAAACCCGCCAAAAGGAATCCAAATGTTCCAAAACCTGCCAAGAAAATATAAACAACACAAGAGAAAACATTCTAAAACACCACCAAAACATTCCGAAAACCCGCCAAAACATCATCAAAACAATTCAAAACCAACCAAAAAATAAGAGGAACACGGCAACATATTGGCAAGCAAGAGACGGAGAACGCGGCACCTTCTAGGAGGCCAAGAAGGAAGCCGCACAACACCTGCACTGTGTCTGCAACTTTCAAACTGCTAGAAGCTAGTGGCTTGCCACTGGCCTGCCTCTTCAATTGCCATTAGCATTCCAATGGAAGCTATTCTTGGACAACTTTGCTCTGCTTGCTGCTAGTTCTGCCCCAGCCTACCATAGAGAACCTTGCTCTTGCCTTGAGGCTCTGAGATGCCAAGAACTTGTCAACTTCAAAGGGCGGGCCGGGCTACATCTACTCAGCTGCCACAGTTTCTCCTTGCTAGACCTAGTGGGAAAGCATTTTGCTGAGATGCAGAAGGCAAGAAACGCAGAATACGGAGACGCGGAGCTGTCCCAAGTGCCGCTGCCAGGCGTCTTTCCGCAGAAGGAGCGCCCCGGAGCGCACCGCAACCGGCACCGTCATCTCTGCGCAAAGAGCCAAAATATTTTAAAACCCGCCAAAACTAATCCAAAAATATTTTCAAACCCGCCAAAATAGAAAACCAGACAGAAGTGATCAATACATTCGAAAAAACCTGACAAAACATGATCAAGCCCACCAAAGCTAATCCAAACACACCAAAAACTGGGCTAAACAGAATCAAAACAAATCAAAACAAATCTAAAACTTCTAAAAACCCGCCAAAATATTTCAAAACCCGTCAAAACTAATCAAAACCTTCCGAATACCCATTAAAAAACATTCCAAATACCCGCCAAAAGATTTTAAAACCCGCCAAAAGGAATCCAAACATTCCAAAACCTGCCAACACAATAAAAACAACTCAAGAGAATACAAAACATTCTAAAACCCAACCAAAACATTCCGAAAACCCACCTAAACATCATCAAAACAAATCAAAACCAACCGAAACATTCTGAAAACCCGCCAAAATGATTTAGACCCGCAAAACTCATCAAAACATTCTGAAAAGATGCCAAAACATTAGAAAACCAGCCTGAACTGATCAAAACATTCAAAAAACTTGGCAATACATCATAAAAACAAATCAAAACCAACCGAAACATTCCAAAAACCCGACAAAATAGTTTAGAACCCGCCAAAACTGATCAAAACATTCTGAAAAGATGCCAAAATACTAGAAAACCAGTCTGAAGTGATCGAAACTTTCAATAACTTGCCAAAACATAATCAAAACAAATGAAAGCAAACCAAAACATTCCAAATACCCACCAAAATATTTTAAAACCCGCCAAAAGGAATCCAAATGTTCCAAAATCTGCCAAGAAAATATAAACAACACAAGAGAAAACATTCTAAAACACCACCAAAACATTCCGAAAACCCGCCAAAACATCATCAAAACAATTCAAAACCAACCAAAAAATAAGAGGAACACGGCAACATATTGTCAAGCAAGAGACGGAGAACGCGGCACCTTCTAGGAGGCCAAGAAGGAAGCCGCACAACACCTGCACTGTGTCTGCAACTTTCAAACTGCTAGAAGCTAGTGGCTTGCCACTGGCCTGCCTCTTCAATTGCCATTAGCATTCCAATGGAAGCTATTCTTGGACAACTTTGCTCTGCTTGCTGCTAGTTCTGCCCCAGCCTACCATAGAGAACCTTGCTCTTGCCTTGAGGCTCTGAGATGCCAAGAACTTGTCAACTTCAAAGGGCGGGCCGGGCTACATCTACTCAGCTGCCACAGTTTCTCCTTGCTAGACCTAGTGGGAAAGCATTTTGCTGAGATGCAGAAGGCAAGAAACGCAGAATACGGAGACGCGGAGCTGTCCCAAGTGCCGCTGCCAGGCGTCTTTCCGCAGAAGGAGCGCCCCGGAGCGCACCGCAACCGGCACCGTCATCTCTGCGCAAAGAGCCAAAATATTTTCAAACCCGCCAAAACTAATCCAAAAATATTTTCAAACCCGCCAAAATAGAAAACCAGACAGAAGTGATCAATACATTCGAAAAAACCTGACAAAACATGATCAAGCCCACCAAAGCTAATCCAAACACACCAAAAACTGGGCTAAACAGAATCAAAACAAATCAAAACAAATCTAAAACTTCTAAAAACCCGCCAAAATATTTCAAAACCCGTCAAAACTAATCAAAACATTCCGAATACCCATTAAAAAACATTCCAAATACCCGCCAAAAGATTTTAAAACCCGCCAAAAGGAATGCAAACATTCCAAAACCTGCCAACACAATAAAAACAACTCAAGAGAATACAAAACATTCTAAAACCCAACCAAAACATTCCGAAAACCCACCTAAACATCATCAAAACAAATCAAAACCAACCGAAACATTCTGAAAACCCGCCAAAATGATTTAGACCCGCAAAACTCATCAAAACATTCTGAAAAGATGCCAAAACATTAGAAAACCAGCCTGAACTGATCAAAACATTCAAAAAACTTGGCAATACATCATAAAAACAAATCAAAACCAACCGAAACATTCCAAAAACCCGACAAAATAGTTTAGAACCCGCCAAAACTGATCAAAACATTCTGAAAAGATGCCAAAATACTATCAAACCACTAAGAAGTGATCAAAACATTCAATAACTTGCCAAAACATAATCAAAACAAATGAAAGCAAACCAAAACATTCCAAATACCCGCCAAAATATTTTAAAACCCGCCAAAAGGAATCCAAACATTCCAAAACCTGCCAAGACAATATAAACAACACAAGAGAAAACAAAACATTCTAAAACACCACCAAAACATTCCGAAAACCCGCCAAAACATCATCAAAACAATTCAAAACCAACCAAAAAATAAGAGGAACACGGCAACATATTGGCAAGCAAGAGACGGAGAACGCGGCACCTTCTAGGAGGCCAAGAAGGAAGCCGCACAACACCTGCACTGTGTCTGCAACTTTCAAACTGCTAGAAGCTAGTGGCTTGCCACTGGCCTGCCTCTTCAATTGCCATTAGCATTCCAATGGAAGCTATTCTTGGACAACTTTGCTCTGCTTGCTGCTAGTTCTGCCCCAGCCTACCATAGAGAACCTTGCTCTTGCCTTGAGGCTCTGAGATGCCAAGAACTTGTCAACTTCAAAGGGCGGGCCGGGCTACATCTACTCAGCTGCCACAGTTTCTCCTTGCTAGACCTAGTGGGAAAGCATTTTGCTGAGATGCAGAAGGCAAGAAACGCAGAATACGGAGACGCGGAGCTGTCCCAAGTGCTGCTGCCAGGCGTCTTTCCTCAGAAGGAGCGCCCCGGAGCGCACCGCAACCGGCACCGTCATCTCTGCGCAAAGAGCCAAAATATTTTAAAACCCGCCAAAACTAATCCAAAAATATTTTCAAACCCGCCAAAATAGAATACCGGACAGAAGTGATCAATACATTCGAAAAAACCTGACAAAACATGATAAAGCCCACCAAAGCTAATCCAAACACACCAAAAACTGGCCAAACAGAATCAAAACAAATCAAAACAAATCTAAACCTTCTAAAAACCCGCCAAAATATTTCAAAACCCGTCAAAACTAATCAAAACCTACCGAATACCCGCCAAAACATTCCAAATACCCGCCAAAAGATTTTAAAACCCGCCAAAAGGAATCCAAATATTCCAAAACCTGCCAACACAATAAAAACAACTCAAGAGAATACAAAACATTCTAAAACCCAACCAAAACATTCCGAAAACCCACCAAAACATCATCAAAACAAATCAAAACCAACCAAAACATTCTGAAAACCCGCCAAAATGATTTAGACCCGCAAAACTCATCAAAACATTCTGAAAAGATGCCAAAACATTAGAAAACCAGCCTGAACTGATCAAAACATTCAAAAAAATTGGCAAAACATCATAAAAACAAATCAAAACCAACCGAAACATTCCAAAAACCAGCCAAAATATTCTGAAATCCGGCCAAAACATCATAAAAACAAATCAAAACCAACCGAAACATTCCAAAAACCCGACAAAATAGTTTAGAACCCGCCAAAACTGATCAAAACATTCTGAAAAGATGCCAAAATACTAGAAAACCAGTCTGAAGTGATCGAAACTTTCAATAACTTGCCAAAACATAATCAAAACAAATGAAAGCAAACCAAAACATTCCAAATACCCGGCAAAATATTTTAAAACCCGCCAAAAGGAATCCAATGTTCCAAAACCTGCCAAGAAAATATAAACAACACAAGAGAAAACAAAACATTCTAAAACACCACCAAAACATTCCGAAAACCCGCCAAAACATCATCAAAACAATTCAAAACCAACCAAAAAATAAGAGGAACACGGCAACATATTGGCAAGCAAGAGACGGAGAACGCGGCACCTTCTAGGAGGCCAAGAAGGAAGCCGCACAACACCTGCACTGTGTCTGCAACTTTCAAACTGCTAGAAGCTAGTGGCTTGCCACTGGCCTGCCTCTTCAATTGCCATTAGCATTCCAATGGAAGCTATTCTTGGACAACTTTGCTCTGCTTGCTGCTAGTTCTGCCCCAGCCTACCATAGAGAACCTTGCTCTTCCCTTGAGGCTCTGAGATGCCAAGAACTTGTCAACTTCAAAGGGCGGGCCGGGCTACATCTACTCAGCTGCCACAGTTTCTCCTTGCTAGACCTAGTGGGAAAGCATTTTGCTGAGATGCAGAAGGCAAGAAACGCAGAATACGGAGACGCGGAGCTGTCCCAAGTGCCGCTGCCAGGCGTCTTTCCGCAGAAGGAGCGCCCTGGAGCGCACCGCAACCGGCACCGTCATCTCTGCGCAAAGAGCCAAAATATTTTAAAACCCGCCAAAACTAATCCAAAAATATTTTCAAACCCGCCAAAATAGAAAACCAGACAGAAGTCATCAATACATTCGAAAAAACCTGACAAAACATGATCAAGCCCACCAAAGCTAATCCAAACACACCAAAAACTGGGCTAAACAGAATCAAAACAAATCAAAACAAATCGAAACCTTCTAAAAACCCGCCAAAATATTTCAAAACCCGTCAAAACTAATCAAAACCTTCCGAATACCCGCCAAAACATTCCAAATACCCGCCAAAAGATTTTAAAACCCGCCAAAAGGAATCCAAACATTCCAAAACCTGCCAACACAATAAAAACAACTCAAGAGAATACAAAACATTCTAAAACCCAACCAAAACATTCCGAAAACCCACCTAAACATCATAAAAACAAATCAAAACCAACCAAAACATTCTGAAAACCCGCCAAAATGATTTAGACCCGCAAAACTCATCAAAACATTCTGAAAAGATGCCAAAACATTAGAAAACCAGCCTGAACTGATCAAAACATTCAAAAAACATGGCAATACATCATAAAAACAAATCAAAACCAACCGAAACATTCCAAAAACCCGACAAAATAGTTTAGAACCCGCCAAAACTGATCAAAACATTCTGAAAAGATGCCAAAATACTAGAAAACCAGTCTGAAGTGATCGAAACTTTCAATAACTTGCCAAAACATAATCAAAACAAATGAAAGCAAACCAAAACATTCCAAATACCCGGCAAAATATTTTAAAACCCGCCAAAAGGAATCCAAATGTTCCAAAATCTGCCAAGAAAATATAAACAACACAAGAGAAAACATTCTAAAACACCACCAAAACATTCCGAAAACCCGCCAAAACATCATCAAAACAATTCAAAACCAACCAAAAAATAAGAGGAACACGGCAACATATTGTCAAGCAAGAGACGGAGAACGCGGCACCTTCTAGGAGGCCAAGAAGGAAGCCGCACAACACCTGCACTGTGTCTGCAACTTTCAAACTGCTAGAAGCTAGTGGCTTGCCACTGGCCTGCCTCTTCAATTGCCATTAGCATTCCAATGGAAGCTATTCTTGGACAACTTTGCTCTGCTTGCTGCTAGTTCTGCCCCAGCCTACCATAGAGAACCTTGCTCTTCCCTTGAGGCTCTGAGATGCCAAGAACTTGTCAACTTCAAAGGGCGGGCCGGGCTACATCTACTCAGCTGCCACAGTTTCTCCTTGCTAGACCTAGTGGGAAAGCATTTTGCTGAGATGCAGAAGGCAAGAAACGCAGAATACGGAGACGCGGAGCTGTCCCAAGTGCCGCTGCCAGGCGTCTTTCCGCAGAAGGAGCGCCCCGGAGCGCACCGCAACCGGCACCGTCATCTCTGCGCAAAGAGCCAAAATATTTTAAAACCCGCCAAAACTAATCCAAAAATATTTTCAAACCCGCCAAAATAGAAAACCAGACAGAAGTGATCAATACATTCGAAAAAACCTGACAAAACATGATCAAGCCCACCAAAGCTAATCCAAACACACCAAAAACTGGGCTAAACAGAATCAAAACAAATCAAAACAAATCTAAAACTTCTAAAAACCCGCCAAAATATTTCAAAACCCGTCAAAACTAATCAAAACATTCCGAATACCCATTAAAAAACATTCCAAATACCCGCCAAAAGATTTTAAAACCCGCCAAAAGGAATGCAAACATTCCAAAACCTGCCAACACAATAAAAACAACTCAAGAGAATACAAAACATTCTAAAACCCAACCAAAACATTCCGAAAACCCACCTAAACATCATCAAAACAAATCAAAACCAACCGAAACATTCTGAAAACCCGCCAAAATGATTTAGACCCGCAAAACTCATCAAAACATTCTGAAAAGATGCCAAAACATTAGAAAACCAGCCTGAACTGATCAAAACATTCAAAAAACTTGGCAATACATCATAAAAACAAATCAAAACCAACCGAAACATTCCAAAAACCCGACAAAATAGTTTAGAACCCGCCAAAACTGATCAAAACATTCTGAAAAGATGCCAAAATACTAGAAAACCAGTCTGAAGTGATCGAAACTTTCAATAACTTGCCAAAACATAATCAAAACAAATGAAAGCAAACCAAAACATTCCAAATACCCACCAAAATATTTTAAAACCCGCCAAAAGGAATCCAAATGTTCCAAAATCTGCCAAGAAAATATAAACAACACAAGAGAAAACATTCTAAAACACCACCAAAACATTCCGAAAACCCGCCAAAACATCATCAAAACAATTCAAAACCAACCAAAAAATAAGAGGAACACGGCAACATATTGTCAAGCAAGAGACGGAGAACGCGGCACCTTCTAGGAGGCCAAGAAGGAAGCCGCACAACACCTGCACTGTGTCTGCAACTTTCAAACTGCTAGAAGCTAGTGGCTTGCCACTGGCCTGCCTCTTCAATTGCCATTAGCATTCCAATGGAAGCTATTCTTGGACAACTTTGCTCTGCTTGCTGCTAGTTCTGCCCCAGCCTACCATAGAGAACCTTGCTCTTCCCTTGAGGCTCTGAGATGCCAAGAACTTGTCAACTTCAAAGGGCGGGCCGGGCTACAACTACTCAGCTGCCACAGTTTCTCCTTGCTAGACCTAGTGGGAAAGCATTTTGCTGAGATGCAGAAGGCAAGAAACGCAGAATACGGAGACGCGGAGCTGTCCCAAGTGCCGCTGCCAGGCGTCTTTCCGCAGAAGGAGCGCCCCGGAGCGCACCGCAACCGGCACCGTCATCTCTGCGCAAAGAGCCAAAATATTTTCAAACCCGCCAAAACTAATCCAAAAATATTTTCAAACCCGCCAAAATAGAAAACCAGACAGAAGTGATCAATACATTCGAAAAAACCTGACAAAACATGATCAAGCCCACCAAAGCTAATCCAAACACACCAAAAACTGGGCTAAACAGAATCAAAACAAATCAAAACAAATCTAAAACTTCTAAAAACCCGCCAAAATATTTCAAAACCCGTCAAAACTAATCAAAACATTCCGAATACCCATTAAAAAACATTCCAAATACCCGCCAAAAGATTTTAAAACCCGCCAAAAGGAATGCAAACATTCCAAAACCTGCCAACACAATAAAAACAACTCAAGAGAATACAAAACATTCTAAAACCCAACCAAAACATTCCGAAAACCCACCTAAACATCATCAAAACAAATCAAAACCAACCGAAACATTCTGAAAACCCGCCAAAATGATTTAGACCCGCAAAACTCATCAAAACATTCTGAAAAGATGCCAAAACATTAGAAAACCAGCCTGAACTGATCAAAACATTCAAAAAACTTGGCAATACATCATAAAAACAAATCAAAACCAACCGAAACATTCCAAAAACCCGACAAAATAGTTTAGAACCCGCCAAAACTGATCAAAACATTCTGAAAAGATGCCAAAATACTATCAAACCACTAAGAAGTGATCAAAACATTCAATAACTTGCCAAAACATAATCAAAACAAATGAAAGCAAACCAAAACATTCCAAATACCCGCCAAAATATTTTAAAACCCGCCAAAAGGAATCCGAACATTCCAAAACCTGCCAAGAAAATATAAACAACACAAGAGAAAACAAAACGTTCTAAAACACCACCAAAACATTCCGAAAACCCGCCAAAACATCATCAAAACAATTCAAAACCAACCAAAAAATAAGAGGAACACGGCAACATATTGGCAAGCAAGAGACGGAGAACGCGGCACCTTCTAGGAGGCCAAGAAGGAAGCCGCACAACACCTGCACTGTGTCTGCAACTTTCAAACTGCTAGAAGCTAGTGGCTTGCCACTGGCCTGCCTCTTCAATTGCCATTAGCATTCCAATGGAAGCTATTCTTGGACAACTTTGCTCTGCTTGCTGCTAGTTCTGCCCCAGCCTAGCATAGAGAACCTTGCTCTTCCCTTGAGGCTCTGAGATGCCAAGAACTTGTCAACTTCAAAGGGCGGGCCGGGCTACATCTACTCAGCTGCCACAGTTTCTCCTTGCTAGACCTAGTGGGAAAGCATTTTGCTGAGATGCAGAAGGCAAGAAACGCAGAATACGGAGACGCGGAGCTGTCCCAAGTGCCGCTGCCAGGCGTCTTTCCGCAGAAGGAGCGCCCCGGAGCGCACCGCAACCGGCACCGTCATCTCTGCGCAAAGAGCCAAAATATTTTCAAACCCGCCAAAACTAATCCAAAAATATTTTCAAACCCGCCAAAATAGAAAACCAGACAGAAGTGATCAATACATTCGAAAAAACCTGACAAAACATGATCAAGCCCACCAAAGCTAATCCAAACACACCAAAAACTGGGCTAAACAGAATCAAAACAAATCAAAACAAATCGAAACCTTCTAAAAACCCGCCAAAATATTTCAAAACCCGTCAAAACTAATCAAAAACTTCCGAATACCCATTATAAAACATTCCAAATACCCGCCAAAAGATTTTAAAACCCGCCAAAAGGAATCCAAACATTCCAAAACCTGCCAACAAAATAAAAACAACTCAAGAGAATACAAAACATTCTAAAACCCAACCAAAACATTCCGAAAACCCACCTAAACATCATCAAAACAAATCAAAACCAACCAAAACATTCTGAAAACCCGCCAAAATGATTTAGACCCGCAAAACTCATCAAAACATTCTGAAAAGATGCCAAAACATTAGAAAACCAGCCTGAACTGATCAAAACATTCAAAAAACTTGGCAAAACATCATAAAAACAAATCAAAACTAACCGAAACATTCCAAAAACCAGCCAAAATATTCCGAAATCCGGCCAAAACATCATAAAAACAAATCAAAACCAACCGAAACATTCCAAAAAACCCGACAAAATAGTTTAGAACCCGCCAAAACTGATCAAAACATTCTGAAAAGATGCCAAAATACTAGAAAACCAGTCAGAAGTGATCGAAACTTTCAATAACTTGCCAAAACATAATCAAAACAAATGAAAGCAAACCAAAACATTCCAAATACCCGCCAAAATATTTTAAAACCCGCCAAAAGGAATCCAAACGTTCCAAAACCTGCCAAGAAAATATAAACAACACAAGAGAAAACAAAACATTCTAAAACACCACCAAAACATTCCGAAAACCCGCCAAAACATCATCAAAACAATTCAAAACCAACCAAAAAATAAGAGGAACATGGCAACATATTGGCAAGCAAGAGACGGAGAACGCGGCACCTTCTAGGAGGCCAAGAAGGAAGCCGCACAACACCTGCACTGTGTCTGCAACTTTCAAACTGCTAGAAGCTAGTGGCTTGCCACTGGCCTGCCTCTTCAATTGCCATTAGCATTCCAATGGAAGCTATTCTTGGACAACTTTGCTCTGCTTGCTGCTAGTTCTGCCCCAGCCTACCATAGAGAACCTTGCTCTTCCTTTGAGGCTCTGAGATGCCAAGAACTTGTCAACTTCAAAGGGCGGGCCGGGCTACATCTACTCAGCTGCCACAGTTTCTCCTTGCTAGACCTAGTGGGAAAGCATTTTGCTGAGATGCAGAAGGCAAGAAACGCAGAATACGGAGACGCGGAGCTGTCCCAAGTGCCGCTGCCAGGCGTCTTTCCGCAGAAGGAGCGCCCTGGAGCGCACCGCAACCGGCACCGTCATCTCTGCGCAAAGAGCCAAAATATTTTAAAACCCGCCAAAACTAATCCAAAAATATTTTCAAACCCGCCAAAATAGAAAACCAGACAGAAGTCATCAATACATTCGAAAAAACCTGACAAAACATGATCAAGCCCACCAAAGCTAATCCAAACACACCAAAAACTGGGCTAAACAGAATCAAAACAAATCAAAACAAATCGAAACCTTCTAAAAACCCGCCAAAATATTTCAAAACCCGTCAAAACTAATCAAAACCTTCCGAATACCCGCCAAAACATTCCAAATACCCGCCAAAAGATTTTAAAACCCGCCAAAAGGAATCCAAACATTCCAAAACCTGCCAACACAATAAAAACAACTCAAGAGAATACAAAACATTCTAAAACCCAACCAAAACATTCCGAAAACCCACCTAAACATCATAAAAACAAATCAAAACCAACCGAAACATTCTGAAAACCCGCCAAAATGATTTAGACCCGCAAAACTCATCAAAACATTCTGAAAAGATGCCAAAACATTAGAAAACCAGCCTGAACTGATCAAAACATTCAAAAAACTTGGCAATACATCATAAAAACAAATCAAAACCAACCGAAACATTCCAAAAAACCCGACAAAATAGTTTAGAACCCGCCAAAACTGATCAAAACATTCTGAAAAGATGCCAAAATACTATCAAACCACTAAGAAGTGATCAAAACATTCAATAACTTGCCAAAACATAATCAAAACAAATGAAAGCAAACCAAAACATTCCAAATACCCGCCAAAAGATTTTAAAACCCGCCAAAAGGAATGCAAACATTCCAAAACCTGCCAACACAATAAAAACAACTCAAGAGAATACAAAACATTCTAAAACCCAACCAAAACATTCCGAAAACCCACCTAAACATCATCAAAACAAATCAAAACCAACCGAAACATTCTGAAAACCCGCCAAAATGATTTAGACCCGCAAAACTCATCAAAACATTCTGAAAAGATGCCAAAACATTAGAAAACCAGCCTGAACTGATCAAAACATTCAAAAAACTTGGCAATACATCATAAAAACAAATCAAAACCAACCGAAACATTCCAAAAACCCGACAAAATATTCCGAAATCCGGCCAAAACATCATAAAAACAAATCAAAACCAACCGAAACATTCCAAAAACCCGACAAAATAGTTTAGAACCCGCCAAAACTGATCAAAACATTCTGAAAAGATGCCAAAATACTAGAAAACCAGTCTGAAGTGATCGAAACTTTCAATAACTTGCCAAAACATAATCAAAACAAATGAAAGCAAACCAAAACATTCCAAATACCCGGCAAAATATTTTAAAACCCGCCAAAAGGAATCCAAATGTTCCAAAACCTGCCAAGAAAATATAAACAACACAAGAGAAAACAAAACATTCTAAAACACCACCAAAACATTCCGAAACACCTGCCAAAACATCATCAAAACAATTCAAAACCAACCAAAAAATAAGAGGAACACGGCAACATATTGGCAAGCAAGAGACGGAGAACGCGGCACCTTCTAGGAGGCCAAGAAGGAAGCCGCACAACACCTGCACTGTGTCTGCAACTTTCAAACTGCTAGAAGCTAGTGGCTTGCCACTGGCCTGCCTCTTCAATTGCCATTAGCATTCCAATGGAAGCTATTCTTGGACAACTTTGCTCTGCTTGCTGCTAGTTCTGCCCCAGCCTAGCATAGAGAACCTTGCTCTTCCCTTGAGGCTCTGAGATGCCAAGAACTTGTCAACTTCAAAGGGCGGGCCGGGCTACATCTACTCAGCTGCCACAGTTTCTCCTTGCTAGACCTAGTGGGAAAGCATTTTGCTGAGATGCAGAAGGCAAGAAACGCAGAATACGGAGACGCGGAGCTGTCCCAAGTGCCGCTGCCTAGGCGTCTTTCCGCAGAAGGAGCGCCCTGGAGCGCACCGCAACCGGCACCGTCATCTCTGCGCAAAGAGCCAAAATATTTTAAAACCCGCCAAAACTCATCCAAAAATATTTTCAAACCCGCCAAAATAGAAAACCAGACAGAAGTCATCAATACATTTGAAAAAACCTGACAAAACATGATCAAGCCCACCAAAGCTAATCCAAACACACCAAAAACTGGGCTAAACAGAATCAAAACAAATCGAAACCTTCTAAAAACCCGCCAAAATATTTCAAAACCCGTCAAAACTAATCAAAACCTTCCGAATACCCGCCAAAACATTCCAAATACCCGCCAAAAGATTTTAAAACCCGCCAAAAGGAATCCAAACATTCCAAAACCTGCCAACACAATAAAAACAACTCAAGAGAATACAAAACATTCTAAAACCCAACCAAAACATTCCGAAAACCCACCTAAACATCATAAAAACAAATCAAAACCAACCGAAACATTCTAAAAACCCGCCAAAATGATTTAGACCCGCAAAACTCATCAAAACATTCTGAAAAGATGCCAAAACATTAGAAAACCAGCCTGAACTGATCAAAACATTCAAAAAACTTGGCAATACATCATAAAAACAAATCAAAACCAACCGAAACATTCCAAAAACCCGACAAAATAGTTTAGAACCCGCCAAAACTGATCAAAACATTCTGAAAAGATGCCAAAATACTATCAAACCACTAAGAAGTGATCAAAACATTCAATAACTTGCCAAAACATAATCAAAACAAATGAAAGCAAACCAAAACATTCCAAATACCCGCCAAAAGATTTTAAAACCCGCCAAAAGGAATCCAAACATTCCAAAACCTGCCAAGACAATATAAACAACACAAGAGAAAACAAAACATTCTAAAACACCACCAAAACATTCCGAAAACCCGCCAAAACATCATCAAAACAATTCAAAACCAACCAAAAAATAAGAGGAACACGGCAACATATTGGCAAGCAAGAGACGGAGAGTGCGGCACCTTCTAGGAGGCCAAGAAGGAAGCCGCACAACACCTGCACTGTGTCTGCAACTTTCAAACTGCTAGAAGCTAGTGGCTTGCCACTGGCCTGCCTCTTCAATTGCCATTAGCATTCCAATGGAAGCTATTCTTGGACAACTTTGCTCTGCTTGCTGCTAGTTCTGCCCCAGCCTACCATAGAGAACCTTGCTCTTCCCTTGAGGCTCTGAGATGCCAAGAACTTGTCAACTTCAAAGGGCGGGCCGGGCTACATCTACTCAGCTGCCACAGTTTCTCCTTGCTAGACCTAGTGGGAAAGCATTTTGCTGAGATGCAGAAGGCAAGAAACGCAGAATACGGAGACGCGGAGCTGTCCCAAGTGCCGCTGCCAGGCGTCTTTCCGCAGAAGGAGCGCCCCGGAGCGCACCGCAACCGGCACCGTCATCTCTGCGCAAAAAGCCAAAATATTTTAAAACCCGCCAAAACTAATCCAAAAATATTTTCAAACCCGCCAAAATAGAAAACCAGACAGAAGTGATCAATACATTCGAAAAAACCTGACAAAACATGATCAAGCCCACCAAAGCTAATCCAAACACACCAAAAACTGGGCTAAACAGAATCAAAACAAATCAAAACAAATCTAAAACTTCTAAAAACCCGCCAAAATATTTCAAAACCCGTCAAAACTAATCAAAACCTTCCGAATACCCATTAAAAAAAATTGCAAATACCCGCCAAAGGATTTTAAAACCCGCCAAAATGAATCCAAACATTCCAAAACCTGCCAAGAAAATATAAACAACTCAAGAGAATACAAAACATTCTAAAACCCAACCAAAACATTCCGAAAACCCGCCAAAACATCATCAAAACAAATCAAAACCAACCAAAAAATAAGAGGAACACGGCAACATATTGGCAAGCAAGAGACGGAGAACGCGGCACCTTCTAGGAGGCCAAGAAGGAAGCCGCACAACACCTGCACTGTGTCTGCAACTTTCAAACTGCTAGAAGCTAGTGGCTTGCCACTGGCCTGCCTCTTCAATTGCCATTAGCATTCCAATGGAAGCTATTCTTGGACAACTTTGCTCTGCTTGCTGCTAGTTCTGCCCCAGCCTACCATAGAGAACCTCGCTCTTGCCTTGAGGCTCTGAGATGCCAAGAACTTGTCAACTTCAAAGGGCGGGCCGGGCTATATCTACTCAGCTGCCACAGTTTCTTCTTGCTAGACCTAGTGGGAAAGCATTTTGCTGAGATGCAGAAGGCAAGAAACGCAGAATACGGAGACGCGGAGCTGTCCCAAGTGCCGCTGCCAGGCGTCTTTCCGCAGAAGGAGCGCCCCGGAGCGCACCGCAACCGGCACCGTCATCTCTGCGCAAAGAGCCAAAATATTTTAAAACCCGCCAAAACTAATCCAAAAATATTTTCAAACCCGCCAAAATAGAAAACCAGACAGAAGTGATCAATACATTCGAAAAAACCTGACAAAACATGATCAAGCCCACCAAAGCTAATCCAAACACACCAAAAACTGGGCTAAACAGAATCAAAACAAATCAAAACAAATCGAAACCTTCTAAAAACCCGCCAAAATATTTCAAAACCCGTCAAAACTAATCAAAAACTTCCGAATACCCATTATAAAACATTCCAAATACCCGCCAAAAGATTTTAAAACCCGCCAAAAGGAATCCAAACATTCCAAAACCTGCCAACAAAATAAAAACAACTCAAGAGAATACAAAACATTCTAAAACCCAACCAAGACATTCCGAAAACCCACCTAAACATCATCAAAACAAATCAAAACCAACCAAAACATTCTGAAAACCCGCCAAAATGATTTAGACCCGCAAAACTCATCAAAACATTCTGAAAAGATGCCAAAACATTAGAAAACCAGCCTGAACTGATCAAAACATTCAAAAAACTTGGCAAAACATCATAAAAACAAATCAAAACTAACCGAAACATTCCAAAAACCAGCCAAAATATTCCGAAATCCGGCCAAAACATCATAAAAACAAATCAAAACCAACCGAAACATTCCAAAAACCCGACAAAATAGTTTAGAACCCGCCAAAACTGATCAAAACATTCTGAAAAGATGCCAAAATACTAGAAAACCAGTCTGAAGTGATCGAAACTTTCAATAACTTGCCAAAACATAATCAAAACAAATGAAAGCAAACCAAAACATTCCAAATACCCGCCAAAATATTTTAAAACCCGCCAAAAGGAATCCAAACGTTCCAAAACCTGCCAAGAAAATATAAACAACACAAGAGAAAACAAAACATTCTAAAACACCACCAAAACATTCCGAAAACCCGCCAAAACATCATCAAAACAATTCAAAACCAACCAAAAAATAAGAGGAACATGGCAACATATTGGCAAGCAAGAGACGGAGAACGCGGCACCTTCTAGGAGGCCAAGAAGGAAGCCGCACAACACCTGCACTGTGTCTGCAACTTTCAAACTGCTAGAAGCTAGTGGCTTGCCACTGGCCTGCCTCTTCAATTGCCATTAGCATTCCAATGGAAGCTATTCTTGGACAACTTTGCTCTGCTTGCTGCTAGTTCTGCCCCAGCCTACCATAGAGAACCTTGCTCTTCCTTTGAGGCTCTGAGATGCCAAGAACTTGTCAACTTCAAAGGGCGGGCCGGGCTACATCTACTCAGCTGCCACAGTTTCTCCTTGCTAGACCTAGTGGGAAAGCATTTTGCTGAGATGCAGAAGGCAAGAAACGCAGAATACGGAGACGCGGAGCTGTCCCAAGTGCCGCTGCCAGGCGTCTTTCCGCAGAAGGAGCGCCCTGGAGCGCACCGCAACCGGCACCGTCATCTCTGCGCAAAGAGCCAAAATATTTTCAAACCCGCCAAAACTAATCCAAAAATATTTTCAAACCCGCCAAAATAGAAAACCAGACAGAAGTCATCAATACATTCGAAAAAACCTGACAAAACATGATCAAGCCCACCAAAGCTAATCCAAACACACCAAAAACTGGGCTAAACAGAATCAAAACAAATCAAAACAAATCGAAACCTTCTAAAAACCCGCCAAAATATTTCAAAACCCGTCAAAACTAATCAAAACCTTCCGAATACCCGCCAAAACATTCCAAATACCCGCCAAAAGATTTTAAAACCCGCCAAAATGAATCCAAACATTCCAAAACCTGCCAACACAATAAAAACAACTCAAGAGAATACAAAACATTCTAAAACCCAACCAAAACATTCCGAAAACCCACCTAAACATCATAAAAACAAATCAAAACCAACCAAAACATTCTGAAAACCCGCCAAAATGATTTAGACCCGCAAAACTCATCAAAACATTCTGAAAAGATGCCAAAACATTAGAAAACCAGCCTGAACTGATCAAAACATTCAAAAAACTTGGCAATACATCATAAAAACAAATCAAAACCAACCGAAACATTCCAAAAAACCCGACAAAATAGTTTAGAACCCGCCAAAACTGATCAAAACATTCTGAAAAGATGCCAAAATACTATCAAACCACTAAGAAGTGATCAAAACATTCAATAACTTGCCAAAACATAATCAAAACAAATGAAAGCAAACCAAAACATTCCAAATACCCGCCAAAATATTTTAAAACCCGCCAAAAGGAATCCAAACATTCCAAAACCTGCCAAGACAATATAAACAACACAAGAGAAAACAAAACATTCTAAAACACCACCAAAACATTCCGAAAACCCGCCAAAACATCATCAAAACAATTCAAAACCAACCAAAAAATAAGAGGAACACGGCAACATATTGGCAAGCAAGAGACGGAGAACGCGGCACCTTCTAGGAGGCCAAGAAGGAAGCCGCACAACACCTGCACTGTGTCTGCAACTTTCAAACTGCTAGAAGCTAGTGGCTTGCCACTGGCCTGCCTCTTCAATTGCCATTAGCATTCCAATGGAAGCTATTCTTGGACAACTTTGCTCTGCTTGCTGCTAGTTCTGCCCCAGCCTACCATAGAGAACCTTGCTCTTCCCTTGAGGCTCTGAGATGCCAAGAACTTGTCAACTTCAAAGGGCGGGCCGGGCTACATCTACTCAGCTGCCACAGTTTCTCCTTGCTAGACCTAGTGGGAAAGCATTTTGCTGAGATGCAGAAGGCAAGAAACGCAGAATACGGAGACGCGGAGCTGTCCCAAGTGCCGCTGCCAGGCGTCTTTCCGCAGAAGGAGCGCCCCGGAGCGCACCGCAACCGGCACCGTCATCTCTGCGCAAAAAGCCAAAATATTTTAAAACCCGCCAAAACTAATCCAAAAATATTTTCAAACCCGCCAAAATAGAAAACCAGACAGAAGTGATCAATACATTTGAAAAAACCTGACAAAACATGATCAAGCCCACCAAAGCTAATCCAAACACACCAAAAACTGGGCTAAACAGAATCAAAACAAATCAAAACAAATCTAAAACTTCTAAAAACCCGCCAAAATATTTCAAAACCCATCAAAACTAATCAAAACCTTCCGAATACCCATTAAAAAAAATTGCAAATACCCGCCAAAATATTTTAAAACCCGCCAAAATGAATCCAAACATTCCAAAACCTGCCAACAAAATATAAACAACTCAAGAGAATACAAAACATTCTAAAACCCAACCAAAACATTCCGAAAACCCGCCAAAACATCATCAAAACAAATCAAAACCAACCAAAAAATAAGAGGAACACGGCAACATATTGGCAAGCAAGAGACGGAGAGTGCGGCACCTTCTAGGAGGCCAAGAAGGAAGCCGCACAACACCTGCACTGTGTCTGCAACTTTCAAACTGCTAGAAGCTAGTGGCTTGCCACTGGCCTGCCTCTTCAATTGCCATTAGCATTCCAATGGAAGCTATTCTTGGACAACTTTGCTCTGCTTGCTGCTAGTTCTGCCCCAGCCTACCATAGAGAACCTTGCTCTTCCTTTGAGGCTCTGAGATGCCAAGAACTTGTCAACTTCAAAGGGCGGGCCGGGCTACATCTACTCAGCTGCCACAGTTTCTCCTTGCTAGACCTAGTGGGAAAGCATTTTGCTGAGATGCAGAAGGCAAGAAACGCAGAATACGGAGACGCGGAGCTGTCCCAAGTGCCGCTGCCAGGCGTCTTTCCGCAGAAGGAGCGCCCTGGAGCGCACCGCAACCGGCACCGTCATCTCTGCGCAAAGAGCCAAAATATTTTAAAACCCGCCAAAACTAATCCAAAAATATTTTCAAACCCGCCAAAATAGAAAACCAGACAGAAGTCATCAATACATTCGAAAAAACCTGACAAAACATGATCAAGCCCACCAAAGCTAATCCAAACACACCAAAAACTGGGCTAAACAGAATCAAAACAAATCAAAACAAATCGAAACCTTCTAAAAACCCGCCAAAATATTTCAAAACCCGTCAAAACTAATCAAAACCTTCCGAATACCCGCCAAAACATTCCAAATACCCGCCAAAAGATTTTAAAACCCGCCAAAAGGAATCCAAACATTCCAAAACCTGCCAACACAATAAAAACAACTCAAGAGAATACAAAACATTCTAAAACCCAACCAAAACATTCCGAAAACCCACCTAAACATCATAAAAACAAATCAAAACCAACCGAAACATTCTGAAAACCCGCCAAAATGATTTAGACCCGCAAAACTCATCAAAACATTCTGAAAAGATGCCAAAACATTAGAAAACCAGCCTGAACTGATCAAAACATTCAAAAAACTTGGCAATACATCATAAAAACAAATCAAAACCAACCGAAACATTCCAAAAAACCCGACAAAATAGTTTAGAACCCGCCAAAACTGATCAAAACATTCTGAAAAGATGCCAAAATACTATCAAACCACTAAGAAGTGATCAAAACATTCAATAACTTGCCAAAACATAATCAAAACAAATGAAAGCAAACCAAAACATTCCAAATACCCGCCAAAATATTTTAAAACCCGCCAAAAGGAATCCAAACATTCCAAAACCTGCCAAGACAATATAAACAACACAAGAGAAAACAAAACATTCTAAAACACCACCAAAACATTCCGAAAACCCGCCAAAACATCATCAAAACAATTCAAAACCAACCAAAAAATAAGAGGAACACGGCAACATATTGGCAAGCAAGAGACGGAGAACGCGGCACCTTCTAGGAGGCCAAGAAGGAAGCCGCACAACACCTGCACTGTGTCTGCAACTTTCAAACTGCTAGAAGCTAGTGGCTTGCCACTGGCCTGCCTCTTCAATTGCCATTAGCATTCCAATGGAAGCTATTCTTGGACAACTTTGCTCTGCTTGCTGCTAGTTCTGCCCCAGCCTACCATAGAGAACCTTGCTCTTCCCTTGAGGCTCTGAGATGCCAAGAACTTGTCAACTTCAAAGGGCGGGCCGGGCTACATCTACTCAGCTGCCACAGTTTCTCCTTGCTAGACCTAGTGGGAAAGCATTTTGCTGAGATGCAGAAGGCAAGAAACGCAGAATACGGAGACGCGGAGCTGTCCCAAGTGCCGCTGCCAGGCGTCTTTCCGCAGAAGGAGCGCCCCGGAGCGCACCGCAACCGGCACCGTCATCTCTGCGCAAAAAGCCAAAATATTTTAAAACCCGCCAAAACTAATCCAAAAATATTTTCAAACCCGCCAAAATAGAAAACCAGACAGAAGTGATCAATACATTTGAAAAAACCTGACAAAACATGATCAAGCCCACCAAAGCTAATCCAAACACACCAAAAACTGGGCTAAACAGAATCAAAACAAATCAAAACAAATCTAAAACTTCTAAAAACCCGCCAAAATATTTCAAAACCCATCAAAACTAATCAAAACCTTCCGAATACCCATTAAAAAAAATTGCAAATACCCGCCAAAATATTTTAAAACCCGCCAAAATGAATCCAAACATTCCAAAACCTGCCAAGAAAATATAAACAACTCAAGAGAATACAAAACATTCTAAAACCCAACCAAAACATTCCGAAAACCCGCCAAAACATCATCAAAACAAATCAAAACCAACCAAAAAATAAGAGGAACACGGCAACATATTGGCAAGCAAGAGACGGAGAGTGCGGCACCTTCTAGGAGGCCAAGAAGGAAGCCGCACAACACCTGCACTGTGTCTGCAACTTTCAAACTGCTAGAAGCTAGTGGCTTGCCACTGGCCTGCCTCTTCAATTGCCATTAGCATTTCAATGGAAGCTATTCTTGGACAACTTTGCTCTGCTTGCTGCTAGTTCTGCCCCAGCCTACCATAGAGAACCTTGCTCTTCCTTTGAGGCTCTGAGATGCCAAGAACTTGTCAACTTCAAAGGGCGGGCCGGGCTACATCTACTCAGCTGCCACAGTTTCTCCTTGCTAGACCTAGTGGGAAAGCATTTTGCTGAGATGCAGAAGGCAAGAAACGCAGAATACGGAGACGCGGAGCTGTCCCAAGTGCCGCTGCCAGGCGTCTTTCCGCAGAAGGAGCGCCCTGGAGCGCACCGCAACCGGCACCGTCATCTCTGCGCAAAGAGCCAAAATATTTTAAAACCCGCCAAAACTAATCCAAAAATATTTTCAAACCCGCCAAAATAGAAAACCAGACAGAAGTCATCAATACATTCGAAAAAACCTGACAAAACATGATCAAGCCCACCAAAGCTAATCCAAACACACCAAAAACTGGGCTAAACAGAATCAAAACAAATCAAAACAAATCGAAACCTTCTAAAAACCCGCCAAAATATTTCAAAACCCGTCAAAACTAATCAAAACCTTCCGAATACCCGCCAAAACATTCCAAATACCCGCCAAAAGATTTTAAAACCCGCCAAAAGGAATCCAAACATTCCAAAACCTGCCAACACAATAAAAACAACTCAAGAGAATACAAAACATTCTAAAACCCAACCAAAACATTCCGAAAACCCACCTAAACATCATAAAAACAAATCAAAACCAACCGAAACATTCTGAAAACCCGCCAAAATGATTTAGACCCGCAAAACTCATCAAAACATTCTGAAAAGATGCCAAAACATTAGAAAACCAGCCTGAACTGATCAAAACATTCAAAAAACTTGGCAATACATCATAAAAACAAATCAAAACCAACCGAAACATTCCAAAAAACCCGACAAAATAGTTTAGAACCCGCCAAAACTGATCAAAACATTCTGAAAAGATGCCAAAATACTAGAAAACCAGTCTGAAGTGATCGAAACTTTCAATAACTTGCCAAAACATAATCAAAACAAATGAAAGCAAACCAAAACATTCCAAATACCCACCAAAATATTTTAAAACCCGCCAAAAGGAATCCAAATGTTCCAAAATCTGCCAAGAAAATATAAACAACACAAGAGAAAACATTCTAAAACACCACCAAAACATTCCGAAAACCCGCCAAAACATCATCAAAACAATTCAAAACCAACCAAAAAATAAGAGGAACACGGCAACATATTGTCAAGCAAGAGACGGAGAACGCGGCACCTTCTAGGAGGCCAAGAAGGAAGCCGCACAACACCTGCACTGTGTCTGCAACTTTCAAACTGCTAGAAGCTAGTGGCTTGCCACTGGCCTGCCTCTTCAATTGCCATTAGCATTCCAATGGAAGCTATTCTTGGACAACTTTGCTCTGCTTGCTGCTAGTTCTGCCCCAGCCTACCATAGAGAACCTTGCTCTTCCCTTGAGGCTCTGAGATGCCAAGAACTTGTCAACTTCAAAGGGCGGGCCGGGCTACAACTACTCAGCTGCCACAGTTTCTCCTTGCTAGACCTAGTGGGAAAGCATTTTGCTGAGATGCAGAAGGCAAGAAACGCAGAATACGGAGACGCGGAGCTGTCCCAAGTGCCGCTGCCAGGCGTCTTTCCGCAGAAGGAGCGCCCCGGAGCGCACCGCAACCGGCACCGTCATCTCTGCGCAAAGAGCCAAAATATTTTAAAACCCGCCAAAACTAATCCAAAAATATTTTCAAACCCGCCAAAATAGAAAACCAGACAGAAGTGATCAATACATTCGAAAAAACCTGACAAAACATGATCAAGCCCACCAAAGCTAATCCAAACACACCAAAAACTGGGCTAAACAGAATCAAAACAAATCAAAACAAATCTAAAACTTCTAAAAACCCGCCAAAATATTTCAAAACCCGTCAAAACTAATCAAAACATTCCGAATACCCATTAAAAAACATTCCAAATACCCGCCAAAAGATTTTAAAACCCGCCAAAAGGAATGCAAACATTCCAAAACCTGCCAACACAATAAAAACAACTCAAGAGAATACAAAACATTCTAAAACCCAACCAAAACATTCCGAAAACCCACCTAAACATCATCAAAACAAATCAAAACCAACCGAAACATTCTGAAAACCCGCCAAAATGATTTAGACCCGCAAAACTCATCAAAACATTCTGAAAAGATGCCAAAACATTAGAAAACCAGCCTGAACTGATCAAAACATTCAAAAAACTTGGCAATACATCATAAAAACAAATCAAAACCAACCGAAACATTCCAAAAACCCGACAAAATAGTTTAGAACCCGCCAAAACTGATCAAAACATTCTGAAAAGATGCCAAAATACTATCAAACCACTAAGAAGTGATCAAAACATTCAATAACTTGCCAAAACATAATCAAAACAAATGAAAGCAAACCAAAACATTCCAAATACCCGCCAAAATATTTTAAAACCCGCCAAAAGGAATCCGAACATTCCAAAACCTGCCAAGAAAATATAAACAACACAAGAGAAAACAAAACGTTCTAAAACACCACCAAAACATTCCGAAAACCCGCCAAAACATCATCAAAACAATTCAAAACCAACCAAAAAATAAGAGGAACACGGCAACATATTGGCAAGCAAGAGACGGAGAACGCGGCACCTTCTAGGAGGCCAAGAAGGAAGCCGCACAACACCTGCACTGTGTCTGCAACTTTCAAACTGCTAGAAGCTAGTGGCTTGCCACTGGCCTGCCTCTTCAATTGCCATTAGCATTCCAATGGAAGCTATTCTTGGACAACTTTGCTCTGCTTGCTGCTAGTTCTGCCCCAGCCTAGCATAGAGAACCTTGCTCTTCCCTTGAGGCTCTGAGATGCCAAGAACTTGTCAACTTCAAAGGGCGGGCCGGGCTACATCTACTCAGCTGCCACAGTTTCTCCTTGCTAGACCTAGTGGGAAAGCATTTTGCTGAGATGCAGAAGGCAAGAAACGCAGAATACGGAGACGCGGAGCTGTCCCAAGTGCCGCTGCCAGGCGTCTTTCCGCAGAAGGAGCGCCCCGGAGCGCACCGCAACCGGCACCGTCATCTCTGCGCAAAGAGCCAAAATATTTTAAAACCCGCCAAAACTAATCCAAAAATATTTTCAAACCCGCCAAAATAGAAAACCAGACAGAAGTGATCAATACATTCGAAAAAACCTGACAAAACATGATCAAGCCCACCAAAGCTAATCCAAACACACCAAAAACTGGGCTAAACAGAATCAAAACAAATCAAAACAAATCGAAACCTTCTAAAAACCCGCCAAAATATTTCAAAACCCGTCAAAACTAATCAAAAACTTCCGAATACCCATTATAAAACATTCCAAATACCCGCCAAAAGATTTTAAAACCCGCCAAAAGGAATCCAAACATTCCAAAACCTGCCAACAAAATAAAAACAACTCAAGAGAATACAAAACATTCTAAAACCCAACCAAAACATTCCGAAAACCCACCTAAACATCATCAAAACAAATCAAAACCAACCAAAACATTCTGAAAACCCGCCAAAATGATTTAGACCCGCAAAACTCATCAAAACATTCTGAAAAGATGCCAAAACATTAGAAAACCAGCCTGAACTGATCAAAACATTCAAAAAACTTGGCAAAACATCATAAAAACAAATCAAAACTAACCGAAACATTCCAAAAACCAGCCAAAATATTCCGAAATCCGGCCAAAAACATCATAAAAACAAATCAAAACCAACCGAAACATTCCAAAAACCCGACAAAATAGTTTAGAACCCGCCAAAACTGATCAAAACATTCTGAAAAGATGCCAAAATACTAGAAAACCAGTCTGAAGTGATCGAAACTTTCAATAACTTGCCAAAACATAATCAAAACAAATGAAAGCAAACCAAAACATTCCAAATACCCGCCAAAATATTTTAAAACCCGCCAAAAGGAATCCAAACGTTCCAAAACCTGCCAAGAAAATATAAACAACACAAGAGAAAACAAAACATTCTAAAACACCACCAAAACATTCCGAAAACCCGCCAAAACATCATCAAAACAATTCAAAACCAACCAAAAAATAAGAGGAACATGGCAACATATTGGCAAGCAAGAGACGGAGAACGCGGCACCTTCTAGGAGGCCAAGAAGGAAGCCGCACAACACCTGCACTGTGTCTGCAACTTTCAAACTGCTAGAAGCTAGTGGCTTGCCACTGGCCTGCCTCTTCAATTGCCATTAGCATTCCAATGGAAGCTATTCTTGGACAACTTTGCTCTGCTTGCTGCTAGTTCTGCCCCAGCCTACCATAGAGAACCTTGCTCTTCCTTTGAGGCTCTGAGATGCCAAGAACTTGTCAACTTCAAAGGGCGGGCCGGGCTACATCTACTCAGCTGCCACAGTTTCTCCTTGCTAGACCTAGTGGGAAAGCATTTTGCTGAGATGCAGAAGGCAAGAAACGCAGAATACGGAGACGCGGAGCTGTCCCAAGTGCCGCTGCCAGGCGTCTTTCCGCAGAAGGAGCGCCCTGGAGCGCACCGCAACCGGCACCGTCATCTCTGCGCAAAGAGCCAAAATATTTTCAAACCCGCCAAAACTAATCCAAAAATATTTTCAAACCCGCCAAAATAGAAAACCAGACAGAAGTCATCAATACATTCGAAAAAACCTGACAAAACATGATCAAGCCCACCAAAGCTAATCCAAACACACCAAAAACTGGGCTAAACAGAATCAAAACAAATCAAAACAAATCGAAACCTTCTAAAAACCCGCCAAAATATTTCAAAACCCGTCAAAACTAATCAAAACCTTCCGAATACCCGCCAAAACATTCCAAATACCCGCCAAAAGATTTTAAAACCCGCCAAAAGGAATCCAAACATTCCAAAACCTGCCAACACAATAAAAACAACTCAAGAGAATACAAAACATTCTAAAACCCAACCAAAACATTCCGAAAACCCACCTAAACATCATAAAAACAAATCAAAACCAACCGAAACATTCTGAAAACCCGCCAAAATGATTTAGACCCGCAAAACTCATCAAAACATTCTGAAAAGATGCCAAAACATTAGAAAACCAGCCTGAACTGATCAAAACATTCAAAAAACTTGGCAATACATCATAAAAACAAATCAAAACCAACCGAAACATTCCAAAAAACCCGACAAAATAGTTTAGAACCCGCCAAAACTGATCAAAACATTCTGAAAAGATGCCAAAATACTATCAAACCACTAAGAAGTGATCAAAACATTCAATAACTTGCCAAAACATAATCAAAACAAATGAAAGCAAACCAAAACATTCCAAATACCCGCCAAAAGATTTTAAAACCCGCCAAAAGGAATCCAAACATTCCAAAACCTGCCAACACAATAAAAACAACTCAAGAGAATACAAAACATTCTAAAACCCAACCAAAACATTCCGAAAACCCACCTAAACATCATAAAAACAAATCAAAACCAACCGAAACATTCCAAAAACCAGCCAAAATATTCCGAAATCCGGCCAAAACATCATAAAAACAAATCAAAACCAACCGAAACATTCCAAAAACCCGACAAAATAGTTTAGAACCCGCCAAAACTGATCAAAACATTCTGAAAAGATGCCAAAATACTAGAAAACCAGTCTGAAGTGATCGAAACTTTCAATAACTTGCCAAAACATAATCAAAACAAATGAAAGCAAACCAAAACATTCCAAATACCCGGCAAAATATTTTAAAACCCGCCAAAAGGAATCCAAATGTTCCAAAACCTGCCAAGAAAATATAAACAACACAAGAGAAAACAAAACATTCTAAAACACCACCAAAACATTCCGAAAACCCGCCAAAACATCATCAAAACAATTCAAAACCAACCAAAAAATAAGAGGAACACGGCAACATATTGGCAAGCAAGAGACGGAGAACGCGGCACCTTCTAGGAGGCCAAGAAGGAAGCCGCACAACACCTGCACTGTGTCTGCAACTTTCAAACTGCTAGAAGCTAGTGGCTTGCCACTGGCCTGCCTCTTCAATTGCCATTAGCATTCCAATGGAAGCTATTCTTGGACAACTTTGCTCTGCTTGCTGCTAGTTCTGCCCCAGCCTACCATAGAGAACCTTGCTCTTCCCTTGAGGCTCTGAGATGCCAAGAACTTGTCAACTTCAAAGGGCGGGCCGGGCTACATCTACTCAGCTGCCACAGTTTCTCCTTGCTAGACCTAGTGGGAAAGCATTTTGCTGAGATGCAGAAGGCAAGAAACGCAGAATACGGAGACGTGGAGCTGTCCCAAGTGCCGCTGCCTAGGCGTCTTTCCGCAGAAGGAGCGCCCTGGAGCGCACCGCAACCGGCACCGTCATCTCTGCGCAAAGAGCCAAAATATTTTAAAACCCGCCAAAACTCATCCAAAAATATTTTCAAACCCGCCAAAATAGAAAACCAGACAGAAGTCATCAATACATTTGAAAAAACCTGACAAAACATGATCAAGCCCACCAAAGCTAATCCAAACACACCAAAAACTGGGCTAAACAGAATCAAAACAAATCGAAACCTTCTAAAAACCCGCCAAAATATTTCAAAACCCGTCAAAACTAATCAAAACCTTCCGAATACCCGCCAAAACATTCCAAATACCCGCCAAAAGATTTTAAAACCCGCCAAAAGGAATCCAAACATTCCAAAACCTGCCAACACAATAAAAACAACTCAAGAGAATACAAAACATTCTAAAACCCAACCAAAACATTCCGAAAACCCACTTAAACATCATAAAAACAAATCAAAACCAACCGAAACATTCTAAAAACCCGCCAAAATGATTTAGACCCGCAAAACTCATCAAAACATTCTGAAAAGATGCCAAAACATTAGAAAACCAGCCTGAACTGATCAAAACATTCAAAAAACTTGGCAATACATCATAAAAACAAATCAAAACCAACCGAAACATTCCAAAAACCCGACAAAATAGTTTAGAACCCGCCAAAACTGATCAAAACATTCTGAAAAGATGCCAAAATACTATCAAACCACTAAGAAGTGATCAAAACATTCAATAACTTGCCAAAACATAATCAAAACAAATGAAAGCAAACCAAAACATTCCAAATACCCGCCAAAAGATTTTAAAACCCGCCAAAAGGAATCCAAACATTCCAAAACCTGCCAAGACAATATAAACAACACAAGAGAAAACAAAACATTCTAAAACACCACCAAAACATTCCGAAAACCCGCCAAAACATCATCAAAACAATTCAAAACCAACCAAAAAATAAGAGGAACACGGCAACATATTGGCAAGCAAGAGACGGAGAGTGCGGCACCTTCTAGGAGGCCAAGAAGGAAGCCGCACAACACCTGCACTGTGTCTGCAACTTTCAAACTGCTAGAAGCTAGTGGCTTGCCACTGGCCTGCCTCTTCAATTGCCATTAGCATTCCAATGGAAGCTATTCTTGGACAACTTTGCTCTGCTTGCTGCTAGTTCTGCCCCAGCCTAGCATAGAGAACCTTGCTCTTCCCTTGAGGCTCTGAGATGCCAAGAACTTGTCAACTTCAAAGGGCGGGCCGGGCTACATCTACTCAGCTGCCACAGTTTCTCCTTGCTAGACCTAGTGGGAAAGCATTTTGCTGAGATGCAGAAGGCAAGAAACGCAGAATACGGAGACGCGGAGCTGTCCCAAGTGCCGCTGCCAGGCGTCTTTCCGCAGAAGGAGCGCCCCGGAGCGCACCGCAACCGGCACCGTCATCTCTGCGCAAAAAGCCAAAATATTTTAAAACCCGCCAAAACTAATCCAAAAATATTTTCAAACCCGCCAAAATAGAAAACCAGACAGAAGTGATCAATACATTCGAAAAAACCTGACAAAACATGATCAAGCCCACCAAAGCTAATCCAAACACACCAAAAACTGGGCTAAACAGAATCAAAACAAATCAAAACAAATCTAAAACTTCTAAAAACCCGCCAAAATATTTCAAAACCCGTCAAAACTAATCAAAACCTTCCGAATACCCATTAAAAAAAATTGCAAATACCCGCCAAAATATTTTAAAACCCGCCAAAATGAATCCAAACATTCCAAAACCTGCCAAGAAAATATAAACAACTCAAGAGAATACAAAACATTCTAAAACCCAACCAAAACATTCCGAAAACCCGCCAAAACATCATCAAAACAAATCAAAACCAACCAAAAAATAAGAGGAACACGGCAACATATTGGCAAGCAAGAGACGGAGAACGCGGCACCTTCTAGGAGGCCAAGAAGGAAGCCGCACAACACCTGCACTGTGTCTGCAACTTTCAAACTGCTAGAAGCTAGTGGCTTGCCACTGGCCTGCCTCTTCAATTGCCATTAGCATTCCAATGGAAGCTATTCTTGGACAACTTTGCTCTGCTTGCTGCTAGTTCTGCCCCAGCCTACCATAGAGAACCTTGCTCTTGCCTTGAGGCTCTGAGATGCCAAGAACTTGTCAACTTCAAAGGGCGGGCCGGGCTATATCTACTCAGCTGCCACAGTTTCTCCTTGCTAGACCTAGTGGGAAAGCATTTTGCTGAGATGCAGAAGGCAAGAAACGCAGAATACGGAGACGCGGAGCTGTCCCAAGTGCCGCTGCCAGGCGTCTTTCCGCAGAAGGAGCGCCCCGGAGCGCACCGCAACCGGCACCGTCATCTCTGCGCAAAGAGCCAAAATATTTTAAAACCCGCCAAAACTAATCCAAAAATATTTTCAAACCCGCCAAAATAGAAAACCAGACAGAAGTGATCAATACATTCGAAAAAACCTGACAAAACATGATCAAGCCCACCAAAGCTAATCCAAACACACCAAAAACTGGGCTAAACAGAATCAAAACAAATCAAAACAAATCGAAACCTTCTAAAAACCCGCCAAAATATTTCAAAACCCGTCAAAACTAATCAAAAACTTCCGAATACCCATTATAAAACATTCCAAATACCCGCCAAAAGATTTTAAAACCCGCCAAAAGGAATCCAAACATTCCAAAACCTGCCAACAAAATAAAAACAACTCAAGAGAATACAAAACATTCTAAAACCCAACCAAGACATTCCGAAAACCCACCTAAACATCATCAAAACAAATCAAAACCAACCAAAACATTCTGAAAACCCGCCAAAATGATTTAGACCCGCAAAACTCATCAAAACATTCTGAAAAGATGCCAAAACATTAGAAAACCAGCCTGAACTGATCAAAACATTCAAAAAACTTGGCAAAACATCATAAAAACAAATCAAAACTAACCGAAACATTCCAAAAACCAGCCAAAATATTCCGAAATCCGGCCAAAACATCATAAAAACAAATCAAAACCAACCGAAACATTCCAAAAACCCGACAAAATAGTTTAGAACCCGCCAAAACTGATCAAAACATTCTGAAAAGATGCCAAAATACTAGAAAACCAGTCTGAAGTGATCGAAACTTTCAATAACTTGCCAAAACATAATCAAAACAAATGAAAGCAAACCAAAACATTCCAAATACCCGCCAAAATATTTTAAAACCCGCCAAAAGGAATCCAAACGTTCCAAAACCTGCCAAGAAAATATAAACAACACAAGAGAAAACAAAACATTCTAAAACACCACCAAAATATTCCGAAAACCCGCCAAAACATCATCAAAACAATTCAAAACCAACCAAAAAATAAGAGGAACACGGCAACATATTGGCAAGCAAGAGACGGAGAACGCGGCACCTTCTAGGAGGCCAAGAAGGAAGCCGCACAACACCTGCACTGTGTCTGCAACTTTCAAACTGCTAGAAGCTAGTGGCTTGCCACTGGCCTGCCTCTTCAATTGCCATTAGCATTCCAATGGAAGCTATTCTTGGACAACTTTGCTCTGCTTGCTGCTAGTTCTGCCCCAGCCTACCATAGAGAACCTTGCTCTTCCTTTGAGGCTCTGAGATGCCAAGAACTTGTCAACTTCAAAGGGCGGGCCGGGCTACATCTACTCAGCTGCCACAGTTTCTCCTTGCTAGACCTAGTGGGAAAGCATTTTGCTGAGATGCAGAAGGCAAGAAACGCAGAATACGGAGACGCGGAGCTGTCCCAAGTGCCGCTGCCAGGGGTCTTTCCGCAGAAGGAGCGCCCTGGAGCGCACCGCAACCGGCACCGTCATCTCTGCGCAAAGAGCCAAAATATTTTAAAACCCGCCAAAACTAATCCAAAAATATTTTCAAACCCGCCAAAATAGAAAACCAGACAGAAGTCATCAATACATTCGAAAAAACCTGACAAAACATGATCAAGCCCACCAAAGCTAATCCAAACACACCAAAAACTGGGCTAAACAGAATCAAAACAAATCAAAACAAATCGAAACCTTCTAAAAACCCGCCAAAATATTTCAAAACCCGTCAAAACTAATCAAAACCTTCCGAATACCCGCCAAAACATTCCAAATACCCGCCAAAAGATTTTAAAACCCGCCAAAATGAATCCAAACATTCCAAAACCTGCCAACACAATAAAAACAACTCAAGAGAATACAAAACATTCTAAAACCCAACCAAAACATTCCGAAAACCCACCTAAACATCATAAAAACAAATCAAAACCAACCAAAACATTCTGAAAACCCGCCAAAATGATTTAGACCCGCAAAACTCATCAAAACATTCTGAAAAGATGCCAAAACATTAGAAAACCAGCCTGAACTGATCAAAACATTCAAAAAACTTGGCAATACATCATAAAAACAAATCAAAACCAACCGAAACATTCCAAAAAACCCGACAAAATAGTTTAGAACCCGCCAAAACTGATCAAAACATTCTGAAAAGATGCCAAAATACTATCAAACCACTAAGAAGTGATCAAAACATTCAATAACTTGCCAAAACATAATCAAAACAAATGAAAGCAAACCAAAACATTCCAAATACCCGCCAAAATATTTTAAAACCCGCCAAAAGGAATCCAAACATTCCAAAACCTGCCAAGACAATATAAACAACACAAGAGAAAACAAAACATTCTAAAACACCACCAAAACATTCCGAAAACCCGCCAAAACATCATCAAAACAATTCAAAACCAACCAAAAAATAAGAGGAACACGGCAACATATTGGCAAGCAAGAGACGGAGAACGCGGCACCTTCTAGGAGGCCAAGAAGGAAGCCGCACAACACCTGCACTGTGTCTGCAACTTTCAAACTGCTAGAAGCTAGTGGCTTGCCACTGGCCTGCCTCTTCAATTGCCATTAGCATTCCAATGGAAGCTATTCTTGGACAACTTTGCTCTGCTTGCTGCTAGTTCTGCCCCAGCCTACCATAGAGAACCTTGCTCTTCCCTTGAGGCTCTGAGATGCCAAGAACTTGTCAACTTCAAAGGGCGGGCCGGGCTACATCTACTCAGCTGCCACAGTTTCTCCTTGCTAGACCTAGTGGGAAAGCATTTTGCTGAGATGCAGAAGGCAAGAAACGCAGAATACGGAGACGCGGAGCTGTCCCAAGTGCCGCTGCCAGGCGTCTTTCCGCAGAAGGAGCGCCCCGGAGCGCACCGCAACCGGCACCGTCATCTCTGCGCAAAAAGCCAAAATATTTTAAAACCCGCCAAAACTAATCCAAAAATATTTTCAAACCCGCCAAAATAGAAAACCAGACAGAAGTGATCAATACATTTGAAAAAACCTGACAAAACATGATCAAGCCCACCAAAGCTAATCCAAACACACCAAAAACTGGGCTAAACAGAATCAAAACAAATCAAAACAAATCTAAAACTTCTAAAAACCCGCCAAAATATTTCAAAACCCATCAAAACTAATCAAAACCTTCCGAATACCCATTAAAAAAAATTGCAAATACCCGCCAAAATATTTTAAAACCCGCCAAAATGAATCCAAACATTCCAAAACCTGCCAACAAAATATAAACAACTCAAGAGAATACAAAACATTCTAAAACCCAACCAAAACATTCCGAAAACCCGCCAAAACATCATCAAAACAAATCAAAACCAACCAAAAAATAAGAGGAACACGGCAACATATTGGCAAGCAAGAGACGGAGAGTGCGGCACCTTCTAGGAGGCCAAGAAGGAAGCCGCACAACACCTGCACTGTGTCTGCAACTTTCAAACTGCTAGAAGCTAGTGGCTTGCCACTGGCCTGCCTCTTCAATTGCCATTAGCATTCCAATGGAAGCTATTCTTGGACAACTTTGCTCTGCTTGCTGCTAGTTCTGCCCCAGCCTACCATAGAGAACCTTGCTCTTCCTTTGAGGCTCTGAGATGCCAAGAACTTGTCAACTTCAAAGGGCGGGCCGGGCTACATCTACTCAGCTGCCACAGTTTCTCCTTGCTAGACCTAGTGGGAAAGCATTTTGCTGAGATGCAGAAGGCAAGAAACGCAGAATACGGAGACGCGGAGCTGTCCCAAGTGCCGCTGCCAGGCGTCTTTCCGCAGAAGGAGCGCCCTGGAGCGCACCGCAACCGGCACCGTCATCTCTGCGCAAAGAGCCAAAATATTTTAAAACCCGCCAAAACTAATCCAAAAATATTTTCAAACCCGCCAAAATAGAAAACCAGACAGAAGTCATCAATACATTCGAAAAAACCTGACAAAACATGATCAAGCCCACCAAAGCTAATCCAAACACACCAAAAACTGGGCTAAACAGAATCAAAACAAATCAAAACAAATCGAAACCTTCTAAAAACCCGCCAAAATATTTCAAAACCCGTCAAAACTAATCAAAACCTTCCGAATACCCGCCAAAACATTCCAAATACCCGCCAAAAGATTTTAAAACCCGCCAAAAGGAATCCAAACATTCCAAAACCTGCCAACACAATAAAAACAACTCAAGAGAATACAAAACATTCTAAAACCCAACCAAAACATTCCGAAAACCCACCTAAACATCATAAAAACAAATCAAAACCAACCGAAACATTCTGAAAACCCGCCAAAATGATTTAGACCCGCAAAACTCATCAAAACATTCTGAAAAGATGCCAAAACATTAGAAAACCAGCCTGAACTGATCAAAACATTCAAAAAACTTGGCAATACATCATAAAAACAAATCAAAACCAACCGAAACATTCCAAAAAACCCGACAAAATAGTTTAGAACCCGCCAAAACTGATCAAAACATTCTGAAAAGATGCCAAAATACTATCAAACCACTAAGAAGTGATCAAAACATTCAATAACTTGCCAAAACATAATCAAAACAAATGAAAGCAAACCAAAACATTCCAAATACCCGCCAAAATATTTTAAAACCCGCCAAAAGGAATCCAAACATTCCAAAACCTGCCAAGACAATATAAACAACACAAGAGAAAACAAAACATTCTAAAACACCACCAAAACATTCCGAAAACCCGCCAAAACATCATCAAAACAATTCAAAACCAACCAAAAAATAAGAGGAACACGGCAACATATTGGCAAGCAAGAGACGGAGAACGCGGCACCTTCTAGGAGGCCAAGAAGGAAGCCGCACAACACCTGCACTGTGTCTGCAACTTTCAAACTGCTAGAAGCTAGTGGCTTGCCACTGGCCTGCCTCTTCAATTGCCATTAGCATTCCAATGGAAGCTATTCTTGGACAACTTTGCTCTGCTTGCTGCTAGTTCTGCCCCAGCCTACCATAGAGAACCTTGCTCTTCCCTTGAGGCTCTGAGATGCCAAGAACTTGTCAACTTCAAAGGGCGGGCCGGGCTACATCTACTCAGCTGCCACAGTTTCTCCTTGCTAGACCTAGTGGGAAAGCATTTTGCTGAGATGCAGAAGGCAAGAAACGCAGAATACGGAGACGCGGAGCTGTCCCAAGTGCCGCTGCCAGGCGTCTTTCCGCAGAAGGAGCGCCCCGGAGCGCACCGCAACCGGCACCGTCATCTCTGCGCAAAAAGCCAAAATATTTTAAAACCCGCCAAAACTAATCCAAAAATATTTTCAAACCCGCCAAAATAGAAAACCAGACAGAAGTGATCAATACATTTGAAAAAACCTGACAAAACATGATCAAGCCCACCAAAGCTAATCCAAACACACCAAAAACTGGGCTAAACAGAATCAAAACAAATCAAAACAAATCTAAAACTTCTAAAAACCCGCCAAAATATTTCAAAACCCATCAAAACTAATCAAAACCTTCCGAATACCCATTAAAAAAAATTGCAAATACCCGCCAAAATATTTTAAAACCCGCCAAAATGAATCCAAACATTCCAAAACCTGCCAAGAAAATATAAACAACTCAAGAGAATACAAAACATTCTAAAACCCAACCAAAACATTCCGAAAACCCGCCAAAACATCATCAAAACAAATCAAAACCAACCAAAAAATAAGAGGAACACGGCAACATATTGGCAAGCAAGAGACGGAGAACGCGGCACCTTCTAGGAGGCCAAGAAGGAAGCCGCACAACACCTGCACTGTGTCTGCAACTTTCAAACTGCTAGAAGCTAGTGGCTTGCCACTGGCCTGCCTCTTCAATTGCCATTAGCATTTCAATGGAAGCTATTCTTGGACAACTTTGCTCTGCTTGCTGCTAGTTCTGCCCCAGCCTACCATAGAGAACCTTGCTCTTCCTTTGAGGCTCTGAGATGCCAAGAACTTGTCAACTTCAAAGGGCGGGCCGGGCTACATCTACTCAGCTGCCACAGTTTCTCCTTGCTAGACCTAGTGGGAAAGCATTTTGCTGAGATGCAGAAGGCAAGAAACGCAGAATACGGAGACGCGGAGCTGTCCCAAGTGCCGCTGCCAGGCGTCTTTCCGCAGAAGGAGCGCCCTGGAGCGCACCGCAACCGGCACCATCATCTCTGCGCAAAGAGCCAAAATATTTTAAAACCCGCCAAAACTAATCCAAAAATATTTTCAAACCCGCCAAAATAGAAAACCAGACAGAAGTCATCAATACATTCGAAAAAACCTGACAAAACATGATCAAGCCCACCAAAGCTAATCCAAACACACCAAAAACTGGGCTAAACAGAATCAAAACAAATCAAAACAAATCGAAACCTTCTAAAAACCCGCCAAAATATTTCAAAACCCGTCAAAACTAATCAAAACCTTCCGAATACCCGCCAAAACATTCCAAATACCCGCCAAAAGATTTTAAAACCCGCCAAAAGGAATCCAAACATTCCAAAACCTGCCAACACAATAAAAACAACTCAAGAGAATACAAAACATTCTAAAACCCAACCAAAACATTCCGAAAACCCACCTAAACATCATAAAAACAAATCAAAACCAACCGAAACATTCTGAAAACCCGCCAAAATGATTTAGACCCGCAAAACTCATCAAAACATTCTGAAAAGATGCCAAAACATTAGAAAACCAGCCTGAACTGATCAAAACATTCAAAAAACTTGGCAATACATCATAAAAACAAATCAAAACCAACCGAAACATTCCAAAAAACCCGACAAAATAGTTTAGAACCCGCCAAAACTGATCAAAACATTCTGAAAAGATGCCAAAATACTAGAAAACCAGTCTGAAGTGATCGAAACTTTCAATAACTTGCCAAAACATAATCAAAACAAATGAAAGCAAACCAAAACATTCCAAATACCCACCAAAATATTTTAAAACCCGCCAAAAGGAATCCAAATGTTCCAAAATCTGCCAAGAAAATATAAACAACACAAGAGAAAACATTCTAAAACACCACCAAAACATTCCGAAAACCCGCCAAAACATCATCAAAACAATTCAAAACCAACCAAAAAATAAGAGGAACACGGCAACATATTGTCAAGCAAGAGACGGAGAACGCGGCACCTTCTAGGAGGCCAAGAAGGAAGCCGCACAACACCTGCACTGTGTCTGCAACTTTCAAACTGCTAGAAGCTAGTGGCTTGCCACTGGCCTGCCTCTTCAATTGCCATTAGCATTCCAATGGAAGCTATTCTTGGACAACTTTGCTCTGCTTGCTGCTAGTTCTGCCCCAGCCTACCATAGAGAACCTTGCTCTTCCCTTGAGGCTCTGAGATGCCAAGAACTTGTCAACTTCAAAGGGCGGGCCGGGCTACAACTACTCAGCTGCCACAGTTTCTCCTTGCTAGACCTAGTGGGAAAGCATTTTGCTGAGATGCAGAAGGCAAGAAACGCAGAATACGGAGACGCGGAGCTGTCCCAAGTGCCGCTGCCAGGCGTCTTTCCGCAGAAGGAGCGCCCCGGAGCGCACCGCAACCGGCACCGTCATCTCTGCGCAAAGAGCCAAAATATTTTAAAACCCGCCAAAACTAATCCAAAAATATTTTCAAACCCGCCAAAATAGAAAACCAGACAGAAGTGATCAATACATTCGAAAAAACCTGACAAAACATGATCAAGCCCACCAAAGCTAATCCAAACACACCAAAAACTGGGCTAAACAGAATCAAAACAAATCAAAACAAATCTAAAACTTCTAAAAACCCGCCAAAATATTTCAAAACCCGTCAAAACTAATCAAAACATTCCGAATACCCATTAAAAAACATTCCAAATACCCGCCAAAAGATTTTAAAACCCGCCAAAAGGAATGCAAACATTCCAAAACCTGCCAACACAATAAAAACAACTCAAGAGAATACAAAACATTCTAAAACCCAACCAAAACATTCCGAAAACCCACCTAAACATCATCAAAACAAATCAAAACCAACCGAAACATTCTGAAAACCCGCCAAAATGATTTAGACCCGCAAAACTCATCAAAACATTCTGAAAAGATGCCAAAACATTAGAAAACCAGCCTGAACTGATCAAAACATTCAAAAAACTTGGCAATACATCATAAAAACAAATCAAAACCAACCGAAACATTCCAAAAACCCGACAAAATAGTTTAGAACCCGCCAAAACTGATCAAAACATTCTGAAAAGATGCCAAAATACTATCAAACCACTAAGAAGTGATCAAAACATTCAATAACTTGCCAAAACATAATCAAAACAAATGAAAGCAAACCAAAACATTCCAAATACCCGCCAAAATATTTTAAAACCCGCCAAAAGGAATCCGAACATTCCAAAACCTGCCAAGAAAATATAAACAACACAAGAGAAAACAAAACGTTCTAAAACACCACCAAAACATTCCGAAAACCCGCCAAAACATCATCAAAACAATTCAAAACCAACCAAAAAATAAGAGGAACACGGCAACATATTGGCAAGCAAGAGACGGAGAACGCGGCACCTTCTAGGAGGCCAAGAAGGAAGCCGCACAACACCTGCACTGTGTCTGCAACTTTCAAACTGCTAGAAGCTAGTGGCTTGCCACTGGCCTGCCTCTTCAATTGCCATTAGCATTCCAATGGAAGCTATTCTTGGACAACTTTGCTCTGCTTGCTGCTAGTTCTGCCCCAGCCTAGCATAGAGAACCTTGCTCTTCCCTTGAGGCTCTGAGATGCCAAGAACTTGTCAACTTCAAAGGGCGGGCCGGGCTACATCTACTCAGCTGCCACAGTTTCTCCTTGCTAGACCTAGTGGGAAAGCATTTTGCTGAGATGCAGAAGGCAAGAAACGCAGAATACGGAGACGCGGAGCTGTCCCAAGTGCCGCTGCCAGGCGTCTTTCCGCAGAAGGAGCGCCCCGGAGCGCACCGCAACCGGCACCGTCATCTCTGCGCAAAGAGCCAAAATATTTTCAAACCCGCCAAAACTAATCCAAAAATATTTTCAAACCCGCCAAAATAGAAAACCAGACAGAAGTGATCAATACATTCGAAAAAACCTGACAAAACATGATCAAGCCCACCAAAGCTAATCCAAACACACCAAAAACTGGGCTAAACAGAATCAAAACAAATCAAAACAAATCGAAACCTTCTAAAAACCCGCCAAAATATTTCAAAACCCGTCAAAACTAATCAAAAACTTCCGAATACCCATTATAAAACATTCCAAATACCCGCCAAAAGATTTTAAAACCCGCCAAAAGGAATCCAAACATTCCAAAACCTGCCAACAAAATAAAAACAACTCAAGAGAATACAAAACATTCTAAAACCCAACCAAAACATTCCGAAAACCCACCTAAACATCATCAAAACAAATCAAAACCAACCAAAACATTCTGAAAACCCGCCAAAATGATTTAGACCCGCAAAACTCATCAAAACATTCTGAAAAGATGCCAAAACATTAGAAAACCAGCCTGAACTGATCAAAACATTCAAAAAACTTGGCAAAACATCATAAAAACAAATCAAAACTAACCGAAACATTCCAAAAACCAGCCAAAATATTCCGAAATCCGGCCAAAACATCATAAAAACAAATCAAAACCAACCGAAACATTCCAAAAACCCGACAAAATAGTTTAGAACCCGCCAAAACTGATCAAAACATTCTGAAAAGATGCCAAAATACTAGAAAACCAGTCTGAAGTGATCGAAACTTTCAATAACTTGCCAAAACATAATCAAAACAAATGAAAGCAAACCAAAACATTCCAAATACCCGCCAAAATATTTTAAAACCCGCCAAAAGGAATCCAAACGTTCCAAAACCTGCCAAGAAAATATAAACAACACAAGAGAAAACAAAACATTCTAAAACACCACCAAAACATTCCGAAAACCCGCCAAAACATCATCAAAACAATTCAAAACCAACCAAAAAATAAGAGGAACATGGCAACATATTGGCAAGCAAGAGACGGAGAACGCGGCACCTTCTAGGAGGCCAAGAAGGAAGCCGCACAACACCTGCACTGTGTCTGCAACTTTCAAACTGCTAGAAGCTAGTGGCTTGCCACTGGCCTGCCTCTTCAATTGCCATTAGCATTCCAATGGAAGCTATTCTTGGACAACTTTGCTCTGCTTGCTGCTAGTTCTGCCCCAGCCTACCATAGAGAACCTTGCTCTTCCTTTGAGGCTCTGAGATGCCAAGAACTTGTCAACTTCAAAGGGCGGGCCGGGCTACATCTACTCAGCTGCCACAGTTTCTCCTTGCTAGACCTAGTGGGAAAGCATTTTGCTGAGATGCAGAAGGCAAGAAACGCAGAATACGGAGACGCGGAGCTGTCCCAAGTGCCGCTGCCAGGCGTCTTTCCGCAGAAGGAGCGCCCTGGAGCGCACCGCAACCGGCACCGTCATCTCTGCGCAAAGAGCCAAAATATTTTCAAACCCGCCAAAACTAATCCAAAAATATTTTCAAACCCGCCAAAATAGAAAACCAGACAGAAGTCATCAATACATTCGAAAAAACCTGACAAAACATGATCAAGCCCACCAAAGCTAATCCAAACACACCAAAAACTGGGCTAAACAGAATCAAAACAAATCAAAACAAATCGAAACCTTCTAAAAACCCGCCAAAATATTTCAAAACCCGTCAAAACTAATCAAAACCTTCCGAATACCCGCCAAAACATTCCAAATACCCGCCAAAAGATTTTAAAACCCGCCAAAAGGAATCCAAACATTCCAAAACCTGCCAACACAATAAAAACAACTCAAGAGAATACAAAACATTCTAAAACCCAACCAAAACATTCCGAAAACCCACCTAAACATCATAAAAACAAATCAAAACCAACCGAAACATTCTGAAAACCCGCCAAAATGATTTAGACCCGCAAAACTCATCAAAACATTCTGAAAAGATGCCAAAACATTAGAAAACCAGCCTGAACTGATCAAAACATTCAAAAAACTTGGCAATACATCATAAAAACAAATCAAAACCAACCGAAACATTCCAAAAAACCCGACAAAATAGTTTAGAACCCGCCAAAACTGATCAAAACATTCTGAAAAGATGCCAAAATACTATCAAACCACTAAGAAGTGATCAAAACATTCAATAACTTGCCAAAACATAATCAAAACAAATGAAAGCAAACCAAAACATTCCAAATACCCGCCAAAAGATTTTAAAACCCGCCAAAAGGAATCCAAACATTCCAAAACCTGCCAACACAATAAAAACAACTCAAGAGAATACAAAACATTCTAAAACCCAACCAAAACATTCCGAAAACCCACCTAAACATCATAAAAACAAATCAAAACCAACCGAAACATTCTGAAAACCCGCCAAAATGATTTAGACCCGCAAAACTCATCAAAACATTCTGAAAAGATGCCAAAACATTAGAAAACCAGCCTGAACTGATCAAAACATTCAAAAAACTTGGCAAAACATCATAAAAACAAATCAAAACCAACCGAAACATTCCAAAAACCAGCCAAAATATTCCGAAATCCGGCCAAAACATCATAAAAACAAATCAAAACCAACCGAAACATTCCAAAAACCCGACAAAATAGTTTAGAACCCGCCAAAACTGATCAAAACATTCTGAAAAGATGCCAAAATACTAGAAAACCAGTCTGAAGTGATCGAAACTTTCAATAACTTGCCAAAACATAATCAAAACAAATGAAAGCAAACCAAAACATTCCAAATACCCGGCAAAATATTTTAAAACCCGCCAAAAGGAATCCAAATGTTCCAAAACCTGCCAAGAAAATATAAACAACACAAGAGAAAACAAAACATTCTAAAACACCACCAAAACATTCCGAAAACCCGCCAAAACATCATCAAAACAATTCAAAACCAACCAAAAAATAAGAGGAACACGGCAACATATTGGCAAGCAAGAGACGGAGAACGCGGCACCTTCTAGGAGGCCAAGAAGGAAGCCGCACAACACCTGCACTGTGTCTGCAACTTTCAAACTGCTAGAAGCTAGTGGCTTGCCACTGGCCTGCCTCTTCAATTGCCATTAGCATTCCAATGGAAGCTATTCTTGGACAACTTTGCTCTGCTTGCTGCTAGTTCTGCCCCAGCCTACCATAGAGAACCTTGCTCTTCCCTTGAGGCTCTGAGATGCCAAGAACTTGTCAACTTCAAAGGGCGGGCCGGGCTACATCTACTCAGCTGCCACAGTTTCTCCTTGCTAGACCTAGTGGGAAAGCATTTTGCTGAGATGCAGAAGGCAAGAAACGCAGAATACGGAGACGCGGAGCTGTCCCAAGTGCCGCTGCCTAGGCGTCTTTCCGCAGAAGGAGCGCCCTGGAGCGCACCGCAACCGGCACCGTCATCTCTGCGCAAAGAGCCAAAATATTTTAAAACCCGCCAAAACTCATCCAAAAATATTTTCAAACCCGCCAAAATAGAAAACCAGACAGAAGTCATCAATACATTTGAAAAAACCTGACAAAACATGATCAAGCCCACCAAAGCTAATCCAAACACACCAAAAACTGGGCTAAACAGAATCAAAACAAATCGAAACCTTCTAAAAACCCGCCAAAATATTTCAAAACCCGTCAAAACTAATCAAAACCTTCCGAATACCCGCCAAAACATTCCAAATACCCGCCAAAAGATTTTAAAACCCGCCAAAAGGAATCCAAACATTCCAAAACCTGCCAACACAATAAAAACAACTCAAGAGAATACAAAACATTCTAAAACCCAACCAAAACATTCCGAAAACCCACCTAAACATCATAAAAACAAATCAAAACCAACCGAAACATTCTAAAAACCCGCCAAAATGATTTAGACCCGCAAAACTCATCAAAACATTCTGAAAAGATGCCAAAACATTAGAAAACCAGCCTGAACTGATCAAAACATTCAAAAAACTTGGCAATACATCATAAAAACAAATCAAAACCAACCGAAACATTCCAAAAACCCGACAAAATAGTTTAGAACCCGCCAAAACTGATCAAAACATTCTGAAAAGATGCCAAAATACTATCAAACCACTAAGAAGTGATCAAAACATTCAATAACTTGCCAAAACATAATCAAAACAAATGAAAGCAAACCAAAACATTCCAAATACCCGCCAAAAGATTTTAAAACCCGCCAAAAGGAATCCAAACATTCCAAAACCTGCCAAGACAATATAAACAACACAAGAGAAAACAAAACATTCTAAAACACCACCAAAACATTCCGAAAACCCGCCAAAACATCATCAAAACAATTCAAAACCAACCAAAAAATAAGAGGAACACGGCAACATATTGGCAAGCAAGAGACGGAGAGTGCGGCACCTTCTAGGAGGCCAAGAAGGAAGCCGCACAACACCTGCACTGTGTCTGCAACTTTCAAACTGCTAGAAGCTAGTGGCTTGCCACTGGCCTGCCTCTTCAATTGCCATTAGCATTCCAATGGAAGCTATTCTTGGACAACTTTGCTCTGCTTGCTGCTAGTTCTGCCCCAGCCTACCATAGAGAACCTTGCTCTTCCCTTGAGGCTCTGAGATGCCAAGAACTTGTCAACTTCAAAGGGCGGGCCGGGCTACATCTACTCAGCTGCCACAGTTTCTCCTTGCTAGACCTAGTGGGAAAGCATTTTGCTGAGATGCAGAAGGCAAGAAACGCAGAATACGGAGACGCGGAGCTGTCCCAAGTGCCGCTGCCAGGCGTCTTTCCGCAGAAGGAGCGCCCCGGAGCGCACCGCAACCGGCACCGTCATCTCTGCGCAAAAAGCCAAAATATTTTAAAACCCGCCAAAACTAATCCAAAAATATTTTCAAACCCGCCAAAATAGAAAACCAGACAGAAGTGATCAATACATTCGAAAAAACCTGACAAAACATGATCAAGCCCACCAAAGCTAATCCAAACACACCAAAAACTGGGCTAAACAGAATCAAAACAAATCAAAACAAATCTAAAACTTCTAAAAACCCGCCAAAATATTTCAAAACCCGTCAAAACTAATCAAAACCTTCCGAATACCCATTAAAAAAAATTGCAAATACCCGCCAAAATATTTTAAAACCCGCCAAAATGAATCCAAACATTCCAAAACCTGCCAAGAAAATATAAACAACTCAAGAGAATACAAAACATTCTAAAACCCAACCAAAACATTCCGAAAACCCGCCAAAACATCATCAAAACAAATCAAAACCAACCAAAAAATAAGAGGAACACGGCAACATATTGGCAAGCAAGAGACGGAGAACGCGGCACCTTCTAGGAGGCCAAGAAGGAAGCCACACAACACCTGCACTGTGTCTGCAACTTTCAAACTGCTAGAAGCTAGTGGCTTGCCACTGGCCTGCCTCTTCAATTGCCATTAGCATTCCAATGGAAGCTATTCTTGGACAACTTTGCTCTGCTTGCTGCTAGTTCTGCCCCAGCCTACCATAGAGAACCTTGCTCTTGCCTTGAGGCTCTGAGATGCCAAGAACTTGTCAACTTCAAAGGGCGGGCCGGGCTATATCTACTCAGCTGCCACAGTTTCTCCTTGCTAGACCTAGTGGGAAAGCATTTTGCTGAGATGCAGAAGGCAAGAAACGCAGAATACGGAGACGCGGAGCTGTCCCAAGTGCCGCTGCCAGGCGTCTTTCCGCAGAAGGAGCGCCCCGGAGCGCACCGCAACCGGCACCGTCATCTCTGCGCAAAGAGCCAAAATATTTTAAAACCCGCCAAAACTAATCCAAAAATATTTTCAAACCCGCCAAAATAGAAAACCAGACAGAAGTGATCAATACATTCGAAAAAACCTGACAAAACATGATCAAGCCCACCAAAGCTAATCCAAACACACCAAAAACTGGGCTAAACAGAATCAAAACAAATCAAAACAAATCGAAACCTTCTAAAAACCCGCCAAAATATTTCAAAACCCGTCAAAACTAATCAAAAACTTCCGAATACCCATTATAAAACATTCCAAATACCCGCCAAAAGATTTTAAAACCCGCCAAAAGGAATCCAAACATTCCAAAACCTGCCAACAAAATAAAAACAACTCAAGAGAATACAAAACATTCTAAAACCCAACCAAGACATTCCGAAAACCCACCTAAACATCATCAAAACAAATCAAAACCAACCAAAACATTCTGAAAACCCGCCAAAATGATTTAGACCCGCAAAACTCATCAAAACATTCTGAAAAGATGCCAAAACATTAGAAAACCAGCCTGAACTGATCAAAACATTCAAAAAACTTGGCAAAACATCATAAAAACAAATCAAAACTAACCGAAACATTCCAAAAACCAGCCAAAATATTCCGAAATCCGGCCAAAACATCATAAAAACAAATCAAAACCAACCGAAACATTCCAAAAACCCGACAAAATAGTTTAGAACCCGCCAAAACTGATCAAAACATTCTGAAAAGATGCCAAAATACTAGAAAACCAGTCTGAAGTGATCGAAACTTTCAATAACTTGCCAAAACATAATCAAAACAAATGAAAGCAAACCAAAACATTCCAAATACCCGCCAAAATATTTTAAAACCCGCCAAAAGGAATCCAAATGTTCCAAAACCTGCCAAGAAAATATAAACAACACAAGAGAAAACAAAACATTCTAAAACACCACCAAAATATTCCGAAAACCCGCCAAAACATCATCAAAACAATTCAAAACCAACCAAAAAATAAGAGGAACACGGCAACATATTGGCAAGCAAGAGACGGAGAACGCGGCACCTTCTAGGAGGCCAAGAAGGAAGCCGCACAACACCTGCACTGTGTCTGCAACTTTCAAACTGCTAGAAGCTAGTGGCTTGCCACTGGCCTGCCTCTTCAATTGCCATTAGCATTCCAATGGAAGCTATTCTTGGACAACTTTGCTCTGCTTGTTGCTAGTTCTGCCCCAGCCTACCATAGAGAACCTTGCTCTTCCTTTGAGGCTCTGAGATGCCAAGAACTTGTCAACTTCAAAGGGCGGGCCGGGCTACATCTACTCAGCTGCCACAGTTTCTCCTTGCTAGACCTAGTGGGAAAGCATTTTGCTGAGATGCAGAAGGCAAGAAACGCAGAATACGGAGACGCGGAGCTGTCCCAAGTGCCGCTGCCAGGCGTCTTTCCGCAGAAGGAGCGCCCTGGAGCGCACCGCAACCGGCACCGTCATCTCTGCGCAAAGAGCCAAAATATTTTAAAACCCGCCAAAACTAATCCAAAAATATTTTCAAACCCGCCAAAATAGAAAACCAGACAGAAGTCATCAATACATTCGAAAAAACCTGACAAAACATGATCAAGCCCACCAAAGCTAATCCAAACACACCAAAAACTGGGCTAAACAGAATCAAAACAAATCAAAACAAATCGAAACCTTCTAAAAACCCGCCAAAATATTTCAAAACCCGTCAAAACTAATCAAAACCTTCCGAATACCCGCCAAAACATTCCAAATACCCGCCAAAAGATTTTAAAACCCGCCAAAATGAATCCAAACATTCCAAAACCTGCCAACACAATAAAAACAACTCAAGAGAATACAAAACATTCTAAAACCCAACCAAAACATTCCGAAAACCCACCTAAACATCATAAAAACAAATCAAAACCAACCAAAACATTCTGAAAACCCGCCAAAATGATTTAGACCCGCAAAACTCATCAAAACATTCTGAAAAGATGCCAAAACATTAGAAAACCAGCCTGAACTGATCAAAACATTCAAAAAACTTGGCAATACATCATAAAAACAAATCAAAACCAACCGAAACATTCCAAAAAACCCGACAAAATAGTTTAGAACCCGCCAAAACTGATCAAAACATTCTGAAAAGATGCCAAAATACTATCAAACCACTAAGAAGTGATCAAAACATTCAATAACTTGCCAAAACATAATCAAAACAAATGAAAGCAAACCAAAACATTCCAAATACCCGCCAAAATATTTTAAAACCCGCCAAAAGGAATCCAAACATTCCAAAACCTGCCAAGACAATATAAACAACACAAGAGAAAACAAAACATTCTAAAACACCACCAAAACATTCCGAAAACCCGCCAAAACATCATCAAAACAATTCAAAACCAACCAAAAAATAAGAGGAACACGGCAACATATTGGCAAGCAAGAGACGGAGAACGCGGCACCTTCTAGGAGGCCAAGAAGGAAGCCGCACAACACCTGCACTGTGTCTGCAACTTTCAAACTGCTAGAAGCTAGTGGCTTGCCACTGGCCTGCCTCTTCAATTGCCATTAGCATTCCAATGGAAGCTATTCTTGGACAACTTTGCTCTGCTTGCTGCTAGTTCTGCCCCAGCCTAGCATAGAGAACCTTGCTCTTCCCTTGAGGCTCTGAGATGCCAAGAACTTGTCAACTTCAAAGGGCGGGCCGGGCTACATCTACTCAGCTGCCACAGTTTCTCCTTGCTAGACCTAGTGGGAAAGCATTTTGCTGAGATGCAGAAGGCAAGAAACGCAGAATACGGAGACGCGGAGCTGTCCCAAGTGCCGCTGCCAGGCGTCTTTCCGCAGAAGGAGCGCCCCGGAGCGCACCGCAACCGGCACCGTCATCTCTGCGCAAAAAGCCAAAATATTTTAAAACCCGCCAAAACTAATCCAAAAATATTTTCAAACCCGCCAAAATAGAAAACCAGACAGAAGTGATCAATACATTTGAAAAAACCTGACAAAACATGATCAAGCCCACCAAAGCTAATCCAAACACACCAAAAACTGGGCTAAACAGAATCAAAACAAATCAAAACAAATCTAAAACTTCTAAAAACCCGCCAAAATATTTCAAAACCCATCAAAACTAATCAAAACCTTCCGAATACCCATTAAAAAAAATTGCAAATACCCGCCAAAATATTTTAAAACCCGCCAAAATGAATCCAAACATTCCAAAACCTGCCAACAAAATATAAACAACTCAAGAGAATACAAAACATTCTAAAACCCAACCAAAACATTCCGAAAACCCGCCAAAACATCATCAAAACAAATCAAAACCAACCAAAAAATAAGAGGAACACGGCAACATATTGGCAAGCAAGAGACGGAGAGTGCGGCACCTTCTAGGAGGCCAAGAAGGAAGCCGCACAACACCTGCACTGTGTCTGCAACTTTCAAACTGCTAGAAGCTAGTGGCTTGCCACTGGCCTGCCTCTTCAATTGCCATTAGCATTCCAATGGAAGCTATTCTTGGACAACTTTGCTCTGCTTGCTGCTAGTTCTGCCCCAGCCTACCATAGAGAACCTTGCTCTTCCTTTGAGGCTCTGAGATGCCAAGAACTTGTCAACTTCAAAGGGCGGGCCGGGCTACATCTACTCAGCTGCCACAGTTTCTCCTTGCTAGACCTAGTGGGAAAGCATTTTGCTGAGATGCAGAAGGCAAGAAACGCAGAATACGGAGACGCGGAGCTGTCCCAAGTGCCGCTGCCAGGCGTCTTTCCGCAGAAGGAGCGCCCTGGAGCGCACCGCAACCGGCACCGTCATCTCTGCGCAAAGAGCCAAAATATTTTCAAACCCGCCAAAACTAATCCAAAAATATTTTCAAACCCGCCAAAATAGAAAACCAGACAGAAGTCATCAATACATTCGAAAAAACCTGACAAAACATGATCAAGCCCACCAAAGCTAATCCAAACACACCAAAAACTGGGCTAAACAGAATCAAAACAAATCAAAACAAATCGAAACCTTCTAAAAACCCGCCAAAATATTTCAAAACCCGTCAAAACTAATCAAAACCTTCCGAATACCCGCCAAAACATTCCAAATACCCGCCAAAAGATTTTAAAACCCGCCAAAAGGAATCCAAACATTCCAAAACCTGCCAACACAATAAAAACAACTCAAGAGAATACAAAACATTCTAAAACCCAACCAAAACATTCCGAAAACCCACCTAAACATCATAAAAACAAATCAAAACCAACCGAAACATTCTGAAAACCCGCCAAAATGATTTAGACCCGCAAAACTCATCAAAACATTCTGAAAAGATGCCAAAACATTAGAAAACCAGCCTGAACTGATCAAAACATTCAAAAAACTTGGCAATACATCATAAAAACAAATCAAAACCAACCGAAACATTCCAAAAAACCCGACAAAATAGTTTAGAACCCGCCAAAACTGATCAAAACATTCTGAAAAGATGCCAAAATACTATCAAACCACTAAGAAGTGATCAAAACATTCAATAACTTGCCAAAACATAATCAAAACAAATGAAAGCAAACCAAAACATTCCAAATACCCGCCAAAATATTTTAAAACCCGCCAAAAGGAATCCAAACATTCCAAAACCTGCCAAGACAATATAAACAACACAAGAGAAAACAAAACATTCTAAAACACCACCAAAACATTCCGAAAACCCGCCAAAACATCATCAAAACAATTCAAAACCAACCAAAAAATAAGAGGAACACGGCAACATATTGGCAAGCAAGAGACGGAGAACGCGGCACCTTCTAGGAGGCCAAGAAGGAAGCCGCACAACACCTGCACTGTGTCTGCAACTTTCAAACTGCTAGAAGCTAGTGGCTTGCCACTGGCCTGCCTCTTCAATTGCCATTAGCATTCCAATGGAAGCTATTCTTGGACAACTTTGCTCTGCTTGCTGCTAGTTCTGCCCCAGCCTACCATAGAGAACCTTGCTCTTCCCTTGAGGCTCTGAGATGCCAAGAACTTGTCAACTTCAAAGGGCGGGCCGGGCTACATCTACTCAGCTGCCACAGTTTCTCCTTGCTAGACCTAGTGGGAAAGCATTTTGCTGAGATGCAGAAGGCAAGAAACGCAGAATACGGAGACGCGGAGCTGTCCCAAGTGCCGCTGCCAGGCGTCTTTCCGCAGAAGGAGCGCCCCGGAGCGCACCGCAACCGGCACCGTCATCTCTGCGCAAAAAGCCAAAATATTTTAAAACCCGCCAAAACTAATCCAAAAATATTTTCAAACCCGCCAAAATAGAAAACCAGACAGAAGTGATCAATACATTTGAAAAAACCTGACAAAACATGATCAAGCCCACCAAAGCTAATCCAAACACACCAAAAACTGGGCTAAACAGAATCAAAACAAATCAAAACAAATCTAAAACTTCTAAAAACCCGCCAAAATATTTCAAAACCCATCAAAACTAATCAAAACCTTCCGAATACCCATTAAAAAAAATTGCAAATACCCGCCAAAATATTTTAAAACCCGCCAAAATGAATCCAAACATTCCAAAACCTGCCAACAAAATATAAACAACTCAAGAGAATACAAAACATTCTAAAACCCAACCAAAACATTCCGAAAACCCGCCAAAACATCATCAAAACAAATCAAAACCAACCAAAAAATAAGAGGAACACGGCAACATATTGGCAAGCAAGAGACGGAGAGTGCGGCACCTTCTAGGAGGCCAAGAAGGAAGCCGCACAACACCTGCACTGTGTCTGCAACTTTCAAACTGCTAGAAGCTAGTGGCTTGCCACTGGCCTGCCTCTTCAATTGCCATTAGCATTCCAATGGAAGCTATTCTTGGACAACTTTGCTCTGCTTGCTGCTAGTTCTGCCCCAGCCTACCATAGAGAACCTTGCTCTTCCTTTGAGGCTCTGAGATGCCAAGAACTTGTCAACTTCAAAGGGCGGGCCGGGCTACATCTACTCAGCTGCCACAGTTTCTCCTTGCTAGACCTAGTGGGAAAGCATTTTGCTGAGATGCAGAAGGCAAGAAACGCAGAATACGGAGACGCGGAGCTGTCCCAAGTGCCGCTGCCAGGCGTCTTTCCGCAGAAGGAGCGCCCTGGAGCGCACCGCAACCGGCACCGTCATCTCTGCGCAAAGAGCCAAAATATTTTAAAACCCGCCAAAACTAATCCAAAAATATTTTCAAACCCGCCAAAATAGAAAACCAGACAGAAGTCATCAATACATTCGAAAAAACCTGACAAAACATGATCAAGCCCACCAAAGCTAATCCAAACACACCAAAAACTGGGCTAAACAGAATCAAAACAAATCAAAACAAATCGAAACCTTCTAAAAACCCGCCAAAATATTTCAAAACCCGTCAAAACTAATCAAAACCTTCCGAATACCCGCCAAAACATTCCAAATACCCGCCAAAAGATTTTAAAACCAGCCAAAAGGAATCCAAACATTCCAAAACCTGCCAACACAATAAAAACAACTCAAGAGAATACAAAACATTCTAAAACCCAACCAAAACATTCCGAAAACCCACCTAAACATTATAAAAACAAATCAAAACCAACCGAAACATTCTGAAAACCCGCCAAAATGATTTAGACCCGCAAAACTCATCAAAACATTCTGAAAAGATGCCAAAACATTAGAAAACCAGCCTGAACTGATCAAAACATTCAAAAAACTTGGCAATACATCATAAAAACAAATCAAAACCAACCGAAACATTCCAAAAAACCCGACAAAATAGTTTAGAACCCGCCAAAACTGATCAAAACATTCTGAAAAGATGCCAAAATACTATCAAACCACTAAGAAGTGATCAAAACATTCAATAACTTGCCAAAACATAATCAAAACAAATGAAAGCAAACCAAAACATTCCAAATACCCGCCAAAATATTTTAAAACCCGCCAAAAGGAATCCAAACATTCCAAAACCTGCCAAGACAATATAAACAACACAAGAGAAAACAAAACATTCTAAAACACCACCAAAAGATTCCGAAAACCCGCCAAAACATCATCAAAACAATTCAAAACCAACCAAAAAATAAGAGGAACACGGCAACATATTGGCAAGCAAGAGACGGAGAACGCGGCACCTTCTAGGAGGCCAAGAAGGAAGCCGCACAACACCTGCACTGTGTCTGCAACTTTCAAACTGCTAGAAGCTAGTGGCTTGCCACTGGCCTGCCTCTTCAATTGCCATTAGCATTCCAATGGAAGCTATTCTTGGACAACTTTGCTCTGCTTGCTGCTAGTTCTGCCCCAGCCTACCATAGAGAACCTTGCTCTTCCCTTGAGGCTCTGAGATGCCAAGAACTTGTCAACTTCAAAGGGCGGGCCGGGCTACATCTACTCAGCTGCCACAGTTTCTCCTTGCTAGACCTAGTGGGAAAGCATTTTGCTGAGATGCAGAAGGCAAGAAACGCAGAATACGGAGACGCGGAGCTGTCCCAAGTGCCGCTGCCAGGCGTCTTTCCGCAGAAGGAGCGCCCCGGAGCGCACCGCAACCGGCACCGTCATCTCTGCGCAAAAAGCCAAAATATTTTAAAACCCGCCAAAACTAATCCAAAAATATTTTCAAACCCGCCAAAATAGAAAACCAGACAGAAGTGATCAATACATTCGAAAAAACCTGACAAAACATGATCAAGCCCACCAAAGCTAATCCAAACACACCAAAAACTGGGCTAAACAGAATCAAAACAAATCAAAACAAATCTAAAACTTCTAAAAACCCGCCAAAATATTTCAAAACCCGTCAAAACTAATCAAAACCTTCCGAATACCCATTAAAAAAAATTGCAAATACCCGCCAAAATATTTTAAAACCCGCCAAAATGAATCCAAACATTCCAAAACCTGCCAAGAAAATATAAACAACTCAAGAGAATACAAAACATTCTAAAACCCAACCAAAACATTCCGAAAACCCGCCAAAACATCATCAAAACAAATCAAAACCAACCAAAAAATAAGAGGAACACGGCAACATATTGTCAAGCAAGAGACGGAGAACGCGGCACCTTCTAGGAGGCCAAGAAGGAAGCCGCACAACACCTGCACTGTGTCTGCAACTTTCAAACTGCTAGAAGCTAGTGGCTTGCCACTGGCCTGCCTCTTCAATTGCCATTAGCATTCCAATGGAAGCTATTCTTGGACAACTTTGCTCTGCTTGCTGCTAGTTCTGCCCCAGCCTACCATAGAGAACCTTGCTCTTCCTTTGAGGCTCTGAGATGCCAAGAACTTGTCAACTTCAAAGGGCGGGCCGGGCTACATCTACTCAGCTGGCACAGTTTCTCCTTGCTAGACCTAGTGGGAAAGCATTTTGCTGAGATGCAGAAGGCAAGAAACGCAGAATACGGAGACGCGGAGCTGTCCCAAGTGCCGCTGCCAGGCGTCTTTCCGCAGAAGGAGCGCCCCGGAGCGCACCGCAACCGGCACCGTCATCTCTGCGCAAAGAGCCAAAATATTTTAAAACCCGCCAAAACTAATCCAAAAATATTTTCAAACCCGCCAAAATAGAAAACCAGACAGAAGTGATCAATACATTCGAAAAAACCTGACAAAACATGATCAAGCCCACCAAAGCTAATCCAAACACACCAAAAACTGGGCTAAACAGAATCAAAACAAATCAAAACAAATCGAAACCTTCTAAAAACCCGCCAAAATATTTCAAAACCCGTCAAAACTAATCAAAAACTTCCGAATACCCATTATAAAACATTCCAAATACCCGCCAAAAGATTTTAAAACCCGCCAAAAGGAATCCAAACATTCCAAAACCTGCCAACAAAATAAAAACAACTCAAGAGAATACAAAACATTCTAAAACCCAACCAAGACATTCCGAAAACCCACCTAAACATCATCAAAACAAATCAAAACCAACCAAAACATTCTGAAAACCCGCCAAAATGATTTAGACCCGCAAAACTCATCAAAACATTCTGAAAAGATGCCAAAACATTAGAAAACCAGCCTGAACTGATCAAAACATTCAAAAAACTTGGCAAAACATCATAAAAACAAATCAAAACTAACCGAAACATTCCAAAAACCAGCCAAAATATTCCGAAATCCGGCCAAAACATCATAAAAACAAATCAAAACCAACCGAAACATTCCAAAAACCCGACAAAATAGTTTAGAACCCGCCAAAACTGATCAAAACATTCTGAAAAGATGCCAAAATACTAGAAAACCAGTCTGAAGTGATCGAAACTTTCAATAACTTGCCAAAACATAATCAAAACAAATGAAAGCAAACCAAAACATTCCAAATACCCGCCAAAATATTTTAAAACCCGCCAAAAGGAATCCAAATGTTCCAAAACCTGCCAAGAAAATATAAACAACACAAGAGAAAACAAAACATTCTAAAACACCACCAAAACATTCCGAAAACCCGCCAAAACATCATCAAAACAATTCAAAACCAACCAAAAAATAAGAGGAACACGGCAACATATTGGCAAGCAAGAGACGGAGAGTGCGGCACCTTCTAGGAGGCCAAGAAGGAAGCCGCACAACACCTGCACTGTGTCTGCAACTTTCAAACTGCTAGAAGCTAGTGGCTTGCCACTGGCCTGCCTCTTCAATTGCCATTAGCATTCCAATGGAAGCTATTCTTGGACAACTTTGCTCTGCTTGCTGCTAGTTCTGCCCCAGCCTACCATAGAGAACCTTGCTCTTCCTTTGAGGCTCTGAGATGCCAAGAACTTGTCAACTTCAAAGGGCGGGCCGGGCTACATCTACTCAGCTGCCACAGTTTCTCCTTGCTAGACCTAGTGGGAAAGCATTTTGCTGAGATGCAGAAGGCAAGAAACGCAGAATACGGAGACGCGGAGCTGTCCCAAGTGCCGCTGCCAGGCGTCTTTCCGCAGAAGGAGCGCCCTGGAGCGCACCGCAACCGGCACCGTCATCTCTGCGCAAAGAGCCAAAATATTTTAAAACCCGCCAAAACTAATCCAAAAATATTTTCAAACCCGCCAAAATAGAAAACCAGACAGAAGTCATCAATACATTCGAAAAAACCTGACAAAACATGATCAAGCCCACCAAAGCTAATCCAAACACACCAAAAACTGGGCTAAACAGAATCAAAACAAATCAAAACAAATCTAAATCTTCTAAAAACCCGCCAAAATATTTCAAAACCCGTCAAAACTAATCAAAACCTTCCGAATACCCATTAAAAAAAATTGCAAATACCCGCCAAAATATTTTAAAACCCGCCAAAATGAATCCAAACATTCCAAAACCTGCCAAGAAAATATAAACAACTCAAGAGAATACAAAACATTCTAAAACCCAACCAAAACATTCCGAAAACCCGCCAAAACATCATCAAAACAAATCAAAACCAACCAAAAAATAAGAGGAACACGGCAACATATTGTCAAGCAAGAGACGGAGAACGCGGCACCTTCTAGGAGGCCAAGAAGGAAGCCGCACAACACCTGCACTGTGTCTGCAACTTTCAAACTGCTAGAAGCTAGTGGCTTGCCACTGGCCTGCCTCTTCAATTGCCATTAGCATTCCAATGGAAGCTATTCTTGGACAACTTTGCTCTGCTTGCTGCTAGTTCTGCCCCAGCCTACCATAGAGAACCTTGCTCTTCCTTTGAGGCTCTGAGATGCCAAGAACTTGTCAACTTCAAAGGGCGGGCCGGGCTACATCTACTCAGCTGCCACAGTTTCTCCTTGCTAGACCTAGTGGGAAAGCATTTTGCTGAGATGCAGAAGGCAAGAAACGCAGAATACGGAGACGCGGAGCTGTCCCAAGTGCCGCTGCCAGGCGTCTTTCCGCAGAAGGAGCGCCCCGGAGCGCACCGCAACCGGCACCGTCATCTCTGCGCAAAGAGCCAAAATATTTTAAAACCCGCCAAAACTAATCCAAAAATATTTTCAAACCCGCCAAAATAGAAAACCAGACAGAAGTGATCAATACATTCGAAAAAACCTGACAAAACATGATCAAGCCCACCAAAGCTAATCCAAACACACCAAAAACTGGGCTAAACAGAATCAAAACAAATCAAAACAAATCGAAACCTTCTAAAAACCCGCCAAAATATTTCAAAACCCGTCAAAACTAATCAAAAACTTCCGAATACCCATTATAAAACATTCCAAATACCCGCCAAAAGATTTTAAAACCCGCCAAAAGGAATCCAAACATTCCAAAACCTGCCAACACAATAAAAACAACTCAAGAGAATACAAAACATTCTAAAACCCAACCAAGACATTCCGAAAACCCACCTAAACATCATCAAAACAAATCAAAACCAACCAAAACATTCTGAAAACCCCCCAAAATGATTTAGACCCGCAAAACTCATCAAAACATTCTGAAAAGATGCCAAAACATTAGAAAACCAGCCTGAACTGATCAAAACATTCAAAAAACTTGGCAAAACATCATAAAAACAAATCAAAACTAACCGAAACATTCCGAAAACCCGCCAAAACATCATCAAAACAATTCAAAACCAACCAAAAAATAAGAGGAACACGGCAACATATTGTCAAGCAAGAGACGGAGAACGCGGCACCTTCTAGGAGGCCAAGAAGGAAGCCGCACAACACCTGCACTGTGTCTGCAACTTTCAAACTGCTAGAAGCTAGTGGCTTGCCACTGGCCTGCCTCTTCAATTGCCATTAGCATTCCAATGGAAGCTATTCTTGGACAACTTTGCTCTGCTTGCTGCTAGTTCTGCCCCAGCCTACCATAGAGAACCTTGCTCTTGCCTTGAGGCTCTGAGATGCCAAGAACTTGTCAACTTCAAAGGGCGGGCCGGGCTACATCTACTCAGCTGGCACAGTTTCTCCTTGCTAGACCTAGTGGGAAAGCATTTTGCTGAGATGCAGAAGGCAAGAAACGCAGAATACGGAGACGCGGAGCTGTCCCAAGTGCCGCTGCCAGGCGTCTTTCCGCAGAAGGAGCGCCCCGGAGCGCACCGCAACCGGCACCGTCATCTCTGCGCAAAGAGCCAAAATATTTTAAAACCCGCCAAAACTAATCCAAAAATATTTTCAAACCCGCCAAAATAGAAAACCAGACAGAAGTGATCAATACATTCGAAAAAACCTGACAAAACATGATCAAGCCCACCAAAGCTAATCCAAACACACCAAAAACTGGGCTAAACAGAATCAAAACAAATCAAAACAAATCGAAACCTTCTAAAAACCCGCCAAAATATTTCAAAACCCGTCAAAACTAATCAAAAACTTCCGAATACCCATTATAAAACATTCCAAATACCCGCCAAAAGATTTTAAAACCCGCCAAAAGGAATCCAAACATTCCAAAACCTGCCAACAAAATAAAAACAACTCAAGAGAATACAAAACATTCTAAAACCCAACCAAGACATTCCGAAAACCCACCTAAACATCATCAAAACAAATCAAAACCAACCAAAACATTCTGAAAACCCGCCAAAATGATTTAGACCCGCAAAACTCATCAAAACATTCTGAAAAGATGCCAAAACATTAGAAAACCAGCCTGAACTGATCAAAACATTCAAAAAACTTGGCAATACATCATAAAAACAAATCAAAACCAACCGAAACATTCCAAAAACCAGCCAAAATATTCTGAAATTTGGCCAAAATATCATAAAAATAAATCAAAACCAACCGAAACATTCCAAAAACCCGACAAAATAGTTTAGAACCCGCCAAAACTGATCAAAACATTCTGAAAAGATGCCAAAATACTATCAAACCAGTAAGAAGTGATCAAAACATTCAATAACTTGCCAAAACATAATCAAAACAAATGAAAGCAAACCAAAACATTCCAAATACCCGCCAAAATATTTTAAAACCCGCCAAAAGGAATCCAAACATTCCAAAACCTGCCAAGACAATATAAACAACACAAGAGAAAACAAAACATTCTAAAACCCAACCAAAACATTCCGAAAACCGCCAAAACATCATAAAAACAATTCAAAACCAACCAAAAAATAAGAGGAACACGGCAACATATTGGCAAGCAAGAGACGGAGAACGCGGCACCTTCTAGGAGGCCAAGAAGGAAGCCGCACAACACCTGCACTGTGTCTGCAACTTTCAAACTGCTAGAAGCTAGTGGCTTGCCACTGGCCTGCCTCTTCAATTGCCATTAGCATTCCAATGGAAGCTATTCTTGGACAACTTTGCTCTGCTTGCTGCTAGTTCTGCCCCAGCCTACCATAGAGAACCTTGCTCTTCCCTTGAGGCTCTGAGATGCCAAGAACTTGTCAACTTCAAAGGGCGGGCCGGGCTACATCTACTCAGCTGCCACAGTTTCTCCTTGCTAGACCTAGTGGGAAAGCATTTTGCTGAGATGCAGAAGGCAAGAAACGCAGAATACGGAGACGCGGAGCTGTCCCAAGTGCCGCTGCCAGGCGTCTTTCCGCAGAAGGAGCGCCCCGGAGCGCACCGCAACCGGCACCGTCATCTCTGCGCAAAAAGCCAAAATATTTTAAAACCCGCCAAAACTAATCCAAAAATATTTTCAAACCCGCCAAAATAGAAAACCAGACAGAAGTGATCAATACATTCGAAAAAACCTGACAAAACATGATCAAGCCCACCAAAGCTAATCCAAACACACCAAAAACTGGGCTAAACAGAATCAAAACAAATCAAAACAAATCTAAATCTTCTAAAAACCCGCCAAAATATTTCAAAACCCGTCAAAACTAATCAAAACCTTCCGAATACCCATTAAAAAAAATTCCAAATACCCGCCAAAATATTTTAAAACCCGCCAAAATGAATCCAAACATTCCAAAACATGCCAAGAAAATATAAACAACTCAAGAGAATACAAAACATTCTAAAACCCAACCAAAACATTCCGAAAACCCGCCAAAACATCATCAAAACAAATCAAAACCAACCAAAAAATAAGAGGAACACGGCAACATATTGGCAAGCAAGAGACGGAGAGTGCGGCACCTTCTAGGAGGCCAAGAAGGAAGCCGCACAACACCTGCACTGTGTCTGCAACTTTCAAACTGCTAGAAGCTAGTGGCTTGCCACTGGCCTGCCTCTTCAATTGCCATTAGCATTCCAATGGAAGCTATTCTTGGACAACTTTGCTCTGCTTGCTGCTAGTTCTGCCCCAGCCTACCATAGAGAACCTTGCTCTTGCCTTGAGGCTCTGAGATGCAAAGAACTTGTCAACTTCAAAGGGCGGGCCGGGCTACATCTACTCAGCTGCCACAGTTTCTCCTTGCTAGACCTAGTGGGAAAGCATTTTGCTGAGATGCAGAAGGCAAGAAACGCAGAATACGGAGACGCGGAGCTGTCCCAAGTGCTGCTGCCAGGCGTCTTTCCTCAGAAGGAGCGCCCCGGAGCGCACCGCAACCGGCACCGTCATCTCTGCGCAAAGAGCCAAAATATTTTCAAACCCGCCAAAACTAATCCAAAAATATTTTCAAACCCGCCAAAATAGAATACCGGACAGAAGTGATCAATACATTCGAAAAAACCTGACAAAACATGATAAAGCCCACCAAAGCTAATCCAAACACACCAAAAACTGGCCAAACAGAATCAAAACAAATCAAAACAAATCTAAACCTTCTAAAAACCCGCCAAAATATTTCAAAACCCGTCAAAACTAATCAAAACCTACCGAATACCCGCCAAAACATTCCAAATACCCGCCAAAAGATTTTAAAACCCGCCAAAAGGAATCCAAATATTCCAAAACCTGCCAACACAATAAAAACAACTCAAGAGAATACAAAACATTCTAAAACCCAACCAAAACATTCCGAAAACCCACCAAAACATCATCAAAACAAATCAAAACCAACCAAAACATTCTGAAAACCCGCCAAAATGATTTAGACCCGCAAAACTCATCAAAACATTCTGAAAAGATGCCAAAACATTAGAAAACCAGCCTGAACTGATCAAAACATTCAAAAAAATTGGCAAAACATCATAAAAACAAATCAAAACCAACCGAAACATTCCAAAAACCAGCCAAAATATTCTGAAATCCGGCCAAAACATCATAAAAACAAATCAAAACCAACCGAAACATTCCAAAAACCCGACAAAATAGTTTAGAACCCGCCAAAACTGATCAAAACATTCTGAAAAGATGCCAAAATACTAGAAAACCAGTCAGAAGTGATCGAAACATTCAATAACTTGCCAAAACATAATCAAAACAAATGAAAGCAAACCAAAACATTCCAAATACCCGCCAAAATATTTTAAAACCCGCCAAAAGGAATCCAAACATTCCAAAACCTGCCAAGAAAATATAAACAACACAAGAGAAAACAAAACGTTCTAAAACACCACCAAAACATTCCGAAAACCCGCCAAAACATCATCAAAACAATTCAAAACCAACCAAAAAATAAGAGGAACACGGCAACATATTGGCAAGCAAGAGACGGAGAACGCGGCACCTTCTAGGAGGCCAAGAAGGAAGCCGCACAACACCTGCACTGTGTCTGCAACTTTCAAACTGCTAGAAGCTAGTGGCTTGCCACTGGCCTGCCTCTTCAATTGCCATTAGCATTCCAATGGAAGCTATTCTTGGACAACTTTGCTCTGCTTGCTGCTAGTTCTGCCCCAGCCTAGCATAGAGAACCTTGCTCTTCCCTTGAGGCTCTGAGATGCCAAGAACTTGTCAACTTCAAAGGGCGGGCCGGGCTACATCTACTCAGCTGCCACAGTTTCTCCTTGCTAGACCTAGTGGGAAAGCATTTTGCTGAGATGCAGAAGGCAAGAAACGCAGAATACGGAGACGCGGAGCTGTCCCAAGTGCCGCTGCCAGGCGTCTTTCCGCAGAAGGAGCGCCCTGGAGCGCACCGCAACCGGCACCGTCATCTCTGCGCAAAGAGCCAAAATATTTTAAAACCCGCCAAAACTAATCCAAAAATATTTTCAAACCCGCCAAAATAGAAAACCAGACAGAAGTCATCAATACATTCGAAAAAACCTGACAAAACATGATCAAGCCCACCAAAGCTAATCCAAACACACCAAAAACTGGGCTAAACAGAATCAAAACAAATCAAAACAAATCTAAATCTTCTAAAAACCCGCCAAAATATTTCAAAACCCGTCAAAACTAATCAAAACCTTCCGAATACCCATTAAAAAAAATTCCAAATACCCGCCAAAATATTTTAAAACCCGCCAAAATGAATCCAAACATTCCAAAACATGCCAAGAAAATATAAACAACTCAAGAGAATACAAAACATTCTAAAACCCAACCAAAACATTCCGAAAACCCGCCAAAACATCATCAAAACAAATCAAAACCAACCAAAAAATAAGAGGAACACGGCAACATATTGGCAAGCAAGAGACGGAGAGTGCGGCACCTTCTAGGAGGCCAAGAAGGAAGCCGCACAACACCTGCACTGTGTCTGCAACTTTCAAACTGCTAGAAGCTAGTGGCTTGCCACTGGCCTGCCTCTTCAATTGCCATTAGCATTCCAATGGAAGCTATTCTTGGACAACTTTGCTCTGCTTGCTGCTAGTTCTGCCCCAGCCTACCATAGAGAACCTTGCTCTTGCCTTGAGGCTCTGAGATGCAAAGAACTTGTCAACTTCAAAGGGCGGGCCGGGCTACATCTACTCAGCTGCCACAGTTTCTCCTTGCTAGACCTAGTGGGAAAGCATTTTGCTGAGATGCAGAAGGCAAGAAACGCAGAATACGGAGACGCGGAGCTGTCCCAAGTGCTGCTGCCAGGCGTCTTTCCTCAGAAGGAGCGCCCCGGAGCGCACCGCAACCGGCACCGTCATCTCTGCGCAAAGAGCCAAAATATTTTCAAACCCGCCAAAACTAATCCAAAAATATTTTCAAACCCGCCAAAATAGAATACCGGACAGAAGTGATCAATACATTCGAAAAAACCTGACAAAACATGATAAAGCCCACCAAAGCTAATCCAAACACACCAAAAACTGGCCAAACAGAATCAAAACAAATCAAAACAAATCTAAACCTTCTAAAAACCCGCCAAAATATTTCAAAACCCGTCAAAACTAATCAAAACCTACCGAATACCCGCCAAAACATTCCAAATACCCGCCAAAAGATTTTAAAACCCGCCAAAAGGAATCCAAATATTCCAAAACCTGCCAACACAATAAAAACAACTCAAGAGAATACAAAACATTCTAAAACCCAACCAAAACATTCCGAAAACCCACCAAAACATCATCAAAACAAATCAAAACCAACCAAAACATTCTGAAAACCCGCCAAAATGATTTAGACCCGCAAAACTCATCAAAACATTCTGAAAAGATGCCAAAACATTAGAAAACCAGCCTGAACTGATCAAAACATTCAAAAAAATTGGCAAAACATCATAAAAACAAATCAAAACCAACCGAAACATTCCAAAAACCAGCCAAAATATTCTGAAATCCGGCCAAAACATCATAAAAACAAATCAAAACCAACCGAAACATTCCAAAAACCCGACAAAATAGTTTAGAACCCGCCAAAACTGATCAAAACATTCTGAAAAGATGCCAAAATACTAGAAAACCAGTCAGAAGTGATCGAAACATTCAATAACTTGCCAAAACATAATCAAAACAAATGAAAGCAAACCAAAACATTCCAAATACCCGCCAAAATATTTTAAAACCCGCCAAAAGGAATCCAAACATTCCAAAACCTGCCAAGAAAATATAAACAACACAAGAGAAAACAAAACGTTCTAAAACACCACCAAAACATTCCGAAAACCCGCCAAAACATCATCAAAACAATTCAAAACCAACCAAAAAATAAGAGGAACACGGCAACATATTGGCAAGCAAGAGACGGAGAACGCGGCACCTTCTAGGAGGCCAAGAAGGAAGCCGCACAACACCTGCACTGTGTCTGCAACTTTCAAACTGCTAGAAGCTAGTGGCTTGCCACTGGCCTGCCTCTTCAATTGCCATTAGCATTCCAATGGAAGCTATTCTTGGACAACTTTGCTCTGCTTGCTGCTAGTTCTGCCCCAGCCTAGCATAGAGAACCTTGCTCTTCCCTTGAGGCTCTGAGATGCCAAGAACTTGTCAACTTCAAAGGGCGGGCCGGGCTACATCTACTCAGCTGCCACAGTTTCTCCTTGCTAGACCTAGTGGGAAAGCATTTTGCTGAGATGCAGAAGGCAAGAAACGCAGAATACGGAGACGCGGAGCTGTCCCAAGTGCCGCTGCCAGGCGTCTTTCCGCAGAAGGAGCGCCCTGGAGCGCACCGCAACCGGCACCGTCATCTCTGCGCAAAGAGCCAAAATATTTTAAAACCCGCCAAAACTAATCCAAAAATATTTTCAAACCCGCCAAAATAGAAAACCAGACAGAAGTCATCAATACATTCGAAAAAACCTGACAAAACATGATCAAGCCCACCAAAGCTAATCCAAACACACCAAAAACTGGGCTAAACAGAATCAAAACAAATCAAAACAAATCGAAACCTTCTAAAAACCCGCCAAAATATTTCAAAACCCGTCAAAACTAATCAAAACCTTCCGAATACCCGCCAAAACATTCCAAATACCCGCCAAAAGATTTTAAAACCCGCCAAAATGAATCCAAACATTCCAAAACCTGCCAACACAATAAAAACAACTCAAGAGAATACAAAACATTCTAAAACCCAACCAAAACATTCCGAAAACCCACCTAAACATCATAAAAACAAATCAAAACCAACCAAAACATTCTGAAAACCCGCCAAAATGATTTAGACCCGCAAAACTCATCAAAACATTCTGAAAAGATGCCAAAACATTAGAAAACCAGCCTGAACTGATCAAAACATTCAAAAAACTTGGCAATACATCATAAAAACAAATCAAAACCAACCGAAACATTCCAAAAACCAGCCAAAATATTCTGAAATTTGGCCAAAATATCATAAAAATAAATCAAAACCAACCGAAACATTCCAAAAACCCGACAAAATAGTTTAGAACCCGCCAAAACTGATCAAAACATTCTGAAAAGATGCCAAAATACTATCAAACCAGTAAGAAGTGATCAAAACATTCAATAACTTGCCAAAACATAATCAAAACAAATGAAAGCAAACCAAAACATTCCAAATACCCGCCAAAATATTTTAAAACCCGCCAAAAGGAATCCAAACATTCCAAAACCTGCCAAGACAATATAAACAACACAAGAGAAAACAAAACATTCTAAAACACCACCAAAACATTCCGAAAACCGCCAAAACATCATAAAAACAATTCAAAACCAACCAAAAAATAAGAGGAACACGGCAACATATTGGCAAGCAAGAGACGGAGAACGCGGCACCTTCTAGGAGGCCAAGAAGGAAGCCGCACAACACCTGCACTGTGTCTGCAACTTTCAAACTGCTAGAAGCTAGTGGCTTGCCACTGGCCTGCCTCTTCAATTGCCATTAGCATTCCAATGGAAGCTATTCTTGGACAACTTTGCTCTGCTTGCTGCTAGTTCTGCCCCAGCCTACCATAGAGAACCTTGCTCTTCCCTTGAGGCTCTGAGATGCCAAGAACTTGTCAACTTCAAAGGGCGGGCCGGGCTACATCTACTCAGCTGCCACAGTTTCTCCTTGCTAGACCTAGTGGGAAAGCATTTTGCTGAGATGCAGAAGGCAAGAAACGCAGAATACGGAGACGCGGAGCTGTCCCAAGTGCCGCTGCCAGGCGTCTTTCCGCAGAAGGAGCGCCCCGGAGCGCACCGCAACCGGCACCGTCATCTCTGCGCAAAAAGCCAAAATATTTTAAAACCCGCCAAAACTAATCCAAAAATATTTTCAAACCCGCCAAAATAGAAAACCAGACAGAAGTGATCAATACATTCGAAAAAACCTGACAAAACATGATCAAGCCCACCAAAGCTAATCCAAACACACCAAAAACTGGGCTAAACAGAATCAAAACAAATCAAAACAAATCTAAATCTTCTAAAAACCCGCCAAAATATTTCAAAACCCGTCAAAACTAATCAAAACCTTCCGAATACCCATTAAAAAAAATTCCAAATACCCGCCAAAATATTTTAAAACCCGCCAAAATGAATCCAAACATTGCAAAACATGCCAAGAAAATATAAACAACTCAAGAGAATACAAAACATTCTAAAACCCAACCAAAACATTCCGAAAACCCGCCAAAACATCATCAAAACAAATCAAAACCAACCAAAAAATAAGAGGAACACGGCAACATATTGGCAAGCAAGAGACGGAGAGTGCGGCACCTTCTAGGAGGCCAAGAAGGAAGCCGCACAACACCTGCACTGTGTCTGCAACTTTCAAACTGCTAGAAGCTAGTGGCTTGCCACTGGCCTGCCTCTTCAATTGCCATTAGCATTCCAATGGAAGCTATTCTTGGACAACTTTGCTCTGCTTGCTGCTAGTTCTGCCCCAGCCTACCATAGAGAACCTTGCTCTTCCCTTGAGGCTCTGAGATGCCAAGAACTTGTCAACTTCAAAGGGCGGGCCGGGCTACATCTACTCAGCTGCCACAGTTTCTCCTTGCTAGACCTAGTGGGAAAGCATTTTGCTGAGATGCAGAAGGCAAGAAACGCAGAATACGGAGACGCGGAGCTGTCCCAAGTGCCGCTGCCAGGCGTCTTTCCGCAGAAGGAGCGCCCCGGAGCGCACCGCAACCGGCACCGTCATCTCTGCGCAAAGAGCCAAAATATTTTAAAACCCGCCAAAACTAATCCAAAAATATTTTCAAACCCGCCAAAATAGAAAACCAGACAGAAGTGATCAATACATTCGAAAAAACCTGACAAAACATGATCAAGCCCACCAAAGCTAATCCAAACACACCAAAAACTGGGCTAAACAGAATCAAAACAAATCAAAACAAATCGAAACCTTCTAAAAACCCGCCAAAATATTTCAAAACCCGTCAAAACTAATCAAAAACTTCCGAATACCCATTATAAAACATTCCAAATACCCGCCAAAAGATTTTAAAACCCGCCAAAAGGAATCCAAACATTCCAAAACCTGCCAACACAATAAAAACAACTCAAGAGAATACAAAACATTCTAAAACCCAACCAAAACATTCCGAAAACCCACCTAAACATCATAAAAACAAATCAAAACCAACCGAAACATTCTAAAAACCCGCCAAAATGATTTAGACCCGCAAAACTCATCAAAACATTCTGAAAAGATGCCAAAACATTAGAAAACCAGCCTGAACTGATCAAAACATTCAAAAAACTTGGCAATACATCATAAAAACAAATCAAAACCAACCGAAACATTCCAAAAAACCCGACAAAATAGTTTAGAACCCGCCAAAACTGATCAAAACATTCTGAAAAGATGCCAAAATACTATCAAACCACTAAGAAGTGATCAAAACATTCAATAACTTGCCAAAACATAATCAAAACAAATGAAAGCAAACCAAAACATTCCAAATACCCGCCAAAAGATTTTAAAACCCGCCAAAAAAAATCCAAACATTCCAAAACCTGCCAAGACAATATAAACAACACAAGAGAAAACAAAACATTCTAAAACACCACCAAAACATTCCGAAAACCCGCCAAAACATCATAAAAACAATTCAAAACCAACCAAAAAATAAGAGGAACACGTCAACATATTGGCAAGCAAGAGACGGAGAACGCGGCACCTTCTAGGAGGCCAAGAAGGAAGCCGCACAACACCTGCACTGTGTCTGCAACTTTCAAACTGCTAGAAGCTAGTGGCTTGCCACTGGCCTGCCTCTTCAATTGCCATTAGCATTCCAATGGAAGCTATTCTTGGACAACTTTGCTCTGCTTGCTGCTAGTTCTGCCCCAGCCTACCATAGAGAACCTTGCTCTTCCCTTGAGGCTCTGAGATGCCAAGAACTTGTCAACTTCAAAGGGCGGGCCGGGCTACATCTACTCAGCTGCCACAGTTTCTCCTTGCTAGACCTAGTGGGAAAGCATTTTGCTGAGATGCAGAAGGCAAGAAACGCAGAATACGGAGACGCGGAGCTGTCCCAAGTGCCGCTGCCAGGCGTCTTTCCGCAGAAGGAGCGCCCCGGAGCGCACCGCAACCGGCACCGTCATCTCTGCGCAAAGAGCCAAAATATTTTAAAACCCGCCAAAACTAATCCAAAAATATTTTGAAACCCGCCAAAATAGAAAACCAGACAGAAGTGATCAATACATTCGAAAAAACCTGACAAAACATGATCAAGCCCACCAAAGCTAATCCAAACACACCAAAAACTGGGCTAAACAGAATCAAAACAAATCAAAACAAATCGAAACCTTCTAAAAACCCGCCAAAATATTTCAAAACCCGTCAAAACTAATCAAAAACTTCCGAATACCCATTATAAAACATTCCAAATACCCGCCAAAAGATTTTAAAACCCGCCAAAAGGAATCCAAACATTCCAAAACCTGCCAACACAATAAAAACAACTCAAGAGAATACAAAACATTCTAAAACCCAACCAAAACATTCCGAAAACCCACCTAAACATCATCAAAACAAATCAAAACCAACCGAAACATTCTAAAAACCCGCCAAAATGATTTAGACCCGCAAAACTCATCAAAACATTCTGAAAAGATGCCAAAACATTAGAAAACCAGCCTGAACTGATCAAAACATTCAAAAAACTTGGCAATACATCATAAAAACAAATCAAAACCAACCGAAACATTCCAAAAACCCGACAAAATAGTTTAGAACCCGCCAAAACTGATCAAAACATTCTGAAAAGATGCCAAAATACTATCAAACCACTAAGAAGTGATCAAAACATTCAATAACTTGCCAAAACATAATCAAAACAAATGAAAGCAAACCAAAACATTCCAAATACCCGCCAAAAGATTTTAAAACCCGCCAAAAGGAATCCAAACATTCCAAAACCTGCCAAGACAATATAAACAACACAAGAGAAAACAAAACATTCTAAAACACCACCAAAACATTCCGAAAACCCGCCAAAACATCATCAAAACAATTCAAAACCAACCAAAAAATAAGAGGAACACGGCAACATATTGGCAAGCAAGAGACGGAGAACGCGGCACCTTCTAGGAGGCCAAGAAGGAAGCCGCACAACACCTGCACTGTGTCTGCAACTTTCAAACTGCTAGAAGCTAGTGGCTTGCCACTGGCCTGCCTCTTCAATTGCCATTAGCATTCCAATGGAAGCTATTCTTGGACAACTTTGCTCTGCTTGCTGCTAGTTCTGCCCCAGCCTACCATAGAGAACCTTGCTCTTGCCTTGAGGCTCTGAGATGCCAAGAACTTGTCAACTTCAAAGGGCGGGCCGGGCTACATCTACTCAGCTGCCACAGTTTCTCCTTGCTAGACCTAGTGGGAAAGCATTTTGCTGAGATGCAGAAGGCAAGAACCGCAGAATACGGAGACGCGGAGCTGTCCCAAGTGCCGCTGCCAGGCGTCTTTCCGCAGAAGGAGCGCCCCGGAGCGCACCGCAACCGGCACCGTCATCTCTGCGCAAAGAGCCAAAATATTTTAAAACCCGCCAAAACTAATCCAAAAATATTTTCAAACCCGCCAAAATAGAAAACCAGACAGAAGTGATCAATACATTCGAAAAAACCTGACAAAACATGATCAAGCCCACCAAAGCTAATCCAAACACACCAAAAACTGGGCTAAACAGAATCAAAACAAATCAAAACAAATCTAAAACTTCTAAAAACCCGCCAAAATATTTCAAAACCCGTCAAAACTAATCAAAACCTTCCGAATACCCATTAAAAAAAATTGCAAATACCCGCCAAAATATTTTAAAACCCGCCAAAATGAATCCAAACATTCCAAAACCTGCCAACAAAATATAAACAACTCAAGAGAATACAAAACATTCTAAAACCCAACCAAAACATTCCGAAAACCCGCCAAAACATCATGAAAACAATTCAAAACCAACCAAAAAATAAGAGGAACACGGCAACATATTGGCAAGCAAGAGACGGAGAACGCGGCACCTTCTAGGAGGCCAAGAAGGAAGCCGCACAACACCTGCACTGTGTCTGCAACTTTCAAACTGCTAGAAGCTAGTGGCTTGCCACTGGCCTGCCTCTTCAATTGCCATTAGCATTCCAATGGAAGGTATTCTTGGACAACTTTGCTCTGCTTGCTGCTAGTTCTGCCCCAGCCTAGCATAGAGAACCTTGCTCTTCCCTTCAGGCTCTGAGATGCCAAGAACTTGTCAACTTCAAAGGGCGGGCCGGGCTACATCTACTCAGCTGCCACAGTTTCTCCTTGCTAGACCTAGTGGGAAAGCATTTTGCTGAGATGCAGAAGGCAAGAAACGCAGAATACGGAGACGCGGAGCTGTCCCAAGTGCCGCTGCCAGGCGTCTTTCCGCAGAAGGAGCGCCCCGGAGCGCACCGCAACCGGCACCGTCATCTCTGCGCAAAGAGCCAAAATATTTTCAAACCCGCCAAAACTAATCCAAAAATATTTTCAAACCCGCCAAAATAGAAAACCAGACAGAAGTCATCAATACATTCGAAAAAACCTGACAAAACATGATCAAGCCCACCAAAGCTAATCCAAACACACCAAAAACTGGGCTAAACAGAATCAAAACAAATCGAAACCTTCTAAAAACCCGCCAAAATATTTCAAAACCCGTCAAAACTAATCAAAACCTTCCGAATACCCGCCAAAACATTCCAAATACCCGCCAAAAGATTTTAAAACCCGCCAAAAGGAATCCAAACATTCCAAAACCTGCCAACACAATAAAAACAACTCAAGAGAATACAAAACATTCTAAAACCCAACCAAAACATTCCGAAAACCCACCTAAACATCATAAAAACAAATCAAAACCAACCGAAACATTCTAAAAACCCGCCAAAATGATTTAGACCCGCAAAACTCATCAAAACATTCTGAAAAGATGCCAAAACATTAGAAAACCAGCCTGAACTGATCAAAACATTCAAAAAACTTGGCAATACATCATAAAAACAAATCAAAACCAACCGAAACATTCCAAAAACCCGACAAAATAGTTTAGAACCCGCCAAAACTGATCAAAACATTCTGAAAAGATGCCAAAATACTATCAAACCACTAAGAAGTGATCAAAACATTCAATAACTTGCCAAAACATAATCAAAACAAATGAAAGCAAACCAAAACATTCCAAATACCCGCCAAAAGATTTTAAAACCCGCCAAAAGGAATCCAAACATTCCAAAACCTGCCAAGACAATATAAACAACACAAGAGAAAACAAAACATTCTAAAACACCACCAAAACATTCCGAAAACCCGCCAAAACATCATCAAAACAATTCAAAACCAACCAAAAAATAAGAGGAACACGGCAACATATTGGCAAGCAAGAGACGGAGAGTGCGGCACCTTCTAGGAGGCCAAGAAGGAAGCCGCACAACACCTGCACTGTGTCTGCAACTTTCAAACTGCTAGAAGCTAGTGGCTTGCCACTGGCCTGCCTCTTCAATTGCCATTAGCATTCCAATGGAAGCTATTCTTGGACAACTTTGCTCTGCTTGCTGCTAGTTCTGCCCCAGCCTACCATAGAGAACCTTGCTCTTCCTTTGAGGCTCTGAGATGCCAAGAACTTGTCAACTTCAAAGGGCGGGCCGGGCTACATCTACTCAGCTGCCACAGTTTCTCCTTGCTAGACCTAGTGGGAAAGCATTTTGCTGAGATGCAGAAGGCAAGAAACGCAGAATACGGAGACGCGGAGCTGTCCCAAGTGCCGCTGCCAGGCGTCTTTCCGCAGAAGGAGCGCCCTGGAGCGCACCGCAACCGGCACCGTCATCTCTGCGCAAAGAGCCAAAATATTTTAAAACCCGCCAAAACTAATCCAAAAATATTTTCAAACCCGCCAAAATAGAAAACCAGACAGAAGTGATCAATACATTCGAAAAAACCTGACAAAACATGATCAAGCCCACCAAAGCTAATCCAAACACACCAAAAACTGGGCTAAACAGAATCAAAACAAATCAAAACAAATCTAAATCTTCTAAAAACCCGCCAAAATATTTCAAAACCCGTCAAAACTAATCAAAACCTTCCGAATACCCATTAAAAAAAATTCCAAATACCCGCCAAAATATTTTAAAACCCGCCAAAATGAATCCAAACATTCCAAAACATGCCAAGAAAATATAAACAACTCAAGAGAATACAAAACATTCTAAAACCCAACCAAAACATTCCGAAAACCCGCCAAAACATCATCAAAACAAATCAAAACCAACCAAAAAATAAGAGGAACACGGCAACATATTGGCAAGCAAGAGACGGAGAACGCGGCACCTTCTAGGAGGCCAAGAAGGAAGCCGCACAACACCTGCACTGTGTCTGCAACTTTCAAACTGCTAGAAGCTAGTGGCTTGCCACTGGCCTGCCTCTTCAATTGCCATTAGCATTCCAATGGAAGCTATTCTTGGACAACTTTGCTCTGCTTGCTGCTAGTTCTGCCCCAGCCTACCATAGAGAACCTTGCTCTTCCTTTGAGGCTCTGAGATGCCAAGAACTTGTCAACTTCAAAGGGCGGGCCGGGCTACATCTACTCAGCTGCCACAGTTTCTCCTTGCTAGACCTAGTGGGAAAGCATTTTGCTGAGATGCAGAAGGCAAGAAACGCAGAATACGGAGACGCGGAGCTGTCCCAAGTGCCGCTGCCAGGCGTCTTTCCGCAGAAGGAGCGCCCTGGAGCGCACCGCAACCGGCACCGTCATCTCTGCGCAAAGAGCCAAAATATTTTAAAACCCGCCAAAACTAATCCAAAAATATTTTCAAACCCGCCAAAATAGAAAACCAGACAGAAGTCATCAATACATTCGAAAAAACCTGACAAAACATGATCAAGCCCACCAAAGCTAATCCAAACACACCAAAAACTGGGCTAAACAGAATCAAAACAAATCAAAACAAATCGAAACCTTCTAAAAACCCGCCAAAATATTTCAAAACCCGTCAAAACTAATCAAAACCTTCCGAATACCCATTAAAAAAAATTGCAAATACCCGCCAAAATATTTTAAAACCCGCCAAAATGAATCCAAACATTCCAAAACCTGCCAAGAAAATATAAACAACTCAAGAGAATACAAAACATTCTAAAACCCAACCAAAACATTCCGAAAACCCGCCAAAACATCATCAAAACAAATCAAAACCAACCAAAAAATAAGAGGAACACGGCAACATATTGTCAAGCAAGAGACGGAGAACGCGGCACCTTCTAGGAGGCCAAGAAGGAAGCCGCACAACACCTGCACTGTGTCTGCAACTTTCAAACTGCTAGAAGCTAGTGGCTTGCCACTGGCCTGCCTCTTCAATTGCCATTAGCATTCCAATGGAAGCTATTCTTGGACAACTTTGCTCTGCTTGCTGCTAGTTCTGCCCCAGCCTACCATAGAGAACCTTGCTCTTCCTTTGAGGCTCTGAGATGCCAAGAACTTGTCAACTTCAAAGGGCGGGCCGGGCTACATCTACTCAGCTGCCACAGTTTCTCCTTGCTAGACCTAGTGGGAAAGCATTTTGCTGAGATGCAGAAGGCAAGAAACGCAGAATACGGAGACGCGGAGCTGTTCCAAGTGCCGCTGCCAGGCGTCTTTCCGCAGAAGGAGCGCCCTGGAGCGCACCGCAACCGGCACCGTCATCTCTGCGCAAAGAGCCAAAATATTTTAAAACCCGCCAAAACTAATCCAAAAATATTTTCAAACCCGCCAAAATAGAAAACCAGACAGAAGTCATCAATACATTCGAAAAAACCTGACAAAACATGATCAAGCCCACCAAAGCTAATCCAAACACACCAAAGCCTGGGCTAAACAGAATCAAAACAAATCAAAACAAATCGAAACCTTCTAAAAACCCGCCAAAATATTTCAAAACCCGTCAAAACTAATCAAAACCTTCCGAATACCCGCCAAAACATTCCAAATACCCGCCAAAAGATTTTAAAACCCGCCAAAAGGAATCCAAACATTCCAAAACCTGCCAACACAATAAAAACAACTCAAGAGAATACAAAACATTCTAAAACCCAACCAAAACATTCCGAAAACCCACCTAAACATCATAAAAACAAATCAAAACCAACCGAAACATTCCAAAAACCAGCCAAAATATTCTGAAATTTGGCCAAAATATCATAAAAATAAATCAAAACCAACCGAAACATTCCAAAAACCCGACAAAATAGTTTAGAACCCGCCAAAACTGATCAAAACATTCTGAAAAGATGCCAAAATACTAGAAAACCAGTAAGAAGTGATCAAAACATTCAATAACTTGCCAAAACATAATCAAAACAAATGAAAGCAAACCAAAACATTCCAAATACCCGCCAAAATATTTTAAAACCCGCCAAAAGGAATCCAAACATTCCAAAACCTGCCAAGACAATATAAACAACACAAGAGAAAACAAAACATTCTAAAACACCACCAAAACATTCCGAAAACCGCCAAAACATCATAAAAACAATTCAAAACCAACCAAAAAATAAGAGGAACACGGCAACATATTGGCAAGCAAGAGACGGAGAACGCGGCACCTTCTAGGAGGCCAAGAAGGAAGCCGCACAACACCTGCACTGTGTCTGCAACTTTCAAACTGCTAGAAGCTAGTGGCTTGCCACTGGCCTGCCTCTTCAATTGCCATTAGCATTCCAATGGAAGCTATTCTTGGACAACTTTGCTCTGCTTGCTGCTAGTTCTGCCCCAGCCTAGCATAGAGAACCTTGCTCTTCCCTTGAGGCTCTGAGATGCCAAGAACTTGTCAACTTCAAAGGGCGGGCCGGGCTACATCTACTCAGCTGCCACAGTTTCTCCTTGCTAGACCTAGTGGGAAAGCATTTTGCTGAGATGCAGAAGGCAAGAAACGCAGAATACGGAGACGCGGAGCTGTCCCAAGTGCCGCTGCCAGGCGTCTTTCCGCAGAAGGAGCGCCCCGGAGCGCACCGCAACCGGCACCGTCATCTCTGCGCAAAAAGCCAAAATATTTTAAAACCCGCCAAAACTAATCCAAAAATATTTTCAAACCCGCCAAAATAGAAAACCAGACAGAAGTGATCAATACATTCGAAAAAACCTGACAAAACATGATCAAGCCCACCAAAGCTAATCCAAACACACCAAAAACTGGGCTAAACAGAATCAAAACAAATCAAAACAAATCTAAATCTTCTAAAAACCCGCCAAAATATTTCAAAACCCGTCAAAACTAATCAAAACCTTCCGAATACCCATTAAAAAAAATTCCAAATACCCGCCAAAATATTTTAAAACCCGCCAAAATGAATCCAAACATTCCAAAACATGCCAAGAAAATATAAACAACTCAAGAGAATACAAAACATTCTAAAACCCAACCAAAACATTCCGAAAACCCGCCAAAACATCATCAAAACAAATCAAAACCAACCAAAAAATAAGAGGAACACGGCAACATATTGGCAAGCAAGAGACGGAGAGTGCGGCACCTTCTAGGAGGCCAAGAAGGAAGCCGCACAACACCTGCACTGTGTCTGCAACTTTCAAACTGCTAGAAGCTAGTGGCTTGCCACTGGCCTGCCTCTTCAATTGCCATTAGCATTCCAATGGAAGCTATTCTTGGACAACTTTGCTCTGCTTGCTGCTAGTTCTGCCCCAGCCTACCATAGAGAACCTTGCTCTTGCCTTGAGGCTCTGAGATGCCAAGAACTTGTCAACTTCAAAGGGCGGGCCGGGCTACATCTACTCAGCTGCCACAGTTTCTCCTTGCTAGACCTAGTGGGAAAGCATTTTGCTGAGATGCAGAAGGCAAGAAACACAGAATACGGAGACGCGGAGCTGTCCCAAGTGCTGCTGCCAGGCGTCTTTCCTCAGAAGGAGCGCCCCGGAGCGCACCGCAACCGGCACCGTCATCTCTGCGCAAAGAGCCAAAATATTTTAAAACCCGCCAAAACTAATCCAAAAATATTTTCAAACGCGCCAAAATAGAAAACCGGACAGAAGTGATCAATACATTCGAAAAAACCTGACAAAACATGATCAAGCCCACCAAAGCTAATCCAAACACACCAAAAACTGGCCAAACAGAATCAAAACAAATCAAAACAAATCTAAACCTTCTAAAAACCCGCCAAAATATTTCAAAACCCGTCAAAACTAATCAAAACCTACCGAATACCCGCCAAAACATTCCAAATACCCGCCAAAAGATTTAAAAACCCGCCAAAAGGAATCCAAATATTCCAAAACCTGCCAACACAATAAAAACAACTCAAGAGAATACAAAACATTCTAAAACCCAACCAAAACATTCCGAAAACCCACCAAAACATCATAAAAACAAATCAAAACCAACCGAAACTTTCTGAAAACCCGCCAAAATGATTTAGACCCGCAAAACTCATCAAAACATTCTGAAAAGATGCCAAAACATTAGAAAACCAGCCTGAACAGATCAAAGCATTCAAAAAACTTGGCAAAACATCATAAAAACAAATCAAAACCAACCAAAACATTCCAAAAACCAGCCAAAATATTCTGAAATCCGGCCAAAACATCATAAAAACAAATCAAAACCAACCGAAACATTCCAAAAACCCAACAAAATAGTTTAGAACCCGCCAAAACTGATCAAAACATTCTGAAAAGATGCCAAAATACTATCAAACCACTAAGAAGTGATCAAAACATTCAATAACTTGCCAAAACATAATCAAAACAAATGAAAGCAAACCAAAACATTCCAAATACCCGCCAAAATATTTTAAAACCCGCCAAAAGGAATCCAAACATTCCAAAACCTGCCAAGAAAATATAAACAACACAAGAGAAAACAAAACGTTCTAAAACACCACCAAAACATTCCGAAAACCCGCCAAAACATCATCAAAACAATTCAAAACCAACCAAAAAATAAGAGGAACACGGCAACATATTGGCAAGCAAGAGACGGAGAACGCGGCACCTTCTAGGAGGCCAAGAAGGAAGCCGCACAACACCTGCACTGTGTCTGCAACTTTCAAACTGCTAGAAGCTAGTGGCTTGCCACTGGCCTGCCTCTTCAATTGCCATTAGCATTCCAATGGATGCTATTCTTGGACAACTTTGCTCTGCTTGCTGCTAGTTCTGCCCCAGCCTACCATAGATAACCTTGCTCTTCCCTTGAGGCTCTGAGATGCCAAGAACTTGTCATCTTCAAAGGGCGGGCCGGGCTACATCTACTCAGCTGCCACAGTTTCTCCTTGCTAGACCTAGTGGGAAAGCATTTTGCTGAGATGCAGAAGGCAAGAAACGCAGAATACGGAGACGCGGAGCTGTCCCAAGTGCCGCTGCCAGGCGTCTTTCCGCAGAAGGAGCGCCCCGGAGCGCACCGCAACCGGCACCGTCATCTCTGCGCAAAAAGCCAAAATATTTTCAAACCCGCCAAAACTAATCCAAAAATATTTTCAAACCCGCCAAAATAGAAAACCAGACAGAAGTGATCAATACATTCGAAAAAACCTGACAAAACATGATCAAGCCCACCAAAGCTAATCCAAACACACCAAAAACTGGGCTAAACAGAATCAAAACAAATCAAAACAAATTTAAATCTTCTAAAAACCCGCCAAAATATTTCAAAACCCGTCAAAACTAATCAAAACCTTCCGAATACCCATTAAAAAAAATTGCAAATACCCGCCAAAAGATTTTAAAACCCGCCAAAAGGAATCCAAACATTCCAAAACCTGCCAAGAAAATATAAACAACACAAGAGAAAACAAAACATTCTAAAACACCACCAAAACATTCCGAAAACCCGCCAAAACATCATCAAAACAATTCAAAACCAACCAAAAAATAAGAGGAACACGGCAACATATTGTCAAGCAAGAGACGGAGAACGCGGCACCTTCTAGGAGGCCAAGAAGGAAGCCGCACAACACCTGCACTGTGTCTGCAACTTTCAAACTGCTAGAAGCTAGTGGCTTGCCACTGGCCTGCCTCTTCAATTGCCATTAGCATTCCAATGGAAGCTATTCTTGGACAACTTTGCTCTGCTTGCTGCTAGTTCTGCCCCAGCCTACCATAGAGAACCTTGCTCTTCCCTTGAGGCTCTGAGATGCCAAGAACTTGTCAACTTCAAAGGGCGGGCCGGGCTACATCTACTCAGCTGCCACAGTTTCTCCTTGCTAGACCTAGTGGGAAAGCATTTTGCTGAGATGCAGAAGGCAAGAAACGCAGAATACGGAGACGCGGAGCTGTCCCAAGTGCCGCTGCCAGGCGTCTTTCCGCAGAAGGAGCGCCCCGGAGCGCACCGCAACCGGCACCGTCATCTCTGCGCAAAGAGCCAAACTATTTTAAAACCCGCCAAAACTAATCCAAAAATATTTTCAAACCCGCCAAAATAGAAAACCAGACAGAAGTGATCAATACATTCGAAAAAACCTGACAAAACATGATCAAGCCCACCAAAGCTAATCCAAACACACCAAAAACTGGGCTAAACAGAATCAAAACAAATCAAAACAAATCGAAACCTTCTAAAAACCCGCCAAAATATTTCAAAACCCGTCAAAACTAATCAAAAACTTCCGAATACCCATTATAAAACATTCCAAATACCCGCCAAAAGATTTTAAAACCCGCCAAAAGGAATCCAAACATTCCAAAACCTGCCAACAAAATAAAAACAACTCAAGAGAATACAAAACATTCTAAAACCCAACCAAAACATTCCGAAAACCCACCTAAACATCATCAAAACAAATCAAAACCAACCAAAACATTCTGAAAACCCGCCAAAATGATTTAGACCCGCAAAACTCATCAAAACATTCTGAAAAGATGCCAAAACATTAGAAAACCAGCCTGAACTGATCAAAACATTCAAAAAACTTGGCAAAACATCATAAAAACAAATCAAAACTAACCGAAACATTCCAAAAACCAGCCAAAATATTCTGAAATCCGGCCAAAACATCATAAAAACAAATCAAAACCAACCGAAACATTCCAAAAACCCGACAAAATAGTTTAGAACCCGCCAAAACTGATCAAAACATTCTGAAAAGATGCCAAAATACTATCAAACCAGTCTGAAGTGATCGAAACTTTCAATAACTTGCCAAAACATAATCAAAACAAATGAAAGCAAACCAAAACATTCCAAATACCCGCCAAAATATTCCAAATACCGGCCAAAAGGAATCCAAACATTCCAAAACCTGCCAAGACAATATAAACAACACAAGAGAAAACAAAACATTCTAAAACACCACCAAAACATTCCGAAAACCCGCCAAAACATCATCAAAACAATTCAAAACCAACCAAAAAATAAGAGGAACACGGCAACATATTGGCAAGCAAGAGACGGAGAACGCGGCACCTTCTAGGAGGCCAAGAAGGAAGCCGCACAACACCTGCACTGTGTCTGCAACTTTCAAACTGCTAGAAGCTAGTGGCTTGCCACTGGCCTGCCTCTTCAATTGCCATTAGCATTCCAATGGAAGCTATTCTTGGACAACTTTGCTCTGCTTGCTGCTAGTTCTGCCCCAGCCTACCATAGAGAACCTTGCTCTTCCCTTGAGGCTCTGAGATGCCAAGAACTTGTCAACTTCAAAGGGCGGGCCGGGCTACATCTACTCAGCTGCCACAGTTTCTCCTTGCTAGACCTAGTGGGAAAGCATTTTGCTGAGATGCAGAAGGCAAGAAACGCAGAATACGGAGACGCGGAGCTGTCCCAAGTGCCGCTGCCAGGCGTCTTTCCGCAGAAGGAGCGCCCCGGAGCGCACCGCAACCGGCACCGTCATCTCTGCGCAAAGAGCCAAACTATTTTAAAACCCGCCAAAACTAATCCAAAAATATTTTCAAACCCGCCAAAATAGAAAACCAGACAGAAGTGATCAATACATTCGAAAAAACCTGACAAAACATGATCAAGCCCACCAAAGCTAATCCAAACACACCAAAAACTGGGCTAAACAGAATCAAAACAAATCAAAACAAATCGAAACCTTCTAAAAACCCGCCAAAATATTTCAAAACCCGTCAAAACTAATCAAAAACTTCCGAATACCCATTATAAAACATTCCAAATACCCGCCAAAAGATTTTAAAACCCGCCAAAAGGAATCCAAACATTCCAAAACCTGCCAACAAAATAAAAACAACTCAAGAGAATACAAAACATTCTAAAACCCAACCAAAACATTCCGAAAACCCACCTAAACATCATCAAAACAAATCAAAACCAACCAAAACATTCTGAAAACCCGCCAAAATGATTTAGACCCGCAAAACTCATCAAAACATTCTGAAAAGATGCCAAAACATTAGAAAACCAGCCTGAACTGATCAAAACATTCAAAAAACTTGGCAAAACATCATAAAAACAAATCAAAACTAACCGAAACATTCCAAAAACCAGCCAAAATATTCCGAAATCCGGCCAAAACATCATAAAAACAAATCAAAACCAACCAAAACATTCCAAAAACCCGACAAAATAGTTTAGAACCCGCCAAAACTGATCAAAACATTCTGAAAAGATGCCAAAATACTAGAAAACCAGTCTGAAGTGATCGAAACTTTCAATAACTTGCCAAAACATAATCAAAACAAATGAAAGCAAACCAAAACATTCCAAATACCCGCCAAAATATTTTAAAACCCGCCAAAAGGAATCCAAACGTTCCAAAACCTGCCAAGAAAATATAAACAACACAAGAGAAAACAAAACATTCTAAAACACCAACAAAACATTCCAAAAACCCGCCAAAACATCATAAAAACAATTCAAAACCAACCAAAAAATAAGAGGAACACGGCAACATATTGGCAAGCAAGAGACGGAGAACGCGGCACCTTCTAGGAGGCCAAGAAGGAAGCCGCACAACACCTGCACTGTGTCTGCAACTTTCAAACTGCTAGAAGCTAGTGGCTTGCCACTGGCCTGCCTCTTCAATTGCCATTAGCATTCCAATGGAAGCTATTCTTGGACAACTTTGCTCTGCTTGCTGCTAGTTCTGCCCCAGCCTACCATAGAGAACCTTGCTCTTCCTTTGAGGCTCTGAGATGCCAAGAACTTGTCAACTTCAAAGGGCGGGCCGGGCTACATCTACTCAGCTGCCACAGTTTCTCCTTGCTAGACCTAGTGGGAAAGCATTTTGCTGAGATGCAGAAGGCAAGAAACGCAGAATACGGAGACGCGGAGCTGTCCCAAGTGCCGCTTGAAGGAGCGCCCCGGAGCGCACCGCAACCGGCACCGTCATCTCTGCGCAAAGAGCCAAAATATTTTCAAACCCGCCAAAACTAATCCAAAAATATTTTCAAACCCGCCAAAATAGAAAACCAGACAGAAGTGATCAATACATTCGAAAAAACCTGACAAAACATGATCAAGCCCACCAAAGCTAATCCAAACACACCAAAAACTGGGCTAAACAGAATCAAAACAAATCAAAACAAATCTAAAACTTCTAAAAACCCGCCAAAATATTTCAAAACCCGTCAAAACTAATCAAAACATTCCGAATACCCATTAAAAAACATTCCAAATACCCGCCAAAAGATTTTAAAACCCGCCAAAAGGAATCCAAACATTCCAAAACCTGCCAACACAATAAAAACAACTCAAGAGAATACAAAACATTCTAAAACCCAACCAAAACATTCCGAAAACCCACCTAAACATCATCAAAACAAATCAAAACCAACCAAAACATTCTGAAAACCCGCCAAAATGATTTAGACCCGCAAAACACATCAAAACATTCTGAAAAGATGCCAAAACATTAGAAAACCAGCCTGAACTGATCAAAACATTCAAAAAACTTGGCAATACATCATAAAAACAAATCAAAACCAACCGAAACATTCCAAAAACCCAACAAAATAGTTTAGAACCCGCCAAAACTGATCAAAACATTCTGAAAAGATGCCAAAATACTAGAAAACCAGTCTGAAGTGATCGAAACTTTCAATAACTTACCAAAACATAATCAAAACAAATGGAAGCAAACAAAAACATTCCAAATACCCGGCAAAATATTTTAAAACCCGCCAAAAGGAATCCAAATGTTCCAAAACCTGCCAAGAAAATATAAACAACACAAGAGAAAACAAAACATTCTAAAACACCACCAAAACATTCCGAAAACCCGCCAAAACATCATCAAAACAATTCAAAACCAACCAAAAAATAAGAGGAACACGGCAACATATTGGCAAGCAAGAGACGGAGAACGCGGCACCTTCTAGGAGGCCAACTTCCTGATGTCAATACGCAGGAGGCACTTGGCACTGTCAAACCAGCCACAGTTGCCTCTGGGGGCACTTGCGTCTGGGAGGCATCCTGATCCGTTCGGAATTTGAGCAGGCAGCCGGCCACTCCGGGCCATGGGGCCCTGGACATGAAGGATGGCCTTTCCCCAGAGAAACAAAAGTCACCAGCCTAGGTTCCTGATGCCAATTTCCAGGAGGCACTTGGCACTGTCAAACCAGCCAGAGTTGCCTGTGGGGGCACCTTGCATCTAGGAGACATCATGATCCGTTCACAATTTCAGAAGGCAGCCGGCCACTGAGGGCCACGGGGCCCTGGACATGAATGATGGCCTTTCCCCACAGAAACAAAAGTCACTAGGCTAGGTTCCTCATGTCAGTTTGCAGGAGGCACTTGGCACTGTCAAACCAGCCACACTTGCCTCTGGGGACACTTTGCATCTGGGAGGTATCCTGATCCGTTCGGAATTTCAGCAGGGAGCGGGCTACACCGGACCACGGGGCCCTGGACACGAACCATGGCCTTTCCCCAGACAAACAAAAGTCACCAGGCCTGGCTCCTGATGTCAGTTTGCAGAAGGCACTTGGCACTGTCAAACCAGCCACTGTTGCCTCTGGGTGCACCTTGCATCTGGGAGACATCCTAATCCTTTTAGAATTTTACAAGGCAGCTGGCCACTCCGGGACACCTTGCACAGGACACTAACCATGGCCTTTCCCCAGAGAAACAAAAGTCACCAGGCCAGGTTCCTGATGTCAGTTTTCAGAGGGCACGAGGCACTGTCAAACCAGCCACAATTGCCTCTGGGGGTACCTTGCATCTGAGAGATATCCTGATCTGTACACAATTTAAGAAGGCAGCCGGCCACTCCGGACCACAGGGTCCTGGACACGAACCATGGCCTTTTCCCAGACAAACAAAAGTCACCAGGCCCGGGTCCTGATGTCAGTTTGCAGAAGGCACTTGGCACTGTCAAACCAGCCACTGTTGCCTCTGGGGGCACCTAGCATCTGGGAGGTATCCTGATCCGTTCAGAGTTTCAGAAGGGAGCCGGCCACTCCGGGCCACTGGGCCATGGACATGAATGATGGCCTTTCCCCAGAGAAACAAAAGTCACCAGCCTAGGTTCCTGATTTCAATTTGCTGGAGGCACTTGGCACTGTCAAACCAGCCACACTTGCCTCTGGGGGCACTTTGCATCTGGGAGGCATCCTGATCCGTTCGGAATTTCAGCAGGCAGCGGGCTACACCGGACCACGGGGCCCTGGACACGAACCATGGCCTTTCCCCAGACAAACAAAAGTCACCAGGCCCGGCTCCTGATGTCAGTTTGCAGAAGGCACTTGGCACTGTCAAACCAGCCACTGTTGCCTCTGGGGGCACCTAGCATCTGGGAGGTATCCTGATCCGCCCAGAATTTCAGAAGGCAGCCGGCCACTCAGGGCCACCGGGCCATGGACATGAATGATGGCCTTTCCCCAGAGAAACAAAAGTCACCAGGCTAGGTTCCTGATTTCAATTTGCTGGAGGCACTTGGCACTGTCAAACCAGCCACTGTTGCCTCTGGGTGCACCTTGTATCTGGGAGACATCCTAATCCTTTTAGAATTTTACAAGGCAGCTGGCCACTCCGGGACACCTTGCACAGGACACTAACCATGGCCTTTCCCCAGAGAAACAAAAGTCACCAGGCCAGGTTCCTGATGTCAGTTTTCAGAGGGCACGAGGCACTGTCAAACCAGCCACAATTGCCTCTGGGGGTACCTTGCATCTGAGAGATATCCTGATCTGTACACAATTTCAGAAGGCATCCGGCAACTCCGGACCACAGGGTCCTGGACACGAACCATGGCCTTTTCCCAGACAAACAAAAGTCACCAGGCCCGGCTCCTGATGTCAGTTTGCAGAAGGCACTTGGCACTGTCAAACCAGCCACTGTTGCCTCTGGGGGCACCTAGCATCTGGGAGGTATCCTGATCCGTTCAGAATTTCAGAAGGGAGCCGGCCACTCCGGGCCACTGGGCCATGGACATGAATGATGGCCTTTCCCCAGAGAAACAAAAGTCACCAGCCTAGGTTCCTGATTTCAATTTGCTGGAGGCACTTGGCACTGTCAAACCAGCCAGAGTTGCCTCTGGGGGCACTTTGCATCTGGGAGGCATCCTGATCCGTTCGGAATTTCAGCAGGCAGCCGGCCACTGCAGACCACGGGGCACTGGGCACGAACGATGGCCTTTCCCCAGAGAAACAAAAGTCACCAGGCCAGGTTCCTGATGTCAGTTTGCAGGAGGCACTTGGCACTGTCAAACCAGCCACAGTTGCCTCTGAAGGCACCTTGCATCTGGGAGGCATCCTGATCCGTTCGGAGTTTCAGAAGGCAGCCGGCCACACCGGGCCAACGGACCATGGACATGAATGATGGTCTTTCCCCAGAGAAACAAACTCACCACACCAACTTCCTGATGTCAATACGCAGGAGGCACTTGGCACTGTCAAACCAGCCACAGTTGCCTCTGGGGGCACTTGTGTCTGGGTGGCATCCTGATCCGTTCGGAATTTCAGAAGGCAGCCGGCCACTCAGGGCCACCGGGCCATGGACATGAATGATGGCCTTTCCCCAGAGAAACAAAAGTCACCAGGCTAGGTTCCTGATTTCAATTTGCTGGAGGCACTTGGCACTGTCAAACCAGCCACACTTGCCTCTGGGGGCACTTTGCATCTGGGAGACATCCTGATCCGTTCGGAATTTCAGCAGGCAGCCGGCCACTCCGGGCCACGGGGCCCTGGATATGAAGGATGGCCTTTCCCCACAGAAACAAAAGTCACCAGCCTAGGTTCCTGATGTCAATTTGCAGGAGGCACTTGGCACTGACAAACCATCCACAGTTGCCTCTGGGGGCACTTTGCATTTGGGAGGTATCCTAATTGTTTCGGAATTTCAGCAGGGAGCCGGCCACTCCGGGCCACGGTGCCCTGGACATGAATGATGGCCTTTCCCGAGACATACAAACTCACCACACCAACTTCCTGATGTCAGTTTGCAGGAGGCACTTGGCACTGTCAAACCAGACACAGTTGCCTCTGGGGGCACTTGCGTCTTGGAGGCATCCTGATCCGTTTGGAATTTCAGCAGGCAACCGGTCACTCCGGGCCACCGGGCCCTGGACACGAACCTCGGCCTTTCCCCACAGAAACAAAACTCAACAACCTAGGTTCCTGATGTCAGTTTGCAGGAGGCATTTGGAACTCACAAACCAGCCACAGTTGCCTCTGGCGTCACTTTGCATCTGGGAGGCATCCTGATCCGTTCGGAATTTCAGCAGGCAGCTGGCCACTCTGGGCCACCTTGCCGTGGACACTAACGATGGCCTTCCCCCACAGAAACAAAATTCACCACGCCTGGTTCCTGATGTCAGTTTGCAGGAGGCACTTGGCACTGCCCAAGCAGCCACAGTTGCCTCTGGGTGCACCTTGTATCTGGGAGACATCCTGATCCTTTTAGAATTTTACAAGGCAGCTGGCCAGTCCGGGCCACCTTGCCCTGGACACTAACCATGGGCTTTCCGCAGACAAACAAAAGTCACCAGTCCAGGTTCCTGATGTCAGTTTTCAGAGGGCACGAGGCACTGTCAAACCAGCCACACTTGCCTCTGGGGGTACCTTGCATCTGAGAGATATCCTGATCCGCTCACAATTTCAGAAGGCGTCCGGCCACTCCGGACCACAGGGTCCTAGACACGAACCATGGCCTTTCCCCAGAGAAACAAAAGTCACCAGGCCCGGCTCCTGATGTCAGTTTGCAGAAGGCACTTGGCACTGTCAAACCAGCCACTGTTGCCTCTGGGGGCACCTAGCATCTGGGAGGTATCCTGATCCGTTCAGAATTTCAGAAGGGAGCCGGCCACTCCGGGCCACTGGGCCATGGACATGAATGATGGCCTTTCCCCAGAGAAACAAAAGTCACCAGCCTAGGTTCCTGATTTCAATTTGCTGGAGGCACTTGGCACTGTCAAACCAGCCACACTTGCCTCTGGGGTCACTTTGCATCTGGGAGGCATCCTGATCCGTTCGGAATTTCAGCAGGCAGCCGGCCACTGCGGACCACGGGGCCCTGGGCACGAACGATGGCCTTTCCCCAGAGAAACAAAAGTCACCAGGCCAGGTTCCTGATGTCAGTTTGCAGGAGGCACTTGGCACTGTCAAACCAGCCACAGTTGCCTCTGAGGGCACCTTGCATCTGGGAGGTATCCTGATCCGTTCGGTGTTTAAGAAGGCAGCCGGCCACTCCGAGCCACTGGACCCTGGACATGAATGATGGTCTTTCCCCAGACAAACAAACTCACCACACCAACTTCCTGATGTCAATACGCAGGAGGCACTTGGCACTGTCAAACCAGCCACAGTTGCCTCTGGGGGCACTTGCGTCTGGCAGGCATCCTGATCCGTTCGGAATTTCAGCAGGCAGCCGGACACTGCGGGCCCCGGGGCCCTGGACATGAATGATGGCCTTTCCCCAGAGAAACAAAAGTCACCAGCCTAGGTTCCTGATGCCAATTTCCAGGAGGCACTTGGCACTGTCAAACCAGCCAGAGTTGCCTGTGGGGGCACCTTGCATCTAGGAGACATCATGATCCATTCACAATTTCAGAAGGCAGCCGGCCACTGCGGGCCACGGGGCCCTGGACATGAATGATGGCCTTTCCCCACAGAAACAAAAGTCACCAGGCTAGGTTCCTGATGTCAGTTTGCAGAAGGCACTTGGCACTGTCAAACCAGCCACTGTTGCCTCTGGGGGCACCTGGCATCTGGGAGGTATCCTGATCCGCTCAGAATTTCAGAAGGCAGCCGGCCACTCCGGGCCACCGGGCCATGGACATGAATGATGGCCTTTCCCCAGAGAAACAAAAGTCACCAGGCTAGGTTCCTGATTTCAATTTGCTGGAGGCACGTGGCACTGTCGAAGCAGCCACAGTTGCCTCTGAGGTCACCTTGCATCTGGGAGGCATCCTGATCCCTTCGGTGTTTCAGAAGGCAGCCGGCCACACCGGGCCAATGGACCCTTGACATGAATGATGGTCTTTCCCCAGACAAACAATCTCACCACACCAACTTCCTGATGTCAATACGCAGGAGGCACTTGGCACTGTCAAACCAGCCAGAGTTGCCTCTGGGGGCACTTGTGTCTGGGTGGTATCCTGATTGTTTCGGAATTTCAGCAGGGAGCCGGCCACTCCGGGCCACCGGGCCCTGGATATGAAGGATGGCCTTTCCCCACAGAAACAAAAGTCAACCAGCCTAGGTTCCTGATGTCAATTTGCAGGAGGCACTTGGCACTGTCAAAGCATCCACAGTTGCCTCTGGGGGTACCTTGCATCTAGGAGACATCATGATCCGTTCACAATTTCAGAAGGCAGCCGGCCACTGAGGGCCACGGGGCCCTGGACATGAATGATGGCCTTTCACCACAGAAACAAAAGTCGCAGGGCTAGGTTCCTGATGTCAATTTGCAGGAGGCACTTGGCACTGTCAAACCAGCCACACTTGCCTCTGGGGACACTTTGCATCTGGGAGGTATCCTGATCCGTTCGGAATTTTTGCAGGCAGCGGGCTACACCGGACCACGGGGCCCTGGACACGAACAATGGCCTTTCCCCAGACAAACAAAAGTCACCAGGCCCGGCTCCTGATGTCAGTTTGCAGAAGGCACTTGGCACTGTCAAGCCAGCCACTGTTGCCTCTGGGGGCACCTAGCATCTGGGAGGTATCCTGATCCGCTCAGAATTTCAGAAGGCATCAGGCCACTCCGGACCACAGGGTCCTAGACACGAACCATGGCCTTTCCCCAGAGAAACAAAAGTCACCAGGCCCGGCTCCTGATGTCAGTTTGCAGAAGGCACTTGGCACTGTCAAACCAGCCACTGTTGCCTCTGGGGGCACCAAGCATCTGGGAGGCATCCTGATCCGTTCGCAATTTCAGCAGGCAGCCGGCCACTCCGGACCACGGGGCCCTGGGCACGAACGATGGCCTTTCCCCAGAGAAACAAAAGTCACCAGGCCAGGTTCCTGATGTCAATTTGCAGTAGGCACTTGGCACTGTCAAAGCAGCCACAGTTGCCTCTGGGGGTACCTTGCATCTAGGAGACATCATGATCCGTTCACAATTTCAGAAGGCAGCCGGCCACTCTGGGCCATGGGGCCCTGGACATGAATGATGGCCTTTCCCCAGAGAAACAAAAGTCACAGGGATAGGTTCCTGATGTCAATTTGCAGGAGGCACTTGGCACTGTCAAACCAGCCACACTTGCCTCTGGGGACACTTTGCATCTGGGAGGTATCCTGATCCGTTCGGAATTTTAGCAGGCAGCGGGGTATACCGGACCACGGGGCCCTGGGCACGAACCATGGCCTTTCCCCAGACAAACAAAAGTCGCCAGGCCCGGCTCCTGATGTCAGTTTGCAGAAGGCACTTGGCGCTGTCAAAGCAGCCACTGTTGCCTCTGGGGGCACCTAGCATCTGGGAGGTATCCTGATCCGCTCAGAATTTCAGATGGCAGCCGGCCACTCCGGGCCACCGGGCCATGGACATGAATGATGGCCTTTCCCCACAGAAACAAAAGTCACCAGCCTAGGTTCCTGATTTCAATTTGCTGGAGGCACTTGGCACTGTCAAACCAGCCACAGTTGCCTCTGGGGGCACTTTCCATCTGGGAGGCATCCTGATCCGTTCGGTGTTTCAGCAGGCAGCCGGCCACTCCGGACCACAGGGTCCTGGACACGAACGATGGCCTTTCCCCAGAGAAACAAAAGTCACCAGGCCAGGTTCCTGATGTCAGTTTGCAGGAGGCACTTGGCACTGTCAAAACAGCCACAGTTGCCTCTGGGTGCACCTTGTATCTGGGAGACATCCTGATCCTTTTAGAATTTTACAAGGCAGCTGGCCACTCCGGGACACCTTGCACAGGACACTAACCATGGCCTTTCCCCAGAGAAACAAAAGTCACCAGGCCCGGCTCCTGATGTCAGTTTGCAGAAGGCACTTGGCACTGTCAAACCAGCCACACTTGCCTCTGGGGGCACTTGCATCTGGGAGGTATCCTGATCTGTTCAGAATTTCAGAAGGGAGCCGGCCACTCCGGGCCACTGGGCCATGGACATGAATGATGGCCTTTCCCCAGAGAAACAAAAGTCACCAGGCTAGGTTCCTGATGCCAATTTCCAGGAGGCACTTGGCACTGTCAAACCAGCCAGAGTTGCCTGTGGGGGCACCTTGCATCTAGGAGACATCATGATCCGTTCACAATTTCAGAAGGCAGCCGGCCACTGAGGGCCACGGGGCCCTGGACATGAATGATGGCCTTTCCCCACAGAAACAAAAGTCACTAGGCTAGGTTCCTCATGTCAGTTTGCAGGAGGCACTTGGCACTGTCAAACCAGCCACACTTGCCTCTGGGGACACTTTGCATCTGGGAGGTATCCTGATCCGTTCGGAATTTCAGCAGGGAGCGGGCTACACCGGACCACGGGGCCCTGGACACGAACCATGGCCTTTCCCCAGACAAACAAAAGTCACCAGGCCTGGCTCCTGATGTCAGTTTGCAGAAGGCACTTGGCACTGTCAAACCAGCCACTGTTGCCTCTGGGTGCACCTTGCATCTGGGAGACATCCTAATCCTTTTAGAATTTTACAAGGCAGCTGGCCACTCCGGGACACCTTGCACAGGACACTAACCATGGCCTTTCCCCAGAGAAACAAAAGTCACCAGGCCAGGTTCCTGATGTCAGTTTTCAGAGGGCACGAGGCACTGTCAAACCAGCCACAATTGCCTCTGGGGGTACCTTGCATCTGAGAGATATCCTGATCTGTACACAATTTAAGAAGGCAGCCGGCCACTCCGGACCACAGGGTCCTGGACACGAACCATGGCCTTTTCCCAGACAAACAAAAGTCACCAGGCCCGGGTCCTGATGTCAGTTTGCAGAAGGCACTTGGCACTGTCAAACCAGCCACTGTTGCCTCTGGGGGCACCTAGCATCTGAGAGGTATCCTGATCCGTTCAGAGTTTCAGAAGGGAGCCGGCCACTCCGGGCCACCGCGCCATGGACATGAATGATGGCCTTTCCCCAGAGAAACAAAAGTCACCAGCCTAGGTTCCTGATTTCAATTTGCTGGAGGGACTTGGCACTGTCAAACCAGCCACACTTGCCTCTGGGGGCACTTTGCATCTGGGAGGCATCCTGATCCGTTCGGAATTTCAGCAGGCAGCGGGCTACACCGGACCACGGGGCCCTGGACACGAACCATGGCCTTTCCCCAGACAAACAAAAGTCACCAGGCCCGGCTCCTGATGTCAGTTTGCAGAAGGCACTTGGCACTGTCAAACCAGCCACTGTTGCCTCTGGGGGCACCTAGCATCTGGGAGGTATCCTGATCCGCCCAGAATTTCAGAAGGCAGCCGGCCACTCAGGGCCACCGGGCCATGGACATGAATGATGGCCTTTCCCCAGAGAAACAAAAGTCACCAGGCTAGGTTCCTGATTTCAATTTGCTGGAGGCACTTGGCACTGTCAAACCAGCCACTGTTGCCTCTGGGTGCACCTTGTATCTGGGAGACATCCTAATCCTTTTAGAATTTTACAAGGCAGCTGGCCACTCCGGGACACCTTGCACAGGACACTAACCATGGCCTTTCCCCAGAGAAACAAAAGTCACCAGGCCAGGTTCCTGATGTCAGTTTTCAGAGGGCACGAGGCACTGTCAAACCAGCCACAATTGCCTCTGGGGGTACCTTGCATCTGAGAGATATCCTGATCTGTACACAATTTCAGAAGGCATCCGGCAACTCCGGACCACAGGGTCCTGGACACGAACCATGGCCTTTTCCCAGACAAACAAAAGTCACCAGGCCCGGGTCCTGATGTCAGTTTGCAGAAGGCACTTGGCACTGTCAAACCAGCCACACTTGCCTCTGGGGGCACCTAGCATCTGGGAGGTATCCTGATCCGTTCAGAATTTCAGAAGGGAGCCGGCCACTCCGGGCCACTGGGCCATGGACATGAATGATGGCCTTTCCCCAGAGAAACAAAAGTCACCAGCCTAGGTTCCTGATTTCAATTTGCTGGAGGCACTTGGCACTGTCAAACCAGCCACACTTGCCTCTGGGGGCACTTTGCATCTGGGAGGCATCCTGATCCGTTCGGAATTTCAGCAGGCAGCCGGCCACTGCAGACCACGGGGCACTGGGCACGAACGATGGCCTTTCCCCAGAGAAACAAAAGTCACCAGGCCAGGTTCCTGATGTCAGTTTGCAGGAGGCACTTGGCACTGTCAAACCAGCCACAGTTGCCTCTGAAGGCACCTTGCATCTGGGAGGCATCCTGATCCGTTCGGAGTTTCAGAAGGCAGCCGGCCACACCGGGCCAACGGACCCTGGACATGAATGATGGTCTTTCCCCAGAGAAACAAACTCACCACACCAACTTCCTGATGTCAATACACAGGAGGCACTTGGCACTGTCAAACCAGCCACAGTTGCCTCTGGGGGCACTTGTGTCTGGGTGGCATCATGATCCGTTCGGAATTTCAGAAGGCAGCCGGCCACTCAGGGCCACCGGGCCATGGACATGAATGATGGCCTTTCCCCAGAGAAACAAAAGTCACCAGGCTAGGTTCCTGATTTCAATTTGCTGGAGGCACTTGGCACTGTCAAACCAGCCACACTTGCCTCTGGGGGCACTTTGCATCTGGGAGACATCCTGATCCGTTCGGAATTTCAGCAGGCAGCCGGCCACTCCGGGCCACGGGGCCCTGGATATGAAGGATGGCCTTTCCCCACAGAAACAAAAGTCACCAGCCTAGGTTCCTGATGTCAATTTGCAGGAGGCACTTGGCACTGACAAACCATCCACAGTTGCCTCTGGGGGCACTTTGCATTTGGGAGGTATCCTAATTGTTTCGGAATTTCAGCAGGGAGCCGGCCACTCCGGGCCACGGTGCCCTGGACATGAATGATGGCCTTTCCCGAGACATACAAACTCACCACACCAACTTCCTGATGTCAGTTTGCAGGAGGCACTTGGCACTGTCAAACCAGACACAGTTGCCTCTGGGGGCACTTGCGTCTTGGAGGCATCCTGATCCGTTTGGAATTTCAGCAGGCAACCGGTCACTCCGGGCCACCGGGCCCTGGACACGAACCTCGGCCTTTCCCCACAGAAACAAAACTCAACAACCTAGGTTCCTGATGTCAGTTTGCAGGAGGCATTTGGCACTCACAAACCAGCCACAGTTGCCTCTGGCGTCACTTTGCATCTGGGAGGCATCCTGATCCGTTCGGAATTTCAGCAGGCAGCTGGCCACTCTGGGCCACCTTGCCGTGGACACTAACGATGGCCTTCCCCCACAGAAACAAAATTCACCACGCCTGGTTCCTGATGTCAGTTTGCAGGAGGCACTTGGCACTGCCCAAGCAGCCACAGTTGCCTCTGGGTGCACCTTGTATCTGGGAGACATCCTGATCCTTTTAGAATTTTACAAGGCAGCTGGCCAGTCCGGGCCACCTTGCCCTGGACACTAACCATGGGCTTTCCGCAGACAAACAAAAGTCACCAGTCCAGGTTCCTGATGTCAGTTTTCAGAGGGCACGAGGCACTGTCAAACCAGCCACACTTGCCTCTGGGTGTACCTTGCATCTGAGAGATATCCTGATCCGCTCACAATTACAGAAGGCGTCCGGCCACTCCGGACCACAGGGTCCTAGACACGAACCATGGCCTTTCCCCAGAGAAACAAAAGGCACCAGGCCCGGCTCCTGATGTCAGTTTGCAGAAGGCACTTGGCACTGTCAAACCAGCCACTGTTGCCTCTGGGGGCACCTAGCATCTGGGAGGTATCCTGATCCGTTCAGAATTTCAGAAGGCAGCCGGCCACTCCGGGCCACTGGGCCATGGACATGAATGATGGCCTTTCCCCACAGAAACAAAAGTCACCAGCCTAGGTTCCTGATTTCAATTTGCTGGAGGCACTTGGCACTGTCAAACCAGCCACACTTGCCTCTGGGGTCACTTTGCATCTGGGAGGCATCCTGATCCGTTCGGAATTTCAGCAGGCAGCCGGCCACTGCGGACCACGGGGCCCTGGGCACGAACGATGGCCTTTCCCCAGAGAAACAAAAGTCACCAGGCCAGGTTCCTGATGTCAGTTTGCAGGAGGCACTTGGCACTGTCAAACCAGCCACAGTTGCCTCTGAGGGCACCTTGCATCTGGGAGGTATCCTGATCCGTTCGGTGTTTAAGAAGGCAGCCGGCCACTCCGAGCCACTGGACCCTGGACATGAATGATGGTCTTTCCCCAGACAAACAAACTCACCACACCAACTTCCTGATGTCAATACGCAGGAGGCACTTGGCACTGTCAAACCAGCCACAGTTGCCTCTGGGGGCACTTGCGTCTGGCAGGCATCCTGATCCGTTCGGAATTTCAGCAGGCAGCCGGACACTGCGGGCCACGGGGCCCTGGACATGAATGATGGCCTTTCCCCAGAGAAACAAAAGTCACCAGCCTAGGTTCCTGATGCCAATTTCCAGGAGGCACTTGGCACTGTCAAACCAGCCAGAGTTGCCTGTGGGGGCGCCTTGCATCTAGGAGACATCATGATCCATTCACAATTTCAGAAGGCAGCCGGCCACTGCGGGCCACGGGGCCCTGGACATGAATGATGGCCTTTCCCCACAGAAACAAAAGTCACCAGGCTAGGTTCCTGATGTCAGTTTGCAGAAGGCACTTGGCACTGTCAAACCAGCCACTGTTGCCTCTGGGGGCACCTGGCATCTGGGAGGTATCCTGATCCGCTCAGAATTTCAGAAGGCAGCCGGCCACTCCGGGCCACCGGGCCATGGACATGAATGATGGCCTTTCCCCAGAGAAACAAAAGTCACCAGGCTAGGTTCCTGATTTCAATTTGCTGGAGGCACGTGGCACTGTCGAAGCAGCCACAGTTGCCTCTGAGGTCACCTTGCATCTGGGAGGCATCCTGATCCCTTCGGTGTTTCAGAAGGCAGCCGGCCACACCGGGCCAATGGACCCTGGACATGAATGATGGTCTTTCCCCAGACAAACAATCTCACCACACCAACTTCCTGATGTCAATACGCAGGAGGCACTTGGCACTGTCAAACCAGCCAGAGTTGCCTCTGGGGGCACTTGTGTCTGGGTGGTATCCTGATTGTTTCGGAATTTCAGCAGGGAGCCGGCCACTCCGGACCACCGGGCCCTGGATATGAAGGATGGCCTTTCCCCACAGAAACAAAAGTCAACCAGCCTAGGTTCCTGATGTCAATTTGCAGGAGGCACTTGGCACTGTCAAACCAGCCAGAGTTGCCTCTGGGGGTACCTTGCATCTAGGAGACATCATGATCCGTTCACAATTTCAGAAGGCAGCCGGCCACTGAGGGCCACGGGGCCCTGGACATGAATGATGGCCTTTCACCACAGAAACAAAAGTCGCAGGGCTAGGTTCCTGATGTCAATTTGCAGGAGGCACTTGGCACTGTCAAACCAGCCACACTTGCCTCTGGGGACACTTTGCATCTGGGAGGTATCCTGATCCGTTCGGAATTTTTGCAGGCAGCGGGCTACACCGGACCACGGGGCCCTGGACACGAACAATGGCCTTTCCCCAGACAAACAAAAGTCACCAGGCCCGGCTCCTGATGTCAGTTTGCAGAAGGCACTTGGCACTGTCAAACCAGCCACTGTTGCCTCTGGGGGCACCTAGCATCTGGGAGGTATCCTGATCCGCTCAGAATTTCAGAAGGCATCAGGCCACTCCGGACCACAGGGTCCTAGACACGAACCATGGCCTTTCCCCAGAGAAACAAAAGTCACCAGGCCCGGCTCCTGATGTCAGTTTGCAGAAGGCACTTGGCACTGTCAAACCAGCCACTGTTGCCTCTGGGGGCACCAAGCATCTGGGAGGCATCCTGATCCGTTCGCAATTTCAGCAGGCAGCCGGCCACTCCGGACCACGGGGCCCTGGGCACGAACGATGGCCTTTCCCCACAGAAACAAAAGTCACCAGGCCAGGTTCCTGATGTCAATTTGCAGTAGGCACTTGGCACTGTCAAAGCAGCCACAGTTGCCTCTGGGGGTACCTTGCATCTAGGAGACATCATGATCCGTTCACAATTTCAGAAGGCAGCCGGCCACTCTGGGCCATGGGGCCCTGGACATGAATGATGGCCTTTCCCCAGAGAAACAAAAGTCACAGGGATAGGTTCCTGATGTCAATTTGCAGGAGGCACTTGGCACTGTCAAACCAGCCACACTTGCCTCTGGGGACACTTTGCATCTGGGAGGTATCCTGATCCGTTCGGAATTTTAGCAGGCAGCGGGGTATACCGGACCACGGGGCCCTGGGCACGAACCATGGCCTTTCCCCAGACAAACAAAAGTCGCCAGGCCCGGCTCCTGATGTCAGTTTGCAGAAGGCACTTGGCGCTGTCAAAGCAGCCACTGTTGCCTCTGGGGGCACCTAGCATCTGGGAGGTATCCTGATCCGCTCAGAATTTCAGATGGCAGCCGGCCACTCCGGGCCACCGGGCCATGGACATGAATGATGGCCTTTCCCCACAGAAACAAAAGTCACCAGCCTAGGTTCCTGATTTCAATTTGCTGGAGGCACTTGGCACTGTCAAACCAGCCACAGTTGCCTCTGGGGGCACTTTCCATCTGGGAGGCATCCTGATCCGTTCGGTGTTTCAGGAGGCAGCCGGCCACTCCGGACCACAGGGTCCTGGACACGAACGATGGCCTTTCCCCAGAGAAACAAAAGTCACCAGGCCAGGTTCCTGATGTCAGTTTGCAGGAGGCACTTGGCACTGTCAAAACAGCCACAGTTGCCTCTGGGTGCACCTTGTATCTGGGAGACATCCTGATCCTTTTAGAATTTTACAAGGCAGCTGGCCACTCCGGGACACCTTGCACAGGACACTAACCATGGCCTTTCCCCAGAGAAACAAAAGTCACCAGGCCCGGCTCCTGATGTCAGTTTGCAGAAGGCACTTGGCACTGTCAAACCAGCCACACTTGCCTCTGGGGGCACTTGCATCTGGGAGGTATCCTGATCTGTTCAGAATTTCAGAAGGGAGCCGGCCACTCCGGGCCACTGGGCCATGGACATGAATGATGGCCTTTCCCCAGAGAAACAAAAGTCACCAGGCTAGGTTCCTGATGTCAGTTTGCAGGAGGCACTTGGCACTGTCAAACCAGCCACAGTTGCCTCTGGGGGCACTTGCGTCTGGGAGGCATCCTGATCCGTTCGGAATTTCAGCAGGCAGCCGGCCACTCCGGGCCATGGGGCCCTGGACATGAAGGATGGCCTTTCCCCACAGAAACAAAAGTCACCAGCCTAGGTTCCTGATGCCAATTTCCAGGAGGCACTTGGCACTGTCAAACCAGCCAGAGTTGCCTGTGGGGGCACCTTGCATCTAAGAGACATCATGATCCGTTCACAATTTCAGAAGGCAGCCGGCCACTCCGGGCCACTGGGCCATGGACATGAATGATGGCCTTTCCCCAGAGAAACAAAAGTCACCAGGCTAGGTTCCTGATTTCAATTTGCAGGAGGCACTTGGCACTGTCAAAGCAGCCACAGTTGCCTCTAGGGGCACGTTGCATCTGGGAGGCATCCTGATCCGTTCGGAATTTCAGCAGGCAGCCGGCCACTGCGGACCACGGCGCCCTGGTCATGAATGATGATCTTTCCCCAGACCAACAAACTCACCACACCAACTTCCTGATGTCAATACGCAGGAGGCACTTGGCACTGTCAAAGCAGCCACAGTTGCCTCTGGGGGCACTTGCGTCTTGGAGGCATCCTGATCCGTTCGGAATTTCAGCAGGCAGCCGGCCACTCCGGGCCACGGGGCCCTGGATATGAAGGATGGCCTTTCCCCACAGAAACAAAAGTCACCAGGCTAGGTTCCTGATGCCAATTTCCAGGAGGCACTTGGCACTGTCAAACCAGCCACAGTTGCCTGTGGGGGTACCTTGCATCTAGGAGACATCATGATCCGTTCACAATTTCAGAAGGCAGCCGGCCTCTGAGGGCCACGGGGCCCTGGGCACGAACGATGGCCTTTCCCCAGAGAAACAAAAGTCACCAGGCCCGGCTCCTGATGTCAGTTTGCAGGAGGCACTTGGCACTGTCAAAGCAGCCACAGTTGCCTCTGAGGGCACCTTGCATCTGGGAGGCATCCTGATCCGTTCGGTGTTTCAGAAGGCAGCCGGCCACACCGGGCCAATGGACCCTGGACATGAATGATTGTCTTTCCCCAGACAAACAAACTCACCACACCAAATTCCTGATGTCAATGCACAGGAGGCACTTGACACTGTCAAACCAGCCACAGTTGCCTCTGGGGGCACTTGCGTCTGGGAGGCATCCTGATCCGTTCGGAATTTCAGCAGGCAGCTGGACACTGCGGGCCACGGGGCCCTGGACATGAATGATGGCCTTTCCGCAGAGAAACAAAAGTCACCAGGCTAGGTTCCTGATTTCAATTTGCTGGAGGCACTTGGCACTGTCAAACCAGCCACAATTGCCTCTGGGGGTACCTTGCATCTAGGAGACATCATGATCCATTCACAATTTCAGAAGGCAGCCGGCCACTGCGGGCCACGGGGCCCTGGACATGAATGATGGCCTTTCCCCACAGAAACAAAAGTCACCAGGCTAGGTTCCTGATTTCAATTTGCTGGAGGCACTTGGCACTGTCAAAGCAGCCACAGTTGCCTCTGAGGTCACCTTGCATCTGGGAGGCATCCTGATCCGTTCACAATTTCAGCATGCAGCCGGCCACTGCGGACCACGGGGCCCTGGGCACGAACGATGGCCTTTCCCCACAGAAACAAAAGTCACCAGGCTAGGTTCCTGATGTCAGTTTGCAGGAGGCACTTGGCACTGTCAAACCAGCCACAGCTGCCTCTGAGGGCACCTTGCATCTGGGAGGCATCCTGATCCGTTCGGTGTTTCAGAAGGCAGCCGGCCACACCGGGCCAATGGACCCTGGACATGAATGATGGTCTTTCCCCAGACAAACAATCTCACCACACCAACTTCCTGATGTCAATACGCAGGAGGCACTTGGCACTGTCAAACCAGGCAGAGTCGCCTCTGGGGGCACTTTGCATTTGGGTGGTATCCTGATTGTTTCGGAATTTCAGCAGGGAGCCGGCCACTCCGGGCCACCGGGCCCTGGATATGAAGGATGGCCTTTCCCCACAGAAACAAAAGTCACCAGGCTAGGTTCCTGATGTCAATTTGCAGGAGGCACTTGGCACTGTCAAAGCAGCCACAGTTGCCTCTGGGGGTACCTTGCATCTAGGAGACATCATGATCCGTTCACAATTTCAGAAGGCAGCCGGCCACTGAGGGCCACGGGGCCCTGGACATGAATGATGGCCTTTCCCCACAGAAACAAAAGTCGCAGGGCTAGGTTCCTGATGTCAATTTGCAGGAGGCACTTGGCACTGTCAAACCAGCCACTGTTGCCTCTGGGGGCACCTAGCATCTGGGAGGTATCCTGATCCGCTCAGAATTTCAGAAGGCATCCGGCCACTCCGGACCACAGTGTCCTAGACACGAACCATGGCCTTTCCCCAGAGAAACAAAAGTCACCAGGCCCGGCTCCTGTTGTCAGTTTGCAGAAGGCACTTGGCACTGTCAAACCAGCCACTGTTGCCTCTGGGGGCACCTAGCATCTGGGAGGCATCCTGATCCGTTCGCAATTTCAGCAGGCAGCCGGCCACTCCGGACCACGGGGCCCTGGGCAGGAACGATGGCCTTTCCCCACAGAAACAAAAGTCACCAGGCCAGGTTCCTGATGTCAATTTGCAGGAGGCACTTGGCACTGTCAAAGCAGCCACAGTTGCCTGTGGGGGTACCTTGCATCTAGGAGACATCATGATCCGTTCACAATTTCAGAAGGCAGCCGGCCACTCTGGGCCACGGGGCCCTGGACATGAATGATGGCCTTTCCCCAGAGAAACAAAAGTCACAGGGATAGGTTCCTGATGTCAATTTGCAGGAGGCACTTGGCACTGTCAAACCAGCCACACTTGCCTCTGGGGACACTTTGCATCTGGGAGGTATCCTGATCCGTTCGGAATTTTAGCAGGCAGCGGGGTATACCGGACCACGGGGCCCTGGACACGAACCATGGCCTTTCCCCAGACAAACAAAAGTCGCCAGGCCTGGCTCCTGATGTCAGTTTGCAGAAGGCACTTGGCGCTGTCAAAGCAGCCACTGTTGCCTCTGGGGGCACCTAGCATCTGGGAGGTATCCTGATCCGCTCAGAATTTCAGATGGCAGCCGGCCACTCCGGGCCACCGGGCCATGGACATGAATGATGGCCTTTCCCCAGAGAAACAAAAGTCACCAGCCTAGGTTCCTGATTTCAATTTGCTGGAGGCACTTGGCACTGTCAAACCAGCCACACTTGCCTCTGGGGGCACTTTGCATCTGGGAGGCATCCTGATCCGTTCGGTGTTTCAGCAGGCAGCCGGCCACTCCGGACCACAGGGTCCTGGACACGAACCATGGCCTTTCCCCAGAGAAACAAAAGTCACCAGGCCAGGTTCCTGATGTCAGTTTGCAGGAGGCACTTGGCACTGTCAAACCAGCCACAATTGCTTCTGAGGGCACCTTGCATCTGGGAGGCATCCTGATCCGTTTGGTGTTTCAGAAGGCAGCTGGCCACTCCGGGCCACCTTGCTGTGGACACTAACGATGGCCTTCCCCCACAGAAAGAAAAGTCACCAGGCCAGGTTCCTCATGTCAGTTTGCAGGAGGCACTTGGCACTGTCAAAACAGCCACAGTTGCCTCTGGGTGCACCTTGTATCTGGGAGACATCCTGATCCTTTTAGAATTTTACAAGGCAGCTGGCCACTCCGGGCCACCTTGCCCAGGACACTAACCATGGCCTTTCCCCAGAGAAACAAAAGTCACCAGGCCCGGCTCCTGATGTCAGTTTGCAGAAGGCACTTGGCACTGTCAAACCAGCCACTGTTGCCTCTGGGGGTACCTTGCATCTGGGAGGTATCCTGATCCGTTCAGAATTTCAGAAGGGAGCCGGCCACTCCGGGCCACTGGGCCATGGACATGAATGATGGCCTTTCCCCAGAGAAACAAAAGTCACCAGGCTAGGTTCCTGATGTCAGTTTGCAGGAGGCACTTGGCACTGTCAAACCAGCCACAGTTGCCTCTGGGGGCACTTGCGTCTGGGAGGCATCCTGATCCGTTCGGAATTTCAGCAGGCAGCCGGCCACTCCGGGCCATGGGGCCCTGGACATGAAGGATGGCCGTTCCCCACAGAAACAAAAGTCACCAGCCTAGGTTCCTGATGCCAATTTCCAGGAGGCACTTGGCACTGTCAAACCAGCCAGAGTTGCCTGTGGGGGCACCTTGCATCTAGGAGACATCATGATCCGTTCACAATTTCAGAAGGCAGCCGGCCACTGAGGGCCACGGGGCCATGGACATGAATGATGGCCTTTCTCCACAGAAACAAAAGTCACTAGGCTAGGTTCCTCATGTCAGTTTGCAGGAGGCACTTGGCACTGTCAAACCAGCCACACTTGCCTCTGGGGACACTTTGCATCTGGGAGGTATCCTGATCCGTTCGGAATTTCAGCAGGCAGCGGGCTACACCGGACCACGGGGCCCTGGACACGAACGATGGCCTTTCCCCACAGAAACAAAAGTCACCAGGCTAGGTTCCTGATGTCAATTTGCAGGAGGCACTTGACACTGTCAAACCAGCCACAGTTGCCTTTGGGGGTACCTTGCATCTAGGAGACATCATGATCCGTTCACAATTTCAGAAGGCAGCCGGCCACTGAGGGCCACGGGGCCCTGGACATGAATGACGGCCTTTCCCCAGAGAAACAAAAGTCACCAGGCTAGGTTCCTGATGTCAATTTGCAGGAGGCACTTGGCACTGTCAAACCAGCCAGAGTTGCCTGTGGGGGCAACTTGCATCTAGGAGACATCATGATCCGTTCACAATTTCAGAAGGCAGCCGGCCACTGAGGGCCACGGGGCCCTGGACATGAATGATGGCCTTTCCCCACAGAAACAAAAGTCACCAGGCTAGGTTCCTCATGTCAATTTGCAGGAGGCACTTGGCACTGTCCAACCAGCCACACTTGCCTCTGGTGGCACTTTGCATCTGGGAGGTATCCTGATCCGTTCACAATTTTAGCATGCAGCCGGCCACTGAGGGCCACGGGGCCCTGGACATGAATGATGGCCTTTCCCCACAGAAACAAAAGTCACCAGGCTAGGTTCCTCATGTCAATTTGCAGGAGGCACTTGGCACTGTCCAACCAGCCACACTTGCCTCTGGTGGCACTTTGCATCTGGGAGGTATCCTGATCCGTTCACAATTTTAGCATGCAGCCGGCCACTGAGGGCCACGGGGCCCTGGACATGAATGATGGCCTTTCCCCAGAGAAACAAAATTCACCAGGCCAGGTTCCTGATGTCAGTTTGCAGGAGGCACTTGGCACTGTCAAACCAGCCACACTTGCCTCTGCGGCACTTTGCATCTGGGAGGCATCCTGATCCGTTCGGTGTTTCAGCAGGCAGCCGGCCACTCCGGACCACAGGGTCCTGGACACGAACCATGGCCTTTCCCCAGAGAAACAAAAGTCACCAGGCCAGGTTCCTGATGTCAGTTTGCAGGAGGCACTTGGCACTGTCAAAGCAGCCACAATTGCTTCTGAGGGCACCTTGCATCTGGGAGGCATCCTGATCCATTTGGTGTTTCAGAAGGCAGCTGGCCACTCCGGGCCACCTTGCTGTGGACACTAACGATGGCCTTCCCCCACAGAAAGAAAAGTCACCAGGCCAGGTTCCTCATGTCAGTTTGCAGGAGGCACTTGGCACTGTCAAAACAGCCACAGTTGCCTCTGGGTGCACCTTGTATCTGGGAGACATCCTGATCCTTTTAGAATTTTACAAGGCAGCTGGCCACTCCGGGACACCTTGCACAGGACGCTAACCATGGCCTTTCTCCAGACAAACAAAAGTCGCCAGGCCCGGCTCCTGATGTCAGTTTGCAGAAGGCACTTGGCGCTGTCAAACCAGCCACTGTTGCCTCTGGGGGCACCTAGCATCTGGGAGGTATCCTGATCCGCTCAGAATTTCAGAAGGCAGCCGGCCACTCTGGGCCACCGGGCCATGGACATGAATGATGGCCTTTCCCCAGAGAAACAAAAGTCACCAGGCTAGGTTCCTGATGTCAGTTTGCAGGAGGCACTTGGCACTGTCAAACCAGCCACAGTTGCCTCTGAGGGCACCTTGCATCTGGGAGGCATCCTGATCCGTTCGGTGTTTCAGAAGGCAGCCGGCCACACCGGGCCAATGGACCCTGGACATGAATGATGGTCTTTCCCCAGAGAAACAAACTCACCACACCAACTTCCTGATGTCAATACGCAGGAGGCACTTGGCACTGTCAAACGAGCCACAGTTGCCTCTGGGGGCACTTGCGTCTGGGAGGCATCCTGATCCGTTCGGAATTTCAGCAGGCAGCCGGCCACTCCGGGCCATGGGGCCCTGGACATGAAGGATGGCCTTTCCCCACAGAAACAAAAGTCACCAGCCTAGGTTCCTGATGCCAATTTCCAGGAGGCACTTGGCACTGTCAAACCAGCCAGAGTTGCCTGTGGGGGCACCTTGCATCTAGGAGACATCATGATCCGTTCACAATTTCAGAAGGCAGCCGGCCACTGAGGGCCACGGGGCCCTGGACATGAATGATGGCCTTTCCCCACAGAAACAAAAGTCACTAGGCTAGGTTCCTCATGTCAGTTTGCAGGAGGCACTTGGCACTGTCAAACCAGCCACACTTGCCTCTGGGGACACTTTGCATCTGGGAGGTATCCTGATCCGATCGGAATTTCAGAAGGAAGCGGGCTACACCGGACCACGGGGCCCTGGACACGAACCATGGCCTTTCCCCAGACAAACAAAAGTCACCAGGCCCGGCTCCTGATGTCAGTTTGCAGAAGGCACTTGGCACTGTCAAACCAGCCACTGTTGCCTCTGGGTGCACCTTGTATCTGGGAGACATCCTAATCCTTTTAGAATTTTACAAGGCAGCTGGCCACTCCGGGACACCTTGCACAGGACACTAACCATGGCCTTTCCCCAGAGAAACAAAAGTCACCAGGCCAGGTTCCTGATGTCAGTTTTCAGAGGGCACGAGGCACTGTCAAACCAGCCACAATTGCCTCTGGGGGTACCTTGCATCTGAGAGATATCCTGATCTGTACACAATTTAAGAAGGCAGCCGGCCACTCCGGACCACAGGGTCCTGGACACGAACCATGGCCTTTTCCCAGACAAACAAAAGTCACCAGCCTAGGTTCCTGATTTCAATTTGCTGGAGGCACTTGGCACTGTCAAACCAGCCACACTTGCCTCTGGGGGCACTTTGCATCTGGGAGGCATCCTGATCCGTTCGGAATTTCAGCAGGCAGCGGGCTACACCGGACCACGGGGCCCTGGACACGAACCATGGCCTTTCCCCAGAGAAACAAAAGTCACCAGGCCCGGCTCCTGATGTCAGTTTGCAGAAGGCACTTGGCACTGTCAAACCAGCCACACTTGCCTCTGGGGGCACCTAGCATCTGGGAGGTATCCTGATCCGCCCAGAATTTCAGAAGGCAGCCGGCCACTCAGGGCCACCGGGCCATGGACATGAATGATGGCCTTTCCCCAGAGAAACAAAAGTCACCAGGCTAGGTTCCTGATTTCAATTTGCTGGAGGCACTTGGCACTGTCAAACCAGCCACACTTGCCTCTGGGGGCACTTTGCATCTGGGAGGCATCCTGATCCGTTCGGAATTTCAGCAGGCAGCCGGCCACTGCAGACCACGGGGCACTGGACACGAAGGATGGCCTTTCCCCAGAGAAACAAAAGTCACCAGGCCAGGTTCCTGATGTCAGTTTGCAGGAGGCACTTGGCACTGTCAAAGCAGCCACACTTGCCTCTGAGGGCACCTTGCATCTGGGAGGCATCCTGATCCGTTCGGAGTTTCAGAAGGCAGCCGGCCACACCGGGCCAACGGACCCTGGACATGAATGATGGTCTTTCCCCAGAGAAACAAACTCACCACACCAACTTCCTGATGTCAATACGCAGGAGGCACTTGGCACTGTCAAACCAGCCACAGTTGCCTCTGGGGGCACTTGTGTCTGGGTGGCATCCTGATCCGTTCGGAATATCAGAAGGCAGCCGGCCACTCCGGGCCACGGGGCCCTGGACATGAAGGATGGCCTTTCCCCACAGAAACAAAAGTCACCAGGCTAGGTTCCTGATGTCAATTTGCAGGAGGCACTTGACACTGTCAAACCAGCCACAGTTGCCTTTGGGGGTACCTTGCATCTAGGAGACATCATGATCCGTTCACAATTTCAGAAGGCAGCCGGCCACTGAGGGCCACGGGGCCCTGGACATGAATGATGGCCTTTCCCCACAGAAACAAAAGTCACCAGGCTAGGTTCCTGATGTCAATTTGCAGGAGGCACTTGGCACTGTCAAACCAGCCACTGTTGCCTGTGGGGGCAACTTGCATCTAGGAGACATCATGATCCGTTCACAATTTCAGAAGGCAGCCGGCCACTAAGGGCCACGGGGCCCTGGACATGAATGATGGCCTTTCCCCACAGAAACAAAATTCACCAGGCTAGGTTCCTCATGTCAATTTGCAGGAGGCACTTGGCACTGTCAATCCAGCCACACTTGCCTCTGGTGGCACTTTGCATCTGGGAGGTATCCTGATCCGTTCACAATTTTAGCATGCAGCCGGCCACTGCGGACCACGGGGCCCTGGGCACGAACGATGGCCTTTCCCCAGAGAAACAAAAGTCACCAGGCCAGGTTCCTGATGTCAGTTTGCAGGAGGCACTTGGCACTGTCAAAACAGCCACAGTTGCCTCTGGGTGCACCTTGTATCTGGGAGACATCCTGATCCTTTTAGAATTTTACAAGGCAGCTGGCCACTCCGGGACACCTTGCACAGGACGCTAACCATGGCCTTTCTCCAGACAAACAAAAGTCGCCAGGCCTGGCTCCTGATGTCAGTTTGCAGAAGGCACTTGGCGCTGTCAAACCAGCCACTGTTGCCTCTGGGGGCACCTAGCATCTGGGAGGTATCCTGATCCGCTCAGAATTTCAGAAGGCAGCCGGCCACTCTGGGCCACCGGGCCATGGACATGAATGATGGCCTTTCCCCAGAGAAACAAAAGTCACCAGGCTAGGTTCCTGATGTCAGTTTGCAGGAGGCACTTGGCACTGTCAAACCAGCCACAGTTGCCTCTGAGGGCACCTTGCATCTGGGAGGCATCCTGATCCGTTCGGTGTTTCAGAAGGCAGCCGGCCACACCGGGCCAATGGACCCTGGACATGAATGATGGTCTTTCCCCAGACAAACAAACTCACCACACCAACTTCCTGATGTCAATACGCAGGAGGCACTTGGCACTGTCAAACCAGCCACAGTTGCCTCTGGGGGCACTTGCGTCTGGGAGGCATCCTGATCCGTTCGGAATTTGAGCAGGCAGCCGGCCACTCCGGGCCATGGGGCCCTGGACATGAAGGATGGCCTTTCCCCACAGAAACAAAAGTCACCAGCCTAGGTTCCTGATGCCAATTTCCAGGAGGCACTTGGCACTGTCAAACCAGCCAGAGTTGCCTGTGGGGGCACCTTGCATCTAGGAGACATCATGATCCGTTCACAATTTCAGAAGGCAGCCGGCCACTGAGGGCCACGGGGCCCTGGACATGAATGATGGCCTTTCCCCACAGAAACAAAAGTCACTAGGCTAGGTTCCTCATGTCAGTTTGCAGGAGGCACTTGGCACTGTCAAACCAGCCACACTTGCCTCTGGGGACACTTTGCATCTGGGAGGTATCCTGATCCGTTCGGAATTTCAGCAGGGAGCGGGCTACACCGGACCACGGGGCCCTGGACACGAACGATGGCCTTTCCCCAGACAAACAAAAGTCACCAGGCCTGGCTCCTGATGTCAGTTTGCAGAAGGCACTTGGCACTGTCAAACCAGCCACTGTTGCCTCTGGGTGCACCTTGCATCTGGGAGACATCCTAATCCTTTTAGAATTTTACAAGGCAGCTGGCCACTCCGGGACACCTTGCACAGGACACTAACCATGGCCTTTCCCCAGAGAAACAAAAGTCACCAGGCCAGGTTCCTGATGTCAGTTTTCAGAGGGCACGAGGCACTGTCAAACCAGCCACAATTGCCTCTGGGGGTACCTTGCATCTGAGAGATATCCTGATCTGTACACAATTTAAGAAGGCAGCCGGCCACTCCGGACCACAGGGTCCTGGACACGAACCATGGCCTTTTCCCAGACAAACAAAAGTCACCAGGCCCGGCTCCTGATGTCAGTTTGCAGAAGGCACTTGGCACTGTCAAACCAGCCACTGTTGCCTCTGGGGGCACCTAGCATCTGGGAGGTATACTGATCCGCTCAGAATTTCAGAAGGCAGCCGGCCACTCAGGGCCACCGGGCCATGGACATGAATGATGGCCTTTCCCCAGAGAAACAAAAGTCACCAGGCTAGGTTCCTGATTTCAATTTGCTGGAGGCACTTGGCACTGTCAAACCAGCCACACTTGCCTCTGGGGGCACTTTGCATCTGGGAGGCATCCTGATCCGTTCGGAATTTCAGCAGGCAGCCGGCCACTGCAGACCACGGGGCACTGGACACGAACGATGGCCTTTCCCCAGAGAAACAAAAGTCACCAGGCCAGGTTCCTGATGTCAGTTTGCAGGAGGCACTTGGCACTGTCAAAGCAGCCACACTTGCCTCTGAGGGCACCTTGCATCTGGGAGGCATCCTGATCCGTTCGGAGTTTCAGAAGGCAGCCGGCCACACCGGGCCAACGGACCCTGGACATGAATGATGGTCTTTCCCCAGAGAAACAAACTCACCACACCAACTTCCTGATGTCAATACGCAGGAGGCACTTGGCACTGTCAAACCAGCCACAGTTGCCTCTGGGGGCACTTGTGTCTGGGTGGCATCCTGATCCGTTCGGAATATCAGAAGGCAGCCGGCCACTCCGGGCCACGGGGCCCTGGACATGAAGGATGGCCTTTCCCCACAGAAACAAAAGTCACCAGGCTAGGTTCCTGATGTCAATTTGCAGGAGGCACTTGACACTGTCAAACCAGCCACAGTTGCCTTTGGGGGTACCTTGCATCTAGGAGACATCATGATCCGTTCACAATTTCAGAAGGCAGCCGGCCACTGAGGGCCACGGGGCCCTGGACATGAATGATGGCCTTTCCCCACAGAAACAAAAGTCACCAGGCTAGGTTCCTGATGTCAATTTGCAGGAGGCACTTGGCACTGTCAAACCAGCCACTGTTGCCTGTGGGGGCAACTTGCATCTAGGAGACATCATGATCCGTTCACAATTTCAGAAGGCAGCCGGCCACTAAGGGCCACGGGGCCCTGGACATGAATGATGGCCTTTCCCCACAGAAACAAAATTCACCAGGCTAGGTTCCTCATGTCAATTTGCAGGAGGCACTTGGCACTGTCAATCCAGCCACACTTGCCTCTGGTGGCACTTTGCATCTGGGAGGTATCCTGATCCGTTCACAATTTTAGCATGCAGCCGGCCACTGCGGACCACGGGGCCCTGGGCACGAACGATGGCCTTTCCCCAGAGAAACAAAAGTCACCAGGCCAGGTTCCTGATGTCAGTTTGCAGGAGGCACTTGGCACTGTCAAAACAGCCACAGTTGCCTCTGGGTGCACCTTGTATCTGGGAGACATCCTGATCCTTTTAGAATTTTACAAGGCAGCTGGCCACTCCGGGACACCTTGCACAGGACGCTAACCATGGCCTTTCTCCAGACAAACAAAAGTCGCCAGGCCTGGCTCCTGATGTCAGTTTGCAGAAGGCACTTGGCGCTGTCAAACCAGCCACTGTTGCCTCTGGGGGCACCTAGCATCTGGGAGGTATCCTGATCCGCTCAGAATTTCAGAAGGCAGCCGGCCACTCTGGGCCACCGGGCCATGGACATGAATGATGGCCTTTCCCCAGAGAAACAAAAGTCACCAGGCTAGGTTCCTGATGTCAGTTTGCAGGAGGCACTTGGCACTGTCAAACCAGCCACAGTTGCCTCTGAGGGCACCTTGCATCTGGGAGGCATCCTGATCCGTTCGGTGTTTCAGAAGGCAGCCGGCCACACCGGGCCAATGGACCCTGGACATGAATGATGGTCTTTCCCCAGACAAACAAACTCACCACACCAACTTCCTGATGTCAATACGCAGGAGGCACTTGGCACTGTCAAACCAGCCACAGTTGCCTCTGGGGGCACTTGCGTCTGGGAGGCATCCTGATCCGTTCGGAATTTGAGCAGGCAGCCGGCCACTCCGGGCCATGGGGCCCTGGACATGAAGGATGGCCTTTCCCCACAGAAACAAAAGTCACCAGCCTAGGTTCCTGATGCCAATTTCCAGGAGGCACTTGGCACTGTCAAACCAGCCAGAGTTGCCTGTGGGGGCACCTTGCATCTAGGAGACATCATGATCCGTTCACAATTTCAGAAGGCAGCCGGCCACTGAGGGCCACGGGGCCCTGGACATGAATGATGGCCTTTCCCCACAGAAACAAAAGTCACTAGGCTAGGTTCCTCATGTCAGTTTGCAGGAGGCACTTGGCACTGTCAAACCAGCCACACTTGCCTCTGGGGACACTTTGCATCTGGGAGGTATCCTGATCCGTTCGGAATTTCAGCAGGGAGCGGGCTACACCGGACCACGGGGCCCTGGACACGAACGATGGCCTTTCCCCAGACAAACAAAAGTCACCAGGCCTGGCTCCTGATGTCAGTTTGCAGAAGGCACTTGGCACTGTCAAACCAGCCACTGTTGCCTCTGGGTGCACCTTGCATCTGGGAGACATCCTAATCCTTTTAGAATTTTACAAGGCAGCTGGCCACTCCGGGACACCTTGCACAGGACACTAACCATGGCCTTTCCCCAGAGAAACAAAAGTCACCAGGCCAGGTTCCTGATGTCAGTTTTCAGAGGGCACGAGGCACTGTCAAACCAGCCACAATTGCCTCTGGGGGTACCTTGCATCTGAGAGATATCCTGATCTGTACACAATTTAAGAAGGCAGCCGGCCACTCCGGACCACAGGGTCCTGGACACGAACCATGGCCTTTTCCCAGACAAACAAAAGTCACCAGGCCCGGCTCCTGATGTCAGTTTGCAGAAGGCACTTGGCACTGTCAAACCAGCCACTGTTGCCTCTGGGGGCACCTAGCATCTGGGAGGTATCCTGATCCGTTCAGAATTTCAGAAGGGAGCCGGCCACTCCGGGCCACTGGGCCATGGACATGAATGATGGCCTTTCCCCAGAGAAACAAAAGTCACCAGCCTAGGTTCCTGATTTCAATTTGCTGGAGGCACTTGGCACTGTCAAACCAGCCACAGTTGCCTCTGGGGGCACTTTGCATCTGGGAGGCATCCTGATCCGTTCGGAATTTCAGCAGGCAGCGGGCTACACCGGACCACGGGGCCCTGGACACGAACCATGGCCTTTCCCCAGACAAACAAAAGTCACCAGGCCCGGCTCCTGTTGTCAGTTTGCAGAAGGCACTTGGCACTGTCAAACCAGCCACTGTTGCCTCTGGGGGCACCTAGCATCTGGGAGGTATCCTGATCCGCCCAGAATTTCAGAAGGCTGCCGGCCACTCAGGGCCACCGGGCCATGGACATGAATGATGGCCTTTCCCCAGAGAAACAAAAGTCACCAGGCTAGGTTCCTGATTTCAATTTGCTGGAGGCACTTGGCACTGTCAAACCAGCCACTGTTGCCTCTGGGTGCACCTTGCATCTGGGAGACATCCTAATCCTTTTAGAATTTTACAAGGCAGCTGGCCACTCCGGGACACCTTGCACAGGACACTAACCATGGCCTTTCCCCAGAGAAACAAAAGTCACCAGGCCAGGTTCCTGATGTCAGTTTTCAGAGGGCACGAGGCACTGTCAAACCAGCCACAATTGCCTCTGGGGGTACCTTGCATCTGAGAGATATCCTGATCTGTACACAATTTAAGAAGGCAGCCGGCCACTCCGGACCACAGGGTCCTGGACACGAACCATGGCCTTTTCCCAGACAAACAAAAGTCACCAGGCCCGGCTCCTGATGTCAGTTTGCAGAAGGCACTTGGCACTGTCAAACCAGCCACTGTTGCCTCTGGGGGCACCTAGCATCTGGGAGGTATCCTGATCCGTTCAGAATTTCAGAAGGGAGCCGGCCACTCCGGGCCACTGGGCCATGGACATGAATGATGGCCTTTCCCCAGAGAAACAAAAGTCACCAGCCTAGGTTCCTGATTTCAATTTGCTGGAGGCACTTGGCACTGTCAAACCAGCCACAGTTGCCTCTGGGGGCACTTTGCATCTGGGAGGCATCCTGATCCGTTCGGAATTTCAGCAGGCAGCGGGCTACACCGGACCACGGGGCCCTGGACACGAACCATGGCCTTTCCCCAGACAAACAAAAGTCACCAGGCCCGGCTCCTGTTGTCAGTTTGCAGAAGGCACTTGGCACTGTCAAACCAGCCACTGTTGCCTCTGGGGGCACCTAGCATCTGGGAGGTATCCTGATCCGCCCAGAATTTCAGAAGGCAGCCGGCCACTCAGGGCCACCGGGCCATGGACATGAATGATGGCCTTTCCCCAGAGAAACAAAAGTCACCAGGCTAGGTTCCTGATTTCAATTTGCTGGAGGCACTTGGCACTGTCAAACCAGCCACTGTTGCCTCTGGGTGCACCTTGTATCTGGGAGACATCCTAATCCTTTTAGAATTTTACAAGGCAGCTGGCCACTCCGGGCCACCTTGCACAGGACACTAACCATGGCCTTTCCCCAGAGAAACAAAAGTCACCAGGCCAGGTTCCTGATGTCAGTTTTCAGAGGGCACGAGGCACTGTCAAACCAGCCACAATTGCCTCTGGGGGTACCTTGCATCTGAGAGATATCCTGATCTGTACACAATTTCAGAAGGCATCCGGCAACTCCGGACCACAGGGTCCTGGACACGAACCATGGCCTTTTCCCAGACAAACAAAAGTCACCAGGCCCGGCTCCTGATGTCAGTTTGCAGAAGGCACTTGGCACTGTCAAACCAGCCACACTTGCCTCTGGGGGCACCTAGCATCTGGGAGGTATCCTGATCCGTTCAGAATTTCAGAAGGGAGCCGGCCACTCCGGGCCACTGGGCCATGGACATGAATGATGGCCTTTCCCCAGAGAAACAAAAGTCACCAGGCTAGGTTCCTGATTTCAATTTGCTGGAGGCACTTGGCACTGTCAAACCAGCCACACTTGCCTCTGGGGGCACTTTGCATCTGGGAGGCATCCTGATCCGTTCGGAATTTCAGCAGGCAGCCGGCCACTGCAGACCACGGGGCACTGGGCACGAACGATGGCCTTTCCCCAGAGAAACAAAAGTCACCAGGCCAGGTTCCTGATGTCAGTTTGCAGGAGGCACTTGGCACTGTCAAAGCAGCCACAGTTGCCTCTGAGGGCACCTTGCATCTGGGAGGCATCCTGATCCGTTCGGAGTTTCAGAAGGCAGCCGGCCACACCGGGCCAACGGACCATGGACATGAATGATGGTCTTTCCCCAGAGAAACAAACTCACCACACCAACTTCCTGATGTCAATACGCAGGAGGCACTTGGCACTGTCAAACCAGCCACAGTTGCCTCTGGGGGCACTTGTGTCTGGGTGGCATCCTGATCCGTTCGGAATTTCAGAAGGCAGCCGGCCACTCAGGGCCACGGGGCCCTGGACATGAAGGATGGCCTTTCCCCACAGAAACAAAAGTCACCAGGCTAGGTTCCTGATGTCAATTTGCAGGAGGCACTTGACACTGTCAAACCAGCCACAGTTGCCTTTGGGGGTACCTTGCATCTAGGAGACATCATGATCCGTTCACAATTTCAGAAGGCAGCCGGCCACTGAGGGCCACGGGGCCCTGGACATGAATGACGGCCTTTCCCCAGAGAAACAAAAGTCACCAGGCTAGGTTCCTGATGTCAATTTGCAGGAGGCACTTGGCACTGTCAAACCAGCCACTGTTGCCTGTGGGGGCAACTTGCATCTAGGAGACATCATGATCCATTCACAATTTCAGAAGGCAGCCGGCCACTGAGGGCCACGGGGCCCTGGACATGAATGATGGCCTTTCCCCACAGAAACAAAAGTCACCAGGCTAGGTTCCTCATGTCAATTTGCAGGAGGCACTTGGCACTGTCAAACCAGCCACACTTGCCTCTGGTGGCACTTTGCATCTGGGAGGTATCCTGATCCGTTCGGAATTTTAGCATGCAGCCGGCCACTGCGGACCACGGGGCCCTGGACATGAATGATGGCCTTTCCCCAGAGAAACAAAAGTCACCAGGCCAGGTTCCTGATGTCAGTTTGCAGGAGGCACTTGGCACTGTCAAACCAGCCACAGTTGCCTCTGAAGGCACCTTGCATCTTGGAGGCATCCTGATCCGTTCGGAGTTTCAGAAGGCAGCCGGCCACACCGGGCCAACGGACCCTGGACATGAATGATGGTCTTTCCCCAGAGAAACAAACTCACCACACCAACTTCCTGATGTCAATACGCAGGAGGCACTTGGCACTGTCAAACCAGCCACAGTTGCCTCTGGGGGCACTTGTGTCTGGGTGGCATCCTGATCCGTTCGGAATTTCAGAAGGCAGCCGGCCACTCAGGGCCACCGGGCCATGGACATGAATGATGGCCTTTCCCCAGAGAAACAAAAGTCACCAGGCTAGGTTCCTGATTTCAATTTGCTGGAGGCACTTGGCACTGTCAAACCAGCCACACTTGCCTCTGGGGGCACTTTGCATCTGGGAGACATCCTGATCCGTTCGGAATTTCAGCAGGCAGCCGGCCACTGCAGACCACGGGGCACTGGACACGAACGATGGCCTTTCCCCAGAGAAACAAAAGTCACCAGGCCAGGTTCCTGATGTCAGTTTGCAGGAGGCACTTGGCACTGTCAAACCAGCCACAGTTGCCTCTGAGGGCACCTTGCATCTGGGAGGCATCCTGATCCGTTCGGAATTTCAGAAGGCAGCCGGCCACACCGGGCCAACGGACCCTGGACATGAATGATGGTCTTTCCCCAGAGAAACAAACTCACCACACCAACTTCCTGATGTCAATACGCAGGAGGCACTTGGCACTGTCAAACCAGCCACAGTTGCCTCTGGGGGCACTTGTGTCTGGGTGGCATCCTGATCCGTTCGGAATTTCAGAAGGCAGCCAGCCACTCCGGGCCACGGGGCCCTGGACATGAAGGATGGCCTTTCCCCACAGAAACAAAAGTCACCAGGCTAGGTTCCTGATGTCAATTTGCAGGAGGCACTTGACACTGTCAAACCAGCCACAGTTGCCTTTGGGGGTACCTTGCATCTAGGAGACATCATGATCCGTTCACAATTTCAGAAGGCAGCCGGCCACTGAGGGCCACGGGGCCCTGGACATGAATGACGGCCATTCCCCACAGAAACAAAAGTCACCAGGCTAGGTTCCTGATGTCAATTTGCAGGAGGCACTTGGCACTGTCAAACCAGCCACTGTTGCCTGTGGGGGCAACTTGCATCTAGGAGACATCATGATCCGTTCAGAATTTCAGAAGGCAGCCGGCCACTGAGGGCCACGGGGCCCTGGACATGAATGATGGCCTTTCCCCAGAGAAACAAAAGTCACCAGGCTAGGTTCCTCATGTCAATTTGCAGGAGGCACTTGGCACTGTCAAACCAGCCACACTTGCCTCTGGTGGCACTTTGCATCTGGGAGGTATCCTGATCCGTTCGGAATTTTAGCATGCAGCCGGCCACTGCGGACCACGGGGCCCTGGACATGAATGATGGCCTTTCCCCAGAGAAACAAAAGTCACCAGGCCAGGTTCCTGATTTCAATTTGCTGGAGGCACTTGGCACTGTCAAACCAGCCACACTTGCCTCTGCGGCACTTTGCATCTGGGAGGCATCCTGATCCGTTCGGTGTTTCAGCAGGCAGCCGGCCACTCTGGGCCACAGGGTCCTGGACACGAACGATGGCCTTTCCCCAGAGAAACAAAAGTCACCAGGCCAGGTTCCTGATGTCAGTTTGCAGGAGGCACTTGGCACTGTCAAAGCAGCCACAATTGCTTCTGAGGGCACCTTGCATCTGGGAGGCATCCTGATCCATTTGGTGTTTCAGAAGGCAGCTGGCCACTCCGGGCCACCTTGCTGTGGACACTAACGATGGCCTTCCCCCACAGAAAGAAAAGTCACCAGGCCAGGTTCCTCATGTCAGTTTGCAGGAGGCACTTGGCACTGTCAAAACAGCCACACTTGCCTCTGGGTGCACCTTGTATCTGGGAGACATCCTGATCCTTTTAGAATTTTACAAGGCAGCTGGCCACTCCGGGACACCTTGCACAGGACGCTAACCATGGCCTTTCTCCAGACAAACAAAAGTCGCCAGGCCCGGCTCCTGATGTCAGTTTGCAGAAGGCACTTGGCGCTGTCAAACCAGCCACTGTTGCCTCTGGGGGCACCTAGCATCTGGGAGGTATCCTGATCCGCTCAGAATTTCAGAAGGCAGCCGGCCACTCTGGGCCACCGGGCCATGGACATGAATGATGGCCTTTCCCCAGAGAAACAAAAGTCACCAGGCTAGGTTCCTGATGTCAGTTTGCAGGAGGCACTTGGCACTGTCAAACCAGCCACAGTTGCCTCTGAGGGCACCTTGCATCTGGGAGGCATCCTGATCCGTTCGGTGTTTCAGAAGGCAGCCGGCCACACCGGGCCAATGGACCCTGGACATGAATGATGGTCTTTCCCCAGAGAAACAAACTCACCACACCAACTTCCTGATGTCAATACGCAGGAGGCACTTGGCACTGTCAAACCAGCCACAGTTGCCTCTGGGGGCACTTGCGTCTGGGAGGCATCCTGATCCGTTCGGAATTTCAGCAGGCAGCCGGCCACTCCGGGCCATGGGGCCCTGGACATGAAGGATGGCCTTTCCCCACAGAAACAAAAGTCACCAGCCTAGGTTCCTGATGCCAATTTGCAGGAGGCACTTGGCACTGTCAAACCAGCCAGAGTTGCCTGTGGGGGCACCATGCATCTAGGAGACATCATGATCCGTTCAAAATTTCAGAAGGCAGCCGGCCACTGAGGGCCACGGGGCCCTGGACATGAATGATGGCCTTTCCCCACAGAAACAAAAGTCACTAGGCTAGGTTCCTCATGTCAGTTTGCAGGAGGCACTTGGCACTGTCAAACCAGCCACACTTGCCTCTGGGGACACTTTGCATCTGGGAGGTATCCTGATCCGTTCGGAATTTCAGCAGGGAGCGGGCTACACCGGACCACGGGGCCCTGGACACGAACCATGGCCTTTCCCCAGACAAACAAAAGTCACCAGGCCCGGCTCCTGATGTCAGTTTGCAGAAGGCACTTGGCACTGTCAAACCAGCCACTGTTGCCTCTGGGTGCACCTTGCATCTGGGAGACATCCTAATCCTTTTAGAATTTTACAAGGCAGCTGGCCACTCCGGGACACCTTGCACAGGACACTAACCATGGCCTTTCCCCAGAGAAACAAAAGTCACCAGGCCAGGTTCCTGATGTCAGTTTTCAGAGGGCACGAGGCACTGTCAAACCAGCCACAATTGCCTCTGGGGGTACCTTGCATCTGAGAGATATCCTGATCTGTACACAATTTCAGAAGGCAGCCGGCCACTCCGGACCACAGGGTCCTGGACACGAACCATGGCCTTTTCCCAGACAAACAAAAGTCACCAGGCCCGGCTCCTGATGTCAGTTTGCAGAAGGCACTTGGCACTGTCAAACCAGCCACTGTTGCCTCTGGGGGCACCTAGCATCTGGGAGGTATCCTGATCCGTTCAGAATTTCAGAAGGGAGCCGGCCACTCCGGGCCACTGGGCCATGGACATGAATGATGGCCTTTCCCCTGAGAAACAAAAGTCACCAGCCTAGGTTCCTGATTTCAATTTGCTGGAGGCACTTGGCACTGTCAAACCAGCCACACTTGCCTCTGGGGGCACTTTGCATCTGGGAGGCATCCTGATCCGTTCGGAATTTCAGCAGGCAGCGGGCTACACCGGACCACGGGGCCCTGGACACGAACCATGGCCTTTCCCCAGACAAACAAAAGTCACCAGGCCCGGCTCCTGTTGTCAGTTTGCAGAAGGCACTTGGCACTGTCAAACCAGCCACTGTTGCCTCTGGGGGCACCTAGCATCTGGGAGGTATCCTGATCCGCCCAGAATTTCAGAAGGCAGCCGGCCACTCAGGGCCACCGGGCCATGGACATGAATGATGGCCTTTCCCCAGAGAAACAAAAGTCACCAGGCTAGGTTCCTGATTTCAATTTGCTGGAGGCACTTGGCACTGTCAAACCAGCCACAGTTGCCTCTGGGTGCACCTTGTATCTGGGAGACATCCTAATCCTTTTAGAATTTTACAAGGCAGCTGGCCACTCCGGGACACCTTGCACAGGACACTAACCATGGCCTTTCCCCAGAGAAACAAAAGTCACCAGTCCAGGTTCCTGATGTCAGTTTTCAGAGGGCACGAGGCACTGTCAAACCAGCCACAATTGCCTCTGGGGGTACCTTGCATCTGAGAGATATCCTGATCTGTACACAATTTCAGAAGGCATCCGGCAACTCCGGACCACAGGGTCCTGGACACGAACCATGGCCTTTTCCCAGACAAACAAAAGTCACCAGGCCCGGCTCCTGATGTCAGTTTGCAGAAGGCACTTGGCACTGTCAAACCAGCCACACTTGCCTCTGGGGGCACCTAGCATCTGGGAGGTATCCTGATCCGTTCAGAATTTCAGAAGGGAGCCGGCCACTCCGGGCCACTGGGCCATGGACATGAATGATGGCCTTTCCCCAGAGAAACAAAAGTCACCAGCCTAGGTTCCTGATTTCAATTTGCTGGAGGCACTTGGCACTGTCAAACCAGCCACACTTGCCTCTGGGGGCACTTTGCATCTGGGAGGCATCCTGATCCGTTCGGAATTTCAGCAGGCAGCCGGCCACTGCAGACCACGGGGCACTGGGCACGAACGATGGCCTTTCCCCAGAGAAACAAAAGTCACCAGGCCAGGTTCCTGATGTCAGTTTGCAGGAGGCACTTGGCACTGTCAAACCAGCCACAGTTGCCTCTGAAGGCACCTTGCATCTGGGAGGCATCCTGATCCGTTCGGAGTTTCAGAAGGCAGCCGGCCACACCGGGCCAACGGACCCTGGACATGAATGATGGTCTTTCCCCAGAGAAACAAACTCACCACACCAACTTCCTGATGTCAATACGCAGGAGGCACTTGGCACTGTCAAACCAGCCACAGTTGCCTCTGGGGGCACTTGTGTCTGGGTGGCATCCTGATCCGTTCGGAATTTCAGAAGGCAGCCGGCCACTCCGGGCCACGGGGCCCTGGACATGAAGGATGGCCTTTCCCCACAGAAACAAAAGTCACCAGGCTAGGTTCCTGATGTCAATTTGCAGGAGGCACTTGACACTGTCAAACCAGCCACAGTTGCCTTTGGGGGTACCTTGCATCTAGGAGACATCATGATCCGTTCACAATTTCAGAAGGCAGCCGGCCACTGAGGGCCACGGGGCCCTGGACATGAATGATGGCCTTTCCCCACAGAAACAAAAGTCACCAGGCTAGGTTCCTGATGTCAATTTGCAGGAGGCACTTGGCTCTGTCAAACCAGCCACTGTTGCCTGTGGGGGCAACTTGCATCTTGCAGTCATCATGATCCGTTCACAATTTCAGAAGGCAGCCGGCCACTGAGGGCCACGGGGCCCTGGACGTGAATGATGGCCTTTCCCCACAGAAACAAAAGTCACCAGGCTAGGTTCCTGATGTCAATTTGCAGGAGGCACTTGGCACTGTCAAACCAGCCACACTTGCCTCTGGGGGCACTTTGCATCTGGGAGGTATCCTGATCCGTTCGGAATTTTAGCAGGCAGCGGGCTACAACGGACCACGGGGCCCTGGACACTAGCCATGGCCTTTCCCCAGACAAACAAAAGTCACCAGGCCCGGCTCCTGATGTCAGTTTGCAGAAGGCACTTGGCACTGTCAAACCAGCCACTGTTGCCTCTGGGGGCACCTAGCATCTGGGAGGTATACTGATCCGCTCAGAATTTCAGAAGGCAGCCGGCCACTCAGGGCCACCGGGCCATGGACATGAATGATGGCCTTTCCCCAGAGAAACAAAAGTCACCAGGCTAGGTTCCTGATGTCAGTTTGCAGGAGGCACTTGGCACTGTCAAACCAACCACACTTGCCTCTGGGGGCACTTGCATCTTGGAGGCACCCTGATCCGTTCACAATTTCAGCAGGCAGCCGGCCACTCCGGGCCACGGGGCCCTGGATATGAAGGATGGCCTTTCCCCACAGAAACAAAAGTCACCAGGCTAGGTTCCTGATGTCAATTTGCAGGAGGCACTTGGCACTGTCAAAGCAGCCAGAGTTGCCTGTGGGTGTACCTTGCATCTAGGAGACATCATGATCCGTTCACAATTTCAGAAGGCAGCCAGACACTGCGGGCCACGGGGCCATGGACATGAATGATGGCCTTTCCCCAGAGAAACAAAAGTCACCAGGCTAGGTTCCTGATGTCAGTTTGCAGGAGGCACTTGGCACTGTCAAACCAGCCACAGTTGCCTCTGAGGGCACCTTGCATCTGGGAGGCATCCTGATCCGTTCGGTGTTTCAGAAGGCAGCCGGCCACACCGGGCCAATGGACCCTGGACATGAATGATGGTCTTTCCCCAGACAAACAAACTCACCACACCAACTTCCTGATGTCAATACGCAGGAGGCACTTGGCACTGTCAAACCAGCCACAGTTGCCTCTGGGGGCACTTGCGTCTGGGAGGCATCCTGATCCGTTCGGAATTTCAGCAGGCAGCCGCCCACTCCGGGCCATGGGGCCCTGGACATGAAGGATGGCCTTTCCCCACAGAAACAAAAGTCACCAGCCTAGGTTCCTGATGCCAATTTGCAGGAGGCACTTGGCACTGTCAAACCAGCCAGAGTTGCCTGTGGGGGCACCTTGCATCTAGGAGACATCATGATCCGTTCACAATTTCAGAAGGCAGCCGGCCACTGAGGGCCACGGGGCCCTGGACATGAATGATGGCCTTTCCCCACAGAAACAAAAGTCACTAGGCTAGGTTCCTCATGTCAGTTTGCAGGAGGCACTTGGCACTGTCAAACCAGCCACACTTGCCTCTGGGGACACTTTGCATCTGGGAGGTATCCTGATCTGTACACAATTTCAGAAGGCAGCCGGCCACTCCGGACCACAGGGTCCTGGACACGAACCATGGCCTTTTCCCAGACAAACAAAAGTCACCAGGCCCGGCTCCTGATGTCAGTTTGCAGAAGGCACTTGGCACTGTCAAACCAGCCACTGTTGCCTCTGGGGGCACCTAGCATCTGGGAGGTATCCTGATCCGTTCAGAATTTCAGAAGGGAGCCGGCCACTCCGGGCCACTGGGCCATGGACATGAATGATGGCCTTTCCCCAGAGAAACAAAAGTCACCAGGCTAGGTTCCTGATTTCAATTTGCTGGAGGCACTTGGCACTGTCAAACCAGCCACACTTGCCTCTGGGGGCACTTTGCATCTGGGAGGCATCCTGATCCGTTCGGAATTTCAGCAGGCAGCGGGCTACACCGGACCACGGGGCCCTGGACACGAACCATGGCCTTTCCCCAGACAAACAGAAGTCACCAGGCCCGGCTCCTGTTGTCAGTTTGCAGAAGGCACTTGGCACTGTCAAACCAGTCACTGTTGCCTCTGGGGGCACCTAGCATCTGGGAGGTATCCTGATCCGCCCAGAATTTCAGAAGGCAGCCGGCCACTCAGGGCCACCGGGCCATGGACATGAATGATGGCCTTTCCCCAGAGAAACAAAAGTCACCAGGCTAGGTTCCTGATTTCAATTTGCTGGAGGCACTTGGCACTGTCAAACCAGCCACAGTTGCCTCTGGGTGCACCTTGTATCTGGGAGACATCCTAATCCTTTTAGAATTTTACAAGGCAGCTGGCCACTCCGGGACACCTTGCACAGGACACTAACCATGGCCTTTCCCCAGAGAAACAAAAGTCACCAGTCCAGGTTCCTGATGTCAGTTTTCAGAGGGCACGAGGCACTGTCAAACCAGCCACAATTGCCTCTGGGGGTACCTTGCATCTGAGAGATATCCTGATCTGTACACAATTTCAGAAGGCATCCGGCAACTCCGGACCACAGGGTCCTGGACACGAACCATGGCCTTTTCCCAGACAAACAAAAGTCACCAGGCCCGGCTCCTGATGTCAGTTTGCAGGAGGCACTTGGCACTGTCAAACCAGCCACAGTTGCCTCTGAAGGCACCTTGCATCTGGGAGGCATCCTGATCCGTTCGGAGTTTCAGAAGGCAGCCGGCCACACCGGGCCAACGGACCCTGGATATGAATGATGGTCTTTCCCCAGAGAAACAAACTCACCACACCAACTTCCTGATGTCAATACGCAGGAGGCACTTGGCACTGTCAAACCAGCCACAGTTGCCTCTGGGGGCACTTGTGTCTGGGTGGCATCCTGATCCGTTCGGAATTTCAGAAGGCAGCCGGCCACTCCGGGCCACGGGGCCCTGGACATGAAGGATGGCCTTTCCCCACAGAAACAAAAGTCACCAGGCTAGGTTCCTGATGTCAATTTGCAGGAGGCACTTGACACTGTCAAACCAGCCACAGTTGCCTTTGGGGGTACCTTGCATCTAGGAGACATCATGATCCGTTCACAATTTCAGAAGGCAGCCGGCCACACCGGGCCAACGGACCCTGGACATGAATGATGGCCTTTCCCCACAGAAACAAAAGTCACCAGGCTAGGTTCCTGATGTCAATTTGCAGGAGGCACTTGGCACTGTCAAACCAGCCACTGTTGCCTGTGGGGGCAACTTGCATCTAGGAGACATCATGATCCGTTCACAATTTCAGAAGGCAGCCGGCCACTGAGGGCCACGGGGCCCTGGACGTGAATGATGGTCTTTCCCCGCAGAAACAAAAGTCACCAGGCTAGGTTCCTCATGTCAATTTGCAGGAGGCACTTGGCACTGTCAAACCAGCCACACTTGCCTCTGGGGGCACTTTGCATCTGGGAGGTATCCTGATCAGTTCGGAATTTTAGCAGGCAGCGGGCTACAACGGACCACGGGGCCCTGGACACGAACCATGGCCTTTCCCCAGACAAACAAAAGTCACCAGGCCCGGCTCCTGATGTCAGTTTGCAGAAGGCACTTGGCACTGTCAAACCAGCCACTGTTGCCTCTGGGGGCACCTAGCATCTGGGAGGTATACTGATCCGCTCAGAATTTCAGAAGGCAGCCGGCCACTCAGGGCCACCGGGCCATGGACATGAATGATGGCCTTTCCCCACAGAAACAAAAGTCACCAGGCTAGGTTCCTGATGTCAATTTGCAGGAGGCACTTGGCACTGTCAAACCAGCCACTGTTGCCTGTGGGGGCAACTTGCATCTAGGAGACATCATGATCCGTTCACAATTTCAGAAGGCAGCCGGCCACTGAGCGCCACGGGGCCCTGGACATGAATGATGGCCTTTCCCCACAGAAACAAAAGTCACCAGGCTAGGTTCCTCATGTCAATTTGCAGGAGGCACTTGGCACTGTCAATCCAGCCACACTTGCCTCTGGTGGCACTTTGCATCTGGGAGGTATCCTGATCCGTTCACAATTTTAGCATGCAGCCGGCCACTGCGGACCACGGGGCCCTGGGCACGAACGATGGCCTTTCCCCAGAGAAACAAAAGTCACCAGGCCAGGTTCCTGATGTCAGTTTGCAGGAGGCACTTGGCACTGTCAAAACAGCCACAGTTGCCTCTGGGTGCACCTTGTATCTGGGAGACATCCTGATCCTTTTAGAATTTTACAAGGCAGCTGGCCACTCCGGGACACCTTGCACAGGACGCTAACCATGGCCTTTCTCCAGACAAACAAAAGTCGCCAGGCCTGGCTCCTGATGTCAGTTTGCAGAAGGCACTTGGCGCTGTCAAACCAGCCACTGTTGCCTCTGGGGGCACCTAGCATCTGGGAGGTATCCTGATCCGCTCAGAATTTCAGAAGGCAGCCGGCCACTCTGGGCCACCGGGCCATGGACATGAATGATGGCCTTTCCCCAGAGAAACAAAAGTCACCAGGCTAGGTTCCTGATGTCAGTTTGCAGGAGGCACTTGGCACTGTCAAACCAGCCACAGTTGCCTCTGAGGGCACCTTGCATCTGGGAGGCATCCTGATCCGTTCGGTGTTTCAGAAGGCAGCCGGCCACACCGGGCCAATGGACCCTGGACATGAATGATGGTCTTTCCCCAGACAAACAAACTCACCACACCAACTTCCTGATGTCAATACGCAGGAGGCACTTGGCACTGTCAAACCAGCCACAGTTGCCTCTGGGGGCACTTGCGTCTGGGAGGCATCCTGATCCGTTCGGAATTTCAGCAGGCAGCCGGCCACTCCGGGCCATGGGGCCCTGGACATGAAGGATGGCCTTTCCCCACAGAAACAAAAGTCACCAGCCTAGGTTCCTGATGCCAATTTCCAGGAGGCACTTGGCACTGTCAAACCAGCCAGAGTTGCCTGTGGGGGCACCTTGCATCTAGGAGACATCATGATCCGTTCACAATTTCAGAAGGCAGCCGGCCACTGAGGGCCACGGGGCCCTGGACATGAATGATGGCCTTTCCCCACAGAAACAAAAGTCACTAGGCTAGGTTCCTCATGTCAGTTTGCAGGAGGCACTTGGCACTGTCAAACCAGCCACACTTGCCTCTGGGGACACTTTGCATCTGGGAGGTATCCTGATCCGTTCGGAATTTCAGCAGGGAGCGGGCTACACCGGACCACGGGGCCCTGGACACGAACGATGGCCTTTCCCCAGACAAACAAAAGTCACCAGGCCTGGCTCCTGATGTCAGTTTGCAGAAGGCACTTGGCACTGTCAAACCAGCCACTGTTGCCTCTGGGTGCACCTTGCATCTGGGAGACATCCTAATCCTTTTAGAATTTTACAAGGCAGCTGGCCACTCCGGGACACCTTGCACAGGACACTAACCATGGCCTTTCCCCAGAGAAACAAAAGTCACCAGGCCAGGTTCCTGATGTCAGTTTTCAGAGGGCACGAGGCACTGTCAAACCAGCCACAATTGCCTCTGGGGGTACCTTGCATCTGAGAGATATCCTGATCTGTACACAATTTAAGAAGGCAGCCGGCCACTCCGGACCACAGGGTCCTGGACACGAACCATGGCCTTTTCCCAGACAAACAAAAGTCACCAGGCCCGGCTCCTGATGTCAGTTTGCAGAAGGCACTTGGCACTGTCAAACCAGCCACTGTTGCCTCTGGGGGCACCTAGCATCTGGGAGGTATCCTGATCCGTTCAGAATTTCAGAAGGGAGCCGGCCACTCCGGGCCACTGGGCCATGGACATGAATGATGGCCTTTCCCCAGAGAAACAAAAGTCACCAGCCTAGGTTCCTGATTTCAATTTGCTGGAGGCACTTGGCACTGTCAAACCAGCCACACTTGCCTCTGGGGGCACTTTGCATCTGGGAGGCATCCTGATCCGTTCGGAATTTCAGCAGGCAGCGGGCTACACCGGACCACGGGGCCCTGGACACGAACCATGGCCTTTCCCCAGACAAACAAAAGTCACCAGGCCCGGCTCCTGTTGTCAGTTTGCAGAAGGCACTTGGCACTGTCAAACCAGCCACTGTTGCCTCTGGGGGCACCTAGCATCTGGGAGGTATCCTGATCCGCCCAGAATTTCAGAAGGCAGCCGGCCACTCAGGGCCACCGGGCCATGGACATGAATGATGGCCTTTCCCCAGAGAAACAAAAGTCACCAGGCTAGGTTCCTGATTTCAATTTGCTGGAGGCACTTGGCACTGTCAAACCAGCCACTGTTGCCTCTGGGTGCACCTTGTATCTGGGAGACATCCTAATCCTTTTAGAATTTTACAAGGCAGCTGGCCACTCCGGGCCACCTTGCACAGGACACTAACCATGGCCTTTCCCCAGAGAAACAAAAGTCACCAGGCCAGGTTCCTGATGTCAGTTTTCAGAGGGCACGAGGCACTGTCAAACCAGCCACAATTGCCTCTGGGGGTACCTTGCATCTGAGAGATATCCTGATCTGTACACAATTTCAGAAGGCATCCGGCAACTCCGGACCACAGGGTCCTGGACACGAACCATGGCCTTTTCCCAGACAAACAAAAGTCACCAGGCCCGGGTCCTGATGTCAGTTTGCAGAAGGCACTTGGCACTGTCAAACCAGCCACACTTGCCTCTGGGGGCACCTAGCATCTGGGAGGTATCCTGATCCGTTCAGAATTTCAGAAGGGAGCCGGCCACTCCGGGCCACTGGGCCATGGACATGAATGATGGCCTTTCCCCACAGAAACAAAAGTCACCAGGCTAGGTTCCTGATTTCAATTTGCTGGAGGCACTTGGCACTGTCAAACCAGCCACACTTGCCTCTGGGGGCACTTTGCATCTGGGAGGCATCCTGATCCGTTCGGAATTTCAGCAGGCAGCCGGCCACTGCAGACCACGGGGCACTGGGCACGAACGATGGCCTTTCCCCAGAGAAACAAAAGTCACCAGGCCAGGTTCCTGATGTCAGTTTGCAGGAGGCACTTGGCACTGTCAAACCAGCCACAGTTGCCTCTGAAGGTACCTTGCATCTGGGAGGCATCCTGATCCGTTCGGAGTTTCAGAAGGCAGCCGGCCACACCGGGCCAACGGACCCTGGACATGAATGATGGTCTTTCCCCAGAGAAACAAACTCACCACACCAACTTCCTGATGTCAATACGCAGGAGGCACTTGGCACTGTCAAACCAGCCACAGTTGCCTCTGGGGGCACTTGTGTCTGGGTGGCATCCTGATCCGTTCGGAATTTCAGAAGGCAGCCGGCCACTCAGGGCCACCGGGCCATGGACATGAATGATGGCCTTTCCCCAGAGAAACAAAAGTCACCAGGCTAGGTTCCTGATTTCAATTTGCTGGAGGCACTTGGCACTGTCAAACCAGCCACACTTGCCTCTGGGGGCACTTTGCATCTGGGAGACATCCTGATCCGTTCGGAATTTCAGCAGGCAGCCGGCCACTGCAGACCACGGGGCACTGGACACGAACGATGGCCTTTCCCCAGAGAAACAAAAGTCACCAGGCCAGGTTCCTGATGTCAGTTTGCAGGAGGCACTTGGCACTGTCAAAGCAGCCACAGTTGCCTCTGAGGGCACCTTGCATCTGGGAGGCATCCTGATCCGTTCGGAGTTTCAGAAGGCAGCCGGCCACACCGGGCCAACGGACCATGGACATGAATGATGGTCTTTCCCCAGAGAAACAAACTCACCACACCAACTTCCTGATGTCAATACGCAGGAGGCACTTGGCACTGTCAAACCAGCCACAGTTGCCTCTGGGGGCACTTGTGTCTGGGTGGCATCCTGATCCGTTCGGAATTTCAGAAGGCAGCCGGCCACTCCGGGCCACGGGGCCCTGGACATGAAGGATGGCCTTTCCCCACAGAAACAAAAGTCACCAGGCTAGGTTCCTGATGTCAATTTGCAGGAGGCACTTGACACTGTCAAACCAGCCACAGTTGCCTTTGGGGGTACCTTGCATCTAGGAGACATCATGATCCGTTCACAATTTCAGAAGGCAGCCGGCCACTGAGGGCCACGGGGCCCTGGACATGAATGACGGCCTTTCCCCAGAGAAACAAAAGTCACCAGGCTAGGTTCCTGATGTCAATTTGCAGGAGGCACTTGGCACTGTCAAACCAGCCACTGTTGCCTGTGGGGGCAACTTGCATCTAGGAGACATCATGATCCATTCACAATTTCAGAAGGCAGCCGGCCACTGAGGGCCACGGGGCCCTGGACATGAATGATGGCCTTTCCCCACAGAAACAAAAGTCACCAGGCTAGGTTCCTCATGTCAATTTGCAGGAGGCACTTGGCACTGTCAAACCAGCCACACTTGCCTCTGGTGGCACTTTGCATCTGGGAGGTATCCTGATCCGTTCGGAATTTTAGCATGCAGCCGGCCACTGCGGACCACGGGGCCCTGGACATGAATGATGGCCTTTCCCCAGAGAAACAAAAGTCACCAGGCCAGGTTCCTGATTTCAATTTGCTGGAGGCACTTGGCACTGTCAAACCAGCCACACTTGCCTCTGCGGCACTTTGCATCTGGGAGGCATCCTGATCCATTTGGTGTTTCAGAAGGCAGCCGGCCACTCCGGGCCACCTTGCTGTGGACACTAACGATGGCCTTTCCCCAGAGAAACAAAAGTCACCAGGCCAGGTTCCTGATGTCAGTTTGCAGGAGGCACTTGGCACTGTCAAAGCAGCCACAGTTGCCTCTGAGGGCACCTTGCATCTGGGAGGCATCCTGATCCGTTCGGAGTTTCAGAAGGCAGCCGGCCACACCGGGCCAACGGACCATGGACATGAATGATGGTCTTTCCCCAGAGAAACAAACTCACCACACCAACTTCCTGATGTCAATACGCAGGAGGCACTTGGCACTGTCAAACCAGCCACAGTTGCCTCTGGGGGCACTTGTGTCTGGGTGGCATCCTGATCCGTTCGGAATTTCAGAAGGCAGCCGGCCACTCCGGGCCACGGGGCCCTGGACATGAAGGATGGCCTTTCCCCACAGAAACAAAAGTCACCAGGCTAGGTTCCTGATGTCAATTTGCAGGAGGCACTTGACACTGTCAAACCAGCCACAGTTGCCTTTGGGGGTACCTTGCATCTAGGAGACATCATGATCCGTTCACAATTTCAGAAGGCAGCCGGCCACTGAGGGCCACGGGGCCCTGGACATGAATGACGGCCTTTCCCCAGAGAAACAAAAGTCACCAGGCTAGGTTCCTGATGTCAATTTGCAGGAGGCACTTGGCACTGTCAAACCAGCCACTGTTGCCTGTGGGGGCAACTTGCATCTAGGAGACATCATGATCCGTTCACAATTTCAGAAGGCAGCCGGCCACTGAGGGCCACGGGGCCCTGGACATGAATGATGGCCTTTCCCCACAGAAACAAAAGTCACCAGGCTAGGTTCCTCATGTCAATTTGCAGGAGGCACTTGGCACTGTCAAACCAGCCACACTTGCCTCTGGTGGCACTTTGCATCTGGGAGGTATCCTGATCCGTTCGGAATTTTAGCATGCAGCCGGCCACTGCGGACCACGGGGCCCTGGACATGAATGATGGCCTTTCCCCAGAGAAACAAAAGTCACCAGGCCAGGTTCCTGATTTCAATTTGCTGGAGGCACTTGGCACTGTCAAACCAGCCACACTTGCCTCTGCGGCACTTTGCATCTGGGAGGCATCCTGATCCATTTGGTGTTTCAGAAGGCAGCTGGCCACTCCGGGCCACCTTGCTGTGGACACTAACGATGGCCTTCCCCCACAGAAAGAAAAGTCACCAGGCCAGGTTCCTCATGTCAGTTTGCAGGAGGCACTTGGCACTGTCAAACCAGCCACAGTTGCCTCTGGGTGCACCTTGTATCTGGGAGACATCCTGATCCTTTTAGAATTTTACAAGGCAGCTGGCCACTCCGGGACACCTTGCACAGGACGCTAACCATGGCCTTTCTCCAGACAAACAAAAGTCGCCAGGCCCGGCTCCTGATGTCAGTTTGCAGAAGGCACTTGGCGCTGTCAAACCAGCCACTGTTGCCTCTGGGGGCACCTAGCATCTGGGAGGTATCCTGATCCGCTCAGAATTTCAGAAGGCAGCCGGCCACTCTGGGCCACCGGGCCATGGACATGAATGATGGCCTTTCCCCAGAGAAACAAAAGTCACCAGGCTAGGTTCCTGATGTCAGTTTGCAGGAGGCACTTGGCACTGTCAAACCAGCCACAGTTGCCTCTGAGGGCACCTTGCATCTGGGAGGCATCCTGATCCGTTCGGTGTTTCAGAAGGCAGCCGGCCACACCGGGCCAATGGACCCTGGACATGAATGATGGTCTTTCCCCAGAGAAACAAACTCACCACACCAACTTCCTGATGTCAATACGCAGGAGGCACTTGGCACTGTCAAACCAGCCACAGTTGCCTCTGGGGGCACTTGCGTCTGGGAGGCATCCTGATCCGTTCGGAATTTCAGCAGGCAGCCGGCCACTCCGGGCCATGGGGCCCTGGACATGAAGGATGGCCTTTCCCCACAGAAACAAAAGTCACCAGCCTAGGTTCCTGATGCCAATTTCCAGGAGGCACTTGGCACTGTCAAACCAGCCAGAGTTGCCTGTGGGGGCACCATGCATCTAGGAGACATCATGATCCGTTCACAATTTCAGAAGGCAGCCGGCCACTGAGGGCCACGGGGCCCTGGACATGAATGATGGCCTTTCCCCACAGAAACAAAAGTCACTAGGCTAGGTTCCTCATGTCAGTTTGCAGAAGGCACTTGGCACTGTCAAACCAGCCACTGTTGCCTCTGGGGGCACCTAGCATCTGGGAGGTATCCTGATCCGCCCAGAATTTCAGAAGGCAGCCGGCCACTCAGGGCCACCGGGCCATGGACATGAATGATGGCCTTTCCCCAGAGAAACAAAAGTCACCAGGCTAGGTTCCTGATTTCAATTTGCTGGAGGCACTTGGCACTGTCAAACCAGCCACACTTGCCTCTGGGGGCACTTTGCATCTGGGAGACATCCTGATCCGTTCGGAATTTCAGCAGGCAGCCGGCCACTGCAGACCACGGGGCACTGGACACGAACGATGGCCTTTCCCCAGAGAAACAAAAGTCACCAGGCCAGGTTCCTGATGTCAGTTTGCAGGAGGCACTTGGCACTGTCAAACCAGCCACAGTTGCCTCTGAGGGCACCTTGCATCTGGGAGGCATCCTGATCCGTTCGGAGTTTCAGAAGGCAGCCGGCCACACCGGGCCAACGGACCCTGGACATGAATGATGGTCTTTCCCCAGAGAAACAAACTCACCACACCAACTTCCTGATGTCAATACGCAGGAGGCACTTGGCACTGTCAAACCAGCCACAGTTGCCTCTGGGGGCACTTGTGTCTGGGTGGCATCCTGATCCGTTCGGAATTTCAGAAGGCAGCCGGCCACTCCGGGCCACGGGGCCCTGGACATGAAGGATGGCCTTTCCCCACAGAAACAAAAGTCACCAGGCTAGGTTCCTGATGTCAATTTGCAGGAGGCACTTGACACTGTCAAACCAGCCACAGTTGCCTTTGGGGGTACCTTGCATCTAGGAGACATCATGATCCGTTCACAATTTCAGAAGGCAGCCGGCCACTGAGGGCCACGGGGCCCTGGACATGAATGACGGCCTTTCCCCACAGAAACAAAAGTCACCAGGCTAGGTTCCTGATGTCAATTTGCAGGAGGCACTTGGCACTGTCAAACCAGCCACTGTTGCCTGTGGGGGCAACTTGCATCTAGGAGACATCATGATCCGTTCACAATTTCAGAAGGCAGCCGGCCACTGAGGGCCACGGGGCCCTGGACATGAATGATGGCCTTTCCCCAGAGAAACAAAAGTCACCAGGCTAGGTTCCTCATGTCAATTTGCAGGAGGCACTTGGCACTGTCAAACCAGCCACACTTGCCTCTGGTGGCACTTTGCATCTGGGAGGTATCCTGATCCGTTCGGAATTTTAGCATGCAGCCGGCCACTGCGGACCACGGGGCCCTGGACATGAATGATGGCCTTTCCCCAGAGAAACAAAAGTCACCAGGCCAGGTTCCTGATTTCAATTTGCTGGAGGCACTTGGCACTGTCAAACCAGCCACACTTGCCTCTGCGGCACTTTGCATCTGGGAGGCATCCTGATCCGTTCGGTGTTTCAGCAGGCAGCCGGCCACTCCGGACCACAGGGTCCTGGACACGAACGATGGCCTTTCCCCAGAGAAACAAAAGTCACCAGGCCAGGTTCCTGATGTCAGTTTGCAGGAGGCACTTGGCACTGTCAAAGCAGCCACAATTGCTTCTGAGGGCACCTTGCATCTGGGAGGCATCCTGATCCATTTGGTGTTTCAGAAGGCAGCTGGCCACTCCGGGCCACCTTGCTGTGGACACTAACGATGGCCTTCCCCCACAGAAAGAAAAGTCACCAGGCCAGGTTCCTCATGTCAGTTTGCAGGAGGCACTTGGCACTGTCAAAACAGCCACAGTTGCCTCTGGGTGCACCTTGTATCTGGGAGACATCCTGATCCTTTTAGAATTTTACAAGGCAGCTGGCCACTCCGGGACACCTTGCACAGGACGCTAACCATGGCCTTTCTCCAGACAAACAAAAGTCGCCAGGCCCGGCTCCTGATGTCAGTTTGCAGAAGGCACTTGGCGCTGTCAAACCAGCCACTGTTGCCTCTGGGGGCACCTAGCATCTGGGAGGTATCCTGATCCGCTCAGAATTTCAGAAGGCAGCCGGCCACTCAGGGCCACCGGGCCATGGACATGAATGATGGCCTTTCCCCAGAGAAACAAAAGTCACCAGGCTAGGTTCCTGATGTCAGTTTGCAGGAGGCACTTGGCACTGTCAAACCAGCCACAGTTGCCTCTGAGGGCACCTTGCATCTGGGAGGCATCCTGATCCGTTCGGTGTTTCAGAAGGCAGCCGGCCACACCGGGCCAATGGACCCTGGACATGAATGATGGTCTTTCCCCAGACAAACAAACTCACCACACCAACTTCCTGATGTCAATACGCAGGAGGCACTTGGCACTGTCAAACCAGCCACAGTTGCCTCTGGGGGCACTTGCGTCTGGGAGGCATCCTGATCCGTTCGGAATTTCAGCAGGCAGCCGGCCACTCCGGGCCATGGGGCCCTGGACATGAAGGATGGCCTTTCCCCACAGAAACAAAAGTCACCAGCCTAGGTTCCTGATGCCAATTTCCAGGAGGCACTTGGCACTGTCAAACCAGCCAGAGTTGCCTGTGGGGGCACCTTGCATCTAGGAGACATCATGATCCGTTCACAATTTCAGAAGGCAGCCGGCCACTGAGGGCCACGGGGCCCTGGACATGAATGATGGCCTTTCCCCACAGAAACAAAAGTCACTAGGCTAGGTTCCTCATGTCAGTTTGCAGGAGGCACTTGGCACTGTCAAACCAGCCACACTTGCCTCTGGGGACACTTTGCATCTGGGAGGTATCCTGATCCGTTCGGAATTTCAGCAGGGAGCGGGCTACACCGGACCACGGGGCCCTGGACACGAACCATGGCCTTTCCCCAGACAAACAAAAGTCACCAGGCCCGGCTCCTGATGTCAGTTTGCAGAAGGCACTTGGCACTGTCAAACCAGCCACTGTTGCCTCTGGGTGCACCTTGCATCTGGGAGACATCCTAATCCTTTTAGAATTTTACAAGGCAGCTGGCCACTCCGGGACACCTTGCACAGGACACTAACCATGGCCTTTCCCCAGAGAAACAAAAGTCACCAGGCCAGGTTCCTGATGTCAGTTTTCAGAGGGCACGAGGCACTGTCAAACCAGCCACAATTGCCTCTGGGGGCACCTAGCATCTGGGAGGTATACTGATCCGCTCAGAATTTCAGAAGGCAGCCGGCCACTCAGGGCCACCGGGCCATGGACATGAATGATGGCCTTTCCCCAGAGAAACAAAAGTCACCAGGCTAGGTTCCTGATGTCAGTTTGCAGGAGGCACTTGGCACTGTCAAACCAACCACACTTGCCTCTGGGGGCACTTGCGTCTTGGAGGCACCCTGATCCGGTCGGAATTTCAGCAGGCAGCCGGCCACTCCGGGCCACGGGGCCCTGGATATGAAGGATGGCCTTTCCCCACAGAAACAAAAGTCACCAGGCTAGGTTCCTGATGTCAATTTGCAGGAGGCACTTGGCACTGTCAAAGCAGCCAGAGTTGCCTGTGGGTGTACCTTGCATCTAGGAGACATCATGATCCGTTCACAATTTCAGAAGGCAGCCAGCCACTGCGGGCCACGGGGCCATGGACATGAATGATGGCCTTTCCCCAGAGAAACAAAAGTCACCAGGCTAGGTTCCTGATTTCAATTTGCTGGAGGCACTTGGCACTGTCAAACCAGCCACACTTGCCTCTGCGGCACTTTGCATCTGGGAGGCATCCTGATCCGTTCGGTGTTTCAGCAGGCAGCCGGCCACTCCGGACCACAGGGTCCTGGACACGAACGATGGCCTTTCCCCAGAGAAACAAAAGTCACCAGGCCAGGTTCCTGATGTCAGTTTGCAGGAGGCACTTGGCACTGTCAAAGCAGCCACAATTGCTTCTGAGGGCACCTTGCATCTGGGAGGCATCCTGATCCATTTGGTGTTTCAGAAGGCAGCTGGCCACTCCGGGCCACCTTGCTGTGGACACTAACGATGGCCTTCCCCCACAGAAAGAAAAGTCACCAGGCCAGGTTCCTCATGTCAGTTTGCAGGAGGCACTTGGCGCTGTCAAACCAGCCACACTTGCCTCTGGGGGCACTTTGCATCTGGGAGGTATCCTGATCCGTTCGGTGTTTCAGAAGGCAGCCGGCCACACCGGGCCAATGGACCCTGGACATGAATGATGGTCTTTCCCCAGAGAAACAAACTCACCACACCAACTTCCTGATGTCAATACGCAGGAGGCACTTGGCACTGTCAAACCAGCCACAGTTGCCTCTGGGGGCACTTGCGTCTGGGAGGCATCCTGATCCGTTCGGAATTTCAGCAGGCAGCCGCCCACTCCGGGCCATGGGGCCCTGGACATGAAGGATGGCCTTTCCCCACAGAAACAAAAGTCACCAGGCTAGGTTCCTGATGCCAATTTGCAGGAGGCACTTGGCACTGTCAAACCAGCCAGAGTTGCCTGTGGGGGCACCTTGCATCTAGGAGACATCATGATCCGTTCACAATTTCAGAAGGCAGCCAGCCACTGAGGGCCACGGGGCCCTGACATGAATGATGGCCTTTCCCCACAGAAACAAAAGTCACTAGGCTAGGTTCCTCATGTCAGTTTGCAGGAGGCACTTGGCACTGTCAAACCAGCCACACTTGCCTCTGGGGACAGTTTGCATCTGGGAGGTATCCTGATCTGTACACAATTTCAGAAGGCAGCCGGCCACTCCGGACCACAGGGTCCTGGACACGAACCATGGCCTTTTCCCAGACAAACAAAAGTCACCAGGCCCGGCTCCTGATGTCAGTTTGCAGAAGGCACTTGGCACTGTCAAACCAGCCACTGTTGCCTCTGGGGGCACCTAGCATCTGGGAGGTATCCTGATCCGTTCAGAATTTCAGAAGGGAGCCGGCCACTCCGGGCCACTGGGCCATGGACATGAATGATGGCCTTTCCCCAGAGAAACAAAAGTCACCAGCCTAGGTTCCTGATTTCAATTTGCTGGAGGCACTTGGCACTGTCAAACCAGCCACACTTGCCTCTGGGGGCACTTTGCATCTGGGAGGCATCCTGATCCGTTCGGAATTTCAGCAGGCAGCGGGCTACACCGGACCACGGGGCCCTGGACACGAACCATGGCCTTTCCCCAGACAAACAGAAGTCACCAGGCCCGGCTCCTGTTGTCAGTTTGCAGAAGGCACTTGGCACTGTCAAACCAGTCACTGTTGCCTCTGGGGGCACCTAGCATCTGGGAGGTATCCTGATCCGCCCAGAATTTCAGAAGGCAGCCGGCCACTCAGGGCCACCGGGCCATGGACATGAATGATGGCCTTTCCCCAGAGAAACAAAAGTCACCAGGCTAGGTTCCTGATTTCAATTTGCTGGAGGCACTTGGCACTGTCAAACCAGCCACAGTTGCCTCTGGGTGCACCTTGTATCTGGGAGACATCCTAATCCTTTTAGAATTTTACAAGGCAGCTGGCCACTCCGGGACACCTTGCACAGGACACTAACCATGGCCTTTCCCCAGAGAAACAAAAGTCACCAGTCCAGGTTCCTGATGTCAGTTTTCAGAGGGCACGAGGCACTGTCAAACCAGCCACAATTGCCTCTGGGGGTACCTTGCATCTGAGAGATATCCTGATCTGTACACAATTTCAGAAGGCATCCGGCAACTCCGGACCACAGGGTCCTGGACACGAACCATGGCCTTTTCCCAGACAAACAAAAGTCACCAGGCCCGGGTCCTGATGTCAGTTTGCAGGAGGCACTTGGCACTGTCAAACCAGCCACAGTTGCCTCTGAAGGCACCTTGCATCTGGGAGGCATCCTGATCCGTTCGGAGTTTCAGAAGGCAGCCGGCCACACCGGGCCAACGGACCCTGGACATGAATGATGGTCTTTCCCCAGAGAAACAAACTCACCACACCAACTTCCTGATGTCAATACGCAGGAGGCACTTGGCACTGTCAAACCAGCCACAGTTGCCTCTGGGGGCACTTGTGTCTGGGTGGCATCCTGATCCGTTCGGAATTTCAGAAGGCAGCCGGCCACTCCGGGCCACGGGGCCCTGGACATGAAGGATGGCCTTTCCCCACAGAAACAAAAGTCACCAGGCTAGGTTCCTGATGTCAATTTGCAGGAGGCACTTGACACTGTCAAACCAGCCACAGTTGCCTTTGGGGGTACCTTGCATCTAGGAGACATCATGATCCGTTCACAATTTCAGAAGGCAGCCGGCCACTGAGGGCCACGGGGCCCTGGACATGAATGATGGCCTTTCCCCACAGAAACAAAAGTCACCAGGCTAGGTTCCTGATGTCAATTTGCAGGAGGCACTTGGCACTGTCAAACCAGCCACTGTTGCCTGTGGGGGCAACTTGCATCTAGGAGACATCATGATCCGTTCACAATTTCAGAAGGCAGCCGGCCACTGAGGGCCACGGGGCCCTGGACGTGAATGATGGTCTTTCCCCGCAGAAACAAAAGTCACCAGGCTAGGTTCCTCATGTCAATTTGCAGGAGGCACTTGGCACTGTCAAACCAGCCACACTTGCCTCTGGGGGCACTTTGCATCTGGGAGGTATCCTGATCAGTTCGGAATTTTAGCAGGCAGCGGGCTACAACGGACCACGGGGCCCTGGACACGAACCATGGCCTTTCCCCAGACAAACAAAAGTCACCAGGCCCGGCTCCTGATGTCAGTTTGCAGAAGGCACTTGGCACTGTCAAACCAGCCACTGTTGCCTCTGGGGGCACCTAGCATCTGGGAGGTATACTGATCCGCTCAGAATTTCAGAAGGCAGCCGGCCACTCAGGGCCACCGGGCCATGGACATGAATGATGGCCTTTCCCCAGAGAAACAAAAGTCACCAGGCTAGGTTCCTGATGTCAGTTTGCAGGAGGCACTTGGCACTGTCAAACCAACCACACTTGCCTCTGGGGGCACTTGCGTCTTGGAGGCACCCTGATCCGGTCGGAATTTCAGCAGGCAGCCGGCCACTCCGGGCCACGGGGCCCTGGATATGAAGGATGGCCTTTCCCCACAGAAACAAAAGTCACCAGGCTAGGTTCCTGATGTCAATTTGCAGGAGGCACTTGGCACTGTCAAAGCAGCCAGAGTTGCCTGTGGGTGTACCTTGCATCTAGGAGACATCATGATCCGTTCACAATTTCAGAAGGCAGCCAGCCACTGCGGGCCACGGGGCCATGGACATGAATGATGGCCTTTCCCCAGAGAAACAAAAGTCACCAGGCTAGTTTCCTGATTTCAATTTGCTGGAGGCACTTGGCACTGTCAAACCAGCCACACTTGCCTCTGCGGCACTTTGCATCTGGGAGGCATCCTGATCCGTTCGGTGTTTCAGCAGGCAGCCGGCCACTCCGGACCACAGGGTCCTGGACACGAACGATGGCCTTTCCCCAGAGAAACAAAAGTCACCAGGCCAGGTTCCTGATGTCAGTTTGCAGGAGGCACTTGGCACTGTCAAAGCAGCCACAATTGCTTCTGAGGGCACCTTGCATCTGGGAGGCATCCTGATCCATTTGGTGTTTCAGAAGGCAGCTGGCCACTCCGGGCCACCTTGCTGTGGACACTAACGATGGCCTTCCCCCACAGAAAGAAAAGTCACCAGGCCAGGTTCCTCATGTCAGTTTGCAGGAGGCACTTGGCGCTGTCAAACCAGCCACACTTGCCTCTGGGGGCACTTTGCATCTGGGAGGTATCCTGATCCGCTCAGAATTTCAGAAGGCAGCCGGCCACTCTGGGCCACCGGGCCATGGACAAGACTGATGGCCTTTCCCCAGAGAAACAAAAGTCACCAGGCTAGGTTCCTGATGTCAGTTTGCAGGAGGCACTTGGCACTGTCAAACCAGCCACAGTTGCCTCTGAGGGCACCTTGCATCTGGGAGGCATCCTGATCCGTTCGGTGTTTCAGAAGGCAGCCGGCCACACCGGGCCAATGGACCCTGGACATGAATGATGGTCTTTCCCCAGAGAAACAAACTCACCACACCAACTTCCTGATGTCAATACGCAGGAGGCACTTGGCACTGTCAAACCAGCCACAGTTGCCTCTGGGGGCACTTGCGTCTGGGAGGCATCCTGATCCGTTCGGAATTTCAGCAGGCAGCCGCCCACCCCGGGCCATGGGGCCCTGGACATGAAGGATGGCCTTTCCCCACAGAAACAAAAGTCACCAGGCTAGGTTCCTGATGCCAATTTGCAGGAGGCACTTGGCACTGTCAAACCAGCCAGAGTTGCCTGTGGGGGCACCTTGCATCTAGGAGACATCATGATCCGTTCACAATTTCAGAAGGCAGCCAGCCACTGAGGGCCACGGGGCCCTGACATGAATGATGGCCTTTCCCCACAGAAACAAAAGTCACTAGGCTAGGTTCCTCATGTCAGTTTGCAGGAGGCACTTGGCACTGTCAAACCAGCAACACTTGCCTCTGGGGACAGTTTGCATCTGGGAGGTATCCTGATCTGTACACAATTTCAGAAGGCAGCCGGCCACTCCGGACCACAGGGTCCTGGACACGAACCATGGCCTTTTCCCAGACAAACAAAAGTCACCAGGCCCGGCTCCTGATGTCAGTTTGCAGAAGGCACTTGGCACTGTCAAACCAGCCACTGTTGCCTCTGGGGGCACCTAGCATCTGGGAGGTATCCTGATCCGTTCAGAATTTCAGAAGGGAGCCGGCCACTCCGGGCCACTGGGCCATGGACATGAATGATGGCCTTTCCCCAGAGAAACAAAAGTCACCAGCCTAGGTTCCTGATTTCAATTTGCTGGAGGCACTTGGCACTGTCAAACCAGCCACACTTGCCTCTGGGGGCACTTTGCATCTGGGAGGCATCCTGATCCGTTCGGAATTTCAGCAGGCAGCGGGCTACACCGGACCACGGGGCCCTGGACACGAACCATGGCCTTTCCCCAGACAAACAGAAGTCACCAGGCCCGGCTCCTGTTGTCAGTTTGCAGAAGGCACTTGGCACTGTCAAACCAGCCACACTTGCCTCTGGGGGCACCTAGCATCTGGGAGGTATCCTGATCCGCCCAGAATTTCAGAAGGCAGCCGGCCACTCAGGGCCACCGGGCCATGGACATGAATGATGGCCTTTCCCCAGAGAAACAAAAGTCACCAGGCTAGGTTCCTGATTTCAATTTGCTGGAGGCACTTGGCACTGTCAAACCAGCCACAGTTGCCTCTGGGTGCACCTTGTATCTGGGAGACATCCTAATCCTTTTAGAATTTTACAAGGCAGCTGGCCACTCCGGGACACCTTGCACAGGACACTAACCATGGCCTTTCCCCAGAGAAACAAAAGTCACCAGTCCAGGTTCCTGATGTCAGTTTTCAGAGGGCACGAGGCACTGTCAAACCAGCCACAATTGCCTCTGGGGGTACCTTGCATCTGAGAGATATCCTGATCTGTACACAATTTCAGAAGGCATCCGGCAACTCCGGACCACAGGGTCCTGGACACGAACCATGGCCTTTTCCCAGACAAACAAAAGTCACCAGGCCCGGGTCCTGATGTCAGTTTGCAGGAGGCACTTGGCACTGTCAAACCAGCCACAGTTGCCTCTGAAGGCACCTTGCATCTGGGAGGCATCCTGATCCGTTCGGAGTTTCAGAAGGCAGCCGGCCACACCGGGCCAACGGACCCTGGACATGAATGATGGTCTTTCCCCAGAGAAACAAACTCACCACACCAACTTCCTGATGTCAATACGCAGGAGGCACTTGGCACTGTCAAACCAGCCACAGTTGCCTCTGGGGGCACTTGTGTCTGGGTGGCATCCTGATCCGTTCGGAATTTCAGAAGGCAGCCGGCCACTCCGGGCCACGGGGCCCTGGACATGAAGGATGGCCTTTCCCCACAGAAACAAAAGTCACCAGGCTAGGTTCCTGATGTCAATTTGCAGGAGGCACTTGACACTGTCAAACCAGCCACAGTTGCCTTTGGGGGTACCTTGCATCTAGGAGACATCATGATCCGTTCACAATTTCAGAAGGCAGCCGGCCACTGAGGGCCACGGGGCCCTGGACATGAATGATGGCCTTTCCCCACAGAAACAAAAGTCACCAGGCTAGGTTCCTGATGTCAATTTGCAGGAGGCACTTGGCACTGTCAAACCAGCCACTGTTGCCTGTGGGGGCAACTTGCATCTAGGAGGCATCCTGATCCGTTCGGAATTTCAGCAGGCAGCCGGCCACTGCAGACCACGGGGCACTGGGCACGAACGATGGCCTTTCCCCAGAGAAACAAAAGTCACCAGGCCAGGTTCCTGATGTCAGTTTGCAGGAGGCACTTGGCACTGTCAAACCAGCCACAGTTGCCTCTGAAGGCACCTTGCATCTGGGAGGCATCCTGATCCGTTCGGAGTTTCAGAAGGCAGCCGGCCACACCGGGCCAACGGACCCTGGACATGAATGATGGTCTTTCCCCAGAGAAACAAACTCACCACACCAACTTCCTGATGTCAATACGCAGGAGGCACTTGGCACTGTCAAACCAGCCACAGTTGCCTCTGGGGGCACTTGTGTCTGGGTGGCATTCTGATCCGTTCGGAATTTCAGAAGGCAGCCGGCCACTCCGGGCCATGGGGCCCTGGACATGAAGGATGGCCTTTCCCCACAGAAACAAAAGTCACCAGGCTAGGTTCCTGATGTCAATTTGCAGGAGGCACTTGACACTGTCAAACCAGCCACAGTTGCCTTTGGGGGTACCTTGCATCTAGGAGACATCATGATCCGTTCACAATTTCAGAAGGCAGCCGGCCACTGAGGGCCACGGGGCCCTGGACATGAATGATGGCCTTTCCCCACAGAAACAAAAGTCACCAGGCTAGGTTCCTGATGTTAATTTGCAGGAGGCACTTGGCACTGTCAAACCAGCCACTGTTGCCTCTGGGGGCACCTAGCATCTGGGAGGTATACAGATCCGCTCAGAATTTCAGAAGGCAGCCGGCCACTCAGGGCCACCGGGCCATGGACATGAATGATGGCCTTTCCCCAGAGAAACAAAAGTCACCAGGCTAGGTTCCTGATGTCAGTTTGCAGGAGGCACTTGGCACTGTCAAACCAACCACACTTGCCTCTGGGGGCACTTGCATCTTGGAGGCACCCTGATCCGCTCAGAATTTCAGCAGGCAGCCGGCCACTCCGGGCCACGGGGCCCTGGATATGAAGGATGGCCTTTCCCCACAGAAACAAAAGTCACCAGCCTAGGTTCCTGATGTCAATTTGCAGGAGGCACTTGGCACTGTCAAAGCAGCCAGAGTTGCCTGTGGGTGTACCTTGCATCTAGGAGACATCATGATCCGTTCACAATTTCAGAAGGCAGCCAGCCACTGCGGGCCACGGGGCCATGGACATGAATGATGGCCTTTCCCCAGAGAAACAAAAGTCACCAGGCCAGGTTCCTGATTTCAATTTGCTGGAGGCACTTGGCACTGTCAAACCAGCCACACTTGCCTCTGCGGCACTTTGCATCTGGGAGGCATCCTGATCCGTTCGGAATTTCAGCAGGCAGCCGGCCACTCCGGACCACAGGGTCCTGGACACGAACGATGGCCTTTCCCCAGAGAAACAAAAGTCACCAGGCCAGGTTCCTGATGTCAGTTTGCAGGAGGCACTTGGCACTGTCAAAGCAGCCACAATTGCTTCTGAGGGCACCTTGCATCTGGGAGGCATCCTGATCCATTTGGTGTTTCAGAAGGCAGCTGGCCACTCCGGGCCACCTTGCTGTGGACACTAACGATGGCCTTCCCCCACAGAAAGAAAAGTCACCAGGCCAGGTTCCTCATGTCAGTTTGCAGGAGGCACTTGGCACTGTCAAACCAACCACACTTGCCTCTGGGGGCACTTGCATCTTTGAGGCACCCTGATCCGCTCAGAATTTCAGCAGGCAGCCGGCCACTCCGGGCCACGGGGCCCTGGATATGAAGGATGGCCTTTCCCCACAGAAACAAAAGTCACCAGGCTAGGTTCCTGATGTCAATTTGCAGGAGGCACTTGGCACTGTCAAAGCAGCCAGAGTTGCCTGTGGGTGTACCTTGCATCTAGGAGACATCATGATCCGTTCACAATTTCAGAAGGCAGCCAGCCACTGCGGGCCACGGGGCCATGGACATGAATGATGGCCTTTCCCCAGAGAAACAAAAGTCACCAGGCCAGGTTCCTGATTTCAATTTGCTGGAGGCACTTGGCACTGTCAAACCAGCCACACTTGCCTCTGCGGCACTTTGCATCTGGGAGGCATCCTGATCCGTTCGGTGTTTCAGCAGGCAGCCGGCCACTCCGGACCACCGGGTCCTGGACACGAACGATGGCCTTTCCCCAGAGAAACAAAAGTCACCAGGCCAGGTTCCTGATGTCAGTTTGCAGGAGGCACTTGGCACTGTCAAAGCAGCCACAATTGCTTCTGAGGGCACCTTGCATCTGGGAGGCATCCTGATCCATTTGGTGTTTCAGAAGGCAGCTGGCCACTCCGGGCCACCTTGCTGTGGACACTAACGATGGCCTTCCCCCACAGAAAGAAAAGTCACCAGGCCAGGTTCCTCATGTCAGTTTGCAGGAGGCACTTGGCGCTGTCAAACCAGCCACACTTGCCTCTGGGGGCACTTTGCATCTGGGAGGTATCCTGATCCGTTCGGTGTTTCAGAAGGCAGCCGGCCACACCGGGCCAATGGACCCTGGACATGAATGATGGTCTTTCCCCAGAGAAACAAACTCACCACACCAACTTCCTGATGTCAATACGCAGGAGGCACTTGGCACTGTCAAACCAGCCACAGTTGCCTCTGAGGGCACCTTGCATCTGGGAGGCATCCTGATCCGTTCGGTGTTTCAGAAGGCAGCCGGCCACACCGGGCCAATGGACCCTGGACATGAATGATGGTCTTTCCCCAGAGAAACAAACTCACCACACCAACTTCCTGATGTCAATACGCAGGAGGCACTTGGCACTGTCAAACCAGCCACAGTTGCCTCTGGGGGCACTTGCGTCTGGGAGGCATCCTGATCCGTTCGGAATTTCAGCAGGCAGCCGGCCACTCCGGGCCATGGGGCCCTGGACATGAAGGATGGCCTTTCCCCACAGAAACAAAAGTCACCAGGCTAGGTTCCTGATGCCAATTTGCAGGAGGCACTTGGCACTGTCAAACCAGCCAGAGTTGCCTGTGGGGGCACCTTGCATCTAGGAGACATCATGATCCGTTCACAATTTCAGAAGGCAGCCGGCCACTGAGGGCCACGGGGCCCTGACATGAATGATGGCCTTTCCCCACAGAAACAAAAGTCACTAGGCTAGGTTCCTCATGTCAGTTTGCAGGAGGCACTTGGCACTGTCAAACCAGCCACACTTGCCTCTGGGGACACTTTGCATCTGGGAGGTATCCTGATCTGTACACAATTTCAGAAGGCAGCCGGCCACTCCGGACCACAGGGTCCTGGACACGAACCATGGCCTTTTCCCAGACAAACAAAAGTCACCAGGCCCGGCTCCTGATGTCAGTTTGCAGAAGGCACTTGGCACTGTCAAACCAGCCACTGTTGCCTCTGGGGGCACCTAGCATCTGGGAGGTATCCTGATCCGTTCAGAATTTCAGAAGGGAGCCGGCCACTCCGGGCCACTGGGCCATGGACATGAATGATGGCCTTTCCCCAGAGAAACAAAAGTCACCAGCCTAGGTTCCTGATTTCAATTTGCTGGAGGCACTTGGCACTGTCAAACCAGCCACACTTGCCTCTGGGGGCACTTTGCATCTGGGAGGCATCCTGATCCGTTCGGAATTTCAGCAGGCAGCCGGCCACTGCAGACCACGGGGCCCTGGACACGAACCATGGCCTTTCCCCAGACAAACAGAAGTCACCAGGCCCGGCTCCTGTTGTCAGTTTGCAGAAGGCACTTGGCACTGTCAAACCAGTCACTGTTGCCTCTGGGGGCACCTAGCATCTGGGAGGTATCCTGATCCGCCCAGAATTTCAGAAGGCAGCCGGCCACTCAGGGCCACGGGGCCATGGACATGAATGATGGCCTTTCCCCAGAGAAACAAAAGTCACCAGGCTAGGTTCCTGATTTCAATTTGCTGGAGGCACTTGGCACTGTCAAACCAGCCACAGTTGCCTCTGGGTGCACCTTGTATCTGGGAGACATCCTAATCCTTTTAGAATTTTACAAGGCAGCTGGCCACTCCGGGACACCTTGCACAGGACACTAACCATGGCCTTTCCCCAGAGAAACAAAAGTCACCAGTCCAGGTTCCTGATGTCAGTTTTCAGAGGGCACGAGGCACTGTCAAACCAGCCACAATTGCCTCTGGGGGTACCTTGCATCTGAGAGATATCCTGATCTGTACACAATTTCAGAAGGCATCCGGCAACTCCGGACCACAGGGCCCTGGACACGAACCATGGCCTTTTCCCAGACAAACAAAAGTCACCAGGCCCGGGTCCTGATGTCAGTTTGCAGAAGGCACTTGGCACTGTCAAACCAGCCACACTTGCCTCTGGGGGCACCTAGCATCTGGGAGGTATCCTGATCCGTTCAGAATTTCAGAAGGGAGCCGGCCACTCCGGGCCACTGGGCCATGGACATGAATGATGGCCTTTCCCCAGAGAAACAAAAGTCACCAGCCTAGGTTCCTGATTTCAATTTGCTGGAGGCACTTGGCACTGTCAAACCAGCCACACTTGCCTCTGGGGGCACTTTGCATCTGGGAGGCATCCTGATCCGTTCGGAATTTCAGCAGGCAGCCAGCCACTGCAGACCACGGGGCACTGGGCACGAACGATGGCCTTTCCCCAGAGAAACAAAAGTCACCAGGCCAGGTTCCTGATGTCAGTTTGCAGGAGGCACTTGGCACTGTCAAACCAGCCACAGTTGCCTCTGAAGGCACCTTGCATCTGGGAGGCATCCTGATCCGTTCGGAGTTTCAGAAGGCAGCCGGCCACACCGGGCCAACGGACCCTGGACATGAATGATGGTCTTTCCCCAGAGAAACAAACTCACCACACCAACTTCCTGATGTCAATACGCAGGAGGCACTTGGCACTGTCAAACCAGCCACAGTTGCCTCTGGGGGCACTTGTGTCTGGGTGGCATTCTGATCCGTTCGGAATTTCAGAAGGCAGCCGGCCACTCCGGGCCACGGGGCCCTGGACATGAAGGATGGCCTTTCCCCACAGAAACAAAAGTCACCAGGCTAGGTTCCTGATGTCAATTTGCAGGAGGCACTTGACACTGTCAAACCAGCCACAGTTGCCTTTGGGGGTACCTTGCATCTAGGAGACATCATGATCCGTTCACAATTTCAGAAGGCAGCCGGCCACTGAGGGCCACGGGGCCCTGGACATGAATGATGGCCTTTCCCCACAGAAACAAAAGTCACCAGGCTAGGTTCCTGATGTTAATTTGCAGGAGGCACTTGGCACTGTCAAACCAGCCACTGTTGCCTCTGGGGGCACCTAGCATCTGGGAGGTATACTGATCCGCTCAGAATTTCAGAAGGCAGCCGGCCACTCAGGGCCACCGGGCCATGGACATGAATGATGGCCTTTCCCCAGAGAAACAAAAGTCACCAGGCTAGGTTCCTGATGTCAGTTTGCAGGAGGCACTTGGCACTGTCAAACCAACCACACTTGCCTCTGGGGGCACTTGCATCTTGGAGGCACCCTGATCCGCTCAGAATTTCAGCAGGCAGCCGGCCACTCCGGGCCACGGGGCCCTGGATATGAAGGATGGCCTTTCCCCACAGAAACAAAAGTCACCAGCCTAGGTTCCTGATGTCAATTTGCAGGAGGCACTTGGCACTGTCAAAGCAGCCAGAGTTGCCTGTGGGTGTACCTTGCATCTAGGAGACATCATGATCCGTTCACAATTTCAGAAGGCAGCCAGCCACTGCGGGCCACGGGGCCATGGACATGAATGATGGCCTTTCCCCAGAGAAACAAAAGTCACCAGGCCAGGTTCCTGATTTCAATTTGCTGGAGGCACTTGGCACTGTCAAACCAGCCACACTTGCCTCTGCGGCACTTTGCATCTGGGAGGCATCCTGATCCGTTCGGTGTTTCAGCAGGCAGCCGGCCACTCCGGACCACAGGGTCCTGGACACGAACGATGGCCTTTCCCCAGAGAAACAAAAGTCACCAGGCCAGGTTCCTGATGTCAGTTTGCAGGAGGCACTTGGCACTGTCAAAGCAGCCACAATTGCTTCTGAGGGCACCTTGCATCTGGGAGGCATCCTGATCCATTTGGTGTTTCAGAAGGCAGCTGGCCACTCCGGGCCACCTTGCTGTGGACACTAACGATGGCCTTCCCCCACAGAAAGAAAAGTCACCAGGCCAGGTTCCTCATGTCAGTTTGCAGGAGGCACTTGGCGCTGTCAAACCAGCCACACTTGCCTCTGGGGGCACTTTGCATCTGGGAGGTATCCTGATCCGTTCGGTGTTTCAGAAGGCAGCCGGCCACACCGGGCCAATGGACCCTGGACATGAATGATGGTCTTTCCCCAGAGAAACAAACTCACCACACCAACTTCCTGATGTCAATACGCAGGAGGCACTTGGCACTGTCAAACCAGCCACAGTTGCCTCTGAGGGCACCTTGCATCTGGGAGGCATCCTGATCCGTTCGGTGTTTCAGAAGGCAGCCGGCCACACCGGGCCAATGGACCCTGGACATGAATGATGGTCTTTCCCCAGAGAAACAAACTCACCACACCAACTTCCTGATGTCAATACGCAGGAGGCACTTGGCACTGTCAAACCAGCCACAGTTGCCTCTGGGGGCACTTGCGTCTGGGAGGCATCCTGATCCGTTCGGAATTTCAGCAGGCAGCCGGCCACTCCGGGCCATGGGGCCCTGGACATGAAGGATGGCCTTTCCCCACAGAAACAAAAGTCACCAGGCTAGGTTCCTGATGCCAATTTGCAGGAGGCACTTGGCACTGTCAAACCAGCCAGAGTTGCCTGTGGGGGCACCTTGCATCTAGGAGACATCATGATCCGTTCACAATTTCAGAAGGCAGCCGGCCACTGAGGGCCACGGGGCCCTGACATGAATGATGGCCTTTCCCCACAGAAACAAAAGTCACTAGGCTAGGTTCCTCATGTCAGTTTGCAGGAGGCACTTGGCACTGTCAAACCAGCCACACTTGCCTCTGGGGACACTTTGCATCTGGGAGGTATCCTGATCTGTACACAATTTCAGAAGGCAGCCGGCCACTCCGGACCACAGGGTCCTGGACACGAACCATGGCCTTTTCCCAGACAAACAAAAGTCACCAGGCCCGGCTCCTGATGTCAGTTTGCAGAAGGCACATGGCACTGTCAAACCAGCCACTGTTGCCTCTGGGGGCACCTAGCATCTGGGAGGTATCCTGATCCGTTCAGAATTTCAGAAGGCAGCCGGCCACTCCGGGCCACTGGGCCATGGACATGAATGATGGCCTTTCCCCAGAGAAACAAAAGTCACCAGCCTAGGTTCCTGATTTCAATTTGCTGGAGGCACTTGGCACTGTCAAACCAGCCACACTTGCCTCTGGGGGCACTTTGCATCTGGGAGGTATCCTGATCCGTTCGGAATTTCAGCAGGCAGCGGGCTACACCGGACCACGGGGCCCTGGACACGAACCATGGCCTTTCCCCAGACAAACAGAAGTCACCAGGCCCGGCTCCTGTTGTCAGTTTGCAGAAGGCACTTGGCACTGTCAAACCAGTCACTGTTGCCTCTGGGGGCACCTAGCATCTGGGAGGTATCCTGATCCGCCCAGAATTTCAGAAGGCAGCCGGCCACTCAGGGCCACCGGGCCATGGACATGAATGATGGCCTTTCCCCAGAGAAACAAAAGTCACCAGGCTAGGTTCCTGATTTCAATTTGCTGGAGGCACTTGGCACTGTCAAACCAGCCACAGTTGCCTCTGGGTGCACCTTGTATCTGGGAGACATCCTAATCCTTTTAGAATTTTACAAGGCAGCTGGCCACTCCGGGACACCTTGCACAGGACACTAACCATGGCCTTTCCCCAGAGAAACAAAAGTCACCAGTCCAGGTTCCTGATGTCAGTTTTCAGAGGGCACGAGGCACTGTCAAACCAGCCACAATTGCCTCTGGGGGTACCTTGCATCTGAGAGATATCCTGATCTGTACACAATTTCAGAAGGCATCCGGCAACTCCGGACCACAGGGTCCTGGACACGAACCATGGCCTTTTCCCAGACAAACAAAAGTCACCAGGCCCGGGTCCTGATGTCAGTTTGCAGGAGGCACTTGGCACTGTCAAACCAGCCACAGTTGCCTCTGAAGGCACCTTGCATCTGGGAGGCATCCTGATCCGTTCGGAGTTTCAGAAGGCAGCCGGCCACACCGGGCCAACGGACCCTGGACATGAATGATGGTCTTTCCCCAGAGAAACAAACTCACCACACCAACTTCCTGATGTCAATACGCAGGAGGCACTTGGCACTGTCAAACCAGCCACAGTTGCCTCTGGGGGCACTTGTGTCTGGGTGGCATCCTGATCCGTTCGGAATTTCAGAAGGCAGCCGGCCACTCCGGGCCACGGGGCCCTGGACATGAAGGATGGCCTTTCCCCACAGAAACAAAAGTCACCAGGCTAGGTTCCTGATGTCAATTTGCAGGAGGCACTTGGCACTGTCAAACCAGCCACAGTTGCCTTTGGGGGTACCTTGCATCTAGGAGACATCATGATCCGTTCACAATTTCAGAAGGCAGCCGGCCACTGAGGGCCACGGGGCCCTGGACATGAATGATGGCCTTTCCCAAAGAAACAAAAGTCACCAGGCTAGGTTCCTGATGTCAATTTGCAGGAGGCACTTGGCACTGTCAAACCAGCCACACTTGCCTCTGGGGGCACTTTGCATCTGGGAGGTATCCTGATCAGTTCGGAATTTTAGCAGGCAGCGGGCTACAACGGACCACGGGGCCCTGGACACGAACCATGGCCTTTCCCCAGACAAACAAAAGTCACCAGGCCCGGCTCCTGATGTCAGTTTGCAGAAGGCACTTGGCACTGTCAAACCAGACACTGTTGCCTCTGGGGGCACCTAGCATCTGGGAGGTATACTGATCCGCTCAGAATTTCAGAAGGCAGCCGGCCACTCAGGGCCACCGGGCCATGGACATGAATGATGGCCTTTCCCCAGAGAAACAAAAGTCACCAGGCTAGGTTCCTGATGTCAGTTTGCAGGAGGCACTTGGCACTGTCAAACCAACCACACTTGCCTCTGGGGGCACTTGCGTCTTGGAGGCACCCTGATCCGCTCAGAATTTCAGCAGGCAGCCGGCCACTCCGGGCCACGGGGCCCTGGATATGAAGGATGGCCTTTCCCCACAGAAACAAAAGTCACCAGGCTAGGTTCCTGATGTCAATTTGCAGGAGGCACTTGGCACTGTCAAAGCAGCCAGAGTTGCCTGTGGGTGTACCTTGCATCTAGGAGACATCATGATCCGTTCACAATTTCAGAAGGCAGCCAGCCACTGCGGGCCACGGGGCCATGGACATGAATGATGGCCTTTCCCCAGAGAAACAAAAGTCACCAGGCTAGGTTCCTGATTTCAATTTGCTGGAGGCACTTGGCACTGTCAAACCAGCCACACTTGCCTCTGCGGCACTTTGCATCTGGGAGGCATCCTGATCCGTTCGGTGTTTCAGCAGGCAGCCGGCCACTCCGGACCACAGGGTCCTGGACACGAACGATGGCCTTTCCCCAGAGAAACAAAAGTCACCAGGCCAGGTTCCTGATGTCAGTTTGCAGGAGGCACTTGGCACTGTCAAAGCAGCCACAATTGCTTCTGAGGGCACCTTGCATCTGGGAGGCATCCTGATCCATTTGGTGTTTCAGAAGGCAGCTGGCCACTCCGGGCCACCTTGCTGTGGACACTAACGATGGCCTTCCCCCACAGAAAGAAAAGTCACCAGGCCAGGTTCCTCATGTCAGTTTGCAGGAGGCACTTGGCGCTGTCAAACCAGCCACACTTGCCTCTGGGGGCACTTTGCATCTGGGAGGTATCCTGATCCGCTCAGAATTTCAGAAGGCAGCCGGCCACTCTGGGCCACCGGGCCATGGACAAGACTGATGGCCTTTCCCCAGAGAAACAAAAGTCACCAGGCTAGGTTCCTGATGTCAATACGCAGGAGGCACTTGGCACTGTCAAACCAGCCACAGTTGCCTCTGGGGGCACTTGCGTCTGGGAGGCATCCTGATCCGTTCGGAATTTCAGCAGGCAGCCGGCCACTCCGGGACATGGGGCCCTGGACATGAAGGATGGCCTTTCCCCACAGAAACAAAAGTCACCAGGCTAGGTTCCTGATGCCAATTTGCAGGAGGCACTTGGCACTGTCAAACCAGCCAGAGTTGCCTGTGGGGGCACCTTGCATCTAGGAGACATCATGATCCGTTCACAATTTCAGAAGGCAGCCGGCCACTGAGGGCCACGGGGCCCTGACATGAATGATGGCCTTTCCCCACAGAAACAAAAGTCACTAGGCTAGGTTCCTCATGTCAGTTTGCAGGAGGCACTTGGCACTGTCAAACCAGCCACACTTGCCTCTGGGGACACTTTGCATCTGGGAGGTATCCTGATCTGTACACAATTTCAGAAGGCAGCCGGCCACTCCGGACCACAGGGTCCTGGACACGAACCATGGCCTTTTCCCAGACAAACAAAAGTCACCAGGCCCGGCTCCTGATGTCAGTTTGCAGAAGGCACTTGGCACTGTCAAACCAGCCACTGTTGCCTCTGGGGGCACCTAGCATCTGGGAGGTATCCTGATCCGTTCAGAATTTCAGAAGGCAGCCGGCCACTCCGGGCCACTGGGCCATGGACATGAATGATGGCCTTTCCCCAGAGAAACAAAAGTCACCAGCCTAGGTTCCTGATTTCAATTTGCTGGAGGCACTTGGCACTGTCAAACCAGCGACACTTGCCTCTGGGGGCACTTTGCATCTGGGAGGCATCCTGATCCGTTCGGAATTTCAGCAGGCAGCGGGCTACACCGGACCACGGGGCCCTGGACACGAACCATGGCCTTTCCCCAGACAAACAGAAGTCACCAGGCCCGGCTCCTGTTGTCAGTTTGCAGAAGGCACTTGGCACTGTCAAACCAGTCACTGTTGCCTCTGGGGGCACCTAGCATCTGGGAGGTATCCTGATCCGCCCAGAATTTCAGAAGGCAGCCGGCCACTCAGGGCCACCGGGCCATGGACATGAATGATGGCCTTTCCCCAGAGAAACAAAAGTCACCAGGCTAGGTTCCTGATTTCAATTTGCTGGAGGCACTTGGCACTGACAAACCAGCCACAGTTGCCTCTGGGTGCACCTTGTATCTGGGAGACATCCTAATCCTTTTAGAATTTTACAAGGCAGCTGGCCACTCCGGGACACCTTGCACAGGACACTAACCATGGCCTTTCCCCAGAGAAACAAAAGTCACCAGTCCAGGTTCCTGATGTCAGTTTTCAGAGGGCACGAGGCACTGTCAAACCAGCCACAATTGCCTCTGGGGGTACCTTGCATCTGAGAGATATCCTGATCTGTACACAATTTCAGAAGGCATCCGGCAACTCCGGACCACAGGGTCCTGGACACGAACCATGGCCTTTTCCCAGAGAAACAAAAGTCACCAGGCCCGGGTCCTGATGTCAGTTTGCAGGAGGCACTTGGCACTGTCAAACCAGCCACAGTTGCCTCTGAAGGCACCTTGCATCTGGGAGGCATCCTGATCCGTTCGGAGTTTCAGAAGGCAGCCGGCCACACCGGGCCAACGGACCCTGGACATGAATGATGGTCTTTCCCCAGAGAAACAAACTCACCACACCAACTTCCTGATGTCAATACGCAGGAGGCACTTGGCACTGTCAAACCAGCCACAGTTGCCTCTGGGGGCACTTGTGTCTGGGTGGCATCCTGATCCGTTCGGAATTTCAGAAGGCAGCCGGCCACTCCGGGCCACGGGGCCCTGGACATGAAGGATGGCCTTTCCCCACAGAAACAAAAGTCACCAGGCTAGGTTCCTGATGTCAATTTGCAGGAGGCACTTGACACTGTCAAACCAGCCACAGTTGCCTTTGGGGGTACCTTGCATCTAGGAGACATCATGATCCGTTCACAATTTCAGAAGGCAGCCGGCCACTGAGGGCCACGGGGCCCTGGACATGAATGATGGCCTTTCCCAAAGAAACAAAAGTCACCAGGCTAGGTTCCTGATGTCAATTTGCAGGAGGCACTTGGCACTGTCAAACCAGCCACTGTTGCCTGTGGGGGCAACTTGCATCTAGGAGACATCATGATCCGTTCACAATTTCAGAAGGCAGCCGGCCACTGAGGGCCACGGGGCCCTGGACGTGAATGATGGTCTTTCCCCGCAGAAACAAAAGTCACCAGGCTAGGTTCCTCATGTCAATTTGCAGGAGGCACTTGGCACTGTCAAACCAGCCACACTTGCCTCTGGGGGCACTTTGCATCTGGGAGGTATCCTGATCAGTTCGGAATTTTAGCAGGCAGCGGGCTACAACGGACCACGGGGCCCTGGACACGAACCATGGCCTTTCCCCAGACAAACAAAAGTCACCAGGCCCGGCTCCTGATGTCAGTTTGCAGAAGGCACTTGGCACTGTCAAACCAGCCAGTGTTGCCTCTGGGGGCACCTAGCATCTGGGAGGTATACTGATCCGCTCAGAATTTCAGAAGGCAGCCGGCCACTCAGGGCCACCGGGCCATGGACATGAATGATGGCCTTTCCCCAGAGAAACAAAAGTCACCAGGCTAGGTTCCTGATGTCAGTTTGCAGGAGGCACTTGGCACTGTCAAACCAACCACACTTGCCTCTGGGGGCACTTGCGTCTTGGAGGCACCCTGATCCGGTCGGAATTTCAGCAGGCAGCCGGCCACTCCGGGCCACGGGGCCCTGGATATGAAGGATGGCCTTTCCCCACAGAAACAAAAGTCACCAGGCTAGGTTCCTGATGTCAATTTGCAGGAGGCACTTGGCACTGTCAAAGCAGCCAGAGTTGCCTGTGGGTGTACCTTGCATCTAGGAGACATCATGATCCGTTCACAATTTCAGAAGGCAGCCAGCCACTGCGGGCCACGGGGCCATGGACATGAATGATGGCCTTTCCCCAGAGAAACAAAAGTCACCAGGCTAGGTTCCTGATTTCAATTTGCTGGAGGCACTTGGCACTGTCAAACCAGCCACACTTGCCTCTGCGGCACTTTGCATCTGGGAGGCATCCTGATCCGTTCGGTGTTTCAGCAGGCAGCCGGCCACTCCGGACCACAGGGTCCTGGACACGAACGATGGCCTTTCCCCAGAGAAACAAAAGTCACCAGGCCAGGTTCCTGATGTCAGTTTGCAGGAGGCACTTGGCACTGTCAAAGCAGCCACAATTGCTTCTGAGGGCACCTTGCATCTGGGAGGCATCCTGATCCATTTGGTGTTTCAGAAGGCAGCTGGCCACTCCGGGCCACCTTGCTGTGGACACTAACGATGGCCTTCCCCCACAGAAAGAAAAGTCACCAGGCCAGGTTCCTCATGTCAGTTTGCAGGAGGCACTTGGCGCTGTCAAACCAGCCACACTTGCCTCTGGGGGCACTTTGCATCTGGGAGGTATCCTGATCCGCTCAGAATTTCAGAAGGCAGCTGGCCACTCTGGGCCACCGGGCCATGGACAAGACTGATGGCCTTTCCCCAGAGAAACAAAAGTCACCAGGCTAGGTTCCTGATGTCAGTTTGCAGGAGGCACTTGGCACTGTCAAACCAGCCACAGTTGCCTCTGAGGGCACCTTGCATCTGGGAGGCATCCTGATCCGTTCGGTGTTTCAGAAGGCAGCCGGCCACACCGGGCCAATGGACCCTGGACATGAATGATGGTCTTTCCCCAGAGAAACAAACTCACCACACCAACTTCCTGATGTCAATACGCAGGAGGCACTTGGCACTGTCAAACCAGCCACAGTTGCCTCTGGGGGCACTTGCGTCTGGGAGGCATCCTGATCCGTTCGGAATTTCAGCAGGCAGCCGGCCACTCCGGGCCATGGGGCCCTGGACATGAAGGATGGCCTTTCCCCACAGAAACAAAAGTCACCAGCCTAGGTTCCTGATGCCAATTTGCAGGAGGCACTTGGCACTGTCAAACCAGCCAGAGTTGCCTGTGGGGGCACCTTGCATCTAGGAGACATCATGATCCGTTCACAATTTCAGAAGGCAGCCGGCCACTGAGGGCCACGGGGCCCTGACATGAATGATGGCCTTTCCCCACAGAAACAAAAGTCACTAGGCTAGGTTCCTCATGTCAGTTTGCAGGAGGCACTTGGCACTGTCAAACCAGCCACACTTGCCTCTGGGGACAGTTTGCATCTGGGAGGTATCCTGATCCGTTCGGAATTTCAGCACGCAGCGGGCTACACCGGACCAACCTGCCCTGGACACGAACCATGGCCTTTCCCCAGACAAACAAAAGTCACCAGGCCCGGCTCCTGATGTCAGTTTGCAGAAGGCACTTGGCACTGTCAAACCAGCCACAGTTGCCTCTGAGGGCACCTTGCATCTGGGAGGCATCCTGATCCGTTCGGAGTTTCAGAAGGCAGCCGGCCACACCGGGCCAACGGACCCTGGACATGAATGATGGTCTTTCCCCAGAGAAACAAACTCACCACACCAACTTCCTGATGTCAATACGCAGGAGGCACTTGGCACTGTCAAACCAGCCACAGTTGCCTCTGGGGGCACTTGTGTCTGGGTGGCATCCTGATCCGTTCGGAATTTCAGAAGGCAGCCGGCCACTCCGGGCCACGGGGCCCTGGACATGAAGGATGGCCTTTCCCCACAGAAACAAAAGTCACCAGGCTAGGTTCCTGATGTCAATTTGCAGGAGGCACTTGACACTGTCAAACCAGCCACAGTTGCCTTTGGGGGTACCTTGCATCTAGGAGACATCATGATCCGTTCACAATTTCAGAAGGCAGCCGGCCACTGAGGGCCACGGGGCCCTGGACATGAATGACGGCCTTTCCCCAGAGAAACAAAAGTCACCAGGCTAGGTTCCTGATGTCAATTTGCAGGAGGCACTTGGCACTGTCAAACCAGCCACTGTTGCCTGTGGGGGCAACTTGCATCTAGGAGACATCATGATCCGTTCACAATTTCAGAAGGCAGCCGGCCACTGAGGGCCACGGGGCCCTGGACATGAATGATGGCCTTTCTCACAGAAACAAAAGTCACCAGGCTAGGTTCCTCATGTCAATTTGCAGGAGGCACTTGGCACTGTCAAACCAGCCACACTTGCCTCTGGTGGCACTTTGCATCTGGGAGGTATCCTGATCCGTTCGGAATTTTAGCATGCAGCCGGCCACTGCGGACCACGGGGCCCTGGGCACGAACGATGGCCTTTCCCCAGAGAAACAAAAGTCACCAGGCCAGGTTCCTGATGTCAGTTTGCAGGAGGCACTTGGCACTGTCAAACCAGCCACAGTTGCCTGTGGGGGTACCTTGCGTCTAGGAGACATCATGATCCGTTCACAATTTCAGAAGGCAGCCGGCCACTGCGGGCCACGGGGCCCTGGACATGAATGATGGCCTTTCCCCAGAGAAACAAAAGTCACCAGGCCAGGTTCCTGATTTCAATTTGCTGGAGGCACTTGGCACTGTCAAACCAGCCACACTTGCCTCTGCGGCACTTTGCATCTGGGAGGCATCCTGATCCGTTCGGTGTTTCAGCAGGCAGCCGGCCACTCCGGACCACAGGGTCCTGGACACGAACGATGGCCTTTCCCCAGAGAAACAAAAGTCACCAGGCCAGGTTCCTGATGTCAGTTTGCAGGAGGCACTTGGCACTGTCAAAGCAGCCACAATTGCTTCTGAGGGCACCTTGCATCTGGGAGGCATCCTGATCCATTTGGTGTTTCAGAAGGCAGCTGGCCACTCCGGGCCACCTTGCTGTGGACACGAACGATGGCCTTCCCCCACAGAAAGAAAAGTCACCAGGCCAGGTTCCTCATGTCAGTTTGCAGGAGGCACTTGGCACTGTCAAAACAGCCACAGTTGCCTCTGGGTGCACCTTGTATTTGGCAGACATCCGGATCCTTTTAGAATTTTACAAGGCAGCTGGCCACTCCAGGACACCTTGCACAGGACACGAACCATGGCCTTTCTCCAGACAAACAAAAGTCGCCAGGCCCGGCTCCTGATGTCAGTTTGCAGAAGGCACTTGGCGCTGTCAAACCAGCCACTGTTGCCTCTGGGGGCACCTAGCATCTGGGAGGTATCCTGATCCGCTCAGAATTTCAGAAGGCAGCCGGCCACTCTGGGCCACCGGGCCATGGACATGAATGATGGCCTTTCCCCAGAGAAACAAAAGTCACCAGGCTAGGTTCCTGATGTCAGTTTGCAGGAGGCACTTGGCACTGTCAAACCAGCCACAGTTGCCTCTGAGGGCACCTTGCATCTGGGAGGCATCCTGATCCGTTCGGTGTTTCAGAAGGCAGCCGGCCACACCGGGCCAATGGACCCTGGACATGAATGATGGTCTTTCCCCAGAGAAACAAACTCACCACACCAACTTCCTGATGTCAATACGCAGGAGGCACTTGGCACTGTCAAACCAGCCACACTTGCCTCTGGGGCACTTGCGTCTGGGAGGCATCCTGATCCGTTCGGAATTTCAGCAGGCAGCCGGCCACTCTGGGCCATGGGGCCCTGGACATGAAGGATGGCCTTTCCCCACAGAAACAAAAGTCAACCAGCCTAGGTTCCTGATGCCAATTTCCAGGAGGCACTTGGCACTGTCAAACCAGCCAGAGTTGCCTGTGGGGGCACCTTGCATCTAGGAGACATCATGATCCGTTCACAATTTCAGAAGGCAGCCGGCCACTGAGGGCCACGGGGCCCTGGACATGAATGATGGCCTTTCCCCACAGAAACAAAAGTCACTAGGCTAGGTTCCTCATGTCAGTTTGCAGGAGGCACTTGGCACTGTCAAACCAGCCACACTTGCCTCTGGGGACACTTTGCATCTGGGAGGTATCCTGATCCGTTCGGAATTTCAGCAGGCAGCGGGCTACACCGGACCACGGGGCCCTGGACACTAACCATGGCCTTTCCCCAGAGAAACAAAAGTCACCAGGCTAGGTTCCTGATTTCAATTTGCTGGAGGCACTTGGCACTGTCAAACCAGCCACAGTTGCCTCTGGGTGCACCTTGTATCTGGGAGACATCCTAATCCTTTTAGAATTTTACAAGGCAGCTGGCCACTCCGGGACACCTTGCACAGGACACTAACCATGGCCTTTCCCCAGAGAAACAAAAGTCACCAGTCCAGGTTCCTGATGTCAGTTTTCAGAGGGCACGAGGCACTGTCAAACCAGCCACACTTGCCTCTGGGGGTACCTTGCATCTGAGAGATATCCTGATCTGTACACAATTTCAGAAGGCATCCGGCAACTCCGGACCACAGGGTCCTGGACACGAACCATGGCCTTTTCCCAGACAAACAAAAGTCACCAGGCCCGGGTCCTGATGTCAGTTTGCAGAAGGCACTTGGCACTGTCAAACCAGCCACACTTGCCTCTGGGGGCACCTAGCATCTGGGAGGTATCCTGATCCGTTCAGAATTTCAGAATGGAGCCGGCCACTCCAGGCCACTGGGCCATGGACATGAATGATGGCCTTTCCCCAGAGAAACAAAAGTCACCAGCCTAGGTTCCTGATTTCAATTTGCTGGAGGCACTTGGCACTGTCAAACCAGCCACACTTGCCTCTGGGGGCACTTTGCATCTGGGAGGCATCCTGATCCGTTCGGAATTTCAGCAGGCAGCCGGCCACTGCAGACCACGGGGCACTGGGCACGAACGATGGCCTTTCCCCAGAGAAACAAAAGTCACCAGGCCAGGTTCCTGATGTCAGTTTGCAGGAGGCACTTGGCACTGTCAAACCAGCCACAGTTGCTTCTGAAGGCACCTTGCATCTGGGAGGCATCCTGATCCGTTCGGAGTTTCAGAATAGCAGCCGGCCACACCGGGCCAACGGACCCTGGACATGAATGATGGTCTTTCCCCAGAGAAACAAACTCACCACACCAACTTCCTGATGTCAATACGCAGGAGGCACTTGGCACTGTCAAACCAGCCACAGTTGCCTCTGGGGGCACTTGTGTCTGGGTGGCATCCTGATCCGTTCGGAATTTCAGAAGGCAGCCGGCCACTCAGGGCCACGGGGCCCTGGACATGAAGGATGGCCTTTCCCCACAGAAACAAAAGTCACCAGGCTAGGTTCCTGATGTCAATTTCCAGGAGGCACTTGACACTGTCAAACCAGCCACTGTTGCCTTTGGGGGTACCTTGCATCTAGGAGACATCATGATCCGTTCACAATTTCAGAAGGCAGCCGGCCACTGAGGGCCACGGGGCCCTGGACATGAATGATGGCCTTTCCCCACAGAAACAAAAGTCACCAGGCTAGGTTCCTGATGTCAATTTGCAGGAGGCACTTGGCACTGTCAAACCAGCCACTGTTGCCTGTGGGGGCAACTTGCATCTAGGAGACATCATGATCCGTTCACAATTTCAGAAGGCAGCCGTCCACTGAGGGCCACGGGGCCCTGGACGTGAATGATGGTCTTTCCCCACAGAAACAAAAGTCACCAGGCTAGGTTCCTGATGTCAATTTGCAGGAGGCACTTGGCACTGTCAAACCAGCCACACTTGCCTCTGGGGGCACTTTGCATCTGGGAGGTATCCTGATCAGTTCGGAATTTTAGCAGGCAGCGGGCTACAACGGACCACGGGGCCATGGACATGAATGATGGCCTTTCCCCAGAGAAACAAAAGTCACCAGGCCCGGCTCCTGATGTCAGTTTGCAGAAGGCACTTGGCACTGTCAAACCAGCCACAGTTGCCTCTGAGGGCACCTTGCATCTGGGAGGCATCCTGATCCGTTCGGTGTTTCAGGAGGCAGCCGGCCACACCGGGCCAATGGACCCTGGACATGAATGATGGTCTTTCCCCAGAGAAACAAACTCACCACACCAACTTCCTGATGTCAATACGCAGGAGGCACTTGGCACTGTCAAACCAGCCACAGTTGCCTCTGGGGGCACTTGCGTCTGGGAGGCATCCTGATCCGTTCGGAATTTCAGCAGGCAGCCGGCCACTCCGGGCCATGGGGCCCTGGACATGAAGGATGGCCTTTCCCCACAGAAACAAAAGTCACCAGCCTAGGTTCCTGATGCCAATTTCCAGGAGGCACTTGGCACTGTCAAACCAGCCAGAGTTGCCTGTGGGGGCACCTTGCATCTAGGAGACATCATGATCCGTTCACAATTTCAGAAGGCAGCCGGCCACTGAGGGCCACGGGGCCCTGGACATGAATGATGGCCTTTCCCCACAGAAACAAAAGTCACTAGGCTAGGTTCCTCATGTCAGTTTGCAGGAGGCACTTGGCACTGTCAAACCAGCCACACTTGCCTCTGGGGACATTTTGCATCTGGGAGGTATCCTGATCCGTTCGGAATTTCAGCAGGCAGCGGGCTACACCGGACCACGGGGCCCTGGACACGAACCATGGCCTTTCCCCAGACAAACAAAAGTCACCAGGCCCGGCTCCTGATGTCAGTTTGCAGAAGGCACTTGGCACTGTCAAACCAGCCACTGTTGCCTCTGGGTGCACCTTGTATCTGGGAGACATCCTAATCCTTTTAGAATTTTACAAGGCAGCTGGCCACTCCGGGACACCTTGCACAGGACACTAACCATGGCCTTTCCCCAGACAAACAAAAGTCACCAGTCCAGGTTCCCGATGTCAGTTTTCAGAGGGCACGAGGCACTGTCAAACCAGCCACAATTGCCTCTGGGGGTACCTTGCATCTGAGAGATATCCTGATCCGTTCAGAATTTCAGAAGGGAGCCGGCCACTCCGGACCACAGGGTCCTGGACACGAACCATGGCCTTTTCCCAGACAAACAAAAGTCACCAGGCCCGGCTCCTGATGTCAGTTTGCAGAAGGCACTTGGCACTGTCAAACCAGCCACTGTTGCCTCTGGGGGCACCTAGCATCTGGGAGGTATCCTGATCCGTTCAGAATTTCAGAAGGGAGCCGGCCACTCCGGGCCACTGGGCCATGGACATGAATGATGGCCTTTCCCCAGAGAAACAAAAGTCACCAGCCTAGGTTCCTGATTTCAATTTGCTGGAGGCACTTGGCACTGTCAAACCAGCCACACTTGCCTCTGGGGGCACTTTGCATCTGGGAGGCATCCTGATCCGTTCGGAATTTCAGCAGGCAGCCGGCCACTGCAGACCACGGGGCACTGGGCACGAACGATGGCCTTTCCCCAGAGAAACAAAAGTCACCAGGCCAGGTTCCTGATGTCAGTTTGCAGGAGGCACTTGGCACTGTCAAACCAGCCACAGTTGCCTCTGAAGGCACCTTGCATCTGGGAGGCATCCTGATCCGTTCGGAGTTTCAGAAGGCAGCCGGCCACACCGGGCCAACGGACCCTGGACATGAATGATGGTCTTTCCCCAGAGAAACAAACTCACCACACCAACTTCCTGATGTCAATACGCAGGAGGCACTTGGCACTGTCAAACCAGCCACAGTTGCCTCTGGGGGCACTTGTGTCTGGGTGGCATCCTGATCCGTTCGGAATTTCAGAAGGCAGCCGGCCACTCCGGGCCACGGGGCCCTGGACATGAAGGATGGCCTTTCCCCACAGAAACAAAAGTCACCAGGCTAGGTTCCTGATGTCAATTTACAGGAGGCACTTGACACTGTCAAACCAGCCACTGTTGCCTTTGGGGGTACCTTGCATCTAGGAGACATCATGATCCGTTCACAATTTCAGAAGGCAGCCGGCCACTGAGGGCCACGGGGCCCTGGACATGAATGATGGCCTTTCCCCACAGAAACAAAAGTCACCAGGCTAGGTTCCTGATGTCAATTTGCAGGAGGCACTTGGCACTGTCAAACCAGCCACTGTTGCCTGTGGGGGCAACTTGCATCTAGGAGACATCATGATCCGTTCACAATTTCAGAAGGCAGCCGGCCACTGAGGGCCACGGGGCCCTGGACGTGAATGATGGTCTTTCCCCACAGAAACAAAAGTCACCAGGCTAGGTTCCTCATGTCAATTTGCAGGAGGCACTTGGCACTGTCAAACCAGCCACACTTGCCTCTGGGGGCACTTTGCATCTGGGAGGTATCCTGATCAGTTCGGAATTTTAGCAGGCAGCGGGCTACAACGGACCACGGGGCCCTTGACACGAACCATGGCCTTTCCCCAGACAAACAAAAGTCACCAGGCCCGGCTCCTGATGTCAGTTTGCAGAAGGCACTTGGCACTGTCAAACCAGCCACTGTTGCCTCTGGGGGCACCTAGCATCTGGGAGGTATACTGATCCGCTCAGAATTTCAGAAGGCAGCCGTCCACTCAGGGCCACCGGGCCATGGACATGAATGATGGCCTTTCCCCAGAGAAACAAAAGTCACCAGGCTAAGTTCCTGATGTCAGTTTGCAGGAGGCACTTGGCACTGTCAAACCAACCACACTTGCCTCTGGGGGCACTTGCGTCTTGGAGGCACCCTGATCCGGTCGGAATTTCAGCAGGCAGCCGGCCACTCCGGGCCACGGGGCCCTGGATATGAAGGATGGCCTTTCCCCACAGAAACAAAAGTCACCAGGCTAGGTTCCTGATGTCAATTTGCAGGAGGCACTTGGCACTGTCAAACCAGCCACAGTTGCCTGTGGGGGTACCTTGCATCTAGGAGACATCATGATCCGTTCACAATTTCAGAAGGCAGCCAGCCACTGCGGGCCACGGGGCCATGGACATGAATGATGGCCTTTCCCCAGAAAAACAAAAGTCACCAGGCCAGGTTCCTGATGTCAGTTTGCAGGAGGCACTTGGCACTGTCAAAGCAGCCACAATTGCTTCTGAGGGCACCTTGCATTTGGGAGGCATCCTGATCCATTTGGTGTTTCAGAAGGCAGCTGGCCACTCCGGGCCACCTTGCTGTGGACACTAAAGATGGCCTTCCCCCACAGAAAGAAAAGTCACCAGGCCAGGTTCCTCATGTCAGTTTGCAGGAGGCACTTGGCGCTGTCAAACCAGCCACTGTTGCCTCTGGGGGCACCTAGCATCTGGGAGGTATCCTGATCCGCTCAGAATTTCAGAAGGCAGCCGGCCACTCTGGGCCACCGGGCCATGGACAAGAATGATGGCCTTTCCCCAGAGAAACAAAAGTCACCAGGCTAGGTTCCTGATGTCAGTTTGCAGGAGGCACTTGGCACTGTCAAACCAGCCACAGTTGCCTCTGAGGGCACCTTGCATCTGGGAGGCATCCTGATCCGTTCGGTGTTTCAGAAGGCAGCCGGCCACACCGGGCCAATGGACCCTGGACATGAATGATGGTCTTTCCCCAGAGAAACAAACTCACCACACCAACTTCCTGATGTCAATACGCAGGAGGCACTTGGCACTGTCAAACCAGCCACAGTTGCCTCTGGGGGCACTTGCGTCTGGGAGGCATCCTGATCCGTTCGGAATTTCAGCAGGCAGCCGGCCACTCCGGGCCATGGGGCCCTGGACATGAAGGATGGCCTTTCCCCACAGAAACAAAAGTCACCAGCCTAGGTTCCTGATGCCAATTTCCAGGAGGCACTTGGCACTGTCAAACCAGCCAGAGTTGCCTGTGGGGGCACCTTGCATCTAGGAGACATCATGATCCGTTCACAATTTCAGAAGGCAGCCGGCCACTGAGGGCCACGGGGCCCTGGACATGAATGATGGCCTTTCCCCACAGAAACAAAAGTCACTAGGCTAGGTTCCTCATGTCAGTTTGCAGGAGGCACTTGGCACTGTCAAACCAGCCACACTTGCCTCTGGGGACACTTTGCATCTGGGAGGTATCCTGATCCGTTCGGAATTTCAGCAGGCAGCGGGCTACACCGGACCACGGGGCCCTGGACACGAACCATGGCCTTTCCCCAGACAAACAAAAGTCACCAGGCCCGGCTCCTGATGTCAGTTTGCAGAAGGCACTTGGCACTGTCAAACCAGCCACTGTTGCCTCTGGGTGCACCTTGTATCTGGGAGACATCCTAATCCTTTTAGAATTTTACAAGGCAGCTGGCCACTCCGGGACACCTTGCACAGGACACTAACCATGGCCTTTCCCCAGACAAACAAAAGTCACCAGTCCAGGTTCCTGATGTCAGTTTTCAGAGGGCACGAGGCACTGTCAAACCAGCCACAATTGCCTCTGGGGGTACCTTGCATCTGAGAGATATCCTGATCCGTTCAGAATTTCAGAAGGGAGCCGGCCACTCCGGACCACAGGGTCCTGGACACGAACCATGGCCTTTTCCCAGACAAACAAAAGTCACCAGGCCCGGCTCCTGATGTCAGTTTGCAGAAGGCACTTGGCACTGTCAAACCAGCCACTGTTGCCTCTGGGGGCACCTAGCATCTGGGAGGTATCCTGATCCGTTCAGAATTTCAGAAGGGAGCCGGCCACTCCGGGCCACTGGGCCATGGACATGAATGATGGCCTTTCCCCAGAGAAACAAAAGTCACCAGCCTAGGTTCCTGATTTCAATTTGCTGGAGGCACTTGGCACTGTCAAACCAGCCACACTTGCCTCTGGGGGCACTTTGCATCTGGGAGGCATCCTGATCCGTTCGGAATTTCAGCAGGCAGCCGGCCACTGCAGACCACGGGGCACTGGGCACGAACGATGGCCTTTCCCCAGACAAACAAAAGTCACCAGGCCAGGTTCCTGATGTCAGTTTGCAGGAGGCACTTGGCACTGTCAAACCAGCCACAGTTGCCTCTGAAGGCACCTTGCATCTGGGAGGCATCCTGATCCGTTCGGAGTTTCAGAAGGCAGCCGGCCACACCGGGCCAACGGACCCTGGACATGAATGATGGTCTTTCCCCAGAGAAACAAACTCACCACACCAACTTCCTGATGTCAATACGCAGGAGGCACTTGGCACTGTCAAACCAGCCACAGTTGCCTCTGGGGGCACTTGTGTCTGGGTGGCATCCTGATCCGTTCGGAATTTCAGAAGGCAGCCGGCCACTCCGGGCCACGGGGCCCTGGACATGAAGGATGGCCTTTCCCCACAGAAACAAAAGTCACCAGGCTAGGTTCCTGATGTCAATTTGCAGGAGGCACTTGACACTGTCAAACCAGCCACTGTTGCCTTTGGGGGTACCTTGCATCTAGGAGACATCATGATCCGTTCACAATTTCAGAAGGCAGCCGGCCACTGAGGGCCACGGGGCCCTGGACATGAATGATGGCCTTTCCCCACAGAAACAAAAGTCACCAGGCTAGGTTCCTGATGTCAATTTGCAGGAGGCACTTGGCACTGTCAAACCAGCCACTGTTGCCTGTGGGGGCAACTTGCATCTAGGAGACATCATGATCCGTTCACAATTTCAGAAGGCAGCCGGCCACTGAGGGCCACGGGGCCCTGGACGTGAATGATGGTCTTTCCCCACAGAAACAAAAGTCACCAGGCTAGGTTCCTCATGTCAATTTGCAGGAGGCACTTGGCACTGTCAAACCAGCCACACTTGCCTCTGGGGGCACTTTGCATCTGGGAGGTATCCTGATCAGTTCGGAATTTTAGCAGGCAGCGGGCTACAACGGACCACGGGGCCCTTGACACGAACCATGGCCTTTCCCCAGACAAACAAAAGTCACCAGGCCCGGCTCCTGATGTCAGTTTGCAGAAGGCACTTGGCACTGTCAAACCAGCCACTGTTGCCTCTGGGGGCACCTAGCATCTGGGAGGTATACTGATCCGCTCAGAATTTCAGAAGGCAGCCAGCCACTGCGGGCCACGGGGCCATGGACATGAATGATGGCCTTTCCCCAGAGAAACAAAAGTCACCAGGCCAGGTTCCTGATGTCAGTTTGCAGGAGGCACTTGGCACTGTCAAAGCAGCCACAATTGCTTCTGAGGGCACCTTGCATCTGGGAGGCATCCTGATCCATTTGGTGTTTCAGAAGGCAGCTGGCCACTCCGGGCCACCTTGCTGTGGACACTAACGATGGCCTTCCCCCACAGAAAGAAAAGTCACCAGGCCAGGTTCCTCATGTCAGTTTGCAGGAGGCACTTGGCGCTGTCAAACCAGCCACTGTTGCCTCTGGGGGCACCTAGCATCTGGGAGGTATCCTGATCCGCTCAGAATTTCAGAAGGCAGCCGGCCACTCTGGGCCACCGGGCCATGGACAAGAATGATGGCCTTTCCCCAGAGAAACAAAAGTCACCAGGCTAGGTTCCTGATGTCAGTTTGCAGGAGGCACTTGGCACTGTCAAACCAGCCACAGTTGCCTCTGAGGGCACCTTGCATCTGGGAGGCATCCTGATCCGTTCGGTGTTTCAGAAGGCAGCCGGCCACACCGGGCCAATGGACCCTGGACATGAATGATGGTCTTTCCCCAGAGAAACAAACTCACCACACCAACTTCCTGATGTCAATACGCAGGAGGCACTTGGCACTGTCAAACCAGCCACAGTTGCCTCTGGGGGCACTTGCGTCTGGGAGGCATCCTGATCCGTTCGGAATTTCAGCAGGCAGCCGGCCACTCCGGGCCATGGGGCCCTGGACATGAAGGATGGCCTTTCCCCACAGAAACAAAAGTCACCAGCCTAGGTTCCTGATGCCAATTTCCAGGAGGCACTTGGCACTGTCAAACCAGCCAGAGTTGCCTGTGGGGGCACCTTGCATCTAGGAGACATCATGATCCGTTCACAATTTCAGAAGGCAGCCGGCCACTGAGGGCCACGGGGCCCTGGACATGAATGATGGCCTTTCCCCACAGAAACAAAAGTCACTAGGCTAGGTTCCTCATGTCAGTTTGCAGGAGGCACTTGGCACTGTCAAACCAGCCACACTTGCCTCTGGGGACACTTTGCATCTGGGAGGTATCCTGATCCGTTCGGAATTTCAGCAGGCAGCGGGCTACACCGGACCACGGGGCCCTGGACACGAACCATGGCCTTTCCCCAGACAAACAAAAGTCACCAGGCCCGGCTCCTGATGTCAGTTTGCAGAAGGCACTTGGCACTGTCAAACCAGCCACTGTTGCCTCTGGGTGCACCTTGTATCTGGGAGACATCCTAATCCTTTTAGAATTTTACAAGGCAGCTGGCCACTCCGGGACACCTTGCACAGGACACTAACCATGGCCTTTCCCCAGAGAAACAAAAGTCACCAGGCCAGGTTCCTGATGTCAGTTTTCAGAGGGCACGAGGCACTGTCAAACCAGCCACAATTGCCTCTGGGGGTACCTTGCATCTGAGAGATATCCTGATCTGTACACAATTTCAGAAGGCAGCCGGCCACTCCGGACCACAGGGTCCTGGACACGAACCATGGCCTTTTCCCAGACAAACAAAAGTCACCAGGCCCGGCTCCTGATGTCAGTTTGCAGAAGGCACTTGGCACTGTCAAACCAGCCACTGTTGCCTCTGGGGGCACCTAGCATCTGGGAGGTATCCTGATCCGTTCAGAATTTCAGAAGGGAGCCGGCCACTCCGGGCCACTGGGCCATGGACATGAATGATGGCCTTTCCCCAGAGAAACAAAAGTCACCAGCCTAGGTTCCTGATTTCAATTTGCTGGAGGCACTTGGCACTGTCAAACCAGCCACACTTGCCTCTGGGGGCACTTTGCATCTGGGAGGCATCCTGATCCGTTCGGAATTTCAGCAGGCAGCGGGCTACACCGGACCACGGGGCCCTGGACACGAACCATGGCCTTTCCCCAGACAAACAAAAGTCACCAGGCCCGGCTCCTGATGTCAGTTTGCAGAAGGCACTTGGCACTGTCAAACCAGCCACAGTTGCCTCTGAGGGCACCTTGCATCTGGGAGGCATCCTGATCCGTTCGGAGTTTCAGAAGGCAGCCGGCCACACCGGGCCAACGGACCCTGGACATGAATGATGGTCTTTCCCCAGAGAAACAAACTCACCACACCAACTTCCTGATGTCAATACGCAGGAGGCACTTGGCACTGTCAAACCAGCCACAGTTGCCTCTGGGGGCACTTGTGTCTGGGTGGCATCCTGATCCGTTCGGAATTTCAGAAGGCAGCCGGCCACTCAGGGCCACGGGGCCCTGGACATGAAGGATGGCCTTTCCCCACAGAAACAAAAGTCACCAGGCTAGGTTCCTGATGTCAGTTTGCAGGAGGCACTTGACACTGTCAAACCAGCCACAGTTGCCTTTGGGGGTACCTTGCATCTAGGAGACATCATGATCCGTTCACAATTTCAGAAGGCAGCCGGCCACTGAGGGCCACGGGGCCCTGGACATGAATGACGGCCTTTCCCCAGAGAAACAAAAGTCACCAGGCTAGGTTCCTGATGTCAATTTGCAGGAGGCACTTGGCACTGTCAAACCAGCCACTGTTGCCTGTGGGGGCAACTTGCATCTAGGAGACATCATGATCCGTTCACAATTTCAGAAGGCAGCCGGCCACTGAGGGCCACGGGGCCCTGGACATGAATGATGGCCTTTCCCCACAGAAACAAAAGTCACCAGGCTAGGTTCCTCATGTCAATTTGCAGGAGGCACTTGGCACTGTCAAACCAGCCACACTTGCCTCTGGTGGCACTTTGCATCTGGGAGGTATCCTGATCCGTTCGGAATTTTAGCATGCAGCTGGCCACTGCGGACCACGGGGCCCTGGGCACGAACGATGGCCTTTCCCCAGAGAAACAAAAGTCACCAGGCCAGGTTCCTGATGTCAGTTTGCAGGAGGCACTTGGCACTGTCAAACCAGCCACAGTTGCCTGTGGGGGTACCTTGCGTCTAGGAGACATCATGATCCGTTCACAATTTCAGAAGGCAGCCGGCCACTGCGGGCCACGGGGCCCTGGACATGAATGATGGCCTTTCCCCAGAGAAACAAAAGTCACCAGGCCAGGTTCCTGATTTCAATTTGCTGGAGGCACTTGGCACTGTCAAACCAGCCACACTTGCCTCTGCGGCACTTTGCATCTGGGAGGCATCCTGATCCGTTCGGTGTTTCAGCAGGCAGCCGGCCACTCCGGACCACAGGGTCCTGGACACGAACGATGGCCTTTCCCCAGAGAAACAAAAGTCACCAGGCCAGGTTCCTGATGTCAGTTTGCAGGAGGCACTTGGCACTGTCAAAGCAGCCACAATTGCTTCTGAGGGCACCTTGCATCTGGGAGGCATCCTGATCCATTTGGTGTTTCAGAAGGCAGCTGGCCACTCCGGGCCACCTTGCTGTGGACACTAACGATGGCCTTCCCCCACAGAAAGAAAAGTCACCAGGCCAGGTTCCTCATGTCAGTTTGCAGGAGGCACTTGGCACTGTCAAAACAGCCACAGTTGCCTCTGGGTGCACCTTGTATTTGGCAGACATCCTGATCCTTTTAGAATTTTACAAGGCAGCTGGCCACTCCGGGACACCTTGCACAGGACACTAACCATGGCCTTTCTCCAGACAAACAAAAGTCGCCAGGCCCGGCTCCTGATGTCAGTTTGCAGAAGGCACTTGGTGCTGTCAAACCAGCCACTGTTGCCTCTGGGGGCACCTAGCATCTGGGAGGTATCCTGATCCGCTCAGAATTTCAGAAGGCAGCCGGCCACTCAGGGCCACCGGGCCATGGACATGAATGATGGCCTTTCCCCAGAGAAACAAAAGTCACCAGGCTAGGTTCCTGATGTCAGTTTGCAGGAGGCACTTGGCACTGTCAAACCAGCCACAGTTGCCTCTGAGGGCACCTTGCATCTGGGAGGCATCCTGATCCGTTCGGTGTTTCAGAAGGCAGCCGGCTACACCGGGCCAATGGACCCTGGACATGAATGATGGTCTTTCCCCAGAGAAACAAACTCACCACACCAACTTCCTGATGTCAATACGCAGGAGGCACTTGGCACTGTCAAACCAGCCACAGTTGCCTCTGGGGGCACTTGCGTCTGGGAGGCATCCTGATCCGTTCGGAATTTCAGCAGGCAGCCGGCCACTCCGGGCCATGGGGCCCTGGACATGAAGGATGGCCTTTCCCCACAGAAACAAAAGTCACCAGCCTAGGTTCCTGATGCCAATTTCCAGGAGGCACTTGGCACTGTCAAACCAGCCAGAGTTGCCTGTGGGGGCACCTTGCATCTAGGAGACATCATGATCCGTTCACAATTTCAGAAGGCAGCCGGCCACTGAGGGCCACGGGGCCCTGGACATGAATGATGGCCTTTCCCCACAGAAACAAAAGTCACTAGGCTAGGTTCCTCATGTCAGTTTGCAGGAGGCACTTGGCACTGTCAAACCAGCCACACTTGCCTCTGGGGACACTTTGCATCTGGGAGGTATCCTGATCCGTTCGGAATTTCAGCAGGCAGCGGGCTACACCGGACCACGGGGCCCTGGACACGAACCATGGCCTTTCCCCAGACAAACAAAAGTCACCAGGCCCGGCTCCTGATGTCAGTTTGCAGAAGGCACTTGGCACTGTCAAACCAGCCACTGTTGCCTCTGGGTGCACCTTGTATCTGGGAGACATCCTAATCCTTTTAGAATTTTACAAGGCAGCTGGCCACTCCGGGACACCTTGCACAGGACACTAACCATGGCCTTTCCCCAGAGAAACAAAAGTCACCAGGCCAGGTTCCTGATGTCAGTTTTCAGAGGGCACGAGGCACTGTCAAACCAGCCACAATTGCCTCTGGGGGTACCTTGCATCTGAGAGATATCCTGATCTGTACACAATTTCAGAAGGCAGCCGGCCACTCCGGACCACAGGGTCCTGGACACGAACCATGGCCTTTTCCCAGACAAACAAAAGTCACCAGGCCCGGCTCCTGATGTCAGTTTGCAGAAGGCACTTGGCACTGTCAAACCAGCCACACTTGCCTCTGGGGGCACCTAGCATCTGGGAGGTATCCTGATCCGTTCAGAATTTCAGAAGGGAGCCGGCCACTCCGGGCCACTGGGCCATGGACATGAATGATGGCCTTTCCCCAGAGAAACAAAAGTCACCAGCCTAGGTTCCTGATTTCAATTTGCTGGAGGCACTTGGCACTGTCAAACCAGCCACACTTGCCTCTGGGGGCACTTTGCATCTGGGAGGCATCCTGATCCGTTCGGAATTTCAGCAGGCAGCGGGCTACACCGGACCACGGGGCCCTGGACACGAACCATGGCCTTTCCCCAGACAAACAAAAGTCACCAGGCCCGGCTCCTGATGTCAGTTTGCAGAAGGCACTTGGCACTGTCAAACCAGCCACAGTTGCCTCTGAGGGCACCTTGCATCTGGGAGGCATCCTGATCCGTTCGGAGTTTCAGAAGGCAGCCGGCCACACCGGGCCAACGGACCCTGGACATGAATGATGGTCTTTCCCCAGAGAAACAAACTCACCACACCAACTTCCTGATGTCAATACGCAGGAGGCACTTGGCACTGTCAAACCAGCCACAGTTGCCTCTGGGGGCACTTGTGTCTGGGTGGCATCCTGATCCGTTCGGAATTTCAGAAGGCAGCCGGCCACTCAGGGCCACGGGGCCCTGGACATGAAGGATGGCCTTTCCCCACAGAAACAAAAGTCACCAGGCTAGGTTCCTGATGTCAGTTTGCAGGAGGCACTTGACACTGTCAAACCAGCCACAGTTGCCTTTGGGGGTACCTTGCATCTAGGAGACATCATGATCCGTTCACAATTTCAGAAGGCAGCCGGCCACTGAGGGCCACGGGGCCCTGGACATGAATGATGGCCTTTCCCCACAGAAACAAAAGTCACCAGGCTAGGTTCCTGATGTCAATTTGCAGGAGGCACTTGGCACTGTCAAACCAGCCACTGTTGCCTGTGGGGGCAACTTGCATCTAGGAGACATCATGATCCGTTCACAATTTCAGAAGGCAGCCGGCCACTGAGGGCCACGGGGCCCTGGACGTGAATGATGGTCTTTCCCCACAGAAACAAAAGTCACCAGGCTAGGTTCCTCATGTCAATTTGCAGGAGGCACTTGGCACTGTCAAACCAGCCACACTTGCCTCTGGGGGCACTTGCGTCTGGGAGGCATCCTGATCCGTTCGGAATTTCAGCAGGCAGCCGGCCACTCCGGGCCATGGGGCCCTGGACATGAAGGATGGCCTTTCCCCACAGAAACAAAAGTCACCAGCCTAGGTTCCTGATGCCAATTTCCAGGAGGCACTTGGCACTGTCAAACCAGCCAGAGTTGCCTGTGGGGGCACCTTGCATCTAGGAGACATCATGATCCGTTCACAATTTCAGAAGGCAGCCGGCCACTGAGGGCCACGGGGCCCTGGACATGAATGATGGCCTTTCCCCACAGAAACAAAAGTCACTAGGCTAGGTTCCTCATGTCAGTTTGCAGGAGGCACTTGGCACTGTCAAACCAGCCACACTTGCCTCTGGGGACACTTTGCATCTGGGAGGTATCCTGATCCGTTCGGAATTTCAGCAGGCAGCGGGCTACACCGGACCACGGGGCCCTGGACACGAACCATGGCCTTTCCCCAGACAAACAAAAGTCACCAGGCCCGGCTCCTGATGTCAGTTTGCAGAAGGCACTTGGCACTGTCAAACCAGCCACTGTTGCCTCTGGGTGCACCTTGTATCTGGGAGACATCCTAATCCTTTTAGAATTTTACAAGGCAGCTGGCCACTCCGGGACACCTTGCACAGGACACTAACCATGGCCTTTCCCCAGAGAAACAAAAGTCACCAGGCCAGGTTCCTGATGTCAGTTTTCAGAGGGCACGAGGCACTGTCAAACCAGCCACAATTGCCTCTGGGGGTACCTTGCATCTGAGAGATATCCTGATCTGTACACAATTTCAGAAGGCAGCCGGCCACTCCGGACCACAGGGTCCTGGACACGAACCATGGCCTTTTCCCAGACAAACAAAAGTCACCAGGCCCGGCTCCTGATGTCAGTTTGCAGAAGGCACTTGGCACTGTCAAACCAGCCACACTTGCCTCTGGGGGCACCTAGCATCTGGGAGGTATCCTGATCCGTTCAGAATTTCAGAAGGGAGCCGGCCACTCCGGGCCACTGGGCCATGGACATGAATGATGGCCTTTCCCCAGAGAAACAAAAGTCACCAGCCTAGGTTCCTGATTTCAATTTGCTGGAGGCACTTGGCACTGTCAAACCAGCCACACTTGCCTCTGGGGGCACTTTGCATCTGGGAGGCATCCTGATCCGTTCGGAATTTCAGCAGGCAGCGGGCTACACCGGACCACGGGGCCCTGGACACGAACCATGGCCTTTCCCCAGACAAACAAAAGTCACCAGGCCCGGCTCCTGATGTCAGTTTGCAGAAGGCACTTGGCACTGTCAAACCAGCCACAGTTGCCTCTGAGGGCACCTTGCATCTGGGAGGCATCCTGATCCGTTCGGAGTTTCAGAAGGCAGCCGGCCACACCGGGCCAACGGACCCTGGACATGAATGATGGTCTTTCCCCAGAGAAACAAACTCACCACACCAACTTCCTGATGTCAATACGCAGGAGGCACTTGGCACTGTCAAACCAGCCAGAGTTGCCTCTGGGGGCACTTGTGTCTGGGTGGCATCCTGATCCGTTCGGAATTTCAGAAGGCAGCCGGCCACTGCGGGCCACGGGGCCCTGGACATGAATGATGGCCTTTCCCCAGAGAAACAAAAGTCACCAGGCCAGGTTCCTGATTTCAATTTGCTGGAGGCACTTGGCACTGTCAAACCAGCCACACTTGCCTCTGCGGCACTTTGCATCTGGGAGGCATCCTGATCCGTTCGGTGTTTCAGCAGGCAGCCGGCCACTCCGGACCACAGGGTCCTGGATACGAACGATGGCCTTTCCCCAGAGAAACAAAAGTCACCAGGCCAGGTTCCTGATGTCAGTTTGCAGGAGGCACTTGGCACTGTCAAAGCAGCCACAATTGCTTCTGAGGGCACCTTGCATCTGGGAGGCATCCTGATCCATTTGGTGTTTAAGAAGGCAGCTGGCCACTCCGGGCCACCTTGCTGTGGACACTAACGATGGCCTTCCCCCACAGAAAGAAAAGTCACCAGGCCAGGTTCCTCATGTCAGTTTGCAGGAGGCACTTGGCACTGTCAAAACAGCCACAGTTGCCTCTGGGTGCACCTTGTATTTGGCAGACATCCTGATCCTTTTAGAATTTTACAAGGCAGCTGGCCACTCCGGGACACCTTGCACAGGACACTAACCATGGCCTTTCTCCAGACAAACAAAAGTCGCCAGGCCCGGCTCCTGATGTCAGTTTGCAGAAGGCACTTGGTGCTGTCAAACCAGCCACTGTTGCCTCTGGGGGCACCTAGCATCTGGGAGGTATCCTGATCCGCTCAGAATTTCAGAAGGCAGCCGGCCACTCTGGGCCACCGGGCCATGGACATGAATGATGGCCTTTCCCCAGAGAAACAAAAGTCACCAGGCTAGGTTCCTGATATCAGTTTGCAGGAGGCACTTGGCACTGTCAAACCAGCCACAGTTGCCTCTGAGGGCACCTTGCATCTGGGAGGCATCCTGATCCGTTCGGTGTTTCAGAAGGCAGCCGGCTACACCGGGCCAATGGACCCTGGACATGAATGATGGTCTTTCCCCAGAGAAACAAACTCACCACACCAACTTCCTGATGTCAATACGCAGGAGGCACTTGGCACTGTCAAACCAGCCACAGTTGCCTCTGGGGGCACTTGCGTCTGGGAGGCATCCTGATCCGTTCGGAATTTCAGCAGGCAGCCGGCCACTCCGGGCCATGGGGCCCTGGACATGAAGGATGGCCTTTCCCCACAGAAACAAAAGTCACCAGCCTAGGTTCCTGATGCCAATTTCCAGGAGGCACTTGGCACTGTCAAACCAGCCAGAGTTGCCTGTGGGGGCACCTTGCATCTAGGAGACATCATGATCCGTTCACAATTTCAGAAGGCAGCCGGCCACTGAGGGCCACGGGGCCCTGGACATGAATGATGGCCTTTCCCCACAGAAACAAAAGTCACTAGGCTAGGTTCCTCATGTCAGTTTGCAGGAGGCACTTGGCACTGTCAAACCAGCCACACTTGCCTCTGGGGACACTTTGCATCTGGGAGGTATCCTGATCCGTTCGGAATTTCAGCAGGCAGCGGGCTACACCGGACCACGGGGCCCTGGACACGAACCATGGCCTTTCCCCAGACAAACAAAAGTCACCAGGCCCGGCTCCTGATGTCAGTTTGCAGAAGGCACTTGGCACTGTCAAACCAGCCACTGTTGCCTCTGGGTGCACCTTGTATCTGGGAGACATCCTAATCCTTTTAGAATTTTACAAGGCAGCTGGCCACTCCGGGACACCTTGCACAGGACACTAACCATGGCCTTTCCCCAGAGAAACAAAAGTCACCAGGCCAGGTTCCTGATGTCAGTTTTCAGAGGGCACGAGGCACTGTCAAACCAGCCACAATTGCCTCTGGGGGTACCTTGCATCTGAGAGATATCCTGATCTGTACACAATTTCAGAAGGCAGCCGGCCACTCCGGACCACAGGGTCCTGGACACGAACCATGGCCTTTTCCCAGACAAACAAAAGTCACCAGGCCCGGCTCCTGATGTCAGTTTGCAGAAGGCACTTGGCACTGTCAAACCAGCCACACTTGCCTCTGGGGGCACCTAGCATCTGGGAGGTATCCTGATCCGTTCAGAATTTCAGAAGGGAGCCGGCCACTCCGGGCCACTGGGCCATGGACATGAATGATGGCCTTTCCCCAGAGAAACAAAAGTCACCAGCCTAGGTTCCTGATTTCAATTTGCTGGAGGCACTTGGCACTGTCAAACCAGCCACACTTGCCTCTGGGGGCACTTTGCATCTGGGAGGCATCCTGATCCGTTCGGAATTTCAGCAGGCAGCGGGCTACACCGGACCACGGGGCCCTGGACACGAACCATGGCCTTTCCCCAGACAAACAAAAGTCACCAGGCCCGGCTCCTGATGTCAGTTTGCAGAAGGCACTTGGCACTGTCAAACCAGCCACAGTTGCCTCTGAGGGCACCTTGCATCTGGGAGGCATCCTGATCCGTTCGGAGTTTCAGAAGGCAGCCGGCCACACCGGGCCAACGGACCCTGGACATGAATGATGGTCTTTCCCCAGAGAAACAAACTCACCACACCAACTTCCTGATGTCAATACGCAGGAGGCACTTGGCACTGTCAAACCAGCCAGAGTTGCCTCTGGGGGCACTTGTGTCTGGGTGGCATCCTGATCCGTTCGGAATTTCAGAAGGCAGCCGGCCACTCAGGGCCACGGGGCCCTGGACATGAAGGATGGCCTTTCCCCACAGAAACAAAAGTCACCAGGCTAGGTTCCTGATGTCAGTTTGCAGGAGGCACTTGACACTGTCAAACCAGCCACAGTTGCCTTTGGGGGTACCTTGCATCTAGGAGACATCATGATCCGTTCACAATTTCAGAAGGCAGCCGGCCACTGAGGGCCACGGGGCCCTGGACATGAATGATGGCCTTTCCCCACAGAAACAAAAGTCACCAGGCTAGGTTCCTGATGTCAATTTGCAGGAGGCACTTGGCACTGTCAAACCAGCCACTGTTGCCTGTGGGGGCAACTTGCATCTAGGAGACATCATGATCCGTTCACAATTTCAGAAGGCAGCCGGCCACTGAGGGCCACGGGGCCCTGGACGTGAATGATGGTCTTTCCCCACAGAAACAAAAGTCACCAGGCTAGGTTCCTCATGTCAATTTGCAGGAGGCACTTGGCACTGTCAAACCAGCCACACTTGCCTCTGGGGGCACTTTGCATCTGGGAGGTATCCTGATCAGTTCGGAATTTTAGCAGGCAGCGGGCTACAACGGACCACGGGGCCCTTGACACGAACCATGGCCTTTCCCCAGACAAACAAAAGTCACCAGGCCCGGCTCCTGATGTCAGTTTGCAGAAGGCACTTGGCACTGTCAAACCAGCCACTGTTGCCTCTGGGGGCACCTAGCATCTGGGAGGTATACTGATCCGCTCAGAATTTCAGAAGGCAGCCGTCCACTCAGGGCCACCGGGCCATGGACATGAATGATGGCCTTTCCCCAGAGAAACAAAAGTCACCAGGCTAAGTTCCTGATGTCAGTTTGCAGGAGGCACTTGGCACTGTCAAACCAACCACACTTGCCTCTGGGGGCACTTGCGTCTGGGAGGCACCCTGATCCGGTCGGAATTTCAGCAGGCAGCCGGCCACTCCGGGCCACGGGGCCCTGGATATGAAGGATGGCCTTTCCCCACAGAAAAAAAAGTCACCAGGCTAGGTTCCTGATGTCAATTTGCAGGAGGCACTTGGCACTGTCAAACCAGCCACAGTTGCCTGTGGGGGTACCTTGCATCTAGGAGACATCATGATCCGTTCACAATTTCAGAAGGCAGCCAGCCACTGCGGGCCACGGGGCCATGGACATGAATGATGGCCTTTCCCCAGAGAAACAAAAGTCACCAGGCCAGGTTCCTGATTTCAATTTGCTGGAGGCACTTGGCACTGTCAAACCAGCCACACTTGCCTCTGCGGCACTTTGCATCTGGGAGGCATCCTGATCCGTTCGGTGTTTCAGCAGGCAGCCGGCCACTCCGGACCACAGGGTCCTGGACACGAACGATGGCCTTTCCCCAGAGAAACAAAAGTCACCAGGCCAGGTTCCTGATGTCAGTTTGCAGGAGGCACTTGGCACTGTCAAAGCAGCCACAATTGCTTCTGAGGGCACCTTGCATCTGGGAGGCATCCTGATCCATTTGGTGTTTAAGAAGGCAGCTGGCCACTCCGGGCCACCTTGCTGTGGACACTAACGATGGCCTTCCCCCACAGAAAGAAAAGTCACCAGGCCAGGTTCCTCATGTCAGTTTGCAGGAGGCACTTGGCGCTGTCAAACCAGCCACTGTTGCCTCTGGGGGCACCTAGCATCTGGGAGGTATCCTGATCCGCTCAGAATTTCAGAAGGCAGCCGGCCACTCTGGGCCACCGGGCCATGGACAAGAATGATGGCCTTTCCCCAGAGAAACAAAAGTCACCAGGCTAGGTTCCTGATGTCAGTTTGCAGGAGGCACTTGGCACTGTCAAACCAGCCACAGTTGCCTCTGAGGGCACCTTGCATCTGGGAGGCATCCTGATCCGTTCGGTGTTTCAGAAGGCAGCCGGCCACACCGGGCCAATGGACCCTGGACATGAATGATGGTCTTTCCCCAGAGAAACAAACTCACCACACCAACTTCCTGATGTCAATACGCAGGAGGCACTTGGCACTGTCAAACCAGCCACAGTTGCCTCTGGGGGCACTTGCGTCTGGGAGGCATCCTGATCCGTTCGGAATTTCAGCAGGCAGCCGGCCACTCCGGGCCATGGGGCCCTGGACATGAAGGATGGCCTTTCCCCACAGAAACAAAAGTCACCAGCCTAGGTTCCTGATGCCAATTTCCAGGAGGCACTTGGCACTGTCAAACCAGCCAGAGTTGCCTGTGGGGGCACCTTGCATCTAGGAGACATCATGATCCGTTCACAATTTCAGAAGGCAGCCGGCCACTGAGGGCCACCGGGCCCTGGACATGAAGGATGGCCTTTCCCCACAGAAACAAAAGTCACTAGGCTAGGTTCCTCATGTCAGTTTGCAGGAGGCACTTGGCACTGTCAAACCAGCCACACTTGCCTCTGGGGACACTTTGCATCTGGGAGGTATCCTGATCCGTTCGGAATTTCAGCAGGCAGCGGGCTACACCGGACCACGGGGCCCTGGACACGAACCATGGCCTTTCCCCAGACAAACAAAAGTCACCAGGCCCGGCTCCTGATGTCAGTTTGCAGAAGGCACTTGGCACTGTCAAACCAGCCACTGTTGCCTCTGGGTGCACCTTGTATCTGGGAGACATCCTAATCCTTTTAGAATTTTACAAGGAGCTGGCCACTCCGGGACACCTTGCACAGGACACTAACCATGGCCTTTCCCCAGAGAAACAAAAGTCACCAGTCCAGGTTCCTGATGTCAGTTTTCAGAGGGCACGAAGCACTGTCAAACCAGCCACAATTGCCTCTGGGGGTACCTTGCATCTGAGAGATATCCTGATCTGTACACAATTTCAGAAGGCAGCCGGCCACTCCGGACCACAGGGTCCTGGACACGAACCATGGCCTTTTCCCAGACAAACAAAAGTCACCAGGCCCGGCTCCTGATGTCAGTTTGCAGAAGGCACTTGGCACTGTCAAACCAGCCACTGTTGCCTCTGGGGGCACCTAGCATCTGGGAGGTATCCTGATCCGTTCAGAATTTCAGAAGGGAGCCGGCCACTCCGGGCCACTGGGCCATGGACATGAATGATGGCCTTTCCCCAGAGAAACAAAAGTCACCAGCCTAGGTTCCTGATTTCAATTTGCTGGAGGCACTTGGCACTGTCAAACCAGCCACACTTGCCTCTGGGGGCACTTTGCATCTGGGAGGCATCCTGATCCGTTCGGAATTTCAGCAGGCAGCGGGCTACACCGGACCACGGGGCCCTGGACACGAACCATGGCCTTTCCCCAGACAAACAAAAGTCACCAGGCCCGGCTCCTGATGTCAGTTTGCAGAAGGCACTTGGCACTGTCAAACCAGCCACAGTTGCCTCTGAGGGCACCTTGCATCTGGGAGGCATCCTGATCCGTTCGGAGTTTCAGAAGGCAGCCGGCCACACCGGGCCAACGGACCCTGGACATGAATGATGGTCTTTCCCCAGAGAAACAAACTCACCACACCAACTTCCTGATGTCAATACGCAGGAGGCACTTGGCACTGTCAAACCAGCCACAGTTGCCTCTGGGGGCACTTGTGTCTGGGTGGCATCCTGATCCGTTCGGAATTTCAGAAGGCAGCCGGCCACTCAGGGCCACGGGGCCCTGGACATGAAGGATGGCCTTTCCCCACAGAAACAAAAGTCACCAGGCTAGGTTCCTGATGTCAGTTTGCAGGAGGCACTTGACACTGTCAAACCAGCCACAGTTGCCTTTGGGGGTACCTTGCATCTAGGAGACATCATGATCCGTTCACAATTTCAGAAGGCAGCCGGCCACTGAGGGCCACGGGGCCCTGGACATGAATGACGGCCTTTCCCCAGAGAAACAAAAGTCACCAGGCTAGGTTCCTGATGTCAATTTGCAGGAGGCACTTGGCACTGTCAAACCAGCCACTGTTGCCTGTGGGGGCAACTTGCATCTAGGAGACATCATGATCCGTTCACAATTTCAGAAGGCAGCCGGCCACTGAGGGCCACGGGGGCCTGGACATGAATGATGGCCTTTCCCCACAGAAACAAAAGTCACCAGGCTAGGTTCCTCATGTCAATTTGCAGGAGGCACTTGGCACTGTCAAACCAGCCACACTTCCCTCTGGTGGCACTTTGCATCTGGGAGGTATCCTGATCCGTTCGGAATTTTAGCATGCAGCTGGCCACTGCGGACCACGGGGCCCTGGGCACGAACGATGGCCTTTCCCCAGAGAAACAAAAGTCACCAGGCCAGGTTCCTGATGTCAGTTTGCAGGAGGCACTTGGCACTGTCAAACCAGCCACAGTTGCCTGTGGGGGTACCTTGCGTCTAGGAGACATCATGATCCGTTCACAATTTCAGAAGGCAGCCGGCCACTGAGGGCCACGGGGCCATGGACATGAATGATGGCCTTTCCCCAGAGAAACAAAAGTCACCAGGCCAGGTTCCTGATTTCAATTTGCTGGAGGCACTTGGCACTGTCAAACCAGCCACACTTGCCTCTGCGGCACTTTGCATCTGGGAGGCATCCTGATCCGTTCGGTGTTTCAGCAGGCAGCCGGCCACTCCGGACCACAGGGTCCTGGACACGAACGATGGCCTTTCCCCAGAGAAACAAAAGTCACCAGGCCAGGTTCCTGATGTCAGTTTGCAGGAGGCACTTGGCACTGTCAAAGCAGCCACAATTGCTTCTGAGGGCACCTTGCATCTGGGAGGCATCCTGATCCATTTGGTGTTTCAGAAGGCAGCTGGCCACTCCGGGCCACCTTGCTGTGGACACTAACGATGGCCTTCCCCCACAGAAAGAAAAGTCACCAGGCCAGGTTCCTCATGTCAGTTTGCAGGAGGCACTTGGCACTGTCAAAACAGCCACAGTTGCCTCTGGGTGCACCTTGTATTTGGCAGACATCCTGATCCTTTTAGAATTTTACAAGGCAGCTGGCCACTCCGGGACACCTTGCACAGGACACTAACCATGGCCTTTCTCCAGACAAACAAAAGTCGCCAGGCCCGGCTCCTGATGTCAGTTTGCAGAAGGCACTTGGTGCTGTCAAACCAGCCACTGTTGCCTCTGGGGGCACCTAGCATCTGGGAGGTATCCTGATCCGCTCAGAATTTCAGAAGGCAGCCGGCCACTCAGGGCCACGGGGCCCTGGACATGAAGGATGGCCTTTCCCCACAGAAACAAAAGTCACCAGGCTAGGTTCCTGATGTCAGTTTGCAGGAGGCACTTGACACTGTCAAACCAGCCACAGTTGCCTTTGGGGGTACCTTGCATCTAGGAGACATCATGATCCGTTCACAATTTCAGAAGGCAGCCGGCCACTGAGGGCCACGGGGCCCTGGACATGAATGACGGCCTTTCCCCAGAGAAACAAAAGTCACCAGGCTAGGTTCCTGATGTCAATTTGCAGGAGGCACTTGGCACTGTCAAACCAGCCACTGTTGCCTGTGGGGGCAACTTGCATCTAGGAGACATCATGATCCGTTCACAATTTCAGAAGGCAGCCGGCCACTGAGGGCCACGGGGGCCTGGACATGAATGATGGCCTTTCCCCACAGAAACAAAAGTCACCAGGCTAGGTTCCTCATGTCAATTTGCAGGAGGCACTTGGCACTGTCAAACCAGCCACACTTGCCTCTGGTGGCACTTTGCATCTGGGAGGTATCCTGATCCGTTCGGAATTTTAGCATGCAGCTGGCCACTGCGGACCACGGGGCCCTGGGCACGAACGATGGCCTTTCCCCAGAGAAACAAAAGTCACCAGGCCAGGTTCCTGATGTCAGTTTGCAGGAGGCACTTGGCACTGTCAAACCAGCCACAGTTGCCTGTGGGGGTACCTTGCGTCTAGGAGACATCATGATCCGTTCACAATTTCAGAAGGCAGCCGGCCACTGAGGGCCACGGGGCCATGGACATGAATGATGGCCTTTCCCCAGAGAAACAAAAGTCACCAGGCCAGGTTCCTGATTTCAATTTGCTGGAGGCACTTGGCACTGTCAAACCAGCCACACTTGCCTCTGCGGCACTTTGCATCTGGGAGGCATCCTGATCCGTTCGGTGTTTCAGCAGGCAGCCGGCCACTCCGGACCACAGGGTCCTGGACACGAACGATGGCCTTTCCCCAGAGAAACAAAAGTCACCAGGCCAGGTTCCTGATGTCAGTTTGCAGGAGGCACTTGGCACTGTCAAAGCAGCCACAATTGCTTCTGAGGGCACCTTGCATCTGGGAGGCATCCTGATCCATTTGGTGTTTCAGAAGGCAGCTGGCCACTCCGGGCCACCTTGCTGTGGACACTAACGATGGCCTTCCCCCACAGAAAGAAAAGTCACCAGGCCAGGTTCCTCATGTCAGTTTGCAGGAGGCACTTGGCACTGTCAAAACAGCCACAGTTGCCTCTGGGTGCACCTTGTATTTGGCAGACATCCTGATCCTTTTAGAATTTTACAAGGCAGCTGGCCACTCCGGGACACCTTGCACAGGACACTAACCATGGCCTTTCTCCAGACAAACAAAAGTCGCCAGGCCCGGCTCCTGATGTCAGTTTGCAGAAGGCACTTGGTGCTGTCAAACCAGCCACTGTTGCCTCTGGGGGCACCTAGCATCTGGGAGGTATCCTGATCCGCTCAGAATTTCAGAAGGCAGCCGGCCACTCAGGGCCACGGGGCCCTGGACATGAAGGATGGCCTTTCCCCACAGAAACAAAAGTCACCAGGCTAGGTTCCTGATGTCAGTTTGCAGGAGGCACTTGACACTGTCAAACCAGCCACAGTTGCCTTTGGGGGTACCTTGCATCTAGGAGACATCATGATCCGTTCACAATTTCAGAAGGCAGCCGGCCACTGAGGGCCACGGGGCCCTGGACATGAATGACGGCCTTTCCCCAGAGAAACAAAAGTCACCAGGCTAGGTTCCTGATGTCAATTTGCAGGAGGCACTTGGCACTGTCAAACCAGCCACTGTTGCCTGTGGGGGCAACTTGCATCTAGGAGACATCATGATCCGTTCACAATTTCAGAAGGCAGCCGGCCACTGAGGGCCACGGGGGCCTGGACATGAATGATGGCCTTTCCCCACAGAAACAAAAGTCACCAGGCTAGGTTCCTCATGTCAATTTGCAGGAGGCACTTGGCACTGTCAAACCAGCCACACTTGCCTCTGGTGGCACTTTGCATCTGGGAGGTATCCTGATCCGTTCGGAATTTTAGCATGCAGCTGGCCACTGCGGACCACGGGGCCCTGGGCACGAACGATGGCCTTTCCCCAGAGAAACAAAAGTCACCAGGCCAGGTTCCTGATGTCAGTTTGCAGGAGGCACTTGGCACTGTCAAACCAGCCACAGTTGCCTGTGGGGGTACCTTGCGTCTAGGAGACATCATGATCCGTTCACAATTTCAGAAGGCAGCCGGCCACTGAGGGCCACGGGGCCATGGACATGAATGATGGCCTTTCCCCAGAGAAACAAAAGTCACCAGGCCAGGTTCCTGATTTCAATTTGCTGGAGGCACTTGGCACTGTCAAACCAGCCACACTTGCCTCTGCGGCACTTTGCATCTGGGAGGCATCCTGATCCGTTCGGTGTTTCAGCAGGCAGCCGGCCACTCCGGACCACAGGGTCCTGGACACGAACGATGGCCTTTCCCCAGAGAAACAAAAGTCACCAGGCCAGGTTCCTGATGTCAGTTTGCAGGAGGCACTTGGCACTGTCAAAGCAGCCACAATTGCTTCTGAGGGCACCTTGCATCTGGGAGGCATCCTGATCCATTTGGTGTTTCAGAAGGCAGCTGGCCACTCCGGGCCACCTTGCTGTGGACACTAACGATGGCCTTCCCCCACAGAAAGAAAAGTCACCAGGCCAGGTTCCTCATGTCAGTTTGCAGGAGGCACTTGGCACTGTCAAAACAGCCACAGTTGCCTCTGGGTGCACCTTGTATTTGGCAGACATCCTGATCCTTTTAGAATTTTACAAGGCAGCTGGCCACTCCGGGACACCTTGCACAGGACACTAACCATGGCCTTTCTCCAGACAAACAAAAGTCGCCAGGCCCGGCTCCTGATGTCAGTTTGCAGAAGGCACTTGGTGCTGTCAAACCAGCCACTGTTGCCTCTGGGGGCACCTAGCATCTGGGAGGTATCCTGATCCGCTCAGAATTTCAGAAGGCAGCCGGCCACTCTGGGCCACCGGGCCATGGACATGAATGATGGCCTTTCCCCAGAGAAACAAAAGTCACCAGGCTAGGTTCCTGATGTCAGTTTGCAGGAGGCACTTGGCACTGTCAAACCAGCCACAGTTGCCTCTGAGGGCACCTTGCATCTGGGAGGCATCCTGATCCGTTCGGAGTTTCAGAAGGCAGCCGGCCACACCGGGCCAATGGACCCTGGACATGAATGATGGTCTTTCCCCAGAGAAACAAACTCACCACACCAACTTCCTGATGTCAATACGCAGGAGGCACTTGGCACTGTCAAACCAGCCACAGTTGCCTCTGGGGGCACTTGCGTCTGGGAGGCATCCTGATCCGTTCGGAATTTCAGCAGGCAGCCGGCCACTCCGGGCCATGGGGCCCTGGACATGAAGGATGGCCTTTCCCCACAGAAACAAAAGTCACCAGCCTAGGTTCCTGATGCCAATTTCCAGGAGGCACTTGGCACTGTCAAACCAGCCAGAGTTGCCTGTGGGGGCACCTTGCATCTAGGAGACATCATGATCCGTTCACAATTTCAGAAGGCAGCCGGCCACTGAGGGCCACGGGGCCCTGGACATGAATGATGGCCTTTCCCCACAGAAACAAAAGTCACTAGGCTAGGTTCCTCATGTCAGTTTGCAGGAGGCACTTGGCACTGTCAAACCAGCCACACTTGCCTCTGGGGACAGTTTGCATCTGGGAGGTATCCTGATCCGTTCGGAATTTCAGCAGGCAGCGGGCTACACCGGACCACGGGGCCCTGGACACGAACCATGGCCTTTCCCCAGAGAAACAAAAGTCACCAGGCCCGGCTCCTGATGTCAGTTTGCAGAAGGCACTTGGCACTGTCAAACCAGCCACTGTTGCCTCTGGGTGCACCTTGTATCTGGGAGACATCCTAATCCTTTTAGAATTTTACAAGGCAGCTGGCCACTCCGGGACACCTTGCACAGGACACTAACCATGGCCTTTCCCCAGAGAAACAAAAGTCACCAGGCCAGGTTCCTGATGTCAGTTTTCAGAGGGCACGAGGCACTGTCAAACCAGCCACAATTGCCTCTGGGGGTACCTTGCATCTGAGAGATATCCTGATCTGTACACAATTTCAGAAGGCAGCCGGCCATTCCGGACCACAGGGTCCTGGACACGAACCATGGCCTTTTCCCAGACAAACAAAAGTCACCAGGCCCGGCTCCTGATGTCAGTTTGCAGAAGGCACTTGGCACTGTCAAACCAGCCACACTTGCCTCTGGGGGCACCTAGCATCTGGAAGGTATCCTGATCCGTTCAGAATTTCAGAAGGGAGCCGGCCACTCCGGGCCACTGGGCCATGGACATGAATGATGGCCTTTCCCCAGAGAAACAAAAGTCACCAGCCTAGGTTCCTGATTTCAATTTGCTGGAGGCACTTGGCACTGTCAAACCAGCCACACTTGCCTCTGGGGGCACTTTGCATCTGGGAGGCATCCTGATCCGTTCGGAATTTCAGCAGGCAGCGGGCTACACCGGACCACGGGGCCCTGGACACGAACCATGGCCTTTCCCCAGACAAACAAAAGTCACCAGGCCCGGCTCCTGTTGTCAGTTTGCAGAAGGCACTTGGCACTGTCAAACCAGCCACTGTTGCCTCTGGGGGCACCTAGCATCTGGGAGGTATCCTGATCCGCCCAGAATTTCAGAAGGCAGCCGGCCACTCAGGGCCACCGGGCCATGGACATGAATGATGGCCTTTCCCCAGAGAAACAAAAGTCACCAGGCTAGGTTCCTGATTTCAATTTGCTGGAGGCACTTGGCACTGTCAAACCAGCCACAGTTGCCTCTGGGTGCACCTTGTATCTGGGAAACATCCTAATCCTTTTAGAATTTTACAAGGCAGCTGGCCACTCCGGGACACCTTGCACAGGACACTAACCATGGCCTTTCCCCAGAGAAACAAAAGTCACCAGTCCAGGTTCCTGATGTCAGTTTTCAGAGGGCACGAGGCACTGTCAAACCAGCCACAATTGCCTCTGGGGGTACCTTGCATCTGAGAGATATCCTGATCTGTACACAATTTCAGAAGGCATCCGGCAACTCCGGACCACAGGGTCCTGGAAACGAACCATGGCCTTTTCCCAGACAAACAAAAGTCACCAGGCCCGGCTCCTGATGTCAGTTTGCAGAAGGCACTTGGCACTGTCAAACCAGCCACACTTGCCTCTGGGGGCACCTAGCATCTGGGAGGTATCCTGATCCGTTCAGAATTTCAGAAGGGAGCCGGCCACTCCGGGCCACTGGGCCATGGACATGAATGATGGCCTTTCCCCAGAGAAACAAAAGTCACCAGGCTAGGTTCCTGATTTCAATTTGCTGGAGGCACTTGGCACTGTCAAACCAGCCACACTTGCCTCTGGGGGCACTTTGCATCTGGGAGGCATCCTGATCCGTCCGGAATTTCAGCAGGCAGCCGGCCACACCGGGCCAACGGACCCTGGACATGAATGATGGCCTTTCCCTAGAGAAACAAACTCACCACACCAACTTCCTGATGTCAATACGCAGGAGGCACTTGGCACTGTCAAAGCAGCCACAGTTGCCTCTGAGGGCACCTTGCATCTGGGAGGCATCCTGATCCGTTTGGTGTTTCAGAAGGCAGCCGGCCACACCGGGCCAATGGACCCTGGACATGAATGATGGTCTTTCCCCAGAGAAACAAACTCACCACACCAACTTCCTGATGTCAATACGCAGGAGGCACTTGGCACTGTCAAACCAGCCACAGTTGCCTCTGGGGGCACTTGCGTCTGGGAGGCATCCTGATCCGTTCGGAATTTCAGCAGGCAGCCGGCCACTCCGGGCCATGGGGCCCTGGACATGAAGGATGGCCTTTCCCCACAGAAACAAAAGTCACCAGCCTAGGTTCCTGATGCCAAATTCCAGGAGGCACTTCGCACTGTCAAACCAGCCAGAGTTGCCTGTGGGGGCACCTTGCATCTAGGAGACATCATGATCCGTTCACAATTTCAGAAGGCAGCCGGCCACTGAGGGCCACGGGGCCCTGGACATGAATGATGGCCTTTCCCCACAGAAACAAAAGTCACTAGGCTAGGTTCCTCATGTCAGTTTGCAGGAGGCACTTGGCACTGTCAAACCAGCCACACTTGCCTCTGGGGACAGTTTGCATCTGGGAGGTATCCTGATCCCTTCGGAATTTCAGCAGGCAGCGGGCTACACCGGATCACGGGGCCCTGGACACGAACCATGGCCTTTCCCCAGACAAACAAAAGTCACCAGGCCCGGCTCCTGATGTCAGTTTGCAGAAGGCACTTGGCACTGTCAAAGCAGCCACAATTGCTTCTGAGGGCACCTTGCATCTGGGAGGCATCCTGATCCATTTGGTGTTTCAGAAGGCAGCTGGCCACTCCGGGCCACCTTGCTGTGGACACTAACGATGGCCTTCCCCCACAGAAAGAAAAGTCACCAGGCCAGGTTCCTCATGTCAGTTTGCAGGAGGCACTTGGCACTGTCAAAACAGCCACAGTTGCCTCTGGGTGCACCTTGTATTTGGCAGACATCCTGATCCTTTTAGAATTTTACAAGGCAGCTGGCCACTCTGGGACACCTTGCACAGGACACTAACCATGGCCTTTCTCCAGACAAACAAAAGTCGCCAGGCCCGGCTCCTGATGTCAGTTTGCAGAAGGCACTTGGTGCTGTCAAACCAGCCACTGTTGCCTCTGGGGGCACCTAGCATCTGGGAGGTATCCTGATCCGCTCAGAATTTCAGAAGGCAGCCGGCCACTCTGGGCCACCGGGCCATGGACATGAATGATGGCCTTTCCCCAGAGAAACAAAAGTCACCAGGCTAGGTTCCTCATGTCAGTTTGCAGGAGGCACTTGGCACTGTCAAACCAGCCACAGTTGCCTCTGAGGGCACCTTGCATCTGGGAGGCATCCTGATCCGTTCGGTGTTTCAGCAGGCAGCCGGCCACACCGGGCCAATGGACCCTGGACATGAATGATGGTCTTTCCCCAGAGAAACAAACTCACCACACCAACTTCCTGATGTCAATACGCAGGAGGCACTTGGCACTGTCAAACCAGCCACAGTTGCCTCTGGGGGCACTTGCGTCTGGGAGGCATCCTGATCCGTTCGGAATTTCAGCAGGCAGCCGGCCACTCCGGGCCATGGGGCCCTGGACATGAAGGATGGCCTTTCCCCACAGAAACAAAAGTCACCAGCCTAGGTTCCTGATGCCAATTTCCAGGAGGCACTTGGCACTGTCAAACCAGCCAGAGTTGCCTGTGGGGGCACCTTGCATCTAGGAGACATCATGATCCGTTCACAATTTCAGAAGGCAGCCGGCCACTGAGGGCCACGGGGCCCTGGACATGAATGATGGCCTTTCCCCACAGAAACAAAAGTCACTAGGCTAGGTTCCTCATGTCAGTTTGCAGGAGGCACTTGGCACTGTCAAACCAGCCACACTTGCCTCTGGGGACAGTTTGCATCTGGGAGGTATCCTGATCCGTTCGGAATTTCAGCAGGCAGCGGGCTACACCGGACCACGGGGCCCTGGACACGAACCATGGCCTTTCCCCAGACAAACAAAAGTCACCAGGCCCGGCTCCTGATGTCAGTTTGCAGAAGGCACTTGGCACTGTCAAACCAGCCACTGTTGCCTCTGGGTGCACCTTGTATCTGGGAGACATCCTAATCCTTTTAGAATTTTACAAGGCAGCTGGCCACTCCGGGACACCTTGCACAGGACACTAACCATGGCCTTTCCCCAGAGAAACAAAAGTCACCAGGCCAGGTTCCTGATGTCAGTTTTCAGAGGGCACGAGGCACTGTCAAACCAGCCACAATTGCCTCTGGGGGTACCTTGCATCTGCGAGATATCCTGATCTGTACACAATTTCAGAAGGCAGCCGGCCATTCCGGACCACAGGGTCCTGGACACGAACCATGGCCTTTTCCCAGACAAACAAAAGTCACCAGGCCCGGCTCCTGATGTCAGTTTGCAGAAGGCACTTGGCACTGTCAAACCAGCCACTGTTGCCTCTGGGGGCACCTAGCATCTGGGAGGTATCCTGATCCGTTCAGAATTTCAGAAGGGAGCCGGCCACTCCGGGCCACTGGGCCATGGACATGAATGATGGCCTTTCCCCAGAGAAACAAAAGTCACCAGGCTAGGTTCCTGATTTCAATTTGCTGGAGGCACTTGGCACTGTCAAACCAGCCACACTTGCCTCTGGGGGCACTTTGCATCTGGGAGGCATCCTGATCCGTTCGGAATTTCAGCAGGCAGCCGGCCACACCGGGCCAACGGACCCTGGACATGAATGATGGTCTTTCCCTAGAGAAACACACTCACCACACCAACTTCCTGATGTCAATACGCAGGAGGCACTTGGCACTGTCAAAGCAGCCACAGTTGCCTCTGAGGGCACCTTGCATCTGGGAGGCATCCTGATCCGTTCGGTGTTTCAGAAGGCAGCCGGCCACACCGGGCCAATGGACCCTGGACATGAATGATGGTCTTTCCCCAGAGAAACAAACTCACCACACCAACTTCCTGATGTCAATACGCAGGAGGCACTTGGCACTGTCAAACCAGCCACAGTTGCCTCTGGGGGCACTTGCGTCTGGGAGGCATCCTGATCCGTTCGGAATTTCAGCAGGCAGCCGGCCACTCCGGGCCATGGGGCCCTGGACATGAAGGATGGCCTTTCCCCACAGAAACAAAAGTCACCAGCCTAGGTTCCTGATGCCAATTTCCAGGAGGCACTTGGCACTGTCAAACCAGCCAGAGTTGCCTGTGGGGGCACCTTGCATCTAGGAGACATCATGATCCGTTCACAATTTCAGAAGGCAGCCGGCCACTGAGGGCCACGGGGCCCTGGACATGAATGATGGCCTTTCCCCACAGAAACAAAAGTCACTAGGCTAGGTTCCTCATGTCAGTTTGCAGGAGGCACTTGGCACTGTCAAACCAGCCACTGTTGCCTCTGGGGACAGTTTGCATCTGGGAGGTATCCTGATCCGTTCGGAATTTCAGCAGGCAGCGGGCTACACCGGACCACGGGGCCCTGGACACGAACCATGGCCTTTCCCCAGACAAACAAAAGTCACCAGGCCCGGCTCCTGATGTCAGTTTGCAGAAGGCACTTGGCACTGTCAAACCAGCCACTGTTGCCTCTGGGTGCACCTTGTATCTGGGAGACATCCTAATCCTTTTAGAATTTTACAAGGCAGCTGGCCACTCCGGGACACCTTGCACAGGACACTAACCATGGCCTTTCCCCAGAGAAACAAAAGTCACCAGGCCAGGTTCCTGATGTCAGTTTTCAGAGGGCACGAGGCACTGTCAAACCAGCCACAATTGCCTCTGGGGGTACCTTGCATCTGAGAGATATCCTGATCTGTACAACATTTCAGAAGGCATCCGGCAACTCCGGACCACAGGGTCCTGGACACGAACCATGGCCTTTTCCCAGACAAACAAAAGTCACCAGGCCCGGGTCCTGATGTCAGTTTGCAGAAGGCACTTGGCACTGTCAAACCAGCCACACTTGCCTCTGGGGGCACCTAGCATCTGGGAGGTATCCTGATCCGTTCAGAATTTCAGAAGGGAGCCGGCCACTCCGGGCCACTGGGCCATGGACATGAATGATGGCCTTTCCCCAGAGAAACAAAAGTCACCAGGCTAGGTTCCTGATTTCAATTTGCTGGAGGCACTTGGCACTGTCAAACCAGCCACACTTGCCTCTGGGGGCACTTTGCATCTGGGAGGCATCCTGATCCGTTCGGAATTTCAGCAGGCAGCCGGCCACACCGGGCCAACGGACCCTGGACATGAATGATGGTCTTTCCCCAGAGAAACAAACTCACCACACCAACTTCCTGATGTCAATACGCAGGAGGCACTTGGCACTGTCAAACCAGCCACAGTTGCCTCTGGGGGCACTTGTGTCTGGGTGGCATCCTGATCCGTTCGGAATTTCAGAAGGCAGCCGGCCACTCCGGGCCACGGGGCCCTGGACATGAAGGATGGCCTTTCCCCACAGAAACAAAAGTCACCAGGCTAGGTTCGTGATGTCAATTTGCAGGAGGCACTTGACACTGTCAAACCAGCCACAGTTGCCTTTGGGGGTACCTTGCATCTAGGAGACATCATGATCCGTTCAGAATTTCAGAAGGCAGCCGGCCACTGAGGGCCACGGGGCCCTGGACATGAATGATGGCCTTTCCCCACAGAAACAAAAGTCACCAGGCTAGGTTCCTGATGTCAATTTGCAGGAGGCACTTGGCACTGTCAAACCAGCCACACTTGCCTCTGGGGGCACTTTGCATCTGGGAGGTATCCTGATCCGTTCGGAATTTTAGCAGGCAGCGGGCTACAACGGACCACGGGGCCCTGGACACTAGCCATGGCCTTTCCCCAGACAAACAAAAGTCACCAGGCCCGGCTCCTGATGTCAGTTTGCAGAAGGCACTTGGCACTGTCAAACCAGCCACTGTTGCCTCTGGGGGCACCTAGCATCTGGGAGGTATACTGATCCGCTCAGAATTTCAGAAGGCAGCCGGCCACTCAGGGCCACCGGGCCATGGACATGAATGATGGCCTTTCCCCAGAGAAACAAAAGTCACCAGGCTAGGTTCCTGATGTCAGTTTGCAGGAGGCACTTGGCACTGTCAAACCAACCACACTTGCCTCTGGGGGCACTTGCGTCTTGGAGGCACCCTGATCCGGTCGGAATTTCAGCAGGCAGCCGGCCACTGAGGGCCACGGGGCCCTGGATATGAAGGATGGCCTTTCCCCACAGAAACAAAAGTCACCAGGCTAGGTTCCTGATGTCAATTTGCAGGAGGCACTTGGCACTGTCAAACCAGCCACAGTTGCCTCTGGGGGTACCTTGCATCTAGGAGACATCATGATCCGTTCACAATTTCAGAAGGCAGCCAGCCACTGCGGGCCACGGGGCCATGGACATGAATGATGGCCTTTCCCCACAGAAACAAAAGTCACCAGGCTAGGTTCCTGATTTCAATTTGCTGGAGGCACTTGGCACTGTCAAACCAGCCACACTTGCCTCTAGGGGCACTTTGCATCTGGGAGGCATCCTGATCCGTTCGGAATTTCAGCATGCAGCCGGCCACTCCGGACCACGGGGCCCTGGGCACGAACGATGGCCTTTCCCCTGAGAAACAAAAGTCACCAGGCCAGGTTCCTGATGTCAGTTTGCAGGAGGCACTTGGCACTGTCAAAGCAGCCACAGTTGCCTCTGAGGGCACCTTGCATCTGGGAGGCATCCTGATCCGTTCGGAATATCAGAAGGCAGCTGGCCACACCGGGCCAATGGACCCTGGACATGAATGATGGTCTTTCCCCAGAGAAACAAACTCACCACACCAACTTCCTGATGTCAATACGCAGGAGGCACTTGGCACTGTCAAACCAGCCACAGTTGCCTCTGGGGGCACTTGCGTCTGGGAGGCACCCTGATCCGTTCGGAATTTCAGCAGGCAGCCAGCCACTGCGGGCCACGGGGCCCTGGACATGAAGGATGGCCTTTCCCCAGAGAAACAAAAGTCACCAGGCTAGGTTCCTGATGTCAATGTGCAGGAGGCACTTGGCACTGTCAAACCAGCCACAGTTGCCTGTGGGGGTACCTTGCATCTAGGAGACATCATGATCCATTCACAATTTCAGAAGGCAGCCGGCCACTGCGGGCCACGGGGCCCTGGACATGAATGATGGCCTTTCCCCACAGAAACAAAAGTCACCAGGCTAGGTTCCTGATTTCAATTTGCTGGAGGCACTTGGCACTGTCAAACCAGCCACACTTGCCTCTAGGGGCACTTTGCATCTGGGAGGCATCCTGATCCGTTCGGAATTTCAGCAGGCAGCCGGCCACTGCGGACCACGGGGCCCTGGGCACGAACCATGGCCTTTCCCCAGACAAACAAAAGTCGCCAGGCCCGGCTCCTGATGTCAGTTTGCAGAAGGCACTTGGCGCTGTCAAACCAGCCACTGTTGCCTCTGGGGGCACCTAGCATCTGGGAGGTATCCTGATCCGCTCAGAATTTCAGAAGGCAGCCGGCCACTCCGGGCCACTGGGCCATGGACATGAATGATGGCCTTTCCCCACAGAAACAAAAGTCACCAGGCTAGGTTCCTGATTTCAATTTGCTGGAGGCACTTGGCACTGTCAAAGCAGCCACAGTTGCCTCTGAGGTCACCTTGCATCTGGGAGGCATCCTGATCCGTTCGGAATTTCAGCATGCAGCCGGCCACTGCGGACCACGGGGCCCTGGGCACGAACGATGGCCTTTCCCCAGAGAAACAAAAGTCACCAGGCCAGGTTCCTGATGTCAGTTTGCAGGAGGCACTTGGCACTGTCAAACCAGCCACACTTGCCTCTGGGGGCACTTTGCATCTGGGAGGCATCCTGATCCGTTCGGAATTTCAGCAGGCAGCGGGCTACACCGGACCACGGGGCCCTGGACACGAACCATGGCCTTTCCCCAGACAAACAAAAGTCACCAGGCCCGGCTCCTGTTGTCAGTTTGCAGAAGGCACTTGGCACTGTCAAACCAGCCACTGTTGCCTCTGGGGGCACCTAGCATCTGGGAGGTATCCTGATCCGCCCAGAATTTCAGAAGGCAGCCGGCCACTCACGGCCACCGGGCCATGGACATGAATGATGGCCTTTCCCCAGAGAAACAAAAGTCACCAGGCTAGGTTCCTGATTTCAATTTGCTGGAGGCACTTGGCACTGTCAAACCAGCCACAGTTGCCTCTGGGTGCACCTTGTATCTGGGAGACATCCTAATCCTTTTAGAATTTTACAAGGCAGCTGGCCACTCCGGGACACCTTGCACAGGACACTAACCATGGCCTTTCCCCAGAGAAACAAAAGTCACCAGTCCAGGTTCCTGATGTCAGTTTTCAGAGGGCACGAGGCACTGTCAAACCAGCCACAATTGCCTCTGGGGGTACCTTGCATCTGAGAGATATCCTGACCTGTACACAATTTCAGAAGGCATCCGGCAACTCCGGACCACAGTGTCCCGGAAACGAACCATGGCCTTTTCCCAGACAAACAAAAGTCACCAGGCCCGGGTCCTGATGTCAGTTTGCAGAAGGCACTTGGCACTGTCAAACCAGCCACACTTGCCTCTGGGGGCACCTAGCATCTGGGAGGTATCCTGATCCGTTCAGAATTTCAGAAGGGAGCCGGCCACTCCGGGCCACTGGGCCATGGACATGAATGATGGCCTTTCCCCAGAGAAACAAAAGTCACCAGGCTAGGTTCCTGATTTCAATTTGCTGGAGGCACTTGGCACTGTCAAACCAGCCACACTTGCCTCTGGGGGCACTTTGCATCTGGGAGGCATCCTGATCCGTTCGGAATTTCAGCAGGCAGCCGGCCACACCGGGCCAATGGACCCTGGACATGAATGATGGTCTTTCCCCAGAGAAACAAACTCACCACACCAACTTCCTGATGTCAATACGCAGGAGGCACTTGGCACTGTCAAACCAGCCACAGTTGCCTCTGGGGGCACTTGCGTCTGGGAGGCATCCTGATCCGTTCGGAATTTCAGCAGGCAGCCGGCCACTCCGGGCTATGGGGCCCTGGACATGAAGGATGGCCTTTCCCCACAGAAACAAAAGTCACCAGCCTAGGTTCCTGATGCCAATTTCCAGGAGGCACTTGGCACTGTCAAACCAGCCAGAGTTGCCTGTGGGGGCACCTTGCATCTAGGAGACATCATGATCCGTTCACAATTTCAGAAGGCAGCCGGCCACTGAGGGCCACGGGGCCCTGGACATGAATGATGGCCTTTCCCCACAGAAACAAAAGTCACTAGGCTAGGTTCCTCATGTCAGTTTGCAGGAGGCACTTGGCACTGTCAAACCAGCCACACTTGCCTCTGGGGACAGTTTGCATCTGGGAGGTATCCTGATCCGTTCGGAATTTCAGCAGGCAGCGGGCTACACCGGACCACGGGGCCCTGGACACGAACCATGGCCTTTCCCCAGACAAACAAAAGTCACCAGGCCCGGCTCCTGATGTCAGTTTGCAGAAGGCACTTGGCACTGTCAAACCAGCCACTGTTGCCTCTGGGTGCACCTTGTATCTGGGAGACATCCTAATCCTTTTAGAATTTTACAAGGCAGCTGGCCACTCCGGGACACCTTGCACAGGACACTAACCATGGCCTTTCCCCAGACAAACAAAAGTCACCAGTCCAGGTTCCTGATGTCAGTTTTCAGAGGGCACGAGGCACTGTCAAACCAGCCACAATTGCCTCTGGGGGTACCTTGCATCTGAGAGATATCCTGATCTGTACACAATTTCAGAAGGCATCCGGCAACTCCGGACCACAGGGTCCTGGACACGAACCATGGCCTTTTCCCAGAGAAACAAAAGTCACCAGGCCCGGGTCCTGATGTCAGTTTGCAGAAGGCACTTGGCACTGTCAAACCAGCCACACTTGCCTCTGGGGGCACCTAGCATCTGGGAGGTATCCTGATCCGTTCAGAATTTCAGAAGGGAGCCGGCCACTCCGGGCCACTGGGCCATGGACATGAATGATGGCCTTTCCCCAGAGAAACAAAAGTCACCAGGCTAGGTTCCTGATTTCAATTTGCTGGAGGCACTTGGCACTGTCAAACCAGCCACACTTGCCTCTGGGGGCACTTTGCATCTGGGAGGCATCCTGATCCGTTCGGAATTTCAGCAGGCAGCCGGCCACACCGGGCCAACGGACCCTGGACATGAATGATGGTCTTTCCCCAGAGAAACAAACTCACCACACCAACTTCCTGATGTCAATACGCAGGAGGCACTTGGCACTGTCAAACCAGCCACAGTTGCCTCTGGGGGCACTTGTGTCTGGGTGGCATCCTGATCCGTTCGGAATTTCAGAAGGCAGCCGGCCACTCCGGGCCACGGGGCCCTGGACATGAAGGATGGCCTTTCCCCACAGAAACAAAAGTCACCAGGCTAGGTTCCTGATGTCAATTTGCAGGAGGCACTTGACACTGTCAAACCAGCCACAGTTGCCTTTGGGGGTACCTTGCATCTAGGAGACATCATGATCCGTTCACAATTTCAGAAGGCAGCCGGCCACTGAGGGCCACGGGGCCCTGGACATGAATGATGGCCTTTCCCCACAGAAACAAAAGTCACCAGGCTAGGTTCCTGATGTCAATTTGCAGGAGGCACTTGGCACTGTCAAACCAGCCACACTTGCCTCTGGGGGCACTTTGCATCTGGGAGGTATCCTGATCCGTTCGGAATTTTAGCAGGCAGCGGGCTACAACGGACCACGGGGCCCTGGACACTAGCCATGGCCTTTCCCCAGACAAACAAAAGTCACCAGGCCCGGCTCCTGATGTCAGTTTGCAGAAGGCACTTGGCACTGTCAAACCAGCCACTGTTGCCTCTGGGGGCACCTAGCATCTGGGAGGTATACTGATCCGCTCAGAATTTCAGAAGGCAGCCGGCCACTCAGGGCCACCGGGCCATGGACATGAATGATGGCCTTTCCCCAGAGAAACAAAAGTCACCAGGCTAGGTTCCTGATGTCAGTTTGCAGGAGGCACTTGGCACTGTCAAACCAACCACACTTGCCTCTGGGGGCACTTGCGTCTTGGAGGCACCCTGATCCGTTCGGAATTTCAGCAGGCAGCCGGCCACTCCGGGCCACGGGGCCCTGGATATGAAGGATGGCCTTTCCCCACAGAAACAAAAGTCACCAGGCTAGGTTCCTGATGTCAATTTGCAGGAGGCACTTGACACTGTCAAACCAGCCACTGTTGCCTCTAGGGGCACTTTGCATCTGGGAGGCATCCTGATCCGTTCGGAATTTCAGCATGCAGCCGGCCACTCCGGACCACGGGGCCCTGGGCACGAACGATGGCCTTTCCCCAGAGAAACAAAAGTCACCAGGCCAGGTTCCTGATGTCAGTTTGCAGGAGGCACTTGGCACTGTCAAAGCAGCCACAGTTGCCTCTGAGGGCACCTTGCATCTGGGAGGCATCCTGATCCGTTCGGTGTTTCAGAAGGCAGCCGGCCACACCGGGCCAATGGACCCTGGACATGAATGATGGTCTTTCCCCAGACAAACAAACTCACCACACCAACTTCCTGATGTCAATACGCAGGAGGCACTTGGCACTGTCAAACCAGCCACAGTTGCCTCTGGGGGCACTTGCGTCTGGGAGGCACCCTGATCCGTTCGGAATTTCAGCAGGCAGCCAGCCACTGCGGGCCACGGGGCCCTGGACATGAAGGATGGCCTTTCCCCAGAGAAACAAAAGTCGCCAGGCCCGGCTCCTGATGTCAGTTTGCAGAAGGCACTTGGCGCTGTCAAACCAGCCACTGTTGCCTCTGGGGGCACCTAGCATCTGGGAGGTATCCTGATCCGCTCAGAATTTCAGAAGGCAGCCGGCCACTCCGGGCCACTGGGCCATGGACATGAATGATGGCCTTTCCCCACAGAAACAAAAGTCACCAGGCTAGGTTCCTGATTTCAATTTGCTGGAGGCACTTGGCACTGTCAAAGCAGCCACAGTTGCCTCTGAGGTCACCTTGCATCTGGGAGGCATCCTGATCCGTTCGGAATTTCAGCATGCAGCCGGCCACTGCGGACCACGGGGCCCTGGGCACGAACGATGGCCTTTCCCCAGAGAAACAAAAGTCACCAGGCTAGGTTCCTGATGTCAGTTTGCAGGAGGCACTTGGCACTGTCAAAGCAGCCACAGTTGCCTCTGAGGGCACCTTGCATCTGGGAGGCATCCTGATCCGTTCGGTGTTTCAGAAGGCAGCCGGCCAGACCGGGCCAATGGACCCTGGACATGAATGATGGTCTTTCCCCAGAGAAACAAACTCACCACACCAACTTCCTGATGTCAATACGCAGGAGGCACTTGGCACTGTCAAACCAGCCACAGTTGCCTCTGGGGGCACTTTGCATTTGGGTGGTATCCTGATTTTTTCGGAATTTCAGCAGGGAGCCGGCCACTCCGGGCCACCGGGCCCTGGATATGAAGGATGGCCTTTCCCCACAGAGACAAAAGTCACCAGGCTAGGTTCCTGATGTCAATTTGCAGGAGGCACTTGGCACTGTCAAACCAGCCACAGTTGCCTGTGGGGGTACCTTGCATCTAGGAGACATCATGATCCGTTCACAATTTCAGAAGGCAGCCGGCCACTGCGGGCCACGGGGCCATGGACATGAATGATGGCCTTTCCCCAGAGAAAAAAAAGTCACCAGGCTAGGTTCCTGATTTCAATTTGCAGGAGGCACTTGGCACTGTCAAACCAGCCACACTTGCCTCTAGGGGCACTTTGCATCTGGGAGGCATCTTGATCCGTTCGGAATTTCAGCAGGCAGCCGGCCACTCCGGACCACGGGGCCCTGGGCACGAACGATGGCCTTTCCCCAGAGAAACAAAAGTCACCAGGCCAGGTTCCTGATGTCAGTTTGCAGGAGGCACTTGGCACTGTCAAAGCAGCCACAGTTGCCTCTGAGGTCACCTTGCATCTGGGAGGCATCCTGATCCGTTCACAATTTCAGAAGGCAGCCGGCCACTGAGGGCCACGGGGCCCTGGGCACGATCCATGGCCTTTCCCTAGACAAACAAAAGTCACCAGGCCCGGCTCCTGATGTCAGTTTGCAGAAGGCACTTGGCACTGTCAAACCAGCCACACTTGCCTCTGGGGGCACCTTGCATCTGGGAGGTATCCTGATCCGTTCAGAATTTCAGAAGGGAGCCGGCCACTCCGGGCCACTGGGCCATGGACATGAATGATGGCCTTTCCCCAGAGAAACAAAAGTCACCAGGCTAGGTTCCTGATTTCAATTTGCTGGAGGCACTTGGCACTGTCAAACCAGCCACACTTGCCTCTGGGGGCACTTTGCATCTGGGAGGCATCCTGATCCGTTCGGAATTTCAGCAGGCAGCGGGCTACACCGGACCACGGGGCCCTGGACATGAATGATGGCCTTTCCCCAGACAAACAAAAGTCACCAGGCCCGGCTCCTGATGTCAGTTTGCAGAAGGCACTTGGCACTGTCAAACCAGCCACTGTTGCCTCTGGGGGCACCTAGCATCTGGGAGGTATCCTGATCCGCCCAGAATTTCAGAAGGCAGCCGGCCACTCAGGGCCACCGGGCCATGGACATGAATGATGGCCTTTCCCCAGAGAAACAAAAGTCACCAGGCTAGGTTCCTGATTTCAGTTTGCTGGAGGCACTTGGCACTGTCAAACCAGCCACAGTTGCCTCTGGGTGCACCTTATATCTGGGAGACATCCTAATCCTTTTAGAATTTTACAAGGCAGCTAGCCACTCCGGGACACCTTGAACAGGACACTAACCATGGCCTTTCCCCAGAGAAACAAAAGTCACCAGTCCAGGTTCCTGATGTCAGTTTTCAGAGGGCACGAGGCACTGTCAAACCAGCCACAATTGCCTCTGGGGGTACCTTGCATCTGAGAGATATCCTGATATGTACACAATTTCAGAAGTCATCCGGCCACTCCGGACCACAGGGTCCTGGACACGAACCATGGCCTTTTCCCAGAGAAACAAAAGTCACCAGGCCCGGCTCCTGATGTCAGTTTGCAGAAGGCACTTGGCACTGTCAAACCAGCCACTGTTGCCTCTGGGGGCACCTAGCATCTGGGAGGTATCCTGATCCGTTCAGAATTTCAGAAGGGAGCCGGCCACTGCGGGCCACAGGGCCATGGACATGAATGATGGCCTTTCCCCACAGAAACAAAAGTCACCAGCCTAGGTTCCTGATTTCAATTTGCTGGAGGCACTTGGCACTGTCAAACCAGCCACACTTGCCTCTGGGGGCACTTTGCATCTGGGAGGCATCCTGATCCGTTCGGAATTTCAGCAGGCAGCCGGCCACTGCAGACCACGGGGCACTGGGCACGAACGATGGCCTTTCCCCAGAGAAACAAAAGTCACCAGGCCAGGTTCCTGATGTCAGTTTGCAGGAGGCACTTGGCACTGTCAAAGCAGCCACAGTTGCCTCTGAGGGCACCTTGCATCTGGGAGGCATCCTGATCCGTTCGGAGCTTCAGAAGGCAGCCGGCCACACCGGGCCAACGGACCCTGGACATGAATGATGGTCTTTCCCAGAGAAACAAACTCACCACACCAACTTCCTGATGTCAATACGCAGGAGGCACTTGGCACTGTCAAACCAGCCACAGTTGCCTGTGTGGGTACCTTGCATCTAGGAGACATCATGATCCATTCACAATTTCAGAAGGCAGCCGGCCACTGCGGGCCACGGGGCCCTGGACAAGAATGATGGCCTTTCCCCACAGAAACAAAAGTCACCAGGCTAGGTTCCTGATTTCAATTTGCTGGAGGCACTTGGCACTGTCAAACCAGCCACACTTGCCTCTAGGGGCACTTTGCATCTGGGAGGCATCCTGATCCGTTCGGAATTTCAGCAGGCAGCCGGCCACTGCGGACCACGGGGCCCTGGGCACGAACCATGGCCTTTCCCCAGACAAACAAAAGTCGCCAGGCCCGGCTCCTGATGTCAGTTTGCAGAAGGCACTTGGCGCTGTCAAACCAGCCACTGTTGCCTCTGGGGGCACCTAGCATCTGGGAGGTATCCTGATCCGCTCAGAATTTCAGAAGGCAGCCGGCCACTGAGGGCCACCGGGCCATGGACACGAATGATGGCCTTTCCCCACAGAAACAAAAGTCACCAGTCTAGGTTCCTGATTTCAATTTGCTGGAGGCACTTGGCACTGTCAAAGCAGCCACAGTTGCCTCTGAGGTCACCTTGCATCTGGGAGGCATCCTGATCCGTTCGGAATTTCAGCATGCAGCCGGCCACTGCGGACCACGGGGCCCTGGGCACGAACGATGGCCTTTCCCCAGAGAAACAAAAGTCACCAGGCTAGGTTCCTGATGTCAGTTTGCAGGAGGCACTTGGCACTGTCAAAGCAGCCACAGTTGCCTCTGAGGGCACCTTGCATCTGGGAGGCATCGTGATCCGTTCGGTGTTTCAGAAGGCAGCCGGCCACACCGGGCCAATGGACCCTGGACATGAATGATGGTCTTTCCCCAGAGAAACAAACTCACCACACCAACTTCCTGATGTCAATACGCAGGAGGCACTTGGCACTGTCAAACCAGCCACAGTTGCCTCTGGGGGCACTTTGCATTTGGGTGGTATCCTGATTTTTTCGGAATTTCAGCAGGGAGCCGGCCACTCCGGGCCACCGGGTCCTGGATATGAAGGATGGCCTTTCCCCACAGAAACAAAAGTCACCAGCCTAGGTTCCTGATGTCAATTTGCAGGAGGCACTTGGCACTGTCAAACCAGCCACAGTTGCCTGTGGGGGTACCTTGCATCTAGGAGACATCATGATCCGTTCACAATTTCAGAAGGCAGCCGGCCACTGCGGGCCACAGGGCCATGGACATGAATGATGGCCTTTCCCCAGAGAAACAAAAGTCACCAGCCTAGGTTCCTGATTTCAATTTGCAGGAGGCACTTGGCACTGTCAAACCAGCCACACTTGCCTCTAGGGGCACTTTGCATCTGGGAGGCATCTTGATCCGTTCGGAATTTCAGCAGGCAGCCGGCCACTCCGGACCACGGGGCCCTGGGCACGAACGATGGCCTTTCCCCAGAGAAACAAAAGTCACCAGGCCAGGTTCCTGATGTCAGTTTGCAGGAGGCACTTGGCACTGTCAAAGCAGCCACAGTTGCCTCTGAGGGCACCTTGCATCTGGGAGGCATCCTGATCCGTTCACAATTTCAGAAGGCAGCCGGCCACTGAGGGCCACGGGGCCCTGGACATGAAGGATGGCCTTTCCCCACAGAAACAAAAGTCACCAGGCTAGGTTCCTGATTTCAATTTGCTGGAGGCACTTGGCACTGTCAAACCAGCCACACTTGCCTCTGGGGGCACTTTGCATCTAGGAGACATCATGATCCGTTCACAATTTCAGAAGGCAGCCGGCCACTGCGGGCCACGGGGCCCTGGACATGAATGATGGCCTTTCCCCAGAGAAACAAAAGTCACAGGGCTAGGTTCCTGATGTCAATTTGCAGGAGGCACTTGGCACTGTCAAACCAGCCACACTTGCCTCTGGGGGCACTTTGCATCTGGGAGGTATCCTGATCCGTTCGGAATTTCAGCAGGCAGCGGGCTACACCGGGCCACGGGGCCCTGGACACGAACCATGGCCTTTCCCTAGACAAACAAAAGTCACCAGGCCCGGCTCCTGATGTCAGTTTGCAGAAGGCACTTGGCACTGTCAAACCAGCCAGAGTTGCCTGTGGGGGCACCTTGCATCTAGGAGACATCATGATCCGTTCACAATTTCAGAAGGCAGCCGGCCACTGAGGGCCACGGGGCCCTGGACATGAATGATGGCCTTTCCCCACAGAAACAAAAGTCACTAGGCTAGGTTCCTCATGTCAGTATGCAGGAGGCACTTGGCACTGTCAAACCAGCCACACTTGCCTCTGGGGACACTTTGCATCTGGGAGGTATCCTGATCCGTTCGGAATTTCAGCAGGCAGCGGGCTACACCGGACCACGGGGCCCTGGACACGAACCATGGCCTTTCCCCAGACAAACAAAAGTCACCAGGCCCGGCTCCTGATGTCAGTTTGCAGAAGGCACTTGGCACTGTCAAACCAGCCACTGTTGCCTCTGGGTGCACCTTGTATCTGGGAGACATCCTAATCCTTTTAGAATTTTGCAAGGCAGCTGGCCACTCCGGGACACCTTGCACAGGACACTAACCATGGCCTTTCCCCAGAGAAACAAAAGTCACCAGGCCAGGTTCCTTATGTCAGTTTTCAGAGGGCACGAGGCACTGTCAAACCAGCCACAGTTGCCTGTGGGGGTAACTTGCATCTAGGAGACATCATGATCCGTTCACAATTTCAGAAGGCAGCCGGCCACTCCGGACCACAGGGTCCTGGACACGAACCATGGCCTTTTCCCAGACAAACAAAAGTCACCAGGCCCGGCTCCTGATGTCAGTTTGCAGAAGGCACTTGGCACTGTCAAACCAGCCACACTTGCCTCTGGGGGCACCTAGCATCTGGGAGGTATCCTGATCCGTTCAGAATTTCAGAAGGGAGCCGGCCACTCCGGGCCACTGGGCCATGGACATGAATGATGGCCTTTCCCCAGAGAAACAAAAGTCACCAGCCTAGGTTCCTGATTTCAATTTGCTGGAGGCACTTGGCACTGTCAAACCAGCCACACTTGCCTCTGGGGGCACTTTGCATCTGGGAGGCATCCTGATCCGTTCGGAATTTCAGCAGGCAGCGGGCTACACCGGACCACGGGGCCCTGGACACGAACCATGGCCTTTCCCCAGACAAACAAAAGTCACCAGGCCCGGCTCCTGATGTCAGTTTGCAGAAGGCACTTGGCACTGTCAAACCAGCCACTGTTGCCTCTGGGGGCACCTAGCATCTGGGAGGTATCCTGATCCGCCCAGAATTTCAGAAGGCAGCCGGCCACTCAGGGCCACGGGGCCCTGGACATGAATGATGGCCTTTCCCCAGAGAAACAAAAGTCACCAGGCTAGGTTCCTGATTTCAGTTTGCTGGAGGCACTTGGCACTGTCAAACCAGCCACAGTTGCCTCTGGGTGCACCTTATATCTGGGAGACATCCTAATCCTTTTAGAATTTTACAAGGCAGCTAGCCACTCCGGGACACCTTGAACAGGACACTAACCATGGCCTTTCCCCAGAGAAACAAAAGTCACCAGTCCAGGTTCCTGATGTCAGTTTTCAGAGGGCACGAGGCACTGTCAAACCAGCCACAATTGCCTCTGGGGGTACCTTGCATCTGAGAGATATCCTGATATGTACACAATTTCAGAAGTCATCCGGCCACTCCGGACCACAGGGTCCTGGACACGAACCATGGCCTTTCCCCACAGAAACAAAAGTCACCAGGCCCGGCTCCTGATGTCAGTTTGCAGAAGGCACTTGGCACTGTCAAACCAGCCACTGTTGCCTCTGGGGGCACCTAGCATCTGGGAGGTATCCTGATCCGTTCAGAATTTCAGAAGGGAGCCGGCCACTGCGGGCCACAGGGCCATGGACATGAATGATGGCCTTTCCCCACAGAAACAAAAGTCACCAGCCTAGGTTCCTGATTTCAATTTGCTGGAGGCACTTGGCACTGTCAAACCAGCCACACTTGCCTCTGGGGGCACTTTGCATCTGGGAGGCATCCTGATCCGTTCGGAATTTCAGCAGGCAGCCGGCCACTGCAGACCACGGGGCACTGGGCACGAACGATGGCCTTTCCCCAGAGAAACAAAAGTCACCAGGCCAGATTCCTGATGTCAGTTTGCAGGAGGCACTTGGCACTGTCAAAGCAGCCACAGTTGCCTCTGAGGGCACCTTGCATCTGGGAGGCATCCTGATCCGTTCGGAGCTTCAGAAGGCAGCCGGCCACACCGGGCCAACGGACCCTGGACGTGAATGATGGTCTTTCCCAGAGAAACAAACTCACCACACCAACTTCCTGATGTCAATACGCAGGAGGCACTTGGCACTGTCAAACCAGCCACAGTTGCCTCTGGGGGCACTTGTGTCTGGGTGGCATCCTGATCCGTTCGGAATTTCAGAAGGCAGCCGGCCACTCCGGACCACGGGGCCCTGGACATGAAGGATGGCCTTTCCCCACAGAAACAAAAGTCACCAGGCTAGGTTCCTGATGTCAATTTGCAGGAGGCACTTGACACTGTCAAACCAGCCACAGTTGCCTTTGGGGGTACCTTGCATCTAGGAGACATCATGATCCGTTCACAATTTCAGAAGGCAGCCGGCCACTGAGGGCCACGGGGCCCTGGACATGAATGACGGCCTTTCCCCAGAGAAACAAAAGTCACCAGGCTAGGTTCCTGATGTCAATTTGCAGGAGGCACTTGGCACTGTCAAACCAGCCACTGTTGCCTGTGGGGGCAACTTGCATCTAGGAGACATCATGATCCGTTCACAATTTCAGAAGGCAGCCGGCCACTGAGGGCCACGGGGCCCTGGACATGAATGATGGCCTTTCCCCACAGAAACAAAAGTCACCAGGCTAGGTTCCTGATGTCAATTTGCAGGAGGCACTTGGCACTGTCAAACCAGCCACACTTGCCTCTGGGGGCACTTTGCATCTGGGAGGTATCCTGATCCGTCCAGAATTTTAGCAGGCAGCGGACTACACCGGACCACGGGGCCCTGGACACTAGCCATGGCCTTTCCCCAGACAAACAAAAGTCACCAGGCCCGGCTCCTGATGTCAGTTTGCAGAAGGCACTTGGCACTGTCAAACTAGCCACTGTTGCCTCTGGGGGCACCTAGCATCTGGGAGGTATCCTGATCCGCTCAGAATTTCAGAAGGCAGCCGGCCACTCAGGGCCACCGGGACATGGACATGAATGATGGCCTTTCCCCAGAGAAACAAAAGTCACCAGGCTAGGTTCCTGATGTCAGTTTGCAGGAGGCACTTGGCACTGTCAAAGCAGCCACAGTTGCCTCTGGGGGCATTTTGCATCTGGGAGGTATCCCAATCCGTTCGGAATTGCAGCAGGCAGCCGGCCTCTCCGGATCACGAGGCCCTGGGCACGAACCATGGCCTTTCCCCAGAGAAACAAAAGTCACCAGGCTAGGTTCCTGATGTCAGTTTGCAGGAGGCACTTGGCACTGTCAAAGCAGCCACAGTTGCCTCTGAGGGCACCTTGCATCTGGGAGGCATCCTGATCAGTTCGGTGTTTCAGAAGGCAGCCGGCCACACCGGGGCCAACGGACCCTGGACATGAATGATGGTCTTTCCCCAGAGAAACAAACTCACCACACCAACTTCCTGATGTCAATACGCAGGAGGCACTTGGCACTGTCAAACCAGCCACACTTGCCTCTGGGGGCACCTAGCATCTGGGAGGTATCCTGATCCGCTCAGAATTTCAGAAGGCAGCCGGCCACTCAGGGCCACGGGGCCCTGGACATGAATGATGGCCTTTCCCCAGAGAAACAAAAGTCACCAGGCCAGGTTCCTGATGTCAGTTTGCAGGAGGCACTTGGCACTGTCAAACCAGCCACACTTGCCTCTGAGGGCACCTTGCATCTGGGAGGCATCCTGATCAGTTCGCTGTTTCAGAAGGCAGCCGGCCACACCGGGCCAACGGACCCTGGACATGAATGATGGTCTTTCCCCAGAGAAACAAAAGTCACCAGGCCAGGTTCCTGATGTCAATACGCAGGAGGCACTTGGCACTGTCAAACCAGCCACAGTTGCCTCTGGGGGCACTTGCGTCTTGGAGGCATCCTGATCCGTTCGGAATTTCAGCAGGCAGCCGGACACTCCGGGCCACGGGGCCCTGGATTTGAAGGATGGCCTTTCCCCAGAGAAACAAAAGTCACCAGGCTAGGTTCCTGATGTCAATTTGCAGGAGGCACTTGGCACTGTCAAACCAGCCAGAGTTGCCTGTGGGTGTACCTTGCATCTAGGAGACATCATGATCCGTTCACAATTTCAGAAGGCAGCCGGCCACTGCGGGCCACGGGGCCCTGGACATGAATGATGGCCTTTCCCCAGAGAAACAAAAGTCACAGGGCTAGGTTCCTGATGTCAATTTGCAGGAGGCACTTGGCACTGTCAAACCAGCCACACTTGCCTCTGTGGGCACTTTGCATCTGGGAGGCATCCTGATCCGTTCGGAATTTTAGCAGGCAGCGGGCTACACCGGACCACGGGGCCCTGGGCACGAACCATGGCATTTCCCCAGACAAACAAAAGTCGCCAGGCCCGGCTCCTGATGTCAGTTTGCTGAAGGCACTTGGCGCTGTCAAACCAGCCACTGTTGCCTCTGGTGGCACCTAGCATCTGGGAGGTATCCTGATCCGCTCAGAATTTCAGATGGCAGCCGGCCACTCCGGGCCAGCGGGCCATGGACATGAATGATGGCCTTTCCCCAGAGAAACAAAAGTCACCAGGCTAGGTTCCTGATTTCAATTAGCTGGAGGCACTTGGCACTGTCAAACCAGCCACACTTGCCTCTGGGGGCACTTTGCATCTGGGAGGCATCCTGATCCGTTCGGAATTTCAGCAGGCAGCCGGCCACTGCGGACCACGGGGTCCTGGGCACGAACGATGGCCTTTCCCCAGAGAAACAAAAGTCACCAGGCCAGGTTCCTGATGTCAGTTTGCAGGAGGCACTTGGCACTGTCAAACCAGCCACAGTTGCCTGTGGGGTACCTTGCATCTAGGAGACGTCATGATCCGTTCACAATTTCAGAAGGCAGCTGGCCACTCAGGGCCACTGGGCCCTGGACATGAATGATGGCCTTTCTCCACAGAAACAAAAGTCACCAGGCCAGGTTCCTGATTTCAATTTGCTGGAGGCACTTGGCACTGTCAAACCAGCCACAGTTGCCTCTGGGGGCACTTTGCATCTGGGAGGCATCCTGATCCGTTCGGTGTTTCAGCAGGCAGCCGGCCACTCCGGACCACGGGGCCCTGGACGCGAACCATGGCCTTTCCCCAGAGAAACAAAAGTCACCAGGCCCGGCTCCTAATGTCAGTTTGCAGGAGGCACTTGGCACTGTCAAAGCAGCCACAATTGCCTCTGAGGGCACCTTGCATCTGGGAGGCATCCTGATCCGTTTGGTGTTTCAGAAGGCAGCCGGCCACTCCGGGCCACCTTGCTGTGGACAGTAACGATGGCCTTCTCCCACAGAAAGAAATGTCACCAGGCCAGGTTCCTCATGTCAGTTTGCAGGAGGCACTTGGCACTGTCAAAGCAGCCACAGTTGCCTCTGGGTGCACCTTGTATCTGGGAGACATCCTGATCCTTTTAGAATTTTACAAGGCAGCTGGCCACTCCGGGACACCTTGCACAGGACACTAACCATGGCCTTTCCCCAGAGAAACAAAAGTCACCAGGCCAGGTTCCTGATGTCAGTTTTCAGAGGGCACGAGGCACTGTCAAACCAGCCACAGTTGCCTCTGGGGGTACCTTGCATCTGAGAGATATCGTGATCTGTTCACAATTTCAGAAGGCAGCCGGCCACTCCAGACCACATGGTCCTGGACACGAACCATGGCCTTTCCCCAGACAAACAAAATTCACCAGGCCCGGCTCCTGATGTCAGTTTGCAGAAGGCACTTGGCACTGTCAAACCAGCCACTGTTGCCTCTGGGGGCACCTAGCATCTGGGAGGTATCCTGATCCGTTCAGAATTTCAGAAGGGAGCCGGCCACTCCGGGCCACTGGGCCATGGACATGAATGATGGCCTTTCCCCAGAGAAACAAAAGTCACCAGGCTAGGTTCCTGATGTCAGTTTGCAGGAGGCACTTGGCACTGTCAAAGCAGCCACAGTTGCCTCTGAGGTCACCTTGCATCTGGGAGGCATCCTGATCCGTTCGGAATTTCAGCATGCAGCCGGCCACTGCGGACCACGGGGCCCTGGGCACGAACGATGGCCTTTCCCCAGAGAAACAAAAGTCACCAGGCCAGGTTCCTGATGTCAGTTTGCAGTAGGCACTTGGCACTGTCAAACCAGCCACACTTGCCTCTGAGGGCACCTTGCATCTGGGAGGCATCCTGATCCGTTCGGTGTTTCAGAAGGCAGCCGGCCACGCCGGGCCAATGGACCCTGGACATGAATGATGGTCTTTCCCCAGAGAAACAAAAGTCACCAGGCCAGGTTCCTGATGTCAATACGCAGGAGGCACTTGGCACTGTCAAACCAGCCACAGTTGCCTCTGGGGGCACTTTGCATCTGGGAGGCATCCTGATCCGTTCGGAATTTCAGCAGGCAGCCGGACACCCCGGGCCACGGGGCCCTGTATATGAATGATGGCCTTTCCCCACAGAAACAAAAGTCACCAGCCTAGGTTCCTGATGTCAATTTGCAGGAGGCACTTGGCACTGTCAAAGCAGCCAGAGTTGCCTGTGGGTGTACCTTGCATCTAGGAGACATCATGATCCGTTCACAATTTCAGAAGGCAGCCGGCCACTGCGGGCCACGGGGCCCTGGACATGAATGATGGCCTTTCCCCAGAGAAACAAAAGTCACCAGTCCAGCTTCCTCATGTCAGTTTGCAGGAGACATTTGGTACTGACAAAGCAGCCACAGTTGCCTCTGGGGGCACTTTGCATTTGGGTGGTATCCTGATTGTTTCGGAATTTCAGCAGGGAGCCGGCCACTCCGGGCCACCGGGCCCTGGATATGAAGGATGGCCTTTCCCCACAGAAACAAAAGTCACCAGCCTAGGTTCCTGATGTCAATTTGCAGGAGGCACTTGGCGCTGTCAAACCAGCCACTGTTGCCTCTGGGGGCACCTAGCATCTGGGAGGTATCCTGATCCGCTCAGAATTTCAGATGGCAGCCGGCCACTCCGGGCCACCGGGCCATGGACATGAATGATGGCCTTTCCCCACAGAAACAAAAGTCACCAGGCTAGGTTCCTGATTTCAATTAGCTGGAGGCACTTGGCACTGTCAAACCAGCCACACTTGCCTCTGGGGGCACTTTGCATCTGGGAGGCATCCTGATCCGGTCGGAATTTCAGCAGGCAGCCGGCCACTGCGGACCACGGGGCCCTGGGCACGAACGATGGCCTTTCCCCAGAGAAACAAAAGTCACCAGGCCAGGTTCCTGATGTCAGTTTGCAGGAGGCACTTGGCACTGTCAAAGCAGCCACAGTTGCCTGTGGGGGTACCTTGCATCTAGGAGACATCATGATCCGTTCACAATTTCAGAAGGCAGCTGGCCTCTGCGGGCCACGGGGCCCTGGACATGAATGATGGCCTTTCCCCAGACAAACAATAGTCACCAGGCCAGGTTCCTGATTTCAATTTGCTGGAGGCACTTGGCACTGTCAAACCAGCCACACTTGCCTCTGGGGGCACTTTGCATCTGGGAGGCATCTTGATCCGTTCGGAATTTCAGAAGGCAGCCAGCCACAGCGGACCACAGGGTCCTGGACACGAACGATGGCCTTTCCCCAGAGAAACAAAAGTCACCAGCCTAGGTTCCTGATGTCAATTTGCAGGAGGCACTTGGCACTGTCAAACCAGCCAGAGTTGCCTGTGGGTGTACCTTGCATCTAGGAGACATCATGATCCGTTCACAATTTCAGAAGGCAGCCGGCCACTGCGGGCCACGGGGCCCTGGACATGAATGATGGCCTTTCCCCAGAGAAACAAAAGTCACCAGTCCAGCTTCCTCATGTCAGTTTGCAGGAGACATTTGGTACTGACAAAGCAGCCACAGTTGCCTCTGGGGGCACTCTGCATTTGGGTGGTATCCTGATTGTTTCGGAATTTCAGGAGGGAGCCGGCCACTCCGGGCCACCGGGCCCTGGATATGAAGGATGGCCTTTCCCCACAGAAACAAAAGTCACCAGCCTAGGTTCCTGATTTCAATTTGCTGGAGGCACTTGGCACTGTCAAACCAGCCACACTTGCCTCTAGGGGCACTTTGCATCTAGGAGACATCATGATCCGTTCACAATTTCAGAAGGCAGACGGCCACTGCGGGCCACGGGGCCCTGGACATGAATGATGGTCTTTCCCCAGAGAAACAAAAGTCACAGGGCTAGGTTCCTGATGTGAATTTGCAGGAGGCACTTGGCACTGTCAAACCAGCCACACTTGCCTCTGGGGGCACTTTGCATCTGGGAGGCATCCTGATCTGTTCGGAATTTTAGCAGGCAGCGGGCTACACCGGACCACGGGGCCCTGGGCACGAACCATGGCATTTCCGCAGACAAACAAAAGTCGCCAGGCCCGGCTCCTGATGTCAGTTTGCAGAAGGCACTTGGTGCTGTCAAACCAGCCACTGTTGCCTCTGGGGGCACCTAGCATCTGGGAGGTATCCTGATCCGCTCAGAATTTCAGATGGCAGCCGGCCACTCCGGGCCAGCGGGCCATGGACATGAATGATGGCCTTTCCCCAGAGAAACAAAAGTCACCAGGCTAGGTTCCTGATGTCAGTTTGCAGGAGGCACTTGGCACTGTCAAACCAGCCACAGTTGCCTGTGGGGGTACCTTGCATCTAGGAGACGTCATGATCCATTCACAATTTCAGAAGGCAGCTGGCCACTCAGGGCCACGGGGCCCTGGACATGAATGATGGCCTTTCCCCAGAGAAACAAAAGTCACCAGGCCAGGTTCCTGATTTCAATTTGCTGGAGGCACTTGGCACTGTCAAACCAGCCACACTTGCCTCTGGGGGCACTTTGCATCTGGGAGGCATCCTGATCCGTTCGGTGTTTCAGCAGGCAGCCGGCCACTCCGGACCACAGGGTCCTGGACACGAACGATGGCCTTTCCCCAGAGAAACAAAAGTCACCAGGCCCGGCTCCTGATGTCAGTTTGCAGGAGGCACTTGGCACTGTCAAAGCAGCCACAATTGCCTCTGAGGGCACCTTGCATCTGGGAGGCATCCTGATCCGTTTGGTGTTTCAGAAGGCAGCCGGCCACACCGGGCCAATGGACCCTGGACATGAATGATGGTCTTTCCCCAGAGAAACAAACTCACCACACCAACTTCCTGATTTCAATTTGCTGGAGGCACTTGGCACTGTCAAACCAGCCACAGTTGCCTCTGGGGGCACTTTGCATCTGGGAGGCATCCTGATCCGTTCGGTGTTTCAGCAGGCAGCCGGCCACTCCGGACCACAGGGTCCTGGACACGAACTATGGCCTTTCCCCAGAGAAACAAAAGTCACCAGGCCCGGCTCCTGATGTCAGTTTGCAGGAGGCACTTGGCACTGTCAAAGCAGCCACAATTGCCTCTGAGGGCACCTTGCATCTGGGAGGCATCCTGATCCGTTTGGTGTTTCAGAAGGCAGCCGGCCACACCGGGCCAATGGACCCTGGACATGAATGATGGTCTTTCCCCAGAGAAACAAACTCACCACACCAACTTCCTGATGTCAATACGCAGGAGGCACTTGGCACTGTCAAACCAGCCACAGTTGCCTCTGGGGGTACTTGCGTCTGGGAGGCATCCTGATCAGTTCGGAATTTCAGCAGGCAGCCGGCCACTCCGGGCCACGGGGCCCTGGACACGAACCATTGCCTTTCCCCAGACAAACAAAAGTCACCAGGCCCGGCTCCTGATATCAGTTTGCAGAAGGTACTTGGCACTGTCAAACTAGCCACTGTTGCCTCTGGGGGCACATAGCATCTGGGAGGTATCCTGATCCGCTCAGAATTTCAGAAGGCAGCCGGCCACTCAGGGCCACCGGGCCATGGACATGAATGATGGCCTTTCCCCCACAGAAACAAAAGTCACCAGGCTAGGTTCCTGATTTCAATTTGCTGGAGGCACTTGGCACTGTCAAACCAGCCACAGTTGCCTCTGGGTGCACCTAGCATCTAGGAGACATCCTAATCCTTTTAGAATTTTACAAGGCAGCTGGCCACTCCGGGACACCTTGCACAGGACACTAACCATGGCCTTTCCCCAGAGAAACAAAAGTCACCAGGCTAGGTTCCTGATTTCAATTTGCAGGAGGCACTTGGCACTGTCAAACCAGCCACACTTGCCTCTGGGGGCACTTTGAATCTCGGAGGCATCCTGATCCGTTCGGAATTTCAGCAGGCAGCCCGCCACTGCGGACCACGGGGCACTGGGCACGAACGATGGCCTTTCCCCAGAGAAACAAAAGTCACCAGTCCAGGTTCCTGATGTCAGTTTGCAGGAGGCACTTGGCACTGTCAAAGCAGCCACAGTTGCCTCTGAGGGCACCTTGCATCTGGGAGGCATCCTGATCCGTTCGGTGTTTCAGAAGGCAGCCGGCCACACCGGGCCAATGGACCCTGGACATGAATGATGGTCTTTCCCCAGAGAAACAAACTCACCACACCAACTTCCTGATGTCAATACGCAGGAGGCACTTGGCACTGTCAAACCAGCCACAGTTGCCTCTGGGGGCACTTGCGTCTGGGAGGCATCCTGATCAGTTCGGAATTTCAGCAGGAAGCCGGCCACTCCGGGCCACGGGGCCCAGGATATGAAGGATGGCCGTTCCCCACAGAAACAAATGTCACTAGGCTAGGTTCCTGATTTCAATTTGCTGGAGGCACTTGGCACTGTCAAACCAGCCACACTTGCCTCTGGGGGAACTTTGCATCTCGGAGGCATCCTGATCCTTTCGGAATTTCAGCAGGCAGCCGGCCACTGTGGACCACAGGGCCCTGGGGACGAACGATGGCCTTTCCCCAGAGAAACAAAAGTCACCAGGCCAGGTTCCTGATGTCAGTTTGCAGGAGGCACTTGGCACTGTCAAACCAGCCACACTTGCCTCTGAGGGCACCTTGCATCTGGGAGGCATCCTGATCCGTTCGGTGTTTCAGAAGGCAGCCAGCCACACCGGGCCAATGGACCCTGGACATGAATGATGGTCTTTCCCCAGACAAACAAACTTACCACACCAACTTCCTGCTGTCAATACGCAGGAGGCACTTGGCACTGTCAAACCAGCCACAGTTGCCTCTGGGGGCACTTTGCATTTGGGTGGTATCCTGATTGTTTCGGAATTTCAGCAGGGAGCCGGCCACTCCGGGCCACGGGGCCCTGGACATGAATGATATCCTTTCCCCAGAGAAACAAAAGTCACAGGGCTAGGTTCCTGATGTCAATTTGCAGGAGGCACTTGGCACTGTCAAACCAGCCACACTTGCCTCTGGGGACACTTTGCATCTGGGAGGTATCCTGATCCGTTCGGAATTTTAGCAGGCAGCGGGCTACACCGGACCACGGGGCCCTGGACACTAGCCATGGCCTTTCCCCAGACAAACAAAAGTCGCCAGGCCCGGCTCCTGATGTCAGTTTGCAGAAGGCACTTGGCGCTGTCAAACCAGCCACTGTTGCCTCTGGGGGCACCTAGCATCTGGGAGGTATCCTGATCCGCTCAGAATTTCAGATGGCAGCCGGCCACTCCGGGCCACCGGGCCATGGAAATGAATGATGGCCTTTCCCCAGAGAAACAAAAGTCACCAGGCTAGGTTCCTGATTTCAATTTGCTGGAGGCACTTGGCACTGTCAAACCAGCCACACTTGCCTCTGGGGGCACTTTGCATCTGGGAGGCATCCTGATCCGGTCGGAATTTCAGCAGGCAGCCGGCCACTGCGGACCACGGGGCCCTGGGCACGAACGATGGCCTTTCCCCAGAGAAACAAAAGTCACCAGGCCAGGTTCCTGATGTCAGTTTGCAGGAGGCACTTGGCACTGTCAAACCAGCCACAGTTGCCTGTGGGGTACCTTGCATCTAGGAGACATCATGATCCGTTCACAATTTCAGAAGGCAGCCGGCCACTGAGGGCCACGGGGCCCTGGACATGAATGATGGCCTTTCCCCACAGAAACAAAAGTCACCAGGCCAGGTTCCTGATGTCAGTTTGCTGGAGGCACTTGGCACTGTCAAACCAGCCACAGTTGCCTCTGGGGGCACTTTGCATCTGGGAGGCATCCTGATCCGTTCGGTGTTTCAGCAGGCAGCCGGCCACTCCGGACCACAGGGTCCTGGACACGACCCATGGCCTTTCCCCAGAGAAACAAAAGTCACTAGGCCAGGTTCCTGATGTCAGTTTGCAGTAGGCACTTGGCACTGTCAAACCAGCCACAATTGCCTCTGAGGGCACCTTGCATCTGGGAGGCATCCTGATCCGTTTGGTGTTTCAGAAGGCAGCCGGCCACTCAGGGCCACCTTGCTGTGGACACTAACGATGGCCTTCCCCCACAGAAACAAAAGTCACCAGGCCAGGTTCCTCATGTCAGTTTGCAGGAGGCACTTGGCACTGTCAAAGCAGCCACAGTTGCCTCTGGGTGCACCTTGTATCTGGGAGACATCCTGATCCTTTTAGAATTTTACAAGGCAGCTGGCCACTCCGGGCCACCTTGCCCTGGACACTAACCATGGCCTTTCCCCAGAGAAACAAAAGTCACCAGTCCAGGTTCCTGATGTCAGTTTTCAGAGGGCACGAGGCACTGTCAAACCAGCCACAGTTGCCTCTGGGGGTACCTTGCATCTGAGAGATATCCTGATCTGTTCACAATTTCAGAAGGCAGCCGGCCACTCCGGACCACAGGGTCCTGGACACGAACCATGGCCTATCCCCAGACAAACAAAAGTCACCAGGCCCGGCTCCTGATGTCAGTTTGCAGGAGGCACTTGGCACTGTCAAAGCAGCCACAGTTGCCTCTGGGGGCATTTTGCATCTGGGAGGTATCCCAATTCGTTCGGAATTGCAGCAGGCAGCCGGCCACTCCGGATCACGGGGCCCTGGGCACGAACCATGGCCTTTCCCCAGAGAAACAAAAGTCACCAGGCCAGGTTCCTGATGTCAGTTTGCAGGAGGCACTTGGCACTGTCAAAGCAGCCACAGTTGCCTCTGAGGGCACCTTGCATCTGGGAGGCATCCTGATCCGTTCGGTGTTTCAGAAGGCAGCCGGCCACACCGGGCCAATGGACCCTGGACATGAATGATGGTCTTTCCCCAGAGAAACAAACTCACCACACCAACTTCCTGATGTCAATACGCAGGAGGCACTTGGCACTGTCAAACCAGCCACAGTTGCCTCTGGGGGCACTTGCGTCTGGGAGGCATCCTGATCCGTTCGGAATTTCAGCAGGCAGCCGGCCACTCCGGGCCACGGGGCCCTGGATATGAAGGATGGCCGTTCCCCACAGAAACAAAAGTCACCAGGTTAGGTTCCTGATGTCAATTTGCAGGAGGCACTTGGCACTGTCAAACCAGCCACACTTGCCTCTGGGGGCACTTTGCATCTGGGAGGTATCCTGATCCGTGTGGAATTTTAGCAGGCAGCGGGCTACACCGGACCAAGGTGCCCTGGACACGACCCATGGCCTTTCCCCAGACAAACAAAAGTCACCAGGCCAGGTTCCTGATGTCAGTTTGCAGGAGGCACTTGGCACTGTCAAACCAGCCACTGTTGCCTGTGGGGGTACCTTGCATCTAGGAGACATCATGATCCGTTCACAATTTCAGAAGGCAGCCGGCCACTGTGGGCCAACGGGCCCTGACATGAAAGATGGCCTTTCCCCAGAGAAACAAAAGTCACCAGGCTAGGTTCCTGATGTCAATTTGCAGGAGGCACTTGGCACTGTCAAACCAGCCACACTTGCCTCTGAGGGCACTTTGCATCTGGGAGGCATCCTGATCCGTTCGCAATTTCAGCAGGCAGCCGGCCACTCCGGATCACGGGGCCCTGGACACGAACCATGGCCTTTCCCCAGACAAACAAAAGTCACCAGGCCCGGCTCCTGATGTCAACTTGCAGAAGGCACTTGGTACTGTCAAACCTGCCACTGTTGCCTCTGGGGGCACCTAGCATCTGGGAGGTATCCTGATCCGCTCAGAATTTCAGAAGGCAGCCGGCAACTGCGGGCCACCAGGCCATGGACATGAATGATGGCCTTTCCCCAGAGAAACAAAAGTCACCAGGCTAGGTTCCTGATGTCAGTTTGCAGGAGGCACTTGGCGCTGTCAAAGCAGCCACAGTTGCCTCTGAGGTCACCTTGCATCTGGGAGGCATCCTGATCCGTTCGGAATTTCAGCATGCAGCCGGCCACTGCGGACCACGGGGCCCTGGGCACGAACGATGGCCTTTCCCCAGAGAAACAAAAGTCACCAGGCCAGGTTCCTGATGTCAGTTTGCAGTAGGCACTTGGCACTGTCAAACCAGCCACACTTGCCTCTGAGGGCACCTTGCATCTGGGAGGCATCCTGATCCGTTCGGTGTTTCAGAAGGCAGCCGGCCACGCCGGGCCAATGGACCCTGGACATGAATGATGGTCTTTCCCCAGAGAAACAAAAGTCACCAGGCCAGGTTCCTGATGTCAATACGCAGGAGGCACTCGGCACTGTCAAACCAGCCACACTTGCCTCTGGGGGCACTTGCGTCTTGGAGGCATCCTGATCCGTTCGGAATTTCAGCAGGCAGCCGGACACTCCGGGCCACGGGGCCCTGGATATGAATGATGGCCTTTCCCCACAGAAACAAAAGTCACAAGCCTAGGTTCCTGATGTCAATTTGCAGGAGGCACTTGGCACTGTCAAAGCAGCCAGAGTTGCCTGTGGGTGTACCTTGCATCTAGGAGACATCATGATCCGTTCACAATTTCAGAAGGCAGCCGGCCACTGCGGGCCACGGGGCCCTGGACATGAATGATGGCCTTTCCCCAGAGAAACAAAAGTCACCAGTCCAGCTTCCTCATGTCAGTTTGCAGGAGACATTTGGTACTGACAAAGCAGCCACAGTTGCCTCTGGGGGCACTTTGCATTTGGGTGGTATCCTGATTGTTTCGGAATTTCAGCAGGGAGCCGGCCACTCCGGGCCACCGGGCCCTGGATATGAAGGATGGCCTTTCCCCACAGAAACAAAAGTCACCAGCCTAGGTTCCTGATGTCAATTTGCAGGAGGCACTTGGCGCTGTCAAACCAGCCACTGTTGCCTCTGGGGGCACCTAGCATCTGGGAGGTATCCTGATCCGCTCAGAATTTCAGATGGCAGCCGGCCACTCAGGGCCACCGGGCCATGGACATGAATGATGGCCTTTCCCCACAGAAACAAAAGTCACCAGGCTAGGTTCCTGATTTCAATTAGCTGGAGGCACTTGGCACTGTCAAACCAGCCACACTTGCCTCTGGGGGCACTTTGCATCTGGGAGGCATCCTGATCCGGTCGGAATTTCAGCAGGCAGCCGGCCACTGCGGACCACGGGGCCCTGGGCACGAACGATGGCCTTTCCCCAGAGAAACAAAAGTCACCAGGCCAGGTTCCTGATGTCAGTTTGCAGGAGGCACTTGGCACTGTCAAACCAGCCACAGTTGCCTGTGGGGGTACCTTGCATCTAGGAGACATCATGATCCGTTCACAATTTCAGAAGGCAGCCGGCCACACCGGGCCAACGGGCCCTGGACATGAATGATGGCCTTTCCCCAGACAAACAATAGTCACCAGGCCAGGTTCCTGATTTCAATTTGCTGGAGGCACTTGGCACTGTCAAACCAGCCACACTTGCCTCTGGGGGCACTTTGCATCTGGGATGCATCCTGATCCGTTCGGAATTTCAGAAGGCAGCCAGCCACAGCGGACCACAGGGTCCTGGACACGAACGATGGCCTTTCCCCAGAGAAACAAAAGTCACCAGCCTAGGTTCCTGATGTCAATTTGCAGGAGGCACTTGGCACTGTCAAACCAGCCAGAGTTGCCTGTGGGTGTACCTTGCATCTAGGAGACATCATGATCCGTTCACAATTTCAGAAGGCAGCCGGCCACTGCGGGCCACGGGGCCCTGGACATGAATGATGGCCTTTCCCCAGAGAAACAAAAGTCACCAGTCCAGCTTCCTCATGTCAGTTTGCAGGAGACATTTGGTACTGACAAAGCAGCCACAGTTGCCTCTGGGGGCATTTTGCATTTGGGTGGTATCCTGATTGTTTCGGAATTTCAGGATGGAGCCGGCCACTCCGGGCCACCGGGCCCTGGATATGAAGGATGGCCTTTCCCCCCAGAAACAAAAGTCACCAGCCTAGGTTCCAGATTTCAATTTGCTGGAGGCACTTGGCACTGTCAAACCAGCCACACTTGCCTCTAGGGGCACTTTGCATCTAGGAGACATCATGATCCGTTCACAATTTCAGAAGGCAGCCGGCCACTGCGGGCCACGGGGCCCTGGACATGAATGATGGCCTTTCCCCAGAGAAACAAAAGTCACAGGGCTAGGTTCCTGATGTCAATTTGCAGGAGGCACTTGGCACTGTCAAACCAGCCACAGTTGCCTGTGGGGGTACCTTGCATCTAGGAGACGTCATGATCCGTTCACAATTTCAGAAGGCAGCTGGCCACTCAGGGCCACGGGGCCCTGGGCACGAACGATGGCCTTTCCCCAGAGAAACAAAAGTCACCAGGCCAGGTTCCTGATTTCAATTTGCTGGAGGCACTTGGCACTGTCAAACCAGCCACACTTGCCTCTGGGGGCACTTTGCATCTGGGAGGCATCCTGATCCGTTCGGTGTTTCAGCAGGCAGCCGGCCACTCCGGACCACAGGGTCCTGGACACGAACGATGGCCTTTCCCAGAGAAACAAAAGTCACCAGGCCCGGCTCCTGATGTCAGTTTTCAGAGGGCACGAGGCACTGTCAAACCAGCCACAGTTGCCTCTGGGGGTACCTTGCATCTGAGAGATATCCTGATCTGTTCACAATTTCAGAAGGCAGCCGGCCACTCCGGACCACAGGGTCCTGGACACGAACCATGGCCTATCCCCAGACAAACAAAAGTCACCAGGCCCGGCTCCTGATGTCAGTTTGCAGGAGGCACTTGGCACTGTCAAAGCAGCCACAGTTGCCTCTGGGGGCATTTTGCATCTGGGAGGTATCCCAATTCGTTCGGAATTGCAGCAGGCAGCCGGCCACTCCGGATCACGGGGCCCTGGGCACGAACCATGGCCTTTCCCCAGAGAAACAAAAGTCACCAGGCCAGGTTCCTGATGTCAGTTTGCAGGAGGCACTTGGCACTGTCAAAGCAGCCACAGTTGCCTCTGAGGGCACCTTGCATCTGGGAGGCATCCTGATCCGTTCGGTGTTTCAGAAGGCAGCCGGCCACACCGGGCCAATGGACCCTGGACATGAATGATGGTCTTTCCCCAGACAAACAAACTCACCACACCAACTTCCTGATGTCAATACGCAGGAGGCACTTGGCACTGTCAAACCAGCCACAGTTGCCTCTGGGGGCACTTGCGTCTGGGAGGCATCCTGATCCGTTCGGAATTTCAGCAGGCAGCCGGCCACTCCGGGCCACGGGGCCCTGGATATGAAGGATGGCCGTTCCCCACAGAAACAAAAGTCACCAGGTTAGGTTCCTGATGTCAATTTGCAGGAGGCACTTGGCACTGTCAAACCAGCCACACTTGCCTCTGGGGGCACTTTGCATCTGGGAGGTATCCTGATCCGTGTGGAATTTTAGCAGGCAGCGGGCTACACCGGACCAAGGTGCCCTGGACACGACCCATGGCCTTTCCCCAGACAAACAAAAGTCACCAGGCCAGGTTCCTGATGTCAGTTTGCAGGAGGCACTTGGCACTGTCAAACCAGCCACTGTTGCCTGTGGGGGTACCTTGCATCTAGGAGACATCATGATCCGTTCACAATTTCAGAAGGCAGCCGGCCACTGTGGGCCAACGGGCCCTGACATGAAAGATGGCCTTTCCCCAGAGAAACAAAAGTCACCAGGCTAGGTTCCTGATGTCAATTTGCAGGAGGCACTTGGCACTGTCAAACCAGCCACACTTGCCTCTGAGGGCACTTTGCATCTGGGAGGCATCCTGATCCGTTCGCAATTTCAGCAGGCAGCCGGCCACTCCGGATCACGGGGCCCTGGACACGAACCGTGGCCTTTCCCCAGACAAACAAAAGTCACCAGGCCCGGCTCCTGATGTCAACTTGCAGAAGGCACTTGGTACTGTCAAACCTGCCACTGTTGCCTCTGGGGGCACCTAGCATCTGGGAGGTATCCTGATCCGCTCAGAATTTCAGAAGGCAGCCGGCAACTGCGGGCCACCAGGCCATGGACATGAATGATGGCCTTTCCCCAGAGAAACAAAAGTCACCAGGCTAGGTTCCTGATGTCAGTTTGCAGGAGGCACTTGGCGCTGTCAAAGCAGCCACAGTTGCCTCTGAGGTCACCTTGCATCTGGGAGGCATCCTGATCCGTTCGGAATTTCAGCATGCAGCCGGCCACTGCGGACCACGGGGCCCTGGGCACGAACGATGGCCTTTCCCCAGAGAAACAAAAGTCACCAGGCCAGGTTCCTGATGTCAGTTTGCAGTAGGCACTTGGCACTGTCAAACCAGCCACACTTGCCTCTGAGGGCACCTTGCATCTGGGAGGCATCCTGATCCGTTCGGTGTTTCAGAAGGCAGCCGGCCACGCCGGGCCAATGGACCCTGGACATGAATGATGGTCTTTCCCCAGAGAAACAAAAGTCACCAGGCCAGGTTCCTGATGTCAATACGCAGGAGGCACTCGGCACTGTCAAACCAGCCACACTTGCCTCTGGGGGCACTTGCGTCTTGGAGGCATCCTGATCCGTTCGGAATTTCAGCAGGCAGCCGGACACTCCGGGCCACGGGGCCCTGGATATGAATGATGGCCTTTCCCCACAGAAACAAAAGTCACAAGCCTAGGTTCCTGATGTCAATTTGCAGGAGGCACTTGGCACTGTCAAAGCAGCCAGAGTTGCCTGTGGGTGTACCTTGCATCTAGGAGACATCATGATCCGTTCACAATTTCAGAAGGCAGCCGGCCACTGCGGGCCACGGGGCCCTGGACATGAATGATGGCCTTTCCCCAGAGAAACAAAAGTCACCAGTCCAGCTTCCTCATGTCAGTTTGCAGGAGACATTTGGTACTGACAAAGCAGCCACAGTTGCCTCTGGGGGCACTTTGCATTTGGGTGGTATCCTGATTGTTTCGGAATTTCAGCAGGGAGCCGGCCACTCCGGGCCACCGGGCCCTGGATATGAAGGATGGCCTTTCCCCACAGAAACAAAAGTCACCAGCCTAGGTTCCTGATGTCAATTTGCAGGAGGCACTTGGCGCTGTCAAACCAGCCACTGTTGCCTCTGGGGGCACCTAGCATCTGGGAGGTATCCTGATCCGCTCAGAATTTCAGATGGCAGCCGGCCACTCCGGGCCACCGGGCCCTGGATATGAAGGATGGCCTTTCCCCACAGAAACAAAAGTCACCAGGCTAGGTTCCTGATTTCAATTAGCTGGAGGCACTTGGCACTGTCAAACCAGCCACACTTGCCTCTGGGGGCACTTTGCATCTGGGAGGCATCCTGATCCGGTCGGAATTTCAGCAGGCAGCCGGCCACTGCGGACCACGGGGCCCTGGGCACGAACGATGGCCTTTCCCCAGAGAAACAAAAGTCACCAGGCCAGGTTCCTGATGTCAGTTTGCAGGAGGCACTTGGCACTGTCAAACCAGCCACAGTTGCCTGTGGGGGTACCTTGCATCTAGGAGACATCATGATCCGTTCACAATTTCAGAAGGCAGCTGGCCACTGCGGGCCACGGGGCCCTGGACATGAATGATGGCCTTTCCCCAGACAAACAATAGTCACCAGGCCAGGTTCCTGATTTCAATTTGCTGGAGGCACTTGGCACTGTCAAACCAGCCACACTTGCCTCTGGGGGCACTTTGCATCTGGGAGGCATCCTGATCCGTTCGGAATTTCAGAAGGCAGCCAGCCACAGCGGACCACAGGGTCCTGGACACGAACGATGGCCTTTCCCCAGAGAAACAAAAGTCACCAGCCTAGGTTCCTGATGTCAATTTGCAGGAGGCACTTGGCACTGTCAAACCAGCCAGAGTTGCCTGTGGGTGTACCTTGCATCTAGGAGACATCATGATCCGTTCACAATTTCAGAAGGCAGCCGGCCACTGCGGGCCACGGGGCCCTGGACATGAATGATGGCCTTTCCCCAGAGAAACAAAAGTCACCAGTCCAGCTTCCTCATGTCAGTTTGCAGGAGACATTTGGTACTGACAAAGCAGCCACAGTTGCCTCTGGGGGCATTTTGCATTTGGGTGGTATCCTGATTGTTTCGGAATTTCAGGAGGGAGCCGGCCACTCCGGGCCACCGGGCCCTGGATATGAAGGATGGCCTTTCCCCCCAGAAACAAAAGTCACCAGCCTAGGTTCCAGATTTCAATTTGCTGGAGGCACTTGGCACTGTCAAACCAGCCACACTTGCCTCTAGGGGCACTTTGCATCTAGGAGACATCATGATCCGTTCACAATTTCAGAAGGCAGCCGGCCACTGCGGGCCACGGGGCCCTGGACATGAATGATGGCCTTTCCCCAGAGAAACAAAAGTCACAGGGCTAGGTTCCTGATGTCAATTTGCAGGAGGCACTTGGCACTGTCAAACCAGCCACAGTTGCCTGTGGGGGTACCTTGCATCTAGGAGACGTCATGATCCGTTCACAATTTCAGAAGGCAGCTGGCCACTCAGGGCCACGGGGCCCTGGACATGAATGATGGCCTTTCCCCAGAGAAACAAAAGTCACCAGGCCAGGTTCCTGATTTCAATTTGCTGGAGGCACTTGGCACTGTCAAACCAGCCACACTTGCCTCTGGGGGCACTTTGCATCTGGGAGGCATCCTGATCCGTTCGGTGTTTCAGCAGGCAGCCGGCCACTCCGGACCACAGGGTCCTGGACACGAACGATGGCCTTTCCCCAGAGAAACAAAAGTCACCAGGCCCGGCTCCTGATGTCAGTTTGCAGGAGGCACTTGGCACTGTCAAAGCAGCCACAATTGCCTCTGAGGGCACCTTGCATCTGGGAGGCATCCTGATCCGTTTGGTGTTTCAGAAGGCAGCCGGCCACACCGGGCCAATGGACCCTGGACATGAATGATGGTCTTTCCCCAGAGAAACAAACTCACCACACCAACTTCCTGATGTCAATACGCAGGAGGCACTTGGCACTGTCAAACCAGCCACAGTTGCCTCTGGGTGTACTTGCGTCTGGGAGGCATCCTGATCAGTTTGGAATTTCAGCAGGCAGCCGGCCACACCGGGCCACGGGGCCCTGGACACGAACCATGGCCTTTCCCCAGACAAACAAAAGTCACCAGGCCCGGCTCCTGATATCAGTTTGCAGAAGGTACTTGGCACTGTCAAACTAGCCACTGTTGCCTCTGGGGGCACCGAGCATCTGGGAGGTATCCTGATCCGCTCAGAATTTCAGAAGGCAGCCGGCCACTCAGGGCCACCGGGCCATGGACATGAATGATGGCCTTTCCCCCACAGAAACAAAAGTCACCAGGCTAGGTTCCTGATTTCAATTTGCTGGAGGCACTTGGCACTGTCAAACCAGCCACAGTTGCCTCTGGGTGCACCTAGCATCTGGGAGACATCCTAATCCTTTTAGAATTTTACAAGGCAGCTGGCCACTCCGGGACACCTTGCACAGGACACTAACCATGGCCTTTCCCCAGAGAAACAAAAGTCACCAGGCTAGGTTCCTGATTTCAATTTGCAGGAGGCACTTGGCACTGTCAAACCAGCCACACTTGCCTCTGGGGGCACTTTGAATCTCGGAGGCATCCTGATCCGTTCGGAATTTCAGCAGGCAGCCCGCCACTGCGGACCACGGGGCACTGGGCACGAACGATGGCCTTTCCCCAGAGAAACAAAAGTCACCAGGCCAGGTTCCTGATGTCAGTTTGCAGGAGGCACTTGGCACTGTCAAACCAGCCACACTTGCCTCTGGGGGCACTTTGCATCTGGGAGGCATCCTGATCCGTTCGGTGTTTCAGCAGGCAGCCGGCCACTCCGGACCACAGGGTCCTGGACACGAACGATGGCCTTTCCCAGAGAAACAAAAGTCACCAGGCCCGGCTCCTGATGTCAGTTTTCAGAGGGCACGAGGCACTGTCAAACCAGCCACAGTTGCCTCTGGGGGTACCTTGCATCTGAGAGATATCCTGATCTGTTCACAATTTCAGAAGGCAGCCGGCCACTCCGGACCACAGGGTCCTGGACACGAACCATGGCCTATCCCCAGACAAACAAAAGTCACCAGGCCCGGCTCCTGATGTCAGTTTGCAGGAGGCACTTGGCACTGTCAAAGCAGCCACAGTTGCCTCTGGGGGCATTTTGCATCTGGGAGGTATCCCAATTCGTTCGGAATTGCAGCAGGCAGCCGGCCACTCCGGATCACGGGGCCCTGGGCACGAACCATGGCCTTTCCCCAGAGAAACAAAAGTCACCAGGCCAGGTTCCTGATGTCAGTTTGCAGGAGGCACTTGGCACTGTCAAAGCAGCCACAGTTGCCTCTGAGGGCACCTTGCATCTGGGAGGCATCCTGATCCGTTCGGTGTTTCAGAAGGCAGCCGGCCACACCGGGCCAATGGACCCTGGACATGAATGATGGTCTTTCCCCAGACAAACAAACTCACCACACCAACTTCCTGATGTCAATACGCAGGAGGCACTTGGCACTGTCAAACCAGCCACAGTTGCCTCTGGGGGCACTTGCGTCTGGGAGGCATCCTGATCCGTTCGGAATTTCAGCAGGCAGCCGGCCACTCCGGGCCACGGGGCCCTGGATATGAAGGATGGCCGTTCCCCACAGAAACAAAAGTCACCAGGTTAGGTTCCTGATGTCAATTTGCAGGAGGCACTTGGCACTGTCAAACCAGCCACACTTGCCTCTGGGGGCACTTTGCATCTGGGAGGTATCCTGATCCGTGTGGAATTTTAGCAGGCAGCGGGCTACACCGGACCAAGGTGCCCTGGACACGACCCATGGCCTTTCCCCAGACAAACAAAAGTCACCAGGCCAGGTTCCTGATGTCAGTTTGCAGGAGGCACTTGGCACTGTCAAACCAGCCACTGTTGCCTGTGGGGGTACCTTGCATCTAGGAGACATCATGATCCGTTCACAATTTCAGAAGGCAGCCGGCCACTGTGGGCCAACGGGCCCTGACATGAAAGATGGCCTTTCCCCAGAGAAACAAAAGTCACCAGGCTAGGTTCCTGATGTCAATTTGCAGGAGGCACTTGGCACTGTCAAACCAGCCACACTTGCCTCTGAGGGCACTTTGCATCTGGGAGGCATCCTGATCCGTTCGCAATTTCAGCAGGCAGCCGGCCACTCCGGATCACGGGGCCCTGGACACGAACCATGGCCTTTCCCCAGACAAACAAAAGTCACCAGGCCCGGCTCCTGATGTCAACTTGCAGAAGGCACTTGGTACTGTCAAACCTGCCACTGTTGCCTCTGGGGGCACCTAGCATCTGGGAGGTATCCTGATCCGCTCAGAATTTCAGCAGGCAGCCGGCAACTGCGGGCCACCAGGCCATGGACATGAATGATGGCCTTTCCCCAGAGAAACAAAAGTCACCAGGCTAGGTTCCTGATGTCAGTTTGCAGGAGGCACTTGGCGCTGTCAAAGCAGCCACAGTTGCCTCTGAGGTCACCTTGCATCTGGGAGGCATCCTGATCCGTTCGGAATTTCAGCATGCAGCCGGCCACTGCGGACCACGGGGCCCTGGGCACGAACGATGGCCTTTCCCCAGAGAAACAAAAGTCACCAGGCCAGGTTCCTGATGTCAGTTTGCAGTAGGCACTTGGCACTGTCAAACCAGCCACACTTGCCTCTGAGGGCACCTTGCATCTGGGAGGCATCCTGATCCGTTCGGTGTTTCAGAAGGCAGCCGGCCACGCCGGGCCAATGGACCCTGGACATGAATGATGGTCTTTCCCCAGAGAAACAAAAGTCACCAGGCCAGGTTCCTGATGTCAATACGCAGGAGGCACTCGGCACTGTCAAACCAGCCACACTTGCCTCTGGGGGCACTTGCGTCTTGGAGGCATCCTGATCCGTTCGGAATTTCAGCAGGCAGCCGGACACTCCGGGCCACGGGGCCCTGGATATGAATGATGGCCTTTCCCCACAGAAACAAAAGTCACAAGCCTAGGTTCCTGATGTCAATTTGCAGGAGGCACTTGGCACTGTCAAAGCAGCCAGAGTTGCCTGTGGGTGTACCTTGCATCTAGGAGACATCATGATCCGTTCACAATTTCAGAAGGCAGCCGGCCACTGCGGGCCACGGGGCCCTGGACATGAATGATGGCCTTTCCCCAGAGAAACAAAAGTCACCAGTCCAGCTTCCTCATGTCAGTTTGCAGGAGACATTTGGTACTGACAAAGCAGCCACAGTTGCCTCTGGGGGCACTTTGCATTTGGGTGGTATCCTGATTGTTTCGGAATTTCAGCAGGGAGCCGGCCACTCCGGGCCACCGGGCCCTGGATATGAAGGATGGCCTTTCCCCACAGAAACAAAAGTCACCAGCCTAGGTTCCTGATGTCAATTTGCAGGAGGCACTTGGCGCTGTCAAACCAGCCACTGTTGCCTCTGGGGGCACCTAGCATCTGGGAGGTATCCTGATCCGCTCAGAATTTCAGATGGCAGCCGGCCACTCCGGGCCACCGGGCCATGGACATGAATGATGGCCTTTCCCCACAGAAACAAAAGTCACCAGGCTAGGTTCCTGATTTCAATTAGCTGGAGGCACTTGGCACTGTCAAACCAGCCACACTTGCCTCTGGGGGCACTTTGCATCTGGGAGGCATCCTGATCCGGTCGGAATTTCAGCAGGCAGCCGGCCACTGCGGACCACGGGGCCCTGGGCACGAACGATGGCCTTTCCCCAGAGAAACAAAAGTCACCAGGCCAGGTTCCTGATGTCAGTTTGCAGGAGGCACTTGGCACTGTCAAACCAGCCACAGTTGCCTGTGGGGGTACCTTGCATCTAGGAGACATCATGATCCGTTCACAATTTCAGAAGGCAGCTGGCCACTGCGGGCCACGGGGCCCTGGACATGAATGATGGCCTTTCCCCAGACAAACAATAGTCACCAGGCCAGGTTCCTGATTTCAATTTGCTGGAGGCACTTAGCACTGTCAAACCAGCCACACTTGCCTCTGGGGGCACTTTGCATCTGGGAGGCATCCTGATCCGTTCGGAATTTCAGAAGGCAGCCAGCCACAGCGGACCACAGGGTCCTGGACACGAACGATGGCCTTTCCCCAGAGAAACAAAAGTCACCAGCCTAGGTTCCTGATGTCAATTTGCAGGAGGCACTTGGCACTGTCAAACCAGCCAGAGTTGCCTGTGGGTGTACCTTGCATCTAGGAGACATCATGATCCGTTCACAATTTCAGAAGGCAGCCGGCCACTGCGGGCCACGGGGCCCTGGACATGAATGATGGCCTTTCCCCAGAGAAACAAAAGTCACCAGTCCAGCTTCCTCATGTCAGTTTGCAGGAGACATTTGGTACTGACAAAGCAGCCACAGTTGCCTCTGGGGGCATTTTGCATTTGGGTGGTATCCTGATTGTTTCGGAATTTCAGGAGGGAGCCGGCCACTCCGGGCCACCGGGCCCTGGATATGAAGGATGGCCTTTCCCCCCAGAAACAAAAGTCACCAGCCTAGGTTCCAGATTTCAATTTGCTGGAGGCACTTGGCACTGTCAAACCAGCCACACTTGCCTCTAGGGGCACTTTGCATCTAGGAGACATCATGATCCGTTCACAATTTCAGAAGGCAGCCGGCCACTGCGGGCCACGGGGCCCTGGACATGAATGATGGCCTTTCCCCAGAGAAACAAAAGTCACAGGGCTAGGTTCCTGATGTCAATTTGCAGGAGGCACTTGGCACTGTCAAACCAGCCACAGTTGCCTGTGGGGGTACCTTGCATCTAGGAGACGTCATGATCCGTTCACAATTTCAGAAGGCAGCTGGCCACTCAGGGCCACGGGGCCCTGGACATGAATGATGGCCTTTCCCCAGAGAAACAAAAGTCACCAGGCCAGGTTCCTGATTTCAATTTGCTGGAGGCACTTGGCACTGTCAAACCAGCCACACTTGCCTCTGGGGGCACTTTGCATCTGGGAGGCATCCTGATCCGTTCGGTGTTTCAGCAGGCAGCCGGCCACTCCGGACCACAGGGTCCTGGACACGAACGATGGCCTTTCCCCAGAGAAACAAAAGTCACCAGGCCCGGCTCCTGATGTCAGTTTGCAGGAGGCACTTGGCACTGTCAAAGCAGCCACAATTGCCTCTGAGGGCACCTTGCATCTGGGAGGCATCCTGATCCGTTTGGTGTTTCAGAAGGCAGCCGGCCACACCGGGCCAATGGACCCTGGACATGAATGATGGTCTTTCCCCAGAGAAACAAACTCACCACACCAACTTCCTGATGTCAATACGCAGGAGGCACTTGGCACTGTCAAACCAGCCACAGTTGCCTCTGGGTGTACTTGCGTCTGGGAGGCATCCTGATCAGTTCGGAATTTCAGCAGGCAGCCGGCCACACCGGGCCACGGGGCCCTGGACACGAACCATGGCCTTTCCCCAGACAAACAAAAGTCACCAGGCCCGGCTCCTGATATCAGTTTGCAGAAGGTACTTGGCACTGTCAAACTAGCCACTGTTGCCTCTGGGGGCACCGAGCATCTGGGAGGTATCCTGATCCGCTCAGAATTTCAGAAGGCAGCCGGCCACTCAGGGCCACCGGGCCATGGACATGAATGATGGCCTTTCCCCCACAGAAACAAAAGTCACCAGGCTAGGTTCCTGATTTCAATTTGCTGGAGGCACTTGGCACTGTCAAACCAGCCACAGTTGCCTCTGGGTGCACCTAGCAACTGGGAGACATCCTAATCCTTTTAGAATTTTACAAGACAGCTGGCCACTCCGGGACACCTTGCACAGGACACTAACCATGGCCTTTCCCCAGAGAAACAAAAGTCACCAGGCTAGGTTCCTGATTTCAATTTGCAGGAGGCACTTGGCACTGTCAAACCAGCCACACTTGCCTCTGGGGGCACTTTGAATCTCGGAGGCATCCTGATCCGTTCGGAATTTCAGCAGGCAGCCCGCCACTGCGGACCACGGGGCACTGGGCACGAACGATGGCCTTTCCCCAGAGAAACAAAAGTCACCAGGCCAGGTTCCTGATGTCAGTTTGCAGGAGGCACTTGGCACTGTCAAACCAGCCACACTTGCCTCTGAGGGCACCTTGCATTTGGGAGGCATCCTGATCCGTTCGGTGTTTCAGAAGGCAGCCGGCCACACCGGGCCAACGGACCCTGGACATGAATGATGGTCTTTCCCCAGAGAAACAAACTCACCACACCAACTTCCTGATGTCAATACGCAGGAGGCACTTGGCACTGTCAAACCAGCCACAGTTGCCTCTGGGGGCACTTGTGTCTGGGTAGCATCCTGATCCGTTCGGAATTTCAGGAGGCAGCCGGCCACTCCGGGCCACGGGGCCCTGGACATGAAGGATGGCCTTTCCCCACAGAAACAAAAGTCACCAGGCGAGGTTCCTGATGTCAATTTGCAGGAGGCACTTGGCACTGTCAAACCAGCCACAGTTGCCTTTGGGGGTACCTTGCATCTAGGAGACATCATGATCCGTTCACAATTTCAGAAGGCAGCCGGCCACTGAGGGCCACGGGGCCCTGGACATGAAGGATGGCCTTTCCCCAGAGAAACAAAAGTCACCAGGCCAGGTTCCTGATGTCAGTTTGCAGGAGGCACTTGGCACTGTCAAAGCAGCCACAGTTGCCTCTGAGGGCACCTTGCATCTGGGAGGCATCCTGATCCGTTCGGTGTTTCAGAAGGCAGCCGGCCACACCGGGCCAATGGACCCTGGACATGAATGATGGTCTTTCCCCAGACAAACAAACTCACCACACCAACTTCCTGATGTCAATACGCAGGAGGCACTTGGCACTGTCAAACCAGCCACAGTTGCCTCTGGGGGCACTTGCGTCTGGGAGGCATCCTGATCAGTTCTGAATTTCAGCAGGAAGCCGGCCACTCCGGGCCACGGGGCCCAGGATATGAAGGATGGCCGTTCCCCACAGAAACAAATGTCACTAGGCTAGGTTCCTGATTTCAATTTGCTGGAGGCACTTGGCACTGTCAAACCAGCCACACTTGCCTCTGGGGGAACTTTGCATCTCGGAGGCATCCTGATCCTTTCGGAATTTCAGCAGGCAGCCGGCCACTGTGGACCACAGGGCCCTGGGGACGAACGATGGCCTTTCCCCAGAGAAACAAAAGTCACCAGGCCAGGTTCCTGATGTCAGTTTGCAGGAGGCACTTGGCACTGTCAAAGCAGCCACAGTTGCCTCTGAGGGCACCTTGCATCTGGGAGGCATCCTGATCCGTTCGGTGTTTCAGAAGGCAGCCAGCCACACCGGGCCAATGGACCCTGGACATGAATGATGGTCTTTCCCCAGACAAACAAACTTACCACACCAACTTCCTGCTGTCAATACGCAGGAGGCACTTGGCACTGTCAAACCAGCCACAGTTGCCTCTGGGGGCACTTTGCATTTGGGTGGTATCCTGATTGTTTCGGAATTTCAGCAGGGAGCCGGCCACTCCGGGCCATGGGGCCCTGGATATGAAGGATGGCCTTTCCCCAGAGAAACAAAAGTCACCAGGCTAGGTTCCTGATGTCAATTTGCAGGAGGCACTTGGCACTGTCAAACCAGCCACTGTTGCCTCTGGGGGCACCTAGCATCTGGGAGGTATCCTGATCCGGTCGGAATTTCAGCAGGCAGCCGGCCACTGCGGACCACGGGGCCCTGGGCACGAACGATGGCCTTTCCCCAGAGAAACAAAAGTCACCAGGCCAGGTTCCTGATGTCAGTTTGCAGGAGGCACTTGGCACTGTCAAACCAGCCACAGTTGCCTGTGGGGTACCTTGCATCTAGAAGACACCATGATCCGTTCACAATTTCAGAAGGCAGCCGGCCACTGCGGGCCACGGGGCCCTGGACATGAATGATGGCCTTTCCCCAGAGAAACAAAAGTCACCAGGCCAGGTTCCTGATTTCAATTAGCTGGAGGCACTTGGCACTGTCAAACCAGCCACACTTGCCTCTGGGGGCACTTTGCATCTGGGAGGCATCCTGATCCGTTCGGTGTTTCAGCAGGCAGCCGGCCACTCCGGACCACAGGGTCCTGGACACGAACCATGGCCTTTCCCCAGAGAAACAAAAGTCACCAGGCCAGGTTCCTGATGTCAGTTTGCAGGAGGCACTTGGCACTGTCAAAGCAGCCACAATTGCCTCTGAGGGCACCTTGCATCTGGGAGGCATCCTGACCCGTTTGGTGTTTCAGAAGGCAGCCGGCCACTCAGGGCCACCTTGCTGTGGACACTAACGATGGCCTTCCCCCACAGAAACAAAAGTCACCAGGCCAGGTTCCTCATGTCAGTTTGCAGGAGGCACTTGGCACTGTCAAAGCAGCCACAGTTGCCTCTGGGTGCACCTTGTATCTGGGAGACATCCTGATCCTTTTAGAATTTTACAAGGCAGCTGGCCACTCCGGGCCACCTTGCCCTGGACACTAACCATGGCCTTTCCCCAGAGAAACAAAAGTCACCAGTCCAGGTTCCTGATGTCAGTTTTCAGAGGGCACGAGGCACTGTCAAACCAGCCACAGTTGCCTCTGGGGGTACCTTGCATCTGAGAGATATCCTGATCTGTTCACAATTTCAGAAGGCAGCCGGCCACTCCGGACCACAGGGTCCTGGACACGAACCATGGCCTATCCCCAGACAAACAAAAGTCACCAGGCCCGGCTCCTGATGTCAGTTTGCAGGAGGCACTTGGCACTGTCAAAGCAGCCACAGTTGCCTCTGGGGGCATTTTGCATCTGGGAGGTATCCCAATTCGTTCGGAATTGCAGCAGGCAGCCGGCCACTCCGGATCACGGGGCCCTGGGCACGAACCATGGCCTTTCCCCAGAGAAACAAAAGTCACCAGGCCAGGTTCCTGATGTCAGTTTGCAGGAGGCACTTGGCACTGTCAAAGCAGCGACAGTTGCCTCTGAGGGCACCTTGCATCTGGGAGGCATCCTGATCCGTTCGGTGTTTCAGAAGGCAGCCGGCCACACCGGGCCAATGGACCCTGGACATGAATGATGGTCTTTCCCCAGACAAACAAACTCACCACACCAACTTCCTGATGTCAATACGCAGGAGGCACTTGGCACTGTCAAACCAGCCACAGTTGCCTCTGGGGGCACTTGCGTCTGGGAGGCATCCTGATCCGTTCGGAATTTCAGCAGGCAGCCGGCCACTCCGGGCCACGGGGCCCTGGATATGAAGGATGGCCGTTCCCCACAGAAACAAAAGTCACCAGGTTAGGTTCCTGATGTCAATTTGCTGGAGGCACTTGGCACTGTCAAACCAGCCACACTTGCCTCTGAGGGCACTTTGCATCTGGGAGGCATCCTGATCCGTTCGCAATTTCAGCAGGCAGCCGGCCACTCCGGATCACGGGGCCCTGGACACGAACCATGGCCTTTCCCCAGACAAACAAAAGTCACCAGGCCCGGCTCCTGATGTCAACTTGCAGAAGGCACTTGGCACTGTCAAACCAGCCACTGTTGCCTCTGGGGGCACCTAGCATCTGGGAGGTATCCTGATCCGCTCAGAATTTCAGAAGGCAGCCGGCCACTGCGGGCCACCAGGCCATGGACATGAATGATGGCCTTTCCCCAGAGAAACAAAAGTCACCAGGCTAGGTTCCTGATTTCAATTAGCTGGAGGCACTTGGCACTGTCAAACCAGCCACACTTGCCTCTGGGGGCATTTTGCATCTGGGAGGTATCCCGATCCGTTCGGAATTGCACCAGGCAGCCGGCCACTCCGGATCACGGGGCCCCTGGCACGAACCATGGCCTTTCCCTAGACAAACAAAAGTCACCAGGCCAGGTTCCTGATGTCAGTTTGCAGGAGGCACTTGCCACTGTCAAAGCAGCCACAGTTGCCTCTGAGGTCACCTTGCATCTGGGAGGCATCCTGATCTGTTTGGTGTTTCAGAAGGCAGCCGGCCACACCGGGGCAACGGACCATGGACATGAATGATGGTCTTTCCCCAGAGAAACAAACTCACCACACCAACTTCCTGATGTCAATATGCAGGAGGCACTTGGCACTGTCAAACCAGCCACAGTTGCCTCTGGGGGCATTTTGCATCTGGGAGGTATCCCGATCCATTCGGAATTGCAGCAGGCAGCCGGCCACTCCGGACCACGGGGCCCTGGACACGAACCATGGCCTTTCCCCAGAGAAACAAATGTCACCAGGCTAGGTTCCTGATGTTAGTTTGCAGGAGGCACTTGGCACTGTCAAACCAGCCACAGTTGCCTCTGGGGGCACTTGTGTCTGGGTAGCATCCTGATCCGTTCGGAATTTCAGGAGGCAGCCGGCCACTCCGGGCCACGGGGCCCTGGACATGAAGGATGGCCTTTCCCCACAGAAACAAAAGTCACCAGGCCCGACTCCTGATGTCAGTTTTCAGAGGGCACGAGGCACTGTCAAACCAGCCACAGTTGCCTCTGGGGGTACCTTGCATCTGAGAGATATCCTGATCTGTTCACAATTTCAGAAGGCAGCCGGCCACTCCGGACCACAGGGTCCTGGACACGAACCATGGCCTATCCCCAGACAAACAAAAGTCACCAGGCCCGGCTCCTGATGTCAGTTTGCAGGAGGCACTTGGCACTGTCAAAGCAGCCACAGTTGCCTCTGGGGGCATTTTGCATCTGGGAGGTATCCCAATTCGTTCGGAATTGCAGCAGGCAGCCGGCCACTCCGGATCACGGGGCCCTGGGCACGAACCATGGCCTTTCCCCAGAGAAACAAAAGTCACCAGGCCAGGTTCCTGATGTCAGTTTGCAGGAGGCACTTGGCACTGTCAAAGCAGCCACAGTTGCCTCTGAGGGCACCTTGCATCTGGGAGGCATCCTGATCCGTTCGGTGTTTCAGAAGGCAGCCGGCCACACCGGGCCAATGGACCCTGGACATGAATGATGGTCTTTCCCCAGACAAACAAACTCACCACGCCAACTTCCTGATGTCAATACGCAGGAGGCACTTGGCACTGTCAAACCAGCCACAGTTGCCTCTGGGGGCACTTGCGTCTGGGAGGCATCCTGATCCGTTCGGAATTTCAGCAGGCAGCCGGCCACTCCGGGCCACGGGGCCCTGGATATGAAGGATGGCCGTTCCCCACAGAAACAAAAGTCACCAGGTTAGGTTCCTGATGTCAATTTGCAGGAGGCACTTGGCACTGTCAAACCAGCCACACTTGCCTCTGGGGGCACTTTGCATCTGGGAGGTATCCTGATCCGTGTGGAATTTTAGCAGGCAGCGGGCTACACCGGACCAAGGTGCCCTGGACACGACCCATGGCCTTTCCCCAGACAAACAAAAGTCACCAGGCCAGGTTCCTGATGTCAGTTTGCAGGAGGCACTTGGCACTGTCAAACCAGCCACTGTTGCCTGTGGGGGTACCTTGCATCTAGGAGACATCATGATCCGTTCACAATTTCAGAAGGCAGCCGGCCACTGTGGGCCAACGGGCCCTGACATGAAAGATGGCCTTTCCCCAGAGAAACAAAAGTCACCAGGCTAGGTTCCTGATGTCAATTTGCAGGAGGCACTTGGCACTGTCAAACCAGCCACACTTGCCTCTGAGGGCACTTTGCATCTGGGAGGCATCCTGATCCGTTCGCAATTTCAGCAGGCAGCCGGCCACTCCGGATCACGGGGCCCTGGACACGAACCATGGCCTTTCCCCAGACAAACAAAAGTCACCAGGCCCGGCTCCTGATGTCAACTTGCAGAAGGCACTTGGTACTGTCAAACCTGCCACTGTTGCCTCTGGGGGCACCTAGCATCTGGGAGGTATCCTGATCCGCTCAGAATTTCAGAAGGCAGCCGGCAACTGCGGGCCACCAGGCCATGGACATGAATGATGGCCTTTCCCCAGAGAAACAAAAGTCACCAGGCTAGGTTCCTGATGTCAGTTTGCAGGAGGCACTTGGCGCTGTCAAAGCAGCCACAGTTGCCTCTGAGGTCACCTTGCATCTGGGAGGCATCCTGATCCGTTCGGAATTTCAGCATGCAGCCGGCCACTGCGGACCACGGGGCCCTGGGCACGAACGATGGCCTTTCCCCAGAGAAACAAAAGTCACCAGGCCAGGTTCCTGATGTCAGTTTGCAGTAGGCACTTGGCACTGTCAAACCAGCCACACTTGCCTCTGAGGGCACCTTGCATCTGGGAGGCATCCTGATCCGTTCGGTGTTTCAGAAGGCAGCCGGCCACGCCGGGCCAATGGACCCTGGACATGAATGATGGTCTTTCCCCAGAGAAACAAAAGTCACCAGGCCAGGTTCCTGATGTCAATACGCAGGAGGCACTCGGCACTGTCAAACCAGCCACACTTGCCTCTGGGGGCACTTGCGTCTTGGAGGCATCCTGATCCGTTCGGAATTTCAGCAGGCAGCCGGACACTCCGGGCCACGGGGCCCTGGATATGAATGATGGCCTTTCCCCACAGAAACAAAAGTCACAAGCCTAGGTTCCTGATGTCAATTTGCAGGAGGCACTTGGCACTGTCAAAGCAGCCAGAGTTGCCTGTGGGTGTACCTTGCATCTAGGAGACATCATGATCCGTTCACAATTTCAGAAGGCAGCCGGCCACTGCGGGCCACGGGGCCCTGGACATGAATGATGGCCTTTCCCCAGAGAAACAAAAGTCACCAGTCCAGCTTCCTCATGTCAGTTTGCAGGAGACATTTGGTACTGACAAAGCAGCCACAGTTGCCTCTGGGGGCACTTTGCATTTGGGTGGTATCCTGATTGTTTCGGAATTTCAGCAGGGAGCCGGCCACTCCGGGCCACCGGGCCCTGGATATGAAGGATGGCCTTTCCCCACAGAAACAAAAGTCACCAGCCTAGGTTCCTGATGTCAATTTGCAGGAGGCACTTGGCGCTGTCAAACCAGCCACTGTTGCCTCTGGGGGCACCTAGCATCTGGGAGGTATCCTGATCCGCTCAGAATTTCAGATGGCAGCCGGCCACTCCGGGCCACCGGGCCATGGACATGAATGATGGCCTTTCCCCACAGAAACAAAAGTCACCAGGCTAGGTTCCTGATTTCAATTAGCTGGAGGCACTTGGCACTGTCAAACCAGCCACACTTGCCTCTGGGGGCACTTTGCATCTGGGAGGCATCCTGATCCGGTCGGAATTTCAGCAGGCAGCCGGCCACTGCGGACCACGGGGCCCTGGGCACGAACGATGGCCTTTCCCCAGAGAAACAAAAGTCACCAGGCCAGGTTCCTGATGTCAGTTTGCAGGAGGCACTTGGCACTGTCAAACCAGCCACAGTTGCCTGTGGGGGTACCTTGCATCTAGGAGACATCATGATCCGTTCACAATTTCAGAAGGCAGCTGGCCACTGCGGGCCACGGGGCCCTGGACATGAATGATGGCCTTTCCCCAGACAAACAATAGTCACCAGGCCAGGTTCCTGATTTCAATTTGCTGGAGGCACTTGGCACTGTCAAACCAGCCACACTTGCCTCTGGGGGCACTTTGCATCTGGGAGGCATCCTGATCCGTTCGGAATTTCAGAAGGCAGCCAGCCACAGCGGACCACAGGGTCCTGGACACGAACGATGGCCTTTCCCCAGAGAAACAAAAGTCACCAGCCTAGGTTCCTGATGTCAATTTGCAGGAGGCACTTGGCACTGTCAAACCAGCCAGAGTTGCCTGTGGGTGTACCTTGCATCTAGGAGACATCATGATCCGTTCACAATTTCAGAAGGCAGCCGGCCACTGCGGGCCACGGGGCCCTGGACATGAATGATGGCCTTTCCCCAGAGAAACAAAAGTCACCAGTCCAGCTTCCTCATGTCAGTTTGCAGGAGACATTTGGTACTGACAAAGCAGCCACAGTTGCCTCTGGGGGCATTTTGCATTTGGGTGGTATCCTGATTGTTTCGGAATTTCAGGAGGGAGCCGGCCACTCCGGGCCACCGGGCCCTGGATATGAAGGATGGCCTTTCCCCCCAGAAACAAAAGTCACCAGCCTAGGTTCCAGATTTCAATTTGCTGGAGGCACTTGGCACTGTCAAACCAGCCACACTTGCCTCTAGGGGCACTTTGCATCTAGGAGACATCATGATCCGTTCACAATTTCAGAAGGCAGCCGGCCACTGCGGGCCACGGGGCCCTGGACATGAATGATGGCCTTTCCCCAGAGAAACAAAAGTCACAGGGCTAGGTTCCTGATGTCAATTTGCAGGAGGCACTTGGCACTGTCAAACCAGCCACAGTTGCCTGTGGGGGTACCTTGCATCTAGGAGACGTCATGATCCGTTCACAATTTCAGAAGGCAGCTGGCCACTCAGGGCCACGGGGCCCTGGACATGAATGATGGCCTTTCCCCAGAGAAACAAAAGTCACCAGGCCAGGTTCCTGATTTCAATTTGCTGGAGGCACTTGGCACTGTCAAACCAGCCACACTTGCCTCTGGGGGCACTTTGCATCTGGGAGGCATCCTGATCCGTTCGGTGTTTCAGCAGGCAGCCGGCCACTCCGGACCACAGGGTCCTGGACACGAACGATGGCCTTTCCCCAGAGAAACAAAAGTCACCAGGCCCGGCTCCTGATGTCAGTTTGCAGGAGGCACTTGGCACTGTCAAAGCAGCCACAATTGCCTCTGAGGGCACCTTGCATCTGGGAGGCATCCTGATCCGTTTGGTGTTTCAGAAGGCAGCCGGCCACACCGGGCCAATGGACCCTGGACATGAATGATGGTCTTTCCCCAGAGAAACAAACTCACCACACCAACTTCCTGATGTCAATACGCAGGAGGCACTTGGCACTGTCAAACCAGCCACAGTTGCCTCTGGGTGTACTTGCGTCTGGGAGGCATCCTGATCAGTTCGGAATTTCAGCAGGCAGCCGGCCACACCGGGCCACGGGGCCCTGGACACGAACCATGGCCTTTCCCCAGACAAACAAAAGTCACCAGGCCCGGCTCCTGATATCAGTTTGCAGAAGGTACTTGGCACTGTCAAACTAGCCACTGTTGCCTCTGGGGGCACCGAGCATCTGGGAGGTATCCTGATCCGCTCAGAATTTCAGAAGGCAGCCGGCCACTCAGGGCCACCGGGCCATGGACATGAATGATGGCCTTTCCCCCACAGAAACAAAAGTCACCAGGCTAGGTTCCTGATTTCAATTTGCTGGAGGCACTTGGCACTGTCAAACCAGCCACAGTTGCCTCTGGGTGCACCTAGCAACTGGGAGACATCCTAATCCTTTTAGAATTTTACAAGACAGCTGGCCACTCCGGGACACCTTGCACAGGACACTAACCATGGCCTTTCCCCAGAGAAACAAAAGTCACCAGGCTAGGTTCCTGATTTCAATTTGCAGGAGGCACTTGGCACTGTCAAACCAGCCACACTTGCCTCTGGGGGCACTTTGAATCTCGGAGGCATCCTGATCCGTTCGGAATTTCAGCAGGCAGCCCGCCACTGCGGACCACGGGGCACTGGGCACGAACGATGGCCTTTCCCCAGAGAAACAAAAGTCACCAGGCCAGGTTCCTGATGTCAGTTTGCAGGAGGCACTTGGCACTGTCAAACCAGCCACACTTGCCTCTGAGGGCACCTTGCATTTGGGAGGCATCCTGATCCGTTCGGTGTTTCAGAAGGCAGCCGGCCACACCGGGCCAACGGACCCTGGACATGAATGATGGTCTTTCCCCAGAGAAACAAACTCACCACACCAACTTCCTGATGTCAATACGCAGGAGGCACTTGGCACTGTCAAACCAGCCACAGTTGCCTCTGGGGGCACTTGTGTCTGGGTAGCATCCTGATCCGTTCGGAATTTCAGGAGGCAGCCGGCCACTCCGGGCCACGGGGCCCTGGACATGAAGGATGGCCTTTCCCCACAGAAACAAAAGTCACCAGGCGAGGTTCCTGATGTCAATTTGCAGGAGGCACTTGGCACTGTCAAACCAGCCACAGTTGCCTTTGGGGGTACCTTGCATCTAGGAGACATCATGATCCGTTCACAATTTCAGAAGGCAGCCGGCCACTGAGGGCCACGGGGCCCTGGACATGAAGGATGGCCTTTCCCCAGAGAAACAAAAGTCACCAGGCCAGGTTCCTGATGTCAGTTTGCAGGAGGCACTTGGCACTGTCAAAGCAGCCACAGTTGCCTCTGAGGGCACCTTGCATCTGGGAGGCATCCTGATCCGTTCGGTGTTTCAGAAGGCAGCCGGCCACACCGGGCCAATGGACCCTGGACATGAATGATGGTCTTTCCCCAGACAAACAAACTCACCACACCAACTTCCTGATGTCAATACGCAGGAGGCACTTGGCACTGTCAAACCAGCCACAGTTGCCTCTGGGGGCACTTGCGTCTGGGAGGCATCCTGATCAGTTCTGAATTTCAGCAGGAAGCCGGCCACTCCGGGCCACGGGGCCCAGGATATGAAGGATGGCCGTTCCCCACAGAAACAAATGTCACTAGGCTAGGTTCCTGATTTCAATTTGCTGGAGGCACTTGGCACTGTCAAACCAGCCACACTTGCCTCTGGGGGAACTTTGCATCTCGGAGGCATCCTGATCCTTTCGGAATTTCAGCAGGCAGCCGGCCACTGTGGACCACAGGGCCCTGGGGACGAACGATGGCCTTTCCCCAGAGAAACAAAAGTCACCAGGCCAGGTTCCTGATGTCAGTTTGCAGGAGGCACTTGGCACTGTCAAAGCAGCCACAGTTGCCTCTGAGGGCACCTTGCATCTGGGAGGCATCCTGATCCGTTCGGTGTTTCAGAAGGCAGCCAGCCACACCGGGCCAATGGACCCTGGACATGAATGATGGTCTTTCCCCAGACAAACAAACTTACCACACCAACTTCCTGCTGTCAATACGCAGGAGGCACTTGGCACTGTCAAACCAGCCACAGTTGCCTCTGGGGGCACTTTGCATTTGGGTGGTATCCTGATTGTTTCGGAATTTCAGCAGGGAGCCGGCCACTCCGGGCCACCGGGCCCTGGATATGAAGGATGGCCTTTCCCCAGAGAAACAAAAGTCACCAGGCTAGGTTCCTGATGTCAATTTGCAGGAGGCACTTGGCACTGTCAAACCAGCCACTGTTGCCTCTGGGGGCACCTAGCATCTGGGAGGTATCCTGATCCGGTCGGAATTTCAGCAGGCAGCCGGCCACTGCGGACCACGGGGCCCTGGGCACGAACGATGGCCTTTCCCCAGAGAAACAAAAGTCACCAGGCCAGGTTCCTGATGTCAGTTTGCAGGAGGCACTTGGCACTGTCAAACCAGCCACAGTTGCCTGTGGGGTACCTTGCATCTAGAAGACACCATGATCCGTTCACAATTTCAGAAGGCAGCCGGCCACTGCGGGCCACGGGGCCCTGGACATGAATGATGGCCTTTCCCCAGAGAAACAAAAGTCACCAGGCCAGGTTCCTGATTTCAATTAGCTGGAGGCACTTGGCACTGTCAAACCAGCCACACTTGCCTCTGGGGGCACTTTGCATCTGGGAGGCATCCTGATCCGTTCGGTGTTTCAGCAGGCAGCCGGCCACTCCGGACCACAGGGTCCTGGACACGAACCATGGCCTTTCCCCAGAGAAACAAAAGTCACCAGGCCAGGTTCCTGATGTCAGTTTGCAGGAGGCACTTGGCACTGTCAAAGCAGCCACAATTGCCTCTGAGGGCACCTTGCATCTGGGAGGCATCCTGACCCGTTTGGTGTTTCAGAAGGCAGCCGGCCACTCAGGGCCACCTTGCTGTGGACACTAACGATGGCCTTCCCCCACAGAAACAAAAGTCACCAGGCCAGGTTCCTCATGTCAGTTTGCAGGAGGCACTTGGCACTGTCAAAGCAGCCACAGTTGCCTCTGGGTGCACCTTGTATCTGGGAGACATCCTGATCCTTTTAGAATTTTACAAGGCAGCTGGCCACTCCGGGCCACCTTGCCCTGGACACTAACCATGGCCTTTCCCCAGAGAAACAAAAGTCACCAGTCCAGGTTCCTGATGTCAGTTTTCAGAGGGCACGAGGCACTGTCAAACCAGCCACAGTTGCCTCTGGGGGTACCTTGCATCTGAGAGATATCCTGATCTGTTCACAATTTCAGAAGGCAGCCGGCCACTCCGGACCACAGGGTCCTGGACACGAACCATGGCCTATCCCCAGACAAACAAAAGTCACCAGGCCCGGCTCCTGATGTCAGTTTGCAGGAGGCACTTGGCACTGTCAAAGCAGCCACAGTTGCCTCTGGGGGCATTTTGCATCTGGGAGGTATCCCAATTCGTTCGGAATTGCAGCAGGCAGCCGGCCACTCCGGATCACGGGGCCCTGGGCACGAACCATGGCCTTTCCCCAGAGAAACAAAAGTCACCAGGCCAGGTTCCTGATGTCAGTTTGCAGGAGGCACTTGGCACTGTCAAAGCAGCGACAGTTGCCTCTGAGGGCACCTTGCATCTGGGAGGCATCCTGATCCGTTCGGTGTTTCAGAAGGCAGCCGGCCACACCGGGCCAATGGACCCTGGACATGAATGATGGTCTTTCCCCAGACAAACAAACTCACCACACCAACTTCCTGATGTCAATACGCAGGAGGCACTTGGCACTGTCAAACCAGCCACAGTTGCCTCTGGGGGCACTTGCGTCTGGGAGGCATCCTGATCCGTTCGGAATTTCAGCAGGCAGCCGGCCACTCCGGGCCACGGGGCCCTGGATATGAAGGATGGCCGTTCCCCACAGAAACAAAAGTCACCAGGTTAGGTTCCTGATGTCAATTTGCTGGAGGCACTTGGCACTGTCAAACCAGCCACACTTGCCTCTGAGGGCACTTTGCATCTGGGAGGCATCCTGATCCGTTCGCAATTTCAGCAGGCAGCCGGCCACTCCGGATCACGGGGCCCTGGACACGAACCATGGCCTTTCCCCAGACAAACAAAAGTCACCAGGCCCGGCTCCTGATGTCAACTTGCAGAAGGCACTTGGCACTGTCAAACCAGCCACTGTTGCCTCTGGGGGCACCTAGCATCTGGGAGGTATCCTGATCCGCTCAGAATTTCAGAAGGCAGCCGGCCACTGCGGGCCACCAGGCCATGGACATGAATGATGGCCTTTCCCCAGAGAAACAAAAGTCACCAGGCTAGGTTCCTGATTTCAATTAGCTGGAGGCACTTGGCACTGTCAAACCAGCCACACTTGCCTCTGGGGGCATTTTGCATCTGGGAGGTATCCCGATCCGTTCGGAATTGCACCAGGCAGCCGGCCACTCCGGATCACGGGGCCCCTGGCACGAACCATGGCCTTTCCCTAGACAAACAAAAGTCACCAGGCCAGGTTCCTGATGTCAGTTTGCAGGAGGCACTTGCCACTGTCAAAGCAGCCACAGTTGCCTCTGAGGTCACCTTGCATCTGGGAGGCATCCTGATCTGTTTGGTGTTTCAGAAGGCAGCCGGCCACACCGGGGCAACGGACCATGGACATGAATGATGGTCTTTCCCCAGAGAAACAAACTCACCACACCAACTTCCTGATGTCAATATGCAGGAGGCACTTGGCACTGTCAAACCAGCCACAGTTGCCTCTGGGGGCATTTTGCATCTGGGAGGTATCCCGATCCATTCGGAATTGCAGCAGGCAGCCGGCCACTCCGGACCACGGGGCCCTGGACACGAACCATGGCCTTTCCCCAGAGAAACAAATGTCACCAGGCTAGGTTCCTGATGTTAGTTTGCAGGAGGCACTTGGCACTGTCAAACCAGCCACAGTTGCCTCTGGGGGCACTTGCATCTGGGAGGCATCCTGATCCGTTCGGAATTTCAGGAGGCAGCCGGCCACTCCGGGCCACGGGGCCCTGGACATGAAGGATGGCCTTTCCCCACAGAAACAAAAGTCACCAGGCGAGGTTCCTGATGTCAATTTGCAGGAGGCACTTGGCACTGTCAAACCAGCCACACTTGCCTCTGGGGGAACTTTGCATCTCGGAGGCATCCTGATCCTTTCGGAATTTCAGCAGGCAGCCGGCCACTGTGGACCACAGGGCCCTGGGGACGAACGATGGCCTTTCCCCAGAGAAACAAAAGTCACCAGGCCAGGTTCCTGATGTCAGTTTGCAGGAGGCACTTGGCACTGTCAAAGCAGCCACAGTTGCCTCTGAGGGCACCTTGCATCTGGGAGGCATCCTGATCCGTTCGGTGTTTCAGAAGGCAGCCAGCCACACCGGGCCAATGGACCCTGGACATGAATGATGGTCTTTCCCCAGACAAACAAACTTACCACACCAACTTCCTGCTGTCAATACGCAGGAGGCACTTGGCACTGTCAAACCAGCCACAGTTGCCTCTGGGGGCACTTTGCATTTGGGTGGTATCCTGATTGTTTCGGAATTTCAGCAGGGAGCCGGCCACTCCGGGCCACCGGGCCCTGGATATGAAGGATGGTCTTTCCCCAGAGAAACAAAAGTCACCAGGCTAGGTTCCTGATGTCAATTTGCAGGAGGCACTTGGCACTGTCAAACCAGCCACTGTTGCCTCTGGGGGCACCTAGCATCTGGGAGGTATCCTGATCCGGTCGGAATTTCAGCAGGCAGCCGGCCACTGCGGACCACGGGGCCCTGGGCACGAACGATGGCCTTTCCCCAGAGAAACAAAAGTCACCAGGCCAGGTTCCTGATGTCAGTTTGCAGGAGGCACTTGGCACTGTCAAACCAGCCACAGTTGCCTGTGGGGTACCTTGCATCTAGAAGACACCATGATCCGTTCACAATTTCAGAAGGCAGCCGGCCACTGCGGGCCACGGGGCCCTGGACATGAATGATGGCCTTTCCCCACAGAAACAAAAGTCACCAGGCCAGGTTCCTGATTTCAATTAGCTGGAGGCACTTGGCACTGTCAAACCAGCCACACTTGCCTCTGGGGGCACTTTGCATCTGGGAGGCATCCTGATCCGTTCGGTGTTTCAGCAGGCAGCCGGCCACTCCGGACCACAGGGTCCTGGACACGAACCATGGCCTTTCCCCAGAGAAACAAAAGTCACCAGGCCAGGTTCCTGATGTCAGTTTGCAGGAGGCACTTGGCACTGTCAAAGCAGCCACAATTGCCTCTGAGGGCACCTTGCATCTGGGAGGCATCCTGACCCGTTTGGTGTTTCAGAAGGCAGCCGGCCACTCAGGGCCACCTTGCTGTGGACACTAACGATGGCCTTCCCCCACAGAAACAAAAGTCACCAGGCCAGGTTCCTCATGTCAGTTTGCAGGAGGCACTTGGCACTGTCAAAGCAGCCACAGTTGCCTCTGGGTGCACCTTGTATCTGGGAGACATCCTGATCCTTTTAGAATTTTACAAGGCAGCTGGCCACTCCGGGCCACCTTGCCCTGGACACTAACCATGGCCTTTCCCCAGAGAAACAAAAGTCACCAGTCCAGGTTCCTGATGTCAGTTTTCAGAGGGCACGAGGCACTGTCAAACCAGCCACAGTTGCCTCTGGGGGTACCTTGCATCTGAGAGATATCCTGATCTGTTCACAATTTCAGAAGGCAGCCGGCCACTCCGGACCACAGGGTCCTGGACACGAACCATGGCCTATCCCCAGACAAACAAAAGTCACCAGGCCCGGCTCCTGATGTCAGTTTGCAGGAGGCACTTGGCACTGTCAAAGCAGCCACAGTTGCCTCTGGGGGCATTTTGCATCTGGGAGGTATCCCAATTCGTTCGGAATTGCAGCAGGCAGCCGGCCACTCCGGATCACGGGGCCCTGGGCACGAACCATGGCCTTTCCCCAGAGAAACAAAAGTCACCAGGCCAGGTTCCTGATGTCAGTTTGCAGGAGGCACTTGGCACTGTCAAAGCAGCGACAGTTGCCTCTGAGGGCACCTTGCATCTGGGAGGCATCCTGATCCGTTCGGTGTTTCAGAAGGCAGCCGGCCACACCGGGCCAATGGACCCTGGACATGAATGATGGTCTTTCCCCAGACAAACAAACTCACCACACCAACTTCCTGATGTCAATACGCAGGAGGCACTTGGCACTGTCAAACCAGCCACAGTTGCCTCTGGGGGCACTTGCGTCTGGGAGGCATCCTGATCCGTTCGGAATTTCAGCAGGCAGCCGGCCACTCCGGGCCACGGGGCCCTGGATATGAAGGATGGCCGTTCCCCACAGAAACAAAAGTCACCAGGTTAGGTTCCTGATGTCAATTTGCTGGAGGCACTTGGCACTGTCAAACCAGCCACACTTGCCTCTGAGGGCACTTTGCATCTGGGAGGCATCCTGATCCGTTCGCAATTTCAGCAGGCAGCCGGCCACTCCGGATCACGGGGCCCTGGACACGAACCATGGCCTTTCCCCAGACAAACAAAAGTCACCAGGCCCGGCTCCTGATGTCAACTTGCAGAAGGCACTTGGCACTGTCAAACCAGCCACTGTTGCCTCTGGGGGCACCTAGCATCTGGGAGGTATCCTGATCCGCTCAGAATTTCAGAAGGCAGCCGGCCACTGCGGGCCACCAGGCCATGGACATGAATGATGGCCTTTCCCCAGAGAAACAAAAGTCACCAGGCTAGGTTCCTGATTTCAATTTGCTGGAGGCACTTGGCACTGTCAAACCAGCCACACTTGCCTCTGGGGGCATTTTGCATCTGGGAGGTATCCCGATCCGTTCGGAATTGCACCAGGCAGCCGGCCACTCCGGATCACGGGGCCCCTGGCACGAACCATGGCCTTTCCCTAGACAAACAAAAGTCACCAGGCCAGGTTCCTGATGTCAGTTTGCAGGAGGCACTTGCCACTGTCAAAGCAGCCACAGTTGCCTCTGAGGTCACCTTGCATCTGGGAGGCATCCTGATCTGTTTGGTGTTTCAGAAGGCAGCCGGCCACACCGGGGCAACGGACCATGGACATGAATGATGGTCTTTCCCCAGAGAAACAAACTCACCACACCAACTTCCTGATGTCAATATGCAGGAGGCACTTGGCACTGTCAAACCAGCCACAGTTGCCTCTGGGGGCACTTTGCATCTGGGAGGCATCCTGATCCGTTCGCAATTTCACCAGGCAGCCGGCCACTGCGGACCACGGGGCCCTGGTCAGGAACGATGGACTTTCCCCAGAGAAACAAAAGTCACCAGGCCAGGTTCCTGATGTCAGTTTGCAGGAGGCACTTGGCACTGTCAAACCAGCCACACTTGCCTCTGAGGGCACTTTGCATCTGGGAGGCATCCTGATCCGTTCGGTGTTTCAGAAGGCAGCCGGCCACTCCGGGCCACCTTGCCGTGGACACGAACGATGGCCTTCCCCCACAGAAACAAAAGTCACCAGGTCAGGTTCCTGATGTCAGTTTGCAGGAGGCACTTGGCACTGTCAAACCAGCTACACTTGCCTGTGGGGGTACCTTGCATCTAGGAGACATCATGATCCGTTCACAATTTAAGAAGGCAGCCGGCCACTGCGGGCCACAGGGCCCTGGACATGAATGATGGCCTTTCCCCACAGAAACAAAAGTCACCAGGCTAGGTTCCTGATTTCAATTTGCTGGAGGCACTTGGCACTGTCAAACCAGCCACACTTGCCTCTGGGGACACGTTGCATCTGGGAGGTATCCTGATTGTTTCGGAATTTCAGCAGGGAGCCGGCCACTCCGGGCCACTGGGCCCTGGACACGAACCATGGCCTTTCCCCAGAGAAATAGAAGTCACCAGGCCCGGTTCCTGATGTCAGTTTGCAGAAGGCACTTGGCACTGTCAAACCAGCCACTGTTGCCTCAGGGGGCACCTAGCATCTGGGAGGTAACCTGATCGGTTCAGAATTTCAGAAGGCAGCCGGCCACACCGGGCCAACGGACCCAGGACATGAATGATGGTCTTTCCCCCGAGAAACAAACTCACCACACCAACTTCCTGATGTCAATACGCAGGAGGCACTTGGCACTGTCAAACCAGCCACACTTGCCTCTGGGGACACTTTGCATCTGGGAGGTATCCCGATCCGTTCGGAATTGCAGCAGGCAGCTGGCCACTGCGGACCACGGGGCCCTGGGCACGAACGATGGCCTTTCCCCAGAGAAACAAAAGTCACCAGGCCAGGTTCCTCATGTCAGTTTGCAGGAGGCACTTGGCACTGTCAAACCAGCCACAGTTACCTCTGGGTGCACCTTGTATCTGGGAGACATCCTGATCCTTTTAGAATTTTACAAGGCAGCTGGCCACTCCAGGCCACCTTGCCCTGGACAATAATCATGGCCTTTCCCCAGAGAAACAAAAGTCACCAGGCCAGCTTCCTCATGTCAGTTTGCAGGAGACATTTGGTATTGACAAACCATCCACAGTTGCCTCTGGGGGCACGGTATCCTGATTGTTCCGGCATTTCAGCAGGGAGCCGGCCACTCCGGGCCAACGGACCCTGGACATGAATGATGGTCTTTCCCCAGAGAAACAAACTCACCACACCAACTTCCTGATGTCAGTTTGCAGAAGGCACTTGGCACTGTCAAACCAGCCACACTTGCCTCTGGGGGCAGTTGCGTCTTGGAGGCATCCTGATCCGTTCTGTGTTTCAGAAGGCAACTGTCCACTCCGGGCCACCGGGCCCTGGACACGAACCACGGCCTTTCCCCAGAGAAACAAAACTCAACAACCCAGGTTCCTGATGTCTGTTTGCAGGGGGCATTTGGCACTGTCAAACCAGCCACAGTTGCCTCTGGGGTCACTTTGCATCTGGGAGGCATCCTGATCCGTTCACAATTTCAGCGGGCAGCCGGCCACTCAGGGCCACAGGGCCATGGACACGAAAAATGGCCTTTCCCCATACAAAGAAAAGTCACCGGCCCAGCTTCCTGATGTCAGTTTGCAGGAGGCATTTGGCATTCAACAAACCAGCAACACTTGCCTCTGTGGGCACATTGCATCTGGGAGGCATCCTGATCCTTTCGGAATTTGAGCAGGCAGCCGGCCACTGCGGACCACGGGGCCCTGGACAAGAACGATGGCCTTTCCCCAGACAAACAAAAGTCACCAGCCTAGGTTCCTGATGTCAATTTGCAGGAGGCACTTGGCACTGTCAAACCAGCCACAGTTGCCGGTGGGGGTACCTTGCATCTAGGAGACATCATGATCCGTTCACAATTTCAGAAGGCAGCCGGCCACTGCGGGCCACGGGGCCCTGAACATGAATGATGGCCTTTCCCCAGAGAAACAAAAGTCACCAGGCTAGGTTCCTGATGTCAGTTTGCCGGAGGCACTTGGCACTGTCAAACCAGCCACACTTGCCTCTGGGGGCATTTTGCATCTGGGAGGTATCCCGATCCGTTCGGAATTTCAGCAGGCAGCCGGCCACTCCGGGCCACGGGGCCCTGGACATGAAGGATGGCCTTTCCCCACAGAAACAAAAGTCACCAGCCTAGGTTCCTGATGTCAATTTGCAGGAGGCACTTGGCACTGTCAAACCAGCCACAGTTGCCTCTGGGGGCACTTTGCATCTGGGAGGTATCCTGATCCGTTCGCAATTTCAGCAGGCAGCCGGCCACTCCGGACCACGGGGCCCTGGGCACGAACGATGGCCTTTCCCCAGAGAAACAAAAGTCACCAGGCCAGGTTCCTGATGTCACTTCGCAGGAGGCACTTGGCACTGTCAAACCAGCCACAGTTGCCTCTGAGGGCACCTTGCATCTGGGAGGCATCCTGATCCGTTTGGTGTTTCAGAAGGCAGCTGGCCACTCCGGGCCACCTTGCCGTGGACACGAACCATGGCCTTTCCCCAGAGAATCAAAAGTCACCAGGCCAGGTTCCTGATGTCAGTTTTCAGAGGGCACGAGGCACTGTCAAACCAGCCACAGTTGCCTCTGGGGGTACCTTGCATCTGAGAGATATCCTGATCTGTTCACAATTTCAGAAGGCAGCCGGCCACTCCGGACCACAGGGTCCTGGACACGAACCATGGCCTTTCCCCAGAGAAACAAAAGTCACCAGGCCCGGCTCCTGATGTCAGTTTGCAGAAGGCACTTGGCACTGTCAAACCAGCCACACTTGCCTCTGGGGGCACCTAGCATCTAGGAGGTATCCTGATCCGTTCAGAATTTCAGAATGCAGCCGGCCACTCCGGGCCACTGGGCCATGGACATGAAGGATGGCCTTTCCCCAGAGAAACAAAAGTCACCAGGCCAGGTTCCTCATGTTAGTTTGCAGGAGGCACTTGGCACTGTCAAACCAGCCACAGTTGCCTCTGAGGGCACCTTGCATCTGGGAGGCATCCTGATCCATTCGGTGTTTCAGAAGGCAGCCGGCCACTCCGGGCCAATGGACCCTGGACATGAAAGATGGTTTTTCCCCAGAGAAACAAACTCACCACACCAACTTCCTGATGTCAATACGCAGAAGGCACTTGGCACTGTCAAACCAGCCACACTTGCCTGTGGGGGCACTTGCATCTGGGAAGCATCCTGATCCGTTCGCAATTTCAGCAGGCAGCCGGCCACTCCGGGCGACGGGGCCCTGGACATGAATGATGGCCTTTCCCCACAGAAACAAAAGTCACCAGGCTAGGTTCCTGATGTCAATTTGCAGGAGGCACTTGGCACTGTCAAACCAGCCACACTTGCCTCTGGGGTCAGTTGCGTCTTGGAGGCATCCTGATCCGTTCTGTGTTTCAGAAGGCAACCGTCCACTCCGGGCCACCGGGCCCTGGACACGAACCACGGCCTTTCCCCAGAGAAACAAAACTCAACAACCCAGGTTCCTGATGTCTGTTTGCAGGGGGCATTTGGCACTGTCAAACCAGCCACAGTTGCCTCTGGGGTCACTTTGCATCTGGGAGGCATCCTGATCCGTTCAGAATTTCAGCGGGCAGCCGGCCACTCAGGGCCACAGGGCCATGGACACGAAAAATGGCCTTTCCCCATACAAAGAAAAGTCACCGGCCCAGCTTCCTGATGTCAGTTTGCAGGAGGCATTTGGCATTCAACAAACCAGCAACACTTGCCTCTGTGGGCACATTGCATCTGGGAGGCATCCTGATCCTTTCGGAATTTGAGCAGGCAGCCGGCCACTGCGGACCACGGGGCCCTGGACAAGAACGATGGCCTTTCCCCAGACAAACAAAAGTCACCAGGCTAGGTTCCTGATGTCAGTTTGCAGGAGGCACTTGGCACTGTCAAACCAGCCACAGTTGCCTCTGGGGGCACTTGCGTCTGGGAGGCATCCTGATCCGTTCGGAATTTCAGCAGGCAGCCGGCCACTCCGGGCCACCGCGCCATGGACATGAATGATGGCCTTTCCCCACAGAAACAAAAGTCACCAGGCTAGGTTCCTGATGTCAATTTGCAGGAGGCACTTGGCACTGTCAAACCAGCCACAGTTGCCTCTGGGGGCACTTTGCATCTGGGAGGTATCCTGATCCGTTCGCAATTTCAGCAGGCAGCCGGCCACTCCGGACCACGGGGCCCTGGGCACGAACGATGGCCTTTCCCCAGAGAAACAAAAGTCACCAGGCCAGGTTCCTGATGTCACTTCGCAGGAGGCACTTGGCACTGTCAAACCAGCCGCACTTGCCTCTGGGGGCACCTTGCATCTGGGAGGCATCCTGATCCGTTTGGTGTTTCAGAAGGCAGCTGGCCACTCCGGGCCACCTCGCCCTGGACACTAACCATGGCCTTTCCCCAGAGAAACAAAAGTCACCAGGCCAGGTTCCTGATGTCAGTTTTCAGAGGGCACGAGGCACTGTCAAACCAGCCACAGTTGCCTCTGGGGGTACCTTGCATCTGAGAGATATCCTGATCTGTTCACAATTTCAGAAGGCAGCCGGCCACTCCGGACCACAGGGTCCTGGACACGAACCATGGCCTTTCCCCAGAGAAACAAAAGTCACCAGGCCCGGCTCCTGATGTCAGTTTGCAGAAGGCACTTGGCACTGTCAAACCAGCCACACTTGCCTCTGGGGGCACCTAGCATCTAGGAGGTATCCTGATCCGTTCAGAATTTCAGAATGCAGCCGGCCACTCCGGGCCACTGGGCCATGGACATGAAGGATGGCCTTTCCCCAGAGAAACAAAAGTCACCAGGCCAGGTTCCTCATGTTAGTTTGCAGGAGGCACTTGGCACTGTCAAACCAGCCACAGTTGCCTCTGAGGGCACCTTGCATCTGGGAGGCATCCTGATCCATTCGGTGTTTCAGAAGGCAGCCGGCCACACCGGGCCAATGGACCCTGGACATGAAAGATGGTTTTTCCCCAGAGAAACAAACTCACCACACCAACTTCCTGATGTCAATACGCAGAAGGCACTTGGCACTGTCAAACCAGCCACACTTGCCTCTGGGGGCACTTGCATCTGGGAAGCATCCTGATCCGTTCGCAATTTCAGCAGGCAGCCGGCCACTCCGGGCCACGGGGCCCTGGACATGAATGATGGCCTTTCCCCACAGAAACAAAAGTCACCAGGCTAGGTTCCTGATGTCAATTTGCAGGAGGCACTTGGCACTGTCAAACCAGCTACACTTGCCTGTGGGGGTACCTTGCATCTAGGAGACATCATGATCCGTTCACAATTTCAGAAGGCAGCTGGCCACTGCGGGCCACAGGGCCCTGGACATGAATGATGGCCTTTCCCCAGAGAAACAAAAGTCACCAGGCTAGGTTCCTGATTTCAATTTGCAGGAGGCACTTGGCACTGTCAAACCAGCCACACTTGCCTCTGGGGTCAGTTGCGTCTTGGAGGCATCCTGATCCGTTCTGTGTTTCAGAAGGCAACCGTCCACTCCGGGCCACCGGGCCCTGGACACGAACCACGGCCTTTCCCCAGAGAAACAAAACTCAACAACCCAGGTTCCTGATGTCTGTTTGCAGGGGGCATTTGGCACTGTCAAACCAGCCACAGTTGCCTCTGGGGTCACTTTGCATCTGGGAGGCATCCTGATCCGTTCAGAATTTCAGCGGGCAGCCGGCCACTCAGGGCCACAGGGCCATGGACACGAAAAATGGCCTTTCCCCATACAAAGAAAAGTCACCGGCCCAGCTTCCTGATGTCAGTTTGCAGGAGGCATTTGGCATTCAACAAACCAGCAACACTTGCCTCTGTGGGCACATTGCATCTGGGAGGCATCCTGATCCTTTCGGAATTTGAGCAGGCAGCCGGCCACTGCGGACCACGGGGCCCTGGACAAGAACGATGGCCTTTCCCCAGACAAACAAAAGTCACCAGGCTAGGTTCCTGATGTCAGTTTGCAGGAGGCACTTGGCACTGTCAAACCAGCCACAGTTGCCTCTGGGGGCACTTGCGTCTGGGAGGCATCCTGATCCGCTCGGAATTTCAGCAGGCAGCCGGCCACTCCGGGCCACCGGGCCATGGACATGAATGATGGCCTTTCCCCACAGAAACAAAAGTCACCAGGCTAGGTTCCTGATGTCAATTTGCAGGAGGCACTTGGCACTGTCAAACCAGCCACAGTTGCCTGTGGGGGTACCTTGCATCTGGGAGACATCATGATCCGTTCACAATTTCAGAAGGCAGCCGGCCACTGCGGCCCACGGGGCCCTGGACATGAATGATGGCCTTTCCCCAGAGAAACAAAAGTCACCAGGGTAGGTTCCTGATGTCAGTTTGCCGCAGGCACTTGGCACTGTCAACCCAGCCACACTTGCCTCTGGGGGCATTTTGCATCTGGGAGGTATCCCGATCCGTTCGGAATTGCAGCAGGCAGCCGGCCACTCTGGGCCACGGGGCCCTGGACATGAATGATGGCCTTTCCCCACAGAAACAAAAGTCACCAGGCCAGGTTCCTCATGTTAGTTTGCAGGAGGCACTTGGCATTGTCAAACCAGCCTCAGTTACCTCTGGGTGCACCTTGTATCTGGGAGACATCCTGATCCTTTTAGAATTTTACAAGGCAGCCGGCCACTCCGGACCACAGGGTCCTGGACACGAACCATGGCCTTTCCCCAGACAAACAAAAGTCACCAGGCCCGGCTCCTGATGTCAGTTTGCAGAAGGCACTTGGCACTGTCAAACTAGCCACTGTTGCCTCTGGGGGCACCTAGCATCTGGGAGGTATCCTGATCCGCTCAGAATTTCAGAAGGCAGCCGGCCACTCAGGGCCACCGGGACATGGACATGAATGATGGCCTTTCCCCAGAGAAACAAAAGTCACCAGGCTAGGTTCCTCATGTCAGTTTGCAGGAGGCACTTGGCACTGTCAAAGCAGCCACAGTTGCCTCTGGGGGCATTTTGCATCTGGGAGGTATCCCAATCCGTTCGGAATTGCAGCAGGCAGCCGGCCACTCCGGATCACGAGGCCCTGGGCACGAACGATGACCTTTCCCCAGAGAAACAAAAGTCGCCAGGCCAGGTTCCAGATGTCAGTACGCAGGAGGCACTTGGCACTGTCAAAGCAGCCACAGTTGCCTCTGAGGGCACCTTGCATCTGGGAGGCATCCTGATCCGTTCGGTGTTTCAGAAGGCAGCCGGCCACACCGGGCCAACGGACCCTGGACATGAATGATGGTCTTTCCCCAGACAAACAAACTCACCACACCAACTTCCTGATGTCAATACGCAGGAGGCACTTGGCACTGTCAAACCAGCCACACTTGCCTCTGGGGGCACTTGCGTCTTGGAAGCATCCTGATCCGTTCGGAATTTCAGCAGGCAGCGGGCCACTCCGGGCCACGGGGCCCTGGACATGAAGGATGGCCTTTCCCGACAGAAACAAAAGTCACCAGCCTAGGTTCCTGATGTCAATTTGCAGGAGGCACTTGGCACTGTCAAACCAGCCACAGTTGCCTCTGGGGGCACTTTGCATCTGGGAGGTATCCTGATACGTTCGGAATTTTAGCAGGCAGCAGGCTACACCGGACCACGGGGCCCTGGACACGAACCATGGCCTTTCCCCAGACAAACAAAAGTCACCAGGCCCGGCTCCTGATGTCAGTTTGCAGGAGGCACTTGGCACTGTCAAACCAGCCGCACTTGCCTCTGAGGGCACCTTGCATCTGGGAGGCATCCTGATCCGTTTGGTGTTTCAGAAGGCAGCTGGCCACTCCGGGCCACCTTGCCGTGGACACGAACCATGGCCTTCCCCCACAGAAACAAAAGTCACCAGGCCAGGTTCCTGATGTCAGTTTGCAGGAGGCACTTGGCTCTGTCAAACCAGCCACAGTTACCTCTGGGTGCACCTTGTATCTGGGAGACATCCTGATCCTTTTAGAATTTTACAAGGCAGCTGGCCACTCCGGGCCACCTTGCCCTGGACACTAACCATGGCCTTTCCCCAGAGAAATAAAAGTCACCAGGCCAGGTTCCTGATGTCAGTTTTCAGAGGGCACGAGGCACTGTCAAACCAGCCACAGTTGCCTCTGGGTGCACCTTGTATCTGAGAGATATCCTGATATGTTCACAATTTCTGAAGGCAGCCGGCCACTCCTGACCACAGGGCCCTGGACAAGAACGATGGCCTTTCCCCAGACAAACAAAAGTCACCAGGCCCGGCTCCTGATGTCAGTTTGCAGAAGGCACTTGGTACTGTCAAACCAGCCACACTTGCCTCTGGGGGCACCTAGCATCTAGGAGGTATCCTGATCCGTTCAGAATTTCAGAATGCAGCCGGCCACACCGGGAGAATGGACCCTGGACATGAATGATGGTCTTTCCCCAGAGAAACAAACTCACCACACCAACTTCCTGATGTCAATACGCAGGAGGCACTTGGCACTGTCAAACCAGCCACACTTGCCTCTGGGGGCACTTGCATCTGGGAGGCATCCTGATCCGTTCGCAATTTCAGCAGTCAGCCGGCCACTCCGGGCCACGGGGCCCTGGACATTAATGATGGCCTTTCCCCACAGAAACAAGAGTCACCGGGCTAGGTTCCTGATGTCAATTTGCAGGAGGCACTTGGCACTGTCAAACCAGCTACACTTGCCTGTGGGGGTACCTTGCATCTAGGAGACATCATGATCCGTTCACAATTTCAGAAGGCAGCCGGCCACTGCGGGCCACAGGGCCCTGGACATGAATGATGGCCTTTCCCCACAGAAACAAAAGTCACCAGGCTAGGTTCCTGATTTCAATTTGCTGGAGGCACTTGGCACTGTCAAACCAGCCACACTTGCCTCTGGGGACACGTTGCATCTGGGAGGTATCCTGATTGTTTCGGAATTTCAGCAGGGAGCCGGCCACTCCGGGCCACCGGGCCCTGGACACGAACCATGGCCTTTCCCCAGAGAAACAGAAGTCACCAGGCCCGGTTCCTGATGTCAGTTTGCAGAAGGCACTTGGCACTGTCAAACCAGCCACAGTTGCCTGTGGGGGTACCTTGCATCTAGGAGACATCATGATCCGTTCCCAATTTCAGAAGGCAGCCGGCCACTGCGGGCCACGGGGCCCTGGACATGAATGATGGCCTTTCCCCAGAGAAACAAAAGTCACCAGGCTAGGTTTCTGATGTCAGTTTGCCGGAGGCACTTGGCACTGTCAAACCAGCCACACTTGCCTCTGGGGGCATTTTGCATCTGGGAGGTATCCCGATCCGTTCGGAATTTCAGCAGGCAGCCGGCCACTCCGGGCCACGGGGCCCTGGACATGAAGGATGGCCTTTCCCCACAGAAACAAAAGTCACCAGCCTAGGTTCCTGATGTCAATTTGCAGGAGGCACTTGGCACTGTCAAACCAGCCACAGTTGCCTCTGGGGGCACTTTGCATCTGGGAGGTATCCTGATCCGTTCGCAATTTCAGCAGGCAGCCGGCCACTCCGGACCACGGGGCCCTGGGCACGAAAGATGGCCTTTCCCCAGAGAAACAAAAGTCACCAGGCCAGGTTCCTGATGTCACTTCGCAGGAGGCACTTGGCACTGTCAAACCAGCCACAGTTGCCTCTGAGGGCACCTTGCATCTGGGAGGCATCCTGATCCGTTTGGTGTTTCAGAAGGCAGCTGGCCACTCCGGGCCACCTTGCCGTGGACACGAACCATGGCCTTTCCCCAGAGAAACAAAAGTCACCAGGCCAGGTTCCTGATGTCAGTTTTCAGAGGGCACGAGGCACTGTCAAACCAGCCACAGTTGCCTCTGGGGGTACCTTGCATCTGAGAGATATCCTGATCTGTTCACAATTTCAGAAGGCAGCCGGCCACTCCGGACCACAGGGTCCTGGACACGAACCATGGCCTTTCCCCAGAGAAACAAAAGTCACCAGGCCCGGCTCCTGATGTCAGTTTGCAGAAGGCACTTGGCACTGTCAAACCAGCCACACTTGCCTCTGGGGGCACCTAGCATCTAGGAGGTATCCTGATCCGTTCAGAATTTCAGAATGCAGCCGGCCACTCCGGGCCACTGGGCCATGGACATGAAGGATGGCCTTTCCCCAGAGAAACAAAAGTCACCAGGCCAGGTTCCTCATGTTAGTTTGCAGGAGGCACTTGGCACTGTCAAAGCAGCCACAGTTGCCTCTGAGGGCACATTGCATCTGGGAGGCATCCTGATCCATTCGGTGTTTCAGAAGGCAGCCGGCCACACCGGGCCAATGGACCCTGGACATGAAAGATGGTTTTTCCCCAGAGAAACAAACTCACCACACCAACTTCCTGATGTCAATACGCAGAAGGCACTTGGCACTGTCAAACCAGCCACACTTGCCTGTGGGGGCACTTGCATCTGGGAAGCATCCTGATCCGTTCGCAATTTCAGCAGGCAGCCGGCCACTCCGGGCCACGGGGCCCTGAACATGAATGATGGCCTTTCCCCACAGAAACAAAAGTCACCAGGCTAGGTTCCTGATTTCAATTTGCAGGAGGCACTTGGCACTGTCAAACCAGCCACACTTGCCTCTGGGGTCAGTTGCGTCTTGGAGGCATCCTGATCCGTTCTGTGTTTCAGAAGGCAACCGTCCACTCCGGGCCACCGGGCCCTGGACACGAACCACGGCCTTTCCCCAGAGAAACAAAACTCAACAACCCAGGTTCCTGATGTCTGTTTGCAGGGGGCATTTGGCACTGTCAAACCAGCCACAGTTGCCTCTGGGGTCACTTTGCATCTGGGAGGCATCCTGATCCGTTCAGAATTTCAGCGGGCAGCCGGCCACTCAGGGCCACAGGGCCATGGACACGAAAAATGGCCTTTCCCCATACAAAGAAAAGTCACCGGCCCAGCTTCCTGATGTCAGTTTGCAGGAGGCATTTGGCATTCAACAAACCAGCAAGACTTGCCTCTGTGGGCACATTGCATCTGGGAGGCATCCTGATCCTTTCGGAATTTGAGCAGGCAGCCGGCCACTGCGGACCACGGGGCCCTGGACAAGAACGATGGCCTTTCCCCAGACAAACAAAAGTCACCAGGCTAGGTTCCTGATGTCAGTTTGCAGGAGGCACTTGGCACTGTCAAACCAGCCACAGTTGCCTCTGGGGGTACCTTGCATCTGGGAGACATCATGATCCGTTCACAATTTCAGAAGGCAGCCGGCCACTGCGGGCCACGGGGCCCTGGACATGAATGATGGCCTTTTCCCAGGGAAACAAAAGTCACCAGGGTAGGTTCCTGATGTCAGTTTGCCGCAGGCACTTGGCACTGTCAACCCAGCCACACTTGCCTCTGGGGGCATTTTGCATCTGGGAGGTATCCCGATCCGTTCGGAATTGCAGCAGGCAGCCGGCCACTCTTGGCCACGGGGCCCTGGACATGAATGATGGCCTTTCCCCACAGAAACAAAAGTCACCAGGCCAGGTTCCTCATGTTAGTTTGCAGGAGGCACTTGGCATTGTCAAACCAGCCACAGTTACCTCTGGGTGCACCTTGTATCTGGGAGACATCCTGATCCTTTTAGAATTTTACAAGGCAGCCGGCCACTCCGGACCACAGGGTCCTGGACACGAACCATGGCCTTTCCCCAGACAAACAAAAGTCACCAGGCCCGGCTCCTGATGTCAGTTTGCAGAAGACACTTTGCACTGTCAAACCAGCCACTGTTGCCTCTGGGGGCACCTAGCATCTGGGAGACATCATGATCCGTTCAGAATTTCAGCAGGCAGCCGGACACACTGGACCACGGGGCCCTGGACACGAACGATGACCTTTCCCCAGAGAAACAAAAGTCGCCAGGCCAGGTTCCAGATGTCAGTACGCAGGAGGCACTTGGCACTGTCAAAGCAGCCACAGTTGCCTCTGAGGGCACCTTGCATCTGGGAGGCATCCTGATCCGTTCGGTGTTTCAGAAGGCAGCTGGCCACAACGGGCCAACGGACCCTGGACATGAATGATGGTCTTTCCCCAGACAAACAAACTCACCACACCAACTTCCTGATGTCAATACGCAGGAGGCACTTGGCACTGTCAAACCAGCCACACTTGCCTCTGGGGGCACTTGCGTCTTGGAGGCATCCTGATCCGTTCGGAATTTCAGCAGGCAGCGGGCCACTCCGGGCCACGGGGCCCTGGACATGAAGGATGGCCTTTCCCCACAGAAACAAAAGTCACCAGCCTAGGTTCCTGATGTCAATTTGCAGGAGGCACTTGGCACTGTCAAACCAGCCACACTTGCCTCTGGGGGCACTTTGCATCTGGGAGGTATCCTGATACGTTCGGAATTTTAGCAGGCAGCAGGCTACACCGGACCACGGGGCCCTGGACACGAACCATGGCCTTTCCCCAGACAAACAAAAGTCACCAGGCCCGGCTCCTGATGTCAGTTTGCAGGAGGCACTTGGCACTGTCAAACCAGCCGCACTTGCCTCTGAGGGCACCTTGCATCTGGGAGGCATCCTGATCCGTTTGGTGTTTCAGAAGGCAGCTGGCCACTCCGGGCCACCTTGCCGTGGACACGAACCATGGCCTTCCCCCACAGAAACAAAAGTCACCAGGCCAGGTTCCTCATGTCAGTTTGCAGGAGGCACTTGGCACTGTCAAACCAGCCACAGTTACCTCTGGGTGCACCTTGTATCTGGGAGACATCCTGATCCTTTTAGAATTTTACAAGGCAGCTGGCCACTCCGGGCCACCTTGCCCTGGACACTAACCATGGCCTTTCCCCAGAGAAATAAAAGTCACCAGGCCCGGCTCCTGTTGTCAGTTTGCAGAAGGCACTTGGCACTGTCAAACCAGCCACTGTTGCCTCTGGGGGCACCTAGCATCTGGGAGGTATCCTGATCCGCTCAGAATTTCAGAAGGCAGCCGGCCACTCCGGGCCACCGGGCCATGGACATGAATGATGGCCTTTCCCCAGAGAAACAAAAGTCACCAGGCTAGGTTCCTGATTTCAATTTGCTGGAGGCACTTGGCACTGTCAAACCAGCCACACTTGCCTCTAGGGGCACTTTGCATCTGGGAGGCATCCTGATCCGTTCGCAATTTCAGCAGGCAGCCGGCCACTCCGGACCACGGGGCCCTGGGCACGAACGATGACCTTTCCCCCACAGAAACAAAAGTCACCAGGCCAGGTTCCTGATGTCAGTTTGCAGTGGGCACTTGGCACTGTCAAACCAGCCACAGTTGCCTCTGAGGGCACCTTAAATCTGGGAGGCATCCTGATCCGTTTGGTGTTTCAGAAGGCAGCCGGCCACTCCGGGCCACCTTGCCGTGGACACTAACGATGACCTTCCCCCACAGAAACAAAAGTCACCAGGCCAGGTTCCTGATGTCAGTTTGCAGGAGGCACTTGGCACTGTCAAACCAGCCACAGTTGCCTCTGGGTGCACCTTGTATGTGAGAGATATCCTGATATGTTCACAATTTCAGAAGGCAGCCGGCCACTCCGGACCACAGGGTCCTGGACACGAACCATGGCCTTTCCCCAGACAAACAAAAGTCACCAGGCCCGGCTCCTGATGTCAGTTTGCAGAAGGCACTTGGCACTGTCAAACCAGCCACACTTGCCTCTGGGGGCACCTAGCATCTGGGAGGTATCCTGATCCGTTCAGAATTTCAGAATGCAGCCGGCCACACCGGGCCAATGGACCCTGGACATGAATGATGGTCTTTCCCCAGAGAAACAAACTCACCACACCAACTTCCTGATGTCAATACGCAGGAGGCACTTGGCACTGTCAAACCAGCCACACTTGCCTCTGGGGGCACTTTGCATCTGGGAGGTATCCCGATCCGTTCGGAATTGCAGCAGGCAGCCGGCCACTCTGGGCCACGGGGCCCTGGACATGAATGATGGCCTTTCCCCACAGAAACAAAAGTCACCAGGCCCGGCTCCTGATGTCAGTACGCAGGAGGCACTTGGCACTGTCAAACCAGCCACAGTTGCCTCTGGGGTCAGTTGCGTCTTGGAGGCATCCTGATCCGTTCTGTGTTTCAGAAGGCAACCGTCCACTCCGGGCCACCGGGCCCTGGACACGAACCACGGCCTTTCCCCAGAGAAACAAAACTCAACAACACAGGTTCCTGATGTCTGTTTGCAGGGGACATTTGGCACTGTCAAACCAGCCAAAGTTGCCTCTGGGGTCACTTTTCATCTGGGAGACATCCTGATCCGTTCAGAATTTCAGCGGGCAGCCGGCCACTCAGGGCCACAGGGCCATGGACACGAAAAATGGCCTTTCCCCATACAAAGAAAAGTCACCGGCCCAGCTTCCTGATGTCAGTTTGCAGGAGGCATTTGGCATTCAACAAACCAGCAACACTTGCCTCTGTGGGCACATTGCATCTGGGAGGCATCCTGATCCTTTCGGAATTTGAGCAGGCAGCCGGCCACTGCGGACCACGGGGCCCTGGACAAGAACGATGGCCTTTCCCCAGAGAAACAAAAGTCACCAGGCTAGGTTCCTGATGTCAGTTTGCAGGAGGCACTTGGCACTGTCAAACCAGCCACAGTTGCCTCTGGGGGCACTTGCGTCTGGGAGGCATCCTGATCCGTTCGGAATTTCAGAAGGCAGCCGGCCACTCCGGGCCACCGGGCCATGGACATGAATGATGGCCTTTCCCCACAGAAACAAAAGTCACCAGGCTAGGTTCCTGATGTCAATTTGCAGGAGGCACTTGGCACTGTCAAACCAGCCACAGTTGCCTGTGGGGGTACCTTGCATCTGGGAGACATCATGATCCGTTCACAATTTCAGAAGGCAGCCGGCCACTGCGGGCCACGGGGCCCTGGACATGAATGATGGCCTTTCCCCAGAGAAACAAAAGTCACCAGGGTAGGTTCCTGATGTCAGTTTGCCGCAGGCACTTGGCACTGTCAACCCAGCCACACTTGCCTCTGGGGGCATTTTGCATCTGGGAGGTATCCCGATCCGTTCGGAATTGCAGCAGGCAGCCGGCCACTCCGGGCCACGGGGCCCTGGACATGAATGATGGCCTTTCCCCACAGAAACAAAAGTCACCAGGCTAGGTTCCTGATGTCAATTTGCAGGAGGCACTTGGCACTGTCAAACCAGCTACACTTGCCTGTGGGGGTACCTTGCATATAGGAGACATCATGATCCGTTCACAATTTCAGAAGGCAGCCGGCCACTGCGGGCCACAGGGCCATGGACATGAATGATGGCCTTTCCCCAGACAAACAAAAGTCACCAGGCCCGGCTCCTGATGTCAGTTTGCCGCAGGCACTTGGCACTGTCAAACCAGCCACACTTGCCTCTGGGGGCATTTTGCATCTGGGAGGTATCCCGATCCGTTCGGAATTGCAGCAGGCAGCCGGCCACTCTGGGCCACGGGGCCCTGGACATGAATGATGGCCTTTCCCCACAGAAACAGAAGTCACCAGGCCAGGTTCCTCATGTTAGTTTGCAGGAGGCACTTGGCATTGTCAAACCAGCCACAGTTACCTCTGGGTGCACCTTGTATCTGGGAGGCATCCTGATCCTTTTAGAATTTTACAAGGCAGCCGGCCACTCCGGACCACAGGGTCCTGGACACGAACCATGGCCTTTCCCCAGACAAACAAAAGTCACCAGGCCCGGCTCCTGATGTCAGTTTGCAGAAGGCACTTTGCACTGTCAAACCAGCCACTGTTGCCTCTGGGGGCACCTAGCATCTGGGAGACATCATGATCCGTTCAGAATTTCAGCAGGCAGCCGGACTACACCGGACCACGGGGTCCTGGACACGAACGATGACCTTTCCCCACAGAAACAAAAGTCACCAGGCTAGGTTCCTGATGTCAATTTGCAGGAGGCACTTGGCACTGTCAAACCAGCTACACTTGCCTGTGGGGGTACCTTGCATCTAGGAGACATCATGATCCGTTCACAATTTCAGAAGGCAGCCGGCCACACCGGGCCAACGGACCCTGGACATGAATGATGGTCTTTCCCCAGACAAACAAACTCACCACACCAACTTCCTGATGTCAATACGCAGGAGGCACTTGGCACTGTCAAACCAGCCACACTTGCCTCTGGGGGTACTTGCGTCTGGGAGGCATCCTGATCCGTTCGGAATTTCAGCAGGCAGCGGGCCACTCCGGGCCACGGGGCCCTGGACATGAAGGATGGCCTTTCCCCACAGAAACAAAAGTCACCAGCCTAGGTTCCTGATGTCAGTTTGCAGGAGGCACTTGGCACTGTCAAACCAGCCACAGTTGCCTCTGGGTGCACCTTGTATCTGAGAGATATCCTGATATGTTCACAATTTCAGAAGGCAGCCGGCCACTCCGGACCACAGGGTCCTGGACACGAACCATGGCCTTTCCCCAGACAAACAAAAGTCACCAGGCCCGGCTCCTGATGTCAGTTTGCAGAAGGCACTTGGTACTGTCAAACCAGCCACACTTGCCTCTGGGGGCACCTAGCATCTAGGAGGTATCCTGATCCGTTCAGAATTTCAGAATGCAGCCGGCCACACCGGGCGAATGGACCCTGGACATGAATGATGGTCTTTCCCCAGAGAAACAAACGCACCACACCAACTTCCTGATGTCAATACGCAGGAGGCACTTGGCACTGTCAAACCAGCCACACTTGCCTCTGGGGGCATTTGCATCTGGGAGGCATCCTGATCCGTTTGGAATTTCAGCAGGCAGCCGGCCACTCCGGGCCACGGGGCCCTGGACATGAATGATGGCCTTTCCCCACAGAAACACAAGTCACCAGGCTAGGTTCCTGATGTCAATTTGCAGGAGGCACTTGGCACTGTCAAACCAGCTACACTTGCCTGTGGGGGTACCTTGCATCTAGGAGACATCATGATCCGTTCACAATTTCAGAAGGCAGCCGGCCACTGCGGGCCACAGGGCCATGGACATGAATGATGGCCTTTCCCCAGAGAAACAAAAGTCACCAGGCTAGGTTCCTGATTTCAATTTGCAGGAGGCACTTGGCACTGTCAAACCAGCCACACTTGCCTCTGGGGGCACTTTGCATCTGGGAGGCATCCTGATCCGTTCGCAATTTCAGCAGGCAGCCGGCCACTGCGGACCACGGGGCCCTGGGCACGAACGATGGCCTTTCCCCAGAGAAAAAAAAGTCACCAGGCCAGGTTCCTGATGTCACTTTGCAGTAGGCACTTGGCACTGTCAAACCAGCCACAGTTGCCTCTGAGGGCACCTTGCATCTGGGAGGCATCCTGATCCGTTTGGTGTTTCAGAAGGCAGCTGGCCACTCCGGGCCACCTTGCCGTGGACACTAACGATGGCCTTCCCCCACAGAAACAAAAGTCACCAGGCCAGGTTCCTCATGTCAGTTTGCAGGAGGCACTTGGCACTGTCAAACCAGCCACAGTTGCCTCTGGGTGCACCTTGTATCTGGGAGACATCCTGATCCTTTTAGAATTTTACAAGGCAGCTGGCCACTCCGGGCCACCTTGCCCTGGACACTAACCATGGCCTTTCCCCAGAGAAACAAAAGTCACCAGGCCAGGTTCCTCATGTTAGTTTGCAGGAGGCACTTGGCACTGTCAAACCAGCCACAGTTGCCTCTGAGGGCACCTTGCATCTGGGAGGCATCCTGATCCGTTCAGAATTTCAGAATGCAGCCGGCCACTCCGGGCCACTGGGCCATGGACATGAATGATGGTCTTTCCCCAGAGAAACAAAAGTCACCAGGCCAGGTTCCTCATGTTAGTTTGCAGGAGGCACTTGGCACTGTCAAACCAGCCACAGTTGCCTCTGAGGGCACCTTGCATCTGGGAGGCATCCTGATCCATTCGGTGTTTCAGAAGGCAGCTGGCCACACCGGGCCAATGGACCCTGGACATGAAAGATGGTTTTTCCCCAGAGAAACAAACTCACCACACCAACTTCCTGATGTCAATACGCAGGAGGCACTTGGCACTGTCAAACCAGCCACACTTGCCTCTGGGGGCACTTGCATCTGGGAGGCATCCTGATCCGTTCGGAATTTCAGCAGTCAGCCGGCCACTCCGGGCCACGGGGCCCTGGACATGAATGATGGCCTTTCCCCACAGAAACAAAAGTCACCAGGCTAGGTTCCTGATGTCAATTTGCAGGAGGCACTTGGCACTGTCAAACCAGCTACACTTGCCTGTGGGGGTACCTTGCATCTAGGAGACATCATGATCCGTTCACAATTTCAGAAGGCAGCCGGCCACTGCGGGCCACAGGGCCATGGACATGAATGATGGCCTTTCCCCAGAGAAACAAAAGTCACCAGGCTAGGTTCCTGATTTCAATTTGCAGGAGGCACTTGGCACTGTCAAACCACCCACACTTGCCTCTGGGGACACTTTGCATCTGGGAGGTATCCTGATACGTTCGGAATTTTAGCAGGCAGCAGGCTACACCGGAACACGGGGCCCTGGACACGAACCATGGCCTTTCCCCAGACAAACAAAAGTCACCAGGCCCGGCTCCTGATGTCAGTTTGCAGGAGGCACTTGGCACTGTCAAACCAGCCGCACTTGCCTCTGAGGGCACCTTGCATCTGGGAGGCATCCTGATCCGTTTGGTGTTTCAGAAGGCAGCTGGCCACTCCGGGCCACCTTGCCGTGGACACGAACCATGGCCTTCCCCCACAGAAACAAAAGTCACCAGGCCAGGTTCCTGATGTCAGTTTGCAGGAGGCACTTGGCACTGTCAAACCAGCCACAGTTGCCTCTGGGTGCACCTTGTATCTGAGAGATATCCTGATTTGTTCACAATTTCAGAAGGCAGCCGGCCACTCCGGACCACAGGGTCCTGGACACGAACCATGGCCTTTCCCCAGACAAACAAAAGTCACCAGGCCCGGCTCCTGATGTCAGTTTGCAGAAGGCACTTGGTACTGTCAAACCAGCCACACTTGCCTCTGGGGGCACCTAGCATCTAGGAGGTATCCTGATCCGTTCAGAATTTCAGAATGCAGCCGGCCACACCGGGCCAATGGACCCTGGACATGAATGATGGTCTTTCCCCAGAGAAACAAACGCACCACACCAACTTCCTGATGTCAATACGAAGGAGGCACTTGGCACTGTCAAACCAGCCACACTTGCCTCTGGGGGTACCTTGCATCTGAGAGATATCCTGATCTTTTCACAATTTCAGAAGGCAGCCGGCCACTCCGGACCACAGGGTCCTGGACAAGAACCATGGCCTTTCCCCAGACAAACAAAAGTCACCAGGCCCGGCTCCTGATGTCAGTTTGCAGAAGGCACTTGGCACTGTCAAACCAGCCACACTTGCCTCTGGGGGCACCTAGCATCTAGGAGGTATCCTGATCCGTTCAGAATTTCAGAATGCAGCCGGCCACTCCGGGCCACTGGGCCATGGACATGAATGATGGCCTTTCCCCAGAGAAACAAAAGTCACCAGGCCAGGTTCCTCATGTTAGTTTGCAGGAGGCACTTGGCACTGTCAAACCAGCCACAGTTGCCTCTGAGGGCACCTTGCATCTGGGAGGCATCCTGATCCATTCGGTGTTTCAGAAGGCAGCTGGCCACACCGGGCCAATGGACCCTGGACATGAAAGATGGTTTTTCCCCAGAGAAACAAACTCACCACACCAACTTCCTGATGTCAATACGCAGGAGGCACTTGGCACTGTCAAACCAGCCACACTTGCCTCTGGGGGCACTTGCATCTGGGAGGCATCCTGATCCGTTCGGAATTTCAGCAGTCAGCCGGCCACTCCGGGCCACGGGGCCCTGGACATGAATGATGGCCTTTCCCCACAGAAACAAAAGTCACCAGGCTAGGTTCCTGATGTCAATTTGCAGGAGGCACTTGGCACTGTCAAACCAGCTACACTTGCCTGTGGGGGTACCTTGCATCTAGGAGACATCATGATCCGTTCACAATTTCAGAAGGCAGCCGGCCACTGCGGGCCACAGGGCCATGGACATGAATGATGGCCTTTCCCCAGAGAAACAAAAGTCACCAGGCTAGGTTCCTGATTTCAATTTGCAGGAGGCACTTGGCACTGTCAAACCACCCACACTTGCCTCTGGGGACACTTTGCATCTGGGAGGTATCCTGATACGTTCGGAATTTTAGCAGGCAGCAGGCTACACCGGAACACGGGGCCCTGGACACGAACCATGGCCTTTCCCCAGACAAACAAAAGTCACCAGGCCCGGCTCCTGATGTCAGTTTGCAGGAGGCACTTGGCACTGTCAAACCAGCCGCACTTGCCTCTGAGGGCACCTTGCATCTGGGAGGCATCCTGATCCGTTTGGTGTTTCAGAAGGCAGCTGGCCACTCCGGGCCACCTTGCCGTGGACACGAACCATGGCCTTCCCCCACAGAAACAAAAGTCACCAGGCCAGGTTCCTGATGTCAGTTTGCAGGAGGCACTTGGCACTGTCAAACCAGCCACAGTTGCCTCTGGGTGCACCTTGTATCTGAGAGATATCCTGATTTGTTCACAATTTCAGAAGGCAGCCGGCCACTCCGGACCACAGGGTCCTGGACACGAACCATGGCCTTTCCCCAGACAAACAAAAGTCACCAGGCCCGGCTCCTGATGTCAGTTTGCAGAAGGCACTTGGTACTGTCAAACCAGCCACACTTGCCTCTGGGGGCACCTAGCATCTAGGAGGTATCCTGATCCGTTCAGAATTTCAGAATGCAGCCGGCCACACCGGGCCAATGGACCCTGGACATGAATGATGGTCTTTCCCCAGAGAAACAAACGCACCACACCAACTTCCTGATGTCAATACGCAGGAGGCACTTGGCACTGTCAAACCAGCCACACTTGCCTCTGGGGGTACCTTGCATCTGAGAGATATCCTGATCTTTTCACAATTTCAGAAGGCAGCCGGCCACTCCGGACCACAGGGTCCTGGACAAGAACCATGGCCTTTCCCCAGACAAACAAAAGTCACCAGGCCCGGCTCCTGATGTCAGTTTGCAGAAGGCACTTGGCACTGTCAAACCAGCCACACTTGCCTCTGGGGGCACCTAGCATCTAGGAGGTATCCTGATCCGTTCAGAATTTCAGAATGCAGCCGGCCACTCCGGGCCACTGGGCCATGGACATGAATGATGGCCTTTCCCCAGAGAAACAAAAGTCACCAGGCCAGGTTCCTCATGTTAGTTTGCAGGAGGCACTTGGCACTGTCAAACCAGCCACAGTTGCCTCTGAGGGCACCTTGCATCTGGGAGGCATCCTGATCCATTCGGTGTTTCAGAAGGCAGCTGGCCACACCGGGACAATGGACCCTGGACATGAATGATGGTTTTTCCCCAGAGAAACAAACTCACCACACCAACTTCCTGATGTCAATACGCAGGAGGCACTTGGCACTGTCAAACCAGCCACACTTGCCTCTGGGGGCACTTGCATCTGGGAGGCATCCTGATCCGTTCGGAATTTCAGCAGTCAGCCGGCCACTCCGGGCCACGGGGCCCTGGACATGAATGATGGCCTTTCCCCACAGAAACAAAAGTCACCAGGCTAGGTTCCTGATGTCAATTTGCAGGAGGCACTTGGCACTGTCAAACCAGCTACACTTGCCTGTGGGGGTACCTTTCATCTAGGAGACATCATGATCCGTTCACAATTTCAGAAGGCAGCCGGCCACTGCGGGCCACAGGGCCATGGACATGAATGATGGCCTTTCCCCAGAGAAACAAAAGTCACCAGGCTAGGTTCCTGATTTCAATTTGCAGGAGGCACTTGGCACTGTCAAACCACCCACACTTGCCTCTGGGGACACTTTGCATCTGGGAGGTATCCTGATACGTTCGGAATTTTAGCAGGCAGCAGGCTACACCGGAACACGGGGCCCTGGACACGAACCATGGCCTTTCCCCAGACAAACAAAAGTCACCAGGCCCGGCTCCTGATGTCAGTTTGCAGGAGGCACTTGGCACTGTCAAACCAGCCGCACTTGCCTCTGAGGGCACCTTGCATCTGGGAGGCATCCTGATCCGTTTGGTGTTTCAGAAGGCAGCTGGCCACTCCGGGCCACCTTGCCGTGGACACGAACCATGGCCTTCCCACACAGAAACAAAAGTCACCAGGCCAGGTTCCTGATGTCAGTTTGCAGGAGGCACTTGGCACTGTCAAACCAGCCACAGTTGCCTCTGGGTGCACCTTGTATCTGAGAGATATCCTGATTTGTTCACAATTTCAGAAGGCAGCCGGCCACTCCGGACCACAGGGTCCTGGACACGAACCATGGCCTTTCCCCAGACAAACAAAAGTCACCAGGCCCGGCTCCTGATGTCAGTTTTCAGAGGGCACGAGGCACTGTCAAACCAGCCACAGTTGCCTCTGGGGGTACCTTGCATCTGAGAGATATCCTGATCTGTTCACAATTTCAGAAGGCAGCCGGCCACTCCGGACCACAGGGTCCTGGACACGAACCATGGCCTTTCCCCAGAGAAACAAAAGTCACCAGGCCCGGCTCCTGATGTCAGTTTGCAGAAGGCACTTGGCACTGTCAAACCAGCCACACTTGCCTCTGGGGGCACCTAGCATCTAGGAGGTATCCTGATCCGTTCAGAATTTCAGAATGCAGCCGGCCACTGCGGGCCACTGGGCCATGGACATGAATGATGGCCTTTCCCCAGAGAAACAAAAGTCACCAGGCCAGGTTCCTCATGTTAGTTTGCAGGAGGCACTTGGCACTGTCAAACCAGCCACAGTTGCCTCTGAGGGCACCTTTCATCTGGGAGGCATCCTGATCCATTCGGTGTTTCAGAAGGCAGCCGGCCACACCGGGCCAATGGACCCTGGACATGAATGATGGTTTTTCCCCAGACAAACAAACTCACCACACCAACTTCCTGATGTCAATACGCAGGAGGCACTTGGCACTGTCAAACCAGCCACACTTGCCTCTGGGGGCACTTGCATCTGGGAGGCATCCTGATCCGTTCGCAATTTCAGCAGGCAGCCGGCCACTCCGGGCCACGGGGCCCTGGACATGAATGATGGCCTTTCCCCACAGAAACAAAAGTCACCAGGCTAGGTTCCTGATGTCAATTTGCAGAAGGCACTTGGCACTGTCAAACCAGCTACACTTGCCTGTGGGTGTACCTTGCATCTAGGAGACATCAGGATCCGTTCACAATTTCAGAAGGCAGCCGGCCACTGCGGGCCACAGGGCCATGGACATGAATGATGGCCTTTCCCCAGAGAAACAAAAGTCACCAGGCTAGGTTCCTGATTTCAATTTGCAGGAGGCACTTGGCACTGTCAAACCACCCACACTTGCCTCTGGGGACACGTTGCATCTGGGAGGTATCCTGATTGTTTCGGAATTTCAGCAGGGAGCCGGCCACTCCGGGCCACCGGGCCCTGGACACGAACCATGGCCTTTCCCCAGACAAACAAAAGTCACCAGGCCCGGCTCCTGATGTCAGTTTGCAGAAGGCACTTGGCACTGTCAAACCAGCCACAGTTACCTCTGGGTGCACCTTGTATCTGGGAGACATCCTGATACTTTTAGAATTTTACAAGGCAGCTGGCCACTCCAGGCCACCTTGCCCTGGACACTAATCATGGCCTTTCCCCAGAGAAACAAAAGTCACCAGGCCAGCTTCCTCATGTCAGTTTGCAGGAGACATTTGGTATTGACAAACCATCCACAGTTGCCTCTGGGGGCACGTTGCATTTGGGAGGTATCCTGATTGTTTCGGAATTTCAGCAGGGAGCCGGCCACTGAGGGCCATCGGGCCCTGGACATGAATGATGGTCTTTCCCCAGAGAAACAAACTCACCACACCAACTTCCTGATGTCAGTACGCAGGAGGCACTTGGCACTGTCAAACCAGCCACACTTGCCTCTGGGGGCACTTGCGTCTTGGAGGCATCCTGATCCGTTCTGTGTTTCAGAAGGCAACCGTCCACTCCGGGCCACCGGGCCCTGGACACGAACCACGGCCTTTCCCCAGAGAAACAAAACTCAACAACCCAGGTTCCTGATGTCTGTTTGCAGGGGGCATTTGGCACTGTCAAACCAGCCACAGTTGCCTCTGGGGTCACTTTGCATCTGGGAGGCATCCTGATCCGTTCAGAATTTCAGCAGGCAGCCGGCCACTCAGGGCCACAGGGCCATGGACACGAAAAATGGCCTTTCCCCATACAAAGAAAAGTCACCGGCCCAGCTTCCTGATGTCAGTTTGCAGGAGGCATTTGGCATTCAACAAACCAGCAACACTTGCCTCTGTGGGCACATTGCATCTGGGAGGCATCCTGATCCGTTCGGAATTTGAGCAGGCAGCCGGCCACTGCGGACCACGGGGCCCTGGACAAGAACGATGGCCTTTCCCCAGACAAACAAAAGTCACCAGGCTAGGTTCCTGATGTCAGTTTGCAGGAGGCACTTGGCACTGTCAAACCAGCCACAGTTGCCTCTGGGGGCACTTGCGTCTGGGAGGCATCCTGATCCGTTCGGAATTTCAGCAGGCAGCCGGCCACTCCGGGCCACTGGGCCATGGACATGAATGATGGCCTTTCCCCACAGAAACAAAAGTCACCAGGCTAGGTTCCTCATGTCAATTTGCCGGAGGCACTTGGCACTGTCAAACCAGCCACACTTGCCTCTGGGGGCATTTGCATCTGGGAGGCATCCTGATCCGTTTGGAATTTCAGCAGGCAGCCGGCCACTCCGGGCCACGGGGCCCTGGACATGAATGATGGCCTTTCCCCACAGAAACAAAAGTCACCAGGCTAGGTTCCTGATGTTAATTTGCAGGAGGCACTTGGCACTGTCAAACCAGCTACACTTGCCTGTGGGGGTACCTTGCATCTAGGAGACATCATGATCCGTTCACAATTTCAGAAGGCAGCCGGCCACTGCGGGCCACGGGGCCCTGGATACGAACCATGGCCTTTCCCCAGAGAAACAAAAGTCACCAGGCTAGGTTCCTGATTTCAATTTGCTGGAGGCACTTGGCACTGTCAAACCAGCCACACTTGCCTCTGGGGGCACTTTGCATCTGGGAGGCATCCTGATACGTTCGCAATTTCAGCAGGCAGCCTGCCACTGCGGACCACGGGGCCCTGGGCACGAACGATATCCTTCCCCCCAGAGAAACAAAAGTCACCAGGCCAGGTTCCTCATGTCAGTTTGCAGGAGGCACTTGGCACTGTCAAACCAGCCACAGTTGCCTCTGGGTGCACCTTGTATCTGGGAGACATCCTGATCCTTTTAGAATTTTACAAGGCAGCTGGCCACTCCGGGCCACCTTGCCCTGGACACTAACCATGGCCTTTCTCCACAGAAACAAAAGTCACCCGGCCAGGTTCCTGATGTCAGTTTTCAGAGGGCACGAGGCACTGTCAAACCAGCCACAGTTGCCTCTGGGGGTACCTTGCATCTGAGAGATATCCTGATCTGTTCACAATTTCAGAAGGCAGCCGGCCACTCCGGACCACAGGGTCCTGGACACGAACCATGGCCTTTCCCCAGAGAAACAAAAGTCACCAGGCCCGGCTCCTGATGTCAGTTTGCAGAAGGCACTTGGCACTGTCAAACCAGCCACAGTTGCCTCTGGGGGCACCTAGCATCTAGGAGGTATCCTGATCCGTTCAGAATTTCAGAATGCAGCCGGCCACACCGGGCCAATGGACCCTGGACATGAATGATGGTCTTTCCCCAGAGAAACAAACGCACCACACCAACTTCCTGATGTCAATACGCAGGAGGCACTTGGCACTGTCAAACCAGCCACACTTGCCTCTGGGGGCACCTTGCATCTGGGAGGCATCCTGATCCGTTTGGAATTTCAGCAGGCAGCCGGCCACTCCGGGCCACGGGGCCCTGGACATGAAGGATGGCCTTTCCCCAGAGAAACAAAAGTCACCAGGCTAGGTTCCTGATGTCAATTTGCAGGAGGCACTTGGCACTGTCAAACCAGCTACACTTGCCTCTGGGGGCACTTTGCATCTGGGAGGCATCCTGATCCGTTCGCAATTTCAGCAGGCAGCCGGCCACAGCGGACCACGGGGCCCTGGGCACGAACGATGGCCTTTCCCCAGAGAAACAAAAGTCACCAGGCCAGGTTCCTGATGTCACTTTGCAGTAGGCACTTGGCACTGTCAAACCAGCCACAGTTGCCTCTGAGGGCACCTTGCATCTGGGAGGCATCCTGATCCGTTTGGTGTTTCAGAAGGCAGCTGGCCACTCCGGGCCACCTTGCCGTGGACACTAACGATGGCCTTCCCCCACAGAAACAAAAGTCACCAGGCCAGGTTCCTCATGTCAGTTTGCAGGAGGCACTTGGCACTGTCAAACCAGCCACAGTTGCCTCTGGGTGCACCTTGTATCTGGGAGACATCCTGATCCTTTTAGAATTTTACAAGGCAGCTGGCCACTCCGGGCCACCTCGCCCTGGACACTAACCATGGCCTTTCCCCAGAGAAACAAAAGTCACCAGGCCAGGTTCCTGATGTCAGTTTTCAGAGGGCACGAGGCACTGTCAAACCAGCCACAGTTGCCTCTGGGGGTACCTTGCATCTGAGAGATATCCTGATCTGTTCACAATTTCAGAAGGCAGCCGGCCACTCCGGACCACAGGGTCCTGGACACGAACCATGGCCTTTCCCCAGAGAAACAAAAGTCACCAGGCCCGGCTCCTGATGTCAGTTTGCAGAAGGCACTTGGCACTGTCAAACCAGCCACACTTGCCTCTGGGGGCACCTAGCATCTAGGAGGTATCCTGATCCGTTCAGAATTTCAGAATGCAGCCGGCCACTCCGGGCCACTGGGCCATGGACATGAATGATGGCCTTTCCCCAGAGAAACAAAAGTCACCAGGCCAGGTTCCTCATGTTAGTTTGCAGGAGGCACTTGGCACTGTCAAACCAGCCACAGTTGCCTCTGAGGGCACCTTTCATCTGGGAGGCATCCTGATCCATTCGGTGTTTCAGAAGGCAGCTGGCCACACCGGGCCAATGGACCCTGGACATGAATGATGGTTTTTCCCCAGAGAAACAAACTCACCACACCAACTTCCTGATGTCAATACGCAGGAGGCACTTGGCACTGTCAAACCAGCCACACTTGCCTCTGGGGGCACTTGCATCTGGGAGGCATCCTGATCCGTTCGGAATTTCAGCAGTCAGCCGGCCACTCCGGGCCACGGGGCCCTGGACATGAATGATGGCCTTTCCCCACAGAAACAAAAGTCACCAGGCTAGGTTCCTGATGTCAATTTGCAGGAGGCACTTGGCACTGTCAAACCAGCTACACTTGCCTGTGGGGGTACCTTGCATCTAGGAGACATCATGATCCGTTCACAATTTCAGAAGGCAGCCGGCCACTGCGGGCCACAGGGCCATGGACATGAATGATGGCCTTTCCCCAGAGAAACAAAAGTCACCAGGCTAGGTTCCTGATTTCAATTTGCAGGAGGCACTTGGCACTGTCAAACCACCCACACTTGCCTCTGGGGACACTTTGCATCTGGGAGGTATCCTGATACGTTCGGAATTTTAGCAGGCAGCAGGCTACACCGGAACACGGGGCCCTGGACACGAACCATGGCCTTTCCCCAGACAAACAAAAGTCACCAGGCCCGGCTCCTGATGTCAGTTTGCAGGAGGCACTTGGCACTGTCAAACCAGCCGCACTTGCCTCTGAGGGCACCTTGCATCTGGGAGGCATCCTGATCCGTTTGGTGTTTCAGAAGGCAGCTGGCCACTCCGGGCCACCTTGCCGTGGACAAGAACCATGGCCTTCCCCCACAGGAACAAAAGTCACCAGGCCAGGTTCCTGATGTCAGTTTGCAGGAGGCACTTGGCACTGTCAAACCAGCCACAGTTGCCTCTGGGTGCACCTTGTATCTGAGAGATATCCTGATTTGTTCACAATTTCAGAAGGCAGCCGGCCACTCCGGACCACAGGGTCCTGGACACGAACCATGGCCTTTCCCCAGACAAACAAAAGTCACCAGCCTAGGTTCCTGATGTCAGTTTGCAGAAGGCACTTGGTACTGTCAAACCAGCCACACTTGCCTCTGGGGGCACCTAGCATCTAGGAGGTATCCTGATCCGTTCAGAATTTCAGAATGCAGCCGGCCACACCGGGCCAATGGACCCTGGACATGAATGATGGTCTTTCCCCAGAGAAACAAACGCACCACACCAACTTCCTGATGTCAATACGCAGGAGGCACTTGGCACTGTCAAACCAGCCACACTTGCCTCTGGGGGCACCTTGCATCTGGGAGGCATCCTGATCCGTTTGGAATTTCAGCAGGCAGCCGGCCACTCCGGGCCACGGGGCCCTGGACATGAAGGATGGCCTTTCCCCAGAGAAACAAAAGTCACCAGGCTAGGTTCCTGATGTCAATTTGCAGGAGGCACTTGGCACTGTCAAACCAGCTACACTTGCCTCTGGGGGCACTTTGCATCTGGGAGGCATCCTGATCCGTTCGCAATTTCAGCAGGCAGCCGGCCACAGCGGACCACGGGGCCCTGGGCACGAACGATGGCCTTTCCCCAGAGAAACAAAAGTCACCAGGCCAGGTTCCTGATGTCACTTTGCAGTAGGCACTTGGCACTGTCAAACCAGCCACAGTTGCCTCTGAGGGCACCTTGCATCTGGGAGGCATCCTGATCCGTTTGGTGTTTCAGAAGGCAGCTGGCCACTCCGGGCCACCTTGCCGTGGACACTAACGATGGCCTTCCCCCACAGAAACAAAAGTCACCAGGCCAGGTTCCTCATGTCAGTTTGCAGGAGGCACTTGGCACTGTCAAACCAGCCACAGTTGCCTCTGGGTGCACCTTGTATCTGGGAGACATCCTGATCCTTTTAGAATTTTACAAGGCAGCTGGCCACTCCGGGCCACCTCGCCCTGGACACTAACCATGGCCTTTCCCCAGAGAAACAAAAGTCACCAGGCCAGGTTCCTGATGTCAGTTTTCAGAGGGCACGAGGCACTGTCAAACCAGCCACAGTTGCCTCTGGGGGTACCTTGCATCTGAGAGATATCCTGATCTGTTCACAATTTCAGAAGGCAGCCGGCCACTCCGGACCACAGGGTCCTGGACACGAACCATGGCCTTTCCCCAGAGAAACAAAAGTCACCAGGCCCGGCTCCTGATGTCAGTTTGCAGAAGGCACTTGGCACTGTCAAACCAGCCACACTTGCCTCTGGGGGCACCTAGCATCTAGGAGGTATCCTGATCCGTTCAGAATTTCAGAATGCAGCCGGCCACGCCGGGCCACTGGGCCATGGACATGAATGATGGCCTTTCCCCAGAGAAACAAAAGTCACCAGGCCAGGTTCCTCATGTTAGTTTGCAGGAGGCACTTGGCACTGTCAAACCAGCCACAGTTGCCTCTGAGGGCACCTTTCATCTGGGAGGCATCCTGATCCATTCGGTGTTTCAGAAGGCAGCTGGCCACACCGGGCCAATGGACCCTGGACATGAATGATGGTTTTTCCCCAGAGAAACAAACTCACCACACCAACTTCCTGATGTCAATACGCAGGAGGCACTTGGCACTGTCAAACCAGCCACACTTGCCTCTGGGGGCACTTGCATCTGGGAGGCATCCTGATCCGTTCGGAATTTCAGCAGTCAGCCGGCCACTCCGGGCCACGGGGCCCTGGACATGAATGATGGCCTTTCCCCACAGAAACAAAAGTCACCAGGCTAGGTTCCTGATGTCAATTTGCAGGAGGCACTTGGCACTGTCAAACCAGCTACACTTGCCTGTGGGGGTACCTTGCATCTAGGAGACATCATGATCCGTTCACAATTTCAGAAGGCAGCCGGCCACTGCGGGCCACAGGGCCATGGACATGAATGATGGCCTTTCCCCAGAGAAACAAAAGTCACCAGGCTAGGTTCCTGATTTCAATTTGCAGGAGGCACTTGGCACTGTCAAACCACCCACACTTGCCTCTGGGGACACTTTGCATCTGGGAGGTATCCTGATACGTTCGGAATTTTAGCAGGCAGCAGGCTACACCGGAACACGGGGCCCTGGACACGAACCATGGCCTTTCCCCAGACAAACAAAAGTCACCAGGCCCGGCTCCTGATGTCAGTTTGCAGGAGGCACTTGGCACTGTCAAACCAGCCGCACTTGCCTCTGAGGGCACCTTGCATCTGGGAGGCATCCTGATCCGTTTGGTGTTTCAGAAGGCAGCTGGCCACTCCGGGCCACCTTGCCGTGGACAAGAACCATGGCCTTCCCCCACAGAAACAAAAGTCACCAGGCCAGGTTCCTGATGTCAGTTTGCAGGAGGCACTTGGCACTGTCAAACCAGCCACAGTTGCCTCTGGGTGCACCTTGTATCTGAGAGATATCCTGATTTGTTCACAATTTCAGAAGGCAGCCGGCCACTCCGGACCACAGGGTCCTGGACACGAACCATGGCCTTTCCCCAGACAAACAAAAGTCACCAGCCTAGGTTCCTGATGTCAGTTTGCAGAAGGCACTTGGTACTGTCAAACCAGCCACACTTGCCTCTGGGGGCACCTAGCATCTAGGAGGTATCCTGATCCGTTCAGAATTTCAGAATGCAGCCGGCCACACCGGGCCAATGGACCCTGGACATGAATGATGGTCTTTCCCCAGAGAAACAAACGCACCACACCAACTTCCTGATGTCAATACGCAGGAGGCACTTGGCACTGTCAAACCAGCCACACTTGCCTCTGGGGGCACCTTGCATCTGGGAGGCATCCTGATCCGTTTGGAATTTCAGCAGGCAGCCGGCCACTCCGGGCCACGGGGCCCTGGACATGAAGGATGGCCTTTCCCCAGAGAAACAAAAGTCACCAGGCTAGGTTCCTGATGTCAATTTGCAGGAGGCACTTGGCACTGTCAAACCAGCTACACTTGCCTCTGGGGGCACTTTGCATCTGGGAGGCATCCTGATCCGTTCGGTGTTTCAGCAGGCAGCCGGCCACTGCGGACCACGGGGCCCTGGGCACGAACGATGGCCTTTCCCCAGAGAAACAAAAGTCACCAGGCTAGGTTCCTGATGTCAATTTGCAGGAGACATTTGGTATTGACAAACCATCCACAGTTGCCTCTGGGGGCACGTTGCATTTGGGAGGTATCCTGATTGTTTCGGAATTTCAGCAGGGAGCCGGCCACTCCGGGCCATCGGGCCCTGGACATGAATGATGGTCTTTCCCCAGAGAAACAAACTCACCACACCAACTTCCTGATGTCAGTACGCAGGAGGCACTTGGCACTGTCAAACCAGCCACACTTGCCTCTGGGGGCACTTGCGTCTTGGAGGCATCCTGATCCGTTCTGTGTTTCAGAAGGCAACCGTCCACTCCGGGCCTCCGGGCCCTGGACACGAACCACGGCCTTTCCCCAGAGAAACAAAACTCAACAACCCAGGTTCCTGATGTCTGTTTGCAGGGGGCATTTGGCACTGTCAAACCAGCCACAGTTGCCTCTGGGGTCACTTTGCATCTGGGAGGCATCCTGATCCGTTCAGAATTTCAGCAGGCAGCCGGCCACTCAGGGCCACAGGGCCATGGACACGAAAAATGGCCTTTCCCCATACAAAGAAAAGTCACCGGCCCAGCTTCCTGATGTCAGTTTGCAGGAGGCATTTGGCATTCAACAAACCAGCAACACTTGCCTCTGTGGGCACATTGCATCTGGGAGGCATCCTGATCCGTTCGGAATTTGAGCAGGCAGCCGGCCACTGCGGACCACGGGGCCCTGGACAAAAACGATGGCCTTTCCCCAGACAAACAAAAGTCACCAGGCTAGGTTCCTGATGTCAGTTTGCAGGAGGCACTTGGCACTGTCAAACCAGCCACAGTTGCCTCTGGGGGCACTTGCGTCTGGGAGGCATCCTGATCCGTTCGGAATTTGAGCAGGCAGCCGGCCACTTCGGGCCACCGGGCCATGGACATGAATGATGGCCTTTCCCCACAGAAACAAAAGTCACCAGGCTAGGTTCCTGATGTCAATTTGCAGGAGGCACTTGGCACTGTCAAACCAGCCACAGTTGCCTGTGGGGGTACCTTGCATCTGGGAGACATCATGATCCGTTCGGAATTTCAGCAGGCAGCCGGCCACTGCGGGCCACGGGGCCCTGGACATGAATGATGGCCTTTCCCCAGAGAAACAAAAGTCACCAGGGTAGGTTCCTGATGTCAGTTTGCCGCAGGCACTTGGCACTGTCAAACCAGCCACAGTTGCCTCTGGGGGCATTTTGCATCTGGGAGGTATCCCGATCCGTTCGGAATTGCAGCAGGCAGCCGGCCACTCTGGGCCACGGGGCCCTGGACATGAATGATGGCCTTTCCCCACAGAAACAAAAGTCACCAGGCCAGGTTCCTCATGTTAGTTTGCAGGAGGCACTTGGCATTGTCAAACCAGCCACAGTTACCTCTGGGTGCACCTTGTATCTGGGAGACATCCTGATCCTTTTAGAATTTTACAAGGCAGCCGGCCACTCCGGACCGCAGGGTCCTGGACACGAACCATGGCCTTTCCCCAGAGAAACAAAAGTCACCAGGCCAGGTTCCTGATGTCAGTTTTCAGAGGGCACGAGGCACTGTCAAACCAGCCACAGTTGCCTCTGGGGGTACCTTGCATCTGAGAGATATCCTGATCTGTTCACAATTTCAGAAGTCAGCCGGCCACTCCGGACCACAGGGTCCTGGACACGAACCATGGCCTTTCCCCAGACAAACAAAAGTCACCAGGCCCGGCTCCTGATGTCAGTTTGCAGAAGGCACTTGGCACTGTCAAACCAGCCACACTTGCCTCTGGGGGCACCTAGCATCTAGGAGGTATCCTGATCCGTTCAGAATTTCAGAATGCAGCCGGCCACTCCGGGCCACTGGGCCATGGACATGAATGATGGCCTTTCCCCAGAGAAACAAAAGTCACCAGGCCAGGTTCCTCATGTTAGTTTGCAGGAGGCACTTGGCACTGTCAAACCAGCCACAGTTGCCTCTGAGGGCACCTTGCATCTGGGAGGCATCCTGATCCATTCGGTGTTTCAGAAGGCAGCCGGCCACACCGGGCCAATGGACCCTGGACATGAATGATGGTCTTTCCCCAGAGAAACAAACTCACCACACCAACTTCCTGATGTCAATAAGCAGGAGGCACTTGGCACTGTCAAACCAGCCACAGTTGCCTCTGGGGTCACTTTGCATCTGGGAGGCATCCTGATCCGTTCAGAATTTCAGCAGGCAGCCGGCCACTCAGGGCCACAGGGCCATGGACACGAAAAATGGCCTTTCCCCATACAAAGAAAAGTCACCGGCCCAGCTTCCTGATGTCAGTTTGCAGGAGGCATTTGGCATTCAACAAACCAGCAACACTTGCCTCTGTGGGCACATTGCATCTGGGAGGCATCCTGATCCGTTCGGAATTTGAGCAGGCAGCCGGCCACTGCGGACCACGGGGCCCTGGACAAGAACGATGGCCTTTCCCCAGACAAACAAAAGTCACCAGGCTAGGTTCCTGATGTCAATTTGCAGGAGGCACTTGGCACTGTCAAACCAGCTACAGTTGCCTGTGGGGGTACCTTGCATCTGGGAGACATCATGATCCGTTCAAAATTTCAGAAGGCAGCCGGCCACTGCGGGCCACGGGGCCCTGGACATGAATGATGGCCTTTCCCCAGAGAAACAAAAGTCACCAGGGTAGGTTCCTGATGTCAGTTTGCCGCAGGCACTTGGCACTGTCAAACCAGCCACACTTGCCTCTGGGGGCATTTTGCATCTGGGAGGTATCCCGATCCGTTCGGAATTGCAGCAGGCAGCCGGCCACTCTGGGCCACGGGGCCCTGGACATGAATGATGGCCTTTCCCCACAGAAACAAAAGTCACCAGGCCAGGTTCCTCATGTTAGTTTGCAGGAGGCACTTGGCATTGTCAAACCAGCCACAGTTACCTCTGGGTGCACCTTGTATCTGGGAGACATCCTGAAGCGTTTTAGAATTTTACAAGGCAGCCGGCCACTCCGGACCACAGGGTCCTGGACACGAACCATGGCCTTTCCCCAGAGAAACAAAAGTCACCAGGCCCGGCTCCTGATGTCAGTTTGCAGAAGGCACTTTGTACTGTCAAACCAGCCACTGTTGCCTCTGGGGGCACCTAGCATCTGGGAGACATCATGATCCGTTCAGAATTTCAGCAGGCAGTCGGACACACCGGACCACGGGGCCCTGGACACGAACGATGACCTTTCCCCAGAGAAACAAAAGTCGCCAGGCCAGGTTCCAGATGTCAGTACGCAGGAGGCACTTGGCACTGTCAAACCAGCCACAGTTGCCTCTGAGGGCACCTTGCATCTGGGAGGCATCCTGATCCGTTCGGTGTTTCAGAAGGCAGCCGGCCACACCGGGCCAACGGACCCTGGACATGAATGATGGTCTTTCCCCAGAGAAACAAAAGTCACCAGCCTAGGTTCCTGATGTCAATTTGCAGGAGGCACTTGGCACTGTCAAACCAGCCACAGTTGCCTCTGGGGGCACTTTGCATCTGGGAGGTATCCTGATACGTTCGGAATTTTAGCAGGCAGCCGGCCACTCCGGGCCACCGGGCCATGGACATGAATGATGGCCTTTCCCCAGAGAAACAAAAGTCACCAGGCTAGGTTCCTGATGTCAGTTTGCAGGAGGCACTTGGCACTGTCAAACCAGCCACACTTGCCTCTAGGGGCACTTTGCATCTGGGAGGCATCCTGATCCGTTCGCAATATCAGCAGGCAGCCGGCCACTCCGGACCACGGGGCCCTGGGCACGAACGATGGCCTTTCCCCAGAGAAACAAAAGTCACCAGGCCAGGTTCCTGATGTCAGTTTGCAGTGGGCACTTGGCACTGTCAAACCAGCCACAGTTGCCTCTGAGGGCACCTTGCATCTGGGAGGCATCCTGATCCGTTTGGTGTTTCAGAAGGCAGCTGGCCACTCCGGGCCACCTTGCCGTGGACAAGAACCATGGCCTTCCCCCACAGGAACAAAAGTCACCAGGCCAGGTTCCTCATGTCAGTACGCAGGAGGCACTTGGCACTGTCAAACCAGCCACAGTTGCCTCTGGGTGCACCTTGTATCTGAGAGATATCCTGATATGTTCACAATTTCAGAAGGCAGCCGGCCACTCCGGACCACAGGGTCCTGGACACGAACCATGGCCTTTCCCCAGACAAACAAAAGTCACCAGGCCCGGCTCCTGATGTCAGTTTGCAGAAGGCACTTGGTACTGTCAAACCAGCCACACTTGCCTCTGGGGGCACCTAGCATCTAGGAGGTATCCTGATCCGTTCAGAATTTCAGAATGCAGCCGGCCACACCGGGCCAATGGACCCTGGACATGAATGATGGTCTTTCCCCAGAGAAACAAACTCACCACACCAACTTCCTGATGTCAATACGCAGGAGGCACTTGGCACTGTCAAACCAGCCACACTTGCCTCTGGGGACACTTTGCATCTGGGAGGTATCCTGATTGTTTCGGAATTTCAGCAGGGAGCCGGCCACTCCGGGCCACCGGGCCCTGGACACGAACGATGGCCTTTCCCCAGACAAACAAAAGTCACCAGGCCCGGCTCCTGATGTCAGTTTGCCGCAGGCACTTGGCACTGTCAAACCAGCCACACTTGCCTCTGGGGGCATTTTGCATCTGGGAGGTATCCCGATCCGTTCGGAATTTCAGCAGGCAGCCGGCCACTCTGGGCCACGGGGCCCTGGACATGAATGATGGCCTTTCCCCACAGAAACAAAAGTCACCAGGCCAGGTTCCTCATGTTAGTTTGCAGGAGGCACTTGGCATTGTCAAACCAGCCACAGTTACCTCTGGGTGCACCTTGTATCTGGGAGACATCCTGATCCTTTTAGAATTTTACAAGGCAGCCGGCCACTCCGGACCACAGGGTCCTGGACACGAACCATGGCCTTTCCCCAGAGAAACAAAAGTCACCAGGCCCGGCTCCTGATGTCAGTTTGCAGAAGGCACTTTGCACTGTCAAACCAGCCACTGTTGCCTCTGGGGGCACCTAGCATCTGGGAGACATCATGATCCGTTCAGAATTTCAGCAGGCAGCCGGACACACCGGACCACGGGGCCCTGGACACGAACGATGACCTTTCCCCAGAGAAACAAAAGTCACCAGGCCCGGCTCCTGATGTCAGTTTGCAGAAGGCACTTGGCACTGTCAAACCAGCCACACTTGCCTCTGGGGACACTTTGCATGTGGGAGACATCCTGATTGTTTCGGAATTTCAACAGGGAGCCGGCCACTCCGGGCCACCGGGCCCTGGACACGAACGATGGCCTTTCCCCAGAGAAACAAAAGTCACCAGGCCCGGCTCCTGATGTCAGTTTGCCGCAGGCACTTGGCACTGTCAAAGCAGCCACAGTTGCCTCTGAGGGCACCTTGCATCTGGGAGGCATCCTGATCCGTTCGGAGTTTCAGAAGGCAGCCGGCCACACCGGGCCAACGGACCCTGGACATGAATGATGGTCTTTCCCCAGAGAAACAAACTCACCACGCCAACTTCCTGATGTCACTACGCAGGAGGCACTTGGCACTGTCAAACCAGCCACACTTGCCTCTGGGGACACTTTGCATCTGGAAGGTATCCCGATCCGTTCGGAATTGCAGCAGGCAGCCGGCCACTCCGGACCACGGGGCCCTGGACACGAACCATGGCCTTTCCCCAGAGAAACAAAAGTCACCAGGCCAGGTTACTCATGTCAGTTTGCAGGAGGCACTTGGCACTGTCAAACCAGCCACAGTTGCCTCTGGGTGCACCTTGTATCTGGGAGACATCCGGATCCTTTTAGAATTTTACAAGGCAGCTGGCCACTGCAGGCCACCTTGCCCTGGACACTAATCATGGCCTTTCCCCAGAGAAACAAAAGTCACCAGGCCAGCTTCCTCATGTCAGTACGCAGGAGGCACTTGGCACTGTCAAACCAGCCACACTTGCCTCTGGGGGCAGTTGCGTCTTGGAGGCATCCTGATCCGTTCTGTGTTTCAGAAGGCAACCGTCCACTCTGGGCCACCGGGCCCTGGACACGAACCATGGCCTTTCCCCACAGAAACAAAAGTCACCAGGCCAGGTTCCTGATGTCTGTTTGCAGGGAGCATTTGGCACTGTCAAACCAGCCACAGTTGCCTCTGAGGTCACTTTGCATCTGGGAGGCATCCTGATCCGTTCAGAATTTCAGCAGGCAGCCGTCCACTCAGGGCCACAGGGCCATGGACATGAATGATGGCCTTTCCCCAGACAAACAAAAGTCACCAGGCTAGGTCCCTGATGTAAGTTTGCAGGAGGCACGATACACTGTCAAACCAGCCACAGTTGCCTGTGGGGGCACCTTGCATCTAGGAGGCATCCTGATCCGTTCGGAATTTCAGAAGGCAGCTGGCCACTCCGGGCCACCTTGCCCTGGACACTAACCATGGCCTTTCTCCACAGAAACAAAAGTCACCAGGCCAGGTTCCTGATGTCAGTGTTCAGAGGGCACGAGGCACTGTCAAACCAGCCACACTTGCCTCTGGGGGTACCTTGCATCTGAGAGATACCCTGATCAGTTCACAGTTTCAGAAGGCAGCCGGCCACTCCGAACCACAGGATCCTGGACCAGAACCATGGCCTTTCCCCAGAGAAACAAAAGTCACCAGGCCAGGTTCCTGATGTCAGTTTGCAGGAGGCATTTGGCACTGTCAAACCAGCCACACTTGCCTGTGGGGGCATTTTGCATCTGGGAGGTATCCCGATCCGTTCGCAATTTCAGCAGGCAGCCGGCCACAGCGGACCACGGGGCCCTGGGCACGAACGATGGCCTTTCCCCAGAGAAACAAAAGTCACCAGGCCAGGTTCCTGATGTCACTTTGCAGTAGGCACTTGGCACTGTCAAACCAGCCACAGTTGCCTCTGAGGGCACCTTGCATCTGGGAGGCATCCTGATCCGTTTGGTGTTTCAGAAGGCAGCTGGCAACTCCGGGCCACCTTGCCGTGGGCACTAACGATTGCCTTCCCCCACAGAAACAAAAGTCACCAGGCCAGCTTCCTCATGTCAGTTTGCAGGAGACATTTGGTATTGACAAACCATCCACAGTTGCCTCTGGGGGCACGTTGCATTTGGGAGGTATCCTGATTGTTTCGGAATTTCAGCAGGGAGCCGGCCACTGAGGGCCATCGGGCCCTGGACATGAATGATGGTCTTTCCCCAGAGAAACAAACTCACCACACCAACTTCCTGATGTCAGTACGCAGGAGGCACTTGGCACTGTCAAACCAGCCACACTTGCCTCTAGGGGCAGTTGCGTCTTGGAGGCATCCTGATCCGTTCTGTGTTTCAGAAGGCAACCGTCCACTCCGGGCCACCGGGCCCTGGACACGAACCACGGCCTTTCCCCAGAGAGACAAAACTCAACAACCCAGGTTCCTGATGTATGTTTGCAGGGGGCATTTGGCACTGTCAAACCAGCCACAGTTGCCTCTGGGGTCACTTTGCATCTGGGAGGCATCCTGATCCGTTCAGAATTTCAGCAGGCAGCCGGCCACTCAGGGCCACAGGGCCATGGACACGAAAAATGGCCTTTCCCCATACAAAGAAAAGTCACCGGCCCAGCTTCCTGATGTCAGTTTGCAGGAGGCATTTGGCATTCAACAAACCAGCAACACTTGCCTCTGTGGGCACATTGCATCTGGGAGGCATCCTGATCCGTTCGGAATTTGAGCACGCAGCCGGCCACTGCGGACCACGGGGCCCTGGACAAGAACGATGGCCTTTCCCCAGAGAAACAAAAGTCACCAGGCTAGGTTCCTGATGTCAATTTGCAGGAGGCACTTGGCACTGTCAAACCAGCCACACTTGCCTCTGGGGGCATTTTGCATCTGGGAGGTATCCCGATCCGTTCGGAATTGCAGCAGGCAGCCGGCCACTCTGGGCCACGGGGCCCTGGACATGAATGATGGCCTTTCCCCACAGAAACAAAAGTCACCAGGCCAGGTTCCTCATGTTAGTTTGCAGGAGGCACTTGGCATTGTCAAACCAGCCACAGTTACCTCTGGGTGCACCTTGTATCTGGGAGACATCCTGAAGCGTTTTAGAATTTTACAAGGCAGCCGGCCACTCCGGACCACAGGGTCCTGGACTCGAACCATGGCCTTTCCCCAGAGAAACAAAAGTCACCAGGCCCGGCTCCTGATGTCAGTTTGCAGAAGGCACTTTGTACTGTCAAACCAGCCACTGTTGCCTCTGGGGGCACCTAGCATCTGGGAGACATCATGATCCGTTCAGAATTTCAGCAGGCAGCCGGACACACCGGACCACGGGGCCCTGGACACGAACGATGACCTTTCCCCAGAGAAACAAAAGTCGCCAGGCCAGGTTCCAGATGTCAGTACGCAGGAGGCACTTGGCACTGTCAAACCAGCCACAGTTGCCTCTGAGGGCACCTTGCATCTGGGAGGCATCCTGATCCGTTCGGTGTTTCAGAAGGCAGCCGGCCACACCGGGCCAACGGACCCTGGACATGAATGATGGTCTTTCCCCAGAGAAACAAAAGTCACCAGCCTAGGTTCCTGATGTCAATTTGCAGGAGGCACTTGGCACTGTCAAACCAGCCACAGTTGCCTCTGGGGGCACTTTGCATCTGGGAGGTATCCTGATACGTTCGGAATTTTAGCAGGCAGCCGGCCACTCCGGGCCACCGGGCCATGGACATGAATGATGGCCTTTCCCCAGAGAAACAAAAGTCACCAGGCTAGGTTCCTGATGTCAGTTTGCAGGAGGCACTTGGCACTGTCAAACCAGCCACACTTGCCTCTAGGGGCACTTTGCATCTGGGAGGCATCCTGATCCGTTCGCAATATCAGCAGGCAGCCGGCCACTCCGGACCACGGGGCCCTGGGCACGAACGATGGCCTTTCCCCAGAGAAACAAAAGTCACCAGGCCAGGTTCCTGATGTCAGTTTGCAGTGGGCACTTGGCACTGTCAAACCAGCCACAGTTGCCTCTGAGGGCACCTTGCATCTGGGAGGCATCCTGATCCGTTTGGTGTTTCAGAAGGCAGCTGGCCACTCCGGGCCACCTTGCCGTGGCCACTAACGATGGCCTTCCCCCACAGAAACAAAAGTCACCAGGCCAGGTTCCTCATGTCAGTTTGCAGGAGGCACTTGGCACTGTCAAACCAGCCACAGTTGCCTCTGGGTGCACCTTGTATCTGAGAGATATCCTGATATGTTCACAATTTCGGAAGGCAGCCGGCCACTCCGGACCACAGGGTCCTGGACACGGACCATGGCCTTTCCCCAGACAAACAAAAGTCACCAGGCCCGGCTCCTGATGTCAGTTTGCAGAAGGCACTTGGTACTGTCAAACCAGCCACACTTGCCTCTGGGGGCACCTAGCATCTAGGAGGTATCCTGATCCGTTCAGAATTTCAGAATGCAGCCGGCCACACCGGGCCAATGGACCCTGGACATGAATGATGGTCTTTCCCCAGAGAAACAAACTCACCACACCAACTTCCTGATGTCAATACGCAGGAGGCACTTGGCACTGTCAAACCAGCCACACTTGCCTCTGGGGACACTTTGCATCTGGGAGGTATCCTGATTGTTTCGGAATTTCAGCAGGGAGCCGGCCACTCCGGGCCACCGGGCCCTGGACACGAACGATGGCCTTTCCCCAGACAAACAAAAGTCACCAGGCCCGGCTCCTGATGTCAGTTTGCCGCAGGCACTTGGCACTGTCAAACCAGCCACACTTGCCTCTGGGGGCATTTTGCATCTGGGAGGTATCCCGATCCGTTCGGAATTGCAGCATGCAGCCGGCCACTCTGGGCCACGGGGCCCTGGACATGAATGATGGCCTTTCCCCACAGAAACAAAAGTCACCAGGCCAGGTTCCTCATGTTAGTTTGCAGGAGGCACTTGGCATTGTCAAACCAGCCACAGTTACCTCTGGGTGCACCTTGTATCTGGGAGACATCCTGATCCTTTTAGAATTTTACAAGGCAGCCGGCCACTCCGGACCACAGGGTCCTGGACACGAACCATGGCCTTTCCCCAGAGAAACAAAAGTCACCAGGCCCGGCTCCTGATGTCAGTTTGCAGAAGGCACTTTGCACTGTCAAACCAGCCACTGTTGCCTCTGGGGGCACCTAGCATCTGGGAGACATCATGATCCCTTCAGAATTTCAGCAGGCAGCCGGACACACCGGACCACGGGGCCCTGGACACGAACGATGACCTTTCCCCAGAGAAACAAAAGTCACCAGGCCCGGCTCCTGATGTCAGTTTGCAGAAGGCACTTGGCACTGTCAAACCAGCCACACTTGCCTCTGGGGACACTTTGCATCTGGGAGACATCCTGATTGTTTCGGAATTTCAACAGGGAGCCGGCCACTCCGGGCCACCGGGCCCTGGACACGAACGATGGCCTTTCCCCAGAGAAACAAAAGTCACCAGGCCCGGCTCCTGATGTCAGTTTGCCGCAGGCACTTGGCACTGTCAAAGCAGCCACAGTTGCCTCTGAGGGCACCTTGCATCTGGGAGGCATCCTGATCCGTTCGGTGTTTCAGAAGGCAGCCGGCCACACCGGGCCAACGGACCCTGGACATGAATGATGGTCTTTCCCCAGAGAAACAAACTCACCACACCAACTTCCTGATGTCACTACGCAGGAGGCACTTGGCACTGTCAAACCAGCCACACTTGCCTCTGGGGACACTTTGCATCTGGAAGGTATCCCGATCCGTTCGGAATTGCAGCAGGCAGCCGGCCACTCCGGACCACGGGGCCCTGGACACGAACCATGGCCTTTCCCCAGAGAAACAAAAGTCACCAGGCCAGGTTACTCATGTCAGTTTGCAGGAGGCACTTGGCACTGTCAAACCAGCCACAGTTGCCTCTGGGTGCACCTTGTATCTGGGAGACATCCTGATCCTTTTAGAATTTTACAAGGCAGCTGGCCACTACAGGCCACCTTGCCCTGGACACTAATCATGGCCTTTCCCCAGAGAAACAAAAGTCACCAGGCCAGGTTCCTCATGTTAGTTTGCAGGAGGCACTTGGCACTGTCAAAGCAGCCACAGTTACCTCTGGGTGCACCTTGTATCTGGGAGACATCCTGATCCTTTTAGAATTGCACAAGGGAGCTGGCCACTCCGGCCACCTTGCCCAGGACACTAACAATGGCCTTTCCCCAGAGAAACAAAAGTCACCAGGCCAGGTTCCTGATGTCAGTTTCCAGAGGGCACAAGGCACTGTCAAACCAGCCACACTTGCCTCTGGGGGTACCTTGCATCTGAGAGATATCCTGATCCGTTCAGATTTTCAGAAGGCAGCCGGCCACTCTGGACCACAGGGTCCTGGACACGAACCATGGCCTTTCCCCAGAGAAACAAAAGTCACCAGGCCAGGTTCCTGATGTCAGTTTGCAGGAGGCACTTGGCACTGTCAAACCAGCCACAGTTTCCTCTGGGGGCACTTGCGTCTGGGAGGCATCCTGATCCGTTCGGAATTTTCAGAAGGCAGCCGGCCACTCCGGACTACCAGGCACTGGACACGAACTATGGCCTTTCCCCAGACAAAGAAAAGTCACCAGGCTAGATCCCTGATGTAAGTTTGCAGGAGGCACGATACACTGTCAAACCAGCCACAGTTGCCTCTGGGGGCATTTTGCATCTGGGAGGTATCCTGATCAGTTCGGAATTGCAGAAGGCAGCCGGCCACTCCTGACCACGGGGCCCTGGACACGAACGATGGCCATTCCCCAGACAAACAAAAGTCACCAGGCCAGGTTCCTGATGTCAGTTTACAGGAGGCACTTGGCACTGTCAAACCAGCCACAGTTTCCTCTGAGTGCACCTTGCATCTGGGAGGCATCCTGATCCGTTCTGTGTTTCAGAAGGCAGCCAGCCACACCGGGCCAACGGACCCTGGACATGAATGATGGTCTTTCCCCCGAGAAACAAACTCACCACACCAACTTCTGGATGTCAATACGGAGGAGGCACTTGGCACTGTCAAACCAGCCACAGTTGCCTCTGGGGGCACTTGCGTCTGGGAGGCATCCTGATCCGTTCGGAATTTCAGCAGGCAGCCGGCCACTCCGGGCCACCGGGCCATGGACATGAATGATGGCCTTTCCCCAGACAAACAAAAGTCACCAGGCTAGGTTCCTGATTTCAATTTGCAGGAGGCACTTGGCACTGTCAAACCAGCCACACTTGCCTCTGGGGGCATTTTGCATCTGAGATGTGTCCTGATCCGTTTGGAATTTCAGCAGGCAACCGGCCACTCCGGGCCACCGGGCCCTGGACACGAACCACGGCCTTTCCCCAGAGAAACAAAACTCAACAACCCAGGTTCCTGATGTCAGTTTGCAGGAGGCATTTGGCATTCACAAACCAGCAACACTTGCCTCTGTGGGCACCTTGCATCTGGGAGGCATCCTGATCCGTTCGCAATATCAGCAGGCAGCTGGCCACTCCGGGCCACTTTGCCCTGGACACTAACCATGGTCTTTCTCCACAGAAACAAAAGTCACCAGGCCAGGTTCCTGATGTCAGTGTTCAGAGGGCACGAGGCACTGTCAAACCAGCCACAGTTGCCTCTGGGGTACCTTGCATCTGAGAGATACCCTGATCAGTTCACAGTTTCAGAAGGCAGCCGGCCACTCCGAACCACAGGATCCTGGACCAGAACCAGGGCCTTTCCCCAGAGAAACAAAAGTCACCAGGCCAGATCCCTGATGTCAGTTTGCAGGAGGCATTTGGCACTGTCAAACCAGCCACACTTGCCTCTGGGGGCACCTTAGATCTTGGAGTCATCGTGATCCGTTGATAATTTCAGAAGGCATCCGGCCACACCGGGCCACCGGGCCCTGGACACTAGCCATGGCCTTTCCCCAGAGAAACAAAAGTCAACAGTCCAGCTTCCTCATGTCAGTTTGCAGGAGACATTTGGTACTGACAAATCATCCACACTTGCCTCTGGGGGCACTTGTGTCTGGGAGGTATCCTGATCCGTTCAGAATTTCAGAAGGCAGCCGGCCACTGCGGGCCACTGGGCCATGGACAAGAATGATGGCCTTTCCCCAGACAAACAAAAGTCACCATGCTAGGTTCCTGATTTCAATTTGCTGGAGGCACGATACACTGTCAAACCAGCCACACTTGCCTCTGGGGGCACTTTGCATCTGGGAGGCATCCTGATCCGTTCAGAATTTCAGAAGGCAGCCGGCCACTCTGGGCCACGGGGCCCTGGACATGAATGATGGCCTTCCCCCACAGAAACAAAAGTCACCAGGCCAGGTTCCTCATGTCAGTTTGCAGGAGGCACTTGGCATTGTCAAAGCAGCCACTGTTGCCTCTGGGTGCACCTTGTATCTGGGAGACATCCTGATCCTTTTAGAATTTTACAAGGCAGCTGGCCACTCCGGGCCACGGGGCCCTGGACACTAACCATGGCCTTTCCCCACAGAAACAAAAGTCACCAGGCCAGGTTCCGGATGTCAGTTTCCAGAGGGCACGAGGCACTGTCAAACCAGCCACAGTTGCCTCTTGGTGTACCTTGCATCTGAGAGATATCCTGATCTGTTCACAATTTCAGAAGGCAGCCGGCCACTCCGGACCACAGGGTCCTGGACACGAACAATGGCCTTTCCCCAGAGAAACAAAAGTCACCATGCCCGGCTCCTGATGTCAGTTTGCAGAAGGCACTTGGCACTGTCAAACCAGCCACTGTTGCCTCTGGGGGCACCTAGCTTCTGGGAGGTATCCTGATCCGTTCAGAATTTCAGAAGGCAGCCGGCCACTCCGTGCCACGGGGCCATGGACATGAATGATGGCCTTTCCTCCGAGAAACAAAAGTCACCAGGGTAGGTTCCTGATTTCAATTTGCAGGAGGCACTTGGCACTGTCAAACCAGCCACAGTTGCCTCTGGGGGCACTTGCATCTGGGAGGCATCCTGATCCATTCGGAATTTCAGCAGGCAGCCGGCCACTGCGGACCACGGGGCCCTGGGCACGAACGATGGCCTTTCCCCAGAGAAACAAAAGTCACCAGGCCAGGTTCCTGATGTCAGTTTGCAGGAGGCACTTGGCACTGTCAAACCAGCCACAGTTGCCTCTGAGGGCACCTTGCATCTGGGAGGCATCCTGATCCGTTCGGTGTTTCAGCAGGCAGCCGGCCACTCCGGGCCACGGGGCCCTGGACATGAATGATGGCCTTTCCCCAGAGAAACAAAAGTCACCAGCCTAGGTTCCTGATGTCAATTTGCAGGAGGCACTAGGCACTGTCAAAGCAGCCACACTTGCCTCTGGGTGTACCTTGCATCTAGGAGACATCATGATCCGTTCACAATTTTAGAAGGCAGCCGGCCACTGCGGGCCACGGGGCCCTGGACACGAACCATGGCCTTTCCCCACAGAAACAAAAGTCACCAGGCCAGCTTCCTCATGTCAGTTTGCAGGAGACATTTGGTACTGACAAACCATCCACAGTTGCCTCTGGGGGCACGTTGCATTTGGGAGGTATCCTGGTTTCGGAATTTCAGCAGGGAGCCGGTCACTCCGGGCCACCTTGCTCTGGACACTAACCATGGCCTTTCCCCAGAGAAACAAACTCACCACACCAACTTCCTGATGTCAGTACGCAGGAGGCACTTTGCACTGTCAAACCAGCCACAGTTGCCTCTGGGGGCACTTGCGTCTTGGAGGCATCCTGATCCGTTTGGAATTTCAGCAGGCAACCGGCCACTCCGGGCCACCGGGCCCTGGACACGAACCACGGCCTTTCCCCAGAGAAACAAAACTCAACAACCCAGGTTCCTGATGTCAGTTTGCAGGAGGCATTTGGCACTCACAAACCAGCCACAGTTGCCTCTGGGGTCACTTTGCATCTGGGAGGCATCCTGATCCGCCCAGAATTTCAGAAGGCAGCCGGCCACTCAGGGCCACAGGGCCATGGACACGAAAAATGGCCTTTCCCCAGACAAAGAAAAGTCACCGGCCCAGCTTCCTGATGTCAGTTTGCAGGAGGCATTTGGCATTCACAAACCAGCAACACTTGCCTCTGTGGGCACCTTGCGTCTGGGAGGCATCCTGATCCGTTCGGAATTTCAGAAGGCAGCTGGCCACTCCGGGCCACATTGCCCTGGACACTAACCATGGCCTTTCTCCACAGAAACAAAAGTCACCAGGCCAGGTTCCTGATGTCAGTGTTCAGAGGGCACGAGGCACTGTCAAACCAGCCACAGTTGCCTCTGGGGTACCTTGCATCTGAGAGATACCCTGATCAGTTCACAGTTTCAGAAGGCAGCCGGCCACTCCGAACCACAGGATCCTGGACCAGAACCATGGCCTTTCCCCCGAGAAACAAAAGTCACCAGGCCAGGTTCCTGATGTCAGTTTGCAGGAGGCATTTGGCACTGTCAAACCAGCCACACTTGCCTCTGGGGCACCTTAGATCTTGGAGTCATCGTGATCCGTTCATAATTTCTGCAGGCATCCGGCCACACCGGGCCACCGGGCCCTGGACACTAGCCATGGCCTTTCCCCAGAGAAACAAAAGTCAACAGTCCAGCTTCCTCATGTCAGTTTGCAGGAGATATTTGGTACTGACAAATCATCCACACTTGCCTCTGGGGGCACTTGTGTCTGGGAGGTATCCTGATCCGTTCAGAATTTCAGAAGGCAGCCGGCCACTGCGGGCCACTGGGCCATGGACATGAATGATGGCCTTTCCCCAGAGAAACAAAAGTCACCAGGCTAGGTTCCTGATTTCAATTTGCAGGAGGCACTTGGCACTGTCAAACCACCCACACTTGCCTCTGGGGGCACTTTGCATCTGGGAGGTATCCTGATTGTTTCGCAATTTCAGCAGGGAGCCGGCCACTCCGGGCCACCGGGCCCTGGACACGAACCATGGCCTTTCCCCAGACAAACAAAAGTCACCAGGCCCGGCTCCTGATGTCAGTTTGCAGAAGGCACTTGGCACTGTCAAACCAGCCACAGTTACCTCTGGGTGCACCTTGTATCTGGGAGACATCCTGATCCTTTTAGAATTTTACAAGGCAGCTGGCCACTCCAGGCCACCTTGCCCTGGACACTAATCATGGCCTTTCGCCAGAGAAACAAAAGTCACCAGGCCAGCTTCCTCATGTCAGTTTGCAGGAGACATTTGGTATTGACAAACCATCCACAGTTGCCTCTGGGGGCACGTTGCATTTGGGAGGTATCCTGATTGTTTCGGAATTTCAGCAGGGAGCCGGCCACTCCGGGCCATCGGGCCCTGGACATGAATGATGGTCTTTCCCCAGAGAAACAAACTCACCACACCAACTTCCTGATGTCAGTACGCAGGAGGCACTTGGCACTGTCAAACCAGCCACACTTGCCTCTGGGGGCACTTGCGTCTTGGAGGCATCCTGATCCGTTCTGTGTTTCAGAAGGCAACCGTCCACTCCGGGCCACCGGGCCCTGGACACGAACCACGGCCTTTCCCCAGAGAAACAAAACTCAACAACCCAGGTTCCTGATGTCTGTTTGCAGGGGGCATTTGGCACTGTCAAACCAGCCACAGTTGCCTCTGGGGTCACTTTGCATCTGGGAGGCATCCTGATCCGTTCAGAATTTCAGCAGGCAGCCGGCCACTCAGGGCCATAGGGCCATGGACACGAAAAATGGCCTTTCCCCATACAAAGAAAAGTCACCGGCCCAGCTTCCTGATGTCAGTTTGCAGGAGGCATTTGGCATTCAACAAACCAGCAACACTTGCCTCTGTGGGCACATTGCATCTGGGAGGCATCCTGATCCGTTCGGAATTTGAGCAGGCAGCCGGCCACTGCGGACCACGGGGCCCTGGACAAGAACGATGGCCTTTCCCCAGACAAACAAAAGTCACCAGGCTAGGTTCCTGATGTCAGTTTGCAGGAGGCACTTGGCACTGTCAAACCAGCCACACTTGCCTCTGGGGGCACTTGCGTCTGGGAGGCATCCTGATCCGTTCGGAATTTCAGCAGGCAGCCGGCCACTCCGGGCCACCGCGCCATGGACATGAATGATGGCCTTTCCCCAGAGAAACAAAAGTCACCAGGCTAGGTTCCTGATTTCAATTTGCTGGAGGCACTTGGCACTGTCAAACCAGCCACACTTGCCTCTGGGGGCACTTTGCATCTGGGAGGCATCCTGATCCGTTCGCAATTTCAGCAGGCAGCCGGCCACTGCGGACCACGGGGCCCTGGGCACGAACGATATCCTTCCCCCACAGAAACAAAAGTCACCAGGCCAGGTTCCTCATGTCAGTTTGCAGGAGGCACTTGGCACTGTCAAACCAGCCACAGTTGCCTCTGGGTGCACCTTGTATCTGGGAGACATCCTGATCCTTTTAGAATTTTACAAGGCAGCTGGCCACTCCGGGCCACCTTGCCCTGGACACTAACCATGGCCTTTCTCCACAGAAACAAAAGTCACCAGGCCAGGTTCCTGATGTCAGTTTTCAGAGGGCACGAGGCACTGTCAAACCAGCCACTGTTGCCTCTGGGGGTACCTTGCATCTGAGAGATATCCTGATCTGTTCACAATTTCAGAAGGCAGCCGGCCACTCCGGACCACAGGGTCCTGGACACGAACCATGGCCTTTCCCCAGAGAAACAAAAGTCACCAGGCCCGGCTCCTGATGTCAGTTTGCAGAAGGCACTTGGCACTGTCAAACCAGCCACACTTGCCTCTGGGGGCACCTACTATCTAGGAGGTATCCTGATCCGTTCAGAATTTCAGAATGCAGCCGGCCACTCCGGGCCACTGGGCCATGGACATGAATGATGGCCTTTCCCCAGAGAAACAAAAGTCACCAGGCCAGGTTCCTCATGTTAGTTTGCAGGAGGCACTTGGCACTGTCAAACCAGCCACAGTTGCCTCTGAGGGCACCTTGCATCTGGGAGGCATCCTGATCCATTCGGTGTTTCAGAAGGCAGCTGGCCACACCGGGCCAATGGACCCTGGACATGAATGATGGTTTTTCCCCAGAGAAACAAACTCACCACACCAACTTCCTGATGTCAATACGCAGGAGGCACTTGGCACTGTCAAACCAGCCACACTTGCCCCTGGGGGCACTTGCATCTGGGAGGCATCCTGATCCGTTCGCAATTTCAGCAGTCAGCCGGCCACTCCGGGCCACGGGGCCCTGGACATGAATGATGGCCTTTCCCCACAGAAACAAAAGTCACCAGGCTAGGTTCCTGATGTCAATTTGCAGGAGGCACTTGGCACTGTCAAACCAGCTACACTTGCCTGTGGGGGTACCTTGCATCTAGGAGACATCATGATCCGTTCACAATTTCAGAAGGCAGCCGGCCACTGCGGGCCACAGGGCCATGGACATGAATGATGGCCTTTCCCCAGAGAAACAAAAGTCACCAGGCTAGGTTCCTGATTTCAATTTGCAGGAGGCACTTGGCACTGTCAAACCACCCACACTTGCCTCTGGGGACACTTTGCATCTGGGAGGTATCCTGATACGTTCGGAATTTTAGCAGGCAGCAGGCTACACCGGAACACGGGGCCCTGGACACGAACCATGGCCTTTCCCCAGACAAACAAAAGTCACCAGGCCCGGCTCCTGATGTCAGTTTGCAGGAGGCACTTGGCACTGTCAAACCAGCCGCACTTGCCTCTGAGGGCACCTTGCATCTGGGAGGCATCCTGATCCGTTTGGTGTTTCAGAAGGCAGCTGGCCACTCCGGGCCACCTTGCCGTGGACAAGAACCATGGCCTTCCCCCACAGAAACAAAAGTCACCAGGCCAGGTTCCTGATGTCAGTTTGCAGGAGGCACTTGGCACTGTCAAACCAGCCACAGTTGCCTCTGGGTGCACCTTGTATCTGAGAGATATCCTGATTTGTTCACAATTTCAGAAGGCAGCCGGCCACTCCGGACCACAGGGTCCTGGACACGAACTATGGCCTTTCCCCAGACAAACAAAAGTCACCAGGCCCGGCTCCTGATGTCAGTTTGCAGAAGGCACTTGGTACTGTCAAAGCAGCCACACTTGCCTCTGGGGGCACCTAGCATCTAGGAGGTATCCTGATCCGTTCAGAATTTCAGAATGCAGCCGGCCACACCGGGCCAATGGACCCTGGACATGAATGATGGTCTTTCCCCAGAGAAACAAACGCACCACACCAAATTCCTGATGTCAATACGCAGGAGGCACTTGGCACTGTCAAACCAGCCACACTTGCCTCTGGGGGCACTTGCATCTGGGAGGCATCCTGATCCGTTTGGAATTTCAGCAGGCAGCCGGCCACTCCGGGCCACGGGGCCCTGGACATGAAGGATGGCCTTTCCCCAGAGAAACAAAAGTCACCAGGCTAGGTTCCTGATGTCAATTTGCAGGAGGCACTTGGCACTGTCAAACCAGCTACACTTGCCTCTGGGGGCACTTTGCATCTGGGAGGCATCCTGATCCGTTCGCAATTTCAGCAGGCAGCCGGCCACAGCGGACCACGGGGCCCTGGGCACGAACGATGGCCTTTCCCCAGAGAAACAAAAGTCACCAGGCCAGGTTCCTGATGTCACTTTGCAGTAGGCACTTGGCACTGTCAAACCAGCCACAGTTGCCTCTGAGGGCACCTTGCATCTGGGAGGCATCCTGATCCGTTTGGTGTTTCAGAAGGCAGCTGGCCACTCCGGGCCACCTTGCCGTGGACACTAACGATGGCCTTCCCCCACAGAAACAAAAGTCACCAGGCCAGGTTCCTCATGTCAGTTTGCAGGAGGCACTTGGCACTGTCAAACCAGCCACAGTTGCCTCTGGGTGCACCTTGTATCTGGGAGACATCCTGATCCTTTTAGAATTTTACAAGGCAGCTGGCCACTCCGGGCCACCTCGCCCTGGACACTAACCATGGCCTTTCCCCAGAGAAACAAAAGTCACCAGGCCAGGTTCCTGATTTCAGTTTTCAGAGGGCACGAGGCACTGTCAAACCAGCCACAGTTGCCTCTGGGGGTACCTTGCATCTGAGAGATATCCTGATCTGTTCACAATTTCAGAAGGCAGCCGGCCACTCCGGACCACAGGGTCCTGGACACGAACCATGGCCTTTCCCCAGAGAAACAAAAGTCACCATGCCCGGCTCCTGATGTCAGTTTGCAGAAGGCACTTGGCACTGTCAAACCAGCCACACTTGCCTCTGGGGGCACCTAGCATCTAGGAGGTATCCTGATCCGTTCAGAATTTCAGAATGCAGCCGGCCACTCCGGGCCACTGGGCCATGGACATGAATGATGGCCTTTCCCCAGAGAAACAAAAGTCACCAGGCCAGGTTCCTCATGTTAGTTTGCAGGAGGCACTTGGCACTGTCAAACCAGCCACACTTGCCGCTGAGGGCACCTTTCATCTGGGAGGCATCCTGATCCATTCGGTGTTTCAGAAGGCAGCCGGCCACACCGGGCCAATGGACCCTGGACATGAATGATGGTCTTTCCCCAGAGAAACAAACTCACCACACCAACTTCCTGATGTCAATACGCAGGAGGCACTTGGCACTGTCAAACCAGCCACACTTGCCTCTGGGGGCACTTGCATCTGGGAGGCATCCTGATCCGTTCGCAATTTCAGCAGGCAGCCGGCCACTCCGGGCCACGGGGCCCTGGACATGAATGATGGCCTTTCCCCACAGAAACAAAAGTCACCAGGCTAGGTTCCTGATGTCAATTTGCAGGAGACATTTGGTATTGACAAACCATCCACAGTTGCCTCTGGGGGCACGTTGCATTTGGGAGGTATCCTGATTGTTTCGGAATTTCAGCAGGGAGCCGGCCACTCCGGGCCATCGGGCCCTGGACATGAATGATGGTCTTTCCCCAGAGAAACAAACTCAGCACACCAACTTCCTGATGTCAGTACGCAGGAGGCACTTGGCACTGTCAAACCAGCCACACTTGCCTCTGGGGGCACTTGCGTCTTGGAGGCATCCTGATCCGTTCTGTGTTTCAGAAGGCAACCGTCCACTCCGGGCCACCGGGCCCTGGACACGAACCACGGCCTTTCCCCAGAGGAACAAAACTCAACAACCCAGGTTCCTGATGTCTCTTTGCAGGGGGCATTTGGCACTGTCAAACCAGCCACAGTTGCCTCTGGGGTCACTTTGCATCTGGGAGGCATCCTGATCCGTTCAGAATTTCAGCAGGCAGCCGGCCACTCAGGGCCACAGGGCCATGGACACGAAAAATGGCCTTTCCCCATACAAAGAAAAGTCACCGGCCCAGCTTCCTGATGTCAGTTTGCAGGAGGCATTTGGCATTCAACAAACCAGCAACACTTGCCTCTGTGGGCACATTGCATCTGGGAGGCATCCTGATCCGTTCGGAATTTGAGCAGGCAGCCGGCCACTGCGGACCACGGGGCCCTGGACAAGAACGATGGCCTTTCCCCAGACAAACAAAAGTCACCAGCCTAGGTTCCTGATGTCAGTTTGCAGGAGGCACTTGGCACTGTCAAACCAGCCACACTTGCCTCTGGGGGCACTTGCGTCTGGGAGGCATCCTGATCCGTTCGGAATTTGAGCAGGCAGCCGGCCACTCCGGGCCACCGGGCCATGGACATGAATGATGGCCTTTCCCCACAGAAACAATAGTCACCAGCCTAGGTTCCTGATGTAAATTTGCAGGAGGCACTTGGCACTGTCAAACCAGCCACAGTTGCCTGTGGGGGTACCTTGCATCTGGGAGACATCATGATCCGTTCACAATTTCAGAAGGCAGCCGGCCACTGCGGGCCACGGGGCCCTGGACATGAATGATGGCCTTTCCCCACAGAAACAAAAGTCACCAGGCCAGGTTCCTCATGTTAGTTTGCAGGAGGCACTTGGCATTGTCAAACCAGCCACAGTTACCTCTGGGTGCACCTTGTATCTGGGAGACATCCTGATCCTTTTAGAATTTTACAAGGCAGCCGGCCACTCCGGACCGCAGGGTCCTGGACACGAACCATGGCCTTTCCCCAGAGAAACAAAAGTCACCAGGCCAGGTTCCTGATGTCAGTTTTCAGAGGGCACGAGGCACTGTCAAACCAGCCACAGTTGCCTCTGGGGGTACCTTGCATCTGAGAGATATCCTGATCTGTTCACAATTTCAGAAGGCAGCCGGCCACTCCGGACCACAGGGTCCTGGACACGAACCATGGCCTTTCCCCAGACAAACAAAAGTCACCAGGCCCGGCTCCTGATGTCAGTTTGCAGAAGGCACTTGGCACTGTCAAACCAGCCACAGTTGCCTCTGGGGGCACCTAGCATCTAGGAGGTATCCTGATCCGTTCAGAATTTCAGAATGCAGCCGGCCACTCCGGGCCACTGGGCCATGGACATGAATGATGGCCTTTCCCCAGAGAAACAAAAGTCACCAGGCCAGGTTCCTCATGTTAGTTTGCAGGAGGCACTTGGCACTGTCAAACCAGCCACACTTGCCTCTGGGGGCACTTTGCATCTGGGAGGCATCCTGATCCGTTCGCAATTTCAGCAGGCAGCCGGCCACTGCGGACCACGGGGCCCTGGGCACGAACGATATCCTTCCCCCACAGAAACAAAAGTCACCAGGCCAGGTTCCTCATGTCAGTTTGCAGGAGGCACTTGGCACTGTCAAACCAGCCACAGTTGCCTCTGGGTGCACCTTGTATCTGGGAGACATCCTGATCCTTTTAGAATTTTACAAGGGAGCTGGCCACTCCGGGCCACCTTGCCCTGGACACTAACCATGGCCTTTCTCCACAGAAACAAAAGTCACCAGGCCAGGTTCCTGATGTCAGTTTTCAGAGGGCACGAGGCACTGTCAAACCAGGCACTGTTGCCTCTGGGGGTACCTTGCATCTGAGAGATATCCTGATCTGTTCACAATTTCAGAAGGCAGCCGGCCACTCCGGACCACAGGGTCCTGGACACGAACCATGGCCTTTCCCCAGAGAAACAAAAGTCACCAGGCCCGGCTCCTGATGTCAGTTTGCAGAAGGCACTTGGCACTGTCAAACCAGCCACACTTGCCTCTGGGGGCACCTACTATCTAGGAGGTATCCTGATCCGTTCAGAATTTCAGAATGCAGCCGGCCACTCCGGGCCACTGGGCCATGGACATGAATGATGGCCTTTCCCCAGAGAAACAAAAGTCACCAGGCCAGGTTCCTCATGTTAGTTTGCAGGAGGCACTTGGCACTGTCAAACCAGCCACAGTTGCCTCTGAGGGCACCTTGCATCTGGGAGGCATCCTGATCCATTCGGTGTTTCAGAAGGCAGCTGGCCACACCGGGCCAATGGACCCTGGACATGAATGATGGTTTTTCCCCAGAGAAACAAACTCACCACACCAACTTCCTGATGTCAATACGCAGGAGGCACTTGGCACTGTCAAACCAGCCACACTTGCCCCTGGGGGCACTTGCATCTGGGAGGCATCCTGATCCGTTCGCAATTTCAGCAGTCAGCCGGCCACTCCGGGCCACGGGGCCCTGGACATGAATGATGGCCTTTCCCCACAGAAACAAAAGTCACCAGGCTAGGTTCCTGATGTCAATTTGCAGGAGGCACTTGGCACTGTCAAACCAGCTACACTTGCCTGTGGGGGTACCTTGCATCTAGGAGACATCATGATCCGTTCACAATTTCAGAAGGCAGCCGGCCACTGCGGGCCACAGGGCCATGGACATGAATGATGGCCTTTCCCCAGAGAAACAAAAGTCACCAGGCTAGGTTCCTGATTTCAATTTGCAGGAGGCACTTGGCACTGTCAAACCACCCACACTTGCCTCTGGGGACACTTTGCATCTGGGAGGTATCCTGATACGTTCGGAATTTTAGCAGGCAGCAGGCTACACCGGAACACGGGGCCCTGGACACGAACCATGGCCTTTCCCCAGACAAACAAAAGTCACCAGGCCCGGCTCCTGATGTCAGTTTGCAGGAGGCACTTGGCACTGTCAAACCAGCCGCACTTGCCTCTGAGGGCACCTTGCATCTGGGAGGCATCCTGATCCGTTTGGTGTTTCAGAAGGCAGCTGGCCACTCCGGGCCACCTTGCCGTGGACAAGAACCATGGCCTTCCCCCACAGAAACAAAAGTCACCAGGCCAGGTTCCTGATGTCAGTTTGCAGGAGGCACTTGGCACTGTCAAACCAGCCACAGTTGCCTCTGGGTGCACCTTGTATCTGAGAGATATCCTGATTTGTTCACAATTTCAGAAGGCAGCCGGCCACTCCGGACCACAGGGTCCTGGACACGAACTATGGCCTTTCCCCAGACAAACAAAAGTCACCAGGCCCGGCTCCTGATGTCAGTTTGCAGAAGGCACTTGGTACTGTCAAAGCAGCCACACTTGCCTCTGGGGGCACCTAGCATCTAGGAGGTATCCTGATCCGTTCAGAATTTCAGAATGCAGCCGGCCACACCGGGCCAATGGACCCTGGACATGAATGATGGTCTTTCCCCAGAGAAACAAACGCACCACACCAACTTCCTGATGTCAATACGCAGGAGGCACTTGGCACTGTCAAACCAGCCACACTTGCCTCTGGGGGCACTTGCATCTGGGAGGCATCCTGATCCGTTTGGAATTTCAGCAGGCAGCCGGCCACTCCGGGCCACGGGGCCCTGGACATGAAGGATGGCCTTTCCCCAGAGAAACAAAAGTCACCAGGCTAGGTTCCTGATGTCAATTTGCAGGAGGCACTTGGCACTGTCAAACCAGCTACACTTGCCTCTGGGGGCACTTTGCATCTGGGAGGCATCCTGATCCGTTCGCAATTTCAGCAGGCAGCCGGCCACAGCGGACCACGGGGCCCTGGGCACGAACGATGGCCTTTCCCCAGAGAAACAAAAGTCACCAGGCCAGGTTCCTGATGTCACTTTGCAGTAGGCACTTGGCACTGTCAAACCAGCCACAGTTGCCTCTGAGGGCACCTTGCATCTGGGAGGCATCCTGATCCGTTTGGTGTTTCAGAAGGCAGCTGGCCACTCCGGGCCACCTTGCCGTGGACACTAACGATGGCCTTCCCCCACAGAAACAAAAGTCACCAGGCCAGGTTCCTCATGTCAGTTTGCAGGAGGCACTTGGCACTGTCAAACCAGCCACAGTTGCCTCTGGGTGCACCTTGTATCTGGGAGACATCCTGATCCTTTTAGAATTTTACAAGGCAGCTGGCCACTCCGGGCCACCTCGCCCTGGACACTAACCATGGCCTTTCCCCAGAGAAACAAAAGTCACCAGGCCAGGTTCCTGATGTCAGTTTTCAGAGGGCACGAGGCACTGTCAAACCAGCCACAGTTGCCTCTGGGGGTACCTTGCATCTGAGAGATATCCTGATCTGTTCACAATTTCAGAAGGCAGCCGGCCACTCCGGACCACAGGGTCCTGGACACGAACCATGGCCTTTCCCCAGAGAAACAAAAGTCACCAGGCCCGGCTCCTGATGTCAGTTTGCAGAAGGCACTTGGCACTGTCAAACCAGCCACACTTGCCTCTGGGGGCACCTAGCATCTAGGAGGTATCCTGATCCGTTCAGAATTTCAGAATGCAGCCGGCCACTCCGGGCCACTGGGCCATGGACATGAATGATGGCCTTTCCCCAGAGAAACAAAAGTCACCAGGCCAGGTTCCTCATGTTAGTTTGCAGGAGGCACTTGGCACTGTCAAACCAGCCACACTTGCCGCTGAGGGCACCTTTCATCTGGGAGGCATCCTGATCCATTCGGTGTTTCAGAAGGCAGCCGGCCACACCGGGCCAATGGACCCTGGACATGAATGATGGTCTTTCCCCAGAGAAACAAACTCACCACACCAACTTCCTGATGTCAATACGCAGGAGGCACTTGGCACTGTCAAACCAGCCACACTTGCCTCTGGGGGCACTTGCATCTGGGAGGCATCCTGATCCGTTCGCAATTTCAGCAGGCAGCCGGCCACTCCGGGCCACGGGGCCCTGGACATGAATGATGGCCTTTCCCCACAGAAACAAAAGTCACCAGGCTAGGTTCCTGATGTCAATTTGCAGGAGACATTTGGTATTGACAAACCATCCACAGTTGCCTCTGGGGGCACGTTGCATTTGGGAGGTATCCTGATTGTTTCGGAATTTCAGCAGGGAGCCGGCCACTCCGGGCCATCGGGCCCTGGACATGAATGATGGTCTTTCCCCAGAGAAACAAACTCAGCACACCAACTTCCTGATGTCAGTACGCAGGAGGCACTTGGCACTGTCAAACCAGCCACACTTGCCTCTGGGGGCACTTGCGTCTTGGAGGCATCCTGATCCGTTCTGTGTTTCAGAAGGCAACCGTCCACTCCGGGCCACCGGGCCCTGGACACGAACCACGGCCTTTCCCCAGAGGAACAAAACTCAACAACCCAGGTTCCTGATGTCTCTTTGCAGGGGGCATTTGGCACTGTCAAACCAGCCACAGTTGCCTCTGGGGTCACTTTGCATCTGGGAGGCATCCTGATCCGTTCAGAATTTCAGCAGGCAGCCGGCCACTCAGGGCCATAGGGCCATGGACACGAAAAATGGCCTTTCCCCATACAAAGAAAAGTCACCGGCCCAGCTTCCTGATGTCAGTTTGCAGGAGGCATTTGGCATTCAACAAACCAGCAACACTTGCCTCTGTGGGCACATTGCATCTGGGAGGCATCCTGATCCGTTCGGAATTTGAGCAGGCAGCCGGCCACTGCGGACCACGGGGCCCTGGACAAGAACGATGGCCTTTCCCCAGACAAACAAAAGTCACCAGCCTAGGTTCCTGATGTCAGTTTGCAGGAGGCACTTGGCACTGTCAAACCAGCCACACTTGCCTCTGGGGGCACTTGCGTCTGGGAGGCATCCTGATCCGTTCGGAATTTGAGCAGGCAGCCGGCCACTCCGGGCCACCGGGCCATGGACATGAATGATGGCCTTTCCCCACAGAAACAATAGTCACCAGCCTAGGTTCCTGATGTAAATTTGCAGGAGGCACTTGGCACTGTCAAACCAGCCACAGTTGCCTGTGGGGGTACCTTGCATCTGGGAGACATCATGATCCGTTCACAATTTCAGAAGGCAGCCGGCCACTGCGGGCCACGGGGCCCTGGACATGAATGATGGCCTTTCCCCACAGAAACAAAAGTCACCAGGCCAGGTTCCTCATGTTAGTTTGCAGGAGGCACTTGGCATTGTCAAACCAGCCACAGTTACCTCTGGGTGCACCTTGTATCTGGGAGACATCCTGATCCTTTTAGAATTTTACAAGGCAGCCGGCCACTCCGGACCGCAGGGTCCTGGACACGAACCATGGCCTTTCCCCAGAGAAACAAAAGTCACCAGGCCAGGTTCCTGATGTCAGTTTTCAGAGGGCACGAGGCACTGTCAAACCAGCCACAGTTGCCTCTGGGGGTACCTTGCATCTGAGAGATATCCTGATCTGTTCACAATTTCAGAAGGCAGCCGGCCACTCCGGACCACAGGGTCCTGGACACGAACCATGGCCTTTCCCCAGACAAACAAAAGTCACCAGGCCCGGCTCCTGATGTCAGTTTGCAGAAGGCACTTGGCACTGTCAAACCAGCCACAGTTGCCTCTGGGGGCACCTAGCATCTAGGAGGTATCCTGATCCGTTCAGAATTTCAGAATGCAGCCGGCCACTCCGGGCCACTGGGCCATGGACATGAATGATGGCCTTTCCCCAGAGAAACAAAAGTCACCAGGCCAGGTTCCTCATGTTAGTTTGCAGGAGGCACTTGGCACTGTCAAACCAGCCACACTTGCCTCTGAGGGCACCTTGCATCTGGGAGGCATCCTGATCCATTCGGTGTTTCAGAAGGCAGCCGGCCACACCGGGCCAATGGACCCTGGACATGAATGATGGTCTTTCCCCAGAGAAACAAACTCACCACACCAACTTCCTGATGTCAATACGCAGGAGGCACTTGGCACTGTCAAACCAGCCACACTTGCCTCTGGGGGCACTTGCATCTGGGAGGCATCCTGATCCGTTTGGAATTTCAGCAGGCAGCCGGCCACTCCGGGCCACGGGGCCCTGGACATGAAGGATGGCCTTTCCCCACAGAAACAAAAGTCACCAGGCTAGGTTCCTGATGTCAATTTGCAGGAGGCACTTGGCACTGTCAAACCAGCTACACTTGCCTGTGGGGGTACCTTGCATCTAGGAGACATCATGATCCGTTCACAATTTCAGAAGGCAGCCGGCCACTCCGGGCCACTGGGCCATGGACATGAATGATGGCCTTTCCCCAGAGAAACAAAAGTCACCAGGCTAGGTTCCTGATTTCAATTTGCAGGAGGCACTTGGCACTGTCAAACCACCCACACTTGCCTCTGGGGACACGTTGCATCTGGGAGGTATCCTGATTGTTTCGGAATTTCAGCAGGGAGCCGGCCACTTCGGGCCACCGGGCCCTGGACACTAACCATGGCCTTTCCCCAGAGAAACAAAAGTCACCAGGCCAGCTTCCTCATGTCAGTTTGCAGGAGACATTTGGTATTGACAAACCATCCACAGTTGCCTCTGGGGGCACGTTGCATTTGGGAGGTATCCTGATTGTTTCGGAATTTCAGCAGGGAGCCGGCCACTCCGGGCCATCGGGCCCTGGACATGAATGATGGTCTTTCCCCAGAGAAACAAACTCACCACACCAACTTCCTGATGTCAGTACGCAGGAGGCACTTGGCACTGTCAAACCAGCCACACTTGCCTCTGGGGGCACTTGCGTCTTGGAGGCATCCTGATCCGTTCTGTGTTTCAGAAGGCAACCGGCCACTCCGGGCCACCGGGCCCTGGACACGAACCACAGCCTTTCCCCAGAGAAACAAAACTCAACAACCCAGGTTCCTGATGTCTGTTTGCAGGGGGCATTTGGCACTGTCAAACCAGCCACAGTTGCCTCTGGGGTCACTTTGCATCTGGGAGGCATCCTGATCCGTTCAGAATTTCAGCGGGCAGCCGGCCACTCAGGGCCACAGGGCCATGGACACGAAAAATGGCCTTTCCCCATACAAAGAAAAGTCACCGGCCCAGCTTCCTGATGTCAGTTTGCAGGAGGCATTTGGCATTCCACAAACCAGCAACACTTGCCTCTGTGGGCACATTGCATCTGGGAGGCATCCTGATCCGTTCGGAATTTGAGCAGGCAGCCGGCCACTGCGGACCACGGGGCCCTGGACAAGAACGATGGCCTTTCCCCAGACAAACAAAAGTCACCAGGCCCGGCTCCTGATGTCAGTTTGCAGAAGGCACTTGGCACTGTCAAACCAGCCACACTTGCCTCTGGGGGCACCTACTATCTAGGAGGTATCCTGATCCGTTCAGAATTTCAGAATGCAGCCGGCCACTCCGGGCCACTGGGCCATGGACATGAATGATGGCCTTTCCCCAGAGAAACAAAAGTCACCAGGCCAGGTTCCTCATGTTAGTTTGCAGGAGGCACTTGGCACTGTCAAACCAGCCACAGTTGCCTCTGAGGGCACCTTGCATCTGGGAGGCATCCTGATCCATTCGGTGTTTCAGAAGGCAGCTGGCCACACCGGGCCAATGGACCCTGGACATGAATGATGGTTTTTCCCCAGAGAAACAAACTCACCACACCAACTTCCTGATGTCAATACGCAGGAGGCACTTGGCACTGTCAAACCAGCCACACTTGCCTCTGGGGGCACTTGCATCTGGGAGGCATCCTGATCCGTTCGGAATTTCAGCAGTCAGCCGGCCACTCCGGGCCACGGGGCCCTGGACATGAATGATGGCCTTTCCCCACAGAAACAAAAGTCACCAGGCTAGGTTCCTGATGTCAATTTGCAGGAGGCACTTGGCACTGTCAAACCAGCTACACTTGCCTGTGGGGGTACTTTGCATCTAGGAGACATCATGATCCGTTCACAATTTCAGAAGGCAGCCGGCCACTGCGGGCCACAGGGCCATGGACATGAATGATGGCCTTTCCCCAGAGAAACAAAAGTCACCAGGCTAGGTTCCTGATTTCAATTTGCAGGAGGCACTTGGCACTGTCAAACCACCCACACTTGCCTCTGGGGACACTTTGCATCTGGGAGGTATCCTGATACGTTCGGAATTTTAGCAGGCAGCAGGCTACACCGGAACACGGGGCCCTGGACACGAACCATGGCCTTTCCCCAGACAAACAAAAGTCACCAGGCCCGGCTCCTGATGTCAGTTTGCAGGAGGCACTTGGCACTGTCAAACCAGCCGCACTTGCCTCTGAGGGCACCTTGCATCTGGGAGGCATCCTGATCCGTTTGGTGTTTCAGAAGGCAGCTGGCCACTCCGGGCCACCTTGCCGTGGACAAGAACCATGGCCTTCCCCCACAGAAACAAAAGTCACCAGGCCAGGTTCCTGATGTCAGTTTGCAGGAGGCACTTGGCACTGTCAAACCAGCCACAGTTGCCTCTGGGTGCACCTTGTATCTGAGAGATATCCTGATTTGTTCACAATTTCAGAAGGGAGCCGGCCACTCCGGACCACAGGGTCCTGGACACGAACCATGGCCTTTCCCCAGACAAACAAAAGTCACCAGGCCCGGCTCCTGATGTCAGTTTGCAGAAGGCACTTGGTACTGTCAAACCAGCCACACTTGCCTCTGGGGGCACCTAGCATCTAGGAGGTATCCTGATCCGTTCAGAATTTCAGAATGCAGCCGGCCACACCGGGCCAATGGACCCTGGACATGAATGATGGTCTTTCCCCAGAGAAACAAACGCACCACACCAACTTCCTGATGTCAATACGCAGGAGGCACTTGGCACTGTCAAACCAGCCACACTTGCCTCTGGGGGCACTTGCATCTGGGAGGCATCCTGATCCGTTTGGAATTTCAGCAGGCAGCCGGCCACTCCGGGCCACGGGGCCCTGGACATGAAGGATGGCCTTTCCCCAGAGAAACAAAAGTCACCAGGCTAGGTTCCTGATGTCAATTTGCAGGAGGCACTTGGCACTGTCAAACCAGCTACACTTGCCTCTGGGGGCACTTTGCATCTGGGAGGCATCCTGATCCGTTCGCAATTTCAGCAGGCAGCCGGCCACAGCGGACCACGGGGCCCTGGGCACGAACGATGGCCTTTCCCCAGAGAAACAAAAGTCACCAGGCCAGGTTCCTGATGTCACTTTGCAGTAGGCACTTGGCACTGTCAAACCAGCCACAGTTGCCTCTGAGGGCACCTTGCATCTGGGAGGCATCCTGATCCGTTTGGTGTTTCAGAAGGCAGCTGGCCACTCCGGGCCACCTTGCCGTGGACACTAACGATGGCCTTCCCCCACAGAAACAAAAGTCACCAGGCCAGGTTCCTCATGTCAGTTTGCAGGAGGCACTTGGCACTGTCAAACCAGCCACAGTTGCCTCTGGGTGCACCTTGTATCTGGGAGACATCCTGATCCTTTTAGAATTTTACAAGGCAGCTGGCCACTCCGGGACACCTCGCCCTGAACACTAACCATGGCCTTTCCCCAGAGAAACAAAAGTCACCAGGCCATGTTCCTGATGTCAGTTTTCAGAGGGCACGAGGCACTGTCAAACCAGCCACAGTTGCCTCTGGGGGTACCTTGCATCTGAGAGATATCCTGATCTGTTCACAATTTCAGAAGGCAGCCGGCCACTCCGGACCACAGGGTCCTGGACACGAACCATGGCCTTTCCCCAGAGAAACAAAAGTCACCAGGCCCGGCTCCTGATGTCAGTTTGCAGAAGGCACTTGGCACTGTCAAACCAGCCACACTTGCCTCTGGGGGCACCTAGCATCTAGGAGGTATCCTGATCCGTTCAGAATTTCAGAATGCAGCCGGCCACTCCGGGCCACTGGGCCATGGACATGAATGATGGCCTTTCCCCAGAGAAACAAAAGTCACCAGGCCAGGTTCCTCATGTTAGTTTGCAGGAGGCACTTGGCACTGTCAAACCAGCCACACTTGCCTCTGAGGGCACCTTGCATCTGGGAGGCATCCTGATCCATTCGGTGTTTCAGAAGGCAGCCGGCCACACCGGGCCAATGGACCCTGGACATGAATGATGGTCTTTCCCCAGAGAAACAAACTCACCACACCAACTTCCTGATGTCAATACGCAGGAGGCACTTGGCACTGTCAAACCAGCCACACTTGCCTCTGGGGGCACTTGCATCTGGGAGGCATCCTGATCCGTTCGCAATTTCAGCAGGCAGCCGGCCACTCCGGGCCACGGGGCCCTGGACATGAATGATGGCCTTTCCCCACAGAAACAAAAGTCACCAGGCTAGGTTCCTGATGTCAATTTGCAGGAGACATTTGGTATTGACAAACCATCCACAGTTGCCTCTGGGGGCACGTTGCATTTGGGAGGTATCCTGATTGTTTCGGAATTTCAGCAGGGAGCCGGCCACTCCGGGCCATCGGGCCCTGGACATGAATGATGGTCTTTCCCCAGAGAAACAAACTCACCACACCAACTTCCTGATGTCAGTACGCAGGAGGCACTTGGCACTGTCAAACCAGCCACACTTGCCTCTGGGGGCACTTGCGTCTTGGAGGCATCCTGATCCGTTCTGTGTTTCAGAAGGCAACCGTCCACTCCGGGCCACCGGGCCCTGGACACGAACCACGGCCTTTCCCCAGAGGAACAAAACTCAACAACCCAGGTTCCTGATGTCTTTTTGCAGGGGGCATTTGGCACTGTCAAACCAGCCACAGTTGCCTCTGGGGTCACTTTGCATCTGGGAGGCATCCTGATCCGTTCAGAATTTCAGCAGGCAGCCGGCCACTCAGGGCCACAGGGCCATGGACACGAAAAATGGCCTTTCCCCATACAAAGAAAAGTCACCGGCCCAGCTTCCTGATGTCAGTTTGCAGGAGGCACTTGGCATTCAACAAACCAGCAACACTTGCCTCTGTGGGCACATTGCATCTGGGAGGCATCCTGATCCGTTCGGAATTTGAGCAGGCAGCTGGCCACTGCGGACCACGGGGCCCTGGACAAGAACGATGGCCTTTCCCCAGACAAACAAAAGTCACCAGGCTAGGTTCCTGATGTCAGTTTGCAGGAGGCACTTGGCACTGTCAAACCAGCCACAGTTGCCTCTGGGGGCACTTGCGTCTGGGAGGCATCCTGATCCGTTCGGAATTTGAGCAGGCAGCCGGCCACTCCGGGCCACCGGGCCATGGACATGAATGATGGCCTTTCCCCACAGAAACAAAAGTCACCAGCCTAGGTTCCTGATGTCAATTTGCAGGAGGCACTTGGCACTGTCAAACCAGCCACAGTTGCCTGTGGGGGTACCTTGCATCTGGGAGACATCATGATCCGTTCACAATTTCAGAAGGCAGCCGGCCACTGCGGGCCACGGGGCCCTGGACATGAATGATGGCCTTTCCCCAGAGAAACAAAAGTCACCAGGGTAGGTTCCTGATGTCAGTTTGCCGCAGGCACTTGGCACTGTCAAACCAGCCACACTTGCCTCTGGGGGCATTTTGCATCTGGGAGGTATCCCGATCCGTTCGGAATTGCAGCAGGCAGCCGGCCACTCTGGGCCACGGGGCCCTGGACATGAATGATGGCCTTTCCCCACAGAAACAAAAGTCACCAGGCCAGGTTCCTCATGTTAGTTTGCAGGAGGCACTTGGCATTGTCAAACCAGCCACAGTTACCTCTGGGTGCACCTTGTATCTGGGAGACATCCTGATCCTTTTAGAATTTTACAAGGCAGCCGGCCACTCCGGACCGCAGGGTCCTGGACACGAACCATGGCCTTTCCCCAGAGAAACAAAAGTCACCAGGCCAGGTTCCTGATGTCAGTTTTCAGAGGGCACGAGGCACTGTCAAACCAGCCACAGTTGCCTCTGGGGGTACCTTGCATCTGAGAGATATCCTGATCTGTTCACAATTTCAGAAGGCAGCCGGCCACTCCGGACCACAGGGTCCTGGACACGAACCATGGCCTTTCCCCAGAGAAACAAAAGTCACCAGGCCCGGCTCCTGATGTCAGTTTGCAGAAGGCACTTGGCACTGTCAAACCAGCCACACTTGCCTCTGGGGGCACCTACTATCTAGGAGGTATCCTGATCCGTTCAGAATTTCAGAATGCAGCCGGCCACTCCGGGCCACTGGGCCATGGACATGAATGATGGCCTTTCCCCAGAGAAACAAAAGTCACCAGGCCAGGTTCCTCATGTTAGTTTGCAGGAGGCACTTGGCACTGTCAAACCAGCCACAGTTGCCTCTGAGGGCACCTTGCATCTGGGAGGCATCCTGATCCATTCGGTGTTTCAGAAGGCAGCTGGCCACACCGGGCCAATGGACCCTGGACATGAATGATGGTTTTTCCCCAGAGAAACAAACTCACCACACCAACTTCCTGATGTCAATACGCAGGAGGCACTTGGCACTGTCAAACCAGCCACACTTGCCTCTGGGGGCACTTGCATCTGGGAGGCATCCTGATCCGTTCGGAATTTCAGCAGTCAGCCGGCCACTCCGGGCCACGGGGCCCTGGACATGAATGATGGCCTTTCCCCACAGAAACAAAAGTCACCAGGCTAGGTTCCTGATGTCAATTTGCAGGAGGCACTTGGCACTGTCAAACCAGCTACACTTGCCTGTGGGGGTACCTTGCATCTAGGAGACATCATGATCCGTTCACAATTTCAGAAGGCAGCCGGCCACTGCGGGCCACAGGGCCATGGACATGAATGATGGCCTTTCCCCAGAGAAACAAAAGTCACCAGCCTAGGTTCCTGATTTCAATTTGCAGGAGGCACTTGGCACTGTCAAACCACCCACACTTGCCTCTGGGGACACTTTGCATCTGGGAGGTATCCTGATACGTTCGGAATTTTAGCAGGCAGCAGGCTACACCGGAACACGGGGCCCTGGACACGAACCATGGCCTTTCCGCAGACAAACAAAAGTCACCAGGCCCGGCTCCTGATGTCAGTTTGCAGGAGGCACTTGGCACTGTCAAACCAGCCGCACTTGCCTCTGAGGGCACCTTGCATCTGGGAGGCATCCTGATCCGTTTGGTGTTTCAGAAGGCAGCTGGCCACTCCGGGCCACCTTGCCGTGGACAAGAACCATGGCCTTCCCCCACAGAAACAAAAGTCACCAGGCCAGGTTCCTGATGTCAGTTTGCAGGAGGCACTTGGCACTGTCAAACCAGCCACAGTTGCCTCTGGGTGCACCTTGTATCTGAGAGATATCCTGATTTGTTCACAATTTCAGAAGGCAGCCGGCCACTCCGGACCACAGGGTCCTGGACACGAACCATGGCCTTTCCCCAGAGAAACAAAAGTCACCAGGCCCGGCTCCTGATGTCAGTTTGCAGAAGGCACTTGGTACTGTCAAACCAGCCACACTTGCCTCTGGGGGCACCTAGCATCTAGGAGGTATCCTGATCCGTTCAGAATTTCAGAATGCAGCCGGCCACACCGGGCCAATGGACCCTGGACATGAATGATGGTCTTTCCCCAGAGAAACAAACGCACCACACCAACTTCCTGATGTCAATACGCAGGAGGCACTTGGCACTGTCAAACCAGCCACACTTGCCTCTGGGGGCACTTGCATCTGGGAGGCATCCTGATCCGTTTGGAATTTCAGCAGGCAGCCGGCCACTCCGGGCCACGGGGCCCTGGACATGAAGGATGGCCTTTCCCCAGAGAAACAAAAGTCACCAGGCTAGGTTCCTGATGTCAATTTGCAGGAGGCACTTGGCACTGTCAAACCAGCTACACTTGCCTCTGGGGGCACTTTGCATCTGGGAGGCATCCTGATCCGTTCGCAATTTCAGCAGGCAGCCGGCCACAGCGGACCACGGGGCCCTGGGCACGAACGATGGCCTTTCCCCAGAGAAACAAAAGTCACCAGGCCAGGTTCCTGATGTCACTTTGCAGTAGGCACTTGGCACTGTCAAACCAGCCACAGTTGCCTCTGAGGGCACCTTGCATCTGGGAGGCATCCTGATCCGTTTGGTGTTTCAGAAGGCAGCTGGCCACTCCGGGCCACCTTGCCGTGGACACTAACGATGGCCTTCCCCCACAGAAACAAAAGTCACCAGGCCAGGTTCCTCATGTCAGTTTGCAGGAGGCACTTGGCACTGTCAAACCAGCCACAGTTGCCTCTGGGTGCACCTTGTATCTGGGAGACATCCTGATCCTTTTAGAATTTTACAAGGCAGCTGGCCACTCCGGGACACCTCGCCCTGAACACTAACCATGGCCTTTCCCCAGAGAAACAAAAGTCACCAGGCCATGTTCCTGATGTCAGTTTTCAGAGGGCACGAGGCACTGTCAAACCAGCCACAGTTGCCTCTGGGGGTACCTTGCATCTGAGAGATATCCTGATCTGTTCACAATTTCAGAAGGCAGCCGGCCACTCCGGACCACAGGGTCCTGGACACGAACCATGGCCTTTCCCCAGAGAAACAAAAGTCACCAGGCCCGGCTCCTGATGTCAGTTTGCAGAAGGCACTTGGCACTGTCAAACCAGCCACACTTGCCTCTGGGGGCACCTAGCATCTAGGAGGTATCCTGATCCGTTCAGAATTTCAGAATGCAGCCGGCCACTCCGGGCCACTGGGCCATGGACATGAATGATGGCCTTTCCCCAGAGAAACAAAAGTCACCAGGCCAGGTTCCTCATGTTAGTTTGCAGGAGGCACTTGGCACTGTCAAACCAGCCACACTTGCCTCTGAGGGCACCTTGCATCTGGGAGGCATCCTGATCCATTCGGTGTTTCAGAAGGCAGCCGGCCACACCGGGCCAATGGACCCTGGACATGAATGATGGTCTTTCCCCAGAGAAACAAACTCACCACACCAACTTCCTGATGTCAATACGCAGGAGGCACTTGGCACTGTCAAACCAGCCACACTTGCCTCTGGGGGCACTTGCATCTGGGAGGCATCCTGATCCGTTCGCAATTTCAGCAGGCAGCCGGCCACTCCGGGCCACGGGGCCCTGGACATGAATGATGGCCTTTCCCCACAGAAACAAAAGTCACCAGGCTAGGTTCCTGATGTCAATTTGCAGGAGACATTTGGTATTGACAAACCATCCACAGTTGCCTCTGGGGGCACGTTGCATTTGGGAGGTATCCTGATTGTTTCGGAATTTCAGCAGGGAGCCGGCCACTCCGGGCCATCGGGCCCTGGACATGAATGATGGTCTTTCCCCAGAGAAACAAACTCACCACACCAACTTCCTGATGTCAGTACGCAGGAGGCACTTGGCACTGTCAAACCAGCCACACTTGCCTCTGGGGGCACTTGCGTCTTGGAGGCATCCTGATCCGTTCTGTGTTTCAGAAGGCAACCGTCCACTCCGGGCCACCGGGCCCTGGACACGAACCACGGCCTTTCCCCAGAGGAACAAAACTCAACAACCCAGGTTCCTGATGTCTTTTTGCAGGGGGCATTTGGCACTGTCAAACCAGCCACAGTTGCCTCTGGGGTCACTTTGCATCTGGGAGGCATCCTGATCCGTTCAGAATTTCAGCAGGCAGCCGGCCACTCAGGGCCACAGGGCCATGGACACGAAAAATGGCCTTTCCCCATACAAAGAAAAGTCACCGGCCCAGCTTCCTGATGTCAGTTTGCAGGAGGCACTTGGCATTCAACAAACCAGCAACACTTGCCTCTGTGGGCACATTGCATCTGGGAGGCATCCTGATCCGTTCGGAATTTGAGCAGGCAGCTGGCCACTGCGGACCACGGGGCCCTGGACAAGAACGATGGCCTTTCCCCAGACAAACAAAAGTCACCAGGCTAGGTTCCTGATGTCAGTTTGCAGGAGGCACTTGGCACTGTCAAACCAGCCACAGTTGCCTCTGGGGGCACTTGCGTCTGGGAGGCATCCTGATCCGTTCGGAATTTGAGCAGGCAGCCGGCCACTCCGGGCCACCGGGCCATGGACATGAATGATGGCCTTTCCCCACAGAAACAAAAGTCACCAGCCTAGGTTCCTGATGTCAATTTGCAGGAGGCACTTGGCACTGTCAAACCAGCCACAGTTGCCTGTGGGGGTACCTTGCATCTGGGAGACATCATGATCCGTTCACAATTTCAGAAGGCAGCCGGCCACTGCGGGCCACGGGGCCCTGGACATGAATGATGGCCTTTCCCCAGAGAAACAAAAGTCACCAGGGTAGGTTCCTGATGTCAGTTTGCCGCAGGCACTTGGCACTGTCAAACCAGCCACACTTGCCTCTGGGGGCATTTTGCATCTGGGAGGTATCCCGATCCGTTCGGAATTGCAGCAGGCAGCCGGCCACTCTGGGCCACGGGGCCCTGGACATGAATGATGGCCTTTCCCCACAGAAACAAAAGTCACCAGGCCAGGTTCCTCATGTTAGTTTGCAGGAGGCACTTGGCATTGTCAAACCAGCCACAGTTACCTCTGGGTGCACCTTGTATCTGGGAGACATCCTGATCCTTTTAGAATTTTACAAGGCAGCCGGCCACTCCGGACCGCAGGGTCCTGGACACGAACCATGGCCTTTCCCCAGAGAAACAAAAGTCACCAGGCCAGGTTCCTGATGTCAGTTTTCAGAGGGCACGAGGCACTGTCAAACCAGCCACAGTTGCCTCTGGGGGTACCTTGCATCTGAGAGATATCCTGATCTGTTCACAATTTCAGAAGGCAGCCGGCCACTCCGGACCACAGGGTCCTGGACACGAACCATGGCCTTTCCCCAGAGAAACAAAAGTCACCAGGCCCGGCTCCTGATGTCAGTTTGCAGAAGGCACTTGGCACTGTCAAACCAGCCACACTTGCCTCTGGGGGCACCTACTATCTAGGAGGTATCCTGATCCGTTCAGAATTTCAGAATGCAGCCGGCCACTCCGGGCCACTGGGCCATGGACATGAATGATGGCCTTTCCCCAGAGAAACAAAAGTCACCAGGCCAGGTTCCTCATGTTAGTTTGCAGGAGGCACTTGGCACTGTCAAACCAGCCACAGTTGCCTCTGAGGGCACCTTGCATCTGGGAGGCATCCTGATCCATTCGGTGTTTCAGAAGGCAGCTGGCCACACCGGGCCAATGGACCCTGGACATGAATGATGGTTTTTCCCCAGAGAAACAAACTCACCACACCAACTTCCTGATGTCAATACGCAGGAGGCACTTGGCACTGTCAAACCAGCCACACTTGCCTCTGGGGGCACTTGCATCTGGGAGGCATCCTGATCCGTTCGGAATTTCAGCAGTCAGCCGGCCACTCCGGGCCACGGGGCCCTGGACATGAATGATGGCCTTTCCCCACAGAAACAAAAGTCACCAGGCTAGGTTCCTGATGTCAATTTGCAGGAGGCACTTGGCACTGTCAAACCAGCTACACTTGCCTGTGGGGGTACCTTGCATCTAGGAGACATCATGATCCGTTCACAATTTCAGAAGGCAGCCGGCCACTGCGGGCCACAGGGCCATGGACATGAATGATGGCCTTTCCCCAGAGAAACAAAAGTCACCAGGCTAGGTTCCTGATTTCAATTTGCAGGAGGCACTTGGCACTGTCAAACCACCCACACTTGCCTCTGGGGACACTTTGCATCTGGGAGGTATCCTGATACGTTCGGAATTTTAGCAGGCAGCAGGCTACACCGGAACACGGGGCCCTGGACACGAACCATGGCCTTTCCGCAGACAAACAAAAGTCACCAGGCCCGGCTCCTGATGTCAGTTTGCAGGAGGCACTTGGCACTGTCAAACCAGCCGCACTTGCCTCTGAGGGCACCTTGCATCTGGGAGGCATCCTGATCCGTTTGGTGTTTCAGAAGGCAGCTGGCCACTCCGGGCCACCTTGCCGTGGACAAGAACCATGGCCTTCCCCCACAGAAACAAAAGTCACCAGGCCAGGTTCCTGATGTCAGTTTGCAGGAGGCACTTGGCACTGTCAAACCAGCCACAGTTGCCTCTGGGTGCACCTTGTATCTGAGAGATATCCTGATTTGTTCACAATTTCAGAAGGCAGCCGGCCACTCCGGACCACAGGGTCCTGGACACGAACCATGGCCTTTCCCCAGAGAAACAAAAGTCACCAGGCCCGGCTCCTGATGTCAGTTTGCAGAAGGCACTTGGTACTGTCAAACCAGCCACACTTGCCTCTGGGGGCACCTAGCATCTAGGAGGTATCCTGATCCGTTCAGAATTTCAGAATGCAGCCGGCCACACCGGGCCAATGGATCCTGGACATGAATGATGGTCTTTCCCCAGACAAACAAACGCACCACACCAACTTCCTGATGTCAATACGCAGGAGGCACTTGGCACTGTCAAACCAGCCACACTTGCCTCTGGGGGCACTTGCATCTGGGAGGCATCCTGATCCGTTTGGAATTTCAGCAGGCAGCCGGCCACTCCGGGCCACGGGGCCCTGGACATGAAGGATGGCCTTTCCCCAGAGAAACAAAAGTCACCAGGCTAGGTTCCTGATGTCAATTTGCAGGAGGCACTTGGCACTGTCAAACCAGCCACACTTGCCTCTGGGGGCACTTTGCATCTGGGAGGCATCCTGATCCGTTCGCAATTTCAGCAGGCAGCCGGCCACTCCGGACCACGGGGCCCTGGGCACGAACGATGGCCTTTCCCCAGAGAAACAAAAGTCACCAGGCCAGGTTCCTGATGTCACTTTGCAGTAGGCACTTGACACTGTCAAACCAGCCACAGTTGCCTCTGAGGGCACCTTGCATCTGGGAGGCATCCTGATCCGTTTGGTGTTTCAGAAGGCAGCTGGCCACTCCGGGCCACCTCGCCCTGGACACTAACCATGGCCTTTCCCCAGAGAAACAAAAGTCACCAGGCCATGTTCCTGATGTCAGTTTTCAGAGGGCACGAGGCACTGTCAAACCAGCCACAGTTGCCTCTGGGGGTACCTTGCATCTGAGAGATATCCTGATCTGTTCACAATTTCAGAAGGCAGCCGGCCACTCCGGACCACAGGGTCCTGGACACGAACCATGGCCTTTCCCCAGAGAAACAAAAGTCACCAGGCCCGGCTCCTGATGTCAGTTTGCAGAAGGCACTTGGCACTGTCAAACCAGCCACACTTGCCTCTGGGGGCACCTAGCATCTAGGAGGTATCCTGATCCGTTCAGAATTTCAGAATGCAGCCGGCCACTCCGGGCCACTGGGCCATGGACATGAATGATGGCCTTTCCCCAGACAAACAAAAGTCACCAGGCCAGGTTCCTCATGTTAGTTTGCAGGAGGCACTTGGCACTGTCAAACCAGCCACACTTGCCTCTGAGGGCACCTTGCATCTGGGAGGCATCCTGATCCATTCGGTGTTTCAGAAGGCAGCCGGCCACACCGGGCCAATGGACCCTGGACATGAATGATGGTCTTTCCCCAGAGAAACAAACTCACCACACCAACTTCCTGATGTCAATACGCAGGAGGCACTTGGCACTGTCAAACCAGCCACACTTGCCTCTGGGGGCACTTGCCTCTGGGAGGCATCCTGATCCGTTCGCAATTTCAGCAGGCAGCCGGCCACTCCGGGCCACGGGGCCCTGGACATGAATGATGGCCTTTCCCCACAGAAACAAAAGTCACCAGGCTAGGTTCCTGATGTCAATTTGCAGGAGACATTTGGTATTGACAAACCATCCACAGTTGCCTCTGGGGGCACGTTGCATTGGGAGGTATCCTGATTGTTTCGGAATTTCAGCAGGGAGCCGGCCACTCCGGGCCATCGGGCCCTGGACATGAATGATGGTCTTTCCCCAGAGAAACAAACTCACCACACCAACTTCCTGATGTCAGTACGCAGGAGGCACTTGGCACTGTCAAACCAGCCACACTTGCCTCTGGGGGCACTTGCGTCTTGGAGGCATCCTGATCCGTTCTGTGTTTCAGAAGGCAACCGTCCACTCCGGGCCACCGGGCCCTGGACACGAACCACGGACTTTCCCCAGAGAAACAAAACTCAACAACCCAGGTTCCTGATGTCTCTTTGCAGGGGGCATTTGGCACTGTCAAACCAGCCACAGTTGCCTCTGGGGTCACTTTGCATCTGGGAGGCATCCTGATCCGTTCAGAATTTCAGCAGGCAGCCGGCCACTCAGGGCCACAGGGCCATGGACACGAAAAATGGCCTTTCCCCATACAAAGAAAAGTCACCGGCCCAGCTTCCTGATGTCAGTTTGCAGGAGGCATTTGGCATTCAACAAACCAGCAACACTTGCCTCTGTGGGCACATTGCATCTGGGAGGCATCCTGATCCGTTCGGAATTTGAGCAGGCAGCCGGCCACTGCGGACCACGGGGCCCTGGACAAGAACGATGGCCTTTCCCCAGAGAAACAAAAGTCACCAGGCTAGGTTCCTGATGTCAGTTTGCAGGAGGCACTTGGCACTGTCAAACCAGCCACAGTTGCCTCTGGGGGCACTTGCGTCTGGGAGGCATCCTGATCCGTTCGGAATTTGAGCAGGCAGCCGGCCACTCCGGGCCACCGGGCCATGGACATGAATGATGGCCTTTCCCCACAGAAACAAAAGTCACCAGGCTAGGTTCCTGATGTCAATTTGCAGGAGGCACTTGGCACTGTCAAACCAGCCACAGTTGCCTGTGGGGGTACCTTGCATCTGGGAGACATCATGATCCGTTCACAATTTCAGAAGGCAGCCGGCCACTGCGGGCCACGGGGCCCTGGACATGAATGATGGCCTTTCCCCACAGAAACAAAAGTCACCAGGCCAGGTTCCTCATGTTAGTTTGCAGGAGGCACTTGGCATTGTCAAACCAGCCACAGTTACCTCTGGGTGCACCTTGTATCTGGGAGACATCCTGATCCTTTTAGAATTTTACAAGGCAGCCGGCCACTCCGGACCGCAGGGTCCTGGACACGAACCATGGCCTTTCCCCAGAGAAACAAAAGTCACCAGGCCAGGTTCCTGATGTCAGTTTTCAGAGGGCACGAGGCACTGTCAAACCAGCCACAGTTGCCTCTGGGGGTACCTTGCATCTGAGAGATATCCTGATCTGTTCACAATTTCAGAAGGCAGCCGGCCACTCCGGACCACAGGGTCCTGGACACGAACCATGGCCTTTCCCCAGAGAAACAAAAGTCACCAGGCCCGGCTCCTGATGTCAGTTTGCAGAAGGCACTTTGTACTGTCAAACCAGCCACTGTTGCCTCTGGGGGCACCTAGCATCTGGGAGACATCATGATCTGTTCAGAATTTCAGCAGGCAGCCGGACACACCGGACCACGGGGCCCTGGACACGAACGATGACCTTTCCCCAGAGAAACAAAAGTCGCCAGGCCAGGTTCCAGATGTCAGTACGCAGGAGGCACTTGGCACTGTCAAACCAGCCACAGTTGCCTCTGAGGGCACCTTGCATCTGGGAGGCATCCTGATCCGTTCGGTGTTTCAGAAGGCAGCCGGCCACACCGGGCCAACGGACCCTGGACATGATTGATGGTCTTTCCCCAGAGAAACAAAAGTCACCAGCCTAGGTTCCTGATGTCAATTTGCAGGAGGCACTTGGCACTGTCAAACCAGCCACAGTTGCCTCTGGGGGCACTTTGCATCTGGGAGGTATCCTGATACGTTCGGAATTTTAGCAGGCAGCCGGCCACTCCGGGCCACCGGGCCATGGACATGAATGATGGCCTTTCCCCAGAGAAACAAAAGTCACCAGGCTAGGTTCCTGATGTCAGTTTGCAGGAGGCACCAGGCACTGTCAAACCAGCCACACTTGCCTCTAGGGGCACTTTGCATCTGGGAGGCATCCTGATCCGTTCGCAATATCAGCAGGCAGCCGGCCACTCCGGACCACGGGGCCCTGGGCACGAACGATGGCCTTTCCCGAGAGAAACAAAAGTCACCAGGCCAGGTTCCTGATGTCAGTTTGCAGTGGGCACTTGGCACTGTCAAACCAGCCACAGTTGCCTCTGAGGGCACCTTGCATCTGGGAGGCATCCTGATCCGTTTGGTGTTTCAGAAGGCAGCTGGCCACTCCGGGCCACCTTGCCGTGGCCACTAACGATGGCCTTCCCCCACAGAAACAAAAGTCACCAGGCCAGGTTCCTCATGTCAGTTTGCAGGAGGCACTTGGCACTGTCAAACCAGCCACAGTTGCCTCTGGGTGCACCTTGTATCTGAGAGATATCCTGATATGTTCACAATTTCAGAAGGCAGCCGGCCACTCCGGACCACAGGGTCCTGGACACGAACCATGGCCTTTCCCCAGACAAACAAAAGTCACCAGGCCCGGCTCCTGATGTCAGTTTGCAGAAGGCACTTGGTACTGTCAAACCAGCCACACTTGCCTCTGGGGGCACCTAGCATCTAGGAGGTATCCTGATCCGTTCAGAATTTCAGAATGCAGCCGGCCACACCGGGCCAATGGACCCTGGACATGAATGATGGTCTTTCCCCAGAGAAACAAACTCACCACACCAACTTCCTGATGTCAATACGCAGGAGGCACTTGGCACTGTCAAACCAGCCACACTTGCCTCTGGGGGCATTTTGCATCTGGGAGGTATCCCGATCCGTTCGGAATTGCAGCAGGCAGCCGGCCACCCTGGGCCACGGGGCCCTGGACATGAATGATGGCCTTTCCCCTCAGAAACAAAAGTCACCAGGCCAGGTTCCTCATGTTAGTTTGCAGGAGGCACTTGGCATTGTCAAACCAGCCACAGTTACCTCTGGGTGCACCTTGTATCTGGGAGACATCCTGATCCTTTTAGAATTTTACAAGGCAGCCGGCGACTCCGGACCACAGGGTCCTGGACACGAACCATGGCCTTTCCCCAGAGAAACAAAAGTCACCAGGCCCGGCTCCTGATGTCAGTTTGCAGAAGGCACTTTGCACTGTCAAACCAGCCACTGTTGCCTCTGGGGGCACCTAGCATCTGGGAGACATCATGATCCGTTCAGAATTTCAGCAGGCAGCCGGACACACCGGACCACGGGGCCCTGGACCCGAACGATGACCTTTCCCCAGAGAAACAAAAGTCAGCAGGCCCGGCTCCTGATGTCAGTTTGCAGAAGGCACTTGGCACTGTCAAACCAGCCACACTTGCCTCTGGGGACACTTTGCATCTGGGAGACATCCTGATTGTTTCGGAATTTCAACAGGGAGCCGGCCACTCCGGGCCACCGGGCCCTGGACACGAACGATGGCCTTTCCCCAGAGAAACAAAAGTCACCAGGCCCGGCTCCTGATGTCAGTTTGCCGCAGGCACTTGGCACTGTCAAACCAGCCACAGTTGCCTGTGGGGGCACCTTGCATCTGGGAGGCATCCTGATCCGTTCGGTGTTTCAGAAGGCAGCCGGCCACACCGGGCCAACGGACCCTGGACATGAATGATGGTCTTTCCCCAGAGAAACAAACTCACCACACCAACTTCCTGATGTCAATACGCAGGAGGCACTTGGCACTGTCAAACCAGCCACACTTGCCTCTGGGGACACTTTGCATCTGGAAGGTATCCCGATCCGTTCGGAATTGCAGCAGGCAGCCGGCCACTCCGGACCACGGGGCCCTGGACACGAACCATGGCCTTTCCCCAGAGAAACAAAAGTCACCAGGCCAGGTTACTCATGTCAGTTTGCAGGAGGCACTTGGCACTGTCAAACCAGCCACAGTTGCCTCTGGGTGCACCTTGTATCTGGGAGACATCCTGATCCTTTTAGAATTTTACAAGGCAGCTGGCCACTACAGGCCACCTTGCCCTGGACACTAATCATGGCCTTTCCCCAGAGAAACAAAAGTCACCAGGCCAGCTTCCTCATGTCAGTTTGCAGGAGGCACTTGGCACTGTCAAACCAGCCACACTTGCCTCTGGGGGCAGTTGCGTCTTGGAGGCATCCTGATCCGTTCTGTGTTTCAGAAGGCAACCGTCCACTCTGGGCCACCGGGCCCTGGACACGAACCATGGCCTTTCCCCACAGAAACAAAAGTCACCAGGCCAGGTTCCTGATGTCAGTTTGCAGGGAGCATTTGGCACTGTCAAACCAGCCACAGTTGCCTCTGAGGTCACTTTGCATCTGGGAGGCATCCTGATCCGTTCAGAATTTCAGCAGGCAGCCGTCCACTCAGGGCCACAGGGCCATGGACATGAATGATGGCCTTTCCCCAGACAAACAAAAGTCACCAGGCTAGGTCCCTGATGTAAGTTTGCAGGAGGCACGATACACTGTCAAACCAGCCACAGTTGCCTGTGGGGGCACCTTGCATCTAGGAGGCATCCTGATCCGTTCGGAATTTCAGAAGGCAGCTGGCCACTCTGGGTCACCTTGCCCTGGACACTAACCATGGCCTTTCTCCACAGAAACAAAAGTCACCAGGCCAGGTTCCTGATGTCAGTTTTCAGAGGGCACGAGGCACTGTCAAACCAGCCACACTTGCCTCTGGGGGTACCTTGCATCTGAGAGATACCCTGATCAGTTCAGAGTTTCAGAAGGCAGCCGGCCACTCCGAACCACAGGATCCTGGACCAGAACCATGGCCTTTCCCCAGAGAAACAAAAGTCACCAGGCCAGGTTCCTGATGTCAGTTTGCAGGAGGCACTTGGCACTGTCAAACCAGCCACAGTTTCCTCTGGGGGCACTTGCGTCTGGGAGGCATCCTGATCCGTTCGGAATTTTCAGAAGGCAGCCGGCCACTCCGGACTACCAGGCACTGGACACGAACTATGGCCTTTCCCCAGACAAAGAAAAGTCACCAGGCTAGATCCCTGATGTAAGTTTGCAGGAGGCACGATACACTGTCAAACCAGCCACAGTTGCCTCTGGGGGCATTTTGCATCTGGGAGGTATCCTGATCCGTTCGGAATTGCAGAAGGCAGCCGGCCACTCCTGACCACGGGGCCCTGGACACGAACGATGGCCATTCCCCAGACAAACAAAAGTCACCAGGCCAGGTTCCTGATGTCAGTTTACAGGAGGCACTTGGCACTGTCAAACCAGCCACAGTTTCCTCTGAGTGCACCTTGCATCTGGGAGGCATCCTGATCCGTTCTGTGTTTCAGAAGGCAGCCAGCCACACCGGGCCAACGGACCCTGGACATGAATGATGGTCTTTCCCCCGAGAAACAAACTCACCACACCAACTTCTGGATGTCAATACGGAGGAGGCACTTGGCACTGTCAAACCAGCCACAGTTGCCTCTGGGGGCACTTGCGTCTGGGAGGCATCCTGATCCGTTCGGAATTTCAGCAGGCAGCCGGCCACTCCGGGCCACCGGGCCATGGACATGAATGATGGCCTTTCCCCAGACAAACAAAAGTCACCAGCCTAGGTTCCTGATTTCAATTTGCAGGAGGCACTTGGCACTGTCAAACCAGCCACACTTGCCTCTGGGGGCATTTTGCATCTGAGATGTGTCCTGATCTGTTCGGAATTGCAGCAGGCAGCCGGCCACTCCGGACCACGGGGCCCTGGGCACGAACCATGGCCTTTCCCCAGAGAAACAAAAGTCGCCAGGCCAGGTTCCTGATGTCAGTTTGCAGGAGGCACTTGGCACTGTCAAAGCAGTCACAGTTGCCTCTGAGGGCACCTTGCATCTGGGAGGCATCCTGATCCGTTCTGTATTTCAGCAGGCAGCCGGCCACACCGGGCCAATGGACCCTGGACATGAATGATGGCCTTTCCCCAGAGAAACAAAAGTCACCAGCCTAGGTTCCTGATGTCAGTTTGGAGGAGGCACTTGGCACTGTCAAAGCAGCCACTGTTGCCTCTGGGTGCACCTTGTATCTGGGAGACATCCTGATCCTTTTAGAATTTTACAAGGCAGCTGGCCACTCCGGGCCACGGGGCCCTGGACACTAACCATGGCCTTTCCCCACAGAAACAAAAGTCACCAGGCCAGGTTCCGGATGTCAGTTTTCAGAGGGCACGAGGCACTGTCAAACCAGCCACAGTTGCCTCTTGGTGTACCTTGCATCTGAGAGATATCCTGATCTGTTCACAATTTCAGAAGGCAGCCGGCCACTCCGGACCACAGGGTCCTGGACACGAACAATGGCCTTTCCCCAGAGAAACAAAAGTCACCATGCCCGGCTCCTGATGTCAGTTTGCAGAAGGCACTTGGCACTGTCAAACCAGCCACTGTTGCCTCTGGGGGCACCTAGCTTCTGGGAGGTATCCTGATCCGTTCAGAATTTCAGAAGGCAGCCGGCCACTCCGTGCCACGGGGCCATGGACATGAATGATGGCCTTTCCTCCGAGAAACAAAAGTCACCAGGGTAGGTTCCTGATTTCAATTTGCAGGAGGCACTTGGCACTGTCAAACCAGCCACAGTTGCCTCTGGGGGCACTTGCATCTGGGAGGCATCCTGATCCATTCGGAATTTCAGCAGGCAGCCGGCCACTCCGGACCACGGGGCCCTGGGCACGAACGATGGCCTTTCCCCAGAGAAACAAAAGTCACCAGGCCAGGTTCCTGATGTCAGTTTGCAGGAGGCACTTGGCACTGTCAAACCAGCCACAGTTGCCTCTGAGGGCACCTTGCATCTGGGAGGCATCCCGATCCGTTCGGTGTTTCAGCAGGCAGCCGGCCACTCCGGGCCACGGGGCCCTGGACATGAATGATGGCCTTTCCCCAGAGAAACAAAAGTCACCAGCCTAGGTTCCTGATGTCAATTTGCAGGAGGCACTAGGCACTGTCAAAGCAGCCACACTTGCCTCTGGGTGTACCTTGCATCTAGGAGACATCATGATCCGTTCACAATTTTAGAAGGCAGCCGGCCACTGCGGGCCACGGGGCCCTGGACACGAACCATGGCCTTTCCCCAGAGAAACAAAAGTCACCAGTCCAGCTTCCTCATGTCAGTTTGCAGGAGACATTTGGTACTGACAAACCATCCACAGTTGCCTCTGGGGGCACGTTGCATTTGGGAGGTATCCTGGTTTCGGAATTTCAGCAGGGAGCCGGTCACTCCGGGCCACCTTGCTCTGGACACTAACCATGGCCTTTCCCCAGAGAAACAAACTCACCACACCAACTTCCTGATGTCAGTACGCAGGAGGCACTTTGCACTGTCAAACCAGCCACAGTTGCCTCTGGGGTACCTTGCATCTGAGAGATACCCTGATCAGTTCACAGTTTCAGAAGGCAGCGGGCCACTCCGAACCACAGGATCCTGGACCAGAACCATGGCCTTTCCCCCGAGAAACAAAAGTCACCAGGCCAGGTTCCTGATGTCAGTTTGCAGGAGGCATTTGGCACTGTCAAACCAGCCACACTTGCCTCTGGGGGCACCTTAGATCTTGGAGTCATCGTGATCCGTTCATAATTTCTGCAGGCATCCGGCCACACCGGGCCACCGGGCCCTGGACACTAGCCATGGCCTTTCCCCAGAGAAACAAAAGTCAACAGTCCAGCTTCCTCATGTCAGTTTGCAGGAGACATTTGGTACTGACAAATCATCCACACTTGCCTCTGGGGGCACTTGTGTCTGGGAGGTATCCTGATCCGTTCAGAATTTCAGAAGGCAGCCGGCCACTGCGGGCCACTGGGCCATGGACATGAATGATGGCCTTTCCCCAGAGAAACAAAAGTCACCAGGCCAGGTTCCTGATTTCAATTAGCTGGAGGCACTTGGCACTGTCAAACCAGCCACACTTGCCTCTGGGGGCACTTTGCATCTGGGAGGTATCCTGATCTGTTCACAATTTCAGAAGGCAGCCGGCCACTGCGGGCCACCGGGCCATGGACATGAATGATGGCCTTTCCCCAGACAAACAAAAGTCACCAGGCTAGGTCCCTGATGTAAGTTTGCAGGAGGCACGATACACTGTCAAACCAGCCACTGTTGCCTCTGGGGGCACCTAGCTTCTGGGAGGTATCCTGATCCATTCAGAATTTCAGAAGGCAGCCGGCCACTCCGTGCCACGGGGCCATGGACATGAATGATGGCCTTTCCTCCGAGAAACAAAAGTCACCAGGGTAGGTTCCTGATTTCAATTTGCAGGAGGCACTTGGCACTGTCAAACCAGCCACAGTTGCCTCTGGGGGCACTTGCATCTGGGAGGCATCCTGATCCATTCGGAATTTCAGCAGGCAGCCGGCCACTCCGGACCACGGGGCCCTGGGCACGAACGATGGCCTTTCCCCAGAGAAACAAAAGTCACCAGGCCAGGTTCCTGATGTCAGTTTGCAGGAGGCACTTGGCACTGTCAAACCAGCCACAGTTGCCTCTGAGGGCACCTTGCATCTGGGAGGTATCCCGATCCGTTCGGAATTGCAGCAGGCAGCCGGCCACTCTGGGCCACGGGGCCCTGGACATGAATGATGGCCTTTCCCCACAGAAACAAAAGTCACCAGGCCAGGTTCCTCATGTTAGTTTGCAGGAGGCACTTGGCATTGTCAAACCAGCCACAGTTACCTCTGGGTGCACCTTGTATCTGGGAGACATCCTGATCCTTTTAGAATTTTACAAGGCAGCCGGCCATTCCGGACCGCAGGGTCCTGGACACGAACCATGGCCTTTCCCCAGAGAAACAAAAGTGACCAGGCCCGGCTCCTGATGTCAGTTTGCAGAAGGCACTTGGCACTGTCAAACCAGCCACACTTGCCTCTGGGGGCACCTAGCATCTAGGAGGTATCCTGATCCGTTCAGAATTTCAGAATGCAGCCGGCCACTCCGGGCCACTGGGCCATGGACATGAATGACGGCCTTTCCCCAGAGAAACAAAAGTCACCAGGCCAGGTTCCTCATGTTAGTTTGCAGGAGGCACTTGGCACTGTCAAACCAGCCACAGTTGCCTCTGAGGGCACCTTGCATCTGGGAGGCATCCTGATCCATTCGGTGTTTCAGAAGGCAGCCGGCCACACCGGGCCAATGGACCCTGGACATGAATGATGGTCTTTCCCCAGAGAAACAAACTCACCACACCAACTTCCTGATGTCAATACGCAGGAGGCACTTGGCACTGTCAAACCAGCCACACTTGCCTCTGGGGGCACTTGCATCTGGGAGGTATCCTGATCCGTTTGGAATTTCAGCAGGCAGCCGGCCACTCCGGGCCACGGGGCCCTGGACATGAAGGATGGCCTTTCCCCACAGAAACAAAAGTCACCAGCCTAGGTTCCTGATGTCAATTTGCAGGAGGCACTTGGCACTGTCAAACCAGCTACACTTGCCTGTGGGGGTACCTTGCATCTAGGAGACATCATGATCCGTTCACAATTTCAGAAGGCAGCCGGCCACTGCGGGCCACAGGGCCATGGACATGAATGATGGCCTTTCCCCAGAGAAACAAAAGTCACCAGGCTAGGTTCCTGATTTCAATTTGCTGGAGGCACTTGGCACTGTCAAACCAGCCACACTTGCCTCTGGGGGCACTTTGCATCTGGGAGGCATCCTGATCCGTTCGCAATTTCAGCAGGCAGCCGGCCACAGCGGACCACGGGGCCCTGGGCACGAACGATGGCCTTTCCCCAGAGAAACAAAAGTCACCAGGCCAGGTTCCTGATGTCACTTTGCAGTAGGCACTTGGCACTGTCAAACCAGCCACAGTTGCCTCTGAGGGCACCTTGCATCTGGGAGGCATCCTGATCCGTTTGGTGTTTCAGAAGGCAGCTGGCCACTCCGGGCCACCTTGCCGTGGACACTAACGATGGCCTTCCCCCACAGAAACAAAAGTCACCAGGCCAGCTTCCTCATGTCAGTTTGCAGGAGACATTTGGTATTGACAAACCATCCACAGTTGCCTCTGGGGGCACGTTGCATTTGGGAGGTATCCTGATTGTTTCGGAATTTCAGCAGGGAGCCGGCCACTCCGGGCCATCGGGCCCTGGACATGAATGATGGTCTTTCCCCAGAGAAACAAACTCACCACACCAACTTCCTGATGTCAGTACGCAGGAGGCACTTGGCACTGTCAAACCAGCCACACTTGCCTCTGGGGGCACTTGCGTCTTGGAGGCATCCTGATCCGTTCTGTGTTTCAGAAGGCAACCGTCCACTCCGGGCCACCGGGCCCTGGACACGAACCACGGCCTTTCCCCAGAGAAACAAAACTCAACAACCCAGGTTCCTGATGTCTCTTTGCAGGGGGCATTTGGCACTGTCAAACCAGCCACAGTTGCCTCTGGGGTCACTTTGCATCTGGGAGGCATCCTGATCCGTTCAGAATTTCAGCAGGCAGCCGGCCACTCAGGGCCACAGGGCCATGGACACGAAAAATGGCCTTTCCCCATACAAAGAAAAGTCACCGGCCCAGCTTCCTGATGTCAGTTTGCAGGAGGCATTTGGCATTCAACAAACCAGCAACACTTGCCTCTGTGGGCACATTGCATCTGGGAGGCATCCTGATCCGTTCGGAATTTGAGCAGGCAGCCGGCCACTGCGGACCACGGGGCCCTGGACAAGAACGATGGCCTTTCCCCAGAGAAACAAAAGTCACCAGGCTAGGTTCCTGATGTCAGTTTGCAGGAGGCACTTGGCACTGTCAAACCAGCCACAGTTGCCTCTGGGGGCACTTGCGTCTGGGAGGCATCCTGATCCGTTCGGAATTTCAGCAGGCAGCCGGCCACTCCGGGCCACCGGGCCATGGACATGAATGATGGCCTTTCCCCACAGAAACAAAAGTCACCAGGCTAGGTTCCTGATGTCAATTTGCAGGAGGCACTTGGCACTGTCAAACCAGCCACAGTTGCCTGTGGGGGTACCTTGCATCTGGGAGACATCATGATCCGTTCACAATTTCAGAAGGCAGCCGGCCACTGCGGGCCACGGGGCCCTGGACATGAATGATGGCCTTTCCCCACAGAAACAAAAGTCACCAGGCCAGGTTCCTCATGTTAGTTTGCAGGAGGCACTTGGCATTGTCAAACCAGCCACAGTTACCTCTGGGTGCACCTTGTATCTGGGAGACATCCTGATCCTTTTAGAATTTTACAAGGCAGCCGGCCACTCCGGACCGCAGGGTCCTGGACACGAACCATGGCCTTTCCCCACAGAAACAAAAGTCACCAGGCCAGGTTCCTGATGTCAGTTTTCAGAGGGCACGAGGCACTGTCAAACCAGCCACAGTTGCCTCTGGGGGTACCTTGCATCTGAGAGATATCCTGATCTGTTCACAATTTCAGAAGGCAGCCGGCCACTCCGGACCACAGGGTCCTGGACACGAACCATGGCCTTTCCCCAGAGAAACAAAAGTCACCAGGCCCGGCTCCTGATGTCAGTTTGCAGAAGGCACTTTGTACTGTCAAACCAGCCACTGTTGCCTCTGGGGGCACCTAGCATCTGGGAGACATCATGATCCGTTCAGAATTTCAGCAGGCAGCCGGACACACCGGACCACGGGGCCCTGGACACGAACGATGACCTTTCCCCAGAGAAACAAAAGTCGCCAGGCCAGGTTCCAGATGTCAGTACGCAGGAGGCACTTGGCACTGTCAAACCAGCCACAGTTGCCTCTGAGGGCACCTTGCATCTGGGAGGCATCCTGATCCGTTCGGTGTTTCAGAAGGCAGCCGGCCACACCGGGCCAACGGACCCTGGACATGATTGATGGTCTTTCCCCAGAGAAACAAAAGTCACCAGCCTAGGTTCCTGATGTCAATTTGCAGGAGGCACTTGGCACTGTCAAACCAGCCACAGTTGCCTCTGGGGGCACTTTGCATCTGGGAGGTATCCTGATACGTTCGGAATTTTAGCAGGCAGCCGGCCACTCCGGGCCACCGGGCCATGGACATGAATGATGGCCTTTCCCCAGAGAAACAAAAGTCACCAGGCTAGGTTCCTGATGTCAGTTTGCAGGAGGCACTTGGCACTGTCAAACCAGCCACACTTGCCTCTAGGGGCACTTTGCATCTGGGAGGCATCCTGATCCGTTCGCAATATCAGCAGGCAGCCGGCCACTCCGGACCACGGGGCCCTGGGCACGAACGATGGCCTTTCCCGAGAGAAACAAAAGTCACCAGGCCAGGTTCCTGATGTCAGTTTGCAGTGGGCACTTGGCACTGTCAAACCAGCCACAGTTGCCTCTGAGGGCACCTTGCATCTGGGAGGCATCCTGATCCGTTTGGTGTTTCAGAAGGCAGCCGGCCACTCCGGGCCACCTTGCCGTGGCCACTAACGATGGCCTTCCCCCACAGAAACAAAAGTCACCAGGCCAGGTTCCTCATGTCAGTTTGCAGGAGGCACTTGGCACTGTCAAACCAGCCACAGTTGCCTCTGGGTGCACCTTGTATCTGAGAGATATCCTGATATGTTCACAATTTCAGAAGGCAGCCGGCCACTCCGGACCACAGGGTCCTGGACACGAACCATGGCCTTTCCCCAGACAAACAAAAGTCACCAGGCCCGGCTCCTGATGTCAGTTTGCAGAAGGCACTTGGTACTGTCAAACCAGCCACACTTGCCTCTGGGGGCACCTAGCATCTAGGAGGTATCCTGATCCGTTCAGAATTTCAGAATGCAGCCGGCCACACCGGGCCAATGGACCCTGGACATGAATGATGGTCTTTCCCCAGAGAAACAAACTCACCACACCAACTTCCTGATGTCAATACGCAGGAGGCACTTGGCACTGTCAAACCAGCCACACTTGCCTCTGGGGACACTTTGCATCTGGGAGGTATCCTGATTGTTTCGGAATTTCAGCAGGGAGCCGGCCACTCCGGGCCACGGGGCCCTGGACACGAACGATGGCCTTTCCCCAGACAAACAAAAGTCACCAGGCCCGGCTCCTGATGTCAGTTTGCCGCAGGCACTTGGCACTGTCAAACCAGCCACACTTGCCTCTGGGGGCATTTTGCATCTGGGAGGTATCCCGATCCGTTCGGAATTGCAGCAGGCAGCCGGCCACCCTGGGCCACGGGGCCCTGGACATGAATGATGGCCTTTCCCCTCAGAAACAAAAGTCACCAGGCCAGGTTCCTCATGTTAGTTTGCAGGAGGCACTTGGCATTGTCAAACCAGCCACAGTTACCTCTGGGTGCACCTTGTATCTGGGAGACATCCTGATCCTTTTAGAATTTTACAAGGCAGCCGGCCACTCCGGACCACAGGGTCCTGGACACGAACCATGGCCTTTCCCCAGAGAAACAAAAGTCACCAGGCCCGGCTCCTGATGTCAGTTTGCAGAAGGCACTTTGCACTGTCAAACCAGCCACTGTTGCCTCTGGGGGCACCTAGCATCTGGGAGACATCATGATCCGTTCAGAATTTCAGCAGGCAGCCGGACACACCGGACCACGGGGCCCTGGACACGAACGATGACCTTTCCCCAGAGAAACAAAAGTCAGCAGGCCCGGCTCCTGATGTCAGTTTGCAGAAGGCACTTGGCACTGTCAAACCAGCCACACTTGCCTCTGGGGACACTTTGCATCTGGGAGACATCCTGATTGTTTCGGAATTTCAACAGGGAGCCGGCCACTCCGGGCCACCGGGCCCTGGACACGAACGATGGCCTTTCCCCAGAGAAACAAAAGTCACCAGGCCCGGCTCCTAATGTCAGTTTGCCGCAGGCACTTGGCACTGTCAAACCAGCCACAGTTGCCTGTGGGGGCACCTTGCATCTGGGAGGCATCCTGATCCGTTCGGTGTTTCAGAAGGCAGCCGGCCACACCGGGCCAACGGACCCTGGACATGAATGATGGTCTTTCCCCAGAGAAACAAACTCACCACACCAACTTCCTGATGTCAATACGCAGGAGGCACTTGGCACTGTCAAACCAGCCACACTTGCCTCTGGGGACACTTTGCATCTGGAAGGTATCCCGATCCGTTCGGAATTGCAGCAGGCAGCCGGCCACTCCGGACCACGGGGCCCTGGACACGAACCATGGCCTTTCCCCAGAGAAACAAAAGTCACCAGGCCAGGTTACTCATGTCAGTTTGCAGGAGGCACTTGGCACTGTCAAACCAGCCACAGTTGCCTCTGGGTGCACCTTGTATCTGGGAGACATCCTGATCCTTTTAGAATTTTACAAGGCAGCTGGCCACTACAGGCCACCTTGCCCTGGACACTAATCATGGCCTTTCCCCAGAGAAACAAAAGTCACCAGGCCAGCTTCCTCATGTCAGTTTGCAGGAGGCACTTGGCACTGTCAAACCAGCCACACTTGCCTCTGGGGGCAGTTGCGTCTTGGAGGCATCCTGATCCGTTCTGTGTTTCAGAAGGCAACCGTCCACTCTGGGCCACCGGGCCCTGGACACGAACCATGGCCTTTCCCCACAGAAACAAAAGTCACCAGGCCAGGTTCCTGATGTCTGTTTGCAGGGAGCATTTGGCACTGTCAAACCAGCCACAGTTGCCTCTGGGGTCACTTTGCATCTGGGAGGCATCCTGATCCGTTCAGAATTTCAGCAGGCAGCCGTCCACTCAGGGCCACAGGGCCATGGACATGAATGATGGCCTTTCCCCAGACAAACAAATGTCACCAGGCTAGGTCCCTGATGTAAGTTTGCAGGAGGCACGATACACTGTCAAACCAGCCACAGTTGCCTGTGGGGGCACCTTGCATCTAGGAGGCATCCTGATCCGTTCGGAATTTCAGAAGGCAGCTGGCCACTCTGGGTCACCTTGCCCTGGACACTAACCATGGCCTTTCTCCACAGAAACAAAAGTCACCAGGCCAGGTTCCTGATGTCAGTTTTCAGAGGGCACGAGGCACTGTCAAACCAGCCACACTTGCCTCTGGGGGTACCTTGCATCTGAGAGATACCCTGATCAGTTCACAGTTTCAGAAGGCAGCCGGCCACTCCGAACCACAGGATCCTGGACCAGAACCATGGCCTTTCCCCAGAGAAACAAAAGTCACCAGGCCAGGTTCCTGATGTCAGTTTGCAGGAGGCATTTGGCACTGTCAAACCAGCCACACTTGCCTGTGGGGGCATTTTGCATCTGGGAGGTATCCCGATCCGTTCGGAATTGCAGCAGGCAGCCGGCCACTCCGGACCACGGGGCCCTGGACACGAACCATGGCCTTTCCCCAGAGAAACAAAAGTCACCAGGCCAGGTTCCTCATGTTAGTTTGCAGGAGGCACTTGGCACTGTCAAAGCAGCCACAGTTACCTCTGGGTGCACCTTGTATCTGGGAGACATCCTGATCCTTTTAGAATTGCACAAGGGAGCTGGCCACTCCGGCCACCTTGCCGAGGACACTAACAATGGCCTTTCCCCAGAGAAACAAAAGTCACCAGGCCAGGTTCCTGATATCAGTTTCCAGAGGGCACAAGGCACTGTCAAACCAGCCACAGTTGCCTCTGGGGGTACCTTGCATCTGAGAGATATCCTGATCCGTTCAGATTTTCAGAAGGCAGCCGGCCACTCTGGACCACAGGGTCCTGGACACGAACCATGGCCTTTCCCCAGAGAAACAAAAGTCACCAGGCCAGGTTCCTGATGTCAGTTTGCAGGAGGCACTTGGCACTGTCAAACCAGCCACAGTTTCCTCTGGGGGCACTTGCGTCTGGGAGGCATCCTGATCCGTTCGGAATTTTCAGAAGGCAGCCGGCCACTCCGGACTACCAGGCACTGGACACGAACTATGGCCTTTCCCCAGACAAAGAAAAGTCACCAGGCTAGATCCCTGATGTAAGTTTGCAGGAGGCACGATACACTGTCAAACCAGCCACAGTTGCCTCTGGGGGCATTTTGCATCTGGGAGGTATCCTGATCCGTTCGGAATTGCAGAAGGCAGCCGGCCACTCCTGACCACGGGGCCCTGGACACGAACGATGGCCATTCCCCAGACAAACAAAAGTCACCAGGCCAGGTTCCTGATGTCAGTTTACAGGAGGCACTTGGCACTGTCAAACCAGACACAGTTTCCTCTGAGTGCACCTTGCATCTGGGAGGCATCCTGATCCGTTCTGTGTTTCAGAAGGCAGCCAGCCACACCGGGCCAACGGACCCTGGACATGAATGATGGTCTTTCCCCCGAGAAACAAACTCACCACACCAACTTCTGGATGTCAATACGGAGGAGGCACTTGGCACTGTCAAACCAGCCACAGTTGCCTCTGGGGGCACTTGCGTCTGGGAGGCATCCTGATCCGTTCGGAATTTCAGCAGGCAGCCGGCCACTCCGGGCCACCGGGCCATGGACATGAATGATGGCCTTTCCCCAGACAAACAAAAGTCACCAGCCTAGGTTCCTGATTTCAATTTGCAGGAGGCACTTGGCACTGTCAAACCAGCCACACTTGCCTCTGGGGGCATTTTGCATCTGAGATGTGTCCTGATCTGTTCGGAATTGCAGCAGGCAGCCGGCCACTCCGGACCACGGGGCCCTGGGCACGAACCATGGCCTTTCCCCAGAGAAACAAAAGTCGCCAGGCCAGGTTCCTGATGTCAGTTTGCAGGAGGCACTTGGCACTGTCAAAGCAGTCACAGTTGCCTCTGAGGGCACCTTGCATCTGGGAGGCATCCTGATCCGTTCTGTATTTCAGCAGGCAGCCGGCCACACCGGGCCAATGGACCCTGGACATGAATGATGGCCTTTCCCCAGAGAAACAAAAGTCACCAGCCTAGGTTCCTGATGTCAGTTTGCAGGAGGCACTTGGCACTGTCAAAGCAGCCACTGTTGCCTCTGGGTGCACCTTGTATCTGGGAGACATCCTGATCCTTTTAGAATTTTACAAGGCAGCTGGCCACTCCGGGCCACGGGGCCCTGGACACTAACCATGGCCTTTCCCCACAGAAACAAAAGTCACCAGGCCAGGTTCCGGATGTCAGTTTTCAGAGGGCACGAGGCACTGTCAAACCAGCCACAGTTGCCTCTTGGTGTACCTTGCATCTGAGAGATATCCTGATCTGTTCACAATTTCAGAAGGCAGCCGGCCACTCCGGACCACAGGGTCCTGGACACGAACAATGGCCTTTCCCCAGAGAAACAAAAGTCACCATGCCCGGCTCTTGATGTCAGTTTGCAGAAGGCACTTGGCACTGTCAAACCAGCCACTGTTGCCTCTGGGGGCACCTAGCTTCTGGGAGGTATCCTGATCCGTTCAGAATTTCAGAAGGCAGCCGGCCACTCCGTGCCACGGGGCCATGGACATGAATGATGGCCTTTCCTCCGAGAAACAAAAGTCACCAGGGTAGGTTCCTGATTTCAATTTGCAGGAGGCACTTGGCACTGTCAAACCAGCCACAGTTGCCTCTGGGGGCACTTGCATCTGGGAGGCATCCTGATCCATTCGGAATTTCAGCAGGCAGCCGGCCACTCCGGACCACGGGGCCCTGGGCACGAACGATGGCCTTTCCCCAGAGAAACAAAAGTCACCAGGCCAGGTTCCTGATGTCAGTTTGCAGGAGGCACTTGGCACTGTCAAACCAGCCACAGTTGCCTCTGAGGGCACCTTGCATCTGGGAGGCATCCTGATCCGTTCGGTGTTTCAGCAGGCAGCCGGCCACTCCGGGCCACGGGGCCCTGGACATGAATGATGGCCTTTCCCCAGAGAAACAAAAGTCACCAGCCTAGGTTCCTGATGTCAATTTGCAGGAGGCACTAGGCACTGTCAAAGCAGCCACACTTGCCTCTGGGTGTACCTTGCATCTAGGAGACATCATGATCCGTTCACAATTTTAGAAGGCAGCCGGCCACTGCGGGCCACGGGGCCCTGGACACGAACCATGGCCTTTCCCCAGAGAAACAAAAGTCACCAGTCCAGCTTCCTCATGTCAGTTTGCAGGAGACATTTGGTACTGACAAACCATCCACAGTTGCCTCTGGGGGCACGTTGCATTTGGGAGGTATCCTGGTTTCGGAATTTCAGCAGGGAGCCGGTCACTCCGGGCCACCTTGCTCTGGACACTAACCATGGCCTTTCCCCAGAGAAACAAACTCACCACACCAACTTCCTGATGTCAGTACGCAGGAGGCACTTTGCACTGTCAAACCAGCCACAGTTGCCTCTGGGGGCACTTGCGTCTTGGAGGCATCCTGATCCGTTTGGAATTTCAGCAGGCAACCGGCCACTCCGGGCCACCGGGCCCTGGACACGAACCACGGCCTTTCCCCAGAGAAACAAAACTCAACAACCCAGGTTCCTGATGTCAGTTTGCAGGAGGCATTTGGCACTCACAAACCAGCCACAGTTGCCTCTGGGGTCACTTTGCATCTGGGAGGCATCCTGATCCGTTCAGCATTTCAGCAGGCAGCCGGCCACTCCGGGCCACAGGGCCATGGACACGAAAAATGGCCTTTCACCAGACAAAGAAAAGTCACCGGCCCAGCTTCCTGATGTCAGTTTGCAGGAGGCATTTGGCATTCACAAACCAGCAACACTTGCCTCTGTGGGCACCTTGCGTCTGGGAGGCATCCTGATCCGTTCGGAATTTCAGAAGGCAGCTGGCCACTCCGGGCCACCTTGCCCTGGACACTAACCATGGCCTTTCTCCACAGAAACAAAAGTCACCAGGCCAGGTTCCTCATGTCAGTGTTCAGAGGGCACGAGGCACTGTCAAACCAGCCACAGTTGCCTCTGGGGTACCTTGCATCTGAGAGATACCCTGATCAGTTCACAGTTTCAGAAGGCAGCGGGCCACTCCGAACCACAGGATCCTGGACCAGAACCATGGCCTTTCCCCCGAGAAACAAAAGTCACCAGGCCAGGTTCCTGATGTCAGTTTGCAGGAGGCATTTGGCACTGTCAAACCAGCCACACTTGCCTCTGGGGGCACCTTAGATCTTGGAGTCATCGTGATCCGTTCATAATTTCTGCAGGCATCCGGCCACACCGGGCCACCGGGCCCTGGACACGAACCATGGCCTTTCCCCAGAGAAACAAAAGTCAACAGTCCAGCTTCCTCATGTCAGTTTGCAGGAGACATTTGGTACTGACAAATCATCCACACTTGCCTCTGGGGGCACTTGTGTCTGGGAGGTATCCTGATCCGTTCAGAATTTCAGAAGGCAGCCGGCCACTGCGGGCCACTGGGCCATGGACATGAATGATGGCCTTTCCCCAGAGAAACAAAAGTCACCAGGCCAGGTTCCTGATTTCAATTAGCTGGAGGCACTTGGCACTGTCAAACCAGCCACACTTGCCTCTGGGGGCACTTTGCATCTGGGAGGTATCCTGATCCGTTCAGAATTTCAGAAGGCAGCCGGCCACTGCGGGCCACCGGGCCATGGACATGAATGATGGCCTTTCCCCAGACAAACAAAAGTCACCAGGCTAGGTCCCTGATGTAAGTTTGCAGGAGGCACGATACACTGTCAAACCAGCCACTGTTGCCTCTGGGGGCACCTAGCTTCTGGGAGGTATCCTGATCCGTTCAGAATTTCAGAAGGCAGCCGGCCACTCCGTGCCACGGGGCCATGGACATGAATGATGGCCTTTCCTCCGAGAAACAAAAGTCACCAGGGTAGGTTCCTGATTTCAATTTGCAGGAGGCACTTGGCACTGTCAAACCAGCCACAGTTGCCTCTGGGGGCACTTGCATCTGGGAGGCATCCTGATCCATTCGGAATTTCAGCAGGCAGCCGGCCACTCCGGACCACGGGGCCCTGGGCACGAACGATGGCCTTTCCCCAGAGAAACAAAAGTCACCAGGCCAGGTTCCTGATGTCAGTTTGCAGGAGGCACTTGGCACTGTCAAACCAGCCACAGTTGCCTCTGAGGGCACCTTGCATCTGGGAGGCATCCTGATCCGTTCGGTGTTTCAGCAGGCAGCCGGCCACTCCGGGCCACGGGGCCCTGGACATGAATGATGGCCTTTCCCCAGAGAAACAAAAGTCACCAGCCTAGGTTCCTGATGTCAATTTGCAGGAGGCACTAGGCACTGTCAAAGCAGCCACACTTGCCTCTGGGTGTACCTTGCATCTAGGAGACATCATGATCCGTTCACAATTTTAGAAGGCAGCCGGCCACTGCGGGCCACGGGGCCCTGGACACGAACCATGGCCTTTCCCCAGAGAAACAAAAGTCACCAGTCCAGCTTCCTCATGTCAGTTTGCAGGAGACATTTGGTACTGACAAACCATCCACAGTTGCCTCTGGGGGCACGTTGCATTTGGGAGGTATCCTGGTTTCGGAATTTCAGCAGGGAGCCGGTCACTCCGGGCCACCTTGCTCTGGACACTAACCATGGCCTTTCCCCAGAGAAACAAACTCACCACACCAACTTCCTGATGTCAGTACGCAGGAGGCACTTTGCACTGTCAAACCAGCCACAGTTGCCTCTGGGGGCACTTGCGTCTTGGAGGCATCCTGATCCGTTTGGAATTTCAGCAGGCAACCGGCCACTCCGGGCCACCGGGCCCTGGACACGAACCACGGCCTTTCCCCAGAGAAACAAAACTCAACAACCCAGGTTCCTGATGTCAGTTTGCAGGAGGCATTTGGCACTCACAAACCAGCCACAGTTGCCTCTGGGGTCACTTTGCATCTGGGAGGCATCCTGATCCGTTCAGCATTTCAGCAGGCAGCCGGCCACTCCGGGCCACAGGGCCATGGACACGAAAAATGGCCTTTCACCAGACAAAGAAAAGTCACCGGCCCAGCTTCCTGATGTCAGTTTGCAGGAGGCATTTGGCATTCACAAACCAGCAACACTTGCCTCTGTGGGCACCTTGCGTCTGGGAGGCATCCTGATCCGTTCGGAATTTCAGAAGGCAGCTGGCCACTCCGGGCCACCTTGCCCTGGACACTAACCATGGCCTTTCTCCACAGAAACAAAAGTCACCAGGCCAGGTTCCTCATGTCAGTGTTCAGAGGGCACGAGGCACTGTCAAACCAGCCACAGTTGCCTCTGGGGTACCTTGCATCTGAGAGATACCCTGATCAGTTCACAGTTTCAGAAGGCAGCGGGCCACTCCGAACCACAGGATCCTGGACCAGAACCATGGCCTTTCCCCCGAGAAACAAAAGTCACCAGGCCAGGTTCCTGATGTCAGTTTGCAGGAGGCATTTGGCACTGTCAAACCAGCCACACTTGCCTCTGGGGGCACCTTAGATCTTGGAGTCATCGTGATCCGTTCATAATTTCTGCAGGCATCCGGCCACACCGGGCCACCGGGCCATGGACACAAAAGATGGCCTTCCCCCACAGAAACAAAAGTCACCAGGCCAGGTTCCTCATGTCAGTTTGCAGGAGGCACTTGGCATTGTCAAAGCAGCCACAGTTGCCTCTGGGTGCACCTTGTATCTGGGAGACATCCTGATCCTTTTAGAATTTTACAAGGCAGCTGGCCACTCCGGGCCACCTTGCCCTGGACACTAACCATGGCCTTTCCCCAGAGAAACAAAAGTCACCAGGCCAGGTTCCTGATGTCAGTTTTCAGAGGGCACTTGGCACTGTCAAACCAGCCACAGTTGCCTCTTGGTGTACCTTGCATCTGAGAGATATCCTGATCTGTTCACTATTTCAGCAGGCAGCCGGCCACTCCGGACCACAGGGTCCTGGACACGAACCATGGCCTTTCCCCAGAGAAACAAAAGTCACCATGCCCGGCTCCTGATGTCAGTTTGCAGAAGGCACTTGGCACTGTCAAACCAGCCACTGTTGCCTCTGGGGGCACTTTGCATCTGGGAGGTATCCTGATCCGTTCAGAATTTCAGAAGGCAGCCGGCCACTCCGTGCCACTGGGCCAACGGACATGAATGATGGCCTTTCCCCCGAGAAACAAAAGTCACCAGGCTAGGTTCCTGATTTCAATTTGCAGGAGGCACTTGGCACTGTCAAACCAGCCACAGTTGCCTCTGAGGGCACCTTGCATCTGGGAGGCATCCTGATCCGTTCGGTGTTTCAGCAGGCAGCCGGCCACTCCGGACCACGGGGCCCTGGGCACGAACGATGGCCTTTCCCCACAGAAACAAAAGTCACCAGGCTAGGTTCCTGATGTCAGTTTGCAGGAGGCACTTGGCACTGTCAAACCAGACACAGTTTCCTCTGAGTGCACCTTGCATCTGGGAGGCATCCTGATCCGTTCTGTGTTTCAGAAGGCAGCCAGCCACACCGGGCCAACGGACCCTGGACATGAATGATGGTATTTCCCCAGAGAAACAAACTCACCCCACCAACTTCTGGATGTCAATACGCAGGAGGCACTTGGCACTGTCAAACCAGCCACAGTTGCCTCTGGGGGCACTTGAGTCTGGGAGGCATCCTGATCCGTTCGGAATTTCAGCAGGCAGCCGGCCACTCCGGGCCACCGGGCCATGGACATGAATGATGGCCTTTCCCCAGACAAACAAAAGTCACCAGGCTAGGTTCCTGATTTCAATTTGCAGGAGGCACTTGGCACTGTCAAACCAGCCACACTTGCCTCTGGGGTCATTTTGCATCTGAGATGTATCCCGATCTGTTCGGAATTGCAGCAGGCAGCCGGCCACTCCGGACCACGGGGCCCTGGACACGAACCATGGCCTTTCCCCAGAGAAACAAAAGTCGCCAGGCCAGGTTCCAGATGTCAATTTGCAGGTGGCACTTGGCACTGTCAAACCAGCCACACTTGCCTCTGGGGGCACTTTGCATCTGGGAGGCATCCTGATCCGTTCGGAATTTCAGCAGGCAGCCGGCCACTCCGGACCACGGGGCCCTGGGCACGAAGGATGGACTTTCCCCAGAGAAACAAAAGTCACCAGGCCAGGTTCCTGATGTCAGTTTGCAGGAGGCACTTGGCACTGTCAAAGCAGCCACAGTTGCCTGTGGGGGTACCTTGCATCTAGGAGACATCATGATCCGTTCACAATTTCAGAAGGCAGCCGGCCACTGCGGACCACGGGGCCAAGGACATGAATGATGGCCTTTCCCCACAGAAACAAAAGTCACCAGCCTAGGTTCCTGATGTCAGTTTGCCGGAGGCACTTGGCACTGTCAAACCAGCCACACTTGCCTCTGGGGGCATTTTGCATCTGGGAGGTATCCCGATCCGTTCGGAATTGCAGCAGGCAGCCGGCCACTCCAGGCCACGGGGGCCTGGACACGAACCATGGCCTTTCCCCAGAGAAACAAAAGTCACCAGGCCAGGTTCCTCATGTTAGTTTGCATGAGGCACTTGGCACTGTCAAAGCAGCCACAGTTACCTCTGGGTGCACCTTGTATCTGGGAGACATCCTGATCCTTTTAGAATTTTACAAGGCAGCCGGCCACTCCGGACCACAGGGTCCTGGACACGAACCATGGCCTTTCCCCAGAGAAACAAAAGTCACCAGGCCCGGCTCCTGATGTCAGTTTGCAGAAGGCACTTGGCACTGTCAAACCAGCCACTGTTGCCTCTGGGGGCACCTAGCATCTGGGAGACATCATGATCCGTTCAGAATTTCAGCAGGCAGCCGGACACACCGGACCACGGGGCCCTGGACACGAACGATGACCTTTCCCCAGAGAAAGAAAAGTTGCCAGGCCAGGTTCCAGATGTCAGTACGCAGGAGGCACTTGGCACTGTCAAAGCAGCCACAGTTGCCTGTGGGGGTACCTTGCATCTAGGAGACATCATGATCCGTTCACAATTTCAGAAGGCAGCCGGCCACTGCGGGCCACGGGGCCAAGGACATGAATGATGGCCTTTCCCCACAGAAACAAAAGTCACCAGGCTAGGTTCCTGATGTCAGTTTGACGGAGGCACTTGGCACTGTCAAACCAGCCACACTTGCCTCTGGGGGCATTTTGCATCTGGGAGGTATCCCGATCCGTTCGGAATTGCAGCAGGCAGCCGGCCACTCCAGGCCACGGGGCCCTGGACACCAACCATGGCCTTTCCCCAGAGAAACAAAAGTCACCAGGCCAGGTTCCTCATGTTAGTTTGCAGAAGGCACTTGGCACTGTCAAACCAGCCACTGTTGCCTCTGGAGGCACCTAGCATCTGGGAGACATCATGATCCGTTCAGAATTTCAGCAGGCAGCCGGACACACCGGACCACGGGGCCCTGGACACGAACGATGACCTTTCCCCAGAGAAAGAAAAGTTGCCAGGCCAGGTTCCAGATGTCAGTACGCAGGAGGCACTTGGCACTGTCAAAGCAGCCACAGTTGCCTCTGAGGACACCTACCATCTGGGAGGCATCCTGATCCGTTCGGTGTTTCAGAAGGCAGCCGGCCACACCGGGCCAACGGACCCTGGACATGAATGATGGCCTTTCCCCAGACAAACAAACTCACCACACCAACTTCCTGATGTCAATACGGAGGAGGCACTTGGCACTGTCAAACCAGCCACAGTTGCCTCTGGGGGCACTTGCATCTGGGAGGCATCCTGATCCGTTCGGAATTTCAGCAGGCAGCCGGCCACTCCGGGCCACTGGGCCCTGGACATGAATGATGGCCTTTCCCCACAGAAACAAAAGTCACCAGGCTAGGTTCCTGATGTCAGTTTGCAGGAGGCACTTGGCACTCTCAAACCAGACACAGTTTCCTCTGAGTGCACCTTGCATCTGGGAGGCATCCTGATCCGTTCTGTGTTTCAGAAGGCAGCCAGCCACACCGGGCCAACGGACCCTGGACATGAATGATGGTCTTTCCCCAGAGAAACAAACTCACCACACCAACTTCTGGATGTCAATACGCAGGAGGCACTTGGCACTGTCAAACCAGCCACAGTTGCCTCTGGGGGCACTTGCGTCTGGGAGGCATCCTGATCCGTTCGGAATTTCAGCAGGCAGCCGGCCACTGCGGGCCACCGGGCCCTGGACATGAATGATGGCCTTTCCCCAGAGAAACAAAAGTCACCAGCCTAGGTTCCTGATGTCAGTTTGCAGGAGGCACTTGGCACTGTCAAACCAGCCACAGTTGCCTCTGGGGGTACTTGCGTCTGGGAGGCATCCTGATCCGTTCGCAATTTCAGCAGGCAGCCGGCCACTCCGGACCACGGGGCCCTGGGCACGAACGATGGCCTTTCCCCAGAGAAACAAAAGTCACCAGGCCAGGTTCCTGATGTCAGTTTGCAGGAGGCACTTGGCACTGTCAAACCAGCCACACTTGCCTCTGAGGGCACCTTGCATCTGGGAGGCATCCTGATCCGTTTGGTGTTTCAGAAGGCAGCTGGCCACTCCGGGCCACCTTGCCGTGGACACTAACCATGGCCGTCCCCCACAGAAACAAAAGTCACCTGGCCAGGTTCCTGATGTCAGTTTGCAGGAGGCACTTGGCACTGTCAAACCAGCCACAGTTGCCTCTGGGTGCACCTTGTATCTGGGAGACATCCTGATCCTTTTAGAATTTTACAAGGCAGCTGGCCACTCCGGGCCACCTTGCCCTGGACACTAACCATGGCCTTTCCCCAGAGAAACAAAAGTCACCAGGCCAGGTTCCTGATGTCAGTTTTCAGAGGGCACGAGGCACTGCCAAACCAGCCACAGTTGCCTCTGCGGGTACCTTGCATCTGAGAAATATCCTGATCTGTTCACAATTTCAGAAGGCAGCCGGCCACTCCGGACCACAGGTCCTGGACACGAACCATGGCCTTTCCCCAGAGAAACAAAAGTCACCAGGCCCGGCTCCTGATGTCAGTTTGCAGAAGGCACTTGGCACTGTCAAACCAGCCACACTTGCCTCTGGGGGCACCTAGCATCTAGGACGTATCCTGATCCGTTCAGAATTTCAGAATGCAGCCGGCCACTCCGGGCCACTGGGCCATGGACATGAACGATGGCCTTTCCCCAGAGAAACAAAAGTCACCAGGCTAGGTTCCTGATTTCAATTTGCAGGAGGCACTTGGCACTGTCAAAGCAGCCACAGTTGCCTCTGAGGGCACTTTGCATCTGGGAGGCATCCTGATCCATTCCGTGTTTCAGAAGGCAGCCGGCCACACCGGGCCAATGGACCCTGGACATGAATGATGATCTTTCACCAGAGAAAGAAACTCACCACACCAACTTCCTTATGTCAATTTGCAGGAGGCACTTGGCACTGTCAAACCAGCCACACTTGCCTCTGGGGGCACTTGCATCTGGGAGGCATCCTGATCCGTTCGGAATTTCAGCAGGCAACCGGCCACTCCGGGCCACGGGGCCCTGGACATGAATGATGGCCTTTCCCCAGAGAAACAAAAGTCACCAGGCTAGGTTCCTGATGTCAATTTGCAGGAGGCACTTGGCACTGTCAAACCAGCTACACTTGCATTTGGGGGTACCATGCATCTAGGAGACATCATGATCCGTTCACAATTTCAGAAGGCAGCCGGCCACTGCAGGCCACGGGGCCCTGGACATGAATGATGGCCTTTCCCCACAGAAACAAAAGTCACCAGGCTAGGTTCCTGATTTCAATTTGCAGGAGGCACTTGGCACTGTCAAACCAGCCACACTTGCCTCTGGGGACAATTTGCATCTGGGAGGTATCCTGATTGTTTCGGAATTTCAGCAGGGAGCCGGCCACTCCGGACCACAGGGTCCTGGACACGAACCATGGCCTTTCCCCAGAGAAACAAAAGTCACCAGGCCAGGTTCCTCATGTCAGTTTGTAGGAGGCACTTGGCACTGTCAAACCAGCCACAGTTACCTCTGGGTGCACCTTGTATCTGGGAGACATCCTGATCCTTTTAGAATTTTACAAGGCAGCTGCCCACTCCAGGCCACCTTGCCCTGGACACTAGCCATGGCCTTTCCCCAGAGAAACAAAAGTCACCAGGCCAGCTTCCTCATGTCAGTTTGCAGGAGACATTTGGTACTGTCAAACCAGCCACACTTGCCTCTGGGGGCACGTTGCATTTGGGAGGTATCCTGATTGTTTCGGAATTTCAGCAGGGAGCCGGCCAGTCCGGGCCATCGGGCCATGGACATGAATGATGGCCTTTCCCCAGACAAACAAAAGTCACCAGGCCAGGTTCCTGATGTCAGTTTGCAGGAGGCACTTGGCACTGTCAAACCAGCCACACTTGCCTCTGGGGTCATTTTGCATCTGAGATGAATCCCGATCTGTTCGGAATTGCAGCAGGCAGCCGGCCACTCCGGACCACGGGGCCCTGGACACGAACCATGGCCTTTCCCCAGAGAAACAAAAGTCGCCAGGCCAGGTTCCAGATGTCAATTTGCAGGAGGCACTTGGCACTGTCAAAGCAGCCACAGTTGCCTCTGAGGGCACCTTGCATCTGGGAGGCATCCTGATCCGTTCGGTATTTCAGAAAGCAGCCGGCCACACCAGGCCAACGGACCCTGGACATGAATGATGGCCTTTCCCCAGAGAAACAAAAGTCACCAGCCTAGGTTCCTGATGTCAGTTTGCAGGAGGCACTTGGCACTGTCAAACCAGCCACAGTTGCCTCTGGGGGTACTTGCGTCTGGGAGGCATCCTGATCCGTTCGGAATTTCAGCAGGCAGCCGGCCACTCCGGACCACGGAGCCCTGGGCACGAACGATGGCCTTTCCCCAGAGAAACAAAAGTCACCAGGCCAGGTTCCTGATGTCAGTTTGCAGGAGGCACTTGGCACTGTCAAACCAGCCACACTTGCCTCTGAGGGCACCTTGCATCTGGGAGGCATCCTGATCCGTTTGGTGTTTCAGAAGGCAGCTGGCCACTCCGTGCCACCTTGCCCTGGACACTAACCATGGCCGTCCCCCACAGAAACAAAAGTCACCTGGCCAGGTTCCTGATGTCAGTTTGCAGGAGGCACTTGGCACTGTCAAACCAGCCACAGTTGCCTCTGGGTGCACCTTGTATCTGGGAGACATCCTGATCCTTTTAGAATTTTACAAGGCAGCTGGCCACTCCGGGCCACCTTGCCCTGGACACTAACCATGGCCTTTCCCCAGAGAAACAAAACTCAACAACCCAGGTTCCTGATGTCTGTTTGCAGGGGGCATTTGGCACTGTCCAACCAGCCACAGTTGCCTCTGGGGTCACTTTGCATCTGGGAGGCATCCTGATCCGTTCGGAATTTCAGCAGGCAGCCGGCCACTCAGGGCCACAGGGCCATGGACACGAAAAATGGCCTTTCCCCATACAAAGAAAAGTCACCGGCCCAGCTTCCTGATGTCAGTTTGCAGGAGGCATTTGGCATTCAACAAACCAGCAACACTTGCCTGTGTGGGCACATTGCATCTGGGAGGCATCCTGATCCGTTCGGAATTTGAGCAGGCAGCCGGCCACTGAGGACCACGGGGCCCTGGACAAGAACGATGGCCTTTCCCCAGAGAAACAAATGTCACCAGGCTAGGTTCCTGATTTCAATTTGCTGGAGGCACTTGGCACTGTCAAACCAGCCACACTTGCCTCTGGGGGCACTTGCGTCTGGGAGGCATCCTGATCCGTTCATAATTTCAGCAGGCAGCCGGCCACTCCGGGCCACCGGGCCATGGACATGAATGATGGCCTTTCCCCAGAGAAACAAAAGTCACCAGGCCAGGTTCCTGATGTCAGTTTGCAGGAAGCACTTGGCACTGTCAAACCAGCCACTGTTGCCTCTGGGGGTACTTGCGTGTGGGAGGCATCCTGATCCGTTCGGTGTTTAAGAAGGCAGCCGGCCACACCGGGCCAACGGACCCTGGACATGAATGATGGCCTTTCCCCAGACAAACAAACTCATCACACCAACTTCCTGATGTCAATACGGAGGAGGCACTTGGCACTGTCAAACCAGCCACAGTTGCCTCTGGGGGCACTTGCGTCTGGGAGGCATCCTGATCCGTTCGCAATTTCAGCAGGCAGCCGGCCACTCCGGGCCACGGGGCCCTGGACATGAATGATGGCCTTTCCCCACAGAAACAAAAGTCACCAGGCTAGGTTCCGGATGTCAGTTTGCAGAAGGCACTTGGCACTGTCAAACCAGACACAGTTTCCTCTGAGTGCAACTTGCATCTGGGAGGCATCCTGATCCGTTCTGTGTTTCAGAAGGCAGCCCGCCACACCGGGCCAACGGACCCTGGACATGAATGACGGTCTTTCCCCAGAGAAACAAACTCACCACACCAACTTCTGGATGTCAATACGCAGGAGGCACTTGGCACTGTCAAACCAGCCACAGTTGCCTCTGGGGGCACTTGCGTCTGGGAGGCATCCTGATCCGTTCGGAATTTCAGCAGGCAGCCGGCCACTCCGGACCACAGGGTCCTGGACACGAACCATGGCCTTTCCCCAGAGAAACAAAAGTCACCAGGCCAGGTTCCTCATGTCAGTTTGCAGGAGGCACTTGGCACTGTCAAACCAGCCACAGTTACCTCTGGGTGCACCTTGTATCTGGGAGACATCCTGATCCTTTTAGAATTTTACAAGGCAGCTGCCCACTCCAGGCCACCTTGCCCTGGACACTAGCCATGGCCTTTCCCCAGAGAAACAAAAGTCACCAGGCCAGCTTCCTCATGTCAGTTTGCAGGAGACATTTGGTACTGTCAAACCAGCCACAGTTGCCTCTGGGGGCACGTTGCATTTGGGAGGTATCCTGATTGTTTCGGAATTTCAGCAGGGAGCCGGCCAGTCCGGGCCATCGGGCCATGGACATGAATGATGGCCTTTCCCCAGACAAACAAAAGTCACCAGGCCAGGTTCCTGATGTCAGTTTGCAGGAGGCACTTGGCACTGTCAAACCAGCCACACTTGCCTCTGGGGTCATTTTGCATCTGAGATGAATCCCGATCTGTTCGGAATTGCAGCAGGCAGCTGGCCACTCCGGACCACGGGGCCCTGGACACGAACCATGGCCTTTCCCCAGAGAAACAAAAGTCGCCAGGCCAGGTTCCAGATGTCAATTTGCAGGAGGCACTTGGCACTGTCAAAGCAGCCACAGTTGCCTCTGAGGGCACCTTGCATCTGGGAGGCATCCTGATCCGTTCGGTATTTCAGAAAGCAGCCGGCCACACCAGGCCAACGGACCCTGGACATGAATGATGGCCTTTCCCCAGAGAAACAAAAGTCACCAGCCTAGGATCCTGATGTCAGTTTGCAGGAGGCACTTGGCACTGTCAAACCAGCCACAGTTGCCTCTGGGGGTACTTGCGTCTGGGAGGCATCCTGATCCGTTCGGAATTTCAGCAGGCAGCCGGCCACTCCGGACCACGGAGCCCTGGGCACGAACGATGGCCTTTCCCCAGAGAAACAAAAGTCACCAGGCCAGGTTCCTGATGTCAGTTTGCAGGAGGCACTTGGCACTGTCAAACCAACCACACTTGCCTCTGAGGGCACCTTGCATCTGGGAGGCATCCTGATCCGTTTGGTGTTTCAGAAGGCAGCTGGCCACTCCGTGCCACCTTGCCCTGGACACTAACCATGGCCGTCCCCCACAGAAACAAAAGTCACCTGGCCAGGTTCCTGATGTCAGTTTGCAGGAGGCACTTGGCACTGTCAAACCAGCCACAGTTGCCTCTGGGTGCACCTTGTATCTGGGAGACATCCTGATCCGTTTGGAATTTCAGAAGGCAGCTGGCCAATCCGGGCCACCTTGCCCTGGACACTAACCATGGCCTTTCCCCAGAGAAACAAAACTCAACAACCCAGGTTCCTGATGTCTGTTTGCAGGGGGCATTTGGCACTGTCAAACCAGCCACAGTTGCCTCTGGGGTCACTTTGCATCTGGGAGGCATCCTGATCCGTTCAGAATTTCAGCAGGCAGCCGGCCACTCCGGGCCACAGGGCCATGGACACGAAAAATGGCCTTTCCCCATACAAAGAAAAGTCACCGGCCCAGCTTCCTGATGTCAGTTTGCAGGAGGCATTTGGCATTCAACAAACCAGCAACACTTGCCTGTGTGGGCACATTGCATCTGGGAGGCATCCCGATCCGTTCGGAATTTGAGCAGGCAGCCGGCCACTGAGGACCACGGGGCCCTGGACAAGAACGATGGCCTTTCCCCAGAGAAACAAATGTCACCAGGCTAGGTTCCTGATTTCAATTTGCTGGAGGCACTTGGCACTGTCAAACCAGCCACACTTGCCTCTGGGGGCACTTGCGTCTGGGAGGCATCCTGATCCGTTCATAATTTCAGCAGGCAGCCGGCCACTCCGGGCCACCGGGCCATGGACATGAATGATGGCCTTTCCCCAGAGAAACAAAAGTCACCAGGCCAGGTTCCTGATGTCAGTTTGCAGGAAGCACTTGGCACTGTCAAACCAGCCACTGTCGCCTCTGGGGGTACTTGCGTGTGGGAGGCATCCTGATCCGTTCGGTGTTTAAGAAGGCAGCCGGCCACACCGGGCCAACGGACCCTGGACATGAATGATGGCCTTTCCCCAGACAAACAAACTCATCACACCAACTTCCTGATGTCAATACGGAGGAGGCACTTGGCACTGTCAAACCAGCCACAGTTGCCTCTGGGGGCACTTGCGTCTGGGAGGCATCCTGATCCGTTCGGAATTTCAGCAGGCAGCCGGCCACTCCGGGCCACGGGGCCCTGGACATGAATGATGGCCTTTCCCCACAGAAACAAAAGTCACCAGGCTAGGTTCCTCATGTCAGTTTGCAGAAGGCACTTGGCACTGTCAAACCAGACACCGTTTCCTCTGAGTGCACCTTGCATCTGGGAGGCATCCTGATCCGTTCTGTGTTTCAGAAGGCAGCCAGCCACACCGGGCCAACGGACCCTGGACATGAATGATGGTCTTTCCCCAGAGAAACAAACTCACCACACCAACTTCTGGATGTCAATACGCAGGAGGCACTTGGCACTGTCAAACCAGCCACAGTTGCCTCTGGGGGCACTTGCGTCTGGGAGGCATCCTGATCCGTTCGGAATTTCAGCAGGCAGCCGGCCACTCCGGGCCACCGGGCCATGGACACGAACCATGGCCTTTCCCCAGAGAAACAAAAGTCACCAGCCTAGGTTCCTGATTTCAATTTGCAGGACGCACTTGGCACTGTCAAACCAGCCACACTTGCCTCTGGGGGCATTTTGCATCTGAGATGTATCCCGATCTGTTCGGAATTTCAGCAGGCAGCCGGCCACTCCGGACCACGGGGCCCTGGACATGAAGGATGGCCTTTCCCCACAGAAACAAAAGTCACCAGCCTAGGTTCCTGATGTCAGTTTGCAGGAGGCACTTGGCACTGTCAAAGCAGCCACAGTTACCTCTGGGTGCACCTTGTATCTGGGAGACATCCTGATCCTTTTAGAATTTTACAAGGCAGCCGGCCACTCCAGGCCACCTTGCCCTGGCCACTAACCATGGCCTTTCCCCAGAGAAACAAAAGTCACCAGGCCAGGTTCCTGATGTCACATTTCAGAGGGTACGAGGCACTGTCAAACCAGCCACAGTTGCCTCTGGGGGTACCTCGCATCTGAGAGATATCCTGATCCATTCACAATTTCAGAAGGCATCCGGCCACACCGGACCACTGGGTCCTGGACACGAACCATGGCCTTTCCCCAGAGAAACAAAAGTCACCAGTCCAGCTTCCTCATGTCAGTTTGCAGGAGACATTTGGTACTGACAAACCATCCACAGTTGCCTCTGGGGGCACGTTGCATATGGGTGGTATCCTGATTGTTTCGGAATTTCAGCAGGGAGCCGGCCACTCCGGGCCACCTTGCTCTGGACACTAACCATGGCCTTTCCCCAGAGAAACAAACTCACCACACCAACTTCCTGATTTCAGTACGCAGGAGGCATTTGGCATTCACAAACCAGCAACACTTGCTTCTGTGGGCACCTTGCATCTGGGAGGCATCCTGATCCGTTTGGAATTTCAGCAGGCAACCGGCCACTCCGGGCCACCGGGCCCTGGACACGAACCACGGCCTTTCCCCAGAGAAACAAAACTCAACAACCCAGGTTCCTGATGTCAGTTTGCAGGAGGCATTTGGCACTCACAAACCAGCCACACTTGCCTCTGGGGGCACTTTGCATCTGGGAGGCATCCTGATCCGTTCAGCATTTCAGCAGGAAGCCGGCCACTCAGGGCCACAGGGCCATGGACACGAAAAATGGCCTTTCCCCAGACAAAGAAAAGTCACCGGCCCAGCTTCCTGATGTCAGTTTGCAGGAGGCATTTGGCATTCACAAACCAGCAACACTTGCCTCTGTGGGCACCTTGCATCTGGGAGGCATCCTGATCCGTTCGGCATTTCACAAGGCAGCTGGCCACTCCGGGCCACCTTGCCCTGGACACTAACCATGGCCTTTCTCCACAGAAACAAAAGTCACCAGGCCAGGTTCCTGATGTCAGTGTTCAGAGGGCACGAGGCACTGTCAAACCAGCCACAGTTGCCTCTGGGGTACCTTGCATCTGAGAGATACCCTGATCAGTTCACAGTTTCAGAAGGCAGCCGGCCACTCCGAACCACAGGATCCTGGACCAGAACCATGGCCTTTCCCCAGAGAAACAAAAGTCACCAGGCCAGGTTCCTGATGTCAGTTTGCAGGAGGCATTTGGCACTGTCAAACCAGCCACACTTGCCTCTGGGGGCACCTTAGATCTTGGAGTCATCGTGATCCGTTCATAATTTCAGCAGGCATCCGGCGACACCGGGCCACCGGGCCCTGGACACTAGCCATGGCCTTTCCACAGAGAAACAAAAGTCAACAGTCCAGCTTCCTCATGTCAGCTTGCAGGAGACATTTGGTACTGACAAATGATCCACACTTGCCTCTGGGGGCACTTGCGTCTGGGAGGTATCCTGATCCGTTCAGAATTTCAGAAGGCAGCCGGCCACTCCGGGCCACCGGGCCATGGACATGAATGATGGCCTTTCCCCAGAGAAACAAAAGTCACCAGGCTAGGTTCCTGATTTCAATTTGCTGGAGGCACTTGGCACTGTCAAACCAGCCACACTTGCCTCTGGGGGCACTTTGCATCTGGGAGGCATCCTGATCCGTTCGGAATTTCAGCAGGCAGCCGGCCACTCCGGACCACGGGGCCCTGGGCACGAAGAATGGACTTTCCCCACAGAAACAAAAGTCACCAGGCCAGGTTCCTCATGTCAGTTTGCAGGAGGCACTTGGCACTGTCAAAGCAGCTGAAGTTGCCTCTGAGGGCACCTTGCATCTGGGAGGCATCCTTATCCGTTTGGTGTTTCAGAAGGCAGCTGGCCACTCCGGGCCACCTTGCCGTGGACACTAACGATGGCCTTCCTCCAGAGAAACAAAAGTCACCAGGCCAGGTTCCTCATGTCAGTTTGCAGGAGGCACTTGGCATTGTCAAAGCAGCCACAGTTGCCTCTGGGTGCACCTTGCATCTGGGAGACATCCTGATACTTTTAGAGTTTTACAAGGCAGCTGGCCACTCCGGGCCACCTTGCCCTGGACACGAACCACGGCCTTTCCCCAGAGAAACAAAAGTCACCAGGCTAGGTTCCTGATTTCAATTTGCTGGAGGCACTTGGCACTGTCAAACCAGCCACAGTTGCCTCTGGGGGCATTTTGCATCTGGGAGGTATCCCAATCCGTTCGGAATTGCAGCAGGCAGCCGGCCGCTCCGGACCACGGGGCCCTGGACACGAACCATGGCCTTTCCCCACAGAAACAAAAGTCACCAGGCCAGGTTCCTCACGTTAGTTTGCAGGAGGCATTTGGCACTGTCAAAGCAGCCACAGTTGCCTCTGGGTGCACCTTGTATCTGGGAGACATCCTGATCCTTTTAGAATTTTACAAGGTAGCTGGCCACTCAGGGCCACCTTGCCCAGGACACCAACAATGGCCTTTCCCCACAGAAACAAAAGTCACCAGGCCAGGTTCCTGATGTCAGTTTTCAGAGGGCACGAGGCACTGTCAAACCAGCCACAGTTGCCTCTGGGGGTACCTTGCATCTGAGAGATATCCTGAACCGTTCAGATTTTCAGCAGTCAGCCGGCCAATCTGGACCACAGGGTCCTGGACACGAACCATGGCCTTTCCCCAGAGAAACAAAAGTCACCAGGCTAGGTTCCTGATGTCAGTACGCAGGAGGCAGTTGGCACTGTCAAACCAGCCACAGTTTCCTCTGGGGGCACTTGCGTCTGGGAGGCATCCTGATCCGTTCGGAATTTCAGCAGGCAGGCGGCCACTCCGGGCCACGGGGCCCTGGACATGAATGATGGCCTTTCCCCACAGAAACAAAAGTCACCAGGCTAGGTTCCTGATGTCAATTTGCAGGAGGCACTTGGCACTGTCAAACCAGCCACAGTTGCCTGTGGGGGCACCTTGCATCTAGGAGACATCATGATCCGTTCACAATTTCAGAAGGCAGCCGGCCACTCCGGGCCACCGCGCCATGGACATGAATGATGGCCTTTCCCCAGACAAACAAAAGTCACCAGGCTAGGTTCCTGATGTCAATTTGCAGGAGGCACTTGGCACTGTCAATCCAGCCACACTTGCCTCTGGGGGCACTTGCGTCTGGGAGGCATCCTGATCCCTTCGGAATTTTCAGCAGGCAGCCGGCCACTCCGGACTACCAGGCCCTGGACACGAACCATGGCTTTTCCCCCGACAAACAAAAGTCACCAGGCTAGGTCCCTGATGTAAGTTTGCAGGAGGCACGATACACTGTCAAACCAGCCACAGTTGCCTCTGTGGGTATTTTGCATCTGGGAGGTATCCTGATCCGTTCGGAATTGCAGCAGGCAGCCGGCCACTCCGGACCACGGGGCCCTGGACACGAACGATGGCCTTTCCCCAGAGAAACAAAAGTCACCAGGCCAGGTTCCTGATGTCAGTTTGCAGGAGGCACTTGGCACTGTCAAACCAGACACCGTTTCCTCTGAGGGCACCTTGCATCTGGGAGGCATCCTGATCCGTTCTGTGTTTCAGAAGGCAGCGAGCCGCACCGGGCCAACGGACCCTGGACATGAATGATGGTCTTTCCCCAGAGAAACAAACTCACCACACTAACTTCTGGATGTCAATACGCAGGAGGCACTTGGCACTGTCAAACCAGCCACAATTGCCTCTGGGGGCACTTGCGTCTTGGAGGCATCCTGATCCGTTTGGAATTTCAGCAGGCAACCAGCCACTCCGGGCCACGGGGCCCTGGACACGAACCACGGCCTTTCCCCAGAGAAACAAAACTCAACAACCCAGGTTCCTGATGTCAGTTTGCAGGAGGCATTTGGCACTGTCAAACCAGCCACACTTGCCTCTGGGGTCACTTTGCATCTGGGAGGCATCCTGATCCGTTCAGCATTTCAGAAGGGAGCCGGCCACTCAGGGCCACAGGGCCATGGACACGAAAAATGGCCTTTCCCCAGACAAAGAAAAGTCACCGGCCCAGCTTCCTGATGTCAGTTTGCAGGAGGCATTTGGCATTCACAAACCAGCAACACTTGCCTCTGTGGGCACCTTGCATCTGGGAGGCATCCTGATCCGTTCGGCATTTCACAAGGCAGCTGGCCACTCCGGGCCACCTTGCCCTGGACACTAACCATGGCCTTTCTCCACAGAAACAAAAGTCACCAGGCCAGGTTCCTGATGTCAGTGTTCAGAGGGCACGAGGCACTGTCAAACCAGCCACAGTTGCCTCTGGGGTACCTTGCATCTGAGTGATACCCTGATCAGTTCACAGTTTCAGAAGGCAGCCGGCCACTCCGAACCACAGGATCCTGGACCAGAACCATGGCCTTTCCCCAGAGAAACAAAAGTCACCAGGCCAGGTTCCTGATGTCAGTTTGCAGGAGGCATTTGGCACTGTCAAACCAGCCACAGTTGCCTCTGGGGGCACCTTAGATCTTGGAGTCATCGTGATCCGTTCATAATTTCAGCAGGCATCCAGCCACTGCGGGCCACGGGGCCCTGGACATGAATGATGGCCTTTCCACAGAGAAACAAACGCACCACATCAACTTCCTGATGTCAGTACGCAGGAGGCACTTGGCACTGTCAAACCAGCCACAGTTGCCTCTGGGGGCACTTGCATCTGGGAGGCATCCTGATCCGTTCGGAATTTTCAGCAGGCAGCCGGCCACTCCGGACTACGAGGCACTGGAAACGAACCATGGCCTTTCCCCAGACAAACAAATGTCACCAGGCTAGGTCCCTGATGTAAGTTTGCAGGAGGCACGATACACTGTCAAAGCAGCCACAGTTGCCTCTGGGGGCATTTTGCATCTGGGAGGTATCCTGATCTGTTCAGAATTGCAGCAGGCAGCCGGCCACTCCGGACCACGGGGCCCTGGACACGAACGATGGCCTTTCCCCAGACAAACAAAAGTCACCAGGCCAGGTTCCTCATGTCAGTTTGCAGGAGGCACTTGGCACTGTCAAACCAGCCACATTTGCCTGTGGGGGCACCTTGCATCTCGGAGACATCATGATCCGTTCAGAATTTCAGCAGGCAGCCGGCCACTCCGGGCCACCGGGCCCTGGACATGAATGATGGCCTTTCCCCAGAGAAACAAAAGTCACCAGGCTAGGTTCCTGATGTCAATTTGCAGAAGGCACTTGGCACTGTCAAACCAGCCACAGTTGCCTCTGGGAGCACCTTAGATCTTGGAGTCATCGTGATCCGTTCATAATTTCTGCAGGCATCCGGCCTACACCGGGCCACCGGGCCCTGGACACTAGCCATGGCCTTTCCCCAGAGAAACAAAAGTCAACAGTCCAGCTTCCTCATGTCAGTTTGCAGGAGACATTTGGTACTGACAAATCATCCACAGTTGCCTCTGAGGGCACCTTGCATCTGGGAGGCATCCTGATCCGTTTGGTGTTTCAGAAGTCAGCTGGCCACTCCGGGCCACCTTGCCGTGGACACTAACCATGGCCTTTCTCCACAGAAACAAAAGTCACCAGGCCAGGTTCCTCATGTCAGTTTGCAGGAGGCACTTGGCATTGTCAAAGCATCCACAGTTGCCTCTGGGTGCACCTTGTATCTGGGAGACATCCTGATCCTTTTAGAATTTTACAAGGGAGCTGGCCACTCCGGGCCACCTTGCCCTGGACACTAACCATGGCCTTTCCCCAGAGAAACAAAAGTCACCAGGCCAGGTTCCTGATGTCAGTTTTCAGAGGGCACGAGGCACTGTCAAACCAGCCACAGTTGCCTCTGGGGGTACCTTGCATCTGAGAGATATCCTGATCTGTTCACAATTTCAGAAGGCAGCCGGCCACTCCGGACCAGAGGGTCCTGGACATGAACCATGGCCTTTCCCCAGAGAAACAAAAGTCACCAGGCCCGGCTCCTGATGTCAGTTTGCAGAAGGCACTTGGCACTGTCAAACCAGCTACTGCTGCCTCTGGGGGCACTTGCGTCTGGGAGGCATCCTGATCCGTTCGGAATTAGAGCAGGCAGACGGCCACTCCGGGCCACGGGGCCCTGGACATGAAGGATGGCCTTTCCCCACAGAAACAAAAGTCACCAGGCGAGGTTCCTGATGTCAATTTGCAGGAGGCACTTGGCACTGTCAAACCAGACACACTTGCCTCTGGGGGCACTTTGCATCTGGGAGGTATCCTGATCCGTTCACAATTTCAGAAGGCAGCCGGCCACTGCGGGCCACGGGGCCCTGGACATGAACGATGGCCTTTCCCCAGAGAAACAAAAGTCACCATGCTATGTTCCTGATGTCAATTTGCAGGAGGCACTTGGCACTGTCAAACCAGCCACAGTTGCCTCTGGGGGCACCTTGTATCTGGGAGACATCCTGATCCTTTTAGAATTTTACAAGGCAGCTGCCCACTCAGGGCCACCTTGCCCTGGACACTAACCATGGCCTTTCCCCAGAGAAACAAATGTCACCAGGCCAGGTTCCTCATGTTAGTTTGCAGGAGGCACTTGGCACTGTCAAACCAGCCACAGTTACCTCTGGGTGCACCTTGTATCTGGGAGACATCCTGATTCTTTTAGAATTTTACAAGGCAGCTGCCCACTCAGGGCCACCTTGCCGTGGACACTAACCATGGTCTTTCCCCAGAGAAACAAAAGTCACCAGGCCAGGTTCCTCATGTTAGTTTGCAGGAGGCACTTGGCACTGTCAAAGCAGCCACAGTTACCTCTGGGTGCACCTTGTATCTGGGAGACATCCTGATTCTTTTAGAATTTTACAAGGCAGCTGCCCACTCAGGGCCACCTTGCCCTGGACACTAACCATGGCCTTTCCCCAGAGAAACAAAAGTCACCAGGCCAGGTTCCTGATGTCAGATTTCAGAGGGTACGAGGCACTGTCAAACCAGCCACACTTGCCTCTGGGGGTACCTCGCATCTGAGAGATATCCTGATCCATTCACAATTTCAGAAGGCATCCGGCCACTCCGGACCACAGGGTCCTGGACATTAACCATGGCCTTTCCCCCGAGAAACAAAAGTCACCAGGCCAGCTTCCTCATGTCAGTTTGCAGGAGACATTTGGTATTGACAAATCATCCACAGTTGCCTCTGGGGGCACGTTGCATTTGGGAGGTATCCTGATTGTTTCGGAATTTCAGCAGGGAGCCGGCCACTCCGGGCCACGGGGCCCTGGGCACGAACCACGGCCTTTCCCCAGAGAAACAAAACTCAACAACCCAGGTTCCTGATGTCTGTTTGCAGGAGGCATTTGGCACTCACAAACCAGCCACAGTTGCCTCTGGGGTCACTTTGCATCTGGGAGGCATCCTGATCCGTTCGGAATTTCAGCAGGCAGCCGGCCACTGCGGACCACAGGGCCCTGGACAAGAACGATGGCCTCTCCCCAGAGGAACAAAAGTCACCAGGCTAGGTTCCTGATGTCAGTTTGCAGGAGGCACTTGGCACTGTCAAACCAGCCACACTTGCCTCTGGGGGCACCTTGCTTCTTGGAGTCATCGTGATCCGTTCATAATTTCAGCAGGCATCCAGCCACTCCGGGCCACAGGGCCCTGGACATGAATGATGGCCTTTCCCCACAGAAACAAAAGTCACCAGGCCAGGTTCCTGATGTCAATTTGCAGGAGGCACTTGGCACTGTCAAACCAGCCACACTTGCCTCTGGGGGCACTTTGCATCTGGGAGGTATCCTGATCCGTTCACAATTTCAGAAGGCAGCCGGCCACTGCGGGCCACGGGGCCCTGGACATGAACGATGGCCTTTCCCCAGAGAAACAAAAGTCACCATGCTAGGTTCCTGATGTCAATTTGCAGGAGGCACTTGGCACTGTCAAACCAGCCACAGTTGCCTCTGGGGGCACCTTGTATCTGGGAGACATCCTGATCCTTTTGGAATTTTACAAGGCAGCTGCCCACTCAGGGCCACCTTGCCCTGGACACTAACCATGGCCTTTCCCCAGAGAAACAAAAGTCACCAGGCCAGGTTCCTCATGTTAGTTTGCAGGAGGCACTTGGCACTGTCAAACCAGCCACAGTTACCTCTGGGTGCACCTTGTATCTGGGAGACATCCTGATTCTTTTAGAATTTTACAAGGCAGCTGCCCACTCAGGGCCACCTTGCCGTGGACACTAACCATGGTCTTTCCCCAGAGAAAAAAAAGTCACCAGGCCAGGTTCCTCATGTTAGTTTGCAGGAGGCACTTGGCACTGTCAAAGCAGCCACAGTTACCTCTGGGTGCACCTTGTATCTGGGAGACATCCTGATTCTTTTAGAATTTTACAAGGCAGCTGCCCACTCAGGGCCACCTTGCCCTGGACACTAACCATGGCCTTTCCCCAGAGAAACAAAAGTCACCAGGCCAGGTTCCTGATGTCACATTTCAGAGGGTACGAGGCACTGTCAAACCAGCCACACTTGCCTCTGGGGGTACCTCGCATCTGAGAGATATCCTGATCCATTCACAATTTCAGAAGGCATCCGGCCACTGCGGACCACAGGGTCCTGGACACTAACCATGGCCTTTCCCCCGAGAACCAAAAGTCACCAGGCCAGCTTCCTCATGTCAGTTTGCAGGAGACATTTGGTATTGACAAATCATCCACAGTTGCCTCTGGGGGCACGTTGCATTTGGGAGGTATCCTGATTGTTTCGGAATTTCAGCAGGGAGCCGGCCACTCCGGGCCACGGGGCCCTGGGCACGAACCACGGCCTTTCCCCAGAGAAACAAAACTCAACAACCCAGGTTCCTGATGTCTGTTTGCAGGAGGCATTTGGCACTCACAAACCAGCCACAGTTGCCTCTGGGGTCACTTTGCATCTGGGAGGCATCCTGATCCGTTCGGAATTTCAGCAGGCAGCCGGCCACTGCGGACCACAGGGCCCTGGACAAGAACGATGGCCTCTCCCCAGAGAAACAAAAGTCACCAGGCTAGGTTCCTGATGTCAGTTTGTAGGAGGCACTTGGCACTGTCAAACCAGCCACACTTGCCTCTGGGGGCACCTTGCTTCTTGGAGTCATAGTGATCCGTTCATAATTTCAGCAGGCATCCAGCCACTCCGGGCCACAGGGCCCTGGACATGAATGATGGCCTTTCCCCAGAGAAACAAAAGTCACCAGGCTAGGTTCCTGATGTCAATTTGCAGGAGGCACTTGGCACTGTCAAACCAGCCACACTTGCCTCTGGGGGCACTTTGCATCTGGGAGGCATCCTGATCTGTTCGGAATTTCAGCAGGCAGCAGGCCACTGCGGACCACGGGGCCCTGGGCACGAACGATGGCCTTTCCCCAGAGAAACAAAAGTCACCAGGCTAGGTTCCTGATGTCAGTTTGCAGGAGGCACTTGGCAATGTCAAACCAGCCACAGTTGCCTCTGGGGGCACTTGCGTCTGGGAGGCGTCCTGATCCGTTCGGAATTTCAGCAGGCAGCCGGCCACTCCAGGCCACGGGGCCCTGGACATGAATGATGGCCTTTCCCCACAGAAACAAAAGTCACCAGCCTAGGTTCCTGAGGTCAGTTTGCAGAAGGCACTTGGCACTGTCAAACCAGCCACACTTGCCTGTGGGGGCACCTTAGATCTTGGAGTCATCGTGATCCGTTCATAATTTCTGCAGGCATCCGGCCACACCGGGCCACGGGGCCCTGGACACTAGCCATGGCCTTTCCCCAGAGAAACAAAAGTCACCAGGCCAGGTTCCTGATGTCAATTTGCAGGAGGCACTTGGCACTGTCAAACCAGCCGCAGTTGCCTGTGGGTGTACCTTGCATCTAGGAGACATCATGATCCGTTCACAATTTCAGAAGGCAGCCGGCCACTGCGGGCCACGAGGCCCTGGACACGAACGATGGCTTTCCCCAGAGAAACAAAAGTCACCAGGCTAGGTTCCTGATGTCAATTTGCAGGAGGCACTTGGCACTGTCAAACCAGCCACACTTGCCTCTGGGGGCACTTTGCATCTGGGAAGTATCCTGATACGTTCGGAATTTTAGCAGGCAGCGGGCTACACCAGACCACCGGGACCTGGACACGAACCATGGCCTTTCCCCAGACAAACAAAAGTCACCAGGCCCGGCTCCTGATGTCAGTTTGCAGGAGGCACTTGGCACTGTCAAACCAGCCACTGTTGCCCGTGGGGGCACCTAGCATCTGGGAGGTATCCTGATCCGTTCAGAATTTCAGAAGGCAGCCGGCCACTCCGGGCCACCGCGCCATGGACATGAATGATGGCCTTTCCCCAGAGAAACAAAAGTCACCAGCCTAGGTTCCTGATTTCAATTTGCTGGACGCACTTGGCACTGTCAAACCAGCCACACTTGCCTCTGGGGGCACTTTGCATCTGGGAGGCATCCTGATCTGTTCGCAATTTCAGCAGGCAGCCGGCCACTCCTGACCACGGGGTCCTGGGCACGAACGATGGCTTTTCCCCAGAGAAACAAAAGTCACCAGGCCAGGTTCCTGATGTCAGTTTGCAGGAGCCACTTGGCACTGTCAAACCAGCCACACTTGCCTCTGGGGGCACTTTGCATCTGGGAGGTATCCTGATCCGTTCAGAATTTCAGCAGGCAGCCGGCCACTCCGGGCCACCGGGCCATGGACATGAATGTTGGCCTTTCCCCAAAGAAGCAAAAATCACCAGGCTAGGTCCCTGATTTCAATTTGCTGGAGGCAGTTGGCAATGTCAAAGCAACCACAGTTGCCTCTGAGGTCACCTACCATCTGGGAGGCATCCTGATCCGTTGGGTGTTTCAGAAGGCAGCCGGTCACACCGGGCCAATGGACCCTGGACATGAATGATGGTCTTTCCCCAGAGAAACAATCTCACCACACAAACTTCCTGATGCCAGTTTGCAGGAGGCACTTGGCACTGTCAAACCAGCCACACTTGCCTCTGGGGGCACTTGCGTCTGGGAGGCATCCTGATCCGTTCGGAATTTCAGCAGGGAGCCGGCCACTCCGGGCCACGGGGCCCTGGACACGAACCATGGCCTTTCCCCAGAGAAACAAAAGTCACCAGGCCAGGTTCCTGATGTCAATTTGCAGGAGGCACTTGGCACTGTCAAACCAGCCACTGTTGCCTGTGGGGGTACCTTGCCTCTAGGAAAAGTCCTGATCCGTTCACAATTTCAGAAGGCAGCCGGCCACTGCGGGCCACGGGGCCCTGGACATGAATGATGGCCTTTCCCCAGAGAAACAAAAGTCACCAGGCTAGGTTCCTGATGTCAGTTTGCAGGAGGCACTTGGCACTGTCAAACCAGCCACAGTTGCCTCTGGGGGCACTTTGCATCTGGGAGGTATCCCGATCCGTTCGGAATTGCAGCAGGCAGCCGGCCACTCCGGACCACGGGGCCCTGGACATGAACCATGGCCTTTCCCCAGAGAAACAAAAGTCACCAGGCCAGGTTCCTCATGTTAGTTTGCAGGAGGCACTTGGCACTGTCAAAACAGCCACAGTTGCCTCTGGGGGCACCTTGTATCTGGGAGACATCCTGATCCTTTTAGAATTTTACAAGGCAGCTGGCCACTCCGGGCCACCGTGACCTGGACACTAACCATGGCCTTTCCCCGGAGAAACAAAATTCACCAGGCCAGGTTCCTCATGTTAGTTTGCAGGAGGCACTTGGCACTGTCAAAGCAGCCACAGTTACCTCTGGGTGCACCTTGTATCTGGGAGACATCCTGATTCTTTTAGAATTTTACAAGTCAGCTAACCACTCAGGGCCACCTCGCCCTGGACACTAACCATGGCCTTTCCCCAGAGAAACAAAAGTCACCAGGCCAGGTTCCTGATGTCAGATTTCAGAGGGTACGAGGCACTGTCAAACCAGCCACACTTGCCTCTGGGGGTAACTCTCATCTGAGAGATATCCTGATCCATTCACAATTTCAGAAGGCATCCGGCCACTCCGGACCACAGTGTCCTGGACACTAACCATGGCCTTTCCCCAGAGAAACAAAAGTCACCAGGCCAGCTTCCTCATGTCAGTTTGCAGGAGACATTTGGTAGTGACAAATCATCCACAGTTGCCTCTCGGGGCACGTTGCATTTGGGAGGTATCCGGATTGTTTCGGAATTTCAGCAGGCAGCCGGCCACTCCGGGCCACGGGGCCCTGGACATGAATGGTGGCCTTTCCCCACAGAAACAGAAGTCACAAGCCTAGGTCCCTGATGTCAATTTGCTGGAGGCACTTGGCACTGTCAAACCAGCCACAGTTGCCTGTGGGGGTACCTTGCATCTAGGAGACATCATGATCCGTTCACAATTTCAGAAGGCAGCCGGCCACTCCGGGCCACCGCGCCATGGACATGAATGATGGCCTTTCCCCACAGAAACAAAAGTCACCAGGCTAGGTTCCTGATTTCAATTTGCTGGAGGCACTTGGCACTGTCAAACCAGCCACACTTGCCTCTGGGGGCACTTTGCATCTGGGAGGTATCCCGATCCGTTCGGAATTGCAGCAGGCAGCCGGCCACTCCGGACCACGGGGCCCTGGACATGAACCATGGCCTTTCCCCAGAGAAACAAAAGTCACCAGGCCAGGTTCCTCATTTTAGTTTGCAGGAGGCACTTGGCACTGTCAAAACAGCCACAGTTGCCTCTGGGGGCACCTTGTATCTGGGAGACATCCTGATCCTTTTAGAATTTTACAAGGCAGCTGCGCACTCCGGGCCACCTTGACCTGGACACTAACCATGGCCTTTCCCCAGAGAAACAAAATTCACCAGGCCAGGTTCCTCATGTTAGTTTGCAGGAGGCACTTGGCACTGTCAAAGCAGCCACAGTTACCTCTGGGTGCACCTTGTATCTGGGAGACATCCTGATTCTTTTAGAATTTTACAAGGCAGCTGCCCACTCAGGGCCACCTTGCCCTGGACACTAACCATGGTCTTTCCCCAGAGAAACAAAAGTCACCAGGCCAGGTTCCTGATGTCAGATTTCAGAGGGTACGAGGCACTGTCAAACCAGCCACACTTGCCTCTGGGGGTACCTCGCATCTGAGAGATATCCTGATCCATTCACAATTTCAGAAGGCATCCGGCCACTCCGGACCACAGGGTCCTGGACACTAACCATGGCCTTTCCCCAGAGAAACAAAAGTCACCAGGCCAGCTTCCTCATGTCAGTTTGCAGGAGACATTTGGTAGTGACAAATCATCCACAGTTGCCTCTCGGGGCACGTTGCATTTGGGAGGTATCCGGATTGTTTCGGAATTTCAGCAGGCAGCCGGCCACTCCGGGCCACGGGGCCCTGGACATGAATGGTGGCCTTTCCCCACAGAAACAGAAGTCACAAGCCTAGGTCCCTGATGTCAATTTGCTGGAGGCACTTGGCACTGTCAAACCAGCCACAGTTGCCTGTGGGGGTACCTTGCATCTAGGAGACATCATGATCCATTCACAATTTCAGAAGGCAGCCGGCCACTCCGGGCCACGGCGCCATGGACATGAATGATGGCCTTTCCCCAGAGAAACAAAAGTCACCAGGCTAGGTTCCTGATTTCAATTTGCTGGCGGCACTTGGCACTGTCAAACCAGCCACAGTTGCCTCTGGGGGCACCTTGTATCTGGGAGACATCCTGATCCTTTTGGAATTTTACAAGGCAGCTGCCCACTCAGGGCCACCTTGCCCTGGACACTAACCATGGCCTTTCCCCAGAGAAACAAAAGTCACCAGGCCAGGTTCCTCATGTTAGTTTGCAGGAGGCACTTGGCACTGTCAAACCAGCCACAGTTACCTCTGGGTGCACCTTGTATCTGGGAGACATCCTGATTCTTTTAGAATTTTACAAGGCAGCTGCCCACTCAGGGCCACCTTGCCGTGGACACTAACCATGGTCTTTCCCCAGAGAAAAAAAAGTCACCAGGCCAGGTTCCTCATGTTAGTTTGCAGGAGGCACTTGGCACTGTCAAAGCAGCCACAGTTACCTCTGGGTGCACCTTGTATCTGGGAGACATCCTGATTCTTTTAGAATTTTACAAGGCAGCTGCCCACTCAGGGCCACCTTGCCCTGGACACTAACCATGGCCTTTCCCCAGAGAAACAAAAGTCACCAGGCCAGGTTCCTGATGTCACATTTCAGAGGGTACGAGGCACTGTCAAACCAGCCACACTTGCCTCTGGGGGTACCTCGCATCTGAGAGATATCCTGATCCATTCACAATTTCAGAAGGCATCCGGCCACTGCGGACCACAGGGTCCTGGACACTAACCATGGCCTTTCCCCCGAGAACCAAAAGTCACCAGGCCAGCTTCCTCATGTCAGTTTGCAGGAGACATTTGGTATTGACAAATCATCCACAGTTGCCTCTGGGGGCACGTTGCATTTGGGAGGTATCCTGATTGTTTCGGAATTTCAGCAGGGAGCCGGCCACTCCGGGCCACGGGGCCCTGGGCACGAACCACGGCCTTTCCCCAGAGAAACAAAACTCAACAACCCAGGTTCCTGATGTCTGTTTGCAGGAGGCATTTGGCACTCACAAACCAGCCACAGTTGCCTCTGGGGTCACTTTGCATCTGGGAGGCATCCTGATCCGTTCGGAATTTCAGCAGGCAGCCGGCCACTGCGGACCACAGGGCCCTGGACAAGAACGATGGCCTCTCCCCAGAGAAACAAAAGTCACCAGGCTAGGTTCCTGATGTCAGTTTGTAGGAGGCACTTGGCACTGTCAAACCAGCCACACTTGCCTCTGGGGGCACCTTGCTTCTTGGAGTCATAGTGATCCGTTCATAATTTCAGCAGGCATCCAGCCACTCCGGGCCACAGGGCCCTGGACATGAATGATGGCCTTTCCCCAGAGAAACAAAAGTCACCAGGCTAGGTTCCTGATGTCAATTTGCAGGAGGCACTTGGCACTGTCAAACCAGCCACACTTGCCTCTGGGGGCACTTTGCATCTGGGAGGCATCCTGATCTGTTCGGAATTTCAGCAGGCAGCAGGCCACTGCGGACCACGGGGCCCTGGGCACGAACGATGGCCTTTCCCCAGAGAAACAAAAGTCACCAGGCTAGGTTCCTGATGTCAGTTTGCAGGAGGCACTTGGCAATGTCAAACCAGCCACAGTTGCCTCTGGGGGCACTTGCGTCTGGGAGGCGTCCTGATCCGTTCGGAATTTCAGCAGGCAGCCGGCCACTCCAGGCCACGGGGCCCTGGACATGAATGATGGCCTTTCCCCACAGAAACAAAAGTCACCAGCCTAGGTTCCTGAGGTCAGTTTGCAGAAGGCACTTGGCACTGTCAAACCAGCCACACTTGCCTGTGGGGGCACCTTAGATCTTGGAGTCATCGTGATCCGTTCATAATTTCTGCAGGCATCCGGCCACACCGGGCCACGGGGCCCTGGACACTAGCCATGGCCTTTCCCCAGAGAAACAAAAGTCACCAGGCCAGGTTCCTGATGTCAATTTGCAGGAGGCACTTGGCACTGTCAAACCAGCCGCAGTTGCCTGTGGGTGTACCTTGCATCTAGGAGACATCATGATCCGTTCACAATTTCAGAAGGCAGCCGGCCACTGCGGGCCACGAGGCCCTGGACACGAACGATGGCTTTCCCCAGAGAAACAAAAGTCACCAGGCTAGGTTCCTGATGTCAATTTGCAGGAGGCACTTGGCACTGTCAAACCAGCCACACTTGCCTCTGGGGGCACTTTGCATCTGGGAAGTATCCTGATACGTTCGGAATTTTAGCAGGCAGCGGGCTACACCAGACCACCGGGACCTGGACACGAACCATGGCCTTTCCCCAGACAAACAAAAGTCACCAGGCCCGGCTCCTGATGTCAGTTTGCAGGAGGCACTTGGCACTGTCAAACCAGCCACTGTTGCCCGTGGGGGCACCTAGCATCTGGGAGGTATCCTGATCCGTTCAGAATTTCAGAAGGCAGCCGGCCACTCCGGGCCACCGCGCCATGGACATGAATGATGGCCTTTCCCCAGAGAAACAAAAGTCACCAGCCTAGGTTCCTGATTTCAATTTGCTGGACGCACTTGGCACTGTCAAACCAGCCACACTTGCCTCTGGGGGCACTTTGCATCTGGGAGGCATCCTGATCTGTTCGCAATTTCAGCAGGCAGCCGGCCACTCCTGACCACGGGGTCCTGGGCACGAACGATGGCTTTTCCCCAGAGAAACAAAAGTCACCAGGCCAGGTTCCTGATGTCAGTTTGCAGGAGCCACTTGGCACTGTCAAACCAGCCACACTTGCCTCTGGGGGCACTTTGCATCTGGGAGGTATCCTGATCCGTTCAGAATTTCAGCAGGCAGCCGGCCACTCCGGGCCACCGGGCCATGGACATGAATGTTGGCCTTTCCCCAAAGAAGCAAAAATCACCAGGCTAGGTCCCTGATTTCAATTTGCTGGAGGCAGTTGGCAATGTCAAAGCAACCACAGTTGCCTCTGAGGTCACCTACCATCTGGGAGGCATCCTGATCCGTTGGGTGTTTCAGAAGGCAGCCGGTCACACCGGGCCAATGGACCCTGGACATGAATGATGGTCTTTCCCCAGAGAAACAATCTCACCACACAAACTTCCTGATGCCAGTTTGCAGGAGGCACTTGGCACTGTCAAACCAGCCACACTTGCCTCTGGGGGCACTTGCGTCTGGGAGGCATCCTGATCCGTTCGGAATTTCAGCAGGGAGCCGGCCACTCCGGGCCACGGGGCCCTGGACACGAACCATGGCCTTTCCCCAGAGAAACAAAAGTCACCAGGCCAGGTTCCTGATGTCAATTTGCAGGAGGCACTTGGCACTGTCAAACCAGCCACTGTTGCCTGTGGGGGTACCTTGCCTCTAGGAAAAGTCCTGATCCGTTCACAATTTCAGAAGGCAGCCGGCCACTGCGGGCCACGGGGCCCTGGACATGAATGATGGCCTTTCCCCAGAGAAACAAAAGTCACCAGGCTAGGTTCCTGATGTCAGTTTGCAGGAGGCACTTGGCACTGTCAAACCAGCCACAGTTGCCTCTGGGGGCACTTTGCATCTGGGAGGTATCCCGATCCGTTCGGAATTGCAGCAGGCAGCCGGCCACTCCGGACCACGGGGCCCTGGACATGAACCATGGCCTTTCCCCAGAGAAACAAAAGTCACCAGGCCAGGTTCCTCATGTTAGTTTGCAGGAGGCACTTGGCACTGTCAAAACAGCCACAGTTGCCTCTGGGGGCACCTTGTATCTGGGAGACATCCTGATCCTTTTAGAATTTTACAAGGCAGCTGGCCACTCCGGGCCACCGTGACCTGGACACTAACCATGGCCTTTCCCCGGAGAAACAAAATTCACCAGGCCAGGTTCCTCATGTTAGTTTGCAGGAGGCACTTGGCACTGTCAAAGCAGCCACAGTTACCTCTGGGTGCACCTTGTATCTGGGAGACATCCTGATTCTTTTAGAATTTTACAAGTCAGCTAACCACTCAGGGCCACCTCGCCCTGGACACTAACCATGGCCTTTCCCCAGAGAAACAAAAGTCACCAGGCCAGGTTCCTGATGTCAGATTTCAGAGGGTACGAGGCACTGTCAAACCAGCCACACTTGCCTCTGGGGGTAACTCTCATCTGAGAGATATCCTGATCCATTCACAATTTCAGAAGGCATCCGGCCACTCCGGACCACAGTGTCCTGGACACTAACCATGGCCTTTCCCCAGAGAAACAAAAGTCACCAGGCCAGCTTCCTCATGTCAGTTTGCAGGAGACATTTGGTAGTGACAAATCATCCACAGTTGCCTCTCGGGGCACGTTGCATTTGGGAGGTATCCGGATTGTTTCGGAATTTCAGCAGGCAGCCGGCCACTCCGGGCCACGGGGCCCTGGACATGAATGGTGGCCTTTCCCCACAGAAACAGAAGTCACAAGCCTAGGTCCCTGATGTCAATTTGCTGGAGGCACTTGGCACTGTCAAACCAGCCACAGTTGCCTGTGGGGGTACCTTGCATCTAGGAGACATCATGATCCGTTCACAATTTCAGAAGGCAGCCGGCCACTCCGGGCCACCGCGCCATGGACATGAATGATGGCCTTTCCCCACAGAAACAAAAGTCACCAGGCTAGGTTCCTGATTTCAATTTGCTGGAGGCACTTGGCACTGTCAAACCAGCCACACTTGCCTCTGGGGGCACTTTGCATCTGGGAGGTATCCCGATCCGTTCGGAATTGCAGCAGGCAGCCGGCCACTCCGGACCACGGGGCCCTGGACATGAACCATGGCCTTTCCCCAGAGAAACAAAAGTCACCAGGCCAGGTTCCTCATTTTAGTTTGCAGGAGGCACTTGGCACTGTCAAAACAGCCACAGTTGCCTCTGGGGGCACCTTGTATCTGGGAGACATCCTGATCCTTTTAGAATTTTACAAGGCAGCTGCGCACTCCGGGCCACCTTGACCTGGACACTAACCATGGCCTTTCCCCAGAGAAACAAAATTCACCAGGCCAGGTTCCTCATGTTAGTTTGCAGGAGGCACTTGGCACTGTCAAAGCAGCCACAGTTACCTCTGGGTGCACCTTGTATCTGGGAGACATCCTGATTCTTTTAGAATTTTACAAGGCAGCTGCCCACTCAGGGCCACCTTGCCCTGGACACTAACCATGGTCTTTCCCCAGAGAAACAAAAGTCACCAGGCCAGGTTCCTGATGTCAGATTTCAGAGGGTACGAGGCACTGTCAAACCAGCCACACTTGCCTCTGGGGGTACCTCGCATCTGAGAGATATCCTGATCCATTCACAATTTCAGAAGGCATCCGGCCACTCCGGACCACAGGGTCCTGGACACTAACCATGGCCTTTCCCCAGAGAAACAAAAGTCACCAGGCCAGCTTCCTCATGTCAGTTTGCAGGAGACATTTGGTAGTGACAAATCATCCACAGTTGCCTCTCGGGGCACGTTGCATTTGGGAGGTATCCGGATTGTTTCGGAATTTCAGCAGGCAGCCGGCCACTCCGGGCCACGGGGCCCTGGACATGAATGGTGGCCTTTCCCCACAGAAACAGAAGTCACAAGCCTAGGTCCCTGATGTCAATTTGCTGGAGGCACTTGGCACTGTCAAACCAGCCACAGTTGCCTGTGGGGGTACCTTGCATCTAGGAGACATCATGATCCATTCACAATTTCAGAAGGCAGCCGGCCACTCCGGGCCACGGCGCCATGGACATGAATGATGGCCTTTCCCCAGAGAAACAAAAGTCACCAGGCTAGGTTCCTGATTTCAATTTGCTGGCGGCACTTGGCACTGTCAAACCAGCCACACTTGCCTCTGGGGGCACTTTGCATCTGGGAATCATCCTGATCCCTTCGGAATTGCTGCAGGCAGCCGGCCACTCCGGACCACGGGGCCCTGGACACGAACCATGGCCTTTCCCCAGAGAAACAAAAGTCACCAGGCCAGGTTCCACATGTTAGTTTGCAGGAGGCACTTGGCACTGTCAAAGCAGCCACAGTTACCTCTGGGTGCACCTTGTATCTGGGAAACATCCTGATCCTTTTAGAATTTTACAAGGCAGCTGCCCACTCCAGGCCACCTTGCCCTGGATACTAACCATGGCCTTTCCCCAGAGAAACAAAAGTCACCAGGCCAGGTTCCTGATGTCAGATTTCAGAGGGTACGAGGCACTGTCAAACCAGCCACAGTTGCCTCTGGGGGTACCTCGCATCTGAGAGATATCCTGATCCATTCACAATTTCAGAAGTCATCTGGCCACTCCGGACCACAGGTTCCTGGACACTAACCATGGCCTTTCCCCAGAGAAACAAAAGTCACCAGGCCAGCTTCCTCATGTCAGTTTGCAGGAGACATTTGGTACTGACAAATCATCCACAGTTGCCTCTGGGGGCACGTTGCATTTGGGAGGTATCCTGATTGTTTCGGAATTTCAGCAGGGAGCCAGCCACTCCGGGCCACCGGGCCCTGGACATGAATGATGACCTTTCCCCAGAGAAACAAACTCACCACGCCAACTTCCTGATGTCAGTACGCAGGAGGCACTTGGCACTGTCAAACCAGCCACACTTGCCTCTGGGGGCTGTTGCGTCTTGGAGGCATCCTGATCCGTTTGGAATTTCAGCAGGCAACCGTCCACTCCGGGCCACGGGGCCCTGGACATGAATGATGACCTTTCCCCAGACAAACAAAAGTCACCAGGCTAGGTTCCTGATGTCAATTTGCAGGAGGCACTTGGCACTGTCAAACCAGCCACAGTTGCCTCTGAAGGCACCTTGCATCTGGGAGGTTTCCTGATCCGTTCAGATTTTCAGAAGGCAGCCGGCCACTGCGGACCACAGGGCCCTGGACATGAACCATGGCCTTTCCCCAGAGAAACAAAAGTCACCAGGCCAGGTTCCTCATGTCGGTTTGCAGGAGGCACTTGGCACTGTCAAACCAGCCACTGTTGCCTCTGGGGGCACCTTGCTTCTTGGAGTCATCGTGATCCGTTCATAATTTCAGCAGGCATCCAGCCACTGCGGGCCACGGGGCCCTGGACATGAATGATGGCCTTTCCACAGAGAAACAAACGCACCACACCAACTTCCTGATGTCAGTACGCAGGAGGCACTTGGCACTGTCAAACCAGCCACAGTTGCCTCTGGGGGCACTTGCGTCTGGGAGGCATCCTGATCCGTTCGGAATTATCAGCAGGCAGCCGGCCACTCCGGACTACCAGGAACTGATGGCTTTTCCCCCGACAAACAAAAGTCACCAGGCTAGGTCCCTGATGTAAGTTTGCAGGAGGCGCGATACACTGTCAAACCAGCCACAGTTGCCTCTGGGGGCATTTTACATCTGGGAGGTATCCTGATCCGTTCGGAATTGCAGCAGGCAGCCGGCCACTCCGGACCACGGGGCCCTGGACAAAAACGATGGCCTTTCCCCAGAGAAACAAAAGTCACCAGGCCAGGTTCCTGATGTCAGTTTGCAGGAGGCACTTGGCACTGTCAAACCAGCCACAGTTTCCTCTGAGGGCACCTTGCATCTGGGAGGCATCCTGATCCGTTCTGTGTTTCAGAAGGCAGCCAGCCGCACCGGGCCAACGGACCCTGGACATGAATGATGGTCTTTCCCCAGAGAAACAAACTCACCACACTAACTTCTGGATGTCAATACGCAGGAGGCACTTGGCACTGTCAAACCAGCCACAATTGCCTCTGGGGGCACTTGCGTCTTGGAGGCATCCTGATCCGTTTGGAATTTCAGCAGGCAACCAGCCACTCCGGGCCACGGGGCCCTGGACACGAACCACGGCCTTTCCCCAGAGAAACAAAACTCAACAACCCAGGTTCCTGATGTCAATTTGCAGGAGGCATTTGGCACTGTCAAACCAGCCACAGTTGCCTCTGGGGTCACTTTGCATCTGGGAGGCATCCTGATCCGTTCAGCATTTCAGCAGGCAGCCGGCCACTCAGGGCCACAGGGCCATGGACACGAAAAATGGCCTTTCCCCAGACAAAGAAAAGTCACCGGCCCAGCTTCCTGATGTCAGTTTGCAGGAGGCATTTGGCATTCACAAACCAGCAACACTTGCCTCTGGGGGCACCTTGCATCTGGGAGGCATCCTGATCCGTTCGGCATTTCAGAAGGCAGCTGGCCACTCCGGGCCACCTTGCCCTGGACACTAACCATGGCCTTTCTCCACAGAAACAAAAGTCACCAGGCCAGGTTCCTGATGTCAGTGTTCAGAGGGCACGAGGCACTGTCAAACCAGCCACAGTTGCCTCTGGGGTACCTTGCATCTGAGAGGTACCCTGATCAGTTCACAGTTTCAGAAGGCAGCCGGCCACTCCGAACCACAGGATCCTGGACCAGAACCATGGCCTTTCCCCAGAGAAACAAAAGTCACCAGGCCAGGTTCCTGATGTCAGTTTGCAGGAGGCATTTGGCACTGTCAAACCAGCCACAGTTGCCTCTGGGGGCACCTTAGATCTTGGAGTCATCGTGATCCGTTCATAATTTCAGCAGGCACCCAGCCACTGCGGGCCACGGGGCCCTGGACATGAATGATGGCCTTTCCACAGAGAAACAAACGCACCACATCAACTTCCTGATGTCAGTACGCAGGAGGCACTTGGCACTGTCAAACCAGCCACAGTTGCCTGTGGGGGCACTTGCATCTGGGAGGCATCCTGATCCGTTCGGAATTTCAGCAGGCAGCCGGCCACTCCAGACCACGGGGCCCTGGACATGAAGGATGGCCTTTCCCCACAGAAACAAAAGTCACCAGGCGAGGTTCCTGATGTCAATTTGCAGGAGGCACGATACACTGTCAAACCAGCCACAGTTGCCTCTGGGGGCATTTTGCATCTGGGAGGTATCCTGATCTGTTCGGAATTGCAGCAGGCAGCCGGCCACTGCGGACCACGGGGCCCTGGACACGAACGATGGCCTTTCCCCAGAGAAACAAAAGTCACCAGGCCAGGTTCCTCATGTCAGTTTGCAGGAGGCACTTGGCACTGTCAAACCAGCCACATTTGCCTCTGGGGGCACCTTGCATCTCGGAGACATCATGATCCGTTCAGAATTTCAGCAGGCAGCCGGCCACTCCGGGCCACCGGGCCCTGGACATGAATGATGGCCTTTCCCGAGAGAAACAAAAGTCACCAGCCTAGGTTCCTGATGTCGATTTGCAGAAGGCACTTGGCACTGTCAAACCACCCACACTTGCCTCTGGGGGCACCTTAGATCTTGGAGTCATCGTGATCCGTTCATAATTTCTGCAGGCATCCGGCCTACAGCGGGCAACCGGGCCCTGGACACTAGCCATGGCCTTTCCCCAGAGAAACAAAAGTCAACAGTCCAGCTTCCTCATGTCAGTTTGCAGGAGACATTTGGTACTGACAAATCATCCACAGTTGCCTCTGAGGGCACCTTGCATCTGGGAGGCATCCTGATCCGTTTGGTGTTTCAGAAGTCAGCTGGCCACTCCAGGCCACCTTGCCGTGGACACTAACCATGGCCTTTCTCCACAGAAACAAAAGTCACCAGGCCAGGTTCCTCATGTCAGTTTGCAGGAGGCACTTGGCATTGTCAAAGCATCCACAGTTGCCTCTGTGTGCACCTTGTATCTGGGAGACATCCTGATCCTTTTAGAATTTTACAAGGGAGCTGGCCACTCCGGGCCACCTTGCCCTGGACACTAACCATGGCCTTTCCCCAGAGAAACAAAAGTCACCAGGCCAGGTTCCTGATGTCAGTTTTCAGAGGGCACGAGGCACTGTCAAACCAGCCACAGTTGCCTCTGGGGGTACCTTGCATCTGAGAGATATCCTGATCTGTTCACAATTTCAGAAGGCAGCCGGCCACTCCGGACCAGAGGGTCCTGGACATGAACCATGGCCTTTCCCCAGAGAAACAAAAGTCACCAGGCCCGGCTCCTGATGTCAGTTTGCAGAAGGCACTTGGCACTGTCAAACCAGCTACTGCTGCCTCTGGGGGCACCTAGCATCTGGGAGGTATCCTGATCCGTTCAGAATTTCAGAAGGCAGCCGGCCACTCCGTGCCACTGGGCCATGGACATGAATGATGGCCTTTCCCCCGAGAAACAAAAGTCACCAGGCTAGGTTCCTGATGTCAATTTGCTGGAGGCACTTGGCACTGTCAAACCAGCCACAGTTGCCTGTGGGTGCACCTTGCATCTGGGAGGCATCCTGATCCGTTCACAATTTCAGAAGTCAGCCGGCCACTGCGGGCCACGGGGCCCTGGACATGAATGATGGCCTTTCCCCAGAGAAACAAAAGTCACCAGGCTAGGTTCCTGATGTCAATTTGCAGGAGGCACTTGGCACTGTCAAACCAGACACAGTTGCCTCTGGGGACACTTTGCATCTGGGAGGTATCCTCATTGTTTCGGAATTTCAGCAGGGAGCCGGCCACTCCGGACCACCGGGCCCTGGACACGAACCATGGCCTTTCCCCAGAGAAACAAAAGTCACCAGGCCAGGTTCCTGATTTCAATTTGCTGGAGGCACTTGGCACTGTCAAAGCAGCCACAGTTGCCTCTGAAGACAGCTACCATCTGGGAGGCATCCTGATCCGTTCGGAATTTCAGCAGGCAGCCGGCCACTCCGGGCCACGGGGCCCTGGACATGAAGGATGGCCTTTCCCCACAGAAACAAAAGTCACCAGGCCAGGTTCCTGATGTCAATTTGCAGGAGGCACTTGGCACTGTCAAACCAGACACACTTGCCTCTGGGGGCACTTTGCATCTGGGAGGTATCCTGATCCGTTCACAATTTCAGAAGGCAGCCGGCCACTGCGGGCCACGGGGCCCTGGACATGAATGATGGCCTTTCCCCAGAGAAACAAAAGTCACCATGCTAGGTTCCTGATGTCAATTTGCAGGAGGCACTTGGCACTGTCAAACCAGCCACAGTTGCCTCTGGGGGCACCTTGTATCTGGGAGACATCCTGATCCTTTTAGAATTTTACAAGGCAGCTGCCCACTCAGGGCCACCTTGCCCTGGACACTAACCATGGCCTTTCCCCAGAGAAACAAAAGTCACCAGGCCAGGTTCCTCATGTTAGTTTGCAGGAGGCACTTGGCACTGTCAAACCAGCCACAGTTACCTCTGGGTGCACCTTGTATCTGGGAGACATCCTGATTCTTTTAGAATTTTACAAGGCAGCTGCCCACTCCAGGCCACCTTGCCGTGGACACTAACCATGGTCTTTCCCCAGAGAAACAAAAGTCACCAGGCCAGGTTCCTCATGTTAGTTTGCAGGAGGCACTTGGCACTGTCAAAGCAGCCACAGTTACCTCTGGGTGCACCTTGTATCTGGGAGACATCCTGATTCTTTTAGAATTTTACAAGGCAGCTGCCCACTCAGGGCCACCTTGCCCTGGACACTAACCATGGCCTTTCCCCAGAGAAACAAAAGTCACCAGGCCAGGTTCCTGATGTCACATTTCAGAGGGTACGAGGCACTGTCAAACCAGCCACACTTGCCTCTGGGGGTACCTCGCATCTGAGAGATATCCTGATCCATTCACAATTTCAGAAGGCATCCGGCCACTCCGGACCACAGGGTCCTGGACACTAACCATGGCCTTTCCCCCGAGAAACAAAAGTCACCAGGCCAGCTTCCTCATGTCAGTTTGCAGGAGACATTTGGTATTGACAAATCATCCACAGTTGCCTCTGGGGGCACGTTGCATTTGGGAGGTATCCTGATTGTTTCGGAATTTCAGCAGGGAGCCGGCCACTCCGGGCCACGGGGCCCTGGGCACGAACCACGGCCTTTCCCCAGAGAAACAAAACTCAACAACCCAGGTTCCTGATGTCTGTTTGCAGGAGGCATTTGGCACTCACAAACCAGCCACAGTTGCCTCTGGGGTCACTTTGCATCTGGGAGGCATCCTGATCCGTTCGGAATTTCAGCAGGCAGCCGGCCACTGCGGACCACAGGGCCCTGGACAAGAACGATGGCCTCTCCCCAGAGAAACAAAAGTCACCAGGCTAGGTTCCTGATGTCAGTTTGCAGGAGGCACTTGGCACTGTCAAACCAGCCACACTTGCCTCTGGGGGCACCTTGCTTCTTGGAGTCATAGTGATCCGTTCATAATTTCAGCAGGCATCCAGCCACTCCGGGCCACAGGGCCCTGGACATGAATGATGGCCTTTCCCCAGAGAAACAAAAGTCACCAGGCTAGGTTCCTGATGTCAATTTGCAGGAGGCACTTGGCACTGTCAAACCAGCCACACTTGCCTCTGGGGGCACTTTGCATCTGGGAGGCATCCTGATCCGTTCGGAATTTCAGCAGGCAGCAGGCCACTGCGGACCACGGGGCCCTGGGCACGAACGATGGCCTTTCCCCAGAGAAACAAAAGTCACCAGGCTAGGTTCCTGATGTCAGTTTGCAGGAGGCACTTGGCAATGTCAAACCAGCCACAGTTGCCTCTGGGGGCACTTGCGTCTGGGAGGCGTCCTGATCCGTTCGGAATTTCAGCAGGCAGCCGGCCACACCAGGCCACGGGGCCCTGGACATGAATGATGGCCTTTCCCCAGAGAAACAGAAGTCACCAGCCTAGGTTCCTGAGGTCAGTTTGCAGGAGGCACTTGGCACTGTCAAACCAGCCACACTTGCCTCTGGGGGCACTTTGCATCTGGGAAGTATCCTGATACGTTCGGAATTTTAGCAGGCAGCGGGCTACACCAATCCACCGGGACCTGGACACGAACCATGGCCTTTCCCCAGACAAACAAAAGTCACCAGGCCCGGCTCCTGATGTCAGTTTGCAGAAGGCACTTGGCACTGTCAAACCAGCCACTGTTGCCCGTGGGGGCACCTAGCATCTGGGAGGTATCCTGATCCGTTCAGAATTTCAGAAGGCAGCCGGCCACTCCGGGCCACTGGGCCATGGACATGAATGATGGCCTTTCCCCAGAGAAACAAAAGTCACCAGCCTAGGTTCCTGATTTCAATTTGCTGGAGGCACTTGGCACTGTCAAACCAGCCACACTTGCCTCTGGGGGCACTTTGCATCTGGGAGGCATCCTGATCTGTTCGCAATTTCAGCAGGCAGCCGGCCACTCTTGACCACGGGGTCCTGGGCACGAACGATGGCTTTTCCCCAGAGAAACAAAAGTCACCAGGCCAGGTTCCTGATGTCAGTTTGCAGGAGCCACTTGGCACTGTCAAACCAGCCACACTTGCCTCTGGGGGCACCTTGCATCTGGGAGGCATCCTGATCCGTTCTGTGTTTCAGGAGGCAGCCGGCCACTCCGGGCCACAGGGCCCTGGACATGAATGATGGCCTTTCCCCACAGAAACAAAAGTCACCAGGCTAGGTTCCTGATGTCAATTTGCAGGAGGCACTTGGCACTGTCAAACCAGCCACACTTGCCTCTGGGGGCACTTTGCATCTGGGAGGTATCCTGATCCGTTCAGAATTTCAGCAGGCAGCCGGCCACTCCGGGCCACCGGGCCATGGACATGAATGTTGGCCTTTCCCCAAATAAGCAAAAATCACCAGGCTAGGTCCCTGATTTCAATTTGCTGGAGGCAGTTGGCAATGTCAAAGCAACCACAGTTGCCTCTGAGGTCACCTACCATCTGGGAGGCATCCTGATCCGTTGGGTGTTTCAGAAGGCAGCCGGTCACACCGGGCCAATGGACCCTGGACATGAATGATGGTCTTTCCCCAGAGAAACAATCTCACCACACCAACTTCCTGATGTCAGTTTGCAGGAGGCACTTGGCACTGTCAAACCAGCCACAGTTGCCTCTGGGGGCACTTGCGTCTGGGAGGCATCCTGATCCGTTCGGAATTTCAGCAGGGAGCCGGCCACTCCGGGCCACGGGGCCCTGGACACGAACCATGGCCTTTCCCCAGAGAAACAAAAGTCACCAGGCCAGGTTCCTGATGTCAATTTGCAGGAGGCACTTGGCACTGTCAAACCAGCCACTGTTGCCTGTGGGGGTACCTTGCCTCTAGGAAAAGTCCTGATCCGTTCACAATTTCAGAAGGCAGCCGGCCACTGCGGGCCACGGGGCCCTGGACATGAATGATGGCCTTTCCCCAGAGAAACAAAAGTCACCAGGCTAGGTTCCTGATGTCAGTTTGCAGGAGGCACTTGGCACTGTCAAACCAGCCACAGTTGCCTCTGGGGGCACTTTGCATCTGGGAGGTATCCCGATCCGTTCGGAATTGCAGCAGGCAGCCGGCCACTCCGGACCACGGGGCCCTGGACATGAACCATGGCCTTTCCCCAGAGAAACAAAAGTCACCAGGCCAGGTTCCTCATGTTAGTTTGCAGGAGGCACTTGGCACTGTCAAAACAGCCACAGTTGCCTCTGGGGGCACCTTGTATCTGGGAGACATCCTGATCCTTTTAGAATTTTACAAGGCAGCTGGCCACTCCGGGCCACCGTGACCTGGACACTAACCATGGCCTTTCCCCGGAGAAACAAAATTCACCAGGCCAGGTTCCTCATGTTAGTTTGCAGGAGGCACTTGGCACTGTCAAAGCAGCCACAGTTACCTCTGGGTGCACCTTGTATCTGGGAGACATCCTGATTCTTTTAGAATTTTACAAGTCAGCTAACCACTCAGGGCCACCTCGCCCTGGACACTAACCATGGCCTTTCCCCAGAGAAACAAAAGTCACCAGGCCAGGTTCCTGATGTCAGATTTCAGAGGGTACGAGGCACTGTCAAACCAGCCACAATTGCCTCTGGGGGTAACTCTCATCTGAGAGATATCCTGATCCATTCACAATTTCAGAAGGCATCCGGCCACTCCGGACCACAGGGTCCTGGACACTAACCATGGCCTTTCCCCAGAGAAACAAAAGTCACCAGGCCAGCTTCCTCATGTCAGTTTGCAGGAGACATTTGGTAGTGACAAATCATCCACAGTTGCCTCTCGGGGCACGTTGCATTTGGGAGGTATCCGGATTGTTTCGGAATTTCAGCAGGCAGCCGGCCACTCCGGGCCACGGGGCCCTGGACATGAATGGTGGCCTTTCCCCACAGAAACAGAAGTCACAAGCCTAGGTCCCTGATGTCAATTTGCTGGAGGCACTTGGCACTGTCAAACCAGCCACAGTTGCCTGTGGGGGTACCTTGCATCTAGGAGACATCATGATCCGTTCACAATTTCAGAAGGCAGCCGGCCACTCCGGGCCACCGCGCCATGGACATGAATGATGGCCTTTCCCCACAGAAACAAAAGTCACCAGGCTAGGTTCCTGATTTCAATTTGCTGGAGGCACTTGGCACTGTCAAACCAGCCACAGTTGCCTCTGGGGGCACTTTGCATCTGGGAGGTATCCCGATCCGTTCGGAATTGCAGCAGGCAGCCGGCCACTCCGGACCACGGGGCCCTGGACATGAACCATGGCCTTTCCCCAGAGAAACAAAAGTCACCAGGCCAGGTTCCTCATTTTAGTTTGCAGGAGGCACTTGGCACTGTCAAAACAGCCACAGTTGCCTCTGGGGGCACCTTGTATCTGGGAGACATCCTGATCCTTTTAGAATTTTACAAGGCAGCTGCCCACTCCGGGCCACCTTGACCTGGACACTAACCATGGCCTTTCCCCAGAGAAACAAAATTCACCAGGCCAGGTTCCTCATGTTAGTTTGCAGGAGGCACTTGGCACTGTCAAAGCAGCCACAGTTACCTCTGGGTGCACCTTGTATCTGGGAGACATCCTGATTCTTTTAGAATTTTACAAGGCAGCTGCCCACTCAGGGCCACCTTGCCCTGGACACTAACCATGGTCTTTCCCCAGAGAAACAAAAGTCACCAGGCCAGGTTCCTGATGTCAGATTTCAGAGGGTACGAGGCACTGTCAAACCAGCCACACTTGCCTCTGGGGGTACCTCGCATCTGAGAGATATCCTGATCCATTCACAATTTCAGAAGGCATCCGGCCACTCCGGACCACAGGGTCCTGGACACTAACCATGGCCTTTCCCCAGAGAAACAAAAGTCACCAGGCCAGCTTCCTCATGTCAGTTTGCAGGAGACATTTGGTAGTGACAAATCATCCACAGTTGCCTCTCGGGGCACGTTGCATTTGGGAGGTATCCGGATTGTTTCGGAATTTCAGCAGGCAGCCGGCCACTCCGGGCCACGGGGCCCTGGACATGAATGGTGGCCTTTCCCCACAGAAACAGAAGTCACAAGCCTAGGTTCCTGATTTCAATTTGCTGGAGGCACTTGGCACTGTCAAACCAGCCACAGTTGCCTGTGGGGGTACCTTGCATCTAGGAGACATCATGATCCATTCACAATTTCAGAAGGCAGCCGGCCACTCCGGGCCACGGCGCCATGGACATGAATGATGGCCTTTCCCCAGAGAAACAAAAGTCACCAGGCTAGGTTCCTGATTTCAATTTGCTGGAGGCACTTGGCTCTGTCAAACCAGCCACACTTGCCTCTGGGGGCACTTTGCATCTGGGAATCATCCTGATCCCTTCGGAATTGCTGCAGGCAGCCGGCCACTCCGGACTACCAGGAACTGATGGCTTTTCCCCCGACAAACAAAAGTCACCAGGCTAGGTCCCTGATGTAAGTTTGCAGGAGGCACGATACACTGTCAAACCAGCCACAGTTGCCTCTGGGGGCATTTTACATCTGGGAGGTATCCTGATCCGTTCGGAATTGCAGCAGGCAGCCGGCCACTCCGGACCACGGGGCCCTGGACAAAAACGATGGCCTTTCCCCAGAGAAACAAAAGTCACCAGGCCAGGTTCCTGATGTCAGTTTGCAGGAGGCACTTGGCACTGTCAAACCAGCCACAGTTTCCTCTGAGGGCACCTTGCATCTGGGAGGCATCCTGATCCGTTCTGTGTTTCAGAAGGCAGCCAGCCGCACCGGGCCAACGGACCCTGGACATGAATGATGGTCTTTCCCCAGAGAAACAAACTCACCACACTAACTTCTGGATGTCAATACGCAGGAGGCACTTGGCACTGTCAAACCAGCCACAATTGCCTCTGGGGGCACTTGCGTCTTGGAGGCATCCTGATCCGTTTGGAATTTCAGCAGGCAACCAGCCACTCCGGGCCACGGGGCCCTGGACACGAACCACGGCCTTTCCCCAGAGAAACAAAACTCAACAACCCAGGTTCCTGATGTCAATTTGCAGGAGGCATTTGGCACTGTCAAACCAGCCACAGTTGCCTCTGGGGTCACTTTGCATCTGGGAGGCATCCTGATCCGTTCAGCATTTCAGCAGGCAGCCGGCCACTCAGGGCCACAGGGCCATGGACACGAAAAATGGCCTTTCCCCAGACAAAGAAAAGTCACCGGCCCAGCTTCCTGATGTCAGTTTGCAGGAGGCATTTGGCATTCACAAACCAGCAACACTTGCCTCTGTGGGCACCTTGCATCTGGGAGGCATCCTGATCCGTTCGGCATTTCAGAAGGCAGCTGGCCACTCCGGGCCACCTTGCCCTGGACACTAACCATGGCCTTTCTCCACAGAAACAAAAGTCACCAGGCCAGGTTCCTGATGTCAGTGTTCAGAGGGCACGAGGCACTGTCAAACCAGCCACAGTTGCCTCTGGGGTACCTTGCATCTGAGAGGTACCCTGATCAGTTCACAGTTTCAGAAGGCAGCCGGCCACTCCGAACCACAGGATCCTGGACCAGAACCATGGCCTTTCCCCAGAGAAACAAAAGTCACCAGGCCAGGTTCCTGATGTCAGTTTGCAGGAGGCATTTGGCACTGTCAAACCAGCCACAGTTGCCTCTGGGGGCACCTTAGATCTTGGAGTCATCGTGATCCGTTCATAATTTCAGCAGGCACCCAGCCACTGCGGGCCACGGGGCCCTGGACATGAATGATGGCCTTTCCACAGAGAAACAAACGCACCACATCAACTTCCTGATGTCAGTACGCAGGAGGCACTTGGCACTGTCAAACCAGCCACAGTTGCCTGTGGGGGCACTTGCATCTGGGAGGCATCCTGATCCGTTCGGAATTTCAGCAGGCAGCCGGCCACTCCAGACCACGGGGCCCTGGACATGAAGGATGGCCTTTCCCCACAGAAACAAAAGTCACCAGGCGAGGTTCCTGATGTCAATTTGCAGGAGGCACGATACACTGTCAAACCAGCCACAGTTGCCTCTGGGGGCATTTTGCATCTGGGAGGTATCCTGATCTGTTCGGAATTGCAGCAGGCAGCCGGCCACTGCGGACCACGGGGCCCTGGACACGAACGATGGCCTTTCCCCAGACAAACAAAAGTCACCAGGCCAGGTTCCTCATGTCAGTTTGCAGGAGGCACTTGGCACTGTCAAACCAGCCACATTTGCCTCTGGGGGCACCTTGCATCTCGGAGACATCATGATCCGTTCAGAATTTCAGCAGGCAGCCGGCCACTCCGGGCCACCGGGCCCTGGACATGAATGATGGCCTTTCCCGAGAGAAACAAAAGTCACCAGCCTAGGTTCCTGATGTCGATTTGCAGAAGGCACTTGGCACTGTCAAACCACCCACACTTGCCTCTGGGGGCACCTTAGATCTTGGAGTCATCGTGATCCGTTCATAATTTCTGCAGGCATCCGGCCTACAGCGGGCAACCGGGCCCTGGACACTAGCCATGGCCTTTCCCCAGAGAAACAAAAGTCAACAGTCCAGCTTCCTCATGTCAGTTTGCAGGAGACATTTGGTACTGACAAATCATCCACAGTTGCCTCTGAGGGCACCTTGCATCTGGGAGGCATCCTGATCCGTTTGGTGTTTCAGAAGTCAGCTGGCCACTCCAGGCCACCTTGCCGTGGACACTAACCATGGCCTTTCTCCACAGAAACAAAAGTCACCAGGCCAGGTTCCTCATGTCAGTTTGCAGGAGGCACTTGGCATTGTCAAAGCATCCACAGTTGCCTCTGTGTGCACCTTGTATCTGGGAGACATCCTGATCCTTTTAGAATTTTACAAGGGAGCTGGCCACTCCGGGCCACCTTGCCCTGGACACTAACCATGGCCTTTCCCCAGAGAAACAAAAGTCACCAGGCCAGGTTCCTGATGTCAGTTTTCAGAGGGCACGAGGCACTGTCAAACCAGCCACAGTTGCCTCTGGGGGTACCTTGCATCTGAGAGATATCCTGATCTGTTCACAATTTCAGAAGGCAGCCGGCCACTCCGGACCAGAGGGTCCTGGACATGAACCATGGCCTTTCCCCAGAGAAACAAAAGTCACCAGGCCCGGCTCCTGATGTCAGTTTGCAGAAGGCACTTGGCACTGTCAAACCAGCTACTGCTGCCTCTGGGGGCACCTAGCATCTGGGAGGTATCCTGATCCGTTCAGAATTTCAGAAGGCAGCCGGCCACTCCGTGCCACTGGGCCATGGACATGAATGATGGCCTTTCCCCCGAGAAACAAAAGTCACCAGGCTAGGTTCCTGATGTCAATTTGCTGGAGGCACTTGGCACTGTCAAACCAGCCACAGTTGCCTGTGGGTGCACCTTGCATCTGGGAGGCATCCTGATCCGTTCACAATTTCAGAAGTCAGCCGGCCACTGCGGGCCACGGGGCCCTGGACATGAATGATGGCCTTTCCCCAGAGAAACAAAAGTCACCAGGCTAGGTTCCTGATGTCAATTTGCAGGAGGCACTTGGCACTGTCAAACCAGACACAGTTGCCCCTGGGGACACTTTGCATCTGGGAGGTATCCTCATTGTTTCGGAATTTCAGCAGGGAGCCGGCCACTCCGGACCACCGGGCCCTGGACACGAACCATGGCCTTTCCCCAGAGAAACAAAAGTCACCAGGCCAGGTTCCTGATTTCAATTTGCTGGAGGCACTTGGCACTGTCAAAGCAGCCACAGTTGCCTCTGAAGACAGCTACCATCTGGGAGGCATCCTGATCCGTTCGGAATTTCAGCAGGCAGCCGGCCACTCCGGGCCACGGGGCCCTGGACATGAAGGATGGCCTTTCCCCACAGAAACAAAAGTCACCAGGCCAGGTTCCTGATGTCAATTTGCAGGAGGCACTTGGCACTGTCAAACCAGACACACTTGCCTCTGGGGGCACTTTGCATCTGGGAGGTATCCTGATCCGTTCACAATTTCAGAAGGCAGCCGGCCACTGCGGGCCACGGGGCCCTGGACATGAATGATGGCCTTTCCCCAGAGAAACAAAAGTCACCATGCTAGGTTCCTGATGTCAATTTGCAGGAGGCACTTGGCACTGTCAAACCAGCCACAGTTGCCTCTGGGGGCACCTTGTATCTGGGAGACATCCTGATCCTTTTAGAATTTTACAAGGCAGCTGCCCACTCAGGGCCACCTTGCCCTGGACACTAACCATGGCCTTTCCCCAGAGAAACAAAAGTCACCAGGCCAGGTTCCTCATGTTAGTTTGCAGGAGGCACTTGGCACTGTCAAACCAGCCACAGTTACCTCTGGGTGCACCTTGTATCTGGGAGACATCCTGATTCTTTTAGAATTTTACAAGGCAGCTGCCCACTCCAGGCCACCTTGCCGTGGACACTAACCATGGTCTTTCCCCAGAGAAACAAAAGTCACCAGGCCAGGTTCCTGATGTCACATTTCAGAGGGTACGAGGCACTGTCAAACCAGCCACACTTGCCTCTGGGGGTACCTCGCATCTGAGAGATATCCTGATCCATTCACAATTTCAGAAGGCATCCGGCCACTCCGGACCACAGGGTCCTGGACACTAACCATGGCCTTTCCCCCGAGAAACAAAAGTCACCAGGCCAGCTTCCTCATGTCAGTTTGCAGGAGACATTTGGTATTGACAAATCATCCACAGTTGCCTCTGGGGGCACGTTGCATTTGGGAGGTATCCTGATTGTTTCGGAATTTCAGCAGGGAGCCGGCCACTCCGGGCCACGGGGCCCTGGGCACGAACCACGGCCTTTCCCCAGAGAAACAAAACTCAACAACCCAGGTTCCTGATGTCTGTTTGCAGGAGGCATTTGGCACTCACAAACCAGCCACAGTTGCCTCTGGGGTCACTTTGCATCTGGGAGGCATCCTGATCCGTTCGGAATTTCAGCAGGCAGCCGGCCACTGCGGACCACAGGGCCCTGGACAAGAACGATGGCCTCTCCCCAGAGAAACAAAAGTCACCAGGCTAGGTTCCTGATGTCAGTTTGCAGGAGGCACTTGGCACTGTCAAACCAGCCACACTTGCCTCTGGGGGCACCTTGCTTCTTGGAGTCATAGTGATCCGTTCATAATTTCAGCAGGCATCCAGCCACTCCGGGCCACAGGGCCCTGGACATGAATGATGGCCTTTCCCCAGAGAAACAAAAGTCACCAGGCTAGGTTCCTGATGTCAATTTGCAGGAGGCACTTGGCACTGTCAAACCAGCCACACTTGCCTCTGGGGGCACTTTGCATCTGGGAGGCATCCTGATCCGTTCGGAATTTCAGCAGGCAGCAGGCCACTGCGGACCACGGGGCCCTGGGCACGAACGATGGCCTTTCCCCAGAGAAACAAAAGTCACCAGGCTAGGTTCCTGATGTCAGTTTGCAGGAGGCACTTGGCAATGTCAAACCAGCCACAGTTGCCTCTGGGGGCACTTGCGTCTGGGAGGCGTCCTGATCCGTTCGGAATTTCAGCAGGCAGCCGGCCACACCAGGCCACGGGGCCCTGGACATGAATGATGGCCTTTCCCCAGAGAAACAGAAGTCACCAGCCTAGGTTCCTGAGGTCAGTTTGCAGGAGGCACTTGGCACTGTCAAACCAGCCACACTTGCCTCTGGGGGCACTTTGCATCTGGGAAGTATCCTGATACGTTCGGAATTTTAGCAGGCAGCGGGCTACACCAATCCACCGGGACCTGGACACGAACCATGGCCTTTCCCCAGACAAACAAAAGTCACCAGGCCCGGCTCCTGATGTCAGTTTGCAGAAGGCACTTGGCACTGTCAAACCAGCCACTGTTGCCCGTGGGGGCACCTAGCATCTGGGAGGTATCCTGATCCGTTCAGAATTTCAGAAGGCAGCCGGCCACTCCGGGCCACTGGGCCATGGACATGAATGATGGCCTTTCCCCAGAGAAACAAAAGTCACCAGCCTAGGTTCCTGATTTCAATTTGCTGGAGGCACTTGGCACTGTCAAACCAGCCACACTTGCCTCTGGGGGCACTTTGCATCTGGGAGGCATCCTGATCTGTTCGCAATTTCAGCAGGCAGCCGGCCACTCTTGACCACGGGGTCCTGGGCACGAACGATGGCTTTTCCCCAGAGAAACAAAAGTCACCAGGCCAGGTTCCTGATGTCAGTTTGCAGGAGCCACTTGGCACTGTCAAACCAGCCACACTTGCCTCTGGGGGCACCTTGCATCTGGGAGGCATCCTGATCCGTTCTGTGTTTCAGGAGGCAGCCGGCCACTCCGGGCCACAGGGCCCTGGACATGAATGATGGCCTTTCCCCACAGAAACAAAAGTCACCAGCCTAGGTTCCTGATGTCAATTTGCAGGAGGCACTTGGCACTGTCAAACCAGCCACAGTTGCCTGTGGGGGTACCTTGCATCTAGGAGACATCATGATCCGTTCACAATTTCAGAAGGCAACCGGCCACTCCGGGCCACGGGGCCCTGGACATGAATGATGGCCTTTCCCCAGAGAAACAAAAGTCACCAGGCTAGGTTCCTGATGTCAATTTGCAGGAGGCACTTGGCACTGTCAAACCAGCCACACTTGCCTCTGGGGGCACTTTGCATCTGGGAGGTATCCTGATCCGTTCAGAATTTCAGCAGGCAGCCGGCCACTCCGGGCCACCGGGCCATGGACATGAATGTTGGCCTTTCCCCAAATAAGCAAAAATCACCAGGCTAGGTCCCTGATTTCAATTTGCTGGAGGCAGTTGGCAATGTCAAAGCAACCACAGTTGCCTCTGAGGTCACCTACCATCTGGGAGGCATCCTGATCCGTTGGGTGTTTCAGAAGGCAGCCGGTCACACCGGGCCAATGGACCCTGGACATGAATGATGGTCTTTCCCCAGAGAAACAATCTCACCACACCAACTTCCTGATGTCAGTTTGCAGGAGGCACTTGGCACTGTCAAACCAGCCACACTTGCCTCTGGGGGCACTTGCGTCTGGGAGGCATCCTGATCCGTTCGGAATTTCAGCAGGGAGCCGGCCACTCCGGGCCACGGGGCCCTGGACACGAACCATGGCCTTTCCCCAGAGAAACAAAAGTCACCAGGCGAGGTTCCTGATGTCAATTTGCAGGAGGCACTTGGCACTGTCAAACCAGCCACACTTGCCTGTGGGGGTACCTTGCCTCTAGGAAAAGTCCTGATCCGTTCACAATTTCAGAAGGCAGCCGGCCACTGCGGGCCACGGGGCCCTGGACATGAACCATGGCCTTTCCCCAGACAAACAAAAGTCACCAGGCCAGGTTCCTCATGTTAGTTTGCAGGAGGCACTTGGCACTGTCAAAACAGCCACAGTTGCCTCTGGGTGCACCTTGTATCTGGGAGACATCCTGATCCTTTTAGAATTTTACAAGGCAGCTGGCCACTCCGGGCCACCTTGACCTGGACACTAACCATGGCCTTTCCCCGGAGAAACAAAATTCACCAGGCCAGGTTCCTCATGTTAGTTTGCAGGAGGCACTTGGCACTGTCAAAGCAGCCACAGTTACCTCTGGGTGCACCTTGTATCTGGGAGACATCCTGATTCTTTTAGAATTTTACAAGTCAGCTGCCCACTCAGGGCCACCTCGCCCTGGACACTAACCATGGTCTTTCCCCAGAGAAACAAAAGTCACCAGGCCAGGTTCCTGATGTCAGATTTCAGAGGGTACGAGGCACTGTCAAACCAGCCACACTTGCCTCTGGGGGTACCTCGCATCTGAGAGATATCCTGATCCATTCACAATTTCAGAAGGCATCCGGCCACTCCGGACCACAGGGTCCTGGACACGAACCATGGCCTTTCCCCAGAGAAACAAAAGTCACCAGGCCAGCTTCCTCATGTCAGTTTGCAGGAGACATTTGGTAGTGACAAATCATCCACAGTTGCCTCTCGGGGCACGTTGCATTTGGGAGGTATCCGGATTGTTTCGGAATTTCAGCAGGCAGCCGGCCACTCCGGGCCACGGGGCCCTGGACATGAATGGTGGCCTTTCCCCACAGAAACAGAAGTCACAAGCCTAGGTCCCTGATGTCAATTTGCTGGAGGCACTTGGCACTGTCAAACCAGCCACAGTTGCCTCTGGGGGTACCTTGCATCTAGGAGACATCATGATCCGTTCACAATTTCAGAAGGCAGCCGGCCACTCCGGGCCACCGCGCCATGGACATGAATGATGGCCTTTCCCCACAGAAACAAAAGTCACCAGGCTAGGTTCCTGATTTCAATTTGCTGGAGGCACTTGGCACTGTCAAACCAGCCACAGTTGCCTCTGGGGGCACTTTGCATCTGGGAGGTATCCCGATCCGTTCGGAATTGCAGCAGGCAGCCGGCCACTCCGGACCACGGGGCCCTGGACATGAACCATGGCCTTTCCCCAGAGAAACAAAAGTCACCAGGCCAGGTTCCTCATGTTAGTTTGCAGGAGGCACTTGGCACTGTCAAAACAGCCACAGTTGCCTCTGGGGGCACCTTGTATCTGGGAGACATCCTGATCCTTTTAGAATTTTACAAGGCAGCTGGCCACTCCGGGCCACCTTGACCTGGACACTAACCATGGCCTTTCCCCGGAGAAACAAAATTCACCAGGCCAGGTTCCTCATGTTAGTTTGCAGGAGGCACTTGGCACTGTCAAAGCAGCCACAGTTACCTCTGGGTGCACCTTGTATCTGGGAGACATCCTGATTCTTTTAGAATTTTACAAGGCAGCTGCCCACTCAGGGCCACCTTGCCCTGGACACTAACCATGGTCTTTCCCCAGAGAAACAAAAGTCACCAGGCCAGGTTCCTGATGTCAGATTTCAGAGGGTACGAGGCACTGTCAAACCAGCCACACTTGCCTCTGGGGGTACCTCGCATCTGAGAGATATCCTGATCCATTCACAATTTCAGAAGGCATCCGGCCACTCCGGACCACAGGGTCCTGGACACTAACCATGGCCTTTCCCCAGAGAAACAAAAGTCACCAGGCCAGCTTCCTCATGTCAGTTTGCAGGAGACATTTGGTAGTGACAAATCATCCACAGTTGCCTCTCGGGGCACGTTGCATTTGGGAGGTATCCGGATTGTTTCGGAATTTCAGCAGGCAGCCGGCCACTCCGGGCCACGGGGCCCTGGACATGAATGGTGGCCTTTCCCCACAGAAACAGAAGTCACAAGCCTAGGTCCCTGATGTCAATTTGCTGGAGGCACTTGGCACTGTCAAACCAGCCACAGTTGCCTGTGGGGGTACCTTGCATCTAGGAGACATCATGATCCGTTCACAATTTCAGAAGGCAGCCGGCCACTCCGGGCCACCGCGCCATGGACATGAATGATGGCCTTTCCCCACAGAAACAAAAGTCACCAGGCTAGGTTCCTGATTTCAATTTGCTGGAGGCACTTGGCACTGTCAAACCAGCCACAGTTGCCTCTGGGGGCACTTTGCATCTGGGAGGTATCCCGATCCGTTCGGAATTGCAGCAGGCAGCCGGCCACTCCGGACCACGGGGCCCTGGACATGAACCATGGCCTTTCCCCAGAGAAACAAAAGTCACCAGGCCAGGTTCCTCATTTTAGTTTGCAGGAGGCACTTGGCACTGTCAAAACAGCCACAGTTGCCTCTGGGGGCACCTTGTATCTGGGAGACATCCTGATCCTTTTAGAATTTTACAAGGCAGCTGCCCACTCCGGGCCACCTTGACCTGGACACTAACCATGGCCTTTCCCCAGAGAAACAAAATTCACCAGGCCAGGTTCCTCATGTTAGTTTGCAGGAGGCACTTGGCACTGTCAAAGCAGCCACAGTTACCTCTGGGGGTACCTCGCATCTGAGAGATATCCTGATCCATTCACAATTTCAGAAGTCATCTGGCCACTCCGGACCACAGGTTCCTGGACACTAACCATGGCCTTTCCCCAGAGAAACAAAAGTCACCAGGCCAGCTTCCTCATGTCAGTTTGCAGGAGACATTTGGTACTGACAAATCATCCACAGTTGCCTCTGGGGGCACGTTGCATTTGGGAGGTATCCTGATTGTTTCGGAATTTCAGCAGGGAGCCAGCCACTCCGGGCCACCGGGCCCTGGACATGAATGATGACCTTTCCCCAGAGAAACAAACTCACCACGCCAACTTCCTGATGTCAGTACGCAGGAGGCACTTGGCACTGTCAAACCAGCCACACTTGCCTCTGGGGGCAGTTGCGTCTTGGAGGCATCCTGATCCGTTTGGAATTTCAGCAGGCAACCGTCCACTCCGGGCCACGGGGCCCTGGACATGAATGATGGCCTTTCCCCAGACAAACAAAAGTCACCAGGCTAGGTTCCTGATGTCAATTTGCAGGAGGCACTTGGCACTGTCAAACCAGCCACACTTGCCTCTGGGGGCACTTTGCATCTGGGAGGTATCCTGATCCGTTCAGATTTTCAGAAGGCAGCCGGCCACTGCGGACCACAGGGCCCTGGACATGAACCATGGCCTTTCCCCAGAGAAACAAAAGTTACCAGGCCAGGTTCCTCATGTCGGTTTGCAGGAGGCACTTGGCACTGTCAAACCAGCCACTGTTGCCTCTGGGGGCACCTTGCTTCTTGGAGTCATCGTGATCCGTTCATAATTTCAGCAGGCATCCAGCCACTGCGGGCCACGGGGCCCTGGACATGAATGATGGCCTTTCCACAGAGAAACAAACGCACCACACCAACTTCCTGATGTCAGTACGCAGGAGGCACTTGGCACTGTCAAACCAGCCACAGTTGCCTCTGGGGGCACTTGCGTCTGGGAGGCATCCTGATCCGTTCGGAATTTTCAGCAGGCAGCCGGCCACTCCGGACTACCAGGAACTGATGGCTTTTCCCCCGACAAACAAAAGTCACCAGGCGAGGTTCCTGATGTCAATTTGCAGGAGGCACGATACACTGTCAAACCAGCCCCAGTTGCCTCTGGGGGCATTTTACATCTGGGAGGTATCCTGATCCGTTCGGAATTGCAGCAGGCAGCCGGCCACTCCGGACCATGGGGCCCTGGACAAAAACGATGGCCTTTCCCCAGAGAAACAAAAGTCACCAGGCCAGGTTCCTGATGTCAGTTTGCAGGAGGCACTTGGCACTGTCAAACCAGCCACAGTTTCCTCTGAGGGCACCTTGCATCTGGGAGGCATCCTGATCCGTTCTGTGTTTCAGAAGGCAGCCAGCCGCACCGGGCCAACGGACCCTGGACATGAATGATGGTCTTTCCCCAGAGAAACAAACTCACCACACTAACTTCTGGATGTCAATACGCAGGAGGCACTTGGCACTGTCAAACCAGCCACAGTTGCCTCTGGGGTCACTTTGCATCTGGGAGGCAAATCCTGATCCGTTCAGCATTTCAGCAGGCAGCCGGCCACTCAGGGCCACAGGGCCATGGACACGAAAAATGGCCTTTCCCCAGACAAAGAAAAGTCACCGGCCCAGCTTCCTGATGTCAGTTTGCAGGAGGCATTTGGCATTCATAAACCAGCAACACTTGCCTCTGTGGGCACCTTGCATCTGGGAGGCATCCTGATCCGTTCGGCATTTCAGAAGGCAGCTGGCCACTCCGGGCCACCTTGCCCTGGACACTAACGATGGCCTTTCTCCACAGAAACAAAAGTCACCAGGCCAGGTTCCTGATGTCAGTGTTCAGAGGGCACGAGGCACTGTCAAACCAGCCACAGTTGCCTCTGGGGTACCTTGCATCTGAGAGATACCCTGATCAGTTCACAGTTTCAGAAGGCAGCCGGCCACTCCGAACCACAGGATCCTGGACCAGAACCATGGCCTTTCCCCAGAGAAACAAAAGTCACCAGGCCAGGTTCCTGATGTCAGTTTGCAGGAGGCATTTGGCACTGTCAAACCAGCCACACTTGCCTCTGGGGGCACTTTGCATCTGGGAGGTATCCTGATCCGTTCAGAATTTCAGCAGGCAGCCGGCCACTCCGGGCCACGGGGCCATGGACATGAATGTTGGCCTTTCCCCAAAGAAGCAAAAATCACCAGGCTAGGTCCCTGATTTCAATTTGCTGGAGGCAGTTGGCAATGTCAAAGCAACCACAGTTGCCTCTGAGGTCACCTACCATCTGGGAGGCATCCTGATCCGTTGGGTGTTTCAGAAGGCAGCCGGTCACACCGGGCCAATGGACCCTGGACATGAATGATGGTCTTTCCCCAGAGAAACAATCTCACCACACCAACTTCCTGATGTCAGTTTGCAGGAGGCACTTGGCACTGTCAAACCAGCCACACTTGCCTCTGGGGGCACTTGCGTCTGGGAGGCATCCTGATCCGTTCACAATTTCAGCAGGGAGCCGGCCACTCCGGGCCACGGGGCCCTGGACACGAACCATGGCCTTTCCCCACAGAAACAAAAGTCACCAGGCCAGGTTCCTGATGTCAATTTGCAGGACGCACTTGGCACTGTCAAACCAGCCACTGTTGCCTGTGGGGGTACCTTGCCTCTAGGAAAAGTCATGATCCGTTCACAATTTCAGAAGGCAGCCGGCCACTGCGGGCCACGGGGCCCTGGACATGAATGATGGCCTTTCCCCAGAGAAACAAAAGTCACCAGCCTAGGTTCCTGATGTCAGTTTGCAGGAGGCACTTGGCACTGTCAAACCAGCCACAGTTGCCTCTGGGGGCACTTTGCATCTGGGAGGTATCCCGATCCGTTCGGAATTGCAGCAGGCAGCCGGCCACTCCGGACCACGGGGCCCTGGACATGAACCATGGCCTTTCCCCAGAGAAACAAAAGTCACCAGGCCAGGTTCCTCATGTTAGTTTGCAGGAGGCACTTGGCACTGTCAAAACAGCCACAGTTGCCTCTGGGGGCACCTTGTATCTGGGAGACATCCTGATCCTTTTAGAATTTTACAAGGCAGCTGGCCACTCCGGGCCACCTTGACCTGGACACTAACCATGGCCTTTCCCCGGAGAAACAAAATTCACCAGGCCAGGTTCCTCATGTTAGTTTGCAGGAGGCACTTGGCACTGTCAAAGCAGCCACAGTTACCTCTGGGTGCACCTTGTATCTGGGAGACATCCTGATTCTTTTAGAATTTTACAAGGCAGCTGCCCACTCAGGGCCACCTTGCCCTGGACACTAACCATGGTCTTTCCCCAGAGAAACAAAAGTCACCAGGCCAGGTTCCTGATGTCAGATTTCAGAGGGTACGAGGCACTGTCAAACCAGCCACACTTGCCTCTGGGGGTACCTCGCATCTGAGAGATATCCTGATCCATTCACAATTTCAGAAGGCATCCGGCCACTCCGGACCACAGGGTCCTGGACACTAACCATGGCCTTTCCCCAGAGAAACAAAAGTCACCAGGCCAGCTTCCTCATGTCAGTTTGCAGGAGACATTTGGTAGTGACAAATCATCCACAGTTGCCTCTCGGGGCACGTTGCATTTGGGAGGTATCCGGATTGTTTCGGAATTTCAGCAGGCAGCCGGCCACTCCGGGCCACGGGGCCCTGGACATGAATGGTGGCCTTTCCCCACAGAAACAGAAGTCACAAGCCTAGGTCCCTGATGTCAATTTGCTGGAGGCACTTGGCACTGTCAAACCAGCCACAGTTGCCTGTGGGGGTACCTTGCATCTAGGAGACATCATGATCCGTTCACAATTTCAGAAGGCAGCCGGCCACTCCGGGCCACCGCGCCATGGACATGAATGATGGCCTTTCCCCACAGAAACAAAAGTCACCAGGCTAGGTTCCTGATTTCAATTTGCTGGAGGCACTTGGCACTGTCAAACCAGCCACAGTTGCCTCTGGGGGCACTTTGCATCTGGGAGGTATCCCGATCCGTTCGGAATTGCAGCAGGCAGCCGGCCACTCCGGACCACGGGGCCCTGGACATGAACCATGGCCTTTCCCCAGAGAAACAAAAGTCACCAGGCCAGGTTCCTCATGTTAGTTTGCAGGAGGCACTTGGCACTGTCAAAACAGCCACAGTTGCCTCTGGGGGCACCTTGTATCTGGGAGACATCCTGATCCTTTTAGAATTTTACAAGGCAGCTGGCCACTCCGGGCCACCTTGACCTGGACACTAACCATGGCCTTTCCCCGGAGAAACAAAATTCACCAGGCCAGGTTCCTCATGTTAGTTTGCAGGAGGCACTTGGCACTGTCAAAGCAGCCACAGTTACCTCTGGGTGCACCTTGTATCTGGGAGACATCCTGATTCTTTTAGAATTTTACAAGGCAGCTGCCCACTCAGGGCCACCTTGCCCTGGACACTAACCATGGTCTTTCCCCAGAGAAACAAAAGTCACCAGGCCAGGTTCCTGATGTCAGATTTCAGAGGGTACGAGGCACTGTCAAACCAGCCACACTTGCCTCTGGGGGTACCTCGCATCTGAGAGATATCCTGATCCATTCACAATTTCAGAAGGCATCCGGCCACTCCGGACCACAGGGTCCTGGACACTAACCATGGCCTTTCCCCAGAGAAACAAAAGTCACCAGGCCAGGTTCCACATGTTAGTTTGCAGGAGGCACTTGGCACTGTCAAAGCAGCCACAGTTACCTCTGGGTGCACCTTGTATCTGGGAAACATCCTGATCCTTTTAGAATTTTACAAGGCAGCTGGCCACTCCAGGCCACCTTGCCCTGGATACTAACCATGGCCTTTCCCCAGAGAAACAAAAGTCACCAGGCCAGGTTCCTGATGTCAGATTTCAGAGGGTACGAGGCACTGTCAAACCAGCCACAGTTGCCTCTGGGGGTACCTCGCATCTGAGAGATATCCTGATCCATTCACAATTTCAGAAGTCATCTGGCCACTCCGGACCACAGGTTCCTGGACACTAACCATGGCCTTTCCCCAGAGAAACAAAAGTCACCAGGCCAGCTTCCTCATGTCAGTTTGCAGGAGACATTTGGTAGTGACAAATCATCCACAGTTGCCTCTGGGGGCACGTTGCATTTGGGAGGTATCCTGATTGTTTCGGAATTTCAGCAGGGAGCCAGCCACTCCGGGCCACCGGACCCTGGACATGAATGATGACCTTTCCCCAGAGAAACAAACTCACCACGCCAACTTCCTGATGTCAGTACGCAGGAGGCACTTGGCACTGTCAAACCAGCCACACTTGCCTCTGGGGGCAGTTGCGTCTTGGAGGCATCCTGATCCGTTTGGAATTTCAGCAGGCAACCGTCCACTCCGGGCCACGGGGCCCTGGACATGAATGATGGCCTTTCCCCAGACAAACAAAAGTCACCAGGCTAGGTTCCTGATGTCAATTTGCAGGAGGCACTTGGCACTGTCAAACCAGCCACACTTGCCTCTGGGGGCACTTTGCATCTGGGAGGTATCCTGATCCGTTCAGATTTTCAGAAGGCAGCCGGCCACGGCGGACCACAGGGCCCTGGACATGAACCATGGCCTTTCCCCAGAGAAACAAAAGTCACCAGGCCAGGTTCCTCATGTCGGTTTGCAGGAGGCACTTGGCACTGTCAAACCAGCCACTGTTGCCTCTGGGGGCACCTTGCTTCTTGGAGTCATCGTGATCCGTTCATAATTTCAGCAGGCATCCAGCCACTGCGGGCCACGGGGCCCTGGACATGAATGATGGCCTTTCCACAGAGAAACAAACGCACCACACCAACTTCCTGATGTCAGTACGCAGGAGGCACTTGGCACTGTCAAACCAGCCACAGTTGCCTCTGGGGGCACTTGCGTCTGGGAGGCATCCTGATCCGTTCGGAATTTTCAGCAGGCAGCCGGCCACTCCGGACTACCAGGAACTGATGGCTTTTCCCCCGACAAACAAAAATCACCAGGCCAGGTTCCTGATGTCAGTTTGCAGGAGGCACTTGGCACTGTCAAACCAGCCACAGTTTCCTCTGAGGGCACCTTGCATCTGGGAGGCATCCTGATCCGTTCTGTGTTTCAGAAGGCAGCCAGCCGCACCGGGCCAACGGACCCTGGACATGAATGATGGTCTTTCCCCAGAGAAACAAACTCACCACACTAACTTCTGGATGTCAATACGCAGGAGGCACTTGGCACTGTCAAACCAGCCACAATTGCCTCTGGGGGCACTTGCGTCTTGGAGGCATCCTGATCCATTTGGAATTTCAGCAGGCAACCAGCCACTCCGGGCCACGGGGCCCTGGACACGAACCACGGCCTTTCCCCAGAGAAACAAAACTCAACAACCCAGGTTCCTGATGTCAGTTTGCAGGAGGCATTTGGCACTCACAAACCAGCCACAGTTGCCTCTGGGGTCACTTTGCATCTGGGAGGCATCCTGATCCGTTCATCATTTCAGCAGGCAGCCGGCCACTCAGGGCCACAGGGCCATGGACACGAAAAATGGCCTTTCCCCAGACAAAGAAAAGTCACCGGCCCAGCTTCCTGATGTCAGTTTGCAGGAGGCATTTGGCATTCACAAACCAGCAACACTTGCCTCTGTGGGCACCTTGCATCTGGGAGGCATCCTGATCCGTTCGGCATTTCAGAAGGCAGCTGGCCACTCCGGGCCACCTTGCCCTGGACACTAACCATGGCCTTTCTCCACAGAAACAAAAGTCACCAGGCCAGGTTCCTGATGTCAGTGTTCAGAGGGCACGAGGCACTGTCAAACCAGCCACAGTTGCCTCTGGGATACCTTGCATCTGAGAGATACCCTGATCAGTTCACAGTTTCAGAAGGCAGCCGGCCACTCCGAACCACAGGATCCTGGACCAGAACCATGGCCTTTCCCCAGAGAAACAAAAGTCACCAGGCCAGGTTCCTGATGTCAGTTTGCAGGAGGCATTTGGCACTGTCAAACCAGCCACAGTTGCCTCTGGGGGCACCTTAGATCTTGGAGTCATCGTGATCCGTTCATAATTTCAGCAGGCATCCAGCCACTCAGGGCCACGGGGCCCTGGACATGAATGATGGCCTTTCCACAGAGAAACAAACGCACCACATCAACTTCCTGATGTCAGTACGCAGGAGGCACTTGGCACTGTCAAACCAGCCACAGTTGCCTGTGGGGGCACTTGCATCTGGGAGGCATCCTGATCCGTTCGGAATTTTCAGCAGGCAGCCGGCCACTCCGGACTACGAGGCACTGGAAACGAACCATGGCCTTTCCCCAGACAAACAAATGTCACCAGGCTAGATCCCTGATGTAAGTTTGCAGGAGGCACGATACACTGTCAAACCAGCCACACTTGCCTCTGGGGGCATTTTGCATCTGGGAGGTATCCTGATCTGTTCGGAATTGCAGCAGGCAGCCGGCCACCGCGGACCACGGGGCCCTGGACATGAACGATGGCCTTTCCCCAGACAAACAAAAGTCACCAGGCCAGGTTCCTCATGTCAGTTTGCAGGAGGCACTTGGCACTGTCAAACCAGCCACTGTTGCCTCTGGGGGCACTTGCGTCTGGGAGGCATCCTGATCCGTTTAGAATTTCAGCAGGCAGCCGGCCACTCCGGGCCACCGGGCCCTGGACATGAATGATGGCCTTTCCCGAGAGAAACAAAAGTCACCAGCCTAGGTTCCTGATGTCAATTTGCAGGAGGCACTTGGCACTGTCAAACCAGCCACAGTTGCCTCTGGGGGCACCTTAGATCTTGGAGTCATCGTGATCCGTTCATAATTTCTGCAGGCATCCGGCCTACAGCGGGCAACCGGGCCCTGGACACTAGCCATGGCCTTTCCCCAGAGAAACAAAAGTCAAGAGTCCAGCTTCCTCATGTCAGTTTGCAGGAGACATTTGGTACTGACAAATCATCCACAGTTGCCTCTGAGGGCACCTTGCATCTGGGAGGCATCCTGATCCGTTTGGTGTTTCAGAAGTCAGCTGGCCACTCCGGGCCACCTTGCCGTGGACACTAACCATGGCCTTTCTCCACAGAAACAAAAGTCACCAGGCCAGGTTCCTCATGTCAGTTTGCAGGAGGCACTTGGCATTGTCAAAGCATCCACAGTTGCCTCTGGGTGCACCTTGTATCTGGGAGACATCCTGATCCTTTTAGAATTTTACAAGGGAGCTGGCCACTCCGGGCCACCTTGCCCTGGACACTAACCATGGCCTTTCCCCAGAGAAACAAAAGTCACCAGGCCAGGTTCCTGATGTCAGTTTTCAGAGGGGACGAGGCACTGTCAAACCAGCCACAGTTGCCTCTGGGGGTACCTTGCATCTGAGAGATATCCTGATCTGTTCACAATTTCAGAAGGCAGCCGGCCACTCCGGACCACAGGGTCCTGGACATGAACCATGGCCTTTCCCCAGAGAAACAAAAGTCACCAGGCCCGGCTCCTGATGTCAGTTTGCAGAAGGCACTTGGCACTGTCAAACCAGCCACTGCTGCCTCTGGGGGCACCTAGCATCTGGGAGGTATCCTGATCCGTTCAGAATTTCAGAAGGCAGCCGGCCACTCCGTGCCACTGGGCCATGGACATGAATGATGGCCTTTCCCCACAGAAACAAAAGTCACCAGGCTAGGTTCCTGATTTCAATTTGCTGGAGGCACTTGGCACTGTCAAACCAGCCACAGTTGCCTGTGGGTGCACCTTGCATCTGGGAGGCATCCTGATCCGTTCACAATTTCAGAAGTCAGCCCGCCACTGCGGGCCACGGGGCCCTGGACATGAATGATGGCCTTTCCCCAGAGAAACAAAAGTCACCAGGCTAGGTTCCTGATGTCAATTTGCAGGAGGCACTTGGCACTGTCAAACCAGCCACAGTTGCCTCTGGGGACACTTTGCATCTGGGAGGTATCCTCATTGTTTCGGAATTTCAGCAGGGAGCCGGCCACTCCGGGCCACCGGGCCCTGGACACGAACCATGGCCTTTCCCCAGAGAAACAAAAGTCACCAGGCCAGGTTCCTGATTTCAATTTGCTGGAGGCACTTGGCACTGTGAAAGCAGCCACAGTTGCCTCTGAAGACAGCTACCATCTGGGAGGCATCCTGATCCGTTCGGTGTTTCAGAAGGCAGCCGGCCACACCGGGCCAACGGACCCTGGACATGAATGATGGTCTTTCCCCAGAGAAACAAACTCACCACACCAACTTCCTGATGTCAATACGCAGGAGGCACTTGGCACTGTCAAACCAGCCACAGTTGCCTCTGGGGGCACTTGCGTCTGGGAGGCATCCTGATCCGTTCGGAATTTCAGCAGGCAGCCGGCCACTCCGGACCACGGGGCCCTGGACATGAAGGATGGCCTTTCCCCACAGAAACAAAAGTCACCAGGCGAGGTTCCTGATGTCAATTTGCAGGAGGCACTTGGCACTGTCAAACCAGACACACTTGCCTCTGGGGGCACTTTGCATCTGGGAGGTATCCTGATCCGTTCACAATTTCAGAAGGCAGCCGGCCACTGCGGGCCACGGGGCCCTGGACATGAACGATGGCCTTTCCCCAGAGAAACAAAAGTCACCATGCTAGGTTCCTGATGTCAATTTGCAGGAGGCACTTGGCACTGTCAAACCAGCCACAGTTGCCTCTGGGGGCACCTTGTATCTGGGAGACATCCTGATCCTTTTAGAATTTTACAAGTCAGCTGCCCACTCAGGGCCACCTTGCCCTGGACACTAACCATGGCCGTTCCCCAGAGAAACAAAAGTCACCAGGCCAGGTTCCTCATGTTAGTTTGCAGGAGGCACTTGGCACTGTCAAACCAGCCACAGTTACCTCTTGGTGCACCTTGTATCTGGGAGTAATCCTGATTCTTTTAGAATTTTTCAAGGCAGCTGCCCACTCAGGGCCACCTTGCCGTGGACACGAACCATGGCCTTTCCCCAGAGAAACAAAAGTCACCAGGCCAGGTTCCTCATGTTAGTTTGCAGGAGGCACTTGGCACTGTCAAAGCAGCCACAGTTACCTCTGGGTGCACCTTGTATCTGGGAGACATCCTGATTCTTTTAGAATTTTACAAGGCAGCTGCCCACTCAAGGCCACCTTGCCCTGGACACTAACCATGGCCTTTCCCCAGAGAAACAAAAGTCACCAGGCCAGGTTCCTGATGTCACATTTCAGAGGGTACGAGGCACTGTCAAACCAGCCACAGTTGCCTCTGGGGGTACCTCGCATCTGAGAGATATCCTGATCCATTCACAATTTCAGAAGGCATCCGGCCACTCCGGACCACAGGGTCCTGGACACTAACCATGGCCTTTCCCCAGAGAAACAAAAGTCACCAGGCCAGCTTCCTCATGTCAGTTTGCAGGAGACATTTGGTATTGACAAACCATCCACAGTTGCCTCTGGGGGCACGTTGCATTTGGGAGGTATCCTGATTGTTTCGGAATTTCAGCAGGGAGCCGGCCACTCCGGGCCACGGGGCCCTGGGCACGAACCACGGCCTTTCCCCAGAGAAACAAAACTCAACAACCCAGGTTCCTGATGTCTGTTTGCAGGAGGCATTTGGCACTCACAAACCATCCACAGTTGCCTCTGGGGTCACTTTGCATCTGGGAGGCATCATGATCCGTTCGGAATTTCAGCAGGCAGCCGGCCACTGCGGACCACAGGGCCCTGGACAAGAACGATGGCCTCTCCCCAGAGAAACAAAAGTCACCAGGCTAGGTTCCTGATGTCAGTTTGCAGGAGGCACTTGGCACTGTCAAACCAGCCACACTTGCCTCTGGGGGCACCTTGCTTCTTGGAGTCATCGTGATCCGTTCATAATTTCAGCAGGCATCCAGCCACTCCGGGCCACAGGGCCCTGGACATGAATGATGGCCTTTCCCCAGAGAAACAAAAGTCACCAGCCTAGGTTCCTGATGTCAATTTGCAGGAGGCACTTGGCACTGTCAAACCAGCCACAGTTGCCTCTGGGGGCACTTTGCATCTGGGAGGCATCCTGATCCGTTCGGAATTTCAGCAGGCAGCCGGCCACTGCGGACCACGGGGCCCTGGGCACGAACGATGGCCTTTCCCCAGAGAAACAAAAGTCACCAGGCTAGGTTCCTGATGTCAGTTTGCAGGAGGCACTTGGCAATGTCAAACCAGCCACAGTTGCCTCTGGGGGCACTTTGCATCTGAGAGGCGTCCTGATCCGTTCGGAATTTCAGCAGGCAGCCGGCCACTCCAGGCCACGGGGCCCTGGACATGAATGATGGCCTTTCCCCACAGAAACAGAAGTCACCAGCCTAGGTTCCTGAGGTCAGTTTGCAGAAGGCACTTGGCACTGTCAAACCAGCCACAGTTGCCTGTGGAGGCACCTTAGATCTTGGAGTCATCGTGATCCGTTCATAATTTCTGCAGGCATCCGGCCACACCGGGCCACGGGGCCCTGGACACTAGCCATGGCCTTTCCCCAGAGAAACAAAAGTCACCAGGCCAGGTTCCTGATGTCAATTTGCAGGAGGCACTTGGCACTGTCAAACCAGCTGCAGTTGCCTGTGGGGGTACCTTGCATCTAGGAGACATCATGATCCTTTTACAATTTCAGAAGGCAGCCGGCCACTGCGGGCCACGAGGCCCTGGACAAGAACGATGGCCTTTCCCCAGAGAAACAAAAGTCACCAGGCCCGGCTCCTGATGTCAGTTTGCAGAAGGCACTTGGCACTGTCAAACCAGCCACTGTTGCCCGTGGGGGCACCTAGCATCTGGGAGGTATCCTGATCCGTTCAGAATTTCAGAAGGCAGCCGGCCACTCCGGGCCACCGCGCCATGGACATGAATGATGGCCTTTCCCCAGAGAAACAAAAGTCACCAGCCTAGGTTCCTGATTTCAATTTGCTGGACGCACTTGGCACTGTCAAACCAGCCACACTTGCCTCTGGGTGCACTTTGCATCAGGGAGGCATCCTGATCTGTTCGCAATTTCAGCAGGCAGCCGGCCACTCCTGACCACGGGGTCCTGGGCACGAACGATGGCTTTTCCCTAGAGAAACAAAAGTCACCAGGCCAGGTTCCTGATGTCAGTTTGAAGGAGCCACTTGGCACTGTCAAACCAGCCACACTTGCCTCTGGGGGCACCTAGCATCTGGGAGGTATCCTGATCCGTTCAGAATTTCAGAAGGCAGCCAGCCACTCCGTGCCACTGGGCCATGGACATGAATGATGGCCTTTCCCCAGAGAAGCAAAAGTCACCAGGCTAGGTTCCTGATTTCAATTTGCTGGAGGCACTTGGCAATGTCAAACCAGCCACACTTGCCTCTGGGGGCACTTTGCATCTGGGAGGCATCCTGATCCGTTCGCAATTTCAGCAGGCAGCCGGCCACTCCGGACCACGGGGCCCTGGCCACGAATGATGGCCTTTCCCCAGAGAAACAAAAGTGACCAGGCCAGCTTCCTCATGTCAGTTTGCAGGAGGCACTTGGCACTGTCAAACCAGCCACACTTGCCTCTGGGGGTACCTTGCATCTGGGAGACATCATGATCCGTTCACAATTTCAGAAGGCAGCCGGCCACTCCGGACCACAGGGTCCTGGACACTAACCATGGCCTTTCCCCAGAGAAACAAAAGTCACCAGGCCAGCTTCCTCATGTCAGTTTGCAGGAGACATTTGGTATTGACAAACCATCCACAGTTGCCTCTGGGGGCACGTTGCATTTGGGAGGTATCCTGATTGTTTCGGAATTTCAGCAGGGAGCAGGCCACTCCGGGCCACGGGGCCCTGGGCACGAACCACGGCCTTTCCCCAGAGAAACAAAACTCAACAACCCAGGTTCCTGATGTCTGTTTGCAGGAGGCATTTGGCACTCACAAACCAGCCACAGTTGCCTCTGGGGTCACCTTGCATCTGGGAGGCATCATGATCCGTTCGGAATTTCAGCAGGCAGCCGGCCACTGCGGACCACAGGGCCCTGGACAAGAACGATGGCCTCTCCCCAGAGAAACAAAAGTCACCAGGCTAGGTTCCTGATGTCAGTTTGCAGGAGGCACTTGGCACTGTCAAACCAGCCACACTTGCCTCTGGGGGCACCTTGCTTCTTGGAGTCATCGTGATCCTTTCATAATTTCAGCAGGCATCCAGCCACTCCGGGCCACAGGGCCCTGGACATGAATGATGGCCTTTCCCCAGAGAAACAAAAGTCACCAGCCTAGGTTCCTGATGTCAATTTGCAGGAGGCACTTGGCACTGTCAAACCAGCCACACTTGCCTCTGGGGGCACTTTGCATCTGGGAGGCATCCTGATCCGTTCAGAATTTCAGCAGGCAGCCGGCCACTGCGGACCACGGGGCCCTGGGCACGAACGATGGCCTTTCCCCACAGAAACAGAAGTCACCAGCCTAGGTTCCTGAGGTCAGTTTGCAGAAGGCACTTGGCACTGTCAAACCAGCCACAGTTGCCTGTGGAGGCACCTTAGATCTTGGAGTCATCGTGATCCGTTCATAATTTCTGCAGGCATCCGGCCACACCGGGCCACGGGGCCCTGGACACTAGCCATGGCCTTTCCCCAGAGAAACAAAAGTCACCAGGCCAGGTTCCTGATGTCAATTTGCAGGAGGCACTTGGCACTGTCAAACCAGCTGCAGTTGCCTGTGGGGGTACCTTGCATCTAGGAGACATCATGATCCGTTCACAATTTCAGAAGGCAGCCGGCCACTGCGGGCCACGAGGCCCTGGACAAGAACGATGGCCTTTCCCCAGAGAAACAAAAGTCACCAGGCCCGGCTCCTGATGTCAGTTTGCAGAAGGCACTTGGCACTGTCAAACCAGCCACTGTTGCCCGTGGGGGCACCTAGCATCTGGGAGGTATCCTGATCCGTTCAGAATTTCAGAAGGCAGCCGGCCACTCCGGGCCACCGCGCCATGGACATGAATGATGGCCTTTCCCCAGAGAAACAAAAGTCACCAGCCTAGGTTCCTGATTTCAATTTGCTGGACGCACTTGGCACTGTCAAACCAGCCACACTTGCCTCTGGGTGCACTTTGCATCTGGGAGGCATCCTGATCCGTTCGCAATTTCAGCAGGCAGCCGGCCACTCCTGACCACGGGGTCCTGGGCACGAACGATGGCTTTTCCCTAGAGAAACAAAAGTCACCAGGCCAGGTTCCTGATGTCAGTTTGAAGGAGCCACTTGGCACTGTCAAACCAGCCACACTTGCCTCTGGGGGCACCTAGCATCTGGGAGGTATCCTGATCCGTTCAGAATTTCAGAAGGCAGCCAGCCACTCCGTGCCACTGGGCCATGGACATGAATGATGGCCTTTCCCCAGAGAAGCAAAAGTCACCAGGCTAGGTTCCTGATTTCAATTTGCTGGAGGCACTTGGCACTGTCAAACCAGCCACACTTGCCTCTGGGAGCACTTTGCATCTGGGAGGCATCCTGATCCGTTCGCAATTTCAGCAGGCAGCCGGCCACTCCGGACCACGGGGCCCTGGCCACGAATGATGGCCTTTCCCCAGAGAAACAAAAGTGACCAGGCCAGCTTCCTCATGTCAGTTTGCAGGAGGCACTTGGCACTGTCAAACCAGCCACAGTTGCCTCTGGGGTCACTTTGCATCTGGGAGGCATCCTGATCCGTTCTGTGTTTCAGGAGGCAGCCGGCCACTGCGGGCCACGGGGCCCTGGACATGAATGATGGCCTTTCCCCACAGAAACAAAAGTCACCAGCCTAGGTTCCTGATGTCAATTTGCAGGAGGCACTTGGCACTGTCAAACCAGCCACACTTGCCTCTGGGGGCACTTTGCATCTGGGAGGTATCCTGATCCGTTGGGAATTTCAGCAGGCAGCCGGCCACTCCGGGCCACCGGGCCATGGACATGAATGTTGGCCTTTCCCCAAAGAAGCAAAAATCACCAGGCTAGGTCCCTGATTTCAATTTGCTGGAGGCAGTTGGCAATGTCAAAGCAACCACAGTTGCCTCTGAGGTCACCTACCATCTGGGAGGCATCCTGATCCGTTGGGTGTTTCAGAAGGCAGCCGGTCACACCGGGCCAATGGACCCTGGACATGAATGATGGCCTTTCCCCAGAGAAACAATCTCACCACACCAACTTCCTGATGTCTGTTTGCAGGAGGCATTTGGCACTCACAAACCAGCCACAGTTGCCTCTGGGGTCACTTTGCATCTGGGAGGCATCCTGATCCGTTCGGAATTTCAGCAGGCAGCCGGCCACTGCGGACCACAGGGCCCTGGACAAGAACGATGGCCTCTCCCCAGAGAAACAAAAGTCACCAGGCTAGGTTCCTGATGTCAGTTTGCAGGAGGCACTTGGCACTGTCAAACCAGCCACACTTGCCTCTGGGGGCACCTTGCTTCTTGGAGTCATCGTGATCCGTTCATAATTTCAGCAGGCATCCAGCCACTCCGGGCCACAGGGCCCTGGACATGAATGATGGCCTTTCCCCAGAGAAACAAAAGTCACCAGCCTAGGTTCCTGATGTCAATTTGCAGGAGGCACTTGGCACTGTCAAACCAGCCACACTTGCCTCTGGGGGCACTTTGCATCTGGGAGGCATCCTGATCCGTTCGGAATTTCAGCAGGCAGCCGGCCACTGCGGACCACGGGGCCCTGGGCACGAACGATGGCCTTTCCCCAGAGAAACAAAAGTCACCAGGCTAGGTTCCTGATGTCAGTTTGCAGGAGGCACTTGGCAATGTCAAACCAGCCACAGTTGCCTCTGGGGGCACTTTGCATCTGGGAGGCGTCCTGATCCGTTCGGAATTTCAGCAGGCAGCCGGCCACTCCAGGCCACGGGGCCCTGGACATGAATGATGGCCTTTCCCCACAGAAACAGAAGTCACCAGCCTAGGTTCCTGAGGTCACTTTGCAGAAGGCACTTGGCACTGTCAAACCAGCCACAGTTGCCTGTGGAGGCACCATAGATCTTGGAGTCATCGTGATCCGTTCATAATTTCTGCAGGCATCCGGCCACACCGGGCCACGGGGCCCTGGACACTAGCCATGGCCTTTCCCCAGACAAACAAAAGTCACCAGGCCAGGTTCCTGATGTCAATTTGCAGGAGGCACTTGGCACTGTCAAAGCAGCCACAGTTACCTCTGGGTGCACCTTGTATCTGGGAGACATCCTGATTCTTTTAGAATTTTACAAGGCAGCTGGCCACTCAGGGCCACCTTGCCCTGGACACTAACCATGGTCTTTCCCCAGAGAAACAAAAGTCACCAGGCCAGGTTCCTGATGTCAGATTTCAGAGGGTACGAGGCACTGTCAAACCAGCCACACTTGCCTCTGGGGGTACCTCGCATCTGAGAGATATCCTGATCCATTCACAATTTCAGAAGGCATCCGGCCACTCCGGACCACAGGGTCCTGGACACTAACCATGGCCTTTCCCCAGAGAAACAAAAGTCACCAGGCCAGCTTCCTCATGTCAGTTTGCAGGAGACATTTGGTATTGACAAATCATCCACAGTTGCCTCTGGGGGCACGTTGCATTTGGGAGGTATCCTGATTGTTTCGGAATTTCAGCAGGCAGCCGGCCACTCCGGGCCACGGGGCCCTGGACATGAATGGTGGCCTTTCCCCACAGAAACAGAAGTCACAAGCCTAGGTCCCTGATGTCAATTTGCTGGAGGCACTTGGCTCTGTCAAACCAGCCACACTTGCCTCTGGGGGCACTTTGCATCTGGGAGTCATCCTGATCCCTTCGGAATTGCTGCAGGCAGCCGTCCACTCCGGACCACGGGGCCCTGGACACGAACCATGGCCTTTCCCCAGAGAAACAAAAGTCACCAGGCCAGGTTCCTCATGTTAGTTTGCAGGAGGCACTTGGCACTGTCAAACCAGCCACAGTTACCTCTGGGTGCACCTTGTATCTGGGAGACATCCTGATCCTTTTAGAATTTTAAAAGGCAGCTGCCCACTCCAGGCCACCTTGCCCTGGACACTAACCATGGCCTTTCCCCAGAGAAACAAAAGTCACCAGGCCAGGTTCCTGATGTCAGATTTCAGAGGGTACGAGGCACTGTCAAACCAGCCACAGTTGCCTCTGGGGGTACCTCGCATCTGAGAGATATCCTGATCCATTCACAATTTCAGAAGGCATCTGGCCACTCCGGACCACAGGGTCCTGGACACGAACCATGGCCTTTCCCCAGAGAAACAAAAGTCACCTGGCCAGCTTCCTCATGTCAGTTTGCAGGAGACATTTGGTACTGACAAATCATCCACAGTTGCCTCTGGGGGCACGTTGCATTTGGGAGGTATCCTGATTTTTTCGGAATTTCAGCAGGGAGCCAGCCACTCCGGGCCACCGGGCCCTGGACATGAATGATGACCTTTCCCCAGAGAAACAAACTCACCACGCCAACTTCCTGATGTCAGTACGCAGGAGGCACTTGGCACTGTCAAACCAGCCACACTTGCCTCTGGGGGCAGTTGCGTCTTGGAGGCATCCTGATCCGTTTGGAATTTCAGCAGGCAACCGGCCACTCCGGGCCACCAGGCCCTGGACAAGAACCATGGCCTTTCCCCAGAGAAACAAAAGTCACCAGGCCAGCTTCCTCATGTCAGTTTGCAGGAGACATTTGGTATTGACAAATCATCCACAGTTGCCTCTGGGGGCACGTTGCATTTGGGAGGTATCCTGATTGTTTCGGAATTTCAGCAGGCAGCCGGCCACTCCGGGCCACGGGGCCCTGGACATGAATGGTGGCCTTTCCCCACAGAAACAGAAGTCACAAGCCTAGGTCCCTGATGTCAATTTGCTGGAGGCACTTGGCTCTGTCAAACCAGCCACACTTGCCTCTGGGGGCACTTTGCATCTGGGAGTCATCCTGATCCCTTCGGAATTGCTGCAGGCAGCCGTCCACTCCGGACCACGGGGCCCTGGACACGAACCATGGCCTTTCCCCAGAGAAACAAAAGTCACCAGGCCAGGTTCCTCATGTTAGTTTGCAGGAGGCACTTGGCACTGTCAAACCAGCCACAGTTACCTCTGGGTGCACCTTGTATCTGGGAGACATCCTGATCCTTTTAGAATTTTAAAAGGCAGCTGCCCACTCCAGGCCACCTTGCCCTGGACACTAACCATGGCCTTTCCCCAGAGAAACAAAAGTCACCAGGCCAGGTTCCTGATGTCAGATTTCAGAGGGTACGAGGCACTGTCAAACCAGCCACAGTTGCCTCTGGGGGTACCTCGCATCTGAGAGATATCCTGATCCATTCACAATTTCAGAAGGCATCTGGCCACTCCGGACCACAGGGTCCTGGACACGAACCATGGCCTTTCCCCAGAGAAACAAAAGTCACCTGGCCAGCTTCCTCATGTCAGTTTGCAGGAGACATTTGGTACTGACAAATCATCCACAGTTGCCTCTGGGGGCACGTTGCATTTGGGAGGTATCCTGATTTTTTCGGAATTTCAGCAGGGAGCCAGCCACTCCGGGCCACCGGGCCCTGGACATGAATGATGACCTTTCCCCAGAGAAACAAACTCACCACGCCAACTTCCTGATGTCAGTACGCAGGAGGCACTTGGCACTGTCAAACCAGCCACACTTGCCTCTGGGGGCAGTTGCGTCTTGGAGGCATCCTGATCCGTTTGGAATTTCAGCAGGCAACCGGCCACTCCGGGCCACCAGGCCCTGGACAAGAACCATGGCCTTTCCCCAGAGAAACAAAACTCAACAACCCAGCTTCCTGATGTCAGTTTGCAGGAGGCATTTGGCATTCACAAACCAGCAACACTTGCCTCTGGGGGCACCTTGCATCTGAGAGGCATCCTGATCCGTTCGGAATTTCAGCAGGCAGCCGGCCACTCCGGGCCACGGGGCCCTGGACAAGAACGATGGCCTTTCCCCAGAGAAACAAAAGTCACCAGGCTAGATGCCTGATGTCAGTTTGCAGGAGGCACTTGGCACTGTCAAACCAGCCACATTTGCCTGTGGGGTCACCTTGCTTCTTGGAGTCATCGTGATCCGTTCATAATTTCAGCAGGCACCCAGCCACTCTGGGCCACTGGGCCATGGACATGAATGATGGCCTTTCCCCAGAGAAACAAAAGTCACCAGGCTAGGTTCCTGATTTCAATTTGCTGGAGGCACTTGGCACTGTCAAACCAGCCACACTTGCCTCTGGGGGCACTTTGCATCTGGGAGGCATCCTGATCCGTTCGGAATTTCAGCAGGCAGCCGGCCACTCCGGACCACGGGGCCCTGGACACGAACCATGGCCTTTCCCCAGAGAAACAAAAGTCACCAGGCCAGGTTCCTGATGTCAGTTTGCAGGAGGCACTTGGCACTGTCAAACCAGCCACAGTTGCCTCTGAGGGCACCTTGCATCTGGGAGGCATCCTGATCCGTTTCGTGTTTCAGAAGGCAGCCGGCCACACCGGGCCAATGGACCCTGGACATGAATGATGGTCTTTCCCCAGAGAAACAAACTCACCACACCAACTTCCTGATGTCAATACGCAGGAGGCACTTGGCACTGTCAAACCAGCCACACTTGCCTCTGGGGGCACTTGCGTCTGGGAGGCATCCTGATCCGTTCGGAATTTCAGCAGGCAGCCGGCCACTGCGGGACACGGGGCCCTGGACATGAATGATGGCCTTTCCCCAGACAAACAAAAGTCACCAGGCTAGGTTCCTGATGTCAATTTGCAGGAGGCACATGGCACTGTCAAACCAGCCACACTTGCCTCTGGGGACACTTGCGTCTGGGAGGCATCCTGATCCGTTCGGAATTTCAGCAGGCAGCCGGCCACTCCGGGCCACGGGGCCCTGGACATGAATGGTGGCCTTCCCCCACAGAAACAAAAGTCACCAGCCTAGGTTCCTGAGGTCAATTTGCAGGAGGCACTTGGCACTGTCAAACCAGCCACAGTTGCCTGTGGGGGTACATTGCATCTAGGAGACATCATGATCCGTTCACAATTTCAGAAGGCAGACGGTCACTCCGGGCCACCGTGCCCTGGACATCAATGATGGTCTTTCCCCAGAGAAACAAAAGTCACCAGGCTAGGTTCGTGATTTCAATTTGCTGGAGGCACTTGGCACTGTCAAACCAGCCACAGTTGCCTCTGGGGGCACTTTGCATCTGGGAGGCATCCTGATCCATTCGGAATTTCAGCAGGCAGCCGGCCACTGCGGACCACGGGGCCCTGGGCACGAACGATGGCCTTTCCCCACAGAAACAAAAGTCACCAGGCCAGCTTCCTGATGTCAGTTTGCAGGAGGCACTTGGCACTGTCAAAGCAGCCACAGTTGCCTCTGAGGGCACCTTGCATCTGGGAGGCATCCTGATCCGTTCGGTGTATCAGAAGGCAGCCGGCCACACCGGGCCAATGTACCCTGGACATGAATGATGGTCTTTCCCCAGAGAAACAATCTCACCACACCAACTTCCTGATGTCAATACGCAGGAGGCACTTGGCACTGTCAAACCAGCCACTGTTGCCTCTGGGGGCACTTGCGTCTGGGAGGCATCCTGATCCGTTTAGAATTTCAGCAGGCAGCCGGCCACTGCGGACCACGGGGCCCTGGACAAGAACGATGGCCTCTCCCCAGAGAAACAAAAGTCACCAGGCTAGGTTCCTGATGTCAGTTTGCAGGAGGCACTTGGCACTGTCAAACCAGCCACACTTGCCTCTGGGGGCACCTTGCTTCTTGGAGTCATCGTGATCCGTTCATAATTTCAGCAGGCATCCAGCCACTCCGGGCCACAGGGCCCTGGACATGAATGATGGCCTTTCCCCAGAGAAACAAAAGTCACCAGCCTAGGTTCCTGATGTCAATTTGCAGGAGGCACTTGGCACTGTCAAACCAGCCACACTTGCCTCTGGGGGCACTTTGCATCTGGGAGGCATCCTGATCCGTTCGGAATTTCAGCAGGCAGCCGGCCACTGCGGACCACGGGGCCCTGGGCACGAACGATGGCCTTTCCCCAGAGAAACAAAAGTCACCAGGCTAGGTTCCTGATGTCAGTTTGCAGGAGGCACTTGGCAATGTCAAACCAGCCACAGTTGCCTCTGGGGGCACTTTGCATCTGGGAGGCGTCCTGATCCGTTCGGAATTTCAGCAGGCAGCCGGCCACTCCAGGCCACGGGGCCCTGGACATGAATGATGGCCTTTCCCCACAGAAACAGAAGTCACCAGCCTAGGTTCCTGAGGTCAGTTTGCAGAAGGCACTTGGCACTGTCAAACCAGCCACAGTTGCCTGTGGAGGCACCATAGATCTTGGAGTCATCGTGATCCGTTCATAATTTCTGCAGGCATCCGGCCACACCGGGCCACGGGGCCCTGGACACTAGCCATGGCCTTTCCCCAGACAAACAAAAGTCACCAGGCCAGGTTCCTGAGGTCAATTTGCAGGAGGCACTTGGCACTGTCAAAGCAGCCACAGTTACCTCTGGGTGCACCTTGTATCTGGGAGACATCCTGATTCTTTTAGAATTTTACAAGGCAGCTGGCCACTCAGGGCCACCTTGCCCTGGACACTAACCATGGTCTTTCCCCAGAGAAACAAAAGTCACCAGGCCAGGTTCCTGATGTCAGATTTCAGAGGGTACGAGGCACTGTCAAACCAGCCACACTTGCCTCTGGGGGTACCTCGCATCTGAGAGATATCCTGATCCATTCACAATTTCAGAAGGCATCCGGCCACTCCGGACCACAGGGTCCTGGACACTAACCATGGCCTTTCCCCAGAGAAACAAAAGTCACCAGGCCAGCTTCCTCATGTCAGTTTGCAGGAGACATTTGGTATTGACAAATCATCCAGAGTTGCCTCTGGGGGCACGTTGCATTTGGGAGGTATCCTGATTGTTTCGGAATTTCAGCAGGCAGCCGGCCACTCCGGGCCACGGGGCCCTGGACATGAATGGTGGCCTTTCCCCACAGAAACAGAAGTCACAAGCCTAGGTCCCTGATGTCAATTTGCTGGAGGCACTTGGCTCTGTCAAACCAGCCACACTTGCCTCTGGGGGCACTTTGCATCTGGGAGTCATCCTGATCCCTTCGGAATTGCTGCAGGCAGCAGTCCACTCCGGACCACGGGGCCCTGGACACGAACCATGGCCTTTCCCCAGAGAAACAAAAGTCACCAGGCCAGGTTCCTCATGTTAGTTTGCAGGAGGCACTTGGCACTGTCAAACCAGCCACAGTTACCTCTGGGTGCACCTTGTATCTGGGAGACATCCTGATCCTTTTAGAATTTTAAAAGGCAGCTGCCCACTCCAGGCCACCTTGCCCTGGACACTAACCATGGCCTTTCCCCAGAGAAACAAAAGTCACCAGGCCAGGTTCCTGATGTCAGATTTCAGAGGGTACGAGGCACTGTCAAACCAGCCACACTTGCCTCTGGGGGTACCTCGCATCTGAGAGATATCCTGATCCATTCACAATTTCAGAAGGCATCTGGCCACTCCGGACCACAGGGTCCTGGACACGAACCATGGCCTTTCCCCAGAGAAACAAAAGTCACCTGGCCAGCTTCCTCATGTCAGTTTGCAGGAGACATTTGGTACTGACAAATCATCCACAGTTGCCTCTGGGGGCACGTTGCATTTGGGAGGTATCCTGATTGTTTCGGAATTTCAGCAGGGAGCCAGCCACTCCGGGCCACCGGGCCCTGGACATGAATGATGACCTTTCCCCAGAGAAACAAACTCACCACGCCAACTTCCTGATGTCAGTACGCAGGAGGCACTTGGCACTGTCAAACCAGCCACACTTGCCTCTGGGGGCAGTTGCGTCTTGGAGGCATCCTGATCCGTTTGGAATTTCAGCAGGCAACCGGCCACTCCGGGCCACCAGGCCCTGGACAAGAACCATGGCCTTTCCCCAGAGAAACAAAACTCAACAACCCAGCTTCCTGATGTCAGTTTGCAGGAGGCATTTGGCATTCACGAACCAGCAACACTTGCCTCTGGGGGCACCTTGCATCTGAGAGGCATCCTGATCCGTTCGGAATTTCAGCAGGCAGCCGGCCACTGCGGACCACGGGGCCCTGGACAAGAACGATGGCCTTTCCCCAGAGAAACAAAAGTCACCAGGCTAGGTTCCTGATGTCAGTTTGCAGGAGGCACTTGGCACTGTCAAACCAGCCACATTTGCCTGTGGGGTCACCTTGCTTCTTGGAGTCACCGTGATCCGTTCATAATTTCAGCAGGCACCCAGCCACTCTGGGCCACTGGGCCATGGACATGAATGATGGCCTTTCCCCAGAGAAACAAAAGTCACCAGGCTAGGTTCCTGATTTCAATTTGCTGGAGGCACTTGGCACTGTCAAACCAGCCACACTTGCCTCTGGGGGCACTTTGCATCTGGGAGGCATCCTGATACGTTCGGAATTTCAGCAGGCAGCCGGCCACTCCGGACCACGGGGCCCTGGACACGAACCATGGCCTTTCCCCAGAGAAACAAAAGTCACCAGGCCAGGTTCCTGATGTCAGTTTGCAGGAGGCACTTGGCACTGTCAAACCAGCCACAGTTGCCTCTGAGGACACTTGCGTCTGGGAGGCATCCTGATCCGTTCGGAATTTCAGAAGGCAGCCGGCCACTCCGGGCCACGGGGCCCTGGACATGAATGGTGGCCTTCCCCCACAGAAACAAAAGTCACCAGCCTAGGTTCCTGAGGTCAATTTGCAGGAGGCACTTGGCACTGTCAAACCAGCCACAGTTGCCTCTGGGGGTACATTGCATCTAGGAGACATCATGATCCGTTCACAATTTCAGAAGGCAGACGGCCACTCCGGGCCACTGGGCCATGGACATGAATGATGGTCTTTCCCCAGAGAAACAAAAGTCACCAGGCTAGGTTCGTGATTTCAATTTGCTGGAGGCACTTGGCACTGTCAAACCAGCCACAGTTGCCTCTGGGGGCACTTTGCATCTGGGAGGCATCCTGATCCATTCGGAATTTCAGCAGGCAGCCGGCCACTGCGGACCACGGGGCCCTGGGCACGAACGATGGCCTTTCCCCACAGAAACAAAAGTCACCAGGCCAGCTTCCTGATGTCAGTTTGCAGGAGGCACTTGGCACTGTCAAAGCAGCCACAGTTGCCTCTGAGGGCACCTTGCATCTGGGAGGCATCCTGATCCGTTCGGTGTTTCAGAAGGCAGCCGGCCACACCGGGCCAATGTACCCTGGACATGAATGATGGTCTTTCCCCAGACAAACAATCTCACCACACCAACTTCCTGATGTCAATACGCAGGAGGCACTTGGCACTGTCAAACCAGCCAGAGTTGCCTGTGGGGGTACATTGCATCTAGGAGATATCATGATCCGTTCACAATTTCAGAAGGCAGCCGGCCACTCCGGGCCACCTTGCCCTGGACATGAATGATGGTCTTTCCCCAGAGAAACAAAAGTCACCAGGCTAGGTTCGTGATTTCAATTTGCTGGAGGCACTTGGCACTGTCAAACCAGCCACAGTTGCCTCTGGGGGCACTTTGCATCTGGGAGGCATCCTGATCCATTCGGAATTTCAGCAGGCAGCCGGCCACTGCGGGCCACCGGGCCCTGGACACGAATCATGGCCTTTCCCCACAGAAACAAAAGTCACCAGGCCAGCTTCCTGATGTCAGTTTGCAGGAGGCACTTGGCACTGTCAAAGCAGCCACAGTTGCCTCTGAGGGCACCTTGCATCTGGGAGTCATCCTGATCCGTTCGGAATTTCAGAAGGCAGCCGGCCACACCGGGCCACCGGGCCATGGACATGAATGATGGCCTTTCCCCAGAGAAACAAAAGTCACCAGGCCAGGTTCCTGATTTCAATTTGCTGGAGGCACTTGGCACTGTCAAAGCAGCCACAGTTGCCTCTGAGGTCACCTACCATCTGGGAGGCATCCTGATCCATTTGGTGTTTCAGAAGGCAATCGGCCACACCGGGCCAACGGACCCTGGACATGAATGATGGTCTTTCCCCAGAGAAACAATCTCACCACACCAACTTCCTGATGTCAATACGCAGGAGGCACTTGGCACTGTCAAACCAGCCACTGTTGCCTCTGGGGGCACTTGCGTCTGGGAGGCATCCTGATCCGTTTAGAATTTCAGCAGGCAGCCGGCCACTCCGGGCCACGGGGCCCTGGACATGAATGGCGGCCTTTCCCCAGAGAAACAAAAGTCACCAGCCTAGGTTCCTGATGTCAATTTGCAGGAGGCACTTGGCACTGTCAAACCAGCCACACTTGCCTCTGGGGACACTTTGCATCTGGGAGGCATCCTGATCCGTTTAGAATTTCAGCAGGCAGCCGGCCACTCCGGACCACCGGGCCATGGACATGAATGATGGCCTTTCCCCAGAGAAACAAAAGTCACCAGGCTAGGTTCCTGATTTCAATTTGCTGGAGTCACTTGGCACTGTCAAACCAGCCACACTTGCCTCTGGGGACATTTTGCATCTGGGAGGCATCCTGATCCGTTCGGAATTTCAGCAGGCAGCCGGCCACTGCGGACCACGGGGCCCTGGGCACGAACGATGGCCTTTCCCCACAGAAACAAAAGTCACCAGGCCAGGTTCCTGATGTCAGTTTGCAGGAGGCACTTGGCACTGTCAAAGCAGCCACAGTTGCCTCTGAGGGCACCTTGCATCTGGGAGGCATCCTGATCCGTTCGGTGTTTCAGAAGGCAGCCTGCCACACTGGGCCAATGGACCCTGGACATGAATGATGGTCTTTCCCCAGAGGAACAAACTCACCACACCAACTTCCTGATGTCAATACGCAGGAGGCACTTGGCACTGTCAAACCAGCCACACTTGCCTCTGGGGGCACTTGCGTCTGGGAGGCGTCCTGATCCGTTCGGAATTTCAGCAGGCAGCCGGCCACTCCGGGCCACCGGGCCCTGGACAAGAATCATGGCCTTTCCCCAGAGAAACAGAAGTCACCAGCCTAGGTTCCTGATGTCAATTTGCAGGAGGCACTTGGCACTGTCAAACCAGCCACAGTTGCCTGTGGGTGTACCTTGCATCTAGGAGACATCATGATCCGTTCACAATTTCAGAAGGCAGCCGGCCACTGCGGGCCACGGGGCCATGGACATGAATGATGGCCTTTCCCCAGAGAAACAAAAGTCACCAGCCTAGGTTCCTGATGTCAGTTTGCAGGAGGCACTTGGCACTGTCAAACCAGCCACACTTGCCTCTGGGGACACTTTGCATCTGGGAGGTATCCTGATTGTTTCGGAATTTCAGCAGGGAGCCGGCCACTGCGGGCCACCGGGCCCTGGACACGAATCATGGCCTTTCCCCAGACAAACAAAAGTCACCAGGCCAGGTTCCTGATGTCAGTTTGCAGAAGGCACTTGGCACTGTCAAACCAGCCACACTTGCCTCGGGGGGCACTTTGCATCTGGGAGTCATCCTGATCCGTTCAGAATTTCAGAAGGCAGCCGGCCACTACGGGCCACCGGGCCATGGACATGAATGATGGCCTTTCCCCAGAGAAACAAAAGTCACCAGGCCAGGTTCCTGATTTCAATTTGCTGGAGGCACTTGGCACTGTCAAAGCAGCCACAGTTGCCTCTGAGGTCACCTACCATCTGGGAGGCATCCTGATCCATTTGGTGTTTCAGAAGGCAATCGGCCACACCGGGCCAACGGACCCTGGACATGAATGATGGTCTTTCCCCAGAGAAACAATCTCACCACACCAACTTCCTGATGTCAATACGCAGGAGGCACTTGGTACTGTCAAACCAGCCACTGTTGCCTCTGGGGGCACTTGCGTCTGGGAGGCATCCTGATCCGTTTAGAATTGCAGCAGGCAGCCGGCCACTCTGGGCCACGGGGCCCTGGACATGAATGGCGGCCTTTCCCCAGAGAAACAAAAGTCACCAGCCTAGGTTCCTGATGTCAATTTGCAGGAGGCACTTGGCACTGTCAAACCAGCCACAGTTGCCTCTGGGGTCACTTTGCATCTGGGAGGCATTCTGATCCATTCGGAATTTCAGCAGGCAGCCGGCCACTCCGGGCCACCGGGCCATGGACATGAATGATGGCCTTTCCCCAGAGAAACAAAAGTCACCAGGCTAGGTTCCTGATTTCAATTTGCTGGAGTCACTTGGCACTGTCAAACCAGCCACACTTGCCTCTGGGGACATTTTGCATCTGGGAGGTATCCCGATCCGTTCGGAATTGCAGCAGGCAGCCGGCCACTCCGGACCATGGGACCCTGGACACGAACCATGGCCTTTCCCCAGAGAAACAAAAGTCACCAGGCCAGGTTCCTCATGTTAGTTTGCAGGAGGCACTTGGCACTGTCAAACCAGCCACTGTTACCTCTGGGTGCACCTTGTATCTGGGAGGCATCCTGATCCTTTTAGAATTTTACAAGGCAGCTGGCCACTCCAGGCCACCTTGCCCTGGACACTAACCATGGCCTTTCCCCAGAGAAACAAAAGTCACCAGGCCAGGTTCCTGATGTCAGATTTCAGAGGGTACGAGGCACTGTCAAACCAGCCACACTTGCCTCTGGGGGTACCTCGCATCTGAGAGATATCCTGATCCATTCACAATTTCAGAAGGCAGCTGGCCACTGCGGACCACAGGGTCCTGGACACTAACCATGGCCTTTCCCCAGAGAAACAAAAGTCACCAGGCCAGCTTCCTCATGTCAGTTTGCAGGAGACATTTGGTACTGACAAATCATCCAGAGTTGCCTCTGGGGGCACGTTGCATTTGGGAGGTATCCTGATTGTTTCGGAATTTCAGCAGGGAGCCGGCTACTCCGGGCCACCGGGCCCTGGACATGAATGATGACCTTTCCCCAGAGAAACAAACTCACCACACCAACTTCCTGATGTCAGTACGCAGGAGGCACTTGGCACTGTCAAACCAGCCACAGTTGCCTCTGGGGGCACTTGCGTCTTGGAGGCATCCTGATCCGTTTGGAATTTCAGCAGGCAACCTGCTACTACGGGCCCTGGACACGAACCACAGCCTTTCCCCAGAGAAACAAAACTCAACAACCCAGGTTCCTGATGTCTGTTTACAGGAGGCATTTGGCACTAACAAACCAGCCACAGTTGCCTCTGGGGTCACTTTGCTTCTGGGAGGCATCCTGATCCGTTCGGAATTTCAGCAGGCAGCCGGCCACTCAGGGCCACAGGGCCATGGACACGAAAAATGGCCTTTCCCCATACAAAGAAAAGTCACCGGCCCAGCTTCCTGATGTCAGTTTGCAGGAGGCATTTGGCATTCACAAACCAGCAACACTTGCCTCTGGGGGCACCTTGCATCTGGGAGGCATCCTGATCCGTTCGGAATTTTAGAAGGCAGCCGGCCACTGCGGACCACGGGGCCCTGGACAAGAACGATGGCCTTTCCCCAGAGAAACAAAAGTCACCAGGCTAGGTTCCTGATGTCAGTTTGCAGAAGGCACTTGGCACTGTCAAAGCAGCCACAGTTGCCTCTGGGGGCACCTTGCTTCTTGGAGTCATCGAGATCCGTTCATAATTTCAGCAGGCATCCAGCCACTCCGGGCCACCGGGTCCTGGACATGAATGGTGGCCTTTCCCCAGAGAAACAATCTCACCACACCAACTTCCTGATGTCAATACGCAGGAGGCACTTGGCACTGTCAAACCAGCCACAGTTGCCTCTGGGGTCACTTTGCATCTGGGAGGTATCCCGATCCGTTCGGAATTGCAGCAGGCAGCCGGCCACTCCGGACCACGGGGCCCTGGACACGAACCATGGCCTTTCCCCAGAGAAACAAAAGTCACCAGGCCAGCTTCCAGATGTCAGTTTGCAGGAGGCACTTGGCACTGTCAAACCAGCCACAGTTGCCTCTGAGGGCACCTTGCATCTGGGAGGCATCCTGATCCGTTCGGTGTTTCAGAAGACAGTCGGCCACACCGGGCCAACGGACCCTGGACATGAATGATGGTCTTTCCCCAGAGAAACAATCTCACCACACCAATTTCCTGATGTCAATACGCAGGAGGCACTTGGCACTGTCAAACCAGCCACAGTTTCCTCTGGGGGCACCTAGCATCTGGGAGACATCATGATCCGTTCAGAATTTCAGCAGGCAGCCGGCCACTGCGGACCACAGGGTCCTGGACACGAACCATGGCCTTTCCCCAGAGAAACAAAAGTCACCAGCCTAGGTTCCTCATGTCAGTACGCAGGAGACATTTGGTACAGACAAACCATACACAGTTGCCTCTGGGGGCACTTGCGTCTTGGAGGCATCCTGATCCGTTTGGAATTTCAGCAGGCAACCGGCCACTCCGGGCCACCGGGCCCTGGACACGAACCTCGGCCTTTCCCCAGGGAAACAAAACTCAACAACCCAGGTTCCTGATGTCAGTTTTGAGGAGGCATTTGGCACTCACAAACCAGCCACAGTTGCCTGTGGGTTCACTTTGCATCTGGGAGGCATCCTGATCCGTTCAGAATTTCAGAAGGCAGCCGGCCACTCAGGGCCACAGGGCCATGGACACGAAAAATGGCCTTTCCCCAGACAAAGAAAAGTCACCGGCCCAGCTTCCTGATGTCAGTTTGCAGGTGGCATTTGGCATTCACAAACCAGCAACACTTGCCTCTGTGGGCACCTTGCATCTGGGAGGCATTCTTATCCCTTCGGAATTTCAGAAGGAAGCTGGCCACTCCGGGCCACGTTGCCCTGGACTCTAACCATGGACTTTCCCCACAGAAACAAAAGTCACCAGGCCAGGTTCCTGATGTCAGTTTGCAGGGGGCACTTGGCAGTGTCAAAGCAGCCACTGTTGCCTCTGGGGGCACTTTGCATCTGGGAGATATCTGATCCGTTCTGAATTTCAGCAGGCAGCCGGCCACACCGAACCACGGGGCCCTGGACATGAACCTTGACCTTTCCCCAAAGAAACAAAAGTCACCAGGCCAGGTTCCTGATGTCAGTTTGCAGGAGGCACTTGGCACTGTCATACCAGACAGAGTTTCCTCTGAGGGCACCTTGCATCTGGGAGGCATCCTGATCCGTTCTGTGTTTCAGAAGGCAGCCAGCCACTCCGGGCCAACGGACCCTGGACATGAATGATGGTCTTTCCCCAGAGAAACAAACTCACCACACCAACTTCTGGATGTCAATATGCAGGAGGCACTTGGCACTGTCAAACCAGCCACAGTTGCCACTGGGGGCACTTGCGTCTGGGAGGCATCCTGATCCGTTCGGAATTTCAGCAGGCAGCCGGCCACTCCGGGCCACCGGGCCATGGACATGAATGATGGCCTTTCCCCACAGAAACAAAAGTCACCATGTTAGGTTCCTGATGTCAATTTGCATGAGGCACTTGGCACTGTCAAACCAGCCACAGTTGCCTCTGGGGGCATTTTGCATCTGTGAGGTATCCTGATCCGTTCGGAATTGCAGCAGGCAGCCGGCCACTACGGACCACGGGGCCCTGGACAAGAACCATGGCCTTTCCCCAGAGAAACAAAAGTCACCAGGCCAGGTTCCTGATGTCAGTTTGCAGGAGGCACTTGGCACTGTCAAAGCAGCCACAGTTGCCTCTGGGGGCACCTTGTATCTGGGAGACATCCTGATCCTTTTAGAATTTTACAAGGCAGCTGGCCACTCCGGGCCACCTTGCCCAGGACATTAACCGTGGCCTTTCCCCAGAGAAACAAAAGTCACCAGGCCAGGTTCCTGATGTCAGTTTTCAGAGGGCACGAGGCACTGTCAAACCAGCCACAGTTGCCTCTGGGGGTACCTTGCATCTGGGAGGCATCCTGATCCGTTTAGATTTTCAGAAGGCAGCCGGCCACTGCGGACCACAGGGTCCTGGACACGAACCATGGCCTTTCCCCAGAGAAACAAAAGTCACCAGGCCCGGCTCCTGATGTCAGTTTGCAGGAGGCACTTGGCACTGTCAAACCAGCCACACTTTCCTCTGGGGGCACCTAGCATCTGGGAGACATCATGATCCGTTCACAATTTCAGAAGGCAGCCGGCCACTCCGGGCCACCGGGCCATGGACATGAATGATGACCTTTCCCCACAGAAACAAAAGTCACCAGGCTAGGTTCCTGATGTCAATTTGCAGGAGGCACTTGGCACTGTCAAACCAGCCACAGTTGCCACTGGGGGCACCTTGCATCTGGGAGGTATCCTGATCCGTTCGGAATTTCAGCAGGCAGCCTGCCACACCGAACCACGGGGACCTGGACACGAACGATGGCCTTTCCCCAGAGAAACAAAAGTCACCAGCCTAGGTACCTGATGTCAGTTTGCAGGAGGCACTTGGCACTGTCAAACCAGCCACAGTTGCCTGTGGGGGTACATAGCATCTTGGAGACATCATGATCTGTTCAGAATTTCAGAAGGCAGTCGGCCACTCCGGGCCACGGGGCCCTGGACATGAATGATGGCCTTTCCCCAGAGAAACAAAAGTCACCAGCCTAGGTTCCTGATGTCAATTTGCAGGAGGCACTTGGCACTGTCAAACCAGCCACAGTTGCCTGTGGGGGTACCTTGCATCTAGGAGACATCATGATCCGTTCACAATTTCAGAAGGCAGCCGGCCACTGCGGGCCACGGGGCCCTGGACATGAATGATGGCTTTCCCCAGAGAAACAAAAGTCACCAGGCTAGGTTCCTGATGTCAATTTGCAGGAGGCACTTGGGACTGTCAAACCAGCCACACTTGCCTCTGGGGGCACTTTGCATCTGGGCGGTATCCTGATCCGTTCGGAATTTCAGCAGGCAGCCTGCCACACCGAACCACGGGGACCTGGACACGAACGATGGCCGTTCCCCCGAGAAACAAAAGTCACCAGCCTAGGTACCTGATGTCAATTTGCAGGAGGCACTTGGCACTGTCAAACCAGCCACAGTTGCCTGTGGGGGTACATTGCATCTAGGAGACATCATGATCCGTTCAGAATTTCAGAAGGCAGTCGGCCACTCCGGGCCACGGGGCCCTGGACATGAATGATGGCCTTTCCCCAGAGAAACAAAAGTCACCAGCCTAGGTTCCTGATGTCAATTTGCAGGAGGCACTTGGCACTGTCAAACCAGCCACAGTTGCCTGTGGGGGTACCTTGCATCTAGGAGACATCATGATCCGTTCACAATTTCAGAAGGCAGCCGGCCACTGCGGGCCACAGAGCCCTGGACATGAATGATGGCCTTTCCCCAGAGAAACAAAAGTCACCAGGCTAGGTTCCTGATGTCAATTTGCATGAGGCACTTGGCACTGTCAAACCAGCCACACTTGCCTCTGGGGGCACTTTGCATCTGGGAGGTATCCTGATATGTTCGAAATTTCAGCAGGCAGCGGGCTACACCGGACCACGGGGCCCTGGGCACGAACGATGGCCTTTCCCCACAGAAACAAAAGTCACCAGGCCAGGTTCCTGATGTCAGTTTGCAGGAGGCACTTGGCACTGTCAAAGCAGCCACAGTTGCCTCTGAGGGCACCTTTCATCTGGGAGGCATCCTGATCTGTTTGGTGTTTCAGAAGGCAGCTGGCCACTTAGGGCCACCTTGCCCTGGACACTAACCATGGCCTTTCCCCACAGAAGCAAAAGTCAGCAGGCCAGGTTCCTGATGTCAGTCTTCGGAGGGCACGAGGCACTGTCAAACCAGCCACAGTTGCGTCTGGGGGTACCTTGCATCTGAGAGATATCCTGATCTGATCACAATTTCAGAAGGCAGCCGGCCACTCCGAACCACAGGGTCCTGGACAGGAACCATGGCCTTTCCCCAGAGAAAAAAAAGTCACCAGGCCCGGCTCCTGATGTCAGTTGGCAGAAGGCACTTGGCACTCACAAACCAGCCACTGTTGCCTCTGGGGGCACCTAGCATCTGGGAGACATCATGATCCGTTCGGAATTTCAGGAGGCAGCCGGCCACACCGGACCACAGGGACCTGGACACGAACGATGGCCTTTCCCCAGAGAAACAAAAGTCACCAGGCCAGGTTCCTGATGTCAGTTTTCAGAGGGCACGAGGCACTGTCAAACCAGCCACAGTTGCCTCTGGGGGCACCTTGCATCTGAGAGATATCCTGATCTGTTCACAATTTCAGATGGCAGCCGGCCACTCCGGACCACAGGGTCCTGGACACGAACCATGGCCTTACCCCAGAGAAACAAAAGTCACCAGGCCCGGCTCCTGATGTCAGTTTTCAGAGGGCACGAGGCACTGTCAAACCAGCGACAGTTGCCTCTGGGGGTACCTTGCATCTGAGAGATATCCTGATCTCTTCACAATTTCAGAAGGCAGCCGGCCACTCCGGACCACAGGGTCCTGGACACGAACCATGGCCTTTCCCCAGAGAAACAAAAGTCACCAGGCTAGGTTCCTGATGTCAGTTTGCAGAAGGCATTTGGCACTGTCAAACCAGCCACAGTTGCCTCTGGGGGCACCTTAGATCTTGGAGTCATCATGATCCGTTCATAATTTCAGCAGGCAGCCGGCCACTCCGGGCCACCTGGCCCTGGACACGATCCATGGCCTTTCCCAAGAGAAACAAAAGTCACCATGCCAGGTTCCTGATGTCAGTTTGCAGGAGGCACATGACACTGTCAAACCAGCCACAGTTGCCTCTGGGGGCACCTTGCATCTGAGAGATATCCTGATCTGTTCACAATTTCAGATGGCAGCCGGCCACTCCGGACCACATGGTCCTGGACACGAACCATGGCCTTTCCCCAGAGAAACAAAAGTCACCAGGCCCGGCTCCTGATGTTAGTTTTCAGAGGGCACTTGGCACTGTCAAACCAGCCACAATTGCTTCTGAGGGCACCTTGCATCTGGGAGGCATCCTGATCCATTTGGTGTTTCAGAAGGCAGCTGGCCACTCCGGGCCACCTTGCTGTGGACACTAACGATGGCCTTCCCCCACAGAAAGAAAAGTCACCAGGCCAGGTTCCTCATGTCAGTTTGCAGGAGGCACTTGGCACTGTCAAAACAGCCACACTTGCCTCTGGGTGCACCTTGTATCTGGGAGACATCCTGATCCTTTTAGAATTTTACAAGGCAGCTGGCCACTCCGGGACACCTTGCACAGGACGCTAACCATGGCCTTTCTCCAGACAAACAATAGTCGCCAGGCCCGGCTCCTGATGTCAGTTTGCAGAAGGCACTTGGCGCTGTCAAACCAGCCACTGTTGCCTCTGGGGGCACCTAGCATCTGGGAGGTATCCTGATCCGCTCAGAATTTCAGAAGGCAGCCGGCCACTCTGGGCCACCGGGCCATGGACATGAATGATGGACTTTCCCCAGAGAAACAAAAGTCACCAGGCTAGGTTCCTGATGTCAGTTTGCAGGAGGCACTTGGCACTGTCAAACCAGCCACAGTTGCCTCTGAGGGCACCTTGCATCTGGGAGGCATCCTGATCCGTTCGATGTTTCAGAAGGCAGCCGGCCACACCGGGCCAATGGACCCTGGACATGAATGATGGTCTTTCCCCAGAGAAACAAACTCACCACACCAACTTCCTGATGTCAATACGCAGGAGGCACTTGGCACTGTCAAACCAGCCACAGTTGCCTCTGGGGGCACTTGCGTCTGGGAGGCATCCTGATCCGTTCGGAATTTCAGCAGGCAGCCGGCCACTCCGGGCCATGGGGCCCTGGACATGAAGGATGGCCTTTCCCCACAGAAACAAAAGTCACCAGCCTAGGTTCCTGATGCCAATTTCCAGGAGGCACTTGGCACTGTCAAACCAGCCAGAGTTGCCTGTGGGGGCACCATGCATCTAGGAGACATCATGATCCGTTCACAATTTCAGAAGGCAGCCGGCCACTGAGGGCCACGGGGCCCTGGACATGAATGATGGCCTTTCCCCACAGAAACAAAAGTCACTAGGCTAGGTTCCTCATGTCAGTTTGCAGGAGGCACTTGGCACTGTCAAACCAGCCACACTTGCCTCTGGGGACACTTTGCATCTGGGAGGTATCCTGATCCGTTCGGAATTTCAGCAGGGAGCGGGCTACACCGGACCACGGGGCCCTGGACACGAACCATGGCCTTTCCCCAGAGAAACAAAAGTCACCAGGCCCGGCTCCTGATGTCAGTTTGCAGAAGGAACTTGGCACTGTCAAACCAGCCACTGTTGCCTCTGGGTGCACCTTGCATCTGGGAGACATCCTAATCCTTTTAGAATTTTACAAGGCAGCTGGCCACTCCGGGACACCTTGCACAGGACACTAACCATGGCCTTTCCCCAGAGAAACAAAAGTCACCAGGCCAGGTTCCTGATGTCAGTTTTCAGAGGGCACGAGGCACTGTCAAACCAGCCACAATTGCCTCTGGGGGTACCTTGCATCTGAGAGATATCCTGATCTGTACACAATTTCAGAAGGCAGCCGGCCACTCCGGACCACAGGGTCCTGGACACGAACCATGGCCTTTTCCCAGACAAACAAAAGTCACCAGGCCCGGCTCCTGATGTCAGTTTGCAGAAGGCACTTGGCACTGTCAAACCAGCCACTGTTGCCTCTGGGGGCACCTAGCATCTGGGAGGTATCCTGATCCGTTCAGAATTTCAGAAGGGAGCCGGCCACTCCGGGCCACTGGGCCATGGACATGAATGATGGCCTTTCCCCAGAGAAACAAAAGTCACCAGCCTAGGTTCCTGATTTCAATTTGCTGGAGGCACTTGGCACTGTCAAACCAGCCACACTTGCCTCTGGGGGCACTTTGCATCTGGGAGGCATCCTGATCCGTTCGGAATTTCAGCAGGCAGCGGGCTACACCGGACCACGGGGCCCTGGACACGAACGATGGCCTTTCCCCAGACAAACAAAAGTCACCAGGCCCGGCTCCTGTTGTCAGTTTGCAGAAGGCACTTGGCACTGTCAAACCAGCCACTGTTGCCTCTGGGGGCACCTAGCATCTGGGAGGTATCCTGATCCGCCCAGAATTTCAGAAGGCAGCCGGCCACTCAGGGCCACCGGGCCATGGACATGAATGATGGCCTTTCCCCAGAGAAACAAAAGTCACCAGGCTAGGTTCCTGATTTCAATTTGCTGGAGGCACTTGGCACTGTCAAACCAGCCACAGTTGCCTCTGGGTGCACCTTGTATCTGGGAGACATCCTAATCCTTTTAGAATTTTACAAGGCAGCTGGCCACTCCGGGACACCTTGCACAGGACACTAACCATGGCCTTTCCCCAGAGAAACAAAAGTCACCAGGCCAGGTTCCTGATGTCAGTTTTCAGAGGGCACGAGGCACTGTCAAACCAGCCACAATTGCCTCTGGGGGTACCTTGCATCTGAGAGATATCCTGATCTGTACACAATTTCAGAAGGCATCCGGCAACTCCGGACCACAGGGTCCTGGACACGAACCATGGCCTTTTCCCAGACAAACAAAAGTCACCAGGCCCGGCTCCTGATGTCAGTTTGCAGAAGGCACTTGGCACTGTCAAACCAGCCACAGTTGCCTCTGGGGGCACCTAGCATCTGGGAGGTATCCTGATCCGTTCAGAATTTCAGAAGGGAGCCGGCCACTCCGGGCCACTGGGCCATGGACATGAATGATGGCCTTTCCCCAGAGAAACAAAAGTCACCAGCCTAGGTTCCTGATTTCAATTTGCTGGAGGCACTTGGCACTGTCAAACCAGCCACACTTGCCTCTGGGGGCACTTTGCATCTGGGAGGCATCCTGATCCGTTCGGAATTTCAGCAGGCAGCCGGCCACTGCAGACCACGGGGCACTGGGCACGAACGATGGCCTTTCCCCAGAGAAACAAAAGTCACCAGGCCAGGTTCCTGATTTCAGTTTGCAGGAGGCACTTGGCACTGTCAAACCAGCCACAGTTGCCTCTGAAGGCACCTTGCATCTGGGAGGCATCCTGATCCGTTCGGAGTTTCAGAAGGCAGCCGGCCACACCGGGCCAACGGACCCTGGACATGAATGATGGCCTTTCCCCAGACAAACAAACTCACCACACCAACTTCCTGATGTCAATACGCAGGAGGCACTTGGCACTGTCAAACCAGCCACAGTTGCCTCTGGGGGCATTTGTGTCTGGGTGGCATCCTGATCCGTTCGGAATTTCAGAAGGCAGCCGGCCACTCCGGGCCACGGGGCCCTGGACATGAAGGATGGCCTTTCCCCACAGAAACAAAAGTCACCAGGCTAGGTTCCTGATGTCAATTTGCAGGAGGCACTTGGCACTGTCAAACCAGCCACTGTTGCCTGTGGGGGCAACTTGCTTCTTGCAGTCATCATGATCCGTTCACAATTTCAGAAGGCAGCCGGCCACTGAGGGCCACGGGGCCCAGGACGTTAATGATGGCCTTTCCCCACAGAAACAAAAGTCACCAGGCTAGGTTCCTGATGTCAATTTGCAGGAGGCACTTGGCACTGTCAAACCAGCCACTGTTGCCTGTGGGGGCAACTTGCATCTTGCAGTCATCATGATCCGTTCACAATTTCAGAAGGCAGCCGGCCACTGAGGGCCACGGGGCCCAGGACGTTAATGATGGCCTTTCCCCACAGAAACAAAAGTCACCAGGCTAGGTTCCTGATGTCAATTTGCAGGAGGCACTTGGCACTGTCAAACCAGCCACACTTGCCTCTGGGGGCACTTTGCATCTGGGAGGTATCCTGATCCGTTCGGAATTTTAGCAGGCAGCGGGCTACAACGGACCACGGGGCCCTGGACACTAGCCATGGCCTTTCCCCAGACAAACAAAAGTCACCAGGCCCGGCTCCTGATGTCAGTTTGCAGAAGGCACTTGGCACTGTCAAAACAGCCACTGTTGCCTCTGGGGGCACCTAGCATCTGGGAGGTATACTGATCCGCTCAGAATTTCAGAAGGCAGCCGGCCACTCAGGGCCACCGGGCCATGGACTTGAATGATGGCCTTTCCCCAGAGAAACAAAAGTCACCAGGCTAGGTTCCTGATGTCAGTTTGCAGGAGGCACTTGGCACTGTCAAACCAACCACACTTGCCTCTGGGGGCACTTGCATCTTGGGGGCACCCTGATCCGCTCAGAATTTCAGCAGGCAGCCGGCCACTCCGGGCCACGGGGCCCTGGATATGAAGGATGGCCTTTCCCCACAGAAACAAAAGTCACCAGGCTAGGTTCCTGATGTCAATTTGCAGGAGGCACTTGGCACTGTCAAAGCAGCCAGAGTTGCCTGTGGGTGTACCTTGCATCTAGGAGACATCATGATCCGTTCACAATTTCAGAAGGCAGCCAGCCACTGCGGGCCACGGGGCCATGGACATGAATGATGGCCTTTCCCCAGAGAAACAAAAGTCACCAGGCCAGGTTCCTGATTTCAATTTGCTGGAGGCACTTGGCACTGTCAAACCAGCCACAGTTGCCTCTGAGGGCACCTTGCATCTGGGAGGCATCCTGATCCGTTCGGTGTTTCAGAAGGCAGCCGGCCACACCGGGCCAATGGACCCTGGACATGAATGATGGTCTTTCCCCAGAGAAACAAACTCACCACACCAACTTCCTGATGTCAATACGCAGGAGGCACTTGGCACTGTCAAACCAGCCACAGTTGCCTCTGGGGGCACTTGCGTCTGGGAGGCATCCTGATCCGTTCGGAATTTCAGAAGGCAGCCGCCCACTCCGGGCCATGGGGCCCTGGACATGAAGGATGGCCTTTCCCCACAGAAACAAAAGTCACCAGCCTAGGTTCCTGATGCAAATTTGCAGGAGGCACTTGGCACTGTCAAACCAGCCAGAGTTGCCTGTGGGGGCACCTTGCATCTAGGAGACATCATGATCCGTTCACAATTTCAGAAGGCAGCCGGCCACTGAGGGCCACGGGGCCCTGACATGAATGATGGCCTTTCCCCACAGAAACAAAAGTCACTAGGCTAGGTTCCTCATGTCAGTTTGCAGGAGGCACTTGGCACTGTCAAACCAGCCACACTTGCCTCTGGGGACACTTTGCATCTGGGAGGTATCCTGATCTGTACACAATTTCAGAAGGCAGCCGGCCACTCCGGACCACAGGGTCCTGGACACGAACCATGGCCTTTTCCCAGACAAACAAAAGTCACCAGGCCCGGCTCCTGATGTCAGTTTGCAGAAGGCACTTGGCACTGTCAAACCAGCCACTGTTGCCTCTGGGGGCACCTAGCATCTGGGAGGTATCCTGATCCGTTCAGAATTTCAGAAGGGAGCCGGCCACTCCGGGCCACTGGGCCATGGACATGAATGATGGCCTTTCCCCAGAGAAACAAAAGTCACCAGCCTAGGTTCCTGATTTCAATTTGCTGGAGGCACTTGGCACTGTCAAACCAGCCACACTTGCCTCTGGGGGCACTTTGCATCTGGGAGGCATCCTGATCCGTTCGGAATTTCAGCAGGCAGCGGGCTACACCGGACCACGGGGCCCTGGACACGAACCATGGCCTTTCCCCAGACAAACAGAAGTCACCAGGCCCGGCTCCTGTTGTCAGTTTGCAGAAGGCACTTGGCACTGTCAAACCAGTCACTGTTGCCTCTGGGGGCACCTAGCATCTGGGAGGTATCCTGATCCGCCCAGAATTTCAGAAGGCAGCCGGCCACTCAGGGCCACCGGGCCATGGACATGAATGATGGCCTTTCCCCAGAGAAACAAAAGTCACCAGGCTAGGTTCCTGATTTCAATTTGCTGGAGGCACTTGGCACTGTCAAACCAGCCACAGTTGCCTCTGGGTGCACCTTGTATCTGGGAGACATCCTAATCCTTTTAGAATTTTACAAGGCAGCTGGCCACTCCGGGACACCTTGCACAGGACACTAACCATGGCCTTTCCCCAGAGAAACAAAAGTCACCAGTCCAGGTTCCTGATGTCAGTTTTCAGAGGGCACGAGGCACTGTCAAACCAGCCACAATTGCCTCTGGGGGTACCTTGCATCTGAGAGATATCCTGATCTGTACACAATTTCAGAAGGCATCCGGCAACTCCGGACCACAGGGTCCTGGACACGAACCATGGCCTTTTCCCAGACAAACAAAAGTCACCAGGCCCGGGTCCTGATGTCAGTTTGCAGGAGGCACTTGGCACTGTCAAACCAGCCACAGTTGCCTCTGAAGGCACCTTGCATCTGGGAGGCATCCTGATCCGTTCGGAGTTTCAGAAGGCAGCCGGCCACACCGGGCCAACGGACCCTGGACATGAATGATGGTCTTTCCCCAGAGAAACAAACTCACCACACCAACTTCCTGATGTCAATACGCAGGAGGCACTTGGCACTGTCAAACCAGCCACAGTTGCCTCTGGGGGCACTTGTGTCTGGGTGGCATCCTGATCCGTTCGGAATTTCAGAAGGCAGCCGGCCACTCCGGGCCACGGGGCCCTGGACATGAAGGATGGCCTTTCCCCACAGAAACAAAAGTCACCAGGCTAGGTTCCTGATGTCAATTTGCAGGAGGCACTTGACACTGTCAAACCAGCCACAGTTGCCTTTGGGGGTACCTTGCATCTAGGAGACATCATGATCCGTTCACAATTTCAGAAGGCAGCCGGCCACTGAGGGCCACGGGGCCCTGGACATGAATGATGGCCTTTCCCCACAGAAACAAAAGTCACCAGGCTAGGTTCCTGATGTCAATTTGCAGGAGGCACTTGGCACTGTCAAACCAGCCACTGTTGCCTGTGGGGGCAACTTGCATCTAGGAGACATCATGATCCGTTCACAATTTCAGAAGGCAGCCGGCCACTGAGGGCCACGGGGCCCTGGACGTGAATGATGGTCTTTCCCCGCAGAAACAAAAGTCACCAGGCTAGGTTCCTCATGTCAATTTGCAGGAGGCACTTGGCACTGTCAAACCAGCCACACTTGCCTCTGGGGGCACTTTGCATCTGGGAGGTATCCTGATCAGTTCGGAATTTTAGCAGGCAGCGGGCTACAACGGACCACGGGGCCCTGGACACGAACCATGGCCTTTCCCCAGACAAACAAAAGTCACCAGGCCCGGCTCCTGATGTCAGTTTGCAGAAGGCACTTGGCACTGTCAAACCAGCCACTGTTGCCTCTGGGGGCACCTAGCATCTGGGAGGTATACTGATCCGCTCAGAATTTCAGAAGGCAGCCGGCCACTCAGGGCCACCGGGCCATGGACATGAATGATGGCCTTTCCCCACAGAAACAAAAGTCACCAGGCTAGGTTCCTGATGTCAGTTTGCAGGAGGCACTTGGCACTGTCAAACCAACCACACTTGCCTCTGGGGGCACTTGCGTCTTGGAGGCACCCTGATCCGGTCGGAATTTCAGCAGGCAGCCGGCCACTCCGGGCCACGGGGCCCTGGATATGAAGGATGGCCTTTCCCCACAGAAACAAAAGTCACCAGGCTAGGTTCCTGATGTCAATTTGCAGGAGGCACTTGGCACTGTCAAAGCAGCCAGAGTTGCCTGTGGGTGTACCTTGCATCTAGGAGACATCATGATCCGTTCACAATTTCAGAAGGCAGCCAGCCACTGCGGGCCACGGGGCCATGGACATGAATGATGGCCTTTCCCCAGAGAAACAAAAGTCACCAGGCTAGGTTCCTGATTTCAATTTGCTGGAGGCACTTGGCACTGTCAAACCAGCCACACTTGCCTCTGCGGCACTTTGCATCTGGGAGGCATCCTGATCCGTTCGGTGTTTCAGCAGGCAGCCGGCCACTCCGGACCACAGGGTCCTGGACACGAACGATGGCCTTTCCCCAGAGAAACAAAAGTCACCAGGCCAGGTTCCTGATGTCAGTTTGCAGGAGGCACTTGGCACTGTCAAAGCAGCCACAATTGCTTCTGAGGGCACCTTGCATCTGGGAGGCATCCTGATCCATTTGGTGTTTCAGAAGGCAGCTGGCCACTCTGGGCCACCTTGCTGTGGACACTAACGATGGCCTTTCCCCAGAGAAACAAAAGTCACCAGGCCAGGTTCCTCATGTCAGTTTGCAGGAGGCACTTGGCGCTGTCAAACCAGCCACACTTGCCTCTGGGGGCACTTTGCATCTGGGAGGTATCCTGATCCGCTCAGAATTTCAGAAGGCAGCCGGCCACTCTGGGCCACCGGGCCATGGACAAGACTGATGGCCTTTCCCCAGAGAAACAAAAGTCACCAGGCTAGGTTCCTGATGTCAGTTTGCAGGAGGCACTTGGCACTGTCAAACCAGCCACAGTTGCCTCTGAGGGCACCTTGCATCTGGGAGGCATCCTGATCCGTTCGGTGTTTCAGAAGGCAGCCGGCCACACCGGGCCAATGGACCCTGGACATGAATGATGGTCTTTCCCCAGAGAAACAAACTCACCACACCAACTTCCTGATGTCAATACGCAGGAGGCACTTGGCACTGTCAAACCAGCCACAGTTGCCTCTGGGGGCACTTGCGTCTGGGAGGCATCCTGATCCGTTCGGAATTTCAGCAGGCAGCCGCCCACTCCGGGCCATGGGGCCCTGGACATGAAGGATGGCCTTTCCCCACAGAAACAAAAGTCACCAGGCTAGGTTCCTGATGTCAATTTGCAGGAGGCACTTGGCTCTGTCAAACCAGCCAGAGTTGCCTGTGGGGGCACCTTGCATCTAGGAGACATCATGATCCGTTCACAATTTCAGAAGGCAGCCAGCCACTGAGGGCCACGGGGCCCTGACATGAATGATGGCCTTTCCCCACAGAAACAAAAGTCACTAGGCTAGGTTCCTCATGTCAGTTTGCAGGAGGCACTTGGCACTGTCAAACCAGCCACACTTGCCTCTGGGGGCACCTAGCATCTGGGAGGTATACTGATCCGCTCAGAATTTCAGAAGGCAGCCGGCCACTCAGGGCCACCCGGCCATGGACATGAATGATGGCCTTTCCCCAGAGAAACAAAAGTCACCAGGCTAGGTTCCTGATGTCAGTTTGCAGGAGGCACTTGGCACTGTCAAACCAACCACACTTGCCTCTGGGGGCACTTGCGTCTTGGAGGCACCCTGATCCGGTCGGAATTTCAGCAGGCAGCCGGCCACTCCGGGCCACGGGGCCCTGGATATGAAGGATGGCCTTTCCCCACAGAAACAAAAGTCACCAGGCTCGGTTCCTGATGTCAATTTGCAGGAGGCACTTGGCACTGTCAAAGCAGCCAGAGTTGCCTGTGGGTGTACCTTGCATCTAGGAGACATCATGATCCGTTTAGAATTTTACAAGGCAGCTGGCCACTCCGGGCCACCTTGCCCAGGACATTAACCGTGGCCTTTCCCCACAGAAACAAAAGTCACCAGGCCAGGTTCCTGATGTCAGTTTTCAGAGGGCACGAGGCACTGTCAAACCAGCCACAGTTGCCTCTAGGTGTACCTTGCATCTGGGAGGCATCCTGATCCGTTTAGATTTTCAGAAGGCAGCCGGCCACTGCGGACCACAGGGTCCTGGACACGAACCATGGCCTTTCCCCAGAGAAACAAAAGTCACCAGGCCCGGCTCCTGATGTCAGTTTGCAGGAGGCACTTGGCACTGTCAAACCAGCCACACTTTCCTCTGGGGGCACCTAGCATCTGGGAGACATCATGATCCGTTCACAATTTCAGAAGGCAGCCGGCCACTCCGGGCCACCGGGCCATGGACATGAATGATGACCTTTCCCCACAGAAACAAAAGTCACCAGGCTAGGTTCCTGATGTCAATTTGCAGGAGGCACTTGGCACTGTCAAACCAGCCACAGTTGCCACTGGGGGCACCTTGCATCTGGGAGGTATCCTGATCCGTTCGGAATTACAGCAGGCAGCCTGCCACACCGAACCACGGAGACCTGGACACGAACGATGGCCTTTCCCCAGAGAAACAAAAGTCACCAGCCTAGGTACCTGATGTCAGTTTGCAGGAGGCACTTGGCACTGTCAAACCAGCCACAGTTGCCTGTGGGGGTACATTGCATCTTGGAGACATCATGATCTGTTCAGAATTTCAGAAGGCAGTCGGCCACTCCGGGCCACGGGGCCCTGGACATGAATGATGGCCTTTCCCCAGAGAAACAAAAGTCACCAGCCTAGGTTCCTGATGTCAATTTGCAGGAGGCACTTGGCACTGTCAAACCAGCCGCAGTTGCCTGTGGGGGTACCTTGCATCTAGCAGACATCATGATCCGTTCACAATTTCAGAAGGCAGCCGGCCACTGCGGGCCACGGGGCCCTGGACATGAATGATGGCCTTTCCCCAGAGAAACAAAAGTCACCAGGCTAGGTTCCTGATGTCAATTTGCAGGAGGCACTTGGGACTGTCAAACCAGCCACACTTGCCTCTGGGGGCACTTTGCATCTGGGCGGTATCCTGATCCGTTCGGAATTTCAGCAGGCAGCCTGCCACACCGAACCACGGGGACCTGGACACGAACGATGGCCGTTCCCCCGAGAAACAAAAGTCACCAGCCTAGGTACCTGATGTCAATTTGCAGGAGGCACTTGGCACTGTCAAACCAGCCACAGTTGCCTGTGGGTGTACATTGCATCTAGGAGACATCATGATCCGTTCAGAATTTCAGAAGGCAGTCGGCCACTCCGGGCCACGGGGCCCTGGACATGAATGATGGCCTTTCCCCAGAGAAACAAAAGTCACCAGCCTAGGTTCCTGATGTCAATTTGCAGGAGGCACTTGGCACTGTCAAACCAGCCACACTTGCCTGTGGGGGTACCTTGCATCTAGGAGACATCATGATCCGTTCACAATTTCAGAAGGCAGCCGGCCACTGCGGGCCACAGAGCCCTGGACATGAATGATGGCCTTTCCCCAGAGAAACAAAAGTCACCAGGCTAGGTTCCTGATGTCAATTTGCATGAGGCACTTGGCACTGTCAAACCAGCCACACTTGCCTCTGGGGGCACTTTGCATCTGGGAGGTATCCTGATATGTTCGAAATTTCAGCAGGCAGCGGGCTACACCGGACCACGGGGCCCTGGGCACGAACGATGGCCTTTCCCCACAGAAACAAAAGTCACCAGGCCAGGTTCCTGATGTCAGTTTGCAGGAGGCACTTGGCACTGTCAAAGCAGCCACAGTTGCCTCTGAGGGCACCTTTCATCTGGGAGGCATCCTGATCTGTTTGGTGTTTCAGAAGGCAGCTGGCCACTCCGGGCCACCTTGCCCTGGACACTAACCATGGCCTTTCCCCACAGAAGCAAAAGTCAGCAGGCCAGGTTCCTGATGTCAGTCTTCAGAGGGCACGAGGCACTGTCAAACCAGCCACAGTTGCGTCTGGGGGTACCTTGCATCTGAGAGATATCCTGATCTGATCACAATTTCAGAAGGCAGCCGGCCACTCCGAACCACAGGGTCCTGGACAGGAACCATGGCCTTTCCCCAGAGAAAAAAAAAAAAAGTCACCAGGCCCGGCTCCTGATGTCAGTTGGCAGAAGGCACTTGGCACTCACAAACCAGCCACTGTTGCCTCTGGGGGCACCTAGCATCTGGGAGGTATCCTGATCCGTTCAGAATTTCAGAAGGCAGCCGGCCACTCAGGTCCACTGGGCCTTGGACATGAATGATGGCCTTTCCCCAGAGAAACAAAAGTCACCAGGCTAGGTTCCTGATGTCAGTTTGCAGGAGGCATTTGGCACTCACAAACCAGCCACACTTGCCTCTGGGGGCACTTTGCATCTGGGAGTCATCCTGATCCGCTCAGAATTTCAGAAGGCAGCCGGCCACTCCGGGCCACGGGGCCCTGGACATGAATGATGGCCTTTCCCCAGAGAAACAAAAGTCACCAGGTCAGGTTCCTGATGTCAGTTTGCAGGAGGCACTTGGCACTGTCAAACCAGCCACAGTTGCCTCTGGGGGTACCTAGCATCTGAGAGATATCCTGATCCGTTCACAATTTCAGAAGGCAGCCGGCCACTACGGACCACAGGGTCCTGGACACGAACCATGGCCTTTCCCCAGAGAAACAAAAGTCACCAGGCCAGGTTCCTGATGTCAGTTTGCAGGAGGCACTTGGCACTGTCAAACCAGCCACAGTTGCCTCTGAGGGCGCCTTGCATCTGGGAGGCATCCTGATCCGTTCGGAATTTCAGGAGGCAGCCGGCCACACCGGACCACAGGGACCTGGACACGAACGATGGCCTTTCCCCAGAGAAACAAAAGTCACCAGGCCAGGTTCCTGATGTCAGTTTTCAGAGGGCACGAGGCACTGTCAAACCAGCCACAGTTGCCTCTGGGGGCACCTTGCATCTGAGAGATATCCTGATCTGTTCACAATTTCAGATGGCAGCCGGCCACTCCGGACCACAGGGTCCTGGACACGAACCATGGCCTTTCCCCAGAGAAACAAAAGTCACCAGGCCCGGCTCCTGATGTCAGTTTTCAGAGGGCACGAGGCACTGTCAAACCAGCGACAGTTGCCTCTGGGGTACCTTGCATCTGAGAGATATCCTGATCTCTTCACAATTTCAGAAGGCAGCCGGCCACTCCGGACCACAGGGTCCTGGACAGGAACCATGGCCTTTCCCCAGAGAAAAAAAAGTCACCAGGCCCGGCTCCTGATGTCAGTTGGCAGAAGGCACTTGGCACTCACAAACCAGCCACTGTTGCCTCTGGGGGCACCTAGCATCTGGGAGGTATCCTGATCCGTTCAGAATTTCAGAAGGCAGCCGGCCACTCAGGTCCACTGGGCCTTGGACATGAATGATGGCCTTTCCCCAGAGAAACAAAAGTCACCAGGCTAGGTTCCTGATGTCAGTTTGAAGGAGGCATTTGGCACTCACAAACCAGCCACACTTGCCTCTGGGGGCACTTTGCATCTGGGAGTCATCCTGATCCGCTCAGAATTTCAGAAGGCAGCCGGCCACTCCGGGCCACGGGGCCCTGGACATGAATGATGGCCTTTCCCCAGAGAAACAAAAGTCACCAGGTCAGGTTCCTGATGTCAGTTTGCAGGAGGCACTTGGCACTGTCAAACCAGCCACAGTTGCCTCTGGGGGTACCTTGCATCTGAGAGATATCCTGATCCGTTCACAATTTCAGAAGGCAGCCGGCCACTACGGACCACAGGGTCCTGGACACGAACCATGGCCTTTCCCCAGAGAAACAAAAGTCACCAGGCCAGGTTCCTGATGTCAGTTTGCAGGAGGCACTTGGCACTGTCAAACCAGCCACAGTTGCCTCTGAGGGCACCTTGCATCTGGGAGGCATCCTGATCCGTTCGGAATTTCAGGAGGCAGCCGGCCACACCGGACCACAGGGACCTGGACACGAACGATGGCCTTTCCCCAGAGAAACAAAAGTCACCAGGCCAGGTTCCTGATGTCAGTTTTCAGAGGGCACGAGGCACTGTCAAACCAGCCACAGTTGCCTCTGGGGGCACCTTGCATCTGAGAGATATCCTGATCTGTTCACAATTTCAGATGGCAGCCGGCCACTCCGGACCACAGGGTCCTGGACACGAACCATGGCCTTACCCCAGAGAAACAAAAGTCACCAGGCCCGGCTCCTGATGTCAGTTTTCAGAGGGCACGAGGCACTGTCAAACCAGCGACAGTTGCCTCTGGGGGTACCTTGCATCTGAGAGATATCCTGATCTCTTCACAATTTCAGAAGGCAGCCGGCCACTCCGGACCACAGGGTCCTGGACACGAACCATGGCCTTTCCCCAGAGAAACAAAAGTCACCAGGCCCGGCTCCTGATGTCAGTTTGCAGAAGGCATTTGGCACTGTCAAACCAGCCACAGTTGCCTCTGGGGGCACCTTAGATCTTGGAGTCATCATGATCCGTTCATAATTTCAGCAGGCAGCCGGCCACTCCGGGCCACCTGGCCCTGGACACGATCCATGGCCTTTCCCAAGAGAAACAAAAGTCACCATGCCAGGTTCCTGATGTCAGTTTGCAGGAGGCACATGACACTGTCAAACCAGCCACAGTTGCCTCTGGGGGCACCTTGCATCTGAGAGATATCCTGATCTGTTCACAATTTCAGATGGCAGCCGGCCACTCCGGACCACATGGTCCTGGACACGAACCATGGCCTTTCCCCAGAGAAACAAAAGTCACCAGGCCTGGCTCCTGATGTTAGTTTTCAGAGGGCACTTGGCACTGTCTAACCAGCCACAATTGCTTCTGAGGGCACCTTGCATCTGGGAGGCATCCTGATCCATTTGGTGTTTCAGAAGGCAGCTGGCCACTCCGGGCCACCTTGCTGTGGACACTAACGATGGCCTTCCCCCACAGAAAGAAAAGTCACCAGGCCAGGTTCCTCATGTCAGTTTGCAGGAGGCACTTGGCACTGTCAAAACAGCCACACTTGCCTCTGGGTGCACCTTGTATCTGGGAGACATCCTGATCCTTTTAGAATTTTACAAGGCAGCTGGCCACTCCGGGACACCTTGCACAGGACGCTAACCATGGCCTTTCTCCAGACAAACAAAAGTCGCCAGGCCCGGCTCCTGATGTCAGTTTGCAGAAGGCACTTGGCGCTGTCAAACCAGCCACTGTTGCCTCTGGGGGCACCTAGCATCTGGGAGGTATCCTGATCCGCTCAGAATTTCAGAAGGCAGCCGGCCACTCTGGGCCACCGGGCCATGGACATGAATGATGGCCTTTCCCCAGAGAAACAAAAGTCACCAGGCTAGGTTCCTGATGTCAGTTTGCAGGAGGCACTTGGCACTGTCAAACCAGCCACAGTTGCCTCTGAGGGCACCTTGCATCTGGGAGGCATCCTGATCCGTTCGGTGTTTCAGAAGGCAGCCGGCCACACCGGGCCAATGGACCCTGGACATGAATGATGGTCTTTCCCCAGAGAAACAAACTCACCACACCAACTTCCTGATGTCAATACGCAGGAGGCACTTGGCACTGTCAAACCAGCCACAGTTGCCTCTGGGGGCACTTGCGTCTGGGAGGCATCCTGATCCGTTCGGAATTTCAGCAGGCAGCCGGCCACTCCGGGCCATGGGGCCCTGGACATGAAGGATGGCCTTTCCCCACAGAAACAAAAGTCACCAGCCTAGGTTCCTGATGCCAATTTCCAGGAGGCACTTGGCACTGTCAAACCAGCCACAGTTGCCTGTGGGGGCACCATGCATCTAGGAGACATCATGATCCGTTCACAATTTCAGAAGGCAGCCGGCCACTGAGGGCCACGGGGCCCTGGACATGAATGATGGCCTTTCCCCACAGAAACAAAAGTCACTAGGCTAGGTTCCTCATGTCAGTTTGCAGGAGGCACTTGGCACTGTCAAACCAGCCACACTTGCCTCTGGGGACACTTTGCATCTGGGAGGTATCCTGATCCGTTCGGAATTTCAGCAGGGAGCGGGCTACACCGGACCACGGGGCCCTGGACACGAACCATGGCCTTTCCCCAGACAAACAAAAGTCACCAGGCCCGGCTCCTGATGTCAGTTTGCAGAAGGCACTTGGCACTGTCAAACCAGCCACTGTTGCCTCTGGGTGCACCTTGCATCTGGGAGACATCCTAATCCTTTTAGAATTTTACAAGGCAGCTGGCCACTCCGGGACACCTTGCACAGGACACTAACCATGGCCTTTCCCCAGAGAAACAAAAGTCACCAGGCCAGGTTCCTGATGTCAGTTTTCAGAGGGCATGAGGCACTGTCAAACCAGCCACAATTGCCTCTGGGGCTACCTTGCATCTGAGAGATATCCTGATCTGATCACAATTTCAGAAGGCAGCCGGCCACTCCGGACCACAGGGTCCTGGACACGAACCATGGCCTTTTCCCAGACAAACAAAAGTCACCAGGCCCGGCTCCTGATGTCAGTTTGCAGAAGGCACTTGGCACTGTCAAACCAGCCACTGTTGCCTCTGGGGGCACCTAGCATCTGGGAGGTATCCTGATCCGTTCAGAATTTCAGAAGGGAGCCGGCCACTCCGGGCCACTGGGCCATGGACATGAATGATGGCCTTTCCCCAGAGAAACAAAAGTCACCAGCCTAGGTTCCTGATTTCAATTTGCTGGAGGCACTTGGCACTGTCAAACCAGCCACACTTGCCTCTGGGGGCACTTTGCATCTGGGAGGCATCCTGATCCGTTCGGAATTTCAGCAGGCAGCGGGCTACACCGGACCACGGGGCCCTGGACACGAACCATGGCCTTTCCCCAGACAAACAAAAGTCACCAGGCCCGGCTCCTGTTGTCAGTTTGCAGAAGGCACTTGGCACTGTCAAACTAGCCACTGTTGCCTCTGGGGGCACCTAGCATCTGGGAGGTATCCTGATCCGCCCAGAATTTCAGAAGGCAGCCGGCCACTCAGGGCCACCGGGCCATGGACATGAATGATGGCCTTTCCCCAGAGAAACAAAAGTCACCAGGCTAGGTTCCTGATTTCAATTTGCTGGAGGCACTTGGCACTGTCAAACCAGCCACAGTTGCCTCTGGGTGCACCTTGTATCTGGGAGACATCCTAATCCTTTTAGAATTTTACAAGGCAGCTGGCCAATCCGGGCCACCTTGCCCAGGACACTAACCATGGCCTTTCCCCAGAGAAACAAAAGTCACCAGGCCAGGTTCCTGATGTCAGTTTTCAGAGGGCACGAGGCACTGTCAAACCAGCCACAATTGCCTCTGGGGGTACCTTGCATCTGAGAGATATCCTGATCTGTACACAATTTCAGAAGGCATCCGGCAACTCCGGACCACAGGGTCCTGGACACGAACCATGGCCTTTTCCCAGACAAACAAAAGTCACCAGGCCCGGGTCCTGATGTCAGTTTGCAGAAGGCACTTGGCACTGTCAAACCAGCCACACTTGCCTCTGGGGGCACCTAGCATCTGGGAGGTATCCTGATCCGTTCAGAATTTCAGAAGGGAGCCGGCCACTCCGGGCCACTGGGCCATGGACATGAATGATGGCCTTTCCCCAGAGAAACAAAAGTCACCAGCCTAGGTTCCTGATTTCAATTTGCTGGAGGCACTTGGCACTGTCAAACCAGCCACACTTGCCTCTGGGGGCACTTTGCATCTGGGAGGCATCCTGATCCGTTCGGAATTTCAGCAGGCAGCGGGCTGCACCGGACCACGGGGCCCTGGACACGAACCATGGCCTTTCCCCAGACAAACAAAAGTCACCAGGCCCGGCTCCTGTTGTCAGTTTGCAGAAGGCACTTGGCACTGTCAAACCAGCCACTGTTGCCTCTGGGGGCACCTAGCATCTGGGAGGTATCCTGATCCGCCCAGAATTTCAGAAGGCAGCCGGCCACTCAGGGCCACCGGGCCATGGACATGAATGATGGCCTTTCCCCAGAGAAACAAAAGTCACCAGGCTAGGTTCCTGATTTCAATTTGCTGGAGGCACTTGGCACTGTCAAACCAGCCACAGTTGCCTCTGGGTGCACCTTGTATCTGGGAGACATCCTAATCCTTTTAGAATTTTACAAGGCAGCTGGCCACTCCGGGACACCTTGCACAGGACACTAACCATGGCCTTTCCCCAGAGAAACAAAAGTCACCAGTCCAGGTTCCTGATGTCAGTTTTCAGAGGGCACGAGGCACTGTCAAACCAGCCACAATTGCCTCTGGGGGTACCTTGCATCTGAGAGATATCCTGATCTGTACACAATTTCAGAAGGCATCCGGCAACTCCGGACCACAGGGTCCTGGACATGAACCATGGCCTTTTCCCAGAGAAAAAAAAGTCACCAGGCCCGGGTCCTGATGTCAGTTTGCAGAAGGCACTTGGCACTGTCAAACCAGCCACACTTGCCTCTGGGGGCACCTAGCATCTGGGAGGTATCCTGATCCGTTCAGAATTTCAGAAGGGAGCCGGCCACTCCGGGCCACTGGGCCATGGACATGAATGATGGCCTTTCCCCAGAGAAACAAAAGTCACCAGCCTAGGTTCCTGATTTCAATTTGCTGGAGGCACTTGGCACTGTCAAACCAGCCACACTTGCCTCTGGGGGCACTTTGCATCTGGGAGGCATCCTGATCCGTTCGGAATTTCAGCAGGCAGCGGGCTACACCGGACCACGGGGCCCTGGACACGAACCATGGGCTTTCCCCAGACAAACAAAAGTCACCAGGCCCGGCTCCTGTTGTCAGTTTGCAGAAGGCACTTGGCACTGTCAAACCAGCCACTGTTGCCTCTGGGGGCACCTAGCATCTGGGAGGTATCCTGATCCGCCCAGAATTTCAGAAGGCAGCCGGCCACTCAGGGCCACCGGGCCATGGACATGAATGATGGCCTTTCCCCAGAGAAACAAAAGTCACCAGGCTAGGTTCCTGATTTCAATTTGCTGGAGGCACTTGGCACTGTCAAACCAGCCACAGTTGCCTCTGGGTGCACCTTGTATCTGTGAGACATCCTGATCCTTTTAGAATTTTACAAGGCAGCTGGCCACTCCGGGACACCTTGCACAGGACACTAACCATGGCCTTTCCCCAGAGAAACAAAAGTCACCAGTCCAGGTTCCTGATGTCAGTTTTCAGAGGGCACGAGGCACTGTCAAACCAGCCACAATTGCCTCTGGGGGTACCTTGCATCTGAGAGATATCCTGATCTGTACACAATTTCAGAAGGCATCCGGCAACTCCGGACCACAGGGTCCTGGACACGAACCATGGCCTTTTCCCAGAGAAAAAAAAGTCACCAGGCCCGGGTCCTGATGTCAGTTTGCAGAAGGCACTTGGCACTGTCAAACCAGCCACACTTGCCTCTGGGGGCACCTAGCATCTGGGAGGTATCCTGATCCGTTCAGAATTTCAGAAGGGAGCCGGCCACTCCGGGCCACTGGGCCATGGACATGAATGATGGCCTTTCCCCAGAGAAACAAAAGTCACCAGCCTAGGTTCCTGATTTCAATTTGCTGGAGGCACTTGGCACTGTCAAACCAGCCACACTTGCCTCTGGGGGCACTTTGCATCTGGGAGGCATCCTGATCCGTTCTTAATTTCAGCAGGCAGCAGGCTACACCGGAACACGGGGCCCTGGACACGAACCATGGCCTTTCCCCAGACAAACAAAAGTCACCAGGCCCGGCTCCTGTTGTCAGTTTGCAGAAGGCACTTGGCACTGTCAAACCAGCCACTGTTGCCTCTGGGGGCACCTAGCATCTGGGAGGTATCCTGATCCGCCCAGAATTTCAGAAGGCAGCCGGCCACTCAGGGCCACCGGGCCATGGACATGAATGATGGCCTTTCCCCAGAGAAACAAAAGTCACCAGGCTAGGTTCCTGATTTCAATTTGCTGGAGGCACTTGGCACTGTCAAACCAGCCACAGTTGCCTCTGGGTGCACCTTGTATCTGGGAGACATCCTAATCCTTTTAGAATTTTACAAGGCAGCTGGCCACTCCGGGACGCCTTGCACAGGACACTAACCATGGCCTTTCCCCAGAGAAACAAAAGTCACCAGTCCAGGTTCCTGATGTCAGTTTTCAGAGGGCACGAGGCACTGTCAAACCAGCCACAATTGCCTCTGGGGGTACCTTGCATCTGAGAGATATCCTGATCTGTACACAATTTCAGAAGGCATCCGGCAACTCCGGACCACATGGTCCTGGACACGAACCATGGCCTTTTCCCAGAGAAACAAAAGTCACCAGGCCCGGGTCCTGATGTCAGTTTGCAGAAGGCACTTGGCACTGTCAAACCAGCCACACTTGCCTCTGGGGGCACCTAGCATCTGGGAGGTATCCTGATCCGTTCAGAATTTCAGAAGGGAGCCGGCCACTCCGGGCCACTGGGCCATGGACATGAATGATGGCCTTTCCCCAGAGAAACAAAAGTCACCAGCCTAGGTTCCTGATTTCAATTTGCTGGAGGCACTTGGCACTGTCAAACCAGCCACACTTGCCTCTGGGGGCACTTTGCATCTGGGAGGCATCCTGATCCGTTCGGAATTTCAGCAGGCAGCCGGCCACTGCAGACCACGGGGCACTGGGCACGAACGATGGCCTTTCCCCAGACAAACAAAAGTCACCAGGCCAGGTTCCTGATGTCAGTTTGCAGGAGGCACTTGGCACTGTCAAACCAGCCACAGTTGCCTCTGAAGGCACCTTGCATCTGGGAGGCATCCTGATCCGTTCGGAGTTTCAGAAGGCAGCCGGCCACACCGGGCCAACGGACCCTGGACATGAATGATGGTCTTTCCCCAGAGAAACAAACTCACCACACCAACTTCCTGATGTCAATACGCAGGAGGCACTTGGCACTGTCAAACCAGCCACAGTTGCCTCTGGGGGCATTTGTGTCTGGGTGGCATCCTGATCCGTTCGGAATTTCAGAAGGCAGCCGGCCACTCCGGGCCACGGGGCCCTGGACATGAAGGATGGCCTTTCCCCACAGAAACAAAAGTCACCAGGCTAGGTTCCTGATGTCAATTTGCAGGAGGCACTTGACACTGTCAAACCAGCCACAGTTGCCTTTGGGGGTACCTTGCATCTAGGAGACATCATGATCCGTTCACAATTTCCGAAGGCAGCCGGCCACTGAGGGCCACGGGGCCCTGGACATGAATGATGGCCTTTCCCCACAGAAACAAAAGTCACCAGGCTAGGTTCCTGATGTCAATTTGCAGGAGGCACTTGGCACTGTCAAACCAGCCACTGTTGCCTGTGGGGGCAACTTGCATCTTGCAGTCATCATGATCCGTTCACAATTTCAGAAGGCAGCCGGCCACTGCGGGCCACAGAGCCCTGGACATGAATGATGGCCTTTCCCCAGAGAAACAAAAGTCACCAGGCTAGGTTCCTGATGTCAATTTGCATGAGGCACTTGGCACTGTCAAACCAGCCACACTTGCCTCTGGGGGCACTTTGCATCTGGGAGGTATCCTGATATGTTCGAAATTTCAGCAGGCAGCGGGCTACACCGGACCACGGGGCCCTGGGCACGAACGATGGCCTTTCCCCACAGAAACAAAAGTCACCAGGCCAGGTTCCTGATGTCAGTTTGCAGGAGGCACTTGGCACTGTCAAAGCAGCCACAGTTGCCTCTGAGGGCACCTTTCATCTGGGAGGCATCCTGATCTGTTTGGTGTTTCAGAAGGCAGCTGGCCACTCCGGGCCACCTTGCCCTGGACACTAACCATGGCCTTTCCCCACAGAAGCAAAAGTCAGCAGGCCAGGTTCCTGATGTCAGTCTTCAGAGGGCACGAGGCACTGTCAAACCAGCCACAGTTGCGTCTGGGGGTACCTTGCATCTGAGAGATATCCTGATCTGATCACAATTTCAGAAGGCAGCCGGCCACTCCGAACCACAGGGTCCTGGACAGGAACCATGGCCTTTTCCCAGAGAAAAAAAAGTCACCAGGCCCGGCTCCTGATGTCAGTTGGCAGAAGGCACTTGGCACTCACAAACCAGCCACTGTTGCCTCTGGGGGCACCTAGCATCTGGGAGGTATCCTGATCCGTTCAGAATTTCAGAAGGCAGCCGGCCACTCAGGTCCACTGGGCCTTGGACATGAATGATGGCCTTTCCCCAGAGAAACAAAAGTCACCAGGCTAGGTTCCTGATGTCAGTTTGCAGGAGGCATTTGGCACTCACAAACCAGCCACACTTGCCTCTGGGGGCACTTTGCATCTGGGAGTCATCCTGATCCGCTCAGAATTTCAGAAGGCAGCCGGCCACTCCGGGCCACGGGGCCCTGGACATGAATGATGGCCTTTCCCCAGAGAAACAAAAGTCACCAGGTCAGGTTCCTGATGTCAGTTTGCAGGAGGCACTTGGCACTGTCAAACCAGCCACAGTTGCCTCTGGGGGTACCTAGCATCTGAGAGATATCCTGATCCGTTCACAATTTCAGAAGGCAGCCGGCCACTACGGACCACAGGGTCCTGGACACGAACCATGGCCTTTCCCCAGAGAAACAAAAGTCACCAGGCCAGGTTCCTGATGTCAGTTTGCAGGAGGCACTTGACACTGTCAAACCAGCCACAGTTGCCTCTGAGGGCGCCTTGCATCTGGGAGGCATCCTGATCCGTTCGGAATTTCAGGAGGCAGCCGGCCACACCGGACCACAGGGACCTGGACACGAACGATGGCCTTTCCCCAGAGAAACAAAAGTCACCAGGCCAGGTTCCTGATGTCAGTTTTCAGAGGGCACGAGGCACTGTCAAACCAGCCACAGTTGCCTCTGGGGGCACCTTGCATCTGAGAGATATCCTGATCTGTTCACAATTTCAGATGGCAGCCGGCCACTCCGGACCACAGGGTCCTGGACACGAACCATGGCCTTTCCCCAGAGAAACAAAAGTCACCAGGCCCGGCTCCTGATGTCAGTTTTCAGAGGGCACGAGGCACTGTCAAACCAGCGACAGTTGCCTCTGGGGGTACCTTGCATCTGAGAGATATCCTGATCTCTTCACAATTTCAGAAGGCAGCCGGCCACTCCGGACCACAGGGTCCTGGACAGGAACCATGGCCTTTCCCCAGAGAAAAAAAAGTCACCAGGCCCGGCTCCTGATGTCAGTTGGCAGAAGGCACTTGGCACTCACAAACCAGCCACTGTTGCCTCTGGGGGCACCTAGCATCTGGGAGGTATCCTGATCCGTTCAGAATTTCAGAAGGCAGCCGGCCACTCAGGTCCACTGGGCCTCGGACATGAATGATGGCCTTTCCCCAGAGAAACAAAAGTCACCAGGCTAGGTTCCTGATGTCAGTTTGAAGGAGGCATTTGGCACTCACAAACCAGCCACACTTGCCTCTGGGGGCACTTTGCATCTGGGAGTCATCCTGATCCGCTCAGAATTTCAGAAGGCAGCCGGCCACTCCGGGCCACGGGGCCCTGGACATGAATGATGGCCTTTCCCCAGAGAAACAAAAGTCACCAGGTCAGGTTCCTGATGTCAGTTTGCAGGAGGCACTTGGCACTGTCAAACCAGCCACAGTTGCCTCTGGGGGTACCTTGCATCTGAGAGATATCCTGATCCGTTCACAATTTCAGAAGGCAGCCGGCCACTACGGACCACAGGGTCCTGGACACGAACCATGGCCTTTCCCCAGAGAAACAAAAGTCACCAGGCCAGGTTCCTGATGTCAGTTTGCAGGAGGCACTTGGCACTGTCAAACCAGCCACAGTTGCCTCTGAGGGCACCTTGCATCTGGGAGGCATCCTGATCCGTTCGGAATTTCAGGAGGCAGCCGGCCACACCGGACCACAGGGACCTGGACACGAACGATGGCCTTTCCCCAGAGAAACAAAAGTCACCAGCCTAGGTTCCTGATTTCAATTTGCTGGAGGCACTTGGCACTGTCAAACCAGCCACACTTGCCTCTGGGGGCACTTTGCATCTGGGAGGCATCCTGATCCGTTCGGAATTTCAGCAGGCAGCGGGCTACACCGGACCACGGGGCCCTGGACACGAACCATGGCCTTTCCCCAGACAAACAAAAGTCACCAGGCCCGGCTCCTGTTGTCAGTTTGCAGAAGGCACTTGGCACTGTCAAACTAGCCACTGTTGCCTCTGGGGGCACCTAGCATCTGGGAGGTATCCTGATCCGCCCAGAATTTCAGAAGGCAGCCGGCCACTCAGGGCCACCGGGCCATGGACATGAATGATGGCCTTTCCCCAGAGAAACAAAAGTCACCAGGCTAGGTTCCTGATTTCAATTTGCTGGAGGCACTTGGCACTGTCAAACCAGCCACAGTTGCCTCTGGGTGCACCTTGTATCTGGGAGACATCCTAATCCTTTTAGAATTTTACAAGGCAGCTGGCCACTCCGGGACACCTTGCACAGGACACTAACCATGGCCTTTCCCCAGAGAAACAAAAGTCACCAGTCCAGGTTCCTGATGTCAGTTTTCAGAGGGCACGAGGCACTGTCAAACCAGCCACAATTGCCTCTGGGGGTACCTTGCATCTGAGAGATATCCTGATCTGTACACAATTTCAGAAGGCATCCGGCAACTCCGGACCACAGGGTCCTGGACACGAACCATGGCCTTTTCCCAGAGAAACAAAAGTCACCAGGCCCGGCTCCTGATGTCAGTTTGCAGAAGGCACTTGGCACTGTCAAACCAGCCACACTTGCCTCTGGGGGCACCTAGCATCTGGGAGGTATCCTGATCCGTTCAGAATTTCAGAAGGGAGCCGGCCACTCCGGGCCACTGGGCCATGGACATGAATGATGGCCTTTCCCCAGAGAAACAAAAGTCACCAGCCTAGGTTCCTGATTTCAATTTGCTGGAGGCACTTGGCACTGTCAAACCAGCCACACTTTCCTCTGGGGGCACTTTGCATCTGGGAGGCATCCTGATCCGTTCGGAATTTCAGCAGGCAGCCGGCCACTGCAGACCACGGGGCACTGGGCACGAACGATGGCCTTTCCCCAGACAAACAAAAGTCACCAGGCCAGGTTCCTGATGTCAGTTTGCAGGAGGCACTTGGCACTGTCAAACCAGCCACAGTTGCCTCTGAAGGCACCTTGCATCTGGGAGGCATCCTGATCCGTTCGGAGTTTCAGAAGGCAGCCGGCCACACCGGGCCAACGGACCCTGGACATGAATGATGGTCTTTCCCCAGAGAAACAAACTCACCACACCAACTTCCTGATGTCAATACGCAGGAGGCACTTGGCACTGTCAAACCAGCCACAGTTGCCTCTGGGGGCACTTTGCATCTGGGAGGCATCCTGATCCGTTCAGAATTTCAGCAGGCAGCCGGCCACTCCGGGCCACGGGGCCCTGGACATGAAGGATGGCCTTTCCCCACAGAAACAAAAGTCACCAGGCTAGGTTCCTGATGTCAATTTGCAGGAGGCACTTGACACTGTCAAACCAGCCACAGTTGCCTTTGGGGGTACCTTGCATCTAGGAGACATCATGATCCGTTCACAATTTCAGCAGGCAGCCGGCCACAGCGGACCACGGGGCCCTGGACATGAATGATGGCCTTTCCCCACAGAAACAAAAGTCACCAGGCTAGGTTCCTGATGTCAATTTGCAGGAGGCACTTGGCACTGTCAAACCAGCCACTGTTGCCTGTGGGGGCAACTTGCATCTTGCAGTCATCATGATCCGTTCACAATTTCAGAAGGCAGCCGGCCACTGAGGGCCACGGGGCCCTGGACGTGAATGATGGCCTTTCCCCACAGAAACAAAAGTCACCAGGCTAGGTTCCTGATGTCAATTTGCAGGAGGCACTTGGCACTGTCAAACCAGCCACACTTGTCTCTGGGGGCACTTTGCATCTGGGAGGTATCCTGATCCGTTCGGAATTTTAGCAGGCAGCGGGCTACAACGGACCACGGGGCCCTGGACAATAGCCATGGCCTTTCCCCAGACAAACAAAAGTCACCAGGCCCGGCTCCTGATGTCAGTTTGCAGAAGGCACTTGGCACTGTCAAAACAGCCACTGTTGCCTCTGGGGGCACCTAGCATCTGGGAGGTATACTGATCCGCTCAGAATTTCAGAAGGCAGCCGGCCACTCAGGGCCACCGGGCCATGGACATGAATGATGGCCTTTCCCCAGAGAAACAAAAGTCACCAGGCTAGGTTCCTGATGTCAGTTTGCAGGAGGCACTTGGCACTGTCAAACCAACCACACTTGCCTCTGGGGGCACTTGCATCTTGGAGGCACCCTGATCCGCTCAGAATTTCAGCAGGCAGCCGGCCACTCCGGGCCACGGGGCCCTGGATATGAAGGATGGCCTTTCCCCACAGAAACAAAAGTCACCAGGCTAGGTTCCTGATGTCAATTTGCAGGAGGCACTTGGCACTGTCAAAGCAGCCAGAGTTGCCTGTGGGTGTACCTTGCATCTAGGAGACATCATGATCCGTTCACAATTTCAGAAGGCAGCCAGCCACTGCGGGCCACGGGGCCAGGACATGAATGATGGCCTTTCCCCAGAGAAACAAAAGTCACCAGGCCAGGTTCCTGATTTCAATTTGCTGGAGGCACTTGGCACTGTCAAACCAGCCACAGTTGCCTCTGAGGGCACCTTGCATCTGGGAGGCATCCTAATCCTTTTAGAATTTTACAAGTCAGCTGGCCACTCCGGGCCACCTTGCACAGGACACTAACCATGGCCTTTCCCCAGAGAAACAAAAGTCACCAGGCCAGGTTCCTGATGTCAGTTTTCAGAGGGCACGAGGCACTGTCAAACCAGCCACAATTGCCTCTGGGGGTACCTTGCATCTGAGAGATATCCTGATCTGTACACAATTTCAGAAGGCATCCGGCAACTCCGGACCACAGGGTCCTGGACACGAACCATGGCCTCTTCCCAGACAAACAAAAGTCACCAGGCCCGGGTCCTGATGTCAGTTTGCAGGAGGCACTTGGCACTGTCAAACCAGCCACAGTTGCCTCTGAAGGCACCTTGCATCTGGGAGGCATCCTGATCCGTTCGGAGTTTCAGAAGGCAGCCGGCCACACCGGGCCAACGGACCCTGGACATGAATGATGGTCTTTCCCCAGAGAAACAAACTCACCACACCAACTTCCTGATGTCAATACGCAGGAGGCACTTGGCACTGTCAAACCAGCCACAGTTGCCTCTGGGGGCACTTGTGTCTGGGTGGCATCCTGATCCGTTCGGAATTTCAGAAGGCAGCCGGCCACTCCGGGCCACGGGGCCCTGGACATGAAGGATGGCCTTTCCCCAGAGAAACAAAAGTCACCAGGCTAGGTTCCTGATGTCAATTTGCAGGAGGCACTTGACACTGTCAAACCAGCCACAGTTGCCTTTGGGGGTACCTTGCATCTAGGAGACATCATGATCCGTTCACAATTTCAGAAGGCAGCCGGCTACTGAGGGCCACGGGGCCCTGGACATGAATGATGGCCTTTCCCCACAGAAACAAAAGTCACCAGGCTAGGTTCCTGATGTCAATTTGCAGGAGGCACTTGGCACTGTCAAACCAGCCACTGTTGCCTGTGGGGGCAACTTGCATCTAGGAGACATCATGATCCGTTCACAATTTCAGAAGGCAGCCGGCCACTGAGGGCCACGGGGCCCTGGACGTGAATGATGGTCTTTCCCCGCAGAAACAAAAGTCACCAGGCTAGGTTCCTCATGTCAATTTGCAGGAGGCACTTGGCACTGTCAAACCAGCCACACTTGCCTCTGGGGGCACTTTGCATCTGGGAGGTATCCTGATCAGTTCGGAATTTTAGCAGGCAGCGGGCTACAACGGACCACGGGGCCCTGGACACGAACCATGGCCTTTCCCCAGACAAACAAAAGTCACCAGGCCCGGCTCCTGATGTCAGTTTGCAGAAGGCACTTGGCACTGTCAAACCAGCCACTGTTGCCTCTGGGGGCACCTAGCATCTGGGAGGTATACTGATCCGCTCAGAATTTCAGAAGGCAGCCGGCCACTCAGGGCCACCGGGCCATGGACATGAATGATGGCCTTTCCCCAGAGAAACAAAAGTCACCAGGCTAGGTTCCTGATGTCAGTTTGCAGGAGGCACTTGGCACTGTCAAACCAACCACACTTGCCTCTGGGGGCACTTGCGTCTTGGAGGCACCCTGATCCGTTCGGAATTTCAGCAGGCAGCCGGCCACTCCGGGCCACGGGGCCCTGGATATGAAGGATGGCCTTTCCCCACAGAAACAAAAGTCACCAGGCTAGGTTCCTGATGTCAATTTGCAGGAGGCACTTGGCACTGTCAAAGCAGCCAGAGTTGCCTGTGGGTGTACCTTGCATCTAGGAGACATCATGATCCGTTCACAATTTCAGAAGGCAGCCAGCCACTGCGGGCCACGGGGCCATGGACATGAATGATGGCCTTTCCCCAGAGAAACAAAAGTCACCAGGCTAGGTTCCTGATTTCAATTTGCTGGAGGCACTTGGCACTGTCAAACCAGCCACACTTGCCTCTGCGGCACTTTGCATCTGGGAGGCATCCTGATCCGTTCGGTGTTTCAGCAGGCAGCCGGCCACTCCGGACCACAGGGTCCTGGACACGAACGATGGCCTTTCCCCAGAGAAACAAAAGTCACCAGGCCAGGTTCCTGATGTCAGTTTGCAGGAGGCACTTGGCACTGTCAAAGCAGCCACAATTGCTTCTGAGGGCACCTTGCATCTGGGAGGCATCCTGATCCATTTGGTGTTTCAGAAGGCAGCTGGCCACTCCGGGCCACCTTGCTGTGTACACTAACGATGGCCTTCCCCCACAGAAAGAAAAGTCACCAGGCCATGTTCCTCATGTCAGTTTGCAGGAGGCACTTGGCGCTGTCAAACCAGCCACACTTGCCTCTGGGGGCACTTTGCATCTGGGAGGTATCCTGATCCGCTCAGAATTTCAGAAGGCAGCCGGCCACTCTGGGCCACCGGGCCATGGACAAGACTGATGGCCTTTCGCCAGAGAAACAAAAGTCACCAGGCTAGGTTCCTGATTTCAATTTGCTGGAGGCACTTGGCACTGTCAAACCAGCCACAGTTGCCTCTGGGTGCACCTTGTATCTGGGAGACATCCTAATCCTTTTAGAATTTTACAAGGCAGCTGGCCACTCCGGGACACCTTGCACAGGACACTAACCATGGCCTTTCCCCAGAGAAACAAAAGTCACCAGTCCAGGTTCCTGATGTCAGTTTTCAGAGGGCACGAGGCACTGTCAAACCAGCCACAATTGCCTCTGGGGGTACCTTGCATCTGAGAGATATCCTGATCTGTACACAATTTCAGAAGGCATCCGGCAACTCCGGACCACAGGGTCCTGGACACGAACCATGGCCTTTTCCCAGAGAAACAAAAGTCACCAGGCCCGGGTCCTGATGTCAGTTTGCAGGAGGCACTTGGCACTGTCAAACCAGCCACAGTTGCCTCTGAAGGCACCTTGCATCTGGGAGGCATCCTGATCCGTTCGGAGTTTCAGAAGGCAGCCGGCCACACCGGGCCAACGGACCCTGGACATGAATGATGGTCTTTCCCCAGAGAAACAAACTCACCACACCAACTTCCTGATGTCAATACGCAGGAGGCACTTGGCACTGTCAAACCAGCCACAGTTGCCTCTGGGGGCACTTGTGTCTGGGTGGCATCCTGATCCGTTCGGAATTTCAGAAGGCAGCCGGCCACTCAGGGCCACGGGGCCCTGGACATGAAGGATGGCCTTTCCCCACAGAAACAAAAGTCACCAGGCTAGGTTCCTGATGTCAATTTGCAGGAGGCACTTGACACTGTCAAACCAGCCACAGTTGCCTTTGGGGGTACCTTGCATCTAGGAGACATCATGATCCGTTCACAATTTCAGAAGGCAGCCGGCCACTGAGGGCCACGGGGCCCTGGACATGAATGATGGCCTTTCCCCACAGAAACAAAAGTCACCAGGCTAGGTTCCTGATGTCAATTTGCAGGAGGCACTTGGCACTGTCAAACCAGCCACTGTTGCCTGTGGGGGCAACTTGCATCTAGGAGACATCATGATCCGTTCACAATTTCAGAAGGCAGCCGGCCACTGAGGGCCACGGGGCCCTGGACGTGAATGATGGTCTTTCCCCACAGAAACAAAAGTCACCAGGCTAGGTTCCTCATGTCAATTTGCAGGAGGCACTTGGCACTGTCAAACCAGCCACACTTGCCTCTGGGGGCACTTTGCATCTGGGAGGTATCCTGATCAGATCGGAATTTTAGCAGGCAGCGGGCTACAACGGACCACGGGGCCCTGGACACGAACCATGGCCTTTCCCCAGACAAACAAAAGTCACCAGGCCCGGCTCCTGATGTCAGTTTGCAGAAGGCACTTGGCACTGTCAAACCAGCCACTGTTGCCTCTGGGGGCACCTAGCATCTGGGAGGTATACAGATCCGCTCAGAATTTCAGAAGGCAGCCGGCCACTCAGGGCCACCGGGCCATGGACATGAATGATGGCCTTTCCCCAGAGAAACAAAAGTCACCAGGCTAGGTTCCTGATGTCAGTTTGCTGGAGGCACTTGGCACTGTCAAACCAGCCACACTTGCCTCTGCGGCACTTTGCATCTGGGAGGCATCCTGATCCGTTCGGTGTTTCAGCAGGCAGCCGGCCACTCCGGACCACAGGGTCCTGAACACGAACGATGGCCTTTCCCCAGAGAAACAAAAGTCACCAGGCCAGGTTCCTGATGTCAGTTTGCAGGAGGCACTTGGCACTGTCAAAGCAGCCACAATTGCTTCTGAGGGCACCTTGCATCTGGGAGGCATCCTGATCCATTTGGTGTTTCAGAAGGCAGCTGGCCACTCCGGGCCACCTTGCTGTGGACACTAACGATGGCCTTCCCCCACAGAAAGAAAAGTCACCAGGCCAGGTTCCTCATGTCAGTTTGCAGGAGGCACTTGGCGCTGTCAAACCAGCCACACTTGCCTCTGGGGGCACTTTGCATCTGGGAGGTATCCTGATCCGCTCAGAATTTCAGAAGGCAGCCGGCCACTCTGGGCCACCGGGCCATGGACAAGACTGATGGCCTTTCCCCAGAGAAACAAAAGTCACCAGGCTAGGTTCCTGAGGTCAGTTTGCAGGAGGCACTTGGCACTGTCAAACCAGCCACAGTTGCCTCTGAGGGCACCTTGCATCTGGGAGGCATCCTGATCCGTTCGGTGTTTCAGAAGGCAGCCGGCCACACCGGGCCAATGGACCCTGGACATGAATGATGGTCTTTCCCCAGAGAAACAAACTCACCACACCAACTTCCTGATGTCAATACGCAGGAGGCACTTGGCACTGTCAAACCAGCCACAGTTGCCTCTGGGGGCACTTGCGTCTGGGAGGCATCCTGATCCGTTCGGAATTTGAGCAGGCAGCCGGCCACTCCGGGCCATGGGGCCCTGGACATGAAGGATGGCCTTTCCCCACAGAAACAAAAGTCACCAGCCTAGGTTCCTGATGCCAATTTGCAGGAGGCACTTGGCACTGTCAAACCAGCCAGAGTTGCCTGTGGGGGCACCTTGCATCTAGGAGACATCATGATCCGTTCACAATTTCAGAAGGCAGCCGGCCACTGAGGGCCACGGGGCCCTGACATGAATGATGGCCTTTCCCCACAGAAACAAAAGTCACTAGGCTAGGTTCCTCATGTCAGTTTGCAGGAGGCACTTGGCACTGTCAAACCAGCCACACTTGCCTCTGGGGACAGTTTGCATCTGGGAGGTATCCTGATCCGTTCGGAATTTCAGCAGGCAGCGGGCTACACCGGACCAACGTGCCCTGGACACGAACCATGGCCTTTCCCCAGACAAACAAAAGTCACCAGGCCCGGCTCCTGATGTCAGTTTGCAGAAGGCACTTGGCACTGTCAAACCAGCCACAGTTGCCTCTGAGGGCACCTTGCATCTGGGAGGCATCCTGATCCGTTCGGAGTTTCAGAAGGCAGCCGGCCACACCGGGCCAACGGACCCTGGACATGAATGATGGTCTTTCCCCAGAGAAACAAACTCACCACACCAACTTCCTGATGTCAATACGCAGGAGGCACTTGGCACTGTCAAACCAGCCACAGTTGCCTCTGGGGGCACTTGTGTCTGGGTGGCATCCTGATCCGTTCGGAATTTCAGAAGGCAGCCGGCCACTCCGGGCCACGGGGCCCTGGACATGAAGGATGGCCTTTCCCCACAGAAACAAAAGTCACCAGGCTAGGTTCCTGATGTCAATTTGCAGGAGGCACTTGACACTGTCAAACCAGCCACAGTTGCCTTTGGGGGTACCTTGCATCTAGGAGACATCATGATCCGTTCACAATTTCAGAAGGCAGCCGGCCACTCAGGGCCACGGGGCCCTGGACATGAATGACGGCCTTTCCCCAGAGAAACAAAAGTCACCAGGCTAGGTTCCTGATGTCAATTTGCAGGAGGCACTTGGCACTGTCAAACCAGCCACTGTTGCCTGTGGGGGCAACTTGCATCTAGGAGACATCATGATCCGTTCACAATTTCAGAAGGCAGCCGGCCACTGAGGGCCACGGGGCCCTGGACATGAATGATGGCCTTTCTCACAGAAACAAAAGTCACCAGGCTAGGTTCCTGATGTCAATTTGCAGGAGGCACTTGGCACTGTCAAACCAGCCACACTTGCCTCTGGTGGCACTTTGCATCTGGGAGGTATCCTGATCCGTTCGGAATTTTAGCATGCAGCCGGCCACTGCGGACCACGGGGCCCTGGGCACGAACGATGGCCTTTCCCCAGAGAAACAAAAGTCACCAGGCCAGGTTCCTGATGTCAGTTTGCAGGAGGCACTTGGCACTGTCAAACCAGCCACAGTTGCCTGTGGGGGTACCTTGCGTCTAGGAGACATCATGATCCGTTCACAATTTCAGAAGGCAGCCGGCCACTGCGGGCCACGGGGCCCTGGACATGAATGATGGCCTTTCCCCAGAGAAACAAAAGTCACCAGGCCAGGTTCCTGATTTCAATTTGCTGGAGGCACTTGGCACTGTCAAACCAGCCACACTTGCCTCTGCGGCACTTTGCATCTGGGAGGCATCCTGATCCGTTCGGTGTTTCAGCAGGCAGCCGGCCACTCCGGACCACAGGGTCCTGGACACGAACGATGGCCTTTCCCCTGAGAAACAAAAGTCACCAGGCCAGGTTCCTGATGTCAGTTTGCAGGAGGCACTTGGCACTGTCAAAGCAGCCACAATTGCTTCTGAGGGCACCTTGCATCTGGGAGGCATCCTGATCCATTTGGTGTTTCAGAAGGCAGCTGGCCACTCCGGGCCACCTTGCTGTGGACACGAACGATGGCCTTCCCCCACAGAAAGAAAAGTCACCAGGCCAGGTTCCTCATGTCAGTTTGCAGGAGGCACTTGGCACTGTCAAAACAGCCACAGTTGCCTCTGGGTGCACCTTGTATTTGGCAGACATCCGGATCCTTTTAGAATTTTACAAGGCAGCTGGCCACTCCAGGACACCTTGCACAGGACACGAACCATGGCCTTTCTCCAGACAAACAAAAGTCGCCAGGCCCGGCTCCTGATGTCAGTTTGCAGAAGGCACTTGGCGCTGTCAAACCAGCCACTGTTGCCTCTGGGGGCACCTAGCATCTGGGAGGTATCCTGATCCGCTCAGAATTTCAGAAGGCAGCCGGCCACTCTGGGCCACCGGGCCATGGACATGAATGATGGCCTTTCCCCAGAGAAACAAAAGTCACCAGGCTAGGTTCCTGAGGTCAGTTTGCAGGAGGCACTTGGCACTGTCAAACCAGCCACAGTTGCCTCTGAGGGCACCTTGCATCTGGGAGGCATCCTGATCCGTTCGGTGTTTCAGAAGGCAGCCGGCCACACCGGGCCAATGGACCCTGGACATGAATGATGGTCTTTCCCCAGAGAAACAAACTCACCACACCAACTTCCTGATGTCAATACGCAGGAGGCACTTGGCACTGTCAAACCAGCCACACTTGCCTCTGGGGGCACTTGCGTCTGGGAGGCATCCTGATCCGTTCGGAATTTCAGCAGGCAGCCGGCCACTCCGGGCCATGGGGCCCTGGACATGAAGGATGGCCTTTCCCCCAAGAAACAAAAGTCAACCAGCCTAGGTTCCTGATGCCAATTTCCAGGAGGCACTTGGCACTGTCAAACCAGCCAGAGTTGCCTGTGGGGGCACCTTGCATCTAGGAGACATCATGATCCGTTCACAATTTCAGAAGGCAGCCGGCCACTGAGGGCCACGGGGCCCTGGACATGAATGATGGCCTTTCCCCACAGAAACAAAAGTCACTAGGCTAGGTTCCTCATGTCAGTTTGCAGGAGGCACTTGGCACTGTCAAACCAGCCACACTTGCCTCTGGGGACACTTTGCATCTGGGAGGTATCCTGATTGTTTCGGGAATTTCAGCAGGCAGCGGGCAACACCGGACCACGGGGCCCTGGACACGAACCATGGCCTTTCCCCAGAGAAACAAAAGTCACCAGGCTAGGTTCCTGATTTCAATTTGCTGGAGGCACTTGGCACTGTCAAACCAGCCACAGTTGCCTCTGGGTGCACCTTGTATCTGGGAGACATCCTAATCCTTTTAGAATTTTACAAGGCAGCTGGCCACTCCGGGACACCTTGCACAGGACACTAACCATGGCCTTTCCCCAGAGAAACAAAAGTCACCAGTCCAGGTTCCTGATGTCAGTTTTCAGAGGGCACGAGGCACTGTCAAACCAGCCACAATTGCCTCTGGGGGTACCTTGCATCTGAGAGATATCCTGATCTGTACACAATTTCAGAAGGCATCCGGCAACTCCGGACCACAGGGTCCTGGACACGAACCATGGCCTTTTCCCAGACAAACAAAAGTCACCAGGCCCGGGTCCTGATGTCAGTTTGCAGAAGGCACTTGGCACTGTCAAACCAGCCACACTTGCCTCTGGGGGCACCTAGCATCTGGGAGGTATCCTGATCCATTCAGAATTTCAGAAGGGAGCCGGCCACTCCGGGCCACTGGGCCATGGACATGAATGATGGCTTTTCCCCAGAGAAACAAAAGTCACCAGCCTAGGTTCCTGATTTCAATTTGCTGGAGGCACTTGGCACTGTCAAACCAGCCACACTTGCCTCTGGGGGCACTTTGCATCTGGGAGGCATCCTGATCCGTTCGGAATTTCAGCAGGCAGCCGGCCACTGCAGACCACGGGGCACTGGGCACGAACGATGGCCTTTCCCCAGAGAAACAAAAGTCACCAGGCCAGGTTCCTGATGTCAGTTTGCAGGAGGCACTTGGCACTGTCAAACCAGCCACAGTTGCCTGTGGGGGTACCTTGCGTCTAGGAGACATCATGATCCGTTCACAATTTCAGAAGGCAGCCGGCCACTGCGGGCCACGGGGCCCTGGACATGAATGATGGCCTTTCCCCACAGAAACAAAAGTCACCAGGCCAGGTTCCTGATTTCAATTTGCTGGAGGCACTTGGCACTGTCAAACCAGCCACACTTGCCTCTGCGGCACTTTGCATCTGGGAGGCATCCTGATCCGTTCGGTGTTTCAGCAGGCAGCCGGCCACTCCGGACCACAGGGTCCTGGACACGAACGATGGCCTTTCCCCTGAGAAACAAAAGTCACCAGGCCAGGTTCCTGATGTCAGTTTGCAGGAGGCACTTGGCACTGTCAAAGCAGCCACAATTGCTTCTGAGGGCACCTTGCATCTGGGAGGCATCCTGATCCATTTGGTGTTTCAGAAGGCAGCTGGCCACTCCGGGCCACCTTGCTGTGGACACGAACGATGGCCTTCCCCCACAGAAAGAAAAGTCACCAGGCCAGGTTCCTCATGTCAGTTTGCAGGAGGCACTTGGCACTGTCAAAACAGCCACAGTTGCCTCTGGGTGCACCTTGTATTTGGCAGACATCCGGATCCTTTTAGAATTTTACAAGGCAGCTGGCCACTCCAGGACACCTTGCACAGGACACGAACCATGGCCTTTCTCCAGACAAACAAAAGTCGCCAGGCCCGGCTCCTGATGTCAGTTTGCAGAAGGCACTTGGCGCTGTCAAACCAGCCACTGTTGCCTCTGGGGGCACCTAGCATCTGGGAGGTATCCTGATCCGCTCAGAATTTCAGAAGGCAGCCGGCCACTCTGGGCCACCGGGCCATGGACATGAATGATGGCCTTTCCCCAGAGAAACAAAAGTCACCAGGCTAGGTTCCTGAGGTCAGTTTGCAGGAGGCACTTGGCACTGTCAAACCAGCCACAGTTGCCTCTGAGGGCACCTTGCATCTGGGAGGCATCCTGATCCGTTCGGTGTTTCAGAAGGCAGCCGGCCACACCGGGCCAATGGACCCTGGACATGAATGATGGTCTTTCCCCAGAGAAACAAACTCACCACACCAACTTCCTGATGTCAATACGCAGGAGGCACTTGGCACTGTCAAACCAGCCACAGTTGCCTCTGGGGGCACTTGCGTCTGGGAGGCATCCTGATCCGTTCGGAATTTCAGCAGGCAGCCGGCCACTCCGGGCCATGGGGCCCTGGACATGAAGGATGGCCTTTCCCCCAAGAAACAAAAGTCAACCAGCCTAGGTTCCTGATGCCAATTTCCAGGAGGCACTTGGCACTGTCAAACCAGCCAGAGTTGCCTGTGGGGGCACCTTGCATCTAGGAGACATCATGATCCGTTCACAATTTCAGAAGGCAGCCGGCCACTGAGGGCCACGGGGCCCTGGACATGAATGATGGCCTTTCCCCACAGAAACAAAAGTCACTAGGCTAGGTTCCTCATGTCAGTTTGCAGGAGGCACTTGGCACTGTCAAACCAGCCACACTTGCCTCTGGGGACACTTTGCATCTGGGAGGTATCCTGATTGTTTCGGGAATTTCAGCAGGCAGCGGGCAACACCGGACCACGGGGCCCTGGACACGAACCATGGCCTTTCCCCAGAGAAACAAAAGTCACCAGGCTAGGTTCCTGATTTCAATTTGCTGGAGGCACTTGGCACTGTCAAACCAGCCACAGTTGCCTCTGGGTGCACCTTGTATCTGGGAGACATCCTAATCCTTTTAGAATTTTACAAGGCAGCTGGCCACTCCGGGACACCTTGCACAGGACACTAACCATGGCCTTTCCCCAGAGAAACAAAAGTCACCAGTCCAGGTTCCTGATGTCAGTTTTCAGAGGGCACGAGGCACTGTCAAACCAGCCACAATTGCCTCTGGGGGTACCTTGCATCTGAGAGATATCCTGATCTGTACACAATTTCAGAAGGCATCCGGCAACTCCGGACCACAGGGTCCTGGACACGAACCATGGCCTTTTCCCAGACAAACAAAAGTCACCAGGCCCGGGTCCTGATGTCAGTTTGCAGAAGGCACTTGGCACTGTCAAACCAGCCACACTTGCCTCTGGGGGCACCTAGCATCTGGGAGGTATCCTGATCCGTTCAGAATTTCAGAAGGGAGCCGGCCACTCCGGGCCACTGGGCCATGGACATGAATGATGGCTTTTCCCCAGAGAAACAAAAGTCACCAGCCTAGGTTCCTGATTTCAATTTGCTGGAGGCACTTGGCACTGTCAAACCAGCCACACTTGCCTCTGGGGGCACTTTGCATCTGGGAGGCATCCTGATCCGTTCGGAATTTCAGCAGGCAGCCGGCCACTGCAGACCACGGGGCACTGGGCACGAACGATGGCCTTTCCCCAGAGAAACAAAAGTCACCAGGCCAGGTTCCTGATGTCAGTTTGCAGGAGGCACTTGGCACTGTCAAACCAGCCACAGTTGCCTCTGAAGGCACCTTGCATCTGGGAGGCATCCTGATCCGTTCGGAGTTTCAGAAGGCAGCCGGCCACACCGGGCCAACGGACCCTGGACATGAATGATGGTCTTTCCCCAGAGAAACAAACTCACCACACCAACTTCCTGATGTCAATACGCAGGAGGCACTTGGCACTGTCAAACCAGCCACAGTTGCCTCTGGGGGCACTTGTGTCTGGGTGGCATCCTGATCCGTTCGGAATTTCAGAAGGCAGCCGGCCACTCCGGGCCACGGGGCCCTGGACATGAAGGATGGCCTTTCCCCACAGAAACAAAAGTCACCAGGCTAGGTTCCTGATGTCAATTTCCAGGAGGCACTTGACACTGTCAAACCAGCCACTGTTGCCTTTGGGGGTACCTTGCATCTAGGAGGCATCATGATCCGTTCACAATTTCAGAAGGCAGCCGGCCACTGAGGGCCACGGGGCCCTGGACATGAATGATGGCCTTTCCCCACAGAAACAAAAGTCACCAGGCTAGGTTCCTGATGTCAATTTGCAGGAGGCACTTGGCACTGTCAAACCAGCCACTGTTGCCTGTGGGGGCAACTTGCATCTAGGAGACATCATGATCCGTTCACAATTTCAGAAGGCAGCCGGCCACTGAGGGCCACGGGGCCCTGGACGTGAATGATGGTCTTTCCCCACAGAAACAAAAGTCACCAGGCTAGGTTCCTGATTTCAATTTGCAGGAGGCACTTGGCACTGTCAAACCAGCCACACTTGCCTCTGGGGGCACTTTTCATCTGGGAGGTATCCTGATCAGTTCGGAATTTTAGCAGGCAGCGGGCTACAACGGACCACGGGGCCCTGGACATGAATGATGGCCTTTCCCCAGAGAAACAAAAGTCACCAGGCCCGGCTCCTGATGTCAGTTTGCAGAAGGCACTTGGCACTGTCAAACCAGCCACAGTTGCCTCTGAGGGCACCTTGCATCTGGGAGGCATCCTGATCCGTTCGGTGTTTCAGAAGGCAGCCGGCCACACCGGGCCAATGGACCCTGGACATGAATGATGGTCTTTCCCCAGAGAAACAAACTCACCACACCAACTTCCTGATGTCAATACGCAGGAGGCACTTGGCACTGTCAAACCAGCCACAGTTGCCTCTGGGGGCACTTGCGTCTGGGAGGCATCCTGATCCGTTCGGAATTTCAGCAGGCAGCCGGCCACTCCGGGCCATGGGGCCCTGGACATGAAGGATGGCCTTTCCCCACAGAAACAAAAGTCACCAGCCTAGGTTCCTGATGCCAATTTCCAGGAGGCACTTGGCACTGTCAAACCAGCCAGAGTTGCCTGTGGGGGCACCTTGCATCTAGGAGACATCATGATCCGTTCACAATTTCAGAAGGCAGCCGGCCACTGAGGGCCACGGGGCCCTGGACATGAATGATGGCCTTTCCCCACAGAAACAAAAGTCACTAGGCTAGGTTCCTCATGTCAGTTTGCAGGAGGCACTTGGCACTGTCAAACCAGCCACACTTGCCTCTGGGGACAGTTTGCATCTGGGAGGTATCCTGATCCGTTCGGAATTTCAGCAGGCAGCGGGCTACACCGGACCACGGGGCCCTGGACACGAACCATGGCCTTTCCCCAGACAAACAAAAGTCACCAGGCCCGGCTCCTGATGTCAGTTTGCAGAAGGCACTTGGCACTGTCAAACCAGCCACTGTTGCCTCTGGGGGCACCTAGCATCTGGGAGGTATACTGATCCGCTCAGAATTTCAGAAGGCAGCCGTCCACTCAGGGCCACCGGGCCATGGACATGAATGATGGCCTTTCCCCAGAGAAACAAAAGTCACCAGGCTAAGTTCCTGATGTCAGTTTGCAGGAGGCACTTGGCACTGTCAAACCAACCACACTTGCCTCTGGGGGCACTTGCGTCTTGGAGGCACCCTGATCCGGTCGGAATTTCAGCAGGCAGCCGGCCACTCCGGGCCACGGGGCCCTGGATATGAAGGATGGCCTTTCCCCACAGAAACAAAAGTCACCAGGCTAGGTTCCTGATGTCAATTTGCAGGAGGCACTTGGCACTGTCAAACCAGCCACAGTTGCCTGTGGGGGTACCTTGCATCTAGGAGACATCATGATCCGTTCACAATTTCAGAAGGCAGCCAGCCACTGCGGGCCACGGGGCCATGGACATGAATGATGGCCTTTCCCCAGAGAAACAAAAGTCACCAGGCCAGGTTCCTGATTTCAATTTGCTGGAGGCACTTGGCACTGTCAAACCAGCCACACTTGCCTCTGCGGCACTTTGCATCTGGGAGGCATCCTGATCCGTTCGGTGTTTCAGCAGGCAGCCGGCCACTCCGGACCACAGGGTCCTGGACACGAACGATGGCCTTTCCCCAGAGAAACAAAAGTCACCAGGCCAGGTTCCTGATGTCAGTTTGCAGGAGGCACTTGGCACTGTCAAAGCAGCCACAATTGCTTCTGAGGGCACCTTGCATCTGGGAGGCATCCTGATCCATTTGGTGTTTCAGAAGGCAGCTGGCCACTCCGGGCCACCTTGCTGTGGACACTAACGATGGCCTTCCCCCACAGAAAGAAAAGTCACCAGGCCAGGTTCCTCATGTCAGTTTGCAGGAGGCACTTGGCGCTGTCAAACCAGCCACTGTTGCCTCTGGGGGCACCTAGCATCTGGGAGGTATCCTGATCCGCTCAGAATTTCAGAAGGCAGCCGGCCACTCTGGGCCACCGGGCCATGGACAAGAATGATGGCCTTTCCCCAGAGAAACAAAAGTCACCAGGCTAGGTTCCTGATGTCAGTTTGCAGGAGGCACTTGGCACTGTCAAACCAGCCACAGTTGCCTCTGAGGGCACCTTGCATCTGGGAGGCATCCTGATCCGTTCGGTGTTTCAGAAGGCAGCCGGCCACACCGGGCCAATGGACCCTGGACATGAATGATGGTCTTTCCCCAGAGAAACAAACTCACCACACCAACTTCCTGATGTCAATACGCAGGAGGCACTTGGCACTGTCAAACCAGCCACACTTGCCTCTGGGGGCACTTGCGTCTGGGAGGCATCCTGATCCGTTCGGAATTTCAGCAGGCAGCCGGCCACTCCGGGCCATGGGGCCCTGGACATGAAGGATGGCCTTTCCCCACAGAAACAAAAGTCACCAGCCTAGGTTCCTGATGCCAATTTCCAGGAGGCACTTGGCACTGTCAAACCAGCCAGAGTTGCCTGTGGGGGCACCTTGCATCTAGGAGACATCATGATCCGTTCACAATTTCAGAAGGCAGCCGGCCACTGAGGGCCACGGGGCCCTGGACATGAATGATGGCCTTTCCCCACAGAAACAAAAGTCACTAGGCTAGGTTCCTCATGTCAGTTTGCAGGAGGCACTTGGCACTGTCAAACCAGCCACACTTGCCTCTGGGGACACTTTGCATCTGGGAGGTATCCTGATCCGTTCGGAATTTCAGCAGGCAGCGGGCTACACCGGACCACGGGGCCCTGGACACGAACCATGGCCTTTCCCCAGACAAACAAAAGTCACCAGGCCCGGCTCCTGATGTCAGTTTGCAGAAGGCACTTGGCACTGTCAAACCAGCCACTGTTGCCTCTGGGTGCACCTTGTATCTGGGAGACATCCTAATCCTTTTAGAATTTTACAAGGCAGCTGGCCACTCCGGGACACCTTGCACAGGACACTAACCATGGCCTTTCCCCAGAGAAACAAAAGTCACCAGGCCAGGTTCCTGATGTCAGTTTTCAGAGGGCACGAGGCACTGTCAAACCAGCCACAATTGCCTCTGGGGGTACCTTGCATCTGAGAGATATCCTGATCTGTACACAATTTCAGAAGGCAGCCGGCCACTCCGGACCACAGGGTCCTGGACACGAACCATGGCCTTTTCCCAGACAAACAAAAGTCACCAGGCCCGGGTCCTGATGTCAGTTTGCAGAAGGCACTTGGCACTGTCAAACCAGCCACTGTTGCCTCTGGGGGCACCTAGCATCTGGGAGGTATCCTGATCCGTTCAGAATTTCAGAAGGGAGCCGGCCACTCCGGGCCACTGGGCCATGGACATGAATGATAGCCTTTCCCCAGAGAAACAAAAGTCACCAGCCTAGGTTCCTGATTTCAATTTGCTGGAGGCACTTGGCACTGTCAAACCAGCCACACTTGCCTCTGGGGGCACTTTGCATCTGGGAGGCATCCTGATCCGTTCGGAATTTCAGCAGGCAGCGGGCTACACCGGACCACGGGGCCCTGGACACGAACCATGGCCTTTCCCCAGACAAACAAAAGTCACCAGGCCCGGCTCCTGATGTCAGTTTGCAGAAGGCACTTGGCACTGTTAAACCAGCCACAGTTGCCTCTGAGGGCACCTTGCATCTGGGAGGCATCCTGATCCGTTCGGAGTTTCAGAAGGCAGCCGGCCACACCGGGCCAACGGACCCTGGACATGAATGATGGTCTTTCCCCAGAGAAACAAACTCACCACACCAACTTCCTGATGTCAATACGCAGGAGGCACTTGGCACTGTCAAACCAGCCACACTTGCCTCTGGGGGCACTTGTGTCTGGGTGGCATCCTGATCCGTTCGGAATTTCAGAAGGCAGCCGGCCACTCAGGGCCACGGGGCCCTGGACATGAAGGATGGCCTTTCCCCACAGAAACAAAAGTCACCAGGCTAGGTTCCTGATGTCAGTTTGCAGGAGGCACTTGACACTGTCAAACCAGCCACAGTTGCCTTTGGGGGTACCTTGCATCTAGGAGACATCATGATCCGTTCACAATTTCAGAAGGCAGCCGGCCACTGAGGGCCACGGGGCCCTGGACATGAATGACGGCCTTTCCCCAGAGAAACAAAAGTCACCAGGCTAGGTTCCTGATGTCAATTTGCAGGAGGCACTTGGCACTGTCAAACCAGCCACTGTTGCCTGTGGGGGCAACTTGCATCTAGGAGACATCATGATCCGTTCACAATTTCAGAAGGCAGCCGGCCACTGAGGGCCACGGGGCCCTGGACATGAATGATGGCCTTTCCCCACAGAAACAAAAGTCACCAGGCTAGGTTCCTCATGTCAATTTGCAGGAGGCACTTGGCACTGTCAAACCAGCCACACTTGCCTCTGGTGGCACTTTGCATCTGGGAGGTATCCTGATCCGTTCGGAATTTTAGCATGCAGCTGGCCACTGCGGACCACGGGGCCCTGGGCACGAACGATGGCCTTTCCCCAGAGAAACAAAAGTCACCAGGCCAGGTTCCTGATGTCAGTTTGCAGGAGGCACTTGGCACTGTCAAACCAGCCACAGTTGCCTGTGGGGGTACCTTGCGTCTAGGAGACATCATGATCCGTTCACAATTTCAGAAGGCAGCCGGCCACTGCGGGCCACGGGGCCCTGGACATGAATGATGGCCTTTCCCCAGAGAAACAAAAGTCACCAGGCCAGGTTCCTGATTTCAATTTGCTGGAGGCACTTGGCACTGTCAAACCAGCCACACTTGCCTCTGCGGCACTTTGCATCTGGGAGGCATCCTGATCCGTTCGGTGTTTCAGCAGGCAGCCGGCCACTCCGGACCACAGGGTCCTGGACACGAACGATGGCCTTTCCCCAGAGAAACAAAAGTCACCAGGCCAGGTTCCTGATGTCAGTTTGCAGGAGGCACTTGGCACTGTCAAAGCAGCCACAATTGCTTCTGAGGGCACCTTGCATCTGGGGGGCATCCTGATCCATTTGGTGTTTCAGAAGGCAGCTGGCCACTCCGGGCCACCTTGCTGTGGACACTAACGATGGCCTTCCCCCACAGAAAGAAAAGTCACCAGGCCAGGTTCCTCATGTCAGTTTGCAGGAGGCACTTGGCACTGTCAAAACAGCAACAGTTGCCTCTGGGTGCACCTTGTATTTGGCAGACATCCTGATCCTTTTAGAATTTTACAAGGCAGCTGGCCACTCCGGGACACCTTGCACAGGACACTAACCATGGCCTTTCTCCAGACAAACAAAAGTCGCCAGGCCCGGCTCCTGATGTCAGTTTGCAGAAGGCACTTGGTGCTGTCAAACCAGCCACTGTTGCCTCTGGGGGCACCTAGCATCTGGGAGGTATCCTGATCCGCTCAGAATTTCAGAAGGCAGCCGGCCACTCTGGGCCACCGGGCCATGGACATGAATGATGGCCTTTCCCCAGAGAAACAAAAGTCACCAGGCTAGGTTCCTGAGGTCAGTTTGCAGGAGGCACTTGGCACTGTCAAACCAGCCACAGTTGCCTCTGAGGGCACCTTGCATCTGGGAGGCATCCTGATCCGTTCGGTGTTTCAGAAGGCAGCCGGCCACACCGGGCCAATGGACCCTGGACATGAATGATGGTCTTTCCCCAGAGAAACAAACTCACCACACCAACTTCCTGATGTCAATACGCAGGAGGCACTTGGCACTGTCAAACCAGCCACAGTTGCCTCTGGGGGCACTTGCGTCTGGGAGGCATCCTGATCCGTTCGGAATTTCAGCAGGCAGCCGGCCACTCCGGGCCATGGGGCCCTGGACATGAAGGATGGCCTTTCCCCACAGAAACAAAAGTCACCAGCCTAGGTTCCTGATGCCAATTTCCAGGAGGCACTTGGCACTGTCAAACCAGCCAGAGTTGCCTGTGGGGGCACCTTGCATCTAGGAGACATCATGATCCGTTCACAATTTCAGAAGGCAGCCGGCCACTGAGGGCCACGGGGCCCTGGACATGAATGATGGCCTTTCCCCACAGAAACAAAAGTCACTAGGCTAGGTTCCTCATGTCAGTTTGCAGGAGGCACTTGGCACTGTCAAACCAGCCACACTTGCCTCTGGGGACACTTTGCATCTGGGAGGTATCCTGATCCGTTCGGAATTTCAGCAGGCAGCGGGCTACACCGGACCACGGGGCCCTGGACACGAACCATGGCCTTTCCCCAGACAAACAAAAGTCACCAGGCCCGGCTCCTGATGTCAGTTTGCAGAAGGCACTTGGCACTGTCAAACCAGCCACTGTTGCCTCTGGGTGCACCTTGTATCTGGGATACATCCTAATCCTTTTAGAATTTTACAAGGCAGCTGGCCACTCCGGGACACCTTGCACAGGACACTAACCATGGCCTTTCCCCAGAGAAACAAAAGTCACCAGGCCAGGTTCCTGATGTCAGTTTTCAGAGGGCACGAGGCACTGTCAAACCAGCCACAATTGCCTCTGGGGGTACCTTGCATCTGAGAGATATCCTGATCTGTACACAATTTCAGAAGGCAGCCGGCCACTCCGGACCACAGGGTCCTGGACACGAACCATGGCCTTTTCCCAGACAAACAAAAGTCACCAGGCCCGGCTCCTGATGTCAGTTTGCAGAAGGCACTTGGCACTGTCAAACCAGCCACTGTTGCGTCTGGGGGCACCTAGCATCTGGGAGGTATCCTGATCCGTTCAGAATTTCAGAAGGAAGCCGGCCACTCCGGGCCACTGGGCCATGGACATGAATGATGGCCTTTCCCCAGAGAAACAAAAGTCACCAGCCTAGGTTCCTGATTTCAATTTGCTGGAGGCACTTGGCACTGTCAAACCAGCCACACTTGCCTCTGGGGGCACTTTGCATCTGGGAGGCATCCTGATCCGATCGGAATTTCAGCAGGCAGCGGGCTACACCGGACCACGGGGCCCTGGACACGAACCATGGCCTTTCCCCAGACAAACAAAAGTCACCAGGCCCGGCTCCTGATGTCAGTTTGCAGAAGGCACTTGGCACTGTCAAACCAGCCACAGTTGCCTCTGAGGGCACCTTGCATCTGGGAGGCATCCTGATCCGTTCGGAGTTTCAGAAGGCAGCCGGCCACACCGGGCCAACGGACCCTGGACATGAATGATGGTCTTTCCCCAGAGAAACAAACTCACCACACCAACTTCCTGATGTCAATACGCAGGAGGCACTTGGCACTGTCAAACCAGCCACTGTTGCCTCTGGGGGCACTTGTGTCTGGGTGGCATCCTGATCCGTTCGGAATTTCAGAAGGCAGCCGGCCACTCAGGGCCACGGGGCCCTGGACATGAAGGATGGCCTTTCCCCAGAGAAACAAAAGTCACCAGCCTAGGTTCCTGATGTCAATGTGCAGGAGGCACTTGGCACTGTCAAACCAGCCACAGTTGCCTGTGGGGGTACCTTGCATCTAGGAGACATCATGATCCATTCACAATTTCAGAAGGCAGCCGGCCACTGCGGGCCACGGGGCCCTGGACATGAATGATGGCCTTTCCCCACAGAAACAAAAGTCACCAGGCTAGGTTCCTGATTTCAATTTGCTGGAGGCACTTGGCACTGTCAAACCAGCCACACTTGCCTCTAGGGGCACTTTGCATCTGGGAGGCATCCTGATCCGTTCGGAATTTCAGCAGGCAGCCGGCCACTGCGGACCACGGGGCCCTGGGCACGAACCATGGCCTTTCCCCAGACAAACAAAAGTCGCCAGGCCCGGCTCCTGATGTCAGTTTGCAGAAGGCACTTGGCGCTGTCAAACCAACCACTGTTGCCTCTGGGGGCACCTAGCATCTGGGAGGTATCCTGATCCGCTCAGAATTTCAGAAGGCAGCCGGCCACTCCGGGCCACTGGGCCATGGACATGAATGATGGCCTTTCCCCACAGAAACAAAAGTCACCAGGCTAGGTTCCTGATTTCAATTTGCTGGAGGCACTTGGCACTGTCAAAGCAGCCACAGTTGCCTCTGAGGTCACCTTGCATCTGGGAGGCATCCTGATCCGTTCGGAATTTCAGCATGCAGCCGGCCACTGCGGACCACGGGGCCCTGGGCACGAACGATGGCCTTTCCCCAGAGAAACAAAAGTCACCAGGCTAGGTTCCTGATGTCAGTTTGCAGGAGGCACTTGGCACTGTCAAAGCAGCCACAGTTGCCTCTGAGGGCACCTTGCATCTGGGAGGCATCCTGATCCGTTCGGTGTTTCAGAAGGCAGCCGGCCAGACCGGGCCAATGGACCCTGGACATGAATGATGGTCTTTCCCCAGAGAAACAAACTCACCACACCAACTTCCTGATGTCAATACGCAGGAGGCACTTGGCACTGTCAAACCAGCCACAGTTGCCTCTGGGGGCACTTTGCATTTGGGTGGTATCCTGATTTTTTCGGAATTTCAGCAGGGAGCCGGCCACTCCGGGCCACCGGGCCCTGGATATGAAGGATGGCCTTTCCCCACAGAGACAAAAGTCACCAGCCTAGGTTCCTGATGTCAATTTGCAGGAGGCACTTGGCACTGTCAAACCAGCCACAGTTGCCTGTGGGGGTACCTTGCATCTAGGAGACATCATGATCCGTTCACAATTTCAGAAGGCAGCCGGCCACTGCGGGCCACGGGGCCATGGACATGAATGATGGCCTTTCCCCAGAGAAACAAAAGTCACCAGCCTAGGTTCCTGATTTCAATTTGCTGGAGGCACTTGGCACTGTCAAACCAGCCACACTTGCCTCTAGGGGCACTTTGCATCTGGGAGGCATCTTGATCCGTTCGGAATTTCAGCAGGCAGCCGGCCACTCCGGACCACGGGGCCCTGGGCACGAACGATGGCCTTTCCCCAGAGAAACAAAAGTCACCAGGCCAGGTTCCTGATGTCAGTTTGCAGGAGGCACTTGGCACTGTCAAAGCAGCCACAGTTGCCTCTGAGGTCACCTTGCATCTGGGAGGCATCCTGATCCGTTCACAATTTCAGAAGGCAGCCGGCCACTGAGGGCCACGGGGCCCTGGGCACGATCCATGGCCTTTCCCTAGACAAACAAAAGTCACCAGGCCCGGGTCCTGATGTCAGTTTGCAGAAGGCACTTGGCACTGTCAAACCAGCCACACTTGCCTCTGGGGGCACCTAGCATCTGGGAGGTATCCTGATCCGTTCAGAATTTCAGAAGGGAGCCGGGCACTCCGGGCCACTGGGCCATGGACATGAATGATGGCCTTTCCCCAGAGAAACAAAAGTCACCAGGCTAGGTTCCTGATTTCAATTTGCTGGAGGCACTTGGCACTGTCAAACCAGCCACACTTGCCTCTGGGGGCACTTTGCATCTGGGAGGCATCCTGATCCGTTCGGAATTTCAGCAGGCAGCCGGCCACTGCAGACCACGGGGCACTGGGCACGAACGATGGCCTTTCCCCAGAGAAACAAAAGTCACCAGGCCAGGTTCCTGATGTCAGTTTGCAGGAGGCACTTGGCACTGTCAAAGCAGCCACAGTTGCCTCTGAGGGCACCTTGCATCTGGGAGGCATCCTGATCCGTTCGGAGTTTCAGAAGGCAGCCGGCCACACCGGGCCAACGGACCCTGGACATGAATGATGGTCTTTCCCCAGAGAAACAAACTCACCACCCCAACTTCCTGATGTCAATACGCAGGAGGCACTTGGCACTGTCAAACCAGCCACACTTGCCTCTGGGGGCACTTGTGTCTGGGTGGCATCCTGATCCGTTCGGAATTTCAGAAGGCAGCCGGCCACTCCGGGCCACGGGGCCCTGGACATGAAGGATGGCCTTTCCCCAGAGAAACAAAAGTCACCAGGCTAGGTTCCTGATGTCAATTTGCAGGAGGCACTTGACACTGTCAAACCAGCCACAGTTGCCTTTGGGGGTACCTTGCATCTAGGAGACATCATGATCCGTTCACAATTTCAGAAGGCAGACGGCCACTGAGGGCCACGGGGCCCTGGACATGAATGATGGCCTTTCCCCACAGAAACAAAAGTCACCAGGCTAGGTTCCTGATGTCAATTTGCAGGAGGCACTTGGCACTGTCAAACCAGCCACACTTGCCTCTGGGGGCACTTTGCATCTGGGAGGTATCCTGATCCGTTCGGAATTTTAGCAGGCAGCGGGCTACAACGGACCACGGGGCCCTGGACACTAGCCATGGCCTTTCCCCAGACAAACAAAAGTCACCAGGCCCGGCTCCTGATGTCAGTTTGCAGAAGGCACTTGGCACTGTCAAACCAGCCACTGTTTCCTCTGGGGGCACCTAGCATCTGGGAGGTATACTGATCCGCTCAGAATTTCAGAAGGCAGCCGGCCACTCAGGGCCACCGGGCCATGGACATGAATGATGGTCTTTCCCCAGAGAAACAAACTCACCACACCAACTTCCTGATGTCAATACGCAGGAGGCACTTGGCACTGTCAAACCAGCCACAGTTGCCTCTGGGGGCACTTTGCATTTGGGTGGTATCCTGATTTTTTCGGAATTTCAGCAGGGAGCCGGCCACTCCGGGCCACCGGGCCCTGGATATGAAGGATGGCCTTTCCCCACAGAGACAAAAGTCACCAGCCTAGGTTCCTGATGTCAATTTGCAGGAGGCACTTGGCACTGTCAAACCAGCCACAGTTGCCTGTGGGGGTACCTTGCATCTAGGAGACATCATGATCCGTTCACAATTTCAGAAGGCAGCCGGCCACTGCGGGCCACGGGGCCATGGACATGAATGATGGCCTTTCCCCAGAGAAACAAAAGTCACCAGCCTAGGTTCCTGATTTCAATTTGCTGGAGGCACTTGGCACTGTCAAACCAGCCACACTTGCCTCTAGGGGCACTTTGCATCTGGGAGGCATCTTGATCCGTTCGGAATTTCAGCAGGCAGCCGGCCACTCCGGACCACGGGGCCCTGGGCACGAACGATGGCCTTTCCCCAGAGAAACAAAAGTCACCAGGCCAGGTTCCTGATGTCAGTTTGCAGGAGGCACTTGGCACTGTCAAAGCAGCCACAGTTGCCTCTGAGGTCACCTTGCATCTGGGAGGCATCCTGATCCGTTCACAATTTCAGAAGGCAGCCGGCCACTGAGGGCCACGGGGCCCTGGGCACGATCCATGGCCTTTCCCTAGACAAACAAAAGTCACCAGGCCCGGGTCCTGATGTCAGTTTGCAGAAGGCACTTGGCACTGTCAAACCAGCCACACTTGCCTCTGGGGGCACCTAGCATCTGGGAGGTATCCTGATCCGTTCAGAATTTCAGAAGGGAGCCGGGCACTCCGGGCCACTGGGCCATGGACATGAATGATGGCCTTTCCCCAGAGAAACAAAAGTCACCAGGCTAGGTTCCTGATTTCAATTTGCTGGAGGCACTTGGCACTGTCAAACCAGCCACACTTGCCTCTGGGGGCACTTTGCATCTGGGAGGCATCCTGATCCGTTCGGAATTTCAGCAGGCAGCCGGCCACTGCAGACCACGGGGCACTGGGCACGAACGATGGCCTTTCCCCAGAGAAACAAAAGTCACCAGGCCAGGTTCCTGATGTCAGTTTGCAGGAGGCACTTGGCACTGTCAAAGCAGCCACAGTTGCCTCTGAGGGCACCTTGCATCTGGGAGGCATCCTGATCCGTTCGGAGTTTCAGAAGGCAGCCGGCCACACCGGGCCAACGGACCCTGGACATGAATGATGGTCTTTCCCCAGAGAAACAAACTCACCACCCCAACTTCCTGATGTCAATACGCAGGAGGCACTTGGCACTGTCAAACCAGCCACACTTGCCTCTGGGGGCACTTGTGTCTGGGTGGCATCCTGATCCGTTCGGAATTTCAGAAGGCAGCCGGCCACTCCGGGCCACGGGGCCCTGGACATGAAGGATGGCCTTTCCCCAGAGAAACAAAAGTCACCAGGCTAGGTTCCTGATGTCAATTTGCAGGAGGCACTTGACACTGTCAAACCAGCCACAGTTGCCTTTGGGGGTACCTTGCATCTAGGAGACATCATGATCCGTTCACAATTTCAGAAGGCAGACGGCCACTGAGGGCCACGGGGCCCTGGACATGAATGATGGCCTTTCCCCACAGAAACAAAAGTCACCAGGCTAGGTTCCTGATGTCAATTTGCAGGAGGCACTTGGCACTGTCAAACCAGCCACACTTGCCTCTGGGGGCACTTTGCATCTGGGAGGTATCCTGATCCGTTCGGAATTTTAGCAGGCAGCGGGCTACAACGGACCACGGGGCCCTGGACACTAGCCATGGCCTTTCCCCAGACAAACAAAAGTCACCAGGCCCGGCTCCTGATGTCAGTTTGCAGAAGGCACTTGGCACTGTCAAACCAGCCACTGTTTCCTCTGGGGGCACCTAGCATCTGGGAGGTATACTGATCCGCTCAGAATTTCAGAAGGCAGCCGGCCACTCAGGGCCACCGGGCCATGGACATGAATGATGGCCTTTCCCCAGAGAAACAAAAGTCACCAGGCTAGGTTCCTGATGTCAGTTTGCAGGAGGCACTTGGCACTGTCAAACCAACCACACTTGCCTCTGGGGGCACTTGCGTCTTGGAGGCACCCTGATCCGGTCAGAATTTCAGCAGGCAGCCGGCCACTCCGGGCCACGGGGCCCTGGATATGAAGGATGGCCTTTCCCCACAGAAACAAAAGTCACCAGGCTAGGTTCCTGATGTCAATTTGCAGGAGGCACTTGGCACTGTCAAACCAGCCACAGTTGCCTCTGGGGTACCTTGCATCTAGGAGACATCATGATCCGTTCACAATTTCAGAAGGCAGCCAGCCACTGCGGGCCACGGGGCCATGGACATGAATGATGGCCTTTCCCCAGAGAAACAAAAGTCACCAGGCTAGGTTCCTGATTTCAATTTGCTGGAGGCACTTGGCACTGTCAAACCAGCCACACTTGCCTCTAGGGGCACTTTGCATCTGGGAGGCATCCTGATCCGTTCGGAATTTCAGCATGCAGCCGGCCACTCCGGACCACGGGGCCCTGGGCACGAACGATGGCCTTTCCCCAGAGAAACAAAAGTCACCAGGCCAGGTTCCTGATGTCAGTTTGCAGGAGGCACTTGGCACTGTCAAAGCAGCCACAGTTGCCTCTGAGGGCACCTTGCATCTGGGAGGCATCCTGATCCGTTCTGTGTTTCAGAAGGCAGCCGGCCACACCGGGCCAATGGACCCTGGACATGAATGATGGTCTTTCCCCAGACAAACAAACTCACCACACCAACTTCCTGATGTCAATACGCAGGAGGCACTTGGCACTGTCAAACCAGCCACAGTTGCCTCTGGGGGCACTTGCGTCTGGGAGGCACCCTGATCCGTTCGGAATTTCAGCAGGCAGCCAGCCACTGCGGGCCACGGGGCCCTGGACATGAAGGATGGCCTTTCCCCAGAGAAACAAAAGTCACCAGGCTAGGTTCCTGATGTCAATGTGCAGGAGGCACTTGGCACTGTCAAACCAGCCACAGTTGCCTGTGGGGGTACCTTGCATCTAGGAGACATCATGATCCATTCACAATTTCAGAAGGCAGCCGGCCACTGCGGGCCACGGGGCCCTGGACATGAATGATGGCCTTTCCCCACAGAAACAAAAGTCACCAGGCTAGGTTCCTGATTTCAATTTGCTGGAGGCACTTGGCACTGTCAAACCAGCCACACTTGCCTCTAGGGGCACTTTGCATCTGGGAGGCATCCTGATCCGTTCGGAATTTCAGCAGGCAGCCGGCCACTGCGGACCACGGGGCCCTGGACACGAACCATGGCCTTTCCCCAGACAAACAAAAGTCGCCAGGCCCGGCTCCTGATGTCAGTTTGCAGAAGGCACTTGGCGCTGTCAAACCAGCCACTGTTGCCTCTGGGGGCACCTAGCATCTGGGAGGTATCCTGATCCGCTCAGAATTTCAGAAGGCAGCCGGCCACTCCGGGCCACCGGGCCATGGACACGAATGATGGCCTTTCCCCACAGAAACAAAAGTCACCAGGCTAGGTTCCTGATTTCAATTTGCTGGAGGCACTTGGCACTGTCAAAGCAGCCACAGTTGCCTCTGAGGTCACCTTGCATCTGGGAGGCATCCTGATCCGTTCGGAATTTCAGCATGCAGCCGGCCACTGCGGACCACGGGGCCCTGGGCACGAACGATGGCCTTTCCCCACAGAAACAAAAGTCACCAGGCTAGGTTCCTGATGTCAGTTTGCAGGAGGCACTTGGCACTGTCAAAGCAGCCACAGTTGCCTCTGAGGGCACCTTGCATCTGGGAGGCATCCTGATCCGTTCGGTGTTTCAGAAGGCAGCCGGCCACACCGGGCCAATGGACCCTGGACATGAATGATGGTCTTTCCCCAGACAAACAAACTCACCACACCAACTTCCTGATGTCAATACGCAGGAGGCACTTGGCACTGTCAAACCAGCCACAGTTGCCTCTGGGGGCACTTTGCATTTGGGTGGTATCCTGATTTTTTCGGAATTTCAGCAGGGAGCCGGCCACTCCGGGCCACCGGGTCCTGGATATGAAGGATGGCCTTTCCCCACTGAAACAAAAGTCACCAGCCTAGGTTCCTGATGTCAATTTGCAGGAGGCACTTGGCACTGTCAAACCAGCCACAGTTGCCTCTGGGGGTACCTTGCATCTAGGAGACATCATGATCCGTTCACAATTTCAGAAGGCAGCCGGCCACTGCGGGCCACGGGGCCATGGACATGAATGATGGCCTTTCCCCAGAGAAACAAAAGTCACCAGCCTAGGTTCCTGATTTCAATTTGCAGGAGGCACTTGGCACTGTCAAACCAGCCACACTTGCCTCTAGGGGCACTTTGCATCTGGGAGGCATCTTGATCCGTTCGGAATTTCAGCAGGCAGCCGGCCACTCCGGACCACGGGGCCCTGGGCACGAAAAATGGCCTTTCCCCAGAGAAACAAAAGTCACCAGGCCAGGTTCCTGATGTCAGTTTGCAGGAGGCACTTGGCACTGTCAAAGCAGCCACAGTTGCCTCTGAGGTCACCTTGCATCTGGGAGGCATCCTGATCCGTTCACAATTTCAGAAGGCAGCCGGCCACTGAGGGCCACGGGGCCCTGGACATGAATGATGGCCTTTCCCCACAGAAACAAATGTCACCAGGCTAGGTTCCTGATTTCAATTTGCTGGAGGCACTTGGCACTGTCAAACCAGCCACACTTGCCTCTGGGGGCACTTTGCATCTAGGAGACATCATGATCCGTTCACAATTTCAGAAGGCAGCCGGCCACTCAGGGCCACGGGGCCCTGGACATGAATGATGGCCTTTCCCCAGAGAAACAAAAGTCACCAGGCCAGGTTCCTGATGTCAGTTTTCAGAGGGCACGAGGCACTGTCAAACCAGCCACAGTTGCCTGTGGGGGTAACTTGCATCTAGGAGACATCATGATCCGTTCACAATTTCAGAAGGCAGCCGGCCACTCCGGACCACAGTGTCCTGGACACGAACCATGGCCTTTTCCCAGACAAACAAAAGTCACCAGGCCCGGCTCCTGATGTCAGTTTGCAGAAGGCACTTGGCACTGTCAAACCAGCCACTGTTGCCTCTGGGGGCACCTAGCATCTGGGAGGTATCCTGATCCGTTCAGAATTTCAGAAGGGAGCCGGCCACTCCGGGCCACTGGGCCATGGACATGAATGATGGCCTTTCCCCACAGAAACAAAAGTCACCAGCCTAGGTTCCTGATTTCAATTTGCTGGAGGCACTTGGCACTGTCAAACCAGCCACACTTGCCTCTGGGGGCACTTTGCATCTGGGAGGCATCCTGATCCGTTCGGAATTTCAGCAGGCAGCGGGCTACACCGGACCACGGGGCCCTGGACACGAACCATGGCCTTTCTCCAGACAAACAAAAGTCACCAGGCCCGGCTCCTGATGTCAGTTTGCAGAAGGCACTTGGCACTGTCAAACCAGCCACTGTTGTCTCTGGGGGCACCTAGCATCTGGGAGGTATCCTGATCCGCCCAGAATTTCAGAAGGCAGCCGGCCACTCAGGGCCACCGGGCCATGGACATGAATGATGGCCTTTCCCCAGAGAAACAAAAGTCACCAGGCTAGGTTCCTGATGTAAGTTTGCTGGAGGCACTTGGCACTGTCAAACCAGCCACAGTTGCCTCTGGGTGCACCTTATATCTGGGAGACATCCTAATCCTTTTAGAATTTTACAAGGCAGCTAGCCTCTCCGGGACACCTTGAACAGGACACTAACCATGGCCTTTCCCCAGAGAAACAAAAGTCACCAGTCCAGGTTCCTGATGTCAGTTTTCAGAGGGCACGAGGCACTGTCAAACCAGCCACAATTGCCTCTGGGGGTACCTTGCATCTGAGAGATATCCTGATATGTACACAATTTCAGAAGTCATCCGGCCACTCCGGACCACAGGGTCCTGGACACGAACCATGGCCTTTCCCCAGACAAACAAAAGTCACCAGGCCCGGCTCCTGATGTCAGTTTGCAGAAGGCACTTGGCACTGTCAAACCAGCCACTGTTGCCTCTGGGGGCACCTAGCATCTGGGAGGTATCCTGATCCGTTCAGAATTTCAGAAGGGAGCCGGCCACTCCGGGCCACAGGGCCATGGACATGAATGATGGCCTTTCCCCAGAGAAACAAAAGTCACCAGCCTAGGTTCCTGATTTCAATTTGCTGGAGGCACTTGGCACTGTCAAACCAGCCACACTTGCCTCTGGGGGCACTTTGCATCTGGGAGGCATCCTGATCCGTTCGGAATTTCAGCAGGCAGCCGGCCACTGCAGACCACGGGGCACTGGGCACGAACGATGGCCTTTCCCCAGAGAAACAAAAGTCACCAGGCCAGGTTCCTGATGTCAGTTTGCAGGAGGCACTTGGCACTGTCAAAGCAGCCACAGTTGCCTCTGAGGGCACCTTGCATCTGGGAGGCATCCTGATCCGTTCGGTGTTTCAGAAGGCAGCCGGCCACACCGGGCCAACGGACCCTGGACATGAATGATGGTCTTTCCCCAGAGAAACAAAAGTCACCAGGCCAGGTTCCTGATGTCAGTTTGCAGGAGGCACTTGGCACTGTCAAACCAGCCACAGTTGCCTCTGGGGGCACTTGCGTCTTGGAGGCATCCTGATCCGTTCGGAATTTCAGCAGGCAGCCGGACACTCCGGGCCACGGGGCCCTGGATTTGAAGGATGGCCTTTCCCCAGAGAAACAAAAGTCACCAGGCTAGGTTCCTGATGTCAATTTGCAGGAGGCACTTGGCACTGTCAAACCAGCCAGAGTTGCCTGTGGGTGTACCTTGCATCTAGGAGACATCATGATCCGTTCACAATTTCAGAAGGCAGCCGGCCACTGCGGGCCACGGGGCCCTGGACATGAATGATGGTCTTTCCCCAGAGAAACAAAAGTCACAGGGCTAGGTTCCTGATGTGAATTTGCAGGAGGCACTTGGCACTGTCAAACCAGCCACACTTGCCTCTGGGGGCACTTTGCATCTGGGAGGCATCCTGATCCGTTCGGAATTTTAGCAGGCAGCGGGCTACACCGGACCACGGGGCCCTGGGCACGAACCATGGCATTTCCGCAGACAAACAAAAGTCGCCAGGCCCGGCTCCTGATGTCAGTTTGCAGAAGGCACTTGGTGCTGTCAAACCAGCCACTGTTGCCTCTGGGGGCACCTAGCATCTGGGAGGTATCCTGATCCGCTCAGAATTTCAGATGGCAGCCGGCCACTCCGGGCCAGCGGGCCATGGACATGAATGATGGCCTTTCCCCAGAGAAACAAAAGTCACCAGGCTAGGTTCCTGATGTCAGTTTGCAGGAGGCACTTGGCACTGTCAAACCAGCCACAGTTGCCTGTGGGGGTACCTTGCATCTAGGAGACGTCATGATCCGTTCACAATTTCAGAAGGCAGCTGGCCACTCAGGGCCACGGGGCCCTGGACATGAATGATGGCCTTTCCCCAGAGAAACAAAAGTCACCAGGCCAGGTTCCTGATTTCAATTTGCTGGAGGCACTTGGCACTGTCAAACCAGCCACACTTGCCTCTGGGGGCACTTTGCATCTGGGAGGCATCCTGATCCGTTCGGTGTTTCAGCAGGCAGCCGGCCACTCCGGACCACAGGGTCCTGGACACGAACGATGGCCTTTCCCCAGAGAAACAAAAGTCACCAGGCCCGGCTCCTGATGTCAGTTTGCAGGAGGCACTTGGCACTGTCAAAGCAGCCACAATTGCCTCTGAGGGCACCTTGCATCTGGGAGGCATCCTGATCCGTTTGGTGTTTCAGAAGGCAGCCGGCCACACCGGGCCAATGGACCCTGGACATGAATGATGGTCTTTCCCCAGACAAACAAAAGTCACCAGGCCAGGTTCCTGATGTCAATACGCAGGAGGCACTTGGCACTGTCAAACCAGCCACAGTTGCCTCTGGGGGTACTTGCGTCTGGGAGGCATCCTGATCAGTTCGGAATTTCAGCAGGCAGCCGGCCACTCCGGGCCACGGGGCCCTGGACACGAACCATGGCCTTTCCCCAGACAAACAAAAGTCACCAGGCCCGGCTCCTGATATCAGTTTGCAGAAGGTACTTGGCACTGTCAAACTAGCCACTGTTGCCTCTGGGGGCACCTAGCATCTGGGAGGTATCCTGATCCGCTCAGAATTTCAGAAGGCAGCCGGCCACTCAGGGCCACCGGGCCATGGACATGAATGATGGCCTTTCCCCCACAGAAACAAAAGTCACCAGGCTAGGTTCCTGATTTCAATTTGCTGGAGGCACTTGGCACTGTCAAACCAGCCACAGTTGCCTCTGGGTGCACCTAGCATCTGGGAGACATCCTAATCCTTTTAGAATTTTACAAGGCAGCTGGCCACTCCGGGACACCTTGCACAGGACACTAACCATGGCCTTTCCCCAGAGAAACAAAAGTCACCAGGCTAGGTTCCTGATTTCAATTTGCAGGAGGCACTTGGCACTGTCAAACCAGCCACACTTGCCTCTGGGGGCACTTTGAATCTCGGAGGCATCCTGATCCGTTCGGAATTTCAGCAGCCAGCCCGCCACTGCGGACCACGGGGCACTGGGCACGAACTATGGCCTTTCCCCACAGAAACAAAAGTCACCAGGCCAGGTTCCTGATGTCAGTTTGCAGGAGGCACTTGGCACTGTCAAACCAGCCACACTTGCCTCTGAGGGCACCTTGCATCTGGGAGGCATCCTGATCCGTTCGGTGTTTCAGAAGGCAGCCGGCCACACCGGGCCAACGGACCCTGGACATGAATGATGGTCTTTCCCCAGAGAAACAAACTCACCACACCAACTTCCTGATGTCAATACGCAGGAGGCACTTGGCACTGTCAAACCAGCCACAGTTGCCTCTGGGGGCACTTGTGTCTGGGTAGCATCCTGATCCGTTCGGAATTTCAGGAGGCAGCCGGCCACTCCGGGCCACGGGGCCCTGGACATGAAGGATGGCCTTTCCCCACAGAAACAAAAGTCACCAGGCGAGGTTCCTGATGTCAATTTGCAGGAGGCACTTGGCACTGTCAAACCAGCCACAGTTGCCTTTGGGGGTACCTTGCATCTAGGAGACATCATGACCCGTTCACAATTTCAGAAGGCAGCCGGCCACTGAGGGCCACGGGGCCCTGGACATGAAGGATGGCCTTTCCCCAGAGAAACAAAAGTCACCAGGCCAGGTTCCTGATGTCAGTTTGCAGGAGGCACTTGGCACTGTCAAAGCAGCCACAGTTGCCTCTGAGGGCACCTTGCATCTGGGAGGCATCCTGATCCGTTCGGTGTTTCAGAAGGCAGCCGGCCACACCGGGCCAATGGACCCTGGACATGAATGATGGTCTTTCCCCAGACAAACAAACTCACCACACCAACTTCCTGATGTCAATACGCAGGAGGCACTTGGCACTGTCAAACCAGCCACAGTTGCCTCTGGGGGCACTTGCGTCTGGGAGGCATCCTGATCCGTTCGGAATTTCAGCAGGCAGCCGGCCACTCCGGGCCACGGGGCCCTGGATATGAAGGATGGCCGTTCCCCACAGAAACAAAAGTCACCAGGTTAGGTTCCTGATGTCAATTTGCAGGAGGCACTTGGCACTGTCAAACCAGCCACACTTGCCTCTGAGGGCACTTTGCATCTGGGAGGCATCCTGATCCGTTCGCAATTTCAGCAGGCAGCCGGCCACTCCGGATCACGGGGCCCTGGACACGAACGATGGCCTTTCCCCAGAGAAACAAAAGTCACCAGGCCAGGTTCCTGATGTCAGTTTGCAGGAGGCACTTGGCACTGTCAAACCAGCCACAGTTGCCTGTGGGGTACCTTGCATCTAGGAGACGTCATGATCCGTTCACAATTTCAGAAGGCAGCTGGCCACTCAGGGCCACTGGGCCCTGGACATGAATGATGGCCTTTCTCCACAGAAACAAAAGTCACCAGGCCAGGTTCCTGATTTCAATTTGCTGGAGGCACTTGGCACTGTCAAACCAGCCACAGTTGCCTCTGGGGGCACTTTGCATCTGGGAGGCATCCTGATCCGTTCGGTGTTTCAGCAGGCAGCCGGCCACTCCGGACCACGGGGCCCTGGACGCGAACCATGGCCTTTCCCCAGAGAAACAAAAGTCACCAGGCCCGGCTCCTAATGTCAGTTTGCAGGAGGCACTTGGCACTGTCAAAGCAGCCACAATTGCCTCTGAGGGCACCTTGCATCTGGGAGGCATCCTGATCCGTTTGGTGTTTCAGAAGGCAGCCGGCCACTCCGGGCCACCTTGCTGTGGACAGTAACGATGGCCTTCTCCCACAGAAAGAAAAGTCACCAGGCCAGGTTCCTCATGTCAGTTTGCAGGAGGCACTTGGCACTGTCAAACCAGCCACAGTTGCCTCTGGGTGCACCTTGTATCTGTGAGACATCCTGATCCTTTTAGAATTTTACAAGGCAGCTGGCCACTCCGGGTCACCTTGCACAGGACACTAACCATGGCCTTTCCCCAGAGAAACAAAAGTCACCAGGCCAGGTTCCTGATGTCAGTTTTCAGAGGGCACGAGGCACTGTCAAACCAGCCACAGTTGCCTCTGTGGGTACCTTGCATCTGAGAGATATCGTGACCTGTTCACAATTTCAGAAGGCAGCCGGCCACTCCAGACCACATGGTCCTGGACACGAACCATGGCCTTTCCCCAGACAAACAAAATTCACCAGGCCCGGCTCCTGATGTCAGTTTGCAGAAGGCACTTGGCACTGTCAAACCAGCCACTGTTGCCTCTGGGGGCACCTAGCATCTGGGAGGTATCCTGATCCGTTCAGAATTTCAGAAGGGAGCCGGCCACTCCGGGCCACTGGGCCATGGACATGAATGATGGCCTTTCCCCAGAGAAACAAAAGTCACCAGGCTAGGTTCCTGATGTCAGTTTGCAGGAGGCACTTGGCACTGTCAAAGCAGCCACAGTTGCCTCTGAGGTCACTTTGCATCTGGGAGGCATCCTGATCCGTTCGGAATTTCAGCATGCAGCCGGCCACTGCGGACCACGGGGCCCTGGGCACGAACGATGGCCTTTCCCCAGAGAAACAAAAGTCACCAGGCCAGGTTCCTGATGTCAGTTTGCAGTAGGCACTTGGCACTGTCAAACCAGCCACACTTGCCTCTGAGGGCACCTTGCATCTGGGAGGCATCCTGATCCGTTCGGTGTTTCAGAAGGCAGCCGGCCACGCCGGGCCAATGGACCCTGGACATGAATGATGGTCTTTCCCCAGAGAAACAAAAGTCACCAGGCCAGGTTCCTGATGTCAATACGCAGGAGGCACTTGGCACTGTCAAACCAGCCACAGTTGCCTCTGGGGGCACTTGCGTCTTGGAGGCATCCTGATCCGTTCGGAATTTCAGCAGGCAGCCGGACACCCCGGGCCACGGGGCCCTGTATATGAATGATGGCCTTTCCCCAGAGAAACAAAAGTCACCAGCCTAGGTTCCTGATGTCAATTTGCAGGAGGCACTTGGCACTGTCAAAGCAGCCAGAGTTGCCTGTGGGTGTACCTTGCATCTAGGAGACATCATGATCCGTTCACAATTTCAGAAGGCAGCCGGCCACTGCGGGCCACGGGGCCCTGGACATGAATGATGGCCTTTCCCCAGAGAAACAAAAGTCACCAGTCCAGCTTCCTCATGTCAGTTTGCAGGAGACATTTGGTACTGACAAAGCAGCCACAGTTGCCTCTGGGGGCACTTTGCATTTGGGTGGTATCCTGATTGTTTCGGAATTTCAGGAGGGAGCCGGCCACTCCGGGCCACCGGGCCCTGGATATGAAGGATGGCCTTTCCCCACAGAAACAAAAGTCACCAGCCTAGGTTCCTGATTTCAATTTGCTGGAGGCACTTGGCACTGTCAAACCAGCCACACTTGCCTCTAGGGGCACTTTGCATCTAGGAGACATCATGATCCGTTCACAATTTCAGAAGGCAGACGGCCACTGCGGGCCACGGGGCCCTGGACATGAATGATGGTCTTTCCCCAGAGAAACAAAAGTCACAGGGCTAGGTTCCTGATGTGAATTTGCAGGAGGCACTTGGCACTGTCAAACCAGCCACACTTGCCTCTGGGGGCACTTTGCATCTGGGAGGCATCCTGATCCGTTCGGAATTTTAGCAGGCAGCGGGCTACACCGGACCACGGGGCCCTGGGCACGAACCATGGCATTTCCGCAGACAAACAAAAGTCGCCAGGCCCGGCTCCTGATGTCAGTTTGCAGAAGGCACTTGGCACTGTCAAACCAGCCACTGTTGCCTCTGGGGGCACCTAGCATCTGGGAGGTATCCTGATCCGCTCAGAATTTCAGATGGCAGCCGGCCACTCCGGGCCAGCGGGCCATGGACATGAATGATGGCCTTTCCCCAGAGAAACAAAAGTCACCAGGCTAGGTTCCTGATGTCAGTTTGCAGGAGGCACTTGGCACTGTCAAACCAGCCACAGTTGCCTGTGGGGGTACCTTGCATCTAGGAGACCTCATGATCCGTTCACAATTTCAGAAGGCAGCTGGCCACTCAGGGCCACGGGGCCCTGGACATGAATGATGGCCTTTCCCCAGAGAAACAAAAGTCACCAGGCCAGGTTCCTGATTTCAATTTGCTGGAGGCACTTGGCACTGTCAAACCAGCCACACTTGCCTCTGGGGGCACTTTGCATCTGGGAGGCATCCTGATCCGTTCGGTGTTTCAGCAGGCAGCCGGCCACTCCGGACCACAGGGTCCTGGACACGAACGATGGCCTTTCCCCAGAGAAACAAAAGTCACCAGGCCCGGCTCCTGATGTCAGTTTGCAGGAGGCACTTGGCACTGTCAAAGCAGCCACAATTGCCTCTGAGGGCACCTTGCATCTGGGAGGCATCCTGATCCGTTTGGTGTTTCAGAAGGCAGCCGGCCACACCGGGCCAATGGACCCTGGACATGAATGATGGTCTTTCCCCAGAGAAACAAACTCACCACACCAACTTCCTGATGTCAATACGCAGGAGGCACTTGGCACTGTCAAACCAGCCACACTTGCCTCTGGGGGTACTTGCGTCTGGGAGGCATCCTGATCAGTTCGGAATTTCAGCAGGCAGCCGGCCACTCCGGGCCACGGGGCCCTGGACACGAACCATGGCCTTTCCCCAGACAAACAAAAGTCACCAGGCCCGGCTCCTGATATCAGTTTGCAGAAGGTACTTGGCACTGTCAAACTAGCCACTGTTGCCTCTGGGGGCACCTAGCATCTGGGAGGTATCCTGATCCGCTCAGAATTTCAGAAGGCAGCCGGCCACTCAGGGCCACCGGGCCATGGACATGAATGATGGCCTTTCCCCAGAGAAACAAAAGTCACCAGGCTAGGTTCCTGATTTCAATTTGCTGGAGGCACTTGGCACTGTCAAACCAGCCACAGTTGCCTCTGGGTGCACCTAGCATCTGGGAGACATCCTAATCCTTTTAGAATTTTACAAGGCAGCTGGCCACTCCGGGACACCTTGCACAGGACACTAACCATGGCCTTTCCCCAGAGAAACAAAAGTCACCAGGCTAGGTTCCTGATTTCAATTTGCAGGAGGCACTTGGCACTGTCAAACCAGCCACACTTGCCTCTGGGGGCACTTTGAATCTCGGAGGCATCCTGATCCGTTCGGAATTTCAGCAGGCAGCCCGCCACTGCGGACCACGGGGCACTGGGCACGAACGATGGCCTTTCCCCAGAGAAACAAAAGTCACCAGGCCAGGTTCCTGATGTCAGTTTGCAGGAGGCACTTGGCACTGTCAAACCAGCCACACTTGCCTCTGAGGGCACCTTGCATCTGGGAGGCATCCTGATCCGTTCGGTGTTTCAGAAGGCAGCCGGCCACACCGGGCCAACGGACCCTGGACATGAATGATGGTCTTTCCCCAGAGAAACAAACTCACCACACCAACTTCCTGATGTCAATACGCAGGAGGCACTTGGCACTGTCAAACCAGCCACAGTTGCCTCTGGGGGCACTTGTGTCTGGGTAGCATCCTGATCCGTTCGGAATTTCAGGAGGCAGCCGGCCACTCCGGGCCACGGGGCCCTGGACATGAAGGATGGCCTTTCCCCAGAGAAACAAAAGTCACCAGGCGAGGTTCCTGATGTCAATTTGCAGGAGGCACTTGGCACTGTCAAACCAGCCACAGTTGCCTTTGGGGGTACCTTGCATCTAGGAGACATCATGATCCGTTCACAATTTCAGAAGGCAGCCGGCCACTGCGGGCCACGGGGCCCTGGACATGAATGATGGCCTTTCCCCACAGAAACAAAAGTCACCAGGCCAGGTTCCTGATTTCAATTTGCTGGAGGCACTTGGCACTGTCAAACCAGCCACACTTGCCTCTGGGGGCACTTTGCATCTGGGAGGCATCCTGATCCGTTCGGTGTTTCAGCAGGCAGCCGGCCACTCCGGACCACAGGGTCCTGGACACGACCCATGGCCTTTCCCCAGAGAAACAAAAGTCACAGGGCCAGGTTCCTGATGTCAGTTTGCAGTAGGCACTTGGCACTGTCAAAGCAGCCACAATTGCCTCTGAGGGCACCTTGCATCTGGGAGGCATCCTGATCCGTTTGGTGTTTCAGAAGGCAGCCGGCCACTCAGGGCCACCTTGCTGTGGACACTAACGATGGCCTTCCCCCACAGAAACAAAAGTCACCAGGCCAGGTTCCTCATGTCAGTTTGCAGGAGGCACTTGGCACTGTCAAAGCAGCCACAGTTGCCTCTGGGTGCACCTTGTATCTGGGAGACATCCTGATCCTTTTAGAATTTTACAAGGCAGCTGGCCACTCCGGGCCACCTTGCCCTGGACACTAACCATGGCCTTTCCCCAGAGAAACAAAAGTCACCAGGCCAGGTACCTGATGTCAGTTTTCAGAGGGCACGAGGCACTGTCAAACCAGCCACAGTTGCCTCTGGGGGTACCTTGCATCTGAGAGATATCCTGATCTGTTCACAATTTCAGAAGGCAGCCGGCCACTCCGGACCACAGGGTCCTGGACACGAACCATGGCCTATCCCCAGACAAACAAAAGTCACCAGGCCCGGGTCCTGATGTCAGTTTGCAGGAGGCACTTGGCACTGTCAAAGCAGCCACAGTTGCCTCTGGGGGCATTTTGCATCTGGGAGGTATCCCAATTCGTTCGGAATTGCAGCAGGCAGCCGGCCACTCCGGATCACGGGGCCCTGGGCACGAACCATGGCCTTTCCCCAGAGAAACAAAAGTCACCAGGCCAGGTTCCTGATGTCAGTTTGCAGGAGGCACTTGGCACTGTCAAAGCAGCCACAGTTGCCTCTGAGGGCACCTTGCATCTGGGAGGCATCCTGATCCGTTCGGTGTTTCAGAAGGCAGCCGGCCACACCGGGCCAATGGACCCTGGACATGAATGATGGTCTTTCCCCAGACAAACAAACTCACCACACCAACTTCCTGATGTCAATACGCAGGAGGCACTTGGCACTGTCAAACCAGCCACAGTTGCCTCTGGGGGCACTTGCGTCTGGGAGGCATCCTGATCCGTTCGGAATTTCAGCAGGCAGCCGGCCACTCCGGGCCACGGGGCCCTGGATATGAAGGATGGCCGTTCCCCACAGAAACAAAAGTCACCAGGTTAGGTTCCTGATGTCAATTTGCAGGAGGCACTTGGCACTGTCAAAGCAGCCACACTTGCCTCTGGGGGCACTTTGCATCTGGGAGGTATCCTGATCCGTGTGGAATTTTAGCAGGCAGCGGGCTACACCGGACCAAGGTGCCCTGGACACGACCCATGGCCTTTCCCCAGACAAACAAAAGTCACCAGGCCAGGTTCCTGATGTCAGTTTGCAGGAGGCACTTGGCACTGTCAAACCAGCCACTGTTGCCTGTGGGGGTACCTTGCATCTAGGAGACATCATGATCCGTTCACAATTTCAGAAGGCAGCCGGCCACTGTGGGCCAACGGGCCCTGACATGAAAGATGGCCTTTCCCCAGAGAAAGAAAAGTCACCAGGCTAGGTTCCTGATGTCAATTTGCAGGAGGCACTTGGCACTGTCAAACCAGCCACACTTGCCTCTGAGGGCACTTTGCATCTGGGAGGCATCCTGATCCGTTCGCAATTTCAGCAGGCAGCCGGCCACTCCGGATCACGGGGCCCTGGACACGAACCATGGCCTTTCCCCAGACAAACAAAAGTCACCAGGCCCGGCTCCTGATATCAACTTGCAGAAGGCACTTGGTACTGTCAAACCTGCCACTGTTGCCTCTGGGGGCACCTAGCATCTGGGAGGTATCCTGATCCGCTCAGAATTTCAGAAGGCAGCCGGCAACTGCGGGCCACCAGGCCATGGACATGAATGATGGCCTTTCCCCAGAGAAACAAAAGTCACCAGGCTAGGTTCCTGATGTCAGTTTGCAGGAGGCACTTGGCACTGTCAAAGAAGCCACAGTTGCCTCTGAGGTCACCTTGCATCTGGGAGGCATCCTGATCCGTTCGGAATTTCAGCATGCAGCCGGCCACTGCGGACCACGGTGCCCTGGGCACGAACGATGGCCTTTCCCCAGAGAAACAAAAGTCACCAGGCCAGGTTCCTGATGTCAGTTTGCAGTAGGCACTTGGCACTGTCAAACCAGCCACACTTGCCTCTGAGGGCACCTTGCATCTGGGAGGCATCCTGATCCGTTCGGTGTTTCAGAAGGCAGCCGGCCACGCCGGGCCAATGGACCCTGGACATGAATGATGGTCTTTCCCCAGGGAAACAAAAGTCACCAGGCCAGGTTCCTGATGTCAATACGCAGGAGGCACTTGGCACTGTCAAACCAGCCACAGTTGCCTCTGGGGGCACTTGCGTCTTGGAGGCATCCTGATCCGTTCGGAATTTCAGCAGGCAGCCGGACACTCCGGGCCACGGGGCCCTGGATATGAATGATGGCCTTTCCCCACAGAAACAAAAGTCACCAGCCTAGGTTCCTGATGTCAATTTGCAGGAGGCACTTGGCACTGTCAAACCAGCCAGAGTTGCCTGTGGGTGTACCTTGCATCTAGGAGACATCATGATCCGTTCACAATTTCAGAAGGCAGCCGGCCACTGCGGGCCACGGGGCCCTGGACATGAATGATGGCCTTTCCCCAGAGAAACAAAAGTCACCAGTCCAGCTTCCTCATGTCAGTTTGCAGGAGACATTTGGTACTGACAAAGCAGCCACAGTTGCCTCTGGGGGCACTTTGCATTTGGGTGGTATCCTGATTGTTTCGGAATTTCAGCAGGGAGCCGGCCACTCCGGGCCACCGGGCCCTGGATATGAAGGATGGCCTTTCCCCACAGAAACAAAAGTCACCAGCCTAGGTTCCTGATGTCAATTTGCAGGAGGCACTTGGCGCTGTCAAACCAGCCACTGTTGCCTCTGGGGGCACCTAGCATCTGGGAGGTATCCTGATCCGCTCAGAATTTCAGATGGCAGCCGGCCACTCCGGGCCACCGGGCCATGGACATGAATGATGGCCTTTCCCCACAGAAACAAAAGTCACCAGGCTAGGTTCCTGATTTCAATTAGCTGGAGGCACTTGGCACTGTCAAACCAGCCACACTTGCCTCTGGGGGCACTTTGCATCTGGGAGGCATCCTGATCCGGTCGGAATTTCAGCAGGCAGCCGGCCACTGCGGACCACGGGGCCCTGGGCACGAACGATGGCCTTTCCCCAGAGAAACAAAAGTCACCAGGCCAGGTTCCTGATGTCAGTTTGCAGGAGGCACTTGGCACTGTCAAACCAGCCACAGTTGCCTGTGGGGGTACCTTGCATCTAGGAGACATCATGATCCGTTCACAATTTCAGAAGGCAGCTGGCCACTGCGGGCCACGGGGCCCTGGACATGAATGATGGCCTTTCCCCAGACAAACAATAGTCACCAGGCCAGGTTCCTGATTTCAATTTGCTGGAGGCACTTGGCACTGTCAAACCAGCCACACTTGCCTCTGGGGGCACTTTGCATCTGGGAGGCATCCTGATCCGTTCGGAATTTCAGAAGGCAGCCAGCCACAGCGGAACACAGGGTCCTGGACACGTACGATGGCCTTTCCCCAGAGAAACAAAAGTCACCAGCCTAGGTTCCTGATGTCAATTTGCAGGAGGCACTTGGCACTGTCAAACCAGCCAGAGTTGCCTGTGGGTGTACCTTGCATCTAGGAGACATCATGATCCGTTCACAATTTCAGAAGGCAGCCGGCCACTGCGGGCCACGGGGCCCTGGACATGAATGATGGCCTTTCCCCAGAGAAACAAAAGTCACCAGTCCAGCTTCCTCATGTCAGTTTGCAGGAGACATTTGGTACTGACAAAGCAGCCACAGTTGCCTCTGGGGGCACTTTGCATTTGGGTGGTATCCTGATTGTTTCGGAATTTCAGGAGGGAGCCGGCCACTCCGGGCCACCGGGCCCTGGATATGAAGGATGGCCTTTCCCCACAGAAACAAAAGTCACCAGCCTAGGTTCCTGATTTCAATTTGCTGGAGGCACTTGGCACTGTCAAACCAGCCACACTTGCCTCTAGGGGCACTTTGCATCTAGGAGACATCATGATCCGTTCACAATTTCAGAAGGCAGCCGGCCACTGCGGGCCACGGGGCCCTGGACATGAATGATGGCCTTTCCCCAGAGAAACAAAAGTCACAGGGCTAGGTTCCTGATGTCAATTTGCAGGAGGCACTTGGCACTGTCAAAGCAGCCACAGTTGCCTCTGAGGGCACCTTGCATCTGGGAGGCATCCTGATCCGTTCGGTGTTTCAGAAGGAAGCCGGCCACACCGGGCCAATGGACCCTGGACATGAATGATGGTCTTTCCCCAGACAAACAAACTCACCACACCAACTTCCTGATGTCAATACGCAGGAGGCACTTGGCACTGTCAAACCAGCCACAGTTGCCTCTGGGGGCACTTGCGTCTGGGAGGCATCCTGATCAGTTCGGAATTTCAGCAGGAAGCCGGCCACTCCGGGCCACGGGGCCCAGGATATGAAGGATGGCCGTTCCCCACAGAAACAAATGTCACTAGGCTAGGTTCCTGATTTCAATTTGCTGGAGGCACTTGGCACTGTCAAACCAGCCACACTTGCCTCTGGGGGAACTTTGCATCTCGGAGGCATCCTGATCCTTTCGGAATTTCAGCAGGCAGCCGGCCACTGTGGACCACAGGGCCCTGGGGACGAACGATGGCCTTTCCCCAGAGAATCAAAAGTCACCAGGCCAGGTTCCTGATGTCAGTTTGCAGGAGGCACTTGGCACTGTCAAACCAGCCACAGTTGCCTCTGAGGGCACCTTGCATCTGGGAGGCATCCTGATCCGTTCGGTGTTTCAGAAGGCAGCCAGCCACACCGGGCCAATGGACCCTGGACATGAATGATGGTCTTTCCCCAGACAAACAAACTTACCACACCAACTTCCTGCTGTCAATACGCAGGAGGCACTTGGCACTGTCAAACCAGCCACAGTTGCCTCTGGGGGCACTTTGCATTTGGGTGGTATCCTGATTGTTTCGGAATTTCAGCAGGGAGCCGGCCACTCCGGGCCACGGGGCCCTGGACATGAATGATATCCTTTCCCCAGAGAAACAAAAGTCACAGGGCTAGGTTCCTGATGTCAATTTGCAGGAGGCACTTGGCACTGTCAAACCAGCCACACTTGCCTCTGGGGACACTTTGCATCTGGGAGGTATCCTGATCCGTTCGGAATTTTAGCAGGCAGCGGGCTACACCGGACCACGGGGCCCTGGACACTAGCCATGGCCTTTCCCCAGACAAACAAAAGTCGCCAGGCCCGGCTCCTGATGTCAGTTTGCAGAAGGCACTTGGCGCTGTCAAACCAGCCACTGTCGCCTCTGGGGGCACCTAGCATCTGGGAGGTATCCTGATCCGCTCAGAATTTCAGATGGCAGCCGGCCACTCCGGGCCACCGGGCCATGGACATGAATGATGGCCTTTCCCCAGAGAAACAAAAGTCACCAGGCTAGGTTCCTGATTTCAATTTGCTGGAGGCACTTGGCACTGTCAAACCAGCCACACTTGCCTCTGGGGGCACTTTGCATCTGGGAGGCATCCTGATCCGGTCGGAATTTCAGCAGGCAGCCGGCCACAGCGGACCACGGGGCCCTGGGCACGAACGATGGCCTTTCCCCAGAGAAACAAAAGTCACCAGGCCAGGTTCCTGATGTCAGTTTGCAGGAGGCACTTGGCACTGTCAAAGCAGCCAGAGTTGCCTGTGGGTGTACCTTGCATCTAGGAGACATCATGATCCGTTCACAATTTCAGAAGGCAGCCGGCCACTGCGGGCCACGGGGCCCTGGACATGAATGATGGCCTTTCCCCAGAGAAACAAAAGTCACCAGTCCAGCTTCCTCATGTCAGTTTGCAGGAGACATTTGGTACTGACAAAGCAGCCACAGTTGCCTCTGGGGGCACTTTGCATTTGGGTGGTATCCTGATTGTTTCGGAATTTCAGCAGGGAGCCGGCCACTCCGGGCCACCGGGCCCTGGATATGAAGGATGGCCTTTCCCCACAGAAACAAAAGTCACCAGCCTAGGTTCCTGATGTCAATTTGCAGGAGGCACTTGGCGCTGTCAAACCAGCCACTGTTGCCTCTGGGGGCACCTAGCATCTGGGAGGTATCCTGATCCGCTCAGAATTTCAGATGGCAGCCGGCCACTCCGGGCCACCGGGCCATGGACATGAATGATGGCCTTTCCCCACAGAAACAAAAGTCACCAGGCTAGGTTCCTGATTTCAATTAGCTGGAGGCACTTGGCACTGTCAAACCAGCCACACTTGCCTCTGGGGGCACTTTGCATCTGGGAGGCATCCTGATCCGGTCGGAATTTCAGCAGGCAGCCGGCCACTGCGGACCACGGGGCCCTGGGCACGAACGATGGCCTTTCCCCAGAGAAACAAAAGTCACCAGGCCAGGTTCCTGATGTCAGTTTGCAGGAGGCACTTGGCACTGTCAAACCAGCCACAGTTGCCTGTGGGGGTACCTTGCATCTAGGAGACATCATGATCCGTTCACAATTTCAGAAGGCAGCTGGCCACTGCGGGCCACGGGGCCCTGGACATGAATGATGGCCTTTCCCCAGACAAACAATAGTCACCAGGCCAGGTTCCTGATTTCAATTTGCTGGAGGCACTTGGCACTGTCAAACCAGCCACACTTGCCTCTGGGGGCACTTTGCATCTGGGAGGCATCCTGATCCGTTCGGAATTTCAGAAGGCAGCCAGCCACAGCGGACCACAGGGTCCTGGACACGTACGATGGCCTTTCCCCAGAGAAACAAAAGTCACCAGCCTAGGTTCCTGATGTCAATTTGCAGGAGGCACTTGGCACTGTCAAACCAGCCAGAGTTGCCTGTGGGTGTACCTTGCATCTAGGAGACATCATGATCCGTTCACAATTTCAGAAGGCAGCCGGCCACTGCGGGCCACGGGGCCCTGGACATGAATGATGGCCTTTCCCCAGAGAAACAAAAGTCACCAGTCCAGCTTCCTCATGTCAGTTTGCAGGAGACATTTGGTACTGACAAAGCAGCCACAGTTGCCTCTGGGGGCACTTTGCATTTGGGTGGTATCCTGATTGTTTCGGAATTTCAGGAGGGAGCCGGCCACTCCGGGCCACCGGGCCCTGGATATGAAGGATGGCCTTTCCCCACAGAAACAAAAGTCACCAGCCTAGGTTCCTGATTTCAATTTGCTGGAGGCACTTGGCACTGTCAAACCAGCCACACTTGCCTCTAGGGGCACTTTGCATCTAGGAGACATCATGATCCGTTCACAATTTCAGAAGGCAGCCGGCCACTGCGGGCCACGGGGCCCTGGACATGAATGATGGCCTTTCCCCAGAGAAACAAAAGTCACAGGGCTAGGTTCCTGATGTCAATTTGCAGGAGGCACTTGGCACTGTCAAAGCAGCCACAGTTGCCTCTGAGGGCACCTTGCATCTGGGAGGCATCCTGATCCGTTCGGTGTTTCAGAAGGCAGCCGGCCACACCGGGCCAATGGACCCTGGACATGAATGATGGTCTTTCCCCAGACAAACAAACTCACCACACCAACTTCCTGATGTCAATACGCAGGAGGCACTTGGCACTGTCAAACCAGCCACAGTTGCCTCTGGGGGCACTTGCGTCTGGGAGGCATCCTGATCAGTTCGGAATTTCAGCAGGAAGCCGGCCACTCCGGGCCACCGGGCCCAGGATATGAAGGATGGCCGTTCCCCACAGAAACAAATGTCACTAGGCTAGGTTCCTGATTTCAATTTGCTGGAGGCACTTGGCACTGTCAAACCAGCCACACTTGCCTCTGGGGGAACTTTGCATCTCGGAGGCATCCTGATCCTTTCGGAATTTCAGCAGGCAGCCGGCCACTGTGGACCACAGGGCCCTGGGGACGAACGATGGCCTTTCCCCAGAGAATCAAAAGTCACCAGGCCAGGTTCCTGATGTCAGTTTGCAGGAGGCACTTGGCACTGTCAAACCAGCCACAGTTGCCTCTGAGGGCACCTTGCATCTGGGAGGCATCCTGATCCGTTCGGTGTTTCAGAAGGCAGCCAGCCACACCGGGCCAATGGACCCTGGACATGAATGATGGTCTTTCCCCAGACAAACAAACTTACCACACCAACTTCCTGCTGTCAATACGCAGGAGGCACTTGGCACTGTCAAACCAGCCACAGTTGCCTCTGGGGGCACTTTGCATTTGGGTGGTATCCTGATTGTTTCGGAATTTCAGCAGGGAGCCGGCCACTCCGGGCCACGGGGCCCTGGACATGAATGATATCCTTTCCCCAGAGAAACAAAAGTCACAGGGCTAGGTTCCTGATGTCAATTTGCAGGAGGCACTTGGCACTGTCAAACCAGCCACACTTGCCTCTGGGGACACTTTGCATCTGGGAGGTATCCTGATCCGTTCGGAATTTTAGCAGGCAGCGGGCTACACCGGACCACGGGGCCCTGGACACTAGCCATGGCCTTTCCCCAGACAAACAAAAGTCGCCAGGCCCGGCTCCTGATGTCAGTTTGCAGAAGGCACTTGGCGCTGTCAAACCAGCCACTGTCGCCTCTGGGGGCACCTAGCATCTGGGAGGTATCCTGATCCGCTCAGAATTTCAGATGGCAGCCGGCCACTCCGGGCCACCGGGCCATGGACATGAATGATGGCCTTTCCCCAGAGAAACAAAAGTCACCAGGCTAGGTTCCTGATTTCAATTTGCTGGAGGCACTTGGCACTGTCAAACCAGCCACACTTGCCTCTGGGGGCACTTTGCATCTGGCAGGCATCCTGATCCGGTCGGAATTTCAGCAGGCAGCCGGCCACAGCGGACCACGGGGCCCTGGGCACGAACGATGGCCTTTCCCCAGAGAAACAAAAGTCACCAGGCCAGGTTCCTGATGTCAGTTTGCAGGAGGCACTTGGCACTGTCAAACCAGCCACAGTTGCCTGTGGGGTACCTTGCATCTAGGAGACATCATGATCCGTTCACAATTTCAGAAGGCAGCCGGCCACTGCGGGCCACGGGGCCCTGGACATGAATGATGGCCTTTCCCCACAGAAACAAAAGTCACCAGGCCAGGTTCCTGATTTCAATTTGCTGGAGGCACTTGGCACTGTCAAACCAGCCACACTTGCCTCTGGGGGCACTTTGCATCTGGGAGGCATCCTGATCCGTTCGGTGTTTCAGCAGGCAGCCGGCCACTCCGGACCACAGGGTCCTGGACACGACCCATGGCCTTTCCCCAGAGAAACAAAAGTCACCAGGCCAGGTTCCTGATGTCAGTTTGCAGTAGGCACTTGGCACTGTCAAAGCAGCCACAATTGCCTCTGAGGGCACCTTGCATCTGGGAGGCATCCTGATCCGTTTGGTGTTTCAGAAGGCAGCCGGCCACTCAGGGCCACCTTGCTGTGGACACTAACGATGGCCTTCCCCCACAGAAACAAAAGTCACCAGGCCAGGTTCCTCATGTCAGTTTGCAGGAGGCACTTGGCACTGTCAAAGCAGCCACAGTTGCCTCTGGGTGCACCTTGTATCTGGGAGACATCCTGATCCTTTTAGAATTTTACAAGGCAGCTGGCCACTCCGGGCCACCTTGCCCTGGACACTAACCATGGCCTTTCCCCAGAGAAACAAAAGTCACCAGTCCAGGTTCCTGATGTCAGTTTTCAGAGGGCACGAGGCACTGTCAAACCAGCCACAGTTGCCTCTGGGGGTACCTTGCATCTGAGAGATATCCTGATCTGTTCACAATTTCAGAAGGCAGCCGGCCACTCCGGACCACAGGGTCCTGGACACGAACCATGGCCTATCCCCAGACAAACAAAAGTCACCAGGCCCGGGTCCTGATGTCAGTTTGCAGGAGGCACTTGGCACTGTCAAAGCAGCCACAGTTGCCTCTGGGGGCATTTTGCATCTGGGAGGTATCCCAATTCGTTCGGAATTGCAGCAGGCAGCCGGCCACTCCGGATCACGGGGCCCTGGGCACGAACCATGGCCTTTCCCCAGAGAAACAAAAGTCACCAGGCCAGGTTCCTGATGTCAGTTTGCAGGAGGCACTTGGCACTGTCAAAGCAGCCACAGTTGCCTCTGAGGGCACCTTGCATCTGGGAGGCATCCTGATCCGTTCGGTGTTTCAGAAGGCAGCCAGCCACACCGGGCCAATGGACCCTGGACATGAATGATGGTCTTTCCCCAGACAAACAAACTCACCACACCAACTTCCTGATGTCAATACGCAGGAGGCACTTGGCACTGTCAAACCAGCCACAGTTGCCTCTGGGGGCACTTGCGTCTGGGAGGCATCCTGATCCGTTCGGAATTTCAGCAGGCAGCCGGCCACTCCGGGCCACGGGGCCCTGGATATGAAGGATGGCCGTTCCCCACAGAAACAAAAGTCACCAGGTTAGGTTCCTGATGTCAATTTGCAGGAGGCACTTGGCACTGTCAAAGCAGCCACACTTGCCTCTGGGGGCACTTTGCATCTGGGAGGTATCCTGATCCGTGTGGAATTTTAGCAGGCAGCGGGCTACACCGGACCAAGGTGCCCTGGACACGACCCATGGCCTTTCCCCAGACAAACAAAAGTCACCAGGCCCGGCTCCTGATGTCAGTTTTCAGAGGGCACGAGGCACTGTCAAACCAGCCACAGTTGCCTCTGGGGGTACCTTGCATCTGAGAGTATCCTGATCCGCTCAGAATTTCAGAAGGCAGCCGGCAACTGCGGGCCACCAGGCCATGGACATGAATGATGGCCTTTCCCCAGAGAAACAAAAGTCACCAGCCTAGGTTCCTGATGTCAATTTGCAGGAGGCACTTGGCACTGTCAAACCAGCCAGAGTTGCCTGTGGGTGTACCTTGCATCTAGGAGACATCATGATCCGTTCACAATTTCAGAAGGCAGCCGGCCACTGCGGGCCACGGGGCCCTGGACATGAATGATGGCCTTTCCCCAGAGAAACAAAAGTCACCAGTCCAGCTTCCTCATGTCAGTTTGCAGGAGACATTTGGTACTGACAAAGCAGCCACAGTTGCCTCTGGGGGCACTTTGCATTTGGGTGGTATCCTGATTGTTTCGGAATTTCAGGAGGGAGCCGGCCACTCCGGGCCACCGGGCCCTGGATATGAAGGATGGCCTTTCCCCACAGAAACAAAAGTCACCAGCCTAGGTTCCTGATTTCAATTTGCTGGAGGCACTTGGCACTGTCAAACCAGCCACACTTGCCTCTAGGGGCACTTTGCATCTAGGAGACATCATGATCCGTTCACAATTTCAGAAGGCAGCCGGCCACTGCGGGCCACGGGGCCCTGGACATGAATGATGGCCTTTCCCCAGAGAAACAAAAGTCACAGGGCTAGGTTCCTGATGTCAATTTGCAGGAGGCACTTGGCACTGTCAAAGCAGCCACAGTTGCCTCTGAGGGCACCTTGCATCTGGGAGGCATCCTGATCCGTTCGGTGTTTCAGAAGGCAGCCGGCCACACCGGGCCAATGGACCCTGGACATGAATGATGGTCTTTCCCCAGACAAACAAACTCACCACACCAACTTCCTGATGTCAATACGCAGGAGGCACTTGGCACTGTCAAACCAGCCACAGTTGCCTCTGGGGGCACTTGCGTCTGGGAGGCATCCTGATCAGTTCGGAATTTCAGCAGGAAGCCGGCCACTCCGGGCCACCGGGCCCAGGATATGAAGGATGGCCGTTCCCCACAGAAACAAATGTCACTAGGCTAGGTTCCTGATTTCAATTTGCTGGAGGCACTTGGCACTGTCAAACCAGCCACACTTGCCTCTGGGGGAACTTTGCATCTCGGAGGCATCCTGATCCTTTCGGAATTTCAGCAGGCAGCCGGCCACTGTGGACCACAGGGCCCTGGGGACGAACGATGGCCTTTCCCCAGAGAATCAAAAGTCACCAGGCCAGGTTCCTGATGTCAGTTTGCAGGAGGCACTTGGCACTGTCAAACCAGCCACAGTTGCCTCTGAGGGCACCTTGCATCTGGGAGGCATCCTGATCCGTTCGGTGTTTCAGAAGGCAGCCAGCCACACCGGGCCAATGGACCCTGGACATGAATGATGGTCTTTCCCCAGACAAACAAACTTACCACACCAACTTCCTGCTGTCAATACGCAGGAGGCACTTGGCACTGTCAAACCAGCCACAGTTGCCTCTGGGGGCACTTTGCATTTGGGTGGTATCCTGATTGTTTCGGAATTTCAGCAGGGAGCCGGCCACTGCGGGCCACGGGGCCCTGGACATGAATGATATCCTTTCCCCAGAGAAACAAAAGTCACAGGGCTAGGTTCCTGATGTCAATTTGCAGGAGGCACTTGGCACTGTCAAACCAGCCACACTTGCCTCTGGGGACACTTTGCATCTGGGAGGTATCCTGATCCGTTCGGAATTTTAGCAGGCAGCGGGCTACACCGGACCACGGGGCCCTGGACACTAGCCATGGCCTTTCCCCAGACAAACAAAAGTCGCCAGGCCCGGCTCCTGATGTCAGTTTGCAGAAGGCACTTGGCGCTGTCAAACCAGCCACTGTCGCCTCTGGGGGCACCTAGCATCTGGGAGGTATCCTGATCCGCTCAGAATTTCAGATGGCAGCCGGCCACTCCGGGCCACCGGGCCATGGACATGAATGATGGCCTTTCCCCAGAGAAACAAAAGTCACCAGGCTAGGTTCCTGATTTCAATTTGCTGGAGGCACTTGGCACTGTCAAACCAGCCACACTTGCCTCTGGGGGCACTTTGCATCTGGCAGGCATCCTGATCCGGTCGGAATTTCAGCAGGCAGCCGGCCACAGCGGACCACGGGGCCCTGGGCACGAACGATGGCCTTTCCCCAGAGAAACAAAAGTCACCAGGCCAGGTTCCTGATGTCAGTTTGCAGGAGGCACTTGGCACTGTCAAACCAGCCACAGTTGCCTGTGGGGTACCTTGCATCTAGGAGACATCATGATCCGTTCACAATTTCAGAAGGCAGCCGGCCACTGCGGGCCACGGGGCCCTGGACATGAATGATGGCCTTTCCCCACAGAAACAAAAGTCACCAGGCCAGGTTCCTGATTTCAATTTGCTGGAGGCACTTGGCACTGTCAAACCAGCCACACTTGCCTCTGGGGGCACTTTGCATCTGGGAGGCATCCTGATCCGTTCGGTGTTTCAGCAGGCAGCCGGCCACTCCGGACCACAGGGTCCTGGACACGACCCATGGCCTTTCCCCAGAGAAACAAAAGTCACCAGGCCAGGTTCCTGATGTCAGTTTGCAGTAGGCACTTGGCACTGTCAAAGCAGCCACAATTGCCTCTGAGGGCACCTTGCATCTGGGAGGCATCCTGATCCGTTTGGTGTTTCAGAAGGCAGCCGGCCACTCAGGGCCACCTTGCTGTGGACACTAACGATGGCCTTCCCCCACAGAAACAAAAGTCACCAGGCCAGGTTCCTCATGTCAGTTTGCAGGAGGCACTTGGCACTGTCAAAGCAGCCACAGTTGCCTCTGGGTGCACCTTGTATCTGGGAGACATCCTGATCCTTTTAGAATTTTACAAGGCAGCTGGCCACTCCGGGCCACCTTGCCCTGGACACTAACCATGGCCTTTCCCCAGAGAAACAAAAGTCACCAGTCCAGGTTCCTGATGTCAGTTTTCAGAGGGCACGAGGCACTGTCAAACCAGCCACAGTTGCCTCTGGGGGTACCTTGCATCTGAGAGATATCCTGATCTGTTCACAATTTCAGAAGGCAGCCGGCCACTCCGGACCACAGGGTCCTGGACACGAACCATGGCCTATCCCCAGACAAACAAAAGTCACCAGGCCCGGGTCCTGATGTCAGTTTGCAGGAGGCACTTGGCACTGTCAAAGCAGCCACAGTTGCCTCTGGGGGCATTTTGCATCTGGGAGGTATCCCAATTCGTTCGGAATTGCAGCAGGCAGCCGGCCACTCCGGATCACGGGGCCCTGGGCACGAACCATGGCCTTTCCCCAGAGAAACAAAAGTCACCAGGCCAGGTTCCTGATGTCAGTTTGCAGGAGGCACTTGGCACTGTCAAAGCAGCCACAGTTGCCTCTGAGGGCACCTTGCATCTGGGAGGCATCCTGATCCGTTCGGTGTTTCAGAAGGCAGCCAGCCACACCGGGCCAATGGACCCTGGACATGAATGATGGTCTTTCCCCAGACAAACAAACTCACCACACCAACTTCCTGATGTCAATACGCAGGAGGCACTTGGCACTGTCAAACCAGCCACAGTTGCCTCTGGGGGCACTTGCGTCTGGGAGGCATCCTGATCCGTTCGGAATTTCAGCAGGCAGCCGGCCACTCCGGGCCACGGGGCCCTGGATATGAAGGATGGCCGTTCCCCACAGAAACAAAAGTCACCAGGTTAGGTTCCTGATGTCAATTTGCAGGAGGCACTTGGCACTGTCAAAGCAGCCACACTTGCCTCTGGGGGCACTTTGCATCTGGGAGGTATCCTGATCCGTGTGGAATTTTAGCAGGCAGCGGGCTACACCGGACCAAGGTGCCCTGGACACGACCCATGGCCTTTCCCCAGACAAACAAAAGTCACCAGGCCCGGCTCCTGATGTCAGTTTTCAGAGGGCACGAGGCACTGTCAAACCAGCCACAGTTGCCTCTGGGGGTACCTTGCATCTGAGAGTATCCTGATCCGCTCAGAATTTCAGAAGGCAGCCGGCAACTGCGGGCCACCAGGCCATGGACATGAATGATGGCCTTTCCCCAGAGAAACAAAAGTCACCAGGCTAGGTTCCTGATGTCAGTTTGCAGGAGGCACTTGGCACTGTCAAAGAAGCCACAGTTGCCTCTGAGGTCACCTTGCATCTGGGAGGCATCCTGATCCGTTCGGAATTTCAGCATGCAGCCGGCCACTGCGGACCACGGGGCCCTGGGCACGAACGATGGCCTTTCCCCAGAGAAACAAAAGTCACCAGGCCAGGTTCCTGATGTCAGTTTGCAGTAGGCACTTGGCACTGTCAAACCAGCCACACTTGCCTCTGAGGGCACCTTGCATCTGGGAGGCATCCTGATCCGTTCGGTGTTTCAGAAGGCAGCCGGCCACGCCGGGCCAATGGACCCTGGACATGAATGATGGTCTTTCCCCAGGGAAACAAAAGTCACCAGGCCAGGTTCCTGATGTCAATACGCAGGAGGCACTTGGCACTGTCAAACCAGCCACAGTTGCCTCTGGGGGCACCTTGCGTCTTGGAGGCATCCTGATCCGTTCGGAATTTCAGCAGGCAGCCGGACACTCCGGGCCACGGGGCCCTGGATATGAATGATGGCCTTTCCCCACAGAAACAAAAGTCACCAGCCTAGGTTCCTGATGTCAATTTGCAGGAGGCACTTGGCACTGTCAAAGCAGCCAGAGTTGCCTGTGGGTGTACCTTGCATCTAGGAGACATCATGATCCGTTCACAATTTCAGAAGGCAGCCGGCCACTGCGGGCCACGGGGCCCTGGACATGAATGATGGCCTTTCCCCAGAGAAACAAAAGTCACCAGTCCAGCTTCCTCATGTCAGTTTGCAGGAGACATTTGGTACTGACAAAGCAGCCACAGTTGCCTCTGGGGGCACTTTGCATTTGGGTGGTATCCTGATTGTTTCGGAATTTCAGCAGGGAGCCGGCCACTCCGGGCCACCGGGCCCTGGATATGAAGGATGGCCTTTCCCCACAGAAACAAAAGTCACCAGCCTAGGTTCCTGATGTCAATTTGCAGGAGGCACTTGGCGCTGTCAAACCAGCCACTGTTGCCTCTGGGGGCACCTAGCATCTGGGAGGTATCCTGATCCGCTCAGAATTTCAGAAGGCAGCCGGCCACTCCGGGCCACCGGGCCATGGACATGAATGATGGCCTTTCCCCACAGAAACAAAAGTCACCAGGCTAGGTTCCTGATTTCAATTAGCTGGAGGCACTTGGCACTGTCAAACCAGCCACACTTGCCTCTGGGGGCACTTTGCATCTGGGAGGCATCCTGATCCGGTCGGAATTTCAGCAGGCAGCCGGCCACTGCGGACCACGGGGCCCTGGGCACGAACGATGGCCTTTCCCCAGAGAAACAAAAGTCACCAGGCCAGGTTCCTGATGTCAGTTTGCAGGAGGCACTTGGCACTGTCAAACCAGCCACAGTTGCCTGTGGGGGTACCTTGCATCTAGGAGACATCATGATCCGTTCACAATTTCAGAAGGCAGCCAGCCACTGCGGGCCACGGGGCCCTGGACATGAATGATGGCCTTTCCCCAGACAAACAATAGTCACCAGGCCAGGTTCCTGATTTCAATTTGCTGGAGGCACTTGGCACTGTCAAACCAGCCACACTTGCCTCTGGGGGCACTTTGCATCTGGGAGGCATCCTGATCCGTTCGGAATTTCAGAAGGCAGCCAGCCACAGCGGACCACAGGGTCCTGGACACGTACGATGGCCTTTCCCCAGAGAAACAAAAGTCACCAGCCTAGGTTCCTGATGTCAATTTGCAGGAGGCACTTGGCACTGTCAAACCAGCCAGAGTTGCCTGTGGGTGTACCTTGCATCTAGGAGACATCATGATCCGTTCACAATTTCAGAAGGCAGCCGGCCACTGCGGGCCACGGGGCCCTGGACATGAATGATGGCCTTTCCCCAGAGAAACAAAAGTCACCAGTCCAGCTTCCTCATGTCAGTTTGCAGGAGACATTTGGTACTGACAAAGCAGCCACAGTTGCCTCTGGGGGCACTTTGCATTTGGGTGGTATCCTGATTGTTTCGGAATTTCAGGAGGGAGCCGGCCACTCCGGGCCACCGGGCCCTGGATATGAAGGATGGCCTTTCCCCACAGAAACAAAAGTCACCAGCCTAGGTTCCTGATTTCAATTTGCTGGAGGCACTTGGCACTGTCAAACCAGCCACACTTGCCTCTAGGGGCACTTTGCATCTAGGAGACATCATGATCCGTTCACAATTTCAGAAGGCAGCCGGCCACTGCGGGCCACGGGGCCCTGGACATGAATGATGGCCTTTCCCCAGAGAAACAAAAGTCACAGGGCTAGGTTCCTGATGTCAATTTGCAGGAGGCACTTGGCACTGTCAAACCAGCCACACTTGCCTCTGGGGGCACTTTGCATCTGGGAGGCATCCTGATCCGTTCGGAATTTTAGCAGGCAGCGGGCTACACCGGACCACGGGGCCCTGGGCACGAACCATGGCATTTCCGCAGACAAACAAAAGTCGCCAGGCCCGGCTCCTGATGTCAGTTTGCAGAAGGCACTTGGTGCTGTCAAACCAGCCACTGTTGCCTCTGGGGGCACCTAGCATCTGGGAGGTATCCTGATCCGCTCAGAATTTCAGATGGCAGCCGGCCACTCCGGGCCAGCGGGCCATGGACATGAATGATGGCCTTTCCCCAGAGAAACAAAAGTCACCAGGCTAGGTTCCTGATGTCAGTTTGCAGGAGGCACTTGGCACTGTCAAACCAGCCACAGTTGCCTGTGGGGGTACCTTGCATCTAGGAGACGTCATGATCCGTTCACAATTTCAGAAGGCAGCTGGCCACTCAGGGCCACGGGGCCCTGGACATGAATGATGGCCTTTCCCCAGAGAAACAAAAGTCACCAGGCCAGGTTCCTGATTTCAATTTGCTGGAGGCACTTGGCACTGTCAAACCAGCCACACTTGCCTCTGGGGGCACTTTGCATCTGGGAGGCATCCTGATCCGTTCGGTGTTTCAGCAGGCAGCCGGCCACTCCGGACCACAGGGTCCTGGACACGAACGATGGCCTTTCCCCAGAGAAACAAAAGTCACCAGGCCCGGCTCCTGATGTCAGTTTGCAGGAGGCACTTGGCACTGTCAAAGCAGCCACAATTGCCTCTGAGGGCACCTTGCATCTGGGAGGCATCCTGATCCGTTTGGTGTTTCAGAAGGCAGCCGGCCACACCGGGCCAATGGACCCTGGACATGAATGATGGTCTTTCCCCAGAGAAACAAACTCACCACACCAACTTCCTGATGTCAATACGCAGGAGGCACTTGGCACTGTCAAACCAGCCACAGTTGCCTCTGGGTGTACTTGCGTCTGGGAGGCATCCTGATCAGTTCGGAATTTCAGCAGGCAGCCGGCCACACCGGGCCACGGGGCCCTGGACACGAACCATGGCCTTTCCCCAGACAAACAAAAGTCACCAGGCCCGGCTCCTGATATCAGTTTGCAGAAGGTACTTGGCACTGTCAAACTAGCCACTGTTGCCTCTGGGGGCACCGAGCATCTGGGAGGTATCCTGATCCGCTCAGAATTTCAGAAGGCAGCCGGCCACTCAGGGCCACCGGGCCATGGACATGAATGATGGCCTTTCCCCCACAGAAACAAAAGTCACCAGGCTAGGTTCCTGATTTCAATTTGCTGGAGGCACTTGGCACTGTCAAACCAGCCACAGTTGCCTCTGGGTGCACCTAGCATCTGGGAGACATCCTAATCCTTTTAGAATTTTAGCAGGCAGCTGGCCACTCCGGGACACCTTGCACAGGACACTAACCATGGCCTTTCCCCAGAGAAACAAAAGTCACCAGGCTAGGTTCCTGATTTCAATTTGCAGGAGGCACTTGGCACTGTCAAACCAGCCACACTTGCCTCTGGGGGCACTTTGAATCTCGGAGGCATCCTGATCCGTTCGGAATTTCAGCAGGCAGCCCGCCACTGCGGACCACGGGGCACTGGGCACGAACGATGGCCTTTCCCCAGAGAAACAAAAGTCACCAGGCCAGGTTCCTGATGTCAGTTTGCAGGAGGCACTTGGCACTGTCAAACCAGCCACAGTTGCCTCTGAGGGCACCTTGCATCTGGGAGGCATCCTGATCCGTTCGGTGTTTCAGAAGGCAGCCGGCCACACCGGGCCAATGGACCCTGGACATGAATGATGGTCTTTCCCCAGACAAACAAACTCACCACACCAACTTCCTGATGTCAATACGCAGGAGGCACTTGGCACTGTCAAACCAGCCACAGTTGCCTCTGGGGGCACTTGCGTCTGGGAGGCATCCTGATCAGTTCGGAATTTCAGCAGGAAGCCGGCCACTCCGGGCCACGGGGCCCAGGATATGAAGGATGGCCGTTCCCCACAGAAACAAATGTCACTAGGCTAGGTTCCTGATTTCAATTTGCTGGAGGCACTTGGCACTGTCAAACCAGCCACACTTGCCTCTGGGGGAACTTTGCATCTCGGAGGCATCCTGATCCTTTCGGAATTTCAGCAGGCAGCCGGCCACTGTGGACCACAGGGCCCTGGGGACGAACGATGGCCTTTCCCCAGAGAAACAAAAGTCACCAGGCCAGGTTCCTGATGTCAGTTTGCAGGAGGCACTTGGCACTGTCAAAGCAGCCACAGTTGCCTCTGAGGGCACCTTGCATCTGGGAGGCATCCTGATCCGTTCGGTGTTTCAGAAGGCAGCCAGCCACACCGGGCCAATGGACCCTGGACATGAATGATGGTCTTTCCCCAGACAAACAAACTTACCACACCAACTTCCTGCTGTCAATACGCCGGAGGCACTTGGCACTGTCAAACCAGCCACAGTTGCCTCTGGGGGCACTTTGCATTTGGGTGGTATCCTGATTGTTTCGGAATTTCAGCAGGGAGCCGGCCACTCCGGGCCACCGGGCCCTGGATATGAAGGATGGCCTTTCCCCAGAGAAACAAAAGTCACCAGGCTAGGTTCCTGATGTCAATTTGCAGGAGGCACTTGGCACTGTCAAACCAGCCACTGTTGCCTCTGGGGGCACCTAGCATCTGGGAGGTATCCTGATCCGGTCGGAATTTCAGCAGGCAGCCGGCCACTGCGGACCACGGGGCCCTGGGCACGAACGATGGCCTTTCCCCAGAGAAACAAAAGTCACCAGGCCAGGTTCCTGATGTCAGTTTGCAGGAGGCACTTGGCACTGTCAAACCAGCCACAGTTGCCTGTGGGGTACCTTGCATCTAGAAGACACCATGATCCGTTCACAATTTCAGAAGGCAGCCGGCCACTGCGGGCCACGGGCCCCTGGACATGAATGATGGCCTTTCCCCACAGAAACAAAAGTCACCAGGCCAGGTTCCTGATTTCAATTTGCTGGAGGCACTTGGCACTGTCAAACCAGCCACACTTGCCTCTGGGGGCACTTTGCATCTGGGAGGCATCCTGATCCGTTCGGTGTTTCAGCAGGCAGCCGGCCACTCCGGACCACAGGGTCCTGGACACGAACCATGGCCTTTCCCCAGAGAAACAAAAGTCACCAGGCCAGGTTCCTGATGTCAGTTTGCAGGAGGCACTTGGCACTGTCAAAGCAGCCACAATTGCCTCTGAGGGCACCTTGCATCTGGGAGGCATCCTGATCCGTTTGGTGTTTCAGAAGGCAGCCGGCCACTCAGGGCCACCTTGCTGTGGACACTAACGATGGCCTTCCCCCACAGAAACAAAAGTCACCAGGCCAGGTTCCTCATGTCAGTTTGCAGGAGGCACTTGGCACTGTCAAAGCAGCCACAGTTGCCTCTGGGTGCACCTTGTATCTGGGAGACATCCTGATCCTTTTAGAATTTTACAAGGCAGCTGGCCACTCCGGGCCACCTTGCCCTGGACACTAACCATGGCCTTTCCCCAGAGAAACAAAAGTCACCAGTCCAGGTTCCTGATGTCAGTTTTCAGAGGGCACGAGGCACTGTCAAACCAGCCACAGTTGCCTCTGGGGGTACCTTGCATCTGAGAGATATCCTGATCTGTTCACAATTTCAGAAGGCAGCCGGCAACTCCGGACCAGAGGGTCCTGGACACGAACCATGGCCTATCCCCAGACAAACAAAAGTCACCAGGCCCGGCTCCTGATGTCAGTTTGCAGGAGGCACTTGGCACTGTCAAAGCAGCCACAGTTGCCTCTGGGGGCATTTTGCATCTGGGAGGTATCCCAATTCGTTCGGAATTGCAGCAGGCAGCCGGCCACTCCGGATCACGGGGCACTGGGCACGAACCATGGCCTTTCCCCAGAGAAACAAAAGTCACCAGGCCAGGTTCCTGATGTCAGTTTGCAGGAGGCACTTGGCACTGTCAAAGCAGCCACAGTTGCCTCTGAGGGCACCTTGCATCTGGGAGGCATCCTGATCCGTTCGGTGTTTCAGAAGGCAGCCGGCCACACAGGGCCAATGGACCCTGGACATGAATGATGGTCTTTCCCCAGACAAACAAACTCACCACACCAACTTCCTGATGTCAATACGCAGGAGGCACTTGGCACTGTCAAACCAGCCACAGTTGCCTCTGGGGGCACTTGCGTCTGGGAGGCATCCTGATCCGTTCGGAATTTCAGCAGGCAGCCGGCCACTCCGGGCCACGGGGCCCTGGATATGAAGGATGGCCGTTCCCCACAGAAACAAAAGTCACCAGGTTAGGTTCCTGATGTCAATTTGCAGGAGGCACTTGGCACTGTCAAACCAGCCACACTTGCCTCTGAGGGCACTTTGCATCTGGGAGGCATCCTGATCCGTTCGCAATTTCAGCAGGCAGCCGGCCACTCCGGACCACGGGGCCCTGGACGCGAACCATGGCCTTTCCCCAGAGAAACAAATGTCACCAGGCTAGGTTCCTGATGTTAGTTTGCAGGAGGCACTTGGCACTGTCAAACCAGCCACAGTTACCTCTGGGTGCACCTTGTATCTGGGAGACATCCTGATCCTTTTAGAATTGCACAAGGCAGCTGGCCACTCCAGGCCACCTTGCCCTGGGCACGAACGATGGCCTTTCCCCAGAGAAACAAAAGTCACCAGGCCAGGTTCCTGATGTCAGATTTCAGAGGGTACGAGGCACTGTCAAACCAGCCACAGTTGCCTCTGGGTGCACTTCGCATCTGAGAGATATCCTGATCCATTCACAATTTCAGAAGGCATCCGGCCACTCCGGGCCACAGGGTCCTGGACATTAACCATTGCCTTTCCCCAGAGAAACAAAAGTCACCAGGCCAGCTTCCTCATGTCAGTTTGCAGGAGACATTTGGTACTGACAAACCATCCACAGCTGCCTCTGGGGGCACGTTGCATTTGGGAGGTATCCTGATTGTTTCGGAATTTCAGCGGGCAGCCGGCCACTCCGGGCCACCGGGCCATGGACATGAATGATGGCCTTTCCCCAGAGAAAAAAAAGTCACCAGGCCAGGTTCCTGATTTCAATTTGCTGGAGGCACTTGGCACTGTCAAACCAGCCACACATGCCTCTGGGGGTACTTTGCATCTGGGAGGCATCCTGATCCGTTCAGAATTTCAGAAGGCAGCCGGCCACTCCGGACCACGGGGCCCTGGGCACGAACGATGGCCTTTCCCCAGAGAAACAAAAGTCACCAGGCCAGGTCCCTGATGTCAGTTTGCAGGAGGCACTTGGCACTGTCAAAGCAGCCACAGTTGCCTCTGGGGGCACCTTGCATCTGGGAGGCATCCTGATCCGTTTGGTGTTTCAGAAGGCAGCCGGCAACTCCAGGCCACCGGGCCACGGACATGAATGATGGCCTTTCCCCACAGAAACAAAAGTCACCAGGCTAGGTTCCTGATTTCAATTTGCTGGAGGCACTTGGCACTGTCAAACCAGCCACTGTTGCCTCTGGGTGCACCTTGTATCTGGGAGGCATCCTGATCCTTTTAGAATTTTACAAGGCAGCTGGCCACTCCGGGACACCTTGCCCTGGACACTAACAATGGCCTTTCCCCAGAGAAACAAAAGTCACCAGGCCAGGTTCCTGATGTCAATTTGCAGGAGGCACTTGGCACTGTCAAACCAGCTACACTTGCCTCTGGGGGCACTTTGCATCTGGGAGGCATCCTGATCCGTTCGCAATTTCAGCAGGCAGCCGGCCACAGCGGACCACGGGGCCCTGGGCACGAACGATGGCCTTTCCCCAGAGAAACAAAAGTCACCAGGCCAGGTTCCTGATGTCACTTTGCAGTAGGCACTTGGCACTGTCAAACCAGCCACAGTTGCCTCTGAGGGCACCTTGCATCTGGGAGGCATCCTGATCCGTTTGGTGTTTCAGAAGGCAGCTGGCCACTCCGGGCCACCTTGCCGTGGACACTAACGATGGCCTTCCCCCACAGAAACAAAAGTCACCAGGCCAGGTTCCTCATGTCAGTTTGCAGGAGGCACTTGGCACTGTCAAACCAGCCACAGTTGCCTCTGGGTGCACCTTGTATCTGGGAGACATCCTGATCCTTTTAGAATTTTACAAGGCAGCTGGCCACTCCGGGCCACCTTGCCCTGGACACTAACCATGGCCTTTCCCCAGAGAAACAAAAGTCACCAGGCCAGGTTCCTGATGTCAGTTTTCAGAGGGCACGAGGCACTGTCAAACCAGCCACAGTTGCCTCTGGGGGTACCTTGCATCTGAGAGATATCCTGATCTGTTCACAATTTCAGAAGGCAGCCGGCCACTCCGGACCACAGGGTCCTGGACACGAACCATGGCCTTTCCCCAGACAAACAAAAGTCACCAGGCCCGGCTCCTGATGTCAGTTTGCAGAAGGCACTTGGCACTGTCAAACCAGCCACACTTGCCTCTGGGGGCACCTAGCATCTAGGAGGTATCCTGATCCGTTCAGAATTTCAGAATGCAGCCGGCCACTCCGGGCCACTGGGCCATGGACATGAATGATGGCCTTTCCCCAGAGAAACAAAAGTCACCAGGCCAGGTTCCTCATGTTAGTTTGCAGGAGGCACTTGGCACTGTCAAACCAGCCACAGTTGCCTCTGAGGGCACCTTGCATCTGGGAGGCATCCTGATCCATTCGGTGCTTCAGAAGGCAGCCGGCCACACCGGGCCAATGGACCCTGGACATGAATGATGGTCTTTCCCCAGAGAAACAAACTCACCACACCAACTTCCTGATGTCAATAAGCAGGAGGCACTTGGCACTGTCAAACCAGCCACACTTGCCTCTGGGGGCACTTGCATCTGGGAGGTATCCTGATCCGTTTGGAATTTCAGCAGGCAGCCGGCCACTCCGGGCCACGGGGCCCTGGACATGAAGGATGGCCTTTCCCCACAGAAACAAAAGTCACCAGCCTAGGTTCCTGATGTCAATTTGCAGGAGGCACTTGGCACTGTCAAACCAGCTACACTTGCCTGTGGGGGTACCTTGCATCTAGGAGACATCATGATCCGTTCACAATTTCAGAAGGCAGCCGGCCACTGCGGGCCACAGGGCCATGGACATGAATGATGGCCTTTCCCCAGAGAAACAAAAGTCACCAGGCTAGGTTCCTGATTTCAATTTGCTGGAGGCACTTGGCACTGTCAAACCAGCCACACTTGCCTCTGGGGGCACTTTGCATCTGGGAGGCATCCTGATCCGTTCGCAATTTCAGCAGGCAGCCGGCCACAGCGGACCACGGGGCCCTGGGCACGAACGATGGCCTTTCCCCAGAGAAACAAAAGTCACCAGGCCAGGTTCCTGATGTCACTTTGCAGTAGGCACTTGGCACTGTCAAACCAGCCACAGTTGCCTCTGAGGGCACCTTGCATCTGGGAGGCATCCTGATCCGTTTGGTGTTTCAGAAAGCAGCTGGCCACTCCGGGCCACCTTGCCGTGGACACTAACGATGGCCTTCCCCCACAGAAACAAAAGTCACCAGGCCTGCTTCCTCATGTCAGTTTGCAGGAGACATTTGGTATTGACAAACCATCCACAGTTGCCTCTGGGGGCACGTTGCATTTGGGAGGTATCCTGATTGTTTCGGAATTTCAGCAGGGAGCCGGCCACTGAGGGCCATCGGGCCCTGGACATGAATGATGGTCTTTCCCCAGAGAAACAAACTCACCACACCAACTTCCTGATGTCAGTACGCAGGAGGCACTTGGCACTGTCAAACCAGCCACACTTGCCTCTAGGGGCAGTTGCGTCTTGGAGGCATCCTGATCCGTTCTGTGTTTCAGAAGGCAACCGTCCACTCCGGGCCACCGGGCCCTGGACACGAACCACGGCCTTTCCCCAGAGAGACAAAACTCAACAACCCAGGTTCCTGATGTCTGTTTGCAGGGGGCATTTGGCACTGTCAAACCAGCCACAGTTGCCTCTGGGGTCACTTTGCATCTGGGAGGCATCCTGATCCGTTCAGAATTTCAGCAGGCAGCCGGCCACTCAGGGCCACAGGGCCATGGACACGAAAAATGGCCTTTCCCCATACAAAGAAAAGTCACCGGCCCAGCTTCCTGATGTCAGTTTGCAGGAGGCATTTGGCATTCAACAAACCAGCAACACTTGCCTCTGTGGGCACATTGCATCTGGGAGGCATCCTGATCCGTTCGGAATTTGAGCAGGCAGCCGGCCACTGCGGACCACGGGGCCCTGGACAAGAACGATGGCCTTTCCCCAGACAAACAAAAGTCACCAGGGTAGGTTCCTGATGTCAGTTTGCCGCAGGCACTTGGCACTGTCAAACCAGCCACACTTGCCTCTGGGGGCATTTTGCATCTGGGAGGTATCCCGATCCGTTCGGAATTGCAGCAGGCAGCCGGCCACTCTGGGCCACGGGGCCCTGGACATGAATGATGGCCTTTCCCCACAGAAACAAAAGTCACCAGGCCAGGTTCCTCATGTTAGTTTGCAGGAGGCACTTGGCATTGTCAAACCAGCCACAGTTACCTCTGGGTGCACCTTGTATCTGGGAGACATCCTGAAGCGTTTTAGAATTTTACAAGGCAGCCGGCCACTCCGGACCACAGGGTCCTGGACACGAACCATGGCCTTTCCCCAGAGAAACAAAAGTCACCAGGCCCGGCTCCTGATGTCAGTTTGCAGAAGGCACTTTGTACTGTCAAACCAGCCACTGTTGCCTCTGGGGGCACCTAGCATCTGGGAGACATCATGATCCGTTCAGAATTTCAGCAGGCAGCCGGACACACCGGACCACGGGGCCCTGGACACGAACGATGACCTTTCCCCAGAGAAACAAAAGTCGCCAGGCCAGGTTCCAGATGTCAGTACGCAGGAGGCACTTGGCACTGTCAAACCAGCCACAGTTGCCTCTGAGGGCACCTTGCATCTGGGAGGCATCCTGATCCGTTCGGTGTTTCAGAAGGCAGCCGGCCACACCGGGCCAACGGACCCTGGACATGAATGATGGTCTTTCCCCAGAGAAACAAAAGTCACCAGCCTAGGTTCCTGATGTCAATTTGCAGGAGGCACTTGGCACTGTCAAACCAGCCACAGTTGCCTCTGGGGGCACTTTGCATCTGGGAGGTATCCTGATCCGTTCGGAATTTTAGCAGGCAGCCGGCCACTCCGGGCCACCGGGCCATGGACATGAATGATGGCCTTTCCCCAGAGAAACAAAAGTCACCAGGCTAGGTTCCTGATGTCAGTTTGCAGGAGGCACTTGGCACTGTCAAACCAGCCACACTTGCCTCTAGGGGCACTTTGCATCTGGGAGGCATCCTGATCCGTTCGCAATATCAGCAGGCAGCCGGCCACTCCGGACCACGGGGCCCTGGGCACGAACGATGGCCTTTCCCCAGAGAAACAAAAGTCACCAGGCCAGGTTCCTGATGTCAGTTTGCAGTGGGCACTTGGCACTGTCAAACCAGCCACAGTTGCCTCTGAGGGCACCTTGCATCTGGGAGGCATCCTGATCCGTTTGGTGTTTCAGAAGGCAGCTGGCCACTCCGGGCCACCTTGCCGTGGCCACTAACGATGGCCTTCCCCCACAGAAACAAAAGTCACCAGGCCAGGTTCCTCATGTCAGTTTGCAGGAGGCACTTGGCACTGTCAAACCAGCCACAGTTGCCTCTGGGTGCACCTTGTATCTGAGAGATATCCTGATATGTTCACAATTTCAGAAGGCAGCCGGCCACTCCGGACCACAGGGTCCTGGACACGAACCATGGCCTTTCCCCAGACAAACAAAAGTCACCAGGCCCGGCTCCTGATGTCAGTTTGCAGAAGGCACTTGGTACTGTCAAACCAGCCACACTTGCCTCTGGGGGCACCTAGCATCTAGGAGGTATCCTGATCCGTTTGGTGTTTCAGAAGGCAGCTGGCCACTCCGGGCCACCTTGCCGTGGCCACTAACGATGGCCTTCCCCCACAGAAACAAAAGTCACCAGGCCAGGTTCCTCATGTCAGTTTGCAGGAGGCACTTGGCACTGTCAAACCAGCCACAGTTGCCTCTGGGTGCACCTTGTATCTGAGAGATATCCTGATATGTTCACAATTTCAGAAGGCAGCCGGCCACTCCGGACCACAGGGTCCTGGACACGAACCATGGCCTTTCCCCAGACAAACAAAAGTCACCAGGCCCGGCTCCTGATGTCAGTTTGCAGAAGGCACTTGGTACTGTCAAACCAGCCACACTTGCCTCTGGGGGCACCTAGCATCTAGGAGGTATCCTGATCCGTTCAGAATTTCAGAATGCAGCCGGCCACACCGGGCCAATGGACCCTGGACATGAATGATGGTCTTTCCCCAGAGAAACAAACTCACCACACCAACTTCCTGATGTCAATACGCAGGAGGCACTTGGCACTGTCAAACCAGCCACACTTGCCTCTGGGGACACTTTGCATCTGGGAGGTATCCTGATTGTTTCGGAATTTCAGCAGGGAGCCGGCCACTCCGGGCCACCGGGCCCTGGACACGAACGATGGCCTTTCCCCAGACAAACAAAAGTCACCAGGCCCGGCTCCTGATGTCAGTTTGCCGCAGGCACTTGGCACTGTCAAACCAGCCACACTTGCCTCTGGGGGCATTTTGCATCTGGGAGGTATCCCGATCCGTTCGGAATTGCAGCAGGCAGCCGGCCACTCTGGGCCACGGGGCCCTGGACATGAATGATGGCCTTTCCCCACAGAAACAAAAGTCACCAGGCCAGGTTCCTCATGTTAGTTTGCAGGAGGCACTTGGCATTGTCAAACCAGCCACAGTTACCTCTGGGTGCACCTTGTATCTGGGAGACATCCTGAAGCGTTTTAGAATTTTACAAGGCAGCCGGCCACTCCGGACCACAGGGTCCTGGACACGAACCATGGCCTTTCCCCAGAGAAACAAAAGTCACCAGGCCCGGCTCCTGATGTCAGTTTGCAGAAGGCACTTGGCACTGTCAAACCAGCCACACTTGCCTCTGGGGACACTTTGCATCTGGGAGACATCCTGATTGTTTCGGAATTTCAACAGGGAGCCGGCCACTCCGGGCCACCGGGCCCTGGACACGAACGATGGCCTTTCCCCAGAGAAACAAAAGTCACCAGGCCCGGCTCCTGATGTCAGTTTGCCGCAGGCACTTGGCACTGTCAAAGCAGCCACAGTTGCCTCTGAGGGCACCTTGCATCTGGGAGGCATCCTGATCCGTTCGGTGTTTCAGAAGGCAGCCGGCCACAGCGGGCCAACGGACCCTGGACATGAATGATGGTCTTTCCCCAGAGAAACAAACTCACCACACCAACTTCCTGATGTCACTACGCAGGAGGCACTTGGCACTGTCAAACCAGCCACACTTGCCTCTGGGGACACTTTGCATCTGGAAGGTATCCCGATCCGTTCGGAATTGCAGCAGGCAGCCGGCCACTCCGGACCACGGGGCCCTGGACACGAACCATGGCCTTTCCCCAGAGAAACAAAAGTCACCAGGCCAGGTTACTCATGTCAGTTTGCAGGAGGCACTTGGCACTGTCAAACCAGCCACAGTTGCCTCTGGGTGCACCTTGTATCTGGGAGACATCCTGATCCTTTTAGAATTTTACAAGGCAGCTGGCCACTACAGGCCACCTTGCCCTGGACACTAATCATGGCCTTTCCCCAGAGAAACAAAAGTCACCAGGCCAGCTTCCTCATGTCAGTACGCAGGAGGCACTTGGCACTGTCAAACCAGCCACACTTGCCTCTGGGGGCAGTTGCGTCTTGGAGGCATCCTGATCCGTTCTGTGTTTCAGAAGGCAACCGTCCACTCTGGGCCACCGGGCCCTGGACACGAACCATGGCCTTTCCCCACAGAAACAAAAGTCACCAGGCCAGGTTCCTGATGTCTGTTTGCAGGGAGCATTTGGCACTGTCAAACCAGCCACAGTTGCCTCTGAGGTCACTTTGCATCTGGGAGGCATCCTGATCCGTTCAGAATTTCAGCAGGCAGCCGTCCACTCAGGGCCACAGGGCCATGGACATGAATGATGGCCTTTCCCCAGACAAACAAAAGTCTCCAGGCTAGGTCCCTGATGTAAGTTTGCAGGAGGCACGATACACTGTCAAACCAGCCACAGTTGCCTGTGGGGGCACCTTGCATCTAGGAGGCATCCTGATCCGTTCGGAATTTCAGAAGGCAGCTGGCCACTCCGGGCCACCTTGCCCTGGACACTAACAATGGCCTTTCTCCACAGAAACAAAAGTCACCAGGCCAGGTTCCTGATGTCAGTGTTCAGAGGGCACGAGGCACTGTCAAACCAGCCACACTTGCCTCTGGGGGTACCTTGCATCTGAGAGATACCCTGATCAGTTCACAGCTTCAGAAGGCAGCCGGCCACTCCGAACCACAGGATCCTGGACCAGAACCATGGCCTTTCCCCAGAGAAACAAAAGTCACCAGGCCAGGTTCCTGATGTCAGTTTGCAGGAGGCATTTGGCACTGTCAAACCAGCCACACTTGCCTCTGGGGGCATTTTGCATCTGGGAGGTATCCCGATCCGTTCGGAATTGCAGCAGGCAGCCGGCCACTCCGGACCACGGGGCCCTGGACACGAACCATGGCCTTTCCCCAGAGAAACAAAAGTCACCAGGCCAGGTTCCTCATGTTAGTTTGCAGGAGGCACTTGGCACTGTCAAAGCAGCCACAGTTACCTCTGGGTGCACCTTGTATCTGGGAGACATCCTGATCCTTTTAGAATTGCACAAGGGAGCTGGCCACTACGGCCACCTTGCCCAGGACACTAACAATGGCCTTTCCCCAGAGAAACAAAAGTCACCAGGCCAGGTTCCTGATGTCAGTTTCCAGAGGGCACAAGGCACTGTCAAACCAGCCACAGTTGCCTCTGGGGGTACCTTGCATCTGGGAGACATCCTGATCCTTTTAGAATTTTACAAGGCAGCCGGCCACTACAGGCCACCTTGCCCTGGCCACTAACCATGGCCTTTCCCCAGAGAAACAAAAGTCACCAGTCCAGCTTCCTCATGTCAGTTTGCAGGAGACATTTGGTACTGACAAACCATCCACAGTTGCCTCTGGGGGCACGTTGCATTTGGGAGGTATCCTGATTGTTTCGGAACTTCAGCAGGGAGCCGGCCACTCCGGGCCACCTTACTCTGGACACTAACCATGGCCTTTCCCCGGAGAAACAAACTCACCACACCAACTTCCTGATGTCAGTACGCAGGAGGCACTTTGCACTGTCAAACCAGCCACAGTTGCCTCGGGGGGCACTTGCGTCTTGGAGGCATCCTGATCCGTTTGGAATTTCAGCAGGCAACCGGCCACTCCGGGCCACCGGGCCCTGGACATGAACCACGGCCTTTCCCCAGAGAAACAAAACTCAACAACCCAGGTTCCTGATGTCAGTTTGCAGGAGGCATTTGGCATTCACAAACCAGCAACACTTGACTCTGTGGGCACCTTGCATCTGGGAGGCATCCTGATCCGTTCGCAATATCAGCAGGCAGCTGGCCACTCCGGGCCACCTTGCCCTGGACACTAACCATGGTCTTTCTCCACAGAAACAAAAGTCACCAGGCCAGGTTCCTGATGTCAGTGTTCAGAGGGCACGAGGCACTGTCAAACCAGCCACAGTTGCCTCTGGGGTACATTGCATCTGAGAGATACCCTGATCAGTTCACAGTTTCAGAAGGCAGCCGGCCACTCCGAACCACAGGATCCTGGACCAGAACCAGGGCCTTTCCCCAGAGAAACAAAAGTCACCAGGCCAGATCCCTGATGTCAGTTTGCAGGAGGCATTTGGCACTGTCAAACCAGCCACACTTGCCTCTGGGGGCACCTTAGATCTTGGAGTCATCGTGATCCGTTGATAATTTCAGAAGGCATCCGGCCACACCGGGCCACCGGGCCCTGGACACTAGCCATGGCCTTTCCCCAGAGAAACAAAAGTCAACAGTCCAGCTTCCTCATGTCAGTTTGCAGGAGACATTTGGTACTGACAAATCATCCACACTTGCCTCTGGGGGCACTTGTGTCTGGGAGGTATCCTGATCCGTTCAGAATTTCAGAAGGCAGCCGGCCACTGCGGGCCACTGGGCCATGGACAAGAATGATGGCCTTTCCCCAGACAAACAAAAGTCACCAGGCTAGGTTCCTGATTTCAATTTGCTGGAGGCACGATACACTGTCAAACCAGCCACACTTGCCTCTGGGGGCACTTTGCATCTGGGAGGCATCCTGATCCGTTCAGAATTTCAGAAGGCAGCCGGCCACTCCGGGCCACCGGGCCATGGACACTAACGATGGCCTTCCCCCACAGAAACAAAAGTCACCAGGCCAGGTTCCTCATGTCAGTTTGCAGGAGGCACTTGGCATTGTCAAAGCAGCCACTGTTGCCTCTGGGTGCACCTTGTATCTGGGAGACATCCTGATCCTTTTAGAATTTTACAAGGCAGCTGGCCACTCCGGGCCACGGGGCCCTGGACACTAACCATGGCCTTTCCCCACAGAAACAAAAGTCACCAGGCCAGGTTCCGGATGTCAGTTTTCAGAGGGCACGAGGCACTGTCAAACCAGCCACACTTGCCTCTTGGTGTACCTTGCATCTGAGAGATATCCTGATCTGTTCACAATTTCAGAAGGCAGCCGGCCACTCCGGACCACAGGGTCCTGGACACGAACAATGGCCTTTCCCCAGAGAAACAAAAGTCACCATGCCCGGCTCCTGATGTCAGTTTGCAGAAGGCACTTGGCACTGTCAAACCAGCCACTGTTGCCTCTGGGGGCACCTAGCTTCTGGGAGGTATCCTGATCCGTTCAGAATTTCAGAAGGCAGCCGGCCACTCCGTGCCACGGGGCCATGGACATGAATGATGGCCTTTCCTCCGAGAAACAAAAGTCACCAGGGTAGGTTCCTGATTTCAATTTGCAGGAGGCACTTGGCACTGTCAAACCAGCCACAGTTGCCTCTGGGGGCACTTGCATCTGGGAGGCATCCTGATCCGTTCGGAATTTCAGCAGGCAGCCGGCCACTCCGGACCACGGGGCCCTGGGCACGAACGATGGCCTTTCCCCAGAGAAACAAAAGTCACCAGGCCAGGTTCCTGATGTCAGTTTGCAGGAGGCACTTGGCACTGTCAAACCAGCCACAGTTGCCTCTGAGGGCACCTTGCATCTGGGAGGCATCCTGATCCGTTCGGTGTTTCAGCAGGCAGCCGGCCACTCCGGGCCACGGGGCCCTGGACATGAATGATGGCCTTTCCCCAGAGAAACAAAAGTCACCAGCCTAGGTTCCTGATGTCAGTTTGCAGGAGGCACTAGGCACTGTCAAAGCAGCCACACTTGCCTCTGGGTGTACCTTGCATCTAGGAGACATCATGATCCGTTCACAATTTTAGAAGGCAGCCGGCCACTGCGGGCCACGGGGCCCTGGACACGAACCATGGCCTTTCCCCACAGAAACAAAAGTCACCAGGCCAGCTTCCTCATGTCAGTTTGCAGGAGACATTTGGTACTGACAAACCATCCACAGTTGCCTCTGGGGGCACGTTGCATTTGGGAGGTATCCTGGTTTCGGAATTTCAGCAGGGGGCCGGTCACTCCGGGCCACCTTGCTCTGGACACTAACCATGGCCTTTCCCCAGAGAAACAAACTCACCACACCAACTTCCTGATGTCAGTACGCAGGAGGCACTTTGCACTGTCAAACCAGCCACAGTTGCCTCTGGGGGCACTTGCGTCTTGGAGGCATCCTGATCCGTTTGGAATTTCAGCAGGCAACCGGCCACTCCGGGCCACCGGGCCCTGGACACGAACCACGGCCTTTCCCCAGAGAAACAAAACTCAACAACCCAGGTTCCTGATGTCAGTTTGCAGGAGGCATTTGGCACTCACAAACCAGCCACAGTTGCCTCTGGGGTCACTTTGCATCTGGGAGGCATCCTGATCCGTTCAGCATTTCAGCAGGCAGCCGGCCACTCCGGGCCACAGGGCCATGGACACGAAAAATGGCCTTTCCCCAGACAAAGAAAAGACACCGGCCCAGCTTCCTGATGTCAGTTTGCAGGAGGCATTTGGCATTCACAAACCAGCAACACTTGCCTCTGTGGGCACCTTGCGTCTGGGAGGCATCCTGATCCGTTCGGAATTTCAGAAGGCAGCTGGCCACTCCGGGCCACCTTGCCCTGGACACTAACCATGGCCTTTCTCCACAGAAACAAAAGTCACCAGGCCAGGTTCCTCATGTCAGTTTGCAGGAGGCACTTGGCACTGTCAAACCAGCCACAGTTGCCTCTGGGTGCACCTTGTATCTGGGAGACATCCTGATCCTTTTAGAATTTTACAAGGCAGCTGGCCACTCCGGGCCACCTTGCCCTGGACACTAACCATGGCCTTTCTCCACAGAAACAAAAGTCACCAGGCCAGGTTCCTGATGTCAGTTTTCAGAGGGCACGAGGCACTGTCAAACCAGCCACAGTTGCCTCTTGGTGTACCTTGCATCTGAGAGATATCCTGATCTGTTCACAATTTCAGAAGGCAGCCGGCCACTCCGGACCACAGGGTCCTGGACACGAACCATGGCCTTTCCCCAGAGAAACAAAAGTCACCAGGCCCGGCTCCTGATGTCAGTTTGCAGAAGGCACTTGGCACTGTCAAACCAGCCACACTTGCCTCTGGAGGCACCTACTATCTAGGAGGTATCCTGATCCGTTCAGAATTTCAGAATGCAGCCGGCCACTCCGGGCCACTGGGCCATGGACATGAATGATGGCCTTTCCCCAGAGAAACAAAAGTCACCAGGCCAGGTTCCTCATGTTAGTTTGCAGGAGGCACTTGGCACTGTCAAACCAGCCACAGTTGCCTCTGAGGGCACCTTGCATCTGGGAGGCATCCTGATCCATTCGGTGTTTCAGAAGGCAGCTGGCCACACCGGGCCAATGGACCCTGGACATGAATGATGGTTTTTCCCCAGAGAAACAAACTCACCACACCAACTTCCTGATGTCAATACGCAGGAGGCACTTGGCACTGTCAAACCAGCCACACTTGCCTCTGGGGGCACTTGCATCTGGGAGGCATCCTGATCCGTTCGGAATTTCAGCAGTCAGCCGGCCACTCCAGGCCACGGGGCCCTGGACATGAAGGATGGCCTTTCCCCACAGAAACAAAAGTCACCAGGCTAGGTTCCTGATGTCAATTTGCAGGAGGCACTTGGCACTGTCAAACCAGCTACACTTGCCTGTGGGGGTACCTTGCATCTAGGAGACATCATGATCCGTTCACAATTTCAGAAGGCAGCCGGCCACTGCGGGCCACAGGGCCATGGACATGAATGATGGCCTTTCCCCAGAGAAACAAAAGTCACCAGGCTAGGTTCCTGATTTCAATTTGCAGGAGGCACTTGGCACTGTCAAACCACCCACACTTGCCTCTGGGGACACTTTGCATCTGGGAGGTATCCTGATACGTTCGGAATTTTAGCAGGCAGCAGGCTACACCGGAACACGGGGCCCTGGACACGAACCATGGCCTTTCCCCAGACAAACAAAAGTCACCAGGCCCGGCTCCTGATGTCAGTTTGCAGGAGGCACTTGGCACTGTCAAACCAGCCGCACTTGCCTCTGAGGGCACCTTGCATCTGGGAGGCATCCTGATCCGTTTGGTGTTTCAGAAGGCAGCTGGCCACTCCGGGCCACCTTGCCGTGGACAAGAACCATGGCCTTCCCCCACAGAAACAAAAGTCACCAGGCCAGGTTCCTGATGTCAGTTTTCAGGAGGCACTTGGCACTGTCAAACCAGCCACAGTTGCCTCTGGGTGCACCTTGTATCTGAGAGATATCCTGATTTGTTCACAATTTCAGAAGGCAGCCGGCCACTCCGGACCACAGGGTCCTGGACACGAACCATGGCCTTTCCCCACAGAAACAAAAGTCACCAGGCCAGCTTCCTCATGTCAGTTTGCAGGAGACATTTGGTACTGACAAACCATCCACAGTTGCCTCTGGGGGCACGTTGCATTTGGGAGGTATCCTGATCCGTTCAGAATTTCAGAATGCAGCCGGCCACACCGGGCCAATGGACCCTGGACATGAATGATGGTCTTTCCCCAGAGAAACAAACGCACCACACCAACTTCCTGATGTCAATACGCAGGAGGCACTTGGCACTGTCAAACCAGCCACACTTGCCTCTGGGGGCACTTGCATCTGGGAGGCATCCTGATCCGTTTGGAATTTCAGCAGGCAGCCGGCCACTCCGGGCCACGGGGCCCTGGACATGAAGGATGGCCTTTCCCCAGAGAAACAAAAGTCACCAGGCTAGGTTCCTGATGTCAATTTGCAGGAGGCACTTGGCACTGTCAAACCAGCTACACTTGCCTCTGGGGGCACTTTGCATCTGGGAGGCATCCTGATCCGTTCGCAATTTCAGCAGGCAGCCGGCCACAGCGGACCACGGGGCCCTGGGCACGAACGATGGCCTTTCCCCAGAGAAACAAAAGTCACCAGGCCAGGTTCCTGATGTCACTTTGCAGTAGGCACTTGGCACTGTCAAACCAGCCACAGTTGCCTCTGAGGGCACCTTGCATCTGGGAGGCATCCTGATCCGTTTGGTGTTTCAGAAGGCAGCTGGCCACTCCGGGCCACCTTGCCGTGGACACTAACGATGGCCTTCCCCCACAGAAACAAAAGTCACCAGGCCAGGTTCCTCATGTCAGTTTGCAGGAGGCACTTGGCACTGTCAAACCAGCCACAGTTGCCTCTGGGTGCACCTTGTATCTGGGAGACATCCTGATCCTTTTAGAATTTTACAAGGCAGCTGGCCACTCCGGGCCACCTCGCCCTGGACACTAACCATGGCCTTTCCCCAGAGAAACAAAAGTCACCAGGCCATGTTCCTGATGTCAGTTTTCAGAGGGCACGAGGCACTGTCAAACCAGCCACAGTTGCCTCTGGGGGTACCTTGCATCTGAGAGATATCCTGATCTGTTCACAATTTCAGAAGGCAGCCGGCCACTCCGGACCACAGGGTCCTGGACACGAACCATGGCCTTTCCCCAGAGAAACAAAAGTCACCAGGCCAGGTTCCTCATGTTAGTTTGCAGGAGGCACTTGGCACTGTCAAACCAGCCACACTTGCCTCTGAGGGCACCTTTCATCTGGGAGGCATCCTGATCCATTCGGTGTTTCAGAAGGCAGCCGGCCACACCGGGCCAATGGACCCTGGACATGAATGATGGTCTTTCCCCAGAGAAACAAACTCACCACACCAACTTCCTGATGTCAATACGCAGGAGGCACTTGGCACTGTCAAACCAGCCACACTTGCCTCTGGGGGCACTTGCATCTGGGAGGCATCCTGATCCGTTCGCAATTTCAGCAGGCAGCCGGCCACTCCGGGCCACGGGGCCCTGGACATGAATGATGGCCTTTCCCCAGAGAAACAAAAGTCACCAGGCTAGGTTCCTGATGTCAATTTGCAGGAGACATTTGGTATTGACAAACCATCCACAGTTGCCTCTGGGGGCACGTTGCATTTGGGAGGTATCCTGATTGTTTCGGAATTTCAGCAGGGAGCCGGCCACTCCGGGCCATCGGGCCCTGGACATGAATGATGGTCTTTCCCCAGAGAAACAAACTCACCACACCAACTTCCTGATGTCAGTACGCAGGAGGCACTTGGCACTGTCAAACCAGCCACACTTGCCTCTGGGGGCACTTGCGTCTTGGAGGCATCCTGATCCGTTCTGTGTTTCAGAAGGCAACCGTCCACTCCGGGCCACCGGGCCCTGGACACGAACCACGGCCTTTCCCCAGAGAGACAAAACTCAACAACCCAGGTTCCTGATGTCTCTTTGCAGGGGGCATTTGGCACTGTCAAACCAGCCACAGTTGCCTCTGGGGTCACTTTGCATCTGGGAGGCATCCTGATCCGTTCAGAATTTCAGCAGGCAGCCGGCCACTCAGGGCCACAGGGCCATGGACACGAAAAATGGCCTTTCCCCATACAAAGAAAAGTCACCGGCCCAGCTTCCTGATGTCAGTTTGCAGGAGGCATTTGGCATTCAACAAACCAGCAACACTTGCCTCTGTGGGCACATTGCATCTGGGAGGCATCCTGATCCGTTCGGAATTTGAGCAGGCAGCCGGCCACTGCGGACCACGGGGCCCTGGACAAGAACGATGGCCTTTCCCCAGACAAACAAAAGTCACCAGGCTAGGTTCCTGATGTCAATTTGCAGGAGGCACTTGGCACTGTCAAACCAGCTACAGTTGCCTCTGGGGGTACCTTGCATCTGGGAGACATCATGATCCGTTCACAATTTCAGAAGGCAGCCGGCCACTGCGGGCCACGGGGCCCTGGACATGAATGATGGCCTTTCCCCAGAGAAACAAAAGTCACCAGGGTAGGTTCCTGATGTCAGTTTGCCGCAGGCACTTGGCACTGTCAAACCAGCCACACTTGCCTCTGGGGGCATTTTGCATCTGGGAGGTATCCCGATCCGTTCGGAATTGCAGCAGGCAGCCGGCCACTCTGGGCCACGGGGCCCTGGACATGAATGATGGCCTTTCCCCACAGAAACAAAAGTCACCAGGCCAGGTTCCTCATGTTAGTTTGCAGGAGGCACTTGGCATTGTCAAACCAGCCACAGTTACCTCTGGGTGCACCTTGTATCTGGGAGACATCCTGAAGCGTTTTAGAATTTTACAAGGCAGCCGGCCACTCCGGACCACAGGGTCCTGGACACGAACCATGGCCTTTCCCCAGAGAAACAAAAGTCACCAGGCCCGGCTCCTGATGTCAGTTTGCAGACGGCACTTTGTACTGTCAAACCAGCCACTGTTGCCTCTGGGGGCACCTAGCATCTGGGAGACATCATGATCCGTTCAGAATTTCAGCAGGCAGCCGGACACACAGGACCACGGGGCCCTGGACACGAACGATGACCTTTCCCCAGAGAAACAAAAGTCGCCAGGCCAGTTTCCAGATGTCAGTACGCAGGAGGCACTTGGCACTGTCAAACCAGCCACAGTTGCCTCTGAGGGCACCTTGCATCTGGGAGGCATCCTGATCCGTTCGGTGTTTCAGAAGGCAGCCGGCCACACCGGGCCAACGGACCCTGGACATGAATGATGGTCTTTCCCCAGAGAAACAAAAGTCACCAGCCTAGGTTCCTGATGTCAATTTGCAGGAGGCACTTGGCACTGTCAAACCAGCCACAGTTGCCTCTGGGGGCACTTTGCATCTGGGAGGTATCCTGATACGTTCGGAATTTTAGCAGGCAGCCGGCCACACCGGGCCACCGGGCCATGGACATGAATGATGGCCTTTCCCCAGAGAAACAAAAGTCACCAGGCTAGGTTCCTGATGTCAGTTTGCAGGAGGCACTTGGCACTGTCAAACCAGCCACACTTGCCTCTAGGGGCACTTTGCATCTGGGAGGCATCCTGATCCGTTCGCAATATCAGCAGGCAGCCGGCCACTCAGGACCACGGGGCCCTGGGCACGAACGATGGCCTTTCCCCAGAGAAACAAAAGTCACCAGGCCAGGTTCCTGATGTCAGTTTGCAGTGGGCACTTGGCACTGTCAAACCAGCCACAGTTGCCTCTGAGGGCACCTTGCATCTGGGAGGCATCCTGATCCGTTTGGTGTTTCAGAAGGCAGCTGGCCACTCCGGGCCACCTTGCCGTGGCCACTAACGATGGCCTTCCCCCACAGAAACAAAAGTCACCAGGCCAGGTTCCTCATGTCAGTTTGCAGGAGGCACTTGGCACTGTCAAACCAGCCACAGTTGCCTCTGGGTGCACCTTGTATCTGAGAGATATCCTGATATGTTCACAATTTCAGAAGGCAGCCGGCCACTCCGGACCACAGGGTCCTGGACACGAACCATGGCCTTTCCCCAGACAAACAAAAGTCACCAGGCCCGGCTCCTGATGTCAGTTTGCAGAAGGCACTTGGTACTGTCAAACCAGCCACACTTGCCTCTGGGGGCACCTAGCATCTAGGAGGTATCCTGATCCGTTCAGAATTTCAGAATGCAGCCGGCCACACCGGGCCAATGGACCCTGGACATGAATGATGGTCTTTCCCCAGAGAAACAAACTCACCACACCAACTTCCTGATGTCAATACGCAGGAGGCACTTGGCACTGTCAAACCAGCCACACTTGCCTCTGGGGACACTTTGCATCTGGGAGGTATCCTGATTGTTTCGGAATTTCAGCAGGGAGCCGGCCACTCCGGGCCACCGGGCCCTGGACACGAACGATGGCCTTTCCCCAGACAAACAAAAGTCACCAGGCCCGGCTCCTGATGTCAGTTTGCCGCAGGCACTTGGCACTGTCAAACCAGCCACACTTGCCTCTGGGGGCATTTTGCATCTGGGAGGTATCCCGATCCGTTCGGAAATGCAGCAGGCAGCCGGCCACTCTGGGCCACGGGGCCCTGGACATGAATGATGGCCTTTCCCCACAGAAACAAAAGTCACCAGGCCAGGTTCCTCATGTTAGTTTGCAGGAGGCACTTGGCATTGTCAAACCAGCCACAGTTACCTCTGGGTGCACCTTGTATCTGGGAGACATCCTGATCCTTTTAGAATTTTACAAGGCAGCCGGCCACTCCGGACCACAGGGTCCTGGACACGAACCATGGCCTTTCCCCAGAGAAACAAAAGTCACCAGGCCCGGCTCCTGATGTCAGTTTGCAGAAGGCACTTGGCACTGTCAAACCAGCCACTGTTGCCTCTGGGGGCACCTAGCATCTGGGAGACATCATGATCCGTTCAGAATTTCAGCAGGCAGCCGGACACACCGGACCACGGGGCCCTGGACACGAACGATGACCTTTCCCCAGAGAAACAAAAGTCACCAGGCCCGGCTCCTGATGTCAGTTTGCAGAAGGCACTTGGCACTGTCAAACCAGCCACACTTGCCTCTGGGGACACTTTGCATCTGGGAGACATCCTGATTGTTTCGGAATTTCAACAGGGAGCCGGCCACTCCGGGCCACCGGGCCCTGGACACGAACGATGGCCTTTCCCCAGAGAAACAAAAGTCACCAGGCCCGGCTCCTGATGTCAGTTTGCAGAAGGCACTTGGCACTGTCAAACCAGCCACAGTTGCCTCTGAGTGCACCTTGCATCTGGGAGGCATCCTGATCCGTTCGGTGTTTCAGAAGGCAGCCGGCCACACCGGGCCAACGGACCCTGGACATGAATGATGGTCTTTCCCCAGAGAAACAAACTCACCACACCAACTTCCTGATGTCAATACGCAGGAGGCACTTGGCACTGTCAAACCAGCCACACTTGCCTCTGGGGACACTTTGCATCTGGAAGGTATCCCGATCCGTTCGGAATTGCAGCAGGCAGCCGGCCACTCCGGACCACGGGGCCCTGGACACGAACCATGGCCTTTCCCCAGAGAAACAAAAGTCACCAGGCCAGGTTACTCATGTCAGTTTGCAGGAGGCACTTGGCACTGTCAAACCAGCCACAGTTGCCTCTGGGTGCACCTTGTATCTGGGAGACATCCTGATCCTTTTAGAATTTTACAAGGCAGCTGGCCACTACAGGCCACCTTGCCCTGGACACTAATCATGGCCTTTCCCCAGAGAAACAAAAGTCACCAGGCCAGCTTCCTCATGTCAGTACGCAGGAGGCACTTGGCACTGTCAAACCAGCCACACTTGCCTCTGGGGGCAGTTGCGTCTTGGAGGCATCCTGATCCGTTCTGTGTTTCAGAAGGCAACCGTCCACTCTGGGCCACCGGGCCCTGGACACGAACCATGGCCTTTCCCCACAGAAACAAAAGTCACCAGGCCAGGTTCCTGATGTCTGTTTGCAGGGAGCATTTGGCACTGTCAAACCAGCCACAGTTGCCTCTGAGGTCACTTTGCATCTGGGAGGCATCCTGATCCGTTCAGAATTTCAGCAGGCAGCCGTCCACTCAGGGCCACAGGGCCATGGACATGAATGATGGCCTTTCCCCAGACAAACAAAAGTCACCAGGCTAGGTCCCTGATGTAAGTTTGCAGGAGGCACGATACACTGTCAAACCAGCCACAGTTGCCTGTGGGGGCACCTTGCATCTAGGAGGCATCCTGATCCGTTCGGAATTTCAGAAGGCAGCCGGCCACTCCGGGCCACCTTGCCCTGGACACTAACCATGGCCTTTCTCCACAGAAACAAAAGTCACCAGGCCAGGTTCCTGATGTCAGTTTTCAGGAGGCACTTGGCACTGTCAAACCAGCCACAGTTGCCTCTGGGTGCACCTTGTATCTGAGAGATATCCTGATTTGTTCACAATTTCAGAAGGCAGCCGGCCACTCCGGACCACAGGGTCCTGGACACGAACCATGGCCTTTCCCCACAGAAACAAAAGTCACCAGGCCAGCTTCCTCATGTCAGTTTGCAGGAGACATTTGGTACTGACAAACCATCCACAGTTGCCTCTGGGGGCACGTTGCATTTGGGAGGTATCCTGATCCGTTCAGAATTTCAGAATGCAGCCGGCCACACCGGGCCAATGGACCCTGGACATGAATGATGGTCTTTCCCCAGAGAAACAAACGCACCACACCAACTTCCTGATGTCAATACGCAGGAGGCACTTGGCACTGTCAAACCAGCCACACTTGCCTCTGGGGGCACTTGCATCTGGGAGGCATCCTGATCCGTTTGGAATTTCAGCAGGCAGCCGGCCACTCCGGGCCACGGGGCCCTGGACATGAAGGATGGCCTTTCCCCAGAGAAACAAAAGTCACCAGGCTAGGTTCCTGATGTCAATTTGCAGGAGGCACTTGGCACTGTCAAACCAGCTACACTTGCCTCTGGGGGCACTTTGCATCTGGGAGGCATCCTGATCCGTTCGCAATTTCAGCAGGCAGCCGGCCACAGCGGACCACGGGGCCCTGGGCACGAACGATGGCCTTTCCCCAGAGAAACAAAAGTCACCAGGCCAGGTTCCTGATGTCACTTTGCAGTAGGCACTTGGCACTGTCAAACCAGCCACAGTTGCCTCTGAGGGCACCTTGCATCTGGGAGGCATCCTGATCCGTTTGGTGTTTCAGAAGGCAGCTGGCCACTCCGGGCCACCTTGCCGTGGACACTAACGATGGCCTTCCCCCACAGAAACAAAAGTCACCAGGCCAGGTTCCTCATGTCAGTTTGCAGGAGGCACTTGGCACTGTCAAACCAGCCACAGTTGCCTCTGGGTGCACCTTGTATCTGGGAGACATCCTGATCCTTTTAGAATTTTACAAGGCAGCTGGCCACTCCGGGCCACCTCGCCCTGGACACTAACCATGGCCTTTCCCCAGAGAAACAAAAGTCACCAGGCCATGTTCCTGATGTCAGTTTTCAGAGGGCACGAGGCACTGTCAAACCAGCCACAGTTGCCTCTGGGGGTACCTTGCATCTGAGAGATATCCTGATCTGTTCACAATTTCAGAAGGCAGCCGGCCACTCCGGACCACAGGGTCCTGGACACGAACCATGGCCTTTCCCCAGAGAAACAAAAGTCACCAGGCCAGGTTCCTCATGTTAGTTTGCAGGAGGCACTTGGCACTGTCAAACCAGCCACACTTGCCTCTGAGGGCACCTTTCATCTGGGAGGCATCCTGATCCATTCGGTGTTTCAGAAGGCAGCCGGCCACACCGGGCCAATGGACCCTGGACATGAATGATGGTCTTTCCCCAGAGAAACAAACTCACCACACCAACTTCCTGATGTCAATACGCAGGAGGCACTTGGCACTGTCAAACCAGCCACACTTGCCTCTGGGGGCACTTGCATCTGGGAGGCATCCTGATCCGTTCGCAATTTCAGCAGGCAGCCGGCCACTCCGGGCCACGGGGCCCTGGACATGAATGATGGCCTTTCCCCAGAGAAACAAAAGTCACCAGGCTAGGTTCCTGATGTCAATTTGCAGGAGACATTTGGTATTGACAAACCATCCACAGTTGCCTCTGGGGGCACGTTGCATTTGGGAGGTATCCTGATTGTTTCGGAATTTCAGCAGGGAGCCGGCCACTCCGGGCCATCGGGCCCTGGACATGAATGATGGTCTTTCCCCAGAGAAACAAACTCACCACACCAACTTCCTGATGTCAGTACGCAGGAGGCACTTGGCACTGTCAAACCAGCCACACTTGCCTCTGGGGGCACTTGCGTCTTGGAGGCATCCTGATCCGTTCTGTGTTTCAGAAGGCAACCGTCCACTCCGGGCCACCGGGCCCTGGACACGAACCACGGCCTTTCCCCAGAGAGACAAAACTCAACAACCCAGGTTCCTGATGTCTCTTTGCAGGGGGCATTTGGCACTGTCAAACCAGCCACAGTTGCCTCTGGGGTCACTTTGCATCTGGGAGGCATCCTGATCCGTTCAGAATTTCAGCAGGCAGCCGGCCACTCAGGGCCACAGGGCCATGGACACGAAAAATGGCCTTTCCCCATACAAAGAAAAGTCACCGGCCCAGCTTCCTGATGTCAGTTTGCAGGAGGCATTTGGCATTCAACAAACCAGCAACACTTGCCTCTGTGGGCACATTGCATCTGGGAGGCATCCTGATCCGTTCGGAATTTGAGCAGGCAGCCGGCCACTGCGGACCACGGGGCCCTGGACAAGAACGATGGCCTTTCCCCAGACAAACAAAAGTCACCAGGCTAGGTTCCTGATGTCAATTTGCAGGAGGCACTTGGCACTGTCAAACCAGCTACAGTTGCCTCTGGGGGTACCTTGCATCTGGGAGACATCATGATCCGTTCACAATTTCAGAAGGCAGCCGGCCACTGCGGGCCACGGGGCCCTGGACATGAATGATGGCCTTTCCCCAGAGAAACAAAAGTCACCAGGGTAGGTTCCTGATGTCAGTTTGCCGCAGGCACTTGGCACTGTCAAACCAGCCACACTTGCCTCTGGGGGCATTTTGCATCTGGGAGGTATCCCGATCCGTTCGGAATTGCAGCAGGCAGCCGGCCACTCTGGGCCACGGGGCCCTGGACATGAATGATGGCCTTTCCCCACAGAAACAAAAGTCACCAGGCCAGGTTCCTCATGTTAGTTTGCAGGAGGCACTTGGCATTGTCAAACCAGCCACAGTTACCTCTGGGTGCACCTTGTATCTGGGAGACATCCTGAAGCGTTTTAGAATTTTACAAGGCAGCCGGCCACTCCGGACCACAGGGTCCTGGACACGAACCATGGCCTTTCCCCAGAGAAACAAAAGTCACCAGGCCCGGCTCCTGATGTCAGTTTGCAGACGGCACTTTGTACTGTCAAACCAGCCACTGTTGCCTCTGGGGGCACCTAGCATCTGGGAGACATCATGATCCGTTCAGAATTTCAGCAGGCAGCCGGACACACAGGACCACGGGGCCCTGGACACGAACGATGACCTTTCCCCAGAGAAACAAAAGTCGCCAGGCCAGTTTCCAGATGTCAGTACGCAGGAGGCACTTGGCACTGTCAAACCAGCCACAGTTGCCTCTGAGGGCACCTTGCATCTGGGAGGCATCCTGATCCGTTCGGTGTTTCAGAAGGCAGCCGGCCACACCGGGCCAACGGACCCTGGACATGAATGATGGTCTTTCCCCAGAGAAACAAAAGTCACCAGCCTAGGTTCCTGATGTCAATTTGCAGGAGGCACTTGGCACTGTCAAACCAGCCACAGTTGCCTCTGGGGGCACTTTGCATCTGGGAGGTATCCTGATACGTTCGGAATTTTAGCAGGCAGCCGGCCACACCGGGCCACCGGGCCATGGACATGAATGATGGCCTTTCCCCAGAGAAACAAAAGTCACCAGGCTAGGTTCCTGATGTCAGTTTGCAGGAGGCACTTGGCACTGTCAAACCAGCCACACTTGCCTCTAGGGGCACTTTGCATCTGGGAGGCATCCTGATCCGTTCGCAATATCAGCAGGCAGCCGGCCACTCAGGACCACGGGGCCCTGGGCACGAACGATGGCCTTTCCCCAGAGAAACAAAAGTCACCAGGCCAGGTTCCTGATGTCAGTTTGCAGTGGGCACTTGGCACTGTCAAACCAGCCACAGTTGCCTCTGAGGGCACCTTGCATCTGGGAGGCATCCTGATCCGTTTGGTGTTTCAGAAGGCAGCTGGCCACTCCGGGCCACCTTGCCGTGGCCACTAACGATGGCCTTCCCCCACAGAAACAAAAGTCACCAGGCCAGGTTCCTCATGTCAGTTTGCAGGAGGCACTTGGCACTGTCAAACCAGCCACAGTTGCCTCTGGGTGCACCTTGTATCTGAGAGATATCCTGATATGTTCACAATTTCAGAAGGCAGCCGGCCACTCCGGACCACAGGGTCCTGGACACGAACCATGGCCTTTCCCCAGACAAACAAAAGTCACCAGGCCCGGCTCCTGATGTCAGTTTGCAGAAGGCACTTGGTACTGTCAAACCAGCCACACTTGCCTCTGGGGGCACCTAGCATCTAGGAGGTATCCTGATCCGTTCAGAATTTCAGAATGCAGCCGGCCACACCGGGCCAATGGACCCTGGACATGAATGATGGTCTTTCCCCAGAGAAACAAACTCACCACACCAACTTCCTGATGTCAATACGCAGGAGGCACTTGGCACTGTCAAACCAGCCACACTTGCCTCTGGGGACACTTTGCATCTGGGAGGTATCCTGATTGTTTCGGAATTTCAGCAGGGAGCCGGCCACTCCGGGCCACCGGGCCCTGGACACGAACGATGGCCTTTCCCCAGACAAACAAAAGTCACCAGGCCCGGCTCCTGATGTCAGTTTGCCGCAGGCACTTGGCACTGTCAAACCAGCCACACTTGCCTCTGGGGGCATTTTGCATCTGGGAGGTATCCCGATCCGTTCGGAAATGCAGCAGGCAGCCGGCCACTCTGGGCCACGGGGCCCTGGACATGAATGATGGCCTTTCCCCACAGAAACAAAAGTCACCAGGCCAGGTTCCTCATGTTAGTTTGCAGGAGGCACTTGGCATTGTCAAACCAGCCACAGTTACCTCTGGGTGCACCTTGTATCTGGGAGACATCCTGATCCTTTTAGAATTTTACAAGGCAGCCGGCCACTCCGGACCACAGGGTCCTGGACACGAACCATGGCCTTTCCCCAGAGAAACAAAAGTCACCAGGCCCGGCTCCTGATGTCAGTTTGCAGAAGGCACTTGGCACTGTCAAACCAGCCACTGTTGCCTCTGGGGGCACCTAGCATCTGGGAGACATCATGATCCGTTCAGAATTTCAGCAGGCAGCCGGACACACCGGACCACGGGGCCCTGGACACGAACGATGACCTTTCCCCAGAGAAACAAAAGTCACCAGGCCCGGCTCCTGATGTCAGTTTGCAGAAGGCACTTGGCACTGTCAAACCAGCCACACTTGCCTCTGGGGACACTTTGCATCTGGGAGACATCCTGATTGTTTCGGAATTTCAACAGGGAGCCGGCCACTCCGGGCCACCGGGCCCTGGACACGAACGATGGCCTTTCCCCAGAGAAACAAAAGTCACCAGGCCCGGCTCCTGATGTCAGTTTGCAGAAGGCACTTGGCACTGTCAAACCAGCCACAGTTGCCTCTGAGTGCACCTTGCATCTGGGAGGCATCCTGATCCGTTCGGTGTTTCAGAAGGCAGCCGGCCACACCGGGCCAACGGACCCTGGACATGAATGATGGTCTTTCCCCAGAGAAACAAACTCACCACACCAACTTCCTGATGTCAATACGCAGGAGGCACTTGGCACTGTCAAACCAGCCACACTTGCCTCTGGGGACACTTTGCATCTGGAAGGTATCCCGATCCGTTCGGAATTGCAGCAGGCAGCCGGCCACTCCGGACCACGGGGCCCTGGACACGAACCATGGCCTTTCCCCAGAGAAACAAAAGTCACCAGGCCAGGTTACTCATGTCAGTTTGCAGGAGGCACTTGGCACTGTCAAACCAGCCACAGTTGCCTCTGGGTGCACCTTGTATCTGGGAGACATCCTGATCCTTTTAGAATTTTACAAGGCAGCTGGCCACTACAGGCCACCTTGCCCTGGACACTAATCATGGCCTTTCCCCAGAGAAACAAAAGTCACCAGGCCAGCTTCCTCATGTCAGTACGCAGGAGGCACTTGGCACTGTCAAACCAGCCACACTTGCCTCTGGGGGCAGTTGCGTCTTGGAGGCATCCTGATCCGTTCTGTGTTTCAGAAGGCAACCGTCCACTCTGGGCCACCGGGCCCTGGACACGAACCATGGCCTTTCCCCACAGAAACAAAAGTCACCAGGCCAGGTTCCTGATGTCTGTTTGCAGGGAGCATTTGGCACTGTCAAACCAGCCACAGTTGCCTCTGAGGTCACTTTGCATCTGGGAGGCATCCTGATCCGTTCAGAATTTCAGCAGGCAGCCGTCCACTCAGGGCCACAGGGCCATGGACATGAATGATGGCCTTTCCCCAGACAAACAAAAGTCACCAGGCTAGGTCCCTGATGTAAGTTTGCAGGAGGCACGATACACTGTCAAACCAGCCACAGTTGCCTGTGGGGGCACCTTGCATCTAGGAGGCATCCTGATCCGTTCGGAATTTCAGAAGGCAGCCGGCCACTCCGGGCCACCTTGCCCTGGACACTAACCATGGCCTTTCTCCACAGAAACAAAAGTCACCAGGCCAGGTTCCTGATGTCAGTTTTCAGAGGGCACGAGGCACTGTCAAACCAGCCACAGTTGCCTCTGCGGGTACATTGCATCTGAGAGATACCCTGATCAGTTCACAGTTTCAGAAGGCAGCCGGCCACTCCGAACCACAGGATCCTGGACCAGAACCATGGCCTTTCCCCAGAGAAACAAAAGTCACCAGGCCAGGTTCCTGATGTCAGTTTGCAGGAGGCATTTGGCACTGTCAAACCAGCCACACTTGCCTCTGGGGGCATTTTGCATCTGGGAGGTATCCCGATCCGTTCGGAATTGCAGCAGGCAGCCGGCCACTCCGGACCACGGGGCCCTGGACACGAACCATGGCCTTTCCCCAGAGAAACAAAAGTCACCAGGCCAGGTTCCTCATGTTAGTTTGCAGGAGGCACTTGGCACTGTCAAAGCAGCCACAGTTACCTCTGGGTGCACCTTGTATCTGGGAGACATCCTGATCCTTTTAGAATTGCACAAGGGAGCTGGCCACTCCGGCCACCTTGCCCAGGACACTAACAATGGCCTTTCCCCAGAGAAACAAAAGTCACCAGGCCAGGTTCCTGATGTCAGTTTCCAGAGGGCACAAGGCACTGTCAAACCAGCCACAGTTGCCTCTGGGGGTACCTTGCATCTGAGAGATATCCTGATCCGTTCAGATTTTCAGAAGGCAGCCGGCCACTCTGGACCACAGGGTCCTGGACACGAACCATGGCCTTTCCCCAGAGAAACAAAAGTCACCAGGCCAGGTTCCTGATGTCAGTTTGCAGGAGGCACTTGGCACTGTCAAACCAGCCACAGTTTCCTCTGGGGGCACTTGCGTCTGGGAGGCATCCTGATCCGTTCGGAATTTTCAGAAGGCAGCCGGCCACTCCGGACTACCAGGCACTGGACACGAACTATGGCCTTTCCCCAGACAAAGAAAAGTCACCAGGCTAGATCCCTGATGTAAGTTTGCAGGAGGCACGATACACTGTCAAACCAGCCACAGTTGCCTCTGGGGGCACTTGCGTCTTGGAGGCATCCTGATCCGTTCGGAATTTCAGAAGGCAGCCGGCCACTCCGGGCCACCGGGCCATGGACATGAATGATGGCCTTTCCCCAGACAAACAAAAGTCACCAGGCTAGGTTCCTGATTTCAATTTGCAGGAGGCACTTGGCACTGTCAAACCAGCCACACTTGCCTCTGGGGGCATTTTGCATCTGAGATGTGTCCTGATCTGTTCGGAATTGCAGCAGGCAGCCGGCCACTCCGGACCACGGGGCCCTGGGCACGAACGATGGCCTTTCCCCAGAGAAACAAAAGTCGCCAGGCCAGGTTCCAGATGTCAGTTTGCAGGAAGCACTTGGCACTGTCAAAGCAGTCACAGTTGCCTCTGAGGGCACCTTGCATCTGGGAGGCATCCTGATCCGTTCTGTATTTCAGCAGGCAGCCGGCCACACCGGGCCAATGGACCCTGGACATGAATGATGGCCTTTCCCCACAGAAACAAAATTCACCAGCCTAGGTTCCTGATGTCAGTTTGCAGGAGGCACTTGGCACTGTCAAAGCAGCCACAGTTACCTCTGGGTGCACCTTGTATCTGGGAGACATCCTGATCCTTTTAGAATTTTACAAGGCAGCCGGCCACTACAGGCCACCTTGCCCTGGCCACTAACCATGGCCTTTCCCCAGAGAAACAAAAGTCACCAGTCCAGCTTCCTCATGTCAGTTTGCAGGAGACATTTGGTACTGACAAACCATCCACAGTTGCCTCTGGGGGCACGTTGCATTTGGGAGGTATCCTGATTGTTTCGGAACTTCAGCAGGGAGCCGGCCACTCCGGGCCACCTTACTCTGGACACTAACCATGGCCTTTCCCCGGAGAAACAAACTCACCACACCAACTTCCTGATGTCAGTACGCAGGAGGCACTTTGCACTGTCAAACCAGCCACACTTGCCTCGGGGGGCACTTGCGTCTTGGAGGCATCCTGATCCGTTTGGAATTTCAGCAGGCAACCGGCCACTCCGGGCCACCGGGCCCTGGACACGAACCACGGCCTTTCCCCAGAGAAACAAAACTCAACAACCCAGGTTCCTGATGTCAGTTTGCAGTAGGCATTTGGCATTCACAAACCAGCAACACTTGCCTCTGTGGGCACCTTGCATCTGGGAGGCATCCTGATCCGTTCGCAATATCAGCAGGCAGCTGGCCACTCCGGGCCACCTTGCCCTGGACACTAACCATGGTCTTTCTCCACAGAAACAAAAGTCACCAGGCCAGGTTCCTGATGTCAGTGTTCAGAGGGCACGAGGCACTGTCAAACCAGCCACAGTTGCCTCTGGGGTACCTTGCATCTGAGAGATACCCTGATCAGTTCACAGTTTCAGAAGGCAGCCGGCCACTCCGAACCACAGGATCCTGGACCAGAACCAGGGCCTTTCCCCAGCGAAACAAAAGTCACCAGGCCAGATCCCTGATGTCAGTTTGCAGGAGGCATTTGGCACTGTCAAACCAGCCACACTTGCCTCTGGGGGCACCTTAGATCTTGGAGTCATCGTAATCCGTTGATAATTTCAGAAGGCATCCGGCCACACCGGGCCACCGGGCCCTGGACACTAGCCATGGCCTTTCCCCAGAGAAACAAAAGTCAACAGTCCAGCTTCCTCATGTCAGTTTGCAGGAGACATTTGGTACTGACAAATCATCCACACTTGCCTCTGGGGGCACTTGTGTCTGGGAGGTATCCTGATCCGTTCAGAATTTCAGAAGGCAGCCGGCCACTGCGGGCCACTGGGCCATGGACAAGAATGATGGCCTTTCCCCAGACAAACAAAAGTCACCAGGCTAGGTTCCTGATTTCAATTTGCTGGAGGCACGATACACTGTCAAACCAGCCACACTTGCCTCTGGGGGCACTTTGCATCTGGGAGGCATCCTGATCCGTTCAGAATTTCAGAAGGCAGCCGGCCACTCCGGGCCACCGGGCCATGGACACTAACGATGGCCTTCCCCCACAGAAACAAAAGTCACCAGGCCAGGTTCCTCATGTCAGTTTGCAGGAGGCACTTGGCATTGTCAAAGCAGCCACTGTTGCCTCTGGGTGCACCTTGTATCTGGGAGACATCCTGATCCTTTTGGAATTTTACAAGGCAGCTGGCCACTCCGGGCCACGGGGCCCTGGACACTAACCATGGCCTTTCCCCAGAGAAACAAAAGTCACCAGGCCAGGTTCCTGATGTCAGTTTTCAGAGGGCACGAGGCACTGTCAAACCAGCCACAGTTGCCTCTTGGTGTACCTTGCATCTGAGAGATATCCTGATCTGTTCACAATTTCAGAAGGCAGCCGGCCACTCCGGACCACAGGGTCCTGGACACGAACAATGGCCTTTCCCCAGAGAAACAAAAGTCACCATGCCCGGCTCCTGATGTCAGTTTGCAGAAGGCACTTGGCACTGTCAAACCAGCCACTGTTGCCTCTGGGGGCACCTAGCTTCTGGGAGGTATCCTGATCCGTTCAGAATTTCAGAAGGCAGCCGGCCACTCCGTGCCACGGGGCCATGGACATGAATGATGGCCTTTCCTCCGAGAAACAAAAGTCACCAGGGTAGGTTCCTGATTTCAATTTGCAGGAGGCACTTGGCACTGTCAAACCAGCCACACTTGCCTCTGGGGGCACTTGCATCTGGGAGGCATCCTGATCCATTCGGAATTTCAGCAGGCAGCCGGCCACTCCGGACCACGGGGCCCTGGGCACGAACGATGGCCTTTCCCCAGAGAAACAAAAGTCACCAGGCCAGGTTCCTGATGTCAGTTTGCAGGAGGCACTTGGCACTGTCAAACCAGCCACAGTTGCCTCTGAGGGCACCTTGCATCTGGGAGGCATCCTGATCCGTTCAGAATTTCAGAATGCAGCCGGCCACTCCGGGCCACGGGGCCCTGGACATGAATGATGGCCTTTCCCCAGAGAAACAAAAGTCACCAGCCTAGGTTCCTGATGTCAATTTGCAGGAGGCACTAGGCACTGTCAAAGCAGCCACACTTGCCTCTGGGTGTACCTTGCATCTAGGAGACATCATGATCCGTTCACAATTTTAGAAGGCAGCCGGCCACTGCGGGCCACGGGGCCCTGGACACTAACCATGGCCTTTCCCCAGAGAAACAAAAGTCACCAGTCCAGCTTCCTCATGTCAGTTTGCAGGAGACATTTGGTACTGACAAACCATCCACAGTTGCCTCTGGGGGCACGTTGCATTCGGGAGGTATCCTGGTTTCGGAATTTCAGCAGGGAGCCGGTCACTCCGGGCCACCTTGCTCTGGACACTAACCATGGCCTTTCCCCAGAGAAACAAACTCACCACACCAACTTCCTGATGTCAGTACGCAGGAGGCACTTTGCACTGTCAAACCAGCCACAGTTGCCTCTGGGGGCACTTGCGTCTTGGAGGCATCCTGATCCGTTTGGAATTTCAGCAGGCAACCGGCCACTCCGGGCCACCGGGCCCTGGACACGAACCACGGCCTTTCCCTAGAGAAACAAAACTCAACAACCCAGGTTCCTGATGTCAGTTTGCAGGAGGCATTTGGCACTCACAAACCAGCCACAGTTGCCTCTGGGGTCACTTTGCATCTGGGAGGCATCCTGATCCGTTCAGCATTTCAGCAGGCAGCCGGCCACTCCGGGCCACAGGGCCATGGACACGAAAAATGGCCTTTCCCCAGACAAAGAAAAGTCACCGGCCCAGCTTCCTGATGTCAGTTTGCAGGAGGCATTTGGCATTCACAAACCAGCAACACTTGCCTCTGTGGGCACCTTGCGTCTGGGAGGCATCCTGATCCGTTCGGAATTTCAGAAGGCTGCTGGCCACTCCGGGCCACCTTGCCCTGGACACTAACCATGGCCTTTCTCCACAGAAACAAAAGTCACCAGGCCAGGTTCCTGATGTCAGTGTTCAGAGGGCACGAGGCACTGTCAAACCAGCCACAGTTGCCTCTGGGGTACCTTGCATCTGAGAGATACCCTGATCAGTTCACAGTTTCAGAAGGCAGCGGGCCACTCCGAACCACAGGATCCTGGACCAGAACCATGGCCTTTCCCCCGAGAAACAAAAGTCACCAGGCCAGGTTCCTGATGTCAGTTTGCAGGAGGCATTTGGCACTGTCAAACCAGCCACACTTGCCTCTGGGGGCACCTTAGATCTTGGAGTCATCGTGATCCGTTCATAATTTCTGCAGGCATCCGGCCACACCGGGCCACCGGGCCCTGGACACTAGCCATGGCCTTTCCCCAGAGAAACAAAAGTCAACAGTCCAGCTTCCTCATGTCAGTTTGCAGGAGACATTTGGTACTGACAAATCATCCACACTTGCCTCTGGGGGCACTTGTGTCTGGGAGGTATCCTGATCCGTTCAGAATTTCAGAAGGCAGCCGGCCACTGCGGGCCACTGGGCCATGGACATGAATGATGGCCTTTCCCCAGAGAAACAAAAGTCACCAGGCCAGGTTCCTGATTTCAATTAGCTGGAGGCACTTGGCACTGTCAAACCAGCCACACTTGCCTCTGGGGGCACTTTGCATCTGGGAGGTATCCTGATCCGTTCAGAATTTCAGAAGGCAGCCGGCCACTGCGGGCCACCGGGCCATGGACATGAATGATGGCCTTTCCCCAGACAAACAAAAGTCACCAGGCTAGGTCCCTGATGTAAGTTTGCAGGAGGCACGATACACTGTCAAACCAGCCACACTTGCCTCTGGGGGCACTTTGCATGTGGGAGGTATCCTGATCCGTTCAGAATTTCAGAAGGCAGCCGGCCACTCCGGGCCACCGGGCCATGGACACTAACGATGGCCTTCCCCCACAGAAACAAAAGTCACCAGGCCAGGTTCCTCATGTCAGTTTGCAGGAGGCACTTGGCATTGTCAAAGCAGCCACAGTTGCCTCTGGGTGCACCTTGTATCTGGGAGACATCCTGATCCTTTTAGAATTTTACAAGGCAGCTGGCCACTCCGGGCCACCTTGCCCTGGACACTAACCATGGCCTTTCCCCACAGAAACAAAAGTCACCAGGCCAGGTTCCTGATGTCAGTTTTCAGAGGGCACGAGGCACTGTCAAACCAGCCACAGTTGCCTCTTGGTGTACCTTGCATCTGAGAGATATCCTGATCTGTTCACAATTTCAGATGGCAGCCGGCCACTCCGGACCACAGGGTCCTGGACACGAACCATGGCCTTTCCCCAGAGAAACAAAAGTCACCATGCCCGGCTCCTGATGTCAGTTTGCAGAAGGCACTTGGCACTGTCAAACCAGCCACTGTTGCCTCTGGGGGCACCTAGCATCTGGGAGGTATCCTGATCCGTTCGGAATTTCAGAAGGCAGCCGGCCACTCCGTGCCACTGGGCCATGGACATGAATGATGGCCTTTCCCCCGAGAAACAAAAGTCACCAGGGTAGGTTCCTGATTTCAATTTGCAGGAGGCACTTGGCACTGTCAAACCAGCCACAGTTGCCTCTGGGTGCACCTTGCATCTGGGAGGCATCCTGATCCGTTCGGATTTGCAGCAGGCAGCCGGCCACTCCGGGCCACAGGGCCCTGGGCACGAACGATGGCCTTTCCCCAGAGAAACAAAAGCCACCAGGCCAGGTTCCTGATGTCAGTTTGCAGGAGGCACTTGGCACTGTCAAACCAGCCACAGTTGCCTCTGAGGGCACCTTGCATCTGGGAGGCATCCTGATCCGTTCGGTGTTTCAGCAGGCAGCCGGCCACTCCGGGCCACGGGGCCCTGGACATGAATGATGGCCTTTCCCCAGAGAAACAAAAGTCACCAGCCTAGGTTCCTGATGTCAATTTGCAGGAGGCACTAGGCACTGTCAAAGCAGCCACACTTGCCTCTGGGTGTACCTTGCATCTAGGAGACATCATGATCCGTTCACAATTTTAGAAGGCAGCCGGCCACTGCGGGCCACGGGGCCCTGGACATGAATGATGGCCTTTCCCCAGAGAAACAGAAGTCACCAGGCTAGGTTCCTGATGTCAATTTGCAGGAGGCACTTGGCACTGTCAAACCAGCCACACTTGCCTCTGGGGACACTTTTCATCTGGGAGGTATCCTGATCCGTTCAGAATTTCAGAAGGCAGCCAGCCACTCCGGGCCACCGGGCCATGGACACTAAAGATGGCCTTCCCCCACAGAAACAAAAGTCACCAGGCCAGGTTCCTCATGTCAGTTTGCAGGAGGCACTTGGCATTGTCAAAGCAGCCACAGTTGCCTCTGGGTGCACCTTGTATCTGGGAGACATCCTGATCCTTTTAGAATTTTACAAGGCAGCTGGCCACTCCGGGCCACCTTGCCCTGGACACTAACCATGGCCTTTCCCCACAGAAACAAAAGTCACCAGGCCAGGTTCCTGATGTCAGTTTTCAGAGGGCACGAGGCACTGTCAAACCAGCCACAGTTGCCTCTTGGTGTACCTTGCATCTGAGAGATATCCTGATCTGTTCACAATTTCATATGGCAGCCGGCCACTCCGGACCACAGGGTCCTGGACACGAACCATGGCCTTTCCCCAGAGAAACAAAAGTCACCATGCCCGGCTCCTGATGTCAGTTTGCAGAAGGCACTTGGCACTGTCAAACCAGCCACTGTTGCCTCTGGGGGCACCTAGCATCTGGGAGGTATCCTGATCCGTTCAGAATTTCAGAAGGCAGCCGGCCACTCCGTGCCACTGGGCCATGGACATGAATGATGGCCTTTCCCCCGAGAAACAAAAGTCACCAGGCTAGGTTCCTGATTTCAATTTGCAGGAGGCACTTGGCACTGTCAAACCAGCCACAGTTGCCTCTGAGGGCACCTTGCATCTGGGAGGCATCCTGATCCATTCGGTGTTTCAGCAGGCAGCCGGCCACTCCGGACCACGGGGCCCTGGGCACGAACGATGGCCTTTCCCCAGAGAAACAAAAGTCACCAGGCTAGGTTCCTGATGTCAGTTTGCAGGAGGCACTTGGCACTGTCAAACCAGACACAGTTTCCTCTGAGTGCACCTTGCATCTGGGAGGCATCCTGATCCGTTCTGTGTTTCAGAAGGCAGCCAGCCACACCGGGCCAACGGACCCTGGACATGAATGATGGTATTTCCCCAGAGAAACAAACTCACCACACCAACTTCTGGATGTCAATACGCAGGAGGCACTTGGCACTGTCAAACCAGCCACAGTTGCCTCTGGGGGCACTTGAGTCTGGGAGGCATCCTGATCCGTTCGGAATTTCAGCAGGCAGCCGGCCACTCCGGGCCACCGGGCCATGGACATGAATGATGGCCTTTCCCCAGAGAAACAAAAGTCACCAGGCTAGGTTCCTGATTTCAATTTGCAGGAGGCACTTGGCACTGTCAAACCAGCCACACTTGCCTCTGGGGTCATTTTGCATCTGAGATGTATCCCGATCTGTTCGGAATTGCAGCAGGCAGCCGGCCACTCCGGACCACGGGGCCCTGGACACGAACCATGGCCTTTCCCCAGAGAAACAAAAGTCGCCAGGCCAGGTTCCAGATGTCAATTTGCAGGTGGCACTTGGCACTGTCAAAGCAGCCACAGTTGCCTCTGAGGGCACCTTGCATCTGGGAGGCATCCTGATCCGTTCGGTATTTCAGAAGGCAGCCGGTCACACCAGGCCAATGGACCCTGGACATGAATGATGGCCTTTCCCCAGAGAAACAAAAGTCACCAGCCTAGGTTCCTGATGTCAGTTTGCAGGAGGCACTTGGCACTGTCAAACCAGCCACAGTTGCCTCTGGGGGTACTTGCGTCTGGGAGGCATCCTGATCCGTTCGGAATTTCAGAAGGCAGCCGGCCCCTCCGGACCACGGGGCCCTGGGCACGAACGATGGCCTTTCCCCAGAGAAACAAAAGTCACCAGGCCAGGTTCCTGATGTCAGTTTGCAGGAGGCACTTGGCACTGTCAAACCAGCCACACTTGCCTCTGAGGGCACCTTGCATCTGGGAGGCATCCTGATCCGTTTGGTGTTTCAGAAGGCAGCTGGCCACTCCGGGCCACCTTGCCCTGGACACTAACCATGGCCGTCCCCCACAGAAACAAAAGTCACCTGGCCAGGTTCCTGATGTCAGTTTGCAGGAGGCACTTGGCACTGTCAAACCAGCCACAGTTGCCTCTGGGTGCACCTTGTATCTGGGAGACATCCTGATCCTTTTAGAATTTTACAAGGCAGCTGGCCACTCCGGGCCACCTTGCCCTGGACACTAACCATGGCCTTTCTCCACAGAAACAAAAGTCACCAGGCCAGGTTCCTGATGTCAGTTTTCAGAGGGCACGAGGCACTGCCAAACCAGCCACAGTTGCCTCTGCGGGTACCTTGCATCTGAGAGATATCCTGATCTGTTCACAATTTCAGAAGGCAGCCGGCCACTCCGAACCACAGGTCCTGGACACGAACCATGGCCTTTCCCCAGACAAACAAAAGTCACCAGGCCCGGCTCCTGATGTCAGTTTGCAGAAGGCACTTGGCACTGTCAAACCAGCCACACTTGCCTCTGGGGGCACCTAGCATCTAGGACGTATCCTGATCCGTTCAGAATTTCAGAAGGCAGCCGGCCACTCCGGGCCACTGGGCCATGGACATGAATGATGGCCTTTCCCCACAGAAACAAAAGTCACCAGGCTAGGTTCCTGATTTCAATTTGCAGGAGGCACTTGGCACTGTCAAAGCAGCCACAGTTGCCTCTGAGGGCACCTTGCATCTGGGAGGCATCCTGATCCATTCGGTGTTTCAGAAGGCAGCCGGCCACACCGGGCCAATGGACCCTGGACATGAATGATGATCTTTCCCCAGAGAAAGAAACTCACCACACCAACTTCCTGATGTCAATACGCAGGAGGCACTTGGCACTGTCAAACCAGCCACACTTGCCTCTGGGGGCACTTGCATCTGGGAGGTATCCTGATCCGTTCGGAATTTCAGCAGGCAACCGGCCACTCCGGGCCACGGGGCCCTGGACATGAATGATGGCCTTTCCCCACAGAAACAAAAGTCACCAGGCTAGGTTCCTGATGTCAATTTGCAGGAGGCACTTGGCACTGTCAAACCAGCCACACTTGCCTCTGGGGGTACCATGCATCTAGGAGACATCATGATCCGTTCACAATTTCAGAAGGCAGCCGGCCACTGCGGCCCACGGGGCCCTGGACATGAATGATGGCCTTTCCCCACAGAAACAAAAGTCACCAGGCTAGGTTCCTGATTTCAATTTGCAGGAGGCACTTGGCACTGTCAAACCAGCCACACTTGCCTCTGGGGACAATTTGCATCTGGGAGGTATCCTGATTGTTTCGGAATTTCAGCAGGCAGCCGGCCACTCCGGACCACGGGGCCCTGGGCACGAACCATGGCCTTTCCCCACAGAAACAAAAGTCACCAGGCCACGTTCCTCATGTCAGTTTGCAGGAGGCACTTGGCACTGTCAAAGCAGCCACAGTTACCTCTGGGTGCACCTTGTATCTGGGAGACATCCTGATCCTTTTAGAATTTTACAAGGCAGCTGCCCACTCCAGGCCACCTTGCCCTGGCCACTAACCATGGCCTTTCCCCAGAGAAACAAAAGTCACCAGGCCAGCTTCCTCATGTCAGTTTGCAGGAGACATTTGGTACTGACAAACCATCCACAGTTGCCTCTGGGGGCACGTTGCATTTGGGAGGTATACTGATTGTTTCGGAATTTCAGCAGGGAGCCGGCCACTCCGGGCCACCTTGCTCTGGACACTAACCATGGCCTTTCCCCAGAGAAACAAACTCACCACACCAACTTCCTGATGTCAGTACGCAGGAGGCACTTGGCACTGTCAAACCAGCCACAGTTGCCTCTGGGGGCACTTGCGTCTTGGAGGCATCCTGATCCGTTTGGAATTTCAGCAGGCAACCGGCCACTCCGGGCCACCGGGCCCTGGACACGAACCACGGCCTTTCCCCAGAGAAACAAAACTCAACAACCCAGGTTCCGGATGTCAGTTTGCAGGAGGCATTTGGCACTCACAAACCAGCCACAGTTGCCTCTGGGGTCACTTTGCATCTGGGAGGCATCCTGATCCGTTCAGAATTTCAGAAGGCAGCCGGCCACTCCGGGCCACAGGGCCATGGACACGAAAAATGGCCTTTCCCCAGACAAAGAAAAGTCACCGGCCCAGCTTCCTGATGTCAGTTTGCAGGAGGCATTTGGCATTCACAAACCAGCAACACTTGCCTCTGTGGGCACCTTGCATCTGGGAGGCATCCTGATCCGTTCGGAATTTCAGAAGGCAGCTGGCCACTCCGGGCCACCTTGCCCTGGACACTAACCATGGCCTTTCTCCACAGAAACAAAAGTCACCAGGCCAGGTTCCTGATGTCAGTGTTCAGAGGGCACGAGGCACTGTCAAACCAGCCACAGTTGCCTCTGGGGTACCTTGCATCTGAGAGATACCCTGATCAGTTCACAGTTTCAGAAGGCAGCCGGCCACTCCGAACCACAGGATCCTGGACCAGATCCATGGCCTTTCCCCAGAGAAACAAAAGTCACCAGGCCAGGCTCCTGATGTCAGTTTGCAGGAGGCATTTGGCACTGTCAAACCAGCCACACTTGCCTCTGGGGGCACCTTAGATCTTGGAGTCATCGTGATCCGTTCATAATTTCTGCAGGCATCCGGCCACACCGGGCCACCGGGCCCTGGACACTAGCCATGGCCTTTCCCCAGAGAAACAAAAGTCAACAGTCCAGCTTCCTCATGTCAGTTTGCAGGAGACATTTGGTACTGACAAATCATCCACACTTGCCTCTGGGGGCACTTGTGTCTGGGAGGTATCCTGATCCGTTCAGAATTTCAGAAGGCAGCCGGCCACTGCGGGCCACCGGGCCATGGACATGAATGATGGCCTTTCCCCAGAGAAACAAAAGTCACCAGGCTAGGTTCCTGATTTCAATTTGCTGGAGGCACTTGGCACTGTCAAACCAGCCACACTTGCCTCTGGGGGCACTTTGCATCTGGGAGGCATCCTGATCCGTTCGGAATTTCAGCAGGCAGCCGGCCACTCCGGACCACGGGGCCCTGGGCACGAAGGATGGCCTTTCCCCAGAGAAACAAAAGTCACCAGGCCAGGTTCCTGATGTCAGTTTGCAGGAGGCACTTGGCACTGTCAAAGCAGCCACAGTTGCCTGTGGGGGTACCTTGCATCTAGGAGACATCATGATCCGTTCACAATTTCAGAAGGCAGCCGGCCACTGCGGGCCACGGGGCCAAGGACATGAATGATGGCCTTTCCCCACAGAAACAAAAGTCACCAGGCTAGGTTCCTGATGTCAGTTTGCCGGAGGCACTTGGCACTGTCAAACCAGCCACACTTGCCTCTGGGGGCATTTTGCATCTGGGAGGTATCCCGATCCGTTCGGAATTGCAGCAGGCAGCCGGCCACTCCAGGCCACGGGGGCCTGGACACGAACCATGGCCTTTCCCCAGAGAAACAAAAGTCACCAGGCCAGGTTCCTCATGTTAGTTTGCATGAGGCACTTGGCACTGTCAAAGGAGCCACAGTTACCTCTGGGTGCACCTTGTATCTGGGAGACATCCTGATCCTTTTAGAATTTTACAAGGCAGCCGGCCACTCCGGACCACAGGGTCCTGGACACGAACCATGGCCTTTCCCCAGAGAAACAAAAGTCACCAGGCCCGGCTCCTGATGTCAGTTTGCAGAAGGCACTTGGCACTGTCAAACCAGCCACTGTTGCCTCTGGGGGCACCTAGCATCTGGGAGACATCATGATCCGTTCAGAATTTCAGCAGGCAGCCGGACACACCGGACCACGGGGCCCTGGACACGAACGATGACCTTTCCCCAGAGAAAGAAAAGTTGCCAGGCCAGGTTCCAGATGTCAGTACGCAGGAGGCACTTGGCACTGTCAAAGCAGCCACAGTTGCCTGTGGGGGTACCTTGCATCTAGGAGACATCATGATCCGTTCACAATTTCAGAAGGCAGCCGGCCACTGCGGGCCACGGGGCCAAGGACATGAATGATGGCCTTTCCCCACAGAAACAAAAGTCACCAGGCTAGGTTCCTGATGTCAGTTTGACGGAGGCACTTGGCACTGTCAAACCAGCCACACTTGCCTCTGGGGGCATTTTGCATCTGGGAGGTATCCCGATCCGTTCGGAATTGCAGCAGGCAGCCGGCCACTCCAGGCCACGGGGCCCTGGACACGAACCATGGCCTTTCCCCAGAGAAACAAAAGTCACCAGGCCAGGTTCCTCATGTTAGTTTGCAGAAGGCACTTGGCACTGTCAAACCAGCCACTGTTGCCTCTGGGGGCACCTAGCATCTGGGAGACATCATGATCCGTTCAGAATTTCAGCAGGCAGCCGGACACACCGGACCACGGGGCCCTGGACACGAACGATGACCTTTCCCCAGAGAAAGAAAAGTTGCCAGGCCAGGTTCCAGATGTCAGTACGCAGGAGGCACTTGGCACTGTCAAAGCAGCCACAGTTGCCTCTGAGGACACCTGCCATCTGGGAGGCATCCTGATCCGTTCGGTGTTTAAGAAGGCAGCCGGCCACACCGGGCCAACGGACCCTGGACATGAATGATGGCCTTTCCCCAGACAAACAAACTCACCACACCAACTTCCTGATGTCAATACGCAGTAGGCACTTGGCACTGTCAAACCAGCCACAGTTGCCTCTGGGGGTACTTGCGTCTGGGAGGCATCCTGATCCGTTCGCAATTTCAGCAGGCAGCCGGCCACTCCGGACCACGGGGCCCTGGGCACGAACGATGGCCTTTCCCCAGAGAAACAAAAGTCACCAGGCCAGGTTCCTGATGTCAGTTTGCAGGAGGCACTTGGCACTGTCAAACCAGCCACACTTGCCTCTGAGGGCACTTTGCATCTGGGAGGCATCCTGATCCGTTTGGTGTTTCAGAAGGCAGCTGGCCACTCCGGGCCACCTTGCCCTGGACACTAACCATGGCCGTCCCCCACAGAAACAAAAGTCACCTGGCCAGGTTCCTGATGTCAGTTTGCAGGAGGCACTTGGCACTGTCAAACCAGCCACAGTTGCCTCTGGGTGCACCTTGTATCTGGGAGACATCCTGATCCTTTTAGAATTTTACAAGGCAGCTGGCCACTCCGGGCCACCTTGCCCTGGACACTAACCATGGCCTTTCCCCAGAGAAACAAAAGTCACCAGGCCAGGTTCCTGATGTCAGTTTTCAGAGGGCACGAGGCACTGCCAAACCAGCCACAGTTGCCTCTGCGGGTACCTTGCATCTGAGAGATATCCTGATCTGTTCACAATTTCAGAAGGCAGCCGGCCACTCCGGACCACAGGTCCTGGACACGAACCATGGCCTTTCCCCACAGAAACAAAAGTCACCAGGCCAGGTTCCTGATGTCAGTTTGCAGAAGGCACTTGGCACTGTCAAACCAGCCACACTTGCCTCTGGGGGCACCTAGCATCTAGGACGTATCCTGATCCGTTCAGAATTTCAGAATGCAGCCGGCCACTCCGGGCCACTGGGCCATGGACATGAACGATGGCCTTTCCCCAGAGAAACAAAAGTCACCAGGCTAGGTTCCTGATTTCAATTTGCAGGAGGCACTTGGCACTGTCAAAGCAGCCACAGTTGCCTCTGAGGGCACCTTGCATCTGGGAGGCATCCTGATCCATTCGGTGTTTCAGAAGGCAGCCGGCCACACCGGGCCAATGGACCCTGGACATGAATGATGATCTTTCACCAGAGAAAGAAACTCACCACACCAACTTCCTGATGTCAATACGCAGGAGGCACTTGGCACTGTCAAACCAGCCACACTTGCCTCTGGGGGCACTTGCATCTGGGAGGCATCCTGATCCGTTCGGAATTTCAGCTGGCAACCGGCCACTCCGGGCCACGGGGCCCTGGACATGAATGATGGCCTTTCCCCAGAGAAACAAAAGTCACCAGGCTAGGTTCCTGATGTCAATTTGCAGGAGGCACTTGGCACTGTCAAACCAGCCACACTTGCCTCTGGGGGTACCATGCATCTAGGAGACATCATGATCCGTTCACAATTTCAGAAGGCAGCCGGCCACTGCGGCCCACGGGGCCCTGGACATGAATGATGGCCTTTCCCCACAGAAACAAAAGTCACCAGGCTAGGTTCCTGATTTCAATTTGCAGGAGGCACTTGGCACTGTCAAACCAGCCACACTTGCCTCTGGGGACAATTTGCATCTGGGAGGTATCCTGATTGTTTCGGAATTTCAGCAGGCAGCCGGCCACTCCGGACCACGGGGCCCTGGGCACGAACCATGGCCTTTCCCCAGAGAAACAAAAGTCACCAGGCCACGTTCCTCATGTCAGTTTGCAGGAGGCACTTGGCACTGTCAAAGCAGCCACAGTTACCTCTGGGTGCACCTTGTATCTGGGAGACATCCTGATCCTTTTAGAATTTTACAAGGCAGCTGCCCACTCCAGGCCACCTTGCCCTGGCCACTAACCATGGCCTTTCCCCAGAGAAACAAAAGTCACCAGGCCAGCTTCCTCATGTCAGTTTGCAGGAGACATTTGGTACTGACAAACCATCCACAGTTGCCTCTGGGGGCACGTTGCATTTGGGAGGTATACTGATTGTTTCGGAATTTCAGCAGGGAGCCGGCCACTCCGGGCCACCTTGCTCTGGACACTAACCATGGCCTTTCCCCAGAGAAACAAACTCACCACACCAACTTCCTGATGTCAGTACGCAGGAGGCACTTGGCACTGTCAAACCAGCCACAGTTGCCTCTGGGGGCACTTGCGTCTTGGAGGCATCCTGATCCGTTTGGAATTTCAGCAGGCAACCGGCCACTCCGGGCCACCTTGCCCTGGACACGAACCACGGCCTTTCCCCAGAGAAACAAAACTCAACAACCCAGGTTCCGGATGTCAGTTTGCAGGAGGCATTTGGCACTCACAAACCAGCCACAGTTGCCTCTGGGGTCACTTTGCATCTGGGAGGCATCCTGATCCGTTCAGAATTTCAGAAGGCAGCCGGCCACTCCGGGCCACAGGGCCATGGACACGAAAAATGGCCTTTCCCCAGACAAAGAAAAGTCACCGGCCCAGCTTCCTGATGTCAGTTTGCAGGAGGCATTTGGCATTCACAAACCAGCAACACTTGCCTCTGTGGGCACCTTGCATCTGGGAGGCATCCTGATCCGTTCGGAATTTCAGAAGGCAGCTGGCCACTCCGGGCCACCTTGCCCTGGACACTAACCATGGCCTTTCTCCACAGAAACAAAAGTCACCAGGCCAGGTTCCTGATGTCAGTGTTCAGAGGGCACGAGGCACTGTCAAACCAGCCACAGTTGCCTCTGGGGTACCTTGCATCTGAGAGATACCCTGATCAGTTCACAGTTTCAGAAGGCAGCCGGCCACTCCGAACCACAGGATCCTGGACCAGATCCATGGCCTTTCCCCAGAGAAACAAAAGTCACCAGGCCAGGCTCCTGATGTCAGTTTGTAGGAGGCATTTGGCACTGTCAAACCAGCCACACTTGCCTCTGGGGGCACCTTAGATCTTGGAGTCATCGTGATCCGTTCATAATTTCTGCAGGCATCCGGCCACACCGGGCCACCGGGCCCTGGACACTAGCCATGGCCTTTCCCCAGAGAAACAAAAGTCAACAGTCCAGCTTCCTCATGTCAGTTTGCAGGAGACATTTGGTACTGACAAATCATCCACACTTGCCTCTGGGGGCACTTGTGTCTGGGAGGTATCCTGATCCGTTCAGAATTTCAGAAGGCAGCCGGCCACTGCGGGCCACCGGGCCATGGACATGAATGATGGCCTTTCCCCAGAGAAACAAAAGTCACCAGGCTAGGTTCCTGATTTCAATTTGCTGGAGGCACTTGGCACTGTCAAACCAGCCACACTTGCCTCTGGGGGCACTTTGCATCTGGGAGGCATCCTGATCCGTTCGGAATTTCAGCAGGCAGCCGGCCACTCCGGACCACGGGGCCCTGGGCACGAAGGATGGCCTTTCCCCAGAGAAACAAAAGTCACCAGGCCAGGTTCCTGATGTCAGTTTGCAGGAGGCACTTGGCACTGTCAAAGCAGCCACAGTTGCCTGTGGGGGTACCTTGCATCTAGGAGACATCATGATCCGTTCACAATTTCAGAAGGCAGCCGGCCACTGCGGGCCACGGGGCCAAGGACATGAATGATGGCCTTTCCCCACAGAAACAAAAGTCACCAGGCTAGGTTCCTGATGTCAGTTTGCCGGAGGCACTTGGCACTGTCAAACCAGCCACACTTGCCTCTGGGGGCATTTTGCATCTGGGAGGTATCCTGATCCGTTCGGAATTGCAGCAGGCAGCCGGCCACTCCAGGCCACGGGGGCCTGGACACGAACCATGGCCTTTCCCCACAGAAACAAAAGTCACCAGGCCAGGTTCCTCATGTTAGTTTGCATGAGGCACTTGGCACTGTCAAAGCAGCCACAGTTACCTCTGGGTGCACCTTGTATCTGGGAGACATCCTGATCCTTTTAGAATTTTACAAGGCAGCCGGCCACTCCGGACCACAGGGTCCTGGACACGAACCATGGCCTTTCCCCAGAGAAACAAAAGTCACCAGGCCCGGCTCCTGATGTCAGTTTGCAGAAGGCACTTGGCACTGTCAAACCAGCCACTGTTGCCTCTGGGGGCACCTAGCATCTGGGAGACATCATGATCCGTTCAGAATTTCAGCAGGCAGCCGGACACACCGGACCACGGGGCCCTGGACACGAACGATGACCTTTCCCCAGAGAAAGAAAAGTTGCCAGGCCAGGTTCCAGATGTCAGTACGCAGGAGGCACTTGGCACTGTCAAAGCAGCCACAGTTGCCTGTGGGGGTACCTTGCATCTAGGAGACATCATGATCCGTTCACAATTTCAGAAGGCAGCCGGCCACTGCGGGCCACGGGGCCAAGGACATGAATGATGGCCTTTCCCCACAGAAACAAAAGTCACCAGGCTAGGTTCCTGATGTCAGTTTGACGGAGGCACTTGGCACTGTCAAACCAGCCACACTTGCCTCTGGGGGCATTTTGCATCTGGGAGGTATCCCGATCCGTTCGGAATTGCAGCAGGCAGCCGGCCACTCCAGGCCACGGGGCCCTGGACACGAACCATGGCCTTTCCCCAGAGAAACAAAAGTCACCAGGCCAGGTTCCTCATGTTAGTTTGCAGAAGGCACTTGGCACTGTCAAACCAGCCACTGTTGCCTCTGGGGGCACCTAGCATCTGGGAGACATCATGATCCGTTCAGAATTTCAGCAGGCAGCCGGACACACCGGACCACGGGGCCCTGGACACGAACGATGACCTTTCCCCAGAGAAAGAAAAGTTGCCAGGCCAGGTTCCAGATGTCAGTACGCAGGAGGCACTTGGCACTGTCAAAGCAGCCACAGTTGCCTCTGAGGACACCTGCCATCTGGGAGGCATCCTGATCCGTTCGGTGTTTAAGAAGGCAGCCGTCCACACCGGGCCAACGGACCCTGGACATGAATGATGGCCTTTCCCCAGACAAACAAACTCACCACACCAACTTCCTGATGTCAATACGCAGTAGGCACTTGGCACTGTCAAACCAGCCACAGTTGCCTCTGGGGGCACTTGCGTCTGGGAGGCATCCTGATCCGTTCGGAATTTCAGCAGGCAGCCGGCCACTGCGGGCCACCGGGCCCTGGACATGAATGATGGCCTTTCCCCAGAGAAACAAAAGTCACCAGCCTAGGTTCCTGATGTCAGTTTGCAGGAGGCACTTGGCACTGTCAAACCAGCCACAGTTGCCTCTGGGGGTACTTGCGTCTGGGAGGCATCCTGATCCGTTCGCAATTTCAGCAGGCAGCCGGCCACTCCGGACCACGGGGCCCTGGGCACGAACGATGGCCTTTCCCCAGAGAAACAAAAGTCACCAGGCCAGGTTCCTGATGTCAGTTTGCAGGAGGCACTTGGCACTGTCAAACCAGCCACACTTGCCTCTGAGGGCACCTTGCATCTGGGAGGCATCCTGATCCGTTTGGTGTTTCAGAAGGCAGCTGGCCACTCCGGGCCACCTTGCCCTGGACACTAACCATGGCCGTCCCCCACAGAAACAAAAGTCACCTGGCCAGGTTCCTGATGTCAGTTTGCAGGAGGCACTTGGCACTGTCAAACCAGCCACAGTTGCCTCTGGGTGCACCTTGTATCTGGGAGACATCCTGATCCTTTTAGAATTTTACAAGGCAGCTGGCCACTCCGGGCCACCTTGCCCTGGACACTAACCATGGCCTTTCCCCAGAGAAACAAAAGTCACCAGGCCAGGTTCCTGATGTCAGTTTTCAGAGGGCACGAGGCACTGCCAAACCAGCCACAGTTGCCTCTGCGGGTACCTTGCATCTGAGAGATATCGTGATCTGTTCACAATTTCAGAAGGCAGCCGGCCACTCCGGACCACAGGTCCTGGACACGAACCATGGCCTTTCCCCAGAGAAACAAAAGTCACCAGGCCAGGTTCCTGATGTCAGTTTGCAGAAGGCACTTGGCACTGTCAAACCAGCCACACTTGCCTCTGGGGGCACCTAGCATCTAGGACGTATCCTGATCCGTTCAGAATTTCAGAATGCAGCCGGCCACTCCGGGCCACTGGGCCATGGACATGAACGATGGCCTTTCCCCAGAGAAACAAAAGTCACCAGGCTAGGTTCCTGATTTCAATTTGCAGGAGGCACTTGGCACTGTCAAAGCAGCCACAGTTGCCTCTGAGGGCACCTTGCATCTGGGAGGCATCCTGATCCATTCGGTGTTTCAGAAGGCAGCCGGCCACACCGGGCCAATGGACCCTGGACATGAATGATGATCTTTCACCAGAGAAAGAAACTCACCACACCAACTTCCTGATGTCAATTTGCAGGAGGCACTTGGCACTGTCAAACCAGCTACACTTGCCTTTGGGGGTACCATGCATCTAGGAGACATCATGATCCGTTCACAATTTCAGAAGGCAGCCGGCCACTGCAGGCCACGGGGCCCTGGACATGAATGATTGCCTTTCCCCACAGAAACAAAAGTCACCAGGCTAGGTTCCTGATGTCAATTTGCAGGAGGCACTTGGCACTGTCAAACCAGCCACACTTGCCTCTGGGGACAATTTGCATCTGGGAGGTATCCTGATTCTTTCGGAATTTCAGCAGGGAGCCGGCCACTCCGGACCACGGGGTCCTGGACACGAACCATGGCCTTTCCCCAGAGAAACAAAAGTCACCAGGCCAGGTTCCTCATGTCAGTTTGTAGGAGGCACTTGGCACTGTCAAACCAGCCACAGTTACCTCTGGGTGCACCTTGTATCTGGGAGACATCCTGATCCTTTTAGAATTTTACAAGGCAGCTGCCCACTCCAGGCCACCTTGCCCTGGACACTAGCCATGGCCTTTCCCCAGAGAAACAAAAGTCACCAGGCCAGCTTCCTCATGTCAGTTTGCAGGAGACATTTGGTACTGTCAAACCAGCCACAGTTGCCTCTGGGGGCACGTTGCATTTGGGAGGTATCCTGATTGTTTCGGAATTTCAGCAGGGAGCCGGCCAGTCCGGGCCATCGGGCCATGGACATGAATGATGGCCTTTCCCCAGACAAACAAAAGTCACCAGGCCAGGTTCCTGATGTCAGTTTGCAGGAGGCACTTGGCACTGTCAAACCAGCCACACTTGCCTCTGGGGTCATTTTGCATCTGAGATGAATCCCGATCTGTTCGGAATTGCAGCAGGCAGCCGGCCACTCCGGACCACGGAGCCCTGGGCACGAACGATGGCCTTTCCCCAGAGAAACAAAAGTCACCAGGCCAGGTTCCTGATGTCAGTTTGCAGGAGGCACTTGGCACTGTCAAACCAGCCACACTTGCCTCTGAGGGCACCTTGCATCTGGGAGGCATCCTGATCCGTTTGGTGTTTCAGAAGGCAGCTGGCCACTCCGTGCCACCTTGCCCTGGACACTAACCATGGCCGTCCCCCACAGAAACAAAAGTCACCTGGCCAGGTTCCTGATGTCAGTTTGCAGGAGGCACTTGGCACTGTCAAACCAGCCACAGTTGCCTCTGGGGGCACCTTGTATCTGGGAGACATCCTGATCCTTTTAGAATTTTACAAGGCAGCTGGCCACTCCGGGCCACCTTACCCTGGACACTAACCATGGCCTTTCCCCAGAGAAACAAAACTCAACAACCCAGGTTCCTGATGTCTGTTTGCAGGGGGCATTTGGCACTGTCAAACCAGCCACAGTTGCCTCTGGGGTCACTTTGCATCTGGGAGGCATCCTGATCCGTTCGGAATTTCAGCAGGCAGCCGGCCACTCAGGGCCACAGGGCCATGGACACGAAAAATGGCCTTTCCCCATACAAAGAAAAGTCACCGGCCCAGCTTCCTGATGTCAGTTTGCAGGAGGCATTTGGCATTCAACAAACCAGCAACACTTGCCTGTGTGGGCACATTGCGTCTGGGAGGCATCCCGATCCGTTCGGAATTTCAGCAGGCAGCCGGCCACTGAGGACCACGGGGCCCTGGACAAGAACGATGGCCTTTCCCCAGAGAAACAAATGTCACCAGGCTAGGTTCCTGATTTCAATTTGCTGGAGGCACTTGGCACTGTCAAACCAGCCACACTTGCCTCTGGGGGCACTTGCATCTGGGAGGCATCCTGATCCGTTTATAATTTCAGCAGGCAGCCGGCCACTCAGGGCCACCGGGCCATGGACATGAATGATGGCCTTTCCCCAGAGAAACAAAAGTCACCAGGCCAGGTTCCTGATGTCAGTTTGCAGGAAGCACTTGGCACTGTCAAACCAGCCACTGTTGCCTCTGGGGGTACTTGCGTGTGGGAGGCATCCTGATCCGTTCGGTGTTTAAGAAGGCAGCCGGCCACACCGGGCCAACGGACCCTGGACATGAATGATGGCCTTTCCCCAGACAAACAAACTCATCACACCAACTTCCTGATGTCAATACGCAGGAGGCACTTGGCACTGTCAAACCAGCCACAGTTGCCTCTGGGGGCACTTGCGTCTGGGAGGCATCCTGATCCGTTCGGAATTTCAGCAGGCAGCCGGCCACTCCGGGCCACGGGGCCCTGGACATGAATGATGGCCTTTCCCCACAGAAACAAAAGTAACCAGGCTAGGTTCCTCATGTCAGTTTGCAGAAGGCACTTGGCACTGTCAAACCAGACACAGTTTCCTCTGAGTGCACCTTGCATCTGGGAGGCATCCTGATCCGTTCTGTGTTTCAGAAGGCAGCCAGCCACACCGGGCCAACGGACCCTGGACATGAATGATGGTCTTTCCCCAGAGAAACAAACTCACCACACCAACTTCTGGATGTCAATACGCAGGAGGCACTTGGCACTGTCAAACCAGCCACAGTTGCCTCTGGGGGCACTTGCGTCTGGGAGGCATCCTGATCCGTTCGGAATTTCAGCAGGCAGCCGGCCACTCCGGGCCACCGGGCCATGGACACGAACCATGGCCTTTCCCCAGAGAAACAAAAGTCACCAGCCTAGGTTCCTGATTTCAATTTGCAGGACGCACTTGGCACTGTCAAACCAGCCACACTTGCCTCTGGGGGCATTTTGCATCTGAGATGTATCCCGATCTGTTCGGAATTTCAGCAGGCAGCCGGCCACTCCGGACCACGGGGCCCTGGGCACAAACCATGGCCTTTCCCCAGAGTAACAAAAGTCGCCAGGCCAGGTTCCAGATGTCAGTTTGCAGGAGGCACTTGGCACTGTCAAAGCAGCCACAGTTGCCTCTGAGGGCACCTTGCATCTGGGAGGCATCCTGATCCGTTCGGTATTTCAGAAGGCAGCCGGCCACACCGGGCCAATGGACCCTGGACATGAATGATGGTCTTTACCCAGAGAAACAAACTCACCACACCAACTTCCTGATGTCAATACGCAGGAGGCACTTGGCACTGTCAAACCAGCCACACTTGCCTCTGGGGGTACTTGCGTCTCGGAGGCAGCCTGATCTGTTCGGAATTTCAGCAGGCAGCCGGCCACTCCGGGCCACGGGGCCCTGGACATGAAGGATGGCCTTTCCCCACAGAAACAAAAGTCACCAGCCTAGGTTCCTGATGTCAGTTTGCAGGAGGCACTTGGCACTGTCAAAGCAGCCACAGTTACCTCTGGGTGCACCTTGTATCTGGGAGACATCCTGATCCTTTTAGAATTTTACAAGGCAGCCGGCCACTCCAGGCCACCTTGCCCTGGCCACTAACCATGGCCTTTCCCCAGAGAAACAAAAGTCACCAGGCCAGGTTCCTGATGTCACATTTCAGAGGGTACGAGGCACTGTCAAACCAGCCACAGTTGCCTCTGGGGGTACCTCGCATCTGAGAGATATCCTGATCCATTCACAATTTCAGAAGGCATCCGGCCACACCGGACCACTGGGTCCTGGACACTAACCATGGCCTTTCCCCAGAGAAACAAAAGTCACCACTCCAGCTTCCTCATGTCAGTTTGCAGGAGACATTTGGTACTGACAAACCATCCACAGTTGCCTCTGGGGGCACGTTGCATTTGGGTGGTATCCTGATTGTTTCGGAATTTCAGCAGGGGGCCGGCCACTCCGGGCCACCTTGCTCTGGACACTAACCATGGCCTTTCCCCAGAGAAACAAACTCACCACACCAACTTCCTGATGTCAGTACGCAGGAGGCATTTGGCATTCACAAACCAGCAACACTTGCCTCTGTGGGCACCTTGCATCTGGGAGGCATCCTGATCCGTTTGGAATTTCAGCAGGCAACCGGCCACTCCGGGCCACCGGGCCCTGGACACGAACCACGGCCTTTCCCCAGAGAAACAAAACTCAACAACCCAGGTTCCTGATGTCAGTTTGCAGGAGGCATTTGGCACTCACAAACCAGCCACACTTGCCTCTGGGGGCACTTTGCATCTGGGAGGCATCCTGATCCGTTCAGCATTTCAGCAGGAAGCCGGCCACTCAGGGCCACAGGGCCATGGACACGAAAAATGGCCTTTCCCCAGACAAAGAAAAGTCACCGGCCCAGCTTCCTGATGTCAGTTTGCAGGAGGCATTTGGCATTCACAAACCAGCAACACTTGCCTCTGTGGGCACCTTGCATCTGGGAGGCATCCTGATCCGTTCGGCATTTCAGAAGGCAGCTGGCCACTCCGGGCCACCTTGCCCTGGACACTAACCATGGCCTTTCTCCACAGAAACAAAAGTCACCAGGCCAGGTTCCTGATGTCAGTGTTCAGAGGGCACGAGGCACTGTCAAACCAGCCACAGTTGCCTCTGGGGTACCTTGCATCTGAGAGATACCCTGATCAGTTCACAGTTTCAGAAGGCAGCCGGCCACTCCGAACCACAGGATCCTGGACCAGAACCATGGCCTTTCCCCAGAGAAACAAAAGTCACCAGGCCAGGTTCCTGATGTCAGTTTGCAGGAGGCATTTGGCACTGTCAAACCAGCCACAGTTGCCTCTGGGGGCACCTTAGATCTTGGAGTCATCGTGATCCGTTCATAATTTCAGCAGGCATCCGGCGACACCGGGCCACCGGGCCCTGGACACTAGCCATGGCCTTTCCACAGAGAAACAAAAGTCAACAGTCCAGCTTCCTCATGTCAGCTTGCAGGAGACATTTGGTACTGACAAATGATCCACACTTGCCTCTGGGGGCACTTGCGTCTGGGAGGAATCCTGATCCGTTCAGAATTTCAGAAGGCAGCCGGCCACTGCGGGCCACCGGGCCATGGACATGAATGATGGCCTTTCCCCAGAGAAACAAAAGTCACCAGGCTAGGTTCCTGATTTCAATTTGCTGGAGGCACTTGGCACTGTCAAACCAGCCACACTTGCCTCTGGGGGCACTTTGCATCTGGGAGGCATCCTGATCCGTTCGGAATTTCAGCAGGCAGCCGGCCACTCCGGACCACGGGGCCCTGGGCACGAAGAATGGACTTTCCCCACAGAAACAAAAGTCACCAGGCCAGGTTCCTCATGTCAGTTTGCAGGAGGCACTTGGCACTGTCAAAGCAGCTGAAGTTGCCTCTGAGGGCACCTTGCATCTGGGAGGCATCCTTATCCGTTTGGTGTTTCAGAAGGCAGCTGGCCACTCCGGGCCACCTTGCCGTGGACACTAACGATGGCCTTCCTCCAGAGAAACAAAAGTCACCAGGCCAGGTTCCTCATGTCAGTTTGCAGGAGGCACTTGGCATTGTCAAAGCAGCCACAGTTGCCTCTGGGTGCACCTTGCATCTGGGAGACATCCTGATACTTTTAGAGTTTTACAAGGCAGCTGGCCACTCCGGGCCACCTTGCCCTGGACACGAACCACGGCCTTTCCCCACAGAAACAAAAGTCACCAGGCCAGCTTCCTGATTTCAATTTGCTGGAGGCACTTGGCACTGTCAAACCAGCCACAGTTGCCTCTGGGGGCATTTTGCATCTGGGAGGTATCCCAATCCGTTCGGAATTGCAGCAGGCAGCCGGCCGCTCCGGACCACGGGGCCCTGGACACGAACCATGGCCTTTCCCCACAGAAACAAAAGTCACCAGGCCAGGTTCCTCACGTTAGTTTGCAGGAGGCATTTGGCACTGTCAAAGCAGCCACAGTTGCCTCTGGGTGCACCTTGTATCTGGGAGACATCCTGACCCTTTTAGAATTTTACAAGGTAGCTGGCCACTCAGGGCCACCTTGCCCAGGACACCAACAATGGCCTTTCCCCACAGAAACAAAAGTCACCAGGCCAGGTTCCTGATGTCAGTTTTCAGAGGGCACGAGGCACTGTCAAACCAGCCACAGTTGCCTCTGGGGGTACCTTGCATCTGAGAGATATCCTGAACCGTTCAGATTTTCAGCAGTCAGCCGGCCAATCTGGACCACAGGGTCCTGGACACGAACCATGGCCTTTCCCCAGAGAAACAAAAGTCACCAGGCTAGGTTCCTGATGTCAGTACGCAGGAGGCACTTGGCACTGTCAAACCAGCCACAGTTTCCTCTGGGGGCACTTGCGTCTGGGAGGCATCCTGATCCGTTCGGAATTTCAGCAGGCAGGCGGCCACTCCAGGCCACGGGGCCCTGGACATGAATGATGGCCTTTCCCCACAGAAACACAAGTCACCAGGCTAGGTTCCTGATGTCAATTTGCAGGAGGCACTTGGCACTGTCAAACCAGCCACAGTTGCCTGTGGGGGCACCTTGCATCTAGGAGACATCATGATCCGTTCACAATTTCAGAAGGCAGCCGGCCACTCCGGGCCACCGCGCCATGGACATGAATGATGGCCTTTCCCCAGACAAACAAAAGTCACCAGGCTAGGTTCCTGATGTCAATTTGCAGGAGGCACTTGGCACTGTCAATCCAGCCACACTTGCCTCTGGGGGCACTTGCGTCTGGGAGGCATCCTGATCCCTTCGGAATTTTCAGCAGGCAGCCGGCCACTCCGGACTACCAGGCCCTGGACACGAACCATGGCTTTTCCCCCGACAAACAAAAGTCACCAGGCTAGGTCCCTGATGTAAGTTTGCAGGAGGCACGATACACTGTCAAACCAGCCACAGTTGCCTCTGGGGGTATTTTGCATCTGGGAGGTATCCTGATCCGTTCGGAATTGCAGCAGGCAGCCGGCCACTCCGGACCACGGGGCCCTGGACACGAACGATGGCCTTTCCCCAGAGAAACAAAAGTCACCAGGCCAGGTTCCTCATGTCAGTTTGCAGGAGGCACTTGGCACTGTCAAACCAGCCACAGTTTCCTCTGAGGGCACCTTGCATCTGGGAGGCATCCTGATCCGTTCTGTGTTTCAGAAGGCAGCGAGCCGCACCGGGCCAACGGACCCTGGACATGAATGATGGTCTTTCCCCAGAGAAACAAACTCACCACACTAACTTCTGGATGTCAATACGCAGGAGGCACTTGGCACTGTCAAACCAGCCACAATTGCCTCTGGGGGCACTTGCGTCTTGGAGGCATCCTGATCCGTTTGGAATTTCAGCAGGCAACCAGCCACTCCGGGCCACGGGGCCCTGGACACGAACCACGGCCTTTCCCCAGAGAAACAAAACTCAACAACAAAGGTTCCTGATGTCAGTTTGCAGGAGGCATTTGGCACTGTCAAACCAGCCACAGTTGCCTCTGGGGTCACTTTGCATCTGGGAGGCATCCTGATCCGTTCAGCATTTCAGAATGGAGCCGGCCACTCAGGGCCACAGGGCCATGGACACGAAAAATGGCCTTTCCCCAGACAAAGAAAAGTCACCGGCCCAGCTTCCTGATGTCAGTTTGCAGGAGGCATTTGGCATTCACAAACCAGCAACACTTGCCTCTGTGGGCACCTTGCATCTGGGAGGCATCCTGATCCGTTCGGCATTTCACAAGGCAGCTGGCCACTCCGGGCCACCTTGCCCTGGACACTAACCATGGCCTTTCTCCACAGAAACAAAAGTCACCAGGCCAGGTTCCTGATGTCAGTGTTCAGAGGGCACGAGGCACTGTCAAACCAGCCACAGTTGCCTCTGGGGTACCTTGCATCTGAGTGATACCCTGATCAGTTCACAGTTTCAGAAGGCAGCCGGCCACTCCGAACCACAGGATCCTGGACCAGAAACATGGCCTTTCCCCAGAGAAACAAAAGTCACCAGGCCAGGTTCCTGATGTCAGTTTGCAGGAGGCATTTGGCACTGTCAAACCAGCCACAGTTGCCTCTGGGGGCACCTTAGATCTTGGAGTCATCGTGATCCGTTCATAATTTCAGCAGGCATCCAGCCACTGCGGGCCACGGGGCCCTGGACATGAATGATGGCCTTTCCATAGAGAAACAAACGCACCACATCAACTTCCTGATGTCAGTACGCAGGAGGCACTTGGCACTGTCAAACCAGCCACAGTTGCCTGTGGGGGCACTTGCATCTGGGAGGCATCCTGATCCGTTCGGAATTTTCAGCAGGCAGCCGGACACTCCGGACTACGAGGCACTGGAAACGAACCATGGCCTTTCCCCAGACAAACAAATGTCACCAGGCTAGGTCCCTGATGTAAGTTTGCAGGAGGCACGATACACTGTCAAAGCAGCCACAGTTGCCTCTGGGGGCATTTTGCATCTGGGAGGTATCCTGATCTGTTCAGAATTGGAGCAGGCAGCCGGCCACTCCGGACCACGGGGCCCTGGACACGAACGATGGCCTTTCCCCAGACAAACAAAAGTCACCAGGCCAGGTTCCTCATGTCAGTTTGCAGGAGGCACTTGGCACTGTCAAACCAGCCACATTTGCCTGTGGGGGCACCTTGCATCTCGCAGACATCATGATCCGTTCAGAATTTCAGCAGGCAGCCGGCCACTCCGGGCCACCGGGCCCTGGACATGAATGATGGCCTTTCCCCAGAGAAACAAAAGTCACCAGGCTAGGTTCCTGATGTCAATTTGCAGAAGACACTTGGCACTGTCAAACCAGCCACACTTGCATCTGGGAGCACCTTAGATCTTGGAGTCATCGTCATCCGTTCATAATTTCTGCAGGCATCCGGCCTACACCGGGCAACCGGGCCCTGGACACTAGCCATGGCCTTTCCCCAGAGAAACAAAAGTCACCAGGCCAGGTTCCTGATGTCAGTTTGCAGGAGGCATTTGGCATTCACAAACCAGCAACACTTGCCTCTGTGGGCACCTTGCATCTGGGAGGCATCCTGATCCGTTCGGCATTTCAGAAGGCAGCTGGCCACTCCGGGCCACCTTGCCCTGGACACTAACCATGGCCTTTCTCCACAGAACCAAAAGTCACCAGGCCAGGTTCCTGATGTCAGTGTTCAGAGGGCACGAGGCACTGTCAAACCAGCCACAGTTGCCTCTGGGGTACCTTGCATCTGAGAGATACCCTGATCAGTTCACATTTTCAGAAGGCAGCCGGCCACTCCGAACCACAGGATCCTGGACCAGAACCATGGCCTTTCCCCAGAGAAACAAAAGTCACCAGGCCAGGTTCCTGATGTCAGTTTGCAGGAGGCATTTGGCACTGTCAAACCAGCCACAGTTGCCTCTGGGGGCACCTTAGATCTTGGAGTCATCGTGATCCGTTCATAATTTCAGCAGGCATCCGGCGACACCGGGCCACCGGGCCCTGGACACTAGCCATGGCCTTTCCACAGAGAAACAAAAGTCAACAGTCCAGCTTCCTCATGTCAGCTTGCAGGAGACATTTGGTACTGACAAATGATCCACACTTGCCTCTGGGGGCACTTGCGTCTGGGAGGAATCCTGATCCGTTCAGAATTTCAGAAGGCAGCCGGCCACTCCGGGCCACCGCGCCATGGACATGAATGATGGCCTTTCCCCAGAGAAACAAAAGTCACCAGGCTAGGTTCCTGATTTCAATTTGCTGGAGGCACTTGGCACTGTCAAACCAGCCACACTTGCCTCTGGGGGCACTTTGCATCTGGGAGGCATCCTGATCCGTTCGGAATTTCAGCAGGCAGCCGGCCACTCCGGACCACGGGGCCCTGGGCACGAAGAATGGACTTTCCCCACAGAAACAAAAGTCACCAGGCCAGGTTCCTCATGTCAGTTTGCAGGAGGCACTTGGCACTGTCAAAGCAGCTGAAGTTGCATCTGAGGGCACCTTGCATCTGGGAGGCATCCTTATCCGTTTGGTGTTTCAGAAGGCAGCTGGCCACTCCGGGCCACCTTGCCGTGGACACTAACGATGGCCTTCCTCCAGAGAAACAAAAGTCACCAGGCCAGGTTCCTCATGTCAGTTTGCAGGAGGCACTTGGCATTGTCAAAGCAGCCACAGTTGCCTCTGGGTGCACCTTGCATCTGGGAGACATCCTGATACTTTTAGAGTTTTACAAGGCAGCTGGCCACTCCGGGCCACCTTGCCCTGGACACGAACCACGGCCTTTCCCCACAGAAACAAAAGTCACCAGGCCAGCTTCCTGATTTCAATTTGCTGGAGGCACTTGGCACTGTCAAACCAGCCACAGTTGCCTCTGGGGGCATTTTGCATCTGGGAGGTATCCCAATCCGTTCGGAATTGCAGCAGGCAGCCGGCCGCTCCGGACCACGGGGCCCTGGACACGAACCATGGCCTTTCCCCACAGAAACAAAAGTCACCAGGCCAGGTTCCTCACGTTAGTTTGCAGGAGGCATTTGGCACTGTCAAAGCAGCCACAGTTGCCTCTGGGTGCACCTTGTATCTGGGAGACATCCTGATCCTTTTAGAATTTTACAAGGTAGCTGGCCACTCAGGGCCACCTTGCCCAGGACACCAACAATGGCCTTTCCCCACAGAAACAAAAGTCACCAGGCCAGGTTCCTGATGTCAGTTTTCAGAGGGCACGAGGCACTGTCAAACCAGCCACAGTTGCCTCTGGGGGTACCTTGCATCTGAGAGATATCCTGAACCGTTCAGATTTTCAGCAGTCAGCCGGCCAATCTGGACCACAGGGTCCTGGACACGAACCATGGCCTTTCCCCAGAGAAACAAAAGTCACCAGGCTAGGTTCCTGATGTCAGTACGCAGGAGGCACTTGGCACTGTCAAACCAGCCACAGTTTCCTCTGGGGGCACTTGCGTCTGGGAGGCATCCTGATCCGTTCGGAATTTCAGCAGGCAGGCGGCCACTCCAGGCCACGGGGCCCTGGACATGAATGATGGCCTTTCCCCACAGAAACACAAGTCACCAGGCTAGGTTCCTGATGTCAATTTGCAGGAGGCACTTGGCACTGTCAAACCAGCCACAGTTGCCTGTGGGGGCACCTTGCATCTAGGAGACATCATGATCCGTTCACAATTTCAGAAGGCAGCCGGCCACTCCGGGCCACCGCGCCATGGACATGAATGATGGCCTTTCCCCAGACAAACAAAAGTCACCAGGCTAGGTTCCTGATGTCAATTTGCAGGAGGCACTTGGCACTGTCAATCCAGCCACACTTGCCTCTGGGGGCACTTGCGTCTGGGAGGCATCCTGATCCCTTCGGAATTTTCAGCAGGCAGCCGGCCACTCCGGACTACCAGGCCCTGGACACGAACCATGGCTTTTCCCCCGACAAACAAAAGTCACCAGGCTAGGTCCCTGATGTAAGTTTGCAGGAGGCACGATACACTGTCAAACCAGCCACAGTTGCCTCTGGGGGTATTTTGCATCTGGGAGGTATCCTGATCCGTTCGGAATTGCAGCAGGCAGCCGGCCACTCCGGACCACGGGGCCCTGGACACGAACGATGGCCTTTCCCCAGAGAAACAAAAGTCACCAGGCCAGGTTCCTCATGTCAGTTTGCAGGAGGCACTTGGCACTGTCAAACCAGCCACAGTTTCCTCTGAGGGCACCTTGCATCTGGGAGGCATCCTGATCCGTTTGGTGTTTCAGAAGTCAGCTGGCCACTCCGGGCCACCTTGCCGTGGACACTAACCATGGCCTTTCTCCACAGAAACAAAAGTCACCAGGCCAGGTTCCTCATGTCAGTTTGCAGGAGGCACTTGGCATTGTCAAAGCATCCACAGTTGCCTCTGGGTGCACCTTGTATCTGGGAGACATCCTGATCCTTTTAGAATTTTACAAGGGAGCTGGCCACTCCGGGCCACCTTGCCCTGGACACTAACCATGGCCTTTCCCCAGAGAAACAAAAGTCACCAGGCCAGGTTCCTGATGTCAGTTTTCAGAGGGCACGAGGCACTGTCAAACCAGCCACAGTTGCCTCTGGGGGTACCTTGCATCTGAGAGATATCCTGATCTGTTCACAATTTCAGAAGGCAGCCGGCCACTCCGGACCAGAGGGTCCTGGACATGAACCATGGCCTTTCCCCAGAGAAACAAAAGTCACCAGGCCCGGCTCCTGATGTCAGTTTGCAGAAGGCACTTGGCACTGTCAAACCAGCTACTGCTGCCTCTGGGGGCACCTAGCATCTGGGAGGTATCCTGATCCGTTCAGAATTTCAGAAGGCAGCCGGCCACTCCGTGCCACTGGGCCATGGACATGAATGATGGCCTTTCCCCAGAGAAACAAAAGTCACCAGGCTAGGTTCCTGATTTCAATTTGCTGGAGGCACTTGGCACTGTCAAACCAGCCACAGTTGCCTGTGGGTGCACCTTGCATCTGGGAGGCATCCTGATCCGTTCACAATTTCAGAAGTCAGCCGGCCACTGCGGGCCACGGGGCCCTGGACATGAATGATGGCCTTTCCCCAGAGAAACAAAAGTCACCAGGCTAGGTTCCTGATGTCAATTTGCAGGAGGCACTTGGCACTGTCAAACCAGACACAGTTGCCTCTGGGGACACTTTGCATCTGGGAGGTATCCTCATTGTTTCGGAATTTCAGCAGGGAGCCGGCCACTCCGGACCACCGGACCCTGGACACGAACCATGGCCTTTCCCCAGAGAAACAAAAGTCACCAGGCCAGGTTCCTGATTTCAATTTGCTGGAGGCACTTGGCACTGTCAAAGCAGCCACAGTTGCCTCTGATGACAGCTACCATCTGGGAGGCATCCTGATCCGTTCGGTGTTTCAGAAGGCAGCCGGCCACACCGGGCCAACGGACCCTGGACATGAATGATGGTCTTTCCCCAGAGAAACAAACTCACCACACCAACTTCCTGATGTCAATACGCAGGAGGCACTTGGCACTGTCAAACCAGCCACACTTGCCTCTGGGGGCACTTGCGTCTGGGAGGCATCCTGATCCGTTCGGAATTAGAGCAGGCAGCCGGCCACTCCGGGCCACGGGGCCCTGGACATGAAGGATGGCCTTTCCCCACAGAAACAAAAGTCACCAGGCGAGGTTCCTGATGTCAATTTGCAGGAGGCACTTGGCACTGTCAAACCAGACACACTTGCCTCTGGGGGCACTTTGCATCTGGGAGGTATCCTGATCCGTTCACAATTTCAGAAGGCATCCGGCCACACCGGGCCACGGGGCCCTGGACATGAACGATGGCCTTTCCCCAGAGAAACAAAAGTCACCATGCTATGTTCCTGATGTCAATTTGCAGGAGGCACTTGGCACTGTCAAACCAGCCACAGTTGCCTCTGGGGGCACCTTGTATCTGGGAGACATCCTGATCCTTTTAGAATTTTACAAGGCAGCTGCCCACTCAGGGCCACCTTGCCCTGGACACTAACCATGGCCTTTCCCCAGAGAAACAAAAGTCACCAGGCCAGGTTCCTCATGTTAGTTTGCAGGAGGCACTTGGCACTGTCAAAGCAGCCACAGTTACCTCTGGGTGCACCTTGTATCTGGGAGACATCCTGATTCTTTTAGAATTTTACAAGGCAGCTGCCCACTCAGGGCCACCTTGCCGTGGACACTAACCATGGTCTTTCCCCAGAGAAACAAAAGTCACCAGGCCAGGTTCCTCATGTTAGTTTGCAGGAGGCACTTGGCACTGTCAAAGCAGCCACAGTTACCTCTGGGTGCACCTTGTATCTGGGAGACATCCTGATTCTTTTAGAATTTTACAAGGCAGCTGCCCACTCAGGGCCACCTTGCCCTGGACACTAACCATGGCCTTTCCCCAGAGAAACAAAAGTCACCAGGCCAGGTTCCTGATGTCAGATTTCAGAGGGTACGAGGCACTGTCAAACCAGCCACACTTGCCTCTGGGGGTACCTCGCATCTGAGAGATATCCTGATCCATTCACAATTTCAGAAGGCATCCGGCCACTCCGGACCACAGGGTCCTGGACATTAACCATGGCCTTTCCCCCGAGAAACAAAAGTCACCAGGCCAGCTTCCTCATGTCAGTTTGCAGGAGACATTTGGTATTGACAAATCATCCACAGTTGCCTCTGGGGGCACGTTGCATTTGGGAGGTATCCTGATTGTTTCGGAATTTCAGCAGGGAGCCGGCCACTCCGGGCCACGGGGCCCTGGGCACGAACCACGGCCTTTCCCCAGAGAAACAAAACTCAACAACCCAGGTTCCTGATGTCTGTTTGCAGGAGGCATTTGGCACTCACAAACCAGCCACAGTTGCCTCTGGGGTCACTTTGCATCTGGGAGGCATCCTGATCCGTTCGGAATTTCAGCAGGCAGCCGGCCACTGCGGACCACAGGGCCCTGGACAAGAACGATGGCCTCTCCCCAGAGAAACAAAAGTCACCAGTCTAGGTTCCTGATGTCAGTTTGCAGGAGGCACTTGGCACTGTCAAACCAGCCACACTTGCCTCTGGGGGCACCTTGCTTCTTGGAGTCATCGTGATCCGTTCATAATTTCAGCAGGCATCCAGCCACTCCGGGCCACAGGGCCCTGGACATGAATGATGGCCTTTCCCCAGAGAAACAAAAGTCACCAGGCTAGGTTCCTGATGTCAATTTGCAGGAGGCACTTGGCACTGTCAAACCAGCCACACTTGCCTCTGGGGGCACCTTGTATCTGGGAGACATCCTGATCCTTTTAGAATTTTACAAGGCAGCTGCCCACTCAGGGCCACCTTGCCCTGGACACTAACCATGGCCTTTCCCCAGAGAAACAAAAGTCACCAGGCCAGGTTCCTCATGTTAGTTTGCAGGAGGCACTTGGCACTGTCAAACCAGCCACAGTTACCTCTGGGTGCACCTTGTATCTGGGAGACATCCTGATTCTTTTAGAATTTTACAAGGCAGCTGCCCACTCAGGGCCACCTTGCCGTGGACACTAACCATGGTCTTTCCCCAGAGAAAAAAAAGTCACCAGGCCAGGTTCCTCATGTTAGTTTGCAGGAGGCACTTGGCACTGTCAAAGCAGCCACAGTTACCTCTGGGTGCACCTTGTATCTGGGAGACATCCTGATTCTTTTAGAATTTTACAAGGCAGCTGCCCACTCAGGGCCACCTTGCCCTGGACACTAACCATGGCCTTTCCCCAGAGAAACAAAAGTCACCAGGCCAGGTTCCTGATGTCACATTTCAGAGGGTACGAGGCACTGTCAAACCAGCCACACTTGCCTCTGGGGGTACCTCGCATCTGAGAGATATCCTGATCCATTCACAATTTCAGAAGGCATCCGGCCACTGCGGACCACAGGGTCCTGGACACTAACCATGGCCTTTCCCCCGAGAAACAAAAGTCACCAGGCCAGCTTCCTCATGTCAGTTTGCAGGAGACATTTGGTATTGACAAATCATCCACAGTTGCCTCTGGGGGCACGTTGCATTTGGGAGGTATCCTGATTGTTTCGGAATTTCAGCAGGGAGCCGGCCACTCCGGGCCACGGGGCCCTGGGCACGAACCACGGCCTTTCCCCAGAGAAACAAAACTCAACAACCCAGGTTCCTGATGTCTGTTTGCAGGAGGCATTTGGCACTCACAAACCAGCCACAGTTGCCTCTGGGGTCACTTTGCATCTGGGAGGCATCCTGATCCGTTCGGAATTTCAGCAGGCAGCCGGCCACTGCGGACCACAGGGCCCTGGACAAGAACGATGGCCTCTCCCCAGAGAAACAAAAGTCACCAGGCTAGGTTCCTGATGTCAGTTTGCAGGAGGCACTTGGCACTGTCAAACCAGCCACACTTGCCTCTGGGGGCACCTTGCTTCTTGGAGTCATAGTGATCCGTTCATAATTTCAGCAGGCATCCAGCCACTCCGGGCCACAGGGCCCTGGACATGAATGATGGCCTTTCCCCAGAGAAACAAAAGTCACCAGGCTAGGTTCCTGATGTCAATTTGCAGGAGGCACTTGGCACTGTCAAACCAGCCACACTTGCCTCTGGGGGCACTTTGCATCTGGGAGGCATCCTGATCCGTTCGGAATTTCAGCAGGCAGCCGGCCACTCCAGGCCACGGGGCCCTGGACATGAATGATGGCCTTTCCCCACAGAAACAGAAGTCACCAGCCTAGGTTCCTGAGGTCAGTTTGCAGAAGGCACTTGGCACTGTCAAACCAGCCACAGTTGCCTGTGGGAGCACCTTAGATCTTGGAGTCATCGTGATCCGTTCATAATTTCTGCAGGCATCCGGCCACACCGGGCCACGGGGCCCTGGACACTAGCCATGGCCTTTCCCCAGAGAAACAAAAGTCACCAGGCCAGGTTCCTGATGTCAATTTGCAGGAGGCACTTGGCACTGTCAAACCAGCCGCAGTTGCCTGTGGGGGTACCTTGCATCTAGGAGACATCATGATCCGTTCACAATTTCAGAAGGCAGCCGGCCACTGCGGGCCACGAGGCCCTGGACACGAACGATGACCTTTCCCCAGAGAAACAAAAGTCACCAGGCTAGGTTCCTGATGTCAATTTGCAGGAGGCACTTGGCACTGTCAAACCAGCCACACTTGCCTCTGGGGGCACTTTGCATCTGGGAAGTATCCTGATACGTTCGGAATTTTAGCAGGCAGCGGGCTACACCAGACCACCGGGACCTGGACACGAACCATGGCCTTTCCCCAGACAAACAAAAGTCACCAGGCCCGGCTCCTGATGTCAGTTTGCAGAAGGCACTTGGCACTGTCAAACCAGCCACTGTTGCCCGTGGGGGCACCTAGCATCTGGGAGGTATCCTGATCCGTTCAGAATTTCAGAAGGCAGCCGGCCACTCCGGGCCACCGCGCCATGGACATGAATGATGGCCTTTCCCCAGAGAAACAAAAGTCACCAGGCTAGGTTCCTGATGTCAATTTGCAGGAGGCACTTGGCACTGTCAAACCAGCCACACTTGCCTCTGGGGGCACTTTGCATCTGGGAGGCATCCTGATCCGTTCAGAATTTCAGCAGGCAGCCGGCCACTCCGGGCCACCGGGCCATGGACATGAATGTTGGCCTTTCCCCAAAGAAGCAAAAATCACCAGGCTAGGTCCCTGATTTCAATTTGCTGGAGGCAGTTGGCAATGTCAAAGCAACCACAGTTGCCTCTGAGGTCACCTACCATCTGGGAGGCATCCTGATCCGTTGGGTGTTTCAGAAGGCAGCCGGTCACACCGGGCCAATGGACCCTGGACATGAATGATGGTCTTTCCCCAGAGAAACAATCTCACCACACCAACTTCCTGATGTCAGTTTGCAGGAGGCACTTGGCACTGTCAAACCAGCCACACTTGCCTCTGGGGGCACTTGCGTCTGGGAGGCATCCTGATCCGTTCGGAATTTCAGCAGGGAGCCGGCCACTCCGGGCCACGGGGCCCTGGACACGAACCATGGCCTTTCCCCAGAGAAACAAAAGTCACCAGGCCAGGTTCCTGATGTCAATTTGCAGGAGGCACTTGGCACTGTCAAACCAGCCACACTTGCCTGTGGGGGTACCTTGCCTCTAGGAAAAGTCCTGATCCGTTCACAATTTCAGAAGGCAGCCGGCCACTGCGGGCCACGGGGCCCTGGACATGAATGATGGCCTTTCCCCAGAGAAACAAAAGTCACCAGCCTAGGTTCCTGATGTCAGTTTGCAGGAGGCACTTGGCACTGTCAAACCAGCCACAGTTGCCTCTGGGGGCACTTTGCATCTGGGAGGTATCCCGATCCGTTCGGAATTGCAGCAGGCAGCCGGCCACTCCGGACCACGGGGCCCTGGACATGAACCATGGCCTTTCCCCAGAGAAACAAAAGTCACCAGGCCAGGTTCCTCATGTTAGTTTGCAGGAGGCACTTGGCACTGTCAAAACAGCCACAGTTGCCTCTGGGGGCACCTTGTATCTGGGAGACATCCTGATCCTTTTAGAATTTTACAAGGCAGCTGGCCACTCCGGGCCACCTTGACCTGGACACTAACCATGGTCTTTCCCCGGAGAAACAAAATTCACCAGGCCAGGTTCCTCATGTTAGTTTGCAGGAGGCACTTGGCACTGTCAAAGCAGCCACAGTTACCTCTGGGTGCACCTTGTATCTGGGAGACATCCTGATTCTTTTAGAATTTTACAAGTCAGCTAACCACTCAGGGCCACCTCGCCCTGGACACTAACCATGGTCTTTCCCCAGAGAAACAAAAGTCACCAGGCCAGGTTCCTGATGTCAGATTTCAGAGGGTACGAGGCACTGTCAAACCAGCCACACTTGCCTCTGGGGGTAACTCTCATCTGAGAGATATCCTGATCCATTCACAATTTCAGAAGGCATCCGGCCACTCCGGACCACAGGGTCCTGGACACTAACCATGGCCTTTCCCCAGAGAAACAAAAGTCACCAGGCCAGCTTCCTCATGTCAGTTTGCAGGAGACATTTGGTAGTGACAAATCATCCACAGTTGCCTCTCGGGGCACGTTGCATTTGGGAGGTATCCGGATTGTTTCGGAATTTCAGCAGGCAGCCGGACACTCCGGGCCACGGGGCCCTGGACATGAATGGTGGCCTTTCCCCACAGAAACAGAAGTCACAAGCCTAGGTCCCTGATGTCAATTTGCTGGAGGCACTTGGCACTGTCAAACCAGCCACAGTTGCCTGTGGGGGTACCTTGCATCTAGGAGACATCATGATCCGTTCACAATTTCAGAAGGCAGCCGGCCACTCCGGGCCACCGCGCCATGGACATGAATGATGGCCTTTCCCCACAGAAACAAAAGTCACCAGGCTAGGTTCCTGATTTCAATTTGCTGGAGGCACTTGGCACTGTCAAACCAGCCACAGTTGCCTCTGGGGGCACTTTGCATCTGGGAGGTATCCCGATCCGTTCGGAATTGCAGCAGGCAGCCGGCCACTCCGGACCACGGGGCCCTGGACATGAACCATGGCCTTTCCCCAGAGAAACAAAAGTCACCAGGCCAGGTTCCTCATGTTAGTTTGCAGGAGGCACTTGGCACTGTCAAAACAGCCACAGTTGCCTCTGGGGGCACCTTGTATCTGGGAGACATCCTGATCCTTTTAGAATTTTACAAGGCAGCTGGCCACTCCGGGCCACCTTGACGTGGACACTAACCATGGCCTTTCCCCGGAGAAACAAAATTCACCAGGCCAGGTTCCTCATGTTAGTTTGCAGGAGGCACTTGGCACTGTCAAAGCAGCCACAGTTACCTCTGGGTGCACCTTGTATCTGGGAGACATCCTGATTCTTTTAGAATTTTACAAGGCAGCTGCCCACTCAGGGCCACCTTGCCCTGGACACTAACCATGGTCTTTCCCCAGAGAAACAAAAGTCACCAGGCCAGGTTCCTGATGTCAGATTTCAGAGGGTACGAGGCACTGTCAAACCAGCCACACTTGCCTCTGGGGGTACCTCGCATCTGAGAGATATCCTGATCCATTCACAATTTCAGAAGGCATCCGGCCACTCCGGACCACAGGGTCCTGGACACTAACCATGGCCTTTCCCCAGAGAAACAAAAGTCACCAGGCCAGCTTCCTCATGTCAGTTTGCAGGAGACATTTGGTAGTGACAAATCATCCACAGTTGCCTCTCGGGGCACGTTGCATTTGGGAGGTATCCGGATTGTTTCGGAATTTCAGCAGGCAGCCGGCCACTCCGGGCCACGGGGCCCTGGACATGAATGGTGGCCTTTCCCCACAGAAACAGAAGTCACAAGCCTAGGTCCCTGATGTCAATTTGCTGGAGGCACTTGGCACTGTCAAACCAGCCACAGTTGCCTGTGGGGGTACCTTGCATCTAGGAGACATCATGATCCGTTCACAATTTCAGAAGGCAGCCGGCCACTGCAGGCCACGGGGCCCTGGACATGAATGATGACCTTTCCCCAGAGAAACAAAAGTCACCAGGCTAGGTTCCTGATGTCAATTTGCAGGAGGCACTTGGCACTGTCAAACCAGCCACACTTGCCTCTGGGGGCACTTTGCATCTGGGAAGTATCCTGATACGTTCGGAATTTTAGCAGGCAGCGGGCTACACCAGACCACCGGGACCTGGACACGAACCATGGCCTTTCCCCAGACAAACAAAAGTCACCAGGCTAGGTTCCTGATGTCAATTTGCAGGAGGCACTTGGCACTGTCAAACCAGCCACACTTGCCTCTGGGGGCACTTTGCATCTGGGAGGCATCCTGATCCGTTCAGAATTTCAGCAGGCAGCCGGCCACTCCGGGCCACCGGGCCATGGACATGAATGTTGGCCTTTCCCCAAAGAAGCAAAAATCACCAGGCTAGGTCCCTGATTTCAATTTGCTGGAGGCAGTTGGCAATGTCAAAGCAACCACAGTTGCCTCTGAGGTCACCTACCATCTGGGAGGCATCCTGATCCGTTGGGTGTTTCAGAAGGCAGCCGGTCACACCGGGCCAATGGACCCTGGACATGAATGATGGTCTTTCCCCAGAGAAACAATCTCACCACACCAACTTCCTGATGTCAGTTTGCAGGAGGCACTTGGCACTGTCAAACCAGCCACACTTGCCTCTGGGGGCACTTGCGTCTGGGAGGCATCCTGATCCGTTCGGAATTTCAGCAGGGAGCCGGCCACTCCGGGCCACGGGGCCCTGGACACGAACCATGGCCTTTCCCCAGAGAAACAAAAGTCACCAGGCCAGGTTCCTGATGTCAATTTGCAGGAGGCACTTGGCACTGTCAAACCAGCCACACTTGCCTGTGGGGGTACCTTGCCTCTAGGAAAAGTCCTGATCCGTTCAGAATTTCAGAAGGCAGCCGGCCACTGCGGGCCACGGGGCCCTGGACATGAATGATGGCCTTTCCCCAGAGAAACAAAAGTCACCAGGCTAGGTTCCTGATGTCAGTTTGCAGGAGGCACTTGGCACTGTCAAACCAGCCACAGTTGCCTCTGGGGGCACTTTGCATCTGGGAGGTATCCCGATCCGTTCGGAATTGCAGCAGGCAGCCGGCCACTCCGGACCACGGGGCCCTGGACATGAACCATGGCCTTTCCCCAGAGAAACAAAAGTCACCAGGCCAGGTTCCTCATGTTAGTTTGCAGGAGGCACTTGGCACTGTCAAAACAGCCACAGTTGCCTCTGGGGGCACCTTGTATCTGGGAGACATCCTGATCCTTTTAGAATTTTACAAGGCAGCTGGCCACTCCGGGCCACCTTGACCTGGACACTAACCATGGTCTTTCCCCGGAGAAACAAAATTCACCAGGCCAGGTTCCTCATGTTAGTTTGCAGGAGGCACTTGGCACTGTCAAAGCAGCCACAGTTACCTCTGGGTGCACCTTGTATCTGGGAGACATCCTGATTCTTTTAGAATTTTACAAGTCAGCTAACCACTCAGGGCCACCTCGCCCTGGACACTAACCATGGTCTTTCCCCAGAGAAACAAAAGTCACCAGGCCAGGTTCCTGATGTCAGATTTCAGAGGGTACGAGGCACTGTCAAACCAGCCACACTTGCCTCTGGGGGTAACTCTCATCTGAGAGATATCCTGATCCATTCACAATTTCAGAAGGCATCCGGCCACTCCGGACCACAGGGTCCTGGACACTAACCATGGCCTTTCCCCAGAGAAACAAAAGTCACCAGGCCAGCTTCCTCATGTCAGTTTGCAGGAGACATTTGGTAGTGACAAATCATCCACAGTTGCCTCTCGGGGCACGTTGCATTTGGGAGGTATCCGGATTGTTTCGGAATTTCAGCAGGCAGCCGGCCACTCCGGGCCACGGGGCCCTGGACATGAATGGTGGCCTTTCCCCACAGAAACAGAAGTCACAAGCCTAGGTCCCTGATGTCAATTTGCTGGAGGCACTTGGCACTGTCAAACCAGCCACAGTTGCCTGTGGGGGTACCTTGCATCTAGGAGACATCATGATCCGTTCACAATTTCAGAAGGCAGCCGGCCACTCCGGGCCACCGCGCCATGGACATGAATGATGGCCTTTCCCCACAGAAACAAAAGTCACCAGGCTAGGTTCCTGATTTCAATTTGCTGGAGGCACTTGGCACTGTCAAACCAGCCACAGTTGCCTCTGGGGGCACTTTGCATCTGGGAGGTATCCCGATCCGTTCGGAATTGCAGCAGGCAGCCGGCCACTCCGGACCACGGGGCCCTGGACATGAACCATGGCCTTTCCCCAGAGAAACAAAAGTCACCAGGCCAGGTTCCTCATGTTAGTTTGCAGGAGGCACTTGGCACTGTCAAAACAGCCACAGTTGCCTCTGGGGGCACCTTGTATCTGGGAGACATCCTGATCCTTTTAGAATTTTACAAGGCAGCTGGCCACTCCGGGCCACCTTGACGTGGACACTAACCATGGCCTTTCCCCGGAGAAACAAAATTCACCAGGCCAGGTTCCTCATGTTAGTTTGCAGGAGGCACTTGGCACTGTCAAAGCAGCCACAGTTACCTCTGGGTGCACCTTGTATCTGGGAGACATCCTGATTCTTTTAGAATTTTACAAGGCAGCTGCCCACTCAGGGCCACCTTGCCCTGGACACTAACCATGGTCTTTCCCCAGAGAAACAAAAGTCACCAGGCCAGGTTCCTGATGTCAGATTTCAGAGGGTACGAGGCACTGTCAAACCAGCCACACTTGCCTCTGGGGGTACCTCGCATCTGAGAGATATCCTGATCCATTCACAATTTCAGAAGGCATCCGGCCACTCCGGACCACAGGGTCCTGGACACTAACCATGGCCTTTCCCCAGAGAAACAAAAGTCACCAGGCCAGCTTCCTCATGTCAGTTTGCAGGAGACATTTGGTAGTGACAAATCATCCACAGTTGCCTCTCGGGGCACGTTGCATTTGGGAGGTATCCGGATTGTTTCGGAATTTCAGCAGGCAGCCGGCCACTCCGGGCCACGGGGCCCTGGACATGAATGGTGGCCTTTCCCCACAGAAACAGAAGTCACAAGCCTAGGTCCCTGATGTCAATTTGCTGGAGGCACTTGGCACTGTCAAACCAGCCACAGTTGCCTGTGGGGGTACCTTGCATCTAGGAGACATCATGATCCGTTCACAATTTCAGAAGGCAGCCGGCCACTCCGGGCCACCGCGCCATGGACATGAATGATGGCCTTTCCCCAGAGAAACAAAAGTCACCAGGCTAGGTTCCTGATTTCAATTTGCTGGAGGCACTTGGCTCTGTCAAACCAGCCACACTTGCCTCTGTGGGCACTTTGCATCTGGGAAGTATCCTGATCCCTTCGGAATTGCTGCAGGCAGCCGGCCACTCCGGACCACGGGGCCCTGGACACGAACCATGGCCTTTCCCCAGAGAAACAAAAGTCACCAGGCCAGGTTCCACATGTTAGTTTGCAGGAGGCACTTGGCACTGTCAAAGCAGCCACAGTTACCTCTGGGTGCACCTTGTATCTGGGAAACATCCTGATCCTTTTAGAATTTTACAAGGCAGCTGCCCACTCCAGGCCACCTTGCCCTGGATACTAACCATGGCCTTTCCCCAGAGAAACAAAAGTCACCAGGCCAGGTTCCTGATGTCAGATTTCAGAGGGTACGAGGCACTGTCAAACCAGCCACAGTTGCCTCTGGGGGTACCTCGCATCTGAGAGATATCCTGATCCATTCACAATTTCAGAAGTCATCTGGCCACTCCGGACCACAGGTTCCTGGACACTAACCATGGCCTTTCCCCAGAGAAACAAAAGTCACCAGGCCAGCTTCCTCATGTCAGTTTGCAGGAGACATTTGGTATTGACAAATCATCCACAGTTGCCTCTGGGGGCACGTTGCATTTGGGAGGTATCCTGATTGATTCGGAATTTCAGCAGGGAGCCAGCCACTCCGGGCCACCGGGCCCTGGACATGAATGATGACCTTTCCCCAGAGAAACAAACTCACCACGCCAACTTCCTGATGTCAGTACGCAGGAGGCACTTGGCACTGTCAAACCAGCCACACTTGCCTCTGGGGGCAGTTGCGTCTTGGAGGCATCCTGATCCGTTTGGAATTTCAGCAGGCAACCGTCCACTCTGGGCCACGGGGCCCTGGACATGAATGATGGCCTTTCCCCAGACAAACAAAAGTCACCAGTCTAGGTTCCTGATGTCAATTTGCAGGAGGCACTTGGCACTGTCAAACCAGCCACACTTGCCTCTGGGGGCACCTTGTATCTGGGAGACATCCTGATCCTTTTAGAATTTTACAAGGCAGCTGCCCACTCAGGGCCACCTTGCCCTGGACACTAACCATGGCCTTTCCCCAGAGAAACAAAAGTCACCAGGCCAGGTTCCTCATGTTAGTTTGCAGGAGGCACTTGGCACTGTCAAACCAGCCACAGTTACCTCTGGGTGCACCTTGTATCTGGGAGACATCCTGATTCTTTTAGAATTTTACAAGGCAGCTGCCCACTCAGGGCCACCTTGCCGTGGACACTAACCATGGTCTTTCCCCAGAGAAAAAAAAGTCACCAGGCCAGGTTCCTCATGTTAGTTTGCAGGAGGCACTTGGCACTGTCAAAGCAGCCACAGTTACCTCTGGGTGCACCTTGTATCTGGGAGACATCCTGATTCTTTTAGAATTTTACAAGGCAGCTGCCCACTCAGGGCCACCTTGCCCTGGACACTAACCATGGCCTTTCCCCAGAGAAACAAAAGTCACCAGGCCCGGTTCCTGATGTCACATTTCAGAGGGTACGAGGCACTGTCAAACCAGCCACACTTGCCTCTGGGGGTACCTCGCATCTGAGAGATATCCTGATCCATTCACAATTTCAGAAGGCATCCGGCCACTGCGGACCACAGGGTCCTGGACACTAACCATGGCCTTTCCCCCGAGAAACAAAAGTCACCAGGCCAGCTTCCTCATGTCAGTTTGCAGGAGACATTTGGTATTGACAAATCATCCACAGTTGCCTCTGGGGGCACGTTGCATTTGGGAGGTATCCTGATTGTTTCGGAATTTCAGCAGGGAGCCGGCCACTCCGGGCCACGGGGCCCTGGGCACGAACCACGGCCTTTCCCCAGAGAAACAAAACTCAACAACCCAGGTTCCTGATGTCTGTTTGCAGGAGGCATTTGGCACTCACAAACCAGCCACAGTTGCCTCTGGGGTCACTTTGCATCTGGGAGGCATCCTGATCCGTTCGGAATTTCAGCAGGCAGCCGGCCACTGCGGACCACAGGGCCCTGGACAAGAACGATGGCCTCTCCCCAGAGAAACAAAAGTCACCAGGCTAGGTTCCTGATGTCAGTTTGCAGGAGGCACTTGGCACTGTCAAACCAGCCACACTTGCCTCTGGGGGCACCTTGCTTCTTGGAGTCATAGTGATCCGTTCATAATTTCAGCAGGCATCCAGCCACTCCGGGCCACAGGGCCCTGGACATGAATGATGGCCTTTCCCCAGAGAAACAAAAGTCACCAGGCTAGGTTCCTGATGTCAATTTGCAGGAGGCACTTGGCACTGTCAAACCAGCCACACTTGCCTCTGGGGGCACTTTGCATCTGGGAGGCATCCTGATCCGTTCGGAATTTCAGCAGGCAGCAGGCCACTGCGGACCACGGGGCCCTGGGCACGAACGATGGCCTTTCCCCAGAGAAACAAAAGTCACCAGGCCAGGTTCCTGATGTCAGTTTGCAGGAGGCACTTGGCAATGTCAAACCAGCCACAGTTGCCTCTGGGGGCACTTGCGTCTGGGAGGCGTCCTGATCCGTTCGGAATTTCAGCAGGCAGCCGGCCACTCCAGGCCACGGGGCCCTGGACATGAATGATGGCCTTTCCCCACAGAAACAAAAGTCACCAGGCCAGGTTCCTCATGTTAGTTTGCAGGAGGCACTTGGCACTGTCAAAGCAGCCACAGTTACCTCTGGGTGCACCTTGTATCTGGGAGACATCCTGATCCTTTTAGAATTGCACAAGGGAGCTGGCCACTCCGGCCACCTTGCCCAGGACACTAACAATGGCCTTTCCCCAGAGAAACAAAAGTCACCAGGCCAGGTTCCTGATGTCAGTTTCCAGAGGGCACAAGGCACTGTCAAACCAGCCACAGTTGCCTCTGGGGGTACCTTGCATCTGAGAGATATCCTGATCCGTTCAGATTTTCAGAAGGCAGCCGGCCACTCTGGACCACAGGGTCCTGGACACGAACCATGGCCTTTCCCCAGAGAAACAAAAGTCACCAGGCCAGGTTCCTGATGTCAGTTTGCAGGAGGCACTTGGCACTGTCAAACCAGCCACAGTTTCCTCTGGGGGCACTTGCGTCTGGGAGGCATCCTGATCCGTTCGGAATTTTCAGAAGGCAGCCGGCCACTCCGGACTACCAGGCACTGGACACGAACTATGGCCTTTCCCCAGACAAAGAAAAGTCACCAGGCTAGATACCTGATGTAAGTTTGCAGGAGGCACGATACACTGTCAAACCAGCCACAGTTGCCTCTGGGGGCACTTGCGTCTTGGAGGCATCCTGATCCGTTCGGAATTTCAGAAGGCAGCCGGCCACTCCGGGCCACCGGGCCATGGACATGAATGATGGCCTTTCCCCAGACAAACAAAAGTCACCAGGCTAGGTTCCTGATTTCAATTTGCAGGAGGCACTTGGCACTGTCAAACCAGCCACACTTGCCTCTGGGGGCATTTTGCATCTGAGATGTGTCCTGATCTGTTCGGAATTGCAGCAGGCAGCCGGCCACTCCGGACCACGGGGCCCTGGGCACGAACGATGGCCTTTCCCCAGAGAAACAAAAGTCGCCAGGCCAGGTTCCAGATGTCAGTTTGCAGGAAGCACTTGGCACTGTCAAAGCAGTCACAGTTGCCTCTGAGGGCACCTTGCATCTGGGAGGCATCCTGATCCGTTCTGTATTTCAGCAGGCAGCCGGCCACACCGGGCCAATGGACCCTGGACATGAATGATGGCCTTTCCCCACAGAAACAAAATTCACCAGCCTAGGTTCCTGATGTCAGTTTGCAGGAGGCACTTGGCACTGTCAAAGCAGCCACAGTTACCTCTGGGTGCACCTTGTATCTGGGAGACATCCTGATCCTTTTAGAATTTTACAAGGCAGCCGGCCACTACAGGCCACCTTGCCCTGGCCACTAACCATGGCCTTTCCCCAGAGAAACAAAAGTCACCAGTCCAGCTTCCTCATGTCAGTTTGCAGGAGACATTTGGTACTGACAAACCATCCACAGTTGCCTCTGGGGGCACGTTGCATTTGGGAGGTATCCTGATTGTTTCGGAACTTCAGCAGGGAGCCGGCCACTCCGGGCCACCTTACTCTGGACACTAACCATGGCCTTTCCCCGGAGAAACAAACTCACCACACCAACTTCCTGATGTCAGTACGCAGGAGGCACTTTGCACTGTCAAACCAGCCACACTTGCCTCGGGGGGCACTTGCGTCTTGGAGGCATCCTGATCCGTTTGGAATTTCAGCAGGCAACCGGCCACTCCGGGCCACCGGGCCCTGGACACGAACCACGGCCTTTCCCCAGAGAAACAAAACTCAACAACCCAGGTTCCTGATGTCAGTTTGCAGTAGGCATTTGGCATTTACAAACCAGCAACACTTGCCTCTGTGGGCACCTTGCATCTGGGAGGCATCCTGATCCGTTCGCAATATCAGCAGGCAGCTGGCCACTCCGGGCCACCTTGCCCTGGACACTAACCATGGTCTTTCTCCACAGAAACAAAAGTCACCAGGCCAGGTTCCTGATGTCAGTGTTCAGAGGGCACGAGGCACTGTCAAACCAGCCACAGTTGCCTCTGGGGTACCTTGCATCTGAGAGATACCCTGATCAGTTCACAGTTTCAGAAGGCAGCCGGCCACTCCGAACCACAGGATCCTGGACCAGAACCAGGGCCTTTCCCCAGCGAAACAAAAGTCACCAGGCCAGATCCCTGATGTCAGTTTGCAGGAGGCATTTGGCACTGTCAAACCAGCCACACTTGCCTCTGGGGGCACCTTAGATCTTGGAGTCATCGTAATCCGTTGATAATTTCAGAAGGCATCCGGCCACACCGGGCCACCGGGCCCTGGACACTAGCCATGGCCTTTCCCCAGAGAAACAAAAGTCAACAGTCCAGCTTCCTCATGTCAGTTTGCAGGAGACATTTGGTACTGACAAATCATCCACACTTGCCTCTGGGGGCACTTGTGTCTGGGAGGTATCCTGATCCGTTCAGAATTTCAGAAGGCAGCCGGCCACTGCGGGCCACTGGGCCATGGACAAGAATGATGGCCTTTCCCCAGACAAACAAAAGTCACCAGGCTAGGTTCCTGATTTCAATTTGCTGGAGGCACGATACACTGTCAAACCAGCCACACTTGCCTCTGGGGGCACTTTGCATCTGGGAGGCATCCTGATCCGTTCAGAATTTCAGAAGGCAGCCGGCCACTCCGGGCCACCGGGCCATGGACACTAACGATGGCCTTCCCCCACAGAAACAAAAGTCACCAGGCCAGGTTCCTCATGTCAGTTTGCAGGAGGCACTTGGCATTGTCAAAGCAGCCACTGTTGCCTCTGGGTGCACCTTGTATCTGGGAGACATCCTGATCCTTTTGGAATTTTACAAGGCAGCTGGCCACTCCGGGCCACGGGGCCCTGGACACTAACCATGGCCTTTCCCCAGAGAAACAAAAGTCACCAGGCCAGGTTCCTGATGTCAGTTTTCAGAGGGCACGAGGCACTGTCAAACCAGCCACAGTTGCCTCTTGGTGTACCTTGCATCTGAGAGATATCCTGATCTGTTCACAATTTCAGAAGGCATCCGGCCACTCCGGACCACAGGGTCCTGGACACGAACAATGGCCTTTCCCCAGAGAAACAAAAGTCACCATGCCCGGCTCCTGATGTCAGTTTGCAGAAGGCACTTGGCACTGTCAAACCAGCCACTGTTGCCTCTGGGGGCACCTAGCTTCTGGGAGGTATCCTGATCCGTTCAGAATTTCAGAAGGCAGCCGGCCACTCCGTGCCACGGGGCCATGGACATGAATGATGGCCTTTCCTCCGAGAAACAAAAGTCACCAGGGTAGGTTCCTGATTTCAATTTGCAGGAGGCACTTGGCACTGTCAAACCAGCCACACTTGCCTCTGGGGGCACTTGCATCTGGGAGGCATCCTGATCCATTCGGAATTTCAGCAGGCAGCCGGCCACTCCGGACCACGGGGCCCTGGGCACGAACGATGGCCTTTCCCCAGAGAAACAAAAGTCACCAGGCCAGGTTCCTGATGTCAGTTTGCAGGAGGCACTTGGCACTGTCAAACCAGCCACAGTTGCCTCTGAGGGCACCTTGCATCTGGGAGGCATCCTGATCCGTTCAGAATTTCAGAATGCAGCCGGCCACTCCGGGCCACGGGGCCCTGGACATGAATGATGGCCTTTCCCCAGAGAAACAAAAGTCACCAGCCTAGGTTCCTGATGTCAATTTGCAGGAGGCACTAGGCACTGTCAAAGCAGCCACACTTGCCTCTGGGTGTACCTTGCATCTAGGAGACATCATGATCCGTTCACAATTTTAGAAGGCAGCCGGCCACTGCGGGCCACGGGGCCCTGGACACTAACCATGGCCTTTCCCCAGAGAAACAAAAGTCACCAGGCCAGCTTCCTCATGTCAGTTTGCAGGAGACATTTGGTACTGACAAACCATCCACAGTTGCCTCTGGGGGCACGTTGCATTTGGGAGGTATCCTGGTTTCGGAATTTCAGCAGGGAGCCGGTCACTCCGGGCCACCTTGCTCTGGACACTAACCATGGCCTTTCCCCAGAGAAACAAACTCACCACACCAACTTCCTGATGTCAGTACGCAGGAGGCACTTTGCACTGTCAAACCAGCCACAGTTGCCTCTGGGGGCACTTGCGTCTTGGAGGCATCCTGATCCGTTTGGAATTTCAGCAGGCAACCGGCCACTCCGGGCCACCGGGCCCTGGACACGAACCACGGCCTTTCCCCAGAGAAACAAAACTCAACAACCCAGGTTCCTGATGTCAGTTTGCAGGAGGCATTTGGCACTCACAAACCAGCCACAGTTGCCTCTGGGGTCACTTTGCATCTGGGAGGCATCCTGATCCGTTCAGCATTTCAGCAGGCAGCCGGCCACTCCGGGCCACAGGGCCATGGACACGAAAAATGGCCTTTCCCCAGACAAAGAAAAGTCACCGGCCCAGCTTCCTGATGTCAGTTTGCAGGAGGCATTTGGCATTCACAAACCAGCAACACTTGCCTCTGTGGGCACCTTGCGTCTGGGAGGCATCCTGATCCGTTCGGAATTTCAGAAGGCTGCTGGCCACTCCGGGCCACCTTGCCCTGGACACTAACCATGGCCTTTCTCCACAGAAACAAAAGTCACCAGGCCAGGTTCCTGATGTCAGTGTTCAGAGGGCACGAGGCACTGTCAAACCAGCCACAGTTGCCTCTGGGGTACCTTGCATCTGAGAGATACCCTGATCAGTTCACAGTTTCAGAAGGCAGCGGGCCACTCCGAACCACAGGATCCTGGACCAGAACCATGGCCTTTCCCCCGAGAAACAAAAGTCACCAGGCCAGGTTCCTGATGTCAGTTTGCAGGAGGCATTTGGCACTGTCAAACCAGCCACACTTGCCTCTGGGGGCACCTTAGATCTTGGAGTCATCGTGATCCGTTCATAATTTCTGCAGGCATCCGGCCACACCGGGCCACCGGGCCCTGGACACTAGCCATGGCCTTTCCCCAGAGAAACAAAAGTCAACAGTCCAGCTTCCTCATGTCAGTTTGCAGGAGACATTTGGTACTGACAAATCATCCACACTTGCCTCTGGGGGCACTTGTGTCTGGGAGGTATCCTGATCCGTTCAGAATTTCAGAAGGCAGCCGGCCACTGCGGGCCACTGGGCCATGGACATGAATGATGGCCTTTCCCCAGAGAAACAAAAGTCACCAGGCCAGGTTCCTGATTTCAATTAGCTGGAGGCACTTGGCACTGTCAAACCAGCCACACTTGCCTCTGGGGGCACTTTGCATCTGGGAGGTATCCTGATCCGTTCAGAATTTCAGAAGGCAGCCGGCCACTGCGGGCCACCGGGCCATGGACATGAATGATGGCCTTTCCCCAGACAAACAAAAGTCACCAGGCTAGGTCCCTGATGTAAGTTTGCAGGAGGCACGATACACTGTCAAACCAGCCACACTTGCCTCTGGGGGCACTTTGCATGTGGGAGGTATCCTGATCCGTTCAGAATTTCAGAAGGCAGCCGGCCACTCCGGGCCACCGGGCCATGGACACTAACGATGGCCTTCCCCCACAGAAACAAAAGTCACCAGGCCAGGTTCCTCATGTCAGTTTGCAGGAGGCACTTGGCATTGTCAAAGCAGCCACAGTTGCCTCTGGGTGCACCTTGTATCTGGGAGACATCCTGATCCTTTTAGAATTTTACAAGGCAGCTGGCCACTCCGGGCCACCTTGCCCTGGACACTAACCATGGCCTTTCCCCACAGAAACAAAAGTCACCAGGCCAGGTTCCTGATGTCAGTTTTCAGAGGGCACGAGGCACTGTCAAACCAGCCACAGTTGCCTCTTGGTGTACCTTGCATCTGAGAGATATCCTGATCTGTTCACAATTTCAGATGGCAGCCGGCCACTCCGGACCACAGGGTCCTGGACACGAACCATGGCCTTTCCCCAGAGAAACAAAAGTCACCATGCCCGGCTCCTGATGTCAGTTTGCAGAAGGCACTTGGCACTGTCAAACCAGCCACTGTTGCCTCTGGGGGCACCTAGCATCTGGGAGGTATCCTGATCCGTTCAGAATTTCAGAAGGCAGCCGGCCACTCCGTGCCACTGGGCCATGGACATGAATGATGGCCTTTCCCCCGAGAAACAAAAGTCACCAGGGTAGGTTCCTGATTTCAATTTGCAGGAGGCACTTGGCACTGTCAAACCAGCCACAGTTGCCTCTGGGTGCACCTTGCATCTGGGAGGCATCCTGATCCGTTCGGATTTGCAGCAGGCAGCCGGCCACTCCGGGCCACAGGGCCCTGGGCACGAACGATGGCCTTTCCCCAGAGAAACAAAAGCCACCAGGCCAGGTTCCTGATGTCAGTTTGCAGGAGGCACTTGGCACTGTCAAACCAGCCACAGTTGCCTCTGAGGGCACCTTGCATCTGGGAGGCATCCTGATCCGTTCGGTGTTTCAGCAGGCAGCCGGCCACTCCGGGCCACGGGGCCCTGGACATGAATGATGGCCTTTCCCCAGAGAAACAAAAGTCACCAGCCTAGGTTCCTGATGTCAATTTGCAGGAGGCACTAGGCACTGTCAAAGCAGCCACACTTGCCTCTGGGTGTACCTTGCATCTAGGAGACATCATGATCCGTTCACAATTTTAGAAGGCAGCCGGCCACTGCGGGCCACGGGGCCCTGGACATGAATGATGGCCTTTCCCCAGAGAAACAGAAGTCACCAGGCTAGGTTCCTGATGTCAATTTGCAGGAGGCACTTGGCACTGTCAAACCAGCCACACTTGCCTCTGGGGACACTTTTCATCTGGGAGGTATCCTGATCCGTTCAGAATTTCAGAAGGCAGCCAGCCACTCCGGGCCACCGGGCCATGGACACTAAAGATGGCCTTCCCCCACAGAAACAAAAGTCACCAGGCCAGGTTCCTCATGTCAGTTTGCAGGAGGCACTTGGCATTGTCAAAGCAGCCACAGTTGCCTCTGGGTGCACCTTGTATCTGGGAGACATCCTGATCCTTTTAGAATTTTACAAGGCAGCTGGCCACTCCGGGCCACCTTGCCCTGGACACTAACCATGGCCTTTCCCCACAGAAACAAAAGTCACCAGGCCAGGTTCCTGATGTCAGTTTTCAGAGGGCACGAGGCACTGTCAAACCAGCCACAGTTGCCTCTTGGTGTACCTTGCATCTGAGAGATATCCTGATCTGTTCACAATTTCAGATGGCAGCCGGCCACTCCGGACCACAGGGTCCTGGACACGAACCATGGCCTTTCCCCAGAGAAACAAAAGTCACCATGCCCGGCTCCTGATGTCAGTTTGCAGAAGGCACTTGGCACTGTCAAACCAGCCACTGTTGCCTCTGGGGGCACCTAGCATCTGGGAGGTATCCTGATCCGTTCAGAATTTCAGAAGGCAGCCGGCCACTCCGTGCCACTGGGCCATGGACATGAATGATGGCCTTTCCCCCGAGAAACAAAAGTCACCAGGCTAGGTTCCTGATTTCAATTTGCAGGAGGCACTTGGCACTGTCAAACCAGCCACAGTTGCCTCTGAGGGCACCTTGCATCTGGGAGGCATCCTGATCCATTCGGTGTTTCAGCAGGCAGCCGGCCACTCCGGACCACGGGGCCCTGGGCACGAACGATGGCCTTTCCCCACAGAAACAAAAGTCACCAGGCTAGGTTCCTGATGTCAGTTTGCAGGAGGCACTTGGCACTGTCAAACCAGACACAGTTTCCTCTGAGTGCACCTTGCATCTGGGAGGCATCCTGATCCGTTCTGTGTTTCAGAAGGCAGCCAGCCACACCGGGCCAACGGACCCTGGACATGAATGATGGTATTTCCCCAGAGAAACAAACTCACCACACCAACTTCTGGATGTCAATACGCAGGAGGCACTTGGCACTGTCAAACCAGCCACAGTTGCCTCTGGGGGCACTTGAGTCTGGGAGGCATCCTGATCCGTTCGGAATTTCAGCAGGCAGCCGGCCACTCCGGGCCACCGGGCCATGGACATGAATGATGGCCTTTCCCCAGAGAAACAAAAGTCACCAGGCTAGGTTCCTGATTTCAATTTGCAGGAGGCACTTGGCACTGTCAAACCAGCCACACTTGCCTCTGGGGTCATTTTGCATCTGAGATGTATCCCGATCTGTTCGGAATTGCAGCAGGCAGCCGGCCACTCCGGACCACGGGGCCCTGGACACGAACCATGGCCTTTCCCCAGAGAAACAAAAGTCGCCAGGCCAGGTTCCAGATGTCAATTTGCAGGTGGCACTTGGCACTGTCAAAGCAGCCACAGTTGCCTCTGAGGGCACCTTGCATCTGGGAGGCATCCTGATCCGTTCGGTATTTCAGAAGGCAGCCGGTCACACCAGGCCAATGGACCCTGGACATGAATGATGGCCTTTCCCCAGAGAAACAAAAGTCACCAGCCTAGGTTCCTGATGTCAGTTTGCAGGAGGCACTTGGCACTGTCAAACCAGCCACAGTTGCCTCTGGGGGTACTTGCGTCTGGGAGGCATCCTGATCCGTTCGGAATTTCAGAAGGCAGCCGGCCCCTCCGGACCACGGGGCCCTGGGCACGAACGATGGCCTTTCCCCAGAGAAACAAAAGTCACCAGGCCAGGTTCCTGATGTCAGTTTGCAGGAGGCACTTGGCACTGTCAAACCAGCCACACTTGCCTCTGAGGGCACCTTGCATCTGGGAGGCATCCTGATCCGTTTGGTGTTTCAGAAGGCAGCTGGCCACTCCGGGCCACCTTGCCCTGGACACTAACCATGGCCGTCCCCCACAGAAACAAAAGTCACCTGGCCAGGTTCCTGATGTCAGTTTGCAGGAGGCACTTGGCACTGTCAAACCAGCCACAGTTGCCTCTGGGTGCACCTTGTATCTGGGAGACATCCTGATCCTTTTAGAATTTTACAAGGCAGCTGGCCACTCCGGGCCACCTTGCCCTGGACACTAACCATGGCCTTTCTCCACAGAAACAAAAGTCACCAGGCCAGGTTCCTGATGTCAGTTTTCAGAGGGCACGAGGCACTGCCAAACCAGCCACAGTTGCCTCTGCGGGTACCTTGCATCTGAGAGATATCCTGATCTGTTCACAATTTCAGAAGGCAGCCGGCCACTCCGAACCACAGGTCCTGGACACGAACCATGGCCTTTCCCCAGACAAACAAAAGTCACCAGGCCCGGCTCCTGATGTCAGTTTGCAGAAGGCACTTGGCACTGTCAAACCAGCCACACTTGCCTCTGGGGGCACCTAGCATCTAGGACGTATCCTGATCCGTTCAGAATTTCAGAAGGCAGCCGGCCACTCCGGGCCACTGGGCCATGGACATGAATGATGGCCTTTCCCCACAGAAACAAAAGTCACCAGGCTAGGTTCCTGATTTCAATTTGCAGGAGGCACTTGGCACTGTCAAAGCAGCCACAGTTGTCTCTGAGGGCACCTTGCATCTGGGAGGCATCCTGATCCATTCGGTGTTTCAGAAGGCAGCCGGCCACACCGGGCCAATGGACCCTGGACATGAATGATGATCTTTCCCCAGAGAAAGAAACTCACCACACCAACTTCCTGATGTCAATACGCAGGAGGCACTTGGCACTGTAAAACCAGCCACACTTGCCTCTGGGGGCACTTGCATCTGGGAGGTATCCTGATCCGTTCGGAATTTCAGCAGGCAACCGGCCACTCCGGGCCACGGGGCCCTGGACATGAATGATGGCCTTTCCCCACAGAAACAAAAGTCACCAGGCTAGGTTCCTGATGTCAATTTGCAGGAGGCACTTGGCACTCTCAAACCAGCCACACTTGCCTCTGGGGGTACCATGCATCTAGGAGACATCATGATCCGTTCACAATTTCAGAAGGCAGCCGGCCACTGCGGCCCACGGGGCCCTGGACATGAATGATGGCCTTTCCCCACAGAAACAAAAGTCACCAGGCTAGGTTCCTGATTTCAATTTGCAGGAGGCACTTGGCACTGTCAAACCAGCCACACTTGCCTCTGGGGACAATTTGCATCTGGGAGGTATCCTGATTGTTTCGGAATTTCAGCAGGCAGCCGGCCACTCCGGACCACGGGGCCCTGGGCACGAACCATGGCCTTTCCCCAGAGAAACAAAAGTCACCAGGCCATGTTCCTCATGTCAGTTTGCAGGAGGCACTTGGCACTGTCAAAGCAGCCACAGTTACCTCTGGGTGCACCTTGTATCTGGGAGACATCCTGATCCTTTTAGAATTTTACAAGGCAGCTGCCCACTCCAGGCCACCTTGCCCTGGCCACTAACCATGGCCTTTCCCCAGAGAAACAAAAGTCACCAGGCCAGCTTCCTCATGTCAGTTTGCAGGAGACATTTGGTACTGACAAACCATCCACAGTTGCCTCTGGGGGCACGTTGCATTTGGGAGGTATACTGATTGTTTCGGAATTTCAGCAGGGAGCCGGCCACTCCGGGCCACCTTGCTCTGGACACTAACCATGGCCTTTCCCCAGAGAAACAAACTCACCACACCAACTTCCTGATGTCAGTACGCAGGAGGCACTTGGCACTGTCAAACCAGCCACAGTTGCCTCTGGGGGCACTTGCGTCTTGGAGGCATCCTGATCCGTTTGGAATTTCAGCAGGCAACCGGCCACTCCGGGCCACCGGGCCCTGGACACGAACCACGGCCTTTCCCCAGAGAAACAAAACTCAACAACCCAGGTTCCGGATGTCAGTTTGCAGGAGGCATTTGGCACTCACAAACCAGCCACAGTTGCCTCTGGGGTCACTTTGCATCTGGGAGGCATCCTGATCCGTTCAGAATTTCAGAAGGCAGCCGGCCACTCCGGGCCACAGGGCCATGGACACGAAAAATGGCCTTTCCCCAGACAAAGAAAAGTCACCGGCCCAGCTTCCTGATGTCAGTTTGCAGGAGGCATTTGGCATTCACAAACCAGCAACACTTGCCTCTGTGGGCACCTTGCATCTGGGAGGCATCCTGATCCGTTCGGAATTTCAGAAGGCAGCTGGCCACTCCGGGCCACCTTGCCCTGGACACTAACCATGGCCTTTCTCCACAGAAACAAAAGTCACCAGGCCAGGTTCCTGATGTCAGTGTTCAGAGGGCACGAGGCACTGTCAAACCAGCCACAGTTGCCTCTGGGGTACCTTGCATCTGAGAGATACCCTGATCAGTTCACAGTTTCAGAAGGCAGCCGGCCACTCCGAACCACAGGATCCTGGACCAGATCCATGGCCTTTCCCCAGAGAAACAAAAGTCACCAGGCCAGGCTCCTGATGTCAGTTTGCAGGAGGCATTTGGCACTGTCAAACCAGCCACACTTGCCTCTGGGGGCACCTTAGATCTTGGAGTCATCGTGATCCGTTCATAATTTCTGCAGGCATCCGGCCACACCGGGCCACCGGGCCCTGGACACTAGCCATGGCCTTTCCCCAGAGAAACAAAAGTCAACAGTCCAGCTTCCTCATGTCAGTTTGCAGGAGACATTTGGTACTGACAAATCATCCACACTTGCCTCTGGGGGCACTTGTGTCTGGGAGGTATCCTGATCCGTTCAGAATTTCAGAAGGCAGCCGGCCACTGCGGGCCACCGGGCCATGGACATGAATGATGGCCTTTCCCCAGAGAAACAAAAGTCACCAGGCTAGGTTCCTGATTTCAATTTGCAGGAGGCACTTGGCACTGTCAAACCAGCCACAGTTGCCTCTGAGGGCACCTTGCATCTGGGAGGCATCCTGATCCATTCGGTGTTTCAGCAGGCAGCCGGCCACTCCGGACCACGGGGCCCTGGGCACGAACTATGGCCTTTCCCCACAGAAACAAAAGTCACCAGGCTAGGTTCCTGATGTCAGTTTGCAGGAGGCACTTGGCACTGTCAAACCAGACACAGTTTCCTCTGAGTGCACCTTGCATCTGGGAGGCATCCTGATCCGTTCTGTGTTTCAGAAGGCAGCCAGCCACACCGGGCCAACGGACCCTGGACATGAATGATGGTATTTCCCCAGAGAAACAAACTCACCACACCAACTTCTGGATGTCAATACGCAGGAGGCACTTGGCACTGTCAAACCAGCCACAGTTGCCTCTGGGGGCACTTGAGTCTGGGAGGCATCCTGATCCGTTCGGAATTTCAGCAGGCAGCCGGCCACTCCGGGCCACCGGGCCATGGACATGAATGATGGCCTTTCCCCAGACAAACAAAAGTCACCAGGCTAGGTTCCTGATTTCAATTTGCAGGAGGCACTTGGCACTGTCAAACCAGCCACACTTGCCTCTGGGGTCATTTTGCATCTGAGATGTATCCCGATCTGTTCGGAATTGCAGCAGGCAGCCGGCCACTCCGGACCACGGGGCCCTGGACACGAACCATGGCCTTTCCCCAGAGAAACAAAAGTCACCAGCCTAGGTTCCTGATGTCAGTTTGCAGGAGGCACTTGGCACTGTCAAACCAGCCACAGTTGCCTCTGGGGGTACTTGCGTCTGGGAGGCATCCTGATCCGTTCGGAATTTCAGCAGGCAGCCGGCCCCTCCGGACCACGGGGCCCTGGGCACGAACGATGGCCTTTCCCCAGAGAAACAAAAGTCACCAGGCCAGGTTCCTGATGTCAGTTTGCAGGAGGCACTTGGCACTGTCAAACCAGCCACACTTGCCTCTGAGGGCACCTTGCATCTGGGAGGCATCCTGATCCGTTTGGTGTTTCAGAAGGCAGCTGGCCACTCCGGGCCACCTTGCCCTGGACACTAACCATGGCCGTCCCCCACAGAAACAAAAGTCACCTGGCCAGGTTCCTGATGTCAGTTTGCAGGAGGCACTTGGCACTGTCAAACCAGCCACAGTTGCCTCTGGGTGCACCTTGTATCTGGGAGACATCCTGATCCTTTTAGAATTTTACAAGGCAGCTGGCCACTCCGGGCCACCTTGCCCTGGACACTAACCATGGCCTTTCTCCACAGAAACAAAAGTCACCAGGCCAGGTTCCTGATGTCAGTTTTCAGAGGGCACGAGGCACTGCCAAACCAGCCACAGTTGCCTCTGCGGGTACCTTGCATCTGAGAGATATCCTGATCTGTTCACAATTTCAGAAGGCAGCCGGCCACTCCGAACCACAGGTCCTGGACACGAACCATGGCCTTTCCCCAGAGAAACAAAAGTCACCAGGCCCGGCTCCTGATGTCAGTTTGCAGAAGGCACTTGGCACTGTCAAACCAGCCACACTTGCCTCTGGGGGCACCTAGCATCTAGGACGTATCCTGATCCGTTCACAATTTCAGAAGGCAGCCGGCCACTGTGGCCCACGGGGCCCTGGACATGAATGATGGCCTTTCCCCACAGAAACAAAAGTCACCAGGCTAGGTTCCTGATTTCAATTTGCAGGAGGCACTTGGCACTGTCAAACCAGCCACACTTGCCTCTGGGGACAATTTGCATCTGGGAGGTATCCTGATTGTTTCGGAATTTCAGCAGGCAGCCGGCCACTCCGGACCACGGGGCCCTGGGCACGAACCATGGCCTTTCCCCACAGAAACAAAAGTCACCAGGCCACGTTCCTCATGTCAGTTTGCAGGAGGCACTTGGCATTGTCAAAGCAGCCACAGTTACCTCTGGGTGCACCTTGTATCTGGGAGACATCCTGATCCTTTTAGAATTTTACAAGGCAGCTGCCCACTCCAGGCCACCTTGCCCTGGCCACTAACCATGGCCTTTCCCCAGAGAAACAAAAGTCACCAGGCCAGCTTCCTCATGTCAGTTTGCAGGAGACATTTGGTACTGACAAACCATCCACAGTTGCCTCTGGGGGCACGTTGCATTTGGGAGGTATACTGATTGTTTCGGAATTTCAGCAGGGAGCCGGCCACTCCGGGCCACCTTGCTCTGGACACTAACCATGGCCTTTCCCCAGAGAAACAAACTCACCACACCAACTTCCTGATGTCAGTACGCAGGAGGCACTTGGCACTGTCAAACCAGCCACAGTTGCCTCTGGGGGCACTTGCGTCTTGGAGGCATCCTGATCCGTTTGGAATTTCAGCAGGCAACCGGCCACTCCGGGCCACCGGGCCCTGGACACGAACCACGGCCTTTCCCCAGAGAAACAAAACTCAACAACCCAGGTTCCGGATGTCAGTTTGCAGGAGGCATTTGGCACTCACAAACCAGCCACAGTTGCCTCTGGGGTCACTTTGCATCTGGGAGGCATCCTGATCCGTTCAGAATTTCAGAAGGCAGCCGGCCACTCCGGGCCACAGGGCCATGGACACGAAAAATGGCCTTTCCCCAGACAAAGAAAAGTCACCGGCCCAGCTTCCTGATGTCAGTTTGCAGGAGGCATTTGGCATTCACAAACCAGCAACACTTGCCTCTGTGGGCACCTTGCATCTGGGAGGCATCCTGATCCGTTCGGAATTTCAGAAGGCAGCTGGCCACTCCGGGCCACCTTGCCCTGGACACTAACCATGGCCTTTCTCCACAGAAACAAAAGTCACCAGGCCAGGTTCCTGATGTCAGTGTTCAGAGGGCACGAGGCACTGTCAAACCAGCCACAGTTGCCTCTGGGGTACCTTGCATCTGAGAGATACCCTGATCAGTTCACAGTTTCAGAAGGCAGCCGGCCACTCCGAACCACAGGATCCTGGACCAGATCCATGGCCTTTCCCCAGAGAAACAAAAGTCACCAGGCCAGGCTCCTGATGTCAGTTTGCAGGAGGCATTTGGCACTGTCAAACCAGCCACACTTGCCTCTGGGGGCACCTTAGATCTTGGAGTCATCGTGATCCGTTCATAATTTCTGCAGGCATCCGGCCACACCGGGCCACCGGGCCCTGGACACTAGCCATGGCCTTTCCCCAGAGAAACAAAAGTCAACAGTCCAGCTTCCTCATGTCAGTTTGCAGGAGACATTTGGTACTGACAAATCATCCACACTTGCCTCTGGGGGCACTTGTGTCTGGGAGGTATCCTGATCCGTTCAGAATTTCAGAAGGCAGCCGGCCACTGCGGGCCACCGGGCCATGGACATGAATGATGGCCTTTCCCCAGAGAAACAAAAGTCACCAGGCTAGGTTCCTGATTTCAATTTGCTGGAGGCACTTGGCACTGTCAAACCAGCCACACTTGCCTCTGGGGGCACTTTGCATCTGGGAGGCATCCTGATCCGTTCGGAATTTCAGCAGGCAGCCGGCCACTCCGGACCACGGGGCCCTGGGCACGAAGGATGGCCTTTCCCCAGAGAAACAAAAGTCACCAGGCCAGGTTCCTCATGTCAGTTTGCAGGAGACATTTGGTACTGACAAACCATCCACAGTTGCCTCTGGGGGCACGTTGCATTTGGGAGGTATACTGATTGTTTCGGAATTTCAGCAGGGAGCCGGCCACTCCGGGCCACCTTGCTCTGGACACTAACCATGGCCTTTCCCCAGAGAAACAAAAGTCACCAGGCCAGCTTCCTCATGTCAGTTTGCAGGAGACATTTGGTACTGACAAACCATCCACAGTTGCCTCTGGGGGCACGTTGCATTTGGGAGGTATACTGATTGTTTCGGAATTTCAGCAGGGAGCCGGCCACTCCGGGCCACCTTGCTCTGGACACTAACCATGGCCTTTCCCCAGAGAAACAAACTCACCACACCAACTTCCTGATGTCAGTACGCAGGAGGCACTTGGCACTGTCAAACCAGCCACAGTTGCCTCTGGGGGCACTTGCGTCTTGGAGGCATCCTGATCCGTTTGGAATTTCAGCAGGCAACCGGCCACTCCGGGCCACCGGGCCCTGGACACGAACCACGGCCTTTCCCCAGAGAAACAAAACTCAACAACCCAGGTTCCGGATGTCAGTTTGCAGGAGGCATTTGGCACTCACAAACCAGCCACAGTTGCCTCTGGGGTCACTTTGCATCTGGGAGGCATCCTGATCCGTTCAGAATTTCAGAAGGCAGCCGGCCACTCCGGGCCACAGGGCCATGGACACGAAAAATGGCCTTTCCCCAGACAAAGAAAAGTCACCGGCCCAGCTTCCTGATGTCAGTTTGCAGGAGGCATTTGGCATTCACAAACCAGCAACACTTGCCTCTGTGGGCACCTTGCATCTGGGAGGCATCCTGATCCGTTCGGAATTTCAGAAGGCAGCTGGCCACTCCGGGCCACCTTGCCCTGGACACTAACCATGGCCTTTCTCCACAGAAACAAAAGTCACCAGGCCAGGTTCCTGATGTCAGTGTTCAGAGGGCACGAGGCACTGTCAAACCAGCCACAGTTGCCTCTGGGGTACCTTGCATCTGAGAGATACCCTGATCAGTTCACAGTTTCAGAAGGCAGCCGGCCACTCCGAACCACAGGATCCTGGACCAGATCCATGGCCTTTCCCCAGAGAAACAAAAGTCACCAGGCCAGGCTCCTGATGTCAGTTTGCAGGAGGCATTTGGCACTGTCAAACCAGCCACACTTGCCTCTGGGGGCACCTTAGATCTTGGAGTCATCGTGATCCGTTCATAATTTCTGCAGGCATCCGGCCACACCGGGCCACCGGGCCCTGGACACTAGCCATGGCCTTTCCCCAGAGAAACAAAAGTCAACAGTCCAGCTTCCTCATGTCAGTTTGCAGGAGACATTTGGTACTGACAAATCATCCACACTTGCCTCTGGGGGCACTTGTGTCTGGGAGGTATCCTGATCCGTTCAGAATTTCAGAAGGCAGCCGGCCACTGCGGGCCACCGGGCCATGGACATGAATGATGGCCTTTCCCCAGAGAAACAAAAGTCACCAGGCTAGGTTCCTGATTTCAATTTGCTGGAGGCACTTGGCACTGTCAAACCAGCCACACTTGCCTCTGGGGGCACTTTGCATCTGGGAGGCATCCTGATCCGTTCGGAATTTCAGCAGGCAGCCGGCCACTCCGGACCACGGGGCCCTGGGCACGAAGGATGGCCTTTCCCCAGAGAAACAAAAGTCACCAGGCCAGGTTCCTGATGTCAGTTTGCAGGAGGCACTTGGCACTGTCAAAGCAGCCACAGTTGCCTGTGGGGGTACCTTGCATCTAGGAGACATCATGATCCGTTCACAATTTCAGAAGGCAGCCGGCCACTGCGGGCCACGGGGCCAAGGACATGAATGATGGCCTTTCCCCACAGAAACAAAAGTCACCAGGCTAGGTTCCTGATGTCAGTTTGCCGGAGGCACTTGGCACTGTCAAACCAGCCACACTTGCCTCTGGGGGCATTTTGCATCTGGGAGGTATCCCGATCCGTTCGGAATTGCAGCAGGCAGCCGGCCACTCCAGGCCACGGGGGCCTGGACACGAACCATGGCCTTTCCCCAGAGAAACAAAAGTCACCAGGCCAGGTTCCTCATGTTAGTTTGCATGAGGCACTTGGCACTGTCAAAGCAGCCACAGTTACCTCTGGGTGCACCTTGTATCTGGGAGACATCCTGATCCTTTTAGAATTTTACAAGGCAGCCGGCCACTCCGGACCACAGGGTCCTGGACACGAACCATGGCCTTTCCCCAGAGAAACAAAAGTCACCAGGCCCGGCTCCTGATGTCAGTTTGCAGAAGGCACTTGGCACTGTCAAACCAGCCACTGTTGCCTCTGGGGGCACCTAGCATCTGGGAGACATCATGATCCGTTCAGAATTTCAGCAGGCAGCCGGACACACCGGACCACGGGGCCCTGGACACGAACGATGACCTTTCCCCAGAGAAAGAAAAGTTGCCAGGCCAGGTTCCAGATGTCAGTACGCAGGAGGCACTTGGCACTGTCAAAGCAGCCACAGTTGCCTGTGGGGGTACCTTGCATCTAGGAGACATCATGATCCGTTCACAATTTCAGAAGGCAGCCGGCCACTGCGGGCCACGGGGCCAAGGACATGAATGATGGCCTTTCCCCACAGAAACAAAAGTCACCAGGCTAGGTTCCTGATGTCAGTTTGACGGAGGCACTTGGCACTGTCAAACCAGCCACACTTGCCTCTGGGGGCATTTTGCATCTGGGAGGTATCCCGATCCGTTCGGAATTGCAGCAGGCAGCCGGCCACTCCAGGCCACGGGGCCCTGGACACGAACCATGGCCTTTCCCCAGAGAAACAAAAGTCACCAGGCCAGGTTCCTCATGTTAGTTTGCAGAAGGCACTTGGCACTGTCAAACCAGCCACTGTTGCCTCTGGGGGCACCTAGCATCTGGGAGACATCATGATCCGTTCAGAATTTCAGCAGGCAGCCGGACACACCGGACCACGGGGCCCTGGACACGAACGATGACCTTTCCCCAGAGAAAGAAAAGTTGCCAGGCCAGGTTCCAGATGTCAGTACGCAGGAGGCACTTGGCACTGTCAAAGCAGCCACAGTTGCCTCTGAGGACACCTGCCATCTGGGAGGCATCCTGATCCGTTCGGTGTTTAAGAAGGCAGCCGGCCACACCGGGCCAACGGACCCTGGACATGAATGATGGCCTTTCCCCAGACAAACAAACTCACCACACCAACTTCCTGATGTCAATACGCAGTAGGCACTTGGCACTGTCAAACCAGCCACAGTTGCCTCTGGGGGTACTTGCGTCTGGGAGGCATCCTGATCCGTTCGCAATTTCAGCAGGCAGCCGGCCACTCCGGACCACGGGGCCCTGGGCACGAACGATGGCCTTTCCCCAGAGAAACAAAAGTCACCAGGCCAGGTTCCTGATGTCAGTTTGCAGGAGGCACTTGGCACTGTCAAACCAGCCACACTTGCCTCTGAGGGCACTTTGCATCTGGGAGGCATCCTGATCCGTTTGGTGTTTCAGAAGGCAGCTGGCCACTCCGGGCCACCTTGCCCTGGACACTAACCATGGCCGTCCCCCACAGAAACAAAAGTCACCTGGCCAGGTTCCTGATGTCAGTTTGCAGGAGGCACTTGGCACTGTCAAACCAGCCACAGTTGCCTCTGGGTGCACCTTGTATCTGGGAGACATCCTGATCCTTTTAGAATTTTACAAGGCAGCTGGCCACTCCGGGCCACCTTGCCCTGGACACTAACCATGGCCTTTCCCCAGAGAAACAAAAGTCACCAGGCCAGGTTCCTGATGTCAGTTTTCAGAGGGCACGAGGCACTGCCAAACCAGCCACAGTTGCCTCTGCGGGTACCTTGCATCTGAGAGATATCCTGATCTGTTCACAATTTCAGAAGGCAGCCGGCCACTCCGGACCACAGGTCCTGGACACGAACCATGGCCTTTCCCCACAGAAACAAAAGTCACCAGGCCAGGTTCCTGATGTCAGTTTGCAGAAGGCACTTGGCACTGTCAAACCAGCCACACTTGCCTCTGGGGGCACCTAGCATCTAGGACGTATCCTGATCCGTTCAGAATTTCAGAATGCAGCCGGCCACTCCGGGCCACTGGGCCATGGACATGAACGATGGCCTTTCCCCAGAGAAACAAAAGTCACCAGGCTAGGTTCCTGATTTCAATTTGCAGGAGGCACTTGGCACTGTCAAAGCAGCCACAGTTGCCTCTGAGGGCACCTTGCATCTGGGAGGCATCCTGATCCATTCGGTGTTTCAGAAGGCAGCCGGCCACACCGGGCCAATGGACCCTGGACATGAATGATGATCTTTCACCAGAGAAAGAAACTCACCACACCAACTTCCTGATGTCAATACGCAGGAGGCACTTGGCACTGTCAAACCAGCCACACTTGCCTCTGGGGGCACTTGCATCTGGGAGGCATCCTGATCCGTTCGGAATTTCAGCTGGCAACCGGCCACTCCGGGCCACGGGGCCCTGGACATGAATGATGGCCTTTCCCCAGAGAAACAAAAGTCACCAGGCTAGGTTCCTGATGTCAATTTGCAGGAGGCACTTGGCACTGTCAAACCAGCCACACTTGCCTCTGGGGGTACCATGCATCTAGGAGACATCATGATCCGTTCACAATTTCAGAAGGCAGCCGGCCACTGCGGCCCACGGGGCCCTGGACATGAATGATGGCCTTTCCCCACAGAAACAAAAGTCACCAGGCTAGGTTCCTGATTTCAATTTGCAGGAGGCACTTGGCACTGTCAAACCAGCCACACTTGCCTCTGGGGACAATTTGCATCTGGGAGGTATCCTGATTGTTTCGGAATTTCAGCAGGCAGCCGGCCACTCCGGACCACGGGGCCCTGGGCACGAACCATGGCCTTTCCCCAGAGAAACAAAAGTCACCAGGCCACGTTCCTCATGTCAGTTTGCAGGAGGCACTTGGCACTGTCAAAGCAGCCACAGTTACCTCTGGGTGCACCTTGTATCTGGGAGACATCCTGATCCTTTTAGAATTTTACAAGGCAGCTGCCCACTCCAGGCCACCTTGCCCTGGCCACTAACCATGGCCTTTCCCCAGAGAAACAAAAGTCACCAGGCCAGCTTCCTCATGTCAGTTTGCAGGAGACATTTGGTACTGACAAACCATCCACAGTTGCCTCTGGGGGCACGTTGCATTTGGGAGGTATACTGATTGTTTCGGAATTTCAGCAGGGAGCCGGCCACTCCGGGCCACCTTGCTCTGGACACTAACCATGGCCTTTCCCCAGAGAAACAAACTCACCACACCAACTTCCTGATGTCAGTACGCAGGAGGCACTTGGCACTGTCAAACCAGCCACAGTTGCCTCTGGGGGCACTTGCGTCTTGGAGGCATCCTGATCCGTTTGGAATTTCAGCAGGCAACCGGCCACTCCGGGCCACCTTGCCCTGGACACGAACCACGGCCTTTCCCCAGAGAAACAAAACTCAACAACCCAGGTTCCGGATGTCAGTTTGCAGGAGGCATTTGGCACTCACAAACCAGCCACAGTTGCCTCTGGGGTCACTTTGCATCTGGGAGGCATCCTGATCCGTTCAGAATTTCAGAAGGCAGCCGGCCACTCCGGGCCACAGGGCCATGGACACGAAAAATGGCCTTTCCCCAGACAAAGAAAAGTCACCGGCCCAGCTTCCTGATGTCAGTTTGCAGGAGGCATTTGGCATTCACAAACCAGCAACACTTGCCTCTGTGGGCACCTTGCATCTGGGAGGCATCCTGATCCGTTCGGAATTTCAGAAGGCAGCTGGCCACTCCGGGCCACCTTGCCCTGGACACTAACCATGGCCTTTCTCCACAGAAACAAAAGTCACCAGGCCAGGTTCCTGATGTCAGTGTTCAGAGGGCACGAGGCACTGTCAAACCAGCCACAGTTGCCTCTGGGGTACCTTGCATCTGAGAGATACCCTGATCAGTTCACAGTTTCAGAAGGCAGCCGGCCACTCCGAACCACAGGATCCTGGACCAGATCCATGGCCTTTCCCCAGAGAAACAAAAGTCACCAGGCCAGGCTCCTGATGTCAGTTTGTAGGAGGCATTTGGCACTGTCAAACCAGCCACACTTGCCTCTGGGGGCACCTTAGATCTTGGAGTCATCGTGATCCGTTCATAATTTCTGCAGGCATCCGGCCACACCGGGCCACCGGGCCCTGGACACTAGCCATGGCCTTTCCCCAGAGAAACAAAAGTCAACAGTCCAGCTTCCTCATGTCAGTTTGCAGGAGACATTTGGTACTGACAAATCATCCACACTTGCCTCTGGGGGCACTTGTGTCTGGGAGGTATCCTGATCCGTTCAGAATTTCAGAAGGCAGCCGGCCACTGCGGGCCACCGGGCCATGGACATGAATGATGGCCTTTCCCCAGAGAAACAAAAGTCACCAGGCTAGGTTCCTGATTTCAATTTGCTGGAGGCACTTGGCACTGTCAAACCAGCCACACTTGCCTCTGGGGGCACTTTGCATCTGGGAGGCATCCTGATCCGTTCGGAATTTCAGCAGGCAGCCGGCCACTCCGGACCACGGGGCCCTGGGCACGAAGGATGGCCTTTCCCCAGAGAAACAAAAGTCACCAGGCCAGGTTCCTGATGTCAGTTTGCAGGAGGCACTTGGCACTGTCAAAGCAGCCACAGTTGCCTGTGGGGGTACCTTGCATCTAGGAGACATCATGATCCGTTCACAATTTCAGAAGGCAGCCGGCCACTGCGGGCCACGGGGCCAAGGACATGAATGATGGCCTTTCCCCACAGAAACAAAAGTCACCAGGCTAGGTTCCTGATGTCAGTTTGCCGGAGGCACTTGGCACTGTCAAACCAGCCACACTTGCCTCTGGGGGCATTTTGCATCTGGGAGGTATCCTGATCCGTTCGGAATTGCAGCAGGCAGCCGGCCACTCCAGGCCACGGGGGCCTGGACACGAACCATGGCCTTTCCCCACAGAAACAAAAGTCACCAGGCCAGGTTCCTCATGTTAGTTTGCATGAGGCACTTGGCACTGTCAAAGCAGCCACAGTTACCTCTGGGTGCACCTTGTATCTGGGAGACATCCTGATCCTTTTAGAATTTTACAAGGCAGCCGGCCACTCCGGACCACAGGGTCCTGGACACGAACCATGGCCTTTCCCCAGAGAAACAAAAGTCACCAGGCCCGGCTCCTGATGTCAGTTTGCAGAAGGCACTTGGCACTGTCAAACCAGCCACTGTTGCCTCTGGGGGCACCTAGCATCTGGGAGACATCATGATCCGTTCAGAATTTCAGCAGGCAGCCGGACACACCGGACCACGGGGCCCTGGACACGAACGATGACCTTTCCCCAGAGAAAGAAAAGTTGCCAGGCCAGGTTCCAGATGTCAGTACGCAGGAGGCACTTGGCACTGTCAAAGCAGCCACAGTTGCCTGTGGGGGTACCTTGCATCTAGGAGACATCATGATCCGTTCACAATTTCAGAAGGCAGCCGGCCACTGCGGGCCACGGGGCCAAGGACATGAATGATGGCCTTTCCCCACAGAAACAAAAGTCACCAGGCTAGGTTCCTGATGTCAGTTTGACGGAGGCACTTGGCACTGTCAAACCAGCCACACTTGCCTCTGGGGGCATTTTGCATCTGGGAGGTATCCCGATCCGTTCGGAATTGCAGCAGGCAGCCGGCCACTCCAGGCCACGGGGCCCTGGACACGAACCATGGCCTTTCCCCAGAGAAACAAAAGTCACCAGGCCAGGTTCCTCATGTTAGTTTGCAGAAGGCACTTGGCACTGTCAAACCAGCCACTGTTGCCTCTGGGGGCACCTAGCATCTGGGAGACATCATGATCCGTTCAGAATTTCAGCAGGCAGCCGGACACACCGGACCACGGGGCCCTGGAAACGAACGATGACCTTTCCCCAGAGAAAGAAAAGTTGCCAGGCCAGGTTCCAGATGTCAGTACGCAGGAGGCACTTGGCACTGTCAAAGCAGCCACAGTTGCCTCTGAGGACACCTGCCATCTGGGAGGCATCCTGATCCGTTCGGTGTTTAAGAAGGCAGCCGTCCACACCGGGCCAACGGACCCTGGACATGAATGATGGCCTTTCCCCAGACAAACAAACTCACCACACCAACTTCCTGATGTCAATACGCAGTAGGCACTTGGCACTGTCAAACCAGCCACAGTTGCCTCTGGGGGCACTTGCGTCTGGGAGGCATCCTGATCCGTTCGGAATTTCAGCAGGCAGCCGGCCACTGCGGGCCACCGGGCCCTGGACATGAATGATGGCCTTTCCCCAGAGAAACAAAAGTCACCAGCCTAGGTTCCTGATGTCAGTTTGCAGGAGGCACTTGGCACTGTCAAACCAGCCACAGTTGCCTCTGGGGGTACTTGCGTCTGGGAGGCATCCTGATCCGTTCGCAATTTCAGCAGGCAGCCGGCCACTCCGGACCACGGGGCCCTGGGCACGAACGATGGCCTTTCCCCAGAGAAACAAAAGTCACCAGGCCAGGTTCCTGATGTCAGTTTGCAGGAGGCACTTGGCACTGTCAAACCAGCCACACTTGCCTCTGAGGGCACCTTGCATCTGGGAGGCATCCTGATCCGTTTGGTGTTTCAGAAGGCAGCTGGCCACTCCGGGCCACCTTGCCCTGGACACTAACCATGGCCGTCCCCCACAGAAACAAAAGTCACCTGGCCAGGTTCCTGATGTCAGTTTGCAGGAGGCACTTGGCACTGTCAAACCAGCCACAGTTGCCTCTGGGTGCACCTTGTATCTGGGAGACATCCTGATCCTTTTAGAATTTTACAAGGCAGCTGGCCACTCCGGGCCACCTTGCCCTGGACACTAACCATGGCCTTTCCCCAGAGAAACAAAAGTCACCAGGCCAGGTTCCTGATGTCAGTTTTCAGAGGGCACGAGGCACTGCCAAACCAGCCACAGTTGCCTCTGCGGGTACCTTGCATCTGAGAGATATCGTGATCTGTTCACAATTTCAGAAGGCAGCCGGCCACTCCGGACCACAGGTCCTGGACACGAACCATGGCCTTTCCCCAGAGAAACAAAAGTCACCAGGCCAGGTTCCTGATGTCAGTTTGCAGAAGGCACTTGGCACTGTCAAACCAGCCACACTTGCCTCTGGGGGCACCTAGCATCTAGGACGTATCCTGATCCGTTCAGAATTTCAGAATGCAGCCGGCCACTCCGGGCCACTGGGCCATGGACATGAACGATGGCCTTTCCCCAGAGAAACAAAAGTCACCAGGCTAGGTTCCTGATTTCAATTTGCAGGAGGCACTTGGCACTGTCAAAGCAGCCACAGTTGCCTCTGAGGGCACCTTGCATCTGGGAGGCATCCTGATCCATTCGGTGTTTCAGAAGGCAGCCTGCCACACCGGGCCAATGGACCCTGGACATGAATGATGATCTTTCACCAGAGAAAGAAACTCACCACACCAACTTCCTGATGTCAATTTGCAGGAGGCACTTGGCACTGTCAAACCAGCTACACTTGCCTTTGGGGGTACCATGCATCTAGGAGACATCATGATCCGTTCACAATTTCAGAAGGCAGCCGGCCACTGCAGGCCACGGGGCCCTGGACATGAATGATTGCCTTTCCCCACAGAAACAAAAGTCACCAGGCTAGGTTCCTGATGTCAATTTGCAGGAGGCACTTGGCACTGTCAAACCAGCCACACTTGCCTCTGGGGACAATTTGCATCTGGGAGGTATCCTGATTCTTTCGGAATTTCAGCAGGGAGCCGGCCACTCCGGACCACGGGGTCCTGGACACGAACCATGGCCTTTCCCCAGAGAAACAAAAGTCACCAGGCCAGGTTCCTCATGTCAGTTTGTAGGAGGCACTTGGCACTGTCAAACCAGCCACAGTTACCTCTGGGTGCACCTTGTATCTGGGAGACATCCTGATCCTTTTAGAATTTTACAAGGCAGCTGCCCACTCCAGGCCACCTTGCCCTGGACACTAGCCATGGCCTTTCCCCAGAGAAACAAAAGTCACCAGGCCAGCTTCCTCATGTCAGTTTGCAGGAGACATTTGGTACTGTCAAACCAGCCACAGTTGCCTCTGGGGGCACGTTGCATTTGGGAGGTATCCTGATTGTTTCGGAATTTCAGCAGGGAGCCGGCCAGTCCGGGCCATCGGGCCATGGACATGAATGATGGCCTTTCCCCAGACAAACAAAAGTCACCAGGCCAGGTTCCTGATGTCAGTTTGCAGGAGGCACTTGGCACTGTCAAACCAGCCACACTTGCCTCTGGGGTCATTTTGCATCTGAGATGAATCCCGATCTGTTCGGAATTGCAGCAGGCAGCCGGCCACTCCGGACCACGGAGCCCTGGGCACGAACGATGGCCTTTCCCCAGAGAAACAAAAGTCACCAGGCCAGGTTCCTGATGTCAGTTTGCAGGAGGCACTTGGCACTGTCAAACCAGCCACACTTGCCTCTGAGGGCACCTTGCATCTGGGAGGCATCCTGATCCGTTTGGTGTTTCAGAAGGCAGCTGGCCACTCCGTGCCACCTTGCCCTGGACACTAACCATGGCCGTCCCCCACAGAAACAAAAGTCACCTGGCCAGGTTCCTGATGTCAGTTTGCAGGAGGCACTTGGCACTGTCAAACCAGCCACAGTTGCCTCTGGGGGCACCTTGTATCTGGGAGACATCCTGATCCTTTTAGAATTTTACAAGGCAGCTGGCCACTCCGGGCCACCTTACCCTGGACACTAACCATGGCCTTTCCCCAGAGAAACAAAACTCAACAACCCAGGTTCCTGATGTCTGTTTGCAGGGGGCATTTGGCACTGTCAAACCAGCCACAGTTGCCTCTGGGGTCACTTTGCATCTGGGAGGCATCCTGATCCGTTCGGAATTTCAGCAGGCAGCCGGCCACTCAGGGCCACAGGGACCTGGACACGAAAAATGGCCTTTCCCCATACAAAGAAAAGTCACCGGCCCAGCTTCCTGATGTCAGTTTGCAGGAGGCATTTGGCATTCAACAAACCAGCAACACTTGCCTGTGTGGGCACATTGCGTCTGGGAGGCATCCCGATCCGTTCGGAATTTGAGCAGGCAGCCGGCCACTGAGGACCACGGGGCCCTGGACAAGAACGATGGCCTTTCCCCAGAGAAACAAATGTCACCAGGCTAGGTTCCTGATTTCAATTTGCTGGAGGCACTTGGCACTGTCAAACCAGCCACACTTGCCTCTGGGGGCACTTGCATCTGGGAGGCATCCTGATCCGTTTATAATTTCAGCAGGCAGCCGGCCACTCAGGGCCACCGGGCCATGGACATGAATGATGGCCTTTCCCCAGAGAAACAAAAGTCACCAGGCCAGGTTCCTGATGTCAGTTTGCAGGAAGCACTTGGCACTGTCAAACCAGCCACTGTTGCCTCTGGGGGTACTTGCGTGTGGGAGGCATCCTGATCCGTTCGGTGTTTAAGAAGGCAGCCGGCCACACCGGGCCAACGGACCCTGGACATGAATGATGGCCTTTCCCCAGACAAACAAACTCATCACACCAACTTCCTGATGTCAATACGCAGGAGGCACTTGGCACTGTCAAACCAGCCACAGTTGCCTCTGGGGGCACTTGCGTCTGGGAGGCATCCTGATCCGTTCGGAATTTCAGCAGGCAGCCGGCCACTCCGGGCCACGGGGCCCTGGACATGAATGATGGCCTTTCCCCACAGAAACAAAAGTAACCAGGCTAGGTTCCTCATGTCAGTTTGCAGAAGGCACTTGGCACTGTCAAACCAGACACAGTTTCCTCTGAGTGCACCTTGCATCTGGGAGGCATCCTGATCCGTTCTGTGTTTCAGAAGGCAGCCAGCCACACCGGGCCAACGGACCCTGGACATGAATGATGGTCTTTCCCCAGAGAAACAAACTCACCACACCAACTTCTGGATGTCAATACGCAGGAGGCACTTGGCACTGTCAAACCAGCCACAGTTGCCTCTGGGGGCACTTGCGTCTGGGAGGCATCCTGATCCGTTCGGAATTTCAGCAGGCAGCCGGCCACTCCGGGCCACCGGGCCATGGACACGAACCATGGCCTTTCCCCAGAGAAACAAAAGTCACCAGCCTAGGTTCCTGATTTCAATTTGCAGGACGCACTTGGCACTGTCAAACCAGCCACACTTGCCTCTGGGGGCATTTTGCATCTGAGATGTATCCCGATCTGTTCGGAATTTCAGCAGGCAGCCGGCCACTCCGGACCACGGGGCCCTGGGCACAAACCATGGCCTTTCCCCAGAGTAACAAAAGTCGCCAGGCCAGGTTCCAGATGTCAGTTTGCAGGAGGCACTTGGCACTGTCAAAGCAGCCACAGTTGCCTCTGAGGGCACCTTGCATCTGGGAGGCATCCTGATCCGTTCGGTATTTCAGAAGGCAGCCGGCCACACCGGGCCAATGGACCCTGGACATGAATGATGGTCTTTACCCAGAGAAACAAACTCACCACACCAACTTCCTGATGTCAATACGCAGGAGGCACTTGGCACTGTCAAACCAGCCACACTTGCCTCTGGGGGTACTTGCGTCTCGGAGGCAGCCTGATCCGTTCGGAATTTCAGCAGGCAGCCGGCCACTCCGGGCCACGGGGCCCTGGACATGAAGGATGGCCTTTCCCCACAGAAACAAAAGTCACCAGCCTAGGTTCCTGATGTCAGTTTGCAGGAGGCACTTGGCACTGTCAAAGCAGCCACAGTTACCTCTGGGTGCACCTTGTATCTGGGAGACATCCTGATCCTTTTAGAATTTTACAAGGCAGCCGGCCACTCCAGGCCACCTTGCCCTGGCCACTAACCATGGCCTTTCCCCAGAGAAACAAAAGTCACCAGGCCAGGTTCCTGATGTCACATTTCAGAGGGTACGAGGCACTGTCAAACCAGCCACAGTTGCCTCTGGGGGTACCTCGCATCTGAGAGATATCCTGATCCATTCACAATTTCAGAAGGCATCCGGCCACACCGGACCACTGGGTCCTGGACACTAACCATGGCCTTTCCCCAGAGAAACAAAAGTCACCACTCCAGCTTCCTCATGTCAGTTTGCAGGAGACATTTGGTACTGACAAACCATCCACAGTTGCCTCTGGGGGCACGTTGCATTTGGGTGGTATCCTGATTGTTTCGGAATTTCAGCAGGGGGCCGGCCACTCCGGGCCACCTTGCTCTGGACACTAACCATGGCCTTTCCCCAGAGAAACAAACTCACCACACCAACTTCCTGATGTCAGTACGCAGGAGGCATTTGGCATTCACAAACCAGCAACACTTGCCTCTGTGGGCACCTTGCATCTGGGAGGCATCCTGATCCGTTTGGAATTTCAGCAGGCAACCGGCCACTCCGGGCCACCGGGCCCTGGACACGAACCACGGCCTTTCCCCAGAGAAACAAAACTCAACAACCCAGGTTCCTGATGTCAGTTTGCAGGAGGCATTTGGCACTCACAAACCAGCCACACTTGCCTCTGGGGTCACTTTGCATCTGGGAGGCATCCTGATCCGTTCAGCATTTCAGCAGGAAGCCGGCCACTCAGGGCCACAGGGCCATGGACACGAAAAATGGCCTTTCCCCAGACAAAGAAAAGTCACCGGCCCAGCTTCCTGATGTCAGTTTGCAGGAGGCATTTGGCATTCACAAACCAGCAACACTTGCCTCTGTGGGCACCTTGCATCTGGGAGGCATCCTGATCCGTTCGGCATTTCAGAAGGCAGCTGGCCACTCCGGGCCACCTTGCCCTGGACACTAACCATGGCCTTTCTCCACAGAAACAAAAGTCACCAGGCCAGGTTCCTGATGTCAGTGTTCAGAGGGCACGAGGCACTGTCAAACCAGCCACAGTTGCCTCTGGGGTACCTTGCATCTGAGAGATACCCTGATCAGTTCACAGTTTCAGAAGGCAGCCGGCCACTCCGAACCACAGGATCCTGGACCAGAACCATGGCCTTTCCCCAGAGAAACAAAAGTCACCAGGCCAGGTTCCTGATGTCAGTTTGCAGGAGGCATTTGGCACTGTCAAACCAGCCACAGTTGCCTCTGGGGGCACCTTAGATCTTGGAGTCATCGTGATCCGTTCATAATTTCAGCAGGCATCCGGCGACACCGGGCCACCGGGCCCTGGACACTAGCCATGGCCTTTCCACAGAGAAACAAAAGTCAACAGTCCAGCTTCCTCATGTCAGCTTGCAGGAGACATTTGGTACTGACAAATGATCCACACTTGCCTCTGGGGGCACTTGCGTCTGGGAGGAATCCTGATCCGTTCAGAATTTCAGAAGGCAGCCGGCCACTGCGGGCCACCGGGCCATGGACATGAATGATGGCCTTTCCCCAGAGAAACAAAAGTCACCAGGCTAGGTTCCTGATTTCAATTTGCTGGAGGCACTTGGCACTGTCAAACCAGCCACACTTGCCTCTGGGGGCACTTTGCATCTGGGAGGCATCCTGATCCGTTCGGAATTTCAGCAGGCAGCCGGCCACTCCGGACCACGGGGCCCTGGGCACGAAGAATGGACTTTCCCCACAGAAACAAAAGTCACCAGGCCAGGTTCCTCATGTCAGTTTGCAGGAGGCACTTGGCACTGTCAAAGCAGCTGAAGTTGCCTCTGAGGGCACCTTGCATCTGGGAGGCATCCTTATCCGTTTGGTGTTTCAGAAGGCAGCTGGCCACTCCGGGCCACCTTGCCGTGGACACTAACGATGGCCTTCCTCCAGAGAAACAAAAGTCACCAGGCCAGGTTCCTCATGTCAGTTTGCAGGAGGCACTTGGCATTGTCAAAGCAGCCACAGTTGCCTCTGGGTGCACCTTGCATCTGGGAGACATCCTGATACTTTTAGAGTTTTACAAGGCAGCTGGCCACTCCGGGCCACCTTGCCCTGGACACGAACCACGGCCTTTCCCCACAGAAACAAAAGTCACCAGGCCAGCTTCCTGATTTCAATTTGCTGGAGGCACTTGGCACTGTCAAACCAGCCACAGTTGCCTCTGGGGGCATTTTGCATCTGGGAGGTATCCCAATCCGTTCGGAATTGCAGCAGGCAGCCGGCCGCTCCGGACCACGGGGCCCTGGACACGAACCATGGCCTTTCCCCACAGAAACAAAAGTCACCAGGCCAGGTTCCTCACGTTAGTTTGCAGGAGGCATTTGGCACTGTCAAAGCAGCCACAGTTGCCTCTGGGTGCACCTTGTATCTGGGAGACATCCTGACCCTTTTAGAATTTTACAAGGTAGCTGGCCACTCAGGGCCACCTTGCCCAGGACACCAACAATGGCCTTTCCCCACAGAAACAAAAGTCACCAGGCCAGGTTCCTGATGTCAGTTTTCAGAGGGCACGAGGCACTGTCAAACCAGCCACAGTTGCCTCTGGGGGTACCTTGCATCTGAGAGATATCCTGAACCGTTCAGATTTTCAGCAGTCAGCCGGCCAATCTGGACCACAGGGTCCTGGACACGAACCATGGCCTTTCCCCAGAGAAACAAAAGTCACCAGGCTAGGTTCCTGATGTCAGTACGCAGGAGGCACTTGGCACTGTCAAACCAGCCACAGTTTCCTCTGGGGGCACTTGCGTCTGGGAGGCATCCTGATCCGTTCGGAATTTCAGCAGGCAGGCGGCCACTCCAGGCCACGGGGCCCTGGACATGAATGATGGCCTTTCCCCACAGAAACACAAGTCACCAGGCTAGGTTCCTGATGTCAATTTGCAGGAGGCACTTGGCACTGTCAAACCAGCCACAGTTGCCTGTGGGGGCACCTTGCATCTAGGAGACATCATGATCCGTTCACAATTTCAGAAGGCAGCCGGCCACTCCGGGCCACCGCGCCATGGACATGAATGATGGCCTTTCCCCAGACAAACAAAAGTCACCAGGCTAGGTTCCTGATGTCAATTTGCAGGAGGCACTTGGCACTGTCAATCCAGCCACACTTGCCTCTGGGGGCACTTGCGTCTGGGAGGCATCCTGATCCCTTCGGAATTTTCAGCAGGCAGCCGGCCACTCCGGACTACCAGGCCCTGGACACGAACCATGGCTTTTCCCCCGACAAACAAAAGTCACCAGGCTAGGTCCCTGATGTAAGTTTGCAGGAGGCACGATACACTGTCAAACCAGCCACAGTTGCCTCTGGGGGTATTTTGCATCTGGGAGGTATCCTGATCCGTTCGGAATTGCAGCAGGCAGCCGGCCACTCCGGACCACGGGGCCCTGGACACGAACGATGGCCTTTCCCCAGAGAAACAAAAGTCACCAGGCCAGGTTCCTCATGTCAGTTTGCAGGAGGCACTTGGCACTGTCAAACCAGCCACAGTTTCCTCTGAGGGCACCTTGCATCTGGGAGGCATCCTGATCCGTTCTGTGTTTCAGAAGGCAGCGAGCCGCACCGGGCCAACGGACCCTGGACATGAATGATGGTCTTTCCCCAGAGAAACAAACTCACCACACTAACTTCTGGATGTCAATACGCAGGAGGCACTTGGCACTGTCAAACCAGCCACAATTGCCTCTGGGGGCACTTGCGTCTTGGAGGCATCCTGATCCGTTTGGAATTTCAGCAGGCAACCAGCCACTCCGGGCCACGGGGCCCTGGACACGAACCACGGCCTTTCCCCAGAGAAACAAAACTCAACAACAAAGGTTCCTGATGTCAGTTTGCAGGAGGCATTTGGCACTGTCAAACCAGCCACAGTTGCCTCTGGGGTCACTTTGCATCTGGGAGGCATCCTGATCCGTTCAGCATTTCAGAAGGGAGCCGGCCACTCAGGGCCACAGGGCCATGGACACGAAAAATGGCCTTTCCCCAGACAAAGAAAAGTCACCGGCCCAGCTTCCTGATGTCAGTTTGCAGGAGGCATTTGGCATTCACAAACCAGCAACACTTGCCTCTGTGGGCACCTTGCATCTGGGAGGCATCCTGATCCGTTCGGCATTTCACAAGGCAGCTGGCCACTCCGGGCCACCTTGCCCTGGACACTAACCATGGCCTTTCTCCACAGAAACAAAAGTCACCAGGCCAGGTTCCTGATGTCAGTGTTCAGAGGGCACGAGGCACTGTCAAACCAGCCACAGTTGCCTCTGGGGTACCTTGCATCTGAGTGATACCCTGATCAGTTCACAGTTTCAGAAGGCAGCCGGCCACTCCGAACCACAGGATCCTGGACCAGAAACATGGCCTTTCCCCAGAGAAACAAAAGTCACCAGGCCAGGTTCCTGATGTCAGTTTGCAGGAGGCATTTGGCACTGTCAAACCAGCCACAGTTGCCTCTGGGGGCACCTTAGATCTTGGAGTCATCGTGATCCGTTCATAATTTCAGCAGGCATCCAGCCACTGCGGGCCACGGGGCCCTGGACATGAATGATGGCCTTTCCATAGAGAAACAAACGCACCACATCAACTTCCTGATGTCAGTACGCAGGAGGCACTTGGCACTGTCAAACCAGCCACAGTTGCCTGTGGGGGCACTTGCATCTGGGAGGCATCCTGATCCGTTCGGAATTTTCAGCAGGCAGCCGGCCACTCCGGACTACGAGGCACTGGAAACGAACCATGGCCTTTCCCCAGACAAACAAATGTCACCAGGCTAGGTCCCTGATGTAAGTTTGCAGGAGGCACGATACACTGTCAAAGCAGCCACAGTTGCCTCTGGGGGCATTTTGCATCTGGGAGGTATCCTGATCTGTTCAGAATTGGAGCAGGCAGCCGGCCACTCCGGACCACGGGGCCCTGGACACGAACGATGGCCTTTCCCCAGACAAACAAAAGTCACCAGGCCAGGTTCCTCATGTCAGTTTGCAGGAGGCACTTGGCACTGTCAAACCAGCCACATTTGCCTGTGGGGGCACCTTGCATCTCGCAGACATCATGATCCGTTCAGAATTTCAGCAGGCAGCCGGCCACTCCGGGCCACCGGGCCCTGGACATGAATGATGGCCTTTCCCCAGAGAAACAAAAGTCACCAGGCTAGGTTCCTGATGTCAATTTGCAGAAGACACTTGGCACTGTCAAACCAGCCACACTTGCATCTGGGAGCACCTTAGATCTTGGAGTCATCGTCATCCGTTCATAATTTCTGCAGGCATCCGGCCTACACCGGGCAACCGGGCCCTGGACACTAGCCATGGCCTTTCCCCAGAGAAACAAAAGTCACCAGGCCAGGTTCCTGATGTCAGTTTGCAGGAGGCATTTGGCATTCACAAACCAGCAACACTTGCCTCTGTGGGCACCTTGCATCTGGGAGGCATCCTGATCCGTTCGGCATTTCAGAAGGCAGCTGGCCACTCCGGGCCACCTTGCCCTGGACACTAACCATGGCCTTTCTCCACAGAAACAAAAGTCACCAGGCCAGGTTCCTGATGTCAGTGTTCAGAGGGCACGAGGCACTGTCAAACCAGCCACAGTTGCCTCTGGGGTACCTTGCATCTGAGAGATACCCTGATCAGTTCACATTTTCAGAAGGCAGCCGGCCACTCCGAACCACAGGATCCTGGACCAGAACCATGGCCTTTCCCCAGAGAAACAAAAGTCACCAGGCCAGGTTCCTGATGTCAGTTTGCAGGAGGCATTTGGCACTGTCAAACCAGCCACAGTTGCCTCTGGGGGCACCTTAGATCTTGGAGTCATCGTGATCCGTTCATAATTTCAGCAGGCATCCGGCGACACCGGGCCACCGGGCCCTGGACACTAGCCATGGCCTTTCCACAGAGAAACAAAAGTCAACAGTCCAGCTTCCTCATGTCAGCTTGCAGGAGACATTTGGTACTGACAAATGATCCACACTTGCCTCTGGGGGCACTTGCGTCTGGGAGGAATCCTGATCCGTTCAGAATTTCAGAAGGCAGCCGGCCACTCCGGGCCACCGCGCCATGGACATGAATGATGGCCTTTCCCCAGAGAAACAAAAGTCACCAGGCTAGGTTCCTGATTTCAATTTGCTGGAGGCACTTGGCACTGTCAAACCAGCCACACTTGCCTCTGGGGGCACTTTGCATCTGGGAGGCATCCTGATCCGTTCGGAATTTCAGCAGGCAGCCGGCCACTCCGGACCACGGGGCCCTGGGCACGAAGAATGGACTTTCCCCACAGAAACAAAAGTCACCAGGCCAGGTTCCTCATGTCAGTTTGCAGGAGGCACTTGGCACTGTCAAAGCAGCTGAAGTTGCATCTGAGGGCACCTTGCATCTGGGAGGCATCCTTATCCGTTTGGTGTTTCAGAAGGCAGCTGGCCACTCCGGGCCACCTTGCCGTGGACACTAACGATGGCCTTCCTCCAGAGAAACAAAAGTCACCAGGCCAGGTTCCTCATGTCAGTTTGCAGGAGGCACTTGGCATTGTCAAAGCAGCCACAGTTGCCTCTGGGTGCACCTTGCATCTGGGAGACATCCTGATACTTTTAGAGTTTTACAAGGCAGCTGGCCACTCCGGGCCACCTTGCCCTGGACACGAACCACGGCCTTTCCCCACAGAAACAAAAGTCACCAGGCCAGCTTCCTGATTTCAATTTGCTGGAGGCACTTGGCACTGTCAAACCAGCCACAGTTGCCTCTGGGGGCATTTTGCATCTGGGAGGTATCCCAATCCGTTCGGAATTGCAGCAGGCAGCCGGCCGCTCCGGACCACGGGGCCCTGGACACGAACCATGGCCTTTCCCCACAGAAACAAAAGTCACCAGGCCAGGTTCCTCACGTTAGTTTGCAGGAGGCATTTGGCACTGTCAAAGCAGCCACAGTTGCCTCTGGGTGCACCTTGTATCTGGGAGACATCCTGATCCTTTTAGAATTTTACAAGGTAGCTGGCCACTCAGGGCCACCTTGCCCAGGACACCAACAATGGCCTTTCCCCACAGAAACAAAATTCACCAGGCCAGGTTCCTGATGTCAGTTTTCAGAGGGCACGAGGCACTGTCAAACCAGCCACAGTTGCCTCTGGGGGTACCTTGCATCTGAGAGATATCCTGAACCGTTCAGATTTTCAGCAGTCAGCCGGCCAATCTGGACCACAGGGTCCTGGACACGAACCATGGCCTTTCCCCAGAGAAACAAAAGTCACCAGGCTAGGTTCCTGATGTCAGTACGCAGGAGGCACTTGGCACTGTCAAACCAGCCACAGTTTCCTCTGGGGGCACTTGCGTCTGGGAGGCATCCTGATCCGTTCGGAATTTCAGCAGGCAGGCGGCCACTCCAGGCCACGGGGCCCTGGACATGAATGATGGCCTTTCCCCACAGAAACACAAGTCACCAGGCTAGGTTCCTGATGTCAATTTGCAGGAGGCACTTGGCACTGTCAAACCAGCCACAGTTGCCTGTGGGGGCACCTTGCATCTAGGAGACATCATGATCCGTTCACAATTTCAGAAGGCAGCCGGCCACTCCGGGCCACCGCGCCATGGACATGAATGATGGCCTTTCCCCAGACAAACAAAAGTCACCAGGCTAGGTTCCTGATGTCAATTTGCAGGAGGCACTTGGCACTGTCAATCCAGCCACACTTGCCTCTGGGGGCACTTGCGTCTGGGAGGCATCCTGATCCCTTCGGAATTTTCAGCAGGCAGCCGGCCACTCCGGACTACCAGGCCCTGGACACGAACCATGGCTTTTCCCCCGACAAACAAAAGTCACCAGGCTAGGTCCCTGATGTAAGTTTGCAGGAGGCACGATACACTGTCAAACCAGCCACAGTTGCCTCTGGGGGTATTTTGCATCTGGGAGGTATCCTGATCCGTTCGGAATTGCAGCAGGCAGCCGGCCACTCCGGACCACGGGGCCCTGGACACGAACGATGGCCTTTCCCCAGAGAAACAAAAGTCACCAGGCCAGGTTCCTCATGTCAGTTTGCAGGAGGCACTTGGCACTGTCAAACCAGCCACAGTTTCCTCTGAGGGCACCTTGCATCTGGGAGGCATCCTGATCCGTTTGGTGTTTCAGAAGTCAGCTGGCCACTCCGGGCCACCTTGCCGTGGACACTAACCATGGCCTTTCTCCACAGAAACAAAAGTCACCAGGCCAGGTTCCTCATGTCAGTTTGCAGGAGGCACTTGGCATTGTCAAAGCATCCACAGTTGCCTCTGGGTGCACCTTGTATCTGGGAGACATCCTGATCCTTTTAGAATTTTACAAGGGAGCTGGCCACTCCGGGCCACCTTGCCCTGGACACTAACCATGGCCTTTCCCCAGAGAAACAAAAGTCACCAGGCCAGGTTCCTGATGTCAGTTTTCAGAGGGCACGAGGCACTGTCAAACCAGCCACAGTTGCCTCTGGGGGTACCTTGCATCTGAGAGATATCCTGATCTGTTCACAATTTCAGAAGGCAGCCGGCCACTCCGGACCAGAGGGTCCTGGACATGAACCATGGCCTTTCCCCAGAGAAACAAAAGTCACCAGGCCCGGCTCCTGATGTCAGTTTGCAGAAGGCACTTGGCACTGTCAAACCAGCTACTGCTGCCTCTGGGGGCACCTAGCATCTGGGAGGTATCCTGATCCGTTCAGAATTTCAGAAGGCAGCCGGCCACTCCGTGCCACTGGGCCATGGACATGAATGATGGCCTTTCCCCAGAGAAACAAAAGTCACCAGGCTAGGTTCCTGATTTCAATTTGCTGGAGGCACTTGGCACTGTCAAACCAGCCACAGTTGCCTGTGGGTGCACCTTGCATCTGGGAGGCATCCTGATCCGTTCACAATTTCAGAAGTCAGCCGGCCACTGCGGGCCACGGGGCCCTGGACATGAATGATGGCCTTTCCCCAGAGAAACAAAAGTCACCAGGCTAGGTTCCTGATGTCAATTTGCAGGAGGCACTTGGCACTGTCAAACCAGACACAGTTGCCTCTGGGGACACTTTGCATCTGGGAGGTATCCTCATTGTTTCGGAATTTCAGCAGGGAGCCGGCCACTCCGGACCACCGGACCCTGGACACGAACCATGGCCTTTCCCCAGAGAAACAAAAGTCACCAGGCCAGGTTCCTGATTTCAATTTGCTGGAGGCACTTGGCACTGTCAAAGCAGCCACAGTTGCCTCTGATGACAGCTACCATCTGGGAGGCATCCTGATCCGTTCGGTGTTTCAGAAGGCAGCCGGCCACACCGGGCCAACGGACCCTGGACATGAATGATGGTCTTTCCCCAGAGAAACAAACTCACCACACCAACTTCCTGATGTCAATACGCAGGAGGCACTTGGCACTGTCAAACCAGCCACACTTGCCTCTGGGGGCACTTGCGTCTGGGAGGCATCCTGATCCGTTCGGAATTAGAGCAGGCAGCCGGCCACTCCGGGCCACGGGGCCCTGGACATGAAGGATGGCCTTTCCCCACAGAAACAAAAGTCACCAGGCGAGGTTCCTGATGTCAATTTGCAGGAGGCACTTGGCACTGTCAAACCAGACACACTTGCCTCTGGGGGCACTTTGCATCTGGGAGGTATCCTGATCCGTTCACAATTTCAGAAGGCAGCCGGCCACTGCGGGCCACGGGGCCCTGGACATGAACGATGGCCTTTCCCCAGAGAAACAAAAGTCACCATGCTATGTTCCTGATGTCAATTTGCAGGAGGCACTTCGCACTGTCAAACCAGCCACAGTTGCCTCTGGGGGCACCTTGTATCTGGGAGACATCCTGATCCTTTTAGAATTTTACAAGGCAGCTGCCCACTCAGGGCCACCTTGCCCTGGACACTAACCATGGCCTTTCCCCAGAGAAACAAAAGTCACCAGGCCAGGTTCCTCATGTTAGTTTGCAGGAGGCACTTGGCACTGTCAAAGCAGCCACAGTTACCTCTGGGTGCACCTTGTATCTGGGAGACATCCTGATTCTTTTAGAATTTTACAAGGCAGCTGCCCACTCAGGGCCACCTTGCCGTGGACACTAACCATGGTCTTTCCCCAGAGAAACAAAAGTCACCAGGCCAGGTTCCTCATGTTAGTTTGCAGGAGGCACTTGGCACTGTCAAAGCAGCCACAGTTACCTCTGGGTGCACCTTGTATCTGGGAGACATCCTGATTCTTTTAGAATTTTACAAGGCAGCTGCCCACTCAGGGCCACCTTGCCCTGGACACTAACCATGGCCTTTCCCCAGAGAAACAAAAGTCACCAGGCCAGGTTCCTGATGTCAGATTTCAGAGGGTACGAGGCACTGTCAAACCAGCCACACTTGCCTCTGGGGGTACCTCGCATCTGAGAGATATCCTGATCCATTCACAATTTCAGAAGGCATCCGGCCACTCCGGACCACAGGGTCCTGGACATTAACCATGGCCTTTCCCCCGAGAAACAAAAGTCACCAGGCCAGCTTCCTCATGTCAGTTTGCAGGAGACATTTGGTATTGACAAATCATCCACAGTTGCCTCTGGGGGCACGTTGCATTTGGGAGGTATCCTGATTGTTTCGGAATTTCAGCAGGGAGCCGGCCACTCCGGGCCACGGGGCCCTGGGCACGAACCACGGCCTTTCCCCAGAGAAACAAAACTCAACAACCCAGGTTCCTGATGTCTGTTTGCAGGAGGCATTTGGCACTCACAAACCAGCCACAGTTGCCTCTGGGGTCACTTTGCATCTGGGAGGCATCCTGATCCGTTCGGAATTTCAGCAGGCAGCCGGCCACTGCGGACCACAGGGCCCTGGACAAGAACGATGGCCTCTCCCCAGAGAAACAAAAGTCACCAGGCTAGGTTCCTGATGTCAGTTTGCAGGAGGCACTTGGCACTGTCAAACCAGCCACACTTGCCTCTGGGGGCACCTTGCTTCTTGGAGTCATCGTGATCCGTTCATAATTTCAGCAGGCATCCAGCCACTCCGGGCCACAGGGCCCTGGACATGAATGATGGCCTTTCCCCAGAGAAACAAAAGTCACCAGGCTAGGTTCCTGATGTCAATTTGCAGGAGGCACTTGGCACTGTCAAACCAGCCACACTTGCCTCTGGGGGCACCTTGTATCTGGGAGACATCCTGATCCTTTTAGAATTTTACAAGGCAGCTGCCCACTCAGGGCCACCTTGCCCTGGACACTAACCATGGCCTTTCCCCACAGAAACAAAAGTCACCAGGCCAGGTTCCTCATGTTAGTTTGCAGGAGGCACTTGGCACTGTCAAACCAGCCACAGTTACCTCTGGGTGCACCTTGTATCTGGGAGACATCCTGATTCTTTTAGAATTTTACAAGGCAGCTGCCCACTCAGGGCCACCTTGCCGTGGACACTAACCATGGTCTTTCCCCAGAGAAAAAAAAGTCACCAGGCCAGGTTCCTCATGTTAGTTTGCAGGAGGCACTTGGCACTGTCAAAGCAGCCACAGTTACCTCTGGGTGCACCTTGTATCTGGGAGACATCCTGATTCTTTTAGAATTTTACAAGGCAGCTGCCCACTCAGGGCCACCTTGCCCTGGACACTAACCATGGCCTTTCCCCAGAGAAACAAAAGTCACCAGGCCAGGTTCCTGATGTCACATTTCAGAGGGTACGAGGCACTGTCAAACCAGCCACACTTGCCTCTGGGGGTACCTCGCATCTGAGAGATATCCTGATCCATTCACAATTTCAGAAGGCATCCGGCCACTGCGGACCACAGGGTCCTGGACACTAACCATGGCCTTTCCCCCGAGAAACAAAAGTCACCAGGCCAGCTTCCTCATGTCAGTTTGCAGGAGACATTTGGTATTGACAAATCATCCACAGTTGCCTCTGGGGGCACGTTGCATTTGGGAGGTATCCTGATTGTTTCGGAATTTCAGCAGGGAGCCGGCCACTCCGGGCCACGGGGCCCTGGGCACGAACCACGGCCTTTCCCCAGAGAAACAAAACTCAACAACCCAGGTTCCTGATGTCTGTTTGCAGGAGGCATTTGGCACTCACAAACCAGCCACAGTTGCCTCTGGGGTCACTTTGCATCTGGGAGGCATCCTGATCCGTTCGGAATTTCAGCAGGCAGCCGGCCACTGCGGACCACAGGGCCCTGGACAAGAACGATGGCCTCTCCCCAGAGAAACAAAAGTCACCAGGCTAGGTTCCTGATGTCAGTTTGCAGGAGGCACTTGGCACTGTCAAACCAGCCACACTTGCCTCTGGGGGCACCTTGCTTCTTGGAGTCATAGTGATCCGTTCATAATTTCAGCAGGCATCCAGCCACTCCGGGCCACAGGGCCCTGGACATGAATGATGGCCTTTCCCCAGAGAAACAAAAGTCACCAGGCTAGGTTCCTGATGTCAATTTGCAGGAGGCACTTGGCACTGTCAAACCAGCCACACTTGCCTCTGGGGGCACTTTGCATCTGGGAGGCATCCTGATCCGTTCGGAATTTCAGCAGGCAGCCGGCCACTCCAGGCCACGGGGCCCTGGACATGAATGATGGCCTTTCCCCACAGAAACAGAAGTCACCAGCCTAGGTTCCTGAGGTCAGTTTGCAGAAGGCACTTGGCACTGTCAAACCAGCCACAGTTGCCTGTGGGGGCACCTTAGATCTTGGAGTCATCGTGATCCGTTCATAATTTCTGCAGGCATCCGGCCACACCGGGCCACGGGGCCCTGGACACTAGCCATGGCCTTTCCCCAGAGAAACAAAAGTCACCAGGCCAGGTTCCTGATGTCAATTTGCAGGAGGCACTTGGCACTGTCAAACCAGCCGCAGTTGCCTGTGGGGGTACCTTGCATCTAGGAGACATCATGATCCGTTCACAATTTCAGAAGGCAGCCGGCCACTGCGGGCCACGAGGCCCTGGACACGAACGATGACCTTTCCCCAGAGAAACAAAAGTCACCAGGCTAGGTTCCTGATGTCAATTTGCAGGAGGCACTTGGCACTGTCAAACCAGCCACACTTGCCTCTGGGGGCACTTTGCATCTGGGAAGTATCCTGATACGTTCGGAATTTTAGCAGGCAGCGGGCTACACCAGACCACCGGGACCTGGACACGAACCATGGCCTTTCCCCAGACAAACAAAAGTCACCAGGCCCGGCTCCTGATGTCAGTTTGCAGAAGGCACTTGGCACTGTCAAACCAGCCACTGTTGCCCGTGGGGGCACCTAGCATCTGGGAGGTATCCTGATCCGTTCAGAATTTCAGAAGGCAGCCGGCCACTCCGGGCCACCGCGCCATGGACATGAATGATGGCCTTTCCCCAGAGAAACAAAAGTCACCAGGCTAGGTTCCTGATGTCAATTTGCAGGAGGCACTTGGCACTGTCAAACCAGCCACACTTGCCTCTGGGGGCACTTTGCATCTGGGAGGCATCCTGATCCGTTCAGAATTTCAGCAGGCAGCCGGCCACTCCGGGCCACCGGGCCATGGACATGAATGTTGGCCTTTCCCCAAAGAAGCAAAAATCACCAGGCTAGGTCCCTGATTTCAATTTGCTGGAGGCAGTTGGCAATGTCAAAGCAACCACAGTTGCCTCTGAGGTCACCTACCATCTGGGAGGCATCCTGATCCGTTGGGTGTTTCAGAAGGCAGCCGGTCACACCGGGCCAATGGACCCTGGACATGAATGATGGTCTTTCCCCAGAGAAACAATCTCACCACACCAACTTCCTGATGTCAGTTTGCAGGAGGCACTTGGCACTGTCAAACCAGCCACACTTGCCTCTGGGGGCACTTGCGTCTGGGAGGCATCCTGATCCGTTCGGAATTTCAGCAGGGAGCCGGCCACTCCGGGCCACGGGGCCCTGGACACGAACCATGGCCTTTCCCCAGAGAAACAAAAGTCACCAGGCCAGGTTCCTGATGTCAATTTGCAGGAGGCACTTGGCACTGTCAAACCAGCCACACTTGCCTGTGGGGGTACCTTGCCTCTAGGAAAAGTCCTGATCCGTTCAGAATTTCAGAAGGCAGCCGGCCACTGCGGGCCACGGGGCCCTGGACATGAATGATGGCCTTTCCCCACAGAAACAAAAGTCACCAGGCTAGGTTCCTGATGTCAGTTTGCAGGAGGCACTTGGCACTGTCAAACCAGCCACAGTTGCCTCTGGGGGCACTTTGCATCTGGGAGGTATCCCGATCCGTTCGGAATTGCAGCAGGCAGCCGGCCACTCCGGACCACGGGGCCCTGGACATGAACCATGGCCTTTCCCCAGAGAAACAAAAGTCACCAGGCCAGGTTCCTCATGTTAGTTTGCAGGAGGCACTTGGCACTGTCAAAACAGCCACAGTTGCCTCTGGGGGCACCTTGTATCTGGGAGACATCCTGATCCTTTTAGAATTTTACAAGGCAGCTGGCCACTCCGGGCCACCTTGACCTGGACACTAACCATGGTCTTTCCCCGGAGAAACAAAATTCACCAGGCCAGGTTCCTCATGTTAGTTTGCAGGAGGCACTTGGCACTGTCAAAGCAGCCACAGTTACCTCTGGGTGCACCTTGTATCTGGGAGACATCCTGATTCTTTTAGAATTTTACAAGTCAGCTAACCACTCAGGGCCACCTCGCCCTGGACACTAACCATGGTCTTTCCCCAGAGAAACAAAAGTCACCAGGCCAGGTTCCTGATGTCAGATTTCAGAGGGTACGAGGCACTGTCAAACCAGCCACACTTGCCTCTGGGGGTAACTCTCATCTGAGAGATATCCTGATCCATTCACAATTTCAGAAGGCATCCGGCCACTCCGGACCACAGGGTCCTGGACACTAACCATGGCCTTTCCCCAGAGAAACAAAAGTCACCAGGCCAGCTTCCTCATGTCAGTTTGCAGGAGACATTTGGTAGTGACAAATCATCCACAGTTGCCTCTCGGGGCACGTTGCATTTGGGAGGTATCCGGATTGTTTCGGAATTTCAGCAGGCAGCCGGCCACTCCGGGCCACGGGGCCCTGGACATGAATGGTGGCCTTTCCCCACAGAAACAGAAGTCACAAGCCTAGGTCCCTGATGTCAATTTGCTGGAGGCACTTGGCACTGTCAAACCAGCCACAGTTGCCTGTGGGGGTACCTTGCATCTAGGAGACATCATGATCCGTTCACAATTTCAGAAGGCAGCCGGCCACTCCGGGCCACCGCGCCATGGACATGAATGATGGCCTTTCCCCACAGAAACAAAAGTCACCAGGCTAGGTTCCTGATTTCAATTTGCTGGAGGCACTTGGCACTGTCAAACCAGCCACAGTTGCCTCTGGGGGCACTTTGCATCTGGGAGGTATCCCGATCCGTTCGGAATTGCAGCAGGCAGCCGGCCACTCCGGACCACGGGGCCCTGGACATGAACCATGGCCTTTCCCCAGAGAAACAAAAGTCACCAGGCCAGGTTCCTCATGTTAGTTTGCAGGAGGCACTTGGCACTGTCAAAACAGCCACAGTTGCCTCTGGGGGCACCTTGTATCTGGGAGACATCCTGATCCTTTTAGAATTTTACAAGGCAGCTGGCCACTCCGGGCCACCTTGACGTGGACACTAACCATGGCCTTTCCCCGGAGAAACAAAATTCACCAGGCCAGGTTCCTCATGTTAGTTTGCAGGAGGCACTTGGCACTGTCAAAGCAGCCACAGTTACCTCTGGGTGCACCTTGTATCTGGGAGACATCCTGATTCTTTTAGAATTTTACAAGGCAGCTGCCCACTCAGGGCCACCTTGCCCTGGACACTAACCATGGTCTTTCCCCAGAGAAACAAAAGTCACCAGGCCAGGTTCCTGATGTCAGATTTCAGAGGGTACGAGGCACTGTCAAACCAGCCACACTTGCCTCTGGGGGTACCTCGCATCTGAGAGATATCCTGATCCATTCACAATTTCAGAAGGCATCCGGCCACTCCGGACCACAGGGTCCTGGACACTAACCATGGCCTTTCCCCAGAGAAACAAAAGTCACCAGGCCAGCTTCCTCATGTCAGTTTGCAGGAGACATTTGGTAGTGACAAATCATCCACAGTTGCCTCTCGGGGCACGTTGCATTTGGGAGGTATCCGGATTGTTTCGGAATTTCAGCAGGCAGCCGGCCACTCCGGGCCACGGGGCCCTGGACATGAATGGTGGCCTTTCCCCACAGAAACAGAAGTCACAAGCCTAGGTCCCTGATGTCAATTTGCTGGAGGCACTTGGCACTGTCAAACCAGCCACAGTTGCCTGTGGGGGTACCTTGCATCTAGGAGACATCATGATCCGTTCACAATTTCAGAAGGCAGCCGGCCACTCCGGGCCACCGCGCCATGGACATGAATGATGGCCTTTCCCCAGAGAAACAAAAGTCACCAGGCTAGGTTCCTGATTTCAATTTGCTGGAGGCACTTGGCTCTGTCAAACCAGCCACACTTGCCTCTGTGGGCACTTTGCATCTGGGAAGTATCCTGATCCCTTCGGAATTGCTGCAGGCAGCCGGCCACTCCGGACCACGGGGCCCTGGACACGAACCATGGCCTTTCCCCAGAGAAACAAAAGTCACCAGGCCAGGTTCCACATGTTAGTTTGCAGGAGGCACTTGGCACTGTCAAAGCAGCCACAGTTACCTCTGGGTGCACCTTGTATCTGGGAAACATCCTGATCCTTTTAGAATTTTACAAGGCAGCTGCCCACTCCAGGCCACCTTGCCCTGGATACTAACCATGGCCTTTCCCCAGAGAAACAAAAGTCACCAGGCCAGGTTCCTGATGTCAGATTTCAGAGGGTACGAGGCACTGTCAAACCAGCCACAGTTGCCTCTGGGGGTACCTCGCATCTGAGAGATATCCTGATCCATTCACAATTTCAGAAGTCATCTGGCCACTCCGGACCACAGGTTCCTGGACACTAACCATGGCCTTTCCCCAGAGAAACAAAAGTCACCAGGCCAGCTTCCTCATGTCAGTTTGCAGGAGACATTTGGTATTGACAAATCATCCACAGTTGCCTCTGGGGGCACGTTGCATTTGGGAGGTATCCTGATTGATTCGGAATTTCAGCAGGGAGCCAGCCACTCCGGGCCACCGGGCCCTGGACATGAATGATGACCTTTCCCCAGAGAAACAAACTCACCACGCCAACTTCCTGATGTCAGTACGCAGGAGGCACTTGGCACTGTCAAACCAGCCACACTTGCCTCTGGGGGCAGTTGCGTCTTGGAGGCATCCTGATCCGTTTGGAATTTCAGCAGGCAACCGTCCACTCTGGGCCACGGGGCCCTGGACATGAATGATGGCCTTTCCCCAGACAAACAAAAGTCACCAGTCTAGGTTCCTGATGTCAATTTGCAGGAGGCACTTGGCACAGTCAAACCAGCCACAGTTGCCTCTGAGGGCACCTTGCATCTGGGAGGCATCCTGATCCGTTCGGAATTGCAGCAGACAGCCGGCCACACCGGGCCAACGGGCCCTGGACATGAATGATGGTCTTTCCCCAGAGAAATAAATGCACCACACCAACTTCCTGATGTCAGTACGCAGGAGGCACTTGGCACTGTCAAACCAGCCACACTTGCTTCTGGGGGCACTAGCGTCTGCCAGGCATCCTGATCCGTTTGTATTTCAGCAGGCAACCGGGCACTCCGGGCCTCCGGGCCCTGGACACGAACGATGGCCTTTCCCCAGAGAAACAAAAGTCACCAGGCCAGGTTCCTGATGTCAATTTGCAGAAGGGACTTGGGACTTTCAAACCACACAAAGTGGCCTCTGAGGGCACCTTGCATCTGGGAGGCCTCCTGATCCGTTCGGAATTTCAGCAGGCAGCCGGCCACACTGGACCACGGGGCCCTGGACATGAACGCTGGCCTTCCCCCAGACAAACAAAAGTCACCAGGCCTGGCTCCTAAAGTCAATTTGCAGAAGGCACTTGGCACTGTCAAACCAGCCACAGTTGCCTCTGAGGGCACTTTTCATCTGGGAAACATCATGATCCGTTCAGAATTTCAGAAGGCAGCAGGCGGCTCCGGGCCAACGGGCCCTGGACATGAATGACGGCCTATCCCCAGAGAAACAAAAGTCACCAGCCTAGGTTCCTGATGTCAATTTGCAGGAGGCACTTGGCACTGTCAAACCAGCCACACTTGCCTCTGGGGGCACTTTGCATCTGGGAGGTATCCTGATCCGTTCGGAATTTCAGCAGGCAGCCGGCCACTCCGGGCCACTTGGCCCTGGACACGATCCATGGCCTTTCCCCAGAGAAACAAAAGTCACCAGGCCAGGATCCTGATGTCAGTTTGCAGGAGGCACGAGGCACTGTCAAACCAGCCACAGTTGCATCTGAGGGCACTTTGCATCTGGGAGGCATCCTGATCCGTTCGGAATTTCAGAAGGCAGCCGGCCACTCCGGGCCTCCGGGACCTGGACACGAACCACGGCCTTTCCCCAGAGAAACAAAAGTCACCAGGCCAGGTTCCTGATGTCTGTTTGCAGGAGGCATTTGGCATTCAAAAACCAGCCACACTTGCCTCTGGGGTCACTTTGCATCTGGGAGGCATTCTGATCCGTTCAGAATTTCAGAAGGCAGCCGGCCACTCCGGACCACAGGGTCCTGGACACGAACCATGGCCTTTCCCCAGAGAAACAAAAGTCACCAGGCCAGGTTCCTGATGTCAGTTTTCAGAGGGCACGAGGCACTGTCAAACCAGACACAGTGGCCTCTGGGGGCACCTTGCATCTGGGAGGCATCATGATCCGTTCAGAATTTCAGCAGGCAGCCGGCCACTCCGGGCCACTCCCGACCATGGACACGAACAATGGCCTTTACCCAGACAAAGAAAAGTCACCGGCCCAGCTTCCTGATTTCAGTTTGCAGGAGGCATTTGGCACTCACAAACCAGCCACACTTTCCTCTGGGGGCACCTTGCATCTGGGAGGTATCCTGATCCGTTCGGAATTTCAGCAGGCAGCCGGCCACTCCGGACCACGGGGCCCTGGACACGAACCATGGCCTTTCCCCAGAGAAACAAAAGTCACCAGGCCAGGTTCCTGATGTCAGTTTGCAGGAGGCATTTGGCACTGTCAAACCAGCCACATTTGCCTCTGAGGGCACTTTGCATCTGGGAGGCATCCTGATCCGTTCAGAATTTCAGCAGGCAGTCGGCCACACTGGACCACGGGGCCCTGGACATGAACGATGGCCTATCCCCAGAGAAACAAAAGTCACCAGGCTAGGTTCGTGATTTCAATTTGCTGGAGGCACTTGGCACTGTCAAACCAGCCACACTTGCCTCTGGGGGCACTTTGCATTTGGGACGTATCCTGATCCGTTTAGAATTTCAGCAGGCAGCCGGCCACTCTGGGCCACTTGGCCCTGGACACGATCCATGGCCTTTCCCCAGAGAAACAAAAGTCACCAGGCCAGGATCCTGATGTCAGTTTGCAGGAGGCATTTGGCACTGTCAAACCAGCCACACTTGCCTCTGGGGGCACCTTAGATCTTGGAGTCATCGTGATCCGTTCATAATTTCTGCAGGCATCCGGCCACACCGGGCCACGGGGCCCTGGACACTAGCCATGGCCTTTCCCCAGAGAAACAAAAGTCACCAGGCCAGGTTCCTGATGTCAATTTGCAGGAGGCACTTGGCACTGTCAAACCAGCCGCAGTTGCCTGTGGGGGTACCTTGCATCTAGGAGACATCATGATCCGTTCACAATTTCAGAAGGCAGCCGGCCACTGCGGGCCACGAGGCCCTGGACACGAACGATGACCTTTCCCCAGAGAAACAAAAGTCACCAGGCTAGGTTCCTGATGTCAATTTGCAGGAGGCACTTGGCACTGTCAAACCAGCCACACTTGCCTCTGGGGGCACTTTGCATCTGGGAAGTATCCTGATACGTTCGGAATTTTAGCAGGCAGCGGGCTACACCAGACCACCGGGACCTGGACACGAACCATGGCCTTTCCCCAGACAAACAAAAGTCACCAGGCCCGGCTCCTGATGTCAGTTTGCAGAAGGCACTTGGCACTGTCAAACCAGCCACTGTTGCCCGTGGGGGCACCTAGCATCTGGGAGGTATCCTGATCCGTTCAGAATTTCAGAAGGCAGCCGGCCACTCCGGGCCACCGCGCCATGGACATGAATGATGGCCTTTCCCCAGAGAAACAAAAGTCACCAGGCTAGGTTCCTGATGTCAATTTGCAGGAGGCACTTGGCACTGTCAAACCAGCCACACTTGCCTCTGGGGGCACTTTGCATCTGGGAGGCATCCTGATCCGTTCAGAATTTCAGCAGGCAGCCGGCCACTCCGGGCCACCGGGCCATGGACATGAATGTTGGCCTTTCCCCAAAGAAGCAAAAATCACCAGGCTAGGTCCCTGATTTCAATTTGCTGGAGGCAGTTGGCAATGTCAAAGCAACCACAGTTGCCTCTGAGGTCACCTACCATCTGGGAGGCATCCTGATCCGTTGGGTGTTTCAGAAGGCAGCCGGTCACACCGGGCCAATGGACCCTGGACATGAATGATGGTCTTTCCCCAGAGAAACAATCTCACCACACCAACTTCCTGATGTCAGTTTGCAGGAGGCACTTGGCACTGTCAAACCAGCCACACTTGCCTCTGGGGGCACTTGCGTCTGGGAGGCATCCTGATCCGTTCGGAATTTCAGCAGGGAGCCGGCCACTCCGGGCCACGGGGCCCTGGACACGAACCATGGCCTTTCCCCAGAGAAACAAAAGTCACCAGGCCAGGTTCCTGATGTCAATTTGCAGGAGGCACTTGGCACTGTCAAACCAGCCACACTTGCCTGTGGGGGTACCTTGCCTCTAGGAAAAGTCCTGATCCGTTCAGAATTTCAGAAGGCAGCCGGCCACTGCGGGCCACGGGGCCCTGGACATGAATGATGGCCTTTCCCCAGAGAAACAAAAGTCACCAGGCTAGGTTCCTGATGTCAGTTTGCAGGAGGCACTTGGCACTGTCAAACCAGCCACAGTTGCCTCTGGGGGCACTTTGCATCTGGGAGGTATCCCGATCCGTTCGGAATTGCAGCAGGCAGCCGGCCACTCCGGACCACGGGGCCCTGGACATGAACCATGGCCTTTCCCCAGAGAAACAAAAGTCACCAGGCCAGGTTCCTCATGTTAGTTTGCAGGAGGCACTTGGCACTGTCAAAACAGCCACAGTTGCCTCTGGGGGCACCTTGTATCTGGGAGACATCCTGATCCTTTTAGAATTTTACAAGGCAGCTGGCCACTCCGGGCCACCTTGACCTGGACACTAACCATGGTCTTTCCCCGGAGAAACAAAATTCACCAGGCCAGGTTCCTCATGTTAGTTTGCAGGAGGCACTTGGCACTGTCAAAGCAGCCACAGTTACCTCTGGGTGCACCTTGTATCTGGGAGACATCCTGATTCTTTTAGAATTTTACAAGTCAGCTAACCACTCAGGGCCACCTCGCCCTGGACACTAACCATGGTCTTTCCCCAGAGAAACAAAAGTCACCAGGCCAGGTTCCTGATGTCAGATTTCAGAGGGTACGAGGCACTGTCAAACCAGCCACACTTGCCTCTGGGGGTAACTCTCATCTGAGAGATATCCTGATCCATTCACAATTTCAGAAGGCATCCGGCCACTCCGGACCACAGGGTCCTGGACACTAACCATGGCCTTTCCCCAGAGAAACAAAAGTCACCAGGCCAGCTTCCTCATGTCAGTTTGCAGGAGACATTTGGTAGTGACAAATCATCCACAGTTGCCTCTCGGGGCACGTTGCATTTGGGAGGTATCCGGATTGTTTCGGAATTTCAGCAGGCAGCCGGCCACTCCGGGCCACGGGGCCCTGGACATGAATGGTGGCCTTTCCCCACAGAAACAGAAGTCACAAGCCTAGGTCCCTGATGTCAATTTGCTGGAGGCACTTGGCACTGTCAAACCAGCCACAGTTGCCTGTGGGGGTACCTTGCATCTAGGAGACATCATGATCCGTTCACAATTTCAGAAGGCAGCCGGCCACTCCGGGCCACCGCGCCATGGACATGAATGATGGCCTTTCCCCACAGAAACAAAAGTCACCAGGCTAGGTTCCTGATTTCAATTTGCTGGAGGCACTTGGCACTGTCAAACCAGCCACAGTTGCCTCTGGGGGCACTTTGCATCTGGGAGGTATCCCGATCCGTTCGGAATTGCAGCAGGCAGCCGGCCACTCCGGACCACGGGGCCCTGGACATGAACCATGGCCTTTCCCCAGAGAAACAAAAGTCACCAGGCCAGGTTCCTCATGTTAGTTTGCAGGAGGCACTTGGCACTGTCAAAACAGCCACAGTTGCCTCTGGGGGCACCTTGTATCTGGGAGACATCCTGATCCTTTTAGAATTTTACAAGGCAGCTGGCCACTCCGGGCCACCTTGACGTGGACACTAACCATGGCCTTTCCCCGGAGAAACAAAATTCACCAGGCCAGGTTCCTCATGTTAGTTTGCAGGAGGCACTTGGCACTGTCAAAGCAGCCACAGTTACCTCTGGGTGCACCTTGTATCTGGGAGACATCCTGATTCTTTTAGAATTTTACAAGGCAGCTGCCCACTCAGGGCCACCTTGCCCTGGACACTAACCATGGTCTTTCCCCAGAGAAACAAAAGTCACCAGGCCAGGTTCCTGATGTCAGATTTCAGAGGGTACGAGGCACTGTCAAACCAGCCACACTTGCCTCTGGGGGTACCTCGCATCTGAGAGATATCCTGATCCATTCACAATTTCAGAAGGCATCCGGCCACTCCGGACCACAGGGTCCTGGACACTAACCATGGCCTTTCCCCAGAGAAACAAAAGTCACCAGGCCAGCTTCCTCATGTCAGTTTGCAGGAGACATTTGGTAGTGACAAATCATCCACAGTTGCCTCTCGGGGCACGTTGCATTTGGGAGGTATCCGGATTGTTTCGGAATTTCAGCAGGCAGCCGGCCACTCCGGGCCACGGGGCCCTGGACATGAATGGTGGCCTTTCCCCACAGAAACAGAAGTCACAAGCCTAGGTCCCTGATGTCAATTTGCTGGAGGCACTTGGCACTGTCAAACCAGCCACAGTTGCCTGTGGGGGTACCTTGCATCTAGGAGACATCATGATCCGTTCACAATTTCAGAAGGCAGCCGGCCACTCCGGGCCACCGCGCCATGGACATGAATGATGGCCTTTCCCCAGAGAAACAAAAGTCACCAGGCTAGGTTCCTGATTTCAATTTGCTGGAGGCACTTGGCTCTGTCAAACCAGCCACACTTGCCTCTGTGGGCACTTTGCATCTGGGAAGTATCCTGATCCCTTCGGAATTGCTGCAGGCAGCCGGCCACTCCGGACCACGGGGCCCTGGACACGAACCATGGCCTTTCCCCAGAGAAACAAAAGTCACCAGGCCAGGTTCCACATGTTAGTTTGCAGGAGGCACTTGGCACTGTCAAAGCAGCCACAGTTACCTCTGGGTGCACCTTGTATCTGGGAAACATCCTGATCCTTTTAGAATTTTACAAGGCAGCTGCCCACTCCAGGCCACCTTGCCCTGGATACTAACCATGGCCTTTCCCCAGAGAAACAAAAGTCACCAGGCCAGGTTCCTGATGTCAGATTTCAGAGGGTACGAGGCACTGTCAAACCAGCCACAGTTGCCTCTGGGGGTACCTCGCATCTGAGAGATATCCTGATCCATTCACAATTTCAGAAGTCATCTGGCCACTCCGGACCACAGGTTCCTGGACACTAACCATGGCCTTTCCCCAGAGAAACAAAAGTCACCAGGCCAGCTTCCTCATGTCAGTTTGCAGGAGACATTTGGTATTGACAAATCATCCACAGTTGCCTCTGGGGGCACGTTGCATTTGGGAGGTATCCTGATTGATTCGGAATTTCAGCAGGGAGCCAGCCACTCCGGGCCACCGGGCCCTGGACATGAATGATGACCTTTCCCCAGAGAAACAAACTCACCACGCCAACTTCCTGATGTCAGTACGCAGGAGGCACTTGGCACTGTCAAACCAGCCACACTTGCCTCTGGGGGCAGTTGCGTCTTGGAGGCATCCTGATCCGTTTGGAATTTCAGCAGGCAACCGTCCACTCTGGGCCACGGGGCCCTGGACATGAATGATGGCCTTTCCCCAGACAAACAAAAGTCACCAGTCTAGGTTCCTGATGTCAATTTGCAGGAGGCACTTGGCACAGTCAAACCAGCCACAGTTGCCTCTGAGGGCACCTTGCATCTGGGAGGCATCCTGATCCGTTCGGAATTGCAGCAGACAGCCGGCCACACCGGGCCAACGGGCCCTGGACATGAACGCTGGCCTTCCCCCAGACAAACAAAAGTCACCAGGCCTGGCTCCTAAAGTCAATTTGCAGAAGGCACTTGGCACTGTCAAACCAGCCACAGTTGCCTCTGAGGGCACTTTTCATCTGGGAAACATCATGATCCGTTCAGAATTTCAGAAGGCAGCAGGCGGCTCCGGGCCAACGGGCCCTGGACATGAATGACGGCCTATCCCCAGAGAAACAAAAGTCACCAGCCTAGGTTCCTGATGTCAATTTGCAGGAGGCACTTGGCACTGTCAAACCAGCCACACTTGCCTCTGGGGGCACTTTGCATCTGGGAGGTATCCTGATCCGTTCGGAATTTCAGCAGGCAGCCGGCCACTCCGGGCCACTTGGCCCTGGACACGATCCATGGCCTTTCCCCAGAGAAACAAAAGTCACCAGGCCAGGATCCTGATGTCAGTTTGCAGGAGGCACGAGGCACTGTCAAACCAGCCACAGTTGCATCTGAGGGCACTTTGCATCTGGGAGGCATCCTGATCCGTTCGGAATTTCAGAAGGCAGCCGGCCACTCCGGGCCTCCGGGACCTGGACACGAACCACGGCCTTTCCCCAGAGAAACAAAAGTCACCAGGCCAGGTTCCTGATGTCTGTTTGCAGGAGGCATTTGGCATTCAAAAACCAGCCACACTTGCCTCTGGGGTCACTTTGCATCTGGGAGGCATTCTGATCCGTTCAGAATTTCAGAAGGCAGCCGGCCACTCCGGACCACAGGGTCCTGGACACGAACCATGGCCTTTCCCCAGAGAAACAAAAGTCACCAGGCCAGGTTCCTGATGTCAGTTTTCAGAGGGCACGAGGCACTGTCAAACCAGACACAGTGGCCTCTGGGGGCACCTTGCATCTGGGAGGCATCATGATCCGTTCAGAATTTCAGCAGGCAGCCGGCCACTCCGGGCCACTCCCGACCATGGACACGAACAATGGCCTTTACCCAGACAAAGAAAAGTCACCGGCCCAGCTTCCTGATTTCAGTTTGCAGGAGGCATTTGGCACTCACAAACCAGCCACACTTTCCTCTGGGGGCACCTTGCATCTGGGAGGTATCCTGATCCGTTCGGAATTTCAGCAGGCAGCCGGCCACTCCGGACCACGGGGCCCTGGACACGAACCATGGCCTTTCCCCAGAGAAACAAAAGTCACCAGGCCAGGTTCCTGATGTCAGTTTGCAGGAGGCATTTGGCACTGTCAAACCAGCCACATTTGCCTCTGAGGGCACTTTGCATCTGGGAGGCATCCTGATCCGTTCAGAATTTCAGCAGGCAGTCGGCCACACTGGACCACGGGGCCCTGGACATGAACGATGGCCTATCCCCAGAGAAACAAAAGTCACCAGGCTAGGTTCGTGATTTCAATTTGCTGGAGGCACTTGGCACTGTCAAACCAGCCACACTTGCCTCTGGGGGCACTTTGCATTTGGGACGTATCCTGATCCGTTTAGAATTTCAGCAGGCAGCCGGCCACTCTGGGCCACTTGGCCCTGGACACGATCCATGGCCTTTCCCCAGAGAAACAAAAGTCACCAGGCCAGGATCCTGATGTCAGTTTGCAGGAGGCACGAGGCACTGTCAAACCAGCCACAGTTGCATCTGAGGGCACTTTGCATCTGGGAGGCATCCTGATCCGTTCGGAATTTCAGAAGGCAGCCGGCCACTCCTGGCGAACGGGCCCTGGACATGAACCACGGCCTTTCCCCAGAGAAACAAACTCACCCACCAACTTCCGGATGACAGTACGCAGGAGGCACTTGGCACTGTCAAACCAGCCACACTTGCCTCTGGGGGCACTTGCATCTGGCAGGCATCCTGATCTGTTTGGAATTCCAGCAGGCAACCGGCCACTCCGGGCCACCGGGACCTGGACACGAACCACGGCCTTTCCCCAGAGAAACAAAAGTCACCAGGCCAGGTTCCTGATGTCTGTTTGCAGGAGGCATTTGGCATTCAAAAACCAGCCACACTTGCCTCTGGGGTCACTTTGCATCTGGGAGGCATTCTGATCCGTTCAGAATTTCAGATGGCAGCCGGCCACTCCGGACCACAGGGTCCTGGACACGAACCATGGCCTTTCCCCAGAGAAACAAAAGTCACCAGGTCAGGTTCCTGATGTCAGTTTTCAGAGGGCACGAGGCACTGTCAAACCAGACACAGTGGCCTCTGGGGGCACCTTGCATCTGGGAGGCCTCCTGATCCGTTCAGAATTTCAGCAGGCAGCCGGCCACTCCGGGACACTCCGGACCATAGACACGAAAAATGGCCTTTGCCCAGACAAAGAAAAGTCACCGGCCCAGCTTCCTGATTTCAGTTTGCAGGAGGCATTTGGCACTCACAAACCAGCCACAGTTGCCTCTGGGGGCACCTTTCATCTGGGAGTCATCCTGATCCGTTCACAATTTCAGAAGGCAGCCGCCAACTCTGGGCCACCGGGCCCTGGACACGAACCATGGCCTTTCCCCAGAGAAACAAAAGTCACCAGGCTAGTTCCTTGATGTCAGTTTGCAGGAGGCACGAGGCACTGTCAAACCAGCCACAGTTGCCTCTGGGGGCACCTTGCATCTGGGAGGTATCCTGATCCGTTCGGAATTTCAGCAGGCAGCCGGCCACACTGGACCACGGGGCCCTGGACATGAACACTGGCCTTCCCCCAGACAAACAAAAGTCACCAGGCCTGGCTCCTAAAGTCAATTTGCAGAAGACACTTGGCACTGTCAAACCAGCCACAGTTGCCTCTGAGGGCACTTTTCATCTGGGAAACATCATGATCCGTTCAGAATTTCAGAAGGCAGCAGGCCGCTCCGGGCCAACGGGCCCTGGACATGAATGACGGCCTATCCCCAGAGAAACAAAAGTCACCAGCCTAGGTTCCTGATGTCAATTTGCAGGAGGCACTTGGCACTGTCAAACCAGCCACACTTGCCTCTGGGGGCACTTTGCATCTGGGAGGTATCCTGATCCGTTCGGAATTTCAGCAGGCAGCCGGCCACTCCGGACCACGGTGCCCTGGACAGGAATGATGGCCTTTCCCCAGAGAAACAAAAGTCACCAGGCCAGGTTCCTGATATCAGTTTGCAGGAGGCACTTGGCACTGTCAAAGCAGCCACTTTTGCCTCTGGGGGCACTTTGCATCTGGGAGGTATCCTGATCCGTTCGGAATTTCAGTCGGCAGCGCGCCACACTGGACCACGGGGCCCTGGACACGAACAATGGCCTTTCCCCAGAGAAACAAAAGTCACCAGGACCGGCTCCTGATGTCAGTTTGCAGAAGGCACTTGGCACTGTCAAACCAGCCACACTTGCCTCTGGGGGCACTTTACATCTGGGAGACATCATGATCCGTTCAGAATTCCAGGAGGCAGCCGGCCACTCCGGGCCACCTGGCCCTGGCCAAAATCCATGGCCTTTCCCCAGAGAAACAAAAGTCACCAGGCCAGGTTCCTGATGTCAGTTTGCAGGAGGCACGAGGCACTGTCAAACCAGCCACAGTTGCATCTGAGGGCACTTTGCATCTGGGAGGCATCCTGATCCGTTTGGAATTTCAGAAGGCAGCCGGCCACTCAGGGCCACTGGGCCCTGGACATGAACCACGGCCTCTCCCCAGAGAAACAAAAGTCACCAGGCTAGGTTCCTGATGTCAATTTGCAGGAGGCATTTGGCACTCACAAACCAGCCACACTTGCCTCTGGGGTCACTTTACATCTGGGAGGCATTCTGATCCATTCGGAATTTCAGAAGGCAGCCGGCCACTCCAGTCCACCGGGCCCTGGACAAGAATCATGGCCTTTCCCCAGAGAAACAAAAGTCAGGAGGCCAGGTTCCTGATGTCAGTTTGCAGAAGGAACTTGGGACTGTCAAACCAGACACAGTGGCCGCTGGGGGCACCTTGCATCTGGGAGGCCTTCTGATCCGTTCGGAATTTCAGAAGGCAGCCGGCCGCTCAGGGCCACCGGACCATGGACACGAACAATGGCCTTTTCCCAGACAAAGAAAAGTCACCGGCCCAGCTTCCTAATGTTAGTTTGCAGCAGGCATTTGGCACTCACAAAGCAGTCACACTTTCCTCTGGGGACACCTTGCATCTGGGAGGCATCCTGATCCGTTCGGAATTTCAGAAGGCTGCCCGCCACTCCGGGCCAATGGGCCCTGGCCAAGATCCATGGCCTTTTCCCACAGAAACAAACTCACCACACCAACTTTCTGATGTCAGTACGCAGGAGGCACTTGGCACTTTCAAACCAGCCACAGTTGCCTCTCGGGGGCACCTTGCATCGGGGAGGCATCCTGATCCGTTCGCAATTTCAGCAGGCAGCCGGCCACTCCGGACCACCGGGCACTGGACACGAACGATGGCCTTTCCCCAGAGAAACAAAAGCCACCAGGCTAGGTCCCTGATGTCAGTTTGCAGGAGGCACGAGGCACTGTTAAACCAGCCACAGTTGCCTCTGGGGTCACTTTGCATCTGGGAGGCGTCCTGATCCTTTTGGAATTTCACAACGAAGCCGGCCACTCCGGACCACGGGGCCCTGGATACTAACCATGGCCTTTCCGGACAGAAACAAAAGTCACCAGGCCAGGTTCCTCATGTCAGTTTCCAGAAGGCACGAGGCACTGTCAAAGCAGCCACAGTTGCCTCTGGGTGCACCTTGTATCTGGGAGACATCCTGATCCTTTTAGAATTTTACAAGTCAGCTTGCCACTCCGGGCCACCTTGCCCTGGACATTAACCATGGCCTTTCCCCAGAGAAACAAAAGTCACCAGGCCAGGTTCCTGATGTCAGTTTTCAGAGGGTACGAGGCACTGTCAAACCAGCCACTTTTGCCTCTGGGGGCACTTTGCATCTGGGAGGTATCCTGATCCGTTCGGAATTTCAGTCGGCAGCGCGCCACACTGGACCACGGGGCCCTGGACACGAACCATGGCCTTTCCCCAGAGAAACAAAAGTCACCAGGCCCGGCTCCTGATGTCAGTTTGCAGAAGGCACTTGGCACTGTCAAACCAGCCACACTTGCCTCTGGGGGCACTTTGCATCTGGGAGGTATCCTGATCCGTTCGGAATTGCAGCAGACAGCCGGCCACACCGGGCCAACGGGCCCTGGACATGAATGATGGTCTTTCCCCAGAGAAATAAATGCACCACACCAAATTCCTGATGTCAGTACGCAGGAGGCACTTGGCACTGTCAAACCAGCCACACTTGCTTCTGGGGGCACTAGCGTCTGCCAGGCATCCTGATCCGTTTGTATTTCAGCAGGCAACCGGGCACTCCGGGCCTCCGGGCCCTGGACACGAACGATGGCCTTTCCCCAGAGAAACAAAAGTCACCAGGCCAGGTTCCTGATGTCAATTTGCAGAAGGGACTTGGGACTTTCAAACCACACAAAGTGGCCTCTGAGGGCACCTTGCATCTGGGAGGCCTCCTGATCCGTTCGGAATTTCAGCAGGCAGCCGGCCACACTGGACCACGGGGCCCTGGACATGAACGCTGGCCTTCCCCCAGACAAACAAAAGTCACCAGGCCTGGCTCCTAAAGTCAATTTGCAGAAGGCACTTGGCACTGTCAAACCAGCCACAGTTGCCTCTGAGGGCACTTTTCATCTGGGAAACATCATGATCCGTTCAGAATTTCAGAAGGCAGCAGGCCGCTCCGGGCCAACGGGCCCTGGACATGAATGACGGCCTATCCCCAGAGAAACAAAAGTCACCAGCCTAGGTTCCTGATGTCAATTTGCAGGAGGCACTTGGCACTGTCAAACCAGCCACACTTGCCTCTGGGGGCACTTTGCATCTGGGAGGTATCCTGATCCGTTCGGAATTTCAGCAGGCAGCCGGCCACTCCGGGCCACTTGGCCCTGGACACGATCCATGGCCTTTCCCCAGAGAAACAAAAGTCACCAGGCCAGGATCCTGATGTCAGTTTGCAGGAGGCACGAGGCACTGTCAAACCAGCCACAGTTGCATCTGAGGGCACTTTGCATCTGGGAGGCATCCTGATCCGTTCGGAATTTCAGAAGGCAGCCGGCCACTCCGGGCCTCCGGGACCTGGACACGAACCACGGCCTTTCCCCAGAGAAACAAAAGTCACCAGGCCAGGTTCCTGATGTCTGTTTGCAGGAGGCATTTGGCATTCAAAAACCAGCCACACTTGCCTCTGGGGTCACTTTGCATCTGGGAGGCATTCTGATCCGTTCAGAATTTCAGAAGGCAGCCGGCCACTCCGGACCACAGGGTCCTGGACACGAACCATGGCCTTTCCCAACAGAAACAAAAGTCACCAGGCCAGGTTCCTGATGTCAGTTTTCAGAGGGCACGAGGCACTGTCAAACCAGACACAGTGGCCTCTGGGGTCACCTTGCATCTGGGAGGCATCATGATCCGTTCAGAATTTCAGCAGGCAGCCGGCCACTCCGGGCCACTCCCGACCATGGACACGAACAATGGCCTTTACCCAGACAAAGAAAAGTCACCGGCCCAGCTTCCTGATTTCAGTTTGCAGGAGGCATTTGGCACTCACAAACCAGCCACACTTTCCTCTGGGGGCACCTTGCATCTGGGAGGTATCCTGATCCGTTCGGAATTTCAGCAGGCAGCCGGCCACTCCGGACCACGGGGCCCTGGACACGAACCATGGCCTTTCCCCAGAGAAACAAAAGTCACCAGGCCAGGTTCCTGATGTCAGTTTGCAGGAGGCATTTGGCACTGTCAAACCAGCCACATTTGCCTCTGAGGGCACTTTGCATCTGGGAGGCATCCTGATCCGTTCAGAATTTCAGCAGGCAGTCGGCCACACTGGACCACGGGGCCCTGGACATGAACGATGGCCTATCCCCAGAGAAACAAAAGTCACCAGGCTAGGTTCGTGATTTCAATTTGCTGGAGGCACTTGGCACTGTCAAACCAGCCACACTTGCCTCTGGGGGCACTTTGCATTTGGGACGTATCCTGATCCGTTTAGAATTTCAGCAGGCAGCCGGCCACTCTGGGCCACTTGGCCCTGGACACGATCCATGGCCTTTCCCCAGAGAAACAAAAGTCACCAGGCCAGGATCCTGATGTCAGTTTGCAGGAGGCACGAGGCACTGTCAAACCAGCCACAGTTGCATCTGAGGGCACTTTGCATCTGGGAGGCATCCTGATCCGTTCGGAATTTCAGAAGGCAGCCGGCCACTCCTGGCGAACGGGCCCTGGACATGAACCACGGCCTTTCCCCAGAGAAACAAACTCACCCACCAACTTCCGGATGACAGTACGCAGGAGGCACTTGGCACTGTCAAACCAGCCACACTTGCCTCTGGGGGCACTTGCATCTGGCAGGCATCCTGATCTGTTTGGAATTCCAGCAGGCAACCGGCCACTCCGGGCCACCGGGACCTGGACACGAACCACGGCCTTTCCCCAGAGAAACAAAAGTCACCAGGCCAGGTTCCTGATGTCTGTTTGCAGGAGGCATTTGGCATTCAAAAACCAGCCACACTTGCCTCTGGGGTCACTTTGCATCTGGGAGGCATTCTGATCCGTTCAGAATTTCAGATGGCAGCCGGCCACTCCGGACCACAGGGTCCTGGACACGAACCATGGCCTTTCCCCAGAGAAACAAAAGTCACCAGGTCAGGTTCCTGATGTCAGTTTTCAGAGGGCACGAGGCACTGTCAAACCAGACACAGTGGCCTCTGGGGGCACCTTGCATCTGGGAGGCCTCCTGATCCGTTCAGAATTTCAGCAGGCAGCCGGCCACTCCGGGACACTCCGGACCATAGACACGAAAAATGGCCTTTGCCCAGACAAAGAAAAGTCACCGGCCCAGCTTCCTGATTTCAGTTTGCAGGAGGCATTTGGCACTCACAAACCAGCCACAGTTGCCTCTGGGGGCACCTTGCATCTGGGAGGCATCCTGATCCGTTCACAATTTCAGAAGGCAGCCGCCAACTCCGGGCCACCGGGCCCTGGACACTAACCATGGCCTTTCCCCAGAGAAACAAAAGTCACCAGGCTAGTTCCTTGATGTCAGTTTGCAGGAGGCACGAGGCACTGTCAAACCAGCCACAGTTGCCTGTGGGGGCACCTTGCATCTGGGAGGTATCCTGATCCGTTCGGAATTTCAGCAGGCAGCCGGCCACACTGGACCACGGGGCCCTGGACATGAACGCTGGCCTTCCCCCAGACAAACAAAAGTCACCAGGCCTGGCTCCTAAAGTCAATTTGCAGAAGACACTTGGCACTGTCAAACCAGCCACAGTTGCCTCTGAGGGCACTTTTCATCTGGGAAACATCATGATCCGTTCAGAATTTCAGAAGGCAGCAGGCCGCTCCGGGCCAACGGGCCCTGGACATGAATGACGGCCTATCCCCAGAGAAACAAAAGTCACCAGCCTAGGTTCCTGATGTCAATTTGCAGGAGGCACTTGGCACTGTCAAACCAGCCACACTTGCCTCTGGGGGCACTTTGCATCTGGGAGGTATCCTGATCCGTTCGGAATTTCAGCAGGCAGCCGGCCACTCCGGACCACGGTGCCCTGGACAGGAATGATGGCCTTTCCCCAGAGAAACAAAAGTCACCAGGCCAGGTTCCTGATATCAGTTTGCAGGAGGCACTTGGCACTGTCAAAGCAGCCACTTTTGCCTCTGGGGGCACTTTGCATCTGGGAGGTATCCTGATCCGTTCGGAATTTCAGTCGGCAGCGCGCCACACTGGACCACGGGGCCCTGGACACGAACAATGGCCTTTCCCCAGAGAAACAAAAGTCACCAGGACCGGCTCCTGATGTCAGTTTGCAGAAGGCACTTGGCACTGTCAAACCAGCCACACTTGCCTCTGGGGGCACTTTACATCTGGGAGACATCATGATCCGTTCAGAATTCCAGGAGGCAGCCGGCCACTCCGGGCCACCTGGCCCTGGCCAAAATCCATGGCCTTTCCCCAGAGAAACAAAAGTCACCAGGCCAGGTTCCTGATGTCAGTTTGCAGGAGGCACGAGGCACTGTCAAACCAGCCACAGTTGCATCTGAGGGCACTTTGCATCTGGGAGGCATCCTGATCCGTTTGGAATTTCAGAAGGCAGCCGGCCACTCAGGGCCACTGGGCCCTGGACATGAACCACGGCCTCTCCCCAGAGAAACAAAAGTCACCAGGCTAGGTTCCTGATGTCAATTTGCAGGAGGCATTTGGCACTCACAAACCAGCCACACTTGCCTCTGGGGTCACTTTGCATCTGGGAGGCATTCTGATCCATTCGGAATTTCAGAAGGCAGCCGGCCACTCCAGTCCACCGGGCCCTGGACAAGAATCATGGCCTTTCCCCAGAGAAACAAAAGTCAGGAGGCCAGGTTCCTGATGTCAGTTTGCAGAAGGAACTTGGGACTGTCAAACCAGACACAGTGGCCGCTGGGGGCACCTTGCATCTGGGAGGCCTTCTGATCCGTTCGGAATTTCAGAAGGCAGCCGGCCGCTCAGGGCCACCGGACCATGGACACGAACAATGGCCTTTTCCCAGACAAAGAAAAGTCACCGGCCCAGCTTCCTAATGTTAGTTTGCAGCAGGCATTTGGCACTCACAAAGCAGTCACACTTTCCTCTGGGGACACCTTGCATCTGGGAGGCATCCTGATCCGTTCGGAATTTCAGAAGGCTGCCCGCCACTCCGGGCCAATGGGCCCTGGCCAAGATCCATGGCCTTTTCCCACAGAAACAAACTCACCACACCAACTTTCTGATGTCAGTACGCAGGAGGCACTTGGCACTTTCAAACCAGCCACAGTTGCCTCTCGGGGGCACCTTGCATCGGGGAGGCATCCTGATCCGTTCGCAATTTCAGCAGGCAGCCGGCCACTCCGGACCACCGGGCACTGGACATGAACGATGGCCTTTCCCCAGAGAAACAAAAGCCACCAGGCTAGGTCCCTGATGTCAGTTTGCAGGAGGCACGAGGCACTGTTAAACCAGCCACAGTTGCCTCTGGGGTCACTTTGCATCTGGGAGGCGTCCTGATCCTTTTGGAATTTCACAACGAAGCCGGCCACTCCGGACCAGGGGGCCCTGGATACTAACCATGGCCTTTCCGGACAGAAACAAAAGTCACCAGGCCAGGTTCCTCATGTCAGTTTCCAGAAGGCACGAGGCACTGTCAAAGCAGCCACAGTTGCCTCTGGGTGCACCTTGTATCTGGGAGACATCCTGATCCTTTTAGAATTTTACAAGTCAGCTTGCCACTCCGGGCCACCTTGCCCTGGACATTAACCATGGCCTTTCCCCAGAGAAACAAAAGTCACCAGGCCAGGTTCCTGATGTCAGTTTTCAGAGGGTACGAGGCACTGTCAAACCAGCCACTTTTGCCTCTGGGGGCACTTTGCATCTGGGAGGTATCCTGATCCGTTCGGAATTTCAGTCGGCAGCGCGCCACACTGGACCACGGGGCCCTGGACACGAACCATGGCCTTTCCCCAGAGAAACAAAAGTCACCAGGCCCGGCTCCTGATGTCAGTTTGCAGAAGGCACTTGGCACTGTCAAACCAGCCACACTTGCCTCTGGGGGCACTTTGCATCTGGGAGGTATCCTGATCCGTTCGGAATTGCAGCAGACAGCCGGCCACACCGGGCCAACGGGCCCTGGACATGAATGATGGTCTTTCCCCAGAGAAATAAATGCACCACACCAAATTCCTGATGTCAGTACGCAGGAGGCACTTGGCACTGTCAAACCAGCCACACTTGCTTCTGGGGGCACTAGTGTCTGCCAGGCATCCTGATCCGTTTGTATTTCAGCAGGCAACCGGGCACTCCGGGCCTCCGGGCCCTGGACACGAACGATGGCCTTTCCCCAGAGAAACAAAAGTCACCAGGCCAGGTTCCTGATGTCAATTTGCAGAAGGGACTTGGGACTTTCAAACCACACAAAGTGGCCTCTGAGGGCACCTTGCATCTGGGAGGCCTCCTGATCCGTTCGGAATTTCAGCAGGCAGCCGGCCACACTGGACCACGGGGCCCTGGACATGAACGCTGGCCTTCCCCCAGACAAACAAAAGTCACCAGGCCTGGCTCCTAAAGTCAATTTGCAGAAGGCACTTGGCACTGTCAAACCAGCCACAGTTGCCTCTGAGGGCACTTTTCATCTGGGAAACATCATGATCCGTTCAGAATTTCAGAAGGCAGCAGGCCGCTCCGGGCCAACGGGCCCTGGACATGAATGACGGCCTATCCCCAGAGAAACAAAAGTCACCAGCCTAGGTTCCTGATGTCAATTTGCAGGAGGCACTTGGCACTGTCAAACCAGCCACACTTGCCTCTGGGGGCACTTTGCATCTGGGAGGTATCCTGATCCGTTCGGAATTTCAGCAGGCAGCCGGCCACTCCGGGCCACTTGGCCCTGGACACGATCCATGGCCTTTCCCCAGAGAAACAAAAGTCACCAGGCCAGGATCCTGATGTCAGTTTGCAGGAGGCACGAGGCACTGTCAAACCAGCCACAGTTGCATCTGAGGGCACTTTGCATCTGGGAGGCATCCTGATCCGTTCGGAATTTCAGAAGGCAGCCGGCCACTCCGGGCCTCCGGGACCTGGACACGAACCACGGCCTTTCCCCAGAGAAACAAAAGTCACCAGGCCAGGTTCCTGATGTCTGTTTGCAGGAGGCATTTGGCATTCAAAAACCAGCCACACTTGCCTCTGGGGTCACTTTGCATCTGGGAGGCATTCTGATCCGTTCAGAATTTCAGAAGGCAGCCGGCCACTCCGGACCACAGGGTCCTGGACACGAACCATGGCCTTTCCCCAGAGAAACAAAAGTCACCAGGCCAGGTTCCTGATGTCAGTTTTCAGAGGGCACGAGGCACTGTCAAACCAGACACAGTGGCCTCTGGGGTCACCTTGCATCTGGGAGGCATCATGATCCGTTCAGAATTTCAGCAGGCAGCCGGCCACTCCGGGCCACTCCCGACCATGGACACGAACAATGGCCTTTACCCAGACAAAGAAAAGTCACCGGCCCAGCTTCCTGATTTCAGTTTGCAGGAGGCATTTGGCACTCACAAACCAGCCACACTTTCCTCTGGGGGCACCTTGCATCTGGGAGGTATCCTGATCCGTTCGGAATTTCAGCAGGCAGCCGGCCACTCCGGACCACGGGGCCCTGGACACGAACCATGGCCTTTCCCCAGAGAAACAAAAGTCACCAGGCCAGGTTCCTGATGTCAGTTTGCAGGAGGCATTTGGCACTGTCAAACCAGCCACATTTGCCTCTGAGGGCACTTTGCATCTGGGAGGCATCCTGATCCGTTCAGAATTTCAGCAGGCAGTCGGCCACACTGGACCACGGGGCCCTGGACATGAACGATGGCCTATCCCCAGAGAAACAAAAGTCACCAGGCTAGGTTCGTGATTTCAATTTGCTGGAGGCACTTGGCACTGTCAAACCAGCCACACTTGCCTCTGGGGGCACTTTGCATTTGGGACGTATCCTGATCCGTTTAGAATTTCAGCAGGCAGCCGGCCACTCTGGGCCACTTGGCCCTGGACACGATCCATGGCCTTTCCCCAGAGAAACAAAAGTCACCAGGCCAGGATCCTGATGTCAGTTTGCAGGAGGCACGAGGCACTGTCAAACCAGCCACAGTTGCATCTGAGGGCACTTTGCATCTGGGAGGCATCCTGATCCGTTCGGAATTTCAGAAGGCAGCCGGCCACTCCTGGCGAACGGGCCCTGGACATGAACCACGGCCTTTCCCCAGAGAAACAAACTCACCCACCAACTTCCGGATGACAGTACGCAGGAGGCACTTGGCACTGTCAAACCAGCCACACTTGCCTCTGGGGGCACTTGCATCTGGCAGGCATCCTGATCTGTTTGGAATTCCAGCAGGCAACCGGCCACTCCGGGCCACCGGGACCTGGACACGAACCACGGCCTTTCCCCAGAGAAACAAAAGTCACCAGGCCAGGTTCCTGATGTCTGTTTGCAGGAGGCATTTGGCATTCAAAAACCAGCCACACTTGCCTCTGGGGTCACTTTGCATCTGGGAGGCATTCTGATCCGTTCAGAATTTCAGATGGCAGCCGGCCACTCCGGACCACAGGGTCCTGGACACGAACCATGGCCTTTCCCCAGAGAAACAAAAGTCACCAGGTCAGGTTCCTGATGTCAGTTTTCAGAGGGCACGAGGCACTGTCAAACCAGACACAGTGGCCTCTGGGGGCACCTTGCATCTGGGAGGCCTCCTGATCCGTTCAGAATTTCAGCAGGCAGCCGGCCACTCCGGGACACTCCGGACCATAGACACGAAAAATGGCCTTTGCCCAGACAAAGAAAAGTCACCGGCCCAGCTTCCTGATTTCAGTTTGCAGGAGGCATTTGGCACTCACAAACCAGCCACAGTTGCCTCTGGGGGCACCTTTCATCTGGGAGTCATCCTGATGCGTTCACAATTTCAGAAGGCAGCCGCCAACTCCGGGCCACCGGGACCTGGACACGAACCATGGCCTTTCCCCAGAGAAACAAAAGTCACCAGCCTAGGTTCCTGATGTCAATTTGCAGGAGGCACTTGGCACTGTCAAACCAGCCACACTTGCCTCTGGGGCCACTTTGCATCTGGGAGGTATCCTGATCCGTTCGGAATTTCAGCAGGCAGCCGGCCACTCCGGACCACGGTGCCCTGGACAGGAATGATGGCCTTTCCCCAGAGAAACAAAAGTCACCAGGCCAGGTTCCTGATATCAGTTTGCAGGAGGCACTTGGCACTGTCAAAGCAGCCACTTTTGCCTCTGGGGGCACTTTGCATCTGGGAGGTATCCTGATCCGTTCGGAATTTCAGTCGGCAGCGCGCCACACTGGACCACGGGGCCCTGGACACGAACAATGGCCTTTCCCCAGAGAAACAAAAGTCACCAGGACCGGCTCCTGATGTCAGTTTGCAGAAGGCACTTGGCACTGTCAAACCAGCCACACTTGCCTCTGGGGGCACTTTACATCTGGGAGACATCATGATCCGTTCAGAATTCCAGGAGGCAGCCGGCCACTCCGGGCCACCTGGCCCTGGCCAAAATCCATGGCCTTTCCCCAGAGAAACAAAAGTCACCAGGCCAGGTTCCTGATGTCAGTTTGCAGGAGGCACGAGGCACTGTCAAACCAGCCACAGTTGCATCTGAGGGCACTTTGCATCTGGGAGGCATCCTGATCCGTTTGGAATTTCAGAAGGCAGCCGGCCACTCAGGGCCACTGGGCCCTGGACATGAACCACGGCCTCTCCCCAGAGAAACAAAAGTCACCAGGCTAGGTTCCTGATGTCAATTTGCAGGAGGCATTTGGCACTCACAAACCAGCCACACTTGCCTCTGGGGTCACTTTGCATCTGGGAGGCATTCTGATCCATTCGGAATTTCAGAAGGCAGCCGGCCACTCCAGTCCACCGGGCCCTGGACAAGAATCATGGCCTTTCCCCAGAGAAACAAAAGTCAGGAGGGCAGGTTCCTGATGTCAGTTTGCAGAAGGAACTTGGGACTGTCAAACCAGACACAGTGGCCGCTGGGGGCACCTTGCATCTGGGAGGCCTTCTGATCCGTTCGGAATTTCAGAAGGCAGCCGGCCGCTCAGGGCCACCGGACCATGGACACGAACAATGGCCTTTTCCCAGACAAAGAAAAGTCACCGGCCCAGCTTCCTAATGTTAGTTTGCAGCAGGCATTTGGCACTCACAAAGCAGTCACACTTTCCTCTGGGGACACCTTGCATCTGGGAGGCATCCTGATCCGTTCGGAATTTCAGAAGGCTGCCCGCCACTCCGGGCCAATGGGCCCTGGCCAAGATCCATGGCCTTTTCCCACAGAAACAAACTCACCACACCAACTTTCTGATGTCAGTACGCAGGAGGCACTTGGCACTTTCAAACCAGCCACAGTTGCCTCTCGGGGGCACCTTGCATCGGGGAGGCATCCTGATCCGTTCGCAATTTCAGCAGGCAGCCGGCCACTCCGGACCACCGGGCACTGGACACGAACGATGGCCTTTCCCCAGAGAAACAAAAGCCACCAGGCTAGGTCCCTGATGTCAGTTTGCAGGAGGCACGAGGCACTGTTAAACCAGCCACAGTTGCCTCTGGGGTCACTTTGCATCTGGGAGGCGTCCTGATCCTTTTGGAATTTCACAACGAAGCCGGCCACTCCGGACCACGGGGCCCTGGATACTAACCATGGCCTTTCCGGACAGAAACAAAAGTCACCAGGCCAGGTTCCTCATGTCAGTTTCCAGAAGGCACGAGGCACTGTCAAAGCAGCCACAGTTGCCTCTGGGTGCACCTTGTATCTGGGAGACATCCTGATCCTTTTAGAATTTTACAAGTCAGCTTGCCACTCCGGGCCACCTTGCCCTGGACATTAACCATGGCCTTTCCCCAGAGAAACAAAAGTCACCAGGCCAGGTTCCTGATGTCAGTTTTCAGAGGGTACGAGGCACTGTCAAACCAGCCACTTTTGCCTCTGGGGGCACTTTGCATCTGGGAGGTATCCTGATCCGTTCGGAATTTCAGTCGGCAGCGCGCCACACTGGACCACGGGGCCCTGGACACGAACCATGGCCTTTCCCCAGAGAAACAAAAGTCACCAGGCCCGGCTCCTGATGTCAGTTTGCAGAAGGCACTTGGCACTGTCAAACCAGCCACAGTTGCCTCTGGGGGCACTTTACATCTGGGAGACATCATGATCCATTCAGAATTCCAGGAGGCAGCCGGCCACTCCGGGCCACCTGGCCCTGGCCAAAATCCATGGCCTTTCCCCAGAGAAACAAAAGTCACCAGGCCAGGTTCCTGATGTCAGTTTGCAGGAGGCACTTGGCACTGTCAAACCAGCCACAGTTGCATCTGAGGGCACTTTGCATCTGGGAGACATCATGATCCGTTCAGAATTTCCGAAGGCAGCCGGCCGCTCCGGGCCAACAGGCCCTGGACATGAATGACGGCCTATCCCCAGAGAAACAAAAGTCACCAGCCTAGGTTCCTGATATCAGTTTGCAGGAGGCACTTGGCACTGTCAAAGCAGCCACTTTTGCCTCTGGGGGCACTTTGCATCTGGGAGGTATCCTGATCCGTTCGGAATTTCAGTCGGCAGCGCGCCACACTGGACCACGGGGCCCTGGACACGAACCATGGCCTTTCCCCAGAGAAACAAAAGTCACCAGGCCCGGCTCCTGATGTCAGTTTGCAGAAGGCACTTGGCACTGTCAAACCAGCCACAGTTGCCTCTGGGGGCACTTTACATCTGGGAGACATCATGATCCATTCAGAATTCCAGGAGGCAGCCGGCCACTCCGGGCCACCTGGCCCTGGCCAAAATCCATGGCCTTTCCCCAGAGAAACAAAAGTCACCAGGCCAGGTTCCTGATGTCAGTTTGCAGGAGGCACTTGGCACTGTCAAACCAGCCACAGTTGCATCTGAGGGCACTTTGCATCTGGGAGACATCATGATCCGTTCAGAATTTCCGAAGGCAGCCGGCCGCTCCGGGCCAACAGGCCCTGGACATGAATGACGGCCTATCCCCAGAGAAACAAAAGTCACCAGCCTAGGTTCCTGATGTCAATTTGCAGGAGGCACTTGGCACTGTCAAACCAGCCACACTTGCCTCTGGGGGCACGTTGCATCTGGGAGGTATCCTGATCCGTTGGGAATTTCAGCAGGCAGCCGGCCACTCCGGGCCACGGGGTCCTGGACACTAACGATGGCCTTTCCCCAGAGAAACAGAAGTCACCAGGTCAGTTTCCTGATGTCAGTTTGCAGGAGGCACTTGGCACTGTCAAACCAGCCACAGTTGCCTCTGAGGGCACCTTGCATCTGGGAGGCATCCTGATCCGTTTGGAATTTCAGAAGGCAGCCGGCCACACCGGGCCAACGGGCCCTGGACACAACGGGCCTTTCCCCAGAGAAACAAAACTCAACAACCCAGGTTCCTGATGTCTGTTTGCAGGAGGCATTTGGCACTCACAAACCAGCCACACTTGCCTCTGGGGGCACTTTGCATTTGGGAGTTATCCTGATCCATTTAGAATTTCAGCAGGCAGCCGGCCACTCTGGGCCACTTGGCCCTGGACACGATCCATGGCCTTTCCCCAGAGAAACAAAAGTCACCAGGCCAGGATCCTGATGTCAGTTTGCAGGAGGCACGAGGCACTGTCAAACCAGCCACAGTTGCATCTGAGGGCACTTTGCATCTGGGAGGCATCCTGATCCGTTCGGAATTTCAGAAGGCAGCCGGCCACTCCTGGCGAAGGGGCCCTGGACATGAACCACGGCCTTTCCCCAGAGAAACAAACTCACCCACCAACTTCCGGATGACAGTACGCAGGAGGCACTTGGCACTGTCAAACCAGCCACACTTGCCTCTGGGGGCACTTGCATCTGGAAGGCATCCTGATCTGTTTGGAATTCCAGCAGGCAACCGGCCACTCCGGGCCACCGGGACCTGGACACGAACCACGGCCTTTCCCCAGAGAAACAAAAGTCACCAGGCCAGGTTCCTGATGTCTGTTTGCAGGAGGCATTTGGCATTCAAAAACCAGCCACACTTGCCTCTGGGGTCACTTTGCATCTGGGAGGCATTCTGATCCGTTCAGAATTTCAGATGGCAGCCGACCACTCCGGACCACAGGGTCCTGGACACGAACCATGGCCTTTCCCCAGAGAAACAAAAGTCACCAGGTCAGGTTCCTGATGTCAGTTTTCAGAGGGCACGAGGCACTGTCAAACCAGACACAGTGGCCTCTGGGGGCACCTTGCATCTGGGAGGCCTCCTGATCCGTTCAGAATTTCAGCAGGCAGCCGGCCACTCCGGGACACTCCGGACCATAGACACGAAAAATGGCCTTTGCCCAGACAAAGAAAAGTCACCGGCCCAGCTTCCTGATTTCAGTTTGCAGGAGGCATTTGGCACTCACAAACCAGCCACAGTTGCCTCTGGGGGCACCTTTCATCTGGGAGTCATCCTGATCCGTTCACAATTTCAGAAGGCAGCCGCCAACTCCGGGCCACCGGGCCCTGGACACGAACCATGGCCTTTCCCCAGACAAACAAAAGTCACCAGGCTAGTTCCTTGATGTCAGTTTGCAGGAGGCACGAGGCACTGTCAAACCAGCCACAGTTGCCTCTGGGGGCACCTTGCATCTGGGAGGTATCCTGATCCGTTCGGAATTTCAGCAGGCAGCCGGCCACACTGGACCACGGGGCCCTGGACATGAACGCTGGCCTTCCCCCAGACAAACAAAAGTCACCAGGCCTGGCTCCTAAAGTCAATTTGCAGAAGACACTTGGCACTGTCAAACCAGCCACAGTTGCCTCTGAGGGCACTTTTCATCTGGGAAACATCATGATCCGTTCAGAATTTCAGAAGGCAGCAGGCCGCTCCGGGCCAACGGGCCCTGGACATGAATGACGGCCTATCCCCAGAGAAACAAAAGTCACCAGCCTAGGTTCCTGATGTCAATTTGCAGGAGGCACTTGGCACTGTCAAACCAGCCACACTTGCCTCTGGGGGCACCTTGCATCTGGGAGGCATCCTGATCCGTTCGGAATTTCAGCAGGCAGCCGGCCACTCCGGGCCACGGGGTCCTGGACACTAACGATGGCCTTTCCCCAGAGAAACAGAAGTCACCAGGTCAGTTTCCTGATGTCAGTTTGCAGGAGGCACTTGGCACTGTCAAAGCAGCCACAGTTGCCTCTGAGGGCACCTTGCATCTGGGAGGCATCCTGATCCGTTTGGAATTTCAGAAGGCAGCCGGCCACACCGGGCCAACGGGCCCTGGACACAACGGGCCTTTCCCCAGAGAAACAAAACTCAACAACCCAGGTTCCTGATGTCATTTTGCAGGAGGCATTTGGCACTCACAAACCAGCCACACTTGCCTCTGGGGGCACTTTGCATTTGGGAGTTATCCTGATCCATTTAGAATTTCAGCAGGCAGCCGGCCACTCTGGGCCACCTGGCCCTGGACACGATCCATGGCCTTTCCCCAGAGAAACAAAAGTCACCAGGCCAGGATCCTGATGTCAGTTTGCAGGAGGCACGAGGCACTGTCAAACCAGCCACAGTTGCATCTGAGGGCACTTTGCATCTGGGAGGCATCCTGATCCGTTCGGAATTTCAGAAGGCAGCCGGCCACTCCTGGCGAACGGGCCCTGGACATGAACCACGGCCTTTCCCCAGAGAAACAAACTCACCCACCAACTTCCGGATGACAGTACGCAGGAGGCACTTGGCACTGTCAAACCAGCCACACTTGCCTCTGGGGGCACTTGCATCTGGCAGGCATCCTGATCTGTTTGGAATTCCAGCAGGCAACCGGCCACTCCGGGCCACCGGGACCTGGACACGAACCACGGCCTTTCCCCAGAGAAACAAAAGTCACCAGGCCAGGTTCCTGATGTCTGTTTGCAGGAGGCATTTGGCATTCAAAAACCAGCCACACTTGCCTCTGGGGTCACTTTGCATCTGGGAGGCATTCTGATCCGTTCAGAATTTCAGAAGGCAGCCGGCCACTCTGGACCACAGGGTCCTGGACACGAACCATGGCCTTTCCCCAGAGAAACAAAAGTCACCAGGTCAGGTTCCTGATGTCAGTTTTCAGAGGGCACGAGGCACTGTCAAACCAGACACAGTGGCCTCTGGGGGCACCTTGCATCTGGGAGGCCTCCTGATCCGTTCAGAATTTCAGCAGGCAGCCGGCCACACTGGACCACGGGGCCCTGGACATGAACGCTGGCCTTCCCCCAGACAAACAAAAGTCACCAGGCCTGGCTCCTAAAGTCAATTTGCAGAAGGCACTTGGCACTGTCAAACCAGCCACAGTTGCCTCTGAGGGCACTTTTCATCTGGGAAACATCATGATCCGTTCAGAATTTCAGAAGGCAGCAGGCCGCTCCGGGCCAACGGGCCCTGGACATGAATGACGGCCTATCCCCAGAGAAACAAAAGTCACCAGCCTAGGTTCCTGATGTCAATTTGCAGGAGGCACTTGGCACTGTCAAACCAGCCACACTTGCCTCTGGGGGCACTTTGCATCTGGGAGGTATCCTGATCCGTTCGGAATTTCAGCAGGCAACCGGCCACTCCGGGCCACTTGGCCCTGGACACGATCCATGGCCTTTCCGGACAGAAACAAAAGTCACCAGGCCAGGTTCCTCATGTCAGTTTCCAGAAGGCACGAGGCACTGTCAAAGCAGCCACAGTTGCCTCTGGGTGCACCTTGTATCTGGGAGACATCCTGATCCTTTTAGAATTTTACAAGTCAGCTTGCCACTCCGGGCCACCTTGCCCTGGACATTAACCATGGCCTTTCCCCAGAGAAACAAAAGTCACCAGGCCAGGTTCCTGATGTCAGTTTTCAGAGGGTACGAGGCACTGTCAAACCAGCCACTTTTGCCTCTGGGGGCACTTTGCATCTGGGAGGTATCCTGATCCGTTCGGAATTTCAGTCGGCAGCGCGCCACACTGGACCACGGGGCCCTGGACACGAACCATGGCCTTTCCCCAGAGAAACAAAAGTCACCAGGCCCGGCTCCTGATGTCAGTTTGCAGAAGGCACTTGGCACTGTCAAACCAGCCACAGTTGCCTCTGGGGGCACTTTACATCTGGGAGACATCATGATCCATTCAGAATTCCAGGAGGCAGCCGGCCACTCCGGGCCACCTGGCCCTGGCCAAAATCCATGGCCTTTCCCCAGAGAAACAAAAGTCACCAGGCCAGATTCCTGATGTCAGTTTGCAGGAGGCACTTGGCACTGTCAAACCAGCCACAGTTGCATCTGAGGGCACTTTGCATCTGGGAGACATCATGATCCGTTCAGAATTTCCGAAGGCAGCCGGCCGCTCCGGGCCAACAGGCCCTGGACATGAATGACGGCCTATCCCCAGAGAAACAAAAGTCACCAGCCTAGGTTCCTGATGTCAATTTGCAGGAGGCACTTGGCACTGTCAAACCAGCCACAGTTGCCTCTGAGGGCACCTTGCATCTGGGAGGCATCCTGATCCGTTTGGAATTTCAGAAGGCAGCCGGCCACACCGGGCCAACGGGCCCTGGACACAACGGGCCTTTCCCCAGAGAAACAAAACTCAACAACCCAGGTTCCTGATGTCAGTTTGCAGGAGGCATTTGGCACTCACAAACCAGCCACACTTGCCTCTGGGGGCACTTTGCATTTGGGACGTATCCTGATCCGTTCAGAATTTCAGCAGGCAGCCGGCCACTCTGGGCCACTTGGCCCTGGACACGATCCATGGCCTTTCCCCAGAGAAACAAAAGTCACCAGGCCAGGATCCTGATGTCAGTTTGCAGGAGGCACGAGGCACTGTCAAACCAGCCACAGTTGCCTCTGAGGGCACTTTGCATCTGGGAGGCATCCTGATCCGTTCGGAATTTCAGAAGGCAGCCGGCCACTCCTGACGAACGGGCCCTGGACATGAACCACGGCCTTTCCCCAGAGAAACAAACTCACCCACCAACTTCCGGATGACAGTACGCTGGAGGCACTTGGCACTGTCAAACCAGCCACACTTGCCTCTGGGGGCACTTGCATCTGGCAGGCATCCTGATCTGTTTGGAATTCCAGCAGGCAACCAGCCACTCCGGGCCACCGGGACCTGGACACGAACCACGGCCTTTCCCCAGAGAAACAAAAGTCACCAGGCCAGGTTCCTGATGTCTGTTTGCAGGAGGCATTTGGCATTCAAAAACCAGCCACACTTGCCTCTGGGGTCACTTTGCATCTGGGAGGCATTCTGATCCGTTCAGAATTTCAGAAGGCAGCCGGCCACTCTGGACCACAGGGTCCTGGACACGAACCATGGCCTTTCCCCAGAGAAACAAAAGTCACCAGGTCAGGTTCCTGATGTCAGTTTTCAGAGGGCACGAGGCACTGTCAAACCAGACACAGTGGCCTCTGGGGGCACCTTGCATCTGGGAGGCCTCCTGATCCGTTCAGAATTTCAGCAGGCAGCCGGCCACTCCGGGACACTCCGGACCATAGACACGAAAAATGGCCTTTGCCCAGACAAAGAAAAGTCACCGGCCCAGCTTCCTGATTTCAGTTTGCAGGAGGCATTTGGCACTCACAAACCAGCCACAGTTGCCTCTGGGGGCACCTTGCATCTGGGAGGCATCCTGATCCGTTCACAATTTCAGAAGGCAGCCGCCAACTCCGGGCCACCGGGCCCTGGACACGAACCATGGCCTTTCCCCAGACAAACAAAAGTCACCATGCTAGTTCCTTGATGTCAGTTTGCAGGAGGCACGAGGCACTGTCAAACCAGCCACAGTTGCCTCTGGGGGCACCTTGCATCTGGGAGGTATCCTGATCCGTTCGGAATTTCAGCAGGCAGCCGGCCACACTGGACCACGGGGCCCTGGACATGAACGCTGGCCTTCCCCCAGACAAACAAAAGTCACCAGGCCTGGCTCCTAAAGTCAATTTGCAGAAGGCACTTGGCACTGTCAAACCAGCCACAGTTGCCTCTGAGGGCACTTTTCATCTGGGAAACATCATGATCCGTTCAGAATTTCAGAAGGCAGCCGGCCACACCGGGCCAACGGGCCCTGGACATGAATGACGGCCTATCCCCAGAGAAACAAAAGTCACCAGCCTAGGTTCCTGATGTCAATTTGCAGGAGGCACTTGGCACTGTCAAACCAGCCACACTTGCCTCTGGGGGCACTTTGCATCTGGGAGGTATCCTGATCCGTTCGGAATTTCAGCAGGCAGCCGGCCACTCCGGACCACGGTGCCCTGGACAGGAATGATGGCCTTTCCCCAGAGAAACAAAAGTCACCAGGCCAGGTTCCTGATATCAGTTTGCAGGGGGCACTTGGCACTGTCAAAGCAGCCACTTTTGCCTCTGGGGGCACTTTGCATCTGGGAGGTATCCTGATCCGTTCAGAATTTCAGTCGGCAGCGCGCCACACTGGACCACGGGGCCCTGGACACGAACCATGACCTTTCCCCAGAGAAACAAAAGTCACCAGGACCGGCTCCTGATGTCAGTTTGCAGAAGGCACTTGGCACTGTCAAACCAGCCACAGTTGCCTCTGGGGGCACTTTACATCTGGGAGACATCATGATCCGTTCAGAATTCCAGGAGGCAGCCGGCCACTCAGGGCCACTGGGCCCTGGACATGAACCACGGCCTTTCCCCAGAGAAACAAAAGTCACCAGGCCAGGTTCCTGATGTCAATTTGCAGGAGGCATTTGGCACTCACAAACCAGCCACACTTGCCTCTGTGGTCACTTTGCATCTGGGAGGCATTCTGATCCATTCGGAATTTCAGAAGGCAGCCGGCCACTCCAGTCCACCGGGCCCTGGACAAGAATCATGGCCTTTCCCCAGAGAAACAAAAGTCAGGAGGCCAGGTTCCTGATGTCAGTTTGCAGAAGGAACTTGGGACTGTCAAACCAGACACAGTGGCCGCTGGGGGCACCTTGCATCTGGGAGGCCTTCTGATCCGTTCGGAATTTCAGAAGGCAGCCGGCCGCTCAGGGCCACCGGACCATGGACACGAACAATGGCCTTTTCCCAGACAAAGAAAAGTCACCGGCCCAGCTTCCGAATGTTAGTTTGCAGCAGGCATTTGGCACTCACAAACCAGTCACACTTTCCTCTGGGGGCACCTTGCATCTGGGAGGTATCCTGATCCGTTCGGAATTTCAGAAGGCTGCCCGCCACTCCGGGCCAATGGGCCCTGGCCAAGATCCATGGCCTTTTCCCACAGAAACAAACTCACCACACCAACTTTCTGATGTCAGTACGCAGGAGGCACTTGGCACTTTCAAACCAGCCACAGTTGCCTCTCGGGGGCACCTTGCATCTGGGAGGCATCCTGATCCGTTCGCAATTTCAGCAGGCAGCCGGCCACTCCGGGCCATGGGGCCCTGGACATGAAGGATGGCCTTTCCCCACAGAAACAAAAGCCACCAGGCTAGGTCCCTGATGTCAGTTTGCAGGAGGCACGAGGCACTGTTAAACCAGCCACAGTTGCCTCTGGGGTCACTTTGCATCTGGGAGGCGTCCTGATCCGTTTGGAATTTCACAACGAGGCCGGCCACTCCGGACCACGGGGCCCTGGATACTAACCATGGCCTTTCCGGACAGAAACAAAAGTCACCAGGCCAGGTTCCTCATGTCAGTTTCCAGAAGGCACGAGGCACTGTCAAAGCAGCCACAGTTGCCTCTGGGTGCACCTTGTATCTGGGAGACATCCTGATCCTTTTAGAATTTTACAAGTCAGCTTGCCACTCCGGGCCACCTTGCCCTGGACATTAACCATGGCCTTTCCCCAGAGAAACAAAAGTCACCAGGCCAGGTTCCTGATGTCAGTTTTCAGAGGGTACGAGGCACTGTCAAACCAGCCACTTTTGCCTCTGGGGGCACTTTGCATCTGGGAGGTATCCTGATCCGTTCGGAATTTCAGTCGGCAGCGCGCCACACTGGACCACGGGGCCCTGGACACGAACCATGGCCTTTCCCCAGAGAAACAAAAGTCACCAGGCCCGGCTCCTGATGTCAGTTTGCAGAAGGCACTTGGCACTGTCAAACCAGCCACACTTGCCTCTGGGGGCACTTTACATCTGGGAGACATCATGATCCATTCAGAATTCCAGGAGGCAGCCGGCCACTCCGGGCCACCTGGCCCTGGCCAAAATCCATGGCCTTTCCCCAGAGAAACAAAAGTCACCAGGCCAGGTTCCTGATGTCAGTTTGCAGGAGGCACTTGGCACTGTCAAACCAGCCACAGTTGCATCTGAGGGCACTTTGCATCTGGGAGACATCATGATCCGTTCAGAATTTCCGAAGGCAGCCGGCCGCTCCGGGCCAACAGGCCCTGGACATGAATGACGGCCTATCCCCAGAGAAACAAAAGTCACCAGCCTAGGTTCCTGATGTCAATTTGCAGGAGGCACTTGGCACTGTCAAACCAGCCACACTTGCCTCTGGGGGCACGTTGCATCTGGGAGGTATCCTGATCCGTTGGGAATTTCAGCAGGCAGCCGGCCACTCCGGGCCACAGGGTCCTGGACACTAACGATGGCCTTTCCCCAGAGAAACAAAAGTCACCAGGCCAGGATCCTGATGTCAGTTTGCAGGAGGCACTTGGCACTGTCAAACCAGCCACTGTTGCCTCTGAGGGCACCTTGCATCTGGGAGGCATCCTGATCCGTTTGGAATTTCAGAAGGCAGCCGGCCACACCGGGCCAACGGGCCCAGGACACAACGGGCCTTTCCCCAGAGAAACAAAACTCAATAACCCAGGTTCCTGATGTCAGTTTGCAGGAGGCATTTGGCACTCACAAACCAGCCACACTTGCCTCTGGGGGCACTTTGCATTTGGGAGTTATCCTGATCCATTTAGAATTTCAGCAGGCAGCCGGCCACTGCGGACCACGGGGCCCTGGACATGAACCATGGCCTTTCCCCAGAGAAACAAAAGTCACCAGGCCAGGTTCCTCATGTCAGTTTGCAGGGGGCACTTGGCACTGTCAAACCAGCCACAGTTGCCTCTGGGTGCACCTTGTGTCTGGGAGACATCCTGATCCTTTTAGAATTTTACAAGGCAGCTGGCCACTCCGGGCCACCTTGCCCTGGACACTAACCATGGCCTTTCCCCAGAGAAACAAAAGTTACCAGGCCAGGTTCCTGATGTCAATTTGCAGGAGGCACTTGGCACTGCCCAACCAGCGTCAGTTGCCTATGCGGGCACCTTGCGTCTGGGATGCATCCCAAGTCATTACGAATTTCAGCGGTCATTTGGCTACTGCTGGCCACAGGACCCTGGAGAAGAAACATTGCCTTTCCCCTGGGAAAGAAAACTCACCAGACCACGTTCCTAATATCAGTTTACAGGAGGCACTTGGCACTGTCAAACCAGCCACAGTTGCCTCTGGGGTCACTTTGCATCTGCGAGATATCATGATCCGTTCAGAATTTCAGGAAGCAGCCGGCCATGCTGGGCCACGGGGCCCTGGACATGAATGATGGCCTTTCCCCACAGAAACAAAAGTCACCAGGCCAGGTTCCTGATGTCAATTTGCAGGAGGCACTTGGCACTGTCCAACCAGCCACACTTGCCTCTGGGGGCACGTTGCATCTGGGAGGTATCCTGATCCGTTGGGAATTTCAGAAGGCATCCGGCCACTCCGGGCCACGGGGTCCTGGACACTAACGATGGCCTTTCCCCAGAGAAACAGAAGTCACCAGGTCAGTTTCCTGATGTCCGTTTGCAGGAGGCACTTGGCACTGTCAAACCAGCCACAGTTGCCTCTGGGGGCACCTTGCATCTGGGAGGCATCCTGATCCGTTTGGAATTTCAGAAGGCAGCCGGCCACACCGGGCCAACGGGCCCTGGACACAACGGGCCTTTCCCCAGAGAAACAAAACTCAACAACCCAGGTTCCTGATGTCAGTTTGCAGGAGGCATTTGGCACTCACAAACCAGCCACAGTTGCATCTGAGGGCACTTTGCATTTGGGAGTTATCCTGATCCATTTAGAATTTCAGCAGGCAGCCGGCCACTGCGGACCACGGGGCCCTGGACATGAACCATGGCCTTTCCCCAGAGAAACAAAAGTCACCAGGCCAGGTTCCTCATGTCAGTTTGCAGGGGGCACTTGGCACTGTCAAACCAGCCACAGTTGCCTCTGGGTGCACCATGTATCTGGGAGACATCCTGATCCTTTTAGAATTTTACAAGGCAGCTGGCCACTCCGGGCCACCTTGCCCTGGACACTAACCATGGCCTTTCCCCAGAGAAACAAAAGTTACCAGGCCAGGTTCCTGATGTCAATTTGCAGGAGGCACTTGGCACTGCCCAACCAGCGTCAGTTGCCTATGCGGGCACCTTGCGTCTGGGATGCATCCCAAGTCATTACGAATTTCAGCGGTCATTTGGCTACTGCTGACCACAGGACCCTGGAGAAGAAACATTGCCTTTCCCCTGGGAAAGAAATCTCACCAGACCACGTTCCTAATATCAGTTTACAGGAGGCACTTGGCGCTGTCAACACTGCCACGCTTGCCTGATGTCTCACCTTGCATCTGGGAGGCATCCCGTGATGTGCGGAATTTCAGCAGGCACATGGTCCCTCCTTGCCACTGGGTGCTCTGCATGAACGACGGCCTTTCCTCAGAGAAACCAAACTCTCTTGGCCAGGTTCCTGTTGTCAGTTTGCAGGAGGCTCTTGGCACTGTCAAACCAGGTACATTTGTCTCTGGTGGCACCGTGTTTCTGTGAAGCACTAAGCAATGTTCAGATTTTCTTCAGGCAGCTGGGCACTGCGGGTCTCCGTAGGCTTGGAAAAATTGCTGGTCTTTCCCCAGAAATCCAAAACTCACCAGGCCACGTTCCTGATGTCAGTTTGCAGAAGGCACTTGGCACTTTCAAACCAGCCACGGTTGCCTGTGGTGGCATCGTACTTCTAGGATGCATATTGAGACGTGGGGAATTTCAGCAGGTAGCCGGCCACTGCGAGACTGTGGGCCCTGGACACGACAGATGCACTTTCCTCTGAGAAACCAAACTCCCCATGTCAGTTTGCTGAAGGCACTTGACACTCTCAAACCAGCCACAGTTGCCTGTGGTGGCACCTTGCTTCTGGGAGGTATATTAAGACATTCAGAATTTCAGCAGGCAGCCGGCCACACAGGGCCACCGTAACCTGTCAAAAACAATAACCTTTCTACTGAGAAACAAAACTCACCAGGCCAGGTTCCTGATGTCAGTTTGCAGGAGGCACTTGGCACTGTCAAACCAGCCACAGTTGCGTGTGGTGGCCCCTTTTGTCTGGGAGGCATCCTGCGACCTTCGGAATTTCGGCAGGCAGCTGGACACTTCAGGCCGCCGGGCACTGGACGTGAACAATGGCCTTTCCTCTCAGAAACCAAACTCACCAGGCCAGCTTCCTGAAGTCAGTTTGCAGGCGGCACTTTGCACTGTCAACCCAGACACAGTTGCTTGTGGTGGTACCTTGTTTCTGGGAGGTATATTGAGACATTCGGAATTTCAGCCAGCAGCAGACTACTCCGGGCCACAGGAGTCTGGACAAGAGACACAACCTTTCTCTAGAGAAACAAAACTCACCAGGCCAGGTTCCTGAAGTCATTTTGCAGGAGGCACTTGGCACTGTCAAGGCAGCCACAGTTGTCTGTGGTGACACCTTGTTTCTGGGAGGTATATTGAGACATCCGGAATTTCAGCACTCAGCAGGCCACTACGGGCCACAGGACTCTGGACAAGAAATATAGCCTTTCTCTAGAGAAACAAAACTCACTAGGCTGGGTTCCTGATGTCAGTTTGCAGGAGGCACATATCACTGTCAAACCATCCGCCGACACATGTGCTGCCTCAGTGCACCTGGGAGCTGTCCTGTGACATTTGGAATTTCAGTAGTCAGCTGGCCACTCTTGGCCACTGAACCCTGGGCACAAACTCTGGGCCATTTCCTTGGGATACAAATCTCACTGGCCCAGATTCCTGATGTCAGTTTGCAGGGGGCACTTGGCACCGACAAACAAGCCACAGTCGTCTCTGCTAGCACCTTGCGTCTGTGTCATTTGGAATTTCAGCAGGGAAAAGACCTTTCCAAGCCTTTGGCACCTGGATACAATCGCTAGCTCTTTTCCCTGGGAAACAAAACACACGAGCCCAGATCCCTGATGTCAGTTTACAGGAGGCACCTTTCACTGAAAACCAGCCACAGTGGCTTTTGTGGTCCCATGTGTCTGGCAGTCATCCTGCGACTTTCAGAATTTCAGAAGGTAGCCAGGCACACCAGGCCACTGGCCCCTGGACACGAACACTGGCCTATTCTCATTAAAACAAAACTCACCATCCCAGGTTCCTGATGTCCGTTTGCAGGAGACACTTGGCACTGTCAAACCAGCCACAGATGCTTATTGTGTCACTTTGCGTCTGGGAGGTTTCCTGCGACATTTGGAATTTCTGCCATCCCGGGGCACTGCACCTGGAAACAAACGCTGGCCTTTTTCCCTTGGAAAGATAACTCACCAGCACAGCTTCCTCATGTCAGTTTGCAGGAGACACTTGGCACTTTCAAACCAGCCATGTAATACTGCATTTTATTTAAATTGTATGCTCTGTCTCACCCCTCCAAAAATTATGGTATATCCCAAACCTGCGGTCCTGCCCTGAATCATCCCGTATTTGTAATCCCATTGGCAGAAGTCTAATTCCTCCCCCAATTTCAATCTGCCTTATAAACTGTGCGAGCAAGACCTGTCGCTCTCTTAGCCTTTCCCTCCCTCTTAGCCTTCCTAACCTCTTGGCCCTTCCCTCCCCTAGGCTCCCCTTCCCCCTTTTCCCTCAGTAACCAGGCTGTTCCGGGGGATGGGACACCCAATAAACGCTCATTTAATCAGCATCCTCAGAAGCCGTGTGGAGTGTCCTTGCCTGCCTGCTGCTGCCAGTGCACTCACAGCCTAGGGGGCCCTCCGGGCACTCCCCAGGGTGCCCCCTCCCAAAACGAATTGCAACACAGCCAAAGTTGCATTTGGTGGCACCTTGTGTCTGGGAGGCATCCTGCGATGTTCGGAATTTCAGCAGGCAGCCAGTCACTCCAGGCCTCTTTCCCATGGACAGGGATGCAGCCCTTTTCCCTGGGAAACAAAACTCATGTGCCTATGTTCCTGATGTCAGTCTACAGGAGGCACGTGGCACTGCCAAAGCAGCCACAGTTGCGTGTGGTGCCACAATGCGTCTGGATACAAAGCCTTTAAACGTAAGTTCCGCTGCGTTCTGCCGCACGAGCGCCCAGAAGCGCACCTCAACAGGCAACATAATCTCTGCGTCACGAGCCAAAATATTATAAATCCCGCCAAAACAAATCAAAACATTCTAAAAAACCGGCCAAAACATAATAAAAGCAAGTCTAAACAAACCAAAACATTCCAAAAACCCACTAAAATATTGTGAAACCCCACAAAACTGATCAAAATATTTTGAAAAGATGCCAAAATACTATAAAAACAAACAGAACTAATCACAACATACAAAAAACTTGCCAATACAAAATGAAAAAAAAAAGAAATCAAATGAAAACCAATCAAAAACTTCTAAAGATGAGCCAAAAAATTTTAAAACCCACCAAAACAAATCAAAACATTCCAAAACCTGCCAACACATAATAAAAACAAACCAAAACAAACCAAAACATTCTAAAAACCCAGCTAAACTTTCCAAAAACCCACCAAAACAAAATAAAAACAAATCTAAACAACCAAAATATTCTAAAAACCAGCCAAAACATTTCAGAACCTGCCAAAACTGGACAAAACATTCTGAAAACCCGCCAAAATATTATACAACCAGTCAGAAGTGATGAAAACATTAAAAAACCTTGCCAAAACATAATAAAAACATGGAAAAACATGATAAAGCCTACAAAACTAATCCAAACACAACAAAAACCTGTCTAAAAATAATAAGAACAAATCAAAACCAACCAAAACATTCTAAAAACCCACCAAAATATTTTAGAACCCCACCAAAATTATCAAAACATTCTGAAAAGATGCCAAAATACCATAAAACTAGCCAGAACTGATCAAAACATTCAAAACACTTGCAAAAACACAACAAAAACAAATTAAAGCAAAACAAAACATTCTAAAAACCTGCCAAAACATTCTACAAACCAGCCAAAACGAATCAAAATTTTCCAAAAACCGGTCAAAACATTATAAAAGCAAATCAAAACAAAACAAAAAATTCCAAAAACCAGCAAAAATATTATCTAACCAGCCACAACTGATCTAACCATTCTGAAACCCCTTCAAAACATCATAAAAACCCCCCAAAACAAACGAAACAATAATAGGAACATGCCAACATATTCGTAACCAAGAGACAGAGAGCGCGGCACCTTCTAGGCGGTGAAGAAGGAAGCCGCACAACACCTAGACTGTGTCTGCACCTTTCAAACTGCTTGAAGATAGTGGCTTGCCACTCACCTGCCTCTTCAATTTGCATTAGCATTTCAATGGAAGGTATTCTTGGACAACTTTGCTGTGCTTGCTGCTAGTTCTGCCCCAGCCCACTGCAGACAACCTAGCTCTTCCCTTTAGGCTCTGAGGTGTGAAGAACTCGGGAACTTCAAAGGGCAGGCTGGGGTACGTATACTGTGCTAGCACAGTTTCTCCTTGCTAGACCTAGTGGAAAAGCTTTTTGCTGGGCTGCAGAAGGCAAGAAATGCAGAATATGGAGATAGGGAGCAGTCCGAAGTTAACTGTCGCTGCCAGGCGTCGTTTGGCAGAAGGAGCGCCCAACAGCACAGCACAATAGGGACCGTAATCTCTGTGCCAAGAGACAAAATATTTTTTTAAAACCTACCAAAACAAATCAAAACATTCTAAAAACCAAACAAAATATTTAAAAACCTGCCAAAACAAACAAAAAAATTCTAAAAAGCAGCCAAAATACTATAAAACCGGCCAGAAGTGATCCAAATATTCAAAAAAGGGCAAAAAATTATAAAAACAAATCTAAAAACACGAAAACATTCTAAGAAAACGCCAAAACATAATAAAAACAAATGACAACCAACCAAAACATTCTAAAAACAGGACAAAATATTTTAAAACCTGCCAAAACTAATCAAAACATTCCAAAACAATTTTAAACCATTTTAAAAACCCGACAAAACATACTAAAAACAAATCAAAACAAAACAAAAGTTCCAAAAACCAGCCAAAATATCATCAAACCTGCTGAAACTGATCACAAAATATGATCACACATCCTAAGAACCCACCAAAACCTACGCAAAAAAAATCTAAACAAACCAAAGCATTCCAAAACTCATCCAAATATTATCCAACCAGCCAGAAGTGGAGGGTCAAAACATAACAAAAAACCTGTGAAAACATAAGAAAAACCAATCCAAACAAACCCAAACATTCTAAGAAACAGCCAAAATATTTTAGAACCTGCCAAAACTGATCAAAACATTCTGAAAACACGACAAAATATTTTAAAACTCGCCAAAATGAAACAAAACATTCCAAAACCTGCCAACACAATAAAAACAACACAAGACAAAACAAAACAATCGAAAACCCCACCAAAACATTAAAAAAAAAACCCCAAATATTTTAGAACCTGCCAAAACTGATCAAAACATTCTAGAAAGCCAACAAAATATTATAAAACCAGCCAGAACTGATCCAAACATTCAAATAACCCGGCAAAACATAAGAAAAACAAATCTCAACAAAACAAAACATTCTAAAAACCAGCAAAAACATTTCAAAACCTGCCAAAACATACTAAAAACAAATGAAAACAACACAAAAAATTCCAAAAAACAGCCAAAATATTATCAAACTTGCCAAAACTGATCACAACATTCTAAAAACCTGCCAAAATATACTCAAAACAAATCTAAACAAAACAAAACATTCCAAAACCCATCCAAATATTATCCAAGCAGCCAGAACTGATTAAACCATTCCAAAAACCCCTCAAACCATAAGAGAAACCAATCCAAACAAACCCAAACATTGTAAAAAACAGCCAAAATGTTTTAGGACCCACCAAAACTGATCAAAACATTCTGTAATCACGCCAAAATACTATAAAACCCGCCTGAACTGACCAAAACATTCAAAAAACTTGCCAAAACATAATGAAAACAAAGGACAACCAACCAAAACATTCTAAAAACCCAACAAAATGATTTAAAACCCCACGCCAAAACAAATCAAAATATTCCAAAACCTGCCAAAACATTTTAGAACCTGCCAAAACTCATCACAACATTCTGAAAAGATGCCAAAAAAATATTAAACCAGCCAGAACTGAACAAAACATCAAAAAAACTTGCCAAAATGTAATCGAAGCAAATGAAAGCACACCAAAACATTATAAAAAGCCACCAAAACCGATCAAAACATTCTGAAAACATGCCAAAATACTATAAAACCCGCCAAAACTAATCAAAATATTCCAAAACCTGCCAACACAATAAAAACAACACAAGACAAAACAAAACATTCGAAAACCCCAGCAAAACATTTCAAAAAAAGGACAAAATATTTTGAAACCTGATAAAACAGATCAAAATATTCTAGTAACTCGCCAAAATGTTATAAAAACAAACAGAAATTATCCAAACATTCTAAAAACCCAGCAAAATAATATAAAACACACCAAGACATTGTAAAAACAAATCTAAACAAAACAAACCATTCTAAAAACCCGCCAAATTATTTTAGAACCCACCAAAACTGATCAAAACATTCTGAAAACCTGTAAAAATCATATAAAACCAGCCTAAATTGATCAAAACATTCAACTAAACATTAAAAAAACAAATCAAAACCAACCAAAATATTCCAAAAACCCGGCAAAATAGTTTAGAAACTGCCAAAACTGATCCAAACATTCTGAAAAGATGCCAAAACACTAGAAAACCAGTCAGAAGTGATCAAAACATTCAATAATTTGCCAAAACATAATCAAAACAAATGAAAGTAAACCAAAACATTCCAAATACCGGCCAAAATATTTGAAAACCCTCCAAAACAAATCCAAACATTCCAAAACCTGCCAACACAACAAAAACAAAACAAGAGAAAACAAAACACTCTAAAACACCACCAAAACATTCCGAAAGACCCATCAAAACATCATAAAACCCCCCCAAAAGAAACCAAACAATAAGAGGAACACAGCAACATATTGGCAAGCAAGAGACGGAGAGCGCGGCACCTTCTAGGAGGCCAAGAAGGAAGCTGCACAACACCTGCACTGTGTCTGCAACTTTCAAATTGCTAGAAGATAGTGGCTTGCCACTGGCCCGCCTCTTCAATTGCCATTAGCATTCCAATGGAAGGTATTCTTGGACAACTTTGCTCTGCTTGCTGCTAGTTCTGCCCCAGCCTACCATAGATAACCTTGCTCTCCCCTTTAGGCTCTGAGATGCCCAGAACTTGTCAACTTCAAAGGGCGGGCCGGGCTACATCTACTCAGCTGGCACAGTTTCTCCTTGCTAGACCTAGTGGGAAAGCATTTGGCTGAGATGCAGAAGGCAAGAAATGCAGAATACGGAGACGCGGAGCTGTCCCAAGTGCCGCTGCCAGGCGTCTTTCCACAGAAGGAGCGCCCCGGAGCGCACCGCAACCGGCACCGTCATCTCTGCCCAAAGAGCCAAAATATTTTAAAACCCGCCAAAACTAATCAAAACATATTTTCAAACCTGCCAAAATAGAAAACCAGACAGAACTGATCAAAACATTCGAAAAAAACCTGCCAAAACATGATAAAGCCCACCAAAGCTAATCCAAACACACCAAAAACTGGGCTAAACACAATCAAAACAAATCAAGACAAATCAAAACCTTCTAAAAACCCACCAAAATATTTCAAAACCCGTCAAAACTAATCAAAACATTCCGAATACCCGGCAAAACATTCCAAATACCCGCCAAAATATTTGAAAACCTGCCAAAAGGAATCCAAACATTCCAAAACCTGCAAACACAATAAAAACAACACATGAGAATACTGAACATTCCAAAAGCCAACCAAAACATTCCGAAAACCCGCCAAAACATCATAAAAACAAATCAAAACCAACCAAAATATTCCGAAAACCAGCCAAAATAGTTTAGACCCGCAAAGCTGATAAAAACATTCTGAAAAGATGCCAAAACATTAGAAAACCAGCCAGAACTGATCAAAACATTCCAAATACTTGGCAAAACATCATAAAAACAAATCAAAACCAACCAAAACATTCCAAAAACCAGCCAAAATATTCCAAAATCCGGCCAAAACATCATAAAAACAAATCAAAACCATCCAAAACATTCCAAAAACTCAACAAAATAGTTTAGAACCTGCCAAAACTGATCCAAACATTCTGAAAAGATGCCAAAACACTAGAAAACCAGTCAGAAGTGATCGAAACATTCAATAACTTGCCAAAACATAATCAAAACAAATGAAAGCAAACCAAAACATTCCAAATACCTGCCAAAATATTTGAAAACCCACCAAAATTAATCCAAACATTCCAAAACCTGCCAACACAATAAAAACAACACAAGAGAATACAAAACACTCTAAAACCCCACCAAAACATTCCGAAAACCCGCCAAAACATAATAAAAACAAACCAAAACTCACCAAAACATTCCAAAAACCAGCCAAAATATTCCGAAAACCGGCAAAATATAGTAAAAACAAAACTAAACCAACCAAAACATTGTAACAACCCCCCAAATATGTCAAAACCCGTCAAAAGTCATCAAAATATTCTAAAACCCAGTCAAACAATAATAAAAACCTGCCAAAACATGATAAAGCCCTCAAAAACTAATCCAAACGCACCAAAAACCCGCCAAAGTCTTACAAAAACAAATCCAAACAAATCAAAACATTCTAAAAACCCAACAAAACATTTTTAAACGTGCCCAAATCAATCAAAACTTTCTAAAACCCTCCAAATCATATTAAAAACTAATCAAAACCAACCAAAACATTCAAAAAGACACCAAAACAATCCAAAACCCTGACAAAATATTTTAGAACCTGCCAAAAGTGATCAAAGCTGTATCCAAAGACACCAAAATATTTCAAAACCAGTCTGAACTGATCAAACCATTCCAAAAACTTGACAAAACATCATAAAACCAAATCAAAACCAACCAAAACATTCCAAAAACCCGACAAAATAGTTTAGAACCTGCCAAAACTGATCCAAGCATTCTGAAAAGATGCCAAAATACTATCAAACCAGTCAGAAGTGATCCAAACATTCAATAATTTGCCAAAACATAATCAAAACAAATGAAAGCAAACCAAAACATTCCAAATACCCGCCAAAATATTTGAAAAGCCGCCAAAACGAATCCAAACATTCCAAAACCAACCAACACAATAAAAACAACCCAAGAGAATGCAAAACATTCTATAAAGCCAACCAAAACATTCCGAAAACCCGCCAAAACATCATAAAAACAAATCAAAACCAACCAAAACATTCCAAAAAGCCGACAAAATCATTTAGAACCAGCCAAAACTGATCCAAACATTCTGAAAAGATGCCAAAACACTAGAAAACCAGTCAGAAGTGATCGAAACATTCAATAACTTGCCAAAACATAATCAAAACAAATGAAAGCAAACCAAAACATTCCAAATACCCGCCAAAATATTCTAAAAAGCCGCCAAAACGAATCCAAACATTCCAAAACCAACCAACACAATAAAAACAACCCAAGAGAATGCAAAACATTCTATAAAGCCAACGAAAACATTCCGAAAAGCCGACAAAATAATTTAGAACCAGCCAAAACTGATCCAAACATTCTGAAAAGATGCCAAAACACTAGAAAACCAGTCAGAAGTGATCAAAACGTTCAATAACTTGCCAAAACATAATCAAAACAAATGAAAGCAAACCAAAACATTCCAAATACCTGCCAAAATATTTGAAAAGCCGCCAAAACGAATCCAAACATTCCAAAACCTGCCAACACAATCAAAACAAAACAAGAGAAAACAAAACACTCTAAAACACCACCAAAACATTCCGAAAACCCCTCAAAACATAATAAAAACCCCCAAAAGAAACCAAACAATAAGAGGAACACGGCAACAGATTGGCAAGCAAGAGACGGAGAGCGCGGCACCTTGTAGGAGGCGAAGAAGGAAGCCGCACAACACCTGCACTGTCTGCACCTTTCAAACTGCTTGAAGATAGTGGCCTGCCTCTTCAATTGCCATTAGCATTCCAATGGAAGCTATTCTTGGACAACTTTGCTGTGCTTGCTGCTAGTTCTGCCCCAGCCTACCATAGATAACCTTGCTCTCCCCTTTAGGCTCTGAGATGCCCAGAACTTGTCAACTTCAAAGGGCGGGCCGGGCTACATCTACTCAGCTGGCACAGTTTCTCCTTGCTATAGACCTAGTGGGAAAGCATTTTGCTGAGATGCAGAAGGCAAGAAATGAAGAATACGGAGATGCGGAGCTGTCCCAAGTGCCACTGCCAGGCGTCTTTCCACAGAAGGACCACCCCGGAGCGCACCGCAACCAGCACCGTCATCTCTGCCCAAAGAGCCAAAATATTTTAAAACCCGTCAAAACTAATTAAAACATTCCGAATACCAGGGAAAACATTCCAATTACCCGCCAAAATATTTGAAAACCTGCAAAAAGGAATCCAAACATTCCAAAACCGGCCAACACAATAAAAACAACCCAAGAGAATACTGAACATTCTAAAAGCCAACCAAAACATTCCGAAAACCCGCCAAAACATCATAAAAACAAATCAAAACCAACCAAAACATTCCAAAAACCCGACAAAATAGTTTAGAACCTGCCAAAACTGATCCAAACATTCTGAAAAGATGCCAAAACACTAGAAAACCAGTCAGAAGTGATCAAAACGTTCAAGAACTTGCCAAAACATAATCAAAACAAATGAAAGCAAACCAAAACATTCCAAATACCTGCCAAAATATTTGAAAAGCCGCCAAAACGAATCCAAACATTCCAAAACCTGCCAACACAATAAAAACAAAACAAGAGAAAACAAAACACTCTAAAACACCACCAAAACATTCCGAAAACCCCTCAAAACATAATAAAAACCCCCAAAAGAAACCAAACAATAAGAGGAACACGGCAACATATTGGCAAGCAAGAGACGGAGAGCACGGCACCTTCTAGGAGGCGAAGAAGGAAGCCGCACAACACCTGCACTGTGTCTGCACCTTTCAAACTGCTTGAAGATAGTGGCCTGCCTCTTCAATTGCCATTAGCATTCCAATGGAAGGTATTCTTGGACAACTTTGCTGTGCTTGCTGCTAGTTCTGCCCCAGCCTACCATAGATAACCTTGCTCTCCCCTTTAGGCTCTGAGATGCCCAGAACTTGTCAACTTCAAAGGGCGGGCCGGACTACATCTACTCAGCTGGCACAGTTTCTCCTTGCTATAGACCTAGTGGGAAAGCATTTTGCTGAGATGCAGAAGACAAGAAATGCAGAATACAGAGACGCGGAGCTGTCCCAAGTGCCGCTGCCAGGCGTCTTTCCACAGAAGGAGCGTCCCGGAGCGCACCGCAACCGCCACCGTCATCTCTGCCCAAAGAGCCAAAATATTTTAAAACCCGCCAAAACTAATCAAAACATATTTTCAAACCCGCCAAAATAGAAAACCAGACAGAACTGATCAAAACATTCGAAAAAAAACCTGCCAAAACATGATAAAGCCCACCAAAGCTAATCCAAACACACCAAAAACTGGGCTAAACATAATCAAAACAAATCAAGACAAATCAAAATCTTCTAAAAACCCGCCAAAATATTTCAAAACCCGTCAAAACTAATCAAAACATTCCGAATACCAGGCAAAACATTCCAATTACCCGCCAAAATATTTGAAAACCTGCCAAAACGAATCCAAACATTCCAAAACCTGCCAACACAATCAAAACAACACAAGAGAATACTGAACATTCTAAAAGCCAAACAAAACATTTCGAAAACCCTCCAAAACATCATAAAAACAAATCAAAACCAACCAAAACATTCCAAAAACCCGACAAAATAGTTTGGAACCTGCCAAAACTGATCCAAACGTTCTGAAAAGATGCCAAAAGACTAGAAAACCAGTCAGAAGTGATCAAAACATTCAATAATTTGCCAAAACATAATCAAAACAAATGAAAGCAAACCAAAACATTCCAAATCCCCCCCAAATATTCCGAAAAGCCGCCAAAACGAATCCAAACTTTCCAAAACCAACCAACACAATAAAAACAACCCAAGAGAATGCAAAACAATCTATAAAGCCAACCAAAACATTCCGAAAACCCGCCAAAACATCATAAAAACAAATCAAAACCAACCAAAACATTCCAAAAACCCGACAAAATAATTTGGAACCAGCCAAAACTGATCCAAACATTCTGAAAAGATGCCAAAACACTAGAAAACCAGTCAGAAGTGATCAAAACGTTCAATAACTTGCCAAAACATAATCAAAACAAATGAAAGCAAACCAAAACATTCCAAATACCTGCCAAAATATTCCGAAAAGCCACCAAAACGAATCCAAACATTCCAAAACCTGCCAACACAATCAAAACAAAACAAGAGAAAACAAAACACTCTAAAACACCACCAAAACATTCCGAAAACCCCTCAAAACATAATAAAAACCCCCAAAAGAAACCAAACAATAACAGGAACACGGCAACATATTGGCAAGCAAGAGACGGAGAGCGCGGCACCTTGTAGGAGGCGAAGAAGGAAGCCGCACAACACCTGCACTGTGTCTGCACCTTTCAAACTGATTGAAGATAGTGGCCTGCCTCTTCAATTGCCATTAGCATTCCAATGGAAGGTATTCTTGGACAACTTTGCTGTGCTTGCTGCTAGTTCTGCCCCAGCCTACCATAGATAACCTTGCTCTCCCCTTTAGGCTCTGAGATGCCCAGAACTTGTCAACTTCAAAGGGCGGGCCGGGCTACATCTACTCAGCTGGCACAGTTTCTTCTTGCTAGATCTAGCGGGAAAGCATTTTGCTGAGATGCAGAAGACAAGAAATGCAGAATACGGAGACGCGGAGCTGTCCCAAGTGCCGCTGCCAGGCGTCTTTCCACAGAAGGAGCGCCCCGGAGCGCACCGCAACCGCCACCATCATCTCTGCCCAAAGAGCCAAAATATTTTAAAACCCGCCAAAACTAATCAAAACATATTTTCAAACCCGCAAAAATAGAAAACCAGACAGAACTGATCAAAACATTCGGAAAAAAATCTGCCAAAACATGATAAAGCCCACCAAAGCTAATCCAAACACACCAAAAACTGGGCTAAACATAATCAAAACAAATCAAGACAAATCAAAATCTTCTAAAAACCCGCCAAAATATTTCAAAACCCGTCAAAACTAATCCAAACATTCCAAATACCAGGCAAAACATTCCAATTACCCGCCAAAATATTTGAAAACCTGCCAAAAGGAATCCAAACATTCCAAAACCTGCCAACACAATAAAAACAAAACAAGAGAAAACAAAACACTCTAAAACACCACCAAAACATTCCGAAAACCCCTCAAAACATAATAAAAACCCCCAAAAGAAACCAAAGAATAAGAGGAACACGGCAACAGATTGGCAAGCAAGAGACAGAGAGCACGGCACCTTCTAGGAGGCGAAGAAGGAAGCCGCACAACACCTGCACTGTGTCTGCACCTTTCAAACTGCTTGAAGATAGTGGCCTGCCTCTTCAATTGCCATTAGCATTCCAATGGAAGGTATTCTTGGACAACTTTGCTGTGCTTGCTGCTAGTTCTGCCCCAGCCTACCATAGATAACCTTGCTCTCCCCTTTAGGCTCTGAGATGCCCAGAACTTGTCAACTTCAAAGGGCGGGCCGGGCTACATCTACTCAGCTGGCACAGTTTCTTCTTGCTAGATCTAGTGGGAAAGCATTTTGCTGAGATGCAGAAGACAAGAAATGCAGAATACGGAGACGCGGAGCTGTCCCAAGTGCCGCTGCCAGGCGTCTTTCCACAGAAGGAGCGCCCCGGAGCGCACCGCAACCGCCACCATCATCTCTGCCCAAAGAGCCAAAATATTTTAAAACCCGCCAAAACTAATCAAAACATATTTTCAAACCCGCCAAAATAGAAAACCAGACAGAACTGATCAAAACATTCGGAAAAAAATCTGCCAAAACATGATAAAGCCCACCAAAGCTAATCCAAACACACCAAAAACTGGGCTAAACATAATCAAAACAAATCAAGACAAATCAAAACCTTCTAAAAACCCGCCAAAATATTTCAAAACCCGTCAAAACTAATCAAAACATTCCGAATACCAGGCAAAACATTCCAATTACCCGCCAAAATATTTGAAAACCTGCCAAAAGGAATCCAAACATTCCAAAACCTGCCAACACAATAAAAACAGCACAAGAGAATACTGAACATTCTAAAAGCCAACCAAAACATTTCGAAAACCCTCCAAAACATCATAAAAACAAATCAAAACCAACCAAAACATTCCAAAAACCCAACAAAATAATTTAGAACCTGCCAAAACTGATCCAAGCATTCTGAAAAGATGCCAAAACACTAGAAAACCAGTCAGAAGTGATCAAAACATTCAATAATTTGCCAAAACATAATCAAAACAAATGAAAGCAAACCAAAACATTCCAAATCCCCCCCAAATATTCCGAAAAGCCGCCAAAACTAATCCAAACATTCCAAAACCAACCAACACAATAAAAACAACCCAAGAGAATGCAAAACATTCTATAAAGCCAACCAAAACATTTCGAAAACCCGCCAAAAGATCATAGAAACAAATCAAAACAAACCAAAATATTCCGAAAACCCACCAAAATAGTTTAGACCCACAAAACTGATCAAAACATTCTGAAAAGATGCCAAAACATTAGAAAACCAGCCTGAACTGATCAAAACATTCCAAAAACTTGGCAAAACATCATAAAAACAAATCAAAACCAACCAAAACATTCCGAAAACCCGACAAAATCATTTAGAACCAGCCAAAACTGATCCAAACATTCTGAAAAGATGCCAAAACACTAGAAAACCAGTCAGAAGTGATTGAAACGTTCAATAACTTGCCAAAACATAATCAAAACAAATGAAAGCAAACCAAAACATTCCAAATACCTGCCAAAATATTTGAAAAGCCGCCAAAACGAATCCAAACATTCCAAAACCTGCCAACACAATAAAAACAAAACAAGAGAAAACAAAACACTCTAAAACACCACCAAAACATTCCGAAAACCCCTCAAAACATAATAAAAACCCCCAAAAGAAACCAAAGAATAAGAGGAACACGGCAACAGATTGGCAAGCAAGAGACGGAGAGCGCGGCACCTTCTAGGAGGCGAAGAAGGAAGCCGCACAACACCTGCACTGTGTCTGCACCTTTCAAACTGCTTGAAGATAGTGGCCTGCCTCTTCAATTGCCATTAGCATTCCAATGGAAGGTATTCTTGGACAACTTTGCTGTGCTTGCTGCTAGTTCTGCCCCAGCCTACCATAGATAACCTTGCTCTCCCCTTTAGGCTCTGAGATGCCCAGAACTTGTCAACTTCAAAGGGCGGGCCGGGCTACATCTACTCAGCTGCCACAGTTTCTCCTTGCTAGACCTAGTGGGAAAGCATTTTGCTGAGATGCAGAAGACAAGAAATGCAGAATACGGAGACGCGAAGCTGTCCCAAGTGCCGCTGCCAGGCGTCTTTCCACAGAAGGAGCGCCCCGGAGCGCACCGCAACCGCCACCATCATCTCTGCCCAAAGAGCCAAAATATTTTAAAACCCGCCAAAACTAATCAAAACATATTTTCAAACCCGCCAAAATAGAAAACCAGACAGAACTGATCAAAACATTCGGAAAAAAATCTGCCAAAACATGATAAAGCCCACCAAAGCTAATCCAAACACACCAAAAACTGGGCTAAACATAATCAAAACAAATCAAGACAAATCAAAACCTTCTAAAATCCCGCCAAAATATTTCAAAACCCGTCAAAACTAATCAAAACATTCCGAATACCAGGCAAAACATTCCAATTACCCGCCAAAATATTTGAAAACCTGCCAAAAGGAATCCAAACATTCCAAAACCTGCCAACACAATAAAAACAACACAAGAGAATACTGAACATTCTAAAAGCCAACCAAAACATTCCGAAATCCAGCCAAAACATAATAGAAACAAATCAAAACCAACCAAAACATTCCAAAAACCCGACAAAATAATTTAGAACCTGCCAAAACTGATCCAAACATTCTGAAAAGATGCCAAAACACTAGAAAACCAGTCAGAAGTGATCAAAACATTCAATAATTTGCCAAAACATAATCAAAACAAATGAAAGCAAACCAAAACATTCCAAATCCCCCCCAAATATTCCGAAAAGCCGCCAAAACTAATCCAAACATTCCAAAACCAACCAACACAATAAAAACAACCCAAGAGAATGCAAAACATTCTATAAAGCCAACCAAAATATTCCGAAAACCCGCCAAAATAGTTTAGACCCGCAAAACTGATCAAAACATTCTGAAAAGATGCCAAAACATTAGAAAACCAGCCAGAACTGATCAAAACATTCCAAAAACTTGGCAAAACATCATAAAAACAAATCAAAACCAACCAAAACATACCGAAAACCCGACAAAATCATTTAGAACCAGCCAAAACTGATCCAAACATTCTGAAAAGATGCCAAAACACTAGAAAACCAGTCAGAAGTGATTGAAACGTTCAATAACTTGCCAAAACATAATCAAAACAAATGAAAGCAAACCAAAACATTCCAAATACCTGCCAAAATATTTGAAAAGCCGCCAAAAGGAATCCAAACATTCCAAAACCTGCCAACACAATCAAAACAAAACAAGAGAAAACAAAACACTCTAAAACACCACCAAAACATTCCGAAAACCCCTCAAAACATAATAAAAACCCCCAAAAGAAACCAAAGAATAAGAGGAACACGGCAACAGATTGGCAAGCAAGAGACGGAGAGCGCGGCACCTTCTAGGAGGCGAAGAAGGAAGCCGCACAACACCTGCACTGTGTCTGCACCTTTCAAACTGCTTGAAGATAGTGGCCTGCCTCTTCAATTGCCATTAGCATTCCAATGGAAGGTATTCTTGGACAACTTTGCTGTGCTTGCTGCTAGTTCTGCCCCAGCCTACCATAGATAACCTTGCTCTCCCCTTTAGGCTCTGAGATGCCCAGAACTTGTCAACTTCAAAGGGCGGGCCGGGCTACATCTACTCAGCTGCCACAGTTTCTTCTTGCTAGACCTAGCGGGAAAGCATTTTGCTGAGATGCAGAAGACAAGAAATGCAGAATACGGAGACGCGAAGCTGTCCCAAGTGCCGCTGCCAGGCGTCTTTCCACAGAAGGAGCGCCCCGGAGCGCACCGCAACCGCCACCCTCATCTCTGCCCAAAGAGCCAAAATATTTTAAAACCCGCCAAAACTAATCAAAACATATTTTCAAACCCGCCAAAATAGAAAACCAGACAGAACTGATCAAAACATTCGAAAAAAAATCTGCCAAAACATGATAAAGCCCACCAAAGCTAATCCAAACACACCAAAAACTGGGCTAAACATAATCAAAACAAATCAAGACAAATCAAAACCTTCTAAAAACCCGCCAAAATATTTCAAAACCCGTCAAAACTAATCAAAACATTCCGAATACCAGGCAAAACATTCCAATTACCCGCCAAAATATTTGAAAACCTGCCAAAAGGAATCCAAACATTCCAAAACCTGCCAACACAATAAAAACAACACAAGAGAATACTGAACATTCTAAAAGCCAACCAAAACATTTCGAAAACCCTCCAAAACATCATAAAAACAAATCAAAACCAACCAAAATATTCCGAAAACCCGACAAAATAATTTAGAACCAGCCAAAACTGATCCAAACATACTGAAAAGATGCCAAAACACTAGAAAACCAGTCAGAAGTGATCAAAACGTTCAAGAACTTGCCAAAACATAATCAAAACAAATGAAAGCAAACCAAAACATTCCAAATACCTGCCAAAATATTTGAAAAGCCGCCAAAACGAATCCAAACATTCCAAAACCAACCAACACAATAAAAACAACCCAAGAGAATGCAAAACATTCTATAAAGCCAACCAAAACATTTCGAAAACCCGCCAAAAGATCATAGAAACAAATCAAAACAAACCAAAATATTCCGAAAACCCGCCAAAATAGTTTAGACCCGCAAAACTGATCAAAACATTCTGCAAAGATGCCAAAACATTAGAAAACCAGCCAGAACTGATCAAAACATTCCAAAAACTTGGCAAAACATCATAAAAACAAATCAAAACCAACCAAAACATTCCGAAAACCCGACAAAATCATTTAGAACCAGCCAAAACTGATCCAAACATTCTGAAAAGATGCCAAAACACTAGAAAACCAGTCAGAAGTGATCAAAACGTTCAAGAACTTGCCAAAACATAATCAAAACAAATGAAAGCAAACCAAAACATTCCAAATACCTGCCAAAATATTCCAAAAAGCCACCAAAACGAATCCAAACATTCCAAAACCTGCCAACACAATAAAAACAAAACAAGAGAAAACAAAACACTCTAAAACACCACCAAAACATTCCGAAAACCCCTCAAAACATAATAAAAACCCCCAAAAGAAACCAAAGAATAAGAGGAACACGGCAACAGATTGGCAAGCAAGAGACAGAGAGCGCGGCACCTTGTAGGAGGCGAAGAAGGAAGCCGCACAACACCTGCACTGTGTCTGCACCTTTCAAACTGCTTGAAGATAGTGGCCTGCCTCTTCAATTGCCATTAGCATTCCAATGGAAGGTATTCTTGGACAACTTTGCTGTGCTTGCTGCTAGTTCTGCCCCAGCCTACCATAGATAACCTTGCTCTCCCCTTTAGGCTCTGAGATGCCCAGAACTTGTCAACTTCAAAGGGCGGGCCGGGCTACATCTACTCAGCTGGCACAGTTTCTCCTTGCTAGACCTACTGGGAAAGCATTTGGCTGAGATGCAGAAGGCAAGAAATGCAGAATACGGAGACGCGGAGCTGTCCCAAGTGCCGCTGCCAGGCGTCTTTCCGCAGAAGGAGCGCCCCGGAGCGCACCGCAACCGCCACCCTCATCTCTGCCCAAAGAGCCAAAATATTTTAAAACCCGCCAAAACTAATCAAAACATATTTTCAAACCCTCCAAAATAGAAAACCAGACAGAACTGATCAAAACATTCGGAAAAAAATCTGCCAAAACATGATAAAGCCCACCAAAGCTAATCCAAACACACCAAAAACGGGACTAAACATAATCAAAACAAATCAAGACAAATCAAAACCTTCTAAAATCCCGCCAAAATATTTCAAAACCCGTCAAAACTAATCAAAACATTCCGAATACCAGGCAAAACATTCCAATTACCCGCCAAAATATTTGAAAACCTGCCAAAAGGAATCCAAACATTCCAAAACCTGCCAACACAATAAAAACAGCACAAGAGAATACTGAACATTCTAAAAGCCAACCAAAACATTTCGAAAACCCTCCAAAACATCATAAAAACAAATCAAAACCAACCAAAACATTCCAAAAACCCGACAAAATAATTTAGAACCTGCCAAAACTGATCCAAGCATTCTGAAAAGATGCCAAAACACTAGAAAACCAGTCAGAAGTGATCAAAACATTCAATAATTTGCCAAAACATAATCAAAACAAATGAAAGCAAACCAAAACATTCCAAATCCCCCCCAAATATTCCGAAAAGCCGCCAAAACTAATCCAAACATTCCAAAACCAACCAACACAATAAAAACAACCCAAGAGAATGCAAATCATTCTATAAAGCCAACCAAAACATTTCGAAAACCCGCCAAAAGATCATAGAAACAAATCAAAACAAACCAAAATATTCCGAAAACCCGCCAAAATAGTTTAGACCCACAAAACTGATCAAAACATTCTGAAAAGATGCCAAAACATTAGAAAACCAGCCAGAACTGATCAAAACATTCCAAAAACTTGGCAAAACATCATAAAAACAAATCAAAACCAACCAAAACATTCCGAAAACCCGACAAAATCATTTAGAACCAGCCAAAACTGATCCAAACATTCTGAAAAGATGCCAAAACACTAGAAAACCAGTCAGAAGTGATTGAAACGTTCAATAACTTGCCAAAACATAATCAAAACAAATGAAAGCAAACCAAAACATTCCAAATACCTGCCAAAATATTTGAAAAGCCGCCAAAACGAATCCAAACATTCCAAAACCTGCCAACACAATAAAAACAAAACAAGAGAAAACAAAACACTCTAAAACACCACCAAAACATTCCGAAAACCCCTCAAAACATAATAAAAACCCCCAAAAGAAACCAAACAATAAGAGGAACACGGCAACAGATTGGCAAGCAAGAGACGGAGAGCGCGGCACCTTCTAGGAGGCGAAGAAGGAAGCCGCACAACACCTGCACTGTGTCTGCACCTTTCAAACTGCTTGAAGATAGTGGCCTGCCTCTTCAATTGCCATTAGCATTCCAATGGAAGGTATTCTTGGACAACTTTGCTGTGCTTGCTGCTAGTTCTGCCCCAGCCTACCATAGATAACCTTGCTCTCCCCTTTAGGCTCTGAGATGCCCAGAACTTGTCAACTTCAAAGGGCGGGCCGGGCTACATCTACTCAGCTGGCACAGTTTCTTCTTGCTAGATCTAGCGGGAAAGCATTTTGCTGAGATGCAGAAGACAAGAAATGCAGAATACGGAGACGCGGAGCTGTCCCAAGTGCCGCTGCCAGGCGTCTTTCCACAGAAGGAGCGCCCCGGAGCGCACCGCAACCGCCACCGTCATCTCTGCCCAAAGAGCCAAAATATTTTAAAACCCGCCAAAACTAATCAAAACATATTTTCAAACCCGCCAAAATAGAAAACCAGACAGAACTGATCAAAACATTCGGAAAAAAATCTGCCAAAACATGATAAAGCCCACCAAAGCTAATCCAAACACACCAAAAACTGGGCTAAACATAATCAAAACAAATCAAGACAAATCAAAATCTTCTAAAAACCCGCCAAAATATTTCAAAACCCGTCAAAACTAATCAAAACATTCCGAATACCCGACAAAACATTCCAATTACCCGCCAAAATATTTGAAAACCTGCCAAAAGGAATCCAAACATTCCAAAACCTGCCAACACAATAAAAACAACACAAGAGAATACTGAACATTCTAAAAGCCAACCAAAACATTTCGAAAACCCTCCAAAACATCATAAAAACAAATCAAAACCAACCAAAATATTCCGAAAACCCGACAAAATAATTTAGAACCAGCCAAAACTGATCCAAACATTCTGAAAAGATGCCAAAACACTAGAAAACCAGTCAGAAGTGATCAAAACGTTCAAGAACTTGCCAAAACATAATCAAAACAAATGAAAGCAAACCAAAACATTCCAAATACCTGCCAAAATATTTGAAAAGCCGCCAAAACGAATCCAAACATTCCAAAACCAACCAACACAATAAAAACAACCCAAGAGAATGCAAAACATTCTATAAAGCCAACCAAAACATTTCGAAAACCCGCCAAAAGATCATAGAAACAAATCAAAACAAACCAAAATATTCCGAAAACCCGCCAAAATAGTTTAGACCCGCAAAACTGATCAAAACATTCTGCAAAGATGCCAAAACATTAGAAAACCAGCCAGAACTGATCAAAACGTTCCAAAAACTTGGCAAAACATCATAAAAACAAATCAAAACCAACCAAAACATTCCGAAAACCCGACAAAATCATTTAGAACCAGCCAAAACTGATCCAAACATTCTGAAAAGATGCCAAAACACTAGAAAACCAGTCAGAAGTGATCAAAACGTTCAAGAACTTGCCAAAACATAATCAAAACAAATGAAAGCAAACCAAAACATTCCAAATACCTGCCAAAATATTCCAAAAAGCCACCAAAACGAATCCAAACATTCCAAAACCTGCCAACACAATAAAAACAAAACAAGAGAAAACAAAACACTCTAAAACACCACCAAAACATTCCGAAAACCCCTCAAAACATAATAAAAACCCCCAAAAGAAACCAAAGAATAAGAGGAACACGGCAACAGATTGGCAAGCAAGAGACAGAGAGCGCGGCACCTTGTAGGAGGCGAAGAAGGAAGCCGCACAACACCTGCACTGTGTCTGCACCTTTCAAACTGCTTGAAGATAGTGGCCTGCCTCTTCAATTGCCATTAGCATTCCAATGGAAGCTATTCTTGGACAACTTTGCTGTGCTTGCTGCTAGTTCTGCCCCAGCCTACCATAGATAACCTTGCTCTCCCCTTTAGGCTCTGAGATGCCCAGAACTTGTCAACTTCAAAGGGCGGGCCGGGCTACATCTACTCAGCTGGCACAGTTTCTCCTTGCTAGACCTACTGGGAAAGCATTTGGCTGAGATGCAGAAGGCAAGAAATGCAGAATACGGAGACGCGGAGCTGTCCCAAGTGCCGCTGCCAGGCGTCTTTCCGCAGAAGGAGCGCCCCGGAGCGCACCGCAACCGCCACCCTCATCTCTGCCCAAAGAGCCAAAATATTTTAAAACCCGCCAAAACTAATCAAAACATATTTTCAAACCCTCCAAAATAGAAAACCAGACAGAACTGATCAAAACATTCGGAAAAAAATCTGCCAAAACATGATAAAGCCCACCAAAGCTAATCCAAACACACCAAAAACGGGACTAAACATAATCAAAACAAATCAAGACAAATCAAAACCTTCTAAAATCCCGCCAAAATATTTCAAAACCCGTCAAAACTAATCAAAACATTCCGAATACCAGGCAAAACATTCCAATTACCCGCCAAAATATTTGAAAACCTGCCAAAAGGAATCCAAACATTCCAAAACCTGCCAACACAATAAAAACAGCACAAGAGAATACTGAACATTCTAAAAGCCAACCAAAACATTTCGAAAACCCTCCAAAACATCATAAAAACAAATCAAAACCAACCAAAACATTCCAAAAACCCGACAAAATAATTTAGAACCTGCCAAAACTGATCCAAGCATTCTGAAAAGATGCCAAAACACTAGAAAACCAGTCAGAAGTGATCAAAACATTCAATAATTTGCCAAAACATAATCAAAACAAATGAAAGCAAACCAAAACATTCCAAATCCCCCCCAAATATTCCGAAAAGCCGCCAAAACTAATCCAAACATTCCAAAACCAACCAACACAATAAAAACAACCCAAGAGAATGCAAATCATTCTATAAAGCCAACCAAAACATTTCGAAAACCCGCCAAAAGATCATAGAAACAAATCAAAACAAACCAAAATATTCCGAAAACCCGCCAAAATAGTTTAGACCCACAAAACTGATCAAAACATTCTGAAAAGATGCCAAAACATTAGAAAACCAGCCAGAACTGATCAAAACATTCCAAAAACTTGGCAAAACATCATAAAAACAAATCAAAACCAACCAAAACATTCCGAAAACCCGACAAAATCATTTAGAACCAGCCAAAACTGATCCAAACATTCTGAAAAGATGCCAAAACACTAGAAAACCAGTCAGAAGTGATTGAAACGTTCAATAACTTGCCAAAACATAATCAAAACAAATGAAAGCAAACCAAAACATTCCAAATACCTGCCAAAATATTTGAAAAGCCGCCAAAACGAATCCAAACATTCCAAAACCTGCCAACACAATAAAAACAAAACAAGAGAAAACAAAACACTCTAAAACACCACCAAAACATTCCGAAAACCCCTCAAAACATAATAAAAACCCCCAAAAGAAACCAAACAATAAGAGGAACACGGCAACAGATTGGCAAGCAAGAGACGGAGAGCGCGGCACCTTCTAGGAGGCGAAGAAGGAAGCCGCACAACACCTGCACTGTGTCTGCACCTTTCAAACTGCTTGAAGATAGTGGCCTGCCTCTTCAATTGCCATTAGCATTCCAATGGAAGGTATTCTTGGACAACTTTGCTGTGCTTGCTGCTAGTTCTGCCCCAGCCTACCATAGATAACCTTGCTCTCCCCTTTAGGCTCTGAGATGCCCAGAACTTGTCAACTTCAAAGGGCGGGCCGGGCTACATCTACTCAGCTGGCACAGTTTCTTCTTGCTAGATCTAGCGGGAAAGCATTTTGCTGAGATGCAGAAGACAAGAAATGCAGAATACGGAGACGCGGAGCTGTCCCAAGTGCCGCTGCCAGGCGTCTTTCCACAGAAGGAGCGCCCCGGAGCGCACCGCAACCGCCACCGTCATCTCTGCCCAAAGAGCCAAAATATTTTAAAACCCGCCAAAACTAATCAAAACATATTTTCAAACCCGCCAAAATAGAAAACCAGACAGAACTGATCAAAACATTCGAAAAAAAATCTGCCAAAACATGATAAAGCCCACCAAAGCTAATCCAAACACACCAAAAACTGGGCTAAACATAATCAAAACAAATCAAGACAAATCAAAATCTTCTAAAAACCCGCCAAAATATTTCAAAACCCGTCAAAACTAATCAAAACATTCCGAATACCCGACAAAACATTCCAATTACCCGCCAAAATATTTGAAAACCTGCCAAAAGGAATCCAAACATTCCAAAACCTGCCAACACAATAAAAACAACACAAGAGAATACTGAACATTCTAAAAGCCAACCAAAACATTTCGAAAACCCTCCAAAACATCATAAAAACAAATCAAAACCAACCAAAATATTCCGAAAACCCGACAAAATAATTTAGAACCAGCCAAAACTGATCCAAACATTCTGAAAAGATGCCAAAACACTAGAAAACCAGTCAGAAGTGATCAAAACGTTCAAGAACTTGCCAAAACATAATCAAAACAAATGAAAGCAAACCAAAACATTCCAAATACCTGCCAAAATATTCCAAAAAGCCACCAAAACGAATCCAAACATTCCAAAACCTGCCAACACAATAAAAACAAAACAAGAGAAAACAAAACACTCTAAAACACCACCAAAACATTCCGAAAACCCCTCAAAACATAATAAAATCCCCCAAAAGAAACCAAACAATAACAGGAACACGGCAACAGATTGGCAAGCAAGAGACAGAGAGCGCGGCACCTTGTAGGAGGCGAAGAAGGAAGCCGCACAACACCTGCACTGTGTCTGCACCTTTCAAACTGCTTGAAGATAGTGGCCTGCCTCTTCAATTGCCATTAGCATTCCAATGGAAGCTATTCTTGGACAACTTTGCTGTGCTTGCTGCTAGTTCTGCCCCAGCCTACCATAGATAACCTTGCTCTCCCCTTTAGGCTCTGAGATGCCCAGAACTTGTCAACTTCAAAGGGCGGGCCGGGCTACATCTACTCAGCTGGCACAGTTTCTCCTTGCTAGACCTACTGGGAAAGCATTTGGCTGAGATGCAGAAGGCAAGAAATGCAGAATACGGAGACGCGGAGCTGTCCCAAGTGCCGCTGCCAGGCGTCTTTCCGCAGAAGGAGCGCCCCGGAGCGCACCGCAACCGCCACCCTCATCTCTGCCCAAAGAGCCAAAATATTTTAAAACCCGCCAAAACTAATCAAAACATATTTTCAAACCCTCCAAAATAGAAAACCAGACAGAACTGATCAAAACATTCGGAAAAAAATCTGCCAAAACATGATAAAGCCCACCAAAGCTAATCCAAACACACCAAAAACGGGACTAAACATAATCAAAACAAATCAAGACAAATCAAAACCTTCTAAAATCCCGCCAAAATATTTCAAAACCCGTCAAAACTAATCAAAACATTCCGAATACCAGGCAAAACATTCCAATTACCCGCCAAAATATTTGAAAACCTGCCAAAAGGGATCCAAACATTCCAAAACCTGCCAACACAATAAAAACAGCACAAGAGAATACTGAACATTCTAAAAGCCAACCAAAACATTTCGAAAACCCTCCAAAACATCATAAAAACAAATCAAAACCAACCAAAACATTCCAAAAACCCGACAAAATAATTTAGAACCTGCCAAAACTGATCCAAGCATTCTGAAAAGATGCCAAAACACTAGAAAACCAGTCAGAAGTGATCAAAACATTCAATAATTTGCCAAAACATAATCAAAACAAATGAAAGCAAACCAAAACATTCCAAATCCCCCCCAAATATTCCGAAAAGCCGCCAAAACTAATCCAAACATTCCAAAACCAACCAACACAATAAAAACAACCCAAGAGAATGCAAATCATTCTATAAAGCCAACCAAAACATTTCGAAAACCCGCCAAAAGATCATAGAAACAAATCAAAACAAACCAAAATATTCCGAAAACCCGCCAAAATAGTTTAGACCCACAAAACTGATCAAAACATTCTGAAAAGATGCCAAAACATTAGAAAACCAGCCAGAACTGATCAAAACATTCCAAAAACTTGGCAAAACATCATAAAAACAAATCAAAACCAACCAAAACATTCCGAAAACCCGACAAAATCATTTAGAACCAGCCAAAACTGATCCAAACATTCTGAAAAGATGCCAAAACACTAGAAAACCAGTCAGAAGTGATTGAAACGTTCAATAACTTGCCAAAACATAATCAAAACAAATGAAAGCAAACCAAAACATTCCAAATACCTGCCAAAATATTTGAAAAGCCGCCAAAACGAATCCAAACATTCCAAAACCTGCCAACACAATAAAAACAAAACAAGAGAAAACAAAACACTCTAAAACACCACCAAAACATTCCAAAAACCCCTCAAAACATAATAAAAACCCCCAAAAGAAACCAAACAATAAGAGGAACACGGCAACAGATTGGCAAGCAAGAGACGGAGAGCGCGGCACCTTGTAGGAGGCGAAGAAGGAAGCCGCACAACACCTGCACTGTGTCTGCACCTTTCAAACTGCTTGAAGATAGTGGCCTGCCTCTTCAATTGCCATTAGCATTCCAATGGAAGGTATTCTTGGACAACTTTGCTGTGCTTGCTGCTAGTTCTGCCCCAGCCTACCATAGATAACCTTGCTCTCCCCTTTAGGCTCTGAGATGCCCAGAACTTGTCAACTTCAAAGGGCGGGCCGGGCTACATCTACTCAGCTGGCACAGTTTCTTCTTGCTAGATCTAGCGGGAAAGCATTTTGCTGAGATGCAGAAGACAAGAAATGCAGAATACGGAGACGCGGAGCTGTCCCAAGTGCCGCTGCCAGGCGTCTTTCCACAGAAGGAGCGCCCCGGAGCGCACCGCAACCGCCACCGTCATCTCTGCCCAAAGAGCCAAAATATTTTAAAACCCGCCAAAACTAATCAAAACATATTTTCAAACCCGCCAAAATAGAAAACCAGACAGAACTGATCAAAACATTCGAAAAAAAATCTGCCAAAACATGATAAAGCCCACCAAAGCTAATCCAAACACACCAAAAACTGGGCTAAACATAATCAAAACAAATCAAGACAAATCAAAATCTTCTAAAAACCCGCCAAAATATTTCAAAACCCGTCAAAACTAATCAAAACATTCCGAATACCCGACAAAACATTCCAATTACCCGCCAAAATATTTGAAAACCTGCCAAAAGGAATCCAAACATTCCAAAACCTGCCAACACAATAAAAACAACACAAGAGAATACTGAACATTCTAAAAGCCAACCAAAACATTTCGAAAACCCTCCAAAACATCATAAAAACAAATCAAAACCAACCAAAATATTCCGAAAACCCGACAAAATAATTTAGAACCAGCCAAAACTGATCCAAACATTCTGAAAAGATGCCAAAACACTAGAAAACCAGTCAGAAGTGATCAAAACGTTCAAGAACTTGCCAAAACATAATCAAAACAAATGAAAGCAAACCAAAACATTCCAAATACCTGCCAAAATATTTGAAAAGCCGCCAAAACGAATCCAAACATTCCAAAACCAACCAACACAATAAAAACAACCCAAGAGAATGCAAAACATTCTATTAAGCCAACCAAAACATTTCGAAAACCCGCCAAAAGATCATAGAAACAAATCAAAACAAACCAAAATATTCCGAAAACCCGCCAAAATAGTTTAGACCCGCAAAACTGATCAAAACATTCTGAAAAGATGCCAAAACATTAGAAAACCAGCCAGAACTGATCAAAACATTCCAAAAACTTGGCAAAACATCATAAAAACAAATCAAAACCAACCAAAACATTCCGAAAACCCGACAAAATCATTTAGAACCAGCCAAAACTGATCCAAACATTCTGAAAAGATGCCAAAACACTAGAAAACCAGTCAGAAGTGATCAAAACGTTCAAGAACTTGCCAAAACATAATCAAAACAAATGAAAGCAAACCAAAACATTCCAAATACCTGCCAAAATATTCCAAAAAGCCACCAAAACGAATCCAAACATTCCAAAACCTGCCAACACAATAAAAACAAAACAAGAGAAAACAAAACACTCTAAAACACCACCAAAACATTCCGAAAACCCCTCAAAACATAATAAAAACCCCCAAAAGAAACCAAAGAATAAGAGGAACACGGCAACAGATTGGCAAGCAAGAGACAGAGAGCGCGGCACCTTCTAGGAGGCGAAGAAGGAAGCCGCACAACACCTGCACTGTGTCTGCACCTTTCAAACTGCTTGAAGATAGTGGCCTGCCTCTTCAATTGCCATTAGCATTCCAATGGAAGCTATTCTTGGACAACTTTGCTCTGCTTGCTGCTAGTTCTGCCCCAGCCTACCATAGATAACCTTGCTCTCCCCTTTAGGCTCTGAGATGCCCAGAACTTGTCAACTTCAAAGGGCGGGCCGGGCTACATCTACTCAGCTGGCACAGTTTCTCCTTGCTAGACCTAGTGGGAAAGCATTTTGCTGAGATGCAGAAGACAAGAAATGCAGAATACGGAGACGCGGAGCTGTCCCAAGTGCCGCTGCCAGGCGTCTTTCCACAGAAGGAGCGCCCCGGAGCGCACCGCAACCGCCACCATCATCTCTGCCCAAAGAGCCAAAATATTTTAAAACCCGCCAAAACTAATCAAAACATTTTTTCAAACCCGCCAAAATAGAAAACCAGACAGAACTGATCAAAACATTCGGAAAAAAATCTGCCAAAACATGATAAAGCCCACCAAAGCTAATCCAAACACACCAAAAACTGGGCTAAACATAATCAAAACAAATCAAGACAAATCAAAACCTTCTAAAATCCCGCCAAAATATTTCAAAACCCGTCAAAACTAATCAAAACATTCCGAATACCAGGCAAAACATTCCAATTACCCGCCAAAATATTTGAAAACCTGCCAAAAGGAATCCAAACATTCCAAAACCTGCCAACACAATAAAAACAACACAAGAGAATACTGAACATTCTAAAAGCCAACCAAAACATTTCAAAAACCCGCCAAAACATCATAAAAACAAATCAAAACCAACCAAAATATTCCGAAAACCCGACAAAATAATTTAGAACCAGCCAAAACTGATCCAAACATTCTGAAAAGATGCCAAAACACTAGAAAACCAGTCAGAAGTGATCAAAACGTTCAAGAACTTGCCAAAACATAATCAAAACAAATGAAAGCAAACCAAAACATTCCAAATACCTGCCAAAATATTTGAAAAGCCGCCAAAACGAATCCAAACATTCCAAAACCAACCAACACAATAAAAACAACCCAAGAGAATGCAAAACATTCTATAAAGCCAACCAAAATATTCCGAAAACCCGCCAAAATAGTTTAGACCCGCAAAACTGATCAAAACATTCTGAAAAGATGCCAAAACATTAGAAAACCAGCCAGAACTGATCAAAACATTCCAAAAACTTGGCAAAACATCATAAAAACAAATCAAAACCAACCAAAACATTCCGAAAACCCGACAATATCATTTAGAACCAGCCAAAACTGATCCAAACATTCTGAAAAGATGCCAAAACACTAGAAAACCAGTCAGAAGTGATTGAAACGTTCAATAACTTGCCAAAACATAATCAAAACAAATGAAAGCAAACCAAAACATTCCAAATACCTGCCAAAACATTTGAAAACCCGCCAAAACGAATCCAAACATTCCAAAACCTGCCAACACAATAAAAACAAAACAAGAGAAAACAAAACACTCTAAAACACCACCAAAACATTCCGAAAACCCCTCAAAACATAATAAAATCCCCCAAAAGAAACCAAACAATAACAGGAACACGGCAACAGATTGGCAAGCAAGAGACAGAGAGCGCGGCACCTTGTAGGAGGCGAAGAAGGAAGCCGCACAACACCTGCACTGTGTCTGCACCTTTCAAACTGCTTGAAGATAGTGGCCTGCCTCTTCAATTGCCATTAGCATTCCAATGGAAGGTATTCTTGGACAACTTTGCTGTGCTTGCTGCTAGTTCTGCCCCAGTCTACCATAGATAACCTTGCTCTCCCCTTTAGGCTCTGAGATGCCCAGAACTTGTCAACTTCAAAGGGCGGGCCGGGCTACATCTACTCAGCTGGCACAGTTTCTTCTTGCTAGATCTAGTGGGAAAGCATTTTGCTGAGATGCAGAAGACAAGAAATGCAGAATACGGAGACGCGGAGCTGTCCCAAGTGCCGCTGCCAGGCGTCTTTCCACAGAAGGAGCGCCCCGGAGCGCACCGCAACCGCCACCATCATCTCTGCCCAAAGAGCCAAAATATTTTAAAACCCGCCAAAACTAATCAAAACATATTTTCAAACCCGCCAAAATAGAAAACCAGACAGAACTGATCAAAACATTCGGAAAAAAATCTGCCAAAACATGATAAAGCCCACCAAAGCTAATCCAAACACACCAAAAACTGGGCTAAACATAATCAAAACAAATCAAGACAAATCAAAACCTTCTAAAATCCCGCCAAAATATTTCAAAACCCGTCAAAACTAATCAAAACATTCCGAATACCAGGCAAAACATTCCAATTACCCGCCAAAATATTTGAAAACCTGCCAAAAGGAATCCAAACATTCCAAAACCTGCCAACACAATCAAAACAACACAAGAGAATACTGAACATTCTAAAAGCCAACCAAAACATTTCGAAAACCCGCCAAAACATCATAAAAACAAATCAAAACCAACCAAAATATTCCGAAAACCCGACAAAATAATTTAGAACCAGCCAAAACTGATCCAAACATTCTGAAAAGATGCCAAAACACTAGAAAACCAGTCAGAAGTGATCAAAACGTTCAAGAACTTGCCAAAACATAATCAAAACAAATGAAAGCAAACCAAAACATTCCAAATACCTGCCAAAATATTTGAAAAGCCGCCAAAACGAATCCAAACATTCCAAAACCAACCAACACAATAAAAACAACCCAAGAGAATGCAAAACATTCTATAAAGCCAACCAAAATATTCCGAAAACCCGCCAAAATAGTTTAGACCCGCAAAACTGATCAAAACATTCTGAAAAGATGCCAAAACATTAGAAAACCAGCCAGAACTGATCAAAACATTCCAAAAACTTGGCAAAACATCATAAAAACAAATCAAAACCTACCAAAACATTCCGAAAACCCGACAAAATCATTTAGAACCAGCCAAAACTGATCCAAACATTCTGAAAAGATGCCAAAACACTAGAAAACCAGTCAGAAGTGATTGAAACGTTCAATAACTTGCCAAAACATAATCAAAACAAATGAAAGCAAACCAAAACATTCCAAATACCTGCCAAAATATTTGAAAACCCGCCAAAACGAATCCAAACATTCCAAAACCTGCCAACACAATCAAAACAAAACAAGAGAAAACAAAACACTCTAAAACACCACCAAAACATTCCGAAAACCCCTCAAAACATAATAAAATCCCCCAAAAGAAACCAAACAATAACAGGAACACGGCAACAGATTGGCAAGCAAGAGACAGAGAGCGCGGCACCTTGTAGGAGGCGAAGAAGGAAGCCGCACAACACCTGCACTGTGTCTGCACCTTTCAAACTGCTTGAAGATAGTGGCCTGCCTCTTCAATTGCCATTAGCATTCCAATGGAAGGTATTCTTGGACAACTTTGCTGTGCTTGCTGCTAGTTCTGCCCCAGCCTACCATAGATAACCTTGCTCTCCCCTTTAGGCTCTGAGATGCCCAGAACTTGTCAACTTCAAAGGGCGGGCCGGGCTACATCTACTCAGCTGGCACAGTTTCTCCTTGCTAGACCTAGCGGGAAAGCATTTTGCTGAGATGCAGAAGACAAGAAATGCAGAATACGGAGACGCGGAGCTGTCCCAAGTGCCGCTGCCAGGCGTCTTTCCGCAGAAGGAGCGCCCCGGAGCGCACCGCAACCGCCACCGTCATCTCTGCCCAAAGAGCCAAAATATTTTAAAACCCGCCAAAACTAATCAAAACATATTTTCAAACCCGCCAAAATAGAAAACCAGACAGAACTGATCAAAACATTCGAAAAAAAATCTGCCAAAACATGATAAAGCCCACCAAAGCTAATCCAAACACACCAAAAACTGGGCTAAACATAATCAAAACAAATCAAGACAAATCAAAACCTTCTAAAAACCCGCCAAAATATTTCAAAACCCGTCAAAACTAATCAAAACATTCCGAATACCAGGCAAAACATTCCAATTACCCGCCAAAATATTTGAAAACCTGCCAAAAGGAATCCAAACATTCCAAAACCTGCCAACACAATCAAAACAACACAAGAGAATACTGAACATTCTAAAAGCCAACCAAAACATTTCAAAAACCCGCCAAAACATCATAAAAACAAATCAAAACCAACCAAAATATTCCGAAAACCCGACAAAATAATTTAGAACCAGCCAAAACTGATCCAAACATTCTGAAAAGATGCCAAAACACTAGAAAACCAGTCAGAAGTGATCAAAACGTTCAAGAACTTGCCAAAACATAATCAAAACAAATGAAAGCAAACCAAAACATTCCAAATACCTGCCAAAATATTTGAAAAGCCGCCAAAACGAATCCAAACATTCCAAAACCAACCAACACAATAAAAACAACCCAAGAGAATGCAAAACATTCTATAAAGCCAACCAAAATATTCCGAAAACCCGCCAAAATAGTTTAGACCCGCAAAACTGATCAAAACATTCTGAAAAGATGCCAAAACATTAGAAAACCAGCCAGAACTGATCAAAACATTCCAAAAACTTGGCAAAACATCATAAAAACAAATCAAAACCAACCAAAACATTCCGAAAACCCGACAAAATCATTTAGAACCAGCCAAAACTGATCCAAACATTCTGAAAAGATGCCAAAACACTAGAAAACCAGTCAGAAGTGATTGAAACGTTCAATAACTTGCCAAAACATAATCAAAACAAATGAAAGCAAACCAAAACATTCCAAATACCTGCCAAAACATTTGAAAACCCGCCAAAACGAATCCAAACATTCCAAAACCTGCCAACACAATAAAAACAAAACAAGAGAAAACAAAACACTCTAAAACACCACCAAAACATTCCAAAAACCCCTCAAAACATAATAAAAACCCCCAAAAGAAACCAAAGAATAAGAGGAACACGGCAACAGATTGGCAAGCAAGAGACAGAGAGCGCGGCACCTTGTAGGAGGCGAAGAAGGAAGCCGCACAACACCTGCACTGTGTCTGCACCTTTCAAACTGCTTGAAGATAGTGGCCTGCCTCTTCAATTGCCATTAGCATTCCAATGGAAGCTATTCTTGGACAACTTTGCTGTGCTTGCTGCTAGTTCTGCCCCAGCCTACCATAGATAACCTTGCTCTCCCCTTTAGGCTCTGAGATGCCCAGAACTTGTCATCTTCAAAGGGCGGGCCGGGCTACATCTACTCAGCTGCCACAGTTTCTTCTTGCTAGATCTAGTGGGAAAGCATTTTGCTGAGATGCAGAAGACAAGAAATGCAGAATACGGAGACGCGGAGCTGTCCCAAGTGCCGCTGCCAGGCGTCTTTCCACAGAAGGAGCGCCCCGGAGCGCACCGCAACCGCCACCATCATCTCTGCCCAAAGAGCCAAAATATTTTAAAACCCGCCAAAACTAATCAAAACATATTTTCAAACCCGCCAAAATAGAAAACCAGACAGAACTGATCAAAACATTCGGAAAAAAATCTGCCAAAACATGATAAAGCCCACCAAAGCTAATCCAAACACACCAAAAACTGGGCTAAACATAATCAAAACAAATCAAGACAAATCAAAACCTTCTAAAATCCCGCCAAAATATTTCAAAACCCGTCAAAACTAATCAAAACATTCCGAATACCAGGCAAAACATTCCAATTACCCGCCAAAATATTTGAAAACCTGCCAAAAGGAATCCAAACATTCCAAAACCTGCCAACACAATCAAAACAACACAAGAGAATACTGAACATTCTAAAAGCCAACCAAAACATTTCGAAAACCCGCCAAAACATCATAAAAACAAATCAAAACCAACCAAAATATTCCGAAAACCCGACAAAATAATTTAGAACCAGCCAAAACTGATCCAAACATTCTGAAAAGATGCCAAAACACTAGAAAACCAGTCAGAAGTGATCAAAACGTTCAAGAACTTGCCAAAACATAATCAAAACAAATGAAAGCAAACCAAAACATTCCAAATACCTGCCAAAATATTTGAAAAGCCGCCAAAACGAATCCAAACATTCCAAAACCAACCAACACAATAAAAACAACCCAAGAGAATGCAAAACATTCTATAAAGCCAACCAAAATATTCCGAAAACGCGCCAAAATAGTTTAGACCCGCAAAACTGATCAAAACATTCTGAAAAGATGCCAAAACATTAGAAAACCAGCCAGAACTGATCAAAACATTCCAAAAACTTGGCAAAACATCATAAAAACAAATCAAAACCAACCAAAACATTCCGAAAACCCGACAAAATCATTTAGAACCAGCCAAAACTGATCCAAACATTCTGAAAAGATGCCAAAACACTAGAAAACCAGTCAGAAGTGATTGAAACGTTCAATAACTTGCCAAAACATAATCAAAACAAATGAAAGCAAACCAAAACATTCCAAATACCTGCCAAAATATTTGAAAACCCGCCAAAACGAATCCAAACATTCCAAAACCTGCCAACACAATAAAAACAAAACAAGAGAAAACAAAACACTCTAAAACACCACCAAAACATTCCGAAAACCCCTCAAAACATAATAAAATCCCCCAAAAGAAACCAAACAATAACAGGAACACGGCAACAGATTGGCAAGCAAGAGACAGAGAGCGCGGCACCTTGTAGGAGGCGAAGAAGGAAGCCGCACAACACCTGCACTGTGTCTGCACCTTTCAAACTGCTTGAAGATAGTGGCCTGCCTCTTCAATTGCCATTAGCATTCCAATGGAAGGTATTCTTGGACAACTTTGCTGTGCTTGCTGCTAGTTCTGCCCCAGCCTACCATAGATAACCTTGCTCTCCCCTTTAGGCTCTGAGATGCCCAGAACTTGTCAACTTCAAAGGGCGGGCCGGGCTACATCTACTCAGCTGGCACAGTTTCTTCTTGCTAGATCTAGTGGGAAAGCATTTTGCTGAGATGCAGAAGACAAGAAATGCAGAATACGGAGACGCGGAGCTGTCCCAAGTGCCGCTGCCAGGCGTCTTTCCACAGAAGGAGCGCCCCGGAGCGCACCGCAACCGCCACCATCATCTCTGCCCAAAGAGCCAAAATATTTTAAAACCCGCCAAAACTAATCAAAACATATTTTCAAACCCGCCAAAATAGAAAACCAGACAGAACTGATCAAAACATTCGGAAAAAAATCTGCCAAAACATGATAAAGCCCACCAAAGCTAATCCAAACACACCAAAAACTGGGCTAAACATAATCAAAACAAATCAAGACAAATCAAAACCTTCTAAAATCCCGCCAAAATATTTCAAAACCCGTCAAAACTAATCAAAACATTCCGAATACCAGGCAAAACATTCCAATTACCCGCCAAAATATTTGAAAACCTGCCAAAAGGAATCCAAACATTCCAAAACCTGCCAACACAATAAAAACAACACAAGAGAATACTGAACATTCTAAAAGCCAACCAAAACATTTCGAAAACCCGCCAAAACATCATAAAAACAAATCAAAACCAACCAAAATATTCCGAAAACCCGACAAAATAATTTAGAACCAGCCAAAACTGATCCAAACATTCTGAAAAGATGCCAAAACACTAGAAAACCAGTCAGAAGTGATCAAAACGTTCAAGAACTTGCCAAAACATAATCAAAACAAATGAAAGCAAACCAAAACATTCCAAATACCTGCCAAAATATTTGAAAAGCCGCCAAAACGAATCCAAACATTCCAAAACCAACCAACACAATAAAAACAACCCAAGAGAATGCAAAACATTCTATAAAGCCAACCAAAATATTCCGAAAACCCGCCAAAATAGTTTAGACCCGCAAAACTGATCAAAACATTCTGAAAAGATGCCAAAACATTAGAAAACCAGCCAGAACTGATCAAAACATTCCAAAAACTTGGCAAAACATCATAAAAACAAATCAAAACCAACCAAAACATTCCGAAAACCCGACAAAATCATTTAGAACCAGCCAAAACTGATCCAAACATTCTGAAAAGATGCCAAAACACTAGAAAACCAGTCAGAAGTGATTGAAACGTTCAAGAACTTGCCAAAACATAATCAAAACAAATGAAAGCAAACCAAAACATTCCAAATACCTGCCAAAATATTTGAAAACCCGCCAAAACGAATCCAAACATTCCAAAACCTGCCAACACAATAAAAACAAAACAAGAGAAAACAAAACACTCTAAAACACCACCAAAACATTCCGAAAACCCCTCAAAACATAATAAAATCCCCCAAAAGAAACCAAACAATAACAGGAACACGGCAACAGATTGGCAAGCAAGAGACAGAGAGCGCGGCACCTTGTAGGAGGCGAAGAAGGAAGCCGCACAACACCTGCACTGTGTCTGCACCTTTCAAACTGCTTGAAGATAGTGGCCTGCCTCTTCAATTGCCATTAGCATTCCAATGGAAGGTATTCTTGGACAACTTTGCTGTGCTTGCTGCTAGTTCTGCCCCAGCCTACCATAGATAACCTTGCTCTCCCCTTTAGGCTCTGAGATGCCCAGAACTTGTCAACTTCAAAGGGCGGGCCGGGCTACATCTACTCAGCTGGCACAGTTTCTCCTTGCTAGACCTAGCGGGAAAGCATTTTGCTGAGATGCAGAAGACAAGAAATGCAGAATACGGAGACGCGGAGCTGTCCCAAGTGCCGCTGCCAGGCGTCTTTCCGCAGAAGGAGCGCCCCGGAGCGCACCGCAACCGCCACCGTCATCTCTGCCCAAAGAGCCAAAATATTTTAAAACCCGCCAAAACTAATCAAAACATATTTTCAAACCCGCCAAAATAGAAAACCAGACAGAACTGATCAAAACATTCGGAAAAAAATCTGCCAAAACATGATAAAGCCCACCAAAGCTAATCCAAACACACCAAAAACTGGGCTAAACATAATCAAAACAAATCAAGACAAATCAAAACCTTCTAAAAACCCGCCAAAATATTTCAAAACCCGTCAAAACTAATCAAAACATTCCGAATACCAGGCAAAACATTCCAATTACCCGCCAAAATATTTGAAAACCTGCCAAAAGGAATCCAAACATTCCAAAACCTGCCAACACAATCAAAACAACACAAGAGAATACTGAACATTCTAAAAGCCAACCAAAACATTCCGAAATCCAGCCAAAACATAATAGAAACAAATCAAAACTAACCAAAACATTCCAAAAACCCGACAAAATAATTTAGAACCTGCCAAAACTGATCCAAACATTCTGAAAAGATGCCAAAACACTAGAAAACCAGTCAGAAGTGATCAAAACATTCAATAATTTGCCAAAACATAATCAAAACAAATGAAAGCAAACCAAAACATTCCAAATCCCCCCCAAATATTCCGAAAAGCCGCCAAAACTAATCCAAACTTTCCAAAACCTGCCAACACAATAAAAACAACCCAAGAGAATGCAAAACATTCTATAAAGCCAACCAAAATATTCCGAAAACCCGCCAAAATAGTTTAGACCCGCAAAACTGATCAAAACATTCTGAAAAGATGCCAAAACATTAGAAAACCAGCCAGAACTGATCAAAACATTCCAAAAACTTGGCAAAACATCATAAAAACAAATCAAAACCAACCAAAACATTCCGAAAACCCGACAAAATCATTTAGAACCAGCCAAAACTGATCCAAACATTCTGAAAAGATGCCAGAACACTAGAAAACCAGTCAGAAGTGATCAAAACGTTCAAGAACTTGCCAAAACATAATCAAAACAAATGAAAGCAAACCAAAACATTCCAAATACCTGCCAAAACATTTGAAAACCCGCCAAAACGAATCCAAACATTCCAAAACCTGCCAACACAATAAAAACAAAACAAGAGAAAACAAAACACTCTAAAACACCACCAAAACATTCCGAAAACCCCTCAAAACATAATAAAATCCCCCAAAAGAAACCAAACAATAACAGGAACACGGCAACAGATTGGCAAGCAAGAGACAGAGAGCGCGGCACCTTGTAGGAGGCGAAGAAGGAAGCCGCACAACACCTGCACTGTGTCTGCACCTTTCAAACTGCTTGAAGATAGTGGCCTGCCTCTTCAATTGCCATTAGCATTCCAATGGAAGGTATTCTTGGACAACTTTGCTGTGCTTGCTGCTAGTTCTGCCCCAGCCTACCATAGATAACCTTGCTCTCCCCTTTAGGCTCTGAGATGCCCAGAACTTGTCAACTTCAAAGGGCGGGCCGGGCTACATCTACTCAGCTGGCACAGTTTCTTCTTGCTAGATCTAGTGGGAAAGCATTTTGCTGAGATGCAGAAGACAAGAAATGCAGAATACGGAGACGCGGAGCTGTCCCAAGTGCCGCTGCCAGGCGTCTTTCCACAGAAGGAGCGCCCCGGAGCGCACCGCAACCGCCACCATCATCTCTGCCCAAAGAGCCAAAATATTTTCAAACCCGCCAAAACTAATCAAAACATATTTTCAAACCCGCCAAAATAGAAAACCAGACAGAACTGATCAAAACATTCGGAAAAAAATCTGCCAAAACATGATAAAGCCCACCAAAGCTAATCCAAACACACCAAAAACTGGGCTAAACATAATCAAAACAAATCAAGACAAATCAAAACCTTCTAAAATCCCGCCAAAATATTTCAAAACCCGTCAAAACTAATCAAAACATTCCGAATACCAGGCAAAACATTCCAATTACCCGCCAAAATATTTGAAAACCTGCCAAAAGGAATCCAAACATTCCAAAACCTGCCAACACAATAAAAACAACACAAGAGAATACTGAACATTCTAAAAGCCAACCAAAACATTTCGAAAACCCGCCAAAACATCATAAAAACAAATCAAAACCAACCAAAATATTCCGAAAACCCGACAAAATCATTTAGAACCAGCCAAAACTGATCCAAACATTCTGAAAAGATGCCAAAACACTAGAAAACCAGTCAGAAGTGATCAAAACGTTCAAGAACTTGCCAAAACATAATCAAAACAAATGAAAGCAAACCAAAACATTCCAAATACCTGCCAAAATATTTGAAAAGCCGCCAAAACCAATCCAAACATTCCAAAACCAACCAACACAATAAAAACAACCCAAGAGAATGCAAAACATTCTATAAAGCCAACCAAAATATTCCGAAAACCCGCCAAAATAGTTTAGACCCGCAAAACTGATCAAAACATTCTGAAAAGATGCCAAAACATTAGAAAACCAGCCAGAACTGATCAAAACATTCCAAAAACTTGGCAAAACATCATAAAAACAAATCAAAACCAACCAAAACATTCCGAAAACCTGACAAAATCATTTAGAACCAGCCAAAACTGATCCAAACATTCTGAAAAGATGCCAGAACACTAGAAAACCAGTCAGAAGTGATTGAAACGTTCAATAACTTGCCAAAACATAATCAAAACAAATGAAAGCAAACCAAAACATTCCAAATACCTGCCAAAACATTTGAAAACCCGCCAAAACGAATCCAAACATTCCAAAACCTGCCAACACAATAAAAACAAAACAAGAGAAAACAAAACACTCTAAAACACCACCAAAACATTCCGAAAACCCCTCAAAACATAATAAAATCCCCCAAAAGAAACCAAACAATAACAGGAACACGGCAACAGATTGGCAAGCAAGAGACAGAGAGCGCGGCACCTTGTAGGAGGCGAAGAAGGAAGCCGCACAACACCTGCACTGTGTCTGCACCTTTCAAACTGCTTGAAGATAGTGGCCTGCCTCTTCAATTGCCATTAGCATTCCAATGGAAGGTATTCTTGGACAACTTTGCTGTGCTTGCTGCTAGTTCTGCCCCAGCCTACCATAGATAACCTTGCTCTCCCCTTTAGGCTCTGAGATGCCCAGAACTTGTCAACTTCAAAGGGCGGGCCGGGCTACATCTTCTCAGCTGGCACAGTTTCTCCTTGCTAGACCTAGCGGGAAAGCATTTTGCTGAGATGCAGAAGACAAGAAATGCAGAATACGGAGACGCGGGGCTGTCCCAAGTGCCGCTGCCAGGCGTCTTTCCGCAGAAGGAGCGCCCCGGAGCGCACCGCAACCGCCACCCTCATCTCTGCCCAAAGAGCCAAAATATTTTAAAACCCGCCAAAACTAATCAAAACATATTTTCAAACCCGCCAAAATAGAAAACCAGACAGAACTGATCAAAACATTCGAAAAAAAATCTGCCAAAACATGATAAAGCCCACCAAAGCTAATCCAAACACACCAAAAACTGGGCTAAACATAATCAAAACAAATCAAGACAAATCAAAACCTTCTAAAAACCCGCCAAAATATTTCAAAACCCGTCAAAACTAATCAAAACATTCCGAATACCAGGCAAAACATTCCAATTACCCGCCAAAATATTTGAAAACCTGCCAAAAGGAATCCAAACATTCCAAAACCTGCCAACACAATCAAAACAACACAAGAGAATACTGAACATTCTAAAAGCCAACCAAAACATTCCGAAATCCAGCCAAAACATAATAGAAACAAATCAAAACTAACCAAAACATTCCAAAAACCCGACAAAATAATTTAGAACCTGCCAAAACTGATCCAAACATTCTGAAAAGATGCCAAAACACTAGAAAACCAGTCAGAAGTGATCAAAACATTCAATAATTTGCCAAAACATAATCAAAACAAATGAAAGCAAACCAAAACATTCCAAATCCCCCCCAAATATTCCGAAAAGCCGCCAAAACTAATCCAAACATTCCAAAACCTGCCAACACAATAAAAACAACCCAAGAGAATGCAAAACATTCTATAAAGCCAACCAAAATATTCCGAAAACCCGCCAAAATAGTTTAGACCCGCAAAACTGATCAAAACATTCTGAAAAGATGCCAAAACATTAGAAAACCAGCCAGAACTGATCAAAACATTCCAAAAACTTGGCAAAACATCATAAAAACAAATCAAAACCAACCAAAACATTCCGAAAACCCGACAAAATCATTTAGAACCAGCCAAAACTGATCCAAACATTCTGAAAAGATGCCAAAACACTAGAAAACCAGTCAGAAGTGATCAAAACGTTCAAGAACTTGCCAAAACATAATCAAAACAAATGAAAGCAAACCAAAACATTCCAAATACCTGCCAAAATATTTGAAAACCCGCCAAAACGAATCCAAACATTCCAAAACCTGCCAACACAATAAAAACAAAACAAGAGAAAACAAAACACTCTAAAACACCACCAAAACATTCCGAAAACCCCTCAAAACATAATAAAATCCCCCAAAAGAAACCAAACAATAACAGGAACACGGCAACAGATTGGCAAGCAAGAGACAGAGAGCGCGGCACCTTGTAGGAGGCGAAGAAGGAAGCCGCACAACACCTGCACTGTGTCTGCACCTTTCAAACTGCTTGAAGATAGTGGCCTGCCTCTTCAATTGCCATTAGCATTCCAATGGAAGGTATTCTTGGACAACTTTGCTGTGCTTGCTGCTAGTTCTGCCCCAGCCTACCATAGATAACCTTGCTCTCCCCTTTAGGCTCTGAGATGCCCAGAACTTGTCAACTTCAAAGGGCGGGCCGGGCTACATCTACTCAGCTGGCACAGTTTCTTCTTGCTAGATCTAGTGGGAAAGCATTTTGCTGAGATGCAGAAGACAAGAAATGCAGAATACGGAGACGCGGAGCTGTCCCAAGTGCCGCTGCCAGGCGTCTTTCCACAGAAGGAGCGCCCCGGAGCGCACCGCAACCGCCACCATCATCTCTGCCCAAAGAGCCAAAATATTTTAAAACCCGCCAAAACTAATCAAAACATATTTTCAAACCCGCCAAAATAGAAAACCAGACAGAACTGATCAAAACATTCGGAAAAAAATCTGCCAAAACATGATAAAGCCCACCAAAGCTAATCCAAACACACCAAAAACTGGGCTAAACATAATCAAAACAAATCAAGACAAATCAAAACCTTCTAAAATCCCGCCAAAATATTTCAAAACCCGTCAAAACTAATCAAAACATTCCGAATACCAGGCAAAACATTCCAATTACCCGCCAAAATATTTGAAAACCTGCCAAAAGGAATCCAAACATTCCAAAACCTGCCAACACAATAAAAACAACACAAGAGAATACTGAACATTCTAAAAGCCAACCAAAACATTTCAAAAACCCGCCAAAACATCATAAAAACAAATCAAAACCAACCAAAATATTCCGAAAACCCGACAAAATAATTTAGAACCAGCCAAAACTGATCCAAACATTCTGAAAAGATGCCAAAACACTAGAAAACCAGTCAGAAGTGATCAAAACGTTCAAGAACTTGCCAAAACATAATCAAAACAAATGAAAGCAAACCAAAACATTCCAAATACCTGCCAAAATATTTGAAAAGCCGCCAAAACGAATCCAAACATTCCAAAACCAACCAACACAATAAAAACAACCCAAGAGAATGCAAAACATTCTATAAAGCCAACCAAAATATTCCGAAAACCCGCCAAAATAGTTTAGACCCGCAAAACTGATCAAAACATTCTGCAAAGATGCCAAAACATTAGAAAACCAGCCAGAACTGATCAAAACATTCCAAAAACTTGGCAAAACATCATAAAAACAAATCAAAACCAACCAAAACATTCCGAAAACCCGACAAAATCATTTAGAACCAGCCAAAACTGATCCAAACATTCTGAAAAGATGCCAAAACACTAGAAAACCAGTCAGAAGTGATCGAAACGTTCAAGAACTTGCCAAAACATAATCAAAACAAATGAAAGCAAACCAAAACATTCCAAATACCTGCCAAAATATTTGAAAACCCGCCAAAACGAATCCAAACATTCCAAAACCTGCCAACACAATAAAAACAAAACAAGAGAAAACAAAACACTCTAAAACACCACCAAAACATTCCGAAAACCCCTCAAAACATAATAAAATCCCCCAAAAGAAACCAAACAATAACAGGAACACGGCAACAGATTGGCAAGCAAGAGACAGAGAGCGCGGCACCTTGTAGGAGGCGAAGAAGGAAGCCGCACAACACCTGCACTGTGTCTGCACCTTTCAAACTGCTTGAAGATAGTGGCCTGCCTCTTCAATTGCCATTAGCATTCCAATGGAAGGTATTCTTGGACAACTTTGCTGTGCTTGCTGCTAGTTCTGCCCCAGCCTACCATAGATAACCTTGCTCTCCCCTTTAGGCTCTGAGATGCCCAGAACTTGTCAACTTCAAAGGGCGGGCCGGGCTACATCTACTCAGCTGGCACAGTTTCTTCTTGCTAGATCTAGTGGGAAAGCATTTTGCTGAGATGCAGAAGACAAGAAATGCAGAATACGGAGACGCGGAGCTGTCCCAAGTGCCGCTGCCAGGCGTCTTTCCACAGAAGGAGCGCCCCGGAGCGCACCGCAACCGCCACCATCATCTCTGCCCAAAGAGCCAAAATATTTTAAAACCCGCCAAAACTAATCAAAACATATTTTCAAACCCGCCAAAATAGAAAACCAGACAGAACTGATCAAAACATTCGGAAAAAAATCTGCCAAAACATGATAAAGCCCACCAAAGCTAATCCAAACACACCAAAAACTGGGCTAAACATAATCAAAACAAATCAAGACAAATCAAAACCTTCTAAAATCCCGCCAAAATATTTCAAAACCCGTCAAAACTAATCAAAACATTCCGAATACCAGGCAAAACATTCCAATTACCCGCCAAAATATTTGAAAACCTGCCAAAAGGAATCCAAACATTCCAAAACCTGCCAACACAATCAAAACAACACAAGAGAATACTGAACATTCTAAAAGCCAACCAAAACATTCCGAAATCCAGCCAAAACATAATAGAAACAAATCAAAACCAACCAAAACATTCCAAAAACCCGACAAAATAATTTAGAACCTGCCAAAACTGATCCAAACATTCTGAAAAGATGCCAAAACACTAGAAAACCAGTCAGAAGTGATCAAAACGTTCAAGAACTTGCCAAAACATAATCAAAACAAATGAAAGCAAACCAAAACATTCCAAATACCTGCCAAAATATTTGAAAAGCCGCCAAAACGAATCCAAACATTCCAAAACCAACCAACACAATAAAAACAACCCAAGAGAATGCAAAACATTCTATAAAGCCAACCAAAATATTCCGAAAACCCGCCAAAATAGTTTAGACCCGCAAAACTGATCAAAACATTCTGAAAAGATGCCAAAACATTAGAAAACCAGCCAGAACTGATCAAAACATTCCAAAAACTTGGCAAAACATCATAAAAACAAATCAAAACCAACCAAAACATTCCGAAAACCCGACAAAATCATTTAGAACCAGCCAAAACTGATCCAAACATTCTGAAAAGATGCCAAAACACTAGAAAACCAGTCAGAAGTGATCAAAACGTTCAAGAACTTGCCAAAACATAATCAAAACAAATGAAAGCAAACCAAAACATTCCAAATACCTGCCAAAATATTTGAAAACCCGCCAAAACGAATCCAAACATTCCAAAACCTGCCAACACAATAAAAACAAAACAAGAGAAAACAAAACACTCTAAAACACCACCAAAACATTCCGAAAACCCCTCAAAACATAATAAAATCCCCCAAAAGAAACCAAACAATAACAGGAACACGGCAACAGATTGGCAAGCAAGAGACAGAGAGCGCGGCACCTTGTAGGAGGCGAAGAAGGAAGCCGCACAACACCTGCACTGTGTCTGCACCTTTCAAACTGCTTGAAGATAGTGGCCTGCCTCTTCAATTGCCATTAGCATTCCAATGGAAGGTATTCTTGGACAACTTTGCTGTGCTTGCTGCTAGTTCTGCCCCAGCCTACCATAGATAACCTTGCTCTCCCCTTTAGGCTCTGAGATGCCCAGAACTTGTCAACTTCAAAGGGCAGGCCGGGCTACATCTACTCAGCTGGCACAGTTTCTTCTTGCTAGATCTAGTGGGAAAGCATTTTGCTGAGATGCAGAAGACAAGAAATGCAGAATACGGAGACGCGGAGCTGTCCCAAGTGCCGCTGCCAGGCGTCTTTCCACAGAAGGAGCGCCCCGGAGCGCACCGCAACCGCCACCATCATCTCTGCCCAAAGAGCCAAAATATTTTAAAACCCGCCAAAACTAATCAAAACATATTTTCAAACCCGCCAAAATAGAAAACCAGACAGAACTGATCAAAACATTCGGAAAAAAATCTGCCAAAACATGATAAAGCCCACCAAAGCTAATCCAAACACACCAAAAACTGGGCTAAACATAATCAAAACAAATCAAGACAAATCAAAACCTTCTAAAATCCCGCCAAAATATTTCAAAACCCGTCAAAACTAATCAAAACATTCCGAATACCAGGCAAAACATTCCAATTACCCGCCAAAATATTTGAAAACCTGCCAAAAGGAATCCAAACATTCCAAAACCTGCCAACACAATAAAAACAACACAAGAGAATACTGAACATTCTAAAAGCCAACCAAAACATTTCGAAAACCCTCCAAAACATCATAAAAACAAATCAAAACCAACCAAAATATTCCGAAAACCCGACAAAATAATTTAGAACCAGCCAAAACTGATCCAAACATTCTGAAAAGATGCCAAAACACTAGAAAACCAGTCAGAAGTGATCAAAACGTTCAAGAACTTGCCAAAACATAATCAAAACAAATGAAAGCAAACCAAAACATTCCAAATACCTGCCAAAATATTTGAAAAGCCGCCAAAACGAATCCAAACATTCCAAAACCAACCAACACAATAAAAACAACCCAAGAGAATGCAAAACATTCTATAAAGCCAACCAAAACATTCCGAAAACCCGCCAAAACATCATAAAAACAAATCAAAACCAACCAAAACATTCCAAAAACCCGACAAAATAGTTTAGAACCAGCCAAAACTGATCCAAACATTCTGAAAAGATGCCAAAACACTAGAAAACCAGTCAGACGTGATCAAAACGTTCAAGAACTTGCCAAAACATAATCAAAACAAATGAAAGCAAACCAAAACATTCCAAATACCTGCCAAAATATTTGAAAAGCCGCCAAAACGAATCCAAACATTCCAAAACCTGCCAACACAATAAAAACAAAACAAGAGAAAACAAAACACTCTAAAACACCACCAAAACATTCCAAAAACCCCTCAAAACATAATAAAATCCCCCAAAAGAAACCAAACAATAACAGGAACACGGCAACAGATTGGCAAGCAAGAGACGGAGAGCGCGGCACCTTGTAGGAGGCGAAGAAGGAAGCCGCACAACACCTGCACTGTGTCTGCACCTTTCAAACTGCTTGAAGATAGTGGCCTGCCTCTTCAATTGCCATTAGCATTCCAATGGAAGGTATTCTTGGACAACTTTGCTGTGCTTGCTGCTAGTTCTGCCCCAGCCTACCATAGATAACCTTGCTCTCCCCTTTAGGCTCTGAGATGCCCAGAACTTGTCAACTTCAAAGGGCGGGCCGGGCTACATCTACTCAGCTGGCACAGTTTCTTCTTGCTAGATCTAGTGGGAAAGCATTTTGCTGAGATGCAGAAGACAAGAAATGCAGAATACGGAGACGCGGAGCTGTCCCAAGTGCCGCTGCCAGGCGTCTTTCCACAGAAGGAGCGCCCCGGAGCGCACCGCAACCGCCACCATCATCTCTGCCCAAAGAGCCAAAATATTTTCAAACCCGCCAAAACTAATCAAAACATATTTTCAAACCCGCCAAAATAGAAAACCAGACAGAACTGATCAAAACATTCGGAAAAAAATCTGCCAAAACATGATAAAGCCCACCAAAGCTAATCCAAACACACCAAAAACTGGGCTAAACATAATCAAAACAAATCAAGACAAATCAAAACCTTCTAAAATCCCGCCAAAATATTTCAAAACCCGTCAAAACTAATCAAAACATTCCGAATACCAGGCAAAACATTCCAATTACCCGCCAAAATATTTGAAAACCTGCCAAAAGGAATCCAAACATTCCAAAACCTGCCAACACAATAAAAACAACACAAGAGAATACTGAACATTCTAAAAGCCAACCAAAACATTTCGAAAACCCGCCAAAACATCATAAAAACAAATCAAAACCAACCAAAATATTCCGAAAACCCGACAAAATCATTTAGAACCAGCCAAAACTGATCCAAACATTCTGAAAAGATGCCAAAACACTAGAAAACCAGTCAGAAGTGATCAAAACGTTCAAGAACTTGCCAAAACATAATCAAAACAAATGAAAGCAAACCAAAACATTCCAAATACCTGCCAAAATATTTGAAAAGCCGCCAAAACGAATCCAAACATTCCAAAACCAACCAACACAATAAAAACAACCCAAGAGAATGCAAAACATTCTATAAAGCCAACCAAAATATTCCGAAAACCCGCCAAAATAGTTTAGACCCGCAAAACTGATCAAAACATTCTGAAAAGATGCCAAAACATTAGAAAACCAGCCAGAACTGATCAAAACATTCCAAAAACTTGGCAAAACATCATAAAAACAAATCAAAACCAACCAAAACATTCCGAAAACCCGACAAAATCATTTAGAACCAGCCAAAACTGATCCAAACATTCTGAAAAGATGCCAAAACACTAGAAAACCAGTCAGAAGTGATTGAAACGTTCAAGAACTTGCCAAAACATAATCAAAACAAATGAAAGCAAACCAAAACATTCCAAATACCTGCCAAAATATTTGAAAACCCGCCAAAACGAATCCAAACATTCCAAAACCTGCCAACACAATAAAAACAAAACAAGAGAAAACAAAACACTCTAAAACACCACCAAAACATTCCGAAAACCCCTCAAAACATAATAAAATCCCCCAAAAGAAACCAAACAATAACAGGAACACGGCAACAGATTGGCAAGCAAGAGACAGAGAGCGCGGCACCTTGTAGGAGGCGAAGAAGGAAGCCGCACAACACCTGCACTGTGTCTGCACCTTTCAAACTGCTTGAAGATAGTGGCCTGCCTCTTCAATTGCCATTAGCATTCCAATGGAAGCTATTCTTGGACAACTTTGCTGTGCTTGCTGCTAGTTCTGCCCCAGCCTACCATAGATAACCTTGCTCTCCCCTTTAGGCTCTGAGATGCCCAGAACTTGTCAACTTCAAAGGGCGGGCCGGGCTACATCTACTCAGCTGGCACAGTTTCTTCTTGCTAGATCTAGTGGGAAAGCATTTTGCTGAGATGCAGAAGACAAGAAATGCAGAATACGGAGACGCGGAGCTGTCCCAAGTGCCGCTGCCAGGCGTCTTTCCACAGAAGGAGCGCCCCGGAGCGCACCGCAACCGCCACCATCATCTCTGCCCAAAGAGCCAAAATATTTTAAAACCCGCCAAAACTAATCAAAACATATTTTCAAACCCGCCAAAATAGAAAACCAGACAGAACTGATCAAAACATTCGGAAAAAAATCTGCCAAAACATGATAAAGCCCACCAAAGCTAATCCAAACACACCAAAAACTGGGCTAAACATAATCAAAACAAATCAAGACAAATCAAAACCTTCTAAAAACCCGCCAAAATATTTCAAAACCCGTCAAAACTAATCAAAACATTCCGAATACCAGGCAAAACATTCCAATTACCCGCCAAAATATTTGAAAACCTGCCAAAAGGAATCCAAACATTCCAAAACCTGCCAACACAATAAAAACAACACAAGAGAATACTGAACATTCTAAAAGCCAACCAAAACATTTCGAAAACCCGCCAAAACATCATAAAAACAAATCAAAACCAACCAAAATATTCCGAAAACCCGACAAAATAATTTAGAACCAGCCAAAACTGATCCAAACATTCTGAAAAGATGCCAAAACACTAGAAAACCAGTCAGAAGTGATCAAAACGTTCAAGAACTTGCCAAAACATAATCAAAACAAATGAAAGCAAACCAAAACATTCCAAATACCTGCCAAAATATTTGAAAAGCCGCCAAAACGAATCCAAACATTCCAAAACCAACCAACACAATAAAAACAACCCAAGAGAATGCAAAACATTCTATAAAGCCAACCAAAATATTCCGAAAACCCGCCAAAATAGTTTAGACCCGCAAAACTGATCAAAACATTCTGAAAAGATGCCAAAACATTAGAAAACCAGCCAGAACTGATCAAAACATTCCAAAAACTTGGCAAAACATCATAAAAACAAATCAAAACCAACCAAAACATTCCGAAAACCCGACAAAATCATTTAGAACCAGCCAAAACTGATCCAAACATTCTGAAAAGATGCCAAAACACTAGAAAACCAGTCAGAAGTGATTGAAACGTTCAAGAACTTGCCAAAACATAATCAAAACAAATGAAAGCAAACCAAAACATTCCAAATACCTGCCAAAATATTTGAAAACCCGCCAAAACGAATCCAAACATTCCAAAACCTGCCAACACAATAAAAACAAAACAAGAGAAAACAAAACACTCTAAAACACCACCAAAACATTCCGAAAACCCCTCAAAACATAATAAAATCCCCCAAAAGAAACCAAACAATAACAGGAACACGGCAACAGATTGGCAAGCAAGAGACAGAGAGCGCGGCACCTTGTAGGAGGCGAAGAAGGAAGCCGCACAACACCTGCACTGTGTCTGCACCTTTCAAACTGCTTGAAGATAGTGGCCTGCCTCTTCAATTGCCATTAGCATTCCAATGGAAGGTATTCTTGGACAACTTTGCTGTGCTTGCTGCTAGTTCTGCCCCAGCCTACCATAGATAACCTTGCTCTCCCCTTTAGGCTCTGAGATGCCCAGAACTTGTCAACTTCAAAGGGCAGGCCGGGCTACATCTACTCAGCTGGCACAGTTTCTTCTTGCTAGATCTAGTGGGAAAGCATTTTGCTGAGATGCAGAAGACAAGAAATGCAGAATACGGAGACGCGGAGCTGTCCCAAGTGCCGCTGCCAGGCGTCTTTCCACAGAAGGAGCGCCCCGGAGCGCACCGCAACCGCCACCATCATCTCTGCCCAAAGAGCCAAAATATTTTAAAACCCGCCAAAACTAATCAAAACATATTTTCAAACCCGCCAAAATAGAAAACCAGACAGAACTGATCAAAACATTCGGAAAAAAATCTGCCAAAACATGATAAAGCCCACCAAAGCTAATCCAAACACACCAAAAACTGGGCTAAACATAATCAAAACAAATCAAGACAAATCAAAACCTTCTAAAATCCCGCCAAAATATTTCAAAACCCGTCAAAACTAATCAAAACATTCCGAATACCAGGCAAAACATTCCAATTACCCGCCAAAATATTTGAAAACCTGCCAAAAGGAATCCAAACATTCCAAAACCTGCCAACACAATCAAAACAACACAAGAGAATACTGAACATTCTAAAAGCCAACCAAAACATTTCGAAAACCCGCCAAAACATCATAAAAACAAATCAAAACCAACCAAAATATTCCGAAAACCCGACAAAATCATTTAGAACCAGCCAAAACTGATCCAAACATTCTGAAAAGATGCCAAAACACTAGAAAACCAGTCAGAAGTGATCAAAACGTTCAAGAACTTGCCAAAACATAATCAAAACAAATGAAAGCAAACCAAAACATTCCAAATACCTGCCAAAATATTTGAAAAGCCGCCAAAACGAATCCAAACATTCCAAAACCAACCAACACAATAAAAACAACCCAAGAGAATGCAAAACATTCTATAAAGCCAACCAAAATATTCCGAAAACCCGCCAAAATAGTTTAGACCCGCAAAACTGATCAAAACATTCTGAAAAGATGCCAAAACATTAGAAAACCAGCCAGAACTGATCAAAACATTCCAAAAACTTGGCAAAACATCATAAAAACAAATCAAAACCAACCAAAACATTCCGAAAACCCGACAAAATCATTTAGAACCAGCCAAAACTGATCCAAACATTCTGAAAAGATGCCAAAACACTAGAAAACCAGTCAGAAGTGATCAAAACGTTCAAGAACTTGCCAAAACATAATCAAAACAAATGAAAGCAAACCAAAACATTCCAAATACCTGCCAAAATATTTGAAAACCCGCCAAAACGAATCCAAACATTCCAAAACCTGCCAACACAATAAAAACAAAACAAGAGAAAACAAAACACTCTAAAACACCACCAAAACATTCCGAAAACCCCTCAAAACATAATAAAATCCCCCAAAAGAAACCAAACAATAACAGGAACACGGCAACAGATTGGCAAGCAAGAGACAGAGAGCGCGGCACCTTGTAGGAGGCGAAGAAGGAAGCCGCACAACACCTGCACTGTGTCTGCACCTTTCAAACTGCTTGAAGATAGTGGCCTGCCTCTTCAATTGCCATTAGCATTCCAATGGAAGGTATTCTTGGACAACTTTGCTGTGCTTGCTGCTAGTTCTGCCCCAGCCTACCATAGATAACCTTGCTCTCCCCTTTAGGCTCTGAGATGCCCAGAACTTGTCAACTTCAAAGGGCAGGCCGGGCTACATCTACTCAGCTGGCACAGTTTCTTCTTGCTAGATCTAGTGGGAAAGCATTTTGCTGAGATGCAGAAGACAAGAAATGCAGAATACGGAGACGCGGAGCTGTCCCAAGTGCCGCTGCCAGGCGTCTTTCCACAGAAGGAGCGCCCCGGAGCGCACCGCAACCGCCACCATCATCTCTGCCCAAAGAGCCAAAATATTTTAAAACCCGCCAAAACTAATCAAAACATATTTTCAAACCCGCCAAAATAGAAAACCAGACAGAACTGATCAAAACATTCGGAAAAAAATCTGCCAAAACATGATAAAGCCCACCAAAGCTAATCCAAACACACCAAAAACTGGGCTAAACATAATCAAAACAAATCAAGACAAATCAAAACCTTCTAAAATCCCGCCAAAATATTTCAAAACCCGTCAAAACTAATCAAAACATTCCGAATACCAGGCAAAACATTCCAATTACCCGCCAAAATATTTGAAAACCTGCCAAAAGGAATCCAAACATTCCAAAACCTGCCAACACAATCAAAACAACACAAGAGAATACTGAACATTCTAAAAGCCAACCAAAACATTTCGAAAACCCGCCAAAACATCATAAAAACAAATCAAAACCAACCAAAATATTCCGAAAACCCGACAAAATCATTTAGAACCAGCCAAAACTGATCCAAACATTCTGAAAAGATGCCAAAACACTAGAAAACCAGTCAGAAGTGATCAAAACGTTCAAGAACTTGCCAAAACATAATCAAAACAAATGAAAGCAAACCAAAACATTCCAAATACCTGCCAAAATATTTGAAAAGCCGCCAAAACGAATCCAAACATTCCAAAACCAACCAACACAATAAAAACAACCCAAGAGAATGCAAAACATTCTATAAAGCCAACCAAAATATTCCGAAAACCCGCCAAAATAGTTTAGACCCGCAAAACTGATCAAAACATTCTGAAAAGATGCCAAAACATTAGAAAACCAGCCAGAACTGATCAAAACATTCCAAAAACTTGGCAAAACATCATAAAAACAAATCAAAACCAACCAAAACATTCCGAAAACCCGACAAAATCATTTAGAACCAGCCAAAACTGATCCAAACATTCTGAAAAGATGCCAAAACACTAGAAAACCAGTCAGAAGTGATCAAAACGTTCAAGAACTTGCCAAAACATAATCAAAACAAATGAAAGCAAACCAAAACATTCCAAATACCTGCCAAAATATTTGAAAACCCGCCAAAACGAATCCAAACATTCCAAAACCTGCCAACACAATAAAAACAAAACAAGAGAAAACAAAACACTCTAAAACACCACCAAAACATTCCGAAAACCCCTCAAAACATAATAAAATCCCCCAAAAGAAACCAAACAATAACAGGAACACGGCAACAGATTGGCAAGCAAGAGACAGAGAGCGCGGCACCTTGTAGGAGGCGAAGAAGGAAGCCGCACAACACCTGCACTGTGTCTGCACCTTTCAAACTGCTTGAAGATAGTGGCCTGCCTCTTCAATTGCCATTAGCATTCCAATGGAAGGTATTCTTGGACAACTTTGCTGTGCTTGCTGCTAGTTCTGCCCCAGCCTACCATAGATAACCTTGCTCTCCCCTTTAGGCTCTGAGATGCCCAGAACTTGTCAACTTCAAAGGGCGGGCCGGGCTACATCTACTCAGCTGGCACAGTTTCTTCTTGCTAGATCTAGTGGGAAAGCATTTTGCTGAGATGCAGAAGACAAGAAATGCAGAATACGGAGACGCGGAGCTGTCCCAAGTGCCGCTGCCAGGCGTCTTTCCACAGAAGGAGCGCCCCGGAGCGCACCGCAACCGCCACCGTCATCTCTGCCCAAAGAGCCAAAATATTTTAAAACCCGCCAAAACTAATCAAAACATATTTTCAAACCCGCCAAAATAGAAAACCAGACAGAACTGATCAAAACATTCGGAAAAAAATCTGCCAAAACATGATAAAGCCCACCAAAGCTAATCCAAACACACCAAAAACTGGGCTAAACATAATCAAAACAAATCAAGACAAATCAAAACCTTCTAAAAACCCGCCAAAATATTTCAAAACCCTCAAAACTAATCAAAACATTCCGAATACCAGGCAAAACATTCCAATTACCCGCCAAAATATTTGAAAACCTGCCAAAAGGAATCCAAACATTCCAAAACCTGCCAACACAATAAAAACAACACAAGAGAATACTGAACATTCTAAAAGCCAACCAAAACATTTCGAAAACCCGCCAAAACATCATAAAAACAAATCAAAACCAACCAAAATATTCCGAAAACCCGACAAAATCATTTAGAACCAGCCAAAACTGATCCAAACATTCTGAAAAGATGCCAAAACACTAGAAAACCAGTCAGAAGTGATCAAAACGTTCAAGAACTTGCCAAAACATAATCAAAACAAATGAAAGCAAACCAAAACATTCCAAATACCTGCCAAAATATTTGAAAAGCCGCCAAAACGAATCCAAACATTCCAAAACCAACCAACACAATAAAAACAACCCAAGAGAATGCAAAACATTCTATAAAGCCAACCAAAATATTCCGAAAACCCGCCAAAATAGTTTAGACCCGCAAAACTGATCAAAACATTCTGAAAAGATGCCAAAACATTAGAAAACCAGCCAGAACTGATCAAAACATTCCAAAAACTTGGCAAAACATCATAAAAACAAATCAAAACCAACCAAAACATTCCGAAAACCCGACAAAATCATTTAGAACCAGCCAAAACTGATCCAAACATTCTGAAAAGATGCCAAAACACTAGAAAACCAGTCAGAAGTGATCAAAACGTTCAAGAACTTGCCAAAACATAATCAAAACAAATGAAAGCAAACCAAAACATTCCAAATACCTGCCAAAATATTTGAAAACCCGCCAAAACGAATCCAAACATTCCAAAACCTGCCAACACAATAAAAACAAAACAAGAGAAAACAAAACACTCTAAAACACCACCAAAACATTCCGAAAACCCCTCAAAACATAATAAAATCCCCCAAAAGAAACCAAACAATAACAGGAACACGGCAACAGATTGGCAAGCAAGAGACGGAGAGCGCGGCACCTTGTAGGAGGCGAAGAAGGAAGCCGCACAACACCTGCACTGTGTCTGCACCTTTCAAACTGCTTGAAGATAGTGGCCTGCCTCTTCAATTGCCATTAGCATTCCAATGGAAGGTATTCTTGGACAACTTTGCTGTGCTTGCTGCTAGTTCTGCCCCAGCCTACCATAGATAACCTTGCTCTCCCCTTTAGGCTCTGAGATGCCCAGAACTTGTCAACTTCAAAGGGCAGGCCGGGCTACATCTACTCAGCTGGCACAGTTTCTTCTTGCTAGATCTAGTGGGAAAGCATTTTGCTGAGATGCAGAAGACAAGAAATGCAGAATACGGAGACGCGGAGCTGTCCCAAGTGCCGCTGCCAGGCGTCTTTCCACAGAAGGAGCGCCCCGGAGCGCACCGCAACCGCCACCATCATCTCTGCCCAAAGAGCCAAAATATTTTAAAACCCGCCAAAACTAATCAAAACATATTTTCAAACCCGCCAAAATAGAAAACCAGACAGAACTGATCAAAACATTCGGAAAAAAATCTGCCAAAACATGATAAAGCCCACCAAAGCTAATCCAAACACACCAAAAACTGGGCTAAACATAATCAAAACAAATCAAGACAAATCAAAACCTTCTAAAATCCCGCCAAAATATTTCAAAACCCGTCAAAACTAATCAAAACATTCCGAATACCAGGCAAAACATTCCAATTACCCGCCAAAATATTTGAAAACCTGCCAAAAGGAATCCAAACATTCCAAAACCTGCCAACACAATCAAAACAACACAAGAGAATACTGAACATTCTAAAAGCCAACCAAAACATTTCGAAAACCCGCCAAAACATCATAAAAACAAATCAAAACCAACCAAAATATTCCGAAAACCCGACAAAATAATTTAGAACCAGCCAAAACTGATCCAAACATTCTGAAAAGATGCCAAAACACTAGAAAACCAGTCAGAAGTGATCAAAACGTTCAAGAACTTGCCAAAACATAATCAAAACAAATGAAAGCAAACCAAAACATTCCAAATACCTGCCAAAATATTTGAAAAGCTGCCAAAACGAATCCAAACATTCCAAAACCAACCAACACAATAAAAACAACCCAAGAGAATGCAAAACATTCTATAAAGCCAACCAAAACATTCCGAAAACCCGCCAAAACATCATAAAAACAAATCAAAACCAACCAAAACATTCCAAAAACCCGACAAAATAGTTTAGAACCAGCCAAAACTGATCCAAACATTCTGAAAAGATGCCAAAACACTAGAAAACCAGTCAGAAGTGATCAAAACGTTCAAGAACTTGCCAAAACATAATCAAAACAAATGAAAGCAAACCAAAACATTCCAAATACCTGCCAAAATATTCCGAAAAGCCACCAAAACGAATCCAAACATTCCAAAACCTGCCAACACAATAAAAACAAAACAAGAGAAAACAAAACACTCTAAAACACCACCAAAACATTCCAAAAACCCCTCAAAACATAATAAAATCCCCCAAAAGAAACCAAACAATAACAGGAACACGGCAACAGATTGGCAAGCAAGAGACGGAGAGCGCGGCACCTTGTAGGAGGCGAAGAAGGAAGCCGCACAACACCTGCACTGTGTCTGCACCTTTCAAACTGCTTGAAGATAGTGGCCTGCCTCTTCAATTGCCATTAGCATTCCAATGGAAGGTATTCTTGGACAACTTTGCTGTGCTTGCTGCTAGTTCTGCCCCAGCCTACCATAGATAACCTTGCTCTCCCCTTTAGGCTCTGAGATGCCCAGAACTTGTCAACTTCAAAGGGCGGGCCGGGCTACATCTACTCAGCTGGCACAGTTTCTTCTTGCTAGATCCAGTGGGAAAGCATTTTGCTGAGATGCAGAAGACAAGAAATGCAGAATACGGAGACGCGGAGCTGTCCCAAGTGCCGCTGCCAGGCGTCTTTCCACAGAAGGAGCGCCCCGGAGCGCACCGCAACCGCCACCATCATCTCTGCCCAAAGAGCCAAAATATTTTAAAACCCGCCAAAACTAATCAAAACATATTTTCAAACCCGCCAAAATAGAAAACCAGACAGAACTGATCAAAACATTCGGAAAAAAATCTGCCAAAACATGATAAAGCCCACCAAAGCTAATCCAAACACACCAAAAACTGGGCTAAACATAATCAAAACAAATCAAGACAAATCAAAACCTTCTAAAATCCCGCCAAAATATTTCAAAACCCGTCAAAACTAATCAAAACATTCCGAATACCAGGCAAAACATTCCAATTACCCGCCAAAATATTTGAAAACCTGCCAAAAGGAATCCAAACATTCCAAAACCTGCCAACACAATCAAAACAACACAAGAGAATACTGAACATTCTAAAAGCCAACCAAAACATTTCGAAAACCCGCCAAAACATCATAAAAACAAATCAAAACCAACCAAAATATTCCGAAAACCCGACAAAATCATTTAGAACCAGCCAAAACTGATCCAAACATTCTGAAAAGATGCCAAAACACTAGAAAACCAGTCAGAAGTGATCAAAACGTTCAAGAACTTGCCAAAACATAATCAAAACAAATGAAAGCAAACCAAAACATTCCAAATACCTGCCAAAATATTTGAAAAGCCGCCAAAACGAATCCAAACATTCCAAAACCAACCAACACAATAAAAACAACCCAAGAGAATGCAAAACATTCTATAAAGCCAACCAAAACATTCCGAAAACCCGCCAAAACATCATAAAAACAAATCAAAACCAACCAAAACATTCCAAAAACCCGACAAAATAGTTTAGAACCAGCCAAAACTGATCCAAACATTCTGAAAAGATGCCAAAACACTAGAAAACCAGTCAGAAGTGATCAAAACGTTCAAGAACTTGCCAAAACATAATCAAAACAAATGAAAGCAAACCAAAACATTCCAAATACCTGCCAAAATATTCCGAAAAGCCACCAAAACGAATCCAAACATTCCAAAACCTGCCAACACAATCAAAACAAAACAAGAGAAAACAAAACACTCTAAAACACCACCAAAACATTCCAAAAACCCCTCAAAACATAATAAAATCCCCCAAAAGAAACCAAACAATAACAGGAACACGGCAACAGATTGGCAAGCAAGAGACGGAGAGCGCGGCACCTTGTAGGAGGCGAAGAAGGAAGCCGCACAACACCTGCACTGTGTCTGCACCTTTCAAACTGCTTGAAGATAGTGGCCTGCCTCTTCAATTGCCATTAGCATTCCAATGGAAGGTATTCTTGGACAACTTTGCTGTGCTTGCTGCTAGTTCTGCCCCAGCCTACCATAGATAACCTTGCTCTCCCCTTTAGGCTCTGAGATGCCCAGAACTTGTCAACTTCAAAGGGCGGGCCGGGCTACATCTACTCAGCTGGCACAGTTTCTTCTTGCTAGATCCAGTGGGAAAGCATTTTGCTGAGATGCAGAAGACAAGAAATGCAGAATACGGAGACGCGGAGCTGTCCCAAGTGCCGCTGCCAGGCGTCTTTCCACAGAAGGAGCGCCCCGGAGCGCACCGCAACCGCCACCATCATCTCTGCCCAAAGAGCCAAAATATTTTAAAACCCGCCAAAACTAATCAAAACATATTTTCAAACCCGCCAAAATAGAAAACCAGACAGAACTGATCAAAACATTCGGAAAAAAATCTGCCAAAACATGATAAAGCCCACCAAAGCTAATCCAAACACACCAAAAACTGGGCTAAACATAATCAAAACAAATCAAGACAAATCAAAACCTTCTAAAATCCCGCCAAAATATTTCAAAACCCGTCAAAACTAATCAAAACATTCCGAATACCAGGCAAAACATTCCAATTACCCGCCAAAATATTTGAAAACCTGCCAAAAGGAATCCAAACATTCCAAAACCTGCCAACACAATCAAAACAACACAAGAGAATACTGAACATTCTAAAAGCCAACCAAAACATTTCGAAAACCCGCCAAAACATCATAAAAACAAATCAAAACCAACCAAAATATTCCGAAAACCCGACAAAATAATTTAGAACCAGCCAAAACTGATCCAAACATTCTGAAAAGATGCCAAAACACTAGAAAACCAGTCAGAAGTGATCAAAACGTTCAAGAACTTGCCAAAACATAATCAAAACAAATGAAAGCAAACCAAAACATTCCAAATACCTGCCAAAATATTTGAAAAGCTGCCAAAACGAATCCAAACATTCCAAAACCAACCAACACAATAAAAACAACCCAAGAGAATGCAAAACATTCTATAAAGCCAACCAAAACATTCCGAAAACCCGCCAAAACATCATAAAAACAAATCAAAACCAACCAAAACATTCCAAAAACCCGACAAAATAGTTTAGAACCAGCCAAAACTGATCCAAACATTCTGAAAAGATGCCAAAACACTAGAAAACCAGTCAGAAGTGATCAAAACGTTCAAGAACTTGCCAAAACATAATCAAAACAAATGAAAGCAAACCAAAACATTCCAAATACCTGCCAAAATATTCCGAAAAGCCACCAAAACGAATCCAAACATTCCAAAACCTGCCAACACAATAAAAACAAAACAAGAGAAAACAAAACACTCTAAAACACCACCAAAACATTCCAAAAACCCCTCAAAACATAATAAAATCCCCCAAAAGAAACCAAACAATAACAGGAACACGGCAACAGATTGGCAAGCAAGAGACGGAGAGCGCGGCACCTTGTAGGAGGCGAAGAAGGAAGCCGCACAACACCTGCACTGTGTCTGCACCTTTCAAACTGCTTGAAGATAGTGGCCTGCCTCTTCAATTGCCATTAGCATTCCAATGGAAGGTATTCTTGGACAACTTTGCTGTGCTTGCTGCTAGTTCTGCCCCAGCCTACCATAGATAACCTTGCTCTCCCCTTTAGGCTCTGAGATGCCCAGAACTTGTCAACTTCAAAGGGCGGGCCGGGCTACATCTACTCAGCTGGCACAGTTTCTTCTTGCTAGATCCAGTGGGAAAGCATTTTGCTGAGATGCAGAAGACAAGAAATGCAGAATACGGAGACGCGGAGCTGTCCCAAGTGCCGCTGCCAGGCGTCTTTCCACAGAAGGAGCGCCCCGGAGCGCACCGCAACCGCCACCATCATCTCTGCCCAAAGAGCCAAAATATTTTAAAACCCGCCAAAACTAATCAAAACATATTTTCAAACCCGCCAAAATAGAAAACCAGACAGAACTGATCAAAACATTCGGAAAAAAATCTGCCAAAACATGATAAAGCCCACCAAAGCTAATCCAAACACACCAAAAACTGGGCTAAACATAATCAAAACAAATCAAGACAAATCAAAACCTTCTAAAATCCCGCCAAAATATTTCAAAACCCGTCAAAACTAATCAAAACATTCCGAATACCAGGCAAAACATTCCAATTACCCGCCAAAATATTTGAAAACCTGCCAAAAGGAATCCAAACATTCCAAAACCTGCCAACACAATCAAAACAACACAAGAGAATACTGAACATTCTAAAAGCCAACCAAAACATTTCGAAAACCCGCCAAAACATCATAAAAACAAATCAAAACCAACCAAAATATTCCGAAAACCCGACAAAATCATTTAGAACCAGCCAAAACTGATCCAAACATTCTGAAAAGATGCCAAAACACTAGAAAACCAGTCAGAAGTGATCAAAACGTTCAAGAACTTGCCAAAACATAATCAAAACAAATGAAAGCAAACCAAAACATTCCAAATACCTGCCAAAATATTTGAAAAGCCGCCAAAACGAATCCAAACATTCCAAAACCAACCAACACAATAAAAACAACCCAAGAGAATGCAAAACATTCTATAAAGCCAACCAAAACATTCCGAAAACCCGCCAAAACATCATAAAAACAAATCAAAACCAACCAAAACATTCCAAAAACCCGACAAAATAGTTTAGAACCAGCCAAAACTGATCCAAACATTCTGAAAAGATGCCAAAACACTAGAAAACCAGTCAGAAGTGATCAAAACGTTCAAGAACTTGCCAAAACATAATCAAAACAAATGAAAGCAAACCAAAACATTCCAAATACCTGCCAAAATATTCCGAAAAGCCACCAAAACGAATCCAAACATTCCAAAACCTGCCAACACAATCAAAACAAAACAAGAGAAAACAAAACACTCTAAAACACCACCAAAACATTCCAAAAACCCCTCAAAACATAATAAAATCCCCCAAAAGAAACCAAACAATAACAGGAACACGGCAACAGATTGGCAAGCAAGAGACGGAGAGCGCGGCACCTTGTAGGAGGCGAAGAAGGAAGCCGCACAACACCTGCACTGTGTCTGCACCTTTCAAACTGCTTGAAGATAGTGGCCTGCCTCTTCAATTGCCATTAGCATTCCAATGGAAGGTATTCTTGGACAACTTTGCTGTGCTTGCTGCTAGTTCTGCCCCAGCCTACCATAGATAACCTTGCTCTCCCCTTTAGGCTCTGAGATGCCCAGAACTTGTCAACTTCAAAGGGCGGGCCGGGCTACATCTACTCAGCTGGCACAGTTTCTTCTTGCTAGATCCAGTGGGAAAGCATTTTGCTGAGATGCAGAAGACAAGAAATGCAGAATACGGAGACGCGGAGCTGTCCCAAGTGCCGCTGCCAGGCGTCTTTCCACAGAAGGAGCGCCCCGGAGCGCACCGCAACCGCCACCATCATCTCTGCCCAAAGAGCCAAAATATTTTAAAACCCGCCAAAACTAATCAAAACATATTTTCAAACCCGCCAAAATAGAAAACCAGACAGAACTGATCAAAACATTCGGAAAAAAATCTGCCAAAACATGATAAAGCCCACCAAAGCTAATCCAAACACACCAAAAACTGGGCTAAACATAATCAAAACAAATCAAGACAAATCAAAACCTTCTAAAATCCCGCCAAAATATTTCAAAACCCGTCAAAACTAATCAAAACATTCCGAATACCAGGCAAAACATTCCAATTACCCGCCAAAATATTTGAAAACCTGCCAAAAGGAATCCAAACATTCCAAAACCTGCCAACACAATCAAAACAACACAAGAGAATACTGAACATTCTAAAAGCCAACCAAAACATTTCGAAAACCCGCCAAAACATCATAAAAACAAATCAAAACCAACCAAAATATTCCGAAAACCCGACAAAATCATTTAGAACCAGCCAAAACTGATCCAAACATTCTGAAAAGATGCCAAAACACTAGAAAACCAGTCAGAAGTGATCAAAACGTTCAAGAACTTGCCAAAACATAATCAAAACAAATGAAAGCAAACCAAAACATTCCAAATACCTGCCAAAATATTTGAAAAGCCGCCAAAACGAATCCAAACATTCCAAAACCAACCAACACAATAAAAACAACCCAAGAGAATGCAAAACATTCTATAAAGCCAACCAAAACATTCCGAAAACCCGCCAAAACATCATAAAAACAAATCAAAACCAACCAAAACATTCCAAAAACCCGACAAAATAGTTTAGAACCAGCCAAAACTGATCCAAACATTCTGAAAAGATGCCAAAACACTAGAAAACCAGTCAGAAGTGATCAAAACGTTCAAGAACTTGCCAAAACATAATCAAAACAAATGAAAGCAAACCAAAACATTCCAAATACCTGCCAAAATATTCCGAAAAGCCACCAAAACGAATCCAAACATTCCAAAACCTGCCAACACAATAAAAACAAAACAAGAGAAAACAAAACACTCTAAAACACCACCAAAACATTCCAAAAACCCCTCAAAACATAATAAAATCCCCCAAAAGAAACCAAACAATAACAGGAACACGGCAACAGATTGGCAAGCAAGAGACGGAGAGCGCGGCACCTTGTAGGAGGCGAAGAAGGAAGCCGCACAACACCTGCACTGTGTCTGCACCTTTCAAACTGCTTGAAGATAGTGGCCTGCCTCTTCAATTGCCATTAGCATTCCAATGGAAGGTATTCTTGGACAACTTTGCTGTGCTTGCTGCTAGTTCTGCCCCAGCCTACCATAGATAACCTTGCTCTCCCCTTTAGGCTCTGAGATGCCCAGAACTTGTCAACTTCAAAGGGCGGGCCGGGCTACATCTACTCAGCTGGCACAGTTTCTTCTTGCTAGATCCAGTGGGAAAGCATTTTGCTGAGATGCAGAAGACAAGAAATGCAGAATACGGAGACGCGGAGCTGTCCCAAGTGCCGCTGCCAGGCGTCTTTCCACAGAAGGAGCGCCCCGGAGCGCACCGCAACCGCCACCATCATCTCTGCCCAAAGAGCCAAAATATTTTAAAACCCGCCAAAACTAATCAAAACATATTTTCAAACCCGCCAAAATAGAAAACCAGACAGAACTGATCAAAACATTCGGAAAAAAATCTGCCAAAACATGATAAAGCCCACCAAAGCTAATCCAAACACACCAAAAACTGGGCTAAACATAATCAAAACAAATCAAGACAAATCAAAACCTTCTAAAATCCCGCCAAAATATTTCAAAACCCGTCAAAACTAATCAAAACATTCCGAATACCAGGCAAAACATTCCAATTACCCGCCAAAATATTTGAAAACCTGCCAAAAGGAATCCAAACATTCCAAAACCTGCCAACACAATCAAAACAACACAAGAGAATACTGAACATTCTAAAAGCCAACCAAAACATTTCGAAAACCCGCCAAAACATCATAAAAACAAATCAAAACCAACCAAAATATTCCGAAAACCCGACAAAATCATTTAGAACCAGCCAAAACTGATCCAAACATTCTGAAAAGATGCCAAAACACTAGAAAACCAGTCAGAAGTGATCAAAACGTTCAAGAACTTGCCAAAACATAATCAAAACAAATGAAAGCAAACCAAAACATTCCAAATACCTGCCAAAATATTTGAAAAGCCGCCAAAACGAATCCAAACATTCCAAAACCAACCAACACAATAAAAACAACCCAAGAGAATGCAAAACATTCTATAAAGCCAACCAAAACATTCCGAAAACCCGCCAAAACATCATAAAAACAAATCAAAACCAACCAAAACATTCCAAAAACCCGACAAAATAGTTTAGAACCAGCCAAAACTGATCCAAACATTCTGAAAAGATGCCAAAACACTAGAAAACCAGTCAGAAGTGATCAAAACGTTCAAGAACTTGCCAAAACATAATCAAAACAAATGAAAGCAAACCAAAACATTCCAAATACCTGCCAAAATATTCCGAAAAGCCACCAAAACGAATCCAAACATTCCAAAACCTGCCAACACAATAAAAACAAAACAAGAGAAAACAAAACACTCTAAAACACCACCAAAACATTCCGAAAACCCCTCAAAACATAATAAAAACCCCCAAAAGAAACCAAAGAATAAGAGGAACACGGCAACAGATTGGCAAGCAAGAGACGGAGAGCGCGGCACCTTGTAGGAGGCGAAGAAGGAAGCCGCACAACACCTGCACTGTGTCTGCACCTTTCAAACTGCTTGAAGATAGTGGCCTGCCTCTTCAATTGCCATTAGCATTCCAATGGAAGGTATTCTTGGACAACTTTGCTGTGCTTGCTGCTAGTTCTGCCCCAGCCTACCATAGATAACCTTGCTCTCCCCTTTAGGCTCTGAGATGCCCAGAACTTGTCAACTTCAAAGGGCAGGCCGGGCTACATCTACTCAGCTGGCACAGTTTCTTCTTGCTAGATCTAGTGGGAAAGCATTTTGCTGAGATGCAGAAGACAAGAAATGCAGAATACGGAGACGCGGAGCTGTCCCAAGTGCCGCTGCCAGGCGTCTTTCCACAGAAGGAGCGCCCCGGAGCGCACCGCAACCGCCACCATCATCTCTGCCCAAAGAGCCAAAATATTTTAAAACCCGCCAAAACTAATCAAAACATATTTTCAAACCCGCCAAAATAGAAAACCAGACAGAACTGATCAAAACATTCGGAAAAAAATCTGCCAAAACATGATAAAGCCCACCAAAGCTAATCCAAACACACCAAAAACTGGGCTAAACATAATCAAAACAAATCAAGACAAATCAAAACCTTCTAAAATCCCGCCAAAATATTTCAAAACCCGTCAAAACTAATCAAAACATTCCGAATACCAGGCAAAACATTCCAATTACCCGCCAAAATATTTGAAAACCTGCCAAAAGGAATCCAAACATTCCAAAACCTGCCAACACAATCAAAACAACACAAGAGAATACTGAACATTCTAAAAGCCAACCAAAACATTTCAAAAACCCGCCAAAACATCATAAAAACAAATCAAAACCAACCAAAATATTCCGAAAACCCGACAAAATAATTTAGAACCAGCCAAAACTGATCCAAACATTCTGAAAAGATGCCAAAACACTAGAAAACCAGTCAGAAGTGATCAAAACGTTCAAGAACTTGCCAAAACATAATCAAAACAAATGAAAGCAAACCAAAACATTCCAAATACCTGCCAAAATATTTGAAAAGCCGCCAAAACGAATCCAAACATTCCAAAACCAACCAACACAATAAAAACAACCCAAGAGAATGCAAAACATTCTATAAAGCCAACCAAAACATTCCGAAAACCCGCCAAAACATCATAAAAACAAATCAAAACCAACCAAAACATTCCAAAAACCCGACAAAATAGTTTAGAACCAGCCAAAACTGATCCAAACATTCTGAAAAGATGCCAAAACACTAGAAAACCAGTCAGAAGTGATCAAAACGTTCAAGAACTTGCCAAAACATAATCAAAACAAATGAAAGCAAACCAAAACATTCCAAATACCTGCCAAAATATTCCGAAAAGCCACCAAAACGAATCCAAACATTCCAAAACCTGCCAACACAATCAAAACAAAACAAGAGAAAACAAAACACTCTAAAACACCACCAAAACATTCCAAAAACCCCTCAAAACATAATAAAATCCCCCAAAAGAAACCAAACAATAACAGGAACACGGCAACAGATTGGCAAGCAAGAGACGGAGAGCGCGGCACCTTGTAGGAGGCGAAGAAGGAAGCCGCACAACACCTGCACTGTGTCTGCACCTTTCAAACTGCTTGAAGATAGTGGCCTGCCTCTTCAATTGCCATTAGCATTCCAATGGAAGGTATTCTTGGACAACTTTGCTGTGCTTGCTGCTAGTTCTGCCCCAGCCTACCATAGATAACCTTGCTCTCCCCTTTAGGCTCTGAGATGCCCAGAACTTGTCAACTTCAAAGGGCGGGCCGGGCTACATCTACTCAGCTGGCACAGTTTCTTCTTGCTAGATCCAGTGGGAAAGCATTTTGCTGAGATGCAGAAGACAAGAAATGCAGAATACGGAGACGCGGAGCTGTCCCAAGTGCCGCTGCCAGGCGTCTTTCCACAGAAGGAGCGCCCCGGAGCGCACCGCAACCGCCACCATCATCTCTGCCCAAAGAGCCAAAATATTTTAAAACCCGCCAAAACTAATCAAAACATATTTTCAAACCCGCCAAAATAGAAAACCAGACAGAACTGATCAAAACATTCGGAAAAAAATCTGCCAAAACATGATAAAGCCCACCAAAGCTAATCCAAACACACCAAAAACTGGGCTAAACATAATCAAAACAAATCAAGACAAATCAAAACCTTCTAAAATCCCGCCAAAATATTTCAAAACCCGTCAAAACTAATCAAAACATTCCGAATACCAGGCAAAACATTCCAATTACCCGCCAAAATATTTGAAAACCTGCCAAAAGGAATCCAAACATTCCAAAACCTGCCAACACAATAAAAACAACACAAGAGAATACTGAACATTCTAAAAGCCAACCAAAACATTTCAAAAACCCGCCAAAACATCATAAAAACAAATCAAAACCAACCAAAATATTCCGAAAACCCGACAAAATAATTTAGAACCAGCCAAAACTGATCCAAACATTCTGAAAAGATGCCAAAACACTAGAAAACCAGTCAGAAGTGATCAAAACGTTCAAGAACTTGCCAAAACATAATCAAAACAAATGAAAGCAAACCAAAACATTCCAAATACCTGCCAAAATATTTGAAAAGCCGCCAAAACGAATCCAAACATTCCAAAACCAACCAACACAATAAAAACAACCCAAGAGAATGCAAAACATTCTATAAAGCCAACCAAAATATTCCGAAAACCCGCCAAAATAGTTTAGACCCGCAAAACTGATCAAAACATTCTGAAAAGATGCCAAAACATTAGAAAACCAGCCAGAACTGATCAAAACATTCCAAAAACTTGGCAAAACATCATAAAAACAAATCAAAACCAACCAAAACATTCCGAAAACCCGACAAAATCATTTAGAACCAGCCAAAACTGATCCAAACATTCTGAAAAGATGCCAAAACACTAGAAAACCAGTCAGAAGTGATCAAAACGTTCAAGAACTTGCCAAAACATAATCAAAACAAATGAAAGCAAACCAAAACATTCCAAATACCTGCCAAAATATTCCGAAAAGCCACCAAAACGAATCCAAACATTCCAAAACCTGCCAACACAATAAAAACAAAACAAGAGAAAACAAAACACTCTAAAACACCACCAAAACATTCCGAAAACCCCTCAAAACATAATAAAATCCCCCAAAAGAAACCAAACAATAACAGGAACACGGCAACAGATTGGCAAGCAAGAGACAGAGAGCGCGGCACCTTGTAGGAGGCGAAGAAGGAAGCCGCACAACACCTGCACTGTGTCTGCACCTTTCAAACTGCTTGAAGATAGTGGCCTGCCTCTTCAATTGCCATTAGCATTCCAATGGAAGGTATTCTTGGACAACTTTGCTGTGCTTGCTGCTAGTTCTGCCCCAGCCTACCATAGATAACCTTGCTCTCCCCTTTAGGCTCTGAGATGCCCAGAACTTGTCAACTTCAAAGGGCGGGCCGGGCTACATCTACTCAGCTGGCACAGTTTCTTCTTGCTAGATCTAGTGGGAAAGCATTTTGCTGAGATGCAGAAGACAAGAAATGCAGAATACGGAGACGCGGAGCTGTCCCAAGTGCCGCTGCCAGGCGTCTTTCCACAGAAGGAGCGCCCCGGAGCGCACCGCAACCGCCACCATCATCTCTGCCCAAAGAGCCAAAATATTTTAAAACCCGCCAAAACTAATCAAAACATATTTTCAAACCCGCCAAAATAGAAAACCAGACAGAACTGATCAAAACATTCGGAAAAAAATCTGCCAAAACATGATAAAGCCCACCAAAGCTAATCCAAACACACCAAAAACTGGGCTAAACATAATCAAAACAAATCAAGACAAATCAAAACCTTCTAAAATCCCGCCAAAATATTTCAAAACCCGTCAAAACTAATCAAAACATTCCGAATACCAGGCAAAACATTCCAATTACCCGCCAAAATATTTGAAAACCTGCCAAAAGGAATCCAAACATTCCAAAACCTGCCAACACAATCAAAACAACACAAGAGAATACTGAACATTCTAAAAGCCAACCAAAACATTCCGAAATCCAGCCAAAACATAATAGAAACAAATCAAAACCAACCAAAACATTCCAAAAACCCGACAAAATAATTTAGAACCTGCCAAAACTGATCCAAACATTCTGAAAAGATGCCAAAACACTAGAAAACCAGTCAGAAGTGATCAAAACGTTCAAGAACTTGCCAAAACATAATCAAAACAAATGAAAGCAAACCAAAACATTCCAAATACCTGCCAAAATATTTGAAAAGCCGCCAAAACGAATCCAAACATTCCAAAACCAACCAACATAATAAAAACAACCCAAGAGAATGCAAAACATTCTATAAAGCCAACCAAAATATTCCGAAAACCCGCCAAAATAGTTTAGACCCGCAAAACTGATCAAAACATTCTGAAAAGATGCCAAAACATTAGAAAACCAGCCAGAACTGATCAAAACATTCCAAAAACTTGGCAAAACATCATAAAAACAAATCAAAACCAACCAAAACATTCCGAAAACCCGACAAAATCATTTAGAACCAGCCAAAACTGATCCAAACATTCTGAAAAGATGCCAAAACACTAGAAAACCAGTCAGAAGTGATTGAAACGTTCAAGAACTTGCCAAAACATAATCAAAACAAATGAAAGCAAACCAAAACATTCCAAATACCTGCCAAAATATTTGAAAACCCGCCAAAACGAATCCAAACATTCCAAAACCTGCCAACACAATAAAAACAAAACAAGAGAAAACAAAACACTCTAAAACACCACCAAAACATTCCGAAAACCCCTCAAAACATAATAAAATCCCCCAAAAGAAACCAAACAATAACAGGAACACGGCAACAGATTGGCAAGCAAGAGACAGAGAGCGCGGCACCTTGTAGGAGGCGAAGAAGGAAGCCGCACAACACCTGCACTGTGTCTGCACCTTTCAAACTGCTTGAAGATAGTGGCCTGCCTCTTCAATTGCCATTAGCATTCCAATGGAAGGTATTCTTGGACAACTTTGCTGTGCTTGCTGCTAGTTCTGCCCCAGCCTACCATAGATAACCTTGCTCTCCCCTTTAGGCTCTGAGATGCCCAGAACTTGTCAACTTCAAAGGGCAGGCCGGGCTACATCTACTCAGCTGGCACAGTTTCTTCTTGCTAGATCTAGTGGGAAAGCATTTTGCTGAGATGCAGAAGACAAGAAATGCAGAATACGGAGACGCGGAGCTGTCCCAAGTGCCGCTGCCAGGCGTCTTTCCACAGAAGGAGCGCCCCGGAGCGCACCGCAACCGCCACCATCATCTCTGCCCAAAGAGCCAAAATATTTTAAAACCCGCCAAAACTAATCAAAACATATTTTCAAACCCGCCAAAATAGAAAACCAGACAGAACTGATCAAAACATTCGGAAAAAAATCTGCCAAAACATGATAAAGCCCACCAAAGCTAATCCAAACACACCAAAAACTGGGCTAAACATAATCAAAACAAATCAAGACAAATCAAAACCTTCTAAAATCCCGCCAAAATATTTCAAAACCCGTCAAAACTAATCAAAACATTCCGAATACCAGGCAAAACATTCCAATTACCCGCCAAAATATTTGAAAACCTGCCAAAAGGAATCCAAACATTCCAAAACCTGCCAACACAATAAAAACAACACAAGAGAATACTGAACATTCTAAAAGCCAACCAAAACATTTCGAAAACCCGCCAAAACATCATAAAAACAAATCAAAACCAACCAAAATATTCCGAAAACCCGACAAAATCATTTAGAACCAGCCAAAACTGATCCAAACATTCTGAAAAGATGCCAAAACACTAGAAAACCAGTCAGAAGTGATCAAAACGTTCAAGAACTTGCCAAAACATAATCAAAACAAATGAAAGCAAACCAAAACATTCCAAATACCTGCCAAAATATTTGAAAAGCTGCCAAAACGAATCCAAACATTCCAAAACCAACCAACACAATAAAAACAACCCAAGAGAATGCAAAACATTCTATAAAGCCAACCAAAACATTCCGAAAACCCGCCAAAACATCATAAAAACAAATCAAAACCAACCAAAACATTCCAAAAACCCGACAAAATAGTTTAGAACCAGCCAAAACTGATCCAAACATTCTGAAAAGATGCCAAAACACTAGAAAACCAGTCAGAAGTGATCAAAACGTTCAATAACTTGCCAAAACATAATCAAAACAAATGAAAGCAAACCAAAACATTCCAAATACCTGCCAAAATATTCCGAAAAGCCACCAAAACGAATCCAAACATTCCAAAACCTGCCAACACAATAAAAACAAAACAAGAGAAAACAAAACACTCTAAAACACCACCAAAACATTCCGAAAACCCCTCAAAACATAATAAAATCCCCCAAAAGAAACCAAACAATAACAGGAACACGGCAACAGATTGGCAAGCAAGAGACGGAGAGCGCGGCACCTTGTAGGAGGCGAAGAAGGAAGCCGCACAACACCTGCACTGTGTCTGCACCTTTCAAACTGCTTGAAGATAGTGGCCTGCCTCTTCAATTGCCATTAGCATTCCAATGGAAGGTATTCTTGGACAACTTTGCTGTGCTTGCTGCTAGTTCTGCCCCAGCCTACCATAGATAACCTTGCTCTCCCCTTTAGGCTCTGAGATGCCCAGAACTTGTCAACTTCAAAGGGCGGGCCGGGCTACATCTACTCAGCTGGCACAGTTTCTTCTTGCTAGATCTAGTGGGAAAGCATTTTGCTGAGATGCAGAAGACAAGAAATGCAGAATACGGAGACGCGGAGCTGTCCCAAGTGCCGCTGCCAGGCGTCTTTCCACAGAAGGAGCGCCCCGGAGCGCACCGCAACCGCCACCATCATCTCTGCCCAAAGAGCCAAAATATTTTAAAACCCGCCAAAACTAATCAAAACATATTTTCAAACCCGCCAAAATAGAAAACCAGACAGAACTGATCAAAACATTCGGAAAAAAATCTGCCAAAACATGATAAAGCCCACCAAAGCTAATCCAAACACACCAAAAACTGGGCTAAACATAATCAAAACAAATCAAGACAAATCAAAACCTTCTAAAATCCCGCCAAAATATTTCAAAACCCGTCAAAACTAATCAAAACATTCCGAATACCAGGCAAAACATTCCAATTACCCGCCAAAATATTTGAAAACCTGCCAAAAGGAATCCAAACATTCCAAAACCTGCCAACACAATAAAAACAACACAAGAGAATACTGAACATTCTAAAAGCCAACCAAAACATTTCAAAAACCCGCCAAAACATCATAAAAACAAATCAAAACCAACCAAAATATTCCGAAAACCCGACAAAATAATTTAGAACCAGCCAAAACTGATCCAAACATTCTGAAAAGATGCCAAAACACTAGAAAACCAGTCAGAAGTGATCAAAACGTTCAAGAACTTGCCAAAACATAATCAAAACAAATGAAAGCAAACCAAAACATTCCAAATACCTGCCAAAATATTTGAAAAGCCGCCAAAACGAATCCAAACATTCCAAAACCAACCAACACAATAAAAACAACCCAAGAGAATGCAAAACATTCTATAAAGCCAACCAAAATATTCCGAAAACCCGCCAAAATAGTTTAGACCCGCAAAACTGATCAAAACATTCTGAAAAGATGCCAAAACATTAGAAAACCAGCCAGAACTGATCAAAACATTCCAAAAACTTGGCAAAACATCATAAAAACAAATCAAAACCAACCAAAACATTCCTAAAACCCGACAAAATCATTTAGAACCAGCCAAAACTGATCCAAACATTCTGAAAAGATGCCAAAACACTAGAAAACCAGTCAGAAGTGATCAAAACGTTCAATAACTTGCCAAAACATAATCAAAACAAATGAAAGCAAACCAAAACATTCCAAATACCTGCCAAAATATTCCGAAAAGCCACCAAAACGAATCCAAACATTCCAAAACCTGCCAACACAATAAAAACAAAACAAGAGAAAACAAAACACTCTAAAACACCACCAAAACATTCCGAAAACCCCTCAAAACATAATAAAATCCCCCAAAAGAAACCAAACAATAACAGGAACACGGCAACAGATTGGCAAGCAAGAGACAGAGAGCGCGGCACCTTGTAGGAGGCGAAGAAGGAAGCCGCACAACACCTGCACTGTGTCTGCACCTTTCAAACTGCTTGAAGATAGTGGCCTGCCTCTTCAATTGCCATTAGCATTCCAATGGAAGGTATTCTTGGACAACTTTGCTGTGCTTGCTGCTAGTTCTGCCCCAGCCTACCATAGATAACCTTGCTCTCCCCTTTAGGCTCTGAGATGCCCAGAACTTGTCAACTTCAAAGGGCGGGCCGGGCTACATCTACTCAGCTGGCACAGTTTCTTCTTGCTAGATCTAGTGGGAAAGCATTTTGCTGAGATGCAGAAGACAAGAAATGCAGAATACGGAGACGCGGAGCTGTCCCAAGTGCCGCTGCCAGGCGTCTTTCCACAGAAGGAGCGCCCCGGAGCGCACCGCAACCGCCACCATCATCTCTGCCCAAAGAGCCAAAATATTTTAAAACCCGCCAAAACTAATCAAAACATATTTTCAAACCCGCCAAAATAGAAAACCAGACAGAACTGATCAAAACATTCGGAAAAAAATCTGCCAAAACATGATAAAGCCCACCAAAGCTAATCCAAACACACCAAAAACTGGGCTAAACATAATCAAAACAAATCAAGACAAATCAAAACCTTCTAAAATCCCGCCAAAATATTTCAAAACCCGTCAAAACTAATCAAAACATTCCGAATACCAGGCAAAACATTCCAATTACCCGCCAAAATATTTGAAAACCTGCCAAAAGGAATCCAAACATTCCAAAACCTGCCAACACAATAAAAACAAGACAAGAGAATACTGAACATTCTAAAAGCCAACCAAAACATTTCGAAAACCCGCCAAAACATCATAAAAACAAATCAAAACCAACCAAAATATTCCGAAAACCCGACAAAATAATTTAGAACCAGCCAAAACTGATCCAAACATTCTGAAAAGATGCCAAAACACTAGAAAACCAGTCAGAAGTGATCAAAACGTTCAAGAACTTGCCAAAACATAATCAAAACAAATGAAAGCAAACCAAAACATTCCAAATACCTGCCAAAATATTTGAAAAGCCGCCAAAACGAATCCAAACATTCCAAAACCAACCAACACAATAAAAACAACCCAAGAGAATGCAAAACATTCTATAAAGCCAACCAAAACATTCCGAAAACCCGCCAAAACATCATAAAAACAAATCAAAACCAACCAAAACATTCCAAAAACCCGACAAAATCATTTAGAACCAGCCAAAACTGATCCAAACATTCTGAAAAGATGCCAAAACACTAGAAAACCAGTCAGAAGTGATTGAAACGTTCAATAACTTGCCAAAACATAATCAAAACAAATGAAAGCAAACCAAAACATTCCAAATACCTGCCAAAATATTCCGAAAAGCCACCAAAACGAATCCAAACATTCCAAAACCTGCCAACACAATAAAAACAAAACAAGAGAAAACAAAACACTCTAAAACACCACCAAAACATTCCGAAAACCCCTCAAAACATAATAAAATCCCCCAAAAGAAACCAAACAATAACAGGAACACGGCAACAGATTGGCAAGCAAGAGACAGAGAGCGCGGCACCTTGTAGGAGGCGAAGAAGGAAGCCGCACAACACCTGCACTGTGTCTGCACCTTTCAAACTGCTTGAAGATAGTGGCCTGCCTCTTCAATTGCCATTAGCATTCCAATGGAAGGTATTCTTGGACAACTTTGCTGTGCTTGCTGCTAGTTCTGCCCCAGCCTACCATAGATAACCTTGCTCTCCCCTTTAGGCTCTGAGATGCCCAGAACTTGTCAACTGCAAAGGGCGGGCCGGGCTACATCTACTCAGCTGGCACAGTTTCTTCTTGCTAGATCTAGTGGGAAAGCATTTTGCTGAGATGCAGAAGACAAGAAATGCAGAATACGGAGACGCGGAGCTGTCCCAAGTGCCGCTGCCAGGCGTCTTTCCACAGAAGGAGCGCCCCGGAGCGCACCGCAACCGCCACCATCATCTCTGCCCAAAGAGCCAAAATATTTTAAAACCCGCCAAAACTAATCAAAACATATTTTCAAACCCGCCAAAATAGAAAACCAGACAGAACTGATCAAAACATTCGGAAAAAAATCTGCCAAAACATGATAAAGCCCACCAAAGCTAATCCAAACACACCAAAAACTGGGCTAAACATAATCAAAACAAATCAAGACAAATCAAAACCTTCTAAAATCCCGCCAAAATATTTCAAAACCCGTCAAAACTAATCAAAACATTCCGAATACCAGGCAAAACATTCCAATTACCCGCCAAAATATTTGAAAACCTGCCAAAAGGAATCCAAACATTCCAAAACCTGCCAACACAATAAAAACAACACAAGAGAATACTGAACATTCTAAAAGCCAACCAAAACATTTCGAAAACCCACCAAAACATCATAAAAACAAATCAAAACCAACCAAAATATTCCGAAAACCCGACAAAATCATTTAGAACCAGCCAAAACTGATCCAAACATTCTGAAAAGATGCCAAAACACTAGAAAACCAGTCAGAAGTGATCAAAACGTTCAAGAACTTGCCAAAACATAATCAAAACAAATGAAAGCAAACCAAAACATTCCAAATACCTGCCAAAATATTTGAAAAGCCGCCAAAACGAATCCAAACATTCCAAAACCAACCAACACAATAAAAACAACCCAAGAGAATGCAAAACATTCTATAAAGCCAACCAAAACATTCCGAAAACCCGCCAAAACATCATAAAAACAAATCAAAACCAACCAAAACATTCCAAAAACCCGACAAAATAGTTTAGAACCAGCCAAAACTGATCCAAACATTCTGAAAAGATGCCAAAACACTAGAAAACCAGTCAGAAGTGATCAAAACGTTCAAGAACTTGCCAAAACATAATCAAAACAATTGAAAGCAAACCAAAACATTCCAAATACCTGCCAAAATATTCCGAAAAGCCACCAAAACGAATCCAAACATTCCAAAACCTGCCAACACAATAAAAACAAAACAAGAGAAAACAAAACACTCTAAAACACCACCAAAACATTCCGAAAACCCCTCAAAACATAATAAAAACCCCCAAAAGAAACCAAAGAATAAGAGGAACACGGCAACAGATTGGCAAGCAAGAGACGGAGAGCGCGGCACCTTGTAGGAGGCGAAGAAGGAAGCCGCACAACACCTGCACTGTGTCTGCACCTTTCAAACTGCTTGAAGATAGTGGCCTGCCTCTTCAATTGCCATTAGCATTCCAATGGAAGCTATTCTTGGACAACTTTGCTGTGCTTGCTGCTAGTTCTGCCCCAGCCTACCATAGATAACCTTGCTCTCCCCTTTAGGCTCTGAGATGCCAAGAACTTGTCAACTTCAAAGGGCGGGCCGGGCTACATCTACTCAGCTGGCACAGTTTCTTCTTGCTAGATCTAGTGGGAAAGCATTTTGCTGAGATGCAGAAGACAAGAAATGCAGAATACGGAGACGCGGAGCTGTCCCAAGTGCCGCTGCCAGGCGTCTTTCCACAGAAGGAGCGCCCCGGAGCGCACCGCAACCGCCACCATCATCTCTGCCCAAAGAGCCAAAATATTTTAAAACCCGCCAAAACTAATCAAAACATATTTTCAAACCCGCCAAAATAGAAAACCAGACAGAACTGATCAAAACATTCGGAAAAAAATCTGCCAAAACATGATAAAGCCCACCAAAGCTAATCCAAACACACCAAAAACTGGGCTAAACATAATCAAAACAAATCAAGACAAATCAAAACCTTCTAAAAACCCGCCAAAATATTTCAAAACCCTCAAAACTAATCAAAACATTCCGAATACCAGGCAAAACATTCCAATTACCCGCCAAAATATTTGAAAACCTGCCAAAAGGAATCCAAACATTCCAAAACCTGCCAACACAATAAAAACAACACAAGAGAATACTGAACATTCTAAAAGCCAACCAAAACATTTCGAAAACCCGCCAAAACATCATAAAAACAAATCAAAACCAACCAAAATATTCCGAAAACCCGACAAAATAATTTAGAACCAGCCAAAACTGATCCAAACATTCTGAAAAGATGCCAAAACACTAGAAAACCAGTCAGAAGTGATCAAAACGTTCAAGAACTTGCCAAAACATAATCAAAACAAATGAAAGCAAACCAAAACATTCCAAATACCTGCCAAAATATTTGAAAAGCCGCCAAAACGAATCCAAACATTCCAAAACCAACCAACACAATAAAAACAACCCAAGAGAATGCAAAACATTCTATAAAGCCAACCAAAACATTCCGAAAACCCGCCAAAACATCATAAAAACAAATCAAAACCAACTAAAATATTCCGAAAACCCGACAAAATAGTTTAGAACCAGCCAAAACTGATCCAAACATTCTGAAAAGATGCCAAAACACTAGAAAACCAGTCAGAAGTGATCAAAACGTTCAAGAACTTGCCAAAACATAATCAAAACAAATGAAAGCAAACCAAAACATTCCAAATACCTGCCAAAATATTTGAAAAGCCGCCAAAACGAATCCAAACATTCCAAAACCAACCAACACAATAAAAACAACCCAAGAGAATGCAAAACATTCTATAAAGCCAACCAAAATATTCCGAAAACCCGCCAAAATAGTTTAGACCCGCAAAACTGATCAAAACATTCTGAAAAGATGCCAAAACATTAGAAAACCAGCCAGAACTGATCAAAACATTCCAAAAACTTGGCAAAACATCATAAAAACAAATCAAAACCAACCAAAACATTCCGAAAACCCGACAAAATCATTTAGAACCAGCCAAAACTGATCCAAACATTCTGAAAAGATGCCAAAACACTAGAAAACCAGTCAGAAGTGATTGAAACGTTCAATAACTTGCCAAAACATAATCAAAACAAATGAAAGCAAACCAAAACATTCCAAATACCTGCCAAAACATTTGAAAACCCGCCAAAACGAATCCAAACATTCCAAAACCTGCCAACACAATAAAAACAAAACAAGAGAAAACAAAACACTCTAAAACACCACCAAAACATTCCGAAAACCCCTCAAAACATAATAAAATCCCCCAAAAGAAACCAAACAATAACAGGAACACGGCAACAGATTGGCAAGCAAGAGACAGAGAGCGCGGCACCTTGTAGGAGGCGAAGAAGGAAGCCGCACAACACCTGCACTGTGTCTGCACCTTTCAAACTGCTTGAAGATAGTGGCCTGCCTCTTCAATTGCCATTAGCATTCCAATGGAAGGTATTCTTGGACAACTTTGCTGTGCTTGCTGCTAGTTCTGCCCCAGCCTACCATAGATAACCTTGCTCTCCCCTTTAGGCTCTGAGATGCCCAGAACTTGTCAACTTCAAAGGGCGGGCCGGGCTACATCTACTCAGCTGGCACAGTTTCTTCTTGCTAGACCTAGTGGGAAAGCATTTTGCTGAGATGCAGAAGACAAGAAATGCAGAATACGGAGACGCGGAGCTGTCCCAAGTGCCGCTGCCAGGCGTCTTTCCACAGAAGGAGCGCCCCGGAGCGCACCGCAACCGCCACCCTCATCTCTGCCCAAAGAGCCAAAATATTTTAAAACCCGCCAAAACTAATCAAAACATATTTTCAAACCCGCCAAAATAGAAAACCAGACAGAACTGATCAAAACATTCGAAAAAAAATCTGCCAAAACATGATAAAGCCCACCAAAGCTAATCCAAACACACCAAAAACTGGGCTAAACATAATCAAAACAAATCAAGACAAATCAAAACCTTCTAAAATCCCGCCAAAATATTTCAAAACCCGTCAAAACTAATCAAAACATTCCGAATACCAGGCAAAACATTCCAATTACCCGCCAAAATATTTGAAAACCTGCCAAAAGGAATCCAAACATTCCAAAACCTGCCAACACAATAAAAACAAGACAAGAGAATACTGAACATTCTAAAAGCCAACCAAAACATTTTGAAAACCCGCCAAAACATCATAAAAACAAATCAAAACCAACCAAAATATTCCGAAAACCCGACAAAATCATTTAGAACCAGCCAAAACTGATCCAAACATTCTGAAAAGATGCCAAAACACTAGAAAACCAGTCAGAAGTGATCAAAACGTTCAAGAACTTGCCAAAACATAATCAAAACAAATGAAAGCAAACCAAAACATTCCAAATACCTGCCAAAATATTTGAAAAGCCGCCAAAACGAATCCAAACATTCCAAAACCAACCAACACAATAAAAACAACCCAAGAGAATGCAAAACATTCTATAAAGCCAACCAAAACATTCCGAAAACCCGCCAAAAATCATAAAAACAAATCAAAACCAACCAAAACATTCCTAAAACCCGACAAAATCGTTTAGAACCAGCCAAAACTGATCCAAACATTCTGAAAAGATGCCAAAACACTAGAAAACCAGTCAGAAGTGATTGAAACGTTCAATAACTTGCCAAAACATAATCAAAACAAATGAAAGCAAACCAAAACATTCCAAATACCTGCCAAAATATTCCGAAAAGCCACCAAAACGAATCCAAACATTCCAAAACCTGCCAACACAATAAAAACAAAACAAGAGAAAACAAAACACTCTAAAACACCACCAAAACATTCCGAAAACCCCTCAAAACATAATAAAATCCCCCAAAAGAAACCAAACAATAACAGGAACACGGCAACAGATTGGCAAGCAAGAGACAGAGAGCGCGGCACCTTGTAGGAGGCGAAGAAGGAAGCCGCACAACACCTGCACTGTGTCTGCACCTTTCAAACTGCTTGAAGATAGTGGCCTGCCTCTTCAATTGCCATTAGCATTCCAATGGAAGGTATTCTTGGACAACTTTGCTGTGCTTGCTGCTAGTTCTGCCCCAGCCTACCATAGATAACCTTGCTCTCCCCTTTAGGCTCTGAGATGCCCAGAACTTGTCAACTTCAAAGGGCGGGCCGGGCTACATCTACTCAGCTGGCACAGTTTCTTCTTGCTAGATCTAGTGGGAAAGCATTTTGCTGAGATGCAGAAGACAAGAAATGCAGAATACGGAGACGCGGAGCTGTCCCAAGTGCCGCTGCCAGGCGTCTTTCCACAGAAGGAGCGCCCCGGAGCGCACCGCAACCGCCACCATCATCTCTGCCCAAAGAGCCAAAATATTTTCAAACCCGCCAAAACTAATCAAAACATATTTTCAAACCCGCCAAAATAGAAAACCAGACAGAACTGATCAAAACATTCGGAAAAAAATCTGCCAAAACATGATAAAGCCCACCAAAGCTAATCCAAACACACCAAAAACTGGGCTAAACATAATCAAAACAAATCAAGACAAATCAAAACCTTCTAAAATCCCGCCAAAATATTTCAAAACCCGTCAAAACTAATCAAAACATTCCGAATACCAGGCAAAACATTCCAATTACCCGCCAAAATATTTGAAAACCTGCCAAAAGGAATCCAAACATTCCAAAACCTGCCAACACAATAAAAACAACACAAGAGAATACTGAACATTCTAAAAGCCAACCAAAACATTTCGAAAACCCGCCAAAACATCATAAAAACAAATCAAAACCAACCAAAATATTCCGAAAACCCGACAAAATCATTTAGAACCAGCCAAAACTGATCCAAACATTCTGAAAAGATGCCAAAACACTAGAAAACCAGTCAGAAGTGATCAAAACGTTCAAGAACTTGCCAAAACATAATCAAAACAAATGAAAGCAAACCAAAACATTCCAAATACCTGCCAAAATATTTGAAAAGCTGCCAAAACGAATCCAAACATTCCAAAACCAACCAACACAATAAAAACAACCCAAGAGAATGCAAAACATTCTATAAAGCCAACCAAAACATTCCGAAAACCCGCCAAAACATCATAAAAACAAATCAAAACCAACCAAAACATTCCGAAAACCCGACAAAATCATTTAGAACCAGCCAAAACTGATCCAAACATTCTGAAAAGATGCCAAAACACTAGAAAACCAGTCAGAAGTGATCAAAACGTTCAATAACTTGCCAAAACATAATCAAAACAAATGAAAGCAAACCAAAACATTCCAAATACCTGCCAAAATATTCCGAAAAGCCACCAAAACGAATCCAAACATTCCAAAACCTGCCAACACAATAAAAACAAAACAAGAGAAAACAAAACACTCTAAAACACCACCAAAACATTCCGAAAACCCCTCAAAACATAATAAAATCCCCCAAAAGAAACCAAACAATAACAGGAACACGGCAACAGATTGGCAAGCAAGAGACGGAGAGCGCGGCACCTTGTAGGAGGCGAAGAAGGAAGCCGCACAACACCTGCACTGTGTCTGCACCTTTCAAACTGCTTGAAGATAGTGGCCTGCCTCTTCAATTGCCATTAGCATTCCAATGGAAGGTATTCTTGGACAACTTTGCTGTGCTTGCTGCTAGTTCTGCCCCAGCCTACCATAGATAACCTTGCTCTCCCCTTTAGGCTCTGAGATGCCCAGAACTTGTCAACTTCAAAGGGCGGGCCGGGCTACATCTACTCAGCTGGCACAGTTTCTTCTTGCTAGATCTAGTGGGAAAGCATTTTGCTGAGATGCAGAAGACAAGAAATGCAGAATACGGAGACGCGGAGCTGTCCCAAGTGCCGCTGCCAGGCGTCTTTCCACAGAAGGAGCGCCCCGGAGCGCACCGCAACCGCCACCATCATCTCTGCCCAAAGAGCCAAAATATTTTAAAACCCGCCAAAACTAATCAAAACATATTTTCAAACCCGCCAAAATAGAAAACCAGACAGAACTGATCAAAACATTCGGAAAAAAATCTGCCAAAACATGATAAAGCCCACCAAAGCTAATCCAAACACACCAAAAACTGGGCTAAACATAATCAAAACAAATCAAGACAAATCAAAACCTTCTAAAATCCCGCCAAAATATTTCAAAACCCGTCAAAACTAATCAAAACATTCCGAATACCAGGCAAAACATTCCAATTACCCGCCAAAATATTTGAAAACCTGCCAAAAGGAATCCAAACATTCCAAAACCTGCCAACACAATCAAAACAACACAAGAGAATACTGAACATTCTAAAAGCCAACCAAAACATTTCAAAAACCCGCCAAAACATCATAAAAACAAATCAAAACCAACCAAAATATTCCGAAAACCCGACAAAATAATTTAGAACCAGCCAAAACTGATCCAAACATTCTGAAAAGATGCCAAAACACTAGAAAACCAGTCAGAAGTGATCAAAACGTTCAAGAACTTGCCAAAACATAATCAAAACAAATGAAAGCAAACCAAAACATTCCAAATACCTGCCAAAATATTTGAAAAGCCGCCAAAACGAATCCAAACATTCCAAAACCAACCAACACAATAAAAACAACCCAAGAGAATGCAAAACATTCTATAAAGCCAACCAAAACATTCCGAAAACCCGCCAAAATAGTTTAGACCCGCAAAACTGATCAAAACATTCTGAAAAGATGCCAAAACATTAGAAAACCAGCCAGAACTGATCAAAACATTCCAAAAACTTGGCAAAACATCATAAAAACAAATCAAAACCAACCAAAACATTCCGAAAACCCGACAAAATCATTTAGAACCAGCCAAAACTGATCCAAACATTCTGAAAAGATGCCAAAACACTAGAAAACCAGTCAGAAGTGATTGAAACGTTCAATAACTTGCCAAAACATAATCAAAACAAATGAAAGCAAACCAAAACATTCCAAATACCTGCCAAAATATTCCGAAAAGCCACCAAAACGAATCCAAACATTCCAAAACCTGCCAACACAATAAAAACAAAACAAGAGAAAACAAAACACTCTAAAACACCACCAAAACATTCCGAAAACCCCTCAAAACATAATAAAATCCCCCAAAAGAAACCAAACAATAACAGGAACACGGCAACAGATTGGCAAGCAAGAGACAGAGAGCGCGGCACCTTGTAGGAGGCGAAGAAGGAAGCCGCACAACACCTGCACTGTGTCTGCACCTTTCAAACTGCTTGAAGATAGTGGCCTGCCTCTTCAATTGCCATTAGCATTCCAATGGAAGGTATTCTTGGACAACTTTGCTGTGCTTGCTGCTAGTTCTGCCCCAGCCTACCATAGATAACCTTGCTCTCCCCTTTAGGCTCTGAGATGCCCAGAACTTGTCAACTTCAAAGGGCGGGCCGGGCTACATCTACTCAGCTGGCACAGTTTCTTCTTGCTAGATCTAGTGGGAAAGCATTTTGCTGAGATGCAGAAGACAAGAAATGCAGAATACGGAGACGCGGAGCTGTCCCAAGTGCCGCTGCCAGGCGTCTTTCCACAGAAGGAGCGCCCCGGAGCGCACCGCAACCGCCACCATCATCTCTGCCCAAAGAGCCAAAATATTTTAAAACCCGCCAAAACTAATCAAAACATATTTTCAAACCCGCCAAAATAGAAAACCAGACAGAACTGATCAAAACATTCGGAAAAAAATCTGCCAAAACATGATAAAGCCCACCAAAGCTAATCCAAACACACCAAAAACTGGGCTAAACATAATCAAAACAAATCAAGACAAATCAAAACCTTCTAAAATCCCGCCAAAATATTTCAAAACCCGTCAAAACTAATCAAAACATTCCGAATACCAGGCAAAACATTCCAATTACCCGCCAAAATATTTGAAAACCTGCCAAAAGGAATCCAAACATTCCAAAACCTGCCAACACAATAAAAACAACACAAGAGAATACTGAACATTCTAAAAGCCAACCAAAACATTTTGAAAACCCGCCAAAACATCATAAAAACAAATCAAAACCAACCAAAATATTCCGAAAACCCGACAAAATCATTTAGAACCAGCCAAAACTGATCCAAACATTCTGAAAAGATGCCAAAACACTAGAAAACCAGTCAGAAGTGATCAAAACGTTCAAGAACTTGCCAAAACATAATCAAAACAAATGAAAGCAAACCAAAACATTCCAAATACCTGCCAAAATATTTGAAAAGCCGCCAAAACGAATCCAAACATTCCAAAACCAACCAACACAATAAAAACAACCCAAGAGAATGCAAAACATTCTATAAAGCCAACCAAAACATTCCGAAAACCCGCCAAAATAGTTTAGACCCGCAAAACTGATCAAAACATTCTGAAAAGATGCCAAAACATTAGAAAACCAGCCAGAACTGATCAAAACATTCCAAAAACTTGGCAAAACATCATAAAAACAAATCAAAACCAACCAAAACATTCCGAAAACCCGACAAAATCATTTAGAACCAGCCAAAACTGATCCAAACATTCTGAAAAGATGCCAAAACACTAGAAAACCAGTCAGAAGTGATTGAAACGTTCAATAACTTGCCAAAACATAATCAAAACAAATGAAAGCAAACCAAAACATTCCAAATACCTGCCAAAATATTTGAAAACCCGCCAAAACGAATCCAAACATTCCAAAACCTGCCAACACAATAAAAACAAAACAAGAGAAAACAAAACACTCTAAAACACCACCAAAACATTCCGAAAACCCCTCAAAACATAATAAAATCCCCCAAAAGAAACCAAACAATAACAGGAACACGGCAACAGATTGGCAAGCAAGAGACAGAGAGCGCGGCACCTTGTAGGAGGCGAAGAAGGAAGCCGCACAACACCTGCACTGTGTCTGCACCTTTCAAACTGCTTGAAGATAGTGGCCTGCCTCTTCAATTGCCATTAGCATTCCAATGGAAGGTATTCTTGGACAACTTTGCTGTGCTTGCTGCTAGTTCTGCCCCAGCCTACCATAGATAACCTTGCTCTCCCCTTTAGGCTCTGAGATGCCCAGAACTTGTCAACTTCAAAGGGCGGGCCGGGCTACATCTACTCAGCTGGCACAGTTTCTTCTTGCTAGATCTAGTGGGAAAGCATTTTGCTGAGATGCAGAAGACAAGAAATGCAGAATACGGAGACGCGGAGCTGTCCCAAGTGCCGCTGCCAGGCGTCTTTCCACAGAAGGAGCGCCCCGGAGCGCACCGCAACCGCCACCATCATCTCTGCCCAAAGAGCCAAAATATTTTAAAACCCGCCAAAACTAATCAAAACATATTTTCAAACCCGCCAAAATAGAAAACCAGACAGAACTGATCAAAACATTCGGAAAAAAATCTGCCAAAACATGATAAAGCCCACCAAAGCTAATCCAAACACACCAAAAACTGGGCTAAACATAATCAAAACAAATCAAGACAAATCAAAACCTTCTAAAATCCCGCCAAAATATTTCAAAACCCGTCAAAACTAATCAAAACATTCCGAATACCAGGCAAAACATTCCAATTACCCGCCAAAATATTTGAAAACCTGCCAAAAGGAATCCAAACATTCCAAAACCTGCCAACACAATAAAAACAACACAAGAGAATACTGAACATTCTAAAAGCCAACCAAAACATTTCGAAAACCCGCCAAAACATCATAAAAACAAATCAAAACCAACCAAAATATTCCGAAAACCCGACAAAATCATTTAGAACCAGCCAAAACTGATCCAAACATTCTGAAAAGATGCCAAAACACTAGAAAACCAGTCAGAAGTGATCAAAACGTTCAAGAACTTGCCAAAACATAATCAAAACAAATGAAAGCAAACCAAAACATTCCAAATACCTGCCAAAATATTTGAAAAGCCGCCAAAACGAATCCAAACATTCCAAAACCAACCAACACAATAAAAACAACCCAAGAGAATGCAAAACATTCTATAAAGCCAACCAAAACATTCCGAAAACCCGCCAAAACATCATAAAAACAAATCAAAACCAACCAAAACATTCCAAAAACCCGACAAAATAGTTTAGAACCAGCCAAAACTGATCCAAACATTCTGAAAAGATGCCAAAACACTAGAAAACCAGTCAGAAGTGATCAAAACGTTCAATAACTTGCCAAAACATAATCAAAACAAATGAAAGCAAACCAAAACATTCCAAATACCTGCCAAAATATTCCGAAAAGCCACCAAAACGAATCCAAACATTCCAAAACCTGCCAACACAATCAAAACAAAACAAGAGAAAACAAAACACTCTAAAACACCACCAAAACATTCCGAAAACCCCTCAAAACATAATAAAAACCCCCAAAAGAAACCAAAGAATAAGAGGAACACGGCAACAGATTGGCAAGCAAGAGACGGAGAGCGCGGCACCTTGTAGGAGGCGAAGAAGGAAGCCGCACAACACCTGCACTGTGTCTGCACCTTTCAAACTGCTTGAAGATAGTGGCCTGCCTCTTCAATTGCCATTAGCATTCCAATGGAAGGTATTCTTGGACAACTTTGCTGTGCTTGCTGCTAGTTCTGCCCCAGCCTACCATAGATAACCTTGCTCTCCCCTTTAGGCTCTGAGATGCCAAGAACTTGTCAACTTCAAAGGGCGGGCCGGGCTACATCTACTCAGCTGGCACAGTTTCTTCTTGCTAGATCTAGTGGGAAAGCATTTTGCTGAGATGCAGAAGACAAGAAATGCAGAATACGGAGACGCGGAGCTGTCCCAAGTGTCGCTGCCAGGCGTCTTTCCACAGAAGGAGCGCCCCGGAGCGCACCGCAACCGCCACCATCATCTCTGCCCAAAGAGCCAAAATATTTTAAAACCCGCCAAAACTAATCAAAACATATTTTCAAACCCGCCAAAATAGAAAACCAGACAGAACTGATCAAAACATTCGGAAAAAAATCTGCCAAAACATGATAAAGCCCACTAAAGCTAATCCAAACACACCAAAAACTGGGCTAAACATAATCAAAACAAATCAAGACAAATCAAAACCTTCTAAAAACCCGCCAAAATATTTCAAAACCCTCAAAACTAATCAAAACATTCCGAATACCAGGCAAAACATTCCAATTACCCGCCAAAATATTTGAAAACCTGCCAAAAGGAATCCAAACATTCCAAAACCTGCCAACACAATAAAAACAACACAAGAGAATACTGAACATTCTAAAAGCCAACCAAAACATTTCGAAAACCCGCCAAAACATCATAAAAACAAATCAAAACCAACCAAAATATTCCGAAAACCCGACAAAATAATTTAGAACCAGCCAAAACTGATCCAAACATTCTGAAAAGATGCCAAAACACTAGAAAACCAGTCAGAAGTGATCAAAACGTTCAAGAACTTGCCAAAACATAATCAAAACAAATGAAAGCAAACCAAAACATTCCAAATACCTGCCAAAATATTTGAAAAGCCGCCAAAACGAATCCAAACATTCCAAAACCAACCAACACAATAAAAACAACCCAAGAGAATGCAAAACATTCTATAAAGCCAACCAAAACATTCCGAAAACCCGCCAAAACATCATAAAAACAAATCAAAACCAACCAAAACATTCCAAAAACCCGACAAAATAGTTTAGAACCAGCCAAAACTGATCCAAACATTCTGAAAAGATGCCAAAACACTAGAAAACCAGTCAGAAGTGATCAAAACGTTCAAGAACTTGCCAAAACATAATCAAAACAAATGAAAGCAAACCAAAACATTCCAAATACCTGCCAAAATATTCCGAAAAGCCACCAAAACGAATCCAAACATTCCAAAACCTGCCAACACAATAAAAACAAAACAAGAGAAAACAAAACACTCTAAAACACCACCAAAACATTCCGAAAACCCCTCAAAACATAATAAAAACCCCCAAAAGAAACCAAAGAATAAGAGGAACACGGCAACAGATTGGCAAGCAAGAGACGGAGAGCGCGGCACCTTGTAGGAGGCGAAGAAGGAAGCCGCACAACACCTGCACTGTGTCTGCACCTTTCAAACTGCTTGAAGATAGTGGCCTGCCTCTTCAATTGCCATTAGCATTCCAATGGAAGGTATTCTTGGACAACTTTGCTGTGCTTGCTGCTAGTTCTGCCCCAGCCTACCATAGATAACCTTGCTCTCCCCTTTAGGCTCTGAGATGCCAAGAACTTGTCAACTTCAAAGGGCGGGCCGGGCTACATCTACTCAGCTGGCACAGTTTCTTCTTGCTAGATCTAGTGGGAAAGCATTTTGCTGAGATGCAGAAGACAAGAAATGCAGAATACGGAGACGCGGAGCTGTCCCAAGTGCCGCTGCCAGGCGTCTTTCCACAGAAGGAGCGCCCCGGAGCGCACCGCAACCGCCACCATCATCTCTGCCCAAAGAGCCAAAATATTTTAAAACCCGCCAAAACTAATCAAAACATATTTTCAAACCCGCCAAAATAGAAAACCAGACAGAACTGATCAAAACATTCGGAAAAAAATCTGCCAAAACATGATAAAGCCCACCAAAGCTAATCCAAACACACCAAAAACTGGGCTAAACATAATCAAAACAAATCAAGACAAATCAAAACCTTCTAAAAACCCGCCAAAATATTTCAAAACCCTCAAAACTAATCAAAACATTCCGAATACCAGGCAAAACATTCCAATTACCCGCCAAAATATTTGAAAACCTGCCAAAAGGAATCCAAACATTCCAAAACCTGCCAACACAATAAAAACAACACAAGAGAATACTGAACATTCTAAAAGCCAACCAAAACATTTCGAAAACCCGCCAAAACATCATAAAAACAAATCAAAACCAACCAAAATATTCCGAAAACCCGACAAAATCATTTAGAACCAGCCAAAACTGATCCAAACATTCTGAAAAGATGCCAAAACACTAGAAAACCAGTCAGAAGTGATCAAAACCTTCAAGAACTTGCCAAAACATAATCAAAACAAATGAAAGCAAACCAAAACATTCCAAATACCTGCCAAAATATTTGAAAAGCCGCCAAAACGAATCCAAACATTCCAAAACCAACCAACACAATAAAAACAACCCAAGAGAATGCAAAACATTCTATAAAGCCAACCAAAACATTCCGAAAACCCGCCAAAACATCATAAAAACAAATCAAAACCAACTAAAATATTCCAAAAACCCGACAAAATAGTTTAGAACCAGCCAAAACTGATCCAAACATTCTGAAAAGATGCCAAAACACTAGAAAACCAGTCAGAAGTGATCAAAACATTCAAGAACTTGCCAAAACATAATCAAAACAAATGAAAGCAAACCAAAACATTCCAAATACCTGCCAAAATATTTGAAAAGCTGCCAAAACGAATCCAAACATTCCAAAACCAACCAACACAATAAAAACAACCCAAGAGAATGCAAAACATTCTATAAAGCCAACCAAAATATTCCGAAAACCCGCCAAAATAGTTTAGACCCGCAAAACTGATCAAAACATTCTGAAAAGATGCCAAAACATTAGAAAACCAGCCAGAACTGATCAAAACATTCCAAAAACTTGGCAAAACATCATAAAAACAAATCAAAACCAACCAAAACATTCCGAAAACCCGACAAAATCATTTAGAACCAGCCAAAACTGATCCAAACATTCTGAAAAGATGCCAAAACACTAGAAAACCAGTCAGAAGTGATTGAAACGTTCAATAACTTGCCAAAACATAATCAAAACAAATGAAAGCAAACCAAAACATTCCAAATACCTGCCAAAACATTTGAAAACCCGCCAAAACGAATCCAAACATTCCAAAACCTGCCAACACAATAAAAACAAAACAAGAGAAAACAAAACACTCTAAAACACCACCAAAACATTCCGAAAACCCCTCAAAACATAATAAAATCCCCCAAAAGAAACCAAACAATAACAGGAACACGGCAACAGATTGGCAAGCAAGAGACAGAGAGCGCGGCACCTTGTAGGAGGCGAAGAAGGAAGCCGCACAACACCTGCACTGTGTCTGCACCTTTCAAACTGCTTGAAGATAGTGGCCTGCCTCTTCAATTGCCATTAGCATTCCAATGGAAGGTATTCTTGGACAACTTTGCTGTGCTTGCTGCTAGTTCTGCCCCAGCCTACCATAGATAACCTTGCTCTCCCCTTTAGGCTCTGAGATGCCCAGAACTTGTCAACTTCAAAGGGCGGGCCGGGCTACATCTACTCAGCTGGCACAGTTTCTTCTTGCTAGATCTAGTGGGAAAGCATTTTGCTGAGATGCAGAAGACAAGAAATGCAGAATACGGAGACGCGGAGCTGTCCCAAGTGCCGCTGCCAGGCGTCTTTCCACAGAAGGAGCGCCCCGGAGCGCACCGCAACCGCCACCATCATCTCTGCCCAAAGAGCCAAAATATTTTAAAACCCGCCAAAACTAATCAAAACATATTTTCAAACCCGCCAAAATAGAAAACCAGACAGAACTGATCAAAACATTCGGAAAAAAATCTGCCAAAACATGATAAAGCCCACCAAAGCTAATCCAAACACACCAAAAACTGGGCTAAACATAATCAAAACAAATCAAGACAAATCAAAACCTTCTAAAATCCCGCCAAAATATTTCAAAACCCGTCAAAACTAATCAAAACATTCCGAATACCAGGCAAAACATTCCAATTACCCGCCAAAATATTTGAAAACCTGCCAAAAGGTATCCAAACATTCCAAAACCTGCCAACACAATAAAAACAGCACAAGAGAATACTGAACATTCTAAAAGCCAACCAAAACATTTCGAAAACCCGCCAAAACATCATAAAAACAAATCAAAACCAACCAAAACATTCCAAAAACCCGACAAAATAATTTAGAACCAGCCAAAACTGATCCAAACATTCTGAAAAGATGCCAAAACACTAGAAAACCAGTCAGAAGTGATCAAAACGTTCAAGAACTTGCCAAAACATAATCAAAACAAATGAAAGCAAACCAAAACATTCCAAATCCCCCCCAAATATTCCGAAAAGCCGCCAAAACGAATCCAAACATTCCAAAACCAACCAACACAATAAAAACAACCCAAGAGAATGCAAAACATTCTATAAAGCCAACCAAAACATTCCGAAAACCCGCCAAAACATCATAAAAACAAATCAAAACCAACCAAAACATTCCGAAAACCCGACAAAATCATTTAGAACCAGCCAAAACTGATCCAAACATTCTGAAAAGATGCCAAAACACTAGAAAACGAGTCAGAAGTGATCAAAACGTTCAATAACTTGCCAAAACATAATCAAAACAAATGAAAGCAAACCAAAACATTCCAAATACCTGCCAAAATATTCCGAAAAGCCACCAAAACGAATCCAAACATTCCAAAACCTGCCAACACAATAAAAACAAAACAAGAGAAAACAAAACACTCTAAAACACCACCAAAACATTCCGAAAACCCCTCAAAACATAATAAAATCCCCCAAAAGAAACCAAACAATAACAGGAACACGGCAACAGATTGGCAAGCAAGAGACGGAGAGCGCGGCACCTTGTAGGAGGCGAAGAAGGAAGCCGCACAACACCTGCACTGTGTCTGCACCTTTCAAACTGCTTGAAGATAGTGGCCTGCCTCTTCAATTGCCATTAGCATTCCAATGGAAGGTATTCTTGGACAACTTTGCTCTGCTTGCTGCTAGTTCTGCCCCAGCCTACCATAGATAACCTTGCTCTCCCCTTTAGGCTCTGAGATGCCCAGAACTTGTCAACTTCAAAGGGCGGGCCGGGCTACATCTACTCAGCTGGCACAGTTTCTTCTTGCTAGATCTAGTGGGAAAGCATTTTGCTGAGATGCAGAAGACAAGAAATGCAGAATACGGAGACGCGGAGCTGTCCCAAGTGCCGCTGCCAGGCGTCTTTCCACAGAAGGAGCGCCCCGGAGCGCACCGCAACCGCCACCATCATCTCTGCCCAAAGAGCCAAAATATTTTAAAACCCGCCAAAACTAATCAAAACATATTTTCAAACCCGCCAAAATAGAAAACCAGACAGAACTGATCAAAACATTCGGAAAAAAATCTGCCAAAACATGATAAAGCCCACCAAAGCTAATCCAAACACACCAAAAACTGGGCTAAACATAATCAAAACAAATCAAGACAAATCAAAACCTTCTAAAATCCCGCCAAAATATTTCAAAACCCGTCAAAACTAATCAAAACATTCCGAATACCAGGCAAAACATTCCAATTACCCGCCAAAATATTTGAAAACCTGCCAAAAGGAATCCAAACATTCCAAAACCTGCCAACACAATAAAAACAAGACAAGAGAATACTGAACATTCTAAAAGCCAACCAAAACATTTCGAAAACCCGCCAAAACATCATAAAAACAAATCAAAACCAACCAAAATATTCCGAAAACCCGACAAAATAATTTAGAACCAGCCAAAACTGATCCAAACATTCTGAAAAGATGCCAAAACACTAGAAAACCAGTCAGAAGTGATCAAAACGTTCAAGAACTTGCCAAAACATAATCAAAACAAATGAAAGCAAACCAAAACATTCCAAATACCTGCCAAAATATTTGAAAAGCCGCCAAAACGAATCCAAACATTCCAAAACCAACCAACACAATAAAAACAACCCAAGAGAATGCAAAACATTCTATAAAGCCAACCAAAATATTCCGAAAACCCGCCAAAATAGTTTAGACCCGCAAAACTGATCAAAACATTCTGAAAAGATGCCAAAACATTAGAAAACCAGCCAGAACTGATCAAAACATTCCAAAAACTTGGCAAAACATCATAAAAACAAATCAAAACCAACCAAAACATTCCGAAAACCCGACAAAATCATTTAGAACCAGCCAAAACTGATCCAAACATTCTGAAAAGATGCCAAAACACTAGAAAACCAGTCAGAAGTGATTGAAACGTTCAATAACTTGCCAAAACATAATCAAAACAAATGATAGCAAACCAAAACTTTCCAAATACCTGCCAAAATATTCCGAAAAGCCACCAAAACGAATCCAAACATTCCAAAACCTGCCAACACAATAAAAACAAAACAAGAGAAAACAAAACACTCTAAAACACCACCAAAACATTCCGAAAACCCCTCAAAACATAATAAAATCCCCCAAAAGAAACCAAACAATAACAGGAACACGGCAACAGATTGGCAAGCAAGAGACAGAGAGCGCGGCACCTTGTAGGAGGCGAAGAAGGAAGCCGCACAACACCTGCACTGTGTCTGCACCTTTCAAACTGCTTGAAGATAGTGGCCTGCCTCTTCAATTGCCATTAGCATTCCAATGGAAGGTATTCTTGGACAACTTTGCTGTGCTTGCTGCTAGTTCTGCCCCAGCCTACCATAGATAACCTTGCTCTCCCCTTTAGGCTCTGAGATGCCCAGAACTTGTCAACTTCAAAGGGCGGGCCGGGCTACATCTACTCAGCTGGCACAGTTTCTTCTTGCTAGATCTAGTGGGAAAGCATTTTGCTGAGATGCAGAAGACAAGAAATGCAGAATACGGAGACGCGGAGCTGTCCCAAGTGCCGCTGCCAGGCGTCTTTCCACAGAAGGAGCGCCCCGGAGCGCACCGCAACCGCCACCATCATCTCTGCCCAAAGAGCCAAAATATTTTCAAACCCGCCAAAACTAATCAAAACATATTTTCAAACCCGCCAAAATAGAAAACCAGACAGAACTGATCAAAACATTCGGAAAAAAATCTGCCAAAACATGATAAAGCCCACCAAAGCTAATCCAAACACACCAAAAACTGGGCTAAACATAATCAAAACAAATCAAGACAAATCAAAACCTTCTAAAATCCCGCCAAAATATTTCAAAACCCGTCAAAACTAATCAAAACATTCCGAATACCAGGCAAAACATTCCAATTACCCGCCAAAATATTTGAAAACCTGCCAAAAGGAATCCAAACATTCCAAAACCTGCCAACACAATAAAAACAACACAAGAGAATACTGAACATTCTAAAAGCCAACCAAAACATTTCGAAAACCCGCCAAAACATCATAAAAACAAATCAAAACCAACCAAAATATTCCGAAAACCCGACAAAATCATTTAGAACCAGCCAAAACTGATCCAAACATTCTGAAAAGATGCCAAAACACTAGAAAACCAGTCAGAAGTGATCAAAACGTTCAAGAACTTGCCAAAACATAATCAAAACAAATGAAAGCAAACCAAAACATTCCAAATACCTGCCAAAATATTTGAAAAGCCGCCAAAACGAATCCAAACATTCCAAAACCAACCAACACAATAAAAACAACCCAAGAGAATGCAAAACATTCTATAAAGCCAACCAAAACATTCCGAAAACCCGCCAAAACATCATAAAAACAAATCAAAACCAACCAAAACATTCCAAAATCCCGACAAAATCATTTAGAACCAGCCAAAACTGATCCAAACATTCTGAAAAGATGCCAAAACACTAGAAAACCAGTCAGAAGTGATTGAAACGTTCAATAACTTGCCAAAACATAATCAAAACAAATGAAAGCAAACCAAAACATTCCAAATACCTGCCAAAATATTCCGAAAAGCCACCAAAACGAATCCAAACATTCCAAAACCTGCCAACACAATAAAAACAAAACAAGAGAAAACAAAACACTCTAAAACACCACCAAAACATTCCGAAAACCCCTCAAAACATAATAAAATCCCCCAAAAGAAACCAAACAATAACAGGAACACGGCAACAGATTGGCAAGCAAGAGACAGAGAGCGCGGCACCTTGTAGGAGGCGAAGAAGGAAGCCGCACAACACCTGCACTGTGTCTGCACCTTTCAAACTGCTTGAAGATAGTGGCCTGCCTCTTCAATTGCCATTAGCATTCCAATGGAAGGTATTCTTGGACAACTTTGCTGTGCTTGCTGCTAGTTCTGCCCCAGCCTACCATAGATAACCTTGCTCTCCCCTTTAGGCTCTGAGATGCCCAGAACTTGTCAACTTCAAAGGGCGGGCCGGGCTACATCTACTCAGCTGGCACAGTTTCTTCTTGCTAGATCTAGTGGGAAAGCATTTTGCTGAGATGCAGAAGACAAGAAATGCAGAATACGGAGACGCGGAGCTGTCCCAAGTGCCGCTGCCAGGCGTCTTTCCACAGAAGGAGCGCCCCGGAGCGCACCGCAACCGCCACCATCATCTCTGCCCAAAGAGCCAAAATATTTTAAAACCCGCCAAAACTAATCAAAACATATTTTCAAACCCGCCAAAATAGAAAACCAGACAGAACTGATCAAAACATTCGGAAAAAAATCTGCCAAAACATGATAAAGCCCACCAAAGCTAATCCAAACACACCAAAAACTGGGCTAAACATAATCAAAACAAATCAAGACAAATCAAAACCTTCTAAAATCCCGCCAAAATATTTCAAAACCCGTCAAAACTAATCAAAACATTCCGAATACCAGGCAAAACATTCCAATTACCCGCCAAAATATTTGAAAACCTGCCAAAAGGAATCCAAACATTCCAAAACCTGCCAACACAATAAAAACAACACAAGAGAATACTGAACATTCTAAAAGCCAACCAAAACATTTCGAAAACCCGCCAAAACATCATAAAAACAAATCAAAACCAACCAAAATATTCCGAAAACCCGACAAAATAATTTAGAACCAGCCAAAACTGATCCAAACATTCTGAAAAGATGCCAAAACACTAGAAAACCAGTCAGAAGTGATCAAAACGTTCAAGAACTTGCCAAAACATAATCAAAACAAATGAAAGCAAACCAAAACATTCCAAATACCTGCCAAAATATTTGAAAAGCCGCCAAAACGAATCCAAACATTCCAAAACCAACCAACACAATAAAAACAACCCAAGAGAATGCAAAACATTCTATAAAGCCAACCAAAACATTCCGAAAACCCGCCAAAACATCATAAAAACAAATCAAAACCAACCAAAACATTCCAAAAACCCGACAAAATAGTTTAGAACCAGCCAAAACTGATCCAAACATTCTGAAAAGATGCCAAAACACTAGAAAACCAGTCAGAAGTGATCAAAACGTTCAATAACTTGCCAAAACATAATCAAAACAAATGAAAGCAAACCAAAACATTCCAAATACCTGCCAAAATATTCCGAAAAGCCACCAAAACGAATCCAAACATTCCAAAACCTGCCAACACAATCAAAACAAAACAAGAGAAAACAAAACACTCTAAAACACCACCAAAACATTCCGAAAACCCCTCAAAACATAATAAAAACCCCCAAAAGAAACCAAAGAATAAGAGGAACACGGCAACAGATTGGCAAGCAAGAGACGGAGAGCGCGGCACCTTGTAGGAGGCGAAGAAGGAAGCCGCACAACACCTGCACTGTGTCTGCACCTTTCAAACTGCTTGAAGATAGTGGCCTGCCTCTTCAATTGCCATTAGCATTCCAATGGAAGGTATTCTTGGACAACTTTGCTGTGCTTGCTGCTAGTTCTGCCCCAGCCTACCATAGATAACCTTGCTCTCCCCTTTAGGCTCTGAGATGCCCAGAACTTGTCAACTTCAAAGGGCGGGCCGGGCTACATCTACTCAGCTGGCACAGTTTCTTCTTGCTAGATCTAGTGGGAAAGCATTTTGCTGAGATGCAGAAGACAAGAAATGCAGAATACGGAGACGCGGAGCTGTCCCAAGTGCCGCTGCCAGGCGTCTTTCCACAGAAGGAGCGCCCCGGAGCGCACCGCAACCGCCACCATCATCTCTGCCCAAAGAGCCAAAATATTTTAAAACCCGCCAAAACTAATCAAAACATATTTTCAAACCCGCCAAAATAGAAAACCAGACAGAACTGATCAAAACATTCGGAAAAAAATCTGCCAAAACATGATAAAGCCCACCAAAGCTAATCCAAACACACCAAAAACTGGGCTAAACATAATCAAAACAAATCAAGACAAATCAAAACCTTCTAAAAACCCGCCAAAATATTTCAAAACCCTCAAAACTAATCAAAACATTCCGAATACCAGGCAAAACATTCCAATTACCCGCCAAAATATTTGAAAACCTGCCAAAAGGAATCCAAACATTCCAAAACCTGCCAACACAATAAAAACAACACAAGAGAATACTGAACATTCTAAAAGCCAACCAAAACATTTCGAAAACCCGCCAAAACATCATAAAAACAAATCAAAACCAACCAAAATATTCCGAAAACCCGACAAAATAATTTAGAACCAGCCAAAACTGATCCAAACATTCTGAAAAGATGCCAAAACACTAGAAAACCAGTCAGAAGTGATCAAAACGTTCAAGAACTTGCCAAAACATAATCAAAACAAATGAAAGCAAACCAAAACATTCCAAATACCTGCCAAAATATTTGAAAAGCCGCCAAAACGAATCCAAACATTCCAAAACCAACCAACACAATAAAAACAACCCAAGAGAATGCAAAACATTCTATAAAGCCAACCAAAACATTCCGAAAACCCGCCAAAACATCATAAAAACAAATCAAAACCAACTAAAATATTCCGAAAACCCGACAAAATAGTTTAGAACCAGCCAAAACTGATCCAAACATTCTGAAAAGATGCCAAAACACTAGAAAACCAGTCAGAAGTGATCAAAACGTTCAAGAACTTGCCAAAACATAATCAAAACAAATGAAAGCAAACCAAAACATTCCAAATACCTGCCAAAATATTTGAAAAGCCGCCAAAACGAATCCAAACATTCCAAAACCAACCAACACAATAAAAACAACCCAAGAGAATGCAAAACATTCTATAAAGCCAACCAAAATATTCCGAAAACCCGCCAAAATAGTTTAGACCCGCAAAACTGATCAAAACATTCTGAAAAGATGCCAAAACATTAGAAAACCAGCCAGAACTGATCAAAACATTCCAAAAACTTGGCAAAACATCATAAAAACAAATCAAAACCAACCAAAACATTCCGAAAACCCGACAAAATCATTTAGAACCAGCCAAAACTGATCCAAACATTCTGAAAAGATGCCAAAACACTAGAAAACCAGTCAGAAGTGATTGAAACGTTCAATAACTTGCCAAAACATAATCAAAACAAATGAAAGCAAACCAAAACATTCCAAATACCTGCCAAAACATTTGAAAACCCGCCAAAACGAATCCAAACATTCCAAAACCTGCCAACACAATAAAAACAAAACAAGAGAAAACAAAACACTCTAAAACACCACCAAAACATTCCGAAAACCCCTCAAAACATAATAAAATCCCCCAAAAGAAACCAAACAATAACAGGAACACGGCAACAGATTGGCAAGCAAGAGACAGAGAGCGCGGCACCTTGTAGGAGGCGAAGAAGGAAGCCGCACAACACCTGCACTGTGTCTGCACCTTTCAAACTGCTTGAAGATAGTGGCCTGCCTCTTCAATTGCCATTAGCATTCCAATGGAAGGTATTCTTGGACAACTTTGCTGTGCTTGCTGCTAGTTCTGCCCCAGCCTACCATAGATAACCTTGCTCTCCCCTTTAGGCTCTGAGATGCCCAGAACTTGTCAACTTCAAAGGGCGGGCCGGGCTACATCTACTCAGCTGGCACAGTTTCTTCTTGCTAGATCTAGTGGGAAAGCATTTTGCTGAGATGCAGAAGACAAGAAATGCAGAATACGGAGACGCGGAGCTGTCCCAAGTGCCGCTGCCAGGCGTCTTTCCACAGAAGGAGCGCCCCGGAGCGCACCGCAACCGCCACCATCATCTCTGCCCAAAGAGCCAAAATATTTTAAAACCCGCCAAAACTAATCAAAACATATTTTCAAACCCGCCAAAATAGAAAACCAGACAGAACTGATCAAAACATTCGGAAAAAAATCTGCCAAAACATGATAAAGCCCACCAAAGCTAATCCAAACACACCAAAAACTGGGCTAAACATAATCAAAACAAATCAAGACAAATCAAAACCTTCTAAAAACCCGCCAAAATATTTCAAAACCCGTCAAAACTAATCAAAACATTCCGAATACCAGGCAAAACATTCCAATTACCCGCCAAAATATTTGAAAACCTGCCAAAAGGTATCCAAACATTCCAAAACCTGCCAACACAATAAAAACAGCACAAGAGAATACTGAACATTCTAAAAGCCAACCAAAACATTTCGAAAACCCTCCAAAACATCATAAAAACAAATCAAAACCAACCAAAACATTCCAAAAACCCGACAAAATAATTTAGAACCAGCCAAAACTGATCCAAACATTCTGAAAAGATGCCAAAACACTAGAAAACCAGTCAGAAGTGATCAAAACGTTCAAGAACTTGCCAAAACATAATCAAAACAAATGAAAGCAAACCAAAACATTCCAAATCCCCCCCAAATATTCCGAAAAGCCGCCAAAACTAATCCAAACTTTCCAAAACCAACCAACACAATAAAAACAACCCAAGAGAATGCAAAACATTCTATTAAGCCAACCAAAACATTTCGAAAACCCGCCAAAAGATCATAGAAACAAATCAAAACAAACCAAAATATTCCGAAAACCCGCCAAAATAGTTTAGACCCGCAAAACTGATCAAAACATTCTGAAAAGATGCCAAAACATTAGAAAACCAGCCAGAACTGATCAAAACATTCCAAAAACTTGGCAAAACATCATAAAAACAAATAAAAACCTACCAAAACATTCCGAAAACCCGACAAAATCATTTAGAACCAGCCAAAACTGATCCAAACATTCTGAAAAGATGCCAAAACACTAGAAAACCAGTCAGAAGTGATTGAAACGTTCAATAACTTGCCAAAACATAATCAAAACAAATGAAAGCAAACCAAAACATTCCAAATACCTGCCAAAATATTTGAAAACCCGCCAAAACGAATCCAAACATTCCAAAACCTGCCAACACAATCAAAACAAAACAAGAGAAAACAAAACACTCTAAAACACCACCAAAACATTCCAAAAACCCCTCAAAACATAATAAAAACCCCCAAAAGAAACCAAAGAATAAGAGGAACACGGCAACAGATTGGCAAGCAAGAGACAGAGAGCGCGGCACCTTGTAGGAGGCGAAGAAGGAAGCCGCACAACACCTGCACTGTGTCTGCACCTTTCAAACTGCTTGAAGATAGTGGCCTGCCTCTTCAATTGCCATTAGCATTCCAATGGAAGGTATTCTTGGACAACTTTGCTGTGCTTGCTGCTAGTTCTGCCCCAGCCTACCATAGATAACCTTGCTCTCCCCTTTAGGCTCTGAGATGCCCAGAACTTGTCAACTTCAAAGGGCGGGCCGGGCTACATCTACTCAGCTGGCACAGTTTCTCCTTGCTAGACCTAGTGGGAAAGCATTTTGCTGAGATGCAGAAGACAAGAAATGCAGAATACGGAGACGCGGAGCTGTCCCAAGTGCCGCTGCCAGGCGTCTTTCCACAGAAGGAGCGCCCCGGAGCGCACCGCAACCGCCACCCTCATCTCTGCCCAAAGAGCCAAAATATTTTAAAACCCGCCAAAACTAATCAAAACATATTTTCAAACCCGCCAAAATAGAAAACCAGACAGAACTGATCAAAACATTCGAAAAAAAATCTGCCAAAACATGATAAAGCCCACCAAAGCTAATCCAAACACACCAAAAACTGGGCTAAACATAATCAAAACAAATCAAGACAAATCAAAACCTTCTAAAAACCCGCCAAAATATTTCAAAACCTTCAAAACTAATCAAAACATTCCGAATACCAGGCAAAACATTCCAATTACCCGCCAAAATATTTGAAAACCTGCCAAAAGGAATCCAAACATTCCAAAACCTGCCAACACAATAAAAACAAGACAAGAGAATACTGAACATTCTAAAAGCCAACCAAAACATTTCGAAAACCCGCCAAAACATCATAAAAACAAATCAAAACCAACCAAAATATTCCGAAAACCCGACAAAATAATTTAGAACCAGCCAAAACTGATCCAAACATTCTGAAAAGATGCCAAAACACTAGAAAACCAGTCAGAAGTGATCAAAACGTTCAAGAACTTGCCAAAACATAATCAAAACAAATGAAAGCAAACCAAAACATTCCAAATACCTGCCAAAATATTTGAAAAGCCGCCAAAACGAATCCAAACATTCCAAAACCAACCAACACAATAAAAACAACCCAAGAGAATGCAAAACATTCTATAAAGCCAACCAAAACATTCCGAAAACCCGCCAAAACATCATAAAAACAAATCAAAACCAACCAAAACATTCCAAAATCCCGACAAAATCATTTAGAACCAGCCAAAACTGATCCAAACATTCTGAAAAGATGCCAAAACACTAGAAAACCAGTCAGAAGTGATTGAAACGTTCAATAACTTGCCAAAACATAATCAAAACAAATGAAAGCAAACCAAAACATTCCAAATACCTGCCAAAATATTCCGAAAAGCCACCAAAACGAATCCAAACATTCCAAAACCTGCCAACACAATAAAAACAAAACAAGAGAAAACAAAACACTCTAAAACACCACCAAAACATTCCGAAAACCCCTCAAAACATAATAAAATCCCCCAAAAGAAACCAAACAATAACAGGAACACGGCAACAGATTGGCAAGCAAGAGACAGAGAGCGCGGCACCTTGTAGGAGGCGAAGAAGGAAGCCGCACAACACCTGCACTGTGTCTGCACCTTTCAAACTGCTTGAAGATAGTGGCCTGCCTCTTCAATTGCCATTAGCATTCCAATGGAAGGTATTCTTGGACAACTTTGCTGTGCTTGCTGCTAGTTCTGCCCCAGCCTACCATAGATAACCTTGCTCTCCCCTTTAGGCTCTGAGATGCCCAGAACTTGTCAACTTCAAAGGGCGGGCCGGGCTACATCTACTCAGCTGGCACAGTTTCTTCTTGCTAGATCTAGTGGGAAAGCATTTTGCTGAGATGCAGAAGACAAGAAATGCAGAATACGGAGACGCGGAGCTGTCCCAAGTGCCGCTGCCAGGCGTCTTTCCACAGAAGGAGCGCCCCGGAGCGCACCGCAACCGCCACCATCATCTCTGCCCAAAGAGCCAAAATATTTTAAAACCCGCCAAAACTAATCAAAACATATTTTCAAACCCGCCAAAATAGAAAACCAGACAGAACTGATCAAAACATTCGGAAAAAAATCTGCCAAAACATGATAAAGCCCACCAAAGCTAATCCAAACACACCAAAAACTGGGCTAAACATAATCAAAACAAATCAAGACAAATCAAAACCTTCTAAAATCCCGCCAAAATATTTCAAAACCCGTCAAAACTAATCAAAACATTCCGAATACCAGGCAAAACATTCCAATTACCCGCCAAAATATTTGAAAACCTGCCAAAAGGTATCCAAACATTCAAAACCTGCCAACACAATAAAAACAGCACAAGAGAATACTGAACATTCTAAAAGCCAACCAAAACATTTCGAAAACCCTCCAAAACATCATAAAAACAAATCAAAACCAACCAAAACATTCCAAAAACCCGACAAAATAATTTAGAACCAGCCAAAACTGATCCAAGCATTCTGAAAAGATGCCAAAACACTAGAAAACCAGTCAGAAGTGATCAAAACATTCAATAATTTGCCAAAACATAATCAAAACAAATGAAAGCAAACCAAAACATTCCAAATCCCCCCCAAATATTCCGAAAAGCCGCCAAAACTAATCCAAACCTTCCAAAACCAACCAACACAATAAAAACAACCCAAGAGAATGCAAAACATTCTATTAAGCCAACCAAAACATTTCGAAAACCCGCCAAAAGATCATAGAAACAAATCAAAACAAACCAAAATATTCCGAAAACCCGCCAAAATAGTTTAGACCCGCAAAACTGATCAAAACATTCTGAAAAGATGCCAAAACAATAGAAAACCAGCCAGAACTGATCAAAACATTCCAAAAACTTGGCAAAACATCATAAAAACAAATCAAAACCTACCAAAACATTCCGAAAACCCGACAAAATCATTTAGAACCAGCCAAAACTGATCCAAACATTCTGAAAAGATGCCAAAACACTAGAAAACCAGTCAGAAGTGATTGAAACGTTCAATAACTTGCCAAAACATAATCAAAACAAATGAAAGCAAACCAAAACATTCCAAATACCTGCCAAAATATTTGAAAACCCGCCAAAACGAATCCAAACATTCCAAAACCTGCCAACACAATAAAAACAAAACAAGAGAAAACAAAACACTCTAAAACACCACCAAAACATTCCGAAAACCCCTCAAAACATAATAAAAACCCCCAAAAGAAACCAAAGAATAAGAGGAACACGGCAACAGATTGGCAAGCAAGAGACGGAGAGCGCGGCACCTTGTAGGAGGCGAAGAAGGAAGCCGCACAACACCTGCACTGTGTCTGCACCTTTCAAACTGCTTGAAGATAGTGGCCTGCCTCTTCAATTGCCATTAGCATTCCAATGGAAGCTATTCTTGGACAACTTTGCTCTGCTTGCTGCTAGTTCTGCCCCAGCCTACCATAGATAACCTTGCTCTCCCCTTTAGGCTCTGAGATGCCCAGAACTTGTCAACTTCAAAGAGCGGGCCGGGCTACATCTACTCAGCTGGCACAGTTTCTCCTTGCTAGACCTAGCGGGAAAGCATTTTGCTGAGATGCAGAAGACAAGAAATGCAGAATACGGAGACGCGGAGCTGTCCCAAGTGCCGCTGCCAGGCGTCTTTCCACAGAAGGAGCGCCCCGGAGCGCACCGCAACCGCCACCGTCATCTCTGCCCAAAGAGCCAAAATATTTTAAAACCCGCCAAAACTAATCAAAACATATTTTCAAACCCGCCAAAATAGAAAACCAGACAGAACTGATCAAAACATTCGGAAAAAAATCTGCCAAAACATGATAAAGCCCACCAAAGCTAATCCAAACACACCAAAAACTGGGCTAAACATAATCAAAACAAATCAAGACAAATCAAAACCTTCTAAAAACCCGCCAAAATATTTCAAAACCCTCAAAACTAATCAAAACATTCCGAATACCAGGCAAAACATTCCAATTACCCGCCAAAATATTTGAAAACCTGCCAAAAGGAATCCAAACATTCCAAAACCTGCCAACACAATAAAAACAACACAAGAGAATACTGAACATTCTAAAAGCCAACCAAAACATTTCAAAAACCCGCCAAAACATCATAAAAACAAATCAAAACCAACCAAAATATTCCGAAAACCCGACAAAATAATTTAGAACCAGCCAAAACTGATCCAAACATTCTGAAAAGATGCCAAAACACTAGAAAACCAGTCAGAAGTGATCAAAACGTTCAAGAACTTGCCAAAACATAATCAAAACAAATGAAAGCAAACCAAAACATTCCAAATACCTGCCAAAATATTTGAAAAGCCGCCAAAACGAATCCAAACATTCCAAAACCAACCAACACAATAAAAACAACCCAAGAGAATGCAAAACATTCTATAAAGCCAACCAAAACATTCCGAAAACCCGCCAAAACATCATAAAAACAAATCAAAACCAACCAAAACATTCCAAAAACCCGACAAAATAGTTTAGAACCAGCCAAAACTGATCCAAACATTCTGAAAAGATGCCAAAACACTAGAAAACCAGTCAGAAGTGATCAAAACGTTCAATAACTTGCCAAAACATAATCAAAACAAATGAAAGCAAACCAAAACATTCCAAATACCTGCCAAAATATTCCGAAAAGCCACCAAAACGAATCCAAACATTCCAAAACCTGCCAACACAATAAAAACAAAACAAGAGAAAACAAAACACTCTAAAACACCACCAAAACATTCCGAAAACCCCTCAAAACATAATAAAATCCCCCAAAAGAAACCAAACAATAACAGGAACACGGCAACAGATTGGCAAGCAAGAGACGGAGAGCGCGGCACCTTGTAGGAGGCGAAGAAGGAAGCCGCACAACACCTGCACTGTGTCTGCACCTTTCAAACTGCTTGAAGATAGTGGCCTGCCTCTTCAATTGCCATTAGCATTCCAATGGAAGCTATTCTTGGACAACTTTGCTCTGCTTGCTGCTAGTTCTGCCCCAGCCTACCATAGATAACCTTGCTCTCCCCTTTAGGCTCTGAGATGCCCAGAACTTGTCAACTTCAAAGAGCGGGCCGGGCTACATCTACTCAGCTGGCACAGTTTCTCCTTGCTAGACCTAGCGGGAAAGCATTTTGCTGAGATGCAGAAGACAAGAAATGCAGAATACGGAGACGCGGAGCTGTCCCAAGTGCCGCTGCCAGGCGTCTTTCCACAGAAGGAGCGCCCCGGAGCGCACCGCAACCGCCACCATCATCTCTGCCCAAAGAGCCAAAATATTTTAAAACCCGCCAAAACTAATCAAAACATATTTTCAAACCCGCCAAAATAGAAAACCAGACAGAACTGATCAAAACATTCGGAAAAAAATCTGCCAAAACATGATAAAGCCCACCAAAGCTAATCCAAACACACCAAAAACTGGGCTAAACATAATCAAAACAAATCAAGACAAATCAAAACCTTCTAAAATCCCGCCAAAATATTTCAAAACCCGTCAAAACTAATCAAAACATTCCGAATACCAGGCAAAACATTCCAATTACCCGCCAAAATATTTGAAAACCTGCCAAAAGGTATCCAAACATTCCAAAACCTGCCAACACAATAAAAACAACACAAGAGAAAACAAAACACTCTAAAACACCACCAAAACATTCCGAAAACCCTCAAAACATAATAAAATCCCCCAAAAGAAACCAAACAATAACAGGAACACGGCAACAGATTGGCAAGCAAGAGACAGAGAGCGCGGCACCTTGTAGGAGGCGAAGAAGGAAGCCGCACAACACCTGCACTGTGTCTGCACCTTTCAAACTGCTTGAAGATAGTGGCCTGCCTCTTCAATTGCCATTAGCATTCCAATGGAAGGTATTCTTGGACAACTTTGCTGTGCTTGCTGCTAGTTCTGCCCCAGCCTACCATAGATAACCTTGCTCTCCCCTTTAGGCTCTGAGATGCCCAGAACTTGTCAACTTCAAAGGGCGGGCCGGGCTACATCTACTCAGCTGCCACAGTTTCTTCTTGCTAGATCTAGTGGGAAAGCATTTTGCTGAGATGCAGAAGACAAGAAATGCAGAATACGGAGACGCGGAGCTGTCCCAAGTGCCGCTGCCAGGCGTCTTTCCACAGAAGGAGCGCCCCGGAGCGCACCGCAACCGCCACCATCATCTCTGCCCAAAGAGCCAAAATATTTTAAAACCCGCCAAAACTAATCAAAACATATTTTCAAACCCGCCAAAATAGAAAACCAGACAGAACTGATCAAAACATTCGGAAAAAAATCTGCCAAAACATGATAAAGCCCACCAAAGCTAATCCAAACACACCAAAAACTGGGCTAAACATAATCAAAACAAATCAAGACAAATCAAAACCTTCTAAAATCCCGCCAAAATATTTCAAAACCCGTCAAAACTAATCAAAACATTCCGAATACCAGGCAAAACATTCCAATTACCCGCCAAAATATTTGAAAACCTGCCAAAAGGTATCCAAACATTCCAAAACCTGCCAACACAATAAAAACAAGACAAGAGAATACTGAACATTCTAAAAGCCAACCAAAACATTTCGAAAACCCGCCAAAACATCATAAAAACAAATCAAAACCAACCAAAATATTCCGAAAACCCGACAAAATAATTTAGAACCAGCCAAAACTGATCCAAACATTCTGAAAAGATGCCAAAACACTAGAAAACCAGTCAGAAGTGATCAAAACGTTCAAGAACTTGCCAAAACATAATCAAAACAAATGAAAGCAAACCAAAACATTCCAAATACCTGCCAAAATATTTGAAAAGCCGCCAAAACGAATCCAAACATTCCAAAACCAACCAACACAATAAAAACAACCCAAGAGAATGCAAAACATTCTATAAAGCCAACCAAAATATTCCGAAAACCCGCCAAAATAGTTTAGACCCGCAAAACTGATCAAAACATTCTGAAAAGATGCCAAAACATTAGAAAACCAGCCAGAACTGATCAAAACATTCCAAAAACTTGGCAAAACATCATAAAAACAAATCAAAACCAACCAAAACATTCCGAAAACCCGACAAAATCATTTAGAACCAGCCAAAACTGATCCAAACATTCTGAAAAGATGCCAAAACACTAGAAAACCAGTCAGAAGTGATTGAAACGTTCAATAACTTGCCAAAACATAATCAAAACAAATGAAAGCAAACCAAAACATTCCAAATACCTGCCAAAATATTCCGAAAAGCCACCAAAACAAATCCAAACATTCCAAAACCTGCCAACACAATCAAAACAAAACAAGAGAAAACAAAACACTCTAAAACACCACCAAAACATTCCGAAAACCCCTCAAAACATAATAAAATCCCCCAAAAGAAACCAAACAATAACAGGAACACGGCAACAGATTGGCAAGCAAGAGACAGAGAGCGCGGCACCTTGTAGGAGGCGAAGAAGGAAGCCGCACAACACCTGCACTGTGTCTGCACCTTTCAAACTGCTTGAAGATAGTGGCCTGCCTCTTCAATTGCCATTAGCATTCCAATGGAAGGTATTCTTGGACAACTTTGCTGTGCTTGCTGCTAGTTCTGCCCCAGCCTACCATAGATAACCTTGCTCTCCCCTTTAGGCTCTGAGATGCCCAGAACTTGTCAACTTCAAAGGGCGGGCCGGGCTACATCTACTCAGCTGGCACAGTTTCTTCTTGCTAGATCTAGCGGGAAAGCATTTTGCTGAGATGCAGAAGACAAGAAATGCAGAATACGGAGACGCGGAGCTGTCCCAAGTGCCGCTGCCAGGCGTCTTTCCACAGAAGGAGCGCCCCGGAGCGCACCGCAACCGCCACCATCATCTCTGCCCAAAGAGCCAAAATATTTTAAAACCCGCCAAAACTAATCAAAACATATTTTCAAACCCGCCAAAATAGAAAACCAGACAGAACTGATCAAAACATTCGGAAAAAAATCTGCCAAAACATGATAAAGCCCACCAAAGCTAATCCAAACACACCAAAAACTGGGCTAAACATAATCAAAACAAATCAAGACAAATCAAAACCTTCTAAAAACCCGCCAAAATATTTCAAAACCCTCAAAACTAATCAAAACATTCCGAATACCAGGCAAAACATTCCAATTACCCGCCAAAATATTTGAAAACCTGCCAAAAGGAATCCAAACATTCCAAACCCTGCCAACACAATAAAAACAACACAAGAGAATACTGAACATTCTAAAAGCCAACCAAAACATTTTGAAAACCCGCCAAAACATCATAAAAACAAATCAAAACCAACCAAAATATTCCGAAAACCCGACAAAATAATTTAGAACCAGCCAAAACTGATCCAAACATTCTGAAAAGATGCCAAAACACTAGAAAACCAGTCAGAAGTGATCAAAACGTTCAAGAACTTGCCAAAACATAATCAAAACAAATGAAAGCAAACCAAAACATTCCAAATACCTGCCAAAATATTTGAAAAGCCGCCAAAACGAATCCAAACATTCCAAAACCAACCAACACAATAAAAACAACCCAAGAGAATGCAAAACATTCTATAAAGCCAACCAAAACATTCCGAAAACCCGCCAAAACATCATAAAAACAAATCAAAACCAACCAAAACATTCCGAAAACCCGACAAAATAGTTTAGAACCAGCCAAAACTGATCCAAACATTCTGAAAAGATGCCAAAACACTAGAAAACCAGTCAGAAGTGATCAAAACGTTCAATAACTTGCCAAAACATAATCAAAACAAATGAAAGCAAACCAAAACATTCCAAATACCTGCCAAAATATTCCGAAAAGCCACCAAAACGAATCCAAACATTCCAAAACCTGCCAACACAATCAAAACAAAACAAGAGAAAACAAAACACTCTAAAACACCACCAAAACATTCCGAAAACCCCTCAAAACATAATAAAAACCCCCAAAAGAAACCAAAGAATAAGAGGAACACGGCAACAGATTGGCAAGCAAGAGACGGAGAGCGCGGCACCTTGTAGGAGGCGAAGAAGGAAGCCGCACAACACCTGCACTGTGTCTGCACCTTTCAAACTGCTTGAAGATAGTGGCCTGCCTCTTCAATTGCCATTAGCATTCCAATGGAAGGTATTCTTGGACAACTTTGCTGTGCTTGCTGCTAGTTCTGCCCCAGCCTACCATAGATAACCTTGCTCTCCCCTTTAGGCTCTGAGATGCCCAGAACTTGTCAACTTCAAAGGGCGGGCCGGGCTACATCTACTCAGCTGGCACAGTTTCTTCTTGCTAGATCTAGTGGGAAAGCATTTTGCTGAGATGCAGAAGACAAGAAATGCAGAATACGGAGACGCGGAGCTGTCCCAAGTGCCGCTGCCAGGCGTCTTTCCACAGAAGGAGCGCCCCGGAGCGCACCGCAACCGCCACCGTCATCTCTGCCCAAAGAGCCAAAATATTTTAAAACCCGCCAAAACTAATCAAAACATATTTTCAAACCCGCCAAAATAGAAAACCAGACAGAACTGATCAAAACATTCGGAAAAAAATCTGCCAAAACATGATAAAGCCCACCAAAGCTAATCCAAACACACCAAAAACTGGGCTAAACATAATCAAAACAAATCAAGACAAATCAAAACCTTCTAAAAACCCGCCAAAATATTTCAAAACCCTCAAAACTAATCAAAACATTCCGAATACCAGGCAAAACATTCCAATTACCCGCCAAAATATTTGAAAACCTGCCAAAAGGAATCCAAACATTCCAAAACCTGCCAACACAATAAAAACAACACAAGAGAATACTGAACATTCTAAAAGCCAACCAAAACATTTCGAAAACCCGCCAAAACATCATAAAAACAAATCAAAACCAACCAAAATATTCCGAAAACCCGACAAAATAATTTAGAACCAGCCAAAACTGATCCAAACATTCTGAAAAGATGCCAAAATACGATCAAACCAGTCAGAAGTGATCAAAACGTTCAAGAACTTGCCAAAACATAATCAAAACAAATGAAAGCAAACCAAAACATTCCAAATACCTGCCAAAATATTTGAAAAGCCGCCAAAACGAATCCAAACATTCCAAAACCAACCAACACAATAAAAACAACCCAAGAGAATGCAAAACATTCTATAAAGCCAACCAAAACATTCCGAAAACCCGCCAAAACATCATAAAAACAAATCAAAACCAACCAAAATATTCCGAAAACCCGACAAAATAGTTTAGAACCAGCCAAAACTGATCCAAACATTCTGAAAAGATGCCAAAACACTAGAAAACCAGTCAGAAGTGATCAAAACGTTCAAGAACTTGCCAAAACATAATCAAAACAAATGAAAGCAAACCAAAACATTCCAAATACCTGCCAAAATATTTGAAAAGCCGCCAAAACGAATCCAAACATTCCAAAACCAACCAACACAATAAAAACAACCCAAGAGAATGCAAAACATTCTATAAAGCCAACCAAAATATTCCGAAAACCCGCCAAAATAGTTTAGACCCGCAAAACTGATCAAAACATTCTGAAAAGATGCCAAAACATTAGAAAACCAGCCAGAACTGATCAAAACATTCCAAAAACTTGGCAAAACATCATAAAAACAAATCAAAACCAACCAAAACATTCCAAAAACCCGACAAAATAGTTTAGAACCAGCCAAAACTGATCCAAACATTCTGAAAAGATGCCAAAACACTAGAAAACCAGTCAGAAGTGATTGAAACGTTCAATAACTTGCCAAAACATAATCAAAACAAATGAAAGCAAACCAAAACATTCCAAATACCTGCCAAAATATTCCGAAAAGCCACCAAAACGAATCCAAACATTCCAAAACCTGCCAACACAATCAAAACAAAACAAGAGAAAACAAAACACTCTAAAACACCACCAAAACATTCCGAAAACCCCTCAAAACATAATAAAAACCCCCAAAAGAAACCAAAGAATAAGAGGAACACGGCAACAGATTGGCAAGCAAGAGACGGAGAGCGCGGCACCTTGTAGGAGGCGAAGAAGGAAGCCGCACAACACCTGCACTGTGTCTGCACCTTTCAAACTGCTTGAAGATAGTGGCCTGCCTCTTCAATTGCCATTAGCATTCCAATGGAAGCGATTCTTGGACAACTTTGCTGTGCTTGCTGCTAGTTCTGCCCCAGCCTACCATAGATAACCTTGCTCTCCCCTTTAGGCTCTGAGATGCCCAGAACTTGTCAACTTCAAAGGGCGGGCCGGGCTACATCTACTCAGCTGGCACAGTTTCTTCTTGCTAGATCTAGTGGGAAAGCATTTTGCTGAGATGCAGAAGACAAGAAATGCAGAATACGGAGACGCGGAGCTGTCCCAAGTGCCGCTGCCAGGCGTCTTTCCACAGAAGGAGCGCCCCGGAGCGCACCGCAACCGCCACCGTCATCTCTGCCCAAAGAGCCAAAATATTTTAAAACCCGCCAAAACTAATCAAAACATATTTTCAAACCCGCCAAAATAGAAAACCAGACAGAACTGATCAAAACATTCGGAAAAAAATCTGCCAAAACATGATAAAGCCCACCAAAGCTAATCCAAACACACCAAAAACTGGGCTAAACATAATCAAAACAAATCAAGACAAATCAAAACCTTCTAAAAACCCGCCAAAATATTTCAAAACCCTCAAAACTAATCAAAACATTCCGAATACCAGGCAAAACATTCCAATTACCCGCCAAAATATTTGAAAACCTGCCAAAAGGAATCCAAACATTCCAAAACCTGCCAACACAATAAAAACAACACAAGAGAATACTGAACATTCTAAAAGCCAACCAAAACATTTCGAAAACCCGCCAAAACATCATAAAAACAAATCAAAACCAACCAAAATATTCCGAAAACCCGACAAAATAATTTAGAACCAGCCAAAACTGATCCAAACATTCTGAAAAGATGCCAAAATACGATCAAACCAGTCAGAAGTGATCAAAACGTTCAAGAACTTGCCAAAACATAATCAAAACAAATGAAAGCAAACCAAAACATTCCAAATACCTGCCAAAATATTTGAAAAGCCGCCAAAACGAATCCAAACATTCCAAAACCAACCAACACAATAAAAACAACCCAAGAGAATGCAAAACATTCTATAAAGCCAACCAAAACATTCCGAAAACCCGCCAAAACATCATAAAAACAAATCAAAACCAACCAAAATATTCCGAAAACCCGACAAAATAGTTTAGAACCAGCCAAAACTGATCCAAACATTCTGAAAAGATGCCAAAACACTAGAAAACCAGTCAGAAGTGATCAAAACGTTCAAGAACTTGCCAAAACATAATCAAAACAAATGAAAGCAAACCAAAACATTCCAAATACCTGCCAAAATATTTGAAAAGCCGCCAAAACGAATCCAAACATTCCAAAACCAACCAACACAATAAAAACAACCCAAGAGAATGCAAAACATTCTATAAAGCCAACCAAAATATTCCGAAAACCCGCCAAAATAGTTTAGACCCGCAAAACTGATCAAAACATTCTGAAAAGATGCCAAAACATTAGAAAACCAGCCAGAACTGATCAAAACATTCCAAAAACTTGGCAAAACATCATAAAAACAAATCAAAACCAACCAAAACATTCCAAAAACCCGACAAAATAGTTTAGAACCAGCCAAAACTGATCCAAACATTCTGAAAAGATGCCAAAACACTAGAAAACCAGTCAGAAGTGATTGAAACGTTCAATAACTTGCCAAAACATAATCAAAACAAATGAAAGCAAACCAAAACATTCCAAATACCTGCCAAAATATTCCGAAAAGCCACCAAAACGAATCCAAACATTCCAAAACCTGCCAACACAATAAAAACAAAACAAGAGAAAACAAAACACTCTAAAACACCACCAAAACATTCCGAAAACCCCTCAAAACATAATAAAAACCCCCAAAAGAAACCAAAGAATAAGAGGAACACGGCAACAGATTGGCAAGCAAGAGACGGAGAGCGCGGCACCTTGTAGGAGGCGAAGAAGGAAGCCGCACAACACCTGCACTGTGTCTGCACCTTTCAAACTGCTTGAAGATAGTGGCCTGCCTCTTCAATTGCCATTAGCATTCCAATGGAAGCTATTCTTGGACAACTTTGCTCTGCTTGCTGCTAGTTCTGCCCCAGCCTACCATAGATAACCTTGCTCTCCCCTTTAGGCTCTGAGATGCCCAGAACTTGTCAACTTCAAAGGGCGGGCCGGGCTACATCTACTCAGCTGGCACAGTTTCTTCTTGCTAGATCTAGCGAGAAAGCATTTTGCTGAGATGCAGAAGACAAGAAATGCAGAATACGGAGACGCGGAGCTGTCCCAAGTGCCGCTGCCAGGCGTCTTTCCACAGAAGGAGCGCCCCGGAGCGCACCGCAACCGCCACCATCATCTCTGCCCAAAGAGCCAAAATATTTTAAAACCCGCCAAAACTAATCCAAAAATATTTTCAAACCCGCCAAAATAGAAAACCAGACAGAACTGATCAAAACATTCGGAAAAAAATCTGCCAAAACATGATAAAGCCCACCAAAGCTAATCCAAACACACCAAAAACTGGGCTAAACATAATCAAAACAAATCAAGACAAATCAAAACCTTCTAAAAACCCGCCAAAATATTTCAAAACCCTCAAAACTAATCAAAACATTCCGAATACCAGGCAAAACATTCCAATTACCCGCCAAAATATTTGAAAACCTGCCAAAAGGAATCCAAACATTCCAAACCCTGCCAACACAATAAAAACAACACAAGAGAATACTGAACATTCTAAAAGCCAACCAAAACATTTCGAAAACCCGCCAAAACATCATAAAAACAAATCAAAACCAACCAAAATATTCCGAAAACCCGACAAAATAATTTAGAACCAGCCAAAACTGATCCAAACATTCTGAAAAGATGCCAAAACACTAGAAAACCAGTCAGAAGTGATCAAAACGTTCAAGAACTTGCCAAAACATAATCAAAACAAATGAAAGCAAACCAAAACATTCCAAATACCTGCCAAAATATTTGAAAAGCCGCCAAAACGAATCCAAACATTCCAAAACCAACCAACACAATAAAAACAACCCAAGAGAATGCAAAACATTCTATAAAGCCAACCAAAACATTCCGAAAACCCGCCAAAACATCATAAAAACAAATCAAAACCAACCAAAACATTCCGAAAACCCGACAAAATAGTTTAGAACCAGCCAAAACTGATCCAAACATTCTGAAAAGATGCCAAAACACTAGAAAACCAGTCAGAAGTGATCAAAACGTTCAATAACTTGCCAAAACATAATCAAAACAAATGAAAGCAAACCAAAACATTCCAAATACCTGCCAAAATATTCCGAAAAGCCACCAAAACGAATCCAAACATTCCAAAACCTGCCAACACAATCAAAACAAAACAAGAGAAAACAAAACACTCTAAAACACCACCAAAACATTCCGAAAACCCCTCAAAACATAATAAAAACCCCCAAAAGAAACCAAAGAATAAGAGGAACACGGCAACAGATTGGCAAGCAAGAGACGGAGAGCGCGGCACCTTGTAGGAGGCGAAGAAGGAAGCCGCACAACACCTGCACTGTGTCTGCACCTTTCAAACTGCTTGAAGATAGTGGCCTGCCTCTTCAATTGCCATTAGCATTCCAATGGAAGGTATTCTTGGACAACTTTGCTGTGCTTGCTGCTAGTTCTGCCCCAGCCTACCATAGATAACCTTGCTCTCCCCTTTAGGCTCTGAGATGCCCAGAACTTGTCAACTTCAAAGGGCGGGCCGGGCTACATCTACTCAGCTGGCACAGTTTCTTCTTGCTAGATCTAGTGGGAAAGCATTTTGCTGAGATGCAGAAGACAAGAAATGCAGAATACGGAGACGCGGAGCTGTCCCAAGTGCCGCTGCCAGGCGTCTTTCCACAGAAGGAGCGCCCCGGAGCGCACCGCAACCGCCACCGTCATCTCTGCCCAAAGAGCCAAAATATTTTAAAACCCGCCAAAACTAATCAAAACATATTTTCAAACCCGCCAAAATAGAAAACCAGACAGAGGTGATCAATACATTCGGAAAAAAATCTGCCAAAACATGATAAAGCCCACCAAAGCTAATCCAAACACACCAAAAACTGGGCTAAACATAATCAAAACAAATCAAGACAAATCAAAACCTTCTAAAAACCCGCCAAAATATTTCAAAACCCTCAAAACTAATCAAAACATTCCGAATACCAGGCAAAACATTCCAATTACCCGCCAAAATATTTGAAAACCTGCCAAAAGGAATCCAAACATTCCAAAACCTGCCAACACAATAAAAACAACACAAGAGAATACTGAACATTCTAAAAGCCAACCAAAACATTTCGAAAACCCGCCAAAACATCATAAAAACAAATCAAAACCAACCAAAATATTCCGAAAACCCGACAAAATAATTTAGAACCAGCCAAAACTGATCCAAACATTCTGAAAAGATGCCAAAATACGATCAAACCAGTCAGAAGTGATCAAAACGTTCAAGAACTTGCCAAAACATAATCAAAACAAATGAAAGCAAACCAAAACATTCCAAATACCTGCCAAAATATTTGAAAAGCCGCCAAAACGAATCCAAACATTCCAAAACCAACCAACACAATAAAAACAACCCAAGAGAATGCAAAACATTCTATAAAGCCAACCAAAACATTCCGAAAACCCGCCAAAACATCATAAAAACAAATCAAAACCAACCAAAATATTCCGAAAACCCGACAAAATAGTTTAGAACCAGCCAAAACTGATCCAAACATTCTGAAAAGATGCCAAAACACTAGAAAACCAGTCAGAAGTGATCAAAACGTTCAAGAACTTGCCAAAACATAATCAAAACAAATGAAAGCAAACCAAAACATTCCAAATACCTGCCAAAATATTTGAAAAGCCGCCAAAACGAATCCAAACATTCCAAAACCAACCAACACAATAAAAACAACCCAAGAGAATGCAAAACATTCTATAAAGCCAACCAAAATATTCCGAAAACCCGCCAAAATAGTTTAGACCCGCAAAACTGATCAAAACATTCTGAAAAGATGCCAAAACATTAGAAAACCAGCCAGAACTGATCAAAACATTCCAAAAACTTGGCAAAACATCATAAAAACAAATCAAAACCAACCAAAACATTCCAAAAACCCGACAAAATCGTTTAGAACCAGCCAAAACTGATCCAAACATTCTGAAAAGATGCCAAAACACTAGAAAACCAGTCAGAAGTGATTGAAACGTTCAATAACTTGCCAAAACATAATCAAAACAAATGAAAGCAAACCAAAACATTCCAAATACCTGCCAAAATATTCCGAAAAGCCACCAAAACGAATCCAAACATTCCAAAACCTGCCAACACAATCAAAACAAAACAAGAGAAAACAAAACACTCTAAAACACCACCAAAACATTCCGAAAACCCCTCAAAACATAATAAAAACCCCCAAAAGAAACCAAAGAATAAGAGGAACACGGCAACAGATTGGCAAGCAAGAGACGGAGAGCGCGGCACCTTGTAGGAGGCGAAGAAGGAAGCCGCACAACACCTGCACTGTGTCTGCACCTTTCAAACTGCTTGAAGATAGTGGCCTGCCTCTTCAATTGCCATTAGCATTCCAATGGAAGGTATTCTTGGACAACTTTGCTGTGCTTGCTGCTAGTTCTGCCCCAGCCTACCATAGATAACCTTGCTCTCCCCTTTAGGCTCTGAGATGCCCAGAACTTGTCAACTTCAAAGGGCGGGCCGGGCTACATCTACTCAGCTGGCACAGTTTCTTCTTGCTAGATCTAGTGGGAAAGCATTTTGCTGAGATGCAGAAGACAAGAAATGCAGAATACGGAGACGCGGAGCTGTCCCAAGTGCCGCTGCCAGGCGTCTTTCCACAGAAGGAGCGCCCCGGAGCGCACCACAACCGCCACCGTCATCTCTGCCCAAAGAGCCAAAATATTTTAAAACCCGCCAAAACTAATCAAAACATATTTTCAAACCCGCCAAAATAGAAAACCAGACAGAACTGATCAAAACATTCGGAAAAAAATCTGCCAAAACATGATAAAGCCCACCAAAGCTAATCCAAACACACCAAAAACTGGGCTAAACATAATCAAAACAAATCAAGACAAATCAAAACCTTCTAAAAACCCGCCAAAATATTTCAAAACCCTCAAAACTAATCAAAACATTCCGAATACCAGGCAAAACATTCCAATTACCCGCCAAAATATTTGAAAACCTGCCAAAAGGAATCCAAACATTCCAAACCCTGCCAACACAATAAAAACAACACAAGAGAATACTGAACATTCTAAAAGCCAACCAAAACATTTCGAAAACCCGCCAAAACATCATAAAAACAAATCAAAACCAACCAAAATATTCCGAAAACCCGACAAAATAATTTAGAACCAGCCAAAACTGATCCAAACATTCTGAAAAGATGCCAAAACACTAGAAAACCAGTCAGAAGTGATCAAAACGTTCAAGAACTTGCCAAAACATAATCAAAACAAATGAAAGCAAACCAAAACATTCCAAATACCTGCCAAAATATTTGAAAAGCCGCCAAAACGAATCCAAACATTCCAAAACCAACCAACACAATAAAAACAACCCAAGAGAATGCAAAACATTCTATAAAGCCAACCAAAACATTCCGAAAACCCGCCAAAACATCATAAAAACAAATCAAAACCAACCAAAACATTCCGAAAACCCGACAAAATAGTTTAGAACCAGCCAAAACTGATCCAAACATTCTGAAAAGATGCCAAAACACTAGAAAACCAGTCAGAAGTGATCAAAACGTTCAATAACTTGCCAAAACATAATCAAAACAAATGAAAGCAAACCAAAACATTCCAAATACCTGCCAAAATATTCCGAAAAGCCACCAAAACGAATCCAAACATTCCAAAACCTGCCAACACAATCAAAACAAAACAAGAGAAAACAAAACACTCTAAAACACCACCAAAACATTCCGAAAACCCCTCAAAACATAATAAAAACCCCCAAAAGAAACCAAAGAATAAGAGGAACACGGCAACAGATTGGCAAGCAAGAGACGGAGAGCGCGGCACCTTGTAGGAGGCGAAGAAGGAAGCCGCACAACACCTGCACTGTGTCTGCACCTTTCAAACTGCTTGAAGATAGTGGCCTGCCTCTTCAATTGCCATTAGCATTCCAATGGAAGGTATTCTTGGACAACTTTGCTGTGCTTGCTGCTAGTTCTGCCCCAGCCTACCATAGATAACCTTGCTCTCCCCTTTAGGCTCTGAGATGCCCAGAACTTGTCAACTTCAAAGGGCGGGCCGGGCTACATCTACTCAGCTGGCACAGTTTCTTCTTGCTAGATCTAGTGGGAAAGCATTTTGCTGAGATGCAGAAGACAAGAAATGCAGAATACGGAGACGCGGAGCTGTCCCAAGTGCCGCTGCCAGGCGTCTTTCCACAGAAGGAGCGCCCCGGAGCGCACCGCAACCGCCACCGTCATCTCTGCCCAAAGAGCCAAAATATTTTAAAACCCGCCAAAACTAATCAAAACATATTTTCAAACCCGCCAAAATAGAAAACCAGACAGAGGTGATCAAAACATTCGGAAAAAAATCTGCCAAAACATGATAAAGCCCACCAAAGCTAATCCAAACACACCAAAAACTGGGCTAAACATAATCAAAACAAATCAAGACAAATCAAAACCTTCTAAAAACCCGCCAAAATATTTCAAAACCCTCAAAACTAATCAAAACATTCCGAATACCAGGCAAAACATTCCAATTACCCGCCAAAATATTTGAAAACCTGCCAAAAGGAATCCAAACATTCCAAAACCTGCCAACACAATAAAAACAACACAAGAGAATACTGAACATTCTAAAAGCCAACCAAAACATTTCGAAAACCCGCCAAAACATCATAAAAACAAATCAAAACCAACCAAAATATTCCGAAAACCCGACAAAATAATTTAGAACCAGCCAAAACTGATCCAAACATTCTGAAAAGATGCCAAAATACGATCAAACCAGTCAGAAGTGATCAAAACGTTCAAGAACTTGCCAAAACATAATCAAAACAAATGAAAGCAAACCAAAACATTCCAAATACCTGCCAAAATATTTGAAAAGCCGCCAAAACGAATCCAAACATTCCAAAACCAACCAACACAATAAAAACAACCCAAGAGAATGCAAAACATTCTATAAAGCCAACCAAAACATTCCGAAAACCCGCCAAAACATCATAAAAACAAATCAAAACCAACCAAAATATTCCGAAAACCCGACAAAATAGTTTAGAACCAGCCAAAACTGATCCAAACATTCTGAAAAGATGCCAAAACACTAGAAAACCAGTCAGAAGTGATCAAAACGTTCAAGAACTTGCCAAAACATAATCAAAACAAATGAAAGCAAACCAAAACATTCCAAATACCTGCCAAAATATTTGAAAAGCCGCCAAAACGAATCCAAACATTCCAAAACCAACCAACACAATAAAAACAACCCAAGAGAATGCAAAACATTCTATAAAGCCAACCAAAATATTCCGAAAACCCGCCAAAATAGTTTAGACCCGCAAAACTGATCAAAACATTCTGAAAAGATGCCAAAACATTAGAAAACCAGCCAGAACTGATCAAAACATTCCAAAAACTTGGCAAAACATCATAAAAACAAATCAAAACCAACCAAAACATTCCAAAAACCCGACAAAATAGTTTAGAACCAGCCAAAACTGATCCAAACATTCTGAAAAGATGCCAAAACACTAGAAAACCAGTCAGAAGTGATTGAAACGTTCAATAACTTGCCAAAACATAATCAAAACAAATGAAAGCAAACCAAAACATTCCAAATACCTGCCAAAATATTCCGAAAAGCCACCAAAACGAATCCAAACATTCCAAAACCTGCCAACACAATCAAAACAAAACAAGAGAAAACAAAACACTCTAAAACACCACCAAAACATTCCGAAAACCCCTCAAAACATAATAAAAACCCCCAAAAGAAACCAAAGAATAAGAGGAACACGGCAACAGATTGGCAAGCAAGAGACGGAGAGCGCGGCACCTTGTAGGAGGCGAAGAAGGAAGCCGCACAACACCTGCACTGTGTCTGCACCTTTCAAACTGCTTGAAGATAGTGGCCTGCCTCTTCAATTGCCATTAGCATTCCAATGGAAGGTATTCTTGGACAACTTTGCTGTGCTTGCTGCTAGTTCTGCCCCAGCCTACCATAGATAACCTTGCTCTCCCCTTTAGGCTCTGAGATGCCCAGAACTTGTCAACTTCAAAGGGCGGGCCGGGCTACATCTACTCAGCTGGCACAGTTTCTTCTTGCTAGATCTAGTGGGAAAGCATTTTGCTGAGATGCAGAAGACAAGAAATGCAGAATACGGAGACGCGGAGCTGTCCCAAGTGCCGCTGCCAGGCGTCTTTCCACAGAAGGAGCGCCCCGGAGCGCACCGCAACCGCCACCGTCATCTCTGCCCAAAGAGCCAAAATATTTTAAAACCCGCCAAAACTAATCAAAACATATTTTCAAACCCGCCAAAATAGAAAACCAGACAGAACTGATCAAAACATTCGGAAAAAAATCTGCCAAAACATGATAAAGCCCACCAAAGCTAATCCAAACACACCAAAAACTGGGCTAAACATAATCAAAACAAATCAAGACAAATCAAAACCTTCTAAAAACCCGCCAAAATATTTCAAAACCCTCAAAACTAATCAAAACATTCCGAATACCAGGCAAAACATTCCAATTACCCGCCAAAATATTTGAAAACCTGCCAAAAGGAATCCAAACATTCCAAAACCTGCCAACACAATAAAAACAACACAAGAGAATACTGAACATTCTAAAAGCCAACCAAAACATTTCGAAAACCCGCCAAAACATCATAAAAACAAATCAAAACCAACCAAAATATTCCGAAAACCCGACAAAATAATTTAGAACCAGCCAAAACTGATCCAAACATTCTGAAAAGATGCCAAAATACGATCAAACCAGTCAGAAGTGATCAAAACGTTCAAGAACTTGCCAAAACATAATCAAAACAAATGAAAGCAAACCAAAACATTCCAAATACCTGCCAAAATATTTGAAAAGCCGCCAAAACGAATCCAAACATTCCAAAACCAACCAACACAATAAAAACAACCCAAGAGAATGCAAAACATTCTATAAAGCCAACCAAAACATTCCGAAAACCCGCCAAAACATCATAAAAACAAATCAAAACCAACCAAAATATTCCGAAAACCCGACAAAATAGTTTAGAACCAGCCAAAACTGATCCAAACATTCTGAAAAGATGCCAAAACACTAGAAAACCAGTCAGAAGTGATCAAAACGTTCAAGAACTTGCCAAAACATAATCAAAACAAATGAAAGCAAACCAAAACATTCCAAATACCTGCCAAAATATTTGAAAAGCCGCCAAAACGAATCCAAACATTCCAAAACCAACCAACACAATAAAAACAACCCAAGAGAATGCAAAACATTCTATAAAGCCAACCAAAATATTCCGAAAACCCGCCAAAATAGTTTAGACCCGCAAAACTGATCAAAACATTCTGAAAAGATGCCAAAACATTAGAAAACCAGCCAGAACTGATCAAAACATTCCAAAAACTTGGCAAAACATCATAAAAACAAATCAAAACCAACCAAAACATTCCAAAAACCCGACAAAATAGTTTAGAACCAGCCAAAACTGATCCAAACATTCTGAAAAGATGCCAAAACACTAGAAAACCAGTCAGAAGTGATTGAAACGTTCAATAACTTGCCAAAACATAATCAAAACAAATGAAAGCAAACCAAAACATTCCAAATACCTGCCAAAATATTCCGAAAAGCCACCAAAACGAATCCAAACATTCCAAAACCTGCCAACACAATCAAAACAAAACAAGAGAAAACAAAACACTCTAAAACACCACCAAAACATTCCGAAAACCCCTCAAAACATAATAAAAACCCCCAAAAGAAACCAAAGAATAAGAGGAACACGGCAACAGATTGGCAAGCAAGAGACGGAGAGCGCGGCACCTTGTAGGAGGCGAAGAAGGAAGCCGCACAACACCTGCACTGTGTCTGCACCTTTCAAACTGCTTGAAGATAGTGGCCTGCCTCTTCAATTGCCATTAGCATTCCAATGGAAGGTATTCTTGGACAACTTTGCTGTGCTTGCTGCTAGTTCTGCCCCAGCCTACCATAGATAACCTTGCTCTCCCCTTTAGGCTCTGAGATGCCCAGAACTTGTCAACTTCAAAGGGCGGGCCGGGCTACATCTACTCAGCTGCCACAGTTTCTTCTTGCTAGATCTAGTGGGAAAGCATTTTGCTGAGATGCAGAAGACAAGAAATGCAGAATACGGAGACGCGGAGCTGTCCCAAGTGCCGCTGCCAGGCGTCTTTCCACAGAAGGAGCGCCCCGGAGCGCACCGCAACCGCCACCATCATCTCTGCCCAAAGAGCCAAAATATTTTAAAACCCGCCAAAACTAATCAAAACATATTTTCAAACCCGCCAAAATAGAAAACCAGACAGAACTGATCAAAACATTCGGAAAAAAATCTGCCAAAACATGATAAAGCCCACCAAAGCTAATCCAAACACACCAAAAACTGGGCTAAACATAATCAAAACAAATCAAGACAAATCAAAACCTTCTAAAAACCCGCCAAAATATTTCAAAACCCTCAAAACTAATCAAAACATTCCGAATACCAGGCAAAACATTCCAATTACCCGCCAAAATATTTGAAAACCTGCCAAAAGGAATCCAAACATTCCAAAACCTGCCAACACAATAAAAACAACACAAGAGAATACTGAACATTCTAAAAGCCAACCAAAACATTTCGAAAACCCGCCAAAACATCATAAAAACAAATCAAAACCAACCAAAATATTCCGAAAACCCGACAAAATCATTTAGAACCAGCCAAAACTGATCCAAACATTCTGAAAAGATGCCAAAATACGATCAAACCAGTCAGAAGTGATCAAAACGTTCAAGAACTTGCCAAAACATAATCAAAACAAATGAAAGCAAACCAAAACATTCCAAATACCTGCCAAAATATTTGAAAAGCCGCCAAAACGAATCCAAACATTCCAAAACCAACCAACACAATAAAAACAACCCAAGAGAATGCAAAACATTCTATAAAGCCAACCAAAACATTCCGAAAACCCGCCAAAACATCATAAAAACAAATCAAAACCAACCAAAATATTCCGAAAACCCGACAAAATAGTTTAGAACCAGCCAAAACTGATCCAAACATTCTGAAAAGATGCCAAAACACTAGAAAACCAGTCAGAAGTGATCAAAACGTTCAAGAACTTGCCAAAACATAATCAAAACAAATGAAAGCAAACCAAAACATTCCAAATACCTGCCAAAATATTTGAAAAGCCGCCAAAACGAATCCAAACATTCCAAAACCAACCAACACAATAAAAACAACCCAAGAGAATGCAAAACATTCTATAAAGCCAACCAAAATATTCCGAAAACCCGCCAAAATAGTTTAGACCCGCAAAACTGATCAAAACATTCTGAAAAGATGCCAAAACATTAGAAAACCAGCCAGAACTGATCAAAACATTCCAAAAACTTGGCAAAACATCATAAAAACAAATCAAAACCAACCAAAACATTCCGAAAACCCGACAAAATCATTTAGAACCAGCCAAAACTGATCCAAACATTCTGAAAAGATGCCAAAACACTAGAAAACCAGTCAGAAGTGATTGAAACGTTCAATAACTTGCCAAAACATAATCAAAACAAATGAAAGCAAACCAAAACATTCCAAATACCTGCCAAAATATTTGAAAACCCGCCAAAACGAATCCAAACATTCCAAAACCTGCCAACACAATAAAAACAAAACAAGAGAAAACAAAACACTCTAAAACACCACCAAAACATTCCGAAAACCCCTCAAAACATAATAAAATCCCCCAAAAGAAACCAAACAATAACAGGAACACGGCAACAGATTGGCAAGCAAGAGACAGAGAGCGCGGCACCTTGTAGGAGGCGAAGAAGGAAGCCGCACAACACCTGCACTGTGTCTGCACCTTTCAAACTGCTTGAAGATAGTGGCCTGCCTCTTCAATTGCCATTAGCATTCCAATGGAAGGTATTCTTGGACAACTTTGCTGTGCTTGCTGCTAGTTCTGCCCCAGCCTACCATAGATAACCTTGCTCTCCCCTTTAGGCTCTGAGATGCCCAGAACTTGTCAACTTCAAAGGGCGGGCCGGGCTACATCTACTCAGCTGGCACAGTTTCTTCTTGCTAGATCTAGTGGGAAAGCATTTTGCTGAGATGCAGAAGACAAGAAATGCAGAATACGGAGACGCGGAGCTGTCCCAAGTGCCGCTGCCAGGCGTCTTTCCACAGAAGGAGCGCCCCGGAGCGCACCGCAACCGCCACCATCATCTCTGCCCAAAGAGCCAAAATATTTTCAAACCCGCCAAAACTAATCAAAACATATTTTCAAACCCGCCAAAATAGAAAACCAGACAGAACTGATCAAAACATTCGGAAAAAAATCTGCCAAAACATGATAAAGCCCACCAAAGCTAATCCAAACACACCAAAAACTGGGCTAAACATAATCAAAACAAATCAAGACAAATCAAAACCTTCTAAAATCCCGCCAAAATATTTCAAAACCCGTCAAAACTAATCAAAACATTCCGAATACCAGGCAAAACATTCCAATTACCCGCCAAAATATTTGAAAACCTGCCAAAAGGAATCCAAACATTCCAAAACCTGCCAACACAATAAAAACAACACAAGAGAATACTGAACATTCTAAAAGCCAACCAAAACATTTTGAAAACCCTCCAAAACATCATAAAAACAAATCAAAACCAACCAAAATATTCCGAAAACCCGACAAAATAATTTAGAACCAGCCAAAACTGATCCAAACATTCTGAAAAGATGCCAAAACACTAGAAAACCAGTCAGAAGTGATCAAAACGTTCAAGAACTTGCCAAAACATAATCAAAACAAATGAAAGCAAACCAAAACATTCCAAATCCCCCCCAAATATTCCGAAAAGCCGCCAAAACTAATCCAAACTTTCCAAAACCAACCAACACAATAAAAACAACCCAAGAGAATGCAAAACATTCTATTAAGCCAACCAAAACATTTCGAAAATCCGCCAAAAGATCATAGAAACAAATCAAAACAAACCAAAATATTCCGAAAACCCGCCAAAATAGTTTAGACCCGCAAAACTGATCAAAACATTCTGAAAAGATGCCAAAACATTAGAAAACCAGCCAGAACTGATCAAAACATTCCAAAAACTTGGCAAAACATCATAAAAACAAATCAAAACCTACCAAAACATTCCGAAAACCCGACAAAATCATTTAGAACCAGCCAAAACTGATCCAAACATTCTGAAAAGATGCCAAAACACTAGAAAACCAGTCAGAAGTGATTGAAACGTTCAATAACTTGCCAAAACATAATCAAAACAAATGAAAGCAAACCAAAACATTCCAAATACCTGCCAAAATATTTGAAAACCCGCCAAAACGAATCCAAACATTCCAAAACCTGCCAACACAATCAAAACAAAACAAGAGAAAACAAAACACTCTAAAACACCACCAAAACATTCCAAAAACCCCTCAAAACATAATAAAAACCCCCAAAAGAAACCAAACAATAACAGGAACACGGCAACAGATTGGCAAGCAAGAGACGGACAGCGCGGCACCTTGTAGGAGGCGAAGAAGGAAGCCGCACAACACCTGCACTGTGTCTGCACCTTTCAAACTGCTTGAAGATAGTGGCCTGCCTCTTCAATTGCCATTAGCATTCCAATGGAAGGTATTCTTGGACAACTTTGCTGTGCTTGCTGCTAGTTCTGCCCCAGCCTACCATAGATAACCTTGCTCTCCCCTTTAGGCTCTGAGATGCCCAGAACTTGTCAACTTCAAAGGGCGGGCCGGGCTACATCTACTCAGCTGGCACAGTTTCTCCTTGCTAGACCTAGCGGGAAAGCATTTTGCTGAGATGCAGAAGACAAGAAATGCAGAATACGGAGACGCGGAGCTGTCCCAAGTGTCGCTGCCAGGCGTCTTTCCACAGAAGGAGCGCCCCGGAGCGCACCGCAACCGCCACCGTCATCTCTGCCCAAAGAGCCAAAATATTTTAAAACCCGCCAAAACTAATCAAAACATATTTTCAAACCCGCCAAAATAGAAAACCAGACAGAACTGATCAAAACATTCGGAAAAAAATCTGCCAAAACATGATAAAGCCCACCAAAGCTAATCCAAACACACCAAAAACTGGGCTAAACATAATCAAAACAAATCAAGACAAATCAAAACCTTCTAAAATCCCGCCAAAATATTTCAAAACCCGTCAAAACTAATCAAAACATTCCGAATACCAGGCAAAACATTCCAATTACCCGCCAAAATATTTGAAAACCTGCCAAAAGGAATCCAAACATTCCAAAACCTGCCAACACAATAAAAACAACACAAGAGAATACTGAACATTCTAAAAGCCAACCAAAACATTTTGAAAACCCTCCAAAACATCATAAAAACAAATCAAAACCAACCAAAATATTCCGAAAACCCGACAAAATAATTTAGAACCAGCCAAAACTGATCCAAACATTCTGAAAAGATGCCAAAACACTAGAAAACCAGTCAGAAGTGATCAAAACGTTCAAGAACTTGCCAAAACATAATCAAAACAAATGAAAGCAAACCAAAACATTCCAAATCCCCCCCAAATATTCCGAAAAGCCGCCAAAACTAATCCAAACTTTCCAAAACCAACCAACACAATAAAAACAACCCAAGAGAATGCAAAACATTCTATTAAGCCAACCAAAACATTTCGAAAATCCGCCAAAAGATCATAGAAACAAATCAAAACAAACCAAAATATTCCGAAAACCCGCCAAAATAGTTTAGACCCGCAAAACTGATCAAAACATTCTGAAAAGATGCCAAAACATTAGAAAACCAGCCAGAACTGATCAAAACATTCCAAAAACTTGGCAAAACATCATAAAAACAAATCAAAACCTACCAAAACATTCCGAAAACCCGACAAAATCATTTAGAACCAGCCAAAACTGATCCAAACATTCTGAAAAGATGCCAAAACACTAGAAAACCAGTCAGAAGTGATTGAAACGTTCAATAACTTGCCAAAACATAATCAAAACAAATGAAAGCAAACCAAAACATTCCAAATACCTGCCAAAATATTTGAAAACCCGCCAAAACGAATCCAAACATTCCAAAACCTGCCAACACAATCAAAACAAAACAAGAGAAAACAAAACACTCTAAAACACCACCAAAACATTCCAAAAACCCCTCAAAACATAATAAAAACCCCCAAAAGAAACCAAACAATAACAGGAACACGGCAACAGATTGGCAAGCAAGAGACGGACAGCGCGGCACCTTGTAGGAGGCGAAGAAGGAAGCCGCACAACACCTGCACTGTGTCTGCACCTTTCAAACTGCTTGAAGATAGTGGCCTGCCTCTTCAATTGCCATTAGCATTCCAATGGAAGGTATTCTTGGACAACTTTGCTGTGCTTGCTGCTAGTTCTGCCCCAGCCTACCATAGATAACCTTGCTCTCCCCTTTAGGCTCTGAGATGCCCAGAACTTGTCAACTTCAAAGGGCGGGCCGGGCTACATCTACTCAGCTGGCACAGTTTCTCCTTGCTAGACCTAGCGGGAAAGCATTTTGCTGAGATGCAGAAGACAAGAAATGCAGAATACGGAGACGCGGAGCTGTCCCAAGTGCCGCTGCCAGGCGTCTTTCCACAGAAGGAGCGCCCCGGAGCGCACCGCAACCGCCACCGTCATCTCTGCCCAAAGAGCCAAAATATTTTAAAACCCGCCAAAACTAATCAAAACATATTTTCAAACCCGCCAAAATAGAAAACCAGACAGAACTGATCAAAACATTCGGAAAAAAATCTGCCAAAACATGATAAAGCCCACCAAAGCTAATCCAAACACACCAAAAACTGGGCTAAACATAATCAAAACAAATCAAGACAAATCAAAACCTTCTAAAAACCCGCCAAAATATTTCAAAACCCTCAAAACTAATCAAAACATTCCGAATACCAGGCAAAACATTCCAATTACCCGCCAAAATATTTGAAAACCTGCCAAAAGGAATCCAAACATTCCAAAACCTGCCAACACAATAAAAACAACACAAGAGAATACTGAACATTCTAAAAGCCAACCAAAACATTTCGAAAACCCGCCAAAACATCATAAAAACAAATCAAAACCAACCAAAATATTCTGAAAACCCGACAAAATAATTTAGAACCAGCCAAAACTGATCCAAACATTCTGAAAAGATGCCAAAACACTAGAAAACCAGTCAGAAGTGATCAAAACGTTCAAGAACTTGCCAAAACATAATCAAAACAAATGAAAGCAAACCAAAACATTCCAAATACCTGCCAAAATATTTGAAAAGCCGCCAAAACGAATCCAAACATTCCAAAACCAACCAACACAATAAAAACAACCCAAGAGAATGCAAAACATTCTATAAAGCCAACCAAAACATTCCGAAAACCCGCCAAAACATCATAAAAACAAATCAACACCAACCAAAACATTCCAAAAACCCGACAAAATAGTTTAGAACCAGCCAAAACTGATCCAAACATTCTGAAAAGATGCCAAAACACTAGAAAACCAGTCAGAAGTGATCAAAACGTTCAATAACTTGCCAAAACATAATCAAAACAAATGAAAGCAAACCAAAACATTCCAAATACCTGCCAAAATATTCCGAAAAGCCACCAAAACGAATCCAAACATTCCAAAACCTGCCAACACAATAAAAACAAAACAAGAGAAAACAAAACACTCTAAAACACCACCAAAACATTCCGAAAACCCACCAAAACATAATAAAATCCCCCAAAAGAAACCAAACAATAACAGGAACACGGCAACAGATTGGCAAGCAAGAGACAGAGAGCGCGGCACCTTGTAGGAGGCGAAGAAGGAAGCCGCACAACACCTGCACTGTGTCTGCACCTTTCAAACTGCTTGAAGATAGTGGCCTGCCTCTTCAATTGCCATTAGCATTCCAATGGAAGGTATTCTTGGACAACTTTGCTGTGCTTGCTGCTAGTTCTGCCCCAGCCTACCATAGATAACCTTGCTCTCCCCTTTAGGCTCTGAGATGCCCAGAACTTGTCAACTTCAAAGGGCGGGCCGGGCTACATCTACTCAGCTGGCACAGTTTCTTCTTGCTAGATCTAGTGGGAAAGCATTTTGCTGAGATGCAGAAGACAAGAAATGCAGAATACGGAGACGCGGAGCTGTCCCAAGTGCCGCTGCCAGGCGTCTTTCCACAGAAGGAGCGCCCCGGAGCGCACCGCAACCGCCACCATCATCTCTGCCCAAAGAGCCAAAATATTTTAAAACCCGCCAAAACTAATCAAAACATATTTTCAAACCCGCCAAAATAGAAAACCAGACAGAACTGATCAAAACATTCGGAAAAAAATCTGCCAAAACATGATAAAGCCCACCAAAGCTAATCCAAACACACCAAAAACTGGGCTAAACATAATCAAAACAAATCAAGACAAATCAAAACCTTCTAAAATCCCGCCAAAATATTTCAAAACCCGTCAAAACTAATCAAAACATTCCGAATACCAGGCAAAACATTCCAATTACCCGCCAAAATATTTGAAAACCTGCCAAAAGGAATCCAAACATTCCAAAACCTGCCAACACAATAAAAACAACCCAAGAGAATACTGAACATTCTAAAAGCCAACCAAAACATTTCAAAAACCCGCCAAAACATCATAAAAACAAATCAAAACCAACCAAAATATTCCGAAAACCCGACAAAATAATTTAGAACCAGCCAAAACTGATCCAAACATTCTGAAAAGATGCCAAAACACTAGAAAACCAGTCAGAAGTGATCAAAACGTTCAAGAACTTGCCAAAACATAATCAAAACAAATGAAAGCAAACCAAAACATTCCAAATACCTGCCAAAATATTTGAAAAGCCGCCAAAACGAATCCAAACATTCCAAAACCAACCAACACAATAAAAACAACCCAAGAGAATGCAAAACATTCTATAAAGCCAACCAAAATATTCCGAAAACCCGCCAAAATAGTTTAGACCCGCAAAACTGATCAAAACATTCTGAAAAGATGCCAAAACATTAGAAAACCAGCCAGAACTGATCAAAACATTCCAAAAACTTGGCAAAACATCATAAAAACAAATCAAAACCAACCAAAACATTCCGAAAACCCGACAAAATCATTTAGAACCAGCCAAAACTGATCCAAACATTCTGAAAAGATGCCAAAACACTAGAAAACCAGTCAGAAGTGATCAAAACGTTCAATAACTTGCCAAAACATAATCAAAACAAATGAAAGCAAACCAAAACATTCCAAATACCTGCCAAAATATTCCGAAAAGCCACCAAAACGAATCCAAACATTCCAAAACCTGCCAACACAATAAAAACAAAACAAGAGAAAACAAAACACTCTAAAACACCACCAAAACATTCCGAAAACCCCTCAAAACATAATAAAATCCCCCAAAAGAAACCAAACAATAACAGGAACACGGCAACAGATTGGCAAGCAAGAGACGGAGAGCGCGGCACCTTGTAGGAGGCGAAGAAGGAAGCCGCACAACACCTGCACTGTGTCTGCACCTTTCAAACTGCTTGAAGATAGTGGCCTGCCTCTTCAATTGCCATTAGCATTCCAATGGAAGGTATTCTTGGACAACTTTGCTCTGCTTGCTGCTAGTTCTGCCCCAGCCTACCATAGATAACCTTGCTCTCCCCTTTAGGCTCTGAGATGCCCAGAACTTGTCAACTTCAAAGGGCGGGCCGGGCTACATCTACTCAGCTGGCACAGTTTCTTCTTGCTAGATCTAGTGGGAAAGCATTTTGCTGAGATGCAGAAGACAAGAAATGCAGAATACGGAGACGCGGAGCTGTCCCAAGTGCCGCTGCCAGGCGTCTTTCCACAGAAGGAGCGCCCCGGAGCGCACCGCAACCGCCACCATCATCTCTGCCCAAAGAGCCAAAATATTTTAAAACCCGCCAAAACTAATCAAAACATATTTTCAAACCCGCCAAAATAGAAAACCAGACAGAACTGATCAAAACATTCGGAAAAAAATCTGCCAAAACATGATAAAGCCCACCAAAGCTAATCCAAACACACCAAAAACTGGGCTAAACATAATCAAAACAAATCAAGACAAATCAAAACCTTCTAAAATCCCGCCAAAATATTTCAAAACCCGTCAAAACTAATCAAAACATTCCGAATACCAGGCAAAACATTCCAATTACCCGCCAAAATATTTGAAAACCTGCCAAAAGGAATCCAAACATTCCAAAACCTGCCAACACAATAAAAACAACACAAGAGAATACTGAACATTCTAAAAGCCAACCAAAACATTTCGAAAACCCTCCAAAACATCATAAAAACAAATCAAAACCAACCAAAATATTCCGAAAACCCGACAAAATAATTTAGAACCAGCCAAAACTGATCCAAACATTCTGAAAAGATGCCAAAACACTAGAAAACCAGTCAGAAGTGATCAAAACGTTCAAGAACTTGCCAAAACATAATCAAAACAAATGAAAGCAAACCAAAACATTCCAAATCCCCCCCAAATATTCCGAAAAGCCGCCAAAACTAATCCAAACTTTCCAAAACCAACCAACACAATAAAAACAACCCAAGAGAATGCAAAACATTCTATTAAGCCAACCAAAACATTTCGAAAATCCGCCAAAAGATCATAGAAACAAATCAAAACAAACCAAAATATTCCGAAAACCCGCCAAAATAGTTTAGACCCGCAAAACTGATCAAAACATTCTGAAAAGATGCCAAAACATTAGAAAACCAGCCAGAACTGATCAAAACATTCCAAAAACTTGGCAAAACATCATAAAAACAAATCAAAACCTACCAAAACATTCCGAAAACCCGACAAAATCATTTAGAACCAGCCAAAACTGATCCAAACATTCTGAAAAGATGCCAAAACACTAGAAAACCAGTCAGAAGTGATTGAAACGTTCAATAACTTGCCAAAACATAATCAAAACAAATGAAAGCAAACCAAAACATTCCAAATACCTGCCAAAATATTTGAAAACCCGCCAAAACGAATCCAAACATTCCAAAACCTGCCAACACAATCAAAACAAAACAAGAGAAAACAAAACACTCTAAAACACCACCAAAACATTCCAAAAACCCCTCAAAACATAATAAAAACCCCCAAAAGAAACCAAAGAATAAGAGGAACACGGCAACAGATTGGCAAGCAAGAGACAGAGAGCGCGGCACCTCGTAGGAGGCGAAGAAGGAAGCCGCACAACATCTGCACTGTGTCTGCACCTTTCAAACTGCTTGAAGATAGTGGCCTGCCTCTTCAATTGCCATTAGCATTCCAATGGAAGGTATTCTTGGACAACTTTGCTGTGCTTGCTGCTAGTTCTGCCCCAGCCTACCATAGATAACCTTGCTCTCCCCTTTAGGCTCTGAGATGCCCAGAACTTGTCAACTTCAAAGGGCGGGCCGGGCTACATCTACTCAGCTGGCACAGTTTCTCCTTGCTAGACCTAGTGGGAAAGCATTTTGCTGAGATGCAGAAGACAAGAAATGCAGAATACGGAGACGCGGAGCTGTCCCAAGTGCCGCTGCCAGGCGTCTTTCCACAGAAGGAGCGCCCCGGAGCGCACCGCAACCGCCACCCTCATCTCTGCCCAAAGAGCCAAAATATTTTAAAACCCGCCAAAACTAATCAAAACATATTTTCAAACCCGCCAAAATAGAAAACCAGACAGAACTGATCAAAACATTCGAAAAAAAATCTGCCAAAACATGATAAAGCCCACCAAAGCTAATCCAAACACACCAAAAACTGGGCTAAACATAATCAAAACAAATCAAGACAAATCAAAACCTTCTAAAAACCCGCCAAAATATTTCAAAACCCTCAAAACTAATCAAAACATTCCGAATACCAGGCAAAACATTCCAATTACCCGCCAAAATATTTGAAAACCTGCCAAAAGGAATCCAAACATTCCAAAACCTGCCAACACAATAAAAACAACACAAGAGAATACTGAACATTCTAAAAGCCAACCAAAACATTTCGAAAACCCGCCAAAACATCATAAAAACAAATCAAAACCAACCAAAATATTCCGAAAACCCGACAAAATCATTTAGAACCAGCCAAAACTGATCCAAACATTCTGAAAAGATGCCAAAACACTAGAAAACCAGTCAGAAGTGATCAAAACGTTCAAGAACTTGCCAAAACATAATCAAAACAAATGAAAGCAAACCAAAACATTCCAAATACCTGCCAAAATATTTGAAAAGCCGCCAAAACGAATCCAAACATTCCAAAACCAACCAACACAATAAAAACAACCCAAGAGAATGCAAAACATTCTATAAAGCCAACCAAAACATTCCGAAAACCCGCCAAAAATCATAAAAACAAATCAAAACCAACCAAAACATTCCAAAAACCCGACAAAATCGTTTAGAACCAGCCAAAACTGATCCAAACATTCTGAAAAGATGCCAAAACACTAGAAAACCAGTCAGAAGTGATCAAAACGTTCAATAACTTGCCAAAACATAATCAAAACAAATGAAAGCAAACCAAAACATTCCAAATACCTGCCAAAATATTCCGAAAAGCCACCAAAACGAATCCAAACATTCCAAAACCTGCCAACACAATAAAAACAAAACAAGAGAAAACAAAACACTCTAAAACACCACCAAAACATTCCAAAAACCCCTCAAAACATAATAAAAACCCCCAAAAGAAACCAAAGAATAAGAGGAACACGGCAACAGATTGGCAAGCAAGAGACGGAGAGCGCGGCACCTTGTAGGAGGCGAAGAAGGAAGCCGCACAACACCTGCACTGTGTCTGCACCTTTCAAACTGCTTGAAGATAGTGGCCTGCCTCTTCAATTGCCATTAGCATTCCAATGGAAGGTATTCTTGGACAACTTTGCTGTGCTTGCTGCTAGTTCTGCCCCAGCCTACCATAGATAACCTTGCTCTCCCCTTTAGGCGCTGAGATGCCCAGAACTTGTCAACTTCAAAGGGCGGGCCGGGCTACATCTACTCAGCTGGCACAGTTTCTTCTTGCTAGATCTAGTGGGAAAGCATTTTGCTGAGATGCAGAAGACAAGAAATGCAGAATACGGAGACGCGGAGCTGTCCCAAGTGCCGCTGCCAGGCGTCTTTCCACAGAAGGAGCGCCCCGGAGCGCACCGCAACCGCCACCATCATCTCTGCCCAAAGAGCCAAAATATTTTAAAACCCGCCAAAACTAATCAAAACATATTTTCAAACCCGCCAAAATAGAAAACCAGACAGAACTGATCAAAACATTCGGAAAAAAATCTGCCAAAACATGATAAAGCCCACCAAAGCTAATCCAAACACACCAAAAACTGGGCTAAACATAATCAAAACAAATCAAGACAAATCAAAACCTTCTAAAATCCCGCCAAAATATTTCAAAACCCGTCAAAACTAATCAAAACATTCCGAATACCAGGCAAAACATTCCAATTACCCGCCAAAATATTTGAAAACCTGCCAAAAGGAATCCAAACATTCCAAAACCTGCCAACACAATAAAAACAGCACAAGAGAATACTGAACATTCTAAAAGCCAACCAAAACATTTCGAAAACCCTCCAAAACATCATAAAAACAAATCAAAACCAACCAAAACATTCCAAAAACCCGACAAAATAATTTAGAACCTGCCAAAACTGATCCAAGCATTCTGAAAAGATGCCAAAACACTAGAAAACCAGTCAGAAGTGATCAAAACATTCAATAATTTGCCAAAACATAATCAAAACAAATGAAAGCAAACCAAAACATTCCAAATCCCCCCCAAATATTCCGAAAAGCCGCCAAAACTAATCCAAACTTTCCAAAACCAACCAACACAATAAAAACAACCCAAGAGAATGCAAAACATTCTATTAAGCCAACCAAAACATTTCGAAAACCCGCCAAAAGATCATAGAAACAAATCAAAACAAACCAAAATATTCCGAAAACCCGCCAAAATAGTTTAGACCCACAAAACTGATCAAAACATTCTGAAAAGATGCCAAAACAATAGAAAACCAGCCAGAACTGATCAAAACATTCCAAAAACTTGGCAAAACATCATAAAAACAAATCAAAACCTACCAAAACATTCCGAAAACCCGACAAAATCATTTAGAACCAGCCAAAACTGATCCAAACATTCTGAAAAGATGCCAAAACACTAGAAAACCAGTCAGAAGTGATTGAAACGTTCAATAACTTGCCAAAACATAATCAAAACAAATGAAAGCAAACCAAAACATTCCAAATACCTGCCAAAATATTTGAAAACCCGCCAAAACGAATCCAAACATTCCAAAACCTGCCAACACAATCAAAACAAAACAAGAGAAAACAAAACACTCTAAAACACCACCAAAACATTCCGAAAACCCCTCAAAACATAATAAAAACCCCCAAAAGAAACCAAAGAATAAGAGGAACACGGCAACAGATTGGCAAGCAAGAGACGGAGAGCGCGGCACCTCGTAGGAGGCGAAGAAGGAAGCCGCACAACACCTGCACTGTGTCTGCACCTTTCAAACTGCTTGAAGATAGTGGCCTGCCTCTTCAATTGCCATTAGCATTCCAATGGAAGGTATTCTTGGACAACTTTGCTGTGCTTGCTGCTAGTTCTGCCCCAGCCTACCATAGATAACCTTGCTCTTGCCTTGAGGCTCTGAGATGCCAAGAACTTGTCAACTTCAAAGGGCGGGCCGGGCTACATCTACTCAGCTGGCACAGTTTCTCCTCGCTAGACCTAGCGGGAAAGCATTTTGCTGAGATGCAGAAGACAAGAAATGCAGAATACGGAGACGCGGAGCTGTCCCAAGTGCCGCTGCCAGGCGTCTTTCCACAGAAGGAGCGCCCCGGAGCGCACCGCAACCGCCACCGTCATCTCTGCCCAAAGAGCCAAAATATTTTAAAACCCGCCAAAACTAATCAAAACATATTTTCAAACCCGCCAAAATAGAAAACCAGACAGAACTGATCAAAACATTCGGAAAAAAATCTGCCAAAACATGATAAAGCCCACCAAAGCTAATCCAAACACACCAAAAACTGGGCTAAACATAATCAAAACAAATCAAGACAAATCAAAACCTTCTAAAAACCCGCCAAAATATTTCAAAACCCTCAAAACTAATCAAAACATTCCGAATACCAGGCAAAACATTCCAATTACCCGCCAAAATATTTGAAAACCTGCCAAAAGGAATCCAAACATTCCAAAACCTGCCAACACAATAAAAACAACACAAGAGAATACTGAACATTCTAAAAGCCAACCAAAACATTTCGAAAACCCACCAAAACATCATAAAAACAAATCAAAACCAACCAAAATATTCCGAAAACCCGACAAAATCATTTAGAACCAGCCAAAACTGATCCAAACATTCTGAAAAGATGCCAAAACACTAGAAAACCAGTCAGAAGTGATCAAAACGTTCAAGAACTTGCCAAAACATAATCAAAACAAATGAAAGCAAACCAAAACATTCCAAATACCTGCCAAAATATTTGAAAAGCCGCCAAAACGAATCCAAACATTCCAAAACCAACCAACACAATAAAAACAACCCAAGAGAATGCAAAACATTCTATAAAGCCAACCAAAATATTCCGAAAACCCGCCAAAATAGTTTAGACCCGCAAAACTGATCAAAACATTCTGAAAAGATGCCAAAACATTAGAAAACCAGCCTGAACTGATCAAAACATTCCAAAAACTTGGCAAAACATCATAAAAACAAATCAAAACCTACCAAAACATTCCGAAAACCCGACAAAATCATTTAGAACCAGCCAAAACTGATCCAAACATTCTGAAAAGATGCCAAAACACTAGAAAACCAGTCAGAAGTGATTGAAACGTTCAATAACTTGCCAAAACATAATCAAAACAAATGAAAGCAAACCAAAACATTCCAAATACCTGCCAAAATATTTGAAAACCCGCCAAAACGAATCCAAACATTCCAAAACCTGCCAACACAATCAAAACAAAACAAGAGAAAACAAAACACTCTAAAACACCACCAAAACATTCCAAAAACCCCTCAAAACATAATAAAAACCCCCAAAAGAAACCAAAGAATAAGAGGAACACGGCAACAGATTGGCAAGCAAGAGACGGAGAGCGCGGCACCTTGTAGGAGGCGAAGAAGGAAGCCGCACAACACCTGCACTGTGTCTGCACCTTTCAAACTGCTTGAAGATAGTGGCCTGCCTCTTCAATTGCCATTAGCATTCCAATGGAAGGTATTCTTGGACAACTTTGCTGTGCTTGCTGCTAGTTCTGCCCCAGCCTACCATAGATAACCTTGCTCTCCCCTTTAGGCGCTGAGATGCCCAGAACTTGTCAACTTCAAAGGGCGGGCCGGGCTACATCTACTCAGCTGGCACAGTTTCTTCTTGCTAGATCTAGTGGGAAAGCATTTTGCTGAGATGCAGAAGACAAGAAATGCAGAATACGGAGACGCGGAGCTGTCCCAAGTGCCGCTGCCAGGCGTCTTTCCACAGAAGGAGCGCCCCGGAGCGCACCGCAACCGCCACCATCATCTCTGCCCAAAGAGCCAAAATATTTTAAAACCCGCCAAAACTAATCAAAACATATTTTCAAACCCGCCAAAATAGAAAACCAGACAGAACTGATCAAAACATTCGGAAAAAAATCTGCCAAAACATGATAAAGCCCACCAAAGCTAATCCAAACACACCAAAAACTGGGCTAAACATAATCAAAACAAATCAAGACAAATCAAAACCTTCTAAAAACCCGCCAAAATATTTCAAAACCCTCAAAACTAATCAAAACATTCCGAATACCAGGCAAAACATTCCAATTACCCGCCAAAATATTTGAAAACCTGCCAAAAGGAATCCAAACATTCCAAAACCTGCCAACACAATCAAAACAGCACAAGAGAATACTGAACATTCTAAAAGCCAACCAAAACATTTCGAAAACCCTCCAAAACATCATAAAAACAAATCAAAACCAACCAAAACATTCCAAAAACCCGACAAAATAATTTAGAACCTGCCAAAACTGATCCAAGCATTCTGAAAAGATGCCAAAACACTAGAAAACCAGTCAGAAGTGATCAAAACATTCAATAATTTGCCAAAACATAATCAAAACAAATGAAAGCAAACCAAAACATTCCAAATCCCCCCCAAATATTCCGAAAAGCCGCCAAAACTAATCCAAACTTTCCAAAACCAACCAACACAATAAAAACAACCCAAGAGAATGCAAAACATTCTATTAAGCCAACCAAAACATTTCGAAAACCCGCCAAAAGAACATAGAAACAAATCAAAACAAACCAAAATATTCCGAAAACCCGCCAAAATAGTTTAGACCCGCAAAACTGATCAAAACATTCTGAAAAGATGCCAAAACATTAGAAAACCAGCCAGAACTGATCAAAACATTCCAAAAACTTGGCAAAACATCATAAAAACAAATCAAAACCTACCAAAACATTCCGAAAACCCGACAAAATCATTTAGAACCAGCCAAAACTGATCCAAACATTCTGAAAAGATGCCAAAACACTAGAAAACCAGTCAGAAGTGATTGAAACGTTCAATAACTTGCCAAAACATAATCAAAACAAATGAAAGCAAACCAAAACATTCCAAATACCTGCCAAAATATTTGAAAACCCGCCAAAACGAATCCAAACATTCCAAAACCTGCCAACACAATCAAAACAAAACAAGAGAAAACAAAACACTCTAAAACACCACCAAAACATTCCGAAAACCCCTCAAAACATAATAAAAACCCCCAAAAGAAACCAAAGAATAAGAGGAACACGGCAACAGATTGGCAAGCAAGAGACGGAGAGCGCGGCACCTTGTAGGAGGCGAAGAAGGAAGCCGCACAACACCTGCACTGTGTCTGCAACTTTCAAACTGCTTGAAGATAGTGGCCTGCCTCTTCAATTGCCATTAGCATTCCAATGGAAGGTATTCTTGGACAACTTTGCTGTGCTTGCTGCTAGTTCTGCCCCAGCCTACCATAGATAACCTTGCTCTCCCCTTTAGGCTCTGAGATGCCCAGAACTTGTCAACTTCAAAGGGCGGGCCGGGCTACATCTACTCAGCTGGCACAGTTTCTCCTCGCTAGACCTAGCGGGAAAGCATTTTGCTGAGATGCAGAAGACAAGAAATGCAGAATACGGAGACGCGGAGCTGTCCCAAGTGCCGCTGCCAGGCGTCTTTCCACAGAAGGAGCGCCCCGGAGCGCACCGCAACCGCCACCGTCATCTCTGCCCAAAGAGCCAAAATATTTTAAAACCCGCCAAAACTAATCAAAACATATTTTCAAACCCGCCAAAATAGAAAACCAGACAGAGGTGATCAATACATTCGGAAAAAAATCTGCCAAAACATGATAAAGCCCACCAAAGCTAATCCAAACACACCAAAAACTGGGCTAAACATAATCAAAACAAATCAAGACAAATCAAAACCTTCTAAAAACCCGCCAAAATATTTCAAAACCCTCAAAACTAATCAAAACATTCCGAATACCAGGCAAAACATTCCAATTACCCGCCAAAATATTTGAAAACCTGCCAAAAGGAATCCAAACATTCCAAAACCTGCCAACACAATAAAAACAGCACAAGAGAATACTGAACATTCTAAAAGCCAACCAAAACATTTCGAAAACCCTCCAAAACATCATAAAAACAAATCAAAACCAACCAAAACATTCCAAAAACCCGACAAAATAATTTAGAACCTGCCAAAACTGATCCAAGCATTCTGAAAAGATGCCAAAACACTAGAAAACCAGTCAGAAGTGATCAAAACATTCAATAATTTGCCAAAACATAATCAAAACAAATGAAAGCAAACCAAAACATTCCAAATCCCCCCCAAATATTCCGAAAAGCCGCCAAAACTAATCCAAACTTTCCAAAACCAACCAACACAATAAAAACAACCCAAGAGAATGCAAAACATTCTATTAAGCCAACCAAAACATTTCGAAAACCCGCCAAAAGATCATAGAAACAAATCAAAACAAACCAAAATATTCCGAAAACCCGCCAAAATAGTTTAGACCCGCAAAACTGATCAAAACATTCTGAAAAGATGCCAAAACATTAGAAAACCAGCCAGAACTGATCAAAACATTCCAAAAACTTGGCAAAACATCATAAAAACAAATCAAAACCTACCAAAACATTCCGAAAACCCGACAAAATCATTTAGAACCAGCCAAAACTGATCCAAACATTCTGAAAAGATGCCAAAACACTAGAAAACCAGTCAGAAGTGATTGAAACGTTCAATAACTTGCCAAAACATAATCAAAACAAATGAAAGCAAACCAAAACATTCCAAATACCTGCCAAAATATTTGAAAACCCGCCAAAACGAATCCAAACATTCCAAAACCTGCCAACACAATCAAAACAAAACAAGAGAAAACAAAACACTCTAAAACACCACCAAAACATTCCGAAAACCCCTCAAAACATAATAAAAACCCCCAAAAGAAACCAAAGAATAAGAGGAACACGGCAACAGATTGGCAAGCAAGAGACGGAGAGCGCGGCACCTTGTAGGAGGCGAAGAAGGAAGCCGCACAACACCTGCACTGTGTCTGCACCTTTCAAACTGCTTGAAGATAGTGGCCTGCCTCTTCAATTGCCATTAGCATTCCAATGGAAGGTATTCTTGGACAACTTTGCTGTGCTTGCTGCTAGTTCTGCCCCAGCCTACCATAGATAACCTTGCTCTCCCCTTTAGGCTCTGAGATGCCCAGAACTTGTCAACTTCAAAGGGCGGGCCGGGCTACATCTACTCAGCTGGCACAGTTTCTTCTTGCTAGATCTAGTGGGAAAGCATTTTGCTGAGATGCAGAAGACAAGAAATGCAGAATACGGAGACGCGGAGCTGTCCCAAGTGCCGCTGCCAGGCGTCTTTCCACAGAAGGAGCGCCCCGGAGCGCACCGCAACCGCCACCATCATCTCTGCCCAAAGAGCCAAAATATTTTAAAACCCGCCAAAACTAATCAAAACATATTTTCAAACCCGCCAAAATAGAAAACCAGACAGAACTGATCAAAACATTCGGAAAAAAATCTGCCAAAACATGATAAAGCCCACCAAAGCTAATCCAAACACACCAAAAACTGGGCTAAACATAATCAAAACAAATCAAGACAAATCAAAACCTTCTAAAAACCCGCCAAAATATTTCAAAACCCTCAAAACTAATCAAAACATTCCGAATACCAGGCAAAACATTCCAATTACCCGCCAAAATATTTGAAAACCTGCCAAAAGGAATCCAAACATTCCAAAACCTGCCAACACAATAAAAACAACACAAGAGAATACTGAACATTCTAAAAGCCAACCAAAACATTTCGAAAACCCGCCAAAACATCATAAAAACAAATCAAAACCAACCAAAATATTCCGAAAACCCGACAAAATCATTTAGAACCAGCCAAAACTGATCCAAACATTCTGAAAAGATGCCAAAACACTAGAAAACCAGTCAGAAGTGATCAAAACGTTCAAGAACTTGCCAAAACATAATCAAAACAAATGAAAGCAAACCAAAACATTCCAAATACCTGCCAAAATATTTGAAAAGCCGCCAAAACGAATCCAAACATTCCAAAACCAACCAACACAATAAAAACAACCCAAGAGAATGCAAAACATTCTATAAAGCCAACCAAAATATTCCGAAAACCCGCCAAAATAGTTTAGACCCGCAAAACTGATCAAAACATTCTGAAAAGATGCCAAAACATTAGAAAACCAGCCTGAACTGATCAAAACATTCCAAAAACTTGGCAAAACATCATAAAAACAAATCAAAACCTACCAAAACATTCCGAAAACCCGACAAAATCATTTAGAACCAGCCAAAACTGATCCAAACATTCTGAAAAGATGCCAAAACACTAGAAAACCAGTCAGAAGTGATTGAAACGTTCAATAACTTGCCAAAACATAATCAAAACAAATGAAAGCAAACCAAAACATTCCAAATACCTGCCAAAATATTTGAAAACCCGCCAAAACGAATCCAAACATTCCAAAACCTGCCAACACAATAAAAACAAAACAAGAGAAAACAAAACACTCTAAAACACCACCAAAACATTCCGAAAACCCCTCAAAACATAATAAAAACCCCCAAAAGAAACCAAAGAATAAGAGGAACACGGCAACAGATTGGCAAGCAAGAGACGGAGAGCGCGGCACCTTGTAGGAGGCGAAGAAGGAAGCCGCACAACACCTGCACTGTGTCTGCACCTTTCAAACTGCTTGAAGATAGTGGCCTGCCTCTTCAATTGCCATTAGCATTCCAATGGAAGGTATTCTTGGACAACTTTGCTGTGCTTGCTGCTAGTTCTGCCCCAGCCTACCATAGATAACCTTGCTCTCCCCTTTAGGCTCTGAGATGCCCAGAACTTGTCAACTTCAAAGGGCGGGCCGGGCTACATCTACTCAGCTGGCACAGTTTCTTCTTGCTAGATCTAGTGGGAAAGCATTTTGCTGAGATGCAGAAGACAAGAAATGCAGAATACGGAGACGCGGAGCTGTCCCAAGTGCCGCTGCCAGGCGTCTTTCCACAGAAGGAGCGCCCCGGAGCGCACCGCAACCGCCACCATCATCTCTGCCCAAAGAGCCAAAATATTTTAAAACCCGCCAAAACTAATCAAAACATATTTTCAAACCCGCCAAAATAGAAAACCAGACAGAACTGATCAAAACATTCGGAAAAAAATCTGCCAAAACATGATAAAGCCCACCAAAGCTAATCCAAACACACCAAAAACTGGGCTAAACATAATCAAAACAAATCAAGACAAATCAAAACCTTCTAAAATCCCGCCAAAATATTTCAAAACCCGTCAAAACTAATCAAAACCTTCCGAATACCAGGCAAAACATTCCAATTACCCGCCAAAATATTTGAAAACCTGCCAAAAGGAATCCAAACATTCCAAAACCTGCCAACACAATAAAAACAGCACAAGAGAATACTGAACATTCTAAAAGCCAACCAAAACATTTCGAAAACCCTCCAAAACATCATAAAAACAAATCAAAACCAACCAAAACATTCCAAAAACCCGACAAAATAATTTAGAACCTGCCAAAACTGATCCAAGCATTCTGAAAAGATGCCAAAACACTAGAAAACCAGTCAGAAGTGACCAAAACATTCAATAATTTGCCAAAACATAATCAAAACAAATGAAAGCAAACCAAAACATTCCAAATCCCCCCCAAATATTCCGAAAAGCCGCCAAAACTAATCCAAACTTTCCAAAACCAACCAACACAATAAAAACAACCCAAGAGAATGCAAAACATTCTATTAAGCCAACCAAAACATTTCGAAAACCCGCCAAAAGATCATAGAAACAAATCAAAACAAACCAAAATATTCCGAAAACCCGCCAAAATAGTTTAGACCCGCAAAACTGATCAAAACATTCTGAAAAGATGCCAAAACATTAGAAAACCAGCCAGAACTGATCAAAACATTCCAAAAACTTGGCAAAACATCATAAAAACAAATCAAAACCTACCAAAACATTCCGAAAACCCGACAAAATCATTTAGAACCAGCCAAAACTGATCCAAACATTCTGAAAAGATGCCAAAACACTAGAAAACCAGTCAGAAGTGATTGAAACGTTCAATAACTTGCCAAAACATAATCAAAACAAATGAAAGCAAACCAAAACATTCCAAATACCTGCCAAAATATTTGAAAACCCGCCAAAACGAATCCAAACATTCCAAAACCTGCCAACACAATCAAAACAAAACAAGAGAAAACAAAACACTCTAAAACACCACCAAAACATTCCGAAAACCCCTCAAAACATAATAAAAACCCCCAAAAGAAACCAAAGAATAAGAGGAACACGGCAACAGATTGGCAAGCAAGAGACGGAGAGCGCGGCACCTTGTAGGAGGCGAAGAAGGAAGCCGCACAACACCTGCACTGTGTCTGCACCTTTCAAACTGCTTGAAGATAGTGGCCTGCCTCTTCAATTGCCATTAGCATTCCAATGGAAGGTATTCTTGGACAACTTTGCTGTGCTTGCTGCTAGTTCTGCCCCAGCCTACCATAGATAACCTTGCTCTCCCCTTTAGGCTCTGAGATGCCCAGAACTTGTCAACTTCAAAGGGCGGGCCGGGCTACATCTACTCAGCTGGCACAGTTTCTCCTCGCTAGACCTAGCGGGAAAGCATTTTGCTGAGATGCAGAAGACAAGAAATGCAGAATACGGAGACGCGGAGCTGTCCCAAGTGCCGCTGCCAGGCGTCTTTCCACAGAAGGAGCGCCCCGGAGCGCACCGCAACCGCCACCGTCATCTCTGCCCAAAGAGCCAAAATATTTTAAAACCCGCCAAAACTAATCAAAACATATTTTCAAACCCGCCAAAATAGAAAACCAGACAGAACTGATCAAAACATTCGGAAAAAAATCTGCCAAAACATGATAAAGCCCACCAAAGCTAATCCAAACACACCAAAAACTGGGCTAAACATAATCAAAACAAATCAAGACAAATCAAAACCTTCTAAAAACCCGCCAAAATATTTCAAAACCCGTCAAAACTAATCAAAACATTCCGAATACCAGGCAAAACATTCCAATTACCCGCCAAAATATTTGAAAACCTGCCAAAAGGAATCCAAACATTCCAAAACCTGCCAACACAATAAAAACAACACAAGAGAATACTGAACATTCTAAAAGCCAACCAAAACATTTCGAAAACCCGCCAAAACATCATAAAAACAAATCAAAACCAACCAAAATATTCCGAAAACCCGACAAAATAATTTAGAACCTGCCAAAACTGATCCAAGCATTCTGAAAAGATGCCAAAACACTAGAAAACCAGTCAGAAGTGATCAAAACATTCAATAATTTGCCAAAACATAATCAAAACAAATGAAAGCAAACCAAAACATTCCAAATCCCCCCCAAATATTCCGAAAAGCCGCCAAAACTAATCCAAACTTTCCAAAACCAACCAACACAATAAAAACAACCCAAGAGAATGCAAAACATTCTATTAAGCCAACCAAAACATTTCGAAAACCCGCCAAAAGAACATAGAAACAAATCAAAACAAACCAAAATATTCCGAAAACCCGCCAAAATAGTTTAGACCCGCAAAACTGATCAAAACATTCTGAAAAGATGCCAAAACATTAGAAAACCAGCCAGAACTGATCAAAACATTCCAAAAACTTGGCAAAACATCATAAAAACAAATCAAAACCTACCAAAACATTCCGAAAACCCGACAAAATCATTTAGAACCAGCCAAAACTGATCCAAACATTCTGAAAAGATGCCAAAACACTAGAAAACCAGTCAGAAGTGATTGAAACGTTCAATAACTTGCCAAAACATAATCAAAACAAATGAAAGCAAACCAAAACATTCCAAATACCTGCCAAAATATTTGAAAACCCGCCAAAACGAATCCAAACATTCCAAAACCTGCCAACACAATCAAAACAAAACAAGAGAAAACAAAACACTCTAAAACACCACCAAAACATTCCGAAAACCCCTCAAAACATAATAAAAACCCCCAAAAGAAACCAAAGAATAAGAGGAACACGGCAACAGATTGGCAAGCAAGAGACGGAGAGCGCGGCACCTTGTAGGAGGCGAAGAAGGAAGCCGCACAACACCTGCACTGTGTCTGCAACTTTCAAACTGCTTGAAGATAGTGGCCTGCCTCTTCAATTGCCATTAGCATTCCAATGGAAGGTATTCTTGGACAACTTTGCTGTGCTTGCTGCTAGTTCTGCCCCAGCCTACCATAGATAACCTTGCTCTCCCCTTTAGGCTCTGAGATGCCCAGAACTTGTCAACTTCAAAGGGCGGGCCGGGCTACATCTACTCAGCTGGCACAGTTTCTCCTCGCTAGACCTAGCGGGAAAGCATTTTGCTGAGATGCAGAAGACAAGAAATGCAGAATACGGAGACGCGGAGCTGTCCCAAGTGCCGCTGCCAGGCGTCTTTCCACAGAAGGAGCGCCCCGGAGCGCACCGCAACCGCCACCGTCATCTCTGCCCAAAGAGCCAAAATATTTTAAAACCCGCCAAAACTAATCAAAACATATTTTCAAACCCGCCAAAATAGAAAACCAGACAGAACTGATCAAAACATTCGGAAAAAAATCTGCCAAAACATGATAAAGCCCACCAAAGCTAATCCAAACACACCAAAAACTGGGCTAAACATAATCAAAACAAATCAAGACAAATCAAAACCTTCTAAAAACCCGCCAAAATATTTCAAAACCCTCAAAACTAATCAAAACATTCCGAATACCAGGCAAAACATTCCAATTACCCGCCAAAATATTTGAAAACCTGCCAAAAGGAATCCAAACATTCCAAAACCTGCCAACACAATAAAAACAGCACAAGAGAATACTGAACATTCTAAAAGCCAACCAAAACATTTCGAAAACCCTCCAAAACATCATAAAAACAAATCAAAACCAACCAAAACATTCCAAAAACCCGACAAAATAATTTAGAACCTGCCAAAACTGATCCAAGCATTCTGAAAAGATGCCAAAACACTAGAAAACCAGTCAGAAGTGATCAAAACATTCAATAATTTGCCAAAACATAATCAAAACAAATGAAAGCAAACCAAAACATTCCAAATCCCCCCCAAATATTCCGAAAAGCCGCCAAAACTAATCCAAACTTTCCAAAACCAACCAACACAATAAAAACAACCCAAGAGAATGCAAAACATTCTATTAAGCCAACCAAAACATTTCGAAAACCCGCCAAAAGATCATAGAAACAAATCAAAACAAACCAAAATATTCCGAAAACCCGCCAAAATAGTTTAGACCCGCAAAACTGATCAAAACATTCTGAAAAGATGCCAAAACATTAGAAAACCAGCCAGAACTGATCAAAACATTCCAAAAACTTGGCAAAACATCATAAAAACAAATCAAAACCTACCAAAACATTCCGAAAACCCGACAAAATCATTTAGAACCAGCCAAAACTGATCCAAACATTCTGAAAAGATGCCAAAACACTAGAAAACCAGTCAGAAGTGATTGAAACGTTCAATAACTTGCCAAAACATAATCAAAACAAATGAAAGCAAACCAAAACATTCCAAATACCTGCCAAAATATTTGAAAACCCGCCAAAACGAATCCAAACATTCCAAAACCTGCCAACACAATCAAAACAAAACAAGAGAAAACAAAACACTCTAAAACACCACCAAAACATTCCGAAAACCCCTCAAAACATAATAAAAACCCCCAAAAGAAACCAAAGAATAAGAGGAACACGGCAACAGATTGGCAAGCAAGAGACGGAGAGCGCGGCACCTTGTAGGAGGCGAAGAAGGAAGCCGCACAACACCTGCACTGTGTCTGCACCTTTCAAACTGCTTGAAGATAGTGGCCTGCCTCTTCAATTGCCATTAGCATTCCAATGGAAGGTATTCTTGGACAACTTTGCTGTGCTTGCTGCTAGTTCTGCCCCAGCCTACCATAGATAACCTTGCTCTCCCCTTTAGGCTCTGAGATGCCCAGAACTTGTCAACTTCAAAGGGCGGGCCGGGCTACATCTACTCAGCTGGCACAGTTTCTTCTTGCTAGATCTAGTGGGAAAGCATTTTGCTGAGATGCAGAAGACAAGAAATGCAGAATACGGAGACGCGGAGCTGTCCCAAGTGCCGCTGCCAGGCGTCTTTCCACAGAAGGAGCGCCCCGGAGCGCACCGCAACCGCCACCATCATCTCTGCCCAAAGAGCCAAAATATTTTAAAACCCGCCAAAACTAATCAAAACATATTTTCAAACCCGCCAAAATAGAAAACCAGACAGAACTGATCAAAACATTCGGAAAAAAATCTGCCAAAACATGATAAAGCCCACCAAAGCTAATCCAAACACACCAAAAACTGGGCTAAACATAATCAAAACAAATCAAGACAAATCAAAACCTTCTAAAAACCCGCCAAAATATTTCAAAACCCTCAAAACTAATCAAAACATTCCGAATACCAGGCAAAACATTCCAATTACCCGCCAAAATATTTGAAAACCTGCCAAAAGGAATCCAAACATTCCAAAACCTGCCAACACAATAAAAACAACACAAGAGAATACTGAACATTCTAAAAGCCAACCAAAACATTTCGAAAACCCGCCAAAACATCATAAAAACAAATCAAAACCAACCAAAATATTCCGAAAACCCGACAAAATAATTTAGAACCAGCCAAAACTGATCCAAACATTCTGAAAAGATGCCAAAACACTAGAAAACCAGTCAGAAGTGATCAAAACGTTCAAGAACTTGCCAAAACATAATCAAAACAAATGAAAGCAAACCAAAACATTCCAAATACCTGCCAAAATATTTGAAAAGCCGCCAAAACGAATCCAAACATTCCAAAACCAACCAACACAATAAAAACAACCCAAGAGAATGCAAAACATTCTATAAAGCCAACCAAAATATTCCGAAAACCCGCCAAAATAGTTTAGACCCGCAAAACTGATCAAAACATTCTGAAAAGATGCCAAAACATTAGAAAACCAGCCTGAACTGATCAAAACATTCCAAAAACTTGGCAAAACATCATAAAAACAAATCAAAACCTACCAAAACATTCCGAAAACCCGACAAAATCATTTAGAACCAGCCAAAACTGATCCAAACATTCTGAAAAGATGCCAAAACACTAGAAAACCAGTCAGAAGTGATTGAAACGTTCAATAACTTGCCAAAACATAATCAAAACAAATGAAAGCAAACCAAAACATTCCAAATACCTGCCAAAATATTTGAAAACCCGCCAAAACGAATCCAAACATTCCAAAACCTGCCAACACAATAAAAACAAAACAAGAGAAAACAAAACACTCTAAAACACCACCAAAACATTCCGAAAACCCCTCAAAACATAATAAAAACCCCCAAAAGAAACCAAAGAATAAGAGGAACACGGCAACAGATTGGCAAGCAAGAGACGGAGAGCGCGGCACCTTGTAGGAGGCGAAGAAGGAAGCCGCACAACACCTGCACTGTGTCTGCACCTTTCAAACTGCTTGAAGATAGTGGCCTGCCTCTTCAATTGCCATTAGCATTCCAATGGAAGGTATTCTTGGACAACTTTGCTGTGCTTGCTGCTAGTTCTGCCCCAGCCTACCATAGATAACCTTGCTCTCCCCTTTAGGCTCTGAGATGCCCAGAACTTGTCAACTTCAAAGGGCGGGCCGGGCTACATCTACTCAGCTGGCACAGTTTCTTCTTGCTAGATCTAGTGGGAAAGCATTTTGCTGAGATGCAGAAGACAAGAAATGCAGAATACGGAGACGCGGAGCTGTCCCAAGTGCCGCTGCCAGGCGTCTTTCCACAGAAGGAGCGCCCCGGAGCGCACCGCAACCGCCACCGTCATCTCTGCCCAAAGAGCCAAAATATTTTAAAACCCGCCAAAACTAATCAAAACATATTTTCAAACCCGCCAAAATAGAAAACCAGACAGAACTGATCAAAACATTCGGAAAAAAATCTGCCAAAACATGATAAAGCCCACCAAAGCTAATCCAAACACACCAAAAACTGGGCTAAACATAATCAAAACAAATCAAGACAAATCAAAACCTTCTAAAATCCCGCCAAAATATTTCAAAACCCGTCAAAACTAATCAAAACCTTCCGAATACCAGGCAAAACATTCCAATTACCCGCCAAAATATTTGAAAACCTGCCAAAAGGAATCCAAACATTCCAAAACCTGCCAACACAATAAAAACAGCACAAGAGAATACTGAACATTCTAAAAGCCAACCAAAACATTTCGAAAACCCTCCAAAACATCATAAAAACAAATCAAAACCAACCAAAACATTCCAAAAACCCGACAAAATAATTTAGAACCTGCCAAAACTGATCCAAGCATTCTGAAAAGATGCCAAAACACTAGAAAACCAGTCAGAAGTGATCAAAACATTCAATAATTTGCCAAAACATAATCAAAACAAATGAAAGCAAACCAAAACATTCCAAATCCCCCCCAAATATTCCGAAAAGCCGCCAAAACTAATCCAAACTTTCCAAAACCAACCAACACAATAAAAACAACCCAAGAGAATGCAAAACATTCTATTAAGCCAACCAAAACATTTCGAAAACCCGCCAAAAGATCATAGAAACAAATCAAAACAAACCAAAATATTCCGAAAACCCGCCAAAATAGTTTAGACCCGCAAAACTGATCAAAACATTCTGAAAAGATGCCAAAACATTAGAAAACCAGCCAGAACTGATCAAAACATTCCAAAAACTTGGCAAAACATCATAAAAACAAATCAAAACCTACCAAAACATTCCGAAAACCCGACAAAATCATTTAGAACCAGCCAAAACTGATCCAAACATTCTGAAAAGATGCCAAAACACTAGAAAACCAGTCAGAAGTGATTGAAACGTTCAATAACTTGCCAAAACATAATCAAAACAAATGAAAGCAAACCAAAACATTCCAAATACCTGCCAAAATATTTGAAAACCCGCCAAAACGAATCCAAACATTCCAAAACCTGCCAACACAATCAAAACAAAACAAGAGAAAACAAAACACTCTAAAACACCACCAAAACATTCCGAAAACCCCTCAAAACATAATAAAAACCCCCAAAAGAAACCAAAGAATAAGAGGAACACGGCAACAGATTGGCAAGCAAGAGACGGAGAGCGCGGCACCTTGTAGGAGGCGAAGAAGGAAGCCGCACAACACCTGCACTGTGTCTGCACCTTTCAAACTGCTTGAAGATAGTGGCCTGCCTCTTCAATTGCCATTAGCATTCCAATGGAAGGTATTCTTGGACAACTTTGCTGTGCTTGCTGCTAGTTCTGCCCCAGCCTACCATAGATAACCTTGCTCTCCCCTTTAGGCTCTGAGATGCCCAGAACTTGTCAACTTCAAAGGGCGGGCCGGGCTACATCTACTCAGCTGGCACAGTTTCTCCTCGCTAGACCTAGCGGGAAAGCATTTTGCTGAGATGCAGAAGACAAGAAATGCAGAATACGGAGACGCGGAGCTGTCCCAAGTGCCGCTGCCAGGCGTCTTTCCACAGAAGGAGCGCCCCGGAGCGCACCGCAACCGCCACCGTCATCTCTGCCCAAAGAGCCAAAATATTTTAAAACCCGCCAAAACTAATCAAAACATATTTTCAAACCCGCCAAAATAGAAAACCAGACAGAACTGATCAAAACATTCGGAAAAAAATCTGCCAAAACATGATAAAGCCCACCAAAGCTAATCCAAACACACCAAAAACTGGGCTAAACATAATCAAAACAAATCAAGACAAATCAAAACCTTCTAAAAACCCGCCAAAATATTTCAAAACCCGTCAAAACTAATCAAAACATTCCGAATACCAGGCAAAACATTCCAATTACCCGCCAAAATATTTGAAAACCTGCCAAAAGGAATCCAAACATTCCAAAACCTGCCAACACAATAAAAACAACACAAGAGAATACTGAACATTCTAAAAGCCAACCAAAACATTTCGAAAACCCGCCAAAACATCATAAAAACAAATCAAAACCAACCAAAATATTCCGAAAACCCGACAAAATAATTTAGAACCAGCCAAAACTGATCCAAACATTCTGAAAAGATGCCAAAACACTAGAAAACCAGTCAGAAGTGATCAAAACGTTCAAGAACTTGCCAAAACATAATCAAAACAAATGAAAGCAAACCAAAACATTCCAAATACCTGCCAAAATATTTGAAAAGCCGCCAAAACGAATCCAAACATTCCAAAACCAACCAACACAATAAAAACAACCCAAGAGAATGCAAAACATTCTATAAAGCCAACCAAAATATTCCGAAAACCCGCCAAAATAGTTTAGACCCGCAAAACTGATCAAAACATTCTGAAAAGATGCCAAAACATTAGAAAACCAGCCTGAACTGATCAAAACATTCCAAAAACTTGGCAAAACATCATAAAAACAAATCAAAACCTACCAAAACATTCCGAAAACCCGACAAAATCATTTAGAACCAGCCAAAACTGATCCAAACATTCTGAAAAGATGCCAAAACACTAGAAAACCAGTCAGAAGTGATTGAAACGTTCAATAACTTGCCAAAACATAATCAAAACAAATGAAAGCAAACCAAAACATTCCAAATACCTGCCAAAATATTTGAAAACCCGCCAAAACGAATCCAAACATTCCAAAACCTGCCAACACAATCAAAACAAAACAAGAGAAAACAAAACACTCTAAAACACCACCAAAACATTCCGAAAACCCCTCAAAACATAATAAAAACCCCCAAAAGAAACCAAAGAATAAGAGGAACACGGCAACAGATTGGCAAGCAAGAGACGGAGAGCGCGGCACCTTGTAGGAGGCGAAGAAGGAAGCCGCACAACACCTGCACTGTGTCTGCACCTTTCAAACTGCTTGAAGATAGTGGCCTGCCTCTTCAATTGCCATTAGCATTCCAATGGAAGGTATTCTTGGACAACTTTGCTCTGCTTGCTGCTAGTTCTGCCCCAGCCTACCATAGATAACCTTGCTCTCCCCTTTAGGCTCTGAGATGCCCAGAACTTGTCAACTTCAAAGGGCGGGCCGGGCTACATCTACTCAGCTGCCACAGTTTCTTCTTGCTAGATCTAGTGGGAAAGCATTTTGCTGAGATGCAGAAGACAAGAAATGCAGAATACGGAGACGCGGAGCTGTCCCAAGTGCCGCTGCCAGGCGTCTTTCCACAGAAGGAGCGCCCCGGAGCGCACCGCAACCGCCACCATCATCTCTGCCCAAAGAGCCAAAATATTTTAAAACCCGCCAAAACTAATCAAAACATATTTTCAAACCCGCCAAAATAGAAAACCAGACAGAACTGATCAAAACATTCGGAAAAAAATCTGCCAAAACATGATAAAGCCCACCAAAGCTAATCCAAACACACCAAAAACTGGGCTAAACATAATCAAAACAAATCAAGACAAATCAAAACCTTCTAAAAACCCGCCAAAATATTTCAAAACCCTCAAAACTAATCAAAACATTCCGAATACCAGGCAAAACATTCCAATTACCCGCCAAAATATTTGAAAACCTGCCAAAAGGAATCCAAACATTCCAAAACCTGCCAACACAATAAAAACAGCACAAGAGAATACTGAACATTCTAAAAGCCAACCAAAACATTTCGAAAACCCTCCAAAACATCATAAAAACAAATCAAAACCAACCAAAACATTCCAAAAACCCGACAAAATAATTTAGAACCTGCCAAAACTGATCCAAGCATTCTGAAAAGATGCCAAAACACTAGAAAACCAGTCAGAAGTGATCAAAACATTCAATAATTTGCCAAAACATAATCAAAACAAATGAAAGCAAACCAAAACATTCCAAATCCCCCCCAAATATTCCGAAAAGCCGCCAAAACTAATCCAAACTTTCCAAAACCAACCAACACAATAAAAACAACCCAAGAGAATGCAAAACATTCTATTAAGCCAACCAAAACATTTCGAAAACCCGCCAAAAGATCATAGAAACAAATCAAAACAAACCAAAATATTCCGAAAACCCGCCAAAATAGTTTAGACCCGCAAAACTGATCAAAACATTCTGAAAAGATGCCAAAACATTAGAAAACCAGCCAGAACTGATCAAAACATTCCAAAAACTTGGCAAAACATCATAAAAACAAATCAAAACCTACCAAAACATTCCGAAAACCCGACAAAATCATTTAGAACCAGCCAAAACTGATCCAAACATTCTGAAAAGATGCCAAAACACTAGAAAACCAGTCAGAAGTGATTGAAACGTTCAATAACTTGCCAAAACATAATCAAAACAAATGAAAGCAAACCAAAACATTCCAAATACCTGCCAAAATATTTGAAAACCCGCCAAAACGAATCCAAACATTCCAAAACCTGCCAACACAATAAAAACAAAACAAGAGAAAACAAAACACTCTAAAACACCACCAAAACATTCCGAAAACCCCTCAAAACATAATAAAAACCCCCAAAAGAAACCAAAGAATAAGAGGAACACGGCAACAGATTGGCAAGCAAGAGACGGAGAGCGCGGCACCTTGTAGGAGGCGAAGAAGGAAGCCGCACAACACCTGCACTGTGTCTGCACCTTTCAAACTGCTTGAAGATAGTGGCCTGCCTCTTCAATTGCCATTAGCATTCCAATGGAAGGTATTCTTGGACAACTTTGCTGTGCTTGCTGCTAGTTCTGCCCCAGCCTACCATAGATAACCTTGCTCTCCCCTTTAGGCTCTGAGATGCCCAGAACTTGTCAACTTCAAAGGGCGGGCCGGGCTACATCTACTCAGCTGGCACAGTTTCTTCTTGCTAGATCTAGTGGGAAAGCATTTTGCTGAGATGCAGAAGACAAGAAATGCAGAATACGGAGACGCGGAGCTGTCCCAAGTGCCGCTGCCAGGCGTCTTTCCACAGAAGGAGCGCCCCGGAGCGCACCGCAACCGCCACCATCATCTCTGCCCAAAGAGCCAAAATATTTTAAAACCCGCCAAAACTAATCAAAACATATTTTCAAACCCGCCAAAATAGAAAACCAGACAGAACTGATCAAAACATTCGGAAAAAAATCTGCCAAAACATGATAAAGCCCACCAAAGCTAATCCAAACACACCAAAAACTGGGCTAAACATAATCAAAACAAATCAAGACAAATCAAAACCTTCTAAAACCCCGCCAAAATATTTCAAAACCCGTCAAAACTAATCAAAACCTTCCGAATACCCGCCAAAACATTCCAAATACCCGCCAAAAGATTTTAAAACCCGCCAAAACGTATCCAAACATTCCAAAACCTGCCAACACAATAAAAACAACTCAAGAGAATACAAAACATTCTAAAACCCAACCAAGACATTCTGAAAACCCGCCAAAACATCATAAAAACAAATCAAAACCAACCAAAACATTCCAAAAACCAGCCAAAATATTCCGAAATCTGGCCAAAACATCATAAAAAGAAATCAAAACCAACCAAAACATTCCAAAAACCCGACAAAATAGTTTAGAACCTGCCAAACCTGATCAAAACATTCTGAAAAGATGCCAAAATACTAGAAAACCAGTCAGAAGTGATCGAAACTTTCAATAGCTTGCCAAAACATAATCAAAACAAATGAAAGCAAACCAAAACATTCCAAATACCCACCAAAATATTTTAAAACCCGCCAAAAGGAATCCAAATGTTCCACAACCTGCCAAGACAATCAAAACAACACAAGAGAAAACAAAACATTCTGAAACACCACCAAAACATTCCGAAAACCCGCCAAAACATCATCAAAACAAATCAAAACCAACCAAAAAATAAGAGGAACACGGCAACATATTGGCAAGCAAGAGACGGAGAACGCGGCACCTTCTAGGAGGCCAAGAAGGAAGCCGCACAACACCTGCACTGTGTCTGCAACTTTCAAACTGCTAGAAGCTAGTGGCTTGCCACTGGCCTGCCTCTTCAATTGCCATTAGCATTCCAATGGAAGCTATTCTTGGACAACTTTGCTCTGCTTGCTGCTAGTTCTGCCCCAGCCTACCATAGAGAACCTTGCTCTTGCCTTGAGGCTCTGAGATGCCCAGAACTTGTCAACTTCAAAGGGCGGGCCGGGCTACATCTACTCAGCTGCCACAGTTTCTCCTTGCTAGACCTAGTGGGAAAGCATTTTGCTGAGATGCAGAAGGCAAGAAACGCAGAATACGGAGACGCGGAGCTGTCCCAAGTGCCGCTGCCAGGCGTCTTTCCACAGAAGTAGCGCCCTGGAGCGCACCGCAACCGCCACCGTCATCTCTGCGCAAAGAGCCAAAATATTTTAAAACCCGCCAAAACTCATCCAAAAATATTTTCAAACCCGCCAAAATAGAAAACCAGACAGAAGTCATCAATACATTCGAAAAAACCTGACAAAACACGATAAAGCCCACCAAAGCTAATCCAAACACACCAAAAACTGGGCTAAACAGAATCAAAACAAATCAAAACAAATCCAAACCTTCTAAAAACCCGCCAAAATATTTCAAAACCCGTCAAAACTAATCAAAACCTTCCGAATACCCGCCAAAACATTCCAAATACCCGCCAAAAGATTTTAAAACCCGCCAAAAAGTATCCAAACATTCCAAAACCTGCCAACACAATAAAAACAACTCAAGAGAATACAAAACATTCTAAAACCCAACCAAGACATTCTGAAAACCCGCCAAAACATCATAAAAACAAATCAAAACCAACCAAAACATTCCAAAAACCAGCCAAAATATTCCGAAATCTGGCCAAAACATCATAAAAAGAAATCAAAACCAACCAAAACATTCCAAAAACCCGACAAAATAGTTTAGAACCTGCCAAACCTGATCAAAACATTCTGAAAAGATGCCAAAATACTAGAAAACCAGTCAGAAGTGATCGAAACTTTCAATAGCTTGCCAAAACATAATCAAAACAAATGAAAGCAAACCAAAACATTCCAAATACCCACCAAAATATTTTAAAACCCGCCAAAAGGAATCCAAATGTTCCACAACCTGCCAAGACAATCAAAACAACACAAGAGAAAACAAAACATTCTGAAACACCACCAAAACATTCCGAAACACCACCAAAACATTCCGAAAACCCGCCAAAACATCATAAAAACAAATCAAAACCAACCAAAAAATAAGAGGAACACGGCAACATATTGGCAAGCAAGAGACGGAGAGCGCGGCACCTTCTAGGAGGCCAAGAAGGAAGCCGCACAACACCTGCACTGTGTCTGCAACTTTCAAACTGCTAGAAGCTAGTGGCTTGCCACTGGCCTGCCTCTTCAATTGCCATTAGCATTCCAATGGAAGCTATTCTTGGACAACTTTGCTCTGCTTGCTGCTAGTTCTGCCCCAGCCTACCATAGAGAACCTTGCTCTTGCCTTGAGGCTCTGAGATGCCAAGAACTTGTCAACTTCAAAGGGCGGGCCGGGCTACATCTACTCAGCTGCCACAGTTTCTCCTTGCTAGACCTAGTGGGAAAGCATTTTGCTGAGATGCAGAAGGCAAGAAACGCAGAATACGGAGACGCGGAGCTGTCCCAAGTGCCGCTGCCAGGCGTCTTTCCGCAGAAGGAGCGCCCCGGAGCGCACCGCAACCGCCACCGTCATCTCTGCGCAAAGAGCCAAAATATTTTAAAACCCGCCAAAACTCATCCAAAAATATTTTCAAACCCGCCAAAATAGAAAACCAGACAGAAGTCATCAATACATTCGAAAAAATCTGACAAAACATGATCAAGCCCACCAAAGCTAATCCAAACACACCAAAAACTGGGCTAAACAGAATCAAAACAAATCAAAACAAATCCAAACCTTCTAAAAACCCGCCAAAATATTTCAAAACCCGTCAAAACTAATCAAAACCTTCCGAATACCCGCCAAAACATTCCAAATACCCGCCAAAAGATTTTAAAACCCGCCAAAAAGTATCCAAACATTCCAAAACCTGCCAACACAATAAAAACAACTCAAGAGAATACAAAACATTCTAAAACCCAACCAAGACATTCTGAAAACCCGCCAAAACATCATAAAAACAAATCAAAACCAACCAAAACATTCCAAAAACCAGCCAAAATATTCCGAAATCTGGCCAAAACATCATAAAAAGAAATCAAAACCAACCAAAACATTCCAAAAACCCGACAAAATAGTTTAGAACCTGCCAAACCTGATCAAAACATTCTGAAAAGATGCCAAAATACTAGAAAACCAGTCAGAAGTGATCGAAACTTTCAATAGCTTGCCAAAACATAATCAAAACAAATGAAAGCAAACCAAAACATTCCAAATACCCACCAAAATATTTTAAAACCCGCCAAAAGGAATCCAAATGTTCCACAACCTGCCAAGACAATCAAAACAACACAAGAGAAAACAAAACATTCTGAAACACCACCAAAACATTCTAAAACACCACCAAAACATTCCGAAAACCCGCCAAAACATCATCAAAACAAATCAAAACCAACCAAAAAATAAGAGGAACACGGCAACATATTGGCAAGCAAGAGACGGAGAACGCGGCACCTTCTAGGAGGCCAAGAAGGAAGCCGCACAACACCTGCACTGTGTCTGCAACTTTCAAACTGCTAGAAGCTAGTGGCTTGCCACTGGCCTGCCTCTTCAATTGCCATTAGCATTCCAATGGAAGCTATTCTTGGACAACTTTGCTCTGCTTGCTGCTAGTTCTGCCCCAGCCTACCATAGAGAACCTTGCTCTTGCCTTGAGGCTCTGAGATGCCAAGAACTTGTCAACTTCAAAGGGCGGGCCGGGCTACATCTACTCAGCTGCCACAGTTTCTCCTTGCTAGACCTAGTGGGAAAGCATTTTGCTGAGATGCAGAAGGCAAGAAACGCAGAATACGGAGACGCGGAGCTGTCCCAAGTGCCGCTGCCAGGCGTCTTTCCGCAGAAGGAGCGCCCCGGAGCGCACCGCAACCGGCACCGTCATCTCTGCGCAAAGAGCCAAAATATTTTAAAACCCGCCAAAACTCATCCAAAAATATTTTTAAACCCGCCAAAATAGAAAACCAGACAGAAGTCATCAATACATTCGAAAAAACCTGACAAAACATGATCAAGCCCACCAAAGCTAATCCAAACACACCAAAAACTGGGCTAAACAGAATCAAAACAAATCAAAACAAATCCAAACCTTCTAAAAACCCGCCAAAATATTTCAAAACCCGTCAAAACTAATCAAAACCTTCCGAATACCCGCCAAAACATTCCAAATACCCGCCAAAAGATTTTAAAACCCGCCAAAAAGTATCCAAACATTCCAAAACCTGCCAACACAATAAAAACAACTCAAGAGAATACAAAACATTCTAAAACCCAACCAAGACATTCTGAAAACCCGCCAAAACATCATAAAAACAAATCAAAACCAACCAAAACATTCCAAAAACCAGCCAAAATATTCCGAAATCTGGCCAAAACATCATAAAAACAAATCAAAACCAACCAAAACATTCCAAAAACCCGACAAAATAGTTTAGAACCTGCCAAACCTGATCAAAACATTCTGAAAAGATGCCAAAATACTAGAAAACCAGTCAGAAGTGATCGAAACTTTCAATAACTTGCCAAAACATCATCAAAACAAATGAAAGCAAACCAAAACATTCCAAATACCCACCAAAATATTTTAAAACCCGCCAAAAGGAATCCAAATGTTCCACAACCTGCCAAGACAATCAAAACAACACAAGAGAAAACAAAACATTCTGAAACACCACCAAAACATTCCGAAACACCACCAAAACATTCCGAAAACCCGCCAAAACATCATCAAAACAAATCAAAACCAACCAAAAAATAAGAGGAACACGGCAACATATTGGCAAGCAAGAGACGGAGAGCGCGGCACCTTCTAGGAGGCCAAGAAGGAAGCCGCACAACACCTGCACTGTGTCTGCAACTTTCAAACTGCTAGAAGCTAGTGGCTTGCCACTGGCCTGCCTCTTCAATTGCCATTAGCATTCCAATGGAAGCTATTCTTGGACAACTTTGCTCTGCTTGCTGCTAGTTCTGCCCCAGCCTACCATAGAGAACCTTGCTCTTGCCTTGAGGCTCTGAGATGCCAAGAACTTGTCAACTTCAAAGGGCGGGCCGGGCTACATCTACTCAGCTGCCACAGTTTCTCCTTGCTAGACCTAGTGGGAAAGCATTTTGCTGAGATGCAGAAGGCAAGAAACGCAGAATACGGAGACGCGGAGCTGTCCCAAGTGCCGCTGCCAGGCGTCCTTCCGCAGAAGGAGCGCCCCGGAGCGCACCGCAACCGCCACCGTCATCTCTGCGCAAAGAGCCAAAATATTTTAAAACCCGCCAAAACTCATCCAAAAATATTTTCAAACCCGCCAAAATAGAAAACCAGACAGAAGTCATCAATACATTCGAAAAAACCTGACAAAACATGATCAAGCCCACCAAAGCTAATCCAAACACACCAAAAACTGGGCTAAACAGAATCAAAACAAATCAAAACAAATCCAAACCTTCTAAAAACCCGCCAAAATATTTCAAAACCCGTCAAAACTAATCAAAACCTTCCGAATACCCGCCAAAACATTCCAAATACCCGCCAAAAGATTTTAAAACCCGCCAAAAAGTATCCAAACATTCCAAAACCTGCCAACACAATAAAAACAACTCAAGAGAATACAAAACATTCTAAAACCCAACCAAGACATTCTGAAAACCCGCCAAAACATCATAAAAACAAATCAAAACCAACCAAAACATTCCAAAAACCAGCCAAAATATTCCGAAATCTGGCCAAAACATCATAAAAAGAAATCAAAACCAACCAAAACATTCCAAAAACCCGACAAAATAGTTTAGAACCTGCCAAACCTGATCAAAACATTCTGAAAAGATGCCAAAATACTAGAAAACCAGTCAGAAGTGATCGAAACTTTCAATAGCTTGCCAAAACATAATCAAAACAAATGAAAGCAAACCAAAACATTCCAAATACCCACCAAAATATTTTAAAACCCGCCAAAAGGAATCCAAATGTTCCACAACCTGCCAAGACAATCAAAACAACACAAGAGAAAACAAAACATTCTGAAACACCACCAAAACATTCTAAAACACCACCAAAACATTCCGAAAACCCGCCAAAACATCATCAAAACAAATCAAAACCAACCAAAAAATAAGAGGAACACGGCAACATATTGGCAAGCAAGAGACGGAGAACGCGGCACCTTCTAGGAGGCCAAGAAGGAAGCCGCACAACACCTGCACTGTGTCTGCAACTTTCAAACTGCTAGAAGCTAGTGGCTTGCCACTGGCCTGCCTCTTCAATTGCCATTAGCATTCCAATGGAAGCTATTCTTGGACAACTTTGCTCTGCTTGCTGCTAGTTCTGCCCCAGCCTACCATAGAGAACCTTGCTCTTGCCTTGAGGCTCTGAGATGCCAAGAACTTGTCAACTTCAAAGGGCGGGCCGGGCTACATCTACTCAGCTGCCACAGTTTCTCCTTGCTAGACCTAGTGGGAAAGCATTTTGCTGAGATGCAGAAGGCAAGAAACGCAGAATACGGAGACGCGGAGCTGTCCCAAGTGCCGCTGCCAGGCGTCTTTCCGCAGAAGGAGCGCCCCGGAGCGCACCGCAACCGGCACCGTCATCTCTGCGCAAAGAGCCAAAATATTTTCAAACCCGCCAAAACTCATCCAAAAATATTTTTAAACCCGCCAAAATAGAAAACCAGACAGAAGTCATCAATACATTCGAAAAAACCTGACAAAACATGATCAAGCCCACCAAAGCTAATCCAAACACACCAAAAACTGGGCTAAACAGAATCAAAACAAATCAAAACAAATCCAAACCTTCTAAAAACCCGCCAAAATATTTCAAAACCCGTCAAAACTAATCAAAACCTTCCGAATACCCGCCAAAACATTCCAAATACCCGCCAAAAGATTTTAAAACCCGCCAAAAAGTATCCAAACATTCCAAAACCTGCCAACACAATAAAAACAACTCAAGAGAATACAAAACATTCTAAAACCCAACCAAGACATTCTGAAAACCCGCCAAAACATCATAAAAACAAATCAAAACCAACCAAAACATTCCAAAAACCAGCCAAAATATTCCGAAATCTGGCCAAAACATCATAAAAACAAATCAAAACCAACCAAAACATTCCAAAAACCCGACAAAATAGTTTAGAACCTGCCAAACCTGATCAAAACATTCTGAAAAGATGCCAAAATACTAGAAAACCAGTCAGAAGTGATCGAAACTTTCAATAACTTGCCAAAACATCATCAAAACAAATGAAAGCAAACCAAAACATTCCAAATACCCACCAAAATATTTTAAAACCCGCCAAAAGGAATCCAAATGTTCCACAACCTGCCAAGACAATCAAAACAACACAAGAGAAAACAAAACATTCTGAAACACCACCAAAACATTCCGAAACACCACCAAAACATTCCGAAAACCCGCCAAAACATCATAAAAACAAATCAAAACCAACCAAAAAATAAGAGGAACACGGCAACATATTGGCAAGCAAGAGACGGAGAGCGCGGCACCTTCTAGGAGGCCAAGAAGGAAGCCGCACAACACCTGCACTGTGTCTGCAACTTTCAAACTGCTAGAAGCTAGTGGCTTGCCACTGGCCTGCCTCTTCAATTGCCATTAGCATTCCAATGGAAGCTATTCTTGGACAACTTTGCTCTGCTTGCTGCTAGTTCTGCCCCAGCCTACCATAGAGAACCTTGCTCTTGCCTTGAGGCTCTGAGATGCCAAGAACTTGTCAACTTCAAAGGGCGGGCCGGGCTACATCTACTCAGCTGCCACAGTTTCTCCTTGCTAGACCTAGTGGGAAAGCATTTTGCTGAGATGCAGAAGGCAAGAAACGCAGAATACGGAGACGCGGAGCTGTCCCAAGTGCCGCTGCCAGGCGTCTTTCCGCAGAAGGAGCGCCCCGGAGCGCACCGCAACCGCCACCGTCATCTCTGCGCAAAGAGCCAAAATATTTTAAAACCCGCCAAAACTCATCCAAAAATATTTTCAAACCCGCCAAAATAGAAAACCAGACAGAAGTCATCAATACATTCGAAAAAACCTGACAAAACATGATCAAGCCCACCAAAGCTAATCCAAACACACCAAAAACTGGGCTAAACAGAATCAAAACAAATCAAAACAAATCCAAACCTTCTAAAAACCCGCCAAAATATTTCAAAACCCGTCAAAACTAATCAAAACCTTCCGAATACCCGCCAAAACATTCCAAATACCCGCCAAAAGATTTTAAAACCCGCCAAAAAGTATCCAAACATTCCAAAACCTGCCAACACAATAAAAACAACTCAAGAGAATACAAAACATTCTAAAACCCAACCAAGACATTCTGAAAACCCGCCAAAACATCATAAAAACAAATCAAAACCAACCAAAACATTCCAAAAACCAGCCAAAATATTCCGAAATCTGGCCAAAACATCATAAAAAGAAATCAAAACCAACCAAAACATTCCAAAAACCCGACAAAATAGTTTAGAACCTGCCAAACCTGATCAAAACATTCTGAAAAGATGCCAAAATACTAGAAAACCAGTCAGAAGTGATCGAAACTTTCAATAGCTTGCCAAAACATAATCAAAACAAATGAAAGCAAACCAAAACATTCCAAATACCCACCAAAATATTTTAAAACCCGCCAAAAGGAATCCAAATGTTCCACAACCTGCCAAGACAATCAAAACAACACAAGAGAAAACAAAACATTCTGAAACACCACCAAAACATTCTAAAACACCACCAAAACATTCCGAAAACCCGCCAAAACATCATCAAAACAAATCAAAACCAACCAAAAAATAAGAGGAACACGGCAACATATTGGCAAGCAAGAGACGGAGAACGCGGCACCTTCTAGGAGGCCAAGAAGGAAGCCGCACAACACCTGCACTGTGTCTGCAACTTTCAAACTGCTAGAAGCTAGTGGCTTGCCACTGGCCTGCCTCTTCAATTGCCATTAGCATTCCAATGGAAGCTATTCTTGGACAACTTTGCTCTGCTTGCTGCTAGTTCTGCCCCAGCCTACCATAGAGAACCTTGCTCTTGCCTTGAGGCTCTGAGATGCCAAGAACTTGTCAACTTCAAAGGGCGGGCCGGGCTACATCTACTCAGCTGCCACAGTTTCTCCTTGCTAGACCTAGTGGGAAAGCATTTTGCTGAGATGCAGAAGGCAAGAAACGCAGAATACGGAGACGCGGAGCTGTCCCAAGTGCCGCTGCCAGGCGTCTTTCCGCAGAAGGAGCGCCCCGGAGCGCACCGCAACCGGCACCGTCATCTCTGCGCAAAGAGCCAAAATATTTTCAAACCCGCCAAAACTCATCCAAAAATATTTTTAAACCCGCCAAAATAGAAAACCAGACAGAAGTCATCAATACATTCGAAAAAACCTGACAAAACATGATCAAGCCCACCAAAGCTAATCCAAACACACCAAAAACTGGGCTAAACAGAATCAAAACAAATCAAAACAAATCCAAACCTTCTAAAAACCCGCCAAAATATTTCAAAACCCGTCAAAACTAATCAAAACCTTCCGAATACCCGCCAAAACATTCCAAATACCCGCCAAAAGATTTTAAAACCCGCCAAAAAGTATCCAAACATTCCAAAACCTGCCAACACAATAAAAACAACTCAAGAGAATACAAAACATTCTAAAACCCAACCAAGACATTCTGAAAACCCGCCAAAACATCATAAAAACAAATCAAAACCAACCAAAACATTCCAAAAACCAGCCAAAATATTCCGAAATCTGGCCAAAACATCATAAAAACAAATCAAAACCAACCAAAACATTCCAAAAACCCGACAAAATAGTTTAGAACCTGCCAAACCTGATCAAAACATTCTGAAAAGATGCCAAAATACTAGAAAACCAGTCAGAAGTGATCGAAACTTTCAATAACTTGCCAAAACATCATCAAAACAAATGAAAGCAAACCAAAACATTCCAAATACCCACCAAAATATTTTAAAACCCGCCAAAAGGAATCCAAATGTTCCACAACCTGCCAAGACAATCAAAACAACACAAGAGAAAACAAAACATTCTGAAACACCACCAAAACATTCCGAAACACCACCAAAACATTCCGAAAACCCGCCAAAACATCATAAAAACAAATCAAAACCAACCAAAAAATAAGAGGAACACGGCAACATATTGGCAAGCAAGAGACGGAGAGCGCGGCACCTTCTAGGAGGCCAAGAAGGAAGCCGCACAACACCTGCACTGTGTCTGCAACTTTCAAACTGCTAGAAGCTAGTGGCTTGCCACTGGCCTGCCTCTTCAATTGCCATTAGCATTCCAATGGAAGCTATTCTTGGACAACTTTGCTCTGCTTGCTGCTAGTTCTGCCCCAGCCTACCATAGAGAACCTTGCTCTTGCCTTGAGGCTCTGAGATGCCAAGAACTTGTCAACTTCAAAGGGCGGGCCGGGCTACATCTACTCAGCTGCCACAGTTTCTCCTTGCTAGACCTAGTGGGAAAGCATTTTGCTGAGATGCAGAAGGCAAGAAACGCAGAATACGGAGACGCGGAGCTGTCCCAAGTGCCGCTGCCAGGCGTCTTTCCACAGAAGTAGCGCCCTGGAGCGCACCGCAACCGCCACCGTCATCTCTGCGCAAAGAGCCAAAATATTTTAAAACCCGCCAAAACTCATCCAAAAATATTTTCAAACCCGCCAAAATAGAAAACCAGACAGAAGTCATCAATACATTCGAAAAAACCTGACAAAACATGATCAAGCCCACCAAAGCTAATCCAAACACACCAAAAACTGGGCTAAACAGAATCAAAACAAATCAAAACAAATCCAAACCTTCTAAAAACCCGCCAAAATATTTCAAAACCCGTCAAAACTAATCAAAACCTTCCGAATACCCGCCAAAACATTCCAAATACCCGCCAAAAGATTTTAAAACCCGCCAAAACGTATCCAAACATTCCAAAACCTGCCAACACAATAAAAACAACTCAAGAGAATACAAAACATTCTAAAACCCAACCAAGACATTCTGAAAACCCGCCAAAACATCATAAAAACAAATCAAAACCAACCAAAACATTCCAAAAACCAGCCAAAATATTCCGAAATCTGGCCAAAACATCATAAAAACAAATCAAAACCAACCAAAACATTCCAAAAACCCGACAAAATAGTTTAGAACCTGCCAAACCTGATCAAAACATTCTGAAAAGATGCCAAAATACTAGAAAACCAGTCAGAAGTGATCGAAACTTTCAATAGCTTGCCAAAACATAATCAAAACAAATGAAAGCAAACCAAAACATTCCAAATACCCACCAAAATATTTTAAAACCCGCCAAAAGGAATCCAAATGTTCCACAACCTGCCAAGACAATCAAAACAACACAAGAGAAAACAAAACATTCTGAAACACCACCAAAACATTCTAAAACACCACCAAAACATTCCGAAAACCCGCCAAAACATCATCAAAACAAATCAAAACCAACCAAAAAATAAGAGGAACACGGCAACATATTGGCAAGCAAGAGACGGAGAACGCGGCACCTTCTAGGAGGCCAAGAAGGAAGCCGCACAACACCTGCACTGTGTCTGCAACTTTCAAACTGCTAGAAGCTAGTGGCTTGCCACTGGCCTGCCTCTTCAATTGCCATTAGCATTCCAATGGAAGCGATTCTTGGACAACTTTGCTCTGCTTGCTGCTAGTTCTGCCCCAGCCTACCATAGAGAACCTTGCTCTTGCCTTGAGGCTCTGAGATGCCAAGAACTTGTCAACTTCAAAGGGCGGGCTGGGCTACATCTACTCAGCTGCCACAGTTTCTCCTTGCTAGACCTAGTGGGAAAGCATTTTGCTGAGATGCAGAAGGCAAGAAACGCAGAATACGGAGACGCGGAGCTGTCCCAAGTGCCGCTGCCAGGCGTCTTTCCGCAGAAGGAGCGCCCCGGAGCGCACCGCAACCGGCACCGTCATCTCTGCGCAATGAGCCAAAATATTTTCAAACCCGCCAAAACTCATCCAAAAATATTTTTAAACCCGCCAAAATAGAAAACCAGACAGAAGTGATCAATACATTCGAAAAAACCTGACAAAACATGATCAAGCCCACCAAAGCTAATCCAAACACACCAAAAACTGGGCTAAACAGAATCAAAACAAATCAAAACAAATCCAAACCTTCTAAAAACCCGCCAAAATATTTCAAAACCCGTCAAAACTAATCAAAACCTTCCGAATACCCGCCAAAACATTCCAAATACCCGCCAAAAGATTTTAAAACCCGCCAAAAAGTATCCAAACATTCCAAAACCTGCCAACACAATAAAAACAACTCAAGAGAATACAAAACATTCTAAAACCCAACCAAGACATTCCGAAAACCCGCCAAAACATCATAAAAACAAATCAAAACCAACCAAAACATTCCAAAAACCAGCCAAAATATTCCGAAATCTGGCCAAAACATCATAAAAAGAAATCAAAACCAACCAAAACATTGCAAAAACCCGACAAAATAGTTTAGAACCTGCCAAACCTGATCAAAACATTCTGAAAAGATGCCAAAATACTAGAAAACCAGTCAGAAGTGATCGAAACTTTCAATAACTTGCCAAAACATAATCAAAACAAATGAAAGCAAACCAAAACATTCCAAATACCCACCAAAATATTTTAAAACCCGCCAAAAGGAATCCAAATGTTCCACAACCTGCCAAGACAATCAAAACAACACAAGAGAAAACAAAACATTCTGAAACACCACCAAAACATTCCGAAACACCACCAAAACATTCCGAAAACCCGCCAAAACATCATAAAAACAATTCAAAACCAACCAAAAAATAAGAGGAACACGGCAACATATTGGCAAGCAAGAGACGGAGAACGTGACACCTTCTAGGAGGCCAAGAAGGAAGCCGCACAACACCTGCACTGTGTCTGCAACTTTCAAACTGCTAGAAGCTAGTGGCTTGCCACTGGCCTGCCTCTTCAATTGCCATTAGCATTCCAATGGAAGCTATTCTTGGACAACTTTGCTCTGCTTGCTGCTAGTTCTGCCCCAGCCTACCATAGAGAACCTTGCTCTTGCCTTGAGGCTCTGAGATGCCAAGAACTTGTCAACTTCAAAGGGCGGGCCGGGCTACATCTACTCAGCTGCCACAGTTTCTCCTTGCTAGACCTAGTGGGAAAGCATTTTGCTGAGATGCAGAAGGCAAGAAACGCAGAATACGGAGACACGGAGCTGTCCCAAGTGCCGCTGCCAGGCGTCTTTCCGCAGAAGTAGCGCCCCGGAGCGCACCGCAACCGGCACCGTCATCTCTGCGCAAAGAGCCAAAATATTTTAAAACCCACCAAAACTAATCCAAAAATATTTTCAAACCCGCCAAAATAGAAAACCAGACAGAAGTGATCAATACATTCGAAAAAACCTGACAAAACATGATCAAGCCCACCAAAGCTAATCCAAACACACCAAAAACTGGGCTAAACAGAATCAAAACAAATCAAAACAAATCCAAACCTTCTAAAAACCCGCCAAAATATTTCAAAACCCGTCAAAACTAATCAAAACATTCTGAATACCTGCCAAAACATTCCAAATACCAGCCAAAAGATTTTAAAACTCGCCAAAAAGTATCCAAACATTCCAAAACCTGCCAACACAATAAAAACAACTCAAGAGAATACAAAACATTCTAAAACCCAACCAAGACATTCCAAAAACCCGCCAAAACATCATAAAAACAAATCAAAACCAACCAAAATATTCCAAAAACCCGCCAAAATGATTTAGACCCACAAAACTCATCAAAACATGCTGAAAAGATGCCAAAACATTAGAAAACCAGCCTGAACTGATCAAAACATTCAAAAAACTTGGCAAAACATCATAAAAACAAATCAAAACCAACCAAAAAATTCCAAAAACCTGACAAAATAGTTTAGAACCTGCCAAACCTGATCAAAACATTCTGAAAAGATGCCAAAATACTAGAAAACCAGTCAGAAGTGATCGAAACTTTCATTAGCTTGCCAAAACATAATCAAAACAAATGAAAGCAAACCAAAACATTCCAAATACCCGCCAAAAGATTTTAAAACCCACCAAAAGGAATCCAAACATTCCAAAACCTGCCAAGACAATATAAACAACACAAGAGAAAACAAAACATTCTAAAACACCACCAAAACATTCCGAAAACCCGCCAAAACATCATAAAAACAAATCAAAACCAACCAAAAAATAAGAGGAACACGGCAACATATTGGCAAGCAAGAGACGGAGAGCGCGGCACCTTCTAGGAGGCCAAGAAGGAAGCCGCACAACACCTGCACTGTGTCTGCAACTTTCAAACTGCTAGAAGCTAGTGGCTTGCCACTGGCCTGCCTCTTCAATTGCCATTAGCATTCCAATGGAAGCTATTCTTGGACAACTTTGCTCTGCTTGCTGCTAGTTCTGCCCCAGCCTACCATAGATAACCTTGCTCTTGCCTTGAGGCTCTGAGATGCCAAGAACTTGTCAACTTCAAAGGGCGGGCCGGGCTACATCTACTCAGCTGCCACAGTTTCTCCTTGCTAGACCTAGTGGGAAAGCATTTTGCTGAGATGCAGAAGGCAAGAAACGCAGAATACGGAGACGCGGAGCTGTCCCAAGTGCCGCTGCCAGGCGTCTTTCCACAGAAGTAGCGCCCCGGAGCGCACCGCAACCGGCACCGTCATCTCTGCGCAAAGAGCCAAAATATTTTCAAACCCGCCAAAACTCATCCAAAAATATTTTCAAACCCGCCAAAATAGAAAACCAGACAGAAGTCATCAATACATTCGAAAAAACCTGACAAAACATGATCAAGCCCACCAAAGCTAATCCAAACACACCAAAAAACTGGGCTAAACAGAATCAAAACAAATCAAAACAAATCCAAACCTTCTAAAAACCCGCCAAAATATTTCAAAACCCGTCAAAACTAATCAAAACCTTCCGAATACCCGCCAAAACATTCCAAATACCCGCCAAAAGATTTTAAAACCCGCCAAAACGTATCCAAACATTCCAAAACCTGCCAACACAATAAAAACAACTCAAGAGAATACAAAACATTCTAAAACCCAACCAAGACATTCTGAAAACCCGCCAAAACATCATAAAAACAAATCAAAACCAACCAAAACATTCCAAAAACCAGCCAAAATATTCCGAAATCTGGCCAAAACATCATAAAAAGAAATCAAAACCAACCAAAACATTCCAAAAACCCGACAAAATAGTTTAGAACCTGCCAAACCTGATCAAAACATTCTGAAAAGATGCCAAAATACTAGAAAACCAGTCAGAAGTGATCGAAACTTTCAATAGCTTGCCAAAACATAATCAAAACAAATGAAAGCAAACCAAAACATTCCAAATACCCACCAAAATATTTTAAAACCCGCCAAAAGGAATCCAAATGTTCCACAACCTGCCAAGACAATCAAAACAACACAAGAGAAAACAAAACATTCTGAAACACCACCAAAACATTCCGAAACACCACCAAAACATTCTGAAAACCCGCCAAAACATCATAAAAACAAATCAAAACCAACCAAAAAATAAGAGGAACACGGCAACATATTGGCAAGCAAGAGACGGAGAACGCGGCACCTTCTAGGAGGCCAAGAAGGAAGCCGCACAACACCTGCACTGTGTCTGCAACTTTCAAACTGCTAGAAGCTAGTGGCTTGCCACTGGCCTGCCTCTTCAATTGCCATTAGCATTCCAATGGAAGCTATTCTTGGACAACTTTGCTCTGCTTGCTGCTAGTTCTGCCCCAGCCTACCATAGATAACCTTGCTCTTGCCTTGAGGCTCTGAGATGCCAAGAACTTGTCAACTTCAAAGGGCGGGCTGGGCTACATCTACTCAGCTGCCACAGTTTCTCCTTGCTAGACCTAGTGGGAAAGCATTTTGCTGAGATGCAGAAGGCAAGAAACGCAGAATACGGAGACGCGGAGCTGTCCCAAGTGCCGCTGCCAGGCGTCTTTCCGCAGAAGGAGCGCCCAGGAGCGCCCCGCAACCGCCACCGTCATCTCTGCGCAAAGAGCCAAAATATTTTCAAACCCGCCAAAACTCATCCAAAAATATTTTTAAACCCGCCAAAATAGAAAACCAGACAGAGGTGATCAATACATTCGAAAAAACCTGACAAAACATGATCAAGCCCACCAAAGCTAATCCAAACACACCAAAAACTGGGCTAAACAGAATCAAAACAAATCAAAACAAATCCAAACCTTCTAAAACCGCGCCAAAATATTTCAAAACCCGTCAAAACTAATCAAAACATTCTGAATACCCGCCAAAACATTCCAAATACCAGCCAAAAGATTTTAAAACTCGCCAAAATGTATCCAAACATTCCAAAACCTGCCAACACAATAAAAACAACTCAAGAGAATACAAAACATTCTAAAACCCAACCAAGACATTCCGAAAACCCGCCAAAACATCATAAAAACAAATCAAAACCAACCAAAATATTCCAAAAACCCGCCAAAATGATTTAGACCCACAAAACTCATCAAAACATGCTGAAAAGATGCCAAAACATTAGAAAACCAGCCTGAACTGATCAAAACATTCAAAAAACTTGGCAAAACATCATAAAAACAAATCAAAACCAACCAAAACATTCCAAAAACCTGACAAAATAGTTTAGAACCTGCCAAAACTGATCAAAACATTCTGAAAAGATGCCAAAATACTAGAAAACCAGTCAGAAGTGATCGAAACTTTCAATAACTTGTCAAAACATAATCAAAACAAATGAAAGCAAACCAAAACATTCCAAATACCTGCCAAAAGATTTGAAAACCCGCCAAAAGGAATCCAAATGTTCCACAACCTGCCAAGACAATCAAAACAACACAAGAGAAAACAAAACATTCTAAAACACCACCAAAACATTCCAAAAACCCGCCAAAACATCATAAAAACAAATCAAAACCAACCAAAAAATAAGAGGAACACGGCAACATATTGGCAAGCAAGAGACGGAGAACGTGACACCTTCTAGGAGGCCAAGAAGGAAGCCGCACAACACCTGCACTGTGTCTGCAACTTTCAAACTGCTAGAAGCTAGTGGCTTGCCACTGGCCTGCCTCTTCAATTGCCATTAGCATTCCAATGGAAGCTATTCTTGGACAACTTTGCTCTGCTTGCTGCTAGTTCTGCCCCAGCCTACCATAGAGAACCTTGCTCTTGCCTTGAGGCTCTGAGATGCCAAGAACTTGTCAACTTCAAAGGGCGGGCCGGGCTACATCTACTCAGCTGCCACAGTTTCTCCTTGCTAGACCTAGTGGGAAAGCATTTTGCTGAGATGCAGAAGGCAAGAAACGCAGAATACGGAGACGCGGAGCTGTCCCAAGTGCCGCAGCCAGGCGTCTTTCCGCAGAAGGAGCGCCCCGGAGCGCACCGCAACCGCCACCGTCATCTCTGCGCAAAGAGCCAAAATATTTTCAAACCCGCCAAAACTCATCCAAAAATATTTTCAAACCCGCCAAAATAGAAAACCAGACAGAAGTGATCAATACATTCGAAAAAACCTGACAAAACATGATCAAGCCCACCAAAGCTAATCCAAACACACCAAAATCTGGGCTAAACAGAATCAAAACAAATCAAAACAAATCCAAACCTTCTAAAAACCCGCCAAAATATTTCAAAACCCGTCAAAACTAATCAAAACCTTCCGAATACCCGCCAAAACATTCCAAATACCCGCCAAAAGATTTTAAAACCCGCCAAAAAGTATCCAAACATTCCAAAACCTGCCAACACAATAAAAACAACTCAAGAGAATACAAAACATTCTAAAACCCAACCAAGACATTCTGAAAACCCGCCAAAACATCATAAAAACAAATCAAAACCAACCAAAACATTCCAAAAACCAGCCAAAATATTCCGAAATCTGGCCAAAACATCATAAAAACAAATCAAAACCAACCAAAACATTCCAAAAACCCGACAAAATAGTTTAGAACCTGCCAAACCTGATCAAAACATTCTGAAAAGATGCCAAAATACTAGAAAACCAGTCAGAAGTGATCGAAACTTTCAATAGCTTGCCAAAACATAATCAAAACAAATGAAAGCAAACCAAAACATTCCAAATACCCACCAAAATATTTTAAAACCCGCCAAAAGGAATCCAAATGTTCCACAACCTGCCAAGACAATCAAAACAACACAAGAGAAAACAAAACATTCTGAAACACCACCAAAACATTCTAAAACACCACCAAAACATTCCGAAAACCCGCCAAAACATCATCAAAACAAATCAAAACCAACCAAAAAATAAGAGGAACACGGCAACATATTGGCAAGCAAGAGACGGAGAACGCGGCACCTTCTAGGAGGCCAAGAAGGAAGCCGCACAACACCTGCACTGTGTCTGCAACTTTCAAACTGCTAGAAGCTAGTGGCTTGCCACTGGCCTGCCTCTTCAATTGCCATTAGCATTCCAATGGAAGCGATTCTTGGACAACTTTGCTCTGCTTGCTGCTAGTTCTGCCCCAGCCTACCATAGAGAACCTTGCTCTTGCCTTGAGGCTCTGAGATGCCAAGAACTTGTCAACTTCAAAGGGCGGGCTGGGCTACATCTACTCAGCTGCCACAGTTTCTCCTTGCTAGACCTAGTGGGAAAGCATTTTGCTGAGATGCAGAAGGCAAGAAACGCAGAATACGGAGACGCGGAGCTGTCCCAAGTGCCGCTGCCAGGCGTCTTTCCGCAGAAGGAGCGCCCCGGAGCGCACCGCAACCGGCACCGTCATCTCTGCGCAATGAGCCAAAATATTTTCAAACCCGCCAAAACTCATCCAAAAATATTTTTAAACCCGCCAAAATAGAAAACCAGACAGAAGTGATCAATACATTCGAAAAAACCTGACAAAACATGATCAAGCCCACCAAAGCTAATCCAAACACACCAAAAACTGGGCTAAACAGAATCAAAACAAATCAAAACAAATCCAAACCTTCTAAAAACCCGCCAAAATATTTCAAAACCCGTCAAAACTAATCAAAACCTTCCGAATACCCGCCAAAACATTCCAAATACCCGCCAAAAGATTTTAAAACCCGCCAAAAAGTATCCAAACATTCCAAAACCTGCCAACACAATAAAAACAACTCAAGAGAATACAAAACATTCTAAAACCCAACCAAGACATTCCGAAAACCCGCCAAAACATCATAAAAACAAATCAAAACCAACCAAAACATTCCAAAAACCAGCCAAAATATTCCGAAATCTGGCCAAAACATCATAAAAAGAAATCAAAACCAACCAAAACATTGCAAAAACCCGACAAAATAGTTTAGAACCTGCCAAACCTGATCAAAACATTCTGAAAAGATGCCAAAATACTAGAAAACCAGTCAGAAGTGATCGAAACTTTCAATAACTTGCCAAAACATAATCAAAACAAATGAAAGCAAACCAAAACATTCCAAATACCCACCAAAATATTTTAAAACCCGCCAAAAGGAATCCAAATGTTCCACAACCTGCCAAGACAATCAAAACAACACAAGAGAAAACAAAACATTCTGAAACACCACCAAAACATTCCGAAACACCACCAAAACATTCCGAAAACCCGCCAAAACATCATAAAAACAATTCAAAACCAACCAAAAAATAAGAGGAACACGGCAACATATTGGCAAGCAAGAGACGGAGAACGTGACACCTTCTAGGAGGCCAAGAAGGAAGCCGCACAACACCTGCACTGTGTCTGCAACTTTCAAACTGCTAGAAGCTAGTGGCTTGCCACTGGCCTGCCTCTTCAATTGCCATTAGCATTCCAATGGAAGCTATTCTTGGACAACTTTGCTCTGCTTGCTGCTAGTTCTGCCCCAGCCTACCATAGAGAACCTTGCTCTTGCCTTGAGGCTCTGAGATGCCAAGAACTTGTCAACTTCAAAGGGCGGGCCGGGCTACATCTACTCAGCTGCCACAGTTTCTCCTTGCTAGACCTAGTGGGAAAGCATTTTGCTGAGATGCAGAAGGCAAGAAACGCAGAATACGGAGACGCGGAGCTGTCCCAAGTGCCGCTGCCAGGCGTCTTTCCGCAGAAGGAGCGCCCCGGAGCGCCCCGCAACCGCCACCGTCATCTCTGCGCAAAGAGCCAAAATATTTTAAAACCCGCCAAAACTCATCCAAAAATATTTTTAAACCCGCCAAAATAGAAAACCAGACAGAGGTGATCAATACATTCGAAAAAACCTGACAAAACATGATCAAGCCCACCAAAGCTAATCCAAACACACCAAAAACTGGGCTAAACAGAATCAAAACAAATCAAAACAAATCCAAACCTTCTAAAACCGCGCCAAAATATTTCAAAACCCGTCAAAACTAATCAAAACATTCTGAATACCCGCCAAAACATTCCAAATACCAGCCAAAAGATTTTAAAACTCGCCAAAAAGTATCCAAACATTCCAAAACCTGCCAACACAATAAAAACAACTCAAGAGAATACAAAACATTCTAAAACCCAACCAAGACATTCCGAAAACCCGCCAAAACATCATAAAAACAAATCAAAACCAACCAAAATATTCCAAAAACCCGCCAAAATGATTTAGACCCACAAAACTCATCAAAACATGCTGAAAAGATGCCAAAACATTAGAAAACCAGCCTGAACTGATCAAAACATTCAAAAAACTTGGCAAAACATCATAAAAACAAATCAAAACCAACCAAAACATTCCAAAAACCTGACAAAATAGTTTAGAACCTGCCAAAACTGATCAAAACATTCTGAAAAGATGCCAAAATACTAGAAAACCAGTCAGAAGTGATCGAAACTTTCAATAACTTGTCAAAACATAATCAAAACAAATGAAAGCAAACCAAAACATTCCAAATACCTGCCAAAATATTTTAAAACCCGCCAAAAGGAATCCAAATGTTCCACAACCTGCCAAGACAATCAAAACAACACAAGAGAAAACAAAACATTCTAAAACACCACCAAAACATTCCAAAAACCCGCCAAAACATCATAAAAACAAATCAAAACCAACCAAAAAATAAGAGGAACACGGCAACATATTGGCAAGCAAGAGACGGAGAAGGTGACACCTTCTAGGAGGCCAAGAAGGAAGCCGCACAACACCTGCACTGTGTCTGCAACTTTCAAACTGCTAGAAGCTAGTGGCTTGCCACTGGCCTGCCTCTTCAATTGCCATTAGCATTCCAATGGAAGCTATTCTTGGACAACTTTGCTCTGCTTGCTGCTAGTTCTGCCCCAGCCTACCATAGAGAACCTTGCTCTTGCCTTGAGGCTCTGAGATGCCAAGAACTTGTCAACTTCAAAGGGCGGGCCGGGCTACATCTACTCAGCTGCCACAGTTTCTCCTTGCTAGACCTAGTGGGAAAGCATTTTGCTGAGATGCAGAAGGCAAGAAACGCAGAATACGGAGACGCGGAGCTGTCCCAAGTGCCGCAGCCAGGCGTCTTTCCGCAGAAGGAGCGCCCCGGAGCGCACCGCAACCGCCACCGTCATCTCTGCGCAAAGAGCCAAAATATTTTCAAACCCGCCAAAACTCATCCAAAAATATTTTCAAACCCGCCAAAATAGAAAACCAGACAGAAGTGATCAATACATTCGAAAAAACCTGACAAAACATGATCAAGCCCACCAAAGCTAATCCAAACACACCAAAATCTGGGCTAAACAGAATCAAAACAAATCAAAACAAATCCAAACCTTCTAAAAACCCGCCAAAATATTTCAAAACCCGTCAAAACTAATCAAAACCTTCCGAATACCCGCCAAAACATTCCAAATACCCGCCAAAAGATTTTAAAACCCGCCAAAAAGTATCCAAACATTCCAAAACCTGCCAACACAATAAAAACAACTCAAGAGAATACAAAACATTCTAAAACCCAACCAAGACATTCTGAAAACCCGCCAAAACATCATAAAAACAAATCAAAACCAACCAAAACATTCCAAAAACCAGCCAAAATATTCCGAAATCTGGCCAAAACATCATAAAAACAAATCAAAACCAACCAAAACATTCCAAAAACCCGACAAAATAGTTTAGAACCTGCCAAACCTGATCAAAACATTCTGAAAAGATGCCAAAATACTAGAAAACCAGTCAGAAGTGATCGAAACTTTCAATAGCTTGCCAAAACATAATCAAAACAAATGAAAGCAAACCAAAACATTCCAAATACCCACCAAAATATTTTAAAACCCGCCAAAAGGAATCCAAATGTTCCACAACCTGCCAAGACAATCAAAACAACACAAGAGAAAACAAAACATTCTGAAACACCACCAAAACATTCTAAAACACCACCAAAACATTCCGAAAACCCGCCAAAACATCATCAAAACAAATCAAAACCAACCAAAAAATAAGAGGAACACGGCAACATATTGGCAAGCAAGAGACGGAGAACGCGGCACCTTCTAGGAGGCCAAGAAGGAAGCCGCACAACACCTGCACTGTGTCTGCAACTTTCAAACTGCTAGAAGCTAGTGGCTTGCCACTGGCCTGCCTCTTCAATTGCCATTAGCATTCCAATGGAAGCGATTCTTGGACAACTTTGCTCTGCTTGCTGCTAGTTCTGCCCCAGCCTACCATAGAGAACCTTGCTCTTGCCTTGAGGCTCTGAGATGCCAAGAACTTGTCAACTTCAAAGGGCGGGCTGGGCTACATCTACTCAGCTGCCACAGTTTCTCCTTGCTAGACCTAGTGGGAAAGCATTTTGCTGAGATGCAGAAGGCAAGAAACGCAGAATACGGAGACGCGGAGCTGTCCCAAGTGCCGCTGCCAGGCGTCTTTCCGCAGAAGGAGCGCCCCGGAGCGCACCGCAACCGGCACCGTCATCTCTGCGCAATGAGCCAAAATATTTTCAAACCCGCCAAAACTCATCCAAAAATATTTTTAAACCCGCCAAAATAGAAAACCAGACAGAAGTGATCAATACATTCGAAAAAACCTGACAAAACATGATCAAGCCCACCAAAGCTAATCCAAACACACCAAAAACTGGGCTAAACAGAATCAAAACAAATCAAAACAAATCCAAACCTTCTAAAAACCCGCCAAAATATTTCAAAACCCGTCAAAACTAATCAAAACCTTCCGAATACCCGCCAAAACATTCCAAATACCCGCCAAAAGATTTTAAAACCCGCCAAAAAGTATCCAAACATTCCAAAACCTGCCAACACAATAAAAACAACTCAAGAGAATACAAAACATTCTAAAACCCAACCAAGACATTCCGAAAACCCGCCAAAACATCATAAAAACAAATCAAAACCAACCAAAACATTCCAAAAACCAGCCAAAATATTCCGAAATCTGGCCAAAACATCATAAAAAGAAATCAAAACCAACCAAAACATTGCAAAAACCCGACAAAATAGTTTAGAACCTGCCAAACCTGATCAAAACATTCTGAAAAGATGCCAAAATACTAGAAAACCAGTCAGAAGTGATCGAAACTTTCAATAACTTGCCAAAACATAATCAAAACAAATGAAAGCAAACCAAAACATTCCAAATACCCACCAAAATATTTTAAAACCCGCCAAAAGGAATCCAAATGTTCCACAACCTGCCAAGACAATCAAAACAACACAAGAGAAAACAAAACATTCTGAAACACCACCAAAACATTCCGAAACACCACCAAAACATTCCGAAAACCCGCCAAAACATCATAAAAACAATTCAAAACCAACCAAAAAATAAGAGGAACACGGCAACATATTGGCAAGCAAGAGACGGAGAACGTGACACCTTCTAGGAGGCCAAGAAGGAAGCCGCACAACACCTGCACTGTGTCTGCAACTTTCAAACTGCTAGAAGCTAGTGGCTTGCCACTGGCCTGCCTCTTCAATTGCCATTAGCATTCCAATGGAAGCTATTCTTGGACAACTTTGCTCTGCTTGCTGCTAGTTCTGCCCCAGCCTACCATAGAGAACCTTGCTCTTGCCTTGAGGCTCTGAGATGCCAAGAACTTGTCAACTTCAAAGGGCGGGCCGGGCTACATCTACTCAGCTGCCACAGTTTCTCCTTGCTAGACCTAGTGGGAAAGCATTTTGCTGAGATGCAGAAGGCAAGAAACGCAGAATACGGAGACGCGGAGCTGTCCCAAGTGCCGCAGCCAGGCGTCTTTCCGCAGAAGGAGCGCCCCGGAGCGCACCGCAACCGCCACCGTCATCTCTGCGCAAAGAGCCAAAATATTTTCAAACCCGCCAAAACTCATCCAAAAATATTTTCAAACCCGCCAAAATAGAAAACCAGACAGAAGTGATCAATACATTCGAAAAAACCTGACAAAACATGATCAAGCCCACCAAAGCTAATCCAAACACACCAAAAACTGGGCTAAACAGAATCAAAACAAATCAAAACAAATCCAAACCTTCTAAAAACCCGCCAAAATATTTCAAAACCCGTCAAAACTAATCAAAACCTTCCGAATACCCGCCAAAACATTCCAAATACCCGCCAAAAGATTTTAAAACCCGCCAAAAAGTATCCAAACATTCCAAAACCTGCCAACACAATAAAAACAACTCAAGAGAATACAAAACATTCTAAAACCCAACCAAGACATTCTGAAAACCCGCCAAAACATCATAAAAACAAATCAAAACCAACCAAAACATTCCAAAAACCAGCCAAAATATTCCGAAATCTGGCCAAAACATCATAAAAACAAATCAAAACCAACCAAAACATTCCAAAAACCCGACAAAATAGTTTAGAACCTGCCAAACCTGATCAAAACATTCTGAAAAGATGCCAAAATACTAGAAAACCAGTCAGAAGTGATCGAAACTTTCAATAGCTTGCCAAAACATAATCAAAACAAATGAAAGCAAACCAAAACATTCCAAATACCCACCAAAATATTTTAAAACCCGCCAAAAGGAATCCAAATGTTCCACAACCTGCCAAGACAATCAAAACAACACAAGAGAAAACAAAACATTCTGAAACACCACCAAAACATTCTAAAACACCACCAAAACATTCCGAAAACCCGCCAAAACATCATCAAAACAAATCAAAACCAACCAAAAAATAAGAGGAACACGGCAACATATTGGCAAGCAAGAGACGGAGAACGCGGCACCTTCTAGGAGGCCAAGAAGGAAGCCGCACAACACCTGCACTGTGTCTGCAACTTTCAAACTGCTAGAAGCTAGTGGCTTGCCACTGGCCTGCCTCTTCAATTGCCATTAGCATTCCAATGGAAGCGATTCTTGGACAACTTTGCTCTGCTTGCTGCTAGTTCTGCCCCAGCCTACCATAGAGAACCTTGCTCTTGCCTTGAGGCTCTGAGATGCCAAGAACTTGTCAACTTCAAAGGGCGGGCTGGGCTACATCTACTCAGCTGCCACAGTTTCTCCTTGCTAGACCTAGTGGGAAAGCATTTTGCTGAGATGCAGAAGGCAAGAAACGCAGAATACGGAGACGCGGAGCTGTCCCAAGTGCCGCTGCCAGGCGTCTTTCCGCAGAAGGAGCGCCCCGGAGCGCACCGCAACCGGCACCGTCATCTCTGCGCAATGAGCCAAAATATTTTCAAACCCGCCAAAACTCATCCAAAAATATTTTTAAACCCGCCAAAATAGAAAACCAGACAGAAGTGATCAATACATTCGAAAAAACCTGACAAAACATGATCAAGCCCACCAAAGCTAATCCAAACACACCAAAAACTGGGCTAAACAGAATCAAAACAAATCAAAACAAATCCAAACCTTCTAAAAACCCGCCAAAATATTTCAAAACCCGTCAAAACTAATCAAAACCTTCCGAATACCCGCCAAAACATTCCAAATACCCGCCAAAAGATTTTAAAACCCGCCAAAAAGTATCCAAACATTCCAAAACCTGCCAACACAATAAAAACAACTCAAGAGAATACAAAACATTCTAAAACCCAACCAAGACATTCCGAAAACCCGCCAAAACATCATAAAAACAAATCAAAACCAACCAAAACATTCCAAAAACCAGCCAAAATATTCCGAAATCTGGCCAAAACATCATAAAAAGAAATCAAAACCAACCAAAACATTGCAAAAACCCGACAAAATAGTTTAGAACCTGCCAAACCTGATCAAAACATTCTGAAAAGATGCCAAAATACTAGAAAACCAGTCAGAAGTGATCGAAACTTTCAATAACTTGCCAAAACATAATCAAAACAAATGAAAGCAAACCAAAACATTCCAAATACCCACCAAAATATTTTAAAACCCGCCAAAAGGAATCCAAATGTTCCACAACCTGCCAAGACAATCAAAACAACACAAGAGAAAACAAAACATTCTGAAACACCACCAAAACATTCCGAAACACCACCAAAACATTCCGAAAACCCGCCAAAACATCATAAAAACAATTCAAAACCAACCAAAAAATAAGAGGAACACGGCAACATATTGGCAAGCAAGAGACGGAGAACGTGACACCTTCTAGGAGGCCAAGAAGGAAGCCGCACAACACCTGCACTGTGTCTGCAACTTTCAAACTGCTAGAAGCTAGTGGCTTGCCACTGGCCTGCCTCTTCAATTGCCATTAGCATTCCAATGGAAGCTATTCTTGGACAACTTTGCTCTGCTTGCTGCTAGTTCTGCCCCAGCCTACCATAGAGAACCTTGCTCTTGCCTTGAGGCTCTGAGATGCCAAGAACTTGTCAACTTCAAAGGGCGGGCCGGGCTACATCTACTCAGCTGCCACAGTTTCTCCTTGCTAGACCTAGTGGGAAAGCATTTTGCTGAGATGCAGAAGGCAAGAAACGCAGAATACGGAGACACGGAGCTGTCCCAAGTGCCGCTGCCAGGCGTCTTTCCGCAGAAGTAGCGCCCCGGAGCGCACCGCAACCGGCACCGTCATCTCTGCGCAAAGAGCCAAAATATTTTAAAACCCACCAAAACTAATCCAAAAATATTTTCAAACCCGCCAAAATAGAAAACCAGACAGAAGTGATCAATACATTCGAAAAAACCTGACAAAACATGATCAAGCCCACCAAAGCTAATCCAAACACACCAAAAACTGGGCTAAACAGAATCAAAACAAATCAAAACAAATCCAAACCTTCTAAAAACCCGCCAAAATATTTCAAAACCTGTCAAAACTAATCAAAACCTTCCGAATACCCGCCAAAACATTCCAAATACCCGCCAAAAGATTTTAAAACCCGCCAAAAAGTATCCAAACATTCCAAAACCTGCCAACACAATAAAAACAACTCAAGAGAATACAAAACATTCTAAAACCCAACCAAGACATTCTGAAAACCCGCCAAAACATCATAAAAACAAATCAAAACCAACCAAAACATTCCAAAAACCAGCCAAAATATTCCGAAATCTGGCCAAAACATCATAAAAAGAAATCAAAACCAACCAAAACATTCCAAAAACCCAACAAAATAGTTTAGAACCTGCCAAACCTGATCAAAACATTCTGAAAAGATGCCAAAATACTAGAAAACCAGTCAGAAGTGATCGAAACTTTCAATAGCTTGCCAAAACATAATCAAAACAAATGAAAGCAAACCAAAACATTCCAAATACCCACCAAAATATTTTAAAACCCGCCAAAAGGAATCCAAATGTTCCACAACCTGCCAAGACAATCAAAACAACACAAGAGAAAACAAAACATTCTGAAACACCACCAAAACATTCCGAAACACCACCAAAACATTCCGAAAACCCGCCAAAACATCATCAAAACAAATCAAAACCAACCAAAAAATAAGAGGAACACGGCAACATATTGGCAAGCAAGAGACGGAGAGCGCGGCACCTTCTAGGAGGCCAAGAAGGAAGCCGCACAACACCTGCACTGTGTCTGCAACTTTCAAACTGCTAGAAGCTAGTGGCTTGCCACTGGCCTGCCTCTTCAATTGCCATTAGCATTCCAATGGAAGCTATTCTTGGACAACTTTGCTCTGCTTGCTGCTAGTTCTGCCCCAGCCTACCATAGAGAACCTTGCTCTTGCCTTGAGGCTCTGAGATGCCAAGAACTTGTCAACTTCAAAGGGCGGGCCGGGCTACATCTACTCAGCTGCCACAGTTTCTCCTTGCTAGACCTAGTGGGAAAGCATTTTGCTGAGATGCAGAAGGCAAGAAACGCAGAATACGGAGATGCGGAGCTGTCCCAAGTGCCGCTGCCAGGCGTCTTTCCGCAGAAGGAGCGCCCCGGAGCGCCCCGCAACCGCCACCGTCATCTCTGCGCAAAGAGCCAAAATATTTTCAAACCCGCCAAAACTCATCCAAAAATATTTTTAAACCCGCCAAAATAGAAAACCAGACAGAAGTGATCAATACATTCGAAAAAACCTGACAAAACATGATCAAGCCCACCAAAGCTAATCCAAACACACCAAAAACTGGGCTAAACAGAATCAAAACAAATCAAAACAAATCCAAACCTTCTAAAAACCCGCCAAAATATTTCAAAACCCGTCAAAACTAATCAAAACCTTCCGAATACCCGCCAAAACATTCCAAATACCCGCCAAAAGATTTTAAAACCCGCCAAAAAGTATCCAAACATTCCAAAACCTGCCAACACAATAAAAACAACTCAAGAGAATACAAAACATTCTAAAACCCAACCAAGACATTCCGAAAACCCGCCAAAACATCATAAAAACAAATCAAAACCAACCAAAACATTCCAAAAACCAGCCAAAATATTCCGAAATCTGGCCAAAACATCATAAAAAGAAATCAAAACCAACCAAAACATTGCAAAAACCCGACAAAATAGTTTAGAACCTGCCAAACCTGATCAAAACATTCTGAAAAGATGCCAAAATACTAGAAAACCAGTCAGAAGTGATCGAAACTTTCAATAACTTGCCAAAACATAATCAAAACAAATGAAAGCAAACCAAAACATTCCAAATACCCACCAAAATATTTTAAAACCCGCCAAAAGGAATCCAAATGTTCCACAACCTGCCAAGACAATCAAAACAACACAAGAGAAAACAAAACATTCTGAAACACCACCAAAACATTCCGAAACACCACCAAAACATTCCGAAAACCCGCCAAAACATCATAAAAACAATTCAAAACCAACCAAAAAATAAGAGGAACACGGCAACATATTGGCAAGCAAGAGACGGAGAACGTGACACCTTCTAGGAGGCCAAGAAGGAAGCCGCACAACACCTGCACTGTGTCTGCAACTTTCAAACTGCTAGAAGCTAGTGGCTTGCCACTGGCCTGCCTCTTCAATTGCCATTAGCATTCCAATGGAAGCTATTCTTGGACAACTTTGCTCTGCTTGCTGCTAGTTCTGCCCCAGCCTACCATAGAGAACCTTGCTCTTGCCTTGAGGCTCTGAGATGCCAAGAACTTGTCAACTTCAAAGGGCGGGCCGGGCTACATCTACTCAGCTGCCACAGTTTCTCCTTGCTAGACCTAGTGGGAAAGCATTTTGCTGAGATGCAGAAGGCAAGAAACGCAGAATACGGAGACACGGAGCTGTCCCAAGTGCCGCTGCCAGGCGTCTTTCCGCAGAAGTAGCGCCCCGGAGCGCACCGCAACCGGCACCGTCATCTCTGCGCAAAGAGCCAAAATATTTTAAAACCCACCAAAACTAATCCAAAAATATTTTCAAACCCGCCAAAATAGAAAACCAGACAGAAGTGATCAATACATTCGAAAAAACCTGACAAAACATGATCAAGCCCACCAAAGCTAATCCAAACACACCAAAAACTGGGCTAAACAGAATCAAAACAAATCAAAACAAATCCAAACCTTCTAAAAACCCGCCAAAATATTTCAAAACCTGTCAAAACTAATCAAAACCTTCCGAATACCCGCCAAAACATTCCAAATACCCGCCAAAAGATTTTAAAACCCGCCAAAAAGTATCCAAACATTCCAAAACCTGCCAACACAATAAAAACAACTCAAGAGAATACAAAACATTCTAAAACCCAACCAAGACATTCTGAAAACCCGCCAAAACATCATAAAAACAAATCAAAACCAACCAAAACATTCCAAAAACCAGCCAAAATATTCCGAAATCTGGCCAAAACATCATAAAAAGAAATCAAAACCAACCAAAACATTCCAAAAACCCAACAAAATAGTTTAGAACCTGCCAAACCTGATCAAAACATTCTGAAAAGATGCCAAAATACTAGAAAACCAGTCAGAAGTGATCGAAACTTTCAATAGCTTGCCAAAACATAATCAAAACAAATGAAAGCAAACCAAAACATTCCAAATACCCACCAAAATATTTTAAAACCCGCCAAAAGGAATCCAAATGTTCCACAACCTGCCAAGACAATCAAAACAACACAAGAGAAAACAAAACATTCTGAAACACCACCAAAACATTCCGAAACACCACCAAAACATTCCGAAAACCCGCCAAAACATCATCAAAACAAATCAAAACCAACCAAAAAATAAGAGGAACACGGCAACATATTGGCAAGCAAGAGACGGAGAGCGCGGCACCTTCTAGGAGGCCAAGAAGGAAGCCGCACAACACCTGCACTGTGTCTGCAACTTTCAAACTGCTAGAAGCTAGTGGCTTGCCACTGGCCTGCCTCTTCAATTGCCATTAGCATTCCAATGGAAGCTATTCTTGGACAACTTTGCTCTGCTTGCTGCTAGTTCTGCCCCAGCCTACCATAGAGAACCTTGCTCTTGCCTTGAGGCTCTGAGATGCCAAGAACTTGTCAACTTCAAAGGGCGGGCCGGGCTACATCTACTCAGCTGCCACAGTTTCTCCTTGCTAGACCTAGTGGGAAAGCATTTTGCTGAGATGCAGAAGGCAAGAAACGCAGAATACGGAGATGCGGAGCTGTCCCAAGTGCCGCTGCCAGGCGTCTTTCCGCAGAAGGAGCGCCCCGGAGCGCCCCGCAACCGCCACCGTCATCTCTGCGCAAAGAGCCAAAATATTTTCAAACCCGCCAAAACTCATCCAAAAATATTTTCAAACCCGCCAAAATAGAAAACCAGACAGAGGTGATCAATACATTCGAAAAAACCTGACAAAACATGATCAAGCCCACCAAAGCTAATCCAAACACACCAAAAACTGGGCTAAACAGAATCAAAACAAATCAAAACAAATCCAAACCTTCTAAAAACCCGCCAAAATATTTCAAAACCCGTCAAAACTAATCAAAACATTCTGAATACCTGCCAAAACATTCCAAATACCAGCCAAAAGATTTTAAAACTCGCCAAAAAGTATCCAAACATTCCAAAACCTGCCAACACAATAAAAACAACTCAAGAGAATACAAAACATTCTAAAACCCAACCAAGACATTCCGAAAACCCGCCAAAACATCATAAAAACAAATCAAAACCAACCAAAATATTCCAAAAACCCGCCAAAATGATTTAGACCCACAAAACTCATCAAAACATGCTGAAAAGATGCCAAAACATTAGAAAACCAGCCTGAACTGATCAAAACATTCAAAAAACTTGGCAAAACATCATAAAAACAAATCAAAACCAACCAAAACATTCCAAAAACCTGACAAAATAGTTTAGAACCTGCCAAAACTGATCAAAACATTCTGAAAAGATGCCAAAATACTAGAAAACCAGTCAGAAGTGATCGAAACTTTCAATAACTTGTCAAAACATAATCAAAACAAATGAAAGCAAACCAAAACATTCCAAATACCTGCCAAAATATTTTAAAACCCGCCAAAAGGAATCCAAATGTTCCACAACCTGCCAAGACAATCAAAACAACACAAGAGAAAACAAAACATTCTAAAACACCACCAAAACATTCCAAAAACCCGCCAAAACATCATAAAAACAAATCAAAACCAACCAAAAAATAAGAGGAACACGGCAACATATTGGCAAGCAAGAGACGGAGAAGGTGACACCTTCTAGGAGGCCAAGAAGGAAGCCGCACAACACCTGCACTGTGTCTGCAACTTTCAAACTGCTAGAAGCTAGTGGCTTGCCACTGGCCTGCCTCTTCAATTGCCATTAGCATTCCAATGGAAGCTATTCTTGGACAACTTTGCTCTGCTTGCTGCTAGTTCTGCCCCAGCCTACCATAGAGAACCTTGCTCTTGCCTTGAGGCTCTGAGATGCCAAGAACTTGTCAACTTCAAAGGGCGGGCCGGGCTACATCTACTCAGCTGCCACAGTTTCTCCTTGCTAGACCTAGTGGGAAAGCATTTTGCTGAGATGCAGAAGGCAAGAAACGCAGAATACGGAGACGCGGAGCTGTCCCAAGTGCCGCAGCCAGGCGTCTTTCCGCAGAAGGAGCGCCCCGGAGCGCACCGCAACCGGCACCGTCATCTCTGCGCAAAGAGCCAAAATATTTTCAAACCCGCCAAAACTCATCCAAAAATATTTTCAAACCCGCCAAAATAGAAAACCAGACAGAAGTGATCAATACATTCGAAAAAACCTGACAAAACATGATCAAGCCCACCAAAGCTAATCCAAACACACCAAAATCTGGGCTAAACAGAATCAAAACAAATCAAAACAAATCCAAACCTTCTAAAAACCCGCCAAAATATTTCAAAACCCGTCAAAACTAATCAAAACCTTCCGAATACCCGCCAAAACATTCCAAATACCCGCCAAAAGATTTTAAAACCCGCCAAAAAGTATCCAAACATTCCAAAACCTGCCAACACAATAAAAACAACTCAAGAGAATACAAAACATTCTAAAACCCAACCAAGACATTCTGAAAACCCGCCAAAACATCATAAAAACAAATCAAAACCAACCAAAACATTCCAAAAACCAGCCAAAATATTCCGAAATCTGGCCAAAACATCATAAAAACAAATCAAAACCAACCAAAACATTCCAAAAACCCGACAAAATAGTTTAGAACCTGCCAAACCTGATCAAAACATTCTGAAAAGATGCCAAAATACTAGAAAACCAGTCAGAAGTGATCAAAACTTTCAATAACTTGCCAAAACATAATCAAAACAAATGAAAGCAAACCAAAACATTCCAAATACCCACCAAAATATTTTAAAACCCGCCAAAAGGAATCCAAATGTTCCACAACCTGCCAAGACAATCAAAACAACACAAGAGAAAACAAAACATTCTGAAACACCACCAAAACATTCCGAAACACCACCAAAACATTCCGAAAACCCGCCAAAACATCATCAAAACAATTCAAAACCAACCAAAAAATAAGAGGAACACGGCAACATATTGGCAAGCAAGAGACGGAGAACGCGGCACCTTCTAGGAGGCCAAGAAGGAAGCCGCACAACACCTGCACTGTGTCTGCAACTTTCAAACTGCTAGAAGCTAGTGGCTTGCCACTGGCCTGCCTCTTCAATTGCCATTAGCATTCCAATGGAAGCGATTCTTGGACAACTTTGCTCTGCTTGCTGCTAGTTCTGCCCCAGCCTACCATAGAGAACCTTGCTCTTGCCTTGAGGCTCTGAGATGCCAAGAACTTGTCAACTTCAAAGGGCGGGCTGGGCTACATCTACTCAGCTGCCACAGTTTCTCCTTGCTAGACCTAGTGGGAAAGCATTTTGCTGAGATGCAGAAGGCAAGAAACGCAGAATACGGAGACGCGGAGCTGTCCCAAGTGCCGCTGCCAGGCGTCTTTCCGCAGAAGGAGCGCCCCGGAGCGCACCGCAACCGGCACCGTCATCTCTGCGCAATGAGCCAAAATATTTTCAAACCCGCCAAAACTCATCCAAAAATATTTTTAAACCCGCCAAAATAGAAAACCAGACAGAAGTGATCAATACATTCGAAAAAACCTGACAAAACATGATCAAGCCCACCAAAGCTAATCCAAACACACCAAAAACTGGGCTAAACAGAATCAAAACAAATCAAAACAAATCCAAACCTTCTAAAAACCCGCCAAAATATTTCAAAACCCGTCAAAACTAATCAAAACCTTCCGAATACCCGCCAAAACATTCCAAATACCCGCCAAAAGATTTTAAAACCCGCCAAAAAGTATCCAAACATTCCAAAACCTGCCAACACAATAAAAACAACTCAAGAGAATACAAAACATTCTAAAACCCAACCAAGACATTCCGAAAACCCGCCAAAACATCATAAAAACAAATCAAAACCAACCAAAACATTCCAAAAACCAGCCAAAATATTCCGAAATCTGGCCAAAACATCATAAAAACAAATCAAAACCAACCAAAACATTGCAAAAACCCGACAAAATAGTTTAGAACCTGCCAAACCTGATCAAAACATTCTGAAAAGATGCCAAAATACTAGAAAACCAGTCAGAAGTGATCGAAACTTTCAATAACTTGTCAAAACATAATCAAAACAAATGAAAGCAAACCAAAACATTCCAAATACCCACCAAAATATTTTAAAACCCGCCAAAAGGAATCCAAATGTTCCACAACCTGCCAAGACAATCAAAACAACACAAGAGAAAACAAAACATTCTGAAACACCACCAAAACATTCCGAAACACCACCAAAACATTCCGAAAACCCGCCAAAACATCATCAAAACAATTCAAAACCAACCAAAAAATAAGAGGAACACGGCAACATATTGGCAAGCAAGAGACGGAGAACGTGACACCTTCTAGGAGGCCAAGAAGGAAGCCGCACAACACCTGCACTGTGTCTGCAACTTTCAAACTGCTAGAAGCTAGTGGCTTGCCACTGGCCTGCCTCTTCAATTGCCATTAGCATTCCAATGGAAGCTATTCTTGGACAACTTTGCTCTGCTTGCTGCTAGTTCTGCCCCAGCCTACCATAGAGAACCTTGCTCTTGCCTTGAGGCTCTGAGATGCCAAGAACTTGTCAACTTCAAAGGGCGGGCCGGGCTACATCTACTCAGCTGCCACAGTTTCTCCTTGCTAGACCTAGTGGGAAAGCATTTTGCTGAGATGCAGAAGGCAAGAAACGCAGAATACGGAGACACGGAGCTGTCCCAAGTGCCGCTGCCAGGCGTCTTTCCGCAGAAGTAGCGCCCCGGAGCGCACCGCAACCGGCACCGTCATCTCTGCGCAAAGAGCCAAAATATTTTAAAACCCACCAAAACTAATCCAAAAATATTTTCAAACCCGCCAAAATAGAAAACCAGACAGAAGTGATCAATACATTCGAAAAAACCTGACAAAACATGATCAAGCCCACCAAAGCTAATCCAAACACACCAAAAACTGGGCTAAACAGAATCAAAACAAATCAAAACAAATCCAAACCTTCTAAAAACCCGCCAAAATATTTCAAAACCTGTCAAAACTAATCAAAACCTTCCGAATACCCGCCAAAACATTCCAAATACCCGCCAAAAGATTTTAAAACCCGCCAAAACGTATCCAAACATTCCAAAACCTGCCAACACAATAAAAACAACTCAAGAGAATACAAAACATTCTAAAACCCAACCAAGACATTCTGAAAACCCGCCAAAACATCATAAAAACAAATCAAAACCAACCAAAATATTCCAAAAACCCGCCAAAATGATTTAGACCCACAAAACTCATCAAAACATGCTGAAAAGATGCCAAAACATTAGAAAACCAGCCTGAACTGATAAAAACATTCAAAAAACTTGGCAAAACATCATAAAAACAAATCAAAACCAACCAAAAAATTCCAAAAACCTGACAAAATAGTTTAGAACCTGCCAAACCTGATCAAAACATTCTGAAAAGATGCCAAAATACTAGAAAACCAGTCAGAAGTGATCGAAACTTTCATTAGCTTGCCAAAACATAATCAAAACAAATGAAAGCAAACCAAAACATTCCAAATACCCGCCAAAAGATTTTAAAACCCACCAAAAGGAATCCAAACATTCCAAAACCTGCCAAGACAATATAAACAACACAAGAGAAAACAAAACATTCTAAAACACCACCAAAACATTCCGAAAACCCGCCAAAACATCATAAAAACAAATCAAAACCAACCAAAAAATAAGAGGAACACGGCAACATATTGGCAAGCAAGAGACGGAGAGCGCGGCACCTTCTAGGAGGCCAAGAAGGAAGCCGCACAACACCTGCACTGTGTCTGCAACTTTCAAACTGCTAGAAGCTAGTGGCTTGCCACTGGCCTGCCTCTTCAATTGCCATTAGCATTCCAATGGAAGCTATTCTTGGACAACTTTGCTCTGCTTGCTGCTAGTTCTGCCCCAGCCTACCATAGATAACCTTGCTCTTGCCTTGAGGCTCTGAGATGCCAAGAACTTGTCAACTTCAAAGGGCGGGCCGGGCTACATCTACTCAGCTGCCACAGTTTCTCCTTGCTAGACCTAGTGGGAAAGCATTTTGCTGAGATGCAGAAGGCAAGAAACGCAGAATACGGAGACGCGGAGCTGTCCCAAGTGCCGCTGCCAGGCGTCTTTCCACAGAAGTAGCGCCCCGGAGCGCACCGCAACCGCCACCGTCATCTCTGCGCAAAGAGCCAAAATATTTTAAAACCCGCCAAAACTCATCCAAAAATATTTTCAAACCCGCCAAAATAGAAAACCAGACAGAAGTCATCAATACATTCGAAAAAACCTGACAAAACATGATCAAGCCCACCAAAGCTAATCCAAACACACCAAAAACTGGGCTAAACAGAATCAAAACAAATCAAAACAAATCCAAACCTTCTAAAAACCCGCCAAAATATTTCAAAACCCGTCAAAACTAATCAAAACCTTCCGAATACCCGCCAAAACATTCCAAATACCCGCCAAAAGATTTTAAAACCCGCCAAAACGTATCCAAACATTCCAAAACCTGCCAACACAATAAAAACAACTCAAGAGAATACAAAACATTCTAAAACCCAACCAAGACATTCTGAAAACCCGCCAAAACATCATAAAAACAAATCAAAACCAACCAAAACATTCCAAAAACCAGCCAAAATATTCCGAAATCTGGCCAAAACATCATAAAAAGAAATCAAAACCAACCAAAACATTGCAAAAACCCGACAAAATAGTTTAGAACCTGCCAAACCTGATCAAAACATTCTGAAAAGATGCCAAAATACTAGAAAACCAGTCAGAAGTGATCGAAACTTTCAATAGCTTGCCAAAACATAATCAAAACAAATGAAAGCAAACCAAAACATTCCAAATACCCACCAAAATATTTTAAAACCCGCCAAAAGGAATCCAAATGTTCCACAACCTGCCAAGACAATCAAAACAACACAAGAGAAAACAAAACATTCTGAAACACCACCAAAACATTCCGAAACACCACCAAAACATTCTGAAAACCCGCCAAAACATCATCAAAACAATTCAAAACCAACCAAAAAATAAGAGGAACACGGCAACATATTGGCAAGCAAGAGACGGAGAACGCGGCACCTTCTAGGAGGCCAAGAAGGAAGCCGCACAACACCTGCACTGTGTCTGCAACTTTCAAACTGCTAGAAGCTAGTGGCTTGCCACTGGCCTGCCTCTTCAATTGCCATTAGCATTCCAATGGAAGCTATTCTTGGACAACTTTGCTCTGCTTGCTGCTAGTTCTGCCCCAGCCTACCATAGATAACCTTGCTCTTGCCTTGAGGCTCTGAGATGCCAAGAACTTGTCAACTTCAAAGGGCGGGCCGGGCTACATCTACTCAGCTGCCACAGTTTCTCCTTGCTAGACCTAGTGGGAAAGCATTTTGCTGAGATGCAGAAGGCAAGAAACGCAGAATACGGAGACGCGGAGCTGTCCCAAGTGCCGCTGCCAGGCGTCTTTCCGCAGAAGGAGCGCCCCGGAGCGCCCCGCAACCGCCACCGTCATCTCTGCGCAAAGAGCCAAAATATTTTAAAACCCGCCAAAACTCATCCAAAAATATTTTTAAACCCGCCAAAATAGAAAACCAGACAGAGGTGATCAATACATTCGAAAAAACCTGACAAAACATGATCAAGCCCACCAAAGCTAATCCAAACACACCAAAAACTGGGCTAAACAGAATCAAAACAAATCAAAACAAATCCAAACCTTCTAAAACCGCGCCAAAATATTTCAAAACCCGTCAAAACTAATCAAAACATTCTGAATACCCGCCAAAACATTCCAAATACCAGCCAAAAGATTTTAAAACTCGCCAAAAAGTATCCAAACATTCCAAAACCTGCCAACACAATAAAAACAACTCAAGAGAATACAAAACATTCTAAAACCCAAACAAGACATTCCGAAAACCCGCCAAAACATCATAAAAACAAATCAAAACCAACCAAAATATTCCAAAAACCCGCCAAAATGATTTAGACCCACAAAACTCATCAAAAATGCTGAAAAGATGCCAAAACATTAGAAAACCAGCCTGAACTGATCAAAACATTCAAAAAACTTGGCAAAACATCATAAAAACAAATCAAAACCAACCAAAACATTCCAAAAACCTGACAAAATAGTTTAGAACCTGCCAAAACTGATCAAAACATTCTGAAAAGATGCCAAAATACTAGAAAACCAGTCAGAAGTGATCGAAACTTTCAATAACTTGTCAAAACATAATCAAAACAAATGAAAGCAAACCAAAACATTCCAAATACCTGCCAAAATATTTTAAAACCCGCCAAAAGGAATCCAAATGTTCCACAACCTGCCAAGACAATCAAAACAACACAAGAGAAAACAAAACATTCTAAAACACCACCAAAACATTCCAAAAACCCGCCAAAACATCATAAAAACAAATCAAAACCAACCAAAAAATAAGAGGAACACGGCAACATATTGGCAAGCAAGAGACGGAGAAGGTGACACCTTCTAGGAGGCCAAGAAGGAAGCCGCACAACACCTGCACTGTGTCTGCAACTTTCAAACTGCTAGAAGCTAGTGGCTTGCCACTGGCCTGCCTCTTCAATTGCCATTAGCATTCCAATGGAAGCTATTCTTGGACAACTTTGCTCTGCTTGCTGCTAGTTCTGCCCCAGCCTACCATAGAGAACCTTGCTCTTGCCTTGAGGCTCTGAGATGCCAAGAACTTGTCAACTTCAAAGGGCGGGCCGGGCTACATCTACTCAGCTGCCACAGTTTCTCCTTGCTAGACCTAGTGGGAAAGCATTTTGCTGAGATGCAGAAGGCAAGAAACGCAGAATACGGAGACGCGGAGCTGTCCCAAGTGCCGCTGCCAGGCGTCTTTCCGCAGAAGGAGCGCCCCGGAGCGCACCGCAACCGCCACCGTCATCTCTGCGCAAAGAGCCAAAATATTTTAAAACCCGCCAAAACTCATCCAAAAATATTTTCAAACCCGCCAAAATAGAAAACCAGACAGAAGTCATCAATACATTCGAAAAAACCTGACAAAACATGATCAAGCCCACCAAAGCTAATCCAAACACACCAAAAACTGGGCTAAACAGAATCAAAACAAATCAAAACAAATCCAAACCTTCTAAAAACCCGCCAAAATATTTCAAAACCCGTCAAAACTAATCAAAACCTTCCGAATACCCGCCAAAACATTCCAAATACCCGCCAAAAGATTTTAAAACCCGCCAAAAAGTATCCAAACATTCCAAAACCTGCCAACACAATAAAAACAACTCAAGAGAATACAAAACATTCTAAAACCCAACCAAGACATTCTGAAAACCCGCCAAAACATCATAAAAACAAATCAAAACCAACCAAAACATTCCAAAAACCAGCCAAAATATTCCGAAATCTGGCCAAAACATCATAAAAAGAAATCAAAACCAACCAAAACATTCCAAAAACCCGACAAAATAGTTTAGAACCTGCCAAACCTGATCAAAACATTCTGAAAAGATGCCAAAATACTAGAAAACCAGTCAGAAGTGATCGAAACTTTCAATAGCTTGCCAAAACATAATCAAAACAAATGAAAGCAAACCAAAACATTCCAAATACCCACCAAAATATTTTAAAACCCGCCAAAAGGAATCCAAATGTTCCACAACCTGCCAAGACAATCAAAACAACACAAGAGAAAACAAAACATTCTGAAACACCACCAAAACATTCCGAAACACCACCAAAACATTCTGAAAACCCGCCAAAACATCATCAAAACAAATCAAAACCAACCAAAAAATAAGAGGAACACGGCAACATATTGGCAAGCAAGAGACGGAGAACGCGGCACCTTCTAGGAGGCCAAGAAGGAAGCCGCACAACACCTGCACTGTGTCTGCAACTTTCAAACTGCTAGAAGCTAGTGGCTTGCCACTGGCCTGCCTCTTCAATTGCCATTAGCATTCCAATGGAAGCTATTCTTGGACAACTTTGCTCTGCTTGCTGCTAGTTCTGCCCCAGCCTACCATAGATAACCTTGCTCTTGCCTTGAGGCTCTGAGATGCCAAGAACTTGTCAACTTCAAAGGGCGGGCCGGGCTACATCTACTCAGCTGCCACAGTTTCTCCTTGCTAGACCTAGTGGGAAAGCATTTTGCTGAGATGCAGAAGGCAAGAAACGCAGAATACGGAGACGCGGAGCTGTCCCAAGTGCCGCTGCCAGGCGTCTTTCCGCAGAAGGAGCGCCCCGGAGCGCCCCGCAACCGCCACCGTCATCTCTGCGCAAAGAGCCAAAATATTTTAAAACCCGCCAAAACTCATCCAAAAATATTTTTAAACCCGCCAAAATAGAAAACCAGACAGAGGTGATCAATACATTCGAAAAAACCTGACAAAACATGATCAAGCCCACCAAAGCTAATCCAAACACACCAAAAACTGGGCTAAACAGAATCAAAACAAATCAAAACAAATCCAAACCTTCTAAAACCGCGCCAAAATATTTCAAAACCCGTCAAAACTAATCAAAACATTCTGAATACCCGCCAAAACATTCCAAATACCAGCCAAAAGATTTTAAAACTCGCCAAAAAGTATCCAAACATTCCAAAACCTGCCAACACAATAAAAACAACTCAAGAGAATACAAAACATTCTAAAACCCAACCAAGACATTCCGAAAACCCGCCAAAACATCATAAAAACAAATCAAAACCAACCAAAATATTCCAAAAACCCGCCAAAATGATTTAGACCCACAAAACTCATCAAAACATGCTGAAAAGATGCCAAAACATTAGAAAACCAGCCTGAACTGATCAAAACATTCAAAAAACTTGGCAAAACATCATAAAAACAAATCAAAACCAACCAAAACATTCCAAAAACCTGACAAAATAGTTTAGAACCTGCCAAAACTGATCAAAACATTCTGAAAAGATGCCAAAATACTAGAAAACCAGTCAGAAGTGATCGAAACTTTCAATAACTTGTCAAAACATAATCAAAACAAATGAAAGCAAACCAAAACATTCCAAATACCTGCCAAAATATTTTAAAACCCGCCAAAAGGAATCCAAATGTTCCACAACCTGCCAAGACAATCAAAACAACACAAGAGAAAACAAAACATTCTAAAACACCACCAAAACATTCCAAAAACCCGCCAAAACATCATAAAAACAAATCAAAACCAACCAAAAAATAAGAGGAACACGGCAACATATTGGCAAGCAAGAGACGGAGAAGGTGACACCTTCTAGGAGGCCAAGAAGGAAGCCGCACAACACCTGCACTGTGTCTGCAACTTTCAAACTGCTAGAAGCTAGTGGCTTGCCACTGGCCTGCCTCTTCAATTGCCATTAGCATTCCAATGGAAGCTATTCTTGGACAACTTTGCTCTGCTTGCTGCTAGTTCTGCCCCAGCCTACCATAGAGAACCTTGCTCTTGCCTTGAGGCTCTGAGATGCCAAGAACTTGTCAACTTCAAAGGGCGGGCCGGGCTACATCTACTCAGCTGCCACAGTTTCTCCTTGCTAGACCTAGTGGGAAAGCATTTTGCTGAGATGCAGAAGGCAAGAAACGCAGAATACGGAGACGCGGAGCTGTCCCAAGTGCCGCTGCCAGGCGTCTTTCCGCAGAAGGAGCGCCCCGGAGCGCACCGCAACCGCCACCGTCATCTCTGCGCAAAGAGCCAAAATATTTTAAAACCCGCCAAAACTCATCCAAAAATATTTTCAAACCCGCCAAAATAGAAAACCAGACAGAAGTCATCAATACATTCGAAAAAACCTGACAAAACATGATCAAGCCCACCAAAGCTAATCCAAACACACCAAAAACTGGGCTAAACAGAATCAAAACAAATCAAAACAAATCCAAACCTTCTAAAAACCCGCCAAAATATTTCAAAACCCGTCAAAACTAATCAAAACCTTCCGAATACCCGCCAAAACATTCCAAATACCCGCCAAAAGATTTTAAAACCCGCCAAAAAGTATCCAAACATTCCAAAACCTGCCAACACAATAAAAACAACTCAAGAGAATACAAAACATTCTAAAACCCAACCAAGACATTCTGAAAACCCGCCAAAACATCATAAAAACAAATCAAAACCAACCAAAACATTCCAAAAACCAGCCAAAATATTCCGAAATCTGGCCAAAACATCATAAAAAGAAATCAAAACCAACCAAAACATTCCAAAAACCCGACAAAATAGTTTAGAACCTGCCAAACCTGATCAAAACATTCTGAAAAGATGCCAAAATACTAGAAAACCAGTCAGAAGTGATCGAAACTTTCAATAGCTTGCCAAAACATAATCAAAACAAATGAAAGCAAACCAAAACATTCCAAATACCCACCAAAATATTTTAAAACCCGCCAAAAGGAATCCAAATGTTCCACAACCTGCCAAGACAATCAAAACAACACAAGAGAAAACAAAACATTCTGAAACACCACCAAAACATTCCGAAACACCACCAAAACATTCTGAAAACCCGCCAAAACATCATCAAAACAAATCAAAACCAACCAAAAAATAAGAGGAACACGGCAACATATTGGCAAGCAAGAGACGGAGAACGCGGCACCTTCTAGGAGGCCAAGAAGGAAGCCGCACAACACCTGCACTGTGTCTGCAACTTTCAAACTGCTAGAAGCTAGTGGCTTGCCACTGGCCTGCCTCTTCAATTGCCATTAGCATTCCAATGGAAGCTATTCTTGGACAACTTTGCTCTGCTTGCTGCTAGTTCTGCCCCAGCCTACCATAGAGAACCTTGCTCTCCCCTTTAGGCTCTGAGATGCCAAGAACTTGTCAACTTCAAAGGGCGGGCCGGGCTACATCTACTCAGCTGCCACAGTTTCTCCTTGCTAGACCTAGTGGGAAAGCATTTTGCTGAGATGCAGAAGGCAAGAAACGCAGAATACGGAGATGCGGAGCTGTCCCAAGTGCCGCTGCCAGGCGTCTTTCCGCAGAAGGAGCGCCCCGGAGCGCACCGCAACCGGCACCGTCATCTCTGCGCAAAGAGCCAAAATATTTTCAAACCCGCCAAAACTCATCCAAAAATATTTTCAAACCCGCCAAAATAGAAAACCAGACAGAGGTGATCAATACATTTGAAAAAACCTGACAAAACATGATCAAGCCCACCAAAGCTAATCCAAACACACCAAAAACTGGGCTAAACAGAATCAAAACAAATCAAAACAAATCCAAACCTTCTAAAAACCCGCCAAAATATTTCAAAACCCATCAAAACTAATCAAAACATTCTGAATACCTGCCAAAACATTCCAAATACCTGCCAAAAGATTTTAAAACTCGCCAAAAAGTATCCAAACATTCCAAAACCTGCCAACACAATAAAAACAACTCAAGAGAATACAAAACATTCTAAAACCCAACCAAGACATTCCAAAAACCCGCCAAAACATCATAAAAACAAATCAAAACCAACCAAAATATTCCAAAAACCCGCCAAAATGATTTAGACCCACAAAACTCATCAAAACATGCTGAAAAGATGCCAAAACATTAGAAAACCAGCCTGAACTGATCAAAACATTCAAAAAACTTGGCAAAACATCATAAAAACAAATCAAAACCAACCAAAAAATTCCAAAAACCTGACAAAATAGTTTAGAACCTGCCAAACCTGATCAAAACATTCTGAAAAGATGCCCAAATACTAGAAAACCAGTCAGAAGTGATCGAAACATTCAATAACTTGCCAAAACATAATCAAAACAAATGAAAGCAAACCAAAACATTCCAAATACCCGCCAAAAGATTTTAAAACCCACCAAAAGGAATCCAAACATTCCAAAACCTGCCAAGACAATATAAACAACACAAGAGAAAACAAAACATTCTAAAACACCACCAAAACATTCCGAAAACCCGCCAAAACATCATAAAAACAAATCAAAACCAACCAAAAAATAAGAGGAACACGGCAACATATTGGCAAGCAAGAGACGGAGAGCGCGGCACCTTCTAGGAGGCCAAGAAGGAAGCCGCACAACACCTGCACTGTGTCTGCAACTTTCAAACTGCTAGAAGCTAGTGGCTTGCCACTGGCCTGCCTCTTCAATTGCCATTAGCATTCCAATGGAAGCTATTCTTGGACAACTTTGCTCTGCTTGCTGCTAGTTCTGCCCCAGCCTACCATAGAGAACCTTGCTCTTGCCTTGAGGCTCTGAGATGCCAAGAACTTGTCAACTTCAAAGGGCGGGCCGGGCTACATCTACTCAGCTGCCACAGTTTCTCCTTGCTAGACCTAGTGGGAAAGCATTTTGCTGAGATGCAGAAGGCAAGAAACGCAGAATACGGAGACGCGGAGCTGTCCCAAGTGCCGCTGCCAGGCGTCTTTCCACAGAAGTAGCGCCCCGGAGCGCACCGCAACCGCCACCGTCATCTCTGCGCAAAGAGCCAAAATATTTTAAAACCCGCCAAAACTCATCCAAAAATATTTTCAAACCCGCCAAAATAGAAAACCAGACAGAAGTCATCAATACATTCGAAAAAACCTGACAAAACATGATCAAGCCCACCAAAGCTAATCCAAACACACCAAAAACTGGGCTAAACAGAATCAAAACAAATCAAAAGAAATCCAAACCTTCTAAAAACCCGCCAAAATATTTCAAAACCCATCAAAACTAATCAAAACCTTCCGAATACCCGCCAAAACATTCCAAATACCCGCCAAAAGATTTTAAAACCCGCCAAAACGTATCCAAACATTCCAAAACCTGCCAACACAATAAAAACAACTCAAGAGAATACAAAACATTCTAAAACCCAACCAAGACATTCTGAAAACCCGCCAAAACATCATAAAAACAAATCAAAACCAACCAAAACATTCCAAAAACCAGCCAAAATATTCCGAAATCTGGCCAAAACATCATAAAAAGAAATCAAAACCAACCAAAACATTCCAAAAACCCGACAAAATAGTTTAGAACCTGCCAAACCTGATCAAAACATTCTGAAAAGATGCCAAAATACTAGAAAACCAGTCAGAAGTGATCGAAACTTTCAATAGCTTGCCAAAACATCATCAAAACAAATGAAAGCAAACCAAAACATTCCAAATACCCACCAAAATATTTTAAAACCCGCCAAAAGGAATCCAAATGTTCCACAACCTGCCAAGACAATCAAAACAACACAAGAGAAAACAAAACATTCTGAAACACCACCAAAACATTCCGAAACACCACCAAAACATTCCGAAAACCCGCCAAAACATCATCAAAACAAATCAAAACCAACCAAAAAATAAGAGGAACACGGCAACATATTGGCAAGCAAGAGACGGAGAGCGCGGCACCTTCTAGGAGGCCAAGAAGGAAGCCGCACAACACCTGCACTGTGTCTGCAACTTTCAAACTGCTAGAAGCTAGTGGCTTGCCACTGGCCTGCCTCTTCAATTGCCATTAGCATTCCAATGGAAGCTATTCTTGGACAACTTTGCTCTGCTTGCTGCTAGTTCTGCCCCAGCCTACCATAGAGAACCTTGCTCTTGCCTTGAGGCTCTGAGATGCCAAGAACTTGTCAACTTCAAAGGGCGGGCCGGGCTACATCTACTCAGCTGCCACAGTTTCTCCTTGCTAGACCTAGTGGGAAAGCATTTTGCTGAGATGCAGAAGGCAAGAAACGCAGAATACGGAGACGCGGAGCTGTCCCAAGTGCCGCTGCCAGGCGTCTTTCCACAGAAGTAGCGCCCTGGAGCGCACCGCAACCGCCACCGTCATCTCTGCGCAAAGAGCCAAAATATTTTAAAACCCGCCAAAACTCATCCAAAAATATTTTCAAACCCGCCAAAATAGAAAACCAGACAGAAGTCATCAATACATTCGAAAAAACCTGACAAAACATGATAAAGCCCACCAAAGCTAATCCAAACACACCAAAAACTGGGCTAAACAGAATCAAAACAAATCAAAACAAATCCAAACCTTCTAAAAACCCGCCAAAATATTTCAAAACCCGTCAAAACTAATCAAAACCTTCCGAATACCCGCCAAAACATTCCAAATACCCACCAAAAGATTTTAAAACCCGCCAAAAAGTATCCAAACATTCCAAAACCTGCCAACACAATAAAAACAACTCAAGAGAATACAAAACATTCTAAAACCGAACCAAGACATTCTGAAAACCCGCCAAAACATCATAAAAACAAATCAAAACCAACCAAAACATTCCAAAAACCAGCCAAAATATTCCGAAATCTGGCCAAAACATCATAAAAAGAAATCAAAACCAACCAAAACATTCCAAAAACCCGACAAAATAGTTTAGAACCTGCCAAACCTGATCAAAACATTCTGAAAAGATGCCAAAATACTAGAAAACCAGTCAGAAGTGATCGAAACTTTCAATAGCTTGCCAAAACATAATCAAAACAAATGAAAGCAAACCAAAACATTCCAAATACCCACCAAAATATTTTAAAACCCGCCAAAAGGAATCCAAATGTTCCACAACCTGCCAAGACAATCAAAACAACACAAGAGAAAACAAAACATTCTGAAACACCACCAAAACATTCCGAAACACCACCAAAACATTCCGAAAACCCGCCAAAACATCATAAAAACAAATCAAAACCAACCAAAAAATAAGAGGAACACGGCAACATATTGGCAAGCAAGAGACGGAGAACGCGGCACCTTCTAGGAGGCCAAGAAGGAAGCCGCACAACACCTGCACTGTGTCTGCAACTTTCAAACTGCTAGAAGCTAGTGGCTTGCCACTGGCCTGCCTCTTCAATTGCCATTAGCATTCCAATGGAAGCTATTCTTGGACAACTTTGCTCTGCTTGCTGCTAGTTCTGCCCCAGCCTACCATAGAGAACCTTGCTCTTGCCTTGAGGCTCTGAGATGCCAAGAACTTGTCAACTTCAAAGGGCGGGCCGGGCTACATCTACTCAGCTGCCACAGTTTCTCCTTGCTAGACCTAGTGGGAAAGCATTTTGCTGAGATGCAGAAGGCAAGAAACGCAGAATACGGAGACGCGGAGCTGTCCCAAGTGCCGCTGCCAGGCGTCTTTCCACAGAAGTAGCGCCCTGGAGCGCACCGCAACCGCCACCGTCATCTCTGCGCAAAGAGCCAAAATATTTTAAAACCCGCCAAAACTCATCCAAAAATATTTTCAAACCCGCCAAAATAGAAAACCAGACAGAAGTCATCAATACATTCGAAAAAACCTGACAAAACATGATCAAGCCCACCAAAGCTAATCCAAACACACCAAAAACTGGGCTAAACAGAATCAAAACAAATCAAAACAAATCCAAACCTTCTAAAAACCCGCCAAAATATTTCAAAACCCGTCAAAACGAATCAAAACCTTCCGAATACCCGCCAAAACATTCCAAATACCCGCCAAAAGATTTTAAAACCCGCCAAAAAGTATCCAAACATTCCAAAACCTGCCAACACAATAAAAACAACTCAAGAGAATACAAAACATTCTAAAACCCAACCAAGACATTCTGAAAACCCGCCAAAACATCATAAAAACAAATCAAAACCAACCAAAACATTCCAAAAACCAGCCAAAATATTCCGAAATCTGGCCAAAACATCATAAAAAGAAATCAAAACCAACCAAAACATTCCAAAAACCCGACAAAATAGTTTAGAACCTGCCAAACCTGATCAAAACATTCTGAAAAGATGCCAAAATACTAGAAAACCAGTCAGAAGTGATCGAAACTTTCAATAGCTTGCCAAAACATAATCAAAACAAATGAAAGCAAACCAAAACATTCCAAATACCCACCAAAATATTTTAAAACCCGCCAAAAGGAATCCAAATGTTCCACAACCTGCCAAGACAATCAAAACAACACAAGAGAAAACAAAACATTCTGAAACACCACCAAAACATTCTAAAACACCACCAAAACATTCCGAAAACCCGCCAAAACATCATCAAAACAAATCAAAACCAACCAAAAAATAAGAGGAACACGGCAACATATTGGCAAGCAAGAGACGGAGAACGCGGCACCTTCTAGGAGGCCAAGAAGGAAGCCGCACAACACCTGCACTGTGTCTGCAACTTTCAAACTGCTAGAAGCTAGTGGCTTGCCACTGGCCTGCCTCTTCAATTGCCATTAGCATTCCAATGGAAGCTATTCTTGGACAACTTTGCTCTGCTTGCTGCTAGTTCTGCCCCAGCCTACCATAGAGAACCTTGCTCTTGCCTTGAGGCTCTGAGATGCCAAGAACTTGTCAACTTCAAAGGGCGGGCCGGGCTACATCTACTCAGCTGCCACAGTTTCTCCTTGCTAGACCTAGTGGGAAAGCATTTTGCTGAGATGCAGAAGGCAAGAAACGCAGAATACGGAGACGCGGAGCTGTCCCAAGTGCCGCTGCCAGGCGTCTTTCCGCAGAAGGAGCGCCCCGGAGCGCACCGCAACCGGCACCGTCATCTCTGCGCAATGAGCCAAAATATTTTCAAACCCGCCAAAACTCATCCAAAAATATTTTTAAACCCGCCAAAATAGAAAACCAGACAGAAGTGATCAATACATTCGAAAAAACCTGACAAAACATGATCAAGCCCACCAAAGCTAATCCAAACACACCAAAAACTGGGCTAAACAGAATCAAAACAAATCAAAACAAATCCAAACCTTCTAAAAACCCGCCAAAATATTTCAAAACCCGTCAAAACTAATCAAAACCTTCCGAATACCCGCCAAAACATTCCAAATACCCGCCAAAAGATTTTAAAACCCGCCAAAAAGTATCCAAACATTCCAAAACCTGCCAACACAATAAAAACAACTCAAGAGAATACAAAACATTCTAAAACCCAACCAAGACATTCCGAAAACCCGCCAAAACATCATAAAAACAAATCAAAACCAACCAAAATATTCCAAAAACCAGCCAAAATATTCCGAAATCTGGCCAAAACATCATAAAAACAAATCAAAACCAACCAAAACATTGCAAAAACCCGACAAAATAGTTTAGAACCTGCCAAACCTGATCAAAACATTCTGAAAAGATGCCAAAATACTAGAAAACCAGTCAGAAGTGATCGAAACTTTCAATAACTTGCCAAAACATAATCAAAACAAATGAAAGCAAACCAAAACATTCCAAATACCCACCAAAATATTTTAAAACCCGCCAAAAGGAATCCAAATGTTCCACAACCTGCCAAGACAATCAAAACAACACAAGAGAAAACAAAACATTCTGAAACACCACCAAAACATTCCGAAACACCACCAAAACATTCCGAAAACCCGCCAAAACATCATAAAAACAATTCAAAACCAACCAAAAAATAAGAGGAACACGGCAACATATTGGCAAGCAAGAGACGGAGAAGGTGACACCTTCTAGGAGGCCAAGAAGGAAGCCGCACAACACCTGCACTGTGTCTGCAACTTTCAAACTGCTAGAAGCTAGTGGCTTGCCACTGGCCTGCCTCTTCAATTGCCATTAGCATTCCAATGGAAGCTATTCTTGGACAACTTTGCTCTGCTTGCTGCTAGTTCTGCCCCAGCCTAGCATAGAGAACCTTGCTCTTGCCTTGAGGCTCTGAGATGCCAAGAACTTGTCAACTTCAAAGGGCGGGCCGGGCTACATCTACTCAGCTGCCACAGTTTCTCCTTGCTAGACCTAGTGGGAAAGCATTTTGCTGAGATGCAGAAGGCAAGAAACGCAGAATACGGAGACGCGGAGCTGTCCCAAGTGCCGCTGCCAGGCGTCTTTCCACAGAAGTAGCGCCCCGGAGCGCACCGCAACCGCCACCGTCATCTCTGCGCAAAGAGCCAAAATATTTTAAAACCCGCCAAAACTCATCCAAAAATATTTTCAAACCCGCCAAAATAGAAAACCAGACAGAAGTCATCAATACATTCGAAAAAACCTGACAAAACATGATCAAGCCCACCAAAGCTAATCCAAACACACCAAAAACTGGGCTAAACAGAATCAAAACAAATCAAAACAAATCCAAACCTTCTAAAAACCCGCCAAAATATTTCAAAACCCGTCAAAACTAATCAAAACATTCTGAATACCTGCCAAAACATTCCAAATACCAGCCAAAAGATTTTAAAACTCGCCAAAAAGTATCCAAACATTCCAAAACCTGCCAACACAATAAAAACAACTCAAGAGAATACAAAACATTCTAAAACCCAACCAAGACATTCTGAAAACCCGCCAAAACATCATAAAAACAAATCAAAACCAACCAAAACATTCCAAAAACCCGCCAAAATGATTTAGACCCACAAAACTCATCAAAACATGCTGAAAAGATGCCAAAACATTAGAAAACCAGCCTGAACTGATCAAAACATTCAAAAAACTTGGCAAAACATCATAAAAACAAATCAAAACCAACCAAAAAATTCCAAAAACCTGACAAAATAGTTTAGAACCTGCCAAACCTGATCAAAACATTCTGAAAAGATGCCAAAATACTAGAAAACCAGTCAGAAGTGATCGAAACATTCAATAACTTGCCAAAACATAATCAAAACAAATGAAAGCAAACCAAAACATTCCAAATACCCGCCAAAAGATTTTAAAACCCACCAAAAGGAATCCAAACATTCCAAAACCTGCCAAGACAATATAAACAACACAAGAGAAAACAAAACATTCTAAAACACCACCAAAACATTCCGAAAACCCGCCAAAACATCATAAAAACAAATCAAAACCAACCAAAAAATAAGAGGAACACGGCAACATATTGGCAAGCAAGAGACGGAGAGCGCGGCACCTTCTAGGAGGCCAAGAAGGAAGCCGCACAACACCTGCACTGTGTCTGCAACTTTCAAACTGCTAGAAGCTAGTGGCTTGCCACTGGCCTGCCTCTTCAATTGCCATTAGCATTCCAATGGAAGCTATTCTTGGACAACTTTGCTCTGCTTGCTGCTAGTTCTGCCCCAGCCTACCATAGAGAACCTTGCTCTTGCCTTGAGGCTCTGAGATGCCAAGAACTTGTCAACTTCAAAGGGTGGGCCGGGCTACATCTACTCAGCTGCCACAGTTTCTCCTTGCTAGACCTAGTGGGAAAGCATTTTGCTGAGATGCAGAAGGCAAGAAACGCAGAATACGGAGACGCGGAGCTGTCCCAAGTGCCGCTGCCAGGCGTCTTTCCACAGAAGGAGCGCCCCGGAGCGCACCGCAACCGGCACCGTCATCTCTGCGCAAAGAGCCAAAATATTTTCAAACCCGCCAAAACTCATCCAAAAATATTTTTAAACCCGCCAAAATAGAAAACCAGACAGAAGTGATCAATACATTCGAAAAAACCTGACAAAACATGATCAAGCCCACCAAAGCTAATCCAAACACACCAAAAACTGGGCTAAACAGAATCAAAACAAATCAAAACAAATCCAAACCTTCTAAAAACCCGCCAAAATATTTCAAAACCCGTCAAAACTAATCAAAACCTTCCGAATACCCGCCAAAACATTCCAAATACCCGCCAAAAGATTTTAAAACCCGCCAAAAGGAATCCAAACATTCCAAAACCTGCCAACACAATAAAAACAACTCAAGAGAATACAAAACATTCTAAAACCCAACCAAGACATTCCGAAAACCCGCCAAAACATCATAAAAACAAATCAAAACCAACCAAAACATTCCAAAAACCAGCCAAAATATTCCGAAATCTGGCCAAAACATCATAAAAACAAATCAAAACCAACCAAAACATTCCAAAAACCCGACAAAATAGTTTAGAACCTGCCAAACCTGATCAAAACATTCTGAAAAGATGCCAAAATACTAGAAAACCAGTCAGAAGTGATCGAAACTTTCAATAGCTTGCCAAAACATCATCAAAACAAATGAAAGCAAACCAAAACATTCCAAATACCCACCAAAATATTTTAAAACCCGCCAAAAGGAATCCAAATGTTCCACAACCTGCCAAGACAATCAAAACAACACAAGAGAAAACAAAACATTCTGAAACACCACCAAAACATTCCGAAACACCACCAAAACATTCCGAAAACCCGCCAAAACATCATAAAAACAATTCAAAACCAACCAAAAAATAAGAGGAACACGGCAACATATTGGCAAGCAAGAGACGGAGAATGTGACACCTTCTAGGAGGCCAAGAAGGAAGCCGCACAACACCTGCACTGTGTCTGCAACTTTCAAACTGCTAGAAGCTAGTGGCTTGCCACTGGCCTGCCTCTTCAATTGCCATTAGCATTCCAATGGAAGCTATTCTTGGACAACTTTGCTCTGCTTGCTGCTAGTTCTGCCCCGGCCTACCATAGATAACCTTGCTCTTGCCTTGAGGCTCTGAGATGCCAAGAACTTGTCAACTTCAAAGGGCGGGCCGGGCTACATCTACTCAGCTGCCACAGTTTCTCCTTGCTAGACCTAGTGGGAAAGCATTTTGCTGAGATGCAGAAGGCAAGAAACGCAGAATACGGAGACGCGGAGCTGTCCCAAGTGCCGCTGCCAGGCGTCTTTCCACAGAAGTAGCGCCCTGGAGCGCACCGCAACCGCCACCGTCATCTCTGCGCAAAGAGCCAAAATATTTTCAAACCCGCCAAAACTCATCCAAAAATATTTTTAAACCCGCCAAAATAGAAAACCAGACAGAAGTGATCAATACATTCGAAAAAACCTGACAAAACATGATCAAGCCCACCAAAGCTAATCCAAACACACCAAAAACTGGGCTAAACAGAATCAAAACAAATCAAAACAAATCCAAACCTTCTAAAAACCCGCCAAAATATTTCAAAACCCGTCAAAACTAATCAAAACCTTCCGAATACCCGCCAAAACATTCCAAATACCCGCCAAAAGATTTTAAAACCCGCCAAAAAGTATCCAAACATTTCAAAACCTGCCAACACAATAAAAACAACTCAAGAGAATACAAAACATTCTAAAACCCAACCAAGACATTCCGAAAACCCGCCAAAACATCATAAAAACAAATCAAAACCAACCAAAACATTCCAAAAACCAGCCAAAATATTCCGAAATCTGGCCAAAACATCATAAAAAGAAATCAAAACCAACCAAAACATTCCAAAAACCCGACAAAATAGTTTAGAACCTGCCAAACCTGATCAAAACATTCTGAAAAGATGCCAAAATACTAGAAAACCAGTCAGAAGTGATCGAAACTTTCAATAGCTTGCCAAAACATAATCAAAACAAATGAAAGCAAACCAAAACATTCCAAATACCCACCAAAATATTTTAAAACCCGCCAAAAGGAATCCAAATGTTCCACAACCTGCCAAGACAATCAAAACAACACAAGAGAAAACAAAACATTCTGAAACACCACCAAAACATTCCGAAACACCACCAAAACATTCCGAAAACCCGCCAAAACATCATCAAAACAAATCAAAACCAACCAAAAAATAAGAGGAACACGGCAACATATTGGCAAGCAAGAGACGGAGAGCGCGGCACCTTCTAGGAGGCCAAGAAGGAAGCCGCACAACACCTGCACTGTGTCTGCAACTTTCAAACTGCTAGAAGCTAGTGGCTTGCCACTGGCCTGCCTCTTCAATTGCCATTAGCATTCCAATGGAAGCTATTCTTGGACAACTTTGCTCTGCTTGCTGCTAGTTCTGCCCCAGCCTACCATAGAGAACCTTGCTCTTGCCTTGAGGCTCTGAGATGCCAAGAACTTGTCAACTTCAAAGGGCGGGCCGGGCTACATCTACTCAGCTGCCACAGTTTCTCCTTGCTAGACCTAGTGGGAAAGCATTTTGCTGAGATGCAGAAGGCAAGAAACGCAGAATACGGAGACGCGGAGCTGTCCCAAGTGCCGCTGCCAGGCGTCTTTCCGCAGAAGGAGCGCCCCGGAGCGCACCGCAACCGGCACCGTCATCTCTGCGCAAAGAGCCAAAATATTTTCAAACCCGCCAAAACTCATCCAAAAATATTTTTAAACCCGCCAAAATAGAAAACCAGACAGAAGTCATCAATACATTCGAAAAAACCTGACAAAACATGATCAAGCCCACCAAAGCTAATCCAAACACACCAAAAACTGGGCTAAACAGAATCAAAACAAATCAAAACAAATCCAAACCTTCTAAAAACCCGCCAAAATATTTCAAAACCCGTCAAAACTAATCAAAACCTTCCGAATACCCGCCAAAACATTCCAAATACCCGCCAAAAGATTTTAAAACCCGCCAAAAGGAATCCAAACATTCCAAAACCTGCCAACACAATAAAAACAACTCAAGAGAATACAAAACATTCTAAAACCCAACCAAGACATTCCGAAAACCCGCCAAAACATCATAAAAACAAATCAAAACCAACCAAAACATTCCAAAAACCAGCCAAAATATTCCGAAATCTGGCCAAAACATCATAAAAACAAATCAAAACCAACCAAAACATTCCAAAAACCCGACAAAATAGTTTAGAACCTGCCAAACCTGATCAAAACATTCTGAAAAGATGCCAAAATACTAGAAAACCAGTCAGAAGTGATCGAAACTTTCAATAGCTTGCCAAAACATCATCAAAACAAATGAAAGCAAACCAAAACATTCCAAATACCCACCAAAATATTTTAAAACCCGCCAAAAGGAATCCAAATGTTCCACAACCTGCCAAGACAATCAAAACAACACAAGAGAAAACAAAACATTCTGAAACACCACCAAAACATTCCGAAACACCACCAAAACATTCCGAAAACCCGCCAAAACATCATAAAAACAATTCAAAACCAACCAAAAAATAAGAGGAACACGGCAACATATTGGCAAGCAAGAGACGGAGAATGTGACACCTTCTAGGAGGCCAAGAAGGAAGCCGCACAACACCTGCACTGTGTCTGCAACTTTCAAACTGCTAGAAGCTAGTGGCTTGCCACTGGCCTGCCTCTTCAATTGCCATTAGCATTCCAATGGAAGCTATTCTTGGACAACTTTGCTCTGCTTGCTGCTAGTTCTGCCCCGGCCTACCATAGATAACCTTGCTCTTGCCTTGAGGCTCTGAGATGCCAAGAACTTGTCAACTTCAAAGGGCGGGCCGGGCTACATCTACTCAGCTGCCACAGTTTCTCCTTGCTAGACCTAGTGGGAAAGCATTTTGCTGAGATGCAGAAGGCAAGAAACGCAGAATACGGAGACGCGGAGCTGTCCCAAGTGCCGCTGCCAGGCGTCTTTCCACAGAAGTAGCGCCCTGGAGCGCACCGCAACCGCCACCGTCATCTCTGCGCAAAGAGCCAAAATATTTTCAAACCCGCCAAAACTCATCCAAAAATATTTTTAAACCCGCCAAAATAGAAAACCAGACAGAAGTGATCAATACATTCGAAAAAACCTGACAAAACATGATCAAGCCCACCAAAGCTAATCCAAACACACCAAAAACTGGGCTAAACAGAATCAAAACAAATCAAAACAAATCCAAACCTTCTAAAAACCCGCCAAAATATTTCAAAACCCGTCAAAACTAATCAAAACCTTCCGAATACCCGCCAAAACATTCCAAATACCCGCCAAAAGATTTTAAAACCCGCCAAAAAGTATCCAAACATTTCAAAACCTGCCAACACAATAAAAACAACTCAAGAGAATACAAAACATTCTAAAACCCAACCAAGACATTCCGAAAACCCGCCAAAACATCATAAAAACAAATCAAAACCAACCAAAACATTCCAAAAACCAGCCAAAATATTCCGAAATCTGGCCAAAACATCATAAAAAGAAATCAAAACCAACCAAAACATTCCAAAAACCCGACAAAATAGTTTAGAACCTGCCAAACCTGATCAAAACATTCTGAAAAGATGCCAAAATACTAGAAAACCAGTCAGAAGTGATCGAAACTTTCAATAGCTTGCCAAAACATAATCAAAACAAATGAAAGCAAACCAAAACATTCCAAATACCCACCAAAATATTTTAAAACCCGCCAAAAGGAATCCAAATGTTCCACAACCTGCCAAGACAATCAAAACAACACAAGAGAAAACAAAACATTCTGAAACACCACCAAAACATTCCGAAACACCACCAAAACATTCCGAAAACCCGCCAAAACATCATCAAAACAAATCAAAACCAACCAAAAAATAAGAGGAACACGGCAACATATTGGCAAGCAAGAGACGGAGAGCGCGGCACCTTCTAGGAGGCCAAGAAGGAAGCCGCACAACACCTGCACTGTGTCTGCAACTTTCAAACTGCTAGAAGCTAGTGGCTTGCCACTGGCCTGCCTCTTCAATTGCCATTAGCATTCCAATGGAAGCTATTCTTGGACAACTTTGCTCTGCTTGCTGCTAGTTCTGCCCCAGCCTACCATAGAGAACCTTGCTCTTGCCTTGAGGCTCTGAGATGCCAAGAACTTGTCAACTTCAAAGGGCGGGCCGGGCTACATCTACTCAGCTGCCACAGTTTCTCCTTGCTAGACCTAGTGGGAAAGCATTTTGCTGAGATGCAGAAGGCAAGAAACGCAGAATACGGAGACGCGGAGCTGTCCCAAGTGCCGCTGCCAGGCGTCTTTCCGCAGAAGGAGCGCCCCGGAGCGCACCGCAACCGGCACCGTCATCTCTGCGCAAAGAGCCAAAATATTTTCAAACCCGCCAAAACTCATCCAAAAATATTTTTAAACCCGCCAAAATAGAAAACCAGACAGAAGTCATCAATACATTCGAAAAAACCTGACAAAACATGATCAAGCCCACCAAAGCTAATCCAAACACACCAAAAACTGGGCTAAACAGAATCAAAACAAATCAAAACAAATCGAAACCTTCTAAAAACCGGCCAAAATATTTCAAAACCCGTCAAAACTAATCAAAACCTTCCGAATACCCGCCAAAACATTCCAAATACCCGCCAAAAGATTTTAAAACCCGCCAAAAAGAATCCAAACATTCCAAAACCTGCCAACACAATAAAAACAACTCAAGAGAATACAAAACATTCTAAAACCCAACCAAGACATTCCGAAAACCCGCCAAAACATCATAAAAACAAATCAAAACCAACCAAAACATTCCAAAAACCCGACAAAATAGTTTAGAACCTGCCAAACCTGATCAAAACATTCTGAAAAGATGCCAAAATACTAGAAAACCAGTCAGAAGTGATCGAAACTTTCAATAACTTGCCAAAATATAATCAAAACAAATGAAAGCAAACCAAAACATTCCAAATACCCACCAAAATATTTTAAAACCCGCCAAAAGGAATCCAAATGTTCCACAACCTGCCAAGACAATCAAAACAACACAAGAGAAAACAAAACATTCTGAAACACCACCAAAACATTCCGAAACACCACCAAAACATTCCGAAAACCCGCCAAAACATCATAAAAACAATTCAAAACCAACCAAAAAATAAGAGGAACACGGCAACATATTGGCAAGCAAGAGACGGAGAACGTGACACCTTCTAGGAGGCCAAGAAGGAAGCCGCACAACACCTGCACTGTGTCTGCAACTTTCAAACTGCTAGAAGCTAGTGGCTTGCCACTGGCCTGCCTCTTCAATTGCCATTAGCATTCCAATGGAAGCTATTCTTGGACAACTTTGCTCTGCTTGCTGCTAGTTCTGCCCCGGCCTACCATAGATAACCTTGCTCTTGCCTTGAGGCTCTGAGATGCCAAGAACTTGTCAACTTCAAAGGGCGGGCCGGGCTACATCTACTCAGCTGCCACAGTTTCTCCTTGCTAGACCTAGTGGGAAAGCATTTTGCTGAGATGCAGAAGGCAAGAAACGCAGAATACGGAGACACGGAGCTGTCCCAAGTGCCGCTGCCAGGCGTCTTTCCGCAGAAGGAGCGCCCCGGAGCGCACCGCAACCGGCACCGTCATCTCTGCGCAAAGAGCCAAAATATTTTAAAACCCACCAAAACTAATCCAAAAATATTTTCAAACCCGCCAAAATAGAAAACCAGACAGAAGTGATCAATACATTCGAAAAAACCTGACAAAACATGATCAAGCCCACCAAAGCTAATCCAAACACACCAAAAACTGGGCTAAACAGAATCAAAACAAATCAAAACAAATCCAAACCTTCTAAAACCCCGCCAAAATATTTCAAAACCCGTCAAAACTAATCAAAACATTCTGAATACCCGCCAAAACATTCCAAATACCAGCCAAAAGATTTTAAAACTCGCCAAAAAGTATCCAAACATTCCAAAACCTGCCAACACAATAAAAACAACTCAAGAGAATACAAAACATTCTAAAACCCAACCAAGACATTCCGAAAACCCGCCAAAACATCATAAAAACAAATCAAAACCAACCAAAATATTCCAAAAACCCGCCAAAATTATTTAGACCCACAAAACTCATCAAAACATGCTGAAAAGATGCCAAAACATTAGAAAACCAGCCAGAACTGATCAAAACATTCAAAAAACTTGGCAAAACATCATAAAAACAAATCAAAACCAACCAAAACATTCCAAAAACCTGACAAAATAGTTTAGAACCTGCCAAAACTGATCAAAACATTCTGAAAAGATGCCAAAATACTAGAAAACCAGTCAGAAGTGATCGAAACTTTCAATAACTTGTCAAAACATAATCAAAACAAATGAAAGCAAACCAAAACATTCCAAATACCTGCCAAAAGATTTTAAAACCCGCCAAAAGGAATCCAAATGTTCCACAACCTGCCAAGACAATCAAAACAACACAAGAGAAAACAAAACATTCTGAAACACCACCAAAACATTCTAAAACACCACCAAAACATTCCGAAAACCCGCCAAAACATCATCAAAACAAATCAAAACCAACCAAAAAATAAGAGGAACACGGCAACATATTGGCAAGCAAGAGACGGAGAACGCGGCACCTTCTAGGAGGCCAAGAAGGAAGCCGCACAACACCTGCACTGTGTCTGCAACTTTCAAACTGCTAGAAGCTAGTGGCTTGCCACTGGCCTGCCTCTTCAATTGCCATTAGCATTCCAATGGAAGCTATTCTTGGACAACTTTGCTCTGCTTGCTGCTAGTTCTGCCCCAGCCTACCATAGAGAACCTTGCTCTTGCCTTGAGGCTCTGAGATGCCAAGAACTTGTCAACTTCAAAGGGCGGGCCGGGCTACATCTACTCAGCTGCCACAGTTTCTCCTTGCTAGACCTAGTGGGAAAGCATTTTGCTGAGATGCAGAAGGCAAGAAACGCAGAATACGGAGACGCGGAGCTGTCCCAAGTGCCGCTGCCAGGCGTCTTTCCGCAGAAGGAGCGCCCCGGAGCGCACCGCAACCGGCACCGTCATCTCTGCGCAAAGAGCCAAAATATTTTCAAACCCGCCAAAACTCATCCAAAAATATTTTTAAACCCGCCAAAATAGAAAACCAGACAGAAGTGATCAATACATTCGAAAAAACCTGACAAAACATGATCAAGCCCACCAAAGCTAATCCAAACACACCAAAAACTGGGCTAAACAGAATCAAAACAAATCAAAACAAATCCAAACCTTCTAAAAACCCGCCAAAATATTTCAAAACCCGTCAAAACTAATCAAAACCTTCCGAATACCCGCCAAAACATTCCAAATACCCGCCAAAAGATTTTAAAACCCGCCAAAAGGAATCCAAACATTCCAAAACCTGCCAACACAATAAAAACAACACAAGAGAATACAAAACATTCTAAAACCCAACCAAGACATTCCGAAAACCCGCCAAAACATCATAAAAACAAATCAAAACCAACCAAAACATTCCAAAAACCAGCCAAAATATTCCGAAATCTGGCCAAAACATCATAAAAACAAATCAAAACCAACCAAAACATTCCAAAAACCTGACAAAATAGTTTAGAACCTGCCAAACCTGATCAAAACATTCTGAAAAGATGCCAAAATACTAGAAAACCAGTCAGAAGTGATCGAAACTTTCAATAGCTTGCCAAAACATCATCAAAACAAATGAAAGCAAACCAAAACATTCCAAATACCCACCAAAATATTTTAAAACCCGCCAAAAGGAATCCAAATGTTCCACAACCTGCCAAGACAATCAAAACAACACAAGAGAAAACAAAACATTCTGAAACACCACCAAAACATTCCGAAACACCACCAAAACATTCCGAAAACCCGCCAAAACATCATAAAAACAATTCAAAACCAACCAAAAAATAAGAGGAACACGGCAACATATTGGCAAGCAAGAGACGGAGAATGTGACACCTTCTAGGAGGCCAAGAAGGAAGCCGCACAACACCTGCACTGTGTCTGCAACTTTCAAACTGCTAGAAGCTAGTGGCTTGCCACTGGCCTGCCTCTTCAATTGCCATTAGCATTCCAATGGAAGCTATTCTTGGACAACTTTGCTCTGCTTGCTGCTAGTTCTGCCCCGGCCTACCATAGATAACCTTGCTCTTGCCTTGAGGCTCTGAGATGCCAAGAACTTGTCAACTTCAAAGGGCGGGCCGGGCTACATCTACTCAGCTGCCACAGTTTCTCCTTGCTAGACCTAGTGGGAAAGCATTTTGCTGAGATGCAGAAGGCAAGAAACGCAGAATACGGAGACGCGGAGCTGTCCCAAGTGCCGCTGCCAGGCGTCTTTCCACAGAAGTAGCGCCCTGGAGCGCACCGCAACCGCCACCGTCATCTCTGCGCAAAGAGCCAAAATATTTTCAAACCCGCCAAAACTCATCCAAAAATATTTTTAAACCCGCCAAAATAGAAAACCAGACAGAAGTGATCAATACATTCGAAAAAACCTGACAAAACATGATCAAGCCCACCAAAGCTAATCCAAACACACCAAAAACTGGGCTAAACAGAATCAAAACAAATCAAAACAAATCCAAACCTTCTAAAAACCCGCCAAAATATTTCAAAACCCGTCAAAACTAATCAAAACCTTCCGAATACCCGCCAAAACATTCCAAATACCCGCCAAAAGATTTTAAAACCCGCCAAAAAGTATCCAAACATTTCAAAACCTGCCAACACAATAAAAACAACTCAAGAGAATACAAAACATTCTAAAACCCAACCAAGACATTCCGAAAACCCGCCAAAACATCATAAAAACAAATCAAAACCAACCAAAACATTCCAAAAACCAGCCAAAATATTCCGAAATCTGGCCAAAACATCATAAAAACAAATCAAAACCAACCAAAACATTCCAAAAACCCGACAAAATAGTTTAGAACCTGCCAAACCTGATCAAAACATTCTGAAAAGATGCCAAAATACTAGAAAACCAGTCAGAAGTGATCGAAACTTTCAATAACTTGCCAAAACATAATCAAAACAAATGAAAGCAAACCAAAACATTCCAAATACCCACCAAAATATTTTAAAACCCGCCAAAAGGAATCCAAATGTTCCACAACCTGCCAAGACAATCAAAACAACACAAGAGAAAACAAAACATTCTGAAACACCACCAAAACATTCCGAAACACCACCAAAACATTCCGAAAACCCGCCAAAACATCATAAAAACAATTCAAAACCAACCAAAAAATAAGAGGAACACGGCAACATATTGGCAAGCAAGAGACGGAGAACGTGACACCTTCTAGGAGGCCAAGAAGGAAGCCGCACAACACCTGCACTGTGTCTGCAACTTTCAAACTGCTAGAAGCTAGTGGCTTGCCACTGGCCTGCCTCTTCAATTGCCATTAGCATTCCAATGGAAGCTATTCTTGGACAACTTTGCTCTGCTTGCTGCTAGTTCTGCCCCGGCCTACCATAGATAACCTTGCTCTTGCCTTGAGGCTCTGAGATGCCAAGAACTTGTCAACTTCAAAGGGCGGGCCGGGCTACATCTACTCAGCTGCCACAGTTTCTCCTTGCTAGACCTAGTGGGAAAGCATTTTGCTGAGATGCAGAAGGCAAGAAACGCAGAATACGGAGACACGGAGCTGTCCCAAGTGCCGCTGCCAGGCGTCTTTCCGCAGAAGTAGCGCCCCGGAGCGCACCGCAACCGCCACCGTCATCTCTGCGCAAAGAGCCAAAATATTTTAAAACCCACCAAAACTAATCCAAAAATATTTTCAAACCCGCCAAAATAGAAAACCAGACAGAAGTCATCAATACATTCGAAAAAACCTGACAAAACATGATCAAGCCCACCAAAGCTAATCCAAACACACCAAAAACTGGGCTAAACAGAATCAAAACAAATCAAAACAAATCCAAACCTTCTAAAAACCCGCCAAAATATTTCAAAACCCGTCAAAACTAATCAAAACCTTCCGAATACCCGCCAAAACATTCCAAATACCCGCCAAAAGATTTTAAAACCCGCCAAAAAGTATCCAAACATTCCAAAACCTGCCAACACAATAAAAACAACTCAAGAGAATACAAAACATTCTAAAACCCAACCAAGACATTCTGAAAACCCGCCAAACATCATAAAAACAAATCAAAACCAACCAAAACATTCCAAAAACCAGCCAAAATATTCCGAAATCTGGCCAAAACATCATAAAAAGAAATCAAAACCAACCAAAACATTCCAAAAACCCGACAAAATAGTTTAGAACCTGCCAAACCTGATCAAAACATTCTGAAAAGATGCCAAAATACTAGAAAACCAGTCAGAAGTGATCGAAACTTTCAATAGCTTGCCAAAACATAATCAAAACAAATGAAAGCAAACCAAAACATTCCAAATACCCACCAAAATATTTTAAAACCCGCCAAAAGGAATCCAAATGTTCCACAACCTGCCAAGACAATCAAAACAACACAAGAGAAAACAAAACATTCTGAAACACCACCAAAACATTCTAAAACACCACCAAAACATTCCGAAAACCCGCCAAAACATCATCAAAACAAATCAAAACCAACCAAAAAATAAGAGGAACACGGCAACATATTGGCAAGCAAGAGACGGAGAACGCGGCACCTTCTAGGAGGCCAAGAAGGAAGCCGCACAACACCTGCACTGTGTCTGCAACTTTCAAACTGCTAGAAGCTAGTGGCTTGCCACTGGCCTGCCTCTTCAATTGCCATTAGCATTCCAATGGAAGCTATTCTTGGACAACTTTGCTCTGCTTGCTGCTAGTTCTGCCCCAGCCTACCATAGAGAACCTTGCTCTTGCCTTGAGGCTCTGAGATGCCAAGAACTTGTCAACTTCAAAGGGCGGGCCGGGCTACATCTACTCAGCTGCCACAGTTTCTCCTTGCTAGACCTAGTGGGAAAGCATTTTGCTGAGATGCAGAAGGCAAGAAACGCAGAATACGGAGACGCGGAGCTGTCCCAAGTGCCGCTGCCAGGCGTCTTTCCGCAGAAGGAGCGCCCCGGAGCGCACCGCAACCGGCACCGTCATCTCTGCGCAAAGAGCCAAAATATTTTCAAACCCGCCAAAACTCATCCAAAAATATTTTTAAACCCGCCAAAATAGAAAACCAGACAGAAGTGATCAATACATTCAAAAAAACCTGACAAAACATGATCAAGCCCACCAAAGCTAATCCAAACACACCAAAAACTGGGCTAAACAGAATCAAAACAAATCAAAACAAATCCAAACCTTCTAAAAACCCGCCAAAATATTTCAAAACCCGTCAAAACTAATCAAAACCTTCCGAATACCCGCCAAAACATTCCAAATACCCGCCAAAAGATTTTAAAACCCGCCAAAAAGTATCCAAACATTCCAAAACCTGCCAACACAATAAAAACAACTCAAGAGAATACAAAACATTCTAAAACCCAACCAAGACATTCCGAAAACCCGCCAAAACATCATAAAAACAAATCAAAACCAACCAAAACATTCCAAAAACCCGACAAAATAGTTTAGAACCTGCCAAACCTGATCAAAACATTCTGAAAAGATGCCAAAATACTAGAAAACCAGTCAGAAGTGATCGAAACTTTCAATAGCTTGCCAAAACATAATCAAAACAAATGAAAGCAAACCAAAACATTCCAAATACCCACCAAAATATTTTAAAACCCGCCAAAAGGAATCCAAATGTTCCACAACCTGCCAAGACAATCAAAACAACACAAGAGAAAACAAAACATTCTGAAACACCACCAAAACATTCCGAAACACCACCAAAACATTCCGAAAACCCGCCAAAACATCATAAAAACAATTCAAAACCAACCAAAAAATAAGAGGAACACGGCAACATATTGGCAAGCAAGAGACGGAGAACGTGACACCTTCTAGGAGGCCAAGAAGGAAGCCGCACAACACCTGCACTGTGTCTGCAACTTTCAAACTGCTAGAAGCTAGTGGCTTGCCACTGGCCTGCCTCTTCAATTGCCATTAGCATTCCAATGGAAGCTATTCTTGGACAACTTTGCTCTGCTTGCTGCTAGTTCTGCCCCGGCCTACCATAGATAACCTTGCTCTTGCCTTGAGGCTCTGAGATGCCAAGAACTTGTCAACTTCAAAGGGCGGGCCGGGCTACATCTACTCAGCTGCCACAGTTTCTCCTTGCTAGACCTAGTGGGAAAGCATTTTGCTGAGATGCAGAAGGCAAGAAACGCAGAATACGGAGACACGGAGCTGTCCCAAGTGCCGCTGCCAGGCGTCTTTCCGCAGAAGTAGCGCCCCGGAGCGCACCGCAACCGCCACCGTCATCTCTGCGCAAAGAGCCAAAATATTTTAAAACCCACCAAAACTCATCCAAAAATATTTTCAAACCCGCCAAAATAGAAAACCAGACAGAAGTCATCAATACATTCGAAAAAACCTGACAAAACATGATCAAGCCCACCAAAGCTAATCCAAACACACCAAAAACTGGGCTAAACAGAATCAAAACAAATCAAAACAAATCCAAACCTTCTAAAAACCCGCCAAAATATTTCAAAACCCGTCAAAACTAATCAAAACCTTCCGAATACCCGCCAAAACATTCCAAATACCCGCCAAAAGATTTTAAAACCCGCCAAAAAGTATCCAAACATTCCAAAACCTGCCAACACAATAAAAACAACTCAAGAGAATACAAAACATTCTAAAACCCAACCAAGACATTCTGAAAACCCGCCAAAACATCATAAAAACAAATCAAAACCAACCAAAACATTCCAAAAACCAGCCAAAATATTCCAAAATCTGGCCAAAACATCATAAAAAGAAATCAAAACCAACCAAAACATTCCAAAAACCCGACAAAATAGTTTAGAACCTGCCAAACCTGATCAAAACATTCTGAAAAGATGCCAAAATACTAGAAAACCAGTCAGAAGTGATCGAAACTTTCAATAGCTTGCCAAAACATAATCAAAACAAATGAAAGCAAACCAAAACATTCCAAATACCCACCAAAATATTTTAAAACCCGCCAAAAGGAATCCAAATGTTCCACAACCTGCCAAGACAATCAAAACAACACAAGAGAAAACAAAACATTCTGAAACACCACCAAAACATTCTAAAACACCACCAAAACATTCCGAAAACCCGCCAAAACATCATCAAAACAAATCAAAACCAACCAAAAAATAAGAGGAACACGGCAACATATTGGCAAGCAAGAGACGGAGAACGCGGCACCTTCTAGGAGGCCAAGAAGGAAGCCGCACAACACCTGCACTGTGTCTGCAACTTTCAAACTGCTAGAAGCTAGTGGCTTGCCACTGGCCTGCCTCTTCAATTGCCATTAGCATTCCAATGGAAGCTATTCTTGGACAACTTTGCTCTGCTTGCTGCTAGTTCTGCCCCAGCCTACCATAGAGAACCTTGCTCTTGCCTTGAGGCTCTGAGATGCCAAGAACTTGTCAACTTCAAAGGGCGGGCCGGGCTACATCTACTCAGCTGCCACAGTTTCTCCTTGCTAGACCTAGTGGGAAAGCATTTTGCTGAGATGCAGAAGGCAAGAAACGCACAATACGGAGACGCGGAGCTGTCCCAAGTGCCGCAGCCAGGCGTCTTTCCGCAGAAGGAGCGCCCCGGAGCGCACCGCAACCGGCACCGTCATCTCTGCGCAAAGAGCCAAAATATTTTCAAACCCGCCAAAACTCATCCAAAAATATTTTTAAACCCGCCAAAATAGAAAACCAGACAGAAGTGATCAATACATTCGAAAAAACCTGACAAAACATGATCAAGCCCACCAAAGCTAATCCAAACACACCAAAAACTGGGCTAAACAGAATCAAAACAAATCAAAACAAATCCAAACCTTCTAAAAACCCGCCAAAATATTTCAAAACCCGTCAAAACTAATCAAAACCTTCCGAATACCCGCCAAAACATTCCAAATACCCGCCAAAAGATTTTAAAACCCGCCAAAAAGTATCCAAACATTCCAAAACCTGCCAACACAATAAAAACAACTCAAGAGAATACAAAACATTCTAAAACCCAACCAAGACATTCCGAAAACCCGCCAAAACATCATAAAAACAAATCAAAACCAACCAAAACATTCCAAAAACCCGACAAAATAGTTTAGAACCTGCCAAACCTGATCAAAACATTCTGAAAAGATGCCAAAATACTAGAAAACCAGTCAGAAGTGATCGAAACTTTCAATAACTTGCCAAAACATCATCAAAACAAATGAAAGCAAACCAAAACATTCCAAATACCCACCAAAATATTTTAAAACCCGCCAAAAGGAATCCAAATGTTCCACAACCTGCCAAGACAATCAAAACAACACAAGAGAAAACAAAACATTCTGAAACACCACCAAAACATTCCGAAACACCACCAAAACATTCCGAAAACCCGCCAAAACATCATAAAAACAATTCAAAACCAACCAAAAAATAAGAGGAACACGGCAACATATTGGCAAGCAAGAGACGGAGAACGTGACACCTTCTAGGAGGCCAAGAAGGAAGCCGCACAACACCTGCACTGTGTCTGCAACTTTCAAACTGCTAGAAGCTAGTGGCTTGCCACTGGCCTGCCTCTTCAATTGCCATTAGCATTCCAATGGAAGCTATTCTTGGACAACTTTGCTCTGCTTGCTGCTAGTTCTGCCCCGGCCTACCATAGATAACCTTGCTCTTGCCTTGAGGCTCTGAGATGCCAAGAACTTGTCAACTTCAAAGGGCGGGCCGGGCTACATCTACTCAGCTGCCACAGTTTCTCCTTGCTAGACCTAGTGGGAAAGCATTTTGCTGAGATGCAGAAGGCAAGAAACGCAGAATACGGAGACACGGAGCTGTCCCAAGTGCCGCTGCCAGGCGTCTTTCCGCAGAAGTAGCGCCCCGGAGCGCACCGCAACCGCCACCGTCATCTCTGCGCAAAGAGCCAAAATATTTTAAAACCCACCAAAACTAATCCAAAAATATTTTCAAACCCGCCAAAATAGAAAACCAGACAGAAGTGATCAATACATTCGAAAAAACCTGACAAAACATGATCAAGCCCACCAAAGCTAATCCAAACACACCAAAAACTGGGCTAAACAGAATCAAAACAAATCAAAACAAATCCAAACCTTCTAAAAACCCGCCAAAATATTTCAAAACCCGTCAAAACTAATCAAAACCTTCCGAATACCCACCAAAACATTCCAAATACCCGCCAAAAGATTTTAAAACCCGCCAAAAAGTATCCAAACATTCCAAAACCTGCCAACACAATAAAAACAACTCAAGAGAATACAAAACATTCTAAAACCCAACCAAGACATTCCGAAAACCCGCCAAAACATCATAAAAACAAATCAAAACCAACCAAAATATTCCAAAAACCCGCCAAAATGATTTAGACCCGCAAAACTCATCAAAACATTCTGAAAAGATGCCAAAACATTAGAAAACCAGCCAGAACTGATCAAAACATTCAAAAAACTTGGCAAAACATCATAAAAACAAATCAAAACCAACCAAAAAATTTCAAAAACCCGACAAAATAGTTTAGAACCCGCCAAAACTGATCAAAACATTCTGAAAAGATGCCAAAATACTAGAAAACCAGTCAGAAGTGATCGAAACATTCAATAACTTGCCAAAACATAATCAAAACAAATGAAAGCAAACCAAAACATTCCAAATACCCGCCAAAAGATTTTAAAACCCGCCAAAAGGAATCCAAACATTCCACAACCAGCCAAGACAATATAAACAACACAAGAGAAAACAAAACATTCTAAAACACCACCAAAACATTCCGAAAACCCACCAAAACATCATCAAAACAAATCAAAACCAACCAAAAAATAAGAGGAACACGGCAACATATTGGCAAGCAAGAGACGGAGAGCGCGGCACCTTCTAGGAGGCCAAGAAGGAAGCCGCACAACACCTGCACTGTGTCTGCAACTTTCAAACTGCTAGAAGCTAGTGGCTTGCCACTGGCCTGCCTCTTCAATTGCCATTAGCATTCCAATGGAAGCTATTCTTGGACAACTTTGCTCTGCTTGCTGCTAGTTCTGCCCCAGCCTAGCATAGAGAACCTTGCTCTTGCCTTGAGGCTCTGAGATGCCAAGAACTTGTCAACTTCAAAGGGCGGGCCGGGCTACATCTACTCAGCTGCCACAGTTTCTCCTTGCTAGACCTAGTGGGAAAGCATTTTGCTGAGATGCAGAAGGCAAGAAACGCAGAATACGGAGACGCGGAGCTGTCCCAAGTGCCGCAGCCAGGCGTCTTTCCGCAGAAGGAGCGCCCCGGAGCGCACCGCAACCGGCACCGTCATCTCTGCGCAAAGAGCCAAAATATTTTAAAACCCGCCAAAACTCATCCAAAAATATTTTCAAACCCGCCAAAATAGAAAACCAGACAGAAGTCATCAATACATTCGAAAAAACCTGACAAAACATGATCAAGCCCACCAAAGCTAATCCAAACACACCAAAAACTGGGCTAAACAGAATCAAAACAAATCAAAACAAATCCAAACCTTCTAAAAACCCGCCAAAATATTTCAAAACCCGTCAAAACTAATCAAAACCTTCCGAATACCCGCCAAAACATTCCAAATACCCGCCAAAAGATTTTAAAACCCGCCAAAAAGTATCCAAACATTCCAAAACCTGCCAACACAATAAAAACAACTCAAGAGAATACAAAACATTCTAAAACCCAACCAAGACATTCCGAAAACCCGCCAAAACATCATAAAAACAAATCAAAACCAACCAAAACATTCCAAAAACCAGCCAAAATATTCCGAAATCTGGCCAAAACATCATAAAAACAAATCAAAACCAACCAAAACATTCCAAAAACCCGACAAAATAGTTTAGAACCTGCCAAACCTGATCAAAACATTCTGAAAAGATGCCAAAATACTAGAAAACCAGTCAGAAGTGATCGAAACTTTCAATAACTTGCCAAAACACCATCAAAACAAATGAAAGCAAACCAAAACATTCCAAATACCCACCAAAATATTTTAAAACCCGCCAAAAGGAATCCAAATGTTCCACAACCTGCCAAGACAATCAAAACAACACAAGAGAAAACAAAACATTCTGAAACACCACCAAAACATTCCGAAACACCACCAAAACATTCCGAAAACCCGCCAAAACATCATCAAAACAATTCAAAACCAACCAAAAAATAAGAGGAACACGGCAACATATTGGCAAGCAAGAGACGGAGAACGTGACACCTTCTAGGAGGCCAAGAAGGAAGCCGCACAACACCTGCACTGTGTCTGCAACCTTCAAACTGCTAGAAGCTAGTGGCTTGCCACTGGCCTGCCTCTTCAATTGCCATTAGCATTCCAATGGAAGCTATTCTTGGACAACTTTGCTCTGCTTGCTGCTAGTTCTGCCCCAGCCTAGCATAGAGAACCTTGCTCTTGCCTTGAGGCTCTGAGATGCCAAGAACTTGTCAACTTCAAAGGGCGGGCCGGGCTACATCTACTCAGCTGCCACAGTTTCTCCTTGCTAGACCTAGTGGGAAAGCATTTTGCTGAGATGCAGAAGGCAAGAAACGCAGAATACGGAGACGCGGAGCTGTCCCAAGTGCCGCAGCCAGGCGTCTTTCCGCAGAAGGAGCGCCCCGGAGCGCACCGCAACCGGCACCGTCATCTCTGCGCAAAGAGCCAAAATATTTTCAAACCCGCCAAAACTCATCCAAAAATATTTTCAAACCCGCCAAAATAGAAAACCAGACAGAAGTCATCAATACATTCGAAAAAACCTGACAAAACATGATCAAGCCCACCAAAGCTAATCCAAACACACCAAAAACTGGGCTAAACAGAATCAAAACAAATCAAAACAAATCCAAACCTTCTAAAAACCCGCCAAAATATTTCAAAACCCGTCAAAACTAATCAAAACCTTCCGAATACCCGCCAAAACGTTCCAAATACCCGCCAAAAGATTTTAAAACCCGCCAAAAAGTATCCAAACATTCCAAAACCTGCCAACACAATAAAAACAACTCAAGAGAATACAAAACATTCTAAAACCCAACCAAGACATTCCGAAAACCCGCCAAAACATCATAAAAACAAATCAAAACCAACCAAAATATTCCAAAAACCCGCCAAAATTATTTAGACCCGCAAAACTCATCAAAACATTCTGAAAAGATGCCAAAACATTAGAAAACCAGCCAGAACTGATCAAAACATTCAAAAAACTTGGCAAAACATCATAAAAACAAATCAAAACCAACCAAAAAATTTCAAAAACCCGACAAAATAGTTTAGAACCCGCCAAAACTGATCAAAACATTCTGAAAAGATGCCAAAATACTAGAAAACCAGTAAGAAGTGATCGAAACATTCAATAACTTGCCAAAACATAATCAAAACAAATGAAAGCAAACCAAAACATTCCAAATACCCGCCAAAAGATTTTAAAACCCGCCAAAAGGAATCCAAACATTCCACAACCAGCCAAGACAATATAAACAACACAAGAGAAAACAAAACATTCTAAAACACCACCAAAACATTCCGAAAACCCACCAAAACATCATCAAAACAAATCAAAACCAACCAAAAAATAAGAGGAACACGGCAACATATTGGCAAGCAAGAGACGGAGAACGCGGCACCTTCTAGGAGGCCAAGAAGGAAGCCGCACAACACCTGCACTGTGTCTGCAACTTTCAAACTGCTAGAAGCTAGTGGCTTGCCACTGGCCTGCCTCTTCAATTGCCATTAGCATTCCAATGGAAGCTATTCTTGGACAACTTTGCTCTGCTTGCTGCTAGTTCTGCCCCAGCCTAGCATAGAGAACCTTGCTCTTGCCTTGAGGCTCTGAGATGCCAAGAACTTGTCAACTTCAAAGGGCGGGCCGGGCTACATCTACTCAGCTGCCACAGTTTCTCCTTGCTAGACCTAGTGGGAAAGCATTTTGCTGAGATGCAGAAGGCAAGAAACGCAGAATACGGAGACGCGGAGCTGTCCCAAGTGCCGCAGCCAGGCGTCTTTCCGCAGAAGGAGCGCCCCGGAGCGCACCGCAACCGGCACCGTCATCTCTGCGCAAAGAGCCAAAATATTTTAAAACCCGCCAAAACTCATCCAAAAATATTTTCAAACCCGCCAAAATAGAAAACCAGACAGAAGTGATCAATACATTCGAAAAAACCTGACAAAACATGATCAAGCCCACCAAAGCTAATCCAAACACACCAAAAACTGGGCTAAACAGAATCAAAACAAATCAAAACAAATCCAAACCTTCTAAAAACCCGCCAAAATATTTCAAAACCCGTCAAAACTAATCAAAACCTTCCGAATACCCGCCAAAACATTCCAAATACCCGCCAAAAGATTTTAAAACCCGCCAAAAAGTATCCAAACATTCCAAAACCTGCCAACACAATAAAAACAACTCAAGAGAATACAAAACATTCTAAAACCCAACCAAGACATTCCGAAAACCCGCCAAAACATCATAAAAACAAATCAAAACCAACCAAAACATTCCAAAAACCAGCCAAAATATTCCGAAAACCCGCCAAAACATCATAAAAACAAATCAAAACCAACCAAAACATTCCAAAAACCTGCCAAAATGATTTAGACCCGCAAAACTCATCAAAACATTCTGAAAAGATGCCAAAACATTAGAAAACCAGCCTGAACTGATCAAAACATTCAAAAAACTTGGCAAAACATCATAAAAACAAATCAAAACCAACCAAAACATTCCAAAAACCAGCGAAAATATTCCGAAATCTGGCCAAAACATCATAAAAACAAATCAAAACCAACCAAAACATTCCAAAAACCAGCCAAAATATTCCGAAATCTGGCCAAAACATCATAAAAACAAATCAAAACCAACCAAAAAATTCCAAAAACCCGACAAAATAGTTTAGAACCCGCCAAAACTGATCAAAACATTCTGAAAAGATGCCAAAATACTAGAAAACCAGTCAGAAGTGATCGAAACTTTCAATAACTTGCCAAAACATCATCAAAACAAATGAAAGCAAACCAAAACATTCCAAATACCCACCAAAATATTTTAAAACCCGCCAAAAGGAATCCAAATGTTCCACAACCTGCCAAGACAATCAAAACAACACAAGAGAAAACAAAACATTCTGAAACACCACCAAAACATTCCGAAACACCACCAAAACATTCCGAAAACCCGCCAAAACATCATAAAAAGAATTCAAAACCAACCAAAAAATAAGAGGAACACGGCAACATATTGGCAAGCAAGAGACGGAGAACGTGACACCTTCTAGGAGGCCAAGAAGGAAGCCGCACAACACCTGCACTGTGTCTGCAACCTTCAAACTGCTTGAAGCTAGTGGCTTGCCACTGGCCTGCCTCTTCAATTGCCATTAGCATTCCAATGGAAGCTATTCTTGGACAACTTTGCTCTGCTTGCTGCTAGTTCTGCCCCAGCCTAGCATAGAGAACCTTGCTCTTGCCTTGAGGCTCTGAGATGCCAAGAACTTGTCAACTTCAAAGGGCGGGCCGGGCTACATCTACTCAGCTGCCACAGTTTCTCCTTGCTAGACCTAGTGGGAAAGCATTTTGCTGAGATGCAGAAGGCAAGAAACGCAGAATACGGAGACGCGGAGCTGTCCCAAGTGCCGCAGCCAGGCGTCTTTCCGCAGAAGGAGCGCCCTGGAGCGCACCGCAACCGGCACCGTCATCTCTGCGCAAAGAGCCAAAATATTTTAAAACCCGCCAAAACTAATCCAAAAATATTTTCAAACCCGCCAAAATAGAAAACCGGACAGAAGTCATCAATACATTCGAAAAAACCTGACAAAACATGATCAAGCCCACCAAAGCTAATCCAAACACACCAAAAACTGGGCTAAACAGAATCAAAACAAATCAAAACAAATCCAAACCTTCTAAAAACCCGCCAAAATATTTCAAAACCCGTCAAAACTAATCAAAACCTTCCGAATACCCGCCAAAACATTCCAAATACCCGCCAAAAGATTTTAAAACCCGCCAAAAAGTATCCAAACATTCCAAAACCTGCCAACACAATAAAAACAACTCAAGAGAATACAAAACATTCTAAAACCCAACCAAGACATTCCGAAAACCCGCCAAAACATCATAAAAACAAATCAAAACCAACCAAAACATTCCAAAAACCAGCCAAAATATTCCGAAATCTGGCCAAAACATCATAAAAACAAATCAAAACCAACCAAAACATTCCAAAAACCCGGCAAAATGATTTAGACCCGCAAAACTCATCAAAACATTCTGAAAAGATGCCAAAACATTAGAAAACCAGCCTGAACTGATCAAAACATTCAAAAAACTTGGCAAAACATCATAAAAACAAATCAAAACCAACCAAAACATTCCAAAAACCAGCCAAAATATTCCGAAATCTGGCCAAAACATCATAAAAACAAATCAAAACCAACCAAAACATTCCAAAAACCAGCCAAAATATTCCGAAATCTGGCCAAAACATCATAAAAACAAATCAAAACCAACCAAAACATTCCAAAAACCCGACAAAATAGTTTAGAACCTGCCAAACCTGATCAAAACATTCTGAAAAGATGCCAAAATACTAGAAAACCAGTCAGAAGTGATCAAAACTTTCAATAACTTGCCAAAACATAATCAAAACAAATGAAAGCAAACCAAAACATTCCAAATACCCACCAAAATATTTTAAAACCCGCCAAAAGGAATCCAAATGTTCCACAACCTGCCAAGACAATCAAAACAACACAAGAGAAAACAAAACATTCTGAAACACCACCAAAACATTCCGAAACACCACCAAAACATTCCGAAAACCCGCCAAAACATCATCAAAACAATTCAAAACCAACCAAAACATTCCAAAAACCAGCCAAAATATTCCGAAATCTGGCCAAAACATCATAAAAACAAATCAAAACCAACCAAAACATTCCAAAAACCCGACAAAATAGTTTAGAACCTGCCAAACCTGATCAAAACATTCTGAAAAGATGCCAAAATACTAGAAAACCAGTCAGAAGTGATCAAAACTTTCAATAACTTGCCAAAACATCATCAAAACAAATGAAAGCAAACCAAAACATTCCAAATACCCACCAAAATATTTTAAAACCCGCCAAAAGGAATCCAAATGTTCCACAACCTGCCAAGACAATCAAAACAACACAAGAGAAAACAAAACATTCTGAAACACCACCAAAACATTCCGAAACACCACCAAAACATTCCGAAAACCCGCCAAAACATCATCAAAACAATTCAAAACCAACCAAAAAATAAGAGGAACACGGCAACATATTGGCAAGCAAGAGACGGAGAACGTGACACCTTCTAGGAGGCCAAGAAGGAAGCCGCACAACACCTGCACTGTGTCTGCAACCTTCAAACTGCTTGAAGCTAGTGGCTTGCCACTGGCCTGCCTCTTCAATTGCCATTAGCATTCCAATGGAAGCTATTCTTGGACAACTTTGCTCTGCTTGCTGCTAGTTCTGCCCCAGCCTAGCATAGAGAACCTTGCTCTTGCCTTGAGGCTCTGAGATGCCAAGAACTTGTCAACTTCAAAGGGCGGGCCGGGCTACATCTACTCAGCTGCCACAGTTTCTCCTTGCTAGACCTAGTGGGAAAGCATTTTGCTGAGATGCAGAAGGCAAGAAACGCAGAATACGGAGACGCGGAGCTGTCCCAAGTGCCGCAGCCAGGCGTCTTTCCGCAGAAGGAGCGCCCTGGAGCGCACCGCAACCGGCACCCTCATCTCTGCGCAAAGAGCCAAAATATTTTAAAACCCGCCAAAACTAATCCAAAAATATTTTCAAACCCGCCAAAATAGAAAACCAGACAGAAGTCATCAATACATTCGAAAAAACCTGACAAAACATGATCAAGCCCACCAAAGCTAATCCAAACACACCAAAAACTGGGCTAAACAGAATCAAAACAAATCAAAACAAATCCAAACCTTCTAAAAACCCGCCAAAATATTTCAAAACCCGTCAAAACTAATCAAAACCTTCCGAATACCCGCCAAAACATTCCAAATACCCGCCAAAAGATTTTAAAACCCGCCAAAAAGTATCCAAACATTCCAAAACCTGCCAACACAATAAAAACAACTCAAGAGAATACAAAACATTCTAAAACCCAACCAAGACATTCCGAAAACCCGCCAAAACATCATAAAAACAAATCAAAACCAACCAAAACATTCCAAAAACCAGCCAAAATATTCCGAAAACCCGCCAAAACATCATAAAAACAAATCAAAACCAACCAAAACATTCCAAAAACCAGCCAAAATATTCCGAAATCTGGCCAAAACATCATAAAAACAAATCAAAACCAACCAAAACATTCCAAAAACCCGACAAAATAGTTTAGAACCTGCCAAACCTGATCAAAACATTCTGAAAAGATGCCAAAATACTAGAAAACCAGTCAGAAGTGATCAAAACTTTCAATAACTTGCCAAAACATAATCAAAACAAATGAAAGCAAACCAAAACATTCCAAATACCCACCAAAATATTTTAAAACCCGCCAAAAGGAATCCAAATGTTCCACAACCTGCCAAGACAATCAAAACAACACAAGAGAAAAAAAAACATTCTGAAACACCACCAAAACATTCCGAAACACCACCAAAACATTCCGAAAACCCGCCAAAACATCATCAAAACAATTCAAAACCAACCAAAAAATAAGAGGAACACGGCAACATATTGGCAAGCAAGAGACGGAGAACGTGACACCTTCTAGGAGGCCAAGAAGGAAGCCGCACAACACCTGCACTGTGTCTGCAACTTTCAAACTGCTAGAAGCTAGTGGCTTGCCACTGGCCTGCCTCTTCAATTGCCATTAGCATTCCAATGGAAGCTATTCTTGGACAACTTTGCTCTGCTTGCTGCTAGTTCTGCCCCAGCCTACCATAGATAACCTTGCTCTTGCCTTGAGGCTCTGAGATGCCAAGAACTTGTCAACTTCAAAGGGCGGGCCGGGCTACATCTACTCAGCTGCCACAGTTTCTCCTTGCTAGACCTAGTGGGAAAGCATTTTGCTGAGATGCAGAAGGCAAGAAACGCACAATACGGAGACGCGGAGCTGTCCCAAGTGCCGCTGCCAGGCGTCTTTCCGCAGAAGGAGCGCCCCGGAGCGCACCGCAACCGGCACCGTCACCTCTGCGCAAAGAGCCAAAATATTTTAAAACCCGCCAAAACTAATCCAAAAATATTTTCAAACCCGCCAAAATAGAAAACCAGACAGAAGTCATCAATACATTCGAAAAAACCTGACAAAACATGATCAAGCCCACCAAAGCTAATCCAAACACACCAAAAACTGGGCTAAACAGAATCAAAACAAATCAAAACAAATCCAAACCTTCTAAAAACCCGCCAAAATATTTCAAAACCCGTCAAAACTAATCAAAACCTTCCGAATACCCGCCAAAACATTCCAAATACCCGCCAAAAGATTTTAAAACCCGCCAAAAAGTATCCAAACATTCCAAAACCTGCCAACACAATAAAAACAACTCAAGAGAATACAAAACATTCTAAAACCCAACCAAGACATTCCGAAAACCCGCCAAAACATCATAAAAACAAATCAAAACCAACCAAAATATTCCAAAAACCCGCCAAAATGATTTAGACCCGCAAAACTCATCAAAACATTCTGAAAAGATGCCAAAACATTAGAAAACCAGCCTGAACTGATCAAAACATTCAAAAAACCCGCCAAAACATCATAAAAACAAATCAAAACCAACCAAAACATTCCAAAAACCAGCCAAAATATTCCGAAATCTGGCCAAAACATCATAAAAACAAATCAAAACCAACCAAAACATTCCAAAAACCAGCCAAAATATTCCGAAATCTGGCCAAAACATCATAAAAACAAATCAAAACCAACCAAAACATTCCAAAAACCCGACAAAATAGTTTAGAACCTGCCAAACCTGATCAAAACATTCTGAAAAAATGCCAAAATACTAGAAAACCAGTCAGAAGTGATCGAAACTTTCAATAACTTGCCAAAACATCATCAAAACAAATGAAAGCAAACCAAAACATTCCAAATACCCACCAAAATATTTTAAAACCCGCCAAAAGGAATCCAAATGTTCCACAACCTGCCAAGACAATCAAAACAACACAAGAGAAAACAAAACATTCTGAAACACCACCAAAACATTCCGAAACACCACCAAAACATTCCGAAAACCCGCCAAAACATCATAAAAAGAATTCAAAACCAACCAAAAAATAAGAGGAACACGGCAACATATTGGCAAGCAAGAGACGGAGAATGTGACACCTTCTAGGAGGCCAAGAAGGAAGCCGCACAACACCTGCACTGTGTCTGCAACCTTCAAACTGCTTGAAGCTAGTGGCTTGCCACTGGCCTGCCTCTTCAATTGCCATTAGCATTCCAATGGAAGCTATTCTTGGACAACTTTGCTCTGCTTGCTGCTAGTTCTGCCCCAGCCTAGCATAGAGAACCTTGCTCTTGCCTTGAGGCTCTGAGATGCCAAGAACTTGTCAACTTCAAAGGGCGGGCCGGGCTACATCTACTCAGCTGCCACAGTTTCTCCTTGCTAGACCTAGTGGGAAAGCATTTTGCTGAGATGCAGAAGGCAAGAAACGCAGAATACGGAGACGCGGAGCTGTCCCAAGTGCCGCAGCCAGGCATCTTTCCGCAGAAGGAGCGCCCTGGAGCGCACCGCAACCGGCACCGTCATCTCTGCGCAAAGAGCCAAAATATTTTAAAACCCGCCAAAACTAATCCAAAAATATTTTCAAACCCGCCAAAATAGAAAACCAGACAGAAGTCATCAATACATTCGAAAAAACCTGACAAAACATGATCAAGCCCACCAAAGCTAATCCAAACACACCAAAAACTGGGCTAAACAGAATCAAAACAAATCAAAACAAATCCAAACCTTCTAAAAACCCGCCAAAATATTTCAAAACCCGTCAAAACTAATCAAAACCTTCCGAATACCCGCCAAAACATTCCAAATACCCACCAAAAGATTTTAAAACCCGCCAAAAAGTATCCAAACATTCCAAAACCTGCCAACACAATAAAAACAACTCAAGAGAATACAAAACATTCTAAAACCCAACCAAGACATTCCGAAAACCCGCCAAAACATCATAAAAACAAATCAAAACCAACCAAAACATTCCAAAAACCAGCCAAAATATTCCGAAATCTGGCCAAAACATCATAAAAACAAATCAAAACCAACCAAAACATTCCAAAAACCTGACAAAATAGTTTAGAACCTGCCAAACCTGATCAAAACATTCTGAAAAGATGCCAAAATACTAGAAAACCAGTCAGAAGTGATCGAAACATTCAATAACTTGCCAAAACATCATCAAAACAAATGAAAGCAAACCAAAACATTCCAAATACCCACCAAAATATTTTAAAACCCGCCAAAAGGAATCCAAACATTCCACAACCAGCCAAGACAATATAAACAACACAAGAGAAAACAAAACATTCTAAAACACCACCAAAACATTCCGAAAACCCACCAAAACATCATCAAAACAAATCAAAACCAACCAAAAAATAAGAGGAACACGGCAACATATTGGCAAGCAAGAGACGGAGAACGCGGCACCTTCTAGGAGGCCAAGAAGGAAGCCGCACAACACCTGCACTGTGTCTGCAACTTTCAAACTGCTAGAAGCTAGTGGCTTGCCACTGGCCTGCCTCTTCAATTGCCATTAGCATTCCAATGGAAGCTATTCTTGGACAACTTTGCTCTGCTTGCTGCTAGTTCTGCCCCAGCCTACCATAGAGAACCTTGCTCTTGCCTTGAGGCTCTGAGATGCCAAGAACTTGTCAACTTCAAAGGGCGGGCCGGGCTACATCTACTCAGCTGCCACAGTTTCTCCTTGCTAGACCTAGTGGGAAAGCATTTTGCTGAGATGCAGAAGGCAAGAAACGCAGAATACGGAGACGCGGAGCTGTCCCAAGTGCCGCAGCCAGGCGTCTTTCCGCAGAAGGAGCGCCCCGGAGCGCACCGCAACCGGCACCGTCATCTCTGCGCAAAGAGCCAAAATATTTTCAAACCCGCCAAAACTCATCCAAAAATATTTTCAAACCCGCCAAAATAGAAAACCAGACAGAAGTCATCAATACATTCGAAAAAACCTGACAAAACATGATCAAGCCCACCAAAGCTAATCCAAACACACCAAAAACTGGGCTAAACAGAATCAAAACAAATCAAAACAAATCCAAACCTTCTAAAAACCCGCCAAAATATTTCAAAACCCGTCAAAACTAATCAAAACCTTCCGAATACCCGCCAAAACATTCCAAATACCCGCCAAAAGATTTTAAAACCCGCCAAAAAGTATCCAAACATTCCAAAACCTGCCAACACAATAAAAACAACTCAAGAGAATACAAAACATTCTAAAACCCAACCAAGACATTCCGAAAACCCGCCAAAACATCATAAAAACAAATCAAAACCAACCAAAACATTCCAAAAACCAGCCAAAATATTCCGAAATCTGGCCAAAACATCATAAAAACAAATCAAAACCAACCAAAACATTCCAAAAACCTGCCAAAATTATTTAGACCCGCAAAACTCATCAAAACATTCTGAAAAGATGCCAAAACATTAGAAAACCAGCCTGAACTGATCAAAACATTCAAAAAACTTGGCAAAACATCATAAAAACAAATCAAAACCAACCAAAACATTCCAAAAACCAGCCAAAATATTCCGAAATCTGGCCAAAACATCATAAAAACAAATCAAAACCAACCAAAACATTCCAAAAACCAGCCAAAATATTCCGAAATCTGGCCAAAACATCATAAAAACAAATCAAAACCAACCAAAACATTCCAAAAACCCGACAAAATAGTTTAGAACCTGCCAAACCTGATCAAAACATTCTGAAAAGATGCCAAAATACTAGAAAACCAGTCAGAAGTGATCAAAACTTTCAATAACTTGCCAAAACATAATCAAAACAAATGAAAGCAAACCAAAACATTCCAAATACCCACCAAAATATTTTAAAACCCGCCAAAAGGAATCCAAATGTTCCACAACCTGCCAAGACAATCAAAACAACACAAGAGAAAACAAAACATTCTGAAACACCACCAAAACATTCCGAAACACCACCAAAACATTCCGAAAACCCGCCAAAACATCATCAAAACAATTCAAAACCAACCAAAACATTCCAAAAACCAGCCAAAATATTCCGAAATCTGGCCAAAACATCATAAAAACAAATCAAAACCAACCAAAACATTCCAAAAACCCGACAAAATAGTTTAGAACCTGCCAAACCTGATCAAAACATTCTGAAAAGATGCCAAAATACTAGAAAACCAGTCAGAAGTGATCAAAACTTTCAATAACTTGCCAAAACATAATCAAAACAAATGAAAGCAAACCAAAACATTCCAAATACCCACCAAAATATTTTAAAACCCGCCAAAAGGAATCCAAATGTTCCACAACCTGCCAAGACAATCAAAACAACACAAGAGAAAACAAAACATTCTGAAACACCACCAAAACATTCCGAAACACCACCAAAACATTCCGAAAACCCGCCAAAACATCATAAAAAGAATTCAAAACCAACCAAAAAATAAGAGGAACACGGCAACATATTGGCAAGCAAGAGACGGAGAACGTGACACCTTCTAGGAGGCCAAGAAGGAAGCCGCACAACACCTGCACTGTGTCTGCAACCTTCAAACTGCTTGAAGCTAGTGGCTTGCCACTGGCCTGCCTCTTCAATTGCCATTAGCATTCCAATGGAAGCTATTCTTGGACAACTTTGCTCTGCTTGCTGCTAGTTCTGCCCCAGCCTAGCATAGAGAACCTTGCTCTTGCCTTGAGGCTCTGAGATGCCAAGAACTTGTCAACTTCAAAGGGCGGGCCAGGCTACATCTACTCAGCTGCCACAGTTTCTCCTTGCTAGACCTAGTGGGAAAGCATTTTGCTGAGATGCAGAAGGCAAGAAACGCAGAATACGGAGACGCGGAGCTGTCCCAAGTGCCGCAGCCAGGCGTCTTTCCGCAGAAGGAGCGCCCTGGAGCGCACCGCAACCGGCACCCTCATCTCTGCGCAAAGAGCCAAAATATTTTAAAACCCGCCAAAACTAATCCAAAAATATTTTCAAACCCGCCAAAATAGAAAACCAGACAGAAGTCATCAATACATTCGAAAAAACCTGACAAAACATGATCAAGCCCACCAAAGCTAATCCAAACACACCAAAAACTGGGCTAAACAGAATCAAAACAAATCAAAACAAATCCAAACCTTCTAAAAACCCGCCAAAATATTTCAAAACCCGTCAAAACTAATCAAAACCTTCCGAATACCCGCCAAAACATTCCAAATACCCGCCAAAAGATTTTAAAACCCGCCAAAAAGTATCCAAACATTCCAAAACCTGCCAACACAATAAAAACAACTCAAGAGAATACAAAACATTCTAAAACCCAACCAAGACATTCCGAAAACCCGCCAAAACATCATAAAAACAAATCAAAACCAACCAAAACATTCCAAAAACCAGCCAAAATATTCCGAAATCTGGCCAAAACATCATAAAAACAAATCAAAACCAACCAAAACATTCCAAAAACCCGCCAAAATGATTTAGACCCGCAAAACTCATCAAAACATTCTGAAAAGATGCCAAAACATTAGAAAACCAGCCTGAACTGATCAAAACATTCAAAAAACTTGGCAAAACATCATAAAAACAAATCAAAACCAACCAAAACATTCCAAAAACCAGCGAAAATATTCCGAAATCTGGCCAAAACATCATAAAAACAAATCAAAACCAACCAAAACATTCCAAAAACCAGCCAAAATATTCCGAAATCTGGCCAAAACATCATAAAAACAAATCAAAACCAACCAAAAAATTCCAAAAACCCGACAAAATAGTTTAGAACCCGCCAAAACTGATCAAAACATTCTGAAAAGATGCCAAAATACTAGAAAACCAGTCAGAAGTGATCGAAACTTTCAATAACTTGCCAAAACATCATCAAAACAAATGAAAGCAAACCAAAACATTCCAAATACCCACCAAAATATTTTAAAACCCGCCAAAAGGAATCCAAATGTTCCACAACCTGCCAAGACAATCAAAACAACACAAGAGAAAACAAAACATTCTGAAACACCACCAAAACATTCCGAAACACCACCAAAACATTCCGAAAACCCGCCAAAACATCATAAAAAGAATTCAAAACCAACCAAAAAATAAGAGGAACACGGCAACATATTGGCAAGCAAGAGACGGAGAACGTGACACCTTCTAGGAGGCCAAGAAGGAAGCCGCACAACACCTGCACTGTGTCTGCAACCTTCAAACTGCTTGAAGCTAGTGGCTTGCCACTGGCCTGCCTCTTCAATTGCCATTAGCATTCCAATGGAAGCTATTCTTGGACAACTTTGCTCTGCTTGCTGCTAGTTCTGCCCCAGCCTAGCATAGAGAACCTTGCTCTTGCCTTGAGGCTCTGAGATGCCAAGAACTTGTCAACTTCAAAGGGCGGGCCGGGCTACATCTACTCAGCTGCCACAGTTTCTCCTTGCTAGACCTAGTGGGAAAGCATTTTGCTGAGATGCAGAAGGCAAGAAACGCAGAATACGGAGACGCGGAGCTGTCCCAAGTGCCGCAGCCAGGCGTCTTTCCGCAGAAGGAGCGCCCTGGAGCGCACCGCAACCGGCACCCTCATCTCTGCGCAAAGAGCCAAAATATTTTAAAACCCGCCAAAACTAATCCAAAAATATTTTCAAACCCGCCAAAATAGAAAACCAGACAGAAGTCATCAATACATTCGAAAAAACCTGACAAAACATGATCAAGCCCACCAAAGCTAATCCAAACACACCAAAAACTGGGCTAAACAGAATCAAAACAAATCAAAACAAATCCAAACCTTCTAAAAACCCGCCAAAATATTTCAAAACCCGTCAAAACTAATCAAAACCTTCCGAATACCCGCCAAAACATTCCAAATACCCGCCAAAAGATTTTAAAACCCGCCAAAAAGTATCCAAACATTCCAAAACCTGCCAACACAATAAAAACAACTCAAGAGAATACAAAACATTCTAAAACCCAACCAAGACATTCCGAAAACCCGCCAAAACATCATAAAAACAAATCAAAACCAACCAAAACATTCCAAAAACCAGCCAAAATATTCCGAAATCTGGCCAAAACATCATAAAAACAAATCAAAACCAACCAAAACATTCCAAAAACCCGCCAAAATGATTTAGACCCGCAAAACTCATCAAAACATTCTGAAAAGATGCCAAAACATTAGAAAACCAGCCTGAACTGATCAAAACATTCAAAAAACTTGGCAAAACATCATAAAAACAAATCAAAACCAACCAAAACATTCCAAAAACCAGCCAAAATATTCCAAAATCTGGCCAAAACATCATAAAAACAAATCAAAACCAACCAAAACATTCCAAAAACCAGCCAAAATATTCCGAAATCTGGCCAAAACATCATAAAAACAAATCAAAACCAACCAAAACATTCCAAAAACCCGACAAAATAGTTTAGAACCTGCCAAACCTGATCAAAACATTCTGAAAAGATGCCAAAATACTAGAAAACCAGTCAGAAGTGATCAAAACTTTCAATAACTTGCCAAAACATAATCAAAACAAATGAAAGCAAACCAAAACATTCCAAATACCCACCAAAATATTTTAAAACCCGCCAAAAGGAATCCAAATGTTCCACAACCTGCCAAGACAATCAAAACAACACAAGAGAAAACAAAACATTCTGAAACACCACCAAAACATTCCGAAACACCACCAAAACATTCCGAAAACCCGCCAAAACATCATCAAAACAATTCAAAACCAACCAAAACATTCCAAAAACCAGCCAAAATATTCCGAAATCTGGCCAAAACATCATAAAAACAAATCAAAACCAACCAAAACATTCCAAAAACCCGACAAAATAGTTTAGAACCTGCCAAACCTGATCAAAACATTCTGAAAAGATGCCAAAATACTAGAAAACCAGTCAGAAGTGATCAAAACTTTCAATAACTTGCCAAAACATCATCAAAACAAATGAAAGCAAACCAAAACATTCCAAATACCCACCAAAATATTTTAAAACCCGCCAAAAGGAATCCAAATGTTCCACAACCTGCCAAGACAATCAAAACAACACAAGAGAAAACAAAACATTCTGAAACACCACCAAAACATTCCGAAACACCACCAAAACATTCCGAAAACCCGCCAAAACATCATAAAAAGAATTCAAAACCAACCAAAAAATAAGAGGAACACGGCAACATATTGGCAAGCAAGAGACGGAGAACGTGACACCTTCTAGGAGGCCAAGAAGGAAGCCGCACAACACCTGCACTGTGTCTGCAACCTTCAAACTGCTTGAAGCTAGTGGCTTGCCACTGGCCTGCCTCTTCAATTGCCATTAGCATTCCAATGGAAGCTATTCTTGGACAACTTTGCTCTGCTTGCTGCTAGTTCTGCCCCAGCCTAGCATAGAGAACCTTGCTCTTGCCTTGAGGCTCTGAGATGCCAAGAACTTGTCAACTTCAAAGGGCGGGCCGGGCTACATCTACTCAGCTGCCACAGTTTCTCCTTGCTAGACCTAGTGGGAAAGCATTTTGCTGAGATGCAGAAGGCAAGAAACGCAGAATACGGAGACGCGGAGCTGTCCCAAGTGCCGCAGCCAGGCGTCTTTCCGCAGAAGGAGCGCCCTGGAGCGCACCGCAACCGGCACCGTCATCTCTGCGCAAAGAGCCAAAATATTTTAAAACCCGCCAAAACTAATCCAAAAATATTTTCAAACCCGCCAAAATAGAAAACCGGACAGAAGTCATCAATACATTCGAAAAAACCTGACAAAACATGATCAAGCCCACCAAAGCTAATCCAAACACACCAAAAACTGGGCTAAACAGAATCAAAACAAATCAAAACAAATCCAAACCTTCTAAAAACCCGCCAAAATATTTCAAAACCCGTCAAAACTAATCAAAACCTTCCGAATACCCGCCAAAACATTCCAAATACCCGCCAAAAGATTTTAAAACCCGCCAAAAAGTATCCAAACATTCCAAAACCTGCCAACACAATAAAAACAACTCAAGAGAATACAAAACATTCTAAAACCCAACCAAGACATTCCGAAAACCCGCCAAAACATCATAAAAACAAATCAAAACCAACCAAAACATTCCAAAAACCAGCCAAAATATTCCGAAATCTGGCCAAAACATCATAAAAACAAATCAAAACCAACCAAAACATTCCAAAAACCCGGCAAAATGATTTAGACCCGCAAAACTCATCAAAACATTCTGAAAAGATGCCAAAACATTAGAAAACCAGCCTGAACTGATCAAAACATTCAAAAAACTTGGCAAAACATCATAAAAACAAATCAAAACCAACCAAAACATTCCAAAAACCAGCCAAAATATTCCGAAATCTGGCCAAAACATCATAAAAACAAATCAAAACCAACCAAAACATTCCAAAAACCAGCCAAAATATTCCGAAATCTGGCCAAAACATCATAAAAACAAATCAAAACCAACCAAAACATTCCAAAAACCCGACAAAATAGTTTAGAACCTGCCAAACCTGATCAAAACATTCTGAAAAGATGCCAAAATACTAGAAAACCAGTCAGAAGTGATCAAAACTTTCAATAACTTGCCAAAACATAATCAAAACAAATGAAAGCAAACCAAAACATTCCAAATACCCACCAAAATATTTTAAAACCCGCCAAAAGGAATCCAAATGTTCCACAACCTGCCAAGACAATCAAAACAACACAAGAGAAAACAAAACATTCTGAAACACCACCAAAACATTCCGAAACACCACCAAAACATTCCGAAAACCCGCCAAAACATCATCAAAACAATTCAAAACCAACCAAAACATTCCAAAAACCAGCCAAAATATTCCGAAATCTGGCCAAAACATCATAAAAACAAATCAAAACCAACCAAAACATTCCAAAAACCCGACAAAATAGTTTAGAACCTGCCAAACCTGATCAAAACATTCTGAAAAGATGCCAAAATACTAGAAAACCAGTCAGAAGTGATCAAAACTTTCAATAACTTGCCAAAACATCATCAAAACAAATGAAAGCAAACCAAAACATTCCAAATACCCACCAAAATATTTTAAAACCCGCCAAAAGGAATCCAAATGTTCCACAACCTGCCAAGACAATCAAAACAACACAAGAGAAAACAAAACATTCTGAAACACCACCAAAACATTCCGAAACACCACCAAAACATTCCGAAAACCCGCCAAAACATCATAAAAACAATTCAAAACCAACCAAAAAATAAGAGGAACACGGCAACATATTGGCAAGCAAGAGACGGAGAACGTGACACCTTCTAGGAGGCCAAGAAGGAAGCCGCACAACACCTGCACTGTGTCTGCAACCTTCAAACTGCTTGAAGCTAGTGGCTTGCCACTGGCCTGCCTCTTCAATTGCCATTAGCATTCCAATGGAAGCTATTCTTGGACAACTTTGCTCTGCTTGCTGCTAGTTCTGCCCCAGCCTAGCATAGAGAACCTTGCTCTTGCCTTGAGGCTCTGAGATGCCAAGAACTTGTCAACTTCAAAGGGCGGGCCGGGCTACATCTACTCAGCTGCCACAGTTTCTCCTTGCTAGACCTAGTGGGAAAGCATTTTGCTGAGATGCAGAAGGCAAGAAACGCAGAATACGGAGACGCGGAGCTGTCCCAAGTGCCGCAGCCAGGCGTCTTTCCGCAGAAGGAGCGCCCTGGAGCGCACCGCAACCGGCACCCTCATCTCTGCGCAAAGAGCCAAAATATTTTAAAACCCGCCAAAACTAATCCAAAAATATTTTCAAACCCGCCAAAATAGAAAACCAGACAGAAGTCATCAATACATTCGAAAAAACCTGACAAAACATGATCAAGCCCACCAAAGCTAATCCAAACACACCAAAAACTGGGCTAAACAGAATCAAAACAAATCAAAACAAATCCAAACCTTCTAAAAACCCGCCAAAATATTTCAAAACCCGTCAAAACTAATCAAAACCTTCCGAATACCCGCCAAAACATTCCAAATACCCGCCAAAAGATTTTAAAACCCGCCAAAAAGTATCCAAACATTCCAAAACCTGCCAACACAATAAAAACAACTCAAGAGAATACAAAACATTCTAAAACCCAACCAAGACATTCCGAAAACCCGCCAAAACATCATAAAAACAAATCAAAACCAACCAAAACATTCCAAAAACCAGCCAAAATATTCCGAAAACCCGCCAAAACATCATAAAAACAAATCAAAACCAACCAAAACATTCCAAAAACCTGCCAAAATGATTTAGACCCGCAAAACTCATCAAAACATTCTGAAAAGATGCCAAAACATTAGAAAACCAGCCTGAACTGATCAAAACATTCAAAAAACTTGGCAAAACATCATAAAAACAAATCAAAACCAACCAAAACATTCCAAAAACCAGCCAAAATATTCCGAAATCTGGCCAAAACATCATAAAAACAAATCAAAACCAACCAAAACATTCCAAAAACCAGCCAAAATATTCCGAAATCTGGCCAAAACATCATAAAAACAAATCAAAACCAACCAAAACATTCCAAAAACCCGACAAAATAGTTTAGAACCTGCCAAACCTGATCAAAACATTCTGAAAAGATGCCAAAATACTAGAAAACCAGTCAGAAGTGATCAAAACTTTCAATAACTTGCCAAAACATAATCAAAACAAATGAAAGCAAACCAAAACATTCCAAATACCCACCAAAATATTTTAAAACCCGCCAAAAGGAATCCAAATGTTCCACAACCTGCCAAGACAATCAAAACAACACAAGAGAAAAAAAAACATTCTGAAACACCACCAAAACATTCCGAAACACCACCAAAACATTCCGAAAACCCGCCAAAACATCATCAAAACAATTCAAAACCAACCAAAAAATAAGAGGAACACGGCAACATATTGGCAAGCAAGAGACGGAGAACGTGACACCTTCTAGGAGGCCAAGAAGGAAGCCGCACAACACCTGCACTGTGTCTGCAACTTTCAAACTGCTAGAAGCTAGTGGCTTGCCACTGGCCTGCCTCTTCAATTGCCATTAGCATTCCAATGGAAGCTATTCTTGGACAACTTTGCTCTGCTTGCTGCTAGTTCTGCCCCAGCCTACCATAGATAACCTTGCTCTTGCCTTGAGGCTCTGAGATGCCAAGAACTTGTCAACTTCAAAGGGCGGGCCGGGCTACATCTACTCAGCTGCCACAGTTTCTCCTTGCTAGACCTAGTGGGAAAGCATTTTGCTGAGATGCAGAAGGCAAGAAACGCACAATACGGAGACGCGGAGCTGTCCCAAGTGCCGCTGCCAGGCGTCTTTCCGCAGAAGGAGCGCCCCGGAGCGCACCGCAACCGGCACCGTCACCTCTGCGCAAAGAGCCAAAATATTTTAAAACCCGCCAAAACTAATCCAAAAATATTTTCAAACCCGCCAAAATAGAAAACCAGACAGAAGTCATCAATACATTCGAAAAAACCTGACAAAACATGATCAAGCCCACCAAAGCTAATCCAAACACACCAAAAACTGGGCTAAACAGAATCAAAACAAATCAAAACAAATCCAAACCTTCTAAAAACCCGCCAAAATATTTCAAAACCCGTCAAAACTAATCAAAACCTTCCGAATACCCGCCAAAACATTCCAAATACCCGCCAAAAGATTTTAAAACCCGCCAAAAAGTATCCAAACATTCCAAAACCTGCCAACACAATAAAAACAACTCAAGAGAATACAAAACATTCTAAAACCCAACCAAGACATTCCGAAAACCCGCCAAAACATCATAAAAACAAATCAAAACCAACCAAAATATTCCAAAAACCCGCCAAAATGATTTAGACCCGCAAAACTCATCAAAACATTCTGAAAAGATGCCAAAACATTAGAAAACCAGCCTGAACTGATCAAAACATTCAAAAAACCCGCCAAAACATCATAAAAACAAATCAAAACCAACCAAAACATTCCAAAAACCAGCCAAAATATTCCGAAATCTGGCCAAAACATCATAAAAACAAATCAAAACCAACCAAAACATTCCAAAAACCAGCCAAAATATTCCGAAATCTGGCCAAAACATCATAAAAACAAATCAAAACCAACCAAAACATTCCAAAAACCCGACAAAATAGTTTAGAACCTGCCAAACCTGATCAAAACATTCTGAAAAAATGCCAAAATACTAGAAAACCAGTCAGAAGTGATCGAAACTTTCAATAACTTGCCAAAACATCATCAAAACAAATGAAAGCAAACCAAAACATTCCAAATACCCACCAAAATATTTTAAAACCCGCCAAAAGGAATCCAAATGTTCCACAACCTGCCAAGACAATCAAAACAACACAAGAGAAAACAAAACATTCTGAAACACCACCAAAACATTCCGAAACACCACCAAAACATTCCGAAAACCCGCCAAAACATCATAAAAAGAATTCAAAACCAACCAAAAAATAAGAGGAACACGGCAACATATTGGCAAGCAAGAGACGGAGAATGTGACACCTTCTAGGAGGCCAAGAAGGAAGCCGCACAACACCTGCACTGTGTCTGCAACCTTCAAACTGCTTGAAGCTAGTGGCTTGCCACTGGCCTGCCTCTTCAATTGCCATTAGCATTCCAATGGAAGCTATTCTTGGACAACTTTGCTCTGCTTGCTGCTAGTTCTGCCCCAGCCTAGCATAGAGAACCTTGCTCTTGCCTTGAGGCTCTGAGATGCCAAGAACTTGTCAACTTCAAAGGGCGGGCCGGGCTACATCTACTCAGCTGCCACAGTTTCTCCTTGCTAGACCTAGTGGGAAAGCATTTTGCTGAGATGCAGAAGGCAAGAAACGCAGAATACGGAGACGCGGAGCTGTCCCAAGTGCCGCAGCCAGGCGTCTTTCCGCAGAAGGAGCGCCCTGGAGCGCACCGCAACCGGCACCGTCATCTCTGCGCAAAGAGCCAAAATATTTTAAAACCCGCCAAAACTAATCCAAAAATATTTTCAAACCCGCCAAAATAGAAAACCAGACAGAAGTCATCAATACATTCGAAAAAACCTGACAAAACATGATCAAGCCCACCAAAGCTAATCCAAACACACCAAAAACTGGGCTAAACAGAATCAAAACAAATCAAAACAAATCCAAACCTTCTAAAAACCCGCCAAAATATTTCAAAACCCGTCAAAACTAATCAAAACCTTCCGAATACCCGCCAAAACATTCCAAATACCCACCAAAAGATTTTAAAACCCGCCAAAAAGTATCCAAACATTCCAAAACCTGCCAACACAATAAAAACAACTCAAGAGAATACAAAACATTCTAAAACCCAACCAAGACATTCCGAAAACCCGCCAAAACATCATAAAAACAAATCAAAACCAACCAAAACATTCCAAAAACCAGCCAAAATATTCCGAAATCTGGCCAAAACATCATAAAAACAAATCAAAACCAACCAAAACATTCCAAAAACCTGACAAAATAGTTTAGAACCTGCCAAACCTGATCAAAACATTCTGAAAAGATGCCAAAATACTAGAAAACCAGTCAGAAGTGATCGAAACATTCAATAACTTGCCAAAACATCATCAAAACAAATGAAAGCAAACCAAAACATTCCAAATACCCACCAAAATATTTTAAAACCCGCCAAAAGGAATCCAAACATTCCACAACCAGCCAAGACAATATAAACAACACAAGAGAAAACAAAACATTCTAAAACACCACCAAAACATTCCGAAAACCCACCAAAACATCATCAAAACAAATCAAAACCAACCAAAAAATAAGAGGAACACGGCAACATATTGGCAAGCAAGAGACGGAGAACGCGGCACCTTCTAGGAGGCCAAGAAGGAAGCCGCACAACACCTGCACTGTGTCTGCAACTTTCAAACTGCTAGAAGCTAGTGGCTTGCCACTGGCCTGCCTCTTCAATTGCCATTAGCATTCCAATGGAAGCTATTCTTGGACAACTTTGCTCTGCTTGCTGCTAGTTCTGCCCCAGCCTACCATAGAGAACCTTGCTCTTGCCTTGAGGCTCTGAGATGCCAAGAACTTGTCAACTTCAAAGGGCGGGCCGGGCTACATCTACTCAGCTGCCACAGTTTCTCCTTGCTAGACCTAGTGGGAAAGCATTTTGCTGAGATGCAGAAGGCAAGAAACGCAGAATACGGAGACGCGGAGCTGTCCCAAGTGCCGCAGCCAGGCGTCTTTCCGCAGAAGGAGCGCCCCGGAGCGCACCGCAACCGGCACCGTCATCTCTGCGCAAAGAGCCAAAATATTTTCAAACCCGCCAAAACTCATCCAAAAATATTTTCAAACCCGCCAAAATAGAAAACCAGACAGAAGTCATCAATACATTCGAAAAAACCTGACAAAACATGATCAAGCCCACCAAAGCTAATCCAAACACACCAAAAACTGGGCTAAACAGAATCAAAACAAATCAAAACAAATCCAAACCTTCTAAAAACCCGCCAAAATATTTCAAAACCCGTCAAAACTAATCAAAACCTTCCGAATACCCGCCAAAACATTCCAAATACCCGCCAAAAGATTTTAAAACCCGCCAAAAAGTATCCAAACATTCCAAAACCTGCCAACACAATAAAAACAACTCAAGAGAATACAAAACATTCTAAAACCCAACCAAGACATTCCGAAAACCCGCCAAAACATCATAAAAACAAATCAAAACCAACCAAAACATTCCAAAAACCAGCCAAAATATTCCGAAATCTGGCCAAAACATCATAAAAACAAATCAAAACCAACCAAAACATTCCAAAAACCTGCCAAAATTATTTAGACCCGCAAAACTCATCAAAACATTCTGAAAAGATGCCAAAACATTAGAAAACCAGCCTGAACTGATCAAAACATTCAAAAAACTTGGCAAAACATCATAAAAACAAATCAAAACCAACCAAAACATTCCAAAAACCAGCCAAAATATTCCGAAATCTGGCCAAAACATCATAAAAACAAATCAAAACCAACCAAAACATTCCAAAAACCAGCCAAAATATTCCGAAATCTGGCCAAAACATCATAAAAACAAATCAAAACCAACCAAAACATTCCAAAAACCCGACAAAATAGTTTAGAACCTGCCAAACCTGATCAAAACATTCTGAAAAGATGCCAAAATACTAGAAAACCAGTCAGAAGTGATCAAAACTTTCAATAACTTGCCAAAACATAATCAAAACAAATGAAAGCAAACCAAAACATTCCAAATACCCACCAAAATATTTTAAAACCCGCCAAAAGGAATCCAAATGTTCCACAACCTGCCAAGACAATCAAAACAACACAAGAGAAAACAAAACATTCTGAAACACCACCAAAACATTCCGAAACACCACCAAAACATTCCGAAAACCCGCCAAAACATCATCAAAACAATTCAAAACCAACCAAAACATTCCAAAAACCAGCCAAAATATTCCGAAATCTGGCCAAAACATCATAAAAACAAATCAAAACCAACCAAAACATTCCAAAAACCCGACAAAATAGTTTAGAACCTGCCAAACCTGATCAAAACATTCTGAAAAGATGCCAAAATACTAGAAAACCAGTCAGAAGTGATCAAAACTTTCAATAACTTGCCAAAACATAATCAAAACAAATGAAAGCAAACCAAAACATTCCAAATACCCACCAAAATATTTTAAAACCCGCCAAAAGGAATCCAAATGTTCCACAACCTGCCAAGACAATCAAAACAACACAAGAGAAAACAAAACATTCTGAAACACCACCAAAACATTCCGAAACACCACCAAAACATTCCGAAAACCCGCCAAAACATCATAAAAAGAATTCAAAACCAACCAAAAAATAAGAGGAACACGGCAACATATTGGCAAGCAAGAGACGGAGAACGTGACACCTTCTAGGAGGCCAAGAAGGAAGCCGCACAACACCTGCACTGTGTCTGCAACCTTCAAACTGCTTGAAGCTAGTGGCTTGCCACTGGCCTGCCTCTTCAATTGCCATTAGCATTCCAATGGAAGCTATTCTTGGACAACTTTGCTCTGCTTGCTGCTAGTTCTGCCCCAGCCTAGCATAGAGAACCTTGCTCTTGCCTTGAGGCTCTGAGATGCCAAGAACTTGTCAACTTCAAAGGGCGGGCCAGGCTACATCTACTCAGCTGCCACAGTTTCTCCTTGCTAGACCTAGTGGGAAAGCATTTTGCTGAGATGCAGAAGGCAAGAAACGCAGAATACGGAGACGCGGAGCTGTCCCAAGTGCCGCAGCCAGGCGTCTTTCCGCAGAAGGAGCGCCCTGGAGCGCACCGCAACCGGCACCCTCATCTCTGCGCAAAGAGCCAAAATATTTTAAAACCCGCCAAAACTAATCCAAAAATATTTTCAAACCCGCCAAAATAGAAAACCAGACAGAAGTCATCAATACATTCGAAAAAACCTGACAAAACATGATCAAGCCCACCAAAGCTAATCCAAACACACCAAAAACTGGGCTAAACAGAATCAAAACAAATCAAAACAAATCCAAACCTTCTAAAAACCCGCCAAAATATTTCAAAACCCGTCAAAACTAATCAAAACCTTCCGAATACCCGCCAAAACATTCCAAATACCCGCCAAAAGATTTTAAAACCCGCCAAAAAGTATCCAAACATTCCAAAACCTGCCAACACAATAAAAACAACTCAAGAGAATACAAAACATTCTAAAACCCAACCAAGACATTCCGAAAACCCGCCAAAACATCATAAAAACAAATCAAAACCAACCAAAACATTCCAAAAACCAGCCAAAATATTCCGAAATCTGGCCAAAACATCATAAAAACAAATCAAAACCAACCAAAACATTCCAAAAACCCGCCAAAATGATTTAGACCCGCAAAACTCATCAAAACATTCTGAAAAGATGCCAAAACATTAGAAAACCAGCCTGAACTGATCAAAACATTCAAAAAACTTGGCAAAACATCATAAAAACAAATCAAAACCAACCAAAACATTCCAAAAACCAGCGAAAATATTCCGAAATCTGGCCAAAACATCATAAAAACAAATCAAAACCAACCAAAACATTCCAAAAACCAGCCAAAATATTCCGAAATCTGGCCAAAACATCATAAAAACAAATCAAAACCAACCAAAAAATTCCAAAAACCCGACAAAATAGTTTAGAACCCGCCAAAACTGATCAAAACATTCTGAAAAGATGCCAAAATACTAGAAAACCAGTCAGAAGTGATCGAAACTTTCAATAACTTGCCAAAACATCATCAAAACAAATGAAAGCAAACCAAAACATTCCAAATACCCACCAAAATATTTTAAAACCCGCCAAAAGGAATCCAAATGTTCCACAACCTGCCAAGACAATCAAAACAACACAAGAGAAAACAAAACATTCTGAAACACCACCAAAACATTCCGAAACACCACCAAAACATTCCGAAAACCCGCCAAAACATCATAAAAAGAATTCAAAACCAACCAAAAAATAAGAGGAACACGGCAACATATTGGCAAGCAAGAGACGGAGAACGTGACACCTTCTAGGAGGCCAAGAAGGAAGCCGCACAACACCTGCACTGTGTCTGCAACCTTCAAACTGCTTGAAGCTAGTGGCTTGCCACTGGCCTGCCTCTTCAATTGCCATTAGCATTCCAATGGAAGCTATTCTTGGACAACTTTGCTCTGCTTGCTGCTAGTTCTGCCCCAGCCTAGCATAGAGAACCTTGCTCTTGCCTTGAGGCTCTGAGATGCCAAGAACTTGTCAACTTCAAAGGGCGGGCCGGGCTACATCTACTCAGCTGCCACAGTTTCTCCTTGCTAGACCTAGTGGGAAAGCATTTTGCTGAGATGCAGAAGGCAAGAAACGCAGAATACGGAGACGCGGAGCTGTCCCAAGTGCCGCAGCCAGGCGTCTTTCCGCAGAAGGAGCGCCCTGGAGCGCACCGCAACCGGCACCCTCATCTCTGCGCAAAGAGCCAAAATATTTTAAAACCCGCCAAAACTAATCCAAAAATATTTTCAAACCCGCCAAAATAGAAAACCAGACAGAAGTCATCAATACATTCGAAAAAACCTGACAAAACATGATCAAGCCCACCAAAGCTAATCCAAACACACCAAAAACTGGGCTAAACAGAATCAAAACAAATCAAAACAAATCCAAACCTTCTAAAAACCCGCCAAAATATTTCAAAACCCGTCAAAACTAATCAAAACCTTCCGAATACCCGCCAAAACATTCCAAATACCCGCCAAAAGATTTTAAAACCCGCCAAAAAGTATCCAAACATTCCAAAACCTGCCAACACAATAAAAACAACTCAAGAGAATACAAAACATTCTAAAACCCAACCAAGACATTCCGAAAACCCGCCAAAACATCATAAAAACAAATCAAAACCAACCAAAACATTCCAAAAACCAGCCAAAATATTCCGAAATCTGGCCAAAACATCATAAAAACAAATCAAAACCAACCAAAACATTCCAAAAACCCGCCAAAATGATTTAGACCCGCAAAACTCATCAAAACATTCTGAAAAGATGCCAAAACATTAGAAAACCAGCCTGAACTGATCAAAACATTCAAAAAACTTGGCAAAACATCATAAAAACAAATCAAAACCAACCAAAACATTCCAAAAACCAGCCAAAATATTCCAAAATCTGGCCAAAACATCATAAAAACAAATCAAAACCAACCAAAACATTCCAAAAACCAGCCAAAATATTCCGAAATCTGGCCAAAACATCATAAAAACAAATCAAAACCAACCAAAACATTCCAAAAACCCGACAAAATAGTTTAGAACCTGCCAAACCTGATCAAAACATTCTGAAAAGATGCCAAAATACTAGAAAACCAGTCAGAAGTGATCAAAACTTTCAATAACTTGCCAAAACATAATCAAAACAAATGAAAGCAAACCAAAACATTCCAAATACCCACCAAAATATTTTAAAACCCGCCAAAAGGAATCCAAATGTTCCACAACCTGCCAAGACAATCAAAACAACACAAGAGAAAACAAAACATTCTGAAACACCACCAAAACATTCCGAAACACCACCAAAACATTCCGAAAACCCGCCAAAACATCATCAAAACAATTCAAAACCAACCAAAACATTCCAAAAACCAGCCAAAATATTCCGAAATCTGGCCAAAACATCATAAAAACAAATCAAAACCAACCAAAACATTCCAAAAACCCGACAAAATAGTTTAGAACCTGCCAAACCTGATCAAAACATTCTGAAAAGATGCCAAAATACTAGAAAACCAGTCAGAAGTGATCAAAACTTTCAATAACTCGCCAAAACATCATCAAAACAAATGAAAGCAAACCAAAACATTCCAAATACCCACCAAAATATTTTAAAACCCGCCAAAAGGAATCCAAATGTTCCACAACCTGCCAAGACAATCAAAACAACACAAGAGAAAAAAAAACATTCTGAAACACCACCAAAACATTCCGAAACACCACCAAAACATTCCGAAAACCCGCCAAAACATCATCAAAACAATTCAAAACCAACCAAAAAATAAGAGGAACACGGCAACATATTGGCAAGCAAGAGACGGAGAACGTGACACCTTCTAGGAGGCCAAGAAGGAAGCCGCACAACACCTGCACTGTGTCTGCAACTTTCAAACTGCTAGAAGCTAGTGGCTTGCCACTGGCCTGCCTCTTCAATTGCCATTAGCATTCCAATGGAAGCTATTCTTGGACAACTTTGCTCTGCTTGCTGCTAGTTCTGCCCCAGCCTACCATAGATAACCTTGCTCTTGCCTTGAGGCTCTGAGATGCCAAGAACTTGTCAACTTCAAAGGGCGGGCCGGGCTACATCTACTCAGCTGCCACAGTTTCTCCTTGCTAGACCTAGTGGGAAAGCATTTTGCTGAGATGCAGAAGGCAAGAAACGCAGAATACGGAGACGCGGAGCTGTCCCAAGTGCCGCTGCCAGGCGTCTTTCCGCAGAAGGAGCGCCCCGGAGCGCACCGCAACCGGCACCGTCACCTCTGCGCAAAGAGCCAAAATATTTTAAAACCCGCCAAAACTAATCCAAAAATATTTTCAAACCCGCCAAAATAGAAAACCAGACAGAAGTCATCAATACATTCGAAAAAACCTGACAAAACATGATCAAGCCCACCAAAGCTAATCCAAACACACCAAAAACTGGGCTAAACAGAATCAAAACAAATCAAAACAAATCCAAACCTTCTAAAAACCCGCCAAAATATTTCAAAACCCGTCAAAACTAATCAAAACCTTCCGAATACCCGCCAAAACATTCCAAATACCCGCCAAAAGATTTTAAAACCCGCCAAAAAGTATCCAAACATTCCAAAACCTGCCAACACAATAAAAACAACTCAAGAGAATACAAAACATTCTAAAACCCAACCAAGACATTCCGAAAACCCGCCAAAACATCATAAAAACAAATCAAAACCAACCAAAATATTCCAAAAACCCGCCAAAATGATTTAGACCCGCAAAACTCATCAAAACATTCTGAAAAGATGCCAAAACATTAGAAAACCAGCCTGAACTGATCAAAACATTCAAAAAACCCGCCAAAACATCATAAAAACAAATCAAAACCAACCAAAACATTCCAAAAACCAGCCAAAATATTCCGAAATCTGGCCAAAACATCATAAAAACAAATCAAAACCAACCAAAACATTCCAAAAACCAGCCAAAATATTCCGAAATCTGGCCAAAACATCATAAAAACAAATCAAAACCAACCAAAACATTCCAAAAACCCGACAAAATAGTTTAGAACCTGCCAAACCTGATCAAAACATTCTGAAAAGATGCCAAAATACTAGAAAACCAGTCAGAAGTGATCGAAACTTTCAATAACTTGCCAAAACATCATCAAAACAAATGAAAGCAAACCAAAACATTCCAAATACCCACCAAAATATTTTAAAACCCGCCAAAAGGAATCCAAATGTTCCACAACCTGCCAAGACAATCAAAACAACACAAGAGAAAACAAAACATTCTGAAACACCACCAAAACATTCCGAAACACCACCAAAACATTCCGAAAACCCGCCAAAACATCATAAAAACAATTCAAAACCAACCAAAAAATAAGAGGAACACGGCAACATATTGGCAAGCAAGAGACGGAGAATGTGACACCTTCTAGGAGGCCAAGAAGGAAGCCGCACAACACCTGCACTGTGTCTGCAACCTTCAAACTGCTTGAAGCTAGTGGCTTGCCACTGGCCTGCCTCTTCAATTGCCATTAGCATTCCAATGGAAGCTATTCTTGGACAACTTTGCTCTGCTTGCTGCTAGTTCTGCCCCAGCCTAGCATAGAGAACCTTGCTCTTGCCTTGAGGCTCTGAGATGCCAAGAACTTGTCAACTTCAAAGGGCGGGCCGGGCTACATCTACTCAGCTGCCACAGTTTCTCCTTGCTAGACCTAGTGGGAAAGCATTTTGCTGAGATGCAGAAGGCAAGAAACGCAGAATACGGAGACGCGGAGCTGTCCCAAGTGCCGCAGCCAGGCGTCTTTCCGCAGAAGGAGCGCCCTGGAGCGCACCGCAACCGGCACCGTCATCTCTGCGCAAAGAGCCAAAATATTTTAAAACCCGCCAAAACTAATCCAAAAATATTTTCAAACCCGCCAAAATAGAAAACCAGACAGAAGTCATCAATACATTCGAAAAAACCTGACAAAACATGATCAAGCCCACCAAAGCTAATCCAAACACACCAAAAACTGGGCTAAACAGAATCAAAACAAATCAAAACAAATCCAAACCTTCTAAAAACCCGCCAAAATATTTCAAAACCCGTCAAAACTAATCAAAACCTTCCGAATACCCGCCAAAACATTCCAAATACCCACCAAAAGATTTTAAAACCCGCCAAAAAGTATCCAAACATTCCAAAACCTGCCAACACAATAAAAACAACTCAAGAGAATACAAAACATTCTAAAACCCAACCAAGACATTACGAAAACCCGCCAAAACATCATAAAAACAAATCAAAACCAACCAAAACATTCCAAAAACCAGCCAAAATATTCCGAAATCTGGCCAAAACATCATAAAAACAAATCAAAACCAACCAAAACATTCCAAAAACCTGACAAAATAGTTTAGAACCTGCCAAACCTGATCAAAACATTCTGAAAAGATGCCAAAATACTAGAAAACCAGTCAGAAGTGATCGAAACATTCAATAACTTGCCAAAATATCATCAAAACAAATGAAAGCAAACCAAAACATTCCAAATACCCACCAAAATATTTTAAAACCCGCCAAAAGGAATCCAAACATTCCACAACCTGCCAAGACAATCAAAACAACACAAGAGAAAACAAAACATTCTGAAACACCACCAAAACATTCCGAAACACCACCAAAACATTCCGAAAACCCGCCAAAACATCATCAAAACAATTCAAAACCAACCAAAAAATAAGAGGAACACGGCAACATATTGGCAAGCAAGAGACGGAGAACGTGACACCTTCTAGGAGGCCAAGAAGGAAGCCGCACAACACCTGCACTGTGTCTGCAACCTTCAAACTGCTAGAAGCTAGTGGCTTGCCACTGGCCTGCCTCTTCAATTGCCATTAGCATTCCAATGGAAGCTATTCTTGGACAACTTTGCTCTGCTTGCTGCTAGTTCTGCCCCAGCCTAGCATAGAGAACCTTGCTCTTGCCTTGAGGCTCTGAGATGCCAAGAACTTGTCAACTTCAAAGGGCGGGCCGGGCTACATCTACTCAGCTGCCACAGTTTCTCCTTGCTAGACCTAGTGGGAAAGCATTTTGCTGAGATGCAGAAGGCAAGAAACGCAGAATACGGAGACGCGGAGCTGTCCCAAGTGCCTCTGCCAGGCGTCTTTCCGCAGAAGGAGCGCCCCGGAGCGCACCGCAACCGGCACCGTCATCTCTGCGCAAAGAGCCAAAATATTTTAAAACCCGCCAAAACTAATCCAAAAATATTTTCAAACCCGCCAAAATAGAAAACCAGACAGAAGTCATCAATACATTCGAAAAAACCTGACAAAACATGATCAAGCCCACCAAAGCTAATCCAAACACACCAAAAACTGGGCTAAACAGAATCAAAACAAATCAAAACAAATCCAAACCTTCTAAAAACCCGCCAAAATATTTCAAAACCCGTCAAACTAATCAAAACCTTCCGAATACCCGCCAAAACGTTCCAAATACCCGCCAAAAGATTTTAAAACCCGCCAAAAAGTATCCAAACATTCCAAAACCTGCCAACACAATAAAAACAACTCAAGAGAATACAAAACATTCTAAAACCCAACCAAGACATTCCGAAAACCCGCCAAAACATCATAAAAACAAATCAAAACCAACCAAAATATTCCAAAAACCCGCCAAAATTATTTAGACCCGCAAAACTCATCAAAACATTCTGAAAAGATGCCAAAACATTAGAAAACCAGCCTGAACTGATCAAAACATTCAAAAAACTTGGCAAAACATCATAAAAACAAATCAAAACCAACCAAAAAATTCCAAAAACTTGACAAAATAGTTTAGAACCTGCCAAAACTGATCAAAACATTCTGAAAAGATGCCAAAATACTAGAAAACCAGTCAGAAGTGATCGAAACATTCAATAACTTGCCAAAACATAATCAAAACAAATGAAAGCAAACCAAAACATTCCAAATACCCGCCAAAAGATTTTAAAACCCGCCAAAAGGAATCCAAACATTCCACAACCAGCCAAGACAATATAAACAACACAAGAGAAAACAAAACATTCTAAAACACCACCAAAACATTCCGAAAACCCGCCAAAACATCATAAAAACAAATCAAAACCAACCAAAAAATAAGAGGAACACGGCAACATATTGGCAAGCAAGAGACGGAGAGCGCGGCACCTTCTAGGAGGCCAAGAAGAAGCCGCACAACACCTGCACTGTGTCTGCAACTTTCAAACTGCTAGAAGCTAGTGGCTTGCCACTGGCCTGCCTCTTCAATTGCCATTAGCATTCCAATGGAAGCTATTCTTGGACAACTTTGCTCTGCTTGCTGCTAGTTCTGCCCCAGCCTACCAGAGATAACCTTGCTCTTCCCTTGAGGCTCTGAGATGCCAAGAACTTGTCAACTTCAAAGGGCGGGCCGGGCTACATCTACTCAGCTGCCACAGTTTCTCCTTGCTAGACCTAGTGGGAAAGCATTTTGCTGAGATGCAGAAGGCAAGAAACGCACAATACGGAGACGCGGAGCTGTCCCAAGTGCCGCTGCCAGGCGTCTTTCCGCAGAAGGAGCGCCCCGGAGCGCACCGCAACCGGCACCGTCATCTCTGCGCAAAGAGCCAAAATATTTTCAAACCCGCCAAAACTAATCCAAAAATATTTTTAAACCCGCCAAAATAGAAAACCAGACAGAAGTGATCAATACATTCAAAAAAACCTGACAAAACATGATCAAGCCCACCAAAGCTAATCCAAACACACCAAAAACTGGGCTAAACAGAATCAAAACAAATCAAAACAAATCCAAACCTTCTAAAACCCCGCCAAAATATTTCAAAACCCGTCAAAACTAATCAAAACCTTCCGAATACCCGCCAAAACATTCCAAATACCCGCCAAAAGATTTTAAAACCCGCCAAAAAGTATCCAAACATTCCAAAACCTGCCAACACAATAAAAACAACTCAAGAGAATACAAAACATTCTAAAACCCAACCAAGACATTCCGAAAACCCGCCAAAACATCATAAAAACAAATCAAAACCAACCAAAATATTCCAAAAACCCGCCAAAATGATTTAGACCCGCAAAACTCATCAAAACATTCTGAAAAGATGCCAAAACATTAGAAAACCAGCCTGAACGGATCAAAACATTCAAAAAACTTGGCAAAACATCATAAAAACAAATCAAAACCAACCAAAACATTCCAAAAACCAGCCAAAATATTCCGAAATCTGGCCAAAACATCATAAAAACAAATCAAAACCAACCGAAACATTCCAAAAACCAGCCAAAATATTCCGAAATCTGGCCAAAACATCATAAAAACAAATCAAAACCAACCAAAACATTCCAAAAACCTGACAAAATAGTTTAGAACCCGCCAAAACTGATCAAAACATTCTGAAAAGATGCCAAAATACTATCAAACCAGTAAGAAGTGATCGAAACATTCAATAACTTGCCAAAACATCATCAAAACAAATGAAAGCAAACCAAAACATTCCAAATACCCGCCAAAAGATTTTAAAACCCACCAAAAGGAATCCAAACATTCCAAAACCTGCCAAGACAATATAAACAACACAAGAGAAAACAAAACATTCTGAAACACCACCAAAACATTCCGAAAACCCACCAAAACATCATCAAAACAAATCAAAACCAACCAAAAAATAAGAGGAACACGGCAACATATTGGCAAGCAAGAGACGGAGAACGCGGCACCTTCTAGGAGGCCAAGAAGGAAGCCGCACAACACCTGCACTGTGTCTGCAACTTTCAAACTGCTAGAAGCTAGTGGCTTGCCACTGGCCTGCCTCTTCAATTGCCATTAGCATTCCAATGGAAGCTATTCTTGGACAACTTTGCTCTGCTTGCTGCTAGTTCTGCCCCAGCCTACCATAGATAACCTTGCTCTTGCCTTGAGGCTCTGAGATGCCAAGAACTTGTCAACTTCAAAGGGCGGGCCGGGCTACATCTACTCAGCTGCCACAGTTTCTCCTTGCTAGACCTAGTGGGAAAGCATTTTGCTGAGATGCAGAAGGCAAGAAACGCAGAATACGGAGACGCGGAGCTGTCCCAAGTGCCGCTGCCAGGCGTCTTTCCGCAGAAGGAGCGCCCCGGAGCGCACCGCAACCGGCACCGTCATCTCTGCGCAAAGAGCCAAAATATTTTAAAACCCGCCAAAACTAATCCAAAAATATTTTCAAACCCGCCAAAATAGAAAACCAGACAGAAGTCATCAATACATTCGAAAAAACCTGACAAAACATGATCAAGCCCACCAAAGCTAATCCAAACACACCAAAAACTGGGCTAAACAGAATCAAAACAAATCAAAACAAATCCAAACCTTCTAAAAACCCGCCAAAATATTTCAAAACCCGTCAAAACTAATCAAAACCTTCCGAATACCCGCCAAAACATTCCAAATACCCGCCAAAAGATTTTAAAACCCGCCAAAATGAATCCAAACATTCCAAAACCTGCCAACACAATAAAAACAACTCAAGAGAATACAAAACATTCTAAAACCCAACCAAAACATTCCGAAAACCCGCCAAAACATCATAAAAACAAATCAAAACCAACCAAAATATTCCGAAAACCCGCCAAAATGATTTAGACCCGCAAAACTCATCAAAACATTCTGAAAAGATGCCAAAACATTAGAAAACCAGCCTGAACTGATCAAAACATTCAAAAAACTTGGCAAAACATCATAAAAACAAATCAAAACCAACCGAAACATTCCAAAAACCAGCCAAAATATTCCGAAATCTGGCCAAAACATCATAAAAACAAATCAAAACCAACCAAAACATTCCAAAAACCCGACAAAATAGTTTAGAACCCGCCAAAACTGATCAAAACATTCTGAAAAGATGCCAAAATACTATCAAACCAGTAAGAAGTGATCGAAACATTCAATAACTTGCCAAAACATCATCAAAACAAATGAAAGCAAACCAAAACATTCCAAATACCCGCCAAAAGATTTTAAAACCCGCCAAAAGGAATCCAAACATTCCAAAACCTGCCAAGACAATATAAACAACACAAGAGAAAACAAAACATTCTGAAACACCACCAAAACATTCCGAAAACCCACCAAAACATCATAAAAACAATTCAAAACCAACCAAAAAATAAGAGGAACACGGCAACATATTGGCAAGCAAGAGACTGAGAACGCGGCACCTTCTAGGAGGCCAAGAAGGAAGCCGCACAACACCTGCACTGTGTCTGCAACTTTCAAACTGCTAGAAGCTAGTGGCTTGCCACTGGCCTGCCTCTTCAATTGCCATTAGCATTCCAATGGAAGCTATTCTTGGACAACTTTGCTCTGCTTGCTGCTAGTTCTGCCCCAGCCTACCATAGAGAACCTTGCTCTTGCCTTGAGGCTCTGAGATGCCAAGAACTTGTCAACTTCAAAGGGCGGGCCGGGCTACATCTACTCAGCTGCCACAGTTTCTCCTTGCTAGACCTAGTGGGAAAGCATTTTGCTGAGATGCAGAAGGCAAGAAACGCACAATACGGAGACGCGGAGCTGTCCCAAGTGCCGCAGCCAGGCGTCTTTCCGCAGAAGGAGCGCCCCGGAGCGCACCGCAACCGGCACCGTCATCTCTGCGCAAAGAGCCAAAATATTTTAAAACCCGCCAAAACTAATCCAAAAATATTTTCAAACCCGCCAAAATAGAAAACCAGACAGAGGTGATCAATACATTTGAAAAAACCGGACAAAACATGATAAAGCCCACCAAAGCTAATCCAAACACACCAAAAACTGGGCTAAACAGAATCAAAACAAATCAAAACAAATCGAAACCTTCTAAAAACCGGCCAAACTATTTCAAAACCCGTCAAAACTAATCAAAACATTCCGAATACCCGCCAAAACATTCCGAACACCCGCCAAAAGGAATCCAAACATTCCAAAACCTGCCAACACAATAAAAACAACTCAAGAGAATACAAGACATTCTAAAACCCAACCAAAACATTCCGAAAACCCGCCAAAACATCATAAAAACAAATCAAAACCAACCAAAATATTCCGAAAAACCGCCAAAATAATTTGGACCCGCAAAACTCATCAAAACATTCTGAAAAGATGCCAAAACATTAGAAAACCAGCCAGAACTGATCAAAACATTCAAAAAACTTGGCAAAACATCATAAAAACAAATCAAAACCAACCAAAAAATTCCAAAAACTTGACAAAATAGTTTAGAACCTGCCAAAACTGATCAAAACATTCTGAAAAGATGCCAAATTACTAGAAAACCAGTCTGAAGTGATCGAAACTTTCAATAACTTGCCAAAACATCATCAAAACAAATGAAAGCAAACCAAAACATTCCAAATACCTGCCAAAAGATTTTAAAACCCGCCATAAGGAATCCAAACATTCCAACACCTTCCAAGACAATAAAAGCAACACAAGAGAAAACAAAACATTCTAAAACACCACCAAAACATTCCGAAAACCCACCAAAACATCATCAAAACAAATCAAAACAAACCAAACAATAGGAGGAACACGGCAACATATTGGCAAGCAAGAGACGGAGAGCGCGGCACCTTCTAGGAGGCCAAGAAGGAAGCCGCACAACACCTGCACTGTGTCTGCAACTTTCAAACTGCTAGAAGCTAGTGGCTTGCCACTGGCCTGCCTCTTCAATTGCCATTAGCATTCCAATGGAAGCTATTCTTGGACAACTTTGCTCTGCTTGCTGCTAGTTCTGCCCCAGCCTACCATAGAGAACCTTGCTCTTGCCTTGAGGCTCTGAGATGCCAAGAACTTGTCAACTTCAAAGGGCGGGCCGGGCTACATCTACTCAGCTGCCACAGTTTCTCCTTGCTAGACCTAGTGGGAAAGCATTTTGCTGAGATGCAGAAGGCAAGAAACGCAGAATACGGAGACGCGGAGCTGTCCCAAGTGCCGCTGCCAGGCGTCTTTCCGCAGAAGGAGCGCCCCCGAGCGCACCGCAACCGGCACCGTCATCTCTGCGCAAAGAGCCAAAATATTTTAAAACCCGCCAAAACTCATCCAAAAATATTTTCAAACCCGCCAAAATAGAAAACCAGACAGAGGTGATCAATACATTCGAAAAAACCTGACAAAACATGATCAAGCCCACCAAAGCTAATCCAAACACACCAAAAACTGGGCTAAACAGAATCAAAACAAATCAAAACAAATCCAAACCTTCTAAAAACCGGCCAAACTATTTCAAAACCCGTCAAAACTAATCAAAACATTCCGAATACCCGCCAAAACATTCCGAACACCCGCCAAAAGGAATCCAAACATTCCAAAACCTGCCAACACAATAAAAACAACTCAAGAGAATACAAGACATTCTAAAACCCAACCAAAACATTCCGAAAACCCGCCAAAACATCATAAAAACAAATCAAAACCAACCAAAATATTCCGAAAAACCGCCAAAATAATTTGGACCCGCAAAACTCATCAAAACATTCTGAAAAGATGCCAAAACATTAGAAAACCAGCCTGAACTGATCAAAACATTCAAAAAACTTGGCAAAACATCATAAAAACAAATCAAAACCAACCAAAAAATTCCAAAAACTTGACAAAATAGTTTAGAACCTGCCAAAACTGATCAAAACATTCTGAAAAGATGCCAAAATACTAGAAAACCAGTCTGAAGTGATCGAAACTTTCAATAACTTGCAAAAACATCATCAAAACAAATGAAAGCAAACCAAAACATTCCAAATACCCGCCAAAAGATTTTAAAACCCGCCAAAAGGAATCCAAACATTCCAACACCTTCCAAGACAATAAAAGCAACACAAGAGAAAACAAAACATTCTAAAACACCACCAAAACATTCCGAAAACCCACCAAAACATCATAAAAACAAAGCAAAACAAACCAAACAATAGGAGGAACACGGCAACATATTGGCAAGCAAGAGACTGAGAGCGCGGCACCTTCTAGGAGGCCAAGAAGGAAGCCGCACAACACCTGCACTGTGTCTGCAACTTTCAAACTGCTAGAAGCTAGTGGCTTGCCACTGGCCTGCCTCTTCAATTGCCATTAGCATTCCAATGGAAGCTATTCTTGGACAACTTTGCTCTGCTTGCTGCTAGTTCTGCCCCAGCCTACCATAGAGAACCTTGCTCTTGCCTTGAGGCTCTGAGATGCCAAGAACTTGTCAACTTCAAAGGGCGGGCCGGGCTACATCTACTCAGCTGCCACAGTTTCTCCTTGCTAGACCTAGTGGGAAAGCATTTTGCTGAGATGCAGAAGGCAAGAAACGCAGAATACGGAGACGCGGAGCTGTCCCAAGTGCCGCAGCCAGGCGTCTTTCCGCAGAAGGAGCGCCCCGGAGCGCACCGCAACCGGCACCGTCATCTCTGCGCAAAGAGCCAAAATATTTTAAAACCCGCCAAAACTAATCCAAAAATATTTTCAAACCCGCCAAAATAGAAAACCAGACAGAGGTGATCAATACATTTGAAAAAACCGGACAAAACATGATAAAGCCCACCAAAGCTAATCCAAACACACCAAAAACTGGGCTAAACAGAATCAAAACAAATCAAAACAAATCGAAACCTTCTAAAAACCGGCCAAACTATTTCAAAACCCGTCAAAACTAATCAAAACATTCCGAATACCCGCCAAAACATTCCGAACACCCGCCAAAAGGAATCCAAACATTCCAAAACCTGCCAACACAATAAAAACAACTCAAGAGAATACAAGACATTCTAAAACCCAACCAAAACATTCCGAAAACCCGCCAAAACATCATAAAAACAAATCAAAACCAACCAAAATATTCCGAAAAACCGCCAAAATAATTTGGACCCGCAAAACTCATCAAAACATTCTGAAAAGATGCCAAAACATTAGAAAACCAGCCAGAACTGATCAAAACATTCAAAAAACTTGGCAAAACATCATAAAAACAAATCAAAACCAACCAAAAAATTCCAAAAACTTGACAAAATAGTTTAGAACCTGCCAAAACTGATCAAAACATTCTGAAAAGATGCCAAATTACTAGAAAACCAGTCTGAAGTGATCGAAACTTTCAATAACTTGCCAAAACATCATCAAAACAAATGAAAGCAAACCAAAACATTCCAAATACCTGCCAAAAGATTTTAAAACCCGCCAAAAGGAATCCAAACATTCCAACACCTTCCAAGACAATAAAAGCAACACAAGAGAAAACAAAACATTCTAAAACACCACCAAAACATTCCGAAAACCCACCAAAACATCATCAAAACAAATCAAAACAAACCAAACAATAGGAGGAACACGGCAACATATTGGCAAGCAAGAGACGGAGAGCGCGGCACCTTCTAGGAGGCCAAGAAGGAAGCCGCACAACACCTGCACTGTGTCTGCAACTTTCAAACTGCTAGAAGCTAGTGGCTTGCCACTGGCCTGCCTCTTCAATTGCCATTAGCATTCCAATGGAAGCTATTCTTGGACAACTTTGCTCTGCTTGCTGCTAGTTCTGCCCCAGCCTACCAGAGATAACCTTGCTCTTCCCTTGAGGCTCTGAGATGCCAAGAACTTGTCAACTTCAAAGGGCGGGCCGGGCTACATCTACTCAGCTGCCACAGTTTCTCCTTGCTAGACCTAGTGGGAAAGCATTTTGCTGAGATGCAGAAGGCAAGAAACGCACAATACGGAGACGCGGAGCTGTCCCAAGTGCCTCTGCCAGGCGTCTTTCCGCAGAAGGAGCGCCCCCGAGCGCACCGCAAACGGCACCGTCATCTCTGCGCAAAGAGCCAAAATATTTTAAAACCCGCCAAAACTCATCCAAAAATATTTTCAAACCCGCCAAAATAGAAAACCAGACAGAGGTGATCAATACATTCGAAAAAACCGGACAAAACATGATCAAGCCCACCAAAGCTAATCCAAACACACCAAAAACTGGGCTAAACAGAATCAAAACAAATCAAAACAAATCCAAACCTTCTAAAAACCGGCCAAACTATTTCAAAACCCGTCAAAACTAATCAAAACATTCCGAATACCCGCCAAAACATTCCGAACACCCGCCAAAAGGAATCCAAACATTCCAAAACCTGCCAACACAATAAAAACAACTCAAGAGAATACAAGACATTCTAAAACCCAACCAAAACATTCCGAAAACCCGCCAAAACATCATAAAAACAAATCAAAACCAACCAAAATATTCCGAAAAACCGCCAAAATAATTTGGACCCGCAAAACTCATCAAAACATTCTGAAAAGATGCCAAAACATTAGAAAACCAGCCTGAACTGATCAAAACATTCAAAAAACTTGGCAAAACATCATAAAAACAAATCAAAACCAACCAAAAAATTCCAAAAACTTGACAAAATAGTTTAGAACCTGCCAAAACTGATCAAAACATTCTGAAAAGATGCCAAATTACTAGAAAACCAGTCTGAAGTGATCGAAACTTTCAATAACTTGCAAAAACATCATCAAAACAAATGAAAGCAAACCAAAACATTCCAAATACCCGCCAAAAGATTTTAAAACCCGCCAAAAGGAATCCAAACATTCCAACACCTTCCAAGACAATAAAAGCAACACAAGAGAAAACAAAACATTCTAAAACACCACCAAAACATTCCGAAAACCCACCAAAACATCATAAAAACAAAGCAAAACAAACCAAACAATAGGAGGAACACGGCAACATATTGGCGCGCAAGAGACGGAGAGCGCGGCACCTTCTAGGAGGCCAAGAAGGAAGCCGCACAACACCTGCACTGTGTCTGCAACTTTCAAACTGCTAGAAGCTAGTGGCTTGCCACTGGCCTGCCTCTTCAATTGCCATTAGCATTCCAATGGAAGCTATTCTTGGACAACTTTGCTCTGCTTGCTGCTAGTTCTGCCCCAGCCTACCATAGAGAACCTTGCTCTTGCCTTGAGGCTCTGAGATGCCAAGAACTTGTCAACTTCAAAGGGCGGGCCGGGCTACATCTACTCAGCTGCCACAGTTTCTCCTTGCTAGACCTAGTGGGAAAGCATTTTGCTGAGATGCAGAAGGCAAGAAACGCAGAATACAGAGACGCGGAGCTGTCCCAAGTGCCTCTGCCAGGCGTCTTTCCGCAGAAGGAGGGCCCCGGAGCGCACCGCAACCGGCACCGTCATCTCTGCGCAAAGAGACAAAATATTTTAAAACCCGCCAAAACTCATCCAAAAATATTTTCAAACCCGCCAAAATAGAAAACCAGACAGAGGTGATCAATACATTTGAAAAAACCGGACAAAACATGATAAAGCCCACCAAAGCTAATCCAAACACACCAAAAACTGGGCTAAACAGAATCAAAACAAATCAAAACAAATCCAAACCTTCTAAAAACCGGCCAAACTATTTCAAAACCCGTCAAAACTAATCAAAACATTCCGAATACCCGCCAAAACATTCCGAACACCCGCCAAAAGGAATCCAAACATTCCAAAACCTGCCAACACAATAAAAACAACTCAAGAGAATACAAAACATTCTAAAACCCAACCAAAACATTCCGAAAACCCGCCAAAACATCATAAAAACAAATCAAAACCAACCAAAATATTCCGAAAACCCGCCAAAATAATTTGGACCCGCAAAACTCATCAAAACATTCTGAAAAGATGCCAAAACATTAGAAAACCAGCCTGAACTGATCAAAACATTCAAAAAACTTGGCAAAACATCATAAAAACAAATCAAAACCAACCAAAAAATTCCAAAAACTTGACAAAATAGTTTAGAACCTGCCAAAACTGATCAAAACATTCTGAAAAGATGCCAAATTACTAGAAAACCAGTCAGAAGTGATCGAAACTTTCAATAACTTGCCAAAACATCATCAAAACAAATGAAAGCAAACCAAAACATTCCAAATACCCGCCAAAAGATTTTAAAACCCGCCAAAAGGAATCCAAACATTCCAACACCTTCCAAGACAATAAAAGCAACACAAGAGAAAACAAAACATTCTAAAACACCACCAAAACATTCCGAAAACCCACCAAAACATCATAAAAACAAAGCAAAACAAACCAAACAATAGGAGGAACACGGCAACATATTGGCCCGCAAGAGACGGAGAGCGCGGCACCTTCTAGGAGGCCAAGAAGGGAGCCGCACAACACCTGCACTGTGTCTGCAACTTTCAAACTGCTAGAAGCTAGTGGCTTGCCACTGGCCTGCCTCTTCAATTGCCATTAGCATTCCAATGGAAGGTATTCTTGGACAACTTTGCTCTGCTTGCTGCTAGTTCTGCCCCAGCCTACCATAGATAACCTTGCTCTTGCCTTGAGGCTCTGAGATGCCAAGAACTTGTCAACTTCAAAGGGCGGGCCGGGCTACATCTACTCAGCTGCCACAGTTTCTCCTTGCTAGACCTAGTGGGAAAGCATTTTGCTGAGATGCAGAAGGCAAGAAACGCAGAATACGGAGACGCGGAGCTGTCCCAAGTGCCGCTGCCAGGCGTCTTTCCGCAGAAGGAGCGCCCCCGAGCGCACCGCAACCGGCACCGTCATCTCTGCGCAAAGAGCCAAAATATTTTAAAACCCGCCAAAACTAATCCAAAAATATTTTCAAACCCGCCAAAATAGAAAACCAGACAGAGGTGATCAATACATTTGAAAAAACCGGACAAAACATGATAAAGCCCACCAAAGCTAATCCAAACACACCAAAAACTGGGCTAAACAGAATCAAAACAAATCAAAACAAATCGAAACCTTCTAAAAACCGGCCAAACTATTTCAAAACCCGTCAAAACTAATCAAAACATTCCGAATACCCGCCAAAACATTCCGAACACCCGCCAAAAGGAATCCAAACATTCCAAAACCTGCCAACACAATAAAAACAACTCAAGAGAATACAAGACATTCTAAAACCCAACCAAAACATTCCGAAAACCCGCCAAAACATCATAAAAACAAATCAAAACCAACCAAAATATTCCGAAAAACCGCCAAAATAATTTGGACCCGCAAAACTCATCAAAACATTCTGAAAAGATGCCAAAACATTAGAAAACCAGCCAGAACTGATCAAAACATTCAAAAAACTTGGCAAAACATCATAAAAACAAATCAAAACCAACCAAAAAATTCCAAAAACTTGACAAAATAGTTTAGAACCTGCCAAAACTGATCAAAACATTCTGAAAAGATGCCAAATTACTAGAAAACCAGTCTGAAGTGATCGAAACTTTCAATAACTTGCCAAAACATCATCAAAACAAATGAAAGCAAACCAAAACATTCCAAATACCTGCCAAAAGATTTTAAAACCCGCCAAAAGGAATCCAAACATTCCAACACCTTCCAAGACAATAAAAGCAACACAAGAGAAAACAAAACATTCTAAAACACCACCAAAACATTCCGAAAACCCACCAAAACATCATCAAAACAAATCAAAACAAACCAAACAATAGGAGGAACACGGCAACATATTGGCAAGCAAGAGACGGAGAGCGCGGCACCTTCTAGGAGGCCAAGAAGGAAGCCGCACAACACCTGCACTGTGTCTGCAACTTTCAAACTGCTAGAAGCTAGTGGCTTGCCACTGGCCTGCCTCTTCAATTGCCATTAGCATTCCAATGGAAGCTATTCTTGGACAACTTTGCTCTGCTTGCTGCTAGTTCTGCCCCAGCCTACCATAGAGAACCTTGCTCTTGCCTTGAGGCTCTGAGATGCCAAGAACTTGTCAACTTCAAAGGGCGGGCCGGGCTACATCTACTCAGCTGCCACAGTTTCTCCTTGCTAGACCTAGTGGGAAAGCATTTTGCTGAGATGCAGAAGGCAAGAAACGCAGAATACGGAGACGCGGAGCTGTCCCAAGTGCCTCTGCCAGGCGTCTTTCCGCAGAAGGAGCGCCCCCGAGCGCACCGCAAACGGCACCGTCATCTCTGCGCAAAGAGCCAAAATATTTTAAAACCCGCCAAAACTCATCCAAAAATATTTTCAAACCCGCCAAAATAGAAAACCAGACAGAGGTGATCAATACATTCGAAAAAACCGGACAAAACATGATCAAGCCCACCAAAGCTAATCCAAACACACCAAAAACTGGGCTAAACAGAATCAAAACAAATCAAAACAAATCCAAACCTTCTAAAAACCGGCCAAACTATTTCAAAACCCGTCAAAACTAATCAAAACATTCCGAATACCCGCCAAAACATTCCGAACACCCGCCAAAAGGAATCCAAACATTCCAAAACCTGCCAACACAATAAAAACAACTCAAGAGAATACAAGACATTCTAAAACCCAACCAAAACATTCCGAAAACCCGCCAAAACATCATAAAAACAAATCAAAACCAACCAAAATATTCCGAAAAACCGCCAAAATAATTTGGACCCGCAAAACTCATCAAAACATTCTGAAAAGATGCCAAAACATTAGAAAACCAGCCTGAACTGATCAAAACATTCAAAAAACTTGGCAAAACATCATAAAAACAAATCAAAACCAACCAAAAAATTCCAAAAACTTGACAAAATAGTTTAGAACCTGCCAAAACTGATCAAAACATTCTGAAAAGATGCCAAATTACTAGAAAACCAGTCTGAAGTGATCGAAACTTTCAATAACTTGCAAAAACATCATCAAAACAAATGAAAGCAAACCAAAACATTCCAAATACCCGCCAAAAGATTTTAAAACCCGCCAAAAGGAATCCAAACATTCCAACACCTTCCAAGACAATAAAAGCAACACAAGAGAAAACAAAACATTCTAAAACACCACCAAAACATTCCGAAAACCCACCAAAACATCATAAAAACAAAGCAAAACAAACCAAACAATAGGAGGAACACGGCAACATATTGGCGCGCAAGAGACGGAGAGCGCGGCACCTTCTAGGAGGCCAAGAAGGAAGCCGCACAACACCTGCACTGTGTCTGCAACTTTCAAACTGCTAGAAGCTAGTGGCTTGCCACTGGCCTGCCTCTTCAATTGCCATTAGCATTCCAATGGAAGCTATTCTTGGACAACTTTGCTCTGCTTGCTGCTAGTTCTGCCCCAGCCTACCATAGAGAACCTTGCTCTTGCCTTGAGGCTCTGAGATGCCAAGAACTTGTCAACTTCAAAGGGCGGGCCGGGCTACATCTACTCAGCTGCCACAGTTTCTCCTTGCTAGACCTAGTGGGAAAGCATTTTGCTGAGATGCAGAAGGCAAGAAACGCAGAATACAGAGACGCGGAGCTGTCCCAAGTGCCTCTGCCAGGCGTCTTTCCGCAGAAGGAGGGCCCCGGAGCGCACCGCAACCGGCACCGTCATCTCTGCGCAAAGAGACAAAATATTTTAAAACCCGCCAAAACTCATCCAAAAATATTTTCAAACCCGCCAAAATAGAAAACCAGACAGAGGTGATCAATACATTCGAAAAAACCGGACAAAACATGATCAAGCCCACCAAAGCTAATCCAAACACACCAAAAACTGGGCTAAACAGAATCAAAACAAATCAAAACAAATCCAAACCTTCTAAAAACCGGCCAAACTATTTCAAAACCCGTCAAAACTAATCAAAACATTCCGAATACCCGCCAAAACATTCCGAACACCCGCCAAAAGGAATCCAAACATTCCAAAACCTGCCAACACAATAAAAACAACTCAAGAGAATACAAAACATTCTAAAACCCAACCAAAACATTCCGAAAACCCGCCAAAACATCATAAAAACAAATCAAAACCAACCAAAATATTCCGAAAACCCGCCAAAATAATTTGGACCCGCAAAACTCATCAAAACATTCTGAAAAGATGCCAAAACATTAGAAAACCAGCCTGAACTGATCAAAACATTCAAAAAACTTGGCAAAACATCATAAAAACAAATCAAAACCAACCAAAAAATTCCAAAAACTTGACAAAATAGTTTAGAACCTGCCAAAACTGATCAAAACATTCTGAAAAGATGCCAAATTACTAGAAAACCAGTCAGAAGTGATCGAAACTTTCAATAACTTGCCAAAACATCATCAAAACAAATGAAAGCAAACCAAAACATTCCAAATACCCGCCAAAAGATTTTAAAACCCGCCAAAAGGAATCCAAACATTCCAACACCTTCCAAGACAATAAAAGCAACACAAGAGAAAACAAAACATTCTAAAACACCACCAAAACATTCCGAAAACCCACCAAAACATCATAAAAACAAAGCAAAACAAACCAAACAATAGGAGGAACACGGCAACATATTGGCCCGCAAGAGACGGAGAGCGCGGCACCTTCTAGGAGGCCAAGAAGGGAGCCGCACAACACCTGCACTGTGTCTGCAACTTTCAAACTGCTAGAAGCTAGTGGCTTGCCACTGGCCTGCCTCTTCAATTGCCATTAGCATTCCAATGGAAGGTATTCTTGGACAACTTTGCTCTGCTTGCTGCTAGTTCTGCCCCAGCCTACCATAGATAACCTTGCTCTTGCCTTGAGGCTCTGAGATGCCAAGAACTTGTCAACTTCAAAGGGCGGGCCGGGCTACATCTACTCAGCTGCCACAGTTTCTCCTTGCTAGACCTAGTGGGAAAGCATTTTGCTGAGATGCAGAAGGCAAGAAACGCAGAATACGGAGACGCGGAGCTGTCCCAAGTGCCTCTGCCAGGCGTCTTTCCGCAGAAGGAGCGCCCCGGAGCGCACCGCAACCGGCACCGTCATCTCTGCGCAAAGAGCCAAAATATTTTCAAACCCGCCAAAACTCATCCAAAAATATTTTCAAACCCGCCAAAATAGAAAACCAGACAGAGGTGATCAATACATTCGAAAAAACCGGACAAAACATGATCAAGCCCACCAAAGCTAATCCAAACACACCAAAAACTGGGCTAAACAGAATCAAAACAAATCAAAACAAATCCAAACCTTCTAAAAACCGGCCAAACTATTTCAAAACCCGTCAAAACTAATCAAAACATTCCGAATACCCGCCAAAACATTCCGAACACCCGCCAAAAGGAATCCAAACATTCCAAAACCTGCTAACACAATAAAAACAACTCAAGAGAATACAAGACATTCTAAAACCCAACCAAAACATTCCGAAAACCCGCCAAAACATCATAAAAACAAATCAAAACCAACCAAAATATTCCGAAAAACCGCCAAAATAATTTGGACCCGCAAAACTCATCAAAACATTCTGAAAAGATGCCAAAACATTAGAAAACCAGCCAGAACTGATCAAAACATTCAAAAAACTTGGCAAAACATCATAAAAACAAATCAAAACCAACCAAAAAATTCCAAAAACTTGACAAAATAGTTTAGAACCTGCCAAAACTGATCAAAACATTCTGAAAAGATGCCAAAATACTAGAAAACCAGTCAGAAGTGATCGAAACTTTCAATAACTTGCCAAAACATCATCAAAACAAATGAAAGCAAACCAAAACATTCCAAATACCTGCCAAAATATTTTAAAACCCGCCAAAAGGAATCCAAACATTCCAACACCTTCCAAGACAATAAAAGCAACACAAGAGAAAACAAAACATTCTAAAACACCACCAAAACATTCCGAAAACCCACCAAAACATCATCAAAACAAAGCAAAACAAACCAAACAATAGGAGGAACACGGCAACATATTGGCAAGCAAGAGACGGAGAGCGCGGCACCTTCTAGGAGGCCAAGAAGGAAGCCGCACAACACCTGCACTGTGTCTGCAACTTTCAAACTGCTAGAAGCTAGTGGCTTGCCACTGGCCTGCCTCTTCAATTGCCATTAGCATTCCAATGGAAGCTATTCTTGGACAACTTTGCTCTGCTTGCTGCTAGTTCTGCCCCAGCCTACCATAGAGAACCTTGCTCTTGCCTTGAGTCTCTGAGATGCCAAGAACTTGTCAACTTCAAAGGGCGGGCCGGGCTACATCTACTCAGCTGCCACAGTTTCTCCTTGCTAGACCTAGTGGGAAAGCATTTTGCTGAGATGCAGAAGGCAAGAAACGCAGAATACGGAGACGCGGAGCTGTCCCAAGTGCCTCTGCCAGGCGTCTTTCCGCAGAAGGAGGGCCCCGGAGCGCACCGCAACCGGCACCGTCATCTCTGCGCAAAGAGCCAAAATATTTTAAAACCCGCCAAAACTCATCCAAAAATATTTTCAAACCCGCCAAAATAGAAAACCAGACAGAGGTGATCAATACATTCGAAAAAACCGGACAAAACATGATAAAGCCCACCAAAGCTAATCCAAACACACCAAAAACTGGGCTAAACAGAATCAAAACAAATCAAAACAAATCGAAACCTTCTAAAAACCGGCCAAACTATTTCAAAACCCGTCAAAACTAATCAAAACATTCCGAATACCCGCCAAAACATTCCGAACACCCGCCAAAAGGAATCCAAACATTCCAAAACCTGCCAACACAATAAAAACAACTCAAGAGAATACAAAACATTCTAAAACCCAACCAAAACATTCCGAAAACCCGCCAAAACATCATAAAAACAAATCAAAACCAACCAAAATATTCCGAAAAACCGCCAAAATAATTTGGACCCGCAAAACTCATCAAAACATTCTGAAAAGATGCCAAAACATTAGAAAACCAGCCTGAACTGATCAAAACATTCAAAAAACTTGGCAAAACATCATAAAAACAAATCAAAACCAACCAAAAAATTCCAAAAACTTGACAAAATAGTTTAGAACCTGCCAAAACTGATCAAAACATTCTGAAAAGATGCCAAATTACTAGAAAACCAGTCAGAAGTGATCGAAACTTTCAATAACTTGCCAAAACATCATCAAAACAAATGAAAGCAAACCAAAACATTCCAAATACCCGCCAAAAGATTTTAAAACCCGCCAAAAGGAATCCAAACATTCCAACACCTTCCAAGACAATAAAAGCAACACAAGAGAAAACAAAACATTCTAAAACACCACCAAAACATTCCGAAAACCCACCAAAACATCATAAAAACAAAGCAAAACAAACCAAACAATAGGAGGAACACGGCAACATATTGGCAAGCAAGAGACGGAGAGCGCGGCACCTTCTAGGAGGCCAAGAAGGAAGCCGCACAACACCTGCACTGTGTCTGCAACTTTCAAACTGCTAGAAGCTAGTGGCTTGCCACTGGCCTGCCTCTTCAATTGCCATTAGCATTCCAATGGAAGCTATTCTTGGACAACTTTGCTCTGCTTGCTGCTAGTTCTGCCCCAGCCTACCATAGATAACCTTGCTCTTGCCTTGAGGCTCTGAGATGCCAAGAACTTGTCAACTTCAAAGGGCGGGCCGGGCTACATCTACTCAGCTGCCACAGTTTCTCCTTGCTAGACCTAGTGGGAAAGCATTTTGCTGAGATGCAGAAGGCAAGAAACGCAGAATACGGAGACGCGGAGCTGTCCCAAGTGCCTCTGCCAGGCGTCTTTCCGCAGAAGGAGGGCCCCGGAGCGCACCGCAACCGGCACCGTCATCTCTGCGCAAAGAGCCAAAATATTTTAAAACCCGCCAAAACTCATCCAAAAATATTTTCAAACCCGCCAAAATAGAAAACCAGACAGAGGTGATCAATACATTCGAAAAAACCGGACAAAACATGATAAAGCCCACCAAAGCTAATCCAAACACACCAAAAACTGGGCTAAACAGAATCAAAACAAATCAAAACAAATCGAAACCTTCTAAAAACCGGCCAAACTATTTCAAAACCCGTCAAAACTAATCAAAACATTCCGAATACCCGCCAAAACATTCCGAACACCCGCCAAAAGGAATCCAAACATTCCAAAACCTGCCAACACAATAAAAACAACTCAAGAGAATACAAAACATTCTAAAACCCAACCAAAACATTCCGAAAACCCGCCAAAACATCATAAAAACAAATCAAAACCAACCAAAATATTCCGAAAAACCGCCAAAATAATTTGGACCCGCAAAACTCATCAAAACATTCTGAAAAGATGCCAAAACATTAGAAAACCAGCCTGAACTGATCAAAACATTCAAAAAACTTGGCAAAACATCATAAAAACAAATCAAAACCAACCAAAAAATTCCAAAAACTTGACAAAATAGTTTAGAACCTGCCAAAACTGATCAAAACATTCTGAAAAGATGCCAAATTACTAGAAAACCAGTCAGAAGTGATCGAAACTTTCAATAACTTGCCAAAACATCATCAAAACAAATGAAAGCAAACCAAAACATTCCAAATACCCGCCAAAAGATTTTAAAACCCGCCAAAAGGAATCCAAACATTCCAACACCTTCCAAGACAATAAAAGCAACACAAGAGAAAACAAAACATTCTAAAACACCACCAAAACATTCCGAAAACCCACCAAAACATCATAAAAACAAAGCAAAACAAACCAAACAATAGGAGGAACACGGCAACATATTGGCAAGCAAGAGACGGAGAGCGCGGCACCTTCTAGGAGGCCAAGAAGGAAGCCGCACAACACCTGCACTGTGTCTGCAACTTTCAAACTGCTAGAAGCTAGTGGCTTGCCACTGGCCTGCCTCTTCAATTGCCATTAGCATTCCAATGGAAGCTATTCTTGGACAACTTTGCTCTGCTTGCTGCTAGTTCTGCCCCAGCCTACCATAGATAACCTTGCTCTTGCCTTGAGGCTCTGAGATGCCAAGAACTTGTCAACTTCAAAGGGCGGGCCGGGCTACATCTACTCAGCTGCCACAGTTTCTCCTTGCTAGACCTAGTGGGAAAGCATTTTGCTGAGATGCAGAAGGCAAGAAACGCAGAATACAGAGACACGGAGCTGTCCCAAGTGCCTCTGCCAGGCGTCTTTCCGCAGAAGGAGCGCCCCGGAGCGCACCGCAACCGGCACCGTCATCTCTGCGCAAAGAGCCAAAATATTTTCAAACCCGCCAAAACTCATCCAAAAATATTTTCAAACCCGCCAAAATAGAAAACCAGACAGAGGTGATCAATACATTCGAAAAAACCGGACAAAACATGATCAAGCCCACCAAAGCTAATCCAAACACACCAAAAACTGGGCTAAACAGAATCAAAACAAATCAAAACAAATCGAAACCTTCTAAAAACCGGCCAAACTATTTCAAAACCCGTCAAAACTAATCAAAACATTCCGAATACCCGCCAAAACATTCCGAACACCCGCCAAAAGGAATCCAAACATTCCAAAACCTGCCAACACAATAAAAACAACTCAAGAGAATACAAGACATTCTAAAACCCAACCAAAACATTCCGAAAACCCGCCAAAACATCATAAAAACAAATCAAAACCAACCAAAATATTCCGAAAAACCGCCAAAATAATTTGGACCCGCAAAACTCATCAAAACATTCTGAAAAGATGCCAAAACATTAGAAAACCAGCCTGAACTGATCAAAACATTCAAAAAACTTGGCAAAACATCATAAAAACAAATCAAAACCAACCAAAAAATTCCAAAAACTTGACAAAATAGTTTAGAACCTGCCAAAACTGATCAAAACATTCTGAAAAGATGCCAAAATACTAGAAAACCAGTCAGAAGTGATCGAAACTTTCAATAACTTGCCAAAACATCATCAAAACAAATGAAAGCAAACCAAAACATTCCAAATACCTGCCAAAAGATTTTAAAACCCGCCAAAAGGAATCCAAACATTCCAACACCTTCCAAGACAATAAAAGCAACACAAGAGAAAACAAAACATTCTAAAACACCACCAAAACATTCTGAAAACCCGACAAAACATCATAAAAACAAAGCAAAACAAACCAAACAATAGGAGGAACACGGCAACATATTGGCAAGCAAGAGACGGAGAGCGCGGCACCTTCTAGGAGGCCAAGAAGGAAGCCGCACAACAACTGCACTGTGTCTGCAACTTTCAAACTGCTAGAAGCTAGTGGCTTGCCACTGGCCTGCCTCTTCAATTGCCATTAGCATTCCAATGGAAGCTATTCTTGGACAACTTTGCTCTGCTTGCTGCTAGTTCTGCCCCAGCCTACCATAGATAACCTTGCTCTTCCCTTGAGGCTCTGAGATGCCAAGAACTTGTCAACTTCAAAGGGCGGGCCGGGCTACATCTACTCAGCTGCCACAGTTTCTCCTTGCTAGACCTAGTGGGAAAGCATTTTGCTGAGATGCAGAAGGCAAGAAACGCAGAATACGGAGACGCGGAGCTGTCCCAAGTGCCTCTGCCAGGCGTCTTTCCGCAGAAGGAGGGCCCCGGAGCGCACCGCAACCGGCACCGTCATCTCTGCGCAAAGAGCCAAAATATTTTAAAACCCGCCAAAACTCATCCAAAAATATTTTCAAACCCGCCAAAATAGAAAACCAGACAGAGGTGATCAATACATTCGAAAAAACCGGACAAAACATGATCAAGCCCACCAAAGCTAATCCAAACACACCAAAAACTGGGCTAAACAGAATCAAAACAAATCAAAACAAATCGAAACCTTCTAAAAACCGGCCAAACTATTTCAAAACCCGTCAAAACTAATCAAAACATTCCGAATACCCGCCAAAACATTCCGAACACCCGCCAAAAGGAATCCAAACATTCCAAAACCTGCCAACACAATAAAAACAACTCAAGAGAATACAAGACATTCTAAAACCCAACCAAAACATTCCGAAAACCCGCCAAAACATCATAAAAACAAATCAAAACCAACCAAAATATTCCGAAAAACCGCCAAAATAATTTGGACCCGCAAAACTCATCAAAACATTCTGAAAAGATGCCAAAACATTAGAAAACCAGCCTGAACTGATCAAAACATTCAAAAAACTTGGCAAAACATCATAAAAACAAATCAAAACCAACCAAAAAATTCCAAAAACTTGACAAAATAGTTTAGAACCTGCCAAAACTGATCAAAACATTCTGAAAAGATGCCAAAATACTAGAAAACCAGTCAGAAGTGATCGAAACTTTCAATAACTTGCCAAAACATCATCAAAACAAATGAAAGCAAACCAAAACATTCCAAATACCTGCCAAAAGATTTTAAAACCCGCCAAAAGGAATCCAAACATTCCAACACCTTCCAAGACAATAAAAGCAACACAAGAGAAAACAAAACATTCTAAAACACCACCAAAACATTCCGAAAACCCACCAAAACATCATCAAAACAAATCAAAACAAACCAAACAATAGGAGGAACACGGCAACATATTGGCAAGCAAGAGACGGAGAGCGCGGCACCTTCTAGGAGGCCAAGAAGGAAGCCGCACAACACCTGCACTGTGTCTGCAACTTTCAAACTGCTAGAAGCTAGTGGCTTGCCACTGGCCTGCCTCTTCAATTGCCATTAGCATTCCAATGGAAGCTATTCTTGGACAACTTTGCTCTGCTTGCTGCTAGTTCTGCCCCAGCCTACCATAGAGAACCTTGCTCTTCCCTTGAGGCTCTGAGATGCCAAGAACTTGTCAACTTCAAAGGGCGGGCCGGGCTACATCTACTCAGCTGCCACAGTTTCTCCTTGCTAGACCTAGTGGGAAAGCATTTTGCTGAGATGCAGAAGGCAAGAAACGCAGAATACGGAGACGCGGAGCTGTCCCAAGTGCCGCTGCCAGGCGTCTTTCCGCAGAAGGAGCGCCCCCGAGCGCACCGCAACCGGCACCGTCATCTCTGCGCAAAGAGCCAAAATATTTTAAAACCCGCCAAAACTCATCCAAAAATATTTTCAAACCCGCCAAAATAGAAAACCAGACAGAGGTGATCAATACATTCGAAAAAACCGGACAAAACATGATCAAGCCCACCAAAGCTAATCCAAACACACCAAAAACTGGGCTAAACAGAATCAAAACAAATCAAAACAAATCGAAACCTTCTAAAAACCGGCCAAACTATTTCAAAACCCGTCAAAACTAATCAAAACATTCCGAATACCCGCCAAAACATTCCGAACACCCGCCAAAAGGAATCCAAACATTCCAAAACCTGCCAACACAATAAAAACAACTCAAGAGAATACAAGACATTCTAAAACCCAACCAAAACATTCCGAAAACCCGCCAAAACATCATAAAAACAAATCAAAACCAACCAAAATATTCCGAAAAACCGCCAAAATAATTTGGACCCGCAAAACTCATCAAAACATTCTGAAAAGATGCCAAAACATTAGAAAACCAGCCTGAACTGATCAAAACATTCAAAAAACTTGGCAAAACATCATAAAAACAAATCAAAACCAACCAAAAAATTCCAAAAACTTGACAAAATAGTTTAGAACCTGCCAAAACTGATCAAAACATTCTGAAAAGATGCCAAATTACTAGAAAACCAGTCTGAAGTGATCGAAACTTTCAATAACTTGCAAAAACATCATCAAAACAAATGAAAGCAAACCAAAACATTCCAAATACCCGCCAAAAGATTTTAAAACCCGCCAAAAGGAATCCAAACATTCCAACACCTTCCAAGACAATAAAAGCAACACAAGAGAAAACAAAACATTCTAAAACACCACCAAAACATTCCGAAAACCCACCAAAACATCATAAAAACAAAGCAAAACAAACCAAACAATAGGAGGAACACGGCAACATATTGGCGCGCAAGAGACGGAGAGCGCGGCACCTTCTAGGAGGCCAAGAAGGAAGCCGCACAACACCTGCACTGTGTCTGCAACTTTCAAACTGCTAGAAGCTAGTGGCTTGCCACTGGCCTGCCTCTTCAATTGCCATTAGCATTCCAATGGAAGCTATTCTTGGACAACTTTGCTCTGCTTGCTGCTAGTTCTGCCCCAGCCTACCATAGAGAACCTTGCTCTTGCCTTGAGGCTCTGAGATGCCAAGAACTTGTCAACTTCAAAGGGCGGGCCGGGCTACATCTACTCAGCTGCCACAGTTTCTCCTTGCTAGACCTAGTGGGAAAGCATTTTGCTGAGATGCAGAAGGCAAGAAACGCAGAATACAGAGACGCGGAGCTGTCCCAAGTGCCTCTGCCAGGCGTCTTTCCGCAGAAGGAGGGCCCCGGAGCGCACCGCAACCGGCACCGTCATCTCTGCGCAAAGAGCCAAAATATTTTCAAACCCGCCAAAACTCATCCAAAAATATTTTCAAACCCGCCAAAATAGAAAACCAGACAGAGGTGATCAATACATTCGAAAAAACCGGACAAAACATGATCAAGCCCACCAAAGCTAATCCAAACACACCAAAAACTGGGCTAAACAGAATCAAAACAAATCAAAACAAATCCAAACCTTCTAAAAACCGGCCAAACTATTTCAAAACCCGTCAAAACTAATCAAAACATTCCGAATACCCGCCAAAACATTCCGAACACCCGCCAAAAGGAATCCAAACATTCCAAAACCTGCCAACACAATAAAAACAACTCAAGAGAATACAAGACATTCTAAAACCCAACCAAAACATTCCGAAAACCCGCCAAAACATCATAAAAACAAATCAAAACCAACCAAAATATTCCGAAAAACCGCCAAAATAATTTGGACCCGCAAAACTCATCAAAACATTCTGAAAAGATGCCAAAACATTAGAAAACCAGCCTGAACTGATCAAAACATTCAAAAAACTTGGCAAAACATCATAAAAACAAATCAAAACCAACCAAAAAATTCCAAAAACTTGACAAAATAGTTTAGAACCTGCCAAAACTGATCAAAACATTCTGAAAAGATGCCAAAATACTAGAAAACCAGTCAGAAGTGATCGAAACTTTCAATAACTTGCCAAAACATCATCAAAACAAATGAAAGCAAACCAAAACATTCCAAATACCTGCCAAAAGATTTTAAAACCCGCCAAAAGGAATCCAAACATTCCAACACCTTCCAAGACAATAAAAGCAACACAAGAGAAAACAAAACATTCTAAAACACCACCAAAACATTCTGAAAACCCGACAAAACATCATAAAAACAAAGCAAAACAAACCAAACAATAGGAGGAACACGGCAACATATTGGCAAGCAAGAGACGGAGAGCGCGGCACCTTCTAGGAGGCCAAGAAGGAAGCCGCACAACAACTGCACTGTGTCTGCAACTTTCAAACTGCTAGAAGCTAGTGGCTTGCCACTGGCCTGCCTCTTCAATTGCCATTAGCATTCCAATGGAAGCTATTCTTGGACAACTTTGCTCTGCTTGCTGCTAGTTCTGCCCCAGCCTACCATAGATAACCTTGCTCTTCCCTTGAGGCTCTGAGATGCCAAGAACTTGTCAACTTCAAAGGGCGGGCCGGGCTACATCTACTCAGCTGCCACAGTTTCTCCTTGCTAGACCTAGTGGGAAAGCATTTTGCTGAGATGCAGAAGGCAAGAAACGCAGAATACGGAGACGCGGAGCTGTCCCAAGTGCCTCTGCCAGGCGTCTTTCCGCAGAAGGAGGGCCCCGGAGCGCACCGCAACCGGCACCGTCATCTCTGCGCAAAGAGCCAAAATATTTTCAAACCCGCCAAAACTCATCCAAAAATATTTTCAAACCCGCCAAAATAGAAAACCAGACAGAGGTGATCAATACATTCGAAAAAACCGGACAAAACATGATCAAGCCCACCAAAGCTAATCCAAACACACCAAAAACTGGGCTAAACAGAATCAAAACAAATCAAAACAAATCGAAACCTTCTAAAAACCGGCCAAACTATTTCAAAACCCGTCAAAACTAATCAAAACATTCCGAATACCCGCCAAAACATTCCGAACACCCGCCAAAAGGAATCCAAACATTCCAAAACCTGCCAACACAATAAAAACAACTCAAGAGAATACAAGACATTCTAAAACCCAACCAAAACATTCCGAAAACCCGCCAAAACATCATAAAAACAAATCAAAACCAACCAAAATATTCCGAAAAACCGCCAAAATAATTTGGACCCGCAAAACTCATCAAAACATTCTGAAAAGATGCCAAAACATTAGAAAACCAGCCTGAACTGATCAAAACATTCAAAAAACTTGGCAAAACATCATAAAAACAAATCAAAACCAACCAAAAAATTCCAAAAACTTGACAAAATAGTTTAGAACCTGCCAAAACTGATCAAAACATTCTGAAAAGATGCCAAATTACTAGAAAACCAGTCTGAAGTGATCGAAACTTTCAATAACTTGCCAAAACATCATCAAAACAAATGAAAGCAAACCAAAACATTCCAAATACCCGCCAAAAGATTTTAAAACCCGCCAAAAGGAATCCAAACATTCCAACACCTTCCAAGACAATAAAAGCAACACAAGAGAAAACAAAACATTCTAAAACACCACCAAAACATTCCGAAAACCCACCAAAACATCATAAAAACAAAGCAAAACAAACCAAACAATAGGAGGAACACGGCAACATATTGGCCCGCAAGAGACGGAGAGCGCGGCACCTTCTAGGAGGCCAAGAAGGGAGCCGCACAACACCTGCACTGTGTCTGCAACTTTCAAACTGCTAGAAGCTAGTGGCTTGCCACTGGCCTGCCTCTTCAATTGCCATTAGCATTCCAATGGAAGGTATTCTTGGACAACTTTGCTCTGCTTGCTGCTAGTTCTGCCCCAGCCTACCATAGAGAACCTTGCTCTTGCCTTGAGGCTCTGAGATGCCAAGAACTTGTCAACTTCAAAGGGCGGGCCGGGCTACATCTACTCAGCTGCCACAGTTTCTCCTTGCTAGACCTAGTGGGAAAGCATTTTGCTGAGATGCAGAAGGCAAGAAACGCAGAATACGGAGACGCGGAGCTGTCCCAAGTGCCTCTGCCAGGCGTCTTTCCGCAGAAGGAGCGCCCCGGAGCGCACCGCAACCGGCACCGTCATCTCTGCGCAAAGAGCCAAAATATTTTCAAACCCGCCAAAACTCATCCAAAAATATTTTCAAACCCGCCAAAATAGAAAACCAGACAGAGGTGATCAATACATTCGAAAAAACCGGACAAAACATGATCAAGCCCACCAAAGCTAATCCAAACACACCAAAAACTGGGCTAAACAGAATCAAAACAAATCAAAACAAATCGAAACCTTCTAAAAACCGGCCAAACTATTTCAAAACCCGTCAAAACTAATCAAAACATTCCGAATACCCGCCAAAACATTCCGAACACCCGCCAAAAGGAATCCAAACATTCCAAAACCTGCTAACACAATAAAAACAACTCAAGAGAATACAAGACATTCTAAAACCCAACCAAAACATTCCGAAAACCCGCCAAAACATCATAAAAACAAATCAAAACCAACCAAAATATTCCGAAAAACCGCCAAAATAATTTGGACCCGCAAAACTCATCAAAACATTCTGAAAAGATGCCAAAACATTAGAAAACCAGCCTGAACTGATCAAAACATTCAAAAAACTTGGCAAAACATCATAAAAACAAATCAAAACCAACCAAAAAATTCCAAAAACTTGACAAAATAGTTTAGAACCTGCCAAAACTGATCAAAACATTCTGAAAAGATGCCAAAATACTAGAAAACCAGTCAGAAGTGATCGAAACTTTCAATAACTTGCCAAAACATCATCAAAACAAATGAAAGCAAACCAAAACATTCCAAATACCTGCCAAAAGATTTTAAAACCCGCCAAAAGGAATCCAAACATTCCAACACCTTCCAAGACAATAAAAGCAACACAAGAGAAAACAAAACATTCTAAAACACCACCAAAACATTCCGAAAACCCACCAAAACATCATCAAAACAAATCAAAACAAACCAAACAATAGGAGGAACACGGCAACATATTGGCAAGCAAGAGACGGAGAGCGCGGCACCTTCTAGGAGGCCAAGAAGGAAGCCGCACAACACCTGCACTGTGTCTGCAACTTTCAAACTGCTAGAAGCTAGTGGCTTGCCACTGGCCTGCCTCTTCAATTGCCATTAGCATTCCAATGGAAGCTATTCTTGGACAACTTTGCTCTGCTTGCTGCTAGTTCTGCCCCAGCCTACCATAGAGAACCTTGCTCTTGCCTTGAGTCTCTGAGATGCCAAGAACTTGTCAACTTCAAAGGGCGGGCCGGGCTACATCTACTCAGCTGCCACAGTTTCTCCTTGCTAGACCTAGTGGGAAAGCATTTTGCTGAGATGCAGAAGGCAAGAAACGCAGAATACGGAGACGCGGAGCTGTCCCAAGTGCCTCTGCCAGGCGTCTTTCCGCAGAAGGAGGGCCCCGGAGCGCACCGCAACCGGCACCGTCATCTCTGCGCAAAGAGCCAAAATATTTTAAAACCCGCCAAAACTCATCCAAAAATATTTTCAAACCCGCCAAAATAGAAAACCAGACAGAGGTGATCAATACATTCGAAAAAACCGGACAAAACATGATCAAGCCCACCAAAGCTAATCCAAACACACCAAAAACTGGGCTAAACAGAATCAAAACAAATCAAAACAAATCCAAACCTTCTAAAAACCGGCCAAACTATTTCAAAACCCGTCAAAACTAATCAAAACATTCCGAATACCCGCCAAAACATTCCGAACACCCGCCAAAAGGAATCCAAACATTCCAAAACCTGCCAACACAATAAAAACAACTCAAGAGAATACAAAACATTCTAAAACCCAACCAAAACATTCCGAAAACCCGCCAAAACATCATAAAAACAAATCAAAACCAACCAAAATATTCCGAAAAACCGCCAAAATAATTTGGACCCGCAAAACTCATCAAAACATTCTGAAAAGATGCCAAAACATTAGAAAACCAGCCTGAACTGATCAAAACATTCAAAAAACTTGGCAAAACATCATAAAAACAAATCAAAACCAACCAAAAAATTCCAAAAACTTGACAAAATAGTTTAGAACCTGCCAAAACTGATCAAAACATTCTGAAAAGATGCCAAATTACTAGAAAACCAGTCAGAAGTGATCGAAACTTTCAATAACTTGCCAAAACATCATCAAAACAAATGAAAGCAAACCAAAACATTCCAAATACCCGCCAAAAGATTTTAAAACCCGCCAAAAGGAATCCAAACATTCCAACACCTTCCAAGACAATAAAAGCAACACAAGAGAAAACAAAACATTCTAAAACACCACCAAAACATTCCGAAAACCCACCAAAACATCATAAAAACAAAGCAAAACAAACCAAACAATAGGAGGAACACGGCAACATATTGGCAAGCAAGAGACGGAGAGCGCGGCACCTTCTAGGAGGCCAAGAAAGAAGCCGCACAACACCTGCACTGTGTCTGCAACTTTCAAACTGCTAGAAGCTAGTGGCTTGCCACTGGCCTGCCTCTTCAATTGCCATTAGCATTCCAATGGAAGCTATTCTTGGACAACTTTGCTCTGCTTGCTGCTAGTTCTGCCCCAGCCTACCATAGATAACCTTGCTCTTGCCTTGAGGCTCTGAGATGCCAAGAACTTGTCAACTTCAAAGGGCGGGCCGGGCTACATCTACTCAGCTGCCACAGTTTCTCCTTGCTAGACCTAGTGGGAAAGCATTTTGCTGAGATGCAGAAGGCAAGAAACGCAGAATACAGAGACGCGGAGCTGTCCCAAGTGCCTCTGCCAGGCGTCTTTCCGCAGAAGGAGCGCCCCGGAGCGCACCGCAACCGGCACCGTCATCTCTGCGCAAAGAGCCAAAATATTTTAAAACCCGCCAAAACTCATCCAAAAATATTTTCAAACCCGCCAAAATAGAAAACCAGACAGAGGTGATCAATACATTCGAAAAAACTGGACAAAACATGATAAAGCCCACCAAAGCTAATCCAAACACACCAAAAACTGGGCTAAACAGAATCAAAACAAATCAAAACAAATCGAAACCTTCTAAAAACCGGCCAAACTATTTCAAAACCCGTCAAAACTAATCAAAACATTCCGAATACCCGCCAAAACATTCCGAACACCCGCCAAAAGGAATCCAAACATTCCAAAACCTGCCAACACAATAAAAACAACTCAAGAGAATGCAAAACATTCTAAAACCCAACCAAAACATTCCGAAAACCCGCCAAAACATCATAAAAACAAATCAAAACCAACCAAAATATTCCGAAAACCCGCCAAAATAATTTGGACCCGCAAAACTCATCAAAACATTCTGAAAAGATGCCAAAACATTAGAAAACCAGCCTGAACTGATCAAAACATTCAAAAAACTTGGCAAAACATCATAAAAACAAATCAAAACCAACCAAAAAATTCCAAAAACTTGACAAAATAGTTTAGAACCTGCCAAAACTGATCAAAACATTCTGAAAAGATGCCAAATTACTAGAAAACCAGTCAGAAGTGATCGAAACTTTCAATAACTTGCCAAAACATCATCAAAACAAATGAAAGCAAACCAAAACATTCCAAATACCTGCCAAAAGATTTTAAAACCCGCCAAAAGGAATCCAAACATTCCAACACCTTCCAAGACAATAAAAGCAACACAAGAGAAAACAAAACATTCTAAAACACCACCAAAACATTCCGAAAACCCACCAAAACATCATAAAAACAAAGCAAAACAAACCAAACAATAGGAGGAACACGGCAACATATTGGCGCGCAAGAGACGGAGAGCACGGCACCTTCTAGGAGGCCAAGAAGGAAGCCGCACAACACCTGCACTGTGTCTGCAACTTTCAAACTGCTAGAAGCTAGTGGCTTGCCACTGGCCTGCCTCTTCAATTGCCATTAGCATTCCAATGGAGCTATTCTTGGACAACTTTGCTCTGCTTGCTGCTAGTTCTGCCCCAGCCTACCATAGATAACCTTGCTCTTGCCTTGAGGCTCTGAGATGCCAAGAACTTGTCAACTTCAAAGGGCGGGCCGGGCTACATCTACTCAGCTGCCACAGTTTCTCCTTGCTAGACCTAGTGGGAAAGCATTTTGCTGAGATGCAGAAGGCAAGAAACGCAGAATACGGAGACGCGGAGCTGTCCCAAGTGCCGCTGCCAGGCGTCTTTCCGCAGAAGGAGCGCCCCGGAGCGCACCGCAACCGGCACCGTCATCTCTGCGCAAAGAGCCAAAATATTTTAAAACCCGCCAAAACTAATCCAAAAATATTTTCAAACCCGCCAAAATAGAAAACCGGACGGAAGTGATCAATACATTCGAAAAAACCGGACAAAACATGATCAAGCCCACCAAAGCTAATCCAAACACACCAAAAACTGGGCTAAACAGAATCAAAACAAATCAAAACAAATCGAAACCTTCTAAAAACCGGCCAAACTATTTCAAAACCCGTCAAAACTAATCAAAACATTCCGAATACCCGCCAAAACATTCCGAACACCCGCCAAAAGGAATCCAAACATTCCAAAACCTGCCAACACAATAAAAACAACTCAAGAGAATACAAAACATTCTAAAACCCAACCAAAACATTCCGAAAACCCGCCAAAACATCATAAAAACAAATCAAAACCAACCAAAATATTCCGAAAAACCGCCAAAATAATTTGGACCCGCAAAACTCATCAAAACATTCTGAAAAGATGCCAAAACATTAGAAAACCAGCCTGAACTGATCAAAACATTCAAAAAACTTGGCAAAACATCATAAAAACAAATCAAAACCAACCAAAAAATTCCAAAAACTTGACAAAATAGTTTAGAACCTGCCAAAACTGATCAAAACATTCTGAAAAGATGCCAAATTACTAGAAAACCAGTCAGAAGTGATCGAAACTTTCAATAACTTGCCAAAACATCATCAAAACAAATGAAAGCAAACCAAAACATTCCAAATACCCGCCAAAAGATTTTAAAACCCGCCAAAAGGAATCCAAACATTCCAACACCTTCCAAGACAATAAAAGCAACACAAGAGAAAACAAAACATTCTAAAACACCACCAAAACATTCCGAAAACCCACCAAAACATCATAAAAACAAAGCAAAACAAACCAAACAATAGGAGGAACACGGCAACATATTGGCCCGCAAGAGACGGAGAGCGCGGCACCTTCTAGGAGGCCAAGAAGGAAGCCGCACAACACCTGCACTGTGTCTGCAACTTTCAAACTGCTAGAAGCTAGTGGCTTGCCACTGGCCTGCCTCTTCAATTGCCATTAGCATTCCAATGGAAGCTATTCTTGGACAACTTTGCTCTGCTTGCTGCTAGTTCTGCCCCAGCCTACCATAGATAACCTTGCTCTTGCCTTGAGGCTCTGAGATGCCAAGAACTTGTCAACTTCAAAGGGCGGGCCGGGCTACATCTACTCAGCTGCCACAGTTTCTCCTTGCTAGACCTAGTGGGAAAGCATTTTGCTGAGATGCAGAAGGCAAGAAACGCAGAATACAGAGACGCGGAGCTGTCCCAAGTGCCTCTGCCAGGCGTCTTTCCGCAGAAGGAGCGCCCCGGAGCGCACCGCAACCGGCACCGTCATCTCTGCGCAAAGAGCCAAAATATTTTCAAACCCGCCAAAACTCATCCAAAAATATTTTCAAACCCGCCAAAATAGAAAACCAGACAGAGGTGATCAATACATTCGAAAAAACCGGACAAAACATGATCAAGCCCACCAAAGCTAATCCAAACACACCAAAAACTGGGCTAAACAGAATCAAAACAAATCAAAACAAATCGAAACCTTCTAAAAACCGGCCAAACTATTTCAAAACCCGTCAAAACTAATCAAAACATTCCGAATACCCGCCAAAACATTCCGAACACCCGCCAAAAGGAATCCAAACATTCCAAAACCTGCCAACACAATAAAAACAACTCAAGAGAATACAAGACATTCTAAAACCCAACCAAAACATTCCGAAAACCCGCCAAAACATCATAAAAACAAATCAAAACCAACCAAAATATTCCGAAAAACCGCCAAAATAATTTGGACCCGCAAAACTCATCAAAACATTCTGAAAAGATGCCAAAACATTAGAAAACCAGCCTGAACTGATCAAAACATTCAAAAAACTTGGCAAAACATCATAAAAACAAATCAAAACCAACCAAAAAATTCCAAAAACTTGACAAAATAGTTTAGAACCTGCCAAAACTGATCAAAACATTCTGAAAAGATGCCAAATTACTAGAAAACCAGTCAGAAGTGATCGAAACTTTCAATAACTTGCCAAAACATCATCAAAACAAATGAAAGCAAACCAAAACATTCCAAATACCTGCCAAAAGATTTTAAAACCCGCCAAAAGGAATCCAAACGTTCCAACACCTTCCAAGACAATAAAAGCAACACAAGAGAAAACAAAACATTCTAAAACACCACCAAAACATTCTGAAAACCCGACAAAACATCATAAAAACAAAGCAAAACAAACCAAACAATAGGAGGAACACGGCAACATATTGGCAAGCAAGAGACGGAGAGCGCGGCACCTTCTAGGAGGCCAAGAAGGAAGCCGCACAACACCTGCACTGTGTCTGCAACTTTCAAACTGCTAGAAGCTAGTGGCTTGCCACTGGCCTGCCTCTTCAATTGCCATTAGCATTCCAATGGAAGCTATTCTTGGACAACTTTGCTCTGCTTGCTGCTAGTTCTGCCCCAGCCTACCATAGATAACCTTGCTCTTCCCTTGAGGCTCTGAGATGCCAAGAACTTGTCAACTTCAAAGGGCGGGCCGGGCTACATCTACTCAGCTGCCACAGTTTCTCCTTGCTAGACCTAGTGGGAAAGCATTTTGCTGAGATGCAGAAGGCAAGAAACGCAGAATACGGAGACGCGGAGCTGTCCCAAGTGCCTCTGCCAGGCGTCTTTCCGCAGAAGGAGGGCCCCGGAGCGCACCGCAACCGGCACCGTCATCTCTGCGCAAAGAGCCAAAATATTTTCAAACCCGCCAAAACTCATCCAAAAATATTTTCAAACCCGCCAAAATAGAAAACCAGACAGAGGTGATCAATACATTTGAAAAAACCGGACAAAACATGATCAAGCCCACCAAAGCTAATCCAAACACACCAAAAACTGGGCTAAACAGAATCAAAACAAATCAAAACAAATCCAAACCTTCTAAAAACCGGCCAAACTATTTCAAAACCCGTCAAAACTAATCAAAACATTCCGAATACCCGCCAAAACATTCCGAACACCCGCCAAAAGGAATCCAAACATTCCAAAACCTGCCAACACAATAAAAACAACTCAAGAGAATACAAGACATTCTAAAACCCAACCAAAACATTCCGAAAACCCGCCAAAACATCATAAAAACAAATCAAAACCAACCAAAATATTCCGAAAACCCGCCAAAATAATTTGGACCCGCAAAACTCATCAAAACATTCTGAAAAGATGCCAAAACATTAGAAAACCAGCCTGAACTGATCAAAACATTCAAAAAACTTGGCAAAACATCATAAAAACAAATCAAAACCAACCAAAAAATTCCAAAAACTTGACAAAATAGTTTAGAACCTGCCAAAACTGATCAAAACATTCTGAAAAGATGCCAAATTACTAGAAAACCAGTCAGAAGTGATCGAAACTTTCAATAACTTGCCAAAACATCATCAAAACAAATGAAAGCAAACCAAAACATTCCAAATACCCGCCAAAAGATTTTAAAACCCGCCAAAAGGAATCCAAACATTCCAACACCTTCCAAGACAATAAAAGCAACACAAGAGAAAACAAAACATTCTAAAACACCACCAAAACATTCCGAAAACCCACCAAAACATCATAAAAACAAAGCAAAACAAACCAAACAATAGGAGGAACACGGCAACATATTGGCCCGCAAGAGACGGAGAGCGCGGCACCTTCTAGGAGGCCAAGAAGGAAGCCGCACAACACCTGCACTGTGTCTGCAACTTTCAAACTGCTAGAAGCTAGTGGCTTGCCACTGGCCTGCCTCTTCAATTGCCATTAGCATTCCAATGGAAGCTATTCTTGGACAACTTTGCTCTGCTTGCTGCTAGTTCTGCCCCAGCCTACCATAGATAACCTTGCTCTTGCCTTGAGGCTCTGAGATGCCAAGAACTTGTCAACTTCAAAGGGCGGGCCGGGCTACATCTACTCAGCTGCCACAGTTTCTCCTTGCTAGACCTAGTGGGAAAGCATTTTGCTGAGATGCAGAAGGCAAGAAACGCAGAATACAGAGACGCGGAGCTGTCCCAAGTGCCTCTGCCAGGCGTCTTTCCGCAGAAGGAGCGCCCCGGAGCGCACCGCAACCGGCACCGTCATCTCTGCGCAAAGAGCCAAAATATTTTCAAACCCGCCAAAACTCATCCAAAAATATTTTCAAACCCGCCAAAATAGAAAACCAGACAGAGGTGATCAATACATTCGAAAAAACCGGACAAAACATGATCAAGCCCACCAAAGCTAATCCAAACACACCAAAAACTGGGCTAAACAGAATCAAAACAAATCAAAACAAATCCAAACCTTCTAAAAACCGGCCAAACTATTTCAAAACCCGTCAAAACTAATCAAAACATTCCGAATACCCGCCAAAACATTCCGAACACCCGCCAAAAGGAATCCAAACATTCCAAAACCTGCCAACACAATAAAAACAACTCAAGAGAATACAAGACATTCTAAAACCCAACCAAAACATTCCGAAAACCCGCCAAAACATCATAAAAACAAATCAAAACCAACCAAAATATTCCGAAAAACCGCCAAAATAATTTGGACCCGCAAAACTCATCAAAACATTCTGAAAAGATGCCAAAACATTAGAAAACCAGCCTGAACTGATCAAAACATTCAAAAAACTTGGCAATACATCATAAAAACAAATCAAAACCAACCAAAAAATTCCAAAAACTTGACAAAATAGTTTAGAACCTGCCAAAACTGATCAAAACATTCTGAAAAGATGCCAAAATACTAGAAAACCAGTCAGAAGTGATCGAAACTTTCAATAACTTGCCAAAACATCATCAAAACAAATGAAAGCAAACCAAAACATTCCAAATACCTGCCAAAAGATTTTAAAACCCGCCAAAAGGAATCCAAACGTTCCAACACCTTCCAAGACAATAAAAGCAACACAAGAGAAAACAAAACATTCTAAAACACCACCAAAACATTCTGAAAACCCGACAAAACATCATAAAAACAAAGCAAAACAAACCAAACAATAGGAGGAACACGGCAACATATTGGCAAGCAAGAGACGGAGAGCGCGGCACCTTCTAGGAGGCCAAGAAGGAAGCCGCACAACACCTGCACTGTGTCTGCAACTTTCAAACTGCTAGAAGCTAGTGGCTTGCCACTGGCCTGCCTCTTCAATTGCCATTAGCATTCCAATGGAAGCTATTCTTGGACAACTTTGCTCTGCTTGCTGCTAGTTCTGCCCCAGCCTACCATAGATAACCTTGCTCTTCCCTTGAGGCTCTGAGATGCCAAGAACTTGTCAACTTCAAAGGGCGGGCCGGGCTACATCTACTCAGCTGCCACAGTTTCTCCTTGCTAGACCTAGTGGGAAAGCATTTTGCTGAGATGCAGAAGGCAAGAAACGCAGAATACGGAGACGCGGAGCTGTCCCAAGTGCCTCTGCCAGGCGTCTTTCCGCAGAAGGAGGGCCCCGGAGCGCACCGCAACCGGCACCGTCATCTCTGCGCAAAGAGCCAAAATATTTTCAAACCCGCCAAAACTCATCCAAAAATATTTTCAAACCCGCCAAAATAGAAAACCAGACAGAGGTGATCAATACATTCGAAAAAACCGGACAAAACATGATCAAGCCCACCAAAGCTAATCCAAACACACCAAAAACTGGGCTAAACAGAATCAAAACAAATCAAAACAAATCGAAACCTTCTAAAAACCGGCCAAACTATTTCAAAACCCGTCAAAACTAATCAAAACCTTCCGAATACCCGCCAAAACATTCCGAACACCCGCCAAAAGGAATCCAAACATTCCAAAACCTGCCAACACAATAAAAACAACTCAAGAGAATACAAGACATTCTAAAACCCAACCAAAACATTCCGAAAACCCGCCAAAACATCATAAAAACAAATCAAAACCAACCAAAATATTCCGAAAAACCGCCAAAATAATTTGGACCCGCAAAACTCATCAAAACATTCTGAAAAGATGCCAAAACATTAGAAAACCAGCCAGAACTGATCAAAACATTCAAAAAACTTGGCAAAACATCATAAAAACAAATCAAAACCAACCAAAAAATTCCAAAAACTTGACAAAATAGTTTAGAACCTGCCAAAACTGATCAAAACATTCTGAAAAGATGCCAAAATACTAGAAAACCAGTCAGAAGTGATCGAAACTTTCAATAACTTGCCAAAACATCATCAAAACAAATGAAAGCAAACCAAAACATTCCAAATACCTGCCAAAATATTTTAAAACCCGCCAAAAGGAATCCAAACATTCCAACACCTTCCAAGACAATAAAAGCAACACAAGAGAAAACAAAACATTCTAAAACACCACCAAAACATTCCGAAAACCCACCAAAACATCATCAAAACAAATCAAAACAAACCAAACAATAGGAGGAACACGGCAACATATTGGCAAGCAAGAGACGGAGAGCGCAGCACCTTCTAGGAGGCCAAGAAGGAAGCCGCACAACACCTGCACTGTGTCTGCAACTTTCAAACTGCTAGAAGCTAGTGGCTTGCCACTGGCCTGCCTCTTCAATTGCCATTAGCATTCCAATGGAAGCTATTCTTGGACAACTTTGCTCTGCTTGCTGCTAGTTCTGCCCCAGCCTACCATAGAGAACCTTGCTCTTCCCTTGAGGCTCTGAGATGCCAAGAACTTGTCAACTTCAAAGGGCGGGCCGGGCTACGTCTACTCAGCTGCCACAGTTTCTCCTTGCTAGACCTAGTGGGAAAGCATTTTGCTGAGATGCAGAAGGCAAGAAACGCAGAATACGGAGACGCGGAGCTGTCCCAAGTGCCTCTGCCAGGCGTCTTTCCGCAGAAGGAGGGCCCCGGAGCGCACCGCAACCGGCACCGTCATCTCTACGCAAAGAGCCAAAATATTTTAAAACCCGCCAAAACTCATCCAAAAATATTTTCAAACCCGCCAAAATAGAAAACCAGACAGAGGTGATCAATACATTCGAAAAAACTGGACAAAACATGATAAAGCCCACCAAAGCTAATCCAAACACACCAAAAACTGGGCTAAACAGAATCAAAACAAATCAAAACAAATCGAAACCTTCTAAAAACCGGCCAAACTATTTCAAAACCCGTCAAAACTAATCAAAACATTCCGAATACCCGCCAAAACATTCCGAACACCCGCCAAAAGGAATCCAAACATTCCAAAACCTGCCAACACAATAAAAACAACTCAAGAGAATGCAAAACATTCTAAAACCCAACCAAAACATTCCGAAAACCCGCCAAAACATCATAAAAACAAATCAAAACCAACCAAAATATTCCGAAAACCCGCCAAAATAATTTGGACCCGCAAAACTCATCAAAACATTCTGAAAAGATGCCAAAACATTAGAAAACCAGCCTGAACTGATCAAAACATTCAAAAAACTTGGCAAAACATCATAAAAACAAATCAAAACCAACCAAAAAATTCCAAAAACTTGACAAAATAGTTTAGAACCTGCCAAAACTGATCAAAACATTCTGAAAAGATGCCAAATTACTAGAAAACCAGTCAGAAGTGATCGAAACTTTCAATAACTTGCCAAAACATCATCAAAACAAATGAAAGCAAACCAAAACATTCCAAATACGCGCCAAAAGATTTTAAAACCCGCCAAAAGGAATCCAAACATTCCAACACCTTCCAAGACAATAAAAGCAACACAAGAGAAAACAAAACATTCTAAAACACCACCAAAACATTCCGAAAACCCACCAAAACATCATAAAAACAAAGCAAAACAAACCAAACAATAGGAGGAACACGGCAACATATTGGCGCGCAAGAGACGGAGAGCACGGCACCTTCTAGGAGGCCAAGAAGGAAGCCGCACAACACCTGCACTGTGTCTGCAACTTTCAAACTGCTAGAAGCTAGTGGCTTGCCACTGGCCTGCCTCTTCAATTGCCATTAGCATTCCAATGGAGCTATTCTTGGACAACTTTGCTCTGCTTGCTGCTAGTTCTGCCCCAGCCTACCATAGATAACCTTGCTCTTGCCTTGAGGCTCTGAGATGCCAAGAACTTGTCAACTTCAAAGGGCGGGCCGGGCTACATCTACTCAGCTGCCACAGTTTCTCCTTGCTAGACCTAGTGGGAAAGCATTTTGCTGAGATGCAGAAGGCAAGAAACGCAGAATACGGAGACGCGGAGCTGTCCCAAGTGCCGCTGCCAGGCGTCTTTCCGCAGAAGTAGCGCCCCCGGAGCGCACCGCAACCGGCACCGTCATCTCTGCGCAAAGAGCCAAAATATTTTAAAACCCGCCAAAACTCATCCAAAAATATTTTCAAACCCGCCAAAATAGAAAACCAGACAGAGGTGATCAATACATTTGAAAAAACCGGACAAAACATGATCAAGCCCACCAAAGCTAATCCAAACACACCAAAAACTGGGCTAAACAGAATCAAAACAAATCAAAACAAATCGAAACCTTCTAAAAACCGGCCAAACTATTTCAAAACCCGTCAAAACTAATCAAAACATTCCGAATACCCGCCAAAACATTCCGAACACCCGCCAAAAGGAATCCAAACATTCCAAAACCTGCCAACACAATAAAAACAACTCAAGAGAATACAAAACATTCTAAAACCCAACCAAGACATTCCGAAAACCCGCCAAAACATCATAAAAACAAATCAAAACCAACCAAAATATTCCGAAAACCCGCCAAAATAATTTGGACCCGCAAAACTCATCAAAACATTCTGAAAAGATGCCAAAACATTAGAAAACCAGCCAGAACTGATCAAAACATTCAAAAAACTTGGCAAAACATCATAAAAACAAATCAAAACCAACCAAAAAATTCCAAAAACTTGACAAAATAGTTTAGAACCTGCCAAAACTGATCAAAACATTCTGAAAAGATGCCAAAATACTAGAAAACCAGTCAGAAGTGATCGAAACTTTCAATAACTTGCCAAAACATCATCAAAACAAATGAAAGCAAACCAAAACATTCCAAATACCTGCCAAAAGATTTTAAAACCCGCCAAAAGGAATCCAAACATTCCAACACCTTCCAAGACAATAAAAGCAACACAAGAGAAAACAAAACATTCTAAAACACCACCAAAACATTCCGAAAACCCACCAAAACATCATAAAAACAAAGCAAAACAAACCAAACAATAGGAGGAACACGGCAACATATTGGCGCGCAAGAGACGGAGAGCGCGGCACCTTCTAGGAGGCCAAGAAGGAAGCCGCACAACACCTGCACTGTGTCTGCAACTTTCAAACTGCTAGAAGCTAGTGGCTTGCCACTGGCCTGCCTCTTCAATTGCCATTAGCATTCCAATGGAAGCTATTCTTGGACAACTTTGCTCTGCTTGCTGCTAGTTCTGCCCCAGCCTACCATAGATAACCTTGCTCTTGCCTTGAGGCTCTGAGATGCCAAGAACTTGTCAACTTCAAAGGGCGGGCCGGGCTACATCTACTCAGCTGCCACAGTTTCTCCTTGCTAGACCTAGTGGGAAAGCATTTTGCTGAGATGCAGAAGGCAAGAAACGCAGAATACGGAGACGCGGAGCTGTCCCAAGTGCCTCTGCCAGGCGTCTTTCCGCAGAAGGAGCGCCCCGGAGCGCACCGCAACCGGCACCGTCATCTCTGCGCAAAGAGCCAAAATATTTTCAAACCCGCCAAAACTCATCCAAAAATATTTTCAAACCCGCCAAAATAGAAAACCAGACAGAGGTGATCAATACATTCGAAAAAACCTGACAAAACATGATAAAGCCCACCAAAGCTAATCCAAACACACCAAAAACTGGGCTAAACAGAATCAAAACAAATCAAAACAAATCGAAACCTTCTAAAAACCGGCCAAACTATTTCAAAACCCGTCAAAACTAATCAAAACATTCCGAATACCCGCCAAAACATTCCGAACACCCGCCAAAAGGAATCCAAACATTCCAAAACCTGCCAACACAATAAAAACAACTCAAGAGAATGCAAAACATTCTAAAACCCAACCAAAACATTCCGAAAACCCGCCAAAACATCATAAAAACAAATCAAAACCAACCAAAATATTCCGAAAACCCGCCAAAATAATTTGGACCCGCAAAACTCATCAAAACATTCTGAAAAGATGCCAAAACATTAGAAAACCAGCCTGAACTGATCAAAACATTCAAAAAACTTGGCAAAACATCATAAAAACAAATCAAAACCAACCAAAAAATTCCAAAAACTTGACAAAATAGTTTAGAACCTGCCAAAACTGATCAAAACATTCTGAAAAGATGCCAAATTACTAGAAAACCAGTCTGAAGTGATCGAAACTTTCAATAACTTGCCAAAACATCATCAAAACAAATGAAAGCAAACCAAAACATTCCAAATACCCGCCAAAAGATTTTAAAACCCGCCAAAAGGAATCCAAACATTCCAACACCTTCCAAGACAATAAAAGCAACACAAGAGAAAACAAAACATTCTAAAACACCACCAAAACATTCCGAAAACCCACCAAAACATCATAAAAACAAAGCAAAACAAACCAAACAATAGGAGGAACACGGCAACATATTGGCAAGCAAGAGACGGAGAGCGCGGCACCTTCTAGGAGGCCAAGAAGGAAGCCGCACAACACCTGCACTGTGTCTGCAACTTTCAAACTGCTAGAAGCTAGTGGCTTGCCACTGGCCTGCCTCTTCAATTGCCATTAGCATTCCAATGGAGCTATTCTTGGACAACTTTGCTCTGCTTGCTGCTAGTTCTGCCCCAGCCTACCATAGATAACCTTGCTCTTGCCTTGAGGCTCTGAGATGCCAAGAACTTGTCAACTTCAAAGGGCGGGCCGGGCTACATCTACTCAGCTGCCACAGTTTCTCCTTGCTAGACCTAGTGGGAAAGCATTTTGCTGAGATGCAGAAGGCAAGAAACGCAGAATACGGAGACGCGGAGCTGTCCCAAGTGCCTCTGCCAGGCGTCTTTCCGCAGAAGGAGGGCCCCGGAGCGCACCGCAACCGGCACCGTCATCTCTGCGCAAAGAGCCAAAATATTTTCAAACCCGCCAAAACTCATCCAAAAATATTTTCAAACCCGCCAAAATAGAAAACCAGACAGAGGTGATCAATACATTCGAAAAAACCGGACAAAACATGATCAAGCCCACCAAAGCTAATCCAAACACACCAAAAACTGGGCTAAACAGAATCAAAACAAATCAAAACAAATCCAAACCTTCTAAAAACCGGCCAAACTATTTCAAAACCCGTCAAAACTAATCAAAACATTCCGAATACCCGCCAAAACATTCCGAACACCCGCCAAAAGGAATCCAAACATTCCAAAACCTGCCAACACAATAAAAACAACTCAAGAGAATACAAGACATTCTAAAACCCAACCAAAACATTCCGAAAACCCGCCAAAACATCATAAAAACAAATCAAAACCAACCAAAATATTCCGAAAAACCGCCAAAATAATTTGGACCCGCAAAACTCATCAAAACATTCTGAAAAGATGCCAAAACATTAGAAAACCAGCCAGAACTGATCAAAACATTCAAAAAACTTGGCAAAACATCATAAAAACAAATCAAAACCAACCAAAAAATTCCAAAAACTTGACAAAATAGTTTAGAACCTGCCAAAACTGATCAAAACATTCTGAAAAGATGCCAAAATACTAGAAAACCAGTCAGAAGTGATCGAAACTTTCAATAACTTGCCAAAACATCATCAAAACAAATGAAAGCAAACCAAAACATTCCAAATACCTGCCAAAATATTTTAAAACCCGCCAAAAGGAATCCAAACATTCCAACACCTTCCAAGACAATAAAAGCAACACAAGAGAAAACAAAACATTCTAAAACACCACCAAAACATTCCGAAAACCCACCAAAACATCATCAAAACAAATCAAAACAAACCAAACAATAGGAGGAACACGGCAACATATTGGCAAGCAAGAGACGGAGAGCGCAGCACCTTCTAGGAGGCCAAGAAGGAAGCCGCACAACACCTGCACTGTGTCTGCAACTTTCAAACTGCTAGAAGCTAGTGGCTTGCCACTGGCCTGCCTCTTCAATTGCCATTAGCATTCCAATGGAAGCTATTCTTGGACAACTTTGCTCTGCTTGCTGCTAGTTCTGCCCCAGCCTACCATAGAGAACCTTGCTCTTCCCTTGAGGCTCTGAGATGCCAAGAACTTGTCAACTTCAAAGGGCGGGCCGGGCTACGTCTACTCAGCTGCCACAGTTTCTCCTTGCTAGACCTAGTGGGAAAGCATTTTGCTGAGATGCAGAAGGCAAGAAACGCAGAATACGGAGACGCGGAGCTGTCCCAAGTGCCTCTGCCAGGCGTCTTTCCGCAGAAGGAGGGCCCCGGAGCGCACCGCAACCGGCACCGTCATCTCTACGCAAAGAGCCAAAATATTTTAAAACCCGCCAAAACTCATCCAAAAATATTTTCAAACCCGCCAAAATAGAAAACCAGACAGAGGTGATCAATACATTCGAAAAAACTGGACAAAACATGATAAAGCCCACCAAAGCTAATCCAAACACACCAAAAACTGGGCTAAACAGAATCAAAACAAATCAAAACAAATCGAAACCTTCTAAAAACCGGCCAAACTATTTCAAAACCCGTCAAAACTAATCAAAACATTCCGAATACCCGCCAAAACATTCCGAACACCCGCCAAAAGGAATCCAAACATTCCAAAACCTGCCAACACAATAAAAACAACTCAAGAGAATGCAAAACATTCTAAAACCCAACCAAAACATTCCGAAAACCCGCCAAAACATCATAAAAACAAATCAAAACCAACCAAAATATTCCGAAAACCCGCCAAAATAATTTGGACCCGCAAAACTCATCAAAACATTCTGAAAAGATGCCAAAACATTAGAAAACCAGCCTGAACTGATCAAAACATTCAAAAAACTTGGCAAAACATCATAAAAACAAATCAAAACCAACCAAAAAATTCCAAAAACTTGACAAAATAGTTTAGAACCTGCCAAAACTGATCAAAACATTCTGAAAAGATGCCAAATTACTAGAAAACCAGTCAGAAGTGATCGAAACTTTCAATAACTTGCCAAAACATCATCAAAACAAATGAAAGCAAACCAAAACATTCCAAATACGCGCCAAAAGATTTTAAAACCCGCCAAAAGGAATCCAAACATTCCAACACCTTCCAAGACAATAAAAGCAACACAAGAGAAAACAAAACATTCTAAAACACCACCAAAACATTCCGAAAACCCACCAAAACATCATAAAAACAAAGCAAAACAAACCAAACAATAGGAGGAACACGGCAACATATTGGCGCGCAAGAGACGGAGAGCACGGCACCTTCTAGGAGGCCAAGAAGGAAGCCGCACAACACCTGCACTGTGTCTGCAACTTTCAAACTGCTAGAAGCTAGTGGCTTGCCACTGGCCTGCCTCTTCAATTGCCATTAGCATTCCAATGGAGCTATTCTTGGACAACTTTGCTCTGCTTGCTGCTAGTTCTGCCCCAGCCTACCATAGATAACCTTGCTCTTGCCTTGAGGCTCTGAGATGCCAAGAACTTGTCAACTTCAAAGGGCGGGCCGGGCTACATCTACTCAGCTGCCACAGTTTCTCCTTGCTAGACCTAGTGGGAAAGCATTTTGCTGAGATGCAGAAGGCAAGAAACGCAGAATACGGAGACGCGGAGCTGTCCCAAGTGCCGCTGCCAGGCGTCTTTCCGCAGAAGTAGCGCCCCCGAGCGCACCGCAACCGGCACCGTCATCTCTGCGCAAAGAGCCAAAATATTTTAAAACCCGCCAAAACTCATCCAAAAATATTTTCAAACCCGCCAAAATAGAAAACCAGACAGAGGTGATCAATACATTTGAAAAAACCGGACAAAACATGATCAAGCCCACCAAAGCTAATCCAAACACACCAAAAACTGGGCTAAACAGAATCAAAACAAATCAAAACAAATCGAAACCTTCTAAAAACCGGCCAAACTATTTCAAAACCCGTCAAAACTAATCAAAACATTCCGAATACCCGCCAAAACATTCCGAACACCCGCCAAAAGGAATCCAAACATTCCAAAACCTGCCAACACAATAAAAACAACTCAAGAGAATACAAAACATTCTAAAACCCAACCAAGACATTCCGAAAACCCGCCAAAACATCATAAAAACAAATCAAAACCAACCAAAATATTCCGAAAACCCGCCAAAATAATTTGGACCCGCAAAACTCATCAAAACATTCTGAAAAGATGCCAAAACATTAGAAAACCAGCCAGAACTGATCAAAACATTCAAAAAACTTGGCAAAACATCATAAAAACAAATCAAAACCAACCAAAAAATTCCAAAAACTTGACAAAATAGTTTAGAACCTGCCAAAACTGATCAAAACATTCTGAAAAGATGCCAAAATACTAGAAAACCAGTCAGAAGTGATCGAAACTTTCAATAACTTGCCAAAACATCATCAAAACAAATGAAAGCAAACCAAAACATTCCAAATACCTGCCAAAAGATTTTAAAACCCGCCAAAAGGAATCCAAACATTCCAACACCTTCCAAGACAATAAAAGCAACACAAGAGAAAACAAAACATTCTAAAACACCACCAAAACATTCCGAAAACCCACCAAAACATCATAAAAACAAAGCAAAACAAACCAAACAATAGGAGGAACACGGCAACATATTGGCGCGCAAGAGACGGAGAGCGCGGCACCTTCTAGGAGGCCAAGAAGGAAGCCGCACAACACCTGCACTGTGTCTGCAACTTTCAAACTGCTAGAAGCTAGTGGCTTGCCACTGGCCTGCCTCTTCAATTGCCATTAGCATTCCAATGGAAGCTATTCTTGGACAACTTTGCTCTGCTTGCTGCTAGTTCTGCCCCAGCCTACCATAGATAACCTTGCTCTTGCCTTGAGGCTCTGAGATGCCAAGAACTTGTCAACTTCAAAGGGCGGGCCGGGCTACATCTACTCAGCTGCCACAGTTTCTCCTTGCTAGACCTAGTGGGAAAGCATTTTGCTGAGATGCAGAAGGCAAGAAACGCAGAATACGGAGACGCGGAGCTGTCCCAAGTGCCTCTGCCAGGCGTCTTTCCGCAGAAGGAGCGCCCCGGAGCGCACCGCAACCGGCACCGTCATCTCTGCGCAAAGAGCCAAAATATTTTAAAACCCGCCAAAACTCATCCAAAAATATTTTCAAACCCGCCAAAATAGAAAACCAGACAGAGGTGATCAATACATTCGAAAAAACCTGACAAAACATGATAAAGCCCACCAAAGCTAATCCAAACACACCAAAAACTGGGCTAAACAGAATCAAAACAAATCAAAACAAATCGAAACCTTCTAAAAACCGGCCAAACTATTTCAAAACCCGTCAAAACTAATCAAAACATTCCGAATACCCGCCAAAAGGAATCCAAACATTCCAAAACCTGCCAACACAATAAAAACAACTCAAGAGAATACAAGACATTCTAAAACCCAACCAAAACATTCCGAAAACCCGCCAAAACATCATAAAAACAAATCAAAACCAACCAAAATATTCCGAAAAACCGCCAAAATAATTTGGACCCGCAAAACTCATCAAAACATTCTGAAAAGATGCCAAAACATTAGAAAACCAGCCAGAACTGATCAAAACATTCAAAAAACTTGGCAAAACATCATAAAAACAAATCAAAACCAACCAAAAAATTCCAAAAACTTGACAAAATAGTTTAGAACCTGCCAAAACTGATCAAAACATTCTGAAAAGATGCCAAAATACTAGAAAACCAGTCAGAAGTGATCGAAACTTTCAATAACTTGCCAAAACATCATCAAAACAAATGAAAGCAAACCAAAACATTCCAAATACCCGCCAAAAGATTTTAAAACCCGCCAAAAGGAATCCAAACATTCCAACACCTTCCAAGACAATAAAAGCAACACAAGAGAAAACAAAACATTCTAAAACACCACCAAAACATTCCGAAAACCCGACAAAACATCATAAAAACAAAGCAAAACAAACCAAACAACAGGAGGAACACGGCAACATATTGGCGCGCAAGAGACGGAGAGCGCGGCACCTTCTAGGAGGCCAAGAAGGAAGCCGCACAACACCTGCACTGTGTCTGCAACTTTCAAACTGCTAGAAGCTAGTGGCTTGCCACTGGCCTGCCTCTTCAATTGCCATTAGCATTCCAATGGAAGCTATTCTTGGACAACTTTGCTCTGCTTGCTGCTAGTTCTGCCCCAGCCTAGCATAGAGAACCTTGCTCTTGCCTTGAGGCTCTGAGATGCCAAGAACTTGTCAACTTCAAAGGGCGGGCCGGGCTACATCTACTCAGCTGCCACAGTTTCTCCTTGCTAGACCTAGTGGGAAAGCATTTTGCTGAGATGCAGAAGGCAAGAAACGCAGAATACGGAGACGCGGAGCTGTCCCAAGTGCCTCTGCCAGGCGTCTTTCCGCAGAAGGAGGGCTCGGAGCGCACCGCAACCGGCACCGTCATCTCTGCGCAAAGAGCCAAAATATTTTCAAACCCGCCAAAACTCATCCAAAAATATTTTCAAACCCGCCAAAATAGAAAACCAGACAGAGGTGATCAATACATTCGAAAAAACCGGACAAAACATGATCAAGCCCACCAAAGCTAATCCAAACACACCAAAAACTGGGCTAAACAGAATCAAAACAAATCAAAACAAATCGAAACCTTCTAAAAACCGGCCAAACTATTTCAAAACCCGTCAAAACTAATCAAAACATTCCGAATACCCGCCAAAACATTCCGAACACCCGCCAAAAGGAATCCAAACATTCCAAAACCTGCCAACACAATAAAAACAACTCAAGAGAATGCAAAACATTCTAAAACCCAACCAAAACATTCCGAAAACCCGCCAAAACATCATAAAAACAAATCAAAACCAACCAAAATATTCCGAAAACCCGCCAAAATAATTTGGACCCGCAAAACTCATCAAAACATTCTGAAAAGATGCCAAAACATTAGAAAACCAGCCTGAACTGATCAAAACATTCAAAAAACTTGGCAAAACATCATAAAAACAAATCAAAACCAACCAAAAAATTCCAAAAACTTGACAAAATAGTTTAGAACCTGCCAAAACTGATCAAAACATTCTGAAAAGATGCCAAATTACTAGAAAACCAGTCAGAAGTGATCGAAACTTTCAATAACTTGCCAAAACATCATCAAAACAAATGAAAGCAAACCAAAACATTCCAAATACGCGCCAAAAGATTTTAAAACCCGCCAAAAGGAATCCAAACATTCCAACACCTTCCAAGACAATAAAAGCAACACAAGAGAAAACAAAACATTCTAAAACACCACCAAAACATTACGAAAACCCACCAAAACATCATAAAAACAAAGCAAAACAAACCAAACAATAGGAGGAACACGGCAACATATTGGCGCGCAAGAGACGGAGAGCACGGCACCTTCTAGGAGGCCAAGAAGGAAGCCGCACAACACCTGCACTGTGTCTGCAACTTTCAAACTGCTAGAAGCTAGTGGCTTGCCACTGGCCTGCCTCTTCAATTGCCATTAGCATTCCAATGGAGCTATTCTTGGACAACTTTGCTCTGCTTGCTGCTAGTTCTGCCCCAGCCTACCATAGATAACCTTGCTCTTGCCTTGAGGCTCTGAGATGCCAAGAACTTGTCAACTTCAAAGGGCGGGCCGGGCTACATCTACTCAGCTGCCACAGTTTCTCCTTGCTAGACCTAGTGGGAAAGCATTTTGCTGAGATGCAGAAGGCAAGAAACGCAGAATACGGAGACGCGGAGCTGTCCCAAGTGCCGCTGCCAGGCGTCTTTCCGCAGAAGTAGCGCCCCCGAGCGCACCGCAACCGGCACCGTCATCTCTGCGCAAAGAGCCAAAATATTTTAAAACCCGCCAAAACTCATCCAAAAATATTTTCAAACCCGCCAAAATAGAAAACCAGACAGAGGTGATCAATACATTTGAAAAAACCGGACAAAACATGATCAAGCCCACCAAAGCTAATCCAAACACACCAAAAACTGGGCTAAACAGAATCAAAACAAATCAAAACAAATCGAAACCTTCTAAAAACCGGCCAAACTATTTCAAAACCCGTCAAAACTAATCAAAACATTCCGAATACCCGCCAAAACATTCCGAACACCCGCCAAAAGGAATCCAAACATTCCAAAACCTGCCAACACAATAAAAACAACTCAAGAGAATACAAAACATTCTAAAACCCAACCAAGACATTCCGAAAACCCGCCAAAACATCATAAAAACAAATCAAAACCAACCAAAATATTCCGAAAACCCGCCAAAATAATTTGGACCCGCAAAACTCATCAAAACATTCTGAAAAGATGCCAAAACATTAGAAAACCAGCCAGAACTGATCAAAACATTCAAAAAACTTGGCAAAACATCATAAAAACAAATCAAAACCAACCAAAAAATTCCAAAAACTTGACAAAATAGTTTAGAACCTGCCAAAACTGATCAAAACATTCTGAAAAGATGCCAAAATACTAGAAAACCAGTCAGAAGTGATCGAAACTTTCAATAACTTGCCAAAACATCATCAAAACAAATGAAAGCAAACCAAAACATTCCAAATACCTGCCAAAAGATTTTAAAACCCGCCAAAAGGAATCCAAACATTCCAACACCTTCCAAGACAATAAAAGCAACACAAGAGAAAACAAAACATTCTAAAACACCACCAAAACATTCCGAAAACCCACCAAAACATCATAAAAACAAAGCAAAACAAACCAAACAATAGGAGGAACACGGCAACATATTGGCGCGCAAGAGACGGAGAGCGCGGCACCTTCTAGGAGGCCAAGAAGGAAGCCGCACAACACCTGCACTGTGTCTGCAACTTTCAAACTGCTAGAAGCTAGTGGCTTGCCACTGGCCTGCCTCTTCAATTGCCATTAGCATTCCAATGGAAGCTATTCTTGGACAACTTTGCTCTGCTTGCTGCTAGTTCTGCCCCAGCCTACCATAGAGAACCTTGCTCTTGCCTTGAGGCTCTGAGATGCCAAGAACTTGTCAACTTCAAAGGGCGGGCCGGGCTACATCTACTCAGCTGCCACAGTTTCTCCTTGCTAGACCTAGTGGGAAAGCATTTTGCTGAGATGCAGAAGGCAAGAAACGCAGAATACGGAGACGCGGAGCTGTCCCAAGTGCCTCTGCCAGGCGTCTTTCCGCAGAAGGAGCGCCCCGGAGCGCACCGCAACCGGCACCGTCATCTCTGCGCAAAGAGCCAAAATATTTTAAAACCCGCCAAAACTCATCCAAAAATATTTTCAAACCCGCCAAAATAGAAAACCAGACAGAGGTGATCAATACATTCGAAAAAACCTGACAAAACATGATAAAGCCCACCAAAGCTAATCCAAACACACCAAAAACTGGGCTAAACAGAATCAAAACAAATCAAAACAAATCGAAACCTTCTAAAAACCGGCCAAACTATTTCAAAACCCGTCAAAACTAATCAAAACATTCCGAATACCCGCCAAAACATTCCGAACACCCGCCAAAAGGAATCCAAACATTCCAAAACCTGCCAACACAATAAAAACAACTCAAGAGAATGCAAAACATTCTAAAACCCAACCAAAACATTCCGAAAACCCGCCAAAACATCATAAAAACAAATCAAAACCAACCAAAATATTCCGAAAACCCGCCAAAATAATTTGGACCCGCAAAACTCATCAAAACATTCTGAAAAGATGCCAAAACATTAGAAAACCAGCCTGAACTGATCAAAACATTCAAAAAACTTGGCAAAACATCATAAAAACAAATCAAAACCAACCAAAAAATTCCAAAAACTTGACAAAATAGTTTAGAACCTGCCAAAACTGATCAAAACATTCTGAAAAGATGCCAAATTACTAGAAAACCAGTCTGAAGTGATCGAAACTTTCAATAACTTGCCAAAACATCATCAAAACAAATGAAAGCAAACCAAAACATTCCAAATACCCGCCAAAAGATTTTAAAACCCGCCAAAAGGAATCCAAACATTCCAACACCTTCCAAGACAATAAAAGCAACACAAGAGAAAACAAAACATTCTAAAACACCACCAAAACATTCCGAAAACCCACCAAAACATCATAAAAACAAAGCAAAACAAACCAAACAATAGGAGGAACACGGCAACATATTGGCAAGCAAGAGACGGAGAGCGCGGCACCTTCTAGGAGGCCAAGAAGGAAGCCGCACAACACCTGCACTGTGTCTGCAACTTTCAAACTGCTAGAAGCTAGTGGCTTGCCACTGGCCTGCCTCTTCAATTGCCATTAGCATTCCAATGGAGCTATTCTTGGACAACTTTGCTCTGCTTGCTGCTAGTTCTGCCCCAGCCTACCATAGATAACCTTGCTCTTGCCTTGAGGCTCTGAGATGCCAAGAACTTGTCAACTTCAAAGGGCGGGCCGGGCTACGTCTACTCAGCTGCCACAGTTTCTCCTTGCTAGACCTAGTGGGAAAGCATTTTGCTGAGATGCAGAAGGCAAGAAACGCAGAATACAGAGACGCGGAGCTGTCCCAAGTGCCTCTGCCAGGCGTCTTTCCGCAGAAGGAGCGCCCCGGAGCGCACCGCAACCGGCACCGTCATCTCTGCGCAAAGAGCCAAAATATTTTAAAACCCGCCAAAACTCATCCAAAAATATTTTCAAACCCGCCAAAATAGAAAACCAGACAGAGGTGATCAATACATTCGAAAAAACCGGACAAAACATGATCAAGCCCACCAAAGCTAATCCAAACACACCAAAAACTGGGCTAAACAGAATCAAAACAAATCAAAACAAATCGAAACCTTCTAAAAACCGGCCAAACTATTTCAAAACCCGTCAAAACTAATCAAAACATTCCGAATACCCGCCAAAAGGAATCCAAACATTCCAAAACCTGCCAACACAATAAAAACAACTCAAGAGAATACAAGACATTCTAAAACCCAACCAAAACATTCCGAAAACCCGCCAAAACATCATAAAAACAAATCAAAACCAACCAAAATATTCCGAAAAACCGCCAAAATAATTTGGACCCGCAAAACTCATCAAAACATTCTGAAAAGATGCCAAAACATTAGAAAACCAGCCAGAACTGATCAAAACATTCAAAAAACTTGGCAAAACATCATAAAAACAAATCAAAACCAACCAAAAAATTCCAAAAACTTGACAAAATAGTTTAGAACCTGCCAAAACTGATCAAAACATTCTGAAAAGATGCCAAAATACTAGAAAACCAGTCAGAAGTGATCGAAACTTTCAATAACTTGCCAAAACATCATCAAAACAAATGAAAGCAAACCAAAACATTCCAAATACCCGCCAAAAGATTTTAAAACCCGCCAAAAGGAATCCAAACATTCCAACACCTTCCAAGACAATAAAAGCAACACAAGAGAAAACAAAACATTCTAAAACACCACCAAAACATTCCGAAAACCCGACAAAACATCATAAAAACAAAGCAAAACAAACCAAACAACAGGAGGAACACGGCAACATATTGGCGCGCAAGAGACGGAGAGCGCGGCACCTTCTAGGAGGCCAAGAAGGAAGCCGCACAACACCTGCACTGTGTCTGCAACTTTCAAACTGCTAGAAGCTAGTGGCTTGCCACTGGCCTGCCTCTTCAATTGCCATTAGCATTCCAATGGAAGCTATTCTTGGACAACTTTGCTCTGCTTGCTGCTAGTTCTGCCCCAGCCTAGCATAGAGAACCTTGCTCTTGCCTTGAGGCTCTGAGATGCCAAGAACTTGTCAACTTCAAAGGGCGGGCCGGGCTACATCTACTCAGCTGCCACAGTTTCTCCTTGCTAGACCTAGTGGGAAAGCATTTTGCTGAGATGCAGAAGGCAAGAAACGCAGAATACGGAGACGCGGAGCTGTCCCAAGTGCCTCTGCCAGGCGTCTTTCCGCAGAAGGAGGGCTCGGAGCGCACCGCAACCGGCACCGTCATCTCTGCGCAAAGAGCCAAAATATTTTCAAACCCGCCAAAACTCATCCAAAAATATTTTCAAACCCGCCAAAATAGAAAACCAGACAGAGGTGATCAATACATTCGAAAAAACCGGACAAAACATGATAAAGCCCACCAAAGCTAATCCAAACACACCAAAAACTGGGCTAAACAGAATCAAAACAAATCAAAACAAATCGAAACCTTCTAAAAACCGGCCAAACTATTTCAAAACCCGTCAAAACTAATCAAAACATTCCGAATACCCGCCAAAACATTCCGAACACCCGCCAAAAGGAATCCAAACATTCCAAAACCTGCCAACACAATAAAAACAACTCAAGAGAATACAAAACATTCTAAAACCCAACCAAAACATTCCGAAAACCCGCCAAAATAATTTGGACCCGCAAAACTCATCAAAACATTCTGAAAAGATGCCAAAACATTAGAAAACCAGCCTGAACTGATCAAAACATTCAAAAAACTTGGCAAAACATCATAAAAACAAATCAAAACCAACCGAAACATTCCAAAAACCAGCCAAAATATTCCGAAATCTGGCCAAAACATCATAAAAACAAATCAAAACCAACCAAAACATTCCAAAAACCCGACAAAATAGTTTAGAACCTGCCAATACTGATCAAAACATTCTGAAAAGATGCCAAAATACTATCAAACCAGTAAGAAGTGATCGAAACATTCAATAACTTGCCAAAACATAATCAAAACAAATGAAAGCAAACCAAAACATTCCAAATACCTGCCAAAATATTTTAAAACCCGCCAAAAGGAATCCAAACATTCCAACACCTTCCAAGACAATAAAAGCAACACAAGAGAAAACAAAACATTCTAAAACACCACCAAAACATTCCGAAAACCCACCAAAACATCATCAAAACAAATCAAAACAAACCAAACAATAGGAGGAACACGGCAACATATTGGCAAGCAAGAGACGGGGAGCGCGGCACCTTCTAGGAGGTCAAGAAGGAAGCCGCACAACACCTGCACTGTGTCTGCAACTTTCAAACTGCTAGAAGCTAGTGGCTTGCCACTGGCCTGCCTCTTCAATTGCCATTAGCATTCCAATGGAAGATATTCTTGGACAACTTTGCTCTGCTTGCTGCTAGTTCTGCCCCAGCCTACCATAGAGAACCTTGCTCTTGCCTTGAGGCTCTGAGATGCCAAGAACTTGTCAACTTCAAAGGGCGGGCCGGGCTACGTCTACTCAGCTGCCACAGTTTCTCCTTGCTAGACCTAGTGGGAAAGCATTTTGCTGAGATGCAGAAGGCAAGAAACGCAGAATACGGAGACGCGGAGCTGTCCCAAGTGCCGCTGCCAGGTGTCTTTCCGCAGAAGGAGCGCCCCGGAGCGCACCGCAACCGGCACCGTCATCTCTGCGCAAAGAGCCAAAATATTTTAAAACCCGCCAAAACTCATCCAAAAATATTTTCAAACCCGCCAAAATAGAAAACCAGACAGAGGTGATCAATACATTCAAAAAAACCTGACAAAACATGATCAAGCCCACCAAAGCTAATCCAAATACACCAAAAACTGGGCTAAACAGAATCAAAACAAATCAAAACAAATCGAAACCTTCTAAAAACCCGCCAAAATATTTCAAAGCCCATCAAAACTAATCAAAACATTCCGAACACCCGCCAAAACATTCCGAACACCCGCCAAAAGGAATCCAAACATTCCAAAACCTGCCAACACAATAAAAACAACTCAAGAGAATACAAAACATTCTAAAACCCAACCAAGACATTCCGAAAACCCGCCAAAACATCATAAAAACAAATCAAAACCAACCAAAATATTCCGAAAAACCGCCAAAATAATTTGGACCCGCAAAACTCATCAAAACATTCTGAAAAGATGCCAAAACATTAGAAAACCAGCCAGAACTGATCAAAACATTCAAAAAACTTGGCAAAACATCATAAAAACAAATCAAAACCAACCAAAAAATTCCAAAAACTTGACAAAATAGTTTAGAACCTGCCAAAACTGATCAAAACATTCTGAAAAGATGCCAAAATACTAGAAAACCAGTCAGAAGTGATCGAAACTTTCAATAACTTGCCAAAACATCATCAAAACAAATGAAAGCAAACCAAAACATTCCAAATACCCGCCAAAATATTTTAAAACCCGCCAAAAGGAATCCAAACATTCCAACACCTTCCAAGACAATAAAAGCAACACAAGAGAAAACAAAACATTCTAAAACACCACCAAAACATTCCGAAAACCCACCAAAACATCATAAAAACAAAGCAAAACAAACCAAACAATAGGAGGAACACGGCAACATATTGGCGCGCAAGAGACGGAGAGCGCGGCACCTTCTAGGAGGCCAAGAAGGAAGCCGCACAACACCTGCACTGTGTCTGCAACTTTCAAACTGCTAGAAGCTAGTGGCTTGCCACTGGCCTGCCTCTTCAATTGCCATTAGCATTCCAATGGAAGCTATTCTTGGACAACTTTGCTCTGCTTGCTGCTAGTTCTGCCCCAGCCTACCATAGATAACCTTGCTCTTGCCTTGAGGCTCTGAGATGCCAAGAACTTGTCAACTTCAAAGGGCGGGCCGGGCTACATCTACTCAGCTGCCACAGTTTCTCCTTGCTAGACCTAGTGGGAAAGCATTTTGCTGAGATGCAGAAGGCAAGAAACGCAGAATACAGAGACGCGGAGCTGTCCCAAGTGCCTCTGCCAGGCGTCTTTCCGCAGAAGGAGCGCCCCGGAGCGCACCGCAACCGGCACCGTCATCTCTGCGCAAAGAGCCAAAATATTTTAAAACCCGCCAAAACTCATCCAAAAATATTTTCAAACCCGCCAAAATAGAAAACCAGACAGAGGTGATCAATACATTTGAAAAAACCGGACAAAACATGATCAAGCCCACCAAAGCTAATCCAAACACACCAAAAACTGGGCTAAACAGAATCAAAACAAATCAAAACAAATCGAAACCTTCTAAAAACCGGCCAAACTATTTCAAAACCCGTCAAAACTAATCAAAACATTCCGAATACCCGCCAAAACATTCCGAACACCCGCCAAAAGGAATCCAAACATTCCAAAACCTGCCAACACAATAAAAACAACTCAAGAGAATACAAAACATTCTAAAACCCAACCAAGACATTCCGAAAACCCGCCAAAACATCATAAAAACAAATCAAAACCAACCAAAATATTCCGAAAACCCGCCAAAATAATTTGGACCCGCAAAACTCATCAAAACATTCTGAAAAGATGCCAAAACATTAGAAAACCAGCCTGAACTGATCAAAACATTCAAAAAACTTGGCAAAACATCATAAAAACAAATCAAAACCAACCAAAAAATTCCAAAAACTTGACAAAATAGTTTAGAACCTGCCAAAACTGATCAAAACATTCTGAAAAGATGCCAAATTACTAGAAAACCAGTCTGAAGTGATCGAAACTTTCAATAACTTGCCAAAACATCATCAAAACAAATGAAAGCAAACCAAAACATTCCAAATACCCGCCAAAAGATTTTAAAACCCGCCAAAAGGAATCCAAACATTCCAACACCTTCCAAGACAATAAAAGCAACACAAGAGAAAACAAAACATTCTAAAACACCACCAAAACATTCCGAAAACCCACCAAAACATCATAAAAACAAAGCAAAACCAACCAAACAATAGGAGGAACACGGCAACATATTGGCGCGCAAGAGACGGAGAGCGCGGCACCTTCTAGGAGGCCAAGAAGGAAGCCGCACAACACCTGCACTGTGTCTGCAACTTTCAAACTGCTAGAAGCTAGCGGCTTGCCACTGGCCTGCCTCTTCAATTGCCATTAGCATTCCAATGGAAGCTATTCTTGGACAACTTTGCTCTGCTTGCTGCTAGTTCTGCCCCAGCCTACCATAGAGAACCTTGCTCTTGCCTTGAGGCTCTGAGATGCCAAGAACTTGTCAACTTCAAAGGGCGGGCCGGGCTACATCTACTCAGCTGCCACAGTTTCTCCTTGCTAGACCTAGTGGGAAAGCATTTTGCTGAGATGCAGAAGGCAAGAAACGCAGAATACAGAGACGCGGAGCTGTCCCAAGTGCCTCTGCCAGGCGTCTTTCCGCAGAAGGAGCGCCCCGGAGCGCACCGCAACCGGCACCGTCATCTCTGCGCAAAGAGCCAAAATATTTTAAAACCCGCCAAAACTCATCCAAAAATATTTTCAAACCCGCCAAAATAGAAAACCAGACAGAGGTGATCAATACATTCGAAAAAACCTGACAAAACATGATCAAGCCCACCAAAGCTAATCCAAACACACCAAAAACTGGGCTAAACAGAATCAAAACAAATCAAAACAAATCGAAACCTTCTAAAAACCGGCCAAACTATTTCAAAACCCGTCAAAACTAATCAAAACATTCCGAATACCCGCCAAAACATTCCGAACACCCGCCAAAAGGAATCCAAACATTCCAAAACCTGCCAACACAATAAAAACAACTCAAGAGAATACAAAACATTCTAAAACCCAACCAAAACATTCCGAAAACCCGCCAAAATAATTTGGACCCGCAAAACTCATCAAAACATTCTGAAAAGATGCCAAAACATTAGAAAACCAGCCTGAACTGATCAAAACATTCAAAAAACTTGGCAAAACATCATAAAAACAAATCAAAACCAACCAAAACATTCCAAAAACCCGACAAAATAGTTTAGAACCCGCCAATACTGATCAAAACATTCTGAAAAGATGCCAAAATACTAGAAAACCAGTCAGAAGTGATCGAAACATTCAATAACTTGCCAAAACATAATCAAAACAAATGAAAGCAAACCAAAACATTCCAAATACCTGCCAAAATATTTTAAAACCCGCCAAAAGGAATCCAAACATTCCAACACCTTCCAAGACAATAAAAGCAACACAAGAGAAAACAAAACATTCTAAAACACCACCAAAACATTCCGAAAACCCACCAAAACATCATCAAAACAAATCAAAACAAACCAAACAATAGGAGGAACACGGCAACATATTGGCAAGCAAGAGACGGAGAGCGCGGCACCTTCTAGGAGGCCAAGAAGGAAGCCGCACAACACCTGCACTGTGTCTGCAACTTTCAAACTGCTAGAAGCTAGTGGCTTGCCACTGGCCTGCCTCTTCAATTGCCATTAGCATTCCAATGGAAGCTATTCTTGGACAACTTTGCTCTGCTTGCTGCTAGTTCTGCCCCAGCCTACCATAGATAACCTTGCTCTTCCCTTGAGGCTCTGAGATGCCAAGAACTTGTCAACTTCAAAGGGCGGGCCGGGCTACATCTACTCAGCTGCCACAGTTTCTCCTTGCTAGACCTAGTGGGAAAGCATTTTGCTGAGATGCAGAAGGCAAGAAACGCAGAATACGGAGACGCGGAGCTGTCCCAAGTGCCGCTGCCAGGCGTCTTTCCGCAGAAGGAGCGCCCCGGAGCGCACCGCAACCGGCACCGTCATCTCTGCGCAAAGAGCCAAAATATTTTAAAACCCGCCAAAACTCATCCAAAAATATTTTCAAACCCGCCAAAATAGAAAACCAGACAGAGGTGATCAATACATTTGAAAAAACCGGACAAAACATGATAAAGCCCACCAAAGCTAATCCAAACACACAAAAAACTGGGCTAAACAGAATCAAAACAAATCAAAACAAATCGAAACCTTCTAAAAACCGGCCAAAATATTTCAAAACCCGTCAAAACTAGTCAAAACATTCCGAACACCCGCCAAAACATTCCGAACACCCGCCAAAAAGAATCCAAACATTCCAAAACCTGCCAACACAATAAAAACAACTCAAGAGAATACAAAACATTCTAAAACCCAACCAAAACATTCCGAAAACCCACCAAAACATCATAAAAACAAATCAAAACCAACCAAAATATTCCGAGAACCCGCCAAAATGATTTAGACCCGCAAAACTCATCAAAACATTCTGAAAAGATGCCAAAACATTAGAAAACCAGCCAGAACTGATCAAAACATTGAAAAAACTTGGCAAAACATCAGAAAAACAAATCAAAACCAACCAAAAAATTCCAAAAACCTGACAAAATAGTTTAGAACCTGCCAAAACTGATCAAAACATTCTGAAAAGATGCCAAAATACTAGAAAACCAGTCAGAAGTGATCGAAACTTTCAATAACTTGCCAAAACATCATCAAAACAAATGAAAGCAAACCAAAACATTCCAAATACCTGCCAAAAGATTTTAAAACCCGCCAAAAGGAATCCAAACATTCCAACACCTTCCAAGACAATAAAAGCAATACAAGAGAAAACAAAATATTCTAAAACACCACCAAAATATTTCGAAAACCCACCAAAACATCATAAAAACAAATCAAAACAACCCAAACAATAGGAGGAACACGGCAACATATTGGCAAGCAAGAGACGGAGAGCGCGGCACCTTCTAGGAGGCCAAGAAGGAAGCCGCACAACACCTGCACTGTGTCTGCAACTTTCAAACTGCTAGAAGCTAGTGGCTTGCCACTGGCCTGCCTCTTCAATTGCCATTAGCATTCCAATGGAAGCTATTCTTGGACAACTTTGCTCTGCTTGCTGCTAGTTCTGCCCCAGCCTACCATAGAGAACCTTGCTCTTGCCTTGAGGCTCTGAGATGCCAAGAACTTGTCAACTTCAAAGGGCGGGCCGGGCTACATCTACTCAGCTGCCACAGTTTCTCCTTGCTAGACCTAGTGGGAAAGCATTTTGCTGAGATGCAGAAGGCAAGAAACGCAGAATACGGAGACGCGGAGCTGTCCCAAGTGCCGCTGCCAGGCGTCTTTCCGCAGAAGGAGCGCCCCGGAGCGCACCGCAACCGGCACCGTCATCTCTGCGCAAAGAGCTAAAATATTTTAAAACCCACCAAAACTAATCCAAAAATATTTTCAAACCCGCCAAAATAGAAAACCAGACAGAGGTGATCAATACATTTGAAAAAACCGGACAAAACATGATCAAGCCCACCAAAGCTAATCCAAACACACCAAAAACTGGGCTAAACAGAATCAAAACAAATCAAAACAAATCGAAACCTTCTAAAAACCGGCCAAAATATTTCAAAACCCGTCAAAACTAATCAAAACATTCCGAACACCCGCCAAAACATTCCGAACACCCGCCAAAAGGAATCCAAACATTCCAAAACCTGCCAACACAATAAAAACAACTCAAGAGAATACAAGACATTCTGAAACCCAACCAAGACATTCCGAAAACCCGCCAAAACATCATAAAAACAAATCAAAACCAACCAAAATATTCCGAAAAACCGCCAAAATAATTTGGACCCGCAAAACTCATCAAAACATTCTGAAAAGATGCCAAAACATTAGAAAACCAGCCAGAACTGATCAAAACATTCAAAAAACTTGGCAAAACATCATAAAAACAAATCAAAACCAACCAAAAAATTCCAAAAACTTGACAAAATAGTTTAGAACCTCCCAAATCTGATCAAAACATTCTGAAAAGATGCCAAAATACTAGAAAACCAGTCAGAAGTGATCGAAACTTTCAATAACTTGCCAAAACATCATCAAAACAAATGAAAGCAAACCAAAACATTCCAAATACCCGCCAAAAGATTTTAAAACCCGCCAAAAGGAATCCAAACGTTCCACAACCTGCCAAGACAATAAAAACAACACAAGAGAAAACAAAACATTCTAAAACACCACCAAAATATTTCGAAAATCCGCCAAAACATCATAAAAACAAATCAAAACAAACCAAACAATAGGAGGAACACGGCAACATATTGGCAAGCAAGAGACGGAGAGCGCGGCACCTTCTAGGAGGCCAAGAAGGAAGCCGCACAACACCTGCACTGTGTCTGCAACTTTCAAACTGCTAGAAGCTAGTGGCTTGCCACTGGCCTGCCTCTTCAATTGCCATTAGCATTCCAATGGAAGCTATTCTTGGACAACTTTGCTCTGCTTGCTGCTAGTTCTGCCCCAGCCTACCATAGAGAACCTTGCTCTTGCCTTGAGGCTCTGAGATGCCAAGAACTTGTCAACTTCAAAGGGCGGGCCGGGCTACATCTACTCAGCTGCCACAGTTTCTCCTTGCTAGACCTAGTGGGAAAGCATTTTGCTGAGATGCAGAAGGCAAGAAACGCAGAATACGGAGACGCGGAGCTGTCCCAAGTGCCGCTGCCAGGCGTCTTTCCGCAGAAGGAGCGCCCCGGAGCGCACCGCAACCGGCACCGTCATCTCTGCGCAAAGAGCCAAAATATTTTCAAACCCGCCAAAAGGAATCCAAATATTCCACAACCTGCCAACACAATAAAAACAACACAAGAGAAAACAAAATATTCTAAAACACCACCAAAATATTTCGAAAACCCGCCAAAACATCATAAAAACAAATCAAAACAACCCAAACAATAGGAGGAACACGGCAACATATTGGCAAGCAAGAGACGGAGAGCGCGGCACCTTCTAGGAGACCAAGAAGGAAGCCGCACAACACCTGCACTGTGTCTGCAACTTTCAAACTGCTAGAAGCTAGTGGCTTGCCACTGGCCTGCCTCTTCAATTGCCATTAGCATTCCAATGGAAGCTATTCTTGGACAACTTTGCTCTGCTTGCTGCTAGTTCTGCCCCAGCCTACCATAGAGAACCTTGCTCTTGCCTTGAGGCTCTGAGATGCCAAGAACTTGTCAACTTCAAAGGGCGGGCCGGGCTACATCTACTCAGCTGCCACAGTTTCTCCTTGCTAGACCTAGTGGGAAAGCATTTTGCTGAGATGCAGAAGGCAAGAAACGCAGAATACGGAGACGCGGAGCTGTCCCAAGTGCCGCTGCCAGGCGTCTTTCCGCAGAAGGAGCGCCCCGGAGCGCACCGCAACCGGCACCGTCATCTCTGCGCAAAGAGCCAAAATATTTTCAAACCCGCCAAAACTCATCCAAAAATATTTTCAAACCCGCCAAAATAGAAAACCAGACAGAGGTGATCAATACATTTGAAAAAACCGGACAAAACATGATCAAGCCCACCAAAGCTAATCCAAACACACCAAAAACTGGGCTAAACAGAATCAAAACAAATCAAAACAAATCGAAACCTTCTAAAAACCGGCCAAAATATTTCAAAACCCGTCAAAACTAGTCAAAACATTCCGAACACCCGCCAAAACATTCCGAACACCCGCCAAAAAGAATCCAAACATTCCAAAACCTGCCAACACAATAAAAACAACTCAAGAGAATACAAAACATTCTAAAACCCAACCAAAACATTCCGAAAACCCACCAAAACATCATAAAAACAAATCAAAACCAACCAAAATATTCCGAGAACCCGCCAAAATGATTTAGACCCGCAAAATTCATCAAAACATTCTGAAAAGATGCCAAAACATTAGAAAACCAGCCAGAACTGATCAAAACATTCAAAAAACTTGGCAAAACATCATAAAAACAAATCAAAACCAACCAAAAAATTCCAAAAACTTGACAAAATAGTTTAGAACCTCCCAAATCTGATCAAAACATTCTGAAAAGATGCCAAAATACTAGAAAACCAGTCAGAAGTGATCGAAACTTTCAATAACTTGCCAAAACATCATCAAAACAAATGAAAGCAAACCAAAACATTCCAAATACCCGCCAAAAGATTTTAAAACCCGCCAAAAGGAATCCAAACGTTCCACAACCTGCCAAGACAATAAAAACAACACAAGAGAAAACAAAACATTCTAAAACACCACCAAAATATTTCGAAAATCCGCCAAAACATCATAAAAACAAATCAAAACAAACCAAACAATAGGAGGAACACGGCAACATATTGGCAAGCAAGAGACGGAGAGCGCGGCACCTTCTAGGAGGCCAAGAAGGAAGCCGCACAACACCTGCACTGTGTCTGCAACTTTCAAACTGCTAGAAGCTAGTGGCTTGCCACTGGCCTGCCTCTTCAATTGCCATTAGCATTCCAATGGAAGCTATTCTTGGACAACTTTGCTCTGCTTGCTGCTAGTTCTGCCCCAGCCTAGCATAGAGAACCTTGCTCTTGCCTTGAGGCTCTGAGATGCCAAGAACTTGTCAACTTCAAAGGGCGGGCCGGGCTACATCTACTCAGCTGCCACAGTTTCTCCTTGCTAGACCTAGTGGGAAAGCATTTTGCTGAGATGCAGAAGGCAAGAAACGCAGAATACGGAGACGCGGAGCTGTCCCAAGTGCCGCTGCCAGGCGTCTTTCCGCAGAAGGAGCGCCCCGGAGCGCACCGCAACCGGCACCGTCATCTCTGCGCAAAGAGCTAAAATATTTTCAAACCCGCCAAAACTCATCCAAAAATATTTTCAAACCCGCCAAAATAGAAAACCAGACAGAGGTGATCAATACATTCGAAAAAACCTGACAAAACATGATAAAGCCCACCAAAGCTAATCCAAACACACCAAAAACTGGGCTAAACAGAATCAAAACAAATCAAAACAAATCGAAACCTTCTAAAAACCGGCCAAAATATTTCAAAACCCGTCAAAACTAATCAAAACCTTCCGAATACCCGCCAAAACATTCCAAATACCCGCCAAAAGATTTTAAAACCCGCCAAAAGGAATCCAAACATTCCAAAACCTGCCAACACAATAAAAACAACTCAAGAGAATACAAAACATTCTAAAACCCAACCAAAACATTCCGAAAACCAGCCAAAACATCATAAAAACAAATCAAAACCAACCAAAATATTCTGAAAACCCGACAAAATAGTTTAGAACCCGCCAAAACTGATCAAAACATTCTGAAAAGATGCCAAAATACTAGAAAACCAGTCAGAAGTGATCGAAACTTTCAATAACTTGCCAAAATATAATCAAAACTAATGAAAGCAAACCAAAACATTCGAAATACCCGCCAAAATATTTTAAAACCCGCCAAAATGAATCCAAATATTCCAAAACCTGCCAAGTCAATAAAAACTACACAAGAGAAAAAAAAACATTCTAAAACACCACCGAAACATTCCGAAAACCAGCTAAAAGATTCCAAAATCTGGCAAAAATTAATAAAAACAAAACTAAGGCAAAGAAAACATTCTTAAAACACACCAAGTATTTCAAAACCTGTCATAAGTCTTCAAAATATTCTAAAACCCAGTCAAACAAAAATAAAAACCTGCCAAAACCTGACAAAGCCCACAAAAACTTATCCAAAAACACCAAAAACCCGCCAGAGTTTTAGAAAAACAAAACAAATCAAAACATTCTAAAAACCCAACAAGAACATTTTTAAACTTGCCCGAATGAATCAAAACATTCTAAAACCCACCATATCATATTAAAAACTTATCAAAATCAACCAAAACCTTCTGAAAAGACATCAAAACCTTCCAGAAACCCGCCATAATATTCTAGAATCCCCAAAAACTGATCAAAATATTGTGAGAACACGACACCACAGGAAAAATCTCAGCAAAACTAATCCAAACACATCAAAATATAATAAAGAACAATCTAAAAAATCGCGTGGGAAGCCATGATCTTGTAGCAGTTAGAAAGATGCGGACACTGTCCGGGTGTTGTGCGGCTTCACTCTTCGCATCGTAGAAGGTACCGCGCTCTCCGTCTCTCGGATGCGATCAAGCGGCTCTTCGCGCAGAGAGCACTGTGCCGGTCACTGTGCGCTGCGGAGCTCTCTTTCTGCCGAAAGACGCCTGGCAGCGGCACTTAACTTCGGAGAGCTCCGTATCTCCGTATTCTGCATTTCTTGTCTTCTGCCTCTCAGCAAAATGCTTTTCCACTGTGTCTAGCAAGGAGAAACTGTGCCAGCACAGTATACGTGCCCGGACTTGTGTTCTCAATTCCCGAGTTCTCGGCATCTCAAAAACTAATGGGAGGAGCAAGGTTATCTATGGTGGGCTGGGGCAAAACTAGAAGCAAGCACAGCAAAGTTGTGCAAGAATACCTTCCATTTGGATGCTAATGGCAATTGAAGAGGCAGGCAAGTGCTAAGCCTTGAAATTCTAGCAGTTAGAAAGATGCAGACACAGTCCGGGTGTTGTGCGGCTTCACTCTTCTCATCGTGGGAAGGTACCGCGCTCTCCGTCTCTCCGATGCGATCAAGCGGCTCTTCGCGCAGAGAGCACTGTGCCGGTCACTGTGCGCTGCGGAGCTCTCTTTCTGCCGAAAGACGCCTGGCAGCGGCACATAACTTTGGAGAGCTCCGTATCTCCGTATTCTGCATTTCTTGTCTTCTGCCTCTCAGCAAAATGCTTTTCCACTGTGTCTAGCAAGGAGAAACTGTGCCAACACAGTATACGTGCCCGGACTTGTGTTCTCAATTCCCGAGTTCTCGGCATCTCAAAAACTAACGGGAAGAGAAAGGTTATCTATGGTGTGCTGGGGCAGGACTAGACGCAAGCAGAGCAAAGTTGTCCAAGAATACCTTCCTTACGGATGCTAATGGCAATTGAAGAGGCAGGCAAGTGGTAAGCCTTGAAATTCTAGCAGTTAGAAAGATGCGGACACAGTCCGGGTGTTGTGCGGCTTCACTCTTCGCATCGTAGAAGGTACCGCGCTCTCCGTCTCTCGGATGCGATCAAGCGGCTCTTCGCGCAGAGAGCACTGTGCCGGTCACTGTGCGCTGCGGAGCTCTCTTTCTGCCGAAAGACGCCTGGCAGCGGCACATAACTTTAGAGAGCTCCGTATCTCCGTATTCTGCATTTCTTGTCTTCTGCGTCTCAGCAAAATGCTTTTCCACTGTGTCTAGCAAGGAGAAACTGTGCCAACACAGTATACGTGCCCGGACTTGTGTTCTCAATTCCCGAGTTCTCGGCATCTCAAAAACTAATGGGAGGAGCAAGGTTATCTATGGTGGGCTGGGGCAAAACTAGACGCAAGCAGAGTAAAGTTGTGCAAGAATACCTTCCTTTTGGATGCTAATGGCAATTGAAGAGGCAGGCAAGTGCTAAGCCTTGAAATTCTAGCAGTTAGAAAGCTGCGGACACAGTCCGGGTGTTGTGCGGCTTCACTCTTCGCATCGTGGAAGGTACCGCGCTCTCCGTCTCTCGGATGCGATCAAGCGGCTCTTCGCGCAGAGAGCACTGTGCCGGTCACTGTGCGCTGCGGAGCTCTCTTTCTGCCGAAAGACGCCTGGCAGCGGCACATAACTTCGGAGAGCTCCGTATCTCCGTATTCTGCATTTCTTGTCTTCTGCGTCTCAGCAAAATGCTTTTCCACTGTGTCTAGCAAGGAGAAACTGTGCCAGCACAGTATACGTGCCCGGACTTGTGTTCTCAATTCCCGAGTTCTCGGCATCTCAAAATCTAAAGGGAAGAGCAAGGTTATCTATGGTAGGCTGGGGCAGAACTAGAAGCAAGCAGAGCAAAGTTGTGCAAGAATACCTTCCTTACGGATGCTAATGGCAATTGAAGAGGCAGGCAAGTGCTAAGCCTTGAAATTCTAGCAGTTAGAAAGCTGCGGACAAGGTCCGGGTGTTGTGCGGCTTCACTCTTCGCATCGTAGAAGGTACCGCGCTCTCCGTCTCTCGGATGCGATCAAGCGGCTCTTCGCGCAGAGAGCACTGTGCCGGTCACTGTGCGCTGCGGAGCTCTCTTTCTGCCGAAAGACGCCTGGCAGCGGCACATAACTTCGGAGAGCTCCGTATCTCCGTATTCTGCATTTCTTGTCTTCTGCGTCTCAGCAAAATGCTTTTCCACTGTGTCTAGCAAGGAGAAACTGTGCCAGCACAGTATACGTGCCCGGACTTGTGTTCTCAATTCCCGAGTTCTCGGCATCTCAAAAACTAACGGGAAGAGCAAGATTATCTATGGTGGGCTTGGGCAGAACTAGACGCAAGCACAGCAAAGTTGTGCAAGAATACCTTCCTTACGGATGCTAATGGCAATTGAAGAGGCAGGCAAGTGCTAAGCCTTGAAATTCTAGCAGTTAGAAAGCTGCGGACACAGTCCGGGTGTTGTGCGGCTTCACTCTTCGCATCGTGGAAGGTACCGCGCTCTCCGTCTCTCCGATGCGATCAAGCGGCTCTTCGCGCAGAGAGCACTGTGCCGGTCACTGTGCGCTGCGGAGCTCTCTTTCTGCCGAAAGACGCCTGGCAGCGGCACATAACTTTAGAGAGCTCCGTATCTCTGTGTTCTGCATTTCTTGTCTTCTGCGTCTCAGCAAAATGCTTATCCACTGTGTCTAGCAAGGAGAAACTGTGCCAGCACAGTATACGTGCCCGGACTTGTGTTCTCAATTCCCGAGTTCTCGGCATCTCAAAAACTAATGGGAGGAGCAAGGTTATCTATGGTGGGCTGGGGCAAAACTAGACGCAAGCACAGCAAAGTTGTCCAAGAATACCTTCCTTTAGGATGCTAATGGCAATTGAAGAGGCAGGCAAGTGGTAAGCCTTGAAATTCTAGCAGTTAGAAAGATGCGGACACAGTCCGGGTGTTGTGCGGCTTCACTCTTCGCATCGTAGAAGGTACCGCGCTCTCCGTCTGTCGGATGCGATCAAGCGGCTCTTCGCGCAGAGAGCACTGTGCCGGTCACTGTGCGCTGCGGAGCTCTCTTTCTGCCGAAAGACGCCTGGCAGCGGCACTTAACTTCGGAGAGCTCCGTATCTCCGTATTCTGCATTTCTTGTCTTCTGCCTCTCAGCAAAATGCTTTTCCACTGTGTCTAGCAAGGAGAAACTGTGCCAGCACAGTATACGTGCCCGGACTTGTGTTCTCAATTCCCGAGTTCTCGGCATCTCAAAAACTAACGGGAAGAGAAAGGTTATCTATGGTGTGCTGGGGCAGGACTAGACGCAAGCAGAGCAAAGTTGTCCAAGAATACCTTCCTTACGGATGCTAATGGCAATTGAAGAGGCAGGCAAGTGGTAAGCCTTGAAATTCTAGCAGTTAGAAAGATGCGGACACAGTCCGGGTGTTGTGCGGCTTCACTCTTCGCATCGTGGGAAGGTACCGCGCTCTCCGTCTCTCGGATGCGATCAAGCGGCTCTTCGCGCAGAGAGCACTGTGCCGGTCACTGTGCGCTGCGGAGCTCTCTTTCTGCCGAAAGACGCCTGGCAGCGGCACTTAACTTCGGAGAGCTCCGTATCTCCGTATTCTGCATTTCTTGTCTTCTGCGTCTCAGCAAAATGCTTTTCCACTGTGTCTAGCAAGGAGAAACTGTGCCAACACAGTATACGTGCCCGGACTTGTGTTCTCAATTCCCGAGTTCTCGGCATCTCAAAAACTAATGGGAGGAGCAAGGTTATCTATGGTGGGCTGGGGCAAAACTAGACGCAAGCAGAGTAAAGTTGTGCAAGAATACCTTCCTTTTGGATGCTAATGGCAATTGAAGAGGCAGGCAAGTGGTAAGCCTTGAAATTCTAGCAGTTAGAAAGCTGCGGACACAGTCCGGGTGTTGTGCGGCTTCACTCTTCGCATCGTGGAAGGTACCGCGCTCTCCGTCTCTCCGATGCGATCAAGCGGCTCTTCGCGCAGAGAGCACTGTGCCGGTCACTGTGCGCTGCGGAGCTCTCTTTCTGCCGAAAGACGCCTGGCAGCGGCACATAACTTCGGAGAGCTCCGTATCTCTGTATTCTGCATTTCTTGTCTTCTGCGTCTCAGCAAAATGCTTTTCCACTGTGTCTAGCAAGGAGAAACTGCGCCAGCACAGTATACGTGCCCGGACTTGTGTTCTCAATTCCCGAGTTCTCGGCATCTCAAAAACTAACGGGAAGAGAAAGGTTATCTATGGTGTGCTGGGGCAGGACTAGACGCAAGCAGAGCAAAGTTGTCCAAGAATACCTTCCTTACGGATGCTAATGGCAATTGAAGAGGCAGGCAAGTGCTAAGCCTTGAAATTCTAGCAGTTAGAAAGCTGCGGACAAGGTCCGGGTGTTGTGCGGCTTCACTCTTCTCATCGTGGGAAGGTACCGCGCTCTCCGTCTCTCGGATGCGATCAAGCGGCTCTTCGCGCAGAGAGCACTGTGCCGGTCACTGTGCGCTGCGGAGCTCTCTTTCTGCCGAAAGACGCCTGGCAGCGGCACTTAACTTCGGAGAGCTCCGTATCTCCGTATTCTGCATTTCTTGTCTTCTGCGTCTCAGCAAAATGCTTTTCCACTGTGTCTAGCAAGGAGAAACTGTGCCAGCACAGTATACGTGCCCGGACTTGTGTTCTCAATTCCCGAGTTCTCGGCATCTCAAAAACTAACGGGAAGAGCAAGATTATCTATGGTGGGCTTGGGCAGAACTAGACGCAAGCACAGCAAAGTTGTGCAAGAATACCTTCCTTACGGATGCTAATGGCAATTGAAGAGGCAGGCAAGTGCTAAGCCTTGAAATTCTAGCAGTTAGAAAGCTGCGGACACAGTCCGGGTGTTGTGCGGCTTCACTCTTCGCATCGTGGAAGGTACCGCGCTCTCCGTCTCTCCGATGCGATCAAGCGGCTCTTCGCGCAGAGAGCACTGTGCCGGTCACTGTGCGCTGCGGAGCTCTCTTTCTGCCGAAAGACGCCTGGCAGCGGCACATAACTTTAGAGAGCTCCGTATCTCTGTGTTCTGCATTTCTTGTCTTCTGCGTCTCAGCAAAATGCTTATCCACTGTGTCTAGCAAGGAGAAACTGTGCCAGCACAGTATACGTGCCCGGACTTGTGTTCTCAATTCCCGAGTTCTCGGCATCTCAAAAACTAATGGGAGGAGCAAGGTTATCTATGGTGGGCTGGGGCAAAACTAGACGCAAGCACAGCAAAGTTGTCCAAGAATACCTTCCTTTAGGATGCTAATGGCAATTGAAGAGGCAGGCAAGTGGTAAACCTTGAAATTCTAGCAGTTAGAAAGATGCGGACACAGTCCGGGTGTTGTGCGGCTTCACTCTTCGCATCGTAGAAGGTACCGCGCTCTCCGTCTGTCGGATGCGATCAAGCGGCTCTTCGCGCAGAGAGCACTGTGCCGGTCACTGTGCGCTGCGGAGCTCTCTTTCTGCCGAAAGACGCCTGGCAGCGGCACTTAACTTCGGAGAGCTCCGTATCTCCGTATTCTGCATTTCTTGTCTTCTGCCTCTCAGCAAAATGCTTTTCCACTGTGTCTAGCAAGGAGAAACTGTGCCAGCACAGTATACGTGCCCGGATTTGTGTTCTCAATTCCCGAGTTCTCGGCATCTCAAAAACTAAAGGGAAGAGCAAGGTTATCTATGGTGTGCTGGGGCAAAACTAGACGCAAGCAGAGCAAAGTTGCGCAAGAATACCTTCCTTTCGGATGCTAATGGCAATTGAAGAGGCAGGCAAGTGGTAAGCCTTGAAATTCTAGCAGTTAGAAAGATGCAGGCAAGGTCCGGGTGTTGTGCGGCTTCACTCTTCGCATCGTAGAAGGTACCGCGCTCTCCGTCTGTCGGATGCGATCAAGCGGCTCTTCGCGCAGAGAGCACTGTGCCGGTCACTGTGCGCTGCGGAGCTCTCTTTCTGCCGAAAGACGCCTGGCAGCGGCACTTAACTTCGGAGAGCTCCGTATCGCCGTATTCTGCATTTCTTGTCTTCTGCGTCTCAGCAAAATGCTTTTCCACTGTGTCTAGCAAGGAGAAACTGTGCCAGCACAGTATACGTGCCCGGACTTGTGTTCTCAATTCCCGAGTTCTCGGCATCTCAAAAACTAATGGGAGGAGCAAGGTTATCGATGGTGGGCTGGGGCAAAACTAGAAGCAAGCACAGCAAAGTTGCGCAAGAATACCTTCCATTTGGATGCTAATGGCAATTGAAGAGGCAGGCAAGTGGTAAGCCTTGAAATTCTAGCAGTTAGAAAGATGCAGACACAGTCCGGGTGTTGTGCGGCTTCACTCTTCTCATCGTGGGAAGGTACCGCGCTCTCCGTCTCTCGGATGCGATCAAGCGGCTCTTCGCGCAGAGAGCACTGTGCCGGTCACTGTGCGCTGCGGAGCTCTCTTTCTGCCGAAAGACGCCTGGCAGCGGCACATAACTTTGGAGAGCTCCGTATCTCCGTATTCTGCATTTCTTGTCTTCTGCCTCTCAGCAAAATGCTTTTCCACTGTGTCTAGCAAGGAGAAACTGTGCCAGCACAGTATACGTGCCCGGACTTGTGTTCTCAATTCCCGAGTTCTCGGCATCTCAAATACTAACGGGAAGAGAAAGGTTATCTATGGTGTGCTGGGGCAGGACTAGACGCAAGCAGAGCAAAGTTGTCCAAGAATACCTTCCTTACGGATGCTAATGGCAATTGAAGAGGCAGGCAAGTGCTAAGCCTTGAAATTCTAGCAGTTAGAAAGATGCGGACACAGTCCGGGTGTTGTGCGGCTTCACTCTTCGCATCGTAGAAGGTACCGCGCTCTCCGTCTCTCCGATGCGATCAAGCGGCTCTTCGCGCAGAGAGCACTGTGCCGGTCACTGTGCGCTGCGGAGCTCTCTTTCTGCCGAAAGACGCCTGGCAGCGGCACTTAACTTCGGAGAGCTCCGTATCTCCGTATTCTGCATTTCTTGTCTTCTGCGTCTCAGCAAAATGCTTTTCCACTGTGTCTAGCAAGGAGAAACTGTGCCAGCACAGTATACGTGCCCGGATTTGTGTTCTCAATTCCCGAGTTCTCGGCATCTCAAAATCTAAAGGGAAGAGCAAGGTTATCTATGGTAGGCTGGGGCAGAACTAGAAGCAAGCAGAGCAAAGTTGTGCAAGAATACCTTCCTTTCGGATGCTAATGGCAATTGAAGAGGCAGGCAAGTGGTAAGCCTTGAACTTCTAGCAGTTAGAAAGATGCGGACAAGGTCCGGGTGTTGTGCGGCTTCACTCTTCACATCGTGGAAGGTACCGCGCTCTCCGTCTCTCGGATGCGATCAAGCGGCTCTTCGCGCAGAGAGCACTGTGCCGGTCACTGTGCGCTGCGGAGCTCTCTTTCTGCCGAAAGACGCCTGGCAGCGGCACATAACTTCGGAGAGCTCCGTATCTCCGTATTCTGCATTTCTTGTCTTCTGCGTCTCAGCAAAATGCTTTTCCACTGTGTCTAGCAAGGAGAAACTGTGCCAGCACAGTATACGTGCCCGGACTTGTGTTCTCAATTCCCGAGTTCTCGGCATCTCAAAATCTAAAGGGAAGAGCAAGGTTATCTATGGTAGGCTGGGGCAGAACTAGAAGCAAGCAGAGCAAAGTTGTGCAAGAATACCTTCCTTTCGGATGCTAATGGCAATTGAAGAGGCAGGCAAGTGGTAAGCCTTGAACTTCTAGCAGTTAGAAAGCTGCGGAAACAGTGCAGGCGTTGTGCGGCTTCACTCTTCGCATCCTAGAACGTGGCGCGCTCTCCGTCTCTCGGATGCCATCTAGCGGGTGTTTGCGCAGAGAGCGCTGTGCTGATCGCGGTTCTAAATATTTTTCTGGGTTTTTGGGATGTTTTGGTTCGTTTTTGTGAAGTTTTGGAGAGTTTTGGAATATTTCGGTTCCTTTCGGCGGGTTTTGAAATATTTTGCCCGGATTTTTAAAATGTTTTTATTTGTTTTTATTATTTTTTGGTAAGTTTTTTTGTGTTTTGATAAGTCCTGGCTGGTTTTCTAGTATTTTGGCGTGTTTTCCGAATGTTTTGATCACTTTTGGCGGGTTCTAAAGTATTTCGTCTGGTGTTTGGATTGTTTTAATTTGTTTTGATTTGTTTTTCTTATGTTTTGGTGGGTTCTTGGAAAGGTTTGGTTCATTTTTGCGTATTTTAAAGTATTTTAGCGGGTTTTTGGAATGTTTTGATTTGCATTGATTTTCTTTCTAATGTTTTGACGGATTTTTTGTATGTTTTTTGCGTCTATTGGGAATGTTGTGATCAGTTTCGACGTGTGTATTAACATTTTGGCAGGTTTTTGGAATGTTTTAATTGTTTTTTTACAATATTTCAGCTGGTTTGGGAAATTTTAATTACTTTTGATGTGTTTTACAATATTTTGCCTGGTGTTTGGAATTTCTTGGTTTGTTTTGATTTGTTTTTATAAAGTTTTTGGAAAATTTTGATTCTTTTTGGTGAGTTTTAAAATAGTTTGGCGGGCTTAAAATAATTTGGTGAGTTTTTACAATGTTTTAGCTGGTATTGATTTGTTTTTATTATGTTTTGGCAAGCTTTTTGAAATATTTGGATCAGTTCTGGCTGGTTTTCTAGTATTTTGGCATGTCTTCAGAATGTTTTGATCCGTTTTGGCGGGTTTTAATATATTTTGGCAGGTTTTTAGAATATTTTGTTTGGTTTTCCTATGTCTTTATTATGTTTTGGAGGGCTTTTAGAATGTTTAGATTACTTTGGGCGGGTTTTTAGGATTTTTTTGGTTGGTTTTGATTAGTTTATGTTATGTTTAGTCAGTTTTTTGGTGTGTTTGGATTAGTTTTATTGGGCTTTATCATGTTTTGGCGGTTTTTTTGAATGTTTTATTGACTTCTGACAAATTATATAATATTTTGGCAGGTTTTCAGTATGTTTTGATCAGTTTTTGGGGAGTTCTAAAATATTTTGTCAAGTTTTTGGAATTTTTTGGTTGGTTTTGATTTGTTTTTATGATGTTTTGCCAAGTTTTTTGAATGTTTTGATCAGTTCTGGCTGGTTTTCTAATGTTTTGGCATCTTTTCAGAATGTTTTGATGAGTTTTGCGGGTCCAAATTATTTTGGCGGGTTTTCGGAATATTTTGGTTGGTTTTGATTTGTTTTTATGATGTTTTGGCGGGTTTTCGGAATGTCTTGGTTGGGTTTTAGAATGTTTTGTATTCTCTTGAGTTGTTTTTATTGTGTTGGCAGGTTTTGGAATGTTTGGATTCTTTTTGGCGGGTGCTCGGAATGTTTTGGCGGGTGTTCGGAATGTTTTGATTAGTTTTGACGGGTTTTGAAATATTTTGGCCGGTTTTTAGAAGGTTTGGATTTGTTTTGATTTGTTTTGATTCTGTTTAGCCCAGTTTTTGGTGTGTTTGGATTAGCTTTGGTGGGCTTTATCATGTTTTGTCCGGTTTTTTCAAATGTATTGATCACCTCTGTCTGGTTTTCTATTTTGGCGGGTTTGAAAATATTTTTGGATGAGTTTTGGCGGGTTTGAAAATATTTTGGCTCTTTGCGCAGAGATGACGGTGCCGGTTGCGGTGCGCTCCGGGGCGCTCCTTCTGCGGAAAGACGCCTGGCAGCGGCACTTGGGACAGCTCCGCGTCTCCGTATTCTGCGTTTCTTGCCTTCTGCATCTCAGCAAAATGCTTTCCCACTAGGTCTAGCAAGGAGAAACTGTGGCAGCTGAGTAGATGTAGCCCGGCCCGCCCTTTGAAGTTGACAAGTTCTTGGCATCTCAGAGCCTCAAGGCAAGAGCAAGGTTCTCTATGCTAGGCTGGGGCAGAACTAGCAGCAAGCAGAGCAAAGTTGTCCAAGAATAGCTTCCATTGGAATGCTAATGGCAATTGAAGAGGCAGGCCAGTGGCAAGCCACTAGCTTCTAGCAGTTTGAAAGTTGCAGACACAGTGCAGGTGTTGTGCGGCTTCCTTCTTGGCCTCCTAGAAGGTGCCGCGCTCTCCGTCTCTTGCTTGCCAATATGTTGCCGTGTTCCTCCTATTGTTTGGGTTGTTTTGATTTGTTTTTATGATGTTTTGGCGGGTTTTCGAAATATTTTGGTGGTGTTTTAGAATGTTTTGTTTTCTCTTGTGTTGTTTTTATTGTCTTGGCAGGTTGTGGAACGTTTGGATTCCTTTTGGCGGGTTTGAAAATATTTTGGCTCTTTGCGCAGAGATGACGGTGCCGGTTGCGGTGCGCTCCGGGGCGCTCCTTCTGCGGAAAGACGCCTGGCAGCGGCACTTGGGACAGCTCCGCGTCTCTGTATTCTGCGTTTCTTGCCTTCTGCATCTCAGCAAAATGCTTTCCCACTAGGTCTAGCAAGGAGAAACTGTGGCAGCTGAGTAGATGTAGCCCGGCCCGCCCTTTGAAGTTGACAAGTTCTTGGCATCTCAGAGCCTCAAGGCAAGAGCGAGGTTCTCTATGGTAGGCTGGGGCAGAACTAGCAGCAAGCAGAGCAAAGTTGTCCAAGAATAGCTTCCATTGAAATGCTAATGGCAATTGAAGAGGCAGGCAAGTGGTAAGCCTTGAAATTCTAGCAGTTAGAAAGATGCAGACAAGGTCCGGGTGTTGTGCGGCTTCACTCTTCGCATCGTAGAAGGTACCGCGCTCTCCGTCTCTCGGATGCGATCAAGCGGCTCTTCGCGCAGAGAGCACTGTGCCGGTCACTGTGCGCTGCGGAGCTCTCTTTCTGCCGAAAGACGCCTGGCAGCGGCACTTAACTTCGGAGAGCTCCGTATCTCCGTATTCTGCATTTCTTGTCTTCTGCGTCTCAGCAAAATGCTTTTCCACTGTGTCTAGCAAGGAGAAACTGTGCCAGCACAGTATACGTGCCCGGACTTGTGTTCTCAATTCCCGAGTTCTCGGCATCTCAAAATCTAAAGGGAAGAGCAAGGTTATCTATGGTAGGCTGGGGCAGAACTAGAAGCAAGCAGAGCAAAGTTGTGCAAGAATACCTTCCTTTCGGATGCTAATGGCAATTGAAGAGGCAGGCAAGTGGTAAGCCTTGAACTTCTAGCAGTTAGAAAGCTGCGGAAACAGTGCAGGCGTTGTGCGGCTTCACTCTTCGCATCCTAGAACGTGGCGCGCTCTCCGTCTCTCGGATGCCATCTAGCGGGTGTTTGCGCAGAGAGCGCTGTGCTGATCGCGGTTCTAAATATTTTTCTGGGTTTTTGGGATGTTTTGGTTCGTTTTTGTGAAGTTTTGGAGAGTTTTGGAATATTTCGGTTCCTTTCGGCGGGTTTTGAAATATTTTGCCCGGATTTTTAAAATGTTTTTATTTGTTTTTATTATTTTTTGGTAAGTTTTTTTGTGTTTTGATAAGTCCTGGCTGGTTTTCTAGTATTTTGGCGTGTTTTCCGAATGTTTTGATCACTTTTGGCGGGTTCTAAAGTATTTCGTCTGGTGTTTGGATTGTTTTAATTTGTTTTGATTTGTTTTTCTTATGTTTTGGTGGGTTCTTGGAAAGGTTTGGTTCATTTTTGCGTATTTTAAAGTATTTTAGCGGGTTTTTGGAATGTTTTGATTTGCATTGATTTTCTTTCTAATGTTTTGACGGATTTTTTGTATGTTTTTTGCGTCTATTGGGAATGTTGTGATCAGTTTCGACGTGTGTATTAACATTTTGGCAGGTTTTTGGAATGTTTTAATTGTTTTTTTACAATATTTCAGCTGGTTTGGGAAATTTTAATTACTTTTGATGTGTTTTACAATATTTTGCCTGGTGTTTGGAATTTCTTGGTTTGTTTTGATTTGTTTTTATAAAGTTTTTGGAAAATTTTGATTCTTTTTGGTGAGTTTTAAAATAGTTTGGCGGGCTTAAAATAATTTGGTGAGTTTTTACAATGTTTTAGCTGGTATTGATTTGTTTTTATTATGTTTTGGCAAGCTTTTTGAAATATTTGGATCAGTTCTGGCTGGTTTTCTAGTATTTTGGCATGTCTTCAGAATGTTTTGATCCGTTTTGGCGGGTTTTAATGTATTTTGGCAGGTTTTTAGAATATTTTGTTTGGTTTTCCTATGTCTTTATTATGTTTTGGAGGGCTTTTAGAATGTTTAGATTACTTTGGGCGGGTTTTTAGGATTTTTTTGGTTGGTTTTGATTAGTTTATGTTATGTTTAGTCAGTTTTTTGGTGTGTTTGGATTAGTTTTATTGGGCTTTATCATGTTTTGGCGGTTTTTTTGAATGTTTTATTGACTTCTGACAAATTATATAATATTTTGGCAGGTTTTCAGTATGTTTTGATCAGTTTTTGGGGAGTTCTAAAATATTTTGTCAAGTTTTTGGAATTTTTTGGTTGGTTTTGATTTGTTTTTATGATGTTTTGCCAAGTTTTTTGAATGTTTTGATCAGTTCTGGCTGGTTTTCTAATGTTTTGGCATCTTTTCAGAATGTTTTGATGAGTTTTGCGGGTCCAAATTATTTTGGCGGGTTTTCGGAATATTTTGGTTGGTTTTGATTTGTTTTTATGATGTTTTGGCGGGTTTTCGGAATGTCTTGGTTGGGTTTTAGAATGTTTTGTATTCTCTTGAGTTGTTTTTATTGTGTTGGCAGGTTTTGGAATGTTTGGATTCTTTTTGGCGGGTGTTCGGAATGTTTTGGCGGGTGTTCGGAATGTTTTGATTAGTTTTGACGGGTTTTGAAATATTTTGGCCGGTTTTTAGAAGGTTTCGATTTGTTTTGATTTGTTTTGATTCTGTTTAGCCCAGTTTTTGGTGTGTTTGGATTAGCTTTGGTGGGCTTGATCATGTTTTGTCCGGTTTTTTCAAATGTATTGATCACCTCTGTCTGGTTTTCTATTTTGGCGGGTTTGAAAATATTTTTGGATGAGTTTTGGCGGGTTTGAAAATATTTTGGCTCTTTGCGCAGAGATGACGGTGCCGGTTGCGGTGCGCTCCGGGGCGCTCCTTCTGCGGAAAGACGCCTGGCAGCGGCACTTGGGACAGCTCCGCGTCTCCGTATTCTGCGTTTCTTGCCTTCTGCATCTCAGCAAAATGCTTTCCCACTAGGTCTAGCAAGGAGAAACTGTGGCAGCTGAGTAGATGTAGCCCGGCCCGCCCTTTGAAGTTGACAAGTTCTTGGCATCTCAGAGCCTCAAGGCAAGAGCAAGATTCTCTATGCTAGGCTGGGGCAGAACTAGCAGCAAGCAGAGCAAAGTTGTCCAAGAATAGCTTCCATTGGAATGCTAATGGCAATTGAAGAGGCAGGCCAGTGGCAAGCCACTAGCTTCTAGCAGTTTGAAAGTTGCAGACACAGTGCAGGTGTTGTGCGGCTTCCTTCTTGGCCTCCTAGAAGGTGCCGCGCTCTCCGTCTCTTGCTTGCCAATATGTTGCCGTGTTCCTCCTATTGTTTGGGTTGTTTTGATTTGTTTTTATGATGTTTTGGCGGGTTTTCGAAATATTTTGGTGGTGTTTTAGAATGTTTTGTTTTCTCTTGTGTTGTTTTTATTGTCTTGGCAGGTTGTGGAACGTTTGGATTCCTTTTGGCGGGTTTGAAAATATTTTGGCTCTTTGCGCAGAGATGACGGTGCCGGTTGCGGTGCGCTCCGGGGCGCTCCTTCTGCGGAAAGACGCCTGGCAGCGGCACTTGGGACAGCTCCGCGTCTCTGTATTCTGCGTTTCTTGCCTTCTGCATCTCAGCAAAATGCTTTCCCACTAGGTCTAGCAAGGAGAAACTGTGGCAGCTGAGTAGATGTAGCCCGGCCCGCCCTTTGAAGTTGACAAGTTCTTGGCATCTCAGAGCCTCAAGGCAAGAGCGAGGTTCTCTATGGTAGGCTGGGGCAGAACTAGCAGCAAGCAGAGCAAAGTTGTCCAAGAATAGCTTCCATTGAAATGCTAATGGCAATTGAAGAGGCAGGCAAGTGGTAAGCCTTGAAATTCTAGCAGTTAGAAAGATGCAGACAAGGTCCGGGTGTTGTGCGGCTTCACTCTTCGCATCGTAGAAGGTACCGCGCTCTCCGTCTCTCCGATGCGATCAAGCGGCTCTTCGCGCAGAGAGCACTGTGCCGGTCACTGTGCGCTGCGGAGCTCTCTTTCTGCCGAAAGACGCCTGGCAGCGGCACTTAACTTCGGAGAGCTCCGTATCTCCGTATTCTGCATTTCTTGTCTTCTGCGTCTCAGCAAAATGCTTTTCCACTGTGTCTAGCAAGGAGAAACTGTGCCAGCACAGTATACGTGCCCGGACTTGTGTTCTCAATTCCCGAGTTCTCGGCATCTCAAAAACTAACGGGAAGAGAAAGGTTATCTATGGTGTGCTGGGGCAGGACTAGACGCAAGCAGAGCAAAGATGTCCAAGAATACCTTCCTTACGGATGCTAATGGCAATTGAAGAGGCAGGCAAGTGGTAAGCCTTGAAATTCTAGCAGTTAGAAAGCTGCGGACACAGTCCGGGTGTTGTGCGGCTTCACTCTTCGCATCGTGGAAGGTACCGCGCTCTCCGTCTCTCGGATGCGATCAAGCGGCTCTTCGCGCAGAGAGCACTGTGCCGGTCACTGTGCGCTGCGGAGCTCTCTTTCTGCCGAAAGACGCCTGGCAGCGGCACTTAACTTCGGAGAGCTCCGTATCTCCGTATTCTGCATTTCTTGTCTTCTGCGTCTCAGCAAAATGCTTTTCCACTGTGTCTAGCAAGGAGAAACTGTGCCAGCACAGTATACGTGCCCGGACTTGTGTTCTCAATTCCCGAGTTCTCGGCATCTCAAAATCTAAAGGGAAGAGCAAGGTTATCTATGGTAGGCTGGGGCAGAACTAGAAGCAAGCAGAGCAAAGTTGTGCAAGAATACCTTCCTTTCGGATGCTAATGGCAATTGAAGAGGCAGGCAAGTGGTAAGCCTTGAACTTCTAGCAGTTAGAAAGCTGCGGAAACAGTGCAGGCGTTGTGCGGCTTCACTCTTCGCATCCTAGAACGTGGCGCGCTCTCCGTCTCTCGGATGCCATCTAGCGGGTGTTTGCGCAGAGAGCGCTGTGCTGATCGCGGTTCTAAATATTTTTCTGGGTTTTTGGGATGTTTTGGTTCGTTTTTGTGAAGTTTTGGAGAGTTTTGGAATATTTCGGTTCCTTTCGGCGGGTTTTGAAATATTTTGCCCGGATTTTTAAAATGTTTTTATTTGTTTTTATTATTTTTTGGTAAGTTTTTTTGTGTTTTGATAAGTCCTGGCTGGTTTTCTAGTATTTTGGCGTGTTTTCCGAATGTTTTGATCACTTTTGGCGGGTTCTAAAGTATTTCGTCTGGTGTTTGGATTGTTTTAATTTGTTTTGATTTGTTTTTCTTATGTTTTGGTGGGTTCTTGGAAAGGTTTGGTTCATTTTTGCGTATTTTAAAGTATTTTAGCGGGTTTTTGGAATGTTTTGATTTGCATTGATTTTCTTTCTAATGTTTTGACGGATTTTTTGTATGTTTTTTGCGTCTATTGGGAATGTTGTGATCAGTTTCGACGTGTGTATTAACATTTTGGCAGGTTTTTGGAATGTTTTAATTGTTTTTTTACAATATTTCAGCTGGTTTGGGAAATTTTAATTACTTTTGATGTGTTTTACAATATTTTGCCTGGTGTTTGGAATTTCTTGGTTTGTTTTGATTTGTTTTTATAAAGTTTTTGGAAAATTTTGATTCTTTTTGGTGAGTTTTAAAATAGTTTGGTGGGCTTAAAATAATTTGGTGAGTTTTTACAATGTTTTAGCTGGTATTGATTTGTTTTTATTATGTTTTGGCAAGCTTTTTGAAATATTTGGATCAGTTCTGGCTGGTTTTCTAGTATTTTGGCATGTCTTCAGAATGTTTTGATCCGTTTTGGCGGGTTTTAATATATTTTGGCAGGTTTTTAGAATATTTTGTTTGGTTTTCCTATGTCTTTATTATGTTTTGGAGGGCTTTTAGAATGTTTAGATTACTTTGGGCGGGTTTTTAGGATTTTTTTGGTTGGTTTTGATTAGTTTATGTTATGTTTAGTCAGTTTTTTGGTGTGTTTGGATTAGTTTTATTGGGCTTTATCATGTTTTGGCGGTTTTTTTGAATGTTTTATTGACTTCTGACAAATTATATAATATTTTGGCAGGTTTTCAGTATGTTTTGATCAGTTTTTGGGGAGTTCTAAAATATTTTGTCAAGTTTTTGGAATTTTTTGGTTGGTTTTGATTTGTTTTTATGATGTATTGCCAAGTTTTTTGAATGTTTTGATCAGTTCTGGCTGGTTTTCTAATGTTTTGGCATCTTTTCAGAATGTTTTGATGAGTTTTGCGGGTCCAAATTATTTTGGCGGGTTTTCGGAATATTTTGGTTGGTTTTGATTTGTTTTTATGATGTTTTGGCGGGTTTTCGGAATGTCTTGGTTGGGTTTTAGAATGTTTTGTATTCTCTTGAGTTGTTTTTATTGTGTTGGCAGGTTTTGGAATGTTTGGATTCTTTTTGGCGGGTGTTCGGAATGTTTTGGCGGGTGTTCGGAATGTTTTGATTAGTTTTGACGGGTTTTGAAATATTTTGGCCGGTTTTTAGAAGGTTTCGATTTGTTTTGATTTGTTTTGATTCTGTTTAGCCCAGTTTTTGGTGTGTTTGGATTAGCTTTGGTGGGCTTTATCATGTTTTGTCCGGTTTTTTCAAATGTATTGATCACCTCTGTCTGGTTTTCTATTTTGGCGGGTTTGAAAATATTTTTGGATGAGTTTTGGCGGGTTTGAAAATATTTTGGCTCTTTGCGCAGAGATGACGGTGCCGGTTGCGGTGCGCTCCGGGGCGCTCCTTCTGCGGAAAGACGCCTGGCAGCGGCACTTGGGACAGCTCCGCGTCTCCGTATTCTGCGTTTCTTGCCTTCTGCATCTCAGCAAAATGCTTTCCCACTAGGTCTAGCAAGGAGAAACTGTGGCAGCTGAGTAGATGTAGCCCGGCCCGCCCTTTGAAGTTGACAAGTTCTTGGCATCTCAGAGCCTCAAGGCAAGAGCAAGGTTCTCTATGCTAGGCTGGGGCAGAACTAGCAGCAAGCAGAGCAAAGTTGTCCAAGAATAGCTTCCATTGGAATGCTAATGGCAATTGAAGAGGCAGGCCAGTGGCAAGCCACTAGCTTCTAGCAGTTTGAAAGTTGCAGACACAGTGCAGGTGTTGTGCGGCTTCCTTCTTGGCCTCCTAGAAGGTGCCGCGCTCTCCGTCTCTTGCTTGCCAATATGTTGCCGTGTTCCTCCTATTGTTTGGGTTGTTTTGATTTGTTTTTATGATGTTTTGGCGGGTTTTCGAAATATTTTGGTGGTGTTTTAGAATGTTTTGTTTTCTCTTGTGTTGTTTTTATTGTCTTGGCAGGTTGTGGAACGTTTGGATTCCTTTTGGCGGGTTTGAAAATATTTTGGCTCTTTGCGCAGAGATGACGGTGCCGGTTGCGGTGCGCTCCGGGGCGCTCCTTCTGCGGAAAGACGCCTGGCAGCGGCACTTGGGACAGCTCCGCGTCTCTGTATTCTGCGTTTCTTGCCTTCTGCATCTCAGCAAAATGCTTTCCCACTAGGTCTAGCAAGGAGAAACTGTGGCAGCTGAGTAGATGTAGCCCGGCCCGCCCTTTGAAGTTGACAAGTTCTTGGCATCTCAGAGCCTCAAGGCAAGAGCGAGGTTCTCTATGGTAGGCTGGGGCAGAACTAGCAGCAAGCAGAGCAAAGTTGTCCAAGAATAGCTTCCATTGAAATGCTAATGGCAATTGAAGAGGCAGGCAAGTGGTAAGCCTTGAAATTCTAGCAGTTAGAAAGATGCAGACAAGGTCCGGGTGTTGTGCGGCTTCACTCTTCGCATCGTAGAAGGTACCGCGCTCTCCGTCTCTCGGATGCGATCAAGCGGCTCTTCGCGCAGAGAGCACTGTGCCGGTCACTGTGCGCTGCGGAGCTCTCTTTCTGCCGAAAGACGCCTGGCAGCGGCACTTAACTTCGGAGAGCTCCGTATCTCCGTATTCTGCATTTCTTGTCTTCTGCGTCTCAGCAAAATGCTTTTCCACTGTGTCTAGCAAGGAGAAACTGTGCCAGCACAGTATACGTGCCCGGACTTGTGTTCTCAATTCCCGAGTTCTCGGCATCTCAAAATCTAAAGGGAAGAGCAAGGTTATCTATGGTAGGCTGGGGCAGAACTAGAAGCAAGCAGAGCAAAGTTGTGCAAGAATACCTTCCTTTCGGATGCTAATGGCAATTGAAGAGGCAGGCAAGTGGTAAGCCTTGAACTTCTAGCAGTTAGAAAGCTGCGGAAACAGTGCAGGCGTTGTGCGGCTTCACTCTTCGCATCCTAGAACGTGGCGCGCTCTCCGTCTCTCGGATGCCATCTAGCGGGTGTTTGCGCAGAGAGCGCTGTGCTGATCGCGGTTCTAAATATTTTTCTGGGTTTTTGGGATGTTTTGGTTCGTTTTTGTGAAGTTTTGGAGAGTTTTGGAATATTTCGGTTCCTTTCGGCGGGTTTTGAAATATTTTGCCCGGATTTTTAAAATGTTTTTATTTGTTTTTATTATTTTTTGGTAAGTTTTTTTGTGTTTTGATAAGTCCTGGCTGGTTTTCTAGTATTTTGGCGTGTTTTCCGAATGTTTTGATCACTTTTGGCGGGTTCTAAAGTATTTCGTCTGGTGTTTGGATTGTTTTAATTTGTTTTGATTTGTTTTTCTTATGTTTTGGTGGGTTCTTGGAAAGGTTTGGTTCATTTTTGCGTATTTTAAAGTATTTTAGCGGGTTTTTGGAATGTTTTGATTTGCATTGATTTTCTTTCTAATGTTTTGACGGATTTTTTGTATGTTTTTTGCGTCTATTGGGAATGTTGTGATCAGTTTCGACGTGTGTATTAACATTTTGGCAGGTTTTTGGAATGTTTTAATTGTTTTTTTACAATATTTCAGCTGGTTTGGGAAATTTTAATTACTTTTGATGTGTTTTACAATATTTTGCCTGGTGTTTGGAATTTCTTGGTTTGTTTTGATTTGTTTTTATAAAGTTTTTGGAAAATTTTGATTCTTTTTGGTGAGTTTTAAAATAGTTTGGCGGGCTTAAAATAATTTGGTGAGTTTTTACAATGTTTTAGCTGGTATTGATTTGTTTTTATTATGTTTTGGCAAGCTTTTTGAAATATTTGGATCAGTTCTGGCTGGTTTTCTAGTATTTTGGCATGTCTTCAGAATGTTTTGATCCGTTTTGGCGGGTTTTAATGTATTTTGGCAGGTTTTTAGAATATTTTGTTTGGTTTTCCTATGTCTTTATTATGTTTTGGAGGGCTTTTAGAATGTTTAGATTACTTTGGGCGGGTTTTTAGGATTTTTTTGGTTGGTTTTGATTAGTTTATGTTATGTTTAGTCAGTTTTTTGGTGTGTTTGGATTAGTTTTATTGGGCTTTATCATGTTTTGGCGGTTTTTTTGAATGTTTTATTGACTTCTGACAAATTATATAATATTTTGGCAGGTTTTCAGTATGTTTTGATCAGTTTTTGGGGAGTTCTAAAATATTTTGTCAAGTTTTTGGAATTTTTTGGTTGGTTTTGATTTGTTTTTATGATGTTTTGCCAAGTTTTTTGAATGTTTTGATCAGTTCTGGCTGGTTTTCTAATGTTTTGGCATCTTTTCAGAATGTTTTGATGAGTTTTGCGGGTCCAAATTATTTTGGCGGGTTTTCGGAATATTTTGGTTGGTTTTGATTTGTTTTTATGATGTTTTGGCGGGTTTTCGGAATGTCTTGGTTGGGTTTTAGAATGTTTTGTATTCTCTTGAGTTGTTTTTATTGTGTTGGCAGGTTTTGGAATGTTTGGATTCTTTTTGGCGGGTGTTCGGAATGTTTTGGCGGGTGTTCGGAATGTTTTGATTAGTTTTGACGGGTTTTGAAATATTTTGGCGGGTTTTTAGAAGGTTTGGATTTGTTTTGATTTGTTTTGATTCTGTTTAGCCCAGTTTTTGGTGTGTTTGGATTAGCTTTGGTGGGCTTTATCATGTTTTGTCCGGTTTTTTCAAATGTATTGATCACCTCTGTCTGGTTTTCTATTTTGGCGGGTTTGAAAATATTTTTGGATGAGTTTTGGCGGGTTTGAAAATATTTTGGCTCTTTGCGCAGAGATGACGGTGCCGGTTGCGGTGCGCTCCGGGGCGCTCCTTCTGCGGAAAGACGCCTGGCAGCGGCACTTGGGACAGCTCCGCGTCTCCGTATTCTGCGTTTCTTGCCTTCTGCATCTCAGCAAAATGCTTTCCCACTAGGTCTAGCAAGGAGAAACTGTGGCAGCTGAGTAGATGTAGCCCGGCCCGCCCTTTGAAGTTGACAAGTTCTTGGCATCTCAGAGCCTCAAGGCAAGAGCAAGGTTCTCTATGCTAGGCTGGGGCAGAACTAGCAGCAAGCAGAGCAAAGTTGTCCAAGAATAGCTTCCATTGGAATGCTAATGGCAATTGAAGAGGCAGGCCAGTGGCAAGCCACTAGCTTCTAGCAGTTTGAAAGTTGCAGACACAGTGCAGGTGTTGTGCGGCTTCCTTCTTGGCCTCCTAGAAGGTGCCGCGCTCTCCGTCTCTTGCTTGCCAATATGTTGCCGTGTTCCTCCTATTGTTTGGGTTGTTTTGATTTGTTTTTATGATGTTTTGGCGGGTTTTCGAAATATTTTGGTGGTGTTTTAGAATGTTTTGTTTTCTCTTGTGTTGTTTTTATTGTCTTGGCAGGTTGTGGAACGTTTGGATTCCTTTTGGCGGGTTTGAAAATATTTTGGCTCTTTGCGCAGAGATGACGGTGCCGGTTGCGGTGCGCTCCGGGGCGCTCCTTCTGCGGAAAGACGCCTGGCAGCGGCACTTGGGACAGCTCCGCGTCTCTCTATTCTGCGTTTCTTGCCTTCTGCATCTCAGCAAAATGCTTTCCCACTAGGTCTAGCAAGGAGAAACTGTGGCAGCTGAGTAGATGTAGCCCGGCCCGCCCTTTGAAGTTGACAAGTTCTTGGCATCTCAGAGCCTCAAGGCAAGAGCGAGGTTCTCTATGGTAGGCTGGGGCAGAACTAGCAGCAAGCAGAGCAAAGTTGTCCAAGAATAGCTTCCATTGAAATGCTAATGGCAATTGAAGAGGCAGGCAAGTGGTAAGCCTTGAAATTCTAGCAGTTAGAAAGATGCAGACAAGGTCCGGGTGTTGTGCGGCTTCACTCTTCGCATCGTAGAAGGTACCGCGCTCTCCGTCTCTCCGATGCGATCAAGCGGCTCTTCGCGCAGAGAGCACTGTGCCGGTCACTGTGCGCTGCGGAGCTCTCTTTCTGCCGAAAGACGCCTGGCAGCGGCACTTAACTTCGGAGAGCTCCGTATCTCCGTATTCTGCATTTCTTGTCTTCTGCGTCTCAGCAAAATGCTTTTCCACTGTGTCTAGCAAGGAGAAACTGTGCCAGCACAGTATACGTGCCCGGACTTGTGTTCTCAATTCCCGAGTTCTCGGCATCTCAAAATCTAAAGGGAAGAGCAAGGTTATCTATGGTAGGCTGGGGCAGAACTAGAAGCAAGCAGAGCAAAGTTGTGCAAGAATACCTTCCTTTCGGATGCTAATGGCAATTGAAGAGGCAGGCAAGTGGTAAGCCTTGAAATTCTAGCAGTTAGAAAGATGCGGACAAGGTCCGGGTGTTGTGCGGCTTCACTCTTCACATCGTGGAAGGTACCGCGCTCTCCGTCTCTCGGATGCGATCAAGCGGCTCTTCGCGCAGAGAGCACTGTGCCGGTCACTGTGCGCTGCGGAGCTCTCTTTCTGCCGAAAGACGCCTGGCAGCGGCACATAACTTCGGAGAGCTCCGTATCTCCGTATTCTGCATTTCTTGTCTTCTGCGTCTCAGCAAAATGCTTTTCCACTGTGTCTAGCAAGGAGAAACTGTGCCAGCACAGTATACGTGCCCGGACTTGTGTTCTCAATTCCCGAGTTCTCGGCATCTCAAAATCTAAAGGGAAGAGCAAGGTTATCTATGGTAGGCTGGGGCAGAACTAGAAGCAAGCAGAGCAAAGTTGTGCAAGAATACCTTCCTTTCGGATGCTAATGGCAATTGAAGAGGCAGGCAAGTGGTAAGCCTTGAACTTCTAGCAGTTAGAAAGCTGCGGAAACAGTGCAGGCGTTGTGCGGCTTCACTCTTCGCATCCTAGAACGTGGCGCGCTCTCCGTCTCTCGGATGCCATCTAGCGGGTGTTTGCGCAGAGAGCGCTGTGCTGATCGCGGTTCTAAATATTTTTCTGGGTTTTTGGGATGTTTTGGTTCGTTTTTGTGAAGTTTTGGAGAGTTTTGGAATATTTCGGTTCCTTTCGGCGGGTTTTGAAATATTTTGCCCGGATTTTTAAAATGTTTTTATTTGTTTTTATTATTTTTTGGTAAGTTTTTTTGTGTTTTGATAAGTCCTGGCTGGTTTTCTAGTATTTTGGCGTGTTTTCCGAATGTTTTGATCACTTTTGGCGGGTTCTAAAGTATTTCGTCTGGTGTTTGGATTGTTTTAATTTGTTTTGATTTGTTTTTCTTATGTTTTGGTGGGTTCTTGGAAAGGTTTGGTTCATTTTTGCGTATTTTAAAGTATTTTAGCGGGTTTTTGGAATGTTTTGATTTGCATTGATTTTCTTTCTAATGTTTTGACGGATTTTTTGTATGTTTTTTGCGTCTATTGGGAATGTTGTGATCAGTTTCGACGTGTGTATTAACATTTTGGCAGGTTTTTGGAATGTTTTAATTGTTTTTTTACAATATTTCAGCTGGTTTGGGAAATTTTAATTACTTTTGATGTGTTTTACAATATTTTGCCTGGTGTTTGGAATTTCTTGGTTTGTTTTGATTTGTTTTTATAAAGTTTTTGGAAAATTTTGATTCTTTTTGGTGAGTTTTAAAATAGTTTGGCGGGCTTAAAATAATTTGGTGAGTTTTTACAATGTTTTAGCTGGTATTGATTTGTTTTTATTATGTTTTGGCAAGCTTTTTGAAATATTTGGATCAGTTCTGGCTGGTTTTCTAGTATTTTGGCATGTCTTCAGAATGTTTTGATCCGTTTTGGCGGGTTTTAATGTATTTTGGCAGGTTTTTAGAATATTTTGTTTGGTTTTCCTATGTCTTTATTATGTTTTGGAGGGCTTTTAGAATGTTTAGATTACTTTGGGCGGGTTTTTAGGATTTTTTTGGTTGGTTTTGATTAGTTTATGTTATGTTTAGTCAGTTTTTTGGTGTGTTTGGATTAGTTTTATTGGGCTTTATCATGTTTTGGCGGTTTTTTTGAATGTTTTATTGACTTCTGACAAATTATATAATATTTTGGCAGGTTTTCAGTATGTTTTGATCAGTTTTTGGGGAGTTCTAAAATATTTTGTCAAGTTTTTGGAATTTTTTGGTTGGTTTTGATTTGTTTTTATGATGTATTGCCAAGTTTTTTGAATGTTTTGATCAGTTCTGGCTGGTTTTCTAATGTTTTGGCATCTTTTCAGAATGTTTTGATGAGTTTTGCGGGTCCAAATTATTTTGGCGGGTTTTCGGAATATTTTGGTTGGTTTTGATTTGTTTTTATGATGTTTTGGCGGGTTTTCGGAATGTCTTGGTTGGGTTTTAGAATGTTTTGTATTCTCTTGAGTTGTTTTTATTGTGTTGGCAGGTTTTGGAATGTTTGGATTCTTTTTGGCGGGTGTTCGGAATGTTTTGGCGGGTGTTCGGAATGTTTTGATTAGTTTTGACGGGTTTTGAAATATTTTGGCGGGTTTTTAGAAGGTTTGGATTTGTTTTGATTTGTTTTGATTCTGTTTAGCCCAGTTTTTGGTGTGTTTGGATTAGCTTTGGTGGGCTTTATCATGTTTTGTCCGGTTTTTTCAAATGTATTGATCACCTCTGTCTGGTTTTCTATTTTGGCGGGTTTGAAAATATTTTTGGATGAGTTTTGGCGGGTTTGAAAATATTTTGGCTCTTTGCGCAGAGATGACGGTGCCGGTTGCGGTGCGCTCCGGGGCGCTCCTTCTGCGGAAAGACGCCTGGCAGCGGCACTTGGGACAGCTCCGCGTCTCCGTATTCTGCGTTTCTTGCCTTCTGCATCTCAGCAAAATGCTTTCCCACTAGGTCTAGCAAGGAGAAACTGTGGCAGCTGAGTAGATGTAGCCCGGCCCGCCCTTTGAAGTTGACAAGTTCTTGGCATCTCAGAGCCTCAAGGCAAGAGCAAGGTTCTCTATGCTAGGCTGGGGCAGAACTAGCAGCAAGCAGAGCAAAGTTGTCCAAGAATAGCTTCCATTGGAATGCTAATGGCAATTGAAGAGGCAGGCCAGTGGCAAGCCACTAGCTTCTAGCAGTTTGAAAGTTGCAGACACAGTGCAGGTGTTGTGCGGCTTCCTTCTTGGCCTCCTAGAAGGTGCCGCGCTCTCCGTCTCTTGCTTGCCAATATGTTGCCGTGTTCCTCCTATTGTTTGGGTTGTTTTGATTTGTTTTTATGATGTTTTGGCGGGTTTTCGAAATATTTTGGTGGTGTTTTAGAATGTTTTGTTTTCTCTTGTGTTGTTTTTATTGTCTTGGCAGGTTGTGGAACGTTTGGATTCCTTTTGGCGGGTTTGAAAATATTTTGGCTCTTTGCGCAGAGATGACGGTGCCGGTTGCGGTGCGCTCCGGGGCGCTCCTTCTGCGGAAAGACGCCTGGCAGCGGCACTTGGGACAGCTCCGCGTCTCTGTATTCTGCGTTTCTTGCCTTCTGCATCTCAGCAAAATGCTTTCCCACTAGGTCTAGCAAGGAGAAACTGTGGCAGCTGAGTAGATGTAGCCCGGCCCGCCCTTTGAAGTTGACAAGTTCTTGGCATCTCAGAGCCTCAAGGCAAGAGCGAGGTTCTCTATGGTAGGCTGGGGCAGAACTAGCAGCAAGCAGAGCAAAGTTGTCCAAGAATAGCTTCCATTGAAATGCTAATGGCAATTGAAGAGGCAGGCAAGTGGTAAGCCTTGAAATTCTAGCAGTTAGAAAGATGCAGACAAGGTCCGGGTGTTGTGCGGCTTCACTCTTCGCATCGTAGAAGGTACCGCGCTCTCCGTCTCTCGGATGCGATCAAGCGGCTCTTCGCGCAGAGAGCACTGTGCCGGTCACTGTGCGCTGCGGAGCTCTCTTTCTGCCGAAAGACGCCTGGCAGCGGCACTTAACTTCGGAGAGCTCCGTATCTCCGTATTCTGCATTTCTTGTCTTCTGCGTCTCAGCAAAATGCTTTTCCACTGTGTCTAGCAAGGAGAAACTGTGCCAGCACAGTATACGTGCCCGGACTTGTGTTCTCAATTCCCGAGTTCTCGGCATCTCAAAATCTAAAGGGAAGAGCAAGGTTATCTATGGTAGGCTGGGGCAGAACTAGAAGCAAGCAGAGCAAAGTTGTGCAAGAATACCTTCCTTTCGGATGCTAATGGCAATTGAAGAGGCAGGCAAGTGGTAAGCCTTGAACTTCTAGCAGTTAGAAAGCTGCGGAAACAGTGCAGGCGTTGTGCGGCTTCACTCTTCGCATCCTAGAACGTGGCGCGCTCTCCGTCTCTCGGATGCCATCTAGCGGGTGTTTGCGCAGAGAGCGCTGTGCTGATCGCGGTTCTAAATATTTTTCTGGGTTTTTGGGATGTTTTGGTTCGTTTTTGTGAAGTTTTGGAGAGTTTTGGAATATTTCGGTTCCTTTCGGCGGGTTTTGAAATATTTTGCCCGGATTTTTAAAATGTTTTTATTTGTTTTTATTATTTTTTGGTAAGTTTTTTTGTGTTTTGATAAGTCCTGGCTGGTTTTCTAGTATTTTGGCGTGTTTTCCGAATGTTTTGATCACTTTTGGCGGGTTCTAAAGTATTTCGTCTGGTGTTTGGATTGTTTTAATTTGTTTTGATTTGTTTTTCTTATGTTTTGGTGGGTTCTTGGAAAGGTTTGGTTCATTTTTGCGTATTTTAAAGTATTTTAGCGGGTTTTTGGAATGTTTTGATTTGCATTGATTTTCTTTCTAATGTTTTGACGGATTTTTTGTATGTTTTTTGCGTCTATTGGGAATGTTGTGATCAGTTTCGACGTGTGTATTAACATTTTGGCAGGTTTTTGGAATGTTTTAATTGTTTTTTTACAATATTTCAGCTGGTTTGGGAAATTTTAATTACTTTTGATGTGTTTTACAATATTTTGCCTGGTGTTTGGAATTTCTTGGTTTGTTTTGATTTGTTTTTATAAAGTTTTTGGAAAATTTTGATTCTTTTTGGTGAGTTTTAAAATAGTTTGGCGGGCTTAAAATAATTTGGTGAGTTTTTACAATGTTTTAGCTGGTATTGATTTGTTTTTATTATGTTTTGGCAAGCTTTTTGAAATATTTGGATCAGTTCTGGCTGGTTTTCTAGTATTTTGGCATGTCTTCAGAATGTTTTGATCCGTTTTGGCGGGTTTTAATATATTTTGGCAGGTTTTTAGAATATTTTGTTTGGTTTTCCTATGTCTTTATTATGTTTTGGAGGGCTTTTAGAATGTTTAGATTACTTTGGGCGGGTTTTTAGGATTTTTTTGGTTGGTTTTGATTAGTTTATGTTATGTTTAGTCAGTTTTTTGGTGTGTTTGGATTAGTTTTATTGGGCTTTATCATGTTTTGGCGGTTTTTTTGAATGTTTTATTGACTTCTGACAAATTATATAATATTTTGGCAGGTTTTCAGTATGTTTTGATCAGTTTTTGGGGAGTTCTAAAATATTTTGTCAAGTTTTTGGAATTTTTTGGTTGGTTTTGATTTGTTTTTATGATGTATTGCCAAGTTTTTTGAATGTTTTGATCAGTTCTGGCTGGTTTTCTAATGTTTTGGCATCTTTTCAGAATGTTTTGATGAGTTTTGCGGGTCCAAATTATTTTGGCGGGTTTTCGGAATATTTTGGTTGGTTTTGATTTGTTTTTATGATGTTTTGGCGGGTTTTCGGAATGTCTTGGTTGGGTTTTAGAATGTTTTGTATTCTCTTGAGTTGTTTTTATTGTGTTGGCAGGTTTTGGAATGTTTGGATTCTTTTTGGCGGGTGTTCGGAATGTTTTGGCGGGTGTTCGGAATGTTTTGATTAGTTTTGACGGGTTTTGAAATATTTTGGCCGGTTTTTAGAAGGTTTGGATTTGTTTTGATTTGTTTTGATTCTGTTTAGCCCAGTTTTTGGTGTGTTTGGATTAGCTTTGGTGGGCTTTATCATGTTTTGTCCGGTTTTTTCAAATGTATTGATCACCTCTGTCTGGTTTTCTATTTTGGCGGGTTTGAAAATATTTTTGGATGAGTTTTGGCGGGTTTGAAAATATTTTGGCTCTTTGCGCAGAGATGACGGTGCCGGTTGCGGTGCGCTCCGGGGCGCTCCTTCTGCGGAAAGACGCCTGGCAGCGGCACTTGGGACAGCTCCGCGTCTCCGTATTCTGCGTTTCTTGCCTTCTGCATCTCAGCAAAATGCTTTCCCACTAGGTCTAGCAAGGAGAAACTGTGGCAGCTGAGTAGATGTAGCCCGGCCCGCCCTTTGAAGTTGACAAGTTCTTGGCATCTCAGAGCCTCAAGGCAAGAGCAAGGTTCTCTATGCTAGGCTGGGGCAGAACTAGCAGCAAGCAGAGCAAAGTTGTCCAAGAATAGCTTCCATTGGAATGCTAATGGCAATTGAAGAGGCAGGCCAGTGGCAAGCCACTAGCTTCTAGCAGTTTGAAAGTTGCAGACACAGTGCAGGTGTTGTGCGGCTTCCTTCTTGGCCTCCTAGAAGGTGCCGCGCTCTCCGTCTCTTGCTTGCCAATATGTTGCCGTGTTCCTCCTATTGTTTGGGTTGTTTTGATTTGTTTTTATGATGTTTTGGCGGGTTTTCGAAATATTTTGGTGGTGTTTTAGAATGTTTTGTTTTCTCTTGTGTTGTTTTTATTGTCTTGGCAGGTTGTGGAACGTTTGGATTCCTTTTGGCGGGTTTGAAAATATTTTGGCTCTTTGCGCAGAGATGACGGTGCCGGTTGCGGTGCGCTCCGGGGCGCTCCTTCTGCGGAAAGACGCCTGGCAGCGGCACTTGGGACAGCTCCGCGTCTCTGTATTCTGCGTTTCTTGCCTTCTGCATCTCAGCAAAATGCTTTCCCACTAGGTCTAGCAAGGAGAAACTGTGGCAGCTGAGTAGATGTAGCCCGGCCCGCCCTTTGAAGTTGACAAGTTCTTGGCATCTCAGAGCCTCAAGGCAAGAGCGAGGTTCTCTATGGTAGGCTGGGGCAGAACTAGCAGCAAGCAGAGCAAAGTTGTCCAAGAATAGCTTCCATTGAAATGCTAATGGCAATTGAAGAGGCAGGCAAGTGGTAAGCCTTGAAATTCTAGCAGTTAGAAAGATGCAGACAAGGTCCGGGTGTTGTGCGGCTTCACTCTTCGCATCGTAGAAGGTACCGCGCTCTCCGTCTCTCCGATGCGATCAAGCGGCTCTTCGCGCAGAGAGCACTGTGCCGGTCACTGTGCGCTGCGGAGCTCTCTTTCTGCCGAAAGACGCCTGGCAGCGGCACTTAACTTCGGAGAGCTCCGTATCTCCGTATTCTGCATTTCTTGTCTTCTGCGTCTCAGCAAAATGCTTTTCCACTGTGTCTAGCAAGGAGAAACTGTGCCAGCACAGTATACGTGCCCGGACTTGTGTTCTCAATTCCCGAGTTCTCGGCATCTCAAAATCTAAAGGGAAGAGCAAGGTTATCTATGGTAGGCTGGGGCAGAACTAGAAGCAAGCAGAGCAAAGTTGTGCAAGAATACCTTCCTTTCGGATGCTAATGGCAATTGAAGAGGCAGGCAAGTGGTAAGCCTTGAACTTCTAGCAGTTAGAAAGCTGCGGAAACAGTGCAGGCGTTGTGCGGCTTCACTCTTCGCATCCTAGAACGTGGCGCGCTCTCCGTCTCTCGGATGCCATCTAGCGGGTGTTTGCGCAGAGAGCGCTGTGCTGATCGCGGTTCTAAATATTTTTCTGGGTTTTTGGGATGTTTTGGTTCGTTTTTGTGAAGTTTTGGAGAGTTTTGGAATATTTCGGTTCCTTTCGGCGGGTTTTGAAATATTTTGCCCGGATTTTTAAAATGTTTTTATTTGTTTTTATTATTTTTTGGTAAGTTTTTTTGTGTTTTGATAAGTCCTGGCTGGTTTTCTAGTATTTTGGCGTGTTTTCCGAATGTTTTGATCACTTTTGGCGGGTTCTAAAGTATTTCGTCTGGTGTTTGGATTGTTTTAATTTGTTTTGATTTGTTTTTCTTATGTTTTGGTGGGTTCTTGGAAAGGTTTGGTTCATTTTTGCGTATTTTAAAGTATTTTAGCGGGTTTTTGGAATGTTTTGATTTGCATTGATTTTCTTTCTAATGTTTTGACGGATTTTTTGTATGTTTTTTGCGTCTATTGGGAATGTTGTGATCAGTTTCGACGTGTGTATTAACATTTTGGCAGGTTTTTGGAATGTTTTAATTGTTTTTTTACAATATTTCAGCTGGTTTGGGAAATTTTAATTACTTTTGATGTGTTTTACAATATTTTGCCTGGTGTTTGGAATTTCTTGGTTTGTTTTGATTTGTTTTTATAAAGTTTTTGGAAAATTTTGATTCTTTTTGGTGAGTTTTAAAATAGTTTGGCGGGCTTAAAATAATTTGGTGAGTTTTTACAATGTTTTAGCTGGTATTGATTTGTTTTTATTATGTTTTGGCAAGCTTTTTGAAATATTTGGATCAGTTCTGGCTGGTTTTCTAGTATTTTGGCATGTCTTCAGAATGTTTTGATCCGTTTTGGCGGGTTTTAATGTATTTTGGCAGGTTTTTAGAATATTTTGTTTGGTTTTCCTATGTCTTTATTATGTTTTGGAGGGCTTTTAGAATGTTTAGATTACTTTGGGCGGGTTTTTAGGATTTTTTTGGTTGGTTTTGATTAGTTTATGTTATGTTTAGTCAGTTTTTTGGTGTGTTTGGATTAGTTTTATTGGGCTTTATCATGTTTTGGCGGTTTTTTTGAATGTTTTATTGACTTCTGACAAATTATATAATATTTTGGCAGGTTTTCAGTATGTTTTGATCAGTTTTTGGGGAGTTCTAAAATATTTTGTCAAGTTTTTGGAATTTTTTGGTTGGTTTTGATTTGTTTTTATGATGTTTTGCCAAGTTTTTTGAATGTTTTGATCAGTTCTGGCTGGTTTTCTAATGTTTTGGCATCTTTTCAGAATGTTTTGATGAGTTTTGCGGGTCCAAATTATTTTGGCGGGTTTTCGGAATATTTTGGTTGGTTTTGATTTGTTTTTATGATGTTTTGGCGGGTTTTCGGAATGTCTTGGTTGGGTTTTAGAATGTTTTGTATTCTCTTGAGTTGTTTTTATTGTGTTGGCAGGTTTTGGAATGTTTGGATTCTTTTTGGCGGGTGTTCGGAATGTTTTGGCGGGTGTTCGGAATGTTTTGATTAGTTTTGACGGGTTTTGAAATATTTTGGCCGGTTTTTAGAAGGTTTGGATTTGTTTTGATTTGTTTTGATTCTGTTTAGCCCAGTTTTTGGTGTGTTTGGATTAGCTTTGGTGGGCTTGATCATGTTTTGTCCGGTTTTTTCAAATGTATTGATCACCTCTGTCTGGTTTTCTATTTTGGCGGGTTTGAAAATATTTTTGGATGAGTTTTGGCGGGTTTGAAAATATTTTGGCTCTTTGCGCAGAGATGACGGTGCCGGTTGCGGTGCGCTCCGGGGCGCTCCTTCTGCGGAAAGACGCCTGGCAGCGGCACTTGGGACAGCTCCGCGTCTCCGTATTCTGCGTTTCTTGCCTTCTGCATCTCAGCAAAATGCTTTCCCACTAGGTCTAGCAAGGAGAAACTGTGGCAGCTGAGTAGATGTAGCCCGGCCCGCCCTTTGAAGTTGACAAGTTCTTGGCATCTCAGAGCCTCAAGGCAAGAGCAAGGTTCTCTATGGTAGGCTGGGGCAGAACTAGCAGCAAGCAGAGCAAAGTTGTCCAAGAATAGCTTCCATTGGAATGCTAATGGCAATTGAAGAGGCAGGCCAGTGGCAAGCCACTAGCTTCTAGCAGTTTGAAAGTTGCAGACACAGTGCAGGTGTTGTGCGGCTTCCTTCTTGGCCTCCTAGAAGGTGCCGCGCTCTCCGTCTCTTGCTTGCCAATATGTTGCCGTGTTCCTCCTATTGTTTGGGTTGTTTTGATTTGTTTTTATGATGTTTTGGCGGGTTTTCGAAATATTTTGGTGGTGTTTTAGAATGTTTTGTTTTCTCTTGTGTTGTTTTTATTGTCTTGGCAGGTTGTGGAACGTTTGGATTCCTTTTGGCGGGTTTGAAAATATTTTGGCTCTTTGCGCAGAGATGACGGTGCCGGTTGCGGTGCGCTCCGGGGCGCTCCTTCTGCGGAAAGACGCCTGGCAGCGGCACTTGGGACAGCTCCGCGTCTCTGTATTCTGCGTTTCTTGCCTTCTGCATCTCAGCAAAATGCTTTCCCACTAGGTCTAGCAAGGAGAAACTGTGGCAGCTGAGTAGATGTAGCCCGGCCCGCCCTTTGAAGTTGACAAGTTCTTGGCATCTCAGAGCCTCAAGGCAAGAGCGAGGTTCTCTATGGTAGGCTGGGGCAGAACTAGCAGCAAGCAGAGCAAAGTTGTCCAAGAATAGCTTCCATTGAAATGCTAATGGCAATTGAAGAGGCAGGCAAGTGGTAAGCCTTGAAATTCTAGCAGTTAGAAAGATGCAGACAAGGTCCGGGTGTTGTGCGGCTTCACTCTTCGCATCGTAGAAGGTACCGCGCTCTCCGTCTCTCCGATGCGATCAAGCGGCTCTTCGCGCAGAGAGCACTGTGCCGGTCACTGTGCGCTGCGGAGCTCTCTTTCTGCCGAAAGACGCCTGGCAGCGGCACTTAACTTCGGAGAGCTCCGTATCTCCGTATTCTGCATTTCTTGTCTTCTGCGTCTCAGCAAAATGCTTTTCCACTGTGTCTAGCAAGGAGAAACTGTGCCAGCACAGTATACGTGCCCGGACTTGTGTTCTCAATTCCCGAGTTCTCGGCATCTCAAAATCTAAAGGGAAGAGCAAGGTTATCTATGGTAGGCTGGGGCAGAACTAGAAGCAAGCAGAGCAAAGTTGTGCAAGAATACCTTCCTTTCGGATGCTAATGGCAATTGAAGAGGCAGGCAAGTGGTAAGCCTTGAAATTCTAGCAGTTAGAAAGATGCGGACAAGGTCCGGGTGTTGTGCGGCTTCACTCTTCACATCGTGGAAGGTACCGCGCTCTCCGTCTCTCGGATGCGATCAAGCGGCTCTTCGCGCAGAGAGCACTGTGCCGGTCACTGTGCGCTGCGGAGCTCTCTTTCTGCCGAAAGACGCCTGGCAGCGGCACTTAACTTCGGAGAGCTCCGTATCTCCGTATTCTGCATTTCTTGTCTTCTGCGTCTCAGCAAAATGCTTTTCCACTGTGTCTAGCAAGGAGAAACTGTGCCAGCACAGTATACGTGCCCGGACTTGTGTTCTCAATTCCCGAGTTCTCGGCATCTCAAAATCTAAAGGGAAGAGCAAGGTTATCTATGGTAGGCTGGGGCAGAACTAGAAGCAAGCAGAGCAAAGTTGTGCAAGAATACCTTCCTTTCGGATGCTAATGGCAATTGAAGAGGCAGGCAAGTGGTAAGCCTTGAACTTCTAGCAGTTAGAAAGCTGCGGAAACAGTGCAGGCGTTGTGCGGCTTCACTCTTCGCATCCTAGAACGTGGCGCGCTCTCCGTCTCTCGGATGCCATCTAGCGGGTGTTTGCGCAGAGAGCGCTGTGCTGATCGCGGTTCTAAATATTTTTCTGGGTTTTTGGGATGTTTTGGTTCGTTTTTGTGAAGTTTTGGAGAGTTTTGGAATATTTCGGTTCCTTTCGGCGGGTTTTGAAATATTTTGCCCGGATTTTTAAAATGTTTTTATTTGTTTTTATTATTTTTTGGTAAGTTTTTTTGTGTTTTGATAAGTCCTGGCTGGTTTTCTAGTATTTTGGCGTGTTTTCCGAATGTTTTGATCACTTTTGGCGGGTTCTAAAGTATTTCGTCTGGTGTTTGGATTGTTTTAATTTGTTTTGATTTGTTTTTCTTATGTTTTGGTGGGTTCTTGGAAAGGTTTGGTTCATTTTTGCGTATTTTAAAGTATTTTAGCGGGTTTTTGGAATGTTTTGATTTGCATTGATTTTCTTTCTAATGTTTTGACGGATTTTTTGTATGTTTTTTGCGTCTATTGGGAATGTTGTGATCAGTTTCGACGTGTGTATTAACATTTTGGCAGGTTTTTGGAATGTTTTAATTGTTTTTTTACAATATTTCAGCTGGTTTGGGAAATTTTAATTACTTTTGATGTGTTTTACAATATTTTGCCTGGTGTTTGGAATTTCTTGGTTTGTTTTGATTTGTTTTTATAAAGTTTTTGGAAAATTTTGATTCTTTTTGGTGAGTTTTAAAATAGTTTGGCGGGCTTAAAATAATTTGGTGAGTTTTTACAATGTTTTAGCTGGTATTGATTTGTTTTTATTATGTTTTGGCAAGCTTTTTGAAATATTTGGATCAGTTCTGGCTGGTTTTCTAGTATTTTGGCATGTCTTCAGAATGTTTTGATCCGTTTTGGCGGGTTTTAATGTATTTTGGCAGGTTTTTAGAATATTTTGTTTGGTTTTCCTATGTCTTTATTATGTTTTGGAGGGCTTTTAGAATGTTTAGATTACTTTGGGCGGGTTTTTAGGATTTTTTTGGTTGGTTTTGATTAGTTTATGTTATGTTTAGTCAGTTTTTTGGTGTGTTTGGATTAGTTTTATTGGGCTTTATCATGTTTTGGCGGTTTTTTTGAATGTTTTATTGACTTCTGACAAATTATATAATATTTTGGCAGGTTTTCAGTATGTTTTGATCAGTTTTTGGGGAGTTCTAAAATATTTTGTCAAGTTTTTGGAATTTTTTGGTTGGTTTTGATTTGTTTTTATGATGTTTTGCCAAGTTTTTTGAATGTTTTGATCAGTTCTGGCTGGTTTTCTAATGTTTTGGCATCTTTTCAGAATGTTTTGATGAGTTTTGCGGGTCCAAATTATTTTGGCGGGTTTTCGGAATATTTTGGTTGGTTTTGATTTGTTTTTATGATGTTTTGGCGGGTTTTCGGAATGTCTTGGTTGGGTTTTAGAATGTTTTGTATTCTCTTGAGTTGTTTTTATTGTGTTGGCAGGTTTTGGAATGTTTGGATTCTTTTTGGCGGGTGTTCGGAATGTTTTGGCGGGTGTTCGGAATGTTTTGATTAGTTTTGACGGGTTTTGAAATATTTTGGCCGGTTTTTAGAAGGTTTGGATTTGTTTTGATTTGTTTTGATTCTGTTTAGCCCAGTTTTTGGTGTGTTTGGATTAGCTTTGGTGGGCTTGATCATGTTTTGTCCGGTTTTTTCAAATGTATTGATCACCTCTGTCTGGTTTTCTATTTTGGCGGGTTTGAAAATATTTTTGGATGAGTTTTGGCGGGTTTGAAAATATTTTGGCTCTTTGCGCAGAGATGACGGTGCCGGTTGCGGGGCGCTCCGGGGCGCTCCTTCTGCGGAAAGACGCCTGGCAGCGGCACTTGGGACAGCTCCGCGTCTCCGTATTCTGCGTTTCTTGCCTTCTGCATCTCAGCAAAATGCTTTCCCACTAGGTCTAGCAAGGAGAAACTGTGGCAGCTGAGTAGATGTAGCCCGGCCCGCCCTTTGAAGTTGACAAGTTCTTGGCATCTCAGAGCCTCAAGGCAAGAGCAAGGTTCTCTATGGTAGGCTGGGGCAGAACTAGCAGCAAGCAGAGCAAAGTTGTCCAAGAATAGCTTCCATTGAAATGCTAATGGCAATTGAAGAGGCAGGCAAGTGGTAAGCCTTGAAATTCTAGCAGTTAGAAAGATGCAGACAAGGTCCGGGTGTTGTGCGGCTTCACTCTTCGCATCGTAGAAGGTACCGCGCTCTCCGTCTCTCCGATGCGATCAAGCGGCTCTTCGCGCAGAGAGCACTGTGCCGGTCACTGTGCGCTGCGGAGCTCTCTTTCTGCCGAAAGACGCCTGGCAGCGGCACATAACTTCGGAGAGCTCCGTATCTCCGTATTCTGCATTTCTTGTCTTCTGCGTCTCAGCAAAATGCTTTTCCACTGTGTCTAGCAAGGAGAAACTGTGCCAGCACAGTATACGTGCCCGGACTTGTGTTCTCAATTCCCGAGTTCTCGGCATCTCAAAATCTAAAGGGAAGAGCAAGGTTATCTATGGTAGGCTGGGGCAGAACTAGAAGCAAGCAGAGCAAAGTTGTGCAAGAATACCTTCCTTTCGGATGCTAATGGCAATTGAAGAGGCAGGCAAGTGGTAAGCCTTGAACTTCTAGCAGTTAGAAAGCTGCGGAAACAGTGCAGGCGTTGTGCGGCTTCACTCTTCGCATCCTAGAACGTGGCGCGCTCTCCGTCTCTCGGATGCCATCTAGCGGGTGTTTGCGCAGAGAGCGCTGTGCTGATCGCGGTTCTAAATATTTTTCTGGGTTTTTGGGATGTTTTGGTTCGTTTTTGTGAAGTTTTGGAGAGTTTTGGAATATTTCGGTTCCTTTCGGCGGGTTTTGAAATATTTTGCCCGGATTTTTAAAATGTTTTTATTTGTTTTTATTATTTTTTGGTAAGTTTTTTTGTGTTTTGATAAGTCCTGGCTGGTTTTCTAGTATTTTGGCGTGTTTTCCGAATGTTTTGATCACTTTTGGCGGGTTCTAAAGTATTTCGTCTGGTGTTTGGATTGTTTTAATTTGTTTTGATTTGTTTTTCTTATGTTTTGGTGGGTTCTTGGAAAGGTTTGGTTCATTTTTGCGTATTTTAAAGTATTTTAGCGGGTTTTTGGAATGTTTTGATTTGCATTGATTTTCTTTCTAATGTTTTGACGGATTTTTTGTATGTTTTTTGCGTCTATTGGGAATGTTGTGATCAGTTTCGACGTGTGTATTAACATTTTGGCAGGTTTTTGGAATGTTTTAATTGTTTTTTTACAATATTTCAGCTGGTTTGGGAAATTTTAATTACTTTTGATGTGTTTTACAATATTTTGCCTGGTGTTTGGAATTTCTTGGTTTGTTTTGATTTGTTTTTATAAAGTTTTTGGAAAATTTTGATTCTTTTTGGTGAGTTTTAAAATAGTTTGGCGGGCTTAAAATAATTTGGTGAGTTTTTACAATGTTTTAGCTGGTATTGATTTGTTTTTATTATGTTTTGGCAAGCTTTTTGAAATATTTGGATCAGTTCTGGCTGGTTTTCTAGTATTTTGGCATGTCTTCAGAATGTTTTGATCCGTTTTGGCGGGTTTTAATGTATTTTGGCAGGTTTTTAGAATATTTTGTTTGGTTTTCCTATGTCTTTATTATGTTTTGGAGGGCTTTTAGAATGTTTAGATTACTTTGGGCGGGTTTTTAGGATTTTTTTGGTTGGTTTTGATTAGTTTATGTTATGTTTAGTCAGTTTTTTGGTGTGTTTGGATTAGTTTTATTGGGCTTTATCATGTTTTGGCGGTTTTTTTGAATGTTTTATTGACTTCTGACAAATTATATAATATTTTGGCAGGTTTTCAGTATGTTTTGATCAGTTTTTGGGGAGTTCTAAAATATTTTGTCAAGTTTTTGGAATTTTTTGGTTGGTTTTGATTTGTTTTTATGATGTTTTGCCAAGTTTTTTGAATGTTTTGATCAGTTCTGGCTGGTTTTCTAATGTTTTGGCATCTTTTCAGAATGTTTTGATGAGTTTTGCGGGTCCAAATTATTTTGGCGGTTTTTCGGAATATTTTGGTTGGTTTTGATTTGTTTTTATGATGTTTTGGCGGGTTTTCGGAATGTTTTGGTTGGGTTTTAGAATGTCTTGTATTCTCTTGAGTTGTTTTTATTGTGTTGGCAGGTTTTGGAATGTTTGGATTCTTTTTGGCGGGTGTTCGGAATGTTTTGGCGGGTGTTCGGAATGTTTTGATTAGTTTTGACGGGTTTTGAAATATTTTGGCCGGTTTTTAGAAGGTTTGGATTTGTTTTGATTTGTTTTGATTCTGTTTAGCCCAGTTTTTGGTGTGTTTGGATTAGCTTTGGTGGGCTTTATCATGTTTTGTCCGGTTTTTTCAAATGTATTGATCACCTCTGTCTGGTTTTCTATTTTGGCGGGTTTGAAAATATTTTTGGATGAGTTTTGGCGGGTTTGAAAATATTTTGGCTCTTTGCGCAGAGATGACGGTGCCGGTTGCGGTGCGCTCCGGGGCGCTCCTTCTGCGGAAAGACGCCTGGCAGCGGCACTTGGGACAGCTCCGCGTCTCCGTATTCTGCGTTTCTTGCCTTCTGCATCTCAGCAAAATGCTTTCCCACTAGGTCTAGCAAGGAGAAACTGTGGCAGCTGAGTAGATGTAGCCCGGCCCGCCCTTTGAAGTTGACAAGTTCTTGGCATCTCAGAGCCTCAAGGCAAGAGCAAGGTTCTCTATGGTAGGCTGGGGCAGAACTAGCAGCAAGCAGAGCAAAGTTGTCCAAGAATAGCTTCCATTGGAATGCTAATGGCAATTGAAGAGGCAGGCCAGTGGCAAGCCACTAGCTTCTAGCAGTTTGAAAGTTGCAGACACAGTGCAGGTGTTGTGCGGCTTCCTTCTTGGCCTCCTAGAAGGTGCCGCGCTCTCCGTCTCTTGCTTGCCAATATGTTGCCGTGTTCCTCCTATTGTTTGGGTTGTTTTGATTTGTTTTTATGATGTTTTGGCGGGTTTTCGAAATATTTTGGTGGTGTTTTAGAATGTTTTGTTTTCTCTTGTGTTGTTTTTATTGTCTTGGCAGGTTGTGGAACGTTTGGATTCCTTTTGGCGGGTTTGAAAATATTTTGGCTCTTTGCGCAGAGATGACGGTGCCGGTTGCGGTGCGCTCCGGGGCGCTCCTTCTGCGGAAAGACGCCTGGCAGCGGCACTTGGGACAGCTCCGCGTCTCTGTATTCTGCGTTTCTTGCCTTCTGCATCTCAGCAAAATGCTTTCCCACTAGGTCTAGCAAGGAGAAACTGTGGCAGCTGAGTAGATGTAGCCCGGCCCGCCCTTTGAAGTTGACAAGTTCTTGGCATCTCAGAGCCTCAAGGCAAGAGCGAGGTTCTCTATGGTAGGCTGGGGCAGAACTAGCAGCAAGCAGAGCAAAGTTGTCCAAGAATAGCTTCCATTGAAATGCTAATGGCAATTGAAGAGGCAGGCAAGTGGTAAGCCTTGAAATTCTAGCAGTTAGAAAGATGCAGACAAGGTCCGGGTGTTGTGCGGCTTCACTCTTCGCATCGTAGAAGGTACCGCGCTCTCCGTCTCTCCGATGCGATCAAGCGGCTCTTCGCGCAGAGAGCACTGTGCCGGTCACTGTGCGCTGCGGAGCTCTCTTTCTGCCGAAAGACGCCTGGCAGCGGCACTTAACTTCGGAGAGCTCCGTATCTCCGTATTCTGCATTTCTTGTCTTCTGCGTCTCAGCAAAATGCTTTTCCACTGTGTCTAGCAAGGAGAAACTGTGCCAGCACAGTATACGTGCCCGGACTTGTGTTCTCAATTCCCGAGTTCTCGGCATCTCAAAATCTAAAGGGAAGAGCAAGGTTATCTATGGTAGGCTGGGGCAGAACTAGAAGCAAGCAGAGCAAAGTTGTGCAAGAATACCTTCCTTTCGGATGCTAATGGCAATTGAAGAGGCAGGCAAGTGGTAAGCCTTGAACTTCTAGCAGTTAGAAAGCTGCGGAAACAGTGCAGGCGTTGTGCGGCTTCACTCTTCGCATCCTAGAACGTGGCGCGCTCTCCGTCTCTCGGATGCCATCTAGCGGGTGTTTGCGCAGAGAGCGCTGTGCTGATCGCGGTTCTAAATATTTTTCTGGGTTTTTGGGATGTTTTGGTTCGTTTTTGTGAAGTTTTGGAGAGTTTTGGAATATTTCGGTTCCTTTCGGCGGGTTTTGAAATATTTTGCCCGGATTTTTAAAATGTTTTTATTTGTTTTTATTATTTTTTGGTAAGTTTTTTTGTGTTTTGATAAGTCCTGGCTGGTTTTCTAGTATTTTGGCGTGTTTTCCGAATGTTTTGATCACTTTTGGCGGGTTCTAAAGTATTTCGTCTGGTGTTTGGATTGTTTTAATTTGTTTTGATTTGTTTTTCTTATGTTTTGGTGGGTTCTTGGAAAGGTTTGGTTCATTTTTGCGTATTTTAAAGTATTTTAGCGGGTTTTTGGAATGTTTTGATTTGCATTGATTTTCTTTCTAATGTTTTGACGGATTTTTTGTATGTTTTTTGCGTCTATTGGGAATGTTGTGATCAGTTTCGACGTGTGTATTAACATTTTGGCAGGTTTTTGGAATGTTTTAATTGTTTTTTTACAATATTTCAGCTGGTTTGGGAAATTTTAATTACTTTTGATGTGTTTTACAATATTTTGCCTGGTGTTTGGAATTTCTTGGTTTGTTTTGATTTGTTTTTATAAAGTTTTTGGAAAATTTTGATTATTTTTGGTGAGTTTTAAAATAGTTTGGCGGGCTTAAAATAATTTGGTGAGTTTTTACAATGTTTTAGCTGGTATTGATTTGTTTTTATTATGTTTTGGCAAGCTTTTTGAAATATTTGGATCAGTTCTGGCTGGTTTTCTAGTATTTTGGCATGTCTTCAGAATGTTTTGATCCGTTTTGGCGGGTTTTAATGTATTTTGGCAGGTTTTTAGAATATTTTGTTTGGTTTTCCTATGTCTTTATTATGTTTTGGAGGGCTTTTAGAATGTTTAGATTACTTTGGGCGGGTTTTTAGGATTTTTTTGGTTGGTTTTGATTAGTTTATGTTATGTTTAGTCAGTTTTTTGGTGTGTTTGGATTAGTTTTATTGGGCTTTATCATGTTTTGGCGGTTTTTTTGAATGTTTTATTGACTTCTGACAAATTATATAATATTTTGGCAGGTTTTCAGTATGTTTTGATCAGTTTTTGGGGAGTTCTAAAATATTTTGTCAAGTTTTTGGAATTTTTTGGTTGGTTTTGATTTGTTTTTATGATGTTTTGCCAAGTTTTTTGAATGTTTTGATCAGTTCTGGCTGGTTTTCTAATGTTTTGGCATCTTTTCAGAATGTTTTGATGAGTTTTGCGGGTCCAAATTATTTTGGCGGGTTTTCGGAATATTTTGGTTGGTTTTGATTTGTTTTTATGATGTTTTGGCGGGTTTTCGGAATGTCTTGGTTGGGTTTTAGAATGTTTTGTATTCTCTTGAGTTGTTTTTATTGTGTTGGCAGGTTTTGGAATGTTTGGATTCTTTTTGGCGGGTGTTCGGAATGTTTTGGCGGGTGTTCGGAATGTTTTGATTAGTTTTGACGGGTTTTGAAATATTTTGGCCGGTTTTTAGAAGGTTTGGATTTGTTTTGATTTGTTTTGATTCTGTTTAGCCCAGTTTTTGGTGTGTTTGGATTAGCTTTGGTGGGCTTGATCATGTTTTGTCCGGTTTTTTCAAATGTATTGATCACCTCTGTCTGGTTTTCTATTTTGGCGGGTTTGAAAATATTTTTGGATGAGTTTTGGCGGGTTTGAAAATATTTTGGCTCTTTGCGCAGAGATGACGGTGCCGGTTGCGGGGCGCTCCGGGGCGCTCCTTCTGCGGAAAGACGCCTGGCAGCGGCACTTGGGACAGCTCCGCGTCTCCGTATTGTGCGTTTCTTGCCTTCTGCATCTCAGCAAAATGCTTTCCCACTAGGTCTAGCAAGGAGAAACTGTGGCAGCTGAGTAGATGTAGCCCGGCCCGCCCTTTGAAGTTGACAAGTTCTTGGCATCTCAGAGCCTCAAGGCAAGAGCAAGGTTCTCTATGGTAGGCTGGGGCAGAACTAGCAGCAAGCAGAGCAAAGTTGTCCAAGAATAGCTTCCATTGAAATGCTAATGGCAATTGAAGAGGCAGGCAAGTGGTAAGCCTTGAAATTCTAGCAGTTAGAAAGATGCAGACAAGGTCCGGGTGTTGTGCGGCTTCACTCTTCGCATCGTAGAAGGTACCGCGCTCTCCGTCTCTCCGATGCGATCAAGCGGCTCTTCGCGCAGAGAGCACTGTGCCGGTCACTGTGCGCTGCGGAGCTCTCTTTCTGCCGAAAGACGCCTGGCAGCGGCACATAACTTCGGAGAGCTCCGTATCTCCGTATTCTGCATTTCTTGTCTTCTGCGTCTCAGCAAAATGCTTTTCCACTGTGTCTAGCAAGGAGAAACTGTGCCAGCACAGTATACGTGCCCGGACTTGTGTTCTCAATTCCCGAGTTCTCGGCATCTCAAAATCTAAAGGGAAGAGCAAGGTTATCTATGGTAGGCTGGGGCAGAACTAGAAGCAAGCAGAGCAAAGTTGTGCAAGAATACCTTCCTTTCGGATGCTAATGGCAATTGAAGAGGCAGGCAAGTGGTAAGCCTTGAACTTCTAGCAGTTAGAAAGCTGCGGAAACAGTGCAGGCGTTGTGCGGCTTCACTCTTCGCATCCTAGAACGTGGCGCGCTCTCCGTCTCTCGGATGCCATCTAGCGGGTGTTTGCGCAGAGAGCGCTGTGCTGATCGCGGTTCTAAATATTTTTCTGGGTTTTTGGGATGTTTTGGTTCGTTTTTGTGAAGTTTTGGAGAGTTTTGGAATATTTCGGTTCCTTTCGGCGGGTTTTGAAATATTTTGCCCGGATTTTTAAAATGTTTTTATTTGTTTTTATTATTTTTTGGTAAGTTTTTTTGTGTTTTGATAAGTCCTGGCTGGTTTTCTAGTATTTTGGCGTGTTTTCCGAATGTTTTGATCACTTTTGGCGGGTTCTAAAGTATTTCGTCTGGTGTTTGGATTGTTTTAATTTGTTTTGATTTGTTTTTCTTATGTTTTGGTGGGTTCTTGGAAAGGTTTGGTTCATTTTTGCGTATTTTAAAGTATTTTAGCGGGTTTTTGGAATGTTTTGATTTGCATTGATTTTCTTTCTAATGTTTTGACGGATTTTTTGTATGTTTTTTGCGTCTATTGGGAATGTTGTGATCAGTTTCGACGTGTGTATTAACATTTTGGCAGGTTTTTGGAATGTTTCAATTGTTTTTTTACAATATTTCAGCTGGTTTGGGAAATTTTAATTACTTTTGATGTGTTTTACAATATTTTGCCTGGTGTTTGGAATTTCTTGGTTTGTTTTGATTTGTTTTTATAAAGTTTTTGGAAAATTTTGATTCTTTTTGGTGAGTTTTAAAATAGTTTGGCGGGCTTAAAATAATTTGGTGAGTTTTTACAATGTTTTAGCTGGTATTGATTTGTTTTTATTATGTTTTGGCAAGCTTTTTGAAATATTTGGATCAGTTCTGGCTGGTTTTCTAGTATTTTGGCATGTCTTCAGAATGTTTTGATCCGTTTTGGCGGGTTTTAATGTATTTTGGCAGGTTTTTAGAATATTTTGTTTGGTTTTCCTATGTCTTTATTATGTTTTGGAGGGCTTTTAGAATGTTTAGATTACTTTGGGCGGGTTTTTAGGATTTTTTTGGTTGGTTTTGATTAGTTTATGTTATGTTTAGTCAGTTTTTTGGTGTGTTTGGATTAGTTTTATTGGGCTTTATCATGTTTTGGCGGTTTTTTTGAATGTTTTATTGACTTCTGACAAATTATATAATATTTTGGCAGGTTTTCAGTATGTTTTGATCAGTTTTTGGGGAGTTCTAAAATATTTTGTCAAGTTTTTGGAATTTTTTGGTTGGTTTTGATTTGTTTTTATGATGTTTTGCCAAGTTTTTTGAATGTTTTGATCAGTTCTGGCTGGTTTTCTAATGTTTTGGCATCTTTTCAGAATGTTTTGATGAGTTTTGCGGGTCCAAATTATTTTGGCGGGTTTTCGGAATATTTTGGTTGGTTTTGATTTGTTTTTATGATGTTTTGGCGGGTTTTCGGAATGTCTTGGTTGGGTTTTAGAATGTTTTGTATTCTCTTGAGTTGTTTTTATTGTGTTGGCAGGTTTTGGAATGTTTGGATTCTTTTTGGCGGGTGTTCGGAATGTTTTGGCGGGTGTTCGGAATGTTTTGATTAGTTTTGACGGGTTTTGAAATATTTTGGCCGGTTTTTAGAAGGTTTGGATTTGTTTTGATTTGTTTTGATTCTGTTTAGCCCAGTTTTTGGTGTGTTTGGATTAGCTTTGGTGGGCTTGATCATGTTTTGTCCGGTTTTTTCAAATGTATTGATCACCTCTGTCTGGTTTTCTATTTTGGCGGGTTTGAAAATATTTTTGGATGAGTTTTGGCGGGTTTGAAAATATTTTGGCTCTTTGCGCAGAGATGACGGTGCCGGTTGCGGGGCGCTCCGGGGCGCTCCTTCTGCGGAAAGACGCCTGGCAGCGGCACTTGGGACAGCTCCGCGTCTCCGTATTCTGCGTTTCTTGCCTTCTGCATCTCAGCAAAATGCTTTCCCACTAGGTCTAGCAAGGAGAAACTGTGGCAGCTGAGTAGATGTAGCCCGGCCCGCCCTTTGAAGTTGACAAGTTCTTGGCATCTCAGAGCCTCAAGGCAAGAGCAAGGTTCTCTATGGTAGGCTGGGGCAGAACTAGCAGCAAGCAGAGCAAAGTTGTCCAAGAATAGCTTCCATTGAAATGCTAATGGCAATTGAAGAGGCAGGCAAGTGGTAAGCCTTGAAATTCTAGCAGTTAGAAAGATGCAGACAAGGTCCGGGTGTTGTGCGGCTTCACTCTTCGCATCGTAGAAGGTACCGCGCTCTCCGTCTCTCCGATGCGATCAAGCGGCTCTTCGCGCAGAGAGCACTGTGCCGGTCACTGTGCGCTGCGGAGCTCTCTTTCTGCCGAAAGACGCCTGGCAGCGGCACATAACTTCGGAGAGCTCCGTATCTCCGTATTCTGCATTTCTTGTCTTCTGCGTCTCAGCAAAATGCTTTTCCACTGTGTCTAGCAAGGAGAAACTGTGCCAGCACAGTATACGTGCCCGGACTTGTGTTCTCAATTCCCGAGTTCTCGGCATCTCAAAATCTAAAGGGAAGAGCAAGGTTATCTATGGTAGGCTGGGGCAGAACTAGAAGCAAGCAGAGCAAAGTTGTGCAAGAATACCTTCCTTTCGGATGCTAATGGCAATTGAAGAGGCAGGCAAGTGGTAAGCCTTGAACTTCTAGCAGTTAGAAAGCTGCGGAAACAGTGCAGGCGTTGTGCGGCTTCACTCTTCGCATCCTAGAACGTGGCGCGCTCTCCGTCTCTCGGATGCCATCTAGCGGGTGTTTGCGCAGAGAGCGCTGTGCTGATCGCGGTTCTAAATATTTTTCTGGGTTTTTGGGATGTTTTGGTTCGTTTTTGTGAAGTTTTGGAGAGTTTTGGAATATTTCGGTTCCTTTCGGCGGGTTTTGAAATATTTTGCCCGGATTTTTAAAATGTTTTTATTTGTTTTTATTATTTTTTGGTAAGTTTTTTTGTGTTTTGATAAGTCCTGGCTGGTTTTCTAGTATTTTGGCGTGTTTTCCGAATGTTTTGATCACTTTTGGCGGGTTCTAAAGTATTTCGTCTGGTGTTTGGATTGTTTTAATTTGTTTTGATTTGTTTTTCTTATGTTTTGGTGGGTTCTTGGAAAGGTTTGGTTCATTTTTGCGTATTTTAAAGTATTTTAGCGGGTTTTTGGAATGTTTTGATTTGCATTGATTTTCTTTCTAATGTTTTGACGGATTTTTTGTATGTTTTTTGCGTCTATTGGGAATGTTGTGATCAGTTTCGACGTGTGTATTAACATTTTGGCAGGTTTTTGGAATGTTTTAATTGTTTTTTTACAATATTTCAGCTGGTTTGGGAAATTTTAATTACTTTTGATGTGTTTTACAATATTTTGCCTGGTGTTTGGAATTTCTTGGTTTGTTTTGATTTGTTTTTATAAAGTTTTTGGAAAATTTTGATTCTTTTTGGTGAGTTTTAAAATAGTTTGGCGGGCTTAAAATAATTTGGTGAGTTTTTACAATGTTTTAGCTGGTATTGATTTGTTTTTATTATGTTTTGGCAAGCTTTTTGAAATATTTGGATCAGTTCTGGCTGGTTTTCTAGTATTTTGGCATGTCTTCAGAATGTTTTGATCCGTTTTGGCGGGTTTTAATGTATTTTGGCAGGTTTTTAGAATATTTTGTTTGGTTTTCCTATGTCTTTATTATGTTTTGGAGGGCTTTTAGAATGTTTAGATTACTTTGGGCGGGTTTTTAGGATTTTTTTGGTTGGTTTTGATTAGTTTATGTTATGTTTAGTCAGTTTTTTGGTGTGTTTGGATTAGTTTTATTGGGCTTTATCATGTTTTGGCGGTTTTTTTGAATGTTTTATTGACTTCTGACAAATTATATAATATTTTGGCAGGTTTTCAGTATGTTTTGATCAGTTTTTGGGGAGTTCTAAAATATTTTGTCAAGTTTTTGGAATTTTTTGGTTGGTTTTGATTTGTTTTTATGATGTTTTGCCAAGTTTTTTGAATGTTTTGATCAGTTCTGGCTGGTTTTCTAATGTTTTGGCATCTTTTCAGAATGTTTTGATGAGTTTTGCGGGTCCAAATTATTTTGGCGGGTTTTCGGAATATTTTGGTTGGTTTTGATTTGTTTTTATGATGTTTTGGCGGGTTTTCGGAATGTCTTGGTTGGGTTTTAGAATGTTTTGTATTCTCTTGAGTTGTTTTTATTGTGTTGGCAGGTTTTGGAATGTTTGGATTCTTTTTGGCGGGTGTTCGGAATGTTTTGGCGGGTGTTCGGAATGTTTTGATTAGTTTTGACGGGTTTTGAAATATTTTGGCGGGTTTTTAGAAGGTTTGGATTTGTTTTGATTTGTTTTGATTCTGTTTAGCCCAGTTTTTGGTGTGTTTGGATTAGCTTTGGTGGGCTTTATCATGTTTTGTCCGGTTTTTTCAAATGTATTGATCACCTCTGTCTGGTTTTCTATTTTGGCGGGTTTGAAAATATTTTTGGATGAGTTTTGGCGGGTTTGAAAATATTTTGGCTCTTTGCGCAGAGATGACGGTGCCGGTTGCGGTGCGCTCCGGGGCGCTCCTTCTGCGGAAAGACGCCTGGCAGCGGCACTTGGGACAGCTCCGCGTCTCCGTATTCTGCATTTCTTGCCTTCTGCATCTCAGCAAAATGCTTTCCCACTAGGTCTAGCAAGGAGAAACTGTGGCAGCTGAGTAGATGTAGCCCGGCCCGCCCTTTGAAGTTGACAAGTTCTTGGCATCTCAGAGCCTCAAGGCAAGAGCAAGGTTCTCTATGGTAGGCTGGGGCAGAACTAGCAGCAAGCAGAGCAAAGTTGTCCAAGAATAGCTTCCATTGGAATGCTAATGGCAATTGAAGAGGCAGGCCAGTGGCAAGCCACTAGCTTCTAGCAGTTTGAAAGTTGCAGACACAGTGCAGGTGTTGTGCGGCTTCCTTCTTGGCCTCCTAGAAGGTGCCGCGCTCTCCGTCTCTTGCTTGCCAATATGTTGCCGTGTTCCTCCTATTGTTTGGGTTGTTTTGATTTGTTTTTATGATGTTTTGGCGGGTTTTCGAAATATTTTGGTGGTGTTTTAGAATGTTTTGTTTTCTCTTGTGTTGTTTTTATTGTCTTGGCAGGTTGTGGAACGTTTGGATTCCTTTTGGCGGGTTTGAAAATATTTTGGCTCTTTGCGCAGAGATGACGGTGCCGGTTGCGGTGCGCTCCGGGGCGCTCCTTCTGCGGAAAGACGCCTGGCAGCGGCACTTGGGACAGCTCCGCGTCTCTGTATTCTGCGTTTCTTGCCTTCTGCATCTCAGCAAAATGCTTTCCCACTAGGTCTAGCAAGGAGAAACTGTGGCAGCTGAGTAGATGTAGCCCGGCCCGCCCTTTGAAGTTGACAAGTTCTTGGCATCTCAGAGCCTCAAGGCAAGAGCGAGGTTCTCTATGGTAGGCTGGGGCAGAACTAGCAGCAAGCAGAGCAAAGTTGTCCAAGAATAGCTTCCATTGAAATGCTAATGGCAATTGAAGAGGCAGGCAAGTGGTAAGCCTTGAAATTCTAGCAGTTAGAAAGATGCAGACAAGGTCCGGGTGTTGTGCGGCTTCACTCTTCGCATCGTAGAAGGTACCGCGCTCTCCGTCTCTCCGATGCGATCAAGCGGCTCTTCGCGCAGAGAGCACTGTGCCGGTCACTGTGCGCTGCGGAGCTCTCTTTCTGCCGAAAGACGCCTGGCAGCGGCACTTAACTTCGGAGAGCTCCGTATCTCCGTATTCTGCATTTCTTGTCTTCTGCGTCTCAGCAAAATGCTTTTCCACTGTGTCTAGCAAGGAGAAACTGTGCCAGCACAGTATACGTGCCCGGACTTGTGTTCTCAATTCCCGAGTTCTCGGCATCTCAAAATCTAAAGGGAAGAGCAAGGTTATCTATGGTAGGCTGGGGCAGAACTAGAAGCAAGCAGAGCAAAGTTGTGCAAGAATACCTTCCTTTCGGATGCTAATGGCAATTGAAGAGGCAGGCAAGTGGTAAGCCTTGAACTTCTAGCAGTTAGAAAGCTGCGGAAACAGTGCAGGCGTTGTGCGGCTTCACTCTTCGCATCCTAGAACGTGGCGCGCTCTCCGTCTCTCGGATGCCATCTAGCGGGTGTTTGCGCAGAGAGCGCTGTGCTGATCGCGGTTCTAAATATTTTTCTGGGTTTTCGGGATGTTTTGGTTCGTTTTTGTGAAGTTTTGGAGAGTTTTGGAATATTTCGGTTCCTTTCGGCGGGTTTTGAAATATTTTGCCCGGATTTTTAAAATGTTTTTATTTGTTTTTATTATTTTTTGGTAAGTTTTTTTGTGTTTTGATAAGTCCTGGCTGGTTTTCTAGTATTTTGGCGTGTTTTCCGAATGTTTTGATCACTTTTGGCGGGTTCTAAAGTATTTCGTCTGGTGTTTGGATTGTTTTAATTTGTTTTGATTTGTTTTTCTTATGTTTTGGTGGGTTCTTGGAAAGGTTTGGTTCATTTTTGCGTATTTTAAAGTATTTTAGCGGGTTTTTGGAATGTTTTGATTTGCATTGATTTTCTTTCTAATGTTTTGACGGATTTTTTGTATGTTTTTTGCGTCTATTGGGAATGTTGTGATCAGTTTCGACGTGTGTATTAACATTTTGGCAGGTTTTTGGAATGTTTTAATTGTTTTTTTACAATATTTCAGCTGGTTTGGGAAATTTTAATTACTTTTGATGTGTTTTACAATATTTTGCCTGGTGTTTGGAATTTCTTGGTTTGTTTTGATTTGTTTTTATAAAGTTTTTGGAAAATTTTGATTCTTTTTGGTGAGTTTTAAAATAGTTTGGCGGGCTTAAAATAATTTGGTGAGTTTTTACAATGTTTTAGCTGGTATTGATTTGTTTTTATTATGTTTTGGCAAGCTTTTTGAAATATTTGGATCAGTTCTGGCTGGTTTTCTAGTATTTTGGCATGTCTTCAGAATGTTTTGATCCGTTTTGGCGGGTTTTAATGTATTTTGGCAGGTTTTTAGAATATTTTGTTTGGTTTTCCTATGTCTTTATTATGTTTTGGAGGGCTTTTAGAATGTTTAGATTACTTTGGGCGGGTTTTTAGGATTTTTTTGGTTGGTTTTGATTAGTTTATGTTATGTTTAGTCAGTTTTTTGGTGTGTTTGGATTAGTTTTATTGGGCTTTATCATGTTTTGGCGGTTTTTTTGAATGTTTTATTGACTTCTGACAAATTATATAATATTTTGGCAGGTTTTCAGTATGTTTTGATCAGTTTTTGGGGAGTTCTAAAATATTTTGTCAAGTTTTTGGAATTTTTTGGTTGGTTTTGATTTGTTTTTATGATGTTTTGCCAAGTTTTTTGAATGTTTTGATCAGTTCTGGCTGGTTTTCTAATGTTTTGGCATCTTTTCAGAATGTTTTGATGAGTTTTGCGGGTCCAAATTATTTTGGCGGGTTTTCGGAATATTTTGGTTGGTTTTGATTTGTTTTTATGATGTTTTGGCGGGTTTTCGGAATGTCTTGGTTGGGTTTTAGAATGTTTTGTATTCTCTTGAGTTGTTTTTATTGTGTTGGCAGGTTTTGGAATGTTTGGATTCTTTTTGGCGGGTGTTCGGAATGTTTTGGCGGGTGTTCGGAATGTTTTGATTAGTTTTGACGGGTTTTGAAATATTTTGGCGGGTTTTTAGAAGGTTTCGATTTGTTTTGATTTGTTTTGATTCTGTTTAGCCCAGTTTTTGGTGTGTTTGGATTAGCTTTGGTGGGCTTTATCATGTTTTGTCCGGTTTTTTCAAATGTATTGATCACCTCTGTCTGGTTTTCTATTTTGGCGGGTTTGAAAATATTTTTGGATGAGTTTTGGCGGGTTTGAAAATATTTTGGCTCTTTGCGCAGAGATGACGGTGCCGGTTGCGGTGCGCTCCGGGGCGCTCCTTCTGCGGAAAGACGCCTGGCAGCGGCACTTGGGACAGCTCCGCGTCTCCGTATTCTGCATTTCTTGCCTTCTGCATCTCAGCAAAATGCTTTCCCACTAGGTCTAGCAAGGAGAAACTGTGGCAGCTGAGTAGATGTAGCCCGGCCCGCCCTTTGAAGTTGACAAGTTCTTGGCATCTCAGAGCCTCAAGGCAAGAGCAAGGTTCTCTATGGTAGGCTGGGGCAGAACTAGCAGCAAGCAGAGCAAAGTTGTCCAAGAATATGTTCCATTGGAATGCTAATGGCAATTGAAGAGGCAGGCCAGTGGCAAGCCACTAGCTTCTAGCAGTTTGAAAGTTGCAGACACAGTGCAGGTGTTGTGCGGCTTCCTTCTTGGCCTCCTAGAAGGTGCCGCGCTCTCCGTCTCTTGCTTGCCAATATGTTGCCGTGTTCCTCCTATTGTTTGGGTTGTTTTGATTTGTTTTTATGATGTTTTGGCGGGTTTTCGAAATATTTTGGTGGTGTTTTAGAATGTTTTGTTTTCTCTTGTGTTGTTTTTATTGTCTTGGCAGGTTGTGGAACGTTTGGATTCCTTTTGGCGGGTTTGAAAATATTTTGGCTCTTTGCGCAGAGATGACGGTGCCGGTTGCGGTGCGCTCCGGGGCGCTCCTTCTGCGGAAAGACGCCTGGCAGCGGCACTTGGGACAGCTCCGCGTCTCTGTATTCTGCGTTTCTTGCCTTCTGCATCTCAGCAAAATGCTTTCCCACTAGGTCTAGCAAGGAGAAACTGTGGCAGCTGAGTAGATGTAGCCCGGCCCGCCCTTTGAAGTTGACAAGTTCTTGGCATCTCAGAGCCTCAAGGCAAGAGCGAGGTTCTCTATGGTAGGCTGGGGCAGAACTAGCAGCAAGCAGAGCAAAGTTGTCCAAGAATAGCTTCCATTGAAATGCTAATGGCAATTGAAGAGGCAGGCAAGTGGTAAGCCTTGAAATTCTAGCAGTTAGAAAGATGCAGACAAGGTCCGGGTGTTGTGCGGCTTCACTCTTCGCATCGTAGAAGGTACCGCGCTCTCCGTCTCTCCGATGCGATCAAGCGGCTCTTCGCGCAGAGAGCACTGTGCCGGTCACTGTGCGCTGCGGAGCTCTCTTTCTGCCGAAAGACGCCTGGCAGCGGCACTTAACTTCGGAGAGCTCCGTATCTCCGTATTCTGCATTTCTTGTCTTCTGCGTCTCAGCAAAATGCTTTTCCACTGTGTCTAGCAAGGAGAAACTGTGCCAGCACAGTATACGTGCCCGGACTTGTGTTCTCAATTCCCGAGTTCTCGGCATCTCAAAATCTAAAGGGAAGAGCAAGGTTATCTATGGTAGGCTGGGGCAGAACTAGAAGCAAGCAGAGCAAAGTTGTGCAAGAATACCTTCCTTTCGGATGCTAATGGCAATTGAAGAGGCAGGCAAGTGGTAAGCCTTGAACTTCTAGCAGTTAGAAAGCTGCGGAAACAGTGCAGGCGTTGTGCGGCTTCACTCTTCGCATCCTAGAACGTGGCGCGCTCTCCGTCTCTCGGATGCCATCTAGCGGGTGTTTGCGCAGAGAGCGCTGTGCTGATCGCGGTTCTAAATATTTTTCTGGGTTTTCGGGATGTTTTGGTTCGTTTTTGTGAAGTTTTGGAGAGTTTTGGAATATTTCGGTTCCTTTCGGCGGGTTTTGAAATATTTTGCCCGGATTTTTAAAATGTTTTTATTTGTTTTTATTATTTTTTGGTAAGTTTTTTTGTGTTTTGATAAGTCCTGGCTGGTTTTCTAGTATTTTGGCGTGTTTTCCGAATGTTTTGATCACTTTTGGCGGGTTCTAAAGTATTTCGTCTGGTGTTTGGATTGTTTTAATTTGTTTTGATTTGTTTTTCTTATGTTTTGGTGGGTTCTTGGAAAGGTTTGGTTCATTTTTGCGTATTTTAAAGTATTTTAGCGGGTTTTTGGAATGTTTTGATTTGCATTGATTTTCTTTCTAATGTTTTGACGGATTTTTTGTATGTTTTTTGCGTCTATTGGGAATGTTGTGATCAGTTTCGACGTGTGTATTAACATTTTGGCAGGTTTTTGGAATGTTTTAATTGTTTTTTTACAATATTTCAGCTGGTTTGGGAAATTTTAATTACTTTTGATGTGTTTTACAATATTTTGCCTGGTGTTTGGAATTTCTTGGTTTGTTTTGATTTGTTTTTATAAAGTTTTTGGAAAATTTTGATTCTTTTTGGTGAGTTTTAAAATAGTTTGGCGGGCTTAAAATAATTTGGTGAGTTTTTACAATGTTTTAGCTGGTATTGATTTGTTTTTATTATGTTTTGGCAAGCTTTTTGAAATATTTGGATCAGTTCTGGCTGGTTTTCTAGTATTTTGGCATGTCTTCAGAATGTTTTGATCCGTTTTGGCGGGTTTTAATGTATTTTGGCAGGTTTTTAGAATATTTTGTTTGGTTTTCCTATGTCTTTATTATGTTTTGGAGGGCTTTTAGAATGTTTAGATTACTTTGGGCGGGTTTTTAGGATTTTTTTGGTTGGTTTTGATTAGTTTATGTTATGTTTAGTCAGTTTTTTGGTGTGTTTGGATTAGTTTTATTGGGCTTTATCATGTTTTGGCGGTTTTTTTGAATGTTTTATTGACTTCTGACAAATTATATAATATTTTGGCAGGTTTTCAGTATGTTTTGATCAGTTTTTGGGGAGTTCTAAAATATTTTGTCAAGTTTTTGGAATTTTTTGGTTGGTTTTGATTTGTTTTTATGATGTTTTGCCAAGTTTTTTGAATGTTTTGATCAGTTCTGGCTGGTTTTCTAATGTTTTGGCATCTTTTCAGAATGTTTTGATGAGTTTTGCGGGTCCAAATTATTTTGGCGGGTTTTCGGAATATTTTGGTTGGTTTTGATTTGTTTTTATGATGTTTTGGCGGGTTTTCGGAATGTCTTGGTTGGGTTTTAGAATGTTTTGTATTCTCTTGAGTTGTTTTTATTGTGTTGGCAGGTTTTGGAATGTTTGGATTCTTTTTGGCGGGTGTTCGGAATGTTTTGGCGGGTGTTCGGAATGTTTTGATTAGTTTTGACGGGTTTTGAAATATTTTGGCGGGTTTTTAGAAGGTTTCGATTTGTTTTGATTTGTTTTGATTCTGTTTAGCCCAGTTTTTGGTGTGTTTGGATTAGCTTTGGTGGGCTTTATCATGTTTTGTCCGGTTTTTTCAAATGTATTGATCACCTCTGTCTGGTTTTCTATTTTGGCGGGTTTGAAAATATTTTTGGATGAGTTTTGGCGGGTTTGAAAATATTTTGGCTCTTTGCGCAGAGATGACGGTGCCGGTTGCGGTGCGCTCCGGGGCGCTCCTTCTGCGGAAAGACGCCTGGCAGCGGCACTTGGGACAGCTCCGCGTCTCCGTATTCTGCATTTCTTGCCTTCTGCATCTCAGCAAAATGCTTTCCCACTAGGTCTAGCAAGGAGAAACTGTGGCAGCTGAGTAGATGTAGCCCGGCCCGCCCTTTGAAGTTGACAAGTTCTTGGCATCTCAGAGCCTCAAGGCAAGAGCAAGGTTCTCTATGCTAGGCTGGGGCAGAACTAGCAGCAAGCAGAGCAAAGTTGTCCAAGAATAGCTTCCATTGGAATGCTAATGGCAATTGAAGAGGCAGGCCAGTGGCAAGCCACTAGCTTCTAGCAGTTTGAAAGTTGCAGACACAGTGCAGGTGTTGTGCGGCTTCCTTCTTGGCCTCCTAGAAGGTGCCGCGCTCTCCGTCTCTTGCTTGCCAATATGTTGCCGTGTTCCTCCTATTGTTTGGGTTGTTTTGATTTGTTTTTATGATGTTTTGGCGGGTTTTCGAAATATTTTGGTGGTGTTTTAGAATGTTTTGTTTTCTCTTGTGTTGTTTTTATTGTCTTGGCAGGTTGTGGAACGTTTGGATTCCTTTTGGCGGGTTTGAAAATATTTTGGCTCTTTGCGCAGAGATGACGGTGCCGGTTGCGGTGCGCTCCGGGGCGCTCCTTCTGCGGAAAGACGCCTGGCAGCGGCACTTGGGACAGCTCCGCGTCTCTGTATTCTGCGTTTCTTGCCTTCTGCATCTCAGCAAAATGCTTTCCCACTAGGTCTAGCAAGGAGAAACTGTGGCAGCTGAGTAGATGTAGCCCGGCCCGCCCTTTGAAGTTGACAAGTTCTTGGCATCTCAGAGCCTCAAGGCAAGAGCGAGGTTCTCTATGGTAGGCTGGGGCAGAACTAGCAGCAAGCAGAGCAAAGTTGTCCAAGAATAGCTTCCATTGAAATGCTAATGGCAATTGAAGAGGCAGGCAAGTGGTAAGCCTTGAAATTCTAGCAGTTAGAAAGATGCAGACAAGGTCCGGGTGTTGTGCGGCTTCACTCTTCGCATCGTAGAAGGTACCGCGCTCTCCGTCTCTCGGATGCGATCAAGCGGCTCTTCGCGCAGAGAGCACTGTGCCGGTCACTGTGCGCTGCGGAGCTCTCTTTCTGCCGAAAGACGCCTGGCAGCGGCACTTAACTTCGGAGAGCTCCGTATCTCCGTATTCTGCATTTCTTGTCTTCTGCGTCTCAGCAAAATGCTTTTCCACTGTGTCTAGCAAGGAGAAACTGTGCCAGCACAGTATACGTGCCCGGACTTGTGTTCTCAATTCCCGAGTTCTCGGCATCTCAAAATCTAAAGGGAAGAGCAAGGTTATCTATGGTAGGCTGGGGCAGAACTAGAAGCAAGCAGAGCAAAGTTGTGCAAGAATACCTTCCTTTCGGATGCTAATGGCAATTGAAGAGGCAGGCAAGTGCTAAGCCTTGAAATTCTAGCAGTTAGAAAGCTGCGGACACAGTCCGGGTGTTGTGCGGCTTCACTCTTCGCATCGTGGAAGGTACCGCGCTCTCCGTCTCTCGGATGCGATCAAGCGGCTCTTCGCGCAGAGAGCACTGTGCCGGTCACTGTGCGCTGCGGAGCTCTCTTTCTGCCGAAAGACGCCTGGCAGCGGCACATAACTTCGGAGAGCTCCGTATCTCCGTATTCTGCATTTCTTGTCTTCTGCGTCTCAGCAAAATGCTTTTCCACTGTGTCTAGCAAGGAGAAACTGTGCCAGCACAGTATACGTGCCCGGACTTGTGTTCTCAATTCCCGAGTTCTCGGCATCTCAAAATCTAAAGGGAAGAGCAAGGTTATCTATGGTAGGCTGGGGCAGAACTAGAAGCAAGCAGAGCAAAGTTGTGCAAGAATACCTTCCTTTCGGATGCTAATGGCAATTGAAGAGGCAGGCAAGTGGTAAGCCTTGAACTTCTAGCAGTTAGAAAGCTGCGGAAACAGTGCAGGCGTTGTGCGGCTTCACTCTTCGCATCCTAGAACGTGGCGCGCTCTCCGTCTCTCGGATGCCATCTAGCGGGTGTTTGCGCAGAGAGCGCTGTGCTGATCGCGGTTCTAAATATTTTTCTGGGTTTTTGGGATGTTTTGGTTCGTTTTTGTGAAGTTTTGGAGAGTTTTGGAATATTTCGGTTCCTTTCGGCGGGTTTTGAAATATTTTGCCCGGATTTTTAAAATGTTTTTATTTGTTTTTATTATTTTTTGGTAAGTTTTTTTGTGTTTTGATAAGTCCTGGCTGGTTTTCTAGTATTTTGGCGTGTTTTCCGAATGTTTTGATCACTTTTGGCGGGTTCTAAAGTATTTCGTCTGGTGTTTGGATTGTTTTAATTTGTTTTGATTTGTTTTTCTTATGTTTTGGTGGGTTCTTGGAAAGGTTTGGTTCATTTTTGCGTATTTTAAAGTATTTTAGCGGGTTTTTGGAATGTTTTGATTTGCATTGATTTTCTTTCTAATGTTTTGACGGATTTTTTGTATGTTTTTTGCGTCTATTGGGAATGTTGTGATCAGTTTCGACGTGTGTATTAACATTTTGGCAGGTTTTTGGAATGTTTTAATTGTTTTTTTACAATATTTCAGCTGGTTTGGGAAATTTTAATTACTTTTGATGTGTTTTACAATATTTTGCCTGGTGTTTGGAATTTCTTGGTTTGTTTTGATTTGTTTTTATAAAGTTTTTGGAAAATTTTGATTCTTTTTGGTGAGTTTTAAAATAGTTTGGCGGGCTTAAAATAATTTGGTGAGTTTTTACAATGTTTTAGCTGGTATTGATTTGTTTTTATTATGTTTTGGCAAGCTTTTTGAAATATTTGGATCAGTTCTGGCTGGTTTTCTAGTATTTTGGCATGTCTTCAGAATGTTTTGATCCGTTTTGGCGGGTTTTAATGTATTTTGGCAGGTTTTTAGAATATTTTGTATGGTTTTCCTATGTCTTTATTATGTTTTGGAGGGCTTTTAGAATGTTTAGATTACTTTGGGCGGGTTTTTAGGATTTTTTTGGTTGGTTTTGATTAGTTTATGTTATGTTTAGTCAGTTTTTTGGTGTGTTTGGATTAGTTTTATTGGGCTTTATCATGTTTTGGCGGTTTTTTTGAATGTTTTATTGACTTCTGACAAATTATATAATATTTTGGCAGGTTTTCAGTATGTTTTGATCAGTTTTTGGGGAGTTCTAAAATATTTTGTCAAGTTTTTGGAATTTTTTGGTTGGTTTTGATTTGTTTTTATGATGTTTTGCCAAGTTTTTTGAATGTTTTGATCAGTTCTGGCTGGTTTTCTAATGTTTTGGCATCTTTTCAGAATGTTTTGATGAGTTTTGCGGGTCCAAATTATTTTGGCGGGTTTTCGGAATATTTTGGTTGGTTTTGATTTGTTTTTATGATGTTTTGGCGGGTTTTCGGAATGTCTTGGTTGGGTTTTAGAATGTTTTGTATTCTCTTGAGTTGTTTTTATTGTGTTGGCAGGTTTTGGAATGTTTGGATTCTTTTTGGCGGGTGTTCGGAATGTTTTGGCGGGTGTTCGGAATGTTTTGATTAGTTTTGACGGGTTTTGAAATATTTTGGCCGGTTTTTAGAAGGTTTGGATTTGTTTTGATTTGTTTTGATTCTGTTTAGCCCAGTTTTTGGTGTGTTTGGATTAGCTTTGGTGGGCTTGATCATGTTTTGTCCGGTTTTTTCAAATGTATTGATCACCTCTGTCTGGTTTTCTATTTTGGCGGGTTTGAAAATATTTTTGGATGAGTTTTGGCGGGTTTGAAAATATTTTGGCTCTTTGCGCAGAGATGACGGTGCCGGTTGCGGTGCGCTCCGGGGCGCTCCTTCTGCGGAAAGACGCCTGGCAGCGGCACTTGGGACAGCTCCGCGTCTCTGTATTCTGCGTTTCTTGCCTTCTGCATCTCAGCAAAATGCTTTCCCACTAGGTCTAGCAAGGAGAAACTGTGGCAGCTGAGTAGATGTAGCCCGGCCCGCCCTTTGAAGTTGACAAGTTCTTGGCATCTCAGAGCCTCAAGGCAAGAGCAAGGTTCTCTATGCTAGGCTGGGGCAGAACTAGCAGCAAGCAGAGCAAAGTTGTCCAAGAATAGCTTCCATTGGAATGCTAATGGCAATTGAAGAGGCAGGCCAGTGGCAAGCCACTAGCTTCTAGCAGTTTGAAAGTTGCAGACACAGTGCAGGTGTTGTGCGGCTTCCTTCTTGGCCTCCTAGAAGGTGCCGCGCTCTCCGTCTCTTGCTTGCCAATATGTTGCCGTGTTCCTCCTATTGTTTGGGTTGTTTTGATTTGTTTTTATGATGTTTTGGCGGGTTTTCGAAATATTTTGGTGGTGTTTTAGAATGTTTTGTTTTCTCTTGTGTTGTTTTTATTGTCTTGGCAGGTTGTGGAACGTTTGGATTCCTTTTGGCGGGTTTGAAAATATTTTGGCTCTTTGCGCAGAGATGACGGTGCCGGTTGCGGTGCGCTCCGGGGCGCTCCTTCTGCGGAAAGACGCCTGGCAGCGGCACTTGGGACAGCTCCGCGTCTCTGTATTCTGCGTTTCTTGCCTTCTGCATCTCAGCAAAATGCTTTCCCACTAGGTCTAGCAAGGAGAAACTGTGGCAGCTGAGTAGATGTAGCCCGGCCCGCCCTTTGAAGTTGACAAGTTCTTGGCATCTCAGAGCCTCAAGGCAAGAGCGAGGTTCTCTATGGTAGGCTGGGGCAGAACTAGCAGCAAGCAGAGCAAAGTTGTCCAAGAATAGCTTCCATTGAAATGCTAATGGCAATTGAAGAGGCAGGCAAGTGGTAAGCCTTGAAATTCTAGCAGTTAGAAAGATGCAGACAAGGTCCGGGTGTTGTGCGGCTTCACTCTTCGCATCGTAGAAGGTACCGCGCTCTCCGTCTCTCGGATGCGATCAAGCGGCTCTTCGCGCAGAGAGCACTGTGCCGGTCACTGTGCGCTGCGGAGCTCTCTTTCTGCCGAAAGACGCCTGGCAGCGGCACTTAACTTCGGAGAGCTCCGTATCTCCGTATTCTGCATTTCTTGTCTTCTGCGTCTCAGCAAAATGCTTTTCCACTGTGTCTAGCAAGGAGAAACTGTGCCAGCACAGTATACGTGCCCGGACTTGTGTTCTCAATTCCCGAGTTCTCGGCATCTCAAAATCTAAAGGGAAGAGCAAGGTTATCTATGGTAGGCTGGGGCAGAACTAGAAGCAAGCAGAGCAAAGTTGTGCAAGAATACCTTCCTTTCGGATGCTAATGGCAATTGAAGAGGCAGGCAAGTGCTAAGCCTTGAAATTCTAGCAGTTAGAAAGCTGCGGACAAGGTCCGGGTGTTGTGCGGCTTCACTCTTCGCATCCTAGAACGTGGCGCGCTCTCCGTCTCTCGGATGCCATCTAGCGGGTGTTTGCGCAGAGAGCGCTGTGCTGATCGCGGTTCTAAATATTTTTCTGGGTTTTTGGGATGTTTTGGTTCGTTTTTGTGAAGTTTTGGAGAGTTTTGGAATATTTCGGTTCCTTTCGGCGGGTTTTGAAATATTTTGCCCGGATTTTTAAAATGTTTTTATTTGTTTTTATTATTTTTTGGTAAGTTTTTTTGTGTTTTGATAAGTCCTGGCTGGTTTTCTAGTATTTTGGCGTGTTTTCCGAATGTTTTGATCACTTTTGGCGGGTTCTAAAGTATTTCGTCTGGTGTTTGGATTGTTTTAATTTGTTTTGATTTGTTTTTCTTATGTTTTGGTGGGTTCTTGGAAAGGTTTGGTTCATTTTTGCGTATTTTAAAGTATTTTAGCGGGTTTTTGGAATGTTTTGATTTGCATTGATTTTCTTTCTAATGTTTTGACGGATTTTTTGTATGTTTTTTGCGTCTATTGGGAATGTTGTGATCAGTTTCGACGTGTGTATTAACATTTTGGCAGGTTTTTGGAATGTTTTAATTGTTTTTTTACAATATTTCAGCTGGTTTGGGAAATTTTAATTACTTTTGATGTGTTTTACAATATTTTGCCTGGTGTTTGGAATTTCTTGGTTTGTTTTGATTTGTTTTTATAAAGTTTTTGGAAAATTTTGATTCTTTTTGGTGAGTTTTAAAATAGTTTGGCGGGCTTAAAATAATTTGGTGAGTTTTTACAATGTTTTAGCTGGTATTGATTTGTTTTTATTATGTTTTGGCAAGCTTTTTGAAATATTTGGATCAGTTCTGGCTGGTTTTCTAGTATTTTGGCATGTCTTCAGAATGTTTTGATCCGTTTTGGCGGGTTTTAATATATTTTGGCAGGTTTTTAGAATATTTTGTTTGGTTTTCCTATGTCTTTATTATGTTTTGGAGGGCTTTTAGAATGTTTAGATTACTTTGGGCGGGTTTTTAGGATTTTTTTGGTTGGTTTTGATTAGTTTATGTTATGTTTAGTCAGTTTTTTGGTGTGTTTGGATTAGTTTTATTGGGCTTTATCATGTTTTGGCGGTTTTTTTGAATGTTTTATTGACTTCTGACAAATTATATAATATTTTGGCAGGTTTTCAGTATGTTTTGATCAGTTTTTGGGGAGTTCTAAAATATTTTGTCAAGTTTTTGGAATTTTTTGGTTGGTTTTGATTTGTTTTTATGATGTTTTGCCAAGTTTTTTGAATGTTTTGATCAGTTCTGGCTGGTTTTCTAATGTTTTGGCATCTTTTCAGAATGTTTTGATGAGTTTTGCGGGTCCAAATTATTTTGGCGGGTTTTCGGAATATTTTGGTTGGTTTTGATTTGTTTTTATGATGTTTTGGCGGGTTTTCGGAATGTCTTGGTTGGGTTTTAGAATGTTTTGTATTCTCTTGAGTTGTTTTTATTGTGTTGGCAGGTTTTGGAATGTTTGGATTCTTTTTGGCGGGTGTTCGGAATGTTTTGGCGGGTGTTCGGAATGTTTTGATTAGTTTTGACGGGTTTTGAAATATTTTGGCCGGTTTTTAGAAGGTTTCGATTTGTTTTGATTTGTTTTGATTCTGTTTAGCCCAGTTTTTGGTGTGTTTGGATTAGCTTTGGTGGGCTTGATCATGTTTTGTCCGGTTTTTTCAAATGTATTGATCACCTCTGTCTGGTTTTCTATTTTGGCGGGTTTGAAAATATTTTTGGATGAGTTTTGGCGGGTTTGAAAATATTTTGGCTCTTTGCGCAGAGATGACGGTGCCGGTTGCGGTGCGCTCCGGGGCGCTCCTTCTGCGGAAAGACGCCTGGCAGCGGCACTTGGGACAGCTCCGCGTCTCCGTATTCTGCGTTTCTTGCCTTCTGCATCTCAGCAAAATGCTTTCCCACTAGGTCTAGCAAGGAGAAACTGTGGCAGCTGAGTAGATGTAGCCCGGCCCGCCCTTTGAAGTTGACAAGTTCTTGGCATCTCAGAGCCTCAAGGCAAGAGCAAGGTTCTCTATGCTAGGCTGGGGCAGAACTAGCAGCAAGCAGAGCAAAGTTGTCCAAGAATAGCTTCCATTGGAATGCTAATGGCAATTGAAGAGGCAGGCCAGTGGCAAGCCACTAGCTTCTAGCAGTTTGAAAGTTGCAGACACAGTGCAGGTGTTGTGCGGCTTCCTTCTTGGCCTCCTAGAAGGTGCCGCGCTCTCCGTCTCTTGCTTGCCAATATGTTGCCGTGTTCCTCCTATTGTTTGGGTTGTTTTGATTTGTTTTTATGATGTTTTGGCGGGTTTTCGAAATATTTTGGTGGTGTTTTAGAATGTTTTGTTTTCTCTTGTGTTGTTTTTATTGTCTTGGCAGGTTGTGGAACGTTTGGATTCCTTTTGGCGGGTTTGAAAATATTTTGGCTCTTTGCGCAGAGATGACGGTGCCGGTTGCGGTGCGCTCCGGGGCGCTCCTTCTGCGGAAAGACGCCTGGCAGCGGCACTTGGGACAGCTCCGCGTCTCTGTATTCTGCGTTTCTTGCCTTCTGCATCTCAGCAAAATGCTTTCCCACTAGGTCTAGCAAGGAGAAACTGTGGCAGCTGAGTAGATGTAGCCCGGCCCGCCCTTTGAAGTTGACAAGTTCTTGGCATCTCAGAGCCTCAAGGCAAGAGCGAGGTTCTCTATGGTAGGCTGGGGCAGAACTAGCAGCAAGCAGAGCAAAGTTGTCCAAGAATAGCTTCCATTGAAATGCTAATGGCAATTGAAGAGGCAGGCAAGTGGTAAGCCTTGAAATTCTAGCAGTTAGAAAGATGCAGACAAGGTCCGGGTGTTGTGCGGCTTCACTCTTCGCATCGTAGAAGGTACCGCGCTCTCCGTCTCTCCGATGCGATCAAGCGGCTCTTCGCGCAGAGAGCACTGTGCCGGTCACTGTGCGCTGCGGAGCTCTCTTTCTGCCGAAAGACGCCTGGCAGCGGCACTTAACTTCGGAGAGCTCCGTATCTCCGTATTCTGCATTTCTTGTCTTCTGCGTCTCAGCAAAATGCTTTTCCACTGTGTCTAGCAAGGAGAAACTGTGCCAGCACAGTATACGTGCCCGGACTTGTGTTCTCAATTCCCGAGTTCTCGGCATCTCAAAATCTAAAGGGAAGAGCAAGGTTATCTATGGTAGGCTGGGGCAGAACTAGAAGCAAGCAGAGCAAAGTTGTGCAAGAATACCTTCCTTTCGGATGCTAATGGCAATTGAAGAGGCAGGCAAGTGCTAAGCCTTGAAATTCTAGCAGTTAGAAAGCTGCGGACAAGGTCCGGGTGTTGTGCGGCTTCACTCTTCGCATCGTGGAAGGTACCGCGCTCTCCGTCTCTCGGATGCGATCAAGCGGCTCTTCGCGCAGAGAGCACTGTGCCGGTCACTGTGCGCTGCGGAGCTCTCTTTCTGCCGAAAGACGCCTGGCAGCGGCACATAACTTCGGAGAGCTCCGTATCTCCGTATTCTGCATTTCTTGTCTTCTGCGTCTCAGCAAAATGCTTTTCCACTGTGTCTAGCAAGGAGAAACTGTGCCAGCACAGTATACGTGCCCGGACTTGTGTTCTCAATTCCCGAGTTCTCGGCATCTCAAAATCTAAAGGGAAGAGCAAGGTTATCTATGGTAGGCTGGGGCAGAACTAGAAGCAAGCAGAGCAAAGTTGTGCAAGAATACCTTCCTTTCGGATGCTAATGGCAATTGAAGAGGCAGGCAAGTGGTAAGCCTTGAACTTCTAGCAGTTAGAAAGCTGCGGAAACAGTGCAGGCGTTGTGCGGCTTCACTCTTCGCATCCTAGAACGTGGCGCGCTCTCCGTCTCTCGGATGCCATCTAGCGGGTGTTTGCGCAGAGAGCGCTGTGCTGATCGCGGTTCTAAATATTTTTCTGGGTTTTCGGGATGTTTTGGTTCGTTTTTGTGAAGTTTTGGAGAGTTTTGGAATATTTCGGTTCCTTTCGGCGGGTTTTGAAATATTTTGCCCGGATTTTTAAAATGTTTTTATTTGTTTTTATTATTTTTTGGTAAGTTTTTTTGTGTTTTGATAAGTCCTGGCTGGTTTTCTAGTATTTTGGCGTGTTTTCCGAATGTTTTGATCACTTTTGGCGGGTTCTAAAGTATTTCGTCTGGTGTTTGGATTGTTTTAATTTGTTTTGATTTGTTTTTCTTATGTTTTGGTGGGTTCTTGGAAAGGTTTGGTTCATTTTTGCGTATTTTAAAGTATTTTAGCGGGTTTTTGGAATGTTTTGATTTGCATTGATTTTCTTTCTAATGTTTTGACGGATTTTTTGTATGTTTTTTGCGTCTATTGGGAATGTTGTGATCAGTTTCGACGTGTGTATTAACATTTTGGCAGGTTTTTGGAATGTTTTAATTGTTTTTTTACAATATTTCAGCTGGTTTGGGAAATTTTAATTACTTTTGATGTGTTTTACAATATTTTGCCTGGTGTTTGGAATTTCTTGGTTTGTTTTGATTTGTTTTTATAAAGTTTTTGGAAAATTTTGATTCTTTTTGGTGAGTTTTAAAATAGTTTGGCGGGCTTAAAATAATTTGGTGAGTTTTTACAATGTTTTAGCTGGTATTGATTTGTTTTTATTATGTTTTGGCAAGCTTTTTGAAATATTTGGATCAGTTCTGGCTGGTTTTCTAGTATTTTGGCATGTCTTCAGAATGTTTTGATCCGTTTTGGCGGGTTTTAATATATTTTGGCAGGTTTTTAGAATATTTTGTTTGGTTTTCCTATGTCTTTATTATGTTTTGGAGGGCTTTTAGAATGTTTAGATTACTTTGGGCGGGTTTTTAGGATTTTTTTGGTTGGTTTTGATTAGTTTATGTTATGTTTAGTCAGTTTTTTGGTGTGTTTGGATTAGTTTTATTGGGCTTTATCATGTTTTGGCGGTTTTTTTGAATGTTTTATTGACTTCTGACAAATTATATAATATTTTGGCAGGTTTTCAGTATGTTTTGATCAGTTTTTGGGGAGTTCTAAAATATTTTGTCAAGTTTTTGGAATTTTTTGGTTGGTTTTGATTTGTTTTTATGATGTTTTGCCAAGTTTTTTGAATGTTTTGATCAGTTCTGGCTGGTTTTCTAATGTTTTGGCATCTTTTCAGAATGTTTTGATGAGTTTTGCGGGTCCAAATTATTTTGGCGGGTTTTCGGAATATTTTGGTTGGTTTTGATTTGTTTTTATGATGTTTTGGCGGGTTTTCGGAATGTCTTGGTTGGGTTTTAGAATGTTTTGTATTCTCTTGAGTTGTTTTTATTGTGTTGGCAGGTTTTGGAATGTTTGGATTCTTTTTGGCGGGTGTTCGGAATGTTTTGGCGGGTGTTCGGAATGTTTTGATTAGTTTTGACGGGTTTTGAAATATTTTGGCCGGTTTTTAGAAGGTTTCGATTTGTTTTGATTTGTTTTGATTCTGTTTAGCCCAGTTTTTGGTGTGTTTGGATTAGCTTTGGTGGGCTTGATCATGTTTTGTCCGGTTTTTTCAAATGTATTGATCACCTCTGTCTGGTATTCTATTTTGGCGGGTTTGAAAATATTTTTGGATGAGTTTTGGCGGGTTTGAAAATATTTTGGCTCTTTGCGCAGAGATGACGGTGCCGGTTGCGGTGCGCTCCGGGGCGCTCCTTCTGCGGAAAGACGCCTGGCAGCGGCACTTGGGACAGCTCCGCGTCTCCGTATTCTGCGTTTCTTGCCTTCTGCATCTCAGCAAAATGCTTTCCCACTAGGTCTAGCAAGGAGAAACTGTGGCAGCTGAGTAGATGTAGCCCGGCCCGCCCTTTGAAGTTGACAAGTTCTTGGCATCTCAGAGCCTCAAGGCAAGAGCGAGGTTCTCTATGGTAGGCTGGGGCAGAACTAGCAGCAAGCAGAGCAAAGTTGTCCAAGAATAGCTTCCATTGGAATGCTAATGGCAATTGAAGAGGCAGGCCAGTGGCAAGCCACTAGCTTCTAGCAGTTTGAAAGTTGCAGACACAGTGCAGGTGTTGTGCGGCTTCCTTCTTGGCCTCCTAGAAGGTGCCGCGCTCTCCGTCTCTTGCTTGCCAATATGTTGCCGTGTTCCTCCTATTGTTTGGGTTGTTTTGATTTGTTTTGATGATGTTTTGGCGGGTTTTCGAAATATTTTGGTGGTGTTTTAGAATGTTTTGTTTTCTCTTGTGTTGTTTTTATTGTCTTGGCAGGTTGTGGAACGTTTGGATTCCTTTTGGCGGGTTTGAAAATATTTTGGCTCTTTGCGCAGAGATGACGGTGCCGGTTGCGGTGCGCTCCGGGGCGCTCCTTCTGCGGAAAGACGCCTGGCAGCGGCACTTGGGACAGCTCCGCGTCTCTGTATTCTGCGTTTCTTGCCTTCTGCATCTCAGCAAAATGCTTTCCCACTAGGTCTAGCAAGGAGAAACTGTGGCAGCTGAGTAGATGTAGCCCGGCCCGCCCTTTGAAGTTGACAAGTTCTTGGCATCTCAGAGCCTCAAGGCAAGAGCAAGGTTCTCTATGGTAGGCTGGGGCAGAACTAGCAGCAAGCAGAGCAAAGTTGTCCAAGAATAGCTTCCATTGAAATGCTAATGGCAATTGAAGAGGCAGGCAAGTGCTAAGCCTTGAAATTCTAGCAGTTAGAAAGCTGCGGACAAGGTCCGGGTGTTGTGCGGCTTCACTCTTCGCATCGTGGAAGGTACCGCGCTCTCCGTCTCTCGGATGCGATCAAGCGGCTCTTCGCGCAGAGAGCACTGTGCCGGTCACTGTGCGCTGCGGAGCTCTCTTTCTGCCGAAAGACGCCTGGCAGCGGCACATAACTTCGGAGAGCTCCGTATCTCCGTATTCTGCATTTCTTGTCTTCTGCGTCTCAGCAAAATGCTTTTCCACTGTGTCTAGCAAGGAGAAACTGTGCCAGCACAGTATACGTGCCCGGACTTGTGTTCTCAATTCCCGAGTTCTCGGCATCTCAAAATCTAAAGGGAAGAGCAAGGTTATCTATGGTAGGCTGGGGCAGAACTAGAAGCAAGCAGAGCAAAGTTGTGCAAGAATACCTTCCTTTCGGATGCTAATGGCAATTGAAGAGGCAGGCAAGTGGTAAGCCTTGAACTTCTAGCAGTTAGAAAGCTGCGGAAACAGTGCAGGCGTTGTGCGGCTTCACTCTTCGCATCCTAGAACGTGGCGCGCTCTCCGTCTCTCGGATGCCATCTAGCGGGTGTTTGCGCAGAGAGCGCTGTGCTGATCGCGGTTCTAAATATTTTTCTGGGTTTTCGGGATGTTTTGGTTCGTTTTTGTGAAGTTTTGGAGAGTTTTGGAATATTTCGGTTCCTTTCGGCGGGTTTTGAAATATTTTGCCCGGATTTTTAAAATGTTTTTATTTGTTTTTATTATTTTTTGGTAAGTTTTTTTGTGTTTTGATAAGTCCTGGCTGGTTTTCTAGTATTTTGGCGTGTTTTCCGAATGTTTTGATCACTTTTGGCGGGTTCTAAAGTATTTCGTCTGGTGTTTGGATTGTTTTAATTTGTTTTGATTTGTTTTTCTTATGTTTTGGTGGGTTCTTGGAAAGGTTTGGTTCATTTTTGCGTATTTTAAAGTATTTTAGCGGGTTTTTGGAATGTTTTGATTTGCATTGATTTTCTTTCTAATGTTTTGACGGATTTTTTGTATGTTTTTTGCGTCTATTGGGAATGTTGTGATCAGTTTCGACGTGTGTATTAACATTTTGGCAGGTTTTTGGAATGTTTTAATTGTTTTTTTACAATATTTCAGCTGGTTTGGGAAATTTTAATTACTTTTGATGTGTTTTACAATATTTTGCCTGGTGTTTGGAATTTCTTGGTTTGTTTTGATTTGTTTTTATAAAGTTTTTGGAAAATTTTGATTCTTTTTGGTGAGTTTTAAAATAGTTTGGCGGGCTTAAAATAATTTGGTGAGTTTTTACAATGTTTTAGCTGGTATTGATTTGTTTTTATTATGTTTTGGCAAGCTTTTTGAAATATTTGGATCAGTTCTGGCTGGTTTTCTAGTATTTTGGCATGTCTTCAGAATGTTTTGATCCGTTTTGGCGGGTTTTAATATATTTTGGCAGGTTTTTAGAATATTTTGTTTGGTTTTCCTATGTCTTTATTATGTTTTGGAGGGCTTTTAGAATGTTTAGATTACTTTGGGCGGGTTTTTAGGATTTTTTTGGTTGGTTTTGATTAGTTTATGTTATGTTTAGTCAGTTTTTTGGTGTGTTTGGATTAGTTTTATTGGGCTTTATCATGTTTTGGCGGTTTTTTTGAATGTTTTATTGACTTCTGACAAATTATATAATATTTTGGCAGGTTTTCAGTATGTTTTGATCAGTTTTTGGGGAGTTCTAAAATATTTTGTCAAGTTTTTGGAATTTTTTGGTTGGTTTTGATTTGTTTTTATGATGTTTTGCCAAGTTTTTTGAATGTTTTGATCAGTTCTGGCTGGTTTTCTAATGTTTTGGCATCTTTTCAGAATGTTTTGATGAGTTTTGCGGGTCCAAATTATTTTGGCGGGTTTTCGGAATATTTTGGTTGGTTTTGATTTGTTTTTATGATGTTTTGGCGGGTTTTCGGAATGTCTTGGTTGGGTTTTAGAATGTTTTGTATTCTCTTGAGTTGTTTTTATTGTGTTGGCAGGTTTTGGAATGTTTGGATTCTTTTTGGCGGGTGTTCGGAATGTTTTGGCGGGTGTTCGGAATGTTTTGATTAGTTTTGACGGGTTTTGAAATATTTTGGCCGGTTTTTAGAAGGTTTCGATTTGTTTTGATTTGTTTTGATTCTGTTTAGCCCAGTTTTTGGTGTGTTTGGATTAGCTTTGGTGGGCTTGATCATGTTTTGTCCGGTTTTTTCAAATGTATTGATCACCTCTGTCTGGTATTCTATTTTGGCGGGTTTGAAAATATTTTTGGATGAGTTTTGGCGGGTTTGAAAATATTTTGGCTCTTTGCGCAGAGATGACGGTGCCGGTTGCGGTGCGCTCCGGGGCGCTCCTTCTGCGGAAAGACGCCTGGCAGCGGCACTTGGGACAGCTCCGCGTCTCCGTATTCTGCGTTTCTTGCCTTCTGCATCTCAGCAAAATGCTTTCCCACTAGGTCTAGCAAGGAGAAACTGTGGCAGCTGAGTAGATGTAGCCCGGCCCGCCCTTTGAAGTTGACAAGTTCTTGGCATCTCAGAGCCTCAAGGCAAGAGCGAGGTTCTCTATGGTAGGCTGGGGCAGAACTAGCAGCAAGCAGAGCAAAGTTGTCCAAGAATAGCTTCCATTGGAATGCTAATGGCAATTGAAGAGGCAGGCCAGTGGCAAGCCACTAGCTTCTAGCAGTTTGAAAGTTGCAGACACAGTGCAGGTGTTGTGCGGCTTCCTTCTTGGCCTCCTAGAAGGTGCCGCGCTCTCCGTCTCTTGCTTGCCAATATGTTGCCGTGTTCCTCCTATTGTTTGGGTTGTTTTGATTTGTTTTGATGATGTTTTGGCGGGTTTTCGAAATATTTTGGTGGTGTTTTAGAATGTTTTGTTTTCTCTTGTGTTGTTTTTATTGTCTTGGCAGGTTGTGGAACGTTTGGATTCCTTTTGGCGGGTTTGAAAATATTTTGGCTCTTTGCGCAGAGATGACGGTGCCGGTTGCGGTGCGCTCCGGGGCGCTCCTTCTGCGGAAAGACGCCTGGCAGCGGCACTTGGGACAGCTCCGCGTCTCTGTATTCTGCGTTTCTTGCCTTCTGCATCTCAGCAAAATGCTTTCCCACTAGGTCTAGCAAGGAGAAACTGTGGCAGCTGAGTAGATGTAGCCCGGCCCGCCCTTTGAAGTTGACAAGTTCTTGGCATCTCAGAGCCTCAAGGCAAGAGCAAGGTTCTCTATGGTAGGCTGGGGCAGAACTAGCAGCAAGCAGAGCAAAGTTGTCCAAGAATAGCTTCCATTGAAATGCTAATGGCAATTGAAGAGGCAGGCAAGTGCTAAGCCTTGAAATTCTAGCAGTTAGAAAGCTGCGGACAAGGTCCGGGTGTTGTGCGGCTTCACTCTTCGCATCGTGGAAGGTACCGCGCTCTCCGTCTCTCGGATGCGATCAAGCGGCTCTTCGCGCAGAGAGCACTGTGCCGGTCACTGTGCGCTGCGGAGCTCTCTTTCTGCCGAAAGACGCCTGGCAGCGGCACATAACTTCGGAGAGCTCCGTATCTCCGTATTCTGCATTTCTTGTCTTCTGCGTCTCAGCAAAATGCTTTTCCACTGTGTCTAGCAAGGAGAAACTGTGCCAGCACAGTATACGTGCCCGGACTTGTGTTCTCAATTCCCGAGTTCTCGGCATCTCAAAATCTAAAGGGAAGAGCAAGGTTATCTATGGTAGGCTGGGGCAGAACTAGAAGCAAGCAGAGCAAAGTTGTGCAAGAATACCTTCCTTTCGGATGCTAATGGCAATTGAAGAGGCAGGCAAGTGGTAAGCCTTGAACTTCTAGCAGTTAGAAAGCTGCGGAAACAGTGCAGGCGTTGTGCGGCTTCACTCTTCGCATCCTAGAACGTGGCGCGCTCTCCGTCTCTCGGATGCCATCTAGCGGGTGTTTGCGCAGAGAGCGCTGTGCTGATCGCGGTTCTAAATATTTTTCTGGGTTTTTGGGATGTTTTGGTTCGTTTTTGTGAAGTTTTGGAGAGTTTTGGAATATTTCGGTTCCTTTCGGCGGGTTTTGAAATATTTTGCCCGGATTTTTAAAATGTTTTTATTTGTTTTTATTATTTTTTGGTAAGTTTTTTTGTGTTTTGATAAGTCCTGGCTGGTTTTCTAGTATTTTGGCGTGTTTTCCGAATGTTTTGATCACTTTTGGCGGGTTCTAAAGTATTTCGTCTGGTGTTTGGATTGTTTTAATTTGTTTTGATTTGTTTTTCTTATGTTTTGGTGGGTTCTTGGAAAGGTTTGGTTCATTTTTGCGTATTTTAAAGTATTTTAGCGGGTTTTTGGAATGTTTTGATTTGCATTGATTTTCTTTCTAATGTTTTGACGGATTTTTTGTATGTTTTTTGCGTCTATTGGGAATGTTGTGATCAGTTTCGACGTGTGTATTAACATTTTGGCAGGTTTTTGGAATGTTTTAATTGTTTTTTTACAATATTTCAGCTGGTTTGGGAAATTTTAATTACTTTTGATGTGTTTTACAATATTTTGCCTGGTGTTTGGAATTTCTTGGTTTGTTTTGATTTGTTTTTATAAAGTTTTTGGAAAATTTTGATTCTTTTTGGTGAGTTTTAAAATAGTTTGGCGGGCTTAAAATAATTTGGTGAGTTTTTACAATGTTTTAGCTGGTATTGATTTGTTTTTATTATGTTTTGGCAAGCTTTTTGAAATATTTGGATCAGTTCTGGCTGGTTTTCTAGTATTTTGGCATGTCTTCAGAATGTTTTGATCCGTTTTGGCGGGTTTTAATATATTTTGGCAGGTTTTTAGAATATTTTGTTTGGTTTTCCTATGTCTTTATTATGTTTTGGAGGGCTTTTAGAATGTTTAGATTACTTTGGGCGGGTTTTTAGGATTTTTTTGGTTGGTTTTGATTAGTTTATGTTATGTTTAGTCAGTTTTTTGGTGTGTTTGGATTAGTTTTATTGGGCTTTATCATGTTTTGGCGGTTTTTTTGAATGTTTTATTGACTTCTGACAAATTATATAATATTTTGGCAGGTTTTCAGTATGTTTTGATCAGTTTTTGGGGAGTTCTAAAATATTTTGTCAAGTTTTTGGAATTTTTTGGTTGGTTTTGATTTGTTTTTATGATGTTTTGCCAAGTTTTTTGAATGTTTTGATCAGTTCTGGCTGGTTTTCTAATGTTTTGGCATCTTTTCAGAATGTTTTGATGAGTTTTGCGGGTCCAAATTATTTTGGCGGGTTTTCGGAATATTTTGGTTGGTTTTGATTTGTTTTTATGATGTTTTGGCGGGTTTTCGGAATGTCTTGGTTGGGTTTTAGAATGTTTTGTATTCTCTTGAGTTGTTTTTATTGTGTTGGCAGGTTTTGGAATGTTTGGATTCTTTTTGGCGGGTGTTCGGAATGTTTTGGCGGGTGTTCGGAATGTTTTGATTAGTTTTGACGGGTTTTGAAATATTTTGGCCGGTTTTTAGAAGGTTTGGATTTGTTTTGATTTGTTTTGATTCTGTTTAGCCCAGTTTTTGGTGTGTTTGGATTAGCTTTGGTGGGCTTGATCATGTTTTGTCCGGTTTTTTCAAATGTATTGATCACCTCTGTCTGGTTTTCTATTTTGGCGGGTTTGAAAATATTTTTGGATGAGTTTTGGCGGGTTTGAAAATATTTTGGCTCTTTGCGCAGAGATGACGGTGCCGGTTGCGGTGCGCTCCGGGGCGCTCCTTCTGCGGAAAGACGCCTGGCAGAGGCACTTGGGACAGCTCCGCATCTCTGTATTCTGCGTTTCTTGCCTTCTGCATCTCAGCAAAATGCTTTCCCACTAGGTCTAGCAAGGAGAAACTGTGGCAGCTGAGTAGATGTAGCCCGGCCCGCCCTTTGAAGTTGACAAGTTCTTGGCATCTCAGAGCCTCAAGGCAAGAGCAAGGTTATCTATGGTAGGCTGGGGCAGAACTAGCAGCAAGCAGAGCAAAGTTGTCCAAGAATAGCTCCATTGGAATGCTAATGGCAATTGAAGAGGCAGGCCAGTGGCAAGCCACTATCTTCTAGCAGTTTGAAAGTTGCAGACACAGTGCAGGTGTTGTGCGGCTTCCTTCTTGGCCTCCTAGAAGGTGCCGCGCTCTCCGTCTCTTGCTTGCCAATATGTTGCCGTGTTCCTCCTATTGTTTGGTTTGTTTTGCTTTGTTTTTATGATGTTTTGGTGGGTTTTCGGAATGTTTTGGTGGTGTTTTAGAATGTTTTGTTTTCTCTTGTGTTGCTTTTATTGTCTTGGAAGGTGTTGGAATGTTTGGATTCCTTTTGGCGGGTTTTAAAATCTTTTGGCGCGTATTTGGAATGTTTTGGTTTGCTTTCATTTGTTTTGATGATGTTTTGGCAAGTTATTGAAAGTTTCGATCACTTCTGACTGGTTTTCTAGTAATTTGGCATCTTTTCAGAATGTTTTGATCAGTTTTGGCAGGTTCTAAACTATTTTGTCAAGTTTTTGGAATTTTTTGGTTGGTTTTGATTTGTTTTTATGATGTTTTGCCAAGTTTTTTGAATGTTTTGATCAGTTCAGGCTGGTTTTCTAATGTTTTGGCATCTTTTCAGAATGTTTTGATGAGTTTTGCGGGTCCAAATTATTTTGGCGGGTTTTCGGAATATTTTGGTTGGTTTTGATTTGTTTTTATGATGTTTTGGCGGGTTTTCGGAATGTTTTGGTTGGGTTTTAGAATGTTTTGCATTCTCTTGAGTTGTTTTTATTGTGTTGGCAGGTTTTGGAATGTTTGGATTCCTTTTGGCGGGTGTTCGGAATGTTTTGGCGGGTATTCGGAATGTTTTGATTAGTTTTGACGGGTTTTGAAATAGTTTGGCCGGTTTTTAGAAGGTTTCGATTTGTTTTGATTTGTTTTGATTCTGTTTAGCCCAGTTTTTGGTGTGTTTGGATTAGCTTTGGTGGGCTTTATCATGTTTTGTACGGTTTTTTCGAATGTATTGATCACCTCTGTCTGGTTTTCTATTTTGGCGGGTTTGAAAATATTTTTGGATGAGTTTTGGCGGGTTTGAAAATATTTTGGCTCTTTGCGCAGAGATGACGGTGCCGGTTGCGGTGCGCTCCGGGGCGCTCCTTCTGCGGAAAGACGCCTGGCAGCGGCACTTGGGACAGCTCCGCGTCTCCGTATTCTGCGTTTCTTGCCTTCTGCATCTCAGCAAAATGCTTTCCCACTAGGTCTAGCAAGGAGAAACTGTGGCAGCTGAGTAGACGTAGCCCGGCCCGCCCTTTGAAGTTGACAAGTTCTTGGCATCTCAGAGCCTCAAGGCAAGAGCAAGTTTATCTATGGTAGGCTGGGGCAGAACTAGCAGCAAGCAGAGCAAAGTTGTCCAAGAATAGCTTCCATTGGAATGCTAATGGCAATTGAAGAGGCAGGCCAGTGGCAAGCCACTAGCTTCTAGCAGTTTGAAAGTTGCAGACACAGTGCAGGTGTTGTGCGGCTTCCTTCTTGGCCTCCTAGAAGGTGCCGCGCTCTCCGTCTCTTGCGCGCCAATATGTTGCCGTGTTCCTCCTATTGTTTGGTTTGTTTTGCTTTGTTTTTATGATGTTTTGGTGGGTTTTCGGAATGTTTTGGTGGTGTTTTAGAATGTTTTGTTTTCTCTTGTGTTGCTTTTATTGTCTTGGAAGGTGTTGGAATGTTTGGATTCCTTTTGGCGGGTTTTAAAATCTTTTGGCGGGTATTTGGAATGTTTTGGTTTGCTTTCATTTGTTTTGATGATGTTTTGGCAAGTTATTGAAAGTTTCGATCACTTCTGACTGGTTTTCTAGTAATTTGGCATCTTTTCAGAATGTTTTGATCAGTTTTGGCAGGTTCTAAACTATTTTGTCAAGTTTTTGGAATTTTTTGGTTGGTTTTGATTTGTTTTTATGATGTTTTGCCAAGTTTTTTGAATGTTTTGATCAGTTCAGGCTGGTTTTCTAATGTTTTGGCATCTTTTCAGAATGTTTTGATGAGTTTTGCGGGTCCAAATTATTTTGGCGGGTTTTCGGAATATTTTGGTTGGTTTTGATTTGTTTTTATGATGTTTTGGCGGGTTTTCGGAATGTTTTGGTTGGGTTTTAGAATGTTTTGCATTCTCTTGAGTTGTTTTTATTGTGTTGGCAGGTTTTGGAATGTTTGGATTCCTTTTGGCGGGTGTTCGGAATGTTTTGGCGGGTATTCGGAATGTTTTGATTAGTTTTGACGGGTTTTGAAATAGTTTGGCCGGTTTTTAGAAGGTTTCGATTTGTTTTGATTTGTTTTGATTCTGTTTAGCCCAGTTTTTGGTGTGTTTGGATTAGCTTTGGTGGGCTTTATCATGTTTTGTACGGTTTTTTCGAATGTATTGATCACCTCTGTCTGGTTTTCTATTTTGGCGGGTTTGAAAATATTTTTGGATGAGTTTTGGCGGGTTTGAAAATATTTTGGCTCTTTGCGCAGAGATGACGGTGCCGGTTGCGGTGCGCTCCGGGGCGCTCCTTCTGCGGAAAGACGCCTGGCAGCGGCACTTGGGACAGCTCCGCGTCTCCGTATTCTGCGTTTCTTGCCTTCTGCATCTCAGCAAAATGCTTTCCCACTAGGTCTAGCAAGGAGAAACTGTGGCAGCTGAGTAGACGTAGCCCGGCCCGCCCTTTGAAGTTGACAAGTTCTTGGCATCTCAGAGCCTCAAGGCAAGAGCAAGTTTATCTATGGTAGGCTGGGGCAGAACTAGCAGCAAGCAGAGCAAAGTTGTCCAAGAATAGCTTCCATTGGAATGCTAATGGCAATTGAAGAGGCAGGCCAGTGGCAAGCCACTAGCTTCTAGCAGTTTGAAAGTTGCAGACACAGTGCAGGTGTTGTGCGGCTTCCTTCTTGGCCTCCTAGAAGGTGCCGCGCTCTCCGTCTCTTGCGCGCCAATATGTTGCCGTGTTCCTCCTATTGTTTGGTTTGTTTTGCTTTGTTTTTATGATGTTTTGGTGGGTTTTCGGAATGTTTTGGTGGTGTTTTAGAATGTTTTGTTTTCTCTTGTGTTGCTTTTATTGTCTTGGAAGGTGTTGGAATGTTTGGATTCCTTTTGGCGGGTTTTAAAATCTTTTGGCGGGTATTTGGAATGTTTTGGTTTGCTTTCATTTGTTTTGATGATGTTTTGGCAAGTTATTGAAAGTTTCGATCACTTCTGACTGGTTTTCTAGTAATTTGGCATCTTTTCAGAATGTTTTGATCAGTTTTGGCAGGTTCTAAACTATTTTGTCAAGTTTTTGGAATTTTTTGGTTGGTTTTGATTTGTTTTTATGATGTTTTGGCCAGATTTCGGAATATTTTGGCTGGTTTTTGGAATGTTTCGGTTGGTTTTGATTTGTTTTTATGATGTTTTGCCAAGTTTTTTGAATGTTTTGATCAGTTCAGGCTGGTTTTCTAATGTTTTGGCATCTTTTCAAAATGTTTTGATGAGTTTTGCGGGTCCAAATTATTTTGGCGGGTTTTCGGAATGTTTTGGTTTGGTTTTAGAATGTTTTGTATTCTCTTGAGTTGTTTTTATTGTGTTGGCAGGTTTTGGAATGTTTGGATTCCTTTTGGCGGGTGTTCGGAATGTTTTGGCGGGTATTCGGAATGTTTTGATTAGTTTTGACGGGTTTTGAAATAGTTTGGCCGGTTTTTAGAAGGTTTGGATTTGTTTTGATTTGTTTTGATTCTGTTTAGCCCAGTTTTTGGTGTGTTTGGATTAGCTTTGGTGGGCTTGATCATGTTTTGTCAGGTTTTTTCGAATGTATTGATCACCTCTGTCTGGTTTTCTATTTTGGCGGGTTTGAAAATATTTTTGGATGAGTTTTGGCGGGTTTTAAAATATTTTAGCTCTTTGCGCAGAGATGACGGTGCCGGTTGCGGTGCGCTCCGGGGCCCTCCTTCTGCGGAAAGACGCCTGGCAGCGGCACTTGGGACAGCTCCGCGTCTCCGTATTCTGCGTTTCTTGCCTTCTGCATCTCAGCAAAATGCTTTCCCACTAGGTCTAGCAAGGAGAAACTGTGGCAGCTGAGTAGATGTAGCCCGGCCCGCCCTTTGAAGTTGACAAGTTCTTGGCATCTCAGAGCCTCAAGGGAAGAGCAAGGTTCTCTATGGTAGGCTGGGGCAGAACTAGCAGCAAGCAGAGCAAAGTTGTCCAAGAATAGCTTCCATTGGAATGCTAATGGCAATTGAAGAGGCAGGCCAGTGGCAAGCCACTAGCTTCTAGCAGTTTGAAAGTTGCAGACACAGTGCAGGTGTTGTGCGGCTTCCTTCTTGGCCTCCTAGAAGGTGCCGCGCTCTCCGTCTCTTGCTTGCCAATATGTTGCCGTGTTCCTCCTATTGTTTGGTTTGTTTTGCTTTGTTTTGATGATGTTTTGGTGGGTTTTCGGAATGTTTTGGTGGTGTTTTAGAATGTTTTGTTTTCTCTTGTGTTGTTTTTATTGTCTTGGAAGGTGTTGGAATGTTTGGATTCCTTTTGGCGGGTTTTAAAATCTTTTGGCGGGTATTTGGAATGTTTTGGTTTGCTTTCATTTGTTTTGATGATGTTTTGGCAAGTTATTGAATGTTTCGATCACTTCTTACTGGTTTGATAGTATTTTGGCATCTTTTCAGAATGTTTTGATCAGTATTGGCGGGTTCTAAACTATTTTGTCGGGTTTTTGGAATGTTTTGGTTGGCTTTGATTTGTTTTTATGATGTTTTGGCCAGATTTCGGAATATTTTGGCTGGTTTTTGGAATGTTTCGGTTGGTTTTGATTTGTTTTTATGATGTTTTGCCAAGTTTTTTGAATGTTTTGATCAGTTCAGGCTGGTTTTCTAATGTTTTGGCATCTTTTCAGAATGTTTTGATGAGTTTTGCGGGTCCAAATTATTTTGGCGGGTTTTCGGAATGTTTTGGTTGGGTTTTAGAATGTTTTGTATTCTCTTGAGTTGTTTTTATTGTGTTGGCAGGTTTTGGAATGTTTGGATTCCTTTTGGCGGGTGTTCGGAATGTTTTGGCGGGTATTCGGAATGTTTTGATTAGTTTTGACGGGTTTTGAAATAGTTTGGCCGGTTTTTAGAAGGTTTGGATTTGTTTTGATTTGTTTTGATTCTGTTTAGCCCAGTTTTTGGTGTGTTTGGATTAGCTTTGGTGGGCTTGATCATGTTTTGTCCGGTTTTTTCGAATGTATTGATCACCTCTGTCTGGTTTTCTATTTTGGCGGGTTTGAAAATATTTTTGGATGAGTTTTGGCGGGTTTTAAAATATTTTGGCTCTTTGCGCAGAGATGACGGTGCCGGTTGCGGTGCGCTCCGGGGCCCTCCTTCTGCGGAAAGACGCCTGGCAGAGGCACTTGGGACAGCTCCGCGTCTCCGTATTCTGCGTTTCTTGCCTTCTGCATCTCAGCAAAATGCTTTCCCACTAGGTCTAGCAAGGAGAAACTGTGGCAGCTGAGTAGATGTAGCCCGGCCCGCCCTTTGAAGTTGACAAGTTCTTGGCATCTCAGAGCCTCAAGGCAAGAGCAAGGTTATCTATGGTAGGCTGGGGCAGAACTAGCAGCAAGCAGAGCAAAGTTGTCCAAGAATAGCTTCCATTGGAATGCTAATGGCAATTGAAGAGGCAGGCCAGTGGCAAGCCACTAGCTTCTAGCAGTTTGAAAGTTGCAGACACAGTGCAGGTGTTGTGCGGCTTCCTTCTTGGCCTCCTAGAAGGTGCCGCGCTCTCCGTCTCTTGCTTGCCAATATGTTGCCGTGTTCCTCCTATTGTTTGGTTTGTTTTGCTTTGTTTTTATGATGTTTTGGCGGGTTTTTGGAATGTTTTGGTGGTGTTTTAGAATGTTTTGTTTTCTCTTGTGTTGCTTTTATTGTCTTGGAAGGTGTTGGAATGTTTGGATTCCTTTTGGCGGGTTTTAAAATCTTTTGGCAGGTATTTGGAATGTTTTGGTTTGCTTTCATTTGTTTTGATGATGTTTTGGCAAGTTATTGAAAGTTTCGATCACTTCTGACTGGTTTTCTAGTAATTTGGCATCTTTTCAGAATGTTTTGATCAGTTTTGGCAGGTTCTAAACTATTTTGTCAAGTTTTTGGAATTTTTTGGTTGGTTTTGATTTGTTTTTATGATGTTTTGCCAAGTTTTTTGAATGTTTTGATCAGTTCTGGCTGGTTTTCTAATGTTTTGGCATCTTTTCAGAATGTTTTGATGAGTTTTGCGGGTCCAAATTATTTTGGCGGGTTTTCGGAATATTTTGGTTGGTTTTGATTTGTTTTTATGATGTTTTGGCGGGTTTTCGGAATGTTTCGGTTGGGTTTTAGAATGTTTTGCATTCTCTTGAGTTGTTTTTATTGTGTTGGCAGGTTTTGGAATGTTTGGATTCCTTTTGGCGGGTGTTTGGAATGTTTTGGCGGGTATTCGGAATGTTTTGATTAGTTTTGACGGGTTTTGAAATAGTTTGGCCGGTTTTTAGAAGGTTTGGATTTGTTTTGATTTGTTTTGATTCTGTTTAGCCCAGTTTTTGGTGTGTTTGGATTAGCTTTGGTGGGCTTGATCATGTTTTGTCAGGTTTTTTCGAATGTATTGATCACCTCTGTCTGGTTTTCTATTTTGGCGGGTTTGAAAATATTTTTGGATGAGTTTTGGCGGGTTTTAAAATATTTTGGCTCTTTGCGCAGAGATGACGGTGCCGGTTGCGGTGCGCTCCGGGGCCCTCCTTCTGCGGAAAGACGCCTGGCAGAGGCACTTGGGACAGCTCCGCGTCTCCGTATTCTGCGTTTCTTGCCTTCTGCATCTCAGCAAAATGCTTTCCCACTAGGTCTAGCAAGGAGAAACTGTGGCAGCTGAGTAGATGTAGCCCGGCCCGCCCTTTGAAGTTGACAAGTTCTTGGCATCTCAGAGCCTCAAGGCAAGAGCAAGGTTCTCTATGCTAGGCTGGGGCAGAACTAGCAGCAAGCAGAGCAAAGTTGTCCAAGAATAGCTTCCATTGGAATGCTAATGGCAATTGAAGAGGCAGGCCAGTGGCAAGCCACTAGCTTCTAGCAGTTTGAAAGTTGCAGACACAGTGCAGGTGTTGTGCGGCTTCCTTCTTGGCCTCCTAGAAGGTGCCGCGCTCTCCGTCTCTTGCTTGCCAATATGTTGCCGTGTTCCTCCTATTGTTTGGGTTGTTTTGATTTGTTTTTATGATGTTTTGGCGGGTTTTCGAAATATTTTGGTGGTGTTTTAGAATGTTTTGTTTTCTCTTGTGTTGTTTTTATTGTCTTGGCAGGTTGTGGAACGTTTGGATTCCTTTTGGCGGGTTTGAAAATATTTTGGCTCTTTGCGCAGAGATGACGGTGCCGGTTGCGGTGCGCTCCGGGGCGCTCCTTCTGCGGAAAGACGCCTGGCAGCGGCACTTGGGACAGCTCCGCGTCTCTGTATTCTGCGTTTCTTGCCTTCTGCATCTCAGCAAAATGCTTTCCCACTAGGTCTAGCAAGGAGAAACTGTGGCAGCTGAGTAGATGTAGCCCGGCCCGCCCTTTGAAGTTGACAAGTTCTTGGCATCTCAGAGCCTCAAGGCAAGAGCGAGGTTCTCTATGGTAGGCTGGGGCAGAACTAGCAGCAAGCAGAGCAAAGTTGTCCAAGAATAGCTTCCATTGAAATGCTAATGGCAATTGAAGAGGCAGGCAAGTGGTAAGCCTTGAAATTCTAGCAGTTAGAAAGATGCAGACAAGGTCCGGGTGTTGTGCGGCTTCACTCTTCGCATCGTAGAAGGTACCGCGCTCTCCGTCTCTCGGATGCGATCAAGCGGCTCTTCGCGCAGAGAGCACTGTGCCGGTCACTGTGCGCTGCGGAGCTCTCTTTCTGCCGAAAGACGCCTGGCAGCGGCACATAACTTCGGAGAGCTCCGTATCTCCGTATTCTGCATTTCTTGTCTTCTGCGTCTCAGCAAAATGCTTTTCCACTGTGTCTAGCAAGGAGAAACTGTGCCAGCACAGTATACGTGCCCGGACTTGTGTTCTCAATTCCCGAGTTCTCGGCATCTCAAAATCTAAAGGGAAGAGCAAGGTTATCTATGGTAGGCTGGGGCAGAACTAGAAGCAAGCAGAGCAAAGTTGTGCAAGAATACCTTCCTTTCGGATGCTAATGGCAATTGAAGAGGCAGGCAAGTGGTAAGCCTTGAACTTCTAGCAGTTAGAAAGCTGCGGAAACAGTGCAGGCGTTGTGCGGCTTCACTCTTCGCATCCTAGAACGTGGCGCGCTCTCCGTCTCTCGGATGCCATCTAGCGGGTGTTTGCGCAGAGAGCGCTGTGCTGATCGCGGTTCTAAATATTTTTCTGGGTTTTTGGGATGTTTTGGTTCGTTTTTGTGAAGTTTTGGAGAGTTTTGGAATATTTCGGTTCCTTTCGGCGGGTTTTGAAATATTTTGCCCGGATTTTTAAAATGTTTTTATTTGTTTTTATTATTTTTTGGTAAGTTTTTTTGTGTTTTGATAAGTCCTGGCTGGTTTTCTAGTATTTTGGCGTGTTTTCCGAATGTTTTGATCACTTTTGGCGGGTTCTAAAGTATTTCGTCTGGTGTTTGGATTGTTTTAATTTGTTTTGATTTGTTTTTCTTATGTTTTGGTGGGTTCTTGGAAAGGTTTGGTTCATTTTTGCGTATTTTAAAGTATTTTAGCGGGTTTTTGGAATGTTTTGATTTGCATTGATTTTCTTTCTAATGTTTTGACGGATTTTTTGTATGTTTTTTGCGTCTATTGGGAATGTTGTGATCAGTTTCGACGTGTGTATTAACATTTTGGCAGGTTTTTGGAATGTTTTAATTGTTTTTTTACAATATTTCAGCTGGTTTGGGAAATTTTAATTACTTTTGATGTGTTTTACAATATTTTGCCTGGTGTTTGGAATTTCTTGGTTTGTTTTGATTTGTTTTTATAAAGTTTTTGGAAAATTTTGATTCTTTTTGGTGAGTTTTAAAATAGTTTGGCGGGCTTAAAATAATTTGGTGAGTTTTTACAATGTTTTAGCTGGTATTGATTTGTTTTTATTATGTTTTGGCAAGCTTTTTGAAATATTTGGATCAGTTCTGGCTGGTTTTCTAGTATTTTGGCATGTCTTCAGAATGTTTTGATCCGTTTTGGCGGGTTTTAATATATTTTGGCAGGTTTTTAGAATATTTTGTTTGGTTTTCCTATGTCTTTATTATGTTTTGGAGGGCTTTTAGAATGTTTAGATTACTTTGGGCGGGTTTTTAGGATTTTTTTGGTTGGTTTTGATTAGTTTATGTTATGTTTAGTCAGTTTTTTGGTGTGTTTGGATTAGTTTTATTGGGCTTTATCATGTTTTGGCGGTTTTTTTGAATGTTTTATTGACTTCTGACAAATTATATAATATTTTGGCAGGTTTTCAGTATGTTTTGATCAGTTTTTGGGGAGTTCTAAAATATTTTGTCAAGTTTTTGGAATTTTTTGGTTGGTTTTGATTTGTTTTTATGATGTTTTGCCAAGTTTTTTGAATGTTTTGATCAGTTCTGGCTGGTTTTCTAATGTTTTGGCATCTTTTCAGAATGTTTTGATGAGTTTTGCGGGTCCAAATTATTTTGGCGGGTTTTCGGAATATTTTGGTTGGTTTTGATTTGTTTTTATGATGTTTTGGCGGGTTTTCGGAATGTCTTGGTTGGGTTTTAGAATGTTTTGTATTCTCTTGAGTTGTTTTTATTGTGTTGGCAGGTTTTGGAATGTTTGGATTCTTTTTGGCGGGTGTTCGGAATGTTTTGGCGGGTGTTCGGAATGTTTTGATTAGTTTTGACGGGTTTTGAAATATTTTGGCCGGTTTTTAGAAGGTTTCGATTTGTTTTGATTTGTTTTGATTCTGTTTAGCCCAGTTTTTGGTGTGTTTGGATTAGCTTTGGTGGGCTTGATCATGTTTTGTCCGGTTTTTTCAAATGTATTGATCACCTCTGTCTGGTATTCTATTTTGGCGGGTTTGAAAATATTTTTGGATGAGTTTTGGCGGGTTTGAAAATATTTTGGCTCTTTGCGCAGAGATGACGGTGCCGGTTGCGGTGCGCTCCGGGGCGCTCCTTCTGCGGAAAGACGCCTGGCAGCGGCACTTGGGACAGCTCCGCGTCTCCGTATTCTGCGTTTCTTGCCTTCTGCATCTCAGCAAAATGCTTTCCCACTAGGTCTAGCAAGGAGAAACTGTGGCAGCTGAGTAGATGTAGCCCGGCCCGCCCTTTGAAGTTGACAAGTTCTTGGCATCTCAGAGCCTCAAGGCAAGAGCAAGGTTCTCTATGGTAGGCTGGGGCAGAACTAGCAGCAAGCAGAGCAAAGTTGTCCAAGAATAGCTTCCATTGGAATGCTAATGGCAATTGAAGAGGCAGGCCAGTGGCAAGCCACTAGCTTCTAGCAGTTTGAAAGTTGCAGACACAGTGCAGGTGTTGTGCGGCTTCCTTCTTGGCCTCCTAGAAGGTGCCGCGCTCTCCGTCTCTTGCTTGCCAATATGTTGCCGTGTTCCTCCTATTGTTTGGGTTGTTTTGATTTGTTTTGATGATGTTTTGGCGGGTTTTCGAAATATTTTGGTGGTGTTTTAGAATGTTTTGTTTTCTCTTGTGTTGTTTTTATTGTCTTGGCAGGTTGTGGAACGTTTGGATTCCTTTTGGCGGGTTTGAAAATATTTTGGCTCTTTGCGCAGAGATGACGGTGCCGGTTGCGGTGCGCTCCGGGGCGCTCCTTCTGCGGAAAGACGCCTGGCAGCGGCACTTGGGACAGCTCCGCGTCTCTGTATTCTGCGTTTCTTGCCTTCTGCATCTCAGCAAAATGCTTTCCCACTAGGTCTAGCAAGGAGAAACTGTGGCAGCTGAGTAGATGTAGCCCGGCCCGCCCTTTGAAGTTGACAAGTTCTTGGCATCTCAGAGCCTCAAGGCAAGAGCAAGGTTCTCTATGGTAGGCTGGGGCAGAACTAGCAGCAAGCAGAGCAAAGTTGTCCAAGAATAGCTTCCATTGAAATGCTAATGGCAATTGAAGAGGCAGGCAAGTGGTAAGCCTTGAAATTCTAGCAGTTAGAAAGATGCAGACAAGGTCCGGGTGTTGTGCGGCTTCACTCTTCGCATCGTAGAAGGTACCGCACTCTCCGTCTCTCGGATGCGATCAAGCGGCTCTTCGCGCAGAGAGCACTGTGCCGGTCACTGTGCGCTGCGGAGCTCTCTTTCTGCCGAAAGACGCCTGGCAGCGGCACTTAACTTCGGAGAGCTCCGTATCTCCGTATTCTGCATTTCTTGTCTTCTGCGTCTCAGCAAAATGCTTTTCCACTGTGTCTAGCAAGGAGAAACTGTGCCAGCACAGTATACGTGCCCGGACTTGTGTTCTCAATTCCCGAGTTCTCGGCATCTCAAAATCTAAAGGGAAGAGCAAGGTTATCTATGGTAGGCTGGGGCAGAACTAGAAGCAAGCAGAGCAAAGTTGTGCAAGAATACCTTCCTTTCGGATGCTAATGGCAATTGAAGAGGCAGGCAAGTGCTAAGCCTTGAAATTCTAGCAGTTAGAAAGCTGCGGACAAGGTCCGGGTGTTGTGCGGCTTCACTCTTCGCATCGTGGAAGGTACCGCGCTCTCCGTCTCTCGGATGCGATCAAGCGGCTCTTCGCGCAGAGAGCACTGTGCCGGTCACTGTGCGCTGCGGAGCTCTCTTTCTGCCGAAAGACGCCTGGCAGCGGCACATAACTTCGGAGAGCTCCGTATCTCCGTATTCTGCATTTCTTGTCTTCTGCGTCTCAGCAAAATGCTTTTCCACTGTGTCTAGCAAGGAGAAACTGTGCCAGCACAGTATACGTGCCCGGACTTGTGTTCTCAATTCCCGAGTTCTCGGCATCTCAAAATCTAAAGGGAAGAGCAAGGTTATCTATGGTAGGCTGGGGCAGAACTAGAAGCAAGCAGAGCAAAGTTGTGCAAGAATACCTTCCTTTCGGATGCTAATGGCAATTGAAGAGGCAGGCAAGTGGTAAGCCTTGAACTTCTAGCAGTTAGAAAGCTGCGGAAACAGTGCAGGCGTTGTGCGGCTTCACTCTTCGCATCCTAGAACGTGGCGCGCTCTCCGTCTCTCGGATGCCATCTAGCGGGTGTTTGCGCAGAGAGCGCTGTGCTGATCGCGGTTCTAAATATTTTTCTGGGTTTTTGGGATGTTTTGGTTCGTTTTTGTGAAGTTTTGGAGAGTTTTGGAATATTTCGGTTCCTTTCGGCGGGTTTTGAAATATTTTGCCCGGATTTTTAAAATGTTTTTATTTGTTTTTATTATTTTTTGGTAAGTTTTTTTGTGTTTTGATAAGTCCTGGCTGGTTTTCTAGTATTTTGGCGTGTTTTCCGAATGTTTTGATCACTTTTGGCGGGTTCTAAAGTATTTCGTCTGGTGTTTGGATTGTTTTAATTTGTTTTGATTTGTTTTTCTTATGTTTTGGTGGGTTCTTGGAAAGGTTTGGTTCATTTTTGCGTATTTTAAAGTATTTTAGCGGGTTTTTGGAATGTTTTGATTTGCATTGATTTTCTTTCTAATGTTTTGACGGATTTTTTGTATGTTTTTTGCGTCTATTGGGAATGTTGTGATCAGTTTCGACGTGTGTATTAACATTTTGGCAGGTTTTTGGAATGTTTTAATTGTTTTTTTACAATATTTCAGCTGGTTTGGGAAATTTTAATTACTTTTGATGTGTTTTACAATATTTTGCCTGGTGTTTGGAATTTCTTGGTTTGTTTTGATTTGTTTTTATAAAGTTTTTGGAAAATTTTGATTCTTTTTGGTGAGTTTTAAAATAGTTTGGCGGGCTTAAAATAATTTGGTGAGTTTTTACAATGTTTTAGCTGGTATTGATTTGTTTTTATTATGTTTTGGCAAGCTTTTTGAAATATTTGGATCAGTTCTGGCTGGTTTTCTAGTATTTTGGCATGTCTTCAGAATGTTTTGATCCGTTTTGGCGGGTTTTAATATATTTTGGCAGGTTTTTAGAATATTTTGTTTGGTTTTCCTATGTCTTTATTATGTTTTGGAGGGCTTTTAGAATGTTTAGATTACTTTGGGCGGGTTTTTAGGATTTTTTTGGTTGGTTTTGATTAGTTTATGTTATGTTTAGTCAGTTTTTTGGTGTGTTTGGATTAGTTTTATTGGGCTTTATCATGTTTTGGCGGTTTTTTTGAATGTTTTATTGACTTCTGACAAATTATATAATATTTTGGCAGGTTTTCAGTATGTTTTGATCAGTTTTTGGGGAGTTCTAAAATATTTTGTCAAGTTTTTGGAATTTTTTGGTTGGTTTTGATTTGTTTTTATGATGTTTTGCCAAGTTTTTTGAATGTTTTGATCAGTTCTGGCTGGTTTTCTAATGTTTTGGCATCTTTTCAGAATGTTTTGATGAGTTTTGCGGGTCCAAATTATTTTGGCGGGTTTTCGGAATATTTTGGTTGGTTTTGATTTGTTTTTATGATGTTTTGGCGGGTTTTCGGAATGTCTTGGTTGGGTTTTAGAATGTTTTGTATTCTCTTGAGTTGTTTTTATTGTGTTGGCAGGTTTTGGAATGTTTGGATTCTTTTTGGCGGGTGTTCGGAATGTTTTGGCGGGTGTTCGGAATGTTTTGATTAGTTTTGACGGGTTTTGAAATATTTTGGCCGGTTTTTAGAAGGTTTCGATTTGTTTTGATTTGTTTTGATTCTGTTTAGCCCAGTTTTTGGTGTGTTTGGATTAGCTTTGGTGGGCTTGATCATGTTTTGTCCGGTTTTTTCAAATGTATTGATCACCTCTGTCTGGTATTCTATTTTGGCGGGTTTGAAAATATTTTTGGATGAGTTTTGGCGGGTTTGAAAATATTTTGGCTCTTTGCGCAGAGATGACGGTGCCGGTTGCGGTGCGCTCCGGGGCGCTCCTTCTGCGGAAAGACGCCTGGCAGCGGCACTTGGGACAGCTCCGCGTCTCCGTATTGTGCGTTTCTTGCCTTCTGCATCTCAGCAAAATGCTTTCCCACTAGGTCTAGCAAGGAGAAACTGTGGCAGCTGAGTAGATGTAGCCCGGCCCGCCCTTTGAAGTTGACAAGTTCTTGGCATCTCAGAGCCTCAAGGCAAGAGCAAGGTTCTCTATGGTAGGCTGGGGCAGAACTAGCAGCAAGCAGAGCAAAGTTGTCCAAGAATAGCTTCCATTGAAATGCTAATGGCAATTGAAGAGGCAGGCAAGTGGTAAGCCTTGAAATTCTAGCAGTTAGAAAGATGCAGACAAGGTCCGGGTGTTGTGCGGCTTCACTCTTCGCATCGTAGAAGGTACCGCACTCTCCGTCTCTCGGATGCGATCAAGCGGCTCTTCGCGCAGAGAGCACTGTGCCGGTCACTGTGCGCTGCGGAGCTCTCTTTCTGCCGAAAGACGCCTGGCAGCGGCACTTAACTTCGGAGAGCTCCGTATCTCCGTATTCTGCATTTCTTGTCTTCTGCGTCTCAGCAAAATGCTTTTCCACTGTGTCTAGCAAGGAGAAACTGTGCCAGCACAGTATACGTGCCCGGACTTGTGTTCTCAATTCCCGAGTTCTCGGCATCTCAAAATCTAAAGGGAAGAGCAAGGTTATCTATGGTAGGCTGGGGCAGAACTAGAAGCAAGCAGAGCAAAGTTGTGCAAGAATACCTTCCTTTCGGATGCTAATGGCAATTGAAGAGGCAGGCAAGTGCTAAGCCTTGAAATTCTAGCAGTTAGAAAGCTGCGGACAAGGTCCGGGTGTTGTGCGGCTTCACTCTTCGCATCGTGGAAGGTACCGCGCTCTCCGTCTCTCGGATGCGATCAAGCGGCTCTTCGCGCAGAGAGCACTGTGCCGGTCACTGTGCGCTGCGGAGCTCTCTTTCTGCCGAAAGACGCCTGGCAGCGGCACATAACTTCGGAGAGCTCCGTATCTCCGTATTCTGCATTTCTTGTCTTCTGCGTCTCAGCAAAATGCTTTTCCACTGTGTCTAGCAAGGAGAAACTGTGCCAGCACAGTATACGTGCCCGGACTTGTGTTCTCAATTCCCGAGTTCTCGGCATCTCAAAATCTAAAGGGAAGAGCAAGGTTATCTATGGTAGGCTGGGGCAGAACTAGAAGCAAGCAGAGCAAAGTTGTGCAAGAATACCTTCCTTTCGGATGCTAATGGCAATTGAAGAGGCAGGCAAGTGGTAAGCCTTGAACTTCTAGCAGTTAGAAAGCTGCGGAAACAGTGCAGGCGTTGTGCGGCTTCACTCTTCGCATCCTAGAACGTGGCGCGCTCTCCGTCTCTCGGATGCCATCTAGCGGGTGTTTGCGCAGAGAGCGCTGTGCTGATCGCGGTTCTAAATATTTTTCTGGGTTTTTGGGATGTTTTGGTTCGTTTTTGTGAAGTTTTGGAGAGTTTTGGAATATTTCGGTTCCTTTCGGCGGGTTTTGAAATATTTTGCCCGGATTTTTAAAATGTTTTTATTTGTTTTTATTATTTTTTGGTAAGTTTTTTTGTGTTTTGATAAGTCCTGGCTGGTTTTCTAGTATTTTGGCGTGTTTTCCGAATGTTTTGATCACTTTTGGCGGGTTCTAAAGTATTTCGTCTGGTGTTTGGATTGTTTTAATTTGTTTTGATTTGTTTTTCTTATGTTTTGGTGGGTTCTTGGAAAGGTTTGGTTCATTTTTGCGTATTTTAAAGTATTTTAGCGGGTTTTTGGAATGTTTTGATTTGCATTGATTTTCTTTCTAATGTTTTGACGGATTTTTTGTATGTTTTTTGCGTCTATTGGGAATGTTGTGATCAGTTTCGACGTGTGTATTAACATTTTGGCAGGTTTTTGGAATGTTTTAATTGTTTTTTTACAATATTTCAGCTGGTTTGGGAAATTTTAATTACTTTTGATGTGTTTTACAATATTTTGCCTGGTGTTTGGAATTTCTTGGTTTGTTTTGATTTGTTTTTATAAAGTTTTTGGAAAATTTTGATTCTTTTTGGTGAGTTTTAAAATAGTTTGGCAGGCTTAAAATAATTTGGTGAGTTTTTACAATGTTTTAGCTGGTATTGATTTGTTTTTATTATGTTTTGGCAAGCTTTTTGAAATATTTGGATCAGTTCTGGCTGGTTTTCTAGTATTTTGGCATGTCTTCAGAATGTTTTGATCCGTTTTGGCGGGTTTTAATATATTTTGGCAGGTTTTTAGAATATTTTGTTTGGTTTTCCTATGTCTTTATTATGTTTTGGAGGGCTTTTAGAATGTTTAGATTACTTTGGGCGGGTTTTTAGGATTTTTTTGGTTGGTTTTGATTAGTTTATGTTATGTTTAGTCAGTTTTTTGGTGTGTTTGGATTAGTTTTATTGGGCTTTATCATGTTTTGGCGGTTTTTTTGAATGTTTTATTGACTTCTGACAAATTATATAATATTTTGGCAGGTTTTCAGTATGTTTTGATCAGTTTTTGGGGAGTTCTAAAATATTTTGTCAAGTTTTTGGAATTTTTTGGTTGGTTTTGATTTGTTTTTATGATGTTTTGCCAAGTTTTTTGAATGTTTTGATCAGTTCTGGCTGGTTTTCTAATGTTTTGGCATCTTTTCAGAATGTTTTGATGAGTTTTGCGGGTCCAAATTATTTTGGCGGGTTTTCGGAATATTTTGGTTGGTTTTGATTTGTTTTTATGATGTTTTGGCGGGTTTTCGGAATGTCTTGGTTGGGTTTTAGAATGTTTTGTATTCTCTTGAGTTGTTTTTATTGTGTTGGCAGGTTTTGGAATGTTTGGATTCTTTTTGGCGGGTGTTCGGAATGTTTTGGCGGGTGTTCGGAATGTTTTGATTAGTTTTGACGGGTTTTGAAATATTTTGGCCGGTTTTTAGAAGGTTTCGATTTGTTTTGATTTGTTTTGATTCTGTTTAGCCCAGTTTTTGGTGTGTTTGGATTAGCTTTGGTGGGCTTTATCATGTTTTGTCCGGTTTTTTCAAATGTATTGATCACCTCTGTCTGGTTTTCTATTTTGGCGGGTTTGAAAATATTTTTGGATGAGTTTTGGCGGGTTTGAAAATATTTTGGCTCTTTGCGCAGAGATGACGGTGCCGGTTGCGGTGCGCTCCGGGGCGCTCCTTCTGCGGAAAGACGCCTGGCAGCGGCACTTGGGACAGCTCCGCGTCTCCGTATTCTGCGTTTCTTGCCTTCTGCATCTCAGCAAAATGCTTTCCCACTAGGTCTAGCAAGGAGAAACTGTGGCAGCTGAGTAGATGTAGCCCGGCCCGCCCTTTGAAGTTGACAAGTTCTTGGCATCTCAGAGCCTCAAGGCAAGAGCAAGGTTCTCTATGGTAGGCTGGGGCAGAACTAGCAGCAAGCAGAGCAAAGTTGTCCAAGAATAGCTTCCATTGGAATGCTAATGGCAATTGAAGAGGCAGGCCAGTGGCAAGCCACTAGCTTCTAGCAGTTTGAAAGTTGCAGACACAGTGCAGGTGTTGTGCGGCTTCCTTCTTGGCCTCCTAGAAGGTGCCGCGCTCTCCGTCTCTTGCTTGCCAATATGTTGCCGTGTTCCTCCTATTGTTTGGGTTGTTTTGATTTGTTTTGATGATGTTTTGGCGGGTTTTCGAAATATTTTGGTGGTGTTTTAGAATGTTTTGTTTTCTCTTGTGTTGTTTTTATTGTCTTGGCAGGTTGTGGAACGTTTGGATTCCTTTTGGCGGGTTTGAAAATATTTTGGCTCTTTGCGCAGAGATGACGGTGCCGGTTGCGGTGCGCTCCGGGGCGCTCCTTCTGCGGAAAGACGCCTGGCAGCGGCACTTGGGACAGCTCCGCGTCTCTGTATTCTGCGTTTCTTGCCTTCTGCATCTCAGCAAAATGCTTTCCCACTAGGTCTAGCAAGGAGAAACTGTGGCAGCTGAGTAGATGTAGCCCGGCCCGCCCTTTGAAGTTGACAAGTTCTTGGCATCTCAGAGCCTCAAGGCAAGAGCAAGGTTCTCTATGGTAGGCTGGGGCAGAACTAGCAGCAAGCAGAGCAAAGTTGTCCAAGAATAGCTTCCATTGAAATGCTAATGGCAATTGAAGAGGCAGGCAAGTGGTAAGCCTTGAAATTCTAGCAGTTAGAAAGATGCAGACAAGGTCCGGGTGTTGTGCGGCTTCACTCTTCGCATCGTAGAAGGTACCGCGCTCTCCGTCTCTCGGATGCGATCAAGCGGCTCTTCGCGCAGAGAGCACTGTGCCGGTCACTGTGCGCTGCGGAGCTCTCTTTCTGCCGAAAGACGCCTGGCAGCGGCACTTAACTTCGGAGAGCTCCGTATCTCCGTATTCTGCATTTCTTGTCTTCTGCGTCTCAGCAAAATGCTTTTCCACTGTGTCTAGCAAGGAGAAACTGTGCCAGCACAGTATACGTGCCCGGACTTGTGTTCTCAATTCCCGAGTTCTCGGCATCTCAAAATCTAAAGGGAAGAGCAAGGTTATCTATGGTAGGCTGGGGCAGAACTAGAAGCAAGCAGAGCAAAGTTGTGCAAGAATACCTTCCTTTCGGATGCTAATGGCAATTGAAGAGGCAGGCAAGTGCTAAGCCTTGAAATTCTAGCAGTTAGAAAGCTGCGGACAAGGTCCGGGTGTTGTGCGGCTTCACTCTTCGCATCGTGGAAGTTACCGCGCTCTCCGTCTCTCGGATGCGATCAAGCGGCTCTTCGCGCAGAGAGCACTGTGCCGGTCACTGTGCGCTGCGGAGCTCTCTTTCTGCCGAAAGACGCCTGGCAGCGGCACATAACTTCGGAGAGCTCCGTATCTCCGTATTCTGCATTTCTTGTCTTCTGCGTCTCAGCAAAATGCTTTTCCACTGTGTCTAGCAAGGAGAAACTGTGCCAGCACAGTATACGTGCCCGGACTTGTGTTCTCAATTCCCGAGTTCTCGGCATCTCAAAATCTAAAGGGAAGAGCAAGGTTATCTATGGTAGGCTGGGGCAGAACTAGAAGCAAGCAGAGCAAAGTTGTGCAAGAATACCTTCCTTTCGGATGCTAATGGCAATTGAAGAGGCAGGCAAGTGGTAAGCCTTGAACTTCTAGAAGTTAGAAAGCTGCGGAAACAGTGCAGGCGTTGTGCGGCTTCACTCTTCGCATCCTAGAACGTGGCGCGCTCTCCGTCTCTCGGATGCCATCTAGCGGGTGTTTGCGCAGAGAGCGCTGTGCTGATCGCGGTTCTAAATATTTTTCTGGGTTTTTGGGATGTTTTGGTTCGTTTTTGTGAAGTTTTGGAGAGTTTTGGAATATTTCGGTTCCTTTCGGCGGGTTTTGAAATATTTTGCCCGGATTTTTAAAATGTTTTTATTTGTTTTTATTATTTTTTGGTAAGTTTTTTTGTGTTTTGATAAGTCCTGGCTGGTTTTCTAGTATTTTGGCGTGTTTTCCGAATGTTTTGATCACTTTTGGCGGGTTCTAAAGTATTTCGTCTGGTGTTTGGATTGTTTTAATTTGTTTTGATTTGTTTTTCTTATGTTTTGGTGGGTTCTTGGAAAGGTTTGGTTCATTTTTGCGTATTTTAAAGTATTTTAGCGGGTTTTTGGAATGTTTTGATTTGCATTGATTTTCTTTCTAATGTTTTGACGGATTTTTTGTATGTTTTTTGCGTCTATTGGGAATGTTGTGATCAGTTTCGACGTGTGTATTAACATTTTGGCAGGTTTTTGGAATGTTTTAATTGTTTTTTTACAATATTTCAGCTGGTTTGGGAAATTTTAATTACTTTTGATGTGTTTTACAATATTTTGCCTGGTGTTTGGAATTTCTTGGTTTGTTTTGATTTGTTTTTATAAAGTTTTTGGAAAATTTTGATTCTTTTTGGTGAGTTTTAAAATAGTTTGGCGGGCTTAAAATAATTTGGTGAGTTTTTACAATGTTTTAGCTGGTATTGATTTGTTTTTATTATGTTTTGGCAAGCTTTTTGAAATATTTGGATCAGTTCTGGCTGGTTTTCTAGTATTTTGGCATGTCTTCAGAATGTTTTGATCCGTTTTGGCGGGTTTTAATATATTTTGGCAGGTTTTTAGAATATTTTGTTTGGTTTTCCTATGTCTTTATTATGTTTTGGAGGGCTTTTAGAATGTTTAGATTACTTTGGGCGGGTTTTTAGGATTTTTTTGGTTGGTTTTGATTAGTTTATGTTATGTTTAGTCAGTTTTTTGGTGTGTTTGGATTAGTTTTATTGGGCTTTATCATGTTTTGGCGGTTTTTTTGAATGTTTTATTGACTTCTGACAAATTATATAATATTTTGGCAGGTTTTCAGTATGTTTTGATCAGTTTTTGGGGAGTTCTAAAATATTTTGTCAAGTTTTTGGAATTTTTTGGTTGGTTTTGATTTGTTTTTATGATGTTTTGCCAAGTTTTTTGAATGTTTTGATCAGTTCTGGCTGGTTTTCTAATGTTTTGGCATCTTTTCAGAATGTTTTGATGAGTTTTGCGGGTCCAAATTATTTTGGCGGGTTTTCGGAATATTTTGGTTGGTTTTGATTTGTTTTTATGATGTTTTGGCGGGTTTTCGGAATGTCTTGGTTGGGTTTTAGAATGTTTTGTATTCTCTTGAGTTGTTTTTATTGTGTTGGCAGGTTTTGGAATGTTTGGATTCTTTTTGGCGGGTGTTCGGAATGTTTTGGCGGGTGTTCGGAATGTTTTGATTAGTTTTGACGGGTTTTGAAATATTTTGGCCGGTTTTTAGAAGGTTTGGATTTGTTTTGATTTGTTTTGATTCTGTTTAGCCCAGTTTTTGGTGTGTTTGGATTAGCTTTGGTGGGCTTGATCATGTTTTGTCCGGTTTTTTCAAATGTATTGATCACCTCTGTCTGGTTTTCTATTTTGGCGGGTTTGAAAATATTTTTGGATGAGTTTTGGCGGGTTTGAAAATATTTTGGCTCTTTGCGCAGAGATGACGGTGCCGGTTGCGGTGCGCTCCGGGGCGCTCCTTCTGCGGAAAGACGCCTGGCAGCGGCACTTGGGACAGCTCCGCGTCTCCGTATTCTGCGTTTCTTGCCTTCTGCATCTCAGCAAAATGCTTTCCCACTAGGTCTAGCAAGGAGAAACTGTGGCAGCTGAGTAGATGTAGCCCGGCCCGCCCTTTGAAGTTGACAAGTTCTTGGCATCTCAGAGCCTCAAGGGAAGAGCAAGGTTCTCTATGCTAGGCTGGGGCAGAACTAGCAGCAAGCAGAGCAAAGTTGTCCAAGAATAGCTTCCATTGGAATGCTAATGGCAATTGAAGAGGCAGGCCAGTGGCAAGCCACTAGCTTCTAGCAGTTTGAAAGTTGCAGACACAGTGCAGGTGTTGTGCGGCTTCCTTCTTGGCCTCCTAGAAGGTGCCGCGCTCTCCGTCTCTTGCTTGCCAATATGTTGCCGTGTTCCTCCTATTGTTTGGGTTGTTTTGATTTGTTTTGATGATGTTTTGGCGGGTTTTCGAAATATTTTGGTGGTGTTTTAGAATGTTTTGTTTTCTCTTGTGTTGTTTTTATTGTCTTGGCAGGTTGTGGAACGTTTGGATTCCTTTTGGCGGGTTTGAAAATATTTTGGCTCTTTGCGCAGAGATGACGGTGCCGGTTGCGGTGCGCTCCGGGGCGCTCCTTCTGCGGAAAGACGCCTGGCAGCGGCACTTGGGACAGCTCCGCGTCTCTGTATTCTGCGTTTCTTGCCTTCTGCATCTCAGCAAAATGCTTTCCCACTAGGTCTAGCAAGGAGAAACTGTGGCAGCTGAGTAGATGTAGCCCGGCCCGCCCTTTGAAGTTGACAAGTTCTTGGCATCTCAGAGCCTCAAGGCAAGAGCGAGGTTCTCTATGGTAGGCTGGGGCAGAACTAGCAGCAAGCAGAGCAAAGTTGTCCAAGAATAGCTTCCATTGAAATGCTAATGGCAATTGAAGAGGCAGGCAAGTGGTAAGCCTTGAAATTCTAGCAGTTAGAAAGATGCAGACAAGGTCCGGGTGTTGTGCGGCTTCACTCTTCGCATCGTAGAAGGTACCGCGCTCTCCGTCTCTCGGATGCGATCAAGCGGCTCTTCGCGCAGAGAGCACTGTGCCGGTCACTGTGCGCTGCGGAGCTCTCTTTCTGCCGAAAGACGCCTGGCAGCGGCACTTAACTTCGGAGAGCTCCGTATCTCCGTATTCTGCATTTCTTGTCTTCTGCGTCTCAGCAAAATGCTTTTCCACTGTGTCTAGCAAGGAGAAACTGTGCCAGCACAGTATACGTGCCCGGACTTGTGTTCTCAATTCCCGAGTTCTCGGCATCTCAAAATCTAAAGGGAAGAGCAAGGTTATCTATGGTAGGCTGGGGCAGAACTAGAAGCAAGCAGAGCAAAGTTGTGCAAGAATACCTTCCTTTCGGATGCTAATGGCAATTGAAGAGGCAGGCAAGTGGTAAGCCTTGAACTTCTAGCAGTTAGAAAGCTGCGGAAACAGTGCAGGCGTTGTGCGGCTTCACTCTTCGCATCCTAGAACGTGGCGCGCTCTCCGTCTCTCGGATGCCATCTAGCGGGTGTTTGCGCAGAGAGCGCTGTGCTGATCGCGGTTCTAAATATTTTTCTGGGTTTTTGGGATGTTTTGGTTCGTTTTTGTGAAGTTTTGGAGAGTTTTGGAATATTTCGGTTCCTTTCGGCGGGTTTTGAAATATTTTGCCCGGATTTTTAAAATGTTTTTATTTGTTTTTATTATTTTTTGGTAAGTTTTTTTGTGTTTTGATAAGTCCTGGCTGGTTTTCTAGTATTTTGGCGTGTTTTCCGAATGTTTTGATCACTTTTGGCGGGTTCTAAAGTATTTCGTCTGGTGTTTGGATTGTTTTAATTTGTTTTGATTTGTTTTTCTTATGTTTTGGTGGGTTCTTGGAAAGGTTTGGTTCATTTTTGCGTATTTTAAAGTATTTTAGCGGGTTTTTGGAATGTTTTGATTTGCATTGATTTTCTTTCTAATGTTTTGACGGATTTTTTGTATGTTTTTTGCGTCTATTGGGAATGTTGTGATCAGTTTCGACGTGTGTATTAACATTTTGGCAGGTTTTTGGAATGTTTTAATTGTTTTTTTACAATATTTCAGCTGGTTTGGGAAATTTTAATTACTTTTGATGTGTTTTACAATATTTTGCCTGGTGTTTGGAATTTCTTGGTTTGTTTTGATTTGTTTTTATAAAGTTTTTGGAAAATTTTGATTCTTTTTGGTGAGTTTTAAAATAGTTTGGCGGGCTTAAAATAATTTGGTGAGTTTTTACAATGTTTTAGCTGGTATTGATTTGTTTTTATTATGTTTTGGCAAGCTTTTTGAAATATTTGGATCAGTTCTGGCTGGTTTTCTAGTATTTTGGCATGTCTTCAGAATGTTTTGATCCGTTTTGGCGGGTTTTAATATATTTTGGCAGGTTTTTAGAATATTTTGTTTGGTTTTCCTATGTCTTTATTATGTTTTGGAGGGCTTTTAGAATGTTTAGATTACTTTGGGCGGGTTTTTAGGATTTTTTTGGTTGGTTTTGATTAGTTTATGTTATGTTTAGTCAGTTTTTTGGTGTGTTTGGATTAGTTTTATTGGGCTTTATCATGTTTTGGCGGTTTTTTTGAATGTTTTATTGACTTCTGACAAATTATATAATATTTTGGCAGGTTTTCAGTATGTTTTGATCAGTTTTTGGGGAGTTCTAAAATATTTTGTCAAGTTTTTGGAATTTTTTGGTTGGTTTTGATTTGTTTTTATGATGTTTTGCCAAGTTTTTTGAATGTTTTGATCAGTTCTGGCTGGTTTTCTAATGTTTTGGCATCTTTTCAGAATGTTTTGATGAGTTTTGCGGGTCCAAATTATTTTGGCGGGTTTTCGGAATATTTTGGTTGGTTTTGATTTGTTTTTATGATGTTTTGGCGGGTTTTCGGAATGTCTTGGTTGGGTTTTAGAATGTTTTGTATTCTCTTGAGTTGTTTTTATTGTGTTGGCAGGTTTTGGAATGTTTGGATTCTTTTTGGCGGGTGTTCGGAATGTTTTGGCGGGTGTTCGGAATGTTTTGATTAGTTTTGACGGGTTTTGAAATATTTTGGCGGGTTTTTAGAAGGTTTCGATTTGTTTTGATTTGTTTTGATTCTGTTTAGCCCAGTTTTTGGTGTGTTTGGATTAGCTTTGGTGGGCTTTATCATGTTTTGTCCGGTTTTTTCAAATGTATTGATCACCTCTGTCTGGTTTTCTATTTTGGCGGGTTTGAAAATATTTTTGGATGAGTTTTGGCGGGTTTGAAAATATTTTGGCTCTTTGCGCAGAGATGACGGTGCCGGTTGCGGTGCGCTCCGGGGCGCTCCTTCTGCGGAAAGACGCCTGGCAGCGGCACTTGGGACAGCTCCGCGTCTCCGTATTCTGCGTTTCTTGCCTTCTGCATCTCAGCAAAATGCTTTCCCACTAGGTCTAGCAAGGAGAAACTGTGGCAGCTGAGTAGATGTAGCCCGGCCCGCCCTTTGAAGTTGACAAGTTCTTGGCATCTCAGAGCCTCAAGGCAAGAGCAAGGTTCTCTATGCTAGGCTGGGGCAGAACTAGCAGCAAGCAGAGCAAAGTTGTCCAAGAATAGCTTCCATTGGAATGCTAATGGCAATTGAAGAGGCAGGCCAGTGGCAAGCCACTAGCTTCTAGCAGTTTGAAAGTTGCAGACACAGTGCAGGTGTTGTGCGGCTTCCTTCTTGGCCTCCTAGAAGGTGCCGCGCTCTCCGTCTCTTGCTTGCCAATATGTTGCCGTGTTCCTCCTATTGTTTGGGTTGTTTTGATTTGTTTTGATGATGTTTTGGCGGGTTTTCGAAATATTTTGGTGGTGTTTTAGAATGTTTTGTTTTCTCTTGTGTTGTTTTTATTGTCTTGGCAGGTTGTGGAACGTTTGGATTCCTTTTGGCGGGTTTGAAAATATTTTGGCTCTTTGCGCAGAGATGACGGTGCCGGTTGCGGTGCGCTCCGGGGCGCTCCTTCTGCGGAAAGACGCCTGGCAGCGGCACTTGGGACAGCTCCGCGTCTCTGTATTCTGCGTTTCTTGCCTTCTGCATCTCAGCAAAATGCTTTCCCACTAGGTCTAGCAAGGAGAAACTGTGGCAGCTGAGTAGATGTAGCCCGGCCCGCCCTTTGAAGTTGACAAGTTCTTGGCATCTCAGAGCCTCAAGGCAAGAGCAAGGTTCTCTATGGTAGGCTGGGGCAGAACTAGCAGCAAGCAGAGCAAAGTTGTCCAAGAATAGCTTCCATTGAAATGCTAATGGCAATTGAAGAGGCAGGCAAGTGGTAAGCCTTGAAATTCTAGCAGTTAGAAAGATGCAGACAAGGTCCGGGTGTTGTGCGGCTTCACTCTTCGCATCGTAGAAGGTACCGCGCTCTCCGTCTCTCGGATGCGATCAAGCGGCTCTTCGCGCAGAGAGCACTGTGCCGGTCACTGTGCGCTGCGGAGCTCTCTTTCTGCCGAAAGACGCCTGGCAGCGGCACTTAACTTCGGAGAGCTCCGTATCTCCGTATTCTGCATTTCTTGTCTTCTGCGTCTCAGCAAAATGCTTTTCCACTGTGTCTAGCAAGGAGAAACTGTGCCAGCACAGTATACGTGCCCGGACTTGTGTTCTCAATTCCCGAGTTCTCGGCATCTCAAAATCTAAAGGGAAGAGCAAGGTTATCTATGGTAGGCTGGGGCAGAACTAGAAGCAAGCAGAGCAAAGTTGTGCAAGAATACCTTCCTTTCGGATGCTAATGGCAATTGAAGAGGCAGGCAAGTGCTAAGCCTTGAAATTCTAGCAGTTAGAAAGCTGCGGACAAGGTCCGGGTGTTGTGCGGCTTCACTCTTCGCATCGTGGAAGGTACCGCGCTCTCCGTCTCTCGGATGCGATCAAGCGGCTCTTCGCGCAGAGAGCACTGTGCCGGTCACTGTGCGCTGCGGAGCTCTCTTTCTGCCGAAAGACGCCTGGCAGCGGCACATAACTTCGGAGAGCTCCGTATCTCCGTATTCTGCATTTCTTGTCTTCTGCGTCTCAGCAAAATGCTTTTCCACTGTGTCTAGCAAGGAGAAACTGTGCCAGCACAGTATACGTGCCCGGACTTGTGTTCTCAATTCCCGAGTTCTCGGCATCTCAAAATCTAAAGGGAAGAGCAAGGTTATCTATGGTAGGCTGGGGCAGAACTAGAAGCAAGCAGAGCAAAGTTGTGCAAGAATACCTTCCTTTCGGATGCTAATGGCAATTGAAGAGGCAGGCAAGTGGTAAGCCTTGAACTTCTAGAAGTTAGAAAGCTGCGGAAACAGTGCAGGCGTTGTGCGGCTTCACTCTTCGCATCCTAGAACGTGGCGCGCTCTCCGTCTCTCGGATGCCATCTAGCGGGTGTTTGCGCAGAGAGCGCTGTGCTGATCGCGGTTCTAAATATTTTTCTGGGTTTTTGGGATGTTTTGGTTCGTTTTTGTGAAGTTTTGGAGAGTTTTGGAATATTTCGGTTCCTTTCGGCGGGTTTTGAAATATTTTGCCCGGATTTTTAAAATGTTTTTATTTGTTTTTATTATTTTTTGGTAAGTTTTTTTGTGTTTTGATAAGTCCTGGCTGGTTTTCTAGTATTTTGGCGTGTTTTCCGAATGTTTTGATCACTTTTGGCGGGTTCTAAAGTATTTCGTCTGGTGTTTGGATTGTTTTAATTTGTTTTGATTTGTTTTTCTTATGTTTTGGTGGGTTCTTGGAAAGGTTTGGTTCATTTTTGCGTATTTTAAAGTATTTTAGCGGGTTTTTGGAATGTTTTGATTTGCATTGATTTTCTTTCTAATGTTTTGACGGATTTTTTGTATGTTTTTTGCGTCTATTGGGAATGTTGTGATCAGTTTCGACGTGTGTATTAACATTTTGGCAGGTTTTTGGAATGTTTTAATTGTTTTTTTACAATATTTCAGCTGGTTTGGGAAATTTTAATTACTTTTGATGTGTTTTACAATATTTTGCCTGGTGTTTGGAATTTCTTGGTTTGTTTTGATTTGTTTTTATAAAGTTTTTGGAAAATTTTGATTCTTTTTGGTGAGTTTTAAAATAGTTTGGCGGGCTTAAAATAATTTGGTGAGTTTTTACAATGTTTTAGCTGGTATTGATTTGTTTTTATTATGTTTTGGCAAGCTTTTTGAAATATTTGGATCAGTTCTGGCTGGTTTTCTAGTATTTTGGCATGTCTTCAGAATGTTTTGATCCGTTTTGGCGGGTTTTAATATATTTTGGCAGGTTTTTAGAATATTTTGTTTGGTTTTCCTATGTCTTTATTATGTTTTGGAGGGCTTTTAGAATGTTTAGATTACTTTGGGCGGGTTTTTAGGATTTTTTTGGTTGGTTTTGATTAGTTTATGTTATGTTTAGTCAGTTTTTTGGTGTGTTTGGATTAGTTTTATTGGGCTTTATCATGTTTTGGCGGTTTTTTTGAATGTTTTATTGACTTCTGACAAATTATATAATATTTTGGCAGGTTTTCAGTATGTTTTGATCAGTTTTTGGGGAGTTCTAAAATATTTTGTCAAGTTTTTGGAATTTTTTGGTTGGTTTTGATTTGTTTTTATGATGTTTTGCCAAGTTTTTTGAATGTTTTGATCAGTTCTGGCTGGTTTTCTAATGTTTTGGCATCTTTTCAGAATGTTTTGATGAGTTTTGCGGGTCCAAATTATTTTGGCGGGTTTTCGGAATATTTTGGTTGGTTTTGATTTGTTTTTATGATGTTTTGGCGGGTTTTCGGAATGTCTTGGTTGGGTTTTAGAATGTTTTGTATTCTCTTGAGTTGTTTTTATTGTGTTGGCAGGTTTTGGAATGTTTGGATTCTTTTTGGCGGGTGTTCGGAATGTTTTGGCGGGTGTTCGGAATGTTTTGATTAGTTTTGACGGGTTTTGAAATATTTTGGCGGGTTTTTAGAAGGTTTCGATTTGTTTTGATTTGTTTTGATTCTGTTTAGCCCAGTTTTTGGTGTGTTTGGATTAGCTTTGGTGGGCTTTATCATGTTTTGTCCGGTTTTTTCAAATGTATTGATCACCTCTGTCTGGTTTTCTATTTTGGCGGGTTTGAAAATATTTTTGGATGAGTTTTGGCGGGTTTGAAAATATTTTGGCTCTTTGCGCAGAGATGACGGTGCCGGTTGCGGTGCGCTCCGGGGCGCTCCTTCTGCGGAAAGACGCCTGGCAGCGGCACTTGGGACAGCTCCGCGTCTCCGTATTCTGCGTTTCTTGCCTTCTGCATCTCAGCAAAATGCTTTCCCACTAGGTCTAGCAAGGAGAAACTGTGGCAGCTGAGTAGATGTAGCCCGGCCCGCCCTTTGAAGTTGACAAGTTCTTGGCATCTCAGAGCCTCAAGGCAAGAGCAAGGTTCTCTATGCTAGGCTGGGGCAGAACTAGCAGCAAGCAGAGCAAAGTTGTCCAAGAATAGCTTCCATTGGAATGCTAATGGCAATTGAAGAGGCAGGCCAGTGGCAAGCCACTAGCTTCTAGCAGTTTGAAAGTTGCAGACACAGTGCAGGTGTTGTGCGGCTTCCTTCTTGGCCTCCTAGAAGGTGCCGCGCTCTCCGTCTCTTGCTTGCCAATATGTTGCCGTGTTCCTCCTATTGTTTGGGTTGTTTTGATTTGTTTTGATGATGTTTTGGCGGGTTTTCGAAATATTTTGGTGGTGTTTTAGAATGTTTTGTTTTCTCTTGTGTTGTTTTTATTGTCTTGGCAGGTTGTGGAACGTTTGGATTCCTTTTGGCGGGTTTGAAAATATTTTGGCTCTTTGCGCAGAGATGACGGTGCCGGTTGCGGTGCGCTCCGGGGCGCTCCTTCTGCGGAAAGACGCCTGGCAGCGGCACTTGGGACAGCTCCGCGTCTCTGTATTCTGCGTTTCTTGCCTTCTGCATCTCAGCAAAATGCTTTCCCACTAGGTCTAGCAAGGAGAAACTGTGGCAGCTGAGTAGATGTAGCCCGGCCCGCCCTTTGAAGTTGACAAGTTCTTGGCATCTCAGAGCCTCAAGGCAAGAGCAAGGTTCTCTATGCTAGGCTGGGGCAGAACTAGCAGCAAGCAGAGCAAAGTTGTCCAAGAATAGCTTCCATTGAAATGCTAATGGCAATTGAAGAGGCAGGCAAGTGGTAAGCCTTGAAATTCTAGCAGTTAGAAAGATGCAGACAAGGTCCGGGTGTTGTGCGGCTTCACTCTTCGCATCGTAGAAGGTACCGCGCTCTCCGTCTCTCGGATGCGATCAAGCGGCTCTTCGCGCAGAGAGCACTGTGCCGGTCACTGTGCGCTGCGGAGCTCTCTTTCTGCCGAAAGACGCCTGGCAGCGGCACTTAACTTCGGAGAGCTCCGTATCTCCGTATTCTGCATTTCTTGTCTTCTGCGTCTCAGCAAAATGCTTTTCCACTGTGTCTAGCAAGGAGAAACTGTGCCAGCACAGTATACGTGCCCGGACTTGTGTTCTCAATTCCCGAGTTCTCGGCATCTCAAAATCTAAAGGGAAGAGCAAGGTTATCTATGGTAGGCTGGGGCAGAACTAGAAGCAAGCAGAGCAAAGTTGTGCAAGAATACCTTCCTTTCGGATGCTAATGGCAATTGAAGAGGCAGGCAAGTGCTAAGCCTTGAAATTCTAGCAGTTAGAAAGCTGCGGACAAGGTCCGGGTGTTGTGCGGCTTCACTCTTCGCATCGTGGAAGGTACCGCGCTCTCCGTCTCTCGGATGCGATCAAGCGGCTCTTCGCGCAGAGAGCACTGTGCCGGTCACTGTGCGCTGCGGAGCTCTCTTTCTGCCGAAAGACGCCTGGCAGCGGCACATAACTTCGGAGAGCTCCGTATCTCCGTATTCTGCATTTCTTGTCTTCTGCGTCTCAGCAAAATGCTTTTCCACTGTGTCTAGCAAGGAGAAACTGTGCCAGCACAGTATACGTGCCCGGACTTGTGTTCTCAATTCCCGAGTTCTCGGCATCTCAAAATCTAAAGGGAAGAGCAAGGTTATCTATGGTAGGCTGGGGCAGAACTAGAAGCAAGCAGAGCAAAGTTGTGCAAGAATACCTTCCTTTCGGATGCTAATGGCAATTGAAGAGGCAGGCAAGTGGTAAGCCTTGAACTTCTAGCAGTTAGAAAGCTGCGGAAACAGTGCAGGCGTTGTGCGGCTTCACTCTTCGCATCCTAGAACGTGGCGCGCTCTCCGTCTCTCGGATGCCATCTAGCGGGTGTTTGCGCAGAGAGCGCTGTGCTGATCGCGGTTCTAAATATTTTTCTGGGTTTTTGGGATGTTTTGGTTCGTTTTTGTGAAGTTTTGGAGAGTTTTGGAATATTTCGGTTCCTTTCGGCGGGTTTTGAAATATTTTGCCCGGATTTTTAAAATGTTTTTATTTGTTTTTATTATTTTTTGGTAAGTTTTTTTGTGTTTTGATAAGTCCTGGCTGGTTTTCTAGTATTTTGGCGTGTTTTCCGAATGTTTTGATCACTTTTGGCGGGTTCTAAAGTATTTCGTCTGGTGTTTGGATTGTTTTAATTTGTTTTGATTTGTTTTTCTTATGTTTTGGTGGGTTCTTGGAAAGGTTTGGTTCATTTTTGCGTATTTTAAAGTATTTTAGCGGGTTTTTGGAATGTTTTGATTTGCATTGATTTTCTTTCTAATGTTTTGACGGATTTTTTGTATGTTTTTTGCGTCTATTGGGAATGTTGTGATCAGTTTCGACGTGTGTATTAACATTTTGGCAGGTTTTTGGAATGTTTTAATTGTTTTTTTACAATATTTCAGCTGGTTTGGGAAATTTTAATTACTTTTGATGTGTTTTACAATATTTTGCCTGGTGTTTGGAATTTCTTGGTTTGTTTTGATTTGTTTTTATAAAGTTTTTGGAAAATTTTGATTCTTTTTGGTGAGTTTTAAAATAGTTTGGCGGGCTTAAAATAATTTGGTGAGTTTTTACAATGTTTTAGCTGGTATTGATTTGTTTTTATTATGTTTTGGCAAGCTTTTTGAAATATTTGGATCAGTTCTGGCTGGTTTTCTAGTATTTTGGCATGTCTTCAGAATGTTTTGATCCGTTTTGGCGGGTTTTAATGTATTTTGGCAGGTTTTTAGAATATTTTGTATGGTTTTCCTATGTCTTTATTATGTTTTGGAGGGCTTTTAGAATGTTTAGATTACTTTGGGCGGGTTTTTAGGATTTTTTTGGTTGGTTTTGATTAGTTTATGTTATGTTTAGTCAGTTTTTTGGTGTGTTTGGATTAGTTTTATTGGGCTTTATCATGTTTTGGCGGTTTTTTTGAATGTTTTATTGACTTCTGACAAATTATATAATATTTTGGCAGGTTTTCAGTATGTTTTGATCAGTTTTTGGGGAGTTCTAAAATATTTTGTCAAGTTTTTGGAATTTTTTGGTTGGTTTTGATTTGTTTTTATGATGTTTTGCCAAGTTTTTTGAATGTTTTGATCAGTTCTGGCTGGTTTTCTAATGTTTTGGCATCTTTTCAGAATGTTTTGATGAGTTTTGCGGGTCCAAATTATTTTGGCGGGTTTTCGGAATATTTTGGTTGGTTTTGATTTGTTTTTATGATGTTTTGGCGGGTTTTCGGAATGTCTTGGTTGGGTTTTAGAATGTTTTGTATTCTCTTGAGTTGTTTTTATTGTGTTGGCAGGTTTTGGAATGTTTGGATTCTTTTTGGCGGGTGTTCGGAATGTTTTGGCGGGTGTTCGGAATGTTTTGATTAGTTTTGACGGGTTTTGAAATATTTTGGCCGGTTTTTAGAAGGTTTGGATTTGTTTTGATTTGTTTTGATTCTGTTTAGCCCAGTTTTTGGTGTGTTTGGATTAGCTTTGGTGGGCTTGATCATGTTTTGTCCGGTTTTTTCAAATGTATTGATCACCTCTGTCTGGTTTTCTATTTTGGCGGGTTTGAAAATATTTTTGGATGAGTTTTGGCGGGTTTGAAAATATTTTGGCTCTTTGCGCAGAGATGACGGTGCCGGTTGCGGTGCGCTCCGGGGCGCTCCTTCTGCGGAAAGACGCCTGGCAGCGGCACTTGGGACAGCTCCGCGTCTCTGTATTCTGCGTTTCTTGCCTTCTGCATCTCAGCAAAATGCTTTCCCACTAGGTCTAGCAAGGAGAAACTGTGGCAGCTGAGTAGATGTAGCCCGGCCCGCCCTTTGAAGTTGACAAGTTCTTGGCATCTCAGAGCCTCAAGGCAAGAGCAAGGTTCTCTATGCTAGGCTGGGGCAGAACTAGCAGCAAGCAGAGCAAAGTTGTCCAAGAATAGCTTCCATTGGAATGCTAATGGCAATTGAAGAGGCAGGCCAGTGGCAAGCCACTAGCTTCTAGCAGTTTGAAAGTTGCAGACACAGTGCAGGTGTTGTGCGGCTTCCTTCTTGGCCTCCTAGAAGGTGCCGCGCTCTCCGTCTCTTGCTTGCCAATATGTTGCCGTGTTCCTCCTATTGTTTGGGTTGTTTTGATTTGTTTTGATGATGTTTTGGCGGGTTTTCGAAATATTTTGGTGGTGTTTTAGAATGTTTTGTTTTCTCTTGTGTTGTTTTTATTGTCTTGGCAGGTTGTGGAACGTTTGGATTCCTTTTGGCGGGTTTGAAAATATTTTGGCTCTTTGCGCAGAGATGACGGTGCCGGTTGCGGTGCGCTCCGGGGCGCTCCTTCTGCGGAAAGACGCCTGGCAGCGGCACTTGGGACAGCTCCGCGTCTCTGTATTCTGCGTTTCTTGCCTTCTGCATCTCAGCAAAATGCTTTCCCACTAGGTCTAGCAAGGAGAAACTGTGGCAGCTGAGTAGATGTAGCCCGGCCCGCCCTTTGAAGTTGACAAGTTCTTGGCATCTCAGAGCCTCAAGGCAAGAGCAAGGTTCTCTATGGTAGGCTGGGGCAGAACTAGCAGCAAGCAGAGCAAAGTTGTCCAAGAATAGCTTCCATTGAAATGCTAATGGCAATTGAAGAGGCAGGCAAGTGGTAAGCCTTGAAATTCTAGCAGTTAGAAAGATGCAGACAAGGTCCGGGTGTTGTGCGGCTTCACTCTTCGCATCGTAGAAGGTACCGCGCTCTCCGTCTCTCGGATGCGATCAAGCGGCTCTTCGCGCAGAGAGCACTGTGCCGGTCACTGTGCGCTGCGGAGCTCTCTTTCTGCCGAAAGACGCCTGGCAGCGGCACTTAACTTCGGAGAGCTCCGTATCTCCGTATTCTGCATTTCTTGTCTTCTGCGTCTCAGCAAAATGCTTTTCCACTGTGTCTAGCAAGGAGAAACTGTGCCAGCACAGTATACGTGCCCGGACTTGTGTTCTCAATTCCCGAGTTCTCGGCATCTCAAAATCTAAAGGGAAGAGCAAGGTTATCTATGGTAGGCTGGGGCAGAACTAGAAGCAAGCAGAGCAAAGTTGTGCAAGAATACCTTCCTTTCGGATGCTAATGGCAATTGAAGAGGCAGGCAAGTGCTAAGCCTTGAAATTCTAGCAGTTAGAAAGCTGCGGACAAGGTCCGGGTGTTGTGCGGCTTCACTCTTCGCATCGTGGAAGGTACCGCGCTCTCCGTCTCTCGGATGCGATCAAGCGGCTCTTCGCGCAGAGAGCACTGTGCCGGTCACTGTGCGCTGCGGAGCTCTCTTTCTGCCGAAAGACGCCTGGCAGCGGCACATAACTTCGGAGAGCTCCGTATCTCCGTATTCTGCATTTCTTGTCTTCTGCGTCTCAGCAAAATGCTTTTCCACTGTGTCTAGCAAGGAGAAACTGTGCCAGCACAGTATACGTGCCCGGACTTGTGTTCTCAATTCCCGAGTTCTCGGCATCTCAAAATCTAAAGGGAAGAGCAAGGTTATCTATGGTAGGCTGGGGCAGAACTAGAAGCAAGCAGAGCAAAGTTGTGCAAGAATACCTTCCTTTCGGATGCTAATGGCAATTGAAGAGGCAGGCAAGTGGTAAGCCTTGAACTTCTAGCAGTTAGAAAGCTGCGGAAACAGTGCAGGCGTTGTGCGGCTTCACTCTTCGCATCCTAGAACGTGGCGCGCTCTCCGTCTCTCGGATGCCATCTAGCGGGTGTTTGCGCAGAGAGCGCTGTGCTGATCGCGGTTCTAAATATTTTTCTGGGTTTTTGGGATGTTTTGGTTCGTTTTTGTGAAGTTTTGGAGAGTTTTGGAATATTTCGGTTCCTTTCGGCGGGTTTTGAAATATTTTGCCCGGATTTTTAAAATGTTTTTATTTGTTTTTATTATTTTTTGGTAAGTTTTTTTGTGTTTTGATAAGTCCTGGCTGGTTTTCTAGTATTTTGGCGTGTTTTCCGAATGTTTTGATCACTTTTGGCGGGTTCTAAAGTATTTCGTCTGGTGTTTGGATTGTTTTAATTTGTTTTGATTTGTTTTTCTTATGTTTTGGTGGGTTCTTGGAAAGGTTTGGTTCATTTTTGCGTATTTTAAAGTATTTTAGCGGGTTTTTGGAATGTTTTGATTTGCATTGATTTTCTTTCTAATGTTTTGACGGATTTTTTGTATGTTTTTTGCGTCTATTGGGAATGTTGTGATCAGTTTCGACGTGTGTATTAACATTTTGGCAGGTTTTTGGAATGTTTTAATTGTTTTTTTACAATATTTCAGCTGGTTTGGGAAATTTTAATTACTTTTGATGTGTTTTACAATATTTTGCCTGGTGTTTGGAATTTCTTGGTTTGTTTTGATTTGTTTTTATAAAGTTTTTGGAAAATTTTGATTCTTTTTGGTGAGTTTTAAAATAGTTTGGCGGGCTTAAAATAATTTGGTGAGTTTTTACAATGTTTTAGCTGGTATTGATTTGTTTTTATTATGTTTTGGCAAGCTTTTTGAAATATTTGGATCAGTTCTGGCTGGTTTTCTAGTATTTTGGCATGTCTTCAGAATGTTTTGATCCGTTTTGGCGGGTTTTAATATATTTTGGCAGGTTTTTAGAATATTTTGTTTGGTTTTCCTATGTCTTTATTATGTTTTGGAGGGCTTTTAGAATGTTTAGATTACTTTGGGCGGGTTTTTAGGATTTTTTTGGTTGGTTTTGATTAGTTTATGTTATGTTTAGTCAGTTTTTTGGTGTGTTTGGATTAGTTTTATTGGGCTTTATCATGTTTTGGCGGTTTTTTTGAATGTTTTATTGACTTCTGACAAATTATATAATATTTTGGCAGGTTTTCAGTATGTTTTGATCAGTTTTTGGGGAGTTCTAAAATATTTTGTCAAGTTTTTGGAATTTTTTGGTTGGTTTTGATTTGTTTTTATGATGTTTTGCCAAGTTTTTTGAATGTTTTGATCAGTTCTGGCTGGTTTTCTAATGTTTTGGCATCTTTTCAGAATGTTTTGATGAGTTTTGCGGGTCCAAATTATTTTGGCGGGTTTTCGGAATATTTTGGTTGGTTTTGATTTGTTTTTATGATGTTTTGGCGGGTTTTCGGAATGTCTTGGTTGGGTTTTAGAATGTTTTGTATTCTCTTGAGTTGTTTTTATTGTGTTGGCAGGTTTTGGAATGTTTGGATTCTTTTTGGCGGGTGTTCGGAATGTTTTGGCGGGTGTTCGGAATGTTTTGATTAGTTTTGACGGGTTTTGAAATATTTTGGCGGGTTTTTAGAAGGTTTCGATTTGTTTTGATTTGTTTTGATTCTGTTTAGCCCAGTTTTTGGTGTGTTTGGATTAGCTTTGGTGGGCTTTATCATGTTTTGTCCGGTTTTTTCAAATGTATTGATCACCTCTGTCTGGTTTTCTATTTTGGCGGGTTTGAAAATATTTTTGGATGAGTTTTGGCGGGTTTGAAAATATTTTGGCTCTTTGCGCAGAGATGACGGTGCCGGTTGCGGTGCGCTCCGGGGCGCTCCTTCTGCGGAAAGACGCCTGGCAGCGGCACTTGGGACAGCTCCGCGTCTCCGTATTCTGCGTTTCTTGCCTTCTGCATCTCAGCAAAATGCTTTCCCACTAGGTCTAGCAAGGAGAAACTGTGGCAGCTGAGTAGATGTAGCCCGGCCCGCCCTTTGAAGTTGACAAGTTCTTGGCATCTCAGAGCCTCAAGGCAAGAGCAAGGTTCTCTATGCTAGGCTGGGGCAGAACTAGCAGCAAGCAGAGCAAAGTTGTCCAAGAATAGCTTCCATTGGAATGCTAATGGCAATTGAAGAGGCAGGCCAGTGGCAAGCCACTAGCTTCTAGCAGTTTGAAAGTTGCAGACACAGTGCAGGTGTTGTGCGGCTTCCTTCTTGGCCTCCTAGAAGGTGCCGCGCTCTCCGTCTCTTGCTTGCCAATATGTTGCCGTGTTCCTCCTATTGTTTGGGTTGTTTTGATTTGTTTTGATGATGTTTTGGCGGGTTTTCGAAATATTTTGGTGGTGTTTTAGAATGTTTTGTTTTCTCTTGTGTTGTTTTTATTGTCTTGGCAGGTTGTGGAACGTTTGGATTCCTTTTGGCGGGTTTGAAAATATTTTGGCTCTTTGCGCAGAGATGACGGTGCCGGTTGCGGTGCGCTCCGGGGCGCTCCTTCTGCGGAAAGACGCCTGGCAGCGGCACTTGGGACAGCTCCGCGTCTCTGTATTCTGCGTTTCTTGCCTTCTGCATCTCAGCAAAATGCTTTCCCACTAGGTCTAGCAAGGAGAAACTGTGGCAGCTGAGTAGATGTAGCCCGGCCCGCCCTTTGAAGTTGACAAGTTCTTGGCATCTCAGAGCCTCAAGGCAAGAGCAAGGTTCTCTATGCTAGGCTGGGGCAGAACTAGCAGCAAGCAGAGCAAAGTTGTCCAAGAATAGCTTCCATTGAAATGCTAATGGCAATTGAAGAGGCAGGCAAGTGGTAAGCCTTGAAATTCTAGCAGTTAGAAAGATGCAGACAAGGTCCGGGTGTTGTGCGGCTTCACTCTTCGCATCGTAGAAGGTACCGCGCTCTCCGTCTCTCGGATGCGATCAAGCGGCTCTTCGCGCAGAGAGCACTGTGCCGGTCACTGTGCGCTGCGGAGCTCTCTTTCTGCCGAAAGACGCCTGGCAGCGGCACTTAACTTCGGAGAGCTCCGTATCTCCGTATTCTGCATTTCTTGTCTTCTGCGTCTCAGCAAAATGCTTTTCCACTGTGTCTAGCAAGGAGAAACTGTGCCAGCACAGTATACGTGCCCGGACTTGTGTTCTCAATTCCCGAGTTCTCGGCATCTCAAAATCTAAAGGGAAGAGCAAGGTTATCTATGGTAGGCTGGGGCAGAACTAGAAGCAAGCAGAGCAAAGTTGTGCAAGAATACCTTCCTTTCGGATGCTAATGGCAATTGAAGAGGCAGGCAAGTGCTAAGCCTTGAAATTCTAGCAGTTAGAAAGCTGCGGACAAGGTCCGGGTGTTGTGCGGCTTCACTCTTCGCATCGTGGAAGGTACCGCGCTCTCCGTCTCTCGGATGCGATCAAGCGGCTCTTCGCGCAGAGAGCACTGTGCCGGTCACTGTGCGCTGCGGAGCTCTCTTTCTGCCGAAAGACGCCTGGCAGCGGCACATAACTTCGGAGAGCTCCGTATCTCCGTATTCTGCATTTCTTGTCTTCTGCGTCTCAGCAAAATGCTTTTCCACTGTGTCTAGCAAGGAGAAACTGTGCCAGCACAGTATACGTGCCCGGACTTGTGTTCTCAATTCCCGAGTTCTCGGCATCTCAAAATCTAAAGGGAAGAGCAAGGTTATCTATGGTAGGCTGGGGCAGAACTAGAAGCAAGCAGAGCAAAGTTGTGCAAGAATACCTTCCTTTCGGATGCTAATGGCAATTGAAGAGGCAGGCAAGTGGTAAGCCTTGAACTTCTAGCAGTTAGAAAGCTGCGGAAACAGTGCAGGCGTTGTGCGGCTTCACTCTTCGCATCCTAGAACGTGGCGCGCTCTCCGTCTCTCGGATGCCATCTAGCGGGTGTTTGCGCAGAGAGCGCTGTGCTGATCGCGGTTCTAAATATTTTTCTGGGTTTTTGGGATGTTTTGGTTCGTTTTTGTGAAGTTTTGGAGAGTTTTGGAATATTTCGGTTCCTTTCGGCGGGTTTTGAAATATTTTGCCCGGATTTTTAAAATGTTTTTATTTGTTTTTATTATTTTTTGGTAAGTTTTTTTGTGTTTTGATAAGTCCTGGCTGGTTTTCTAGTATTTTGGCGTGTTTTCCGAATGTTTTGATCACTTTTGGCGGGTTCTAAAGTATTTCGTCTGGTGTTTGGATTGTTTTAATTTGTTTTGATTTGTTTTTCTTATGTTTTGGTGGGTTCTTGGAAAGGTTTGGTTCATTTTTGCGTATTTTAAAGTATTTTAGCGGGTTTTTGGAATGTTTTGATTTGCATTGATTTTCTTTCTAATGTTTTGACGGATTTTTTGTATGTTTTTTGCGTCTATTGGGAATGTTGTGATCAGTTTCGACGTGTGTATTAACATTTTGGCAGGTTTTTGGAATGTTTTAATTGTTTTTTTACAATATTTCAGCTGGTTTGGGAAATTTTAATTACTTTTGATGTGTTTTACAATATTTTGCCTGGTGTTTGGAATTTCTTGGTTTGTTTTGATTTGTTTTTATAAAGTTTTTGGAAAATTTTGATTCTTTTTGGTGAGTTTTAAAATAGTTTGGCGGGCTTAAAATAATTTGGTGAGTTTTTACAATGTTTTAGCTGGTATTGATTTGTTTTTATTATGTTTTGGCAAGCTTTTTGAAATATTTGGATCAGTTCTGGCTGGTTTTCTAGTATTTTGGCATGTCTTCAGAATGTTTTGATCCGTTTTGGCGGGTTTTAATATATTTTGGCAGGTTTTTAGAATATTTTGTTTGGTTTTCCTATGTCTTTATTATGTTTTGGAGGGCTTTTAGAATGTTTAGATTACTTTGGGCGGGTTTTTAGGATTTTTTTGGTTGGTTTTGATTAGTTTATGTTATGTTTAGTCAGTTTTTTGGTGTGTTTGGATTAGTTTTATTGGGCTTTATCATGTTTTGGCGGTTTTTTTGAATGTTTTATTGACTTCTGACAAATTATATAATATTTTGGCAGGTTTTCAGTATGTTTTGATCAGTTTTTGGGGAGTTCTAAAATATTTTGTCAAGTTTTTGGAATTTTTTGGTTGGTTTTGATTTGTTTTTATGATGTTTTGCCAAGTTTTTTGAATGTTTTGATCAGTTCTGGCTGGTTTTCTAATGTTTTGGCATCTTTTCAGAATGTTTTGATGAGTTTTGCGGGTCCAAATTATTTTGGCGGGTTTTCGGAATATTTTGGTTGGTTTTGATTTGTTTTTATGATGTTTTGGCGGGTTTTCGGAATGTCTTGGTTGGGTTTTAGAATGTTTTGTATTCTCTTGAGTTGTTTTTATTGTGTTGGCAGGTTTTGGAATGTTTGGATTCTTTTTGGCGGGTGTTCGGAATGTTTTGGCGGGTGTTCGGAATGTTTTGATTAGTTTTGACGGGTTTTGAAATATTTTGGCCGGTTTTTAGAAGGTTTGGATTTGTTTTGATTTGTTTTGATTCTGTTTAGCCCAGTTTTTGGTGTGTTTGGATTAGCTTTGGTGGGCTTGATCATGTTTTGTCCGGTTTTTTCAAATGTATTGATCACCTCTGTCTGGTTTTCTATTTTGGCGGGTTTGAAAATATTTTTGGATGAGTTTTGGCGGGTTTGAAAATATTTTGGCTCTTTGCGCAGAGATGACGGTGCCGGTTGCGGTGCGCTCCGGGGCGCTCCTTCTGCGGAAAGACGCCTGGCAGCGGCACTTGGGACAGCTCCGCGTCTCCGTATTCTGCGTTTCTTGCCTTCTGCATCTCAGCAAAATGCTTTCCCACTAGGTCTAGCAAGGAGAAACTGTGGCAGCTGAGTAGATGTAGCCCGGCCCGCCCTTTGAAGTTGACAAGTTCTTGGCATCTCAGAGCCTCAAGGCAAGAGCAAGGTTCTCTATGGTAGGCTGGGGCAGAACTAGCAGCAAGCAGAGCAAAGTTGTCCAAGAATAGCTTCCATTGGAATGCTAATGGCAATTGAAGAGGCAGGCCAGTGGCAAGCCACTAGCTTCTAGCAGTTTGAAAGTTGCAGACACAGTGCAGGTGTTGTGCGGCTTCCTTCTTGGCCTCCTAGAAGGTGCCGCGCTCTCCGTCTCTTGCTTGCCAATATGTTGCCGTGTTCCTCCTATTGTTTGGGTTGTTTTGATTTGTTTTGATGATGTTTTGGCGGGTTTTCGAAATATTTTGGTGGTGTTTTAGAATGTTTTGTTTTCTCTTGTGTTGTTTTTATTGTCTTGGCAGGTTGTGGAACGTTTGGATTCCTTTTGGCGGGTTTGAAAATATTTTGGCTCTTTGCGCAGAGATGACGGTGCCGGTTGCGGTGCGCTCCGGGGCGCTCCTTCTGCGGAAAGACGCCTGGCAGCGGCACTTGGGACAGCTCCGCGTCTCTGTATTCTGCGTTTCTTGCCTTCTGCATCTCAGCAAAATGCTTTCCCACTAGGTCTAGCAAGGAGAAACTGTGGCAGCTGAGTAGATGTAGCCCGGCCCGCCCTTTGAAGTTGACAAGTTCTTGGCATCTCAGAGCCTCAAGGCAAGAGCAAGGTTCTCTATGGTAGGCTGGGGCAGAACTAGCAGCAAGCAGAGCAAAGTTGTCCAAGAATAGCTTCCATTGAAATGCTAATGGCAATTGAAGAGGCAGGCAAGTGGTAAGCCTTGAAATTCTAGCAGTTAGAAAGATGCAGACAAGGTCCGGGTGTTGTGCGGCTTCACTCTTCGCATCGTGGAAGGTACCGCGCTCTCCGTCTCTCGGATGCGATCAAGCGGCTCTTCGCGCAGAGAGCACTGTGCCGGTCACTGTGCGCTGCGGAGCTCTCTTTCTGCCGAAAGACGCCTGGCAGCGGCACTTAACTTCGGAGAGCTCCGTATCTCCGTATTCTGCATTTCTTGTCTTCTGCGTCTCAGCAAAATGCTTTTCCACTGTGTCTAGCAAGGAGAAACTGTGCCAGCACAGTATACGTGCCCGGACTTGTGTTCTCAATTCCCGAGTTCTCGGCATCTCAAAATCTAAAGGGAAGAGCAAGGTTATCTATGGTAGGCTGGGGCAGAACTAGAAGCAAGCAGAGCAAAGTTGTGCAAGAATACCTTCCTTTCGGATGCTAATGGCAATTGAAGAGGCAGGCAAGTGCTAAGCCTTGAAATTCTAGCAGTTAGAAAGCTGCGGACAAGGTCCGGGTGTTGTGCGGCTTCACTCTTCGCATCGTGGAAGGTACCGCGCTCTCCGTCTCTCGGATGCGATCAAGCGGCTCTTCGCGCAGAGAGCACTGTGCCGGTCACTGTGCGCTGCGGAGCTCTCTTTCTGCCGAAAGACGCCTGGCAGCGGCACATAACTTCGGAGAGCTCCGTATCTCCGTATTCTGCATTTCTTGTCTTCTGCGTCTCAGCAAAATGCTTTTCCACTGTGTCTAGCAAGGAGAAACTGTGCCAGCACAGTATACGTGCCCGGACTTGTGTTCTCAATTCCCGAGTTCTCGGCATCTCAAAATCTAAAGGGAAGAGCAAGGTTATCTATGGTAGGCTGGGGCAGAACTAGAAGCAAGCAGAGCAAAGTTGTGCAAGAATACCTTCCTTTCGGATGCTAATGGCAATTGAAGAGGCAGGCAAGTGGTAAGCCTTGAACTTCTAGAAGTTAGAAAGCTGCGGAAACAGTGCAGGCGTTGTGCGGCTTCACTCTTCGCATCCTAGAACGTGGCGCGCTCTCCGTCTCTCGGATGCCATCTAGCGGGTGTTTGCGCAGAGAGCGCTGTGCTGATCGCGGTTCTAAATATTTTTCTGGGTTTTTGGGATGTTTTGGTTCGTTTTTGTGAAGTTTTGGAGAGTTTTGGAATATTTCGGTTCCTTTCGGCGGGTTTTGAAATATTTTGCCCGGATTTTTAAAATGTTTTTATTTGTTTTTATTATTTTTTGGTAAGTTTTTTTGTGTTTTGATAAGTCCTGGCTGGTTTTCTAGTATTTTGGCGTGTTTTCCGAATGTTTTGATCACTTTTGGCGGGTTCTAAAGTATTTCGTCTGGTGTTTGGATTGTTTTAATTTGTTTTGATTTGTTTTTCTTATGTTTTGGTGGGTTCTTGGAAAGGTTTGGTTCATTTTTGCGTATTTTAAAGTATTTTAGCGGGTTTTTGGAATGTTTTGATTTGCATTGATTTTCTTTCTAATGTTTTGACGGATTTTTTGTATGTTTTTTGCGTCTATTGGGAATGTTGTGATCAGTTTCGACGTGTGTATTAACATTTTGGCAGGTTTTTGGAATGTTTTAATTGTTTTTTTACAATATTTCAGCTGGTTTGGGAAATTTTAATTACTTTTGATGTGTTTTACAATATTTTGCCTGGTGTTTGGAATTTCTTGGTTTGTTTTGATTTGTTTTTATAAAGTTTTTGGAAAATTTTGATTCTTTTTGGTGAGTTTTAAAATAGTTTGGCGGGCTTAAAATAATTTGGTGAGTTTTTACAATGTTTTAGCTGGTATTGATTTGTTTTTATTATGTTTTGGCAAGCTTTTTGAAATATTTGGATCAGTTCTGGCTGGTTTTCTAGTATTTTGGCATGTCTTCAGAATGTTTTGATCCGTTTTGGCGGGTTTTAATATATTTTGGCAGGTTTTTAGAATATTTTGTTTGGTTTTCCTATGTCTTTATTATGTTTTGGAGGGCTTTTAGAATGTTTAGATTACTTTGGGCGGGTTTTTAGGATTTTTTTGGTTGGTTTTGATTAGTTTATGTTATGTTTAGTCAGTTTTTTGGTGTGTTTGGATTAGTTTTATTGGGCTTTATCATGTTTTGGCGGTTTTTTTGAATGTTTTATTGACTTCTGACAAATTATATAATATTTTGGCAGGTTTTCAGTATGTTTTGATCAGTTTTTGGGGAGTTCTAAAATATTTTGTCAAGTTTTTGGAATTTTTTGGTTGGTTTTGATTTGTTTTTATGATGTTTTGCCAAGTTTTTTGAATGTTTTGATCAGTTCTGGCTGGTTTTCTAATGTTTTGGCATCTTTTCAGAATGTTTTGATGAGTTTTGCGGGTCCAAATTATTTTGGCGGGTTTTCGGAATATTTTGGTTGGTTTTGATTTGTTTTTATGATGTTTTGGCGGGTTTTCGGAATGTCTTGGTTGGGTTTTAGAATGTTTTGTATTCTCTTGAGTTGTTTTTATTGTGTTGGCAGGTTTTGGAATGTTTGGATTCTTTTTGGCGGGTGTTCGGAATGTTTTGGCGGGTGTTCGGAATGTTTTGATTAGTTTTGACGGGTTTTGAAATATTTTGGCCGGTTTTTAGAAGGTTTGGATTTGTTTTGATTTGTTTTGATTCTGTTTAGCCCAGTTTTTGGTGTGTTTGGATTAGCTTTGGTGGGCTTGATCATGTTTTGTCCGGTTTTTTCAAATGTATTGATCACCTCTGTCTGGTTTTCTATTTTGGCGGGTTTGAAAATATTTTTGGATGAGTTTTGGCGGGTTTGAAAATATTTTGGCTCTTTGCGCAGAGATGACGGTGCCGGTTGCGGTGCGCTCCGGGGCGCTCCTTCTGCGGAAAGACGCCTGGCAGCGGCACTTGGGACAGCTCCGCGTCTCTGTATTCTGCGTTTCTTGCCTTCTGCATCTCAGCAAAATGCTTTCCCACTAGGTCTAGCAAGGAGAAACTGTGGCAGCTGAGTAGATGTAGCCCGGCCCGCCCTTTGAAGTTGACAAGTTCTTGGCATCTCAGAGCCTCAAGGCAAGAGCAAGGTTCTCTATGCTAGGCTGGGGCAGAACTAGCAGCAAGCAGAGCAAAGTTGTCCAAGAATAGCTTCCATTGGAATGCTAATGGCAATTGAAGAGGCAGGCCAGTGGCAAGCCACTAGCTTCTAGCAGTTTGAAAGTTGCAGACACAGTGCAGGTGTTGTGCGGCTTCCTTCTTGGCCTCCTAGAAGGTGCCGCGCTCTCCGTCTCTTGCTTGCCAATATGTTGCCGTGTTCCTCCTATTGTTTGGGTTGTTTTGATTTGTTTTTATGATGTTTTGGCGGGTTTTCGAAATATTTTGGTGGTGTTTTAGAATGTTTTGTTTTCTCTTGTGTTGTTTTTATTGTCTTGGCAGGTTGTGGAACGTTTGGATTCCTTTTGGCGGGTTTGAAAATATTTTGGCTCTTTGCGCAGAGATGACGGTGCCGGTTGCGGTGCGCTCCGGGGCGCTCCTTCTGCGGAAAGACGCCTGGCAGCGGCACTTGGGACAGCTCCGCGTCTCTGTATTCTGCGTTTCTTGCCTTCTGCATCTCAGCAAAATGCTTTCCCACTAGGTCTAGCAAGGAGAAACTGTGGCAGCTGAGTAGATGTAGCCCGGCCCGCCCTTTGAAGTTGACAAGTTCTTGGCATCTCAGAGCCTCAAGGCAAGAGCAAGGTTCTCTATGGTAGGCTGGGGCAGAACTAGCAGCAAGCAGAGCAAAGTTGTCCAAGAATAGCTTCCATTGAAATGCTAATGGCAATTGAAGAGGCAGGCAAGTGGTAAGCCTTGAAATTCTAGCAGTTAGAAAGATGCAGACAAGGTCCGGGTGTTGTGCGGCTTCACTCTTCGCATCGTAGAAGGTACCGCGCTCTCCGTCTCTCGGATGCGATCAAGCGGCTCTTCGCGCAGAGAGCACTGTGCCGGTCACTGTGCGCTGCGGAGCTCTCTTTCTGCCGAAAGACGCCTGGCAGCGGCACTTAACTTCGGAGAGCTCCGTATCTCCGTATTCTGCATTTCTTGTCTTCTGCGTCTCAGCAAAATGCTTTTCCACTGTGTCTAGCAAGGAGAAACTGTGCCAGCACAGTATACGTGCCCGGACTTGTGTTCTCAATTCCCGAGTTCTCGGCATCTCAAAATCTAAAGGGAAGAGCAAGGTTATCTATGGTAGGCTGGGGCAGAACTAGAAGCAAGCAGAGCAAAGTTGTGCAAGAATACCTTCCTTTCGGATGCTAATGGCAATTGAAGAGGCAGGCAAGTGCTAAGCCTTGAAATTCTAGCAGTTAGAAAGCTGCGGACAAGGTCCGGGTGTTGTGCGGCTTCACTCTTCGCATCGTGGAAGGTACCGCGCTCTCCGTCTCTCGGATGCGATCAAGCGGCTCTTCGCGCAGAGAGCACTGTGCCGGTCACTGTGCGCTGCGGAGCTCTCTTTCTGCCGAAAGACGCCTGGCAGCGGCACATAACTTCGGAGAGCTCCGTATCTCCGTATTCTGCATTTCTTGTCTTCTGCGTCTCAGCAAAATGCTTTTCCACTGTGTCTAGCAAGGAGAAACTGTGCCAGCACAGTATACGTGCCCGGACTTGTGTTCTCAATTCCCGAGTTCTCGGCATCTCAAAATCTAAAGGGAAGAGCAAGGTTATCTATGGTAGGCTGGGGCAGAACTAGAAGCAAGCAGAGCAAAGTTGTGCAAGAATACCTTCCTTTCGGATGCTAATGGCAATTGAAGAGGCAGGCAAGTGGTAAGCCTTGAACTTCTAGCAGTTAGAAAGCTGCGGAAACAGTGCAGGCGTTGTGCGGCTTCACTCTTCGCATCCTAGAACGTGGCGCGCTCTCCGTCTCTCGGATGCCATCTAGCGGGTGTTTGCGCAGAGAGCGCTGTGCTGATCGCGGTTCTAAATATTTTTCTGGGTTTTTGGGATGTTTTGGTTCGTTTTTGTGAAGTTTTGGAGAGTTTTGGAATATTTCGGTTCCTTTCGGCGGGTTTTGAAATATTTTGCCCGGATTTTTAAAATGTTTTTATTTGTTTTTATTATTTTTTGGTAAGTTTTTTTGTGTTTTGATAAGTCCTGGCTGGTTTTCTAGTATTTTGGCGTGTTTTCCGAATGTTTTGATCACTTTTGGCGGGTTCTAAAGTATTTCGTCTGGTGTTTGGATTGTTTTAATTTGTTTTGATTTGTTTTTCTTATGTTTTGGTGGGTTCTTGGAAAGGTTTGGTTCATTTTTGCGTATTTTAAAGTATTTTAGCGGGTTTTTGGAATGTTTTGATTTGCATTGATTTTCTTTCTAATGTTTTGACGGATTTTTTGTATGTTTTTTGCGTCTATTGGGAATGTTGTGATCAGTTTCAACGTGTGTATTAACATTTTGGCAGGTTTTTGGAATGTTTTAATTGTTTTTTTACAATATTTCAGCTGGTTTGGGAAATTTTAATTACTTTTGATGTGTTTTACAATATTTTGCCTGGTGTTTGGAATTTCTTGGTTTGTTTTGATTTGTTTTTATAAAGTTTTTGGAAAATTTTGATTCTTTTTGGTGAGTTTTAAAATAGTTTGGCGGGCTTAAAATAATTTGGTGAGTTTTTACAATGTTTTAGCTGGTATTGATTTGTTTTTATTATGTTTTGGCAAGCTTTTTGAAATATTTGGATCAGTTCTGGCTGGTTTTCTAGTATTTTGGCATGTCTTCAGAATGTTTTGATCCGTTTTGGCGGGTTTTAATATATTTTGGCAGGTTTTTAGAATATTTTGTTTGGTTTTCCTATGTCTTTATTATGTTTTGGAGGGCTTTTAGAATGTTTAGATTACTTTGGGCGGGTTTTTAGGATTTTTTTGGTTGGTTTTGATTAGTTTATGTTATGTTTAGTCAGTTTTTTGGTGTGTTTGGATTAGTTTTATTGGGCTTTATCATGTTTTGGCGGTTTTTTTGAATGTTTTATTGACTTCTGACAAATTATATAATATTTTGGCAGGTTTTCAGTATGTTTTGATCAGTTTTTGGGGAGTTCTAAAATATTTTGTCAAGTTTTTGGAATTTTTTGGTTGGTTTTGATTTGTTTTTATGATGTTTTGCCAAGTTTTTTGAATGTTTTGATCAGTTCTGGCTGGTTTTCTAATGTTTTGGCATCTTTTCAGAATGTTTTGATGAGTTTTGCGGGTCCAAATTATTTTGGCGGGTTTTCGGAATATTTTGGTTGGTTTTGATTTGTTTTTATGATGTTTTGGCGGGTTTTCGGAATGTCTTGGTTGGGTTTTAGAATGTTTTGTATTCTCTTGAGTTGTTTTTATTGTGTTGGCAGGTTTTGGAATGTTTGGATTCTTTTTGGCGGGTGTTCGGAATGTTTTGGCGGGTGTTCGGAATGTTTTGATTAGTTTTGACGGGTTTTGAAATATTTTGGCCGGTTTTTAGAAGGTTTGGATTTGTTTTGATTTGTTTTGATTCTGTTTAGCCCAGTTTTTGGTGTGTTTGGATTAGCTTTGGTGGGCTTGATCATGTTTTGTCCGGTTTTTTCAAATGTATTGATCACCTCTGTCTGGTTTTCTATTTTGGCGGGTTTGAAAATATTTTTGGATGAGTTTTGGCGGGTTTGAAAATATTTTGGCTCTTTGCGCAGAGATGACGGTGCCGGTTGCGGTGCGCTCCGGGGCGCTCCTTCTGCGGAAAGACGCCTGGCAGCGGCACTTGGGACAGCTCCGCGTCTCTGTATTCTGCGTTTCTTGCCTTCTGCATCTCAGCAAAATGCTTTCCCACTAGGTCTAGCAAGGAGAAACTGTGGCAGCTGAGTAGATGTAGCCCGGCCCGCCCTTTGAAGTTGACAAGTTCTTGGCATCTCAGAGCCTCAAGGCAAGAGCAAGGTTCTCTATGCTAGGCTGGGGCAGAACTAGCAGCAAGCAGAGCAAAGTTGTCCAAGAATAGCTTCCATTGGAATGCTAATGGCAATTGAAGAGGCAGGCCAGTGGCAAGCCACTAGCTTCTAGCAGTTTGAAAGTTGCAGACACAGTGCAGGTGTTGTGCGGCTTCCTTCTTGGCCTCCTAGAAGGTGCCGCGCTCTCCGTCTCTTGCTTGCCAATATGTTGCCGTGTTCCTCCTATTGTTTGGGTTGTTTTGATTTGTTTTGATGATGTTTTGGCGGGTTTTCGAAATATTTTGGTGGTGTTTTAGAATGTTTTGTTTTCTCTTGTGTTGTTTTTATTGTCTTGGCAGGTTGTGGAACGTTTGGATTCCTTTTGGCGGGTTTGAAAATATTTTGGCTCTTTGCGCAGAGATGACGGTGCCGGTTGCGGTGCGCTCCGGGGCGCTCCTTCTGCGGAAAGACGCCTGGCAGCGGCACTTGGGACAGCTCCGCGTCTCTGTATTCTGCGTTTCTTGCCTTCTGCATCTCAGCAAAATGCTTTCCCACTAGGTCTAGCAAGGAGAAACTGTGGCAGCTGAGTAGATGTAGCCCGGCCCGCCCTTTGAAGTTGACAAGTTCTTGGCATCTCAGAGCCTCAAGGCAAGAGCAAGGTTCTCTATGGTAGGCTGGGGCAGAACTAGCAGCAAGCAGAGCAAAGTTGTCCAAGAATAGCTTCCATTGAAATGCTAATGGCAATTGAAGAGGCAGGCAAGTGGTAAGCCTTGAAATTCTAGCAGTTAGAAAGATGCAGACAAGGTCCGGGTGTTGTGCGGCTTCACTCTTCGCATCGTAGAAGGTACCGCGCTCTCCGTCTCTCGGATGCGATCAAGCGGCTCTTCGCGCAGAGAGCACTGTGCCGGTCACTGTGCGCTGCGGAGCTCTCTTTCTGCCGAAAGACGCCTGGCAGCGGCACTTAACTTCGGAGAGCTCCGTATCTCCGTATTCTGCATTTCTTGTCTTCTGCGTCTCAGCAAAATGCTTTTCCACTGTGTCTAGCAAGGAGAAACTGTGCCAGCACAGTATACGTGCCCGGACTTGTGTTCTCAATTCCCGAGTTCTCGGCATCTCAAAATCTAAAGGGAAGAGCAAGGTTATCTATGGTAGGCTGGGGCAGAACTAGAAGCAAGCAGAGCAAAGTTGTGCAAGAATACCTTCCTTTCGGATGCTAATGGCAATTGAAGAGGCAGGCAAGTGCTAAGCCTTGAAATTCTAGCAGTTAGAAAGCTGCGGACAAGGTCCGGGTGTTGTGCGGCTTCACTCTTCGCATCGTGGAAGGTACCGCGCTCTCCGTCTCTCGGATGCGATCAAGCGGCTCTTCGCGCAGAGAGCACTGTGCCGGTCACTGTGCGCTGCGGAGCTCTCTTTCTGCCGAAAGACGCCTGGCAGCGGCACATAACTTCGGAGAGCTCCGTATCTCCGTATTCTGCATTTCTTGTCTTCTGCGTCTCAGCAAAATGCTTTTCCACTGTGTCTAGCAAGGAGAAACTGTGCCAGCACAGTATACGTGCCCGGACTTGTGTTCTCAATTCCCGAGTTCTCGGCATCTCAAAATCTAAAGGGAAGAGCAAGGTTATCTATGGTAGGCTGGGGCAGAACTAGAAGCAAGCAGAGCAAAGTTGTGCAAGAATACCTTCCTTTCGGATGCTAATGGCAATTGAAGAGGCAGGCAAGTGGTAAGCCTTGAACTTCTAGAAGTTAGAAAGCTGCGGAAACAGTGCAGGCGTTGTGCGGCTTCACTCTTCGCATCCTAGAACGTGGCGCGCTCTCCGTCTCTCGGATGCCATCTAGCGGGTGTTTGCGCAGAGAGCGCTGTGCTGATCGCGGTTCTAAATATTTTTCTGGGTTTTTGGGATGTTTTGGTTCGTTTTTGTGAAGTTTTGGAGAGTTTTGGAATATTTCGGTTCCTTTCGGCGGGTTTTGAAATATTTTGCCCGGATTTTTAAAATGTTTTTATTTGTTTTTATTATTTTTTGGTAAGTTTTTTTGTGTTTTGATAAGTCCTGGCTGGTTTTCTAGTATTTTGGCGTGTTTTCCGAATGTTTTGATCACTTTTGGCGGGTTCTAAAGTATTTCGTCTGGTGTTTGGATTGTTTTAATTTGTTTTGATTTGTTTTTCTTATGTTTTGGTGGGTTCTTGGAAAGGTTTGGTTCATTTTTGCGTATTTTAAAGTATTTTAGCGGGTTTTTGGAATGTTTTGATTTGCATTGATTTTCTTTCTAATGTTTTGACGGATTTTTTGTATGTTTTTTGCGTCTATTGGGAATGTTGTGATCAGTTTCAACGTGTGTATTAACATTTTGGCAGGTTTTTGGAATGTTTTAATTGTTTTTTTACAATATTTCAGCTGGTTTGGGAAATTTTAATTACTTTTGATGTGTTTTACAATATTTTGCCTGGTGTTTGGAATTTCTTGGTTTGTTTTGATTTGTTTTTATAAAGTTTTTGGAAAATTTTGATTCTTTTTGGTGAGTTTTAAAATAGTTTGGCGGGCTTAAAATAATTTGGTGAGTTTTTACAATGTTTTAGCTGGTATTGATTTGTTTTTATTATGTTTTGGCAAGCTTTTTGAAATATTTGGATCAGTTCTGGCTGGTTTTCTAGTATTTTGGCATGTCTTCAGAATGTTTTGATCCGTTTTGGCGGGTTTTAATATATTTTGGCAGGTTTTTAGAATATTTTGTTTGGTTTTCCTATGTCTTTATTATGTTTTGGAGGGCTTTTAGAATGTTTAGATTACTTTGGGCGGGTTTTTAGGATTTTTTTGGTTGGTTTTGATTAGTTTATGTTATGTTTAGTCAGTTTTTTGGTGTGTTTGGATTAGTTTTATTGGGCTTTATCATGTTTTGGCGGTTTTTTTGAATGTTTTATTGACTTCTGACAAATTATATAATATTTTGGCAGGTTTTCAGTATGTTTTGATCAGTTTTTGGGGAGTTCTAAAATATTTTGTCAAGTTTTTGGAATTTTTTGGTTGGTTTTGATTTGTTTTTATGATGTTTTGCCAAGTTTTTTGAATGTTTTGATCAGTTCTGGCTGGTTTTCTAATGTTTTGGCATCTTTTCAGAATGTTTTGATGAGTTTTGCGGGTCCAAATTATTTTGGCGGGTTTTCGGAATATTTTGGTTGGTTTTGATTTGTTTTTATGATGTTTTGGCGGGTTTTCGGAATGTCTTGGTTGGGTTTTAGAATGTTTTGTATTCTCTTGAGTTGTTTTTATTGTGTTGGCAGGTTTTGGAATGTTTGGATTCTTTTTGGCGGGTGTTCGGAATGTTTTGGCGGGTGTTCGGAATGTTTTGATTAGTTTTGACGGGTTTTGAAATATTTTGGCCGGTTTTTAGAAGGTTTCGATTTGTTTTGATTTGTTTTGATTCTGTTTAGCCCAGTTTTTGGTGTGTTTGGATTAGCTTTGGTGGGCTTTATCATGTTTTGTCCGGTTTTTTCAAATGTATTGATGACTTCTGTCTGGTTTTCTATTTTGGCGGGTTTGAAAATATTTTTGGATGAGTTTTGGCGGGTTTGAAAATATTTTGGCTCTTTGCGCAGAGATGACGGTGCCGGTTGCGGTGCGCTCCGGGGCGCTCCTTCTGCGGAAAGACGCCTGGCAGCGGCACTTGGGACAGCTCCGCGTCTCCGTATTCTGCGTTTCTTGCCTTCTGCATCTCAGCAAAATGCTTTCCCACTAGGTCTAGCAAGGAGAAACTGTGGCAGCTGAGTAGATGTAGCCCGGCCCGCCCTTTGAAGTTGACAAGTTCTTGGCATCTCAGAGCCTCAAGGCAAGAGCAAGGTTCTCTATGCTAGGCTGGGGCAGAACTAGCAGCAAGCAGAGCAAAGTTGTCCAAGAATAGCTTCCATTGGAATGCTAATGGCAATTGAAGAGGCAGGCCAGTGGCAAGCCACTAGCTTCTAGCAGTTTGAAAGTTGCAGACACAGTGCAGGTGTTGTGCGGCTTCCTTCTTGGCCTCCTAGAAGGTGCCGCGCTCTCCGTCTCTTGCTTGCCAATATGTTGCCGTGTTCCTCCTATTGTTTGGGTTGGTTTTGATTTGTTTTGATGATGTTTTGGCGGGTTTTCGAAATATTTTGGTGGTGTTTTAGAATGTTTTGTTTTCTCTTGTGTTGTTTTTATTGTCTTGGCAGGTTGTGGAACGTTTGGATTCCTTTTGGCGGGTTTGAAAATATTTTGGCTCTTTGCGCAGAGATGACGGTGCCGGTTGCGGTGCGCTCCGGGGCGCTCCTTCTGCGGAAAGACGCCTGGCAGCGGCACTTGGGACAGCTCCGCGTCTCTGTATTCTGCGTTTCTTGCCTTCTGCATCTCAGCAAAATGCTTTCCCACTAGGTCTAGCAAGGAGAAACTGTGGCAGCTGAGTAGATGTAGCCCGGCCCGCCCTTTGAAGTTGACAAGTTCTTGGCATCTCAGAGCCTCAAGGCAAGAGCAAGGTTCTCTATGGTAGGCTGGGGCAGAACTAGCAGCAAGCAGAGCAAAGTTGTCCAAGAATAGCTTCCATTGAAATGCTAATGGCAATTGAAGAGGCAGGCAAGTGGTAAGCCTTGAAATTCTAGCAGTTAGAAAGATGCAGACAAGGTCCGGGTGTTGTGCGGCTTCACTCTTCGCATCGTAGAAGGTACCGCGCTCTCCGTCTCTCCGATGCGATCAAGCGGCTCTTCGCGCAGAGAGCACTGTGCCGGTCACTGTGCGCTGCGGAGCTCTCTTTCTGCCGAAAGACGCCTGGCAGCGGCACTTAACTTCGGAGAGCTCCGTATCTCCGTATTCTGCATTTCTTGTCTTCTGCGTCTCAGCAAAATGCTTTTCCACTGTGTCTAGCAAGGAGAAACTGTGCCAGCACAGTATACGTGCCCGGACTTGTGTTCTCAATTCCCGAGTTCTCGGCATCTCAAAATCTAAAGGGAAGAGCAAGGTTATCTATGGTAGGCTGGGGCAGAACTAGAAGCAAGCAGAGCAAAGTTGTGCAAGAATACCTTCCTTTCGGATGCTAATGGCAATTGAAGAGGCAGGCAAGTGGTAAGCCTTGAACTTCTAGCAGTTAGAAAGCTGCGGACAAGGTCCGGGTGTTGTGCGGCTTCACTCTTCGCATCGTGGAAGGTACCGCGCTCTCCGTCTCTCGGATGCGATCAAGCGGCTCTTCGCGCAGAGAGCACTGTGCCGGTCACTGTGCGCTGCGGAGCTCTCTTTCTGCCGAAAGACGCCTGGCAGCGGCACATAACTTCGGAGAGCTCCGTATCTCCGTATTCTGCATTTCTTGTCTTCTGCGTCTCAGCAAAATGCTTTTCCACTGTGTCTAGCAAGGAGAAACTGTGCCAGCACAGTATACGTGCCCGGACTTGTGTTCTCAATTCCCGAGTTCTCGGCATCTCAAAATCTAAAGGGAAGAGCAAGGTTATCTATGGTAGGCTGGGGCAGAACTAGAAGCAAGCAGAGCAAAGTTGTGCAAGAATACCTTCCTTTCGGATGCTAATGGCAATTGAAGAGGCAGGCAAGTGGTAAGCCTTGAACTTCTAGCAGTTAGAAAGCTGCGGAAACAGTGCAGGCGTTGTGCGGCTTCACTCTTCGCATCCTAGAACGTGGCGCGCTCTCCGTCTCTCGGATGCCATCTAGCGGGTGTTTGCGCAGAGAGCGCTGTGCTGATCGCGGTTCTAAATATTTTTCTGGGTTTTTGGGATGTTTTGGTTCGTTTTTGTGAAGTTTTGGAGAGTTTTGGAATATTTCGGTTCCTTTCGGCGGGTTTTGAAATATTTTGCCCGGATTTTTAAAATGTTTTTATTTGTTTTTATTATTTTTTGGTAAGTTTTTTTGTGTTTTGATAAGTCCTGGCTGGTTTTCTAGTATTTTGGCGTGTTTTCCGAATGTTTTGATCACTTTTGGCGGGTTCTAAAGTATTTCGTCTGGTGTTTGGATTGTTTTAATTTGTTTTGATTTGTTTTTCTTATGTTTTGGTGGGTTCTTGGAAAGGTTTGGTTCATTTTTGCGTATTTTAAAGTATTTTAGCGGGTTTTTGGAATGTTTTGATTTGCATTGATTTTCTTTCTAATGTTTTGACGGATTTTTTGTATGTTTTTTGCGTCTATTGGGAATGTTGTGATCAGTTTCGACGTGTGTATTAACATTTTGGCAGGTTTTTGGAATGTTTTAATTGTTTTTTTACAATATTTCAGCTGGTTTGGGAAATTTTAATTACTTTTGATGTGTTTTACAATATTTTGCCTGGTGTTTGGAATTTCTTGGTTTGTTTTGATTTGTTTTTATAAAGTTTTTGGAAAATTTTGATTCTTTTTGGTGAGTTTTAAAATAGTTTGGCGGGCTTAAAATAATTTGGTGAGTTTTTACAATGTTTTAGCTGGTATTGATTTGTTTTTATTATGTTTTGGCAAGCTTTTTGAAATATTTGGATCAGTTCTGGCTGGTTTTCTAGTATTTTGGCATGTCTTCAGAATGTTTTGATCCGTTTTGGCGGGTTTTAATATATTTTGGCAGGTTTTTAGAATATTTTGTTTGGTTTTCCTATGTCTTTATTATGTTTTGGAGGGCTTTTAGAATGTTTAGATTACTTTGGGCGGGTTTTTAGGATTTTTTTGGTTGGTTTTGATTAGTTTATGTTATGTTTAGTCAGTTTTTTGGTGTGTTTGGATTAGTTTTATTGGGCTTTATCATGTTTTGGCGGTTTTTTTGAATGTTTTATTGACTTCTGACAAATTATATAATATTTTGGCAGGTTTTCAGTATGTTTTGATCAGTTTTTGGGGAGTTCTAAAATATTTTGTCAAGTTTTTGGAATTTTTTGGTTGGTTTTGATTTGTTTTTATGATGTTTTGCCAAGTTTTTTGAATGTTTTGATCAGTTCTGGCTGGTTTTCTAATGTTTTGGCATCTTTTCAGAATGTTTTGATGAGTTTTGCGGGTCCAAATTATTTTGGCGGGTTTTCGGAATATTTTGGTTGGTTTTGATTTGTTTTTATGATGTTTTGGCGGGTTTTCGGAATGTCTTGGTTGGGTTTTAGAATGTTTTGTATTCTCTTGAGTTGTTTTTATTGTGTTGGCAGGTTTTGGAATGTTTGGATTCTTTTTGGCGGGTGTTCGGAATGTTTTGGCGGGTGTTCGGAATGTTTTGATTAGTTTTGACGGGTTTTGAAATATTTTGGCCGGTTTTTAGAAGGTTTCGATTTGTTTTGATTTGTTTTGATTCTGTTTAGCCCAGTTTTTGGTGTGTTTGGATTAGCTTTGGTGGGCTTTATCATGTTTTGTCCGGTTTTTTCAAATGTATTGATGACTTCTGTCTGGTTTTCTATTTTGGCGGGTTTGAAAATATTTTTGGATGAGTTTTGGCGGGTTTGAAAATATTTTGGCTCTTTGCGCAGAGATGACGGTGCCGGTTGCGGTGCGCTCCGGGGCGCTCCTTCTGCGGAAAGACGCCTGGCAGCGGCACTTGGGACAGCTCCGCGTCTCCGTATTCTGCGTTTCTTGCCTTCTGCATCTCAGCAAAATGCTTTCCCACTAGGTCTAGCAAGGAGAAACTGTGGCAGCTGAGTAGATGTAGCCCGGCCCGCCCTTTGAAGTTGACAAGTTCTTGGCATCTCAGAGCCTCAAGGCAAGAGCAAGGTTCTCTATGGTAGGCTGGGGCAGAACTAGCAGCAAGCAGAGCAAAGTTGTCCAAGAATAGCTTCCATTGGAATGCTAATGGCAATTGAAGAGGCAGGCCAGTGGCAAGCCACTAGCTTCTAGCAGTTTGAAAGTTGCAGACACAGTGCAGGTGTTGTGCGGCTTCCTTCTTGGCCTCCTAGAAGGTGCCGCGCTCTCCGTCTCTTGCTTGCCAATATGTTGCCGTGTTCCTCCTATTGTTTGGGTTGTTTTGATTTGTTTTGATGATGTTTTGGCGGGTTTTCGAAATATTTTGGTGGTGTTTTAGAATGTTTTGTTTTCTCTTGTGTTGTTTTTATTGTCTTGGCAGGTTGTGGAACGTTTGGATTCCTTTTGGCGGGTTTGAAAATATTTTGGCTCTTTGCGCAGAGATGACGGTGCCGGTTGCGGTGCGCTCCGGGGCGCTCCTTCTGCGGAAAGACGCCTGGCAGCGGCACTTGGGACAGCTCCGCGTCTCTGTATTCTGCGTTTCTTGCCTTCTGCATCTCAGCAAAATGCTTTCCCACTAGGTCTAGCAAGGAGAAACTGTGGCAGCTGAGTAGATGTAGCCCGGCCCGCCCTTTGAAGTTGACAAGTTCTTGGCATCTCAGAGCCTCAAGGCAAGAGCGAGGTTCTCTATGGTAGGCTGGGGCAGAACTAGCAGCAAGCAGAGCAAAGTTGTCCAAGAATAGCTTCCATTGAAATGCTAATGGCAATTGAAGAGGCAGGCAAGTGGTAAGCCTTGAAATTCTAGCAGTTAGAAAGATGCAGACAAGGTCCGGGTGTTGTGCGGCTTCACTCTTCGCATCGTAGAAGGTACCGCGCTCTCCGTCTCTCCGATGCGATCAAGCGGCTCTTCGCGCAGAGAGCACTGTGCCGGTCACTGTGCGCTGCGGAGCTCTCTTTCTGCCGAAAGACGCCTGGCAGCGGCACTTAACTTCGGAGAGCTCCGTATCTCCGTATTCTGCATTTCTTGTCTTCTGCGTCTCAGCAAAATGCTTTTCCACTGTGTCTAGCAAGGAGAAACTGTGCCAGCACAGTATACGTGCCCGGACTTGTGTTCTCAATTCCCGAGTTCTCGGCATCTCAAAATCTAAAGGGAAGAGCAAGGTTATCTATGGTAGGCTGGGGCAGAACTAGAAGCAAGCAGAGCAAAGTTGTGCAAGAATACCTTCCTTTCGGATGCTAATGGCAATTGAAGAGGCAGGCAAGTGGTAAGCCTTGAACTTCTAGCAGTTAGAAAGCTGCGGAAACAGTGCAGGCGTTGTGCGGCTTCACTCTTCGCATCCTAGAACGTGGCGCGCTCTCCGTCTCTCGGATGCCATCTAGCGGGTGTTTGCGCAGAGAGCGCTGTGCTGATCGCGGTTCTAAATATTTTTCTGGGTTTTTGGGATGTTTTGGTTCGTTTTTGTGAAGTTTTGGAGAGTTTTGGAATATTTCGGTTCCTTTCGGCGGGTTTTGAAATATTTTGCCCGGATTTTTAAAATGTTTTTATTTGTTTTTATTATTTTTTGGTAAGTTTTTTTGTGTTTTGATAAGTCCTGGCTGGTTTTCTAGTATTTTGGCGTGTTTTCCGAATGTTTTGATCACTTTTGGCGGGTTCTAAAGTATTTCGTCTGGTGTTTGGATTGTTTTAATTTGTTTTGATTTGTTTTTCTTATGTTTTGGTGGGTTCTTGGAAAGGTTTGGTTCATTTTTGCGTATTTTAAAGTATTTTAGCGGGTTTTTGGAATGTTTTGATTTGCATTGATTTTCTTTCTAATGTTTTGACGGATTTTTTGTATGTTTTTTGCGTCTATTGGGAATGTTGTGATCAGTTTCGACGTGTGTATTAACATTTTGGCAGGTTTTTGGAATGTTTTAATTGTTTTTTTACAATATTTCAGCTGGTTTGGGAAATTTTAATTACTTTTGATGTGTTTTACAATATTTTGCCTGGTGTTTGGAATTTCTTGGTTTGTTTTGATTTGTTTTTATAAAGTTTTTGGAAAATTTTGATTCTTTTTGGTGAGTTTTAAAATAGTTTGGCGGGCTTAAAATAATTTGGTGAGTTTTTACAATGTTTTAGCTGGTATTGATTTGTTTTTATTATGTTTTGGCAAGCTTTTTGAAATATTTGGATCAGTTCTGGCTGGTTTTCTAGTATTTTGGCATGTCTTCAGAATGTTTTGATCCGTTTTGGCGGGTTTTAATATATTTTGGCAGGTTTTTAGAATATTTTGTTTGGTTTTCCTATGTCTTTATTATGTTTTGGAGGGCTTTTAGAATGTTTAGATTACTTTGGGCGGGTTTTTAGGATTTTTTTGGTTGGTTTTGATTAGTTTATGTTATGTTTAGTCAGTTTTTTGGTGTGTTTGGATTAGTTTTATTGGGCTTTATCATGTTTTGGCGGTTTTTTTGAATGTTTTATTGACTTCTGACAAATTATATAATATTTTGGCAGGTTTTCAGTATGTTTTGATCAGTTTTTGGGGAGTTCTAAAATATTTTGTCAAGTTTTTGGAATTTTTTGGTTGGTTTTGATTTGTTTTTATGATGTTTTGCCAAGTTTTTTGAATGTTTTGATCAGTTCTGGCTGGTTTTCTAATGTTTTGGCATCTTTTCAGAATGTTTTGATGAGTTTTGCGGGTCCAAATTATTTTGGCGGGTTTTCGGAATATTTTGGTTGGTTTTGATTTGTTTTTATGATGTTTTGGCGGGTTTTCGGAATGTCTTGGTTGGGTTTTAGAATGTTTTGTATTCTCTTGAGTTGTTTTTATTGTGTTGGCAGGTTTTGGAATGTTTGGATTCTTTTTGGCGGGTGTTCGGAATGTTTTGGCGGGTGTTCGGAATGTTTTGATTAGTTTTGACGGGTTTTGAAATATTTTGGCCGGTTTTTAGAAGGTTTCGATTTGTTTTGATTTGTTTTGATTCTGTTTAGCCCAGTTTTTGGTGTGTTTGGATTAGCTTTGGTGGGCTTGATCATGTTTTGTCCGGTTTTTTCAAATGTATTGATGACTTCTGTCTGGTTTTCTATTTTGGCGGGTTTGAAAATATTTTTGGATGAGTTTTGGCGGGTTTGAAAATATTTTGGCTCTTTGCGCAGAGATGACGGTGCCGGTTGCGGTGCGCTCCGGGGCGCTCCTTCTGCGGAAAGACGCCTGGCAGCGGCACTTGGGACAGCTCCGCGTCTCCGTATTCTGCGTTTCTTGCCTTCTGCATCTCAGCAAAATGCTTTCCCACTAGGTCTAGCAAGGAGAAACTGTGGCAGCTGAGTAGATGTAGCCCGGCCCGCCCTTTGAAGTTGACAAGTTCTTGGCATCTCAGAGCCTCAAGGGAAGAGCAAGGTTCTCTATGGTAGGCTGGGGCAGAACTAGCAGCAAGCAGAGCAAAGTTGTCCAAGAATAGCTTCCATTGGAATGCTAATGGCAATTGAAGAGGCAGGCCAGTGGCAAGCCACTAGCTTCTAGCAGTTTGAAAGTTGCAGACACAGTGCAGGTGTTGTGCGGCTTCCTTCTTGGCCTCCTAGAAGGTGCCGCGTTCTCCGTCTCTTGCTTGCCAATATGTTGCCGTGTTCCTCTTATTTTTTGGTTGGTTTTGAATTGTTTTGATGATGTTTTGGCGGGTTTTCGGAATGTTTTGGTGGTGTTTTAGAATGTTTTGTTTTCTCTTGTGTTGTTTATATTGTCTTGGTAGGTTTTGGAATGTTTGGATTCCTTTTGGCGGGTTTTAAAATATTTTGGCGGGTATTTGGAATGTTTTGGTTTGCTTTCATTTGTTTTGATTATGTTTTGGCAAGTTATTGAAAGTTTCGATCACTTCAGACTGGTTTTCTAGTATTTTGGCATCTTTTCAGAATGTTTTGATCAGTTTTGGCGGGTTCTAAACTATTTTGTCGGGTTTTTGGAATGTTTCGGTTGGTTTTGATTTGTTTTTATGATGTTTTGGCCGGATTTCAGAATATTTTGGCTGGTTTTTGGAATGTTTCGGTTGGTTTTGATTTGTATTTATGATGTTTTGCCAAGTTTTTTGAATGTTTTGATCAGTTCAGGCTGGTTTTCTAATGTTTTGGCATCTTTTCAGAATGTTTTGATGAGTTTTGCGGGTCTAAATCATTTTGGCGGGTTTTCAGAATGTTTTGGTTGGTTTTGATTTGTTTTTATGATGTTTAGGTGGGTTTTCGGAATGTTTTGGTTGGGTTTTAGAATGTTTTGTATTCTCTTGAGTTGTTTTTATTGTGTTGGCAGTTTCGGAATGTTTGGATTTATTTTGGCGGGTTTTAAAATCTTTATGCGGGTATTTGGAATGTTTTTTAATGGGTATTCTGAAGGTTTTGATTAGTTTTGACGGGTTTTGAAATATTTTGGCGGGTTTTTAGAAGGTTTAGATTTGTTTTGATTTGTTTTGATTCTGTTTAGCCCAGTTTTGGTGTGTTTGGATTAGCTTTGGTGGGCTTGATCATGTTTTGTCAGGTTTTTTCGAATGTATTGATCACTTCTGTCCGGTTTTCTATTTTGGCGGGTTTGAAAATATTTTTGGATTAGTTTTGGCGGGTTTGAAAATATTTTGGCTTTTTGCGCAGAGATGACGGTGCCGGTTGCGGTGCGCTCCGGGGCGCTCCTTCTGCGGAAAGACGCCTGGCAGCGGCACTTGGGACAGCTCCGCGTCTCCGTATTCTGCGTTTCTTGCCTTCTGCATCTCAGCAAAATGCTTTCCCACTAGGTCTAGCAAGGAGAAACTGTGGCAGCTGAGTAGATGTAGCCCGGCCCGCCCTTTGAAGTTGACAAGTTCTTGGCATCTCAGAGCCTCAAGGGAAGAGCAAGGTTCTCTATGGTAGGCTGGGGCAGAACTAGCAGCAAGCAGAGCAAAGTTGTCCAAGAATAGCTTCCATTGGAATGCTAATGGCAATTGAAGAGGCAGGCCAGTGGCAAGCCACTAGCTTCTAGCAGTTTGAAAGTTGCAGACACAGTGCAGGTGTTGTGCGGCTTCCTTCTTGGCCTCCTAGAAGGTGCCGCACTCTCCGTCTCTTGCTTGCCAATATGTTGCCGTGTTCCTCTTATTTTTTGGTTGGTTTTGATTTGTTTTGATGATGTTTTGGCGGGTTTTCGGAATGTTTTGGTGGTGTTTTAGAATGTTTTGTTTTCTCTTGTGTTGTTTATATTGTCTTGGCAGGTTTTGGAATGTTTGCATTCCTTTTGGCGGGTTTTAAAATATTTTGGCGGGTATTTGGAATGTTTTGGTTTGCTTTCATTTGTTTTGATGATGTTTTGGCAAGTTATTGAAAGTTTCGATCACTTCAGACTGGTTTTCTAGTATTTTGGCATCTTTTCAGAATGTTTTGATCAGTTTTGGCGGGTTCTAAACTATTTTGTCGGGTTTTTGGAATGTTTCGGTTGGTTTTGATTTGTTTTTATGATGTTTTGGCCGGATTTCGGAATATTTTGGCTGGTTTTTGGAATGTTTCGGTTGGTTTTGATTTGTTTTTATGATGTTTTGCCAAGTTTTTTGAATGTTTTGATCAGTTCAGGCTGGTTTTCTAATGTTTTGGCATCTTTTCAGAATGTTTTGATGAGTTTTGCGGGTCTAGATCATTTTGGCGGGTTTTCAGAATGTTTCGGTTGGTTTTGATTTGTTTTTATGATGTTTAGGTGGGTTTTCGGAATGTTTTGGTTGGGTTTTAGAATGTTTTGTATTCTCTTGAGTTGTTTTTATTGTGTTGGCAGGTTTTGGAATGTTTGGATTCCTTTTGGCGGGTTTTAAAATCTTTTGGCGGGTATTTGGAGTGTTTTTTAATGGGTATTCGGAAGGTTTTGATTAGTTTTGACGGGTTTTGAAATATTTTGGCGGGTTTTTAGAAGGTTTAGATTTGTTTTGATTTGTTTTGATTCTGTTTAGCCCAGTTTTTGGTGTGTTTGGATTAGCTTTGGTGGGCTTGATCATGTTTTGTCAGGTTTTTTCGAATGTATTGATCACTTCCGTCCGGTTTTCTGTTTTGGCGGGTTTGAAAATATTTTTGGATTAGTTTTGGCGGGTTTGAAAATATTTTGGCTCTTTGCGCAGAGATGACGGTGCCGGTTGCGGTGCGCTCCGGGGCGCTCCTTCTGCGGAAAGACGCCTGGCAGCGGCACTTGGGACAGCTCCGCGTCTCCGTATTCTGCGTTTCTTGCCTTCTGCATCTCAGCAAAATGCTTTCCCACTAGGTCTAGCAAGGAGAAACTGTGGCAGCTGAGTAGATGTAGCCCGGCCCGCCCTTTGAAATAGACAAGTTCTTGGCATCTCAGAGCCTCAAGGCAAGAGCAAGGTTCTCTATGGTAGGCTGGGGCAGAACTAGCAGCAAGCAGAGCAAAGTTGTCCAAGAATAGCTTCCATTGGAATGCTAATGGCAATTGAAGAGGCAGGCCAGTGGCAAGCCACTAGCTTCTAGCAGTTTGAAAGTTGCAGACACAGTGCAGGTGTTGTGCGGCTTCCTTCTTGGCCTCCTAGAAGGTGCCGCGCTCTCCGTCTCTTGCTTGCCAATATGTTGCCGTGTTCCTCCTATTGTTTGGGTTGTTTTGATTTGTTTTGATGATGTTTTGGCGGGTTTTCGAAATATTTTGGTGGTGTTTTAGAATGTTTTGTTTTCTCTTGTGTTGTTTTTATTGTCTTGGCAGGTTGTGGAACGTTTGGATTCCTTTTGGCGGGTTTGAAAATATTTTGGCTCTTTGCGCAGAGATGACGGTGCCGGTTGCGGTGCGCTCCGGGGCGCTCCTTCTGCGGAAAGACGCCTGGCAGCGGCACTTGGGACAGCTCCGCGTCTCTGTATTCTGCGTTTCTTGCCTTCTGCATCTCAGCAAAATGCTTTCCCACTAGGTCTAGCAAGGAGAAACTGTGGCAGCTGAGTAGATGTAGCCCGGCCCGCCCTTTGAAGTTGACAAGTTCTTGGCATCTCAGAGCCTCAAGGCAAGAGCGAGGTTCTCTATGGTAGGCTGGGGCAGAACTAGCAGCAAGCAGAGCAAAGTTGTCCAAGAATAGCTTCCATTGAAATGCTAATGGCAATTGAAGAGGCAGGCAAGTGGTAAGCCTTGAAATTCTAGCAGTTAGAAAGATGCAGACAAGGTCCGGGTGTTGTGCGGCTTCACTCTTCGCATCGTAGAAGGTACCGCGCTCTCCGTCTCTCCGATGCGATCAAGCGGCTCTTCGCGCAGAGAGCACTGTGCCGGTCACTGTGCGCTGCGGAGCTCTCTTTCTGCCGAAAGACGCCTGGCAGCGGCACTTAACTTCGGAGAGCTCCGTATCTCCGTATTCTGCATTTCTTGTCTTCTGCGTCTCAGCAAAATGCTTTTCCACTGTGTCTAGCAAGGAGAAACTGTGCCAGCACAGTATACGTGCCCGGACTTGTGTTCTCAATTCCCGAGTTCTCGGCATCTCAAAATCTAAAGGGAAGAGCAAGGTTATCTATGGTAGGCTGGGGCAGAACTAGAAGCAAGCAGAGCAAAGTTGTGCAAGAATACCTTCCTTTCGGATGCTAATGGCAATTGAAGAGGCAGGCAAGTGGTAAGCCTTGAACTTCTAGCAGTTAGAAAGCTGCGGAAACAGTGCAGGCGTTGTGCGGCTTCACTCTTCGCATCCTAGAACGTGGCGCGCTCTCCGTCTCTCGGATGCCATCTAGCGGGTGTTTGCGCAGAGAGCGCTGTGCTGATCGCGGTTCTAAATATTTTTCTGGGTTTTTGGGATGTTTTGGTTCGTTTTTGTGAAGTTTTGGAGAGTTTTGGAATATTTCGGTTCCTTTCGGCGGGTTTTGAAATATTTTGCCCGGATTTTTAAAATGTTTTTATTTGTTTTTATTATTTTTTGGTAAGTTTTTTTGTGTTTTGATAAGTCCTGGCTGGTTTTCTAGTATTTTGGCGTGTTTTCCGAATGTTTTGATCACTTTTGGCGGGTTCTAAAGTATTTCGTCTGGTGTTTGGATTGTTTTAATTTGTTTTGATTTGTTTTTCTTATGTTTTGGTGGGTTCTTGGAAAGGTTTGGTTCATTTTTGCGTATTTTAAAGTATTTTAGCGGGTTTTTGGAATGTTTTGATTTGCATTGATTTTCTTTCTAATGTTTTGACGGATTTTTTGTATGTTTTTTGCGTCTATTGGGAATGTTGTGATCAGTTTCGACGTGTGTATTAACATTTTGGCAGGTTTTTGGAATGTTTTAATTGTTTTTTTACAATATTTCAGCTGGTTTGGGAAATTTTAATTACTTTTGATGTGTTTTACAATATTTTGCCTGGTGTTTGGAATTTCTTGGTTTGTTTTGATTTGTTTTTATAAAGTTTTTGGAAAATTTTGATTCTTTTTGGTGAGTTTTAAAATAGTTTGGCGGGCTTAAAATAATTTGGTGAGTTTTTACAATGTTTTAGCTGGTATTGATTTGTTTTTATTATGTTTTGGCAAGCTTTTTGAAATATTTGGATCAGTTCTGGCTGGTTTTCTAGTATTTTGGCATGTCTTCAGAATGTTTTGATCCGTTTTGGCGGGTTTTAATATATTTTGGCAGGTTTTTAGAATATTTTGTTTGGTTTTCCTATGTCTTTATTATGTTTTGGAGGGCTTTTAGAATGTTTAGATTACTTTGGGCGGGTTTTTAGGATTTTTTTGGTTGGTTTTGATTAGTTTATGTTATGTTTAGTCAGTTTTTTGGTGTGTTTGGATTAGTTTTATTGGGCTTTATCATGTTTTGGCGGTTTTTTTGAATGTTTTATTGACTTCTGACAAATTATATAATATTTTGGCAGGTTTTCAGTATGTTTTGATCAGTTTTTGGGGAGTTCTAAAATATTTTGTCAAGTTTTTGGAATTTTTTGGTTGGTTTTGATTTGTTTTTATGATGTTTTGCCAAGTTTTTTGAATGTTTTGATCAGTTCTGGCTGGTTTTCTAATGTTTTGGCATCTTTTCAGAATGTTTTGATGAGTTTTGCGGGTCCAAATTATTTTGGCGGGTTTTCGGAATATTTTGGTTGGTTTTGATTTGTTTTTATGATGTTTTGGCGGGTTTTCGGAATGTCTTGGTTGGGTTTTAGAATGTTTTGTATTCTCTTGAGTTGTTTTTATTGTGTTGGCAGGTTTTGGAATGTTTGGATTCTTTTTGGCGGGTGTTCGGAATGTTTTGGCGGGTGTTCGGAATGTTTTGATTAGTTTTGACGGGTTTTGAAATATTTTGGCCGGTTTTTAGAAGGTTTCGATTTGTTTTGATTTGTTTTGATTCTGTTTAGCCCAGTTTTTGGTGTGTTTGGATTAGCTTTGGTGGGCTTGATCATGTTTTGTCCGGTTTTTTCAAATGTATTGATGACTTCTGTCTGGTTTTCTATTTTGGCGGGTTTGAAAATATTTTTGGATGAGTTTTGGCGGGTTTGAAAATATTTTGGCTCTTTGCGCAGAGATGACGGTGCCGGTTGCGGTGCGCTCCGGGGCGCTCCTTCTGCGGAAAGACGCCTGGCAGCGGCACTTGGGACAGCTCCGCGTCTCCGTATTCTGCGTTTCTTGCCTTCTGCATCTCAGCAAAATGCTTTCCCACTAGGTCTAGCAAGGAGAAACTGTGGCAGCTGAGTAGATGTAGCCCGGCCCGCCCTTTGAAGTTGACAAGTTCTTGGCATCTCAGAGCCTCAAGGCAAGAGCAAGGTTCTCTATGCTAGGCTGGGGCAGAACTAGCAGCAAGCAGAGCAAAGTTGTCCAAGAATAGCTTCCATTGGAATGCTAATGGCAATTGAAGAGGCAGGCCAGTGGCAAGCCACTAGCTTCTAGCAGTTTGAAAGTTGCAGACACAGTGCAGGTGTTGTGCGGCTTCCTTCTTGGCCTCCTAGAAGGTGCCGCGCTCTCCGTCTCTTGCTTGCCAATATGTTGCCGTGTTCCTCCTATTGTTTGGGTTGTTTTGATTTGTTTTGATGATGTTTTGGCGGGTTTTCGAAATATTTTGGTGGTGTTTTAGAATGTTTTGTTTTCTCTTGTGTTGTTTTTATTGTCTTGGCAGGTTGTGGAACGTTTGGATTCCTTTTGGCGGGTTTGAAAATATTTTGGCTCTTTGCGCAGAGATGACGGTGCCGGTTGCGGTGCGCTCCGGGGCGCTCCTTCTGCGGAAAGACGCCTGGCAGCGGCACTTGGGACAGCTCCGCGTCTCTGTATTCTGCGTTTCTTGCCTTCTGCATCTCAGCAAAATGCTTTCCCACTAGGTCTAGCAAGGAGAAACTGTGGCAGCTGAGTAGATGTAGCCCGGCCCGCCCTTTGAAGTTGACAAGTTCTTGGCATCTCAGAGCCTCAAGGCAAGAGCGAGGTTCTCTATGGTAGGCTGGGGCAGAACTAGCAGCAAGCAGAGCAAAGTTGTCCAAGAATAGCTTCCATTGAAATGCTAATGGCAATTGAAGAGGCAGGCAAGTGGTAAGCCTTGAAATTCTAGCAGTTAGAAAGATGCAGACAAGGTCCGGGTGTTGTGCGGCTTCACTCTTCGCATCGTAGAAGGTACCGCGCTCTCCGTCTCTCCGATGCGATCAAGCGGCTCTTCGCGCAGAGAGCACTGTGCCGGTCACTGTGCGCTGCGGAGCTCTCTTTCTGCCGAAAGACGCCTGGCAGCGGCACTTAACTTCGGAGAGCTCCGTATCTCCGTATTCTGCATTTCTTGTCTTCTGCGTCTCAGCAAAATGCTTTTCCACTGTGTCTAGCAAGGAGAAACTGTGCCAGCACAGTATACGTGCCCGGACTTGTGTTCTCAATTCCCGAGTTCTCGGCATCTCAAAATCTAAAGGGAAGAGCAAGGTTATCTATGGTAGGCTGGGGCAGAACTAGAAGCAAGCAGAGCAAAGTTGTGCAAGAATACCTTCCTTTCGGATGCTAATGGCAATTGAAGAGGCAGGCAAGTGCTAAGCCTTGAAATTCTAGCAGTTAGAAAGCTGCGGACAAGGTCCGGGTGTTGTGCGGCTTCACTCTTCGCATCCTAGAACGTGGCGCGCTCTCCGTCTCTCGGATGCCATCTAGCGGGTGTTTGCGCAGAGAGCGCTGTGCTGATCGCGGTTCTAAATATTTTTCTGGGTTTTTGGGATGTTTTGGTTCGTTTTTGTGAAGTTTTGGAGAGTTTTGGAATATTTCGGTTCCTTTCGGCGGGTTTTGAAATATTTTGCCCGGATTTTTAAAATGTTTTTATTTGTTTTTATTATTTTTTGGTAAGTTTTTTTGTGTTTTGATAAGTCCTGGCTGGTTTTCTAGTATTTTGGCGTGTTTTCCGAATGTTTTGATCACTTTTGGCGGGTTCTAAAGTATTTCGTCTGGTGTTTGGATTGTTTTAATTTGTTTTGATTTGTTTTTCTTATGTTTTGGTGGGTTCTTGGAAAGGTTTGGTTCATTTTTGCGTATTTTAAAGTATTTTAGCGGGTTTTTGGAATGTTTTGATTTGCATTGATTTTCTTTCTAATGTTTTGACGGATTTTTTGTATGTTTTTTGCGTCTATTGGGAATGTTGTGATCAGTTTCGACGTGTGTATTAACATTTTGGCAGGTTTTTGGAATGTTTTAATTGTTTTTTTACAATATTTCAGCTGGTTTGGGAAATTTTAATTACTTTTGATGTGTTTTACAATATTTTGCCTGGTGTTTGGAATTTCTTGGTTTGTTTTGATTTGTTTTTATAAAGTTTTTGGAAAATTTTGATTCTTTTTGGTGAGTTTTAAAATAGTTTGGCGGGCTTAAAATAATTTGGTGAGTTTTTACAATGTTTTAGCTGGTATTGATTTGTTTTTATTATGTTTTGGCAAGCTTTTTGAAATATTTGGATCAGTTCTGGCTGGTTTTCTAGTATTTTGGCATGTCTTCAGAATGTTTTGATCCGTTTTGGCGGGTTTTAATATATTTTGGCAGGTTTTTAGAATATTTTGTTTGGTTTTCCTATGTCTTTATTATGTTTTGGAGGGCTTTTAGAATGTTTAGATTACTTTGGGCGGGTTTTTAGGATTTTTTTGGTTGGTTTTGATTAGTTTATGTTATGTTTAGTCAGTTTTTTGGTGTGTTTGGATTAGTTTTATTGGGCTTTATCATGTTTTGGCGGTTTTTTTGAATGTTTTATTGACTTCTGACAAATTATATAATATTTTGGCAGGTTTTCAGTATGTTTTGATCAGTTTTTGGGGAGTTCTAAAATATTTTGTCAAGTTTTTGGAATTTTTTGGTTGGTTTTGATTTGTTTTTATGATGTTTTGCCAAGTTTTTTGAATGTTTTGATCAGTTCTGGCTGGTTTTCTAATGTTTTGGCATCTTTTCAGAATGTTTTGATGAGTTTTGCGGGTCCAAATTATTTTGGCGGGTTTTCGGAATATTTTGGTTGGTTTTGATTTGTTTTTATGATGTTTTGGCGGGTTTTCGGAATGTCTTGGTTGGGTTTTAGAATGTTTTGTATTCTCTTGAGTTGTTTTTATTGTGTTGGCAGGTTTTGGAATGTTTGGATTCTTTTTGGCGGGTGTTCGGAATGTTTTGGCGGGTGTTCGGAATGTTTTGATTAGTTTTGACGGGTTTTGAAATATTTTGGCCGGTTTTTAGAAGGTTTGGATTTGTTTTGATTTGTTTTGATTCTGTTTAGCCCAGTTTTTGGTGTGTTTGGATTAGCTTTGGTGGGCTTTATCATGTTTTGTCCGGTTTTTTCAAATGTATTGATGACTTCTGTCTGGTTTTCTATTTTGGCGGGTTTGAAAATATTTTTGGATGAGTTTTGGCGGGTTTGAAAATATTTTGGCTCTTTGCGCAGAGATGACGGTGCCGGTTGCGGGGCGCTCCGGGGCGCTCCTTCTGCGGAAAGACGCCTGGCAGCGGCACTTGGGACAGCTCCGCGTCTCCGTATTGTGCGTTTCTTGCCTTCTGCATCTCAGCAAAATGCTTTCCCACTAGGTCTAGCAAGGAGAAACTGTGGCAGCTGAGTAGATGTAGCCCGGCCCGCCCTTTGAAGTTGACAAGTTCTTGGCATCTCAGAGCCTCAAGGCAAGAGCAAGGTTCTCTATGGTAGGCTGGGGCAGAACTAGCAGCAAGCAGAGCAAAGTTGTCCAAGAATAGCTTCCATTGGAATGCTAATGGCAATTGAAGAGGCAGGCCAGTGGCAAGCCACTAGCTTCTAGCAGTTTGAAAGTTGCAGACACAGTGCAGGTGTTGTGCGGCTTCCTTCTTGGCCTCCTAGAAGGTGCCGCGCTCTCCGTCTCTTGCTTGCCAATATGTTGCCGTGTTCCTCCTATTGTTTGGGTTGTTTTGATTTGTTTTGATGATGTTTTGGCGGGTTTTCGAAATATTTTGGTGGTGTTTTAGAATGTTTTGTTTTCTCTTGTGTTGTTTTTATTGTCTTGGCAGGTTGTGGAACGTTTGGATTCCTTTTGGCGGGTTTGAAAATATTTTGGCTCTTTGCGCAGAGATGACGGTGCCGGTTGCGGTGCGCTCCGGGGCGCTCCTTCTGCGGAAAGACGCCTGGCAGCGGCACTTGGGACAGCTCCGCGTCTCTGTATTCTGCGTTTCTTGCCTTCTGCATCTCAGCAAAATGCTTTCCCACTAGGTCTAGCAAGGAGAAACTGTGGCAGCTGAGTAGATGTAGCCCGGCCCGCCCTTTGAAGTTGACAAGTTCTTGGCATCTCAGAGCCTCAAGGCAAGAGCGAGGTTCTCTATGGTAGGCTGGGGCAGAACTAGCAGCAAGCAGAGCAAAGTTGTCCAAGAATAGCTTCCATTGAAATGCTAATGGCAATTGAAGAGGCAGGCAAGTGGTAAGCCTTGAAATTCTAGCAGTTAGAAAGATGCAGACAAGGTCCGGGTGTTGTGCGGCTTCACTCTTCGCATCGTAGAAGGTACCGCGCTCTCCGTCTCTCGGATGCGATCAAGCGGCTCTTCGCGCAGAGAGCACTGTGCCGGTCACTGTGCGCTGCGGAGCTCTCTTTCTGCCGAAAGACGCCTGGCAGCGGCACTTAACTTCGGAGAGCTCCGTATCTCCGTATTCTGCATTTCTTGTCTTCTGCGTCTCAGCAAAATGCTTTTCCACTGTGTCTAGCAAGGAGAAACTGTGCCAGCACAGTATACGTGCCCGGACTTGTGTTCTCAATTCCCGAGTTCTCGGCATCTCAAAATCTAAAGGGAAGAGCAAGGTTATCTATGGTAGGCTGGGGCAGAACTAGAAGCAAGCAGAGCAAAGTTGTGCAAGAATACCTTCCTTTCGGATGCTAATGGCAATTGAAGAGGCAGGCAAGTGCTAAGCCTTGAAATTCTAGCAGTTAGAAAGCTGCGGACAAGGTCCGGGTGTTGTGCGGCTTCACTCTTCGCATCCTAGAACGTGGCGCGCTCTCCGTCTCTCGGATGCCATCTAGCGGGTGTTTGCGCAGAGAGCGCTGTGCTGATCGCGGTTCTAAATATTTTTCTGGGTTTTTGGGATGTTTTGGTTCGTTTTTGTGAAGTTTTGGAGAGTTTTGGAATATTTCGGTTCCTTTCGGCGGGTTTTGAAATATTTTGCCCGGATTTTTAAAATGTTTTTATTTGTTTTTATTATTTTTTGGTAAGTTTTTTTGTGTTTTGATAAGTCCTGGCTGGTTTTCTAGTATTTTGGCGTGTTTTCCGAATGTTTTGATCACTTTTGGCGGGTTCTAAAGTATTTCGTCTGGTGTTTGGATTGTTTTAATTTGTTTTGATTTGTTTTTCTTATGTTTTGGTGGGTTCTTGGAAAGGTTTGGTTCATTTTTGCGTATTTTAAAGTATTTTAGCGGGTTTTTGGAATGTTTTGATTTGCATTGATTTTCTTTCTAATGTTTTGACGGATTTTTTGTATGTTTTTTGCGTCTATTGGGAATGTTGTGATCAGTTTCGACGTGTGTATTAACATTTTGGCAGGTTTTTGGAATGTTTTAATTGTTTTTTTACAATATTTCAGCTGGTTTGGGAAATTTTAATTACTTTTGATGTGTTTTACAATATTTTGCCTGGTGTTTGGAATTTCTTGGTTTGTTTTGATTTGTTTTTATAAAGTTTTTGGAAAATTTTGATTCTTTTTGGTGAGTTTTAAAATAGTTTGGCGGGCTTAAAATAATTTGGTGAGTTTTTACAATGTTTTAGCTGGTATTGATTTGTTTTTATTATGTTTTGGCAAGCTTTTTGAAATATTTGGATCAGTTCTGGCTGGTTTTCTAGTATTTTGGCATGTCTTCAGAATGTTTTGATCCGTTTTGGCGGGTTTTAATATATTTTGGCAGGTTTTTAGAATATTTTGTTTGGTTTTCCTATGTCTTTATTATGTTTTGGAGGGCTTTTAGAATGTTTAGATTACTTTGGGCGGGTTTTTAGGATTTTTTTGGTTGGTTTTGATTAGTTTATGTTATGTTTAGTCAGTTTTTTGGTGTGTTTGGATTAGTTTTATTGGGCTTTATCATGTTTTGGCGGTTTTTTTGAATGTTTTATTGACTTCTGACAAATTATATAATATTTTGGCAGGTTTTCAGTATGTTTTGATCAGTTTTTGGGGAGTTCTAAAATATTTTGTCAAGTTTTTGGAATTTTTTGGTTGGTTTTGATTTGTTTTTATGATGTTTTGCCAAGTTTTTTGAATGTTTTGATCAGTTCTGGCTGGTTTTCTAATGTTTTGGCATCTTTTCAGAATGTTTTGATGAGTTTTGCGGGTCCAAATTATTTTGGCGGGTTTTCGGAATATTTTGGTTGGTTTTGATTTGTTTTTATGATGTTTTGGCGGGTTTTCGGAATGTCTTGGTTGGGTTTTAGAATGTTTTGTATTCTCTTGAGTTGTTTTTATTGTGTTGGCAGGTTTTGGAATGTTTGGATTCTTTTTGGCGGGTGTTCGGAATGTTTTGGCGGGTGTTCGGAATGTTTTGATTAGTTTTGACGGGTTTTGAAATATTTTGGCGGGTTTTTAGAAGGTTTCGATTTGTTTTGATTTGTTTTGATTCTGTTTAGCCCAGTTTTTGGTGTGTTTGGATTAGCTTTGGTGGGCTTGATCATGTTTTGTCCGGTTTTTTCAAATGTATTGATCACCTCTGTCTGGTTTTCTATTTTGGCGGGTTTGAAAATATTTTTGGATGAGTTTTGGCGGGTTTGAAAATATTTTGGCTCTTTGCGCAGAGATGACGGTGCCGGTTGCGGTGCGCTCCGGGGCGCTCCTTCTGCGGAAAGACGCCTGGCAGCGGCACTTGGGACAGCTCCGCGTCTCCGTATTCTGCGTTTCTTGCCTTCTGCATCTCAGCAAAATGCTTTCCCACTAGGTCTAGCAAGGAGAAACTGTGGCAGCTGAGTAGATGTAGCCCGGCCCGCCCTTTGAAGTTGACAAGTTCTTGGCATCTCAGAGCCTCAAGGCAAGAGCAAGGTTCTCTATGGTAGGCTGGGGCAGAACTAGCAGCAAGCAGAGCAAAGTTGTCCAAGAATAGCTTCCATTGGAATGCTAATGGCAATTGAAGAGGCAGGCCAGTGGCAAGCCACTAGCTTCTAGCAGTTTGAAAGTTGCAGACACAGTGCAGGTGTTGTGCGGCTTCCTTCTTGGCCTCCTAGAAGGTGCCGCGCTCTCCGTCTCTTGCTTGCCAATATGTTGCCGTGTTCCTCCTATAATTTGGGTTGTTTTGATTTGTTTTGATGATGTTTTGGCGGGTTTTCGAAATATTTTGGTGGTGTTTTAGAATGTTTTGTTTTCTCTTGTGTTGTTTTTATTGTGTTGGCAGGTTGTGGAATATTTGGATTCATTTTGGCGGGTTTGAAAATATTTTGGCTCTTTGCGCAGAGATGACGGTGCCGGTTGCGGTGCGCTCCGGGGCGCTCCTTCTGCAGAAAGACGCCTGGCAGCGGCACTTGGGACAGCTCCGCGTCTCTGTATTCTGCGTTTCTTGCCTTCTGCATCTCAGCAAAATGCTTTCCCACTAGGTCTAGCAAGGAGAAACTGTGGCAGCTGAGTAGATGTAGCCCGGCCCGCCCTTTGAAGTTGACAAGTTCTTGGCATCTCAGAGCCTCAAGGCAAGAGCAAGGTTCTCTATGGTAGGCTGGGGCAGAACTAGCAGCAAGCAGAGCAAAGTTGTCCAAGAATAGCTTCCATTGAAATGCTAATGGCAATTGAAGAGGCAGGCAAGTGGTAAGCCTTGAAATTCTAGCAGTTAGAAAGATGCAGACAAGGTCCGGGTGTTGTGCGGCTTCACTCTTCGCATCGTAGAAGGTACCGCGCTCTCCGTCTCTCGGATGCGATCAAGCGGCTCTTCGCGCAGAGAGCACTGTGCCGGTCACTGTGCGCTGCGGAGCTCTCTTTCTGCCGAAAGACGCCTGGCAGCGGCACTTAACTTCGGAGAGCTCCGTATCTCCGTATTCTGCATTTCTTGTCTTCTGCGTCTCAGCAAAATGCTTTTCCACTGTGTCTAGCAAGGAGAAACTGTGCCAGCACAGTATACGTGCCCGGACTTGTGTTCTCAATTCCCGAGTTCTCGGCATCTCAAAATCTAAAGGGAAGAGCAAGGTTATCTATGGTAGGCTGGGGCAGAACTAGAAGCAAGCAGAGCAAAGTTGTGCAAGAATACCTTCCTTTCGGATGCTAATGGCAATTGAAGAGGCAGGCAAGTGCTAAGCCTTGAAATTCTAGCAGTTAGAAAGCTGCGGACAAGGTCCGGGTGTTGTGCGGCTTCACTCTTCGCATCGTGGAAGGTACCGCGCTCTCCGTCTCTCGGATGCGATCAAGCGGCTCTTCGCGCAGAGAGCACTGTGCCGGTCACTGTGCGCTGCGGAGCTCTTTTCTGCCGAAAGACGCCTGGCAGCGGAAGCCGCACAACACCTGCACTGTGTCTGCAACTTTCAAACTGCTAGAAGCTAGTGGCTTGCCACTGGCCTGCCTCTTCAATTGCCATTAGCATTCCAATGGAAGCTATTCTTGGACAACTTTGCTCTGCTTGCTGCTAGTTCTGCCCCAGCCTACCATAGAGAACCTTGCTCTTGCCTTGAGGCTCTGAGATGCCAAGAACTTGTCAACTTCAAAGGGCGGGCCGGGCTACATCTACTCAGCTGCCACAGTTTCTCCTTGCTAGACCTAGTGGGAAAGCATTTTGCTGAGATGCAGAAGGCAAGAAACGCAGAATACGGAGACGCGGAGCTGTCCCAAGTGCCGCTGCCAGGCGTCTTTCCGCAGAAGGAGCGCCCCGGAGCGCACCGCAACCGGCACCGTCATCTCTGCGCAAAAAGCCAAAATATTTTAAAACCCGCCAAAACTAATCCAAAAATATTTTCAAACCCGCCAAAATAGAAAACCGGACAGAAGTGATCAATACATTCGAAAAAACCGGACAAAACATGATAAAGCCCACCAAAGCTAATCCAAACACACCAAAAACTGGGCTAAACAGAATCAAAACAAATCAAAACAAATCTAAAACTACTAAAAACCGGCCAAAATATTTCAAAACCCATCAAAACTAATCAAAACCTTCCGAATACCCATTAAAAAACATTCCAAATACCCGCCAAAGGATTTTAAAACCCGCCAAAATGAATCCAAACATTCCAAAACCTGCCAACACAATAAAAACAACTCAAGAGAATACAAAACATTCTAAAACCCAACCAAAACATTCCGAAAACCCACCAAAACATCATCAAAACAAATCAAAACCAACCGAAACATTCTGAAAACCCGCCAAAATGATTTAGACCCGCAAAACTCATCAAAACATTCTGAAAAGATGCCAAAACATTAGAAAACCAGCCAGAACTGATCAAAACATTCAAAAAACTTGGCAAAACATCATAAAAACAAATCAAAACCAACCGAAACATTCCAAAACCAGCCAAAATATTCCGAAATCCGGCCAAAACATCATAAAAACAAATCAAAACCAACCGAAACATTCCAAAAACCCGACAAAATAGTTTAGAACCCGCCAAAACTGATCAAAACATTCTGAAAAGATGCCAAAATGCTATCAAACCAGTAAGAAGTGATCGAAACTTTCAATAACTTGCCAAAACATAATCAAAACAAATGAAAGCAAACCAAAACATTCCAAATACCCACCAAAAGATTTTAAAACCCGCCAAAAGGAATCCAAACATTCCAAAACCTGCCAAGACAATATAAACAACACAAGAGAAAACAAAACATTCTAAAACACCACCAAAACATTCCGAAAACCCGCCAAAACATCATCAAAACAATTCAAAACCAACCAAAAAACAAGTGGAACACGGCAACATATTGGCAAGCAAGAGACGGAGAGCGCGGCACCTTCTAGGAGGCCAAGAAGGAAGCCGCACAACACCTGCACTGTGTCTGCAACTTTCAAACTGCTAGAAGCTAGTGGCTTGCCACTGGCCTGCCTCTTCAATTGCCATTAGCATTCCAATGGAAGCTATTCTTGGACAACTTTGCTCTGCTTGCTGCTAGTTCTGCCCCAGCCTACCATAGAGAACCTTGCTCTTGCCTTGAGGCTCTGAGATGCCAAGAACTTGTCAACTTCAAAGGGCGGGCCGGGCTACATCTACTCAGCTGCCACAGTTTCTCCTTGCTAGACCTAGTGGGAAAGCATTTTGCTGAGATGCAGAAGGCAAGAAACGCAGAATACGGAGACGCGGAGCTGTCCCAAGTGCCGCTGCCAGGCGTCTTTCCGCAGAAGGAGCGCCCCGGAGCGCACCGCAACCGGCACCGTCATCTCTGCGCAAAAAGCCAAAATATTTTCAAACCCGCCAAAACTAATCCAAAAATATTTTCAAACCCGCCAAAATAGAAAACCGGACGGAAGTCATCAATACATTCGAAAAAACCTGACAAAACATGATCAAGCCCACCAAAGCTAATCCAAACACACCAAAAACTGGGCTAAACAGAATCAAAACAAATCAAAACAAATCGAAACCTTCTAAAAACCCGCCAAAATATTTCAAAACCCGTCAAAACTAATCAAAACCTTCCGAATACCCATTAAAAAACATTCCAAATACCCGCCAAAAGATTTTAAAACCCGCCAAAAGGAATCCAAACATTCCAAAACCTGCCAACACAATAAAAACAAATCAAGAGAATACAAAACATTCTAAAACCCAACGAAAACATTCCGAAAACCCACCAAAACATCATAAAAACAAATCAAAACCAACCAAAACATTCTGAAAACCCGCCAAAATGATTTAGACCCGCAAAACTCATCAAAACATTCTGAAAAGATGCCAAAACATTAGAAAACCAGCCTGAACGGATCAAAACATTCAAAAAACTTGGCAAAACATCATAAAAACAAATCAAAACCAACCGAAACATTCCAAAAACCAGCCAAAATATTCCGAAATCTGGCCAAAACATCATAAAAACAAATCAAAACCAACCAAAACATTCTGAAAACGCGCCAAAATGATTTAGACCCGCAAAACTCATCAAAACATTCTGAAAAGATGCCAAAACATTAGAAAACCAGCCTGAACTGATCAAAACATTCAAAAAACTTGGCAATACATCATAAAAACAAATCAAAACCAACCGAAACATTCCAAAAACCCGACAAAATAGTTTAGAACCCGCCAAAACTGATCAAAACATTCTGAAAAGATGCCAAAATACTATCAAACCAGTCTGAAGTGATTGAAACTTTCAATAACTTGCCAAAACATAATCAAAACAAATGAAAGCAAACCAAAACATTCCAAATACCCGCCAAAAGATTTTAAAACCCGCCAAAAGGAATCCAAACATTCCAAAACCTGCCAAGACAATATAAACAACACAAGAGAAAACAAAACATTCTAAAACACCACCAAAACATTCCGAAAACCCGCCAAAACATCATCAAAACAATTCAAAACCAACCAAAAAACAAGTGGAACACGGCAACATATTGGCAAGCAAGAGACGGAGAGCGCGGCACTTTCTAGGAGGCCAAGAAGGAAGCCGCACAACACCTGCACTGTGTCTGCAACTTTCAAACTGCTAGAAGCTAGTGGCTTGCCACTGGCCTGCCTCTTCAATTGCCATTAGCATTCCAATGGAAGCTATTCTTGGACAACTTTGCTCTGCTTGCTGCTAGTTCTGCCCCAGCCTACCATAGAGAACCTTGCTCTTGCCTTGAGGCTCTGAGATGCCAAGAACTTGTCAACTTCAAAGGGCGGGCCGGGCTACATCTACTCAGCTGCCACAGTTTCTCCTTGCTAGACCTAGTGGGAAAGCATTTTGCTGAGATGCAGAAGGCAAGAAACGCAGAATACGGAGACGCGGAGCTGTCCCAAGTGCCGCTGCCAGGCGTCTTTCCGCAGAAGGAGCGCCCCGGAGCGCACCGCAACCGGCACCGTCATCTCTGCGCAAAAAGCCAAAATATTTTCAAACCCGCCAAAACTAATCCAAAAATATTTTCAAACCCGCCAAAATAGAAAACCGGACGGAAGTGATCAATACATTCGAAAAAACCTGACAAAACATGATCAAGCCCACCAAAGCTAATCCAAACACACCAAAAACTGGGCTAAACAGAATCAAAACAAATCAAAACAAATCTAAAACTACTAAAAACCCGCCAAAATATTTCAAAACCCATCAAAACTAATCAAAACCTTCCGAATACCCATTAAAAAACATTCCAAATACCCGCCAAAATATTTTAAAACCCGCCAAAATGAATCCAAACATTCCAAAACCTGCCAACACAATAAAAACAACTCAAGAGAATACAAAACATTCTAAAACCCAACCAAAACATTCCGAAAACCCACCACAACATCATCAAAACAAATCAAAACCAACCAAAACATTCTGAAAACCCGCCAAAATGATTTAGACCCGCAAAACTCATCAAAACATTCTGAAAAGATGCCAAAACATTAGAAAACCAGCCTGAACTGATCAAAACATTCAAAAAACCCGCCAAAACATCATAAAAACAAATCAAAACCAACCGAAACATTCCAAAAACCCGACAAAATAGTTTAGAACCCGCCAAAACTGATCAAAACATTCTGAAAAGATGCCAAAATGCTATCAAACCAGTAAGAAGTGATCGAAACTTTCAATAACTTGCCAAAACATAATCAAAACAAATGAAAGCAAACCAAAACATTCCAAATACCCACCAAAAGATTTTAAAACCCGCCAAAAGGAATCCAAATGTTCCAAAATCTGCCAAGACAATATAAACAACACAAGAGAAAACAAAACATTCTAAAACACCACCAAAACATTCCGAAAACCCGCCAAAACATCATCAAAACAATTCAAAACCAACCAAAAAACAAGTGGAACACGGCAACATATTGGCAAGCAAGAGACGGAGAGCGCGGCACCTTCTAGGAGGCCAAGAAGGAAGCCGCACAACACCTGCACTGTGTCTGCAACTTTCAAACTGCTAGAAGCTAGTGGCTTGCCACTGGCCTGCCTCTTCAATTGCCATTAGCATTCCAATGGAAGCTATTCTTGGACAACTTTGCTCTGCTTGCTGCTAGTTCTGCCCCAGCCTACCATAGAGAACCTTGCTCTTGCCTTGAGGCTCTGAGATGCCAAGAACTTGTCAACTTCAAAGGGCGGGCCGGGCTACATCTACTCAGCTGCCACAGTTTCTCCTTGCTAGACCTAGTGGGAAAGCATTTTGCTGAGATGCAGAAGGCAAGAAACGCAGAATACGGAGACGCGGAGCTGTCCCAAGTGCCGCTGCCAGGCGTCTTTCCGCAGAAGGAGCGCCCCGGAGCGCACCGCAACCGGCACCGTCATCTCTGCGCAAAAAGCCGAAATATTTTCAAACCCGCCAAAACTAATCCAAAAATATTTTCAAACCCGCCAAAATAGAAAACCGGACGGAAGTCATCAATACATTCGAAAAAACCTGACAAAACATGATCAAGCCCACCAAAGCTAACCCAAACACACCAAAAACTGGGCTAAACAGAATCAAAACAAATCAAAACAAATCGAAACCTTCTAAAAACCCGCCAAAATATTTCAAAACCCGTCAAAACTAATCAAAACCTTCCGAATACCCATTAAAAAACATTCCAAATACCCGCCAAAAGATTTTAAAACCCGCCAAAAGGAATCCAAACATTCCAAAACCTGCCAACACAATAAAAACAAATCAAGAGAATACAAAACATTCTAAAACCCAACCAAAACATTCCGAAAACCCACCAAAACATCATAAAAACAAATCAAAACCAACCAAAACATTCTGAAAACCCGCCAAAATGATTTAGACCCGCAAAACTCATCAAAACATTCTGAAAAGATGCCAAAACATTAGAAAACCAGCCTGAACTGATCAAAACATTCAAAAAACTTGGCAATACATCATAAAAACAAATCAAAACCAACCGAAACATTCCAAAAACCCGACAAAATAGTTTAGAACCCGCCAAAACTGATCAAAACATTCTGAAAAGATGCCAAAATACTATCAAACCAGTCTGAAGTGATTGAAACTTTCAATAACTTGCCAAAACATAATCAAAAGAAATGAAAGCAAACCAAAACATTCCAAATACCCGCCAAAATATTTTAAAACCCGCCAAAAGGAATCCAAACATTCCAAAACCTGCCAAGACAATATAAACAACACAAGAGAAAACAAAACATTCTAAAACACCACCAAAACATTCCGAAAACCCGCCAAAACATCATCAAAACAATTCAAAACCAACCAAAAAACAAGTGGAACACGGCAACATATTGGCAAGCAAGAGACGGAGAGCGCGGCACCTTCTAGGAGGCCAAGAAGGAAGCCGCACAACACCTGCACTGTGTCTGCAACTTTCAAACTGCTAGAAGCTAGTGGCTTGCCACTGGCCTGCCTCTTCAATTGCCATTAGCATTCCAATGGAAGCTATTCTTGGACAACTTTGCTCTGCTTGCTGCTAGTTCTGCCCCAGCCTACCATAGAGAACCTTGCTCTTCCCTTGAGGCTCTGAGATGCCAAGAACTTGTCAACTTCAAAGGGCGGGCCGGGCTACATCTACTCAGCTGCCACAGTTTCTCCTTGCTAGACCTAGTGGGAAAGCATTTTGCTGAGATGCAGAAGGCAAGAAACGCAGAATACGGAGACGCGGAGCTGTCCCAAGTGCCGCTGCCAGGCGTCTTTCCGCAGAAGGAGCGCCCCGGAGCGCACCGCAACCGGCACCGTCATCTCTGCGCAAAAAGCCAAAATATTTTCAAACCCGCCAAAACTAATCCAAAAATATTTTCAAACCCGCCAAAATAGAAAACCGGACAGAAGTGATCAATACATTCGAAAAAACCGGACAAAACATGATCAAGCCCACCAAAGCTAATCCAAACACACCAAAAACTGGGCTAAACAGAATCAAAACAAATCAAAACAAATCTAAAACTACTAAAAACCCGCCAAAATATTTCAAAACCCATCAAAACTAATCAAAACCTTCCGAATACCCATTAAAAAACATTCCAAATACCCGCCAAAATATTTTAAAACCCGCCAAAATGAATCCAAACATTCCAAAACCTGCCAACACAATAAAAACAACTCAAGAGAATACAAAACATTCTAAAACCCAACCAAAACATTCCGAAAACCCACCAAAACATCATCAAAACAAATCAAAACCAACCAAAACATTCTGAAAACCCGCCAAAATGATTTAGACCCGCAAAACTCATCAAAACATTCTGAAAAGATGCAAAAACATTAGAAAACCAGCCTGAACGGATCAAAACATTCAAAAAAATTGGCAAAACATCGTAAAAACAAATCAAAACCAACCAAAACATTCCAAAAACCAGCCAAAATATTCCGAAATCCGGCCAAAACATCATAAAAACAAATCAAAACCAACCAAAACATTCCAAAAACCCGACAAAATAGTTTAGAATCCGCCAAAACTGATCAAAACATTCTGAAAAGATGCCAAAATACTATCAAACCAGTCTGAAGTGATTGAAACATTCAATAACTTGGCAAAACATAATCAAAACAAATGAAAGCAAACCAAAACATTCCAAATACCCGCCAAAATATTTTAAAACCCGCCAAAAGGAATCCAAACAATCCAAAACCTGCCAAGACAATATAAACAACACAAGAGAAAACAAAACATTCTAAAACACCACCAAAACATTCCGAAAACCCGCCAAAACATCATCAAAACAAATCAAAATCAACCATAAAACAAGTGGAACACGGCTACATATTGGCAAGCAAGAGACGGAGAACGCGGCACCTTCTAGGAGGCCAAGAAGGAAGCCGCACAACACCTGCACTGTGTCTGCAACTTTCAAACTGCTAAAAGCTAGTGGCTTGCCACTGGCCTGCCTCTTCAATTGCCATTAGCATTCCAATGGAAGCTATTCTTGGACAACTTTGCTCTGCTTGCTGCTAGTTCTGCCCCAGCCTACCATAGAGAACCTTGCTCTTGCCTTGAGGCTCTGAGATACCAAGAACTTGTCAACTTCAAAGGGCGGGCCGGGCTACATCTACTCAGCTGCCACAGTTTCTCCTTGCTAGACCTAGTGGGAAAGCATTTTGCTGAGATGCAGAAGGCAAGAAACGCAGAATACGGAGACGCGGAGCTGTCCCAAGTGCCGCTGCCAGGCGTCTTTCCGCAGAAGGAGCGCCCCGGAGCGCACCGCAACCGGCACCGTCATCTCTGCGCAAAAAGCCAAAATATTTTCAAACCCGCCAAAACTAATCCAAAAATATTTTCAAACCCGCCAAAATAGAAAACCGGACGGAAGTCATCAATACATTCGAAAAAACCTGACAAAACATGATCAAGCCCACCAAAGCTAATCCAAACACACCAAAACTGGGCTAAACAGAATCAAAACAAATCTAAACCTTCTAAAAACCTGCCAAAATATTTCAAAACCCGTCAAAACTAATCAAAACCTTCCGAATACCCGCCAAAACATTCCAAATACCCACCAAAAGATTTTAAAACCCGCCAAAAGGAATCCAAACATTCCAAAACCTGCCAACACAATAAAAACAACTCAAGAGAATACAAAACATTCTAAAACCCAACCAAAACATTCCGAAAACCCACCTAAACATCATCAAAACAAACCAAAACCAACCAAAACATTCTGAAAACCCGCCAAAATGATTTAGACCCACAAAACTCATCAAAACATCCTGAAAAGATGCCAAAACATTAGAAAATCAGCCTGAACTGATCAGAACATTCAAAAAATTTGGCAAAACATCATAAAAACAAATCAAAACCAACCGAAACATTCCAAAAACCAGCCAAAATATTCCGAAATCCGGCCAAAACATCATAAAAACAAATCAAAACCAACCGAAACATTCCAAAAACCCGACAAAATAGTTTAGAACCCGCCAAAACTGATCAAAACATTCTGAAAAGATGCCAAAATACTAGAAAACCAGTCTGAAGTGATCAAAACATTCAATAACTTGCCAAAACATAATCAAAACAAATGAAAGCAAACCAAAACATTCCAAATACCCGCCAAAAGATTTTAAAACCCGCCAAAATGAATCCAAACATTCCAAAACTTGCCAACACAATAAAAACAAGTCAAGAGAATACAAAACATTCTAAAACCCAACCAAACCATTCCGAAAACCCACCAAAACATCATAAAAACAAATCAAAACCAACCGAAACATTCCAAAAACCCAACAAAATAGTTTAGAACCCGCCAAAACTGATCAAATCATTCTGAAAAGATGCCAAAATACTAGAAAACCAGTCAGAAGTGATCGAAACATTCAATAACTTGCCAAAACATAATCAAAACAAATGAAAGCAAACCAAAACATTCCAAATACCCGCCAAAATATTTTAAAACCCGCCAAAAGGAATCCAAATGTTCCAAAACCTGCCAAGAAAATATAAACAACACAAGAGAAAACAAAACATTCTAAAACACCACCAAAACATTCCGAAAACCCGCCAAAACATCATCAAAACAATTCAAAACCAACCAAAAAATAAGAGGAACACGGCAACATATTGGCAAGCAAGAGACGGAGAACGCGGCACCTTCTAGGAGGCCAAGAAGGAAGCCGCACAACACCTGCACTGTGTCTGCAACTTTCAAACTGCTAGAAGCTAGTGGCTTGCCACTGGCCTGCCTCTTCAATTGCCATTAGCATTCCAATGGAAGCTATTCTTGGACAACTTTGCTCTGCTTGCTGCTAGTTCTGCCCCAGCCTACCATAGAGAACCTTGCTCTTCCCTTGAGGCTCTGAGATGCCAAGAACTTGTCAACTTCAAAGGGCGGGCCGGGCTACATCTACTCAGCTGCCACAGTTTCTCCTTGCTAGACCTAGTGGGAAAGCATTTTGCTGAGATGCAGAAGGCAAGAAACGCAGAATACGGAGACGCGGAGCTGTCCCAAGTGCCGCTGCCAGGCGTCTTTCCGCAGAAGGAGCGCCCCGGAGCGCACCGCAACCGGCACCGTCATCTCTGCGCAAAGAGCCAAAATATTTTAAAACCCGCCAAAACTAATCCAAAAATATTTTCAAACGCACCAAAATAGAAAACCGGACGGAAGTGATCAATACATTCGAAAAAACCTGACAAAACATGATCAAGCCCACCAAAGCTAATCCAAACACACCAAAAACTGGGCTAAACAGAATCAAAACAAATCAAAACAAATCTAAACCTTGTAAAAACCCGCCAAAATATTTCAAAACCCGTCAAAACTAATCAAAACATTCCGAATACCCATTAAAAAACATTCCAAATACCCGCCAAAAGATTTTAAAACCCGCCAAAAGGAATCCAAACATTCCAAAACCTGCCAACACAATAAAAACAACTCAAGAGAATACAAAACATTCTAAAACCCAACCAAAACATTCCGAAAACCCACCTAAACATCATAAAAACAAATCAAAACCAACCAAAATATTCTGAAAACCCGCCAAAATGATTTAGACCCGCAAAACTCATCAAAACATTCTGAAAAGATGCCAAAACATTAGAAAACCAGCCTGAACTGATCAAAACATTCAAAAAACTTGGCAATACATCATAAAAACAAATCAAAACCAACCGAAACATTCCAAAAACCCGACAAAATAGTTTAGAACCCGCCAAAACTGATCAAAACATTCTGAAAAGATGCCAAAATACTAGAAAACCAGTCTGAAGTGATCGAAACTTTCAATAACTTGCCAAAACATAATCAAAACAAATGAAAGCAAACCAAAACATTCCAAATACCCACCAAAATATTTTAAAACCCGCCAAAAGGAATCCAAATGTTCCAAAATCTGCCAAGAAAATATAAACAACACAAGAGAAAACATTCTAAAACACCACCAAAACATTCCGAAAACCCGCCAAAACATCATCAAAACAATTCAAAACCAACCAAAAAATAAGAGGAACACGGCAACATATTGGCAAGCAAGAGACGGAGAACGCGGCACCTTCTAGGAGGCCAAGAAGGAAGCCGCACAACACCTGCACTGTGTCTGCAACTTTCAAACTGCTAGAAGCTAGTGGCTTGCCACTGGCCTGCCTCTTCAATTGCCATTAGCATTCCAATGGAAGCTATTCTTGGACAACTTTGCTCTGCTTGCTGCTAGTTCTGCCCCAGCCTACCATAGAGAACCTTGCTCTTGCCTTGAGGCTCTGAGATGCCAAGAACTTGTCAACTTCAAAGGGCGGGCCGGGCTACATCTACTCAGCTGCCACAGTTTCTCCTTGCTAGACCTAGTGGGAAAGCATTTTGCTGAGATGCAGAAGGCAAGAAACGCAGAATACGGAGACGCGGAGCTGTCCCAAGTGCCGCTGCCAGGCGTCTTTCCGCAGAAGGAGCGCCCCGGAGCGCACTGCAACCGGCACCGTCATCTCTGCGCAAAGAGCCAAAATATTTTAAAACCCGCCAAAACTAATCCAAAAATATTTTCAAACCCGCCAAAATAGAAAACCAGACAGAAGTGATCAATACATTCGAAAAAACCTGACAAAACATGATCAAGCCCACCAAAGCTAATCCAAACACACCAAAAACTGGGCTAAACAGAATCAAAACAAATCAAAACAAATCTAAAACTTCTAAAAACCCGCCAAAATATTTCAAAACCCGTCAAAACTAATCAAAACATTCCGAATACCCATTAAAAAACATTCCAAATACCCGCCAAAAGATTTTAAAACCCGCCAAAAGGAATCCAAACATTCCAAAACCTGCCAACACAATAAAAACAACTCAAGAGAATACAAAACATTCTAATACCCAACCAAAACATTCCGAAAACCCACCTAAACATCATAAAAACAAATCAAAACCAACCGAAACATTCTGAAAACCCGCCAAAATGATTTAGACCCCCAAAACTGATCAAAACATTCTGAAAAGATGCCAAAACATTAGAAAACCAGCCTGAACGGATCAAAACATTCAAAAAACTTGGCAAAACATCATAAAAACAAATCAAAACCAACCGAAACATTCCAAAAACCAGCCAAAATATTCCGAAATCTGGCCAAAACATCATAAAAACAAATCAAAACCAACCGAAACATTCTGAAAACGCGCCAAAATGATTTAGACCCGCAAAACTCATCAAAACATTCTGAAAAGATGCCAAAACATTAGAAAACCAGCCTGAACTGATCAAAACATTCAAAAAACTTGGCAATACATCATAAAAACAAATCAAAACCAACCGAAACATTCCAAAAACCCGACAAAATAGTTTAGAACCCGCCAAAACTGATCAAAACATTCTGAAAAGATGCCAAAATACTAGAAAACCAGTCTGAAGTGATCGAAACTTTCAATAACTTGCCAAAACATCATCAAAACAAATGAAAGCAAACCAAAACATTCCAAATACCCACCAAAATATTTTAAAACCCGCCAAAAGGAATCCAAATGTTCCAAAATCTGCCAAGAAAATATAAACAACACAGGAGAAAACATTCTAAAACACCACCAAAACATTCCGAAAACCCGCCAAAACATCATCAAAACAAATCAAAACCAACCAAAAAATAAGAGGAACACGGCAACATATTGGCAAGCAAGAGACGGAGAACGCGGCACCTTCTAGGAGGCCAAGAAGGAAGCCGCACAACACCTGCACTGTGTCTGCAACTTTCAAACTGCTAGAAGCTAGTGGCTTGCCACTGGCCTGCCTCTTCAATTGCCATTAGCATTCCAATGGAAGCTATTCTTGGACAACTTTGCTCTGCTTGCTGCTAGTTCTGCCCCAGCCTACCATAGAGAACCTTGCTCTTCCCTTGAGGCTCTGAGATGCCAAGAACTTGTCAACTTCAAAGGGCGGGCCGGGCTACATCTACTCAGCTGCCACAGTTTCTCCTTGCTAGACCTAGTGGGAAAGCATTTTGCTGAGATGCAGAAGGCAAGAAACGCAGAATACGGAGACGCGGAGCTGTCCCAAGTGCCGCTGCCAGGCGTCTTTCCGCAGAAGGAGCGCCCCGGAGCGCACCGCAACCGGCACCGTCATCTCTGCGCAAAAAGCCAAAATATTTTCAAACCCGCCAAAACTAATCCAAAAATATTTTCAAACCCGCCAAAATAGAAAACCAGACAGAAGTGATCAATACATTCGAAAAAACCTGACAAAACATGATCAAGCCCACCAAAGCTAATCCAAACACACCAAAACTGGGCTAAACAGAATCAAAACAAATCAAAACAAATCTAAAACTTCTAAAAACCCGCCAAAATATTTCAAAACCCGTCAAAACTAATCAAAACATTCCGAATACCCATTAAAAAACATTCCAAATACCCGCCAAAATATTTTAAAACCCGCCAAAAGGAATGCAAACATTCCAAAACCTGCCAACACAATAAAAACAACTCAAGAGAATACAAAACATTCTAAAACCCAACCAAAACATTCCGAAAACCCACCTAAACATCATCAAAACAAATCAAAACCAACCGAAACATTCTGAAAACCCGCCAAAATGATTTAGACCCGCAAAACTCATCAAAACATTCTGAAAAGATGCCAAAACATTAGAAAACCAGCCTGAACTGATCAAAACATTCAAAAAACTTGGCAATACATCATAAAAACAAGTCAAAACCAACCGAAACATTCCAAAAACCCGACAAAATAGTTTAGAACCCGCCAAAACTGATCAAAACATTCTGAAAAGATGCCAAAATACTATCAAACCACTAAGAAGTGATCAAAACATTCAATAACTTGCCAAAACATAATCAAAACAAATGAAAGCAAACCAAAACATTCCAAATACCCGCCAAAATATTTTAAAACCCGCCAAAAGGAATCCAAACATTCCAAAACCTGCCAAGACAATATAAACAACACAAGAGAAAACAAAACGTTCTAAAACACCACCAAAACATTCCGAAAACCCGCCAAAACATCATCAAAACAATTCAAAACCAACCAAAAAATAAGAGGAACACGGCAACATATTGGCAAGCAAGAGACGGAGAGTGCGGCACCTTCTAGGAGGCCAAGAAGGAAGCCGCACAACACCTGCACTGTGTCTGCAACTTTCAAACTGCTAGAAGCTAGTGGCTTGCCACTGGCCTGCCTCTTCAATTGCCATTAGCATTCCAATGGAAGCTATTCTTGGACAACTTTGCTCTGCTTGCTGCTAGTTCTGCCCCAGCCTACCATAGAGAACCTTGCTCTTCCCTTGAGGCTCTGAGATGCCAAGAACTTGTCAACTTCAAAGGGCGGGCCGGGCTACATCTACTCAGCTGCCACAGTTTCTCCTTGCTAGACCTAGTGGGAAAGCATTTTGCTGAGATGCAGAAGGCAAGAAACGCAGAATACGGAGACGCGGAGCTGTCCCAAGTGCTGCTGCCAGGCGTCTTTCCTCAGAAGGAGCGCCCCGGAGCGCACCGCAACCGGCACCGTCATCTCTGCGCAAAGAGCCAAAATATTTTCAAACCCGCCAAAACTAATCCAAAAATATTTTCAAACCCGCCAAAATAGAATACCGGACAGAAGTGATCAATACATTCGAAAAAACCTGACAAAACATGATAAAGCCCACCAAAGCTAATCCAAACACACCAAAAACTGGCCAAACAGAATCAGAACAAATCAAAACAAATCTAAACCTTCTAAAAACCCGCCAAAATATTTCAAAACCCGTCAAAACTAATCAAAACCTACCGAATACCCGCCAAAACATTCCAAATACCCGCCAAAAGATTTTAAAACCCGCCAAAAGGAATCCAAATATTCCAAAACCTGCCAACACAATAAAAACAACTCAAGAGAATACAAAACATTCTAAAACCCAACCAAAACATTCCGAAAACCCACCAAAACATCATAAAAACAAATCAAAACCAACCAAAACATTCCGAAAACCCGCCAAAATGATTTAGACCCGCAAAACTCATCAAAACATTCTGAAAAGATGCCAAAACATTAGAAAACCAGCCTGAACTGATCAAAACATTCAAAAAAATTGGCAAAACATCATAAAAACAAATCAAAACCAACCGAAACATTCCAAAAACCAGCCAAAATATTCTGAAATCCGGCCAAAACATCATAAAAACAAATCAAAACCAACCGAAACATTCCAAAAACCCGACAAAATAGTTTAGAACCCGCCAAAACTGATCAAAACATTCTGAAAAGATGCCAAAATACTAGAAAACCAGTCTGAAGTGATCAAAACATTCAATAACTTGCCAAAACATAATCAAAACAAATGAAAGCAAACCAAAACATTCCAAATACCCGCCAAAATATTTTAAAACCCGCCAAAAGGAATCCAAACATTCCAAAACCTGCCAAGAAAATATAAACAACACAAGAGAAAACAAAACGTTCTAAAACACCACCAAAACATTCCGAAAACCCGCCAAAACATCATCAAAACAATTCAAAACCAACCAAAAAATAAGAGGAACACGGCAACATATTGGCAAGCAAGAGACGGAGAACGCGGCACCTTCTAGGAGGCCAAGAAGGAAGCCGCACAACACCTGCACTGTGTCTGCAACTTTCAAACTGCTAGAAGCTAGTGGCTTGCCACTGGCCTGCCTCTTCAATTGCCATTAGCATTCCAATGGAAGCTATTCTTGGACAACTTTGCTCTGCTTGCTGCTAGTTCTGCCCCAGCCTAGCATAGAGAACCTTGCTCTTCCCTTGAGGCTCTGAGATGCCAAGAACTTGTCAACTTCAAAGGGCGGGCCGGGCTACATCTACTCAGCTGCCACAGTTTCTCCTTGCTAGACCTAGTGGGAAAGCATTTTGCTGAGATGCAGAAGGCAAGAAACGCAGAATACGGAGACGCGGAGCTGTCCCAAGTGCCGCTGCCAGGCGTCTTTCCGCAGAAGGAGCGCCCCGGAGCGCACCGCAACCGGCACCGTCATCTCTGCGCAAAGAGCCAAAATATTTTAAAACCCGCCAAAACTAATCCAAAAATATTTTCAAACCCGCCAAAATAGAAAACCAGACAGAAGTGATCAATACATTCGAAAAAACCTGACAAAACATGATCAAGCCCAGCAAAGCTAATCCAAACACACCAAAAACTGGGCTAAACAGAATCAAAACAAATCAAAACAAATCGAAACCTTCTAAAAACCCGCCAAAATATTTCAAAACCCGTCAAAACTAATCAAAAACTTCCGAATACCCATTATAAAACATTCCAAATACCCGCCAAAAGATTTTAAAACCCGCCAAAATGAATCCAAACATTCCAAAACCTGCCAACACAATAAAAACAACTCAAGAGAATACAAAACATTCTAAAACCCAACCAAAACATTCCGAAAACCCACCTAAACATCATAAAAACAAATCAAAACCAACCGAAACATTCTGAAAACCCGCCAAAATGATTTAGACCCGCAAAACTCATCAAAACATTCTGAAAAGATGCCAAAACATAAGAAAATCAGCCTGAACTGATCAAAACATTCAAAAAACTTGGCAAAACATCATAAAAACAAATCAAAACCAACCGAAACATTCCAAAAACCAGCCAAAATATTCCGAAATCCGGCCAAAACATCATAAAAACAAATCAAAACCAACCGAAACATTCCAAAAACCCGACAAAATAGTTTAGAGCCCGCCAAAACTGATCAAAACATTCTGAAAAGATGCCAAAATACTAGAAAACCAGTCTGAAGTGATCGAAACTTTCAATAACTTGCCAAAACATAATCAAAACAAATGAAAGCAAACCAAAACATTCCAAATACCCGGCAAAATATTTTAAAACCCGCCAAAAGGAATCCAAATGTTCCAAAACCTGCCAAGAAAATATAAACAACACAAGAGAAAACAAAACATTCTAAAACACCACCAAAACATTCCGAAAACCCGCCAAAACATCATCAAAACAATTCAAAACCAACCAAAAAATAAGAGGAACATGGCAACATATTGTCAAGCAAGAGACGGAGAACGCGGCACCTTCTAGGAGGCCAAGAAGGAAGCCGCACAACACCTGCACTGTGTCTGCAACTTTCAAACTGCTAGAAGCTAGTGGCTTGCCACTGGCCTGCCTCTTCAATTGCCATTAGCATTCCAATGGAAGCTATTCTTGGACAACTTTGCTCTGCTTGCTGCTAGTTCTGCCCCAGCCTACCATAGAGAACCTTGCTCTTGCCTTGAGGCTCTGAGATGCCAAGAACTTGTCAACTTCAAAGGGCGGGCCGGGCTACATCTACTCAGCTGCCACAGTTTCTCCTTGCTAGACCTAGTGGGAAAGCATTTTGCTGAGATGCAGAAGGCAAGAAACGCAGAATACGGAGACGCGGAGCTGTCCCAAGTGCCGCTGCCAGGCGTCTTTCCGCAGAAGGAGCGCCCTGGAGCGCACCGCAACCGGCACCGTCATCTCTGCGCAAAGAGCCAAAATATTTTAAAACCCGCCAAAACTAATCCAAAAATATTTTCAAACGCACCAAAATAGAAAACCGGACGGAAGTGATCAATACATTCGAAAAAACCTGACAAAACATGATCAAGCCCACCAAAGCTAATCCAAACACACCAAAAACTGGGCTAAACAGAATCAAAACAAATCGAAACCTTCTAAAAACCCGCCAAAATATTTCAAAACCCGTCAAAACTAATCAAAACCTTCCGAATACCCGCCAAAACATTCCAAATACCCGCCAAAAGATTTTAAAACCCGCCAAAAGGAATCCAAACATTCCAAAACCTGCCAACACAATAAAAACAACTCAAGAGAATACAAAACATTCTAAAACCCAACCAAAACATTCCGAAAACCCACCTAAACATCATAAAAACAAATCAAAACCAACCAAAACATTCTGAAAACCCGCCAAAATGATTTAGACCCGCAAAACTCATCAAAACATTCTGAAAAGATGCCAAAACATTAGAAAACCAGCCTGAACTGATCAAAACATTCAAAAAACTTGGCAATACATCATAAAAACAAGTCAAAACCAACCGAAACATTCCAAAAACCCGACAAAATAGTTTAGAACCCGCCAAAACTGATCAAAACATTCTGAAAAGATGCCAAAATACTATCAAACCACTAAGAAGTGATCAAAACATTCAATAACTTGCCAAAACATAATCAAAACAAATGAAAGCAAACCAAAACATTCCAAATACCCGCCAAAATATTTTAAAACCCGCCAAAAGGAATCCAAACATTCCAAAACCTGCCAAGACAATATAAACAACACAAGAGAAAACAAAACATTCTAAAACACCACCAAAACATTCCGAAAACCCGCCAAAACATCATCAAAACAATTCAAAACCAACCAAAAAATAAGAGGAACACGGCAACATATTGGCAAGCAAGAGACGGAGAACGCGGCACCTTCTAGGAGGCCAAGAAGGAAGCCGCACAACACCTGCACTGTGTCTGCAACTTTCAAACTGCTAGAAGCTAGTGGCTTGCCACTGGCCTGCCTCTTCAATTGCCATTAGCATTCCAATGGAAGCTATTCTTGGACAACTTTGCTCTGCTTGCTGCTAGTTCTGCCCCAGCCTACCATAGAGAACCTTGCTCTTGCCTTGAGGCTCTGAGATGCCAAGAACTTGTCAACTTCAAAGGGCGGGCCGGGCTACATCTACTCAGCTGCCACAGTTTCTCCTTGCTAGACCTAGTGGGAAAGCATTTTGCTGAGATGCAGAAGGCAAGAAACGCAGAATACGGAGACGCGGAGCTGTCCCAAGTGCCGCTGCCAGGCGTCTTTCCGCAGAAGGAGCGCCCTGGAGCGCACCGCAACCGGCACCGTCATCTCTGCGCAAAGAGCCAAAATATTTTAAAACCCGCCAAAACTAATCCAAAAATATTTTCAAACCCGCCAAAATAGAAAACCAGACAGAAGTCATCAATACATTCGAAAAAACCTGACAAAACATGATCAAGCCCACCAAAGCTAATCCAAACACACCAAAAACTGGGCTAAACAGAATCAAAACAAATCAAAACAAATCGAAACCTTCTAAAAACCGGCCAAAATATTTCAAAACCCGTCAAAACTAATCAAAACCTTCCGAATACCCGCCAAAACATTCCAAATACCCGCCAAAAGATTTTAAAACCCGCCAAAAGGAATCCAAACATTCCAAAACCTGCCAACACAATAAAAACAACTCAAGAGAATACAAAACATTCTAAAACCCAACCAAAACATTCCGAAAACCCACCTAAACATCATCAAAACAAATCAAAACCAACCAAAACATTCTGAAAACCCGCCAAAATGATTTAGACCCGCAAAACTCATCAAAACATTCTGAAAAGATGCCAAAACATTAGAAAACCAGCCTGAACTGATCAAAACATTCAAAAAACTTGGCAATACATCATAAAAACAAATCAAAACCAACCGAAACATTCCAAAAACCCGACAAAATAGTTTAGAACCCGCCAAAACTGATCAAAACATTCTGAAAAGATGCCAAAATACTATCAAACCACTAAGAAGTGATCAAAACATTCAATAACTTGCCAAAACATAATCAAAACAAATGAAAGCAAACCAAAACATTCCAAATACCCACCAAAAGATTTTAAAACCCGCCAAAAGGAATCCAAACATTCCAAAACCTGCCAAGACAATATAAACAACACAAGAGAAAACAAAACATTCTAAAACACCACCAAAACATTCCGAAAACCCGCCAAAACATCATCAAAACAATTCAAAACCAACCAAAAAACAAGTGGAACACGGCAACATATTGGCAAGCAAGAGACGGAGAGCGCGGCACCTTCTAGGAGGCCAAGAAGGAAGCCGCACAACACCTGCACTGTGTCTGCAACTTTCAAACTGCTAGAAGCTAGTGGCTTGCCACTGGCCTGCCTCTTCAATTGCCATTAGCATTCCAATGGAAGCTATTCTTGGACAACTTTGCTCTGCTTGCTGCTAGTTCTGCCCCAGCCTACCATAGAGAACCTTGCTCTTGCCTTGAGGCTCTGAGATGCAAAGAACTTGTCAACTTCAAAGGGCGGGCCGGGCTACATCTACTCAGCTGCCACAGTTTCTCCTTGCTAGACCTAGTGGGAAAGCATTTTGCTGAGATGCAGAAGGCAAGAAACGCAGAATACGGAGACGCGGAGCTGTCCCAAGTGCCGCTGCCAGGCGTCTTTCCGCAGAAGGAGCGCCCTGGAGCGCACCGCAACCGGCACCGTCATCTCTGCGCAAAGAGCCAAAATATTTTAAAACCCGCCAAAACTAATCCAAAAATATTTTCAAACCCGCCAAAATAGAAAACCAGACAGAAGTCATCAATACATTCGAAAAAACCTGACAAAACATGATCAAGCCCACCAAAGCTAATCCAAACACACCAAAAACTGGGCTAAACAGAATCAAAACAAATCAAAACAAATCTAAACCTTCTAAAAACCCGCCAAAATATTTCAAAACCCGTCAAAACTAATCAAAACCTTCCGAATACCCGCCAAAACATTCCAAATAACCGCCAAAAGATTTTAAAACCCGCCAAAAGGAATCCAAACATTCCAAAACCTGCCAACACAATAAAAACAACTCAAGAGAATACAAAACATTCTAAAACCCAACCAAAACATTCCGAAAACCCACCTAAACATCATAAAAACAAATCAAAACCAACCGAAACATTCTGAAAACCCGCCAAAATGATTTAGACCCGCAAAACTCATCAAAACATTCTGAAAAGATGCCAAAACATTAGAAAACCAGCCTGAACTGATCAAAACATTCAAAAAACTTGGCAATACATCATAAAAACAAATCAAAACCAACCGAAACATTCCAAAAACCAGCCAAAATATTCTGAAATTTGGCCAAAACATCATAAAAATAAATCAAAACCAACCGAAACATTCCAAAAACCCGACAAAATAGTTTAGAACCCGCCAAAACTGATCAAAACATTCTGAAAAGATGCCAAAATACTATCAAACCAGTAAGAAGTGATCAAAACATTCAATAACTTGCCAAAACATAATCAAAACAAATGAAAGCAAACCAAAACATTCCAAATACCCGCCAAAATATTTTAAAACCCGCCAAAAGGAATCCAAACATTCCAAAACCTGCCAAGAAAATATAAACAACACAAGAGAAAACAAAACGTTCTAAAACACCACCAAAACATTCCGAAAACCCGCCAAAACATCATCAAAACAATTCAAAACCAACCAAAAAATAAGAGGAACACGGCAACATATTGGCAAGCAAGAGACGGAGAACGCGGCACCTTCTAGGAGGCCAAGAAGGAAGCCGCACAACACCTGCACTGTGTCTGCAACTTTCAAACTGCTAGAAGCTAGTGGCTTGCCACTGGCCTGCCTCTTCAATTGCCATTAGCATTCCAATGGAAGCTATTCTTGGACAACTTTGCTCTGCTTGCTGCTAGTTCTGCCCCAGCCTACCATAGAGAACCTTGCTCTTGCCTTGAGGCTCTGAGATGCCAAGAACTTGTCAACTTCAAAGGGCGGGCCGGGCTACATCTACTCAGCTGCCACAGTTTCTCCTTGCTAGACCTAGTGGGAAAGCATTTTGCTGAGATGCAGAAGGCAAGAAACGCAGAATACGGAGACGCGGAGCTGTCCCAAGTGCCGCTGCCAGGCGTCTTTCCGCAGAAGGAGCGCCCCGGAGCGCACCGCAACCGCCACCGTCATCTCTGCGCAAAGAGCCAAAATATTTTAAAACCCGCCAAAACTAATCCAAAAATATTTTCAAACCCGCCAAAATAGAAAACCAGACAGAAGTGATCAATACATTCGAAAAAACCTGACAAAACATGATCAAGCCCACCAAAGCTAATCCAAACACACCAAAAACTGGGCTAAACAGAATCAAAACAAATCAAAACAAATCTAAAACTTCTAAAAACCCCCCAAAATATTTCAAAACCCGTCAAAACTAATCAAAACCTTCCGAATACCCATTAAAAAAAATTGCAAATACCCGCCAAAATATTTTAAAACCCGCCAAAATGAATCCAAACATTCCAAAACCTGCCAAGAAAATATAAACAACTCAAGAGAATACAAAACATTCTAAAACCCAACCAAAACATTCCGAAAACCCGCCAAAACATCATCAAAACAATTCAAAACCAACCAAAAAATAAGAGGAACACGGCAACATATTGGCAAGCAAGAGACGGAGAACGCGGCACCTTCTAGGAGGCCAAGAAGGAAGCCGCACAACACCTGCACTGTGTCTGCAACTTTCAAACTGCTAGAAGCTAGTGGCTTGCCACTGGCCTGCCTCTTCAATTGCTATTAGCATTCCAATGGAAGCTATTCTTGGACAACTTTGCTCTGCTTGCTGCTAGTTCTGCCCCAGCCTACCATAGAGAACCTTGCTCTTGCCTTGAGGCTCTGAGATGCCAAGAACTTGTCAACTTCAAAGGGCGGGCCGGGCTACATCTACTCAGCTGGCACAGTTTCTCCTTGCTAGACCTAGTGGGAAAGCATTTTGCTGAGATGCAGAAGGCAAGAAACGCAGAATACGGAGACGCGGAGCTGTCCCAAGTGCCGCTGCCAGGCGTCTTTCCGCAGAAGGAGCGCCCCGGAGCGCACCGCAACCGGCACCGTCATCTCTGCGCAAAGAGCCAAAATATTTTAAAACCCGCCAAAACTAATCCAAAAATATTTTCAAACCCGCCAAAATAGAAAACCAGACAGAAGTGATCAATACATTCGAAAAAACCTGACAAAACATGATCAAGCCCACCAAAGCTAATCCAAACACACCAAAAACTGGGCTAAACAGAATCAAAACAAATCAAAACAAATCGAAACCTTCTAAAAACCCGCCAAAATATTTCAAAACCCGTCAAAACTAATCAAAACCTTCCGAATACCCATTATAAAACATTCCAAATACCCGCCAAAAGATTTTAAAACCCGCCAAAAGGAATCCAAACATTCCAAAACCTGCCAACAAAATAAAAACAACTCAAGAGAATACAAAACATTCTAAAACCCAACCAAAACATTCCGAAAACCCACCTAAACATCATCAAAACAAATCAAAACCAACCAAAACATTCTGAAAACCCGCCAAAATGATTTAGACCCGCAAAACTCATCAAAACATTCTGAAAAGATGCCAAAACATTAGAAAACCAGCCTGAACTGATCAAAACATTCAAAAAACTTGGCAAAACATCATAAAAACAAATCAAAACCAACCGAAACATTCCAAAAACCAGCCAAAATATTCCGAAATCCGGCCAAAACATCATAAAAACAAATCAAAACCAACCGAAACATTCCAAAAACCCGACAAAATAGTTTAGAACCCGCCAAAACTGATCAAAACATTCTGAAAAGATGCCAAAATACTATCAAACCAGTAAGAAGTGATCAAAACATTCAATAACTTGCCAAAACATAATCAAAACAAATGAAAGCAAACCAAAACATTCCAAATACCCGCCAAAATATTTTAAAACCCGCCAAAAGGAATCCAAACATTCCAAAACCTGCCAAGAAAATATAAACAACACAAGAGAAAACAAAACGTTCTAAAACACCACCAAAACATTCCGAAAACCCGCCAAAACATCATCAAAACAAATCAAAACCAACCAAAAAATAAGAGGAACACGGCAACATATTGGCAAGCAAGAGACGGAGAACGCGGCACCTTCTAGGAGGCCAAGAAGGAAGCCGCACAACACCTGCACTGTGTCTGCAACTTTCAAACTGCTAAAAGCTAGTGGCTTGCCACTGGCCTGCCTCTTCAATTGCCATTAGCATTCCAATGGAAGCTATTCTTGGACAACTTTGCTCTGCTTGCTGCTAGTTCTGCCCCAGCCTAGCATAGAGAACCTTGCTCTTGCCTTGAGGCTCTGAGATGCAAAGAACTTGTCAACTTCAAAGGGCGGGCCGGGCTACATCTACTCAGCTGCCACAGTTTCTCCTTGCTAGACCTAGTGGGAAAGCATTTTGCTGAGATGCAGAAGGCAAGAAACGCAGAATACGGAGACGCGGAGCTGTCCCAAGTGCCGCTGCCAGGCGTCTTTCCGCAGAAGGAGCGCCCCGGAGCGCACCGCAACCGGCACCGTCATCTCTGCGCAAAGAGCCAAAATATTTTAAAACCCGCCAAAACTAATCCAAAAATATTTTCAAACCCGCCAAAATAGAAAACCAGACAGAAGTCATCAATACATTCGAAAAAACCTGACAAAACATGATCAAGCCCACCAAAGCTAATCCAAACACACCAAAAACTGGGCTAAACAGAATCAAAACAAATCAAAACAAATCTAAACCTTCTAAAAACCCGCCAAAATATTTCAAAACCCGTCAAAACTAATCAAAACCTTCCGAATACCCGCCAAAACATTCCAAATAACCGCCAAAAGATTTTAAAACCCGCCAAAAGGAATCCAAACATTCCAAAACCTGCCAACACAATAAAAACAACTCAAGAGAATACAAAACATTCTAAAACCCAACCAAAACATTCCGAAAACCCACCTAAACATCATAAAAACAAATCAAAACCAACCAAAACATTCTGAAAACCCGCCAAAATGATTTAGACCCGCAAAACTCATCAAAACATTCTGAAAAGATGCCAAAACATTAGAAAACCAGCCTGAACTGATCAAAACATTCAAAAAACTTGGCAATACATCATAAAAACAAATCAAAACCAACCGAAACATTCCAAAAACCAGCCAAAATATTCTGAAATTTGGCCAAAACATCATAAAAATAAATCAAAACCAACCGAAACATTCCAAAAACCCGACAAAATAGTTTAGAACCCGCCAAAACTGATCAAAACATTCTGAAAAGATGCCAAAATACTATCAAACCAGTAAGAAGTGATCAAAACATTCAATAACTTGCCAAAACATAATCAAAACAAATGAAAGCAAACCAAAACATTCCAAATACCCGCCAAAATATTTTAAAACCCGCCAAAATGAATCCAAACATTACAAAACATGCCAAGAAAATATAAACAACTCAAGAGAATACAAAACATTCTAAAACCCAACCAAAACATTCCGAAAACCCGCCAAAACATCATCAAAACAAATCAAAACCAACCAAAAAATAAGAGGAACACGGCAACATATTGGCAAGCAAGAGACGGAGAGTGCGGCACCTTCTAGGAGGCCAAGAAGGAAGCCGCACAACACCTGCACTGTGTCTGCAACTTTCAAACTGCTAGAAGCTAGTGGCTTGCCACTGGCCTGCCTCTTCAATTGCCATTAGCATTCCAATGGAAGCTATTCTTGGACAACTTTGCTCTGCTTGCTGCTAGTTCTGCCCCAGCCTACCATAGAGAACCTTGCTCTTGCCTTGAGGCTCTGAGATGCCAAGAACTTGTCAACTTCAAAGGGCGGGCCGGGCTACATCTACTCAGCTGCCACAGTTTCTCCTTGCTAGACCTAGTGGGAAAGCATTTTGCTGAGATGCAGAAGGCAAGAAACGCAGAATACGGAGACGCGGAGCTGTCCCAAGTGCTGCTGCCAGGCGTCTTTCCTCAGAAGGAGCGCCCCGGAGCGCACCGCAACCGGCACCGTCATCTCTGCGCAAAGAGCCAAAATATTTTCAAACCCGCCAAAACTAATCCAAAAATATTTTCAAACCCGCCAAAATAGAAAACCAGACAGAAGTCATCAATACATTCGAAAAAACCTGACAAAACATGATCAAGCCCACCAAAGCTAATCCAAACACACCAAAAACTGGGCTAAACAGAATCAAAACAAATCAAAACAAATCTAAACCTTCTAAAAACCCGCCAAAATATTTCAAAACCCGTCAAAACTAATCAAAACCTTCCGAATACCCGCCAAAACATTCCAAATAACCGCCAAAAGATTTTAAAACCCGCCAAAAGGAATCCAAACATTCCAAAACCTGCCAACACAATAAAAACAACTCAAGAGAATACAAAACATTCTAAAACCCAACCAAAACATTCCGAAAACCCACCTAAACATCATAAAAACAAATCAAAACCAACCAAAACATTCTGAAAACCCGCCAAAATGATTTAGACCCGCAAAACTCATCAAAACATTCTGAAAAGATGCCAAAACATTAGAAAACCAGCCTGAACTGATCAAAACATTCAAAAAACTTGGCAATACATCATAAAAACAAATCAAAACCAACCGAAACATTCCAAAAACCAGCCAAAATATTCTGAAATTTGGCCAAAACATCATAAAAATAAATCAAAACCAACCGAAACATTCCAAAAACCCGACAAAATAGTTTAGAACCCGCCAAAACTGATCAAAACATTCTGAAAAGATGCCAAAATACTATCAAACCAGTAAGAAGTGATCAAAACATTCAATAACTTGCCAAAACATAATCAAAACAAATGAAAGCAAACCAAAACATTCCAAATACCCGCCAAAATATTTTAAAACCCGCCAAAATGAATCCAAACATTACAAAACATGCCAAGAAAATATAAACAACTCAAGAGAATACAAAACATTCTAAAACCCAACCAAAACATTCCGAAAACCCGCCAAAACATCATCAAAACAAATCAAAACCAACCAAAAAATAAGAGGAACACGGCAACATATTGGCAAGCAAGAGATGGAGAGTGCGGCACCTTCTAGGAGGCCAAGAAGGAAGCCGCACAACACCTGCACTGTGTCTGCAACTTTCAAACTGCTAGAAGCTAGTGGCTTGCCACTGGCCTGCCTCTTCAATTGCCATTAGCATTCCAATGGAAGCTATTCTTGGACAACTTTGCTCTGCTTGCTGCTAGTTCTGCCCCAGCCTAGCATAGAGAACCTTGCTCTTGCCTTGAGGCTCTGAGATGCCAAGAACTTGTCAACTTCAAAGGGCGGGCCGGGCTACATCTACTCAGCTGCCACAGTTTCTCCTTGCTAGACCTAGTGGGAAAGCATTTTGCTGAGATGCAGAAGGCAAGAAACGCAGAATACGGAGACGCGGAGCTGTCCCAAGTGCTGCTGCCAGGCGTCTTTCCTCAGAAGGAGCGCCCCGGAGCGCACCGCAACCGGCACCGTCATCTCTGCGCAAAGAGCCAAAATATTTTCAAACCCGCCAAAACTAATCCAAAAATATTTTCAAACCCGCCAAAATAGAAAACCGGACAGAAGTGATCAATACATTCGAAAAAACCTGACAAAACATGATCAAGCCCACCAAAGCTAATCCAAACACACCAAAAACTGGCCAAACAGAATCAAAACAAATCAAAACAAATCTAAACCTTCTAAAAACCCGCCAAAATATTTCAAAACCCGTCAAAACTAATCAAAACCTACCGAATACCCGCCAAAACATTCCAAATACCCGCCAAAAGATTTAAAAACCCGCCAAAAGGAATCCAAATATTCCAAAACCTGCCAACACAATAAAAACAACTCAAGAGAATACAAAACATTCTAAAACCCAACCAAAACATTCCGAAAACCCACCAAAACATCATAAAAACAAATCAAAACCAACCAAAACATTCTGAAAACCCGCCAAAATGATTTAGACCCGCAAAACTCATCAAAACATTCTGAAAAGATGCCAAAACATTAGAAAACCAGCCTGAACTGATCAAAACATTCAAAAAACTTGGCAAAACATCATAAAAACAAATCAAAACCAACCAAAACATTCCAAAAACCAGCCAAAATATTCTGAAATCCGGCCAAAACATCATAAAAACAAATCAAAACCAACCGAAACATTCCAAAAACCCGACAAAATAGTTTAGAACCCGCCAAAACTGATCAAAACATTCTGAAAAGATGCCAAAATACTATCAAACCAGTAAGAAGTGATCAAAACATTCAATAACTTGCCAAAACATAATCAAAACAAATGAAAGCAAACCAAAATATTCCAAATACCCGGCAAAATATTTTAAAACCCGCCAAAAGGAATCCAAACATTCCAAAACATGCCAAGAAAATATAAACAACACAAGAGAAAACAAAACGTTCTAAAACACCACCAAAACATTCCGAAAACCCGCCAAAACATCATCAAAACAATTCAAAACCAACCAAAAAATAAGAGGAACACGGCAACATATTGGCAAGCAAGAGACGGAGAACGCGGCACCTTCTAGGAGGCCAAGAAGGAAGCCGCACAACACCTGCACTGTGTCTGCAACTTTCAAACTGCTAGAAGCTAGTGGCTTGCCACTGGCCTGCCTCTTCAATTGCCATTAGCATTCCAATGGAAGCTATTCTTGGACAACTTTGCTCTGCTTGCTGCTAGTTCTGCCCCAGCCTACCATAGAGAACCTTGCTCTTGCCTTGAGGCTCTGAGATGCCAAGAACTTGTCAACTTCAAAGGGCGGGCCGGGCTACATCTACTCAGCTGCCACAGTTTCTCCTTGCTAGACCTAGTGGGAAAGCATTTTGCTGAGATGCAGAAGGCAAGAAACGCAGAATACGGAGACGCGGAGCTGTCCCAAGTGCCGCTGCCAGGCGTCTTTCCGCAGAAGGAGCGCCCCGGAGCGCACCGCAACCGGCACCGTCATCTCTGCGCAAAAAGCCAAAATATTTTCAAACCCGCCAAAACTAATCCAAAAATATTTTCAAACCCGCCAAAATAGAAAACCAGACAGAAGTGATCAATACATTTGAAAAAACCGGACAAAACATGATCAAGCCCACCAAAGCTAATCCAAACACACCAAAAACTGGGCTAAACAGAATCAAAACAAATCAAAACAAATTTAAATCTTCTAAAAACCCGCCAAAATATTTCAAAACCCGTCAAAACTAATCAAAACCTTCCGAATACCCATTAAAAAAAATTGCAAATACCCGCCAAAATATTTTAAAACCCGCCAAAATGAATCCAAACATTCCAAAACCTGCCAAGAAAATATAAACAACTCAAGAGAATACAAAACATTCTAAAACCCAACCAAAACATTCCGAAAACCCGCCAAAACATCATCAAAACAAATCAAAACCAACCAAAAAATAAGAGGAACACGGCAACATATTGGCAAGCAAGAGACGGAGAACGCGGCACCTTCTAGGAGGCCAAGAAGGAAGCCGCACAACACCTGCACTGTGTCTGCAACTTTCAAACTGCTAGAAGCTAGTGGCTTGCCACTGGCCTGCCTCTTCAATTGCCATTAGCATTCCAATGGAAGCTATTCTTGGACAACTTTGCTCTGCTTGCTGCTAGTTCTGCCCCAGCCTAGCATAGAGAACCTTGCTCTTGCCTTGAGGCTCTGAGATGCCAAGAACTTGTCAACTTCAAAGGGCGGGCCGGGCTACATCTACTCAGCTGCCACAGTTTCTCCTTGCTAGACCTAGTGGGAAAGCATTTTGCTGAGATGCAGAAGGCAAGAAACGCAGAATACGGAGACGCGGAGCTGTCCCAAGTGCCGCTGCCAGGCGTCTTTCCGCAGAAGGAGCGCCCCGGAGCGCACCGCAACCGGCACCGTCATCTCTGCGCAAAGAGCCAAAATATTTTAAAACCCGCCAAAACTAATCCAAAAATATTTTCAAACCCGCCAAAATAGAATACCGGACAGAAGTGATCGATACATTCGAAAAAACCTGACAAAACATGATCAAGCCCACCAAAGCTAATCCAAACACACCAAAAACTGGCCAAACAGAATCAAAACAAATCAAAACAAATCTAAACCTTCTAAAAACCCGCCAAAATATTTCAAAACCCGTCAAAACTAATCAAAACCTACCGAATACCCATTAAAAAACATTCCAAATACCCGCCAAAAGATTTAAAAACCCGCCAAAAGGAATCCAAATATTCCAAAACCTGCCAACACAATAAAAACAACTCAAGAGAATACAAAACATTCTAAAACCCAACCAAAACATTCCGAAAACCCACCAAAACATCATAAAAACAAATCAAAACCAACCGAAACATTCTGAAAACCCGCCAAAATGATTTAGACCCGCAAAACTCATCAAAACATTCTGAAAAGATGCCAAAACATTAGAAAACCAGCCTGAACTGATCAAAACATTCAAAAAACTTGGCAAAACATCATAAAAACAAATCAAAACCAACCGAAACATTCCAAAAACCAGCCAAAATATTCTGAAATCCGGCCAAAACATCATAAAAACAAATCAAAACCAACCGAAACATTCCAAAAACCCGACAAAATAGTTTAGAACCCGCCAAAACTGATCAAAACATTCTGAAAAGATGCCAAAATACTATCAAACCAGTAAGAAGTGATCAAAACATTCAATAACTTGCCAAAACATAATCAAAACAAATGAAAGCAAACCAAAACATTCCAAATACCCGCCAAAAGATTTTAAAACCCGCCAAAAGGAATCCAAACATTCCAAAACCTGCCAAGAAAATATAAACAACACAAGAGAAAACAAAACGTTCTAAAACACCACCAAAACATTCCGAAAACCCGCCAAAACATCATCAAAACAATTCAAAACCAACCAAAAAATAAGAGGAACACGGCAACATATTGGCAAGCAAGAGACGGAGAACGCGGCACCTTCTAGGAGGCCAAGAAGGAAGCCGCACAACACCTGCACTGTGTCTGCAACTTTCAAACTGCTAGAAGCTAGTGGCTTGCCACTGGCCTGCCTCTTCAATTGCCATTAGCATTCCAATGGAAGCTATTCTTGGACAACTTTGCTCTGCTTGCTGCTAGTTCTGCCCCAGCCTACCATAGAGAACCTTGCTCTTGCCTTGAGGCTCTGAGATGCCAAGAACTTGTCAACTTCAAAGGGCGGGCCGGGCTACATCTACTCAGCTGCCACAGTTTCTCCTTGCTAGACCTAGTGGGAAAGCATTTTGCTGAGATGCAGAAGGCAAGAAACGCACAATACGGAGACGCGGAGCTGTCCCAAGTGCCGCTGCCAGGCGTCTTTCCGCAGAAGGAGCGCCCCGGAGCGCACCGCAACCGGCACCGTCATCTCTGCGCAAAGAGCCAAACTATTTTAAAACCCGCCAAAACTAATCCAAAAATATTTTCAAACCCGCCAAAATAGAAAACCAGACAGAAGTGATCAATACATTCGAAAAAACCTGACAAAACATGATCAAGCCCACCAAAGCTAATCCAAACACACCAAAAACTGGGCTAAACAGAATCAAAACAAATCAAAACAAATCGAAACCTTCTAAAAACCCGCCAAAATATTTCAAAACCCGTCAAAACTAATCAAAAACTTCCGAATACCCATTATAAAACATTCCAAATACCCGCCAAAAGATTTTAAAACCCGCCAAAAGGAATCCAAACATTCCAAAACCTGCCAACAAAATAAAAACAACTCAAGAGAATACAAAACATTCTAAAACCCAACCAAAACATTCCGAAAACCCACCTAAACATCATCAAAACAAATCAAAACCAACCAAAACATTCTGAAAACCCGCCAAAATGATTTAGACCCGCAAAACTCATCAAAACATTCTGAAAAGATGCCAAAACATTAGAAAACCAGCCTGAACTGATCAAAACATTCAAAAAACTTGGCAAAACATCATAAAAACAAATCAAAACTAACCGAAACATTCCAAAAACCAGCCAAAATATTCCGAAATCCGGCCAAAACATCATAAAAACAAATCAAAACCAACCGAAACATTCCAAAAACCCGACAAAATAGTTTAGAACCCGCCAAAACTGATCAAAACATTCTGAAAAGATGCCAAAATACTAGAAAACCAGTCTGAAGTGATCGAAACTTTCAATAACTTGCCAAAACATCATCAAAACAAATGAAAGCAAACCAAAACATTCCAAATACCCGCCAAAATATTTTAAAACCCGCCAAAAGGAATCCAAACGTTCCAAAACCTGCCAAGAAAATATAAACAACACAAGAGAAAACAAAACATTCTAAAACACCACCAAAACATTCCGAAAACCCGCCAAAACATCATAAAAACAAATCAAAACCAACCAAAAAATAAGAGGAACACGGCAACATATTGTCAAGCAAGAGACGGAGAACGCGGCACCTTCTAGGAGGCCAAGAAGGAAGCCGCACAACACCTGCACTGTGTCTGCAACTTTCAAACTGCTAGAAGCTAGTGGCTTGCCACTGGCCTGCCTCTTCAATTGCCATTAGCATTCCAATGGAAGCTATTCTTGGACAACTTTGCTCTGCTTGCTGCTAGTTCTGCCCCAGCCTACCATAGAGAACCTTGCTCTTGCCTTGAGGCTCTGAGATGCCAAGAACTTGTCAACTTCAAAGGGCGGGCCGGGCTACATCTACTCAGCTGCCACAGTTTCTCCTTGCTAGACCTAGTGGGAAAGCATTTTGCTGAGATGCAGAAGGCAAGAAACGCAGAATACGGAGACGCGGAGCTGTCCCAAGTGCCGCTGCCAGGCGTCTTTCCGCAGAAGGAGCGCCCTGGAGCGCACCGCAACCGGCACCGTCATCTCTGCGCAAAGAGCCAAAATATTTTAAAACCCGCCAAAACTAATCCAAAAATATTTTCAAACCCGCCAAAATAGAAAACCAGACAGAAGTGATCAATACATTCGAAAAAACCTGACAAAACATGATCAAGCCCACCAAAGCTAATCCAAACACACCAAAAACTGGGCTAAACAGAATCAAAACAAATCAAAACAAATCTAAACCTTCTAAAAACCCGCCAAAATATTTCAAAACCCGTCAAAACTAATCAAAACCTTCCGAATACCCATTAAAAAACATTCCAAATACCCGCCAAAAGATTTTAAAACCCGCCAAAAGGAATCCAAACATTCCAAAACCTGCCAACACAATAAAAACAACTCAAGAGAATACAAAACATTCTAAAACCCAACCAAAACATTCCGAAAACCCACCTAAACATCATCAAAACAAATCAAAACCAACCAAAACATTCTGAAAACCCGCCAAAATGATTTAGACCCGCAAAACACATCAAAACATTCTGAAAAGATGCCAAAACATTAGAAAACCAGCCTGAACTGATCAAAACATTCAAAAAACTTGGCAATACATCATAAAAACAAATCAAAACCAACCGAAACATTCCAAAAACCCAACAAAATAGTTTAGAACCCGCCAAAACTGATCAAAACATTCTGAAAAGATGCCAAAATACTAGAAAACCAGTCTGAAGTGATCGAAACTTTCAATAACTTGCCAAAACATAATCAAAACAAATGAAAGCAAACAAAACATTCCAAATACCCGCCAAAATATTTTAAAACCCGCCAAAAGGAATCCAAATGTTCCAAAACCTGCCAAGAAAATATAAACAACACAAGAGAAAACAAAACATTCTAAAACACCACCAAAACATTCCGAAAACCCGCCAAAACATCATCAAAACAATTCAAAACCAACCAAAAAATAAGAGGAACACGGCAACATATTGGCAAGCAAGAGACGGAGAACGCGGCACCTTCTAGGAGGCCAAGAAGGAAGCCGCACAACACCTGCACTGTGTCTGCAACTTTCAAACTGCTAGAAGCTAGTGGCTTGCCACTGGCCTGCCTCTTCAATTGCCATTAGCATTCCAATGGAAGCTATTCTTGGACAACTTTGCTCTGCTTGCTGCTAGTTCTGCCCCAGCCTAGCATAGAGAACCTTGCTCTTGCCTTGAGGCTCTGAGATGCAAAGAACTTGTCAACTTCAAAGGGCAGGCCGGGCTACATCTACTCAGCTGCCACAGTTTCTCCTTGCTAGACCTAGTGGGAAAGCATTTTGCTGAGATGCAGAAGGCAAGAAACGCAGAATACGGAGACGCGGAGCTGTCCCAAGTGCCGCTGCCAGGCGTCTTTCCGCAGAAGGAGCGCCCCGGAGCGCACCGCAACCGGCACCGTCATCTCTGCGCAAAGAGCCAAAATATTTTCAAACCCGCCAAAACTAATCCAAAAATATTTTCAAACCCGCCAAAATAGAAAACCAGACAGAAGTCATCAATACATTCGAAAAAACCTGACAAAACATGATCAAGCCCACCAAAGCTAATCCAAACACACCAAAAACTGGGCTAAACAGAATCAAAACAAATCAAAACAAATCTAAAACTTCTAAAAACCCGCCAAAATATTTCAAAACCCGTCAAAACTAATCAAAACATTCCGAATACCCATTAAAAAACATTCCAAATACCCGCCAAAAGATTTTAAAACCCGCCAAAAGGAATCCAAACATTCCAAAACCTGCCAACACAATAAAAACAATTCAAGAGAATACAAAACATTCTAAAACCCAACCAAAACATTCCGAAAACCCACCAAAACATCATCAAAACAAATCAAAACCAACCAAAACATTCTGAAAACCCGCCAAAATGATTTAGACCCGCAAAACTCATCAAAACATTCTGAAAAGATGCCAAAACATTAGAAAACCAGCCTGAACTGATCAAAACATTCAAAAAACTTGGCAATACATCATAAAAACAAATCAAAACCAACCGAAACATTCCAAAAACCCGACAAAATAGTTTAGAACCCGCCAAAACTGATCAAAACATTCTGAAAAGATGCCAAAATACTAGAAAACCAGTCTGAAGTGATCGAAACTTTCAATAACTTGGCAAAACATAATCAAAACAAATGAAAGCAAACCAAAACATTCCAAATACCCGCCAAAATATTTTAAAACCCACCAAAAGGAATCCAAACATTCCAAAACCTGCCAAGACAATATAAACAACACAAGAGAAAACAAAACATTCTAAAACACCACCAAAACATTCCGAAAACCCGCCAAAACATCATCAAAACAATTCAAAACCAACCAAAAAATAAGAGGAACACGGCAACATATTGGCAAGCAAGAGACGGAGAGTGCGGCACCTTCTAGGAGGCCAAGAAGGAAGCCGCACAACACCTGCACTGTGTCTGCAACTTTCAAACTGCTAGAAGCTAGTGGCTTGCCACTGGCCTGCCTCTTCAATTGCCATTAGCATTCCAATGGAAGCTATTCTTGGACAACTTTGCTCTGCTTGCTGCTAGTTCTGCCCCAGCCTACCATAGAGAACCTTGCTCTTCCCTTGAGGCTCTGAGATGCCAAGAACTTGTCAACTTCAAAGGGCGGGCCGGGCTACATCTACTCAGCTGCCACAGTTTCTCCTTGCTAGACCTAGTGGGAAAGCATTTTGCTGAGATGCAGAAGGCAAGAAACGCAGAATACGGAGACGCGGAGCTGTCCCAAGTGCCGCTGCCAGGCGTCTTTCCGCAGAAGGAGCGCCCCGGAGCGCACCGCAACCGGCACCGTCATCTCTGCGCAAAAAGCCAAAATATTTTCAAACCCGCCAAAACTAATCCAAAAATATTTTCAAACCCGCCAAAATAGAAAACCGGACGGAAGTCAACAATACATTCGAAAAAACCTGACAAAACATGATCAAGCCCACCAAAGCTAATCCAAACACACCAAAAACTGGGCTAAACAGAATCAAAACAAATCAAAACAAATCTAAAACTTCTAAAAACCCGCCAAAATATTTCAAAACCCATCAAAACTAATCAAAACCTTCCGAATACCCATTAAAAAACATTCCAAATACCCGCCAAAAGATTTTAAAACCCGCCAAAAGGAATCCAAACATTCCAAAACCTGCCAACAAAATAAAAACAACTCAAGAGAATACAAAACATTCTAAAACCCAACCAAAACATTCCGAAAACCCACCTAAACATCATCAAAACAAATCAAAACCAACCAAAACATTCTGAAAACCCGCCAAAATGATTTAGACCCGCAAAACTCATCAAAACATTCTGAAAAGATGCCAAAACATTAGAAAACCAGCCTGAACTGATCAAAACATTCAAAAAACTTGGCAAAACATCATAAAAACAAATCAAAACTAACCGAAACATTCCAAAAACCAGCCAAAATATTCCGAAATCCGGCCAAAACATCATAAAAACAAATCAAAACCAACCGAAACATTCCAAAAACCCGACAAAATAGTTTAGAACCCGCCAAAACTGATCAAAACATTCTGAAAAGATGCCAAAATACTAGAAAACCAGTCTGAAGTGATCGAAACTTTCAATAACTTGCCAAAACATCATCAAAACAAATGAAAGCAAACCAAAACATTCCAAATACCCGCCAAAATATTTTAAAACCCGCCAAAAGGAATCCAAACGTTCCAAAACCTGCCAAGAAAATATAAACAACACAAGAGAAAACAAAACATTCTAAAACACCACCAAAACATTCCGAAAACCCGCCAAAACATCATAAAAACAAATCAAAACCAACCAAAAAATAAGAGGAACACGGCAACATATTGTCAAGCAAGAGACGGAGAACGCGGCACCTTCTAGGAGGCCAAGAAGGAAGCCGCACAACACCTGCACTGTGTCTGCAACTTTCAAACTGCTAGAAGCTAGTGGCTTGCCACTGGCCTGCCTCTTCAATTGCCATTAGCATTCCAATGGAAGCTATTCTTGGACAACTTTGCTCTGCTTGCTGCTAGTTCTGCCCCAGCCTACCATAGAGAACCTTGCTCTTCCCTTGAGGCTCTGAGATGCCAAGAACTTGTCAACTTCAAAGGGCGGGCCGGGCTACATCTACTCAGCTGCCACAGTTTCTCCTTGCTAGACCTAGTGGGAAAGCATTTTGCTGAGATGCAGAAGGCAAGAAACGCAGAATACGGAGACGCGGAGCTGTCCCAAGTGCCGCTGCCAGGCGTCTTTCCGCAGAAGGAGCGCCCTGGAGCGCACCGCAACCGGCACCGTCATCTCTGCGCAAAGAGCCAAAATATTTTAAAACCCGCCAAAACTAATCCAAAAATATTTTCAAACCCGCCAAAATAGAAAACCAGACAGAAGTGATCAATACATTCGAAAAAACCTGACAAAACATGATCAAGCCCACCAAAGCTAATCCAAACACACCAAAAACTGGGCTAAACAGAATCAAAACAAATCAAAACAAATCTAAACCTTCTAAAAACCCGCCAAAATATTTCAAAACCCGTCAAAACTAATCAAAACCTTCCGAATACCCATTAAAAAACATTCCAAATACCCGCCAAAAGATTTTAAAACCCGCCAAAAGGAATCCAAACATTCCAAAACCTGCCAACACAATAAAAACAACTCAAGAGAATACAAAACATTCTAAAACCCAACCAAAACATTCCGAAAACCCACCTAAACATCATCAAAACAAATCAAAACCAACCAAAACATTCTGAAAACCCGCCAAAATGATTTAGACCCGCAAAACACATCAAAACATTCTGAAAAGATGCCAAAACATTAGAAAACCAGCCTGAACTGATCAAAACATTCAAAAAACTTGGCAATACATCATAAAAACAAATCAAAACCAACCGAAACATTCCAAAAACCCGACAAAATAGTTTAGAACCCGCCAAAACTGATCAAAACATTCTGAAAAGATGCCAAAATACTAGAAAACCAGTCTGAAGTGATCGAAACTTTCAATAACTTGCCAAAACATCATCAAAACAAATGAAAGCAAACCAAAACATTCCAAATACCCGCCAAAATATTTTAAAACCCGCCAAAAGGAATCCAAATGTTCCAAAACCTGCCAAGAAAATATAAACAACACAAGAGAAAACAAAACATTCTAAAACACCACCAAAACATTCCGAAAACCCGCCAAAACATCATCAAAACAATTCAAAACCAACCAAAAAATAAGAGGAACACGGCAACATATTGGCAAGCAAGAGACGGAGAACGCGGCACCTTCTAGGAGGCCAAGAAGGAAGCCGCACAACACCTGCACTGTGTCTGCAACTTTCAAACTGCTAGAAGCTAGTGGCTTGCCACTGGCCTGCCTCTTCAATTGCCATTAGCATTCCAATGGAAGCTATTCTTGGACAACTTTGCTCTGCTTGCTGCTAGTTCTGCCCCAGCCTAGCATAGAGAACCTTGCTCTTCCCTTGAGGCTCTGAGATGCAAAGAACTTGTCAACTTCAAAGGGCGGGCCGGGCTACATCTACTCAGCTGCCACAGTTTCTCCTTGCTAGACCTAGTGGGAAAGCATTTTGCTGAGATGCAGAAGGCAAGAAACGCAGAATACGGAGACGCGGAGCTGTCCCAAGTGCCGCTGCCAGGCGTCTTTCCGCAGAAGGAGCGCCCCGGAGCGCACCGCAACCGGCACCGTCATCTCTGCGCAAAGAGCCAAAATATTTTCAAACCCGCCAAAACTAATCCAAAAATATTTTCAAACCCGCCAAAATAGAAAACCAGACAGAAGTCATCAATACATTCGAAAAAACCTGACAAAACATGATCAAGCCCACCAAAGCTAATCCAAACACACCAAAAACTGGGCTAAACAGAATCAAAACAAATCAAAACAAATCTAAAACTTCTAAAAACCCGCCAAAATATTTCAAAACCCGTCAAAACTAATCAAAACCTTCCGAATACCCATTAAAAAACATTCCAAATACCCGCCAAAAGATTTTAAAACCCGCCAAAAGGAATCCAAACATTCCAAAACCTGCCAACACAATAAAAACAACTCAAGAGAATACAAAACATTCTAAAACCCAACCAAAACATTCCGAAAACCCACCAAAACATCATCAAAACAAATCAAAACCAACCAAAACATTCTGAAAACCCGCCAAAATGATTTAGACCCGCAAAACTCATCAAAACATTCTGAAAAGATGCCAAAACATTAGAAAACCAGCCTGAACTGATCAAAACATTCAAAAAACTTGGCAATACATCATAAAAACAAATCAAAACCAACCGAAACATTCCAAAAACCCGACAAAATAGTTTAGAACCCGCCAAAACTGATCAAAACATTCTGAAAAGATGCCAAAATACTAGAAAACCAGTCTGAAGTGATCGAAACTTTCAATAACTTGGCAAAACATAATCAAAACAAATGAAAGCAAACCAAAACATTCCAAATACCCGCCAAAATATTTTAAAACCCACCAAAAGGAATCCAAACATTCCAAAACCTGCCAAGACAATATAAACAACACAAGAGAAAACAAAACATTCTAAAACACCACCAAAACATTCCGAAAACCCGCCAAAACATCATCAAAACAATTCAAAACCAACCAAAAAATAAGAGGAACACGGCAACATATTGGCAAGCAAGAGACGGAGAGTGCGGCACCTTCTAGGAGGCCAAGAAGGAAGCCGCACAACACCTGCACTGTGTCTGCAACTTTCAAACTGCTAGAAGCTAGTGGCTTGCCACTGGCCTGCCTCTTCAATTGCCATTAGCATTCCAATGGAAGCTATTCTTGGACAACTTTGCTCTGCTTGCTGCTAGTTCTGCCCCAGCCTACCATAGAGAACCTTGCTCTTCCCTTGAGGCTCTGAGATGCCAAGAACTTGTCAACTTCAAAGGGCGGGCCGGGCTACATCTACTCAGCTGCCACAGTTTCTCCTTGCTAGACCTAGTGGGAAAGCATTTTGCTGAGATGCAGAAGGCAAGAAACGCAGAATACGGAGACGCGGAGCTGTCCCAAGTGCCGCTGCCAGGCGTCTTTCCGCAGAAGGAGCGCCCCGGAGCGCACCGCAACCGGCACCGTCATCTCTGCGCAAAAAGCCAAAATATTTTCAAACCCGCCAAAACTAATCCAAAAATATTTTCAAACCCGCCAAAATAGAAAACCGGACGGAAGTCATCAATACATTCGAAAAAACCTGACAAAACATGATCAAGCCCACCAAAGCTAATCCAAACACACCAAAAACTGGGCTAAACAGAATCAAAACAAATCAAAACAAATCTAAAACTTCTAAAAACCCGCCAAAATATTTCAAAACCCGTCAAAACTAATCAAAACATTCCGAATACCCATTAAAAAACATTCCAAATACCCGCCAAAAGATTTTAAAACCCGCCAAAAGGAATCCAAACATTCCAAAACCTGCCAACACAATAAAAACAACTCAAGAGAATACAAAACATTCTAAAACCCAACCAAAACATTCCGAAAACCCACCTAAACATCATCAAAACAAATCAAAACCAACCAAAACATTCTGAAAACCCACCAAAATGATTTAGACCCGCAAAACTCATCAAAACATTCTGAAAAGATGCCAAAACATTAGGAAATCAGCCTGAACTGATCAGAACATTCAAAAAACTTGGCAATACATCATAAAAACAAATCAAAACCAACCGAAACATTCCAAAAACCCGACAAAATAGTTTAGAACCCGCCAAAACTGATCAAAACATTCTGAAAAGATGCCAAAATACTAGAAAACCAGTCTGAAGTGATCGAAACTTTCAATAACTTGGCAAAACATAATCAAAACAAATGAAAGCAAACCAAAACATTCCAAATACCCGCCAAAATATTTTAAAACCCACCAAAAGGAATCCAAACATTCCAAAACCTGCCAAGACAATATAAACAACACAAGAGAAAACAAAACATTCTAAAACACCACCAAAACATTCCGAAAACCCGCCAAAACATCATCAAAACAATTCAAAACCAACCAAAAAATAAGAGGAACACGGCAACATATTGGCAAGCAAGAGACGGAGAGTGCGGCACCTTCTAGGAGGCCAAGAAGGAAGCCGCACAACACCTGCACTGTGTCTGCAACTTTCAAACTGCTAGAAGCTAGTGGCTTGCCACTGGCCTGCCTCTTCAATTGCCATTAGCATTCCAATGGAAGCTATTCTTGGACAACTTTGCTCTGCTTGCTGCTAGTTCTGCCCCAGCCTACCATAGAGAACCTTGCTCTTCCCTTGAGGCTCTGAGATGCCAAGAACTTGTCAACTTCAAAGGGCGGGCCGGGCTACATCTACTCAGCTGCCACAGTTTCTCCTTGCTAGACCTAGTGGGAAAGCATTTTGCTGAGATGCAGAAGGCAAGAAACGCACAATACGGAGACGCGGAGCTGTCCCAAGTGCCGCTGCCAGGCGTCTTTCCGCAGAAGGAGCGCCCCGGAGCGCACCGCAACCGGCACCGTCATCTCTGCGCAAAAAGCCAAAATATTTTCAAACCCGCCAAAACTAATCCAAAAATATTTTCAAACCCGCCAAAATAGAAAACCGGACGGAAGTCATCAATACATTCGAAAAAACCTGACAAAACATGATCAAGCCCACCAAAGCTAATCCAAACACACCAAAAACTGGGCTAAACAGAATCAAAACAAATCAAAACAAATCTAAAACTTCTAAAAACCCGCCAAAATATTTCAAAACCCATCAAAACTAATCAAAACCTTCCGAATACCCATTAAAAAACATTCCAAATACCCGCCAAAAGATTTTAAAACCCGCCAAAAGGAATCCAAACATTCCAAAACCTGCCAACAAAATAAAAACAACTCAAGAGAATACAAAACATTCTAAAACCCAACCAAAACATTCCGAAAACCCACCTAAACATCATCAAAACAAATCAAAACCAACCAAAACATTCTGAAAACCCGCCAAAATGATTTAGACCCGCAAAACTCATCAAAACATTCTGAAAAGATGCCAAAACATTAGAAAACCAGCCTGAACTGATCAAAACATTCAAAAAACTTGGCAAAACATCATAAAAACAAATCAAAACTAACCGAAACATTCCAAAAACCAGCCAAAATATTCCGAAATCCGGCCAAAACATCATAAAAACAAATCAAAACCAACCGAAACATTCCAAAAACCCGACAAAATAGTTTAGAACCCGCCAAAACTGATCAAAACATTCTGAAAAGATGCCAAAATACTAGAAAACCAGTCTGAAGTGATCGAAACTTTCAATAACTTGCCAAAACATCATCAAAACAAATGAAAGCAAACCAAAACATTCCAAATACCCGCCAAAATATTTTAAAACCCGCCAAAAGGAATCCAAACGTTCCAAAACCTGCCAAGAAAATATAAACAACACAAGAGAAAACAAAACATTCTAAAACACCACCAAAACATTCCGAAAACCCGCCAAAACATCATAAAAACAAATCAAAACCAACCAAAAAATAAGAGGAACACGGCAACATATTGTCAAGCAAGAGACGGAGAACGCGGCACCTTCTAGGAGGCCAAGAAGGAAGCCGCACAACACCTGCACTGTGTCTGCAACTTTCAAACTGCTAGAAGCTAGTGGCTTGCCACTGGCCTGCCTCTTCAATTGCCATTAGCATTCCAATGGAAGCTATTCTTGGACAACTTTGCTCTGCTTGCTGCTAGTTCTGCCCCAGCCTACCATAGAGAACCTTGCTCTTGCCTTGAGGCTCTGAGATGCCAAGAACTTGTCAACTTCAAAGGGCGGGCCGGGCTACATCTACTCAGCTGCCACAGTTTCTCCTTGCTAGACCTAGTGGGAAAGCATTTTGCTGAGATGCAGAAGGCAAGAAACGCAGAATACGGAGACGCGGAGCTGTCCCAAGTGCCGCTGCCAGGCGTCTTTCCGCAGAAGGAGCGCCCCGGAGCGCACCGCAACCGGCACCGTCATCTCTGCGCAAAAAGCCAAAATATTTTCAAACCCGCCAAAACTAATCCAAAAATATTTTCAAACCCGCCAAAATAGAAAACCTGACAGAAGTGATCAATACATTCGAAAAAACCTGACAAAACATGATAAAGCCCACCAAAGCTAATCCAAACACACCAAAAACTGGGCTAAACAGAATCAAAACAAATCAAAACAAATCTAAACCTTCTAAAAACCCGCCAAAATATTTCAAAACCCGTCAAAACTAATCAAAACCTTCCGAATACCCATTAAAAAACATTCCAAATACCCGCCAAAAGATTTTAAAACCCGCCAAAAGGAATCCAAACATTCCAAAACCTGCCAACACAATAAAAACAACTCAAGAGAATACAAAACATTCTAAAACCCAACCAAAACATTCCGAAAACCCACCTAAACATCATCAAAACAAATCAAAACCAACCAAAACATTCTGAAAACCCGCCAAAATGATTTAGACCCGCAAAACACATCAAAACATTCTGAAAAGATGCCAAAACATTAGAAAACCAGCCTGAACTGATCAAAACATTCAAAAAACTTGGCAATACATCATAAAAACAAATCAAAACCAACCGAAACATTCCAAAAACCCAACAAAATAGTTTAGAACCCGCCAAAACTGATCAAAACATTCTGAAAAGATGCCAAAATACTAGAAAACCAGTCTGAAGTGATCGAAACTTTCAATAACTTGCCAAAACATCATCAAAACAAATGAAAGCAAACCAAAACATTCCAAATACCCGCCAAAATATTTTAAAACCCGCCAAAAGGAATCCAAATGTTCCAAAACCTGCCAAGAAAATATAAACAACACAAGAGAAAACAAAACATTCTAAAACACCACCAAAACATTCCGAAAACCCGCCAAAACATCATCAAAACAATTCAAAACCAACCAAAAAATAAGAGGAACACGGCAACATATTGGCAAGCAAGAGACGGAGAACGCGGCACCTTCTAGGAGGCCAAGAAGGAAGCCGCACAACACCTGCACTGTGTCTGCAACTTTCAAACTGCTAGAAGCTAGTGGCTTGCCACTGGCCTGCCTCTTCAATTGCCATTAGCATTCCAATGGAAGCTATTCTTGGACAACTTTGCTCTGCTTGCTGCTAGTTCTGCCCCAGCCTAGCATAGAGAACCTTGCTCTTCCCTTGAGGCTCTGAGATGCAAAGAACTTGTCAACTTCAAAGGGCGGGCCGGGCTACATCTACTCAGCTGCCACAGTTTCTCCTTGCTAGACCTAGTGGGAAAGCATTTTGCTGAGATGCAGAAGGCAAGAAACGCAGAATACGGAGACGCGGAGCTGTCCCAAGTGCCGCTGCCAGGCGTCTTTCCGCAGAAGGAGCGCCCCGGAGCGCACCGCAACCGGCACCGTCATCTCTGCGCAAAGAGCCAAAATATTTTCAAACCCGCCAAAACTAATCCAAAAATATTTTCAAACCCGCCAAAATAGAAAACCAGACAGAAGTCATCAATACATTCGAAAAAACCTGACAAAACATGATCAAGCCCACCAAAGCTAATCCAAACACACCAAAAACTGGGCTAAACAGAATCAAAACAAATCAAAACAAATCTAAAACTTCTAAAAACCCGCCAAAATATTTCAAAACCCGTCAAAACTAATCAAAACATTCCGAATACCCATTAAAAAACATTCCAAATACCCGCCAAAAGATTTTAAAACCCGCCAAAAGGAATCCAAACATTCCAAAACCTGCCAACACAATAAAAACAACTCAAGAGAATACAAAACATTCTAAAACCCAACCAAAACATTCCGAAAACCCACCAAAACATCATCAAAACAAATCAAAACCAACCAAAACATTCTGAAAACCCGCCAAAATGATTTAGACCCGCAAAACTCATCAAAACATTCTGAAAATATGCCAAAACATTAGAAAACCAGCCTGAACTGATCAAAACATTCAAAAAACTTGGCAATACATCATAAAAACAAATCAAAACCAACCGAAACATTCCAAAAACCCGACAAAATAGTTTAGAACCCGCCAAAACTGATCAAAACATTCTGAAAAGATGCCAAAATACTAGAAAACCAGTCTGAAGTGATCGAAACTTTCAATAACTTGGCAAAACATAATCAAAACAAATGAAAGCAAACCAAAACATTCCAAATACCCGCCAAAATATTTTAAAACCCACCAAAAGGAATCCAAACATTCCAAAACCTGCCAAGACAATATAAACAACACAAGAGAAAACAAAACATTCTAAAACACCACCAAAACATTCCGAAAACCCGCCAAAACATCATCAAAACAATTCAAAACCAACCAAAAAATAAGAGGAACACGGCAACATATTGGCAAGCAAGAGACGGAGAACGCGGCACCTTCTAGGAGGCCAAGAAGGAAGCCGCACAACACCTGCACTGTGTCTGCAACTTTCAAACTGCTAGAAGCTAGTGGCTTGCCACTGGCCTGCCTCTTCAATTGCCATTAGCATTCCAATGGAAGCTATTCTTGGACAACTTTGCTCTGCTTGCTGCTAGTTCTGCCCCAGCCTACCATAGAGAACCTTGCTCTTGCCTTGAGGCTCTGAGATGCCAAGAACTTGTCAACTTCAAAGGGCGGGCCGGGCTACATCTACTCAGCTGCCACAGTTTCTCCTTGCTAGACCTAGTGGGAAAGCATTTTGCTGAGATGCAGAAGGCAAGAAACGCAGAATACGGAGACGCGGAGCTGTCCCAAGTGCCGCTGCCAGGCGTCTTTCCGCAGAAGGAGCGCCCCGGAGCGCACCGCAACCGGCACCGTCATCTCTGCGCAAAAAGCCAAAATATTTTCAAACCCGCCAAAACTAATCCAAAAATATTTTCAAACCCGCCAAAATAGAAAACCGGACGGAAGTCATCAATACATTCGAAAAAACCTGACAAAACATGATCAAGCCCACCAAAGCTAATCCAAACACACCAAAAACTGGGCTAAACAGAATCAAAACAAATCAAAACAAATCTAAAACTTCTAAAAACCCGCCAAAATATTTCAAAACCCATCAAAACTAATCAAAACCTTCCGAATACCCATTAAAAAACATTCCAAATACCCGCCAAAAGATTTTAAAACCCGCCAAAAGGAATCCAAACATTCCAAAACCTGCCAACACAATAAAAACAACTCAAGAGAATACAAAACATTCTAAAACCCAACCAAAACATTCCGAAAACCCACCAAAACATCATAAAAACAAATCAAAACCAACCAAAACATTCTGAAAACCCGCCAAAATGATTTAGACCCGCAAAACTCATCAAAACATTCTGAAAAGATGCCAAAACATTAGAAAACCAGCCTGAACGGATCAAAACATTCAAAAAAATTGGCAAAACATCATAAAAACAAATCAAAACCAACCAAAACATTCCAAAAACCAGCCAAAATATTCCGAAATCCGGCCAAAACATCATAAAAACAAATCAAAACCAACCGAAACATTCCAAAAACCCGACAAAATAGTTTAGAACCCGCCAAAACTGATCAAAACATTCTGAAAAGATGCCAAAATACTAGAAAACCAGTCTGAAGTGATCGAAACTTTCAATAACTTACCAAAACATAATCAAAACAAATGAAAGCAAACCAAAACATTCCAAATACCCGCCAAAATATTCCAAATACCGGCCAAAAGGAATCCAAACATTCCAAAACCTGCCAAGACAATATAAACAACACAAGAGAAAACAAAACATTCTAAAACACCACCAAAACATTCCGAAAACCCGCCAAAACATCATAAAAACAATTCAAAACCAACCAAAAAATAAGAGGAACACGGCAACATATTGGCAAGCAAGAGACGGAGAACGCGGCACCTTCTAGGAGGCCAAGAAGGAAGCCGCACAACACCTGCACTGTGTCTGCAACTTTCAAACTGCTAGAAGCTAGTGGCTTGCCACTGGCCTGCCTCTTCAATTGCCATTAGCATTCCAATGGAAGCTATTCTTGGACAACTTTGCTCTGCTTGCTGCTAGTTCTGCCCCAGCCTACCATAGAGAACCTTGCTCTTGCCTTGAGGCTCTGAGATGCCAAGAACTTGTCAACTTCAAAGGGCGGGCCGGGCTACATCTACTCAGCTGCCACAGTTTCTCCTTGCTAGACCTAGTGGGAAAGCATTTTGCTGAGATGCAGAAGGCAAGAAACGCAGAATACGGAGACGCGGAGCTGTCCCAAGTGCCGCTGCCAGGCGTCTTTCCGCAGAAGGAGCGCCCCGGAGCGCACCGCAACCGGCACCGTCATCTCTGCGCAAAGAGCTAAAATATTTTCAAACCCGCCAAAACTCATCCAAAAATATTTTCAAACCCGCCAAAATAGAAAACCGGACGGAAGTCATCAATACATTCGAAAAAACCTGACAAAACATGATCAAGCCCACCAAAGCTAATCCAAACACACCAAAAACTGGGCTAAACAGAATCAAAACAAATCAAAACAAATCTAAAACTTCTAAAAACCCGCCAAAATATTTCAAAACCCGTCAAAACTAATCAAAACATTCCGAATACCCATTAAAAAACATTCCAAATACCCGCCAAAAGATTTTAAAACCCGCCAAAAGGAATCCAAACATTCCAAAACCTGCCAACACAATAAAAACAACTCAAGAGAATACAAAACATTCTAAAACCCAACCAAAACATTCCGAAAACCCACCTAAACATCATCAAAACAAATCAAAACCAACCAAAACATTCTGAAAACCCGCCAAAATGATTTAGACCCGCAAAACTCATCAAAACATTCTGAAAAGATGCCAAAACATTAGGAAATCAGCCTGAACTGATCAGAACATTCAAAAAACTTGGCAATACATCATAAAAACAAATCAAAACCAACCGAAACATTCCAAAAACCCGACAAAATAGTTTAGAACCCGCCAAAACTGATCAAAACATTCTGAAAAGATGCCAAAATACTAGAAAACCAGTCTGAAGTGATCGAAACTTTCAATAACTTGCCAAAACATCATCAAAACAAATGAAAGCAAACCAAAACATTCCAAATACCCGCCAAAAGATTTTAAAACCCGCCAAAATGAATCCAAACATTCCACAACCTGCCAACAAAATAAAAACAAATCAAGAGAATACAAAACATTCTAAAACTCAACCAAAACATTCTGAAAACCCGCCAAAACATCATAAAAACAAATCAAAACCAACCAAAAAATAAGAGGAACACGGCAACATATTGGCAAGCAAGAGACGGAGAGTGCGGCACCTTCTAGGAGGCCAAGAAGGAAGCCGCACAACACCTGCACTGTGTCTGCAACTTTCAAACTGCTAGAAGCTAGTGGCTTGCCACTGGCCTGCCTCTTCAATTGCCATTAGCATTCCAATGGAAGCTATTCTTGGACAACTTTGCTCTGCTTGCTGCTAGTTCTGCCCCAGCCTAGCATAGAGAACCTTGCTCTTCCCTTGAGGCTCTGAGATGCCAAGAACTTGTCATCTTCAAAGGGCGGGCCGGGCTACATCTACTCAGCTGCCACAGTTTCTCCTTGCTAGACCTAGTGGGAAAGCATTTTGCTGAGATGCAGAAGGCAAGAAACGCAGAATACGGAGACGCGGAGCTGTCCCAAGTGCCGCTGCCAGGCGTCTTTCCGCAGAAGGAGCGCCCCGGAGCGCACCGCAACCGGCACCGTCATCTCTGCGCAAAGAGCCAAAATATTTTCAAACCCGCCAAAACTAATCCAAAAATATTTTCAAACCCGCCAAAATAGAAAACCAGATAGAAGTGATCAATACATTTGAAAAAACCTGACAAAACATGATCAAGCCCACCAAAGCTAATCCAAACACACCAAAAACTGGGCTAAACAGAATCAAAACAAATCAAAACAAATCCAAACCTCCTAAAAACCCGCCAAAATATTTCAAAACCCGTCAAAACTAATCAAAACCTTCCGAATACCCATTAAAAAACATTCCAAATACCCGCCAAAAGATTTTAAAACCCGCCAAAAGGAATCCAAACATTCCAAAACCTGCCAACACAATAAAAACAACTCAAGAGAATACAAAACATTCTAAAACCCAACCAAAACATTCCGAAAACCCACCTAAACATCATAAAAACAAATCAAAACCAACCGAAACATTCTGAAAACCCGCCAAAATGATTTAGACCCGCAAAACTCATCAAAACATTCTGAAAAGATGCCAAAACATTAGGAAATCAGCCTGAACTGATCAAAACATTCAAAAAACTTGGCAATACATCATAAAAACAAATCAAAACCAACCGAAACATTCCAAAAACCCGACAAAATAGTTTAGAACCCGCCAAAACTGATCAAAACATTCTGAAAAGATGCCAAAATACTAGAAAACCAGTCTGAAGTGATCGAAACTTTCAATAACTTAGCAAAACATAATCAAAACAAATGAAAGCAAACCAAAACATTCCAAATACCCACCAAAATATTTTAAAACCCACCAAAAGGAATCCAAACATTCCAAAACCTGCCAAGACAATATAAACAACACAAGAGAAAACAAAACATTCTAAAACACCACCAAAACATTCCGAAAACCCGCCAAAACATCATCAAAACAAATCAAAACCAACCAAAAAATAAGAGGAACACGGCAACATATTGGCAAGCAAGAGACGGAGAGTGCGGCACCTTCTAGGAGGCCAAGAAGGAAGCCGCACAACACCTGCACTGTGTCTGCAACTTTCAAACTGCTAGAAGCTAGTGGCTTGCCACTGGCCTGCCTCTTCAATTGCCATTAGCATTCCAATGGAAGCTATTCTTGGACAACTTTGCTCTGCTTGCTGCTAGTTCTGCCCCAGCCTACCATAGAGAACCTTGCTCTTGCCTTGAGGCTCTGAGATGCCAAGAACTTGTCAACTTCAAAGGGCGGGCCGGGCTACATCTACTCAGCTGCCACAGTTTCTCCTTGCTAGACCTAGTGGGAAAGCATTTTGCTGAGATGCAGAAGGCAAGAAACGCAGAATACGGAGACGCGGAGCTGTCCCAAGTGCCGCTGCCAGGCGTCTTTCCGCAGAAGGAGCGCCCCGGAGCGCACCGCAACCGGCACCGTCATCTCTGCGCAAAAAGCCAAAATATTTTCAAACCCGCCAAAACTAATCCAAAAATATTTTCAAACCCGCCAAAATAGAAAACCGGACGGAAGTCATCAATACATTCGAAAAAACCTGACAAAACATGATCAAGCCCACCAAAGCTAATCCAAACACACCAAAAACTGGGCTAAACAGAATCAAAACAAATCAAAACAAATCTAAAACTTCTAAAAACCCGCCAAAATATTTCAAAACCCGTCAAAACTAATCAAAACATTCCGAATACCCATTAAAAAACATTCCAAATACCCGCCAAAAGATTTTAAAACCCGCCAAAAGGAATCCAAACATTCCAAAACCTGCCAACACAATAAAAACAACTCAAGAGAATACAAAACATTCTAAAACCCAACCAAAACATTCCGAAAACCCACCTAAACATCATCAAAACAAATCAAAACCAACCAAAACATTCTGAAAACCCGCCAAAATGATTTAGACCCGCAAAACTCATCAAAACATTCTGAAAAGATGCCAAAACATTAGAAAACCAGCCTGAACTGATCAAAACATTCAAAAAAATTGGCAAAACATCATAAAAACAAATCAAAACCAACCAAAACATTCCAAAAACCAGCCAAAATATTCCGAAATCCGGCCAAAACATCATAAAAACAAATGAAAACCAACCAAAACATTCCAAAAACCCAACAAAATAGTTTAGAACCCGCCAAAACTGATCAAAACATTCTGAAAAGATGCCAAAATACTAGAAAACCAGTCTGAAGTGATCGAAACTTTCAATAACTTGCCAAAACATAATCAAAACAAATGAAAGCAAACCAAAACATTCCAAATACCCGCCAAAATATTCCAAATACCGGCCAAAAGGAATCCAAACATTCCAAAACCTGCCAAGACAATATAAACAACACAAGAGAAAACAAAACATTCTAAAACACCACCAAAACATTCCGAAAACCCGCCAAAACATCATCAAAACAATTCAAAACCAACCAAAAAATAAGAGGAACACGGCAACATATTGGCAAGCAAGAGACGGAGAACGCGGCACCTTCTAGGAGGCCAAGAAGGAAGCCGCACAACACCTGCACTGTGTCTGCAACTTTCAAACTGCTAGAAGCTAGTGGCTTGCCACTGGCCTGCCTCTTCAATTGCCATTAGCATTCCAATGGAAGCTATTCTTGGACAACTTTGCTCTGCTTGCTGCTAGTTCTGCCCCAGCCTAGCATAGAGAACCTTGCTCTTGCCTTGAGGCTCTGAGATGCCAAGAACTTGTCATCTTCAAAGGGCGGGCCGGGCTACATCTACTCAGCTGCCACAGTTTCTCCTTGCTAGACCTAGTGGGAAAGCATTTTGCTGAGATGCAGAAGGCAAGAAACGCAGAATACGGAGACGCGGAGCTGTCCCAAGTGCCGCTGCCAGGCGTCTTTCCGCAGAAGGAGCGCCCCGGAGCGCACCGCAACCGGCACCGCCATCTCTGCGCAAAGAGCCAAAATATTTTAAAACCCGCCAAAACTAATCCAAAAATATTTTCAAACCCGCCAAAATAGAAAACCAGATAGAAGTGATCAATACATTCGAAAAAACCTGACAAAACATGATCAAGCCCACCAAAGCTAATCCAAACACACCAAAAACTGGGCTAAACAGAATCAAAACAAATCAAAACAAATCCAAACCTCCTAAAAACCGGCCAAAATATTTCAAAACCCGTCAAAACTAATCAAAACCTTCCGAATACCCATTAAAAAACATTCCAAATACCCGCCAAAAGATTTTAAAACCCGCCAAAATGAATCCAAACATTCCAAAACCTGCCAACACAATAAAAACAACTCAAGAGAATACAAAACATTCTAAAACCCAACCAAAACATTCCGAAAACCCACCAAAACATCATCAAAACAAATCAAAACCAACCAAAACATTCTGAAAACCCGCCAAAATGATTTAGACCCGCAAAACTCATCAAAACATTCTGAAAAGATGCCAAAACATTAGGAAATCAGCCTGAACTGATCAAAACATTCAAAAAACTTGGCAATACATCATAAAAACAAATCAAAACCAACCGAAACATTCCAAAAACCCGACAAAATAGTTTAGAACCCGCCAAAACTGATCAAAACATTCTGAAAAGATGCCAAAATACTAGAAAACCAGTCTGAAGTGATCGAAACTTTCAATAACTTGCCAAAACATCATCAAAACAAATGAAAGCAAACCAAAACATTCCAAATACCCGCCAAAAGATTTTAAAACCCGCCAAAATGAATCCAAACATTCCACAACCTGCCAACACAATAAAAACAACTCAAGAGAATACAAAACATTCTAAAACTCAACTAAAACATTCTGAAAACCCGCCAAAACATCGTAAAAACAAATCAAAACCAACCAAAAAATAAGAGGAACACGGCAACATATTGGCAAGCAAGAGACGGAGAGTGCGGCACCTTCTAGGAGGCCAAGAAGGAAGCCGCACAACACCTGCACTGTGTCTGCAACTTTCAAACTGCTAGAAGCTAGTGGCTTGCCACTGGCCTGCCTCTTCAATTGCCATTAGCATTCCAATGGAAGCTATTCTTGGACAACTTTGCTCTGCTTGCTGCTAGTTCTGCCCCAGCCTAGCATAGAGAACCTTGCTCTTCCCTTGAGGCTCTGAGATGCCAAGAACTTGTCAACTTCAAAGGGCGGGCCGGGCTACATCTACTCAGCTGCCACAGTTTCTCCTTGCTAGACCTAGTGGGAAAGCATTTTGCTGAGATGCAGAAGGCAAGAAACGCAGAATACGGAGACGCGGAGCTGTCCCAAGTGCCGCTGCCAGGCGTCTTTCCGCAGAAGGAGCGCCCCGGAGCGCACCGCAACCGGCACCGTCATCTCTGCGCAAAGAGCCAAAATATTTTAAAACCCGCCAAAACTAATCCAAAAATATTTTCAAACCCGCCAAAATAGAAAACCGGACGGAAGTCATCAATACATTCGAAAAAACCTGACAAAACATGATCAAGCCCACCAAAGCTAATCCAAACACACCAAAAACTGGGCTAAACACAATCAAAACAAATCAAAACAAATCTAAAACTTCTAAAAACCCGCCAAAATATTTCAAAACCCGTCAAAACTAATCAAAACATTCCGAATACCCATTAAAAAACATTCCAAATACCCGCCAAAAGATTTTAAAACCCGCCAAAAGGAATCCAAACATTCCAAAACCTGCCAACACAATAAAAACAACTCAAGAGAATACAAAACATTCTAAAACCCAACCAAAACATTCCGAAAACCCACCTAAACATCATAAAAACAAATCAAAACCAACCAAAACATTCTGAAAACCCGCCAAAATGATTTAGACCCGCAAAACTCATCAAAACATTCTGAAAAGATGCCAAAACATTAGAAAACCAGCCTGAACTGATCAAAACATTCAAAAAACTTGGCAATACATCATAAAAACAAATCAAAACCAACCGAAACATTCCAAAAACCCGACAAAATAGTTTAGAACCCGCCAAAACTGATCAAAACATTCTGAAAAGATGCCAAAATACTAGAAAACCAGTCTGAAGTGATCGAAACTTTCAATAACTTGCCAAAACATCATCAAAACAAATGAAAGCAAACCAAAACATTCCAAATACCCGCCAAAAGATTTTAAAACCCGCCAAAATGAATCCAAACATTCCACAACCTGCCAACACAATAAAAACAACTCAAGAGAATACAAAACATTCTAAAACTCAACCAAAACATTCTGAAAACCCGCCAAAACATCATAAAAACAAATCAAAACCAACCAAAAAATAAGAGGAACACGGCAACATATTGGCAAGCAAGAGACGGAGAACGCGGCACCTTCTAGGAGGCCAAGAAGGAAGCCGCACAACACCTGCACTGTGTCTGCAACTTTCAAACTGCTAGAAGCTAGTGGCTTGCCACTGGCCTGCCTCTTCAATTGCCATTAGCATTCCAATGGAAGCTATTCTTGGACAACTTTGCTCTGCTTGCTGCTAGTTCTGCCCCAGCCTAGCATAGAGAACCTTGCTCTTGCCTTGAGGCTCTGAGATGCCAAGAACTTGTCATCTTCAAAGGGCGGGCCGGGCTACATCTACTCAGCTGCCACAGTTTCTCCTTGCTAGACCTAGTGGGAAAGCATTTTGCTGAGATGCAGAAGGCAAGAAACGCAGAATACGGAGACGCGGAGCTGTCCCAAGTGCCGCTGCCAGGCGTCTTTCCGCAGAAGGAGCGCCCCGGAGCGCACCGCAACCGGCACCGCCATCTCTGCGCAAAGAGCCAAAATATTTTAAAACCCGCCAAAACTAATCCAAAAATATTTTCAAACCCGCCAAAATAGAAAACCAGATAGAAGTGATCAATACATTCGAAAAAACCTGACAAAACATGATCAAGCCCACCAAAGCTAATCCAAACACACCAAAAACTGGGCTAAACAGAATCAAAACAAATCAAAACAAATCCAAACCTCCTAAAAACCGGCCAAAATATTTCAAAACCCGTCAAAACTAATCAAAACCTTCCGAATACCCATTAAAAAACATTCCAAATACCCGCCAAAAGATTTTAAAACCCGCCAAAATGAATCCAAACATTCCAAAACCTGCCAACACAATAAAAACAACTCAAGAGAATACAAAACATTCTAAAACCCAACCAAAACATTCCGAAAACCCACCAAAACATCATCAAAACAAATCAAAACCAACCAAAACATTCTGAAAACCCGCCAAAATGATTTAGACCCGCAAAACTCATCAAAACATTCTGAAAAGATGCCAAAACATTAGGAAATCAGCCTGAACTGATCAAAACATTCAAAAAACTTGGCAATACATCATAAAAACAAATCAAAACCAACCGAAACATTCCAAAAACCCGACAAAATAGTTTAGAACCCGCCAAAACTGATCAAAACATTCTGAAAAGATGCCAAAATACTAGAAAACCAGTCTGAAGTGATCGAAACTTTCAATAACTTGCCAAAACATCATCAAAACAAATGAAAGCAAACCAAAACATTCCAAATACCCGCCAAAAGATTTTAAAACCCGCCAAAATGAATCCAAACATTCCACAACCTGCCAACACAATAAAAACAACTCAAGAGAATACAAAACATTCTAAAACTCAACCAAAACATTCTGAAAACCCGCCAAAACATCATAAAAACAAATCAAAACCAACCAAAAAATAAGAGGAACACGGCAACATATTGGCAAGCAAGAGACGGAGAGTGCGGCACCTTCTAGGAGGCCAAGAAGGAAGCCGCACAACACCTGCACTGTGTCTGCAACTTTCAAACTGCTAGAAGCTAGTGGCTTGCCACTGGCCTGCCTCTTCAATTGCCATTAGCATTCCAATGGAAGCTATTCTTGGACAACTTTGCTCTGCTTGCTGCTAGTTCTGCCCCAGCCTACCATAGAGAACCTTGCTCTTCCCTTGAGGCTCTGAGATGCCAAGAACTTGTCATCTTCAAAGGGCGGGCCGGGCTACATCTACTCAGCTGCCACAGTTTCTCCTTGCTAGACCTAGTGGGAAAGCATTTTGCTGAGATGCAGAAGGCAAGAAACGCAGAATACGGAGACGCGGAGCTGTCCCAAGTGCCGCTGCCAGGCGTCTTTCCGCAGAAGGAGCGCCCCGGAGCGCACCGCAACCGGCACCGTCATCTCTGCGCAAAGAGCCAAAATATTTTCAAACCCGCCAAAACTAATCCAAAAATATTTTCAAACCCGCCAAAATAGAAAACCAGATAGAAGTGATCAATACATTCGAAAAAACCTGACAAAACATGATCAAGCCCACCAAAGCTAATCCAAACACACCAAAAACTGGGCTAAACAGAATCAAAACAAATCAAAACAAATCCAAACCTCCAAAAAACCCGCCAAAATATTTCAAAACCCGTCAAAACTAATCAAAACCTTCCGAATACCCATTAAAAAACATTCCAAATACCCGCCAAAAGATTTTAAAACCCGCCAAAATGAATCCAAACATTCCAAAACCTGCCAACACAATAAAAACAACTCAAGAGAATACAAAACATTCTAAAACCCAACCAAAACATTCCGAAAACCCACCTAAACATCATAAAAACAAATCAAAACCAACCGAAACATTCTGAAAACCCGCCAAAATGATTTAGACCCGCAAAACTCATCAAAACATTCTGAAAAGATGCCAAAACATTAGAAAACCAGCCTGAACTGATCAAAACATTCAAAAAACTTGGCAAAACATCATAAAAACAAATCAAAACCAACCAAAACATTCCAAAAACCAGCCAAAATATTCTGAAATCCGGCCAAAACATAATAAAAACAAATCAAAACCAACCGAAACATTCCAAAAACCCAACAAAATAGTTTAGAACCCGCCAAAACTGATCAAAACATTCTGAAAAGATGCCAAAATACTAGAAAACCAGTCTGAAGTGATCGAAACTTTCAATAACTTGCCAAAACATCATCAAAACAAATGAAAGCAAACCAAAACATTCCAAATACCCGCCAAAATATTTGAAAACCCGCCAAAAGGAATCCAAACATTCCAAAACCTGCCAAGACAAGATAAACAACACAAGAGAAAACAAAACATTCTAAAACACCACCAAAACATTCCGAAAACCCGCCAAAACATCATAAAAACAATTCAAAACCAACCAAAAAATAAGAGGAACACGGCAACATATTGGCAAGCAAGAGACGGAGAACGTGACACCTTCTAGGAGGCCAAGAAGGAAGCCGCACAACACCTGCACTGTGTCTGCAACCTTCAAACTGCTTGAAGCTAGTGGCTTGCCACTGGCCTGCCTCTTCAATTGCCATTAGCATTCCAATGGAAGCTATTCTTGGACAACTTTGCTCTGCTTGCTGCTAGTTCTGCCCCAGCCTAGCATAGAGAACCTTGCTCTTGCCTTGAGGCTCTGAGATGCAAAGAACTTGTCAACTTCAAAGGGCGGGCCGGGCTACATCTACTCAGCTGCCACAGTTTCTCCTTGCTAGACCTAGTGGGAAAGCATTTTGCTGAGATGCAGAAGGCAAGAAACGCAGAATACGGAGACGCGGAGCTGTCCCAAGTGCCGCTGCCAGGCGTCTTTCCGCAGAAGGAGCGCCCCGGAGCGCACCGCAACCGGCACCGTCATCTCTGCGCAAAGAGCCAAAATATTTTAAAACCCGCCAAAACTCATCCAAAAATATTTTCAAACCCGCCAAAATAGAAAACCAGACAGAAGTGATCAATACATTCGAAAAAACCTGACAAAACATGATCAAGCCCACCAAAGCTAATCCAAACACACCAAAAACTGGGCTAAACAGAATCAAAACAAATCAAAACAAATCTAAAACTTCTAAAAACCCGCCAAAATATTTCAAAACCCGTCAAAACTAATCAAAACATTCCGAATACCCATTAAAAAACATTCCAAATACCCGCCAAAAGATTTTAAAACCCGCCAAAAGGAATCCAAACATTCCAAAACCTGCCAACACAATAAAAACAACTCAAGAGAATACAAAACATTCTAAAACCCAACCAAAACATTCCGAAAACCCACCTAAACATCATAAAAACAAATCAAAACCAACCGAAACATTCTGAAAACCCGCCAAAATGATTTAGACCCGCAAAACTCATCAAAACATTCTGAAAAGATGCCAAAACATTAGAAAACCAGCCTGAACTGATCAAAACATTCAAAAAACTTGGCAAAACATCATAAAAACAAATCAAAACCAACCAAAACATTCCAAAAACCAGCCAAAATATTCTGAAATCCGGCCAAAACATAATAAAAACAAATCAAAACCAACCGAAACATTCCAAAAACCCAACAAAATAGTTTAGAACCCGCCAAAACTGATCAAAACATTCTGAAAAGATGCCAAAATACTAGAAAACCAGTCTGAAGTGATCGAAACTTTCAATAACTTGCCAAAACATCATCAAAACAAATGAAAGCAAACCAAAACATTCCAAATACCCGCCAAAATATTTGAAAACCCGCCAAAAGGAATCCAAACATTCCAAAACCTGCCAAGACAAGATAAACAACACAAGAGAAAACAAAACATTCTAAAACACCACCAAAACATTCCGAAAACCCGCCAAAACATCATAAAAACAATTCAAAACCAACCAAAAAATAAGAGGAACACGGCAACATATTGGCAAGCAAGAGACGGAGAACGTGACACCTTCTAGGAGGCCAAGAAGGAAGCCGCACAACACCTGCACTGTGTCTGCAACCTTCAAACTGCTTGAAGCTAGTGGCTTGCCACTGGCCTGCCTCTTCAATTGCCATTAGCATTCCAATGGAAGCTATTCTTGGACAACTTTGCTCTGCTTGCTGCTAGTTCTGCCCCAGCCTAGCATAGAGAACCTTGCTCTTGCCTTGAGGCTCTGAGATGCAAAGAACTTGTCAACTTCAAAGGGCGGGCCGGGCTACATCTACTCAGCTGCCACAGTTTCTCCTTGCTAGACCTAGTGGGAAAGCATTTTGCTGAGATGCAGAAGGCAAGAAACGCAGAATACGGAGACGCGGAGCTGTCCCAAGTGCCGCTGCCAGGCGTCTTTCCGCAGAAGGAGCGCCCCGGAGCGCACCGCAACCGGCACCGTCATCTCTGCGCAAAGAGCCAAAATATTTTAAAACCCGCCAAAACTCATCCAAAAATATTTTCAAACCCGCCAAAATAGAAAACCAGACAGAAGTGATCAATACATTCGAAAAAACCTGACAAAACATGATCAAGCCCACCAAAGCTAATCCAAACACACCAAAAACTGGGCTAAACAGAATCAAAACAAATCAAAACAAATCTAAAACTTCTAAAAACCCGCCAAAATATTTCAAAACCCGTCAAAACTAATCAAAACATTCCGAATACCCATTAAAAAACATTCCAAATACCCGCCAAAAGATTTTAAAACCCGCCAAAAGGAATCCAAACATTCCAAAACCTGCCAACACAATAAAAACAACTCAAGAGAATACAAAACATTCTAAAACCCAACCAAAACATTCCGAAAACCCACCTAAACATCATAAAAACAAATCAAAACCAACCAAAACATTCTGAAAACCCGCCAAAATGATTTAGACCCGCAAAACTCATCAAAACATTCTGAAAAGATGCCAAAACATTAGAAAACCAGCCTGAACTGATCAAAACATTCAAAAAACTTGGCAATACATCATAAAAACAAATCAAAACCAACCGAAACATTCCAAAAACCCAACAAAATAGTTTAGAACCCGCCAAAACTGATCAAAACATTCTGAAAAGATGCCAAAATACTAGAAAACCAGTCTGAAGTGATCGAAACTTTCAATAACTTGCCAAAACATAATCAAAACAAATGAAAGCAAACCAAAACATTCCAAATACCCACCAAAATATTTTAAAACCCACCAAAAGGAATCCAAACATTCCAAAAGCTGCCAAGACAATATAAACAACACAAGAGAAAACAAAACATTCTAAAACACCACCAAAACATTCCGAAAACCCGCCAAAACATCATCAAAACAATTCAAAACCAACCAAAAAATAAGAGGAACACGGCAACATATTGGCAAGCAAGAGACGGAGAACGCGGCACCTTCTAGGAGGCCAAGAAGGAAGCCGCACAACACCTGCACTGTGTCTGCAACTTTCAAACTGCTAGAAGCTAGTGGCTTGCCACTGGCCTGCCTCTTCAATTGCCATTAGCATTCCAATGGAAGCTATTCTTGGACAACTTTGCTCTGCTTGCTGCTAGTTCTGCCCCAGCCTACCATAGAGAACCTTGCTCTTGCCTTGAGGCTCTGAGATGCAAAGAACTTGTCAACTTCAAAGGGCGGGCCGGGCTACATCTACTCAGCTGCCACAGTTTCTCCTTGCTAGACCTAGTGGGAAAGCATTTTGCTGAGATGCAGAAGGCAAGAAACGCAGAATACGGAGACGCGGAGCTGTCCCAAGTGCCGCTGCCAGGCGTCTTTCCGCAGAAGGAGCGCCCCGGAGCGCACCGCAACCGGCACCGTCATCTCTGCGCAAAGAGCCAAAATATTTTAAAACCCGCCAAAACTAATCCAAAAATATTTTCAAACCCGCCAAAATAGAAAACCGGACGGAAGTCATCAATACATTCGAAAAAACCTGACAAAACATGATCAAGCCCACCAAAGCTAATCCAAACACACCAAAAACTGGGCTAAACAGAATCAAAACAAATCAAAACAAATCTAAAACTTCTAAAAACCCGCCAAAATATTTCAAAACCCGTCAAAACTAATCAAAACATTCCGAATACCCATTAAAAAACATTCCAAATACCCGCATAAAGATTTTAAAACCCGCCAAAAGGAATCCAAACATTCCAAAACCTGCCAACACAATAAAAACAACTCAAGAGAATACAAAACATTCTAAAACCCAACCAAAACATTCCGAAAACCCACCTAAACATCATCAAAACAAATCAAAACCAACCAAAACATTCTGAAAACCCGCCAAAATGATTTAGACCCGCAAAACTCATCAAAACATTCTGAAAAGATGCCAAAACATTAGAAAATCAGCCTGAACTGATCAAAACATTCAAAAAACTTGGCAATACATCATAAAAACAAATCAAAACCAACCGAAACATTCCAAAAACCCGACAAAATAGTTTAGAACCCGCCAAAACTGATCAAAACATTCTGAAAAGATGCCAAAATACTAGAAAACCAGTCTGAAGTGATCGAAACTTTCAATAACTTGCCAAAACATCATCAAAACAAATGAAAGCAAACCAAAACATTCCAAATACCCGCCAAAAGATTTTAAAACCCGCCAAAATGAATCCAAACATTCCACAACCTGCCAACACAATAAAAACAACTCAAGAGAATACAAAACATTCTAAAACTCAACCAAAACATTCTGAAAACCCGCCAAAACATCATAAAAACAAATCAAAACCAACCAAAAAATAAGAGGAACACGGCAACATATTGGCAAGCAAGAGACGGAGAGTGCGGCACCTTCTAGGAGGCCAAGAAGGAAGCCGCACAACACCTGCACTGTGTCTGCAACTTTCAAACTGCTAGAAGCTAGTGGCTTGCCACTGGCCTGCCTCTTCAATTGCCATTAGCATTCCAATGGAAGCTATTCTTGGACAACTTTGCTCTGCTTGCTGCTAGTTCTGCCCCAGCCTACCATAGAGAACCTTGCTCTTCCCTTGAGGCTCTGAGATGCCAAGAACTTGTCATCTTCAAAGGGCGGGCCGGGCTACATCTACTCAGCTGCCACAGTTTCTCCTTGCTAGACCTAGTGGGAAAGCATTTTGCTGAGATGCAGAAGGCAAGAAACGCACAATACGGAGACGCGGAGCTGTCCCAAGTGCCGATGCCAGGCGTCTTTCCGCAGAAGGAGCGCCCCGGAGCGCACCGCAACCGGCACCGTCATCTCTGCGCAAAGAGCCAAAATATTTTAAAACCCGCCAAAACTAATCCAAAAATATTTTCAAACCCGCCAAAATAGAAAACCAGATAGAAGTGATCAATACATTCGAAAAAACCTGACAAAACATGATCAAGCCCACCAAAGCTAATCCAAACACACCAAAAACTGGGCTAAACAGAATCAAAACAAATCAAAACAAATCCAAACCTCCTAAAAACCGGCCAAAATATTTCAAAACCCGTCAAAACTAATCAAAACCTTCCGAATACCCATTAAAAAACATTCCAAATACCCGCATAAAGATTTTAAAACCCGCCAAAATGAATCCAAACATTCCAAAACCTGCCAACACAATAAAAACAACTCAAGAGAATACAAAACATTCTAAAACCCAACCAAAACATTCCGAAAACCCACCAAAACATCATAAAAACAAATCAAAACCAACCAAAACATTCTGAAAACCCGCCAAAATGATTTAGACCCGCAAAACTCATCAAAACATTCTGAAAAGATGCCAAAACATTAGAAAACCAGCCTGAACGGATCAAAACATTCAAAAAAATTGGCAAAACATCATAAAAACAAATCAAAACCAACCAAAACATTCCAAAAACCAGCCAAAATATTCCGAAATCCGGCCAAAACATCATAAAAACAAATCAAAACCAACCGAAACATTCCAAAAACCCGACAAAATAGTTTAGAACCCGCCAAAACTGATCAAAACATTCTGAAAAGATGCCAAAATACTAGAAAACCAGTCTGAAGTGATCGAAACTTTCAATAACTTACCAAAACATAATCAAAACAAATGAAAGCAAACCAAAACATTCCAAATACCCGCCAAAATATTCCAAATACCGGCCAAAAGGAATCCAAACATTCCAAAACCTGCCAAGACAATATAAACAACACAAGAGAAAACAAAACATTCTAAAACACCACCAAAACATTCCGAAAACCCACCAAAACATCATCAAAACAATTCAAAACCAACCAAAAAATAAGAGGAACACGGCAACATATTGGCAAGCAAGAGACGGAGAACGCGGCACCTTCTAGGAGGCCAAGAAGGAAGCCGCACAACACCTGCACTGTGTCTGCAACTTTCAAACTGCTAGAAGCTAGTGGCTTGCCACTGGCCTGCCTCTTCAATTGCCATTAGCATTCCAATGGAAGCTATTCTTGGACAACTTTGCTCTGCTTGCTGCTAGTTCTGCCCCAGCCTACCATAGAGAACCTTGCTCTTGCCTTGAGGCTCTGAGATGCCAAGAACTTGTCATCTTCAAAGGGCGGGCCGGGCTACATCTACTCAGCTGCCACAGTTTCTCCTTGCTAGACCTAGTGGGAAAGCATTTTGCTGAGATGCAGAAGGCAAGAAACGCAGAATACGGAGACGCGGAGCTGTCCCAAGTGCCGCTGCCAGGCGTCTTTCCGCAGAAGGAGCGCCCCGGAGCGCACCGCAACCGGCACCGTCATCTCTGCGCAAAGAGCCAAAATATTTTAAAACCCGCCAAAACTAATCCAAAAATATTTTCAAACCCGCCAAACTAGAAAACCAGACAGAAGTGATCAATACATTCGAAAAAACCTGACAAAACATGATAAAGCCCACCAAAGCTAATCCAAACACACCAAAAAACTGGGATAAACAGAATCAAAACAAATCAAAACAAATCTAAACCTTCTAAAAACCCGCCAAAATATTTCAAAACCCGTCTAAAGTAATCAAAACCTTCCGAATACCCGCCAAAACATTCCAAATACCCGCCAAAAGGAATCCAAACATTCCAAAACCTGCCAACACAATAAAAACAACTCAAGAGAATACAAAACATTCTAAAACCCAACCAAAACATTCCAAAAACCCACCTAAACATCATAAAAACAAATCAAAACCAACCAAAATATTCCAAAAACCCGCCAAAATGATTTAGACCCGCAAAACTCATCAAAACATTCTGAAAAGATGCCAAAACATTAGAAAACCAGCCTGAACTGATCAAAACATTCAAAAAAATTGGCAAAACATCATAAAAACAAATCAAAACCAACCGAAACATTCCAAATACCCGCCAAAAGATTTTAAAACCCGCCAAAAGGAATCCAAACATTCCAAAACCTGCCAAGACAGTATAAACAACACAAGAGAAAACAAAACATTCTAAAACACCACCAAAACATTCCGAAAACCCGCCAAAACATCATCAAAACAATTCAAAACCAACCAAAAAATAAGAGGAACACGGCAACATATTGGCAAGCAAGAGACGGAGAACGTGACACCTTCTAGGAGGCCAAGAAGGAAGCCGCACAACACCTGCACTGTGTCTGCAACTTTCAAACTGCTAGAAGCTAGTGGCTTGCCACTGGCCTGCCTCTTCAATTGCCATTAGCATTCCAATGGAAGCTATTCTTGGACAACTTTGCTCTGCTTGCTGCTAGTTCTGCCCCAGCCTACCATAGAGAACCTTGCTCTTCCCTTGAGGCTCTGAGATGCCAAGAACTTGTCATCTTCAAAGGGCGGGCCGGGCTACATCTACTCAGCTGCCACAGTTTCTCCTTGCTAGACCTAGTGGGAAAGCATTTTGCTGAGATGCAGAAGGCAAGAAACGCAGAATACGGAGACGCGGAGCTGTCCCAAGTGCCGCTGCCAGGCGTCTTTCCGCAGAAGGAGCGCCCCGGAGCGCACCGCAACCGGCACCGTCATCTCTGCGCAAAGAGCCAAAATATTTTAAAACCCGCCAAAACTCATCCAAAAATATTTTCAAACCCGCCAAAATAGAAAACCAGACAGAAGTGATCAATACATTCGAAAAAACCTGACAAAACATGATCAAGCCCACCAAAGCTAATCCAAACACACCAAAAACTGGGCTAAACAGAATCAAAACAAATCAAAACAAATCTAAAACTTCTAAAAACCCGCCAAAATATTTCAAAACCCGTCAAAACTAATCAAAACCTTCCGAATACCCATTAAAAAACATTCCAAATACCCGCCAAAAGATTTTAAAACCCGCCAAAAGGAATCCAAACATTCCAAAACCTGCCAACACAATAAAAACAACTCAAGAGAATACAAAACATTCTAAAACCCAACCAAAACATTCCGAAAACCCACCTAAACATCATAAAAACAAATCAAAACCAACCAAAACATTCTGAAAACCCGCCAAAATGATTTAGACCCGCAAAACTCATCAAAACATTCTGAAAAGATGCCAAAACATTAGAAAACCAGCCTGAACTGATCAAAACATTCAAAAAACCCGCCAAAACATCATAAAAACAAATCAAAACCAACCGAAACATTCCAAAAACCCGACAAAATAGTTTAGAACCCGCCAAAACTGATCAAAACATTCTGAAAAGATGCCAAAATACTAGAAAACCAGTCTGAAGTGATCGAAACTTTCAATAACTTGCCAAAACATAATCAAAACAAATGAAAGCAAACCAAAACATTCCAAATACCCGCCAAAATATTCCAAATACCGGCCAAAAGGAATCCAAACATTCCAAAACCTGCCAAGACAATATAAACAACACAAGAGAAAACAAAACATTCTAAAACACCACCAAAACATTCCGAAAACCCGCCAAAACATCATAAAAACAATTCAAAACCAACCAAAAAATAAGAGGAACACGGCAACATATTGGCAAGCAAGAGACGGAGAACGCGGCACCTTCTAGGAGGCCAAGAAGGAAGCCGCACAACACCTGCACTGTGTCTGCAACTTTCAAACTGCTAGAAGCTAGTGGCTTGCCACTGGCCTGCCTCTTCAATTGCCATTAGCATTCCAATGGAAGCTATTCTTGGACAACTTTGCTCTGCTTGCTGCTAGTTCTGCCCCAGCCTACCATAGAGAACCTTGCTCTTGCCTTGAGGCTCTGAGATGCAAAGAACTTGTCATCTTCAAAGGGCGGGCCGGGCTACATCTACTCAGCTGCCAGAGTTTCTCCTTGCTAGACCTAGTGGGAAAGCATTTTGCTGAGATGCAGAAGGCAAGAAACGCAGAATACGGAGACGCGGAGCTGTCCCAAGTGCCGCTGCCAGGCGTCTTTCCGCAGAAGGAGCGCCCCGGAGCGCACCGCAACCGGCACCGTCATCTCTGCGCAAAGAGCCAAAATATTTTCAAACCCGCCAAAACTAATCCAAAAATATTTTCAAACCCGCCAAAATAGAAAACCGGACGGAAGTCATCAATACATTCGAAAAAACCTGACAAAACATGATCAAGCCCACCAAAGCTAATCCAAACACACCAAAAACTGGGCTAAACAGAATCAAAACAAATCAAAACAAATCTAAAACTTCTAAAAACCCGCCAAAATATTTCAAAACCCGTCAAAACTAATCAAAACATTCCGAATACCCATTAAAAAACATTCCAAATACCCGCCAAAAGATTTTAAAACCCGCCAAAAGGAATCCAAACATTCCAAAACCTGCCAACACAATAAAAACAACTCAAGAGAATACAAAACATTCTAAAACCCAACCAAAACATTCCGAAAACCCACCAAAACATCATAAAAACAAATCAAAACCAACCAAAACATTCTGAAAACCCGCCAAAATGATTTAGACCCGCAAAACTCATCAAAACATTCTGAAAAGATGCCAAAACATTAGAAAACCAGCCTGAACTGATCAAAACATTCAAAAAACTTGGCAATACATCATAAATACAAATCAAAACCAACCGAAACATTCCAAAAACCCGACAAAATAGTTTAGAACCCGCCAAAACTGATCAAAACATTCTGAAAAGATGCCAAAATACTAGAAAACCAGTCTGAAGTGATCGAAACTTTCAATAACTTGCCAAAACATAATCAAAACAAATGAAAGCAAACCAAAACATTCCAAATACCCACCAAAATATTTTAAAACCCACCAAAAGGAATCCAAACATTCCAAAACCTGCCAAGACAATATAAACAACACAAGAGAAAACAAAACATTCTAAAACACCACCAAAACATTCCGAAAACCCGCCAAAACATCATCAAAACAATTCAAAACCAACCAAAAAATAAGAGGAACACGGCAACATATTGGCAAGCAAGAGACGGAGAACGCGGCACCTTCTAGGAGGCCAAGAAGGAAGCCGCACAACACCTGCACTGTGTCTGCAACTTTCAAACTGCTAGAAGCTAGTGGCTTGCCACTGGCCTGCCTCTTCAATTGCCATTAGCATTCCAATGGAAGCTATTCTTGGACAACTTTGCTCTGCTTGCTGCTAGTTCTGCCCCAGCCTACCATAGAGAACCTTGCTCTTGCCTTGAGGCTCTGAGATGCAAAGAACTTGTCATCTTCAAAGGGCGGGCCGGGCTACATCTACTCAGCTGCCACAGTTTCTCCTTGCTAGACCTAGTGGGAAAGCATTTTGCTGAGATGCAGAAGGCAAGAAACGCAGAATACGGAGACGCGGAGCTGTCCCAAGTGCCGCTGCCAGGCGTCTTTCCGCAGAAGGAGCGCCCCGGAGCGCACCGCAACCGGCACCGTCATCTCTGCGCAAAGAGCCAAAATATTTTCAAACCCGCCAAAACTAATCCAAAAATATTTTCAAACCCGCCAAAATAGAAAACCGGACGGAAGTCATCAATACATTCGAAAAAACCTGACAAAACATGATCAAGCCCACCAAAGCTAATCCAAACACACCAAAAACTGGGCTAAACAGAATCAAAACAAATCAAAACAAATCTAAAACTTCTAAAAACCCGCCAAAATATTTCAAAACCCGTCAAAACTAATCAAAACATTCCGAATACCCATTAAAAAACATTCCAAATACCCGCCAAAAGATTTTAAAACCCGCCAAAAGGAATCCAAACATTCCAAAACCTGCCAACACAATAAAAACAACTCAAGAGAATACAAAACATTCTAAAACCCAACCAAAACATTCCGAAAACCCACCTAAACATCATCAAAACAAATCAAAACCAACCAAAACATTCTGAAAACCCGCCAAAATGATTTAGACCCGCAAAACTCATCAAAACATTCTGAAAAGATGCCAAAACATTAGAAAATCAGCCTGAACTGATCAAAACATTCAAAAAACTTGGCAATACATCATAAAAACAAATCAAAACCAACCGAAACATTCCAAAAACCCGACAAAATAGTTTAGAACCCGCCAAAACTGATCAAAACATTCTGAAAAGATGCCAAAATACTAGAAAACCAGTCTGAAGTGATCGAAACTTTCAATAACTTGCCAAAACATCATCAAAACAAATGAAAGCAAACCAAAACATTCCAAATACCCGCCAAAAGATTTTAAAACCCGCCAAAATGAATCCAAACATTCCACAACCTGCCAACACAATAAAAACAACTCAAGAGAATACAAAACATTCTAAAACTCAACCAAAACATTCTGAAAACCCGCCAAAACATCATAAAAACAAATCAAAACCAACCAAAAAATAAGAGGAACACGGCAACATATTGGCAAGCAAGAGACGGAGAGTGCGGCACCTTCTAGGAGGCCAAGAAGGAAGCCGCACAACACCTGCACTGTGTCTGCAACTTTCAAACTGCTAGAAGCTAGTGGCTTGCCACTGGCCTGCCTCTTCAATTGCCATTAGCATTCCAATGGAAGCTATTCTTGGACAACTTTGCTCTGCTTGCTGCTAGTTCTGCCCCAGCCTACCATAGAGAACCTTGCTCTTCCCTTGAGGCTCTGAGATGCCAAGAACTTGTCATCTTCAAAGGGCGGGCCGGGCTACATCTACTCAGCTGCCACAGTTTCTCCTTGCTAGACCTAGTGGGAAAGCATTTTGCTGAGATGCAGAAGGCAAGAAACGCACAATACGGAGACGCGGAGCTGTCCCAAGTGCCGATGCCAGGCGTCTTTCCGCAGAAGGAGCGCCCCGGAGCGCACCGCAACCGGCACCGTCATCTCTGCGCAAAGAGCCAAAATATTTTAAAACCCGCCAAAACTAATCCAAAAATATTTTCAAACCCGCCAAAATAGAAAACCAGATAGAAGTGATCAATACATTCGAAAAAACCTGACAAAACATGATCAAGCCCACCAAAGCTAATCCAAACACACCAAAAACTGGGCTAAACAGAATCAAAACAAATCAAAACAAATCCAAACCTCCTAAAAACCGGCCAAAATATTTCAAAACCCGTCAAAACTAATCAAAACCTTCCGAATACCCATTAAAAAACATTCCAAATACCCGCCAAAAGATTTTAAAACCCGCCAAAATGAATCCAAACATTCCAAAACCTGCCAACACAATAAAAACAACTCAAGAGAATACAAAACATTCTAAAACCCAACCAAAACATTCCGAAAACCCACCAAAACATCATAAAAACAAATCAAAACCAACCAAAACATTCTGAAAACCCGCCAAAATGATTTAGACCCGCAAAACTCATCAAAACATTCTGAAAAGATGCCAAAACATTAGAAAATCAGCCTGAACTGATCAAAACATTCAAAAAACTTGGCAAAACATCATAAAAACAAATCAAAACCAACCGAAACATTCCAAAAACCAGCCAAAATATTCTGAAATCCGGCCAAAACATAATAAAAACAAATCAAAACCAACCGAAACATTCCAAAAACCCAACAAAATAGTTTAGAACCCGCCAAAACTGATCAAAACATTCTGAAAAGATGCCAAAATACTAGAAAACCAGTCTGAAGTGATCGAAACTTTCAATAACTTGCCAAAACATAATCAAAACAAATGAAAGCAAACCAAAACATTCCAAATACCCGCCAAAATATTCCAAATACCGGCCAAAAGGAATCCAAACATTCCAAAACCTGCCAAGACAATATAAACAACACAAGAGAAAACAAAACATTCTAAAACACCACCAAAACATTCCGAAAACCCGCCAAAACATCATCAAAACAATTCAAAACCAACCAAAAAATAAGAGGAACACGGCAACATATTGGCAAGCAAGAGACGGAGAACGCGGCACCTTCTAGGAGGCCAAGAAGGAAGCCGCACAACACCTGCACTGTGTCTGCAACTTTCAAACTGCTAGAAGCTAGTGGCTTGCCACTGGCCTGCCTCTTCAATTGCCATTAGCATTCCAATGGAAGCTATTCTTGGACAACTTTGCTCTGCTTGCTGCTAGTTCTGCCCCAGCCTACCATAGAGAACCTTGCTCTTCCCTTGAGGCTCTGAGATGCCAAGAACTTGTCATCTTCAAAGGGCGGGCCGGGCTACATCTACTCAGCTGCCACAGTTTCTCCTTGCTAGACCTAGTGGGAAAGCATTTTGCTGAGATGCAGAAGGCAAGAAATGCAGAATACGGAGACGCGGAGCTGTCCCAAGTGCCGCTGCCAGGCGTCTTTCCGCAGAAGGAGCGCCCCGGAGCGCACCGCAACCGGCACCGTCATCTCTGCGCAAAAAGCCAAAATATTTTCAAACCCACCGAAACTAATCCAAAAATATTTTCAAACCCGCCAAACTAGAAAACCAGACAGAAGTGATCAATACATTCGAAAAAACCTGACAAAACATGATAAAGCCCACCAAAGCTAATCCAAACACACCAAAAAACTGGGATAAACAGAATCAAAACAAATCAAAACAAATCTAAACCTTCTAAAAACCCGCCAAAATATTTCAAAACCCGTCTAAAGTAATCAAAACCTTCCGAATACCCGCCAAAACATTCCAAATACCCGCCAAAAGGAATCCAAACATTCCAAAACCTGCCAACACAATAAAAACAACTCAAGAGAATACAAAACATTCTAAAACCCAACCAAAACATTCCAAAAACCCACCTAAACATCATAAAAACAAATCAAAACCAACCAAAATATTCCAAAAACCCGCCAAAATGATTTAGACCCGCAAAACTCATCAAAACATTCTGAAAAGATGCCAAAACATTAGAAAACCAGCCTGAACTGATCAAAACATTCAAAAAAATTGGCAAAACATCATAAAAACAAATCAAAACCAACCGAAACATTCCAAATACCCGCCAAAAGATTTTAAAACCCGCCAAAAGGAATCCAAACATTCCAAAACCTGCCAAGACAGTATAAACAACACAAGAGAAAACAAAACATTCTAAAACACCACCAAAACATTCCGAAAACCCGCCAAAACATCATCAAAACAATTCAAAACCAACCAAAAAATAAGAGGAACACGGCAACATATTGGCAAGCAAGAGACGGAGAACGCGGCACCTTCTAGGAGGCCAAGAAGGAAGCCGCACAACACCTGCACTGTGTCTGCAACTTTCAAACTGCTAGAAGCTAGTGGCTTGCCACTGGCCTGCCTCTTCAATTGCCATTAGCATTCCAATGGAAGCTATTCTTGGACAACTTTGCTCTGCTTGCTGCTAGTTCTACCCCAGACTACCATAGATAACCTTGCTCTTCCCTTGAGGCTCTGAGATGCCAAGAACTTGTCATCTTCAAAGGGCGGGCCGGGCTACATCTACTCAGCTGCCACAGTTTCTCCTTGCTAGACCTAGTGGAAAAGCATTTTGCTGAGATGCAGAAGGCAAGAAAAGCACAATACGGAGACGCGGAGCTGTCCCAAGTGCCGCTGCCAGGCGTCTTTCCGCAGAAGGAGCGCCCCGGAGCGCACCGCAACCGGCACCGTCATCTCTGCGCAAAAAGCCAAAATATTTTCAAACCCGCCAAAACTAATCCAAAAATATTTTCAAACCCGCCAAAATAGAAAACCAGACAGAGGTGATCAATACATTCGAAAAAACCTGACAAAACATGATCAAGCCCACCAAAGCTAATCCAAACACACCAAAAACTGGGCTAAACAGAATCAAAACAAATCAAAACAAATCTAAACCTTCTAAAAACCCGCCAAAATATTTCAAAACCCGTCAAAACTAATCAAAACCTTCCGAATACCCATTAAAAAACATTCCAAATACCCGCCAAAAGATTTTAAAACCCGCCAAAATGAATCCAAACATTCCAAAACCTGCCAACACAATAAAAACAACTCAAGAGAATACAAAACATTCTAAAACCCAACCAAAACATTCCGAAAACCCACCTAAACATCATAAAAACAAATCAAAACCAACCGAAACATTCCAAAAACCCGACAAAATAGTTTAGAAACCGCCAAAACTGATCAAAACATTCTGAAAAGATGCCAAAATACTAGAAAACCAGTCTGAAGTGATCGAAACTTTCAATAACTTGCCAAAACATCATCAAAACAAATGAAAGCAAACCAAAACATTCCAAATACCCGCCAAAATATTTTAAAACCCGCCAAAAGGAATGCAAACATTCCAAAACCTGCCAAGACAATATAAACAACACAAGAGAAAACAAAACATTCTAAAACACCACCAAAACATTCCGAAAACCCGCCAAAACATTATCAAAACAATTCAAAACCAACCAAAAAATAAGAGGAACACGGCAACATATTGGCAAGCAAGAGACGGAGAACGCGGCACCTTCTAGGAGGCCAAGAAGGAAGCCGCACAACACCTGCACTGTGTCTGCAACTTTCAAACTGCTAGAAGCTAGTGGCTTGCCACTGGCCTGCCTCTTCAATTGCCATTAGCATTCCAATGGAAGCTATTCTTGGACAACTTTGCTCTGCTTGCTGCTAGTTCTGCCCCAGCCTACCATAGAGAACCTTGCTCTTGCCTTGAGGCTCTGAGATGCCAAGAACTTGTCAACTTCAAAGGGCGGGCCGGGCTACATCTACTCAGCTGCCACAGTTTCTCCTTGCTAGACCTAGTGGGAAAGCATTTTGCTGAGATGCAGAAGGCAAGAAACGCACAATACGGAGACGCGGAGCTGTCCCAAGTGCCGCTGCCAGGCGTCTTTCCGCAGAAGGAGCGCCCCGGAGCGCACCGCAACCGGCACCGTCATCTCTGCGCAAAAAGCCAAAATATTTTCAAACCCGCCAAAACTAATCCAAAAATATTTTCAAACCCGCCAAAATAGAAAACCTGACAGAAGTGATCAATACATTCGAAAAAACCTGACAAAACATGATAAAGCCCACCAAAGCTAATCCAAACACACCAAAAACTGGGCTAAACAGAATCAAAACAAATCAAAACAAATCCAAACCTCCTAAAAACCCGCCAAAATATTTCAAAACCCGTCAAAACTAATCAAAACCTTCCGAATACCCGCCAAAACATTCCAAATACCCGCCAAAGGATTTTAAAACCCGCCAAAAAGAATCCAAACATTCCAAAACCTGCCAACACAATAAAAACAACTCAAGAGAATACAAAACATTCTAAAACCCAACCAAAACATTCCGAAAACCCACCTAAACATCATAAAAACAAATCAAAACCAACCGAAACATTCTGAAAACCCGCCAAAATGATTTAGACCCGCAAAACTGATCAAAACATTCTGAAAAGATGCCAAAACATTAGAAAACCAGCCTGAACGGATCAAAACATTCAAAAAAATTGGCAAAACATCATAAAAACAAATCAAAACCAACCAAAACATTCCAAAAACCAGCCAAAATATTCCGAAATCCGGCCAAAACATCATAAAAACAAATCAAAACCAACCAAAACATTCCAAAAACCCAACAAAATAGTTTAGAACCCGCCAAAACTGATCAAAACATTCTGAAAAGATGCCAAAATACTATCAAACCACTAAGAAGTGATCAAAACATTCAATAACTTGCCAAAACATAATCAAAACAAATGAAAGCAAACCAAAACATTCCAAATACCCGCCAAAAGATTTTAAAACCCGCCAAAAGGAATCCAAACATTCCAAAACCTGCCAAGACAATATAAACAACACAAGAGAAAACAAAACATTCTAAAACACCACCAAAACATTCCGAAAACCCGCCAAAACATCATAAAAACAATTCAAAACCAACCAAAAAATAAGAGGAACACGGCAACATATTGGCAAGCAAGAGACGGAGAACGCGGCACCTTCTAGGAGGCCAAGAAGGAAGCCGCACAACACCTGCACTGTGTCTGCAACTTTCAAACTGCTAGAAGCTAGTGGCTTGCCACTGGCCTGCCTCTTCAATTGCCATTAGCATTCCAATGGAAGCTATTCTTGGACAACTTTGCTCTGCTTGCTGCTAGTTCTGCCCCAGCCTACCATAGAGAACCTTGCTCTTGCCTTGAGGCTCTGAGATGCCAAGAACTTGTCAACTTCAAAGGGCGGGCCGGGCTACATCTACTCAGCTGCCACAGTTTCTCCTTGCTAGACCTAGTGGGAAAGCATTTTGCTGAGATGCAGAAGGCAAGAAACGCAGAATACGGAGACGCGGAGCTGTCCCAAGTGCCGCTGCCAGGCGTCTTTCCGCAGAAGGAGCGCCCCGGAGCGCACCGCAACCGGCACCGTCATCTCTGCGCAAAGAGCCAAAATATTTTAAAACCCGCCAAAACTAATCCAAAAATATTTTCAAACCCGCCAAAATAGAAAACCAGACAGAAGTCATCAATACATTCGAAAAAACCTGACAAAACATGATCAAGCCCACCAAAGCTAATCCAAACACACCAAAAACTGGGCTAAACAGAATCAAAACAAATCAAAACAAATCTAAAACTTCTAAAAACCCGCCAAAATATTTCAAAACCCGTCAAAACTAATCAAAACCTTCCGAATACCCATTAAAAAACATTCCAAATACCCGCCAAAAGATTTTAAAACCCGCCAAAAGGAATCCAAACATTCCAAAACCTGCCAACACAATAAAAACAACTCAAGAGAATACAAAACATTCTAAAACCCAACCAAAACATTCCGAAAACCCACCTAAACATCACAAAAACAAATCAAAACCAACCGAAACATTCTGAAAACCCGCCAAAATGATTTAGACCCGCAAAACTCATCAAAACATTCTGAAAAGATGCCAAAACATTAGAAAATCAGCCTGAACTGATCAAAACATTCAAAAAACTTGGCAAAACATCATAAAAACAAATCAAAACCAACCGAAACATTCCAAAAACCAGCCAAAATATTCTGAAATCCGGCCAAAACATAATAAAAACAAATCAAAACCAACCGAAACATTCCAAAAACCCAACAAAATAGTTTAGAACCCGCCAAAACTGATCAAAACATTCTGAAAAGATGCCAAAATACTAGAAAACCAGTCTGAAGTGATCGAAACTTTCAATAACTTGCCAAAACATAATCAAAACAAATGAAAGCAAACCAAAACATTCCAAATACCCGCCAAAATATTCCAAATACCGGCCAAAAGGAATCCAAACATTCCAAAACCTGCCAAGACAATATAAACAACACAAGAGAAAACAAAACATTCTAAAACACCACCAAAACATTCCGAAAACCCGCCAAAACATCATCAAAACAATTCAAAACCAACCAAAAAATAAGAGGAACACGGCAACATATTGGCAAGCAAGAGACGGAGAACGCGGCACCTTCTAGGAGGCCAAGAAGGAAGCCGCACAACACCTGCACTGTGTCTGCAACTTTCAAACTGCTAGAAGCTAGTGGCTTGCCACTGGCCTGCCTCTTCAATTGCCATTAGCATTCCAATGGAAGCTATTCTTGGACAACTTTGCTCTGCTTGCTGCTAGTTCTGCCCCAGCCTAGCATAGAGAACCTTGCTCTTGCCTTGAGGCTCTGAGATGCCAAGAACTTGTCAACTTCAAAGGGCGGGCCGGGCTACATCTACTCAGCTGCCACAGTTTCTCCTTGCTAGACCTAGTGGGAAAGCATTTTGCTGAGATGCAGAAGGCAAGAAACGCAGAATACGGAGACGCGGAGCTGTCCCAAGTGCCGCTGCCAGGCGTCTTTCCGCAGAAGGAGCGCCCCGGAGCGCACTGCAACCGGCACCGTCATCTCTGCGCAAAAAGCCAAAATATTTTCAAACCCACCAAAACTAATCCAAAAATATTTTCAAACCCGCCAAACTAGAAAACCAGACAGAAGTGATCAATACATTCGAAAAAACCTGACAAAACATGATCAAGCCCACCAAAGCTAATCCAAACACACCAAAAAACTGGGATAAACAGAATCAAAACAAATCAAAACAAATCTAAACCTTCTAAAAACCCGCCAAAATATTTCAAAACCCGTCAAAAGTAATCAAAACCTTCCGAATACCCGCCAAAACATTCCAAATACCCGCCAAAAGGAATCCAAACATTCCAAAACCTGCCAACACAATAAAAACAACTCAAGAGAATACAAAACATTCTAAAACCCAACCAAAACATTCCGAAAACCCACCTAAACATCACAAAAACAAATCAAAACCAACCGAAACATTCTGAAAACCCGCCAAAATGATTTAGACCCGCAAAACTCATCAAAACATTCTGAAAAGATGCCAAAACATTAGAAAATCAGCCTGAACTGATCAAAACATTCAAAAAACTTGGCAAAACATCATAAAAACAAATCAAAACCAACCGAAACATTCCAAAAACCAGCCAAAATATTCTGAAATCCGGCCAAAACATAATAAAAACAAATCAAAACCAACCGAAACATTCCAAAAACCCAACAAAATAGTTTAGAACCCGCCAAAACTGATCAAAACATTCTGAAAAGATGCCAAAATACTAGAAAACCAGTCTGAAGTGATCGAAACTTTCAATAACTTGCCAAAACATAATCAAAACAAATGAAAGCAAACCAAAACATTCCAAATACCCGCCAAAATATTCCAAATACCGGCCAAAAGGAATCCAAACATTCCAAAACCTGCCAAGACAATATAAACAACACAAGAGAAAACAAAACATTCTAAAACACCACCAAAACATTCCGAAAACCCGCCAAAACATCATCAAAACAATTCAAAACCAACCAAAAAATAAGAGGAACACGGCAACATATTGGCAAGCAAGAGACGGAGAACGCGGCACCTTCTAGGAGGCCAAGAAGGAAGCCGCACAACACCTGCACTGTGTCTGCAACTTTCAAACTGCTAGAAGCTAGTGGCTTGCCACTGGCCTGCCTCTTCAATTGCCATTAGCATTCCAATGGAAGCTATTCTTGGACAACTTTGCTCTGCTTGCTGCTAGTTCTGCCCCAGCCTAGCATAGAGAACCTTGCTCTTGCCTTGAGGCTCTGAGATGCCAAGAACTTGTCAACTTCAAAGGGCGGGCCGGGCTACATCTACTCAGCTGCCACAGTTTCTCCTTGCTAGACCTAGTGGGAAAGCATTTTGCTGAGATGCAGAAGGCAAGAAACGCACAATACGGAGACGCGGAGCTGTCCCAAGTGCCGCTGCCAGGCGTCTTTCCGCAGAAGGAGCGCCCCGGAGCGCACTGCAACCGGCACCGTCATCTCTGCGCAAAAAGCCAAAATATTTTCAAACCCACCAAAACTAATCCAAAAATATTTTCAAACCCGCCAAACTAGAAAACCAGACAGAAGTGATCAATACATTCGAAAAAACCTGACAAAACATGATCAAGCCCACCAAAGCTAATCCAAACACACCAAAAAACTGGGATAAACAGAATCAAAACAAATCAAAACAAATCTAAACCTTCTAAAAACCCGCCAAAATATTTCAAAACCCGTCAAAAGTAATCAAAACCTTCCGAATACCCACCAAAACATTCCAAATACCCGCCAAAAGGAATCCAAACATTCCAAAACCTGCCAACACAATAAAAACAACTCAAGAGAATACAAAACATTCTAAAACCCAACCAAAACATTCCAAAAACCCACCTAAACATCATAAAAACAAATCAAAACCAACCAAAATATTCCAAAAACCCGTCAAAATGATTTAGACCCGCAAAACTCATCAAAACATTCTGAAAAGATGCCAAAACATTAGAAAACCAGCCTGAACTGATCAAAACATTCAAAAAAATTGGCAAAACATCATAAAAACAAATCAAAACCAACCGAAACATTCCAAAAACCAGCCAAAATATTCCGAAATCCGGCCAAAACATCATAAAAACAAATCAAAACCAACCAAAACATTCCAAAAACCCAACAAAATAGATTAGAACCCGCCAAAACTGATCAAAACATTCTGAAAAGATGCCAAAATACTAGAAAACCAGTCTGAAGTGATCGAAACTTTCAATAACTTGCCAAAACATCATCAAAACAAATGAAAGCAAACCAAAACATTCCAAATACCTGCCAAAATATTTTAAAACCCGCCAAAAGGAATCCAAACATTCCAAAACCTGCCAACACAATAAAAACAACTCAAGAGAATACAAAACATTCTAAAACTCAACCAAAACATTCTGAAAACCCGCCAAAACATCATAAAAACAAATCAAAACCAACCAAAAAATAAGAGGAACACGGCAACATATTGGCAAGCAAGAGACGGAGAGTGCGGCACCTTCTAGGAGGCCAAGAAGGAAGCCGCACAACACCTGCACTGTGTCTGCAACTTTCAAACTGCTAGAAGCTAGTGGCTTGCCACTGGCCTGCCTCTTCAATTGCCATTAGCATTCCAATGGAAGCTATTCTTGGACAACTTTGCTCTGCTTGCTGCTAGTTCTGCCCCAGCCTACCATAGAGAACCTTGCTCTTCCTTTGAGGCTCTGAGATGCCAAGAACTTGTCTATTTCAAAGGGCGGGCCGGGCTACATCTACTCAGCTGCCACAGTTTCTCCTTGCTAGACCTAGTGGGAAAGCATTTTGCTGAGATGCAGAAGGCAAGAAACGCAGAATACGGAGACGCGGAGCTGTCCCAAGTGCCGCTGCCAGGCGTCTTTCCGCAGAAGGAGCGCCCCGGAGCGCACCGCAACCGGCACCGTCATCTCTGCGCAAAGAGCCAAAATATTTTCAAACCCGCCAAAACTAATCCAAAAATATTTTCAAACCCGCCAAAATAGAAAACCAGACAGAAGTGATCAATACATTCGAAAAAACCTGACAAAACATGATCAAGCCCACCAAAGCTAATCCAAACACACCAAAAACTGGGCTAAACAGAATCAAAACAAATCAAAACAAATCCAAACCTCCTAAAAACCCGCCAAAATATTTCAAAACCCGTCAAAACTAATCAAAACCTTCCGAATACCCATTAAAAAACATTCCAAATACCCGCCAAAAGATTTTAAAACCCGCCAAAAGGAATCCAAACATTCCAAAACCTGCCAACACAATAAAAACAACTCAAGAGAATACAAAACATTCTAAAACCCAACCAAAACATTCCGAAAACCCACCTAAACATCATAAAAACAAATCAAAACCAACCGAAACATTCTGAAAACCCGCCAAAATGATTTAGACCCGCAAAACTCATCAAAACATTCTGAAAAGATGCCAAAACATTAGAAAATCAGCCTGAACTGATCAAAACATTCAAAAAACTTGGCAAAACATCATAAAAACAAATCAAAACCAACCGAAACATTCCAAAAACCCGACAAAATATTCTGAAATCCGGAAAAAACATAATAAAAACAAATCAAAACCAACCGAAGCATTCCAAAAACCTGACAAAATAGTTTAGAACCCGCCAAAACTGATCAAAACATTCTGAAAAGATGCCAAAATACTAGAAAACCAGTCTGAAGTGATCGAAACTTTCAATAACTTGCCAAAACATCATCAAAACAAATGAAAGCAAACCAAAACATTCCAAATACCCGCCAAAATATTTTAAAACCCGCCAAAAGGAATCCAAACATTCCAAAACCTGCCAAGACAATATAAACAACACAAGAGAAAACAAAACATTCTAAAACACCACCAAAACATTCCGAAAACCCGCCAAAACATCATCAAAACAATTCAAAACCAACCAAAAAATAAGAGGAACACGGCAACATATTGGCAAGCAAGAGACGGAGAGTGCGGCACCTTCTAGGAGGCCAAGAAGGAAGCCGCACAACACCTGCACTGTGTCTGCAACTTTCAAACTGCTAGAAGCTAGTGGCTTGCCACTGGCCTGCCTCTTCAATTGCCATTAGCATTCCAATGGAAGCTATTCTTGGACAACTTTGCTCTGCTTGCTGCTAGTTCTGCCCCAGCCTACCATAGAGAACCTTGCTCTTCCCTTGAGGCTCTGAGATGCCAAGAACTTGTCAACTTCAAAGGGCGGGCCGGGCTACATCTACTCAGCTGCCACAGTTTCTCCTTGCTAGACCTAGTGGGAAAGCATTTTGCTGAGATGCAGAAGGCAAGAAACGCAGAATACGGAGACGCGGAGCTGTCCCAAGTGCCGCTGCCAGGCGTCTTTCCGCAGAAGGAGCGCCCCGGAGCGCACCGCAACCGGCACCGTCATCTCTGCGCGAAAAGCCAAAATATTTTCAAACCCTCCAAAACTAATCCAAAAATATTTTCAAACCCGCCAAAATAGAAAACCTGACAGAAGTGATCAATACATTCGAAAAAACCTGACAAAACATGATCAAGCCCACCAAAGCTAATCCAAACACACCAAAAACTGGGCTAAACAGAATCAAAACAAATCAAAACAAATCTAAACCTTCTAAAAACCCACCAAAATATTTCAAAACCCGTCAAAACTAATCAAAACCTTCCGAATACCCGCCAAAACATTCCAAATACCCGCCAAAAGATTTTAAAACCCGCCAAAATGAATCCAAACATTCCAAAACCTGCCAACACAATAAAAACAACTCAAGAGAATACAAAACATTCTAAAACCCAACCAAAACATTCCGAAAACCCACCTAAACATCATAAAAACAAATCAAAACCAACCGAAACATTCTGAAAACCCGCCAAAATGATTTAGACCCGCAAAACTCATCAAAACATTCTGAAAAGATGCCAAAACATTAGAAAACCAGCCTGAACTGATCAAAACATTCAAAAAACTTGGCAAAACATCATAAAAACAAATCAAAACCAACCGAAACATTCCAAAAACCAGCCAAAATATTCCGAAATCCGGCCAAAACATCATAAAAACAAATCAAAACCAACCGAAACATTCCAAAAACCTGACAAAATAGTTTAGAACCCGCCAAAACTGATCAAAACATTCTGAAAAGATGCCAAAATACTAGAAAACCAGTCTGAAGTGATCGAAACTTTCAATAACTTGCCAAAACATAATCAAAACAAATGAAAGCAAACCAAAACATTCCAAATACCCGCCAAAATATTCCAAATACCGGCCAAAAGGAATCCAAACATTCCAAAACCTGCCAAGACAATATAAACAACACAAGAGAAAACAAAACATTCTAAAACACCACCAAAACATTCCGAAAACCCGCCAAAACATCATCAAAACAATTCAAAACCAACCAAAAAATAAGAGGAACACGGCAACATATTGGCAAGCAAGAGACGGAGAGCGCGGCACCTTCTAGGAGGCCAAGAAGGAAGCCGCACAACACCTGCACTGTGTCTGCAACTTTCAAACTGCTAGAAGCTAGTGGCTTGCCACTGGCCTGCCTCTTCAATTGCCATTAGCATTCCAATGGAAGCTATTCTTGGACAACTTTGCTCTGCTTGCTGCTAGTTCTGCCCCAGCCTACCATAGATAACCTTGCTCTTCCCTTGAGGCTCTGAGATGCCAAGAACTTGTCATCTTCAAAGGGCGGGCCGGGCTACATCTACTCAGCTGCCACAGTTTCTCCTTGCTAGACCTAGTGGGAAAGCATTTTGCTGAGATGCAGAAGGCAAGAAACGCACAATACGGAGACGCGGAGCTGTCCCAAGTGCCGCTGCCAGGCGTCTTTCCGCAGAAGGAGCGCCCCGGAGGGCACCGCAACCGGCACCGTCATCTCTGCGCAAAAAGCCAAAATATTTTCAAACCCACCAAAACTAATCCAAAAATATTTTCAAACCCGCCAAAATAGAAAACCTGACAGAAGTGATCAATACATTCGAAAAAACCTGACAAAACATGATAAAGCCCACCAAAGCTAATCCAAACACACCAAAAACTGGGCTAAACAGAATCAAAACAAATCAAAACAAATCTAAACCTTCTAAAAACCGGCCAAAATACTTCAAAACCCGTCAAAACTAATCAAAACCTTCCGAATACCCATTAAAAAACATTCCAAATACCCGCATAAAGATTTTAAAACCCGCCAAAAGGAATCCAAATATTCCGAAACTGCCAACACAATAAAAACAACTCAAGAGAATACAAAACATTCTAAAACCCAACCAAAACATTCCGAAAACCCACCTAAACATCATAAAAACAAATCAAAACCAACCGAAACATTCTGAAAACCCGCCAAAATGATTTAGACCCGCAAAACTCATCAAAACATTCTGAAAAGATGCCAAAACATTAGAAAACCAGCCTGAACTGATCAAAACATTCAAAAAAATTGGCAAAACATCATAAATACAAATCAAAACCAACCGAAACATTCCAAAAACCAGCCAAAATATTCTGAAATCCGGCCAAAACATCATAAAAACAAATCAAAACCAACCAAAACATTCCAAAAACCCGACAAAATAGTTTAGAACCCGCCAAAACTGATCAAAACATTCTGAAAAGATGCCAAAATACTAGAAAACCAGTCTGAAGTGATCGAAACTTTCAATAACTTGCCAAAACATAATCAAAACAAATGAAAGCAAACCAAAACATTCCAAATACCCGCCAAAAGATTTTAAAACCCGCCAAAAGGAATCCAAACATTCCAAAACCTGCCAAGACAAGATAAACAACACAAGAGAAAACAAAACATTCTAAAACACCACCAAAACATTCCGAAAACCCGCCAAAACATCATAAAAACAATTCAAAACCAACCAAAAAATAAGAGGAACACGGCAACATATTGGCAAGCAAGAGACGGAGAGTGCGGCACCTTCTAGGAGGCCAAGAAGGAAGCCGCACAACACCTGCACTGTGTCTGCAACTTTCAAACTGCTAGAAGCTAGTGGCTTGCCACTGGCCTGCCTCTTCAATTGCCATTAGCATTCCAATGGAAGCTATTCTTGGACAACTTTGCTCTGCTTGCTGCTAGTTCTGCCCCAGCCTACCATAGAGAACCTTGCTCTTGCCTTGAGGCTCTGAGATGCCAAGAACTTGTCAACTTCAAAGGGCGGGCCGGGCTACATCTACTCAGCTGCCACAGTTTCTCCTTGCTAGACCTAGTGGGAAAGCATTTTGCTGAGATGCAGAAGGCAAGAAACGCACAATACGGAGACGCGGAGCTGTCCCAAGTGCCGCTGCCAGGCGTCTTTCCGCAGAAGGAGCGCCCCGGAGCGCACCGCAACCGGCACCGTCATCTCTGCGCAAAGAGCCAAAATATTTTAAAACCCGCCAAAACTAATCCAAAAATATTTTCAAACCCGCCAAAATAGAAAACCAGACAGAAGTCATCAATACATTCGAAAAAACCTGACAAAACATGATCAAGCCCACCAAAGCTAATCCAAACACACCAAAAACTGGGCTAAACAGAATCAAAACAAATCAAAACAAATCTAAAACTTCTAAAAACCCGCCAAAATATTTCAAAACCCGTCAAAACTAATCAAAACCTTCCGAATACCCATTAAAAAACATTCCAAATACCCGCCAAAAGATTTTAAAACCCGCCAAAAGGAATCCAAACATTCCAAAACCTGCCAACACAATAAAAACAACTCAAGAGAATACAAAACATTCTAAAACCCAACCAAAACATTCCGAAAACCCACCTAAACATCACAAAAACAAATCAAAACCAACCGAAACATTCTGAAAACCCGCCAAAATGATTTAGACCCGCAAAACTCATCAAAACATTCTGAAAAGATGCCAAAACATTAGAAAATCAGCCTGAACTGATCAAAACATTCAAAAAACTTGGCAAAACATCATAAAAACAAATCAAAACCAACCGAAACATTCCAAAAACCAGCCAAAATATTCTGAAATCCGGCCAAAACATAATAAAAACAAATCAAAACCAACCGAAACATTCCAAAAACCCAACAAAATAGTTTAGAACCCGCCAAAACTGATCAAAACATTCTGAAAAGATGCCAAAATACTAGAAAACCAGTCTGAAGTGATCGAAACTTTCAATAACTTGCCAAAACATAATCAAAACAAATGAAAGCAAACCAAAACATTCCAAATACCCGCCAAAATATTCCAAATACCGGCCAAAAGGAATCCAAACATTCCAAAACCTGCCAAGACAATATAAACAACACAAGAGAAAACAAAACATTCTAAAACACCACCAAAACATTCCGAAAACCCGCCAAAACATCATCAAAACAATTCAAAACCAACCAAAAAATAAGAGGAACACGGCAACATATTGGCAAGCAAGAGACGGAGAACGCGGCACCTTCTAGGAGGCCAAGAAGGAAGCCGCACAACACCTGCACTGTGTCTGCAACTTTCAAACTGCTAGAAGCTAGTGGCTTGCCACTGGCCTGCCTCTTCAATTGCCATTAGCATTCCAATGGAAGCTATTCTTGGACAACTTTGCTCTGCTTGCTGCTAGTTCTGCCCCAGCCTAGCATAGAGAACCTTGCTCTTGCCTTGAGGCTCTGAGATGCCAAGAACTTGTCAACTTCAAAGGGCGGGCCGGGCTACATCTACTCAGCTGCCACAGTTTCTCCTTGCTAGACCTAGTGGGAAAGCATTTTGCTGAGATGCAGAAGGCAAGAAACGCACAATACGGAGACGCGGAGCTGTCCCAAGTGCCGCTGCCAGGCGTCTTTCCGCAGAAGGAGCGCCCCGGAGCGCACTGCAACCGGCACCGTCATCTCTGCGCAAAAAGCCAAAATATTTTCAAACCCACCAAAACTAATCCAAAAATATTTTCAAACCCGCCAAACTAGAAAACCAGACAGAAGTGATCAATACATTCGAAAAAACCTGACAAAACATGATCAAGCCCACCAAAGCTAATCCAAACACACCAAAAAACTGGGATAAACAGAATCAAAACAAATCAAAACAAATCTAAACCTTCTAAAAACCCGCCAAAATATTTCAAAACCCGTCAAAAGTAATCAAAACCTTCCGAATACCCGCCAAAACATTCCAAATACCCGCCAAAAGGAATCCAAACATTCCAAAACCTGCCAACACAATAAAAACAACTCAAGAGAATACAAAACATTCTAAAACCCAACCAAAACATTCCAAAAACCCACCTAAACATCATAAAAACAAATCAAAACCAACCAAAATATTCCAAAAACCCGTCAAAATGATTTAGACCCGCAAAACTCATCAAAACATTCTGAAAAGATGCCAAAACATTAGAAAACCAGCCTGAACTGATCAAAACATTCAAAAAAATTGGCAAAACATCATAAAAACAAATCAAAACCAACCGAAACATTCCAAAAACCAGCCAAAATATTCCGAAATCCGGCCAAAACATCATAAAAACAAATCAAAACCAACCGAAACATTCCAAAAACCCAACAAAATAGTTTAGAACCCGCCAAAACTGATCAAAACATTCTGAAAAGATGCCAAAATACTAGAAAACCAGTCTGAAGTGATCGAAACTTTCAATAACTTGCCAAAACATCATCAAAACAAATGAAAGCAAACCAAAACATTCCAAATACCCGCCAAAATATTTTAAAACCCGCCAAAAGGAATCCAAACATTCCAAAACCTGCCAACACAATAAAAACAACTCAAGAGAATACAAAACATTCTAAAACTCAACCAAAACATTCTGAAAACCCGCCAAAACATCATAAAAACAAATCAAAACCAACCAAAAAATAAGAGGAACACGGCAACATATTGGCAAGCAAGAGACGGAGAGTGCGGCACCTTCTAGGAGGCCAAGAAGGAAGCCGCACAACACCTGCACTGTGTCTGCAACTTTCAAACTGCTAGAAGCTAGTGGCTTGCCACTGGCCTGCCTCTTCAATTGCCATTAGCATTCCAATGGAAGCTATTCTTGGACAACTTTGCTCTGCTTGCTGCTAGTTCTGCCCCAGCCTACCATAGAGAACCTTGCTCTTCCTTTGAGGCTCTGAGATGCCAAGAACTTGTCTATTTCAAAGGGCGGGCCGGGCTACATCTACTCAGCTGCCACAGTTTCTCCTTGCTAGACCTAGTGGGAAAGCATTTTGCTGAGATGCAGAAGGCAAGAAACGCAGAATACGGAGACGCGGAGCTGTCCCAAGTGCCGCTGCCAGGCGTCTTTCCGCAGAAGGAGCGCCCCGGAGCGCACCGCAACCGGCACCGTCATCTCTGCGCAAAGAGCCAAAATATTTTCAAACCCGCCAAAACTAATCCAAAAATATTTTCAAACGCGCCAAAATAGAAAACCAGACAGAAGTCATCAATACATTCGAAAAAACCTGACAAAACATGATCAAGCCCACCAAAGCTAATCCAAACACACCAAAAACTGGGCTAAACAGAATCAAAACAAATCAAAACAAATCCAAACCTCCTAAAAACCCGCCAAAATATTTCAAAACCCGTCAAAACTAATCAAAACCTTCCGAATAACCATTAAAAAACATTCCAAATACCCGCCAAAAGATTTTAAAACCCGCCAAAAGGAATCCAAACATTCCAAAACCTGCCAACACAATAAAAACAACTCAAGAGAATACAAAACATTCTAAAACCCAACCAAAACATTCCGAAAACCCACCTAAACATCATAAAAACAAATCAAAACCAACCGAAACATTCTGAAAACCCGCCAAAATGATTTAGACCCGCAAAACTCATCAAAACATTCTGAAAAGATGCCAAAACATTAGAAAATCAGCCTGAACTGATCAAAACATTCAAAAAACTTGGCAAAACATCATAAAAACAAATCAAAACCAACCGAAACATTCCAAAAACCCGACAAAATATTCTGAAATCCGGAAAAAACATAATAAAAACAAATCAAAACCAACCGAAGCATTCCAAAAACCTGACAAAATAGTTTAGAACCCGCCAAAACTGATCAAAACATTCTGAAAAGATGCCAAAATACTAGAAAACCAGTCTGAAGTGATCGAAACTTTCAATAACTTGCCAAAACATAATCAAAACAAATGAAAGCAAACCAAAACATTCCAAATACCCGCCAAAAGATTTTAAAACCCGCCAAAAGGAATCCAAACATTCCAAAACCTGCCAAGACAATATAAACAACACAAGAGAAAACAAAACATTCTAAAACACCACCAAAACATTCCGAAAACCCGCCAAAACATCATAAAAACAATTCAAAACCAACCAAAAAATAAGAGGAACACGGCAACATATTGGCAAGCAAGAGACGGAGAACGCGGCACCTTCTAGGAGGCCAAGAAGGAAGCCGCACAACACCTGCACTGTGTCTGCAACTTTCAAACTGCTAGAAGCTAGTGGCTTGCCACTGGCCTGCCTCTTCAATTGCCATTAGCATTCCAATGGAAGCTATTCTTGGACAACTTTGCTCTGCTTGCTGCTAGTTCTGCCCCAGCCTACCATAGAGAACCTTGCTCTTGCCTTGAGGCTCTGAGATGCCAAGAACTTGTCAACTTCAAAGGGCGGGCCGGGCTACATCTACTCAGCTGCCACAGTTTCTCCTTGCTAGACCTAGTGGGAAAGCATTTTGCTGAGATGCAGAAGGCAAGAAACGCAGAATACGGAGACGCGGAGCTGTCCCAAGTGCCGCTGCCAGGCGTCTTTCCGCAGAAGGAGCGCCCCGGAGCGCACCGCAACCGGCACCGTCATCTCTGCGCAAAGAGCCAAAATATTTTAAAACCCGCCAAAACTAATCCAAAAATATTTTCAAACCCGCCAAAATAGAAAACCAGACAGAAGTCATCAATACATTCGAAAAAACCTGACAAAACATGATCAAGCCCACCAAAGCTAATCCAAACACACCAAAAACTGGGCTAAACAGAATCAAAACAAATCAAAACAAATCTAAAACTTCTAAAAACCCGCCAAAATATTTCAAAACCCGTCAAAACTAATCAAAACCTTCCGAATACCCATTAAAAAACATTCCAAATACCCGCCAAAAGATTTTAAAACCCGCCAAAAGGAATCCAAACATTCCAAAACCTGCCAACACAATAAAAACAACTCAAGAGAATACAAAACATTCTAAAACCCAACCAAAACATTCCGAAAACCCACCTAAACATCACAAAAACAAATCAAAACCAACCGAAACATTCTGAAAACCCGCCAAAATGATTTAGACCCGCAAAACTCATCAAAACATTCTGAAAAGATGCCAAAACATTAGAAAATCAGCCTGAACTGATCAAAACATTCAAAAAACTTGGCAAAACATCATAAAAACAAATCAAAACCAACCGAAACATTCCAAAAACCAGCCAAAATATTCTGAAATCCGGCCAAAACATAATAAAAACAAATCAAAACCAACCGAAACATTCCAAAAACCCAACAAAATAGTTTAGAACCCGCCAAAACTGATCAAAACATTCTGAAAAGATGCCAAAATACTAGAAAACCAGTCTGAAGTGATCGAAACTTTCAATAACTTGCCAAAACATAATCAAAACAAATGAAAGCAAACCAAAACATTCCAAATACCCGCCAAAATATTCCAAATACCGGCCAAAAGGAATCCAAACATTCCAAAACCTGCCAAGACAATATAAACAACACAAGAGAAAACAAAACATTCTAAAACACCACCAAAACATTCCGAAAACCCGCCAAAACATCATCAAAACAATTCAAAACCAACCAAAAAATAAGAGGAACACGGCAACATATTGGCAAGCAAGAGACGGAGAACGCGGCACCTTCTAGGAGGCCAAGAAGGAAGCCGCACAACACCTGCACTGTGTCTGCAACTTTCAAACTGCTAGAAGCTAGTGGCTTGCCACTGGCCTGCCTCTTCAATTGCCATTAGCATTCCAATGGAAGCTATTCTTGGACAACTTTGCTCTGCTTGCTGCTAGTTCTGCCCCAGCCTAGCATAGAGAACCTTGCTCTTGCCTTGAGGCTCTGAGATGCCAAGAACTTGTCAACTTCAAAGGGCGGGCCGGGCTACATCTACTCAGCTGCCACAGTTTCTCCTTGCTAGACCTAGTGGGAAAGCATTTTGCTGAGATGCAGAAGGCAAGAAACGCACAATACGGAGACGCGGAGCTGTCCCAAGTGCCGCTGCCAGGCGTCTTTCCGCAGAAGGAGCGCCCCGGAGCGCACTGCAACCGGCACCGTCATCTCTGCGCAAAAAGCCAAAATATTTTCAAACCCACCAAAACTAATCCAAAAATATTTTCAAACCCGCCAAACTAGAAAACCAGACAGAAGTGATCAATACATTCGAAAAAACCTGACAAAACATGATCAAGCCCACCAAAGCTAATCCAAACACACCAAAAAACTGGGATAAACAGAATCAAAACAAATCAAAACAAATCTAAACCTTCTAAAAACCCGCCAAAATATTTCAAAACCCGTCAAAAGTAATCAAAACCTTCCGAATACCCGCCAAAACATTCCAAATACCCGCCAAAAGGAATCCAAACATTCCAAAACCTGCCAACACAATAAAAACAACTCAAGAGAATACAAAACATTCTAAAACCCAACCAAAACATTCCAAAAACCCACCTAAACATCATAAAAACAAATCAAAACCAACCAAAATATTCCAAAAACCCGTCAAAATGATTTAGACCCGCAAAACTCATCAAAACATTCTGAAAAGATGCCAAAACATTAGAAAACCAGCCTGAACTGATCAAAACATTCAAAAAAATTGGCAAAACATCATAAAAACAAATCAAAACCAACCGAAACATTCCAAAAACCAGCCAAAATATTCCGAAATCCGGCCAAAACATCATAAAAACAAATCAAAACCAACCGAAACATTCCAAAAACCCAACAAAATAGATTAGAACCCGCCAAAACTGATCAAAACATTCTGAAAAGATGCCAAAATACTAGAAAACCAGTCTGAAGTGATCGAAACTTTCAATAACTTGCCAAAACATCATCAAAACAAATGAAAGCAAACCAAAACATTCCAAATACCTGCCAAAATATTTTAAAACCCGCCAAAAGGAATCCAAACATTCCAAAACCTGCCAACACAATAAAAACAACTCAAGAGAATACAAAACATTCTAAAACTCAACCAAAACATTCTGAAAACCCGCCAAAACATCATAAAAACAAATCAAAACCAACCAAAAAATAAGAGGAACACGGCAACATATTGGCAAGCAAGAGACGGAGAGTGCGGCACCTTCTAGGAGGCCAAGAAGGAAGCCGCACAACACCTGCACTGTGTCTGCAACTTTCAAACTGCTAGAAGCTAGTGGCTTGCCACTGGCCTGCCTCTTCAATTGCCATTAGCATTCCAATGGAAGCTATTCTTGGACAACTTTGCTCTGCTTGCTGCTAGTTCTGCCCCAGCCTACCATAGAGAACCTTGCTCTTCCTTTGAGGCTCTGAGATGCCAAGAACTTGTCTATTTCAAAGGGCGGGCCGGGCTACATCTACTCAGCTGCCACAGTTTCTCCTTGCTAGACCTAGTGGGAAAGCATTTTGCTGAGATGCAGAAGGCAAGAAACGCAGAATACGGAGACGCGGAGCTGTCCCAAGTGCCGCTGCCAGGCGTCTTTCCGCAGAAGGAGCGCCCCGGAGCGCACCGCAACCGGCACCGTCATCTCTGCGCAAAGAGCCAAAATATTTTCAAACCCGCCAAAACTAATCCAAAAATATTTTCAAACCCGCCAAAATAGAAAACCAGACAGAAGTGATCAATACATTCGAAAAAACCTGACAAAACATGATCAAGCCCACCAAAGCTAATCCAAACACACCAAAAACTGGGCTAAACAGAATCAAAACAAATCAAAACAAATCCAAACCTCCTAAAAACCCGCCAAAATATTTCAAAACCCGTCAAAACTAATCAAAACCTTCCGAATACCCATTAAAAAACATTCCAAATACCCGCCAAAAGATTTTAAAACCCGCCAAAAGGAATCCAAACATTCCAAAACCTGCCAACACAATAAAAACAACTCAAGAGAATACAAAACATTCTAAAACCCAACCAAAACATTCCGAAAACCCACCTAAACATCATAAAAACAAATCAAAACCAACCGAAACATTCTGAAAACCCGCCAAAATGATTTAGACCCGCAAAACTCATCAAAACATTCTGAAAAGATGCCAAAACATTAGAAAATCAGCCTGAACTGATCAAAACATTCAAAAAACTTGGCAAAACATCATAAAAACAAATCAAAACCAACCGAAACATTCCAAAAACCCGACAAAATATTCTGAAATCCGGAAAAAACATAATAAAAACAAATCAAAACCAACCGAAGCATTCCAAAAACCTGACAAAATAGTTTAGAACCCGCCAAAACTGATCAAAACATTCTGAAAAGATGCCAAAATACTAGAAAACCAGTCTGAAGTGATCGAAACTTTCAATAACTTGCCAAAACATAATCAAAACAAATGAAAGCAAACCAAAACATTCCAAATACCCGCCAAAATATTTTAAAACCCGCCAAAAGGAATCCAAACATTCCAAAACCTGCCAAGACAATATAAACAACACAAGAGAAAACAAAACATTCTAAAACACCACCAAAACATTCCGAAAACCCGCCAAAACATCATCAAAACAATTCAAAACCAACCAAAAAATAAGAGGAACACGGCAACATATTGGCAAGCAAGAGACGGAGAGTGCGGCACCTTCTAGGAGGCCAAGAAGGAAGCCGCACAACACCTGCACTGTGTCTGCAACTTTCAAACTGCTAGAAGCTAGTGGCTTGCCACTGGCCTGCCTCTTCAATTGCCATTAGCATTCCAATGGAAGCTATTCTTGGACAACTTTGCTCTGCTTGCTGCTAGTTCTGCCCCAGCCTACCATAGAGAACCTTGCTCTTGCCTTGAGGCTCTGAGATGCCAAGAACTTGTCAACTTCAAAGGGCGGGCCGGGCTACATCTACTCAGCTGCCACAGTTTCTCCTTGCTAGACCTAGTGGGAAAGCATTTTGCTGAGATGCAGAAGGCAAGAAACGCACAATACGGAGACGCGGAGCTGTCCCAAGTGCCGCTGCCAGGCGTCTTTCCGCAGAAGGAGCGCCCCGGAGCGCACCGCAACCGGCACCGTCATCTCTGCGCGAAAAGCCAAAATATTTTCAAACCCGCCAAAACTAATCCAAAAATATTTTCAAACCCGCCAAAATAGAAAACCTGACAGAAGTGATCAATACATTCGAAAAAACCTGTCAAAACATGATCAAGCCCACCAAAGCTAATCCAAACACACCAAAAACTGGGCTAAACAGAATCAAAACAAATCAAAACAAATCTAAACCTTCTAAAAACCCACCAAAATATTTCAAAACCCGTCAAAACTAATCAAAACCTTCCGAATACCCGCCAAAACATTCCAAATACCCGCCAAAAGATTTTAAAACCCGCCAAAATGAATCCAAACATTCCAAAACCTGCCAACACAATAAAAACAACTCAAGAGAATACAAAACATTCTAAAACCCAACCAAAACATTCCGAAAACCCACCTAAACATCATAAAAACAAATCAAAACCAACCGAAACATTCTGAAAACCCGCCAAAATGATTTAGACCCGCAAAACTCATCAAAACATTCTGAAAAGATGCCAAAACATTAGAAAACCAGCCTGAACTGATCAAAACATTCAAAAAACTTGGCAAAACATCATAAAAACAAATCAAAACCAACCGAAACATTCCAAAAACCAGCCAAAATATTCCGAAATCCGGCCAAAACATCATAAAAACAAATCAAAACCAACCGAAACATTCCAAAAACCTGACAAAATAGTTTAGAACCCGCCAAAACTGATCAAAACATTCTGAAAAGATGCCAAAATACTAGAAAACCAGTCTGAAGTGATCGAAACTTTCAATAACTTGCCAAAACATAATCAAAACAAATGAAAGCAAACCAAAACATTCCAAATACCCGCCAAAATATTCCAAATACCGGCCAAAAGGAATCCAAACATTCCAAAACCTGCCAAGACAATATAAACAACACAAGAGAAAACAAAACATTCTAAAACACCACCAAAACATTCCGAAAACCCGCCAAAACATCATCAAAACAATTCAAAACCAACCAAAAAATAAGAGGAACACGGCAACATATTGGCAAGCAAGAGACGGAGAGCGCGGCACCTTCTAGGAGGCCAAGAAGGAAGCCGCACAACACCTGCACTGTGTCTGCAACTTTCAAACTGCTAGAAGCTAGTGGCTTGCCACTGGCCTGCCTCTTCAATTGCCATTAGCATTCCAATGGAAGCTATTCTTGGACAACTTTGCTCTGCTTGCTGCTAGTTCTGCCCCAGCCTACCATAGAGAACCTTGCTCTTCCCTTGAGGCTCTGAGATGCCAAGAACTTGTCATCTTCAAAGGGCGGGCCGGGCTACATCTACTCAGCTGCCACAGTTTCTCCTTGCTAGACCTAGTGGGAAAGCATTTTGCTGAGATGCAGAAGGCAAGAAACGCACAATACGGAGACGCGGAGCTGTCCCAAGTGCCGCTGCCAGGCGTCTTTCCGCAGAAGGAGCGCCCCGGAGCGCACCGCAACCGGCACCGTCATCTCTGCGCAAAAAGCCAAAATATTTTCAAACCCACCAAAACTAATCCAAAAATATTTTCAAACCCGCCAAAATAGAAAACCTGACAGAAGTGATCAATACATTCGAAAAAACCTGACAAAACATGATAAAGCCCACCAAAGCTAATCCAAACACACCAAAAACTGGGCTAAACAGAATCAAAACAAATCAAAACAAATCTAAACCTTCTAAAAACCGGCCAAAATATTTCAAAACCCGTCAAAACTAATCAAAACCTTCCGAATACCCATTAAAAAACATTCCAAATACCCGCATAAAGATTTTAAAACCCGCCAAAAGGAATCCAAATATTCCGAAACTGCCAACACAATAAAAACAACTCAAGAGAATACAAAACATTCTAAAACCCAACCAAAACATTCCGAAAACCCACCTAAACATCATAAAAACAAATCAAAACCAACCGAAACATTCTGAAAACCCGCCAAAATGATTTAGACCCGCAAAACTCATCAAAACATTCTGAAAAGATGCCAAAACATTAGAAAACCAGCCTGAACTGATCAAAACATTCAAAAAAATTGGCAAAACATCATAAATACAAATCAAAACCAACCGAAACATTCCAAAAACCAGCCAAAATATTCTGAAATCCGGCCAAAACATCATAAAAACAAATCAAAACCAACCAAAACATTCCAAAAACCCGACAAAATAGTTTAGAACCCGCCAAAACTGATCAAAACATTCTGAAAAGATGCCAAAATACTAGAAAACCAGTCTGAAGTGATCGAAACTTTCAATAACTTGCCAAAACATAATCAAAACAAATGAAAGCAAACCAAAACATTCCAAATACCCGCCAAAAGATTTTAAAACCCGCCAAAAGGAATCCAAACATTCCAAAACCTGCCAAGACAAGATAAACAACACAAGAGAAAACAAAACATTCTAAAACACCACCAAAACATTCCGAAAACCCGCCAAAACATCATAAAAACAATTCAAAACCAACCAAAAAATAAGAGGAACACGGCAACATATTGGCAAGCAAGAGACGGAGAGTGCGGCACCTTCTAGGAGGCCAAGAAGGAAGCCGCACAACACCTGCACTGTGTCTGCAACTTTCAAACTGCTAGAAGCTAGTGGCTTGCCACTGGCCTGCCTCTTCAATTGCCATTAGCATTCCAATGGAAGCTATTCTTGGACAACTTTGCTCTGCTTGCTGCTAGTTCTGCCCCAGCCTAGCATAGAGAACCTTGCTCTTGCCTTGAGGCTCTGAGATGCCAAGAACTTGTCAACTTCAAAGGGCGGGCCGGGCTACATCTACTCAGCTGCCACAGTTTCTCCTTGCTAGACCTAGTGGGAAAGCATTTTGCTGAGATGCAGAAGGCAAGAAACGCAGAATACGGAGACGCGGAGCTGTCCCAAGTGCCGCTGCCAGGCGTCTTTCCGCAGAAGGAGCGCCCCGGAGCGCACCGCAACCGGCACCGTCATCTCTGCGCGAAAAGCCAAAATATTTTCAAACCCTCCAAAACTAATCCAAAAATATTTTCAAACCCGCCAAAATAGAAAACCGGACGGAAGTGATGAATACATTCGAAAAAACCTGACAAAACATGATAAAGCCCACCAAAGCTAATCCAAACACACCAAAAACTGGGCTAAACAGAATCAAAACAAATCAAAACAAATCTAAACCTTCTAAAAACCCGCCAAAATATTTCAAAACCCGTCAAAACTAATCAAAACCTTCCGAATACCCGCCAAAACATTCCAAATACCCGCCAAAAGGAATCCAAACATTCCAAAACCTGCCAACACAATAAAAACAACTCAAGAGAATACAAAACATTCTAAAACCCAACCAAAACATTCCAAAAACCCACCTAAACATCATAAAAACAAATCAAAACCAACCAAAATATTCCAAAAACCCGTCAAAATGATTTAGACCCGCAAAACTCATCAAAACATTCTGAAAAGATGCCAAAACATTAGAAAACCAGCCTGAACTGATCAAAACATTCAAAAAAATTGGCAAAACATCATAAAAACAAATCAAAACCAACCGAAACATTCCAAAAACCAGCCAAAATATTCCGAAATCCGGCCAAAACATCATAAAAACAAATCAAAACCAACCGAAACATTCCAAAAACCCAACAAAATAGATTAGAACCCGCCAAAACTGATCAAAACATTCTGAAAAGATGCCAAAATACTAGAAAACCAGTCTGAAGTGATCGAAACTTTCAATAACTTGCCAAAACATCATCAAAACAAATGAAAGCAAACCAAAACATTCCAAATACCCGCCAAAATATTTTAAAACCCGCCAAAAGGAATCCAAACATTCCAAAACCTGCCAAGACAATATAAACAACACAAGAGAAAACAAAACATTCTAAAACACCACCAAAACATTCCGAAAACCCGCCAAAACATCATCAAAACAATTCAAAACCAACCAAAAAATAAGAGGAACACGGCAACATATTGGCAAGCAAGAGACGGAGAGTGCGGCACCTTCTAGGAGGCCAAGAAGGAAGCCGCACAACACCTGCACTGTGTCTGCAACTTTCAAACTGCTAGAAGCTAGTGGCTTGCCACTGGCCTGCCTCTTCAATTGCCATTAGCATTCCAATGGAAGCTATTCTTGGACAACTTTGCTCTGCTTGCTGCTAGTTCTGCCCCAGCCTACCATAGAGAACCTTGCTCTTCCCTTGAGGCTCTGAGATGCCAAGAACTTGTCAACTTCAAAGGGCGGGCCGGGCTACATCTACTCAGCTGCCACAGTTTCTCCTTGCTAGACCTAGTGGGAAAGCATTTTGCTGAGATGCAGAAGGCAAGAAACGCACAATACGGAGACGCGGAGCTGTCCCAAGTGCCGCTGCCAGGCGTCTTTCCGCAGAAGGAGCGCCCCGGAGCGCACCGCAACCGGCACCGTCATCTCTGCGCGAAAAGCCAAAATATTTTCAAACCCTCCAAAACTAATCCAAAAATATTTTCAAACCCGCCAAAATAGAAAACCTGACAGAAGTGATCAATACATTCGAAAAAACCTGACAAAACATGATCAAGCCCACCAAAGCTAATCCAAACACACCAAAAACTGGGCTAAACAGAATCAAAACAAATCAAAACAAATCTAAACCTTCTAAAAACCCACCAAAATATTTCAAAACCCGTCAAAACTAATCAAAACCTTCCGAATACCCGCCAAAACATTCCAAATACCCGCCAAAAGATTTTAAAACCCGCCAAAATGAATCCAAACATTCCAAAACCTGCCAACACAATAAAAACAACTCAAGAGAATACAAAACATTCTAAAACCCAACCAAAACATTCCGAAAACCCACCTAAACATCATAAAAACAAATCAAAACCAACCGAAACATTCTGAAAACCCGCCAAAATGATTTAGACCCGCAAAACTCATCAAAACATTCTGAAAAGATGCCAAAACATTAGAAAACCAGCCTGAACTGATCAAAACATTCAAAAAACTTGGCAAAACATCATAAAAACAAATCAAAACCAACCGAAACATTCCAAAAACCAGCCAAAATATTCCGAAATCCGGCCAAAACATCATAAAAACAAATCAAAACCAACCGAAACATTCCAAAAACCTGACAAAATAGTTTAGAACCCGCCAAAACTGATCAAAACATTCTGAAAAGATGCCAAAATACTAGAAAACCAGTCTGAAGTGATCGAAACTTTCAATAACTTGCCAAAACATCATCAAAACAAATGAAAGCAAACCAAAACATTCCAAATACCCGCCAAAATATTCCAAATACCGGCCAAAAGGAATCCAAACATTCCAAAACCTGCCAAGACAATATAAACAACACAAGAGAAAACAAAACATTCTAAAACACCACCAAAACATTCCGAAAACCCGCCAAAACATCATCAAAACAATTCAAAACCAACCAAAAAATAAGAGGAACACGGCAACATATTGGCAAGCAAGAGACGGAGAGCGCGGCACCTTCTAGGAGGCCAAGAAGGAAGCCGCACAACACCTGCACTGTGTCTGCAACTTTCAAACTGCTAGAAGCTAGTGGCTTGCCACTGGCCTGCCTCTTCAATTGCCATTAGCATTCCAATGGAAGCTATTCTTGGACAACTTTGCTCTGCTTGCTGCTAGTTCTGCCCCAGCCTACCATAGAGAACCTTGCTCTTCCCTTGAGGCTCTGAGATGCCAAGAACTTGTCATCTTCAAAGGGCGGGCCGGGCTACATCTACTCAGCTGCCACAGTTTCTCCTTGCTAGACCTAGTGGGAAAGCATTTTGCTGAGATGCAGAAGGCAAGAAACGCAGAATACGGAGACGCGGAGCTGTCCCAAGTGCCGCTGCCAGGCGTCTTTCCGCAGAAGGAGCGCCCCGGAGCGCACCGCAACCGGCACCGTCATCTCTGCGCAAAAAGCCAAAATATTTTCAAACCCACCAAAACTAATCCAAAAATATTTTCAAACCCGCCAAAATAGAAAACCTGACAGAAGTGATCAATACATTCGAAAAAACCTGACAAAACATGATAAAGCCCACCAAAGCTAATCCAAACACACCAAAAACTGGGCTAAACAGAATCAAAACAAATCAAAACAAATCTAAACCTTCTAAAAACCGGCCAAAATATTTCAAAACCCGTCAAAACTAATCAAAACCTTCCGAATACCCGCCAAAACATTCCAAATACCCGCCAAAAGATTTTAAAACCCGCCAAAATGAATCCAAACATTCCAAAACCTGCCAACACAATAAAAACAACTCAAGAGAATACAAAACATTCTAAAACCCAACCAAAACATTCCGAAAACCCACCTAAACATCATAAAAACAAATCAAAACCAACCGAAACATTCTGAAAACCCGCCAAAATGATTTAGACCCGCAAAACTCATCAAAACATTCTGAAAAGATGCCAAAACATTAGAAAACCAGCCTGAACTGATCAAAACATTCAAAAAACTTGGCAAAACATCATAAAAACAAATCAAAACCAACCGAAACATTCCAAAAACCAGCCAAAATATTCCGAAATCCGGCCAAAACATCATAAAAACAAATCAAAACCAACCGAAACATTCCAAAAACCTGACAAAATAGTTTAGAACCCGCCAAAACTGATCAAAACATTCTGAAAAGATGCCAAAATACTAGAAAACCAGTCTGAAGTGATCGAAACTTTCAATAAATTGCCAAAACATCATCAAAACAAATGAAAGCAAACCAAAACATTCCAAATACCCGCCAAAAGATTTTAAAACCCGCCAAAAGGAATGCAAACATTCCAAAACCTGCCAAGACAATATAAACAACACAAGAGAAAACAAAACATTCTAAAACACCACCAAAACATTCCGAAAACCCGCCAAAACATCATAAAAACAAATCAAAACCAACCAAAAAATAAGAGGAACACGGCAACATATTGGCAAGCAAGAGACGGAGAGTGCGGCACCTTCTAGGAGGCCAAGAAGGAAGCCGCACAACACCTGCACTGTGTCTGCAACTTTCAAACTGCTAGAAGCTAGTGGCTTGCCACTGGCCTGCCTCTTCAATTGCCATTAGCATTCCAATGGAAGCTATTCTTGGACAACTTTGCTCTGCTTGCTGCTAGTTCTGCCCCAGCCTACCATAGAGAACCTTGCTCTTCCCTTGAGGCTCTGAGATGCAAAGAACTTGTCAACTTCAAAGGGCGGGCCGGGCTACATCTACTCAGCTGCCACAGTTTCTCCTTGCTAGACCTAGTGGGAAAGCATTTTGCTGAGATGCAGAAGGCAAGAAACGCAGAATACGGAGACGCGGAGCTGTCCCAAGTGCCGCTGCCAGGCGTCTTTCCGCAGAAGGAGCGCCCCGGAGCGCACCGCAACCGGCACCGTCATCTCTGCGCAAAAAGCCAAAATATTTTCAAACCCGCCAAAACTAATCCAAAAATATTTTCAAACCCGCCAAAATAGAAAACCGGACGGAAGTGATGAATACATTCGAAAAAACCTGACAAAACATGATAAAGCCCACCAAAGCTAATCCAAACACACCAAAAACTGGGCTAAACAGAATCAAAACAAATCAAAACAAATCTAAACCTTCTAAAAACCGGCCAAAATATTTCAAAACCCGTCAAAACTAATCAAAACCTTCCGAATACCCATTAAAAAACATTCCAAATACCCGCATAAAGATTTTAAAACCCGCCAAAAGGAATCCAAATATTCCGAAACTGCCAACACAATAAAAACAACTCAAGAGAATACAAAACATTCTAAAACCCAACCAAAACATTCCGAAAACCCACCTAAACATCATAAAAACAAATCAAAACCAACCGAAACATTCTGAAAACCCGCCAAAATGATTTAGACCCGCAAAACTCATCAAAACATTCTGAAAAGATGCCAAAACATTAGAAAACCAGCCTGAACTGATCAAAACATTCAAAAAAATTGGCAAAACATCATAAATACAAATCAAAACCAACCGAAACATTCCAAAAACCAGCCAAAATATTCTGAAATCCGGCCAAAACATCATAAAAACAAATCAAAACCAACCAAAACATTCCAAAAACCCGACAAAATAGTTTAGAACCCGCCAAAACTGATCAAAACATTCTGAAAAGATGCCAAAATACTAGAAAACCAGTCTGAAGTGATCGAAACTTTCAATAACTTGCCAAAACATAATCAAAACAAATGAAAGCAAACCAAAACATTCCAAATACCCGCCAAAAGATTTTAAAACCCGCCAAAAGGAATCCAAACATTCCAAAACCTGCCAAGACAATATAAACAACACAAGAGAAAACAAAACATTCTAAAACACCACCAAAACATTCCGAAAACCCGCCAATACATCATCAAAACAATTCAAAACCAACCAAAAAATAAGAGGAACACGGCAACATATTGGCAAGCAAGAGACGGAGAGCGCGGCACCTTCTAGGAGGCCAAGAAGGAAGCCGCACAACACCTGCACTGTGTCTGCAACTTTCAAACTGCTAGAAGCTAGTGGCTTGCCACTGGCCTGCCTCTTCAATTGCCATTAGCATTCCAATGGAAGCTATTCTTGGACAACTTTGCTCTGCTTGCTGCTAGTTCTGCCCCAGCCTACCATAGAGAACCTTGCTCTTGCCTTGAGGCTCTGAGATGCCAAGAACTTGTCAACTTCAAAGGGCGGGCCGGGCTACATCTACTCAGCTGCCACAGTTTCTCCTTGCTAGACCTAGTGGGAAAGCATTTTGCTGAGATGCAGAAGGCAAGAAACGCAGAATACGGAGACGCGGAGCTGTCCCAAGTGCCGCTGCCAGGCGTCTTTCCGCAGAAGGAGCGCCCCGGAGCGCACCGCAACCGGCACCGTCATCTCTGCGCGAAAAGCCAAAATATTTTCAAACCCTCCAAAACTAATCCAAAAATATTTTCAAACCCGCCAAAATAGAAAACCGGACGGAAGTGATGAATACATTCGAAAAAACCTGACAAAACATGATAAAGCCCACCAAAGCTAATCCAAACACACCAAAAACTGGGCTAAACAGAATCAAAACAAATCAAAACAAATCTAAACCTTCTAAAAACCCGCCAAAATATTTCAAAACCCGTCAAAACTAATCAAAACCTTCCGAATACCCGCCAAAACATTCCAAATACCCGCCAAAAGATTTTAAAACCCGCCAAAAGGAATCCAAACATTCCAAAACCTGCCAACACAATAAAAACAACTCAAGAGAATACAAAACATTCTAAAACCCAACCAAAACATTCCGAAAACCCACCTAAACATCATAAAAACAAATCAAAACCAACCGAAACATTCTGAAAACCCGCCAAAATGATTTAGACCCGCAAAACTCATCAAAACATTCTGAAAAGATGCCAAAACATTAGAAAATCAGCCTGAACTGATCAAAACATTCAAAAAACTTGGCAAAACATCATAAAAACAAATCAAAACCAACCGAAACATTCCAAAAACCAGCCAAAATATTCCGAAATCCGGCCAAAACATCATAAAAACAAATCAAAACCAACCGAAACATTCCAAAAACCTGACAAAATAGTTTAGAACCCGCCAAAACTGATCAAAACATTCTGAAAAGATGCCAAAATACTAGAAAACCAGTCTGAAGTGATCGAAACTTTCAATAACTTGCCAAAACATCATCAAAACAAATGAAAGCAAACCAAAACATTCCAAATACCCGCCAAAATATTTTAAAACCCGCCAAAAGGAATGCAAACATTCCAAAACCTGCCAAGACAATATAAACAACACAAGAGAAAACAAAACATTCTAAAACACCACCAAAACATTCCGAAAACCCGCCAAAACATCATCAAAACAAATCAAAACCAACCAAAAAATAAGAGGAACACGGCAACATATTGGCAAGCAAGAGACGGAGAGTGCGGTACCTTCTAGGAGGCCAAGAAGGAAGCCGCACAACACCTGCACTGTGTCTGCAACTTTCAAACTGCTAGAAGCTAGTGGCTTGCCACTGGCCTGCCTCTTCAATTGCCATTAGCATTCCAATGGAAGCTATTCTTGGACAACTTTGCTCTGCTTGCTGCTAGTTCTGCCCCAGCCTACCATAGAGAACCTTGCTCTTCCCTTGAGGCTCTGAGATGCAAAGAACTTGTCAACTTCAAAGGGCGGGCCGGGCTACATCTACTCAGCTGCCACAGTTTCTCCTTGCTAGACCTAGTGGGAAAGCATTTTGCTGAGATGCAGAAGGCAAGAAACGCAGAATACGGAGACGCGGAGCTGTCCCAAGTGCCGCTGCCAGGCGTCTTTCCGCAGAAGGAGCGCCCCGGAGCGCACCGCAACCGGCACCGTCATCTCTGCGCAAAAAGCCAAAATATTTTCAAACCCGCCAAAACTAATCCAAAAATATTTTCAAACCCGCCAAAATAGAAAACCAGACAGAAGTGATCAATACATTCGAAAAAACCTGACAAAACATGATCAAGCCCACCAAAGCTAATCCAAACACACCAAAACTGGGCTAAACAGAATCAAAACAAATCAAAACAAATCGAAACCTTCTAAAAACCCGCCAAAATATTTCAAAACCCGTCAAAACTAATCAAAACCTTCCGAATACCCATTAAAAAACATTCCAAATACCCGCATAAAGATTTTAAAACCCGCCAAAATAAATCCAAACATTCCGAAACTGCCAACACAATAAAAACAACTCAAGAGAATACAAAACATTCTAAAACCCAACCAAAACATTCCGAAAACCCACCTAAACATCATAAAAACAAATCAAAACCAACCAAAACATTCTGAAAACCCGCCAAAATGATTTAGACCCGCAAAACTCATCAAAACATTCTGAAAAGATGCCAAAACATTAGAAAACCAGCCTGAACTGATCAAAACATTCAAAAAACTTGGCAAAACATCATAAATACAAATCAAAACCAACCGAAACATTCCAAAAACCAGCCAAAATATTCTGAAATCCGGCCAAAACATCATAAAAACAAATCAAAACCAACCGAAACATTCCAAAAACCCGACAAAATAGTTTAGAACCCGCCAAAACTGATCAAAACATTCTGAAAAGATGCCAAAATACTAGAAAACCAGTCTGAAGTGATCGAAACTTTCAATAACTTGCCAAAACATCATCAAAACAAATGAAAGCAAACCAAAACATTCCAAATACCCGCCAAAATATTTTAAAACCCGCCAAAAGGAATCCAAACATTCCAAAACCTGCCAAGACAATATAAACAACACAAGAGAAAACAAAACATTCTAAAACACCACCAAAACATTCCGAAAACCCGCCAAAACATCATCAAAACAATTCAAAACCAACCAAAAAATAAGAGGAACACGGCAACATATTGGCAAGCAAGAGACGGAGAACGCGGCACCTTCTAGGAGGCCAAGAAGGAAGCCGCACAACACCTGCACTGTGTCTGCAACTTTCAAACTGCTAGAAGCTAGTGGCTTGCCACTGGCCTGCCTCTTCAATTGCCATTAGCATTCCAATGGAAGCTATTCTTGGACAACTTTGCTCTGCTTGCTGCTAGTTCTGCCCCAGCCTACCATAGAGAACCTTGCTCTTCCCTTGAGGCTCTGAGATGCCAAGAACTTGTCAACTTCAAAGGGCGGGCCGGGCTACATCTACTCAGCTGCCACAGTTTCTCCTTGCTAGACCTAGTGGGAAAGCATTTTGCTGAGATGCAGAAGGCAAGAAACGCAGAATACGGAGACGCGGAGCTGTCCCAAGTGCCGCTGCCAGGCGTCTTTCCGCAGAAGGAGCGCCCCGGAGCGCACCGCAACCGGCACCATCATCTCTGCGCAAAAAGCCAAAATATTTTCAAACCCGCCAAAACTAATCCAAAAATATTTTCAAACCCGCCAAAATAGAAAACCGGACGGAAGTGATCAATACATTCGAAAAAACCTGACAAAACATGATCAAGCCCACCAAAGCTAATCCAAACACACCAAAAACTGGGCTAAACAGAATCAAAACAAATCAAAACAAATCTAAACCTTCTAAAAACCCGCCAAAATATTTCAAAACCCGTCAAAACTAATCAAAACCTTCCGAATACCCATTAAAAAACATTCCAAATACCCGCCAAAAGATTTTAAAACCCGCCAAAAGGAATCCAAACATTCCAAAACCTGCCAACACAATAAAAACAACTCAAGAGAATACAAAACATTCTAAAACCCAACCAAAACATTCCGAAAACCCACCTAAACATCATAAAAACAAATCAAAACCAACCAAAACATTCTGAAAACCCGCCAAAATGATTTAGACCCGCAAAACTCATCAAAACATTCTGAAAAGATGCCAAAACATTAGAAAACCAGCCTGAACTGATCAAAACATTCAAAAAACTTGGCAAAACATCATAAAAACAAATCAAAACCAACCGAAACATTCCAAAAACCAGCCAAAATATTCCGAAATCCGGCCAAAACATCATAAAAACAAATCAAAACCAACCGAAACATTCCAAAAACCTGACAAAATAGTTTAGAACCCGCCAAAACTGATCAAAACATTCTGAAAAGATGCCAAAATACTAGAAAACCAGTCTGAAGTGATCGAAACTTTCAATAACTTGCCAAAACATAATCAAAACAAATGAAAGCAAACCAAAACATTCCAAATACCCGCCAAAATATTCCAAATACCGGCCAAAAGGAATGCAAACATTCCAAAACCTGCCAAGACAATATAAACAACACAAGAGAAAACAAAACATTCTAAAACACCACCAAAACATTCCGAAAACCCGCCAAAACATCATCAAAACAATTCAAAACCAACCAAAAAATAAGAGGAACACGGCAACATATTGGCAAGCAAGAGACGGAGAACGCGGCACCTTCTAGGAGGCCAAGAAGGAAGCCGCACAACACCTGCACTGTGTCTGCAACTTTCAAACTGCTAGAAGCTAGTGGCTTGCCACTGGCCTGCCTCTTCAATTGCCATTAGCATTCCAATGGAAGCTATTCTTGGACAACTTTGCTCTGCTTGCTGCTAGTTCTGCCCCAGCCTACCATAGAGAACCTTGCTCTTCCCTTGAGGCTCTGAGATGCCAAGAACTTGTCAACTTCAAAGGGCGGGCCGGGCTACATCTACTCAGCTGCCACAGTTTCTCCTTGCTAGACCTAGTGGGAAAGCATTTTGCTGAGATGCAGAAGGCAAGAAACGCAGAATACGGAGACGCGGAGCTGTCCCAAGTGCCGCTGCCAGGCGTCTTTCCGCAGAAGGAGCGCCCCGGAGCGCACCGCAACCGGCACCGTCATCTCTGCGCAAAAAGCCAAAATATTTTCAAACCCGCCAAAACTAATCCAAAAATATTTTCAAACCCGCCAAAATAGAAAACCTGACGGAAGTGATCAATACATTCGAAAAAACCTGACAAAACATGATCAAGCCCACCAAAGCTAATCCAAACACACCAAAACTGGGCTAAACAGAATCAAAACAAATCAAAACAAATCTAAACCTTCTAAAAACCCGCCAAAATATTTCAAAACCCGTCAAAACTAATCAAAACCTTCACAATACCCATTAAAAAAAATTGCAAATACCCGCCAAAAGATTTTAAAACCCGCCAAAAGGAATCCAAACATTCCAAAACCTGCCAAGAAAATATAAACAACTCAAGAGAATACAAAACATTCTAAAACCCAACCAAAACATTCCGAAAACCCACCTAAACATCATAAAAACAAGTCAAAACCAACCGAAACATTCCAAAAACCCGACAAAATAGTTTAGAACCCGCCAAAACTGATCAAAACATTCTGAAAAGATGCCAAAATACTAGAAAACCAGTCTGAAGTGATCGAAACTTTCAATAACTTGCCAAAACATCATCAAAACAAATGAAAGCAAACCAAAACATTCCAAATACCCGCCAAAATATTTTAAAACCCGCCAAAAGGAATCCAAACATTCCAAAACCTGCCAAGACAATATAAACAACACAAGAGAAAACAAAACATTCTAAAACACCACCAAAACATTCCGAAAACCCGCCAAAACATCATCAAAACAATTCAAAACCAACCAAAAAATAAGAGGAACACGGCAACATATTGGCAAGCAAGAGACGGAGAGTGCGGCACCTTCTAGGAGGCCAAGAAGGAAGCCGCACAACACCTGCACTGTGTCTGCAACTTTCAAACTGCTAGAAGCTAGTGGCTTGCCACTGGCCTGCCTCTTCAATTGCCATTAGCATTCCAATGGAAGCTATTCTTGGACAACTTTGCTCTGCTTGCTGCTAGTTCTGCCCCAGCCTACCATAGAGAACCTTGCTCTTGCCTTGAGGCTCTGAGATGCCAAGAACTTGTCAACTTCAAAGGGCGGGCCGGGCTACATCTACTCAGCTGCCACAGTTTCTCCTTGCTAGACCTAGTGGGAAAGCATTTTGCTGAGATGCAGAAGGCAAGAAACGCAGAATACGGAGACGCGGAGCTGTCCCAAGTGCCGCTGCCAGGCGTCTTTCCGCAGAAGGAGCGCCCCGGAGCGCACCGCAACCGGCACCGTCATCTCTGCGCAAAAAGCCAAAATATTTTCAAACCCGCCAAAACTAATCCAAAAATATTTTCAAACCCGCCAAAATAGAAAACCTGACGGAAGTGATCAATACATTCGAAAAAACCTGACAAAACATGATCAAGCCCACCAAAGCTAATCCAAACACACCAAAACTGGGCTAAACAGAATCAAAACAAATCAAAACAAATCTAAACCTTCTAAAAACCCGCCAAAATATTTCAAAACCCGTCAAAACTAATCAAAACCTTCCGAATACCCGCCAAAACATTCCAAATACCCGCCAAAAGATTTTAAAACCCGCCAAAATGAATCCAAACATTCCAAAACCTGCCAACACAATAAAAACAACTCAAGAGAATACAAAACATTCTAAAACCCAACCAAAACATTCCGAAAACCCACCTAAACATCATAAAAACAAATCAAAACCAACCGAAACATTCTGAAAACCCGCCAAAATGATTTAGACCCGCAAAACTCATCAAAACATTCTGAAAAGATGCCAAAACATTAGAAAATCAGCCTGAACTGATCAAAACATTCAAAAAACTTGGCAAAACATCATAAAAACAAATCAAAACCAACCGAAACATTCCAAAAACCAGCCAAAATATTCCGAAATCCGGCCAAAACATCATAAAAACAAATCAAAACCAACCGAAACATTCCAAAAACCCGACAAAATAGTTTAGAACCCGCCAAAACTGATCAAAACATTCTGAAAAGATGCCAAAATACTAGAAAACCAGTCTGAAGTGATCGAAACTTTCAATAACTTGCCAAAACATAATCAAAACAAATGAAAGCAAACCAAAACATTCCAAATACCCGCCAAAATATTCCAAATACCGGCCAAAAGGAATCCAAACATTCCAAAACCTGCCAAGACAATATAAACAACACAAGAGAAAACAAAACATTCTAAAACACCACCAAAACATTCCGAAAACCCGCCAAAACATCATCAAAACAATTCAAAACCAACCAAAAAATAAGAGGAACACGGCAACATATTGGCAAGCAAGAGACGGAGAACGCGGCACCTTCTAGGAGGCCAAGAAGGAAGCCGCACAACACCTGCACTGTGTCTGCAACTTTCAAACTGCTAGAAGCTAGTGGCTTGCCACTGGCCTGCCTCTTCAATTGCCATTAGCATTCCAATGGAAGCTATTCTTGGACAACTTTGCTCTGCTTGCTGCTAGTTCTGCCCCAGCCTAGCATAGAGAACCTTGCTCTTGCCTTGAGGCTCTGAGATGCCAAGAACTTGTCATCTTCAAAGGGCGGGCCGGGCTACATCTACTCAGCTGCCACAGTTTCTCCTTGCTAGACCTAGTGGGAAAGCATTTTGCTGAGATGCAGAAGGCAAGAAACGCAGAATACGGAGACGCGGAGCTGTCCCAAGTGCCGCTGCCAGCCGTCTTTCCGCAGAAGGAGCGCCCCGGAGCGCACCGCAACCGGCACCGTCATCTCTGCGCAAAAAGCCAAAATATTTTCAAACCCACCAAAACTAATCCAAAAATATTTTCAAACCCGCCAAAATAGAAAACCTGACAGAAGTGATCAATACATTCGAAAAAACCTGACAAAACATGATCAAGCCCACCAAAGCTAATCCAAACACACCAAAAACTGGGCTAAACAGAATCAAAACAAATCAAAACAAATCTAAACCTTCTAAAAACCGGCCAAAATATTTCAAAACCCGTCAAAACTAATCAAAACCTTCCGAATACCTGCCAAAACATTCCAAATACCCGCCAAAAGATTTTAAAACCCGCCAAAAGGAATCCAAACATTCCAAAACCTGCCAACACAATAAAAACAACTCAAGAGAATACAAAACATTCTAAAACCCAACCAAAACATTCCGAAAACCCACCTAAACATCATAAAAACAAATCAAAACCAACCGAAACATTCCAAAAACCCGACAAAATAGTTTAGAACCCGCCAAAACTGATCAAAACATTCTGAAAAGATGCCAAAATACTAGAAAACCAGTCTGAAGTGATCGAAACTTTCAATAACTTGCCAAAACATCATCAAAACAAATGAAAGCAAACCAAAACATTCCAAATACCCGCCAAAATATTTTAAAACCCGCCAAAAGGAATGCAAACATTCCAAAACCTGCCAAGACAATAAAAACAACACAAGAGAAAACAAAACATTCTAAAACACCACCAAAACATTCCGAAAACCCGCCAAAACATCATAAAAACAAATCAAAACCAACCAAAAAATAAGAGGAACACGGCAACATATTGGCAAGCAAGAGACGGAGAGTGCGGCACCTTCTAGGAGGCCAAGAAGGAAGCCGCACAACACCTGCACTGTGTCTGCAACTTTCAAACTGCTAGAAGCTAGTGGCTTGCCACTGGCCTGCCTCTTCAATTGCCATTAGCATTCCAATGGAAGCTATTCTTGGACAACTTTGCTCTGCTTGCTGCTAGTTCTGCCCCAGCCTACCATAGAGAACCTTGCTCTTCCCTTGAGGCTCTGAGATGCCAAGAACTTGTCAACTTCAAAGGGCGGGCCGGGCTACATCTACTCAGCTGCCACAGTTTCTCCTTGCTAGACCTAGTGGGAAAGCATTTTGCTGAGATGCAGAAGGCAAGAAACGCACAATACAGAGACGCGGAGCTGTCCCAAGTGCCGCTGCCAGGCGTCTTTCCGCAGAAGGAGCGCCCCGGAGCGCACCGCAACCGGCACCGTCATCTCTGCGCAAAAAGCCAAAATATTTTCAAACCCGCCAAAACTAATCCAAAAATATTTTCAAACCCGCCAAAATAGAAAACCGGACGGAAGTCATCAATACATTCGAAAAAACCTGACAAAACATGATAAAGCCCACCAAAGCTAATCCAAACACACCAAAACTGGGCTAAACAGAATCAAAACAAATCAAAACAAATCTAAACCTTCTAAAAACCCGCCAAAATATTTCAAAACCCGTCAAAACTAATCAAAACCTTCCGAATACCCGCCAAAACATTCCAAATACCCGCCAAAAGATTTTAAAACCCGCCAAAAGGAATCCAAACATTCCAAAACCTGCCAACACAATAAAAACAACTCAAGAGAATACAAAACATTCTAAAACCCAACCAAAACATTCCGAAAACCCACCTAAACATCATAAAAACAAATCAAAACCAACCGAAACATTCTGAAAACCCGCCAAAATGATTTAGACCCGCAAAACTCATCAAAACATTCTGAAAAGATGCCAAAACATTAGAAAATCAGCCTGAACTGATCAAAACATTCAAAAAACTTGGCAAAACATCATAAAAACAAATCAAAACCAACCGAAACATTCCAAAAACCAGCCAAAATATTCCGAAATCCGGCCAAAACATCATAAAAACAAATCAAAACCAACCGAAACATTCCAAAAACCCGACAAAATAGTTTAGAACCCGCCAAAACTGATCAAAACATTCTGAAAAGATGCCAAAATACTAGAAAACCAGTCTGAAGTGATCGAAACTTTCAATAACTTGCCAAAACATCATCAAAACAAATGAAAGCAAACCAAAACATTCCAAATACCCGCCAAAATATTCCAAATACCGGCCAAAAGGAATCCAAACATTCCAAAACCTGCCAAGACAATATAAACAACACAAGAGAAAACAAAACATTCTAAAACACCACCAAAACATTCCGAAAACCCGCCAAAACATCATCAAAACAATTCAAAACCAACCAAAAAATAAGAGGAACACGGCAACATATTGGCAAGCAAGAGACGGAGAACGCGGCACCTTCTAGGAGGCCAAGAAGGAAGCCGCACAACACCTGCACTGTGTCTGCAACTTTCAAACTGCTAGAAGCTAGTGGCTTGCCACTGGCCTGCCTCTTCAATTGCCATTAGCATTCCAATGGAAGCTATTCTTGGACAACTTTGCTCTGCTTGCTGCTAGTTCTGCCCCAGCCTACCATAGAGAACCTTGCTCTTCCCTTGAGGCTCTGAGATGCCAAGAACTTGTCATCTTCAAAGGGCGGGCCGGGCTACATCTACTCAGCTGCCACAGTTTCTCCTTGCTAGACCTAGTGGGAAAGCATTTTGCTGAGATGCAGAAGGCAAGAAACGCACAATACGGAGACGCGGAGCTGTCCCAAGTGCCGCTGCCAGGCGTCTTTCCGCAGAAGGAGCGCCCCGGAGCGCACCGCAACCGGCACCGTCATCTCTGCGCAAAAAGCCAAAATATTTTCAAACCCACCAAAACTAATCCAAAAATATTTTCAAACCCGCCAAAATAGAAAACCTGACAGAAGTGATCAATACATTCGAAAAAACCTGACAAAACATGATCAAGCCCACCAAAGCTAATCCAAACAGACCAAAAACTGGGCTAAACAGAATCAAAACAAATCAAAACAAATCTAAACCTTCTAAAAACCGGCCAAAATATTTCAAAACCCGTCAAAACTAATCAAAACCTTCCGAATACCTGCCAAAACATTCCAAATACCAGCCAAAAGATTTTAAAACCCGCCAAAATGAATCCAAACATTCCAAAACCTGACAACACAATAAAACCAACTCAAGAGAATACAAAACATTCTAAAACCCAACCAAAACATTCCGAAAACCCACCTAAACATCATAAAAACAAATCAAAACCAACCGAAACATTCCAAAAACCCGACAAAATAGTTTAGAACCCGCCAAAACTGATCAAAACATTCTGAAAAGATGCCAAAATACTAGAAAACCAGTCAGAAGTGATCGAAACTTTCAATAACTTGCCAAAACATCATCAAAACAAATGAAAGCAAACCAAAACATTCCAAATACCCGCCAAAATATTTTAAAACCCGCCAAAAGGAATGCAAACATTCCAAAACCTGCCAAGACAATAAAAACAACACAAGAGAAAACAAAACATTCTAAAACACCACCAAAACATTCCGAAAACCCACCTAAACATCATAAAAACAAATCAAAACCAACCGAAACATTCTGAAAACCCGCCAAAATGATTTAGACCCGCAAAACTCATCAAAACATTCTGAAAAGATGCCAAAACATTAGAAAACCAGCCTGAACTGATCAAAACATTCAAAAAACTTGGCAAAACATCATAAATACAAATCAAAACCAACCGAAACATTCCAAAAACCAGCCAAAATATTCTGAAATCCGGCCAAAACATCATAAAAACAAATCAAAACCAACCGAAACATTCCAAAAACCCGACAAAATAGTTTAGAACCCGCCAAAACTGATCAAAACATTCTGAAAAGATGCCAAAATACTAGAAAACCAGTCTGAAGTGATCGAAACTTTCAATAACTTGCCAAAACATCATCAAAACAAATGAAAGCAAACCAAAACATTCCAAATACCCGCCAAAATATTCCAAATACCGGCCAAAAGGAATCCAAACATTCCAAAACCTGCCAAGACAATATAAACAACACAAGAGAAAACAAAACATTCTAAAACACCACCAAAACATTCCGAAAACCCGCCAAAACATCATCAAAACAATTCAAAACCAACCAAAAAATAAGAGGAACACGGCAACATATTGGCAAGCAAGAGACGGAGAACGCGGCACCTTCTAGGAGGCCAAGAAGGAAGCCGCACAACACCTGCACTGTGTCTGCAACTTTCAAACTGCTAGAAGCTAGTGGCTTGCCACTGGCCTGCCTCTTCAATTGCCATTAGCATTCCAATGGAAGCTATTCTTGGACAACTTTGCTCTGCTTGCTGCTAGTTCTGCCCCAGCCTACCATAGAGAACCTTGCTCTTCCCTTGAGGCTCTGAGATGCCAAGAACTTGTCAACTTCAAAGGGCGGGCCGGGCTACATCTACTCAGCTGCCACAGTTTCTCCTTGCTAGACCTAGTGGGAAAGCATTTTGCTGAGATGCAGAAGGCAAGAAACGCACAATACGGAGACGCGGAGCTGTCCCAAGTGCCGCTGCCAGGCGTCTTTCCGCAGAAGGAGCGCCCCGGAGCGCACCGCAACTGGCACCGTCATCTCTGCGCAAAAAGCCAAAATATTTTCAAACCCGCCAAAACTAATCCAAAAATATTTTCAAACCCGCCAAAATAGAAAACCTGACGGAAGTGATCAATACATTCGAAAAAACCTGACAAAACATGATCAAGCCCACCAAAGCTAATCCAAACACACCAAAACTGGGCTAAACAGAATCAAAACAAATCAAAACAAATCTAAACCTTCTAAAAACCCGCCAAAATATTTCAAAACCCGTCAAAACTAATCAAAACCTTCCGAATACCCATTAAAAAACATTCCAAATACACGCATAAAGATTTTAAAACCCGCCAAAATAAATCCAAACATTCCGAAACTGCCAACACAATAAAAACAACTCAAGAGAATACAAAACATTCTAAAACCCAACCAAAACATTCCGAAAACCCACCTAAACATCATAAAAACAAGTCAAAACCAACCGAAACATTCCAAAAACCCGACAAAATAGTTTAGAACCCGCCAAAACTGATCAAAACATTCTGAAAAGATGCCAAAATACTAGAAAACCAGTCTGAAGTGATCGAAACTTTCAATAACTTGCCAAAACATCATCAAAACAAATGAAAGCAAACCAAAACATTCCAAATACCCGCCAAAATATTTTAAAACCCGCCAAAAGGAATCCAAACATTCCAAAACCTGCCAAGACAATATAAACAACACAAGAGAAAACAAAACATTCTAAAACACCACCAAAACATTCCGAAAACCCGCCAAAACATCATCAAAACAATTCAAAACCAACCAAAAAATAAGAGGAACACGGCAACATATTGGCAAGCAAGAGACGGAGAACGCGGCACCTTCTAGGAGGCCAAGAAGGAAGCCGTACAACACCTGCACTGTGTCTGCAACTTTCAAACTGCTAGAAGCTAGTGGCTTGCCACTGGCCTGCCTCTTCAATTGCCATTAGCATTCCAATGGAAGCTATTCTTGGACAACTTTGCTCTGCTTGCTGCTAGTTCTGCCCCAGCCTACCATAGAGAACCTTGCTCTTCCCTTGAGGCTCTGAGATGCCAAGAACTTGTCAACTTCAAAGGGCGGGCCGGGCTACATCTACTCAGCTGCCACAGTTTCTCCTTGCTAGACCTAGTGGGAAAGCATTTTGCTGAGATGCAGAAGGCAAGAAACGCAGAATACGGAGACGCGGAGCTGTCCCAAGTGCCGCTGCCAGGCGTCTTTCCGCAGAAGGAGCGCCCCGGAGCGCACCGCAACCGGCACCGTCATCTCTGCGCAAAAAGCCAAAATATTTTCAAACCCGCCAAAACTAATCCAAAAATATTTTCAAACCCGCCAAAATAGAAAACCTGACGGAAGTGATCAATACATTCGAAAAAACCTGACAAAACATGATCAAGCCCACCAAAGCTAATCCAAACACACCAAAACTGGGCTAAACAGAATCAAAACAAATCAAAACAAATCTAAACCTTCTAAAAACCCGCCAAAATATTTCAAAACCCGTCAAAACTAATCAAAACCTTCCGAATACCCATTAAAAAACATTCCAAATACACGCATAAAGATTTTAAAACCCGCCAAAATAAATCCAAACATTCCGAAACTGCCAACACAATAAAAACAACTCAAGAGAATACAAAACATTCTAAAACCCAACCAAAACATTCCGAAAACCCACCTAAACATCATAAAAAAAAATCAAAACCAACCGAAACATTCCAAAAACCCGACAAAATAGTTTAGAACCCGCCAAAACTGATCAAAACATTCTGAAAAGATGCCAAAATACTAGAAAACCAGTCTGAAGTGATCGAAACTTTCAATAACTTGCCAAAACATCATCAAAACAAATGAAAGCAAACCAAAACATTCCAAATACCCGCCAAAATATTTTAAAACCCGCCAAAAGGAATCCAAACATTCCAAAACCTGCCAAGACAATATAAACAACACAAGAGAAAACAAAACATTCTAAAACACCACCAAAACATTCCGAAAACCCGCCAAAACATCATCAAAACAATTCAAAACCAACCAAAAAATAAGAGGAACACGGCAACATATTGGCAAGCAAGAGACGGAGAACGCGGCACCTTCTAGGAGGCCAAGAAGGAAGCCGCACAACACCTGCACTGTGTCTGCAACTTTCAAACTGCTAGAAGCTAGTGGCTTGCCACTGGCCTGCCTCTTCAATTGCCATTAGCATTCCAATGGAAGCTATTCTTGGACAACTTTGCTCTGCTTGCTGCTAGTTCTGCCCCAGCCTACCATAGAGAACCTTGCTCTTCCCTTGAGGCTCTGAGATGCCAAGAACTTGTCAACTTCAAAGGGCGGGCCGGGCTACATCTACTCAGCTGCCACAGTTTCTCCTTGCTAGACCTAGTGGGAAAGCATTTTGCTGAGATGCAGAAGGCAAGAAACGCAGAATACGGAGACGCGGAGCTGTCCCAAGTGCCGCTGCCAGGCGTCTTTCCGCAGAAGGAGCGCCCCGGAGCGCACCGCAACCGGCACCGTCATCTCTGCGCAAAAAGCCAAAATATTTTCAAACCCGCCAAAACTAATCCAAAAATATTTTCAAACCCGCCAAAATAGAAAACCGGACGGAAGTGATCAATACATTCGAAAAAACCTGACAAAACATGATCAAGCCCACCAAAGCTAATCCAAACACACCAAAAACTGGGCTAAACAGAATCAAAACAAATCAAAACAAATCTAAACCTTCTAAAAACCCGCCAAAATATTTCAAAACCCGTCAAAACTAATCAAAACCTTCCGAATACCCATTAAAAAACACTCCAAATACCCGCCAAAAGATTTTAAAACCCGCCAAAAGGAATCCAAACATTCCAAAACCTGCCAACACAATAAAAACAACTCAAGAGAATACAAAACATTCTAAAACCCAACCAAAACATTCCGAAAACCCACCTAAACATCATAAAAACAAATCAAAACCAACCGAAACATTCTGAAAACCCGCCAAAATGATTTAGACCCGCAAAACTCATCAAAACATTCTGAAAAGATGCCAAAACATTAGAAAACCAGCCTGAACTGATCAAAACATTCAAAAAACTTGGCAAAACATCATAAATACAAATCAAAACCAACCGAAACATTCCAAAAACCAGCCAAAATATTCCGAAATCCGGCCAAAACATCATAAAAACAAATCAAAACCAACCGAAACATTCCAAAAACCCGACAAAATAGTTTAGAACCCGCCAAAACTGATCGAAACATTCTGAAAAGATGCCAAAATACTAGAAAACCAGTCTGAAGTGATCGAAACTTTCAATAACTTGCCAAAACATAATCAAAACAAATGAAAGCAAACCAAAACATTCCAAATACCCGCCAAAATATTCCAAATACCGGCCAAAAGGAATCCAAACATTCCAAAACCTGCCAAGACAATATAAACAACACAAGAGAAAACAAAACATTCTAAAACACCACCAAAACATTCCGAAAACCCGCCAAAACATCATCAAAACAATTCAAAACCAACCAAAAAATAAGAGGAACACGGCAACATATTGGCAAGCAAGAGACGGAGAACGCAGCACCTTCTAGGAGGCCAAGAAGGAAGCCGCACAACACCTGCACTGTGTCTGCAACTTTCAAACTGCTAGAAGCTAGTGGCTTGCCACTGGCCTGCCTCTTCAATTGCCATTAGCATTCCAATGGAAGCTATTCTTGGACAACTTTGCTCTGCTTGCTGCTAGTTCTGCCCCAGCCTACCATAGAGAACCTTGCTCTTCCCTTGAGGCTCTGAGATGCCAAGAACTTGTCAACTTCAAAGGGCGGGCCGGGCTACATCTACTCAGCTGCCACAGTTTCTCCTTGCTAGACCTAGTGGGAAAGCATTTTGCTGAGATGCAGAAGGCAAGAAACGCACAATACGGAGACGCGGAGCTGTCCCAAGTGCCGCTGCCAGGCGTCTTTCCGCAGAAGGAGCGCCCCGGAGCGCACCGCAACCGGCACCGTCATCTCTGCGCAAAAAGCCAAAATATTTTCAAACCCGCCAAAACTAATCCAAAAATATTTTCAAACCCGCCAAAATAGAAAACCTGACGGAAGTGATCAATACATTCGAAAAAACCTGACAAAACATGATCAAGCCCACCAAAGCTAATCCAAACACACCAAAACTGGGCTAAACAGAATCAAAACAAATCAAAACAAATCTAAACCTTCTAAAAACCCGCCAAAATATTTCAAAACCCGTCAAAACTAATCAAAACCTTCCGAATACCCATTAAAAAACATTCCAAATACACGCATAAAGATTTTAAAACCCGCCAAAATAAATCCAAACATTCCGAAACTGCCAACACAATAAAAACAACTCAAGAGAATACAAAACATTCTAAAACCCAACCAAAACATTCCGAAAACCCACCTAAACATCATAAAAACAAGTCAAAACCAACCGAAACATTCCAAAAACCCGACAAAATAGTTTAGAACCCGCCAAAACTGATCAAAACATTCTGAAAAGATGCCAAAATACTAGAAAACCAGTCTGAAGTGATCGAAACTTTCAATAACTTGCCAAAACATCATCAAAACAAATGAAAGCAAACCAAAACATTCCAAATACCCGCCAAAATATTCCAAATACCGGCCAAAAGGAATCCAAACATTCCAAAACCTGCCAAGACAATATAAACAACACAAGAGAAAACAAAACATTCTAAAACACCACCAAAACATTCCGAAAACCCGCCAAAACATCATCAAAACAATTCAAAACCAACCAAAAAATAAGAGGAACACGGCAACATATTGGCAAGCAAGAGACGGAGAACGCGGCACCTTCTAGGAGGCCAAGAAGGAAGCCGCACAACACCTGCACTGTGTCTGCAACTTTCAAACTGCTAGAAGCTAGTGGCTTGCCACTGGCCTGCCTCTTCAATTGCCATTAGCATTCCAATGGAAGCTATTCTTGGACAACTTTGCTCTGCTTGCTGCTAGTTCTGCCCCAGCCTACCATAGAGAACCTTGCTCTTCCCTTGAGGCTCTGAGATGCCAAGAACTTGTCAACTTCAAAGGGCGGGCCGGGCTACATCTACTCAGCTGCCACAGTTTCTCCTTGCTAGACCTAGTGGGAAAGCATTTTGCTGAGATGCAGAAGGCAAGAAACGCAGAATACGGAGACGCGGAGCTGTCCCAAGTGCCGCTGCCAGGCGTCTTTCCGCAGAAGGAGCGCCCCGGAGCGCACCGCAACCGGCACCGTCATCTCTGCGCAAAAAGCCAAAATATTTTCAAACCCGCCAAAACTAATCCAAAAATATTTTCAAACCCGCCAAAATAGAAAACCGGACGGAAGTGATCAATACATTCGAAAAAACCTGACAAAACATGATCAAGCCCACCAAAGCTAATCCAAACACACCAAAAACTGGGCTAAACAGAATCAAAACAAATCAAAACAAATCTAAACCTTCTAAAAACCCGCCAAAATATTTCAAAACCCGTCAAAACTAATCAAAACCTTCCGAATACCCATTAAAAAACACTCCAAATACCCGCCAAAAGATTTTAAAACCCGCCAAAAGGAATCCAAACATTCCAAAACCTGCCAACACAATAAAAACAACTCAAGAGAATACAAAACATTCTAAAACCCAACCAAAACATTCCGAAAACCCACCTAAACATCATAAAAACAAATCAAAACCAACCGAAACATTCTGAAAACCCGCCAAAATGATTTAGACCCGCAAAACTCATCAAAACATTCTGAAAAGATGCCAAAACATTAGAAAACCAGCCTGAACTGATCAAAACATTCAAAAAACTTGGCAAAACATCATAAAAACAAATCAAAACCAACCGAAACATTCCAAAAACCAGCCAAAATATTCCGAAATCCGGCCAAAACATCATAAAAACAAATCAAAACCAACCGAAACATTCCAAAAACCCGACAAAATAGTTTAGAACCCGCCAAAACTGATCAAAACATTCTGAAAAGATGCCAAAATACTAGAAAACCAGTCTGAAGTGATCGAAACTTTCAATAACTTGCCAAAACATCATCAAAACAAATGAAAGCAAACCAAAACATTCCAAATACCCGCCAAAATATTCCAAATACCGGCCAAAAGGAATCCAAACATTCCAAAACCTGCCAAGACAATATAAACAACACAAGAGAAAACAAAACATTCTAAAACACCACCAAAACATTCCGAAAACCCGCCAAAACATCATCAAAACAATTCAAAACCAACCAAAAAATAAGAGGAACACGGCAACATATTGGCAAGCAAGAGACGGAGAACGCGGCACCTTCTAGGAGGCCAAGAAGGAAGCCGCACAACACCTGCACTGTGTCTGCAACTTTCAAACTGCTAGAAGCTAGTGGCTTGCCACTGGCCTGCCTCTTCAATTGCCATTAGCATTCCAATGGAAGCTATTCTTGGACAACTTTGCTCTGCTTGCTGCTAGTTCTGCCCCAGCCTACCATAGAGAACCTTGCTCTTGCCTTGAGGCTCTGAGATGCCAAGAACTTGTCAACTTCAAAGGGCGGGCCGGGCTACATCTACTCAGCTGCCACAGTTTCTCCTTGCTAGACCTAGTGGGAAAGCATTTTGCTGAGATGCAGAAGGCAAGAAACGCAGAATACGGAGACGCGGAGCTGTCCCAAGTGCCGCTGCCAGGCGTCTTTCCGCAGAAGGAGCGCCCCGGAGCGCACCGCAACCGGCACCGTCATCTCTGCGCAAAAAGCCAAAATATTTTCAAACCCGCCAAAACTAATCCAAAAATATTTTCAAACCCGCCAAAATAGAAAACCGGACGGAAGTGATCAATACATTCGAAAAAACCTGACAAAACATGATCAAGCCCACCAAAGCTAATCCAAACACACCAAAAACTGGGCTAAACAGAATCAAAACAAATCAAAACAAATCGAAACCTTCTAAAAACCCGCCAAAATATTTCAAAACCCGTCAAAACTAATCAAAACCTTCCGAATACCCATTAAAAAACACTCCAAATACCCGCCAAAAGATTTTAAAACCCGCCAAAAGGAATCCAAACATTCCAAAACCTGCCAACACAATAAAAACAACTCAAGAGAATACAAAACATTCTAAAACCCAACCAAAACATTCCGAAAACCCACCTAAACATCATAAAAACAAATCAAAACCAACCGAAACATTCTGAAAACCCGCCAAAATGATCTAGACCCGCAAAACTCATCAAAACATTCTGAAAAGATGCCAAAACATTAGAAAACCAGCCTGAACTGATCAAAACATTCAAAAAACTTGGCAAAACATCATAAAAACAAATCAAAACCAACCGAAACATTCCAAAAACCAGCCAAAATATTCCGAAATCCGGCCAAAACATCATAAAAACAAATCAAAACCAACCGAAACATTCCAAAAACCCGACAAAATAGTTTAGAACCCGCCAAAACTGATCAAAACATTCTGAAAAGATGCCAAAATACTAGAAAACAAGTCTGAAGTGATCGAAACTTTCAATAACTTGCCAAAACATCATCAAAACAAATGAAAGCAAACCAAAACATTCCAAATACCCGCCAAAATATTCCAAATACCAGCCAAAAGGAATCCAAACATTCCAAAACCTGCCAAGACAATATAAACAACACAAGAGAAAACAAAACATTCTAAAACACCACCAAAACATTCCGAAAACCCGCCAAAACATCATAAAAACAATTCAAAACCAACCAAAAAATAAGAGGAACACGGCAACATATTGGCAAGCAAGAGACGGAGAACGCGGCACCTTCTAGGAGGCCAAGAAGGAAGCCGCACAACACCTGCACTGTGTCTGCAACTTTCAAACTGCTAGAAGCTAGTGGCTTGCCACTGGCCTGCCTCTTCAATTGCCATTAGCATTCCAATGGAAGCTATTCTTGGACAACTTTGCTCTGCTTGCTGCTAGTTCTGCCCCAGCCTACCATAGAGAACCTTGCTCTTGCCTTGAGGCTCTGAGATGCCAAGAACTTGTCAACTTCAAAGGGCGGGCCGGGCTACATCTACTCAGCTGCCACAGTTTCTCCTTGCTAGACCTAGTGGGAAAGCATTTTGCTGAGATGCAGAAGGCAAGAAACGCAGAATACGGAGACGCGGAGCTGTCCCAAGTGCCGCTGCCAGGCGTCTTTCCGCAGAAGGAGCGCCCCGGAGCGCACCGCAACCGGCACCGTCATCTCTGCGCAAAAAGCCAAAATATTTTCAAACCCGCCAAAACTAATCCAAAAATATTTTCAAACCCGCCAAAATAGAAAACCTGACGGAAGTGATCAATACATTCGAAAAAACCTGACAAAACATGATCAAGCCCACCAAAGCTAATCCAAACACACCAAAACTGGGCTAAACAGAATCAAAACAAATCAAAACAAATCTAAACCTTCTAAAAACCCGCCAAAATATTTCAAAACCCGTCAAAACTAATCAAAACCTTCCGAATACCCATTAAAAAACATTCCAAATACCCGCATAAAGATTTTAAAACCCGCCAAAATAAATCCAAACATTCCGAAACTGCCAACACAATAAAAACAACTCAAGAGAATACAAAACATTCTAAAACCCAACCAAAACATTCCGAAAACCCACCTAAACATCATAAAAACAAGTCAAAACCAACCGAAACATTCCAAAAACCCGACAAAATAGTTTAGAACCCGCCAAAACTGATCAAAACATTCTGAAAAGATGCCAAAATACTAGAAAACCAGTCTGAAGTGATCGAAACTTTCAATAACTTGCCAAAACATCATCAAAACAAATGAAAGCAAACCAAAACATTCCAAATACCCGCCAAAAGATTTTAAAACCCGCCAAAAGGAATCCAAACATTCCAAAACCTGCCAAGACAATATAAACAACACAAGAGAAAACAAAACATTCTAAAACACCACCAAAACATTCCGAAAACCCGCCAAAACATCATCAAAACAATTCAAAACCAACCAAAAAATAAGAGGAACACGGCAACATATTGGCAAGCAAGAGACGGAGAACGCGGCACCTTCTAGGAGGCCAAGAAGGAAGCCGCACAACACCTGCACTGTGTCTGCAACTTTCAAACTGCTAGAAGCTAGTGGCTTGCCACTGGCCTGCCTCTTCAATTGCCATTAGCATTCCAATGGAAGCTATTCTTGGACAACTTTGCTCTGCTTGCTGCTAGTTCTGCCCCAGCCTACCATAGAGAACCTTGCTCTTGCCTTGAGGCTCTGAGATGCCAAGAACTTGTCAACTTCAAAGGGCGGGCCGGGCTACATCTACTCAGCTGCCACAGTTTCTCCTTGCTAGACCTAGTGGGAAAGCATTTTGCTGAGATGCAGAAGGCAAGAAACGCAGAATACGGAGACGCGGAGCTGTCCCAAGTGCCGCTGCCAGGCGTCTTTCCGCAGAAGGAGCGCCCCGGAGCGCACCGCAACCGGCACCGTCATCTCTGCGCAAAAAGCCAAAATATTTTCAAACCCGCCAAAACTAATCCAAAAATATTTTCAAACCCGCCAAAATAGAAAACCGGACGGAAGTGATCAATACATTCGAAAAAACCTGACAAAACATGATCAAGCCCACCAAAGCTAATCCAAACACACCAAAAACTGGGCTAAACAGAATCAAAACAAATCAAAACAAATCTAAACCTTCTAAAAACCCGCCAAAATATTTCAAAACCCGTCAAAACTAATCAAAACCTTCCGAATACCCATTAAAAAACACTCCAAATACCCGCCAAAAGATTTTAAAACCCGCCAAAATGAATCCAAACATTCCAAAACCTGCCAACACAATAAAAACAACTCAAGAGAATACAAAACATTCTAAAACCCAACCAAAACATTCCGAAAACCCACCTAAACATCATAAAAACAAATCAAAACCAACCGAAACATTCTGAAAACCCGCCAAAATGATCTAGACCCGCAAAACTCATCAAAACATTCTGAAAAGATGCCAAAACATTAGAAAACCAGCCTGAACTGATCAAAACATTCAAAAAACTTGGCAAAACATCATAAAAACAAATCAAAACCAACCGAAACATTCCAAAAACCAGCCAAAATATTCCGAAATCCGGCCAAAACATCATAAAAACAAATCAAAACCAACCGAAACATTCCAAAAACCCGACAAAATAGTTTAGAACCCGCCAAAACTGATCAAAACATTCTGAAAAGATGCCAAAATACTAGAAAACCAGTCTGAAGTGATCGAAACTTTCAATAACTTGCCAAAACATCATCAAAACAAATGAAAGCAAACCAAAACATTCCAAATACCCGCCAAAATATTTTAAAACCCGCCAAAAGGAATCCAAACATTCCAAAACCTGCCAAGACAATATAAACAACACAAGAGAAAACAAAACATTCTAAAACACCACCAAAACATTCCGAAAACCCGCCAAAACATCATCAAAACAATTCAAAACCAACCAAAAAATAAGAGGAACACGGCAACATATTGGCAAGCAAGAGACGGAGAACGCGGCACCTTCTAGGAGGCCAAGAAGGAAGCCGCACAACACCTGCACTGTGTCTGCAACTTTCAAACTGCTAGAAGCTAGTGGCTTGCCACTGGCCTGCCTCTTCAATTGCCATTAGCATTCCAATGGAAGCTATTCTTGGACAACTTTGCTCTGCTTGCTGCTAGTTCTGCCCCAGCCTACCATAGAGAACCTTGCTCTTGCCTTGAGGCTCTGAGATGCCAAGAACTTGTCAACTTCAAAGGGCGGGCCGGGCTACATCTACTCAGCTGCCACAGTTTCTCCTTGCTAGACCTAGTGGGAAAGCATTTTGCTGAGATGCAGAAGGCAAGAAACGCAGAATACGGAGACGCGGAGCTGTCCCAAGTGCCGCTGCCAGGCGTCTTTCCGCAGAAGGAGCGCCCCGGAGCGCACCGCAACCGGCACCGTCATCTCTGCGCAAAAAGCCAAAATATTTTCAAACCCGCCAAAACTAATCCAAAAATATTTTCAAACCCGCCAAAATAGAAAACCGGACGGAAGTCATCAATACATTCGAAAAAACCTGACAAAACATGATAAAGCCCACCAAAGCTAATCCAAACACACCAAAACTGGGCTAAACAGAATCAAAACAAATCAAAACAAATCTAAACCTTCTAAAAACCCGCCAAAATATTTCAAAACCCGTCAAAACTAATCAAAACCTTCCGAATACCCATTAAAAAACACTCCAAATACCCGCCAAAAGATTTTAAAACCCGCCAAAATGAATCCAAACATTCCAAAACCTGCCAACACAATAAAAACAACTCAAGAGAATACAAAACATTCTAAAACCCAACCAAAACATTCCGAAAACCCACCTAAACATCATAAAAACAAATCAAAACCAACCGAAACATTCTGAAAACCCGCCAAAATGATCTAGACCCGCAAAACTCATCAAAACATTCTGAAAAGATGCCAAAACATTAGAAAACCAGCCTGAACTGATCAAAACATTCAAAAAACTTGGCAAAACATCATAAAAACAAATCAAAACCAACCGAAACATTCCAAAAACCAGCCAAAATATTCCGAAATCCGGCCAAAACATCATAAAAACAAATCAAAACCAACCGAAACATTCCAAAAACCCGACAAAATAGTTTAGAACCCGCCAAAACTGATCAAAACATTCTGAAAAGATGCCAAAATACTAGAAAACCAGTCTGAAGTGATCGAAACTTTCAATAACTTGCCAAAACATCATCAAAACAAATGAAAGCAAACCAAAACATTCCAAATACCCGCCAAAATATTCCAAATACCGGCCAAAAGGAATCCAAACATTCCAAAACCTGCCAAGACAATATAAACAACACAAGAGAAAACAAAACATTCTAAAACACCACCAAAACATTCCGAAAACCTGCCAAAACATCATCAAAACAATTCAAAACCAACCAAAAAATAAGAGGAACACGGCAACATATTGGCAAGCAAGAGACGGAGAACGCGGCACCTTCTAGGAGGCCAAGAAGGAAGCCGCACAACACCTGCACTGTGTCTGCAACTTTCAAACTGCTAGAAGCTAGTGGCTTGCCACTGGCCTGCCTCTTCAATTGCCATTAGCATTCCAATGGAAGCTATTCTTGGACAACTTTGCTCTGCTTGCTGCTAGTTCTGCCCCAGCCTACCATAGAGAACCTTGCTCTTGCCTTGAGGCTCTGAGATGCCAAGAACTTGTCAACTTCAAAGGGCGGGCCGGGCTACATCTACTCAGCTGCCACAGTTTCTCCTTGCTAGACCTAGTGGGAAAGCATTTTGCTGAGATGCAGAAGGCAAGAAACGCAGAATACGGAGACGCGGAGCTGTCCCAAGTGCCGCTGCCAGGCGTCTTTCCGCAGAAGGAGCGCCCCGGAGCGCACCGCAACCGGCACCGTCATCTCTGCGCAAAAAGCCAAAATATTTTAAAACCCGCCAAAACTAATCCAAAAATATTTTCAAACCCGCCAAAATAGAAAACCTGACGGAAGTGATCAATACATTCGAAAAAACCTGACAAAACATGATAAAGCCCACCAAAGCTAATCCAAACACACCAAAACTGGGCTAAACAGAATCAAAACAAATCAAAACAAATCTAAACCTTCTAAAAACCCGCCAAAATATTTCAAAACCCGTCAAAACTAATCAAAACCTTCCGAATACCCATTAAAAAACATTCCAAATACCCGCCAAAAGATTTTAAAACCCGCCAAAATAAATCCAAACATTCCGAAACTGCCAACACAATAAAAACAACTCAAGAGAATACAAAACATTCTAAAACCCAACCAAAACATTCCGAAAACCCACCTAAACATCATAAAAACAAATCAAAACCAACCAAAACATTCTGAAAACCCGCCAAAATGATTTAGACCCGCAAAACTCATCAAAACATTCTGAAAAGATGCCAAAACATTAGAAAACCAGCCTGAACTGATCAAAACATTCAAAAAACTTGGCAAAACATCATAAATACAAATCAAAACCAACCGAAACATTCCAAAAACCAGCCAAAATATTCTGAAATCCGGCCAAAACATCATAAAAACAAATCAAAACCAACCGAAACATTCCAAAAACCCGACAAAATAGTTTAGAACCCGCCAAAACTGATCAAAACATTCTGAAAAGATGCCAAAATACTAGAAAACCAGTCTGAAGTGATCGAAACTTTCAATAACTTGCCAAAACATCATCAAAACAAATGAAAGCAAACCAAAACATTCCAAATACCCGCCAAAATATTTTAAAACCCGCCAAAAGGAATCCAAACATTCCAAAACCTGCCAAGACAATATAAACAACACAAGAGAAAACAAAACATTCTAAAACACCACCAAAACATTCCGAAAACCCGCCAAAACATCATCAAAACAATTCAAAACCAACCAAAAAATAAGAGGAACACGGCAACATATTGGCAAGCAAGAGACGGAGAACGCGGCACCTTCTAGGAGGCCAAGAAGGAAGCCGCACAACACCTGCACTGTGTCTGCAACTTTCAAACTGCTAGAAGCTAGTGGCTTGCCACTGGCCTGCCTCTTCAATTGCCATTAGCATTCCAATGGAAGCTATTCTTGGACAACTTTGCTCTGCTTGCTGCTAGTTCTGCCCCAGCCTACCATAGAGAACCTTGCTCTTCCCTTGAGGCTCTGAGATGCCAAGAACTTGTCAACTTCAAAGGGCGGGCCGGGCTACATCTACTCAGCTGCCACAGTTTCTCCTTGCTAGACCTAGTGGGAAAGCATTTTGCTGAGATGCAGAAGGCAAGAAACGCAGAATACGGAGACGCGGAGCTGTCCCAAGTGCCGCTGCCAGGCGTCTTTCCGCAGAAGGAGCGCCCCGGAGCGCACCGCAACCGGCACCGTCATCTCTGCGCAAAAAGCCAAAATATTTTCAAACCCGCCAAAACTAATCCAAAAATATTTTCAAACCCGCCAAAATAGAAAACCTGACGGAAGTGATCAATACATTCGAAAAAACCTGACAAAACATGATCAAGCCCACCAAAGCTAATCCAAACACACCAAAACTGGGCTAAACAGAATCAAAACAAATCAAAACAAATCTAAACCTTCTAAAAACCCGCCAAAATATTTCAAAACCCGTCAAAACTAATCAAAACCTTCCGAATACCCATTAAAAAACATTCCAAATACCCGCATAAAGATTTTAAAACCCGCCAAAATAAATCCAAACATTCCGAAACTGCCAACACAATAAAAACAACGCAAGAGAATACAAAACATTCTAAAACCCAACCAAAACATTCCGAAAACCCACCTAAACATCATAAAAACAAGTCAAAACCAACCGAAACATTCCAAAAACCCGACAAAATAGTTTAGAACCCGCCAAAACTGATCAAAACATTCTGAAAAGATGCCAAAATACTAGAAAACCAGTCTGAAGTGATCGAAACTTTCAATAACTTGCCAAAACATCATCAAAACAAATGAAAGCAAACCAAAACATTCCAAATACCCGCCAAAATATTTTAAAACCCGCCAAAAGGAATCCAAACATTCCAAAACCTGCCAAGACAATATAAACAACACAAGAGAAAACAAAACATTCTAAAACACCACCAAAACATTCCGAAAACCCGCCAAAACATCATCAAAACAATTCAAAACCAACCAAAAAATAAGAGGAACACGGCAACATATTGGCAAGCAAGAGACGGAGAACGCGGCACCTTCTAGGAGGCCAAGAAGGAAGCCGCACAACACCTGCACTGTGTCTGCAACTTTCAAACTGCTAGAAGCTAGTGGCTTGCCACTGGCCTGCCTCTTCAATTGCCATTAGCATTCCAATGGAAGCTATTCTTGGACAACTTTGCTCTGCTTGCTGCTAGTTCTGCCCCAGCCTACCATAGAGAACCTTGCTCTTGCCTTGAGGCTCTGAGATGCCAAGAACTTGTCAACTTCAAAGGGCGGGCCGGGCTACATCTACTCAGCTGCCACAGTTTCTCCTTGCTAGACCTAGTGGGAAAGCATTTTGCTGAGATGCAGAAGGCAAGAAACGCAGAATACGGAGACGCGGAGCTGTCCCAAGTGCCGCTGCCAGGCGTCTTTCCGCAGAAGGAGCGCCCCGGAGCGCACCGCAACCGGCACCGTCATCTCTGCGCAAAAAGCCAAAATATTTTCAAACCCGCCAAAACTAATCCAAAAATATTTTCAAACCCGCCAAAATAGAAAACCGGACGGAAGTGATCAATACATTCGAAAAAACCTGACAAAACATGATCAAGCCCACCAAAGCTAATCCAAACACACCAAAAACTGGGCTAAACAGAATCAAAACAAATCAAAACAAATCTAAACCTTCTAAAAACCCGCCAAAATATTTCAAAACCCGTCAAAACTAATCAAAACCTTCCGAATACCCATTAAAAAACACTCCAAATACCCGCCAAAAGATTTTAAAACCCGCCAAAATGAATCCAAACATTCCAAAACCTGCCAACACAATAAAAACAACTCAAGAGAATACAAAACATTCTAAAACCCAACCAAAACATTCCGAAAACCCACCTAAACATCATAAAAACAAATCAAAACCAACCGAAACATTCTGAAAACCCGCCAAAATGATCTAGACCCGCAAAACTCATCAAAACATTCTGAAAAGATGCCAAAACATTAGAAAACCAGCCTGAACTGATCAAAACATTCAAAAAACTTGGCAAAACATCATAAAAACAAATCAAAACCAACCGAAACATTCCAAAAACCAGCCAAAATATTCTGAAATCCGGCCAAAACATCATAAAAACAAATCAAAACCAACCGAAACATTCCAAAAACCCGACAAAATAGTTTAGAACCCGCCAAAACTGATCAAAACATTCTGAAAAGATGCCAAAATACTAGAAAACCAGTCTGAAGTGATCGAAACTTTCAATAACTTGCCAAAACATCATCAAAACAAATGAAAGCAAACCAAAACATTCCAAATACCCGCCAAAATATTTTAAAACCCGCCAAAAGGAATCCAAACATTCCAAAACCTGCCAAGACAATATAAACAACACAAGAGAAAACAAAACATTCTAAAACACCACCAAAACATTCCGAAAACCCGCCAAAACATCATCAAAACAATTCAAAACCAACCAAAAAATAAGAGGAACACGGCAACATATTGGCAAGCAAGAGACGGAGAACGCGGCACCTTCTAGGAGGCCAAGAAGGAAGCCGCACAACACCTGCACTGTGTCTGCAACTTTCAAACTGCTAGAAGCTAGTGGCTTGCCACTGGCCTGCCTCTTCAATTGCCATTAGCATTCCAATGGAAGCTATTCTTGGACAACTTTGCTCTGCTTGCTGCTAGTTCTGCCCCAGCCTACCATAGAGAACCTTGCTCTTGCCTTGAGGCTCTGAGATGCCAAGAACTTGTCAACTTCAAAGGGCGGGCCGGGCTACATCTACTCAGCTGCCACAGTTTCTCCTTGCTAGACCTAGTGGGAAAGCATTTTGCTGAGATGCAGAAGGCAAGAAACGCAGAATACGGAGACGCGGAGCTGTCCCAAGTGCCGCTGCCAGGCGTCTTTCCGCAGAAGGAGCGCCCCGGAGCGCACCGCAACCGGCACCGTCATCTCTGCGCAAAAAGCCAAAATATTTTCAAACCCGCCAAAACTAATCCAAAAATATTTTCAAACCCGCCAAAATAGAAAACCGGACGGAAGTCATCAATACATTCGAAAAAACCTGACAAAACATGATCAAGCCCACCAAAGCTAATCCAAACACACCAAAACTGGGCTAAACAGAATCAAAACAAATCAAAACAAATCTAAACCTTCTAAAAACCCGCCAAAATATTTCAAAACCCGTCAAAACTAATCAAAACCTTCCGAATACCCATTAAAAAACACTCCAAATACCCGCCAAAAGATTTTAAAACCCGCCAAAATGCATCCAAACATTCCAAAACCTGCCAACACAATAAAAACAACTCAAGAGAATACAAAACATTCTAAAACCCAACCAAAACATTCCGAAAACCCACCTAAACATCATAAAAACAAATCAAAACCAACCGAAACATTCTGAAAACCCGCCAAAATGATCTAGACCCGCAAAACTCATCAAAACATTCTGAAAAGATGCCAAAACATTAGAAAACCAGCCTGAACTGATCAAAACATTCAAAAAACTTGGCAAAACATCATAAAAACAAATCAAAACCAACCGAAACATTCCAAAAACCAGCCAAAATATTCCGAAATCCGGCCAAAACATCATAAAAACAAATCAAAACCAACCGAAACATTCCAAAAACCCGACAAAATAGTTTAGAACCCGCCAAAACTGATCAAAACATTCTGAAAAGATGCCAAAATACTAGAAAACCAGTCTGAAGTGATCGAAACTTTCAATAACTTGCCAAAACATCATCAAAACAAATGAAAGCAAACCAAAACATTCCAAATACCCGCCAAAATATTCCAAATACCGGCCAAAAGGAATCCAAACATTCCAAAACCTGCCAAGACAATATAAACAACACAAGAGAAAACAAAACATTCTAAAACACCACCAAAACATTCCGAAAACCTGCCAAAACATCATCAAAACAATTCAAAACCAACCAAAAAATAAGAGGAACACGGCAACATATTGGCAAGCAAGAGACGGAGAACGCGGCACCTTCTAGGAGGCCAAGAAGGAAGCCGCACAACACCTGCACTGTGTCTGCAACTTTCAAACTGCTAGAAGCTAGTGGCTTGCCACTGGCCTGCCTCTTCAATTGCCATTAGCATTCCAATGGAAGCTATTCTTGGACAACTTTGCTCTGCTTGCTGCTAGTTCTGCCCCAGCCTACCATAGAGAACCTTGCTCTTGCCTTGAGGCTCTGAGATGCCAAGAACTTGTCAACTTCAAAGGGCGGGCCGGGCTACATCTACTCAGCTGCCACAGTTTCTCCTTGCTAGACCTAGTGGGAAAGCATTTTGCTGAGATGCAGAAGGCAAGAAACGCAGAATACGGAGACGCGGAGCTGTCCCAAGTGCCGCTGCCAGGCGTCTTTCCGCAGAAGGAGCGCCCCGGAGCGCACCGCAACCGGCACCGTCATCTCTGCGCAAAAAGCCAAAATATTTTAAAACCCGCCAAAACTAATCCAAAAATATTTTCAAACCCGCCAAAATAGAAAACCTGACGGAAGTGATCAATACATTCGAAAAAACCTGACAAAACATGATAAAGCCCACCAAAGCTAATCCAAACACACCAAAACTGGGCTAAACAGAATCAAAACAAATCAAAACAAATCTAAACCTTCTAAAAACCCGCCAAAATATTTCAAAACCCGTCAAAACTAATCAAAACCTTCCGAATACCCATTAAAAAACATTCCAAATACCCGCCAAAAGATTTTAAAACCCGCCAAAATAAATCCAAACATTCCGAAACTGCCAACACAATAAAAACAACTCAAGAGAATACAAAACATTCTAAAACCCAACCAAAACATTCCGAAAACCCACCTAAACATCATAAAAACAAATCAAAACCAACCAAAACATTCTGAAAACCCGCCAAAATGATTTAGACCCGCAAAACTCATCAAAACATTCTGAAAAGATGCCAAAACATTAGAAAACCAGCCTGAACTGATCAAAACATTCAAAAAACTTGGCAAAACATCATAAATACAAATCAAAACCAACCGAAACATTCCAAAAACCAGCCAAAATATTCTGAAATCCGGCCAAAACATCATAAAAACAAATCAAAACCAACCGAAACATTCCAAAAACCCGACAAAATAGTTTAGAACCCGCCAAAACTGATCAAAACATTCTGAAAAGATGCCAAAATACTAGAAAACCAGTCTGAAGTGATCGAAACTTTCAATAACTTGCCAAAACATCATCAAAACAAATGAAAGCAAACCAAAACATTCCAAATACCCGCCAAAATATTTTAAAACCCGCCAAAAGGAATCCAAACATTCCAAAACCTGCCAAGACAATATAAACAACACAAGAGAAAACAAAACATTCTAAAACACCACCAAAACATTCCGAAAACCCGCCAAAACATCATCAAAACAATTCAAAACCAACCAAAAAATAAGAGGAACACGGCAACATATTGGCAAGCAAGAGACGGAGAACGCGGCACCTTCTAGGAGGCCAAGAAGGAAGCCGCACAACACCTGCACTGTGTCTGCAACTTTCAAACTGCTAGAAGCTAGTGGCTTGCCACTGGCCTGCCTCTTCAATTGCCATTAGCATTCCAATGGAAGCTATTCTTGGACAACTTTGCTCTGCTTGCTGCTAGTTCTGCCCCAGCCTACCATAGAGAACCTTGCTCTTCCCTTGAGGCTCTGAGATGCCAAGAACTTGTCAACTTCAAAGGGCGGGCCGGGCTACATCTACTCAGCTGCCACAGTTTCTCCTTGCTAGACCTAGTGGGAAAGCATTTTGCTGAGATGCAGAAGGCAAGAAACGCAGAATACGGAGACGCGGAGCTGTCCCAAGTGCCGCTGCCAGGCGTCTTTCCGCAGAAGGAGCGCCCCGGAGCGCACCGCAACCGGCACCGTCATCTCTGCGCAAAAAGCCAAAATATTTTCAAACCCGCCAAAACTAATCCAAAAATATTTTCAAACCCGCCAAAATAGAAAACCTGACGGAAGTGATCAATACATTCGAAAAAACCTGACAAAACATGATCAAGCCCACCAAAGCTAATCCAAACACACCAAAACTGGGCTAAACAGAATCAAAACAAATCAAAACAAATCTAAACCTTCTAAAAACCCGCCAAAATATTTCAAAACCCGTCAAAACTAATCAAAACCTTCCGAATACCCATTAAAAAACATTCCAAATACCCGCATAAAGATTTTAAAACCCGCCAAAATAAATCCAAACATTCCGAAACTGCCAACACAATAAAAACAACTCAAGAGAATACAAAACATTCTAAAACCCAACCAAAACATTCCGAAAACCCACCTAAACATCATAAAAACAAATCAAAACCAACCAAAACATTCTGAAAACCCGCCAAAATGATTTAGACCCGCAAAACTCATCAAAACATTCTGAAAAGATGCCAAAACATTAGAAAACCAGCCTGAACTGATCAAAACATTCAAAAAACTTGGCAAAACATCATAAATACAAATCAAAACCAACCGAAACATTCCAAAAACCAGCCAAAATATTCTGAAATCCGGCCAAAACATCATAAAAACAAATCAAAACCAACCGAAACATTCCAAAAACCCGACAAAATAGTTTAGAACCCGCCAAAACTGATCAAAACATTCTGAAAAGATGCCAAAATACTAGAAAACCAGTCTGAAGTGATCGAAACTTTCAATAACTTGCCAAAACATCATCAAAACAAATGAAAGCAAACCAAAACATTCCAAATACCCGCCAAAATATTTTAAAACCCGCCAAAAGGAATCCAAACATTCCAAAACCTGCCAAGACAATATAAACAACACAAGAGAAAACAAAACATTCTAAAACACCACCAAAACATTCCGAAAACCCGCCAAAACATCATCAAAACAATTCAAAACCAACCAAAAAATAAGAGGAACACGGCAACATATTGGCAAGCAAGAGACGGAGAACGCGGCACCTTCTAGGAGGCCAAGAAGGAAGCCGCACAACACCTGCACTGTGTCTGCAACTTTCAAACTGCTAGAAGCTAGTGGCTTGCCACTGGCCTGCCTCTTCAATTGCCATTAGCATTCCAATGGAAGCTATTCTTGGACAACTTTGCTCTGCTTGCTGCTAGTTCTGCCCCAGCCTACCATAGAGAACCTTGCTCTTGCCTTGAGGCTCTGAGATGCCAAGAACTTGTCAACTTCAAAGGGCGGGCCGGGCTACATCTACTCAGCTGCCACAGTTTCTCCTTGCTAGACCTAGTGGGAAAGCATTTTGCTGAGATGCAGAAGGCAAGAAACGCAGAATACGGAGACGCGGAGCTGTCCCAAGTGCCGCTGCCAGGCGTCTTTCCGCAGAAGGAGCGCCCCGGAGCGCACCGCAACCGGCACCGTCATCTCTGCGCAAAAAGCCAAAATATTTTCAAACCCGCCAAAACTAATCCAAAAATATTTTCAAACCCGCCAAAATAGAAAACCTGACGGAAGTGATCAATACATTCGAAAAAACCTGACAAAACATGATCAAGCCCACCAAAGCTAATCCAAACACACCAAAACTGGGCTAAACAGAATCAAAACAAATCAAAACAAATCTAAACCTTCTAAAAACCCGCCAAAATATTTCAAAACCCGTCAAAACTAATCAAAACCTTCAGAATACCCATTAAAAAACATTCCAAATACCCGCATAAAGATTTTAAAACCCGCCAAAATAAATCCAAACATTCCGAAACTGCCAACACAATAAAAACAACTCAAGAGAATACAAAACATTCTAAAACCCAACCAAAACATTCCGAAAACCCACCTAAACATCATAAAAACAAGTCAAAACCAACCGAAACATTCCAAAAACCCGACAAAATAGTTTAGAACCCGCCAAAACTGATCAAAACATTCTGAAAAGATGCCAAAATACTAGAAAACCAGTCTGAAGTGATCGAAACTTTCAATAACTTGCCAAAACATCATCAAAACAAATGAAAGCAAACCAAAACATTCCAAATACCCGCCAAAATATTCCAAATACCGGCCAAAAGGAATCCAAACATTCCAAAACCTGCCAAGACAATATAAACAACACAAGAGAAAACAAAACATTCTAAAACACCACCAAAACATTCCGAAAACCTGCCAAAACATCATCAAAACAATTCAAAACCAACCAAAAAATAAGAGGAACACGGCAACATATTGGCAAGCAAGAGACGGAGAACGCGGCACCTTCTAGGAGGCCAAGAAGGAAGCCGCACAACACCTGCACTGTGTCTGCAACTTTCAAACTGCTAGAAGCTAGTGGCTTGCCACTGGCCTGCCTCTTCAATTGCCATTAGCATTCCAATGGAAGCTATTCTTGGACAACTTTGCTCTGCTTGCTGCTAGTTCTGCCCCAGCCTACCATAGAGAACCTTGCTCTTGCCTTGAGGCTCTGAGATGCCAAGAACTTGTCAACTTCAAAGGGCGGGCCGGGCTACATCTACTCAGCTGCCACAGTTTCTCCTTGCTAGACCTAGTGGGAAAGCATTTTGCTGAGATGCAGAAGGCAAGAAACGCAGAATACGGAGACGCGGAGCTGTCCCAAGTGCCGCTGCCAGGCGTCTTTCCGCAGAAGGAGCGCCCCGGAGCGCACCGCAACCGGCACCGTCATCTCTGCGCAAAAAGCCAAAATATTTTCAAACCCGCCAAAACTAATCCAAAAATATTTTCAAACCCGCCAAAATAGAAAACCTGACGGAAGTGATCAATACATTCGAAAAAACCTGACAAAACATGATCAAGCCCACCAAAGCTAATCCAAACACACCAAAACTGGGCTAAACAGAATCAAAACAAATCAAAACAAATCGAAACCTTCTAAAAACCCGCCAAAATATTTCAAAACCCGTCAAAACTAATCAAAACCTTCCGAATACCCATTAAAAAACATTCCAAATACCCGCCAAAAGATTTTAAAACCCGCCAAAATAAATCCAAACATTCCGAAACTGCCAACACAATAAAAACAACTCAAGAGAATACAAAACATTCTAAAACCCAACCAAAACATTCCGAAAACCCACCTAAACATCATAAAAACAAATCAAAACCAACCAAAACATTCTGAAAACCCGCCAAAATGATTTAGACCCGCAAAACTCATCAAAACATTCTGAAAAGATGCCAAAACATTAGAAAACCAGCCTGAACTGATCAAAACATTCAAAAAACTTGGCAAAACATCATAAATACAAATCAAAACCAACCGAAACATTCCAAAAACCAGCCAAAATATTCTGAAATCCGGCCAAAACATCATAAAAACAAATCAAAACCAACCGAAACATTCCAAAAACCCGACAAAATAGTTTAGAACCCGCCAAAACTGATCAAAACATTCTGAAAAGATGCCAAAATACTAGAAAACCAGTCTGAAGTGATCGAAACTTTCAATAACTTGCCAAAACATCATCAAAACAAATGAAAGCAAACCAAAACATTCCAAATACCCGCCAAAATATTTTAAAACCCGCCAAAAGGAATCCAAACATTCCAAAACCTGCCAAGACAATATAAACAACACAAGAGAAAACAAAACATTCTAAAACACCACCAAAACATTCCGAAAACCCGCCAAAACATCATCAAAACAATTCAAAACCAACCAAAAAATAAGAGGAACACGGCAACATATTGGCAAGCAAGAGACGGAGAACGCGGCACCTTCTAGGAGGCCAAGAAGGAAGCCGCACAACACCTGCACTGTGTCTGCAACTTTCAAACTGCTAGAAGCTAGTGGCTTGCCACTGGCCTGCCTCTTCAATTGCCATTAGCATTCCAATGGAAGCTATTCTTGGACAACTTTGCTCTGCTTGCTGCTAGTTCTGCCCCAGCCTACCATAGAGAACCTTGCTCTTGCCTTGAGGCTCTGAGATGCCAAGAACTTGTCAACTTCAAAGGGCGGGCCGGGCTACATCTACTCAGCTGCCACAGTTTCTCCTTGCTAGACCTAGTGGGAAAGCATTTTGCTGAGATGCAGAAGGCAAGAAACGCAGAATACGGAGACGCGGAGCTGTCCCAAGTGCCGCTGCCAGGCGTCTTTCCGCAGAAGGAGCGCCCCGGAGCGCACCGCAACCGGCACCGTCATCTCTGCGCAAAAAGCCAAAATATTTTCAAACCCGCCAAAACTAATCCAAAAATATTTTCAAACCCGCCAAAATAGAAAACCTGACGGAAGTGATCAATACATTCGAAAAAACCTGACAAAACATGATCAAGCCCACCAAAGCTAATCCAAACACACCAAAACTGGGCTAAACAGAATCAAAACAAATCAAAACAAATCGAAACCTTCTAAAAACCCGCCAAAATATTTCAAAACCCGTCAAAACTAATCAAAACCTTCCGAATACCCATTAAAAAACATTCCAAATACCCGCATAAAGATTTTAAAACCCGCCAAAATAAATCCAAACATTCCGAAACTGCCAACACAATAAAAACAACTCAAGAGAATACAAAACATTCTAAAACCCAACCAAAACATTCCGAAAACCCACCTAAACATCATAAAAACAAGTCAAAACCAACCGAAACATTCCAAAAACCCGACAAAATAGTTTAGAACCCGCCAAAACTGATCAAAACATTCTGAAAAGATGCCAAAATACTAGAAAACCAGTCTGAAGTGATCGAAACTTTCAATAACTTGCCAAAACATCATCAAAACAAATGAAAGCAAACCAAAACATTCCAAATACCCGCCAAAATATTTTAAAACCCGCCAAAAGGAATCCAAACATTCCAAAACCTGCCAAGACAATATAAACAACACAAGAGAAAACAAAACATTCTAAAACACCACCAAAACATTCCGAAAACCCGCCAAAACATCATCAAAACAATTCAAAACCAACCAAAAAATAAGAGGAACACGGCAACATATTGGCAAGCAAGAGACGGAGAACGCGGCACCTTCTAGGAGGCCAAGAAGGAAGCCGCACAACACCTGCACTGTGTCTGCAACTTTCAAACTGCTAGAAGCTAGTGGCTTGCCACTGGCCTGCCTCTTCAATTGCCATTAGCATTCCAATGGAAGCTATTCTTGGACAACTTTGCTCTGCTTGCTGCTAGTTCTGCCCCAGCCTACCATAGAGAACCTTGCTCTTGCCTTGAGGCTCTGAGATGCCAAGAACTTGTCAACTTCAAAGGGCGGGCCGGGCTACATCTACTCAGCTGCCACAGTTTCTCCTTGCTAGACCTAGTGGGAAAGCATTTTGCTGAGATGCAGAAGGCAAGAAACGCAGAATACGGAGACGCGGAGCTGTCCCAAGTGCCGCTGCCAGGCGTCTTTCCGCAGAAGGAGCGCCCCGGAGCGCACCGCAACCGGCACCGTCATCTCTGCGCAAAAAGCCAAAATATTTTCAAACCCGCCAAAACTAATCCAAAAATATTTTCAAACCCGCCAAAATAGAAAACCGGACGGAAGTCATCAATACATTCGAAAAAACCTGACAAAACATGATAAAGCCCACCAAAGCTAATCCAAACACACCAAAACTGGGCTAAACAGAATCAAAACAAATCAAAACAAATCTAAACCTTCTAAAAACCCGCCAAAATATTTCAAAACCCGTCAAAACTAATCAAAACCTTCCGAATACCCATTAAAAAACACTCCAAATACCCGCCAAAAGATTTTAAAACCCGCCAAAATGAATCCAAACATTCCAAAACCTGCCAACACAATAAAAACAACTCAAGAGAATACAAAACATTCTAAAACCCAACCAAAACATTCCGAAAACCCACCTAAACATCATAAAAACAAATCAAAACCAACCGAAACATTCTGAAAACCCGCCAAAATGATCTAGACCCGCAAAACTCATCAAAACATTCTGAAAAGATGCCAAAACATTAGAAAACCAGCCTGAACTGATCAAAACATTCAAAAAACTTGGCAAAACATCATAAAAACAAATCAAAACCAACCGAAACATTCCAAAAACCAGCCAAAATATTCCGAAATCCGGCCAAAACATCATAAAAACAAATCAAAACCAACCGAAACATTCCAAAAACCCGACAAAATAGTTTAGAACCCGCCAAAACTGATCAAAACATTCTGAAAAGATGCCAAAATACTAGAAAACCAGTCTGAAGTGATCGAAACTTTCAATAACTTGCCAAAACATCATCAAAACAAATGAAAGCAAACCAAAACATTCCAAATACCCGCCAAAATATTCCAAATACCGGCCAAAAGGAATCCAAACATTCCAAAACCTGCCAAGACAATATAAACAACACAAGAGAAAACAAAACATTCTAAAACACCACCAAAACATTCCGAAAACCTGCCAAAACATCATCAAAACAATTCAAAACCAACCAAAAAATAAGAGGAACACGGCAACATATTGGCAAGCAAGAGACGGAGAACGCGGCACCTTCTAGGAGGCCAAGAAGGAAGCCGCACAACACCTGCACTGTGTCTGCAACTTTCAAACTGCTAGAAGCTAGTGGCTTGCCACTGGCCTGCCTCTTCAATTGCCATTAGCATTCCAATGGAAGCTATTCTTGGACAACTTTGCTCTGCTTGCTGCTAGTTCTGCCCCAGCCTACCATAGAGAACCTTGCTCTTGCCTTGAGGCTCTGAGATGCCAAGAACTTGTCAACTTCAAAGGGCGGGCCGGGCTACATCTACTCAGCTGCCACAGTTTCTCCTTGCTAGACCTAGTGGGAAAGCATTTTGCTGAGATGCAGAAGGCAAGAAACGCAGAATACGGAGACGCGGAGCTGTCCCAAGTGCCGCTGCCAGGCGTCTTTCCGCAGAAGGAGCGCCCCGGAGCGCACCGCAACCGGCACCGTCATCTCTGCGCAAAAAGCCAAAATATTTTAAAACCCGCCAAAACTAATCCAAAAATATTTTCAAACCCGCCAAAATAGAAAACCTGACGGAAGTGATCAATACATTCGAAAAAACCTGACAAAACATGATCAAGCCCACCAAAGCTAATCCAAACACACCAAAACTGGGCTAAACAGAATCAAAACAAATCAAAACAAATCTAAACCTTCTAAAAACCCGCCAAAATATTTCAAAACCCGTCAAAACTAATCAAAACCTTCCGAATACCCATTAAAAAACATTCCAAATACCCGCCAAAAGATTTTAAAACCCGCCAAAATAAATCCAAACATTCCGAAACTGCCAACACAATAAAAACAACTCAAGAGAATACAAAACATTCTAAAACCCAACCAAAACATTCCGAAAACCCACCTAAACATCATAAAAACAAATCAAAACCAACCAAAACATTCTGAAAACCCGCCAAAATGATTTAGACCCGCAAAACTCATCAAAACATTCTGAAAAGATGCCAAAACATTAGAAAACCAGCCTGAACTGATCAAAACATTCAAAAAACTTGGCAAAACATCATAAATACAAATCAAAACCAACCGAAACATTCCAAAAACCAGCCAAAATATTCTGAAATCCGGCCAAAACATCATAAAAACAAATCAAAACCAACCGAAACATTCCAAAAACCCGACAAAATAGTTTAGAACCCGCCAAAACTGATCAAAACATTCTGAAAAGATGCCAAAATACTAGAAAACCAGTCTGAAGTGATCGAAACTTTCAATAACTTGCCAAAACATCATCAAAACAAATGAAAGCAAACCAAAACATTCCAAATACCCGCCAAAATATTTTAAAACCCGCCAAAAGGAATCCAAACATTCCAAAACCTGCCAAGACAATATAAACAACACAAGAGAAAACAAAACATTCTAAAACACCACCAAAACATTCCGAAAACCCGCCAAAACATCATCAAAACAATTCAAAACCAACCAAAAAATAAGAGGAACACGGCAACATATTGGCAAGCAAGAGACGGAGAACGCGGCACCTTCTAGGAGGCCAAGAAGGAAGCCGCACAACACCTGCACTGTGTCTGCAACTTTCAAACTGCTAGAAGCTAGTGGCTTGCCACTGGCCTGCCTCTTCAATTGCCATTAGCATTCCAATGGAAGCTATTCTTGGACAACTTTGCTCTGCTTGCTGCTAGTTCTGCCCCAGCCTACCATAGAGAACCTTGCTCTTGCCTTGAGGCTCTGAGATGCCAAGAACTTGTCAACTTCAAAGGGCGGGCCGGGCTACATCTACTCAGCTGCCACAGTTTCTCCTTGCTAGACCTAGTGGGAAAGCATTTTGCTGAGATGCAGAAGGCAAGAAACGCAGAATACGGAGACGCGGAGCTGTCCCAAGTGCCGCTGCCAGGCGTCTTTCCGCAGAAGGAGCGCCCCGGAGCGCACCGCAACCGGCACCGTCATCTCTGCGCAAAAAGCCAAAATATTTTCAAACCCGCCAAAACTAATCCAAAAATATTTTCAAACCCGCCAAAATAGAAAACCGGACGGAAGTGATCAATACATTCGAAAAAACCTGACAAAACATGATCAAGCCCACCAAAGCTAATCCAAACACACCAAAAACTGGGCTAAACAGAATCAAAACAAATCAAAACAAATCTAAACCTTCTAAAAACCCGCCAAAATATTTCAAAACCCGTCAAAACTAATCAAAACCTTCCGAATACCCATTAAAAAACACTCCAAATACCCGCCAAAAGATTTTAAAACCCGCCAAAAGGAATCCAAACATTCCAAAACCTGCCAACACAATAAAAACAACTCAAGAGAATACAAAACATTCTAAAACCCAACCAAAACATTCCGAAAACCCACCTAAACATCATAAAAACAAATCAAAACCAACCGAAACATTCTGAAAACCCGCCAAAATGATCTAGACCCGCAAAACTCATCAAAACATTCTGAAAAGATGCCAAAACATTAGAAAACCAGCCTGAACTGATCAAAACATTCAAAAAACTTGGCAAAACATCATAAAAACAAATCAAAACCAACCGAAACATTCCAAAAACCAGCCAAAATATTCCGAAATCCGGCCAAAACATCATAAAAACAAATCAAAACCAACCGAAACATTCCAAAAACCCGACAAAATAGTTTAGAACCCGCCAAAACTGATCAAAACATTCTGAAAAGATGCCAAAATACTAGAAAACCAGTCTGAAGTGATCGAAACTTTCAATAACTTGCCAAAACATCATCAAAACAAATGAAAGCAAACCAAAACATTCCAAATACCCGCCAAAATATTTTAAAACCCGCCAAAAGGAATGCAAACATTCCAAAACCTGCCAAGACAATAAAAACAACACAAGAGAAAACAAAACATTCTAAAACACCACCAAAACATTCCGAAAACCCGCCAAAACATCATCAAAACAAATCAAAACCAACCAAAAAATAAGAGGAACACGGCAACATATTGGCAAGCAAGAGACGGAGAGTGCGGCACCTTCTAGGAGGCCAAGAAGGAAGCCGCACAACACCTGCACTGTGTCTGCAACTTTCAAACTGCTAGAAGCTAGTGGCTTGCCACTGGCCTGCCTCTTCAATTGCCATTAGCATTCCAATGGAAGCTATTCTTGGACAACTTTGCTCTGCTTGCTGCTAGTTCTGCCCCAGCCTACCATAGAGAACCTTGCTCTTCCCTTGAGGCTCTGAGATGCCAAGAACTTGTCAACTTCAAAGGGCGGGCCGGGCTACATCTACTCAGCTGCCACAGTTTCTCCTTGCTAGACCTAGTGGGAAAGCATTTTGCTGAGATGCAGAAGGCAAGAAACGCAGAATACGGAGACGCGGAGCTGTCCCAAGTGCCGCTGCCAGGCGTCTTTCCGCAGAAGGAGCGCCCCGGAGCGCACCGCAACCGGCACCGTCATCTCTGCGCAAAAAGCCAAAATATTTTCAAACCCGCCAAAACTAATCCAAAAATATTTTCAAACCCGCCAAAATAGAAAACCGGACAGAAGTGATCAATACATTCGAAAAAACCTGACAAAACATGATCAAGCCCACCAAAGCTAATCCAAACACACCAAAACTGGGCTAAACAGAATCAAAACAAATCAAAACAAATCTAAACCTTCTAAAAACCCGCCAAAATATTTCAAAACCCGTCAAAACTAATCAAAACCTTCAGAATACCCATTAAAAAACATTCCAAATACCCGCATAAAGATTTTAAAACCCGCCAAAATAAATCCAAACATTCCGAAACTGCCAACACAATAAAAACAACTCAAGAGAATACAAAACATTCTAAAACCCAACCAAAACATTCCGAAAACCCACCTAAACATCATAAAAACAAATCAAAACCAACCAAAACATTCTGAAAACCCGCCAAAATGATTTAGACCCGCAAAACTCATCAAAACATTCTGAAAAGATGCCAAAACATTAGAAAACCAGCCTGAACTGATCAAAACATTCAAAAAACTTGGCAAAACATCATAAATACAAATCAAAACCAACCGAAACATTCCAAAAACCAGCCAAAATATTCTGAAATCCGGCCAAAACATCATAAAAACAAATCAAAACCAACCGAAACATTCCAAAAACCCGACAAAATAGTTTAGAACCCGCCAAAACTGATCAAAACATTCTGAAAAGATGCCAAAATACTAGAAAACCAGTCTGAAGTGATCGAAACTTTCAATAACTTGCCAAAACATAATCAAAACAAATGAAAGCAAACCAAAACATTCCAAATACCCGCCAAAATATTTTAAAACCCGCCAAAAGGAATCCAAACATTCCAAAACCTACCAAGACAATATAAACAACACAAGAGAAAACAAAACATTCTAAAACACCACCAAAACATTCCGAAAACCCGCCAAAACATCATCAAAACAATTCAAAACCAACCAAAAAATAAGAGGAACACGGCAACATATTGGCAAGCAAGAGACGGAGAACGCGGCACCTTCTAGGAGGCCAAGAAGGAAGCCGCACAACACCTGCACTGTGTCTGCAACTTTCAAACTGCTAGAAGCTAGTGGCTTGCCACTGGCCTGCCTCTTCAATTGCCATTAGCATTCCAATGGAAGCTATTCTTGGACAACTTTGCTCTGCTTGCTGCTAGTTCTGCCCCAGCCTACCATAGAGAACCTTGCTCTTCCCTTGAGGCTCTGAGATGCCAAGAACTTGTCAACTTCAAAGGGCGGGCCGGGCTACATCTACTCAGCTGCCACAGTTTCTCCTTGCTAGACCTAGTGGGAAAGCATTTTGCTGAGATGCAGAAGGCAAGAAACGCAGAATACGGAGACGCGGAGCTGTCCCAAGTGCCGCTGCCAGGCGTCTTTCCGCAGAAGGAGCGCCCCGGAGCGCACCGCAACCGGCACCGTCATCTCTGCGCAAAAAGCCAAAATATTTTCAAACCCGCCAAAACTAATCCAAAAATATTTTCAAACCCGCCAAAATAGAAAACCGGACGGAAGTGATCAATACATTCGAAAAAACCTGACAAAACATGATCAAGCCCACCAAAGCTAATCCAAACACACCAAAAACTGGGCTAAACAGAATCAAAACAAATCAAAACAAATCTAAACCTTCTAAAAACCCGCCAAAATATTTCAAAACCCGTCAAAACTAATCAAAACCTTCCGAATACCCATTAAAAAACACTCCAAATACCCGCCAAAAGATTTTAAAACCCGCCAAAAGGAATCCAAACATTCCAAAACCTGCCAACACAATAAAAACAACTCAAGAGAATACAAAACATTCTAAAACCCAACCAAAACATTCCGAAAACCCACCTAAACATCATAAAAACAAATCAAAACCAACCGAAACATTCTGAAAACCCGCCAAAATGATTTAGACCCGCAAAACTCATCAAAACATTCTGAAAAGATGCCAAAACATTAGAAAACCAGCCTGAACTGATCAAAACATTCAAAAAACTTGGCAAAACATCATAAAAACAAATCAAAACCAACCGAAACATTCCAAAAACCAGCCAAAATATTCCGAAATCCGGCCAAAACATCATAAAAACAAATCAAAACCAACCGAAACATTCCAAAAACCCGACAAAATAGTTTAGAACCCGCCAAAACTGATCAAAACATTCTGAAAAGATGCCAAAATACTAGAAAACCAGTCTGAAGTGATCGAAACTTTCAATAACTTGCCAAAACATAATCAAAACAAATGAAAGCAAACCAAAACATTCCAAATACCCGCCAAAATATTCCAAATACCGGCCAAAAGGAATCCAAACATTCCAAAACCTGCCAAGACAATATAAACAACACAAGAGAAAACAAAACATTCTAAAACACCACCAAAACATTCCGAAAACCCGCCAAAACATCATCAAAACAATTCAAAACCAACCAAAAAATAAGAGGAACACGGCAACATATTGGCAAGCAAGAGACGGAGAACGCGGCACCTTCTAGGAGGCCAAGAAGGAAGCCGCACAACACCTGCACTGTGTCTGCAACTTTCAAACTGCTAGAAGCTAGTGGCTTGCCACTGGCCTGCCTCTTCAATTGCCATTAGCATTCCAATGGAAGCTATTCTTGGACAACTTTGCTCTGCTTGCTGCTAGTTCTGCCCCAGCCTACCATAGAGAACCTTGCTCTTCCCTTGAGGCTCTGAGATGCCAAGAACTTGTCAACTTCAAAGGGCGGGCCGGGCTACATCTACTCAGCTGCCACAGTTTCTCCTTGCTAGACCTAGTGGGAAAGCATTTTGCTGAGATGCAGAAGGCAAGAAACGCAGAATACGGAGACGCGGAGCTGTCCCAAGTGCCGCTGCCAGGCGTCTTTCCGCAGAAGGAGCGCCCCGGAGCGCACCGCAACCGGCACCGTCATCTCTGCGCAAAAAGCCAAAATATTTTCAAACCCGCCAAAACTAATCCAAAAATATTTTCAAACCCGCCAAAATAGAAAACCTGACGGAAGTGATCAATACATTCGAAAAAACCTGACAAAACATGATCAAGCCCACCAAAGCTAATCCAAACACACCAAAACTGGGCTAAACAGAATCAAAACAAATCAAAACAAATCGAAACCTTCTAAAAACCCGCCAAAATATTTCAAAACCCGTCAAAACTAATCAAAACCTTCCGAATACCCATTAAAAAACATTCCAAATACCCGCATAAAGATTTTAAAACCCGCCAAAATAAATCCAAACATTCCGAAACTGCCAACACAATAAAGACAACTCAAGAGAATACAAAACATTCTAAAACCCAACCAAAACATTCCGAAAACCCACCTAAACATCATAAAAACAAATCAAAACCAACCAAAACATTCTGAAAACCCGCCAAAATGATTTAGACCCGCAAAACTCATCAAAACATTCTGAAAAGATGCCAAAACATTAGAAAACCAGCCTGAACTGATCAAAACATTCAAAAAACTTGGCAAAACATCATAAATACAAATCAAAACCAACCGAAACATTCCAAAAACCAGCCAAAATATTCTGAAATCCGGCCAAAACATCATAAAAACAAATCAAAACCAACCGAAACATTCCAAAAACCCGACAAAATAGTTTAGAACCCGCCAAAACTGATCAAAACATTCTGAAAAGATGCCAAAATACTAGAAAACCAGTCTGAAGTGATCGAAACTTTCAATAACTTGCCAAAACATCATCAAAACAAATGAAAGCAAACCAAAACATTCCAAATACCCGCCAAAAGATTTTAAAACCCGCCAAAAGGAATCCAAACATTCCAAAACCTGCCAAGACAATATAAACAACACAAGAGAAAACAAAACATTCTAAAACACCACCAAAACATTCCGAAAACCCGCCAAAACATCATCAAAACAATTCAAAACCAACCAAAAAATAAGAGGAACACGGCAACATATTGGCAAGCAAGAGACGGAGAACGCGGCACCTTCTAGGAGGCCAAGAAGGAAGCCGCACAACACCTGCACTGTGTCTGCAACTTTCAAACTGCTAGAAGCTAGTGGCTTGCCACTGGCCTGCCTCTTCAATTGCCATTAGCATTCCAATGGAAGCTATTCTTGGACAACTTTGCTCTGCTTGCTGCTAGTTCTGCCCCAGCCTACCATAGAGAACCTTGCTCTTGCCTTGAGGCTCTGAGATGCCAAGAACTTGTCAACTTCAAAGGGCGGGCCGGGCTACATCTACTCAGCTGCCACAGTTTCTCCTTGCTAGACCTAGTGGGAAAGCATTTTGCTGAGATGCAGAAGGCAAGAAACGCAGAATACGGAGACGCGGAGCTGTCCCAAGTGCCGCTGCCAGGCGTCTTTCCGCAGAAGGAGCGCCCCGGAGCGCACCGCAACCGGCACCGTCATCTCTGCGCAAAAAGCCAAAATATTTTCAAACCCGCCAAAACTAATCCAAAAATATTTTCAAACCCGCCAAAATAGAAAACCTGACGGAAGTGATCAATACATTCGAAAAAACCTGACAAAACATGATCAAGCCCACCAAAGCTAATCCAAACACACCAAAAACTGGGCTAAACAGAATCAAAACAAATCAAAACAAATCTAAACCTTCTAAAAACCCGCCAAAATATTTCAAAACCCGTCAAAACTAATCAAAACCTTCCGAATACCCATTAAAAAACACTCCAAATACCCGCCAAAAGATTTTAAAACCCGCCAAAAGGAATCCAAACATTCCAAAACCTGCCAACACAATAAAAACAACTCAAGAGAATACAAAACATTCTAAAACCCAACCAAAACATTCCGAAAACCCACCTAAACATCATAAAAACAAATCAAAACCAACCAAAACATTCTGAAAACCCGCCAAAATGATTTAGACCCGCAAAACTCATCAAAACATTCTGAAAAGATGCCAAAACATTAGAAAACCAGCCTGAACTGATCAAAACATTCAAAAAACTTGGCAAAACATCATAAAAACAAATCAAAACCAACCGAAACATTCCAAAAACCAGCCAAAATATTCCGAAATCCGGCCAAAACATCATAAAAACAAATCAAAACCAACCGAAACATTCCAAAAACCCGACAAAATAGTTTAGAACCCGCCAAAACTGATCAAAACATTCTGAAAAGATGCCAAAATACTAGAAAACCAGTCTGAAGTGATCGAAACTTTCAATAACTTGCCAAAACATAATCAAAACAAATGAAAGCAAACCAAAACATTCCAAATACCCGCCAAAATATTCCAAATACCGGCCAAAAGGAATCCAAACATTCCAAAACCTGCCAAGACAATATAAACAACACAAGAGAAAACAAAACATTCTAAAACACCACCAAAACATTCCGAAAACCCGCCAAAACATCATCAAAACAATTCAAAACCAACCAAAAAATAAGAGGAACACGGCAACATATTGGCAAGCAAGAGACGGAGAACGCGGCACCTTCTAGGAGGCCAAGAAGGAAGCCGCACAACACCTGCACTGTGTCTGCAACTTTCAAACTGCTAGAAGCTAGTGGCTTGCCACTGGCCTGCCTCTTCAATTGCCATTAGCATTCCAATGGAAGCTATTCTTGGACAACTTTGCTCTGCTTGCTGCTAGTTCTGCCCCAGCCTACCATAGAGAACCTTGCTCTTGCCTTGAGGCTCTGAGATGCCAAGAACTTGTCAACTTCAAAGGGCGGGCCGGGCTACATCTACTCAGCTGCCAGAGTTTCTCCTTGCTAGACCTAGTGGGAAAGCATTTTGCTGAGATGCAGAAGGCAAGAAACGCAGAATACGGAGACGCGGAGCTGTCCCAAGTGCCGCTGCCAGGCGTCTTTCCGCAGAAGGAGCGCCCCGGAGCGCACCGCAACCGGCACCGTCATCTCTGCGCAAAAAGCCAAAATATTTTCAAACCCGCCAAAACTAATCCAAAAATATTTTCAAACCCGCCAAAATAGAAAACCGGACGGAAGTGATCAATACATTCGAAAAAACCTGACAAAACATGATCAAGCCCACCAAAGCTAATCCAAACACACCAAAAACTGGGCTAAACAGAATCAAAACAAATCAAAACAAATCTAAACCTTCTAAAAACCCGCCAAAATATTTCAAAACCCGTCAAAACTAATCAAAACCTTCCGAATACCCCTTAAAAAACACTCCAAATACCCGCCAAAAGATTTTAAAACCCGCCAAAAGGAATCCAAACATTCCAAAACCTGCCAACACAATAAAAACAACTCAAGAGAATACAAAACATTCTAAAACCCAACCAAAACATTCCGAAAACCCACCTAAACATCATAAAAACAAATCAAAACCAACCGAAACATTCTGAAAACCCGCCAAAATGATCTAGACCCGCAAAACTCATCAAAACATTCTGAAAAGATGCCAAAACATTAGAAAACCAGCCTGAACTGATCAAAACATTCAAAAAACTTGGCAAAACATCATAAAAACAAATCAAAACCAACCGAAACATTCCAAAAACCAGCCAAAATATTCCGAAATCCGGCCAAAACATCATAAAAACAAATCAAAACCAACCGAAACATTCCAAAAACCCGACAAAATAGTTTAGAACCCGCCAAAACTGATCAAAACATTCTGAAAAGATGCCAAAATACTAGAAAACCAGTCTGAAGTGATCGAAACTTTCAATAACTTGCCAAAACATCATCAAAACAAATGAAAGCAAACCAAAACATTCCAAATACCCGCCAAAATATTCCAAATACCGGCCAAAAGGAATCCAAACATTCCAAAACCTGCCAAGACAATATAAACAACACAAGAGAAAACAAAACATTCTAAAACACCACCAAAACATTCCGAAAACCCGCCAAAACATCATCAAAACAATTCAAAACCAACCAAAAAATAAGAGGAACACGGCAACATATTGGCAAGCAAGAGACGGAGAACGCGGCACCTTCTAGGAGGCCAAGAAGGAAGCCGCACAACACCTGCACTGTGTCTGCAACTTTCAAACTGCTAGAAGCTAGTGGCTTGCCACTGGCCTGCCTCTTCAATTGCCATTAGCATTCCAATGGAAGCTATTCTTGGACAACTTTGCTCTGCTTGCTGCTAGTTCTGCCCCAGCCTACCATAGAGAACCTTGCTCTTCCCTTGAGGCTCTGAGATGCCAAGAACTTGTCAACTTCAAAGGGCGGGCCGGGCTACATCTACTCAGCTGCCACAGTTTCTCCTTGCTAGACCTAGTGGGAAAGCATTTTGCTGAGATGCAGAAGGCAAGAAACGCAGAATACGGAGACGCGGAGCTGTCCCAAGTGCCGCTGCCAGGCGTCTTTCCGCAGAAGGAGCGCCCCGGAGCGCACCGCAACCGGCACCGTCATCTCTGCGCAAAAAGCCAAAATATTTTCAAACCCGCCAAAACTAATCCAAAAATATTTTCAAACCCGCCAAAATAGAAAACCTGACGGAAGTGATCAATACATTCGAAAAAACCTGACAAAACATGATCAAGCCCACCAAAGCTAATCCAAACACACCAAAACTGGGCTAAACAGAATCAAAACAAATCAAAACAAATCTAAACCTTCTAAAAACCCGCCAAAATATTTCAAAACCCGTCAAAACTAATGAAAACCTTCCGAATACCCATTAAAAAACATTCCAAATACCCGCCAAAAGATTTTAAAACCCGCCAAAATAAATCCAAACATTCCGAAACTGCCAACACAATAAAAACAACTCAAGAGAATACAAAACATTCTAAAACCCAACCAAAACATTCCGAAAACCCACCTAAACATCATAAAAACAAATCAAAACCAACCGAAACATTCTGAAAACCCGCCAAAATGATCTAGACCCGCAAAACTCATCAAAACATTCTGAAAAGATGCCAAAACATTAGAAAACCAGCCTGAACTGATCAAAACATTCAAAAAACTTGGCAAAACATCATAAATACAAATCAAAACCAACCGAAACATTCCAAAAACCAGCCAAAATATTCTGAAATCCGGCCAAAACATCATAAAAACAAATCAAAACCAACCGAAACATTCCAAAAACCCGACAAAATAGTTTAGAACCCGCCAAAACTGATCAAAACATTCTGAAAAGATGCCAAAATACTAGAAAACCAGTCTGAAGTGATCGAAACTTTCAATAACTTGCCAAAACATCATCAAAACAAATGAAAGCAAACCAAAACATTCCAAATACCCGCCAAAATATTTTAAAACCCGCCAAAAGGAATCCAAACATTCCAAAACCTGCCAAGACAATATAAACAACACAAGAGAAAACAAAACATTCTAAAACACCACCAAAACATTCCGAAAACCCGCCAAAACATCATCAAAACAATTCAAAACCAACCAAAAAATAAGAGGAACACGGCAACATATTGGCAAGCAAGAGACGGAGAACGCGGCACCTTCTAGGAGGCCAAGAAGGAAGCCGCACAACACCTGCACTGTGTCTGCAACTTTCAAACTGCTAGAAGCTAGTGGCTTGCCACTGGCCTGCCTCTTCAATTGCCATTAGCATTCCAATGGAAGCTATTCTTGGACAACTTTGCTCTGCTTGCTGCTAGTTCTGCCCCAGCCTACCATAGAGAACCTTGCTCTTCCCTTGAGGCTCTGAGATGCCAAGAACTTGTCAACTTCAAAGGGCGGGCCGGGCTACATCTACTCAGCTGCCAGAGTTTCTCCTTGCTAGACCTAGTGGGAAAGCATTTTGCTGAGATGCAGAAGGCAAGAAACGCAGAATACGGAGACGCGGAGCTGTCCCAAGTGCCGCTGCCAGGCGTCTTTCCGCAGAAGGAGCGCCCCGGAGCGCACCGCAACCGGCACCGTCATCTCTGCGCAAAAAGCCAAAATATTTTCAAACCCGCCAAAACTAATCCAAAAATATTTTCAAACCCGCCAAAATAGAAAACCGGACAGAAGTGATCAATACATTCGAAAAAACCTGACAAAACATGATCAAGCCCACCAAAGCTAATCCAAACACACCAAAACTGGGCTAAACAGAATCAAAACAAATCAAAACAAATCGAAACCTTCTAAAAACCCGCCAAAATATTTCAAAACCCGTCAAAACTAATCAAAACCTTCCGAATACCCATTAAAAAACATTCCAAATACCCGCATAAAGATTTTAAAACCCGCCAAAATAAATCCAAACATTCCGAAACTGCCAACACAATAAAAACAACTCAAGAGAATACAAAACATTCTAAAACCCAACCAAAACATTCCGAAAACCCACCTAAACATCATAAAAACAAATCAAAACCAACCAAAACATTCTGAAAACCCGCCAAAATGATTTAGACCTGCAAAACTCATCAAAACATTCTGAAAAGATGCCAAAACATTAGAAAACCAGCCTGAACTGATCAAAACATTCAAAAAACTTGGCAAAACATCATAAATACAAATCAAAACCAACCGAAACATTCCAAAAACCAGCCAAAATATTCTGAAATCCGGCCAAAACATCATAAAAACAAATCAAAACCAACCGAAACATTCCAAAAACCCGACAAAATAGTTTAGAACCCGCCAAAACTGATCAAAACATTCTGAAAAGATGCCAAAATACTAGAAAACCAGTCAGAAGTGATCGAAACTTTCAATAACTTGCCAAAACATAATCAAAACAAATGAAAGCAAACCAAAACATTCCAAATACCCGCCAAAATATTTTAAAACCCGCCAAAAGGAATCCAAACATTCCAAAACCTACCAAGACAATATAAACAACACAAGAGAAAACAAAACATTCTAAAACACCACCAAAACATTCCGAAAACCCGCCAAAACATCATCAAAACAATTCAAAACCAACCAAAAAATAAGAGGAACACGGCAACATATTGGCAAGCAAGAGACGGAGAACGCGGCACCTTCTAGGAGGCCAAGAAGGAAGCCGCACAACACCTGCACTGTGTCTGCAACTTTCAAACTGCTAGAAGCTAGTGGCTTGCCACTGGCCTGCCTCTTCAATTGCCATTAGCATTCCAATGGAAGCTATTCTTGGACAACTTTGCTCTGCTTGCTGCTAGTTCTGCCCCAGCCTAGCATAGAGAACCTTGCTCTTGCCTTGAGGCTCTGAGATGCCAAGAACTTGTCAACTTCAAAGGGCGGGCCGGGCTACATCTACTCAGCTGCCAGAGTTTCTCCTTGCTAGACCTAGTGGGAAAGCATTTTGCTGAGATGCAGAAGGCAAGAAACGCAGAATACGGAGACGCGGAGCTGTCCCAAGTGCCGCTGCCAGGCGTCTTTCCGCAGAAGGAGCGCCCCGGAGCGCACCGCAACCGGCACCGTCATCTCTGCGCAAAAAGCCAAAATATTTTCAAACCCGCCAAAACTAATCCAAAAATATTTTCAAACCCGCCAAAATAGAAAACCGGATGGAAGTGATCAATACATTCGAAAAAACCTGACAAAACATGATCAAGCCCACCAAAGCTAATCCAAACACACCAAAAACTGGGCTAAACAGAATCAAAACAAATCAAAACAAATCTAAACCTTCTAAAAACCCGCCAAAATATTTCAAAACCCGTCAAAACTAATCAAAACCTTCCGAATACCCATTAAAAAACACTCCAAATACCCGCCAAAAGATTTTAAAACCCGCCAAAAGGAATCCAAACATTCCAAAACCTGCCAACACAATAAAAACAACTCAAGAGAATACAAAACATTCTAAAACCCAACCAAAACATTCCGAAAACCCACCTAAACATCATAAAAACAAATCAAAACCAACCGAAACATTCTGAAAACCCGCCAAAATGATTTAGACCCGCAAAACTCATCAAAACATTCTGAAAAGATGCCAAAACATTAGAAAACCAGCCTGAACTGATCAAAACATTCAAAAAACTTGGCAAAACATCATAAAAACAAATCAAAACCAACCGAAACATTCCAAAAACCAGCCAAAATATTCCGAAATCCGGCCAAAACATCATAAAAACAAATCAAAACCAACCGAAACATTCCAAAAACCCGACAAAATAGTTTAGAACCCGCCAAAACTGATCAAAACATTCTGAAAAGATGCCAAAATACTAGAAAACCAGTCTGAAGTGATCGAAACTTTCAATAACTTGCCAAAACATAATCAAAACAAATGAAAGCAAACCAAAACATTCCAAATACCCGCCAAAATATTCCAAATACCGGCCAAAAGGAATCCAAACATTCCAAAACCTGCCAAGACAATATAAACAACACAAGAGAAAACAAAACATTCTAAAACACCACCAAAACATTCCGAAAACCCGCCAAAACATCATCAAAACAATTCAAAACCAACCAAAAAATAAGAGGAACACGGCAACATATTGGCAAGCAAGAGACGGAGAACGCGGCACCTTCTAGGAGGCCAAGAAGGAAGCCGCACAACACCTGCACTGTGTCTGCAACTTTCAAACTGCTAGAAGCTAGTGGCTTGCCACTGGCCTGCCTCTTCAATTGCCATTAGCATTCCAATGGAAGCTATTCTTGGACAACTTTGCTCTGCTTGCTGCTAGTTCTGCCCCAGCCTACCATAGAGAACCTTGCTCTTCCCTTGAGGCTCTGAGATGCCAAGAACTTGTCAACTTCAAAGGGCGGGCCGGGCTACATCTACTCAGCTGCCACAGTTTCTCCTTGCTAGACCTAGTGGGAAAGCATTTTGCTGAGATGCAGAAGGCAAGAAACGCAGAATACGGAGACGCGGAGCTGTCCCAAGTGCCGCTGCCAGGCGTCTTTCCGCAGAAGGAGCGCCCCGGAGCGCACCGCAACCGGCACCGTCATCTCTGCGCAAAAAGCCAAAATATTTTCAAACCCGCCAAAACTAATCCAAAAATATTTTCAAACCCGCCAAAATAGAAAACCTGACGGAAGTGATCAATACATTCGAAAAAACCTGACAAAACATGATCAAGCCCACCAAAGCTAATCCAAACACACCAAAACTGGGCTAAACAGAATCAAAACAAATCAAAACAAATCTAAACCTTCTAAAAACCCGCCAAAATATTTCAAAACCCGTCAAAACTAATCAAAACCTTCCGAATACCCATTAAAAAACATTCCAAATACCCACATAAAGATTTTAAAACCCGCCAAAATAAATCCAAACATTCCGAAACTGCCAACACAATAAAAACAACTCAAGAGAATACAAAACATTCTAAAACCCAACCAAAACATTCCGAAAACCCACCTAAACATCATAAAAACAAATCAAAACCAACCGAAACATTCTGAAAACCCGCCAAAATGATTTAGACCCGCAAAACTCATCAAAACATTCTGAAAAGATGCCAAAACATTAGAAAACCAGCCTGAACTGATCAAAACATTCAAAAAACTTGGCAAAACATCATAAATACAAATCAAAACCAACCGAAACATTCCAAAAACCAGCCAAAATATTCCGAAATCCGGCCAAAACATCATAAAAACAAATCAAAACCAACCGAAACATTCCAAAAACCCGACAAAATAGTTTAGAACCCGCCAAAACTGATCAAAACATTCTGAAAAGATGCCAAAATACTAGAAAACCAGTCTGAAGTGATCGAAACTTTCAATAACTTGCCAAAACATAATCAAAACAAATGAAAGCAAACCAAAACATTCCAAATACCCGCCAAAATATTTTAAAACCCGCCAAAAGGAATCCAAACATTCCAAAACCTGCCAAGACAATATAAACAACACAAGAGAAAACAAAACATTCTAAAACACCACCAAAACATTCCGAAAACCCGCCAAAACATCATCAAAACAATTCAAAACCAACCAAAAAATAAGAGGAACACGGCAACATATTGGCAAGCAAGAGACGGAGAACGCGGCACCTTCTAGGAGGCCAAGAAGGAAGCCGCACAACACCTGCACTGTGTCTGCAACTTTCAAACTGCTAGAAGCTAGTGGCTTGCCACTGGCCTGCCTCTTCAATTGCCATTAGCATTCCAATGGAAGCTATTCTTGGACAACTTTGCTCTGCTTGCTGCTAGTTCTGCCCCAGCCTACCATAGAGAACCTTGCTCTTCCCTTGAGGCTCTGAGATGCCAAGAACTTGTCAACTTCAAAGGGCGGGCCGGGCTACATCTACTCAGCTGCCACAGTTTCTCCTTGCTAGACCTAGTGGGAAAGCATTTTGCTGAGATGCAGAAGGCAAGAAACGCACAATACGGAGACGCGGAGCTGTCCCAAGTGCCGCTGCCAGGCGTCTTTCCGCAGAAGGAGCGCCCCGGAGCGCACCGCAACCGGCACCGTCATCTCTGCGCAAAAAGCCAAAATATTTTCAAACCCGCCAAAACTAATCCAAAAATATTTTCAAACCCGCCAAAATAGAAAACCGGACGGAAGTGATCAATACATTCGAAAAAACCTGACAAAACATGATCAAGCCCACCAAAGCTAATCCAAACACACCAAAAACTGGGCTAAACAGAATCAAAACAAATCAAAACAAATCTAAACCTTCTAAAAACCCGCCAAAATATTTCAAAACCCGTCAAAACTAATCAAAACCTTCCGAATACCCATTAAAAAACACTCCAAATACCCGCCAAAAGATTTTAAAACCCGCCAAAAGGAATCCAAACATTCCAAAACCTGCCAACACAATAAAAACAACTCAAGAGAATACAAAACATTCTAAAACCCAACCAAAACATTCCGAAAACCCACCTAAACATCATAAAAACAAATCAAAACCAACCGAAACATTCTGAAAACCCGCCAAAATGATTTAGACCCGCAAAACTCATCAAAACATTCTGAAAAGATGCCAAAACATTAGAAAACCAGCCTGAACTGATCAAAACATTCAAAAAACTTGGCAAAACATCATAAAAACAAATCAAAACCAACCGAAACATTCCAAAAACCAGCCAAAATATTCCGAAATCCGGCCAAAACATCATAAAAACAAATCAAAACCAACCGAAACATTCCAAAAACCCGACAAAATAGTTTAGAACCCGCCAAAACTGATCAAAACATTCTGAAAAGATGCCAAAATACTAGAAAACCAGTCTGAAGTGATCGAAACTTTCAATAACTTGCCAAAACATCATCAAAACAAATGAAAGCAAACCAAAACATTCCAAATACCCGCCAAAATATTCCAAATACCGGCCAAAAGGAATCCAAACATTCCAAAACCTGCCAAGACAATATAAACAACACAAGAGAAAACAAAACATTCTAAAACACCACCAAAACATTCCGAAAACCCGCCAAAACATCATCAAAACAATTCAAAACCAACCAAAAAATAAGAGGAACACGGCAACATATTGGCAAGCAAGAGACGGAGAACGCGGCACCTTCTAGGAGGCCAAGAAGGAAGCCGCACAACACCTGCACTGTGTCTGCAACTTTCAAACTGCTAGAAGCTAGTGGCTTGCCACTGGCCTGCCTCTTCAATTGCCATTAGCATTCCAATGGAAGCTATTCTTGGACAACTTTGCTCTGCTTGCTGCTAGTTCTGCCCCAGCCTACCATAGAGAACCTTGCTCTTGCCTTGAGGCTCTGAGATGCCAAGAACTTGTCAACTTCAAAGGGCGGGCCGGGCTACATCTACTCAGCTGCCACAGTTTCTCCTTGCTAGACCTAGTGGGAAAGCATTTTGCTGAGATGCAGAAGGCAAGAAACGCAGAATACGGAGACGCGGAGCTGTCCCAAGTGCCGCTGCCAGGCGTCTTTCCGCAGAAGGAGCGCCCCGGAGCGCACCGCAACCGGCACCGTCATCTCTGCGCAAAAAGCCAAAATATTTTCAAACCCGCCAAAACTAATCCAAAAATATTTTCAAACCCGCCAAAATAGAAAACCGGACGGAAGTGATCAATACATTCGAAAAAACCTGACAAAACATGATCAAGCCCACCAAAGCTAATCCAAACACACCAAAAACTGGGCTAAACAGAATCAAAACAAATCAAAACAAATCTAAACCTTCTAAAAACCCGCCAAAATATTTCAAAACCCGTCAAAACTAATCAAAACCTTCCGAATACCCATTAAAAAACACTCCAAATACCCGCCAAAAGATTTTAAAACCCGCCAAAAGGAATCCAAACATTCCAAAACCTGCCAACACAATAAAAACAACTCAAGAGAATACAAAACATTCTAAAACCCAACCAAAACATTCCGAAAACCCACCTAAACATCATAAAAACAAATCAAAACCAACCGAAACATTCTGAAAACCCGCCAAAATGATCTAGACCCGCAAAACTCATCAAAACATTCTGAAAAGATGCCAAAACATTAGAAAACCAGCCTGAACTGATCAAAACATTCAAAAAACTTGGCAAAACATCATAAAAACAAATCAAAACCAACCGAAACATTCCAAAAACCAGCCAAAATATTCCGAAATCCGGCCAAAACATCATAAAAACAAATCAAAACCAACCGAAACATTCCAAAAACCCGACAAAATAGTTTAGAACCCGCCAAAACTGATCAAAACATTCTGAAAAGATGCCAAAATACTAGAAAACCAGTCTGAAGTGATCGAAACTTTCAATAACTTGCCAAAACATCATCAAAACAAATGAAAGCAAACCAAAACATTCCAAATACCCGCCAAAATATTCCAAATACCGGCCAAAAGGAATCCAAACATTCCAAAACCTGCCAAGACAATATAAACAACACAAGAGAAAACAAAACATTCTAAAACACCACCAAAACATTCCGAAAACCCGCCAAAACATCATCAAAACAATTCAAAACCAACCAAAAAATAAGAGGAACACGGCAACATATTGGCAAGCAAGAGACGGAGAACGCGGCACCTTCTAGGAGGCCAAGAAGGAAGCCGCACAACACCTGCACTGTGTCTGCAACTTTCAAACTGCTAGAAGCTAGTGGCTTGCCACTGGCCTGCCTCTTCAATTGCCATTAGCATTCCAATGGAAGCTATTCTTGGACAACTTTGCTCTGCTTGCTGCTAGTTCTGCCCCAGCCTACCATAGAGAACCTTGCTCTTCCCTTGAGGCTCTGAGATGCCAAGAACTTGTCAACTTCAAAGGGCGGGCCGGGCTACATCTACTCAGCTGCCACAGTTTCTCCTTGCTAGACCTAGTGGGAAAGCATTTTGCTGAGATGCAGAAGGCAAGAAACGCAGAATACGGAGACGCGGAGCTGTCCCAAGTGCCGCTGCCAGGCGTCTTTCCGCAGAAGGAGCGCCCCGGAGCGCACCGCAACCGGCACCGTCATCTCTGCGCAAAAAGCCAAAATATTTTCAAACCCGCCAAAACTAATCCAAAAATATTTTCAAACCCGCCAAAACAGAAAACCGGACGGAAGTGATCAATACATTCGAAAAAACCTGACAAAACATGATCAAGCCCACCAAAGCTAATCCAAACACACCAAAAACTGGGCTAAACAGAATCAAAACAAATCAAAACAAATCTAAACCTTCTAAAAACCCGCCAAAATATTTCAAAACCCGTCAAAACTAATCAAAACCTTCCGAATACCCATTAAAAAACACTCCAAATACCCGCCAAAAGATTTTAAAACCCGCCAAAAGGAATCCAAACATTCCAAAACCTGCCAACACAATAAAAACAACTCAAGAGAATACAAAACATTCTAAAACCCAACCAAAACATTCCGAAAACCCACCTAAACATCATAAAAACAAATCAAAACCAACCGAAACATTCTGAAAACCCGCCAAAATGATTTAGACCCGCAAAACTCATCAAAACATTCTGAAAAGATGCCAAAACATTAGAAAACCAGCCTGAACTGATCAAAACATTCAAAAAACTTGGCAAAACATCATAAAAACAAATCAAAACCAACCGAAACATTCCAAAAACCAGCCAAAATATTCCGAAATCCGGCCAAAACATCATAAAAACAAATCAAAACCAACCGAAACATTCCAAAAACCCGACAAAATAGTTTAGAACCCGCCAAAACTGATCAAAACATTCTGAAAAGATGCCAAAATACTAGAAAACCAGTCTGAAGTGATCGAAACTTTCAATAACTTGCCAAAACATAATCAAAACAAATGAAAGCAAACCAAAACATTCCAAATACCCGCCAAAATATTCCAAATACCGGCCAAAAGGAATCCAAACATTCCAAAACCTGCCAAGACAATATAAACAACACAAGAGAAAACAAAACATTCTAAAACACCACCAAAACATTCCGAAAACCCGCCAAAACATCATCAAAACAATTCAAAACCAACCAAAAAATAAGAGGAACACGGCAACATATTGGCAAGCAAGAGACGGAGAACGCGGCACCTTCTAGGAGGCCAAGAAGGAAGCCGCACAACACCTGCACTGTGTCTGCAACTTTCAAACTGCTAGAAGCTAGTGGCTTGCCACTGGCCTGCCTCTTCAATTGCCATTAGCATTCCAATGGAAGCTATTCTTGGACAACTTTGCTCTGCTTGCTGCTAGTTCTGCCCCAGCCTACCATAGAGAACCTTGCTCTTCCCTTGAGGCTCTGAGATGCCAAGAACTTGTCAACTTCAAAGGGCGGGCCGGGCTACATCTACTCAGCTGCCACAGTTTCTCCTTGCTAGACCTAGTGGGAAAGCATTTTGCTGAGATGCAGAAGGCAAGAAACGCAGAATACGGAGACGCGGAGCTGTCCCAAGTGCCGCTGCCAGGCGTCTTTCCGCAGAAGGAGCGCCCCGGAGCGCACCGCAACTGGCACCGTCATCTCTGCGCAAAAAGCCAAAATATTTTCAAACCCGCCAAAACTAATCCAAAAATATTTTCAAACCCGCCAAAATAGAAAACCTGACGGAAGTGATCAATACATTCGAAAAAACCTGACAAAACATGATAAAGCCCACCAAAGCTAATCCAAACACACCAAAACTGGGCTAAACAGAATCAAAACAAATCAAAACAAATCTAAACCTTCTAAAAACCCGCCAAAATATTTCAAAACCCGTCAAAACTAATCAAAACCTTCAGAATACCCATTAAAAAACATTCCAAATACCCGCATAAAGATTTTAAAACCCGCCAAAATAAATCCAAACATTCCGAAACTGCCAACACAATAAAAACAACTCAAGAGAATACAAAACATTCTAAAACCCAACCAAAACATTCCGAAAACCCACCTAAACATCATAAAAACAAGTCAAAACCAACCGAAACATTCCAAAAACCCGACAAAATAGTTTAGAACCCGCCAAAACTGATCAAAACATTCTGAAAAGATGCCAAAATACTAGAAAACCAGTCTGAAGTGATCGAAACTTTCAATAACTTGCCAAAACATCATCAAAACAAATGAAAGCAAACCAAAACATTCCAAATACCCGCCAAAATATTTTAAAACCCGCCAAAAGGAATCCAAACATTCCAAAACCTGCCAAGACAATATAAACAACACAAGAGAAAACAAAACATTCTAAAACACCACCAAAACATTCCGAAAACCCGCCAAAACATCATCAAAACAATTCAAAACCAACCAAAAAATAAGAGGAACACGGCAACATATTGGCAAGCAAGAGACGGAGAACGCGGCACCTTCTAGGAGGCCAAGAAGGAAGCCGCACAACACCTGCACTGTGTCTGCAACTTTCAAACTGCTAGAAGCTAGTGGCTTGCCACTGGCCTGCCTCTTCAATTGCCATTAGCATTCCAATGGAAGCTATTCTTGGACAACTTTGCTCTGCTTGCTGCTAGTTCTGCCCCAGCCTACCATAGAGAACCTTGCTCTTGCCTTGAGGCTCTGAGATGCCAAGAACTTGTCAACTTCAAAGGGCGGGCCGGGCTACATCTACTCAGCTGCCAGAGTTTCTCCTTGCTAGACCTAGTGGGAAAGCATTTTGCTGAGATGCAGAAGGCAAGAAACGCAGAATACGGAGACGCGGAGCTGTCCCAAGTGCCGCTGCCAGGCGTCTTTCCGCAGAAGGAGCGCCCCGGAGCGCACCGCAACCGGCACCGTCATCTCTGCGCAAAAAGCCAAAATATTTTCAAACCCGCCAAAACTAATCCAAAAATATTTTCAAACCCGCCAAAATAGAAAACCGGACGGAAGTGATCAATACATTCGAAAAAACCTGACAAAACATGATCAAGCCCACCAAAGCTAATCCAAACACACCAAAAACTGGGCTAAACAGAATCAAAACAAATCAAAACAAATCGAAACCTTCTAAAAACCGGCCAAAATATTTCAAAACCCGTCAAAACTAATCAAAACCTTCCGAATACCCATTAAAAAACACTCCAAATACCCGCCAAAAGATTTTAAAACCCGCCAAAAGGAATCCAAACATTCCAAAACCTGCCAACACAATAAAAACAACTCAAGAGAATACAAAACATTCTAAAACCCAACCAAAACATTCCGAAAACCCACCTAAACATCATAAAAACAAATCAAAACCAACCGAAACATTCTGAAAACCCGCCAAAATGATCTAGACCCGCAAAACTCATCAAAACATTCTGAAAAGATGCCAAAACATTAGAAAACCAGCCTGAACTGATCAAAACATTCAAAAAACTTGGCAAAACATCATAAAAACAAATCAAAACCAACCGAAACATTCCAAAAACCAGCCAAAATATTCCGAAATCCGGCCAAAACATCATAAAAACAAATCAAAACCAACCGAAACATTCCAAAAACCCGACAAAATAGTTTAGAACCCGCCAAAACTGATCAAAACATTCTGAAAAGATGCCAAAATACTAGAAAACCAGTCTGAAGTGATCGAAACTTTCAATAACTTGCCAAAACATCATCAAAACAAATGAAAGCAAACCAAAACATTCCAAATACCCGCCAAAATATTCCAAATACCGGCCAAAAGGAATCCAAACATTCCAAAACCTGCCAAGACAATATAAACAACACAAGAGAAAACAAAACATTCTAAAACACCACCAAAACATTCCGAAAACCCGCCAAAACATCATCAAAACAATTCAAAACCAACCAAAAAATAAGAGGAACACGGCAACATATTGGCAAGCAAGAGACGGAGAACGCGGCACCTTCTAGGAGGCCAAGAAGGAAGCCGCACAACACCTGCACTGTGTCTGCAACTTTCAAACTGCTAGAAGCTAGTGGCTTGCCACTGGCCTGCCTCTTCAATTGCCATTAGCATTCCAATGGAAGCTATTCTTGGACAACTTTGCTCTGCTTGCTGCTAGTTCTGCCCCAGCCTACCATAGAGAACCTTGCTCTTCCCTTGAGGCTCTGAGATGCCAAGAACTTGTCAACTTCAAAGGGCGGGCCGGGCTACATCTACTCAGCTGCCACAGTTTCTCCTTGCTAGACCTAGTGGGAAAGCATTTTGCTGAGATGCAGAAGGCAAGAAACGCAGAATACGGAGACGCGGAGCTGTCCCAAGTGCCGCTGCCAGGCGTCTTTCCGCAGAAGGAGCGCCCCGGAGCGCACCGCAACCGGCACCGTCATCTCTGCGCAAAAAGCCAAAATATTTTCAAACCCGCCAAAACTAATCCAAAAATATTTTCAAACCCGCCAAAATAGAAAACCTGACGGAAGTGATCAATACATTCGAAAAAACCTGACAAAACATGATCAAGCCCACCAAAGCTAATCCAAACACACCAAAACTGGGCTAAACAGAATCAAAACAAATCAAAACAAATCTAAACCTTCTAAAAACCCGCCAAAATATTTCAAAACCCGTCAAAACTAATCAAAACCTTCCGAATACCCATTAAAAAACATTCCAAATACCCGCATAAAGATTTTAAAACCCGCCAAAATAAATCCAAACATTCCGAAACTGCCAACACAATAAAAACAACTCAAGAGAATACAAAACATTCTAAAACCCAACCAAAACATTCCGAAAACCCACCTAAACATCATAAAAACAAATCAAAACCAACCGAAACATTCTGAAAACCCGCCAAAATGATCTAGACCCGCAAAACTCATCAAAACATTCTGAAAAGATGCCAAAACATTAGAAAACCAGCCTGAACTGATCAAAACATTCAAAAAACTTGGCAAAACATCATAAATACAAATCAAAACCAACCGAAACATTCCAAAAACCAGCCAAAATATTCTGAAATCCGGCCAAAACATCATAAAAACAAATCAAAACCAACCGAAACATTCCAAAAACCCGACAAAATAGTTTAGAACCCGCCAAAACTGATCAAAACATTCTGAAAAGATGCCAAAATACTAGAAAACCAGTCTGAAGTGATCGAAACTTTCAATAACTTGCCAAAACATCATCAAAACAAATGAAAGCAAACCAAAACATTCCAAATACCCGCCAAAATATTTTAAAACCCGCCAAAAGGAATCCAAACATTCCAAAACCTGCCAAGACAATATAAACAACACAAGAGAAAACAAAACATTCTAAAACACCACCAAAACATTCCGAAAACCCGCCAAAACATCATCAAAACAATTCAAAACCAACCAAAAAATAAGAGGAACACGGCAACATATTGGCAAGCAAGAGACGGAGAACGCGGCACCTTCTAGGAGGCCAAGAAGGAAGCCGCACAACACCTGCACTGTGTCTGCAACTTTCAAACTGCTAGAAGCTAGTGGCTTGCCACTGGCCTGCCTCTTCAATTGCCATTAGCATTCCAATGGAAGCTATTCTTGGACAACTTTGCTCTGCTTGCTGCTAGTTCTGCCCCAGCCTACCATAGAGAACCTTGCTCTTCCCTTGAGGCTCTGAGATGCCAAGAACTTGTCAACTTCAAAGGGCGGGCCGGGCTACATCTACTCAGCTGCCACAGTTTCTCCTTGCTAGACCTAGTGGGAAAGCATTTTGCTGAGATGCAGAAGGCAAGAAACGCAGAATACGGAGACGCGGAGCTGTCCCAAGTGCCGCTGCCAGGCGTCTTTCCGCAGAAGGAGCGCCCCGGAGCGCACCGCAACCGGCACCGTCATCTCTGCGCAAAAAGCCAAAATATTTTCAAACCCGCCAAAACTAATCCAAAAATATTTTCAAACCCGCCAAAATAGAAAACCGGACGGAAGTGATCAATACATTCGAAAAAACCTGACAAAACATGATCAAGCCCACCAAAGCTAATCCAAACACACCAAAAACTGGGCTAAACAGAATCAAAACAAATCAAAACAAATCTAAACCTTCTAAAAACCCGCCAAAATATTTCAAAACCCGTCAAAACTAATCAAAACCTTCCGAATACCCATTAAAAAACACTCCAAATACCCGCCAAAAGATTTTAAAACCCGCCAAAAGGAATCCAAACATTCCAAAACCTGCCAACACAATAAAAACAACTCAAGAGAATACAAAACATTCTAAAACCCAACCAAAACATTCCGAAAACCCACCTAAACATCATAAAAACAAATCAAAACCAACCGAAACATTCTGAAAACCCGCCAAAATGATCTAGACCCGCAAAACTCATCAAAACATTCTGAAAAGATGCCAAAACATTAGAAAACCAGCCTGAACTGATCAAAACATTCAAAAAACTTGGCAAAACATCATAAAAACAAATCAAAACCAACCGAAACATTCCAAAAACCAGCCAAAATATTCCGAAATCCGGCCAAAACATCATAAAAACAAATCAAAACCAACCGAAACATTCCAAAAACCCGACAAAATAGTTTAGAACCCGCCAAAACTGATCAAAACATTCTGAAAAGATGCCAAAATACTAGAAAACCAGTCTGAAGTGATCGAAACTTTCAATAACTTGCCAAAACATCATCAAAACAAATGAAAGCAAACCAAAACATTCCAAATACCCGCCAAAATATTCCAAATACCGGCCAAAAGGAATGCAAACATTCCAAAACCTGCCAAGACAATAAAAACAACACAAGAGAAAACAAAACATTCTAAAACACCACCAAAACATTCCGAAAACCCGCCAAAACATCATCAAAACAATTCAAAACCAACCAAAAAATAAGAGGAACACGGCAACATATTGGCAAGCAAGAGACGGAGAACGCGGCACCTTCTAGGAGGCCAAGAAGGAAGCCGCACAACACCTGCACTGTGTCTGCAACTTTCAAACTGCTGGAAGCTAGTGGCTTGCCACTGGCCTGCCTCTTCAATTGCCATTAGCATTCCAATGGAAGCTATTCTTGGACAACTTTGCTCTGCTTGCTGCTAGTTCTGCCCCAGCCTACCATAGAGAACCTTGCTCTTCCCTTGAGGCTCTGAGATGCCAAGAACTTGTCTATTTCAAAGGGCGGGCCGGGCTACATCTACTCAGCTGCCACAGTTTCTCCTTGCTAGACCTAGTGGGAAAGCATTTTGCTGAGATGCAGAAGGCAAGAAACGCAGAATACGGAGACGCGGAGCTGTCCCAAGTGCCGCTGCCAGGCGTCTTTCCGCAGAAGGAGCGCCCCGGAGCGCACCGCAACCGGCACCGTCATCTCTGCGCAAAGAGCCAAAATATTTTCAAACCCGCCAAAACTAATCCAAAAATATTTTCAAACGCGCCAAAATAGAAAACCAGACAGAAGTGATCAATACATTCGAAAAAACCTGACAAAACATGATCAAGCCCACCAAAGCTAATCCAAACACACCAAAAACTGGGCTAAACAGAATCAAAACAAATCAAAACAAATCTAAACCTTCTAAAAACCCGCCAAAATATTTCAAAACCCGTCAAAACTAATCAAAACCTTCCGAATACCCATTAAAAAACATTCCAAATACCCGCCAAAAGATTTTAAAACCCGCCAAAATGAATCCAAACATTCCAAAACCTGCCAACACAATAAAAACAACTCAAGAGAATACAAAACATTCTAAAACCCAACCAAAACATTCCGAAAACCCACCTAAACATCATAAAAACAAGTCAAAACCAACCGAAACATTCCAAAAACCCGACAAAATAGTTTAGAACCCGCCAAAACTGATCAAAACATTCTGAAAAGATGCCAAAATACTAGAAAACCAGTCTGAAGTGATCGAAACTTTCAATAACTTGCCAAAACATCATCAAAACAAATGAAAGCAAACCAAAACATTCCAAATACCCGCCAAAATATTTTAAAACCCGCCAAAAGGAATGCAAACATTCCAAAACCTGCCAAGACAATAAAAACAACACAAGAGAAAACAAAACATTCTAAAACACCACCAAAACATTCCGAAAACCCGCCAAAACATCATAAAAACAAATCAAAACCAACCAAAAAATAAGAGGAACACGGCAACATATTGGCAAGCAAGAGACGGAGAGTGCGGCACCTTCTAGGAGGCCAAGAAGGAAGCCGCACAACACCTGCACTGTGTCTGCAACTTTCAAACTGCTAGAAGCTAGTGGCTTGCCACTGGCCTGCCTCTTCAATTGCCATTAGCATTCCAATGGAAGCTATTCTTGGACAACTTTGCTCTGCTTGCTGCTAGTTCTGCCCCAGCCTAGCATAGAGAACCTTGCTCTTGCCTTGAGGCTCTGAGATGCCAAGAACTTGTCAACTTCAAAGGGCGGGCCGGGCTACATCTACTCAGCTGCCACAGTTTCTCCTTGCTAGACCTAGTGGGAAAGCATTTTGCTGAGATGCAGAAGGCAAGAAACGCACAATACGGAGACGCGGAGCTGTCCCAAGTGCCGCTGCCAGGCGTCTTTCCGCAGAAGGAGCGCCCCGGAGCGCACCGCAACCGGCACCGTCATCTCTGCGCAAAAAGCCAAAATATTTTCAAACCCGCCAAAACTAATCCAAAAATATTTTCAAACCCGCCAAAATAGAAAACCGGACAGAAGTGATCAATACATTCGAAAAAACCTGACAAAACATGATCAAGCCCACCAAAGCTAATCCAAACACACCAAAACTGGGCTAAACAGAATCAAAACAAATCAAAACAAATCTAAACCTTCTAAAAACCCGCCAAAATATTTCAAAACCCGTCAAAACTAATCAAAACCTTCCGAATACCCATTAAAAAACATTCCAAATACCCGCATAAAGATTTTAAAACCCGCCAAAATAAATCCAAACATTCCGAAACTGCCAACACAATAAAAACAACTCAAGAGAATACAAAACATTCTAAAACCCAACCAAAACATTCCGAAAACCCACCTAAACATCATAAAAACAAATCAAAACCAACCAAAACATTCTGAAAACCCGCCAAAATGATTTAGACCCGCAAAACTCATCAAAACATTCTGAAAAGATGCCAAAACATTAGAAAACCAGCCTGAACTGATCAAAACATTCAAAAAACTTGGCAAAACATCATAAATACAAATCAAAACCAACCGAAACATTCCAAAAACCAGCCAAAATATTCTGAAATCCGGCCAAAACATCATAAAAACAAATCAAAACCAACCGAAACATTCCAAAAACCCGACAAAATAGTTTAGAACCCGCCAAAACTGATCAAAACATTCTGAAAAGATGCCAAAATACTAGAAAACCAGTCAGAAGTGATCGAAACTTTCAATAACTTGCCAAAACATCATCAAAACAAATGAAAGCAAACCAAAACATTCCAAATACCCGCCAAAATATTTTAAAACCCGCCAAAAGGAATCCAAACATTCCAAAACCTACCAAGACAATATAAACAACACAAGAGAAAACAAAACATTCTAAAACACCACCAAAACATTCCGAAAACCCGCCAAAACATCATCAAAACAATTCAAAACCAACCAAAAAATAAGAGGAACACGGCAACATATTGGCAAGCAAGAGACGGAGAACGCGGCACCTTCTAGGAGGCCAAGAAGGAAGCCGCACAACACCTGCACTGTGTCTGCAACTTTCAAACTGCTAGAAGCTAGTGGCTTGCCACTGGCCTGCCTCTTCAATTGCCATTAGCATTCCAATGGAAGCTATTCTTGGACAACTTTGCTCTGCTTGCTGCTAGTTCTGCCCCAGCCTACCATAGAGAACCTTGCTCTTCCCTTGAGGCTCTGAGATGCCAAGAACTTGTCAACTTCAAAGGGCGGGCCGGGCTACATCTACTCAGCTGCCACAGTTTCTCCTTGCTAGACCTAGTGGGAAAGCATTTTGCTGAGATGCAGAAGGCAAGAAACGCAGAATACGGAGACGCGGAGCTGTCCCAAGTGCCGCTGCCAGGCGTCTTTCCGCAGAAGGAGCGCCCCGGAGCGCACCGCAACCGGCACCGTCATCTCTGCGCAAAAAGCCAAAATATTTTCAAACCCGCCAAAACTAATCCAAAAATATTTTCAAACCCGCCAAAATAGAAAACCGGACGGAAGTGATCAATACATTCGAAAAAACCTGACAAAACATGATCAAGCCCACCAAAGCTAATCCAAACACACCAAAAACTGGGCTAAACAGAATCAAAACAAATCAAAACAAATCGAAACCTTCTAAAAACCCGCCAAAATATTTCAAAACCCGTCAAAACTAATCAAAACCTTCCGAATACCCATTAAAAAACACTCCAAATACCCGCCAAAAGATTTTAAAACCCGCCAAAAGGAATCCAAACATTCCAAAACCTGCCAACACAATAAAAACAACTCAAGAGAATACAAAACATTCTAAAACCCAACCAAAACATTCCGAAAACCCACCTAAACATCATAAAAACAAATCAAAACCAACCGAAACATTCTGAAAACCCGCCAAAATGATCTAGACCCGCAAAACTCATCAAAACATTCTGAAAAGATGCCAAAACATTAGAAAACCAGCCTGAACTGATCAAAACATTCAAAAAACTTGGCAAAACATCATAAAAACAAATCAAAACCAACCGAAACATTCCAAAAACCCGACAAAATAGTTTAGAACCCGCCAAAACTGATCAAAACATTCTGAAAAGATGCCAAAATACTAGAAAACCAGTCTGAAGTGATCGAAACTTTCAATAACTTGCCAAAACATCATCAAAACAAATGAAAGCAAACCAAAACATTCCAAATACCCGCCAAAATATTCCAAATACCGGCCAAAAGGAATCCAAACATTCCAAAACCTGCCAAGACAATATAAACAACACAAGAGAAAACAAAACATTCTAAAACACCACCAAAACATTCCGAAAACCCGCCAAAACATCATCAAAACAATTCAAAACCAACCAAAAAATAAGAGGAACACGGCAACATATTGGCAAGCAAGAGACGGAGAACGCGGCACCTTCTAGGAGGCCAAGAAGGAAGCCGCACAACACCTGCACTGTGTCTGCAACTTTCAAACTGCTAGAAGCTAGTGGCTTGCCACTGGCCTGCCTCTTCAATTGCCATTAGCATTCCAATGGAAGCTATTCTTGGACAACTTTGCTCTGCTTGCTGCTAGTTCTGCCCCAGCCTACCATAGAGAACCTTGCTCTTCCCTTGAGGCTCTGAGATGCCAAGAACTTGTCAACTTCAAAGGGCGGGCCGGGCTACATCTACTCAGCTGCCACAGTTTCTCCTTGCTAGACCTAGTGGGAAAGCATTTTGCTGAGATGCAGAAGGCAAGAAACGCAGAATACGGAGACGCGGAGCTGTCCCAAGTGCCGCTGCCAGGCGTCTTTCCGCAGAAGGAGCGCCCCGGAGCGCACCGCAACCGGCACCGTCATCTCTGCGCAAAAAGCCAAAATATTTTCAAACCCGCCAAAACTAATCCAAAAATATTTTCAAACCCGCCAAAATAGAAAACCTGACGGAAGTGATCAATACATTCGAAAAAACCTGACAAAACATGATAAAGCCCACCAAAGCTAATCCAAACACACCAAAACTGGGCTAAACAGAATCAAAACAAATCAAAACAAATCTAAACCTTCTAAAAACCCGCCAAAATATTTCAAAACCCGTCAAAACTAATCAAAACCTTCAGAATACCCATTAAAAAACATTCCAAATACCCGCATAAAGATTTTAAAACCCGCCAAAATAAATCCAAACATTCCGAAACTGCCAACACAATAAAAACAACTCAAGAGAATACAAAACATTCTAAAACCCAACCAAAACATTCCGAAAACCCACCTAAACATCATAAAAACAAGTCAAAACCAACCGAAACATTCCAAAAACCCGACAAAATAGTTTAGAACCCGCCAAAACTGATCAAAACATTCTGAAAAGATGCCAAAATACTAGAAAACCAGTCTGAAGTGATCGAAACTTTCAATAACTTGCCAAAACATCATCAAAACAAATGAAAGCAAACCAAAACATTCCAAATACCCGCCAAAATATTTTAAAACCCGCCAAAAGGAATCCAAACATTCCAAAACCTGCCAAGACAATATAAACAACACAAGAGAAAACAAAACATTCTAAAACACCACCAAAACATTCCGAAAACCCGCCAAAACATCATCAAAACAATTCAAAACCAACCAAAAAATAAGAGGAACACGGCAACATATTGGCAAGCAAGAGACGGAGAACGCGGCACCTTCTAGGAGGCCAAGAAGGAAGCCGCACAACACCTGCACTGTGTCTGCAACTTTCAAACTGCTAGAAGCTAGTGGCTTGCCACTGGCCTGCCTCTTCAATTGCCATTAGCATTCCAATGGAAGCTATTCTTGGACAACTTTGCTCTGCTTGCTGCTAGTTCTGCCCCAGCCTACCATAGAGAACCTTGCTCTTGCCTTGAGGCTCTGAGATGCCAAGAACTTGTCAACTTCAAAGGGCGGGCCGGGCTACATCTACTCAGCTGCCACAGTTTCTCCTTGCTAGACCTAGTGGGAAAGCATTTTGCTGAGATGCAGAAGGCAAGAAACGCAGAATACGGAGACGCGGAGCTGTCCCAAGTGCCGCTGCCAGGCGTCTTTCCGCAGAAGGAGCGCCCCGGAGCGCACCGCAACCGGCACCGTCATCTCTGCGCAAAAAGCCAAAATATTTTCAAACCCGCCAAAACTAATCCAAAAATATTTTCAAACCCGCCAAAATAGAAAACCGGACGGAAGTGATCAATACATTCGAAAAAACCTGACAAAACATGATCAAGCCCACCAAAGCTAATCCAAACACACCAAAAACTGGGCTAAACAGAATCAAAACAAATCAAAACAAATCGAAACCTTCTAAAAACCGGCCAAAATATTTCAAAACCCGTCAAAACTAATCAAAACCTTCCGAATACCCATTAAAAAACACTCCAAATACCCGCCAAAAGATTTTAAAACCCGCCAAAAGGAATCCAAACATTCCAAAACCTGCCAACACAATAAAAACAACTCAAGAGAATACAAAACATTCTAAAACCCAACCAAAACATTCCGAAAACCCACCTAAACATCATAAAAACAAATCAAAACCAACCGAAACATTCTGAAAACCCGCCAAAATGATCTAGACCCGCAAAACTCATCAAAACATTCTGAAAAGATGCCAAAACATTAGAAAACCAGCCTGAACTGATCAAAACATTCAAAAAACTTGGCAAAACATCATAAAAACAAATCAAAACCAACCGAAACATTCCAAAAACCAGCCAAAATATTCCGAAATCCGGCCAAAACATCATAAAAACAAATCAAAACCAACCGAAACATTCCAAAAACCCGACAAAATAGTTTAGAACCCGCCAAAACTGATCAAAACATTCTGAAAAGATGCCAAAATACTAGAAAACCAGTCTGAAGTGATCGAAACTTTCAATAACTTGCCAAAACATCATCAAAACAAATGAAAGCAAACCAAAACATTCCAAATACCCGCCAAAATATTCCAAATACCGGCCAAAAGGAATCCAAACATTCCAAAACCTGCCAAGACAATATAAACAACACAAGAGAAAACAAAACATTCTAAAACACCACCAAAACATTCCGAAAACCCGCCAAAACATCATCAAAACAATTCAAAACCAACCAAAAAATAAGAGGAACACGGCAACATATTGGCAAGCAAGAGACGGAGAACGCGGCACCTTCTAGGAGGCCAAGAAGGAAGCCGCACAACACCTGCACTGTGTCTGCAACTTTCAAACTGCTAGAAGCTAGTGGCTTGCCACTGGCCTGCCTCTTCAATTGCCATTAGCATTCCAATGGAAGCTATTCTTGGACAACTTTGCTCTGCTTGCTGCTAGTTCTGCCCCAGCCTACCATAGAGAACCTTGCTCTTCCCTTGAGGCTCTGAGATGCCAAGAACTTGTCAACTTCAAAGGGCGGGCCGGGCTACATCTACTCAGCTGCCACAGTTTCTCCTTGCTAGACCTAGTGGGAAAGCATTTTGCTGAGATGCAGAAGGCAAGAAACGCAGAATACGGAGACGCGGAGCTGTCCCAAGTGCCGCTGCCAGGCGTCTTTCCGCAGAAGGAGCGCCCCGGAGCGCACCGCAACCGGCACCGTCATCTCTGCGCAAAAAGCCAAAATATTTTCAAACCCGCCAAAACTAATCCAAAAATATTTTCAAACCCGCCAAAATAGAAAACCTGACGGAAGTGATCAATACATTCGAAAAAACCTGACAAAACATGATCAAGCCCACCAAAGCTAATCCAAACACACCAAAACTGGGCTAAACAGAATCAAAACAAATCAAAACAAATCTAAACCTTCTAAAAACCCGCCAAAATATTTCAAAACCCGTCAAAACTAATCAAAACCTTCCGAATACCCATTAAAAAACATTCCAAATACCCGCATAAAGATTTTAAAACCCGCCAAAAAGAATCCAAACATTCCGAAACTGCCAACACAATAAAAACAACTCAAGAGAATACAAAACATTCTAAAACCCAACCAAAACATTCCGAAAACCCACCTAAACATCATAAAAACAAATCAAAACCAACCGAAACATTCTGAAAACCCGCCAAAATGATCTAGACCCGCAAAACTCATCAAAACATTCTGAAAAGATGCCAAAACATTAGAAAACCAGCCTGAACTGATCAAAACATTCAAAAAACTTGGCAAAACATCATAAAAACAAATCAAAACCAACCGAAACATTCCAAAAACCAGCCAAAATATTCCGAAATCCGGCCAAAACATCATAAAAACAAATCAAAACCAACCGAAACATTCCAAAAACCCGACAAAATAGTTTAGAACCCGCCAAAACTGATCAAAACATTCTGAAAAGATGCCAAAATACTAGAAAACCAGTCTGAAGTGATCGAAACTTTCAATAACTTGCCAAAACATCATCAAAACAAATGAAAGCAAACCAAAACATTCCAAATACCCGCCAAAATATTCCAAATACCGGCCAAAAGGAATGCAAACATTCCAAAACCTGCCAAGACAATAAAAACAACACAAGAGAAAACAAAACATTCTAAAACACCACCAAAACATTCCGAAAACCCGCCAAAACATCATCAAAACAATTCAAAACCAACCAAAAAATAAGAGGAACACGGCAACATATTGGCAAGCAAGAGACGGAGAACGCGGCACCTTCTAGGAGGCCAAGAAGGAAGCCGCACAACACCTGCACTGTGTCTGCAACTTTCAAACTGCTGGAAGCTAGTGGCTTGCCACTGGCCTGCCTCTTCAATTGCCATTAGCATTCCAATGGAAGCTATTCTTGGACAACTTTGCTCTGCTTGCTGCTAGTTCTGCCCCAGCCTACCATAGAGAACCTTGCTCTTCCCTTGAGGCTCTGAGATGCCAAGAACTTGTCTATTTCAAAGGGCGGGCCGGGCTACATCTACTCAGCTGCCACAGTTTCTCCTTGCTAGACCTAGTGGGAAAGCATTTTGCTGAGATGCAGAAGGCAAGAAACGCAGAATACGGAGACGCGGAGCTGTCCCAAGTGCCGCTGCCAGGCGTCTTTCCGCAGAAGGAGCGCCCCGGAGCGCACCGCAACCGGCACCGTCATCTCTGCGCAAAGAGCCAAAATATTTTCAAACCCGCCAAAACTAATCCAAAAATATTTTCAAACGCGCCAAAATAGAAAACCAGACAGAAGTGATCAATACATTCGAAAAAACCTGACAAAACATGATCAAGCCCACCAAAGCTAATCCAAACACACCAAAAACTGGGCTAAACAGAATCAAAACAAATCAAAACAAATCTAAACCTTCTAAAAACCCGCCAAAATATTTCAAAACCCGTCAAAACTAATCAAAACCTTCCGAATACCCATTAAAAAACATTCCAAATACCCGCCAAAAGATTTTAAAACCCGCCAAAATGAATCCAAACATTCCAAAACCTGCCAACACAATAAAAACAACTCAAGAGAATACAAAACATTCTAAAACCCAACCAAAACATTCCGAAAACCCACCTAAACATCATAAAAACAAGTCAAAACCAACCGAAACATTCCAAAAACCCGACAAAATAGTTTAGAACCCGCCAAAACTGATCAAAACATTCTGAAAAGATGCCAAAATACTAGAAAACCAGTCTGAAGTGATCGAAACTTTCAATAACTTGCCAAAACATAATCAAAACAAATGAAAGCAAACCAAAACATTCCAAATACCCGCCAAAATATTTTAAAACCCGCCAAAAGGAATGCAAACATTCCAAAACCTGCCAAGACAATAAAAACAACACAAGAGAAAACAAAACATTCTAAAACACCACCAAAACATTCCGAAAACCCGCCAAAACATCATCAAAACAAATCAAAACCAACCAAAAAATAAGAGGAACACGGCAACATATTGGCAAGCAAGAGACGGAGAGTGCGGCACCTTCTAGGAGGCCAAGAAGGAAGCCGCACAACACCTGCACTGTGTCTGCAACTTTCAAACTGCTAGAAGCTAGTGGCTTGCCACTGGCCTGCCTCTTCAATTGCCATTAGCATTCCAATGGAAGCTATTCTTGGACAACTTTGCTCTGCTTGCTGCTAGTTCTGCCCCAGCCTAGCATAGAGAACCTTGCTCTTGCCTTGAGGCTCTGAGATGCCAAGAACTTGTCAACTTCAAAGGGCGGGCCGGGCTACATCTACTCAGCTGCCACAGTTTCTCCTTGCTAGACCTAGTGGGAAAGCATTTTGCTGAGATGCAGAAGGCAAGAAACGCAGAATACGGAGACGCGGAGCTGTCCCAAGTGCCGCTGCCAGGCGTCTTTCCGCAGAAGGAGCGCCCCGGAGCGCACCGCAACCGGCACCGTCATCTCTGCGCAAAAAGCCAAAATATTTTCAAACCCGCCAAAACTAATCCAAAAATATTTTCAAACCCGCCAAAATAGAAAACCGGACAGAAGTGATCAATACATTCGAAAAAACCTGACAAAACATGATCAAGCCCACCAAAGCTAATCCAAACACACCAAAACTGGGCTAAACAGAATCAAAACAAATCAAAACAAATCTAAACCTTCTAAAAACCCGCCAAAATATTTCAAAACCCGTCAAAACTAATCAAAACCTTCCGAATACCCATTAAAAAACATTCCAAATACCCGCATAAAGATTTTAAAACCCGCCAAAATAAATCCAAACATTCCGAAACTGCCAACACAATAAAAACAACTCAAGAGAATACAAAACATTCTAAAACCCAACCAAAACATTCCGAAAACCCACCTAAACATCATAAAAACAAATCAAAACCAACCAAAACATTCTGAAAACCCGCCAAAATGATTTAGACCCGCAAAACTCATCAAAACATTCTGAAAAGATGCCAAAACATTAGAAAACCAGCCTGAACTGATCAAAACATTCAAAAAACTTGGCAAAACATCATAAATACAAATCAAAACCAACCGAAACATTCCAAAAACCAGCCAAAATATTCTGAAATCCGGCCAAAACATCATAAAAACAAATCAAAACCAACCGAAACATTCCAAAAACCCGACAAAATAGTTTAGAACCCGCCAAAACTGATCAAAACATTCTGAAAAGATGCCAAAATACTAGAAAACCAGTCAGAAGTGATCGAAACTTTCAATAACTTGCCAAAACATCATCAAAACAAATGAAAGCAAACCAAAACATTCCAAATACCCGCCAAAATATTTTAAAACCCGCCAAAAGGAATCCAAACATTCCAAAACCTGCCAAGACAATATAAACAACACAAGAGAAAACAAAACATTCTAAAACACCACCAAAACATTCCGAAAACCCGCCAAAACATCATCAAAACAATTCAAAACCAACCAAAAAATAAGAGGAACACGGCAACATATTGGCAAGCAAGAGACGGAGAACGCGGCACCTTCTAGGAGGCCAAGAAGGAAGCCGCACAACACCTGCACTGTGTCTGCAACTTTCAAACTGCTAGAAGCTAGTGGCTTGCCACTGGCCTGCCTCTTCAATTGCCATTAGCATTCCAATGGAAGCTATTCTTGGACAACTTTGCTCTGCTTGCTGCTAGTTCTGCCCCAGCCTACCATAGAGAACCTTGCTCTTCCCTTGAGGCTCTGAGATGCCAAGAACTTGTCAACTTCAAAGGGCGGGCCGGGCTACATCTACTCAGCTGCCACAGTTTCTCCTTGCTAGACCTAGTGGGAAAGCATTTTGCTGAGATGCAGAAGGCAAGAAACGCAGAATACGGAGACGCGGAGCTGTCCCAAGTGCCGCTGCCAGGCGTCTTTCCGCAGAAGGAGCGCCCCGGAGCGCACCGCAACCGGCACCGTCATCTCTGCGCAAAAAGCCAAAATATTTTCAAACCCGCCAAAACTAATCCAAAAATATTTTCAAACCCGCCAAAATAGAAAACCGGACGGAAGTGATCAATACATTCGAAAAAACCTGACAAAACATGATCAAGCCCACCAAAGCTAATCCAAACACACCAAAAACTGGGCTAAACAGAATCAAAACAAATCAAAACAAATCGAAACCTTCTAAAAACCCGCCAAAATATTTCAAAACCCGTCAAAACTAATCAAAACCTTCCGAATACCCATTAAAAAACACTCCAAATACCCGCCAAAAGATTTTAAAACCCGCCAAAAGGAATCCAAACATTCCAAAACCTGCCAACACAATAAAAACAACTCAAGAGAATACAAAACATTCTAAAACCCAACCAAAACATTCCGAAAACCCACCTAAACATCATAAAAACAAATCAAAACCAACCGAAACATTCTGAAAACCCGCCAAAATGATCTAGACCCGCAAAACTCATCAAAACATTCTGAAAAGATGCCAAAACATTAGAAAACCAGCCTGAACTGATCAAAACATTCAAAAAACTTGGCAAAACATCATAAAAACAAATCAAAACCAACCGAAACATTCCAAAAACCCGACAAAATAGTTTAGAACCCGCCAAAACTGATCAAAACATTCTGAAAAGATGCCAAAATACTAGAAAACCAGTCTGAAGTGATCGAAACTTTCAATAACTTGCCAAAACATCATCAAAACAAATGAAAGCAAACCAAAACATTCCAAATACCCGCCAAAATATTCCAAATACCGGCCAAAAGGAATCCAAACATTCCAAAACCTGCCAAGACAATATAAACAACACAAGAGAAAACAAAACATTCTAAAACACCACCAAAACATTCCGAAAACCCGCCAAAACATCATCAAAACAATTCAAAACCAACCAAAAAATAAGAGGAACACGGCAACATATTGGCAAGCAAGAGACGGAGAACGCGGCACCTTCTAGGAGGCCAAGAAGGAAGCCGCACAACACCTGCACTGTGTCTGCAACTTTCAAACTGCTAGAAGCTAGTGGCTTGCCACTGGCCTGCCTCTTCAATTGCCATTAGCATTCCAATGGAAGCTATTCTTGGACAACTTTGCTCTGCTTGCTGCTAGTTCTGCCCCAGCCTACCATAGAGAACCTTGCTCTTCCCTTGAGGCTCTGAGATGCCAAGAACTTGTCAACTTCAAAGGGCGGGCCGGGCTACATCTACTCAGCTGCCACAGTTTCTCCTTGCTAGACCTAGTGGGAAAGCATTTTGCTGAGATGCAGAAGGCAAGAAACGCAGAATACGGAGACGCGGAGCTGTCCCAAGTGCCGCTGCCAGGCGTCTTTCCGCAGAAGGAGCGCCCCGGAGCGCACCGCAACCGGCACCGTCATCTCTGCGCAAAAAGCCAAAATATTTTCAAACCCGCCAAAACTAATCCAAAAATATTTTCAAACCCGCCAAAATAGAAAACCGGACGGAAGTGATCAATACATTCGAAAAAACCTGACAAAACATGATCAAGCCCACCAAAGCTAATCCAAACACACCAAAAACTGGGCTAAACAGAATCAAAACAAATCAAAACAAATCTAAACCTTCTAAAAACCGGCCAAAATATTTCAAAACCCGTCAAAACTAATCAAAACCTTCCGAATACCCATTAAAAAACATTCCAAATACCCGCCAAAAGATTTTAAAACCCGCCAAAATGAATCCAAACATTCCAAAACCTGCCAACACAATAAAAACAACTCAAGAGAATACAAAACATTCTAAAACCCAACCAAAACATTCCGAAAACCCACCTAAACATCATAAAAACAAATCAAAACCAACCAAAACATTCCAAAAACCCGACAAAATACTTTAGAACCCGCCAAAACTGATCAAAACATTCTGAAAAGATGCCAAAATACTAGAAAACCAGTCTGAAGTGATCGAAACTTTCAATAACTTGCCAAAACATCATCAAAACAAATGAAAGCAAACCAAAACATTCCAAATACCCGCCAAAATATTTTAAAACCCGCCAAAAGGAATGCAAACATTCCAAAACCTGCCAAGACAATAAAAACAACACAAGAGAAAACAAAACATTCTAAAACACCACCAAAACATTCCGAAAACCCGCCAAAACATCATAAAAACAAATCAAAACCAACCAAAAAATAAGAGGAACACGGCAACATATTGGCAAGCAAGAGACGGAGAGTGCGGCACCTTCTAGGAGGCCAAGAAGGAAGCCGCACAACACCTGCACTGTGTCTGCAACTTTCAAACTGCTAGAAGCTAGTGGCTTGCCACTGGCCTGCCTCTTCAATTGCCATTAGCATTCCAATGGAAGCTATTCTTGGACAACTTTGCTCTGCTTGCTGCTAGTTCTGCCCCAGCCTACCATAGAGAACCTTGCTCTTGCCTTGAGGCTCTGAGATGCCAAGAACTTGTCAACTTCAAAGGGCGGGCCGGGCTACATCTACTCAGCTGCCACAGTTTCTCCTTGCTAGACCTAGTGGGAAAGCATTTTGCTGAGATGCAGAAGGCAAGGAACGCACAATACGGAGACGCGGAGCTGTCCCAAGTGCCGCTGCCAGGCGTCTTTCCGCAGAAGGAGCGCCCCGGAGCGCACCGCAACCGGCACCATCATCTCTGCGCAAAAAGCCAAAATATTTTCAAACCCGCCAAAACTAATCCAAAAATATTTTCAAACCCGCCAAAATAGAAAACCGGACAGAAGTGATCAATACATTCGAAAAAACCTGACAAAACATGATCAAGCCCACCAAAGCTAATCCAAACACACCAAAACTGGGCTAAACAGAATCAAAACAAATCAAAACAAATCTAAACCTTCTAAAAACCCGCCAAAATATTTCAAAACCCGTCAAAACTAATCAAAACCTTCCGAATACCCATTAAAAAACATTCCAAATACCCGCATAAAGATTTTAAAACCCGCCAAAATAAATCCAAACATTCCGAAACTGCCAACACAATAAAAACAACTCAAGAGAATACAAAACATTCTAAAACCCAACCAAAACATTCCGAAAACCCACCTAAACATCATAAAAACAAATCAAAACCAACCAAAACATTCTGAAAACCCGCCAAAATGATTTAGACCCGCAAAACTCATCAAAACATTCTGAAAAGATGCCAAAACATTAGAAAACCAGCCTGAACTGATCAAAACATTCAAAAAACTTGGCAAAACATCATAAATACAAATCAAAACCAACCGAAACATTCCAAAAACCAGCCAAAATATTCTGAAATCCGGCCAAAACATCATAAAAACAAATCAAAACCAACCGAAACATTCCAAAAACCCGACAAAATAGTTTAGAACCCGCCAAAACTGATCAAAACATTCTGAAAAGATGCCAAAATACTAGAAAACCAGTCAGAAGTGATCGAAACTTTCAATAACTTGCCAAAACATAATCAAAACAAATGAAAGCAAACCAAAACATTCCAAATACCCGCCAAAATATTTTAAAACCCGCCAAAAGGAATCCAAACATTCCAAAACCTGCCAAGACAATATAAACAACACAAGAGAAAACAAAACATTCTAAAACACCACCAAAACATTCCGAAAACCCGCCAAAACATCATCAAAACAATTCAAAACCAACCAAAAAATAAGAGGAACACGGCAACATATTGGCAAGCAAGAGACGGAGAACGCGGCACCTTCTAGGAGGCCAAGAAGGAAGCCGCACAACACCTGCACTGTGTCTGCAACTTTCAAACTGCTAGAAGCTAGTGGCTTGCCACTGGCCTGCCTCTTCAATTGCCATTAGCATTCCAATGGAAGCTATTCTTGGACAACTTTGCTCTGCTTGCTGCTAGTTCTGCCCCAGCCTACCATAGAGAACCTTGCTCTTCCCTTGAGGCTCTGAGATGCCAAGAACTTGTCAACTTCAAAGGGCGGGCCGGGCTACATCTACTCAGCTGCCACAGTTTCTCCTTGCTAGACCTAGTGGGAAAGCATTTTGCTGAGATGCAGAAGGCAAGAAACGCAGAATACGGAGACGCGGAGCTGTCCCAAGTGCCGCTGCCAGGCGTCTTTCCGCAGAAGGAGCGCCCCGGAGCGCACCGCAACCGGCACCATCATCTCTGCGCAAAAAGCCAAAATATTTTCAAACCCGCCAAAACTAATCCAAAAATATTTTCAAACCCGCCAAAATAGAAAACCGGACGGAAGTGATCAATACATTCGAAAAAACCTGACAAAACATGATCAAGCCCACCAAAGCTAATCCAAACACACCAAAAACTGGGCTAAACAGAATCAAAACAAATCAAAACAAATCGAAACCTTCTAAAAACCCGCCAAAATATTTCAAAACCCGTCAAAACTAATCAAAACCTTCCGAATACCCATTAAAAAACACTCCAAATACCCGCCAAAAGATTTTAAAACCCGCCAAAAGGAATCCAAACATTCCAAAACCTGCCAACACAATAAAAACAACTCAAGAGAATACAAAACATTCTAAAACCCAACCAAAACATTCCGAAAACCCACCTAAACATCATAAAAACAAATCAAAACCAACCGAAACATTCCGAAAACCCGCCAAAATGATTTAGACCCGCAAAACTCATCAAAACATTCTGAAAAGATGCCAAAACATTAGAAAACCAGCCTGAACTGATCAAAACATTCAAAAAACTTGGCAAAACATCATAAAAACAAATCAAAACCAACCGAAACATTCCAAAAACCCGACAAAATAGTTTAGAACCCGCCAAAACTGATCAAAACATTCTGAAAAGATGCCAAAATACTAGAAAACCAGTCTGAAGTGATCGAAACTTTCAATAACTTGCCAAAACATAATCAAAACAAATGAAAGCAAACCAAAACATTCCAAATACCCGCCAAAATATTCCAAATACCGGCCAAAAGGAATCCAAACATTCCAAAACCTGCCAAGACAATATAAACAACACAAGAGAAAACAAAACATTCTAAAACACCACCAAAACATTCCGAAAACCCGCCAAAACATCATCAAAACAATTCAAAACCAACCAAAAAATAAGAGGAACACGGCAACATATTGGCAAGCAAGAGACGGAGAACGCGGCACCTTCTAGGAGGCCAAGAAGGAAGCCGCACAACACCTGCACTGTGTCTGCAACTTTCAAACTGCTAGAAGCTAGTGGCTTGCCACTGGCCTGCCTCTTCAATTGCCATTAGCATTCCAATGGAAGCTATTCTTGGACAACTTTGCTCTGCTTGCTGCTAGTTCTGCCCCAGCCTACCATAGAGAACCTTGCTCTTGCCTTGAGGCTCTGAGATGCCAAGAACTTGTCAACTTCAAAGGGCGGGCCGGGCTACATCTACTCAGCTGCCACAGTTTCTCCTTGCTAGACCTAGTGGGAAAGCATTTTGCTGAGATGCAGAAGGCAAGAAACGCAGAATACGGAGACGCGGAGCTGTCCCAAGTGCCGCTGCCAGGCGTCTTTCCGCAGAAGGAGCGCCCCGGAGCGCACCGCAACCGGCACCGTCATCTCTGCGCAAAAAGCCAAAATATTTTCAAACCCGCCAAAACTAATCCAAAAATATTTTCAAACCCGCCAAAATAGAAAACCTGACGGAAGTGATCAATACATTCGAAAAAACCTGACAAAACATGATCAAGCCCACCAAAGCTAATCCAAACACACCAAAACTGGGCTAAACAGAATCAAAACAAATCAAAACAAATCTAAACCTTCTAAAAACCCGCCAAAATATTTCAAAACCCGTCAAAACTAATCAAAACCTTCCGAATACCCATTAAAAAACATTCCAAATACCCGCCAAAAGATTTTAAAACCCGCCAAAAGGAATCCAAATATTCCGAAACTGCCAACACAATAAAAACAACTCAAGAGAATACAAAACATTCTAAAACCCAACCAAAACATTCCGAAAACCCACCTAAACATCATCAAAACAAATCAAAACCAACCAAAACATTCTGAAAACCCGCCAAAATGATTTAGACCCGCAAAACTCATCAAAACATTCTGAAAAGATGCCAAAACATTAGAAAACCAGCCTGAACTGATCAAAACATTCAAAAAAATTGGCAAAACATCATAAATACAAATCAAAACCAACCGAAACATTCCAAAAACCAGCCAAAATATTCCGAAATCCGGCCAAAACATCATAAAAACAAATCAAAACCAACCGAAACATTCCAAAAACCCGACAAAATAGTTTAGAACCCGCCAAAACTGATCAAAACATTCTGAAAAGATGCCAAAATACTAGAAAACCAGTCTGAAGTGATCGAAACTTTCAATAACTTGCCAAAACATCATCAAAACAAATGAAAGCAAACCAAAACATTCCAAATACCCGCCAAAATATTTTAAAACCCGCCAAAAGGAATCCAAACATTCCAAAACCTGCCAAGACAATATAAACAACACAAGAGAAAACAAAACATTCTAAAACACCACCAAAACATTCCGAAAACCCGCCAAAACATCATCAAAACAAATCAAAACCAACCAAAAAATAAGAGGAACACGGCAACATATTGGCAAGCAAGAGACGGAGAGTGCGGCACCTTCTAGGAGGCCAAGAAGGAAGCCGCACAACACCTGCACTGTGTCTGCAACTTTCAAACTGCTAGAAGCTAGTGGCTTGCCACTGGCCTGCCTCTTCAATTGCCATTAGCATTCCAATGGAAGCTATTCTTGGACAACTTTGCTCTGCTTGCTGCTAGTTCTGCCCCAGCCTACCATAGAGAACCTTGCTCTTGCCTTGAGGCTCTGAGATGCCAAGAACTTGTCAACTTCAAAGGGCGGGCCGGGCTACATCTACTCAGCTGCCACAGTTTCTCCTTGCTAGACCTAGTGGGAAAGCATTTTGCTGAGATGCAGAAGGCAAGAAACGCACAATACGGAGACGCGGAGCTGTCCCAAGTGCCGCTGCCAGGCGTCTTTCCGCAGAAGGAGCGCCCCGGAGCGCACCGCAACCGGCACCGTCATCTCTGCGCAAAAAGCCAAAATATTTTCAAACCCGCCAAAACTAATCCAAAAATATTTTCAAACCCGCCAAAATAGAAAACCTGACGGAAGTGATCAATACATTCGAAAAAACCTGACAAAACATGATCAAGCCCACCAAAGCTAATCCAAACACACCAAAACTGGGCTAAACAGAATCAAAACAAATCAAAACAAATCTAAACCTTCTAAAAACCCGCCAAAATATTTCAAAACCCGTCAAAACTAATCAAAACCTTCCGAATACCCATTAAAAAACATTCCAAATACCCGCCAAAAGATTTTAAAACCCGCCAAAAGGAATCCAAATATTCCGAAACTGCCAACACAATAAAAACAACTCAAGAGAATACAAAACATTCTAAAACCCAACCAAAACATTCCGAAAACCCACCTAAACATCATCAAAACAAATCAAAACCAACCAAAACATTCTGAAAACCCGCCAAAATGATTTAGACCCGCAAAACTCATCAAAACATTCTGAAAAGATGCCAAAACATTAGAAAACCAGCCTGAACTGATCAAAACATTCAAAAAAATTGGCAAAACATCATAAATACAAATCAAAACCAACCGAAACATTCCAAAAACCAGCCAAAATATTCCGAAATCCGGCCAAAACATCATAAAAACAAATCAAAACCAACCGAAACATTCCAAAAACCCGACAAAATAGTTTAGAACCCGCCAAAACTGATCAAAACATTCTGAAAAGATGCCAAAATACTAGAAAACCAGTCTGAAGTGATCGAAACTTTCAATAACTTGCCAAAACATCATCAAAACAAATGAAAGCAAACCAAAACATTCCAAATACCCGCCAAAATATTTTAAAACCCGCCAAAAGGAATCCAAACATTCCAAAACCTGCCAAGACAATATAAACAACACAAGAGAAAACAAAACATTCTAAAACACCACCAAAACATTCCGAAAACCCGCCAAAACATCATCAAAACAAATCAAAACCAACCAAAAAATAAGAGGAACACGGCAACATATTGGCAAGCAAGAGACGGAGAGTGCGGCACCTTCTAGGAGGCCAAGAAGGAAGCCGCACAACACCTGCACTGTGTCTGCAACTTTCAAACTGCTAGAAGCTAGTGGCTTGCCACTGGCCTGCCTCTTCAATTGCCATTAGCATTCCAATGGAAGCTATTCTTGGACAACTTTGCTCTGCTTGCTGCTAGTTCTGCCCCAGCCTACCATAGATAACCTTGCTCTTCCCTTGAGGCTCTGAGATGCCAAGAACTTGTCATCTTCAAAGGGCGGGCCGGGCTACATCTACTCAGCTGCCACAGTTTCTCCTTGCTAGACCTAGTGGAAAAGCATTTTGCTGAGATGCAGAAGGCAAGAAAAGCACAATACGGAGACGCGGAGCTGTCCCAAGTGCCGCTGCCAGGCGTCTTTCCGCAGAAGGAGCGCCCCGGAGCGCACCGCAACCGGCACCGTCATCTCTGCGCAAAAAGCCTAAATATTTTCAAACCCGCCAAAACTAATCCAAAAATATTTTCAAACCCGCCAAAATAGAAAACCAGACAGAGGTGATCAATACATTCGAAAAAACCTGACAAAACATGATCAAGCCCACCAAAGCTAATCCAAACACACCAAAAACTGGGCTAAACAGAATCAAAACAAATCAAAACAAATCTAAACCTTCTAAAAACCCGCCAAAATATTTCAAAACCCGTCTAAAGTAATCAAAACCTTCCGAATACCCGCCAAAACATTCCAAATACCCGCCAAAAGATTTTAAAACCCGCCAAAATGAATCCAAACATTCCAAAACCTGCCAACACAATAAAAACAACTCAAGAGAATACAAAACATTCTAAAACCCAACCAAAACATTCCGAAAACCCACCTAAACATCATAAAAACAAATCAAAACCAACCAAAACATTCTGAAAACCCGCCAAAATGATTTAGACCCGCAAAACTGATCAAAACATTCTGAAAAGATGCCAAAACATTAGAAAACCAGCCTGAACGGATCAAAACATTCAAAAAAATTGGCAAAACATCATAAAAACAAATCAAAACCAACCAAAACATTCCAAAAACCAGCCAAAATATTCCGAAATCCGGCCAAAACATCATAAAAACAAATCAAAACCAACCAAAACATTCCAAAAACCCAACAAAATAGTTTAGAACCCGCCAAAACTGATCAAAACATTCTGAAAAGATGCCAAAATACTAGAAAACCAGTCTGAAGTGATCGAAACTTTCAATAACTTGCCAAAACATAATCAAAACAAATGAAAGCAAACCAAAACATTCCAAATACCCGCCAAAATATTCCAAATACCGGCCAAAAGGAATCCAAACATTCCAAAACCTGCCAAGACAAGATAAACAACACAAGAGAAAACAAAACATTCTAAAACACCACCAAAACATTCCGAAAACCCGCCAAAACATCATAAAAACAATTCAAAACCAACCAAAAAATAAGAGGAACACGGCAACATATTGGCAAGCAAGAGACGGAGAACGCGGCACCTTCTAGGAGGCCAAGAAGGAAGCCGCACAACACCTGCACTGTGTCTGCAACTTTCAAACTGCTAGAAGCTAGTGGCTTGCCACTGGCCTGCCTCTTCAATTGCCATTAGCATTCCAATGGAAGCTATTCTTGGACAACTTTGCTCTGCTTGCTGCTAGTTCTGCCCCAGCCTACCATAGAGAACCTTGCTCTTGCCTTGAGGCTCTGAGATGCCAAGAACTTGTCAACTTCAAAGGGCGGGCCGGGCTACATCTACTCAGCTGCCACAGTTTCTCCTTGCTAGACCTAGTGGGAAAGCATTTTGCTGAGATGCAGAAGGCAAGAAACGCAGAATACGGAGACGCGGAGCTGTCCCAAGTGCCGCTGCCAGGCGTCTTTCCGCAGAAGGAGCGCCCCGGAGCGCACCGCAACCGGCACCGTCATCTCTGCGCAAAAAGCCAAAATATTTTCAAACCCACCAAAACTAATCCAAAAATATTTTCAAACCCGCCAAACTAGAAAACCAGACAGAAGTGATCAATACATTCGAAAAAACCTGACAAAACATGATCAAGCCCACCAAAGCTAATCCAAACACACCAAAAAACTGGGATAAACAGAATCAAAACAAATCAAAACAAATCTAAACCTTCTAAAAACCCGCCAAAATATTTCAAAACCCGTCTAAAGTAATCAAAACCTTCCGAATACCCGCCAAAACATTCCAAATACCCGCCAAAAGGAATCCAAACATTCCAAAACCTGCCAACACAATAAAAACAACTCAAGAGAATACAAAACATTCTAAAACCCAACCAAAACATTCCAAAAACCCACCTAAACATCATAAAAACAAATCAAAACCAACCAAAATATTCCAAAAACCCGCCAAAATGATTTAGACCCGCAAAACTCATCAAAACATTCTGAAAAGATGCCAAAACATTAGAAAACCAGCCTGAACTGATCAAAACATTCAAAAAAATTGGCAAAACATCATAAATACAAATCAAAACCAACCGAAACATTCCAAATACCCGCCAAAAGATTTTAAAACCCGCCAAAAGGAATCCAAACATTCCAAAACCTGCCAAGACAGTATAAACAACACAAGAGAAAACAAAACATTCTAAAACACCACCAAAACATTCCGAAAACCCGCCAAAACATCATCAAAACAATTCAAAACCAACCAAAAAATAAGAGGAACACGGCAACATATTGGCAAGCAAGAGACGGAGAACGCGGCACCTTCTAGGAGGCCAAGAAGGAAGCCGCACAACACCTGCACTGTGTCTGCAACTTTCAAACTGCTAGAAGCTAGTGGCTTGCCACTGGCCTGCCTCTTCAATTGCCATTAGCATTCCAATGGAAGCTATTCTTGGACAACTTTGCTCTGCTTGCTGCTAGTTCTGCCCCAGCCTACCATAGAGAACCTTGCTCTTGCCTTGAGGCTCTGAGATGCCAAGAACTTGTCAACTTCAAAGGGCGGGCCGGGCTACATCTACTCAGCTGCCACAGTTTCTCCTTGCTAGACCTAGTGGGAAAGCATTTTGCTGAGATGCAGAAGGCAAGAAACGCACAATACGGAGACGCGGAGCTGTCCCAAGTGCCGCTGCCAGGCGTCTTTCCGCAGAAGGAGCGCCCCGGAGCGCACCGCAACCGGCACCGTCATCTCTGCGCAAAAAGCCAAAATATTTTCAAACCCGCCAAAACTAATCCAAAAATATTTTCAAACCTGCCAAAATAGAAAACCTGACAGAAGTGATCAATACATTTGAAAAAACCTGACAAAACATGATCAAGCCCACCAAAGCTAATCCAAACACACCAAAAACTGGGCTAAACAGAATCAAAACAAATCAAAACAAATCTAAACCTCCTAAAAACCCGCCAAAATATTTCAAAACCCGTCAAAACTAATCAAAACCTTCCGAATACCCATTAAAAAACATTCCAAATACCCACCAAAAGATTTTAAAACCCGCCAAAATGAATCCAAACATTCCAAAACCTGCCAACACAATAAAAACAACTCAAGAGAATACAAAACATTCTAAAACCCAACCAAAACATTCTGAAAACCCACCAAAACATCATAAAAACAAATCAAAACCAACCAAAACATTCCAAAAACCCGACAAAATAGTTTAGAACCCGCCAAAACTGATCAAAACATTCTGAAAAGATGCCAAAATACTAGAAAACCAGTCTGAAGTGATCGAAACTTTCAATAACTTGCCAAAACATAATCAAAACAAATGAAAGCAAACCAAAACATTCCAAATACCCGCCAAAATATTTTAAAACCCGCCAAAAGGAATGCAAACATTCCAAAACCTGCCAAGACAATAAAAACAATACAAGAGAAAACAAAACATTCTAAAACACCACCAAAACATTCCGAAAACCTGCCAAAACATCATAAAAACAAATCAAAACCAACCAAAAAATAAGAGGAACACGGCAACATATTGGCAAGCAAGAGACGGAGAGTGCGGCACCTTCTAGGAGGCCAAGAAGGAAGCCGCACAACACCTGCACTGTGTCTGCAACTTTCAAACTGCTAGAAGCTAGTGGCTTGCCACTGGCCTGCCTCTTCAATTGCCATTAGCATTCCAATGGAAGCTATTCTTGGACAACTTTGCTCTGCTTGCTGCTAGTTCTGCCCCAGACTACCATAGATAACCTTGCTCTTCCCTTGAGGCTCTGAGATGCCAAGAACTTGTCATCTTCAAAGGGCGGGCCGGGCTACATCTACTCAGCTGCCACAGTTTCTCCTTGCTAGACCTAGTGGAAAAGCATTTTGCTGAGATGCAGAAGGCAAGAAAAGCACAATACGGAGACGCGGAGCTGTCCCAAGTGCCGCTGCCAGGCGTCTTTCCGCAGAAGGAGCGCCCCGGAGCGCACCGCAACCGGCACCGTCATCTCTGCGCAAAAAGCCAAAATATTTTCAAACCCGCCAAAACTAATCCAAAAATATTTTCAAACCCGCCAAAATAGAAAACCAGACAGAGGTGATCAATACATTCGAAAAAACCTGACAAAACATGATCAAGCCCACCAAAGCTAATCCAAACACACCAAAAACTGGGCTAAACAGAATCAAAACAAATCAAAACAAATCTAAACCTTCTAAAAACCCGCCAAAATATTTCAAAACCCGTCAAAACTAATCAAAACCTTCCGAATACCCATTAAAAAACATTCCAAATACCCGCCAAAAGATTTTAAAACCCGCCAAAATGAATCCAAACATTCCAAAACCTGCCAACACAATAAAAACAACTCAAGAGAATACAAAACATTCTAAAACCCAACCAAAACATTCTGAAAACCCACCAAAACATCATAAAAACAAATCAAAACCAACCAAAACATTCCAAAAACCCGACAAAATAGTTTAGAACCCGCCAAAACTGATCAAAACATTCTGAAAAGATGCCAAAATACTAGAAAACCAGTCTGAAGTGATCGAAACTTTCAATAACTTGCCAAAACATAATCAAAACAAATGAAAGCAAACCAAAACATTCCAAATACCCGCCAAAATATTTTAAAACCCGCCAAAAGGAATCCAAACATTCCAAAACCTGCCAAGACAATATAAACAACACAAGAGAAAACAAAACATTCTAAAACACCACCAAAACATTCCGAAAACCCGCCAAAACATCATCAAAACAATTCAAAACCAACCAAAAAATAAGAGGAACACGGCAACATATTGGCAAGCAAGAGACGGAGAACGCGGCACCTTCTAGGAGGCCAAGAAGGAAGCCGCACAACACCTGCACTGTGTCTGCAACTTTCAAACTGCTAGAAGCTAGTGGCTTGCCACTGGCCTGCCTCTTCAATTGCCATTAGCATTCCAATGGAAGCTATTCTTGGACAACTTTGCTCTGCTTGCTGCTAGTTCTGCCCCAGCCTACCATAGAGAACCTTGCTCTTGCCTTGAGGCTCTGAGATGCCAAGAACTTGTCAACTTCAAAGGGCGGGCCGGGCTACATCTACTCAGCTGCCACAGTTTCTCCTTGCTAGACCTAGTGGGAAAGCATTTTGCTGAGATGCAGAAGGCAAGAAACGCACAATACGGAGACGCGGAGCTGTCCCAAGTGCCGCTGCCAGGCGTCTTTCCGCAGAAGGAGCGCCCCGGAGCGCACCGCAACCGGCACCGTCATCTCTGCGCAAAAAGCCAAAATATTTTCAAACCCGCCAAAACTAATCCAAAAATATTTTCAAACCCGCCAAAATAGAAAACCTGACAGAAGTGATCAATACATTCGAAAAAACCTGACAAAACATGATAAAGCCCACCAAAGCTAATCCAAACACACCAAAAACTGGGCTAAACAGAATCAAAACAAATCAAAACAAATCCAAACCTCCTAAAAACCCGCCAAAATATTTCAAAACCCGTCAAAACTAATCAAAACCTTCCGAATACCCGCCAAAAGATTTTAAAACCCGCCAAAAAGAATCCAAACATTCCAAAACCTGCCAACACAATAAAAACAACTCAAGAGAATACAAAACATTCTAAAACCCAACCAAAACATTCCGAAAACCCACCTAAACATCATAAAAACAAATCAAAACCAACCGAAACATTCTGAAAACCCGCCAAAATGATTTAGACCCGCAAAACTCATCAAAACATTCTGAAAAGATGCCAAAACATTAGAAAACCAGCCTGAACGGATCAAAACATTCAAAAAAATTGGCAAAACATCATAAAAACAAATCAAAACCAACCAAAACATTCCAAAAACCAGCCAAAATATTCCGAAATCCGGCCAAAACATCATAAAAACAAATCAAAACCAACCAAAACATTCCAAAAACCCAACAAAATAGTTTAGAACCCGCCAAAACTGATCAAAACATTCTGAAAAGATGCCAAAATACTATCAAACCACTAAGAAGTGATCAAAACATTCAATAACTTGCCAAAACATAATCAAAACAAATGAAAGCAAACCAAAACATTCCAAATACCCGCCAAAAGATTTTAAAACCCGCCAAAAGGAATCCAAACATTCCAAAACCTGCCAAGACAATATAAACAACACAAGAGAAAACAAAACATTCTAAAACACCACCAAAACATTCCGAAAACCCGCCAAAACATCATCAAAACAATTCAAAACCAACCAAAAAATAAGAGGAACACGGCAACATATTGGCAAGCAAGAGACGGAGAACGCGGCACCTTCTAGGAGGCCAAGAAGGAAGCCGCACAACACCTGCACTGTGTCTGCAACTTTCAAACTGCTAGAAGCTAGTGGCTTGCCACTGGCCTGCCTCTTCAATTGCCATTAGCATTCCAATGGAAGCTATTCTTGGACAACTTTGCTCTGCTTGCTGCTAGTTCTGCCCCAGCCTACCATAGAGAACCTTGCTCTTGCCTTGAGGCTCTGAGATGCAAAGAACTTGTCAACTTCAAAGGGCGGGCCGGGCTACATCTACTCAGCTGCCACAGTTTCTCCTTGCTAGACCTAGTGGGAAAGCATTTTGCTGAGATGCAGAAGGCAAGAAACGCACAATACGGAGACGCGGAGCTGTCCCAAGTGCCGCTGCCAGGCGTCTTTCCGCAGAAGGAGCGCCCCGGAGCGCACCGCAACCGGCACCGTCATCTCTGCGCAAAGAGCCAAAATATTTTAAAACCCGCCAAAACTAATCCAAAAATATTTTCAAACCCGCCAAAATAGAAAACCAGACAGAGGTGATCAATACATTCGAAAAAACCTGACAAAACATGATCAAGCCCACCAAAGCTAATCCAAACACACCAAAAAACTGGGATAAACAGAATCAAAACAAATCAAAACAAATCTAAACCTTCTAAAAACCCGCCAAAATATTTCAAAACCCGTCTAAAGTAATCAAAACCTTCCGAATACCCGCCAAAACATTCCAAATACCCGCCAAAAGGAATCCAAACATTCCAAAACCTGCCAACACAATAAAAACAACTCAAGAGAATACAAAACATTCTAAAACCCAACCAAAACATTCCAAAAACCCACCTAAACATCATAAAAACAAATCAAAACCAACCAAAATATTCCAAAAACCCGCCAAAATGATTTAGACCCGCAAAACTCATCAAAACATTCTGAAAAGATGCCAAAACATTAGAAAACCAGCCTGAACTGATCAAAACATTCAAAAAAATTGGCAAAACATCATAAAAACAAATCAAAACCAACCGAAACATTCCAAATACCCGCCAAAAGATTTTAAAACCCGCCAAAAGGAATCCAAACATTCCAAAACCTGCCAAGACAATATAAACAACACAAGAGAAAACAAAACATTCTAAAACACCACCAAAACATTCCGAAAACCCGCCAAAACATCATAAAAACAATTCAAAACCAACCAAAAAATAAGAGGAACACGGCAACATATTGGCAAGCAAGAGACAGAGAACGCGGCACCTTCTAGGAGGCCAAGAAGGAAGCCGCACAACACCTGCACTGTGTCTGCAACTTTCAAACTGCTAGAAGCTAGTGGCTTGCCACTGGCCTGCCTCTTCAATTGCCATTAGCATTCCAATGGAAGCTATTCTTGGACAACTTTGCTCTGCTTGCTGCTAGTTCTGCCCCAGCCTACCATAGAGAACCTTGCTCTTGCCTTGAGGCTCTGAGATGCCAAGAACTTGTCAACTTCAAAGGGCGGGCCGGGCTACATCTACTCAGCTGCCACAGTTTCTCCTTGCTAGACCTAGTGGGAAAGCATTTTGCTGAGATGCAGAAGGCAAGAAACGCAGAATACGGAGACGCGGAGCTGTCCCAAGTGCCGCTGCCAGGCGTCTTTCCGCAGAAGGAGCGCCCCGGAGCGCACCGCAACCGGCACCGTCATCTCTGCGCAAAAAGCCAAAATATTTTCAAACCCGCCAAAACTAATCCAAAAATATTTTCAAACCCGCCAAAATAGAAAACCTGACAGAAGTGATCAATACATTCGAAAAAACCTGACAAAACATGATAAAGCCCACCAAAGCTAATCCAAACACACCAAAAACTGGGCTAAACAGAATCAAAACAAATCAAAACAAATCCAAACCTCCTAAAAACCCGCCAAAATATTTCAAAACCCGTCAAAACTAATCAAAACCTTCCGAATACCCGCCAAAAGATTTTAAAACCCGCCAAAAAGAATCCAAACATTCCAAAACCTGCCAACACAATAAAAACAACTCAAGAGAATACAAAACATTCTAAAACCCAACCAAAACATTCCGAAAACCCACCTAAACATCATAAAAACAAATCAAAACCAACCGAAACATTCTGAAAACCCGCCAAAATGATTTAGACCCGCAAAACTCATCAAAACATTCTGAAAAGATGCCAAAACATTAGAAAACCAGCCTGAACGGATCAAAACATTCAAAAAAATTGGCAAAACATCATAAAAACAAATCAAAACCAACCAAAACATTCCAAAAACCAGCCAAAATATTCCGAAATCCGGCCAAAACATCATAAAAACAAATCAAAACCAACCAAAACATTCCAAAAACCCAACAAAATAGTTTAGAACCCGCCAAAACTGATCAAAACATTCTGAAAAGATGCCAAAATACTAGAAAACCAGTCTGAAGTGATCGAAACTTTCAATAACTTGCCAAAACATAATCAAAACAAATGAAAGCAAACCAAAACATTCCAAATACCCGCCAAAAGATTTTAAAACCCGCCAAAAGGAATCCAAACATTCCAAAACCTGCCAAGACAATATAAACAACACAAGAGAAAACAAAACATTCTAAAACACCACCAAAACATTCCGAAAACCCGCCAAAACATCATCAAAACAATTCAAAACCAACCAAAAAATAAGAGGAACACGGCAACATATTGGCAAGCAAGAGACGGAGAACGCGGCACCTTCTAGGAGGCCAAGAAGGAAGCCGCACAACACCTGCACTGTGTCTGCAACTTTCAAACTGCTAGAAGCTAGTGGCTTGCCACTGGCCTGCCTCTTCAATTGCCATTAGCATTCCAATGGAAGCTATTCTTGGACAACTTTGCTCTGCTTGCTGCTAGTTCTGCCCCAGCCTACCATAGAGAACCTTGCTCTTGCCTTGAGGCTCTGAGATGCAAAGAACTTGTCAACTTCAAAGGGCGGGCCGGGCTACATCTACTCAGCTGCCACAGTTTCTCCTTGCTAGACCTAGTGGGAAAGCATTTTGCTGAGATGCAGAAGGCAAGAAACGCAGAATACGGAGACGCGGAGCTGTCCCAAGTGCCGCTGCCAGGCGTCTTTCCGCAGAAGGAGCGCCCCGGAGCGCACCGCAACCGGCACCGTCATCTCTGCGCAAAGAGCCAAAATATTTTAAAACCCGCCAAAACTAATCCAAAAATATTTTCAAACCCGCCAAAATAGAAAACCAGACAGAAGTCATCAATACATTCAAAAAAACCTGACAAAACATGATCAAGCCCACCAAAGCTAATCCAAACACACCAAAAACTGGGCTAAACAGAATCAAAACAAATCAAAACAAATCTAAAACTACTAAAAACCCGCCAAAATATTTCAAAACCCGTCAAAACTAATCAAAACCTTCCGAATACCCATTAAAAAACATTCCAAATACCCGCCAAAAGATTTTAAAACCCGCCAAAAGGAATCCAAACATTCCAAAACCTGCCAACACAATAAAAACAACTCAAGAGAATACAAAACATTCTAAAACCCAACCAAAACATTCCGAAAACCCACCTAAACATCATAAAAACAAATCAAAACCAACCAAAACATTCTGAAAACCCGCCAAAATGATTTAGACCCGCAAAACTCATCAAAACATTCTGAAAAGATGCAAAAACATTAGAAAATCAGCCTGAACTGATCAAAACATTCAAAAAATTTGGCAAAACATCATAAAAACAAATCAAAACCAACCGAAACATTCCAAAAACCAGCCAAAATATTCTGAAATCCGGCCAAAACATCATAAAAACAAATCAAAACCAACCGAAACATTCCAAAAACCCAACAAAATAGTTTAGAACCCGCCAAAACTGATCAAAACATTCTGAAAAGATGCCAAAATACTAGAAAACCAGTCTGAAGTGATCGAAACTTTCAATAACTTGCCAAAACATAATCAAAACAAATGAAAGCAAACCAAAACATTCCAAATACCCGCCAAAATATTCCAAATACCGGCCAAAAGGAATCCAAACATTCCAAAACCTGCCAAGACAATATAAACAACACAAGAGAAAACAAAACATTCTAAAACACCACCAAAACATTCCGAAAACCCGCCAAAACATCATAAAAACAATTCAAAACCAACCAAAAAATAAGAGGAACACGGCAACATATTGGCAAGCAAGAGACGGAGAACGCGGCACCTTCTAGGAGGCCAAGAAGGAAGCCGCACAACACCTGCACTGTGTCTGCAACTTTCAAACTGCTAGAAGCTAGTGGCTTGCCACTGGCCTGCCTCTTCAATTGCCATTAGCATTCCAATGGAAGCTATTCTTGGACAACTTTGCTGTGCTTGCTGCTAGTTCTGCCCCAGCCTACCATAGAGAACCTTGCTCTTGCCTTGAGGCTCTGAGATGCCAAGAACTTGTCAACTTCAAAGGGCGGGCCGGGCTACATCTACTCAGCTGCCACAGTTTCTCCTTGCTAGACCTAGTGGGAAAGCATTTTGCTGAGATGCAGAAGGCAAGAAACGCACAATACGGAGACGCGGAGCTGTCCCAAGTGCCGCTGCCAGGCGTCTTTCCGCAGAAGGAGCGCCCCGGAGCGCACCGCAACCGGCACCGTCATCTCTGCGCAAAAAGCCAAAATATTTTCAAACCCGCCAAAACTCATCCAAAAATATTTTCAAACCCGCCAAACTAGAAAACCAGACAGAAGTGATCAATACATTCGAAAAAACCTGACAAAACATGATCAAGCCCACCAAAGCTAATCCAAACACACCAAAAAACTGGGATAAACAGAATCAAAACAAATCAAAACAAATCTAAACCTTCTAAAAACCCGCCAAAATATTTCAAAACCCGTCTAAAGTAATCAAAACCTTCCGAATACCCGCCAAAACATTCCAAATACCCGCCAAAAGGAATCCAAACATTCCAAAACCTGCCAACACAATAAAAACAACTCAAGAGAATACAAAACATTCTAAAACCCAACCAAAACATTCCGAAAACCCACCTAAACATCATAAAAACAAATCAAAACCAACCAAAATATTCCAAAAACCCGCCAAAATGATTTAGACCCGCAAAACTCATCAAAACATTCTGAAAAGATGCCAAAACATTAGAAAACCAGCCTGAACTGATCAAAACATTCAAAAAAATTGGCAAAACATCATAAAAACAAATCAAAACCAACCGAAACATTCCAAATACCCGCCAAAAGATTTTAAAACCCGCCAAAAGGAATCCAAACATTCCAAAACCTGCCAAGACAGTATAAACAACACAAGAGAAAACAAAACATTCTAAAACACCACCAAAACATTCCGAAAACCCGCCAAAACATCATCAAAACAATTCAAAACCAACCAAAAAATAAGAGGAACACGGCAACATATTGGCAAGCAAGAGACGGAGAACGCGGCACCTTCTAGGAGGCCAAGAAGGAAGCCGCACAACACCTGCACTGTGTCTGCAACTTTCAAACTGCTAGAAGCTAGTGGCTTGCCACTGGCCTGCCTCTTCAATTGCCATTAGCATTCCAATGGAAGCTATTCTTGGACAACTTTGCTCTGCTTGCTGCTAGTTCTGCCCCAGCCTACCATAGATAACCTTGCCCTTCCCTTGAGGCTCTGAGATGCCAAGAACTTGTCAACTTCAAAGGGCGGGCCGGGCTACATCTACTCAGCTGCCACAGTTTCTCCTTGCTAGACCTAGTGGGAAAGCATTTTGCTGAGATGCAGAAGGCAAGAAACGCAGAATACGGAGACGCGGAGCTGTCCCAAGTGCCGCTGCCAGGCGTCTTTCCGCAGAAGGAGCGCCCCGGAGCGCACCGCAACCGGCACTGTCATCTCTGCGCAAAAAGCCAAAATATTTTCAAACCCGCCAAAACTAATCCAAAAATATTTTGAAACCTGCCAAAATAGAAAACCTGACAGAAGTGATCAATACATTTGAAAAAACCTGACAAAACATGATCAAGCCCACCAAAGCTAATCCAAACACACCAAAAACTGGGCTAAACAGAATCAAAACAAATCAAAACAAATCTAAACCTCCTAAAAACCCGCCAAAATATTTCAAAACCCGTCAAAACTAATCAAAACCTTCCGAATACCCATTAAAAAACATTCCAAATACCCACCAAAAGATTTTAAAACCCGCCAAAATGAATCCAAACATTCCAAAACCCGCCAACACAATAAAAACAACTCAAGAGAATACAAAACATTCTAAAACCCAACCAAAACATTCCAAAAACCCACCTAAACATCATAAAAACAAATCAAAACCAACCAAAATATTCCAAAAACCCGCCAAAATGATTTAGACCCGCAAAACTCATCAAAACATTCTGAAAAGATGCCAAAACATTAGAAAACCAGCCTGAACTGATCAAAACATTCAAAAAAATTGGCAAAACATCATAAAAACAAATCAAAACCAACCGAAACATTCCAAATACCCGCCAAAAGATTTTAAAACCCGCCAAAAGGAATCCAAACATTCCAAAACCTGCCAAGACAGTATAAACAACACAAGAGAAAACAAAACATTCTAAAACACCACCAAAACATTCCGAAAACCTGCCAAAACATCATAAAAACAAATCAAAACCAACCAAAAAATAAGAGGAACACGGCAACATATTGGCAAGCAAGAGACGGAGAGTGCGGCACCTTCTAGGAGGCCAAGAAGGAAGCCGCACAACACCTGCACTGTGTCTGCAACTTTCAAACTGCTAGAAGCTAGTGGCTTGCCACTGGCCTGCCTCTTCAATTGCCATTAGCATTCCAATGGAAGCTATTCTTGGACAACTTTGCTCTGCTTGCTGCTAGTTCTGCCCCAGACTACCATAGATAACTTTGCTCTTCCCTTGAGGCTCTGAGATGCCAAGAACTTGTCATCTTCAAAGGGCGGGCCGGGCTACATCTACTCAGCTGCCACAGTTTCTCCTTGCTAGACCTAGTGGAAAAGCATTTTGCTGAGATGCAGAAGGCAAGAAAAGCACAATACGGAGACGCGGAGCTGTCCCAAGTGCCGCTGCCAGGCGTCTTTCCGCAGAAGGAGCGCCCCGGAGCGCACCGCAACCGGCACTGTCATCTCTGCGCAAAAAGCCAAAATATTTTCAAACCCGCCAAAACTAATCCAAAAATATTTTGAAACCTGCCAAAATAGAAAACCTGACAGAAGTGATCAATACATTTGAAAAAACCTGACAAAACATGATCAAGCCCACCAAAGCTAATCCAAACACACCAAAAACTGGGCTAAACAGAATCAAAACAAATCAAAACAAATCTAAACCTCCTAAAAACCCGCCAAAATATTTCAAAACCCGTCAAAACTAATCAAAACCTTCCGAATACCCATTAAAAAACATTCCAAATACCCACCAAAAGATTTTAAAACCCGCCAAAATGAATCCAAACATTCCAAAACCCGCCAACACAATAAAAACAACTCAAGAGAATACAAAACATTCTAAAACCCAACCAAAACATTCCAAAAACCCACCTAAACATCATAAAAACAAATCAAAACCAACCAAAATATTCCAAAAACCCGCCAAAATGATTTAGACCCGCAAAACTCATCAAAACATTCTGAAAAGATGCCAAAACATTAGAAAACCAGCCTGAACTGATCAAAACATTCAAAAAAATTGGCAAAACATCATAAAAACAAATCAAAACCAACCGAAACATTCCAAATACCCGCCAAAAGATTTTAAAACCCGCCAAAAGGAATCCAAACATTCCAAAACCTGCCAAGACAGTATAAACAACACAAGAGAAAACAAAACATTCTAAAACACCACCAAAACATTCCGAAAACCTGCCAAAACATCATAAAAACAAATCAAAACCAACCAAAAAATAAGAGGAACACGGCAACATATTGGCAAGCAAGAGACGGAGAGTGCGGCACCTTCTAGGAGGCCAAGAAGGAAGCCGCACAACTCCTGCACTGTGTCTGCAACTTTCAAACTGCTAGAAGCTAGTGGCTTGCCACTGGCCTGCCTCTTCAATTGCCATTAGCATTCCAATGGAAGCTATTCTTGGACAACTTTGCTCTGCTTGCTGCTAGTTCTGCCCCAGACTACCATAGATAACTTTGCTCTTCCCTTGAGGCTCTGAGATGCCAAGAACTTGTCATCTTCAAAGGGCGGGCCGGGCTACATCTACTCAGCTGCCACAGTTTCTCCTTGCTAGACCTAGTGGAAAAGCATTTTGCTGAGATGCAGAAGGCAAGAAAAGCACAATACGGAGACGCGGAGCTGTCCCAAGTGCCGCTGCCAGGCGTCTTTCCGCAGAAGGAGCGCCCCGGAGCGCACCGCAACCGGCACCGTCATCTCTGCGCAAAAAGCCAAAATATTTTCAAACCCGCCAAAACTAATCCAAAAATATTTTCAAACCCGCCAAAATAGAAAACCAGACAGAGGTGATCAATACATTCGAAAAAACCTGACAAAACATGATCAAGCCCACCAAAGCTAATCCAAACACACCAAAAACTGGGCTAAACAGAATCAAAACAAATCAAAACAAATCTAAACCTTCTAAAAACCCGCCAAAATATTTCAAAACCCGTCAAAACTAATCAAAACCTTCCGAATACCCATTAAAAAACATTCCAAATACCCGCCAAAAGATTTTAAAACCCGCCAAAATGAATCCAAACATTCCAAAACCTGCCAACACAATAAAAACAACTCAAGAGAATACAAAACATTCTAAAACCCAACCAAAACATTCTGAAAACCCACCAAAACATCATAAAAACAAATCAAAACCAACCGAAACATTCCAAAAACCCGACAAAATAGTTTAGAACCCGCCAAAACTGATCAAAACATTCTGAAAAGATGCCAAAATACTAGAAAACCAGTCTGAAGTGATCGAAACTTTCAATAACTTGCCAAAACATAATCAAAACAAATGAAAGCAAACCAAAACATTCCAAATACCCGCCAAAATATTTTAAAACCCGCCAAAAGGAATGCAAACATTCCAAAACCTGCCAAGACAATATAAACAACACAAGAGAAAACAAAACATTCTAAAACACCACCAAAACATTCCGAAAACCCGCCAAAACATCATAAAAACAATTCAAAACCAACCAAAAAATAAGAGGAACACGGCAACATATTGGCAAGCAAGAGACGGAGAACGCGGCACCTTCTAGGAGGCCAAGAAGGAAGCCGCACAACACCTGCACTGTGTCTGCAACTTTCAAACTGCTAGAAGCTAGTGGCTTGCCACTGGCCTGCCTCTTCAATTGCCATTAGCATTCCAATGGAAGCTATTCTTGGACAACTTTGCTCTGCTTGCTGCTAGTTCTGCCCCAGCCTACCATAGAGAACCTTGCTCTTGCCTTGAGGCTCTGAGATGCCAAGAACTTGTCAACTTCAAAGGGCGGGCCGGGCTACATCTACTCAGCTGCCACAGTTTCTCCTTGCTAGACCTAGTGGGAAAGCATTTTGCTGAGATGCAGAAGGCAAGAAACGCACAATACGGAGACGCGGAGCTGTCCCAAGTGCCGCTGCCAGGCGTCTTTCCGCAGAAGGAGCGCCCCGGAGCGCACCGCAACCGGCACCGTCATCTCTGCGCAAAAAGCCAAAATATTTTCAAACCCGCCAAAACTCATCCAAAAATATTTTCAAACCCGCCAAACTAGAAAACCAGACAGAAGTGATCAATACATTCGAAAAAACCTGACAAAACATGATCAAGCCCACCAAAGCTAATCCAAACACACCAAAAAACTGGGATAAACAGAATCAAAACAAATCAAAACAAATCTAAACCTTCTAAAAACCCGCCAAAATATTTCAAAACCCGTCTAAAGTAATCAAAACCTTCCGAATACCCGCCAAAACATTCCAAATACCCGCCAAAAGGAATCCAAACATTCCAAAACCTGCCAACACAATAAAAACAACTCAAGAGAATACAAAACATTCTAAAACCCAACCAAAACATTCCAAAAACCCACCTAAACATCATAAAAACAAATCAAAACCAACCAAAACATTCTGAAAACCCGCCAAAATGATTTAGACCCGCAAAACTCATCAAAACATTCTGAAAAGATGCCAAAACATTAGAAAACCAGCCAGAACTGATCAAAACATTCAAAAAAATTGGCAAAACATCATAAAAACAAATCAACACCAACCGAAACATTCCAAAAACCAGCCAAAATATTCCGAAATCCGGCCAAAACATCATAAAAACAAATCAAAACCAACCGAAACATTCCAAAAACCCGACAAAATAGTTTAGAACCCGCCAAAACTGATCAAAACATTCTGAAAAGATGCCAAAATACTATCAAACCACTAAGAAGTGATCAAAACATTCAATAACTTGCCAAAACATAATCAAAACAAATGAAAGCAAACCAAAACATTCCAAATACCCGCCAAAAGATTTTAAAACCCGCCAAAAGGAATCCAAACATTCCAAAACCTGCCAAGACAATATAAACAACACAAGAGAAAACAAAACATTCTAAAACACCACCAAAACATTCCGAAAACCCGCCAAAACATCATAAAAACAATTCAAAACCAACCAAAAAATAAGAGGAACACGGCAACATATTGGCAAGCAAGAGACGGAGAACGCGGCACCTTCTAGGAGGCCAAGAAGGAAGCCGCACAACACCTGCACTGTGTCTGCAACTTTCAAACTGCTAGAAGCTAGTGGCTTGCCACTGGCCTGCCTCTTCAATTGCCATTAGCATTCCAATGGAAGCTATTCTTGGACAACTTTGCTCTGCTTGCTGCTAGTTCTGCCCCAGCCTACCATAGAGAACCTTGCTCTTGCCTTGAGGCTCTGAGATGCAAAGAACTTGTCAACTTCAAAGGGCGGGCCGGGCTACATCTACTCAGCTGCCACAGTTTCTCCTTGCTAGACCTAGTGGGAAAGCATTTTGCTGAGATGCAGAAGGCAAGAAACGCAGAATACGGAGACGCGGAGCTGTCCCAAGTGCCGCTGCCAGGCGTCTTTCCGCAGAAGGAGCGCCCCGGAGCGCACCGCAACCGGCACCGTCATCTCTGCGCAAAGAGCCAAAATATTTTAAAACCCGCCAAAACTAATCCAAAAATATTTTCAAACCCGCCAAAATAGAAAACCAGACAGAAGTCATCAATACATTCGAAAAAACCTGACAAAACATGATCAAGCCCACCAAAGCTAATCCAAACACACCAAAAACTGGGCTAAACAGAATCAAAACAAATCAAAACAAATCTAAAACTTCTAAAAACCCGCCAAAATATTTCAAAACCCGTCAAAACTAATCAAAACCTTCCGAATACCCATTAAAAAACATTCCAAATACCCGCCAAAAGATTTTAAAACCCGCCAAAGCTAATCCAAACATTCCAAAACCTGCCAACACAATAAAAACAACTCAAGAGAATACAAAACATTCTAAAACCCAACCAAAACATTCCGAAAACCCACCTAAACATCATAAAAACAAATCAAAACCAACCGAAACATTCTGAAAACCCGCCAAAATGATTTAGACCCGCAAAACTCATCAAAACATTCTGAAAAGATGCCAAAACATTAGAAAATCAGCCTGAACTGATCAAAACATTCAAAAAACTTGGCAAAACATCATAAAAACAAATCAAAACCAACCGAAACATTCCAAAAACCAGCCAAAATATTCTGAAATCCGGCCAAAACATAATAAAAACAAATCAAAACCAACCGAAACATTCCAAAAACCCAACGAAATAGTTTAGAACCCGCCAAAACTGATCAAAACATTCTGAAAAGATGCCAAAATACTAGAAAACCAGTCTGAAGTGATCGAAACTTTCAATAACTTGCCAAAACATAATCAAAACAAATGAAAGCAAACCAAAACATTCCAAATACCCACCAAAATATTCGAAATACCGGCCAAAAGGAATCCAAACATTCCAAAACCTGCCAAGACAATATAAACAACACAAGAGAAAACAAAACATTCTAAAACACCACCAAAACATTCCGAAAACCCGCCAAAACATCATAAAAACAATTCAAAACCAACCAAAAAATAAGAGGAACACGGCAACATATTGGCAAGCAAGAGACGGAGAACGCGGCACCTTCTAGGAGGCCAAGAAGGAAGCCGCACAACACCTGCACTGTGTCTGCAACTTTCAAACTGCTAGAAGCTAGTGGCTTGCCACTGGCCTGCCTCTTCAATTGCCATTAGCATTCCAATGGAAGCTATTCTTGGACAACTTTGCTCTGCTTGCTGCTAGTTCTGCCCCAGCCTACCATAGAGAACCTTGCTCTTGCCTTGAGGCTCTGAGATGCAAAGAACTTGTCAACTTCAAAGGGCGGGCCGGGCTACATCTACTCAGCTGCCACAGTTTCTCCTTGCTAGACCTAGTGGGAAAGCATTTTGCTGAGATGCAGAAGGCAAGAAACGCAGAATACGGAGACGCGGAGCTGTCCCAAGTGCCGCTGCCAGGCGTCTTTCCGCAGAAGGAGCGCCCCGGAGCGCACCGCAACCGGCACCGTCATCTCTGCGCAAAGAGCCAAAATATTTTAAAACCCGCCAAAACTAATCCAAAAATATTTTCAAACCCGCCAAAATAGAAAACCAGACAGAAGTCATCAATACATTCGAAAAAACCTGACAAAACATGATCAAGCCCACCAAAGCTAATCCAAACACACCAAAAACTGGGCTAAACAGAATCAAAACAAATCAAAACAAATCTAAAACTTCTAAAAACCCGCCAAAATATTTCAAAACCCGTCAAAACTAATCAAAACCTTCCGAATACCCATTAAAAAACATTCCAAATACCCGCCAAAAGATTTTAAAACCCGCCAAAGCTAATCCAAACATTCCAAAACCTGCCAACACAATAAAAACAACTCAAGAGAATACAAAACATTCTAAAACCCAACCAAAACATTCCGAAAACCCACCTAAACATCATAAAAACAAATCAAAACCAACCGAAACATTCTGAAAACCCGCCAAAATGATTTAGACCCGCAAAACTCATCAAAACATTCTGAAAAGATGCCAAAACTTTAGAAAATCAGCCTGAACTGATCAAAACATTCAAAAAACTTGGCAAAACATCATAAAAACAAATCAAAACCAACCGAAACATTCCAAAAACCCGACAAAATAGTTTAGAACCCGCCAAAACTGATCAAAACATTCTGAAAAGATGCCAAAATACTAGAAAACCAGTCTGAAGTGATCGAAACTTTCAATAACTTGCCAAAACATCATCAAAACAAATGAAAGCAAACCAAAACATTCCAAATACCCGCCAAAATATTCCAAATACCGGCCAAAAGGAATCCAAACATTCCAAAACCTGCCAACACAATAAAAACAACTCAAGAGAATACAAAACATTCTAAAACTCAACCAAAACATTCTGAAAACCCGCCAAAACATCATAAAAACAATTCAAAACCAACCAAAAAATAAGAGGAACACGGCAACATATTGGCAAGCAAGAGACGGAGAGTGCGGCACCTTCTAGGAGGCCAAGAAGGAAGCCGCACAACACCTGCACTGTGTCTGCAACTTTCAAACTGCTAGAAGCTAGTGGCTTGCCACTGGCCTGCCTCTTCAATTGCCATTAGCATTCCAATGGAAGCTATTCTTGGACAACTTTGCTCTGCTTGCTGCTAGTTCTGCCCCAGCCTACCATAGAGAACCTTGCTCTTCCCTTGAGGCTCTGAGATGCCAAGAACTTGTCTATTTCAAAGGGCGGGCCGGGCTACATCTACTCAGCTGGCACAGTTTCTCCTTGCTAGACCTAGTGGGAAAGCATTTTGCTGAGATGCAGAAGGCAAGAAACGCAGAATACGGAGACGCGGAGCTGTCCCAAGTGCCGCTGCCAGGCGTCTTTCCGCAGAAGGAGCGCCCCGGAGCGCACCGCAACCGGCACCGTCATCTCTGCGCAAAGAGCCAAAATATTTTAAAACCCGCCAAAACTAATCCAAAAATATTTTCAAACGCGCCAAAATAGAAAACCAGACAGAAGTGATCAATACATTCGAAAAAACCTGACAAAACATGATCAAGCCCACCAAAGCTAATCCAAACACACCAAAAACTGGGCTAAACAGAATCAAAACAAATCAAAACAAATCCAAACCTCCTAAAAACCCGCCAAAATATTTCAAAACCCGTCAAAACTAATCAAAACCTTCCGAATACCCATTAAAAAACATTCCAAATACCCGCCAAAAGATTTTAAAACCCGCCAAAATGAATCCAAACATTCCAAAACCTGCCAACACAATAAAAACAACTCAAGAGAATACAAAACATTCTAAAACCCAACCAAAACATTCCGAAAACCCACCTAAACATCATCAAAACAAATCAAAACCAACCAAAACATTCTGAAAACCCGCCAAAATGATTTAGACCCGCAAAACTCATCAAAACATTCTGAAAAGATGCCAAAACATTAGAAAATCAGCCTGAACTGATCAAAACATTCAAAAAACTTGGCAAAACATCATAAAAACAAATCAAAACCAACCGAAACATTCCAAAAACCAGCCAAAATATTCTGAAATCCGGCCAAAACATAATAAAAACAAATCAAAACCAACCGAAACATTCCAAAAACCCAACAAAATAGTTTAGAACCCGCCAAAACTGATCAAAACATTCTGAAAAGATGCCAAAATACTAGAAAACCAGTCTGAAGTGATCGAAACTTTCAATAACTTGCCAAAACATAATCAAAACAAATGAAAGCAAACCAAAACATTCCAAATACCCGCCAAAATATTTTAAAACCCGCCAAAAGGAATCCAAATGTTCCAAAACCTGCCAAGACAAGATAAACAACACAAGAGAAAACAAAACATTCTAAAACACCACCAAAACATTCCGAAAACCCGCCAAAACATCATAAAAACAATTCAAAACCAACCAAAAAATAAGAGGAACACGGCAACATATTGGCAAGCAAGAGACGGAGAACGCGGCACCTTCTAGGAGGCCAAGAAGGAAGCCGCACAACACCTGCACTGTGTCTGCAACTTTCAAACTGCTAGAAGCTAGTGGCTTGCCACTGGCCTGCCTCTTCAATTGCCATTAGCATTCCAATGGAAGCTATTCTTGGAGAACTTTGCTCTGCTTGCTAGTTCTGCCCCAGCCTACCATAGAGAACCTTGCTCTTGCCTTGAGGCTCTGAGATGCCAAGAACTTGTCAACTTCAAAGGGCGGGCCGGGCTACATCTACTCAGCTGCCACAGTTTCTCCTTGCTAGACCTAGTGGGAAAGCATTTTGCTGAGATGCAGAAGGCAAGAAACGCAGAATACGGAGACGCGGAGCTGTCCCAAGTGCCGCTGCCAGGCGTCTTTCCGCAGAAGGAGCGCCCCGGAGCGCACCGCAACCGGCACCGTCATCTCTGCGCAAAAAGCCAAAATATTTTCAAACCCGCCAAAACTAATCCAAAAATATTTTCAAACCCGCCAAACTAGAAAACCAGACAGAAGTGATCAATACATTCGAAAAAACCTGACAAAACATGATCAAGCCCACCAAAGCTAATCCAAACACACCAAAAAACTGGGGTAAACAGAATCAAAACAAATCAAAACAAATCTAAACCTTCTAAAAACCCGCCAAAATATTTCAAAACCCGTCAAAACTAATCAAAACCTTCCGAATACCCGCCAAAACATTCCAAATACCCGCCAAAATGAATCCAAACATTCCAAAACCTGCCAACACAATAAAAACAACTCAAGAGAATACAAAACATTCTAAAACCCAACCAAAACATTCCAAAAACCCACCTAAACATCATAAAAACAAATCAAAACCAACCAAAATATTCCAAAAACCCGCCAAAATGATTTAGACCCGCAAAACTCATCAAAACATTCTGAAAAGATGCCAAAACATTAGAAAACCAGCCTGAACTGATCAAAACATTCAAAAAAATTGGCAAAACATCATAAAAACAAATCAAAACCAACCGAAACATTCCAAATACCCGCCAAAAGATTTTAAAACCCGCCAAAAGGAATCCAAACATTCCAAAACCTGCCAAGACAAGATAAACAACACAAGAGAAAACAAAACATTCTAAAACACCACCAAAACATTCCGAAAACCCGCCAAAACATCATCAAAACAATTCAAAACCAACCAAAAAATAAGAGGAACACGGCAACATATTGGCAAGCAAGAGACGGAGAACGCGGCACCTTCTAGGAGGCCAAGAAGGAAGCCGCACAACACCTGCACTGTGTCTGCAACTTTCAAACTGCTAGAAGCTAGTGGCTTGCCACTGGCCTGCCTCTTCAATTGCCATTAGCATTCCAATGGAAGCTATTCTTGGACAACTTTGCTCTGCTTGCTGCTAGTTCTGCCCCAGCCTACCATAGAGAACCTTGCTCTTGCCTTGAGGCTCTGAGATGCCAAGAACTTGTCTATTTCAAAGGGCGGGCCGGGCTACATCTACTCAGCTGCCACAGTTTCTCCTTGCTAGACCTAGTGGGAAAGCATTTTGCTGAGATGCAGAAGGCAAGAAACGCAGAATACGGAGACGCGGAGCTGTCCCAAGTGCCGCTGCCAGGCGTCTTTCCGCAGAAGGAGCGCCCCGGAGCGCACCGCAACCGGCACCGTCATCTCTGCGCAAAAAGCCAAAATATTTTCAAACCCGCCAAAACTAATCCAAAAATATTTTCAAACCTGCCAAAATAGAAAACCTGACAGAAGTGATCAATACATTCGAAAAAACCTGACAAAACATGATCAAGCCCACCAAAGCTAATCCAAACACACCAAAAACTGGGCTAAACAGAATCAAAACAAATCAAAACAAATCTAAACCTCCTAAAAACCCGCCAAAATATTTCAAAACCCGTCAAAACTAATCAAAACCTTCCGAATACCCATTAAAAAACATTCCAAATACCCGCCAAAAGATTTTAAAACCCGCCAAAAGGAATCCAAACATTCCAAAACCTGCCAACACAATAAAAACAACTCAAGAGAATACAAAACATTCTAAAACCCAACCAAAACATTCCGAAAACCCACCTAAACATCATAAAAACAAATCAAAACCAACCGAAACATTCCAAAAACCCGACAAAATAGTTTAGAACCCGCCAAAACTGATCAAAACATTCTGAAAAGATGCCAAAATACTAGAAAACCAGTCTGAAGTGATCGAAACTTTCAATAACTTGCCAAAACATAATCAAAACAAATGAAAGCAAACCAAAACATTCCAAATACCCGCCAAAAGATTTTAAAACCCGCCAAAAGGAATGCAAACATTCCAAAACCTGCCAAGACAATAAAAACAACACAAGAGAAAACAAAACATTCTAAAACACCACCAAAACATTCCGAAAACCTGCCAAAACATCATAAAAACAAATCAAAACCAACCAAAAAATAAGAGGAACACGGCAACATATTGGCAAGCAAGAGACGGAGAGTGCGGCACCTTCTAGGAGGCCAAGAAGGAAGCCGCACAACACCTGCACTGTGTCTGCAACTTTCAAACTGCTAGAAGCTAGTGGCTTGCCACTGGCCTGCCTCTTCAATTGCCATTAGCATTCCAATGGAAGCTATTCTTGGACAACTTTGCTCTGCTTGCTGCTAGTTCTGCCCCAGCCTACCATAGAGAACCTTGCTCTTGCCTTGAGGCTCTGAGATGCCAAGAACTTGTCTATTTCAAAGGGCGGGCCGGGCTACATCTACTCAGCTGCCACAGTTTCTCCTTGCTAGACCTAGTGGGAAAGCATTTTGCTGAGATGCAGAAGGCAAGAAACGCAGAATACGGAGACGCGGAGCTGTCCCAAGTGCCGCTGCCAGGCGTCTTTCCGCAGAAGGAGCGCCCCGGAGCGCACCGCAACCGGCACCGTCATCTCTGCGCAAAGAGCCAAAATATTTTAAAACCCGCCAAAACTAATCCAAAAATATTTTCAAACCCGCCAAAATAGAAAACCAGACAGAGGTGATCAATACATTCGAAAAAACCTGACAAAACATGAGAAAGCCCACCAAAGCTAATCCAAACACACCAAAAACTGGGCTAAACAGAATCAAAACAAATCAAAACAAATCTAAACCTTCTAAAAACCCGCCAAAATATTTCAAAACCCATCAAAACTAATCAAAACCTTCCGAATACCCATTAAAAAACATTCCAAATACCCGCCAAAAGATTTTAAAACCCGCCAAAATGAATCCAAACATTCCAAAACCTGCCAACACAATAAAAACAACTCAAGAGAATACAAAACATTCTAAAACCCAACCAAAACATTCCGAAAACCCACCTAAACATCATCAAAACAAATCAAAACCAACCAAAACATTCTGAAAACCCGCCAAAATGATTTAGACCCGCAAAACTCATCAAAACATTCTGAAAAGATGCCAAAACATTAGAAAATCAGCCTGAACTGATCAAAACATTCAAAAAACTTGGCAAAACATCATAAAAACAAATCAAAACCAACCGAAACATTCCAAAAACCAGCCAAAATATTCTGAAATCCGGCCAAAACATAATAAAAACAAATCAAAACCAACCGAAACATTCCAAAAACCCAACAAAATAGTTTAGAACCCGCCAAAACTGATCAAAACATTCTGAAAAGATGCCAAAATACTAGAAAACCAGTCTGAAGTGATCGAAACTTTCAATAACTTGCCAAAACATAATCAAAACAAATGAAAGCAAACCAAAACATTCCAAATACCCGCCAAAATATTTTAAAACCCGCCAAAAGGAATCCAAATGTTCCAAAACCTGCCAAGACAAGATAAACAACACAAGAGAAAACAAAACATTCTAAAACACCACCAAAACATTCCGAAAACCCGCCAAAACATCATAAAAACAATTCAAAACCAACCAAAAAATAAGAGGAACACGGCAACATATTGGCAAGCAAGAGACGGAGAACGCGGCACCTTCTAGGAGGCCAAGAAGGAAGCCGCACAACACCTGCACTGTGTCTGCAACTTTCAAACTGCTAGAAGCTAGTGGCTTGCCACTGGCCTGCCTCTTCAATTGCCATTAGCATTCCAATGGAAGCTATTCTTGGACAACTTTGCTCTGCTTGCTAGTTCTGCCCCAGCCTACCATAGAGAACCTTGCTCTTGCCTTGAGGCTCTGAGATGCCAAGAACTTGTCTATTTCAAAGGGCGGGCCGGGCTACATCTACTCAGCTGCCACAGTTTCTCCTTGCTAGACCTAGTGGGAAAGCATTTTGCTGAGATGCAGAAGGCAAGAAACGCAGAATACGGAGACGCGGAGCTGTCCCAAGTGCCGCTGCCAGGCGTCTTTCCGCAGAAGGAGCGCCCCGGAGCGCACCGCAACCGGCACCGTCATCTCTGCGCAAAAAGCCAAAATATTTTCAAACCCGCCAAAACTAATCCAAAAATATTTTCAAACCCGCCAAACTAGAAAACCAGACAGAAGTGATCAATACATTCGAAAAAACCTGACAAAACATGATCAAGCCCACCAAAGCTAATCCAAACACACCAAAAAACTGGGGTAAACAGAATCAAAACAAATCAAAACAAATCTAAACCTTCTAAAAACCCGCCAAAATATTTCAAAACCCGTCAAAACTAATCAAAACCTTCCGAATACCCGCCAAAACATTCCAAATACCCGCCAAAATGAATCCAAACATTCCAAAACCTGCCAACACAATAAAAACAACTCAAGAGAATACAAAACATTCTAAAACCCAACCAAAACATTCCAAAAACCCACCTAAACATCATAAAAACAAATCAAAACCAACCAAAATATTCCAAAAACCCGCCAAAATGATTTAGACCCGCAAAACTCATCAAAACATTCTGAAAAGATGCCAAAACATTAGAAAACCAGCCTGAACTGATCAAAACATTCAAAAAAATTGGCAAAACATCATAAAAACAAATCAAAACCAACCGAAACATTCCAAATACCCGCCAAAAGATTTTAAAACCCGCCAAAAGGAATCCAAACATTCCAAAACCTGCCAAGACAAGATAAACAACACAAGAGAAAACAAAACATTCTAAAACACCACCAAAACATTCCGAAAACCCGCCAAAACATCATCAAAACAATTCAAAACCAACCAAAAAATAAGAGGAACACGGCAACATATTGGCAAGCAAGAGACGGAGAACGCGGCACCTTCTAGGAGGCCAAGAAGGAAGCCGCACAACACCTGCACTGTGTCTGCAACTTTCAAACTGCTAGAAGCTAGTGGCTTGCCACTGGCCTGCCTCTTCAATTGCCATTAGCATTCCAATGGAAGCTATTCTTGGACAACTTTGCTCTGCTTGCTGCTAGTTCTGCCCCAGCCTACCATAGAGAACCTTGCTCTTGCCTTGAGGCTCTGAGATGCCAAGAACTTGTCTATTTCAAAGGGCGGGCCGGGCTACATCTACTCAGCTGCCACAGTTTCTCCTTGCTAGACCTAGTGGGAAAGCATTTTGCTGAGATGCAGAAGGCAAGAAACGCAGAATACGGAGACGCGGAGCTGTCCCAAGTGCCGCTGCCAGGCGTCTTTCCGCAGAAGGAGCGCCCCGGAGCGCACCGCAACCGGCACCGTCATCTCTGCGCAAAAAGCCAAAATATTTTCAAACCCGCCAAAACTAATCCAAAAATATTTTCAAACCTGCCAAAATAGAAAACCTGACAGAAGTGATCAATACATTCGAAAAAACCTGACAAAACATGATCAAGCCCACCAAAGCTAATCCAAACACACCAAAAACTGGGCTAAACAGAATCAAAACAAATCAAAACAAATCTAAACCTCCTAAAAACCCGCCAAAATATTTCAAAACCCGTCAAAACTAATCAAAACCTTCCGAATACCCATTAAAAAACATTCCAAATACCCGCCAAAAGATTTTAAAACCCGCCAAAAGGAATCCAAACATTCCAAAACCTGCCAACACAATAAAAACAACTCAAGAGAATACAAAACATTCTAAAACCCAACCAAAACATTCCGAAAACCCACCTAAACATCATAAAAACAAATCAAAACCAACCGAAACATTCCAAAAACCCGACAAAATAGTTTAGAACCCGCCAAAACTGATCAAAACATTCTGAAAAGATGCCAAAATACTAGAAAACCAGTCTGAAGTGATCGAAACTTTCAATAACTTGCCAAAACATAATCAAAACAAATGAAAGCAAACCAAAACATTCCAAATACCCGCCAAAAGATTTTAAAACCCGCCAAAAGGAATGCAAACATTCCAAAACCTGCCAAGACAATAAAAACAACACAAGAGAAAACAAAACATTCTAAAACACCACCAAAACATTCCGAAAACCTGCCAAAACATCATAAAAACAAATCAAAACCAACCAAAAAATAAGAGGAACACGGCAACATATTGGCAAGCAAGAGACGGAGAGTGCGGCACCTTCTAGGAGGCCAAGAAGGAAGCCGCACAACACCTGCACTGTGTCTGCAACTTTCAAACTGCTAGAAGCTAGTGGCTTGCCACTGGCCTGCCTCTTCAATTGCCATTAGCATTCCAATGGAAGCTATTCTTGGACAACTTTGCTCTGCTTGCTGCTAGTTCTGCCCCAGCCTACCATAGAGAACCTTGCTCTTGCCTTGAGGCTCTGAGATGCCAAGAACTTGTCTATTTCAAAGGGCGGGCCGGGCTACATCTACTCAGCTGCCACAGTTTCTCCTTGCTAGACCTAGTGGGAAAGCATTTTGCTGAGATGCAGAAGGCAAGAAACGCAGAATACGGAGACGCGGAGCTGTCCCAAGTGCCGCTGCCAGGCGTCTTTCCGCAGAAGGAGCGCCCCGGAGCGCACCGCAACCGGCACCGTCATCTCTGCGCAAAGAGCCAAAATATTTTAAAACCCGCCAAAACTAATCCAAAAATATTTTCAAACCCGCCAAAATAGAAAACCAGACAGAGGTGATCAATACATTCGAAAAAACCTGACAAAACATGAGAAAGCCCACCAAAGCTAATCCAAACACACCAAAAACTGGGCTAAACAGAATCAAAACAAATCAAAACAAATCTAAACCTTCTAAAAACCCGCCAAAATATTTCAAAACCCATCAAAACTAATCAAAACCTTCCGAATACCCATTAAAAAACATTCCAAATACCCGCCAAAAGATTTTAAAACCCGCCAAAATGAATCCAAACATTCCAAAACCTGCCAACACAATACAAACAACTCAAGTGAATACAAAACATTCTAAAACCCAACCAAAACATTCCGAAAACCCACCAAAACATCATAAAAACAAATCAAAACCAACCGAAACATTCCAAAAACCCGACAAAATAGTTTAGAACCCGCCAAAACTGATCAAAACATTCTGAAAAGATGCCAAAATACTAGAAAACCAGTCTGAAGTGATCGAAACTTTCAATAACTTGCCAAAACATCATCAAAACAAATGAAAGCAAACCAAAACATTCCAAATACCCGCCAAAAGATTTTAAAACCCGCCAAAAGGAATCCAAACATTCCAAAACCTGCCAAGACAATATAAACAACACAAGAGAAAACAAAACATTCTAAAACACCACCAAAACATTCCGAAAACCCGCCAAAACATCATAAAAACAATTCAAAACCAACCAAAAAATAAGAGGAACACGGCAACATATTGGCAAGCAAGAGACGGAGAGTGCGGCACCTTCTAGGAGGCCAAGAAGGAAGCCGCACAACACCTGCACTGTGTCTGCAACTTTCAAACTGCTAGAAGCTAGTGGCTTGCCACTGGCCTGCCTCTTCAATTGCCATTAGCATTCCAATGGAAGCTATTCTTGGACAACTTTGCTCTGCTTGCTGCTAGTTCTGCCCCAGCCTACCATAGAGAACCTTGCTCTTGCCTTGAGGCTCTGAGATGCCAAGAACTTGTCATCTTCAAAGGGCGGGCCGGGCTACATCTACTCAGCTGCCACAGTTTCTCCTTGCTAGACCTAGTGGGAAAGCATTTTGCTGAGATGCAGAAGGCAAGAAACGCAGAATACGGAGACGCGGAGCTGTCCCAAGTGCCGCTGCCAGGCGTCTTTCCGCAGAAGGAGCGCCCCGGAGCGCACCGCAACCGGCACCGTCATCTCTGCGCAAAGAGCCGAAATATTTTCAAACCCGCCAAAACTAATCCAAAAATATTTTCAAACCCGCCAAAATAGAAAACCGGACAGAAGTGATCAATACATTCGAAAAAACCTGACAAAACATGATAAAGCCCACGAAAGCTAATCCAAACACAACAAAAACTGGGCTAAACAGAATCAAAACAAATCAAAACAAATCTAAACCTTCTAAAAACCCGCCAAAATATTTCAAAACCCGTCAAAACTAATCAAAACCTTCCGAATACCCATTAAAAAACATTCCAAATACCCGCCAAAAGATTTTAAAACCCGCCAAAATGAATCCAAACATTCCAAAACCTGCCAACACAATAAAAACAACTCAAGAGAATACAAAACATTCTAAAACCCAACCAAAACATTCCGAAAACCCACCTAAACATCATAAAAAAAAATCAAAACCAACCGAAACATTCCAAAAACCCGACAAAATAGTTTAGAACCCGCCAAAACTGATCAAAACATTCTGAAAAGATGCCAAAATACTAGAAAACCAGTCTGAAGTGATCGAAACTTTCAATAACTTGCCAAAACATCATCAAAACAAATGAAAGCAAACCAAAACATTCCAAATACCCGCCAAAATATTCCAAATACCGGCCAAAAGGAATCCAAACATTCCAAAACCTGCCAAGACAATATAAACAACACAAGAGAAAACAAAACATTCTAAAACACCACCAAAACATTCCGAAAACCCGCCAAAACATCATCAAAACAATTCAAAACCAACCAAAAAATAAGAGGAACACGGCAACATATTGGCAAGCAAGAGACGGAGAACGCGGCACCTTCTAGGAGGCCAAGAAGGAAGCCGCACAACACCTGCACTGTGTCTGCAACTTTCAAACTGCTAGAAGCTAGTGGCTTGCCACTGGCCTGCCTCTTCAATTGCCATTAGCATTCCAATGGAAGCTATTCTTGGACAACTTTGCTCTGCTTGCTGCTAGTTCTGCCCCAGCCTACCATAGAGAACCTTGCTCTTGCCTTGAGGCTCTGAGATGCCAAGAACTTGTCAACTTCAAAGGGCGGGCCGGGCTACATCTACTCAGCTGCCACAGTTTCTCCTTGCTAGACCTAGTGGGAAAGCATTTTGCTGAGATGCAGAAGGCAAGAAACGCACAATACGGAGACGCGGAGCTGTCCCAAGTGCCGCTGCCAGGCATCTTTCCGCAGAAGGAGCGCCCCGGAGCGCACCGCAACCGGCACCGTCATCTCTGCGCAAAAAGCCAAAATATTTTCAAACCCGCCAAAACTAATCCAAAAATATTTTCAAACCCGCCAAAATAGAAAACCGGACGGAAGTGATCAATACATTCGAAAAAACCTGACAAAACATGATCAAGCCCACCAAAGCTAATCCAAACACACCAAAACTGGGCTAAACAGAATCAAAACAAATCAAAACAAATCTAAACCTTCTAAAAACCCGCCAAAATATTTCAAAACCCGTCAAAACTAATCAAAACCTTCCGAATACCCATTAAAAAACATTCCAAATACCCGCATAAAGATTTTAAAACCCGCCAAAAGGAATCCAAATATTCCAAAACTGCCAACACAATAAAAACAACTCAAGAGAATACAAAACATTCTAAAACCCAACCAAAACATTCCGAAAACCCACCTAAACATCATAAAAACAAATCAAAACCAACCAAAACATTCTGAAAACCCGCCAAAATGATTTAGACCCGCAAAACTCATCAAAACATTCTGAAAAGATGCCAAAACATTAGAAAACCAGCCTGAACTGATCAAAACATTCAAAAAAATTGGCAAAACATCATAAATACAAATCAAAACCAACCGAAACATTCCAAAAACCAGCCAAAATATTCTGAAATCCGGCCAAAACATCATAAAAACAAATCAAAACCAACCAAAACATTCCAAAAACCCGACAAAATAGTTTAGAACCCGCCAAAACTGATCAAAACATTCTGAAAAGATGCCAAAATACTAGAAAACCAGTCTGAAGTGATCGAAACTTTCAATAACTTGCCAAAAAATAATCAAAACAAATGAAAGCAAACCAAAACATTCCAAATACCCGCCAAAATATTCCAAATACCGGCCAAAAGGAATCCAAACATTCCAAAACCTGCCAAGACAATATAAACAACACAAGAGAAAACAAAACATTCTAAAACACCACCAAAACATTCCGAAAACCCGCCAAAACATCATCAAAACAATTCAAAACCAACCAAAAAATAAGAGGAACACGGCAACATATTGGCAAGCAAGAGACGGAGAGTGCGGCACCTTCTAGGAGGCCAAGAAGGAAGCCGCACAACACCTGCACTGTGTCTGCAACTTTCAAACTGCTAGAAGCTAGTGGCTTGCCACTGGCCTGCCTCTTCAATTGCCATTAGCATTCCAATGGAAGCTATTCTTGGACAACTTTGCTCTGCTTGCTGCTAGTTCTGCCCCAGCCTACCATAGAGAACCTTGCTCTTGCCTTGAGGCTCTGAGATGCCAAGAACTTGTCTATTTCAAAGGGCGGGCCGGGCTACATCTACAGAGCTGCCACAGTTTCTCCTGGCTAGACCAAGTGGGAAAGCATTTTGCTGAGATGCAGAAGGCAAGAAACGCACAATACGGAGACGCGGAGCTGTCCCAAGTGCCGCTGCCAGGCGTCTTTCCGCAGAAGGAGCGCCCCGGAGCGCACCGCAACCGGCACCGTCATCTCTGCGCAAAAAGCCTAAATATTTTCAAACCCACCAAAACTAATCCAAAAATATTTTCAAACCCGCCAAAATAGAAAACCTGACAGAAGTGATCAATACATTCGAAAAAACCTGACAAAACATGATCAAGCCCACCAAAGCTAATCCAAACACACCAAAAACTGGGCTAAACAGAATCAAAACAAATCAAAACAAATCTAAACCTTCTAAAAACCCGCCAAAATATTTCAAAACCCGTCAAAACTAATCAAAACCTTCCGAATACCCATTAAAAAACATTCCAAATACCCGCCAAAAGATTTTAAAACCCGCCAAAATGAATCCAAACATTCCAAAACCTGCCAACACAATAAAAACAACTCAAGAGAATACAAAACATTCTAAAACCCAACCAAAACATTCCGAAAACCCACCTAAACATCATAAAAAAAAATCAAAACCAACCGAAACATTCCAAAAACCCGACAAAATAGTTTAGAACCCGCCAAAACTGATCAAAACATTCTGAAAAGATGCCAAAATACTAGAAAACCAGTCTGAAGTGATCGAAACTTTCAATAACTTGCCAAAACATCATCAAAACAAATGAAAGCAAACCAAAACATTCCAAATACCCGCCAAAATATTCCAAATACCGGCCAAAAGGAATCCAAACATTCCAAAACCTGCCAAGACAATATAAACAACACAAGAGAAAACAAAACATTCTAAAACACCACCAAAACATTCCGAAAACCCGCCAAAACATCATCAAAACAATTCAAAACCAACCAAAAAATAAGAGGAACACGGCAACATATTGGCAAGCAAGAGACGGAGAACGCGGCACCTTCTAGGAGGCCAAGAAGGAAGCCGCACAACACCTGCACTGTGTCTGCAACTTTCAAACTGCTAGAAGCTAGTGGCTTGCCACTGGCCTGCCTCTTCAATTGCCATTAGCATTCCAATGGAAGCTATTCTTGGACAACTTTGCTCTGCTTGCTGCTAGTTCTGCCCCAGCCTACCATAGAGAACCTTGCTCTTGCCTTGAGGCTCTGAGATGCCAAGAACTTGTCAACTTCAAAGGGCGGGCCGGGCTACATCTACTCAGCTGCCACAGTTTCTCCTTGCTAGACCTAGTGGGAAAGCATTTTGCTGAGATGCAGAAGGCAAGAAACGCACAATACGGAGACGCGGAGCTGTCCCAAGTGCCGCTGCCAGGCATCTTTCCGCAGAAGGAGCGCCCCGGAGCGCACCGCAACCGGCACCGTCATCTCTGCGCAAAAAGCCAAAATATTTTCAAACCCGCCAAAACTAATCCAAAAATATTTTCAAACCCGCCAAAATAGAAAACCGGACGGAAGTGATCAATACATTCGAAAAAACCTGACAAAACATGATCAAGCCCACCAAAGCTAATCCAAACACACCAAAACTGGGCTAAACAGAATCAAAACAAATCAAAACAAATCTAAACCTTCTAAAAACCCGCCAAAATATTTCAAAACCCGTCAAAACTAATCAAAACCTTCCGAATACCCATTAAAAAACATTCCAAATACCCGCATAAAGATTTTAAAACCCGCCAAAAGGAATCCAAATATTCCAAAACTGCCAACACAATAAAAACAACTCAAGAGAATACAAAACATTCTAAAACCCAACCAAAACATTCCGAAAACCCACCTAAACATCATAAAAACAAATCAAAACCAACCAAAACATTCTGAAAACCCGCCAAAATGATTTAGACCCGCAAAACTCATCAAAACATTCTGAAAAGATGCCAAAACATTAGAAAACCAGCCTGAACTGATCAAAACATTCAAAAAAACTGGCAAAACATCATAAATACAAATCAAAACCAACCGAAACATTCCAAAAACCAGCCAAAATATTCTGAAATCCGGCCAAAACATCATAAAAACAAATCAAAACCAACCAAAACATTCCAAAAACCCGACAAAATAGTTTAGAACCCGCCAAAACTGATCAAAACATTCTGAAAAGATGCCAAAATACTAGAAAACCAGTCTGAAGTGATCGAAACTTTCAATAACTTGCCAAAAAATAATCAAAACAAATGAAAGCAAACCAAAACATTCCAAATACCCGCCAAAATATTCCAAATACCGGCCAAAAGGAATCCAAACATTCCAAAACCTGCCAAGACAATATAAACAACACAAGAGAAAACAAAACATTCTAAAACACCACCAAAACATTCCGAAAACCCGCCAAAACATCATCAAAACAATTCAAAACCAACCAAAAAATAAGAGGAACACGGCAACATATTGGCAAGCAAGAGACGGAGAGTGCGGCACCTTCTAGGAGGCCAAGAAGGAAGCCGCACAACACCTGCACTGTGTCTGCAACTTTCAAACTGCTAGAAGCTAGTGGCTTGCCACTGGCCTGCCTCTTCAATTGCCATTAGCATTCCAATGGAAGCTATTCTTGGACAACTTTGCTCTGCTTGCTGCTAGTTCTGCCCCAGCCTACCATAGAGAACCTTGCTCTTGCCTTGAGGCTCTGAGATGCCAAGAACTTGTCTATTTCAAAGGGCGGGCCGGGCTACATCTACTCAGCTGCCACAGTTTCTCCTTGCTAGACCTAGTGGGAAAGCATTTTGCTGAGATGCAGAAGGCAAGAAACGCACAATACGGAGACGCGGAGCTGTCCCAAGTGCCGCTGCCAGGCGTCTTTCCGCAGAAGGAGCGCCCCGGAGCGCACCGCAACCGGCACCATCATCTCTGCGCAAAAAGCCTAAATATTTTCAAACCCACCAAAACTAATCCAAAAATATTTTCAAACCCGCCAAAATAGAAAACCTGACAGAAGTGATCAATACATTCGAAAAAACCTGACAAAACATGATAAAGCCCACCAAAGCTAATCCAAACACACCAAAAACTGGGCTAAACAGAATCAAAACAAATCAAAACAAATCTAAACCTTCTAAAAACCCGCCAAAATATTTCAAAACCCGTCAAAACTAATCAAAACCTTCCGAATACCCATTAAAAAACATTCCAAATACCCGCCAAAAGATTTTAAAACCCGCCAAAATGAATCCAAACATTCCAAAACCTGCCAACACAATAAAAACAACTCAAGAGAATACAAAACATTCTAAAACCCAACCAAAACATTCCGAAAACCCACCTAAACATCATAAAAACAAGTCAAAACCAACCGAAACATTCCAAAAACCCGACAAAATGATTTAGACCCGCAAAACTCATCAAAACATTCTGAAAAGATGCCAAAACATTAGAAAACCAGCCTGAACTGATCAAAACATTCAAAAAAATTGGCAAAACATCATAAATACAAATCAAAACCAACCGAAACATTCCAAAAACCAGCCAAAATATTCTGAAATCCGGCCAAAACATCATAAAAACAAATCAAAACCAACCAAAACATTCCAAAAACCCGACAAAATAGTTTAGAACCCGCCAAAACTGATCAAAACATTCTGAAAAGATGCCAAAATACTAGAAAACCAGTCTGAAGTGATCGAAACTTTCAATAACTTGCCAAAAAATAATCAAAACAAATGAAAGCAAACCAAAACATTCCAAATACCCGCCAAAATATTCCAAATACCGGCCAAAAGGAATCCAAACATTCCAAAACCTGCCAAGACAATATAAACAACACAAGAGAAAACAAAACATTCTAAAACACCACCAAAACATTCCGAAAACCCGCCAAAACATCATCAAAACAATTCAAAACCAACCAAAAAATAAGAGGAACACGGCAACATATTGGCAAGCAAGAGACGGAGAGTGCGGCACCTTCTAGGAGGCCAAGAAGGAAGCCGCACAACACCTGCACTGTGTCTGCAACTTTCAAACTGCTAGAAGCTAGTGGCTTGCCACTGGCCTGCCTCTTCAATTGCCATTAGCATTCCAATGGAAGCTATTCTTGGACAACTTTGCTCTGCTTGCTGCTAGTTCTGCCCCAGCCTACCATAGAGAACCTTGCTCTTGCCTTGAGGCTCTGAGATGCCAAGAACTTGTCTATTTCAAAGGGCGGGCCGGGCTACATCTACAGAGCTGCCACAGTTTCTCCTGGCTAGACCAAGTGGGAAAGCATTTTGCTGAGATGCAGAAGGCAAGAAACGCACAATACGGAGACGCGGAGCTGTCCCAAGTGCCGCTGCCAGGCGTCTTTCCGCAGAAGGAGCGCCCCGGAGCGCACCGCAACCGGCACCGTCATCTCTGCGCAAAAAGCCTAAATATTTTCAAACCCACCAAAACTAATCCAAAAATATTTTCAAACCCGCCAAAATAGAAAACCTGACAGAAGTGATCAATACATTCGAAAAAACCTGACAAAACATGATCAAGCCCACCAAAGCTAATCCAAACACACCAAAAACTGGGCTAAACAGAATCAAAACAAATCAAAACAAATCTAAACCTTCTAAAAACCCGCCAAAATATTTCAAAACCCGTCAAAACTAATCAAAACCTTCCGAATACCCATTAAAAAACATTCCAAATACCCGCCAAAAGATTTTAAAACCCGCCAAAATGAATCCAAACATTCCAAAACCTGCCAACACAATAAAAACAACTCAAGAGAATACAAAACATTCTAAAACCCAACCAAAACATTCCGAAAACCCACCTAAACATCATAAAAAAAAATCAAAACCAACCGAAACATTCCAAAAACCCGACAAAATAGTTTAGAACCCGCCAAAACTGATCAAAACATTCTGAAAAGATGCCAAAATACTAGAAAACCAGTCTGAAGTGATCGAAACTTTCAATAACTTGCCAAAACATCATCAAAACAAATGAAAGCAAACCAAAACATTCCAAATACCCGCCAAAATATTCCAAATACCGGCCAAAAGGAATCCAAACATTCCAAAACCTGCCAAGACAATATAAACAACACAAGAGAAAACAAAACATTCTAAAACACCACCAAAACATTCCGAAAACCCGCCAAAACATCATCAAAACAATTCAAAACCAACCAAAAAATAAGAGGAACACGGCAACATATTGGCAAGCAAGAGACGGAGAACGCGGCACCTTCTAGGAGGCCAAGAAGGAAGCCGCACAACACCTGCACTGTGTCTGCAACTTTCAAACTGCTAGAAGCTAGTGGCTTGCCACTGGCCTGCCTCTTCAATTGCCATTAGCATTCCAATGGAAGCTATTCTTGGACAACTTTGCTCTGCTTGCTGCTAGTTCTGCCCCAGCCTACCATAGAGAACCTTGCTCTTGCCTTGAGGCTCTGAGATGCCAAGAACTTGTCAACTTCAAAGGGCGGGCCGGGCTACATCTACTCAGCTGCCACAGTTTCTCCTTGCTAGACCTAGTGGGAAAGCATTTTGCTGAGATGCAGAAGGCAAGAAACGCACAATACGGAGACGCGGAGCTGTCCCAAGTGCCGCTGCCAGGCATCTTTCCGCAGAAGGAGCGCCCCGGAGCGCACCGCAACCGGCACCGTCATCTCTGCGCAAAAAGCCAAAATATTTTCAAACCCGCCAAAACTAATCCAAAAATATTTTCAAACCCGCCAAAATAGAAAACCGGACGGAAGTGATCAATACATTCGAAAAAACCTGACAAAACATGATCAAGCCCACCAAAGCTAATCCAAACACACCAAAACTGGGCTAAACAGAATCAAAACAAATCAAAACAAATCTAAACCTTCTAAAAACCCGCCAAAATATTTCAAAACCCGTCAAAACTAATCAAAACCTTCCGAATACCCATTAAAAAACATTCCAAATACCCGCATAAAGATTTTAAAACCCGCCAAAAGGAATCCAAATATTCCAAAACTGCCAACACAATAAAAACAACTCAAGAGAATACAAAACATTCTAAAACCCAACCAAAACATTCCGAAAACCCACCTAAACATCATAAAAACAAATCAAAACCAACCAAAACATTCTGAAAACCCGCCAAAATGATTTAGACCCGCAAAACTCATCAAAACATTCTGAAAAGATGCCAAAACATTAGAAAACCAGCCTGAACTGATCAAAACATTCAAAAAAACTGGCAAAACATCATAAATACAAATCAAAACCAACCGAAACATTCCAAAAACCAGCCAAAATATTCTGAAATCCGGCCAAAACATCATAAAAACAAATCAAAACCAACCAAAACATTCCAAAAACCCGACAAAATAGTTTAGAACCCGCCAAAACTGATCAAAACATTCTGAAAAGATGCCAAAATACTAGAAAACCAGTCTGAAGTGATCGAAACTTTCAATAACTTGCCAAAAAATAATCAAAACAAATGAAAGCAAACCAAAACATTCCAAATACCCGCCAAAATATTCCAAATACCGGCCAAAAGGAATCCAAACATTCCAAAACCTGCCAAGACAATATAAACAACACAAGAGAAAACAAAACATTCTAAAACACCACCAAAACATTCCGAAAACCCGCCAAAACATCATCAAAACAATTCAAAACCAACCAAAAAATAAGAGGAACACGGCAACATATTGGCAAGCAAGAGACGGAGAGTGCGGCACCTTCTAGGAGGCCAAGAAGGAAGCCGCACAACACCTGCACTGTGTCTGCAACTTTCAAACTGCTAGAAGCTAGTGGCTTGCCACTGGCCTGCCTCTTCAATTGCCATTAGCATTCCAATGGAAGCTATTCTTGGACAACTTTGCTCTGCTTGCTGCTAGTTCTGCCCCAGCCTACCATAGAGAACCTTGCTCTTGCCTTGAGGCTCTGAGATGCCAAGAACTTGTCTATTTCAAAGGGCGGGCCGGGCTACATCTACTCAGCTGCCACAGTTTCTCCTTGCTAGACCTAGTGGGAAAGCATTTTGCTGAGATGCAGAAGGCAAGAAACGCACAATACGGAGACGCGGAGCTGTCCCAAGTGCCGCTGCCAGGCGTCTTTCCGCAGAAGGAGCGCCCCGGAGCGCACCGCAACCGGCACCATCATCTCTGCGCAAAAAGCCTAAATATTTTCAAACCCACCAAAACTAATCCAAAAATATTTTCAAACCCGCCAAAATAGAAAACCTGACAGAAGTGATCAATACATTCGAAAAAACCTGACAAAACATGATAAAGCCCACCAAAGCTAATCCAAACACACCAAAAACTGGGCTAAACAGAATCAAAACAAATCAAAACAAATCTAAACCTTCTAAAAACCCGCCAAAATATTTCAAAACCCGTCAAAACTAATCAAAACCTTCCGAATACCCATTAAAAAACATTCCAAATACCCGCCAAAAGATTTTAAAACCCGCCAAAATGAATCCAAACATTCCAAAACCTGCCAACACAATAAAAACAACTCAAGAGAATACAAAACATTCTAAAACCCAACCAAAACATTCCGAAAACCCACCTAAACATCATAAAAACAAGTCAAAACCAACCGAAACATTCCAAAAACCCGACAAAATAGTTTAGAACCCGCCAAAACTGATCAAAACATTCTGAAAAGATGCCAAAATACTAGAAAACCAGTCTGAAGTGATCGAAACTTTCAATAACTTGCCAAAACATCATCAAAACAAATGAAAGCAAACCAAAACATTCCAAATACCCGCCAAAATATTTTAAAACCCGCCAAAAGGAATCCAAACATTCCAAAACCTGCCAAGACAATATAAACAACACAAGAGAAAACAAAACATTCTAAAACACCACCAAAACATTCCGAAAACCCGCCAAAACATCATCAAAACAATTCAAAACCAACCAAAAAATAAGAGGAACACGGCAACATATTGGCAAGCAAGAGACGGAGAGTGCGGCACCTTCTAGGAGGCCAAGAAGGAAGCCGCACAACACCTGCACTGTGTCTGCAACTTTCAAACTGCTAGAAGCTAGTGGCTTGCCACTGGCCTGCCTCTTCAATTGCCATTAGCATTCCAATGGAAGCTATTCTTGGACAACTTTGCTCTGCTTGCTGCTAGTTCTGCCCCAGCCTACCATAGAGAACCTTGCTCTTGCCTTGAGGCTCTGAGATGCCAAGAACTTGTCTATTTCAAAGGGCGGGCCGGGCTACATCTACTCAGCTGCCACAGTTTCTCCTTGCTAGACCTAGTGGGAAAGCATTTTGCTGAGATGCAGAAGGCAAGAAACGCACAATACGGAGACGCGGAGCTGTCCCAAGTGCCGCTGCCAGGCGTCTTTCCGCAGAAGGAGCGCCCCGGAGCGCACCGCAACCGGCACCGTCATCTCTGCGCAAAAAGCCTAAATATTTTCAAACCCACCAAAACTAATCCAAAAATATTTTCAAACCCGCCAAAATAGAAAACCTGACAGAAGTGATCAATACATTCGAAAAAACCTGACAAAACATGATAAAGCCCACCAAAGCTAATCCAAACACACCAAAAACTGGGCTAAACAGAATCAAAACAAATCAAAACAAATCTAAACCTTCTAAAAACCCGCCAAAATATTTCAAAACCCGTCAAAACTAATCAAAACCTTCCGAATACCCATTAAAAAACATTCCAAATACCCGCCAAAAGATTTTAAAACCCGCCAAAATGAATCCAAACATTCCAAAACCTGCCAACACAATAAAAACAACTCAAGAGAATACAAAACATTCTAAAACCCAACCAAAACATTCCGAAAACCCACCTAAACATCATAAAAACAAGTCAAAACCAACCGAAACATTCCAAAAACCCGACAAAATAGTTTAGAACCCGCCAAAACTGATCAAAACATTCTGAAAAGATGCCAAAATACTAGAAAACCAGTCTGAAGTGATCGAAACTTTCAATAACTTGCCAAAACATCATCAAAACAAATGAAAGCAAACCAAAACATTCCAAATACCCGCCAAAATATTTTAAAACCCGCCAAAAGGAATGCAAACATTCCAAAACCTGCCAAGACAATAAAAACAACACAAGAGAAAACAAAACATTCTAAAACACCACCAAAACATTCCGAAAACCCGCCAAAACATCATAAAAACAAATCAAAACCAACCAAAAAATAAGAGGAACACGGCAACATATTGGCAAGCAAGAGACGGAGAGTGCGGCACCTTCTAGGAGGCCAAGAAGGAAGCCGCACAACACCTGCACTGTGTCTGCAACTTTCAAACTGCTAGAAGCTAGTGGCTTGCCACTGGCCTGCCTCTTCAATTGCCATTAGCATTCCAATGGAAGCTATTCTTGGACAACTTTGCTCTGCTTGCTGCTAGTTCTGCCCCAGCCTACCATAGAGAACCTTGCTCTTCCCTTGAGGCTCTGAGATGCCAAGAACTTGTCATCTTCAAAGGGCGGGCCGGGCTACATCTACTCAGCTGCCACAGTTTCTCCTTGCTAGACCTAGTGGGAAAGCATTTTGCTGAGATGCAGAAGGCAAGAAACGCACAATACGGAGACGCGGAGCTGTCCCAAGTGCCGCTGCCAGGCGTCTTTCCGCAGAAGGAGCGCCCCGGAGCGCACCGCAACCGGCACCGTCATCTCTGCGCAAAAAGCCAAAATATTTTCAAACCCGCCAAAACTAATCCAAAAATATTTTCAAACCCGCCAAAATAGAAAACCTGACAGAAGTGATCAATACATTCGAAAAAACCTGACAAAACATGATCAAGCCCACCAAAGCTAATCCAAACACACCAAAAACTGGGCTAAACAGAATCAAAACAAATCAAAACAAATCTAAACCTTCTAAAAACCCGCCAAAATATTTCAAAACCCGTCAAAACTAATCAAAACCTTCCGAATACCTGCCAAAACATTCCAAATACCCGCCAAAAGATTTTAAAACCCGCCAAAATGAATCCAAACATTCCAAAACCTGCCAACACAATAAAACCAACTCAAGAGAATACAAAACATTCTAAAACCCAACCAAAACATTCCGAAAACCCACCTAAACATCATAAAAAAAAATCAAAACCAACCGAAACATTCCAAAAACCCGACAAAATAGTTTAGAACCCGCCAAAACTGATCAAAACATTCTGAAAAGATGCCAAAATACTAGAAAACCAGTCTGAAGTGATCGAAACTTTCAATAACTTGCCAAAACATCATCAAAACAAATGAAAGCAAACCAAAACATTCCAAATACCCGCCAAAATATTCCAAATACCGGCCAAAAGGAATCCAAACATTCCAAAACCTGCCAAGACAATATAAACAACACAAGAGAAAACAAAACATTCTAAAACACCACCAAAACATTCCGAAAACCCGCCAAAACATCATCAAAACAATTCAAAACCAACCAAAAAATAAGAGGAACACGGCAACATATTGGCAAGCAAGAGACGGAGAGTGCGGCACCTTCTAGGAGGCCAAGAAGGAAGCCGCACAACACCTGCACTGTGTCTGCAACTTTCAAACTGCTAGAAGCTAGTGGCTTGCCACTGGCCTGCCTCTTCAATTGCCATTAGCATTCCAATGGAAGCTATTCTTGGACAACTTTGCTCTGCTTGCTGCTAGTTCTGCCCCAGCCTACCATAGAGAACCTTGCTCTTGCCTTGAGGCTCTGAGATGCCAAGAACTTGTCAACTTCAAAGGGCGGGCCGGGCTACATCTACTCAGCTGCCACAGTTTCTCCTTGCTAGACCTAGTGGGAAAGCATTTTGCTGAGATGCAGAAGGCAAGAAACGCAGAATACGGAGACGCGGAGCTGTCCCAAGTGCCGCTGCCAGGCGTCTTTCCGCAGAAGGAGCGCCCCGGAGCGCACCGCAACCGGCACCGTCATCTCTGCGCAAAAAGCCTAAATATTTTCAAACCCACCAAAACTAATCCAAAAATATTTTCAAACCCGCCAAAATAGAAAACCTGACAGAAGTGATCAATACATTCGAAAAAACCTGACAAAACATGATAAAGCCCACCAAAGCTAATCCAAACACACCAAAAACTGGGCTAAACAGAATCAAAACAAATCAAAACAAATCTAAACCTTCTAAAAACCGGCCAAAATATTTCAAAACCCGTCAAAACTAATCAAAACCTTCCGAATACCCATTAAAAAACATTCCAAATACCCGCCAAAAGATTTTAAAACCCGCCAAAATGAATCCAAACATTCCAAAACCTGCCAACACAATAAAAACAACTCAAGAGAATACAAAACATTCTAAAACCCAACCAAAACATTCCGAAAACCCACCTAAACATCATAAAAACAAGTCAAAACCAACCGAAACATTCCAAAAACCCGACAAAATAGTTTAGAACCCGCCAAAACTGATCAAAACATTCTGAAAAGATGCCAAAATACTAGAAAACCAGTCTGAAGTGATCGAAACTTTCAATAACTTGCCAAAACATCATCAAAACAAATGAAAGCAAACCAAAACATTCCAAATACCCGCCAAAATATTTTAAAACCCGCCAAAAGGAATGCAAACATTCCAAAACCTGCCAAGACAATAAAAACAACACAAGAGAAAACAAAACATTCTAAAACACCACCAAAACATTCCGAAAACCCGCCAAAACATCATAAAAACAAATCAAAACCAACCAAAAAATAAGAGGAACACGGCAACATATTGGCAAGCAAGAGACGGAGAGTGCGGCACCTTCTAGGAGGCCAAGAAGGAAGCCGCACAACACCTGCACTGTGTCTGCAACTTTCAAACTGCTAGAAGCTAGTGGCTTGCCACTGGCCTGCCTCTTCAATTGCCATTAGCATTCCAATGGAAGCTATTCTTGGACAACTTTGCTCTGCTTGCTGCTAGTTCTGCCCCAGCCTACCATAGAGAACCTTGCTCTTCCCTTGAGGCTCTGAGATGCCAAGAACTTGTCATCTTCAAAGGGCGGGCCGGGCTACATCTACTCAGCTGCCACAGTTTCTCCTTGCTAGACCTAGTGGGAAAGCATTTTGCTGAGATGCAGAAGGCAAGAAACGCACAATACGGAGACGCGGAGCTGTCCCAAGTGCCGCTGCCAGGCGTCTTTCCGCAGAAGGAGCGCCCCGGAGCGCACCGCAACCGGCACCGTCATCTCTGCGCAAAAAGCCAAAATATTTTCAAACCCGCCAAAACTAATCCAAAAATATTTTCAAACCCGCCAAAATAGAAAACCTGACAGAAGTGATCAATACATTCGAAAAAACCTGACAAAACATGATCAAGCCCACCAAAGCTAATCCAAACACACCAAAAACTGGGCTAAACAGAATCAAAACAAATCAAAACAAATCTAAACCTTCTAAAAACCCGCCAAAATATTTCAAAACCCGTCAAAACTAATCAAAACCTTCCGAATACCTGCCAAAACATTCCAAATACCCGCCAAAAGATTTTAAAACCCGCCAAAATGAATCCAAACATTCCAAAACCTGCCAACACAATAAAACCAACTCAAGAGAATACAAAACATTCTAAAACCCAACCAAAACATTCCGAAAACCCACCTAAACATCATAAAAAAAAATCAAAACCAACCGAAACATTCCAAAAACCCGACAAAATAGTTTAGAACCCGCCAAAACTGATCAAAACATTCTGAAAAGATGCCAAAATACTAGAAAACCAGTCTGAAGTGATCGAAACTTTCAATAACTTGCCAAAACATCATCAAAACAAATGAAAGCAAACCAAAACATTCCAAATACCCGCCAAAATATTCCAAATACCGGCCAAAAGGAATCCAAACATTCCAAAACCTGCCAAGACAATATAAACAACACAAGAGAAAACAAAACATTCTAAAACACCACCAAAACATTCCGAAAACCCGCCAAAACATCATCAAAACAATTCAAAACCAACCAAAAAATAAGAGGAACACGGCAACATATTGGCAAGCAAGAGACGGAGAGTGCGGCACCTTCTAGGAGGCCAAGAAGGAAGCCGCACAACACCTGCACTGTGTCTGCAACTTTCAAACTGCTAGAAGCTAGTGGCTTGCCACTGGCCTGCCTCTTCAATTGCCATTAGCATTCCAATGGAAGCTATTCTTGGACAACTTTGCTCTGCTTGCTGCTAGTTCTGCCCCAGCCTACCATAGAGAACCTTGCTCTTGCCTTGAGGCTCTGAGATGCCAAGAACTTGTCAACTTCAAAGGGCGGGCCGGGCTACATCTACTCAGCTGCCACAGTTTCTCCTTGCTAGACCTAGTGGGAAAGCATTTTGCTGAGATGCAGAAGGCAAGAAACGCAGAATACGGAGACGCGGAGCTGTCCCAAGTGCCGCTGCCAGGCGTCTTTCCGCAGAAGGAGCGCCCCGGAGCGCACCGCAACCGGCACCGTCATCTCTGCGCAAAAAGCCTAAATATTTTCAAACCCACCAAAACTAATCCAAAAATATTTTCAAACCCGCCAAAATAGAAAACCTGACAGAAGTGATCAATACATTCGAAAAAACCTGACAAAACATGATAAAGCCCACCAAAGCTAATCCAAACACACCAAAAACTGGGCTAAACAGAATCAAAACAAATCAAAACAAATCTAAACCTTCTAAAAACCGGCCAAAATATTTCAAAACCCGTCAAAACTAATCAAAACCTTCCGAATACCCATTAAAAAACATTCCAAATACCCGCCAAAAGATTTTAAAACCCGCCAAAATGAATCCAAACATTCCAAAACCTGCCAACACAATAAAAACAACTCAAGAGAATACAAAACATTCTAAAACCCAACCAAAACATTCCGAAAACCCACCTAAACATCATAAAAACAAGTCAAAACCAACCGAAACATTCCAAAAACCCGACAAAATAGTTTAGAACCCGCCAAAACTGATCAAAACATTCTGAAAAGATGCCAAAATACTAGAAAACCAGTCTGAAGTGATCGAAACTTTCAATAACTTGCCAAAACATCATCAAAACAAATGAAAGCAAACCAAAACATTCCAAATACCCGCCAAAATATTTTAAAACCCGCCAAAAGGAATCCAAACATTCCAAAACCTGCCAAGACAATATAAACAACACAAGAGAAAACAAAACATTCTAAAACACCACCAAAACATTCCGAAAACCCGCCAAAACATCATCAAAACAATTCAAAACCAACCAAAAAATAAGAGGAACACGGCAACATATTGGCAAGCAAGAGACGGAGAGTGCGGCACCTTCTAGGAGGCCAAGAAGGAAGCCGCACAACACCTGCACTGTGTCTGCAACTTTCAAACTGCTAGAAGCTAGTGGCTTGCCACTGGCCTGCCTCTTCAATTGCCATTAGCATTCCAATGGAAGCTATTCTTGGACAACTTTGCTCTGCTTGCTGCTAGTTCTGCCCCAGCCTACCATAGAGAACCTTGCTCTTGCCTTGAGGCTCTGAGATGCCAAGAACTTGTCTATTTCAAAGGGCGGGCCGGGCTACATCTACTCAGCTGCCACAGTTTCTCCTTGCTAGACCTAGTGGGAAAGCATTTTGCTGAGATGCAGAAGGCAAGAAACGCACAATACGGAGACGCGGAGCTGTCCCAAGTGCCGCTGCCAGGCGTCTTTCCGCAGAAGGAGCGCCCCGGAGCGCACCGCAACCGGCACCGTCATCTCTGCGCAAAAAGCCTAAATATTTTCAAACCCACCAAAACTAATCCAAAAATATTTTCAAACCCGCCAAAATAGAAAACCTGACAGAAGTGATCAATACATTCGAAAAAACCTGACAAAACATGATAAAGCCCACCAAAGCTAATCCAAACACACCAAAAACTGGGCTAAACAGAATCAAAACAAATCAAAACAAATCTAAACCTTCTAAAAACCCGCCAAAATATTTCAAAACCCGTCAAAACTAATCAAAACCTTCCGAATACCCATTAAAAAACATTCCAAATACCCGCCAAAAGATTTTAAAACCCGCCAAAATGAATCCAAACATTCCAAAACCTGCCAACACAATAAAAACAACTCAAGAGAATACAAAACATTCTAAAACCCAACCAAAACATTCCGAAAACCCACCTAAACATCATAAAAACAAGTCAAAACCAACCGAAACATTCCAAAAACCCGACAAAATAGTTTAGAACCCGCCAAAACTGATCAAAACATTCTGAAAAGATGCCAAAATACTAGAAAACCAGTCTGAAGTGATCGAAACTTTCAATAACTTGCCAAAACATCATCAAAACAAATGAAAGCAAACCAAAACATTCCAAATACCCGCCAAAATATTTTAAAACCCGCCAAAAGGAATGCAAACATTCCAAAACCTGCCAAGACAATAAAAACAACACAAGAGAAAACAAAACATTCTAAAACACCACCAAAACATTCCGAAAACCCGCCAAAACATCATAAAAACAAATCAAAACCAACCAAAAAATAAGAGGAACACGGCAACATATTGGCAAGCAAGAGACGGAGAGTGCGGCACCTTCTAGGAGGCCAAGAAGGAAGCCGCACAACACCTGCACTGTGTCTGCAACTTTCAAACTGCTAGAAGCTAGTGGCTTGCCACTGGCCTGCCTCTTCAATTGCCATTAGCATTCCAATGGAAGCTATTCTTGGACAACTTTGCTCTGCTTGCTGCTAGTTCTGCCCCAGCCTACCATAGAGAACCTTGCTCTTGCCTTGAGGCTCTGAGATGCCAAGAACTTGTCTATTTCAAAGGGCGGGCCGGGCTACATCTACTCAGCTGCCACAGTTTCTCCTTGCTAGACCTAGTGGGAAAGCATTTTGCTGAGATGCAGAAGGCAAGAAACGCAGAATACGGAGACGCGGAGCTGTCCCAAGTGCCGCTGCCAGGCGTCTTTCCGCAGAAGGAGCGCCCCGGAGCGCACCGCAACCGGCACCGTCATCTCTGCGCAAAAAGCCTAAATATTTTCAAACCCGCCAAAACTAATCCAAAAATATTTTCAAACCCGCCAAAATAGAAAACCTGACAGAAGTGATCAATACATTCGAAAAAACCTGACAAAACATGATCAAGCCCACCAAAGCTAATCCAAACACACCAAAAACTGGGCTAAACAGAATCAAAACAAATCAAAACAAATCTAAACCTTCTAAAAACCCGCCAAAATATTTCAAAACCCGTCAAAACTAATCAAAACCTTCCGAATACCTGCCAAAACATTCCAAATACCCGCCAAAAGATTTTAAAACCCGCCAAAATGAATCCAAACATTCCAAAACCTGCCAACACAATAAAACCAACTCAAGAGAATACAAAACATTCTAAAACCCAACCAAAACATTCCGAAAACCCACCTAAACAACATAAAAAAAAATCAAAACCAACCGAAACATTCCAAAAACCCGACAAAATAGTTTAGAACCCGCCAAAACTGATCAAAACATTCTGAAAAGATGCCAAAATACTAGAAAACCAGTCTGAAGTGATCGAAACTTTCAATAACTTGCCAAAACATCATCAAAACAAATGAAAGCAAACCAAAACATTCCAAATACCCGCCAAAATATTCCAAATACCGGCCAAAAGGAATCCAAACATTCCAAAACCTGCCAACACAATATAAACAACACAAGAGAAAACAAAACATTCTAAAACACCACCAAAACATTCCGAAAACCCGCCAAAACATCATCAAAACAATTCAAAACCAACCAAAAAATAAGAGGAACACGGCAACATATTGGCAAGCAAGAGACGGAGAACGCGGCACCTTCTAGGAGGCCAAGAAGGAAGCCGCACAACACCTGCACTGTGTCTGCAACTTTCAAACTGCTAGAAGCTAGTGGCTTGCCACTGGCCTGCCTCTTCAATTGCCATTAGCATTCCAATGGAAGCTATTCTTGGACAACTTTGCTCTGCTTGCTGCTAGTTCTGCCCCAGCCTACCATAGAGAACCTTGCTCTTGCCTTGAGGCTCTGAGATGCCAAGAACTTGTCAACTTCAAAGGGCGGGCCGGGCTACATCTACTCAGCTGCCACAGTTTCTCCTTGCTAGACCTAGTGGGAAAGCATTTTGCTGAGATGCAGAAGGCAAGAAACGCAGAATATGGAGACGCGGAGCTGTCCCAAGTGCCGCTGCCAGGCGTCTTTCCGCAGAAGGAGCGCCCCGGAGCGCACCGCAACCGGCACCGTCATCTCTGCGCAAAAAGCCAAAATATTTTCAAACCCGCCAAAACTAATCCAAAAATATTTTCAAACCCGCCAAAATAGAAAACCTGACGGAAGTGATCAATACATTCGAAAAAACCTGACAAAACATGATCAAGCCCACCAAAGCTAATCCAAACACACCAAAACTGGGCTAAACAGAATCAAAACAAATCAAAACAAATCTAAACCTTCTAAAAACCCGCCAAAATATTTCAAAACCCGTCAAAACTAATCAAAACCTTCCGAATACCCATTAAAAAACATTCCAAATACCCGCATAAAGATTTTAAAACCCGCCAAAAGGAATCCAAATATTCCGAAACTGCCAACACAATAAAAACAACTCAAGAGAATACAAAACATTCTAAAACCCAACCAAAACATTCCGAAAACCCACCTAAACATCATAAAAACAAATCAAAACCAACCAAAACATTCTGAAAACCCGCCAAAATGATTTAGACCCGCAAAACTCATCAAAACATTCTGAAAAGATGCCAAAACATTAGAAAACCAGCCTGAACTGATCAAAACATTCAAAAAACTTGGCAAAACATCATAAATACAAATCAAAACCAACCGAAACATTCCAAAAACCAGCCAAAATATTCTGAAATCCGGCCAAAACATCATAAAAACAAATCAAAACCAACCGAAACATTCCAAAAACCCGACAAAATAGTTTAGAACCCGCCAAAACTGATCAAAACATTCTGAAAAGATGCCAAAATACTATCAAACCAGTCAGAAGTGATCGAAACTTTCAATAACTTGCCAAAACATAATCAAAACAAATGAAAGCAAACCAAAACATTCCAAATACCCGCCAAAATATTTTAAAACCCGCCAAAAGGAATCCAAACATTCCAAAACCTGCCAAGACAATATAAACAACACAAGAGAAAACAAAACATTCTAAAACACCACCAAAACATTCCGAAAACCCGCCAAAACATCATCAAAACAATTCAAAACCAACCAAAAAATAAGAGGAACACGGCAACATATTGGCAAGCAAGAGACGGAGAGTGCGGCACCTTCTAGGAGGCCAAGAAGGAAGCCGCACAACACCTGCACTGTGTCTGCAACTTTCAAACTGCTAGAAGCTAGTGGCTTGCCACTGGCCTGCCTCTTCAATTGCCATTAGCATTCCAATGGAAGCTATTCTTGGACAACTTTGCTCTGCTTGCTGCTAGTTCTGCCCCAGCCTACCATAGAGAACCTTGCTCTTGCCTTGAGGCTCTGAGATGCCAAGAACTTGTCATCTTCAAAGGGCGGGCCGGGCTACATCTACTCAGCTGCCACAGTTTCTCCTTGCTAGACCTAGTGGGAAAGCATTTTGCTGAGATGCAGAAGGCAAGAAACGCAGAATACGGAGACGCGGAGCTGTCCCAAGTGCCGCTGCCAGGCGTCTTTCCGCAGAAGGAGCGCCCCGGAGCGCACCGCAACCGGCACCGTCATCTCTGCGCAAAAAGCCTAAATATTTTCAAACCCGCCAAAACTAATCCAAAAATATTTTCAAACCCGCCAAAATAGAAAACCTGACAGAAGTGATCAATACATTCGAAAAAACCTGACAAAACATGATCAAGCCCACCAAAGCTAATCCAAACACACCAAAAACTGGGCTAAACAGAATCAAAACAAATCAAAACAAATCTAAACCTTCTAAAAACCCGCCAAAATATTTCAAAACCCGTCAAAACTAATCAAAACCTTCCGAATACCTGCCAAAACATTCCAAATACCCGCCAAAAGATTTTAAAACCCGCCAAAATGAATCCAAACATTCCAAAACCTGCCAACACAATAAAACCAACTCAAGAGAATACAAAACATTCTAAAACCCAACCAAAACATTCCGAAAACCCACCTAAACATCATAAAAAAAAATCAAAACCAACCGAAACATTCCAAAAACCCGACAAAATAGTTTAGAACCCGCCAAAACTGATCAAAACATTCTGAAAAGATGCCAAAATACTAGAAAACCAGTCTGAAGTGATCGAAACTTTCAATAACTTGCCAAAACATCATCAAAACAAATGAAAGCAAACCAAAACATTCCAAATACCCGCCAAAATATTCCAAATACCGGCCAAAAGGAATCCAAACATTCCAAAACCTGCCAAGACAATATAAACAACACAAGAGAAAACAAAACATTCTAAAACACCACCAAAACATTCCGAAAACCCGCCAAAACATCATCAAAACAATTCAAAACCAACCAAAAAATAAGAGGAACACGGCAACATATTGGCAAGCAAGAGACGGAGAACGCGGCACCTTCTAGGAGGCCAAGAAGGAAGCCGCACAACACCTGCACTGTGTCTGCAACTTTCAAACTGCTAGAAGCTAGTGGCTTGCCACTGGCCTGCCTCTTCAATTGCCATTAGCATTCCAATGGAAGCTATTCTTGGACAACTTTGCTCTGCTTGCTGCTAGTTCTGCCCCAGCCTACCATAGAGAACCTTGCTCTTGCCTTGAGGCTCTGAGATGCCAAGAACTTGTCAACTTCAAAGGGCGGGCCGGGCTACATCTACTCAGCTGCCACAGTTTCTCCTTGCTAGACCTAGTGGGAAAGCATTTTGCTGAGATGCAGAAGGCAAGAAACGCAGAATATGGAGACGCGGAGCTGTCCCAAGTGCCGCTGCCAGGCGTCTTTCCGCAGAAGGAGCGCCCCGGAGCGCACCGCAACCGGCACCGTCATCTCTGCGCAAAAAGCCAAAATATTTTCAAACCCGCCAAAACTAATCCAAAAATATTTTCAAACCCGCCAAAATAGAAAACCTGACGGAAGTGATCAATACATTCGAAAAAACCTGACAAAACATGATCAAGCCCACCAAAGCTAATCCAAACACACCAAAACTGGGCTAAACAGAATCAAAACAAATCAAAACAAATCTAAACCTTCTAAAAACCCGCCAAAATATTTCAAAACCCGTCAAAACTAATCAAAACCTTCCGAATACCCATTAAAAAACATTCCAAATACCCGCATAAAGATTTTAAAACCCGCCAAAAGGAATCCAAATATTCCGAAACTGCCAACACAATAAAAACAACTCAAGAGAATACAAAACATTCTAAAACCCAACCAAAACATTCCGAAAACCCACCTAAACATCATAAAAACAAATCAAAACCAACCAAAACATTCTGAAAACCCGCCAAAATGATTTAGACCCGCAAAACTCATCAAAACATTCTGAAAAGATGCCAAAACATTAGAAAACCAGCCTGAACTGATCAAAACATTCAAAAAACTTGGCAAAACATCATAAATACAAATCAAAACCAACCGAAACATTCCAAAAACCAGCCAAAATATTCTGAAATCCGGCCAAAACATCATAAAAACAAATCAAAACCAACCGAAACATTCCAAAAACCCGACAAAATAGTTTAGAACCCGCCAAAACTGATCAAAACATTCTGAAAAGATGCCAAAATACTATCAAACCAGTCAGAAGTGATCGAAACTTTCAATAACTTGCCAAAACATAATCAAAACAAATGAAAGCAAACCAAAACATTCCAAATACCCGCCAAAATATTTTAAAACCCGCCAAAAGGAATCCAAACATTCCAAAACCTGCCAAGACAATATAAACAACACAAGAGAAAACAAAACATTCTAAAACACCACCAAAACATTCCGAAAACCCGCCAAAACATCATAAAAACAATTCAAAACCAACCAAAAAATAAGAGGAACACGGCAACATATTGGCAAGCAAGAGACGGAGAACGCGGCACCTTCTAGGAGGCCAAGAAGGAAGCCGCACAACACCTGCACTGTGTCTGCAACTTTCAAACTGCTAGAAGCTAGTGGCTTGCCACTGGCCTGCCTCTTCAATTGCCATTAGCATTCCAATGGAAGCTATTCTTGGACAACTTTGCTCTGCTTGCTGCTAGTTCTGCCCCAGCCTACCATAGAGAACCTTGCTCTTGCCTTGAGGCTCTGAGATGCCAAGAACTTGTCAACTTCAAAGGGCGGGCCGGGCTACATCTACTCAGCTGCCACAGTTTCTCCTTGCTAGACCTAGTGGGAAAGCATTTTGCTGAGATGCAGAAGGCAAGAAACGCACAATACGGAGACGCGGAGCTGTCCCAAGTGCCGCTGCCAGGCGTCTTTCCGCAGAAGGAGCGCCCCGGAGCGCACCGCAACCGGCACCGTCATCTCTGCGCAAAAAGCCAAAATATTTTCAAACCCGCCAAAACTAATCCAAAAATATTTTCAAACCCGCCAAAATAGAAAACCGGACGGAAGTGATCAATACATTCGAAAAAACCTGACAAAACATGATCAAGCCCACCAAAGCTAATCCAAACACACCAAAAACTGGGCTAAACAGAATCAAAACAAATCAAAACAAATCTAAACCTTCTAAAAACCCGCCAAAATATTTCAAAACCCGTCAAAACTAATCAAAACATTCCGAATACCCATTAAAAAACATTCCAAATACCCGCCAAAAGATTTTAAAACCCGCCAAAAGGAATCCAAACATTCCAAAACCTGCCAACACAATAAAAACAACTCAAGAGAATACAAAACATTCTAAAACCCAACCAAAACATTCCGAAAACCCACCTAAACATCATAAAAACAAATCAAAACCAACCGAAACATTCTGAAAACCCGCCAAAATGATTTAGACCCGCAAAACTCATCAAAACATTCTGAAAAGATGCCAAAACATTAGAAAACCAGCCTGAACTGATCAAAACATTCAAAAAACTTGGCAAAACATCATAAAAACAAATCAAAACCAACCGAAACATTCCAAAAACCAGCCAAAATATTCCGAAATCCGGCCAAAACATCATAAAAACAAATCAAAACCAACCGAAACATTCCAAAAACCCGACAAAATAGTTTAGAACCCGCCAAAACTGATCAAAACATTCTGAAAAGATGCCAAAATACTAGAAAACCAGTCAGAAGTGATCGAAACTTTCAATAACTTGCCAAAACATCATCAAAACAAATGAAAGCAAACCAAAACATTCCAAATACCCGCCAAAATATTTTAAAACCCGCCAAAAGGAATGCAAACATTCCAAAACCTGCCAAGACAATAAAAACAACACAAGAGAAAACAAAACATTCTAAAACACCACCAAAACATTCCGAAAACCCGCCAAAACATCATAAAAACAAATCAAAACCAACCAAAAAATAAGAGGAACACGGCAACATATTGGCAAGCAAGAGACGGAGAGTGCGGCACCTTCTAGGAGGCCAAGAAGGAAGCCGCACAACACCTGCACTGTGTCTGCAACTTTCAAACTGCTAGAAGCTAGTGGCTTGCCACTGGCCTGCCTCTTCAATTGCCATTAGCATTCCAATGGAAGCTATTCTTGGACAACTTTGCTCTGCTTGCTGCTAGTTCTGCCCCAGCCTACCATAGAGAACCTTGCTCTTGCCTTGAGGCTCTGAGATGCCAAGAACTTGTCATCTTCAAAGGGCGGGCCGGGCTACATCTACTCAGCTGCCACAGTTTCTCCTTGCTAGACCTAGTGGGAAAGCATTTTGCTGAGATGCAGAAGGCAAGAAACGCAGAATACGGAGACGCGGAGCTGTCCCAAGTGCCGCTGCCAGGCGTCTTTCCGCAGAAGGAGCGCCCCGGAGCGCACCGCAACCGGCACCGTCATCTCTGCGCAAAAAGCCTAAATATTTTCAAACCCGCCAAAATAGAAAACCGGACAGAAGTGATCAATACATTCGAAAAAACCTGACAAAACATGATAAAGCCCACCAAAGCTAATCCAAACACACCAAAAACTGGGCTAAACAGAATCAAAACAAATCAAAACAAATCTAAACCTTCTAAAAACCCGCCAAAATATTTCAAAACCCGTCAAAACTAATCAAAACCTTCCGAATACCCATTAAAAAACATTCCAAATACCCGCATAAAGATTTTAAAACCCGCCAAAATAAATCCAAACATTCCGAAACTGCCAACACAATAAAAACAACTCAAGAGAATACAAAACATTCTAAAACCCAACCAAAACATTCCGAAAACCCACCTAAACATCATAAAAACAAATCAAAACCAACCAAAACATTCTGAAAACCCGCCAAAATGATTTAGACCCGCAAAACTCATCAAAACATTCTGAAAAGATGCCAAAACATTAGAAAACCAGCCTGAACTGATCAAAACATTCAAAAAACTTGGCAAAACATCATAAATACAAATCAAAACCAACCGAAACATTCCAAAAACCAGCCAAAATATTCTGAAATCCGGCCAAAACATCATAAAAACAAATCAAAACCAACCGAAACATTCCAAAAACCCGACAAAATAGTTTAGAACCCGCCAAAACTGATCAAAACATTCTGAAAAGATGCCAAAATACTATCAAACCAGTCAGAAGTGATCGAAACTTTCAATAACTTGCCAAAACATAATCAAAACAAATGAAAGCAAACCAAAACATTCCAAATACCCGCCAAAATATTTTAAAACCCGCCAAAAGGAATCCAAACATTCCAAAACCTGCCAAGACAATATAAACAACACAAGAGAAAACAAAACATTCTAAAACACCACCAAAACATTCCGAAAACCCGCCAAAACATCATCAAAACAATTCAAAACCAACCAAAAAATAAGAGGAACACGGCAACATATTGGCAAGCAAGAGACGGAGAACGCGGCACCTTCTAGGAGGCCAAGAAGGAAGCCGCACAACACCTGCACTGTGTCTGCAACTTTCAAACTGCTAGAAGCTAGTGGCTTGCCACTGGCCTGCCTCTTCAATTGCCATTAGCATTCCAATGGAAGCTATTCTTGGACAACTTTGCTCTGCTTGCTGCTAGTTCTGCCCCAGCCTACCATAGAGAACCTTGCTCTTGCCTTGAGGCTCTGAGATGCCAAGAACTTGTCAACTTCAAAGGGCGGGCCGGGCTACATCTACTCAGCTGCCACAGTTTCTCCTTGCTAGACCTAGTGGGAAAGCATTTTGCTGAGATGCAGAAGGCAAGAAACGCACAATACGGAGACGCGGAGCTGTCCCAAGTGCCGCTGCCAGGCGTCTTTCCGCAGAAGGAGCGCCCCGGAGCGCACCGCAACCGGCACCGTCATCTCTGCGCAAAAAGCCAAAATATTTTCAAACCCGCCAAAACTAATCCAAAAATATTTTCAAACCCGCCAAAATAGAAAACCGGACGGAAGTGATCAATACATTCGAAAAAACCTGACAAAACATGATCAAGCCCACCAAAGCTAATCCAAACACACCAAAAACTGGGCTAAACAGAATCAAAACAAATCAAAACAAATCTAAACCTTCTAAAAACCCGCCAAAATATTTCAAAACCCGTCAAAACTAATCAAAACATTCCGAATACCCATTAAAAAACATTCCAAATACCCGCCAAAAGATTTTAAAACCCGCCAAAAGGAATCCAAACATTCCAAAACCTGCCAACACAATAAAAACAACTCAAGAGAATACAAAACATTCTAAAACCCAACCAAAACATTCCGAAAACCCACCTAAACATCATAAAAACAAATCAAAACCAACCGAAACATTCTGAAAACCCGCCAAAATGATTTAGACCCGCAAAACTCATCAAAACATTCTGAAAAGATGCCAAAACATTAGAAAACCAGCCTGAACTGATCAAAACATTCAAAAAACTTGGCAAAACATCATAAAAACAAATCAAAACCAACCGAAACATTCCAAAAACCAGCCAAAATATTCCGAAATCCGGCCAAAACATCATAAAAACAAATCAAAACCAACCGAAACATTCCAAAAACCCGACAAAATAGTTTAGAACCCGCCAAAACTGATCAAAACATTCTGAAAAGATGCCAAAATACTAGAAAACCAGTCAGAAGTGATCGAAACTTTCAATAACTTGCCAAAACATCATCAAAACAAATGAAAGCAAACCAAAACATTCCAAATACCCGCCAAAATATTTTAAAACCCGCCAAAAGGAATGCAAACATTCCAAAACCTGCCAAGACAATAAAAACAACACAAGAGAAAACAAAACATTCTAAAACACCACCAAAACATTCCGAAAACCCGCCAAAACATCATAAAAACAAATCAAAACCAACCAAAAAATAAGAGGAACACGGCAACATATTGGCAAGCAAGAGACGGAGAGTGCGGCACCTTCTAGGAGGCCAAGAAGGAAGCCGCACAACACCTGCACTGTGTCTGCAACTTTCAAACTGCTAGAAGCTAGTGGCTTGCCACTGGCCTGCCTCTTCAATTGCCATTAGCATTCCAATGGAAGCTATTCTTGGACAACTTTGCTCTGCTTGCTGCTAGTTCTGCCCCAGCCTACCATAGAGAACCTTGCTCTTGCCTTGAGGCTCTGAGATGCCAAGAACTTGTCAACTTCAAAGGGCGGGCCGGGCTACATCTACTCAGCTGCCACAGTTTCTCCTTGCTAGACCTAGTGGGAAAGCATTTTGCTGAGATGCAGAAGGCAAGAAACGCACAATACGGAGACGCGGAGCTGTCCCAAGTGCCGCTGCCAGGCGTCTTTCCGCAGAAGGAGCGCCCCGGAGCGCACCGCAACCGGCACCGTCATCTCTGCGCAAAAAGCCAAAATATTTTCAAACCCGCCAAAACTAATCCAAAAATATTTTCAAACCCGCCAAAATAGAAAACCGGACGGAAGTGATCAATACATTCGAAAAAACCTGACAAAACATGATCAAGCCCACCAAAGCTAATCCAAACACACCAAAAACTGGGCTAAACAGAATCAAAACAAATCAAAACAAATCTAAACCTTCTAAAAACCCGCCAAAATATTTCAAAACCCGTCAAAACTAATCAAAACATTCCGAATACCCATTAAAAAACATTCCAAATACCCGCCAAAAGATTTTAAAACCCGCCAAAAGGAATCCAAACATTCCAAAACCTGCCAACACAATAAAAACAACTCAAGAGAATACAAAACATTCTAAAACCCAACCAAAACATTCCGAAAACCCACCTAAACATCATAAAAACAAATCAAAACCAACCGAAACATTCTGAAAACCCGCCAAAATGATTTAGACCCGCAAAACTCATCAAAACATTCTGAAAAGATGCCAAAACATTAGAAAACCAGCCTGAACTGATCAAAACATTCAAAAAACTTGGCAAAACATCATAAAAACAAATCAAAACCAACCGAAACATTCCAAAAACCAGCCAAAATATTCCGAAATCCGGCCAAAACATCATAAAAACAAATCAAAACCAACCGAAACATTCCAAAAACCCGACAAAATAGTTTAGAACCCGCCAAAACTGATCAAAACATTCTGAAAAGATGCCAAAATACTAGAAAACCAGTCAGAAGTGATCGAAACTTTCAATAACTTGCCAAAACATCATCAAAACAAATGAAAGCAAACCAAAACATTCCAAATACCCGCCAAAATATTTTAAAACCCGCCAAAAGGAATGCAAACATTCCAAAACCTGCCAAGACAATAAAAACAACACAAGAGAAAACAAAACATTCTAAAACACCACCAAAACATTCCGAAAACCCGCCAAAACATCATAAAAACAAATCAAAACCAACCAAAAAATAAGAGGAACACGGCAACATATTGGCAAGCAAGAGACGGAGAGTGCGGCACCTTCTAGGAGGCCAAGAAGGAAGCCGCACAACACCTGCACTGTGTCTGCAACTTTCAAACTGCTAGAAGCTAGTGGCTTGCCACTGGCCTGCCTCTTCAATTGCCATTAGCATTCCAATGGAAGCTATTCTTGGACAACTTTGCTCTGCTTGCTGCTAGTTCTGCCCCAGCCTACCATAGAGAACCTTGCTCTTCCCTTGAGGCTCTGAGATGCCAAGAACTTGTCATCTTCAAAGGGCGGGCCGGGCTACATCTACTCAGCTGCCACAGTTTCTCCTTGCTAGACCTAGTGGGAAAGCATTTTGCTGAGATGCAGAAGGCAAGAAACGCAGAATACGGAGACGCGGAGCTGTCCCAAGTGCCGCTGCCAGGCGTCTTTCCGCAGAAGGAGCGCCCCGGAGCGCACCGCAACCGGCACCGTCATCTCTGCGCAAAAAGCCTAAATATTTTCAAACCCGCCAAAACTAATCCAAAAATATTTTCAAACCCGCCAAAATAGAAAACCTGACAGAAGTGATCAATACATTCGAAAAAACCTGACAAAACATGATCAAGCCCACCAAAGCTAATCCAAACACACCAAAAACTGGGCTAAACAGAATCAAAACAAATCAAAACAAATCTAAACCTTCTAAAAACCCGCCAAAATATTTCAAAACCCGTCAAAACTAATCAAAACCTTCCGAATACCTGCCAAAACATTCCAAATACCCGCCAAAAGATTTTAAAACCCGCCAAAATGAATCCAAACATTCCAAAACCTGCCAACACAATAAAACCAACTCAAGAGAATACAAAACATTCTAAAACCCAACCAAAACATTCCGAAAACCCACCTAAACATCATAAAAAAAAATCAAAACCAACCGAAACATTCCAAAAACCCGACAAAATAGTTTAGAACCCGCCAAAACTGATCAAAACATTCTGAAAAGATGCCAAAATACTAGAAAACCAGTCTGAAGTGATCGAAACTTTCAATAACTTGCCAAAACATCATCAAAACAAATGAAAGCAAACCAAAACATTCCAAATACCCGCCAAAATATTCCAAATACCGGCCAAAAGGAATCCAAACATTCCAAAACCTGCCAACACAATATAAACAACACAAGAGAAAACAAAACATTCTAAAACACCACCAAAACATTCCGAAAACCCGCCAAAACATCATCAAAACAATTCAAAACCAACCAAAAAATAAGAGGAACACGGCAACATATTGGCAAGCAAGAGACGGAGAGTGCGGCACCTTCTAGGAGGCCAAGAAGGAAGCCGCACAACACCTGCACTGTGTCTGCAACTTTCAAACTGCTAGAAGCTAGTGGCTTGCCACTGGCCTGCCTCTTCAATTGCCATTAGCATTCCAATGGAAGCTATTCTTGGACAACTTTGCTCTGCTTGCTGCTAGTTCTGCCCCAGCCTACCATAGATAAACTTGCTCTTGCCTTGAGGCTCTGAGATGCCAAGAACTTGTCAACTTCAAAGGGCGGGCCGGGCTACATCTACTCAGCTGCCACAGTTTCTCCTTGCTAGACCTAGTGGGAAAGCATTTTGCTGAGATGCAGAAGGCAAGAAACGCAGAATATGGAGACGCGGAGTTGTCCCAAGTGCCGCTGCCAGGCGTCTTTCCGCAGAAGGAGCGCCCCGGAGCGCACCGCAACCGGCACCGTCATCTCTGCGCAAAAAGCCAAAATATTTTCAAACCCGCCAAAACTAATCCAAAAATATTTTCAAACCCGCCAAAATAGAAAACCTGACGGAAGTGATCAATACATTCGAAAAAACCTGACAAAACATGATCAAGCCCACCAAAGCTAATCCAAACACACCAAAATCTGGGCTAAACAGAATCAAAACAAATCAAAACAAATCTAAACCTTCTAAAAACCCGCCAAAATATTTCAAAACCCGTCAAAACTAATCAAAACCTTCCGAATACCCCTTAAAAAACATTCCAAATACCCGCATAAAGATTTTAAAACCCGCCAAAAGGAATCCAAATATTCCGAAACTGCCAACACAATAAAAACAACTCAAGAGAATACAAAACATTCTAAAACCCAACCAAAACATTCCGAAAACCCACCTAAACATCATAAAAACAAATCAAAACCAACCAAAACATTCTGAAAACCCGCCAAAATGATTTAGACCCGCAAAACTCATCAAAACATTCTGAAAAGATGCCAAAACATTAGAAAACCAGCCTGAACTGATCAAAACATTCAAAAAACTTGGCAAAACATCATAAATACAAATCAAAACCAACCGAAACATTCCAAAAACCAGCCAAAATATTCTGAAATCCGGCCAAAACATCATAAAAACAAATCAAAACCAACCGAAACATTCCAAAAACCCGACAAAATAGTTTAGAACCCGCCAAAACTGATCAAAACATTCTGAAAAGATGCCAAAATACTATCAAACCAGTCAGAAGTGATCGAAACTTTCAATAACTTGCCAAAACATAATCAAAACAAATGAAAGCAAACCAAAACATTCCAAATACCCGCCAAAATATTTTAAAACCCGCCAAAAGGAATCCAAACATTCCAAAACCTGCCAAGACAATATAAACAACACAAGAGAAAACAAAACATTCTAAAACACCACCAAAACATTCCGAAAACCCGCCAAAACATCATCAAAACAATTCAAAACCAACCAAAAAATAAGAGGAACACGGCAACATATTGGCAAGCAAGAGACGGAGAACGCGGCACCTTCTAGGAGGCCAAGAAGGAAGCCGCACAACACCTGCACTGTGTCTGCAACTTTCAAACTGCTAGAAGCTAGTGGCTTGCCACTGGCCTGCCTCTTCAATTGCCATTAGCATTCCAATGGAAGCTATTCTTGGACAACTTTGCTCTGCTTGCTGCTAGTTCTGCCCCAGCCTACCATAGAGAACCTTGCTCTTGCCTTGAGGCTCTGAGATGCCAAGAACTTGTCAACTTCAAAGGGCGGGCCGGGCTACATCTACTCAGCTGCCACAGTTTCTCCTTGCTAGACCTAGTGGGAAAGCATTTTGCTGAGATGCAGAAGGCAAGAAACGCACAATACGGAGACGCGGAGCTGTCCCAAGTGCCGCTGCCAGGCGTCTTTCCGCAGAAGGAGCGCCCCGGAGCGCACCGCAACCGGCACCGTCATCTCTGCGCAAAAAGCCAAAATATTTTCAAACCCGCCAAAACTAATCCAAAAATATTTTCAAACCCGCCAAAATAGAAAACCGGACGGAAGTGATCAATACATTCGAAAAAACCTGACAAAACATGATCAAGCCCACCAAAGCTAATCCAAACACACCAAAAACTGGGCTAAACAGAATCAAAACAAATCAAAACAAATCTAAACCTTCTAAAAACCCGCCAAAATATTTCAAAACCCGTCAAAACTAATCAAAACATTCCGAATACCCATTAAAAAACATTCCAAATACCCGCCAAAAGATTTTAAAACCCGCCAAAAGGAATCCAAACATTCCAAAACCTGCCAACACAATAAAAACAACTCAAGAGAATACAAAACATTCTAAAACCCAACCAAAACATTCCGAAAACCCACCTAAACATCATAAAAACAAATCAAAACCAACCGAAACATTCTGAAAACCCGCCAAAATGATTTAGACCCGCAAAACTCATCAAAACATTCTGAAAAGATGCCAAAACATTAGAAAACCAGCCTGAACTGATCAAAACATTCAAAAAACTTGGCAAAACATCATAAAAACAAATCAAAACCAACCGAAACATTCCAAAAACCAGCCAAAATATTCCGAAATCCGGCCAAAACATCATAAAAACAAATCAAAACCAACCGAAACATTCCAAAAACCCGACAAAATAGTTTAGAACCCGCCAAAACTGATCAAAACATTCTGAAAAGATGCCAAAATACTAGAAAACCAGTCAGAAGTGATCGAAACTTTCAATAACTTGCCAAAACATCATCAAAACAAATGAAAGCAAACCAAAACATTCCAAATACCCGCCAAAATATTTTAAAACCCGCCAAAAGGAATGCAAACATTCCAAAACCTGCCAAGACAATAAAAACAACACAAGAGAAAACAAAACATTCTAAAACACCACCAAAACATTCCGAAAACCCGCCAAAACATCATAAAAACAAATCAAAACCAACCAAAAAATAAGAGGAACACGGCAACATATTGGCAAGCAAGAGACGGAGAGTGCGGCACCTTCTAGGAGGCCAAGAAGGAAGCCGCACAACACCTGCACTGTGTCTGCAACTTTCAAACTGCTAGAAGCTAGTGGCTTGCCACTGGCCTGCCTCTTCAATTGCCATTAGCATTCCAATGGAAGCTATTCTTGGACAACTTTGCTCTGCTTGCTGCTAGTTCTGCCCCAGCCTACCATAGAGAACCTTGCTCTTCCCTTGAGGCTCTGAGATGCCAAGAACTTGTCAACTTCAAAGGGCGGGCCGGGCTACATCTACTCAGCTGCCACAGTTTCTCCTTGCTAGACCTAGTGGGAAAGCATTTTGCTGAGATGCAGAAGGCAAGAAACGCACAATACGGAGACGCGGAGCTGTCCCAAGTGCCGCTGCCAGGCGTCTTTCCGCAGAAGGAGCGCCCCGGAGCGCACCGCAACCGGCACCGTCATCTCTGCGCAAAAAGCCAAAATATTTTCAAACCCGCCAAAACTAATCCAAAAATATTTTCAAACCCGCCAAAATAGAAAACCGGACGGAAGTGATCAATACATTCGAAAAAACCTGACAAAACATGATCAAGCCCACCAAAGCTAATCCAAACACACCAAAAACTGGGCTAAACAGAATCAAAACAAATCAAAACAAATCTAAACCTTCTAAAAACCCGCCAAAATATTTCAAAACCCGTCAAAACTAATCAAAACATTCCGAATACCCATTAAAAAACATTCCAAATACCCGCCAAAAGATTTTAAAACCCGCCAAAAGGAATCCAAACATTCCAAAACCTGCCAACACAATAAAAACAACTCAAGAGAATACAAAACATTCTAAAACCCAACCAAAACATTCCGAAAACCCACCTAAACATCATAAAAACAAATCAAAACCAACCGAAACATTCTGAAAACCCGCCAAAATGATTTAGACCCGCAAAACTCATCAAAACATTCTGAAAAGATGCCAAAACATTAGAAAACCAGCCTGAACTGATCAAAACATTCAAAAAACTTGGCAAAACATCATAAAAACAAATCAAAACCAACCGAAACATTCCAAAAACCAGCCAAAATATTCCGAAATCCGGCCAAAACATCATAAAAACAAATCAAAACCAACCGAAACATTCCAAAAACCCGACAAAATAGTTTAGAACCCGCCAAAACTGATCAAAACATTCTGAAAAGATGCCAAAATACTAGAAAACCAGTCAGAAGTGATCGAAACTTTCAATAACTTGCCAAAACATCATCAAAACAAATGAAAGCAAACCAAAACATTCCAAATACCCGCCAAAATATTTTAAAACCCGCCAAAAGGAATGCAAACATTCCAAAACCTGCCAAGACAATAAAAACAACACAAGAGAAAACAAAACATTCTAAAACACCACCAAAACATTCCGAAAACCCGCCAAAACATCATAAAAACAAATCAAAACCAACCAAAAAATAAGAGGAACACGGCAACATATTGGCAAGCAAGAGACGGAGAGTGCGGCACCTTCTAGGAGGCCAAGAAGGAAGCCGCACAACACCTGCACTGTGTCTGCAACTTTCAAACTGCTAGAAGCTAGTGGCTTGCCACTGGCCTGCCTCTTCAATTGCCATTAGCATTCCAATGGAAGCTATTCTTGGACAACTTTGCTCTGCTTGCTGCTAGTTCTGCCCCAGCCTACCATAGAGAACCTTGCTCTTCCCTTGAGGCTCTGAGATGCCAAGAACTTGTCATCTTCAAAGGGCGGGCCGGGCTACATCTACTCAGCTGCCACAGTTTCTCCTTGCTAGACCTAGTGGGAAAGCATTTTGCTGAGATGCAGAAGGCAAGAAACGCAGAATACGGAGACGCGGAGCTGTCCCAAGTGCCGCTGCCAGGCGTCTTTCCGCAGAAGGAGCGCCCCGGAGCGCACCGCAACCGGCACCGTCATCTCTGCGCAAAAAGCCTAAATATTTTCAAACCCGCCAAAACTAATCCAAAAATATTTTCAAACCCGCCAAAATAGAAAACCTGACAGAAGTGATCAATACATTCGAAAAAACCTGACAAAACATGATCAAGCCCACCAAAGCTAATCCAAACACACCAAAAACTGGGCTAAACAGAATCAAAACAAATCAAAACAAATCTAAACCTTCTAAAAACCCGCCAAAATATTTCAAAACCCGTCAAAACTAATCAAAACCTTCCGAATACCTGCCAAAACATTCCAAATACCCGCCAAAAGATTTTAAAACCCGCCAAAATGAATCCAAACATTCCAAAACCTGCCAACACAATAAAACCAACTCAAGAGAATACAAAACATTCTAAAACCCAACCAAAACATTCCGAAAACCCACCTAAACATCATAAAAAAAAATCAAAACCAACCGAAACATTCCAAAAACCCGACAAAATAGTTTAGAACCCGCCAAAACTGATCAAAACATTCTGAAAAGATGCCAAAATACTAGAAAACCAGTCTGAAGTGATCGAAACTTTCAATAACTTGCCAAAACATCATCAAAACAAATGAAAGCAAACCAAAACATTCCAAATACCCGCCAAAATATTCCAAATACCGGCCAAAAGGAATCCAAACATTCCAAAACCTGCCAACACAATATAAACAACACAAGAGAAAACAAAACATTCTAAAACACCACCAAAACATTCCGAAAACCCGCCAAAACATCATCAAAACAATTCAAAACCAACCAAAAAATAAGAGGAACACGGCAACATATTGGCAAGCAAGAGACGGAGAGTGCGGCACCTTCTAGGAGGCCAAGAAGGAAGCCGCACAACACCTGCACTGTGTCTGCAACTTTCAAACTGCTAGAAGCTAGTGGCTTGCCACTGGCCTGCCTCTTCAATTGCCATTAGCATTCCAATGGAAGCTATTCTTGGACAACTTTGCTCTGCTTGCTGCTAGTTCTGCCCCAGCCTACCATAGATAAACTTGCTCTTGCCTTGAGGCTCTGAGATGCCAAGAACTTGTCAACTTCAAAGGGCGGGCCGGGCTACATCTACTCAGCTGCCACAGTTTCTCCTTGCTAGACCTAGTGGGAAAGCATTTTGCTGAGATGCAGAAGGCAAGAAACGCAGAATATGGAGACGCGGAGTTGTCCCAAGTGCCGCTGCCAGGCGTCTTTCCGCAGAAGGAGCGCCCCGGAGCGCACCGCAACCGGCACCGTCATCTCTGCGCAAAAAGCCAAAATATTTTCAAACCCGCCAAAACTAATCCAAAAATATTTTCAAACCCGCCAAAATAGAAAACCTGACGGAAGTGATCAATACATTCGAAAAAACCTGACAAAACATGATCAAGCCCACCAAAGCTAATCCAAACACACCAAAATCTGGGCTAAACAGAATCAAAACAAATCAAAACAAATCTAAACCTTCTAAAAACCCGCCAAAATATTTCAAAACCCGTCAAAACTAATCAAAACCTTCCGAATACCCCTTAAAAAACATTCCAAATACCCGCATAAAGATTTTAAAACCCGCCAAAAGGAATCCAAATATTCCGAAACTGCCAACACAATAAAAACAACTCAAGAGAATACAAAACATTCTAAAACCCAACCAAAACATTCCGAAAACCCACCTAAACATCATAAAAACAAATCAAAACCAACCAAAACATTCTGAAAACCCGCCAAAATGATTTAGACCCGCAAAACTCATCAAAACATTCTGAAAAGATGCCAAAACATTAGAAAACCAGCCTGAACTGATCAAAACATTCAAAAAACTTGGCAAAACATCATAAATACAAATCAAAACCAACCGAAACATTCCAAAAACCAGCCAAAATATTCTGAAATCCGGCCAAAACATCATAAAAACAAATCAAAACCAACCGAAACATTCCAAAAACCCGACAAAATAGTTTAGAACCCGCCAAAACTGATCAAAACATTCTGAAAAGATGCCAAAATACTATCAAACCAGTCAGAAGTGATCGAAACTTTCAATAACTTGCCAAAACATAATCAAAACAAATGAAAGCAAACCAAAACATTCCAAATACCCGCCAAAATATTTTAAAACCCGCCAAAAGGAATCCAAACATTCCAAAACCTGCCAAGACAATATAAACAACACAAGAGAAAACAAAACATTCTAAAACACCACCAAAACATTCCGAAAACCCGCCAAAACATCATAAAAACAATTCAAAACCAACCAAAAAATAAGAGGAACACGGCAACATATTGGCAAGCAAGAGACGGAGAGTGCGGCACCTTCTAGGAGGCCAAGAAGGAAGCCGCACAACACCTGCACTGTGTCTGCAACTTTCAAACTGCTAGAAGCTAGTGGCTTGCCACTGGCCTGCCTCTTCAATTGCCATTAGCATTCCAATGGAAGCTATTCTTGGACAACTTTGCTCTGCTTGCTGCTAGTTCTGCCCCAGCCTACCATAGAGAACCTTGCTCTTGCCTTGAGGCTCTGAGATGCCAAGAACTTGTCAACTTCAAAGGGCGGGCCGGGCTACATCTACTCAGCTGCCACAGTTTCTCCTTGCTAGACCTAGTGGGAAAGCATTTTGCTGAGATGCAGAAGGCAAGAAACGCACAATACGGAGACGCGGAGCTGTCCCAAGTGCCGCTGCCAGGCGTCTTTCCGCAGAAGGAGCGCCCCGGAGCGCACCGCAACCGGCACCGTCATCTCTGCGCAAAAAGCCAAAATATTTTCAAACCCGCCAAAACTAATCCAAAAATATTTTCAAACCCGCCAAAATAGAAAACCGGACGGAAGTGATCAATACATTCGAAAAAACCTGACAAAACATGATCAAGCCCACCAAAGCTAATCCAAACACACCAAAAACTGGGCTAAACAGAATCAAAACAAATCAAAACAAATCTAAACCTTCTAAAAACCCGCCAAAATATTTCAAAACCCGTCAAAACTAATCAAAACATTCCGAATACCCATTAAAAAACATTCCAAATACCCGCCAAAAGATTTTAAAACCCGCCAAAAGGAATCCAAACATTCCAAAACCTGCCAACACAATAAAAACAACTCAAGAGAATACAAAACATTCTAAAACCCAACCAAAACATTCCGAAAACCCACCTAAACATCATAAAAACAAATCAAAACCAACCAAAACATTCTGAAAACCCGCCAAAATGATTTAGACCCGCAAAACTCATCAAAACATTCTGAAAAGATGCCAAAACATTAGAAAACCAGCCTGAACTGATCAAAACATTCAAAAAACTTGGCAAAACATCATAAAAACAAATCAAAACCAACCGAAACATTCCAAAAACCAGCCAAAATATTCCGAAATCCGGCCAAAACATCATAAAAACAAATCAAAACCAACCGAAACATTCCAAAAACCCGACAAAATAGTTTAGAACCCGCCAAAACTGATCAAAACATTCTGAAAAGATGCCAAAATACTAGAAAACCAGTCAGAAGTGATCGAAACTTTCAATAACTTGCCAAAACATAATCAAAACAAATGAAAGCAAACCAAAACATTCCAAATACCCGCCAAAATATTTTAAAACCCGCCAAAAGGAATGCAAACATTCCAAAACCTGCCAAGACAATAAAAACAACACAAGAGAAAACAAAACATTCTAAAACACCACCAAAACATTCCGAAAACCCGCCAAAACATCATAAAAACAAATCAAAACCAACCAAAAAATAAGAGGAACACGGCAACATATTGGCAAGCAAGAGACGGAGAGTGCGGCACCTTCTAGGAGGCCAAGAAGGAAGCCGCACAACACCTGCACTGTGTCTGCAACTTTCAAACTGCTAGAAGCTAGTGGCTTGCCACTGGCCTGCCTCTTCAATTGCCATTAGCATTCCAATGGAAGCTATTCTTGGACAACTTTGCTCTGCTTGCTGCTAGTTCTGCCCCAGCCTACCATAGAGAACCTTGCTCTTGCCTTGAGGCTCTGAGATGCCAAGAACTTGTCAACTTCAAAGGGCGGGCCGGGCTACATCTACTCAGCTGCCACAGTTTCTCCTTGCTAGACCTAGTGGGAAAGCATTTTGCTGAGATGCAGAAGGCAAGAAACGCACAATACGGAGACGCGGAGCTGTCCCAAGTGCCGCTGCCAGGCGTCTTTCCGCAGAAGGAGCGCCCCGGAGCGCACCGCAACCGGCACCGTCATCTCTGCGCAAAAAGCCAAAATATTTTCAAACCCGCCAAAACTAATCCAAAAATATTTTCAAACCCGCCAAAATAGAAAACCGGACGGAAGTGATCAATACATTCGAAAAAACCTGACAAAACATGATCAAGCCCACCAAAGCTAATCCAAACACACCAAAAACTGGGCTAAACAGAATCAAAACAAATCAAAACAAATCTAAACCTTCTAAAAACCCGCCAAAATATTTCAAAACCCGTCAAAACTAATCAAAACATTCCGAATACCCATTAAAAAACATTCCAAATACCCGCCAAAAGATTTTAAAACCCGCCAAAAGGAATCCAAACATTCCAAAACCTGCCAACACAATAAAAACAACTCAAGAGAATACAAAACATTCTAAAACCCAACCAAAACATTCCGAAAACCCACCTAAACATCATAAAAACAAATCAAAACCAACCGAAACATTCTGAAAACCCGCCAAAATGATTTAGACCCGCAAAACTCATCAAAACATTCTGAAAAGATGCCAAAACATTAGAAAACCAGCCTGAACTGATCAAAACATTCAAAAAACTTGGCAAAACATCATAAAAACAAATCAAAACCAACCGAAACATTCCAAAAACCAGCCAAAATATTCCGAAATCCGGCCAAAACATCATAAAAACAAATCAAAACCAACCGAAACATTCCAAAAACCCGACAAAATAGTTTAGAACCCGCCAAAACTGATCAAAACATTCTGAAAAGATGCCAAAATACTAGAAAACCAGTCAGAAGTGATCGAAACTTTCAATAACTTGCCAAAACATAATCAAAACAAATGAAAGCAAACCAAAACATTCCAAATACCCGCCAAAATATTTTAAAACCCGCCAAAAGGAATGCAAACATTCCAAAACCTGCCAAGACAATAAAAACAACACAAGAGAAAACAAAACATTCTAAAACACCACCAAAACATTCCGAAAACCCGCCAAAACATCATAAAAACAAATCAAAACCAACCAAAAAATAAGAGGAACACGGCAACATATTGGCAAGCAAGAGACGGAGAGTGCGGCACCTTCTAGGAGGCCAAGAAGGAAGCCGCACAACACCTGCACTGTGTCTGCAACTTTCAAACTGCTAGAAGCTAGTGGCTTGCCACTGGCCTGCCTCTTCAATTGCCATTAGCATTCCAATGGAAGCTATTCTTGGACAACTTTGCTCTGCTTGCTGCTAGTTCTGCCCCAGCCTACCATAGAGAACCTTGCTCTTGCCTTGAGGCTCTGAGATGCCAAGAACTTGTCATCTTCAAAGGGCGGGCCGGGCTACATCTACTCAGCTGCCACAGTTTCTCCTTGCTAGACCTAGTGGGAAAGCATTTTGCTGAGATGCAGAAGGCAAGAAACGCAGAATACGGAGACGCGGAGCTGTCCCAAGTGCCGCTGCCAGGCGTCTTTCCGCAGAAGGAGCGCCCCGGAGCGCACCGCAACCGGCACCGTCATCTCTGCGCAAAAAGCCAAAATATTTTCAAACCCGCCAAAACTAATCCAAAAATATTTTCAAACCCGCCAAAATAGAAAACCTGACAGAAGTGATCAATACATTCGAAAAAACCTGACAAAACATGATCAAGCCCACCAAAGCTAATCCAAACACACCAAAAACTGGGCTAAACAGAATCAAAACAAATCAAAACAAATCTAAACCTTCTAAAAACCCGCCAAAATATTTCAAAACCCGTCAAAACTAATCAAAACCTTCCGAATACCTGCCAAAACATTCCAAATACCCGCCAAAAGATTTTAAAACCCGCCAAAATGAATCCAAACATTCCAAAACCTGCCAACACAATAAAACCAACTCAAGAGAATACAAAACATTCTAAAACCCAACCAAAACATTCCGAAAACCCACCTAAACATCATAAAAAAAAATCAAAACCAACCGAAACATTCCAAAAACCCGACAAAATAGTTTAGAACCCGCCAAAACTGATCAAAACATTCTGAAAAGATGCCAAAATACTAGAAAACCAGTCTGAAGTGATCGAAACTTTCAATAACTTGCCAAAACATCATCAAAACAAATGAAAGCAAACCAAAACATTCCAAATACCCGCCAAAATATTCCAAATACCGGCCAAAAGGAATCCAAACATTCCAAAACCTGCCAAGACAATATAAACAACACAAGAGAAAACAAAACATTCTAAAACACCACCAAAACATTCCGAAAACCCGCCAAAACATCATCAAAACAATTCAAAACCAACCAAAAAATAAGAGGAACACGGCAACATATTGGCAAGCAAGAGACGGAGAACGCGGCACCTTCTAGGAGGCCAAGAAGGAAGCCGCACAACACCTGCACTGTGTCTGCAACTTTCAAACTGCTAGAAGCTAGTGGCTTGCCACTGGCCTGCCTCTTCAATTGCCATTAGCATTCCAATGGAAGCTATTCTTGGACAACTTTGCTCTGCTTGCTAGTTCTGCCCCAGCCTACCATAGAGAACCTTGCTCTTGCCTTGAGGCTCTGAGATGCCAAGAACTTGTCAACTTCAAAGGGCGGGCCGGGCTACATCTACTCAGCTGCCACAGTTTCTCCTTGCTAGACCTAGTGGGAAAGCATTTTGCTGAGATGCAGAAGGCAAGAAACGCAGAATATGGAGACGCGGAGTTGTCCCAAGTGCCGCTGCCAGGCGTCTTTCCGCAGAAGGAGCGCCCCGGAGCGCACCGCAACCGGCACCGTCATCTCTGCGCAAAAAGCCAAAATATTTTCAAACCCGCCAAAACTAATCCAAAAATATTTTCAAACCCGCCAAAATAGAAAACCTGACGGAAGTGATCAATACATTCGAAAAAACCTGACAAAACATGATCAAGCCCACCAAAGCTAATCCAAACACACCAAAACTGGGCTAAACAGAATCAAAACAAATCAAAACAAATCTAAACCTTCTAAAAACCCGCCAAAATATTTCAAAACCCGTCAAAACTAATCAAAACCTTCCGAATACCCCTTAAAAAACATTCCAAATACCCGCATAAAGATTTTAAAACCCGCCAAAAGGAATCCAAATATTCCGAAACTGCCAACACAATAAAAACAACTCAAGAGAATACAAAACATTCTAAAACCCAACCAAAACATTCCGAAAACCCACCTAAACATCATAAAAACAAATCAAAACCAACCAAAACATTCTGAAAACCCGCCAAAATGATTTAGACCCGCAAAACTCATCAAAACATTCTGAAAAGATGCCAAAACATTAGAAAACCAGCCTGAACTGATCAAAACATTCAAAAAACTTGGCAAAACATCATAAATACAAATCAAAACCAACCGAAACATTCCAAAAACCAGCCAAAATATTCTGAAATCCGGCCAAAACATCATAAAAACAAATCAAAACCAACCGAAACATTCCAAAAACCCGACAAAATAGTTTAGAACCCGCCAAAACTGATCAAAACATTCTGAAAAGATGCCAAAATACTATCAAACCAGTCAGAAGTGATCGAAACTTTCAATAACTTGCCAAAACATAATCAAAACAAATGAAAGCAAACCAAAACATTCCAAATACCCGCCAAAATATTTTAAAACCCGCCAAAAGGAATCCAAACATTCCAAAACCTGCCAAGACAATATAAACAACACAAGAGAAAACAAAACATTCTAAAACACCACCAAAACATTCCGAAAACCCGCCAAAACATCATAAAAACAATTCAAAACCAACCAAAAAATAAGAGGAACACGGCAACATATTGGCAAGCAAGAGACGGAGAGTGCGGCACCTTCTAGGAGGCCAAGAAGGAAGCCGCACAACACCTGCACTGTGTCTGCAACTTTCAAACTGCTAGAAGCTAGTGGCTTGCCACTGGCCTGCCTCTTCAATTGCCATTAGCATTCCAATGGAAGCTATTCTTGGACAACTTTGCTCTGCTTGCTGCTAGTTCTGCCCCAGCCTACCATAGAGAACCTTGCTCTTGCCTTGAGGCTCTGAGATGCCAAGAACTTGTCAACTTCAAAGGGCGGGCCGGGCTACATCTACTCAGCTGCCACAGTTTCTCCTTGCTAGACCTAGTGGGAAAGCATTTTGCTGAGATGCAGAAGGCAAGAAACGCACAATACGGAGACGCGGAGCTGTCCCAAGTGCCGCTGCCAGGCGTCTTTCCGCAGAAGGAGCGCCCCGGAGCGCACCGCAACCGGCACCGTCATCTCTGCGCAAAAAGCCAAAATATTTTCAAACCCGCCAAAACTAATCCAAAAATATTTTCAAACCCGCCAAAATAGAAAACCGGACGGAAGTGATCAATACATTCGAAAAAACCTGACAAAACATGATCAAGCCCACCAAAGCTAATCCAAACACACCAAAAACTGGGCTAAACAGAATCAAAACAAATCAAAACAAATCTAAACCTTCTAAAAACCCGCCAAAATATTTCAAAACCCGTCAAAACTAATCAAAACATTCCGAATACCCATTAAAAAACATTCCAAATACCCGCCAAAAGATTTTAAAACCCGCCAAAAGGAATCCAAACATTCCAAAACCTGCCAACACAATAAAAACAACTCAAGAGAATACAAAACATTCTAAAACCCAACCAAAACATTCCGAAAACCCACCTAAACATCATAAAAACAAATCAAAACCAACCGAAACATTCTGAAAACCCGCCAAAATGATTTAGACCCGCAAAACTCATCAAAACATTCTGAAAAGATGCCAAAACATTAGAAAACCAGCCTGAACTGATCAAAACATTCAAAAAACTTGGCAAAACATCATAAAAACAAATCAAAACCAACCGAAACATTCCAAAAACCAGCCAAAATATTCCGAAATCCGGCCAAAACATCATAAAAACAAATCAAAACCAACCGAAACATTCCAAAAACCCGACAAAATAGTTTAGAACCCGCCAAAACTGATCAAAACATTCTGAAAAGATGCCAAAATACTAGAAAACCAGTCAGAAGTGATCGAAACTTTCAATAACTTGCCAAAACATAATCAAAACAAATGAAAGCAAACCAAAACATTCCAAATACCCGCCAAAATATTTTAAAACCCGCCAAAAGGAATGCAAACATTCCAAAACCTGCCAAGACAATAAAAACAACACAAGAGAAAACAAAACATTCTAAAACACCACCAAAACATTCCGAAAACCCGCCAAAACATCATAAAAACAAATCAAAACCAACCAAAAAATAAGAGGAACACGGCAACATATTGGCAAGCAAGAGACGGAGAGTGCGGCACCTTCTAGGAGGCCAAGAAGGAAGCCGCACAACACCTGCACTGTGTCTGCAACTTTCAAACTGCTAGAAGCTAGTGGCTTGCCACTGGCCTGCCTCTTCAATTGCCATTAGCATTCCAATGGAAGCTATTCTTGGACAACTTTGCTCTGCTTGCTGCTAGTTCTGCCCCAGCCTACCATAGAGAACCTTGCTCTTGCCTTGAGGCTCTGAGATGCCAAGAACTTGTCATCTTCAAAGGGCGGGCCGGGCTACATCTACTCAGCTGCCACAGTTTCTCCTTGCTAGACCTAGTGGGAAAGCATTTTGCTGAGATGCAGAAGGCAAGAAACGCAGAATACGGAGACGCGGAGCTGTCCCAAGTGCCGCTGCCAGGCGTCTTTCCGCAGAAGGAGCGCCCCGGAGCGCACCGCAACCGGCACCGTCATCTCTGCGCAAAAAGCCTAAATATTTTCAAACCCGCCAAAACTAATCCAAAAATATTTTCAAACCCGCCAAAATAGAAAACCTGACAGAAGTGATCAATACATTCGAAAAAACCTGACAAAACATGATCAAGCCCACCAAAGCTAATCCAAACACACCAAAAACTGGGCTAAACAGAATCAAAACAAATCAAAACAAATCTAAACCTTCTAAAAACCCGCCAAAATATTTCAAAACCCGTCAAAACTAATCAAAACCTTCCGAATACCTGCCAAAACATTCCAAATACCCGCCAAAAGATTTTAAAACCCGCCAAAATGAATCCAAACATTCCAAAACCTGCCAACACAATAAAACCAACTCAAGAGAATACAAAACATTCTAAAACCCAACCAAAACATTCCGAAAACCCACCTAAACATCATAAAAAAAAATCAAAACCAACCGAAACATTCCAAAAACCCGACAAAATAGTTTAGAACCCGCCAAAACTGATCAAAACATTCTGAAAAGATGCCAAAATACTAGAAAACCAGTCTGAAGTGATCGAAACTTTCAATAACTTGCCAAAACATCATCAAAACAAATGAAAGCAAACCAAAACATTCCAAATACCCGCCAAAATATTCCAAATACCGGCCAAAAGGAATCCAAACATTCCAAAACCTGCCAACACAATATAAACAACACAAGAGAAAACAAAACATTCTAAAACACCACCAAAACATTCCGAAAACCCGCCAAAACATCATCAAAACAATTCAAAACCAACCAAAAAATAAGAGGAACACGGCAACATATTGGCAAGCAAGAGACGGAGAACGCGGCACCTTCTAGGAGGCCAAGAAGGAAGCCGCACAACACCTGCACTGTGTCTGCAACTTTCAAACTGCTAGAAGCTAGTGGCTTGCCACTGGCCTGCCTCTTCAATTGCCATTAGCATTCCAATGGAAGCTATTCTTGGACAACTTTGCTCTGCTTGCTAGTTCTGCCCCAGCCTACCATAGAGAACCTTGCTCTTGCCTTGAGGCTCTGAGATGCCAAGAACTTGTCAACTTCAAAGGGCGGGCCGGGCTACATCTACTCAGCTGCCACAGTTTCTCCTTGCTAGACCTAGTGGGAAAGCATTTTGCTGAGATGCAGAAGGCAAGAAACGCAGAATACGGAGACGCGGAGCTGTCCCAAGTGCCGCTGCCAGGCGTCTTTCCGCAGAAGGAGCGCCCCGGAGCGCACCGCAACCGGCACCGTCATCTCTGCGCAAAAAGCCAAAATATTTTCAAACCCGCCAAAACTAATCCAAAAATATTTTCAAACCCGCCAAACTAGAAAACCAGACAGAAGTGATCAATACATTCGAAAAAACCTGACAAAACATGATCAAGCCCACCAAAGCTAATCCAAACACACCAAAAAACTGGGGTAAACAGAATCAAAACAAATCAAAACAAATCTAAACCTTCTAAAAACCCGCCAAAATATTTCAAAACCCGTCAAAACTAATCAAAACCTTCCGAATACCCGCCAAAACATTCCAAATACCCGCCAAAATGAATCCAAACATTCCAAAACCTGCCAACACAATAAAAACAACTCAAGAGAATACAAAACATTCTAAAACCCAACCAAAACATTCCAAAAACCCACCTAAACATCATAAAAACAAATCAAAACCAACCAAAATATTCCAAAAACCCGCCAAAATGATTTAGACCCGCAAAACTCATCAAAACATTCTGAAAAGATGCCAAAACATTAGAAAACCAGCCTGAACTGATCAAAACATTCAAAAAAATTGGCAAAACATCATAAAAACAAATCAAAACCAACCGAAACATTCCAAATACCCGCCAAAAGATTTTAAAACCCGCCAAAAGGAATCCAAACATTCCAAAACCTGCCAAGACAAGATAAACAACACAAGAGAAAACAAAACATTCTAAAACACCACCAAAACATTCCGAAAACCCGCCAAAACATCATCAAAACAATTCAAAACCAACCAAAAAATAAGAGGAACACGGCAACATATTGGCAAGCAAGAGACGGAGAACGCGGCACCTTCTAGGAGGCCAAGAAGGAAGCCGCACAACACCTGCACTGTGTCTGCAACTTTCAAACTGCTAGAAGCTAGTGGCTTGCCACTGGCCTGCCTCTTCAATTGCCATTAGCATTCCAATGGAAGCTATTCTTGGACAACTTTGCTCTGCTTGCTGCTAGTTCTGCCCCAGCCTACCATAGAGAACCTTGCTCTTCCCTTGAGGCTCTGAGATGCCAAGAACTTGTCATCTTCAAAGGGCGGGCCGGGCTACATCTACTCAGCTGCCACAGTTTCTCCTTGCTAGACCTAGTGGGAAAGCATTTTGCTGAGATGCAGAAGGCAAGAAACGCAGAATACGGAGACGCGGAGCTGTCCCAAGTGCCGCTGCCAGGCGTCTTTCCGCAGAAGGAGCGCCCCGGAGCGCACCGCAACCGGCACCGTCATCTCTGCGCAAAAAGCCAAAATATTTTCAAACCCGCCAAAACTAATCCAAAAATATTTTCAAACCTGCCAAAATAGAAAACCTGACAGAAGTGATCAATACATTCGAAAAAACCTGACAAAACATGATCAAGCCCACCAAAGCTAATCCAAACACACCAAAAACTGGGCTAAACAGAATCAAAACAAATCAAAACAAATCTAAACCTCCTAAAAACCCGCCAAAATATTTCAAAACCCGTCAAAACTAATCAAAACCTTCCGAATACCCATTAAAAAACATTCCAAATACCCGCCAAAAGATTTTAAAACCCGCCAAAAGGAATCCAAACATTCCAAAACCTGCCAACACAATAAAAACAACTCAAGAGAATACAAAACATTCTAAAACCCAACCAAAACATTCCGAAAACCCACCTAAACATCATAAAAACAAATCAAAACCAACCGAAACATTCCAAAAACCCGACAAAATAGTTTAGAACCCGCCAAAACTGATCAAAACATTCTGAAAAGATGCCAAAATACTAGAAAACCAGTCTGAAGTGATCGAAACTTTCAATAACTTGCCAAAACATAATCAAAACAAATGAAAGCAAACCAAAACATTCCAAATACCCGCCAAAATATTTTAAAACCCGCCAAAAGGAATGCAAACATTCCAAAACCTGCCAAGACAATAAAAACAACACAAGAGAAAACAAAACATTCTAAAACACCACCAAAACATTCCGAAAACCCGCCAAAACATCATAAAAACAAATCAAAACCAACCAAAAAATAAGAGGAACACGGCAACATATTGGCAAGCAAGAGACGGAGAGTGCGGCACCTTCTAGGAGGCCAAGAAGGAAGCCGCACAACACCTGCACTGTGTCTGCAACTTTCAAACTGCTAGAAGCTAGTGGCTTGCCACTGGCCTGCCTCTTCAATTGCCATTAGCATTCCAATGGAAGCTATTCTTGGACAACTTTGCTCTGCTTGCTGCTAGTTCTGCCCCAGCCTACCATAGAGAACCTTGCTCTTGCCTTGAGGCTCTGAGATGCCAAGAACTTGTCATCTTCAAAGGGCGGGCCGGGCTACATCTACTCAGCTGCCACAGTTTCTCCTTGCTAGACCTAGTGGGAAAGCATTTTGCTGAGATGCAGAAGGCAAGAAACGCAGAATACGGAGACGCGGAGCTGTCCCAAGTGCCGCTGCCAGGCGTCTTTCCGCAGAAGGAGCGCCCCGGAGCGCACCGCAACCGGCACCGTCATCTCTGCGCAAAAAGCCAAAATATTTTCAAACCCGCCAAAACTAATCCAAAAATATTTTCAAACCCGCCAAAATAGAAAACCTGACAGAAGTGATCAATACATTCGAAAAAACCTGACAAAACATGATCAAGCCCACCAAAGCTAATCCAAACACACCAAAAACTGGGCTAAACAGAATCAAAACAAATCAAAACAAATCTAAACCTTCTAAAAACCCGCCAAAATATTTCAAAACCCGTCAAAACTAATCAAAACCTTCCGAATACCTGCCAAAACATTCCAAATACCCGCCAAAAGATTTTAAAACCCGCCAAAATGAATCCAAACATTCCAAAACCTGCCAACACAATAAAACCAACTCAAGAGAATACAAAACATTCTAAAACCCAACCAAAACATTCCGAAAACCCACCTAAACATCATAAAAAAAAATCAAAACCAACCGAAACATTCCAAAAACCCGACAAAATAGTTTAGAACCCGCCAAAACTGATCAAAACATTCTGAAAAGATGCCAAAATACTAGAAAACCAGTCTGAAGTGATCGAAACTTTCAATAACTTGCCAAAACATCATCAAAACAAATGAAAGCAAACCAAAACATTCCAAATACCCGCCAAAATATTCCAAATACCGGCCAAAAGGAATCCAAACATTCCAAAACCTGCCAACACAATATAAACAACACAAGAGAAAACAAAACATTCTAAAACACCACCAAAACATTCCGAAAACCCGCCAAAACATCATCAAAACAATTCAAAACCAACCAAAAAATAAGAGGAACACGGCAACATATTGGCAAGCAAGAGACGGAGAACGCGGCACCTTCTAGGAGGCCAAGAAGGAAGCCGCACAACACCTGCACTGTGTCTGCAACTTTCAAACTGCTAGAAGCTAGTGGCTTGCCACTGGCCTGCCTCTTCAATTGCCATTAGCATTCCAATGGAAGCTATTCTTGGACAACTTTGCTCTGCTTGCTAGTTCTGCCCCAGCCTACCATAGAGAACCTTGCTCTTGCCTTGAGGCTCTGAGATGCCAAGAACTTGTCAACTTCAAAGGGCGGGCCGGGCTACATCTACTCAGCTGCCACAGTTTCTCCTTGCTAGACCTAGTGGGAAAGCATTTTGCTGAGATGCAGAAGGCAAGAAACGCAGAATATGGAGACGCGGAGTTGTCCCAAGTGCCGCTGCCAGGCGTCTTTCCGCAGAAGGAGCGCCCCGGAGCGCACCGCAACCGGCACCGTCATCTCTGCGCAAAAAGCCAAAATATTTTCAAACCCGCCAAAACTAATCCAAAAATATTTTCAAACCCGCCAAAATAGAAAACCTGACGGAAGTGATCAATACATTCGAAAAAACCTGACAAAACATGATCAAGCCCACCAAAGCTAATCCAAACACACCAAAACTGGGCTAAACAGAATCAAAACAAATCAAAACAAATCTAAACCTTCTAAAAACCCGCCAAAATATTTCAAAACCCGTCAAAACTAATCAAAACCTTCCGAATACCCCTTAAAAAACAGTCCAAATACCCGCATAAAGATTTTAAAACCCGCCAAAAGGAATCCAAATATTCCGAAACTGCCAACACAATAAAAACAACTCAAGAGAATACAAAACATTCTAAAACCCAACCAAAACATTCCGAAAACCCACCTAAACATCATAAAAACAAATCAAAACCAACCAAAACATTCTGAAAACCCGCCAAAATGATTTAGACCCGCAAAACTCATCAAAACATTCTGAAAAGATGCCAAAACATTAGAAAACCAGCCTGAACTGATCAAAACATTCAAAAAACTTGGCAAAACATCATAAATACAAATCAAAACCAACCGAAACATTCCAAAAACCAGCCAAAATATTCTGAAATCCGGCCAAAACATCATAAAAACAAATCAAAACCAACCGAAACATTCCAAAAACCCGACAAAATAGTTTAGAACCCGCCAAAACTGATCAAAACATTCTGAAAAGATGCCAAAATACTATCAAACCAGTCAGAAGTGATCGAAACTTTCAATAACTTGCCAAAACATAATCAAAACAAATGAAAGCAAACCAAAACATTCCAAATACCCGCCAAAATATTTTAAAACCCGCCAAAAGGAATCCAAACATTCCAAAACCTGCCAAGACAATATAAACAACACAAGAGAAAACAAAACATTCTAAAACACCACCAAAACATTCCGAAAACCCGCCAAAACATCATAAAAACAATTCAAAACCAACCAAAAAATAAGAGGAACACGGCAACATATTGGCAAGCAAGAGACGGAGAGTGCGGCACCTTCTAGGAGGCCAAGAAGGAAGCCGCACAACACCTGCACTGTGTCTGCAACTTTCAAACTGCTAGAAGCTAGTGGCTTGCCACTGGCCTGCCTCTTCAATTGCCATTAGCATTCCAATGGAAGCTATTCTTGGACAACTTTGCTCTGCTTGCTGCTAGTTCTGCCCCAGCCTACCATAGAGAACCTTGCTCTTGCCTTGAGGCTCTGAGATGCCAAGAACTTGTCAACTTCAAAGGGCGGGCCGGGCTACATCTACTCAGCTGCCACAGTTTCTCCTTGCTAGACCTAGTGGGAAAGCATTTTGCTGAGATGCAGAAGGCAAGAAACGCACAATACGGAGACGCGGAGCTGTCCCAAGTGCCGCTGCCAGGCGTCTTTCCGCAGAAGGAGCGCCCCGGAGCGCACCGCAACCGGCACCGTCATCTCTGCGCAAAAAGCCAAAATATTTTCAAACCCGCCAAAACTAATCCAAAAATATTTTCAAACCCGCCAAAATAGAAAACCGGACGGAAGTGATCAATACATTCGAAAAAACCTGACAAAACATGATCAAGCCCACCAAAGCTAATCCAAACACACCAAAAACTGGGCTAAACAGAATCAAAACAAATCAAAACAAATCTAAACCTTCTAAAAACCCGCCAAAATATTTCAAAACCCGTCAAAACTAATCAAAACATTCCGAATACCCATTAAAAAACATTCCAAATACCCGCCAAAAGATTTTAAAACCCGCCAAAAGGAATCCAAACATTCCAAAACCTGCCAACACAATAAAAACAACTCAAGAGAATACAAAACATTCTAAAACCCAACCAAAACATTCCGAAAACCCACCTAAACATCATAAAAACAAATCAAAACCAACCGAAACATTCTGAAAACCCGCCAAAATGATTTAGACCCGCAAAACTCATCAAAACATTCTGAAAAGATGCCAAAACATTAGAAAACCAGCCTGAACTGATCAAAACATTCAAAAAACTTGGCAAAACATCATAAAAACAAATCAAAACCAACCGAAACATTCCAAAAACCAGCCAAAATATTCCGAAATCCGGCCAAAACATCATAAAAACAAATCAAAACCAACCGAAACATTCCAAAAACCCGACAAAATAGTTTAGAACCCGCCAAAACTGATCAAAACATTCTGAAAAGATGCCAAAATACTAGAAAACCAGTCAGAAGTGATCGAAACTTTCAATAACTTGCCAAAACATAATCAAAACAAATGAAAGCAAACCAAAACATTCCAAATACCCGCCAAAATATTTTAAAACCCGCCAAAAGGAATGCAAACATTCCAAAACCTGCCAAGACAATAAAAACAACACAAGAGAAAACAAAACATTCTAAAACACCACCAAAACATTCCGAAAACCCGCCAAAACATCATAAAAACAAATCAAAACCAACCAAAAAATAAGAGGAACACGGCAACATATTGGCAAGCAAGAGACGGAGAGTGCGGCACCTTCTAGGAGGCCAAGAAGGAAGCCGCACAACACCTGCACTGTGTCTGCAACTTTCAAACTGCTAGAAGCTAGTGGCTTGCCACTGGCCTGCCTCTTCAATTGCCATTAGCATTCCAATGGAAGCTATTCTTGGACAACTTTGCTCTGCTTGCTGCTAGTTCTGCCCCAGCCTACCATAGAGAACCTTGCTCTTGCCTTGAGGCTCTGAGATGCCAAGAACTTGTCATCTTCAAAGGGCGGGCCGGGCTACATCTACTCAGCTGCCACAGTTTCTCCTTGCTAGACCTAGTGGGAAAGCATTTTGCTGAGATGCAGAAGGCAAGAAACGCAGAATACGGAGACGCGGAGCTGTCCCAAGTGCCGCTGCCAGGCGTCTTTCCGCAGAAGGAGCGCCCCGGAGCGCACCGCAACCGGCACCGTCATCTCTGCGCAAAAAGCCTAAATATTTTCAAACCCGCCAAAACTAATCCAAAAATATTTTCAAACCCGCCAAAATAGAAAACCTGACAGAAGTGATCAATACATTCGAAAAAACCTGACAAAACATGATCAAGCCCACCAAAGCTAATCCAAACACACCAAAAACTGGGCTAAACAGAATCAAAACAAATCAAAACAAATCTAAACCTTCTAAAAACCCGCCAAAATATTTCAAAACCCGTCAAAACTAATCAAAACCTTCCGAATACCTGCCAAAACATTCCAAATACCCGCCAAAAGATTTTAAAACCCGCCAAAATGAATCCAAACATTCCAAAACCTGCCAACACAATAAAACCAACTCAAGAGAATACAAAACATTCTAAAACCCAACCAAAACATTCCGAAAACCCACCTAAACATCATAAAAAAAAATCAAAACCAACCGAAACATTCCAAAAACCCGACAAAATAGTTTAGAACCCGCCAAAACTGATCAAAACATTCTGAAAAGATGCCAAAATACTAGAAAACCAGTCTGAAGTGATCGAAACTTTCAATAACTTGCCAAAACATCATCAAAACAAATGAAAGCAAACCAAAACATTCCAAATACCCGCCAAAATATTCCAAATACCGGCCAAAAGGAATCCAAACATTCCAAAACCTGCCAACACAATATAAACAACACAAGAGAAAACAAAACATTCTAAAACACCACCAAAACATTCCGAAAACCCGCCAAAACATCATCAAAACAATTCAAAACCAACCAAAAAATAAGAGGAACACGGCAACATATTGGCAAGCAAGAGACGGAGAACGCGGCACCTTCTAGGAGGCCAAGAAGGAAGCCGCACAACACCTGCACTGTGTCTGCAACTTTCAAACTGCTAGAAGCTAGTGGCTTGCCACTGGCCTGCCTCTTCAATTGCCATTAGCATTCCAATGGAAGCTATTCTTGGACAACTTTGCTCTGCTTGCTAGTTCTGCCCCAGCCTACCATAGAGAACCTTGCTCTTGCCTTGAGGCTCTGAGATGCCAAGAACTTGTCAACTTCAAAGGGCGGGCCGGGCTACATCTACTCAGCTGCCACAGTTTCTCCTTGCTAGACCTAGTGGGAAAGCATTTTGCTGAGATGCAGAAGGCAAGAAACGCAGAATACGGAGACGCGGAGCTGTCCCAAGTGCCGCTGCCAGGCGTCTTTCCGCAGAAGGAGCGCCCCGGAGCGCACCGCAACCGGCACCGTCATCTCTGCGCAAAAAGCCAAAATATTTTCAAACCCGCCAAAACTAATCCAAAAATATTTTCAAACCCGCCAAACTAGAAAACCAGACAGAAGTGATCAATACATTCGAAAAAACCTGACAAAACATGATCAAGCCCACCAAAGCTAATCCAAACACACCAAAAAACTGGGGTAAACAGAATCAAAACAAATCAAAACAAATCTAAACCTTCTAAAAACCCGCCAAAATATTTCAAAACCCGTCAAAACTAATCAAAACCTTCCGAATACCCGCCAAAACATTCCAAATACCCGCCAAAATGAATCCAAACATTCCAAAACCTGCCAACACAATAAAAACAACTCAAGAGAATACAAAACATTCTAAAACCCAACCAAAACATTCCAAAAACCCACCTAAACATCATAAAAACAAATCAAAACCAACCAAAATATTCCAAAAACCCGCCAAAATGATTTAGACCCGCAAAACTCATCAAAACATTCTGAAAAGATGCCAAAACATTAGAAAACCAGCCTGAACTGATCAAAACATTCAAAAAAATTGGCAAAACATCATAAAAACAAATCAAAACCAACCGAAACATTCCAAATACCCGCCAAAAGATTTTAAAACCCGCCAAAAGGAATCCAAACATTCCAAAACCTGCCAAGACAAGATAAACAACACAAGAGAAAACAAAACATTCTAAAACACCACCAAAACATTCCGAAAACCCGCCAAAACATCATCAAAACAATTCAAAACCAACCAAAAAATAAGAGGAACACGGCAACATATTGGCAAGCAAGAGACGGAGAACGCGGCACCTTCTAGGAGGCCAAGAAGGAAGCCGCACAACACCTGCACTGTGTCTGCAACTTTCAAACTGCTAGAAGCTAGTGGCTTGCCACTGGCCTGCCTCTTCAATTGCCATTAGCATTCCAATGGAAGCTATTCTTGGACAACTTTGCTCTGCTTGCTGCTAGTTCTGCCCCAGCCTACCATAGAGAACCTTGCTCTTCCCTTGAGGCTCTGAGATGCCAAGAACTTGTCATCTTCAAAGGGCGGGCCGGGCTACATCTACTCAGCTGCCACAGTTTCTCCTTGCTAGACCTAGTGGGAAAGCTTTTTGCTGAGATGCAGAAGGCAAGAAACGCAGAATACGGAGACGCGGAGCTGTCCCAAGTGCCGCTGCCAGGCGTCTTTCCGCAGAAGGAGCGCCCCGGAGCGCACCGCAACCGGCACCGTCATCTCTGCGCAAAAAGCCAAAATATTTTCAAACCCGCCAAAACTAATCCAAAAATATTTTCAAACCTGCCAAAATAGAAAACCTGACAGAAGTGATCAATACATTCGAAAAAACCTGACAAAACATGATCAAGCCCACCAAAGCTAATCCAAACACACCAAAAACTGGGCTAAACAGAATCAAAACAAATCAAAACAAATCTAAACCTCCTAAAAACCCGCCAAAATATTTCAAAACCCGTCAAAACTAATCAAAACCTTCCGAATACCCATTAAAAAACATTCCAAATACCCGCCAAAAGATTTTAAAACCCGCCAAAAGGAATCCAAACATTCCAAAACCTGCCAACACAATAAAAACAACTCAAGAGAATACAAAACATTCTAAAACCCAACCAAAACATTCCGAAAACCCACCTAAACATCATAAAAACAAATCAAAACCAACCGAAACATTCCAAAAACCCGACAAAATAGTTTAGAACCCGCCAAAACTGATCAAAACATTCTGAAAAGATGCCAAAATACTAGAAAACCAGTCTGAAGTGATCGAAACTTTCAATAACTTGCCAAAACATAATCAAAACAAATGAAAGCAAACCAAAACATTCCAAATACCCGCCAAAAGATTTTAAAACCCGCCAAAAGGAATGCAAACATTCCAAAACCTGCCAAGACAATAAAAACAACACAAGAGAAAACAAAACATTCTAAAACACCACCAAAACATTCCGAAAACCTGCCAAAACATCATAAAAACAAATCAAAACCAACCAAAAAATAAGAGGAACACGGCAACATATTGGCAAGCAAGAGACGGAGAGTGCGGCACCTTCTAGGAGGCCAAGAAGGAAGCCGCACAACACCTGCACTGTGTCTGCAACTTTCAAACTGCTAGAAGCTAGTGGCTTGCCACTGGCCTGCCTCTTCAATTGCCATTAGCATTCCAATGGAAGCTATTCTTGGACAACTTTGCTCTGCTTGCTGCTAGTTCTGCCCCAGCCTACCATAGAGAACCTTGCTCTTGCCTTGAGGCTCTGAGATGCCAAGAACTTGTCTATTTCAAAGGGCGGGCCGGGCTACATCTACTCAGCTGCCACAGTTTCTCCTTGCTAGACCTAGTGGGAAAGCATTTTGCTGAGATGCAGAAGGCAAGAAACGCAGAATACGGAGACGCGGAGCTGTCCCAAGTGCCGCTGCCAGGCGTCTTTCCGCAGAAGGAGCGCCCCGGAGCGCACCGCAACCGGCACCGTCATCTCTGCGCAAAGAGCCAAAATATTTTAAAACCCGCCAAAACTAATCCAAAAATATTTTCAAACCCGCCAAAATAGAAAACCAGACAGAGGTGATCAATACATTCGAAAAAACCTGACAAAACATGAGAAAGCCCACCAAAGCTAATCCAAACACACCAAAAACTGGGCTAAACAGAATCAAAACAAATCAAAACAAATCTAAACCTTCTAAAAACCCGCCAAAATATTTCAAAACCCATCAAAACTAATCAAAACCTTCCGAATACCCATTAAAAAACATTCCAAATACCCGCCAAAAGATTTTAAAACCCGCCAAAATGAATCCAAACATTCCAAAACCTGCCAACACAATACAAACAACTCAAGTGAATACAAAACATTCTAAAACCCAACCAAAACATTCCGAAAACCCACCAAAACATCATAAAAACAAATCAAAACCAACCGAAACATTCCAAAAACCCGACAAAATAGTTTAGAACCCGCCAAAACTGATCAAAACATTCTGAAAAGATGCCAAAATACTAGAAAACCAGTCTGAAGTGATCGAAACTTTCAATAACTTGCCAAAACATCATCAAAACAAATGAAAGCAAACCAAAACATTCCAAATACCCGCCAAAAGATTTTAAAACCCGCCAAAAGGAATCCAAACATTCCAAAACCTGCCAAGACAATATAAACAACACAAGAGAAAACAAAACATTCTAAAACACCACCAAAACATTCCGAAAACCCGCCAAAACATCATAAAAACAATTCAAAACCAACCAAAAAATAAGAGGAACACGGCAACATATTGGCAAGCAAGAGACGGAGAGTGCGGCACCTTCTAGGAGGCCAAGAAGGAAGCCGCACAACACCTGCACTGTGTCTGCAACTTTCAAACTGCTAGAAGCTAGTGGCTTGCCACTGGCCTGCCTCTTCAATTGCCATTAGCATTCCAATGGAAGCTATTCTTGGACAACTTTGCTCTGCTTGCTGCTAGTTCTGCCCCAGCCTACCATAGAGAACCTTGCTCTTGCCTTGAGGCTCTGAGATGCCAAGAACTTGTCATCTTCAAAGGGCGGGCCGGGCTACATCTACTCAGCTGCCACAGTTTCTCCTTGCTAGACCTAGTGGGAAAGCATTTTGCTGAGATGCAGAAGGCAAGAAACGCAGAATACGGAGACGCGGAGCTGTCCCAAGTGCCGCTGCCAGGCGTCTTTCCGCAGAAGGAGCGCCCCGGAGCGCACCGCAACCGGCACCGTCATCTCTGTGCAAAGAGCCGAAATATTTTCAAACCCGCCAAAACTAATCCAAAAATATTTTCAAACCCGCCAAAATAGAAAACCGGACAGAAGTGATCAATACATTCGAAAAAACCTGACAAAACATGATAAAGCCCACGAAAGCTAATCCAAACACAACAAAAACTGGGCTAAACAGAATCAAAACAAATCAAAACAAATCTAAACCTTCTAAAAACCCGCCAAAATATTTCAAAACCCGTCAAAACTAATCAAAACCTTCCGAATACCCATTAAAAAACATTCCAAATACCCGCCAAAAGATTTTAAAACCCGCCAAAATGAATCCAAACATTCCAAAACCTGCCAACACAATAAAAACAACTCAAGAGAATACAAAACATTCTAAAACCCAACCAAAACATTCCGAAAACCCACCTAAACATCATAAAAAAAAATCAAAACCAACCGAAACATTCCAAAAACCCGACAAAATAGTTTAGAACCCGCCAAAACTGATCAAAACATTCTGAAAAGATGCCAAAATACTAGAAAACCAGTCTGAAGTGATCGAAACTTTCAATAACTTGCCAAAACATCATCAAAACAAATGAAAGCAAACCAAAACATTCCAAATACCCGCCAAAATATTTTAAAACCCGCCAAAAGGAATGCAAACATTCCAAAACCTGCCAAGACAATAAAAACAACACAAGAGAAAACAAAACATTCTAAAACACCACCAAAACATTCCGAAAACCCGCCAAAACATCATAAAAACAAATCAAAACCAACCAAAAAATAAGAGGAACACGGCAACATATTGGCAAGCAAGAGACGGAGAGTGCGGCACCTTCTAGGAGGCCAAGAAGGAAGCCGCACAACACCTGCACTGTGTCTGCAACTTTCAAACTGCTAGAAGCTAGTGGCTTGCCACTGGCCTGCCTCTTCAATTGCCATTAGCATTCCAATGGAAGCTATTCTTGGACAACTTTGCTCTGCTTGCTGCTAGTTCTGCCCCAGCCTACCATAGAGAACCTTGCTCTTGCCTTGAGGCTCTGAGATGCCAAGAACTTGTCTATTTCAAAGGGCGGGCCGGGCTACATCTACTCAGCTGCCACAGTTTCTCCTTGCTAGACCTAGTGGGAAAGCATTTTGCTGAGATGCAGAAGGCAAGAAACGCAGAATACGGAGACGCGGAGCTGTCCCAAGTGCCGCTGCCAGGCGTCTTTCCGCAGAAGGAGCGCCCCGGAGCGCACCGCAACCGGCACCGTCATCTCTGCGCAAAAAGCCTAAATATTTTCAAACCCGCCAAAACTAATCCAAAAATATTTTCAAACCCGCCAAAATAGAAAACCTGACAGAAGTGATCAATACATTCGAAAAAACCTGACAAAACATGATCAAGCCCACCAAAGCTAATCCAAACACACCAAAAACTGGGCTAAACAGAATCAAAACAAATCAAAACAAATCTAAACCTTCTAAAAACCCGCCAAAATATTTCAAAACCCGTCAAAACTAATCAAAACCTTCCGAATACCTGCCAAAACATTCCAAATACCCGCCAAAAGATTTTAAAACCCGCCAAAATGAATCCAAACATTCCAAAACCTGCCAACACAATAAAACCAACTCAAGAGAATACAAAACATTCTAAAACCCAACCAAAACATTCCGAAAACCCACCTAAACATCATAAAAAAAAATCAAAACCAACCGAAACATTCCAAAAACCCGACAAAATAGTTTAGAACCCGCCAAAACTGATCAAAACATTCTGAAAAGATGCCAAAATACTAGAAAACCAGTCTGAAGTGATCGAAACTTTCAATAACTTGCCAAAACATCATCAAAACAAATGAAAGCAAACCAAAACATTCCAAATACCCGCCAAAATATTCCAAATACCGGCCAAAAGGAATCCAAACATTCCAAAACCTGCCAACACAATATAAACAACACAAGAGAAAACAAAACATTCTAAAACACCACCAAAACATTCCGAAAACCCGCCAAAACATCATCAAAACAATTCAAAACCAACCAAAAAATAAGAGGAACACGGCAACATATTGGCAAGCAAGAGACGGAGAACGCGGCACCTTCTAGGAGGCCAAGAAGGAAGCCGCACAACACCTGCACTGTGTCTGCAACTTTCAAACTGCTAGAAGCTAGTGGCTTGCCACTGGCCTGCCTCTTCAATTGCCATTAGCATTCCAATGGAAGCTATTCTTGGACAACTTTGCTCTGCTTGCTAGTTCTGCCCCAGCCTACCATAGAGAACCTTGCTCTTGCCTTGAGGCTCTGAGATGCCAAGAACTTGTCAACTTCAAAGGGCGGGCCGGGCTACATCTACTCAGCTGCCACAGTTTCTCCTTGCTAGACCTAGTGGGAAAGCATTTTGCTGAGATGCAGAAGGCAAGAAACGCAGAATACGGAGACGCGGAGCTGTCCCAAGTGCCGCTGCCAGGCGTCTTTCCGCAGAAGGAGCGCCCCGGAGCGCACCGCAACCGGCACCGTCATCTCTGCGCAAAAAGCCAAAATATTTTCAAACCCGCCAAAACTAATCCAAAAATATTTTCAAACCCGCCAAACTAGAAAACCAGACAGAAGTGATCAATACATTCGAAAAAACCTGACAAAACATGATCAAGCCCACCAAAGCTAATCCAAACACACCAAAAAACTGGGGTAAACAGAATCAAAACAAATCAAAACAAATCTAAACCTTCTAAAAACCCGCCAAAATATTTCAAAACCCGTCAAAACTAATCAAAACCTTCCGAATACCCGCCAAAACATTCCAAATACCCGCCAAAATGAATCCAAACATTCCAAAACCTGCCAACACAATAAAAACAACTCAAGAGAATACAAAACATTCTAAAACCCAACCAAAACATTCCAAAAACCCACCTAAACATCATAAAAACAAATCAAAACCAACCAAAATATTCCAAAAACCCGCCAAAATGATTTAGACCCGCAAAACTCATCAAAACATTCTGAAAAGATGCCAAAACATTAGAAAACCAGCCTGAACTGATCAAAACATTCAAAAAAATTGGCAAAACATCATAAAAACAAATCAAAACCAACCGAAACATTCCAAATACCCGCCAAAAGATTTTAAAACCCGCCAAAAGGAATCCAAACATTCCAAAATCTGCCAAGACAAGATAAACAACACAAGAGAAAACAAAACATTCTAAAACACCACCAAAACATTCCGAAAACCCGCCAAAACATCATCAAAACAATTCAAAACCAACCAAAAAATAAGAGGAACACGGCAACATATTGGCAAGCAAGAGACGGAGAGTGCGGCACCTTCTAGGAGGCCAAGAAGGAAGCCGCACAACACCTGCACTGTGTCTGCAACTTTCAAACTGCTAGAAGCTAGTGGCTTGCCACTGGCCTGCCTCTTCAATTGCCATTAGCATTCCAATGGAAGCTATTCTTGGACAACTTTGCTCTGCTTGCTGCTAGTTCTGCCCCAGCCTACCATAGAGAACCTTGCTCTTGCCTTGAGGCTCTGAGATGCCAAGAACTTGTCATCTTCAAAGGGCGGGCCGGGCTACATCTACTCAGCTGCCACAGTTTCTCCTTGCTAGACCTAGTGGGAAAGCATTTTGCTGAGATGCAGAAGGCAAGAAACGCAGAATACGGAGACGCGGAGCTGTCCCAAGTGCCGCTGCCAGGCGTCTTTCCGCAGAAGGAGCGCCCCGGAGCGCACCGCAACCGGCACCGTCATCTCTGTGCAAAGAGCCGAAATATTTTCAAACCCGCCAAAACTAATCCAAAAATATTTTCAAACCCGCCAAAATAGAAAACCGGACAGAAGTGATCAATACATTCGAAAAAACCTGACAAAACATGATAAAGCCCACGAAAGCTAATCCAAACACAACAAAAACTGGGCTAAACAGAATCAAAACAAATCAAAACAAATCTAAACCTTCTAAAAACCCGCCAAAATATTTCAAAACCCGTCAAAACTAATCAAAACCTTCCGAATACCCATTAAAAAACATTCCAAATACCCGCCAAAAGATTTTAAAACCCGCCAAAATGAATCCAAACATTCCAAAACCTGCCAACACAATAAAAACAACTCAAGAGAATACAAAACATTCTAAAACCCAACCAAAACATTCCGAAAACCCACCTAAACATCATAAAAAAAAATCAAAACCAACCGAAACATTCCAAAAACCCGACAAAATAGTTTAGAACCCGCCAAAACTGATCAAAACATTCTGAAAAGATGCCAAAATACTAGAAAACCAGTCTGAAGTGATCGAAACTTTCAATAACTTGCCAAAACATCATCAAAACAAATGAAAGCAAACCAAAACATTCCAAATACCCGCCAAAATATTTTAAAACCCGCCAAAAGGAATGCAAACATTCCAAAACCTGCCAAGACAATAAAAACAACACAAGAGAAAACAAAACATTCTAAAACACCACCAAAACATTCCGAAAACCCGCCAAAACATCATAAAAACAAATCAAAACCAACCAAAAAATAAGAGGAACACGGCAACATATTGGCAAGCAAGAGACGGAGAGTGCGGCACCTTCTAGGAGGCCAAGAAGGAAGCCGCACAACACCTGCACTGTGTCTGCAACTTTCAAACTGCTAGAAGCTAGTGGCTTGCCACTGGCCTGCCTCTTCAATTGCCATTAGCATTCCAATGGAAGCTATTCTTGGACAACTTTGCTCTGCTTGCTGCTAGTTCTGCCCCAGCCTACCATAGAGAACCTTGCTCTTGCCTTGAGGCTCTGAGATGCCAAGAACTTGTCTATTTCAAAGGGCGGGCCGGGCTACATCTACTCAGCTGCCACAGTTTCTCCTTGCTAGACCTAGTGGGAAAGCATTTTGCTGAGATGCAGAAGGCAAGAAACGCAGAATACGGAGACGCGGAGCTGTCCCAAGTGCCGCTGCCAGGCGTCTTTCCGCAGAAGGAGCGCCCCGGAGCGCACCGCAACCGGCACCGTCATCTCTGCGCAAAAAGCCTAAATATTTTCAAACCCGCCAAAACTAATCCAAAAATATTTTCAAACCCGCCAAAATAGAAAACCTGACAGAAGTGATCAATACATTCGAAAAAACCTGACAAAACATGATCAAGCCCACCAAAGCTAATCCAAACACACCAAAAACTGGGCTAAACAGAATCAAAACAAATCAAAACAAATCTAAACCTTCTAAAAACCCGCCAAAATATTTCAAAACCCGTCAAAACTAATCAAAACCTTCCGAATACCTGCCAAAACATTCCAAATACCCGCCAAAAGATTTTAAAACCCGCCAAAATGAATCCAAACATTCCAAAACCTGCCAACACAATAAAACCAACTCAAGAGAATACAAAACATTCTAAAACCCAACCAAAACATTCCGAAAACCCACCTAAACATCATAAAAAAAAATCAAAACCAACCGAAACATTCCAAAAACCCGACAAAATAGTTTAGAACCCGCCAAAACTGATCAAAACATTCTGAAAAGATGCCAAAATACTAGAAAACCAGTCTGAAGTGATCGAAACTTTCAATAACTTGCCAAAACATAATCAAAACAAATGAAAGCAAACCAAAACATTCCAAATACCCGCCAAAATATTCCAAATACCGGCCAAAAGGAATCCAAACATTCCAAAACCTGCCAACACAATATAAACAACACAAGAGAAAACAAAACATTCTAAAACACCACCAAAACATTCCGAAAACCCGCCAAAACATCATCAAAACAATTCAAAACCAACCAAAAAATAAGAGGAACACGGCAACATATTGGCAAGCAAGAGACGGAGAACGCGGCACCTTCTAGGAGGCCAAGAAGGAAGCCGCACAACACCTGCACTGTGTCTGCAACTTTCAAACTGCTAGAAGCTAGTGGCTTGCCACTGGCCTGCCTCTTCAATTGCCATTAGCATTCCAATGGAAGCTATTCTTGGACAACTTTGCTCTGCTTGCTAGTTCTGCCCCAGCCTACCATAGAGAACCTTGCTCTTGCCTTGAGGCTCTGAGATGCCAAGAACTTGTCAACTTCAAAGGGCGGGCCGGGCTACATCTACTCAGCTGCCACAGTTTCTCCTTGCTAGACCTAGTGGGAAAGCATTTTGCTGAGATGCAGAAGGCAAGAAACGCAGAATACGGAGACGCGGAGCTGTCCCAAGTGCCGCTGCCAGGCGTCTTTCCGCAGAAGGAGCGCCCCGGAGCGCACCGCAACCGGCACCGTCATCTCTGCGCAAAAAGCCAAAATATTTTCAAACCCGCCAAAACTAATCCAAAAATATTTTCAAACCCGCCAAACTAGAAAACCAGACAGAAGTGATCAATACATTCGAAAAAACCTGACAAAACATGATCAAGCCCACCAAAGCTAATCCAAACACACCAAAAAACTGGGGTAAACAGAATCAAAACAAATCAAAACAAATCTAAACCTTCTAAAAACCCGCCAAAATATTTCAAAACCCGTCAAAACTAATCAAAACCTTCCGAATACCCGCCAAAACATTCCAAATACCCGCCAAAATGAATCCAAACATTCCAAAACCTGCCAACACAATAAAAACAACTCAAGAGAATACAAAACATTCTAAAACCCAACCAAAACATTCCAAAAACCCACCTAAACATCATAAAAACAAATCAAAACCAACCAAAATATTCCAAAAACCCGCCAAAATGATTTAGACCCGCAAAACTCATCAAAACATTCTGAAAAGATGCCAAAACATTAGAAAACCAGCCTGAACTGATCAAAACATTCAAAAAAATTGGCAAAACATCATAAAAACAAATCAAAACCAACCGAAACATTCCAAATACCCGCCAAAAGATTTTAAAACCCGCCAAAAGGAATCCAAACATTCCAAAATCTGCCAAGACAAGATAAACAACACAAGAGAAAACAAAACATTCTAAAACACCACCAAAACATTCCGAAAACCCGCCAAAACATCATCAAAACAATTCAAAACCAACCAAAAAATAAGAGGAACACGGCAACATATTGGCAAGCAAGAGACGGAGAACGCGGCACCTTCTAGGAGGCCAAGAAGGAAGCCGCACAACACCTGCACTGTGTCTGCAACTTTCAAACTGCTAGAAGCTAGTGGCTTGCCACTGGCCTGCCTCTTCAATTGCCATTAGCATTCCAATGGAAGCTATTCTTGGACAACTTTGCTCTGCTTGCTGCTAGTTCTGCCCCAGCCTACCATAGAGAACCTTGCTCTTCCCTTGAGGCTCTGAGATGCCAAGAACTTGTCTATTTCAAAGGGCGGGCCGGGCTACATCTACTCAGCTGCCACAGTTTCTCCTTGCTAGACCTAGTGGGAAAGCATTTTGCTGAGATGCAGAAGGCAAGAAACGCAGAATATGGAGACGCGGAGCTGTCCCAAGTGCCGCTGCCAGGCGTCTTTCCGCAGAAGGAGCGCCCCGGAGCGCACCGCAACCGGCACCGTCATCTCTGCGCAAAAAGCCAAAATATTTTCAAACCCGCCAAAACTAATCCAAAAATATTTTCAAACCTGCCAAAATAGAAAACCTGACAGAAGTGATCAATACATTCGAAAAAACCTGACAAAACATGATCAAGCCCACCAAAGCTAATCCAAACACACCAAAAACTGGGCTAAACAGAATCAAAACAAATCAAAACAAATCTAAACCTCCTAAAAACCCGCCAAAATATTTCAAAACCCGTCAAAACTAATCAAAACCTTCCGAATACCCATTAAAAAACATTCCAAATACCCGCCAAAAGATTTTAAAACCCGCCAAAAGGAATCCAAACATTCCAAAACCTGCCAACACAATAAAAACAACTCAAGAGAATACAAAACATTCTAAAACCCAACCAAAACATTCCGAAAACCCACCTAAACATCATAAAAACAAATCAAAACCAACCGAAACATTCCAAAAACCCGACAAAATAGTTTAGAACCCGCCAAAACTGATCAAAACATTCTGAAAAGATGCCAAAATACTAGAAAACCAGTCTGAAGTGATCGAAACTTTCAATAACTTGCCAAAACATAATCAAAACAAATGAAAGCAAACCAAAACATTCCAAATACCCGCCAAAAGATTTTAAAACCCGCCAAAAGGAATGCAAACATTCCAAAACCTGCCAAGACAATAAAAACAACACAAGAGAAAACAAAACATTCTAAAACACCACCAAAACATTCCGAAAACCTGCCAAAACATCATAAAAACAAATCAAAACCAACCAAAAAATAAGAGGAACACGGCAACATATTGGCAAGCAAGAGACGGAGAGTGCGGCACCTTCTAGGAGGCCAAGAAGGAAGCCGCACAACACCTGCACTGTGTCTGCAACTTTCAAACTGCTAGAAGCTAGTGGCTTGCCACTGGCCTGCCTCTTCAATTGCCATTAGCATTCCAATGGAAGCTATTCTTGGACAACTTTGCTCTGCTTGCTGCTAGTTCTGCCCCAGCCTACCATAGAGAACCTTGCTCTTGCCTTGAGGCTCTGAGATGCCAAGAACTTGTCATCTTCAAAGGGCGGGCCGGGCTACATCTACTCAGCTGCCACAGTTTCTCCTTGCTAGACCTAGTGGGAAAGCATTTTGCTGAGATGCAGAAGGCAAGAAACGCACAATACGGAGACGCGGAGCTGTCCCAAGTGCCGCTGCCAGGCGTCTTTCCGCAGAAGGAGCGCCCCGGAGCGCACCGCAACCGGCACCGTCATCTCTGCGCAAAGAGCCAAAATATTTTAAAACCCGCCAAAACTAATCCAAAAATATTTTCAAACCCGCCAAAATAGAAAACCAGACAGAGGTGATCAATACATTCGAAAAAACCTGACAAAACATGAGAAAGCCCACCAAAGCTAATCCAAACACACCAAAAACTGGGCTAAACAGAATCAAAACAAATCAAAACAAATCTAAACCTTCTAAAAACCCGCCAAAATATTTCAAAACCCATCAAAACTAATCAAAACCTTCCGAATACCCATTAAAAAACATTCCAAATACCCGCCAAAAGATTTTAAAACCCGCCAAAATGAATCCAAACATTCCAAAACCTGCCAACACAATACAAACAACTCAAGTGAATACAAAACATTCTAAAACCCAACCAAAACATTCCGAAAACCCACCAAAACATCATAAAAACAAATCAAAACCAACCGAAACATTCCAAAAACCCGACAAAATAGTTTAGAACCCGCCAAAACTGATCAAAACATTCTGAAAAGATGCCAAAATACTAGAAAACCAGTCTGAAGTGATCGAAACTTTCAATAACTTGCCAAAACATCATCAAAACAAATGAAAGCAAACCAAAACATTCCAAATACCCGCCAAAAGATTTTAAAACCCGCCAAAAGGAATCCAAACATTCCAAAACCTGCCAAGACAATATAAACAACACAAGAGAAAACAAAACATTCTAAAACACCACCAAAACATTCCGAAAACCCGCCAAAACATCATCAAAACAATTCAAAACCAACCAAAAAATAAGAGGAACACGGCAACATATTGGCAAGCAAGAGACGGAGAGTGCGGCACCTTCTAGGAGGCCAAGAAGGAAGCCGCACAACACCTGCACTGTGTCTGCAACTTTCAAACTGCTAGAAGCTAGTGGCTTGCCACTGGCCTGCCTCTTCAATTGCCATTAGCATTCCAATGGAAGCTATTCTTGGACAACTTTGCTCTGCTTGCTGCTAGTTCTGCCCCAGCCTACCATAGAGAACCTTGCTCTTGCCTTGAGGCTCTGAGATGCCAAGAACTTGTCATCTTCAAAGGGCGGGCCGGGCTACATCTACTCAGCTGCCACAGTTTCTCCTTGCTAGACCTAGTGGGAAAGCATTTTGCTGAGATGCAGAAGGCAAGAAACGCAGAATACGGAGACGCGGAGCTGTCCCAAGTGCCGCTGCCAGGCGTCTTTCCGCAGAAGGAGCGCCCCGGAGCGCACCGCAACCGGCACCGTCATCTCTGTGCAAAGAGCCGAAATATTTTCAAACCCGCCAAAACTAATCCAAAAATATTTTCAAACCCGCCAAAATAGAAAACCGGACAGAAGTGATCAATACATTCGAAAAAACCTGACAAAACATGATAAAGCCCACGAAAGCTAATCCAAACACAACAAAAACTGGGCTAAACAGAATCAAAACAAATCAAAACAAATCTAAACCTTCTAAAAACCCGCCAAAATATTTCAAAACCCGTCAAAACTAATCAAAACCTTCCGAATACCCATTAAAAAACATTCCAAATACCCGCCAAAAGATTTTAAAACCCGCCAAAATGAATCCAAACATTCCAAAACCTGCCAACACAATAAAAACAACTCAAGAGAATACAAAACATTCTAAAACCCAACCAAAACATTCCGAAAACCCACCTAAACATCATAAAAAAAAATCAAAACCAACCGAAACATTCCAAAAACCCGACAAAATAGTTTAGAACCCGCCAAAACTGATCAAAACATTCTGAAAAGATGCCAAAATACTAGAAAACCAGTCTGAAGTGATCGAAACTTTCAATAACTTGCCAAAACATCATCAAAACAAATGAAAGCAAACCAAAACATTCCAAATACCCGCCAAAATATTCCAAATACCGGCCAAAAGGAATCCAAACATTCCAAAACCTGCCAACACAATATAAACAACACAAGAGAAAACAAAACATTCTAAAACACCACCAAAACATTCCGAAAACCCGCCAAAACATCATCAAAACAATTCAAAACCAACCAAAAAATAAGAGGAACACGGCAACATATTGGCAAGCAAGAGACGGAGAGTGCGGCACCTTCTAGGAGGCCAAGAAGGAAGCCGCACAACACCTGCACTGTGTCTGCAACTTTCAAACTGCTAGAAGCTAGTGGCTTGCCACTGGCCTGCCTCTTCAATTGCCATTAGCATTCCAATGGAAGCTATTCTTGGACAACTTTGCTCTGCTTGCTGCTAGTTCTGCCCCAGCCTACCATAGAGAACCTTGCTCTTGCCTTGAGGCTCTGAGATGCCAAGAACTTGTCAACTTCAAAGGGCGGGCCGGGCTACATCTACTCAGCTGCCACAGTTTCTCCTTGCTAGACCTAGTGGGAAAGCATTTTGCTGAGATGCAGAAGGCAAGAAACGCACAATACGGAGACGCGGAGCTGTCCCAAGTGCCGCTGCCAGGCATCTTTCCGCAGAAGGAGCGCCCCGGAGCGCACCGCAACCGGCACCGTCATCTCTGCGCAAAAAGCCAAAATATTTTCAAACCCGCCAAAACTAATCCAAAAATATTTTCAAACCCGCCAAAATAGAAAACCGGACGGAAGTGATCAATACATTCGAAAAAACCTGACAAAACATGATCAAGCCCACCAAAGCTAATCCAAACACACCAAAACTGGGCTAAACAGAATCAAAACAAATCAAAACAAATCTAAACCTTCTAAAAACCCGCCAAAATATTTCAAAACCCGTCAAAACTAATCAAAACCTTCCGAATACCCATTAAAAAACATTCCAAATACCCGCATAAAGATTTTAAAACCCGCCAAAAGGAATCCAAATATTCCAAAACTGCCAACACAATAAAAACAACTCAAGAGAATACAAAACATTCTAAAACCCAACCAAAACATTCCGAAAACCCACCTAAACATCATAAAAACAAATCAAAACCAACCAAAACATTCTGAAAACCCGCCAAAATGATTTAGACCCGCAAAACTCATCAAAACATTCTGAAAAGATGCCAAAACATTAGAAAACCAGCCTGAACTGATCAAAACATTCAAAAAAATTGGCAAAACATCATAAATACAAATCAAAACCAACCGAAACATTCCAAAAACCAGCCAAAATATTCTGAAATCCGGCCAAAACATCATAAAAACAAATCAAAACCAACCAAAACATTCCAAAAACCCGACAAAATAGTTTAGAACCCGCCAAAACTGATCAAAACATTCTGAAAAGATGCCAAAATACTAGAAAACCAGTCTGAAGTGATCGAAACTTTCAATAACTTGCCAAAAAATAATCAAAACAAATGAAAGCAAACCAAAACATTCCAAATACCCGCCAAAATATTCCAAATACCGGCCAAAAGGAATCCAAACATTCCAAAACCTGCCAAGACAATATAAACAACACAAGAGAAAACAAAACATTCTAAAACACCACCAAAACATTCCGAAAACCCGCCAAAACATCATCAAAACAATTCAAAACCAACCAAAAAATAAGAGGAACACGGCAACATATTGGCAAGCAAGAGACGGAGAGTGCGGCACCTTCTAGGAGGCCAAGAAGGAAGCCGCACAACACCTGCACTGTGTCTGCAACTTTCAAACTGCTAGAAGCTAGTGGCTTGCCACTGGCCTGCCTCTTCAATTGCCATTAGCATTCCAATGGAAGCTATTCTTGGACAACTTTGCTCTGCTTGCTGCTAGTTCTGCCCCAGCCTACCATAGAGAACCTTGCTCTTGCCTTGAGGCTCTGAGATGCCAAGAACTTGTCTATTTCAAAGGGCGGGCCGGGCTACATCTACTCAGCTGCCACAGTTTCTCCTTGCTAGACCTAGTGGGAAAGCATTTTGCTGAGATGCAGAAGGCAAGAAACGCAGAATACGGAGACGCGGAGCTGTCCCAAGTGCCGCTGCCAGGCGTCTTTCCGCAGAAGGAGCGCCCCGGAGCGCACCGCAACCGGCACCGTCATCTCTGCGCAAAAAGCCTAAATATTTTCAAACCCACCAAAACTAATCCAAAAATATTTTCAAACCCGCCAAAATAGAAAACCTGACAGAAGTGATCAATACATTCGAAAAAACCTGACAAAACATGATCAAGCCCACCAAAGCTAATCCAAACACACCAAAAACTGGGCTAAACAGAATCAAAACAAATCAAAACAAATCTAAACCTTCTAAAAACCCGCCAAAATATTTCAAAACCCGTCAAAACTAATCAAAACCTTCCGAATACCCATTAAAAAACATTCCAAATACCCGCCAAAAGATTTTAAAACCCGCCAAAATGAATCCAAACATTCCAAAACCTGCCAACACAATAAAAACAACTCAAGAGAATACAAAACATTCTAAAACCCAACCAAAACATTCCGAAAACCCACCTAAACATCATAAAAACAAGTCAAAACCAACCGAAACATTCCAAAAACCCGACAAAATAGTTTAGAACCCGCCAAAACTGATCAAAACATTCTGAAAAGATGCCAAAATACTAGAAAACCAGTCTGAAGTGATCGAAACTTTCAATAACTTGCCAAAACATCATCAAAACAAATGAAAGCAAACCAAAACATTCCAAATACCCGCCAAAATATTTTAAAACCCGCCAAAAGGAATCCAAACATTCCAAAACCTGCCAAGACAATATAAACAACACAAGAGAAAACAAAACATTCTAAAACACCACCAAAACATTCCGAAAACCCGCCAAAACATCATCAAAACAATTCAAAACCAACCAAAAAATAAGAGGAACACGGCAACATATTGGCAAGCAAGAGACGGAGAGTGCGGCACCTTCTAGGAGGCCAAGAAGGAAGCCGCACAACACCTGCACTGTGTCTGCAACTTTCAAACTGCTAGAAGCTAGTGGCTTGCCACTGGCCTGCCTCTTCAATTGCCATTAGCATTCCAATGGAAGCTATTCTTGGACAACTTTGCTCTGCTTGCTGCTAGTTCTGCCCCAGCCTACCATAGAGAACCTTGCTCTTGCCTTGAGGCTCTGAGATGCCAAGAACTTGTCTATTTCAAAGGGCGGGCCGGGCTACATCTACTCAGCTGCCACAGTTTCTCCTTGCTAGACCTAGTGGGAAAGCATTTTGCTGAGATGCAGAAGGCAAGAAACGCACAATACGGAGACGCGGAGCTGTCCCAAGTGCCGCTGCCAGGCGTCTTTCCGCAGAAGGAGCGCCCCGGAGCGCACCGCAACCGGCACCGTCATCTCTGCGCAAAAAGCCTAAATATTTTCAAACCCACCAAAACTAATCCAAAAATATTTTCAAACCCGCCAAAATAGAAAACCTGACAGAAGTGATCAATACATTCGAAAAAACCTGACAAAACATGATAAAGCCCACCAAAGCTAATCCAAACACACCAAAAACTGGGCTAAACAGAATCAAAACAAATCAAAACAAATCTAAACCTTCTAAAAACCCGCCAAAATATTTCAAAACCCGTCAAAACTAATCAAAACCTTCCGAATACCCATTAAAAAACATTCCAAATACCCGCCAAAAGATTTTAAAACCCGCCAAAATGAATCCAAACATTCCAAAACCTGCCAACACAATAAAAACAACTCAAGAGAATACAAAACATTCTAAAACCCAACCAAAACATTCCGAAAACCCACCTAAACATCATAAAAACAAGTCAAAACCAACCGAAACATTCCAAAAACCCGACAAAATAGTTTAGAACCCGCCAAAACTGATCAAAACATTCTGAAAAGATGCCAAAATACTAGAAAACCAGTCTGAAGTGATCGAAACTTTCAATAACTTGCCAAAACATCATCAAAACAAATGAAAGCAAACCAAAACATTCCAAATACCCGCCAAAATATTTTAAAACCCGCCAAAAGGAATGCAAACATTCCAAAACCTGCCAAGACAATAAAAACAACACAAGAGAAAACAAAACATTCTAAAACACCACCAAAACATTCCGAAAACCCGCCAAAACATCATAAAAACAAATCAAAACCAACCAAAAAATAAGAGGAACACGGCAACATATTGGCAAGCAAGAGACGGAGAGTGCGGCACCTTCTAGGAGGCCAAGAAGGAAGCCGCACAACACCTGCACTGTGTCTGCAACTTTCAAACTGCTAGAAGCTAGTGGCTTGCCACTGGCCTGCCTCTTCAATTGCCATTAGCATTCCAATGGAAGCTATTCTTGGACAACTTTGCTCTGCTTGCTGCTAGTTCTGCCCCAGCCTACCATAGAGAACCTTGCTCTTGCCTTGAGGCTCTGAGATGCCAAGAACTTGTCTATTTCAAAGGGCGGGCCGGGCTACATCTACTCAGCTGCCACAGTTTCTCCTTGCTAGACCTAGTGGGAAAGCATTTTGCTGAGATGCAGAAGGCAAGAAACGCAGAATACGGAGACGCGGAGCTGTCCCAAGTGCCGCTGCCAGGCGTCTTTCCGCAGAAGGAGCGCCCCGGAGCGCACCGCAACCGGCACCGTCATCTCTGCGCAAAAAGCCTAAATATTTTCAAACCCGCCAAAACTAATCCAAAAATATTTTCAAACCCGCCAAAATAGAAAACCTGACAGAAGTGATCAATACATTCGAAAAAACCTGACAAAACATGATCAAGCCCACCAAAGCTAATCCAAACACACCAAAAACTGGGCTAAACAGAATCAAAACAAATCAAAACAAATCTAAACCTTCTAAAAACCCGCCAAAATATTTCAAAACCCGTCAAAACTAATCAAAACCTTCCGAATACCTGCCAAAACATTCCAAATACCCGCCAAAAGATTTTAAAACCCGCCAAAATGAATCCAAACATTCCAAAACCTGCCAACACAATAAAACCAACTCAAGAGAATACAAAACATTCTAAAACCCAACCAAAACATTCCGAAAACCCACCTAAACATCATAAAAAAAAATCAAAACCAACCGAAACATTCCAAAAACCCGACAAAATAGTTTAGAACCCGCCAAAACTGATCAAAACATTCTGAAAAGATGCCAAAATACTAGAAAACCAGTCTGAAGTGATCGAAACTTTCAATAACTTGCCAAAACATCATCAAAACAAATGAAAGCAAACCAAAACATTCCAAATACCCGCCAAAATATTCCAAATACCGGCCAAAAGGAATCCAAACATTCCAAAACCTGCCAACACAATATAAACAACACAAGAGAAAACAAAACATTCTAAAACACCACCAAAACATTCCGAAAACCCGCCAAAACATCATAAAAACAATTCAAAACCAACCAAAAAATAAGAGGAACACGGCAACATATTGGCAAGCAAGAGACGGAGAACGCGGCACCTTCTAGGAGGCCAAGAAGGAAGCCGCACAACACCTGCACTGTGTCTGCAACTTTCAAACTGCTAGAAGCTAGTGGCTTGCCACTGGCCTGCCTCTTCAATTGCCATTAGCATTCCAATGGAAGCTATTCTTGGACAACTTTGCTCTGCTTGCTGCTAGTTCTGCCCCAGCCTACCATAGAGAACCTTGCTCTTGCCTTGAGGCTCTGAGATGCCAAGAACTTGTCAACTTCAAAGGGCGGGCCGGGCTACATCTACTCAGCTGCCACAGTTTCTCCTTGCTAGACCTAGTGGGAAAGCATTTTGCTGAGATGCAGAAGGCAAGAAACGCAGAATATGGAGACGCGGAGCTGTCCCAAGTGCCGCTGCCAGGCGTCTTTCCGCAGAAGGAGCGCCCCGGAGCGCACCGCAACCGGCACCGTCATCTCTGCGCAAAAAGCCAAAATATTTTCAAACCCGCCAAAACTAATCCAAAAATATTTTCAAACCCGCCAAAATAGAAAACCTGACGGAAGTGATCAATACATTCGAAAAAACCTGACAAAACATGATCAAGCCCACCAAAGCTAATCCAAACACACCAAAACTGGGCTAAACAGAATCAAAACAAATCAAAACAAATCTAAACCTTCTAAAAACCCGCCAAAATATTTCAAAACCCGTCAAAACTAATCAAAACCTTCCGAATACCCATTAAAAAACATTCCAAATACCCGCATAAAGATTTTAAAACCCGCCAAAAGGAATCCAAATATTCCGAAACTGCCAACACAATAAAAACAACTCAAGAGAATACAAAACATTCTAAAACCCAACCAAAACATTCCGAAAACCCACCTAAACATCATAAAAACAAATCAAAACCAACCAAAACATTCTGAAAACCCGCCAAAATGATTTAGACCCGCAAAACTCATCAAAACATTCTGAAAAGATGCCAAAACATTAGAAAACCAGCCTGAACTGATCAAAACATTCAAAAAACTTGGCAAAACATCATAAATACAAATCAAAACCAACCGAAACATTCCAAAAACCAGCCAAAATATTCTGAAATCCGGCCAAAACATCATAAAAACAAATCAAAACCAACCGAAACATTCCAAAAACCCGACAAAATAGTTTAGAACCCGCCAAAACTGATCAAAACATTCTGAAAAGATGCCAAAATACTAGAAAACCAGTCAGAAGTGATCGAAACTTTCAATAACTTGCCAAAACATAATCAAAACAAATGAAAGCAAACCAAAACATTCCAAATACCCGCCAAAATATTTTAAAACCCGCCAAAAGGAATCCAAACATTCCAAAACCTGCCAAGACAATATAAACAACACAAGAGAAAACAAAACATTCTAAAACACCACCAAAACATTCCGAAAACCCGCCAAAACATCATAAAAACAATTCAAAACCAACCAAAAAATAAGAGGAACACGGCAACATATTGGCAAGCAAGAGACGGAGAGTGCGGCACCTTCTAGGAGGCCAAGAAGGAAGCCGCACAACACCTGCACTGTGTCTGCAACTTTCAAACTGCTAGAAGCTAGTGGCTTGCCACTGGCCTGCCTCTTCAATTGCCATTAGCATTCCAATGGAAGCTATTCTTGGACAACTTTGCTCTGCTTGCTGCTAGTTCTGCCCCAGCCTACCATAGAGAACCTTGCTCTTCCCTTGAGGCTCTGAGATGCCAAGAACTTGTCAACTTCAAAGGGCGGGCCGGGCTACATCTACTCAGCTGCCACAGTTTCTCCTTGCTAGACCTAGTGGGAAAGCATTTTGCTGAGATGCAGAAGGCAAGAAACGCACAATACGGAGACGCGGAGCTGTCCCAAGTGCCGCTGCCAGGCGTCTTTCCGCAGAAGGAGCGCCCCGGAGCGCACCGCAACCGGCACCGTCATCTCTGCGCAAAAAGCCTAAATATTTTCAAACCCGCCAAAACTAATCCAAAAATATTTTCAAACCCGCCAAAATAGAAAACCTGACAGAAGTGATCAATACATTCGAAAAAACCTGACAAAACATGATCAAGCCCACCAAAGCTAATCCAAACACACCAAAAACTGGGCTAAACAGAATCAAAACAAATCAAAACAAATCTAAACCTTCTAAAAACCCGCCAAAATATTTCAAAACCCGTCAAAACTAATCAAAACCTTCCGAATACCTGCCAAAACATTCCAAATACCCGCCAAAAGATTTTAAAACCCGCCAAAATGAATCCAAACATTCCAAAACCTGCCAACACAATAAAACCAACTCAAGAGAATACAAAACATTCTAAAACCCAACCAAAACATTCCGAAAACCCACCTAAACATCATAAAAAAAAATCAAAACCAACCGAAACATTCCAAAAACCCGACAAAATAGTTTAGAACCCGCCAAAACTGATCAAAACATTCTGAAAAGATGCCAAAATACTAGAAAACCAGTCTGAAGTGATCGAAACTTTCAATAACTTGCCAAAACATCATCAAAACAAATGAAAGCAAACCAAAACATTCCAAATACCCGCCAAAATATTCCAAATACCGGCCAAAAGGAATCCAAACATTCCAAAACCTGCCAACACAATATAAACAACACAAGAGAAAACAAAACATTCTAAAACACCACCAAAACATTCCGAAAACCCGCCAAAACATCATCAAAACAATTCAAAACCAACCAAAAAATAAGAGGAACACGGCAACATATTGGCAAGCAAGAGACGGAGAACGCGGCACCTTCTAGGAGGCCAAGAAGGAAGCCGCACAACACCTGCACTGTGTCTGCAACTTTCAAACTGCTAGAAGCTAGTGGCTTGCCACTGGCCTGCCTCTTCAATTGCCATTAGCATTCCAATGGAAGCTATTCTTGGACAACTTTGCTCTGCTTGCTGCTAGTTCTGCCCCAGCCTACCATAGAGAACCTTGCTCTTGCCTTGAGGCTCTGAGATGCCAAGAACTTGTCAACTTCAAAGGGCGGGCCGGGCTACATCTACTCAGCTGCCACAGTTTCTCCTTGCTAGACCTAGTGGGAAAGCATTTTGCTGAGATGCAGAAGGCAAGAAACGCAGAATATGGAGACGCGGAGCTGTCCCAAGTGCCGCTGCCAGGCATCTTTCCGCAGAAGGAGCGCCCCGGAGCGCACCGCAACCGGCACCGTCATCTCTGCGCAAAAAGCCAAAATATTTTCAAACCCGCCAAAACTAATCCAAAAATATTTTCAAACCCGCCAAAATAGAAAACCTGACGGAAGTGATCAATACATTCGAAAAAACCTGACAAAACATGATCAAGCCCACCAAAGCTAATCCAAACACACCAAAACTGGGCTAAACAGAATCAAAACAAATCAAAACAAATCTAAACCTTCTAAAAACCCGCCAAAATATTTCAAAACCCGTCAAAACTAATCAAAACCTTCCGAATACCCATTAAAAAACATTCCAAATACCCGCATAAAGATTTTAAAACCCGCCAAAAGGAATCCAAATATTCCGAAACTGCCAACACAATAAAAACAACTCAAGAGAATACAAAACATTCTAAAACCCAACCAAAACATTCCGAAAACCCACCTAAACATCATAAAAACAAATCAAAACCAACCAAAACATTCTGAAAACCCGCCAAAATGATTTAGACCCGCAAAACTCATCAAAACATTCTGAAAAGATGCCAAAACATTAGAAAACCAGCCTGAACTGATCAAAACATTCAAAAAACTTGGCAAAACATCATAAATACAAATCAAAACCAACCGAAACATTCCAAAAACCAGCCAAAATATTCTGAAATCCGGCCAAAACATCATAAAAACAAATCAAAACCAACCGAAACATTCCAAAAACCCGACAAAATAGTTTAGAACCCGCCAAAACTGATCAAAACATTCTGAAAAGATGCCAAAATACTAGAAAACCAGTCAGAAGTGATCGAAACTTTCAATAACTTGCCAAAACATAATCAAAACAAATGAAAGCAAACCAAAACATTCCAAATACCCGCCAAAATATTTTAAAACCCGCCAAAAGGAATCCAAACATTCCAAAACCTGCCAAGACAATATAAACAACACAAGAGAAAACAAAACATTCTAAAACACCACCAAAACATTCCGAAAACCCGCCAAAACATCATAAAAACAATTCAAAACCAACCAAAAAATAAGAGGAACACGGCAACATATTGGCAAGCAAGAGACGGAGAACGCGGCACCTTCTAGGAGGCCAAGAAGGAAGCCGCACAACACCTGCACTGTGTCTGCAACTTTCAAACTGCTAGAAGCTAGTGGCTTGCCACTGGCCTGCCTCTTCAATTGCCATTAGCATTCCAATGGAAGCTATTCTTGGACAACTTTGCTCTGCTTGCTGCTAGTTCTGCCCCAGCCTACCATAGAGAACCTTGCTCTTGCCTTGAGGCTCTGAGATGCCAAGAACTTGTCAACTTCAAAGGGCGGGCCGGGCTACATCTACTCAGCTGCCACAGTTTCTCCTTGCTAGACCTAGTGGGAAAGCATTTTGCTGAGATGCAGAAGGCAAGAAACGCAGAATACGGAGACGCGGAGCTGTCCCAAGTGCCGCTGCCAGGCGTCTTTCCGCAGAAGGAGCGCCCCGGAGCGCACCGCAACCGGCACCGTCATCTCTGCGCAAAAAGCCAAAATATTTTCAAACCCGCCAAAACTAATCCAAAAATATTTTCAAACCCGCCAAAATAGAAAACCGGACGGAAGTGATCAATACATTCGAAAAAACCTGACAAAACATGATCAAGCCCACCAAAGCTAATCCAAACACACCAAAAACTGGGCTAAACAGAATCAAAACAAATCAAAACAAATCTAAACCTTCTAAAAACCCGCCAAAATATTTCAAAACCCGTCAAAACTAATCAAAACATTCCGAATACCCATTAAAAAACATTCCAAATACCCGCCAAAAGATTTTAAAACCCGCCAAAAGGAATCCAAACATTCCAAAACCTGCCAACACAATAAAAACAACTCAAGAGAATACAAAACATTCTAAAACCCAACCAAAACATTCCGAAAACCCACCTAAACATCATAAAAACAAATCAAAACCAACCGAAACATTCTGAAAACCCGCCAAAATGATTTAGACCCGCAAAACTCATCAAAACATTCTGAAAAGATGCCAAAACATTAGAAAACCAGCCTGAACTGATCAAAAAATTCAAAAAACTAGGCAAAACATCATAAAAACAAATCAAAACCAACCGAAACATTCCAAAAACCAGCCAAAATATTCCGAAATCCGGCCAAAACATCATAAAAACAAATCAAAACCAACCGAAACATTCCAAAAACCCGACAAAATAGTTTAGAACCCGCCAAAACTGATCAAAACATTCTGAAAAGATGCCAAAATACTAGAAAACCAGTCAGAAGTGATCGAAACTTTCAATAACTTGCCAAAACATCATCAAAACAAATGAAAGCAAACCAAAACATTCCAAATACCCGCCAAAATATTTTAAAACCCGCCAAAAGGAATGCAAACATTCCAAAACCTGCCAAGACAATAAAAACAACACAAGAGAAAACAAAACATTCTAAAACACCACCAAAACATTCCGAAAACCCGCCAAAACATCATAAAAACAAATCAAAACCAACCAAAAAATAAGAGGAACACGGCAACATATTGGCAAGCAAGAGACGGAGAGTGCGGCACCTTCTAGGAGGCCAAGAAGGAAGCCGCACAACACCTGCACTGTGTCTGCAACTTTCAAACTGCTAGAAGCTAGTGGCTTGCCACTGGCCTGCCTCTTCAATTGCCATTAGCATTCCAATGGAAGCTATTCTTGGACAACTTTGCTCTGCTTGCTGCTAGTTCTGCCCCAGCCTACCATAGAGAACCTTGCTCTTCCCTTGAGGCTCTGAGATGCCAAGAACTTGTCATCTTCAAAGGGCGGGCCGGGCTACATCTACTCAGCTGCCACAGTTTCTCCTTGCTAGACCTAGTGGGAAAGCATTTTGCTGAGATGCAGAAGGCAAGAAACGCAGAATACGGAGACGCGGAGCTGTCCCAAGTGCCGCTGCCAGGCGTCTTTCCGCAGAAGGAGCGCCCCGGAGCGCACCGCAACCGGCACCGTCATCTCTGCGCAAAAAGCCAAAATATTTTCAAACCCGCCAAAACTAATCCAAAAATATTTTCAAACCCGCCAAAATAGAAAACCTGACAGAAGTGATCAATACATTCGAAAAAACCTGACAAAACATGATCAAGCCCACCAAAGCTAATCCAAACACACCAAAAACTGGGCTAAACAGAATCAAAACAAATCAAAACAAATCGAAACCTTCTAAAAACCCGCCAAAATATTTCAAAACCCGTCAAAACTAATCAAAACCTTCCGAATACCTGCCAAAACATTCCAAATACCCGCCAAAAGATTTTAAAACCCGCCAAAATGAATCCAAACATTCCAAAACCTGCCAACACAATAAAACCAACTCAAGAGAATACAAAACATTCTAAAACCCATCCAAAACATTCCGAAAACCCACCTAAACATCATAAAAAAAAATCAAAACCAACCGAAACATTCCAAAAACCCGACAAAATAGTTTAGAACCCGCCAAAACTGATCAAAACATTCTGAAAAGATGCCAAAATACTAGAAAACCAGTCTGAAGTGATCGAAACTTTCAATAACTTGCCAAAACATCATCAAAACAAATGAAAGCAAACCAAAACATTCCAAATACCCGCCAAAATATTCCAAATACCGGCCAAAAGGAATCCAAACATTCCAAAACCTGCCAACACAATATAAACAACACAAGAGAAAACAAAACATTCTAAAACACCACCAAAACATTCCGAAAACCCGCCAAAACATCATCAAAACAATTCAAAACCAACCAAAAAATAAGAGGAACACGGCAACATATTGGCAAGCAAGAGACGGAGAGTGCGGCACCTTCTAGGAGGCCAAGAAGGAAGCCGCACAACACCTGCACTGTGTCTGCAACTTTCAAACTGCTAGAAGCTAGTGGCTTGCCACTGGCCTGCCTCTTCAATTGCCATTAGCATTCCAATGGAAGCTATTCTTGGACAACTTTGCTCTGCTTGCTGCTAGTTCTGCCCCAGCCTACCATAGAGAACCTTGCTCTTGCCTTGAGGCTCTGAGATGCCAAGAACTTGTCAACTTCAAAGGGCGGGCCGGGCTACATCTACTCAGCTGCCACAGTTTCTCCTTGCTAGACCTAGTGGGAAAGCATTTTGCTGAGATGCAGAAGGCAAGAAACGCAGAATATGGAGACGCGGAGTTGTCCCAAGTGCCGCTGCCAGGCGTCTTTCCGCAGAAGGAGCGCCCCGGAGCGCACCGCAACCGGCACCGTCATCTCTGCGCAAAAAGCCAAAATATTTTCAAACCCGCCAAAACTAATCCAAAAATATTTTCAAACCCGCCAAAATAGAAAACCTGACGGAAGTGATCAATACATTCGAAAAAACCTGACAAAACATGATCAAGCCCACCAAAGCTAATCCAAACACACCAAAACTGGGCTAAACAGAATCAAAACAAATCAAAACAAATCTAAACCTTCTAAAAACCCGCCAAAATATTTCAAAACCCGTCAAAACTAATCAAAACCTTCCGAATACCCATTAAAAAACATTCCAAATACCCGCCAAAAGATTTTAAAACCCGCCAAAAGGAATCCAAATATTCCGAAACTGCCAACACAATAAAAACAACTCAAGAGAATACAAAACATTCTAAAACCCAACCAAAACATTCCGAAAACCCACCTAAACATCATAAAAACAAATCAAAACCAACCAAAACATTCTGAAAACCCGCCAAAATGATTTAGACCCGCAAAACTCATCAAAACATTCTGAAAAGATGCCAAAACATTAGAAAACCAGCCTGAACTGATCAAAACATTCAAAAAACTTGGCAAAACATCATAAATACAAATCAAAACCAACCGAAACATTCCAAAAACCAGCCAAAATATTCTGAAATCCGGCCAAAACATCATAAAAACAAATCAAAACCAACCGAAACATTCCAAAAACCCGACAAAATAGTTTAGAACCCGCCAAAACTGATCAAAACATTCTGAAAAGATGCCAAAATACTATCAAACCAGTCAGAAGTGATCGAAACTTTCAATAACTTGCCAAAACATAATCAAAACAAATGAAAGCAAACCAAAACATTCCAAATACCCGCCAAAATATTTTAAAACCCGCCAAAAGGAATCCAAACATTCCAAAACCTGCCAAGACAATATAAACAACACAAGAGAAAACAAAACATTCTAAAACACCACCAAAACATTCCGAAAACCCGCCAAAACATCATAAAAACAATTCAAAACCAACCAAAAAATAAGAGGAACACGGCAACATATTGGCAAGCAAGAGACGGAGAGTGCGGCACCTTCTAGGAGGCCAAGAAGGAAGCCGCACAACACCTGCACTGTGTCTGCAACTTTCAAACTGCTAGAAGCTAGTGGCTTGCCACTGGCCTGCCTCTTCAATTGCCATTAGCATTCCAATGGAAGCTATTCTTGGACAACTTTGCTCTGCTTGCTGCTAGTTCTGCCCCAGCCTACCATAGAGAACCTTGCTCTTGCCTTGAGGCTCTGAGATGCCAAGAACTTGTCAACTTCAAAGGGCGGGCCGGGCTACATCTACTCAGCTGCCACAGTTTCTCCTTGCTAGACCTAGTGGGAAAGCATTTTGCTGAGATGCAGAAGGCAAGAAACGCAGAATACGGAGACGCGGAGCTGTCCCAAGTGCCGCTGCCAGGCGTCTTTCCGCAGAAGGAGCGCCCCGGAGCGCACCGCAACCGGCACCGTCATCTCTGCGCAAAAAGCCAAAATATTTTCAAACCCGCCAAAACTAATCCAAAAATATTTTCAAACCCGCCAAAATAGAAAACCGGACGGAAGTGATCAATACATTCGAAAAAACCTGACAAAACATGATCAAGCCCACCAAAGCTAATCCAAACACACCAAAAACTGGGCTAAACAGAATCAAAACAAATCAAAACAAATCTAAACCTTCTAAAAACCCGCCAAAATATTTCAAAACCCGTCAAAACTAATCAAAACATTCCGAATACCCATTAAAAAACATTCCAAATACCCGCCAAAAGATTTTAAAACCCGCCAAAAGGAATCCAAACATTCCAAAACCTGCCAACACAATAAAAACAACTCAAGAGAATACAAAACATTCTAAAACCCAACCAAAACATTCCGAAAACCCACCTAAACATCATAAAAACAAATCAAAACCAACCGAAACATTCTGAAAACCCGCCAAAATGATTTAGACCCGCAAAACTCATCAAAACATTCTGAAAAGATGCCAAAACATTAGAAAACCAGCCTGAACTGATCAAAACATTCAAAAAACTTGGCAAAACATCATAAAAACAAATCAAAACCAACCGAAACATTCCAAAAACCAGCCAAAATATTCCGAAATCCGGCCAAAACATCATAAAAACAAATCAAAACCAACCGAAACATTCCAAAAACCCGACAAAATAGTTTAGAACCCGCCAAAACTGATCAAAACATTCTGAAAAGATGCCAAAATACTAGAAAACCAGTCTGAAGTGATCGAAACTTTCAATAACTTGCCAAAACATCATCAAAACAAATGAAAGCAAACCAAAACATTCCAAATACCCGCCAAAATATTTTAAAACCCGCCAAAAGGAATGCAAACATTCCAAAACCTGCCAAGACAATAAAAACAACACAAGAGAAAACAAAACATTCTAAAACACCACCAAAACATTCCGAAAACCCGCCAAAACATCATAAAAACAAATCAAAACCAACCAAAAAATAAGAGGAACACGGCAACATATTGGCAAGCAAGAGACGGAGAGTGCGGCACCTTCTAGGAGGCCAAGAAGGAAGCCGCACAACACCTGCACTGTGTCTGCAACTTTCAAACTGCTAGAAGCTAGTGGCTTGCCACTGGCCTGCCTCTTCAATTGCCATTAGCATTCCAATGGAAGCTATTCTTGGACAACTTTGCTCTGCTTGCTGCTAGTTCTGCCCCAGCCTACCATAGAGAACCTTGCTCTTCCCTTGAGGCTCTGAGATGCCAAGAACTTGTCATCTTCAAAGGGCGGGCCGGGCTACATCTACTCAGCTGCCACAGTTTCTCCTTGCTAGACCTAGTGGGAAAGCATTTTGCTGAGATGCAGAAGGCAAGAAACGCAGAATACGGAGACGCGGAGCTGTCCCAAGTGCCGCTGCCAGGCGTCTTTCCGCAGAAGGAGCGCCCCGGAGCGCACCGCAACCGGCACCGTCATCTCTGCGCAAAAAGCCTAAATATTTTCAAACCCGCCAAAACTAATCCAAAAATATTTTCAAACCCGCCAAAATAGAAAACCTGACAGAAGTGATCAATACATTCGAAAAAACCTGACAAAACATGATCAAGCCCACCAAAGCTAATCCAAACACACCAAAAACTGGGCTAAACAGAATCAAAACAAATCAAAACAAATCTAAACCTTCTAAAAACCCGCCAAAATATTTCAAAACCCGTCAAAACTAATCAAAACCTTCCGAATACCTGCCAAAACATTCCAAATACCCGCCAAAAGATTTTAAAACCCGCCAAAATGAATCCAAACATTCCAAAACCTGCCAACACAATAAAACCAACTCAAGAGAATACAAAACATTCTAAAACCCAACCAAAACATTCCGAAAACCCACCTAAACATCATAAAAAAAAATCAAAACCAACCGAAACATTCCAAAAACCCGACAAAATAGTTTAGAACCCGCCAAAACTGATCAAAACATTCTGAAAAGATGCCAAAACATTAGAAAACCAGTCTGAAGTGATCGAAACTTTCAATAACTTGCCAAAACATCATCAAAACAAATGAAAGCAAACCAAAACATTCCAAATACCCGCCAAAATATTCCAAATACCGGCCAAAAGGAATCCAAACATTCCAAAACCTGCCAAGACAATATAAACAACACAAGAGAAAACAAAACATTCTAAAACACCACCAAAACATTCCGAAAACCCGCCAAAACATCATCAAAACAATTCAAAACCAACCAAAAAATAAGAGGAACACGGCAACATATTGGCAAGCAAGAGACGGAGAACGCGGCACCTTCTAGGAGGCCAAGAAGGAAGCCGCACAACACCTGCACTGTGTCTGCAACTTTCAAACTGCTAGAAGCTAGTGGCTTGCCACTGGCCTGCCTCTTCAATTGCCATTAGCATTCCAATGGAAGCTATTCTTGGACAACTTTGCTCTGCTTGCTGCTAGTTCTGCCCCAGCCTACCATAGAGAACCTTGCTCTTGCCTTGAGGCTCTGAGATGCCAAGAACTTGTCAACTTCAAAGGGCGGGCCGGGCTACATCTACTCAGCTGCCACAGTTTCTCCTTGCTAGACCTAGTGGGAAAGCATTTTGCTGAGATGCAGAAGGCAAGAAACGCAGAATATGGAGACGCGGAGCTGTCCCAAGTGCCGCTGCCAGGCGTCTTTCCGCAGAAGGAGCGCCCCGGAGCGCACCGCAACCGGCACCGTCATCTCTGCGCAAAAAGCCAAAATATTTTCAAACCCGCCAAAACTAATCCAAAAATATTTTCAAACCCGCCAAAATAGAAAACCTGACGGAAGTGATCAATACATTCGAAAAAACCTGACAAAACATGATCAAGCCCACCAAAGCTAATCCAAACACACCAAAACTGGGCTAAACAGAATCAAAACAAATCAAAACAAATCTAAACCTTCTAAAAACCCGCCAAAATATTTCAAAACCCGTCAAAACTAATCAAAACCTTCCGAATACCCATTAAAAAACATTCCAAATACCCGCATAAAGATTTTAAAACCCGCCAAAAGGAATCCAAATATTCCGAAACTGCCAACACAATAAAAACAACTCAAGAGAATACAAAACATTCTAAAACCCAACCAAAACATTCCGAAAACCCACCTAAACATCATAAAAACAAATCAAAACCAACCAAAACATTCTGAAAACCCGCCAAAATGATTTAGACCCGCAAAACTCATCAAAACATTCTGAAAAGATGCCAAAACATTAGAAAACCAGCCTGAACTGATCAAAACATTCAAAAAACTTGGCAAAACATCATAAATACAAATCAAAACCAACCGAAACATTCCAAAAACCAGCCAAAATATTCTGAAATCCGGCCAAAACATCATAAAAACAAATCAAAACCAACCGAAACATTCCAAAAACCCGACAAAATAGTTTAGAACCCGCCAAAACTGATCAAAACATTCTGAAAAGATGCCAAAATACTATCAAACCAGTCAGAAGTGATCGAAACTTTCAATAACTTGCCAAAACATAATCAAAACAAATGAAAGCAAACCAAAACATTCCAAATACCCGCCAAAATATTTTAAAACCCGCCAAAAGGAATCCAAACATTCCAAAACCTGCCAAGACAATATAAACAACACAAGAGAAAACAAAACATTCTAAAACACCACCAAAACATTCCGAAAACCCGCCAAAACATCATAAAAACAATTCAAAACCAACCAAAAAATAAGAGGAACACGGCAACATATTGGCAAGCAAGAGACGGAGAACGCGGCACCTTCTAGGAGGCCAAGAAGGAAGCCGCACAACACCTGCACTGTGTCTGCAACTTTCAAACTGCTAGAAGCTAGTGGCTTGCCACTGGCCTGCCTCTTCAATTGCCATTAGCATTCCAATGGAAGCTATTCTTGGACAACTTTGCTCTGCTTGCTGCTAGTTCTGCCCCAGCCTACCATAGAGAACCTTGCTCTTGCCTTGAGGCTCTGAGATGCCAAGAACTTGTCAACTTCAAAGGGCGGGCCGGGCTACATCTACTCAGCTGCCACAGTTTCTCCTTGCTAGACCTAGTGGGAAAGCATTTTGCTGAGATGCAGAAGGCAAGAAACGCAGAATACGGAGACGCGGAGCTGTCCCAAGTGCCGCTGCCAGGCGTCTTTCCGCAGAAGGAGCGCCCCGGAGCGCACCGCAACCGGCACCGTCATCTCTGCGCAAAAAGCCAAAATATTTTCAAACCCGCCAAAACTAATCCAAAAATATTTTCAAACCCGCCAAAATAGAAAACCGGACGGAAGTGATCAATACATTCGAAAAAACCTGACAAAACATGATCAAGCCCACCAAAGCTAATCCAAACACACCAAAAACTGGGCTAAACAGAATCAAAACAAATCAAAACAAATCTAAACCTTCTAAAAACCCGCCAAAATATTTCAAAACCCGTCAAAACTAATCAAAACATTCCGAATACCCATTAAAAAACATTCCAAATACCCGCCAAAAGATTTTAAAACCCGCCAAAAGGAATCCAAACATTCCAAAACCTGCCAACACAATAAAAACAACTCAAGAGAATACAAAACATTCTAAAACCCAACCAAAACATTCCGAAAACCCACCTAAACATCATAAAAACGAATCAAAACCAACCGAAACATTCTGAAAACCCGCCAAAATGATTTAGACCCGCAAAACTCATCAAAACATTCTGAAAAGATGCCAAAACATTAGAAAACCAGCCTGAACTGATCAAAACATTCAAAAAACTTGGCAAAACATCATAAAAACAAATCAAAACCAACCGAAACATTCCAAAAACCAGCCAAAATATTCCGAAATCCGGCCAAAACATCATAAAAACAAATCAAAACCAACCGAAACATTCCAAAAACCCGACAAAATAGTTTAGAACCCGCCAAAACTGATCAAAACATTCTGAAAAGATGCCAAAATACTAGAAAACCAGTCAGAAGTGATCGAAACTTTCAATAACTTGCCAAAACATAATCAAAACAAATGAAAGCAAACCAAAACATTCCAAATACCCGCCAAAATATTCCAAATACCGGCCAAAAGGAATCCAAACATTCCAAAACCTGCCAAGACAATATAAACAACACAAGAGAAAACAAAACATTCTAAAACACCACCAAAACATTCCGAAAACCTGCCAAAACATCATAAAAACAAATCAAAACCAACCAAAAAATAAGAGGAACACGGCAACATATTGGCAAGCAAGAGACGGAGAGTGCGGCACCTTCTAGGAGGCCAAGAAGGAAGCCGCACAACACCTGCACTGTGTCTGCAACTTTCAAACTGCTAGAAGCTAGTGGCTTGCCACTGGCCTGCCTCTTCAATTGCCATTAGCATTCCAACGGAAGCTATTCTTGGACAACTTTGCTCTGCTTGCTGCTAGTTCTGCCCCAGCCTACCATAGAGAACCTTGCTCTTGCCTTGAGGCTCTGAGATGCCAAGAACTTGTCATCTTCAAAGGGCGGGCCGGGCTACATCTACTCAGCTGCCACAGTTTCTCCTTGCTAGACCTAGTGGAAAAGCATTTTGCTGAGATGCAGAAGGCAAGAAACGCAGAATACGGAGACGCGGAGCTGTCCCAAGTGCCGCTGCCAGGCGTCTTTCCGCAGAAGGAGCGCCCCGGAGCGCACCGCAACCGGCACCGTCATCTCTGCGCAAAAAGCCTAAATATTTTCAAACCCGCCAAAACTAATCCAAAAATATTTTCAAACCCGCCAAAATAGAAAACCTGACAGAAGTGATCAATACATTCGAAAAAACCTGACAAAACATGATCAAGCCCACCAAAGCTAATCCAAACACACCAAAAACTGGGCTAAACAGAATCAAAACAAATCAAAACAAATCTAAACCTTCTAAAAACCCGCCAAAATATTTCAAAACCCATCAAAACTAATCAAAACCTTCCGAATACCCATTAAAAAACATTCCAAATACCCGCCAAAAGATTTTAAAACCCGCCAAAATGAATCCAAACATTCCAAAACCTGCCAACACAATAAAAACAACTCAAGTGAATACAAAACATTCTAAAACCCAACCAAAACATTCCGAAAACCCACCAAAACATCATAAAAACAAATCAAAACCAACCGAAACATTCCAAAAACCCGACAAAATAGTTTAGAACCCGCCAAAACTGATCAAAACATTCTGAAAAGATGCCAAAATACTAGAAAACCAGTCTGAAGTGATCGAAACTTTCAATAACTTGCCAAAACATCATCAAAACAAATGAAAGCAAACCAAAACATTCCAAATACCCGCCAAAATATTTTAAAACCCGCCAAAAGGAATCCAAACATTCCAAAACCTGCCAAGACAATATAAACAACACAAGAGAAAACAAAACATTCTAAAACACCACCAAAACATTCCGAAAACCCGCCAAAACATCATCAAAACAATTCAAAACCAACCAAAAAATAAGAGGAACACGGCAACATATTGGCAAGCAAGAGACGGAGAGTGCGGCACCTTCTAGGAGGCCAAGAAGGAAGCCACACAACACCTGCACTGTGTCTGCAACTTTCAAACTGCTAGAAGCTAGTGGCTTGCCACTGGCCTGCCTCTTCAATTGCCATTAGCATTCCAATGGAAGCTATTCTTGGACAACTTTGCTCTGCTTGCTGCTAGTTCTGCCCCAGCCTACCATAGAGAACCTTGCTCTTGCCTTGAGGCTCTGAGATGCCAAGAACTTGTCATCTTCAAAGGGCGGGCCGGGCTACATCTACTCAGCTGCCACAGTTTCTCCTTGCTAGACCTAGTGGGAAAGCATTTTGCTGAGATGCAGAAGGCAAGAAACGCAGAATACGGAGACGCGGAGCTGTCCCAAGTGCCGCTGCCAGGCGTCTTTCCGCAGAAGGAGCGCCCCGGAGCGCACCGCAACCGGCACCGTCATCTCTGCGCAAAAAGCCAAAATATTTTCAAACCCGCCAAAACTAATCCAAAAATATTTTCAAACCCGCCAAAATAGAAAACCTGACGGAAGTGATCAATACATTCGAAAAAACCTGACAAAACATGATCAAGCCCACCAAAGCTAATCCAAACACACCAAAACTGGGCTAAACAGAATCAAAACAAATCAAAACAAATCTAAACCTTCTAAAAACCCGCCAAAATATTTCAAAACCCGTCAAAACTAATCAAAACCTTCCGAATACCCATTAAAAAACATTCCAAATACCCGCATAAAGATTTTAAAACCCGCCAAAAGGAATCCAAATATTCCGAAACTGCCAACACAATAAAAACAACTCAAGAGAATACAAAACATTCTAAAACCCAACCAAAACATTCCGAAAACCCACCTAAACATCATAAAAACAAATCAAAACCAACCAAAACATTCTGAAAACCCGCCAAAATGATTTAGACCCGCAAAACTGATCAAAACATTCTGAAAAGATGCCAAAACATTAGAAAACCAGCCTGAACTGATCAAAACATTCAAAAAACTTGGCAAAACATCATAAATACAAATCAAAACCAACCGAAACATTCCAAAAACCAGCCAAAATATTCTGAAATCCGGCCAAAACATCATAAAAACAAATCAAAACCAACCGAAACATTCCAAAAACCCGACAAAATAGTTTAGAACCCGCCAAAACTGATCAAAACATTCTGAAAAGATGCCAAAATACTATCAAACCAGTCAGAAGTGATCGAAACTTTCAATAACTTGCCAAAACATAATCAAAACAAATGAAAGCAAACCAAAACATTCCAAATACCCGCCAAAATATTTTAAAACCCGCCAAAAGGAATCCAAACATTCCAAAACCTGCCAAGACAATATAAACAACACAAGAGAAAACAAAACATTCTAAAACACCACCAAAACATTCCGAAAACCCGCCAAAACATCATCAAAACAATTCAAAACCAACCAAAAAATAAGAGGAACACGGCAACATATTGGCAAGCAAGAGACGGAGAACGCGGCACCTTCTAGGAGGCCAAGAAGGAAGCCGCACAACACCTGCACTGTGTCTGCAACTTTCAAACTGCTAGAAGCTAGTGGCTTGCCACTGGCCTGCCTCTTCAATTGCCATTAGCATTCCAATGGAAGCTATTCTTGGACAACTTTGCTCTGCTTGCTGCTAGTTCTGCCCCAGCCTACCATAGAGAACCTTGCTCTTGCCTTGAGGCTCTGAGATGCCAAGAACTTGTCAACTTCAAAGGGCGGGCCGGGCTACATCTACTCAGCTGCCACAGTTTCTCCTTGCTAGACCTAGTGGGAAAGCATTTTGCTGAGATGCAGAAGGCAAGAAACGCAGAATACGGAGACGCGGAGCTGTCCCAAGTGCCGCTGCCAGGCGTCTTTCCGCAGAAGGAGCGCCCCGGAGCGCACCGCAACCGGCACCGTCATCTCTGCGCAAAAAGCCAAAATATTTTCAAACCCGCCAAAACTAATCCAAAAATATTTTCAAACCCGCCAAAATAGAAAACCGGACGGAAGTGATCAATACATTCGAAAAAACCTGACAAAACATGATCAAGCCCACCAAAGCTAATCCAAACACACCAAAAACTGGGCTAAACAGAATCAAAACAAATCAAAACAAATCTAAACCTTCTAAAAACCCGCCAAAATATTTCAAAACCCGTCAAAACTAATCAAAACATTCCGAATACCCATTAAAAAACATTCCAAATACCCGCCAAAAGATTTTAAAACCCGCCAAAAGGAATCCAAACATTCCAAAACCTGCCAACACAATAAAAACAACTCAAGAGAATACAAAACATTCTAAAACCCAACCAAAACATTCCGAAAACCCACCTAAACATCATAAAAACAAATCAAAACCAACCGAAACATTCTGAAAACCCGCCAAAATGATTTAGACCCGCAAAACTCATCAAAACATTCTGAAAAGATGCCAAAACATTAGAAAACCAGCCTGAACTGATCAAAACATTCAAAAAACTTGGCAAAACATCATAAAAACAAATCAAAACCAACCGAAACATTCCAAAAACCAGCCAAAATATTCCGAAATCCGGCCAAAACATCATAAAAACAAATCAAAACCAACCGAAACATTCCAAAAACCCGACAAAATAGTTTAGAACCCGCCAAAACTGATCAAAACATTCTGAAAAGATGCCAAAATACTAGAAAACCAGTCAGAAGTGATCGAAACTTTCAATAACTTGCCAAAACATAATCAAAACAAATGAAAGCAAACCAAAACATTCCAAATACCCGCCAAAATATTCCAAATACCGGCCAAAAGGAATCCAAACATTCCAAAACCTGCCAAGACAATATAAACAACACAAGAGAAAACAAAACATTCTAAAACACCACCAAAACATTCCGAAAACCTGCCAAAACATCATAAAAACAAATCAAAACCAACCAAAAAATAAGAGGAACACGGCAACATATTGGCAAGCAAGAGACGGAGAGTGCGGCACCTTCTAGGAGGCCAAGAAGGAAGCCGCACAACACCTGCACTGTGTCTGCAACTTTCAAACTGCTAGAAGCTAGTGGCTTGCCACTGGCCTGCCTCTTCAATTGCCATTAGCATTCCAACGGAAGCTATTCTTGGACAACTTTGCTCTGCTTGCTGCTAGTTCTGCCCCAGCCTACCATAGAGAACCTTGCTCTTGCCTTGAGGCTCTGAGATGCCAAGAACTTGTCATCTTCAAAGGGCGGGCCGGGCTACATCTACTCAGCTGCCACAGTTTCTCCTTGCTAGACCTAGTGGAAAAGCATTTTGCTGAGATGCAGAAGGCAAGAAACGCAGAATACGGAGACGCGGAGCTGTCCCAAGTGCCGCTGCCAGGCGTCTTTCCGCAGAAGGAGCGCCCCGGAGCGCACCGCAACCGGCACCGTCATCTCTGCGCAAAAAGCCTAAATATTTTCAAACCCGCCAAAACTAATCCAAAAATATTTTCAAACCCGCCAAAATAGAAAACCTGACAGAAGTGATCAATACATTCGAAAAAACCTGACAAAACATGATCAAGCCCACCAAAGCTAATCCAAACACACCAAAAACTGGGCTAAACAGAATCAAAACAAATCAAAACAAATCTAAACCTTCTAAAAACCCGCCAAAATATTTCAAAACCCATCAAAACTAATCAAAACCTTCCGAATACCCATTAAAAAACATTCCAAATACCCGCCAAAAGATTTTAAAACCCGCCAAAATGAATCCAAACATTCCAAAACCTGCCAACACAATAAAAACAACTCAAGAGAATACAAAACATTCTAAAACCCAACCAAAACATTCCGAAAACCCACCAAAACATCATAAAAACAAATCAAAACCAACCGAAACATTCCAAAAACCCGACAAAATAGTTTAGAACCCGCCAAAACTGATCAAAACATTCTGAAAAGATGCCAAAATACTAGAAAACCAGTCTGAAGTGATCGAAACTTTCAATAACTTGCCAAAACATCATCAAAACAAATGAAAGCAAACCAAAACATTCCAAATACCCGCCAAAATATTTTAAAACCCGCCAAAAGGAATCCAAACATTCCAAAACCTGCCAAGACAATATAAACAACACAAGAGAAAACAAAACATTCTAAAACACCACCAAAACATTCCGAAAACCCGCCAAAACATCATAAAAACAATTCAAAACCAACCAAAAAATAAGAGGAACACGGCAACATATTGGCAAGCAAGAGACGGAGAGTGCGGCACCTTCTAGGAGGCCAAGAAGGAAGCCGCACAACACCTGCACTGTGTCTGCAACTTTCAAACTGCTAGAAGCTAGTGGCTTGCCACTGGCCTGCCTCTTCAATTGCCATTAGCATTCCAATGGAAGCTATTCTTGGACAACTTTGCTCTGCTTGCTGCTAGTTCTGCCCCAGCCTACCATAGAGAACCTTGCTCTTGCCTTGAGGCTCTGAGATGCCAAGAACTTGTCATCTTCAAAGGGCGGGCCGGGCTACATCTACTCAGCTGCCACAGTTTCTCCTTGCTAGACCTAGTGGGAAAGCATTTTGCTGAGATGCAGAAGGCAAGAAACGCAGAATACGGAGACGCGGAGCTGTCCCAAGTGCCGCTGCCAGGCGTCTTTCCGCAGAAGGAGCGCCCCGGAGCGCACCGCAACCGGCACCGTCATCTCTGCGCAAAGAGCCAAAATATTTTCAAACCCGCCAAAACTAATCCAAAAATATTTTCAAACCCGCCAAAATAGAAAACCTGACAGAAGTGATCAATACATTCGAAAAAACCTGACAAAACATGATCAAGCCCACCAAAGCTAATCCAAACACACCAAAAACTGGGCTAAACAGAATCAAAACAAATCAAAACAAATCTAAACCTTCTAAAAACCCGCCAAAATATTTCAAAACCCGTCAAAACTAATCAAAACCTTCCGAATACCCATTAAAAAACATTCCAAATACCCGCCAAAAGATTTTAAAACCCGCCAAAATGAATCCAAACATTCCAAAACCTGCCAACACAATAAAACCAACTCAAGAGAATACAAAACATTCTAAAACCCAACCAAAACATTCCGAAAACCCACCTAAACATCATTAAAAAAAATCAAAACCAACCGAAACATTCCAAAAACCCGACAAAATAGTTTAGAACCCGCCAAAACTGATCAAAACATTCTGAAAAGATGCCAAAATACTAGAAAACCAGTCTGAAGTGATCGAAACTTTCAATAACTTGCCAAAACATCATCAAAACAAATGAAAGCAAACCAAAACATTCCAAATACCCGCCAAAATATTCCAAATACCGGCCAAAAGGAATCCAAACATTCCAAAACCTGCCAAGACAATATAAACAACACAAGAGAAAACAAAACATTCTAAAACACCACCAAAACATTCCGAAAACCCGCCAAAACATCATAAAAACAATTCAAAACCAACCAAAAAATAAGAGGAACACGGCAACATATTGGCAAGCAAGAGACGGAGAACGCGGCACCTTCTAGGAGGCCAAGAAGGAAGCCGCACAACACCTGCACTGTGTCTGCAACTTTCAAACTGCTAGAAGCTAGTGGCTTGCCACTGGCCTGCCTCTTCAATTGCCATTAGCATTCCAATGGAAGCTATTCTTGGACAACTTTGCTCTGCTTGCTGCTAGTTCTGCCCCAGCCTACCATAGAGAACCTTGCTCTTCCCTTGAGGCTCTGAGATGCCAAGAACTTGTCATCTTCAAAGGGCGGGCCGGGCTACATCTACTCAGCTGCCACAGTTTCTCCTTGCTAGACCTAGTGGGAAAGCATTTTGCTGAGATGCAGAAGGCAAGAAACGCAGAATACGGAGACGCGGAGCTGTCCCAAGTGCCGCTGCCAGGCGTCTTTCCGCAGAAGGAGCGCCCCGGAGCGCACCGCAACCGGCACCGTCATCTCTGCGCAAAAAGCCAAAATATTTTCAAACCCGCCAAAACTAATCCAAAAATATTTTCAAACCCGCCAAAATAGAAAACCGGACGGAAGTGATCAATACATTCGAAAAAACCTGACAAAACATGATCAAGCCCACCAAAGCTAATCCAAACACACCAAAACTGGGCTAAACAGAATCAAAACAAATCAAAACAAATCTAAACCTTCTAAAAACCCGCCAAAATATTTCAAAACCCGTCAAAACTAATCAAAACATTCCGAATACCCATTAAAAAACATTCCAAATACCCGCCAAAAGATTTTAAAACCCGCCAAAAGGAATCCAAACATTCCAAAACCTGCCAACACAATAAAAACAACTCAAGAGAATACAAAACATTCTAAAACCCAACCAAAACATTCCGAAAACCCACCTAAACATCATAAAAACAAATCAAAACCAACCGAAACATTCTGAAAACCCGCCAAAATGATTTAGACCCGCAAAACTCATCAAAACATTCTGAAAAGATGCCAAAACATTAGAAAACCAGCCTGAACTGATCAAAACATTCAAAAAACTTGGCAAAACATCATAAAAACAAATCAAAACCAACCAAAACATTCCAAAAACCAGCCAAAATATTCCGAAATCCGGCCAAAACATCATAAAAACAAATCAAAACCAACCGAAACATTCCAAAAACCCGACAAAATAGTTTAGAACCCGCCAAAACTGATCAAAACATTCTGAAAAGATGCCAAAATACTAGAAAACCAGTCTGAAGTGATCGAAACTTTCAATAACTTGCCAAAACATAATCAAAACAAATGAAAGCAAACCAAAACATTCCAAATACCCGCCAAAATATTCCAAATACCGGCCAAAAGGAATCCAAACATTCCAAAACCTGCCAAGACAATATAAACAACACAAGAGAAAACAAAACATTCTAAAACACCACCAAAACATTCCAAAAACCCGCCAAAACATCATCAAAACAATTCAAAACCAACCAAAAAATAAGAGGAACACGGCAACATATTGGCAAGCAAGAGACGGAGAACGCGGCACCTTCTAGGAGGCCAAGAAGGAAGCCGCACAACACCTGCACTGTGTCTGCAACTTTCAAACTGCTAGAAGCTAGTGGCTTGCCACTGGCCTGCCTCTTCAATTGCCATTAGCATTCCAATGGAAGCTATTCTTGGACAACTTTGCTCTGCTTGCTGCTAGTTCTGCCCCAGCCTACCATAGAGAACCTTGCTCTTCCCTTGAGGCTCTGAGATGCCAAGAACTTGTCATCTTCAAAGGGCGGGCCGGGCTACATCTACTCAGCTGCCACAGTTTCTCCTTGCTAGACCTAGTGGGAAAGCATTTTGCTGAGATGCAGAAGGCAAGAAACGCAGAATACGGAGACGCGGAGCTGTCCCAAGTGCCGCTGCCAGGCGTCTTTCCGCAGAAGGAGCGCCCCGGAGCGCACCGCAACCGGCACCGTCATCTCTGCGCAAAAAGCCAAAATATTTTCAAACCCGCCAAAACTAATCCAAAAATATTTTCAAACCTGCCAAAATAGAAAACCTGACAGAAGTGATCAATACATTCGAAAAAACCTGACAAAACATGATCAAGCCCACCAAAGCTAATCCAAACACACCAAAAACTGGGCTAAACAGAATCAAAACAAATCAAAACAAATCTAAACCTCCTAAAAACCCGCCAAAATATTTCAAAACCCGTCAAAACTAATCAAAACCTTCCGAATACCCATTAAAAAACATTCCAAATACCCGCCAAAAGATTTTAAAACCCGCCAAAATGAATCCAAACATTCCAAAACCTGCCAACACAATAAAAACAACTCAAGAGAATACAAAACATTCTAAAACCCAACGAAAACATTCCGAAAACCCACCAAAACATCATAAAAACAAATCAAAACCAACCGAAACATTCCAAAAACCCGACAAAATAGTTTAGAACCCGCCAAAACTGATCAAAACATTCTGAAAAGATGCCAAAATACTAGAAAACCAGTCTGAAGTGATCGAAACTTTCAATAACTTGCCAAAACATAATCAAAACAAATGAAAGCAAACCAAAACATTCCAAATACCCGCCAAAATATTTTAAAACCCGCCAAAAGGAATGCAAACATTCCAAAACCTGCCAAGACAATAAAAACAACACAAGAGAAAACAAAACATTCTAAAACACCACCAAAACATTCCGAAAACCCGCCAAAACATCATAAAAACAATTCAAAACCAACCAAAAAATAAGAGGAACACGGCAACATATTGGCAAGCAAGAGACGGAGAGTGCGGCACCTTCTAGGAGGCCAAGAAGGAAGCCGCACAACACCTGCACTGTGTCTGCAACTTTCAAACTGCTAGAAGCTAGTGGCTTGCCACTGGCCTGCCTCTTCAATTGCCATTAGCATTCCAATGGAAGCTATTCTTGGACAACTTTGCTCTGCTTGCTGCTAGTTCTGCCCCAGCCTACCATAGAGAACCTTGCTCTTGCCTTGAGGCTCTGAGATGCCAAGAACTTGTCATCTTCAAAGGGCGGGCCGGGCTACATCTACTCAGCTGCCACAGTTTCTCCTTGCTAGACCTAGTGGGAAAGCATTTTGCTGAGATGCAGAAGGCAAGAAACGCAGAATACGGAGACGCGGAGCTGTCCCAAGTGCCGCTGCCAGGCGTCTTTCCGCAGAAGGAGCGCCCCGGAGCGCACCGCAACCGGCACCGTCATCTCTGCGCAAAGAGCCAAAATATTTTCAAACCCGCCAAAACTAATCCAAAAATATTTTCAAACCCGCCAAAATAGAAAACCGGACAGAAGTGATCAATACATTCGAAAAAACCGGACAAAACATGATAAAGCCCACCAAAGCTAATCCAAACACACCAAAAACTGGGCTAAACAGAATCAAAACAAATCAAAACAAATCTAAATCTTCTAAAAACCCGCCAAAATATTTCAAAACCCGTCAAAACTAATCAAAACCTTCTGAATACCCATTAAAAAACATTCCAAATACCCGCCAAAAGATTTTAAAACCCGCCAAAATGAATCCAAACATTCCAAAACCTGCCAACACAATAAAACCAACTCAAGAGAATACAAAACATTCTAAAACCCAACCAAAACATTCCGAAAACCCACCTAAACATCATAAAAACAAGTCAAAACCAACCGAAACATTCCAAAAACCCGACAAAATAGTTTAGAACCCGCCAAAACTGATCAAAACATTCTGAAAAGATGCCAAAATACTAGAAAACCAGTCTGAAGTGATCGAAACTTTCAATAACTTGCCAAAACATCATCAAAACAAATGAAAGCAAACCAAAACATTCCAAATACCCGCCAAAATATTCCAAATACCGGCCAAAAGGAATCCAAACATTCCAAAACCTGCCAAGACAATATAAACAACACAAGAGAAAACAAAACATTCTAAAACACCACCAAAACATTCCGAAAACCCGCCAAAACATCATCAAAACAATTCAAAACCAACCAAAAAATAAGAGGAACACGGCAACATATTGGCAAGCAAGAGACGGAGAACGCGGCACCTTCTAGGAGGCCAAGAAGGAAGCCGCACAACACCTGCACTGTGTCTGCAACTTTCAAACTGCTAGAAGCTAGTGGCTTGCCACTGGCCTGCCTCTTCAATTGCCATTAGCATTCCAATGGAAGCTATTCTTGGACAACTTTGCTCTGCTTGCTGCTAGTTCTGCCCCAGCCTACCATAGAGAACCTTGCTCTTCCCTTGAGGCTCTGAGATGCCAAGAACTTGTCAACTTCAAAGGGCGGGCCGGGCTACATCTACTCAGCTGCCACAGTTTCTCCTTGCTAGACCTAGTGGAAAAGCATTTTGCTGAGATGCAGAAGGCAAGAAACGCAGAATACGGAGACGCGGAGCTGTCCCAAGTGCCGCTGCCAGGCGTCTTTCCGCAGAAGGAGCGCCCCGGAGCGCACCGCAACCGGCACCGTCATCTCTGCGCAAAGAGCCAAAATATTTTCAAACCCGCCAAAACTAATCCAAAAATATTTTCAAACCCGCCAAAATAGAAAACCAGACAGAGGTGATCAATACATTCGAAAAAACCTGACAAAACATGAGAAAGCCCACCAAAGCTAATCCAAACACACCAAAAACTGGGCTAAACAGAATCAAAACAAATCAAAACAAATCTAAACCTTCTAAAAACCCGCCAAAATATTTCAAAACCCATCAAAACTAATCAAAACCTTCCGAATACCCATTAAAAAACATTCCAAATACCCGCCAAAAGATTTTAAAACCCGCCAAAATGAATCCAAACATTCCAAAACCTGCCAACACAATAAAAACAACTCAAGTGAATACAAAACATTCTAAAACCCAACGAAAACATTCCGAAAACCCACCAAAACATCATAAAAACAAATCAAAACCAACCGAAACATTCCAAAAACCCGACAAAATAGTTTAGAACCCGCCAAAACTGATCAAAACATTCTGAAAAGATGCCAAAATACTAGAAAACCAGTCTGAAGTGATCGAAACTTTCAATAACTTGCCAAAACATCATCAAAACAAATGAAAGCAAACCAAAACATTCCAAATACCCGCCAAAATATTTTAAAACCCGCCAAAAGGAATCCAAACATTCCAAAACCTGCCAAGACAATATAAACAACACAAGAGAAAACAAAACATTCTAAAACACCACCAAAACATTCCGAAAACCCGCCAAAACATCATAAAAACAATTCAAAACCAACCAAAAAATAAGAGGAACACGGCAACATATTGGCAAGCAAGAGACGGAGAGTGCGGCACCTTCTAGGAGGCCAAGAAGGAAGCCGCACAACACCTGCACTGTGTCTGCAACTTTCAAACTGCTAGAAGCTAGTGGCTTGCCACTGGCCTGCCTCTTCAATTGCCATTAGCATTCCAATGGAAGCTATTCTTGGACAACTTTGCTCTGCTTGCTGCTAGTTCTGCCCCAGCCTACCATAGAGAACCTTGCTCTTGCCTTGAGGCTCTGAGATGCCAAGAACTTGTCATCTTCAAAGGGCGGGCCGGGCTACATCTACTCAGCTGCCACAGTTTCTCCTTGCTAGACCTAGTGGGAAAGCATTTTGCTGAGATGCAGAAGGCAAGAAACGCAGAATACGGAGACGCGGAGCTGTCCCAAGTGCCGCTGCCAGGCGTCTTTCCGCAGAAGGAGCGCCCCGGAGCGCACCGCAACCGGCACCGTCATCTCTGCGCAAAGAGCCAAAATATTTTCAAACCCGCCAAAACTAATCCAAAAATATTTTCAAACCCGCCAAAATAGAAAACCGGACAGAAGTGATCAATACATTCGAAAAAACCGGACAAAACATGATAAAGCCCACCAAAGCTAATCCAAACACACCAAAAACTGGGCTAAACAGAATCAAAACAAATCAAAACAAATCTAAACCTTCTAAAAACCCGCCAAAATATTTCAAAACCCGTCAAAACTAATCAAAACCTTCTGAATACCCATTAAAAAACATTCCAAATACCCGCCAAAAGATTTTAAAACCCGCCAAAATGAATCCAAACATTCCAAAACCTGCCAACACAATAAAACCAACTCAAGAGAATACAAAACATTCTAAAACCCAACCAAAACATTCCGAAAACCCACCTAAACATCATAAAAAAAAATCAAAACCAACCGAAACATTCCAAAAACCCGACAAAATAGTTTAGAACCCGCCAAAACTGATCAAAACATTCTGAAAAGATGCCAAAATACTAGAAAACCAGTCTGAAGTGATCGAAACTTTCAATAACTTGCCAAAACATCATCAAAACAAATGAAAGCAAACCAAAACATTCCAAATACCCGCCAAAATATTCCAAATACCGGCCAAAAGGAATCCAAACATTCCAAAACCTGCCAAGACAATATAAACAACACAAGAGAAAACAAAACATTCTAAAACACCACCAAAACATTCCGAAAACCCGCCAAAACATCATCAAAACAATTCAAAACCAACCAAAAAATAAGAGGAACACGGCAACATATTGGCAAGCAAGAGACGGAGAACGCGGCACCTTCTAGGAGGCCAAGAAGGAAGCCGCACAACACCTGCACTGTGTCTGCAACTTTCAAACTGCTAGAAGCTAGTGGCTTGCCACTGGCCTGCCTCTTCAATTGCCATTAGCATTCCAATGGAAGCTATTCTTGGACAACTTTGCTCTGCTTGCTGCTAGTTCTGCCCCAGCCTACCATAGAGAACCTTGCTCTTGCCTTGAGGCTCTGAGATGCCAAGAACTTGTCATCTTCAAAGGGCGGGCCGGGCTACATCTACTCAGCTGCCACAGTTTCTCCTTGCTAGACCTAGTGGGAAAGCATTTTGCTGAGATGCAGAAGGCAAGAAACGCAGAATACGGAGACGCGGAGCTGTCCCAAGTGCCGCTGCCAGGCGTCTTTCCGCAGAAGGAGCGCCCCGGAGCGCACCGCAACCGGCACCGTCATCTCTGCGCAAAAAGCCAAAATATTTTCAAACCCGCCAAAACTAATCCAAAAATATTTTCAAACCCGCCAAAATAGAAAACCTGACGGAAGTGATCAATACATTCGAAAAAACCTGACAAAACATGATCAAGCCCACCAAAGCTAATCCAAACACACCAAAAACTGGGCTAAACAGAATCAAAACAAATCAAAACAAATCTAAACCTTCTAAAAACCGGCCAAAATATTTCAAAACCCGTCAAAACTAATCAAAACCTTCCGAATACCTGCCAAAACATTCCAAATACCCGCCAAAAGATTTTAAAACCCGCCAAAATGAATCCAAACATTCCAAAACCTGCCAACACAATAAAACCAACTCAAGAGAATACAAAACATTCTAAAACCCAACCAAAACATTCCGAAAACCCACCTAAACATCATAAAAACAAATCAAAACCAACCGAAACATTCCAAAAACCCGACAAAATAGTTTAGAACCCGCCAAAACTGATCAAAACATTCTGAAAAGATGCCAAAATACTAGAAAACCAGTCAGAAGTGATCGAAACTTTCAATAACTTGCCAAAACATCATCAAAACAAATGAAAGCAAACCAAAACATTCCAAATACCCGCCAAAATATTCCAAATACCGGCCAAAAGGAATCCAAACATTCCAAAACCTGCCAAGACAGTATAAACAACACAAGAGAAAACAAAACATTCTAAAACACCACCAAAACATTCCGAAAACCCGCCAAAACATCATCAAAACAATTCAAAACCAACCAAAAAATAAGAGGAACACGGCAACATATTGGCAAGCAAGAGACGGAGAGTGCGGCACCTTCTAGGAGGCCAAGAAGGAAGCCGCACAACACCTGCACTGTGTCTGCAACTTTCAAACTGCTAGAAGCTAGTGGCTTGCCACTGGCCTGCCTCTTCAATTGCCATTAGCATTCCAATGGAAGCTATTCTTGGACAACTTTGCTCTGCTTGCTGCTAGTTCTGCCCCAGCCTACCATAGAGAACCTTGCTCTTGCCTTGAGGCTCTGAGATGCCAAGAACTTGTCAACTTCAAAGGGCGGGCCGGGCTACATCTACTCAGCTGCCACAGTTTCTCCTTGCTAGACCTAGTGGGAAAGCATTTTGCTGAGATGCAGAAGGCAAGAAACGCACAATACGGAGACGCGGAGCTGTCCCAAGTGCCGCTGCCAGGCGTCTTTCCGCAGAAGGAGCGCCCCGGAGCGCACCGCAACCGGCACCGTCATCTCTGCGCAAAAAGCCAAAATATTTTCAAACCCACCAAAACTAATCCAAAAATATTTTCAAACCCGCCAAAATAGAAAACCTGACAGAAGTGATCAATACATTCGAAAAAACCTGACAAAACATGATCAAGCCCACCAAAGCTAATCCAAACACACCAAAAACTGGGCTAAACAGAATCAAAACAAATCAAAACAAATCTAAACCTTCTAAAAACCGGCCAAAATATTTCAAAACCCGTCAAAACTAATCAAAACCTTCCGAATACCCATTAAAAAACATTCCAAATACCCGCCAAAAGATTTTAAAACCCGCCAAAATGAATCCAAACATTCCAAAACCTGCCAACACAATAAAAACAACTCAAGAGAATACAAAACATTCTAAAACCCAACCAAAACATTCCGAAAACCCACCTAAACATCATAAAAACAAGTCAAAACCAACCGAAACATTCCAAAAACCCGACAAAATAGTTTAGAACCCGCCAAAACTGATCAAAACATTCTGAAAAGATGCCAAAATACTAGAAAACCAGTCTGAAGTGATCGAAACTTTCAATAACTTGCCAAAACATCATCAAAACAAATGAAAGCAAACCAAAACATTCCAAATACCCGCCAAAAGATTTTAAAACCCGCCAAAAGGAATCCAAACATTCCAAAACCTGCCAAGACAATATAAACAACACAAGAGAAAACAAAACATTCTAAAACACCACCAAAACATTCCGAAAACCCGCCAAAACATCATAAAAACAATTCAAAACCAACCAAAAAATAAGAGGAACACGGCAACATATTGGCAAGCAAGAGACGGAGAGTGCGGCACCTTCTAGGAGGCCAAGAAGGAAGCCGCACAACACCTGCACTGTGTCTGCAACTTTCAAACTGCTAGAAGCTAGTGGCTTGCCACTGGCCTGCCTCTTCAATTGCCATTAGCATTCCAATGGAAGCTATTCTTGGACAACTTTGCTCTGCTTGCTGCTAGTTCTGCCCCAGCCTACCATAGATAACCTTGCTCTTCCCTTGAGGCTCTGAGATGCCAAGAACTTGTCATCTTCAAAGGGCGGGCCGGGCTACATCTACTCAGCTGCCACAGTTTCTCCTTGCTAGACCTAGTGGGAAAGCATTTTGCTGAGATGCAGAAGGCAAGAAACGCAGAATACGGAGACGCGGAGCTGTCCCAAGTGCCGCTGCCAGGCGTCTTTCCGCAGAAGGAGCGCCCCGGAGCGCACCGCAACCGGCACCGTCATCTCTGCGCAAAAAGCCAAAATATTTTCAAACCCGCCAAAACTAATCCAAAAATATTTTCAAACCCGCCAAAATAGAAAACCTGACAGAAGTGATCAATACATTCGAAAAAACCTGACAAAACATGATCAAGCCCACCAAAGCTAATCCAAACACACCAAAAACTGGGCTAAACAGAATCAAAACAAATCAAAACAAATCTAAACCTTCTAAAAACCCGCCAAAATATTTCAAAACCCGTCAAAACTAATCAAAACCTTCCGAATACCTGCCAAAACATTCCAAATACCCGCCAAAAGATTTTAAAACCCCCCAAAATGAATCCAAACATTCCAAAACCTGCCAACACAATAAAACCAACTCAAGAGAATACAAAACATTCTAAAACCCAACCAAAACATTCCGAAAACCCACCTAAACATCATAAAAACAAATCAAAACCAACCGAAACATTCCAAAAACCCGACAAAATAGTTTAGAACCCGCCAAAACTGATCAAAACATTCTGAAAAGATGCCAAAACATTAGAAAACCAGTCTGAAGTGATCGAAACTTTCAATAACTTGCCAAAACATCATCAAAACAAATGAAAGCAAACCAAAACATTCCAAATACCCGCCAAAATATTCCAAATACCGGCCAAAAGGAATCCAAACATTCCAAAACCTGCCAAGACAATATAAACAACACAAGAGAAAACAAAACATTCTAAAACACCACCAAAACATTCCGAAAACCCGCCAAAACATCATCAAAACAATTCAAAACCAACCAAAAAATAAGAGGAACACGGCAACATATTGGCAAGCAAGAGACGGAGAACGCGGCACCTTCTAGGAGGCCAAGAAGGAAGCCGCACAACACCTGCACTGTGTCTGCAACTTTCAAACTGCTAGAAGCTAGTGGCTTGCCACTGGCCTGCCTCTTCAATTGCCATTAGCATTCCAATGGAAGCTATTCTTGGACAACTTTGCTCTGCTTGCTGCTAGTTCTGCCCCAGCCTACCATAGAGAACCTTGCTCTTGCCTTGAGGCTCTGAGATGCCAAGAACTTGTCAACTTCAAAGGGCGGGCCGGGCTACATCTACTCAGCTGCCACAGTTTCTCCTTGCTAGACCTAGTGGGAAAGCATTTTGCTGAGATGCAGAAGGCAAGAAACGCACAATACGGAGACGCGGAGCTGTCCCAAGTGCCGCTGCCAGGCGTCTTTCCGCAGAAGGAGCGCCCCGGAGCGCACCGCAACCGGCACCGTCATCTCTGCGCAAAAAGCCAAAATATTTTCAAACCCGCCAAAACTAATCCAAAAATATTTTCAAACCCGCCAAAATAGAAAACCTGACGGAAGTGATCAATACATTCGAAAAAACCTGACAAAACATGATCAAGCCCACCAAAGCTAATCCAAACACACCAAAACTGGGCTAAACAGAATCAAAACAAATCAAAACAAATCTAAACCTTCTAAAAACCCGCCAAAATATTTCAAAACCCGTCAAAACTAATCAAAACCTTCTGAATACCCATTAAAAAACATTCCAAATACCCGCATAAAGATTTTAAAACCCGCCAAAAGGAATCCAAATATTCCAAAACTGCCAACACAATAAAAACAACTCAAGAGAATACAAAACATTCTAAAACCCAACCAAAACATTCCGAAAACCCACCTAAACATCATAAAAACAAATCAAAACCAACCAAAACATTCTGAAAACCCGCCAAAATGATTTAGACCCGCAAAACTCATCAAAACATTCTGAAAAGATGCCAAAACATTAGAAAACCAGCCTGAACTGATCAAAACATTCAAAAAACTTGGCAAAACATCATAAATACAAATCAAAACCAACCGAAACATTCCAAAAACCAGCCAAAATATTCTGAAATCCGGCCAAAACATCATAAAAACAAATCAAAACCAACCAAAACATTCCAAAAACCCGACAAAATAGTTTAGAACCCGCCAAAACTGATCAAAACATTCTGAAAAGATGCCAAAATACTAGAAAACCAGTCTGAAGTGATCGAAACTTTCAATAACTTGCCAAAACATAATCAAAACAAATGAAAGCAAACCAAAACATTCCAAATACCCGCCAAAATATTTTAAAACCCGCCAAAAGGAATCCAAACATTCCAAAACCTGCCAAGACAATATAAACAACACAAGAGAAAACAAAACATTCTAAAACACCACCAAAACATTCCGAAAACCCGCCAAAACATCATAAAAACAATTCAAAACCAACCAAAAAATAAGAGGAACACGGCAACATATTGGCAAGCAAGAGACGGAGAGTGCGGCACCTTCTAGGAGGCCAAGAAGGAAGCCGCACAACACCTGCACTGTGTCTGCAACTTTCAAACTGCTAGAAGCTAGTGGCTTGCCACTGGCCTGCCTCTTCAATTGCCATTAGCATTCCAATGGAAGCTATTCTTGGACAACTTTGCTCTGCTTGCTGCTAGTTCTGCCCCAGCCTACCATAGATAACCTTGCTCTTCCCTTGAGGCTCTGAGATGCCAAGAACTTGTCATCTTCAAAGGGCGGGCCGGGCTACATCTACTCAGCTGCCACAGTTTCTCCTTGCTAGACCTAGTGGGAAAGCATTTTGCTGAGATGCAGAAGGCAAGAAACGCAGAATACGGAGACGCGGAGCTGTCCCAAGTGCCGCTGCCAGGCGTCTTTCCGCAGAAGGAGCGCCCCGGAGCGCACCGCAACCGGCACCGTCATCTCTGCGCAAAAAGCCTAAATATTTTCAAACCCGCCAAAACTAATCCAAAAATATTTTCAAACCCGCCAAAATAGAAAACCAGACAGAAGTGATCAATACATTCGAAAAAACCTGACAAAACATGATCAAGCCCACCAAAGCTAATCCAAACACACCAAAAACTGGGCTAAACAGAATCAAAACAAATCAAAACAAATCTAAACCTTCTAAAAACCCGCCAAAATATTTCAAAACCCGTCAAAACTAATCAAAACCTTCCGAATACCTGCCAAAACATTCCAAATACCCGCCAAAAGATTTTAAAACCCCCCAAAATGAATCCAAACATTCCAAAACCTGCCAACACAATAAAACCAACTCAAGAGAATACAAAACATTCTAAAACCCAACCAAAACATTCCGAAAACCCACCTAAACATCATAAAAACAAATCAAAACCAACCGAAACATTCCAAAAACCCGACAAAATAGTTTAGAACCCGCCAAAACTGATCAAAACATTCTGAAAAGATGCCAAAATACTAGAAAACCAGTCTGAAGTGATCGAAACTTTCAATAACTTGCCAAAACATCATCAAAACAAATGAAAGCAAACCAAAACATTCCAAATACCCGCCAAAATATTCCAAATACCGGCCAAAAGGAATCCAAACATTCCAAAACCTGCCAAGACAATATAAACAACACAAGAGAAAACAAAACATTCTAAAACACCACCAAAACATTCCGAAAACCCGCCAAAACATCATCAAAACAATTCAAAACCAACCAAAAAATAAGAGGAACACGGCAACATATTGGCAAGCAAGAGACGGAGAACGCGGCACCTTCTAGGAGGCCAAGAAGGAAGCCGCACAACACCTGCACTGTGTCTGCAACTTTCAAACTGCTAGAAGCTAGTGGCTTGCCACTGGCCTGCCTCTTCAATTGCCATTAGCATTCCAATGGAAGCTATTCTTGGACAACTTTGCTCTGCTTGCTGCTAGTTCTGCCCCAGCCTACCATAGAGAACCTTGCTCTTGCCTTGAGGCTCTGAGATGCCAAGAACTTGTCAACTTCAAAGGGCGGGCCGGGCTACATCTACTCAGCTGCCACAGTTTCTCCTTGCTAGACCTAGTGGGAAAGCATTTTGCTGAGATGCAGAAGGCAAGAAACGCACAATACGGAGACGCGGAGCTGTCCCAAGTGCCGCTGCCAGGCGTCTTTCCGCAGAAGGAGCGCCCCGGAGCGCACCGCAACCGGCACCGTCATCTCTGCGCAAAAAGCCAAAATATTTTCAAACCCGCCAAAACTAATCCAAAAATATTTTCAAACCCGCCAAAATAGAAAACCTGACGGAAGTGATCAATACATTCGAAAAAACCTGACAAAACATGATAAAGCCCACCAAAGCTAATCCAAACACACCAAAACTGGGCTAAACAGAATCAAAACAAATCAAAACAAATCTAAACCTTCTAAAAACCCGCCAAAATATTTCAAAACCCGTCAAAACTAATCAAAACCTTCCGAATACCCATTAAAAAACATTCCAAATACCCGCATAAAGATTTTAAAACCCGCCAAAAGGAATCCAAATATTCCGAAACTGCCAACACAATAAAAACAACTCAAGAGAATACAAAACATTCTAAAACCCAACCAAAACATTCCGAAAACCCACCTAAACATCATAAAAACAAATCAAAACCAACCAAAACATTCTGAAAACCCGCCAAAATGATTTAGACCCGCAAAACTCATCAAAACATTCTGAAAAGATGCCAAAACATTAGAAAACCAGCCTGAACTGATCAAAACATTCAAAAAACTTGGCAAAACATCATAAATACAAATCAAAACCAACCGAAACATTCCAAAAACCAGCCAAAATATTCTGAAATCCGGCCAAAACATCATAAAAACAAATCAAAACCAACCAAAACATTCCAAAAACCCGACAAAATAGTTTAGAACCCGCCAAAACTGATCAAAACATTCTGAAAAGATGCCAAAATACTAGAAAACCAGTCAGAAGTGATCGAAACTTTCAATAACTTGCCAAAACATCATCAAAACAAATGAAAGCAAACCAAAACATTCCAAATACCCGCCAAAAGATTTTAAAACCCGCCAAAAGGAATCCAAACATTCCAAAACCTGCCAAGACAAGATAAACAACACAAGAGAAAACAAAACATTCTAAAACACCACCAAAACATTCCGAAAACCCGCCAAAACATCATAAAAACAATTCAAAACCAACCAAAAAATAAGAGGAACACGGCAACATATTGGCAAGCAAGAGACGGAGAACGCGGCACCTTCTAGGAGGCCAAGAAGGAAGCCGCACAACACCTGCACTGTGTCTGCAACTTTCAAACTGCTAGAAGCTAGTGGCTTGCCACTGGCCTGCCTCTTCAATTGCCATTAGCATTCCAATGGAAGCTATTCTTGGACAACTTTGCTCTGCTTGCTGCTAGTTCTGCCCCAGCCTACCATAGAGAACCTTGCTCTTCCCTTGAGGCTCTGAGATGCCAAGAACTTGTCAACTTCAAAGGGCGGGCCGGGCTACATCTACTCAGCTGCCACAGTTTCTCCTTGCTAGACCTAGTGGGAAAGCATTTTGCTGAGATGCAGAAGGCAAGAAACGCACAATACGGAGACGCGGAGCTGTCCCAAGTGCCGCTGCCAGGCGTCTTTCCGCAGAAGGAGCGCCCCGGAGCGCACCGCAACCGGCACCGTCATCTCTGCGCAAAAAGCCAAAATATTTTCAAACCCACCAAAACTAATCCAAAAATATTTTCAAACCCGCCAAAATAGAAAACCTGACAGAAGTGATCAATACATTCGAAAAAACCTGACAAAACATGATAAAGCCCACCAAAGCTAATCCAAACACACCAAAAACTGGGCTAAACAGAATCAAAACAAATCAAAACAAATCTAAACCTTCTAAAAACCCGCCGAAATATTTCAAAACCCGTCAAAACTAATCAAAACCTTCCGAATACCTGCCAAAACATTCCAAATACCCGCCAAAAGATTTTAAAACCCGCCAAAATGAATCCAAACATTCCAAAACCTGCCAACACAATAAAACCAACTCAAGAGAATACAAAACATTCTAAAACCCAACCAAAACATTCCGAAAACCCACCTAAACATCATAAAAACAAATCAAAACCAACCGAAACATTCCAAAAACCCGACAAAATAGTTTAGAACCCGCCAAAACTGATCAAAACATTCTGAAAAGATGCCAAAATACTAGAAAACCAGTCAGAAGTGATCGAAACTTTCAATAACTTGCCAAAACATAATCAAAACAAATGAAAGCAAACCAAAACATTCCAAATACCCGCCAAAATATTTTAAAACCCGCCAAAAGGAATCCAAACATTCCAAAACCTGCCAAGACAATATAAACAACACAAGAGAAAACAAAACATTCTAAAACACCACCAAAACATTCCGAAAACCCGCCAAAACATCATCAAAACAATTCAAAACCAACCAAAAAATAAGAGGAACACGGCAACATATTGGCAAGCAAGAGACGGAGAACGCGGCACCTTCTAGGAGGCGAAGAAGGAAGCCGCACAACACCTGCACTGTGTCTGCAACTTTCAAACTGCTAGAAGCTAGTGGCTTGCCACTGGCCTGCCTCTTCAATTGCCATTAGCATTCCAATGGAAGCTATTCTTGGACAACTTTGCTCTGCTTGCTGCTAGTTCTGCCCCAGCCTACCATAGAGAACCTTGCTCTTCCCTTGAGGCTCTGAGATGCCAAGAACTTGTCAACTTCAAAGGGCGGGCCGGGCTACATCTACTCAGCTGCCACAGTTTCTCCTTGCTAGACCTAGTGGGAAAGCATTTTGCTGAGATGCAGAAGGCAAGAAACGCACAATACGGAGACGCGGAGCTGTCCCAAGTGCCGCTGCCAGGCGTCTTTCCGCAGAAGGAGCGCCCCGGAGCGCACCGCAACCGGCACCGTCATCTCTGCGCAAAAAGCCAAAATATTTTCAAACCCGCCAAAACTAATCCAAAAATATTTTCAAACCCGCCAAAATAGAAAACCGGACGGAAGTGATCAATACATTCGAAAAAACCTGACAAAACATGATCAAGCCCACCAAAGCTAATCCAAACACACCAAAAACTGGGCTAAACAGAATCAAAACAAATCAAAACAAATCTAAACCTTCTAAAAACCCGCCAAAATATTTCAAAACCCGTCAAAACTAATCAAAACCTTCCGAATACCCATTAAAAAACACTCCAAATACCCGCCAAAAGATTTTAAAACCCGCCAAAAGGAATCCAAACATTCCAAAACCTGCCAACACAATAAAAACAACTCAAGAGAATACAAAACATTCTAAAACCCAACCAAAACATTCCGAAAACCCACCTAAACATCATAAAAACAAATCAAAACCAACCGAAACATTCTGAAAACCCGCCAAAATGATTTAGACCCGCAAAACTCATCAAAACATTCTGAAAAGATGCCAAAACATTAGAAAACCAGCCTGAACTGATCAAAACATTCAAAAAACTTGGCAAAACATCATAAAAACAAATCAAAACCAACCGAAACATTCCAAAAACCAGCCAAAATATTCCGAAATCCGGCCAAAACATCATAAAAACAAATCAAAACCAACCGAAACATTCCAAAAACCCGACAAAATAGTTTAGAACCCGCCAAAACTGATCAAAACATTCTGAAAAGATGCCAAAATACTAGAAAACCAGTCTGAAGTGATCGAAACTTTCAATAACTTGCCAAAACATAATCAAAACAAATGAAAGCAAACCAAAACATTCCAAATACCCGCCAAAATATTCCAAATACCGGCCAAAAGGAATCCAAACATTCCAAAACCTGCCAAGACAATATAAACAACACAAGAGAAAACAAAACATTCTAAAACACCACCAAAACATTCCGAAAACCCGCCAAAACATCATCAAAACAATTCAAAACCAACCAAAAAATAAGAGGAACACGGCAACATATTGGCAAGCAAGAGACGGAGAACGCGGCACCTTCTAGGAGGCCAAGAAGGAAGCCGCACAACACCTGCACTGTGTCTGCAACTTTCAAACTGCTAGAAGCTAGTGGCTTGCCACTGGCCTGCCTCTTCAATTGCCATTAGCATTCCAATGGAAGCTATTCTTGGACAACTTTGCTCTGCTTGCTGCTAGTTCTGCCCCAGCCTACCATAGAGAACCTTGCTCTTGCCTTGAGGCTCTGAGATGCCAAGAACTTGTCAACTTCAAAGGGCGGGCCGGGCTACATCTACTCAGCTGCCACAGTTTCTCCTTGCTAGACCTAGTGGGAAAGCATTTTGCTGAGATGCAGAAGGCAAGAAACGCACAATACGGAGACGCGGAGCTGTCCCAAGTGCCGCTGCCAGGCGTCTTTCCGCAGAAGGAGCGCCCCGGAGCGCACCGCAACCGGCACCGTCATCTCTGCGCAAAAAGCCAAAATATTTTCAAACCCACCAAAACTAATCCAAAAATATTTTCAAACCCGCCAAAATAGAAAACCTGACAGAAGTGATCAATACATTCGAAAAAACCTGACAAAACATGATAAAGCCCACCAAAGCTAATCCAAACACACCAAAAACTGGGCTAAACAGAATCAAAACAAATCAAAACAAATCTAAACCTTCTAAAAACCCGCCAAAATATTTCAAAACCCGTCAAAACTAATCAAAACCTTCCGAATACCTGCCAAAACATTCCAAATACCCGCCAAAAGATTTTAAAACCCGCCAAAATGAATCCAAACATTCCAAAACCTGCCAACACAATAAAACCAACTCAAGAGAATACAAAACATTCTAAAACCCAACCAAAACATTCCGAAAACCCACCTAAACATCATAAAAACAAATCAAAACCAACCAAAACATTCCAAAAACCCGACAAAATAGTTTAGAACCCGCCAAAACTGATCAAAACATTCTGAAAAGATGCCAAAATACTAGAAAACCAGTCTGAAGTGATCGAAACTTTCAATAACTTGCCAAAACATAATCAAAACAAATGAAAGCAAACCAAAACATTCCAAATACCCGCCAAAATATTCCAAATACCGGCCAAAAGGAATCCAAACATTCCAAAACCTGCCAAGACAATATAAACAACACAAGAGAAAACAAAACATTCTAAAACACCACCAAAACATTCCGAAAACCCGCCAAAACATCATCAAAACAATTCAAAACCAACCAAAAAATAAGAGGAACACGGCAACATATTGGCAAGCAAGAGACGGAGAACGCGGCACCTTCTAGGAGGCCAAGAAGGAAGCCGCACAACACCTGCACTGTGTCTGCAACTTTCAAACTGCTAGAAGCTAGTGGCTTGCCACTGGCCTGCCTCTTCAATTGCCATTAGCATTCCAATGGAAGCTATTCTTGGACAACTTTGCTCTGCTTGCTGCTAGTTCTGCCCCAGCCTACCATAGAGAACCTTGCTCTTGCCTTGAGGCTCTGAGATGCCAAGAACTTGTCAACTTCAAAGGGCGGGCCGGGCTACATCTACTCAGCTGCCACAGTTTCTCCTTGCTAGACCTAGTGGGAAAGCATTTTGCTGAGATGCAGAAGGCAAGAAACGCACAATACGGAGACGCGGAGCTGTCCCAAGTGCCGCTGCCAGGCGTCTTTCCGCAGAAGGAGCGCCCCGGAGCGCACCGCAACCGGCACCGTCATCTCTGCGCAAAAAGCCAAAATATTTTCAAACCCGCCAAAACTAATCCAAAAATATTTTCAAACCCGCCAAAATAGAAAACCTGACGGAAGTGATCAATACATTCGAAAAAACCTGACAAAACATGATAAAGCCCACCAAAGCTAATCCAAACACACCAAAACTGGGCTAAACAGAATCAAAACAAATCAAAACAAATCTAAACCTTCTAAAAACCCGCCAAAATATTTCAAAACCCGTCAAAACTAATCAAAACCTTCCGAATACCCATTAAAAAACATTCCAAATACCCGCATAAAGATTTTAAAACCCGCCAAAAGGAATCCAAATATTCCGAAACTGCCAACACAATAAAAACAACTCAAGAGAATACAAAACATTCTAAAACCCAACCAAAACATTCCGAAAACCCACCTAAACATCATAAAAACAAATCAAAACCAACCAAAACATTCTGAAAACCCGCCAAAATGATTTAGACCCGCAAAACTCATCAAAACATTCTGAAAAGATGCCAAAACATTAGAAAACCAGCCTGAACTGATCAAAACATTCAAAAAAATTGGCAAAACATCATAAATACAAATCAAAACCAACCGAAACATTCCAAAAACCAGCCAAAATATTCCGAAATCCGGCCAAAACATCATAAAAACAAATCAAAACCAACCAAAACATTCCAAAAACCCGACAAAATAGTTTAGAACCCGCCAAAACTGATCAAAACATTCTGAAAAGATGCCAAAATACTAGAAAACCAGTCAGAAGTGATCGAAACTTTCAATAACTTGCCAAAACATAATCAAAACAAATGAAAGCAAACCAAAACATTCCAAATACCCGCCAAAAGATTTTAAAACCCGCCAAAAGGAATCCAAACATTCCAAAACCTGCCAAGACAAGATAAACAACACAAGAGAAAACAAAACATTCTAAAACACCACCAAAACATTCCGAAAACCCGCCAAAACATCATAAAAACAATTCAAAACCAACCAAAAAATAAGAGGAACACGGCAACATATTGGCAAGCAAGAGACGGAGAACGCGGCACCTTCTAGGAGGCGAAGAAGGAAGCCGCACAACACCTGCACTGTGTCTGCAACTTTCAAACTGCTAGAAGCTAGTGGCTTGCCACTGGCCTGCCTCTTCAATTGCCATTAGCATTCCAATGGAAGCTATTCTTGGACAACTTTGCTCTGCTTGCTGCTAGTTCTGCCCCAGCCTACCATAGAGAACCTTGCTCTTCCCTTGAGGCTCTGAGATGCCAAGAACTTGTCAACTTCAAAGGGCGGGCCGGGCTACATCTACTCAGCTGCCACAGTTTCTCCTTGCTAGACCTAGTGGGAAAGCATTTTGCTGAGATGCAGAAGGCAAGAAACGCACAATACGGAGACGCGGAGCTGTCCCAAGTGCCGCTGCCAGGCGTCTTTCCGCAGAAGGAGCGCCCCGGAGCGCACCGCAACCGGCACCGTCATCTCTGCGCAAAAAGCCAAAATATTTTCAAACCCACCAAAACTAATCCAAAAATATTTTCAAACCCGCCAAAATAGAAAACCTGACAGAAGTGATCAATACATTCGAAAAAACCTGACAAAACATGATAAAGCCCACCAAAGCTAATCCAAACACACCAAAAACTGGGCTAAACAGAATCAAAACAAATCAAAACAAATCTAAACCTTCTAAAAACCCGCCGAAATATTTCAAAACCCGTCAAAACTAATCAAAACCTTCCGAATACCTGCCAAAACATTCCAAATACCCGCCAAAAGATTTTAAAACCCGCCAAAATGAATCCAAACATTCCAAAACCTGCCAACACAATAAAACCAACTCAAGAGAATACAAAACATTCTAAAACCCAACCAAAACATTCCGAAAACCCACCTAAACATCATAAAAACAAATCAAAACCAACCGAAACATTCCAAAAACCCGACAAAATAGTTTAGAACCCGCCAAAACTGATCAAAACATTCTGAAAAGATGCCAAAATACTAGAAAACCAGTCAGAAGTGATCGAAACTTTCAATAACTTGCCAAAACATAATCAAAACAAATGAAAGCAAACCAAAACATTCCAAATACCCGCCAAAATATTCCAAATACCGGCCAAAAGGAATCCAAACATTCCAAAACCTGCCAAGACAATATAAACAACACAAGAGAAAACAAAACATTCTAAAACACCACCAAAACATTCCGAAAACCCGCCAAAACATCATCAAAACAATTCAAAACCAACCAAAAAATAAGAGGAACACGGCAACATATTGGCAAGCAAGAGACGGAGAACGCGGCACCTTCTAGGAGGCCAAGAAGGAAGCCGCACAACACCTGCACTGTGTCTGCAACTTTCAAACTGCTAGAAGCTAGTGGCTTGCCACTGGCCTGCCTCTTCAATTGCCATTAGCATTCCAATGGAAGCTATTCTTGGACAACTTTGCTCTGCTTGCTGCTAGTTCTGCCCCAGCCTACCATAGAGAACCTTGCTCTTCCCTTGAGGCTCTGAGATGCCAAGAACTTGTCAACTTCAAAGGGCGGGCCGGGCTACATCTACTCAGCTGCCACAGTTTCTCCTTGCTAGACCTAGTGGGAAAGCATTTTGCTGAGATGCAGAAGGCAAGAAACGCAGAATACGGAGACGCGGAGCTGTCCCAAGTGCCGCTGCCAGGCGTCTTTCCGCAGAAGGAGCGCCCCGGAGCGCACCGCAACCGGCACCGTCATCTCTGCGCAAAAAGCCAAAATATTTTCAAACCCGCCAAAACTAATCCAAAAATATTTTCAAACCCGCCAAAATAGAAAACCGGACGGAAGTGATCAATACATTCGAAAAAACCTGACAAAACATGATCAAGCCCACCAAAGCTAATCCAAACACACCAAAAACTGGGCTAAACAGAATCAAAACAAATCAAAACAAATCTAAACCTTCTAAAAACCCGCCAAAATATTTCAAAACCCGTCAAAACTAATCAAAACCTTCCGAATACCCATTAAAAAACACTCCAAATACCCGCCAAAAGATTTTAAAACCCGCCAAAAGGAATCCAAACATTCCAAAACCTGCCAACACAATAAAAACAACTCAAGAGAATACAAAACATTCTAAAACCCAACCAAAACATTCCGAAAACCCACCTAAACATCATAAAAACAAATCAAAACCAACCGAAACATTCTGAAAACCCGCCAAAATGATTTAGACCCGCAAAACTCATCAAAACATTCTGAAAAGATGCCAAAACATTAGAAAACCAGCCTGAACTGATCAAAACATTCAAAAAACTTGGCAAAACATCATAAAAACAAATCAAAACCAACCGAAACATTCCAAAAACCAGCCAAAATATTCCGAAATCCGGCCAAAACATCATAAAAACAAATCAAAACCAACCGAAACATTCCAAAAACCCGACAAAATAGTTTAGAACCCGCCAAAACTGATCAAAACATTCTGAAAAGATGCCAAAATACTAGAAAACCAGTCTGAAGTGATCGAAACTTTCAATAACTTGCCAAAACATCATCAAAACAAATGAAAGCAAACCAAAACATTCCAAATACCCGCCAAAATATTCCAAATACCGGCCAAAAGGAATCCAAACATTCCAAAACCTGCCAAGACAATATAAACAACACAAGAGAAAACAAAACATTCTAAAACACCACCAAAACATTCCGAAAACCCGCCAAAACATCATCAAAACAATTCAAAACCAACCAAAAAATAAGAGGAACACGGCAACATATTGGCAAGCAAGAGACGGAGAACGCGGCACCTTCTAGGAGGCCAAGAAGGAAGCCGCACAACACCTGCACTGTGTCTGCAACTTTCAAACTGCTAGAAGCTAGTGGCTTGCCACTGGCCTGCCTCTTCAATTGCCATTAGCATTCCAATGGAAGCTATTCTTGGACAACTTTGCTCTGCTTGCTGCTAGTTCTGCCCCAGCCTACCATAGAGAACCTTGCTCTTGCCTTGAGGCTCTGAGATGCCAAGAACTTGTCAACTTCAAAGGGCGGGCCGGGCTACATCTACTCAGCTGCCACAGTTTCTCCTTGCTAGACCTAGTGGGAAAGCATTTTGCTGAGATGCAGAAGGCAAGAAACGCACAATACGGAGACGCGGAGCTGTCCCAAGTGCCGCTGCCAGGCGTCTTTCCGCAGAAGGAGCGCCCCGGAGCGCACCGCAACCGGCACCGTCATCTCTGCGCAAAAAGCCAAAATATTTTCAAACCCGCCAAAACTAATCCAAAAATATTTTCAAACCCGCCAAAATAGAAAACCTGACGGAAGTGATCAATACATTCGAAAAAACCTGACAAAACATGATAAAGCCCACCAAAGCTAATCCAAACACACCAAAACTGGGCTAAACAGAATCAAAACAAATCAAAACAAATCTAAACCTTCTAAAAACCCGCCAAAATATTTCAAAACCCGTCAAAACTAATCAAAACCTTCCGAATACCCATTAAAAAACATTCCAAATACCCGCATAAAGATTTTAAAACCCGCCAAAAGGAATCCAAATATTCCGAAACTGCCAACACAATAAAAACAACTCAAGAGAATACAAAACATTCTAAAACCCAACCAAAACATTCCGAAAACCCACCTAAACATCATAAAAACAAATCAAAACCAACCAAAACATTCTGAAAACCCGCCAAAATGATTTAGACCCGCAAAACTCATCAAAACATTCTGAAAAGATGCCAAAACATTAGAAAACCAGCCTGAACTGATCAAAACATTCAAAAAAATTGGCAAAACATCATAAATACAAATCAAAACCAACCGAAACATTCCAAAAACCAGCCAAAATATTCCGAAATCCGGCCAAAACATCATAAAAACAAATCAAAACCAACCAAAACATTCCAAAAACCCGACAAAATAGTTTAGAACCCGCCAAAACTGATCAAAACATTCTGAAAAGATGCCAAAATACTAGAAAACCAGTCAGAAGTGATCGAAACTTTCAATAACTTGCCAAAACATAATCAAAACAAATGAAAGCAAACCAAAACATTCCAAATACCCGCCAAAAGATTTTAAAACCCGCCAAAAGGAATCCAAACATTCCAAAACCTGCCAAGACAAGATAAACAACACAAGAGAAAACAAAACATTCTAAAACACCACCAAAACATTCCGAAAACCCGCCAAAACATCATAAAAACAATTCAAAACCAACCAAAAAATAAGAGGAACACGGCAACATATTGGCAAGCAAGAGACGGAGAACGCGGCACCTTCTAGGAGGCGAAGAAGGAAGCCGCACAACACCTGCACTGTGTCTGCAACTTTCAAACTGCTAGAAGCTAGTGGCTTGCCACTGGCCTGCCTCTTCAATTGCCATTAGCATTCCAATGGAAGCTATTCTTGGACAACTTTGCTCTGCTTGCTGCTAGTTCTGCCCCAGCCTACCATAGAGAACCTTGCTCTTCCCTTGAGGCTCTGAGATGCCAAGAACTTGTCAACTTCAAAGGGCGGGCCGGGCTACATCTACTCAGCTGCCACAGTTTCTCCTTGCTAGACCTAGTGGGAAAGCATTTTGCTGAGATGCAGAAGGCAAGAAACGCACAATACGGAGACGCGGAGCTGTCCCAAGTGCCGCTGCCAGGCGTCTTTCCGCAGAAGGAGCGCCCCGGAGCGCACCGCAACCGGCACCGTCATCTCTGCGCAAAAAGCCAAAATATTTTCAAACCCACCAAAACTAATCCAAAAATATTTTCAAACCCGCCAAAATAGAAAACCTGACAGAAGTGATCAATACATTCGAAAAAACCTGACAAAACATGATAAAGCCCACCAAAGCTAATCCAAACACACCAAAAACTGGGCTAAACAGAATCAAAACAAATCAAAACAAATCTAAACCTTCTAAAAACCCGCCGAAATATTTCAAAACCCGTCAAAACTAATCAAAACCTTCCGAATACCTGCCAAAACATTCCAAATACCCGCCAAAAGATTTTAAAACCCGCCAAAATGAATCCAAACATTCCAAAACCTGCCAACACAATAAAACCAACTCAAGAGAATACAAAACATTCTAAAACCCAACCAAAACATTCCGAAAACCCACCTAAACATCATAAAAACAAATCAAAACCAACCGAAACATTCCAAAAACCCGACAAAATAGTTTAGAACCCGCCAAAACTGATCAAAACATTCTGAAAAGATGCCAAAATACTAGAAAACCAGTCAGAAGTGATCGAAACTTTCAATAACTTGCCAAAACATAATCAAAACAAATGAAAGCAAACCAAAACATTCCAAATACCCGCCAAAATATTCCAAATACCGGCCAAAAGGAATCCAAACATTCCAAAACCTGCCAAGACAATATAAACAACACAAGAGAAAACAAAACATTCTAAAACACCACCAAAACATTCCGAAAACCCGCCAAAACATCATCAAAACAATTCAAAACCAACCAAAAAATAAGAGGAACACGGCAACATATTGGCAAGCAAGAGACGGAGAACGCGGCACCTTCTAGGAGGCCAAGAAGGAAGCCGCACAACACCTGCACTGTGTCTGCAACTTTCAAACTGCTAGAAGCTAGTGGCTTGCCACTGGCCTGCCTCTTCAATTGCCATTAGCATTCCAATGGAAGCTATTCTTGGACAACTTTGCTCTGCTTGCTGCTAGTTCTGCCCCAGCCTACCATAGAGAACCTTGCTCTTCCCTTGAGGCTCTGAGATGCCAAGAACTTGTCAACTTCAAAGGGCGGGCCGGGCTACATCTACTCAGCTGCCACAGTTTCTCCTTGCTAGACCTAGTGGGAAAGCATTTTGCTGAGATGCAGAAGGCAAGAAACGCAGAATACGGAGACGCGGAGCTGTCCCAAGTGCCGCTGCCAGGCGTCTTTCCGCAGAAGGAGCGCCCCGGAGCGCACCGCAACCGGCACCGTCATCTCTGCGCAAAAAGCCAAAATATTTTCAAACCCGCCAAAACTAATCCAAAAATATTTTCAAACCCGCCAAAATAGAAAACCGGACGGAAGTGATCAATACATTCGAAAAAACCTGACAAAACATGATCAAGCCCACCAAAGCTAATCCAAACACACCAAAAACTGGGCTAAACAGAATCAAAACAAATCAAAACAAATCTAAACCTTCTAAAAACCCGCCAAAATATTTCAAAACCCGTCAAAACTAATCAAAACCTTCCGAATACCCATTAAAAAACACTCCAAATACCCGCCAAAAGATTTTAAAACCCGCCAAAAGGAATCCAAACATTCCAAAACCTGCCAACACAATAAAAACAACTCAAGAGAATACAAAACATTCTAAAACCCAACCAAAACATTCCGAAAACCCACCTAAACATCATAAAAACAAATCAAAACCAACCGAAACATTCTGAAAACCCGCCAAAATGATTTAGACCCGCAAAACTCATCAAAACATTCTGAAAAGATGCCAAAACATTAGAAAACCAGCCTGAACTGATCAAAACATTCAAAAAACTTGGCAAAACATCATAAAAACAAATCAAAACCAACCGAAACATTCCAAAAACCAGCCAAAATATTCCGAAATCCGGCCAAAACATCATAAAAACAAATCAAAACCAACCGAAACATTCCAAAAACCCGACAAAATAGTTTAGAACCCGCCAAAACTGATCAAAACATTCTGAAAAGATGCCAAAATACTAGAAAACCAGTCTGAAGTGATCGAAACTTTCAATAACTTGCCAAAACATCATCAAAACAAATGAAAGCAAACCAAAACATTCCAAATACCCGCCAAAATATTCCAAATACCGGCCAAAAGGAATCCAAACATTCCAAAACCTGCCAAGACAATATAAACAACACAAGAGAAAACAAAACATTCTAAAACACCACCAAAACATTCCGAAAACCCGCCAAAACATCATCAAAACAATTCAAAACCAACCAAAAAATAAGAGGAACACGGCAACATATTGGCAAGCAAGAGACGGAGAACGCGGCACCTTCTAGGAGGCCAAGAAGGAAGCCGCACAACACCTGCACTGTGTCTGCAACTTTCAAACTGCTAGAAGCTAGTGGCTTGCCACTGGCCTGCCTCTTCAATTGCCATTAGCATTCCAATGGAAGCTATTCTTGGACAACTTTGCTCTGCTTGCTGCTAGTTCTGCCCCAGCCTACCATAGAGAACCTTGCTCTTGCCTTGAGGCTCTGAGATGCCAAGAACTTGTCAACTTCAAAGGGCGGGCCGGGCTACATCTACTCAGCTGCCACAGTTTCTCCTTGCTAGACCTAGTGGGAAAGCATTTTGCTGAGATGCAGAAGGCAAGAAACGCACAATACGGAGACGCGGAGCTGTCCCAAGTGCCGCTGCCAGGCGTCTTTCCGCAGAAGGAGCGCCCCGGAGCGCACCGCAACCGGCACCGTCATCTCTGCGCAAAAAGCCAAAATATTTTCAAACCCGCCAAAACTAATCCAAAAATATTTTCAAACCCGCCAAAATAGAAAACCTGACGGAAGTGATCAATACATTCGAAAAAACCTGACAAAACATGATAAAGCCCACCAAAGCTAATCCAAACACACCAAAACTGGGCTAAACAGAATCAAAACAAATCAAAACAAATCTAAACCTTCTAAAAACCCGCCAAAATATTTCAAAACCCGTCAAAACTAATCAAAACCTTCCGAATACCCATTAAAAAACATTCCAAATACCCGCATAAAGATTTTAAAACCCGCCAAAATAAATCCAAACATTCCGAAACTGCCAACACAATAAAAACAGCTCAAGAGAATACAAAACATTCTAAAACCCAACCAAAACATTCCGAAAACCCACCTAAACATCATAAAAACAAATCAAAACCAACCGAAACATTCCAAAAACCCGACAAAATAGTTTAGAACCCGCCAAAACTGATCAAAACATTCTGAAAAGATGCCAAAATACTAGAAAACCAGTCTGAAGTGATCGAAACTTTCAATAACTTGCCAAAACATCATCAAAACAAATGAAAGCAAACCAAAACATTCCAAATACCCGCCAAAAGATTTTAAAACCCGCCAAAAGGAATCCAAACATTCCAAAACCTGCCAAGACAATAAAAACAACACAAGAGAAAACAAAACATTCTAAAACACCACCAAAACATTCCGAAAACCCGCCAAAACATCATAAAAACAAATCAAAACCAACCAAAAAATAAGAGGAACACGGCAACATATTGGCAAGCAAGAGACGGAGAGTGCGGCACCTTCTAGGAGGCCAAGAAGGAAGCCGCACAACACCTGCACTGTGTCTGCAACTTTCAAACTGCTAGAAGCTAGTGGCTTGCCACTGGCCTGCCTCTTCAATTGCCATTAGCATTCCAATGGAAGCTATTCTTGGACAACTTTGCTCTGCTTGCTGCTAGTTCTGCCCCAGCCTACCATAGAGAACCTTGCTCTTGCCTTGAGGCTCTGAGATGCCAAGAACTTGTCAACTTCAAAGGGCGGGCCGGGCTACATCTACTCAGCTGCCACAGTTTCTCCTTGCTAGACCTAGTGGGAAAGCATTTTGCTGAGATGCAGAAGGCAAGAAACGCACAATACGGAGACGCGGAGCTGTCCCAAGTGCCGCTGCCAGGCGTCTTTCCGCAGAAGGAGCGCCCCGGAGCGCACCGCAACCGGCACCGTCATCTCTGCGCAAAAAGCCAAAATATTTTCAAACCCGCCAAAACTAATCCAAAAATATTTTCAAACCCGCCAAAATAGAAAACCTGACGGAAGTGATCAATACATTCGAAAAAACCTGACAAAACATGATAAAGCCCACCAAAGCTAATCCAAACACACCAAAACTGGGCTAAACAGAATCAAAACAAATCAAAACAAATCTAAACCTTCTAAAAACCCGCCAAAATATTTCAAAACCCGTCAAAACTAATCAAAACCTTCCGAATACCCATTAAAAAACATTCCAAATACCCGCATAAAGATTTTAAAACCCGCCAAAAGGAATCCAAATATTCCGAAACTGCCAACACAATAAAAACAACTCAAGAGAATACAAAACATTCTAAAACCCAACCAAAACATTCCGAAAACCCACCTAAACATCATAAAAACAAATCAAAACCAACCAAAACATTCTGAAAACCCGCCAAAATGATTTAGACCCGCAAAACTCATCAAAACATTCTGAAAAGATGCCAAAACATTAGAAAACCAGCCTGAACTGATCAAAACATTCAAAAAAATTGGCAAAACATCATAAATACAAATCAAAACCAACCGAAACATTCCAAAAACCAGCCAAAATATTCTGAAATCCGGCCAAAACATCATAAAAACAAATCAAAACCAACCAAAACATTCCAAAAACCCGACAAAATAGTTTAGAACCCGCCAAAACTGATCAAAACATTCTGAAAAGATGCCAAAATACTAGAAAACCAGTCAGAAGTGATCGAAACTTTCAATAACTTGCCAAAACATAATCAAAACAAATGAAAGCAAACCAAAACATTCCAAATACCCGCCAAAAGATTTTAAAACCCGCCAAAAGGAATCCAAACATTCCAAAACCTGCCAAGACAAGATAAACAACACAAGAGAAAACAAAACATTCTAAAACACCACCAAAACATTCCGAAAACCCGCCAAAACATCATAAAAACAATTCAAAACCAACCAAAAAATAAGAGGAACACGGCAACATATTGGCAAGCAAGAGACGGAGAACGCGGCACCTTCTAGGAGGCGAAGAAGGAAGCCGCACAACACCTGCACTGTGTCTGCAACTTTCAAACTGCTAGAAGCTAGTGGCTTGCCACTGGCCTGCCTCTTCAATTGCCATTAGCATTCCAATGGAAGCTATTCTTGGACAACTTTGCTCTGCTTGCTGCTAGTTCTGCCCCAGCCTACCATAGAGAACCTTGCTCTTCCCTTGAGGCTCTGAGATGCCAAGAACTTGTCAACTTCAAAGGGCGGGCCGGGCTACATCTACTCAGCTGCCACAGTTTCTCCTTGCTAGACCTAGTGGGAAAGCATTTTGCTGAGATGCAGAAGGCAAGAAACGCACAATACGGAGACGCGGAGCTGTCCCAAGTGCCGCTGCCAGGCGTCTTTCCGCAGAAGGAGCGCCCCGGAGCGCACCGCAACCGGCACCGTCATCTCTGCGCAAAAAGCCAAAATATTTTCAAACCCACCAAAACTAATCCAAAAATATTTTCAAACCCGCCAAAATAGAAAACCTGACAGAAGTGATCAATACATTCGAAAAAACCTGACAAAACATGATAAAGCCCACCAAAGCTAATCCAAACACACCAAAAACTGGGCTAAACAGAATCAAAACAAATCAAAACAAATCTAAACCTTCTAAAAACCCGCCGAAATATTTCAAAACCCGTCAAAACTAATCAAAACCTTCCGAATACCTGCCAAAACATTCCAAATACCCGCCAAAAGATTTTAAAACCCGCCAAAATGAATCCAAACATTCCAAAACCTGCCAACACAATAAAACCAACTCAAGAGAATACAAAACATTCTAAAACCCAACCAAAACATTCCGAAAACCCACCTAAACATCATAAAAACAAATCAAAACCAACCGAAACATTCCAAAAACCCGACAAAATAGTTTAGAACCCGCCAAAACTGATCAAAACATTCTGAAAAGATGCCAAAATACTAGAAAACCAGTCAGAAGTGATCGAAACTTTCAATAACTTGCCAAAACATAATCAAAACAAATGAAAGCAAACCAAAACATTCCAAATACCCGCCAAAATATTTTAAAACCCGCCAAAAGGAATCCAAACATTCCAAAACCTGCCAAGACAATATAAACAACACAAGAGAAAACAAAACATTCTAAAACACCACCAAAACATTCCGAAAACCCGCCAAAACATCATCAAAACAATTCAAAACCAACCAAAAAATAAGAGGAACACGGCAACATATTGGCAAGCAAGAGACGGAGAACGCGGCACCTTCTAGGAGGCCAAGAAGGAAGCCGCACAACACCTGCACTGTGTCTGCAACTTTCAAACTGCTAGAAGCTAGTGGCTTGCCACTGGCCTGCCTCTTCAATTGCCATTAGCATTCCAATGGAAGCTATTCTTGGACAACTTTGCTCTGCTTGCTGCTAGTTCTGCCCCAGCCTACCATAGAGAACCTTGCTCTTCCCTTGAGGCTCTGAGATGCCAAGAACTTGTCAACTTCAAAGGGCGGGCCGGGCTACATCTACTCAGCTGCCACAGTTTCTCCTTGCTAGACCTAGTGGGAAAGCATTTTGCTGAGATGCAGAAGGCAAGAAACGCAGAATACGGAGACGCGGAGCTGTCCCAAGTGCCGCTGCCAGGCGTCTTTCCGCAGAAGGAGCGCCCCGGAGCGCACCGCAACCGGCACCGTCATCTCTGCGCAAAAAGCCAAAATATTTTCAAACCCGCCAAAACTAATCCAAAAATATTTTCAAACCCGCCAAAATAGAAAACCGGACGGAAGTGATCAATACATTCGAAAAAACCTGACAAAACATGATCAAGCCCACCAAAGCTAATCCAAACACACCAAAAACTGGGCTAAACAGAATCAAAACAAATCAAAACAAATCTAAACCTTCTAAAAACCCGCCAAAATATTTCAAAACCCGTCAAAACTAATCAAAACCTTCCGAATACCCATTAAAAAACACTCCAAATACCCGCCAAAAGATTTTAAAACCCGCCAAAAGGAATCCAAACATTCCAAAACCTGCCAACACAATAAAAACAACTCAAGAGAATACAAAACATTCTAAAACCCAACCAAAACATTCCGAAAACCCACCTAAACATCATAAAAACAAATCAAAACCAACCAAAACATTCTGAAAACCCGCCAAAATGATTTAGACCCGCAAAACTCATCAAAACATTCTGAAAAGATGCCAAAACATTAGAAAACCAGCCTGAACTGATCAAAACATTCAAAAAACTTGGCAAAACATCATAAAAACAAATCAAAACCAACCGAAACATTCCAAAAACCAGCCAAAATATTCCGAAATCCGGCCAAAACATCATAAAAACAAATCAAAACCAACCGAAACATTCCAAAAACCCGACAAAATAGTTTAGAACCCGCCAAAACTGATCAAAACATTCTGAAAAGATGCCAAAATACTAGAAAACCAGTCTGAAGTGATCGAAACTTTCAATAACTTGCCAAAACATCATCAAAACAAATGAAAGCAAACCAAAACATTCCAAATACCCGCCAAAATATTTTAAAACCCGCCAAAAGGAATCCAAACATTCCAAAACCTGCCAAGACAATAAAAACAACACAAGAGAAAACAAAACATTCTAAAACACCACCAAAACATTCCGAAAACCCGCCAAAACATCATAAAAACAAATCAAAACCAACCAAAAAATAAGAGGAACACGGCAACATATTGGCAAGCAAGAGACGGAGAGTGCGGCACCTTCTAGGAGGCCAAGAAGGAAGCCGCACAACACCTGCACTGTGTCTGCAACTTTCAAACTGCTAGAAGCTAGTGGCTTGCCACTGGCCTGCCTCTTCAATTGCCATTAGCATTCCAATGGAAGCTATTCTTGGACAACTTTGCTCTGCTTGCTGCTAGTTCTGCCCCAGCCTACCATAGAGAACCTTGCTCTTCCCTTGAGGCTCTGAGATGCAAAGAACTTGTCAACTTCAAAGGGCGGGCCGGGCTACATCTACTCAGCTGCCACAGTTTCTCCTTGCTAGACCTAGTGGGAAAGCATTTTGCTGAGATGCAGAAGGCAAGAAACGCACAATACGGAGACGCGGAGCTGTCCCAAGTGCCGCTGCCAGGCGTCTTTCCGCAGAAGGAGCGCCCCGGAGCGCACCGCAACCGGCACCGTCATCTCTGCGCAAAAAGCCAAAATATTTTCAAACCCGCCAAAACTAATCCAAAAATATTTTCAAACCCGCCAAAATAGAAAACCGGACAGAAGTGATCAATACATTCGAAAAAACCTGACAAAACATGATCAAGCCCACCAAAGCTAATCCAAACACACCAAAACTGGGCTAAACAGAATCAAAACAAATCAAAACAAATCTAAACCTTCTAAAAACCCGCCAAAATATTTCAAAACCCGTCAAAACTAATCAAAACCTTCCGAATACCCATTAAAAAACATTCCAAATACCCGCATAAAGATTTTAAAACCCGCCAAAATAAATCCAAACATTCCGAAACTGCCAACACAATAAAAACAACTCAAGAGAATACAAAACATTCTAAAACCCAACCAAAACATTCCGAAAACCCACCTAAACATCATAAAAACAAATCAAAACCAACCAAAACATTCTGAAAACCCGCCAAAATGATTTAGACCCGCAAAACTCATCAAAACATTCTGAAAAGATGCCAAAACATTAGAAAACCAGCCTGAACTGATCAAAACATTCAAAAAACTTGGCAAAACATCATAAATACAAATCAAAACCAACCGAAACATTCCAAAAACCAGCCAAAATATTCTGAAATCCAGCCAAAACATCATAAAAACAAATCAAAACCAACCGAAACATTCCAAAAACCCGACAAAATAGTTTAGAACCCGCCAAAACTGATCAAAACATTCTGAAAAGATGCCAAAATACTAGAAAACCAGTCTGAAGTGATCGAAACTTTCAATAACTTGCCAAAACATCATCAAAACAAATGAAAGCAAACCAAAACATTCCAAATACCCGCCAAAATATTTTAAAACCCGCCAAAAGGAATCCAAACATTCCAAAACCTGCCAAGACAATATAAACAACACAAGAGAAAACAAAACATTCTAAAACACCACCAAAACATTCCGAAAACCCGCCAAAACATCATCAAAACAATTCAAAACCAACCAAAAAATAAGAGGAACACGGCAACATATTGGCAAGCAAGAGACGGAGAACGCGGCACCTTCTAGGAGGCCAAGAAGGAAGCCGCACAACACCTGCACTGTGTCTGCAACTTTCAAACTGCTAGAAGCTAGTGGCTTGCCACTGGCCTGCCTCTTCAATTGCCATTAGCATTCCAATGGAAGCTATTCTTGGACAACTTTGCTCTGCTTGCTGCTAGTTCTGCCCCAGCCTACCATAGAGAACCTTGCTCTTGCCTTGAGGCTCTGAGATGCCAAGAACTTGTCAACTTCAAAGGGCGGGCCGGGCTACATCTACTCAGCTGCCACAGTTTCTCCTTGCTAGACCTAGTGGGAAAGCATTTTGCTGAGATGCAGAAGGCAAGAAACGCAGAATACGGAGACGCGGAGCTGTCCCAAGTGCCGCTGCCAGGCGTCTTTCCGCAGAAGGAGCGCCCCGGAGCGCACCGCAACCGGCACCGTCATCTCTGCGCAAAAAGCCAAAATATTTTCAAACCCGCCAAAACTAATCCAAAAATATTTTCAAACCCGCCAAAATAGAAAACCGGACGGAAGTGATCAATACATTCGAAAAAACCTGACAAAACATGATCAAGCCCACCAAAGCTAATCCAAACACACCAAAAACTGGGCTAAACAGAATCAAAACAAATCAAAACAAATCTAAACCTTCTAAAAACCCGCCGAAATATTTCAAAACCCGTCAAAACTAATCAAAACATTACGAATACCCATTAAAAAACATTCCAAATACCCGCCAAAAGATTTTAAAACCCGCCAAAAGGAATCCAAACATTCCAAAACCTGCCAACACAATAAAAACAACTCAAGAGAATACAAAACATTCTAAAACCCAACCAAAACATTCCGAAAACCCACCTAAACATCATAAAAACAAATCAAAACCAACCGAAACATTCTGAAAACCCGCCAAAATGATTTAGACCCGCAAAACTCATCAAAACATTCTGAAAAGATGCCAAAACATTAGAAAACCAGCCTGAACTGATCAAAACATTCAAAAAACTTGGCAAAACATCATAAAAACAAATCAAAACCAACCGAAACATTCCAAAAACCCGACAAAATAGTTTAGAACCCGCCAAAACTGATCAAAACATTCTGAAAAGATGCCAAAATACTAGAAAACCAGTCTGAAGTGATCGAAACTTTCAATAACTTGCCAAAACATAATCAAAACAAATGAAAGCAAACCAAAACATTCCAAATACCCGCCAAAATATTCCAAATACCGGCCAAAAGGAATCCAAACATTCCAAAACCTGCCAAGACAATATAAACAACACAAGAGAAAACAAAACATTCTAAAACACCACCAAAACATTCCGAAAACCCGCCAAAACATCATCAAAACAATTCAAAACCAACCAAAAAATAAGAGGAACACGGCAACATATTGGCAAGCAAGAGACGGAGAACGCGGCACCTTCTAGGAGGCCAAGAAGGAAGCCGCACAACACCTGCACTGTGTCTGCAACTTTCAAACTGCTAGAAGCTAGTGGCTTGCCACTGGCCTGCCTCTTCAATTGCCATTAGCATTCCAATGGAAGCTATTCTTGGACAACTTTGCTCTGCTTGCTGCTAGTTCTGCCCCAGCCTACCATAGAGAACCTTGCTCTTCCCTTGAGGCTCTGAGATGCCAAGAACTTGTCAACTTCAAAGGGCGGGCCGGGCTACATCTACTCAGCTGCCACAGTTTCTCCTTGCTAGACCTAGTGGGAAAGCATTTTGCTGAGATGCAGAAGGCAAGAAACGCACAATACGGAGACGCGGAGCTGTCCCAAGTGCCGCTGCCAGGCGTCTTTCCGCAGAAGGAGCGCCCCGGAGCGCACCGCAACCGGCACCGTCATCTCTGCGCAAAAAGCCAAAATATTTTCAAACCCGCCAAAACTAATCCAAAAATATTTTCAAACCCGCCAAAATAGAAAACCTGACGGAAGTGATCAATACATTCGAAAAAACCTGACAAAACATGATAAAGCCCACCAAAGCTAATCCAAACACACCAAAACTGGGCTAAACAGAATCAAAACAAATCAAAACAAATCTAAACCTTCTAAAAACCCGCCAAAATATTTCAAAACCCGTCAAAACTAATCAAAACCTTCCGAATACCCATTAAAAAACATTCCAAATACCCGCATAAAGATTTTAAAACCCGCCAAAATAAATCCAAACATTCCGAAACTGCCAACACAATAAAAACAACTCAAGAGAATACAAAACATTCTAAAACCCAACCAAAACATTCCGAAAACCCACCTAAACATCATAAAAACAAATCAAAACCAACCGAAACATTCTGAAAACCCGCCAAAATGATTTAGACCCGCAAAACTCATCAAAACATTCTGAAAAGATGCCAAAACATTAGAAAACCAGCCTGAACTGATCAAAACATTCAAAAAACTTGGCAAAACATCATAAAAACAAATCAAAACCAACCGAAACATTCCAAAAACCAGCCAAAATATTCTGAAATCCGGCCAAAACATCATAAAAACAAATCAAAACCAACCGAAACATTCCAAAAACCCGACAAAATAGTTTAGAACCCGCCAAAACTGATCAAAACATTCTGAAAAGATGCCAAAATACTAGAAAACCAGTCTGAAGTGATCGAAACTTTCAATAACTTGCCAAAACATAATCAAAACAAATGAAAGCAAACCAAAACATTCCAAATACCCGCCAAAATATTCCAAATACTGGCCAAAAGGAATCCAAACATTCCAAAACCTGCCAAGACAATATAAACAACACAAGAGAAAACAAAACATTCTAAAACACCACCAAAACATTCCGAAAACCCGCCAAAACATCATCAAAACAATTCAAAACCAACCAAAAAATAAGAGGAACACGGCAACATATTGGCAAGCAAGAGACGGAGAACGCGGCACCTTCTAGGAGGCCAAGAAGGAAGCCGCACAACACCTGCACTGTGTCTGCAACTTTCAAACTGCTAGAAGCTAGTGGCTTGCCACTGGCCTGCCTCTTCAATTGCCATTAGCATTCCAATGGAAGCTATTCTTGGACAACTTTGCTCTGCGTGCTGCTAGTTCTGCCCCAGCCTACCATAGAGAACCTTGCTCTTGCCTTGAGGCTCTGAGATGCCAAGAACTTGTCAACTTCAAAGGGCGGGCCGGGCTACATCTACTCAGCTGCCACAGTTTCTCCTTGCTAGACCTAGTGGGAAAGCATTTTGCTGAGATGCAGAAGGCAAGAAACGCAGAATACGGAGACGCGGAGCTGTCCCAAGTGCCGCTGCCAGGCGTCTTTCCGCAGAAGGAGCGCCCCGGAGCGCACCGCAACCGGCACCGTCATCTCTGCGCAAAAAGCCAAAATATTTTCAAACCCACCAAAACTAATCCAAAAATATTTTCAAACCCGCCAAAATAGAAAACCTGACAGAAGTGATCAATACATTCGAAAAAACCTGACAAAACATGACAAAGCCCACCAAAGCTAATCCAAACACACCAAAAACTGGGCTAAACAGAATCAAAACAAATCAAAACAAATCTAAACCTTCTAAAAACCGGCCAAAATATTTCAAAACCCGTCAAAACTAATCAAAACCTTCCGAATACCCATTAAAAAACATTCCAAATACCCGCATAAAGATTTTAAAACCCGCCAAAATGAATCCAAACATTCCAAAACCTGCCAACACAATAAAAACAGCTCAAGAGAATACAAAACATTCTAAAACCCAACCAAAACATTCCGAAAACCCACCTAAATATCATAAAAACAAGTCAAAACCAACCGAAACATTCCAAGAACCCGACAAAATAGTTTAGAACCCGCCAAAACTGATCAAAACATTCTGAAAAGATGCCAAAATACTAGAAAACCAGTCTGAAGTGATCGAAACTTTCAATAACTTGCCAAAACATCATCAAAACAAATGAAAGCAAACCAAAACATTCCAAATACCCGCCAAAAGATTTTAAAACCCGCCAAAAGGAATCCAAACATTCCAAAACCTGCCAAGACAATATAAACAACACAAGAGAAAACAAAACATTCTAAAACACCACCAAAACATTCCGAAAACCCGCCAAAACATCATCAAAACAATTCAAAACCAACCAAAAAATAAGAGGAACACGGCAACATATTGGCAAGCAAGAGACGGAGAACGCGGCACCTTCTAGGAGGCCAAGAAGGAAGCCGCACAACACCTGCACTGTGTCTGCAACTTTCAAACTGCTAGAAGCTAGTGGCTTGCCACTGGCCTGCCTCTTCAATTGCCATTAGCATTCCAATGGAAGCTATTCTTGGACAACTTTGCTCTGCTTGCTGCTAGTTCTGCCCCAGCCTACCATAGAGAACCTTGCTCTTGCCTTGAGGCTCTGAGATGCAAAGAACTTGTCAACTTCAAAGGGCGGGCCGGGCTACATCTACTCAGCTGCCACAGTTTCTCCTTGCTAGACCTAGTGGGAAAGCATTTTGCTGAGATGCAGAAGGCAAGAAACGCAGAATACGGAGACGCGGAGCTGTCCCAAGTGCCGCTGCCAGGCGTCTTTCCGCAGAAGGAGCGCCCCGGAGCGCACCGCAACCGGCACCGTCATCTCTGCGCAAAAAGCCAAAATATTTTCAAACCCGCCAAAACTAATCCAAAAATATTTTCAAACCCGCCAAAATAGAAAACCGGACGGAAGTGATCAATACATTCGAAAAAACCTGACAAAACATGATCAAGCCCACCAAAGCTAATCCAAACACACCAAAAACTGGGCTAAACAGAATCAAAACAAATCAAAACAAATCTAAACCTTCTAAAAACCCGCCAAAATATTTCAAAACCCGTCAAAACTAATCAAAACCTTCCGAATACCCATTAAAAAACACTCCAAATACCCGCCAAAAGATTTTAAAACCCGCCAAAAGGAATCCAAACATTCCAAAACCTGCCAACACAATAAAAACAACTCAAGAGAATACAAAACATTCTAAAACCCAACCAAAACATTCCGAAAACCCACCTAAACATCATAAAAACAAATCAAAACCAACCGAAACATTCTGAAAACCCGCCAAAATGATTTAGACCCGCAAAACTCATCAAAACATTCTGAAAAGATGCCAAAACATTAGAAAACCAGCCTGAACTGATCAAAACATTCAAAAAACTTGGCAAAACATCATAAAAACAAATCAAAACCAACCGAAACATTCCAAAAACCAGCCAAAATATTCCGAAATCCGGCCAAAACATCATAAAAACAAATCAAAACCAACCGAAACATTCCAAAAACCCGACAAAATAGTTTAGAACCCGCCAAAACTGATCAAAACATTCTGAAAAGATGCCAAAATACTAGAAAACCAGTCTGAAGTGATCGAAACTTTCAATAACTTGCCAAAACATCATCAAAACAAATGAAAGCAAACCAAAACATTCCAAATACCCGCCAAAATATTCCAAATACCGGCCAAAAGGAATCCAAACATTCCAAAACCTGCCAAGACAATATAAACAACACAAGAGAAAACAAAACATTCTAAAACACCACCAAAACATTCCGAAAACCCGCCAAAACATCATCAAAACAATTCAAAACCAACCAAAAAATAAGAGGAACACGGCAACATATTGGCAAGCAAGAGACGGAGAACGCGGCACCTTCTAGGAGGCCAAGAAGGAAGCCGCACAACACCTGCACTGTGTCTGCAACTTTCAAACTGCTAGAAGCTAGTGGCTTGCCACTGGCCTGCCTCTTCAATTGCCATTAGCATTCCAATGGAAGCTATTCTTGGACAACTTTGCTCTGCTTGCTGCTAGTTCTGCCCCAGCCTACCATAGAGAACCTTGCTCTTGCCTTGAGGCTCTGAGATGCCAAGAACTTGTCAACTTCAAAGGGCGGGCCGGGCTACATCTACTCAGCTGCCACAGTTTCTCCTTGCTAGACCTAGTGGGAAAGCATTTTGCTGAGATGCAGAAGGCAAGAAACGCAGAATACGGAGACGCGGAGCTGTCCCAAGTGCCGCTGCCAGGCGTCTTTCCGCAGAAGGAGCGCCCCGGAGCGCACCGCAACCGGCACCGTCATCTCTGCGCAAAAAGCCAAAATATTTTCAAACCCGCCAAAACTAATCCAAAAATATTTTCAAACCCGCCAAAATAGAAAACCTGACGGAAGTGATCAATACATTCGAAAAAACCTGACAAAACATGATAAAGCCCACCAAAGCTAATCCAAACACACCAAAACTGGGCTAAACAGAATCAAAACAAATCAAAACAAATCTAAACCTTCTAAAAACCCGCCAAAATATTTCAAAACCCGTCAAAACTAATCAAAACCTTCCGAATACCCATTAAAAAACATTCCAAATACCCGCATAAAGATTTTAAAACCCGCCAAAATAAATCCAAACATTCCGAAACTGCCAACACAATAAAAACAACTCAAGAGAATACAAAACATTCTAAAACCCAACCAAAACATTCCGAAAACCCACCTAAACATCATAAAAACAAATCAAAACCAACCAAAACATTCTGAAAACCCGCCAAAATGATTTAGACCCGCAAAACTCATCAAAACATTCTGAAAAGATGCCAAAACATTAGAAAACCAGCCTGAACTGATCAAAACATTCAAAAAACTTGGCAAAACATCATAAATACAAATCAAAACCAACCGAAACATTCCAAAAACCAGCCAAAATATTCTGAAATCCGGCCAAAACATCATAAAAACAAATCAAAACCAACCGAAACATTCCAAAAACCCGACAAAATAGTTTAGAACCCGCCAAAACTGATCAAAACATTCTGAAAAGATGCCAAAATACTAGAAAACCAGTCTGAAGTGATCGAAACTTTCAATAACTTGCCAAAACATCATCAAAACAAATGAAAGCAAACCAAAACATTCCAAATACCCGCCAAAATATTTTAAAACCCGCCAAAAGGAATCCAAACATTCCAAAACCTGCCAAGACAATATAAACAACACAAGAGAAAACAAAACATTCTAAAACACCACCAAAACATTCCGAAAACCCGCCAAAACATCATCAAAACAATTCAAAACCAACCAAAAAATAAGAGGAACACGGCAACATATTGGCAAGCAAGAGACGGAGAACGCGGCACCTTCTAGGAGGCCAAGAAGGAAGCCGCACAACACCTGCACTGTGTCTGCAACTTTCAAACTGCTAGAAGCTAGTGGCTTGCCACTGGCCTGCCTCTTCAATTGCCATTAGCATTCCAATGGAAGCTATTCTTGGACAACTTTGCTCTGCTTGCTGCTAGTTCTGCCCCAGCCTACCATAGAGAACCTTGCTCTTCCCTTGAGGCTCTGAGATGCAAAGAACTTGTCAACTTCAAAGGGCGGGCCGGGCTACATCTACTCAGCTGCCACAGTTTCTCCTTGCTAGACCTAGTGGGAAAGCATTTTGCTGAGATGCAGAAGGCAAGAAACGCAGAATACGGAGACGCGGAGCTGTCCCAAGTGCCGCTGCCAGGCGTCTTTCCGCAGAAGGAGCGCCCCGGAGCGCACCGCAACCGGCACCGTCATCTCTGCGCAAAAAGCCAAAATATTTTCAAACCCGCCAAAACTAATCCAAAAATATTTTCAAACCCGCCAAAATAGAAAACCGGACGGAAGTGATCAATACATTCGAAAAAACCTGACAAAACATGATCAAGCCCACCAAAGCTAATCCAAACACACCAAAAACTGGGCTAAACAGAATCAAAACAAATCAAAACAAATCTAAACCTTCTAAAAACCGGCCAAAATATTTCAAAACCCGTCAAAACTAATCAAAACCTTCCGAATACCCATTAAAAAACACTCCAAATACCCGCCAAAAGATTTTAAAACCCGCCAAAAGGAATCCAAACATTCCAAAACCTGCCAACACAATAAAAACAACTCAAGAGAATACAAAACATTCTAAAACCCAACCAAAACATTCCGAAAACCCACCTAAACATCATAAAAACAAATCAAAACCAACCGAAACATTCTGAAAACCCGCCAAAATGATTTAGACCCGCAAAACTCATCAAAACATTCTGAAAAGATGCCAAAACATTAGAAAACCAGCCTGAACTGATCAAAACATTCAAAAAACTTGGCAAAACATCATAAAAACAAATCAAAACCAACCGAAACATTCCAAAAACCAGCCAAAATATTCCGAAATCCGGCCAAAACATCATAAAAACAAATCAAAACCAACCGAAACATTCCAAAAACCCGACAAAATAGTTTAGAACCCGCCAAAACTGATCAAAACATTCTGAAAAGATGCCAAAATACTAGAAAACCAGTCTGAAGTGATCGAAACTTTCAATAACTTGCCAAAACATAATCAAAACAAATGAAAGCAAACCAAAACATTCCAAATACCCGCCAAAATATTCCAAATACCGGCCAAAAGGAATCCAAACATTCCAAAACCTGCCAAGACAATATAAACAACACAAGAGAAAACAAAACATTCTAAAACACCACCAAAACATTCCGAAAACCCGCCAAAACATCATCAAAACAATTCAAAACCAACCAAAAAATAAGAGGAACACGGCAACATATTGGCAAGCAAGAGACGGAGAACGCGGCACCTTCTAGGAGGCCAAGAAGGAAGCCGCACAACACCTGCACTGTGTCTGCAACTTTCAAACTGCTAGAAGCTAGTGGCTTGCCACTGGCCTGCCTCTTCAATTGCCATTAGCATTCCAATGGAAGCTATTCTTGGACAACTTTGCTCTGCTTGCTGCTAGTTCTGCCCCAGCCTACCATAGAGAACCTTGCTCTTCCCTTGAGGCTCTGAGATGCCAAGAACTTGTCAACTTCAAAGGGCGGGCCGGGCTACATCTACTCAGCTGCCACAGTTTCTCCTTGCTAGACCTAGTGGGAAAGCATTTTGCTGAGATGCAGAAGGCAAGAAACGCACAATACGGAGACGCGGAGCTGTCCCAAGTGCCGCTGCCAGGCGTCTTTCCGCAGAAGGAGCGCCCCGGAGCGCACCGCAACCGGCACCGTCATCTCTGCGCAAAAAGCCAAAATATTTTCAAACCCGCCAAAACTAATCCAAAAATATTTTCAAACCCGCCAAAATAGAAAACCTGACGGAAGTGATCAATACATTCGAAAAAACCTGACAAAACATGATAAAGCCCACCAAAGCTAATCCAAACACACCAAAACTGGGCTAAACAGAATCAAAACAAATCAAAACAAATCTAAACCTTCTAAAAACCCGCCAAAATATTTCAAAACCCGTCAAAACTAATCAAAACCTTCCGAATACCCATTAAAAAACATTCCAAATACCCGCCAAAAGATTTTAAAACCCGCCAAAATAAATCCAAACATTCCGAAACTGCCAACACAATAAAAACAACTCAAGAGAATACAAAACATTCTAAAACCCAACCAAAACATTCCGAAAACCCACCTAAACATCATAAAAACAAATCAAAACCAACCAAAACATTCTGAAAACCCGCCAAAATGATTTAGACCCGCAAAACTCATCAAAACATTCTGAAAAGATGCCAAAACATTAGAAAACCAGCCTGAACTGATCAAAACATTCAAAAAACTTGGCAAAACATCATAAATACAAATCAAAACCAACCGAAACATTCCAAAAACCAGCCAAAATATTCTAAAATCCGGCCAAAACATCATAAAAACAAATCAAAACCAACCGAAACATTCCAAAAACCCGACAAAATAGTTTAGAACCCGCCAAAACTGATCAAAACATTCTGAAAAGATGCCAAAATACTAGAAAACCAGTCTGAAGTGATCGAAACTTTCAATAACTTGCCAAAACATCATCAAAACAAATGAAAGCAAACCAAAACATTCCAAATACCCGCCAAAATATTTTAAAACCCGCCAAAAGGAATCCAAACATTCCAAAACCTGCCAAGACAATATAAACAACACAAGAGAAAACAAAACATTCTAAAACACCACCAAAACATTCCGAAAACCCGCCAAAACATCATCAAAACAATTCAAAACCAACCAAAAAATAAGAGGAACACGGCAACATATTGGCAAGCAAGAGACGGAGAACGCGGCACCTTCTAGGAGGCCAAGAAGGAAGCCGCACAACACCTGCACTGTGTCTGCAACTTTCAAACTGCTAGAAGCTAGTGGCTTGCCACTGGCCTGCCTCTTCAATTGCCATTAGCATTCCAATGGAAGCTATTCTTGGACAACTTTGCTCTGCTTGCTGCTAGTTCTGCCCCAGCCTACCATAGAGAACCTTGCTCTTCCCTTGAGGCTCTGAGATGCCAAGAACTTGTCAACTTCAAAGGGCGGGCCGGGCTACATCTACTCAGCTGCCACAGTTTCTCCTTGCTAGACCTAGTGGGAAAGCATTTTGCTGAGATGCAGAAGGCAAGAAACGCACAATACGGAGACGCGGAGCTGTCCCAAGTGCCGCTGCCAGGCGTCTTTCCGCAGAAGGAGCGCCCCGGAGCGCACCGCAACCGGCACCGTCATCTCTGCGCAAAAAGCCAAAATATTTTCAAACCCGCCAAAACTAATCCAAAAATATTTTCAAACCCGCCAAAATAGAAAACCTGACGGAAGTGATCAATACATTCGAAAAAACCTGACAAAACATGATAAAGCCCACCAAAGCTAATCCAAACACACCAAAACTGGGCTAAACAGAATCAAAACAAATCAAAACAAATCTAAACCTTCTAAAAACCCGCCAAAATATTTCAAAACCCGTCAAAACTAATCAAAACCTTCCGAATACCCATTAAAAAACATTCCAAATACCCGCATAAAGATTTTAAAACCCGCCAAAATAAATCCAAACATTCCGAAACTGCCAACACAATAAAAACAACTCAAGAGAATACAAAACATTCTAAAACCCAACCAAAACATTCCGAAAACCCACCTAAACATCATAAAAACAAATCAAAACCAACCAAAACATTCTGAAAACCCGCCAAAATGATTTAGACCCGCAAAACTCATCAAAACATTCTGAAAAGATGCCAAAACATTAGAAAACCAGCCTGAACTGATCAAAACATTCAAAAAACTTGGCAAAACATCATAAATACAAATCAAAACCAACCGAAACATTCCAAAAACCAGCCAAAATATTCTAAAATCCGGCCAAAACATCATAAAAACAAATCAAAACCAACCGAAACATTCCAAAAACCCGACAAAATAGTTTAGAACCCGCCAAAACTGATCAAAACATTCTGAAAAGATGCCAAAATACTAGAAAACCAGTCTGAAGTGATCGAAACTTTCAATAACTTGCCAAAACATCATCAAAACAAATGAAAGCAAACCAAAACATTCCAAATACCCGCCAAAATATTTTAAAACCCGCCAAAAGGAATCCAAACATTCCAAAACCTGCCAAGACAATATAAACAACACAAGAGAAAACAAAACATTCTAAAACACCACCAAAACATTCCGAAAACCCGCCAAAACATCATCAAAACAATTCAAAACCAACCAAAAAATAAGAGGAACACGGCAACATATTGGCAAGCAAGAGACGGAGAACGCGGCACCTTCTAGGAGGCCAAGAAGGAAGCCGCACAACACCTGCACTGTGTCTGCAACTTTCAAACTGCTAGAAGCTAGTGGCTTGCCACTGGCCTGCCTCTTCAATTGCCATTAGCATTCCAATGGAAGCTATTCTTGGACAACTTTGCTCTGCTTGCTGCTAGTTCTGCCCCAGCCTACCATAGAGAACCTTGCTCTTCCCTTGAGGCTCTGAGATGCCAAGAACTTGTCAACTTCAAAGGGCGGGCCGGGCTACATCTACTCAGCTGCCACAGTTTCTCCTTGCTAGACCTAGTGGGAAAGCATTTTGCTGAGATGCAGAAGGCAAGAAACGCAGAATACGGAGACGCGGAGCTGTCCCAAGTGCCGCTGCCAGGCGTCTTTCCGCAGAAGGAGCGCCCTGGAGCGCACCGCAACCGGCACCGTCATCTCTGCGCAAAAAGCCAAAATATTTTCAAACCCACCAAAACTAATCCAAAAATATTTTCAAACCCGCCAAAATAGAAAACCTGACAGAAGTGCTCAATACATTCGAAAAAACCTGACAAAACATGATCAAGCCCACCAAAGCTAATCCAAACACACCAAAACTGGGCTAAACAGAATCAAAACAAATCAAAACAAATCGAAACCTTCTAAAAACCGGCCAAAATATTTCAAAACCCGTCAAAACTAATCAAAACCTTCCGAATACCCATTAAAAAACACTCCAAATACCCGCCAAAAGATTTTAAAACCCGCCAAAAGGAATCCAAACATTCCAAAACCTGCCAACACAATAAAAACAACTCAAGAGAATACAAAACATTCTAAAACCCAACCAAAACATTCCGAAAACCCACCTAAACATCATAAAAACAAATCAAAACCAACCGAAACATTCTGAAAACCCGCCAAAATGATTTAGACCCGCAAAACTCATCAAAACATTCTGAAAAGATGCCAAAACATTAGAAAACCAGCCTGAACTGATCAAAACATTCAAAAAACTTGGCAAAACATCATAAAAACAAATCAAAACCAACCGAAACATTCCAAAAACCCGACAAAATAGTTTAGAACCCGCCAAAACTGATCAAAACATTCTGAAAAGATGCCAAAATACTAGAAAACCAGTCTGAAGTGATCGAAACTTTCAATAACTTGCCAAAACATAATCAAAACAAATGAAAGCAAACCAAAACATTCCAAATACCCGCCAAAATATTCCAAATACCGGCCAAAAGGAATCCAAACATTCCAAAACCTGCCAAGACAATATAAACAACACAAGAGAAAACAAAACATTCTAAAACACCACCAAAACATTCCGAAAACCCGCCAAAACATCATCAAAACAATTCAAAACCAACCAAAAAATAAGAGGAACACGGCAACATATTGGCAAGCAAGAGACGGAGAACGCGGCACCTTCTAGGAGGCCAAGAAGGAAGCCGCACAACACCTGCACTGTGTCTGCAACTTTCAAACTGCTAGAAGCTAGTGGCTTGCCACTGGCCTGCCTCTTCAATTGCCATTAGCATTCCAATGGAAGCTATTCTTGGACAACTTTGCTCTGCTTGCTGCTAGTTCTGCCCCAGCCTACCATAGAGAACCTTGCTCTTCCCTTGAGGCTCTGAGATGCCAAGAACTTGTCAACTTCAAAGGGCGGGCCGGGCTACATCTACTCAGCTGCCACAGTTTCTCCTTGCTAGACCTAGTGGGAAAGCATTTTGCTGAGATGCAGAAGGCAAGAAACGCACAATACGGAGACGCGGAGCTGTCCCAAGTGCCGCTGCCAGGCGTCTTTCCGCAGAAGGAGCGCCCCGGAGCGCACCGCAACCGGCACCGTCATCTCTGCGCAAAAAGCCAAAATATTTTCAAACCCGCCAAAACTAATCCAAAAATATTTTCAAACCCGCCAAAATAGAAAACCGGACAGAAGTGATCAATACATTCGAAAAAACCTGACAAAACATGATCAAGCCCACCAAAGCTAATCCAAACACACCAAAACTGGGCTAAACAGAATCAAAACAAATCAAAACAAATCGAAACCTTCTAAAAACCCGCCAAAATATTTCAAAACCCGTCAAAACTAATCAAAACCTTCCGAATACCCATTAAAAAACACTCCAAATACCCGCCAAAAGATTTTAAAACCCGCCAAAAGGAATCCAAACATTCCAAAACCTGCCAACACAATAAAAACAACTCAAGAGAATACAAAACATTCTAAAACCCAACCAAAACATTCCGAAAACCCACCTAAACATCATAAAAACAAATCAAAACCAACCAAAACATTCTGAAAACCCGCCAAAATGATTTAGACCCGCAAAACTCATCAAAACATTCTGAAAAGATGCCAAAACATTAGAAAACCAGCCTGAACTGATCAAAACATTCAAAAAAATTGGCAAAACATCATAAATACAAATCAAAACCAACCGAAACATTCCAAAAACCAGCCAAAATATTCTGAAATCCGGCCAAAACATCATAAAAACAAATCAAAACCAACCGAAACATTCCAAAAACCCGACAAAATAGTTTAGAACCCGCCAAAACTGATCAAAACATTCTGAAAAGATGCCAAAATACTAGAAAACCAGTCTGAAGTGATCGAAACTTTCAATAACTTGCCAAAACATAATCAAAACAAATGAAAGCAAACCAAAACATTCCAAATACCCGCCAAAATATTTTAAAACCCGCCAAAAGGAATCCAAACATTCCAAAACCTGCCAAGACAATATAAACAACACAAGAGAAAACAAAACATTCTAAAACACCACCAAAACATTCCGAAAACCCGCCAAAACATCATAAAAACAATTCAAAACCAACCAAAAAATAAGAGGAACACGGCAACATATTGGCAAGCAAGAGACGGAGAACGCGGCACCTTCTAGGAGGCCAAGAAGGAAGCCGCACAACACCTGCACTGTGTCTGCAACTTTCAAACTGCTAGAAGCTAGTGGCTTGCCACTGGCCTGCCTCTTCAATTGCCATTAGCATTCCAATGGAAGCTATTCTTGGACAACTTTGCTCTGCTTGCTGCTAGTTCTGCCCCAGCCTACCATAGAGAACCTTGCTCTTCCCTTGAGGCTCTGAGATGCCAAGAACTTGTCAACTTCAAAGGGCGGGCCGGGCTACATCTACTCAGCTGCCACAGTTTCTCCTTGCTAGACCTAGTGGGAAAGCATTTTGCTGAGATGCAGAAGGCAAGAAACGCAGAATACGGAGACGCGGAGCTGTCCCAAGTGCCGCTGCCAGGCGTCTTTCCGCAGAAGGAGCGCCCCGGAGCGCACCGCAACCGGCACCGTCATCTCTGCGCAAAGAGCCAAAATATTTTCAAACCCGCCAAAACTAATCCAAAAATATTTTCAAACCTGCCAAAATAGAAAACCTGACGGAAGTGATCAATACATTCGAAAAAACCTGACAAAACATGATAAAGCCCACCAAAGCTAATCCAAACACACCAAAACTGGGCTAAACAGAATCAAAACAAATCAAAACAAATCTAAACCTTCTAAAAACCCGCCAAAATATTTCAAAACCCGTCAAAACTAATCAAAACCTTCCGAATACCCATTAAAAAACATTCCAAATACCCGCATAAAGATTTTAAAACCCGCCAAAAGGAATCCAAATATTCCGAAACTGCCAACACAATAAAAACAACTCAAGAGAATACAAAACATTCTAAAACCCAACCAAAACATTCCGAAAACCCACCTAAACATCATAAAAACAAATCAAAACCAACCGAAACATTCCAAAAACCCGACAAAATAGTTTAGAACCCGCCAAAACTGATCAAAACATTCTGAAAAGATGCCAAAATACTAGAAAACCAGTCTGAAGTGATCAAAACTTTCAATAACTTGCCAAAACATCATCAAAACAAATGAAAGCAAACCAAAACATTCCAAATACCCGCCAAAATATTCCAAATACCGGCCAAAAGGAATCCAAACATTCCAAAACCTGCCAAGACAATATAAACAACACAAGAGAAAACAAAACATTCTAAAACACCACCAAAACATTCCGAAAACCCGCCAAAACATCATCAAAACAATTCAAAACCAACCAAAAAATAAGAGGAACACGGCAACATATTGGCAAGCAAGAGACGGAGAACGCGGCACCTTCTAGGAGGCCAAGAAGGAAGCCGCACAACACCTGCACTGTGTCTGCAACTTTCAAACTGCTAGAAGCTAGTGGCTTGCCACTGGCCTGCCTCTTCAATTGCCATTAGCATTCCAATGGAAGCTATTCTTGGACAACTTTGCTCTGCTTGCTGCTAGTTCTGCCCCAGCCTACCATAGAGAACCTTGCTCTTGCCTTGAGGCTCTGAGATGCCAAGAACTTGTCAACTTCAAAGGGCGGGCCGGGCTACATCTACTCAGCTGCCACAGTTTCTCCTTGCTAGACCTAGTGGGAAAGCATTTTGCTGAGATGCAGAAGGCAAGAAACGCACAATACGGAGACGCGGAGCTGTCCCAAGTGCCGCTGCCAGGCATCTTTCCGCAGAAGGAGCGCCCCGGAGCGCACCGCAACCGGCACCGTCATCTCTGCGCAAAAAGCCAAAATATTTTCAAACCCGCCAAAACTAATCCAAAAATATTTTCAAACCCGCCAAAATAGAAAACCGGACGGAAGTGATCAATACATTCGAAAAAACCTGACAAAACATGATCAAGCCCACCAAAGCTAATCCAAACACACCAAAACTGGGCTAAACAGAATCAAAACAAATCAAAACAAATCTAAACCTTCTAAAAACCCGCCAAAATATTTCAAAACCCGTCAAAACTAATCAAAACCTTCCGAATACCCATTAAAAAACATTCCAAATACCCGCATAAAGATTTTAAAACCCGCCAAAAGGAATCCAAATATTCCAAAACTGCCAACACAATAAAAACAACTCAAGAGAATACAAAACATTCTAAAACCCAACCAAAACATTCCGAAAACCCACCTAAACATCATAAAAACAAATCAAAACCAACCAAAACATTCTGAAAACCCGCCAAAATGATTTAGACCCGCAAAACTCATCAAAACATTCTGAAAAGATGCCAAAACATTAGAAAACCAGCCTGAACTGATCAAAACATTCAAAAAAATTGGCAAAACATCATAAATACAAATCAAAACCAACCGAAACATTCCAAAAACCAGCCAAAATATTCTGAAATCCGGCCAAAACATCATAAAAACAAATCAAAACCAACCGAAACATTCCAAAAACCCGACAAAATAGTTTAGAACCCGCCAAAACTGATCAAAACATTCTGAAAAGATGCCAAAATACTAGAAAACCAGTCTGAAGTGATCGAAACTTTCAATAACTTGCCAAAACATAATCAAAACAAATGAAAGCAAACCAAAACATTCCAAATACCCGCCAAAATATTCCAAATACCGGCCAAAAGGAATCCAAACATTCCAAAACCTGCCAAGACAATATAAACAACACAAGAGAAAACAAAACATTCTAAAACACCACCAAAACATTCCGAAAACCCGCCAAAACATCATAAAAACAATTCAAAACCAACCAAAAAATAAGAGGAACACGGCAACATATTGGCAAGCAAGAGACGGAGAACGCGGCACCTTCTAGGAGGCCAAGAAGGAAGCCGCACAACACCTGCACTGTGTCTGCAACTTTCAAACTGCTAGAAGCTAGTGGCTTGCCACTGGCCTGCCTCTTCAATTGCCATTAGCATTCCAATGGAAGCTATTCTTGGACAACTTTGCTCTGCTTGCTGCTAGTTCTGCCCCAGCCTACCATAGAGAACCTTGCTCTTGCCTTGAGGCTCTGAGATGCCAAGAACTTGTCAACTTCAAAGGGCGGGCCGGGCTACATCTACTCAGCTGCCACAGTTTCTCCTTGCTAGACCTAGTGGGAAAGCATTTTGCTGAGATGCAGAAGGCAAGAAACGCAGAATACGGAGACGCGGAGCTGTCCCAAGTGCCGCTGCCAGGCGTCTTTCCGCAGAAGGAGCGCCCCGGAGCGCACCGCAACCGGCACCGTCATCTCTGCGCAAAGAGCCAAAATATTTTCAAACCCGCCAAAACTAATCCAAAAATATTTTCAAACCTGCCAAAATAGAAAACCTGACGGAAGTGATCAATACATTCGAAAAAACCTGACAAAACATGATAAAGCCCACCAAAGCTAATCCAAACACACCAAAACTGGGCTAAACAGAATCAAAACAAATCAAAACAAATCTAAACCTTCTAAAAACCCGCCAAAATATTTCAAAACCCGTCAAAACTAATCAAAACCTTCCGAATACCCATTAAAAAACATTCCAAATACCCGCATAAAGATTTTAAAACCCGCCAAAAGGAATCCAAATATTCCGAAACTGCCAACACAATAAAAACAACTCAAGAGAATACAAAACATTCTAAAACCCAACCAAAACATTCCGAAAACCCACCTAAACATCATAAAAACAAATCAAAACCAACCGAAACATTCCAAAAACCCGACAAAATAGTTTAGAACCCGCCAAAACTGATCAAAACATTCTGAAAAGATGCCAAAATACTAGAAAACCAGTCTGAAGTGATCGAAACTTTCAATAACTTGCCAAAACATCATCAAAACAAATGAAAGCAAACCAAAACATTCCAAATACCCGCCAAAAGATTTTAAAACCCGCCAAAAGGAATCCAAACATTCCAAAACCTGCCAAGACAATAAAAACAACACAAGAGAAAACAAAACATTCTAAAACACCACCAAAACATTCCGAAAACCCGCCAAAACATCATAAAAACAAATCAAAACCAACCAAAAAATAAGAGGAACACGGCAACATATTGGCAAGCAAGAGACGGAGAGTGCGGCACCTTCTAGGAGGCCAAGAAGGAAGCCGCACAACACCTGCACTGTGTCTGCAACTTTCAAACTGCTAGAAGCTAGTGGCTTGCCACTGGCCTGCCTCTTCAATTGCCATTAGCATTCCAATGGAAGCTATTCTTGGACAACTTTGCTCTGCTTGCTGCTAGTTCTGCCCCAGCCTACCATAGAGAACCTTGCTCTTCCCTTGAGGCTCTGAGATGCAAAGAACTTGTCAACTTCAAAGGGCGGGCCGGGCTACATCTACTCAGCTGCCACAGTTTCTCCTTGCTAGACCTAGTGGGAAAGCATTTTGCTGAGATGCAGAAGGCAAGAAACGCAGAATACGGAGAGGCGGAGCTGTCCCAAGTGCCGCTGCCAGGCGTCTTTCCGCAGAAGGAGCGCCCCGGAGCGCACCGCAACCGGCACCGTCATCTCTGTGCAAAAAGCCAAAATATTTTCAAACCCGCCAAAACTAATCCAAAAATATTTTCAAACCCGCCAAAATAGAAAACCGGACAGAAGTGATCAATACATTCGAAAAAACCTGACAAAACATGATCAAGCCCACCAAAGCTAATCCAAACACACCAAAACTGGGCTAAACAGAATCAAAACAAATCAAAACAAATCGAAACCTTCTAAAAACCCGCCAAAATATTTCAAAACCCGTCAAAACTAATCAAAACCTTCCGAATACCCATTAAAAAACATTCCAAATACCCGCATAAAGATTTTAAAACCCGCCAAAATAAATCCAAACATTCCAAAACTGCCAACACAATAAAAACAACTCAAGAGAATACAAAACATTCTAAAACCCAACCAAAACATTCCGAAAACCCACCTAAACATCATAAAAACAAATCAAAACCAACCAAAACATTCTGAAAACCCGCCAAAATGATTTAGACCCGCAAAACTCATCAAAACATTCTGAAAAGATGCCAAAACATTAGAAAACCAGCCTGAACTGATCAAAACATTCAAAAAACTTGGCAAAACATCATAAATACAAATCAAAACCAACCAAAACATTCCAAAAACCAGCCAAAATATTCTGAAATCCGGCCAAAACATCATAAAAACAAATCAAAACCAACCGAAACATTCCAAAAACCCGACAAAATAGTTTAGAACCCGCCAAAACTGATCAAAACATTCTGAAAAGATGCCAAAATACTAGAAAACCAGTCTGAAGTGATCGAAACTTTCAATAACTTGCCAAAACATCATCAAAACAAATGAAAGCAAACCAAAACATTCCAAATACCCGCCAAAATATTCCAAATACCGGCCAAAAGGAATCCAAACATTCCAAAACCTGCCAAGACAATATAAACAACACAAGAGAAAACAAAACATTCTAAAACACCACCAAAACATTCCGAAAACCCGCCAAAACATCATCAAAACAATTCAAAACCAACCAAAAAATAAGAGGAACACGGCAACATATTGGCAAGCAAGAGACGGAGAACGCGGCACCTTCTAGGAGGCCAAGAAGGAAGCCGCACAACACCTGCACTGTGTCTGCAACTTTCAAACTGCTAGAAGCTAGTGGCTTGCCACTGGCCTGCCTCTTCAATTGCCATTAGCATTCCAATGGAAGCTATTCTTGGACAACTTTGCTCTGCTTGCTGCTAGTTCTGCCCCAGCCTACCATAGAGAACCTTGCTCTTGCCTTGAGGCTCTGAGATGCCAAGAACTTGTCAACTTCAAAGGGCGGGCCGGGCTACATCTACTCAGCTGCCACAGTTTCTCCTTGCTAGACCTAGTGGGAAAGCATTTTGCTGAGATGCAGAAGGCAAGAAACGCAGAATACGGAGACGCGGAGCTGTCCCAAGTGCCGCTGCCAGGCGTCTTTCCGCAGAAGGAGCGCCCCGGAGCGCACCGCAACCGGCACCGTCATCTCTGCGCAAAAAGCCAAAATATTTTCAAACCCGCCAAAACTAATCCAAAAATATTTTCAAACCCGCCAAAATAGAAAACCTGACGGAAGTGATCAATACATTCGAAAAAACCTGACAAAACATGATCAAGCCCACCAAAGCTAATCCAAACACACCAAAAACTGGGCTAAACAGAATCAAAACAAATCAAAACAAATCTAAACCTTCTAAAAACCCGCCAAAATATTTCAAAACCCGTCAAAACTAATCAAAACCTTCCGAATACCCATTAAAAAACATTCCAAATACCCGCATAAAGATTTTAAAACCCGCCAAAAGGAATCCAAATATTCCGAAACTGCCAACACAATAAAAACAACTCAAGAGAATACAAAACATTCTAAAACCCAACCAAAACATTCCGTAAACTCACCTAAACATCATAAAAACAAATCAAAACCAACCAAAACATTCTGAAAACCCGCCAAAATGATTTAGACCCGCAAAACTCATCAAAACATTCTGAAAAGATGCCAAAACATTAGAAAACCAGCCTGAACTGATCAAAACATTCAAAAAAATTGGCAAAACATCATAAAAACAAATCAAAACCAACCAAAACATTCCAAAAACCAGCCAAAATATTCCGAAATCCGGCCAAGACATCATAAAAACAAATCAAAACCAACCGAAACATTCCAAAAACCCGACAAAATAGTTTAGAACCCGCCAAAACTGATCAAAACATTCTGAAAAGATGCCAAAATACTAGAAAACCAGTCTGAAGTGATCGAAACTTTCAATAACTTGCCAAAACATAATCAAAACAAATGAAAGCAAACCAAAACATTCCAAATACCCGCCAAAATATTCCAAATACCGGCCAAAAGGAATCCAAACATTCCAAAACCTGCCAAGACAATATAAACAACACAAGAGAAAACAAAACATTCTAAAACACCACCAAAACATTCCGAAAACCCGCCAAAACATCATCAAAACAATTCAAAACCAACCAAAAAATAAGAGGAACACGGCAACATATTGGCAAGCAAGAGACGGAGAGTGCGGCACCTTCTAGGAGGCCAAGAAGGAAGCCGCACAACACCTGCACTGTGTCTGCAACTTTCAAACTGCTAGAAGCTAGTGGCTTGCCACTGGCCTGCCTCTTCAATTGCCATTAGCATTCCAATGGAAGCTATTCTTGGACAACTTTGCTCTGCTTGCTGCTAGTTCTGCCCCAGCCTACCATAGAGAACCTTGCTCTTGCCTTGAGGCTCTGAGATGCCAAGAACTTGTCTATTTCAAAGGGCGGGCCGGGCTACATCTACTCAGCTGCCACAGTTTCTCCTTGCTAGACCTAGTGGGAAAGCATTTTGCTGAGATGCAGAAGGCAAGAAACGCAGAATACGGAGACGCGGAGCTGTCCCAAGTGCCGCTGCCAGGCGTCTTTCCGCAGAAGGAGCGCCCCGGAGCGCACCGCAACCGGCACCGTCATCTCTGCGCAAAAAGCCAAAATATTTTCAAACCCACCAAAACTAATCCAAAAATATTTTCAAACCCGCCAAAATAGAAAACCTGACAGAAGTGATCAATACATTCGAAAAAACCTGACAAAACATGATCAAGCCCACCAAAGCTAATCCAAACACACCAAAAACTGGGCTAAACAGAATCAAAACAAATCAAAACAAATCTAAACCTTCTAAAAACCCGCCAAAATATTTCAAAACCCGTCAAAACTAATCAAAACCTTCCGAATACCCATTAAAAAACATTCCAAATACCCGCCAAAAGATTTTAAAACCCGCCAAAATGAATCCAAACATTCCAAAACCTGCCAACACAATAAAAACAACTCAAGAGAATACAAAACATTCTAAAACCCAACCAAAACATTCCGAAAACCCACCTAAACATCATAAAAACAAATCAAAACCAACCGAAACATTCCAAAAACCCGACAAAATAGTTTAGAACCCGCCAAAACTGATCAAAACATTCTGAAAAGATGCCAAAATACTAGAAAACCAGTCTGAAGTGATCGAAACTTTCAATAACTTGCCAAAACATCATCAAAACAAATGAAAGCAAACCAAAACATTCCAAATACCCGCCAAAATATTTTAAAACCCGCCAAAAGGAATGCAAACATTCCAAAACCTGCCAAGACAATAAAAACAACACAAGAGAAAACAAAACATTCTAAAACACCACCAAAACACTCCGAAAACCCGCCAAAACATCATAAAAACAAATCAAAACCAACCAAAAAATAAGAGGAACACGGCAACATATTGGCAAGCAAGAGACGGAGAGTGCGGCACCTTCTAGGAGGCCAAGAAGGAAGCCGCACAACACCTGCACTGTGTCTGCAACTTTCAAACTGCTAGAAGCTAGTGGCTTGCCACTGGCCTGCCTCTTCAATTGCCATTAGCATTCCAATGGAAGCTATTCTTGGACAACTTTGCTCTGCTTGCTGCTAGTTCTGCCCCAGCCTACCATAGAGAACCTTGCTCTTGCCTTGAGGCTCTGAGATGCAAAGAACTTGTCAACTTCAAAGGGCGGGCCGGGCTACATCTACTCAGCTGCCACAGTTTCTCCTTGCTAGACCTAGTGGGAAAGCATTTTGCTGAGATGCAGAAGGCAAGAAACGCAGAATACGGAGACGCGGAGCTGTCCCAAGTGCCGCTGCCAGGCGTCTTTCCGCAGAAGGAGCGCCCCGGAGCGCACCGCAACCGGCACCGTCATCTCTGCGCAAAGAGCCAAAATATTTTCAAACCCGCCAAAACTAATCCAAAAATATTTTCAAACCTGCCAAAATAGAAAACCTGACGGAAGTGATCAATACATTCGAAAAAACCTGACAAAACATGATAAAGCCCACCAAAGCTAATCCAAACACACCAAAACTGGGCTAAACAGAATCAAAACAAATCAAAACAAATCTAAACCTTCTAAAAACCCGCCAAAATATTTCAAAACCCGTCAAAACTAATCAAAACCTTCCGAATACCCATTAAAAAACATTCCAAATACCCGCATAAAGATTTTAAAACCCGCCAAAAGGAATCCAAATATTCCGAAACTGCCAACACAATAAAAACAACTCAAGAGAATACAAAACATTCTAAAACCCAACCAAAACATTCCGAAAACCCACCTAAACATCATAAAAACAAATCAAAACCAACCGAAACATTCCAAAAACCCGACAAAATAGTTTAGAACCCGCCAAAACTGATCAAAACATTCTGAAAAGATGCCAAAATACTAGAAAACCAGTCTGAAGTGATCGAAACTTTCAATAACTTGCCAAAACATCATCAAAACAAATGAAAGCAAACCAAAACATTCCAAATACCCGCCAAAAGATTTTAAAACCCGCCAAAAGGAATCCAAACATTCCAAAACCTGCCAAGACAATAAAAACAACACAAGAGAAAACAAAACATTCTAAAACACCACCAAAACATTCCGAAAACCCGCCAAAACATCATAAAAACAAATCAAAACCAACCAAAAAATAAGAGGAACACGGCAACATATTGGCAAGCAAGAGACGGAGAGTGCGGCACCTTCTAGGAGGCCAAGAAGGAAGCCGCACAACACCTGCACTGTGTCTGCAACTTTCAAACTGCTAGAAGCTAGTGGCTTGCCACTGGCCTGCCTCTTCAATTGCCATTAGCATTCCAATGGAAGCTATTCTTGGACAACTTTGCTCTGCTTGCTGCTAGTTCTGCCCCAGCCTACCATAGAGAACCTTGCTCTTCCCTTGAGGCTCTGAGATGCAAAGAACTTGTCAACTTCAAAGGGCGGGCCGGGCTACATCTACTCAGCTGCCACAGTTTCTCCTTGCTAGACCTAGTGGGAAAGCATTTTGCTGAGATGCAGAAGGCAAGAAACGCAGAATACGGAGAGGCGGAGCTGTCCCAAGTGCCGCTGCCAGGCGTCTTTCCGCAGAAGGAGCGCCCCGGAGCGCACCGCAACCGGCACCGTCATCTCTGTGCAAAAAGCCAAAATATTTTCAAACCCGCCAAAACTAATCCAAAAATATTTTCAAACCCGCCAAAATAGAAAACCGGACAGAAGTGATCAATACATTCGAAAAAACCTGACAAAACATGATCAAGCCCACCAAAGCTAATCCAAACACACCAAAACTGGGCTAAACAGAATCAAAACAAATCAAAACAAATCGAAACCTTCTAAAAACCCGCCAAAATATTTCAAAACCCGTCAAAACTAATCAAAACCTTCCGAATACCCATTAAAAAACATTCCAAATACCCGCATAAAGATTTTAAAACCCGCCAAAATAAATCCAAACATTCCAAAACTGCCAACACAATAAAAACAACTCAAGAGAATACAAAACATTCTAAAACCCAACCAAAACATTCCGAAAACCCACCTAAACATCATAAAAACAAATCAAAACCAACCAAAACATTCTGAAAACCCGCCAAAATGATTTAGACCCGCAAAACTCATCAAAACATTCTGAAAAGATGCCAAAACATTAGAAAACCAGCCTGAACTGATCAAAACATTCAAAAAACTTGGCAAAACATCATAAATACAAATCAAAACCAACCAAAACATTCCAAAAACCAGCCAAAATATTCTGAAATCCGGCCAAAACATCATAAAAACAAATCAAAACCAACCGAAACATTCCAAAACCCCGACAAAATAGTTTAGAACCCGCCAAAACTGATCAAAACATTCTGAAAAGATGCCAAAATACTAGAAAACCAGTCTGAAGTGATCGAAACTTTCAATAACTTGCCAAAACATCATCAAAACAAATGAAAGCAAACCAAAACATTCCAAATACCCGCCAAAAGATTTTAAAACCCGCCAAAAGGAATCCAAACATTCCAAAACCTGCCAAGACAATATAAACAACACAAGAGAAAACAAAACATTCTAAAACACCACCAAAACATTCCGAAAACCCGCCAAAACATCATCAAAACAATTCAAAACCAACCAAAAAATAAGAGGAACACGGCAACATATTGGCAAGCAAGAGACGGAGAACGCGGCACCTTCTAGGAGGCCAAGAAGGAAGCCGCACAACACCTGCACTGTGTCTGCAACTTTCAAACTGCTAGAAGCTAGTGGCTTGCCACTGGCCTGCCTCTTCAATTGCCATTAGCATTCCAATGGAAGCTATTCTTGGACAACTTTGCTCTGCTTGCTGCTAGTTCTGCCCCAGCCTACCATAGAGAACCTTGCTCTTGCCTTGAGGCTCTGAGATGCCAAGAACTTGTCAACTTCAAAGGGCGGGCCGGGCTACATCTACTCAGCTGCCACAGTTTCTCCTTGCTAGACCTAGTGGGAAAGCATTTTGCTGAGATGCAGAAGGCAAGAAACGCAGAATACGGAGACGCGGAGCTGTCCCAAGTGCCGCTGCCAGGCGTCTTTCCGCAGAAGGAGCGCCCCGGAGCGCACCGCAACCGGCACCGTCATCTCTGCGCAAAAAGCCAAAATATTTTCAAACCCGCCAAAACTAATCCAAAAATATTTTCAAACCCGCCAAAATAGAAAACCTGACGGAAGTGATCAATACATTCGAAAAAACCTGACAAAACATGATCAAGCCCACCAAAGCTAATCCAAACACACCAAAAACTGGGCTAAACAGAATCAAAACAAATCAAAACAAATCTAAACCTTCTAAAAACCCGCCAAAATATTTCAAAACCCGTCAAAACTAATCAAAACCTTCCGAATACCCATTAAAAAACATTCCAAATACCCGCATAAAGATTTTAAAACCCGCCAAAAGGAATCCAAATATTCCGAAACTGCCAACACAATAAAAACAACTCAAGAGAATACAAAACATTCTAAAACCCAACCAAAACATTCCGTAAACTCACCTAAACATCATAAAAACAAATCAAAACCAACCAAAACATTCTGAAAACCCGCCAAAATGATTTAGACCCGCAAAACTCATCAAAACATTCTGAAAAGATGCCAAAACATTAGAAAACCAGCCTGAACTGATCAAAACATTCAAAAAAATTGGCAAAACATCATAAAAACAAATCAAAACCAACCAAAACATTCCAAAAACCAGCCAAAATATTCCGAAATCCGGCCAAGACATCATAAAAACAAATCAAAACCAACCGAAACATTCCAAAAACCCGACAAAATAGTTTAGAACCCGCCAAAACTGATCAAAACATTCTGAAAAGATGCCAAAATACTAGAAAACCAGTCTGAAGTGATCGAAACTTTCAATAACTTGCCAAAACATAATCAAAACAAATGAAAGCAAACCAAAACATTCCAAATACCCGCCAAAATATTCCAAATACCGGCCAAAAGGAATCCAAACATTCCAAAACCTGCCAAGACAATATAAACAACACAAGAGAAAACAAAACATTCTAAAACACCACCAAAACATTCCGAAAACCCGCCAAAACATCATCAAAACAATTCAAAACCAACCAAAAAATAAGAGGAACACGGCAACATATTGGCAAGCAAGAGACGGAGAGTGCGGCACCTTCTAGGAGGCCAAGAAGGAAGCCGCACAACACCTGCACTGTGTCTGCAACTTTCAAACTGCTAGAAGCTAGTGGCTTGCCACTGGCCTGCCTCTTCAATTGCCATTAGCATTCCAATGGAAGCTATTCTTGGACAACTTTGCTCTGCTTGCTGCTAGTTCTGCCCCAGCCTAGCATAGAGAACCTTGCTCTTGCCTTGAGGCTCTGAGATGCCAAGAACTTGTCAACTTCAAAGGGCGGGCCGGGCTACATCTACTCAGCTGCCACAGTTTCTCCTTGCTAGACCTAGTGGGAAAGCATTTTGCTGAGATGCAGAAGGCAAGAAACGCAGAATACGGAGACGCGGAGCTGTCCCAAGTGCCGCTGCCAGGCGTCTTTCCGCAGAAGGAGCGCCCTGGAGCGCACCGCAACCGGCACCGTCATCTCTGCGCAAAAAGCCAAAATATTTTCAAACCCACCAAAACTAATCCAAAAATATTTTCAAACCCGCCAAAATAGAAAACCTGACAGAAGTGATCAATACATTCGAAAAAACCTGACAAAACATGATCAAGCCCACCAAAGCTAATCCAAACACACCAAAAACTGGGCTAAACAGAATCAAAACAAATCAAAACAAATCTAAACCTTCTAAAAACCCGCCAAAATATTTCAAAACCCGTCAAAACTAATCAAAACCTTCCGAATACCCATTAAAAAACACTCCAAATACCCGCCAAAAGATTTTAAAACCCGCCAAAATGAATCCAAACATTCCAAAACCTGCCAACACAATAAAAACAACACAAGAGAATACAAAACATTCTAAAACCCAACCAAAACATTCCGAAAACCCACCTAAACATCATAAAAACAAATCAAAACCAACCGAAACATTCCAAAAACCCGACAAAATGATTTAGAACCCGCCAAAACTGATCAAAACATTCTGAAAAGATGCCAAAATACTAGAAAACCAGTCAGAAGTGATCGAAACTTTCAATAACTTGCCAAAACATAATCAAAACAAATGAAAGCAAACCAAAACATTCCAAATACCCGCCAAAATATTTTAAAACCCGCCAAAAGGAATCCAAACATTCCAAAACCTGCCAAGACAATATAAACAACACAAGAGAAAACAAAACATTCTAAAACACCACCAAAACATTCCGAAAACCCGCCAAAACATCATCAAAACAATTCAAAACCAACCAAAAAATAAGAGGAACCCGGCAACATATTGGCAAGCAAGAGACGGAGAGTGCGGCACCTTCTAGGAGGCCAAGAAGGAAGCCGCACAACACCTGCACTGTGTCTGCAACTTTCAAACTGCTAGAAGCTAGTGGCTTGCCACTGGCCTGCCTCTTCAATTGCCATTAGCATTCCAATGGAAGCTATTCTTGGACAACTTTGCTCTGCTTGCTGCTAGTTCTGCCCCAGCCTACCATAGAGAACCTTGCTCTTCCCTTGAGGCTCTGAGATGCCAAGAACTTGTCAACTTCAAAGGGCGGGCCGGGCTACATCTACTCAGCTGCCACAGTTTCTCCTTGCTAGACCTAGTGGGAAAGCATTTTGCTGAGATGCAGAAGGCAAGAAACGCAGAATACGGAGACGCGGAGCTGTCCCAAGTGCCGCTGCCAGGCGTCTTTCCGCAGAAGGAGCGCCCCGGAGCGCACCGCAACCGGCACCGTCATCTCTGCGCAAAAAGCCAAAATATTTTCAAACCCGCCAAAACTAATCCAAAAATATTTTCAAACCCGCCAAAATAGAAAACCGGACGGAAGTGATCAATACATTCGAAAAAACCTGACAAAACATGATCAAGCCCACCAAAGCTAATCCAAACACACCAAAAACTGGGCTAAACAGAATCAAAACAAATCAAAACAAATCGAAACCTTCTAAAAACCCGCCAAAATATTTCAAAACCCGTCAAAACTAATCAAAACCTTCCGAATACCCATTAAAAAACACTCCAAATACCCGCCAAAAGATTTTAAAACCCGCCAAAAGGAATCCAAACATTCCAAAACCTGCCAACACAATAAAAACAACTCAAGAGAATACAAAACATTCTAAAACCCAACCAAAACATTCCGAAAACCCACCTAAACATCATAAAAACAAATCAAAACCAACCGAAACATTCTGAAAACCCGCCAAAATGATTTAGACCCGCAAAACTCATCAAAACATTCTGAAAAGATGCCAAAACATTAGAAAACCAGCCTGAACTGATCAAAACATTCAAAAAACTTGGCAAAACATCATAAAAACAAATCAAAACCAACCGAAACATTCCAAAAACCCGACAAAATAGTTTAGAACCCGCCAAAACTGATCAAAACATTCTGAAAAGATGCCAAAATACTAGAAAACCAGTCTGAAGTGATCGAAACTTTCAATAACTTGCCAAAACATAATCAAAACAAATGAAAGCAAACCAAAACATTCCAAATACCCGCCAAAATATTCCAAATACCGGCCAAAAGGAATCCAAACATTCCAAAACCTGCCAAGACAATATAAACAACACAAGAGAAAACAAAACATTCTAAAACACCACCAAAACATTCCGAAAACCCGCCAAAACATCATCAAAACAATTCAAAACCAACCAAAAAATAAGAGGAACACGGCAACATATTGGCAAGCAAGAGACGGAGAACGCGGCACCTTCTAGGAGGCCAAGAAGGAAGCCGCACAACACCTGCACTGTGTCTGCAACTTTCAAACTGCTAGAAGCTAGTGGCTTGCCACTGGCCTGCCTCTTCAATTGCCATTAGCATTCCAATGGAAGCTATTCTTGGACAACTTTGCTCTGCTTGCTGCTAGTTCTGCCCCAGCCTACCATAGAGAACCTTGCTCTTCCCTTGAGGCTCTGAGATGCCAAGAACTTGTCAACTTCAAAGGGCGGGCCGGGCTACATCTACTCAGCTGCCACAGTTTCTCCTTGCTAGACCTAGTGGGAAAGCATTTTGCTGAGATGCAGAAGGCAAGAAACGCACAATACGGAGACGCGGAGCTGTCCCAAGTGCCGCTGCCAGGCGTCTTTCCGCAGAAGGAGCGCCCCGGAGCGCACCGCAACCGGCACCGTCATCTCTGCGCAAAAAGCCAAAATATTTTCAAACCCGCCAAAACTAATCCAAAAATATTTTCAAACCCGCCAAAATATAAAACCTGACGGAAGTGATCAATACATTCGAAAAAACCTGACAAAACATGATCAAGCCCACCAAAGCTAATCCAAACACACCAAAACTGGGCTAAACAGAATCAAAACAAATCAAAACAAATCTAAACCTTCTAAAAACCCGCCAAAATATTTCAAAACCCGTCAAAACTAATCAAAACCTTCCGAATACCCATTAAAAAACATTCCAAATACCCGCCAAAAGATTTTAAAACCCGCCAAAAGGAATCCAAATATTCCAAAACTGCCAACACAATAAAAACAACTCAAGAGAATACAAAACATTCTAAAACCCAACCAAAACATTCCGAAAACCCACCTAAACATCATAAAAACAAATCAAAACCAACCAAAACATTCTGAAAACCCGCCAAAATGATTTAGACCCGCAAAACTCATCAAAACATTCTGAAAAGATGCCAAAACATTAGAAAACCAGCCTGAACTGATCAAAACATTCAAAAAAATTGGCAAAACATCATAAATACAAATCAAAACCAACCGAAACATTCCAAAAACCAGCCAAAATATTCTGAAATCCGGCCAAAACATCATAAAAACAAATCAAAACCAACCAAAACATTCCAAAAACCCAACAAAATAGTTTAGAACCCGCCAAAACTGATCAAAACATTCTGAAAAGATGCCAAAATACTAGAAAACCAGTCTGAAGTGATCGAAACTTTCAATAACTTGCCAAAACATAATCAAAACAAATGAAAGCAAACCAAAACATTCCAAATACCCGCCAAAATATTTTAAAACCCGCCAAAAGGAATCCAAACATTCCAAAACCTGCCAAGACAATATAAACAACACAAGAGAAAACAAAACATTCTAAAACACCACCAAAACATTCCGAAAACCCGCCAAAACATCATAAAAACAATTCAAAACCAACCAAAAAATAAGAGGAACACGGCAACATATTGGCAAGCAAGAGACGGAGAACGCGGCACCTTCTAGGAGGCCAAGAAGGAAGCCGCACAACACCTGCACTGTGTCTGCAACTTTCAAACTGCTAGAAGCTAGTGGCTTGCCACTGGCCTGCCTCTTCAATTGCCATTAGCATTCCAATGGAAGCTATTCTTGGACAACTTTGCTCTGCTTGCTGCTAGTTCTGCCCCAGCCTACCATAGAGAACCTTGCTCTTCCCTTGAGGCTCTGAGATGCCAAGAACTTGTCAACTTCAAAGGGCGGGCCGGGCTACATCTACTCAGCTGCCACAGTTTCTCCTTGCTAGACCTAGTGGGAAAGCATTTTGCTGAGATGCAGAAGGCAAGAAACGCAGAATACGGAGACGCGGAGCTGTCCCAAGTGCCGCTGCCAGGCGTCTTTCCGCAGAAGGAGCGCCCCGGAGCGCACCGCAACCGGCACCGTCATCTCTGCGCAAAGAGCCAAAATATTTTCAAACCCGCCAAAACTAATCCAAAAATATTTTCAAACCTGCCAAAATAGAAAACCTGACGGAAGTGATCAATACATTCGAAAAAACCTGACAAAACATGATCAAGCCCACCAAAGCTAATCCAAACACACCAAAACTGGGCTAAACAGAATCAAAACAAATCAAAACAAATCTAAACCTTCTAAAAACCCGCCAAAATATTTCAAAACCCGTCAAAACTAATCAAAACCTTCCGAATACCCATTAAAAAACATTCCAAATACCCGCATAAAGATTTTAAAACCCGCCAAAAGGAATCCAAATATTCCGAAACTGCCAACACAATAAAAACAACTCAAGAGAATACAAAACATTCTAAAACCCAACCAAAACATTCCGAAAACCCACCTAAACATCATAAAAACAAGTCAAAACCAACCGAAACATTCCAAAAACCCGACAAAATAGTTTAGAACCCGCCAAAACTGATCAAAACATTCTGAAAAGATGCCAAAATACTAGAAAACCAGTCTGAAGTGATCGAAACTTTCAATAACTTGCCAAAACATCATCAAAACAAATGAAAGCAAACCAAAACATTCCAAATACCCGCCAAAAGATTTTAAAACCCGCCAAAAGGAATGCAAACATTCCAAAACCTGCCAAGACAATAAAAACAACACAAGAGAAAACAAAACATTCTAAAACACCACCAAAACATTCCGAAAACCCGCCAAAACATCATAAAAACAAATCAAAACCAACCAAAAAATAAGAGGAACACGGCAACATATTGGCAAGCAAGAGACGGAGAGTGCGGCACCTTCTAGGAGGCCAAGAAGGAAGCCGCACAACACCTGCACTGTGTCTGCAACTTTCAAACTGCTAGAAGCTAGTGGCTTGCCACTGGCCTGCCTCTTCAATTGCCATTAGCATTCCAATGGAAGCTATTCTTGGACAACTTTGCTCTGCTTGCTGCTAGTTCTGCCCCAGCCTACCATAGAGAACCTTGCTCTTCCCTTGAGGCTCTGAGATGCAAAGAACTTGTCAACTTCAAAGGGCGGGCCGGGCTACATCTACTCAGCTGCCACAGTTTCTCCTTGCTAGACCTAGTGGGAAAGCATTTTGCTGAGATGCAGAAGGCAAGAAACGCAGAATACGGAGAGGCGGAGCTGTCCCAAGTGCCGCTGCCAGGCGTCTTTCCGCAGAAGGAGCGCCCCGGAGCGCACCGCAACCGGCACCGTCATCTCTGTGCAAAAAGCCAAAATATTTTCAAACCCGCCAAAACTAATCCAAAAATATTTTCAAACCCGCCAAAATAGAAAACCGGACAGAAGTGATCAATACATTCGAAAAAACCTGACAAAACATGATCAAGCCCACCAAAGCTAATCCAAACACACCAAAACTGGGCTAAACAGAATCAAAACAAATCAAAACAAATCGAAACCTTCTAAAAACCCGCCAAAATATTTCAAAACCCGTCAAAACTAATCAAAACCTTCCGAATACCCATTAAAAAACATTCCAAATACCCGCATAAAGATTTTAAAACCCGCCAAAATAAATCCAAACATTCCAAAACTGCCAACACAATAAAAACAACTCAAGAGAATACAAAACATTCTAAAACCCAACCAAAACATTCCGAAAACCCACCTAAACATCATAAAAACAAATCAAAACCAACCAAAACATTCTGAAAACCCGCCAAAATGATTTAGACCCGCAAAACTCATCAAAACATTCTGAAAAGATGCCAAAACATTAGAAAACCAGCCTGAACTGATCAAAACATTCAAAAAACTTGGCAAAACATCATAAATACAAATCAAAACCAACCAAAACATTCCAAAAACCAGCCAAAATATTCTGAAATCCGGCCAAAACATCATAAAAACAAATCAAAACCAACCGAAACATTCCAAAAACCCGACAAAATAGTTTAGAACCCGCCAAAACTGATCAAAACATTCTGAAAAGATGCCAAAATACTAGAAAACCAGTCAGAAGTGATCGAAACTTTCAATAACTTGCCAAAACATCATCAAAACAAATGAAAGCTAACCAAAACATTCCAAATACCCGCCAAAATATTTTAAAACCCGCCAAAAGGAATCCAAACATTCCAAAACCTGCCAAGACAATATAAACAACACAAGAGAAAACAAAACATTCTAAAACACCACCAAAACATTCCGAAAACCCGCCAAAACATCATAAAAACAATTCAAAACCAACCAAAAAATAAGAGGAACACGGCAACATATTGGCAAGCAAGAGACGGAGAACGCGGCACCTTCTAGGAGGCCAAGAAGGAAGCCGCACAACACCTGCACTGTGTCTGCAACTTTCAAACTGCTAGAAGCTAGTGGCTTGCCACTGGCCTGCCTCTTCAATTGCCATTAGCATTCCAATGGAAGCTATTCTTGGACAACTTTGCTCTGCTTGCTGCTAGTTCTGCCCCAGCCTACCATAGAGAACCTTGCTCTTGCCTTGAGGCTCTGAGATGCCAAGAACTTGTCAACTTCAAAGGGCGGGCCGGGCTACATCTACTCAGCTGCCACAGTTTCTCCTTGCTAGACCTAGTGGGAAAGCATTTTGCTGAGATGCAGAAGGCAAGAAACGCAGAATACGGAGACGCGGAGCTGTCCCAAGTGCCGCTGCCAGGCGTCTTTCCGCAGAAGGAGCGCCCCGGAGCGCACCGCAACCGGCACCGTCATCTCTGCGCAAAAAGCCAAAATATTTTCAAACCCGCCAAAACTAATCCAAAAATATTTTCAAACCCGCCAAAATAGAAAACCGGACGGAAGTGATCAATACATTCGAAAAAACCTGACAAAACATGATCAAGCCCACCAAAGCTAATCCAAACACACCAAAACTGGGCTAAACAGAATCAAAACAAATCAAAACAAATCTAAACCTTCTAAAAACCCGCCAAAATATTTCAAAACCCGTCAAAACTAATCAAAACCTTCCGAATACCCATTAAAAAACATTCCAAATACCCGCATAAAGATTTTAAAACCCGCCAAAAGGAATCCAAATATTCCGAAACTGCCAACACAATAAAAACAACTCAAGAGAATACAAAACATTCTAAAACCCAACCAAAACATTCCGTAAACTCACCTAAACATCATAAAAACAAATCAAAACCAACCAAAACATTCTGAAAACCCGCCAAAATGATTTAGACCCGCAAAACTCATCAAAACATTCTGAAAAGATGCCAAAACATTAGAAAACCAGCCTGAACTGATCAAAACATTCAAAAAAATTGGCAAAACATCATAAAAACAAATCAAAACCAACCAAAACATTCCAAAAACCCGACAAAATAGTTTAGAACCCGCCAAAACTGATCAAAACATTCTGAAAAGATGCCAAAATACTAGAAAACCAGTCTGAAGTGATCGAAACTTTCAATAACTTGCCAAAACATCATCAAAACAAATGAAAGCAAACCAAAACATTCCAAATACCCGCCAAAATATTCCAAATACCGGCCAAAAGGAATCCAAACATTCCAAAACCTGCCAAGACAATATAAACAACACAAGAGAAAACAAAACATTCTAAAACACCACCAAAACATTCCGAAAACCCGCCAAAACATCATCAAAACAATTCAAAACCAACCAAAAAATAAGAGGAACACGGCAACATATTGGCAAGCAAGAGACGGAGAGTGCGGCACCTTCTAGGAGGCCAAGAAGGAAGCCGCACAACACCTGCACTGTGTCTGCAACTTTCAAACTGCTAGAAGCTAGTGGCTTGCCACTGGCCTGCCTCTTCAATTGCCATTAGCATTCCAATGGAAGCTATTCTTGGACAACTTTGCTCTGCTTGCTGCTAGTTCTGCCCCAGCCTACCATAGAGAACCTTGCTCTTGCCTTGAGGCTCTGAGATGCCAAGAACTTGTCTATTTCAAAGGGCGGGCCGGGCTACATCTACTCAGCTGCCACAGTTTCTCCTTGCTAGACCTAGTGGGAAAGCATTTTGCTGAGATGCAGAAGGCAAGAAACGCAGAATACGGAGACGCGGAGCTGTCCCAAGTGCCGCTGCCAGGCGTCTTTCCGCAGAAGGAGCGCCCTGGAGCGCACCGCAACCGGCACCGTCATCTCTGCGCAAAAAGCCAAAATATTTTCAAACCCACCAAAACTAATCCAAAAATATTTTCAAACCCGCCAAAATAGAAAACCTGACAGAAGTGATCAATACATTCGAAAAAACCTGACAAAACATGATCAAGCCCACCAAAGCTAATCCAAACACACCAAAAACTGGGCTAAACAGAATCAAAACAAATCAAAACAAATCTAAACCTTCTAAAAACCCGCCAAAATATTTCAAAACCCGTCAAAACTAATCAAAACCTTCCGAATACCCATTAAAAAACATTCCAAATACCCGCCAAAAGATTTTAAAACCCGCCAAAAGGAATCCAAACATTCCAAAACCTGCCAACACAATAAAAACAACTCAAGAGAATACAAAACATTCTAAAACCCAACCAAAACATTCCGAAAACCCACCTAAACATCATAAAAACAAATCAAAACCAACCGAAACATTCCAAAAACCCGACAAAATAGTTTAGAACCCGCCAAAACTGATCAAAACATTCTGAAAAGATGCCAAAATACTAGAAAACCAGTCTGAAGTGATCGAAACTTTCAATAACTTGCCAAAACATCATCAAAACAAATGAAAGCAAACCAAAACATTCCAAATACCCGCCAAAATATTTTAAAACCCGCCAAAAGGAATGCAAACATTCCAAAACCTGCCAAGACAATAAAAACAACACAAGAGAAAACAAAACATTCTAAAACACCACCAAAACACTCCGAAAACCCGCCAAAACATCATAAAAACAAATCAAAACCAACCAAAAAATAAGAGGAACACGGCAACATATTGGCAAGCAAGAGACGGAGAGTGCGGCACCTTCTAGGAGGCCAAGAAGGAAGCCGCACAACACCTGCACTGTGTCTGCAACTTTCAAACTGCTAGAAGCTAGTGGCTTGCCACTGGCCTGCCTCTTCAATTGCCATTAGCATTCCAATGGAAGCTATTCTTGGACAACTTTGCTCTGCTTGCTGCTAGTTCTGCCCCAGCCTACCATAGAGAACCTTGCTCTTGCCTTGAGGCTCTGAGATGCAAAGAACTTGTCAACTTCAAAGGGCGGGCCGGGCTACATCTACTCAGCTGCCACAGTTTCTCCTTGCTAGACCTAGTGGGAAAGCATTTTGCTGAGATGCAGAAGGCAAGAAACGCAGAATACGGAGAGGCGGAGCTGTCCCAAGTGCCGCTGCCAGGCGTCTTTCCGCAGAAGGAGCGCCCCGGAGCGCACCGCAACCGGCACCGTCATCTCTGTGCAAAAAGCCAAAATATTTTCAAACCCGCCAAAACTAATCCAAAAATATTTTCAAACCCGCCAAAATAGAAAACCGGACAGAAGTGATCAATACATTCGAAAAAACCTGACAAAACATGATCAAGCCCACCAAAGCTAATCCAAACACACCAAAACTGGGCTAAACAGAATCAAAACAAATCAAAACAAATCGAAACCTTCTAAAACCCGCCAAAATATTTCAAAACCCGTCAAAACTAATCAAAACCTTCCGAATACCCATTAAAAAACATTCCAAATACCCGCATAAAGATTTTAAAACCCGCCAAAATAAATCCAAACATTCCAAAACTGCCAACACAATAAAAACAACTCAAGAGAATACAAAACATTCTAAAACCCAACCAAAACATTCCGAAAACCCACCTAAACATCATAAAAACAAATCAAAACCAACCAAAACATTCTGAAAACCCGCCAAAATGATTTAGACCCGCAAAACTCATCAAAACATTCTGAAAAGATGCCAAAACATTAGAAAACCAGCCTGAACTGATCAAAACATTCAAAAAACTTGGCAAAACATCATAAATACAAATCAAAACCAACCAAAACATTCCAAAAACCAGCCAAAATATTCTGAAATCCGGCCAAAACATCATAAAAACAAATCAAAACCAACCGAAACATTCCAAAAACCCGACAAAATAGTTTAGAACCCGCCAAAACTGATCAAAACATTCTGAAAAGATGCCAAAATACTAGAAAACCAGTCTGAAGTGATCGAAACTTTCAATAACTTGCCAAAACATCATCAAAACAAATGAAAGCAAACCAAAACATTCCAAATACCCGCCAAAATATTTTAAAACCCGCCAAAAGGAATCCAAACATTCCAAAACCTGCCAAGACAATATAAACAACACAAGAGAAAACAAAACATTCTAAAACACCACCAAAACATTCCGAAAACCCGCCAAAACATCATCAAAACAATTCAAAACCAACCAAAAAATAAGAGGAACACGGCAACATATTGGCAAGCAAGAGACGGAGAGTGCGGCACCTTCTAGGAGGCCAAGAAGGAAGCCGCACAACACCTGCACTGTGTCTGCAACTTTCAAACTGCTAGAAGCTAGTGGCTTGCCACTGGCCTGCCTCTTCAATTGCCATTAGCATTCCAATGGAAGCTATTCTTGGACAACTTTGCTCTGCTTGCTGCTAGTTCTGCCCCAGCCTACCATAGAGAACCTTGCTCTTGCCTTGAGGCTCTGAGATGCCAAGAACTTGTCTATTTCAAAGGGCGGGCCGGGCTACATCTACTCAGCTGCCACAGTTTCTCCTTGCTAGACCTAGTGGGAAAGCATTTTGCTGAGATGCAGAAGGCAAGAAACGCAGAATACGGAGACGCGGAGCTGTCCCAAGTGCCGCTGCCAGGCGTCTTTCCGCAGAAGGAGCGCCCCGGAGCGCACCGCAACCGGCACCGTCATCTCTGCGCAAAAAGCCAAAATATTTTCAAACCCACCAAAACTAATCCAAAAATATTTTCAAACCCGCCAAAATAGAAAACCTGACAGAAGTGATCAATACATTCGAAAAAACCTGACAAAACATGATCAAGCCCACCAAAGCTAATCCAAACACACCAAAAACTGGGCTAAACAGAATCAAAACAAATCAAAACAAATCTAAACCTTCTAAAAACCCGCCAAAATATTTCAAAACCCGTCAAAACTAATCAAAACCTTCCGAATACCCATTAAAAAACATTCCAAATACCCGCCAAAAGATTTTAAAACCCGCCAAAATGAATCCAAACATTCCAAAACCTGCCAACACAATAAAAACAACTCAAGAGAATACAAAACATTCTAAAACCCAACCAAAACATTCCGAAAACCCACCTAAACATCATAAAAACAAATCAAAACCAACCGAAACATTCCAAAAACCCGACAAAATAGTTTAGAACCCGCCAAAACTGATCAAAACATTCTGAAAAGATGCCAAAATACTAGAAAACCAGTCTGAAGTGATCGAAACTTTCAATAACTTGCCAAAACATCATCAAAACAAATGAAAGCAAACCAAAACATTCCAAATACCCGCCAAAATATTTTAAAACCCGCCAAAAGGAATGCAAACATTCCAAAACCTGCCAAGACAATAAAAACAACACAAGAGAAAACAAAACATTCTAAAACACCACCAAAACACTCCGAAAACCCGCCAAAACATCATAAAAACAAATCAAAACCAACCAAAAAATAAGAGGAACACGGCAACATATTGGCAAGCAAGAGACGGAGAGTGCGGCACCTTCTAGGAGGCCAAGAAGGAAGCCGCACAACACCTGCACTGTGTCTGCAACTTTCAAACTGCTAGAAGCTAGTGGCTTGCCACTGGCCTGCCTCTTCAATTGCCATTAGCATTCCAATGGAAGCTATTCTTGGACAACTTTGCTCTGCTTGCTGCTAGTTCTGCCCCAGCCTACCATAGAGAACCTTGCTCTTGCCTTGAGGCTCTGAGATGCAAAGAACTTGTCAACTTCAAAGGGCGGGCCGGGCTACATCTACTCAGCTGCCACAGTTTCTCCTTGCTAGACCTAGTGGGAAAGCATTTTGCTGAGATGCAGAAGGCAAGAAACGCAGAATACGGAGAGGCGGAGCTGTCCCAAGTGCCGCTGCCAGGCGTCTTTCCGCAGAAGGAGCGCCCCGGAGCGCACCGCAACCGGCACCGTCATCTCTGTGCAAAAAGCCAAAATATTTTCAAACCCGCCAAAACTAATCCAAAAATATTTTCAAACCCGCCAAAATAGAAAACCGGACAGAAGTGATCAATACATTCGAAAAAACCTGACAAAACATGATAAAGCCCACCAAAGCTAATCCAAACACACCAAAACTGGGCTAAACAGAATCAAAACAAATCAAAACAAATCGAAACCTTCTAAAAACCCGCCAAAATATTTCAAAACCCGTCAAAACTAATCAAAACCTTCCGAATACCCATTAAAAAACACTCCAAATACCCGCCAAAAGATTTTAAAACCCGCCAAAAGGAATCCAAACATTCCAAAACCTGCCAACACAATAAAAACAACTCAAGAGAATACAAAACATTCTAAAACCCAACCAAAACATTCCGAAAACCCACCTAAACATCATAAAAACAAATCAAAACCAACCGAAACATTCTGAAAACCCGCCAAAATGATCTAGACCCGCAAAACTCATCAAAACATTCTGAAAAGATGCCAAAACATTAGAAAACCAGCCTGAACTGATCAAAACATTCAAAAAACTTGGCAAAACATCATAAAAACAAATCAAAACCAACCGAAACATTCCAAAAACCAGCCAAAATATTCCGAAATCCGGCCAAAACATCATAAAAACAAATCAAAACCAACCGAAACATTCCAAAAACCCGACAAAATAGTTTAGAACCCGCCAAAACTGATCAAAACATTCTGAAAAGATGCCAAAATACTAGAAAACCAGTCTGAAGTGATCGAAACTTTCAATAACTTGCCAAAACATCATCAAAACAAATGAAAGCAAACCAAAACATTCCAAATACCCGCCAAAATATTTTAAAACCCGCCAAAAGGAATGCAAACATTCCAAAACCTGCCAAGACAATAAAAACAACACAAGAGAAAACAAAACATTCTAAAACACCACCAAAACACTCCGAAAACCCGCCAAAACATCATAAAAACAAATCAAAACCAACCAAAAAATAAGAGGAACACGGCAACATATTGGCAAGCAAGAGACGGAGAGTGCGGCACCTTCTAGGAGGCCAAGAAGGAAGCCGCACAACACCTGCACTGTGTCTGCAACTTTCAAACTGCTAGAAGCTAGTGGCTTGCCACTGGCCTGCCTCTTCAATTGCCATTAGCATTCCAATGGAAGCTATTCTTGGACAACTTTGCTCTGCTTGCTGCTAGTTCTGCCCCAGCCTACCATAGAGAACCTTGCTCTTGCCTTGAGGCTCTGAGATGCAAAGAACTTGTCAACTTCAAAGGGCAGGCCGGGCTACATCTACTCAGCTGCCACAGTTTCTCCTTGCTAGACCTCGTGGGAAAGCATTTTGCTGAGATGCAGAAGGCAAGAAACGCACAATACGGAGAGGCGGAGCTGTCCCAAGTGCCGCTGCCAGGCGTCTTTCCGCAGAAGGAGCGCCCCGGAGCGCACCGCAACCGGCACCGTCATCTCTGTGCAAAAAGCCAAAATATTTTCAAACCCGCCAAAACTAATCCAAAAATATTTTCAAACCCGCCAAAATAGAAAACCGGACAGAAGTGATCAATACATTCAAAAAACCTGACAAAACATGATCAAGCCCACCAAAGCTAATCCAAACACACCAAAACTGGGCTAAACAGAATCAAAACAAATCAAAACAAATCGAAACCTTCTAAAAACCCGCCAAAATATTTCAAAACCCGTCAAAACTAATCAAAACCTTCCGAATACCCATTAAAAAACATTCCAAATACCCGCATAAAGATTTTAAAACCCGCCAAAATAAATCCAAACATTCCAAAACTGCCAACACAATAAAAACAACTCAAGAGAATACAAAACATTCTAAAACCCAACCAAAACATTCCGAAAACCCACCTAAACATCATAAAAACAAATCAAAACCAACCAAAACATTCTGAAAACCCGCCAAAATGATTTAGACCCGCAAAACTCATCAAAACATTCTGAAAAGATGCCAAAACATTAGAAAACCAGCCTGAACTGATCAAAACATTCAAAAAACTTGGCAAAACATCATAAATACAAATCAAAACCAACCAAAACATTCCAAAAACCAGCCAAAATATTCTGAAATCCGGCCAAAACATCATAAAAACAAATCAAAACCAACCGAAACATTCCAAAAACCCGACAAAATAGTTTAGAACCCGCCAAAACTGATCAAAACATTCTGAAAAGATGCCAAAATACTAGAAAACCAGTCTGAAGTGATCGAAACTTTCAATAACTTGCCAAAACATCATCAAAACAAATGAAAGCAAACCAAAACATTCCAAATACCCGCCAAAATATTTTAAAACCCGCCAAAAGGAATCCAAACATTCCAAAACCTGCCAAGACAATATAAACAACACAAGAGAAAACAAAACATTCTAAAACACCACCAAAACATTCCGAAAACCCGCCAAAACATCATCAAAACAATTCAAAACCAACCAAAAAATAAGAGGAACACGGCAACATATTGGCAAGCAAGAGACGGAGAGTGCGGCACCTTCTAGGAGGCCAAGAAGGAAGCCGCACAACACCTGCACTGTGTCTGCAACTTTCAAACTGCTAGAAGCTAGTGGCTTGCCACTGGCCTGCCTCTTCAATTGCCATTAGCATTCCAATGGAAGCTATTCTTGGACAACTTTGCTCTGCTTGCTGCTAGTTCTGCCCCAGCCTACCATAGAGAACCTTGCTCTTGCCTTGAGGCTCTGAGATGCAAAGAACTTGTCAACTTCAAAGGGCGGGCCGGGCTACATCTACTCAGCTGCCACAGTTTCTCCTTGCTAGACCTAGTGGGAAAGCATTTTGCTGAGATGCAGAAGGCAAGAAACGCAGAATACGGAGAGGCGGAGCTGTCCCAAGTGCCGCTGCCAGGCGTCTTTCCGCAGAAGGAGCGCCCCGGAGCGCACCGCAACCGGCACCGTCATCTCTGTGCAAAAAGCCAAAATATTTTCAAACCCGCCAAAACTAATCCAAAAATATTTTCAAACCCGCCAAAATAGAAAACCGGACAGAAGTGATCAATACATTCGAAAAAACCTGACAAAACATGATCAAGCCCACCAAAGCTAATCCAAACACACCAAAACTGGGCTAAACAGAATCAAAACAAATCAAAACAAATCGAAACCTTCTAAAAACCCGCCAAAATATTTCAAAACCCGTCAAAACTAATCAAAACCTTCCGAATACCCATTAAAAAACATTCCAAATACCCGCATAAAGATTTTAAAACCCGCCAAAATAAATCCAAACATTCCAAAACTGCCAACACAATAAAAACAACTCAAGAGAATACAAAACATTCTAAAACCCAACCAAAACATTCCGAAAACCCACCTAAACATCATAAAAACAAATCAAAACCAACCAAAACATTCTGAAAACCCGCCAAAATGATTTAGACCCGCAAAACTCATCAAAACATTCTGAAAAGATGCCAAAACATTAGAAAACCAGCCTGAACTGATCAAAACATTCAAAAAACTTGGCAAAACATCATAAATACAAATCAAAACCAACCAAAACATTCCAAAAACCAGCCAAAATATTCTGAAATCCGGCCAAAACATCATAAAAACAAATCAAAACCAACCGAAACATTCCAAAAACCCGACAAAATAGTTTAGAACCCGCCAAAACTGATCAAAACATTCTGAAAAGATGCCAAAATACTAGAAAACCAGTCTGAAGTGATCGAAACTTTCAATAACTTGCCAAAACATCATCAAAACAAATGAAAGCAAACCAAAACATTCCAAATACCCGCCAAAAGATTTTAAAACCCACCAAAAGGAATCCAAACATTCCAAAACCTGCCAAGACAATATAAACAACACAAGAGAAAACAAAACATTCTAAAACACCACCAAAACATTCCGAAAACCCGCCAAAACATCATCAAAACAATTCAAAACCAACCAAAAAATAAGAGGAACACGGCAACATATTGGCAAGCAAGAGACGGAGAGTGCGGCACCTTCTAGGAGGCCAAGAAGGAAGCCGCACAACACCTGCACTGTGTCTGCAACTTTCAAACTGCTAGAAGCTAGTGGCTTGCCACTGGCCTGCCTCTTCAATTGCCATTAGCATTCCAATGGAAGCTATTCTTGGACAACTTTGCTCTGCTTGCTGCTAGTTCTGCCCCAGCCTACCATAGAGAACCTTGCTCTTGCCTTGAGGCTCTGAGATGCCAAGAACTTGTCTATTTCAAAGGGCGGGCCGGGCTACATCTACTCAGCTGCCACAGTTTCTCCTTGCTAGACCTAGTGGGAAAGCATTTTGCTGAGATGCAGAAGGCAAGAAACGCAGAATACGGAGAGGCGGAGCTGTCCCAAGTGCCGCTGCCAGGCGTCTTTCCGCAGAAGGAGCGCCCTGGAGCGCACCGCAACCGGCACCGTCATCTCTGCGCAAAAAGCCAAAATATTTTCAAACCCACCAAAACTAATCCAAAAATATTTTCAAACCCGCCAAAATAGAAAACCTGACAGAAGTGATCAATACATTCGAAAAAACCTGACAAAACATGATAAAGCCCACCAAAGCTAATCCAAACACACCAAAAACTGGGCTAAACAGAATCAAAACAAATCAAAACAAATCTAAACCTTCTAAAAACCCGCCAAAATATTTCAAAACCCGTCAAAACTAATCAAAACCTTCCGAATACCCATTAAAAAACATTCCAAATACCCGCCAAAAGATTTTAAAACCCGCCAAAATGAATCCAAACATTCCAAAACCTGCCAACACAATAAAAACAACTCAAGAGAATACAAAACATTCTAAAACCCAACCAAAACATTCCGAAAACCCACCTAAACATCATAAAAACAAATCAAAACCAACCGAAACATTCCAAAAACCCGACAAAATAGTTTAGAACCCGCCAAAACTGATCAAAACATTCTGAAAAGATGCCAAAATACTAGAAAACCAGTCTGAAGTGATCGAAACTTTCAATAACTTGCCAAAACATCATCAAAACAAATGAAAGCAAACCAAAACATTCCAAATACCCGCCAAAATATTTTAAAACCCGCCAAAAGGAATCCAAACATTCCAAAACCTGCCAAGACAATAAAAACAACACAAGAGAAAACAAAACATTCTAAAACACCACCAAAACATTCCGAAAACCCGCCAAAACATCATAAAAACAAATCAAAACCAACCAAAAAATAAGAGGAACACGGCAACATATTGGCAAGCAAGAGACGGAGAGTGCGGCACCTTCTAGGAGGCCAAGAAGGAAGCCGCACAACACCTGCACTGTGTCTGCAACTTTCAAACTGCTAGAAGCTAGTGGCTTGCCACTGGCCTGCCTCTTCAATTGCCATTAGCATTCCAATGGAAGCTATTCTTGGACAACTTTGCTCTGCTTGCTGCTAGTTCTGCCCCAGCCTACCATAGAGAACCTTGCTCTTGCCTTGAGGCTCTGAGATGCCAAGAACTTGTCAACTTCAAAGGGCGGGCCGGGCTACATCTACTCAGCTGCCACAGTTTCTCCTTGCTAGACATAGTGGGAAAGCATTTTGCTGAGATGCAGAAGGCAAGAAACGCACAATACGGAGACGCGGAGCTGTCCCAAGTGCCGCTGCCAGGCGTCTTTCCGCAGAAGGAGCGCCCCGGAGCGCACCGCAACCGGCACCATCATCTCTGCGCAAAAAGCCAAAATATTTTCAAACCCGCCAAAACTAATCCAAAAATATTTTCAAACCCGCCAAAATAGAAAACCGGACAGAAGTGATCAATACATTCGAAAAAACCTGACAAAACATGATCAAGCCCACCAAAGCTAATCCAAACACACCAAAACTGGGCTAAACAGAATCAAAACAAATCAAAACAAATCTAAACCTTCTAAAAACCCGCCAAAATATTTCAAAACCCGTCAAAACTAATCAAAACCTTCCGAATACCCATTAAAAAACATTCCAAATACCCGCATAAAGATTTTAAAACCCGCCAAAATAAATCCAAACATTCCGAAACTGCCAACACAATAAAAACAACTCAAGAGAATACAAAACATTCTAAAACCCAACCAAAACATTCCGAAAACCCACCTAAACATCATAAAAACAAGTCAAAACCAACCAAAACATTCCAAAAACCCGACAAAATAGTTTAGAACCCGCCAAAACTGATCAAAACATTCTGAAAAGATGCCAAAATACTAGAAAACCAGTCTGAAGTGATCGAAACTTTCAATAACTTGCCAAAACATCATCAAAACAAATGAAAGCAAACCAAAACATTCCAAATACCCGCCAAAATATTTTAAAACCCGCCAAAAGGAATGCAAACATTCCAAAACCTGCCAAGACAATAAAAACAACACAAGAGAAAACAAAACATTCTAAAACACCACCAAAACATTCCGAAAACCCGCCAAAACATCATAAAAACAAATCAAAACCAACCAAAAAATAAGAGGAACACGGCAACATATTGGCAAGCAAGAGACGGAGAGTGCGGCACCTTCTAGGAGGCCAAGAAGGAAGCCGCACAACACCTGCACTGTGTCTGCAACTTTCAAACTGCTAGAAGCTAGTGGCTTGCCACTGGCCTGCCTCTTCAATTGCCATTAGCATTCCAATGGAAGCTATTCTTGGACAACTTTGCTCTGCTTGCTGCTAGTTCTGCCCCAGCCTACCATAGAGAACCTTGCTCTTGCCTTGAGGCTCTGAGATGCCAAGAACTTGTCAACTTCAAAGGGCGGGCCGGGCTACATCTACTCAGCTGCCACAGTTTCTCCTTGCTAGACCTAGTGGGAAAGCATTTTGCTGAGATGCAGAAGGCAAGAAACGCAGAATACGGAGAGGCGGAGCTGTCCCAAGTGCCGCTGCCAGGCGTCTTTCCGCAGAAGGAGCGCCCCGGAGCGCACCGCAACCGGCACCATCATCTCTGCGCAAAAAGCCAAAATATTTTCAAACCCGCCAAAACTAATCCAAAAATATTTTCAAACCCGCCAAAATAGAAAACCGGACAGAAGTGATCAATACATTCGAAAAAACCTGACAAAACATGATCAAGCCCACCAAAGCTAATCCAAACACACCAAAACTGGGCTAAACAGAATCAAAACAAATCAAAACAAATCTAAACCTTCTAAAAACCGGCCAAAATATTTCAAAACCCGTCAAAACTAATCAAAACCTTCCGAATACCCATTAAAAAACATTCCAAATACCCGCATAAAGATTTTAAAACCCGCCAAAATAAATCCAAACATTCCGAAACTGCCAACACAATAAAAATAACTCAAGAGAATACAAAACATTCTAAAACCCAACCAAAACATTCCGAAAACCCACCTAAACATCATAAAAACAAGTCAAAACCAACCAAAACATTCCAAAAACCCGACAAAATAGTTTAGAACCCGCCAAAACTGATCAAAACATTCTGAAAAGATGCCAAAATACTAGAAAACCAGTCTGAAGTGATCGAAACTTTCAATAACTTGCCAAAACATCATCAAAACAAATGAAAGCAAACCAAAACATTCCAAATACCCGCCAAAATATTTTAAAACCCGCCAAAAGGAATGCAAACATTCCAAAACCTGCCAAGACAATAAAAACAACACAAGAGAAAACAAAACATTCTAAAACACCACCAAAACACTCCGAAAACCCGCCAAAACATCATAAAAACAAATCAAAACCAACCAAAAAATAAGAGGAACACGGCAACATATTGGCAAGCAAGAGACGGAGAGTGCGGCACCTTCTAGGAGGCCAAGAAGGAAGCCGCACAACACCTGCACTGTGTCTGCAACTTTCAAACTGCTAGAAGCTAGTGGCTTGCCACTGGCCTGCCTCTTCAATTGCCATTAGCATTCCAATGGAAGCTATTCTTGGACAACTTTGCTCTGCTTGCTGCTAGTTCTGCCCCAGCCTACCATAGAGAACCTTGCTCTTGCCTTGAGGCTCTGAGATGCAAAGAACTTGTCAACTTCAAAGGGCGGGCCGGGCTACATCTACTCAGCTGCCACAGTTTCTCCTTGCTAGACCTAGTGGGAAAGCATTTTGCTGAGATGCAGAAGGCAAGAAACGCACAATACGGAGAGGCGGAGCTGTCCCAAGTGCCGCTGCCAGGCGTCTTTCCGCAGAAGGAGCGCCCCGGAGCGCACCGCAACCGGCACCGTCATCTCTGTGCAAAAAGCCAAAATATTTTCAAACCCGCCAAAACTAATCCAAAAATATTTTCAAACCCGCCAAAATAGAAAACCGGACAGAAGTGATCAATACATTCAAAAAACCTGACAAAACATGATCAAGCCCACCAAAGCTAATCCAAACACACCAAAACTGGGCTAAACAGAATCAAAACAAATCAAAACAAATCGAAACCTTCTAAAAACCCGCCAAAATATTTCAAAACCCGTCAAAACTAATCAAAACCTTCCGAATACCCATTAAAAAACATTCCAAATACCCGCATAAAGATTTTAAAACCCGCCAAAATAAATCCAAACATTCCAAAACTGCCAACACAATAAAAACAACTCAAGAGAATACAAAACATTCTAAAACCCAACCAAAACATTCCGAAAACCCACCTAAACATCATAAAAACAAATCAAAACCAACCAAAACATTCTGAAAACCCGCCAAAATGATTTAGACCCGCAAAACTCATCAAAACATTCTGAAAAGATGCCAAAACATTAGAAAACCAGCCTGAACTGATCAAAACATTCAAAAAACTTGGCAAAACATCATAAATACAAATCAAAACCAACCAAAACATTCCAAAAACCAGCCAAAATATTCTGAAATCCGGCCAAAACATCATAAAAACAAATCAAAACCAACCGAAACATTCCAAAAACCCGACAAAATAGTTTAGAACCCGCCAAAACTGATCAAAACGTTCTGAAAAGATGCCAAAATACTAGAAAACCAGTCTGAAGTGATCGAAACTTTCAATAACTTGCCAAAACATCATCAAAACAAATGAAAGCAAACCAAAACATTCCAAATACCCGCCAAAATATTTTAAAACCCGCCAAAAGGAATCCAAACATTCCAAAACCTGCCAAGACAATATAAACAACACAAGAGAAAACAAAACATTCTAAAACACCACCAAAACATTCCGAAAACCCGCCAAAACATCATCAAAACAATTCAAAACCAACCAAAAAATAAGAGGAACACGGCAACATATTGGCAAGCAAGAGACGGAGAACGCGGCACCTTCTAGGAGGCCAAGAAGGAAGCCGCACAACACCTGCACTGTGTCTGCAACTTTCAAACTGCTAGAAGCTAGTGGCTTGCCACTGGCCTGCCTCTTCAATTGCCATTAGCATTCCAATGGAAGCTATTCTTGGACAACTTTGCTCTGCTTGCTGCTAGTTCTGCCCCAGCCTACCATAGAGAACCTTGCTCTTGCCTTGAGGCTCTGAGATGCCAAGAACTTGTCAACTTCAAAGGGCGGGCCGGGCTACATCTACTCAGCTGCCACAGTTTCTCCTTGCTAGACCTAGTGGGAAAGCATTTTGCTGAGATGCAGAAGGCAAGAAACGCAGAATACGGAGATGCGGAGCTGTCCCAAGTGCCGCTGCCAGGCGTCTTTCCGCAGAAGGAGCGCCCCGGAGCGCACCGCAACCGGCACCGTCATCTCTGCGCAAAAAGCCAAAATATTTTCAAACCCGCCAAAACTAATCCAAAAATATTTTCAAACCCGCCAAAATAGAAAACCTGACGGAAGTGATCAATACATTCGAAAAAACCTGACAAAACATGATCAAGCCCACCAAAGCTAATCCAAACACACCAAAAACTGGGCTAAACAGAATCAAAACAAATCAAAACAAATCTAAACCTTCTAAAAACCCGCCAAAATATTTCAAAACCCGTCAAAACTAATCAAAACCTTCCGAATACCCATTAAAAAACATTCCAAATACCCGCATAAAGATTTTAAAACCCGCCAAAAGGAATCCAAATATTCCGAAACTGCCAACACAATAAAAACAACTCAAGAGAATACAAAACATTCTAAAACCCAACCAAAACATTCCGAAAACCCACCTAAACATCATAAAAACAAATCAAAACCAACCAAAACATTCTGAAAACCCGCCAAAATGATTTAGACCCGCAAAACTCATCAAAACATTCTGAAAAGATGCCAAAACATTAGAAAACCAGCCTGAACTGATCAAAACATTCAAAAAAATTGGCAAAACATCATAAAAACAAATCAAAACCAACCAAAACATTCCAAAAACCAGCCAAAATAATCCGAAATCCGGCCAAAACATCATAAAAACAAATCAAAACCAACCGAAACATTCCAAAAACCCGACAAAATAGTTTAGAACCCGCCAAAACTGATCAAAACATTCTGAAAAGATGCCAAAATACTAGAAAACCAGTCTGAAGTGATCGAAACTTTCAATAACTTGCCAAAACATCATCAAAACAAATGAAAGCAAACCAAAACATTCCAAATACCCGCCAAAATATTCCAAATACCGGCCAAAAGGAATCCAAACATTCCAAAACCTGCCAAGACAATATAAACAACACAAGAAAAAACAAAACATTCTAAAACACCACCAAAACATTCCGAAAACCCGCCAAAACATCATCAAAACAATTCAAAACCAACCAAAAAATAAGAGGAACACGGCAACATATTGGCAAGCAAGAGACGGAGAGTGCGGCACCTTCTAGGAGGCCAAGAAGGAAGCCGCACAACACCTGCACTGTGTCTGCAACTTTCAAACTGCTAGAAGCTAGTGGCTTGCCACTGGCCTGCCTCTTCAATTGCCATTAGCATTCCAATGGAAGCTATTCTTGGACAACTTTGCTCTGCTTGCTGCTAGTTCTGCCCCAGCCTACCATAGAGAACCTTGCTCTTGCCTTGAGGCTCTGAGATGCCAAGAACTTGTCAACTTCAAAGGGCGGGCCGGGCTACATCTACTCAGCTGCCACAGTTTCTCCTTGCTAGACCTAGTGGGAAAGCATTTTGCTGAGATGCAGAAGGCAAGAAACGCACAATACGGAGACGCGGAGCTGTCCCAAGTGCCGCTGCCAGGCGTCTTTCCGCAGAAGGAGCGCCCTGGAGCGCACCGCAACCGGCACCGTCATCTCTGCGCAAAAAGCCAAAATATTTTCAAACCCACCAAAACTAATCCAAAAATATTTTCAAACCCGCCAAAATAGAAAACCTGACAGAAGTGATCAATACATTCGAAAAAACCTGACAAAACATGATAAAGCCCACCAAAGCTAATCCAAACACACCAAAAACTGGGCTAAACAGAATCAAAACAAATCAAAACAAATCTAAACCTTCTAAAAACCCGCCAAAATATTTCAAAACCCGTCAAAACTAATCAAAACCTTCCGAATACCCATTAAAAAACATTCCAAATACCCGCCAAAAGATTTTAAAACCCGCCAAAATGAATCCAAACATTCCAAAACCTGCCAACACAATAAAAACAACTCAAGAGAATACAAAACATTCTAAAACCCAACCAAAACATTGCGAAAACCCACCTAAACATCATAAAAACAAATCAAAACCAACCGAAACATTCCAAAAACCCGACAAAATAGTTTAGAACCCGCCAAAACTGATCAAAACATTCTGAAAAGATGCCAAAATACTAGAAAACCAGTCTGAAGTGATCGAAACTTTCAATAACTTGCCAAAACATCATCAAAACAAATGAAAGCAAACCAAAACATTCCAAATACCCGCCAAAATATTTTAAAACCCGCCAAAAGGAATCCAAACATTCCAAAACCTGCCAACACAATAAAAACAACTCAAGAGAATACAAAACATTCTAAAACCCAACCAAAACATTCCGAAAACCCACCTAAACATCATAAAAACAAATCAAAACCAACCGAAACATTCCAAAAACCCGACAAAATAGTTTAGAACCCGCCAAAACTGATCAAAACATTCTGAAAAGATGCCAAAATACTAGAAAACCAGTCTGAAGTGATCGAAACTTTCAATAACTTGCCAAAACATAATCAAAACAAATGAAAGCAAACCAAAACATTCCAAATACCCGCCAAAATATTTTAAAACCCGCCAAAAGGAATCCAAATGTTCCAAAACCTGCCAAGACAATATAAACAACACAAGAGAAAACAAAACATTCTAAAACACCACCAAAACATTCCGAAAACCCGCCAAAACATCATAAAAACAAATCAAAACCAACCAAAAAATAAGAGGAACACGGCAACATATTGGCAAGCAAGAGACGGAGAGTGCGGCACCTTCTAGGAGGCCAAGAAGGAAGCCGCACAACACCTGCACTGTGTCTGCAACTTTCAAACTGCTAGAAGCTAGTGGCTTGCCACTGGCCTGCCTCTTCAATTGCCATTAGCATTCCAATGGAAGCTATTCTTGGACAACTTTGCTCTGCTTGCTGCTAGTTCTGCCCCAGCCTACCATAGAGAACCTTGCTCTTGCCTTGAGGCTCTGAGATGCCAAGAACTTGTCAACTTCAAAGGGCGGGCCGGGCTACATCTACTCAGCTGCCACAGTTTCTCCTTGCTAGACCTAGTGGGAAAGCATTTTGCTGAGATGCAGAAGGCAAGAAACGCACAATACGGAGACGCGGAGCTGTCCCAAGTGCCGCTGCCAGGCGTCTTTCCGCAGAAGGAGCGCCCCGGAGCGCACCGCAACCGGCACCATCATCTCTGCGCAAAAAGCCAAAATATTTTCAAACCCGCCAAAACTAATCCAAAAATATTTTCAAACCCGCCAAAATAGAAAACCGGACAGAAGTGATCAATACATTCGAAAAAACCTGACAAAACATGATAAAGCCCACCAAAGCTAATCCAAACACACCAAAACTGGGCTAAACAGAATCAAAACAAATCAAAACAAATCTAAACCTTCTAAAAACCCGCCAAAATATTTCAAAACCCGTCAAAACTAATCAAAACCTTCCGAATACCCATTAAAAAACATTCCAAATACCCGCATAAAGATTTTAAAACCCGCCAAAATAAATCCAAACATTCCGAAACTGCCAACACAATAAAAACAACTCAAGAGAATACAAAACATTCTAAAACCCAACCAAAACATTCCGAAAACCCACCTAAACATCATAAAAACAAATCAAAACCAACCAAAACATTCTGAAAACCCGCCAAAATGATTTAGACCCGCAAAACTCATCAAAACATTCTGAAAAGATGCCAAAACATTAGAAAACCAGCCTGAACTGATCAAAACATTCAAAAAACTTGGCAAAACATCATAAATACAAATCAAAACCAACCGAAACATTCCAAAAACCAGCCAAAATATTCTGAAATCCGGCCAAAACATCATAAAAACAAATCAAAACCAACCGAAACATTCCAAAAACCCGACAAAATAGTTTAGAACCCGCCAAAACTGATCAAAACATTCTGAAAAGATGCCAAAATACTAGAAAACCAGTCTGAAGTGATCGAAACTTTCAATAACTTGCCAAAACATCATCAAAACAAATGAAAGCAAACCAAAACATTCCAAATACCCGCCAAAATATTTTAAAACCCGCCAAAAGGAATCCAAACATTCCAAAACCTGCCAAGACAATAAAAACAACACAAGAGAAAACAAAACATTCTAAAACACCACCAAAACATTCCGAAAACCCGCCAAAACATCATCAAAACAATTCAAAACCAACCAAAAAATAAGAGGAACACGGCAACATATTGGCAAGCAAGAGACGGAGAACGCGGCACCTTCTAGGAGGCCAAGAAGGAAGCCGCACAACACCTGCACTGTGTCTGCAACTTTCAAACTGCTAGAAGCTAGTGGCTTGCCACTGGCCTGCCTCTTCAATTGCCATTAGCATTCCAATGGAAGCTATTCTTGGACAACTTTGCTCTGCTTGCTGCTAGTTCTGCCCCAGCCTACCATAGAGAACCTTGCTCTTGCCTTGAGGCTCTGAGATGCCAAGAACTTGTCAACTTCAAAGGGCGGGCCGGGCTACATCTACTCAGCTGCCACAGTTTCTCCTTGCTAGACCTAGTGGGAAAGCATTTTGCTGAGATGCAGAAGGCAAGAAACGCACAATACGGAGACGCGGAGCTGTCCCAAGTGCCGCTGCCAGGCGTCTTTCCGCAGAAGGAGCGCCCCGGAGCGCACCGCAACCGGCACCGTCATCTCTGCGCAAAAAGCCAAAATATTTTCAAACCCGCCAAAACTAATCCAAAAATATTTTCAAACCCGCCAAAATAGAAAACCTGACGGAAGTGATCAATACATTCGAAAAAACCTGACAAAACATGATAAAGCCCACCAAAGCTAATCCAAACACACCAAAAACTGGGCTAAACAGAATCAAAACAAATCAAAACAAATCGAAACCTTCTAAAAACCCGCCAAAATATTTCAAAACCCGTCAAAACTAATCAAAACCTTCCGAATACCCATTAAAAAACACTCCAAATACCCGCCAAAAGATTTTAAAACCCGCCAAAAGGAATCCAAACATTCCAAAACCTGCCAACACAATAAAAACAACTCAAGAGAATACAAAACATTCTAAAACCCAACCAAAACATTCTGAAAACCCACCTAAACATCATAAAAACAAATCAAAACCAACCAAAACATTCTGAAAACCCGCCAAAATGATTTAGACCCGCAAAACTCATCAAAACATTCTGAAAAGATGCCAAAACATTAGAAAACCAGCCTGAACTGATCAAAACATTCAAAAAACTTGGCAAAACATCATAAATACAAATCAAAACCAACCGAAACATTCCAAAAACCCGACAAAATAGTTTAGAACCCGCCAAAACTGATCAAAACATTCTGAAAAGATGCCAAAATACTAGAAAACCAGTCAGAAGTGATCGAAACTTTCAATAACTTGCCAAAACATAATCAAAACAAATGAAAGCAAACCAAAACATTCCAAATACCCGCCAAAATATTTTAAAACCCGCCAAAAGGAATCCAAATGTTCCAAAACCTGCCAAGACAATATAAACAACACAAGAGAAAACAAAACATTCTAAAACACCACCAAAACATTCCGAAAACCCGCCAAAACATCATCAAAACAAATCAAAACCAACCAAAAAATAAGAGGAACACGGCAACATATTGGCAAGCAAGAGACGGAGAGTGCGGCACCTTCTAGGAGGCCAAGAAGGAAGCCGCACAACACCTGCACTGTGTCTGCAACTTTCAAACTGCTAGAAGCTAGTGGCTTGCCACTGGCCTGCCTCTTCAATTGCCATTAGCATTCCAATGGAAGCTATTCTTGGACAACTTTGCTCTGCTTGCTGCTAGTTCTGCCCCAGCCTACCATAGAGAACCTTGCTCTTGCCTTGAGGCTCTGAGATGCCAAGAACTTGTCAACTTCAAAGGGCGGGCCGGGCTACATCTACTCAGCTGCCACAGTTTCTCCTTGCTAGACCTAGTGGGAAAGCATTTTGCTGAGATGCAGAAGGCAAGAAACGCACAATACGGAGACGCGGAGCTGTCCCAAGTGCCGCTGCCAGGCGTCTTTCCGCAGAAGGAGCGCCCCGGAGCGCACCGCAACCGGCACCATCATCTCTGCGCAAAAAGCCAAAATATTTTCAAACCCGCCAAAACTAATCCAAAAATATTTTCAAACCCGCCAAAATAGAAAACCGGACAGAAGTGATCAATACATTCGAAAAAACCTGACAAAACATGATAAAGCCCACCAAAGCTAATCCAAACACACCAAAACTGGGCTAAACAGAATCAAAACAAATCAAAACAAATCTAAACCTTCTAAAAACCCGCCAAAATATTTCAAAACCCGTCAAAACTAATCAAAACCTTCCGAATACCCATTAAAAAACATTCCAAATACCCGCATAAAGATTTTAAAACCCGCCAAAATAAATCCAAACATTCCGAAACTGCCAACACAATAAAAACAACTCAAGAGAATACAAAACATTCTAAAACCCAACCAAAACATTCCGAAAACCCACCTAAACATCATAAAAACAAATCAAAACCAACCAAAACATTCTGAAAACCCGCCAAAATGATTTAGACCCGCAAAACTCATCAAAACATTCTGAAAAGATGCCAAAACATTAGAAAACCAGCCTGAACTGATCAAAACATTCAAAAAACTTGGCAAAACATCATAAATACAAATCAAAACCAACCGAAACATTCCAAAAACCAGCCAAAATATTCTGAAATCCGGCCAAAACATCATAAAAACAAATCAAAACCAACCGAAACATTCCAAAAACCCGACAAAATAGTTTAGAACCCGCCAAAACTGATCAAAACATTCTGAAAAGATGCCAAAATACTAGAAAACCAGTCTGAAGTGATCGAAACTTTCAATAACTTGCCAAAACATCATCAAAACAAATGAAAGCAAACCAAAACATTCCAAATACCCGCCAAAATATTTTAAAACCCGCCAAAAGGAATCCAAACATTCCAAAACCTGCCAAGACAATATAAACAACACAAGAGAAAACAAAACATTCTAAAACACCACCAAAACATTCCGAAAACCCGCCAAAACATCATCAAAACAATTCAAAACCAACCAAAAAATAAGAGGAACACGGCAACATATTGGCAAGCAAGAGACGGAGAGTGCGGCACCTTCTAGGAGGCCAAGAAGGAAGCCGCACAACACCTGCACTGTGTCTGCAACTTTCAAACTGCTAGAAGCTAGTGGCTTGCCACTGGCCTGCCTCTTCAATTGCCATTAGCATTCCAATGGAAGCTATTCTTGGACAACTTTGCTCTGCTTGCTGCTAGTTCTGCCCCAGCCTACCATAGAGAACCTTGCTCTTGCCTTGAGGCTCTGAGATGCCAAGAACTTGTCTATTTCAAAGGGCGGGCCGGGCTACATCTACTCAGCTGCCACAGTTTCTCCTTGCTAGACCTAGTGGGAAAGCATTTTGCTGAGATGCAGAAGGCAAGAAACGCAGAATACGGAGACGCGGAGCTGTCCCAAGTGCCGCTGCCAGGCGTCTTTCCGCAGAAGGAGCGCCCTGGAGCGCACCGCAACCGGCACCGTCATCTCTGCGCAAAAAGCCAAAATATTTTCAAACCCGCCAAAATAGAAAACCTGACAGAAGTGATCAATACATTCGAAAAAACCTGACAAAACATGATAAAGCCCACCAAAGCTAATCCAAACACACCAAAAACTGGGCTAAACAGAATCAAAACAAATCAAAACAAATCTAAACCTTCTAAAAACCCGCCAAAATATTTCAAAACCCGTCAAAACTAATCAAAACCTTCCGAATACCCATTAAAAAACATTCCAAATACCCGCCAAAAGATTTTAAAACCCGCCAAAATGAATCCAAACATTCCAAAACCTGCCAACACAATAAAAACAACTCAAGAGAATACAAAACATTCTAAAACCCAACCAAAACATTGCGAAAACCCACCTAAACATCATAAAAACAAATCAAAACCAACCGAAACATTCCAAAAACCCGACAAAATAGTTTAGAACCCGCCAAAACTGATCAAAACATTCTGAAAAGATGCCAAAATACTAGAAAACCAGTCTGAAGTGATCGAAACTTTCAATAACTTGCCAAAACATCATCAAAACAAATGAAAGCAAACCAAAACATTCCAAATACCCGCCAAAATATTTTAAAACCCGCCAAAAGGAATCCAAACATTCCAAAACCTGCCAACACAATAAAAACAACTCAAGAGAATACAAAACATTCTAAAACCCAACCAAAACATTCCGAAAACCCACCTAAACATCATAAAAACAAATCAAAACCAACCGAAACATTCCAAAAACCCGACAAAATAGTTTAGAACCCGCCAAAACTGATCAAAACATTCTGAAAAGATGCCAAAATACTAGAAAACCAGTCTGAAGTGATCGAAACTTTCAATAACTTGCCAAAACATAATCAAAACAAATGAAAGCAAACCAAAACATTCCAAATACCCGCCAAAATATTTTAAAACCCGCCAAAAGGAATGCAAACATTCCAAAACCTGCCAAGACAATAAAAACAACACAAGAGAAAACAAAACATTCTAAAACACCACCAAAACATTCCGAAAACCCGCCAAAACATCATAAAAACAAATCAAAACCAACCAAAAAATAAGAGGAACACGGCAACATATTGGCAAGCAAGAGACGGAGAGTGCGGCACCTTCTAGGAGGCCAAGAAGGAAGCCGCACAACACCTGCACTGTGTCTGCAACTTTCAAACTGCTAGAAGCTAGTGGCTTGCCACTGGCCTGCCTCTTCAATTGCCATTAGCATTCCAATGGAAGCTATTCTTGGACAACTTTGCTCTGCTTGCTGCTAGTTCTGCCCCAGCCTACCATAGAGAACCTTGCTCTTGCCTTGAGGCTCTGAGATGCCAAGAACTTGTCAACTTCAAAGGGCGGGCCGGGCTACATCTACTCAGCTGCCACAGTTTCTCCTTGCTAGACCTAGTGGGAAAGCATTTTGCTGAGATGCAGAAGGCAAGAAACGCACAATACGGAGACGCGGAGCTGTCCCAAGTGCCGCTGCCAGGCGTCTTTCCGCAGAAGGAGCGCCCCGGAGCGCACCGCAACCGGCACCATCATCTCTGCGCAAAAAGCCAAAATATTTTCAAACCCGCCAAAACTAATCCAAAAATATTTTCAAACCCGCCAAAATAGAAAACCGGACAGAAGTGATCAATACATTCGAAAAAACCTGACAAAACATGATAAAGCCCACCAAAGCTAATCCAAACACACCAAAACTGGGCTAAACAGAATCAAAACAAATCAAAACAAATCTAAACCTTCTAAAAACCCGCCAAAATATTTCAAAACCCGTCAAAACTAATCAAAACCTTCCGAATACCCATTAAAAAACATTCCAAATACCCGCATAAAGATTTTAAAACCCGCCAAAATAAATCCAAACATTCCGAAACTGCCAACACAATAAAAACAACTCAAGAGAATACAAAACATTCTAAAACCCAACCAAAACATTCCGAAAACCCACCTAAACATCATAAAAACAAATCAAAACCAACCAAAACATTCTGAAAACCCGCCAAAATGATTTAGACCCGCAAAACTCATCAAAACATTCTGAAAAGATGCCAAAACATTAGAAAACCAGCCTGAACTGATCAAAACATTCAAAAAACTTGGCAAAACATCATAAATACAAATCAAAACCAACCGAAACATTCCAAAAACCAGCCAAAATATTCTGAAATCCGGCCAAAACATCATAAAAACAAATCAAAACCAACCGAAACATTCCAAAAACCCGACAAAATAGTTTAGAACCCGCCAAAACTGATCAAAACGTTCTGAAAAGATGCCAAAATACTAGAAAACCAGTCTGAAGTGATCGAAACTTTCAATAACTTGCCAAAACATCATCAAAACAAATGAAAGCAAACCAAAACATTCCAAATACCCGCCAAAATATTTTAAAACCCGCCAAAAGGAATCCAAACATTCCAAAACCTGCCAAGACAATATAAACAACACAAGAGAAAACAAAACATTCTAAAACACCACCAAAACATTCCGAAAACCCGCCAAAACATCATCAAAACAATTCAAAACCAACCAAAAAATAAGAGGAACACGGCAACATATTGGCAAGCAAGAGACGGAGAACGCGGCACCTTCTAGGAGGCCAAGAAGGAAGCCGCACAACACCTGCACTGTGTCTGCAACTTTCAAACTGCTAGAAGCTAGTGGCTTGCCACTGGCCTGCCTCTTCAATTGCCATTAGCATTCCAATGGAAGCTATTCTTGGACAACTTTGCTCTGCTTGCTGCTAGTTCTGCCCCAGCCTACCATAGAGAACCTTGCTCTTGCCTTGAGGCTCTGAGATGCCAAGAACTTGTCAACTTCAAAGGGCGGGCCGGGCTACATCTACTCAGCTGCCACAGTTTCTCCTTGCTAGACCTAGTGGGAAAGCATTTTGCTGAGATGCAGAAGGCAAGAAACGCACAATACGGAGACGCGGAGCTGTCCCAAGTGCCGCTGCCAGGCGTCTTTCCGCAGAAGGAGCGCCCCGGAGCGCACCGCAACCGGCACCATCATCTCTGCGCAAAAAGCCAAAATATTTTCAAACCCGCCAAAACTAATCCAAAAATATTTTCAAACCCGCCAAAATAGAAAACCGGACAGAAGTGATCAATACATTCGAAAAAACCTGACAAAACATGATAAAGCCCACCAAAGCTAATCCAAACACACCAAAACTGGGCTAAACAGAATCAAAACAAATCAAAACAAATCTAAACCTTCTAAAAACCCGCCAAAATATTTCAAAACCCGTCAAAACTAATCAAAACCTTCCGAATACCCATTAAAAAACATTCCAAATACCCGCATAAAGATTTTAAAACCCGCCAAAATAAATCCAAACATTCCAAAACTGCCAACACAATAAAAACAACTCAAGAGAATACAAAACATTCTAAAACCCAACCAAAACATTCCGAAAACCCACCTAAACATCATAAAAACAAATCAAAACCAACCAAAACATTCTGAAAACCCGCCAAAATGATTTAGACCCGCAAAACTCATCAAAACATTCTGAAAAGATGCCAAAACATTAGAAAACCAGCCTGAACTGATCAAAACATTCAAAAAACTTGGCAAAACATCATAAATACAAATCAAAACCAACCGAAACATTCCAAAAACCAGCCAAAATATTCTGAAATCCGGCCAAAACATCATAAAAACAAATCAAAACCAACCGAAACATTCCAAAAACCCGACAAAATAGTTTAGAACCCGCCAAAACTGATCAAAACATTCTGAAAAGATGCCAAAATACTAGAAAACCAGTCTGAAGTGATCGAAACTTTCAATAACTTGCCAAAACATCATCAAAACAAATGAAAGCAAACCAAAACATTCCAAATACCCGCCAAAATATTTTAAAACCCGCCAAAAGGAATCCAAACATTCCAAAACCTGCCAAGACAATATAAACAACACAAGAGAAAACAAAACATTCTAAAACACCACCAAAACATTCCGAAAACCCGCCAAAACATCATCAAAACAATTCAAAACCAACCAAAAAATAAGAGGAACACGGCAACATATTGGCAAGCAAGAGACGGAGAACGCGGCACCTTCTAGGAGGCCAAGAAGGAAGCCGCACAACACCTGCACTGTGTCTGCAACTTTCAAACTGCTAGAAGCTAGTGGCTTGCCACTGGCCTGCCTCTTCAATTGCCATTAGCATTCCAATGGAAGCTATTCTTGGACAACTTTGCTCTGCTTGCTGCTAGTTCTGCCCCAGCCTACCATAGAGAACCTTGCTCTTCCCTTGAGGCTCTGAGATGCCAAGAACTTGTCAACTTCAAAGGGCGGGCCGGGCTACATCTACTCAGCTGCCACAGTTTCTCCTTGCTAGACCTAGTGGGAAAGCATTTTGCTGAGATGCAGAAGGCAAGAAACGCAGAATACGGAGACGCGGAGCTGTCCCAAGTGCCGCTGCCAGGCGTCTTTCCGCAGAAGGAGCGCCCCGGAGCGCACCGCAACCGGCACCGTCATCTCTGCGCAAAAAGCCAAAATATTTTCAAACCCGCCAAAACTAATCCAAAAATATTTTCAAACCCGCCAAAATAGAAAACCGGACGGAAGTGATCAATACATTCGAAAAAACCTGACAAAACATGATAAAGCCCACCAAAGCTAATCCAAACACACCAAAAACTGGGCTAAACAGAATCAAAACAAATCAAAACAAATCGAAACCTTCTAAAAACCCGCCAAAATATTTCAAAACCCGTCAAAACTAATCAAAACCTTCCGAATACCCATTAAAAAACACTCCAAATACCCGCCAAAAGATTTTAAAACCCGCCAAAAGGAATCCAAACATTCCAAAACCTGCCAACACAATAAAAACAACTCAAGAGAATACAAAACATTCTAAAACCCAACCAAAACATTCCGAAAACCCACCTAAACATCATAAAAACAAATCAAAACCAACCAAAACATTCTGAAAACCCGCCAAAATGATTTAGACCCGCAAAACTCATCAAAACATTCTGAAAAGATGCCAAAACATTAGAAAACCAGCCTGAACTGATCAAAACATTCAAAAAACTTGGCAAAACATCATAAATACAAATCAAAACCAACCGAAACATTCCAAAAACCCGACAAAATAGTTTAGAACCCGCCAAAACTGATCAAAACATTCTGAAAAGATGCCAAAATACTAGAAAACCAGTCAGAAGTGATCGAAACTTTCAATAACTTGCCAAAACATAATCAAAACAAATGAAAGCAAACCAAAACATTCCAAATACCCGCCAAAATATTTTAAAACCCGCCAAAAGGAATCCAAATGTTCCAAAACCTGCCAAGACAATATAAACAACACAAGAGAAAACAAAACATTCTAAAACACCACCAAAACATTCCGAAAACCCGCCAAAACATCATCAAAACAAATCAAAACCAACCAAAAAATAAGAGGAACACGGCAACATATTGGCAAGCAAGAGACGGAGAGTGCGGCACCTTCTAGGAGGCCAAGAAGGAAGCCGCACAACACCTGCACTGTGTCTGCAACTTTCAAACTGCTAGAAGCTAGTGGCTTGCCACTGGCCTGCCTCTTCAATTGCCATTAGCATTCCAATGGAAGCTATTCTTGGACAACTTTGCTCTGCTTGCTGCTAGTTCTGCCCCAGCCTACCATAGAGAACCTTGCTCTTGCCTTGAGGCTCTGAGATGCCAAGAACTTGTCTATTTCAAAGGGCGGGCCGGGCTACATCTACTCAGCTGCCACAGTTTCTCCTTGCTAGACCTAGTGGGAAAGCATTTTGCTGAGATGCAGAAGGCAAGAAACGCACAATACGGAGACGCGGAGCTGTCCCAAGTGCCGCTGCCAGGCGTCTTTCCGCAGAAGGAGCGCCCCGGAGCGCACCGCAACCGGCACCATCATCTCTGCGCAAAAAGCCAAAATATTTTCAAACCCGCCAAAACTAATCCAAAAATATTTTCAAACCCGCCAAAATAGAAAACCGGACAGAAGTGATCAATACATTCGAAAAAACCTGACAAAACATGATAAAGCCCACCAAAGCTAATCCAAACACACCAAAACTGGGCTAAACAGAATCAAAACAAATCAAAACAAATCTAAACCTTCTAAAAACCCGCCAAAATATTTCAAAACCCGTCAAAACTAATCAAAACCTTCCGAATACCCATTAAAAAACATTCCAAATACCCGCATAAAGATTTTAAAACCCGCCAAAATAAATCCAAACATTCCGAAACTGCCAACACAATAAAAACAACTCAAGAGAATACAAAACATTCTAAAACCCAACCAAAACATTCCGAAAACCCACCTAAACATCATAAAAACAAATCAAAACCAACCAAAACATTCTGAAAACCCGCCAAAATGATTTAGACCCGCAAAACTCATCAAAACATTCTGAAAAGATGCCAAAACATTAGAAAACCAGCCTGAACTGATCAAAACATTCAAAAAACTTGGCAAAACATCATAAATACAAATCAAAACCAACCGAAACATTCCAAAAACCAGCCAAAATATTCTGAAATCCGGCCAAAACATCATAAAAACAAATCAAAACCAACCGAAACATTCCAAAAACCCGACAAAATAGTTTAGAACCCGCCAAAACTGATCAAAACATTCTGAAAAGATGCCAAAATACTAGAAAACCAGTCTGAAGTGATCGAAACTTTCAATAACTTGCCAAAACATCATCAAAACAAATGAAAGCAAACCAAAACATTCCAAATACCCGCCAAAATATTTTAAAACCCGCCAAAAGGAATCCAAACATTCCAAAACCTGCCAAGACAATATAAACAACACAAGAGAAAACAAAACATTCTAAAACACCACCAAAACATTCCGAAAACCCGCCAAAACATCATCAAAACAATTCAAAACCAACCAAAAAATAAGAGGAACACGGCAACATATTGGCAAGCAAGAGACGGAGAACGCGGCACCTTCTAGGAGGCCAAGAAGGAAGCCGCACAACACCTGCACTGTGTCTGCAACTTTCAAACTGCTAGAAGCTAGTGGCTTGCCACTGGCCTGCCTCTTCAATTGCCATTAGCATTCCAATGGAAGCTATTCTTGGACAACTTTGCTCTGCTTGCTGCTAGTTCTGCCCCAGCCTACCATAGAGAACCTTGCTCTTGCCTTGAGGCTCTGAGATGCCAAGAACTTGTCTATTTCAAAGGGCGGGCCGGGCTACATCTACTCAGCTGCCACAGTTTCTCCTTGCTAGACCTAGTGGGAAAGCATTTTGCTGAGATGCAGAAGGCAAGAAACGCACAATACGGAGACGCGGAGCTGTCCCAAGTGCCGCTGCCAGGCGTCTTTCCGCAGAAGGAGCGCCCTGGAGCGCACCGCAACCGGCACCGTCATCTCTGCGCAAAAAGCCAAAATATTTTCAAACCCACCAAAACTAATCCAAAAATATTTTCAAACCCGCCAAAATAGAAAACCTGACAGAAGTGATCAATACATTCGAAAAAACCTGACAAAACATGATAAAGCCCACCAAAGCTAATCCAAACACACCAAAAACTGGGCTAAACAGAATCAAAACAAATCAAAACAAATCTAAACCTTCTAAAAACCCGCCAAAATATTTCAAAACCCGTCAAAACTAATCAAAACCTTCCGAATACCCATTAAAAAACATTCCAAATACCCGCCAAAAGATTTTAAAACCCGCCAAAATGAATCCAAACATTCCAAAACCTGCCAACACAATAAAAACAACTCAAGAGAATACAAAACATTCTAAAACCCAACCAAAACATTCCGAAAACCCACCTAAACATCATAAAAACAAATCAAAACCAACCGAAACATTCCAAAAACCCGACAAAATAGTTTAGAACCCGCCAAAACTGATCAAAACATTCTGAAAAGATGCCAAAATACTAGAAAACCAGTCTGAAGTGATCGAAACTTTCAATAACTTGCCAAAACATCATCAAAACAAATGAAAGCAAACCAAAACATTCCAAATACCCGCCAAAATATTTTAAAACCCGCCAAAAGGAATCCAAACATTCCAAAACCTGCCAACACAATAAAAACAACTCAAGAGAATACAAAACATTCTAAAACCCAACCAAAACATTCCGAAAACCCACCTAAACATCATAAAAACAAATCAAAACCAACCGAAACATTCCAAAAACCCGACAAAATAGTTTAGAACCCGCCAAAACTGATCAAAACATTCTGAAAAGATGCCAAAATACTAGAAAACCAGTCAGAAGTGATCGAAACTTTCAATAACTTGCCAAAACATAATCAAAACAAATGAAAGCAAACCAAAACATTCCAAATACCCGCCAAAATATTTTAAAACCCGCCAAAAGGAATGCAAACATTCCAAAACCTGCCAAGACAATAAAAACAACACAAGAGAAAACAAAACATTCTAAAACACCACCAAAACATTCCGAAAACCCGCCAAAACATCATCAAAACAAATCAAAACCAACCAAAAAATAAGAGGAACACGGCAACATATTGGCAAGCAAGAGACGGAGAGTGCGGCACCTTCTAGGAGGCCAAGAAGGAAGCCGCACAACACCTGCACTGTGTCTGCAACTTTCAAACTGCTAGAAGCTAGTGGCTTGCCACTGGCCTGCCTCTTCAATTGCCATTAGCATTCCAATGGAAGCTATTCTTGGACAACTTTGCTCTGCTTGCTGCTAGTTCTGCCCCAGCCTACCATAGAGAACCTTGCTCTTGCCTTGAGGCTCTGAGATGCCAAGAACTTGTCAACTTCAAAGGGCGGGCCGGGCTACATCTACTCAGCTGCCACAGTTTCTCCTTGCTAGACCTAGTGGGAAAGCATTTTGCTGAGATGCAGAAGGCAAGAAACGCACAATACGGAGACGCGGAGCTGTCCCAAGTGCCGCTGCCAGGCGTCTTTCCGCAGAAGGAGCGCCCCGGAGCGCACCGCAACCGGCACCATCATCTCTGCGCAAAAAGCCAAAATATTTTCAAACCCGCCAAAACTAATCCAAAAATATTTTCAAACCCGCCAAAATAGAAAACCGGACAGAAGTGATCAATACATTCGAAAAAACCTGACAAAACATGATAAAGCCCACCAAAGCTAATCCAAACACACCAAAACTGGGCTAAACAGAATCAAAACAAATCAAAACAAATCTAAACCTTCTAAAAACCCGCCAAAATATTTCAAAACCCGTCAAAACTAATCAAAACCTTCCGAATACCCATTAAAAAACATTCCAAATACCCGCCAAAAGATTTTAAAACCCGCCAAAATAAATCCAAACATTCCGAAACTGCCAACACAATAAAAACAACTCAAGAGAATACAAAACATTCTAAAACCCAACCAAAACATTCCGAAAACCCACCTAAACATCATAAAAACAAATCAAAACCAACCGAAACATTCTGAAAACCCGCCAAAATGATTTAGACCCGCAAAACTCATCAAAACATTCTGAAAAGATGCCAAAACATTAGAAAACCAGCCTGAACTGATCAAAACATTCAAAAAACTTGGCAAAACATCATAAATACAAATCAAAACCAACCGAAACATTCCAAAAACCAGCCAAAATATTCTGAAATCCGGCCAAAACATCATAAAAACAAATCAAAACCAACCGAAACATTCCAAAAACCCGACAAAATAGTTTAGAACCCGCCAAAACTGATCAAAACATTCTGAAAAGATGCCAAAATACTAGAAAACCAGTCTGAAGTGATCGAAACTTTCAATAACTTGCCAAAACATAATCAAAACAAATGAAAGCAAACCAAAACATTCCAAATACCCGCCAAAATATTTTAAAACCCGCCAAAAGGAATGCAAACATTCCAAAACCTGCCAAGACAATAAAAACAACACAAGAGAAAACAAAACATTCTAAAACACCACCAAAACATTCCGAAAACCCGCCAAAACATCATCAAAACAAATCAAAACCAACCAAAAAATAAGAGGAACACGGCAACATATTGGCAAGCAAGAGACGGAGAGTGCGGCACCTTCTAGGAGGCCAAGAAGGAAGCCGCACAACACCTGCACTGTGTCTGCAACTTTCAAACTGCTAGAAGCTAGTGGCTTGCCACTGGCCTGCCTCTTCAATTGCCATTAGCATTCCAATGGAAGCTATTCTTGGACAACTTTGCTCTGCTTGCTGCTAGTTCTGCCCCAGCCTACCATAGAGAACCTTGCTCTTGCCTTGAGGCTCTGAGATGCCAAGAACTTGTCAACTTCAAAGGGCGGGCCGGGCTACATCTACTCAGCTGCCACAGTTTCTCCTTGCTAGACCTAGTGGGAAAGCATTTTGCTGAGATGCAGAAGGCAAGAAACGCACAATACGGAGACGCGGAGCTGTCCCAAGTGCCGCTGCCAGGCGTCTTTCCGCAGAAGGAGCGCCCCGGAGCGCACCGCAACCGGCACCATCATCTCTGCGCAAAAAGCCAAAATATTTTCAAACCCGCCAAAACTAATCCAAAAATATTTTCAAACCCGCCAAAATAGAAAACCGGACAGAAGTGATCAATACATTCGAAAAAACCTGACAAAACATGATAAAGCCCACCAAAGCTAATCCAAACACACCAAAACTGGGCTAAACAGAATCAAAACAAATCAAAACAAATCTAAACCTTCTAAAAACCCGCCAAAATATTTCAAAACCCGTCAAAACTAATCAAAACCTTCCGAATACCCATTAAAAAACATTCCAAATACCCGCCAAAAGATTTTAAAACCCGCCAAAATAAATCCAAACATTCCGAAACTGCCAACACAATAAAAACAACTCAAGAGAATACAAAACATTCTAAAACCCAACCAAAACATTCCGAAAACCCACCTAAACATCATAAAAACAAATCAAAACCAACCGAAACATTCTGAAAACCCGCCAAAATGATTTAGACCCGCAAAACTCATCAAAACATTCTGAAAAGATGCCAAAACATTAGAAAACCAGCCTGAACTGATCAAAACATTCAAAAAACTTGGCAAAACATCATAAATACAAATCAAAACCAACCGAAACATTCCAAAAACCAGCCAAAATATTCTGAAATCCGGCCAAAACATCATAAAAACAAATCAAAACCAACCGAAACATTCCAAAAACCCGACAAAATAGTTTAGAACCCGCCAAAACTGATCAAAACATTCTGAAAAGATGCCAAAATACTAGAAAACCAGTCTGAAGTGATCGAAACTTTCAATAACTTGCCAAAACATCATCAAAACAAATGAAAGCAAACCAAAACATTCCAAATACCCGCCAAAATATTTTAAAACCCGCCAAAAGGAATCCAAACATTCCAAAACCTGCCAAGACAATATAAACAACACAAGAGAAAACAAAACATTCTAAAACACCACCAAAACATTCCGAAAACCCGCCAAAACATCATCAAAACAATTCAAAACCAACCAAAAAATAAGAGGAACACGGCAACATATTGGCAAGCAAGAGACGGAGAACGCGGCACCTTCTAGGAGGCCAAGAAGGAAGCCGCACAACACCTGCACTGTGTCTGCAACTTTCAAACTGCTAGAAGCTAGTGGCTTGCCACTGGCCTGCCTCTTCAATTGCCATTAGCATTCCAATGGAAGCTATTCTTGGACAACTTTGCTCTGCTTGCTGCTAGTTCTGCCCCAGCCTACCATAGAGAACCTTGCTCTTGCCTTGAGGCTCTGAGATGCCAAGAACTTGTCAACTTCAAAGGGCGGGCCGGGCTACATCTACTCAGCTGCCACAGTTTCTCCTTGCTAGACCTAGTGGGAAAGCATTTTGCTGAGATGCAGAAGGCAAGAAACGCAGAATACGGAGACGCGGAGCTGTCCCAAGTGCCGCTGCCAGGCGTCTTTCCGCAGAAGGAGCGCCCCGGAGCGCACCGCAACCGGCACCGTCATCTCTGCGCAAAAAGCCAAAATATTTTCAAACCCGCCAAAACTAATCCAAAAATATTTTCAAACCCGCCAAAATAGAAAACCGGACGGAAGTGATCAATACATTCGAAAAAACCTGACAAAACATGATAAAGCCCACCAAAGCTAATCCAAACACACCAAAAACTGGGCTAAACAGAATCAAAACAAATCAAAACAAATCGAAACCTTCTAAAAACCCGCCAAAATATTTCAAAACCCGTCAAAACTAATCAAAACCTTCCGAATACCCATTAAAAAACACTCCAAATACCTGCCAAAAGATTTTAAAACCCGCCAAAAGGAATCCAAACATTCCAAAACCTGCCAACACAATAAAAACAACTCAAGAGAATACAAAACATTCTAAAACCCAACCAAAACATTCCGAAAACCCACCTAAACATCATAAAAACAAATCAAAACCAACCAAAACATTCTGAAAACCCGCCAAAATGATTTAGACCCGCAAAACTCATCAAAACATTCTGAAAAGATGCCAAAACATTAGAAAACCAGCCTGAACTGATCAAAACATTCAAAAAACTTGGCAAAACATCATAAATACAAATCAAAACCAACCGAAACATTCCAAAAACCCGACAAAATAGTTTAGAACCCGCCAAAACTGATCAAAACATTCTGAAAAGATGCCAAAATACTAGAAAACCAGTCTGAAGTGATCGAAACTTTCAATAACTTGCCAAAACATCATCAAAACAAATGAAAGCAAACCAAAACATTCCAAATACCCGCCAAAATATTTTAAAACCCGCCAAAAGGAATCCAAATGTTCCAAAACCTGCCAAGACAATATAAACAACACAAGAGAAAACAAAACATTCTAAAACACCACCAAAACATTCCGAAAACCCGCCAAAACATCATCAAAACAAATCAAAACCAACCAAAAAATAAGAGGAACACGGCAACATATTGGCAAGCAAGAGACGGAGAGTGCGGCACCTTCTAGGAGGCCAAGAAGGAAGCCGCACAACACCTGCACTGTGTCTGCAACTTTCAAACTGCTAGAAGCTAGTGGCTTGCCACTGGCCTGCCTCTTCAATTGCCATTAGCATTCCAATGGAAGCTATTCTTGGACAACTTTGCTCTGCTTGCTGCTAGTTCTGCCCCAGCCTACCATAGAGAACCTTGCTCTTGCCTTGAGGCTCTGAGATGCCAAGAACTTGTCAACTTCAAAGGGCGGGCCGGGCTACATCTACTCAGCTGCCACAGTTTCTCCTTGCTAGACCTAGTGGGAAAGCATTTTGCTGAGATGCAGAAGGCAAGAAACGCACAATACGGAGACGCGGAGCTGTCCCAAGTGCCGCTGCCAGGCGTCTTTCCGCAGAAGGAGCGCCCCGGAGCGCACCGCAACCGGCACCATCATCTCTGCGCAAAAAGCCAAAATATTTTCAAACCCGCCAAAACTAATCCAAAAATATTTTCAAACCCGCCAAAATAGAAAACCGGACAGAAGTGATCAATACATTCGAAAAAACCTGACAAAACATGATAAAGCCCACCAAAGCTAATCCAAACACACCAAAACTGGGCTAAACAGAATCAAAACAAATCAAAACAAATCTAAACCTTCTAAAAACCCGCCAAAATATTTCAAAACCCGTCAAAACTAATCAAAACCTTCCGAATACCCATTAAAAAACATTCCAAATACCCGCCAAAAGATTTTAAAACCCGCCAAAATAAATCCAAACATTCCGAAACTGCCAACACAATAAAAACAACTCAAGAGAATACAAAACATTCTAAAACCCAACCAAAACATTCCGAAAACCCACCTAAACATCATAAAAACAAATCAAAACCAACCAAAACATTCTGAAAACCCGCCAAAATGATTTAGACCCGCAAAACTCATCAAAACATTCTGAAAAGATGCCAAAACATTAGAAAACCAGCCTGAACTGATCAAAACATTCAAAAAACTTGGCAAAACATCATAAATACAAATCAAAACCAACCGAAACATTCCAAAAACCAGCCAAAATATTCTGAAATCCGGCCAAAACATCATAAAAACAAATCAAAACCAACCGAAACATTCCAAAAACCCGACAAAATAGTTTAGAACCCGCCAAAACTGATCAAAACATTCTGAAAAGATGCCAAAATACTAGAAAACCAGTCTGAAGTGATCGAAACTTTCAATAACTTGCCAAAACATCATCAAAACAAATGAAAGCAAACCAAAACATTCCAAATACCCGCCAAAATATTTTAAAACCCGCCAAAAGGAATCCAAACATTCCAAAACCTGCCAAGACAATATAAACAACACAAGAGAAAACAAAACATTCTAAAACACCACCAAAACATTCCGAAAACCCGCCAAAACATCATCAAAACAATTCAAAACCAACCAAAAAATAAGAGGAACACGGCAACATATTGGCAAGCAAGAGACGGAGAACGCGGCACCTTCTAGGAGGCCAAGAAGGAAGCCGCACAACACCTGCACTGTGTCTGCAACTTTCAAACTGCTAGAAGCTAGTGGCTTGCCACTGGCCTGCCTCTTCAATTGCCATTAGCATTCCAATGGAAGCTATTCTTGGACAACTTTGCTCTGCTTGCTGCTAGTTCTGCCCCAGCCTACCATAGAGAACCTTGCTCTTGCCTTGAGGCTCTGAGATGCCAAGAACTTGTCAACTTCAAAGGGCGGGCCGGGCTACATCTACTCAGCTGCCACAGTTTCTCCTTGCTAGACCTAGTGGGAAAGCATTTTGCTGAGATGCAGAAGGCAAGAAACGCAGAATACGGAGACGCGGAGCTGTCCCAAGTGCCGCTGCCAGGCGTCTTTCCGCAGAAGGAGCGCCCCGGAGCGCACCGCAACCGGCACCGTCATCTCTGCGCAAAAAGCCAAAATATTTTCAAACCCGCCAAAACTAATCCAAAAATATTTTCAAACCCGCCAAAATAGAAAACCGGACGGAAGTGATCAATACATTCGAAAAAACCTGACAAAACATGATAAAGCCCACCAAAGCTAATCCAAACACACCAAAAACTGGGCTAAACAGAATCAAAACAAATCAAAACAAATCTAAACCTTCTAAAAACCCGCCAAAATATTTCAAAACCCGCCAAAAGGAATCAAAACCTTCCGAATACCCATTAAAAAACACTCCAAATACCCGCCAAAAGATTTTAAAACCCGCCAAAAGGAATCCAAACATTCCAAAACCTGCCAACACAATAAAAACAACTCAAGAGAATACAAAACATTCTAAAACCCAACCAAAACATTCCGAAAACCCACCTAAACATCATAAAAACAAATCAAAACCAACCAAAACATTCTGAAAACCCGCCAAAATGATTTAGACCCGCAAAACTCATCAAAACATTCTGAAAAGATGCCAAAACATTAGAAAACCAGCCTGAACTGATCAAAACATTCAAAAAACTTGGCAAAACATCATAAATACAAATCAAAACCAACCGAAACATTCCAAAAACCAGCCAAAATATTCTGAAATCCGGCCAAAACATCATAAAAACAAATCAAAACCAACCGAAACATTCCAAAAACCCGACAAAATAGTTTAGAACCCGCCAAAACTGATCAAAACATTCTGAAAAGATGCCAAAATACTAGGAAACCAGTCTGAAGTGATCGAAACTTTCAATAACTTGCCAAAACATAATCAAAACAAATGAAAGCAAACCAAAACATTCCAAATACCCGCCAAAATATTTTAAAACCCGCCAAAAGGAATCCAAACATTCCAAAACCTGCCAAGACAATATAAACAACACAAGAGAAAACAAAACATTCTAAAACACCACCAAAACATTCCGAAAACCCGCCAAAACATCATCAAAACAATTCAAAACCAACCAAAAAATAAGAGGAACACGGCAACATATTGGCAAGCAAGAGACGGAGAACGCGGCACCTTCTAGGAGGCCAAGAAGGAAGCCGCACAACACCTGCACTGTGTCTGCAACTTTCAAACTGCTAGAAGCTAGTGGCTTGCCACTGGCCTGCCTCTTCAATTGCCATTAGCATTCCAATGGAAGCTATTCTTGGACAACTTTGCTCTGCTTGCTGCTAGTTCTGCCCCAGCCTACCATAGAGAACCTTGCTCTTGCCTTGAGGCTCTGAGATGCCAAGAACTTGTCAACTTCAAAGGGCGGGCCGGGCTACATCTACTCAGCTGCCACAGTTTCTCCTTGCTAGACCTAGTGGGAAAGCATTTTGCTGAGATGCAGAAGGCAAGAAACGCAGAATACGGAGAGGCGGAGCTGTCCCAAGTGCCGCTGCCAGGCGTCTTTCCGCAGAAGGAGCGCCCCGGAGCGCACCGCAACCGGCACCGTCATCTCTGTGCAAAAAGCCAAAATATTTTCAAACCCGCCAAAACTAATCCAAAAATATTTTCAAACCCGCCAAAATAGAAAACCGGACAGAAGTGATCAATACATTCGAAAAAACCTGACAAAACATGATCAAGCCCACCAAAGCTAATCCAAACACACCAAAACTGGGCTAAACAGAATCAAAACAAATCAAAACAAATCTAAACCTTCTAAAAACCCGCCAAAATATTTCAAAACCCGTCAAAACTAATCAAAACCTTCCGAATACCCATTAAAAAACATTCCAAATACCCGCCAAAAGATTTTAAAACCCGCCAAAATAAATCCAAACATTCCAAAACTGCCAACACAATAAAAACAACTCAAGAGAATACAAAACATTCTAAAACCCAACCAAAACATTCCGAAAACCCACCTAAACATCATAAAAACAAATCAAAACCAACCAAAACATTCTGAAAACCCGCCAAAATGATTTAGACCCGCAAAACTCATCAAAACATTCTGAAAAGATGCCAAAACATTAGAAAACCAGCCTGAACTGATCAAAACATTCAAAAAACTTGGCAAAACATCATAAATACAAATCAAAACCAACCGAAACATTCCAAAAACCAGCCAAAATATTCTGAAATCCGGCCAAAACATCATAAAAACAAATCAAAACCAACCGAAACATTCCAAAAACCCGACAAAATAGTTTAGAACCCGCCAAAACTGATCAAAACATTCTGAAAAGATGCCAAAATACTAGGAAACCAGTCTGAAGTGATCGAAACTTTCAATAACTTGCCAAAACATAATCAAAACAAATGAAAGCAAACCAAAACATTCCAAATACCCGCCAAAATATTCCAAATACCGGCCAAAAGGAATCCAAACATTCCAAAACCTGCCAAGACAATATAAACAACACAAGAGAAAACAAAACATTCTAAAACACCACCAAAACATTCCGAAAACCCGCCAAAACATCATCAAAACAATTCAAAACCAACCAAAAAATAAGAGGAACACGGCAACATATTGGCAAGCAAGAGACGGAGAACGCGGCACCTTCTAGGAGGCCAAGAAGGAAGCCGCACAACACCTGCACTGTGTCTGCAACTTTCAAACTGCTAGAAGCTAGTGGCTTGCCACTGGCCTGCCTCTTCAATTGCCATTAGCATTCCAATGGAAGGTATTCTTGGACAACTTTGCTCTGCTTGCTGCTAGTTCTGCCCCAGCCTACCATAGAGAACCTTGCTCTTGCCTTGAGGCTCTGAGATGCCAAGAACTTGTCTATTTCAAAGGGCGGGCCGGGCTACATCTACTCAGCTGCCACAGTTTCTCCTTGCTAGACCTAGTGGGAAAGCATTTTGCTGAGATGCAGAAGGCAAGAAACGCAGAATACGGAGACGCGGAGCTGTCCCAAGTGCCGCTGCCAGGCGTCTTTCCGCAGAAGGAGCGCCCTGGAGCGCACCGCAACCGGCACCGTCATCTCTGCGCAAAAAGCCAAAATATTTTCAAACCCACCAAAACTAATCCAAAAATATTTTCAAACCCGCCAAAATAGAAAACCTGACAGAAGTGATCAATACATTCGAAAAAACCTGACAAAACATGATAAAGCCCACCAAAGCTAATCCAAACACACCAAAAACTGGGCTAAACAGAATCAAAACAAATCAAAACAAATCTAAACCTTCTAAAAACCCGCCAAAATATTTCAAAACCCATCAAAACTAATCAAAACCTTCCGAATACCCATTAAAAAACATTCCAAATACCCGCCAAAAGATTTTAAAACCCGCCAAAATGAATCCAAACATTCCAAAACCTGCCAACACAATAAAAACAACTCAAGAGAATACAAAACATTCTAAAACCCAACCAAAACATTCCGAAAACCCACCTAAACATCATAAAAACAAATCAAAACCAACCGAAACATTCCAAAAACCCGACAAAATAGTTTAGAACCCGCCAAAACTGATCAAAACATTCTGAAAAGATGCCAAAATACTAGAAAACCAGTCTGAAGTGATTGAAACTTTCAATAACTTGCCAAAACATCATCAAAACAAATGAAAGCAAACCAAAACATTCCAAATACCCGCCAAAATATTCCAAATACCGGCCAAAAGGAATCCAAACATTCCAAAACCTGCCAAGACAATATAAACAACACAAGAGAAAACAAAACATTCTAAAACACCACCAAAACATTCCGAAAACCCGCCAAAACATCATCAAAACAATTCAAAACCAACCAAAAAATAAGAGGAACACGGCAACATATTGGCAAGCAAGAGACGGAGAACGCGGCACCTTCTAGGAGGCCAAGAAGGAAGCCGCACAACACCTGCACTGTGTCTGCAACTTTCAAACTGCTAGAAGCTAGTGGCTTGCCACTGGCCTGCCTCTTCAATTGCCATTAGCATTCCAATGGAAGCTATTCTTGGACAACTTTGCTCTGCTTGCTGCTAGTTCTGCCCCAGCCTACCATAGAGAACCTTGCTCTTGCCTTGAGGCTCTGAGATGCCAAGAACTTGTCAACTTCAAAGGGCGGGCCGGGCTACATCTACTCAGCTGCCACAGTTTCTCCTTGCTAGACCTAGTGGGAAAGCATTTTGCTGAGATGCAGAAGGCAAGAAACGCAGAATACGGAGAGGCGGAGCTGTCCCAAGTGCCGCTGCCAGGCGTCTTTCCGCAGAAGGAGCGCCCCGGAGCGCACCGCAACCGGCACCGTCATCTCTGTGCAAAAAGCCAAAATATTTTCAAACCCGCCAAAACTAATCCAAAAATATTTTCAAACCCGCCAAAATAGAAAACCGGACAGAAGTGATCAATACATTCGAAAAAACCTGACAAAACATGATCAAGCCCACCAAAGCTAATCCAAACACACCAAAAACTGGGCTAAACAGAATCAAAACAAATCAAAACAAATCGAAACCTTCTAAAAACCCGCCAAAATATTTCAAAACCCGTCAAAACTAATCAAAACCTTCCGAATACCCATTAAAAAACATTCCAAATACCCGCCAAAAGATTTTAAAACCCGCCAAAATAAATCCAAACATTCCAAAACTGCCAACACAATAAAAACAACTCAAGAGAATACAAAACATTCTAAAACCCAACCAAAACATTCCGAAAACCCACCTAAACATCATAAAAACAAATCAAAACCAACCAAAACATTCTGAAAACCCGCCAAAATGATTTAGACCCGCAAAACTCTTCAAAACATTCTGAAAAGATGCCAAAACATTAGAAAACCAGCCTGAACTGATCAAAACATTCAAAAAACTTGGCAAAACATCATAAATACAAATCAAAACCAACCGAAACATTCCAAAAACCAGCCAAAATATTCTGAAATCCGGCCAAAACATCATAAAAACAAATCAAAACCAACCGAAACATTCCAAAAACCCGACAAAATAGTTTAGAACCCGCCAAAACTGATCAAAACATTCTGAAAAGATGCCAAAATACTAGGAAACCAGTCTGAAGTGATCGAAACTTTCAATAACTTGCCAAAACATAATCAAAACAAATGAAAGCAAACCAAAACATTCCAAATACCCGCCAAAATATTCCAAATACCGGCCAAAAGGAATCCAAACATTCCAAAACCTGCCAAGACAATATAAACAACACAAGAGAAAACAAAACATTCTAAAACACCACCAAAACATTCCGAAAACCCGCCAAAACATCATCAAAACAATTCAAAACCAACCAAAAAATAAGAGGAACACGGCAACATATTGGCAAGCAAGAGACGGAGAGTGCGGCACCTTCTAGGAGGCCAAGAAGGAAGCCGCACAACACCTGCACTGTGTCTGCAACTTTCAAACTGCTAGAAGCTAGTGGCTTGCCACTGGCCTGCCTCTTCAATTGCCATTAGCATTCCAATGGAAGCTATTCTTGGACAACTTTGCTCTGCTTGCTGCTAGTTCTGCCCCAGCCTACCATAGAGAACCTTGCTCTTGCCTTGAGGCTCTGAGATGCCAAGAACTTGTCTATTTCAAAGGGCGGGCCGGGCTACATCTACTCAGCTGCCACAGTTTCTCCTTGCTAGACCTAGTGGGAAAGCATTTTGCTGAGATGCAGAAGGCAAGAAACGCAGAATACGGAGACGCGGAGCTGTCCCAAGTGCCGCTGCCAGGCGTCTTTCCGCAGAAGGAGCGCCCTGGAGCGCACCGCAACCGGCACCGTCATCTCTGCGCAAAAAGCCAAAATATTTTCAAACCCACCAAAACTAATCCAAAAATATTTTCAAACCCGCCAAAATAGAAAACCTGACAGAAGTGATCAATACATTCGAAAAAACCTGACAAAACATGATAAAGCCCACCAAAGCTAATCCAAACACACCAAAAACTGGGCTAAACAGAATCAAAACAAATCAAAACAAATCTAAACCTTCTAAAAACCCGCCAAAATATTTCAAAACCCGTCAAAACTAATCAAAACCTTCCGAATACCCATTAAAAAACATTCCAAATACCCGCCAAAAGATTTTAAAACCCGCCAAAATGAATCCAAACATTCCAAAACCTGCCAACACAATAAAAACAACTCAAGAGAATACAAAACATTCTAAAACCCAACCAAAACATTCCGAAAACCCACCTAAACATCATAAAAACAAATCAAAACCAACCGAAACATTCCAAAAACCCGACAAAATAGTTTAGAACCCGCCAAAACTGATCAAAACATTCTGAAAAGATGCCAAAATACTAGAAAACCAGTCTGAAGTGATCGAAACTTTCAATAACTTGCCAAAACATCATCAAAACAAATGAAAGCAAACCAAAACATTCCAAATACCCGCCAAAATATTTTAAAACCCGCCAAAAGGAATCCAAACATTCCAAAACCTGCCAACACAATAAAAACAACTCAAGAGAATACAAAACATTCTAAAACCCAACCAAAACATTCCGAAAACCCACCTAAACATCATAAAAACAAATCAAAACCAACCGAAACATTCCAAAAACCCGACAAAATAGTTTAGAACCCGCCAAAACTGATCAAAACATTCTGAAAAGATGCCAAAATACTAGAAAACCAGTCAGAAGTGATCGAAACTTTCAATAACTTGCCAAAACATCATCAAAACAAATGAAAGCAAACCAAAACATTCCAAATACCTGCCAAAATATTTTAAAACCCGCCAAAAGGAATCCAAATGTTCCAAAACCTGCCAAGACAATATAAACAACACAAGAGAAAACAAAACATTCTAAAACACCACCAAAACATTCCGAAAACCCGCCAAAACATCATAAAAACAAATCAAAACCAACCAAAAAATAAGAGGAACACGGCAACATATTGGCAAGCAAGAGACGGAGAGTGCGGCACCTTCTAGGAGGCCAAGAAGGAAGCCGCACAACACCTGCACTGTGTCTGCAACTTTCAAACTGCTAGAAGCTAGTGGCTTGCCACTGGCCTGCCTCTTCAATTGCCATTAGCATTCCAATGGAAGCTATTCTTGGACAACTTTGCTCTGCTTGCTGCTAGTTCTGCCCCAGCCTACCATAGAGAACCTTGCTCTTGCCTTGAGGCTCTGAGATGCCAAGAACTTGTCAACTTCAAAGGGCGGGCCGGGCTACATCTACTCAGCTGCCACAGTTTCTCCTTGCTAGACCTAGTGGGAAAGCATTTTGCTGAGATGCAGAAGGCAAGAAACGCACAATACGGAGAGGCGGAGCTGTCCCAAGTGCCGCTGCCAGGCGTCTTTCCGCAGAAGGAGCGCCCCGGAGCGCACCGCAACCGGCACCATCATCTCTGCGCAAAAAGCCAAAATATTTTCAAACCCGCCAAAACTAATCCAAAAATATTTTCAAACCCGCCAAAATAGAAAACCGGACAGAAGTGATCAATACATTCGAAAAAACCTGACAAAACATGATAAAGCCCACCAAAGCTAATCCAAACACACCAAAACTGGGCTAAACAGAATCAAAACAAATCAAAACAAATCTAAACCTTCTAAAAACCCGCCAAAATATTTCAAAACCCGTCAAAACTAATCAAAACCTTCCGAATACCCATTAAAAAACATTCCAAATACCCGCATAAAGATTTTAAAACCCGCCAAAATAAATCCAAACATTCCGAAACTGCCAACACAATAAAAACAACTCAAGAGAATACAAAACATTCTAAAACCCAACCAAAACATTCCGAAAACCCACCTAAACATCATAAAAACAAATCAAAACCAACCAAAACATTCTGAAAACCCGCCAAAATGATTTAGACCCGCAAAACTCATCAAAACATTCTGAAAAGATGCCAAAACATTAGAAAACCAGCCTGAACTGATCAAAACATTCAAAAAACTTGGCAAAACATCATAAATACAAATCAAAACCAACCGAAACATTCCAAAAACCAGCCAAAATATTCTGAAATCCAGCCAAAACATCATAAAAACAAATCAAAACCAACCGAAACATTCCAAAAACCCGACAAAATAGTTTAGAACCCGCCAAAACTGATCAAAACATTCTGAAAAGATGCCAAAATACTAGAAAACCAGTCTGAAGTGATCGAAACTTTCAATAACTTGCCAAAACATCATCAAAACAAATGAAAGCAAACCAAAACATTCCAAATACCCGCCAAAATATTTTAAAACCCGCCAAAAGGAATCCAAACATTCCAAAACCTGCCAAGACAATATAAACAACACAAGAGAAAACAAAACATTCTAAAACACCACCAAAACATTCCGAAAACCCGCCAAAACATCATCAAAACAATTCAAAACCAACCAAAAAATAAGAGGAACACGGCAACATATTGGCAAGCAAGAGACGGAGAACGCGGCACCTTCTAGGAGGCCAAGAAGGAAGCCGCACAACACCTGCACTGTGTCTGCAACTTTCAAACTGCTAGAAGCTAGTGGCTTGCCACTGGCCTGCCTCTTCAATTGCCATTAGCATTCCAATGGAAGCTATTCTTGGACAACTTTGCTCTGCTTGCTGCTAGTTCTGCCCCAGCCTACCATAGAGAACCTTGCTCTTGCCTTGAGGCTCTGAGATGCCAAGAACTTGTCAACTTCAAAGGGCGGGCCGGGCTACATCTACTCAGCTGCCACAGTTTCTCCTTGCTAGACCTAGTGGGAAAGCATTTTGCTGAGATGCAGAAGGCAAGAAACGCAGAATACGGAGACGCGGAGCTGTCCCAAGTGCCGCTGCCAGGCGTCTTTCCGCAGAAGGAGCGCCCCGGAGCGCACCGCAACCGGCACCGTCATCTCTGCGCAAAAAGCCAAAATATTTTCAAACCCGCCAAAACTAATCCAAAAATATTTTCAAACCCGCCAAAATAGAAAACCGGACGGAAGTGATCAATACATTCGAAAAAACCTGACAAAACATGATCAAGCCCACCAAAGCTAATCCAAACACACCAAAAACTGGGCTAAACAGAATCAAAACAAATCAAAACAAATCGAAACCTTCTAAAAACCCGCCAAAATATTTCAAAACCCGTCAAAACTAATCAAAACCTTCCGAATACCCATTAAAAAACACTCCAAATACCCGCCAAAAGATTTTAAAACCCGCCAAAAGGAATCCAAACATTCCAAAACCTGCCAACACAATAAAAACAACTCAAGAGAATACAAAACATTCTAAAACCCAACCAAAACATTCCGAAAACCCACCTAAACATCATAAAAACAAATCAAAACCAACCGAAACATTCTGAAAACCCGCCAAAATGATTTAGACCTGCAAAACTCATCAAAACATTCTGAAAAGATGCCAAAACATTAGAAAACCAGCCTGAACTGATCAAAACATTCAAAAAACTTGGCAAAACATCATAAATACAAATCAAAACCAACCGAAACATTCCAAAAACCCGACAAAATAGTTTAGAACCCGCCAAAACTGATCAAAACATTCTGAAAAGATGCCAAAATACTAGAAAACCAGTCAGAAGTGATCGAAACTTTCAATAACTTGCCAAAACATCATCAAAACAAATGAAAGCAAACCAAAACATTCCAAATACCCGCCAAAATATTCCAAATACCGGCCAAAAGGAATCCAAACATTCCAAAACCTGCCAAGACAATATAAACAACACAAGAGAAAACAAAACATTCTAAAACACCACCAAAACATTCCGAAAACCCGCCAAAACTTCATCAAAACAATTCAAAACCAACCAAAAAATAAGAGGAACACGGCAACATATTGGCAAGCAAGAGACGGAGAACGCGGCACCTTCTAGGAGGCCAAGAAGGAAGCCGCACAACACCTGCACTGTGTCTGCAACTTTCAAACTGCTAGAAGCTAGTGGCTTGCCACTGGCCTGCCTCTTCAATTGCCATTAGCATTCCAATGGAAGGTATTCTTGGACAACTTTGCTCTGCTTGCTGCTAGTTCTGCCCCAGCCTACCATAGAGAACCTTGCTCTTGCCTTGAGGCTCTGAGATGCCAAGAACTTGTCAACTTCAAAGGGCGGGCCGGGCTACATCTACTCAGCTGCCACAGTTTCTCCTTGCTAGACCTAGTGGGAAAGCATTTTGCTGAGATGCAGAAGGCAAGAAACGCAGAATACGGAGACGCGGAGCTGTCCCAAGTGCCGCTGCCAGGCGTCTTTCCGCAGAAGGAGCGCCCCGGAGCGCACCGCAACCGGCACCGTCATCTCTGCGCAAAAAGCCAAAATATTTTCAAACCCGCCAAAACTAATCCAAAAATATTTTCAAACCCGCCAAAATAGAAAACCTGACGGAAGTGATCAATACATTCGAAAAAACCTGACAAAACATGATCAAGCCCACCAAAGCTAATCCAAACACACCAAAACTGGGCTAAACAGAATCAAAACAAATCAAAACAAATCTAAACCTTCTAAAAACCCGCCAAAATATTTCAAAACCCGTCAAAACTAATCAAAACCTTCCGAATACCCATTAAAAAACATTCCAAATACCCGCATAAAGATTTTAAAACCCGCCAAAAGGAATCCAAATATTCCGAAACTGCCAACACAATAAAAACAACTCAAGAGAATACAAAACATTCTAAAACCCAACCAAAACATTCTGAAAACCCACCTAAACATCATAAAAACAAATCAAAACCAACCAAAACATTCTGAAAACCCGCCAAAATGATTTAGACCCGCAAAACTCATCAAAACATTCTGAAAAGATGCCAAAACATTAGAAAACCAGCCTGAACTGATCAAAACATTCAAAAAACTTGGCAAAACATCATAAATACAAATCAAAACCAACCGAAACATTCCAAAAACCAGCCAAAATATTCTGAAATCCGGCCAAAACATCATAAAAACAAATCAAAACCAACCGAAACATTCCAAAAACCCGACAAAATAGTTTAGAACCCGCCAAAACTGATCAAAACATTCTGAAAAGATGCCAAAATACTAGAAAACCAGTCTGAAGTGATCGAAACTTTCAATAACTTGCCAAAACATCATCAAAACAAATGAAAGCAAACCAAAACATTCCAAATACCCGCCAAAATATTTTAAAACCCGCCAAAAGGAATCCAAACATTCCAAAACCTGCCAAGACAATATAAACAACACAAGAGAAAACAAAACATTCTAAAACACCACCAAAACATTCCGAAAACCCGCCAAAACATCATCAAAACAATTCAAAACCAACCAAAAAATAAGAGGAACACGGCAACATATTGGCAAGCAAGAGACGGAGAGTGCGGCACCTTCTAGGAGGCCAAGAAGGAAGCCGCACAACACCTGCACTGTGTCTGCAACTTTCAAACTGCTAGAAGCTAGTGGCTTGCCACTGGCCTGCCTCTTCAATTGCCATTAGCATTCCAATGGAAGCTATTCTTGGACAACTTTGCTCTGCTTGCTGCTAGTTCTGCCCCAGCCTACCATAGAGAACCTTGCTCTTCCCTTGAGGCTCTGAGATGCCAAGAACTTGTCAACTTCAAAGGGCGGGCCGGGCTACATCTACTCAGCTGCCACAGTTTCTCCTTGCTAGACCTAGTGGGAAAGCATTTTGCTGAGATGCAGAAGGCAAGAAACGCACAATACGGAGACGCGGAGCTGTCCCAAGTGCCGCTGCCAGGCGTCTTTCCGCAGAAGGAGCGCCCCGGAGCGCACCGCAACCGGCACCGTCATCTCTGCGCAAAAAGCCAAAATATTTTCAAACCCGCCAAAACTAATCCAAAAATATTTTCAAACCCGCCAAAATAGAAAACCTGACGGAAGTGATCAATACATTCGAAAAAACCTGACAAAACATGATAAAGCCCACCAAAGCTAATCCAAACACACCAAAACTGGGCTAAACAGGATCAAAACAAATCAAAACAAATCTAAACCTTCTAAAAACCCGCCAAAATATTTCAAAACCCGTCAAAACTAATCAAAACCTTCCGAATACCCATTAAAAAACATTCCAAATACCCGCATAAAGATTTTAAAACCCGCCAAAAGGAATCCAAATATTCCGAAACTGCCAACACAATAAAAACAACTCAAGAGAATACAAAACATTCTAAAACCCAACCAAAACATTCCGAAAACCCACCTAAACATCATAAAAACAAATCAAAACCAACCAAAACATTCTGAAAACCCGCCAAAATGATTTAGACCCGCAAAACTCATCAAAACATTCTGAAAAGATGCCAAAACATTAGAAAACCAGCCTGAACTGATCAAAACATTCAAAAAAATTGGCAAAACATCATAAATACAAATCAAAACCAACCGAAACATTCCAAAAACCAGCCAAAATATTCTGAAATCCGGCCAAAACATCATAAAAACAAATCAAAACCAACCGAAACATTCCAAAAACCCGACAAAATAGTTTAGAACCCGCCAAAACTGATCAAAACATTCTGAAAAGATGCCAAAATACTAGAAAACCAGTCAGAAGTGATCGAAACTTTCAATAACTTGCCAAAACATCATCAAAACAAATGAAAGCAAACCAAAACATTCCAAATACCCGCCAAAAGATTTTAAAACCCGCCAAAAGGAATGCAAACATTCCAAAACCTGCCAAGACAATAAAAACAACACAAGAGAAAACAAAACATTCTAAAACACCACCAAAACATTCCGAAAACCCGCCAAAACATCATCAAAACAATTCAAAACCAACCAAAAAATAAGAGGAACACGGCAACATATTGGCAAGCAAGAGACGGAGAACGCGGCACCTTCTAGGAGGCCAAGAAGGAAGCCGCACAACACCTGCACTGTGTCTGCAACTTTCAAACTGCTAGAAGCTAGTGGCTTGCCACTGGCCTGCCTCTTCAATTGCCATTAGCATTCCAATGGAAGCTATTCTTGGACAACTTTGCTCTGCTTGCTGCTAGTTCTGCCCCAGCCTACCATAGAGAACCTTGCTCTTGCCTTGAGGCTCTGAGATGCCAAGAACTTGTCAACTTCAAAGGGCGGGCCGGGCTACATCTACTCAGCTGCCACAGTTTCTCCTTGCTAGACCTAGTGGGAAAGCATTTTGCTGAGATGCAGAAGGCAAGAAACGCACAATACGGAGACGCGGAGCTGTCCCAAGTGCCGCTGCCAGGCGTCTTTCCGCAGAAGGAGCGCCCCGGAGCGCACCGCAACCGGCACCGTCATCTCTGCGCAAAGAGCCAAAATATTTTCAAACCCGCCAAAACTAATCCAAAAATATTTTCAAACCCGCCAAAATAGAAAACCGGACGGAAGTGATCAATACGTTCGAAAAAACCTGACAAAACATGATAAAGCCCACCAAAGCTAATCCAAACACACCAAAAAACTGGGCTAAACAGAATCAAAACAAATCAAAACAAATCTAAACCTTCTAAAAACCCGCCAAAATATTTCAAAACCCGTCAAAACTAATCAAAACCTTCCGAATACCCATTAAAAAACATTCCAAATACCCGCATAAAGATTTTAAAACCCGCCAAAAGGAATCCAAACATTCCAAAACCTGCCAACACAATAAAAACAACTCAAGAGAATACAAAACATTCTAAAACCCAACCAAAACATTCCGAAAACCCACCTAAACATCATAAAAACAAATCAAAACCAACCAAAACATTCTGAAAACCCGCCAAAAAGATTTAGACCCGCAAAACTCATCAAAATATTCTGAAAAGATGCCAAAACATTAGAAAACCAGCCTGAACTGATCAAAACATTCAAAAAACTTGGCAAAACATCATAAAAACAAATCAAAACCAACCGAAACATTCCAAAAACCCGAGAAAATAGTTTAGAACCCGCCAAAACTGATCAAAACATTCTGAAAAGATGCCAAAATACTAGAAAACCAGTCTGAAGTGATCGAAACTTTCAATAACTTGCCAAAACATAATCAAAACAAATGAAAGCAAACCAAAACATTCCAAATACCCGCCAAAATATTTTAAAACCCGCCAAAAGGAATCCAAATGTTCCAAAACCTGCCAAGAAAATATAAACAACACAAGAGAAAACAAAACATTCTAAAACACCACCAAAACATTCCGAAAACCCGCCAAAACATCATCAAAACAATTCAAAACCAACCAAAAAATAAGAGGAACACGGCAACATATTGGCAAGCAAGAGACGGAGAACGCGGCACCTTCTAGGAGGCCAAGAAGGAAGCCGCACAACACCTGCACTGTGTCTGCAACTTTCAAACTGCTAGAAGCTAGTGGCTTGCCACTGGCCTGCCTCTTCAATTGCCATTAGCATTCCAATGGAAGCTATTCTTGGACAACTTTGCTCTGCTTGCTGCTAGTTCTGCCCCAGCCTACCATAGAGAACCTTGCTCTTGCCTTGAGGCTCTGAGATGCCAAGAACTTGTCTATTTCAAAGGGCGGGCCGGGCTACATCTACTCAGCTGGCACAGTTTCTCCTTGCTAGACCTAGTGGGAAAGCATTTTGCTGAGATGCAGAAGGCAAGAAACGCACAATACGGAGACGCGGAGCTGTCCCAAGTGCCGCTGCCAGGCGTCTTTCCGCAGAAGGAGCGCCCTGGAGCGCACCGCAACCGGCACCGTCATCTCTGCGCAAAAAGCCAAAATATTTTCAAACCCACCAAAACTAATCCAAAAATATTTTCAAACCCGCCAAAATAGAAAACCTGACAGAAGTGATCAATACATTCGAAAAAACCTGACAAAACATGATAAAGCCCACCAAAGCTAATCCAAACACACCAAAAACTGGGCTAAACAGAATCAAAACAAATCAAAACAAATCTAAACCTTCTAAAAACCCGCCAAAATATTTCAAAACCCATCAAAACTAATCAAAACCTTCCGAATACCCATTAAAAAACATTCCAAATACCCGCCAAAAGATTTTAAAACCCGCCAAAATGAATCCAAACATTCCAAAACCTGCCAACACAATAAAAACAACTCAAGAGAATACAAAACATTCTAAAACCCAACCAAAACATTCCGAAAACCCACCTAAACATCATAAAAACAAATCAAAACCAACCGAAACATTCCAAAAACCCGACAAAATAGTTTAGAACCCGCCAAAACTGATCAAAACATTCTGAAAAGATGCCAAAATACTAGAAAACCAGTCTGAAGTGATCGAAACTTTCAATAACTTGCCAAAACATCATCAAAACAAATGAAAGCAAACCAAAACATTCCAAATACCCGCCAAAATATTTTAAAACCCGCCAAAAGGAATCCAAATGTTCCAAAACCTGCCAAGACAATATAAACAACACAAGAGAAAACAAAACATTCTAAAACACCACCAAAACATTCCGAAAACCCGCCAAAACATCATAAAAACAAATCAAAACCAACCAAAAAATAAGAGGAACACGGCAACATATTGGCAAGCAAGAGACGGAGAGTGCGGCACCTTCTAGGAGGCCAAGAAGGAAGCCGCACAACACCTGCACTGTGTCTGCAACTTTCAAACTGCTAGAAGCTAGTGGCTTGCCACTGGCCTGCCTCTTCAATTGCCATTAGCATTCCAATGGAAGCTATTCTTGGACAACTTTGCTCTGCTTGCTGCTAGTTCTGCCCCAGCCTACCATAGAGAACCTTGCTCTTGCCTTGAGGCTCTGAGATGCCAAGAACTTGTCAACTTCAAAGGGCGGGCCGGGCTACATCTACTCAGCTGCCACAGTTTCTCCTTGCTAGACCTAGTGGGAAAGCATTTTGCTGAGATGCAGAAGGCAAGAAACGCACAATACGGAGACGCGGAGCTGTCCCAAGTGCCGCTGCCAGGCGTCTTTCCGCAGAAGGAGCGCCCCGGAGCGCACCGCAACCGGCACCATCATCTCTGCGCAAAAAGCCAAAATATTTTCAAACCCGCCAAAACTAATCCAAAAATATTTTCAAACCCGCCAAAATAGAAAACCGGACAGAAGTGATCAATACATTCGAAAAAACCTGACAAAACATGATCAAGCCCACCAAAGCTAATCCAAACACACCAAAACTGGGCTAAACAGAATCAAAACAAATCAAAACAAATCTAAACCTTCTAAAAACCCGCCAAAATATTTCAAAACCCGTCAAAACTAATCAAAACCTTCCGAATACCCATTAAAAAACATTCCAAATACCCGCATAAAGATTTTAAAACCCGCCAAAATAAATCCAAACATTCCGAAACTGCCAACACAATAAAAACAACTCAAGAGAATACAAAACATTCTAAAACCCAACCAAAACATTCCGAAAACCCACCTAAACATCATAAAAACAAATCAAAACCAACCAAAACATTCTGAAAACCCGCCAAAATGATTTAGACCCGCAAAACTCATCAAAACATTCTGAAAAGATGCCAAAACATTAGAAAACCAGCCTGAACTGATCAAAACATTCAAAAAACTTGGCAAAACATCATAAATACAAATCAAAACCAACCGAAACATTCCAAAAACCAGCCAAAATATTCTGAAATCCAGCCAAAACATCATAAAAACAAATCAAAACCAACCGAAACATTCCAAAAACCCGACAAAATAGTTTAGAACCCGCCAAAACTGATCAAAACATTCTGAAAAGATGCCAAAATACTAGAAAACCAGTCTGAAGTGATCGAAACTTTCAATAACTTGCCAAAACATCATCAAAACAAATGAAAGCAAACCAAAACATTCCAAATACCCGCCAAAATATTTTAAAACCCGCCAAAAGGAATCCAAACATTCCAAAACCTGCCAAGACAATATAAACAACACAAGAGAAAACAAAACATTCTAAAACACCACCAAAACATTCCGAAAACCCGCCAAAACATCATCAAAACAATTCAAAACCAACCAAAAAATAAGAGGAACACGGCAACATATTGGCAAGCAAGAGACGGAGAACGCGGCACCTTCTAGGAGGCCAAGAAGGAAGCCGCACAACACCTGCACTGTGTCTGCAACTTTCAAACTGCTAGAAGCTAGTGGCTTGCCACTGGCCTGCCTCTTCAATTGCCATTAGCATTCCAATGGAAGCTATTCTTGGACAACTTTGCTCTGCTTGCTGCTAGTTCTGCCCCAGCCTACCATAGAGAACCTTGCTCTTGCCTTGAGGCTCTGAGATGCCAAGAACTTGTCAACTTCAAAGGGCGGGCCGGGCTACATCTACTCAGCTGCCACAGTTTCTCCTTGCTAGACCTAGTGGGAAAGCATTTTGCTGAGATGCAGAAGGCAAGAAACGCACAATACGGAGACGCGGAGCTGTCCCAAGTGCCGCTGCCTAGGCGTCTTTCCGCAGAAGGAGCGCCCCGGAGCGCACCGCAACCGGCACCGTCATCTCTGCGCAAAAAGCCAAAATATTTTCAAACCCGCCAAAACTAATCCAAAAATATTTTCAAACCCGCCAAAATAGAAAACCGGACGGAAGTGATCAATACATTCGAAAAAACCTGACAAAACATGATAAAGCCCACCAAAGCTAATCCAAACACACCAAAAACTGGGCTAAACAGAATCAAAACAAATCAAAACAAATCTAAACCTTCTAAAAACCCGCCAAAATATTTCAAAACCCGCCAAAAGGAATCAAAACCTTCCGAATACCCATTAAAAAACACTCCAAATACCCGCCAAAAGATTTTAAAACCCGCCAAAAGGAATCCAAACATTCCAAAACCTGCCAACACAATAAAAACAACTCAAGAGAATACAAAACATTCTAAAACCCAACCAAAACATTCCGAAAACCCACCTAAACATCATAAAAACAAATCAAAACCAACCGAAACATTCTGAAAACCCGCCAAAATGATTTAGACCCGCAAAACTCATCAAAACATTCTGAAAAGATGCCAAAACATTAGAAAACCAGCCTGAACTGATCAAAACATTCAAAAAACTTGGCAAAACATCATAAATACAAATCAAAACCAACCGAAACATTCCAAAAACCCGACAAAATAGTTTAGAACCCGCCAAAACTGATCAAAACATTCTGAAAAGATGCCAAAATACTAGAAAACCAGTCAGAAGTGATCGAAACTTTCAATAACTTGCCAAAACATCATCAAAACAAATGAAAGCAAACCAAAACATTCCAAATACCCGCCAAAATATTCCAAATACCGGCCAAAAGGAATCCAAACATTCCAAAACCTGCCAAGACAATATAAACAACACAAGAGAAAACAAAACATTCTAAAACACCACCAAAACATTCCGAAAACCCGCCAAAACTTCATCAAAACAATTCAAAACCAACCAAAAAATAAGAGGAACACGGCAACATATTGGCAAGCAAGAGACGGAGAACGCGGCACCTTCTAGGAGGCCAAGAAGGAAGCCGCACAACACCTGCACTGTGTCTGCAACTTTCAAACTGCTAGAAGCTAGTGGCTTGCCACTGGCCTGCCTCTTCAATTGCCATTAGCATTCCAATGGAAGCTATTCTTGGACAACTTTGCTCTGCTTGCTGCTAGTTCTGCCCCAGCCTACCATAGAGAACCTTGCTCTTGCCTTGAGGCTCTGAGATGCCAAGAACTTGTCAACTTCAAAGGGCGGGCCGGGCTACATCTACTCAGCTGCCACAGTTTCTCCTTGCTAGACCTAGTGGGAAAGCATTTTGCTGAGATGCAGAAGGCAAGAAACGCAGAATACGGAGACGCGGAGCTGTCCCAAGTGCCGCTGCCAGGCGTCTTTCCGCAGAAGGAGCGCCCCGGAGCGCACCGCAACCGGCACCGTCATCTCTGCGCAAAAAGCCAAAATATTTTCAAACCCGCCAAAACTAATCCAAAAATATTTTCAAACCCGCCAAAATAGAAAACCGGACGGAAGTGATCAATACATTCGAAAAAACCTGACAAAACATGATAAAGCCCACCAAAGCTAATCCAAACACACCAAAACTGGGCTAAACAGGATCAAAACAAATCAAAACAAATCTAAACCTTCTAAAAACCCGCCAAAATATTTCAAAACCCGTCAAAACTAATCAAAACCTTCCGAATACCCATTAAAAAACATTCCAAATACCCGCATAAAGATTTTAAAACCCGCCAAAAGGAATCCAAATATTCCGAAACTGCCAACACAATAAAAACAACTCAAGAGAATACAAAACATTCTAAAACCCAACCAAAACATTCCGAAAACCCACCTAAACATCATAAAAACAAATCAAAACCAACCAAAACATTCTGAAAACCCGCCAAAATGATTTAGACCCGCAAAACTCATCAAAACATTCTGAAAAGATGCCAAAACATTAGAAAACCAGCCTGAACTGATCAAAACATTCAAAAAACTTGGCAAAACATCATAAATACAAATCAAAACCAACCGAAACATTCCAAAAACCAGCCAAAATATTCTGAAATCCGGCCAAAACATCATAAAAACAAATCAAAACCAACCGAAACATTCCAAAAACCCGACAAAATAGTTTAGAACCCGCCAAAACTGATCAAAACATTCTGAAAAGATGCCAAAATACTAGAAAACCAGTCAGAAGTGATCGAAACTTTCAATAACTTGCCAAAACATCATCAAAACAAATGAAAGCAAACCAAAACATTCCAAATACCCGCCAAAAGATTTTAAAACCCGCCAAAAGGAATGCAAACATTCCAAAACCTGCCAAGACAATAAAAACAACACAAGAGAAAACAAAACATTCTAAAACACCACCAAAACATTCCGAAAACCCGCCAAAACATCATAAAAACAAATCAAAACCAACCAAAAAATAAGAGGAACACGGCAACATATTGGCAAGCAAGAGACGGAGAACGCGGCACCTTCTAGGAGGCCAAGAAGGAAGCCGCACAACACCTGCACTGTGTCTGCAACTTTCAAACTGCTAGAAGCTAGTGGCTTGCCACTGGCCTGCCTCTTCAATTGCCATTAGCATTCCAATGGAAGCTATTCTTGGACAACTTTGCTCTGCTTGCTGCTAGTTCTGCCCCAGCCTACCATAGAGAACCTTGCTCTTGCCTTGAGGCTCTGAGATGCCAAGAACTTGTCAACTTCAAAGGGCGGGCCGGGCTACATCTACTCAGCTGCCACAGTTTCTCCTTGCTAGACCTAGTGGGAAAGCATTTTGCTGAGATGCAGAAGGCAAGAAACGCACAATACGGAGAGGCGGAGCTGTCCCAAGTGCCGCTGCCAGGCGTCTTTCCGCAGAAGGAGCGCCCCGGAGCGCACCGCAACCGGCACCGTCATCTCTGCGCAAAGAGCCAAAATATTTTCAAACCCGCCAAAACTAATCCAAAAATATTTTCAAACCCGCCAAAATAGAAAACCGGACGGAAGTGATCAATACGTTCGAAAAAACCTGACAAAACATGATAAAGCCCACCAAAGCTAATCCAAACACACCAAAAAACTGGGCTAAACAGAATCAAAACAAATCAAAACAAATCTAAACCTTCTAAAAACCCGCCAAAATATTTCAAAACCCGTCAAAACTAATCAAAACCTTCCGAATACCCATTAAAAAACATTCCAAATACCCGCATAAAGATTTTAAAACCCGCCAAAAGGAATCCAAACATTCCAAAACCTGCCAACACAATAAAAACAACTCAAGAGAATACAAAACATTCTAAAACCCAACCAAAACATTCCGAAAACCCACCTAAACATCATAAAAACAAATCAAAACCAACCAAAACATTCTGAAAACCCGCCAAAAAGATTTAGACCCGCAAAACTCATCAAAATATTCTGAAAAGATGCCAAAACATTAGAAAACCAGCCTGAACTGATCAAAACATTCAAAAAACTTGGCAAAACATCATAAAAACAAATCAAAACCAACCGAAACATTCCAAAAACCCGACAAAATAGTTTAGAACCCGCCAAAACTGATCAAAACATTCTGAAAAGATGCCAAAATACTAGAAAACCAGTCTGAAGTGATCGAAACTTTCAATAACTTGCCAAAACATAATCAAAACAAATGAAAGCAAACCAAAACATTCCAAATACCCGCCAAAATATTTTAAAACCCGCCAAAAGGAATCCAAATGTTCCAAAACCTGCCAAGACAATATAAACAACACAAGAGAAAACAAAACATTCTAAAACACCACCAAAACATTCCGAAAACCCGCCAAAACATCATCAAAACAATTCAAAACCAACCAAAAAATAAGAGGAACACGGCAACATATTGGCAAGCAAGAGACGGAGAACGCGGCACCTTCTAGGAGGCCAAGAAGGAAGCCGCACAACACCTGCACTGTGTCTGCAACTTTCAAACTGCTAGAAGCTAGTGGCTTGCCACTGGCCTGCCTCTTCAATTGCCATTAGCATTCCAATGGAAGCTATTCTTGGACAACTTTGCTCTGCTTGCTGCTAGTTCTGCCCCAGCCTACCATAGAGAACCTTGCCCTTCCCTTGAGGCTCTGAGATGCCAAGAACTTGTCAACTTCAAAGGGCGGGCCGGGCTACATCTACTCAGCTGCCACAGTTTCTCCTTGCTAGACCTAGTGGGAAAGCATTTTGCTGAGATGCAGAAGGCAAGAAACGCACAATACGGAGACGCGGAGCTGTCCCAAGTGCCGCTGCCAGGCGTCTTTCCGCAGAAGGAGCGCCCCGGAGCGCACCGCAACCGGCACCGTCATCTCTGCGCAAAGAGCCAAAATATTTTAAAACCCGCCAAAACTAATCCAAAAATATTTTCAAACCCGCCAAAATAGAAAACCGGACGGAAGTGATCAATACGTTCGAAAAAACCTGACAAAACATGATAAAGCCCACCAAAGCTAATCCAAACACACCAAAAAACTGGGCTAAACAGAATCAAAACAAATCAAAACAAATCTAAACCTTCTAAAAACCCGCCAAAATATTTCAAAACCCGTCAAAACTAATCAAAACCTTCCGAATATCCGCCAAAACATTCCAAATACCCGCATAAAGATTTTAAAACCCGCCAAAAGGAATCCAAACATTCCAAAACCTGCCAACACAATAAAAACAACTCAAGAGAATACAAAACATTCTAAAACCCAACCAAAACATTCCGAAAACCCACCTAAACATCATAAAAACAAATCAAAACCAACCAAAACATTCTGAAAACCCGCCAAAAAGATTTAGACCCGCAAAACTCATCAAAATATTCTGAAAAGATGCCAAAACATTAGAAAACCAGCCTGAACTGATCAAAACATTCAAAAAACTTGGCAAAACATCATAAAAACAAATCAAAACCAACCGAAACATTCCAAAAACCCGACAAAATAGTTTAGAACCCGCCAAAACTGATCAAAACATTCTGAAAAGATGCCAAAATACTAGAAAACCAGTCTGAAGTGATCGAAACTTTCAATAACTTGCCAAAACATAATCAAAACAAATGAAAGCAAACCAAAACATTCCAAATACCCGCCAAAATATTCCAAATACCGGCCAAAAGGAATCCAAACATTCCGAAACCTGCCAAGACAATATAAACAACACAAGAGAAAACAAAACATTCTAAAACACCACCAAAACATTCCGAAAACCCGCCAAAACATCATCAAAAAAATTCAAAACCAACCAAAAAACAAGTGGAACACGGCAACATATTGGCAAGCAAGAGACGGAGAGCGCGGCACCTTCTAGGAGGCCAAGAAGGAAGCCGCACAACACCTGCACTGTGTCTGCAACTTTCAAACTGCTAGAAGCTAGTGGCTTGCCACTGGCCTGCCTCTTCAATTGCCATTAGCATTCCAATGGAAGGTATTCTTGGACAACTTTGCTCTGCTTGCTGCTAGTTCTGCCCCAGCCTACCATAGAGAACCTTGCTCTTGCCTTGAGGCTCTGAGATGCCAAGAACTTGTCATCTTCAAAGGGCGGGCCGGGCTACATCTACTCAGCTGGCACAGTTTCTCCTTGCTAGACCTAGTGGGAAAGCATTTTGCTGAGATGCAGAAGGCAAGAAACGCACAATACGGAGACGCGGAGCTGTCCCAAGTGCCGCTGCCTAGGCGTCTTTCCGCAGAAGGAGCGCCCCGGAGCGCACCGCAACCGGCACCGTCATCTCTGCGCAAAAAGCCAAAATATTTTCAAACCCACCAAAACTAATCCAAAAATATTTTTAAACCCGCCAAAATAGAAAACCTGACAGAAGTGATCAATACATTCGAAAAAACCTGACAAAACATGATAAAGCCCACCAAAGCTAATCCAAACACACCAAAAACTGGGCTAAACAGAATCAAAACAAATCAAAACAAATCTAAACCTTCTAAAAACCCGCCAAAATATTTCAAAACCCGTCAAAACTAATCAAAACCTTCCGAATACCCATTAAAAAACATTCCAAATACCCGCCAAAAGATTTTAAAACCCGCCAAAAGGAATCCAAACATTCCAAAACCTGCCAACACAATAAAAACAACTCAAGAGAATACAAAACATTCCGAAAACCCAACCAAAACATTCCGAAAACCCACCTAAACATCATCAAAACAAATCAAAACCAACCGAAACATTCCAAAAACCCGACAAAATAGTTTAGAACCCGCCAAAACTGATCAAAACATTCTGAAAAGATGCCAAAATACTAGAAAACCAGTCAGAAGTGATCGAAACTTTCAATAACTTGCCAAAACATCATCAAAACAAATGAATGCAAACCAAAACATTCCAAATACCCGCCAAAATATTTTAAAACCCGCCAAAAGGAATCCAAATGTTCCAAAACCTGCCAAGACAATATAAACAACACAAGAGAAAACAAAACATTCTAAAACACCACCAAAACATTCCGAAAACCCGCCAAAACATCATAAAAACAAATCAAAACCAACCAAAAAATAAGAGGAACACGGCAACATATTGGCAAGCAAGAGACGGAGAACGCGGCACCTTCTAGGAGGCCAAGAAGGAAGCCGCACAACACCTGCACTGTGTCTGCAACTTTCAAACTGCTAGAAGCTAGTGGCTTGCCACTGGCCTGCCTCTTCAATTGCCATTAGCATTCCAATGGAAGCTATTCTTGGACAACTTTGCTCTGCTTGCTGCTAGTTCTGCCCCAGCCTACCATAGAGAACCTTGCTCTTGCCTTGAGGCTCTGAGATGCCAAGAACTTGTCAACTTCAAAGGGCGGGCCGGGCTACATCTACTCAGCTGCCACAGTTTCTCCTTGCTAGACCTAGTGGGAAAGCATTTTGCTGAGATGCAGAAGGCAAAAAACGCAGAATACGGAGACGCAGAGCTGTCCCAAGTGCCGCTGCCAGGCGTCTTTCCGCAGAAGGAGCGCCCCGGAGCGCACCGCAACCGGCACCATCATCTCTGCGCAAAAAGCCAAAATATTTTCAAACCCGCCAAAACTAATCCAAAAATATTTTCAAACCCGCCAAAATAGAAAACCGGACGGAAGTGATGAATACATTCGAAAAAACCTGACAAAACATGATCAAGCCCACCAAAGCTAATCCAAACACACCAAAAACTGGGCTAAACAGAATCAAAACAAATCAAAACAAATCTAAACCTTCTAAAAACCCGCCAAAATATTTCAAAACCCGTCAAAACTAATCAAAACCTTCCGAATACCCGCCAAAACATTCCAAATACCCGCCAAAAGATTTTAAAACCCGCCAAAAGGAATCCAAACATTCCAAAACCTGCCAACACAATAAAAACAACTCAAGAGAATACAAAACATTCTAAAACCCAACCAAAACATTCCGAAAACCCACCTAAACATCATAAAAACAAATCAAAACCAACCGAAACATTCTGAAAACCCGCCAAAATGATTTAGACCCGCAAAACTCATCAAAACATTCTGAAAAGATGCCAAAACATTAGAAAACCAGCCTGAACTGATCAAAACATTCAAAAAACTTGGCAAAACATCATAAAAACAAATCAAAACCAACCGAAACATTCCAAAAACCAGCCAAAATATTCCGAAATCCGGCCAAAACATCATAAAAACAAATCAAAACCAACCGAAACATTCCAAAAACCCGACAAAATAGTTTAGAACCCGCCAAAACTGATCAAAACATTCTGAAAAGATGCCAAAATACTAGAAAACCAGTCTGAAGTGATCGAAACTTTCAATAACTTGCCAAAACATAATCAAAACAAAAGAAAGCAAACCAAAACATTCCAAATACCCGCCAAAATATTCCAAATACCGGCCAAAAGGAATCCAAACATTCCAAAACCTGCCAAGACAAGATAAACAACACAAGAGAAAACAAAACATTCTAAAACACCACCAAAACATTCCGAAAACCCGCCAAAACATCATCAAAACAATTCAAAACCAACCAAAAAATAAGAGGAACACGGCAACATATTGGCAAGCAAGAGACGGAGAGTGCGGCACCTTCTAGGAGGCCAAGAAGGAAGCCGCACAACACCTGCACTGTGTCTGCAACTTTCAAACTGCTAGAAGCTAGTGGCTTGCCACTGGCCTGCCTCTTCAATTGCCATTAGCATTCCAATGGAAGCTATTCTTGGACAACTTTGCTCTGCATGCTGCTAGTTCTGCCCCAGCCTACCATAGAGAACCTTGCTCTTCCCTTGAGGCTCTGAGATGCCAAGAACTTGTCATCTTCAAAGGGCGGGCCGGGCTACATCTACTCAGCTGCCACAGTTTCTCCTTGCTAGACCTAGTGGGAAAGCATTTTGCTGAGATGCAGAAGGCAAGAAACGCACAATACGGAGATGCAGAGCTGTCCCAAGTGCCGCTGCCTAGGCGTCTTTCCGCAGAAGGAGCGCTCCGGAGCGCACCGCAACCGGCACCGTCATCTCTGCGCAAAGAGCCAAAATATTTTCAAACCCGCCAAAACTAATCCAAAAATATTTTCAAACCCGCCAAAATAGAAAACCAGACAGAAGTGATCAATACATTCGAAAAAACCTGACAAAACATGATCAAGCCCACCAAAGCTAATCCAAACACACCAAAAACTGGGCTAAACAGAATCAAAACAAATCAAAACAAATCTAAAACTTCTAAAAACCCGCCAAAATATTTCAAAACCCGTCAAAACTAATCAAAACCTTCCGAATACCCATTAAAAAACATTCCAAATACCCGCCAAAAGATTTTAAAACCCGCCAAAATGAATCCAAACATTCCAAAACCTGCCAACACAATAAAAACAACTCAAGAGAATTCAAAACATTCTAAAACCCAACCAAAACATTCCGAAAACCCACCAAAACATCATAAAAACAAATCAAAACCAACCAAAACATTGCAAAAACCCAACAAAATAGTTTAGAACCTGCCAAAACTGATCAAAACATTCTGAAAAGATGCCAAAATACTATCAAACCAGTCAGAAGTGATCGAAACTTTCAATAACTTGCCAAAACATAATCAAAACAAATGAAAGCAAACCAAAACATTCCAAATACCCGCCAAAAGATTTTAAAACCCGCCAAAAGGAATGCAAACATTCCAAAACCTGCCAAGACAATAAAAACAACACAAGAGAAAACAAAACATTCTAAAACACCACCAAAACATTCCGAAAACCCGCCAAAACATCATAAAAACAAATCAAAACCAACCAAAAAATAAGAGGAACACGGCAACATATTGGCAAGCAAGAGACGGAGAACGCGGCACCTTCTAGGAGGCCAAGAAGGAAGCCGCACAACACCTGCACTGTGTCTGCAACTTTCAAACTGCTAGAAGCTAGTGGCTTGCCACTGGCCTGCCTCTTCAATTGCCATTAGCATTCCAATGGAAGCTATTCTTGGACAACTTTGCTCTGCTTGCTGCTAGTTCTGCCCCAGCCTACCATAGAGAACCTTGCTCTTCCCTTGAGGCTCTGAGATGCCAAGAACTTGTCATCTTCAAAGGGCGGGCCGGGCTACATCTACTCAGCTGCCACAGTTTCTCCTTGCTAGACCTAGTGGGAAAGCATTTTGCTGAGATGCAGAAGGCAAGAAACGCACAATACGGAGATGCGGAGCTGTCCCAAGTGCCGCTGCCTAGGCGTCTTTCCGCAGAAGGAGCGCCCCGGAGCGCACCGCAACCGGCACCGTCATCTCTGCGCAAAGAGCCAAAATATTTTAAAATCCGCCAAAACTAATCCAAAAATATTTTCAAACCCGCCAAAATAGAAAACCAGACAGAAGTGATCAATACATTCGAAAAAACCTGAAAAAACATGATCAAGCCCACCAAAGCTAATCCAAACACACCAAAAACTGGGCTAAACAGAATCAAAACAAATCAAAACAAATCTAAAACTTCTAAAAACCCGCCAAAATATTTCAAAACCCGTCAAAACTAATCAAAACTTTCCGAATACCCATTAAAAAACATTCCAAATACCCGCCAAAAGATTTTAAAACCCGCCAAAATGAATCCAAACATTCCAAAACCTGCCAACACAATAAAAACAACTCAAGAGAATTCAAAACATTCTAAAACCCAACCAAAACATTCCGAAAACCCACCTAAACATCATAAAAACAAATCAAAACCAACCAAAACATTGCAAAAACCCAACAAAATAGTTTAGAACCCGCCAAAACTGATCAAAACATTCTGAAAAGATGCCAAAATACTATCAAACCAGTCAGAAGTGATCGAAACTTTCAATAACTTGCCAAAACATCATCAAAACAAATGAAAGCAAACCAAAACATTCCAAATACCCGCCAAAAGATTTTAAAACCCGCCAAAATGAATCCAAATGTTCCAAAACCTGCCAAGAAAATATAAACAACACAAGAGAAAACAAAACATTCTAAAACACCACCAAAACATTCCGAAAACCCGCCAAAACATCATCAAAACAATTCAAAACCAACCAAAAAATAAGAGGAACACGGCAACATATTGGCAAGCAAGAGACGGAGAGTGCGGCACCTTCTAGGAGGCCAAGAAGGAAGCCGCACAACACCTGCACTGTGTCTGCAACTTTCAAACTGCTAGAAGCTAGTGGCTTGCCACTGGCCTGCCTCTTCAATTGCCATTAGCATTCCAATGGAAGCTATTCTTGGACAACTTTGCTCTGCATGCTGCTAGTTCTGCCCCAGCCTACCATAGAGAACCTTGCTCTTCCCTTGAGGCTCTGAGATGCCAAGAACTTGTCATCTTCAAAGGGCGGGCCGGGCTACATCTACTCAGCTGCCACAGTTTCTCCTTGCTAGACCTAGTGGGAAAGCATTTTGCTGAGATGCAGAAGGCAAGAAACGCACAATACGGAGATGCGGAGCTGTCCCAAGTGCCGCTGCCTAGGCGTCTTTCCGCAGAAGGAGCGCTCCGGAGCGCACCGCAACCGGCACCGTCATCTCTGCGCAAAGAGCCAAAATATTTTCAAACCCGCCAAAACTAATCCAAAAATATTTTCAAACCCGCCAAAATAGAAAACCAGACAGAAGTCATCAATACATTCGAAAAAACCTGACAAAACATGATCAAGCCCACCAAAGCTAATCCAAACACACCAAAAACTGGGCTAAACAGAATCAAAACAAATCAAAACAAATCTAAACCTTCTAAAAACCCGCCAAAATATTTCAAAACCCGTCAAAACTAATCAAAACATTCCGAATACCCATTAAAAAACATTCCAAATACCCGCCAAAAGATTTTAAAACCTGCCAAAAGGAATCCAAACATTCCAAAACCTGCCAACACAATAAAAACAACTCAAGAGAATACAAAACATTCTAAAACCCAACCAAAACATTCCGAAAACCCACCTAAACATCATAAAAACAAATCAAAACCAACCAAAACATTTTGAAAACCCGCCAAAATGATTTAGACCCGCAAAACTCATCAAAACATTCTGAAAAGATGCCAAAACATTAGAAAACCAGCCTGAACTGATCAAAACATTCAAAAAACTTGGCAATACATCATAAAAACAAATCAAAACCAACCAAAACATTGCAAAAACCCAACAAAATAGTTTAGAACCCGCCAAAACTGATCAAAACATTCTGAAAAGATGCCAAAATACTAGAAAACCAGTCTGAAGTGATCGAAACTTTCAATAACTTGCCAAAACATCATCAAAACAAATGAAAGCAAACCAAAACATTCCAAATACCCGCCAAAAGATTTTAAAACCCGCCAAAAGGAATCCAAACATTCCAAAACCTGCCAAGAAAATATAAACAACACAAGAGAAAACAACACATTCTAAAACACCACCAAAACATTCCGAAAACCCGCCAAAACATCATCAAAACAATTCAAAACCAACCAAAAAATAAGAGGAACACGGCAACATATTGGCAAGCAAGAGACGGAGAGTGCGGCACCTTCTAGGAGGCCAAGAAGGAAGCCGCACAACACCTGCACTGTGTCTGCAACTTTCAAACTGCTAGAAGCTAGTGGCTTGCCACTGGCCTGCCTCTTCAATTGCCATTAGCATTCCAATGGAAGCTATTCTTGGACAACTTTGCTCTGCTTGCTGCTAGTTCTGCCCCAGCCTACCATAGAGAACCTTGCTCTTGCCTTGAGGCTCTGAGATGCCAAGAACTTGTCAACTTCAAAGGGCGGGCCGGGCTACATCTACTCAGCTGCCACAGTTTCTCCTTGCTAGACCTAGTGGGAAAGCATTTTGCTGAGATGCAGAAGGCAAGAAACGCAGAATACGGAGACGCGGAGCTGTCCCAAGTGCCGCTGCCAGGCATCTTTCCGCAGAAGGAGCGCCCCGGAGCGCACCGCAACCGGCACCGTCATCTCTGCGCAAAAAGCCAAAATATTTTCAAACCCGCCAAAACTAATCCAAAAATATTTTCAAACCCGCCAAAATAGAAAACCGGACGGAAGTGATCAATACATTCGAAAAAACCTGACAAAACATGATAAAGCCCACCAAAGCTAATCCAAACACACCAAAAACTGGGCTAAACAGAATCAAAACAAATCAAAACAAATCTAAATCTTCTAAAAACCCGCCAAAATATTTCAAAACCCGTCAAAACTAATCAAAACCTTCCGAATACCCATTAAAAAACATTCCAAATACCCGCCAAAAGATTTTAAAACCCGCCAAAAGGAATCCAAATATTCCAAAACTGCCAACACAATAAAAACAACTCAAGAGAATACAAAACATCCTAAAACCCAACCAAAACATTCCGAAAACCCACCTAAACATCATCAAAACAAATCAAAACCAACCAAAACATTCTGAAAACCCGCCAAAATGATTTAGACCCGCAAAACTCATCAAAACATTCTGAAAAGATGCCAAAACATTAGAAAACCAGCCTGAACTGATCAAAACATTCAAAAAAATTGGCAAAACATCATAAATAGAAATCAAAACCAACCGAAACATTCCAAAAACCAGCCAAAATATTCTGAAATCCGGCCAAAACATCATAAAAACAAATCAAAACCAACCGAAACATTCCAAAAACCTGACAAAATAGTTTAGAACCCGCCAAAACTGATCAAAACATTCTGAAAAGATGCCAAAATACTATCAAACCAGTCTGAAGTGATCGAAACTTTCAATAACTTGCCAAAACATAATCAAAACAAATGAAAGCAAACCAAAACATTCCAAATACCCGCCAAAAGATTTTAAAACCCGCCAAAAGGAATCCAAACATTCCAAAACCTGCCAAGACAATATAAACAACACAAGAGAAAACAAAACATTCTAAAACACCACCAAAACATTCCGAAAACCCGCCAAAACATCATCAAAACAATTCAAAACCAACCAAAAAATAAGAGGAACACGGCAACATATTGGCAAGCAAGAGACGGAGAACGCGGCACCTTCTAGGAGGCCAAGAAGGAAGCCGCACAACACCTGCACTGTGTCTGCAACTTTCAAACTGCTAGAAGCTAGTGGCTTGCCACTGGCCTGCCTCTTCAATTGCCATTAGCATTCCAATGGAAGCTATTCTTGGACAACCTTGCTCTGCTTGCTGCTAGTTCTGCCCCAGCCTACCATAGAGAACCTTGCTCTTCCCTTGAGGCTCTGAGATGCCAAGAACTTGTCATCTTCAAAGGGCGGGCCGGGCTACATCTACTCAGCTGCCACAGTTTCTCCTTGCTAGACCTAGTGGGAAAGCATTTTGCTGAGATGCAGAAGGCAAGAAACGCAGAATACGGAGACGCGGAGCTGTCCCAAGTGCCGCTGCCAGGCGTCTTTCCGCAGAAGGAGCGCCCCGGAGCGCACCGCAACCGGCACCGTCATCTCTGCGCAAAAAGCCAAAATATTTTCAAACCCGCCAAAACTAATCCAAAAATATTTTCAAACCCGCCAAAATAGAAAACCTGACAGAAGTGATCAATACATTCGAAAAAACCTGACAAAACATGATAAAGCCCACCAAAGCTAATCCAAACACACCAAAAACTGGGCTAAACAGAATCAAAACAAATCAAAACAAATCTAAAACTTCTAAAAACCGGCCAAAATATTTCAAAACCCGTCAAAACTAATCAAAACCTTCCGAATACCCATTAAAAAACATTCCAAATACCCGCCAAAAGATTTTAAAACCCGCCAAAATGAATCCAAACATTCCAAAACCTGCCAACACAATAAAAACAACTCAAGAGAATACAAAACATTCTAAAACCCAACCAAAACATTCCGAAAACCCACCTAAACATCATAAAAACAAATCAAAACCAACCGAAACATTCTGAAAACCCGCCAAAATGATTTAGACCCGCAAAACTCATCAAAACATTCTGAAAAGATGCCAAAACATTAGAAAACCAGCCTGAACTGATCAAAACATTCAAAAAACTTGGCAAAACATCATAAAAACAAATCAAAACCAACCGAAACATTCCAAAAACCAGCCAAAATATTCTGAAATCCGGCCAAAACATCATAAAAACAAATCAAAACCAACCGAAACATTCCAAAAACCCGACAAAATAGTTTAGAACCCGCCAAAACTGATCAAAACATTCTGAAAAGATGCCAAAATACTAGAAAACCAGTCTGAAGTGATCGAAACTTTCAATAACTTGCCAAAACATCATCAAAACAAATGAAAGCAAACCAAAACATTCCAAATACCCGCCAAAATATTCCAAATACCGGCCAAAAGGAATCCAAACATTCCAAAACCTGCCAAGACAATATAAACAACACAAGAGAAAACAAAACATTCTAAAACACCACCAAAACATTCCGAAAACCCGCCAAAACATCATCAAAACAATTCAAAACCAACCAAAAAACAAGAGGAACACGGCAACATATTGGCAAGCAAGAGACGGAGAACGCGGCACCTTCTAGGAGGCCAAGAAGGAAGCCGCACAACACCTGCACTGTGTCTGCAACTTTCAAACTGCTAGAAGCTAGTGGCTTGCCACTGGCCTGCCTCTTCAATTGCCATTAGCATTCCAATGGAAGCTATTCTTGGACAACTTTGCTCTGCTTGCTGCTAGTTCTGCCCCAGCCTACCATAGATAACCTTGCTCTTGCCTTGAGGCTCTGAGATGCCAAGAACTTGTCAACTTCAAAGGGCGGGCCGGGCTACATCTACTCAGCTGCCACAGTTTCTCCTTGCTAGACCTAGTGGGAAAGCATTTTGCTGAGATGCAGAAGGCAAGAAACGCACAATACGGAGACGCGGAGCTGTCCCAAGTGCCGCTGCCAGGCGTCTTTCCGCAGAAGGAGCGCCCCGGAGCGCACCGCAACCGGCACCGTCATCTCTGCGCAAAAAGCCAAAATATTTTCAAACCCGCCAAAACTAATCCAAAAATATTTTCAAACCCGCCAAAATAGAAAACCTGACGGAAGTGATCAATACATTCGAAAAAACCTGACAAAACATGATAAAGCCCACCAAAGCTAATCCAAACACACCAAAACTGGGCTAAACAGAATCAAAACAAATCAAAACAAATCTAAACCTTCTAAAAACCCGCCAAAATATTTCAAAACCCGTCAAAACTAATCAAAACCTTCCGAATACCCATTAAAAAACATTCCAAATACCCGCATAAAGATTTTAAAACCCGCCAAAATAAATCCAAACATTCCGAAACTGCCAACACAATAAAAACAACTCAAGAGAATACAAAACATTCTAAAACCCAACCAAAACATTCCGAAAACCCACCTAAACATCATCAAAACAAATCAAAACCAACCAAAACATTCTGAAAACCCGCCAAAATGATTTAGACCCGCAAAACTCTTCAAAACATTCTGAAAAGATGCCAAAACATTAGAAAACCAGCCTGAACTGATCAAAACATTCAAAAAACTTGGCAAAACATCATAAATACAAATCAAAACCAACCGAAACATTCCAAAAACCAGCCAAAATATTCTGAAATCCGGCCAAAACATCATAAAAACAAATCAAAACCAACCGAAACATTCCAAAAACCCGACAAAATAGTTTAGAACCCGCCAAAACTGATCAAAACATTCTGAAAAGATGCCAAAATACTAGAAAACCAGTCTGAAGTGATCGAAACTTTCAATAACTTGCCAAAACATCATCAAAACAAATGAAAGCAAACCAAAACATTCCAAATACCCGCCAAAAGATTTTAAAACCCGCCAAAAGGAATCCAAACATTCCAAAACCTGCCAACACAATAAAAACAACTCAAGAGAATACAAAACATTCCGAAAACCAACCAAAACATTCCGAAAACCCACCTAAACATCATCAAAACAATTCAAAACCAACCGAAACATTCCAAAAACCCGACAAAATAGTTTAGAACCCGCCAATACTGATCAAAACATTCTGAAAAGATGCCAAAATACTATCAAACCAGTCAGAAGTGATCGAAACTTTCAATAACTTGCCAAAACATCATCAAAACAAATGAAAGCAAACCAAAACATTCCAAATACCCGCCAAAAGATTTTAAAACCCGCCAAAAGGAATCCAAACATTCCAAAACCTGCCAAGACAATATAAACAACACAAGAGAAAACAAAACATTCTAAAACACCACCAAAACATTCCGAAAACCCGCCAAAACATCATCAAAACAAATCAAAACCAACCAAAAAATAAGAGGAACACGGCAACATATTGGCAAGCAAGAGACGGAGAACGCGGCACCTTCTAGGAGGCCAAGAAGGAAGCCGCACAACACCTGCACTGTGTCTGCAACTTTCAAACTGCTAGAAGCTAGTGGCTTGCCACTGGCCTGCCTCTTCAATTGCCATTAGCATTCCAATGGAAGCTATTCTTGGACAACTTTGCTCTGCTTGCTGCTAGTTCTGCCCCAGCCTAGCATAGAGAACCTTGCTCTTGCCTTGAGGCTCTGAGATGCCAAGAACTTGTCAACTTCAAAGGGCGGGCCGGGCTACATCTACTCAGCTGCCACAGTTTCTCCTTGCTAGACCTAGTGGGAAAGCATTTTGCTGAGATGCAGAAGGCAAGAAACGCAGAATACGGAGACGCGGAGCTGTCCCAAGTGCCGCTGCCAGGCGTCTTTCCGCAGAAGGAGCGCCCCGGAGCGCACCGCAACCGGCACCGTCATCTCTGCGCAAAAAGCCAAAATATTTTCAAACCCGCCAAAACTAATCCAAAAATATTTTCAAACCCGCCAAAATAGAAAACCGGACGGAAGTGATCAATACATTCGAAAAAACCTGACAAAACATGATCAAGCCCACCAAAGCTAATCCAAACACACCAAAACTGGGCTAAACAGAATCAAAACAAATCAAAACAAATCTAAACCTTCTAAAAACCCGCCAAAATATTTCAAAACCCGTCAAAACTAATCAAAACCTTCCGAATACCCGCCAAAACATTCCAAATACCCGCCAAAAGATTTTAAAACCCGCCAAAAGGAATCCAAACATTCCAAAACCTGCCAACACAATAAAAACAACTCAAGAGAATACAAAACATTCTAAAACCCAACCAAAACATTCCGAAAACCCACCTAAACATCATAAAAACAAATCAAAACCAACCGAAACATTCTGAAAACCCGCCAAAATGATTTAGACCCGCAAAACTCATCAAAACATTCTGAAAAGATGCCAAAACATTAGAAAATCAGCCTGAACTGATCAAAACATTCAAAAAACTTGGCAAAACATCATAAAAACAAATCAAAACCAACCGAAACATTCCAAAAACCAGCCAAAATATTCCGAAATCCGGCCAAAACATCATAAAAACAAATCAAAACCAACCGAAACATTCCAAAAACCCGACAAAATAGTTTAGAACCCGCCAAAACTGATCAAAACATTCTGAAAAGATGCCAAAATACTAGAAAACCAGTCTGAAGTGATCGAAACTTTCAATAACTTGCCAAAACATAATCAAAACAAATGAAAGCAAACCAAAACATTCCAAATACCCGCCAAAATATTCCAAATACCGGCCAAAAGGAATCCAAACATTCCAAAACCTGCCAAGACAATATAAACAACACAAGAGAAAACAAAACATTCTAAAACACCACCAAAACATTCCGAAAACCCGCCAAAACATCATCAAAACAATTCAAAACCAACCAAAAAACAAGTGGAACACGGCAACATATTGGCAAGCAAGAGACGGAGAGCGCGGCACCTTCTAGGAGGCCAAGAAGGAAGCCGCACAACACCTGCACTGTGTCTGCAACTTTCAAACTGCTAGAAGCTAGTGGCTTGCCACTGGCCTGCCTCTTCAATTGCCATTAGCATTCCAATGGAAGCTATTCTTGGACAACTTTGCTCTGCTTGCTGCTAGTTCTGCCCCAGCCTACCATAGAGAACCTTGCTCTTGCCTTGAGGCTCTGAGATGCCAAGAACTTGTCAACTTCAAAGGGCGGGCCGGGCTACATCTACTCAGCTGCCACAGTTTCTCCTTGCTAGACCTAGTGGGAAAGCATTTTGCTGAGATGCAGAAGGCAAGAAACGCACAATACGGAGACGCGGAGCTGTCCCAAGTGCCGCTGCCTAGGCGTCTTTCCGCAGAAGGAGCGCCCCGGAGCGCACCGCAACCGGCACCGTCATCTCTGCGCAAAAAGCCAAAATATTTTCAAACCCACCAAAACTTATCCAAAAATATTTTTAAACCCGCCAAAATAGAAAACCTGACAGAAGTGATCAATACATTCGAAAAAACCTGACAAAACATGATAAAGCCCACCAAAGCTAATCCAAACACACCAAAAACTGGGCTAAACAGAATCAAAACAAATCAAAACAAATCGAAACCTTCTAAAAACCCGCCAAAATATTTCAAAACCCGTCAAAACTAATCAAAACCTTCCGAATACCCATTAAAAAACATTCCAAATACCCGCCAAAAGATTTTAAAACCCGCCAAAAGGAATCCAAACATTCCAAAACCTGCCAACACAATAAAAACAACTCAAGAGAATACAAAACATTCCGAAAACCCAACCAAAACATTCCGAAAACCCACCTAAACATCATAAAAACAAATCAAAACCAACCGAAACATTCCAAAAACCCGACAAAATAGTTTAGAACCCGCCAAAACTGATCAAAACATTCTGAAAAGATGCCAAAATACTAGAAAACCAGTCAGAAGTGATCGAAACTTTCAATAACTTGCCAAAACATAATCAAAACAAATGAAAGCAAACCAAAACATTCCAAATACCCGCCAAAATATTCCAAATACCGGCCAAAAGGAATGCAAACATTCCAAAACCTGCCAAGACAATATAAACAACACAAGAGAAAACAAAACATTCTAAAACACCACCAAAACATTCCGAAAACCCGCCAAAACATCATCAAAACAATTCAAAACCAACCAAAAAACAAGTGGAACACGGCAACATATTGGCAAGCAAGAGACGGAGAGCGCGGCACCTTCTAGGAGGCCAAGAAGGAAGCCGCACAACACCTGCACTGTGTCTGCAACTTTCAAACTGCTAGAAGCTAGTGGCTTGCCACTGGCCTGCCTCTTCAATTGCCATTAGCATTCCAATGGAAGCTATTCTTGGACAACTTTGCTCTGCTTGCTGCTAGTTCTGCCCCAGCCTACCATAGAGAACCTTGCTCTTCCCTTGAGGCTCTGAGATGCCAAGAACTCGTCATCTTCAAAGGGCGGGCCGGGCTACATCTACTCAGCTGGCACAGTTTCTCCTTGCTAGACCTAGTGGGAAAGCATTTTGCTGAGATGCAGAAGGCAAGAAACGCACAATACGGAGACGCGGAGCTGTCCCAAGTGCCGCTGCCAGGCGTCTTTCCGCAGAAGGAGCGCCCCGGAGCGCACCGCAACCGGCACCGTCATCTCTGCGCAAAAAGCCAAAATATTTTCAAACCCGCCAAAACTAATCCAAAAATATTTTCAAACCCGCCAAAATAGAAAACCGGACGGAAGTGATCAATACATTCGAAAAAACCTGACAAAACATGATAAAGGCCACCAAAGCTAATCCAAACACACCAAAACTGGGCTAAACAGAATCAAAACAAATCAAAACAAATCTAAACCTTCTAAAAACCCGCCAAAATATTTCAAAACCCGTCAAAACTAATCAAAACCTTCCGAATACCCATTAAAAAACATTCCAAATACCCGCCAAAAGATTTTAAAACCCGCCAAAAGGAATCCAAATATTCCAAAACTGCCAACACAATAAAAACAACTCAAGAGAATACAAAACATCCTAAAACCCAACCAAAACATTCCGAAAACCCACCTAAACATCATCAAAACAAATCAAAACCAACCAAAACATTCTGAAAACCCGCCAAAATGATTTAGACCCGCAAAACTCATCAAAACATTCTGAAAAGATGCCAAAACATTAGAAAACCAGCCTGAACTGATCAAAACATTCAAAAAACTTGGCAAAACATCATAAATACAAATCAAAACCAACCGAAACATTCCAAAAACCAGCCAAAATATTCCGAAATCCGGCCAAAACATCATAAAAACAAATCAAAACCAACCGAAACATTCCAAAAACCCGACAAAATAGTTTAGAACCCGCCAAAACTGATCAAAACATTCTGAAAAGATGCCAAAATACTAGAAAACCAGTCTGAAGTGATCGAAACTTTCAATAACTTGCCAAAACATCATCAAAACAAATGAAAGCAAACCAAAACATTCCAAATACCCGCCAAAAGATTTTAAAACCCGCCAAAAGGAATCCAAACATTCCAAAACCTGCCAACACAATAAAAACAACTCAAGAGAATACAAAACATTCTAAAACCCAACCAAAACATTCCGAAAACCCACCTAAACATCATAAAAACAAATCAAAACCAACCAAAACATTCTGAAAACCCGCCAAAATGATTTAGACCCGCAAAACTCATCAAAACATTCTGAAAAGATGCCAAAACATTAGAAAACCAGCCTGAACTGATCAAAACATTCAAAAAAATTGGCAAAACATCATAAAAACAAATCAAAACCAACCAAAACATTCCAAAAACCAGCCAAAATATTCCGAAATCCGGCCAAAACATCATAAAAACAAATCAAAACCAACCGAAACATTCCAAAAACCCGACAAAATAGTTTAGAACCCGCCAAAACTGATCAAAACATTCTGAAAAGATGCCAAAATACTAGAAAACCAGTCTGAAGTGATCGAAACTTTCAATAACTTGCCAAAACATCATCAAAACAAATGAAAGCAAACCAAAACATTCCAAATACCCGCCAAAATATTCCAAATACCGGCCAAAAGGAATCCAAACATTCCAAAACCTGCCAAGACAATATAAACAACACAAGAGAAAACAAAACATTCTAAAACACCACCAAAACATTCCGAAAACCCGCCAAAACATCATCAAAACAATTCAAAACCAACCAAAAAATAAGAGGAACACGGCAACATATTGGCAAGCAAGAGACGGAGAACGCGGCACCTTCTAGGAGGCCAAGAAGGAACCCGCACAACACCTGCACTGTGTCTGCAACTTTCAAACTGCTAGAAGCTAGTGGCTTGCCACTGGCCTGCCTCTTCAATTGCCATTAGCATTCCAATGGAAGCTATTCTTGGACAACTTTGCTCTGCTTGCTGCTAGTTCTGCCCCAGCCTACCATAGAGAACCTTGCTCTTGCCTTGAGGCTCTGAGATGCCAAGAACTTGTCAACTTCAAAGGGCGGGCCGGGCTACATCTACTCAGCTGCCACAGTTTCTCCTTGCTAGACCTAGTGGGAAAGCATTTTGCTGAGATGCAGAAGGCAAGAAACGCAGAATACGGAGACGCGGAGCTGTCCCAAGTGCCGCTGCCAGGCGTCTTTCCGCAGAAGGAGCGCCCCGGAGCGCACCGCAACCGGCACCGTCATCTCTGCGCAAAAAGCCAAAATATTTTCAAACCCGCCAAAACTAATCCAAAAATATTTTCAAACCCGCCAAAATAGAAAACCTGACGGAAGTGATCAATACATTCGAAAAAACCTGACAAAACATGATAAAGCCCACCAAAGCTAATCCAAACACACCAAAACTGGGCTAAACAGAATCAAAACAAATCAAAACAAATCTAAACCTTCTAAAAACCCGCCAAAATATTTCAAAACCCGTCAAAACTAATCAAAACCTTCCGAATACCCATTAAAAAACATTCCAAATACCCGCATAAAGATTTTAAAACCCGCCAAAATAAATCCAAACATTCCGAAACTGCCAACACAATAAAAACAACTCAAGAGAATACAAAACATTCTAAAACCCAACCAAAACATTCCGAAAACCCACCTAAACATCATCAAAACAAATCAAAACCAACCAAAACATTCTGAAAACCCGCCAAAATGATTTAGACCCGCAAAACTCTTCAAAACATTCTGAAAAGATGCCAAAACATTAGAAAACCAGCCTGAACTGATCAAAACATTCAAAAAACTTGGCAAAACATCATAAATACAAATCAAAACCAACCGAAACATTCCAAAAACCAGCCAAAATATTCTGAAATCCGGCCAAAACATCATAAAAACAAATCAAAACCAACCGAAACATTCCAAAAACCCGACAAAATAGTTTAGAACCCGCCAAAACTGATCAAAACATTCTGAAAAGATGCCAAAATACTAGAAAACCAGTCTGAAGTGATCGAAACTTTCAATAACTTGCCAAAACATCATCAAAACAAATGAAAGCAAACCAAAACATTCCAAATACCCGCCAAAAGATTTTAAAACCCGCCAAAAGGAATCCAAACATTCCAAAACCTGCCAACACAATAAAAACAACTCAAGAGAATATAAAACATTCCGAAAACCCAACCAAAACATTCCGAAAACCCACCTAAACATCATCAAAACAATTCAAAACCAACCGAAACATTCCAAAAACCCGACAAAATAGTTTAGAACCCGCCAATACTGATCAAAACATTCTGAAAAGATGCCAAAATACTATCAAACCAGTCAGAAGTGATCGAAACTTTCAATAACTTGCCAAAACATCATCAAAACAAATGAAAGCAAACCAAAACATTCCAAATACCCGCCAAAAGATTTTAAAACCCACCAAAAGGAATGCAAACATTCCAAAACCTGCCAAGACAATAAAAACAACACAAGAGAAAACAAAACATTCTAAAACACCACCAAAACATTCCGAAAACCCGCCAAAACATCATCAAAACAAATCAAAACCAACCAAAAAATAAGAGGAACACGGCAACATATTGGCAAGCAAGAGACGGAGAACGCGGCACCTTCTAGGAGGCCAAGAAGGAAGCCGCACAACACCTGCACTGTGTCTGCAACTTTCAAACTGCTAGAAGCTAGTGGCTTGCCACTGGCCTGCCTCTTCAATTGCCATTAGCATTCCAATGGAAGCTATTCTTGGACAACTTTGCTCTGCTTGCTGCTAGTTCTGCCCCAGCCTAGCATAGAGAACCTTGCTCTTGCCTTGAGGCTCTGAGATGCCAAGAACTTGTCAACTTCAAAGGGCGGGCCGGGCTACATCTACTCAGCTGCCACAGTTTCTCCTTGCTAGACCTAGTGGGAAAGCATTTTGCTGAGATGCAGAAGGCAAGAAACGCAGAATACGGAGACGCGGAGCTGTCCCAAGTGCCGCTGCCAGGCGTCTTTCCGCAGAAGGAGCGCCCCGGAGCGCACCGCAACCGGCACCGTCATCTCTGCGCAAAAAGCCAAAATATTTTCAAACCCGCCAAAACTAATCCAAAAATATTTTCAAACCCGCCGAAATAGAAAACCGGACGGAAGTGATGAATACATTCGAAAAAACCTGACAAAACATGATCAAGCCCACCAAAGCTAATCCAAACACACCAAAACTGGGCTAAACAGAATCAAAACAAATCAAAACAAATCTAAACCTTCTAAAAACCCGCCAAAATATTTCAAAACCCGTCAAAACTAATCAAAACCTTCCGAATACCCGCCAAAACATTCCAAATACCCGCCAAAAGATTTTAAAACCCGCCAAAAGGAATCCAAACATTCCAAAACCTGCCAACACAATAAAAACAACTCAAGAGAATACAAAACATTCTAAAACCCAACCAAAACATTCCGAAAACCCACCTAAACATCATAAAAACAAATCAAAACCAACCGAAACATTCTGAAAACCCGCCAAAATTATTTAGACCCGCAAAACTCATCAAAACATTCTGAAAAGATGCCAAAACATTAGAAAATCAGCCTGAACTGATCAAAACATTCAAAAAACTTGGCAAAACATCATAAAAACAAATCAAAACCAACCGAAACATTCCAAAAACCAGCCAAAATATTCCGAAATCCGGCCAAAACATCATAAAAACAAATCAAAACCAACCGAAACATTCCAAAAACCCGACAAAATAGTTTAGAACCCGCCAAAACTGATCAAAACATTCTGAAAAGATGCCAAAATACTAGAAAACCAGTCTGAAGTGATCGAAACTTTCAATAACTTGCCAAAACATCATCAAAACAAATGAAAGCAAACCAAAACATTCCAAATACCCGCCAAAATATTCCAAATACCGGCCAAAAGGAATCCAAACATTCCAAAACCTGCCAAGACAATATAAACAACACAAGAGAAAACAAAACATTCTAAAACACCACCAAAACATTCCGAAAACCCGCCAAAACATCATCAAAACAATTCAAAACCAACCAAAAAATAAGAGGAACACGGCAACATATTGGCAAGCAAGAGACGGAGAACGCGGCACCTTCTAGGAGGCCAAGAAGGAACCCGCACAACACCTGCACTGTGTCTGCAACTTTCAAACTGCTAGAAGCTAGTGGCTTGCCACTGGCCTGCCTCTTCAATTGCCATTAGCATTCCAATGGAAGCTATTCTTGGACAACTTTGCTCTGCTTGCTGCTAGTTCTGCCCCAGCCTACCATAGAGAACCTTGCTCTTGCCTTGAGGCTCTGAGATGCCAAGAACTTGTCAACTTCAAAGGGCGGGCCGGGCTACATCTACTCAGCTGCCACAGTTTCTCCTTGCTAGACCTAGTGGGAAAGCATTTTGCTGAGATGCAGAAGGCAAGAAACGCACAATACGGAGACGCGGAGCTGTCCCAAGTGCCGCTGCCTAGGCGTCTTTCCGCAGAAGGAGCGCCCCGGAGCGCACCGCAACCGGCACCGTCATCTCTGCGCAAAAAGCCAAAATATTTTCAAACCCACCAAAACTTATCCAAAAATATTTTTAAACCCGCCAAAATAGAAAACCTGACAGAAGTGATCAATACATTCGAAAAAACCTGACAAAACATGATAAAGCCCACCAAAGCTAATCCAAACACACCAAAAACTGGGCTAAACAGAATCAAAACAAATCAAAACAAATCTAAACCTTCTAAAAACCCGCCAAAATATTTCAAAACCCGTCAAAACTAATCAAAACCTTCCGAATACCCATTAAAAAACATTCCAAATACCCGCCAAATGATTTTAAAACCCGCCAAAAGGAATCCAAACATTCCAAAACCTGTCAACACAATAAAAACAACTCAAGAGAATACAAAACATTCCGAAAACCCAACCAAAACATTCCGAAAACCCACCTAAACATCATAAAAACAAATCAAAACCAACCGAAACATTCCAAAAACCCGACAAAATAGTTTAGAACCCGCCAAAACTGATCAAAACATTCTGAAAAGATGCCAAAATACTATCAAACCAGTCAGAAGTGATCGAAACTTTCAATAACTTGCCAAAACATAATCAAAACAAATGAAAGCAAACCAAAACATTCCAAATACCCGCCAAAATATTCCAAATACCGGCCAAAAGGAATGCAAACATTCCAAAACCTGCCAAGACAATATAAACAACACAAGAGAAAACAAAACATTCTAAAACACCACCAAAACATTCCGAAAACCCGCCAAAACATCATCAAAACAATTCAAAACCAACCAAAAAACAAGTGGAACACGGCAACATATTGGCAAGCAAGAGACGGAGAGCGCGGCACCTTCTAGGAGGCCAAGAAGGAAGCCGCACAACACCTGCACTGTGTCTGCAACTTTCAAACTGCTAGAAGCTAGTGGCTTGCCACTGGCCTGCCTCTTCAATTGCCATTAGCATTCCAATGGAAGCTATTCTTGGACAACTTTGCTCTGCTTGCTGCTAGTTCTGCCCCAGCCTACCATAGAGAACCTTGCTCTTCCCTTGAGGCTCTGAGATGCCAAGAACTCGTCATCTTCAAAGGGCGGGCCGGGCTACATCTACTCAGCTGCCACAGTTTCTCCTTGCTAGACCTAGTGGGAAAGCATTTTGCTGAGATGCAGAAGGCAAGAAACGCACAATACGGAGACGCGGAGCTGTCCCAAGTGCCGCTGCCAGGCGTCTTTCCGCAGAAGGAGCGCCCCGGAGCGCACCGCAACCGGCACCGTCATCTCTGCGCAAAAAGCCAAAATATTTTCAAACCCGCCAAAACTAATCCAAAAATATTTTCAAACCCGCCAAAATAGAAAACCGGACGGAAGTGATCAATACATTCGAAAAAACCTGACAAAACATGATAAAGGCCACCAAAGCTAATCCAAACACACCAAAACTGGGCTAAACAGAATCAAAACAAATCAAAACAAATCTAAACCTTCTAAAAACCCGCCAAAATATTTCAAAACCCGTCAAAACTAATCAAAACCTTCCGAATACCCATTAAAAAACATTCCAAATACCCGCCAAAAGATTTTAAAACCCGCCAAAAGGAATCCAAATATTCCAAAACTGCCAACACAATAAAAACAACTCAAGAGAATACAAAACATCCTAAAACCCAACCAAAACATTCCGAAAACCCACCTAAACATCATCAAAACAAATCAAAACCAACCAAAACATTCTGAAAACCCGCCAAAATGATTTAGACCCGCAAAACTCATCAAAACATTCTGAAAAGATGCCAAAACATTAGAAAACCAGCCTGAACTGATCAAAACATTCAAAAAAATTGGCAAAACATCATAAATACAAATCAAAACCAACCGAAACATTCCAAAAACCAGCCAAAATATTCTGCAATCCGGCCAAAACATCATAAAAACAAATCAAAACCAACCGAAACATTCCAAAAACCTGACAAAATAGTTTAGAACCCGCCAAAACTGATCAAAACATTCTGAAAAGATGCCAAAATACTAGAAAACCAGTCTGAAGTGATCGAAACTTTCAATAACTTGCCAAAACATCATCAAAACAAATGAAAGCAAACCAAAACATTCCAAATACCCGCCAAAAGATTTTAAAACCCGCCAAAAGGAATCCAAACATTCCAAAACCTGCCAAGACAATATAAACAACACAAGAGAAAACAAAACATTCTAAAACACCACCAAAACATTCCGTAAACCCGCCAAAACATCATCAAAACAATTCAAAACCAACCAAAAAATAAGAGGAACACGGCAACATATTGGCAAGCAAGAGACGGAGAACGCGGCACCTTCTAGGAGGCCAAGAAGGAAGCCGCACAACACCTGCACTGTGTCTGCAACTTTCAAACTGCTAGAAGCTAGTGGCTTGCCACTGGCCTGCCTCTTCAATTGCCATTAGCATTCCAATGGAAGCTATTCTTGGACAACTTTGCTCTGCTTGCTGCTAGTTCTGCCCCAGCCTACCATAGAGAACCTTGCTCTTCCCTTGAGGCTCTGAGATGCCAAGAACTTGTCATCTTCAAAGGGCGGGCCGGGCTACATCTACTCAGCTGCCACAGTTTCTCCTTGCTAGACCTAGTGGGAAAGCATTTTGCTGAGATGCAGAAGGCAAGAAACGCAGAATACGGAGACGCGGAGCTGTCCCAAGTGCCGCTGCCAGGCGTCTTTCCGCAGAAGGAGCGCCCCGGAGCGCACCGCAACCGGCACCGTCATCTCTGCGCAAAAAGCCAAAATATTTTCAAACCCACCAAAACTAATCCAAAAATATTTTCAAACCCGCCAAAATAGAAAACCTGACAGAAGTGATCAATACATTCGAAAAAACCTGACAAAACATGATCAAGCCCACCAAAGCTAATCCAAACACACCAAAAACTGGGCTAAACAGAATCAAAACAAATCAAAACAAATCTAAAACTTCTAAAAACCGGCCAAAATATTTCAAAACCCGTCAAAACTAATCAAAACCTTCCGAATACCCATTAAAAAACATTCCAAATACCCGCCAAAAGATTTTAAAACCCGCCAAAATGAATCCAAACATTCCAAAACCTGCCAACACAATAAAAACAACTCAAGAGAATACAAAACATTCTAAAACCCAACCAAAACATTCCGAAAACCCACCTAAACATCATCAAAACAAATCAAAACCAACCAAAACATTCTGAAAACCCGCCAAAATGATTTAGACCCGCAAAACTCATCAAAACATTCTGAAAAGATGCCAAAACATTAGAAAATCAGCCTGAACTGATCAAAACATTCAAAAAACTTGGCAAAACATCATAAATACAAATCAAAACCAACCGAAACATTCCAAAAACCAGCCAAAATATTCTGAAATCCGGCCAAAACATCATAAAAACAAATCAAAACCAACCGAAACATTCCAAAAACCCGACAAAATAGTTTAGAACCCGCCAAAACTGATCAAAACATTCTGAAAAGATGCCAAAATACTAGAAAACCAGTCTGAAGTGATCGAAACTTTCAATAACTTGCCAAAACATCATCAAAACAAATGAAAGCAAACCAAAACATTCCAAATACCCGCCAAAAGATTTTAAAACCCGCCAAAAGGAATCCAAACATTCCAAAACCTGCCAACACAATAAAAACAACTCAAGAGAATACAAAACATTCCGAAAACCCAACCAAAACATTCCGAAAACCCACCTAAACATCATAAAAACAAATCAAAACCAACCGAAACATTCCAAAAACCCGACAAAATAGTTTAGAACCCGCCAAAACTGATCAAAACATTCTGAAAAGATGCCAAAATACTATCAAACCAGTCTGAAGTGATCGAAACTTTCAATAACTTGCCAAAACATAATCAAAACAAATGAAAGCAAACCAAAACATTCCAAATACCCGCCAAAATATTCCAAATACCGGCCAAAAGGAATGCAAACATTCCAAAACCTGCCAAGACAATATAAACAACACAAGAGAAAACAAAACATTCTAAAACACCACCAAAACATTCCGAAAACCCGCCAAAACATCATCAAAACAATTCAAAACCAACCAAAAAACAAGTGGAACACGGCAACATATTGGCAAGCAAGAGACGGAGAGCGCGGCACCTTCTAGGAGGCCAAGAAGGAAGCCGCACAACACCTGCACTGTGTCTGCAACTTTCAAACTGCTAGAAGCTAGTGGCTTGCCACTGGCCTGCCTCTTCAATTGCCATTAGCATTCCAATGGAAGCTATTCTTGGACAACTTTGCTCTGCTTGCTGCTAGTTCTGCCCCAGCCTACCATAGAGAACCTTGCTCTTCCCTTGAGGCTCTGAGATGCCAAGAACTCGTCATCTTCAAAGGGCGGGCCGGGCTACATCTACTCAGCTGGCACAGTTTCTCCTTGCTAGACCTAGTGGGAAAGCATTTTGCTGAGATGCAGAAGGCAAGAAACGCAGAATACGGAGACGCGGAGCTGTCCCAAGTGCCGCTGCCAGGCGTCTTTCCGCAGAAGGAGCGCCCCGGAGCGCACCGCAACCGGCACCGTCATCTCTGCGCAAAAAGCCAAAATATTTTCAAACCCGCCAAAACTCATCCAAAAATATTTTCAAACCCGCCAAAATAGAAAACCGGACGGAAGTGATCAATACATTCGAAAAAACCTGACAAAACATGATAAAGGCCACCAAAGCTAATCCAAACACACCAAAACTGGGCTAAACAGAATCAAAACAAATCAAAACAAATCTAAACCTTCTAAAAACCCGCCAAAATATTTCAAAACCCGTCAAAACTAATCAAAACCTTCCGAATACCCATTAAAAAACATTCCAAATACCCGCCAAAAGATTTTAAAACCCGCCAAAAGGAATCCAAATATTCCAAAACTGCCAACACAATAAAAACAACTCAAGAGAATACAAAACATCCTAAAACCCAACCAAAACATTCCGAAAACCCACCTAAACATCATCAAAACAAATCAAAACCAACCAAAACATTCTGAAAACCCGCCAAAATGATTTAGACCTGCAAAACTCATCAAAACATTCTGAAAAGATGCCAAAACATTAGAAAACCAGCCTGAACTGATCAAAACATTCAAAAAAATTGGCAAAACATCATAAATACAAATCAAAACCAACCGAAACATTCCAAAAACCAGCCAAAATATTCTGAAATCCGGCCAAAACATCATAAAAACAAATCAAAACCAACCGAAACATTCCAAAAACCTGACAAAATAGTTTAGAACCCGCCAAAACTGATCAAAACATTCTGAAAAGATGCCAAAATACTATCAAACCAGTCTGAAGTGATCGAAACTTTCAATAACTTGCCAAAACATAATCAAAACAAATGAAAGCAAACCAAAACATTCCAAATACCCGCCAAAAGATTTTAAAACCCGCCAAAAGGAATCCAAACATTCCAAAACCTGCCAAGACAATATAAACAACACAAGAGAAAACAAAACATTCTAAAACACCACCAAAACATTCCGAAAACCCGCCAAAACATCATCAAAACAATTCAAAACCAACCAAAAAATAAGAGGAACACGGCAACATATTGGCAAGCAAGAGACGGAGAACGCGGCACCTTCTAGGAGGCCAAGAAGGAAGCCGCACAACACCTGCACTGTGTCTGCAACTTTCAAACTGCTAGAAGCTAGTGGCTTGCCACTGGCCTGCCTCTTCAATTGCCATTAGCATTCCAATGGAAGCTATTCTTGGACAACTTTGCTCTGCTTGCTGCTAGTTCTGCCCCAGCCTACCATAGAGAACCTTGCTCTTCCCTTGAGGCTCTGAGATGCCAAGAACTTGTCATCTTCAAAGGGCGGGCCGGGCTACATCTACTCAGCTGCCACAGTTTCTCCTTGCTAGACCTAGTGGGAAAGCATTTTGCTGAGATGCAGAAGGCAAGAAACGCAGAATACGGAGACGCGGAGCTGTCCCAAGTGCCGCTGCCTAGGCGTCTTTCCGCAGAAGGAGCGCCCCGGAGCGCACCGCAACCGGCACCGTCATCTCTGCGCAAAAAGCCAAAATATTTTCAAACCCACCAAAACTAATCCAAAAATATTTTCAAACCCGCCAAAATAGAAAACCTGACAGAAGTGATCAATACATTCGAAAAAACCTGACAAAACATGATCAAGCCCACCAAAGCTAATCCAAACACACCAAAAACTGGGCTAAACAGAATCAAAACAAATCAAAACAAATCTAAAACTTCTAAAAACCGGCCAAAATATTTCAAAACCCGTCAAAATTAATCAAAACCTTCCGAATACCCATTAAAAAACATTCCAAATACCCGCCAAAACATTTTAAAACCCGCCAAAATGAATCCAAACATTCCAAAACCTGCCAACACAATAAAAACAACTCAAGAGAATACAAAACATTCTAAAACCCAACCAAAACATTCCGAAAACCCACCTAAACATCATAAAAACAAATCAAAACCAACCGAAACATTCTGAAAACCCGCCAAAATGATTTAGACCCGCAAAACTCATCAAAACATTCTGAAAAGATGCCAAAACATTAGAAAACCAGCCTGAACTGATCAAAACATTCAAAAAACTTGGCAAAACATCATAAATACAAATCAAAACCAACCGAAACATTCCAAAAACCAGCCAAAATATTCCGAAATCCGGCCAAAACATCATAAAAACAAATCAAAACCAACCGAAACATTCCAAAAACCCGACAAAATAGTTTAGAACCCGCCAAAACTGATCAAAACATTCTGAAAAGATGCCAAAATACTAGAAAACCAGTCTGAAGTGATCGAAACTTTCAATAACTTGCCAAAACATAATCAAAACAAATGAAAGCAAACCAAAACATTCCAAATACCCGCCAAAATATTTTAAAACCCGCCAAAAGGAATCCAAACATTCCAAAACCTGCCAAGACAATATAAACAACACAAGAGAAAACAAAACATTCTAAAACACCACCAAAACATTCCGAAAACCCGCCAAAACATCATAAAAACAAATCAAAACCAACCAAAAAATAAGAGGAACACGGCAACATATTGGCAAGCAAGAGACGGAGAACGCGGCACCTTCTAGGAGGCCAAGAAGGAAGCCGCACAACACCTGCACTGTGTCTGCAACTTTCAAACTGCTAGAAGCTAGTGGCTTGCCACTGGCCTGCCTCTTCAATTGCCATTAGCACTCCAATGGAAGCTATTCTTGGACAACTTTGCTCTGCTTGCTGCTAGTTCTGCCCCAGCCTACCATAGAGAACCTTGCTCTTCCCTTGAGGCTCTGAGATGCCAAGAACTTGTCAACTTCAAAGGGCGGGCCGGGCTACATCTACTCAGCTGCCACAGTTTCTCCTTGCTAGACCTAGTGGGAAAGCATTTTGCTGAGATGCAGAAGGCAAGAAACGCAGAATACGGAGACGCGGAGCTGTCCCAAGTGCCGCTGCCAGGCGTCTTTCCGCAGAAGGAGCGCCCCGGAGCGCACCGCAACCGGCACCGTCATCTCTGCGCAAAAAGCCAAAATATTTTCAAACCCTCCAAAACTAATCCAAAAATATTTTCAAACCCGCCAAAATAGAAAACCGGACAGAAGTGATCAATACATTCGAAAAAACCTGACAAAACATGATCAAGCCCACCAAAGCTAATCCAAACACACCAAAAACTGGGCTAAACAGAATCAAAAGAAATCAAAACAAATCTAAACCTTCTAAAAACCCGCCAAAATATTTCAAAACCCGTCAAAACTAATCAAAACCTTCCGAATACCCATTAAAAAACATTCCAAATACCCGCCAAAAGATTTTAAAACCCGCCAAAATAAATCCAAATATTCCGAAACTGCCAACACAATAAAAACAACTCAAGAGAATACAAAACATTCTAAAACCCAACCAAAACATTCCGAAAACCCACCTAAACATCATCAAAACAAATCAAAACCAACCAAAACATTCTGAAAACCCGCCAAAATGATTTAGACCCGCAAAACTCATCAAAACATTCTGAAAAGATGCCAAAACATTAGAAAACCAGCCTGAACTGATCAAAACATTCAAAAAACTTGGCAAAACATCATAAATACAAATCAAAACCAACCGAAACATTCCAAAAACCAGCCAAAATATTCTGAAATCCGGCCAAAACATCATAAAAACAAATCAAAACCAACCGAAACATTCCAAAAACCCGACAAAATAGTTTAGAACCCGCCAAAACTGATCAAAACATTCTGAAAAGATGCCAAAATACTAGAAAACCAGTCTGAAGTGATCGAAACTTTCAATAACTTGCCAAAACATCATCAAAACAAATGAAAGCAAACCAAAACATTCCAAATACCCGCCAAAAGATTTTAAAACCCGCCAAAAGGAATCCAAACATTCCAAAACCTGCCAACACAATAAAAACAACTCAAGAGAATACAAAACATTCCGAAAACCCAACCAAAACATTCCGAAAACCCACCTAAACATCATCAAAACAATTCAAAACCAACCGAAACATTCCAAAAACCCGACAAAATAGTTTAGAACCCGCCAATACTGATCAAAACATTCTGAAAAGATGCCAAAATACTATCAAACCAGTCAGAAGTGATCGAAACTTTCAATAACTTGCCAAAACATCATCAAAACAAATGAAAGCAAACCAAAACATTCCAAATACCCGCCAAAAGATTTTAAAACCCGCCAAAAGGAATGCAAACATTCCAAAACCTGCCAAGACAATAAAAACAACACAAGAGAAAACAAAACATTCTAAAACACCACCAAAACATTCCGAAAACCCGCCAAAACATCATCAAAACAAATCAAAACCAACCAAAAAATAAGAGGAACACGGCAACATATTGGCAAGCAAGAGACGGAGAACGCGGCACCTTCTAGGAGGCCAAGAAGGAAGCCGCACAACACCTGCACTGTGTCTGCAACTTTCAAACTGCTAGAAGCTAGTGGCTTGCCACTGGCCTGCCTCTTCAATTGCCATTAGCATTCCAATGGAAGCTATTCTTGGACAACTTTGCTCTGCTTGCTGCTAGTTCTGCCCCAGCCTAGCATAGAGAACCTTGCTCTTGCCTTGAGGCTCTGAGATGCCAAGAACTTGTCAACTTCAAAGGGCGGGCCGGGCTACATCTACTCAGCTGCCACAGTTTCTCCTTGCTAGACCTAGTGGGAAAGCATTTTGCTGAGATGCAGAAGGCAAGAAACGCAGAATACGGAGACGCGGAGCTGTCCCAAGTGCCGCTGCCAGGCGTCTTTCCGCAGAAGGAGCGCCCCGGAGCGCACCGCAACCGGCACCGTCATCTCTGCGCAAAAAGCCAAAATATTTTCAAACCCGCCAAAACTAATCCAAAAATATTTTCAAACCCGCCAAAATAGAAAACCGGACGGAAGTGATGAATACATTCGAAAAAACCTGACAAAACATGATCAAGCCCACCAAAGCTAATCCAAACACACCAAAACTGGGCTAAACAGAATCAAAACAAATCAAAACAAATCTAAACCTTCTAAAAACCCGCCAAAATATTTCAAAACCCGTCAAAACTAATCAAAACCTTCCGAATACCCGCCAAAACATTCCAAATACCCGCCAAAAGATTTTAAAACCCGCCAAAAGGAATCCAAACATTCCAAAACCTGCCAACACAATAAAAACAACTCAAGAGAATACAAAACATTCTAAAACCCAACCAAAACATTCCGAAAACCCACCTAAACATCATAAAAATAAATCAAAACCAACCGAAACATTCTGAAAACCCGCCAAAATGATTTAGACCCGCAAAACTCATCAAAACATTCTGAAAAGATGCCAAAACATTAGAAAATCAGCCTGAACTGATCAAAACATTCAAAAAACTTGGCAAAACATCATAAAAACAAATCAAAACCAACCGAAACATTCCAAAAACCAGCCAAAATATTCCGAAATCCGGCCAAAACATCATAAAAACAAATCAAAACCAACCGAAACATTCCAAAAACCCGACAAAATAGTTTAGAACCCGCCAAAACTGATCAAAACATTCTGAAAAGATGCCAAAATACTAGAAAACCAGTCTGAAGTGATCGAAACTTTCAATAACTTGCCAAAACATCATCAAAACAAATGAAAGCAAACCAAAACATTCCAAATACCCGCCAAAATATTCCAAATACCGGCCAAAAGGAATCCAAACATTCCAAAACCTGCCAAGACAATATAAACAACACAAGAGAAAACAAAACATTCTAAAACACCACCAAAACATTCCGAAAACCCGCCAAAACATCATCAAAACAATTCAAAACCAACCAAAAAACAAGTGGAACACGGCAACATATTGGCAAGCAAGAGACGGAGAGCGCGGCACCTTCCAGGAGGCCAAGAAGGAAGCCGCACAACACCTGCACTGTGTCTGCAACTTTCAAACTGCTAGAAGCTAGTGGCTTGCCACTGGCCTGCCTCTTCAATTGCCATTAGCATTCCAATGGAAGCTATTCTTGGACAACTTTGCTCTGCTTGCTGCTAGTTCTGCCCCAGCCTACCATAGAGAACCTTGCTCTTGCCTTGAGGCTCTGAGATGCCAAGAACTTGTCATCTTCAAAGGGCGGGCCGGGCTACATCTACTCAGCTGCCACAGTTTCTCCTTGCTAGACCTAGTGGGAAAGCATTTTGCTGAGATGCAGAAGGCAAGAAACGCACAATACGGAGACGCGGAGCTGTCCCAAGTGCCGCTGCCTAGGCGTCTTTCCGCAGAAGGAGCGCCCCGGAGCGCACCGCAACCGGCACCGTCATCTCTGCGCAAAAAGCCAAAATATTTTCAAACCCACCAAAACTTATCCAAAAATATTTTTAAACCCGCCAAAATAGAAAACCTGACAGAAGTGATCAATACATTCGAAAAAACCTGACAAAACATGATAAAGCCCACCAAAGCTAATCCAAACACACCAAAAACTGGGCTAAACAGAATCAAAACAAATCAAAACAAATCTAAACCTTCTAAAAACCCGCCAAAATATTTCAAAACCCGTCAAAACTAATCAAAACCTTCCGAATACCCATTAAAAAACATTCCAAATACCCGCCAAAAGATTTTAAAACCCGCCAAAAGGAATCCAAACATTCCAAAACCTGCCAACACAATAAAAACAACTCAAGAGAATACAAAACATTCCGAAAACCCAACCAAAACATTCCGAAAACCCACCTAAACATCATAAAAACAAATCAAAACCAACCGAAACATTCCAAAAACCCGACAAAATAGTTTAGAACCCGCCAAAACTGATCAAAACATTCTGAAAAGATGCCAAAATACTAGAAAACCAGTCTGAAGTGATCGAAACTTTCAATAACTTGCCAAAACATCATCAAAACAAATGAAAGCAAACCAAAACATTCCAAATACCCGCCAAAATATTTTAAAACCCGCCAAACGGAATCCAAACATTCCAAAACCTGCCAACACAATAAAAACAACTCAAGAGAATACAAAACATTCCGAAAACCCAACCAAAACATTCCGAAAACCCACCTAAACATCATCAAAACAATTCAAAACCAACCGAAACATTCCAAAAACCCGACAAAATAGTTTAGAACCCGCCAATACTGATCAAAACATTCTGAAAAGATGCCAAAATACTATCAAACCAGTCAGAAGTGATCGAAACTTTCAATAACTTGCCAAAACATCATCAAAACAAATGAAAGCAAACCAAAACATTCCAAATACCCGCCAAAAGATTTTAAAACCCGCCAAAAGGAATGCAAACATTCCAAAACCTGCCAAGACAATAAAAACAACACAAGAGAAAACAAAACATTCTAAAACACCACCAAAACATTCCGAAAACCCGCCAAAACATCATCAAAACAAATCAAAACCAACCAAAAAATAAGAGGAACACGGCAACATATTGGCAAGCAAGAGACGGAGAACGCGGCACCTTCTAGGAGGCCAAGAAGGAAGCCGCACAACACCTGCACTGTGTCTGCAACTTTCAAACTGCTAGAAGCTAGTGGCTTGCCACTGGCCTGCCTCTTCAATTGCCATTAGCATTCCAATGGAAGCTATTCTTGGACAACTTTGCTCTGCTTGCTGCTAGTTCTGCCCCAGCCTACCATAGAGAACCTTGCTCTTGCCTTGAGGCTCTGAGATGCCAAGAACTTGTCAACTTCAAAGGGCGGGCCGGGCTACATCTACTCAGCTGCCACAGTTTCTCCTTGCTAGACCTAGTGGGAAAGCATTTTGCTGAGATGCAGAAGGCAAGAAACGCAGAATACGGAGACGCGGAGCTGTCCCAAGTGCCGCTGCCAGGCGTCTTTCCGCAGAAGGAGCGCCCCGGAGCGCACCGCAACCGGCACCGTCATCTCTGCGCAAAAAGCCAAAATATTTTCAAACCCTCCAAAACTAATCCAAAAATATTTTCAAACCCGCCAAAATAGAAAACCGGACAGAAGTGATCAATACATTCGAAAAAACCTGACAAAACATGATCAAGCCCACCAAAGCTAATCCAAACACACCAAAAACTGGGCTAAACAGAATCAAAACAAATCAAAACAAATCGAAACCTTCTAAAAACCCGCCAAAATATTTCAAAACCCGTCAAAACTAATCAAAATCTTCCGAATACCCATTAAAAAACATTCCAAATACCCGCCAAAAGATTTTAAAACCCGCCAAAAGGAATCCAAACATTCCAAAACCTGCCAACACAATAAAAACAACTCAAGAGAATACAAAACATTCTAAAACCCAACCAAAACATTCCGAAAACCCACCTAAACATCATAAAAACAAATCAAAACCAACCAAAACATTCTGAAAACCCGCCAAAATGATTTAGACCCGCAAAACTCATCAAAACATTCTGAAAAGATGCCAAAACATTAGAAAACCAGCCTGAACTGATCAAAACATTCAAAAAACTTGGCAAAACATCATAAAAACAAATCAAAACCAACCGAAACATTCCAAAAACCAGCCAAAATATTCCGAAATCCGGCCAAAACATCATAAAAACAAATCAAAACCAACCGAAACATTCCAAAAACCCGACAAAATAGTTTAGAACCCGCCAAAACTGATCAAAACATTCTGAAAAGATGCCAAAATACTAGAAAACCAGTCTGAAGTGATCGAAACTTTCAATAACTTGCCAAAACATCATCAAAACAAATGAAAGCAAACCAAAACATTCCAAATACCCGCCAAAATATTCCAAATACCGGCCAAAAGGAATCCAAACATTCCAAAACCTGCCAAGACAATATAAACAACACAAGAGAAAACAAAACATTCTAAAACACCACCAAAACATTCCGAAAACCCGCCAAAACATCATCAAAACAATTCAAAACCAACCAAAAAATAAGAGGAACACGGCAACATATTGGCAAGCAAGAGACGGAGAACGCGGCACCTTCTAGGAGGCCAAGAAGGAAGCCGCACAACACCTGCACTGTGTCTGCAACTTTCAAACTGCTAGAAGCTAGTGGCTTGCCACTGGCCTGCCTCTTCAATTGCCATTAGCATTCCAATGGAAGCTATTCTTGGACAACTTTGCTCTGCTTGCTGCTAGTTCTGCCCCAGCCTACCATAGAGAACCTTGCTCTTGCCTTGAGGCTCTGAGATGCCAAGAACTTGTCAACTTCAAAGGGCGGGCCGGGCTACATCTACTCAGCTGCCACAGTTTCTCCTTGCTAGACCTAGTGGGAAAGCATTTTGCTGAGATGCAGAAGGCAAGAAACGCAGAATACGGAGACGCGGAGCTGTCCCAAGTGCCGCTGCCAGGCGTCTTTCCGCAGAAGGAGCGCCCCGGAGCGCACCGCAACCGGCACCGTCATCTCTGCGCAAAAAGCCTAAATATTTTCAAACCCGCCAAAACTAATCCAAAAATATTTTCAAACCCGCCAAAATAGAAAACCTGACGGAAGTGATCAATACATTCGAAAAAACCTGACAAAACATGATCAAGCCCACCAAAGCTAATCCAAACACACCAAAACTGGGCTAAACAGAATCAAAACAAATCAAAACAAATCTAAACCTTCTAAAAACCCGCCAAAATATTTCAAAACCCGTCAAAACTAATCAAAACCTTCCGAATACCCATTAAAAAACATTCCAAATACCCGCATAAAGATTTTAAAACCCGCCAAAATAAATCCAAATATTCCGAAACTGCCAACACAATAAAAACAACTCAAGAGAATACAAAACATTCTAAAACCCAACCAAAACATTCCGAAAACCCACCTAAACATCATCAAAACAAATCAAAACCAACCAAAACATTCTGAAAACCCGCCAAAATGATTTAGACCCGCAAAACTCATCAAAACATTCTGAAAAGATGCCAAAACATTAGAAAACCAGCCTGAACTGATCAAAACATTCAAAAAACTTGGCAAAACATCATAAATACAAATCAAAACCAACCGAAACATTCCAAAAACCAGCCAAAATATTCTGAAATCCGGCCAAAACATCATAAAAACAAATCAAAACCAACCGAAACATTCCAAAAACCCGACAAAATAGTTTAGAACCCGCCAAAACTGATCAAAACATTCTGAAAAGATGCCAAAATACTAGAAAACCAGTCTGAAGTGATCGAAACTTTCAATAACTTGCCAAAACATCATCAAAACAAATGAAAGCAAACCAAAACATTCCAAATACCCGCCAAAAGATTTTAAAACCCGCCAAAAGGAATCCAAACATTCCAAAACCTGCCAACACAATAAAAACAACTCAAGAGAATACAAAACATTCCGAAAACCCAACCAAAACATTCCGAAAACCCACCTAAACATCATCAAAACAATTCAAAACCAACCGAAACATTCCAAAAACCCGACAAAATAGTTTAGAACCCGCCAATACTGATCAAAACATTCTGAAAAGATGACAAAATACTATCAAACCAGTCAGAAGTGATCGAAACTTTCAATAACTTGCCAAAACATCATCAAAACAAATGAAAGCAAACCAAAACATTCCAAATACCCGCCAAAAGATTTTAAAACCCGCCAAAAGGAATGCAAACATTCCAAAACCTGCCAAGACAATAAAAACAACACAAGAGAAAACAAAACATTCTAAAACACCACCAAAACATTCCGAAAACCCGCCAAAACATCATCAAAACAAATCAAAACCAACCAAAAAATAAGAGGAACACGGCAACATATTGGCAAGCAAGAGACGGAGAACGCGGCACCTTCTAGGAGGCCAAGAAGGAAGCCGCACAACACCTGCACTGTGTCTGCAACTTTCAAACTGCTAGAAGCTAGTGGCTTGCCACTGGCCTGCCTCTTCAATTGCCATTAGCATTCCAATGGAAGCTATTCTTGGACAACTTTGCTCTGCTTGCTGCTAGTTCTGCCCCAGCCTACCATAGAGAACCTTGCTCTTGCCTTGAGGCTCTGAGATGCCAAGAACTTGTCAACTTCAAAGGGCGGGCCGGGCTACATCTACTCAGCTGCCACAGTTTCTCCTTGCTAGACCTAGTGGGAAAGCATTTTGCTGAGATGCAGAAGGCAAGAAACGCAGAATACGGAGACGCGGAGCTGTCCCAAGTGCCGCTGCCAGGCGTCTTTCCGCAGAAGGAGCGCCCCGGAGCGCACCGCAACCGGCACCGTCATCTCTGCGCAAAAAGCCTAAATATTTTCAAACCCGCCAAAACTAATCCAAAAATATTTTCAAACCCGCCAAAATAGAAAACCGGACGGAAGTGATGAATACATTCGAAAAAACCTGACAAAACATGATCAAGCCCACCAAAGCTAATCCAAACACACCAAAACTGGGCTAAACAGAATCAAAACAAATCAAAACAAATCTAAACCTTCTAAAAACCCGCCAAAATATTTCAAAACCCGTCAAAACTAATCAAAACCTTCCGAATACCCATTAAAAAACATTCCAAATACCCGCCAAAAGATTTTAAAACCCGCCAAAAGGAATCCAAACATTCCAAAACCTGCCAACACAATAAAAACAACTCAAGAGAATACAAAACATTCTAAAACCCAACCAAAACATTCCGAAAACCCACCTAAACATCATAAAAACAAATCAAAACCAACCGAAACATTCTGAAAACCCGCCAAAATGATTTAGACCCGCAAAACTCATCAAAACATTCTGAAAAGATGCCAAAACATTAGAAAATCAGCCTGAACTGATCAAAACATTCAAAAAACTTGGCAAAACATCATAAAAACAAATCAAAACCAACCGAAACATTCCAAAAACCAGCCAAAATATTCCGAAATCCGGCCAAAACATCATAAAAACAAATCAAAACCAACCGAAACATTCCAAAAACCCGACAAAATAGTTTAGAACCCGCCAAAACTGATCAAAACATTCTGAAAAGATGCCAAAATACTAGAAAACCAGTCTGAAGTGATCGAAACTTTCAATAACTTGCCAAAACATCATCAAAACAAATGAAAGCAAACCAAAACATTCCAAATACCCGCCAAAATATTCCAAATACCGGCCAAAAGGAATCCAAACATTCCAAAACCTGCCAAGACAATATAAACAACACAAGAGAAAACAAAACATTCTAAAACACCACCAAAACATTCCGAAAACCCGCCAAAACATCATCAAAACAATTCAAAACCAACCAAAAAACAAGTGGAACACGGCAACATATTGGCAAGCAAGAGACGGAGAGCGCGGCACCTTCTAGGAGGCCAAGAAGGAAGCCGCACAACACCTGCACTGTGTCTGCAACTTTCAAACTGCTAGAAGCTAGTGGCTTGCCACTGGCCTGCCTCTTCAATTGCCATTAGCACTCCAATGGAAGCTATTCTTGGACAACTTTGCTCTGCTTGCTGCTAGTTCTGCCCCAGCCTACCATAGAGAACCTTGCTCTTGCCTTGAGGCTCTGAGATGCCAAGAACTTGTCAACTTCAAAGGGCGGGCCGGGCTACATCTACTCAGCTGCCACAGTTTCTCCTTGCTAGACCTAGTGGGAAAGCATTTTGCTGAGATGCAGAAGGCAAGAAACGCAGAATACGGAGACGCGGAGCTGTCCCAAGTGCCGCTGCCAGGCGTCTTTCCGCAGAAGGAGCGCCCCGGAGCGCACCGCAACCGGCACCGTCATCTCTGCGCAAAAAGCCAAAATATTTTCAAACCCTCCAAAACTAATCCAAAAATATTTTCAAACCCGCCAAAATAGAAAACCGGACAGAAGTGATCAATACATTCGAAAAAACCTGACAAAACATGATCAAGCCCACCAAAGCTAATCCAAACACACCAAAAACTGGGCTAAACAGAATCAAAACAAATCAAAACAAATCGAAACCTTCTAAAAACCCGCCAAAATATTTCAAAACCCGTCAAAACTAATCAAAATCTTCCGAATACCCATTAAAAAACATTCCAAATACCCGCCAAAAGATTTTAAAACCCGCCAAAAGGAATCCAAACATTCCAAAACCTGCCAACACAATAAAAACAACTCAAGAGAATACAAAACATTCTAAAACCCAACCAAAACATTCCGAAAACCCACCTAAACATCATAAAAACAAATCAAAACCAACCAAAACATTCTGAAAACCCGCCAAAATGATTTAGACCCGCAAAACTCATCAAAACATTCTGAAAAGATGCCAAAACATTAGAAAACCAGCCTGAACTGATCAAAACATTCAAAAAACTTGGCAAAACATCATAAAAACAAATCAAAACCAACCGAAACATTCCAAAAACCAGCCAAAATATTCCGAAATCCGGCCAAAACATCATAAAAACAAATCAAAACCAACCGAAACATTCCAAAAACCCGACAAAATAGTTTAGAACCCGCCAAAACTGATCAAAACATTCTGAAAAGATGCCAAAATACTAGAAAACCAGTCTGAAGTGATCGAAACTTTCAATAACTTGCCAAAACATCATCAAAACAAATGAAAGCAAACCAAAACATTCCAAATACCCGCCAAAATATTCCAAATACCGGCCAAAAGGAATCCAAACATTCCAAAACCTGCCAAGACAATATAAACAACACAAGAGAAAACAAAACATTCTAAAACACCACCAAAACATTCCGAAAACCCGCCAAAACATCATCAAAACAATTCAAAACCAACCAAAAAACAAGTGGAACACGGCAACATATTGGCAAGCAAGAGACGGAGAGCGCGGCACCTTCCAGGAGGCCAAGAAGGAAGCCGCACAACACCTGCACTGTGTCTGCAACTTTCAAACTGCTAGAAGCTAGTGGCTTGCCACTGGCCTGCCTCTTCAATTGCCATTAGCATTCCAATGGAAGCTATTCTTGGACAACTTTGCTCTGCTTGCTGCTAGTTCTGCCCCAGCCTACCATAGAGAACCTTGCTCTTGCCTTGAGGCTCTGAGATGCCAAGAACTTGTCATCTTCAAAGGGCGGGCCGGGCTACATCTACTCAGCTGCCACAGTTTCTCCTTGCTAGACCTAGTGGGAAAGCATTTTGCTGAGATGCAGAAGGCAAGAAACGCACAATACGGAGACGCGGAGCTGTCCCAAGTGCCGCTGCCTAGGCGTCTTTCCGCAGAAGGAGCGCCCCGGAGCGCACCGCAACCGGCACCGTCATCTCTGCGCAAAAAGCCAAAATATTTTCAAACCCACCAAAACTTATCCAAAAATATTTTTAAACCCGCCAAAATAGAAAACCTGACAGAAGTGATCAATACATTCGAAAAAACCTGACAAAACATGATCAAGCCCACCAAAGCTAATCCAAACACACCAAAAACTGGGCTAAACAGAATCAAAACAAATCAAAACAAATCTAAACCTTCTAAAAACCCGCCAAAATATTTCAAAACCCGTCAAAACTAATCAAAACCTTCCGAATACCCATTAAAAAACATTCCAAATACCCGCCAAAAGATTTTAAAACCCGCCAAAAGGAATCCAAACATTCCAAAACCTGCCAACACAATAAAAACAACTCAAGAGAATACAAAACATTCCGAAAACCCAACCAAAACATTCCGAAAACCCACCTAAACATCATAAAAACAAATCAAAACCAACCAAAACATTCCAAAAACCCGACAAAATAGTTTAGAACCCGCCAAAACTGATCAAAACATTCTGAAAAGATGCCAAAATACTATCAAACCAGTCTGAAGTGATCGAAACTTTCAATAACTTGCCAAAACATAATCAAAACAAATGAAAGCAAACCAAAACATTCCAAATACCCGCCAAAATATTCCAAATACCGGCCAAAAGGAATGCAAACATTCCAAAACCTGCCAAGACAATATAAACAACACAAGAGAAAACAAAACATTCTAAAACACCACCAAAACATTCCGAAAACCCGCCAAAACATCATCAAAACAATTCAAAACCAACCAAAAAACAAGTGGAACACGGCAACATATTGGCAAGCAAGAGACGGAGAGCGCGGCACCTTCTAGGAGGCCAAGAAGGAAGCCGCACAACACCTGCACTGTGTCTGCAACTTTCAAACTGCTAGAAGCTAGTGGCTTGCCACTGGCCTGCCTCTTCAATTGCCATTAGCATTCCAATGGAAGCTATTCTTGGACAACTTTGCTCTGCTTGCTGCTAGTTCTGCCCCAGCCTACCATAGAGAACCTTGCTCTTCCCTTGAGGCTCTGAGATGCCAAGAACTCGTCATCTTCAAAGGGCGGGCCGGGCTACATCTACTCAGCTGCCACAGTTTCTCCTTGCTAGACCTAGTGGGAAAGCATTTTGCTGAGATGCAGAAGGCAAGAAACGCAGAATACGGAGACGCGGAGCTGTCCCAAGTGCCGCTGCCAGGCGTCTTTCCGCAGAAGGAGCGCCCCGGAGCGCACCGCAACCGGCACCGTCATCTCTGCGCAAAAAGCCAAAATATTTTCAAACCCACCAAAACTCTTCCAAAAATATTTTCAAACCCGCCAAAATAGAAAACCTGACAGAAGTGATCAATACATTCGAAAAAACCTGACAAAACATGATCAAGCCCAACAAAGCTAATCCAAACACACCAAAAACTGGGCTAAACAGAATCAAAACAAATCAAAACAAATCTAAACCTTCTAAAAACCCGCCAAAATATTTCAAAACCCGTCAAAACTAATCAAAACCTTCCGAATACCCATTAAAAAACATTCCAAATACCCGCCAAAAGATTTTAAAACCCGCCAAAAGGAATCCAAACATTCCAAAACCTGCCAACACAATAAAAACAACTCAAGAGAATACAAAACATTCCGAAAACCCAACCAAAACATTCCGAAAACCCACCTAAACATCATAAAAACAAATCAAAACCAACCGAAACATTCCAAAAACCCGACAAAATAGTTTAGAACCCGCCAAAACTGATCAAAACATTCTGAAAAGATGCCAAAATACTAGAAAACCACTCTGAAGTGATCGAAACTTTCAATAACTTGCCAAAACATCATCAAAACAAATGAAAGCAAACCAAAACATTCCAAATACCCGCCAAAATATTTTAAAACCCGCCAAAAGGAATCCAAACATTCCAAAACCTGCCAACACAATAAAAACAACTCAAGAGAATACAAAACATTCTAAAACCCAACCAAAACATTCCGAAAACCCACCTAAACATCATAAAAACAAATCAAAACCAACCGAAACATTCTGAAAACCCGCCAAAATGATTTAGACCCGCAAAACTCATCAAAACATTCTGAAAAGATGCCAAAACATTAGAAAATCAGCCTGAACTGATCAAAACATTCAAAAAACTTGGCAAAACATCATAAAAACAAATCAAAACCAACCGAAACATTCCAAAAACCAGCCAAAATATTCCGAAATCCGGCCAAAACATCATAAAAACAAATCAAAACCAACCGAAACATTCCAAAAACCCGACAAAATAGTTTAGAACCCGCCAAAACTGATCAAAACATTCTGAAAAGATGCCAAAATACTAGAAAACCAGTCTGAAGTGATCGAAACTTTCAATAACTTGCCAAAACATAATCAAAACAAATGAAAGCAAACCAAAACATTCCAAATACCTGCCAACATATTTTAAAACCCACCAAAAGGAATCCAAACATTCCAAAACCTGCCAAGACAATATAAACAACACAAGAGAAAACAAAACATTCTAAAACACCACCAAAACATTCCGAAAACCCGCCAAAACATCATCAAAACAATTCAAAACCAACCAAAAAACAAGTGGAACACGGCAACATATTGGCAAGCAAGAGACGGAGAGCACGGCACCTTCTAGGAGGCCAAGAAGGAAGCCGCACAACACCTGCACTGTGTCTGCAACTTTCAAACTGCTAGAAGCTAGTGGCTTGCCACTGGCCTGCCTCTTCAATTGCCATTAGCATTCCAATGGAAGCTATTCTTGGACAACTTTGCTCTGCTTGCTGCTAGTTCTGCCCCAGCCTACCATAGAGAACCTTGCTCTTCCCTTGAGGCTCTGAGATGCCAAGAACTTGTCATCTTCAAAGGGCGGGCCGGGCTACATCTACTCAGCTGCCACAGTTTCTCCTTGCTAGACCTAGTGGGAAAGCATTTTGCTGAGATGCAGAAGGCAAGAAACGCACAATACGGAGACGCGGAGCTGTCCCAAGTGCCGCTGCCTAGGCGTCTTTCCGCAGAAGGAGCGCCCCGGAGCGCACCGCAACCGGCACCGTCATCTCTGCGCAAAGAGCCAAAATATTTTAAAACCCGCCAAAACTAATCCAAAAATATTTTCAAACCCGCCAAAATAGAAAACCAGACAGAAGTCATCAATACATTCGAAAAAACCTGACAAAACATGATCAAGCCCACCAAAGCTAATCCAAACACACCAAAAACTGGGCTAAACAGAATCAAAACAAATCAAAACAAATCTAAACCTTCTAAAAACCCGCCAAAATATTTCAAAACCCGTCAAAACTAATCAAAACCTTCCGAATACCCATTAAAAAACATTCCAAATACCCGCCAAAAGATTTTAAAACCCACCAAAAGGAATCCAAACATTCCAAAACCTGCCAACACAATAAAAACAACTCAAGAGAATACAAAACATTCTAAAACCCAACCAAAACATTCCGAAAACCCACCTAAACATCATAAAAACAAATCAAAACCAACCAAAACATTCTGAAAACCCGCCAAAAAGATTTAGACCCGCAAAACTCATCAAAATATTCTGAAAAGATGCCAAAACATTAGAAAACCAGCCTGAACTGATCAAAACATTCAAAAAACTTGGCAAAACATCATAAAAACAAATCAAAACCAACCGAAACATTCCAAAAACCCGACAAAATAGTTTAGAACCCGCCAAAACTGATCAAAACATTCTGAAAAGATGCCAAAATACTAGAAAACCAGTCTGAAGTGATCGAAACTTTCAATAACTTGCCAAAACATAATCAAAACAAATGAAAGCAAACCAAAACATTCCAAATACCCGCCAAAATATTCCAAATACCGGCCAAAAGGAATCCAAACATTCCAAAACCTGCCAAGACAAGATAAACAACACAAGAGAAAACAAAACATTCTAAAACACCACCAAAACATTCCGAAAACCCGCCAAAACATCATCAAAACAAATCAAAACCAACCAAAAAATAAGAGGAACACGGCAACATATTGGCAAGCAAGAGACGGAGAACGCGGCACCTTCTAGGAGGCCAAGAAGGAAGCCGCACAACACCTGCACTGTGTCTGCAACTTTCAAACTGCTAGAAGCTAGTGGCTTGCCACTGGCCTGCCTCTTCAATTGCCATTAGCATTCCAATGGAAGCTATTCTTGGACAACTTTGCTCTGCTTGCTGCTAGTTCTGCCCCAGCCTACCATAGAGAACCTTGCTCTTGCCTTGAGGCTCTGAGATGCCAAGAACTTGTCAACTTCAAAGGGCGGGCCGGGCTACATCTACTCAGCTGCCACAGTTTCTCCTTGCTAGACCTAGTGGGAAAGCATTTTGCTGAGATGCAGAAGGCAAGAAACGCAGAATACGGAGACGCGGAGCTGTCCCAAGTGCCGCTGCCAGGCGTCTTTCCGCAGAAGGAGCGCCCCGGAGCGCACCGCAACCGGCACCGTCATCTCTGCGCAAAAAGCCAAAATATTTTCAAACCCGCCAAAACTAATCCAAAAATATTTTCATACCCGCCAAAATAGAAAACCGGATAGAAGTGATCAATACATTCGAAAAAACCTGACAAAACATGATAAAGCCCACCAAAGCTAATCCAAACACACCAAAAACTGGGCTAAACAGAATCAAAACAAATCAAAACAAATCGAAACCTTCTAAAAACCCGCCAAAATATTTCAAAACCCGTCAAAACTAATCAAAACCTTCCGAATACCCATTAAAAAACATTCCAAATACCCGCCAAAAGATTTTAAAACCCGCCAAAAGGAATCCAAATATTCCAAAACCTGCCAACACAATAAAAACAACTCAAGAGAATACAAAACATTCTAAAACCCAACCAAAACATTCCGAAAACCCACCTAAACATCATAAAAACAAATCAAAACCAACCGAAACATTCTGAAAACCCGCCAAAATGATTTAGACCCGCAAAACTCATCAAAACATTCTGAAAAGATGCCAAAACATTAGAAAATCAGCCTGAACTGATCAAAATATTCAAAAAACTTGGCAAAACATCATAAAAACAAATCAAAACCAACCGAAACATTCCAAAAACCAGCCAAAATATTCCGAAATCCGGCCAAAACATCATAAAAACAAATCAAAACCAACCGAAACATTCCAAAAACCCGACAAAATAGTTTAGAACCTGCCAAAACTGATCAAAACATTCTGAAAAGATGCCAAAATACTAGAAAACCAGTCTGAAGTGATCGAAACTTTCAATAACTTGCCAAAACATAATCAAAACAAATGAAAGCAAACCAAAACATTCCAAATACCCGCCAAAATATTCCAAATACCGGCCAAAAGGAATGCAAACATTCCAAAACCTGCCAAGACAATATAAACAACACAAGAGAAAACAAAACATTCTAAAACACCACCAAAACATTCCGAAAACCCGCCAAAACATCATCAAAACAAATCAAAACAAACCAAACAATAGGAGGAACACGGCAACATATTGGCAAGCAAGAGACGGAGAGCGCGGCACCTTCTAGGAGGCCAAGAAGGAAGCCGCACAACACCTGCACTGTGTCTGCAACTTTCAAACTGCTAGAAGCTAGTGGCTTGCCACTGGCCTGCCTCTTCAATTGCCATTAGCATTCCAATGGAAGCTATTCTTGGACAACTTTGCTCTGCTTGCTGCTAGTTCTGCCCCAGCCTACCATAGAGAACCTTGCTCTTCCCTTGAGGCTCTGAGATGCCAAGAACTTGTCATCTTCAAAGGGCGGGCCGGGCTACATCTACTCAGCTGCCACAGTTTCTCCTTGCTAGACCTAGTGGGAAAGCATTTTGCTGAGATGCAGAAGGCAAGAAACGCAGAATACGGAGACGCGGAGCTGTCCCAAGTGCCGCTGCCAGGCGTCTTTCCGCAGAAGGAGCGCCCCGGAGCGCACCGCAACCGGCACCGTCATCTCTGCGGAAAAAGCCAAAATATTTTCAAACCCACCAAAACTAATCCAAAAATATTTTCAAACCCGCCAAAATAGAAAACCTGACAGAAGTCATCAATACATTCGAAAAAACCTGACAAAACATGATCAAGCCCACCAAAGCTAATCCAAACACACCAAAAACTGGGCTAAACAGAATCAAAACAAATCAAAACAAATCTAAACCTTCTAAAAACCGGCCAAAATATTTCAAAACCCGTCAAAACTAATCAAAACCTTCCGAATACCCATTAAAAAACATTCCAAATAACCGCCAAAAGATTTTAAAACCCGCCAAAATGAATCCAAACATTCCAAAACCTGCCAACACAATAAAAACAACTCAAGAGAATACAAAACATTCTAAAACCCAACCAAAACATTCCGAAAACCCACCTAAACATCATAAAAACAAATCAAAACCAACCGAAACATTCCAAAAACCCGACCAAATAGTTTAGAACCCGCCAAAACTGATCAAAACATTCTGAAAAGATGCCAAAATACTAGAAAACCAGTCTGAAGTGATCGAAACTTTCAATAACTTGCCAAAACATCATCAAAACAAATGAAAGCAAACCAAAACATTCCAAATACCCGCCAAAAGATTTTAAAACCCGCCAAAAGGAATGCAAACATTCCAAAACCTGCCAAGACAATATAAACAACACAAGAGAAAACAAAACATTCTAAAACCCAACCAAAACATTCCGAAAACCCGCCAAAACATCATAAAAACAAATCAAAACCAACCAAAAAATAAGAGGAACACGGCAACATATTGGCAAGCAAGAGACGGAGAACGCGGCACCTTCTAGGAGGCCAAGAAGGAAGCCGCACAACACCTGCACTGTGTCTGCAACTTTCAAACTGCTAGAAGCTAGTGGCTTGCCACTGGCCTGCCTCTTCAATTGCCATTAGCATTCCAATGGAAGCTATTCTTGGACAACTTTGCTCTGCTTGCTGCTAGTTCTGCCCCAGCCTACCATAGAGAACCTTGCTCTTGCCTTGAGGCTCTGAGATGCCAAGAACTTGTCAACTTCAAAGGGCGGGCCGGGCTACATCTACTCAGCTGGCACAGTTTCTCCTTGCTAGACCTAGTGGGAAAGCATTTTGCTGAGATGCAGAAGGCAAGAAACGCAGAATACGGAGACGCGGAGCTGTCCCAAGTGCCGCTGCCAGGCGTCTTTCCGCAGAAGGAGCGCCCCGGAGCGCACCGCAACCGGCACCATCATCTCTGCGCAAAAAGCCAAAATATTTTCAAACCCGCCAAAACTAATCCAAAAATATTTTCAAACCCGCCAAAATAGAAAACCGGACGGAAGTGATGAATACATTCGAAAAAACCTGACAAAACATGATCAAGCCCACCAAAGCTAATCCAAACACACCAAAACTGGGCTAAACAGAATCAAAACAAATCAAAACAAATCTAAACCTTCTAAAAACCCGCCAAAATATTTCAAAACCCGTCAAAACTAATCAAAACCTTCCGAATACCCGCCAAAACATTCCAAATACCCGCCAAAAGATTTTAAAACCCGCCAAAAGGAATCCAAACATTCCAAAACCTGCCAACACAATAAAAACAACTCAAGAGAATACAAAACATTCTAAAACCCAACCAAAACATTCCGAAAACCCACCTAAACATCATAAAAACAAATCAAAACCAACCGAAACATTCTGAAAACCCGCCAAAATGATTTAGACCCGCAAAACTCATCAAAACATTCTGAAAAGATGCCAAAACATTAGAAAACCAGCCTGAACTGATCAAAACATTCAAAAAACTTGGCAAAACATCATAAAAACAAATCAAAACCAACCGAAACATTCCAAAAACCAGCCAAAATATTCCGAAATCCGGCCAAAACATCATAAAAACAAATCAAAACCAACCGAAACATTCCAAAAACCCGACAAAATAGTTTAGAACCCGCCAAAACTGATCAAAACATTCTGAAAAGATGCCAAAATACTAGAAAACCAGTCTGAAGTGATCGAAACTTTCAATAACTTGCCAAAACATAATCAAAACAAATGAAAGCAAACCAAAACATTCCAAATACCCGCCAAAATATTCCAAATACCGGCCAAAAGGAATCCAAACATTCCAAAACCTGCCAAGACAAGATAAACAACACAAGAGAAAACAAAACATTCTAAAACACCACCAAAACATTCCGAAAACCCGCCAAAACATCATCAAAACAATTCAAAACCAACCAAAAAATAAGAGGAACACGGCAACATATTGGCAAGCAAGAGACGGAGAACGCGGCACCTTCTAGGAGGCCAAGAAGGAAGCCGCACAACACCTGCACTGTGTCTGCAACTTTCAAACTGCTAGAAGCTAATGGCTTGCCACTGGCCTGCCTCTTCAATTGCCATTAGCATTCCAATGGAAGGTATTCTTGGACAACTTTGCTCTGCTTGCTGCTAGTTCTGCCCCAGCCTACCATAGAGAACCTTGCTCTTCCCTTGAGGCTCTGAGATGCCAAGAACTTGTCAACTTCAAAGGGCGGGCCGGGCTACATCTACTCAGCTGCCACAGTTTCTCCTTGCTAGACCTAGTGGGAAAGCATTTTGCTGAGATGCAGAAGGCAAGAAACGCAGAATACGGAGACGCGGAGCTGTCCCAAGTGCCGCTGCCAGGCGTCTTTCCGCAGAAGGAGCGCCCCGGAGCGCACCGCAACCGGCACCATCATCTCTGCGCAAAAAGCCAAAATATTTTCAAACCCGCCAAAACTAATCCAAAAATATTTTCAAACCCGCCAAAATAGAAAACCGGACGGAAGTGATGAATACATTCGAAAAAACCTGACAAAACATGATCAAGCCCACCAAAGCTAATCCAAACACACCAAAAACTGGGCTAAACAGAATCAAAACAAATCAAAACAAATCTAAACCTTCTAAAAACCCGCCAAAATATTTCAAAACCCGTCAAAACTAATCAAAACCTTCCGAATACCCGCCAAAACATTCCAAATACCCGCCAAAAGATTTTAAAACCCGCCAAAAGGAATCCAAACATTCCAAAACCTGCCAACACAATAAAAACAACTCAAGAGAATACAAAACATTCTAAAACCCAACCAAAACATTCCGAAAACCCACCTAAACATCATAAAAACAAATCAAAACCAACCGAAACATTCTGAAAACCCGCCAAAATGATTTAGACCCGCAAAACTCATCAAAACATTCTGAAAAGATGCCAAAACATTAGAAAACCAGCCTGAACTGATCAAAACATTCAAAAAACTTGGCAATACATCATAAAAACAAATCAAAACCAACCGAAACATTCCAAAAACCAGCCAAAATATTCCGAAATCCGGCCAAAACATCATAAAAACAAATCAAAACCAACCGAAACATTCCAAAAACCCGACAAAATAGTTTAGAACCCGCCAAAACTGATCAAAACATTCTGAAAAGATGCCAAAATACTAGAAAACCAGTCTGAAGTGATCGAAACTTTCAATAACTTGCCAAAACATAATCAAAACAAATGAAAGCAAACCAAAACATTCCAAATACCCGCCAAAATATTCCAAATACCGGCCAAAAGGAATCCAAACATTCCAAAACCTGCCAAGACAAGATAAACAACACAAGAGAAAACAAAACATTCTAAAACACCACCAAAACATTCCGAAAACCCGCCAAAACATCATCAAAACAATTCAAAACCAACCAAAAAATAAGAGGAACACGGCAACATATTGGCAAGCAAGAGACGGAGAACGCGGCACCTTCTAGGAGGCCAAGAAGGAAGCCGCACAACACCTGCACTGTGTCTGCAACTTTCAAACTGCTAGAAGCTAGTGGCTTGCCACTGGCCTGCCTCTTCAATTGCCATTAGCATTCCAATGGAAGCTATTCTTGGACAACTTTGCTCTGCTTGCTGCTAGTTCTGCCCCAGCCTACCATAGAGAACCTTGCTCTTCCCTTGAGGCTCTGAGATGCCAAGAACTTGTCAACTTCAAAGGGCGGGCCGGGCTACATCTACTCAGCTGCCACAGTTTATCCTTGCTAGACCTAGTGGGAAAGCATTTTGCTGAGATGCAGAAGGCAAGAAACGCAGAATACGGAGACGCGGAGCTGTCCCAAGTGCCGCTGCCAGGCGTCTTTCCGCAGAAGGAGCGCCCCAGAGCGCACCGCAACCGGCACCATCATCTCTGCGCAAAAAGCCAAAATATTTTCAAACCCGCCAAAACTAATCCAAAAATATTTTCAAACCCGCCAAAATAGAAAACCGGACGGAAGTGATGAATACATTCGAAAAAACCTGACAAAACATGATCAAGCCCACCAAAGCTAATCCAAACACACCAAAAACTGGGCTAAACAGAATCAAAACAAATCAAAACAAATCTAAACCTTCTAAAAACCCGCCAAAATATTTCAAAACCCGTCAAAACTAATCAAAACCTTCCGAATACCCGCCAAAACATTCCAAATACCCGCCAAAAGATTTTAAAACCCGCCAAAAGGAATCCAAACATTCCAAAACCTGCCAACACAATAAAAACAACTCAAGAGAATACAAAACATTCTAAAACCCAACCAAAACATTCCGAAAACCCACCTAAACATCATAAAAACAAATCAAAACCAACCGAAACATTCTGAAAACCCGACAAAATAGTTTAGAACCCGCCAAAACTGATCAAAACATTCTGAAAAGATGCCAAAATACTAGAAAACCAGTCTGAAGTGATCGAAACTTTCAATAACTTGCCAAAACATCATCAAAACAAATGAAAGCAAACCAAAACATTCCAAATACCCGCCAAAATATTTTAAAACCCGCCAAAAGGAATGCAAACATTCCAAAACCTGCCAAGACAATAAAAACAACACAAGAGAAAACAAAACATTCTAAAACACCACCAAAACATTCCGAAAACCCGCCAAAACATCATCAAAACAATTCAAAACCAACCAAAAAATAAGAGGAACACGGCAACATATTGGCAAGCAAGAGACGGAGAACGCGGCACCTTCTAGGAGGCCAAGAAGGAAGCCGCACAACACCTGCACTGTGTCTGCAACTTTCAAACTGCTAGAAGCTAGTGGCTTGCCACTGGCCTGCCTCTTCAATTGCCATTAGCATTCCAATGGAAGCTATTCTTGGACAACTTTGCTCTGCTTGCTGCTAGTTCTGCCCCAGCCTACCATAGAGAACCTTGCTCTTGCCTTGAGGCTCTGAGATGCCAAGAACTTGTCAACTTCAAAGGGCAGGCCGGGCTACATCTACTCAGCTGCCACAGTTTCTCCTTGCTAGACCTAGTGGGAAAGCATTTTGCTGAGATGCAGAAGGCAAGAAACGCAGAATACGGAGACGCGGAGCTGTCCCAAGTGCCGCTGCCAGGCGTCTTTCCGCAGAAGGAGCGCCCCGGAGCGCACCGCAACCGGCACCGTCATCTCTGCGCAAAAAGCCAAAATATTTTCAAACCCGCCAAAACTAATCCAAAAATATTTTCAAACCCGCCAAAATAGAAAACCAGACAGAAGTCATCAATACATTCGAAAAAACCTGACAAAACATGATCAAGCCCACCAAAGCTAATCCAAACACACCAAAAACTGGGCTAAACAGAATCAAAACAAATCAAAACAAATCTAAACCTTCTAAAAACCGGCCAAAATATTTCAAAACCCGTCAAAACTAATCAAAACCTTCCGAATACCCATTAAAAAATATTCCAAATACCCGCCAAAAGATTTTAAAACCCGCCAAAATGAATCCAAACATTCCAAAACCTGCCAACACAATAAAAACAACTCAAGAGAATACAAAACATTCTAAAACCCAACCAAAACATTCCGAAAACCCACCAAAACATCATCAAAACAAATCAAAACCAACCGAAACATTCCAAAAACCAGCCAAAATATTCCGAAATCCGGCAAAAACACCATAAAAACAAATCAAAACCAACCAAAACATTGCAAAAACCCAACAAAATAGTTTAGAACCCGCCAAAACTGATCAAAACATTCTGAAAAGATGCCAAAATACTATCAAACCAGTCAGAAGTGAACGAAACTTTCAATAACTTGCCAAAACATAATCAAAACAAATGAAAGCAAACCAAAACATTCCAAATACCCGCCAAAATATTTTAAAACCCGCCAAAAGGAATCCAAATGTTCCAAAACCTGCCAAGAAAATATAAACAACACAAGAGAAAACAAAACATTCTAAAACACCACCAAAACATTCCGAAAACCCGCCAAAACATCATCAAAACAATTCAAAACCAACCAAAAAATAAGAGGAACACGGCAACATATTGGCAAGCAAGAGACGGAGAACGCGGCACCTTCTAGGAGGCCAAGAAGGAAGCCGCACAACACCTGCACTGTGTCTGCAACTTTCAAACTGCTAGAAGCTAGTGGCTTGCCACTGGCCTGCCTCTTCAATTGCCATTAGCATTCCAATGGAAGCTATTCTTGGACAACTTTGCTCTGCTTGCTGCTAGTTCTGCCCCAGCCTACCATAGAGAACCTTGCTCTTGCCTTGAGGCTCTGAGATGCCAAGAACTTGTCAACTTCAAAGGGCGGGCCGGGCTACATCTACTCAGCTGGCACAGTTTCTCCTTGCTAGACCTAGTGGGAAAGCATTTTGCTGAGATGCAGAAGGCAAGAAACGCAGAATACGGAGACGCGGAGCTGTCCCAAGTGCCGCTGCCAGGCGTCTTTCCGCAGAAGGAGCGCCCCGGAGCGCACCGCAACCGGCACCGTCATCTCTGCGCAAAGAGCCAAAATATTTTCAAACCCGCCAAAACGAATCCAAAAATATTTTCAAACCCGCCAAAATAGAAAACCAGACAGAAGTGATCAATACATTCGAAAAAACCTGACAAAACATGATCAAGCCCACCAAAGCTAATCCAAACACACCAAAAACTGGGCTAAACAGAATCAAAACAAATCAAAACAAATCCAAACCTCCTAAAAACCCGCCAAAATATTTCAAAACCCGTCAAAACTAATCAAAACCTTCCGAATACCCATTAAAAAACATTCCAAATACCCGCCAAAAGATTTTAAAACCCGCCAAAATGAATCCAAACATTCCAAAACCTGCCAACACAATAAAAACAACTCAAGAGAATACAAAACATTCTAAAACCCAACCAAAACATTCCGAAAACCCACCTAAACATCATAAAAACAAATCAAAACCAACCAAAACATTCCAAAAACCCAACAAAATAGTTTAGAACCCGCCAAAACTCATCAAAACATTCTGAAAAGATGCCAAAATACTAGAAAACCAGTCTGAAGTGATCGAAACTTTCAATAACTTGCCAAAACATAATCAAAACAAATGAAAGCAAACCAAAACATTCCAAATACCCGCCAAAATATTCCAAATATCGGCCAAAAGGAATCCAAACAATCCAAAACCTGCCAAGAAAATATAAACAACACAAGAGAAAACAAAACATTCTAAAACACCACCAAAACATTCCGAAAACCCGCCAAAACATCATCAAAACAATTCAAAACCAACCAAAAAATAAGAGGAACACGGCAACATATTGGCAAGCAAGAGACGGAGAACGCGGCACCTTCTAGGAGGCCAAGAAGGAAGCCGCACAACACCTGCACTGTGTCTGCAACTTTCAAACTGCTAGAAGCTAGTGGCTTGCCACTGGCCTGCCTCTTCAATTGCCATTAGCATTCCAATGGAAGCTATTCTTGGACAACTTTGCTCTGCTTGCTGCTAGTTCTGCCCCAGCCTACCATAGAGAACCTTGCCCTTCCCTTGAGGCTCTGA